>NC_071991.2:68517500-78517500 GCF_028885655.2 Pongo abelii | reverse complement strand
CAAGCGGACCTAATAGACATCTACAGAACTCTCCAGCCCAAATCAACAGAATATATATTCTTTTCAGCACAACACCACACCTATTCCAAAACTGACCACATAGTTGGAAGTAAAGCTCTCCTCAGCAAATGTAAAAGAACAGAAATTATAACAAACTGTGTCTCAGACCACAGTGCAATCAAACTACAACTCAGGATTAAGAAACTCACTCAAAACTGCTCAAGTACATGGAAACTGACGAACCTGCTCCTGAATGACTACTGGGTACATAATGAAATGAAGGCAGAAATAAAGATGCTCTTTCAAACCAATGAGAACAAAGACACAACATGCCAGAATCTCTGGGACACATTCAAAGCAGTGTGTACAGGGAAATTTATAGCACTAAATGCCCACAAGACAAAGCAGGAAAGATCTAAAATTGACATCCTAACATCACAATGAAAAGAACTAGAGAAGAGCAAACACATTCAAAAGCTAGCAGAAGGCAAGAAATAAGTAAGATCAGAGCAGGACTGAAAGAAATAGAGACATAAAAAACCCTTCAAAAAATCAATGAATCCAGGAGCTGGCTTTTTGAAAAGATCAACAAAACTGATAGACAACTAGCAAGACTAATAAAGAAGAAAAGAGAGAAGAATCAAATAGACACAATAAAAAATGATAAAGGGGATATCACCACTGATCCCACAGAAATACAAACTACCATCAGAGGATACTATAAACACCTCTATGTAAATAAACTAGAAAATCTAGAAGAAATGGATAAATTCCTGGACACATACACACTCCCAAGACTAAACCAGGAAGAAGTTGAATCTCTGAATAGACCAATAACAGGCTCTGAAATTGAGGCAATAATTAATAGCTTACCAACCAAAAAAAGTTCAGGACCAGATGGATTCACAGCCAAATTCTACCAGAGGTACGAGGAGGAGCTGGTACCATTCCTTCTGAAACTATTCTAATCAATAGAAAAAGAGGGAATCCTCTCTAACTCATTTTATGAGGCCAGCATCATCCTGATACCAAAGCCTGTCAGACACACAACAAAAAAAGAGAATTTTAGACCAATATCCCTGATGAACATCGATGCAAAAATCCTCAATAAAATATTGGCAAACCGAATCCAGCAGCACATCCAAAAGCTTATCCACCATGATCAAGTGGGCTTCATCCCTGGGATGCAAGGCTGGTTCAACATACACGAATCAATAAACATAATCCAGCATATAAACAGAACCAAAGACAGAAACCACAAGATTATCTCAATAGATGCAGAAAAGGCCTTTGATGAAATTCAACAACCTTCATGCTAAAAACTCTCAATAAATTAGGTATTGATGGGACATATCTCACAATAATAAGAGCTATTTATGACAAATCCACAGCCAATTTCATACTGAATGGGCAAAAAGTGGAAGCATTCCCTTTGAAAACTGGCACAAGACAGGGAAGCCCTCTCTCACCACTCCTATTCAACACAGTGTTGGAAATTCTGGCCAGGGCAATCAGCCAGGAGAAGGAAATAAACGGTATTTAATTAGGAAAAGAGGAAGTCAAATTGTCCCTGTTTGTGGATGACATGATTGTATATCTAGAAAACCCCATTGTCTCAGCCCAAAATCTCCTTAAGCTGATAAGCAACTTCAGCAAAGTCTCAGGATACAAAATCAATATGCAAAAATCACAAGCATTCTTATACACCAATAACAGACAAACAGAGAGCTAAATCATGAGTGAACTCCCATTCACAATTTCTTCAAAGAGAATAAAATACCTAGGAATCCAACCTACAAGGGATGTGAAGGACCTCTTCAAGGAGATCTACAAACCACTGCTCAACAAAATAAAAGAGGATACAAACAAATGGAAGAACATTCCACGCTCATGGATAGGAAGAATCAATATCGTGAAAATGGCCATACTGCCCAAGGTAATTTATAGGTTCAATGCCATCCCCATCAAGCTACCAATGACTTTCTTCACAGAATTGGTAAAAACTACTTTAAAGTTCATATGGAACCAAAAAAGGGCCTGCATTGCCAAGTCAATCCTAAGCCAAAAGAATAAAGCTGGAGGCATCACACTACCTGACTTCAAACTACACTACAAGGCCACAGTAACCAAAACAGCATGGTACTGGTACCAAAACAGAGATATAGACCAAGGGAACAGAACAGAGCCCTCAGAAATAATGCCGCATATCTACAACCATCTGATCTTTGACAAACCTGACAAAAACAAGAAATGGGGAAAGGATTCCCTATTTAACAAATGGTGCTGGGAAAACTGGCTAGCCGTATGTAGAAAGCTGAAACTGGATCCCTTCCTTACACCTTATACAAAAATTAATTCAAGATGGATTAAAGACTTAAATGTTAGACCTAAAACCATAAAAACCCTAGAAGAAAACCTTGGCAATACCATTCAGGACATAGGCATGGGCAAGGACTTCATATCTAAAACACCAAAAGCAATGGCAACAAAAGCCAAAATTGACAAATGGGATCTTTTTAAACTAAAGAGTTTCTGCACAGCAAAAGAAACTACCATCAGAGTGAACAGGCAACCTACAAAATGGGAGATAATTTTTGCAATCTATTCATCTGACAAAGGGCTAATATCCAGAATCTACAATGAACTCAAACAAATTTACAAGAAAAAAACAAACAACCCAATCAACAACTCGGTGAAGGATATGAACAGACACTTCTCAAAAGATGACATTTCTGCAGCCAAAAGATACATGAAAAAATGTTCATCATCACTGGCCATCAGAGAAATGCCAATCAAAACCACAATGAGATACCATCTCGTACCAGTTAGAATGGCGATAATTAAAAAGTCAGGAAACAGGTGCTGGAGACGATGTGGAAAAATAGGAACACTTTTACACTGTTGGTGGGACTGTAAACTAGTTCAACCATTGTGGAAGTCAGTGTGGCGATTCCTCAGGGATCTAGAACTAGAAATACCATTTGACGCAGCCATCCCATTACTGGGTATATACCCAAAGGATTATAAATCATGCTGCTATAAAGACACACACACACGTATGTTTATTGTGGCACTGTTCACAATAGCGAAGACTTGGAACCAACCCAAATGTCCAACAAGGATAGACTGGATTAAGAAAATGTGGCACATATACACCATGGAATACTATGCAGCCATAAAAAAGGATGAATTCATGTCCTTTGTAGGGACATGGATGAAGCTGGAAACCATCATTCTCAGCAAACTATCGCAAGGACAGAAAACCAAACACCGCATGTTCTCACTCATACGTGGGAATTGAACAATGAGAACACATGGACACAGGAAGGGGAACATCACACACCGGAGCCTGTTGTGGGGTGGGGGGAGTGGGGAGGGATAGCATTAGGAGATATACCTGATGCTAAATGACAAGTTAATGGGTGCAGCACACCAATATGGCACATGTATACATGTGTAACTAACCTGCACATTGTGCACATGTACCCTAAAACTTAAAGTATAATAATAAAAAATTTCTCATTATCATCCATTAATTTTATCATATACCAATTATATAAGAAATATACTAAAGAGATAAAAATTATGTAATACTAATTCCTATATTTATCCAGTTATGATGAAATAGGTATTGCCAATGCTGAGTTGCTCCCCAACAGAGCTTCCGAGAGAGAAAAAGTAGTTTTCTATTGATTTCTCTCACTGTCCCATGGCACAGACATGCAGAAAAAGGAGCTGATACTCTGTCTCTTTTAAAGGATATCTATTAAACACTTTTATGGTGTCCAGCATCATTGTCAGGATTGGAGTGTGATAAGAAGCTCACTGGCGATAGGGGACTGGGGACTAGTCAACGTCAGGAGCAAAGTTACCTTTCCTAAATACTTTATGAGTGATATTTCACACACACACACTTAAATTTTTTTCTTTTTTTGGGACAGAGTCTGGCTCTTTCACCCAGGCTAGAGTGCAGTGGTGCAATCTCAGCTCACTGCCACTTCTGCCTCCTGGGTTCAAGCGATTCTGCTGCCTCAGCCCCGCAAATAGCTGGGACTACAGACGCGCACCACCACACCCGGATAATTTTTGTATTTTTAGTAGAGACAGGGTTTCACCATGTTGGCCAGGCTGGTCTTGAACTCCTGACCTCAGATCATCCACCTGCCTCGACCTCCCAAAGAGTTGGGATTACAGGCATGAGTCACCAGGCCCGGCCCTAAAAATTGTTATTTGTGGCATTGACATTTTAGAAGAGAAGCAGCTGTAAATTGAATTTTTATTTTGGATTTTTCATGCTTAGTATGATCCTTTCTATGCTCTCCTCTCTTGCCCATCTACCAAAATCTGTTCTAATTAAGAATCTGGTTATCAGTAACGGAAATTTTAGTTTGATAGTAAATCATTGTGTTACATTCTCCCAGGAAAACTTCACTTTAAACCTTAAATCTAATAGTAGAATGAATGAGTTGCCTACTGTTGTAGACATTTACAGTATCAACCAGCAGATGGGGAATGATTTTGGAAAGCAGGAGAGAGGTCTAGATCTACCTGAAACCATAAGACATAGGCAGACATATGAGACCAGTCCTTTTAAACCCAAAAATGTTCTCAAAACGCAGAAAAAAAAAAAACTAATGTTATTCTCTGGCTTAGTAAATCAAGTTTTCAAATAAGTTGTTTTACTTAGTTGTCACTTCCCCTTTGATTCTAAAATACATGTCTTTCCCAGATCTAAATGCTCCATCAAAAAATCAGAAACATGGTATCATATAGTTAAGCTATACTATGCTCAAATGTTTTCTCTGGTCCATTTCTATTATCGCCTGTTTACATGTTTCTGCCTAAAGGAAACGTTCCTAAGGCAAAGAGGGATGATGTTTGCTCTGTAGTACACAAACACCTAACAGCTTCTAGCAATAAAATAAAGAATATATATTTAAGGTGACAACCTGTATTTGAAATACACTACAAAGCACTTACCCTAAATTATACTATGTAGGTGGAATGCTATAAAAAGAAATACAGTGCTACATTGTTTTAAACTTTTAAAAAGGTTTCTTTATGGAAGAAACAATTCAATTATTAAGCATCTGTAATTTTCCCCACACACTAATAAGTTTATCATTGGTTTACAAGTTAGAATCAGAATCTAAGGCTATTTCATTTCCAAGAAATACAAGCCACCCCCCTTAGAAAAATAAACCAACAAGGAAGAAATTTGGCTCACTGTGAGCCATTATATCTAAATGGTACTTAATATTTGGTTCAGTCCTGGTACTAAAATTAAGTTAGACAAATCAGTCAATAAATACTACTTAAATATATAATATACAAGCTTAACATTAATTTCCATGTGAGATGTAAATGCAAGCTCTTTTTCCATACAAAGCTAATACTTGAGTTGAACAGATGAAGCAAAGGCATTAAAGACAAAAGGGTTCATGGTTAATGCCAAATAAATGGAAAATAAAACCGTACCACAGACGCTCACAGGAAAAAGATTTCATAGCAAGGGTTTATTGAGCAAACTTTTTCTTCCTCTGTTTGATATTAAAGTATCTGTTTTATTTTTAACACACATGTGCATGTTGATACATTCAGATATTCTTTCTAGAGTGACTCCTGTCCTCTTCACTTTTCTTTTATGTGCTTGGACTGTAGATCTAGGGATAGCAAATCTATTACACAGATGTTACCTCTTCCCCTATGGAAGACAGAAAAATCCTTCCCAAAATAATCCTACTAGCAGGAGCCACTTCAAATTCATCAGCATTAGCAAGCCAGGGGAAATGCGCTTCACAGATTGTAATAGGCTGTGGGTCTCCTGCTGGGGATAAGGTTGTATCCTTATACTTGGCAAACAGCTTGGCACACAAAAGGGCTCTAATAAAAATGAGCTTATGTAATTAATTAACTTATCAGGTTATGTAATTCTATTCTTGCCTAGGTGCTTTTCTCATGCAGCACTGCATTTTACTGCTCTCCAGGACCACAGAGGGACATTAGTGGGATAGGTTCACAGGTTTGTGGCATGTGAGCAGAGTACTAAGGAGTCAGGGAGACAGTGAACTACTGAAAACTGAAATGATATAAAGAAGCAGAAGCCTGCAGAGTGGGAAGGGAGGGCTTGAAAAGAAAGAGCAAAGGTAAGGCATCAAGAACAACTTAAGCTGATCTTAAATCTGTGGGAGGTTACTGCCCTATGTATCTATAGGTGACTTTTGCTAGAAATATAAAATATAACTTACACACAAGTTTGTATAGAAAGCATTTGTACAGTTTAAAGAGCAAAAATAGGTCAGGCGCAGTGGCATATACTTGTAATCTGAGTACTTTGGGAGGCTGAGGTGGGAGGATCACTTGAGGTCAGGAATTTGAGACCAGCCTAGGAAACATAGAAAGACATTGGCTCTATAAAAAAAAATGTAAAAACTAGCCAGGCATGGTGGCATACACCTCTAGTCCCAGCTACTTGGGAAGCTGAAGCAGGAAGATTGCTTGAGCCCAGCTGTTCAAGGTTGCAGTAAATTATAACTGCACCATTGTACTCCAGCTTGGACAACAGAGCGAGACCCCATCTCTCAAAATTTTCTCAATTAATCAATTTTAAAAATAAAAAATAAAGAGCAGCAATAAAATAAACACCCATATGCCCACTACCTAATACAAGAAATAGAACATTATCATCCCCAGAAACCATTCTGTGATTGAACACCCCACCCCAACAACCTTCTTAGAGGGAACCACTATCCTGAAATTGTAACCATTCTCTAGTTTCCTTTTAGTCTTTATGACCTATGTGCCCCTATGTTTGAACATTTGCAATGGAATAATATTGTGTCTTCTTCTATAACTTGCATCTTCTGTTCAAGTTCAAACCTTTGAGATTGTCCATACTGATGTATGTACTGGAGTTGATTCCTTTTCACTGCAGTATAATTTTGCTAACTATTCCATATTTATATATGGATCTTACTGTTTATAAACACTTGGATGTTTCCAGGTTTTTGCCTATTAAAAACAATGCTGCTTTAAACATTTAGGTAGCCGTCTCCTAGTACTTGCATGCCAAAGTTTCCCAATGCTTGGTAGTAGAATGGCTGGGCCATACAGTATGGTCATGTTCAACTCTCCTAGGTAATGCAAAGTGTTTCTTAAGAGTGGTTGTACCTGGGGCGGTTCCAAGATGGCCGAATAGGAACAGCTCCAGTCTACAGCTCCCAGCGTGAGAGACGCAGAAGACGGGTGATTTCTGCATTTCCAACTGAGGTACCAGGTTCATCTCACTGGGGCTTGTCAGACAGTGGGTGCCAGACAGTGGGTGCAGCACACCGAGCGTGAGCCGAAGCAGGGCGAGGCATCTCCTTACCTAGGAAGCGCAAGGGGTCAGGGAATTCCCTTTCCTAGCCAAGCAATGCTGTGACAGACAGCACCTGGAAAACTGGGTCACTCCCACCCTAATACTGCACTTTTCCAACGGTCTTAGCAAACGGCACACCAGGAGATTATATCCTGCATCTAGCTCGGAGGGTCCCACGCCCACGAAGCCTCACTCATTGCTAGCATAGCAGTTTGAGATCAAACTGCAAGGCAGCAGCGAGGCTTGGGGAGGGGCACCCGCCATTGCTGAGGCTTGAGTAGGTAAACAAAGTGGCCAGGAAGCTTGAACTGGGTGGAGCCCACCACAGCTCAAGGAGGCCTTCCTGCCTCTGTAGACTCTACCTCTGGGAGCAGGGCATAGCTGAACAAAAGGCAATAGAAACCTCTGCAGACTTAAATGTTCCTGTCTGACAGCTTTGAAGAGAGTAGTGGTTCTCTCAGCACGGAGTGTGAGATCTGATAACGGACAGACTGCCTCCTCAAGTGGGTCCAATACCCCAAGTAGCCTAACTGGGAGGCACCCCCCGGTAGGGGCAGACTGACACCTCACATGGCCGGGTACCCCTCTGAGATGAAACTTCCAGAGGAATAGTGAGACAGCAACATTTGCTGTTCAGCAATATTCACTATTCTGCAGCCTCTGCTGGTGATACCCAGGCAAACAGGATCTGCAGTGGACCTCCAGCAAACTCCAACAGACCTGCAGCTGAGGGTCCTGACTGTTACAAGGAAAACTAACAAACAGAAAGCACATCCACACCAAAACTCCGTCTGTAGGTCACCATCATCAAAGACGAAAGGTAGATAAAACCACAAAGATGGGGAAAAAACACAGCAGAAAAACTGAAAATTCTAAAAATCAGAGTGCCTCTCCTCCTCCAAAAGAACACAGCTCCTCACCAGCAACGGAACAAAGCTGGACGGAGAATGACTTTGACGAGTTGAGATAAGAAGGCTTCAGACAATCAAATGTCTCTGAGCTAAAGGAGGAAGTTAGAACCCATGGCAAAGAAGTTAAAAACCTTGAAAAAGATTAGACGAACGGCTAACTGGAATAACGAATGTAGAGAAGGCCTTAAATGACCTGATGGAGCTGAAAACCATGGCATGAGAACTACGTGACGAATGCACAAGCTTCAGTAGCCGATTCGATCAGCTGGAAGAAACGGTATCAGTGATTGAAGATCAAATGAATGAAATGAAGCAAGAAGAGAAGTTTAGAGAAAAAAGAGTAAAAAGAAATGAATGACGCCTCCAAGAAATATGGGACTATGTGAAAAGACCAAATCTACGTCTGATTGGTGTACCTGAAAGTGACAGGGAGAATGGAACCAAGTTGGAAAACACTCTGCAGGATATTACCCAGCAGAACTTCCCCAACCTAGCAAGGCAGGCCAACATTCAAATTCAGGAAATACAGAGAAGGCCACAAAATTACTCCTCAAGAAGAGCAACTCCAAGACACATAATTGTCAGATTCACTAAAGGTGAAATGACGGAAAAATGTTAAGGGCAGCCAGAGAGAAAGGTCGGGTTACCCACAAAGGGAAGCCCATGAGACTAACAGCAGATCACTCGGCAAAAACTCTACAAGCCAGAAGAGAGTGGGGGCCAATATTCAATATTCTTAAAGAAAAGAATTTTCAAGCCAGAATTTCATATTCAGCCAAACTAAGCTTCATAAGTGAAGGAGAAACAAAATCCTTTACAGACAAACAAATGCTGAGAGATTTTGTCACCACCAGGCCTGCCCTACAATAGCTCCTGAAGGAAGCACTAAACATGGAAAGGAACAACCAGTACCAGCTACTGCAAAAACATGCCAAATTGTAAAGACCATCAATGCTAGGATGAAACTGCATCAACTAACGAGCAAAATAACCAGCTAACATCATAACGACAGGATCAAATTCACACATAACAATATTAACCTCAAATGTAAATGGGCTAAATGCTCCAATTAAAAGACACAGACTGGCAAATTGGATAAAGAGTCAAGACCCATCAGTGTGCTGTATTCAGGAAACCCATCTCACCGTGCAGAGACACACATAGGCCCAAAATAAAGGGATGGAGGAAGACCTAACAAGCAAATGGAAAACAAAAAAAAGGCAGGTTTTGCAATCCTAGTCTCTGATAAAACAGACTTTAAACCAACGAAGATCAAAAGAGACAAAGAAGGCCATTACATAATGGTAAAGGGATCAATTCAACAAGAAGAGCTAATTATCCTAAATATATATGCACCCAATACAGGAGCACCCAGATTCATAAAGCAAGTCCTTAGAGACCTACAAAGAGACTTAGACTCCCATAAAATAATAATGGGAGACTTTAACACCCCACTGTCAATATTAGATCAATGAGACAGAAAGTTAACAAGGATATCCAGCAATTGAACTCAGTTCTGCACCAAGCGGACCTAACAGACATCTACAGAACTCTCCACCCAAAATCAACAGAATATACATTCTTCTCAGCACCACATCACAGTTATTCCAAAATTGACCACATAGTTGGAAGTAAAGCTCTCCTCAGCAAATGTAAAAGAACAGAAATTATAACAAACTATGTCTCAGACCACAGTGCAATCAAACTAGAACTCAGGATTAAGAAACTCACTCAAAACCGCTCAACTACATGGAAACTGAACAACCTGCTCCTGAATGACTACTGGGTACATAATGAAATGAAGGCAGAAATAAAGATGTTCTTTGAAACCAACAAGAACAAAGACACAACATACCAGAAACTCTGGGACACATTCAAAGCAGTGTGTAGAGGGAAATTTATACCACTAAATGCCCACAAGACAAAGCAGGAAAGATCTAAAATTAACAACATAACATTAAAATTAAAAGAACTAGAAAAGCAAGAGCAAACACATTCAAAAGCTAGCAGAAGGCAAGAAATAACTAAGATCAGAGCAGAACTGAAGGAGATAGAGACACAAAAAAAAACCCTTCAAAAAATCCATGAATCCAGGAGCTGGTTTTTTGAAAAGATCAGCAAAATTGATAGACCACTAGCAAGACTAATAAAGAAGAAAGAGAGAAGAATTAAATAGAGGCAATAAAAAATGATAAAGGGGATATCACCACCGATCCAACAGAAATACAAACTACCATCAGAGAATACTATAAACACCTCTATGTAAATAAACTAGAAAATCTAGAAGAAATGGATAAATTCCTGGACACAAACACTCTCCCAAGACTAAACCAGGAAGAAATTGAATCTCTCAATAGACCAATAACAGGCTCTGAAACTGAGGCAATAAATAGCTTACCAACCAAAAAAATTCCAGGACCAGACGGATTCACAGCCAAATTCTACCAGAGATACAAGGAGGACCTGGTACCATTCCTTCTGAAACTATTCCAATCAATAGAAAAAGAGGGAATCCTCCCTAACTCATTTTAGGAGGCCAGCATCATCCTGATACCAAAGCCTGGCAAACACACAACAAAAAAAGAGAATTTTAGACCAATATCCTTGATGAACATCGATGCAAAAATCCTCAATAAAATATTGGCAAACTGAATCCAGCAGCACATCAAAAAGCTTATCCACCATGATCAAGTGGGCTTCAATGCTGGGATGCAAGGCTGGTTCAACATATGCAAATCAATAAACGTAATCCAGCATATAAACAGAACCAAAGACAGAAACCACAGGATTATCTCAATAGATGCAGAAAAGGCTTCAACAAAATTCAACAGTGCTTCATGCTAAAAACTCTCAATAAATTAGGTATTGATGGGATGTATCTCAAAATAACAAGGGCTATTTATGACAAACCCACAGCCAATTTCATACTGAATGGGCAAAAACTGGAAGTATTCCCTTTGAAAACTGGCACAAGACAGGGATGCCCTCTCTCACCACTCCTATTCAACATAGTGTTGGAAATTCTGGAAAGGGCAATTAGGCAAGAGAAAGAAATAAAGGGTATTCAACTAGCAAAAGAGGAACTCAAATTGTCCCTGTTTGCAGATTTATGATTGTATATCTAGAAAACCCCATCGTCTCAACCCAAAATCTCCTTAAGCTGATAAGCAACTTCAGCAAAGTCTCAGGATACAAAATCAATGTGAAAAAATCACAAGCATTCTTATACACCAATAACAGACAAACAGAGAGCCAAATCATGAGTGAACTCCCATTCACAATTGCTGCAAAGAGAATAAAATACCTAGGAATCCAACCTACAAGGGATGTGAAGGACCTCCTCAAGGAGATCTACAAACCACTGCTCAGCAAAATAAAAGAGGATACAAACTAATGGAAGAACATTCCATGCTCATGGATAGGAAGAATCAATAACGTGAAAATGGCCATACTGCCCAAGGTAATTTATAGATTCAATGCCATCCCCATCAAGCTACCAATGACTTTCTTCACAGAATTGGTAAAAACTACTTTAAAGCTCACATGGAACCAAAAAAGAGCCCACATTGCCAAGACAATCCTAAGCAAAAAGAACAAAGCTGGAGGCATCACGCTACCTGACTTCAAACTATTCTACAAACCTACAGTAACCAAAACAGCATGGTACTGGTACCAAAACAGAGATACAGACCAATGGAAGAGAACAAACGCCTAAGAAATAATGCCACACATCTACAACCATCTGATCTTTGACAAACCTGACAAAAACAAGAAATGGGGAAAGGATTCCCTATTTAACAAATGGTGCTGGGAAAACTGACTAGCCATATGTAGAAAGCTGAAACTGGATCCCTTCTTTACACCTTATACAAAAATTAATTCAAGATGGATTAAAGACTTAAATGTTAGACCTAAAACCATAAAAACCCTGGAAGAAAACCTAGGCAATACCATTTGGGACATAGGCATGGGCAAGGACTTCATGTCTGAAACACGAAAAGCAATGGCAACAGAAGCCAAAATTGACAAATGGGATCTTATTAAACTAAAGAGCTTCTGCACAGCAAAAGAAACTATCATCAGAGTGAACAGGCAACCTACAGAATGGGAGAAAATTGTTGAAATCTACTCATATGACAAAGAGTTAATATCCAGAATCTACAAAGAACTCAAACAAATTTACAAGAAAAAAACAAGCAATCCCATCAACAAGTGGGTGAAGGATATGAACAGACATTTCTCAAAAGAAGACATTTATGCAGCCAAAAGACACATGAAAAAATGTTTATTATCACTGGCCATCAGAGAAATGCAAATCAAAACCACAATGAAATACCATCTCACACCAGTTAGAATGGCGATCATTAAAAAGTCAGGAAACAACAGGTGCTGGAGAGGATGTGGAAAAATAGGAACACTTTTACACTGTTGGTGGGACTGTAAACTAGTTCAAACATTGTGGAAGTCAGTGTGGCGATTCCTCAGGGATCTAGAACTAGAAATTCCATTTGACCCAGCCATCCCATTACTGGGTATATACCCAAAGGATTATAAATCATGCTGTTATAAAGACACATGCACACGTATGTTTATTGCGGCACTGTTCACGATAGCAAAGACATGGAACTAACCCAAATGTCCAACAATGATAGACTGGATTAAGAAAATGTGGCACATATACACCATGGAATACTATGCCGCCATAAAAAAGGATGAGTTCTTGTCCTTTGTAGGGACATGGATGAAGCTGGAAATCATCATTCTCAGCAAACTATCACAAGGACAAAAAACCAAACACCGCATGTTCTCACTCATAGGTGGGAATTGAACAATGAGAACACATGGACACAGGAAGGGGAACATCACACACCGGGCCTGTCGTGAGATGCGGGGGAGTGGGGAGGGACAGCATTAGGAGATGTACCTAATGTAAATGACGAGTTAATGGATGCAGCACACCAACATGGCACATGTATACATATGTAACAAACCTGCACGTTGTGCACATGTACCCTAGAACTATAATAAAAATATATTTAAAAAAAGAGTGGTTGTACCACTCTGCATGCTCACCAGCACTGAATGAGAGTTGCCACAGCTCTGCATCTTTGGCAGCACTTGGTATTATCAGTCTTTCTAGCTTCTGCCAATTTAATTGACTCATTTGGCAGTATTCAGTAGCACTTCTGTTCTTTCTTGAGTTTTGCTCTTGCAGGCTGGAGTGCAATGGTGCGATCTCAGCTCATCACAACCTCTGCCACTTGGATTCAAGTGATTCTCCTGCCTCAGCCTCCAGAGTAGCTGGGATTACAGGCATGAGCCACCATGTCCGGCTAATTTTGTATATTTAGTAGAGATAGGGTTTCTCCGTGTTGATCAGGCTGGTCTCAAACTCCCGACCTCAGGTGATCTGCCCGCCTTGGCCTCCCAAAGTGCTGGGATTACAGGCATGAGTCACCATGCCCAGCCAGCCCTTCTGTTCTTTTTTTTTTTTTTTTGCCCATTTCCTCTATTGGATTGACTTCCTTTTCCTTATTTATTCATAAGGGTTCTTTATCTCTTCTGGACACAAACCCCTTGTTAGTTAACCAGGGTTCTGAAAATAGGTTTTCCCAGTTAATGGCATATCCTGTTCCCCTCTTGATGGCATCTTTGATGTCTATAAGTGAGATAATGCTGGTGGGTTGGTTGGTTGGGGGTTGGGTAAAAAGGGTTTACAGGGAATACTAAAAAGTTTGGGGTGGGAAGAGCTAGAACAAGAAGTCATAGTAGCAAATAGAGTCAGTGTCTGGTATGAGGTTAGAATAAGCTGGCCTGGGCAACATTTAAGTATAAGTGAAGATGACACCAAATTACACCCAGGTGTTTTCCTCTAGACACCAGATCTACATTATTTTCCTTTGAATGTAATGTTTACTTACATTTTTTAAGTTAGCTATATTAGGGGGATTTTTGTAAGGAAGAAAAGCATGCTTGCCTCCACCCTGGAGACCTTCCAGAAGGCACTCTCACAAACTTATGGCAGCATCCTCTACTTGCATATTTATCTCTATGGAAGCAGGTGAATCCAAGGAAAGCAAAATCTTCACATCTAAGCATAAAGTGTGACCGTGGAAAATATAGTGGGGCTTAGGAGATATACCTAATGCTAAATGACGAGTTAATGGGTGCAGCACACCAGCATGGCACATGTATACATATGTAACTAACCTGCACATTGTGCACATGTACCCTAAAACTTAAAGTATAATAATAATAAAATTAAAAAAATAAAAAAACAAAAAAAAGAAAATATAGTGGGGCTTAAGGTTTGGTTTTATTGTTTCATTTTTATTCTATTTGTTTATGACAAATGAGCATTCATTCATCTTATGTATTTTTCCTTGTAGTCTTCCTCCATCTCCTTTATAAGTTCTTATTATATTGCATCATCAGAGCTATACATTAATTCACAAATGTTTTGAGCACCAAACAAGTGCTGGGTTGTCCACTACCACTGGTAATAAAACAATAAATAAAACTGGTCACTCCCCTCAAGAAGCTCACCCCCTAATTACAGGAATGAGACATATCTCATATTCTGGGTGAAAACAAGGTGCTATGAAAGCAAATAATAGGGGTATCCAACTCAATCTAGTTCAATCTCATTGCCTCATTCTGAAAGTTAGGTCTCCAATAACATTTTTGAAAAAATTCATTCCTCCAAACCTCCTCCAAAACCCTGGCAACACTGATCTTTTTTATTGTCTCCACACTTTTGCCTTTTCCAGATTATCATACAGTTGAAATTATACAGTAGGTAGGCTTTTCAGATTGACTTCTTTCATGTAGCAATATGCATTTAAGTTCTTCCATGACTTTGTGTGGCTTCATAGTTCATTTTTTTTTAAATCAATGAATAGTATTTCATTGTCTGGATATACAATTTGTATATCCATTCACCTTGTGAAGGATGTCTTGTTTGCTTCCATGTTTTGGCAATTATGAATAAAGTTTCTATAAACACCTGTGTGCAGTTATTGGTGTGGAAATAAGTTTTTAACACATTTGGAGAAATTCCAAGGAGCACAATTCCTGGATTGTGTGGTAAACGTATACTGTATTTATTTTTGTAAGAAACTGCAAATTGTCTTCCAAAGTGGCTATACCATTTTGCATTCCCACTAGCAATGAATTAGATCTCCCATTGCTCCACATCTTCACCAGCATTCAGTGTTGTCAGTATTTTGGATTTGAGCCATTCTATTAGGTATATAGTGGTATCTCATTGTTGATTTAAGCCCCAAAACATTTTTGTTTCTGAAGAAGTAATTGACTTCTCTAACTACAAGCTTTGCTAGACTCTTAATCAGAGTGTTTGAAGGAATTTTAAAACCCTCTCATAAGTTAATATGAAAAAGCAAAAGGCAAATGATAATAATCAAGATAAATATGTAAAATAAGAATAAGCTCTGAGGAAAATATCTATGTATAATTTGGTGCCTTTTTCACCTATGTTTATTTAAATGCTGTCCAACCCAGCTTCATCTAACCTTATGTCAAAAATATCCCTGAGTTTAAAAGATTTAACTCCAATTTTGAAGGAATTTCTATGGTAAGTATAATACTATCAAACAATACTGCATACTATAAGAAAACCTTTTGTGAAAGGAATGTCAGTTGATGTGGCAAACTTCATTGTTGTCTTATTTTAAGAAATTGCCACAGCCATCCTATTCTTCAGCAACCACCACTCTGATCAGTCAGCAGCCATCAAACATTGAGGCAAGACCCTCCACCAGCTAAATGATTATGATTTGCTAAAGGCTCAGATGAATGTTAGCATTTTTTAGCAATAGCGTTTTTAAATTTTAAAAGACCCTAATATCAAGATTTATTATAAAAGCTATAGTAAATAATACCTAGTAGTGCTGGCATTAGAATAGACAAGTAAATAGTGCAGAATCTCGATGCTGCTACCTACTGATATATAGAAACTGATATATATCGTACCCACTGATACATAGAAACAGGCTGCCTTCACAGATCAGTGGGAAAAGGATGGACTTTTCAACAATTGTGTTAGGACAATGGGTCATCCATATTTAAAATGTTATTTAGTACTTCACATTTTATATACAACAACAAATTTCAATGGATTGAGGACTAAATTTAAAAATCAAAACTTTAAAACTTAAGAAAATGTGGAAGAACATCTTTATAACCCTAAGGTAAAAAAGCACAATCTAAAACAAAAGATCAGCAAATTCAACTAAATTAAACAATGCCTATTTATAGAGAGACACCATAAAATAAAAAAGAAGCCACTGGTTGTTAAGTATAAACTGATAAAGAACTGGAGTCTAGAATAAATAAATAATTCCTACGAGTTAATAACTGCCCCTTGCAATCATCGGGATAAGTTTTAGATGCACAAATTCTATGGTCTAGAATTTCCACTCTTACGCATTTACCCTAGAAAAACTCATATACATCAATCAGTAGGAGGATAAATAACGAATTGTGGAATATTTATTCAACGGAATACTATGCAACAATTAAAATGGGTAAATCTCAAAAACATAATGTTGAGCAGAAATAAGTGAGCTTTGCAGAAAGTATATATCCTTAATTAAAAAACTTTTTTTTGAGATGGAGTCTCACTCTGTCACCCAGGCTGAAGGGCAGTGGCATGATCTTGGATCACTACAACCTCCACCTCCCAGGTTCAAGCAAATCTCTTGCCTCAGCCTCCTAAGTAGCTGGGATTACAGGTGCACATGGCCATGCCCAGCTAATTTTTGTACTTGTAGTAGAGACAGGGTTTCACTATGTTGGCCAGGCTGGTCTCCAACTCCTGACCTCAGGTGATTCACCCCCCTCAGCCTCCCAAAGTGCCGGGATTACAGCTGTGAGCCACCACACCCGGCCAAAAATTTTTTAGTAAGTAAAACAATACTATATACATTGACACCTGCATATGTCATAGAACTCTCACACTAGTGGCAATGGCAAACATGAAATTCAGGATAGTGCTTACCTCTGGACAGGGGCCTCAACAGTATGTGTACTATGTTATTTTCTGAGCCGAGTGATGTGTATATAGGAGTTTATTAGGCTCTTAATCCTTGTTTCTATGCCTGAAATAGTTCATATTTAATTTAATTAAAGGTTAAAAATCTATTTTTTACAAAAAAAGAGAGCCTAAAATGGATGCTGTGAGCAGGGCAGGCCATCTAAAAGAGTCCTCTGCGAAGACCTGGACAAGACTCCACCCTCCTCCAGGTGCACACTCTACACCCAGTTACACTGACTCCATCAGATATGACCATGCTCGTGACTTCCATTGCAGGATCATTCCCTTGACCTAGAGCCTGGCTCCTCCTTCCTCATATTTGCCTTCAGGTAACACTACTCCTAGTATGCCATTCCTTCTGCCCCCTACTCAGCTATTCCCACCCCACAGCATCTTCTTGTCCTGCCAGGCTCCTGCCAAAAGAAACCCCAGGCAACCTACTCTAGCTATTCCCACTTTTCTCGGGTGCATCTCAATTTCATGAAACTCAACTTCAAGAGCCATATTTTACAGACATTTCTGAAATTACTAATGACATGGCATTAATAAAACATCCCTCCCAGCATGAGCATTTACTGAGTGTTCTCATTACTGAGCTTCTGATGGTGTCTGCAGAGTTATTTATTTTCTTGAATAGTCCTTGTTCATGTACACAACTTGCTTTCCGATTTGATATTCTGCTTAAATATCTACAACTCCATGTTTAATAGTTAAGTGTAAAAATGCTCCAACTCTTTATTGCCACCATTGGAACTATTTTCCCATACTCTGCAAAATACTCAAAGCAGAACTAGCATTTGGTGAAATGATGCCATAATATACCATCTTTAAGAGTGTTTTGCTGCACAACACTCCTGCATCACTACCAAAGGACGTTGTGAGTTTTGGAAAAGTTTGAATTCCCTGAAAATTGGCAAGGACATTTTACAGGGAAATTTTTGGTCCGAGTTACTCAAACTAAGTGATGTTGCCACACCCAATATGCACAGAGAAAGAGAGGTTAACCTAGGACAACAAAGAAAAAATTTACATACTAAAAAAAAATGATTAGTGGGGAAAAATATTCAAAATGAAGCTCAACAACAGAAAAGACCCTAATCAAAGCATTGGGACCCTCAAATGTTGAGGTAACTAACAAGTCAAGTTCTGATGTATCACCAACCCTTCCCCTGTGACCACACATTCACCACCCTTTTCTGTTCCTTTCTCATTCTCAGTAACTCCCCATCTCACTGTGTCCCTGCATCCTCATTCTGCCCCCCCACTGAAATGAGTTACCATGGCTGTGCCTACCTGGCCTTGCTCTTACTGAGCATTTCTTAATACCCAGAATCTGTCCTTCCCTTCTAGGCCACCCTCTAAACTTACCTGTTCTGTGTACCTTCCACAAGGGCTCATTGTATTAGTCTGTTCTCACACTGCTATAAAGACATACCTGAGACCAGGCAATTTAATGAGAAAAGAGGTTTAATCAGCTTACAGTTCTGCTGGCTGTACAGGCTTCCGCTTCTGGGGAGGCCTTGGGAAACTTACAATCATGGCAGAAGGGGAAACAGGCATGGTCTTCAAGTGGCCAGAGTGGGGGTGGGGATGTGCTATACACTTTTAAACAACCAGATCCCAGGAGAACTCTATCACAAGAACAGCAAGGAGGAAGCCTGCCTCCATGATTCAAACAGCTCCCACCAGAACCCTCCTTCAACACCGGGAATTACAATTCAACATGAGATTTGGGTGGGGACACACAGCCGAACCATATCACTCATTTGCTTTCACAATGGAAACTCATCCTATCTTAAGTAACCAATGGAAGATGAAAGCTTGCCATCTTACCTTTTATGGACATTTACATGAGCTCTAATCCAAATAAATGAATCTATGGTGGCAAAATTTTACATGCCATAAAAGGCAGCTAGGAGAGAGATTTTGGAGGCTAAAGGTGCTTTCTTTGGTGCTTCTTTTTCTCTAAGTTATACTTGCTGAGTAACTGATAACTCCATCTGCTCCTGAAGCCATGTAGAACATCAGTCTTGCAGGAGTGGGTAGAGTCCTGTTTCTATGTTTATTTTTTGTAGTTACCAACCCAGGAAGACCTGGATTATGCTGTGCTCCCATGGGACACAATGGACCATCCCCAACTTTCTGCCTTTAACTCAGGTCCAACCTCCCAGGACAGCCAGCTCCCAGGATAGGCAGCTAAAAACACTCAGGCATCTTGGCTGCTGAGTGCTTACCTTAGGCCACACTGGATCTCCCTTCCACATGGCCCTCCACAGTCCACCAGCTCCGGGCATGCTTGGTTTCCTGTTTGAGACTTTAGCACTTTGGTTTTGGTGTTCTTCTCTCCAGCTCAAATGTGATCTGGCCTCATACTTTACCCTTATACAATGTCTAGCTGCCCCCAGATATCCATCTCAGCTGAGTGAAACCTAACATTGAGACAACCCCAGGACCAGCCTATTTGGCTGGTGCTTCTCACTGGCCTCCTCGAGTCCCCACCCTAATCCCTGAAGGTAGAGCACAGTTCTTCAGTTCTGTCTCTGTTATAGGAATGGACAAGGCCAGACTTTGACATGAGTGCAGGAAGTGGTTATCTCCACAGTTATTACTTGTATGGTCTAATCTGAGATGCCATTTTACAGAAAAGTGGTTAGGAGCCCCAACCCTGGAGTTGGACCGCCTGGGTTCAATGTCCAAGTCTGTTACCTATTAGCTGTTTAACACTGGGAAACTTCTTTGCTTTGTGGAATGACAATTGCACTTGCCTCAGAAAATAGTAGTTAAGATTAAATGAGACATACAAATACTGTGCCTAGAAAAGTAACTGACATCTAGTAGTGGTCGACATATTAGCTAATACTATTATAATGATCATGAAGTGTTCTAGGGCCTGTGCTTCCACTGTGAGAGATTCACTCCTTTATCAGCCCCTCCTCAGACCCATGACACTAATTCACAGTGGACTTTGTCCTTGACAAGAGGACAGTAAGTGCCAGGAAACCTGAGGATGGAAGTGGGTGGGAAAAGTTGAAGAAAGCAAAGAGGAACAGACAGAGAAGGCTGAGAACACTAAAGATGAACTTTGTCTAATCCACAGTGTGTCGGAGCTGATGCTCCTGACAGGTTGGAGCCTGAATCTGTTACTGAGAATGAAAGGGGAGATTGTATATTGGGTAGATAACTATTATGGTACTTCTGTGTTAAACTACTCCAGGAACATGACTCACGAGAGATATGTGTACTAGGAGTGCCATTACATAAAACACAAAGTGAAGGGTGCCTTCTGAAGTTGTGTGACAGGTTGGCCCTGAACTAGCAAATATTCACAACACTCCTTGACATCCATCCCACAATCACCCCTCTAGCCCCACACCATTGACAAAACCCCACTCCAAAGTGAAGAATGAATAATCTAAGCCAGTGGTTCTCAGCTGAGAGTGATTTTAACACCAGGGGAACATTTGTTGGTCACAAGTTGAGCGGAGGTTGCTACTATCATGCTAATGTTATCTCATGAATACAGCCCAGAAGTGTCGCTAAACACTGTCCTGACAATGCAAACAATAACCCCCACAACAAAGAATTATCCAGCCTTAAATGTCAATAGGGCTGGGGTTGAGAAACTCTGCTCTAACGCCATCCAATCATGGTGATCTTTCTCCTTGCCAGTGAATAGTTCAGGTGTTGCAGGGGTGGAAACTGAAGAAAAGGCAAAGTTTGTGCAAGGGTTGCAATGGTGGCAATCCATAACTCCATAGGTGAAGTGACCTTAAGATGATCAGTTAGCCCCATTCACACTCTGGCCTTAAGGAATTCGCAGAAAACTGAAGTTTTACGTCCATGTTGCCTAAGTCTTGAGGGGTAGAGAAGCCCCCTACTGACATTTAAGTTGCATTTGTATATTTTTAAGTATATGTTAGTTCTAGAAAAACTCATCTATAGTCAGCTCCCTATCAATCAAAAAATAATGCATCCTCTGTTTCTAAAGCCTTGGTAGATATAAATGTGGGATATGCTTAGTTTTGTTCTCTACCTCCTGACTTTCCTGGGACTTAAACCTAGTCAAGACTTCGTCCCTCCATTTTTCCAGGCACTAAACAAAACCACAGACTTCCTGAAAATAGATTCTTCATCTTCCTTACATTTTTATTCCCATATCTGAAACTGAGCCTGGTACATAAAAAGCACTTGAAAAGATTTATTGAAGACTGAATGAGGGAACACATAAACGAATATATTCTAGAATTTCGATCCCAACTTATTTTGCTGTGTTTCTCCTAAGAGTAGGTATCATCTCCACTTGTATACATCGACTGGTATCTGGTATCAAACATGACTCCAATGTATCAATTTCCTATTTTATTCATAGGAAGTTTTCACCTATCTCCTTGCATTTCTACTTAGCATACTTGTTTGTCTCTTGTCCATCATTCTCTTCCCAAGCCTTATGAAATTCATGAAAGCCCTGGCCAGTTTTCTGTCATCTTTGTGTTGAAGCCCTGGTCGAGAAAAGCCTCTCATTCACTACACCCACTGTTGGAGCTGCGCCACATTTTTCCCAGGCAGAAGAGCCTCTCCCCAAGTCTGGACCAGCCCCTGGGCAGAGCTTTGCCTGAAGTGAGCCTGGGTGTTTTCCCACCTCTGTGAGTACTTGCTGCTCACCCACTTTCCATCCACAGTGGTCACAAATCCCCAGAATACTTATCTCTTTGGCTTTCTTCTTCGATGATTTTCTCCACCCTGTTTAGAAACACTTCATCCTCTTTAACCAGAGGAAGAGAGAAAGGTGTGCTTCTCTGCACATCTAATTATCTAATTTTTTTTCATATCTTAGATTTTCTTGCATAGCTATGGAAGGAAGAAAGCCCTGTGTCCTCTCTACTTTTTTCCTATTAATACCACCCTCTACCTCAAGTATTATTTGAATATCATTATTTGAAACCAGACTTATTATTTAGCCTAAAATTGAGAGCACATATTTAGACTGCTTAATCAGATTAGGTTAACAAATATGTATTTTTAAACTGTACTTAAACACTCTAAGTACTGAGGAGTTTAAGCAAGCAAAAATATGTAAATAAATGTTAAATTTAGAGAAAGTTTAATACAATGCATGATATTACAACTAAGCAGAGAGAGTAAGCCCAAATTAAAGAAGTAATGATGTAACATACTTTGTGCATTGAAAGTGAATAGAATTTCTAAGTGTCATTGTCTTGGTAAAAACAGCAATTTATTCCTTATCCCCTCTCCCCAGTTTAAGGAGTGGGAGGTTTGCTTGATAGAAGCAGAGGACACAGATGGTATAATAACGTCTTATGCTATTTGTTGATGAGAACTTTTATGCCTCAACTTCTGCCCCATATATGGGCAAACTGATAAGAAACCCAGGATACTTCCACCTTTGGCTCCAGCAGGAAATTCAAATTACACAAGTGTACTAGTCCGTTCTCATGCTGCTATGAAGAAATAGTTGAGACTGGGTAATTTATAAAGAAAGAGGTTTAATTGACTCACAGCATGGCTGGGGAGGCCTGGGGAAACTTACAATCATGGTGGAAGGGGAAGGAACATAGCCTTCTTCACATGGAGGCAGGAAGAAGAATGAGCGCCAAGTGAAGGGGGAACACCCTTACAAAACCATCAGATCTTGTGAAAACTTACTCACTATCATGAGAATAGCATGGAGGAAGCCACCCCTGTGATTCAATTACCTCCCACCAGGTCCCTCCCACGACAAGTGGAGATTATGGGAACTACAATTGAAGATGAGATTTAGGTGGGGACACAGTCAAACCGTATCGAAAAGCCTCTGCCTATGTGCAATTGCAATCTAATCCCAACCCCACCCACTAACCACCACAAAAACTCCAAGCCATTCTCCTTTCTTTGCTCTCTCAAGCCTCGCTTTCCTCAGAAAGCCTCCTTATATAAGTAATAAACATTTCATACCTTGTGTGTATGTAGCATTGTTGATCTTGATATCAAAACTAAATTGTTGGTGAGGGCCAATTCTGCTTCTGTGGGGTGGTAACAGCATATAGTATATTTGAATATAAGAGACACACTCTTGCCCCAGGACCCCAAGGAGTAGAATTCTTCAGTAGCAATAAAGCAAAGGAGGTCATGGTATGTAGCAGAAATTCCCCCAAAGTGTTTGAGTAGGACTAGTGAAGGTGTAGTTTGTTCAGAGTTTATCTACCCTCTCTGCCATGCACTGTTACTATGAAATTAACACATTTTTGCTATGGATGCTGATAACCATCCCCTGAGTCTGACCAGCTTCCTTGGATGAAAACCAAAGAGAAGCAAAATGTATCTGTGCTCTTAATTGCTTCCACACAAAGCAGGAAAAATTCAGCCAGAAGTGCATAGTTTGGATATGTATGCTACAAGCAGAGATTATTTTGTCACAAGAGAGAGACTTTTTCACGTTGCCTATCATTTTAGGTTACTTTTCCCAAAACTTCACACAAAATGATTAATAATTATTCATTGCTTGGCTGCAATGTTTCCATCCTATTGGCAGATTTGATGAGATGAAAACTGCAGACTCTGAAATCAAGCTTATCAGATTAAAATCCAATTTGCCAACTGAAAGGGAAATGTTCACCAACTTGAATATGTGGAATAGAAAAATTGGTTTGTCTCAAATATATAGCATACTGCATTTGGTAAATAGAAAACAAACATCCTCTAAAGAAAAAAAAACTTTTAAAAAGCATTTCATTTTCACTTTGAAATGCTTTACGAGCAATGCATTAGAAAGTATACTAAGAGCACACCAGAAGTTCTTTCTCTTTTTTCTTTTTCATATTTTATTATTCTTATTTTTTCTGCATCTCAGAAGCTGGGCATGGAACAGTTCTGAAAGATGGAACTTCAGAAAATTATTCTTGCCTGTTTTGTAGTTTCACAAGCCATTCTGTATTCATTTATTCATTTCCTGCTAGTGACTAAATGAATGTCTTTAATGTCTCTTTACAGATGAGAGCCCAGGAGATAGGTAGACAAGAACTTTATCACCGATCACCACCAACCAGTGATTATTGAGCATCCTCTATGGTCATGACAAGATATAGATGACGGGAAATAAGAGTGGGTTAATTCAGAGAATATTACACTCCCTGTAAAGCTGAAACTTGTCTTCTGGAATAGAGATGTTTATAAGAACAGAGATATAAATATTTAAGTAATTTTTTAAAACTGAAAAGTAACAGCCAGTAGTTACTATGCCTTATTCACTCCACCATCTAACATAGCACCTAGTATGTAGTAGGCACATAATAAATGCAAAAGAAAATAAACATGTGAATTAGAATCATTAAAGAATTTTGCTGGCCATCAAAATTATTTTCTATTAACACACTGATCAATCAAAGGTGGAGATAGCTAAATCATTCTATTGTTAAAATTAGTCTGAGCGGCATGCTGTAAATTACGCTAACAGAAAAATGCTCATTAAAAATAACTATGAACAACATCTGTATACATCTCCCTGGATAACTGGATAAGAGTTTCTCTAGGATATATTCTCAGCAGTGGAGGTACTGTGTCGGGGTATTCTTATCTTTAACTTTTCTAGATACTGACAATTTAGGCACCAAAATTGGTGTACGAATTTAAACTTCCACAAGCCAAATAAAAAGGATATTCATCAATCCATATCTTTGCTAACATTTGGGCTCATTATGTTTTTCAAAAAAATTTTTTTTTTTTGAGACAGAGTCTTGCTCTGTCACCCAGGCTAGAGTGCAGAGGCCCAATCTCAGCACACTGCAACCTCCGTCTCCCAAGTTCAAGCGATTCTCCTGCCTCAGCCTCCCAAGTTGTTGGGATTACAGGCACACACCACCATGCCCAGCTAATTTTTGTATTTTTAGTAGAGATGGGATTTCATCACATTGGTCAGGCTGGTCTTGAACTCCTGACCTCGTGATCCACCCGCCTTCCAAAGTGCTGGGATTACAGGCATGAGCCACCTCACCCGGCCATGTTTTTCAAATTTTTATAGCGTGATGGGCATAGTTATTGTAGTTTTATTTTCATATTTTTATTTCTAATGAGATGGAGCATCTTTTAATATTTTATTAGTCACTCAAGTTTACTCTTCTGCTCTCCATAAATTGTCTCACAACTTTTTCCTCACTTTTATACTGAGGTTTTTATTATCTTTTTCCTATTGATTTGTAGGCATTCTTTATGCATCCTGAATACCAACCCTCTGTTGGTTATATGTACTGAAAATAAATGCAGTAGATTATCTTTTCTACTTCCTTAAGATATTTTTGATACAGTGTTTATTTTAATATAATTGATCTATTGATTTTTTCATTCACAATCACAGCAGTATTGTTCACAAAAATAAAAAAATGAAAGCACTCTAATAATATATCATGAGGAAAATGGAAAAATAAATACATTTGGATATACTCAAACAATGTAATTTTATGCAACAGTGAATTAGAGCTATACATATAAGCATAGATAAATCTCATAAACAAAACATTGAATGAAAAATACAAGTTGAAGAAGACAAAAAGCAATATAAGCGTACGTAAACCTTAAAAAACCTTTAAAATGATTTAACGGGCCAAGCACGGTGGCTCACACCTATAATCCCAGGACTTTGGGAGGCTGAGGTAGGCAGATTACTTGAGACTATCCTGGGAAACATGGCAAAACCCTGTCTCTACAAAAAAATACAAAAATTAGCCAGGTGTTGTAGCACACGCCTGCAGTTCCAGCCGCCTGGGAATCTGAGATGGGAGGATCACCTGAGCCCAGGGAGGTTGAGGCGGCAGTGAGCCATGATTGTGCCACTCTACTCCAGCCTGGGTGACAGAGTGAGACCTTGTCTCTAAAAAATAAAATAAAATAAAATAAAATAATTTAACTTAAAGTATAAAGAAACAGATAAGAAAACAAACTTCAAAGTCAAGTTTATCATACAGTTCTTTGAATGTCTTCATATTTTTGCATGTTGAAATAATAGTTATTGAATGCAGCAGCAGTTCTGGTGTCACTTTCTCTAGTGAGCTAGATCGGGCTTCCCCTGCAGCCATGTTGAAGAAACTTGCAATTGGCACTGATCCTTCACCATCCATTCCTAAGAGGGGGTCTTTCAGGGTGAGAAGATTGAGATCATTGCCAGTACTAAGCCGCATCATGTCACCTTTACAGATACAACATGACTGATCACTGATACTGCAACTAGTCAGGTTACAATGAACTCCACAATATGACTATTGGGGCACAATGTATGCTTGGGCAATGATTTGATTACTGAACTCTCCAGTAAGATAGGCAGTCTAGGTAGAGTACAAAGAGGAGATTTAAAATTTCTGGCTTGGGCTGGGTGCTGTGGCTCATGCCTGTAATCCTAGCACTTTGGGAAACTGAGGCAGAAGGATCACTAGAGGTCAGGAGTTTGAGACCAGCCTGGCCAACATGGTGAAACCCTGCCTCTACTAAAAATACAAAAATTAGCAGAGTGTGGTGGAACACACCTGTAATCCCAGATACTAGGGAGGCTGAGGCACAAGAATCGTTTGAACCTGGGAGGCGGAGGTTGCAGTGAGCTGAGATTGCACCACTGCACTCCAGCCTGGGTGACACAGCAAGACTCCAAAAAAAAAAATAAAAGGAAGAGAAAGAAAGAAAGAAAGAAAAGAAAAGAAGAAAAGAAAAGGAAAAAAAAATTTCTGGCCAGGTGTGGTGGCTCATGCCTGTAATCCCAGCACTTAGGTGGGCAGATCAGTTGAGGTCAGGAATTTGAGACCAGCCTGGCCAACATGGTGAAACCCTGTCTCTATTAAAAATACAAAATTAGCTTCGTGTGGTGGTCCATGCCTGTGATTCCAACTACTTGGGAGGCTGAGGCAGGAGAATCGCTTGAACCCAGGAGGTGGAGGTTGCAGTGAGCTGAGATCACGCCATTGCACTCCAGCCTGGGCAAAAAGAACAAAACTCTGTCTCAAAAAAAATAATATATATATATATATATAAAATTAAAATTTTGGTTTGAACGAGATGAACAAAATTATAGGAGCTCACTTTGGCAAGCTGGGACATCACCACAGTACCAGAGCTTTAATGACTCTCAGTGCCAAGGTGCAAACAATGCTACAAATGTTACTGGTCTCTGTATTGCCAGTGACCCAAATGCCACTGCTACTGCTTAAGGCTTGATCAGGATGGTTGCTGTCAAACAAAATGTGTTGATCTTTGACACAGAAAGCAGCACTTTTGATGTATCCATCCTCACTTGTGAAGATGGTATCCTTGCAGTCTAGTTTTCAACTAAGGACATTTTTTGGGGTGGATAAAACTTCCTTAACCCAGCCGGACATGGTAGCTCATGCCTGTAATCCCAGCAATTTGGGAGGCCAAGACAGGCAGATCACTTGAGGTCAGGGGTTTGAGACAAGTTTGGCCAACATGGTGAAACCCTGTCTCTTCTAAAAATACAAAATTCAGCCAAGCATGGTGGTGGGCACCTGTAATCTCAGCTACTAGGGAGGCTGAGGTAGAAGAATCACTTGAACCTGGGAGGCAGAGGTTGTAGTGAGCTGAGATCGTGCCAGTGCACTCCAGCCTGGGTGACAGAGCAAGACTCTGTCTCAAAAAAAAAAAAAAAAAAAAAAAATGCATACCATCAGAAGGCTTAACACGAAGGCCTAGCTCACCTGCTCCTGGTTCCTGGGCATGTCATTCAGGGGCCTGGAGACCACCATACCCACTACTGCCAGTATCCATGTACTCCTCCCAGGAGCCTGAGGATGGACCTCACAGCCTGCTGCCACCAACACCAGTGAGACCCACCTGCCCACACCACCTGGGGGCCTGGATACTGGCCCTACCAACCTATTACAGTCACTGCTGGCACCAACACATGCAACCTAGAGTTGACCCACCATCGCTACCGCCATGGCTGATGCCACACATGCTGCCTAGAAGCCCAAGGACACCCCACCAAACCACAAATTCTACTGCTGCCACAGCTGACACCTGAACAAGCTGCCTGGAAACCCAAGAATTGGCCTATCTGGACTCACTAACAACAGTGCCTGCTCATGTTGCCTAGGGACCCAAGGATAGGTATGCTTAGCCCACCGCTACCATCATGGGGGCCTGAAGACTAGCCTGCCTTGCCTAGCCATTCCCAGCAAAGCCTAACCACAGCCTCCACTAACAAGGGCAACCTAAGCCACTGAGAAAATCACAGGCATCACTGATGCTGATTGTAGCCAAAGAAATCATTCAAAGACTACACTACGACACATACCCAGAATCAAAGCTAAAGCACCTATACAACTAACACTATAGATACATGTACAGAAAAAGTGTTTCCCCATAAAAACCAATCCAAAAAAAATGGAAGAAGTGACTGTTACACCAGAAGTGCAGATATCAACATAAAGACACAAGAAATATGAAAAAGCAAGGAACATGACACCTCCAAAGGATCACAATAATTCTTCAGAAATAGATTCCAATGGGAGGGAAAAAACCTATAAAATGCCAGAAAAATAATTCAAAATAGTGGCATTAAAGAAGCTCAATGAGATAAAAGGAAACACAGATAAACAATACAAAGAAGTTGAAAAACACAAAATTCGAAATTAGAAATTCATGATCTGAATGAGAAATTCAATAAAGAGACAAATATCATTAAGAAAGAACCACACCAAAATCCTGGAACTGAAGAAATCAATGAATGCAATCAAGAACTTTAACAATAGACTAGATGGAGCAGAAGAAATAATTTCTAAACTTAAAGACAGGTCTTTTGAAATAACCCAACCCCATCCCCAGCCCCGCAAAAAAAAAAAAAAAAAGAATGAAAAAGAATGAACATGTGGGACACAATCAAGTGACCAAATATTCAAATTTTGGGTTTTCCAGAAGGAGAAGAGATAAACAAAGACTTAGAAAAGCTATTTAATGAAATAATAGCTGAAAACTTCCCATGTCTCCGTTTCTTACAAGAGAAATAGATATCCAGATGTAGAAAGCTCAAATATACCCCAAATAGAATCAAGTAATTTTAAAGGTCTTCTCTGAGGTACATTATAGCCAAACTGTCAAAAGTCAGTAATAAAGACAGAATTCTAAAACAGTGAGAGAAAAGCATATAGTCACTCAGAAGGGAACCCTATCAGACTAACACTGGATTTCTCAGCAGAAGTCTTACAGGCCAGAAGAAAATGAGATGATATATTCAAAGTACTGAAGAAAAAAAAAGACTGAGAGCCAAGAAAACTATACCCAGTAAATCCATCCTTCAAAAATGGAGAAATAAAGTCTTTCCAGACAAGCAAAAATGGAGGAAATTTATCATCACTAAAGCAGCCCTACAAGAAATGTTTATGGGAGTCCTATATTTGAAAGTGAATGGATGATATCTAACATCATGAAAACACACAAAAGTATAAAACTCACTGGTAGAGCAGACACAAGTGGATCAAGTGGAAGAAAGGGTATCAGTGATTGAAGATCAAATTAATAAAATGAAGCAAGAAGAGGAGTTTAGAGAAAAAAGAGTAAAAAGAAATGAACAAAGCCTCCAAGAAATATGGGACTACTGAAAAGACCAAATCTACATTTAACTGGTGTACCTGAAAGTGACGGGGAGAATGGAACCAAGCTGGAAACACTTTTCATGATATTATCCAGGAGAACTTCCCCAACCTAGCAAGACAGGCAAACATTCAAATTCAGAAAATACAGAGAACACCACAAAAATACTCCTTGCGAAGAGCAAACCCAAGACACATAATTGTCACATTCACCAAGGTTGAAATGAAGGAAAAAATGTTAAGGGCAGCCAGAGAGAAAGGTCGGGTTATCCACAAAGGGAAGCCCATCAGACTAACAGCAGATCACTCAGCAGAAACTCTACAAGCCAGAAGACAGTGGGAGCCAATATTCAACATTCTGAAAGAAAAGAATTTTCAACCCAGGATTTCATATCCAGCCAAACTAAGCTTCATAAGTGAAGGAGAAATAAAATCCTTTACAGACAAGCAAATGCTGAGAGATTTTGTCACCACCAGGCATGCCTTACAACAGTTCCTGAAGGAAGCACTAAACATGGAAAGGAACAACTGGTACCAGCCACAGCAAAAACAGGCCAAATTGTAAAGACCATCAAGGCTAGGAAGAAACTGCATCAACTAACGAGCAAAATAACCAGCTGACATCATAATGACAGGATCAAATTCACACATAACAATATTAACCTTAAATGTAAATGGGCTAAATGCTTCAATTAAAACACACAGACTGGCAAATTGGATAGACAGTCAAGACCCATCAATGTGCTGCATTCAGGAGACCCATCTCACGTGCAAAGACACACATAGGCTGAAAATAAAGGGATGGAGGAAGATCTACCAAGCAAATGGAAAACAAAAAAAGGCAGGGGTTGCAATCCTAATCTCTGATAAAACAGACTTTAAACCAACAAAGATCAAAAGAGACAAAGAAGGCCATTGCATAATAGTAAAGGGATCAATTTAACAAGAAGAGCTAACTATCCTAAATACATATGCACCCAATACAGGAGCACCCAGATTCATAAAGCAAGTCCTTAGAGACCTACAAAGAGACTTAGACTCCCACACAATAATAATGGGAGACTTTAACACCCCACTGTCAATATTAGACAGATCAATGAAACAGAAGGTTAACAAGGGTATCCAGGACTTGAACTCAGCTCTGCACCAAGCAGACCTAATAGACATCTACAGAACTCTCCACCCCAAATCAACAGAATATACAGTCTTCTTGGCACCACATCGCACATACTCCAAAATTGACCACATAGTTGGAAGTAAAGCACTCCTCAGCAAATGTAAAAGAACATAAATCACAACAAACTGTCTCTCAGAACACAGTGAAATTAAATTAGAACTCAGGATTAAGAAACTCACTCAAAACCGCTCAACTACATGGAAACTGAACAACCTGCTCCTGAAATGACTACTAGGTAAATAACAAAATGAAGGCAGAAATAAAGATGTTCTTTGAAACCAATAAGAACAAAGACACAACATACCAGAATCTCTGGAACACATTTAAAGCAGTGTGTAGAGGCAAATTTATAGCACTAAATGCCCACAGGAGAAAGCAGGAAAGATCTAAAATTGACACCCTAACATCACAATTAAAAGAACTACAGAAGCGAGAGTAAACTAATTCAAAAGCTAACAGATGGCAAGAAATAACAAAGATTAGAGCAGAACTGAAGGAAATAGAGACACAAAAAACCCTTCCAAAAATCAATGAATCCAGGAGTTACTTTTTTGAAAATATCAACAAAATAGACCACTAAATACTAATAAAGAAGAAAAGAGAGAAGAATCAAATAGATGCAATAAAAAATGTTAAAGGGAATATCAACATCAATCCCACAGAAATACAACTTACCATCAGAGAACACTATAAACACCTCTATGTAAATAAATTAGAAAATCTAGAAGACATGGATAAATTCCTGGACACATACACTCTCCCAAGACTAAACCACGAAGATGTTGAATCCCTGAATAGACCAATAACAGGCTCTGAAATTGAGGCAATAATTAATAGCCTACCAACCAAAAAAAGTCCAGGAACAGATGGATTCACAGCTGAATTATACCAGAAGTACAAAGAGGAGCTGGTACCATTCCTTCTGAAACTATTCCAATCAATAGAAAAAGAGGGAATCCTCCCTAACTCATTTTATGAGGCCAGCATCATCCTGATATGAAAGCCTGGCAGACACACAACAAAAAAGAGAATTTTAGACTAATATCCCTGATGAACATCGATGCGAAAATACTCAATAAAAAACTGGCAAACTGAATCCAGCAGCACATCAAAAAGCTTATCCACCAAGATCAAGTTGGCTTCATCCCTGGGATGCAAGGCTGGTTCAACATATGCAAATTAATAAACATAATCCATCACATAAACAGAACCAAAGACAAAAACCACATGATTATCTCAATAGATGCAGAAAAGGCCTTCAACAAAATTCAACAGCCCTTCATGCTAAAAACGCTCAATAAACTAGGTATTGATGGAATGTATCTCAAAATAATAACAGCTATTTATGACAGTTCAACAGCCAATATCACACTAAATGGGCAAAAACTAGAAGCATTCCCTTTGAAAACTGGCACAAGACAGGGATGCCCTCTCTCACCACTCCTATTCAACATAGTGTTGGAAGTTCTGGCCAGGGCAATCAGGCAAGAGAAAGAAATAAGGGGTATTCAATTAGGAAAAGAGGAAGTCAAATTGTCCCTCTTTGCAGATGACATGATTGTATATCTAGAAAACCCCATTGTCTCAGCCCAAAATCTCCTTAAGCTGATAAGCAACTTCAGCAAAGTCTCAGGATTCAAAATCAATGTGCAAAAATCACAAGCATTCCTACACACCAATAACTGACAAAGAATCAAATCATGAGTGAACTCCCATTCATAATTGCTTCAAAGAGAATAAAATAGCTAGAAATCCAACTTACAAGGGATGTGAAGGACCTCTTCAGGGAGAACTGCAAACCACTGCACAACGAAATAAAAGAGAAAACAAACAAATGGAAGAACATTCCATGCTCATGGATAGGAAGAATCAATATCATGAAAATGGCCATACTGCCCAAGGTAATTTATAAATTCAATGCCATCCCCATCAAGCTACCAATGACTTTCTTCACAAAAAACTACTTTAAAGTTCATATGGAACCAAAAAAGAGCCTGCATTCCCAAGACATTCCTAAACAAAAAGAACAAAGCTGGAAGCATCACACTACCTGACTTCAAACTACACTACAAGGCTACAGTAACCAAAACAGCATGGTACTGTTATCGAAACATAGATATAGACCAATGGAACAGAACAGAGCCCTCAGAAATAACACCACACATCTACAACCATCTGATCTTTGACAAACCAGACAAAAACAAGAAATGGGGAAACGATTCCCTATTTAATAAATGGTGCTGGAAAAACTGGCTAGCCATATGTGGAAAGCTGAAACTGGATGCCTTCTTTACACCTTATACAAAAATTAATTTGAGATGGATTAAAAACTTAAATGTTAGACTTAAACCATAAAAACCCTAGAAGAAAACCTCGGCAATAATATTCAGGACATAGGAATGGGCAAGGATTTCATGACTAAAACACCAAAAGCAATGGCAACAAAAGCCAAAATTGATAAATGGGACCTACTAAAGAGCTTCTGCACAGCAAAAGAAACTACCATCAGAGTGAACAGGCAACCTACAGAATGGGAGAAAATGTTTGCAATCTACCCATCTGACAAAGGGCTAATATCCAGAACCTACAAAGAACTCAAACAAATTTACAAGAAAAAATCAAACAACCCCATCAAAAAGTAGGCAAATGATATGAACAGACACTTTTCAAAAGAAGACATTTATGCAGGCAACAGACACATGAAAAAATGCTCATGATCACTGGCCTTCAGAGAAATGCAAATCAAAACCACAATGAGATACCATCTCACGCCAGTTAGAATGGCGATCATTAAAAAGTCAGGAAACAACAGGTGCTGGAGAGGATGTGGAGAAATAGGAACACTTTCACACTGTTGGTGGGACTGTAAACTGTTCAACCATTGTGGAAGACAGTATGGCAATTCCTCAAGGATCTAGAACTAGAAATACCATTTGACCCAGTGATCCCATTACTGGGTATATACCCAAAGGATTATAAATCATGCTACTATAAAGACACATGCACACATATGTTTATTGCGGCACTATTCACAATAGCAAAGACTTGAAACCAACCCAAATGTCCATCAATAATAGACTGGATTAAGAAAATGTGGTACATATACACCATGGAATACTATGCAGCCATAAAAAAGGATGAGTTCATGTCCTTTGTAGGGACATGGATGAAGCTGGAAACCATCATTCTGACAAACTATAGCAAGGACAGAAAACCAAACACTGCATGTTCTCACTCATAGGTGGGAATTGAACAATGCGAACACTTGGACACAGGGTGGGGAACATCACACACCAGGGCCTGTGGTGGGATAGGGGGATGCGGGAGGGATAGCATTAGGAGAAATACCTAATATAAATGATGAATAAATGGGTGCAGCAAACCAACATGGCACATGTATACATATGTAACAAACCTGCACGTTTTGCACACGTACCCTAGAACTTAAAGTATAATTTAAAAAATAATAATAATAAGTAAGCCAGAAAAAAGAAACCCACATAGCAGAGCTGGAATGAAAAATGCTAGGAACAGGGGAGGGGAACATCCTGCTGAAGATTCAGGGAAAAGCACTGCACTGCAAAATAACTAAGCATAAGAACCAGAAGAAATTTCCTTGGTGTATTAATTAGGATGTACATCAAGATTTTAATGAAATAGGAGCCCAAATCCGTAAGACAGAGAGGAAAAAAACACATCAAGATAAGCGGTAAAATTGAAGAATTTTTACCTTTTTAAACAAAAGATACAAGAGGTAAAAAGGAACAAAAGGTAAATTGAAGAATCATAGAGACAAGAAGAGGATGCCAAGCACAAAAGCCAAATTAAATCTGGTTTGAAAGCAGCAAAGAGCAGAATTCACAATGCAGAAATGGACTGGTAATGACAAAAGGTGAATTTTAGCAGTTTTACCAGAAAGATGAAAATGTTGAAAGGGAAAGTTATAGGTGTGTAGAATACAGAACAGAGAAACAGAGATTCAACAATAAAGTTTTGGGGGATGGGAATACTTTTGAATGCTTCCTCAATAGCAAATGCTATTGCTCTCAAATGGGAGTGATCTCAAGTCAGATATCTTTTCATGGGGACCTGCATGACTCTTCCTCCATGCTGCCTGTGCATTTACTCTAGAAGCTTCAATATCTCCTTACTGAGGAGCCTCAGTAGGTGGAAGTAAAGGGTGGGTTTTCTTGTCCCCATTGTTTTTATTGGTGCCAGCATTTGGGGTAGACCCCATGCTTAGGAATTCATAGCCAGAGAGCTATAAACTTAGGCCTGAGAGGGGCCTAAGAGTGTCATGTAACAGGCAGGGGTGGGTTGCATGGATGTTATGAAAGGCAAATGTTGAGCCTTTTAAAACCCCGAGGTCAAAGCATTAACTCGAGACATGTCCATTGCTAGTGTTCACTGCAACCTACAGTAAACTGAGCCCATAGTCTATGCACAGTTAGGAGGCCACTCTACTCTTTTCCATTGCTGGTCCTTAGACCAAGGACAGCAATGACAGGGGTAGAAGGGAACAGCTTGAACTCAACGTTCCAGATTTATCAGTAGGTACCAGCTCCTCAGCTTGGGAACGTTCCTAACAATATTCCTGGAAAGCAGACAAATAAATGGAACCACTGGAAAAGCCACAAAGCAGAACACTTCAGTGTATAGACTGAAAGGCTCATTTCACTCTAGGCAAGATTAATAACATGAGATCTATATTTAGCCATATTCCAGGGAATATTTAAATTGCAGGGATAGAGACAAAATTCCAGAAGTATTCAAACAGAAACAACAACAACAACAACAAAAAAAAACATTTTAATTGTAAAGGAATAAAAAAATCAAACTGGGCTGGGCCTGCAATGCTAAATGGCAGTAGCCAATGAGGAAATGTTGGGGGATCATGAGCTCAATGTTTGTGTTCCAGCTACTGTTGCTGCAAAACAAAGAAACCCAGGACGTGGTGGCTCATAGCAGCTTGTAAATAAGCCTATCATGGTTCTCTGATGGAGTTCACTGATTCCTGTTCACTTTTCTCTTCCACTTCAAAACATGCTCGGATCATACTGTGGTCAAAAAGCAAATCAAAGCCACCAGGTTGCTCATGCCTTATCAGCATTTTAAAAAGCTGCATTGTGTCTCGCTTCACAATGTGAAATTTGATCACTTTTACGCAACTATTTCATGGGTCTGAAAAGTGCTGTGTATCCCTAAGAAGCTTTCTAGGGGAGGGTCTTGTTATATTAATTGTTGAATAAATCTCCCTAAAAATGAAAAAAAAATTAAAAAATAAACAGTTAGATAGAAGGAATGAGTTCCAGTGTTCAATAGCACAGTAGGGTGACTGTAGTTAACGATAATATATTGTATATTTCAAAATAGCTAAAAGAGAATATTTGAAATGTTCCCAAAACAAAGAAATGATAAATGTTTAAGGTGATGAATATCCTAAATACCTTGATTTGATCATTACACACTGTATATGTATATCAAAATATCACATATACCTTATAAATATGTGCATATATTATTTATCAGTAAGAAATAAAGTAAAAAATTACACTGTGGGGAAAATAGGTGTGGAACCAGATAGTAGTGATGTTTGCACATTATGAATATAATAAATACCACTGAATTGTAAACTTAAAAAATGATTACAGGAGACTAGGTCACATAGCAGTTAGTGCTGCAGATGCCTGACCCACACTGCCTAGGTTCAAATCCTAGTTCTGCCATTTATGAGCTGTGTGAGGCTGGGCACAGTGGCTCATGCTTGTAATCTCAGCACTTTGGGAAGCTAAGGAGGGAGGACTGCTTGAGGCCAGGGGTTAGAGGTTTCAGTGACTTATCATCATACCACCATATTCTCAGCCCACATGACAGAGCAAGACTCTATCTTTAAAATAATGTTTTTAATATATGAGCTGTGTGACCTTGAACAAGTTATTTAACCTCTCTGTGCTTCACATCCTTCAACCATAAGGCATCATTGATAATCAAAGCATCAACTTCTTATGCCAGTTATTCTGAGCTAAATATTAATAGCACCCCCTTCAGTTCGAAAGAGTCCCAGTTCAGAGAACGAATTACATGGTCATTCAACTCTCATTGATCCACTCTTGAAGATGTTGCCAGACCAGAGTAGAGAGTATATTCTACATAATCACAAAATGTAAGGCACTCAAAATTTTTACAAGAAATCTAATAACAGTTCTTTAAAAAAAAAAAAAACTACGTGAACTTTAGTATATATACACGAGGGGTTATTCTGAAAACTTGAAATGGGAGCACATAAAAATGAAATTCATGTCCTGAAGAATAATGTTCCTTTCAAAAGAGGCAACAAATATAATAGAAATATTTTATAACAAATATTTTATAAAGAAGATAAAAACAACTAAATGAAATATGACCTAATGCTGGTAGTTGTCCTTGGAATAGAAGGTTAGAAGTGCTTGTTTTTTTCTTTTTTTATATCTCTACAGTTCGCAGTTATTTTACAGTAGGCACAAATTACTTTTATAATCAAAAAGATTTTTTTAAATGATCAGACTGACTCACAAAAAAATCAAAACATATTTGCAGAATCAAGACATACTTAAAGTGATTCAGAAAGGCTGAACATAAAGAGACAGCAAAGGTATACTAGGAAAACGCAAACAAAAACTGGAGATTGGGTTATCTGGTAATGTAGAATTTAGACCAGAAAACATTAAACAAGATAAAAAAGGACTAGTTTTAATGCTAAAGGCTACAATTTACAAAAAGCCATAATATCTTATGCAACCAAATGACATACAAATAAACTTCAAAACTCAGAAGCTACAGGAGAAGCAAGAATAGACAAAAACTTAGGTAATATCATTTTATTTTCCAAGTAAACATGGCACACTAATAAAAATTAACTGTGTATTAACTCATAAAGAAAACCTTAGGCCAGGCATGGTGGCTTGCGCCTGTAATTCCAGCACTTTGGGAGGCTGAGGCAGGTGGATCACCTGAGGTCAGGAGTTCTAGACTAGCCTGGCCAACATGGTGAAACCCTGTCTCTATTAAAAATATGAAAAAAAAATAGCTGGGCGTGGTGGCACGCACCTGTAATCCCAGCTACTCGAGAGGCTGAGGCACGAGAATCACTTGAACCCAGAAGGCAGAGGTCCCAGTGAGCCGAGATCGTGCCACTGCCCCCCAGCCTGTGGTCAGAGTGAGATGCCATCTCAAAACAAACAAACAAACAAACAAAAGTTTCATAAGTCTCATCAAAGTAAAGATAATCAAAAATGTTATCTAATCACAATGTAATAAACCAGAATTCATAATAAAATTTTAAAACACCCCTCTATCTAGAAATTTTAAAACTTAGTATGACATAATTCTTGGGTCAAAGTAGAAACAAACAGAAATTTCAGAATTTCTAAAAATATTTATACAAATACTACATCTCAGAATCTATGGAATATAATTAAAACTGTAATCAAAGGAAAATTAATAACTTAATTACTGAATTAAGTTATTTACTTACTGACTTAAGTTACTTAAATAAATTAATGACTCAATTAAATATCAATTAAGTCAATTAAATGAAATAAAAATTAACTAGATATCCGACTCAAAAAGTTAGGAAAAAAAACAAGAAAGCAACTACCTCAAAAAACCAGAAGGAATAAATTGTTAAAAGCATAAAAATATTAGTATAAATAATTTTCAGTGAAAGAAGGTTATGTGTAAACCAGATTAAAAAAATAGAAAAGCACTAGCTCATCACATCGGAAAAAAAAAAGACTCCAAGCACATATACCCAAGATAAAAAGTTGCAATGATGAAGTAACCACCAAATACAGAATATTAAAAATTATAACAGATTACTTGCACGTATACCAAAAAACTAATAAACACATTGTCACAAGTAATTTTCTAAGAAAACTTAATATATCAAAACTAACCCAACAAATATTATTTTCAAGTTGTTTAAATATATCACATTTTACAGAAGAAATAGCAAAAATAGAAAACTTATCCCTAGCCCCATGAAAGCACAAGGCCTACAAACTATACTAAGAGAACTATACCAGCCTTCAAAGAATGGATCATACCAATCTATTTTAAATGTTCTAAAGCATAAAGAAGAAAAAGAAAACTCCAAGAGTTTGAAGTGAGCATAACATTGACAACAAAACCTAATAAACATTATTGCTTTACACACACACAGAAGAAAATCATGGACCACTGGCACTTACAGCAATGCAAAAATCTCAAATAGAATATTAGCAGGCAAAATCCAACAGAAGCCTTCTAAAAATATATCATGACCAAGTGGGGCTTACTGAAGAAATTAAAGAGAAAATTAATATTGAAAAATCCATTAATATAAAATTCATCATATTAAGAGGTCAGGGGAAAAAATCACTTGATCTTCCCCATAGATGCTAAAATTTATTCAACACAGGTATAAAACTCTTCTAATGAAACTTAATAAACTACAAAACAAAGCATATTTCCTTAACATGAATTTATGTTTACATATATATTTCAAATGCAGTACATGTATCCTAGCTGGATATGCCTTGAAAATAAGGAATTTATAAAATCATTCTAGAAATTATGTGGAAATTTAAATATGCGTGCAATATTAGATGACGCTAGGAAAACATTGCCAATTTTCTTAGTTTTGATAACAGTGTTGCAGTTATTTAGGAGAATGTCCTTATTCTTAGGAAATCCATACTGAAGTATTTAGGAACTGAAGTGTGATGATATCTGAAACTTAGTCTAAATTATCCTACAGAATAAAAGTATACATGAAAAATATTAATAATTGTCATATTTGGATGGTGGCTATAGAGATGATCATTGTACTATTCTTTCAACTTTTCTGTGTGCTTGAAGATTTTCATAATAAAATATCAGAGATTAAATGAAATTTATAAAAATAGTAATGATAGAAACTTTTCGATATAGTTTCACTAACTATTCTAGTTAGACTCTTTTGTTTCCAAAGATCAGAATCCCACTCAAGTTACCTTAAGAAAATATTTTTTAAAGATACAGGTGAATCGGACCTAAAATTGGAATCCCACGCTCAAAGGACATTCAGATGGCTCTAGGAACTGCCTGCTCTCCCAGTGGCCAGCTAAGGGACCACCTCATTGCTCTCTCTGGGTCTCCACTCTCCTCAGTGCTTCTACTGCCTTCTCACCTCTCTCAATAGATTCCCTTTGCTATCTTTAATTTCGGCTGCCCTCACCCAGCAAAGTTATACATGGGCCCTTTCACCCATCAGCCTCACTCCTGGAAATCTAGCTCTGGCATGTTGGCAAAAAACACCAAATGATATCTACACAAAGCTATTCATTGTAACATCATTTGCATAAGCACAAAGCTGAAAACAACCCAACTTCCATCAAAAGGTGACAGATTAAGTAGACTATTATACATGCAATGATGGAAAACTGTGTAACTATAAGAAGTAATGAGAACAATACATACTGATATGTAATGATCTTTAGGTTATATTGTAAAGGGAAAAAAGCCATGTATAGTATCCTACCTCCAGTATTTTACTTTTTGTGTAAAAAAAGAATAAAAATATATAAATAAACATATTTATTTATATTTTCATAAAGAAATAATGAAAGGATAAACTGAAAGCTAATTTTTAAAAAATGCTTCACTATAGTGGGAGGGAGAAAGTAGGATGAAGGAGCCAAGGACAGAAGCTTCCCTAGATGTGCATTTGGCCAGCTTTCCTGGAGTCTGGGCCTGTAACTGGCTGTCAGCACTCTGCAGGCCAAGCAGGGCACAAGATTTAGCCCAGACTGAAGGGAGGAGAAAGAGACTCCAACTCTCCATGGGAAGTGCAACAAACAATATATGCGGCCAGCTTTTCTAAAAGGAGGACAGCCAGACATGATGTGCTTCATAACAGGGCTTACTAAAAAGTTATAGAACAGTAGCTATAAAGTGATTTTGCCTTAAAAATTTCACTTGAATGTCTAATGAAGCCTCCAACTCTCAGTTTCTAGGCAATATAAGGGATAGAAGGCAACGTTTAACTGTTAAAAGGTTAAAGAAGCAATCAGCCAAATTCAGAATGTGAGAAATTCTGTAGGACCAAACAACCAGAGGGAGCTGTCACGGAATAACCAAATGTAATATGAAGGTTTGGTTTGGATTATAACTCAAACTAACTGTAAAAAGACATCATTGAGACAACTGGAGAAATCTGAATGTGGACTGGGTATCAGTCAATGTCTAAAAATTACTATTCTGTAAAAACATTGTTTTAAAAAAAATTTTATTTAGTATTTAGAGATGAAATAACATGGTATCTGGGATTTGCTTTTAAAATGTAAGAGAAGAAAGTGGAGGTGGTAAATGAAATAAAATGAGCAAAATGTTGATGAAATTGTTCTTAAAAATACTATTTTTTTGCATCCTTCAGCTACCACCATTAACTTTCCAAGCCTCTTGATGTTACTTAGTTCAAACTCCCTGAAGAGTAAATGTAATTAAGTCAGCTAAGCCATAGGCCACTGGCTGGGGTCTGTGACTGAGCTATCTTTAGGTTTACTGTCAGCTATGGACTGAATGTTTGCATCCCCTGAAATTTACATGTTGAAATCTAATCCCTAATGTAATGGTATTAGGCAGTAGGGCCTTTGGCAGGTAATTAGATCATAAGAGTGGAACCCTGAAGAAAAATGGGATTAGTACCCATATTAGGGGCTACAGAGACCACAGTTATCCTCTTCTACCATGTGAGGACACAGCTAGAAGGTCTACGAACCAGGAAGGCAACCCTCTCTAGACACTGAATCCACCAGCACCTTGATCTTGAACTTCCAGCCTCCAGAAATGTAAAAAATAAATTTCTGTTGTTTATAAGCTACTCAGTCTATGGTATTTTGTTATAGGAGCCCAACATACATTGCCCACTCACCCCGGGTCCAAAAAAACTGGGAAAAGTAGGTTACAAACTAAAAAACTTGATCCCCTGAGCCTGTTTCTTCAGCAAGGATTGACGACTAGGGCAATTCCACAGAGTTAAAGAAGCAGAGGGGAGCAGGCACACTAATCAGCACCTCTAGTGCTATCTTCTTGAGAGTGGGAGGAGCTGATTCTTTAATGGATGAGCTTCACATGCATTTCAAAACCAACAATAACATCTTTTTGACTCATAAACTTCTCATGAGTCCCACATCTATTTGCCTACCATCTCCTTTGATTGCTCATTGTTACAAGAAATAAATGGGGATCAGGAGTTAACTATCATTTCTTTATAATCAGGGCAAGTGGCCAAGTGATTTACCCAATGAACCGAGCAATTGGTTCTAGGGGAAATAAATAAATTTTATTTTCTATATCAACTAGACTGCATCTTCAGGGAATTGTGCAGCATTGAAAACAACTTTTAAACTACCTAATAATTATCTGTAAGCATCATCTCCCCTTTAAAAAAATCTTTTAGACTTTCCCATGGAAAATCTACATTGTCAGCCCAGACGGATGTTGGAATAGCAGGAAATAGGTTGGAGACTCAGGGAAAAATCTGCTTATGAAAGGCCTTAAGAAGCAGGCTAAGGGATTTAGAATTTGTGGCTTTGCTGAAAGGGATCACCATGAAGGTAAAATTCATAGAAAGGCAGGGTTAATTCAAAAGAGAGAGACTTATGAAGACTGGGAGACCAGCTAGGAAGTTCAGTAATAAAAGCCTGTTCACCAAAGGGGCAGCTGAAATGTAGATGATGCACAACATCTGAAAGATATTCCAAAGGGAGAAAGAATTTATTTTAATGGCCCTGGAGTTTGGGAAGGGAGCAGAATAAAAAGTCAAAGATGACTTGAGAGTTTCTGATTTGGAAGACTAAAATGTATTGATATCCCAGACAGATGTGGAATGATACGAATGGGAACAACAGAAGCAAGGCAGCCATTTAATCAGTCCCTGATAAGTAAGAGTTGAATGTATTTTAGGGTGAGGAAGACACCTTGTAGCCAGCCATGGTGGCACCTGCCTGTAGTCCCAGCTAGTCAGGAGCCCAAACAGACACTAAGGTGGGAGAATTGCTTGAACCTACGAGTTGGAGGCTGTAGTGCCTGGGCAACAGAGTGAGGCCCCATCTTAAAAAAATAAATAAATAAAAATCGTGAAAGCAATACATAGAATATATACATAGAAAATTTTCCAATTCCTTTGTGATATGGTTTAGCTGTGTCCCCACCCAAATCTCATCTTGAATTGTAGCTCCTATAATCCCCACGTGTTATAGTAGGGACCTGGTGGGAGGTAATTGAATCATGGGGGCAGGTTTTCCCATACTGTTCTCATGTTAGTGAATAAGTCTCATGGTTATCGAATAAGATCTGATGGTTTTACAAAGGGCAGGTCCCCTGCACATGCTCTCTTGCCTGATGCCATGTAAGATGTGCCTTTGCTCCCCCTTCACCTTCTGCCATGATGGTGAGGCCTCCCCAGCCACATGAAACTGTGAGTCCATTAAACCTCTTTTTCTTTATAAATTACCTGTTCTTGGGTATTTCTTCATAGCAGTATGAAAATGGGCTAATATACTTTGTAAACAGCTATTTAATTGTAGAAAAGGTGGAATTCAGACAATTTTCATTATTTTGGGAAGATAATCCTGGGCACAGAAAATTAATGTTAATTTATTAATACCACATAGAGCTATACACGGCTGGGAGTTTAGAATATCTGTAAAGTTATTTAATCGTTCTTGCATTTACTTCATGTCGTTGCTTCTAAAAGCTTTACTAGTTGTCTAATAATCTTAGCCATGGGAAATTTAATACAATTTCCTTTACTTTAAATTATACTTATTGTAAAATGTTTTAATTACCCCTACATGATAAAATTTAACTGATAATGGAAATCATTCCCAGGTTTGAAATGTGCATATTTGACAGCCAAGTTATTATCATGGTTGATGCTATTGCTTGTGGAAAAAAACAGCAATCTAAATCCACATGGAAGCCAATACATCATATCCTACTGTCAGCATCTTCAAACAGTGATAATCCAAGGGAATTGTAGGCTATTTGCCAAGAGAAATCACTCTAAAGGTATACCTAGCTCTCTACTTCTGAAAACACATATACCTTGTTGTAATTTAACCATCATCTAAAAGCTAACTCCTTTAAATTGCTGATAGGTTTCTCTAATCCAGTAGCTTTCAATCTTGACAGCACATTGGAATCTCATGAAGAAGTTTCAAAAGTATACTAATAGATATCTAACTCTCGTCTCCTCCCTCTTTCTAATCTAATTGTTCTGGAGTGTGGTTTGAGGATCAAGATTTTTAGAAGCTCCCCCAGTGATTCTAATGTGCAGACAAGGTTGAGAATGTCTGCACCATTTTCTTAACGATTGTTTGAAAGTTCAGATTTCCTTCAGCTTTTTAAATATTTCCTAAAGTTATAATAAAAGCCTTATTGGAATATACCACTGGTATAAGGAGAAATAATGTCAGAGGGAATCAAACAGAAAAACAAAGCAAGGGGGTATGAGGAGTCGTTTTTCTAGGAAGTAGGAGAGCACTTGAGGGAGAAAATTGTTATTTGGGGAAATTATTTAAAAGCTTTTTATGGTGGGGTGTGGTGGCTCACGCCTATAATCCCAGCACTTTGGGAGGCTGAGGCGAGCGGATCACCTGAGGTCAGGAGTTCAAGACTAGCTTGGCCAGTCTCCACTAAAAATACAAAAAAAATTAGCTGGGCATGGTGGTGCATGACTGTGGTCCCAACTACTCAGGAGGCTGAGGCAGGAGAATTGCTTGAACTCTGGAGGTGGAGGTTGCAGTGAGCTGAGATCATGCCACTATACCCCAGCCTGGGCAACAGAGCAAGCCTCCGTCTCAAAATAAATGAATAAATAAATAAATAAGCCTCTTTAGATGGACAAAGCGAGAACAAAAGACTACTTTGTATGAGAAATAATGAGTCTTAAAGTGGTTGAAATTTTCCAGCATAATGAGGTAAAAGATGATTCCTTTTGGCAGAAAAGCTGTTTCCTATAGGTTTTGTTGTTGCTTGGTTGGTTGCTTAGCCAATACGTATGGTATTCTTAAGTGAGCATTTTGCTTATTTCTTCTGGCAGCTGAGAAAAGGTTGTTTATTTGTTTGGTTGGTTTGTTTAGAGAAGGACTTTGGGAAAAGAGAAAGAAGAAATTAGGAGACAGCCTTTGAATGACCTCTAGATTCATGCCAATAGGTCAGATCCTAAGATCTAAAGAGAAACTTCCATGGTAGGGTTTGGTTGCTGGAGCTTTGAAACAGCAAATCGAATTTCTTTCTTTTCCATGTTGGAATGTCCCCTTGATTGTACATCTAGGCCTTCAATAAAGCTTTGCTGATAATCACTACTACCTATTGTCTAGCTTGCATTGGTGTGGTCTTAGAGAATGAAGAAAGGGAGCTGTGCTCATATTTATAGCAAATTGGGTCAGCCTGCAGTAGCAGAAACAAAACATCAAAAGCCAGGAACAGCTATTGGGTGAGAGGTGACAAGCGGCAATCCTATAAGGACTTTATTGAAATTTTCTGCAGTTTTACAGGAAGAAAGCTTAAGATGTTCTGTTTAGAGATGAAAGTAACCAATAACTTCAGAAAGTATAAATATTCAAGGAATATATGCCTTTATCTAATAGCCTAGTTCATAATTGTAAATTTATTACAGCTGAGAACACTAGCACTCCTCATTATCCATGTTGTTTCTCTTCTTCCTGAGAACTCCCCTAAACAACATCTTCTGCCCGCCTTACTACTATGTTGGGCCATGTGATTGGAGTCCAATTAATGGAAAGTGAGCAGAGGTATTATAAAACACTTTCAAAATGGACTCCTATAACTTCTCGTATAATCTTCATATTCTTTCCCTTCACTCATTAGGCAACTGAATGCAGAGGTTCCAGTGCAGAAATTTGAAAAGAACTTATAGGATGATAAAGCCACTAGATGAAGGAGACTGAGTACCTCAATCATTAAAGAAACAGCTGCCCCTCACTATTTAGGCTATGAAAAATATAAAAACACTTATTATGTTAAGCACTGAGATCTGTGGGTTGTTTATTACAGCAGCGCTAGCAGCTACTTTTAATTAACCTGGCAATATACTAACTGATTACCCAAATCCAAAAGTCCCATTCTGTACAATCACTCAAAAGAAAAGAAAAAATTATTCTAAAATTCATATGGAACCAAAAAAGAGCCTGAATAGCCAAGGCAATCCTAACCAAAAGAATAAAGCTGGAGGCATCACACTACCTAACTTTAAACCATACTATAGGGCTACAGTAACCAAAATAGCATGGTACTGCTGGTACAACAACAGACACATAGATAAATGGGTCAGAATAGAGAACACAGAAACAAGGCCACACACCTACAACCATCTGATCTTTGACAAAGCTGATGAAAACAAACAATGGGGAAAGGACTTCCTATTCAATAAGTGAACATCACTGGCTAGCCATAGGCAGAAGATTGAAACTGGATCCCTTCCTTACACCATATACAAAAATCAACTCAAGATGGATTAAAGACTTAAATGTAAAACCCAAAACTATAAAAACCCTGGAAGGCAACCTAGACAGTATCATTCTGGACATAGGAACAGGCAAAGATTTCATGACAAAGATGCCAAAAGTAATTGTAACAAAGGCAAAACTGACAAATGAGATCTAATTAAACTAAAGAGCTTCAGCACAGCAAAAGAAACTGTCAATAAACAGACAACCTACAAAATGGGAGAAAATTTTTGCAAACTATGCATCTGACAAAGGTCTAATATCCACAATCTATAAGAAACTTAAAAATTAAACAAGCAAAAATAAATAACCCCATTAAAAAGTGGGCAAAGGACATGAACAGACACTTTTCAAGACATATATGTGGCCAACAAGCATATGACAAAAAGTTCAACATCACTGATCATTAGAGAAATGCAAATCAAAACCACAATGAGGTGCTATCTCATACCAGTCACAATGGCTATTACTAAAAAGCCAAAAAACAACAGATGCTGGTGAGGCTACACAGAAAGGAAAATGCATAGTTAGTGGGAAGGTAAATTAGTTCAGTCACTGTGAAAAGCAGTTTGGCAAATCCTCAAAGAGCTAAAAACAGAACTACCATTTGATCCAGCAATCCCATTACTGGGTATATACCCAGAGGAATATAAATCCTTCTATCATAAAGATACATGCACATGCATGTTCATTGCAGCACTATTCACAATAGTAAAGACATGGAATCAACCTAAATGCCCATCAATGGTAGACTGAATAAAGAAAATGTTGTACATATACAACATTGAATACTATGCAGCCATAAAAAAGAATGAGATCGTGTTCTTTGCAGCAATATGCATGGTGCTGGAAGCCATTATCCTTAGCAAACTAATGCAGGAACAGAAAGCCAAATACTACATGTTTTCACTTATAAGTGAGAGCTAAATGACGAGAACACATGGACACATAGAGAGAAACAACAGACACTGGGGCCTACCAAAGGGTGGAGGATGGGAGGAGGGAGAAGATCAGAAAAAATAATTATTGGGTATTAGGCTTAATACCTGGATGACAAAATAACCCTCATGACATGGGTTTACCTATATAGCAAACATGCACATGTACCCCTGAACTCAAAATAAAAGTTTTAAAAACTTAATAATTTTTTAGTAACTCAAATCACACAAACAAGGCTTTCTGACCATAATAGAAATAAAATAGGAAATCAGCAAATAAAGAAATGCTGGAAAATTCCCCAAATACTTGAAAACTAAATCACATACTTCTAAGAAACCCACAGGTCAAAGAAGAAATCAATAGGGAAATTGGGAAGTATTTTGAACAGGTGACAATAAAAATACATTTCAAAATTTATGGTATAGTGTTAAAGAATTACTTAGGGATCATGGGTAGGAAGAATCAATATCGTGAAAATGGCCATACTGCCCAAGGTAATTTATAGATTCAATGCCATCCCCATCAAGCTACCAATGACTTTCTTCACAGAATTGGAAAAAAACTACTTTAAAGTTCATATGGAACTAAAAAAGAGCCCGCATCGCCAAGTCAATCCTAAGCCAAAAGAACAAAGCTGGAGGCATCACGCTACCTGACTTCAAACTATACTACAAGGCTACAGTAACCAAAACAGCATGGTACTGGTACCAAAACAGAGATATAGATCAATGGAACAGAACAGAGCCCTCAGAAATAACGCCGCATATCTACAACTATCTCATCTTTGACAAACCTGAGAAAAACAAGAAATGGGGAAAGGATTCCCTATTTAATAAATGGTGCTGGGAAAACTGGCTAGCCGTATGTAGAAAGCTGAAACTGGATCCCTTCCTTACACCTCATACAAAAATTAATTCAAGATGGATTAAAGACTTAAACATTAGACCTAAAACCATAAAAACCCTAGAAGAAAACCTAAGCATTACCATTCAGGACATAGGCATGGGCAAGGACTTCATGTCTAAAACACCAAAAGCAATGGCAACAAAAGCCAAAATTGACAAATGGGATCTTATTAAACTAAAGAGCTTCTGCACAGGAAAACAAACTACCGTCAAAGTGAACAGGCAACCTACAAAATGGGAGAAAATTTTCACAACCTACTCATCTGACAAAGGGCTAATATGCAGAATCTACAATGAACTCAAACAGATTTACAAGAAAAAACAACCCCATCAAAAAGTAGGAGAAGGATATGAACAGACACCTCTCAAAAGAAGACATTTATGTAGCCCACAGACACATGAAAAAATGCTCATCATCACTGGCCATCAGAGAAATGCAAATCAAAACCACAATGAGATACCATCTCACACCAGTTAGAATGGCGATCATTAAAAAGTCAGGAAACAACAGGTGCTGGAGAGGATGTGGAGAAATAGGAACACTTTTACACTATTGGTGGGACTGTAAACTAGTTCAACCATTGTGGAAGTCAGTGTGGCGATTCCTCAGGGATCTAGAACTAGAAATACCATTTGACCCAGCCATCCCATTACTGGGTATATACCCAAAGGATTATAAATCATGCTGCTATAAAGACACACGCACACGTATGTTTATTGCGGCACTATTCACAATAGCAAAGACTTGGAACCAACCCAAATGTCCAACAATGATAGACTGGATTAAGAAAATGTGGCACATATACACCATGGAATACTATGCAGCCATAAAGAAGGATGAGTTCATGTTCTTTGTGGGGACATGGATGAAATTGGAAACCATCATTCTCAGCAAACTATCACAAGGACAAAAAACCAAACACCGCATGTTCTCACTCATAGATGGGAATTGAACAATGAGAACACATGGACACAGGAAGGGGAACATCATACTCTGGGGACTGTTGTGGGGTGGGGGGAGGGGGGAGGGATAGCATTAGTAGATATACCTAATGCTAAATGGCGAGTTAATGGGTACAGCACACCAGCATGGCACATGTATACATATGTAACTAACCTGCACATTGTGCACAGGTACCCTAAAACTTAAAGTATAATAATAACAGTAAAAAAAAAAAAGAATTACTTAGGGAAACTTTTAGCACTTCACATTATGGTTATTTCCTCAGTAGATCTATAGCCCATTTCTTCAACTCTGTTCCTCTCTTCCTCATTATCTTCTTTCTGCACATGTGAGGAGGGAAACTATGGTTTGATCTTCCTTGTTCTCTTACTAGTTATAATTTCTCCATTAAATTAACATGTATTGAGAAACTACTGTGGGCCTATAGTGCTGGCTCAGAGTAGGAGCTTTACAAATATCTACTGAATAAATAAATGAGGTAATTTCAATTTGGAGACAAGGAAATAAAAAAAATAAAGAGAACTTGCAGCTCCATTTTCTATTGCTAAATCAAAACTTTTTTTTTTTGAGATGGAGTCTCACACTGTTGTCCAGGCTGGAGTGCAGTAGCGCCATCTCGGCTCACTGCCAGCTCTGCCTCCCAGATTCACACCATTCTCCTGCCTCAGCCTCCCGAGTAGCTGGGACTACAGGCGCCTGCCACCATGCCTGGCTAATTTTTTTGTATTTTTAGTAGAGACGGGGTTTCACCGTGTTAGCCAGGATGGTCTGGATCTCCTGACCTTGTGATCCGCCTGCCTCGGCCTCCCAAAGTGCTGGGATTACAGGCGTGAGCCACCACGCCTGGCCCTAAATCAAAACATTTTATATTTAGGTTCATACTACTCATAAGATTGATCTTCATTTTCCTCTCTTAACAGTCCTTTCAAAAGAGTAAGTCATAGAATCACAAATCTAATCTGGTCACATCAAATGCATAAGTCTTCTCTAGCATCTCCAATAAGATCTGTCCAGCTTCCTCTGAACACCTCCAATAAGACTATTCAATATGTGAATTGAAGAGTCAATTCAATCTGTTAATTTTCTAGACTCATGGTAGTACAATGATTTGCATTTACCTTTCCAAACTGAATTGTAATTCTGATAAAAATATAAACATAATCTCTGGTACTGGGTTTGAGTTCTTCTAGCTCAGGTGACCTGTCTCCATAACCTACAGTCATTTGTAGAAAGGCAAAGCTATCTTCACTCAGTTATTTCAACCTCAGAAGATGGGATGTATCTCCAAAACTTTCATTTTCTCCCTTTTTAAACTTACTAGAAAACACCTTATTTAGATGCATCACCTTCAACGTGTTTGCAATTTTATCTTCCACACACTCTTGATATGCAAATTCCATGAATGTACAACTCTGAAAGCATATATTAACCCCTTTAGAAGGTAAAGCAATGCCCAATGACCATGGAAAAAAATCATTCTGATCACATTCCCATTTCCCCTTTATTGTTTGGTGAAGACTCATCCTTTGAGTCCACCTTAACATGGTTCCTGTTCATTTCTTTTGACCATTTTAGTGGACTCTTCCTAGACTTCTACAGCTCCACTATATCTACCTCAGATTTGCATACACTATCCAAGAACTTACATAACAGGAAGGTGGTGTTTGCAGTTTGACTTCCATTACCTTTTTGATGATTCCTTCCATTTGGACTGCATCATTTGTTGTCTGTATTCCAGAATGTATCTTGCCAGTGCCTGCAAAGAAAAATCAACCATTACTGCTACATCCTGTTCTGGAGCTAAAACTTAGAGAACAAGTTTATCATATTCTAAGCATATTTTAGAATCTAATTTTCCAAGACATGTTCCTCGATTTGGTCACAACAATCAAATTTTGTTGTTAAATCCTCGTCACTATTCAGTATTTTGCATACTCAAGTGAAGTTAATTTTATAACTCTTCTGTGTTCCATGTCTCGTTAACTAATATTTTAAACGACATTATATCAAGCATGTAAATTCAGTCCTCTCCCCTAAAGGCAGTGTGTGACTCTTACTAATTTTTATTAGAACACAATAAACCCTGCAATTAATATAGCACTTTAGACTCCTGGGTAAAACCAACACCTTGTATTTGGAATGACAAGTTAATAATCACTGCCATCTGCAGGCAACAAAAAAAACCCTCTGGTTTATACCAACTTGTTTGATCAAAGGCAGTTTCAGGTGAACAAAATAATTATATTTCCAGGAAACAATGCACGAACAGATAAAAACACCCTTGTCTATTTCCTGCCCTCTACATTTGCATTGGTGCAAACAGCACACAGAACAATCAGAAAAATAATATTGAGCAAAAGCAGTTGCACTGGCAACCATGAGGTCACAATCGTTGCTAAAGAATACAGAATGAGAGCATGATGAAATGGGAGAGGTATCCCCACTAGCATTTTTTTTAGCATCACTAAGATTATAACTACTCTCAGTTTACAAGTCCAATTAATTAATTCCAACCCCTCTGCAACTCTTTCTGAGCAAATCAGTAATTTAACTTACCTGATAAGTCAAATTGATAACCAGTCACCTGTCTAGTGTCCTTACTCAACTCAAGCCTATGTTATCTTGACAGATTGGATAAAGCAATTTAAACCTTATTAAAGCAAAGGTTTGATGTATTCCATCCAATCCATTACGTGTACATATATAAATACACTGTGGAAAAAAATACTACCACGTCTCCGCTGGAAATGTGTTTTGATACAATGTTTTCAAGAAAGAGTATTTTTTAAAAATGTCTTTGGATAGTCTAACAGTTTGTCTCAATGGGAGCTGCTATTGGTAGTCAGGAGTAACAATTCTTCATTGTTCTGTACATTACAGGATGTTTAGCATTCCTGGATCCCACCCACTAAGTGCCAGTAGATTGTCCCAGTCATATATGTATGGGAACCAGAAACGCTCCCATATGTTTCAGAATGGCCCCCAAGGAAACAGTGCTGCCCTCTCTCCCAATTAACAACCTTTGGGAAGGCTTCCCAAAAGAATTTGAAGGATTTAGTAATTTCCCTATTGTAGGGTCAAGTATTCTTTAGAGAAATTCTAAATCAAAGAAAAGAGAGCTAATTCTAGAGGATAATTTCCAATGAGCAAATAAAAATGTTCATCCTTGCTTCTACCTCTTTCTAAATGATGCCTAAATGATTTTTTAATCTAAAATTATAAACTTTAAAGGAAAAATGCCTATCGAAAAATAAGAAAATAAAAAATACTTTAAATTCTGTATGACAAAAACAATACAAAATAAAATACAAATATGAAACTAGAAACAGAATTGCAGGGGTTAATAAATATACGAAAAATCCCTACATAGCAATGAGAAAAAACTAATGTCCAGTGAAAAACTGAACTGAGGAATTAGCAAGCAAACAATGAGAAAAATGGCTAATAACATAAAAAAACCATATTCGACCTCATTAGTAATCAGGTATAAATAATATACATTTAAACAACAATTAAATATAAATATATTTATATGTTTTACCTACAGTGAAAATATATTTAAATGAAAATACTCAGTATTGCTGAGGATTCACAGAAGTAAAAGAATAGGGACAAAATTGATGTTGCCTTTATGAAGGAAATTTAGCCATAGCTGGCAAAGCCTTAAAATTTTGCAAGTCATTTAATCCATCAAGCCCAACTTTGGCAATTTAGACTAGGAATATAATTGTGGTTGCGGGCAAAAAATTGGCTACAATATTGTTCACTGAATCTCTTTTTCTTATTTTGTGGGTACATAGTAGGTGTATGTATTTATGGAGTATATAAAATATTTTGATACAGGCATATGATGCATAACATCTAAATCAGGGTAAATGGAAGTGTCCATCATCTCAAGCATGTATCCTTTCTTTGTGTTATAAACAATCCAAGTATACTCTTAGTTAATTTGAAATGTACAATAGGTTATTTTTGACTGTAGTCACCCTGTTGTGCTATTAAATACTAGATCTTATTCATTCTGACTATATGTTCATAGCCATGAATCAATATTTTTTGTAGTAAAAGAGTAGATACACGTATATTTTCAAGAATAGGAAAATTTAATGAATAAACTATGGTATATCTAGAAAATAAAATATTATGAATTTAAAATAATGCCTTTGAAAATTATTTAGTGACATGGAAAAATGATCTTAGTATATCATTAATGGGGAAATGCAAGGCTCCACACCCATGGAGATTGGTCCCAGGATCCCAGTGGATATCAAAATTCAAGGTTGCTCAAGTCCCTGATATAAACTAGCATAGTATTTGCATCTAACCTACACACAATCTCTCAGATATATCAAATCTTCTCTAAATTACTCACAATACCTAATACATTGCAATTGCTATGTAAGTAGTTGTTATACTACACTGGTTTTTATTTGTATTACTTTCTACTGTACTGTAAAAATTTTTTCCAAATATTTTTGATCTGTGGTTGGTTGAACTCATGAATGCAGAACAGCAGACACAGAGGGCCCACTGTTTGTAAAATATGACCTTTTTATAAAACTTATATATGCATGTGTTTATATAATCAGAGAGAGGGGGCTATATTTGTCTTGTAGAGAAAATCTTGTTCTTCTTTGCAAACTCAAAACCTGGCATGGTGCCTGGAACAGAGTATGTACTAAGAGGGTACCAAGTCAATCACATGTATAAATAAATTGGTAATAAAGGACATTCCCTAAAATGCTATTGGTTATTGAGGCTGAGATTAATTATGTTTTTCTTTCTTCTCTTTGTTTATATTTATTTTGGGGGTTTTATACAATGAGCATGGATTACTTCTGTGATTTCAAAAAAAAGTGTAAGTCCTACAGAAAGCTTTAATTTGGTTGGAAGGAAATTTGTGTATCTTAAAGGGAAGGATTTCAGTCATGCTACACCAAGTGTGCCTCTATTGGTCATGAGTAACACTTTCTTAGCCATAATTTGAGCTAATTTAAAAGCCTACTCACCTGCTGGGGTTTTTCTCCCACAGAGAAGTGATTCCAGGCCATGTGTGTTGGCTCAGGCCTGTAATCCCAGCATTTTGGGAGGCCAAAGCAGGAGGATAGCTTGAGTCCAGGAGTTCAAGACAAGCCTGGGCAACATAGGGGAACCCTGTCTTTATAAAAAAAAAAAAAGTAAGATAATTAGCCAGGCACGGTGGTGCATGCCTGTGGTCCCAGCTACTCAGGAGGCTGAGGTGGGAGAACCGCTGGAGCCCTAGATGGAGGTCAAGGCTGCAGTGAGCCGTGATCGCACCACTGCACTCCAGCCTGGATGACAGAGGGAGGTACTGTCTCAAAAACAAACGAAAAAAGAAGAAGAAAATTGAGGCCCCCGTAGACTTCAGAAGTAAGATAAGACAATAAGCTTCTGAATCATCCCACCTTACGCACGAAGCAGGGACAGAGTAACTGAGGCGAAGAGCCCCTGGGGACACCTCAGAGAACAAGATTCTAGTGCTAATTGACAAGAGACTCAGATGGTGAAAGCATTATAGACAACGACATTAGGCTCTGATTTTCTCTTTCATTTTTGCGTTTGCTTTAATTCTTATTTGAAGCAATGTGTGCATCTTACTTCAACTAACGGCAATGTTATAATTTGAGGGGCAGTTTAGTTGCTTTAAGACTAACATTTCTGGCTCCATCACATCCCTTGTGTAGAAGGCAGCGGCCTACTACAACAAATAAGCAAGAGTGCCACCTCGTGGCAGCTCACTTAATATACACATGGTTCCTGAGCGCTGGAAGAAATTTAAGAAAAAGTTGAAAAGAGGTAATAATATTGCAGAGATTGGCCTAACATGCCTCAACAGCTTCAGTGCCCTGAATTGCAAAGGTTTCCTTCTACCTAGGATTTTAGCTTTCAGAAATGTGACAGTTTTGGTCAGCGTAGAAAAAATATCAACCTGAATTGCCGTTATCTCTACCATAAATTACTAAACATGAGGCTCTCCTGGAGATTAACTACTGATCTCTGATAACATCGTTTATAACATAACCGAAATTATCTGGTTTTGGGGAGCTATTGTCCTCTCCGCATCACTTATTCTGTTATTTAATGAACATTTATTGAACACCTTTATTTTCCAGGAACTGCACTAGACTTTGGGAACATAAACATGAGAAAGATACATTCTCCAGCTGGTGAAAATCTCATACTCTCTGTTAAGTAAAATTTCTAGAAGGCCATTGGTTTGAACTAAGCTCCTGCACTAGGCCCCAACAGATCAAACCAAAATGGAGTAACCCATGCTAAAGTTCCACATCACCAAACTGAAACTAAGTTGTTAATCTGACCTTCTGAGAAATTAAGAGAGAAAAAGAAATAATAGCCAAACCCCAGACAGGCCAGTTTTAGCCAATATGATAAGAAAGTCCCCTCTGCTTTAACCCTTACAAGGAAAGTAACCTGTTAACCAATCTGCTTTTTATATTATGCTGTTTCCTTGTTCCTGTTCAAGTTTTTAAAAACTGACTCTTCCATCATGCCCAACAGAGCACCACTCTATTTTTTAGATGAGATGCTCCCTGACACACGAATCACAAATAAAAGCCAATTTGATCATTTAACTAAACTTGTTGCAATTTTGTCTCTTGACATTTATCATGAGATACTATGCTGAATCATCTATTGCCAAGTGCTCATCACCATCATCCCTTTTAAGGTCTTCTTCCACAATCCATTTACCTAGGATGTGGAGTTTCCCATAGAAGTCACTCAAGATTTGGAAGACAGAAGAAAAAGAGACGTTTTATTCCCTACAGGCAACTGCATCCTGACTGAAGCAAATGAGAGGCTCAGAGCGGCTCTCTGGTGAGCTCTTGAGAACCCATCTGTGTTGCTGCTGCACTGTGAGACACTGGGGGACCTCTTAGAGATTCCTAAGATTTGCAGCAGCTTGCTGTTAAGTTCCTGAGACCCCGCTGCCTTGTTGCCTCAGGATAAGATCTCCAGTGTCCGCTTCCTTCCCGCTGGCTTGCCTGGCCTTCACTACTCCCCAGCTTTTCCAATAGTCAAGCAAGCCCCTAATTCCTAATAACAAACCCTTTCTGCCCCCAAAACACGGAGTGCCTTCTGTTTTCCTGACCAATCCTGACTGACTCAGACACGTAGCTAGATAATTCACATAGCTAGATAATTCTATAACATTGCTATAGTGTCATGAAAACCAGACTACATCAGATTTTATGAGAGCTGAGTAGCAGCAAATTATACCAGCTGTAGATGATTGACGGAGGCTTCCCAGAGAAACTGGCATCTAAGGTAAGTCTCAAAGATTAATAGAAATTATCTAGGTGCAAAGAAAGATTCAGAAACTAAGGTATTTAGAAAATAGGTTTTAGAAGGGCTGGATAACCAAAAATAAAACTGTATTTAAAGGGGAAAACACACAAGACTAAAAAAGTTGCCAAACTTACAATTGGCATGTTGATGAAGAATAAAACAACAGTCTTCTTGCACGATTACCATTCCTGTAAAGCTCATTACACATTTGTAGAAATCAGTGTGGCAAAATGCAGTAATGCTGTTGGTGCTTCTTCCACCCCAAACCCTTACCAGATTGGTGCACCAAGTTCACCAGCTGCTGTGAATGATAGCCACTAATGGCTCACAACTGCAGCCTTCTCTGAAGACTTGCTATTCACCTGGAAGTTTCTGGAAGACTCTGACTTCCTCCAAAGGCATTCACATGTGAGGGCTGACATACAGGCCTGCAAACCTGGCCCCCTCACCGTAAGGTGATGCCAACTTCGGTATGCCGTTCAAACTCGGTGGGAGCAGGCTAAGGCTGAACTACAGCAGAAACTTCATCTTTGCTTAACTTTTCCTCTGTCCTATTTTCTGCTTTCCTCACTTCTTTTTTTGTTCGTTTGGTCTTTTGGTTTTTTTGAGACGGAGTCTCCCTCTGTCGCCCAGGCTGAAGTGCAGTGGCGCAATCTCGGCTCACTGTAACCTCTGCCTCCCAGGTTCAAGTAATTCTTATGCCTCAGCCTCCCCAAGTAGCTGGGATTACAGGCATGCACCACTACAACCAGCTAATTTTTTTGTATTTTTATTAGAGATGGGGTTTCGCCATGTTGGCCAGGCTGGTCTCAAACTCCTGACCTCAGGTGATCTGCCCACCTTGGCCTCCCAAAGTGCTAGGATTACAGGCATGAGCCACCACACCCAGCCTGCTTTCCTCACTTCTTGATGTGTGGCAGAACTGCAGACAGTTTGGAGTTGCCTGAGCATGCAATCAAAGCATGGTGAGTTATGAGCTGGAGAGACGGGCATTTAGCCTAATCGTGTAAGGACTTCTTGTAAGCTGTATGAAGGGAGTGTGAACTTTATCTATGAGTACTATGATCTTCCAACATTTGTCCACACTATCAGTAAAAAATTTAGAGCATGATATATATTTAATTATTAATGTACTGACGTGTCATACATTTTGTAAACGATGTACAAAAATAGAAATTTTAAAGGAAAAAATGAAAAATAGAAGTTGTTTCCCCTGTATTTCAACAGATTACCTTGCACCCTGCCTTAGGTGACATGCACCACTGTGGGGACCACAGAGACAGAGAGGAAGGTTGGTCAGCTTTATTTCAAACCTATGATCCCATTAGGCTTCTTATCTTTAAACCAATAATATGGATCTGTCATTTTTTTGCTGGGATGGGTCTCTAATACCTGCTCTTGTGGAGAGACAGAGTAGAGATTTCAGGTAATCTATTTCCTCTATTGATGGGCATCTTGCCTAAGAAACACACACACACACACACACACTTCAAGCAGTTCTTTACCAGGGTTTTTAGTGAAAAAACCTAAATAATACAAATGTAAGAGATGAGATTGAATATCAGGTGCCCCCTGCACCCAGTAATAAATCAGTCTCTCCCTCTCTGGCTTTTTCATTCTCTATACCTTAAGAAGGCATTGATCTCACTACACCTTCTGGATGGGACAATAGAACATTTCCGAGGTCATTGAAAACTATCCTGTTTGTACTTGTCTTCTCTGCTCCACGTTACTCCTTTCTCCCCACTATCTCCAAGTCTTTCATGTCTAGTCCTCACTCCCAATGCCCCCGTTTTGCTAGACTGCAACTGTTCTCTTAGAAGTAAGCAAGTCCCAAAATATCTCTTGGGTCACACACATTTTTACAGTCTCCTGTTTCATTTGTGAATCCATGCCAGCCATCCTCACTCACTGCCATTAGGCAGAGGCGTGTAGGATGCCTTTTAACCTCGGGGGAGCAGAGGAGGGCTGGCAGGTAACCCTACTCCTATTGTGGTCTTCTTTTTTCTCTGGTTATCTCTTAGAATCTGGCAAAGGAAGCCTCAGACATCTCTCACAACAAGCAGGAATCTCCCATCCATAGTGCCACAGGGTCCAGGTAAGAAATTGTCACTTCCACCACCAGCATCACTTTGACCTTACTAACAGTTGTGGGTACTGGTACAAGAGCACAAATGGAATACCACATATCGCATATCTAAATGAGCAAAAGTTATAAATAAGCAAACACAACTGCTCAATAAAATATGTCCCATCCTACCACCTTGACAAATACATCGTCCTAATGTCAAAATTGAAAAATATGAGTGATTTGTATGTGACTGGAAGTCAGTATGGTCCAAGGCTGCACTGTTTGTGTCTTTCTCAGACCCTGGGTTGCATTGCAAATCCAGCTTTCTTCCATGCTCCTGACATTAAAGTATGCCACGCCCAGTGCTCCTTCCTGATCTGTGACTCACCTGGCTGGTGGTGGGGAAGGTAGTCTCCCAGCTGAGATAGGGAATATAAGAGAAATGGGGGTGCAGGAATGTGAGATCTGAGTTGAGCAGCAAAATTTGTGATAACAGCAGAGGACATGTGGAGGTGCCCAACAGGAAGCCAGATATAAGTCTAAAGTGCTGACATTTTTGTCACATTTAACACCAAACCATCTGATGAAGTTTTAGTTCTAGAGGCAAATAAGGATAGATGGGAGAATGAGATTGACTCTATTTCTATTGCTCTACCAGTTGTTCCACATAATAAAAACATCTTTGTGTCTCTTTCTGCAAAATAGAGACAGAGACGTCTTTTGAATAAGCACAAATGGTACATAAATCAATTAACATCTTTATTCAGAGCCTTTTACTCTCATGATTCCAAATTAAGCTCCATGCTATATTTAAAACTAAAGCACTATGGTTCGTGACCACTGGGAATTAAAAATTTTGTCAGAGACAAGAGAATCAAGACACCTATATATGACAGGGCAGATACACAGGATGGGGTTCAGGACATGCTATCCCAAAATATAACACCTTGGCATACTGAAAACTGGCAGAAACAGGGAAGTCTCTGAGTTTCCCCTGCCCCCTTCTTCCCTGGAGTAGATCATAAAACCTAGGAAGAATTTCTTTTTTTCACCTTTCCCTAAAGTAGGACATAAAGACCCTTATGGAAGAGGTGTCCTCTACACCCAGAGGAAAGGAGTGTCCTTATCTCTAAAGACGAAGGATCACAAAGGAATCTGAGCAAACAGTCTTTTAAGTTTCCTTGTTTGTTGCCATCAGATCATGCCCTCTTTGTCTTATCACATTTCTCAACTGTCCACTGTTCGTCAAATCTAACATAAAAATATACTGGCTTAACCATTTCTTTCGGTCTTCATTTCTTATGAAGTTCTCATGTCACATAAAACATATTAAATAAATTTGGCTGGGCACAGTGGCTCACGCCTGTAACCCTAGCACTTTGGGAGGCCGAGATGGGCAGATTGCCTGAGCTCAGGAGTCCAAGACAAGACTGGGCAACATGGTGAAACCCATTTCTACCAAAATACAAAAAAAATTAGCTGGACATAGTGGCACATGCCTGTAGTCTCAGCTACCTGGGAGGGTGAGGCAGGAGAATCGCTTGAATCTGGGAGGTGGAGGTTCCAGCGAGCCAAGATTGTGCCACTGCACTCCAGCCTGGGTGACAGAGCAAGACTCTGCCTCCTAAATAAATAAACAAATAAACAAATATGTATGCCTTTTTCTTGTTAATCTGTATTTTGTTATAGGAGCCTCAGCCATGAACCTAGGATGGGTGAGGAAAAGATATTTTCCTTCCCTACACGTACAGTCCTTATTCTCCACAGAGTAGAGTAATGCCTGACAAGAAGACGCTCAACACAGGCTTATTGAAGGAATGCCACAAGGCAGAAGTGAAATAAAACTGCACAAAATTCCTTCTGGTGTTTAGCAATATTATGGTCTTTCTATTAAGAAGAAGAGTCAAGGGAGGGCTACTGATCGTGTGAGTTATATGGAGTATGTGTAGATTAATCTATCTAGATTAATTTCAGCACACAGAATTATTTAACCTGAAAATTCTTAAAACATTTTAACCAATATTTTTCGGGAGGCTGAGGCGGGCAGATCACCTGAGGTCAGGAGTTCAAGACCAGCCTGACCAACATGGAGAAACCCCATCTCTACTAAAAATACAATATTAGCCAGGTGTGGTGGCGCATGCCTGTAATCCCAGCTACTAGGGAGGCTGAGGCAGGAGAATCGCTTGAACTCGGGAGGCAGAGATTGTGGTGAGCAGAGATCGCATCATTGCACTCCAGCCTGGGGAATAAGAGCAAAACTCCGTCTCAAAAAAAATGAATAAATGAATAAAAATAAACATTTTAATCAATATTTTTAAATCAGGAATTTTTTTTCACAAAAATCTGGATTTCTGGATTCTCTCACAAGACAAGACCACCAGTGTTGCCACATGGCATCAAAAGGCTGGATCTGAGGAGCAGACTGTGCCTGGGCTTTCTTTGCCATTGGCCACAGCTCCCCACCCCTGCCCAGGAGGCTTCACATGTTCACCTGCCTGGCCCCTTGCAGCATATCAGTGTGTAATTTCTGGTTGGGTGATAATGTATGATATTACATATCACATGGTCCATATGTCCACTGCCATCATCACAAACTTTTCTGCCTGTTCTGAGTCCTTTTGTGTCCAGAACTGGGGGGTCCTTGGTCTCGCTGACTTCAAGAATGAAGCCGCGGATGCTCTCGGTCAGTGTTATAGCTCTTAAAGGCAGCACGTCTGGAGTTGTTCGTTTCTCCCATCTGGTTTGTGGTCTTGCTAGCTTCAGGAGTCAAGCTTCAGACCTTCGAGATGCGCGTTACAGCTCATAAAAACAAAGCAGACCCAAAAAGTGAGCAACAGCCAGATTAACTTCAAAGAGAAAAGAACAAAGCTTCCACAGCATGGAAGGAGAGCCCAGCAGCCTGCTTTTATTCCCTAATCTGACCCCACCCACATCCTGCTGGTTGGCCCATTTCACAGAGAGCTGATTGGTCCGTTTTGACAGGGTTCTGATTGGTGCGTTTACAAACCTTGAGCTAGACACAGAGTGCTGATTGGTGCATTTACAATCCTCTAGCTTGAGGTAAAAGTTCTGGAAGTCTCCACCAGATTAGCTAGATACAGAGTGCTGATTGGTGCATCCACAAACCCAGAGCTGGACACAGAGTGCTGATTGGCGCATATACAATCTTCCAGCTAGACATAAAAGTTCTCCAAGTCCCCACCCAACTCAGGAGCCCAGCTGGCTTCACCTAGTGGATCATGTGCCGGGGCTTTGGGTGGAGCTGCCCACCAGTCCTGTGCCACGTGCCCGCACTCCTCAGCCCTTGGGCGGTTGATGGGACCAGGCGCTGCGGAGCAGGGGGCGGAGCCCCTCTAGGGGAGGCTCCGCCATGCGTGGTGGGTTGTGGGGGTGCCCTCTGGCATGGCGGGCTGCAGGTCCTGAGCCCTGCCCCGCAGGGAGGCTGCTGAGGCCCGGTGAGAATTCAAGCGCAGCGCGGGTGGGCCAGTAGTGCTGGGGGACCCAGCACACCCTCCGCAGCTGCTGGCCCCGGTGCTAAGCCCCTCACTGCCCCGGCAAGCAGCGCCAGCTGGCTGCTCGGAGTGCGGGCCCACCGAGCCTATGCCCGCCCACCCCGGAACTCGCACTGCCCTGCCAGCACCGCGCACAGCCCTGGTTCCCGCCAGCGCCTCTCCCTCCACACCAACCGGCAAGCAGAGGGAGCTGGCCCCAGCTTTGGCCAGCCCAGAGAGGGGCTCCCACAGTGCAGCAGCAGGCTGAAGAGTTTTTCAAGCATGGCCAGAGTGGATGCGGAGGCCAAGAGCGAGCGAAGGCTGCTAGCACATTGTCACCTTTCACTTTCGCATTGCTACAAAGGAATACGTTACACTAGGTAACTTATAAAGAAATGAGATTTATTTGGCTGACAGTTCTGCAGGCTGTACAAGCATGGCACCAGCATCTGCTAGGCTTCTGGGGATACCTCAGGGAACTTTTGCTCACAGCAGAAGACAAAGGAAGAGCAGGCAGGTCACATGGCCAGAGAGGGAACAAACAGTGGGGGCAGAGGTGGGGGGAGAGTCTAGATTCTTTTAAACAACCAGATCTCATGTGAACTAACTGAGCAAGAACTCACTCATCAACAAGGGGATGGCACTAAGCCATTCATTAGGAAGAGATCTGACCCCATGACCCAAATACATCCCACTAGTCCCACCTCCAACATTGGAGGTCACATTTCAATATAATTTTGGGGGGGACAAACATCTAAACCATATTACTGCCCAAAGAAGAACTCACATTTCTCCCCCTTCCCCCCCAACCCTTGCTTTCTCCTGTATTCACTATTTCCGCCAGGGAGACGACCTCCCCCACCACTAGCCAAAGTGAATCAGAGTCAGGGTGGAGCATGGGGAATAGTGTATTTCAATGTCAGGAAGATGGAAGAAAGGTGGCTTTGTAATGCAATCCAAGGTCTGTGACATTACGTATCACATGGCACAATATGACAAAGATGTGTACAAGGTCATTAGCTGGGGTTTTGGTTTTAATCTATGACCACAAAAAGTGCTAAACTACAAATTAACAGATGCACAAGATTCAGATGTTAAAACCGATAGAAAAATGCCCGTTTGTGGAACAGTCAGTTGAGGATCATCTTACCACCACCTTGTGGTCATTTGGGAGCATACAACCTATATAACTCCTGTGCCAAATAAAACAGATAATGTCTTAAATTATCCTCGGTCACAGGATAATGTAATAGGATTGCTATAAGGTTGCCTTCAGTGTGTTTAGCAAAGCTCCCAAGCTAGCAGTTCATTGAATTTGATCTGGTCAGTTGGTACACAGCCCCAGAAACCCAGCCACTTTATGCAATAATGAATCATTCTTTTTTTTTTGAGACAGAGTTTTGCTCTCGTTGCCCAGGCTGGAGTGCGGTGGCACGATCTTGGCTCACCACAACCTCCGCCTCCTGGGTTCAAGTGATTCTCCTGCCTCAGCCTCCCGAGTAGCTGGGATTACAGGCATGCACCACCAGGCCTGGCTAATTTTGTATTTTTAGTAGAGACAGGGTTTCTCCATGTTGGTCAGGCTGGTCGCCAACTCCCAACCTCAGTTGATCCGCCCGCCTCAGCCTCCCAAAGTGCTGGGATTACAGGCGTGAGCCACCGCGCCGGGCCTGAATCATTCTTTTTAACTGTGTTTTCTTTTCACTCCCTGAAATGGACCAACACACATGCTGGGTTCTTACCTGCCCCTCCAGTTTCAAACCTGCTGCTCCATAACTTCCAACATTTCCACTAAAACCACTACCTGTGAGTTCAATTCTGTGAAGCATAAAGTTAATAGATAGAGGATACAGCTTTGCTGGTAGGAACTAAAGGCACTTCTCGCACAGAAAGAAGGTCATCGTAATGGGGGCTCACCAAGTTCTATGAATCATCTGTCTACATATGAAAATTGCCTTGTAATATGGAACTCTTTTCTGTGGTATCCATTATAATTGACAGACGATTCTATTGGCCAAAAATTGACCATCTTCTTGTTCAGTGTTTGGGCTGCTTGTACATTATTTCTTCAACCTTAAAATGGGGATGGTACCAACAGTGCGTGCCTCCCAGAATTGTCATAGAGACTGAGTATGGTCGTACACCAGTGTTAGGTGCACAGTAAGTCATCAGTACACATTAGCTGGTATTATGTGTAAACTAAGTGCTGAATACACATTTTGTCTTTTAGCTACATTTGCATAAACTGAGACAAGTCAGGGTTTAGTAGAGTGGGTGATTATGAAAATGAGTTTATGTAGATTTTTGCTACATTCAAAAAGCAAATAACAGATTTGAAGTTGTTCACATCTTTTCTTACCTTCCAGAGTATAAAGGATCTTACTTATGTAAGAATACACACCGTGCAGGTATGTTTAGGCTAGTGGATCAAAGAAGAGGGAGATAAAAGGTTCACAAAAACAACACATATACAAGTTCATAGTGGCCTGTACAACAATCATATGATGTCTACAAGTTAAAACTGCTCACTAATTACTTATAGTAAATTATAGTTAAACTGCTCACTAATTACTTATAGCTAATTATTAAAACTGCTCACTAATTATAGCAAATTATAGAGCTTCTGTGCGTGGGTGATTTTATGAAATAAAGATGTCATCGCTTCAATTTAGCATAAAAGTTTCCCCACATCACTACCTTTCAGAAAAGGCATAAAATTGCCTCCAGAGAAAAATATGTGTTGTGGCTGCCACCGTGTGGTTTTGCTTTATATTGTAGCCCTCAGACAGTAAATAAATATTTTATACTGCCACAACCAATTTCTAAAATATACTGGCAATTTCTAGGTATGGCTTTCTTCCTAGTATTATTAAAAATTTACCAAGTTGCAAAGAGGACTATGAATTAATTTATCGGTATCAATTTATTGACTAGGTAGGGCCTGAAATCAGGTAAAAACTCACAAAGATCAAAATCACATCTAAGTCACAGAAGATCTAAATTACTCCACTGATGCATACATATACATGCTCATGACAAATTTTAAAAATTAAAATAGTATCTTATGCTTAAATTTATAGATATCCTAAATAACTTATGAGCTACCCATAAAATAGGCCATATACTCCCATTAACAAGACAGAAGTAGAGAAAAAATATGGAATTATAATTTTTCCATGTATGTAATTATATTCTATAGTCTATCCCTTTGAAAAGTAACACAGAGTAGGGGTTAAGCATAAGGTCTCTAAAACCCTGAAACCTGGGATCCAATATCCCACTTCTATTAGGTGTTAGCTATGTGACCTCAGGCACGCAATGTAACACCTCTGTATGTTGCGTTCCTTATCCACGAAACATGGATGAGCTCAAAGGAACAAACTTCACAAACTGTTGTGAAGACTGATTATACATTTTAGAGCAGTCCTTGGCACTCAGGAAGGGTAACCAATTAATGTTAACACTTATTCTGTATAACCACAATTATAATGGTATGAACCAAATTGGCTTTATTGCTAGAAATCAACCCTTCCCCTTCAAACTGTTCTGTTTCTCACCTGTGCTCAGATACTGATTCTCCCAGTTCTTTCAGTCTGCCTCCTCCTGCCAACACATTGATGTCTTGGCTGCTGGTGAGCCCTGAAGTGTAATTTTCTGCTGGAGTTGGAGGCCCTCAAGTGACTGACCACGGGATGTCAAAATTGCTCCTAAGTAGGGCTTGCTATATTTCTTCTGTTTTATTCTTTTTGAATATGTTTTGTTGTTGCTGCAGTTATTATATTCCTGCTGAATTATACAGTGGACAGAAGTTCATGAAGTGCCATCTCCAGCCCTGAAATAGATTTCCACATAAGTACTTCACCCAGAGATCCTAAACTCTGGGCTTGGAATCCTTGCACAATGGAATTCCTCAGTCATAACCCTCCAAAGGGGGTGAACGTATTTCTTGCATAGGAGAGTGAATTCAGTATTTTGTTACCGAAGAGCAGATTTGGGGAGTCACTAGTGCTATTCTCCAGATATTTTATTTTCCTTTCTGGTACATGCTCCTTTGAAGTTATGTGTGGCCACGTGACTTACATGTAATGTGAATAAAAGTGATGTGTCACTTCAGAGTGGAAGCTTTAAGTTTCAGTAAATAATTTACCACTTTCTCCATCCCCTGCCTTGCTGATGGTGGAATTATGTCAAGGTCGTGCCTCCATCAGCCTGGGTTCCAGAGTGCTTATAACCCCCTCAACAATGTGCAGAGCCCCTCATAGGCTAAGGTGGACACACAGTTTGAGAAAAAAAAAAAAAAAACCTTTTGTGGTAATGCACTGAAATTTTGGGATTGTTTTTTCAGTATCACCTAGCTCATGCCATTACAGAAAACAATTAGCCTCACTGCAATCCCTGGGAGATTCCCTGCAATCCCTGTTCTTGCTCCCAATAAAAGCCCTTTCCCTTAGTCTCCCAACTTACACCAGAGACCCAGGATATAGTTTCAGGCTGACATTGCAAGACAATATTTAGAAAAGAACAACTCAAAGGCCTGCAGTCAACCTACCTAGCTAATTTGAGGTTCCACCACTTACTAATTAGCCAAATGACTGAGCAACGTATTTAATATGTGTAAAATGGGGGTAACAGTGTTTATCTGTTTCAGTTACTATGCCTGTGTAAGAAACCACAAAACTTAATGGTGTCAGACAAGCTTTTATTATGCTCACAGATTTGTGAATGAAGAACTTGGACAGAGCACACAGCAGGGATGGCTCATCTCTCCTTCCCATGCGTGGGCTCCAGGTAGAAGACTCAAAGATTAGCAGCTGGAACCATCTGGAGCCTCACTCCCTGACACAGCTGGCAGTTGGTGGCTGTTGTTGGCTGTCTACTGAGCCCTTTGCTAGGGCAGTCAGCCCAAACTCACATACAGCCTCTCCATGTGGCCTGGGCTTCCTTATACGTCAAAAGAGAGAAAGCAGAAGCTACATCACTTTTTGTGACCTGGTTTCAGAAGTCACGCAGCATCGCTTCCACTGTATTCTACTAGTAGGCAATTGCAAAATCTTGCCCAGGCTCAAGGAGAGAAGAAATAGGCTGCTTCTTCAGAGGGGCAGCCAGGCTCTGGAAGAGTACATGGGACCAGGAACACTGCTATGGCCACTTTTAGAAAATAAAATCTGCCATACTTCGTAAGATTGGAATGAACTAACACAATAAAAGTACTTAGGAAAGCTGCTAAGTACATGCTTGGTATTGATTTTTCCACTGCACAGTCTAGAACCACACATAACTGCCTCCCTGCCCAGCTTCCACTTTGCCTCTTCGTGGCCAGACTTTCCCCTCCTAGGGACCTAGTCCAAGGATCCTTTATCAAAGATTCTAGACCAAACTAAGGCAATTCCAAGACAGGAGGCATTCAGAAGCATGCTCTGACTCTGTGGCCTCAAAATGTTCATACCGCAGTCTAATACAAGCAAATTTCCCACAAAGTATAATTCTTTGGAGACTGGGCTATCATAGGCTTAAGGTTACTTCCTTTTTATATTTTTCCTTGTAAAGGACTTAAGTAGCTTTCAGGCCTTATGATAACCAAGATAATCAACCACACATATACAATTGTCCCTTTATAGCAAAAGATCTTCAAGAAAATGTTAAAACTTTAAAAGTAGATTTTAGGTGGATTTTACTTTACTTTTTTTTTTTTTTTTTTTAAATAGAAGTGTATCATTCTGTCAAACTATACGGTACCTTTTAGCAGATTTTAAGAGAAAGTGAAATAAACCTCTAAAGGGTGGGTCATTCCAACAGTGCTCACATCAGACTGAAATGGCAGAATGAAATCAGCTAATAATCTTTTAGTTTATGCTCACAAGAACTGGACTATTAGTTGTTAGAGATGCTGTGTAGATTAGTGCCTCCTTGGCACTAAATTACCAATATCCAGGAAAACAGGCTTAGCCAATAAGTGAGCTATTAAGTCATGTGTACAACAACCCAAGGGCCATTTCTTCAAATCTTCTATAATTTAAATTGCAAAAGAAGAGAAAAAGCTAGCTTTATTCTTTGTGCCAAGAACCTTCTGTAAGCCTTGTGTGTAGTTTGAAATCCAGAAAGGTGCTGCCATTATAATTGACCTATAGTTTGCTGCTATGAAATTGGCTTAACTAAGTATCTTTACTATCAAACTTCTGGGTGATAACTAAATATGCCAGATCTCAGTCACTAAAGTTAAAAATCTAGAGCCAAACTCCACTCCCTGGAAAACTGGCAGTTTGGGGTTTATGTCATACATTAATCTTGTCATGTACACTGTGTAATCATTCTCAACCAAGTTTCCCAAGTATTTTTGATGTCATTTAGCTTGACTGTCTGAGGCTTTGCCAGGAATAAATATGCCTAGAATCAAATCATTCTAGGTTTAGGCAACTTAAGCACCTACAAACACAAGATTATCATTAAAAGTCATCTACTAGGCCCGGGTGCAGTGGCTAACACCTGTAGTCCCAGCAATTTGGGAGGCCAAGGTGGGTAGATCACTTGAGGCCAGGAGTTTGAGACTGGCCTGGCCAACATGGTGAAACCCCATCTCTACTAAATACACAAAGGCCCTGCAGTACTAAATACACAATTGGCCGGCACAGTGGCACCTGCGTGTAATCCCAGCTACTTGGGAGGCTGAGGCACAAGAATTGCTTGAACCCAGGAGGTGGAGGTTACAGTGAGCTGAGATCAAGCCACTGCACTCCAGCCTGGGTGACAGAGCAAGACTGTCTAAAACAAAAACAAACAAAAAAAGTCATCTAAGATGAATGACTTTCCTTTCTTAGCGATATTCTTAAATCATACAGGCTTACAGGTAGCCTAAAATACACACTTCTTCCAACTTACCAGATAATTTTCTGCCTACTCACTCCTCTATTAAGCATCCTTGTATTTATCTGTACACCAGCAATTCCCTTTTCAAAAGTTTCTAAGAGCTAAATTCACCTTTATAATGTATTTCAAAATGTTGTCCCTAAACAACCAATGAGCATTCAAATGAAAATCTTCTACCTGTTCTTTGAATGCGTTATTGTACTTTCTCTTTCAAGTAGGTTTAGACTTTTTTTAATGGTACTCACTTTTTTTTTTAAATTATACTTTAAGTTCTAGGGTACATGTGCACAACATGCAGGTTAGTTACATATATATACATGTTGCCATATTGGTGTGCTGCACCCATTAACTCGTCATTTACATTAGGTATATCTCCTAATGCTATCCCTCCCCCCTCCCCCTACCCCACAACAGGCCCCGGTGTGCGATGTTCCCCTTCCTGTGTCCAAGTGTTCTCATTGGTCAATTCCCACCTATGAGTGAGAACACGCAGCATTTGGTTTTTTGTCCTTGCAATAGTTTGCTGAGAATGATGGCTTCCAGCTTCATCCATGTCCCTACAAAGGACATGAACTCATCATTTTTTTATGGCTGCATAGTATTCCATGGGGTATATGCGCCACGTTTTCTTAATCCAGTCTATCATTGTTGGACATTTGGGTTGGTTCCAAGTCTTTGCTATTGTGAGTAGTGCCACAATAAACATACATGTGCATGTGTCTTTATAGCAGCATGATTTATAATCCTTTGGTATATACCCAGTAATGGGATGGCTGGGTCAAAAGATCTAGTTCTAGATCTTTGAGGAATCGCCACACTGTCTTCCACAATGCTTGAACTAGTTTACAGTCCCACCAACAGTGTAAAAGTGTTCCTATTTTTCCACATCCTCTCCAGCACCTGTTTCCTGACTTTTTAATTATCGCCATTCTAACTGGTGTGAGATGGTATCTCATTGTGGTTTTGATTTGCATTTCTCTGATGGCCAGTGATGATGAGCATGTTTTGATGTGTCTGTTGGCTGCATAAATGTCTTCTTTTGAGAAGTGTCTGTTCATATCCTTTGCCCACTTTTTGATGGGGTTGTTTTTTTCTTGTAATTTGTTTGAGTTCTTTGTAGATTTTGGATATTAGCCCTTTGACAGATGAGTAGATTGCAAAATGGGGAAAGGATTCGCTATTTAATAAATGGTGCTGGGAAAACTGGCTAGCCATATGGAGAAAGCTGAAACTGGATCCCTTCCTTACACCTTATACAAAAATTCATTCAAGATGGATTAAAGACTTAAATGTTAGACCTAAAACCATAAAAACCCTAGAAGAAAACCTAGGCAATACCATTCAGGACATAGGCATGGGCAAGGACTTCATGTCTAAAACACCAAAAGCAACGGCAACAAAAGCCAAAATTGACAAATGGGATCTAATTAAACTAAAGCGCTTCTGCACAGCAAAAGAAACCACCATCAGAGTGAACAGGCAACCTACAGAATGGGAGAGAATTTTTGCAATCTACGCATCTGACAAAGGTTTAGACTTTGATCAGAAATGCTTAGTTAGCTTGATTGTTCCTCTAGAAGAGCAATCAACAAACTATGGCCCACAAGCCATAAGTAACTTTTAATAGAACATGGCCACACTCGTTTGTTTACATATTGTCTATGTAACTGCTTTTGCACTATAATGGCAAAGTTGAACAGTTACAAAAGAGGTCCACAAAGCCTAAAATATTTACTATCTGGCTCTTTATTAAAAACAAATAAAAAATTTAAAAAAAGCCTGACCCCTGCTCTAGGACAAGTCTCTAGAAGTGGCTTTTGCTCAACATAAAAGAGAAAAAAATGAACTATTATCTTGCAAAATAGAGCTGTGATGAACTCCTATAGAAGATTCAAGTCTTGAGTCTGCCTAGGCAGCTGTCAGGAATGTAGGCAGAACAAAAATAGTGTAGTCCTTTGATGACGTCCCTAAGATGAGGCAAGGACTGGAAGGAAGCCACACGGGCACAAGACGCAAATGTCATCTAAAGCAGCTCTGCCAGGAGAGGGCTGTGAGTTCTTGCAGACATCCAATCATTTTCCCTTTTCCTAGCTTACCCTCCACTTTACTGTGATACAGCAAAACATTTCTAGTTACCTCTTATGAAGAGACTGTATGAATATAAATGACTACAGCAATGTTTTAGATTTAGGACTTTTATTTTTTTCACACCCAAGTTAGCCTGAGTTGACTCTCATTGTTCCCCTATCTACCCATAGTCCCCATACAACAGGAAGAAATATTTGCTTTCACATTACAGCATAAAGACTATCTAAGCTTTGACAGCTGACTTGTAGTGGGTCAGTGTGCGGGCAGAAGGGTCAGTGGCATTGATCCACTTGGGCATCCAGTAATGGCTCAGCCAGTCAGCCCGGCCTGGGTAATGGCGTTCAAAGACTTGACGGTAGTAATATCCTTCTTTGGTTTTAGGAGTATTGAAGGGAAATTTCTGGGCTGCATTTGCCATCATTGCATCATCAACCTGTAAGAATAAGCGTATAAGAGCAAAATGGTTTAAAATGGCAGGAAATACTTGTGTTTACTCTCATTTCACAAAACAGAAAATGTTAAGGTAAGACATGACTGTAACTTGTATGAGACCCTTTGAATCACCCATCACTTAGAAAATGCTAAAGTATTCATAATATGGATAGCTGCAGTGCCTTTTAAAGAACACTCATATGCATATTTTTAAAACTTGGTGGCTCTGTTTTAGTCATTTGTGCCTAACAAGATCTGGCACCCAGCAGGTGCCCAAAAATCTGATAAATGAAGATCAGTGATGATTAGCAGTAAGTCTCCTCTCTCTTTCGATTCTAGATGCTACTTTATAATCTTTCATGCTACTTACTTCTTACATAATTCTTATAAAAGAGATAATTGTTTACAGAGACTCTGAATCTCTCTGATAGGGACAAAGCATTCAAACTAAATACAAAATGAACAGCAATGACAGCTCTGCATCCAAATTGTCTTATTCCTGAAAATGTTTTTAAAGACATTATACCTGATGTTCAACATATTCCTGTAAAATCTTAAACCAGGAATTCTTAACTGAAGTTATTCCATCACTGAAGGCTTCTTTTGGTCGCCAGAGGATCTCTTTGGGTATCAGATTGGAATCCTCAAACGTCTCTCTCAGGAGATGTTTTTCTATCCCATTCTGACGTGACAAAAAAAGGAGCATCAGGTAAAAATTACAAATATAATCTGATGGCAATGGACAGTTTTTACCTTGAGTTGATTTACCTTTGGAATTCTCATTTCTGGTGGCAGAGACAAGTAATAGGAAGAAAATCGATGATCTAGAAATGGGACTCTCAGTTCAAGACTTAAAGGAGAAAAGAAGAAAATCTAAATTAAAATGGGTATTCAGTGCCTGCCAGTTTAGGTTCTGATTCAGTTTCCCATCAATTCAACCAGATCTTAAGAAATGTTAAGATCATACAGTCACATACAAGCCTCCTAATGACTGCCCTACACTAATGAATAGATACAAAAAATAAATCTTCATTTAAAATAATACATATATCATGTCATCTAGGGAGTAAAACTAACTGAGACTATTACTTTTACTTTCCCTTCTAGGAATAGTTAAATGCATATTTCAAAAAGCAGAAAAAAGTTACAAATCATGAGTGACCCAATCATTAAGAAAATACCTTGCCTAGACCTTTCTAACTCAGTGTTTTCTAGGTGAGACCATCTCTTCTAACAATTGTGATGACAATACAGTATTTTTTTTGTCACTGATTAACAATTCACATACAATATGCAATATAAACCAGTGTCCCACTATATTTCATCAAATTCCATATCACCAGTTTCCTGAAGCCTAGTGACTCTAGTTAGGACAAGCAGAGAGGATAATGACCAGATTCAGTTCATTCCTCAAACCCATATTTAATTATATCCTGATCTAGGTGTGATTCAGCAGAGGCAACTAAAATATTTAATGTCAGTTGTTTATCCTGTACAGTAAAAGTCTTCAGTTCTTCAATATAACTTTAGACAACCAGAAATGATACCAAAGAAACCTGATTCTTTATAATGTAATTAAACCCCTTGCATCTTCACTACCCTATTCCCTCAGGGTCACTACAGCACCAAATAGGCATGGTGGGCACTCAATACTTGTCACATGATGTTTACAATCTTTACTTCTCTTTAAAACACTTAACAGTAGCTGCTATAGCAGCCTTCCCTCTTCCATCTTGGTTATTCAGATGTGAGCAGAATGTTGTTACCCTTTAAAGGTGAAAACTCCACCTCAAACAACCTATGGAAGAAGACTTCTCTCCATATACCACAACACCACTTTGAAATGTGGCCTAATCCTTTTGGGACAAAGTTAAGAAACAGCTTCATTTTCTCTATAAAAGTCACACTTTGTAATATATAGCCAACCATATGTAACATATAGCCAATCAGCTATTGATTTTTATTTTCTCAGGGTATTGAGCTTTTTGTTTTGTTTTTTATTTTTTATTTTTTTGGTGTTTTTTTGTTTTTGTTTTACAATAGCCTCTAAAAATATTACCCATGGGCAGCAGTAGTTCGATCTGCGCGGAGAACATCAAACAAATAGAGTTCCCTCAGAAGCCTCTCACTCTCCTCCTCAGCTTTTTCAGGAGAAGGAGCCTATTTCACAAACAAAAACACTAAGAGTTTTGCTTTTGGCACACAAAGCAGTTTTTCTTTCTCCCTCTCCAATCCTAAAGGTGGATAAGACAAAAAGTTAAACAAATTTAGGGAAGGGAGTAAATAACTGAACAGAGGTAACCAATGCTTTACAAAACATGCCTTCCTTCCTACCAAACTGCTAATATTAGAATAAAATGAACACACGGGGCAACAGTCATAATTCCATAGGATGCTAAGAAATGGCAGAAAGGTGATTCTCAAGCTTAACTAGTTTTATTTATTTATTTTTAACTTTTTTTTTTTTTTTAGAGACAGGGTCTTGCTCTGTCAATCAGGCAGGAGTGCAGTGGTGCAATCACAGCTCACTGCAGCCTCGATCTCCTGGGTTCAGGTGATCCTCCCACCTCAGCCTCCTCAGCATCTGGGGGTATAAGCATGAGCCATCATACCCAGCTGTAACTAGTTTTAAAGAATAAAAATTATCTGACACATTAAAATTTCTTTCTTCCCCAAGAGATAGAAAGCAAACACTATCAGATTCCCTTTTGTAACCTCACAAGATACTCAAAAATATTAGTCATACTGAAAGATGATAGAAAATAGTCAAACAATTCATACTTTTCTTAATATAGCACGAATATCCCTCCACTTCAGAGTGGTTACCTTGTGAAAATATATGTAACCCTGCGTAAGTTCATCTGATCCTTCTCCAGAGAAGATCACCACGCTATCTGTGTTCTTCCGAATATACTTGGAAATTAAATACATACCTTAAATGAGAGAGAGAAATTAACTTTAATGTCAACATAACCTTCCACCAAAAATGCCTTTGATTTGATTTTTGGAAATAATTGAAAGCTTTACTACTATACTGGACTTCATATTAATATAAAGTAGTTTCCACAATAATGACCTTGTATTTACAAGCCATTTATATGTACTTAATCCAAAAGTACTACTGTAAAATAAAATAACCCAGAACCATTTTGTCATTTTATAAACAGGTTTTAAAATTCTAATGTTTTTAGACCAAGAATGTCCACCTCAAAACTTTGCTAAGCTGAACAATGACTCAAATACCTAAAAATCATGCCTTTCATAGTGGTATTATGACACAAAAATAAGAATAACCGTTTTGGTGGTTTAGTGTTAACTTTGATAGGTATTTTCCCCCTGCAACTCCCCATTTACCAGATTTCACATAAAACTGGGGAGACTATATAAGTTATTAAACTTGCCTCCTTGGTCCTGCACAACATCTCTCTAAACCAGTGTTTCTTCTCAACCTTGTTTTTATTATCACCTCAGCTAGAGAGCCTTTTTAGGTCATTTTCCTAACCTCACCCCAGCCCCATGAAATTCTAATACCAGAGCTATCCTGTCTGTCTGCTTATTTATTGTGATGTTTTGGAGGGCCATAAACCATTGTAATACCTAAGATATTTTTGCCTTCCAAGGCAAGTCTCTCAAGGGAGGCAGTAGCATATAAAGGCTCAATAACATTGGATCAGTCTGATTTGGGGTATACTTCCAATCTCAGTAGATACATTATCTACCAGATAAAATTAGTATTGTTTGCAGAGCAATGATAGCTAGTGACTGTTAAGTTGTGTGATGGAATATATCTAAAATGACTATTTCTTATCAAAAATGCATTACCAAATAGATCTATTTCCTCACTGTATATAGACTGTAGCCCAAGAAACTATAAGAGAAATGGGAGGTAGAGGGCAGAAAATATGTATCTGCTCCCTGGGAAAAAACCAACAGTGACACCAACAATGTGGAGGTTGAACTACGTATTTATTGTTCCCTTCACTCCAAAAGAGATTCAGAGAATTCTTAAGTGGTCTTAAATAATCAGTAACACAGGGATTTAATTTGCATTCATCCTTAAATAACATTTTTAAACTATGGCTTGAAATAATTTTTTTAAACCTTACATTTTTTTCAGTATTAAAAAAAGCTTTTTATTTAATAATATCATAATACCTTACCTACTGAAGCACGAACTGTTGTAATGTCATAAGTTTCCAAGGAAAATATGACTTCATCCAGAGCCTGAATGCCTTCTTCAGAGTTAAAAAGGACTTCATAATGTTCACTTCCAATATGATCTGCCACCTTATTATATAAAGAAATACCCATTTACTTGTTAAAGAAAATAACTTCCCTTGAAAATCAGACATGATGGGAGTTCACAAAGCTTTATGAATTAACAATGGTGAAAACTAAACAAGGGAAAAAAAGAAAAATGACTTTACAGCCCACCACATACAAGCCCAATCCAGCACTGTTCTCTCACCTGCTTCAACTCCACCACCAGGAAGTAAGTCTCCCCTCAGCTCCTCTGGTGCCAAGGCTTCAACCATTCTCCCAGTTGGCACCTCCCTCTCTACCTATTTTACCTAACCCACCTCATCTCTCTCTACCCCAACATGATCCCACGCTAAGCTTGGTCTTTTTTGGTCCTTCTGAAATGCCTAATTTTATATCCAGGATGTTATTCTTATATAGAATGGCCCTTCCCCTCATTCTGCTTTCCTTGGCTATTTTGGATTCTCTCGGCATTGATTACCTTGCATTGAGACTGCTCTCTAGCTTTTTCTCATCCATGCTACGAAAGTTCTCCTTAGTGGGAACTAGGTCTCCCGCTCACTGAATACAGACAAGCTGCCCTCTGCCCACAGTATTCTAAATACAGTACTTTTAAAAATAATAATAACAGCTAATACTCATTAAGTACTTACTACATGCTAAATTCTACCCTACTTACTTTACATGAATTATATCATTTCACCTTAAAATTTCCCCATAGCAGACACTATTATTTTTGTTACGTAAATGAGTAGAACCAGGATTTCAAACCACAAGTCAGGTTCCAAAGTCTGCAGTCTTAGCCATGATACCATGCCTTTACGTTTAAAAAAAAAAAGAACAAACAAAAAACCTGTTTTTTTAATTTTTCAAGATGGGGTCTTGCTAGGTTGCCTAGCCTGGACTTGAACTCCTGAGCTCTGACCTCCCACCACAGCCTCCCAAGTATCTGGCACTATAGGTGTGTGCCACTGCACCTGACTTATGCCTTTACTTTCTTTTTTTTTTGAGACAAGGTCACGCTCTGTCACCCAGGCTCCCATGAGGCTAAGACTACAGGCATGCGCCACCAAGCCTGGCTAGTTTTTGTATTTTTTTGTAGAGATGGAGTTTCATTATGTTGCTCAGGCTGGTTTCAAACTCCTGACCTCAGGTAATCTACCTCCCTCAGCCTCGTAAAGTGCTGGGATTACAGGTGTAGGCCATCACGCCCAGACACCTTTACTTTCAAAAGAGCATAATTATCATCACAGGGTCTTTGTGAGAATTGTATGGGTCATAACAGATAAAAGTACACAGAGGACAGTGTACAACACAGTGCATATCCAACAGCCATTTCATTCTATTTTAATACATTTAATTTAAAACAATTGTCCCAGTCAATACAGCAGCAGTAGAATCACCCATTATTGACTCCATTTTCATTCTAATAACAAGTCTACTCTAACTACACTACACAAGGGACAGAGACAGCACCTTACCTTTCTAGCAGCCAGTAAATCGGGGCTGTCTTCCATGCCAATTGCAAATGTCTGGAGAGGATACTGTACTCGGGCCTCTTTCAGCTGCTTCAACAGGGTGGCAGCAACCAAGCTGGAGTCCAAGCCCCCTACATGCAAGAGGAAATGGAAGTGTCCTAGTTATGTGCCTTGCATAAGACAGGGACAGAAGATGTATATTCCTGATAAACACCAAGATCATAGTTTTACCATTTAAAATCTGCAAGTTTTATAAACTGAAATCAACTTCAACAAGACAAAAATATATAAACTGTGATAATAGTAGTATTTGAATTGGTTAAAAATCACTACACAGAATTCTAAAGAACATTCACTGACTCACTCTTAACACCAATAATATAGCTATAGTGTAACTCAAGTTGGAGTATGACTATGACTATTAAATGTAGCTTATAAAAAATTGTTTCCATCCTATAATGAAGGAAAGAATAAATCATACAATAAATATTTTATAGTAAAAACCAAAGGGATGGCTACAAATCATTTCAATTAAACACACATGAAATATAATTAGGTTCTTTTAATTGACTTCACCTGATAAAAGGCAGCCAATCCTTCTGTCTGTCATCAAACGTTTCTTTACAGCATTATTAAAAAGGATCCTGAGGTTGTTCTTCACAGTTTCTATCTCAAAACCTATAAACACAGCAGTAAATCAAACAGCTCCAGAAAATCTTGGGCTGGATTAGTCATTGAAATGAAATACACAATCATCAACATCTATCATGATGGTATTTACTCAATGGTGGAGTGTGCCAAATCTTAATGTGTTCCCTCCAAACAAAATAGGAAGTAGGTCTTGAAACTAAAATCATTCAAATGATGGGAGAGTACAACTTAAAATTTTTTTCCCTTGAAGAAGGATGGAGAACAGGTGGGTGGGTGTCTGCTACCTGGAAAGAGTTTCTCCACATTGTCATAGAGGGCGTGCAGGGGTTCATCCCGACAGTGATGATATTTAACCATTTCCACGGATGCAACTTTGCCATTTGGCTTTAAATCCAAAACTTCATAGTGTCCAGGAAGAAAAGGCTCCACTTTTAAAAAGGGAGTCGTGGAGTGCTTCAATGTAACAAGACCTAGAAATTCACAATGATGCCTTTATTCAAATTAGGTAACCCTTCCCAATAACTTTCACGATTAGTTAACATCCTCTACATTCCTAATTTCCCTTTTTAATACAAACACATACCCATTAAATAAGCAAAATAGGAAAAAAATTTTCCTATTTTCCTAAGCCCTACCATCTACTTACCTGAGAGATAATAATGGCACAGGGATATACTGCCAAATTACACTAACTTTTAGTAATTCAAAGAAATAGAAAAATCTCCAGTGTTCAATTTCTTCTTCTTAGATTTCTAATCAAGAAAACCTATTTTCTATACTAAAGCAAATATATACAAAAGGAAAAGACACACTTATGAAGCAAAGGGATGAACTGGAGTCCTAATGTTATGATAGGCTGGGAGTCATTTATTTGTCATCACTGAGGTATTTTCAGAAAATAGCCATGGTTCCTAGACCTTTAACAAGTACAATGATCCACTTTCAGCCACTTTAAAGTGAGATAAGAAGACATCTATCCCTTAACTAGTTGTTATACCCTATATATGAATAAAACCATATAACTTAAATTTCCTCAATAAATCCTCACAGACAGTACCCAACCTCAAATCACCATGATCTTTGATACAAACATCAATGTTTTATTGTGGATCGTAATAGACTATCTACATGGAATACTCATGATTTACAATTTGAGATTGTCTCCCAGCCAGTAACCTGTGTAGCACTGAATTCAAATACCAGAAAAAGGACCCAGATTCCCTCACCAGCCAGCAGAGCTCAAGTGAGCTACACAACCCGGATAGGGAATGGGGAGTAATTAAAAGGTTTTAAGCAGGCAATACTATAATCAGATGAGTTTTTGACAGGTTATTCTAAAAGCACTGAGAAGAGAAAATTGTTGCAGTATTCCAGATGAGATAATTTGGTCTGGAAAAGGACAGTGTCAAGGAAACAGAAAAGAACAATCAAGGAATTTCAGAGGGTAAGTTCCATATCAAGTGATCATCAGGCTCAAAGAAGGCCCAGGGGAGCAGGAGGCTGCTTTTCCCCAGTGTTCTCTTTACCAGGCTTGCCCAGCAGTCCTGGCAACTGATATATATATGCTTGTTCTTTGCCATCTGATCACACTAGAAATGCCTGAAAATAAGCCAGTTCCGGTATTAGTACAAACACTGTGACTAGCATCCTAAGGACCCCTTTGATTGATCTCATTATCCCTGCTTCAGCCAATATTAAATCGAAAATTAAGTGAGAAAGAATTTAAAGAATGGCAAAAAGAGGCAGGGAGAGAGATATTAGGATGTTACTGCTGTATAGGTAAGGGATAAAAAATAAATGTCTTCCTCAAGTTTACCATCAAAAAGTGCTATACGTGATTTACAAGTATTTTCTTCCAACTTGTGTGTTGTCTTTTCACTTTCTTGATGGTATCCTTTGATGTGCAAAAATGTTTGAAGAAGTCCAATTCATCGATTTTTATTATTGTTCCTGGTCTCATATTTAAGAAAGCTTTGCCAAATCCAGGGTCATGACAATTTACTTCTATGTTTGCTTCTCAGGATTTTATAGTTTTAGCCCTTACATATAAGTGGATTAGTTCAAAACTGAGTCTCGCTCTGTCACTCAGGCTGGAGTGCATCTTTAAAGCAAATGCATTCTTTGTTTCTTTCTTTTTTTTTTCTTTGAGACAGAGTCTCGCTCTGTCGCCCAGGCGGGAGTGCAGTGGCGCGATCTCAGCTCATCTCGGCTCACTGCAAGCTCCGCCTCCCGGGTTCACGCCATTCTCCTGCCTCAGCCTCCTGAGTAGCTGGGACTACAGGTGCCGGCCACCACGTCCAGCTAATTTTTAGTAGAGACGGGGTTTCACTGTGTTAGCCAGGATGGTCTCGATCTCCTGACCTCGTGATCCACCCGCCTCGGCCTCCCAAAGTGCTGGGATTACAGGCATAAGCCACGGCGCCTGGCCTGATCCATTTTTCTGTATCCATAATTTTTGTATATGATGTTGGGTAAAGGTTCAACTCCAGGTTTTGCATATGTTTACATATCTGGTTGCCCCTGTGCCAGTTTTCAAACTTCTTCCCCCACTGAATAATCTTGGCACTTTTGTCAAAAATAAGTTGATTATATATGTATGGATTCATTTCTGACTCTCAATTCTATCCCACTCGTCTATACATCTATCCTTCTGCCAGTATTACATTTGCTTATTACCATTGTCTTGTAGTAAGTTTTAAAATCAGTTAGGTATGAAGTCTCCTACTTTGTTCCTCATTTTCAAAAAATTGTTTTGGCTATTCTTAGTCCCTTGCAATTCCATATGAATTTGAGAGTCAGCTTGTAGATTTCACAAAGAACTCATCTGGGATTCTGATAGGGATCAAGTTAAATCTGTAAATCAGTTTAGGGAAGACTGCCATCTTAACAATGTTAAGCCTTTGATTCATGATCATGGGATACTTTTCCATTTATTTAGATCTTCTTTCATTTCTGTCAACAACGTTTTATAGTTTTCAGAGTACAAGTTTTACACTTCTTAAATTTATTTATAAGTATTTTATTCTTTTTGATGCTATTATAAATGAAGTTGCTTTCTTAATTTCATTTTGATTGCTCATTTTAAATATGTAGTATTCAGTTAATGCGTGTCAAATACCATTGATTTTTGTATATTCATCTTGTATCCTGCAACCCTGATGAACAGAAGGGATTTGTATCTAGAATACATAAGGAACTATTACAATTCAGTAATAAAAAGACAAAATAACTCAATTAGAGATGGGTAATTCAAGAATGGATAAACAAACTGCACTGCATGCAAACAAATGGAATATTATTCAGCAAGCACACCAACATGGCACATGTATACATATGTAACAAACCTGCACGTTGTGCACATGTATCCTAGAACTTAAAGTATAATAATAATAATAATAAATGAGCTATCAAGCCATGAAAAAACACAGAAGAACCACAAATGTATACTGCTAGGTGAAAGAAGGCAGTCTGAAAAGGCTACATACTATATGATTACAACTACTATATGACATTCTGGGAAAGGCAAAGTGAGAGAGAAAGCAAAAAGATCAGTAATGACTGGGGGGTTAGGAGGAAGAGGACGGGGAGGAATGAATAAGTGGAGCACAGGAGATTTTTAGGGCAATGAAACTGTTCTACATAATACTGTAATGGTGGGTACATGGCATTAAACATTTGTCAAATCCAAAAATCTATAAAACACAAAGAGTGAACCCTTATGTAAACTATGGACTTCAGTTAATATATAAGTATCAGTTCATCAAATCTAATAAATGTAGCACAGTAATGCAAGATGTTAAGAGTCGGGAAAACTGGGCGGGGGCACTGTAGGGGAAGCATACGTGAACTCTCTGCACTTTCCTCTCAATTTTTTCTAAAACTGCTCAAAAAAAAATAAAGTCTATTATGTTTTTAAAATAAAATGATCCCTAGCAGGAAAAAAAGGGGCAAAGGATCTGAACAAATATTTATCCAAAGAAGATATACAAATGGCCAATAAGCATAAGATAAGATGCTGGACATCACTGTCAACAGGAAAACACAAATCAAAATCACAATGAGATACCACTTCACATACACTAGAATGGCTAGAATTAAAGTCACACAGTAAGTGTTTGTGAAGATGTGGAGAAACAGAAATTTTAATACACTGCTGGAGGGAATAAAAAATAATGCAGCCATTTCAAAAATTAGTCTGGCAGTTCTTCAACTGAACATAGTTATCATGTGTCCCAGCAATTCTACTCCTAGATATACACCCAAGAGAAATGTCTACACAAAAACTTGTACACCAATGTTTATAGCAGCATTATTCGTAATAGCCAAAAGGGGTAAATAATGTCTTAAATGTCCATCAACTGACAAGTGGATAAACAAAATGCAGTGTATCCATGTAATGGAATATCATTTGGCCATAAGAAGTAAGTACTGATACATACTACAGCATAGACAAATCTCGAAAGCACTATGCCAAGTGAAAGAATCCAGTCACAAAAGCCCATATGATATATAATCCCATTCATATGAAACATACAGAATAGGGAATTCAGAGGCAGAAAGACTGGTGATTGCCGGGCTACAACTGCAGGGGTGCAGATGATGGATATGGAGAGATGGAATTCAAAGCTAAAGGGCACAGGAGGCAGGGTGTTGTGGTGCATGCCTATACTCCTAGCTACTAGGGAGGCTGAGGTGGGAGAATCACTTGAGCCCAGGAGTTCAAGGCTGTACTAAGCTATGATCAAACCACTGCACTCCAGCCTGGGCTGGGCGACTGAGCAAGACCCCATCTCTTAAAAAAACAAACAAACAAACAAAAAAAAAAAAACCCTAGTTGAACCTGCCAGCAAAAACTAAGGTAAAGGGCATAGGATTTGATTTGTTTTTTTTAAGGTGGAAAAACAATTCTAAAACTGATTGGAGTGTTGGTTACCAACATCTGTGAATATACTAAAAACCACCGAACTGTATACTTCAAGTGGGTGAATTACATGGTATGTGAATTATCAATAAAGCTGTTTTAGAAATCCTAACATTTGCTGTGCTATAATGGTGGCAAAGTACCACAGTGCAATAATTGCAGAGTCAACCCTACGATTATAGTATGACACAGGAAAACTTAAAACTGCACTTACGATCAAGCTAGATGCAGAGCATATTAGCACAGCAAAAAATAAATGACTGCACTAAAGAATCATCCTTCAAGGATTACAGAATTTAAGTGCTAAAAAGGAGAGTACAACTCTTTTTTTAAAAAAAAGGTAAAGACTCATAACTTAATCAGTCACTTGTAAAATTCTGGATTGCTCTCTAAGAGATTTTCAAATATAATTTAAAAGAAAACATACAACCAAGACAATAATGAAAATCTATAGAAAAATTTATTATTACCTTTAGCTTCTGAACATACAGCCAAAAATCCATCTTCTGTCATTGCTTTAAACAAAGGTCTGACTCCATATGTATCTCTACCCAGGAACACTTTCTTAGTGGCAGTATCCAGTAAAACAAATGCAAACACACCATCCAACATACATATTGTTTGCTCAATTCCTCCTTTGTCATAAAGATGAAGGATTATCTCACCATCCACTTTGGTCTGGTATTCAAATTCAAAATGCTGTTGCATCTTAGGAAGCAATAGCAAAACCAAAATGTTAGACTCCTTGTACATTCACTAACAATTTTTTATTGCAAAAATGCTTCAGTATTTCTGAGCTCTATAATCCTTTCATGCACTTTGGTGATTTAGGGGAATCATAGCATTATTAAACTAGGGTTTGCTTCAACTCATATTCTGCAAATTCTGTTCAACATAAAGCTGAAGCCATGAAAATTTTAGTTGCAGTCTGATAATGAGAATATAATGGGAATGTGCCAGAACAGTAACCTGTGGAGAGATGGAAATGTATATTATATACATACTATGTATGTAATACATATATATATATATATATATTTATATATATACAGATTGAGTATCCCTTATCTGAAATGTTTGGAACCAGAAATGTTTTGTGTTTTGGACTTTGGAATATTTGCATATATGTGAGATATCTTGGGCATGAGACCCAAGTCTAAACATGAACTTCATTTATGTTTCATATATCTTATACACAAAGCCTAAAGGTAATTTTATATAATACTTCAAATAATTTTGTGTATGAAACAAAGTTTGCATACATGGAACCATCAAAAAGCAAAGGGGTCACTATCTCAGCTACCATGTGGAAAATCTGTGGCTGTCTGACATCACTGACCATCATTCCTGACTCTGAATTTATATGCTACTGATGAACAATCATTTTCATATACTTATAAAAAATATGACATACCATTAATACAGTAAGAAAGTAATAAGTAGCATAGTAGAATCACCAGAATACCTGCATCAGCTGTGAAACAGCTGTACAAACAATGGCAGGCTTTCAGACTCCACCTACAATGCTGTGTTTTGATTAAAAGGTTACTATACACTGTATTTGCTTTTCCTTTTTCAGGTGAGAAGAAATATCAGAAGCAGCTGAGCGACTAGGAAGCGGGTCCTCTGAGATTGAAGAGGCACTCGGCCAGATGACTTTTTTAAATGTTTCTCCAGAGTCATCTGCTTCATTAACAACGGCTTTTGTCTTGGAAGTCTCTCTTTGACTTTATAAATTGACATGACCTCTTGTTCTGTTATGAATGCAGGTAGCTCTAGTCCTTCAATATCTCTATCACACATTTTCACCATGTCATCTATACCTTTATACTACAGTCCAATTTCTCCTACAGCTTGACTTTCTGTGTTATAAGTGTTTCTACTTTTCCTTATCACTGCTGCTCACAGAAATATCTACAGGTCTTTTTGACATTTTCAGTATCTTAACACCACAGAGCAGAAAATAAGCAAATTAACACCACACAGCAGAAAATAAGCAAAAATACACAATGGATAACGCACATAGGTCCCATCAGTGGGGATCCTGCCAATGGCGTGTCCAGCTTGAACACGTGCCATTCTATTACCCTTCATGGGCGTGCTTGCATGGGGAAATCTGGGCATGTGTAGAAAAGTTATACTGCAGCTGAAGTGGGCTGAGAGGGTCTTTTTTCCCTAGGGAAAGCCAAATAAACTGTGTTTTACACCTGCATTTTGACTCTGACATCAAAATGCACATGTAATGTCATGTCAGTGCTCAGAAAGTTTCAGATTTTGGAGCATTTCAAATTTCAGATTTTCAGATTAGGGATGTTCAACCTCTAAATTTAAGTTAAGATAATAGGTTGCCTGGTTGCCATGACACTAAAAAACGTGTCTTCTGCAACTATAAACTTTTGGTTTGAGAAGACAGTATTGGCTAAGAAGTTCCTCCAGTTCAGCTTCAAAGTCCTAGCTATAAAAATGTAAAGCAAAGGGACAAACATCATTTGGCATCATTCCCTGAAAAATAAATGGCTCCAATCACAATAACAGATACATGATCCAAAACAAACCTGCTGGTCCCCAGAGGTGGATGACAATGCCCAGTGCTTCCACCACTGCAGTAGCATTGAAGCTACTCCTTACTGATAGATAAAATGATGGTGGCGCTTTATTAGTCTGCATTCCCCAAAGGAACAGCAAAGGGACTGTCTGCCACTGCATGCAGAGTACGAAGGTTTGATTAGGCTACTCCCCAATTCTGACACTCTCCACCATCAATGGCAAACTATGAGGATGAAAAGCCCTTGATGTATTCCTCTTTCTACCTTGTACTCAGGTTTTTGGCTGACATTAGAGAAAGAAGAGGTTTAAGTCAGGTGGAAATCCTAGATAAGATTAAAACATGCTTTCAAATTTCAAAAAGTAAATCTATTATGTATGTGCATGACCCATAAATATGCTTCACACTCCATCCAGCTTACTCCATAATTTGTGAATCTTTTGTCTATAAGCCCTCACTGAACTGTCCAAAAATGGGCTTTGCCTCCAGTGACTACAAAGTCACTACCTGGTCACCCCTCTCTGCTCTATCAGGGATGATCTGTAACTAGCAGGTGGGGCCTGGAAACAGTCTTCTGCTGACTGTTCTGGGCTGAACTGCCTGAAGGGTTAGTGACCATAAAGCATTCAGTGATATTTGTAAGCAACAGCTTCCCAAATCTACCTTGTCCACCTCTTTGGCCTAAACTTCGCAGGTAATTTATTTAAAAAGGAGAAGCGTCCTTTGGGTAACGGATGTATTACTTCCTACTCTCCTAAAACCAAACTCCAATGCTGCATCTTAGATAAAAGCCCTCAAATCTTGTCTCCTGACGTCATGCTGTCATTTGACTTGGCTGCACACCCCTAATACTCCCCTGCAGGGAGAGGGCCTGCTCTTTGCCCCAGCCTTTACCCCTTTCCTCCTTTCTTTCATTCAGTCTCCTTCTACTCCCAGTACACCTCTGGCTGTATTTTATTGTAGTGGTAAACTTTATTTTTACCAAAAAGGAGGTGTGGGGGGGGATTTTTGAATACTTTATATAAGCCTAAAATATACATTCTGCTCATTAGACAGACTGCTAGCTGCCCCAACTACATAAGCTTAGATGCTTGGTAGAAGCAATGAACAAACTTTTCTACTTTTACAAATATAACATTTGGCTAATTTAGAATAGAAATTAATTATTTTCAAAATATTAAACTTCTTGTAACTTTTTAATAAAAGAAACAACATTGTTCAAGTGAAACAGGGCACTTCCTATTTCATTTAAGGGGAAAGCCAAGCTGATAATGCCATAATACCACCTAGCATTCTCATGTATATGACATTATTTGACTTAGAAAGAAAAAAAATTTAATACTCTCTTCTTCTACCTCCCACTAGCAGGAAATTCCATTCTTGCCTTTCCTTTTCACCATTTCATCTCCAATCACCTAGAAAAATGATGTCTGTTGCATAGTAGACCCTTAATAAAGGAATAAATAAATGTGTAAAAGGAATTTCCTGAATAACTATTTTAAAACTTTTTAAATGAGAACACTATTATTAAGAGTCTTCCTATGAGCAGGCAACAAACAATGACAAAAGCTATTGTTCAGAGATAAAAATGTCCAAAATGTGATTAGGATATAAATGTCTATCAGTGCATGACAGGTATCTATCAAGAAGTCTCAAAAAATACCAAGAAACAAACCAACCAAATGCATGAACCTTGAATGAAATCTGGCTCAAAACAAACAAAAACCAGCTATAAATATATTCTTGGTAGCACTTTCAGATGTCAAGGTGGGCAGATTGCCTGAGCTCAGGAGTTCCAGACCACCCTGGGCAACATGGTGAAACCCCGTCTTTACTAAAATACAAAAAATTAGCCAGGCATGGTGGCAGGTGGCTGTAGTCCCAGCTACTTGGGAGGCTGAGGCAGGAGAATTGCTTGAACCTGGGAGGCAGAGGTTGCAGTGAGCCAAGATCGCACCACTGCACTCCAGCCTGGGTGACAGAGTTAGACTCTGTCTCAAAAAAAATAAATAAATAAAAATATTCTTGGGACACTTAGGGAAATTTCATTTAAGTATTAACTGGATATTATGTGGTATTATGGACTCTTAGGTTTAATAATGGCATTGATGTTATGTAGAAGAATGTCCTTATTCTTAGGAGATAAATGCTTATATATTTAGGAGTGTAATAATATCTGCACTGTACTCTCAAGTGATTCAGCAAAAAAAGTGTGTGTGTGTGTGTATGTGTGTGTGTGTGTGTGTGTGTGTGTGTGTAGAAAGAAAAATCAAGCAACTATAGCAAAACATTAATGACTATTCAATCTAGGTGCTTGTTGTTCTGTTCTTTACTGTATGTTAGGAATTTTTTCAAAATGAAAAGCTGGGGAGAAGGAGAAAAAATTCTAAGAGTCAATGAAACTGAAATGTAATCCCCATTTTTTTCACTTTTTTTGTGACCAAGTCATTTCACTCACCTTCTTATTCATCAGTTCCCTATTTACATACTTAGAGCAAATAAGATAACGAACATAGAGTGCTTTGCAAAGTAAAAAGCATGACACAGAATATATAACATCATCGTAACCAACAAACTCTGAAGTTTAATCGCATCCAGACATCTGGTTTCTTTCTCCTCACCTTCTTATGGTTGTAGATTTCACCATTGTAACAGAGCCACAAATACGGATATTTCTTCACTCGAATTGGCTGCATTCCAAACAGCGGGTCAACTACTGCCAACCGGTGAAATCCAAAGCAGCAGTTAGTGTATCCATTGACATTCTCAAAACGGAATGCATCTGGACCTCTGTGTGCAATCTTCATAGCACTCAGACACTGAACAGAAAGGCAGTCATCACTGCCAAACAGCGCCCAAATGCCACACATGGTGCAATGAAGCTATCAGCTTTCCATGGAGAGAAAAGCAGACAAATCAAAAATATTCAATATCCAATCCAACTCCGCATTAAATCTTGATTCCAGAAACGTGCATAAACCACTTCAAAGACTAAAATTTAAACCATCTTTTCTATAGCGATTTCCCATTGGGTTGGCAGGCACATGGGAGTAGAGAATGATTTAATTTACTTACAGGTATTCAGAAAAGATAGTGACCTCTACATTCAACCGGCTACAGAAGCTTAGCACCTAGCCAAAGCCTGCATCTCTCCCACCTTAGGATTTAGTGGTTGGCTAGAGCTGGCAGCATCCAGGCCACATCTGTCTCTGCATTCTAAGTTTGCTCCCAAGATACAGATACAAATGCATGCTGGCTCCAACCTAGCCAGAGATCCCAGCCCCACTCTCACCATCCCAAAACCCCTCAAAGATCCAAGAGACTTTCCAGATTACTAGAGTCTCCTCTCAGGTTCCTTTGACAGTTAAATGCCCTCTCTTTATCTGAACTAGCTGCAGGTACCATATAACGGGTACAACAGAAAATCATACTGCTGTAAGTGTAATACTAAGATACACAGCTCTTTCAAGCATTTCACTATATTACATCTAGGTTACCTTTAAGTGATTTATTCAGATGTGATTGAAGAAAATCTAAAGGGAAAAAAAAACAATTTAATTTGATATCAGATATCCTGGCTTTATAACAAATAAAACATTTTAAGTTAATAGAAGATACAAAATGTTCACTATCAAAATGTCCTAACTGACAAAAATGTTCTCAAATATTTCTGTCTCAAAGTTGCATTGTTCAGTAAGGAAGCAAAGTAGGTGGGACATATACAGCAACAACACCCCTAATAAAAAACTTGGCTCATCCCTATAAGCCCGGAAGCAAATAAATCATCCTTACATACGTTAATTACTTTCCAATTTCAAATTCTCAACTGTGAAATAAAGGGCTGTTTTATTTGGCTGCTGCCAGCTCAAAATGACACATTGCACCATGTGTGGCATTTGGGCCCTGTTTGGCAGTGATGACTGCCTTTCTGTTCAGTGTCTGAGTGCTATGAAGATTGCACACAGAGGTCCAGATGCATTCCGTTTTCAGAATGCCAATGGATACACCAAAAACAAGATGTTTTAATTAAAACATCTCTAACTTGAAAAATAACTATTTTGGTGTTTTTTAAAAAAACTGCAAATTGCAGCAAATGCCCAGATAATTTAGGATAAACACCCTAAGGAAAAAATATATATTCAAGTTGCATAAGTCACTTTGAGCAATTCTTTGATGATATTTCATTTATATCTAAAAGAACCAAAAGTTTAGCTGGCTTTTCCGGAAAACCAGAACCAAATAATATATGGTTATAATGAAAATCATCTCAAGCAATTTGGAAATGAAGTACCACATGTCCTATGCTGTCCCTTCGATGCACTTGACCAAATAGCCCAAATAGCCTCTAACAAATTATTTGAGATTTACTGGAAAAATTCCGTAAGATTTAAATGAGATGACTACTAATAAGCCATCTGCCTTTGACTCTATATCAATTTAAAACGGGTTAGGAAATTGCTTTGAAAATCAAGTGTGGTCATCAGGGAATCATTTACCTAAGTCTTCTTAACGCCGCTTAGTGAATCCCTGTATTAATCCTGCTATAATAAATACATTCTAACCACTAAACTGGACGGGAAAAAGGGAGAACAAAGAGGCATGTAAAGTACACTTATTTTTTCTAGTAGAAAAAAGCCAATTAAAACTATAACCTATTATTTTTCTTGGAATCAGGCTTATAGGAGGGCAAAGTTCCTACTGCCGCTACCTGTTCTCAATATTTTTCTTATTTCTTCCTAAACTTCCAGAGCAGTGCTGTCCAATAAATATGTGAGCCACATATGTAATTTTAAATATACTAGCAGCCCCATTAAAAGAAAAAGGTGAAATTAATTTTAAATAAACTTAACTCAGTATATCCCAAATAGTAACATTTTAACATATATGTAATCAATATAAAAAATTATCGAGCAGATATTTTACACTGTTCTTCCTACTCCAACGACAAAATCCAGCGTATTTAACACAATACGTCTCAGGACTAGCCAGCATTTCAAGTGCTCAACAGTTACAGGTGGCTAGTGCCTACCGAACTGGACATGGCAGTTTCAGCACATTTAATTTCTATTCTACTTAGCGCTACTTACACCTTCACCCTCTCACTTTACTTTTATGTTAAGATCTCAGTAAGTAACCAACTACAGACAGGTTCAAGCCCTACTTTACCTCTAATTACTCTTACAGCAATGCTATGAATCATGATTTAAAATTAAAAAAAAAAAACTGCTGTTAAATTATTAGTCAAGCGCCCAGGGCAATGGACAGTAAAGAAATAATGTAGGCCACGGGCCGAGATGAAAACTGTCTTTTTTATTTAAAGCTATAACAGTCATCTGAAGCCAGCCCTGCAAAATGACATCCTTTGAAAAAGGCATGCTAGTTCTTTTGCCTTTTTCTATACTTGGCCGCCTGTGTCCCTAAACAGACCTCTTGTCGGCAGGGTTTGCTCAGCAAGTCACTTGCTGAGTCTTGCAGTCTACAGAGACGGGTGGGGACTGGTGGGGATGGCCGGGTGAGAGGGAAGGAGGAAGGTGAGGGGTCCAGGTGAGGAGGGGGGCAGTTGAAGGGGAAAGCACAGACACCGAGGCAGTGATAAAGCCGGAGTCTCTTCTTCCTAGATCAGGACCACGCGACACCTGACTGCGCCCTGGCCACGAGCACGATCCGACCCGTCCGCCGCAGGGACCCGGCCTGCGAAAATGTCCACAGGCTTCAACGCCACATAGTAAAAAAATATATACACATATAACATTTACAGGGACTCAGACCGCCGCTGCCTTCTCTCCGGAGCGGTCCCGCCTGCCGGCCGCGGTTCCCTCTCGATGCCTCAGGGAACCAGGACGGAGAGGTCCCTCCGCTAGCTGCCAGGTGCGCAACAATCGCTAGGCGTCCGCCCCGCCCTCTCTACCGCAGGAGCCGCAGCATCAGCAGGCGCCCCCGAACAGCGTCAGCCGGGTGCCAGGCTGAAGACCGCATCCTCCACCCCTTCCTCCAGAAGCAGCCCCAGGGCACGCGAGGAGGATGCTGGCGCGGGGCGCAGCGCACGGGGCGCAGGGCCCGGCTCACCTGGGCGTAAGCAGGTCAGGGTGATGTGGCGGAAGGAGGCCAGAGCTGCGGGCAGCTTGTCGGGCGGCGAGGCTGCTGGCACTTATACCGACCTGGCTCCTGTAATGCGTGAGGGAAGTTTCATCATGCCTGCGAAGACCAACCAGCGCGCACAGGGGCGGGGCCGCGGGGTGTCCGGGGCGGAGCAGGACTAAGGGGGGCGGCGGGAGGGCGCAAGGAGGAGCTCTTTTGTTTCCAGCGCCTTGCGTCTCAATGCGCCTGTTTAAGGATAGCCTCAGAGCTCCGCCCAGGCTACCTGCTGTTCTGACAATTAGGGAGGCTTCTGAACTTGGTTTGTTCTTAGGGATATCATCACCGTTTTTTTGTTGCACTACCGTCTGATTTATTATGCAGTGCAGAGAAAAGCTTGTCCTGAGAAACTGATGCGTGAGGCCTAAAATGTCCTTATAAGATCTATTAATTAATTGGGGCCAGAAGCGGTGGCTCATGCCTGTAATCCCAACACCTTGGGAAGCCAAGGAAAGAGGATCACTTGAAACCAGGAGTTCAAGACCAGCCTGGGAAACACAGCGAGATCACATCTCTACGAAAAGTGGTGGCACACCGTGGTAGTTCCAGCAACTCAGGAGGCTGAGGCAGAAGGATGGTTTGAGCCCAGGAGTTTGAGGCTGAGGTGAGCTCCACTCCAGCCTGGGCGACAAAGGCAGACCCCCATCTCTAAAACAATAAAATAAAATCTAAATCTAATTGATACATGAAGCCAAAATACATCAGTGGTCCTTAAACATTTTAAGTACAAAGATTCCTTTTAGAATCTCAAAAAGGATTTTGTCAACTTGCCTCCACAAGATGATTATGTGCTTTTAAGTATCTCTTTGATGAAGAAAAGACATCACGATTTTAAAAAAGTATCATAACACTCTTAAATCATATTTTACTAATTACATCAGCACCGAAATAAATTGAGAAATAGTAAAATTATATGTGCACGACCTACTATGATCAGACTACAGTCAATGCTTGGAGAGCATGCAGGTTTGATATCCCCATACAACGCATTCCCGACTAAATCAAAAACGCCAACAATTTAAAATCCCTAAGAACAGAAGATGGAGTAGTCGCTTAGTAGTTACAGGCAAGAGCAAAGATGAGAGATGACTTGTTCTAAGGTTCATTCTTGCTGGAAAGTTTTCAGTGTCAAACGGACTTTGCTGTATCCTAATTGACGTACTTTAAACCTGAGAGCAATGTGGGAAAGTAGGTCTTCTATCTACATTTTACAAATGAAAAAATAAGACTCAGAGAAGTTGAGGGATTTATCCAAACACAGCTTCACAGCAGTAGAGAATTGAGCCATAATCTGTGTAAACCCAGAGCCCATTTCCCATAGCACCTTGCCTCTGTAGTGGAAGACAGGGTCCCCTGCTTGGTGTGTTACCTAGTGTGATTGGTTGTGCTGCGTATCTCCTGCTTGTCCGTCCAGAGCTCTACCCTTCTCCACCTCACTTTCTGTCCTGGCTCCCTTGCCCTCCTCTTTCAGGGAGAGTGTGCAAAGGCAGACATTTCAAGGAGATGCAAAAGGTGGGATGGAGTAGTCTCAGGACATTTAGCCCCCCGGCTCTCTTACCTCAAAGCTCATCTCCTGAAGGCCACAGCTTCTGTTAACCGACCCTTTGCACACCTCCTTTTCTTCAGATTCCAGGAACTGCTCCCTATCTAGCTACTCTATCACAATGCTGCTTGCTTTCTCACTCTAGGATCTGTTAAAACAAAAAGTGAGCCTGGGTGCGTGGTTCACACCTGTAATTCCAGCACTTTGGGAGGGCAAGGCAAGAGGGTGGCTTGAGGCCAGGAGTTCAAGACCACCCTGCTCAACATAGGGAGGGCCCCCCACTCCCATCTCTGGTCTCACACACATACACATGCGCACAAATTAAATTTTATCTAAAAATTTAAAAATTGTTTTAAAAGTGAAATATTTACATGGATTATGTATATATTCATTTTGTAAAACTATAGATCTCATGGAACTGGGAACTCTTTACTCTTCCAGCAAAACATTTATTTAGCCGCAAATAAAAGAAGACCAGTGATTTAGCCTGTAAACACAAAAAAGAAATAAGAAAATACTGCTAAGGCTGGGGCAGGGGTGGGGGAAAGAGATCTAAAAAATTAAAATTTTACTGGGAAGGACCACTAATTAGAATCAGAATAATTACTGTTTTAAAGCATTTAAGAATAGAGCACAACGAACCCAGGGAAGAACTAGATATGATTCAGAGTCGAGCTCACAGAGCAGATGGTATCTCAGCTGAGACTCATAGAATAACATTAATAAGGGCATTCACTGCCATTTATTATCCCTAACTGCAATGCATTTTGTATAAGTTATTTGTACTCTTCACATCAACCATGGAAATTAATAATTATTCTTATCTTCTGACGTTAAGGAAGTGGTAAGTGGTGTAAGAAGATAAATTAACATGCCAACACCAAACAGCTCAAGTTCGATAAGTCAGGAGTGCCCGTGTCTCCCCAAGAGGTTGCTCAGCAGGCAGACCAGGTAGAGAGAGCCCTTCCAAGAAGTGGCAGTGAGACATGAAATGTCTCAGTGTGTCTCTAAGAACAACAGAAACCAGTACATAGACTAAGTGGAAAAAGCCAAGGAAGAGGCAGGAACTTCCTCTTAAGAGAGCAAGAAGAATAAACAGAGCAGGACTGAGGGAAGCCGTGGGAAATGGGTAAAATACCATGCATGCAGTGAGAAAAAACTTTTATTTTAGAATAGGAAAGGGGGAAGGAATGGTGGTAGTCTAGGTAAGCCTAGAAGAAGAGTAAAGGGCAGCAGAGAAAAAATAAACAAGACGTATTAGGGTTCTCCAGAGGGACAGAACCAATCGGATACGTGTATATGTAAAAGGGAGTTTATTAGAGAGAATTGGCTCACATTATTACAAGGCAAAGTCCCACGATAGGCTGTCTGCAAGCTGGGGAAAGAGAGAAGCTGGTAGTGGCTCAGTCCAAGTCCAAAAGCCACAAAACCAGGGAAGCCCACAGTGCAAACTTCAGTCTCAGGCTGAGGGCCTGAGAGCCTCGGGGAAGCTGCTGGTGCAAGTCCCAGAGTCCAAAGGCAGAAGAACCTGGAATCTGATGTCCAAGTGAAGGGATGGGTTGCCCCTCCACATCTGTGGGTGTTTCGTTAGGTGGAACGAGAGACTTGGAAAAGAAAGAGACACAGAGGCAAAGTATAGAGAAAGAAAAAAGGAGCCCAGGGGACCGGCGTTCAGCATACGGAGGATCCCACTGGCCTCTGAGTTCCCTTAGTATTTATTGATCATTATTGAGTGTTTCTCAGAGAGGGGGATGTGGCAGGGTCATAGGATAATAGTGGAGAGAAGGTCAGCAGGTAAACACGTGAACAAAGTTCTCTGCATCATAAACAAGGTAAAGAATTAAGTGCTGTGCTTTAGACATGTATACACATAAACATCTCAATGCCTTAAAGAGCAGCATTGCTGCCCACATGTCCCACCTCCCTCCCTAAGGTGGTTTTCCCCTATCTCAGTAGATGGAATATAATCGGGTTTTACACGGAGACATTCCATTGCCCAGGGACGAGCAAGAGACAGATGCCTTCCTCTTGTCTCAACTGCAAAGAGGCGTTCCTTCCTCTTTTACTAATCCTCCAAAGCACAGACCCTTTATGGGTGTCAGGCTGGGGGACGGTCAGGTCTTTCCCTTCCCAAGAGGCCATATTTCAGACTATCACATGGGGAGAAACCTTGGACAATACCTGGCTTTCCTAGGCAGAGGTCCCTGTGGCCTTCCGCAGTGTGTTGTATCCCTGGGTACTTGAGATTAGGGAGTGGTGATGACTCTTAACAAGCATGCTGCCTTCAAGCATTTGTTTAACAAAGCACATCTTGCACAGCCCTTAATCCATTTAACCCTGAGTTGACACATGTCTCGGGGATCACAGGGTTGAGGGTAGGGTTACAGATTAAAATGGAGTCTCTTATGTCTATTTTCTGTACAGACACATTAACAATCTGATCCCTCTTTCTTTTTCCCACATCCAAGGTCAGGAGGAACGGAAGCAAGCTTCCTGCATGGGAAGAAGAAAAAAAGAGGCTTCTGGCAGAAGCCTCAGCTAGCAAGGTTTTCCTACCTTCCTCTGCCTGCTTTGTTCTAGCTGCTCTGGCAGCTGATTGACTGGTGCTCACCCACCTTGAGGGTGGGTCTTCCTTCCCAGTCCACCAACTCAAATGTCAGTCTCCTCTGGCAACACTCTCACAAACACACTCAGGAACAATACTCTAGGCAGCTGTCAGTCCAATCAAGTTGACACCTAATTTTAACCAACATACAAGATTTATAAGCTAAGTATGTCAATGATGATAAATAAGTCTTGTGGAGAAAAACAAGCAGAGAGGAGAAAAGGAATGCAGAGAAGGGTTTACAAGTTTTAGAAGAATTCATACTTATAGGCCCCTGTTTTCCATAAAAAAATAGGAGGCTCATCTTCTGCAGGTACTGAAGGGCTTGGGATGTTGTGAGGGTGAACTTGAAAATAACAGACAAATATCAGAGTTAATGAGGGGAAAAAGAAAAGATGGGTGGGCATCATGGTGGTCCAGCAAAGGAGGAAAACCCAAGCATGAATGTGGACTGGCACCATCAGAGAGGGCAGAGCCTCCAATAACATGGGGCAGTCTGAGAGCCAGAGTCAAGACGTGGGGGGAATGGATCCAGGTTCTGTGTTTCACACAGTGTGTGTGGAAGAAGGATAAGAGGGCTCGGGAGGACAGGTACAGTGAGTGTGCCTCCACAGGGATGCACTTTTGGTATGTTCTATTATTGCTCAAAAATATGCAGTGTCCCTCCCTGGGGGAGGATTGTGCTATATTTAGCCCATTGAAATCAGCGTAGCCAGGTGACTTGCTATTGCCAGTGAAACGTGAGTAGAAGTGACAGGTGTCACTCGTGAGCAGAAATTTTAAGAACCATGATGTAGCTCAACACCAACTTTTTTTCCTCTGCCAATATTCCAGGTAGGAGCAACTCCCCCAACCAAGGGCCCAGAATGAAAATTATGTAGAGAAGGGTCACAGCCTACCCATGATCAATATGTAGCTGGAGTTAGCAGACAAACTTTTCTGGTTGTAAGTGTCTGCGACTTGGGAGTCATTTGTAACTGCAGCATAACCCAATCTAAACTGGCTAATTAGAGCTTGAATATTTTAAGTTGGAAGGGAAATAAGTAAAGCCATAAGTGACCTAATTTATTGAGAGCAATAACAGGAGCTGATGATTAGAGGCTTGGTTGCAGGCTATGGGAGAGAAGTATGGGAGTGAAAGAGACAGAAGAACTGGACATTTTCATGGGTGAGGAATGTATAATTTTAGTGTTAAATAAAACGATGAATGTAAGATTATCTGGCCCAGGTCCCTGAACACAGTGTGTGTTTAATAAACAAAAGCTTTCTTCAAACAGAATTCCCCTAAGCATTTCCAGGTTGTTCCTTGTCCAGACATAGATATGCCCTGTGCAGTCATAGATACTGTTTAAAGATTCTGAACTAGGAATCAGGAGCCCTGGAGTAACAGGCCTCCAGAAAATCAGAGTGGAATTGTTAGTCCAGAAGCTTGACAAACATCCACCTTCATTGTCTTCCAACTGTATCTCTGACTTCCCTCTTCCTAGTTCATTACATCCCAGTCATATTGATATCTTTGCTGTTCTTGAACACATTAAGGAGAGGTGAATAGGGTTTTTAGCTGCTGAAAGTTAGACTTGTGGCTAGAGACCAGACTAACCCCTTTTCCTTCGTGTGGAGGTTATGATTAGGATTGTCAGAGGAGAAAGTTAGGGTTTAATTTTTTCATTAAACTAATAATATATTTTGAGTATCTATTGTGTTATGGGGCATGGAGCTTATTACATTCACGGTGCAGAGGAAGAGGGGGAGTTAACAAGGCAGATAAATTACATATATAAATGAAGATAAGTGCTATGGAGAAAAATAGAGTAGAGGAGAAAATACCACCATAATGAGGCCTGGGCATTGCATTATGTAATATCATCCTATATAGTCTGCTATAGTCCAAATTGTCTGCTATCATTTGGTTTTCTCATTGGATAAAATGTTGTGAACATCTCTCCGGGATGAAACAAAAACATTCTGCATTGCTGTAGTGAAAGGTCCTCAGAAGGGAATCATTTTGTCATTCCTGAGGCTTGTTAGATATGACCAACCCATCCACCGCATCTCAGTCATAACTACTCTAAACAACACCCACCAAAGGGGGAAAGGGCTTGCTGGAATCCAGCCATCAGTACATCCTTGCAGCAGCTGAAGACTCATTTCACTTTCACCCTAATTTGGCCGTCATGACAGCACCCAGCCCAATATTCCAAAGCTAGGTTCTTAACACCATAATGGGGACCACTGTTTCCTAGGAAGTACCAAAGAGTTTCGGAGGCTGCAGATACAAATGATGCTTACTGCTATGTCTGCAGTGCAGAGAGCTGAGCGCAAAAGTGATTAGATACCGAGGCTACCTCTATGGTCTGGATGCTTTGTATAAGAAACTGGCACCAAGTATTGGCTATATGCAGACTGTCCAGATCAATTGTGGCAGACCTTGAAATAACAATCATAGCTACTGTTTATTGAGAGCATTTTGGGTCACCTTTTCAAAGTGATTTATTTTTGTCCACTGTTAAGTAACTGGCTTAGAAGCTGAACTCACAGGATATGGCAGGGTCAGCCCCACCCTCAGGAAATCCTTCAGACCAAGCATGTCTCAGCCATCAGGCCCCAGCATAGACAGAAAAACACATCTCCCCATGGCATCTGGCTGTGGTCTAGAACATATGGTGACAGGACAAAGGTGAGGAAGACTGAGAGGAAATTATCAGAGCAAGCAAATAACAGTCTGAAATTCGGATTTCTCTGTGAGGCTACCTCTGTCCATTTCTATCTCTGAACATAGTATGTAGATGAGTTGGTGTAGTAGTCGAATGGTGGCCCCCCAAAATATATACACATGTCCCGGAACCTGTGAATGTGACTTTATTTGGAAAAAAGCATCTTTGCAGATGTAATTAAGCGGAGGACTTCAGGATGAGACCACCCTGCATTATCCAGGTGGGCCTTAAATCCGGACAAGTGTTCTTTTTTTTTTTATACTTTAAGTTTTAGGGTACATGTGCACCATGTGCAGGTTAGTTACATATGAATACATGTGCCATATTGGTGTGCTTCATCCATTAACTCGTCATTTACATTAGTTATATCTCCTAATGCTATCCCTTCCCACTCACCCCACCTCACGACAGGCCCCGGTGTGTGATGTTCCCTTTCCTGTGTCCATGTGTTGTCATTGTTCAATTCCCACCTGTGACTGAGAACATACGGTGTTTGGTTTTTTGTCCTTGCAACAGTTTACTGAGAATGATGGTTTCTAGCTTCATCCATGTCCCTACAAAGGACATGAACTCATCCTTTTTTATGGCTGCATAGTATTCCATGGTGTATATGTGCCACATTTTCTTAATCCAGTCCATCATTGTTGGACATTTAGGTTGGTTCCAAGTCTTTGCTATTGTGAATAGTGCCGCAATAAACATACATGTGCATGTGTCTTTATAGCAGCATGATTTATAATCCTTTGGGTATATACCCAGTAATGAGATGGCTGGGTCAAATGGTGTTTCTAGTTCTAGATCATTGAGGAATTGCCACACTGCCTTCCACAATGGTTAAACTAGTTTACAGTCCCACCAACAGTGTAAAAGTGTTCCTATTTCTCCACATCCTCTCCAGCACCTGTTGTTTGCTGACTTTTTAAAGATTGCCATTCTAACTGGTGTGAGATGGTATCTCATTGTGGTTTTGATTTGCATTTCTCTGATGGCCAGTGATGATGAGCATTTTTTGATGTGTCTGTTGGCTGCATAAATGTCTTCTTTTGAGAAGAGTCTGTTCATATCCTTTGCCCACTTTTAGATGGGGTTGTTTGTTTTTTTCTTGTAAATTTGTTTGAGTTCATTGTAGATTCTGGATATTAGCCCTTCATCAGATGAGTAGATTGCAAACATTTTCTCCTATTTTTTAGGTTGCCTGTTCACTCTGATGGTAGTTTCTTTTGCTGTGCAGAAGCTCTTTAGTTTAATTAGATCCCATTTGTCAATTTTGGCTTCTGTTGCCATTGCTTTTGGTGTTTTAGACATGAAGTCCTTGCCTATGCCTATGTCCTGAATGATATTGCCTAGGTTTTCTTCTAGGGTTTTTATGGTTTCAGGTCTAACATGTAAGTCTTTAATCCATCTTGAATGAATTTTTGTATAAGGTGTAAGGAAGGGATCCAGTTTCAGCTTTCTACATATGGCTAGCAAGTTTTCCCAGCACCATTTATTAAATAGGGAATCCTTTCCCCGTTTCTTGTTTTTGTCAGGTTTGTCAAAGATCAGATAGTTGTAGATATGTGGCATTATTTCTGAGGGCTCTGTTCTGTTCCATTGGTCTATATCTCTGTTTTGGTACCAGTACCATGCTGTTTTGGTTACTGTGGCCTTGTAGTATAGTTTGAAGTCAGGTAGCATGATGCCTCCAGCTTTGTTCCTTTGGCTTAGGATTGACTTGGCAATGCGGGCTCTTTTGGTTCCATATGAACTTTAAAGTAGTTTTTTCCAATTCTGTGAAGAAAGTCACTGGTAGTTTGATGGGGATGGCACTGAATCTATGAATTATCTTGGGTAGTATGGCCATTTTCATGATATTGATTCTTCCTATCCATGAGCAGGGAATGTTCTTCCATTTGTTTGTATCCTCTTTTATTTTGTTGAGCAGTGGTTTGTACCTCTCCTTGAAGAGGTCCCTCACGTCCCTTGTCAGTTGGATTCCTAGGTATTTTATTCTCTTTGAAGCAATTGTGAATGGCAGTTCACTCATGATTTGGCTCTCTGTTTATCTGTTATTGGTGTATAAGAATGCTTGTGATTTTTGCACATTGATTTTGTATCGTGAGACTTTGCTGAAGTTGCCTATCAGCTTAAGGAGATTTTGGGCTGAGACACTGGTGTTTTCTAGATATACAATCATGTCACCTGCAAACAGGGACAATTTGACTTCCTCTTTTCCTAATTGAATACCTTTTATTTCCTTCTCCTGGCTGATTGCCCTGGCCAGAACTTCCAACACTATGTTGAATAGGAGTGGTGAGAGAGGGCATCCCTGTCTTGTGCCAGTTTTCAAAGGGAATGCTTCCAGTTTTTGCCCATTCAGTATGATATTGGCTGTGGGTTTGTCATAGATAGCTCTTATTATTTTGAGATACGTCCCATCAATACCTAATTTATTGAGAGTTTTTAGCATGAAGCGTTGTTGAATTTTGTCAAAGGCCTTTTCTACATCTATTGAGATAATCATATGGTTTTTGTCATTGGTTCTGTTTATATGCTGGATTACGTTTATTGATTTTCGTATGTTGAACCAGGCTTGCATCCCAGGGATGAAGACCACTTGATCACGGTGGATAAGCTTTTTGATGTGCTGCTGGATTTGGTTTGCCAGTATTTTATTGAGGATTTTTGCATCGATGTTCATCAGGGATATTGGTCTAAAATTCTCATTTTTTGTTGTGTCTCTTCCAGGCTTTGGTATCAGGATGCTGCTGGCCTCATAAAATGAGTTAGGGAGGATTCCCTCTTTTTCTATTGATTGGAATAGTTTCAGAAGGAATGGTACCAGCTCCTCATTGTACCTCTGGTAGAATTCGGCTGTGAATCCATCTGGTCCTGGACTTTTTTTGGTTGGTAAGATAGTAATTATTGCCTCAATTTCAGAGCCTGTTATTGGTCTATTCAGAGATTCAACTTCTTCCTGGTTTAGTCTTGGGAGGGTGTATGTGTCCAGGAATTTATCCATTTCTTCTAGATTTTCTAGTTTATTTGCAGAGAGGTGTTTATAGTATTCTCTGATGGTAGTTTGTATGTCTGTGGGATCGGTGGTGATATCCCCTTTATCATTTTTTATTGCATCTATTTGATTCTTCTCTCTTTCTTCTTTATTAGTCTTGCTAGTGGTCTATCAATTTTGCTGATCTTTTCAAAAAACCAGCTCCTGGATTCATTAATTTTTTGAAGGGTTTTTTGTGTCTCTATTTCCTTCAGTTCTGCTCTGATCTTAGTTATTTCTTGCCTTCTACTAGCATTTGAATGTGTTTGCTCTTGCTTCTCTAGTTCTTTTAATTGTGGTGTTATGATGTCAATTTTAGATCTTTCCTGCTTTCTCTTGTGGGCATTTATTGCTATAAATTTCTCTCTACACACTGCTTTGAATGTGTCCCAGAGATTCTAGCATGTTGTGTCTTTGTTCTCATTGGTTTCAAAGAACATCTTTATTTCTGCCTTCATTTCGTTATGTACCCAGTAGTCATTCAGGAGCAGGTTGTTCAGTTTCCATGTAGTTGAGTGGTTTTTACTGAGTTTCTTAACCCTGAGTTCTGGTTTGATTGCACTGTGGTCTGAGAGACAGTTTGTTATAATGTCTGTTCTTTTACATTTACTGAGGAGTGCTTTACTTCCAACTGTCTGGTCAATTTTGGAATAAATGCAGTGTGGTGCTGAGAAGAATGTATATTCTGTTGATTTGGGGTGGAGAGTTCTGTAGATGTCTATTAGGTCTGCTTGGTGCAGAGCTGAGTTCAATTCCTGGATATCCTTGATAACTTTCTGTCTCGTTGATCTGTCTAATGTTGACAGAGGGGTGTTAAAGTCTCCCATTATTATTGTGTGGGAGTCTAAGTCTGTTTGTAGGTCTCTAAGGACTTGCTTTATGAATCTGGGTGCTCCCGTATTGGGTGCATATATATTTAGGATATTAGCTCTTCTTGTTGAATTGATCCCTTTACTATTATGTAATGGCCTTCTTTGTCTCTTCTGATCTTTGTTGGTTTAAAGTCTGTTTTAACAGAGACTAGGATTGCAACCCCTGCCTTTTTTTGTTTTCCATTTGCTTGGTGGATCTTCCTCCATCCCTTTATTTTGAGCCTATGTGTGTCTCTGCACATGAGATGGGCTTCCTGAATACAGCACATTGATGGGTCTTTAGTCTTTATCCAATTTGCCAGCCTGTGTCTTTTAATTGGAGCATTTAGCCCATTTACATTTAAGGTTAATATTGTTATGTGTGAATTTGATCCAGTCATTATGATGTTAGCTGGCTATTTTGCTCGTTAGTTGATGCAGTTTCTTCCTAGCCTCGATGGTCTTTACAATTTGGCATGTTTTTGCAGTGGCTGGTACCGGTTGTTCCTTTCCATGTTTAGTGCTTCCTTCAGGAGCTCTTTTAGGGCAGGCCTGGTGGTGACAAAATCTCTCAGCATTTGCTTGTTGTAAAGTATTTTATTTCTCCTTCACTTATGAAGCTTAGTTTGGCTGGATATGAAATTCTGGGTTGAAAATTCTTTTCTTTAAGAATGTTGAATATTGGCCCCCACTGTCTTCTGACTTGTAGAGTTTCTGCTGAGAGATCTGCTGTTAATCTGATGGGCTTCCCTTTGTGGGTACCCCAACCTTTCTTTCTGGCTGCCCTTAACATTTTTTCCTTCATTTCAACCTTGGTGAATCTGACAATTATGTGTCTTGGCATTGCCCTTCTCGAGGACTATCTTTGTGGCGTTCTCTGTATTTCCTAAATTTGAATGTTGGCCTGCGTTGGTCAGTTGGGGAAGTTCTCCTGGATAATATCCTGCAGTGTTTTCCAACTTGATTCCATTCTCCCCGTCACTTTCAGGTACACCAATCAGACGTAGATTTGGTCTTTTCACATAGTACCATATTTCTTGGAGGCTTTGTTCATTTCTTTTTATTCTTTTTTCTCTAAACTTGTCTTCTCGCTTCATTACATTCATTTGATCTTCTATCACTGATACCCTTTCTTCCAGTTGATCGAATCGGCTACTGAGGCTTGTGCATTTGTCATGTAGTTCTCATGCCTTGGTTTTCAGCTCCATCAGGTCCTTTAAGGACTTCTCTGCATTGGTTATTCTAGTTAGCCATTTGTCTAATTTTTTTTCAAGGTTTTTAACTTCTTTGCCATGGGTTCAAACTTCTTCCTTTAGCTCAGAGTAGTTTGATCATCTGAAGCCTTCTTCTCTCAGTTCGTTGAAATCATTCTCCATCCAGCTTTGTTCCATTGCTGGTGAGGAGCTGTGTTCCTTTGGAGGAGGAGAGGCGCTCTGATTTTTTGAGTTTCCAGTTTTTCTGCTGTTTTTTCCCCATCTTTGTGGTTTTATCTACCTTTGGTCTTTGATGATGTTGACGTACAGATGGGCTTTTGGTGTGGATGTCCTTTCTGTTTGTTAGTTTGCCTTGTAACAGTCAGGACCCTCAGCTGCAGGTCTGTTGGAGTTTGCTGGAGGTCCACTCCAGACCCTGTTTGCCTGGGTATCAGCAGCACAGGCTGCAGAACAGCAGATACTGGTGAGCACCAAATGTTGCTGCCTGATCATTCCTCTGGAAGTTTTGTCTCAGAGGAGTACCCGGCTGTGTGAGGTGTCAGTCTGCCTCTACTGGGGGGGTGCCTCCCAATTAGGCTACTCGGGGGTCATGCACCCACTTGAGAAGGCAGTCTGTCCGTTCTCAGATCTCCAGCTGCATGCTGAGAGAACCACTACTCTCTTCAAAGCTGTCAGACAGGGACATTTAAGTCTGGAGAGGATTCTGCTGCCTTTTGTTTGGCTATTCCCTGCCCCCAGAGGTGGAGTCTACAGAGGCAGGCAGGCCTCCTTGAGCTGTGGTGGGCTCCACCCAGTTCGAGCTTCCTGGCTGCTTTGTTTACCTACTCAAGCCTCAGCAATGGTGGGCGCCCCTCCCCCAGCCTCGCTGCCACCTTGCAGTTTGATCTCAGACTGCTGTGCTAGCAATGAGCGAGGCTCCGTGGGCATAGGACCCTCTGAGCCAGGCACGGGATATAATCTCCTGGTGTGCCGTTTGCTAAGATCGTTGGAAAAATGCAGTATTAGGGTGGGAGTGACCCGATTTTCCAGATGCCGTCTGTCACCCATTTCTTTGACTAGGAAAGGGAATTCCCTGGCCCCTTGCACTTCCTGGGTGAGGCGATGCCTCACCCTGCTTCAGCTCATGCTGGGTGCGCTGCACCCACTGTCCTGCACCCACTTTCCAGCACTTCCCAGTGAGAAGAGCCCGGTAACTCAGTTGGAAATGCAGAAACCACCCATCTTCTGCGTGGCTCATGCTGGGAGCTCTAGACTGGAGCTGTTCCTATTCGGCCATCTTGGCTCCACCCCCAACAAGTGTTCTTAAAGAGACACACAGAAGAGAAACAGAGAAGGCCACATGAAGGCAAAGATTAGAATCATGCAGTCACGAGCCAAGGAACATCTGGAGCCACCAGAAGATGGAAAAGGCAAGGAATGGATCTTCCCTAGATGCTTCTTAGGAAGTGTGGCTCTGCTGACACCCTAATGAGATACTTCTGGTTTCCAGAACTTCAAGAAAATAAATTTCTGTTGCTTTAAGCCACTTGGTTTGCGGTAATGCATTACAGCAGTCTTAGGAAACTAATACACTTGATGACTCTCTTTAGCTTGACCCCACCTTTGATGCCTACCACCAAGACAAGAAGCCCAGGCAGCAGCACCACTGCCAATCCTAAATGCCTCTGCAATTGTCATGGCCTCCATTTCAGGTGCGCTCCCTGTCATATTTAAACTAAGGGATCTTTTGCACCTCCATCCTCCCAACAACCACCCAGGTTGGAGCAAGCTACATCATCATTAAAGACATTCTCCATCTTCATGGACTATTCAGCCAATTAGCCTCCAACCTTCCATTCTGATGGATGCACCCACTTTGCAAGACACCATTCAAAACTATCTATGCAATTACCAGATGCCCTTCTGATACACCGCTCCAGACACCTTGGCTCTTTCACCTGCTCAGGCTGCATAGAAATGGGCTACAGTGAATCAGTAAATTGCTATTTTCCTCTTACAGAATAGCCATTTCCCTGAAATTTATCATTTCCTCCTCTACCTTTTCTCAGGTCTCTGCTGCTCTTGACACAGTGCAGAGCCAAGCACGATGCCTGGCACATAGAAGGCACCCAATAAATGCTTGCCAACTGAATAACTAGAGGCCAGGCAGCTTAGGAACACCCAAGAGGATAACCTAGCACCGACAAAAACATCAGAGAGTGCTCTAAACACTTTCCCACTGACACTGCTACCACTGGCCTCCTAATACATTTCACCATTCTCCTTAGCTTGACCCTATTTTTGATGCCTGCACCTAGTGACGGTGGAAGCCTATTCTGGCCTCCCTGCAGTGGGCACATGGAGCTTGCTTCGGGCAAAGTCTTCTTGCCAAAGGGAGAGGAATTTACCAGGTGAACAAGCAAAACTTCAAGCACAACCTCTACCTTCTGGCTAGCATTCTGCCTCCTGCCTCTTTTCTGTTTTGGCCTCCCTGGTTCCATGCATTGTGTTCAGACACCCAGAACTCTTGTCTCTTAGTGTTTGGATCAACTTCTCTACTTAATGTTAGGCTCACAAGCTCTCATGCTGTGTTTTGGGAGTGTGATAGTAAGAAATATATACTTGGTCTTTGTCTTTGGTTTCCAACACAGAGCTTTAAAAAATAATAATAATTTTTAAGAGACAGGGTCTCGCCAGTGGCATGATCATAGTTCACTGCAGCCTTGAACTCCTGGGCCCAAGTAATCCTCCTGCCTCAGTATCCTGAGTAGCTGGAATGACAGGTGCTTGCCACCATGCTGACTCCTGACAGAATTCTAAAACCCTTGGAATTTCCTGAGTGACAGGGGTGATAGGAGCATATTTTGTTATCACAGCAAGCACCTTTCAACCGTATCTGAGTTTATGCTAACAATGTGACTCTTGGAGGATAAGGGCTGGTTGTCCTGGGAACCAATGAACTTATTAGAGGGTTGGAATTTTCTCCCCCACTCCTTGACCTCCTGGGAGGGGAGAGGGGCTGGAGATTGAGGTAATCAGCAATGGCCAATGATTTAATAAATCATGCCTGTGTAATGAAAGCTTCATAAAACACCTAAATGGTGGGGCTCAGAATGCTTCTGGATTGGTGAACACAGCCAGGGGCTGGGAGGGTGGTGCATCCAGAGAGGGCATGGAGGCTCCATGTACCCCCATACCCTACACTATGCATCTTTTCTCTTTGGCTGTTTCTGAGTCATATCCTTTAAGATAAATTGGTAATAGTAGGTAAAGTGCTTTCCTGAGTTCTGTGAGCTGTTCTAGCAAATTATCAAACATGAAGAGGGAGCCTTGGGAATCCCCAGTGTGTAACCAATCAGTCAGAAGTATGGGAGGCCTGAGACTTGGGATTGGTTTCTGAAATGAGGGCGGTCTTGTGGTACTGAGTCCTTAACCTATGGGATTCACGCTTACTCCAGGTAGATGGTTAGAACTCATTTGAATTCTTGGACACCCAGTTGGAGTCTGAAGAATTCAGGGAGACAGGATCTGCGCTATGGTATCATACAGACCAAATATGAGAACCTCAGCTACATTACCTTTAAGCTGTATGACCTTGAGCAAGTCCCCTCAGATTCTCAGTTTCTTCACTTGCCAAGTGGAAAAAAGATAAGTACTATGCAGGCTTGTTTGGAGACTTAGGAATAATGTGAGGATTAGCAAAACTGGCAGGGTAGTTGGAACACAATAAAATTTCAAAATATATCAGCTGTTGTTATCATTTGACTATATTCATGTTTGGCCTCCAAATTCATAGCATTTAATGCAGAAAGGAGTTCTTGCAAAATCCTGGGCAGCCTCGCTCACTCTTTCAGACATGAAGAGGTGAACAGAATACTCCCAACTATTCCCAGATGTTTCTACAATTCTCTCTTACTGAACTGGGGAAATAACAAAAGCCATTAGAAAATACTAGTTTGAAAAAATTAACTTTCTTAGCACTTAATTTTATCTCTAGCAAATGTAACTTTCTAGCTTTACACAGTATCAGCAGATGTAACTCAAAATGCCTTACAAGAATACATCAGTCACACAACGTTGAGACGTACTAAATATCCCTGAATTGTACACTTTAAAATGGTGAATTTTACCTCAATTAAAAAAATTTGCTTAAATGTGGTTGATACAGGAGTTAAGAAGAAATTACTTAGGCAGATAGTAAGGGTACGGACATAAGGTAAGGTTTTTCCTTTTAATGAAAAGCAGCCCCAAATTATTTTCCTTTCTAATAAAGAGCAGCCTGTAAAATCAAGCTGCAGATGATGCTGGCAGTTGTGCCAGTCAGAGCAGACAAAATGGTGCTGCCAACGGGAAAGTTCATTTGCATAATAAGATTATGTTGGGGCAGCCAGCCTTCCCCCTTCCCCGACTATGTAAACATTATACCTAATCAAAACCAATCTGTGAGCCCTGTGTAAATTAGACACTGCCTCCTCAAGCCTGACTATAAAATCTGGCACATCTACCACAGGCCAGCCTTTTCCTCTCAGAAGTCCCCTCTCTCCCATTAAAGAGAGAGCTGTTTTCCTTTCTCTTTCTTTGTCTTTCTTTTGCCTGTTAAACCTCCACTCCTAAACTCCTCATGTGTGTCTGTGTCCTAAATTTTCTTGGCATGAGATGATGAACCCTGGGTATTTACACCACACAACATAACTGCTGCACAGTGACTGATGCTGTCTCCAGGATCAGAATGTTGACCTGGAGTTCATTTTAAAAACAGGTTCTTGAGATTCTGACTCTCTAGGTCAAGGTAAATCATGGTCATCCATGCCTTGTAAAAATCTCCCTTAGAGATTCAGATGAGCCAGAGTTGAGAACCATTGATTCACAATTTAAAATATCTCAAAAGTGGGCAAAGGATATGAATAGAGTAGAAACTGCACTTAAAAAAAGAAAAAGACTGTTGTTATCTGGCTAAGATGGTTGGATTCTGGGGGCATTCTTTTCTCTATCATTTCTATTATTTGAATTACGATAAAGTTTGGGTTTTCTTCTTGTTGTTATGGGGGATTTTTGAGACAGGGTCTCACTCCTGTTTCCCAGGCTGGAGTAGCTGGGAATACAGTCACACACCACCAAGCCTGGTTTTTTTTTTTTTCTTTTAATTTTTAATAGAGATGGGGTTTTGTCCTGTTTCCCAGGCTGGGCTCATTAATCCAGGGCAGATTCCTCATGGGCTCAAGAAATCAGCCTGCCTTGGCCTCCCATAGTGCTGGGATTATAGGCATGGGCCACCGTGCCCAGTCTACAATAATGTTTGAGCAATGCATTTAACTATGTACTTTTCTGTGGGTTTTTATTCATTTTGTTTTTAGGAAGAAGTATCTGTTTAGTGGTAGGGGCAAGCTTGGGAGCTATGAGGGGGAAAACAAAACGTGGTCCCTATAGCACCTTCTGGATTCTCCTTATCCAGGAGAGGATGAGACGAGCTGGGGTAACATAGCAAGACTTTATCTCTACATTGAACCTCTTCCATTCAAAAGAGTCCCAACACCAAAAGAAATTTCAACAAAAGCAAGATTTGATACATGGGACCTAATTAAACTAAAGAGCTCTGCACAGCAAAAGAGACTATCAACAGAGTAAACAGACAACCTACAGAATGGGAGAAAATATTGGCAAACTAGGCATCCCACAAAGGTCTAATATCCAGAATGTATAACGAGCTCAAACAAATCAATGAGCAAAAAACAGCCCCATTAAGAAATAGGCAAATAACATGAACAGATAACTTTTCAAAAGAAGACCTTCATGTGGCCAATAGCATATGAACAAATGCTCAACATCACTAATCATTAGAGAAATGCAAATCAAAACTACAATGAGATACCATCTCACACAAGTCACAATGGCTATTATTGTTATTACTATTATTATTTAGACAAAGTCCACTCTGTCACCCAGGATGGAGTGCAGTGGTGCTATCTTGGCTCACTGCAACCTCCACCTCCCGGGTTCAAGCAATTCTCATCCCTTAGCCTCCTAAATAGCTGGGACTACAAGTGTGCGCCACCACACCTGGCTAATTTTTGTATTTTTAATAGAGACACGGTTTTGCCATGTTGGCCAGGCTGGTCTCGAACTACTGACCTCAAGTGACCTGCCCATCTCAGCCTCCCAAAGTCCTGGGATAACAGGCTTGTGTCCCGATGCCCAGCCACAATGGCTATTACTAAAAAGCCAAAAAACAACAGATGCAGGTGCGGCTACACAGAAAACGGAATGCTTACACATTGCTGGTGAGAAGGTAAATTAGTTCATCCACTATGGAAAGCAGTTTGGTGATTTCTCAGAGAACTTATATCAGAATTACCATCTGACCCAGCAATCTCATTATTGGGTATATACCCAAAGGAATATAAATCATTCCACCATAAAGACATATGCACACCTATGTTCATTGCAGCAGTATTCGCAAAAGCAAAGACATGGAATCCACCTAAATGTCCATCAATGATAGACTATATAAAGATAATGTGGTACATATATACCATGGAATACTATGCAGCCATAAAAATAATGAGATATGTCCTTTGTAGCAACATGGATCAACATGGATGCAGCTGGAGGCCATTATCCTAAGCAAACTAACACAGACAGGAACAGAAAACCAAATACCCCAAGTTATCACTTATAAGTGGAAGTTAAATGTTGAGCACATATAGATACAAAGAGGGGAACAATAGACATCGGGGCCTACTTAAGGGTGGAGGGTGAGAGGAAGTTGAGAATTGAAAAACTACCTATCAGGTACTATGCTCGTCACCCGGGTGATGAAATAATTTGTACACCAACCACCCCTCCATTGCAACATGCAATGTACCTATTTAACAAACCTGCACATGTGCCCCGAACCTAAAATAAAAGTTTAAAAAATAAAATAAAGTAGTTGTGAAACTCTTTAAAAGAAAAAAAGGGTCCCCAACCACAGCTCAGCATCCCTTTGTGTCCTGATGGAAGGTGGGCAGTGGGGATATGAACTTTCCGGGATGACTGAGGCTCTTCAGTGAAGCAGGGTGCTGTGAGATCTGGAGGAGAGAGGCTATAGAGGAACAGCCAGGGTGCAGCAGACAACACTCCAATTCTCGGTTGTCTCCAGCTTTCCCTCTGACCTCCTCCCCTCACACCCCCCCCCCAACCTCCCCCGCAACCCGTCTTCTCCCCCACCTCCAAGTCCACTTGTAACTGGCCTATGAATGTAGACTGGGCAGTACCTCATTTCTGAAAGGGCTTGCTGCTTCCAGGAAGATTTCACCTAAGGCAAAATCTTACTAGATTTGCAAGCAAAGAACAAACAACCCCATTAAAAAGTGGGCAAAGAACATGAACAGTCACTTCAAAAACAGACATTGATGCAGCCAACAAGCATGTAAAAATATGTTCAACATTACTAACCATTAGAGATATGAAAATCAAAACCACAATGCAATATCCTCTCATACCAGTCAAAAGAAAACATGCAGGGAGAAAGGGAATCGGGTGGCAGAAATAAAGGGAAGTATTAAATCTACATCTGTGAGCCAGAGAGAGAAAAAAAAGACTGAATTTTAATAAAAGAAAAAATGTTCTTACTGGTTCTTCATTTCACAGGGTAGGAGAAAGAACCTCATCTCTGACTATTTGGAGTTTGCCCAGTTTGCTATTATACAAGAGAAGATGCTTTTGGATTTTTTTGTATTTCTTTTAGGGATGTAATCACTACTTGTTATTATCCTCCTCTACATTTCATTTCTCCCTCTTCCTTTTGATTGTAAACTCTGACTTTTCAGATCAACTCAAACACTCCCTGGCTGAGTTGCTACCACATAAATACCTGTTGAATTACTAAGTGATTAGTTGAAGTGGAAAATGTAAGAAACGTAGAATGTTCTGCTTTTACTATAAAAGATTTGATGAAGCTTTTCTTGTGGTTCCCAGGAAAATACATTCTTTTTTTCTGAAGCTTCCACCTCTCTCACAGCTGATGTCCCAGCTTATAAGATTAGAAACTGAGTTGAAGTATGAGTCTACTACTAGGCTCTGAGGTCCTACTGGCCCCTTCAAGCCATGTTAACAATGCCAGGTTAGGAGGCTAGAATATTGAGGTCTAGTCCCAGATGCATATAGTAGTATATTACTATACTGTATATTAAGGCTTCACCGGAATGCCTCTTTTGGAAGTTAATAAAAGGCCACAGGGAATTTTTAATTACTTTAATTGAGCTTTTCAGAATGTGGAATTTATTCCATTCCAGTTTCAAAAAGACTCTAGTGCCAGTATCCCAATCTTCCCCCACACCAATTACCTATTTCCACTCTGTAACTCATACATTACCAAAGTTTATTATGCAGAATTAACATGACCTAGCTGCAAGGTCCACAGCCAGAAAACAGATAGGTCAAAGAGTATTAGTTAAAATGAGAGCTTTTACATAACAATAATCAAATCGGTATGCGGTTATGAATGAGTATCTTTTTTAATGTCAAAAAATTGAGCAGACTCATATGACAATCGTTGTGCATTTAGTTACCCATTGAGAAAAAATTAGTGATTATTTTTTCCTTTTTTTGAGACAGGGTCTTGCTCTGTCAGCCAGGGTGGAGTGCAGTGGCATGATCTCAGCTCACTGCAGCCTTGACATCCCAGGCTCAGGCAATCCTCCCACCTCAGCTTCCCCAGTAGCTGGGACCATAGGCCTGTGCCACCACGCCCAGCTAATTTTTTGTATTTTTTTTAGAGACAGGGTTTTGTCATGTTCAGGCTGGTCTTGAACTCCTGGACTCAAGCAATCTTCCTGCCTCAGTCTTTCAAAGTGCTGGGATTCCAGGTGTGAGCCACCAAACCAGGTGGATAATTTATTTTTAATTTAATGAATTTATTTAAAATTTAGCAAAGATTTTGAAATTTGTTTTCTTCAGCATAAGAAGTATCTACATATATCTTAAAATGTAATTATTCACATATGTTCATGATGTGTCTGACAGGCAAGGAAGGCAAGGCCATTTATACCTCTATAAATCCTCTAAGAACACAAGAAATCCTCCACGAACACAAAGGACTCTGCAGGTGACAAGGCCCATTGGAGATTTTTAGGTGGAGTGGGAAGATGAGATTGATTTTTTGAAAAGCTAACCTTGACAGCTGTAGGGAGAACCAACTGCAGTTGGGAACTCAGCAGCCTAGAGGTCAATTAGGAAGCAGATGGGAATGCCAGCCACGCTGGGATGTAGAGATGCCTCTGTGGTGACTTGGAGACCAACGGAAATGACAATGAGGGAGAGAGAAAATCCAAAGTGTTCTTAAGGGGTAGTCTAAAGGAGAAACCATAATAAGAAATAAGAAATATCAGAGAAGGAGGTGTTTAAATAGGGACAATTGGAGGGTAGAAAAGGGGTTGAAAGGAGGGACAAGTAATATGAATTTAGTTTAATACCTACTAAGGCGGAAGTGCCTGAGCTACATCTGGTAGGTAGTTGGATGTCAGTCTAAAACTAAGGAGATCTGAGTTAGAGGTTTAGAAGATAATGAAATATAGTCGTTATAACAACAGCTTCAAAGTCAAATAGACAATGAGTTCAATCAAAGTTCTGCCATAGGATTAGACAAAATTTGGGGTCTTACTGAGCATACACTTCTTCATTTTATAATGAAGATGGTAATTCTTAGAAGAGTATTTCGTATGAATTTGGTGAGACAAGGCAGGTACAAAAGTTAGCAAAGTGCCTGGCACAAGTACTATAGTAAATGCTCAGTAAATGTTAGATGCCGTTACTATTACATAAGTTATTGAGTCATGAATAGAGTAGGAATTGAAGCCAGGATGGAAGCTGATAACCCTGAAATGTGTGAGACAGGAGAATCAAAGACAGGGCCTTGGGGATGCCAACCCAGGAGGGGCAGGCAGAGCTGGAGCAGGCAAAGCAGACTAAGAACACACAGCGACAGGGGGACAGAGAGTGAGGATTGGGTGATAACCTGGAAGCCAATGAAAGAAAGAGTTGCAGCAAGTAGGAGGATGGTCAGAATCATATTTAGCAGATAAGCAGCAGAAAATTAACCATTAGATCTGTCAATAAGGATGTCTTTGTTGACCTGAACAAACAGCAATTTGCAGAAAGATAGGATAGAGGCAGTGCACAGAGATAGCATTCAGCTTTCCTATCAGTCTGAAAGCTTAATTATTAAAATAGCCATATAATTCTAAAAGAGTGAATATAATCTAGCTAAAAACCAGGCAGGGAATAATTACTAGTATTAACACAGCTGAAGTGGATCTCCTCAGGAACCTTCCCCTCAGTGTGTGATCATGCTAGTATTTCCCCCATCTTAAAAAAGGAAAAACAAAAACACAACACAATAACAAAAAAATCTCTTAACTTTACAACTCTGCAGCTCTACTTCTTTTTCCATTCTACTTCTGCTCCATTTCTCTCATTACCTTCACAGCAAAACTCTTCCAGTGCTTGGTCTAAATTCCCCATTTCCAATTTTTTTATGTTCTCTCTTACACCTACTCCAAAATGGCTTCTTTCTGACATTCCACCAAAACTCTTGTCAGAGTCACCAAGGACTTCCACATTGCAAAATCCAGTGGTCAATTCTCAGTCCTCATCTTCGTTGCCCAATTAGCAACATTTGATACAGCTAATCATCCTTTTTCTTTAAATATTTGATTCATTTAGTTTCCAGAATGCACATTCTCTTCACCTTCCTCTTTTTTCATCAGCCACTCTCTGAGTCTCCTTTCCTTGTTCCCTTTTATCGTCTTGACCTCTTAATATTGAAGAGCCCTAAGCTCAGTCCTTAGACTTCTCCAATATATATTTTAAATCTATACACTCCTCATTCAACAATCTAATCCAGTCTTGTGACAAAAATAAATTATATGCTGGTAACTCCTAAATTTGTATTTTAAGCCTAGAACTTTCCAGAAACTCCAAACTACTACATCCATGTTCATTTAAAGATTTTTATTTGAAACCCTTTTTTTCAAAAAACTGTCCATTTAAAAAATAAATATCAATAAAGGAAATGCATCATCTCTTTTAATTTTTATTTTAGGTTTGGGGGTATATGTGAAGGTTTGTTACATGGATAAACACATGTTGTACATATTATTACATCATCCTGGTATTAAGCTCAATGTCCAATAGTTATCTTTTCTGCTTCTCTCCCTCCTCCCCCCCTGCCCCTTCAAGTAAACCTCAGTGTGTGTTGTTTCCTTTTTTGTGTCCATAAGTTCTTATCATTAAGCTCCCTTTTATAAATGAAAACATGCGGTATTTGGTTTTCTGTTCCTGTGATAGTTTTCCAAAGATGATAGCCTCTAGCTCCATCCATACTCCCACAAAAGACATGATCTCATTCTTTTTTAATGGTTGCATAATATTCCATGGTGTACATGTACCACATTTTCTTTATCCAGTCTGTCGTTGATGGGCATTTAGGTTGATTCCATGTCTTTGCTATTGTGAATAGTGCTGCAATGAACATTCCCATGCACATATCTTTATGGTAGAATGTTTTATATTCCTCTGGGTGTATACCCAGTAATGGGATTGCTGGGTCAAATGGTAATTCTGCTTTTAGCTCTCTGAGAAATCACCATACTGCTTTCCACAATAATTGAACTAATTTACTCTCCCACCAACAGTGTGTAGGATTCCCTTTTCTCTGCAACCTCACAAGCATCTGTTATTTTTTTCTTTTTAGTAACAACCATTCTGACTGGTGTGGGATGGTATCTCATTGTGGTTTTGATTTGCATTTCTCTAATGATCAGTGATATTGAGCTTTTTTTCATATGTTCATTGGCCACATGTATGTCTTCTTTTGAAAAGTGACTGTTCACGTCCTTTGCCCCCACTTTTTAAGGTGGTTGCTTTTTTTTTTTTTGAGATGGAGTTTCACTCTTGTTGCCCAGGTTGGAGTGCAATGGCGCAATCTCAGCTCACTGCAACCTCTGCCTCCTGGGTTCAAGCAATTCTCCTGCCTCAGCCTCCCAAGTAGCTGGGATTACAGGCATGCACCACCATACCCGACTAATTTTTTGTATTTTTAGTAGATACGCGGTTTCTCCATGTTGGTCAGGCTGGTCTCAAACTCCCGACCTCAGGTGATCCACCCACCTTGGCCTCCCAAAGTGCTGGGATTACAGGAGTGACCACCCAGCCTTGTTTTTCTCTTACAAATGTCAGTTCCTTATAGATGCTGGATATTAGACCTTTGTTGAATACATAGCTGGCAAATATTTTCTCTCATTCTGTAGGTTACTTGCTTACTCTGCTGATAGTTCCTTTTGCTGTGCAGAAGCTCTTAAGTTTAATTAGATCTCATTTGTAATTTTTTACTTTTGTTGTGTTTGCTTTTTGTGTCTTTGTCGTGAAATCTTTGCCCATTTCTAGATCCAGGATGGTATTGCCTAGGTTGCCTTCCAGGGTTTTTATAGTTTTGGGTTTTACATTTAAGTCTTTAATCCATCTTTTTAAATATTTATTTATTCTTCAACTTTTCTTTTAAGTTCAAGGGTACATATACAGGACGTGCAGGTTTCTTACATAGGTAAACGTGTGCCATATGGTTGGTTGTACAGATCATACCATTACTTAGGTATTGAGCCCAGCATCCATAAACAATTCTTCCTGATGTTCTCCGTGCCCCTGCACCGCCAACAGGTCCTACTGTGTGTTGTTCCCTGCAATGTGTTCATGTGTTGTCATCATTCAGCTCCCACTTATAAGTGAGAACATGCAGCCTTTGGTTTTCTGTTCCTGTGTTAGTTTGCTGTGGATAATGGCTTCCAGATCCATCCATGTCCCTGCAAAGGATATGATCTCATTCCTTTTTACGACTGCATAGTATTCCATGGTGTATATGTACAACATTTTCTTTATCCAATCTGTCATTGATGGACATTTAGATTGATTCCATGTCTGCTATTGTGAATGCTGCAATAAACATACACATGCATGTATCTTTATAATAGAATGATTTATATTCCTTTGGTTATATACCCAGTAATGGGACTGCTGGGTCAAATGGTATCTCTGCCTTTAGGTCTTTGAGGAATCACCACACTGTTTTCCACAATGGTTGGACTAATTTACACTCCAACAGGGTAAAAGTATTCCTTTTTCTCTGCAACTTTGCCAGCATCTTTTGTTTTTTGACTTTTTAATAAAAGCCATTCTGACTGCAGTGAGATGGTATCTCACTGTGGTTTTGATGTGCATTTCTTTAATGATCAGTGATGCTGAGCTTTTTTTTTATATGTTCTTTGGCTGCATGCATGTCTTCTTTTGAGAAGTGTGCATTCATGTCCTTTGCATGCTTTTTAATGGGGCTGTTTGTTTTTCTCTCGTAAATTTAAGTTCCTTGTAGATTCTGATATCAGACCTTTGTCAGACAGATAGACTGAAAAAATTTTCTCCCATTCTGTAGGTTGTCTGTTCACTCTTTTGATAGTTTCTTTTGATGTGCAGAAGCTCTTTAGTTTAATTAGATCCCATTTGTCAATTTTTGCTTTTGTTGCAATTACTTTTGGTGTTTTCATCATAAAATCTTTTCCCATGCCTATGTCCTGAAATTCCCTAGATTTTCTCCTAGAGATTTTAGTTTTTGGTTATACATTTAGGTCTTTAATTCATTTTGAGTTGATTTTTGTATATGGTGTAAGAAAGGGGTCCAGCTTCAATCTTCTGCATATGACTAGCCACCTATGCAAGCACCATTTATTGAATGAATAGGGAGTCTTTTCCCCATTGCTTGTTTTTGTCAGAAAAGCAAAACATCTTAACCTTAAAATTCAATCAATTTTCATGAGTCTTCCTCAGACGAAAATTTAAGAGGATGTCCTACTCCTGCTAGGTGCTTGTAAAAACTATTACTATTTTTGGTCTATAGTAGCAATTATGGTTCTGAAATCGATCCTTTCAGAAAGTTCATGATGTCAAATATATTTTCATAATATAAGACATGACCTGAATTTTTCACTTTCATACACCCAAATGTACGGAGTACAAAAAGTTCATTGACACCATTTCTGTTTCCACATTATAGCAAACCTTTAGTAAACCAGTACTGAAACAGTTTGATGTCATATCAAAAAATACTCACAATTGTCTAAAAAGGCCATTAAAATACTACTCCTTTTTTCAGCTATACATCTGCATGAGGCCAAATTATCTTCATGCATTTATCTAACACAGTATATCACAGTAGATTGGAAATAAGCAGATGTGAGAATCCAGCTATCTTCTGGGACAAACATAAAAGAGATTACAAAATTTGTAGACAATATCACTCATAACTAATTTTTATGTTTGGGAAAACATAATTATTTCTTATAAAAATTATTATTTATATTGAAATGTAAAGGGTTTATTATTGTTCTTTTTTTACTTTTGTCCCGCTTTATTGAAGTATAATTAACAAATAAAAATTGTATATATTTATGGTGCACTATGTGATGTTTTGATATATATTCACATTGTGAAATAATTACTACAGTCAAGCTAGTTAGCATATCCATCCCCTCACATAGTTAGCATTTTGTGTATGTGTGTGTGTGGTAAGAATATTTAAAATCTACTCTCTTAGCAAATTTGAAGTATACAACATAGTATTACTAACTATAGTCACCATGCTGTCCATTAGATCTCCACAACTTTCATTTTGCATAACTAAACTTTGAACATGCTGACCAACATCCCTCCCTTTGCTTCATCCCCTAGCCTCCAGTACCACAATGCTACTCTCTGCTTCTATGAGGTTGACTTTTACATATTCCACATGTAAGTGAGATCATGTTACTGTTAATGTTTCTGCACCTGGCTTATTTCACTTAGCATGATGTTCTCTACATTCATCTATGTTGTTGTAAATGATAGGATCTCCTTCCTTTTTATGGATGAATAATATTCCATTTTATATGCCCATTGACACTTAGATTGATTCCATATCTTGACTAATGTGAATAATGCTGCAGTAAACATGGGAGTGCAGATGTCTCTTTGACATACTGATTTTCTTTCAATATATGCCTAGAAGTTGGATTGATTCATCATATAGTAGTTCCATTTTTAATTTTTTTGAGGAATCTCCACAGTGTTTTCCATTATGGCTATACCATATTATGTACCCACCAACAGTGTGCAAGGGTTTTCTTTATTCTCTTCGCCCTCATCAACATTTGTTATCCTTCTTTTTTTGACACTAATTATTCTAATAGATATGAGGTGATATCTCACTGTGGTGTTGATTTGCATTTTCCTGATGATTAGTGATTTTTAGCATCTTTATATACCCCTGCTGACTATTGGTATGTCTTCTTTTCAGAAATGTCTATCAAGCCTTTTGCCCTTTTGAAAATTGTTTTTTTTTCCTTGTTATTAGTTGGTTGAGTTTCTATATATTTTGGATATCAACACCTCATCAAATGCATGGTTTGCAAATAATTTCTCCTAATCTAATCTGTAGGTTGTCTTTTCATTCTGTTCACTGTTTTCTTTGCTGTGCAGAAACGTTTTAGTTTGATGCAGTCCCATTTGTCTATCTTTCCTGTTGTTGCTCATGCTTTTGGGGTCATATCCAAAAATATCATTTCCCAGGCCAACGTCAGAACACTTTTTTCCTTATATTTTGCCTAGTAGTTTTACAGGTTCAGACATACATTCAAATCTCTAATCCATTTTTAGTTTATTTTTGTATATGGTATGTGATAAGGGTCCAATTTCATTTTTTGAATGTGGATCCTGTTTTCTCATGTAGTGCGATGCCTCCAGCTATGTTCTATTTCTTTCATCTTTCAAAAATTTTTTTAATTTTAATTTTTATTTCAATAGTTTTGGGGGAACAGATGGTGTTTGGCTGCACAAAAAGGTTCTTTACTGGTGATTTCTGAGATTTTGGTGCACCTATCACCTGAGCAGTGTACAGTGTACCCAATGTATAGTCTTTTATCCCTCACCCCCTTCCCATCCTTCCCCCTAAGTCCCCAAAGTCCATTATATCATTTTTATGCCTATGCATCCTCATAGCTTAGCTCTCACTTATAAATGAGAAGATACAATGTTTGATTTTACATTCCTGAGTTACTTCACTTAGAATAATGGTCTCCAACTCCACCTAAGTTGCTGTAAATGCCATTATTTCATTCCTTTTTATGGCTGAGTAGTATGCTGTGGTGTATGTATACTATATTTTCTTTATTCACTTGCTGGTTGATGGGCATTTGGCTGGTTCCCTATTTTTGCAATTATGAATTATGCTGCTATAAACGTGTGTGCAAGTGTCTTTTTCATATAATGACTTCATTTCTTCTGGGAGATATCCAGTAGTGGGATTCCCGGATCAAACTAGTTCTACTTTTAGTTATTTAAGGAATCTCCACACTGTTTTCCACAGTGGTTATAATACTTTGCATTCTAACCAGCAGTATAAAAGTGTTCCTTTTTCACCACATCCACACCAACATCTGTTATTTTTAAATTTTTTGATTTTGGCCATTCTTGCAGGAGTAAGGCAGTATCTTATTGTGATTTTAATTTGCATTTCCCTGATAATTAGTGATGTTGAGCATTTTTTCATATGTTTTTTGGCCATTTGTATATCTTCTTCTGAGAATTGTGTATTTATGTCCTTTGTCCACTTTTTTATGGGATTATTTGCTTTTTTCTTGCTGATTTGTTTGAGTTCCTTATAGATTCTGAATACTAGTCCTTTCTGAAGTACATAGTTTATGAATATTTTTTCCCACTCTATGGGTTGTCTGTTTACTCTGTCAATTATTTCTTTGGCTGTGCAGAAGCTTTTTAGTTTAATTAAGTCCCATCTATTTGTTTTTGTTTCTGTTGCATTTGCTTTTGGGTTCTTGGTTATGAAATCTTTGCCTAAGCCAATGTCTGGAAGAGTTTTTCTGTAGTTATCTTTCTTTGTGTCATCCATGATTTCTTTCAGCAATATTTTGTAGTTTTCCTTGTAGAGATCTTTCATGTCTTTGGTTAGGTACATGCCTAACTACTTTTTTTTTTTTTTCAGCTGTTGTAAAAGGGGTTGAGTTCTTGATTCAATTCTCAGCTTTGTCACTGTTGATATATAGCAGTGCTACTGATTTGTGAACATTTATTTTATTTCCTGAAACTTTAATGAATTCATTTATCAGATCTAGGAGCTTTTTGGATGAGTCTTTAGGGTTTTCTAGATATACAATCATATAATCAGTGAAAAGTGACAGTTTGACATTCTCTTTACCAATTTGGATGCCCTTTATTTCTTTCTCTTGTCTGATTTCTCTGGCTAGGACTTCCAGTACTATGTTAAATAGAAGTGGTAAAAGTGGGCATCCTTTTCTTGTTCCAGATCTCAGGGAAAATGCTTTCAACTTTTCCCCATTCAGAATTACATTGGCTATGGGTTTGTCATAAATGGCTTTTATTACATTAAGGTATGTCCCTTCTATGCCGATTTTGCTGAGGGTTTTAATCATAGAGGGATGCTGGATTTTGTCAAATGCTTTTTCTGCATCTATTGAAATGATTCTGTGATTTTCATTTTTAATTCTGTTTATGTGGTGTATCACATTTACTGACTTGTGTATGTTAAACCATCCCTGCATCCCTGGTATGAAATCCATTTGATAATGGTGTGTTATTTTTTTTGATATGCTGTTCGATTCGGTTAGCTAGTATTTTGTTGAGAATTTTTGCATCTATGTTCATCAGAGATATTGGTCTATAGTTTTCTTGCAGTGTCAATAAGATTAGTCCAAATTCTTCTTTGAATGTCTGATAGAATTCAGCTGTGAATCCATTGGGTCCTAGATGTTTTTTTGTTGGCAATTTTAAAATTACCATTTCAATCTTGCTGCTTGTTATTGGTGTGTTCAGACTTTCTATTTCTTTTTAGTTTAATCTAGGAGGGTTGTATATTTTCAGGAATTTATCCATCTCCTCTAGGTTTTCTAGTTTATGCACATAAAGGTGTTCATAGTAGCCTTGAATGATGATCTTTTGTATTTCTATGGTATCAGTTGTAATATCTACTGTTTTGTTTCTAATTGAACTTATTTAGATCTTCTGTCTTCTTTTCTTGGTTAATCTTGCTAATGGTCTAGCAATTTTATTTATCTTTTCAAAGAACCAGCTTTTTGTTTCATTTATCTTTTATATTTTTTGTTTCAATTTCATTTAGTTCTGCTACGATCTTTGTTATTTCTTTTCTTCTGCTTGGTTTGTGTTTGATTTGTTCTTGTTTCTCTAGTTCCTTGAGGTGTGACCTTAGATTGTCTATTTGTGCTCTTTCAGGTTGTTTTATGTAGGCATTTTATGCTATGAACTTTCTCCTTAGCACAACATTTGCTGTATCCCAGAGGTTTTGTTAGGTTGTGTCACTATTATTGTTGAGTTCAAAGACTTTTAAAATTTCCATCTTGATTTCATTGTTGACTCATCTTGATTTCATAGTTGACCCAGTGATCATTCAGGAGCATAAAATACATGGAATTTTTTTTTATTATGAGGGTTCATCTTGGAGTTAATTTCCAATTTTATCCCACTATGGTCTGAGAGGGTACTTGATATAATTTCAATTATCTTAGATTTATTCAGACTTGTTTTGTGGCCTATAATGTGGTCTATCTCTGAGAATGTTTCATGTTCTGGTGAAAAGAATGTGTGTTCTGTATCTGTCGCATAGAATGCTCTGTAAATATTTATTAAGTCCATTTTGTTGTAGGGTATAGTTTAAGTTCATTGTTTCTTTGTTGGCTTTCTGTCTTGGTGACCTGTCTAGTGCTGTCAGTGGAGTACTGAAGTCCCCCACTATTATTGTGCTGCCATCTGTCTCATTTCATATGTCTAGTAATAATTGTTTTATAAATTTGGGAGCACCTATGTTAGGTGTGTATAAATTTAGGATTGTGATATTTTTCTGTTGGACTGATCCTTTTATCATTATATAATGTCCCTCTTTATCTTTTTTTAACTGTTGCTGCTTTAAAGTCTGTTTTGTCTGATATAAGAATAGCTACTCCTGCTCACTTTTGGTTTCCATTTTCATGGAATATCTTTTTCCACTCATTTACCTTAAGTTTATGTGAGTCTTTGTGAATTGGGTAAGTCTCGTGAAGACAGCAGATACTCGATTGGTAGATTTTTCTCCATTCTGCCATTCTGTATCTTTTAAGTGAAGCATTTAAGCCATTTATAATCATTGTTAGTATTGCGATGTGAGGCACTGTGGTATTCATTTTTGCTACTTGTTGCCTAAATATGTTTTTTTATTTGTGTTTTGTTTTCTAGGCCCTGTGAGATTTATGCTTTAAATAGGTTCTATTTTGGTATATTTTGAGGATTTGTTTCAACATTTAGAACTCCTTTTAGCATTTCTCGTAGCACTGGATTGGTAGTGGTGAATTCTCTCAGTATTTGTGTGTCTGAAAATGACTTTATCTCTCCTTCATTTATGAAGCTTAGTTTTGCTGGAGCCAAAATTCTTGGCTGATAATTATTTTGTTTGAGGAGGCTAAAGATATGACCCCAATCCCTTTTGGCTTGTAGGATTTCTGCTGAGAAATCTGTTATTCATCTGAGAGGTTTTCTTTTATAGGTTACTTAATGCTTTTTGTCTCACAGCTCTTAAAAATCTTTCCTTTATTTTGACTTTAGATAACCTGATTACTATGCGCCTGGGATTACTATCTTTCTGTGATGAATTTCACGGGTGTTCTTTGAGCTTTTTGTATTTGGATGTCTAGATCTCTTGCAAGGCCAGGGACATTTTTCTCAATTATTCCCTCAAATATGTTTTCCAAACTTTTAGATTTCTCTTCTTCTTCAGGAATACCAATTATTCTTAGATTTGGCCATTTAACGTAATTCTAAGTTTCTTGGAGCCTTCGTTTTTACAAAATTCCCTCTTCTTTGTTTTTGTCTGATTGAATTAATTTGAAAAGCCTTGTATTTGAGTGCTGAAGTTCTTTCTTCTACTTGTTTGATTCTATTGTTGAAACTTTCTACTGCATTTTGTATTTCTCTAAGTCTGTCTTTCATTATCAGAAGTTGTGATTAAAAATATATATATATAAAAAGATGAGGTTTCGAAGACGGCCGAATAGGAACAGCTCCAGTCTACAGCTCCCAGCGTGAGCGACGCAGAAGACGGGTGATTTCTGCATTTCCATCTGAGGTACCGTGTTCATCTCACTAGGGAGTGCCAGACAGTGGGCGCAGGTCAGTGGGTGAGCGCACCATGCCCCAGATGAAGCAGGGGCGAGGCATTGCCTCACTCGGGAAGTGCAAGGGGTCAGGGAGTTCCCTTTCCAGGGGTGACAGACGGCACCTGGAAAATCGGGCCACTCCCACCCGAATACTGTGCTTTTCCGATGGGCTTAGGAAACGGTGCACCAGGAGATTATAGCCCGCACCTGGCTCAGAGGGTCCTACGCCCATGGAGTCTCGCTGATTGCTAGCACAGCAGTCTGAGATCAAACAGCAAGGCGGCAGCGAGACTGGGGGAGGGGCACCCGCCATTGCCCAGGCTCGCTTAGGTAAACAAAGCAGCCCGGAAGCTCGAACTGGGTGGAGCCCACCACAGCTCAAGGAGGCCTGCCTGCCTCTGTAGGCTCCACCATTGGGGGCAGGGCACAGACAAATAAAAAGACAGCAGTAACCTCTGCAGACTTAAATGTCCCTGTCTGACAGCTTTGAGGAGAGCAGTGGTTCTCCCAGCATGCACCTGGAGATCTGAGAATGGGCAGACTGCCTCCTCAAGTGGGTCCCTGACCCCTGACCCATGAGCAGCCTAACTGGGAGGCACCCCCCAGCAGGGGCAGACTGACACCTCACACGGCCGACCGGGTAATCCAACAGACCTGCAGCTGAGGGTCCTGTCTGTTAGAAGGAAAACTAACAAACAGAAAGGACATCCACACCAAAAACCCATCTGTACATCACCATCATCAAAGACCAAAAGTAGATAAAACCACAAAGACGGGGGAAAAACAGAGAAGAAAAACTGGAAACTCTAAAAAGCAGAGTGCCTCTCCTCCTCCAAAGGAACGCAGTACCTCACCAGCAATGGAACAAAGCTGGATGGAGAATTACTTTGATGAGCTGAGAGAAGAAGGCTTCAGATGATCAAATTACTCCGAGCTACGGGAGGATATTCAAACCAAAGGCAAAGAAATTGAAAACTTTGAAAAAAATTTAGAAGAATGTATAACTAGAATAAGCAATACAGAGAAGTGCTTAAAGGAGCTGATGGAGCTGAAAACCAAGGCTCGAGAACTACGTTAAGAATGCAGAAGCCTCAGGAGCTGATGCGATCAAATGGAAGAAACGGTATCAGCAATGGAAGATGAAATGAATGAAATGAAGCAAGAAGGGAAGTTTAGAGAAAAAAGAATAAAAAGAAACGAGCAAAGCCTCCAAGAAATGTGGGACTATGTGAAAAGACCAAATCTACATCTGATTGGTGTACCTGAAAGTGATGGGGAGAATGGAACCAAGTTGGAAAACACTCTGCAGGATATTATCCAGGAGAACTTCCCCAATCTAGCAAGGCAGGCCAACATTCAGATTCAGGAAATACAGAGAATGCCACAAAGATACTCCTCAAGAAGAGCAACTCCAAGACACATAATTGTCAGAGTCACCAAAGTTGAAATGAAGGAAAAAATGATAAGGGCAGCCAGAGAGAAAGGTCGGGTTACCATCAAAGGGAAGCCGATCAGACTAACAGCAGATCTCTCAGCAGAAACCCTACAAGCCAGAAGAGAGAGGGGGACAATATTCAACATTCTTAAAGAAAAGAATTTTGAACCCAGAATTTCATATCCAGCCAAACTAAGCTTCATAAGTGAAGGAGAAATAAAATACTTTACAGACAAGCAAATGCTGAGAGATTTTGTCACCACCAGGCCTGCCCTAAAACAGCTCTTGAAGGAAGCGCTAAACATGGAAAGGCACAACTGGTACCAGCCGCTGCAAAATCATGCCAAAATGTAAAGACCATCGAGACTAGGAAGAGACTGCATCAACTAATGAGCAAAATAACAAGCTAACATCATAATGACAGGAACAAATTCACACATAACAATATTAACTTTAAATGTAAATGGACTAAACGCTCCAATTAAAAGACACAGACTGGAAAATTGGATAAAGACTCAAGACCCATCAGTGTGCTGTATTCAGGAAACCCATCTCATGTGCAGAGACACACATAGGCTCAAAATAAAAGGATAGAGGAAGATCTACCAAGCAAATGGAAAACAAAAAAAGGCAGGGGTTGCAATCCTGGTCTCTAATAAAACAGACTTTAAACCAACAAAGATCAAAAGAGACAAGGAAGGCCATTACATAATGGTAAAGGGATCAATTCACAAGAAGAGCTAACTATCCTAAATATATATGCACCTAATACAGGAGCACCCAGATTCATAAAGCAAGTCCTGAGTGACCTACAAAGAGACTTAGACTCACACACATTAATAATGGGAGACTTTAACACCCCTCTGTCAACATTAGACAGATCAATGAGACAGAAAGTCAACAAGGATACCCAGGAATTGAACTCAGCTCTGCACCAAGTGGACCAAATAGACATCTACAGAACTCTCCATCCCAAATCAACAGAATATACATTTTTTTCAGCACCACACCACACCTATTCCAAAATTGATCACATAGTTGGAAGTAAAGCTCTCCTCAGTAAATGTAAAAGAACAGAAATTATAACAAACTATCTCTCAGATCACAGTGCAATCAAGCTAGAACTCAGGATTAAGAATCTCACTCAAAACCACTCAACTACATGGAAACTGAACAACCTGCTCCTGAATGACTACTGGGTACATAACGAAATGAAGGCAGAATAAAGATGTTCTTTGAAACCAATGAGAACCAAGACACAACATACCAGAATCTCTGGGATGCATTCAAAGCAGTGTGTAGAGGGAAATTTATAGCATTAAATGCCCATAAGAGAAAGCAGGAAAGATCCAAAATTGACACCCTAACATCACAATGAAAGGAACTAGAAAAGCAAGAGCAAACACATTCAAAAGCTAGCAGAAGGCAAGAAATAACTAAAATCAGAGCAGAACTGAAGGAAATAGAGACACAAAAAACCCTTCAAAAAATTAATGAATCCAGGAGCTGGTTTTTTGAAAGGATCAACAAAATTGATAGACCGCTAGCAAGACTAATAAAGAAAAAAAGAGAGAAGAATCAAATAGACGCAATAAAAAATGATAAAGGGGATATCACCACCGATCCCACAGAAATACAAACTACCATCAGAGAATACTACAAACACCTCCACGCAAATAAACTAGAAAATCTAGAAGAAATGGATAAATTCCTCAACACATACACCCTCCCAAGACTAAACCAGGAAGAAGTTGAATCTCTGAATAAACCAATAACAGACTCTGAAATTGTGGCAATAACCAATAGCTTACCAACCAAAAAAAGTCCAGGACCAGATGGATTCACAGCCGAATTCTACCAGAGGTACAAGGAGGAACTGGTACCATTCCTTCTGAAACTATTCCAATCAATAGAAAAAGAGGGAATCCTCCCTAACTCATTTTAGGAGGCCAGCATCATCCTGATACCAAAGTCGAGCAGAGACACAACCAAAAAAGAGAATTTTAGACCAATATCCTTGATGAACATTGATGCAAAAATCCTCAATAAAATACTGGCAAACCAAATCCAGCAGCACATCAAAAAGCTTATCCACCATGATGAAGTGGGCTTCATCCCTGGGATGCAAGGCTGGTTCAATATACGCAAATCAATAAATGTAATCCAGCATATAAACAGAACCAAAGACAAAAACCACATGATTATCTCAATAGATGCAGAAAAGGCCTTTGACAAAATTCAACAACCCTTCATGCTAAAAACTCTCAATAAATTAGGTATTGATGGGACGTATCTCAAAATAATAAGAGCTATCTATGACAAACCCACACCCAATATCACACTGAATGGGCAAAAACTGGAAGCATTCCTTTTGAAAACTGGCACAAGACAGGGATGCCCTCTCTCACCACTTCTATTCAACATAGTGTTGGAAGTTCTGGCCAGGGCAATTAGGCAGGAGAAGGAAATAAAGGGTATTCAATTAGGAAAAGAGGAAGTCAAATTGTCCCTGTTTGCAGACGACATGATTGTATATCTAGAAAACCCCATTGTCTCAGCCCAAAATCTCCTTAAGCTGATAAGCAACTTCAGCAAAGTCTCAGGATACAAAATCAATGTACAAAAATCACAAGCATTCTTATACACCAATAACAGACAAAGAGAGAGCCAAATCATGAGTGAACTGCCATTCACAATTTCTTCAAAGAGAATAAAATACCTAGGAATTCAACTTACAAGGGATGTGAAGGACCTCTTCAAGGAGAACTACAAACAACTGCTCAAGGAAATAAAAGAGGATACAAACAAATGGAAGAACATTCCATGCTCATGGGTAGGAAGAATCAATATCATGAAAATGGTCATACTGCCCAAGGTAATTTACAGATTCAATGCCATCTCCATCAAGCTACCAATGACTTTCTTCACAGAATTGGAAAAAACTACTTTAAAGTTCATATGGAACCAAAAAAGAGCCCGCATCGCCAAGTCAATCCTAAGCCAAAAGAACAAAGCTGGAGGCATCACACTACCTGACTTCAAACTATACTACAAGGCTACAGTAACCAAAACAGCATGGTACTGGTACCAAAACAGAGATATAGATCAATGGAACAGAACAGAGCCCTCAGAAATAACACCACATATCTACAACTATCTGATCTTTGACAAACCTGAGAAAAACAAGCAATGGGGAAAGGATTCCCTATTTAATAAATGGTGCTGGGAAAACTTGCTAGCCATATGGAGAAAGCTGAAACTGGATCCCTTGCTTACACCTTATACAAAAATCAATTCAAGATGGATTAAAGACTTAAACATTAGACCTAAAACCATAAAAACCCTAGAAGAAAACCTAGGCATTACCATTCAGGACATAGGCATGGGCAAGGACTTCATGTCTAAAACACCAAAAGCAATGGCAACAAGAGCCAAAATAGACAAATGAGATCTAATTAAACTAAAGAGCTTCTGCACAGCAAAAGAAACTACCATCAGAGTGAACAGGCAACCCACAAAATGGGAGAACATTTTCGCAACCTACTCATCTGACAAAGAGCTAATAACCAGAATCTACAATGAACTCAAACAAATTTACAAGAAAAAAACAAACAACCCCATCAAAAAGTGGGTGAAAGACATGAACAGACACTTCTCAAAAGGAGACATTTATGCAGCCAAAAGACACATGAAAAAATGCTCACCATCACTGGCCATCAGAGAAATGCAAATCAAAACCACAATGAGATACCATCTCACACCAGTTAGAATGGCGATCATTAAAAAGTCAGGAAACAACAGGTGCTGGAGAGGATGTGGAGAAATAGGAACACTTTTACACTGTTGGTGGGACTGTAAACTAGTTCAACCTTTGTAGAAGTCAGTGTGGCGATTCCTCAGGGATCTAGAACTAGAAATTCCATTTAACCCAGCAATCCCATTACTGGGTATATACCCAAAGGACTACAAATCATGCTGCTATAAAGACACATGCACACCTACGTTTATTGCGGCATTATTCACAATAGCAAATACTTGGAACCAACCCAAATGTCCAACAATGATAGACTGGGTTAAGAAAATGTGGCACATATACACTATGGAATACTATGCAGCCATAAAAAATGATGAGTTCATGTCCTTTGTAGGGACATGGATGAAACTGGATATCAGCATTCTCAGTAAGCTATCGCAAGAACAAAAAACCAAACACCGCATATTCTCACTCATAGGTGGGAATTGAACAATGAGAACACATGGACACAGGAAGGGGAACATCACACTCTGGGGACTGTTGTGGGGTGGGGGGAGGGGGGAGGGATAGCATTAGTAGATATACCTAACGCTAAATGGCGAGTTAATGGGTGCAGCACACCAGCATGGCACATGTATACATATGTAACTAACCTGCACATTGCACACATGTACCATAAAACCTAAAGTATAATAATAAAAATATATATATATATATATATGTGGAACATTTTTCATCCATATCCTGTTTTTTTTTTAATTTATTTAAGTTAGTTTCCACCTTTCTCTGTTATCTCCTTGAGTAGCTTAATAATCAACCTTCTGAATTCTTTGGCAATTTAGAGCTTTCTTCTTGGTTTGGATCCATTGCTAAGGAACTAGTGTGGTCTTTTGGGGATGTTACAGAACCTTGTTTTGTCATATTATCAGAATAACTTTTCTGATTCCTTCTCATTTGGGTAGACTATTTCTGCACAAAAGTCTGGAACTCAAGGGCTACTGTTCAGATTCTTTTTTCTCATGAAGTGGTCCCTTGGTGTGTTGTGCTCCCCATTCCCCTAGGGATGGGGCTTCCTGTTAGCCAGACCGCAGTGATTCTTATTGTTCTTCTTGGTCTAGCCACCCATTTGGGCTACTGAGCTCTGGGCTGGTGCTAGATAATGTCTCCAAAGAGTCCTGTGATGTGATCCATCTTTAGGTCTCCCATTCATGGATACCAGCACCTGCTCTGGTGGAGGTGGCAGGGGAGTGAAGCAGACTCTGTGACAGTCCTTGGTTGTAGATATTTTTAGTGTGCTGGCTTCTCAAATACTTGTTACAGTAGCAGTGAAGTTGTTACATGGACACACTCAGGACCTCTGGTTAGCCAGGATGTTGCGGGCAGTGGAATTAGCTGTTGCCTTCTTCTTCCTGGGATCAGGCTTATTTTGTCATAAGTTGCTATGATGATCTGAGTTAGTTGGCCTCCAGCCAGGAGGTGGTGCTTTCGAGAGGGCACCAGCTACGATAGTAGAAGGCTGATATAAGCTTGCCCTAAGTTGACCAGGGTAAGTATTTGGGTTTCTCAGGCAATGGGAAGGGTCATAAAGCTCCCAAGAGTTTATATTTTGTGATACACTACCAGGGCAGGTAGAGAAATACCATCAGGTGAGAGCAGGGTTAGGTGGGTCTGAGCTCAGACACTTGGGTGGGGCTTGTTGTGGCCACTGTGGGGGATAGGGGAGAGTTCTTGGGCCAATAGAGTTATGTTCCAGAGGAAATTATGGCTGCATCCGTGGCTAGGCAAGTGGTGGAAAGGCATTAGTGATAGGCCTTACCCAGTTCCTACATGTTGGTGAGGCTGGTATCTTTTCGCTGTGCCCTGCTAACAGCGCTAAGTTTGTCTCCAGGCAGCCTGTCCACAGGACTCAGACCTTACCCCAGGCTATAAGCTTCCCCACTGAGAAAGCAAGCAAGGCTTTCAGGCCATGCCTCTTCCTGTCTGTCCACACTGTCTGCCTCAACTCCTGCTCTTCTCTTTGAGGCAATTCCTGTTCACCCCCAGATTCTGCTCAAGAAAGTTTGCACCCAGTCAAAATTATTACAAAGTTCATTTGGAAGCTCCTTTCACGCTGTGACCCCTCCCGAATTTTGCCAGCTGCCTTCACCAAGGTTCCCTGTGAGATATAGTCAGGGATGGCTTCTCTGGGCTCAAGCTGGAGAACGAGAGTGCCTACAAGGCTCTTCCCCTGCTGCTTCTATTTTTATATTTTATGCTAAATCTGTTTAATCTCTAGGTAAGGTTAAGTCCTTTCCTCGTGATTTGAATTTTCAGGACCTCCAGTGGCAACATGTATTCAGAGGCAGGTTTTCCCTGCTCACACTTTGGGAATGCACAGTTTTTTGCCTGTCTCATGGAATATACAGCATCCTGCCACTTCTCTCAAAGGATCTGTGAATTCTTTCAGTTTTCCTGTTATGGTCCTGCTATTGTTCCTGAAGCAAAAGTCCATGGTGTGAGTCTTTATACACTGTTGTGTCTGTCCAAGTGGGTGCTGCACATCAGCCCTGTCCCCTATCCATCTTCCATTTATCTCCCGGCTTTGTTCTTTTTATTCAAGATGACTTTGGCTACTCAGGGCCTTTTGTGCTTCCATACTAATTTTAAGATTTTTTTTTTCTATTTCTGTGAACAATATCATTAGAATTTTGGCAGACATTGAATTGAATCTGTACACTGCTTTGGGTAGTATAGACATTTTGATAATATTAATTCTTCCAACCCATGAACACAGAATATCTTTCCATTTATTTGTATCTTCTTCAATTATTTTTCATCAATGTTTTATAGTTTTCAATGTACAGATCTTTTGCCTCCTTGGTTAAATTTATTCTTATGTGTGTTTTGGCAGCTATTGTCATTGAAATTGCTTTCTTGATTTCTATTTTGGATAGTTCATTGTTAGTATGCAGAAATGCTACTGACTTTTGTATGTTGATTTTGTGTCCTGCAGTTTTATTGAATTTATTGGTTCTAACAGTTTTTTGATGGTGTCTTTAGGATTCTTTTGTGTATAAAATCATGTCATCTGCAAACAAAGAAAATTTTACTTCTTTCTTTTTGATTTGGATGATTTTATTTCTTTCTCTTGTCTAATTGTTGTGGCTAGGACTTCCAGTACTACATATATTGTTTGTTTGTTTGTTCGTTTGGAGGTGGAGTCTTGCTATGTTGCACAGGCTGGACTCAAACTCCTGGGCTCAAGTGATTCTTCCATCTCAGCCTCCCAAGTAGCTGGAACTGTAGGGGTACACCACCATGCTCAGCTTAGTACTATATTGAATGGAAGAGGGGAGATTGGGCAATCTTGTCTTGTTCCTAATTTTAAAGGAAAAGCTTTCAATTTGTCACTGTTGAGTATGATGTTATCTGTGAACTTGTCATGTATGACCTTTGTTATGTTTAGGTAGTTTCTCTCTCTTCCTATTTTATTGGGTGTTTTTATCATGAAAGAGTGTTGAATTTTATCATATACTTTTTTTTAATCTATTGAGATGATCACATGGTTTTTGTCCTTTATTCTGTGAATGTGGTATATTACATTTATTAATTTATTTATATTTAAAAGTCTGCACCCCAGGGACAAATTCCACTTAATCATGGTGAATGAGTCTTTTAATGTCCTGATGAATTTGGTTTGCTAGTATTTTCTTGAGGATTGCTGCATCTAGGTTCATCAGGGATATTGGCTTGTATTTTATTTTCTTGTTGTTTTCTGATCTGACTTTAGTATTAGAATACTGGCTTCATAACATGAGTTTGAAAGTGTCCCCTCCACTTCAATGTTTTGGAAAAATTTGAGAAGGATTGACATTAATTCCTTAAGTATTTGGTAGAATTCACCAGTGAAGCCATCAGGTTCTAGGCTTTTCTTTTTATTACTGATTCAATCTTTTTCCTCCTTATTGGTCTATGCAAATTTTCCATTTATTCATGACTCAGTCTTGGTGGTTGTTTATTTATTTATTCTAGGTTCTTTGATTTGTTGGTATATAATTGTTCATAGCAGTCTCTTATGACACTATATTTTTGTGGCACCTGATGTAATTTGTCTTTCATTTCTGATTTTATTTATTTCAGTCTTTTCCCTTTTCTTCTTACTCTAGTTAAAAGATTGTTGATTTTGTTTATCTTTTCAGAAAACTCACTGTTAGTTGCATTGATCTTTTCTATTGTTTTTCTGGTCTCTATTTCACTTATTTCTACTCTCATCTCTGTTATTTCCTTCCTTCTACTAACTTTGGCCTTAGTTTGCCTTTTTTTTTCTAATTCCTTGAGGTGTAACAGAAAGCAGTTTATCTGAAATCTTTTTTCTTTTTTGATATAGGTGTTTATTGGTATAAACTTCTGTCTTGGAACTGCTTTTGCTGCTTTCTATAAGTTTTGGTATGCTGTTGTCCATTTTCATTTTTCTCAAGATTTTTTTTAAATTTCTCTTTCAATTTCTTCTTTGATGCATTCATTGTTAAGTAGCACGTTGTTTAATTTTCATATACTTGTGGAACTCAGATCTTTGGACAGGCTGACTGGTGAAGGGCTTTCTCTGCCAAAGCTAGTTTATAAAGACTGAAAGAGGTGCCTACTTCTTCAGTTGTGCAAATACCAATGCAAGGCCACAGGATTATAAATAATTGGGGAAACATAACACCACCAAGGGAAAAACAACAACAAAAAATGGAGATCTATAAACTGTCTAAAGAAGAATTCAAAATAATCATTTTTAAAAAGTTCTAGGGCGTTCCCCCAAGCTGGTCTGGTGTTTGGTCAGTGGGTAGATGATCCTGGTACCTGGATCCATTAAGTTAATTTCGGAATCCAGGTCTGTAAGTGCAAGGCTGGATCTTGAGTTTACAAAGGTTGTTCTGGTGCTGGGGTCCACTTATGTGGGTCTGGAAACTGGAGCCATGGGGTATTTCAGAAGCCTGGGTCCATGGGGGCTAACCTGATGTTGGGGGAAATTCCTGATCTTGAATACACAAGGGCTTGTATAGCCCTGGGGCAGTCCTAGTGTCTGGAGTCTGGCAGGGATGTCCTGAACCTGGGTTTATGAGTGTGGGCCTGGGTTTATGAGTGTGTGTGTGCAGGGGCCAGCCCTGGTGCTGGGGTCTACTGGGGCAGGCCTGGAAACCAGATCTGTAAGGTTGGGCCTGGATCCTGCATCTGGCGTTCAGGTCTGGAGCCTGAGTCCAATGAAGCATATATCATTAATTTAAAAAGAATAGATAAATAAATATTTTTAAAATTTCTCTTTTCTAATTTCTTATACTATAAATATTGATCAGTACCATTCAGGTAAACAAAAGCTCTTTGGGAGTCCTAAATAATTTTCTCAGGCTCTAAAGAAGTCCTAAGAATTTAAAAAGTTTAAGAATCATTGGTTTATAAAAATTTTTTTGTTAAATGGAGCTGTAATGCTCAGAATAGGCAAATCAATAGAGACAGAAACAAGATTAGTGATTGTCTAGGGTTGGTGGTGGTAGTGGGCTGGGGTGGGATTAGGAAGAAGTTACTTAAAAGCTACAGAATTTCTTTTTGAGGTGATGAAAATATTCTAAGTTTGTCTGTGGTGATGGTTGCACAATTCTATGAATCAAGTAAAAAGCACTGAACTGACTTTAATACGTGGATTTTATGGTATATGAATTATATCTCAATAGTATTGTTCCCCAAAAATTGAGTTATAATACTGGGGATTGTGGGAAATTTCAGCTCCTCAGCTTTTGTAACCATGACATCCTCCCTCATATCTAAAAATATGTGGCATCTTTAGCTTAAAGAACAAAGATAATATGCCTTGTGGTATCTCCACCAAACTGAGTGAAGATCTCAAGGTACCTCTAAGATCCTCAAGGAGACTCAAACAAATAACATTAGGACCTGGGTATGTACTGATAAAACCACTGAGCCAATACCCCAGTGGAAGGATCCTTCTTCTCTGCTTCTAATCACATATGTCTCTGGCAAGTGTCACTGAAAGTGGTAGTCAATCATTACACCCCCTAGAAAGACCCATAAATATACAGGTATAGATATTTGGGTTAAAATCTATAAGGGAGGGGAAGGTGATGAAGAAGAAAAACAGTTTCCATAATAAACAGAACTTCTTGTCATATATCCTAAAAGGTAAAAGCTCAACGTTTCCTTGTTCTACTGCTTTTCAGAATAAACACTGAGACTCCTGCATTGTGTGTTAGTGTTTTACTTTCCTAGGCAAATACTGTGGATTCTCTTTAAATCTTAAATATTTTATTGGATAATTAATATAACTTCTTTCAACTACAGGTAGTCACCTTTAAACAGTCTTCTTCAAATTTGCCAACTTGAGACCACAAAGTATGACCTTCACCAATCTGACCCATTCCCACATATCACAAAATCCCAGTGTGTCACAAGCCCCAAGATTTCCATTTATAGTACATGTTGTGATAGACCATAAATGCCTATATAAGTTAAAAAAGAAAGAAAAGGAAACAAGAAAGTAAGTAATGGGAAGAATATAGGAAAATGGAGGCTAATGTGGTCTCTCTTCGTTGAGTGAGTTGAAGCAGCATGTTAGAGGTTGCTCATCACATCATAATCATCATAAATTTGTATAGATTTACACAAATTTGTATTGATTAATGATGTAAAACTATAACAGTTTTCTAGCATGTGGCAGTACAGTGTCTTGAGGAAGGGGTGCTTTTATTCTGGTTCACAAAAGGTTGCCAACATTAGTCAGCAGTGATGGAAATAGCCCTTCTTATTGGCTGACTACAGAGTACTTTCCAAGAGGAAATTAGGTTACAGAATATATATAATGAAAACCCATCATTTTGAGGTGCCAAGGAAATAGGAGTGATATTTTCTTTAGCCTCTTGCTGGTTTGTGGCCATTATCCTCCTTCCATCTTGCAACATGGTTTTCACGTACAAAAATGTTTTATTTAAAATTCTGAGGCTAGGGTCTTTTTTCACAATACCACACACAATAAGCAAAAGATTGGTTGATCCAGAATTGGGGTTGATTAGAGCAATGCTAGAAGTAAAAAAGAACAAGGAAGAAAAAAAGGTATGGGATGAGTATCACTGATGTCACAGAATATAAGTTTAGACCAGAAAGGTTAAGGAAAAATAAATCACTAATAGAATGGAAGCATATAGAGGAATGGAAGAAAATGTGGTCTCAATGAGTTGAAGTAGATAAGGCAATGGAAGGAGCAAAAGAATTGAGCACTTCCCTGCCCTAATAACTGAAACAAAAATGCTTGTGAGAAGAGAAAGATGTGTGCTTGATCTCCAGCCATAAGTTTAGCCTATAGAAGCTGAAGACAGAATTACCTGTGCATAATTCTGACCAACATGAACAGGCCCAACATTAGATTTCAAAATCTAGGCTTGCAAAATCACAGAAAGCCTCATGTGTCCCAAGAGTATCTGGGTACCAATAGCCCACCCCTGCACCTACTTGCTAGGGAACTAGAATCAAGAATTATTAGCAACCAAGGCTGCCTTTAAGTATATGTAGAATGTCGAATAATGGCCCACCCAAAGATGTTCATCTAAATTCCCAGAATTTGTGAATATGTTATGTTACACAGCAAGGAAAATTAAGATTGATGATAAAATTAAGGTTGCTAATCAACTGACTTTAAGATTAGAAGAGTGTCCTGGATTATTCAGGTGTGCCCAAAGTAATGACAAGGGTCTTTTAAGTGAGTAAGAGGGAGGTAGAGGTCAGGTGAGAAGAGAGATTTGAAGATGACACTCTGCTGGCTTTCAAGATGAAAGTGGGCCATGAGCTGAGTAATGTGGGTAACTTCTAGAAGCTTCAAAAGATGAGGATACAGATTCTCTCCTAAAGCTTCTGAAAAGAAAAGCAGCCCTGCCAACATCTTGATTTTGGAATTTCAGCAGATGCAGAAATAACAATAAATGCTAGCATTTAATAAATCTACTTTAATTCATCATTTCAAGTACATGCACTTCTCCATTTGCTAAGTGCCCAGTGGCCAACACTATCTGAAAGATGCCCAATCTGGAAATGCAAACACCAGGTGAAAAGGTTGGTATTAACCCAGATATCTTTCAGCTAAGAACTTTACCACTACCTGGTCCTCATGGAAGAAGCAGAAACACATTCTTTCTGTGGAGAACATCTAGAGGGAATTCTAGGTATTAGGAAGGCTGAGAGCTTTATCAAAACAAGTAAAGGAACAGGAAGCAGCAAAATGGAGATCTTCCCCAGCAGACCCTACTGTGTTGGTTGATTTTTGCTGTGGGATAAAGAGTTGCAAAATTTTATGCAACAACACATTTGTTCTACTCATGAGTTTTTGGGTCAATGGAGGTGGCTCTGCTTTGGACTGAAGGTCTCAGTCAGCTGTATAAGGCTTTTTTTTTTTTTTCAGGGTCTCACTCTGTCACCCAAACTGAAATGCAGTGATGCAATCACAGCTTATTGTAGTCTCAACATACAGGCTCAAGCAACCCTCCTACCTCAGCCACCCTGAGTAGCTGGGACTACAGGCATGCACCATCATGCCTGGCTAATTTTTGTAGAGACAGGGTTTTGCCTTGTTGCCCAGGCTGGTCTTGAACTCCTGGGCTCAAGTGATTCGCCCACCTCATTCTCCTTAATGTTGGGATTACAGGTGTGGGACTTCATGGCCAGCCCTCTATGTAACTTTTATCCTCTTTGATCAGTAGGCTCACCATGGCATGTCCCTCAAAATGATAGCAGATATGCAAGATGATTAACCCCACTGTGCAAGGATATTTCAAGTGGACAAAAGTGCTAACATTCTATTGCTCAAAGCAAGTCACATGGCCAAGCCCAATGTTAAGGGATGGGAAATTTCACTCTTTCCACAAGAAAATGTGTGGATAAAGAGAGGAGTGAAGAATTGAAGCTAATAATTCAATCTACCAAAAATATTCTTAGTCTATTTTGTGCTGCTATAACAGAACACCTGAGACTGGGTAATTTATAAAGAATGGAAATTTATTTTCTCATATTTCTGGAGGCTAGGAAGTTTAAGATCAAGGTACCAGTAGACTATGGCCTGGTTTATCTGCTTGCAAGATGGCACCTTGAATACTGTATCCTCCAGAGGAAAGGGACACCATGTCTTCACATGAGAAGAGCAGAGGAGAGGGAAAGAGAGAGAGTGAGACAGAGAGACAGAGAGCCTACTCCCGTAAGCCCTTTTTTATGGTGACATTAATCCATTCATAAGGGTAGAACCCTTTTGATCAAACACTTCCCATTAGCCTCCACTTCCCAATACTCTTGTATTGGGGATTAAGTTTCTTACACATGCATTTTGGTGGGACATATTCAAACCATAGCACTGTCCATTAGATATCTGAACCGAGTCTGCAGTGAACTTTGGTGACACAGATATTCCCCATTAGTCTCTCTAGCTGGATATTGACTTTGACATCTATCTACAGGGAAAGGACAAGCCTAGGTGGCCAAAGGGTCTGCTTTAGCCTTCCAATCTAAAATGTCTTTGGAAAAACCTGACTATGGCTTTTATTTTATTTTATTTTATTTTTTTAGAGATAGGATCTTACTCTGTTGCCCAGGCTGGAGTGCAGTGGTGGGATTATGGCTCACTGTAGCCTCAAACCCTGGACTCAAGTGACCCTCCCCCCTCAGCTTCCCAAGTAACTAGGACTGCAGAGATATACCACCACACCCAGCTAATTTTTTAATTTTTTGTAGTGGCAGGGTCCTCCTATGTTGCAAAGGCTGGTCTTGACCTCTGTTCTCAAGTAATTGTCCTGCCCTCACTTCCCAAAGTGCTAGGATTACAGCCCTGAACCACTGTGCCCAGTTGGCCTTTATTTTAGACACATTTCCGGCCACCTTTAACCTATATTGTGTCCCAAAAGTTCTTCCCAAAAGCAAGGCCATCTATTACAATCTTACTTATCAAAGAACATTTTTGTATTTATGTACTGTGCAGCTGTCTGCACTCCAATCTTCAATTCACATGCTTATTCCATGTAGGAGGACATTATTCCAAGTAGCCCTGCTTTGCAATGCCCGAAATACTCGGACAGAAGGGACTCTTTCTGTATACCTGCTAAGACATCATAGCTTTTGCACCTACCCAAGCCAAATGGCATTTTCCTGTGGCAATCACCACCTCTGTTGCAGGTTGCAGGTTGCATTCTCCCAGAAGCAGACTTTGAGAAAGCAATTAACATAAAGGAGTTTTATTTGGGAGTACTCTTTAGATCAACACCTATGGAAGGGAAAGGGCCAGGATAGAGCAGGGAGAGGTTGGATTATAATGTGTCAATGAACATGTCATCCAACCCCATTGGAGCTCTGAAGCTGGAAGAGCCCTTAAAGTTGTCCCAAGTTGGGATTACATAGCTAGGCCTTTATGACTCTGCATCAACCAGTCATCGGTTAAGGAGTAAAACATTGGGCAAGAAAAGTACTCAGCTGAAAGCAATGAATGAAGGGCTCTCAACCAGTAGTACTCGGATGTGGCTGGTGCATCACACCAGCCTATCCTATGCAAAATGGCATATTTCCCCCAATAAGTTCCTGTTATAACAGCTCCCTGGTCCCCACTCTTCCTGGAGCCACTGACAGCTAACAGCAATAAAATATCAAGAGAAGCAAAACAACACATGGTAGGTTCAGAGGGAAAGCTGAGGGCAGCATCTCTATAATTTTTGAGATTCATGGATAGCCTCTCTAATTATGAATATTGCAAAATTTTGCAAAACAGAGAATAGATTTGCTGGCAAGATGGCCGAATAGGAACAGCTCTGGTCTGCAGCTCCCAGCGAGATTGACGCAGAAGGCAGGTGATTTCTGCATTTCCAATTGAGGTACCTGGTTCATCTCATTGGGATTGGTTAGACAGTGGGTGCAGCCCATGGAAGGCAAGCAGAAGCAACGTGGGGCGTTGCCTCACATGGGAAGCACAAGGGGTCAAGGGATTTCCCTCCCATAGCCAAGGGAAGCCATGAGGGACTGGGCTGGGATGAACTGTGAACTCCAGCCCAGATACTGCACTTTTCCCATGGTTTTCGCAACCCACAGACGAGGAGATTCCCTCCAGTTCCTAGGCCACCAGGGCCCTGGGTTTCAAGCACAAAACTGGGCAGCCGTTTGGGCAGCCACTGAGCTAGCTCCAGGAGTTTTTTTTGTTCATACCCCAGTGGCACTTGGAACGCTAGTGAGACAGAACTGTTCACTTCCCTGGAAAGGGGGCTGAAGCCAGGGAGCCGAGTGGTCTTGCCCAGTGGATCCCACCTCCATGGAGCCCAGCAAACTAAGATCCACTGTCTTGAAATTCTTGCTGCCAGCACAGCAGTCTGAGTTTGCACTGGGATGCTAGAGCTTGGTGGTGGGAGGGGCGTCTGCCATTGCTAAGGCTTGAATAGGCAGTTTTCCCCTCACAGTGTAAACAAAGCCACCAGGAAGTTCGAACTGGGTGGAACCCACCACAGCTCAGCAAGGCTGCTGCAGCCAGACTGCCTCTCTAGATTACTCCTCTCTGGGCAAGGCATCTCTGAAAAAAAGACAGCAGCCCCAGTCAGGGACCTATAGATAAAGCCCCCATCTCCCTGGGACAGAGCACCTGGGGGAAGGAGCGACTGTGGGTGCAGCTTCATCAGACTTAAATGTCCCTGCCTGACAGCTCTGAAGAGAGCAGTGGATCTCCCAGCACAGTGTTTGAGCTCTGATAAGGGTCAGACTGCCTCCTCAAGTGGGTCCCTGACCCCCCATGTATCCTGACTGGGAGACACCTACCAGTGAGGCCGACAGACACCTTATACAGGAGAGCTCTGGGTGGCATCTGGCAGGTGCCCCTCTGGGACAAAGCTTCCAGAGGAAGGAACAGGCAGCAATCTTTGCTGTTCTGCAGTCTCTGCTGGTGATACCCAGGTAAACAGGGTCTGGAGTAGACCTCCAGCAAACTCCAGCAGACCTGCAGCAGAGGGTCCTGACTGTTAGAAGGAAAACTAATAAACAGAAAGGAATAGCATCAACATCAACAAAAAGAACGTCCACTCAGAGACCCCATCCCAAGGTCACCAACATTAAAGACCAAAGGTAGACAAATCCACAAAGATGGGGAGAAACCAGCACAAAAAGGCTGAAAATTCCAAAAACCAGAATGCCTCTTCTCCTCCAAAGGATCACAACTCCTTGCCAGGAAGGGAACAAAACTGGACAGAGAATGAATGTGATGAATTGACAGAAGTAGGCTTCAGAAGGTGGGTAATAACAAACTCCTTCGAGCTAAAGAAGCATGTTCTAACCCAATGCAAGGAAGCTAAGAACATTGACAAAAGGTTAGATGAATTGCTAACTAGAATAACCAGTTTAGAGAAGAACATAAATGACCTGATGGAGCTGAAAAACACAGCACGAGAACTTCATGAAGCATACACAAGTATCAATAGCTGAATCAATCAGGTGGAAGAAAATATATCAGAGATTGAAGATCAACTTAATGAAAAAAGTGAGAAGATAAGATTAGAGAAAAAAGAATGAAAAGGAATGAACAAAGCGTCCAAGAAATATGGGACTATGTGAAAAGACCAAATCTACGTTTGTTTGGTATACCTGAAAGTGATGGGGAGAATGGAACCAAGTTGGAAAACACTCTTCAGGATATTATCCAGGAGAAATTCGCCAACCTAGCAAGACATGCCAACATTAAAATTCAGGAAATATAGAGAACACCACAAAGATACTCCTCAAGAAGAACAACCCCAAGACACAATTGTCAGATTCACCAAGGTTGAAATGTAGGAAAAAATGTTAAGGGCAGCCAGAGAGAAAGGTCAGGTTACCCACAAAGGGAAGCCCATCAGACTAACAGTGGATCTCTCTGCAGAAACTCTACAAGCCAGAAGAGAGTGAGGGCCAATATTCAACATTCTTAAAGAAAACAATTTTCAACCCAGAATTTCATATCCAGCCAAACTAAGCTTCATAAGCAAAGGAGAAATAAAATCCTTTACAGACAAGCAAATGCTGAGAGATTTTATCACCACCAGGCCTGCCTTACAAGAGCCCCTGAAGGAAGCACTAAACATGGAAAGGAACAACCAGTACTAGCCACTGCAAAAACATACCAAATTGTAAAGACCATCGACACCACGGAGAAACTGCATTAACTAATGGGCACTAAATTAATTTGATGTTTCTTACCTTCTTGGTATACTAATAAAAGGAGCCAAAGGCCTAGGGAGATTGATAAGCTGAAGTGAGTAAGTACCTGTTCAGATAGTGGCTAAGTTCGCCAGAATGGTTCAGAGGATACATCTTTCATTAAGGCTTTCCAAAATACATTGGGAAAGAAAGATCTCTGTGGTAGCTGTTCTCTAAAGGTTCTAAATGAGAGGGGGAAATGCTGCCTTCTAATTGGGGTCTCTGACTTCAGTGGAAGTGATGAGATCCCAGGGGGAAGGAGCCAATTGCTGGCATTTAATCACAAAAGATGAGGAAGGTAGCTGGGACCACAGGTGTGTACTACCATACCTGGCTAATTTTTGTTGTTTGTTTTGTAGAAACAGGGTCTCACTTTGTTGCCCAGGCTGATCTTGAATTCCTGGCTTCAAGCAGTCCTCCCACCTGGGCCTCCCAAAGTACTGGGATTACAGGCATGAGCCACTGCACACAGCCAGATAGAGATCTTTAATATTCCACTTAATAGTTGATCATGGTATCCCTAGAACTGAAACAGGTAATTATCATATTGCTTAGTCGTTCAGGCTGCTATAGCAAAATACTATATACTGGGTAGCTTACAAACAACAGGAATTTATTTTTCACATTTCTTAAGCCTTGGAAGTGTAAGATCAAGGTACCAGCAGATCTGGTGTCTGATGAGGTCCACTTCCTCATAGATGGCACATTCTGGCCATGTCCTCACTTGGTGGAAGAGGCAAGGATCTCTCTGGAGCCCCTTTTGTAAGGCCACTAATCCCACTAATGAGGGCTTGGCCCTCATGACCTAATCACTTCCCAAACACCTCATCTCCTAAAGCCATCACCTTGGGGGTTAGGGTTTCAACAAATGAATTTGGGGTAATGTAAACATTCAGTCCATTGCACTCCATTAAAGTCCTACTTGATTCATAAGCAGTCTGGTGAACCGAAGCCATACCTGCATTAGCACAATAAGGAATTGTGGAACCTCAATCAATTCTCAGACTTAAGATGCAAAGACTTTTGAAAGAAAGGAAGACAGGATCTCCTTGAGGATTGCTTCTATGAGACCAAATATATACTTTCTAGCCGTAGCCCTAGTTGACGGTGTCTCAACCCAGGGCAATTTGCCCCCAAGAAAATATTTGCCAATGTCTGCAGACATTTTTGGTTGTCATGACTAGGAACATGCTACTGGCATCTAATAGGTAGAATCCAGTGATACTAAGTATCCTACAAAGCACAGGGCAACCCCACTATGACAAAGAATTATCTTGCCTGAAATGCCAAAAGTGCTAAGGTTAAGAAATCCTGCTTTTCTCAAAAGACCTGTGACCACTGAGTTACAACAACAGAAAGTGAGCTAACATCATCACCCTTTGCAGTAATTCAGGAGGACCTAGACTAAAGTCACACTGGGCAATAAAAAAGTCATAACACAGATTGAAGAGTGATATGAGCTTAATGTTAATACACAGGGACAATATTCAGGCTCCCTTAGAGTTCTGCAAAGTTAATTATCCAAAACATTACATAATTGCAAGAGCGAGAAAGTAATCTGGCTTAAAAATAGGAAGAATATAATTAACCATATTAACAAACTGAAATAAAATGTTGTTTTAAAAAAAGTTAATCTTCTTTCATTTACCAAATCCAATCCATCCACAACTGCCATGTAAAAATCAATAACAAATCCATTCCCTTCTCCTCTCTCCTTCTTCTCTTCTACTACCTCCCCTAGTAAAGCCACCACCATCTCTCTCCTGGACAGCCTCTTTAGTAGGCTTTCTACTTCCTCCCTTGTTCCTGCATAATATATTTTTGATATGCTGTTGCCATTTGATATGCATGTTGTCCAGGAGACCCATTAAGGCTGGGTGGATCCTGATATGCTGCATTTCTAACAAGCTCCCAGGTGGTGCTGGTGCTGCCTCCCGAGGACTATACTCTGAGTAGCCAGAGCCTAGAAGAGAAAAACATTGCTCCCCTCTACCTAAACCACCCTTGTTCATCATTACTTGCAACTATATTTTCCACCCTCTACCCAACCTTCTCGACCTGGTAATAACTCTGCAGCCAGCCAGCTCAAGATTGCCTGACAGGACCTTCAGGGCAGACTTTTATAGATGAAAGAATGACATAATGATGATGCCCACTAGGGACGGATCAGAATGTGTGAGTGAGAAACACTGTATTTTTTTCCCAGTGTACAGCAGGCTTTCTTCTGGTAAAATTAAGCAAAACTCAGCCCTGCCATGCCCAGTTAGAGACTAGTTCATCAAGGGAGCAGATTGAAATTTAGCTACAGTACCCTCCTATCCCTGATATGCAACTCAAAAGCAGTGACTCTCAACCTTTTAACTATCATGACCTCCCTAAGGAGCCTTTTTAGACTTTTTTTTTTTCCTAATCACACCCTCCCTATAAAATGTCAATACCACAGATATACAATATATATGGTTATGAACTCTTGCCCTTTGTAGGACTACAAACCATTAAATGAGACCTAAGAATTTTTGGCCACTCCCTGTGGGCAATACAACCCTCATTGAGAATGCATGATTGAGATCCATTCACTCATTCCAGCCAGCTAGATTCCAGGCCTGGTGTGTAGACCACATGTTTGGACACATTTCTCCAGCTTTCCCCCCCAGGCCAAGTGGTAGAGAGGACACTATCTTTAGAATCACACAAATCAAGTTAAAACCCATCCTCAGCCATTTACAAGTTGTAGGACTCTAAGCAAGAATCTTTACCTCTCTTATCCTAAGTGCCCCAACTGTTAAGTGGGATTAAAATACTCACACTGAAAATTTGCTGTAAGGTGTAGAGGTGAGGTAAGGTTCCTGTAAAGTATAAACTGTAGTGTCCAGGGCAGGACAGGTATTCAAGAAATAGTAGTAACTGGCCATAATTTAGTGGTGGCCCTCCACAGCTTTGTATTTCCTTTGAGATTAGATTCATTACACCTGGGCTCAGTAGCGCCTTGATGGCCCAGTACGCCAGCCCAGTACAACTGCAGAGTTAGATGTCTCTCTCGTCAAGCCCCAGTGCAGAAAAAAGAAAGACACACCTTCCCTAAGTATCTACCTGAGAACCAGGGCATCTTGAAGCAGTCCTGGGAGTTTGATTAAAGTGGAGTGGGGAGCTGAGAAGGATTTGTCAGCACAAGCAAAGGTACAATCTGCATCCAAGGCCACTGCTATCAGTTTGTAGCCCTGACCCAGTCCCTTCAACTCAACACTACCCTTGACACCCATCTTCTGGATAAGAATAAGCCTAGTCAGCCTAGGTCTGCCACACTACACTTTATCTCAAATGCCCCTGGACAATCTGACTACAGTTCCATTTCAAGAATCATCTTGAACCTCATTTGCCACATTGATCCTAATTTGTCTTTTGAAATACACTTCCTGCCAGACAGTACTAACTATCTGTTAGAGAGCAAAGAGATTTTCCATTTTCTCAGACTACCCACCACCTAATTTATAACCTCAACCTCAGTGTGTATCCCTATTTTGCAGAGTACCATTGATATGCTTAGGCCACCCAAATCTCATCTTGAATTTTAATCCCCCAAATCCCCACATGTCAAGGGAGAGACCAGGTGGAGGTAACTGAATCATGGGGGGCAGTTTCCCCAATGCTGTTCTCCTGATACTGTGTGAGTTCTCACGAAATCCGATGGGGCTCTTCCCCCTTTGCTCAACACTTCTTCCTGCCACCTTATGAAGAAGGAGTCTTGCTTTCCCTTCACTTTCTGCTGTGATTGTGTTTCCTGAGGCTTCCCCAGCAATGCTGAACTGTGAGTAAATTATACCTCTTTTCTTTATAAACTATCCAGTCTTGGGTAGTTCTTTATAGCAATATGAAAATGGACTAATACAACTATTCAAAGCTGTCATTGAATATCTTCTCCTGTCAAGCTCTCAACCACAACCAGAAAGAGTGAATCAGCTCTTGCCCTTTTTTCTTATATTTGAAAGACACCATGGTTGCCAGCCTCCAAAAAATAGCCTCGTCTCTCGAAATGAAAATCTTGCCTTATACCAACTCCCTGGTCTCCACTCGTCTTGGAACCCCTTGTCATAAGCCAGTGCTTAGCCCAGTTCCCCACAAATAGCCCTAAATAAACACCTGTTGCCTTTTCCTCTATTGTCAGCACCAGAAATACCCATCTCCTAGGGAGTATCTGGCTCTATCACCTACAGGCTGTGTGACCTTCCTACAGGTGGCCTTGCCTCCTTGAGCCTCAACTCCTTTACCTGTCAAATGGAAGTAAAAGAACCACCTCCCAGGGCCATTTCAAGTGTTGGGCCAATTAAAGAATTAGGCACCTAGCAGAGAGACTGAATCCCACCCAAGACCTCTCTAGTGAGAAACTAACCCATCCTCTTTTGGTGGCCTGGTAATGCTGCCTGAAACTGATGGCTTCACTGGGAGGGGAAATCATTTTCAGTCTCTTTTTTTAAATTTCAGGATGTAGCTGAAGACCAAGTTATATTGTACTACTGTACATATTTATTACTAAGGAATTATTATTACTTTTTCCTGACTTTAACCTCTTCTCATATTAGGTCTTATCATAAAAGCCAAATACTTCTTAAGATTCTACCACATGAAAAATAGAAATGATCTTGAAAACATTTAGTATTTCAACAAATAACAAAAAAACTTTAGTATTTTATAGATAAATAAATTTTAGCCATAACTATTATTAAGGCTGTGTCTCTTACAAAGGAGAAAGGTAAAGGTTTATAATTTCCCTATTAAGTCAGCACATAAAATGCAATTTTAACTTAAAATTCTGTTAAAAGTATATTTATTGTCATAGTTTCCAGCCCTGATTGGTCCTAAGAATCACCTGTAGAGCATCTTAAACATAAAGATAGCTGTTTGGGGCCATTACAAATGTAGTACTAAGAACATCTTATATAGTACCTATCTTTTGGGGCACATATGTATGCATCTCTGTGAAGTGTATATCTGAGAATAGAATTGCTAAATCAGGATATGCACGTGATTAGCTTTCATAGATACCACCAAAGAGTTTTCCAAAATGGTTGTACAAATTAACACTCACACCAATGCAGTATGAGAATCCCCATTGTTCCATATTCAATACCATTGCTTGGTATTTTATATCTTTTTAATTTTAACCACTCCAGTGGATATTTTAATTTTTATTTCCTGAGCCATAAATGAAGTTGAGCATATATTTATTATTTGCATATTTTCTCTGAGGTGTGCCAAGTATTTTTAAAACTTAGCTGTGTTTTACTGGTTAATACATAGGATTCCTGTCTATATATTCATTCCCTCTCACCAGGGTACAAGTCTTTTAATTTTTATATGTGTATTGAGAATATTTTTCTTCACATATCACTCTCTTTAATGGTGACTTTTGTTAAATTGTGTAGTTCCCTAACTTTAATATGCTCCAATTTATCAATTGTTAACTACCTAGGTGCCCATCAACAGTGAAATGGATAAATAAATTGTGGTTTATTCAATCAATGAAATACTATAAAGCAATGAAAATGAACAAATCATAACTACCTGCAACAAATATGAGTCAATCTCATATAACATTGAGGGAAGGAAGCTAGCATAGGAGTACATATTATTTTAATTTTTTTTTTTTTTACTTTCAAAACCAAACAAAACTAACCCATGATGTTAGAAGTTAGGATGTTGACAATTTTCACTGGGCTGCAGTAGCTAGAAAGGGGCCCTAATGGCTCTCTTGAGCTGCTGGTGAGAATCTGTTTCTGGATCTAGAAGCTAGTTACTCAGTTTTGTTCAGTTTGTGAAAATCTATCTAGCTTCACATTTATGATATATGTTTATTTCAATAAAAATTTAACCAAAATAGAGGTACATATATCTGAGCCTCAAAACCTGGCCATCCATATTTCTTAGTGATTCAAATGGGCAGCCAGGGCAAGGACTTTCGATCAATATTGTGATCACAAATATGTGTGCAAATATAAGGACTGGAAGCCCCATTTCTTGAAAAATGTCTGTGGTTTATGGGAAACATTAAAATGGTGGGATTCGAGAGTTGCTTTTTTCTCTAACATTGCAATTTGTATTCTTACAATGCTGTTTTGTGCAATTGTGAAAATCCTGTGAATTAAACTTCTCTGTGCTCTCATTTGTCCATGTTGTCCATTTCTAGGAAGAAACATTTGCTTGCATGTCTAGAAGTGTGGCAAGAGGGAGGAGGAACAGAGCTATGAGGAAGTGAGAAAATAAGTGCTGGTTTCCCTCCATCTTGTGCTACTCTGATTAGTCCCAGCTCACAGCCAAGCATCCTCCTGTGACCAGATGTGGGGGCACAGTGGTGATGTACACTCGCCAGGAGGGCAGAGTCCAATGTTTATGGAGTTCTGCAAATTACTGGAGCAGAGTGTGGTCCCAAAGAAAGGAGAGACAGAGGAAGCTTCCAGCTACAGCTTTCTCCTCCACTTTTTCTCTGCCCTCTCATGCCCTGCTTGTCTGGCAATTTGAATGCAGACTAGACATTTCATCATTTGTTACAAGGACTTATGAAAAGGGATATGGACTCCATTGTTGTTGGGCAGATTCTAGTTTAGGCTAGAAGCTGGGGAGTAGGGGAGGAGACATAAGAGAGGAGGATGAGGTGTTAATGCTGTATGTACTTTTGAGCCAGGAAAGAAATGTGATTCTGGATGATGAAGGTGTTGGCCAAAGGGATCTGTTTTTCAGAGAGACAAAGAGTCCCTGTGATATTGTGAAGTATATATTTGCTATCCGTCCCCTTTCCTGGCATACAACTTTTAAAATACTTTGAATCTCCAAAGTGTTTTTTTTTTTTTCATATGCAATTGTTGACTGATAGATTCAGGATGGGACTGGCCACTAAATAGACAAAGGCATGATCACAGGGTTGGGACTTTCAGCCCCACCCCCCAACCTTCCGGGGAGTGGAGAGAGGCTGAAGATCAAGTTGATCACCAATGGCCAATAGTTTAATCAATCATGCCTATGTAATAAAGCCTCAATAAAAACCCAAAAGGGCAGAGTTCAGAGAGCTGAACACATGCAGGCTGACAGGAAGGTGAACAAGAATTTATTCATGTGCCAGGAAGATGGAACACCCCAGCTCCACAGGGGCAGAAACTCCTGTGCTTGGGACCCTTGCAGACCTCACCCTATGTACCTCTTCTCTAGCTTCTTATTTGTATCTTTTAAAATAGGCCAGGTGTTGTGGCTCCCACCTATAATCCCAGTAACGCTTTGGAAGGCCGAGTTGGGAGGGTCATATGAGCCCAAGAGTTCGAGACCAGCCCAGCCAACATAGTAAGACTCCGTCTCTATGAAAAATAAAAGAAATTATCCAGGCATGGTGGCATGAGCCTGTAGTCTTAGCTATTTGGGAAGCTGAGGCAGTAGGATCACTGGAGCCCAAGAGTTTAAGGTTACAGTGAGCTATGATCATACTGCTACACTCCATCCTGGGCACATGCATAAGACCCTGTCTTAAAAAAAAAAAAAGGAAAATCCTTTAAAATAAACCAATAAAAGGCTGGGCACAGTGGCTTACGCCTGTAATCCCAGCACTTTGGGAGGCCGAGGTGGGTTGATCACGAGGTCAGGAGATCGAGGCCATCCTGGCTTACACGGTGAAACCCCGTCTCTACTAAAAATACAAAAAATTAGCTGGGTGTGGTGGCGGGCGCCTGTAGTCCCAGCTACTCAGGAGGCTGAGGCATGAGAATGGTGTGAACCTGGGAGGCGGAGCTTGCAGTGAGCCGAGTTCGCGCCACTGCACTCCAGCCTGGGTGACAGAGCAAGACTCCATCTCAAAATAAATAAATAAATAAACCAACCAATAAACATAAGTAAGTGTTTCCTGAGTCTGGTGAGCCAATCTAGCAAATTAATTAAACCAAAAGAGGGGATTGTGAGAACCCCAACTTGAAGCTGGTCGGTCTGAAGTTGTAGAGGCCTGAACTTGCAACTGGTGCCTGAGACGGTGGAGCAATATTGAGGACTGAGCCCTTCACCTGTGGAATCTGACATGATCTCCAGGTAGATAGTGTTGGAATTGAATTGAAGGACACCCAGCTGGTGTCTGCTGCAGAATTGATTGCTTGCTTGCTAGGGGCAAGAAATATCCACATATTTTGGGGTCACAGAAGTCTTTCGTGTTGATGATTATTGATGTGTGGTATGAGAGCAGGGGAAAAAACACAGTTTGAGTTTTTCCCAACAGTTCCCATCCCCAGCTACTTGATGGTTGCCAGTTTTTTGCCACTATAAATCAGGGGCCTTCTGTAATCATTTATGCCTTGATTAGGGAAAAAAATCAAATTATTGCATTGTTTGCTTCTGTATCTTATTTCCTCCTCCCTTAAACTGTCAGTTGTTTTCAAATACAAAATCCTATGTAGTCCAAAATTAGCATTTCTACACCATAAATTGATTGTATTGAATTAGTGAATAATGAGGCAAATTGGAAGAGCCAGAACAATTGAAGGCAAACCTCCCAAAGCCTTACTTTTTATCGCAGACAAAGCAAATTCCTCATTTCTTTTCTTCTGCTGTGCTTGTCACTTCTGTAGAGCTGCTATTCCAGCTGGCCTGCCCTGTACTTGGTGATATTAGAGATCTGTAACTCACCCTAGACCACAGTTTCTCAGAGTGTGGTCCCCAGAGCAGAAGCATCATCTGGAAACTTTCAGACATGCACATTTTAAGGCCCCAGCCCAGACCTCCTGAATCAGAAACTCTGGGTATGGGGCCCAGTGACCTGGGATTTAACAAGTGTTCTAGGTGATCCTAATGCAGTCTACAGTGGTTCTCAAACTCTATGAGTTCCTTTGGGTAAAGAGCACATCTGAGGTACACCCTGCAGGACTTGGAAACCAATTGAATGTGGGAAGGTAGAGAGGAAGTAAAAGATAAAGATGTTTCAACTTTTAGAGACTAAACTGGTTGTTGTACCATGAAACCAAGTAAGGAATACAAAGAAAAGAGGTGTTTTGGTTTTGTTATTGTTTACTCGTTTGTGGTATTTACACAGAAAGAAGTAGGTGATAAAAAGCTTTTTTATGCCTATTTTCAAAAGCCCGTTCTACATACATGTGTTGTCCACTAGGCGGCTCAAAACATCAATCTGCTACAGACAGCAGAAACCATAGCTGAGGAGCCACATGGGTTTGGCTTTAAATCTAAGCTCTGCCATTTTTAATTCTTTGAGCCTGGGCAAAGCCTTGCACATTCCTGAGCTTTAGCTTCCTCATCTGACAATTAGAATAGTCATACCTACCCCACAGAGTTCCTGGAAGTATTAAATGAGACCATGTATACAAATCAATTAGCAAAATTCCTGACTCAGAAATGGCTGGTGCTATTTGCGTATAGATTTGTGAGCCCGCAGAATGTATATGAGAAATGTAGACAGTAGAATGGCTCTGATTATCCTAGTTGTGCAAGAGAGATGGAAAAGGAGCATACTTGAGGATGCCAGCACTGGGAGGGGGTGGAGGAGGAGCAGGCAGACAGACTGATGAGAAGGCACATGGGAGAGGCAGGAAGAGAATCAGGAGAGTGGCCTGGAAGCCAATGGAGGAAGGAGTGAATCAACAGCCACACAGGCTGCAGAGATTAAGTAGGACTGAAACTAAGAATTAGCCATTTTATTTGGCCGTGAAAAATTCAGTGTTGGCCAGGAAAACAGCAACTTCCATGGAGGTGTAAAGGGAGAGGCAGAACCCACTAGAAGGACCATGCAATCCTGAAGTGCTGTAACTTTAATCATGGAAATGGATTGATAACTGGAAGACAGAAAGAGGATGTAAGCCATCTTCAAAATGGATAGAGCCTGATTAATGGCATTAATACATATAATTAAAGAATTTTGCTGAAATGAAAATTTTGGAGTTATCCATGATTTATTTCTTTCCATCACATCTCACATGTGATATGTGAAATATTTGTTAATATTTGGTGATAGGTCCAACAGAGGTTGTTGAGTTCATCCGCAGCCTCTCTTGGACCTATCACCAAAATAAATCCCAAATATATCCACTTTTCTGCTTCACTACTGTCATACTAATCCGGGCTACCCTCACATGACTCCCAGGCAACTACAATGGCTACAACTGGCCTCCCTATCTCCTCTCTTGATTTCCTCCCTGCCTCAGCTCTCTTCCCAGCAGCCCCAGAGATATTTTATCATGTAAATAAACTACAGTAGTCCCCTAATTCAAACCCTTCACAATTAGCAAATAATCCACAATATTTACCTAGGTGAGCAAAGCGTCACCTACCTGGTTCCTACTAACCTTCTGACACCATATCGTCCAATACAACAGCCACTAGCCACACGTGACTGCTGAGAATTTGAAATGAAGCTAGTGTAATAGAAAAGCTAAATGTTAGATTTTATTTAATTTATATCAACTTAAATTTAAATAGCCACATGTGGCTAGTGGCTACCATATTATCCGGCACAGATTCAGAACATGTCTATCATCATGAGTTCTGTTGAATAGCGCTTATCTGACCTGGTGCCTCTGTGCTCTTCCTTGCTTATTGCACTTCAGCAGCATTGGCAAACTCACCCACAACAAGCTACTTCATCCTTGAAAGCCTTTGCACAAACTGGATATTACGAGAGGATGATATTACTCCCAATATTGCAGAGGCAGAGATAATACTACTACCAATATCATAAACACCCTAGGTGTATACCCTGTGTGATATTGTTCATAATATCCGGGGGGGAGAGGAAGATATTACTTCCCATATTGCAGGGGGTGAACAACCCACCATCATATTGTTTGTAATATTCAGGGGGGAAGAAGATAATATTACTCCCCATATCACAGGGGGTGTACACCTCCTTGTGATATTGTCTGTAATATCTGGCAGGGGAGAGGATAACATTACTCCCCGTGATGCAGGGGGTACACACCCCACTGTGATATTGTTCGTACTATCCAGAGAGGGAGAGGATATCACTCCCCTTATCGCAGGGGGGTACATCCCCCTGTGATATTGTTTGTAATATCCAGGGGGAGAGAGGATGATATTACTTACCTGTGACATTCGTAATAACCAGAAGGGAAGAGGATATTACACTCCATATTGCAGGAGGTGTACACCCCCCTGTGATAGTCTTCATAATATCCAGGGGGGAGAGGATGATATTACTCCCAATATTTCAGGGGGTGTACACCCACCTGTGATATTGTTTGTAATATCCAGGGGGGGCATAATATTACTTCCAATATTGTAAACACCTGTGTAGACCGACTGTGATATTGTTCATAATATCCAGGGAGGGAGAGGATAACATTACTCCCAATTTCGTAGGGGGTGTACAACCCCCTGTGATATTATCCGTAATAGTCACAGAGGTGAGGAGCCAAGATGGCCAAATAGGAAGAGCTCTGGTCTACAGCTCCCAGCGTGAGCAACGCAGAAGACAGGTGATTTCTGCATTTCCATCTGAGGTACCGTGTTCGTCTCACTAGGGAGTGCCAGACAGTGGGCACAGGTCAGTGGGTGAGCGCATCATGCACTAGGCAAAGCAGGGGTGAGGCATTGCCTCACTCGGGAAGTGCAAGGGGTCAGGGAGTTCCCTTTCCAGGGGTGACAGATGGCACCTGGAAAATCGGGCCACTCCCACCTGAATACTGTGCTTTTCCGATGGGCTTAGGAAACAGTGCACCAGGAGATTATAGCCCGCACCTGGCTCAGAGGGTCCTATGCCCACGGAGTCTCGCTGATTGCTAGAACAGCAGTCTGAGATCAAAGAGCAAGGCGGCAGCGAGACTGGGGGAGGGGCACCCGCCATTGCCCAGGCTCGCTTAGGTAAACAAAGCAGCCCGGAAGCTCGAACTGGGTGGAGCCCACCACAGCTCAAGGAGGCCTGCCTGCCTCTGTAGGCTCCACCTCTGGGGGCAGGGCACAGACAGACAAAAAGACAGTAGTAACCTCTGCAGACTTAAATGTCCCTGTCTGACAGCTTTGAGGAGAGCACTTGTTCTCCAAGCACACAGCTGGAGATCTGAGAACGGGCAGACTGCCTCCTCAAGTGGGTCCCTGACCCCTGACCCACGAGGAGCCTAACTGGGAGGCACCCCCCAGCAGGGGCAGACTGACACCTCACACGGCCGGCTGGGTAATCCAACAGACCTGCAGCTGAGGGTCCTGTCTGTTAGAAGGAAAACTAACAAACAGAAAGGACATCCACATCAAAAATCCATCTGTACATCACCATCATCAAAGACCAAAAGTAGATAAAACCACAAAGATGGGGAAAAAACAGAGCAGAAAAACTGGAAACTCTAAAAAGCAGAGTGCCTCTACTCCTCCAAAGGAACGCAGTTCCTCACCAGCAATGGAACAAAGCTGGATGGAGAATGACTTTGACGAGCTGAGAGAAGAAGGCTTCAGATGATCAAATTACTCCGAGCTACGGGAGGATATTCAAACCAAAGGCAAAGAAGTTGAAAACTTTGAAAAAAATTTAGAAGAATGTATAACTAGAATAAGCAATACAGAGAAGTGCTTAAAGGAGCTGATGGAGCTGAAAACCAAGGCTCGAGAACTACGTTAAGAATGCAGAAGCCTCAGGAGCCGATGCGATCAAATGGAAGAAAGGGTATCAGCAATGGAAGATGAAATGAATGAAATGAAGCAAGAAGGGAAGTTTAGAGGAAAAAGAATAAAAAGAAATGAGCAAAGCCTCCAAGAAATGTGGGACTATGTGAAAAGACCAAATCTACATCTGATTGGTGTACCTGAAAGTGACAGGGAGAATGGAACCAAGTTGGAAAACACTCTGCAGGATATTATCCAGGAGAACTTCCCCAATCTAGCAAGGCAGGCCAACATTCAGATTCAGGAAATACAGAGAATGCCACAAAGATACTCCTCAAGAAGAGCAACTCCAAGACACATAATTGTCAGATTCACCAAAGTTGAAATGAAGGAAAAAATGTTAAGGACAGCCAGAGAGAAAGGTCGGGTTACCCTCAAAAGGAAGCCCATCAGACTAACAGTGGATCTCTCGGCAGAAACCCTACAAGCCAGAAGAGAGTGGGGGCCAATATTCAACATTCTTAAAGAAAAGAATTTTCAACCCAGAATTTCATATCCAGCCAAACTAAGCTTCATAAGTGAAGGAGAAATAAAATACTTTACAGACAAGCAAATGCTGAGAGATTTTGTCACCACCAGGCCTGCCCTAAAAAATCTCCTGAAGGAAGTGCTAAACATGGAAAGGCACAACCGGTACCAGCCACTGCAAAATCATGCCAAAATGTAAAGACCATCGAGACTAGGAAGAGACTGCATCAACTAAGGAGCAAAATAACCAGCTAATATCATAATGACAGGATCAAATTCACACATAACAATATTAACTTGAAATGTAAATGGACTAAATGCTCCAATTAAAAGACACAGACTGGCAAATTGGATAAAGACTGAAGACCCATCAGTGTGCTGTATTCAGGAAACCCATCTCATGTGCAGAGACACACATAGGCTCAAAATAAAAGGATGGAGGAAGATCTACCAAGCAAATGGAAAGCAAAAAAAGGCAGGGGTTGCAATCCTAGTCTCTGATAAAACAAACTTTAAACCAACAAAGATCAAAACAGACAAAGAAGGCCATTACATAATGGTAAAGGGATCAATCCAACAAGAAGAGCTAACTATCCTAAATATATATGCACCCAATACAGGAGCACCCAGATTCATAAAGCAAGTCCTGAGTGACCTACAAAGAGACTTAGACTCCCACACATTAATAATGGGAGACTTTAACACCCCACTGTCAACATTAGACAGATCAACGAGACAGAAAGTCAACAAGGATACCCAGGAATTGAACTCAGCTCTGCACCAAGCAGACCTAATAGACATCTACAGAACTCTCCACCCCAAATCAACAGAATATACATTTTTCTCAGCACCACACCACACCTATTCCAAAATTGACCACATAGTTGGAAGTAAAGCTCTCCTCAGTAAATGTAAAAGAACAGAAATTATAACAAACTATCTCTCAGATCACAGTGCAATCAAGCTAGAACTCAGGATTAAGAATCTCACTCAAAACCGCTCAACTACATGGAAACTGAACAACCTGCTCCTGAATGACTACTGGGTACATAACGAAATGAAGGCAGAAATAAAGATGTTCTTTGAAACCAATGAGAACAAAGACACAACATACCAGAATCTCTGGGATGCATTCAAAGCAGTGTGTAGAGGGAAATTTATAGCACTAAATGCCCATAAGAGAAAGCAGGAAAGATCCAAAATTGACACCCTAACATCACAATGAAAGGAACTAGAAAAGCAAGAGCAAACACATTCAAAAGCTAGCAGAAGGCAAGAAATAACTAAAATCAGAGCAGAACTGAAGGAAATAGAGACACAAAAAACCCTTCAAAAAAATTAATGAATCCAGGAGCTGGTTTTTTAAAGGGATCAACAAAATTGATAGACTGCTAGCAAGACTAATAAAGAAAAAAAGAGAGAAGAATCAAATAGATGCAATAAAAAATGATAAAGGGGATATCACCACCGATCCCACAGAAATCCAAACTACCATCAGAGAATACTACAAACACCTCCATGCAAATAAACTAGAAAATCTAGAAGAAATGGATAAATTCCTCAACACATACACCCTCCCAAGACTAAACCAGGAAGAAGTTGAATCTCTGAATAGACCAATAACAGGCTCTGAAATTGTGGCAATAATCAATAGCTTACCAACCAAAAAAAGTCCAGGACCAGATGGATTCACAGCCGAATTCTACCAGAGGTACAATGAGGAGCTGGTACCATTCCTTCTGAAACTATTCCAATCAATAGAAAAAGAGGGAATCCTCCCTAACTCATTTTATGAGGCCAGCATCATCCTGATACCAAAGCCGGGCAGAGACACAATCAAAAAAGAGAATTTTAGACCAATATCCTTGATGAACATTGATGCAAAAATCCTCAATAAAATACTGGCAAACCAAATCCAGCAGCACATCAAAAAGCTTATCCACCATGATGAAGTGGGCTTCATCCCTGGGATGCAAGGCTGGTTCAATATACGCAAATCAATAAGTGTAATCCAGCATATAAACAGAACCAAAGACAAAAACCACATGATTATCTCAATAGATGCAGAAAAGGCCTTTGACAAAATTCAACAACCCTTCATGCTAAAAACTCTCAATAAATTAGGTATTGATGGGACGTATCTCAAAATAATAAGAGCTATCTATGACAAACCCACACCCAATATCATACTGAATGGGCAAAAACTGGAAGCATTCCCTTTGAAAACTGGCACAAGACAGGGATGCCCTCTCTCACCACTTCTATTCAACATAGTGTTGGAAGTTCTGGCCAGGGCAATTAGGCAGGAGAAGGAAATAAAGGGTATTCAATTAGGAAAAGAGGAAGTCAAATTGTCCCTGTTTGCAGATGACATGATTGTATATCTAGAAAACCCCATTGTCTCAGCCCAAAATCTCCTTAAGCTGATAAGCAACTTCAGCAAAGTCTCAGGATACAAAATCAATGTACAAAAATCACAAGCATTCTTATACACCAATAACAGACAAACAGAGAGCCAAATCATGAGTGAACTCCCATTCACAATTGCTTCAAAGAGAATAAAATACCTAGGAATCCAACTTACAAGGGATGTGAAGGACCTCTTCAAGGAGAACTACAAACCACTGCTCAACGAAATAAAAGAGGATACAAACAAATGGAAGAACATTCCATGCTCATAGGTAGGAAGAATCAATATCGTGAAAATGGCCATACTGCCCAAGGTAATTGATAGATTCAATGCCATCCCCATCAAGCTACCAATGACTTTCTTCACAGAATTGGAAAAAACTACTTTAAAGTTCATATGGAACCAAAGAAGAGCCCGCATCGCCAAGTCAATCCTAAGCCAAAAGAACAAAGCTGGAGGCATCACGCTACCTGACTTCAAACTATACTACAAGGCTACAGTAACCAAAACAGCATGGTACTGGTACCAAAACGGAGATATAGATCAATGGAACAGAACAGAGCCCTCAGAAATAATGCCACTCATCTACAACTATCTGATCTTTGACAAACCTGAGAAAAACAAGCAATGGGGAAAGGATTCCCTATTTAATAAATGGTGCTGGAAAAACTGGCTAGCCATATGGAGAAAGCTGAAACTGGATCCCTTCCTTACACCTTATACAAAAATCAATTCAAGATGGATTAAAGACTTAAACATTAGACCTAAAACCATAAAAACCCTAGAAGAAAACCTAGGCATTACCATTCAGGACATAGGTATGGGCAAGGACTTCATGTCTAAAACACCAAAAGCAATGGCAACAAAAGCCAAAATTGACAAATGGGATCTAATTAAACTAAAGAGCTTCTGCACAGCAAAAGAAACTACCATCAGAGTGAACAGGCAACCCACAAAATGGGAGAACATTTTCGCAACCTACTCATCTGACAATGAGCTAATAACCAGAATCTACAATGAACTCAAACAAATATACAAGAAAAAAACAAACAACCCCATCAAAAAGTGGGCAAAGGACATGAACAGACACTTCTCAAAAGAAGACATTTATGCAGCCAAAAAATACATGAAAAAATCCTCACCATCACTGGCCATCAGAGAAATGCAAATCAAAATCACAATGAGATACCATCTCACACCAGGTAGAATGGCGATCATTGAAAAGTCAGGAAACAACAGGTGCTGGAGAGGATGTGGAGAAATAGGAACACTTTTACACTGTTGGTGGGACTGTAAAGTAGTTCAACCCTTGTGGAAGTCAGTGTGGCGATTCCTCAGGGATCTAGAAGTAGAAATTCCATTTGACCCAGCCATCCCATTACTGGGTATATACCCAAAGGACTATAAATCATGCTGCTATAAAGACACATGCACACGTATGTTTATTGCAGCATTATTCCCAATAGCAAAGACTTGGAACCAACCCAAATGTCCAACAATGATAGACTGGATTAAGAAAATGTGGCACATATACACCATGGAATACTATGCAGCCATAAAAAATGATGAGTTCATGTCCTTTGTAGGGACATGGATGAAATTGGAAATCATCATTCTCAGTAAACTCTTGCAAGAACAAAAAACCAAACACCACATATTCTCACTCATAGGTGGGAATTGAACAATGAGAACACATGGACACAGGAAGGGGAACATCACACTTTGGGGACTGTTGTGGGGTGGGGGGAGGGGGGAGGGATCGCACTGGGAGATATACCTAATGCTAGATGACGAGTTAGTGGGTGCAGCGCACCAGCATGGCACATGTATACATATGTAACTAACCTGCACATTGCGCACATGTACCGTAAAACCTAAAGTATAATAATAATAATAAATAAATAAATAAATAAATAAATAAATAAAATAAATAAATAAAAATACTCACAGAGGCAGAGGATGATATTACTCCCAATATCGCAGGGTTTGTTCACCACCTTGTGATATTGTTCATTATATCAAGTGGAGGAGAGGTTGACATTAATCCCAATATTGCATGGGGTGTACACAACCCTGTGATATTGTTCATAATATCCAGGGGGACAGAGGATGATATTACTGCGAATATCACAGGCAGTGTACACCTTCCTGTGATATTTGTCATAATATCCAGAGGGGGAGAGGATAATATTACTCCCAATATTGCAGTGGGTGTACACCCATCTGTGATATTGTCCATAATATCAAGGGTGGAGGGGAAGATATTACTCCCCATATTGCAGGGTTTCTTCACCTTTCTGTAATTTTGTTCATAATATCCACAGGGGGAGAGGATGATATTTCTCCCAATATCGCTGGGGGTGTACACCCCCCCCTAGATATTCTTCATAATATTTAGGGGGGAGAGGATGATATTACTCCCAATATCGCAGGGGGTGTACACCTCTCTGTGACATTGTCCATAACATCAACTGTGGAGAGGAAGATATTACTCCACATATCGCAGGGTGTGTACACCCACTATTGTCCCTAACATCCGGGGGGAAGTGGCTGATATTACTCCCCATATTGCAGAGAGTGTACACACTCCTGTGATATTGTCCATAACATCTAGAGTGGGAGAGGGTGACATTACTCCCCATATTGCAGGTAGTATTCACCCCACCTGTGATATTGTCTGTAACATCCAGGGGTGGAGGTGATGATATCACTCCCCATATTGCAGGGGGTGTACGCCCTCTGGTGTTTTGTTCATAACATCTAGGGAAGGGAAGGATTATATTACTCCCCCTATCGCAGGGCGTGTACTCCTCTCTGTGATATTGTCCATAACATCAGAGCGGGAGAGGAAGACATTACTCCCCACATCGCAGGGAATGGAAGCCCCCTTAAGATATTGACTGTAACATCCAGAGAGGGAGAGGATGATATTACTCCCCATATCGCAGGGTGTACACACCCTTGTGATATTGTTTGTAACACCCAAGAGGGGAGAGGATGATATTTCTCCCCATATCAAAGGGGGTGTACACCTCACTCTGATATTGCCTGTAATATTTAGGGAGGGGGAGAGGATGATGCAACTCCCCATATCTCAGGGGCACACCCCTGCGATATTGTGTGTAAAGTCTGGGGGTGGAGAGAAGGTGTACATACCCCTGCGATTTTGTCCATAATATCCAGAAAGGGAGACGATGATGTATCTCTCCATATCGCAGGAGGTGTACACCCTACTGCGATATTGTCCGTAATAACCAGGGGGTAAGGATGATGTTACTCCCCATATCGCAGGGGCTGTACACCCTCCAGCAATATTGTCCATAATGTCCAGGGTGGAGAGGATGATGCCATGATGCTACCCCCCATATCGCAGGGGTGTATACCGCTCTGTGATATTGTCTGTAAAATCAAGGGGAGGAGAGGGTGATTTTCCTCCCCATATCAGAGGGAATATACAGCTCTCTGGGATATTGTTCATAATATTCAAGGAGGGAGAGAGTGATGCTACTCCCCATATCACAGGATGTGTAAAAACCCTGCGATATTCTTTGCATTATACCTGGGGGAGGAGGTGATGTTACTAATCATATCACCGTGTGTGTGTGCCCCTCTGCGATATTCTTGGGGATATTCAGTGGTGGAGAGGATAATATTACTCCCTATATCACGGGGGGTGTACACCACACTGACATATTGTTACCCCCCGCGATATGAGGAGTAGTAGCAACCCCCTTATCCCCCCTGGCTACTACGATCCACATCGCAGGGGGCTGCACACCCCCCACAATGCGGGGAATAGTAGCAAACCCCTCTCCCCCACCCACCGGCTACTACGATCCACATCGCAGAGTGGTACACACCCCCCGCGATGCGGGGCGTAGTAGCAACCCTCCTCTCCCCCCCGGCTATTATGATCCACGGTGGACCCACACCGTGTTTATGATATTGTGAGTAAATCATCTCCCCCTGAGCAAATTACGAACTATTTCACAGACGGGTGTACAACCTCTGCCGTATTGGGAACAATATCATCCTCTCCCTCACTGGATATTAACAACAATATCACAGGGGTGTTTATACTCTCTATGATATTGCGTGTCATATCATCCTCTCCCACGTTGAAAATAGGAACAATATCATCCTCTCCCCCACTGGATATTAACAACAATATCACAGGGGTGTTTATACTCTCTATGATATTGCGTGTCATATCATCCTCTCCCACACTGAAATTAGGAACAATATCACTGGGTGTGTGTACACCTGCGACGTTCAAAGCAATATCATCCTCTTCTCTCCTGGATCATGGGAACAATGTCACTCAGGGGTGCACACTTTTTCCGATATTGGGAGTAATATCCCCTCTGCTTCGGAATATCAAAGACACTCTCATGGGGGTGTACATCTCCTGCGATGTTGGGAATAATATTATCCTCTCCCCCCTGCATATTAGGAAATATATCACAGAGTGGGTGTACACCTTCTGCGATATTGGGAGTAATATCCTCTTCTCCCCTTCTGGATATTAGCAACGGTGTCGCACGGGGTTTACACTTTCTCTGATATCTGGAGTAATGTCATCCTCTCCTCCTTTGAACGTTAAGAACAATATCACAGGGGGCATTTACACCCCCTGCCATATTGGGAGTAATATCAGGCTCTCCCCCCTTCCTTGATATTAGGAACAATATCCCATCCTAGGTGTACACCTCCTAGTATATGGGGAGTAATATCATCCTCTTCCTTCCTGGATATTAGGAACAATATCACAGGGTGGGGGTACACAGCCTGCAATATTGAAAGTAATATTATCGTCTCCACCTCCGGATATTAGGAACGATATCACAGAAGTGTTGTACACTCTCTTCGGTATTGGGAGTAATATTATTTTCCCCTTCCCTGAATATTAGGAGCAATATTCCTGGGTGGATGTACACCAACTGTTATATTGGCAGTAATGTCATATTGTGCCCCCTGAATATTAGGAGCAATATCACAGGGTGGGTGTACACCCACGGCGATATTGGGAGTAATGTCATGCTCTCCCTCCCTGGATATTCGGAACAATATCACAGGTGGGTGTACACCTCCTGCAGTATAAGGAATAATATTATCTTCTCTTCCTTTAGCTAGTAAGAACAATATCACATGGGGGGTGTACACCCCCTGCGATATTGGGAGTAATATCATCCTCTCCCAACGTAGATATTAGGAACAATATCGCAGGGGGCGTGTACACTTCTTCGATATTGGTAGTAATATCATCCTCTCCCCCTTGGATATAAGAAACAATATGACAGGCAGGGTGGACACACCTCGGCATATAGGGAGCAATATCACCCTGTCTCCCTCCCTGGATATTACGATCCACCTGGACACACCACGTGTTTACGATATTGTGAGTAATATCATCTCTCCCTCTAGAAATTACGAACAATATCAAAGATGCGTGTACACCCTCTGCAATATAGGCAGTAATATCATCCTCTCCCCCCCGGATATTAGTTACAACATCAAAGGAGTGTGTATAACCCCTGCGACGTTGGGAGTAATATCATCCTATCCCACGTTGCAATTAGGAACAGTATTACCGGAGGCGTGTACACCCCCTGCGATATTGAAAGTAATTTCATCCTCTTCCCTCCTGGGTCATGGGAACAATATCACTGCGGGTTATACACTTTCTGCGATATTGGGAGTAATATCATCCTCTCTGTCTTTGAATATTGAGGACAATATCACCGGGGGGGTGTACACCCTTTGCGATATTGGGAATGATATTATCCTCTCCCCTCCTGCATATTAAACAAAATCACAGAGTGGGTGTACACCTCCTGCGATACAGGGAGTAATAGTGTCTTCTCCTCTTCTGTATATTGGGAACAATATCACACGGGGGTGTACACTTTATGCGATATTGGGAGTAATATCAACCTCTCGGCCTTTGAATATTAAGAACAACATCACAGGGTGGATGTACACCCCCTGCGATATTGGCAGTAATATCAGCCTCTCTCCTCCATGGATATTAGGAAGAATATCCCAGGGTGGGTGTACACCTCCTACTAGATGAGGAGTAATAGCATCCCCTCCCTTCCTGGATATTACGAACAATATCACAGGGTGGTTGTACACAGCCTGCAATACTGGAAATATTATCATCCTCTCCCCCTCCAGATACCTGGAACAGTATCACAGAAGAGGTGTACACTCCCTGCGATACTGGGAGTAATATCATTCTCTTCTTCCATGAATATTAAAAGCAATGTCACTGGGTGGATGTACACCCACTGCTATATTGGGAGTAATGTCATACTCTAACCCATGAATATTAGGATCATATTAGGATCAATATCACAGGGTTGGTGTACACCTACTGCGGTATTGAATATCATGCCCTCTCTCCCTGGATATTAGAAACAATATCACTGGTGGGTGTAGACCCCCTGCAGTATTAGGAGTAATAACATTCTTAAAGATTAATCATAACTTCTTAATATTAGTGATCAATATTAATATGAATTGATATTTTTCAAATATGATATTAATTATTAACAGTAACAGTAATTAATCTTAATTACTCATATTATTTTGTTATTATTGATATCACCATCAACTAATGTTAATCATTAATATTAATGTTTATTAACATTATTATGATTATTAACATTAATGATTAATATTAATTGGTATGATTGTCACATTTATTAATATTTACAATCAACATTATTAATAGTTATCATTGTAACAGTAATGATTATTAATAATAATTAATAATTTGTTAATTACTCATAATTACAACTTAATTAGAATTAATAATTAAATATCAATCAGTTATTAATTCTTAATAAATAGTATTATTTCTGATATCCGGGTGGGGAGAGTGTGATGTTACTGCCAATATCACATTAGCTGTGCACCCTTCTGTGATGTTGTTCCTAATAGTCAGGGGGTGGAAGATGGCCTTTCTCAAAATATCGCTAGGGGTGTACATCCCTTCTGTTTTCTTGTTGCTAATATCCAGTGGGTGTGAGGATGATATTACTTCCAATATTGCAGGGGGCGTAGACCTTCCCTGTGATATTGTCTCTAATATCCAAAGGTGGAGAAGATGATATTTTTCTCGAATTCGCAGGAAGTCTACACTACCACTGTGATTATCGTTCCTAATATCCAGGCGTGAGAGGACGATATTAGTCTCAATATCACAGGAGTTGTACACTCCCCAGTGATATTGTTACTAATATCCAGGGACAGAGAGGTTAATATTACTCCAGCACTCCAGGGGGTGTGGCCCCCTTCAGTCACATTGTTCCTAATAGCCAGCGGGGGAGAGGAAGATATTACTCCCAATATCACAGGGGGTATACACCTTCTTGTCATATTGTTCCTTATATACCAGGAGGGAGACCATGATGCTAACGGCAACATTGCAGGGGGTGTACACCCCCTTTGTGATATTGTTCCAAATATCCAGAGGGGGAGAAAATGATATTACTCCCAATATCGCAGGGGGTGTACATCCTCCTGTGATATTGTTTCTTGCATTCAGGAAGGAAAGGATGATATTACTCCCAATATCGCAGAGGTTTCTACACACCTCCTGTGATACTGTTCCTAATATCCAGAAGGGGAGAGCATAATATTACTCTCAATATCTCAGGGGGTGTACGTCTCCTCTGTGATATTATTCTTAATATATATGATGGGAGAGGATGATATTACTCCCAATAATGTAAGAAGTGTACAACATCCCGTGATATAGCTCCTAATATCCAGGTGAGGAGAGGATGATATTACTTCCAATATCGCACAAGCTGTAAAACCCCTTCGATATTTTTCCTACAATCTGGGGGGAGAGGATGATATTACTCCCAATATCGAAGAAGGTGTACACCACCACTGTGACGTTGTTTCCAATATAAACTTTGACAGACGATGATATTATGCCCAATATTGCAGGGGATGTACACCCACCCTGGGATATTGTTCCTAATATAGAGAGGGGGAGAGGACGATATTACTTTCAGTATCACAGGGGTTGTACACTTCTCCTGTGATATTGTTCCAAATATACTAGGGGAGAGAGGTTGATACTACTCCCAATATCGCAGGGCTATACACCCACCCTGTGATATTGTTCTTAATGTCCAGAAGGGAAAAGATGTTATTACTCCCGATATCGAAGAGGTTGTACTCCCCCGCCCCTGCCCCAGGATATTGTTCCTAATATCCGGGGAGGACAGGGTAACCTTCTGCCCAATATCGCAGGGGGTGTGCACACCTACTGTGATATTGTTTTTATTATGCAGGGGAAGAAAAATGATATGACTCACAATACGGCAGGGGTTGTACACTCCCTCCATAATGTTGGTTCCGATATCCAGGGGGGATTTGAAACATATTACTCCCAATATCACAGGGGGTGTAAAAGACCCCTTTGATATTGTTCTTAATATCCAGGGAGGGAGAGGATGTTATTACTCCCAATATCATTGGGGGTGTACACCCCCCGCCCCGTGATATTGTTTTTAGTATTTAGTGGGGAGAAGATGATATTACTCTCAATGTCTCAGAGGGTGTACACCCTTCTTGGGATATTTTTTTCTAATATCAAGTGGGGGAGAGGATGATATTACTTCCAATATTGCAGGAGTTGTACACCTCCCTATTACTTTGTTTCTAATATCTAGGTTGGGAGAGGATGATGTTACCACCAATATCGCAGGAGTTGTACACCCAACCTGTGATATTATTCCTAATAGTCAGGGGAAGAGAGAATATTACTTAAAATAGAGCAGAAGGTGTACACACCCCTGTGATATTGTTTCTAATATCCAATGTGATATACGATGATATTACTGGCCGTATTGTAGGGGGTATGCCCTCCCTCTGTGATACTGTTTTTAATATCCAGGGGGTAGAGTATGACATTACTCCCAATATCGCAGTGGCTGTACACCAACTCTGTGGTATTGTTCTTAAAATCCGGGGAGGGAGAGGATGATATTACTGTCAATATTGCAAGGGGTGGACACCCCTTCTTTGAAATTGTTCCTAATATCCAAGGGAGAGCATGATATTAATCCCCATATATCTGGGGGGATACACCTCATTTTGATATTGTTTCTAATATCCCGGGGGCAGTCAGTGATATTGGCAATATGACAGGGTGTGTACACCACACCTGTTACATTGTTTCTTATTTCCTGCAATGAAGAAATTGATATTATTCTCAAAACGGAATGCACGGTACACCCCGCATGAGATATTGTTTCTAATATCCATGGGGGAAAGGATGATATTACTCCCAATGTTTCAGCGGGTGTATAATCCGCCTGTGATATTGTTCCTAGTATCAAGTGGGGGGTGAGGATGATATTACTCCCAATCTCGCAGAGGGTATACACCGCCCCTGTGATATTGTTCTCAATATCCATGGGGGTAGAAAATTATATTACTCCCAATATCGCTGGTGGTGTACACCCCCCCCCCCGGTGATATTGTTTCTAATATTTAGGTGACGGAATGATATTACCCTCAATACCGCAAGTGGTGTACACACCTTTGATATTTTTCCTATTATTTTCGGGGGGAGAAGAGGATATTACTTTCAGTATTGAAGAAACTGTACACGACCCCTGTGATATTGCTCCTAATATCAAGGTTAAAAGAGGATGATATTACCCCCATTATCGCAGGGGGTGGGGTGTACACTTCACCTGTGATATTATTTCTAATATCCGGGGAAGAGAGAATAATATTACTCCCAATAGCGCAGGGGGTGTACACAACTTTTGATATTGTTCCTAATATCCAGGGAAGGAGCCGATGATATTGGTGGCCATATCATAGGGGGTGTACATCCTTGTCTGATATTGTTCCTAGTATTCAGTGAGGGAGAGGATAACATTAATCCTAATATTGCAGGAGGTGTACATATTTGCTGTGATATAGTTCCTAATGTACAGGGAAAAGAGAATAATATTATTCCCAATATCGCAGGGGATATATTGCCCCTGTATATTGTTCCTAATATGGAGAGGGGTAGAGGCTGATATTACTCCCAATATCGCAGGGGGTGTACACACCCCTTTTGATATCGTTCCTGATATCCAGTGGGAAAGAGGCTGATATTACTCCCAATATCGCAGTGGGTGTACACCTCCTTTCTGGTATTGTTTCTAATGTCCAGGGTGGAAGAGGATATTACTGACAATATCGCAGGGGGTGTACACCCCTTCTGTGATATGGTTCCTGATATCCAGGGGGTGAGTGGATGATATTACTCCCAATAACATAGGAAGTGTACACCCACCCTGTGATTTTGTCCCTAATAACCACATGGGGAGGGGTGATATTACTCCCAATATTGCAAGGGGTGTACACACCAACCGTAATGCTGTTTCTTATATCCAGGAGGCGAGAAGATGATATTACTACCAATATTGAAGGAATGTACACCACCCATGTGATATTGTTTTGAAAATCCAGGTGGAAAGAAGATGATATTACTCCCAATATAACAAGGGCTGTACAAACCGCCTGTGATATTATTCGTAAAATCGAGAAGAAGAGAGAATGATATTACTTCCAATAGTGCAGGGGGAGTACACCCTTCCTGTGATATTGTTCCTAATATCTAAATGAAGAGATAATGATATTACTTTCAATACCGCAGAAAGTGTACAACCCCCTGTGATATTGTTCCTAATAACTAGTAGGGGAGAGAATGATATTACTTCTAACATCGCAGTGGCTGTACACCCCCCCCCCACCAACCTCGTGATATTGCTGTTAATTTCCAGCTGGTATAGTATAATGTTTCTCCCAATATAGCAGTGGGTGTACACTCAATCTGTGATATTTCTCCGAATATTCACGGAAAAACAGGATGACACTACTCTGAATATCGCAAAGAACTTACACTCCTTTTGTGATATTGTTCCTAATATCCAGAAGGGGAGAGGATGATATTACTTTTAATATCGCAGGCGGTGTACACCCCCCTTTGATATTGTTCGTAATATCCAGGTGAGGATAAAATGATATTACTCCCAATATTGCATGGGGTGTACATTCTCCTGTGATATTGTTAGTAATATCCAGGGGAGCAGAGGTTGATATTACTCTCAGCATCGTAGGCGGTATACATTTCCCTGTGATATTTTTCATAATATCAAGAGAAGAATAGGTTGATATTAATCCCAATATCACAATGGTCATACACCCCCTGTGATATTGTTCGTAATATATGGAGGGGGAAGGATGATATTACTCTCAATATCGTAGAGGAATATACACATATCACAGAGGACCACATCACAGAGGGGGTACGCCCCCTGAGACACCCCCCTGCGATATTGTTCATGATATCCAGAGGGGGAGAGAATGATATTACTACCAATATCGCAGGGAGTGTACACCTTCTTCTGATATTGTTTGTAATATCCATAGTGGAAGAGGATGGTATTACTACAGATTTCGTAGGGGGTGTACACCCCCTTGCGATATTGGTAGTAGTATTCGGAAGGGGAGAGGATGATATTACTCTCAATATCACAGGTGTTGTTCACAGCCCTGTTATATTGTTCATAACATTCAAGGGTAGAGATGATATAACTCCCAATGTCGCATGGAATTTACATTCTATGTGATATTGTTCATGATATCCAAGGTGGCAATGATATTACTTTCAATGTCGCAGGAGGTGTACACCCTAACTGATAATGTTCATAATATCTAAGGGGGGAGATGATATTACTCCCAGAGTCGCAGGGGATGTACAACCTCTGTGATATTGTTTTTAATATCCAAGGGGGAAGATGATATTACTCCCAAGATCGTGAATACCCTGTGTATGCACCCTCTGTGATATTGTTCATAATATCCCAGGAGGGAGATGACTTTACTTCCAGTATCTCAGGGGGTGTACACCCTCTGTGAAATTGTTTCTAATATCCCAAGGGTAGATGACGCTTCTCCCAGTATCACAGAAGGTGTACATCCTCTGTGACATTGTTCGTAACATCCAATGCAGGAGATGACGTTACTCCCAGTATCGAAGGGGGTGTACCCCCTCTGTATTGTTGTTCATGATATTCAAAGGGGGAGATGACTTTACTCCCAGCATCTCAGGGGATGTACCCCCTTTTTGATGTTGTTTGTAATATCCAAGGAGGGAGATGACGTTACCCCCAGTGTCGCAGAAGGTGTGCCCCCTCTGTAATATTGTTCATAGTATCCCATGTGGTAGATGACGTTACTTCCAGTATTGCAGCAGGTGTACCCTCTCTGTGATATTATTTGTAATATCTAAGGGGAAAGATGACGTTACTCCCAGTATCTCAGAGAGTGTACCTTCTCTCTGATATTGTTCATAAAATCCACGGGGTGAGATGACATTACTCCCAGGATCACTGGGGGTGTATCCCCTCTGTGATAATATTTGTAATATCAAAGGTGGATGATGATACTGCTCTCAATATCGCAGGTGGTGTACACCCTCTGTGATATTGTTCGTAATACTCAAGGAAGGAGATGATACTACACCCAATGTCGCAGGGGGTGTACACTCTCTGTGCTATTGTTTGTACTATACAAGGGGAAAATGATACTACTCCCAATGTTGCCGAGGGTGCACACCCTCTGTGATTTTGTACGTATTATCCAAACGGGGAGATGACACAACTCCCAATGTCACAGTGGTTGTACATCCTCTGTGATACTGTTCGTAATAATCAAGGGGGACGATACTACCCCCGATGTAGCAGGAAGTGTACACCCTCTGTAATATTGTTTGTGATACCCAAGATGGGAGATAATACTACTCCCAGTGTCACAGGGGGTGTACACCCTCTGTGTTATTGTTCGTAACATCCAAGGGGGAGATGATACCACTTCCAATGTCGCAGGGGGTGTACACCCTCTGTGTTATTGTTTACAATATCCAAGGGGTGAGATGATACTACTTCCAAAGTCGCAGGGGATGTACATCCTCTGTGATACTGTTTTGTGATATCCAAGGGAAAAGATAATATTACTCCCAATGTCGCATTGGGTGTACACCCTCTGTGATATTGTTTATAATATCCATGGGGGGAGATAATATTACTCCCGATGTCGCAAGTGGTGTGTACCCTCTGTGTTATTGTTCATAATATTTAAGGGGGGGAATGATATTACTCCCAATGTCACACGGGTATACATTCCAAGGGTGGATATAATATTACTCCCAATGTCGCAGGGGGTGTACACCCTCTCTGTTATTGTTTGTATTATCCAAGGGGGGAGACGATGCTACTTCCAATGTCTCAGCGGATTGTACAAACAATATCACAGAGGATGTACACCCTCTCTGTTATTGTTCTTAATATCCAAGGGGGGAATGATGTTACTCACAATGTCGCATGGGGTGTACACCCTCTGTGATATTGTTTGTAATATCCAAAGTGGGAGATGATATAACTGCCAATGTTGCCTGGGGTGTACACCCTTTGTGATATTTTTGGTAATATCCAAGGGGGATGATGATGTTACTCCCAGTATTGCAGGAGGTGTACCCCCTCTGTGATATTCTTCATAATATCCAAGGAGGGAGATGTCATAACACCCATTATCACAGGCAGTGTACCCCTCTCATATCATTTGCAATATCCAATGGGGGAGATGACATTACTCCCAGTATCACAGCAGGCGTACCCCCTTTGTGATATTCTTCATAATATTCAAGGAAGGATATGATACTACTCCCCATATCATAACACCGTGTGTATACACTGTCTGTGATATTGTTTGTAATATCCAAGGGGGGAGATGATACTACTCCCAATGTTGCAGGGGGTGTACACCCTCTGTGATAATGTTCATAATATCCAAGGGGGTGATGATACTACTCCCAATGTTGCAGAGCATGTACATCCTCTGTGATATTGTTTGTAATATCTAAAAGGGGAGATAATATTACCCCCAAATATTGCAGGGGGTGTACACCCTCTGTGATATTGTTTGTAATATCCAAGGGGGAGATGATACTACACCCAATGTCGCAGGGAGTGTACACCCTCTGTGATACTGTTTGTAATATCCAAGGGGGGAGATGATACTACTCCCAATGTTGCAGAGGGTGTACACCCTCTATGATACTGTTTGTAATATCCATGGGGGAGGTAATACTATTCCAAATTTCACAGGGGATGAACACCCTCTGTGATATTGTTTGCAGTATCCAAGGTGGGAGATTATACTATTCCCAATGTCTCAGGGGATGTACACCTTTTGTGATATTGTTCGTAATATCCAAGGGGGGAGATGATACTACTTCCAATGTCACAGGGTGTGTATACCCTCTATGATATTGTTTGTAATATTCAAGGGGGGAGATGATACTACTCCCAATGTCACAGGGGGTGTACACCCTCTGTGTATTGTTCATAATATCCAAGGGGGCAGATGATACTACCTCCATTGTCACAGGAGATGTACATCCTCTGTGATATTGTTTGTAATATCCAAGGGGAAAGATGATATTACTATTAATGTCGCAAGGGGTTTTACCCTCTGTGATATTGCTCGTAATATTTAAGGGGGGAATAATGTTACTCCCAATGTCGCACGGGTGCACACTTTCTGTGTTATTGTTTGTAATATCCAAGGGGAGATATGATATTACTCCCAATATCGCAGCTGGTGTACACCCTCTGTGATGTTGTTTGTAATATCCAAAGGGGGAGATGATATTATGCCCTGTGTTGCAGGGGGTGTATACCGTCGGTGATATTGTTTATAATATCCAAGAAGTTAGATGATATTACTCACAATGTCGCAGGGGTGTACACCCTTGGTGATGTTGTTTGTAATATCCAAAGGGGGAGATGATATAACTCCCAATGTCGCATAGAATGTACACCCTCTGTGATATTGTTCATAATATCCAAGGCGGGGAGATAATATTACATTCAGTGTCACAAGGGTGTATACACCCTATGTGATATTGTTCATAGTATCCAAGGGGGAGATCATATTACTCCCATTGTAGCAGTGGGTGTACAACTTCTGTACTATTGTTCATAATATCCAAGGGGGGAGATGATATTACTCCCAATGTCATAAACACCCTATGTGTATACCCTCTGTGATATTGTTCATAACATCAAAGGAGGGAGATGACCTTACTCCCAGTATCACAAGCGATATATACCCTTTGTGAAATTATTCCTAATATCCAAGGAGGAGATGATGTTATGCCCAGTATCACAGAAGGTGTATCCCCTCTGTGATATTGTTCATAACATCCAAGGGGGGAGATGACGTTACTCTCAGTATCTCATGGGGTGTACTCCCTTTGTGATATTGTTTGTAATATCCAAGGAGGGAGATTATGTTACTCCCAGTATTGCAGCAGGTGTACCCTCACTGTGATATTGTTCGTAATATCTAAGGGGAAAGATGATGTTACTCCCAGTATGTCAGGAAATGTACCCACTCTATGATACTTTTCGTAATATCCAAGGGGGGAGATGACGTCACTCCCAGAATCGCAGAGAGTGTACCCCATCTGTGATATTGCTTGTAACATCAAAAAACGGAGATGACGTTACCCTAGTATCGCAAGGGGTGTACCCCCTCTGTGATAGTGTTCGTAATACGCAAGGGGCGAGATGACATTACTCCCAGTATCGTAGGGGGTGTACCTTCTCTGTAACATTTTTCATAATATCTAAGAAGGGAGGTGACGTTTATTCCGGTATCACAGGGGGGTGTACCCACTCTGCGATATTCTTTGTAATATGCAAGGTGGGAGATGACTTTACTCCCAGGATAGCAGGGTGTGTACTGCCTCTGCAATATTGTTTGTAATATCCAATAGGGAAGATGACATTACTTTCAGTATCACAGCACGCGTACCCTCTCTGTGATATTGTTTGTAATATCCAAGGGAGCAAATGACGTAACTCCCAGTATCTCAGGGGGTGTACCTCTCCTGTGATATTGTTCGTAACTTTAAAGGGGAAAGATGACGTTACTCCCAGTATCGCAGGGGGTCTACCTTCTCTGTGATATTGTTCGTAATATGTAAGGGGGGAGACGACGTTACTCCCAGTGTCGCAGGGGGTGTACCCCTTCTGTGATACTGTTCCTAATATTTAAGGGGGGAGATTATGTGCCGAGACCAGCTCGGTCGGGGAGACCCTAACCCAGCGGAGCTAAAGGAATTAAAGACACACACAATGTAAATGACGAGTTAATGGGTGCAGCACACCAACATGGCGCATGTATACATATGTAACAAACCAGCACGTTTTGCACATGTACCCTAGAACTTAAAGTATAATAATAATAAATAAATAATAAATAAATAAATTTATAAAAAAAGAAACATAGAAGTGTGGAGTAGAAAATCAGGGGTCTCACAGCCTTCAGAGCTGAGAGCCTCAAATAGAGATTTACCCACGTATTTATTAACAGAGAGCCAGTGATAAGCATTGTTTCTATAGATTATAGATTAACTAAAATTATTCCTTATGGAACATAAGGGGATGGGCCGAAATAAAGGGATGGGTTTGGCAGGAGCTTGTCCTTAAGGCACAGATCGCTCATGCTATTGTTTGTGGTTTAAGAACGCCTTTAAGCGGTTTTCCGCCCTGGGTGGGCCAGGTGTTCCTTGCCCTCATTCTAGTAAACCCACAACCTTCCAGCGTGGGCATCAAGGACATCACGAACATGTCACAGTGCTGCAGAGATTTTGTTTATGGCCAGTTTTGGGGCCAGTTTATGGCCAGATTTTGGGGGGCCTGTTCCCTACAATTATGTAACTCCTACTATCGCAGACGGTGTACCCTCTCAGTGATATTATTCGTAATATCCAAGGGGGAGATGACGTTACTCTCAGTATCACAGGGGGTGAACCGCCTGTGAAATGGTTCATAATATCCAAGCTGGAAGATGACGTTACTCCCAATATCACAGAGGGTGTACCCCCTCTGTTATATGGTTCATAACATACAAGAGGGGAGATGACGGTACTTCCAATATCGCTGCGGGTGTACCCCTTCTGAGGTATGGTTCGTAATATAAAAGGGGAGAGAAGACGTTACTCCCAATATCACAGGGGGTGTACCCCCTCTGAGATATGTTTCGTAATATCCAAGGAGGAAGAAGACGTTACTCCCAATATCGTAGAGGGTGTACCCCGTCTGTGACATGGGTCGTAACGACCAAGAAAGGAAATGACGTTACTCCCAATATCGCAGAGGGTGTGCTCCCTCTCTGATACACTTTGTAATATGCAAGGGCGGAGATGATGTTACTCCCAATATTGCAGAAGGTGTATACCCTCTGTGATATGGTTCGTAATATCCAAGGAGGGGAATGACGTTACTCCCAATATCGCAGGTTGTGTATCCCCTCTGTGATATGGTTCGTAATATCCAATAGAGGAGATGACGTTACTCCCAGTATCTAAGGAAGTGTACGCACTCTGTGATATGGTTCATAATATCCAAGGGGGAAATGACGTTCACCCAATATCGCACACGGTGGACCCCTTCTGTGATACTGTTCATAATATACAAGGGGGGAGATGATGTTACTCCCAATATTTCAGGGGGTGGACTTCCTCTGTCATATTGTTCATAATATTCAAGAAGGGAGATGATGTTACACCCAATATCAAAGGGGATGGTACCCATCTATGATTTTGTTCATAATATCCAATTGGGGAGATGGTGTTACTACCAACATCACAGAGGGTGTACACCCTCTGTGATATTGTTAGTAAAATCCAAAAGAAGACACGATGTTGCTCCCAATATAGCGAAGGTGTACCCCCTCTGTGTTATTGTTCGTAATATCCAAGGGGGGAAATTTTCTTACTCCCAATATCGTAGGAGGTGTATCCTCTCTGTAATATTGTTCATAATATCCAAGGGGGAAATGATGTTACCCCCAATATTGCAGGGGGTAGAACCCTCTGTGATATTGTTCATAGTATTCAAAAGAAGACATGATGTTACTACCAATATCGCAGAGGGAGCATACCCCCTCTGTGATATTGTTCATAATATCAAAGGGGGGAGATCATGTTACTCCCAATATCACAAGGGGTTTACGCCCTCTGTTATATTGTTCGTAATATCTAAGGAGGGAGATGATGTTATGTCCAATATCACAGAGGGTGAACCCACTCTGTGATATTGTTCATAATATCCAAAAAAGGAGATGATGTTACTCCCAATATCGCAGGCAGTATACACCCTCTGTAATATTGTTCATAATATTCAAGGGGGAAGATGGTGTTTCCCCCAGTATCACAGGGGGTGTACCCCCTCTGTGATTGGATTATTGGTAATATCCAATGTAGCTGATGATGTTACTCTCCATATTGCGGGGGGGTGGGTAGCCCCTCTGTGATATTTTTCATAATATCTAAGGGGAAGATGGTGTTACTCCCAATATGGCAGGGATGTACCCCCTCTGTGATATTGTTCATAATATTCATGGGGGGAGATTATGTTACTCTCAATATCGCAGGGGGTTTACCCACTCTGTGATATTGTTCATAACATTTAAGGGGGGAGATAATGTTACTCCGAGTATCACAGGAAGTGTACCCCTTCTATGATATTGTTTATGATATCCAAAGTAGGAGATGATATTACTCCCAATATCACAGAGGGTGTACTCCCTCCCAAACAGAGGGTGTACTCCCTCTGTGATATTGTTTGTAATATCCAAGCGGGGAGATTATATTACTCCCAGTATCATAAACACCCTGTGTGTACACCCTCTGTGATATTATTTGTAATATCCAAGCAGGGAGAGGATGATATTACCCTCAGTATCGCAAGAGGTATACACCCCATGTGATACTGTTCGTAATATCCGGGGGGAGAGGATGATATTACCCCCAATATCACAGGAGGTGTACACCCCTTGTGATATTGTTTGTAATATCCAGGGGGGAAAGGGATGATATTACCCCCAATATCGCAGGAAGCATAGACTTCCTTTGATAATGTTCATAATATCCGAGGGGGGGAGTATAATGTTACCCCCAATATCATCGTGGGTGTTCACCCCCTGTGATATTGTTTATAAAATCCAGAAAGGGAGAGGATGATGTTATCCCCAATATCGCAGGGGATGTACACAGCGATATAGTTCATAATATCCAAAAAAGAGAGGATGGTATTACCCTCAATACTGCAGGGAGTGTACACCCCCCTGGGATATTTTTTGTAATATCCAGGGAGGGAGAGGATAATATTACTCCCAATATGGCAGGAGATGTACACCCCGTTGTGATATTGTTTTTAATATCTGGGGGAAGAGGAGGATATTACCCCCAATATGGCAGGGGGTGTACACCCCCTGTGATATTGTTCCTAATATACAGGCGGGAGAGGATTATATTATTCACAATATCGCAGGGGTGTACAGCCCCCTGTGATATTGTTTGTAATATTTAGGAGGGGAGATTATGACATTACCCACAATATCGCAGGGGGTGTACACCCCTCTTTTATATTGTTCATAATATCCAGGGGTAGAGAGGATGATATTACCCCCAATATTGCAGGGGGTGTACAACCCCCTGTGTTATTGTTCATAATATTCGGGGGGGAGAGGACGATATTACCCCCAATATCGCAGTGGTTGTACACCCCCCGTGATGTTGTTTATAATATCCGGGGGGAGAGGATGAGGATGATATTACCCCCAATATTGAAGGGGATGTACAGCCCCCTGTGATATTGTTTGTAATATCCAGGCGGGTAGAGGATTATATTACCTCCAATATCGCAGTGGGCCCACAACCCCCTGTGATGTTGTTCGTGATATTTTGGAAAAGAGAGGATGATATTACCACCAATATTGCAGGAGGTGTACAATCCTCTGTGATATTGTTCGTAATTTTCGGGGGGAGGGAGACAATGATATTATCTTCAATATCGCAGATTGTGTACACCCCCCTGTATTATAGTTCATAATACCCAGGAAAATAGAAGACGACATTATCCCCAATATCACAGGGAGTGTACACCCCCCTGTGTTATTGTTTGTAATATCCAGGGGAAGAGAGGATGATATTACCTTCAATATCACAGGCGGTGTACACCCTCCGTAATTTTATTCATAATAACGAATTACTCCAAATATCGCAGGGAATGTACACCCTCTGTATTGTTATTCATAATAACCAAGGGGCGAGGTGATATTATTCCTTATATCGCAGGGGGTGTACACACTTTTTGGTATTATTTCTAATATCTGGGGAGGACATATTACTTCTAATCTCGCAGGGGGTGTACACTCTCCGTGCTATTATTCTTAATATCCAAGGCGGGACATTATATTACTCCTAATATCGCAAGGGGTACATTCTCTGTGATATTATTCATAATATCCAAGGGGGAACATGATATTATGCCTGATATTGCAGGGGTTGTACACCCTTCATGGTATTATTTGTAATATCCAAGGGGAAACATGGTATTACTTTGTGGAGGGTGTCCACTCTCCATGATATTATTTGTAATAGCTAAGGGGAAACATAATATTACTTCACAGGGCGTGCACATTCTCCATGACATTATTTGTAATATTCAAGGGGGGACATGATATTACTTCCAATAGCGCAGGGAGTGTACATCCTTCATGGTATTATTCACAATATCTAAGGGGTCATGACATTACTCCCAATATTGCAGAAGGTGTACACCCTCCATGGTGTTATTTGTAATATCCAAGGGGGGCATGATATTACTTATAATAGTGCAGGGCGTGGTCACCCTCCGTGGTATTATTCGTAATATGCAAAACGGGAGGTGATAATGCTTCTGATATCGTAGGAGGTGTACACCCTTTGCGGTATTATTCGTAATATTTAAGGGGAAACATGATATTACTTTGCAAGGGGTGTAAACCTTCCGTGATATTATGTGTAATATTCAAGAGGAGACATAATATTACTTCACAGAGGGTGTATAACTTTTGTGAGATTATTTGTAATATTCAAGGGGGGAGAGAATATTACTTCGCAGGGTGTGTACCCCTCTGTGAGATTCTTTGTAATATCCCAGTGGAGAAGAGATGATATTACTCCTAATAATATTGCAGGGGTGTACCCCCTCTGCGGGATTCTTTGTAATATTTCAGAACGGAGGTGACATTACTCCTAATAATATCATAGGGGCTGTACCCTCTTTGTGAGATTCTTCTTGATATCCCAGGTGGGAGATGACGTTACTCCTTGTAATATAGCAGGTGGTGTACACCCTCTGTGATATTATTTGCAATATCTCAGGGGGAGATGATATTACTTATAATAATGTAAACACCCTGTGTGTACACACCCTCTGTGATATTCTTCATAATACCCAAGGGGGATGATGATATTACTCCTAATATCTCAGGGGTGTACACCCTCTGTGATATTATTAATAATTTTTAAGGGGGGAGATGATGTTACTCCTAATATCGCAAGGGGTGTACATCCTCTGTGATATTATTCGTAATATCCAACGGGGGAAATGATGTTACTCCTAATATCATAAACACGCTGTGTGTACACCCTCTGTGATATAATTCGTAATATCCAAGGGGAAAGATGATATTATTACTACTATTGCAGTGGGTGTAGACCCTCCATGATATAATTCGTAATGATGTCCAAGAAAAAAGATGATATTACTTCTAATATCACAGTGGGCGTACACCCTCCGTGACATTTCTCATAATGATTTTCAAGAAAGGAGGTGACATTACTTCTAATATCACAGTGAACGTACACCCTTTGCGATATTATTCATAATGATGTCCAAGGGAGGAGAAAACATTACTTCTAATACCTCAGTGTGCGTACACCCTCTGTTATATAATTCATAATCATGTCCAAGGCAGGAGATTACATTACTCCTAATATCTCAGTAGGCTTATAATATCGCAGTGGGCATACACCCTCCGTGATATTATTCGTAATGATGTCCATAAAGTAGATGACATTTCTCTTAATATCACAGTAGGCTTAAACCCTCTCTGATATTATTCATAATGATGTCCAAGGGAGGAGATGACATTACTCCTAATATCGCAGTGGACGAACACCCTCTGTGATATTATTCGTAATAATGTCCAAGGGAGGAGATGACCTTACTCCTAATATAGCAATGGACATACACTCTCTGTGATATTATTCGTAATAAAGTCCAAGGGAGGAGATGACATTACTCCTAATATCTCAGTGGGCGTAAATCCTCTGTGATATATTGGTAATGATGTCCAAGGGACGAGATGACATTATTCCTAATATCGCAGTGGGCGTACACCCTCTGTGATATTATTCTTGATGTCCAAGGGAGGAGATGACATTACTCCTGATATCGCAGTGGATGTACACCCTCTGTAATATTATTCATAATATCCAAAAAAGGAGATATTACTTCTAATATCGCAGTGGATGTACATCCTCTGTGATATTATTTGTAATAGGCAAGGAAGGAGGTGATATTACTCCTAATATCCCACGCACCCTGTGTGTACACCCTCCGTGATTATATTTGTAATATCCAAGGGAGGAGATGACATTACCCCTAATGTCTCAGTGGTTGTACACCCTTTGTGATATTATTTGTAATATCCAAGGAAGGAGATATTACTCCTAATATAGTAGTGGGTGTACACTTTTTGTGATATTATTCATAATATCCAAGGGAGAAGATGATATTACTCTTAATATTGTACACACTTTCTGTGTACACCCTCTGTAATATTATTCATAATATCCAAGGGAGGAAATTATACTGCTCCCAATATCGCAGGGGGTGTACACTTTCTATGATACTCCTCGTAATAGCCTAATGAGGAGATGATATTACTCCTAATATCGTAGTGGGTGTACGCCCTCTGTGATAATATTTATAACATCCAATGGAGAAGAGGAATTACTCCTAATAAAACAGGGAGTGTACACCCTCTGTGATACTATTTGTAATATCCAACGGAGGAGATGATATTACTTCTAATATCACAGGAGGTTTACACCCTCTGTGATACTATTCCGAATATCCATGGGAGGAGATGATGTTACTGCTAATATCGCATGGGGTGTATACCCTCGGTGATACTATTCTTCATAATATCCAAGGGAGGTCATGATGTTACTTCTAATATCACACACGGTGTACACCCTCTGTGATACTATTATTCGTAACATTTAAGGGAAGAGATTATGTTACTTCTAATATCACATGCAGTGTACACCCTCTGTGATACTATTATTTGTAATATTTAAGGGAGGAGATGATGTTACTCCTAATATTGCATGGGGTGTACACCCTTCGTGATACTATTATTCATAATGTCTCAGAAAGGAGATGATGTTACTGCTAATATTGCATGGGGTGTACACCCTCTGTGACACTATTATTCATAATATTTAGAAAAGGAGATGATGTTACTCCTAATATTGAACAGGTGTATATTCTCTGTGATACTATTATTTGTAATATACAAGGAAAGATATAATGTTACTCCTAATATCGCATGGGACTTACACCCTTTGTGATGCTATTATTCTTCATATCCATGGGAGGAGATCATGTTACTTCTAATATCACATGGGATGTACACCCTCTGTGATGCTATTATTTGTAATATCCAAGGGAGGAGATGATGTTACTCCTCATATTGCATGGGTACACCCTCTGTGATGCTATTGTTCGTAAAATCCAAAGGAGTAGATGATGTTACTTGTAATATCCCATGGAATGTACACCCTCGGTGATGCTATTATTCATAATATCCAAGGAAGGAGATTATATTCTTTCTAATGTCATACAAGGTGTACATCCTTGGTGATACTATTATTCACAATATCCAAAAAAGATTATATTATTCCTAATATCACAGGAGGGGTACACCCTTAGTGACATTATTCATAATATCCATGGCGGATGATGACATTGCCCCTAATATCACCATGGGTGGTCACCCTTTGTGACATTATTCATAATATTCATGAGAGATAATTATATTGCTACAAATATCCCCATGGGTGGACATTATGTGACATTATGTGACATTATGTCACATAATGAGGTGACAATATGTCACCTCTGTGACATTATTCATAATATCCAAAGGAGATGATGATATTGCCCCTAATATCACCATGGGTGGACTCCCTCTGTGACACCTTTTGTAAAGGAGGATTATAGAGTGAGCAATATATTTTTACATATCTGTTGAGGGTCCCTAGCAAATATTATAACATCTGAACTGTGAAAGCCTGGATTAACAACTAGAATTTTAAATAACAATTGTCTTATTCACAAAATGTTGTAAAGCTTAAGATGGAAAAATACAAAATGATTTGACATTACCTAAAGGAGCATGAGCTCTTGTTAGGTATATGATGGTGGCCCTGAACTTGAGCCAACATCTATAATCCCTTTTATCAATCAACAAGCCATGTTCTTTTATATGGCCTGTAGACTATTAAAATACAAAAATGTGATAATGGATAAACAACCAACACAAAGCCCCCACACTTCAAATACTGTCCTGGATTGATGAGGGAAGACTGGTTGGTGTGGGGGTGGGGGAGAATTCAAACATTTATCTGCAATCCTAATGGTTAAAATTTTACCAGGAACAGACTTGCCACTCTCTTGAAATACTGTCTCTGAGATTAACGTAATAACAGCATCATCTCTGTTGAAAGGCTACGTTCCCTTATGATGCTGATTTTTTATGTATGTTTTTGTTTTCTTTTGAGAAGGAGTCTTGGCCAGGCTGGAGTGCAGTGGCGATCTCGGCTCACTGCAACCTCGGCCTGCCAGGATCAAGCTATTCTTCTGCCTCAGCCTCCTGAGTAGCTGAGACTACAGGCGCGTGCCACCATGCCTGGCTAATTTCTGTATTTTTAGTATCGACGGGGTTTCACCATGTTGGCCAGAATTGTCTCCATCTCCTGACCTCGTGATCCACCTACCTCGACCTCCCAAAGTGCTGGGATTACAGATGTGAGCCACCGCACCCAGCCTGTGTATGTTCTTTATGTTTACCCTACCAAAAGCAGATCTGAGCATTTTTGCTCGCCTTAGAGGTGCATAAAAGAACTCTAAGCTTAGGTATGCAGAATAGGCACTGGATGTATGTAGTGAGGTTACCAGAAGTCTTGTTGGCTCCCTAATGTCCTTATCATCTCTCTTTGCAGGCTGCGGATGCACACAAGGCAACTAAAATCTTAGGCATCATTCGAAAATGTTTGGCTGCCTGCTACAAACTCAGAAGAGAGAACACTTACTTATATTCATACTTATATTGGACTGGATATATTTCAAATCCAATTCTTTTTTTAAAAAGATGCTTCACTTTAGGAAATAAGACATCAGACCAGCAACATCAACTAGGTATGGAATAACTTGCTGGTGAAACGCTTAAAACTAGGAATCTTCTAAATCTTCTAAAGGTGCTTAAGATAATGGAGAAATCAATAAACAGGCATCCAAGTGTTGTGGCTGTAAAGCAATAACATAGGGTCCCTAGTAAAGAGTAAGCCTAAGAGTTGGTTTTGGAGAGAACTTGGGCCAAGAACAGCAGAAAAAGCTAAATGAGCTACTTATCTTGATGTGTTTTAATATTGGTGCATTAGCAGTATCTTATGGAAGTTGTGAACACTAAGAACGAATTTCAAGAAAAATAAAAATGTTTATAGGGAATATTAAAATAAAAACAGCTTAAATTAGTTCTATAAATAAAATAGGCCTGGCACAGCGACTCACGCCTGTAACCCCAGCACTTTGGGAGGACAAGGTGAGAAGATCACTTGAGGCCAGGAGTTCAAGACCAGCCTGGGCAACAAAGTGAGACCCCATCTCTGTTCTTTTTAATATCAAAATTATTATAATAAAAAAGTAAAAATAAACGTACCTACTTAGAACACATATTAAATAAAGGAATGCCATGAGAAAATGGCACTGCATTTACCAAGTCACCCCTAGATTCTTGTGCAATGATAAAGATTGGGACTATGTATTAACAATTTCATAAATAAATAATCAACAATTTTCTTTCCATTATTTTAATGCTGGGTAAAGCCTGAAATGTGGTGTCAAGTTTTCCATTTGCATTACGTCAAATTCTTGTCTACTATGGATATTCTGATATGACAAAGACTAGTTAAACTCCTATTGAAAGATTCGCCATTTACTACACTCAAATAACTTCTCTTAGACATAGATTCTTTGATGTTGAATGAGCATTGGGTTACGACTGAATCTCCTCATGCAAATACACGTTTATTACATTTATAATCTTTTTGCATGGCATGAATTTGATACTAAACAAGGTAGTTTCTTTGACTGATGGCTTTTTCACATTCATTGCAGTAATGGAATTTTATTCCCATGCGAATTCTCCAAATGTGACTAAGGTATGAAAATATTAATAGCATGAAAATTGAATTATCTGATGCTGAGTAACGGTTGAGCTATGACTGAAGGCTTTACCACAGGCAGTGCATACATGATTTCTCCCTGGTGTGAACTCTCATAGAAAAAACAAGAGAGGCCTCCCAATATTGCATGGACGTACAATGATAATGTGCCATGAACTGAAAATATAATTATTTGGCACTCAGCACCCGAGGTCTTAGCACCTGGGCCCATGTCTCCAGAGGTGAAGAGCAGAGTCAGATGCCTCCCTCCGCCCCCACAGAGGTCTCCCACCATTCTAACCTCACAGGGCTTGAGGTGGGATGAGATTTAAATTTATATGAAAATACTTACAAATATTTTAAAATTATTTCTTACTATTGCTATATTTATCATACAAAAATATGAATACTTAATCATTTTTAGGTGAGGCTAGTGTAAAAAAATGGACCTTCCAATCAAAACTCCATAAATAAAAATTTTAAATGCTATCTTGGTTCTCATCCTTGGCAATGATTCTTAAATATATCTCTATGTATTAGGAATCTGCAGCTCTGCAGTGTGGCCTAGGCATCTGACAGTCTGTGTATGTACGTGTGTGTGTGTGTGTGTGTGTGTGTGTGTGTTTATTTCTGTCATTGCTTTTTTAAAAACTTAATTGATTGAATTTTTTTAAGAGATAGGGTCTCACTATGTTGCTCAGGTTAGTCTCGAACTCCTGAACTCAAGTAATCCTTTTCCCTCTGCCTCTGGAGTAGCTGAGACCACAGGTATGCACCGTCATGCCCAGCTTGCCATTGTTTTTTTGTTTGTTGTTCTCTTTCTTTCCTTCTTTCTTTCTTTCATTCTTTTATTCTTTCTTTCTCCTTTTTCTTTCTTTCTTTCTTTCATTCTTTTGTTCTTTCTTTCTTTTCTGTCTTTTTTTTTTTTTTTTTTTTTTTTTTTGGAGAAGACTCTTGTTCTGTTACCCAGACTGGAGTGCAGTAGCATGTTCATGGCTCACTGCAGCCTCAATCTCCTGGGCTCAAGAGATCCTCTCACCTCAGCCTCCTGAGTAGCTAGGACTATAGGCACATGCTACCACACCCAGCTAATTTTTAAACTTTTTGTAGAAACTGGATGTTGCCATGTGGCCCAGGATGATCTGAAACTCCTGACCTCACGTGATCCTCCTGCCTCAGCCTCCCAAAGTGCTGAGATTACAGGCATGGGCCACCATGCCTGGCTGCCATCGCTTTTTTAACAGCTTTATTGACATATAATTCACATACTGTATAATTTATTCATTCAAAGTGTACAAATCGACAGTTTTTAGTATATTCACAGAATTTTGCAACCATCACTAAAATTAAATTTTAACACATTTTCAGCACTCCAAAAAAGAAACCAATACACTTTAAGAGTCACTCCTCATTCTCCAGTCTCACACCTGACCCACAGTCCCAGGCAATCTACGTTAGATCTCTTTAGAGAGACTCACTTTCCGGACATTTTAACCTACTTTCTGTATCTTCGAATTGGTCTATTCTGGACATTTCATATAGATAGAACAATACAATATGTAACATTTTGTGATTGGTTTCTTTGACTTGACATAATATTTTGAAGTTTCAACCATGTTGTAGCATGTGTCAGTATTTCATTCCTTTTTTTTTTTAAATATACTTTAAGTTCTGGGATACATGTGCAGAATGTGCAGATTTGTTATATAGGTATACACGTGCCATGGTGGTTTGCTGCACCCATCAACCTGTCATCTACATTAGGTATTTCTCCTAATGCTATCCCTCCCCTAGACCCCCACCCCCAGACAGGCCCTGGTGTGTGATGTTCCCCTTCCTGTGTCCATGTGTTCTCATTGCTCAACTCCCACTTATGAGTGAGAACATGCAGTGTTTGGTTTTCTGTTCCTGTGTTAGTTTGCTGAGAATGATGGTTTCTGCTTTCATCCATATCCCTGCAAAGGACATGAACTCATCCTTTTTTATGGCTGCATAGTATTCCATGGTGTACAAGTGTCATATTTTCTTTATCCAGTCCATCATTGATGGGCATTGGGGTTGGTTCCAAGTCTTTGCTATTGTTAACAGTGCTGCAATAAACATACATGTACATGTGTCTTTATACTAGAATGATTTATACTCCTTTGGGTATATGCCCAGTAATGGGATTGCTGGGTCAAATGGTATTTCTGTTTCTAGATCCTTGAGAAATTGCCACACTGTCTTCCGCAATGGTTGAACTAATGGTCCCACCAACACTATAAAAGCATTCCTATTTCTCCATATCCTCTCCAGCATCTGTTGTTTCCTGACTTTTTAATGGTCACCATTCTAACTGGTGTGTGATGGTATTTCCTTGTGGTTTTAATTTGCATTTCTCTAATGATCACTGATGATAAGCATTTTTTTGTAAGTTTTTTGGCCACATAAATGTCTTCTTTTGAGAAGTGTCTGTTCATATTGTTCACCCACTTTTGGATAGGGTTGTTTTTTTCTTGTAAATTTGTTTAAGTTCCTGTAGATTCTGGATATTAGCCCTTTGTCAGATGGATAGGTTGCAAAATTTTTCTCCCATTCTGTAGGTTGCCTATTCATTCTGATAATAGTTTTTTTTGCTGTGCAGAAGCTCTTTAGTTTAATAAAATCCCATTTGTCAATTTTGGCTTTTGTTGCCATTGCTTTTGGTGTTTCACACATGAAGGCTTTGCCCATGCCTATGTCCTGAATGGTATTGTCTAGGTTTTCTTCTAGGGTCTTTGTGGTTTTAGGTCTTACATTTAAGTCTTTCATCCATCTTGAGTTAACTTTTGTATAAAGTGTAAGGATGGGGTCCAGTTTCAGTTCTCTGCATATGGCTAGCCAGTTTTCCCAGCACCATTTATTAAATAGGGTATCCTTTCCCCATTGCTTGTTTTTGTCAGGTTTCTCAGAGATCTGATGGTTGTAGATAAGTGGCATTATTTCTGAGGCCTCAGTTCTGTTCCATTGGTCTATATATCTGTTTTGGTACCAGTATCATGCTGTTTTGGTTCTGTAGTGTTATAATATAGTTTGAAGTCAGGTAGCATGATGCCTCCAGCTTTTTTTTTTTTCCTTAGGATTGTCTTGGCTATATGGGCTCCTTTTTGGTTGCATATGAACTTTAAAGTAGTTTTTTCCAATTCTGTGAAGAAAGTCAATGATAGCTTGATGGGGATAGCATTGAGTCTATAAATTACTTTGGGCAGTATGACCATTTTCACAATAATGATTCTTCCTATCCATGAGCATGGAATGTTTTTCCATTTGTTTGTGTCCTCTCTTATTTCCTTGAGCAGTGGTTTGTAGTTCTGCTTGAAGAGGTCCTTCACATCCCTTGTAAGGTGGATTTCTCATTATTTTATTCTCTTTGTAGCAATTGTGAAGGGGAGTTCGCTCATGATTTGGCTCTCTGTTTGTCTGTTATTGGTATATAGGAATGCTTGTGATTTTTGCACATTGATTTTTATATCTTGAGAGTTTGCTGAAGTTGCTTATCAGCTTAAGGAGATTTGGGGCTGAGACGATCGGATTTTCTAAATATACTATCATGTTATCTGCAAACAGAGACAATTTGACTTCCTCTCTTCCTATTTGAATATGCTTTATTTCTTTCTCTTGCCTGATTGCCCTGGCCAGCACTTACAATAGTATGTTCAATAGGAGTGGTGAGACACCCTTGTCTTGTGCCGGTTTTCAAAGGGAATGCTTCCAGGTTTTGCCCATTCAGTATGATATTGGCTGTGGGTTTGTCATAAATAGCTCTTATTATTTGAGATACATTCCATCAATACCCAGTTTATTGAGAGTTTTTAGCATGAAGATGTGTTGAATTTTATTGAAGACCTTTTCTGCATCTATTGAGATAATCATGTGGTTTTTGTCGTTGGTTCTCTTTATGTGATGGATTACGTTTATTGTTTCGTGTACGTTGAACTAGCCTTGCATCCTAGTGATGAAGCCAACTTAATCGTGGTGGGTAAGCTTTTTGATGGGCTGCTGGATTCAGCTTGCCAGTATTTAATTGAGGACTTTCACATCAATGTTCTTCAGGGATATTGGCCTGAAATTCTCTTTTTTTGTTGTGTCTCTGCCAGGTTTTGGTATCAGGATCATGCTGCCTCATAAAATGAGTTAGGGAGGAGTCCCTCTTTTTCTATTGTTTGGAATAGTTTCAGAAGGAATGGTACTAGCTCCTCTTTGTATCTCTTGTAGAGTTCAGCCGTGAATCTGTCTGGTCCTGGGCTTTTTTTGTTGGTAGGGTATTAGTTACTGCCTCAATTTCAGAACTTGTTATTGGTCTGTTCAGAGATTTTACTTCTTCCTGGTTTAGTCTGGAGAGGGTGTATATGTCCAGTAATTCATCCATTTCCTCTAGATTTTCTAGTTCATTTGCATAAAGGTGTTTATAATATTCTCTGATGGTAGTTTGTATTTCTGTGGGATCAGTGGTGAGATCCCCTTTATTATTTTTATTGTGTCTATTTGATTCTTCTCTCTTTTCTTCTTTATTAGTCTGGCTAGTGGTCTATTTTGTTAATCTTTTCAAAAAATCAGCTCCTGGATTCACTGATTTTTAAGGATTTTTCATGTCTCTATCTTCTTCAGTGCTGCTCCGATCTTAGTTATTTTTGGTCTTCTGCTAGCTTTTGAATTTGTTTGCTCTTTGCAAAATAACAAAATTTGTTCTTTTAATTGTTATGCTAGGGTGTCGATTTTAGATCTTTCCCACTTTCTCCTATGGGCATTTGGTGCTATAAATTTCCCTCTAAACACTGCTTTACCTGTGTCCCAGAGATTCTGGTACATTGTGTCTTTCTTCTCATTGGTGTCAAAGAACTTATTTATTTCCACCTTAATTTCGTTATTTATCCAGTAGTCATTCAGGAGCAGGTTGTTCAGTTTCCATGTAGTTGTGCGGTTTTGAGTGAGTTTCTTCATCCTGAGTTCTAATTTGATTGCACTGCGGTCTGAGAGACTGTTATGATTTCCATGATTTTGTACTTGCTGAGGCATTTTTTACTTCCAATTATGTGGTCAATTTCAGCATAAGTGCAATGTGGTACTGAGAAGAATGTATATTCTGTTGATTTGGGGTGGAGAGTTTTGTAGAGAACTTGCTTTGTGAATCTGGGTGCTCCTGTATTGAGTGCATATATATTTAGTATAGTTAGCTCTTCTTGTTGCATTGATCCCTTTACCATTATGTAATGCCCTTCTTTATCTTTTTTCATCTTTGTTGGTTTAAAGTCTGTTTTATCAGAGACTAGGATGGCAACCCCTGCCTTTTTCCCTTCCATTTGCTTGGTAAATATTCCTCCATCCCTTTATTTTCAGCCCATGTGTGTCCTTGCATGTGAGATGGGTCTCCTGAATACAGCACACTGATGGGTCTTGACTCATTATCCAATTTTCCAGTCTGTGTCTTTTAATTGGGGCATTTAGCCCATTTACATTTAAGGTTAATACTGTTATGTGTGAATTTGATTCTGTCATTATGATGCTAGCTGGTTATACTGCCCATTAGTTGATGCAGTTTTTTCATAGTGTCAATGGTCCTTACAATTTGGTATATTTTTGCAGTGGCTGGTACCGGTTTTTCCTTTCCATGTTTACTGTTTCCTTCAGGAGCTCTTGTAAGGCAGGCCTGATGGTGATAAAACCTCTCAGCATTTGCTTGTTTGTAAATGATTTTATTTTTCCTTCACTTATGAAGCTTAGTTTGACTGGATATGAAATTCTGGGTTGAAAATTGTTTTCTTTAAGAACGTTGAGTATTGGCCCCCACTCTCTTCTGGCTTGTAGGGTTTCTGCAGAGAGATCTGCTGTTAGTCTGATGGGCTTCCCTTTGTGGATAACCCAACCTTTCTCTTTGGCTGCCCTTAACATTTTTTCCTTCATTTTAACCTTGATGAATCTGAGGATTATGTGTCTTGAGGTTGCTCTTCTCAAGGAGTATCTTTGTGGTATCCTCTGTATTTCCTGAACTTGAACGTTGGCCCATCTTGCTAGGTTGGGGAAGTTCTCCTGGCTAATATCCTGAAGAGTGTTTTCCAACTTGGTTCCATTCTCCCCATCACTTTCAGGTACACCAATCAAACGTAGGTTTGGTCTTTTCACATAGTCCCATATTTCTTGGACACTTCATTCATTCCTTTTCATTTTTTTTCTTTCTAATCTTGTCTTCAAGCTTTATTTCATTAAGTTGATCTTCAATCTCTGATACCCTTTCTTCTACTTGATTGATTCAGCTATTGATACTTGTTTATGTTTCACGAAGTTCTCATGCTGTGTTTTTCAGCTCCATCAGGTCATTTTTGTTCTTCTCCCAAATGGTTATTCTAGTTAGCAATTCTTCTAACCTTTTTTCAAGGTTCTTAGCTGCCTTGCATTGGGTTAGAACATGCCCCTTTAGCTCAGAGGAGTTTGTTTTTACCCACCTTCTGAAGCCTACTTCTGTCAATTTGTCAAACTCATTCTCCATCCAGTTTACTTCCCTTGCTGGCAAGGAGTTGTGATCCTTTGGAGGAGAAGAGGCATTCTGGTTTTTGGAATATTCTGCTTTTTACACTGGTTTTTCCTCATCTTCATGGATTTATCTACTGTTGGTCTTTGGTGCTAGTGACCTTCAGATGGAGTTTTTGTGTGCAAGTTCTTGTTGATGTCAATGCTATTCCTTTCTGTTAGTTTTCCTTCTAAGAGTCGGGCCCCTCTGCTGCAGGTCTGCTAGAGTTTGCTGGAGGTCCCCTTCAGACACTGTTTGCCTGGATATCATCAGCGGAGGCTGCAGAAGAGCAAGTATTGCTGCCTGTTCCTTCCTCTGGAAGCTTCATCCCAGAGGGACACCCGCCAGATGTCAGCCGGAGCTCTCTCGTATGAGGTGTCTTTCGACTCCTGCAGGGAGATGTCTCCCAGTCGGGAGGCATGGGGGTGAGGGACCCACTTGAGGAGGCATTCTGTCCCTCAGCAGAGCTTGAGCGCTGTGCTGGGAGATACGCCACTCTCTTCAGAGCCAGCAGGCAGGAATGTTTGTCTGCTGAAGCTGGGCCCACAGCCGCCCCTTCCCCCAGGTGCTCTGTTCCAGGGAGATGGGAGTTTTATCTATAAGCTTTTGACTGGGGCTGCTGCCTTTCTTTCAGTGATGCCTTGCCCAGATAGGAGGAATCTAGAGAGGTAATCTGACTACAGCGGCTTTGCTGAGCTGCAGTGGGCTCCACCCAGTTTGAACTTCCCAGCAGTTTTGTTTACACTGTGAGAAGAAAATCACCAACTCAAGCCTCAGTAATGGCAGACACCCCTTCCCCCACCAAGCTGCAGCATCCCAGGTCAACTGTAGACTGCTGTGCTGGCAGTGAGAATTTCAAGCCAGTGGATCTTAGCTTGCTGGGCTCCATGGGGGTGGGGTCCACTGAGCTAGACCACTTGGCTCCCTGGCTTCAGCCCTTTTTCCAGAGAAGTGAATGGTTCTGTCTCACTGGTGTTCCAGCCCCCACTGGGGTATGAAAAAAACTCCTGCAGCTACCTTGGTGTCTGCCCAAAGGGCCGCCCAGTTTTGTGCTTGAAACCTAGGGCCCTTGTGGTGTAGGCAGGTACCTGAGGGAATCTCCTGGTCTGCGGGTTGCGAAGATGGTGGAAAAAGCCTAGTATCTGGGCCTGAATGCACTGTTCCACATGGCATAGTCCCTCACGGCTTCCCTTGGCTAGGGGAGGGAGTTCTTGGACCCCTTGCACTTCCCAGGTGAGGTGATGGCCCACCCTGCTTCTGCTTACCCTCCATGGGCTGCACCCACTGTCTAACCAGTCCCAATGAGATGAGCTGGGTACCTCAGTTGGAAATGCAGAAATCACCTGCCATCTGCATTGAACTCGCTTGGAGCTGCAGATTGGAGCTATTCCTATTTGGCCATCTTGCCAGCCCCCTCATTCCTTTTTAAGACTAAATGATATTTCATTGTATGTAGATGCTAATTTTGTTTATCCATTTATCTATTGACAGGCACATGCTAATTTTTGATGATTACGAATAATACTACTATGAACATTCATGTGTAAGTTGTGTGTGAATGCATATTTTTGTTTCTCTTGGCTACATACCTAGGAAAATAATTTCTGGGTCATGTGGGAACTCTACATTTAACTTTTTGATGAGTTTAAGCATCTTCATATTTTAAAGCTCCTTGGAAGGACAAGGACCTGTCTCTCTGACTTCCCAGGCTGTCTCTTGAAAGGGCCACACTCCAGGTCAGGTTTTTGAGAAATTACTTTAATGTTTTATGAAAAGAGAGGTGCCTTCACTTCAACTTTTTAAGGAAAAGACTCATCATAATGATTATTATCTCCCTTTCATCATACCTCTCTCCTTAGCTCAATATACTTTGAGAATGACATTATTCACCTTTTTAAGTAAATAGGTCACATAGCACAGTTACGAGCACATGCTATAGAGGCAGGCTTCCTGGTTCACATGCTGCCTTCCCTACTTACCAGCTGTATAATTTTGGCCATGTTACTTAACAGTTCCTCATCTATAAAAATGATATGATGACAATATGATACTACTTTCTTAGGGTTATTGTGGAAATTAAATTAATTAATATCTGTGAAGTCCATAGAATGGTACCTGGCATAGTCTAAGTATTCTATAAATGTTCATTCTTATTATCCCACTACCAACATTCCATAATGTTTGTCATATAGATGGTGCTCCATGAATATCTGCTGAATGAGATACAGGATAAGAGGGCTTAGCTAGAGCAAGACTCATCACATGTAAAGTATTAATAGAATGAACCAGTCCTTCCCATTTGTTCCTAGGGAAACTAATCACTCCTTCCTGGTTGCACCTATAGCACTTAGAACATCCAATAGAGCTGACATCTTGGCCTTGGAATATTGTGGCTGTGCTCAGATCTGTGGCTCACACACAGATACAAGCTCTTCTTCACCTTTTTATAACTGACACCCAGCAGAGGAGCCAAGCACTAAGCAGGTTTGCAAATATTCAATGCAACACCTTATTGGTACTTTATTGGCAATAAGACCAGTCTTAAATAAAATCTATATGTATATTAGCCAGAAGCCAAGACCACCAAGTTTTATGTGCAGTTTTATAATTAGCTAGTAGTATGACATTTGACCATATAGCTACCCTCTTTTGTGTTTTCCTAAGGTATAATATTGGCCCAGATGAAAATGAGATTTGTTTGGTTCAAAAATCGTCACAAATCAGCTATTTCATGTGATTCAACCTGATACTTCCAGCCCTCAAGTTCTATGCCCTAAGCAAGTAGTTCTCAAAAGACTCCTTTAGTCAAGGAAGAAAAAATACTCCTTATGACAGACTCGTACAACATAATGTACACCCAAGCATGAGTGTACTTAATAAGCATAGGTGACTTTGAAGCACAGCACTAAAAGAAGGGAAATAAGTATTTATTAACAGTCAGGACCACAATCCCATTTAAATTTCAAACAACTTTCAGAAATAGGTATCTCTCCACATTACAAATGAAAGAAACAGATGCCAAATGAATCACTTGTAAATGATACAGAAGTATTAAGTGTGGATCCAGGACTCCCACCTACCCCCAAGTCTATCTGAATATAGAGCCTGTTTTCCCCCACCATGACCCTCTGCTTTCGCTGAGGAAGCCTGACTTACACAGAATGGCCCTGGAAAGAATGACTAAAGGATAAGCAGCCAAAGCCAGAATGGAAAATAATTCATATACTCTAATTTTACTGCAGGATGCAACCGCAATTTTATTTCAGTTGTACCATTTATTATGAAATATCTCTTCTTGACTTCATCCCCAACCCTGACATTGAAGTCTCGATGGTAACATTAAAAAAATCTCCTAGCTATATCCTTAAGGGTTCAGAATAAAATCTTCCTGTACATGATAAGAGGCAGCATAGGTTAAGAGCCTACCCTGATTTCTGCTTCTTGGTGATCATAGAACTTTATACAAGTTACTTGGCCTCCTCTTGCCTCAGCTTCTCACTTCTGGAAAAATTAAGATAATATCAGTAACTATTAAGGAATTTTAAAACACACCTTCCTTTTCTTACAGAAAAAAAAAGAGAGGAGCTAAAAAATTATATTTCTGGGTTTTTTTGTTTGTTTTTTGTCCATTCTTGGTTAAAAAGGAATCAGCTAAGGAAACTTGAAGGCAAAAGAGTGATGTAGAAACTACAGGTACTTTATCGATAAACAGTTGATGTAAATGTCTTATTTTGAGTAGGTGACAAAATGGAAATGGTACTAACACTTGATTAAGTAAAGGCAAAACTGGCCAGGCATGGTGGCTCATGCCTGTAATCTAAGCCCTTTGAGAGGCCGAGGTGTGTAGATCATCTGAGCCCGGGAGTTCCAGACCAGCCTGGGCTACATGGCAAAACCCTATCTATACAAAAAATACAAAAATTAGCCAGGTATGGTGGTGTGCACCTGTGGTCCCAGCTACTTGGGAGGCTGAAGTGGGAAGATTGTGTGAGCTGAGAAGTCAAGGCTGCAGTGAGCTGAGATTGCACCACTGCACTCCAGCATGAGTGACAGAGTGAGACCCTGTCTCAAAAACAACAACAACAACAACAACAACCAAACAAACCTAATATGATATGAATAAATTTAACTCTGTAACTCCTCTGTATAAGTCATGGCAGTTTTCCTCTTGTGTGATTTCCTTCTTTTCACTATAAAAAAAATGAGGACTCTTCTGTTGCCGAACTTTGCTAAATCATATTAATAATATGTATGCCAGTTAAGGTGTGATTTTTTCTTTTTCTCTTCTTTATTTGTTCTCCAAAAAGCCATCACAAGAGAGAACAATTTTGTTTTTTTTTTTGAGATAACGACTAAGATTAACGTGGTCCCTTTTATATAAGCTAGTAAGACAAATTGTTTTTAATTTTTAAACAAAATTATTATTTTTTAGAGACAGGGTCTCACTCTGTCACCCAGGCTGGAGTGCAATGACAGTATTACTGCTCACTGCAGCCTTGACTTCCCAGGCTGAAGGGATCCTCCTGCCTCAGCCTCCTGAGTAGCTGGGACTACAGGTGCACACCACCACACCTGGCTAATTTTTTATTTTTTGTAGAGACAGGGTCTCATCATGTTGCCCAAGCTGGTCTGGAACTCCTGGGCTCAAGTGATCCGCCCACCTCAGCCTCCCAAAGTGCTGGGATTACAGGTGTGAGCCACTGTGCCCAGCCTATAATATTTTACATTGTAAAATTAAAACATTAATAAGTTTCTAAACCTGAATCTAACATGTGGCTTTATGTCCTGACAACTCCACATAATGTTATGATGATTAAAGGAGTAAATTCATGAAAAACACTTAGGACAGTGTCTGGCACAAGCTAAGTGTTCAGGAAATTATTATTATTAGTGTTGCATCTTAATCGTCTCAAGCTATTATTTTTCACCCATCATATTTATTGTAAAATAGAATTTGGCCCTGGGAATCAATGACCACATACATGGTATAACTAATCTCAAATATTTAAATTGACTAAGATATCTGTTTCTTTAAGGTAATCTTGGCCCATAGAGTCTAACTAGATCAATGGTTTACAACCATTAAAAGAAAAAAAAAAAAATGAAGCCCATAATGCAAAAACATTTCACAGGACTCCATGTGATATAAATTATATAAATTGTATTTTGATTTATCCCCTAGCTGAAAAAAATACATAAAGATTAAAAGCTACCATAAATCCTCTAATGCTTTGAAATTAATTTGTACTTTGTTTTTGACAATGTATATTTGAAAACTTATATTTGAGCCATATTCATTCACACGACAGTTAAGCTTGTAGAATATACAGATTCACTGGCGTTTTAATAGCTTAATGGGCTCTTGGGAAGCCATGGCTAGCCATTAGGGATAATGAGTTAGAAGGGTCAGCAAAACCTTTCCTGCAAAGGGCCAGAGATTAAATATATTAGACTCTGCTGGCCATGTATGTCTCTGTTGAAATAACTCAACTTTGCCGTTGTAGCAGTGGGCAACATGTAAACAAATGGGTGTAGCTGTGTTCCAATAAGACTCCACTTTCAAAAGCCTCAGCCCACACTGAAGGTGGGGAGGTTATGCAAAGGTGTGAATGCCAGGCAGCAGGGATCACTGGGAGCCCTCGCAGAGGCTGCTGGCCACGTAGCCCAATGCTCATGATCCCCAAAGTGTATTTGGAGGAACATGAATTGTTGATGTGTTTGGGAATTGTTTTTAAGCTGCATTTTATATTTAAACTATATTTTTAAAATTTTACACAGGAGCTTCAATCAAGCTGTGTAATAAGCATATGGGAGTCATTTATATTATTCTCTATAATTTATTTGTTTGTAATATATCAAAACAAAAATGCCTTAAAAATAGACAGTAAAAGAATCAAACACATTCCTAGAGTTGTTTTTATGAAACAATCTGTTTATATAGTTTGTCTATGTGCTGGTTTACATTTCATATCTTGTCATAATTTTAACGAATGTTTATATAATAGTAAGTTTCTCTCATAGACCATCTCTCTTCTGCTTACCACATTTCCTTTAACGCCCTAATTACAATGACTCTGAGATTCTACCTGAAAAATTAGCAGGATGCCCCCACATCCTAGCTTTTCTCTCCACAAATATCGAGTAAAGCCCCAGCTTTGTTTATACATGTCCTTGAGTCAGACCTCATTGCCACCTACTGATGTGATATAATTTGGGTGTGTGTCTCCTCCAAATCGCATGTTCAAATGTGACCTCCAATGTTGGAGATGAGCCTAGTGAGAGGTGTTTGGGTCATGGGGGCAGATCTTTCATTAATGGCTTGGTGCCATCCCAATGGTAATGAGTGAGCTCTCATTCTGGCAGTTCACATGAGAGCTAGGTTGTTTAAAGGAGACTGGGACCTCCTCCTCCCTCTCTTGCTCCCTCTCTCCTGCCATTTGATATGTCCACTTCCCCTTTGCCTTCCACTATGAATGGAAGCTTCCTGAGGCCCTCCCGAAGCAGATGCTGGTACCATGCTTCTTATACAGAACTATGAGCCAAATAAACCTCTTTTCTTTATAAATTACCCAGCCTCAGGCATTCCTTTACAGCAATACAAAGTAGACTAACACATGATGCTCATTTTTTTTAAAGCATGCAAACAGTAAGAAGATTCCCCTCTCTCAGTGGATGTAAAGTAGTGATTCTGCATAAATGTATCAGCCCTATAGCTCAACTTCTTCTGGAGTGGACTTCCCCTAGACCTGGAGAGCGAGTCCTGCCCAGCGTACACGGCCTGAAGTTTGAGATCTCTTCCAATTCAGGTAATATTCCGCTTTCTGTATGCCTGATCTCTACATATATCTGACATTGATTTTTAACTTAAATGAGGAAACAGGAAATTATTAATTACAAGCTCCTAAAACTACAACAGGTGTTATAAAACTTCTGAATATAAACAGGCAGACAGCAAAAATGTACACAGGCATAAAAGGTAAACCTGAGTGAGAAAAAGGAGCTGAAAAATGAAAGCCTCGCTTTGAAACAAAACAGCACTGAAGAGTCTACAAAGAGAGAGTGACTGGAGAGAGACTGATGTGGGAGAGCAGAGTGGGGATCAGATTATAATGAGTATCTCTCCCACACTAAGAAAGTGCGGCTTTTTTTGATAGGCAATAAAGTCACATATAACAGCTGTATTTAAATTGTTCACAGGTGATGGAGCTGCAGGTAATTCTTTTCTTCTTCCTTTTTGTATTTTACTTTTTCTTTTTTTTTTTTGAGACAGAGTCTCACTCTGTCACCCAGGCTGGAGTGCAGTGGCATGATCTCATCTCACTGCAACCTCCACCTCCTGAGTTCAAGCAATTCTCCTGCCTCAGCCTCCTGAGTAGCTGGGATTATAGGCACACACCACCATGTCCAGCTAATTTTTGTATTTTTAGTAGAGACGGGGTTCCACCATTTTGGCCAGGCTGGTCTCGAACCCCTGACCTCGTGATCTGCCCACCTTGACCTCCCAAAGTGCTGGGATTACAGGTGTGAGCCACTGCGCCCAGCCTTAATTTTTCTTTATTGGAAAAGAAAGAAAATCTATATTTTTAAGGCCACCAGCCAGAGCACTTAGAAAAGAAGGAGGATGTATATTGCTTTTGCTCTTTCCTGTTAGCCTGACATTTGCAACTATATTGACTCTGCTGGGGTCACTTTCTCTAATTTGTGGATTTTTTTTTCTTTCTCAGCTGCCTGGAGGATATGTATGGGTCCATGACTCGGCCACCACATAAGATTGTGAAGATTATACCTGTCAAGGGTGCCCAGTCAAGGAAGAAGAGTGGCTGAATTCAGCCTGTGCTCTGCCTGAAAGCCCTATGTTCTGTGTGGGCCTTAGTCCACCTAGAGGAAGGGGTATCTTTTAAAAGTACACACAAAGGCACATCATGGGCTGGCAGCAGCTCTGCCTGGCCACAGGTGAGCTAGCAGTGCCAGATGCCTCCAGAATAGACTGGAAGGCCTTCTGTCCCTCTATTATGTCAAAACTGCAACTGGAACTACTTTGTCCAAGAAAAGGAGAGAGAAACCATAGGAAAAGGCCATAGGAGAATGGTGTCTGGAAAAAAAAAAACTGCAAAGAATATAAGAGATATGAATGAAGCAGATGCAATGAAACAACAGGTTTAATTTCAGGCTTAAGTTTATTTTAGCGAATGGAATAGAATCCCCATTAAGTAAACACGAATACAAAGGGTTTATTGAGAAGATACAGAGGAATTGCACAGAGCCAAAAGCCCAGCCTGGCTTCACAAGACTTGGAAAACTAGAGTGAGGTTCAAGGAGGTTTTCCCCATTCATTTCTCCGGAGTCACACAGCCTCTCCTCTCCTCACCTCTGTATTGTCTGCTCTACTCTCCAGTCTCTCTCTAAAGACAAGTTTTTCTTACTCATTAGAAAGCTCACAGCAAAAAATGGCTCCTCGATCTCAACTTCATGGGACCATTCTATTCATGCATTCACTGTTCTCTGATCACAATGTGTATAGATTTGGATCAAATTTCCAAGAGATGAGAGAGCAAATTCCTATTTCACTCACTTGCAGATTCAAAATTAACACAGATATGATTTGTAAAGAGAGTATTTCTACCAAACTTGACCAGGACAGTAGATTTCTATACTGAGTTCTACAGATCAGCCCATAGCTGTGTTGAAGTCAAATAAAATATAGAGACTAATCTCTAAATTTAAAACATTTTATTTGGGAAGCAAAGATTGGATTTAGCACATACCCACAGACTGGGTGGCCTTTAGTATGTCCGAAGAAAAAAGAGAAGGTTGGAGGCTTTTATAAAAAGGATAAATGTTACATATTATTTTGAAAGTAATTTCATTGGCACTAGTAAGGTTTTGGATAGCTGGCAAGCTCTGGTTGGTGAATGATGGTGGTGGCTAAAACCAGTTGTAGAGTTACAGCAGGCTGTTTCTGTAGCTATTATATTAAAACTAGTTCACGTTAAAACAGAGAGTTTCAGCAGCCAGGTTTGCAGAGAATTACATTCTTGGAGCAATATGATATGCCCTGAGTACATTTTCCCCCTGGCTCCTCAACTCTGATTTAGTTGAGTATAACAATAATGACCCAATTTGTGTGATCAACTTTCACAGCTGGTTCCCAATCATTGAGTCACAAAGTAAGAAATAATCAAGACAAGATATAAGCAATTTTATGAAAATTCCCCCACAATGTGATGAATTTATTGATGAACATCAACAGTGAAATAACCATGCTTAAAACTCCCTGTTCTATATAAATTATTGAACTGACAGACACAGGCATGTGAGTTATCAAAGAAAAAATAAGTATGCTTTTTAGATAGAATGCCTGGGGAATTAATGAGTTCAAAACTTAGGGAGATGCATTATTCTCTCTTGTTAAACAAAATGAGACCATATTTATGGGTTAATATTTGGCAAAGGTGTACACTTACCATCAGAGATGGCTTTGAACAGTCATGGAGTCTGAATGCTTTATTTAGCAAAAATTGTACAAGAACCCTATTAGAATACTAAGGCTACAAAATTCAGAGCAGGTAACCTTGATTTATACGTGCAGGAAAAATAAGTCTTTCAAATGTCAGAGTCTGGAGTTTTCTGCAATGAAGTAATAAATTTTGCTATTTTTACAGGTCAACAAGAAAACTCAATTCCTCTTCAGGAAGTTAAGTGACTTAAAGATTACATAAGAGCTAAGAAGACAAGCCAGCTAAGCATGTTCAAGACCGGGCTTTATGAAACTGCACCAATTGATCATAATGGTGTGAGTTTCAAGCCCCTTCATAGCTTTCCTATAGCTCACTCTGTGCATCTCCCAAATGACAAAAACAAGGCAAACCCACAGAGTATTAGTTTACATCATATGCAAAAAACACAAAATCCAGAGTATAGAAAATGGAAGAAGAAAAATGAAATCGATGAACGTTAATGTCATTAAAGTTAACACCATATGCATGGAACTTTGATCTGGCATAGTTTTTTGCCACATTTTATTTAAAAGATTTCAATTTATGCATCCGTTTCCACATCTAGGTTATGGATTCTGACAGATATAAGATTGTCTCTTATTTAATCTCTGTATCCTTAGCAATTAGTGATATACCTAGCACAGAAAAAGCACTCAACACATTTGATGAATGACTGTGATTGTTCTGTTGACAAAATGATAATAATCTCTTGACTAGAAAAAAAAATCATTCTAAAAATCATCACCTCAGGGACTAAAATAATCTGGAGGTCTATTTACTGTTGTTCCTCTGTGTTTAAACACAGCAGGCCCTCCCAAGTATCCTATTGCATCTGGCCCACAAGATCTAGCTGCAGAGATAAATGATTCAAGAAAACTTCCCTGGCTTATTCCCCACTTACACCAGATCCACTACTTTTGCTTCCATCCTCCATTTCTCTGATTTCAGGGCCCAGTACCTCTGACTTTGATCAATGCTTTGGGCTCCTTCAGGTTTGGCGACTGATAGAAGTTCCCCTCTGGTTCATGAGACCTCTGCCTCCCACATGACTCTTGTCCTAGCTTGCCTCACAATGATTATGATTGTATTAGGCTCCATAAATACCATCATGATAATCAAATCAACCCTCTTAGAGGGCTAACTGATAATGGCAATGAATACACCATGAATTCAATGGAGACACCGGTCATTACTTGGGTAAATGATACTCATTAGTGGTTCTCTGCCTTGGCTGTTCATGGGAAATACCTGGGGAAATCTAAAAATATTGATGCCTACCCCCATAGATTTTAACAGGATTGGCTTGGGGGAGGCCTGGCATTACAGCTTTTTAAAAACTTCCAGCTGATTCTTACATAAAGTTTTCAAATCACTGCTTTAGGCTGAAAACCTAACTGGTGTAATTTTTTCCATATTGCAGAGAATAGACATTACTAAATGAAAATGAAACAATTTCCTAGCTTTGTGTTCTATTTTCTTGTCTGTGTACACCATAACATTTATATAAATATTGCTAGGTGAATGTAGGTTGGCTGAGATGACATGTTAAAAATTTCCCTGGAGTAAAATGAGCTATGTTGAGTGGATAGGTTTGAGACATGTTAAAACCAAAAAATCCAAAATGTTAATGCCGTAAGGATTGATTCTTCTCTCTAAAGTGAGAACCAGGGGAGAATGTTCTCCTCCACTTCCTATCTTAACTGAAGGCTGAAAGCCGTCCATCCCCTCTCCCACCCCGTAGGATCAACAAGAACTAGCATTCTCTGACTGTCCCCTCCCACTTGCAGGTCATTTGCCCAGGCATTGGCTATTTTGAGAGCTGTCTGTCTGGAGACATAGAGAACTTAGCTGTTAATGGAGGGACAAATGCCAGCCCTGGGAGCTGACTCATGCCTAAAATATGCAGAGGGAGCCCAAGGGATTGCAGGCTTCCTTTCTCTTCCTTTCTATTTGTCTTTAAACAGCTGATGGGGAAGCTCCCTTACTACAGGCAACTGAGAAATAGTGCTGACTCAGCTTCTGTTTCCAAGGCTCAAGAAGTAAGGGCATAGCACAGCCCTGGGTGCTGGCATCTTCAATTTTAACTCCTGTTTGCCATTTGTCCCTCTCTCTAGACCATAAGTGCCTGCTTATATGTTGTGCCAAAAGTAAAGCTTCAATTTCTAGAAGAAAAGGAGGGTTTATTACATTTAACAAAAATGGTAAACAATACTGTAAAAATTGCATACCATGTACAGTTTAAATAAACTACATATAGTATATTTGGCTTTTTTCATTAGGCCTCATTATTACAGTTGTCTTCGATTACTCCATTGATAGTAATCCTCCCCTTGGATAGTCCTGGTTTGAGGCCAGGGCAGAGCTGGGAGGAGAGTGGTCACTAACTGTTCACAGCATGCACCATCCCTAACATGAGATTCCAAATGGATTTTGCCACAGCCCAGTTCTTAAAGACCCTTCAGGCTATAGCAATGTCATTTAAGACACCTGGCTCTTCTCCAGAGACACATTTGAACAGGCATGCAATCACCTTGCTGGCAGAAGAAAGAGGAGATAGGACAGTCCATTAGTGGCTAGAGCTGCAACTTGAACAGAGTCAGAGACAGGCAAAAAGAAGCAGGTAGCCCATGGGCAGGCAGCGAAAGCTAACATTCTCTATGGACAGGACTATGTCACAGGAGAGCTCACAGCAGGGCTTGTGTGGATTAAGAGGAGGGTTAGAGATAAACAGCAGACTCCTCAGTATCTTGAACAGCAGGCCCCAGCTTGCCTTGTATGTGGAGATAGTGATGAATGGGTCTCCTTGGCAACGGAGGCATGCATGCTCAGCAGGACTACCAGGCAGGCATCTGCAAGCCTGCAATAAGTGTTGGTGTCCCTGCCCTCTTCTTGTTAATGCTCATGTCATCTAAGTATACTGCCCTTTTACTCCTCTTCATTGCTGTCATCTACTGCCTTCAGATCACTGTCCATCATTGCGTAGAAATCTTCTCCACCACAAATCCTGAGATATTTCAACCTCTATTTAGATAGCCAGTGAGCAACATTGCTTTGTAATTTTTGAATCTCCTTTGCTCCATTGCATTTCAGCCTCCTAATCCAAAGAGTTGATCTTGGATCTTAATATCCTCCAAATGCCCCAATTCAGAAATCCTAACTCCAATTGTCTAGTCTCAGATCATCCCCTATCCTTTCTGCTGTCTCTACCTTCAAACCGTCTGTTCACAGAGACTCCTAATTCCTTGACTTGTTCTTTCATTAAGGTCTGACAGGATCTTCTTAGCCTCTCTTCTTCCATTACACTGCCCAGACCCCTTCATTCTAAATTACTACCTCACCAGAAAGATCAAAACCTATGATCAATTTTACAACCTACCTTTTCTGATTCTAAACTCTGGTGTTCCTGCTGCAAGTGCACACTGGCACAAACTTACTATACAATTCATTTGTGCTTTTCAATCTCAGCCTAGCCCTGAGCAATTTGTCAACCTTCCTATTTGTCTTTGACCAGGTTCTTCATCCCACTTCTCAATAGCTCTCAGTTGACCACCTCATCTCATACTTCATTCACAAAATTGGCAGTGTCAGTACAACATCCTATATCTTCCTACTCATACACATTATAAAGTTGCCTGCCTCCTCTGCCCAAGTCTCAGAGGGCAAGTTCTTCCTGCCCTCACCACCACTGGGGACCTACTCCCTCCTGCTCCCTCTGGAATTGGCTTCATCAGTCTTTTTCTTGTTTTCCTTTACCTTCAACCTCACCTTCTCTACTGAGCTCTCCTCTAGTATCTACAGACCTGCTCATGTTCCTCTCAACCTAACATTTTATCCCTTGTACAAATATACCTCATCTGGGGTTTGGCAAACTATGGCCCACAAGAAGCCTATCTTTGTAAATGAAGTTTTACAAATCACACCCTTCTTGAAACTCTAGGGAAATAACCCAAATTCAAACTCCAAGAGAAGCCAGGAAAGCTGTGTCAATTAATGAAGAAAGCCACATTAAGATAAGAACATTGGCTTAACATGCTAAAGCCTGCAGGGAACTGGAGAGCATGTACCCCACAGCAATAGGGCAGTCCCTTGGCCCCTATGAGGGACTGACTGCCTTCCAGCCTTAAAAAACAAAATTTCCAGTGTTTCAAAGGAAGCTAGGAATGCAGATTTCTTGAGATACCTCTCAATTCTTAACTGTTGGCAACTATTTTTTAAAAATATTGTAAACACTGGTGAGGGAAACAAAATGAAAATTTGGGCCAACTTGGTCTAAAGGCTGTGGATGAGTGCCACTGGATTCCATGGCTGAATTTGCTTGATTTTCTTTGGGAATCTTCGGTTTTTGCTGCTGGTGGTTGTTTGTTAGCCAACCTCCCTCTGCCTACTCACGTGTTTATCCCCAGCCCGTGAGTCTTCTCTTACTACACAGCCTTTCTGAGTGATGTCCTAAGTCTGTATCTCACACTCTTACCTATGCTTTTGTTTCTGACTTCCATTTCCAATTCCTGCTATAGCTGGAAATCTTACAAACACTTCAAAGTCCACACCACACATCACCCCCAACCTCTACCCTTCGCTAAGCCAACACCTATACGTAATTTAAGACTCAGCTTCCCTGAAACCAAGCTGCCCTTCTCTCCATTTTTCTCTCAGGATTGGGATACCTCTCCCATGTCTTCAGAACATTTTTATAATTATACTTTGAAAGTATTATAATGGTCTGTCTTGGTATCTGTCTTACCCATCTACAATGTGACATGTCAATGAGCAGGGGCTGTGTCTCATTAATCTTTGTAATCCCAGCTTCTAGCATAGTGCTGACATATAGTAGCTTCCTATTAAATGCTTGGCAAATTAATAAACAAGAGAAAAATGCACTAAAAAAGAAAATTGTCATATGTCCACAGAACACATTTCCTAGTGTTATTTTTACTTATGGTCTCTGTTACATAATTAGTGTTATAGTTAACGTAAAATTTTGGTATTTTATCAGAAAAAAGTATTTTCCCTTGTTACTTTTTAAATTAAGAAAAAAACTTAGACTAGTCAAGTGCAGTAGCAAGAAGGCAGGGAAGAGTGGAACAACAAGTTCAATCTGTAACTATGAACAATCAATTGAGATAACTCACTACCTTCAGACCAGCCTTAATTGTTATTTTGTAAAGCATTTATTTGCACGGTAAAATAAAACTTTATTACATTCAGCAATAAAAAATATAAAACTGAATGACGGAAGTCAATTAATAAGGTAGGATTTGCCAAATAAATAAACAAAACATAATGATACACATTTCTTTTATTAAGTGAGAGATTTACTAGGACAATTTTCTACCACAAAAATGGAAAAATTAGGGTTTTTTGTTTTTGAAATTATTTATTTATTTATGTTTATTATCATTATTATCATTTTTTTTGAGACAAGGTCTTGCTTTGTAGCTCAGGCTGGAATGCAGTGGTACAATCATGGCTCACTGCAGCCCCCGGGTTCAAGCGATCCTCCCGCCTCTGCCTCCTGAGTAGCTGGAACCACAGGCGGGCACCACCACGCCCTGCTAATTTTTCTTTTGTATTGTTTGTAGAGACGGGGTTTCACCATGTTGCCCAGGCTGGTCTAGAAGTCCTGGGCTGAAGCGATCCGACCGCCTCCCAAAGTGCTGGGATTACAGGAGTGAGCCATCTCGCCCAGCCGAAAAAGTATTTTTTAATCTTAAAATCTTACGTGGAATGAAAGTGAACAATGAGGCAATGAAAGTGGAAGTTTCTCTTAAGCAAATACAGAAGTCAACCATTCCAGCTTTCTAAGGTACTGGTAATACTCTTTCGTCTATTTTATTTTATGGCATAATTTTAAGACTACTGTGAGCTATGTCTTTAGGGGAAGTTTGTGAGGGACAGGCAGAGTGTCAATATTGAATTAACATCAGTTTAATTTTCGCCCATGGTTATCTGGGCCTCATTCCAGCATTAGGACTTTCAGAAAAAACATTGAGATAAAGCTGTCTTTTTATACCAATAGGTGGCAGTATTGCTTTAAAACAAACGACAGCAACGACACCGTACAGTCCCATTTTAAGAAACTTCTAGATCATTGCATTTCTAAAATCTTACACTTTTATTAGACTTCGCCTTTTTTATTTTATATGTATGTATGTATGTATGTATGTATGTATGTATGTATTTGGAGACAGTCTCGCTCTGTCCCCCAGGCTGGAGTGCAGTGGTGCGATCTCTGCTCAGTGCAACCTCCGCCTCCCGGGTTCAAGCAATTCTCCCACCTCAGCCTCCCGAGAAGCTTGAATTACAGGCATGCACCACCACACTCGGCTAATTTTTCGTATTTTTTTAGAGATGGGGTTTCACCCTATTGCCCAGGCTAGTCTAGAAGTCCTGAGCTCAGGCAATCCGTCCGCCTCAACCTCCCAAAGGCTAGGATTACAGCGCGAGCCACCGCGCCCGGCCTTTTTTTTTTTTTTGACCGTCTGGTGGCTTTGTCTCCCAGGTTGGAGTGCAGTGGCGCGATCACAGCTCACTGCAGCTTCGACCTCCCGGGCACAAGCAATCCTCCCACCTCAGCCTCCCAAGTAGCTGGGACCACAGGCACACGCCACCATGCCCAGCTTCTAGGCTTCAACATGCCCCCCAAAATGACAGTGGAATAGCCAGATGCGGTGGTGCCAGCCTGTAGTCCCAGCTACTTAGGGGACTGAGGTGAGAAGATCGCTTGAGCCCCAGGACGTCGAGGCTCCAGTTAGCTGATTGTGCCACTGGGTGACAGAGCCAGAATTTGTCTCAAAAAACAAAACGAAACAAAAGTGGATTAAATAAAGCACAAACGTGGTATTTGAAGAAAATTAAAAAGGACTCACCAATATCACCCGTTCATTCAGAGCCTTGCCTTTGGAAGAAACACACACTCATTTATCCTCCCCCAGGAAGGCCTCTTTCCTATCAAGTAAACCTAGAGTGATGATTAATGCAGAAAAACAGGCCCCGTGTTGCAAATGATAAGTTTGCTTCTCTGAGAACCTCCAGATTGGGTTACATTCAATTTACTAATTTAGTCTCCAGCCTGGCAAAAATTTACTGTGAAAACGTCTTCAAGTAAGTTTCTTTTTTACACTGATTGTTGGGATAGGACTGGAATCAGGGATCACAATTTGACCCTAATTTGTTGATGTTCCCTTAATTTTAAAAAATTTTTGCATGTACATGCACTCATGTAACTACCACACTGATTAAAATATAGAATATTTCTAGTACCCAAGAAGGTTTCCTATGCTCTCTCAAATTTTAAAATCAGAAAAAAATATATTTCTCAATTTGTGTGTTTAAAACAAAAACAAACAAATAGAAAACATGAAGTAGAAGGGTTGGGGATGTGAAAGGAGAATAAAAGTTGGGGTCCCCAAATCACTAAGCTAAAGGGAAAAGTCAAGCTGGGAACTGCTTAGGACAAACTTGCCTTCCATTCTGTTCAAATTCACTCCTTTGCTCACTGAGATAGATGCATATCTGATTGCCTCCTTTGGAAAGACTCAAAAGAAACTCAAAAGAGTGTAACCCTCCCTCTGTCACCTATCTGCGACCTGGGAGCCCCCTCCCTGCTTCAAGTCTTCCTGCCTTCACTTCAAGTTGTCCCGCCTTTCCAGACCGAACCAATGTACTTCTTACATATATTGACTGAAGCCTCATGTCCCCTAAAATGTATAAAACTAAGCTGTGCTGCATCACCTTAGGCACAAGGTCAGGACTTCCTGAGGCTGTGTCACAGGCACATCCTCAACCTTGGCAAAATAATCTTTCTACTCAAATTTTCAGGGTTCACATTTTGGTAACCATGGAGGGATTCTGAGTGGAGATGGCCCTGACCTTTGACAAGTCGCCTATTGGTGCTTGATACCAGCAGGAGCTAACTTTATGGCTCAAACCGAAAGAACAATTTGCTAAGGTCTGAGAGCACCCCCTCCAGAGAATCCCTGGTTTCCCAAAATTTGGTCATGATCTAAACTTTATTTGCTGAACAACTCCTCTTTTTCTTTTGAGTTTTACTTGCTCCCAACACAAGGAAGGCAAGTTTTCCTGCTTCCATGATGTTGGAAGGCAGGTAACTCCTTTATGGAGTTTGAGCTTGCTTACAACAGAGATGAGCTTGGTTTGTTGTTGTTGTTGTTGTTTCCTGCTTCTAGGATGGTAGAGAGCAGTCTACAGCCTTAGACCCACACTAGGTAGGAAACTGGTTTGGGATTCTGTCTTACAAACTCCTTTTAAATGACTAAAGTTAGCATTTAACAACCAGCTGGTGTTAACTTCTTCTTAACACTTAGAGCACTCAGAAATAGTATATTTTTGTGTGATCATTGTTAGTTTAGCAGCATTTTGTCGTAGTTGAAATATGGTAATAAGATTTAAAAAAATTTTTTAAAGGAGCTCAATGTTAAAAATCAACTTAATTAAAAGGCCATCCAAGATGTGTGTGTGTGTCTGTGTGCATGTATGCATCTTTGTATTTGAAAGGCCTTCATGTTTTTGCTTTTTGTTTGTTTTTCTCTCCTAAGAACTTGTCTTTTTTTTTTTTTTTTTGAGCAAAAGTTTTTTCTTTTTGTTGACTGAATTCTGTTTTCACGTGATTTTTTTTTCGTTTTTTTTTTTTTTACTAAAATAGTTATTGCAACAGAGGCTACTCTTGGGTTTTTAAGAAAGAGTGTAGTTTAATTCTGTTTCATTTGGCTCAAAGAAAAATAAAAACGTCTCCCTTTAGCACCACCAGACTCTTTCTCTCTCTACCTTATGATGTAAATTTTGCTATTTGATTTTCACCTGAGTTGTTTCCTTTAGTGTGCAAATTTAAGGCTGTTTAGCTGACAACTGCCTAGGGTTGTGAAACAGGCTATCAAGAATCTGAAAGTCTAAGACAGGAAAAAAAAAGAGCGGGCTCTTTATAAATCTATCAAATGTACTTCCATCAGCATGCCTAATTCATCTTTGTATGTATTTATGTGTTGTGTACAAAATGTGTCACTACTAAAAATATATAAAAGAGCTCTAATTAAGTGGCTTAAAGGAAAATAAAAGCTCTTAAATCAGATACTAAAAAAAGACTATCAAACGCTTTTTCAAGTTTATGTAACTTAAATAAAATCTTTAACAAATAAGCTAGCTTTAAAATTATTGGTAAAGTAATATTAGAAATGTCTTAAGAATTGGCAGCATACAGTTTTTGTTTTGCATTTATTAATCAAGCAATTTCATACTTAGCCCTGCCAAATGCTATAAGGTGTCAAAATCTGGCATGGGATTGTGAAACTATGAACCCAGTCCAAAACAGAATGATTTTTGGTTGTGTAATTTTTAATAAGTAAGACATTGATATGGGTTTAATGAAAATAGCTGCATCATTAATTTAGTAAGATTATCATAATTTCTAATCCTGTGGCTTTAGGCAGTCTAGTCCACAGGCAAAAAGGAAGTTTGTTTTGGGAAAGGACTGTTATCATTTTTGTTTCAAAGCTAAACTATAAACTAAGTTGCTCCTGAAGTTAGTCTGGCCTATGCCTAGGAATGGACAAGGACAGCTTGGAGGTTAAGAGCAGGTTGGAGTCAATTAGGTCAAATCTTATTTTCACTGTCTCAGTTATATGTAATTTTGCAATGGCAGTTTCATAACTTTAAATTCATGACTATCACAGTTTTCATAAATAATCTAGGTAGACAATTAAAATAAAATAGATAAATGTAATGGGATAAATACTTGTTGACAAACTGGCCATAATTTCATAATTTAGAATATAAAGTTATATTAAATTAAATAATATATATTTCATCATTTGGGTATTTTCCAATAAATATATATTGTAGGAAAATATTCTTGCAAAAAAAAGTGTGTCCTTTTTAAAAAAAAAGGTGAAAAATTTTTGTCTAATTCGAAGCTTATTTAAAGGTTTTATATAAAACAAGGTAAAAGGAACCATGAAATAAAAAGAGATGTAAAGTTATAAAAATAAAGAGTTTTTGTGTGTGTGTGTGGTAAGAAAGTTTAAAGAGAAATAATTTTATATGAGAAAGAATCTTATATGGTAAACTTTAGTCCTAAAATAAAATGACTGGTTGTTTAAACAGGAGCCACGTTCAGGACAAATCAGAAAGTCCAAATATTATTATTAAGTTCTGGTTTGCTTAGGGAAAAAAACCTGAGATTAAAAAAAAAATTTTTTTTAAGGTTATCACATCCATGTATTTTCCTGTACGTGCTTTTAAAGTCCTTGTGACAATGAGTTACAGGGTTTTGACTCCTGGATCTAAAAAGGACACAAAGTCCTGCTAAATCTTAAACACCGACAGCAATTAAAGCCTCATCTTCAGGCCCTGTAGAAGATGCCAGTCAAAATAAACTGCATTTCTGCGACACAGGGCAAGAAATTAAAGCTATTTCAACTCTTCAAGGCCCAGGGACTATCACAGAAGAGATGGGCACGCAATATTGTAAGGGCCAATTTTGAAAGATAAAATAAGTTAAGCTTCTCTATAAATCAATCATTAATGTCAAAGGCACACTGATGCAAGACCAGCATATAGGCCCCTGTGTCAGATTAACAAGGTTTTCTCAAAGCATTAACCAACTCCTTAGTGAAGGTCATAAAGATTATAAAGTGCTAGGGAAGCTATATCTTATGGTCAAGATTAAAAATTTTATAGATTGCTTATAAAATTTTGAAAAACAAATTTAATTGGATTCATGCTGTTTTTATTAGGGCTTATTGTTTGGAAAATTAAGTCTCTTCTCAAAGAATAAAGGTTCTTGCCTTTTTTTTAAAGTCCGGAAGTTATCACTTTGGTTAAATAGAATGACTTATTTTACAATGACCTGTGATCCTATTTTGTGATATCAAATGTTTAAAACCTTTGATATTTGACAAACTTTCCAAAATCAAATTATAAATTATGTCTTTTTCTGACCTAATTAAAGCTTTAACATATTAGGTTCCCTAAAGTCCAGAAAATAATATAATTTGGCTTATTTGGTACAAAAATTATATAGGAAGCATTGTCAAATATGAAATGGTGTTGGTTTTTTGAGGGCTGTATTTTTAAAATATGTTATTAGTATGTGTTCCAAAATTGTGGGAAATTCCTATAATTCTATATAACTCAGTGTACATTATCAGTAATAATCATAATTGTTATGTTAAAATTATTGTGTGCCGCAGAGGTAACAAATGTCCTTTTCAATTGTGTTTTTGACTGTGGCTGTCCTAAAACTTTTTGTCATCCATGGACAATTTTTGTCGTTTTGGTCCTCTTTAGAAGGTGGTTTTATAATCAGCTACAAAACTCTAACAGGTGCTCTTGAATGCAGGTTTCTGATAACTTTGGAGATTGTGACATCAGAATAGAGGAAAAACTTTCAGGACTCATGGAGAGCTATAAAATATTCATGAGTATCAAGCAGAACAGGAATTAACTGCATGGACTGAACTGATCTTTTTGACTTTTTGCTTAAAATGTTGCTGATCTTTTGTTTTGTTTTTCAGAGTCTCAATACTTTTCTTTTGAGCTATTGGCAGCTTTTAACAGTTTAGTATATTCCCATAAACAAAATTTGGAGCATATTTGTTTCTCTTTAACTGATTTCTCCAGAATTTGGAAACTATTTGTAAGTATTCTTAACTTACGGCAATACAGTTATTTGCATAAGTGCAATAAGAATCTGTTTTCATTAATAACAGACCACAATTGGAGAAACTGCTTATTTTACCAAGGCTTTGACTGGAATGGTGTGCTTTCATTTAAGGAATCAAACTTGACTTATGGAGCCAATAAAGCCCTTGAAAAAATTGGCCTCATATTTTGTGTACACAGTCCCTGTACAGGGTTTCTAACCTGTGGTAAGTAAAGAATGTCACTTCTAACAGGCACAGAAGCCCCCGGTTTATCTTGGAACCTCAAGAGGAGAGAAAATTCACCCAGCTCATAGATATTTGATGGCATAAATCCATGGCTGGGCTCTGCTTTAAAAACATCTTATCTGGGATTCCTTCTATGGAACAAAGTTCCATCAAAGCCAATATAAAGCCTATGTAAAAAATAATGATTTTTTTGCACTGTATATAAGTAATTAGGCCAAGTATAATAAAGCAAACCAATCCTACCATTATTTGTCTTTAGCAAAAATGGGAAACTGGAGAGAGAAAAATTATGTTTCAAAAACAATTGTACACCTGTTGTTAGATTCTAGTCTTGTCTAATGTTTTTCAATTTTTATTATTTCTACAGTTTGGGCTAAATTCTAATTTTCTCTTGACTACAAGTCTTCAAAATAATGTTTTCAATTTTTTTTCTTTTTTTTTCCTTCTTTTTTTTTTTTCAATTTTTCCTAACTGGGAGTCACTGAAAACCAAGCTGTGCTTTCTTAAAGCCCTGCAAACTGAAACTAGACAACTTAAAGTTCAGAAGAAAATAACAGCCACCTATTTACATACATAAGCCACTTTCATACCTGCTACTGATAGACTTCAGAGTAGTGGGGCCTATATTGATTTTCCAGGAGTGTTCTTTTGTTTGTTGTTTTTTCTCCCTTCTTCTTCCGCTATTTGCTCTTCTAGGAATATACCATCCTAGCCATGAAAGATCAGGTGAAACCTGAGACCAGAGACTCATTTTCTAGTTAAATGCCGTCTCCAAAATATTTTTAAAAAGAAAAGAGGGTAAATGTGAAAGGAAAACAAATCTTGAGGCCCCCAAATCACTAAGCTAAAGGGAAAAAGTCATGCTGGGAACTGCTTAGGGCTAATCTGCCTCCCATTCTATTCAAAGTCACCCCTCTGCTAACTGAGATGCATATCTGATTGCCTCTTTTGGAAAGACTAAGCAGAAACTCAAAATAATGCAACTCTTCCTGTCTCACCTGTCTTTTTACATATATTGACTGTACTTCTTATATATATTGATTGATGTCTAATGTCTCCCTAAAATGTATAAACTAAGCCGTAACCCAGCCACCTTGAGCACATGTTGTCAGGACTTCCTGAGGCTGTGTCATGGGGACATCCTCAACCTTGGCAAAATAAACTTTTAAATTTACTGAGACCTTTGTCAAATTTCAGAGTTCACAGGAAGAAAGACAACCCTCCTTTATACGTTGCTCTGGACCTCTGCATTGCCTGGATGGGAACTCTGGGATAGATGCTTTTAGAAGGGTCTACTGAACCCATGAGCCATTCCCTTCTCTGGAAATGGCTCCCCAATTAATAGCTTGGGCTTCTAGGAATCCTATTGGTAGTCTGTAACTCCCTACTCATCTGGATATAGTTAATTGGAAAATTTGACCTAGTTTGAGCTAATCATTTTTCTTCTCAGGAATGTGGAATCCAGACCAAAGGAAAGCCAGCCAGTCTATTTTCATGGCTGTAGGTGCAATTTGTATGCTTGGGAGCTGTGGAGTTGCTGTATTCTGTCATAAGGGCAGATCAGCAGAGAAAGCTAAAGCAAGAGGAAAATAGTAACATGGACACAAGGCAGAAATGGAGAGATCAAAGATGGAAAGAGAATATATCCCCGATTCCCAATGGCTTTCCAAAACTGATCCTCTTCCTTCCTTATTCCCTAAATACTGCCCTCTTCATATGGCCTTTAAATTCTTGTAATAAATTCTCCCTTCTTTGTTTAGGCCATTTCAAATTGGTTTCTGTTTCTTGCAACCAGACACTTAAAAAAAAATAAACTCAAATTTTCTTTCATGCTCCATTTTTGCATGGTAATTAAGAGCATAGAATGTGGAGTAAAAGAGATAAAACTTTAAATTTCAGCTCCTTCATTCACTAGTTGAAAACCTAGTAGAAAAACTTAATCACTTAAACTCTCTGAGCTTTAATTTCCTTATCTGGAAAAGGGGAATACTTTCAGCTATCTAAAAGCATTTGGGTGTCAAACAAATATAATGATGTATATAAAATGCTAATTATAGTACCTGGCACAAAATAAATACTCAATTAGTGGTAATAATGATTACATATTTATTCAATAAATACTTATCGATTACTAACTATACAAAAGTTAGATGACCTGAAGTGTACAAATATATGCAAGATTTAATTTCTGCTCTCAGACATGTACATAAATATACATAATAGAAGACATTATAGAATAATAAAGGGTACACGAATGTTTTTAAAAAACAAGGACTCTAGGTCATAATCAAAGAAATGCAAATTGAAACCACAATGCAATGCCATCAGAATCAGAAAAATAAAATAGATTAAAGGCCGGGCACGGTGGCTCACGCCTGTAATCCCAGCACTTTGGGAGGCCAAGGCGGGCAGATTACAAGGTCAGGAGATCAAGACCATCCTGGCTAAGACGGTGAAACCCCGTCTCTACTAAAAGTACAAAAAATTAGCTGGGTGTGGTGGTGGGCACTTGTAGTCCCAGCTACTCGGGAGGCTGAGGCAGGAGAATGGCGTGAGCCTGGGAGGCGGAGCTTGCAGTGAGCCGAGATCACGCCACTGCACTCCAGCCTGGGCGACAGAGCGAGACTCCGTTTAAAAAAAAAAAAAAAAAAAAAAAAAGATTAAAGATTTTTCTAATTTTTAAAATCTTTTTATTTTTAAACATTTTAATATAGAAACAGGGTCTCACTATGTTGCCCAGGATGGTCTCGAACTCGTGGCCTCAAGCAATTCTCCCACCACAGCCTCCCAAAGTGCTAGAATTATAGGTGTAAGCCACCACATCCAGCCAGGTTAGAGATTTCAAGTAATAGTGAGGATATTGAACAACTGAAATTCTTGTACATTAATGGTGGGTATGTAAATTGATGTAATCACTTGGGAAAACTGTGTGGCAGTATCTACATATGCATACCCTATGACCCAACAACTCTACTCTTACCTCTCTATACACAACAAAAGTGCATACATACTTTCACCAAAAGACATACATCAGAATGTTAAATGTAGCAAAAAGCTCATCGACAGATGCATAACTAGATTGTGATAATATTCACACAATGGAATACTGTACCACCACAAGAATGAATCATTCACAAATAACTATAACAATATGAATTTCATTAACATAATGTTAGGAGAAAGAAGCTAGATGCAAGAGAGTGCACATGTTATAATTCCACTTTTAGAAAGTTTGAAATTAATCTATACCCCAAAGTGTGAGTTGCAGTTACCCTTAGGTGGGAGTAGTGACTGGAGAAAGGGTTTCTGGAGTGCTAGTAGTGTTCTGATTCTTGGTTATTCCAGTGTGTTCAGTTTGTGAAACTTCTTCAACCTGTATACTTACATTTAGGTAAATATGTAAGGAAGTACATGTAAATTATACTTAAAGTTTTTAAAAATTAAGCTTAGCCAAGTATAGATAAAAGTCACTTCTACCTGGAATGACAGTACAACTGGATGAAGGAAATCACATTTCTTTTCTTTTTTTTTACTTTTTTTCTTTTTTTTTTTTTTTTTTTCTTTGAGACAGGGTCTGGTTCTGTTGCCCAGGCTGGAGTGCAGTGGTATATTCATAGCTCACTGGAAAATCGAACTCCTGGGCTCCAGTGATCCTCCCCAAAGCACAGGGATTAAAGGCAGGACCCACCTCATCCTCAGATCTCACCCAGTAAGAAATCACATTTGCATTAGGCCCTCAAAGATGGGCAAGTCTTCCTAGGTAGAGACAGGGAATGAACATTCTAGAAAAAAAGGAATGGCAGAATGGCACAAGAGCAAAAGCACAGAGGTTTGAAAAAGTAAGGAGCATTTGGAAAATGACTAAATTAGCCAAAGAATAAGGTTGGTAGAAGAAAGTAGGAAAAAAGTTTCACAACTTATCTAAAGAATTTGTTCCTTATTTGTTCCTTATTCATTGGGCAACAAGGAGCTAGTGAAGTGTTATGTTCTATTTTGTTTGAAGTGGAAAACAAAATGATCAGATCTATACTCTGGGAAGATCAATATACAGGAGATAGTGGAGGAAGAAGAGCCTAGAGGTTGGGTAGGGTAGCATACAAGCAGAACATAGGACCCTTTGTGATCTGCCCCATACTGTCACTGAATACTCCCATTTTTCTAAGAGATAGTTTAATTATTTTTTCTGTCTCTTCTCTTTTTCCTTTTTCCCACTTCCTACTTAGCTCTTTAGAAATGCAATTATAGCCTTTACCTCCTCTTCAGCAGATACTCCTTACAGGGCAAATTCATCTAACTGTGGGCTTAGAAGCTCCAGAATGGAACTCTTACCCACCAGGAGGTTGCCCTGAGAGATAACAGTCAATTTACAATCCAAAATATGCCCGCTAGAGTTTTTGGCCACCATTACAACTCATTTGTGCCCATGAAGACACCAACTTGACTGCCTGATAGATAAGGCACCAAGCTAGCACAAAACCCCTCACCTGCTTGTGTCCTCCTTTGCCTTTTAAAAGTGCCCACTCTCTGTTCCAAAGGTGAAGCAGTATACTTAAGGATGGAAGCCTGTACTTCTTCCCCTAAACTAGTTTTGGAATAAAAAGTCACTTTCTTTATACCAGACCTTGTTCTTATTAATCGGACTCTGCAAGTGGCAAATGATTGAATCTGCACTTCGGTTGCATGACTACCAACCCATCTCTTCAGCCTCATCCCTCACCCAACCCCACGCAGCTGCAAGCCAGCCATCCAATCACTTGCCGTTTCTTGAACAAACCAAGCCCTGCTGGCTTTGCACGAGGGGCTCATCCCTGTGGAAGACCCTTCCTCTGCTCCTTCACTAGGCTTAAGCTGGAAGAGAGACAACTTCCTTCCCTCCAGCACTCCAGAGAGCTTTTCCATAACATAAAGCAAAGCCTACAGGTGCAAAACTCGTCTTTAGGATTCTTAGGACCAAAGAGTGAATATATAAACCACATAAGGAAACATAATCTACAATTAGCTTTTATTCTTAAATTGTGTGAAAACTGTGAAGGAAAACAAATGTGCTACTAATTTTTAACATATTAATTCACAAACAATAAAATTGCATATTGTAGTTACTCCTGAGCCTCTCATCACTTTGAGTAGTCTAACCAGGATCTCTGTAACCACAGAAACATGTAGCTGTTTCTATAATTAAAAAACACCAGAGGACACTTCAAAAGATAACCCCAGACCCAATTTTATTTTGGTGCACAACATGCTATGCCTCCCCCTTCCCACACTAACAATCAGAAAGATTCTCCTTGGTTATTGCCAAGAAATTAGAAATGAGATATTGCATCATTTGAGTTATTTTTATAGACTCAAGTTGTTCAGTGCATGAAGAAAATGTATAAGAGCAGAAGAGAATTATCTCGATGTTTTCTAAGGTTCAAAAGGAAACAGGAAAATTCAGGTAATCCACAATCTTTCAGGCTATCTACACAATACACACCATTAAGCATTGTTAAGTGCAGTCTTCTACAAAAGCAAATATTAGCCCAAGTAACACACATGCACGGCAGTGGCAAAGGAGAAGAACAAATATTTGTGGTGAGATTTCAATGCCAGAACCAGTCCAGATAAAGAGGAAGAACGGAAGCCAGCTAATGCCTTTTGCCCTGCCGGGAATGCCTATTCCTAGGTTCTCCATCCAGCTTATTACTAGTCATCTTTCAGATTACATCTGTCGTGGGTCATCTCTTAAGAGAAACCACACTGGACCCTGCCTAGTTTGAGGAGGGCTTTGCTGGAGTACCAGGGCACTCCATGTTTTACACTAAGCACAGCCGTTGCTACTGTGAAGTGACTAAAGATGCCTGGTTAGCTCCCATTCTGACTTGGAGTATCTTCAAGATAGGGACTGTATCTTGTTCCTCCCTCAGTCTCTCATGCCTAGCAAGTTCTTCCCACATTAGGGCCCAGCAAATCTGAATGTATGCCTGAGGTTCCTTTTAAAGCTTTTGGCCTCTTAGCTGGTCCTGCAAGATCTTAAAAGAATATAGCGTGATCTGCTCATAAGTACTACAGTCAGGACTTGAAGGCATCTTTTATCTCTAAAGCCCATGGTTCCCCCCATAATAATATCACTATTTTCTTTACACTGTTTTAAAAGACAATTACACAATCTAGATTGCAAATAATAAAATATAGGATTACTTTCAAAAACTTAGAAAATACAGATAAACAGAAAGAAAAAAATCACTCAGAATCCCATCTCTAACTACAATCACTGTTAACATCACAGTACACACCCTTCAAGATCTTTCCTCACATTAAGTCATTACATACAGACATGTCCAGGTTGGGACTGGGCTTATGTGGAGGAATTGTTCTTTACAGGGTCAATGCCATGACTGCAGTATTGCTCAAAAGAGACTATTTGTTGTTCCAGCTCAAAAATTTCAAAAATGTGTGGGTTTTTTGTTTCTTTGTTTTACCCCTCACCAATTGCTTTAAACAGGACATGACTTTTCATTTTGTACCACGTATTCTGTACCTTTCTTATATCCTAAAGTTTTTCAAGCTCTTGATGATAAACCAGGCCAATCCACCTCAGTCTTTGCCCAAACAGCTCCCATCTGGAGTCCTCAATCCTCCTGCTCCAATGTAGGCTATTGCTCTTCATGCTGCTGCCAGCAAATGTCCCGAGGCCTCAACACCCTACTTCCCTGGGTTGGAGAGACTGCTCCAGTGTCCCCTACCTTTCTCTTTCTTAAGTTATTCTGTCATTGCTGAAATCCATCCTCAAGGAACATTTTTTTAAAGGGTATATTGGAGATAAAATTTCTAATACTTAAATATTTGAAATGCCTTTTTCCTCCTATTGATTGTTTGGTTAGCCAAACAATAGCATAGCATAGCAACCTGTATTTTAAATTACTATATAAATTACTATTTAAAACAATAGCATCGCAACCTGTATTTTAAATTATTTTTCCCAGAACTTGGAAAGCCTTGCTCCATATTTTTCTTAGCATTTCATGATGCTGATAAGAAGTTTGATGCTGGTAATTAAGTGTTCTGTTCTCCTCTCTCTCATCTCCGGTTTTAGAGTATGTGAGTTGTGTTTATGTGTATAATTGCTAGATAAAAAGGAAAGTGTATATTTCACTGTAGTGAGCCGAATAATGCTCCTCCTCCTCATCCCCCTCAAAGATGTCCATGTCCTAATTCCCAGAACCTGTGAGTTTGTTGTCTTACACAGCAAAAGAGATTTGACAGGCATAATTAAGGTTACTGACCTTGAGATGGGGAGATTAGTCTGGATTGCCTGAGTGCACTCAATTTAATCACACAAGTCCTTGAAAGTAGACAACTTTCCTGTCTGGATCAAACTTGAAACAGAAGGAAGAGATTTGAATCGTAAGAGGGACTGGAGCTGCCATTGCCAGCTTTGAAGAGAAAAGACTATAACCATGAGCCAAAAGTACAGGCAGTTTCTAAATGATAGAACTACTCTCAGCTGATAGCCAGCAGGACCACAGGCAATTTGGATTTACATATTATCTGCAAGGAACTGAATTCTGCTAGCAACCAGCATAAGCTGGAAACGGATTCTAGAGCCTAGAAACCCTAGATCCTAGGAATAGATCATAGAGTTTCCAGAAAAGAACACAGTCCTGATGACCCTTTGATTTTAATCCAGTGAGACTCATACCAGACTTCTGACCTACAGATCTTAAATTAATAAATTTGTGTGTGTCTTTAAATATGTGTTGTTTTAAGCCACTACGTTTGTGGTAATTTGTTACAGCAGCAATAGAAAACCATTTTTTAAAATAAATGCTGCCAAAATTTCATCCCCCAAAGCTAAATTTATTTATACTTATACCAACAGGTGATGAGAAAACTCTTCCTCAAAACCTTCACTGACAAGGGATATTTTCAATATCTTGATTTTTCCAAGCTGATCCTGAGAAATATTTCACTTTTGTTTTCATTTGCAGGCCAGGCCTCTAATTTTTTAACAAGGTTGAGCATCCTTTATATATTTGTTTAACACATTCTGTTTTATTTGGAATTACACCATTTTGTAAAAGTCCTTAGATTTCTAAAATTTCAAACTATTAATATTTATACTATGACTATGCATATAAAAATATGTCCTGTTTGGTATTTGTTAAACACTTTTAATTTAATGATTTATATCTCCCGCACTGGAAATTATTTTGCATAGTAAACCCTGTGGCAGAATCTGCTAGCTGCCTAGCTGAATATCAACACTCCTCTCCTTAATAAGCACATCTTGATCTTTTTAACATCATATTGCTGCCCAGAATAAAGGACTACATTTCCCAACTTTCCTTGCAGCTAGGTTTGGCCAGGGAGATATAAACGGAATTATTGAAAAGCTGCTTAAAGTTAGTTCCCACAGCTTAGAAGGGCCTTTCCCCACACCACCCCGACTTCACTTCTTTTTCTCGTCTGGATTTAGACTTAAAGGATGCAGTTCCAGCAGCCATCTTGAACCATGAGGTTGCCGTGCACATGGAAACCATTTAGGGCAGGGAGTGGTTGCTCAGCCTGTATTCCCAGGACTCGGAGAGACCGAGGTGGGAGGATCGCTTGAGCCCAAGAGTTTGAGATCAGCCTGGGTAACACAGCGAGACCCTGTCTCTACAAAAAATAAAAATATTACCTGGACGTGGTGACTTGTGCCTGTAGTCCCAGCTACTCAGGAGGCTGAGGTGGGAGGATCGCTTGAGCCAAGGAGGTCAAGACTACAGTGAGCTATGGTCACACTATTGCATTCCAGCCTGGGCAAGAAAGCAAAACACTGTCTTAAAAACAAGAATGAAACAAACATTTGGTAGATGATAGAATGGGAAGGTAAGAGCCTGGTGATCCTAATGCCTCACTGAAGTCACCAATCCACCTCAAAATTTTCTTTTATGTGAGTGAAAAACTTATGTCTTTTCAATCTTCTATCATTTTGTGATTTTTCTATTGTATGCAGTCAAATCCATTCCTAATACAGAATTCTCACAGTGATCTGTTATGTATTTTATGTTATCTTTTGATCCCTCTCTCTTTTTATTTTCCAGGTGAGTGCCTTGATTTCATCTTTAAAACTTTTTTTAAAAAATTTCTGCAATTATAATTTCATTTTCTAAGAGTTATTTCTTTTTCATAGCATGTATTTTCTTGTTTTGTGTATGCATAGCTTTTCAAATCTCAGAAGTCACTAGTTGGAAAGTCTGTCCTATTTTGAAGTATACTTCTGTTCTCTGAATTCTTTCCTTTGATGTCACTTTTTTCCCGATGGTTTATTTTGAGTTTTCCTTTTCATGTTAGAGACTTTCATCTGATGTTTATTGATCCTTGGTTACTGCTCACACTAAGAATGAGACAATAATGGGGTAAATTTACATTACGTGCCTTATCACAAGATATGCACTGAGGAAAACACTGACTTCGGTGGTATTCTTGCCAAAAGTGCATGACCTGAATTTAATCATGAGGAAACATTAGACAAACTCAAACTAAGGGACATTCTACAAAATAATTGACTTGTCATCTCAAATATCAATACCATGAAGCACAAAGACTAGGAGATTGGGCCCCATTAAAGGAGATTAAAGACATAAGACAACTGAATGCAACATGATCTAGACATTTCCTTTCCTGAAAAGGACTTTTTAAATAATCAGCAAAATCTGAATAAGGTCTATATTTAGATAATAGTATTATATCAGTATTAATTTCCTGCATTTGATATTCTTCCTCTAACTATGCAAGAGAATGTTTTTAAGAAATAAGCACTGGAATATCTAAGTATAAAGGGGCATCATGTCTACAACTCTGAAATGGTTCCACAAAAATAAATTGCATATCTATCTATTCATCCATCTATCTCTCTATATATCTATGGAGAGAGAGAAGAGGATAAAGCACATATGTTAAAATGTCAATATTTCAGAAACTTAGGTATACTGTATATGGGAATTCTTTGTACTTTTCTTCCAACTTTTCTGCAAATCTAAAATTATGCCAAAGTGAAGCCTTTTAAAAAGAATATGGCCCATATAAAGATTTTCTGGGAGCTTTGTGGGCATAGTCAGGACTGGTTAATGACAGGCTTCAATAGTGTGTGTGTGTGGAGGCATGAAGCCAGCTGTAACTCTGGGAACCTTTAAATGCCAGACTTAAGAGGTATTTACTCTAAGAGTGCTTTCCCTTGCCATCTGCCCAATTTTTTCCTGGGCAATGTCTTAAGATTATTTAAACCCTCTAATTTTTGGCTTGGGGCAAACGGCTGCCTGCAAATCCTTTCAGTCCAATTTCTCAAACCCATTTCCCACACTATCTACTACAGCCTTTCTGAGTGTCTGCCAGGACAGTCAGCTTCATGGTGCTCCCTCGGCTATGGCTGTCTACTCAGCTTCATCAATCTTGAGAAAACTTCCAGAAATGTATTGCAATCTCTTGTCTACCAATTATTCCCTCATTCTTTTTATGGTGCTATTTTTGTTTTTATTCTTTATATACTTTATTTTTATTATTTATATAATTGTATTTTTGTTTTTATTCTTTATATACTTTATTTTTGTTCTTATTCTTTATATAATTTTATTCCTAAGCATGTGCTTCATCCGCCATCTTGAATCAGAATTCTTTAGATAATTTAATGTTAATTTTTATCTGTAACTGGTTATGCATTATTTAGGAATGCATACTTTTTTTTCTTTTTTGGCATATCTGATAACCCTTCAGCTTTTCAACATTCCATATTGTCATAATATGGAATCACTATGGATCATATTGGATTCTCACTCTTTGGTACTTTTTGTCATATTATTATTCATTGGGCCATTTAGTTAACTTACATAATTCTTTCATGTGCATTGTCTTCTATAGCTTCACCTCATAGATACTAAGTTTGCTATTAATGTTGCCTAACGTCAAGTACATTATTTATTCCTTTCTTTTACCTGAAGTAAATATATGCCCAGAAGAATAAGCAGTCCAACACATTACATGCTACCTCTTCTTCCCCCAGCCATGGATGATTAGGTCAGGTATCTGCTCCAAATGGGCAGCCAATCTGTTGGCTTATCACAGACCTCTGATTGGTATGGCTTGACTAGGACAGATGATCTCCATCAATCAGATTCCCTCCATCATTATTTTAAACTATAAAATACAGAGATTGTTACGAGTCAGGGGTGGACATTGAAGTGGCAAAGTCATGTCCACTTAGTGGTGGAGGAAGCCATTTGCAAGATGATGAGTAAGCAAATGAAATTGATTTTTAGAGAGATGAAAGTGGTATAGTGGTGGAAAAAGAAGCTGAGATTAAGTGAGAGAGAATTAATATTGGTTCTAAACAGCTTTCTAGTTTGTATGAGGCCCAGTTTCACACAATTCTGTGATATATCTGTAACATTGAAATTAATCTTCTTTTCTAAGCTAGTTTGAGTGAGTTTCTAATTCTTTCCAACCAATAAAAAAAGTTTCAACTTTTAATTTTATGATTTTAATTTCCTGGTTTTTGTTTTTCCAAAGGAAAAGAATTCTTTATTAACAAAACTGTGCATAAAAATTAACATCTATACTAATCATTCCACAATTTTTTTTTTTTTTGAGATAGTCTTGCTCTCTCACCCAGGCTGGAGTGCAGTGGCACAATCTTGGCTCACTGCAACCTCCACTTCCAGGGTTCAAGTGCTTCTCCTGCCTCAGCCTCCCTGAGTAGCTGAGATTACAGGTGCATGCCACCACACCCAGCTAACTTTTGTATTTTTAGGAGAGACAAGGTTTCACCATGTTGGCCAGGCTGGTCTCAAACTCCTGACCTCAGGTGATCTACCCACCTCTTTCTCCCAAAGTGCTAGGATTACAGGTGTGAGCCACCACACCTGGCCCATTCCACAAATTAAAGTGTCAAAGAATTAGAATTTTTTACAAATCCTCTGATAGAATATGGAATCTTCTTCACTAATCCTTGACTGTTTTTACTGAGTTTAATCCCATCACTAAAGTAAAAGTTTCTTTTGGGGAACTTTGTTGCAAGAATCAACGATCAGGCACAAATTTTCCATTGCAAGCTCGCCTGTCAGAGTTGCTACCAAAAATGGATTAGGGAAATGCCATGCGCCCTCCGTTTCCTTCATTTGTCCTTCTTCTTCTTTCTCCAGAAGCAACAGGAGAAAGACCCAATGCTTCAATGTGTTTCTATAGTTGCTCTTGTGAAATTATGACCTTTATATGCACTTTGGCCTTTGAAGCTAGAATTTCTTCTTGTTTTTACATCAGATCAATCAGATATATTATAGGTTTTAAAAAGAATATATAGAATTATAAAAATATCCAACCAGGATAAAATTATTTAAACACACTTAAACAAATCTTAATTTTGAAAGAGGGTTACAAAATAATTTTACAAAAGACCTCCAAAGTGAGTTCCCAAATGTAGGGACCACATCTTTTAATTCCTTTGTATGTTCCCTCCAAAATGAGAAAACAAAAAAAGATTCAGAGTTATAGCAACTTTCAGCTGTCCAATAAATGTGGTTGAATTGAATCACTTCAATTACCAGAAGAAAATTGTATTAAACTTCCATGCCAAGTTTCAATTTGAAAATACTTTTAAAACAATGTTTGGAAATGATATTAAAATTTTTGAGTTGCAAAAGTCGGCAATTAAGAAAAGTACTCCAAAATAAGCACGTCTCATCTCCTGTGAATAAGCAGTTTACTTTGGCAATGGCAGAAGCTTGTCTTGGGTGGATTCATAATATCCCACTCCATAGCTGTTAACTTCCAAACCAGTGAGAGATTTATTTTTTATTCAACTATCTAACTGATTGCTAAAGCTAAAACAAATGTGTTTTCATAACAACAATTTTTTCCACTTTAAAATAGTTTATGTTCATAAAAGAAATTTTTGAAAAGTATGACAAAGTTGGAAAAAGAAATTATCTAGAGTTTTATTCTCCAGCTAGATCCACTTTTAATATATTCTTTTTATTATTTCCTTATTACAGTCCAAAAAATACACTAATTGCTTTTTTCATAAGATAATCTAATCTGCATGAAATGTTGAGTAACTGATTATCTAAATTACAATGTACCACTTGTTCGTGGATTCTCCCAGACTTACTTCTGTGCTCCAGATTAAAGTTGCCCTGCTGGGGGAAACACTTTGGCCTCAACCACAGGATGTTCAAGTATATATATGTTAAGGAAAGAGAGGGAAGCATCCAACAACAGTGCTTCTCAAATTTTTCTGCACTTAGTAATCATCTGGCAATCTTGTTAAAATGCAGAGTTGGCATTTTAACCTAGAATATAGGATAATTAATGGAAATTTTTGCCTTAATACATCTATCTACCATTAAGCAATTACCCCAACTCTAACCCATTTCTGGGAATACGTAAGAGTATTTTTCATACCTGGAAAGTTTCCCATAGTCTGAGGGTGGGGTAGGATTTATTTATTGCAACGCAAGTGAAAGTGTTGAGCAACTATGGTGAGTCCCTCTGCACACGAAACCTTCCAAGGTTCGCGAAATACTTGTTCATTTCTTCTCCCTTGGTAGTAATACACATCATCTCTGGGCACATAGCTTCCTAGAATAAAGTTTGCATTTCCCAGCCTCCTTTGAAGCTGGATGTGGCCATGTTACCAAGTTGCTGCCAATGGGATCTAAGCAGAAGCAAGTGTACAAGCCATGTTTTAGGATGGCAATTATATTTAATTAAGATATTTTGTTTGTCCAATTCAGGTTAAGTTACAACCCAAGGGCAGTCAGCTAAAATTTCAGTTGAAAGTTTGCACTCCAGAGGTGGCATTAATGTTCTAATTAAAAAGCCTATATCATAGAAGTGACTGTTTCTGTCATATCATATCTGGGTCTTTGCTAATATTCTCAGTGAATTTCAGAAATGGGCTTTTAAGGGTGAATAAAATTAACAGTCTACTAATGAATGCTAGAAAGGAATTGTCATTGGCTAAATTAATGATATTTAAGGTACAAGGTTAGCTAAAATATTTTAGAGACACTCCCCACCTTTGCACGAGTGGAATAAAAGGATCCAGTGTGACCTGTGGCCTATGGTCTGTACCCTTAGGAAAAATGCCCGTGGCTTAATCTCTAAATGATCCTGGGTTCAGTATTTGGTTTTAACGACTTTTTAGCTCCCTGACGCTGACTACACAGATAACAGATTCCTGCTTCTGGAATGCTGTCATAACTGCCTTGGTTCAATTTTTCATGTCAGGTGAGATTAGAGATTGGAGGAAGGAGAGCCAAGACTACGTTCAATTGAAAGAAAAGACTAAACTATTCTTATGCTTTCTTATAATTAAATGTTTTGTTATAAATGATTGCTTTTGTGGCAGAATTTGTTCTGCGACTTGCTTTCCATACAACCTGATAGCAAGGTTGAAGAAGCAGCTGATACTTTCATCTCAAATCTAGTATATTCTACCAAAAACACCCTAAGAGTTGTATGGGACCAAATGGGCTTGTGTCAGTCCACAGTACAGAGCAATGGGATAGAAAAAGATACGTCTCCTAAAATGCTCTGGACTGCTCTCCTCCAGACAGGTTGTTGTGTCCAAATTGAAAAATAAATTTCCAATGTGTGCCAACCTTTACCATCCTATGTTTTCTGTTATTCACAGCAGAACCTATCTGATAGCCCTGTTGGCCCCAGTCACCATCACAGGGAAAACTTCTCATGGAAAACTTTCATGATTTAACCTCCCCCCTCCTCAGGCTTGTCCTCCTCTTTAGTTTAGGGTTCTCTCTTGCTCCTCCCTCACTCTACTTTCAGATACTCTGCATTCCCCTTTAATGTTTCCAATCAGAAATATCTACTCTCCCAGAGAAGGATCTTCTGTAATATTGCTGCCTTGGTGGGGACTTAATCACTTACCATTACTATTTCAAAGAAAAGAGTTTTGTTGTTGTTGTTGTTGTTATTGTTGTTGTTCATCTTTTTGAGATGGAGTCTAGCTTCATCACCCAGGCTGGAGTGCGGCGGTGCCATCTCAGCTCACTGCAACCTCCGCCTCCTGGGTTCAAGTGATTTTTCTGCCTCAGCCTCCTGAGTAGCTGGGATTACAGGTGCCTGCCACCACACAGGATAATTTTTGTATTTTTAGTATTTTTAGTAGAGACAGTGTTTCACCATGTTGGTCAGGCTGGTCTCAAACTCCTGACCTCAAGTGATCCACCTGCCTCAGCCTCCCAAAGTGCGGGGATTACAGACATGAGCCACCACACCTAGCCATCAAAGAAAGAAGTTTCTAATCCTAATTATTTTTCCAATGACAGATATATCAGAAGTCACATATTTAACCCTTAGACTCTATATCTTACCACATATAATTTTAAAAATAAAAATGATCAGTTGTTCAGGATCAAATATAATCCAAAGCCCATATAACATGATATAGTATTTCCTTATTTTTTCAGGTACTTTTTAAAAAGCTCATCTTTTCACATGAAAAAATGCTCATCATCACTGGCCATCAGAGAAATGCAAATCAAAACCACAATGAGATACCATCTCACACCAGTTAGAATGGTGATCATTAAAAAGTCAGGAAACAACAGGTGCTGGAGAGGATGTGGAGAAATAGGAACACTTTTACACTGTTGGTGGGACTGTAAACTAGTTCAAACATTGTGGAAGTCAGTGTGGCGATTCCTCAGGGATCTAGAACTAGAAATACCATTTGACCCAGCAATCCCATTACTGGGTATATACCCAAAGGATTATAAATCATGCTGCTATAAAGACACATGAACACGTATGTTTATTGCGGCACTATTCACAATAGCAAAGACTTGGAACCAACCCAAATGTCCAACAATGATAGACTGGATTAAGAAAATGTGGCACATATACACCATGGAATACTATGTAGCCATAAAAAATGATGAGTTCATGTCCTTTGTAGGGACCTGGATGAAGCTGGAAACCATCATTCTCAGCAAACTATCGCAAGTACAAAAAACCAAACACTGCATGTTCTCACTCATAGGTGGGAATTGAACAATGAGAACACATGGACACAGGAACGGGAACATCACACAGCGGGGTCTGTTGTGGGGTGCAGGGAGGCGGGAGGGATAGCATTAGGAGATATACCTGATGTTAAATGACGAGTTAATGGGTGCAGCACACCAACATGGCACATGTATACATATGTAACTAACCTGCACGTTGTGCACATGTACCCTAAAACTTAAAGTATAATTAAAAAAAGAAAAGAAAAAAGAAAAAAAACCTCATCTTTTGTGTTCATTTCACAATTTTTTTTAAAAAACCGGTTTTTCAAGATTACAAATGCCTCAAAATTACATAATATTTAAGATTACATAACATGGCTTTACCCATTACAATGCCTTTTAGGCCTATTACCATTCTTTGTCATTCTCTTCATACTTACACTCCACTTCTCCAAATAGTAAATAGAAAAAGGAACTAAATAAACTAAATAAAGGATCTAAGACCTCTCCACTATTTGCACAGATCAGTACCATAACTTGAATTCTTCGAGGATTTCTCTTTGTGTAAAGTTCAGCCTGTGATGAAACAGGAGAGTCTGATGATTTAGCATATGCTCTAGAGGCAGTCTGAGTTCAAATTCTGACACTACCTGTGTGCCCTTAGGCAAATAACTTAACCACTTTGTGCCTCAGTTTCTCACATGAAAATGGGAATAATAACAATACCTACCTCTTAAGGTTGTAAGGATTAAAGAAGATATTAAAGAGCTTAGTATAGTGCTTAGCATGAAGTAGCATTTAATAATATTCAGTTATTCAACAAATAATTACTCAATGTGTGCTTTGAGCAAAGTACTGCTAAACACTGTAGGGAAATAAACACTGATGCAGACTGGCTTCTTAGTCTTAAGGAATGTACAATCCGGTAAGAGAAATAAAACATGCAAAGTACATAACTAGAATAATAGAAATGGATATATGTGAAGCTATTCAGATAAATTATTTATTGCAATATATTAAAGATGGTTGCAGATCATTTGCTATTCCTGCTATTGAGTTTAATTCTCCTCACTTTGAATCTGGAGCAAGTCTTAGTACTTTGCTTTACTAAAAGAATGTGAAAATGATCCTGTAGGACTTCAGTGTGTCTCTTAGAATGCTTGCTCTAGGGGAAGCTAACCATTATGTAAGAACTCCAGGTATCTGGGACCACCATGTATAAGGAAGCCCAAGATATCCCCCTGGTAAATCTGCATAGACATGGCACTAGGCCTAGCTATTCCAGCCATCCCAACCAAGACATCAGACATGTGAGAAGAAGTTGTCTGGCAGCATCTTGGCTACCTCTGTGAACATGAAGTAGAGAAGAACCAAGGAATCCAACTAACAGCCAGAACCAAGGGTTCAGACCTATGGTCCCAGGTGAACTATCGTAGCCAACTAACTAGATAAGACTTACAACAAGCTAGTCAGCCTGTCTGTGCTACAGATGAGTTATCTTAAATGAGATTATGTCAGTTGTCATTCTTATGTCTCTCTGAATGCTGGAATGAAGAAAATAGTGTGAGCAGAATAGTTAACAGAGCAGGCCTGAGCCTGCTATCCTTTGAAAGGCCCACTTACAAGATCAGCCTTTAGCTGGCATCTGGGAACTTGGCTGGTAAAAAGTTTCCTGCACACATTTAAAAAATTGCCTAAATAACAAAGGTGACTCACTATGGCTATACCCTTTGTGTAAACAATATGTTTACGGTGAACACCTCCCTGGGAGGGGAGCCTGGAATTTTGGTATATGGTAGGAAGAGGGTTCCTATTTGACAAGCCTTCAATAAAAGAAACCTTGGACACCAAGTCTCTTCTGAGCTGGCCCAGTAGAAAGCACTTTGCATGTGTTGTCACAACTCATTGCTGAAGGAATTAAGCCACTCCACTATGGAAGAACCCTTGGAAGCTTGTGCCTGGTTTTCTCCTGACTTTGTCTCATGTGCCTTTTCCCTTTTTTGATTTGGCTTTCTATCTTTTCATGGTAATAATATCATCCATAAGTACAAATATATGCTAAATTATTTGAATCCTTTTACCAAATCATTGGAAATGAGGGGTGGTCTTGGGAACCCCTGACACACAGCATTCTAAAAATTGTGAGAGAAAAGTTGGGAGAAATGAGATTGCTCTTCTACTTTCTTTTTACAAAAGGAGATTTCTCTCCTACCTTTCCCATGTTCTTCCTCTTTTCTTCTTCTTTCCCAGAATATGCATGCTGGACTTCCTTACTTATTCCCCACCAAAGTCCACAGTGGCTTGTGGACATAAACATAACTCTCAGGGACAACACTCTTAGTTCCTCAGCCCTGGAAAAGCTATATAACTGCTATCTTGCATACAAATACAAGATTGGCTTTGCCTGTATTTTACTTTTTATCTAGTTGTGTTTACTTTGTATGGGTATAGTATAAAGACCTTTATCTTATTGGGCTAAAGATATTGAAATTTATTTTTAAAGTATTTACCCAAAGACTAAACTAATGATAAAAAGTGTTTTCCTTGCAATTACATAGCAGCCTTCTTATATTTTTGGCTAATCTCGAAAAGAACTGACACTATAGCAGGAATTTATGTCTACCGCATAAAATCTATGCAGCATCTCCTGCTATGTAGTATATCCTTCTCACATCACACAATATGCATGACTTATTTTCAGATGATTTTCCTGATAAGCTTTGTGATTATATTTTGACAGGTCTGAGTATCGTTTCTTTAATCTTGGAGAATGACAAGAGCTTAGGCACTATGACAAGCAAAGTTCTTGGATTTGGCTCTAAAAATTACTAACTGAGCACAGTATATTTTAAGAAGTCATGCAAGAAGCCAGTAAACTACTGAGAATTATGTGCAGGAATTCTGTTAAGTACTTTAAATCACGTTGTAGACATAGGGACTGAGAGTTAGGAGACCAAGTTCTGACCTGGTCTATGTTTTAAAGATATGGCCTTGGGAAATAATTTTTCCTATTGGGACCTCTGTTACACCAGCTGTAAAATGACAGGTTTGAGTGAATCATTTTTTTCCATCTCAAACATTCTATGGTTCAATGATAATAGGAAGTGTGGGATAAGTGTCAAATGAGAGAATACACATGTATTTCATGGGAGGGAGAAGTCCCCAGAGGCTGAAATGAGAGACTTTAGTTGGCCAAATAGAGAGAGATACTTCTGGGGAAAGGAGCTTGAGTGAAGGTAAAGAGACACAATGCACTTTGTGGGATCTTAGTGAAATGTCAATGTGCAATCATAATGATATTAATGATAGTTAACCTTTATGGAGCATTCACTAAGGTAATATGTGTTATCTCATTTAATTCTCATACCAATCCTAGGTATTATTATTATTCCCATTTTACAGAAGAGAAAACAGGCACAGAAAGATTCAGAATTTGCATGAGGTCAAATAGCAAGTGGTAGAATCCACATGTGAACCTAGGCAATCTGATACTCCAGAGAATAACTTCTAATTACTGCTGTGGCAGTAATGCATGTAAGTCAGAAATAAAAGGCTCCATAGAAGCACTATAGTTTTCGTGAGTTTGACTGGAAAACTAGCATAAACAGAAAATGATAGGCTGTCATCAAGAAGAATAATGATAGCTATTATTTACGTAGTGCCAATTGTGTGCTTTTCATACATTAGTTCTAATCTTCACAGATGTTTTTGTTTTAAATGACCATTTTACGGATAAGAAATCTGGGCTCAGCACATGCAACTTGTACAAGGTCAAAGTTTGTAGGTAGAAAGCTGGGATTCAGCTCTGAGTTTGCCTTATTTCAAAGACCTTCCTTAATCCACTATGCCACGCTAGATTCTTGGCTAGAGAGAAGAAACTATTTTCAAATATTAAAAACAGCTGTATATTACTGTAGGCTTTCATTTATATGAAATTCTAGAACAGGAAAAACTAGTCAATAGTGACATGAATCAGATCTCTGGTTCCTTGGAGTGGGAGAAATGAGGGGATTGCCTGCAAAGGAACACAAAGGAACTTTTTGGAATGACGGAAAGATTTCATATCTTGATTATGGTGGTGATTACATTTACATCATATCTGTCAAACTCACTGAATTGTACACTTAAGATAGGTGCATTTTATCATACACATATTATACCTCAATACAGTTGATTTTTGAGAAGCCCAGCTGAATCTAGTATTTGGTCTTTGACAGAGGCTGGGGCCACTGGCATAATGTGTCTTTTTATATGCATGGGACCATAGTGATGGATATAAAACCCTAGCTTTTAGCAACCATTCCAAACACCTTCTATACTACTTTCCTGTATTGCAGAGGCTGAAAATCTCAAAATTAGATTTCTCTCACTCCTTCATAGCTAACTTTCTGATTGTAAGTGACATACTTCCAATTAAATAGCTTTGAGTGAGACTAGGGCCACCTGCCTGCTATGATGTTTGTTGCTGCTTGGTAAGCAGGACCATGCAGGCGATGGGTATTTCTGCAATAGCATTCCAATATCCAATGCCCAGCTTTATGAATGTTATGATTAGTAGCTACAAGGATGATGGTGGCTTCACCATCCTCAGATTGCAACTATAGCAGTGTGTTCAAGAATCCAAAAGTTTCCATGGCATACTCCTGATTTCACACATTTAGGACTGGGACAGAAGATACAGCTCCTCAAGCAAATCAGCTTGATGGTTATCTCCTGGGAGTTATTTCTGGAGGCTCAGTTTAGAGACTGCTCTTCCAGCTCTCCAATGATTTGACAAGCACATAGTTACCCTTATTACATCTCTTTCTATATGAAATTGCTGGAGTGATTTCTGTTTCTCTGGAACTATACATTGACATCACCATGAAAATTGGTATGTTTTTCTTCAGTCAAAATTATAACTAAAATGATTACCAGCATCATCAGATTAACAGCAACGTTTTCAGGGTACTGACTTTCTGCTAGGATAAATGCAGTAAGATGCAAACAGAGCACACCTTTATTCTTTTTCCCATGCTACTTAAACTGTATGGGTAGATTGTCCCCTACTGCATGAATGAAATGAGGCAGGTCTCAGATCATAAAATCAGTCACTCTCAGATCATCAAAAGTTCTCCAATTCATGTCAGTCCCCAAAATGATCTCATTTTAGTTAGTAAAATGTCCGATCTGGGGTTAATACTACATAACCCAATGCGCTTCTTGTCCACTTACATACACCCCCAGCTTGAGATTCCTTGGGGTTGGAGGAGGACATGGTTGGCTTTTGCTCAGTTTCTCTGTAAGATGCCTCTCCATTTCCCTTCTCTTTCCTCTTCCCCTTCTATTTCTCATATCTTTCTCTCCCACTTGGTGTCCTCTCATGTGGGAATACAACTGGGAAGAGGTAAAACTGGGAAAGGGGAAGAGCCTCTAAACTGGTCTGGATGTCATCTGGCATCGAGCCCTCTTAGTATGGCAGATTCTCAATGCTGATTCTTCCTCTGCTGGGGTGCTGGCAGAGCTTCCTCAGAGAACCTCCATTGCAGCCTTCCCACCGCAGCTTCTTACTAAGCTGGCCAGTGTTGAATCCCTCTCAGTTTCTGTATCTGACGGTATACTCCAATTTCTTTTTGCCAAGATCCAGTTTGGCAGGAAGCCCCCTCAGACAAGTCCTTTTGAAATGACTCCAGGCTAGCGTCATCCCTCCAGCTCACTGGGCACACAGGAAATTCCTCACTTCATTGTTCTGCTGTCAGTGGCAGAGCATCTGGACCCCTGCAGCCATCAGGCAGGCAACTCCAAACATAGCCTCCCACATTTAATCTTCACAGGTGTGAGTCAAACATCAGGTCCTACTTCCCCTCAAGCCCTCAGAAGGGTTCCTGTCACCTGACCTGAGGTGAGGAGGAAGCATTGGGAGCAGGAAGAAAAATTCTCTCTAAGAAACAATTTCCCTCTACTGGCCTTATCAGCCTTGATTCCTTTTTCAGTAGAGCTGAGTGGTTGCATATACCAGCCCCAATAGTTTTATACTGTCTAAGCATGTCTTGCATAGGTGGTCTAGCAACTCACTTTAGAATGTGAATACTTTGCAATTAATTCTTTTGTTTTTGTTCTTTGAGGCCATGGCCAAAATTGAGACAGAAGGAGCTCTACTCTAATATCATGTTACTCATATATTATGTAATGATCTCAACAACCCTATAAAATAAAAATCAATGACCCCATTTTAGAAACAGAGGTTCAAATGGCAGCAAATGGGATTCCAACACAAATGAGTCAGCCGCTAAGTCCTTTGCTGTTAACCATCACGTTTATATGATTGATATCACAAATACTGATGATTGTTGTGGGTTGAATTATGTACCCCAAAATTTATACATTGAAGTCCTGACCCCTAATACTTCAGAATGTGACCTTACTTGGAAATAGGGTTATTGCAGATGTAATTTGCTAAGTTACAATGACGTTGTAATGGAGTAGGGTGGGCCCCTAATCCAATGTGACCAGTGTCCTTACAAGAAGGAAAATATCTGGACACAGACACACAGGGAGAAAGCCATGTGAAGACTGAGTTATGCTGCCACAAACCAAGGAATGACTAGAAGCTAGGAGAGAGGCTCAGGGTAAATCCTTTCCTTGTGCCTTCTGAGGGAGAATGGCCCTGCAGACACCTTGATCTCAGACTTCAAGCCTCCAGCTTGGGAGACAATACGTTTCTGCTTTACAAGCCACTTTGTGTTGGTACTTTGTTAAGGCAGCCCTAGAAAACTAACAAAACTACTCTGTGACAGCCATAGAAATATGATGGAGATTTCACGGTTGAAATCTGCCTGTGTAAGGGAGCACCTGAGCTCTGAGGGAAGAAAAGGCACTGGAGCAGCCAAAGTAGAGCCTGCTATTGTCCATGTTCAATGACAACATTAGTTTGGTCACTAAAAACTTTGGATAGGCTGTGAAGTAGAAAGCTTCTAAATTAATTCTACTTCCCTTATAACAGAGAAAGATTACTTGGAAAAACTTGAGAAAGTTTGCCTTGAAAAACTTTTAAGAAAATAAATCTCAAACTAGAATTTTGCATAATTGTTTCTGAGAAGGCCTAAAGAAATTTGAAAGCGCCTCAAACAGGATATTATACCTGTATCTGAATGTACAGAACTAGGGGTAAACGAAAGGACAATACAGTACAAGCTTATATTTAATATTTAATGTCTTGCTGGCTTTGAGAACAGGAGCGCTAAGATACTGGAATAAGTGTAATGGAATTCTCTTATACATCCATGGGACGTCCAAATGCGTAAATAATTATAAAGATTTTCAAATTGTAATTCATGCAGAATGTGAAGACACATCTGCATGTTCTGATCAATATATGCACACACACATTATTGTTTTAGAGATTTTAGTTTCAATCAATTTCCAAAAATATTGGCTCAAGTAACACAGATATGCAATTAAATATTAATGCAAATATCCAAAATATCTCAATTGCTTATCAGAATAAATATTTATTTTTTGCTCACATCACAATCCAGGGTGGGTCAGATGGCCCTTCTATAGTTTGTAACTATGCCATCTAGAACATTTGACCTGCACTGCAGGGGAAGAAAGGGATAGAATAAGGCACTCTGGCTCTCAATTGCCTCAGTCCAGAAGAGACATAACACTACTTCTGTTCATAGTTCACTGGCCAGAACAAGTCACATGGCTCCCAACCTAACTGCAACTGAGTAATATAGAAAAACAGCTGGAAAATTTTGGAAATGCTAATTGTCTTTTCCATAAAAACAATACAATAATACAAAGGGAATAAGTGTGTAAAACACATTAACTCAAATAATAAGATGTTTGTTAGATGATAGTCCAGTGAGAATCTGATCTCATTAATCTTAACAAGGGGACAGTCTGGTGCCTTTCTATCTATGTGAAAATTATTTAGTATGGCTCGATTACTAAAATTAAATGCTGCTCAAGAGATCCCTATTTCTTCTGGAAATTCCCAAAGTAGTGGCTCATATGTGACCTCGCCACAAAAAAGCTAAATTGTTCCACATATAAAACAAAAAGGAACTCAAGAGTTTCCAGGGCAGCCTGGAAGCAAGGAGATAGCAGTAAGAGAATGCCAGGACTTGGAAGTGAAGTAAAAAGATGGAGGAGAGGGTCTCAACAGAGGGCAGGGGGCCCAGTCAGATGGCAGCAGGGATGAGCCCTTGAGAGAAGGGTGGACAGTGATACATCCCCCATGTCAAGACAGTGATGTCTAATGTTCAAGTTTAAATCATTGTCAATTCTTTCATGAGCTTTTGTACTGTCCGTTAGTCTAAACAATACAAAAAGTCTACTATCCTTGAGCAAGAGTCTGACCTTCAGGGTCAGGGAAGTTTGGAATAGCTGCAGAGACTTTATTCCTACATTCTCCGGGGTAAGGCCATCGTCTGGTCCCACATTCTACAAAAAGTCCACTTCCCAGACCTTGTGTCCCAATTTTGTCTTCAAAAAATATTGTCATTGTGAAATCATCCCTGTGGAAAAATTGGAAAGAAAGATTCTTCTGTGCTGCAGGGAAGGCCCCATAGAGAGCAGATGACAGCACAGATTTGAAAGTGGAACCAGGCAGCATAGCTTTTGCCAACAGTGTTCAACAGAAAGAAAAGAAAGATCTATATTTTTATTGTATTAGATTTGCATAAGTAAACCCTAGAGGGATATCAAAGAAGCTAATCAAGTAAGTACTTAGGGTGGGGCGAGGTGGGGGATAAGGCAGATGATGGCAGAGGTGGGAGTGATAATTTTTACTATGCATACTTTTATATTATTTGATTTTTGAACTATGTGAATATATTATATATTCAAAACATTGAAAGCAATTGAAAAAGAAAAAAGTCTTCCAACCATCACAGCCTTGTGTTCAAGCTGTTTTGGGAGAACAAAGGAGTAGGACAGAATCCATCAAGAGGGAAGCAACATAGACAGAGGACAGTAGTCAAGGAAAGAACTACAATGTCAAGATAAGCAGGAAATGTGAACATGAGGGAATCAAGGGAACCAGGAGTCCCTGACTCAACTCCCCCTTCCTTGAAGTTCCAGAAATACTTAGGGGGAGAGGCTTAGGATGAGGAGGAGGATGTTGGGCTTTCCAGAGAATGTGGAATAGGAGCTAGAGACTTTGCAACTTTGAATATTAGAAGAAAGGGTGGCCCTAGAAGGGTGGTGTGACTTGAGGACATCCAGGTGGCAGATACTTAGATTATATTAGCATGGCATCCAAGGCCCTTGACAATTTGATCTGACCCCTTACTGACCCTCACTTCTTTCCTGCAGCACTTTTCTCATTAAGGACCAGTCCAAGCTAACTGTTGGGGACACAGGATGAATGCAGGATTAAGGAGCACCCAGTCTGATTGATAAAAGCTGATTTAAAAACAAGATGTTACACATGCTCTACTAGTGAAGTGTACAGTTTCAGTAGGGACTCAAGTGCAAAGTGGACAATTGTGTGTTCCAGGGCTTCATTCACTTGTCAGGCACTCTAGCCAGGGTGATGAAAATAGCCAGGGATTGGCTGGGTTTCTCTCTTTTCACCAAATCTCTCATCATTCCATAATCTAGCTCTAGCTTCAGTACATGGAAGCTGGATCCCAAGAGTCTAAAGAAATCTGCAAGCCCTCTTAAGGTCTAGGCCAGCAAGTCACATTGCATCATTTTCACCACATTCTATTGGTGAAAGAAAGTCATGGGGCTAGTCCAAATTCAGTGTACAGGAAACAGATACTACCTCTTGATGGGAAGATTAGAAAAGTCACATCACAAAAGGGCAAATAGTATGACAAGGATTATGGAGGCTGTCTTCAGAAATGAACTACCTTAGTGGCAAAGCACTAATTTGAGATATCTACAACTCAATTACAGACTCTCACTTAACCACTCATTAAAGACTTGCTCTCTAAATGTAGTGAACTTAGATTGATAACCCAATATCTGGACTGCCATTCTAAGTATGGGTATCTTCCTTATGGTACCCATACCCTTATGGCCCACCACTAGACTTTAACACCCAAAGAGTAAGATTCTATCTTAATCATCCTCTACATTCAGGATTGAATATGATACCTGGCACTTAGTAACAACATAAAGTATTCAGTAATTACATTTGTTGAATTAATAAATAATAAAAGTAGGTATTTATTGGGCACTCTCTTATACCAGAGACTATTCTAAATACTTTAGATGTTGTATTTTTGGCTGTTCTCATGCTGCTAATAAAGACATACCCAAGACTGGGTAATTTATACAGAAAAGAGGTTTAATTGACTCACAGTTTCACATGGCTGGGGAGGCCTCAGGAATCTTAGAATCATGGTAGAAGGGGAAGCAAACATGTCATTCTTCACATAGCAGCAGGAGAGACAAGTGCAGCAAAAGGGGAAAAGCACCTTATAAAACCATCAGATCTTGTGAGAACTCACTCACTATCATGAGAACAGCATGGAGATAACCACCTTCATGATTCAATTACCTCCTACCGGCTCCCTCCCACGGCACATGGGGATTATGGAAACTACAATTCAAAATGAGATTTGGGTAGGGACACAGCCAAACCATATCAGATGTTTTGATTTATTTAAGTAGTACAACTCTGGCTATAATTTGCCTAAGATTATATACTTTGTGTGCAGTGGCCCTGCATGTAGATCTACTTTATTTGGCTCCAGAGCCTGTGCCCTGAAGGCTTTGCTGCCTTAGCAAAAGAGTAAACAACTGTAGTGAAGACAGGATTGAAAATTGCAGAAATAATGGACTTGTAAAAGGACAATTGTCCAAGGCATGAATCACTTAGAAGCATTTTAGTATACTGGTTAAGAGTGTAGTCTCTTTTAGTTTGAATTTTAGTGCTGCCAAATACTATCTTGGGTGGGATGCTCTCCGAGTCTGTTTTCTCATCTGAAAAATAAGTCTAAGAATAGTGCTTATCTCATAGGGCTGTGGTGAGGCTTAAATGAGATAGGGCAAGTAAAGTGTTTATCTTAGTTCTTCAAACATAACGAATGCTCAGTGAGTATTTACCATTAATCACACAGACAAGCAATTAAAAAATGAAATGGCAAAACAGTGCTTAAAAGTAAAAATTGGAGTCAGATGTAAGTCGTTTACACCATGCATGATAAAAATTCCCTTCAGAAATGTTTATTTTTTAATACAAAGAAACCTAAATTGGAAAAAGAAAAACAATTAAAACTATTAGAAAGTCAAAAGAACTTTGAACACTGAGCAACTTTCTCTTTATCGACAATGTTTTGCTAACCTTTTGAAGAGGAAGATTACATCAAAAAGGTTTTAAAGGCTACTGCAGGAAGAAAATAAAGGCTAGCTATAATAAAATCATTAAGCATTATAAATCTCAAGAGTCAAGAAGACTATCCGATGAGCAAAACACAGAAAATGATTGAACTCTATAAGAAAGGAAAAGAAAGAAAATTCCAGCATGCTAAAAAGCTAATACCAGCTTTCAAATTAAGATTCAAGAACACTATAAAGAAATCAATATGTAAACACCAAGTGATGAAACGCATGAAACCTATTGACACAAATTTTATTAAAAGGAAACCATGCTAGATAAGTTGAATAAGGCTATGATTGATATCTGATGAGAGAAAAGTCACAGACATGATCACTAGGGTTGTCAAATAACGTTTTTTGGCACTTATATGAAACCTTTATTAGAAAATTAGCAAATAACTTCTAGAGAAATAAAAAATGATGCATCTTAAATTACATTTCAGTCATCATCCCTCAAGCTACTGTGGCTTCCCCTTCTCCTATGCCTTTCCCTTCGTCCCTCTCTCGGGAGAGTAAAGGAAGTGGGAAGGAGAAGAATTTGAGTGGCAGCAGTGGTGGTGAGGAGGAGATGGGTGCAAGCTTCTGAAGCTATTGCTTTCTTGTTTCTATAACATATAACAACACCAAAAAAGGCTTGTTTTCCATGTAGATATTGGACACTTTGTTTTGGCTTTAAATTATAAATGTCAATTGAAGTAGAAGTTTATAATAAACTATGTAGGTTTTTCAAAAGAGGACTTTTCTAAAAGAACTGGCTTTATAAGGCTCTATAAGACTAAAGACTATCAGGTGTTTACAGTGTTCCTTTTTCACTTCGCATGTTCCTCATGCAGCTCTGTAGACTGTAAATGATGCAGCACTATAAGCACTTTGTGGAAAAGAGGCATAAGAGGCAATATTTATCTTAGGTATAGGAAGCGTAAGAGCATGTTTTAAAAGGGAAGATAATATACAAGGCTACTTGACTTTCATTGACTAAAATGATGGGATTCATTTAATCGTGCATTCAGCAAATACTTGTGAAACGTACCCTATGTGCCAGGCACTATTCTAGACACTGGGGAGACAGCAATAAACATGACAAAGTTCCCACTCTCTTGTGCCTTGCATTCTAGTGGAGGGAAACAGACAATAAGCAAAAAGACTTATAAAAAGTTATTGGGCCCTATGAAGAAAGATAATTCAGGGTAAAGAAAGGAGGGAAGAGGTTACAAATCTCTTTAGGTAAGGTATTCAGGGAAGGCCTTCTGGGGAGCAAAGACCTGAATACAGTGAGAGAGTCTTGCAGGTATATGAGGAGAGAACATCCAGGATCCAGGCAGAGGACATGCCAAGTAGAAAGGTCATGAGGCAGGGTTTGTGATCCATATACTCACATGGGTCCCCACTCTCAGAAGGACTCTGTGCTTTCTTCAATGCTCAGCAGTCACTGTCTTAAAATTCTTAGTAATTTTTGAGCAAGAGGCCCCAGGTCATTTTGCACTGGGTACCAAATATTATGTAGCCAGTCATGTCATGAAATGGGAGTGGTCTTAGCATGTTTGAAGAACAGCACAGAAGGAGCAGGGATGGAGATGAGTGATCAGGTGAGGAGTAGGAATGTAGGAGATGCAATGAGAGAGGTAGAAGAGGAGGGAGCAATTAGGACACTGCAATAATACTGCTAATTAATGAGCTGTTACAATCTCAGATGATCATCATGGTGCTTGATAAGATACTCATAAGATATGTTTCCTGATAAATGGATCACTGATATCAGATCTACAAATTCCTTGTCGTTCATTATAAATTGCAGTACTATTGGTACAACACTGTATAGTCATGTGCTGCATAACAATGTTTCCCTCAAGGATGGACCACATACCCTTGGGTGGCCCCAGAAAATCATAACTGAGCTGCAATATTCCTATAACCTAGTCACATTGTTGATGTTGCAGCTATCATAATGTTATACTGCAACCACATTACATTTTCTATGTTTACATACACAAATACTTAACATTGTGCTACAATGGCATGCAGTATTCAGTATAGTAATATGCTATACAGGTTTGTAGCTTAAGAGCAATAGGCTATTACCATTCAGCCTAGGTGTGTACTAGGCTATGTTGTCTAGATTCGTGTAAGTACACTCCATGATGTTTATACAACGATGAAATCACCTAATGATGCATTTCTCAGAATGTATCCCCATCATTAAGCAATGCATGGCTGTATTCAGGATCAAATAATTGAATGAAGCCCAAGCCCTTCATTTCTAGGAAACAACTAATTTGGTATCTGTTACTAGAGAAACTGCTAAATAACAGTAGTGAACAAAGGATTTCCTGGGTGCTGACACCCAGTGCCTGGCTCTCTCTTTTAACACTCTTCACAGGTATTAAATAAAAATCATAGCAGGTCATTGTTTTGGACTAAGCTCCTGCACTAGGGTCCAATAGACCAGACCAAAAATCAAAAGGGAGTCAACTGTGCTAAAGTTCCATACTACCAAAACAAAACTAGATTGTTAGGTGACTTTGAGAGAAATCAGAATAGAGAGATGACAGCCATCTGTCCAAACAGGTCAGTTTTAATCTTAACAGGCATGATAGTGACATTCCCTCTGTTTTTGTTTGTTTGTTTGATTATTGTCCTTTAAGTTCTAGGGTACATGTATACAATATATGTATAAATGTGCCATGTTGGTATGCTGTACCCATTAACTCGTCATTTATATTAGGTATTTCTCCTAATGCTATCCCTCCCCCATCCCTCCACCCCAAAACAGGCCTCGGTGTGTGATGTTCCCTGCCCTGTGTCCAAGTGTTCTCACTGTTCAATTCCCGCCTATGAGTGAGAACATGCGGTGTTAGGTTTACTGTCCTTGCGATAGTTTGCTCAGAATGATGGTTTCCAGCTTCATCCATGTCCCTACAAAGGACATGAACTCATCCTTTTTTATGGCTGCATAGTATTCCATGGTGTATATGTGCCACATTTTCTTAATCCAGTCTATCATTGATGGACATTTGGGTTGGTTCCAAGTCTTTGCTATTGTGAATAGTGCCGCGATAAACATACGTGTGCATGAGTCTTTATAGTAGCATGATTTATAATCCTTTGGGTATATACCCAGTAATGGGTTGCTGCGTCAAATGGTATTTCCAGTTCTAGATCCTTGAGCAATTGCCACACTGTCTTCCACAATGGTTGAACTAGTTTACACTTCCACCAGCAGTGTAAGAGCATTCCTATTTCTCCACATCCTCTCCAGCACCTGTTGTTTCTGACTTTTTAATGATCGCCATTCTAACTGGTGTGAGATGGTAGCACATTTTGGTTTTGATTTGCATTTCTCTGATGACCAGTGATGATGAGCATTTTTTCATGTGCCTGTTGGCTGCATAAATGCCTTCTTTTGAAAAGTGTCTGTTAATATCCTTTGCTCACTTTTTGATGGGGTTGTTTGATTTTTTTTCTTGTACATTTGTTTAAGTTCTTTGTAGATTCTTGATATTAGCCCTTTGTCAGATGGGTAGATTGCAAACATTTTCTCCCATTCTGTAGGTTGCCTGTTCACTCTGATGGTAGTTTCTTTCACTGTGCAGAAGCTCCTTAGTTTAATTAGATCCCATTTGTCTATTTTGACTTTTGTTGCCATTGCTTTTGGTGTTTTAGTCATGAAGTCCTTGCCCATGCCTATGTCCTGAATGGTATTGCCTAGGTTTTCTTCCAGGGTTTTTATGGTTTTAGGTCTAACATTTAAGTCTTTAATCCATCTTGAATTAATTTTTGTATAAGGTGTAAGGAAGGGATCCATTTTCAGCTTTCCACATATGGCTAGCCAGTTTTCCCAGCACCATTTATTAAATAGGGAATCCTTTCCCCATTTCTTGTTTTTGTCAGGTTTGTCAAAGATCAGATAGTTGTAGATGTGTGATGTTATTTCTGAGGCCTCTGTTCTGTTCTCTTGGTCTATATCTCTGTTTTGGTACCAGTACCATGATGTTTTGGTTACTGTAGCCTTGTAGTATAGTTTGAAGTCAGGTAGCATGATGCCTCCAGCTTTGTTCTTTTGGCTTAGGATTGTCTTGGCAATGCAGGCTCTTTTTTTGGTTCCATATGAACTTAAAAGTTTTTTCCAATTCTGTGAAGAAAGTCATTGGTAGCTTGATGGGGATGGCATTGAATCTATAAATTACATTGGACAGCATAGCCATTTTCACGATATTGATTCTTCCCATCCATAAGCATGGAATGTTCTTCCATTTGTTCGTGTCTTCTTTTATATTGTTGAGCAGTGGTTTCTAGTTCTCCTTGAAGAGGTCCTTCACGTCCCTTGTAAGTTGGATTCGTAGGTATTTTATTCTCTTTGAAGCAATTGTGAATGGGAGTTCACTTATGATTTGGCTCTCTGTTTGTCTGTTATTGGTGTACAGGAATGCTTGTGATTTTTGCACATTGATTTTGTATCCTGAGACTTTGCTGAAGTTGCTTATCAGCTTAAGCAGATTTTGGGCTGAGACAATGGGGTTTCTAAATATACAATCATGTCATTTGCAAATAGGGACAATTTGACTTCCTCTTTTCCTAATTGAATACCCTTTATTTCTTTCTCTTGCCTGATTGCCCTAGCCAGAACTTCCAACACTATGTTGAATAGGAGTGGTGAGAGAGGACATCCCTGTCTTGTGCCAGTTTTCAAAGGGAATGCTTCCAGTTTTTGCCCATTCAGTATGATATTGGCTGTGGGTTTGTCATAAATATCTCTTATTATTTTGAGATATGTTCCATCAATACCTAGTTTATTGAGAGTTTTTTAGTGTGAAGGGCTGTTGAATTTTGTCTAAGGTCTTTTCTGCATCTATTGAGATAATCATGTGGTTTTTGTCTTTGGTTCTGTTTATGTGATGGATTACGTTTATTGATTTGCATATGTTGAACCAGGCTTGCATCCCAGGGATGAAGCCAACTTGGTCTTGGTGGTTAAGCTTTTTGATGTGCTGCTGTATTCAGTTTGTCAGTATTTTATTGAAGATTTTCACATCAGTGTTCATCAGGGATATTGGTCTAAAATTCTCTTTTTTTGTTGTGTCTCTGCCCGGCTTTGGTATCAGGATGATGCTGGCCTCATAAAATGAGTTAGGGAGGATTCCCTCTTTTTCTATTGATTGGAATAGTTTCAGAAGGAATGGTACCAGCTCCTCTTTGTACCTCTGGTAGAATTCGGATATGAATCCATCTGGTCCTGGACTTGTTTTGGTTCATAGGTTATTAATTATTGCCTCAATTTCAGAGCCTGTTATTGGTCTATTCAGAGATTCAACTTCTTCCTGGTTTAGTCTTGGGAGGGTGTATGTGTCCAGGAATTTATCCATTTCTTCCAGATTTTCTAGTTTATTTGTGTAGAGGTGTTTATAATATTCTCTGATGGTAGTTTCTATTTCTGTGAGATCAGTGGTGATATCCCCTTTATCACTTTTTATTGCCTCTATTTGATTCTTCTATCTTCTTTATTAGTCTTGCTAGTGGTCTATCAATTTTGTTGATCTTTTCAAAAAACCAGCTCCTGGATTCATTGATTTTTTTGAGGAGTTTTTTCTGTCTCTATATCCTTCAGTTCTGCTCTGATCTTACCTATTTTTTGACTTCTGCTAGCTTTTGAATGTGTTTGCTCTTGCTTCTCTAGTTCTTTTAATTGTGATTTGTGGTGTCGATTTTAGATCTTTCCTGCTTTCTCTTATGGGCATTTAGTCCTATAAATTTCCCTCTACACACTGCTTTAAATGTGTCCCAGAGATTCTGGTACATTGTGTTTTTTTTCTCATTGGTTTCAAAGAACATCTTTATCTCTGCCTTCATTTCGTTATTTACCCAGTAGTCATTCAGGAGCAGGTTGTTCAGTTTCCATGTAGTTGTGTGGTTTTGAGTGAGTTTCTTAATCCTGAGTTCCAATTTCATTGCACTGTGGTCTGAGAGACAGTTTGTTATAATTTCTGTTCTTTTACATTTGCTGGAGTGCTTTACTTCCAACTATGTGGTCAGTTTTGGAATAACTGTGATGTGGTGCTGAGAAGAATGTATATTCTGTTGATTTGGGGTGGAGAGTTCTGTAGATGTCTATTAGGTCCACTTGGTGCAGAGCTGAGTTCAAGTCCTGGATATCCTTGTTAACCTTCTGTCTCATTGATCTCTCTAATATTGATGGTGGGGTGTTAAAGTCTGCTATTATTATTGTGTGGGCATCTAAGTCTCTTTGTAGGTCTCTAAGGACTTGCTTTATGAATCTGGGTGCTCCTGTATTGGGTGCATATATGTTTAGGATAGTTAGCTCTTCTTGTTGAATTGATCCCTTTACCATTATGTAATGGCCTTCTTTGTCTCTTTTGATCTTTGTTGGTTTAAAGTCTGTTTTATCAGAAACTAGGATTGCAACCTCTGTTTTTTTTTTTTTTTTTTTTACTTTCCTTTTGCTTGGTAGATCTTTCTCCATCCCTTTATTTTCAGTCTATGTGTGTCTCTGCATGTGAGGTGGGTCTCCTGAATACAGCACACTGATAGGTCTTGACTCTTTATCCAATTTGCCAGTCTGTGTGTTTTAATTGAAGCATTTAGCCCATTTACATTTAAGGTTAATATTGTTATGTGTGAATTTGATCCTGTCATTATGATGTTAGCTGGTTATTTTGCCCATTAGTTGATGCAGTTTCTTCCTAGCATTGATGGTCTTTACTACTGGGCTTTTTTGCAGTGGCTGGTACTGGTTGTTCCTTTCCATGTTTAGTGCTTCCTTCAGGAGCTCTTGTAAGGCAGGCCTAGTGATGACAAAATCTCTCAGCATTTGCTTGTGTGTAAAGGATTTTATTTCTCCTTCACTTATGAAGCTTAGCTTGGCTGGATATGAAATTCTGGGTTGAAAATTCTTTTCTTTAAGAATGTTGAATATTTTCCCCCACTCTCTTTTGGCTTGTAGGGTTTCTGCCAAGAGATCTGCTGTTAGTCTGATGGGCTTCCCTTTGTGGGTAACCCGACCTTTCTCTCTGGCTGTCTTTAACATTTTTTCCTTCATTTCAGCCTTGGTGAATCTGACAATTATGTGTCTTGGGGTTGCTCTTCTCAAGAAGTATCTTTGTGATGTTCTCTGTATTTCCTGTATTTGAATATTGGCCTACCTTGCTAGATTGGGGAGTTCTCCTGGATTATATCCTGAAGAGTATTTTCCAACTTGGTTCCATTCTTGCTGTCACTTTCAGGTACACCAATCAGACGTAGATTTGGTCTTTTCACATAGTCCCATATTTCTTGGAGGCTTTGTTCCTTTCTTTTTACTCGTTTTTGTCTAAACTTCTCTTCTCACTTCATTTCATTAATTTGATCTCAATCACTGATACCCTTTCATCCACTTGATCAAATCAACTACTGAAGCTTGTGCCTACATCACATAGTTCTCGTGCCATTGTTTTCAGCTCCATCAGGTCATTTAAGGACTTCTCTATACTGTTTATTCTAGTTAGCCATTCGTCTAATCTTTTTTCAAGGTTTTTAGCTTCCTTGCAATGGTTTCGAGCATCCTCCTTTAGCTTGGAGAAGTTTGTTATTACCGACCTTCTGAAGCTTACTTCTGTAAATTCATCAAAGTCATTCTCCATCCAGCTTTGTTCCATTGCTGGCAAGGAGCTGCGATCCTTTGGATGAGAAGAGGTGCTCTGGTTTTTAGAATTTTCAGCTTTTCTGCTCTGGCTTCTCCCCATCTTTGTGGTTTTATCTACCTTTGGTCTTTGATGATGGTGACCTACAAATGGGGTTTTGGTGCAGATGTCCTTTTTGTTGATGTTGATGCTATTCCTTTCTGTTTGTTAGTTTTCCCTCTGACAGTCAGGTCCCTCAGCTGCAGGTCTGTTGGAGTATGCTGGAGGTCCACTCTAGACCCTGTTTGCCTGGGTATCATCAGCAGAGGCCACAGAACAGCAATATTGCAGGACAGCAAATATTGCTGCCTGATGCTTCCTCTGGAAGCTTTGTCTCAGAGGGGCACCTGACTGTATGAGGTGTCAGTCAGCCCTTACTGGGAGGTGTCTCCCAGTTAGGCTACACAGGGTTCAGGGACCCACTTAAGGATGCAGTCTGCCCATTCTCAGAGCTCAAACACTGTGCTGAGAGAAGCATTGCTCTCTTCAGAGCTATCAGACAGGGACGTTTAAGTCTGCAGAAGTTTCTGCCATCTGTTTTTCAGCTATGCCCTGCCCCAGAGGTGGAGTCTACAGAGGCAGGTAGGCCTTGTTAAGCTGCGGTGGGCTCCACCCAGTTCGAGCTTTCCAGCTGCTTTGTTTACCTATTCAAGCCTCAGCAATGGTGGCTGCCCCTCCCCCAGCCAGGCTGCCTCCTTGCAGTTTGATCTCAGACTGCTGTGCTAGCAGTGAGCAAGGCTCTGTGGGTGTGGGACCCACTGAACCAGGCACAGGATATAATCTCCTGGTGTGCCATTTGCTAAGACCATTGGAAAAGTGCAGTATTTGGGTGGCAGTGTCCAATTTTCCCGGTAGAGTCTGTCATGGCTTCCCTTGGCTAGGAAAGGGAAATCCCCCAACCCCTTGCACTTCCCAGGTGAGGTGATGCCCCGCTCTGCTTCAGCTCACCCTCCGTGGGCTGCACCCACTGTCCAACCAGTCCCAGTGAGATGAACCAGGTACCTCAGTTGGAAATGCAGAAATCACCCATCTTCTGCGACGATCACGCTGGGAGTTGCAGACTGGAGCTGTTCCTATTCGGCCATCTTCAATGTTTTCCTGACTTTCCCTGTTTTAATCTTCACAACAAAAAGTCACCTGCAGCCAGGCACAGTGGCTCATGCCTGTAATCCCAGCACTTTGGCAGGCTGAGGTGGGTGGATCACAAGGTCAGGAGATTGAGACCATCCTGGCTAACACGGTGAAACTCCATCTCTACTAAAAATACAAAAAAATTAGCCAGGCGTGCTGGCAGGTGCCTGTAGTCCCAGCTACTTGGGAGGCTGAGGCAGCAAAATGGCGTGAACCCAGGAGGCAGAGCTTGCAGTGAGCCAAGATTGTGCCACTGCTCTCCAGCCTGGGTGACAAAGCCTGGATCTCAAAAAAAAAAAAGAGTCATCTGCAGTAAGCAGATGTCAGTCAGTTATATTTCTATTTTTCTGTCTCTCTATTCCTGTCTTATAATAAAAGTAACTTTAAAATGACTGCATTGTGTTCTTTGTTTCTGTTTTCTTCATCCCTTTCTGTGTGTAAAACCAAACCCTTCTGCACATCTCAATGGAACACTTATTTTATGGAATGAAGTGTCATCCTATTCTAGAATTGCAAATAAAGCCAGTTAAGCCAATAAATATCTCAGTTAAGATCTTTGTCTAAATTGATTGTACTTTTTTCTTTTGACATGAGCTAATTGTTTTCTGCTGAGAAGGTTTTGCAGTTTGCATTGTGGGCTATTAAAGATGCTGCCTATCTGAGCTGCTTTACCTGCCTGAATGGTAGGCTCAGTGGCAACAATGACAAATCATACACATTTTTATCTTTCTTTATCAAAAGTCTTTCATTTTTCTTCTGTATACAACTACATTATCAACTCTTATAGGAAATGTTTTAGCTACATATATGAAAGCAATCAGTGACTCTGAACCCAGGACACATTACCATTATCCAAAAGAAGGCTGTTTGCTTAAAAAGTTCCTTTGATTAAAAATGTCTTGTAGCTTGATAACATAAGCCCAAATCACCTTAATAAAATTACAATTGTTCTCTTACTGATGCAGGTAGGGTACCTCAATGACTTTCCTCATTGGCCTGGCCTGTAGCTAGTTTACAATTTTACAAATGCTTTTCTAAGAACAAATGACAGGTAAACCACACATTTAAGTCCATGCTAATAACCAATTGTAAGCATCTTCCTCAACCTTATGGTCAAATTTACAAAGCGGTCATATTCTTGGCATCAGTGGGAACCAGTTGGAAAGGCCTTTTTGAGGTACGTCATGCTGGTTCTTTTGAGTAGGAAGAGGCTGGGTTGGCCACATATATCATAGACTACCACTTCCCTCTTCTTTGGACCTGGAGATTGGCTGTGGCAGTGAGTATTCTGAAAACTGCTCCTCATGGGTTCTATGCCATGGATAATTACTATTGTGGGTAGCAGTTTACACCCTCATTCTGGTTCACATGGGGCTCACAGAAACTACTGGATTCTCCATCAAGCCTGCACTGAGATTCTGCACAAACTCCTGTTATCATTGCAAACAGTTTATCTCCTCTCCTTTAATCATATTCGGTATTATTTTTTAGTCCCCTTGGGCATTTGGATCATCCCTGGTGAAACTGAGATTCCAATGAGTAGTACAACTATCATTAAGAATTTCTTATAGGTAGCTGTAGATATGCGGCGTTATTTCTGAGGGCTCTGTTCTGTTCCATTGATCTATATCTCTGCTTTGGTACCAGTACCATGCTGTTTTGGTTACTGTAGCCTTGTAGTATAGTTTGAAGCCAGGTAGCGTGATGCCTCCAGCTTTGTTCTTTTGGCTTAGGATTGACTTGGCGATGCGGGCTCTTTGTTGGTTCCATATGAACTTTAAAGTAGTTTTTTCCAATTCTGTGAAGAAAGTCATTGGTAGCTTGATGGGGATGGCATTGAATCTATAAATTACCTTGGGCAGTATGGCCATTTTCATGATATTGATTCTTCCTACCCATGAGCAGGGAATGTTCTTCCATTTGTTTGTATCTTCTTTTATTTCATTGAGCAGTGGTTTCTAGTTCTCCTTGAAGAGGTCCTTCACGTCCCTTGTAAGTTGGATTCCTAAGTATTTTATTCTCTTTGAAGCAATTGTGAATGGGAGTTCACTCATGATTTGGCTCTCTGTTTGTCTGTTACTGGGGCATAAGAATGCTTGTGATTTTTGTACATTGATTTTGTATCCTGAGACTTTGCTGAAGTTGCTTATCAGCTTAAGGAGATTTTGGGGAGACAACGGGGTTTTCTAGATATACAATCATGTCGTCTGCAAACAGGGACAATTTGATTTCTTCCTTTCCTAATTGAATACCCTTTATTTCCTTCTCCTGCCTAATTGCCCTGGCCAGAACTTCCAACACTATGTTGAATAGGAGTGGTAAGAGAGGGTATCCCTGTCTTGGGCCAATTTTCAAAAGGAATGCTTCCAGTTTTTGCCCATTCAGTATGATATTGGCTGTGGGTTTGTCATAGATAGCTCTTATTATTTTGAGATACGTCCCATCAATACCTAATTTATTGAGAGTTTTTAGCATGAAGGGTTGTTGAATTTTGTCAAAGGCCTTTTCTGCATCTATTGAGATAATCATGTGGTTTTTATCTTTGGTTCTGTTTATATGCTGGATTACATTTATTGACAAACCTGAGAAAAACAAGCAATGGGGAAAGGATTCTCTATTTAATTAATGGTGCTGGGAAAACTGGCTAGCCATTTGTTGAAAGCTAAAACTGGATCCCTTCCTTACACCTTATACAAAAATTAATTCAAGATGGATTAAAGACTTAAACATTAGACCTAAAACCATAAAAACCCTAGAAGAAAACCTAGGCATTACCATTCAGGACATAGGCGTGGGCAAGGACTTCATGTCTAAAACACCAAAAGCAATGGCAAAAAAAGCCAAAATTGACAAATGGGATCTAATTAAACTAAAGAGCTTCTGAACAGCAAAAGAAACTACCATCAGAGTGAACAGGCAACCTACAAAATGGGAGAAAATTTTCGCAACCTACTCATCTGACTAAGGGCTAATATCCAGAATCTACAATGAACTCAAACAAATTTACAAGAAAAAAACAAACAACCCCATCAAAAAGTGGGCAAAGGATATGAACAGACACTTCTCAAAAGAAGACATTTATGCAGCCAAAACACACATGAAAAAATGCTCACCATCACTGGCCATCAGAGAAATGCAAATCAAAACCACAATGAGATACCATTTCATACCAGTTAGAATGGCGATCATTAAAAAGTCAGGAAACAACAGGTGCTGGAGAGGATGTGGAGAAATAGGAACACTTTTACACTATTGGTGGGACTGTAAACAAGTTCAACCATTGTGGAAGTCAGTGTGGCTATTCCTCAGGGATCTAGAACTAGAAATACCATTTGACCCAGCCATCCCATTACTGGGTATATACCCAAAGGATTATAAATCATGCTGCTATAAAGACACATGCACACATATGTTTATTGCAGCACTATTCACAATAGCAAAGACTCGGAACCAACCCAAATGTCCAACAATGATAGACTGGATTAAGAAAATGTGGCACATATACACCATGGAATACTATGCAGCCATAAGAAAGGATGAGTTCATGTCCTTTGTAGGGACATGGATGAAATTGGAAATCATCATTCTCAGTAAACTATCGCAAGGACAAAAAACCAAACACCGCATGTTCTCGCTCATAGATGGGAATTGAACAATGAGAACACATGGACACAGGAAGGGGAACATCACACTCTGGGGACTGTTGTGGGGTGGGGGGAGGGGGGAGGGATAGCATTAGTAGATATACCTAACGCTAAATGGCGAGTTAATGGGTGCAGCACACCAGCATGGCACATATATACATATGTAACTAACCTGCACATTGTGCACATGTACCCTAAAACTTTAATAATAATAAAAAAGAAAAAGAATTTCTTATAGGAAGTATTTGAATTTCATTACAGTATTTGGACTGAAGCAGCATTAATGTCAGATGAGTGCCTTCACCCTGTTATCCTCAGTCTGATATGTACCAGTGTGCTCTACTCTGCCCCAAAGTCCCATATGTGGATTTAGTACTACATATGGCTTTAAATACCATCTATTCACTGATGACTCCTCAATTTATGTTTCTAGCATAGGCTTCTCTTGTGAACCCCATACTTACAAATTCAACTACCCACTTGACATCTTCAACTGCATGTCTAATAGGCATCTCAACTTAATGTGCCCTAAAACAAATTTGTAATCTTTCCTGAAATATGTTCCTTTCTAAGTTCCCCCATCTCAGTAATAAATAAAATCTCTCCAGTTGTTTAGGTCAAAAGCTTGGAATCATCTTTGATGCCTCCTGCTTTTATATACCCCACATTTGATCTATCAGCAAATGCTGAAGACTGTGCCCTCAAAATATATCCAGAACTCAATGACTTCTCATCCCTTCCTTTGGAGCCAACCTAGTCCAAGTTATATTACCTTTTGCAATAGTCTCCCAATTGATATCATTGCTTCTGTTTTTGCCCCACCACAAAGAGAGTCAGATCATGTCACCCCTCAGCTCAAAACCCTCCAATGTTTCCCCATCTCACACAGTGCAAAGTTGAAGTCCTTTCACAGGCCTACAAGGCCCTACATGATTCTCAGGTACTTCACCTATTTCAAATCTCTTCTTCCTTCATGCATCTTCAGCCTCACTTATCTCACTGTTCTCCCAAAATACAGGATATAGGCCTGCCTCAGGGCATTTGAACTTGTTACTCCCTCTGCTATAAATGCTTGTCCCTGAGATAGTCACATGTTTTTCTCTGTAATCTCTTTTAGGTTTTTCTTCAAATGTGCATTTCTCAGTGGCCACCCTATTTAACATTACAGCTCCTACTTGCAGCACTCTCTGCTTTTTTTTTCTCCATTGCACTTATCACTATCTGACATCGTGATTGTTTATGGTGTTACTCTCCCCACCCACCAAAATTTAAGCTTTATAAAGGAAGGAATTTTTGTTCTCCTGCTTCAAAAGTCTAACCCCAGATCAAAAGCCTGGCCTATACAGCTAATCTTCTGTATCTGTGGGTTCCACATCCATGAGTTCTACCAACCCTGATTAAAAATATTAAGGAAAAGGTTCAAAATAACAGTACCATAAAAATAATGTAAATATAGCATTATAATTATTTACATAGCATTTACATTGCATTAGGTATTACAAGTAATATAGAGATTATTTAAAATGTACAGGAGGATGTATGAGGGTTATATGCAAATACTATGCCATTTTATATAAGGGTCTTGAGCATCTAGAAATTTTGGTATCCTGCAGTGGTCCTGGAACCAATCCCCCTCAAATACTGAGAAAAGACTGTATTAAGTACTCAAGAGATCTGCATTGCATGATTACCACAGCTGTCAGTAGTCTCTGGTGAGCATGAGTCTCCAGTGTGTTTGCTGGTGAGTAGGCTAGGGTATGACAGGTCCTTAGGACCAGTGGAATTAAAGAACCTGACAAGAAAACATACAACTGCTCAGAATTCTCCTCCTGGAATGCCTGGGAGGTTAGGGAGACCAGAATGGCAGCCTGCCTGATGGGGAGACATCTCTCCACTCCCACAAGCAGCCTCAGGAACACAGGGCTGGGTAGGCCTCCTTATCTGGCCATCACATGGGGTATGAAGCAATACTCACTTACAAGAGTTCTTTTCATTGTACCCAGATCCTGACGCTTCCTGGGCCTCATGCAAATCCCCAGGACCCCACCCCCTCTCCTTTAGACCCTTGGGCACAAAAAGTTCTCCCGTTTCTCTGAAAACAGAATTCCACTACCTTTGAGAAAGCTCCCAGAACTTAGAAAAGCTAGTTTATCCTACATGGAGGGTAAAAGGTTCTGGAATTCAGAAACTTTAAAGAACAAAGACCTTCTTTTATCCTGTCTCAATACCTGTACTGTGTGTGTGTGTATGTGCGCACACAGGCGCAAATACCTACCATTAGTCTCTTACAGTCACCAGCCCCTCCCTTCTGTAGCAGGTCACCACCTTGCTAATCCTGTTATTTGAATACTGGAGGAAATTGAAATAGTGCTAGAAGTCAAAATAAAATCATTGAATCCAGTTTTTAAATAAATAATAATGAGGGAAGATTTGTTTTTGACCAAGGGCCTATGAGATGATCAGGAAGCTATGTTTAATCAATCAAATTATATAGCTATATCATAGGAGTATATGGAGGCTTATGTGACAAATCTAGCATGTTGGCTTCTTTTTAAAATATTTTAAAATTATTTTAACTGGCATTTTAAATTTTAAATTGGCATTGTAAATTTAAATTTTAAATTTTAAAATAAAAATTTTAATTTTTTCTTAGCAGAGATGGGGCCTTACTTTGTTACCCAGGCTGGTCTTGAACTCCTGGGCTCAAGTGATCCTCCTGCCTCAGCCTCCCAAAGGGGGATTACTGGTGTGAGCCACTCCTCCCAGCCTGCATGTTGGTTTCTTAAACACAAAAGTTAGTTGAAGGCTACAAGATAAACGAGCTTTTTACTAACTAAAGAATCAATAATTTCTACTTTTATTTTTTGAGACAGAGTCCTGCTCTGTCATCCAAGCTGGAATACAGTGGCACGATCTCCGCTCACTGCAACCTCTGCCTCCCGGGTTCAAGCGATTGTCCTGCCTCAGCCTCCTGAGTAGCTGCAATTACAGGCGCGTGCCACCATGCTGGGCTAATATTTGTATTTTTAGTAGAGATGGGGTTTCACCATTTTGGTCAGACTGGTCTCAAACTCCCGATCCACCCACCTTGGCCTCCCAAAGTGCTGGGATTACAGGTGTGAGCTACCATGCCCAGCCAATAATTTCTACTTTAAAAAATATATACTAATTAAAATGCTCATTTTACTAAAATATATTTTTAACTGGCATTTCTTCTGAGAGAAATATGGAGACAGAAGTGCCATAAAGGGCAAAATGAATGGACTGAATTGCTTCAATCAGTAAAGGTGAAACTTGGCCCACCAAAAAACAAGGTCATCTCCATTTACAGGTGCCTAATACAACTTAATTAAAGGTAATAAAACAAACTAATAGTTACAATAAGTAATAAAGCTGGAAAGTAAGCCAAGGTCAAGTACATAGAAACAAATGGTTCCAAGAAAAGCAATTGCCTGAGGAGTGGTAAAAAATAAGGTAACAGAGACTCACCTACATAATGGTGATATATTAGCTAGAAAACGATAATCTTTGCTATTCAAATGTGGCTGGAAAAGAAATTTGAAGTCACTGTCATGCATATTTCTGTTGCAATCTTTGATCTGCAATAATTCAAAGGAAGGAAAGAAAGGTATAAACACATACAAATTTAAATATAGTTTTTTAAGGAACTATATTTCCTTTGAATTATATTTAATAGTTCCTGAAGGAAGGAAAGGTGTAAATTTAAACATATTCAAATTTAAATACATAAAACATAGGTTGAAACTAACATTGAGGGGTATTTATGCCACACATATCCGTTATGCTATTAATATTTCATCAGCCACAAACCCTACTGAGATGGGCATTATCTTATCCATTTTACTAATAATAAAATTGCCTCACAGAGAGATCTTGTAACAGATTCAAGTTACAAAACCAGCAATCACTAGTATGGGATTTGAACCCAGGTCTGTATAACTCCAAAACCCTTGTTTATTCTACTTAATGACCCAGCCTCTTTTCTGATCCTAATTAAACAAGTCTTGATAAGTGAAATGCAGGCAATGATTGTGGAACCCAGAATGCAGGGTAGAACAGGACTGAACTTTGGGCTGCAGAGCCAAAGGCCAAAGATATTTAATGACAAAAACAACAATAATTATATATATATACACATATATATTCACATATATATACATGTATATATATACATATTATATATACATGTATATATGTATGTGAGTGTGTGTATATATATACACATATATGTGTGTGTATATATATGTATATATATATACATATGTGTGTGTGTGTGTGTGTGTGTATATATATATATATATATATATATATATATAATTTCAGTGGCTGGTAACCACTGAACCAGAATACAAAGCCAAGAAGACAGTCCAAAAATCTGTCAAAAAGATGTTAACCAGTGTTCCAAGAGGAAGTGGGCCGTCATTGGACACTCTCTCTTTCAAAAAAAAAAACCCTGAAAAAAAGGGTGGGGTTTTTAACACCAAGAGAAATAGAGTGGTATAAACGGAAAAGCCAATCACCCGTAAGTGGGTGAAATTTGACAGTGACAAAAGCTATTACATAAATACCCAAGGGAAGTTAGGGTAGGGGATAAATGGGGCATTTATATCTCTTTCATGAGATAATAGTAATGATAATAATGTCAACAACAATAGGAGCAACAGAGCTAACACTTATTGAAACTTGTCAACAACTATGTTAAGCACTTTGCAAACATTACATTATTTGATCACAATATCCCTCCAAGGTATATGTTCTCAAGGAGGCCTGCAGAGGAATTTGGCCCCAGAACTCTCAACTGCTACATTATAGATTCCAATTTCCTAAAGAAATAACCTATGCTCACTAGGGAAATTTTCTGCTTTTAACATAATTTTTGCCCCCTCCCCTCCCCTCCCCCACTACCCCCCTCACTTCCTCTCCCCTCCCCTCCCCTTCCCTTCCCATCTTTTTAAAGAGACGGTCTCACTCTATTGCCCAGGCTGGAGTGCAGTGGTGTGGCCTGGCTAATTTTTTGATTTTTAACTTTTTTATAAAGAAAGACCTCACGATGTTACCCAGGCTGGTCTCAAACTCCTGGCCCCAAACAATCCTCTCACCTTGGCCTCCCAAAGGGATGGGGTTACAGGTATGAGCCACTGTACACTATACCTGGCCTCTATTTCTTTTCTTTTCTTTTTTTTTGAGACGGAGTCTTTCTGTGTCACCCAGGCTGGCATGCAATGGCATGATCTCGGCTCACTGCAACTTCTGCCTCCCGGGTTCAAGCGATTCTCCTGCCTCAGCCTACCAAATAGCTAGGATTACAGGCACCTGCCATCATGCCTGGCTAATTTTTTTATTTTTTAGTAGAGACGGGGTTTCACCTTGTTGGTCAGGCTGGTCTCGAATGCCTGAACTCAGGTGATCCACCCACCTAGGCCTCCCAAAGTGCTGGGATTATAGGCGTGAGCCACCACGCCTGGCCACCTGGCCTCTATTATACTCTAGTCTTATTATGCAAAGATTTATTATTTCAAAATTCTTTTCTTTCCCTCAACTATTTAAAAGTATAAGAACTGGCTGGACATGGTGACTCTCTCCTCCTCTCTCATATTCTCCCACTTCTTCCCCCACAACCCCCCCTCTGCCCCCACAAAGGGAAAACCCTATCAGATGACACTGCCTTCAGGTTTTAACAGGCACCAAGGAGCTATAAGTGATCATCTTGGCAAGCTTAAAATTTATGTCAACCAAATATAATGGGAAAACATAAATTAAGGACACATAAAAGCTAAACTATTTATAAATGACATTGAATGAATTGAAATCATGAAATGCTCAGGAAAATAAAATATAAGGTAACATTAAAATTTACATTTTCATTGATATAAAATTCATTTTAAAGTTTGTGTGTATGTGATTTAGTTCTATATTTATTGAAAATGAAGGATGATTATGACATATTTAGAGAAAAAGACTGCAAAAGAATATGACCATATGATTCTATTTTTGTTTTAAACATGAGTGTGCATTTGTTCAAAGAATAAAAATGTCTTAAAAGATAACAACAAAAATATGTATAACATAGTAGTTATCTCTGAGTGATAGGATTATAAATAAATATTTTTTCTAACTTTTCCAGAGTAAACATAAATTGTTTTTGTAAATTTTAATACTTAATGAAACAAATCATGGCCTGGCACTCAAGAAACATTTTACTCTGGGATAGGGAGCAGGATTTATTTATTCGGGGGCCAGAGAGGGGAGTGAGTAACAATATTTAACAGTTATATTTTGCTGGTTACCAAGTTTTGTTTTTCTGTTTGTTTGTTTTTGCGATGTTTTTGAAATGGAATCTCGCTCTGTTGCCCAGGCTGGAGTGCAGTGGCACGACCTCAGCTCACTGCAACCTCTGCCTCCCAGGTTCAAGCAATTCTCATGCCTCAGCCTCCCAAATAGCTGGAATTACAGGTGTGTGCCACCATGCCTGGCCAATTTTTGTATTTTTAATAGAGACGGAGTTTCACCATGTTAGCCAGGCTGCTCTTGAACTCCTGACCTCAAGTGATCCACCTACCTTGGCCTCCCAAAGTGCTAGGATTACAGGTGTGAGCCACCGAGCTCAGTCAGCCAGTGACCAAATTTTTAAAGAGATCCTCACTAAGCATCAGAAAATTCTGGATCCATTTTCTGGCTCTGCCATGGGCCACCTGGGCATGTTGGACAAGTCACGCTGAGACACAGTTTACCTATTTAAAATGTGAAGGTGTAAATGTACTTAATCTAGAATTTCTTTCCCAGAACTAATATTCATTGACTTCACATTCCTAGTTCTGTGGTAACCAGTAACATGGTGATATGGTTTGGCTGTGTCTCAGATGGAGATAAGGAACTTTTGAACCTCTGCCTAGATTTCAGAAGATATATGGAAATGCCTGGATGCCCAGGCAAAAGTTTTCTGCAAAGGCGGGGCCCTCATGGAGAACCTCTGCTAGGGCAGTGCAGAAGAGAAATGTGGGGTCAGAGCCCCCACACAGAGTCCCTACTGGGGAACTGCCTAGTGGAGCAATGAGAAGAGGACCATTGTCTTCCAGACCCCAGAATGGTATATCTACCCAACAGCTTGCACTGTGCACCTGGAAAAGCCACAGAAACTCAATGCCAGCCTGTGAAAGCAGCCAGGAGGGAGGCTGTACCCTGCAAAGCCACAGGAGTGGGGCTGCCCAAGACCATGGGAACCTACCTTTTGCATCAGCATGACCTGGATGTGAGACATGAGTCAAAGGAGATCATTTTGGGCTTTAAAATTTGACTGCCCTACTGGATTTCAGACTTGCATGGGCCCTGTAACCACTTTGTTTTGGCCAATATCTCCCATTTGGAATGGCTGTACTCACCCAATACCTGTACCTCCACTGTATCTAGGAAGTAACTAGTTTGATTTTGATTTTACAGGCTTACAAGCAGAAGGGACTTGCCTTATCTCAGATGAGACTTTGGACTGTGGACTTTTAGGTTAATGCTGAAACAAGCTAAGACTTTGGGGGACTGTTGGAAGGCATCATTGGTGTTGAAATGTGAGGACATGAGATTTGGAGGGGCCAGGGGCAGAATGACATGGTTTGGCTGTGTCCCCACCCAAATCTCAACTTGAATTGTACCTCCCAGAATTCCTATGTGTTGTGGGAGGGACCCAAAAGGAGGTAGTTGAATCATGGAGGCCAGTCTTTCCTGTGCTATTGTCGTGATACTGAATAAGTCTCACGAGATCTAATGGGTTTATCAGAGGTTTCCGCTTTTGCCTCTTCCTCATTTTCTCTTGCTGCCACCATGTAAGAAGTGCCTTTCTCCTCCTGCCATGATTTTGAGGCCTCCCTAGCCATGTGGAACTGTAAGTCCAGCTAAATTTCTTTTTCTTCCCAGTCTCAGGGAAGCAGCATGAAAATGGACTAATACACATGGGTAGAGCTTTTCTTTTCCTTCCCAGGTATTAATTAATTTAGTAATTTATTTATTCCTCCATCCATGCATTCATACATCTATCTCTTTGCTCGAATAATATTTATTGGCAAGCTATTATTTGTCTAGAACTTAGCTGAAGCATTTCCTATGATTTTTTGGTTGAAGCTTGTTTTCTCTGTATATTTCTCAGGGAATAATATTCATTCAGTTCTTGCATGCTCACAATTGCTTTACTTTTCTGTAGCTTTTATATTTTAAAGTAAGTTTGGGTATGTATAAAAATTTCATTTTTTTTTTTTTGAGACAGAGTCTCGCACTGTTGCCTGGGCTGCAGTGCAATGGCATGATCTCAGCTTACTGCAACCTCCGCCTCCCGGGTTCATGCGATTCTCCTGCCTCAGCCTCCCTAGTAGCTGGGATTACAAGCACACACCACCACACCTGGCCAATTTTTGTATTTTTAGTAGAGATGGGGTTTCACTATGTTTGCCAGACTGATCTCAAACTCCTGACCTCGTGATCCGCCCTGCCTTGGCCTCCCAAAGTGTTGGGATTACAGGCATGAGCCACTGCACACAGCCTACTTTTTTTCTTTTTAATAAATATATTGCTCCATGGACTTATGAAATTTGATGTAAATATGATTTTATTTATGATTTTATTTTTGATGACTTGGTCTTTATGCCTGAATGTTCAAAGAGTTTTTGTATTTTCCAGTTATACTGGAATATGTCTTGGTATTGGTCATTCTGGCTCCACTTTTCCAAGGTTAATGGTGTGCTCTTTCCAAATAGGTGTTCAATTTTTTTCTAATTTTAAGAACGTCTTTTTGCATTATGGATTTTTGTATTTGCTTTGTTCCATTGCTTTCATTTTCCTTCCAACGTAAGTTACACTTATGTTGGATTTTCTTTTCCTGTCTTCTATATCTATTATTTTTCTCTTGAATCCTTTTTATTTCTTTCTTTCTGTTTTCTTTTCCTCCTTTGTAAATTGTATTTCCCAAGTCTTGTTTCTAAAAATAGTGAACTAGGTTGTTTTAGAACAATTTGAAGGTATTGAAAAACCACTCAGGTAGTGAGGACTTATGGGGCCAGGATCCAGAAGAAAAGGGAACCCCCAGAGAGCTGAGCCTGACATGTGCCATTGCTTTTAGTCTTGAGGCATTTGCCTATTTGAGAACAATGGCTGAAAGGATGAGAATTTGAACAAAACTTTCAATAGACTCAAGGAGTTGAGGGGAAAATTGGAGTTCTGAGCTGCACAAGGAGGATGAGATCTAAAATAAAACAAAAAATGAAAACACTAGGCTTTCAATTGGGACCACAAGAGACCACATTTTACGAAAAAGGATAAATTAGAAATGGACCAGTGACTCAACTCCAGTTCTGAATTATATCAATCCCCAATTGATGTTTAGCCATCTTGTCTCTGAGTTTCCTGGTTCTAATATATGCTGTTATTTTATAGTTTCTATTATTTTCTTAATTTGCTTCCATTAATTTTGTTATATTATTTAGTTTTCATTTTTTTAAATTATGTCTTTTCTGGTACATATTAACTACCCATTTTTTCATTATTTAGTTCATTTTCTTTATAATAGTATACTTGTTTTGTGTTCAACCATATTCTTTCTGTTGCTTTTGTATAAACAAAATCAGGTGTTCTGTACTTTTAGGAAATGGTTCCCTTGAAGGGAAATGGGATATGCCATGATAGCCTTTATAGTTTCAGTGCTTAAGAGATTCCTCCCCTATTATTATCACACAGCAGACAGATTGAGATACACATGTAGACGTAGATGGCCTTTGTGTAGTCACACCCACTTCCAGAAATCTGCCTTCTCTGGAGACCCACCTGACCTCCCAGTGTTTGATCTTTTTCTCTCAACAAACAACAAAGGCATTGTAAGGTCGTCAAAATATTGGATTTACTCTCAGAGTTTCTATCCTGCTGAATTTGAATTTTCTTCACAGAAGTGTTTTCCTCAGGAAAGATATTTTATTGGCTATTTCTGAGTTCTTTGAGTACATAAGCCACCCAGTACCTTCTGATCTTCCCATTTTCTCTTAGTGTATGGCTGAGATATTTTTATTCTACTCAGCCATAAATTGGAGTCAGAAGCCTTCTCCTTTTTACTGTTATTTTCACAATATTTACCTGCTGAGAATCTCACTCAAGGTAAGACCTTCTCTTTTTGAGTATTTGTGGACAATTTCTGTATTGCAGTGTTCGTAGAACCTTCTAAACTCTTGTTCTTTCCTGTCCACTGCCTCTGCACAGCCGCTAAAACTAGGCATGCTCTGTATGAGTTCTGCCGCTGTTGTCTGTGGTTTGGGTGGGGCAAAACCCACTGGCATTCTGAGGCTCGTGGGGATGTTTTTTCAGTTGGCTTTCTGGAGGATGTGGTGAGTAGAACTTATCTTTTGCTATTTTAGTTGGTTCAGTATGCTTTTAGGAATGGATTTGGGGAAATTAAAAAACTGTACATCATAACCTTGCCCTGACCTGAAGTCAAGATGGGTTTATTTTTAAATCATGAATCTATCAATCAAGGCACCGATTCCATGTTGCTCTACTGTCTTGACTGGCTTCTAAGACTATATTTATTTCAATATAGTTTCTGTTCAACTTAGTTAAGTGTCTGTTAGCTTCCCTAAAGATACTCTTTTGAAGTATAATCAACCTCTATCTCAGAGTTGCCAACATTCTTATATTGCTTTCATTTTCTTTACCAGCACACTTCAAATTTCAGTTTCTTCATTAGCTAGCCTCAGTAAGGGTATGTACATGTACATTCTGAACAATTCCTTCAATCAATGAGATCTCTTTTCCTTTAAAATCAGATTTTATTTGAGAACTGTCTTTTTGCTAAAATTGCTGTATTTTCCTCCTAGGCATGTTTCAAATTGTCCTTTATACTTCAGGAATCTCAGTCAGAATGCCTCCTTTAATGTTCAGATAACTTGCTAAATCAAAAGTAGTTTCCTCAAGTTGCTGTTGCATTAACTTAGCAGTACATTCCTTTCACATGAAAATTGGTGTATTCAAGCCTGTTACCCTCACATGACCACAGCTGAAATATTTCTCTGATGAATAAAGCAAAATTACTATATCCCTCTGAAGTTTTGTAGAGTCCACTCTAGTCTTTAGAACCTGTTAGAATGTCCCTTCCTTTTTGCTAAAGAAAAGAAATTAAATGGGAGGTTAGGGTGGGGTTAGGAAGAGTGGTATCTAGTCTCCAGTGATCTACTGCAGGGCTCTATACGTGACTCTGTTCCATCTAATTCAATCAGCATTCCAGTATTCCATTAGCACCTCCTATGTGCTGAGTTTTATGTTGAATAGAAAGGAAAAATAAGTCTCCAAGAAGGCATTGGAGTTAGATGTGGATTCAAATTCTGATTCTACTCTTCACTAGCAGGTGGCCTGAGTCAGCTGTTTGATCTCTCTGAGTCTCAATTTCCATATCTGAGTATAATGATTCCTATATAACACAGCTATTATAAACATTTAGTATATTTTTTCTATTATATTTTACATATTATATACACGTACATTTATATATATTTATATATTACATAAACATTTGTATAAATGTACAGGTATATACACATGTATCTATATATGTATGCATGTATATGTATATATACATATATATTTCATCTATAATTTTATAAAAGCTGTATCATGTAGGACTCATATACGCATATACGACATGTAATAGGTGGTCAAATAAGTGTTTGTTCCTTTTGGATAATGTTATGACCTGCTTGTAATTAGATAACATTTCTTTCCTTTTTTGCCTCCCCAAACACACAAAATGGCTGTTAGATGGCCTATTGATTTTCTTAATGGATTAAAATTAGCTGTGTTTTAAGACATTCTATCTCAAACTGTGTGACATTTGTGAAATATATTGAGACAACGAGCAGGGTTCTTGATCTGAGGGAATTCGTAAACTATTAAGGGGTTCAGGGAGTTTTTGAATCTTCTGAAATTATATGCAAATAGGGCATCTTTGTGACTTATGCATTTTTGGAGTGAAGCAATTCATTGCTATCACCAGATTTTTAATGGGACTTAGAAACAGGAAAAAAAAAAGTCAAGAATCATGAAGGTGTTATAAAACCACAGCTGGGACTCAAATGATTGTATGCTTTTGGAGGTCGGAAACTGTCTATGTAATTTCCTTTTTACAATGCTTGGCACAGAACCAGAAAGAGTTAAGTACTTAATTTTTATTTTTGAATGACTGTAATATTGACCATCTTTTCTCTACTAGGAGGGGCAGATATAAAAAGTAGAACTAAAAAATAAAAAGGAAGAGATTGGAAAGACGCAGGACAAATACCAAGAGCAGTAAAAGACTAGGAAGCAAAGAAAAAGAAGGAAAGAAAGAAAACAGGAAGAGGAGGGGGAGGAGGAAATAGAGTGGAAGAGAAATAGAAATGCAAAGCAGAAGAGAAAGAGAAAGGAAAGAAAGTGGTGTGTTGGACTGTGCTGATTTGTTTCCTCTCTTCTTGTCCCCTTTCCCCAATAATCTCTTCAAGGCAAAAGGTTCCCTAGAGGCCCAATAGAAACAGAACTCTTACAGACTAAATGAAGGTGCATGAAATTCTGATTTTAGCTTAATTAGATAGTAATGCCTTTGGAAAGTCACTATTTTTACACGTAGATTTTCTTTATCCGCAATCTTTAGATAATGTTAGCAAAGTTAAAAAAAATTCGCTGTCTCCATGTAAGCTATATTCAAAAAAATTCATTTTAATGTGATTCAATTCAAAGAATACATTTTCCTATAGAAACAGTGTTACAAAGAGTATCACTACAGTTCATAAAAACATACTTAACATGTAATGGAAGAAAAGGTAACTGGCCTTTCAGCTATCAGCTCCGAGCTTGGTAAACTGGAGCACAGCATCTCTTTTCATTTCCTTTCTCACATCCTAGGGAGCTTTGCACCAACCCATGTTCATAAATTGAGGGATATGTCTGCACTTCAAAGATCAATGGCAGCAACACCGTGAACAGCTGTTCATACGTAAGTAAAACTAGTTAAATTTCCTGATTCTTATTCTTTCCCTCAGCTGTTTCCTGCCCAACATGTGTGTCCTTCTTGTCCCTAGTACCTTTCCACATTTTATATTGGGTACACGTTCCAGCAGCCTCATGGAACTAGAGATCTGTTTCTTCTCAACTCTGGAAAATTTTTCTATTCTGTTTCTGCATATGACCTTTACCTTCCATCTAGATCTTTTTGGTCGTCAACTGTATAGAGTGTTATCTCTTTCTTGAACCTCCACTTTCTACCTCCAACCCCTAATCCCTGCCATTTGCCTAATCAGGTATATCCTTGACAAAAGTCTGATGTACAAGGGGACAGATAATGTTACCTTGATTGACAGTGTTCTAATACATATATTAAGCAGTTGATGTAGAACAGGCAGGAAGACAAAATGTTACCCTGTTTCTCATGAGAAAGGAGGCTACACTGCTCTTCTTAGGAAGTAGGAAGATAGATGCAGAGACAGGTATTTAGAAGGGGAGGAAAATAAAAATGGTCTATGTGTCTGCTAGCCTAAATCCATTCAGTAAAAAAGAAGTCAAGTTCAGTTCAAGATAGAAGTAAGGTTGGTTCCAAAGGATGGACACATACATGCAACTCATTCCTGGGTATAAAAGATGAAATAGAGGGTATGTGTCCAAGTACATGTCCAAAGGTATGAAGTAGCTGCAGGAATTTTATCAGAGAAACCAGTCCCCAGGACTAATGTTAACAGATGACAGAGGGAAAGCTGTCTGAATTATTTGCCAGTAGACTACTGGTCAAGAGGACTTGGAAATATAGCTGAAAAGAAACTTAGAACTACACACACAAACACAGTACTAATCAGCAGAAGTAATGAGTATTCAGAGAAAACAATGAGCCATAATTTACAATCAACTTAAATAGAATTTATGCAACTGAAATCTAAGACAGAATAATACGCAGTAACTTCCAGTTTATAACAATGACTACTTGTGTAGTCATTACTACGCAAAATTACTGACTACTTGTGTACTGACATGTATTTTGCACAATGATATGACAGACTAAGACAAACTGAATAGTTTGCAAGTAAACTACTTGTCAAGAGGACTTGGAACCATAGCTCTATTGACATGTAACCATCCTTACCAAAGACAGACTCAAATTCTCAGAAATGTTCGCTTCTATTTTGGGGAGATCATCCAAATCTATAAACTTGTGAGGCTTTAACAGTGGGAAAAAAACCTTACAACTCACTTAGTCTAACTTCTTTACTTTAAAGGTAATTGTCCCTTGGATGAAAATCACTAACATTTTAGTATAAACATATTTATAGTGAATAACTTTACATTTACTAGCCAAAATTTGTTGCCAAGGGACTAAAAAATGTGGCAATAAATTGAAGTATTTGTTAAAAAGATATTTAGTTTTAAAATTTTTTGTCAGTCCACTTTTTATTATGAGAGTTGCTGATAAAAATAACTACCATTTATTGAATACTTATAACATGTTAGACCCTTTGCAAACATCCTCCCCTTTAACCAGCACAACCACTAGAAAAGACAGGCATCATCATCTTCCTTTTACAAAGTTGAGGACCATGAGGCTCAGAAAATAGTAGATAGTAGCTAGTAAATAGTACAGCCAGGATTAAAATACATGTTTTCTAATACTTAATACTCTATCAGATTGTCCCAATGGTATTTAAAAAATTAGAAATATAGGAAAACATGAATACTTTCCATATTTTCTATAGTAGGTGCTATTTTGAGTATCCTTAAAATATGTGTGCAAGTGCAGAAGATTCTATTGAAGTTTACCTTAAGGCAAAGATAGTCATAAAGAGGTCATAAAGAGGGCTGACTTACTGAAAGTACTTCAAAATTCTACCCTCTTATTAAATGTGAACAGTTCAAAAACTTTAGTAATTGTCATTGATCAGCACGGTGAAATGATTACGGGCTCATTTGTGGACAGGCCTGATAGGTTGTACTGGATCTATCTTTCTTCATTTCTCATGTGGAACATTAATGTTAACGGGTCTATGATGTATGAAGAGCTAACTCTAAGTAAGCAGAAGTAAGTCAAATTCTATAACCTATTGATCTGAGATACCTAAAAAGGAGCTTGGATTTCAGGAGGATTGGGATACAGCTCTCCTCTTGCTTTATATTTTGCCATAGGCTGGGTTTTCCAGAAAACAGACTCTGAAATGGAGATCAGCATGTAGAAAGTTTATTAGGGAAGACTTTTAAGATCAGTACCTGTGCATGGAAAGAGACAGAAGCAGGATTGGACAGTGGGAAAAGTTGGGCTGTGATGTAGTCTTAACAAAGTCCTCAGTCAACCCGATGGGGAACTCTGAAGGTGGAATGGCCCTAAAGAGTATCACAGGTCAGGGAAGGAAAGCTCTATTTTTAATACCCCTATGTCGATCAGTCATTGGATGTGGGTGCCTAAGAGGGGGCATGGCTTTAAGTTGTTTGCACCTGAGGCAGTTCCCTGAGAGGGCTGTTAGCTGAAGGTCATCTGCTGGCAGAACTCCCAATAGTTGTGGAAATAAATCTTTCTGTCCTGAAGGAGGAACAGGGCAAACCATTAGTGTTCACCTTGGGTTTGCTGCCTTTGATTGCATGTAAATATTATTTTGTATTATTTAAGATGTGTAGGGTGAGTAAAATGCCCTAGAAACCCTAGCAAAGATTAACCTTGCCTGTCAACTTTATTCATTTATGTGTTTCTTTTAGATTTGAAAGCCTCGGAGAAGGACCAAACAGTGTCTGAGAAGTTTGAATTTAAAATAAAAGGTTGGTCTGGCATTTTCATGTGAACAGAACTAGAAATCACAGTAGCCAGGAAGAGAAAATGGCCAGATAACTGAAAGACAGAAGGTAGGTTAGGAAGGAACTCAGGCCCGGTTGTCCACCTATCTGTGTTAGAGGATGGTGATCCTTGTGCAAGCAGATATGGAACTAAATAAAGCCCCTTTACTCACTGTGGGGGGATTATGTGGAATAAAGCATGCATCTAGGAGCCTTGACTATTTTTCCATTGCTTCATTTTACGTAATTATACCCATTTAATTTATCCTTTAATTTTTGTGAATGCATCACTCTATTTCAGTTATGCTAAGGGAATAAGAAAAAAAAATGTGTCCACATTTGGATTAGAGAGAAAAGACAAACATCATATCCATGGGGTGCAGATGAGATAGGTGTAGGAGAAATCAAAGTGAGAAAGATTAAGAGGACGTTTCAGTGTAGGAAGCTCTAGATGCAAGAATTCAAAGCTTTCAAGACAGGAAGAAAGAGTCCAGAAAGGCATGTACTGCTATATATTTTCTCATTTCCTTCTCTGATATGTTCCCTTTCAGGAGAAAAAAAAATGAATAGTTGTAAGCACCAATTTTTGCTCACATGGTACCAGTTGAGCATCTGTAATCCAAAAACCCAAAATCCAAAATGCTCTAAAATCCAAAGCTTTTTGAGCATCAACATGATGCTACAAGTGGAAAATTCCACACCTAACGTTATGTGATGAGTCACAGTCAAAATAGAAAAACTCGTTTCATGCACAAAATTTTTGAAAATATTGTATAAAATTACCATCAGGTTATGTGTATAAGGTGTATATGAAACATACATTTCATGTTTAGACTTGGGTCCCATCCCAGAGATATTTCATTATGTATATGCAAATATTCCAAAAGTTCAAAAAGTCTGAAATCCAAAATACTTCTGGTCCCAGGCACTTGAGATAAGGGACACCTGTACTAGGCATTTTCACATTATCTAATTTACTGATAACAACCATGTGAAAAAAAGATATATTACTGCCATTTTATTATGAGAAAAACTAAGACTCAGGGAGAATAATTAGGTTTCCTAAGCCCACACAATAAGTGATGGAACTGGGAAGAGAGTGTAGCACAGGTTTAGGGTGAGAAACAATTGGATTAAATGTCCTTCAGTATTTGAATGAATACAAAAATTGTGGTATATTCTTAGAATATTACTGAACAATAAAAAGTAATAAACTATTGATAAACATAACAATATGGTTTAATTTCAAAGTAACAATGCCAGTGAATAAAACCAGATACGAAAAAGCACATAATGTATGATTTCATTTTTATAACTCTAGAAAATGCAAACTAATCTCTATTGACAGAAAGCAGATCAGTGGTTGCTTGGAGATGGGGCAGGGTGGGAAGTGGCAGGAGGAAACTTTTGGAGGTGATAGATACGTTCATTATCTTGATTGCGGTGATAGTTTCATGGGTGTATACAAATGTCACAACATCAAATTATACTCTTTATGTATACTTATTGAATGTCAATTATACCTCAATAAAGCAGTTAAAAACAACTGAGTTGAAATCCCTATTATACTATTTACAAAATGCTTAATCTCTGAGACTACATTTTTTAAAAATCAGTTAAATGGAGTTGCTAATGCCTACCACAGAGGGTTGGTGTAAACATTAAATCAGTAAGGCAAGTACTTAGCACACTGTGTAATACAATAGTAAGCATGCAGCAGTAGTTATACAAGGAGTCCTAGACTGAGTCCTTCCTTCTTAGAGCTTTCTCCACTTTAATTAATCATGTTAGTCCTTTTTATTTACAGCTGGAATTCAAACACAGCAGTCTTACTCCATAGACCAAGATCTTTCCACTAAACTGTGCTAAGTCATGACAAATTTTATGATTTGAGTTGAGGAGGGCATCCCCTGATTGGACACCAGGCTCAGAGTATTCCACATAAATGCTCCTCTGTATTACCCCAGGGTCTGGAAAAGTCACTCTGGGCCAGGGAGGAAGACCAGTAGTTCAGCTGCATATTCTTTACCTATACTCCTTCAGATTCTATCTCTGCTCCTTTTTCAGATCCCTACTGGCTAAACAGCAATGAAATTGCTTACGCAGTGTACAGATAAATTGAGAGCAACAGGTCCTGTTTCTCAGGAGTTTGCCCCGAATAGCAGTCCAAACTAGACATAATATTGGGAGAATAGCATTCATTGAGATTAACTGACTTACTCTTTATGAAACACTTGCTTTCCTGGATAAAATAGTGTATTAAGAATGTTATACGTCATGTATTAAATATGTTATACTGCATATTACACATCACACATTTAATCTTAAACTATATGTAAATTTATAAAATACATAAACAATGATAAATCTCCCATGTTTATTTTCTAAAGACTACTGTTAAGAGTAATACATCTTTAATATGTCCAATCAAGATGCCATTTCAGGGAATTATATAAGTTTTTTTTGTTGTTGTTCATTTTTTTTTTTCTCCAAGTGATAATCATTGAGAGGGTCAAAACAAGCAGAATTTGTGGTACGCTGACATCTTATAAGATTGTCCTTGGACATTCCAATTCACCAAAATTTGGACCCCCTGATACTACAGCTCTTTCCTTGGCCTACTACCCCCAGGCCTCTTCTCACAGTGCCCAGACCCTTATTCTCCTGAGACTGTTCTTTCTCCTCTTTTCTCACCCTCCCTTTCCCTACTCCTACGAAGCAGCAAAAACATTCTCCTAGACCCAGACTGAGCAGCTTAGTTCTTGTCTCTGAAGGCTTGGTTAGCATCAGCCTTATGGAATCCTAAGAATCTTACCTTCTACTCCATTTTTTTTCAAGGTTTTAAATTTTCTTTCAAAGAAAGACACATTTCTTTCTTAGAGAAATTCTGATGCCATCTATAAAGAAGCATGTTCTCCACATTTCACAAGGGAATGAATAAATTCATGAATAGGTAAGCAGAGATGGTGAATGCAGACTGCTGTTTCAAAAAACCTAGTGATAATGCAAAGGAAGAAGTGTGCAGCAGTTGCAGAGGGTGGTAAGGTAATGGGATATAGAAGTCAGAGGAGTGACAGAAATTGGAAATTTAGAAAAGATGCAGGTTAGTCGCTGAGGCAAGTGCTGAAGAGGAGGGAGGGGCTGGTCTCCAAAGCAGAGTAGGGCTGGAAGGCCAGCCTAGAGCAGGAGGAGACAACACTTCAGAAGTTGCTACTGAGGGAAGTTTGCAGGTAGAAGAGAAGGAGTTGAGGTATATTATCTTAAAAAATACCACCTGGTGAGAATAAAAGTGAAGCAAATAAAGGAGCGTGAATATTGATTCAAGTAACTTTCATGGGAAATGGCAAAGAGAACTAATTGGAAAAGTAAAAGGAAAGCCGCCAGGCCCCAGCTGAGACAACAAACCTAATAGATATAGTAGACAGATTTCTTCCAGCAATCTTTTCCTGTTTTTCCTGTTAATGATAACTCTTAACAGTTACCATTTTCGCAGTTACAGAATATTTCATCAAGTAGATGTATGATAATCTATCAAGATTACTCAATTCCTTTTCAAATGAATTAAAATATGGTATTTTTAAAAAGACAACTAAGCATACTTTAATTACCTGTAAGAATATTGTCTACCTACAAATAATTAAAGTCTCTAAAAAAGGAAGCAAAACAATACATTTGCCTTTTCTGCCAACATTATTCCTTTCTTCAGCAAAACACTGTAATTTAAAAATATATACAGAATAATTCTTTTATTATGATAACATATACACAACACAAAGTATGACATTTTAACCATTTTAAGGGTACAGTTCAGTGGCATTAATTGCATACATGCTATTGTGCAAACACCACCACTATCTGTCAACGAAGCTTTTCCAGCACCCAAAACAAATTCAATAACCATTAAGCAATAACACTCCCTTATCCCCTCCACCTTTAACCTATTTTCTGTCTCTATAAATTTGCCTATTCTAGATATTTCATATAAGTGGAATTATACAATACTTTGTCATTTGTCTGGCTTATTTCACTTAGTATAATGTTTTCAAGTCTCATCCATGTAGTAGCTTATATCAAACTTGATTTTTTTCATGGCTGAATAATATCCCACTGTATGTGTATAAAATATTTTGTTTATCCATTTCTTGGTTGATGAACACTTGGGTTGTTTCCACCTTTTGGCTATTATGAATAAGGTCACAACAAACGTTCATGTACAAATATCTCTTGAGTCTCTGTTTTCAATTATTTGGGGTGTATATCTCAGAGCTGAACTGCTGGGTTGTATGGTTATTCTATGGTTAGCCTCTTGAAAAACTGCCATGCTGGTTTCCACAGTGGTTGCACCATTTTACATTCCCACCAGTAATGTAGAAATGTTCCAATTTCTCCACATCCTTGTCAACAATTGTTATTTTCTGTTTGGGTATTTTGTTTTGTTTTTTCTTAGTCTTACAGCTATCCTAGTAAGTGTGAAATGGTACCTCATTGTTGTTTTGATTTGCATTACCCTAATAACTAAGGATGTTGAACATCTTTTCATGTGCTTATTAGCCATTTGTACATTTTTTGAGAAGTGTCTATGCAAGTCTTTTGTCCATTTTTAAATCATGTTGTTTGTCTTTTAAGTATGCTGTTGGATTCAGTTTGCTAGTGCTTTGTTGAAGATTTTTGCTTCAATATTCAGAAGGGATATCAGTGTGCACTTTTTTGTGATGTCTTTATCTGACTTTGGTATCAGGGTAATGCTGACCTCACAGAAAAAGTTAGAAAGTGTTCTTTCCTCTTCTATTTTCTGAAAGAGTTTGAGAAGAATTGGTGTTAATTCTTCTTGAAATATTTAGCAAAGTTCACCAGTGAAGCTATCTGGTCCTGGACTTTTCTTTTTGGGAGGTTTTTGATCACTGGTTCAATCTTTCGCCTTGTTATAGGTCTACTGAAATTTTCCATTTCATCTTGAGTAAGTTTAATTAATTTGTGTGTTTATCCATTTCATTTAGATTATCCAGAGCTGGCAGTAATGCCCCTATTCTCATTTTAAATTTTAATCATTTGTGTCTTTCTTTTTTCTTTTGTCAGTTTAGCTAAAGGTTTGTCAATTTGATTACTTTTTTTACAGAGTCAAATTTTGGTTTTACTGATTCTCTCTGTTGTTTATTCTGTTTTATTGATCTCTGCTCTAATGTTTATTTCCTTCCATTGGCTAGTTTTGGGTTTGGTTTGCTCTTCCTTTTCTAGTTTCTCAAGGGATAAAGTTAGGCCATTGGTTATCTTTTGTCTTTTTTAATGTAGGAATTTACAGTTATAAGTTTTCCTCTCAGCACTGTTTTTGTTGCATCTTACATTTTAATATATGTGTTTTAGTTTTCATTATTAAACATCTTATGTTAGGCTGGGCGTAGTGGCTCATGCCTGTAATCCCAGCAATTTGGGAGGCCGAGGTGGGCAGATCACCTGAGGTCAGGAGTTTGAGACCAGCCTGGCCAACATGGTGAAATCCCATCTCTACTAAAAATATGAAAATTAGCCAGGCATGGTGGCGGGCGCCTGTGATCCCACCTACTCAGGAGGCTGAGGAAGAGAATCACTTGAACCCAGGAGGCAGAGGTTGCAGTGAGCCAAGATTGTGCCACTTCACTCCAGCCTGGGTGACAGAGCAGGAGTCTGTCTCCAAACAAACAAACAAAAACATCTTACGTTTTAATATGTGTGTTTTCATTTTCATTATTCTAATTTTTTATTGTAGTTTGTTCTTTGACCAATGAGTGCTTGGTAGTGTGTAGTTTAATTTCCATATATTTGTGGATTTTGCAGTTTTCCTTTGATTTTGATTTGTAGCTTCATTCTACTTGGTCAGAAAAGATACTGTGTATGATTTCAACTTTTTAAAATTTATTCAATTGTTTTGTGGCTTAACATTTAATCTATCCTAAAGAATCTTCCATGTGCCCTTGAGAAAAATATGTATTCGGCTGTTATTGGGTAAAATGTTCTATATACACGTTAGGTCTAGTTGGCTTATTCAAGTCTTTTATTTTGTGACTTATCTTCTGTCTAGATATTCTATTCATTTTTGAAAGTAAGTATTGGAGTCTCCAACTATTATTGTACAACTATTTATCTGCCTTTAATTCTGTCAATATTTGCTTGAAACATCTTGGGTCTCTGTTGTTTGGTGCATATATGTTTATAATTATGATAACTTTTTGATGATATATATATATATATTTATCTATATATCAATATATAATGTCCTTGTCATTACAACAGATTTTGACTTGAAGTTTTTTGCCTAATATTAGTATAGCCTCCTTGGCTCTCTTTTGGTTACTATTTGGATATAATATCTTTTCCATTCTTTCACTTTCGACCTATTTGTGTTGTTAAATCTAAAGTGAATCTCTTACAGACAGCATTTATCCATTCTGCCAATCTCTGCCTTTGAGTGAATAGTTTAATCCATTTATATTTAAAATAATTACTCATAATGAAGTTCTTCTGCCATTTTGATACTCGCTTTCTGTATGTCATACTTTTTTCCTCTCTCATTTTCTCCATTATTGCCTTCTTTTATGTTTAGTTGATTTTTTTGTAGTGAACCATTTTGATTCGCTTCTCATTTCCTTTTGTATATATCTTTCAGATATTTTCTTTGTGGTTACCACAGCAATTACATTTAATGCCCTAAATTTAAGGCAATATATTTTGCATTGATACCAACTTAACTTCAGAAACATTTAAAAACTATACTACTATACATCTTTATCTTCCCCCTTTATGTTGTTAATGTCTTTTTACATGTTTAACATTGTGTTCCCAACAGGAGATTTATTATTTTTATATATGTGTTTGTTAAATCTTATTAAAAATAAAAGGTAGAGTTACAAACAAAACTTAAACAGTACTTGTTTTTATATTTGCCCTACCTTTACTGTAGGCCTTTATTTTCTTCACATGGCTTTGAATTGCTGGCTAGTGTCTTTTCATTTCGACTTGAAAGACTTCCTTTGCATTTCTTGTTGGAAGGAAATGTTGAACTCAACTTTTGTTTATCTGAATATGTCCTACCTTTTCCATCATTTTGAAGGACAGTTTTGCTAGATATAAAATTTCAGTTAATAGGTTTCATTTTCTTTCACCCACTTAAATATGTCACTCCACTGTCTTCTGGCTTCCGGGTTTTCTGATAAGAAACTGGCCTTTAATTTTAATGAGGATTCCTTGTATGTGATGAATTACTTCTTTCTTGTTTGCTGCTTTCAAGATTCTGTCTCTACCTTTGGCTTTTGATGGGCTGGTTAAAATGTCTTAAATGTGGGTCTTTTTGACTTTATCCAACTTGGAGTTCATTCAGTTTCTTGGATTTGTAGGTTACTATATTTAATAAAATTTTGGAAGTTTCTGGCTACAATTTTTCAAATATTATTTCTGCCCCTCTCTTTCTTTGTCATCTAAAACTCCCAAAACATGTATGTTGGTCCTCTTGATGGTGATGCACAGGTCCCTTCGTCTCTGTAAACTCTAAAAAAAAAATTAAGACTTTATTTTTAATGCCATTTTAGGTTTACAGTGAAATGCAGTGGAGTTACAGAGAATTCCCATATATTCCTTACTCTCACACAGATACAGCCTCCCCCACTATCAACATCTCACACCAGAGTGGTACATTTGTTACTATCAATGAACCAACAGTGACACATCATTATCAAGCAAAGTCCATAATTTACATTAGAGTTCACTCATGGTGTTATACATTCTGTAAGTTTTGACCAATGTATAATGAAATGTATCTACCATTATAGTACCATAAAGAATAGTTTCCCTGCCATAAAAATCTCTTATGTTCCACCTATTCATCATTCCTTCCCCTCATCTGATTGGAATCATGCAGTCTGCAACCTTTTCAGATTAGCTTCTTTCACTTAGCAATATGCACTTAAGGTTTGATATAGTTTGGATATTTCTCTTTGCCTGAATCTCATGTTGAAATGTAATCCCCAATGTTGGAGGTGGGGCCTGGTGGGAGCTGTTTGGACCATGGAAGCAAATCCTTCATGAATGGCCATCCCCTTGGTAATAAGTGAGTTCTTGCTCTGGTTCACATGAGATCTGGTCATTTAAAAGTGTGTGGCATCACCCCTCCACCTCTCTCTCTTGCTCCTGCTCTGGCCATGTGATGGGCTTGCTCTCCCTTCACCTTCTGCCATGATTGCAAGCTTCCTGAGGATTCCCTGGAAGCCAAGCAGAAGCCAGCATCATGCTTCCTGTAAAGACTGCAGAACCATGAGCCAGTTAAACCTCTTTTCTTTATAAATTACCCAGTCTTGGGTATTTCTCTATAGCAATGCAAGAATGGATTAACACAAGGTTCAACCATGTGTTTTTTTGGCTTGATAGCTTATGTCTTTTTAGCATTGAATAGTATTCCATTGTCTGTGTGTACCACAGTTTATTTATCCATTTACCTTGTATTAGTCTGTTTGGGCTGCTATAACAAAATAGTATAGACTGGACTGGGCACAATGGCTCATGCCTGTAATCCCAGCACTTTGGGAGGCCAAGGCAGCAGATTGCTTAAGCTCAGGAGTTGAAGACCAGTCTGGGCAACATGGTGAAACCCTATTTCTATAAAAAATACAAAAAATTAGCTGGGCATGGTGGTGCATGCCTCTGGTCCCTGTTACTCGGGAGGCTGAGACAGGAGGATCACTTAAGCCTGGGAGGTGGAGGTTACAGTGATCCTGCCAAGATCATGCCACTGCACTCCAACCTGGATACCAGAGCAATACTCTGTCTCAAATTTTTTTTTAAATAGGAAAAAAATAATATAGACTGAGTGGCTTAAACAACAGAAATTTACCTTCTCACAGTTCTGGAGGCTGGAGATCCATGACAACAGTGCTGCCAAATTCACTTTCTGGTGAGGGCTCTTTTCCTGGCTTTATAGGCAGCTATCTTTTTTTTTAATGTCCCCACATGGCCTTTCCTCATGTATGCTGAGAGAGAGGAAGAGAGAGTGCTCTGGTATCTCTTCTTGAGAACACTAATCTTACCAGATCAGGGCTCCACCCTTAACTTGCACTACCCCATCTCCAAATACAGCCACACTAGAGGTTAGGGCTTCAGCATAGGAATTCTGAAGGGTACATAAAAGGGCATCTTGGTTACTTTCAAGTTCTGGCAATTATTAATAAAGCTGCTGTAAACATTCAAATGCAGGTTTTTGTGTGGACATAAGTTTCACCTGATCTGGGTAAATAAAAATGAGCCCAATTGCTGGATTGTATAGTAAGAGTATATTTAGTTTTGTAAGAAAACTGCCTTTCAACATGCCTATACTGAACCAGGCATGGTGGCCCATGCCTGTAATCCTAGCACTTTGAGAAGCTGAGGTGGGAGGATCACAAGCTCAGGAATTCAAGACCAGCCTGGGCAACATAGTGAGAACTCATCTCTAGTTAAAAAAGAAAAAAAAAAAAAGTAGCTATACCATTTGCATTCCAACAACAAATGAAAATTTCTTCATTCTTTTTCCTTTCTGCTCCTCACCCTCAATAATTTCAATGGTCTTATCTTCAAGTTCACTGACTCTTCTGCTTGCTCAGTTCTGTTGCTGAAGCCACCTAGATTTTTTTATTTTTATTTTTCAGCTTCAGAATTTCTGTTTGGTTCCTTTTTATAATTACTATCTCTTTGCTGATATTCTCATCTTGTTCATACATCATTTTCCTGGCTTCCTTTAGTTCACTGTCAATGTTTTCATTTCCATGTATAGCATTTTGAGCATATTTAAGACAATTGTTTTAAAGTCTTCGTTTAGTAATTCCAATGTCTGGACTTCCTCAGGGACAGTTTCTATCCATTTATTTTGTTCCTTTGAATGAGCCATACTTTCTTGTTTCCTTGTACGCTTTGTGATTTTTGTGTGTGAGCTTGAAAAGTGGACATTTGGCTCCTATGATGTGGTAACTAGAAATTAGATTTTCTTCACTTTCCTAGGGGGGTTTGATGTTTTCTGGTTCTTGAAGGCTGTAGCAGTCAGCTTATTTGATGCCTGTCTCAAACTATTATTTCAAAGACTGTATTCCTTGTCAATATGGTCACGGAAGCCTCTGTCCCTTAGCCTGTGTTCAGCCAGTGTTTTGGCAGATTTCCTCGAATGCCAGAAGCTCTCACAGTCTTTGCAAAGTGGCTCTAAGCCAGGGCTGTACTTCAGTTCTTAGTCAGGCTTGCACTGTGCTAAGGGATCAGCCCAAAATGAAAGCTCAGGGTTTTCTCAGGTGTTTTCTAAGCAAGTGTTTTGCCCTGGACATGTGCATGGCTTTCTAAATTCCCATGTATACATGGTTGCTTTTGAATATTTTAATTTCCCAAAGAAACTCTCTCCAGATTTTGCCTTAGGCAGTCTATTGCATGTTTCAACTGTAATCTCTGCCTCCAGATGTCTAGGGTTATTACTTCAGTTTGCTGTGTTTTCCAGCTTTTTCTGCCCTAAGTTCTGAGTTAGCAAAACAGAGGAGAGGATCTTGCATCAATCTTTCAGGTAGCCCTTTGTATTAGTCTGCTTGGGCTACTGTAACAAAATACCACAAACTGAATAGCTTAAACAACATAAATTTATTTTTCACAGTTCTGGAGGCTAGCAAGTCCAAGATCCACATTCTGGCTGACTTGGCTTCTGCTGAGGGCTTTTTTTTTCTGGTTTACAGATGATTGGCTTCTCTCTGTGTCCTTACATAATGGGGAGAGAGAACTCTTCCTCTTCTTAGAAGGGCACCAGGTCTGCTGGATAAAGGGCCCTACCTTTATCCCCTCATTTTACCTTTATTACCTCCGTAAAACCCCAAAAGGATAGGGTTGGGGGGCTTTCCAAACACATAGAGTTTCCTAGAGGTTGGTATGCCTGGGGACAGCATGGAAGCTACATGCCATTTCTCCCATACCTTACATTATACATCTCTTCTATCTGCCTACTAATCTGTATCCATTATAATAAGTGAGTAAACATAGGTAAAGTATTTGCCCAAGTTCTGTGAGCCATTTCAGCAAAATGGGAATTTGTGGAAAAAGGTCAAGGAAGGAGATGCTTCTCAATGGAGGATGAATAGAAACTAGAAAAGGTATCTACTATAGGTCCACCTTTAAATTTAGAAATACAACTTGAAATAAGAAAAAAAAAATGCCACATTATGCAGCTACACAATTTGTAAGTCAATTAGTTCTTTTCAATAACAGATGCAACACATACATTTATAAATAAGTTACTCCTTTGGGATTTCAAACTAAAGAAACTTCAACTATTTCATTTACAACAAATGTTTCTGCTTCTGTTTCTCATCAATTGAGAAAACAATTAAGGAATACTGTTGATTCTTATTTCAGGGAACTAGAGGAACAAAGAGTAACCCCAGGGATTCTAGCCTCGTAAGCTGAGAATATTTTTCTAGATGACACAAGTTCCTCAGTGCACACATGACAGTCTCTGCTTTCAAGCTAATATGCTGTGAGTCACACTGAGTCCTCTTCCCTTGAGGTTAAATGTATTTTCTAGACTTTTTTTCTTTATTTCTTCCTCTTCTCTATTCTCCATCTTAACCCTATTCCTTTGTCAGTCAATTCAGAAAACAACACCAGCCATTCCAATTGTCTCAAAATCTTGGTAAATTTTGTGAAGATGTAGCTGCAAGGAATAAAAACTGTTTAGAAAATGGTCTCTTAGGTTATACAGGGTGGCATTGTCAGGTATTTTCAATAGGAGATGAGAAGCTCTGTCTAAAAGCACAATGTTGCCAGAAGGATTTCCCTCATCTTTGTTTCCTGGTGTCCATTTTTCACTTACTCCCTAATTTAACATAGGAAATGAGGTGCATGAAGCTCTGTTCCTTTCTTCCCCCTAGAGTTCTTCTTTTTCTTACTCAGGGATCATCCACAACAACAAACAGTCTGATATCTAATTAGGCCAGTAGTTTCAACTGATTTGGGCTCACAGCTGAATAGCTGAAAGCAAGAAAAAACCATACAATTAAATTAGGGACCTTGTGTTTAAGGCCATTCATCCACTACATAATCAGGACTTGAATCTCATACTAAGGCTCTGTCTTACTCATTCTAACATATTTACCTCTCAGGTTAGTCATGCCACAAAAATGTGCATTGTTAATAATTGCCTCATCTCCACCTTTGATGTTCTAGTATATAAAGCCTTCCCCTGTGTGCCCTAAGTTCTGCCCTCTGAAAGAGAAAGACACGTTTTCTGCCATTTATTTTCTTGCTATTGGGTGCAATTTTGCTCTAGGATGAACTCATAAACTCAAATAACCAGTTATATATATGTTTGTTATTAAGTTTGTTTAAGTACCTCTGTCACAATAAAGAGGAGCAGATATACTCAGCCACAGTTACAAATTAATTCATGAAAAAGAAAAAGGAGCCAGTGATAATTATGCATTCTTTTAAAAGAGTAATAAATTTTCAACAGGCTCATAAAATGAGATCTGACATATAAGCTACCATTCTGCCATACTCTTAAACCCAAACTGTTTGCTATGAATGATGCTACTATTTTATACAGTACACAGTAAAATCAGTAAATAAGTTGTCACTTCCTGAAAGAAAGATCTCCATGGTATTCATGTAAAATACTTAATGCTTAATTGCTTAAACATCAGGTAGACCTCATCAGCCTAATTTAATTAAAAGAATGCTAATGCTTTATATAAAGCATATTTACATATAATCTCATTGACTGCCTTTTGGGGTACATTGGGATAATTTTCCCCAGTTAGTGGATAGGGAAATTGAGATTCAGAAGGGTTAGGTGACTTACTATACAGGTCATCCAGCTAATCAGTGATAAAACTGGGGGCACTGAAAGATAAGTACCTGGATTGGGCTTACCAAAGTGGTGGCTACAAAAAGGCTGGAGCTGTGTTTAAAAGTTTACAGGAGGAGCCATCCACTTTTAGTTGACTTTTTTAGGAAATGATTCAGTTTGAAAAGGAGCAAGAATGCAAGAATCCTGCAACAGAGGGATTTGAGAGAATTTAGATCTGTAGATTCTGAGCTTTGAATAGATTACATCAAAGCAGAATTGAACCACCCCCTTGGTAGACCTGAGAAATGCAGACAGACCTGTTGGTGAGCCATGAAAATGTTGCAGAGAGAGTCATCAAAGGCATCTGTAGCTAAACATGCTATGCATCAGACTGGTCATTTGTGAAGAGAAATAATACAGCCAACTTTGTGAAATAGTATTGCAAGCCCTCTGGGCAAATTTGTATTGAGTCAATCTGTAATTTGCTTGGAGATGGCAGACAAGATGGCTGTCTGGTTTCAAGACATGGTTTAATTTTGTGTTAACTCATTAATTTTTAAAAAATTTAAAAAAATTGATTGAGGAAAAACAACTGGGGGCAGAATTCAAGTTTCAAGGATTCCATTGTTCTATTCACCATGTTACTTCCACAACTGGCGAAGTTTAGCTCTCAGTAAGATTCACACTTCATCTCTCTATAAGAGATCAAAAACCCTTAGATAATACAGGTGTCAGGGAGCAAAGATAATCCTAACATTGTATGCTACCCACTAAAGTGAAAAAGATGTACTTCATTCAATTATTTATTCATTCAAATAACAAATAATTGAACACCTGCATGTGTGCCAGCCATTGTGCTAGGCTCTATTATATCCAGCTGTATGAGTTACCTATCGTTGCATAACAAACTATCCCAAAACTTAGTGGCTTAAAACAACAATCATTTAAACATTTAGTATCTCACTGTTTCTGTGGCCTAGGAATTCAGGAGCACCTTAGCTGAATGGTTCTGTCTCAGGGTCTCTTTCTAGGTTACAGTCAAGATGTTGACCATGATGTATGCAATCATATGAAGGCCTGATGAGTTGGAGGATCTGCTTCCAAGCTCACTCACATGGCTATTGTCAGAAGGCCTCAATACCTCACCGGTTGTTGGCTAGAAGCCTTAATTACTCACCATGTGAGCCTCCTTATAAGTTTCCTGAGTGACCTTATGACTCTGACATAACAGCTACCTGGCCCCAACAAGTAATCCTAGAGAAAGAATAAGAAGGCTGGCATGTTTTATAGTCTCCCCTCAGAAGTCACATTACATCATTTCCACTACATTCTATTCATGAGAACAAGTCATTTAATACAGTCCAAACTCAAGGTGAGGGGAATGAAGTTTGACCCTTTGAAGGAAGAAGTATCAAATAATTTGTGAACATATTTTAATACTACCATATGAGTTAATAAAATTTAATTCACGAAATTTAACTTAATTATTATAAAGTGGTGTTAACATATTTGTAAAATGTAGGTATTTCAAGGGAAACTAAGTCTATTAAAGAAGACAATGTTTTAATGTTGTTGCTAGCTTGTTTGCATTTTCTGTCACCATTTTCACCTCATTCTGTCTATTAAAAAATTCTGTATATAGTGCTAAATAAATGGTAACTTGGCCTATCTTATTATGTCAACTAAGAATTGCATTTGATGCTTACAACAGACAATAACAAAATCTTATATAGAAGGGATATAATCTTCCTCACCTAACAACAAATCCAGAAGTGGATAGTCCAGAGCTGGTAAGTTGGCCCTCCAAAGCAACCATGGACCTAGGCACGTCTGGTGTCCTACACTATTAATAGTGTCTGTGTGGCTTTTGTTATTATGGGTGAAATATGGCTGCTCTACCTCCAGTATCATGTCCCTGTTTCAGGTTAAAAAAAAAAAAAAAAAAGGGGATGGGCGCAGATCAAATAGCTAAAGCGATATTTCTTCCATAAAGCTTTCCTTGAGCCTCCTCTACAGAAATTCACTTTTATTTAATTGATGGTCACATGGCCAGCCATGACTTATGAAAGTCTAGGAGCATGAATATTTTTAACTGGACACATTGTCACCCTGAAGAAATCAGAGTTCTACTAGTAAAGAAGAAAGGATATTGGTTTAGACAACTAGTAATGTCTACCGACCTACTCCAAGGAGCTTTGACATGCATTATTAAACACTAGACACAAGACAAACAACAATACTGAGGTTTATCTGTGTTTCAAATATGTTTCAAATGGGAGAATCTGGTCAGTTTTGAGTCCCACATATAAAGTACATTTTTCAAAGTAATCACAACTTTTATTCTCTAATTGAAAATGTTGAAGAATTGGCTGACATTAATGTCACTTCTAGGAATGTGTCCAAGGAGATAATTGCACAATTGTGCAAAAGCCTATGGATACGAATGTTCATCAGAGACTTTTTTTATGGTAGTAAAAACTTGGAAACATAAATGTCAATCAATAGAATACTGGTTGGATAAATGATGGTATATCCATTTAACAGACAGTATGCAACTTTTAAAAATGATGTTATTCATGACTGTTGTTCACTGTGCAGATAGATAATAAGATCCAATTTATAAAATATTATATTTATATGTCTATATGTGCTTTTATTCTTAGAGAGACGCCTAGAAGAATGTAACACAAAATTTAAGAAATGGTTATCTCTATATTATGGTATTTGGACAGATTTTAACTTCTCTGCATTTTTGTTTAAATTTTTTTAATTTGTTTGCATAAGCATGTATTGTTTTTATAAAACAATAGTTATTAGCTGGGTGCCACAGCCTGTGCTTGTAATCCCAGCTACTGGGGAGGCTAAGGCAGGAAGATTGCTTCAGCCTGCAGTCCAGTTGTCTGAGGCTGTTGTGTGCCAAGATGACACCTGTGAATAGCCACTGCACTCCAGTCTGGGCAACATAGAAAGACCATATCTCTTTTAAAAAAGAAAAAAAAATATATATTTTCAAAGAAAGGCAGGGTGGGGGCAGGGCTGATTTGGTCCAGTATTGTTTCTAGCAAGTAATTTTCCCGGATAAGGCTGTGGCTGACCTTATCTTAGGAAAGGGTTCTAATCTTTGCTCAATGGAAAAAAGTGTTATTCTTTATTAATTATAACTTTTAATAAAATTAAAATGAGATAAGGAGTTGTGAGTTTTGGTTTCTATTTGGAACACTGACCTCTGTGAGTCTTCCGTGTTTCACAATGGGTGGCAAGATATTGCGGAAGGGTGGAAGGATATTGCGGAAGGGTGGAAGGATATTGCGGAAAGGTGGAGGGGGAGGAGGCTGAGCAACAACTGTATACAAGTTGGGGAGGCGTAGAGAAAGGACGTAAGCATGTAAGGGAGAGAAGTCTGGACCCATGAGCCAGGGAAAGAGCAATAACCTGGACATCAGGATAGCTGCACTTCTCTTCTAGCATGGACCTATCAGTTTATCTTTCTGGCCTTAGTTTTCTCATCTGAAAAATGAGACATCTGTATTAGAATCACTACATGTGCCTTATGTTTCACAATTCTTTTGGATATATTGATGCTATGTCCTGAGAAACTACACTACAGCGGAACCTAAGCAAATTAAAGGAAAAATAACAACAATAACTAAAGTATATTATTATTTGTCTCAGGCATTCTAAGTAACTTGCCAATAGGTGGAGGCACCAAGATGTCAGCCTAGGCAGTCTGATTTCAGAGCCCATACTCTTTAACAACCATGCTGTAGAGTACTAAAGAACCGCTTGGATAGGGCATTTAAAGGAAGCAGGATAGCTTTCCTATTCTGGAACTTGGTATTGTAGATAATGGTTAACGCCAGTAAAGCCTATACCTTACCTTCACCTCATGACTATTGTGGGGTTGCCTCAACAGGTGGCAGTCTCCTCCCCCTATTCCAAAGATAACTTTCTTATTCAGAGCCCAGCGAAAGGGGAGATAGGTTTTGTTAAGCCCCTAAGAAGCTCTTCCGGCCATTGCCCCACAGAACCGAAGTGCTGACAGAACCAAAGACGAAATGTGCCTACAGAAAGCTTTCTGGTATCATTATCTCGCTTTTCAGCTCTTCCTGGTTCTCACATGATGACCCAGCACCCGTATGCATACTTCATCTTACTTCCTTTCATTAAGCCCAGAGAGATACTGAGTAAAGAGAGTACGGGGAGAGAATAAAAAAACAAATGAACGGGTTAAGAGCAGGCTAAAGGCCACCAGAGTCCTGCAGGGTTAGAGCGTGTACCTCAGACAAGGTCCCTCAGGCATCCCCTTTCTCGTTCCCCATTGTTGCCCTCCTTTCGTCCCGCTCAAGGTCTGGAAGCTAGTGCATAACCTTACAGCAGGATCAGAAAGGTGGAGGGTAGCAGACACAAGCCGCAAAGAGGATACAACAAAATCTACTGCTCGTGAGAGATCCGACTTCCCAGACCCCTTCGCATTAGGGCGGAGCGTGCGCCCGGCGGCCAATCCCCGCTTCCTCACGTCGCCGTATCCCCGCCCACCGCCCCTCCCGCTTCGCCCTTCCCTGGGGCTGGTGCGGCGGCGGAGACGTCAGCGCCAGGAGACTCCGGGTGGCGGCTGCGCCGTAGGCGGGCCACGGCCTGGACGCGCTGCGGGGAGGGGCGGAGCGAGCGGGCGGGAGCGCGCGCTGGGCCCGCCTTGGCCGCCGCCGCTGCTTCTGCCGCTGCCGGGGAATAATCTGGGCGGCAGCGGGCGGCCTCGGCTAGCGGCCACGAGCCACTTCTGCGGCTGCCCAGAGAAGCGAAGGTCGCCGGTCCCAAGTCGTCCCCCTCTCCGCCCCCCAGGAGGGGCGAGAGGGAGCCGCAGCTGATGTCAGGTATGGCCGGCGGAGGCGCCCTCAGGCTGCGGGTCCAAGGTCTCGTCTCCCCTCGCCCTCCCCCCTCTCCGGGTTGGTGGGGAAGCGTGGAGGATGGAACCAAACCTCGGGCGCGGCGGAACAGGTGTCTTGGGGTCAGAGCCGGGCTGGGGTCGTCCGGGCTCCTGAGGAAGGCGCGAGGACTTCCTGCTCCTGGAGCCTTAGCGATCTACCACAGCGTCCGGGTGCGTACCCGGCCTCAATTTTGTGGACATGTACCCTCCTCTTCGTCGTGGGTCCTTCCCTTGTGCCCGCTCGCGCCCCTCTTCTGCTGGCCCGCTGCCTGGCGGCGCGGCGGGGCGTGGAGTGCGCCCGGGCCGGACCACTTAGCGGTCCTGCGCCGCCGGGCCCTCCCAGTCCCTCCTCCCGGGCCCTTCCCCGCCCCGCCGCGGACCTGTGGGTCGCGCCGGACTCGGCGCCCAGGTGTGGGGCACCTTCGCCGGGGAGCCATTCGGCTGCCGCGCCGCCTGAGCGCCCAGCGAGCGGGCTCCTTCCAGAAGTGCCTGGAGCTTTCTTGGGTCTAGCTTGGATCATCAGGTTTGTCTGTAGCTAATTTATTTCTTTAAGTTTCCCTGCCGCAGAGTGAACCAGATACGTGTGTGTTGGGGCATTCGCTGCGTGGAGGAGGAAGAAAGGCATTAAAATTTTTTTTTTTGCTTCTGCACCCCATTTTCCCCCAACAAATTGTGATGGGATTAGTAAGTGTTGACAGGTTGTCCATTTGCTTTGAATTTGGGTAAGTTGTACACTCTTAAAAGATGACCATAATTTAGAGCTGTGGATTTATTCTTTCCTAGCCCTTACCGTCTCCCCACCCCCCACCACCCCGCATTTAAAGCAAACAACAATATCAGCAACAAAAAACCCACACATCCTGGAAAAATTCTCGAGATTTCTAACCTGGTTCTTTATATCCATTGTACATATTACGGTATTTCCTTTTAACGCTTTTTAAGATAGAAAACTATTGTGCTAAGCATGGATTGATTTCATTATGAATTTAAGTTATAAATTTAGAACCATAATGAATCAATGAATAATTAGGCCAGTGTGTAAGAGAGAGAAATATGTTAACTTACTAAAAGCTGGGCATAGAACATAGCTCTGCCAGGAAAAAGTGTGCATAATTTCAAGTTGCTTGATTCTGGTGTGAGTTTGGAAAGTGGGAATCCGAGTTTTTATAAGGTATTTAGATGACAGCTTTTTCACCCTCTTAGGTAAATGGCAATTGAGCTTAATGCACATGATACTGTATGTTCTAAGTATTGTATATAGTAAACTATACTTTATGCCAGTCTTTATATATAGATGTACAGTTTAAGTGAATATAAAGTTTCAAGTTAGCAAACAGTTAACTCTTCACCTTATGTTAAGTAAAACAATGACTTAGTAAGGAAAGTATGACTCATTTAAAATTCTTCATAAAGAGAATAATTTGTCAGTATTAGTGGAGAACTATTAAATGCCTCTCTTAAATTTGCCTGGAATGTGTATTTTTTTGTGTCTTCCTACTTAGGATTAAGCATTTTAGAAATATTTTGTGTTTCCTATTTGAAGTTTTTCATAATTATGCTTTTTAAGACTAGACTACGTTGAGTAAATTCAGTATCCAGTTATTCTTAAAATTGCATCACAAATTTATTTCAGGGTACATATAATGAGTTCTTCTTTACCTAATAGAAATATGAAAAAGTATGTCACTAGGCATATGCTACCATTTGTATATTGATTTGTGCTAAAATTAAAATTGCATTATGCAGTTTAACTTTATAAGCCATGGTAATTTAGAGTCTTTGTGTGGTAAAATCATTGATTGGAATTTTTGTGACAGTGCAGTTATAAATAAACCTTAAGTAGAAAATGGAAAGCTTGATGCTGAAATTAAATTCAGATAGGCTTAAAAGTTTAAGCTTCCCAATACAACCATCTTTTCTTTTAGAAGATTTCTTAAGATTTGATTAAAGAGGCTGATGTACAAACTATAGCAAGGCTGAAAGGTATGACAAAAATCTTTTTACTTCAAATTCAGTGGGATTAAGTCATTCTTTTAAAAGAAGAAAGCGGGGGTGGGAAGGAGACTTGTTCCATAAAATGAGAAGTTAGCCTTTTATCTTAAAATCTGGTTAGAAAGGAACTCCAATGTGTGCTTAAATTATTTTGCAGCTAATTCAAATGTCCAAGGGGAATATATATGCCAAAATCTGTAATGTGTGAGAATAGGAAGTGTCCCTTGGAGAGAAAAAATATATATAAAGAAACTGGTGTTTGTGATTTAGGGAAGCACATAAGAAGGTGGGGGAAACTGAAAGGAAAGTCTAAATAAATTATCTAGCACCTGTAGTATGTGCTGCCTTGTACATTGAAGGTGCATGTTGGGGGCAACGAGAGGCAATATTAGGGAGATTCTGGGATGGGAAACCTGTATATTAAAGCACACTTAAACGGGTAGATGTTGGATAATAGGTAGAATTTGAAATTAAATACAGCTTGGCACAGTTATTTGCATTCTTGGTCATTGTATTTTCTAGGGCTGCGGTAACAAAATACGACAAACTGGGTGATTTAAAACAACAGATTTATTGTCTCAGTTCTGGAGGCAAGATGTCTGAAATCAAGATGTAGGTACGGCCATGCTCTCTCAAGGTTCAAGGGGAGAATCTGTTCCATGCCTCTTAGCTTGTTGTGTTACTGCCAATCCTTGGCGTTTTTTGGCTTGCAGCTATGTCACTCCAGTCTCTGACTCTGTTATCACGACATAATCCCTGTGTGGCTCTGTCTTCATATGGTGTGCTCCACTTCTTACAAGGATACTAGTCGTATTGGATTAAGATCCACCCTAATCACCTCATCTTAGCTTGATTACATCTGCAAAGACCCTATTTTGAAATAAGGTCACATGCAGAGGTACTGGAATTAGGACTTCAACCTTTTTTTGGGGGGGACACAGTTTAACCTGTAACAGTTACATGGTTTATCTTTTACAGCGTTCAGTAAATGTTTAGCATTGTAGACTGAATCAGAGGCTATAGTGGAAACAGGATGGGACACCTACATTTATTTACATATATCAGTGATGTCTTAATCTGTTTTCTGTTGCCTCTAGCAGAATATCTGAAACTGGGTAATCTATAAAAAAAAGAAATTTATTCCTTACAGTTAGGAAGGCTGAAAAGTCCTGGTTCAGGGGGCCACATCTGGTGAGGGCCTTGCTGGTAGGGACTCTGCAGAGTCCTGAGGTAGCACAGGGCACCAGATGGTGAGGGGGCCGAGCATGTTAGCCCAGAACTCTTTCTTGTAAAGCTACCAGTTCCTTTCCCATGATAACCCATTCATGAGGGTGGAACCCTTAGGACCCAGTCACCATTTAAAGACTCTAGCTCTCAATACTGCCACAGTGGCAATTAAGGTTCAACATGAGTTTTGGAGGAAGCAAACATTCAGACCACAGCAAGTGCTTACTATGTGCCAGGTCCTAGAGATAAAACAGTGGATAGGCAAAAATCTCTGTCCTCGTGGAGCTAACATTCTGAAACACGGGTTCTAAAAATGTGGTCCCTGGATCTGCAGCAGCATCATCATCTGGGAAGTTGTTAGAAATTGAAATTTTCAGGCTCCATCCCAGAACTCTTTATTTAACTAGCCTTCCAGATGATTCTGATGGAGACTCAGGTTTCAAAACCACTGATCAAGATGGAAAAGAGACAGTAAACAAGATGGATAAGTAAAATAATATTAGATATTAATAGGTGCTGTAGGTAAGCATAGGGTGGCCAGTGAAGACTCCTGAAAAGTAAAGACCGGAAGGAGTTGGAGAGTGAGCCATATGAGCATCTGGGTGCATGTTCTTAGCAGAAAACCGTAAGTGCAAAGACCCTGGCACGTTTGAGGAATGGCAAGCAGTTAGTGTTAGGTTCAATCTATGAAATTGCTGCTGTTTGTTCATTTTTGACCTACAAAAACACCAAATACTGGGGAGAAGAGATCAGAAAGAAAGGGGTGGAGCAGGATGCAGGTTGTGGGAAGATGGTTGTAAGGTTTTGGCTCTCTGAGATTAGGAACACGGGAGGGTTTTGAGCAAATGAGTGATGTGATCTGATTTCAGTTTTAAAAGGATCATTGTGGCTACTGGTAAAAATTGGCCAAAGAAGGAAAGGCTAAAGGAAGGGAAAAGTTGGTTAGAATGTTGTTGCAGTAGTTAAAAGACAGAGAGGTTGTTCAAACCAGGGTGATAGCAGTGGAGAAGTCAGAAGAGGTACAAGACTAAAAATGCACAGTAAATGTTTTGAAAAGTAAGTTTTTTTCATCCCTCTCCGGTTACCCCAGTTACCCAGTTGTCCTCAAAGGCAATTAGTGTTAAAAGTAGTCTTATCTCTATTCTTCCTGAGATTTTTTTTTTTTTTTTTTTTTTTTGAGACAGAGTCTCACTGTGTCGCCCAGGCTGGAGTGCAGTGGCGCGATCTCAGCTCACTGCAAGCTCTGCCTCTTGGGTTCACGCCATTCTCCTGCCTCAGCCTCCCCAGTAGCTGGTACTACAGGCACCTGCCACCATGCCCGGCTAATTTCTTTTTTTTTTTTGTATTTTTAGTAGAGACAGGGGAGATCTTTTATGTAAATATGAGAAACAGTTTTAACAAATTAGTGGAGAGGTTGTTACCTGGAAACATTTAGCAATGTCTAGAGACATTTTTGTTTGTCACAACTAGGGGGAATACTACTGGCATCGAGTAAAGGCCAGGGATGCTGCTAAACATCCTGCAGAGGGCAGGACAGCTTCCACAACAGAGAGTTATCCAGCTCTTGATGTCAGTAGCGCCAAGGTTAAGAAACCTTAGTTTAATGGGATTTACAGAGGTTGGTGGGAAGCAAGTGTTGTAGTCAGAGAAGACGGTAGGAAGAGGAGCTGACCATATTGGGGACCTTTCAGGAACTGTAGATAGTTCAGGATTGCTGAAGCAGACATAAATTATAAGGCACAGAATAGCAAAAGATGAGGCTGGAAACCTGGACAAGCTCTAGATCATAGCCTTTATATATATATCGTGTTAATAAAAAATGTTTAGTTTTTGTCTTGTAGGCAGTGGAGTTCCGTGAAAGGATTCATGGGGTGACATGGTCAGCTTTTCATTTTAGAGAGCTCATTCTGGTGACAGAGGGGGTATGAGTTAAAGAGGGATAGCACTTGAGTCAGAGAGGTTAGGTATTGTAATAGCCTGGGGGAGAGAGGAGAGTCTGAAATAGGATAAATACTAGAAATGGAGAGGAGACAATGGATTAGAATAATATTTAGGAAGTAATGTTGGCAAGACTTGGTAATTGGATTTGGGGTGAAGATAAGGGAAGCCTTAAGAATATCTCTGTACTTTGTAGTTTAGATAATCCTATGGCTCTGAGTGAAATAGGAACCCATTGGTGAATAATTTAGGTAATTACCAGTAATTAAGGTAAAATGAGCAGAGGAAAGTAATGAGTCACTTTGGAGGTGTTGAATTAGAGATGCCTATGGTCCAGGTGGAAGTATTTAGCAGGTATTTGTGTATGTGAATTTGAAACTTGGAGAAGTCTGAAAGGATCAAGAGATCATTTTAACAAGTGTGGAGAAATTAGTGAACTTTAATTTTTATCATATTTCACTCTGTAGATAAAAATTGCCTCCCTTTATTTAATTTTTATCAGAAAAGTAATGTGTATACCTGATGCAAAATTAAAACATCAAAAGGTTATAAAATAAAAAAAATTTGTCCTTCCTTGCTCATGCCACCCAGTGCTAGTTCCCAGAGATAGCTCTTGTTAAATATCATATGTATATATATCTTAACAGATTTTAAAATATATACAGAAACATTTAAAAAGCCAAGTGAAATCATACTAGAAAATATTTCAGTACATTGTCTTAAAAAATAAAGCTTTTATCTTATACAGTTGTTAAAATGAATGACGTTGTGTTATGGATAAAATAAATGAAGGGGTAAAGTGCAAACTAACTGATAAGCATGATCTCTGATGTAAATTAAAAGCTGAACATACATACGTGATGATATAGGCATTACGGAATGCCTATATCAATGATACGAAAGCAGTTAATTTTGGGGTGAGATAGTGGTAGAGATAGTAAAGAAAATTTACTCTTTTCTGTCTATGATTTTCTTTCATTTGTTTAGGTTTGTTCCTTTTGTTTTCTTTACATTTTCTGATGTTTAAAAAAATACCCAGTATACCTTATTAACAATAAAAAGTAACCTTTGTCAAAAGCACAAAGATTTTCCTTATCAGCACATGTAGATCATTGTTTTTAACAGCTACTACTATTCTATGCTATGGCTCTATCTTTTTTTTTAAAACTAGTTCCTCATCAACAGACAGACATCTTATGGTTATGGCTGTCTTGAGCATCTTGGCTGACTTCTATGATTGTATCTGTAAAATAAGTTTCTGATTATGAAGTGATATATCAAGGCATAATTAGTTAAAAATTTAAAAAGATGTTGTGAAATGCCCTTCCAAAAGACAGTAAAAGTGTGTATTATGAGAAGAATACAGAACTACCAGTTTTCTTATATCTGTGTCAATAACAGCTGTTAATAAACTTTAAAAGTTTTGCCAATATGTTAGGTTAAAAATAGTATCTCTTCATTTGATTTACCTTTGTGAGTGAAATTTGAACATCGTTGACCATTTTTTACTGTGAATCTTTTATTTTCTTTGTCTGTTTTTATATTTGGTTAACTATTTATCTTTTTATTATTTATGATACTTTTTGGTTCTTTTTGCTGTACATTAAAAAAATATATTTCATAAAGAAATATGCCCTTTAACCAGCGACTTCACTGCCAGAAATTTATCCAATGAATAAACTCATAGTTTTTTAATAGTCACAGCTTTTGAGTGTGGGAGAGATCTCAATTCGTAATATAAAAATGCAAAAATATATTTTCTTCCAGTTTTGTTTTAATTCCATTTTCTAAAATACTGAAATCTTAGAAACATTTGAAATTGTTACCAGAAAGTAAGGATCCAGCTGGTTTTGTTTTTTTGCCCAAAAGATTAATTAATTCAATACCATTTCTTCAATAAGCCACCTTTTTCTTGATTTGAAATGCTGTTTATTATGTATTAAATTTCCACATGAATTTTTGTTTTTCATAGACTATTTCAACCTGATAAAGTCCCTTTATAAGATTCATCTGATAAAGACCACCAGGGACACATCTGTAGGCGGACAAAGGTTAATTAGCTTGCTGCAGTGAGGGAGACTTGCACAGAAGAGGAAATGTCAGCATTTCTAAAGAAGGAACCAGGGTTATTATAGGATTTTGGAGAAGGGTGGAGTTTGGACAAAGTTTAAATGCAACAATATTTGATAAACTTAAAGCCCAGCAAGACTGTGTGTCAAGGGTTAATAAACATCAGGCCTGGGCTGAGAAGCTGACTCAGGATTCTGATTCCCTGGAGACTACAAAATCGAGATGCATGTGGAATGTTGTGTCTGGAAACCCCTTATCTGAAGCTCTGAGTTGCAAAGTGAGGCTGCTTCTGTTTCATAATGATATACCATCAGTGCAAGAGTGGAATGTTCCATTCTCACTTTATAAAATTTCAAACAACATAGTTTCTGACAGTCTGACGTAGAGAACAGTTTCTCAGCGCATTGTCTTTAGTATTAACAAATGCATTTTTTTAAACAGACTCAGAGTCTGTTCAGCATAAATACCAAATTGTTTTCATTACCTTTTTTTAAGGTAATATATTTTTATATGTAGTAAACTTTGTCTCTTCCCCTCCCCCAGTTCCCCTTTCAAAAGATTTCCAGTGATACCTATTTTTCCAGATAACATTTAGAATAATTTTTGCCACATTAATTTTTTAAAATCTTTTTTATAACTTAAAATTGATCAGATCAGATTAGTACACCCCTTCCGACAATGCCCCTTTCCAGAATTTCCCAGTTACATCCACATGTTTATTGGTCCAAAGTTTTAGAATACTTTTTGCCAAGTTATATAATTTTTTAAAATCTTCCTGTGTTTTAGCTGGGATTACTTTACATACGGGTTAATTCTGAGGAAATCAACATCATTATCATTGATACCTTTTTTTTTCAAACTTCTTAAAATTATGGTAAAACACATATAAAGTTTACCATCATAATTTTTAAGTTTACAGATCAGTGGTATTAACTACATTTATATTGTTGTGCAACCATCACCGCTGTTTATCTCCAGAACTCTTTATTTTGTAAAACTGAAGCTGTATATCCATTTAAACAATAGCTCTCCATTCTCACCTTTCCACAGGCCCTGGAAACCAAAATCCTACTCTATCTCTGATTTTTCACTACTTTAAAGTACTTCATGTAAGTGGAATTGTGCATTATTTGTCCTTTTGTGATTGGCTTATTTCATTTAGCAAAATGTCCTCAAGACTCATTCATTTTGTAGCATGTATCAGAATTTCCTTACTTTTCAAGGCTGAATACTATTCCATTGTATGTAAATACCACATTTTGCTTGTTCATTCATCCTCAGTGAACACTTAGTTTGCTTCACATTTTAGCTCTTGTGAATACTGCCGCAATGAACATGAGTGTACAAATACTTTCTTGAAACTCTGCTCTCAAGGGGTATATATCCAGAAGTGGAATTGCTGGATCATATGGTAATTCTGTTTTTTTGTTTTTTGAGGAATTTTCATACTGTTTTCCATAGCAGAAATAACATTTTACTTTCATACCAACAGTATATAAGGGTTCCAGTTTCTCCACATTCTCTTGAACACTTAAACTATTTTCTGAATTTTGATGGTAACCATTCTTATGGGTATAAGGTAGCATCTCATTGTAGTCTTGATTTGTTTTGCTAATGATTAGAGATGTTGAGTATCTTTTCATCTGTTTATTGGCCATTTGTGTATCTTTGGAAAAATGTGTATTTGAGTCTTTTGCACATTGTTGAATCAGGTTGATTTTTTTTTTTTGGTTGAGTTTTAGGAATTTTCTATATATTTTGGATACTAATCTCTTATCAGATAATATGATTTGCCTATATTTTCACCCATTCTGTGGCTTGCCTTTTACTGTTGGTAGGGTCTTCTGATGCACAAATTTAAAAATTTTTCGTCAAATCTAATTTGCCAATATTTTCTTTCAATGACTCTGCCTTTGTTGTCACATCCAAGAAATCATTGCCAAATATAATGTCATGAAGCTCTTTTGTTCAGTGTTCTAAGAATTTTATAGTTTTAGGTCTTATATTTAGGTCTTTGATCCATTTTGAGTTATTTTTTCCTCTTTTTTTTATTTCAATAGGCTTTTGGGGAACAGGTGGTGTTGGGTTACATGGATATGTTTTTTGGTAATGATTTTTGAGATTTGGGTGCACCCCTCACCCAAGCAGTGTACACGGTACCCAATGTGGAGTCATTTATCCCTCACCCGCTCCCACCCTTTACTTCAAGTTCCCAAAGTCCATTGTATCATTCTATGCCTTTGCATCCCCATAGCTTAGTTCCCATTTATGAGTGACAACATACAATGTTTGGTTTTCCATTCCTGAGTTACTTTACTTAGAATAATGGTCTCCAGTTCCATCCAGGTTGCTGTGAATGCTATTATTTCATTATTTTTTATGGCTGAGTAGTATTCCATGGTGTGTATGTGTATATATTATACATACCACATTTTCTTTATCCACTTGTTGACTGATGGGCATTTGGGCTGATTCCATATTTTTGCAGTTACAAATTGTGTTGCTATAAATGTGTGTTCAAGTGTCTTTTTCGTATAATGACTTTTTTTTTTCTGGGTAGATACCCAGTAGTGGGATTGCTGGGTCAAATGTTAGATCTACTTTTGGTTCCTTAAGGAATCTCCACACCATTTTCCATAGTGGTTATACTAGTTTACATTCCCAGCAGCAGTGTAAAAGTTTTCCCTTTTTACCACATTGACGCCAACATCTATTATTTTTTGATTTTTTGATTATGGCCATTCTTGCAGGAGGAAGGAGGTATTATTGCATTGTGGTTTTGATTTGCATTTCCCTGATAATTAGTTATGTTGAACATGTTTTCATATGTTTGTTAGACATTTGTATATCTTCTTTTGGGAATTGTCTATTCGTGTCCTTAGCTCACTTTTTGATAGGATTGTTTATTTTTTTTCTTGCTGATTTGTTTGGTTTTTTTGTAGATTCTGGATATTAGACCTTTGTCAGATGCATAGTTTACCAAGATTTTCTCCATTCAGTGGGTTGTCTGTTTACTGATTATTTCCTTTGCTGTGCAGAAGCTTTTTAGTTTAATTAAGTCCCATCTATTTGTCTTTGTTTTTGTTGAATTTATTTTTGGGTTCGTGGTCAGGAAGTCTTTGCCTAAGCCAATATCTAGAAGGGTTTTTCTGATGATATCTTCTAGGACTTTTATGGTTTCAGGTCTTAAAAGATGTAAGTCTTTGATCTAATCTTGAGTTCATTTTTGTATAAGGTGAGAGATGAGGATCCAGTTTCATTCTTCTACGTGTGGCTTGCCAGTTACCCCAGTACCATTTGTTGAATAGGGTGTCGTTTCCCCACTTTATGTTTTTGTTTGCTTTGTCAAAGATCAGTCGGCTGTAAGTATTTGGCTTTATTTCTGGGTTCTGTATTCTGTTCCATTGGTCTGTGTGCCTATTTTTATACCAGTACCATGCTGTTTCGGTAACTATAGCCTTTTAGTTTAGTTTGAAGTTGGGTAATGTGATACATCCAGATTTGTGGGTTTTGGGGGGTTGTTTTTGTTTTTGCTGAGTCTTGATTTGGCTATGTGTGTTCTTTTTTGGTTTCATATGAATTTTATGATTGTTCTCCCTAGCTCTGCAAAGAATGATGGTGATAGTTTATAGGAATTGCGTTGAATCTGTAGATTGCTTTTGGCAGTATGATCATTTTCACAATATTGATTCTACCCATCCATGAGCATGGAATGTGTTTCCATTTGTTTGTGTCATTTTTGATTCTTTCAGCAGTGTTTTGTAGTTTTTCTTGTAGATGTCTTTCACTTCCTTAGGTATATTCCTAAGTATTTTATTTTTTTTGCAGACATAGTAAAAGGGGTTGAGTTCTTGATTTGATTTTCAGCTTGATCACTGTTAGTGTATAGCAATGCCACCGATTTGTGTACATTAATTTTGTATCCTGAAACTTTACTGAATTCATTTGCCAGTTCTAGGAGTTTTTTGGATGAATCTTTAGGGTTTTCTTGGTATACGATCACATCATCAACGAACAGCAACAGTTCGACTTCCTCTTTACTGATTTGATGCCCTTTATTTCCTTGTCTTGTCTGATCCCTCTGGCTAGGACTTCCAGTACTATGTTGAATAGAAGTAGTGAGACTGGGCATCCCTGTCTTGTTGCAGTTCTCAGGGGAAATGCTTTCAACCTTTCCCCATTCAGTATAGTGTTAGCTGTGGGTTTCTCATAGATGGCTTTTATTACCTTAAGGCATCTCCTTTCTATGCCAGTTTTGCTGAGTGTTTTAATTATAAAGGGACACTGGATTTTGTCAAATGCCTTTTCTGTGTCTATTGAGATGATTATGTGATTTTTGTTTTTAATTGTTTATGTGGTACATCACATTTATTGACTTGTGTATGTTAAACCATCCCTGCACGCCTAGCATGAAACCCACTTGATAATGATGTGTTATCTTTTTGATATGCTGTTGGATTCGGTTAGCTAGTATTTTGTTGAGGATTTTTGCATCTATGTTCATCAGGGATATTGGCCTGTAGTTTTCTTTTTTGTTGTTACATTATTTACTGGTTTTAGTATTAGGGTGATACTGGCTTCATAGAATGAATTAGGGAGGGTTTCCTCTTTCTCTGTATTGTGGGATAGTGTCAATAGGATTGGTATCAGTTCTTCTTTGAATATTGGATGGAATTTAGCTGTGAATCCATCTGATTCTGGACTTTTTGTTTGTTGGCAGTTTTAATTACCATTTCAGTCTTGCTGCTTGCTGTTGGTCTGTTCAGAGTTTCTATTCCTGGTTTAATCTAGGAGGGTTGTATGTTTTCAGGAATTTACCCATCTCCTCTAGATTTTCTAGTTTGTGTGCATAAAGAGGTTCATAGTAGCCTTGAATGATCTTTTGTATTTCTGTGGTATCAGTCTAATATCTCCATTTCATTTCTCATTGAGCTTATTTGGATCTTCTTTGCTTGGTTAATCTAACTAATGGTCTATCAATTTTGTTTATCTTTTCAAAGAACCAGCTTTCTGTTTCATTTATCTTTTGTGTTTTTTGTTTGTTTCTTTCTTTGTCTCAATTTCCTTTAGTTCTATTCTGATCTTTGTTGTTTCTTCTTCTGGGTTTGGGTTTGGTTTGTTCTTGTTTCTGTAATTCCTTAAGGTGTAACCTTAGATTGTCTGTTTATGCTCTTTCAGACTTTTTGATATGGGCATTCATTGCTGTGAGTTTTCCTTTTAGCACCACTTTTGCTTTATCCCAGAGGTTTTGATAGGTTGCATCACTTTTATCATTCAGTTCAAAGGATTTTTAAATTTCCACCTTGATTTCATTGTTGACTGAATGATCGTTTAGGAGTAGGTTATTTAATTTCCATGTATTTACATGGTTTTGAGGGTTCCTTTTGGAGTTGATTTCCAATTTTATTCCACTATAGTGTGAGAGAGTACTTGCTATAATTTTGATTTTCTTAAATTTGTTGAGACTTGTTTTGTGTCCTATCGTGGTCTCTCTTGGAGAAGGATCCGTGTGCTGATGAATAGAATGTATATTCTGTAGTTGTTGGTAAAATGTTCTGTAAATATCTGTTAAGTCAATTTGTTCTGGGGTATAGTTTAAGTGCATTGTATCTCTATTGATTTTCTGTCTTGATGACTTGTCTAGTGCCGTCAGTGGAGTATTAAAGTCCCCCACTATTATTGTGTTGCAGTTTATCTCATTTCTAAAGTCTAGCAGTAATTGTTTTATAAATTAGGGATCTCCAATGTTAGGTGCATATATATTTAGGATTGTGATATTTTCCTGTTGGACAAGGCCTTTTGTCATGATATAATGTCTCTCTTTGTCTTTTTTTAACTGTTGTTGCTTTCAAGTCTGTTTTGTCTGATACAAAAATAGCTACTCCTGCTTGCTTTCTGTGTCCATTGGCATGGAATAGCTTTTGTTGTTGTTGTTGTTTTTAATGTAATTTAATTTTATTTTTTATTATACTTTAAAGTTCTAGGGTACATGTGCACAACATGCACGTTTGTTACATATGTATACATGTGTCATGTTGGTGTGTTGCACTTGTTAACTCATCGTTTGCATTAGGTATATCTCCTAATGCTATCCCTCCCCCCTCCCCCAACCCTACGACAGGCCTCAGTGTGTGATGTTCCCCACCCTGTGTCCAAGTGTTCTCATTGTTCAATTCCCACCTATGAGTGAGAACATGCAGTGTTTGGTTTTCTGTCCTTGCAATGGTTTGCTCAGAATGATGGTTTCCAGCTTCATCCATGTCCCTACAGAGGACATGAACTCATCCTGTTTTATAGCTGCATAGTATTCCATGGTGTATATGTACCACATTTTCTTACTCCAGCCTATCATTGGTGGACATTTGGGTTGGTTCCAAGTCTTTGCTAATGTGAATAGTGCCGCAATAAACATACATGTGCATGTGTCTTTATAGCAGCATGATTTATAATCCTTTGTGTATATGCCCAGTAATGGGATGGCTAGGTCAAATGGTATTTCTAGTTCTAGATCCTTAAGGAATCGCCACACTGTCTTCCACAATGGTTGAACTAGTTTACAGTCCCATCGACAGTGTAAAAGCATTCCTGTTTCTCCACATCCTCTGCAGCACCTGTTGTTTCTTGACTTTTTAATGATCGCCATTCTAACTGGTGTGAAATGGTATCTTACTGTGGTTTTGATTTGCATTTCTCTGATGGCCAGTGATGATGAGCATTTTTTCATGTGTCTGTTGGCTGCATAAATGTCTTCTTTTGAGAAGTGTCTGTTCATATCCTTTGCCCACTTTTTGATGGGGTTGTTTGATTTTTTCTTGTTAATTTGGATATTAGCCCTTTGTCAGATGGGTAGATTGTAAAAATTTTCTCCCATTGTGTAGGTTGCCCGTTCACTCTGATGGTAGTTTCTTTTGCTGTGCAGAAGCTTTTTAGTTTAATTAGATCCAATTTGTCTATATTGGCTTTTGTGCCATTGCTTTTGGTGTTTTAGTCATGAAGTCCTTGCCCATGCCTGTGGCCTGAATGGTATTGCCTAGGTTTTCTATTAGGGTTTTTATGGTTTTAGGTCTAAAATTTAAGTCTTTAATCCATCTTGAATTAATTTTTGTATAAGGTCTAAGGAAGGGATCCAGTTTCAGCTTTCTACATATGGCTAGCCAGTTTTCCCAGCACCATTTATTAAATAGGGAATCCATTCCCCATTTCTTGTTTTTGTCAGGTTTTTCAAAGATCAGATGGTTGTACATGTGTGGTTTTATTACCGAGGGCTCTATTCTGTTCCATTGGTCTATGTCTCTGTTTTGGTACCAGTACCATGCTGTTTTGGTTACTGTAGCCTTGTAGTATAGTTTGAAGTCAGGTAGCGTGATGCCTCCAGCTTTGTTCTTTTGGCTTAGGATTGTCTTGGCAATGCAGGCTCTTTTTTGGTTCCATATGAACTTTAAAGTAGTTTTTTGCAATTCTGTGAAGAAAGTCATTGGCAGCTTGATGGGGATGGCATTGAATCTATAAATTACCTTGGGCAGTATGGCTATTTTCATGATATTGATTCTTCCTATCCATGAGCATGGAATGTTCTTCCATTTGTTTGTGTCCTCTTTTATTTCATTGAGCAGTGGTTTCTAGTTCTCCTTGAAGAGGTCCTTGACGTCCCTTGTAAGTTGGATTCCTAAGTATTTTATTCTCTTTGAAGCAATTGTGAATGGGAGTTCACTCATGATTTGGCTCTCTGTTTGTCTGTTATTGGTGTATAAGTATGCTTGTGATGTTTGCACATTGATTTTGTATCCTGAGATTTTGCTGAAGTTGCTGATCAGCTTAAGGAGATTTTGGGCTGAGACAATGGGGTTTTCTAAATATACAATCATGTCATTTGCAAACAGGGCCAATTTTACTTTCTCTTTTCCTAATTGAATACCCTTTGTTTCTTTCTCTTGCCTGATTGCCCTGGCCAGAACTTCCAACACTGTGTTGAATAGGAGGTTGAGGGAGGGCATCCCTGTCTTGTGCCAATTTTCAAAGGGAATGCTTCCAGTTTTTGCCCATTCAGTATGATATTGTCTGTGGGTTTGTCATAAATAGCTCTTATTATTTTGAGATACGTCCCATCAATACCTAGTTTATTGAGAGTTTTTAGCATGAAGCGCTGTTGAATTTTGTCAAAGGCCATTTCTGCATCTATTGAGATAATCATGTGGTTTTTGTCTTAGGTTCTGTTTATATGATGGATTACGTTTATTGATTTTCATATGTTGAACCAGCCTTGCATCCCAGGGTTGAAGCCAACTTGATTGTGGTGGATAAGCTTTTTGATGTGGTGTTGAATTCAGTTTCCCAGTATTTTATTGAGGATTTTCACATTGATGTTCATCAGGGATATTGGTCTAAAATTCTCTTTTTTTTAATTGTGTCTCTGCTAGGCTTTGGTATCAGGATGATGCTGGCCTCATAAAATGAGTTAGGGAGGATTCCCTCTTTTTCTATTGATTGAAATAGTTTCAGAAGGAATGGTACCAGCTCCTCTTTGTACCTCTGGTAGAATTCGATTGTGAATCCATCTTGTCCTGGACTTTTTTTGGTTGATAGGCTATTAATTATTGCCTCGATTTCAGAGCCTGTTATTGGTCTATTCAGGGATTCACCTTCTTCCTGCTTTAGTCTTGGGAGGGTGTATGTGTCCAGGAATTTATCCATTTCTTCTAGATTTTCTAGTTTATTTGCATAGAGGTGTTGATAGTATTCTCTGATGGTAGTTTGTATGTCTGTGGGATTGGTGGTGATATCCCCTTTATCATTTTTTATTGCATCTATTTGATTCTTCTCTCTTTTCTTCTCTATTATTCTTGCTAGTGGTCTATCCATTTTGTTGATCTTTTCAAAAAACCAGCTCCTGGATTCATTGATTGTTTTTTTTTGAAGGGTTTTTTATGTCTCTATCTCCTTCAGTTCTGCTCTGACCTTAGTTGTTTCTTGCCTTCTGCTAGCTTCTGAATGTGTTTGCTCTTGCTTCTCTGGTTCTTTTAATTGTAATGTTAGGGTGCCAATTTTAGATCTTTCCTGCTTTCTCTTGTGGGCATTTAGTGCTATAAATTTCCCTCTACACACTGCTTTAAATGTGTCCCAGAGATTCTGGTATGTTGTGTCTTTGTTCTCATTGGTTTCAAAGAACATCTTTATTTCTGCCTTCATTTCGTTATATACCCCATAGTCATTCAGGGGCAGGTTGTTCAGTTTCCATGTAGTTGAGCGGTTTTGAGTGAGATTCTTAATCCTGAGTTCTAGTTTGATTGCACTGTGGTCTGAGAGACAGTTTGTTATAATTTCTGTTCTTTTACATTTGCTGAGGAGTGCTTTACTTCCAACTATGTGGTCAGTTTTGGAATAAGTGTGATGTGGTGCTGAGAAGAATGTATATTCTGTTGATTTGGGATGGAGAGTTTGTAGATGTCTGTTAGGTCCACTTGGTGCAGAACTGAGTTCAATTCCTGGATATGCTTGTTAACTTTCTATCTCATTGATCTGTCTAACGTTGACAGTGGAATGTTAAAGTCTCCCATTATTATTGTATGGGAGTCTAAGTCTCTTTGTAGGTCTCTAAGGACTTGCTTTGTGAATCTGGGTGCTCTTGTATTGGGTGCATGTATATTTAGAATAGTTAGCTCTTCTTGTTGAATTGATCCCTTTACCATTATGTAATGGCCTTCTTTGTCTCTTTTGATCTTTGTTGGTTTAAAGTCTGTGTTATCAGAGACTAAGATTGCAACCCTTGCTTTTTTTTGTTTTCCATTTGCTTGTTAGATCTTCCTCCATCCCTTTATTTTGAGCTTGTATGTGTCTCTGCACGTGAGATGGGTCTCCTGAATACAGCACACTGATGTGTCTTGACTCTTTTTCCAATTTGTCAGTCTGTGTCTTTTAATTGGTGCATTTAGCCCACTTACATTTAAAGTTAATATTGTTATGTGTGTATTTGATCCTGTCATTATGATGTTAGCTGGTTATTTTGCTCATTAGTTGATGGAGTTTCTTCCTAGCCTTGATGGTCTTTACAGTTTGTCATGTTTTTGCAGTGGCTGGTACTGGTTGTTCCTTTCCATGTTTAGTGTTGCCTTCAGGAGCTCTTGTAAGGCAGGCCTGGTGGTGACAAAATCTCTCAGCATTTGTTTGTCTGTAAAGGATTTTATTTCTCCTTCACTTATGAAGCTTAGTTTGGCTGGATATGAAATTCTGGTTTGAAAATTCTTTTCTTTAAGAATGTTGAATATTGGCTTTCACTCTCTTCTGGCTTGTAGAGTTTCTGCAGAGAGATCCGCTGTTAGTCTGATGGGCTTGCCTTTGTGGGTAACCCGAGCTTTCTCTCTGGCTGCCTTTGACATCTTTTCCTTTGTTTCAACCTTGGTGAATCTGACAATTATGTGTCTTGGGGGTTGCTCTTCTCGAAGAGTATGTTTGTGGCATTCTCTGTATTACCAGAATTTGAATCTTGGCCTGCCTTGCTAGATTGGGGGAGTTCTCCTGGATTATATCCTGCAGAGTATTTTCCAACTTGGTTCCATTCTCGCTGTCACTTTCAGGTACACCAATCAGACGTAGATTTGGTCTTTTCACATAGTCTCATATTTCTTGGAGGCTTTATTTGTTTCTTTTTACTCTTCTTTCTCTAAACTTCTCACTTCATTTCATTCATTTGATCTTGAATCATTGATACCCTTTCTTCCACTTGATCGATTTGGCTAGTGAAGCTTGTGCATGCATCACGTAGTTCTTGTGCCATGGTTTTCAGCTCCATCAGGTCATTTAAGGACTTCTCTATGCTCTACGCTGTTTATTCTAGTCAGCCATTCATCTAATCTTTTTTCAAGGTTTTTAGCTTCTTTGCGATGGGTTCGAGCATCCTCCTTTAGCTCGGAGAATTTATTACCGATCGCCTGAAGCCTTCCTCTCTCAACTGGTCAAAGTCATTCTCCATCCAGCTTTGTTCTGTTGCTGGTGAGGAGCTGTGTTCCTTTGGAGGAGAAGAGGCGCTCTGATTTTTAGAATTTTCAGCTTTTCTGCTCTGGTTTCTCCCCATCTTTGTGGTTTTATCTACCTTTGGTCTTTGATGATGGTGACGTACAGATGGGATTTTGGTGTGGATGTCCTTTCTGTTTGTTAGTTTTCCTTCTAACAGTCAGGACCCTCAGCTGCAGGTCTGTTGGAGTTTGCAGGAGGTCCACTCCAGACCCTGTTAGCCTGGGTGTCACCAGCGGAGTCTGCAGAACAGCAAATATTGCAGAATGGCAGATGTTGCTACCCGATCCTTCCTCTGGAAGCTTCGTCTCAGAGGGGCACCCGGCTGTATGAGGTGTCAATCGGCCCCTACTGGGAGATGTCTCCCAGTTAGGCTACTTGGGGGTCAGGGCCCCACTTGAGGAGGCAGTCTATTTGTTCTCAGATCTCAGACTCTGTGCTGGGAGAACCACTGCTCTCATGAAAGTTGTCAGACATGGATGTTTAAGTCTGCAGAAATTTCTGCTGCCTTTTGATCATACAGGTCACCAGGGAAGTGGGGGAAAGCAGGCAGTAACGGGCCTCACCCAGCTCCCACAAAGCCCGAAAGGCCAGTCCCACTCCCAAGGTGCCCCTTCCAGCAGCACTGAGTTAATTTCCAGGCAGCTGCTGAGCAGGATTGAGAAGCTGCCCCAGGCTATAAGCCTCCCCCCGCCCCCCCGCCGAGAAAGTAAGCAGGGCTTTCAGGTTTCATGCTTCCCTACCTGCCATGGTTTCTTTGCTGCTTTCTGCACTGCCTGTTTGCCTCCTCCCCTGATTCTGTCCAGGAAACTTCATGTTTGTTTGAAATTGTTACACAGTTCAGCTGGAAGTTTCCTTCTCCTTGTGGTCTTTCCCCAATTCCACTGGCAGCCCTCCCCAAGGGCCTCTGTGAGACAAAGTCAGGAATGGCTTTCCTGGTGACAGAGAGTACCCACAGGGCTCTTCTGCTTCTTCCTTTATCCCTATATTTCTCACAGCTCTCTAAATTAATCTCAGCTCCAGGTGAGGTCACATCCTTCTCTCGTGAATTGGCCCTTGGGGATCCCCATTGAGGATGTGTGTTCAGGGGCAGACATTCCCTTTCACACATTGGGCACTCACAGTTTGGCTGTCTCAGGGGACCAGCAGCTGTAAACTGCTTCCTTTGAAAGGTCTATGGATTCTCTTGGCTTTCCTGGTATGTTCCTGTGGTAGTAGTTCTTGGAGCAAAAGTTCATGGTGTGAGTCTCCACACACTACTCGGTGTGTCTGAGTGGGAGCTCCAAGTTAGTTATGCGCCCTATCTGCCATTATTTTCCCATTTTGAATTAGTTTTCATATATTGTGTTACGTAAAAGTCCAACTTCATTCTTTTGCATGTGGATATCGAGTTTTCCCAGCAACATTTGTTAAAAACCTGTCCTTTTCCCATTGAATGGTCTTGGCTTCCTTCCCAAAAATCCTTTGACCATAAAGTGAGATGCCTTTTTTTCCTCTGAATTCTTTATTTCATTGTTCTGTATGTCTGTTTTCATGCCAGTACTGCACTATTTTTATTAATGTAGCTTTGTAGTAAGTCTTGAAATCAGTAAGTATGAGTTTTCTAGCTTTGTACCTCTTTTTCAAAACTGTTTTGGCTATTTGGGGTCCCTTAATATTCCATATGAATTTTAGAATGGATTTTTCTCTTTCTGCAGAAAACATTGTTGGGATTTCAGTAGGAACTGCATTGAATCTGTAGGTCACTTTGGATAGTACTGACATCTTAATATTAAGTTTTCTAATTGATGAACATGTAATGTCTTTATTTATGTATTCTTTAATTTCTTAAAGCAGTGTTTTGTAGTTTTTGTTGTACAGATCTTTCACTGTCTTGGTTAATTCCTGAGGTTTCTTTTTTATGCTATTGTAAATGGAATTATTACTTCAAGAAATGTTCTAGTTAGTGCGTAAAAATGTAACTCATTTTTGTGTTGACTTTGTATCTGCTTCTTTGCTAAATTATTCTAACAGGTTTTTTTTTTTTTTTTTTTGGAATCTTTAGGGTTCCCTGCATATAAGATCATATTATCTGTAAGAAGATAATTTTACTTTTTCTTTCCAGTTTGATTGTCTTTTGTTTCTTTTTCTTTCCTAATTGCTCTGGGTAGAACTTCCAGTACTATGTTGAATAGAAGTGATGAAATCAGGAATTCTTGCCTTGTTGTGGATCTTAGAGGAAAAGCTTTGAGTCCTTTACCATTTGATCTTAGAGGAAAAGCTTTTAGTCCTTTACCATTGTGTATGATGTTCACTGTGGGTTTCTCATATATGACTTTTATTATGTTGAAGTAGTTTCCTTCATTTCCTAGTTTGTTGAGTGTTTATATCAGGAAAGGATATTGAATTTTGTCAGATACTTTTTCTGCATCAGTTGAGATGACCATGTAGGTTTTTTTTTTCCTCCTTAATTCTATTAATGAGGTGTATTGCCTTGATTGATTTCCATACATAAACCATCCTTGCATTCCAGGATAGATCCCACTTGGTCATGATGTATAATCTTTTAATATGCTGCTGAATTCAGTCTGCTAGTATTTTGTTGAGAATTTTTACATCACTGTTAATAATGGATATTGGTTTGTAGTATTTTTTTTTTCTGTTTTTAGGCTGTTCTCATTTCTTTTTCTGAAAATAATTTTAATTGACACAGTCATTGTACATATTTATGGAGTACATAGTGATGTTACAGTACATATAATGTATCAGGGTAATTAGCATATCCATGATCTTAAACACTTCTTTGTGTTAGGAACATTCAGTATCCTCCTCCTAGCTGTTTGAAACTATATTATTATTGTTAATTATAGTCATCCTATAGTACTATAGAATACAATAACTTATTTCTCCAACTATTATCATTAGCTGTAATTTTGCATCCTTTAACACATCTCTCCCTATGCCTCCCTTCCCCTTCTCGGTTTCTACTATCCTTTGTTGGTTTGTGGTTTTCTTGTGTGTCTTTGTCTGGCTTTGGTATCAGGGTAATGCTGGCCTCACAGAATAAGTCAGGAAGTGTTCCCTCCTCTTCTGTTTTTTGGAAAAGTTTGAAAAGGCTTGGTTTTAGTTCTTTTTCAAATGTTGAGCAGAATTCACCAGTGAAGCCATCATGTCCAGGTCCAGGGCTTTTCTTTGTTGGGAGGTTTTTGATTACTCGTTCAATCGCCTAACTGATACAGGATTTTCAGAGTTTCTGTTTGTTATTCTGTTTCAGTAAGTTTTGTGTTTCTAACAGTTTTTCCTCATCTAGGTTATGTGGTTGTTGACATTCAGTTGTTCATAGTATCCTCTTATCATCCTTTGTATTTCTGTGAAACTATTAGCAATGCCCTACTTTCATTTCTGATTTCAGTAATTTGAGTCTTTTCTTTTTTTCTTAGTTTAGCTAGAGATTTATCAGTTTTGTTCCTTTTTGAAGAACCAACTTTTAGTTTCACTGATTTTTCCATGTTGCTTTCCTGTTTTCCATTTTGTTTATCTCTGTTCTTTTCTTTATTGCTTTATTTCTTCTGCTAGCTTTGGGTTTAGTTTGTTCTTTTTCTAGTTTTTGAAGTTGTAAAAATAGGTTCTTGAATTGAGAACTTTCTTTTTGTTTCATGTAAGTGTTAATAACTATAAATGTCTCCCTTAGTACTGCTTTATCTGTGTCCCATAAATTTTCTTATGTTGTGTTTTTCGTTTGTCTCTAAGTATTTTCTAATTACCCTTGTGATTGATTCTTCACCCCATTGGTTGTTTGATTTCCATGCATTTGTGAATTTTCCATTTTCCTTCTTTTATTGATTTCTAACTTCATTGTATTGTGCTCAGAGAAGATACTTTGTATGCTGTCTTTTAAAATCTATTAAGACTTTATTTGTGGCCTAACATGGTCTGTCCTGGGAAATATCCCCTGTGTACTTGAAAACAATATGCATTTGGTTATTGTTAGGCAGAACGTTCAGTCTATGTCTGTTAGACCAAGTTGGTTTATTATGTTGTTCAAGTTCTCCATTCTGTGTGGTTCTGTTAATTATTGAGAGTGGGGTACTGAAGTCTCCCAACTATTATCATAGAACTATTTCTCCTTTCATTTTTTTCACCTTTGGTTCATATATCTCAGTGGTCTGTTATTACGTACATAAGTGTTTATATAGCTGACCCCTGAACAACACAGGTTAGGGATGCTATCCCCCACACAGAAATCTGCATGTAACTTTTGACTTTTCTAAAGTTTACTAATAGACTACCGCTGGAAGTCTTACTGATAATGTAAGCAGTTGATTAACACATTTTATATATGTATTATTTACTGTGTTCTTAGGATAAACTACAGAAAATAATATATTAAGAAAATTATAAAGGAGAGAAAATTTATTTACAGTTCATTAAGTGGAAGTAGATAATCATGAATGCCTTCATTCTTGTCATCTTCACGTTGGGTTGAGGAAAAGGAAGGATTGGTCTTGATGTCTTCTGGGTGGCAGAGGTAGAAGAAGATGCATATATAGATGGACCTATACAGTTCAGACCCATGTTGTTCAAGGGTCAACTATAATTGTTATATCTTTTGCTGTATTGAATCTTTTATTAATATGTAATGTCCTTCTTGTCTTTTGTAACTTTTTTTGATTTTAAGTCAATTTTGTCTGATATTAGTATGGCACTTCTGTACTGTTTGTTCTTGTATGAATGGAATATCTTTTTTCCATGCCTTCACTTTCACCCTGTTTGTGTCCTTGGGCCTAAAGTGAGTCTTTAGTAGACAGCATGTAGTTGGATGATGTTGATCCATTCTGCCAATCTCTGCCTTTTGATTAGAGTTTAACCATTTACATTTAAAATCATAAGGAGGAACTTCTGTCATTTTGCCATTTTTTTCTATGTGCTTTATAGCTATTTTGTCCTTCATTTCCTGCATTACTGGCTCATTTCTTTTTGTGTGTATTCTATAAGCTATTTTCTTTGGTTACTATGATGATTACACTTAATATTTAAAAATTACAATATTTATACCAGCTTAATTTCAGTAACATAAAAAAATTATGCTTCTTTACAATTCCATCCCCACCACTTGTTGATGTTGCAGAATTATATCTTTATACATTGTGTGTCAAAAAATATAAACTAATTTTTTAATGTGTTAGTCTCAAGTTATGTAAAAAACAAAATGTGGAGTTCCAAACCAAAGTTACAATAATACTAGAATTTATAATTGCCTATGTATTTACTGTCACTGCAATTTTTATTTTTTCATATAGCTACAAGTTATTATCTAGTATTCTTTTGTTTCAACCTGGAGAATTTTGCTCTATAGAGCAGGTCTTTTGGTAATAAACTCTCAGCTTTTTACTTGAGAATGTTTTATTTAAGAATGTCTTGAGAGGCTGAGGCAGGCGAATCACCTGAAGTCGGGAGTCAAGACCAGCCTGACCAACATGGAGAAACACCGTCTCTGCTAAAAATACAAAAAAAATAGCTGGGTGTGGTGGCGCACTCCTGTAATCCCAGCTACTTGGGAGGCTGAGGCAGGAGAATCGCTTGAAACCAGGAGGTGGAGGTTGTGGTGAGCCAAGATCGCGCCATTGCACTCCAGCCTGGGCAACAAGAGCGAAACTCTGTCTCAAAAAAAAAAAAAAGAATGTCTCAGTTTTTGTTTTAAAGGATGGTTTTTGTGGATGTAGGATTCATGGTTGGCATTTTTTTTTTGTTTTATTATCTTAATTATATTGGCCTATGCCTTCTGTCCTCCAGACTGTCTGATGAGAAATCTGATAATTTTATTGAGGACTGCTTATGTGTGATTAGTTACTTCTTTCTTTCAGCTTTCAGGATTTTCTCTTTGCCTTTTAGTGGTTTCATTATAATATGTTTTGCTGTGAGTCTCCTTGAAGTCATTCTACTTGGAGTCTTTTTCAGCTTCTTATATGTTTATATTCATGCCTTTTATTAAAATTGGGGTTTTCAACCATTGTTTCTTCAAACATTTTTTCTCTCTCCATTACTTGGGACTATGACAGTGTGTATGTAGGCCTACTTGCTGGTGTCACAAGTCCCTTAGGACCTTCACATTTCTTTAGCCTTTTTTCTTTGTTTTCCTAAGACTCAATAATTTCAATTGTTCTCTCTTCAAGTTCACTGATTCTTTTTTTCTTCCTGTCCAGATCTGCCTTTCAGTCTCTCTAGTGGATTTTTAATTTCATTTATTGTACTTTTCAGCTTCAGAATTTTTTGTGTGTATCCTTTTAGGTTTCCATTCTCTGTGTTTCTCTTACTCTATTGCTTTTTTTTTTTTTTTGAGGTCTGACTCTGTTGCCCAGGCTGGACTCAAACTCCTGGGCTCAAGCAATCCTCCCATCTCAGCTTCCTGAGTAGCTGGGACTGTAGTTGTGCACACTGTGCCTGGCTCAGATTTTCCATGTGTTTATTCATATTTCCATTTTGTTCATACATAATTTTCTTAACTTGGTCCACATTTTCCTTTAGTTCTTTGAGCATTTTTCAGAAAGTTGTTTTATAGTCTTTGTTTAACAGATCTACCATCAGGTCTTTTTCAGGGACAATTTGTTAGTTTATTTTCTTTCTTTTAGTGGGCCATATTTTTCTGTTTCTTTGTATACCTTGTGACTTTTTGTTGAAAACTGGATGCTTAAATTTAATTTAATGTGGTAATTCTGGAAATCAGGTAGTATCCCTTCCCCAGGGTTTGCTTTTTTTCTTTCTTTTTTTTTTTTTTTAATTGTTGCAGTCTCTTTGCCAAAGATCAGTCTGAGATTTTGTAAAATTAAGGTATTTTCAGGTCTTTTCTGTGCCTGTGCCTTAAGCTGGATATGTAATACAGTAGTCCCTCTTTATCCCTGGTTCCACTTTCTGAAGTTTCAGTTATGGTCAACAGTGGTCCAAAAATATTAAATGGAAAACTTCAGAAATAAACAGTTCATAAGTTTTAAATTACATGCTGTTCTGAGTAGCATGATGAAATCTTGTTCCAACCTGCTTGGGACATAAATTATCCCTTTGTCCATCATATGCACATTGTATATGTTACTCACCCGATAGTCCCTTAGCAGCTGTCTTGATTATTAGGTTGACTCTCGTGGGATTGCAGTGCTTGTGTTCAGTTCAATAAAGTTAAGGTTCAATAAAGTTAAAATAAAGTTTCAATAAACTTAACCTTTATTTTACGTAATGACCCCAGGGCATAAGAATAGTGATGCTAGCATATTGTCATGATTTTTTTTATTATTTAATATCTTATTGTGCCTAATTTACAAATCAGACTTTCTCATAGGTGTGTATATTTAGGAAAAAACATAGTACGTGTAAGGTTCTGTACTACCTGAGGTTTCAGGCATCCACTGGGGTTCTGGGAACATATTCCCTGTGGATAAAGGGGGACTACTATAGTGAATTTCTGTTTTCCCTTATATATGCAGTTTCTTTTGAATGCCTCAGTCCTTAATGTCTGGCTCCTAAAAAAAGGAAAAGGACAAAAGTGAAGAGGGTTGGGGAAAGCACCAGCCTTTAAGTTCCTTGGAAGTTACCTCAGCTAGAGGGGGAGGGGCTTGCATCAGTGGATGGAGGTACAACCACAATGGCTGCCAGCCCCTGCACCTATATCTTCGTGATCAGAAGTAGCAGTCAACAGTCAGAACAACCATTCCTGATATTTGGAGGACGGGGTCCTTATTGCCCACCCTAACTGCCACAGCTACATATAAGCTGCTCCACAAACAACGTGCACAGTTGCCTGCCTGTGGGAGTGAGGGTGGGGTGGGGTGAGTAGCTGCTGCTGAGCAAATAACTGAAATTGACTGAAATCAGCCACAGTTTACCTTACTGTCCAGGACTTTTTCTTGAAGTTTGAAGTTTTCAATATACTTTGAGAGCTTCAAAATAGTTGTATGAGATAGATTCTACCAGCGTAAGTGTTCTCTGGGTATACAGACTCATTCTTGGTGCTTTCTACTCTACTGTCTTCCAAGAATCCTCTGACTTAATCATGGATTCTTCATATCTCACAACATATCTTGTCTTTCCATTTAGTCGTTTTATTTTAGATCCTTTATGGAATTATAGTTTTCTTTATGTAGAGCCTATACATTTATAGTTTTGTTATTCTTTGTTACTTACAGCTTTTTTGTTTGCTATTGAAACGTGACCTTCCATTATAAGTTGCATATTATCTGCATATAAAAAGTGATTGACTTCACATACTTTGTAAATGGCAGCCTTAAGTGAATTTACTGGTTTTTTTGGACAGCATTTTAGTATTTTTTCCGAAGATGGCCATAGTATCTGCAGTTAATGATGACTTTCCCACCTCTTCTGAAATATTTGTACCTTTATCTTCTTGTGCAGTTGGATTGGCTAGTGCTTCCAGTATTAAATAGTGTTGATAACCTGCACCCTTGTCTTAAATGAATACTTTGTGCATATAAGTGTAGAAATAGGAGCATGATGCAGAAAGAACAAGCTCTTCAAGAATAATCTGCTTCCAGGTATGTCTTACAGCCTTCTGAACCTTGTAATGGATAAGGATCAGCCTACTTCTGGGACAGGCAGATAGGACATTCGTGGAGAAAGAATATTGGATGTTCCTAGAAAGTTTTCAGTGTGATAAAGCAGTATAATTTTCTCCCAGCCTTGGGTATTGTAGAACCTTTCACTCACATCCATGTGAAGAGACCACCAAACAGGCTTTGTGTGCGCAATAAAGCTTTTTATTTCACCTGGGTGCTGGCGGGCTGAGTGCGAAAAGAGAGTCAGCAAAGGGAGATCGGGTGGGGCCGTTTTACAGGATTTGGGTAGGTAGTGGAAAATTACAGTCAAAGGGAGTTGTTCTCTGGCAGGCAGGGGCGGGGGACACAAGGTGCTCAGTGGGGGAGCTTTTGAGCCAGGGGAAGGAATGTCACAAGGTAATGTCATCAGTTAAGGCAGGAACAGGCCATTTTCACTTCTTTTGTGATTCTTCAGTTACTTCAGGCCATCTGGATATATACATGCAGGTCACAGGGGATATGATGGCTTAGCTTGGGCTCAGAGGCCTGACAGAACCTGTTGAGGTTGCAAAAAATATTTGTGACTCTTGGAACAGTAACAAAAAGTTGTTCTGACTTTTTATTTTCTGAACCTGGAATTGTGGGACGATTTTAAAGAGTATAATTTCAACTGGAGACTTGGGTAACTTGATTTTGATTGCGAAGCATCTGTATAGCTCATGTTGTATGTCCAGTTTATGGCTTTGTATTATAGAAATGTATTTAAAGCTTCAAATGATGAGACCGTACATAATTTCATGGTGGGCAAATTCTTTTTTTTTTTTTTTTTTTTCGGTTTTAAGGAGTGGAGAGTTTAATAGGCCAGAAAGAAGGGAGAAGGCAGAAGGAAGAAGCTCCCCCATACAGAGACAGACGGAGGGAGGCTCCAAAGCCAAGAGAAGGGATCCCCAAGTGCGGTGGACACCAGCCAGATATATATGCAGAGGCTGGAGAAGGTGGTGTTCGATTTGCATAGGGCTCAGGGGATTGGTTTGACTACGCACATCGTTCATGTAGCTCATGAAAAAGCTGGCCCTCCCACCCTAGTCTTTTAATATGCAAATACATGGTGCAGTGATGTTATATGCTCGTGGGGGTTCCAGGAACATGTAGGGCAAGGGCAAGAAGGCTGTGGGAATCGCCATGTTTGGGTGAACCCAGTTTCTAATGGCCTGCGTTTACATATGAAAGGTTGCTGGCCTGGCTTTAACAGCCGGGGCTTTACAAGAAACTTTTCCGGAGATGCTTTAAAAAATGAAAACTTTCCAAGGACCCCTTTTTCTTCTCTGCCTAAAATAATTTCTTAATAACTCCTACAACATTCCCCCCTGTGGAGATGCCACACTGACTGCTGTTAAAGGGTTTTGGGCAACAACTCCTTCTGGCTACTTCCTGCTGAAAAGGGACATCAAATGGGGAACAGCAACTAGGGCTCCTCCTGGGGTTGATCTAAGGATCCTCTGAAGAATGTCATGTCCATGTGTGGATCAGTGTGCAGCTGATTTGGAGTTGATTTGCTTCTAGGTGAGTTTGGAGTTTGATTGCTTCTAGGTGAGAAGAAACAATTTGAGTTACAGTATTGAGTATACAGGGCCCAAATATCAATACAAGACATATAAACAAGAGAGGGCTTAATAAAGGAGTTAACCAATTCCATAAGGAAGACTGGAATTTATTAAAGAAGGATTGTAGCCACCTGGGGCTGAAGCTAGCGTTTTCCCTGAGCCTGTCAATAATTTTGATTTGATCTTTAAGTACCTGTAGATTTTTCTCTACTTTACTAGAGGGGTTAATCACCACTAAACCCAAAAAAAGTCCTAGCAGACTCAGCGATAGTAAAACTTTCATGCTTCCTTGTCAGTAACTATTATTCCTGTTCTAAGGATAATAATTAAGCAAAATACAACAGCAATGGAAACTGTCCAATATTTCAGTTAGAAGGTGCTACCGTGTGTATCCCTATTGCAAACAGTAGAGTCAGTATAGCAGTTCCCACAAGTGTGGTGTAGTAGATAATTTCCATCTAAAATTTTACTTGCCAAGATAATTTCCCTTTGGCGATCTATGAAGCTTTGGTTTTATTTTCCTAAACACAGAAACCTTTGGGTTATGGATACCTTACTCACTTTTATTACCTGGCAGAATTTGCAGGATAATTGCCCACAACTAGTATACTGATTGAGATTTTTACATTACCCATCCCTTTTTCTTTCTTCCAAGCTGCAGAAGATTACCACTTGAGTCACAGGAATAAGCAGGGTTAGTTTAAAATGTAGGCAGAAACCTTAAAAACAATTAATGAGACTAGGATTTAATGACAAATGTATGGTAAGCTTTGGAGCAAAATTTTTCTCTCCAGTTCTCATTTTTGGTAAAAACTAATTGTGAATGAACTTTAGTCTTATACTTGGCCTGATTATTTGCATGAAGTGTTAGCAAGAATGGTTATTTCTACATAAGTCTTTTGGATTGGCTTTGATAAAACTCTGTTCCACAAGGAGTCTTAGACAAGACCTTTAAAGCCTAGCCCAGCCCTGGGTTTGTATCCTCAAATACCTGTGAGTTAGGTGATTCTCTCTTCTTGAGGTCCTAAGAAACTCAGAGCTTCCGGACCTGTTAGAAAGTGATGTTCTTTACTGACCACAGGTTAGGAGCCCTGTACGGGGACTGTGTAGACAAGGTATGATGCCAGTTCTCCCAGGGGCTTTTATGGCTCTGCATGTCAAGCTTGATTCCTTAAAGGGAAACACACGCTTTCAGTCAAAGCCTTGGTATAATAACCAGTTTTTCCAATTGTGTCCTGTTGACAGAGAAAAATTGATTCTTATTGCACTAATGCAAACAACTATATTGCCGTAAGTTAAGAGTACTTACAGGTAGTCTCCAAATTATAGAGGAACCAGGTGGGGAAAAATGAACATTGTTACTTACGTCCGTATAAGAGACCACCTGAGCAGGCTTAGTGTGATCAACAAGGCTGTTTATTCACTTGGATGCAAGTGGGCTGAGTCCGAGAAAGGAGTCAGTGAAGGATGGTGGGATTAGCATTGGTTTTTAAAGGTTTGGGATAGGTGGTGGAGTCAGGAGCAATTTTTTGTGGTCAAGGGATGGATGTTATGAAGTACATTCACAACGGTGGGGAGGAATGTTTCAGTGTACATTCACAAGGGAGGGGAGGGTGTATTGTCACAAGGGTTGGGAGGAATGTTACAAAGTACATTCACAAGGACAGGGAATATCACAAAGTACATTATCACAAAGGCAGGGGAATGTCACCATGGCTTGACCATGGTGCAGCCAGCTCAGAGGACCTTACAAAACATGCTCCAAATTTTGTTTACAGTAGTATACCTTACTCAATTATTAAAGGTCATAAATAGTTTAAAATAAGTTTCCTTGACTCTGAAAAACAAAACAAGGATCAACAATATTCCAAGCAAAAGTTAAAAAGTTGCTTAAATTTTTTGAGTGCAGTCCACTTAGTTAACTCTTGTTTTGCTTGATATTTGTGAGCATGTCAGTTCTTTAGGAGTCCCATACCTTCTTTCTCAATTTCAGTGTTACAATCTTCAAAGCTATTAAAAACCTGCAGTTAAAGTCCTTAATATAGCTTGATTATAAACCGTCTTTTGAGAAGGAACAAAGCAAGACAACAATTGTCTGCAAATGACAAAATTTTCAGGATAGCTACAGTTAAAAACATGACTTGATAGTTTATTACCATGGTTTACAGTAACTTTACCCTTAATTGTGATTGACAGCATATACTTGGGCATTAGAATTTTAGAAATCCCATACAATTTTGGAACGTATATTAGTATTATTTACCAAAATATAATTTAAAGAAGATTGGACATCATTTTGGCAATCTTATGTGACTAAACATGTCAAATGATTCTATCTTTTCTCTGAATGTTTCAGGGGCCCTCTGAGACATCCAGAAAGCCAGGCATCAGGAAGGACAATTTCCAGATTGGCATAAATATTTTGCCAAAATGGTGACTTAAAAGGCAAAAACCTTTCATTAGCCTTTACTATGACATGAAAATTTTGTTTAAAGCCAAATTTTACCCTTGCACTAGTTTATTAATGTTAACCCCAATTAGTTTAAATGAAACCTTATGGATTATTTCATCTAATTTTAACCACTTTGACCATGAGGTAAAAATCTTTACAAACCTTTTATAACCTTTTTACTAAAGGGCAGATTAGTGCCTTAAGACTTTCTTGCTATGCGTTTATTTCAATGCTTAATTTATGAAAAGAACATATAAATATTATGGGAGAAGACACTGTAGTTCTTCTACCATGCATTTCATTGCAAGGCAACCCAAAGCCAATTGGCTTATTTTGTAATCAGTCCATCCCTGATGGGAGGCTCATCTCCCAGTGGGGGATGGGGATGTTTCCTTATCTTCCAGGTGGCCAAGAGCATGCTTTCTAATTTATAACTACTATTAGCCATCCCTACAGTGTATTTTCTACCTAGTTATTACATACCAAAGCTTTTCAAATGTGAAGTAATTTGATACCCCCCAAACTTAAAACACAGTAGATAACACAATGCAAAACAGAATAGAGCCTTTGATTTTGAGAGGGATCCATCTCCTTTTAATTCCTGGGATTTCATGAGGAAAAAAAAGTTTTTTTCCCAAAACATGGTGTGTGGCATCTCCTGTTTTTCCCAAGGAGTTCCATGCTACCAGAAGTTATCTTAGGACCTCTCATGCATGCATTAAGAGTGGTAAGACAAAAAATGGAGAAAAATAATTCAGTTGACTGAGGAGAGCCTTTTTCCAGAAAAACAAGATCCAAGAAGAAAAAAACATAAAAGCCTTTTAAATATACCTATAACTTGCATATTCACTTTTAATTAAGCTGAGCACTCTTTAAGGAGATCCTTTTAAATCCCCTGTTACTTGACTTTAGCCATGCCAAGCAGTTAAGATTTTCGGCTTTCGAACTTTCGAAAGTAACCTCACAGGTGAAACCAACAAGTCTTAATCAGGTTATGACTCAACTGAGGGTGTACAAAGTATTTTCAAAATTGAGACTGAGACAGTGAAAGAGATCCAACCCGAACAACTCCATTTGGTTTCCAGCCCCCAAGCTGTCCTTGCCCATCCCGGGGGTAAGCCGAAGAAACTTTCGGAGGAGCCGGGTTTACATTCTGCAGTCCAAAACAAAGATGATAATAGCCACTTCCCATGATATACTTCCCTCTTGCCTGGGGACCAGCCCAGGAAACTAGCTACAAGATTAGAAACCTTGGCCCAGGAGCCATGCAGCTGGAGGCTACAAGACTTTGACCCTCCCTAAACTGCCCTCAAGAGCAGGCTTAAGATATTTTGTAAACCCTGCCCTTGATGGATGAGCTGGTACCATCCAGATTGACTAACTGGATTATCTGATTTTGTGGCCCTCACCCAGGAACTGACTTAGCACGAGAAGACAGCCACCATTGTAAAATGGTGGAGACTAAAACAAAGTGTTGCCATGCGGTTACAGATCGTGTTCCCAAGGACATGAAACAAGATGGAGGCTGTAGCCAAGTTTGCCACTGACTGCTTTGCTAGGCTGGCTTGAACAGCAGGCTTACGGAATCCTGAGCCTGCATCCTAACCTAAGGTACCCTTTCTTTGACAGAACCATACAGAAAGACATGCAAAGCACACCAGATTGTTTATAACTTAAGACCAACCTCACAAATCCTTCTTCATTAATTATAAATTTATAGAGAGTATAAACAATGATCCTTATTATCCCTTTTGCCGGTTTGTGCAGGGAGAGAAAAGCCAAAAGCCCGATTGGTAAGAAATTTTTACGCTTTTGCCAGCATATCAGGCTTCTGGGTTCCCTTCCCCCTAGCTTAACTTTAAGCCAAGCATTTTAAGGTTTGGAAAATTAACATTTTTCGGGTTGGAAGAACATTATAAAAGAGACAGAAGCCATTTTAAACTGCGAAAGAAGGAAAAACACCATAGAAAGGAATTCGAATTAGGGTTTTCAAGAAGTATTGCCTCTCTTCCTATTGGGAATGGTGTTTCCCCTATTTCTTTGCCTTTCCTATTTTTTCTTTTCCCTTTTGGCATACTATAGGAGACATATTGCTTATCTCCAAAATTTTCTTCTGCTTGCAGAGCTGCCTGTTTTAGCTGCAGTGAGGGCTTGAACTTAGCAGCAACATAACATCCTCCTGTGTGAGGTTAAATACCTGAGTTAAATTTTGGAAAGTTTCTGTACACCTATTAGGGTCATTAGAAAATCAGTCTAAGTCTCCTTTTACTTGCCTAAGGTCCTGCAATGAGCAGGGAACTTGAAGGTGCCCCAAATAAGGGGGACCCCTAGATGATTTCCCTGAAAGTTACTTTTTTTTTTAATTTTGGGAGACTATTTTCCCTGGGCCTGCCCATGGTGCTAAAAGATCTGAGTTGATCTTACAACGCTTGCAGAGGTTTAGTAGAAATGCCATGCTCTTGTGCAAAAGAAAATGAGTTGCTTTCTTTAAAGTTCTGAGGTTAAGGAAGTTCCAGTGTTTGAGAGTGCACTCCAGAGAGGTGCAAGCTGAAGATAATTTATTACCCATTTAGAAAAAGAAGCGAGAATAAAAGTGTTTTCTTAGTCTCCTTCCTTTCTGTATGACCCAGAGTGGAGGAGAAGACAGGGAGTATCCTCTGAATGGCTTACCTCCCCAGTTTCTGGATTCCGGCACCTTCTTCTGGTTGTAGGCATGGTCCTCCAAGCTGTGGATCCGGATGAACTATGTGATGGAGCTAACCACATCTACCCAAGCAGCCTTAGTTTATCCGCCTTGTGTGATTTCTCTTTGACTTCCTAGAACCAGTGTGATTTGCCTGGATCCCCCCCTCCCCCCCCCAAAAAAAAACATCTGGAGAGACTGTGTCGCCTTTGGGCAAGGCTCCTTTAATGGAGGCAATGTGCTATAGATTGCCTGCTATTACGGCCCATGCTAAAGCACTTACCCTTAAAAGAAAACAGTTCTGGTTAACTTCCGAACTTAAACTTCCCTTACTAATTAAGTACTACCTTAATCAGAGACAGAATAGATGCCTTAAAAGAAAGTAGGAATAGAGTGGCGGTTTTCCCACTGATGGGACAATATCAGGACTAAAATCTGGCTTCCAGAGAGATTTTACTCCTAACTTAAAAGCAGAAACTTCCATTCTCAGAAGAGTCCTAGAGCCTGATTTCTACTAAGTGGCTTAGAAATAACCATGTGCTTCCCAGAGAAACCATAGAGAGAGTGAGTTATTGAGTTACTGCCTGCGGTGTCTCTATCTTTTCTAACAGACCTTTTTTTCCTAAACTGTAAGTATTCCTGCACATTAGACACACACACAGAGAGTAAGAGACTGCGGATAAAAAGATAAAATTTGGCGACAGGGTAGATGGAAGAGAGCATTGAGATTATAGGACAGATTTAAAGTTGAAATCCACCACATACTCACCAGTCTGATGAATGAACTTCCTTTACCGGCCAGTGCACCAAAATGATAATGGTTCTGATGAGTGAAGGAACACCAGGGTTCCTGGTACTCGTGCTGGTTTAGATAAAATGACATGGACACAGGTGGAGAGATTTTAAGGAGCGGAGAGTTTAATAGGCCAGAAAGAAGAAAGAAGGTAGAAGGAAGAAGCTCCCCCATACAGAGCCGGGGAGCTGGGGTGGAGGGTGGGGGGGCTCCAAAGCTGAGAGAGGGAATTCCCCTACCCACCCCCCACCTTTTTTTTTTAAGAGACATGGTCTTGCCACATCACCCAGGCTGCAGTGTAGTAGTCATTCACAAGTGATCCTCCTGCCTCAGCCTCTTAAGTAGCTGAGACTACAGGCACATGCCACCTGCACCTGGCAGTGGGTAAAATCTTAATGATAATGTGGGCACATGCTTTATTCACTGATGGATTATTGCATTTTTATTCCTTTTTGTTTAATAAGATAGAAACTTCTTTAAAAGCTTTGAGAAAACTATTGAAAACTTAAGAGGCGTAGGCATGATTTGAAATACAACAAAAGCAGTTCTTTTGTTTTTATGTTTTTATTTAAAGAAGCAGAGTCTCACTCTTGCCCAGGCTGGAGTGCAGTGGTACAATCATAGTTCATTGCAGCCTTGTGCTGAGCTCGAGTGATACTCCCACCTTGGCCTCCTAAAATTCTGGGATTACAGGCATGAGCCACTATGCCTGGCCCAGAAACAGTTTTGTTTGGTAAATCAGGCAGCATAGATAATGATTTAGAAAAATCATTTCAATTGTAGCTCTCCCCTCCCCGCCGCAAAAAGCTAGATGGCTTTTGCAAGCTGAGCAGTATGTTAGGTACTGGTGAGAGAAAGACACATGAGCCCATAGCTGCCATTTGTGGGGAGCTTTACTGATGAGTATGGTAAAGGTGTAAATGAAGGAATAAGGAAAAATTTGATGGGATAGTATTATAGTTTGGCCATGGGAGTTAGGGAAGGGGAGCAGTGGAAAGTGCTGAAACTAAGACAACCTTTAAAAGTTAGTTACAGGTCTATGGAGTAGACAAAATCAGGCTAGGCACTCCAGTCATAAAGACTAAAATGGTCAGTCATCTGTATAAAAGGCCATGGAAGACTTAGAGAAGGGCTCAGTGTAGGCTTAGGGATGGGGAATGTCAGAAATAAAATGGCAGAAAGGTGAACTAGAGCTAGACCTTGTGTACCAAGTTAAGCAGTTGGATTTAATTTTGTGGCATTGGAAAGTATTATATTTTTAAGACAAGACTGTTAGGTGAAGTCTCTATGGGGCTGTTTGCAGAGAGTAGTAGAAGTTATTGGCCCAGCGAAAAATGATCAAATAATGGAAGGAGAAAAGTGTCATCAGAGCGGTTAAAATGGAGCAACGTAGAGATATTAGATTTGGGGGTGGGGGATGAATAAGGTGAGTTGCTTTGCCCTCTCATTACAAGCTAGTTCTTGTGTATTGCACTAGTGCCTCATAAAAAGAATCATAGCAACTCTGAGAGGTAAGATATTCTGTTTTGCCTTATTTTGCCTTCTGAGAGTTTACACTGAAACAGTAGAAGATGTGCTAGTGACTATATCTTTGGCTCCTAGTATAATATTTAACACTTGGAAAGGTCCTCATTTGGTAGCACCTTCCAAAGATTACAGAAAACCTTATTATTGGGTTTAAAATCGGTATAAATCTCAAACCATGTTTCTATTTTTTTTTTTTTTTTTTTTTTTTTGAGATGGAGTCTCGCTCTGTTGTCCAGGCTGGAGTGCAGTGGCGTGATCTCGGCTCACTGCAAGCTCCGCCTCCACAGTTCACGCCATTCTCCTGCCTCAGCCTCCTGAGTAGCTGGGACTACAGGCGCCCACCACCACACCCGGCTAATTTTTTGTATTTTTTTTTTTTAGCAGAGACAGGGTTTCACCGTGTTAGCCAGATTGGTCTCGATCTCCTGACCTTCGTGATCCGCCCGCCTCGGCCTCCCAAAGTGCTGGGATTACAGGCGTGAGCCACCACGCCTGGCCCAGAAATAGTTATTTTTCATAAAATACATTATTTGTGTTAACAGGTAGAGGGTTTAACATTACTATTTTGAATAGTTTACACACAGGCTTTTAGGGGAATGAAAATATTCTATGATATTGTAATGACAGATATGTATTATTGTACATTTGTCCAAACCCATAGAATGTACAACACCAAAAGTGAACCATAATGTAAACTGTAGACTTTGAGTGATAATGATGTGTCAGTGTAGGTTTATCAGTTGTAACAAATGTACCCTCTGGTGAGGAATGTTGATACAGGAAGCTAGGCATGTGTTGGGGCAGAGAGTATTGGGAAATCTCTGTTCTCCTCCTTCCTCTCAGTTTTGTTGTGAATCTAAAACTACTCTGAAAAAAATAAATCCTTAAAAATTTTTCAGTTTTAATTTCTAATAAAAATCTAATCAGTAGATAAAACCTACATAAAGAAAAACTATTTGGAGATCCTCACTAGTTAAGAGTTTAAAGGGATGGATCCTAAGATTAATTTTTGAGAGCTACTCAAGAAATATATATTCATTAAACTCAATTTAGAAAAATAATCTTAGTTGGCCCTTATCCAATTGAAATATTAGAAGCATTTTAAATATTTTGGTTTATTTTCTTCTAGTCTTTTTTTAGTATCACTTTTTTTAAGCACATAATTGGAATAACATTGTCAATAAAATTTTGTGTGGAATTGTATATAAAATTATTGTATATAAAATATTTGTGTTCACTTATGTTCTAATATGTTTTCATAATAAAATGTAATCTTCAACAATTTAGCAGCTGTATAATCTACTTAGTGGGTATATCTTAATTTACATAATTTTACCTTGTATTGATTCTGATTTGGGATATTAAATCTTTTTCATTTAGCACATACTTGGAAGCTTATGTACAGGCACTGCTCATGAATGCTTTTTATTTTTAAGATTTTCTTAGATTAAGAGTTGAGTGGCTGAATAAAAAGAGAGGAATGTGCTAAAGAGAATCTTGTCTTTTGAGTTTTTTTATAGTAGCAGGCCATATAGCAAGCAATTAAAATTAATAGGAATTTACACAACTCTGTTAGCCAGCATAGGGTTGTGGAAAGTTATGGTAAATTAATTTAAAGCACTTAGAAGAATATCCTTTTCGATGAATAATTACTAAGTGTTAGCTATTTTTATTTGCTATATTATACTTTAGATTTGACTGTTCTTCTTAATTTGTAATTCAAATATACAGGTGACCAATTCTGAAACTTCTCCCAGTCCCCAGACCTGTATCTCCAACAGCTTGCTCAACATTTTTTACATCAGTGTCCTACTGGTTTTAAAATATGGTATATGCTGAGCATTGATCTAAACAAAATCTGTCATGTCTTTAAAGTATCTTTATTCTTTTTTTTTTTTTTTTTTTTTTTGAGACGGAGTTTCACTTTGTCACCAGGCTGGAGTGCAGTGGTGCAATCTCGGCTCACTGCAACCAACCTCTGCCTCCTGGGTTCAAGCAATTCTTCTGCCTCAGCCTCCCAAGTAGCTGGGACTACAGGCACGCACCACCATGCCCAGCTAATTTTTGTATTTTTAGTAGAGATGGGGTTTCACCATGTTGGCCAGGGTGGTGGTCTTGATCTCTTGACCTTGTGATCCGCTGGCCTCGGCCTCCCAAAGTGCTGGGATTACAGGTGCGCCCAGCCCAAAAGTATCTTTATTCTTCCTCATACTTGTTGCATAGTTTGGGTATAAAATTCTAGGTTGAAAATTATTTTTCCTCAGAATTTCAAAGGATTTTCTCCACTGCTTTTTAGCTTTCAATGTTGGCAAAAGTCCAGAACCACTTATTTTCTGGTCCCTTGTATGTGACCTTTTGTTCCTCTCTCTGAAAGTTTGCAGGATGGCTTCTTTGACCCACGCGTTCTGAGGTTTCATGATATGTCTTTATGGGTCTGTTTTTATTTACTGTGCTAGGTATCATTGGATCCTTTCAGCGTGAAAATGAAAATGTCTTTGAAATATTAAGTTAGTGATTTCCTCTTCTCTTTTATCTAGACCTCTAAAGTGATCTTTAGTTTTCACAATTTTTTTTCTAATTTTCCATCATCTCGTCTTTCTTGTCTTTTAACTTTGCTTACTTTCAGGGAGATTTCTTTATCTGATTTACAGCTGTTCTATTTGAGGTTTTCAATTTTCTTATATTTTAATTTTTAGGAGTCTTTTGTCTTCTGATTTTTAAGAACTGATATTCTTGTTCTTCATGAATGCAACGGCATGGCATCTTTTCTCTCTCAAGATATTAATGGTGGTATTTTGTTTGTTTTTAAGTTTTCATCTCATTGCATAATCTCTACCAAATTCATTTAAATGTGACTGTGTTTGTCTTTTTCTTTCTTATCAGAGCCATTCCTTAAAATGTCTGGTGATTGATAACTGGTGTTGGTAATTTAGACTAGCTAATAAAAAGCTAATTGAAATATCTGTACAAGTTGTTGGGACTAATCACCAGTGGTTTTTAACTGTAGGATGATCCCACTGGGGTGATATATTGCTCAACCTCTTAAGAATTCCATAATGCAAATCCAAACAAAGTGGTTTTTAACTTTCTGTATCCTAAACTTACTGTGGCAGATGATGCCAGTGGTCTCTCCATAGGCCTGTGTTTCCTTCCTGCTCTCAGACTCCTAGTGTGTGTTGATTCTCAACATCTAGCTCCTAAGGCTTGTTGCAAGGCCAGCCTCACCATGCCAGAGCCTGTTTTGCCAATGTACATGCCGTGGAAGTTTCTGGAAAATTTGCTTCCCGAGGACAGCCCTTAACCAATGACTAATGATATGAGTAAACTCTGAGGTGTGACCTACGTTAACACCAGAGCTACCCTGAGGGACTGAGCTAAAATTACCCTCTATGGGACCTTCCTTGGTGTCTTACCCTTGCTTAGCTTCCTTCCCTTTCCTGTCCTGTTTCCCTACAAGGTTTTCCATAGAATACTTTCTAATAAATCACTTTGACACAAGCGCCTCATCTTAGAGCTTACTGCCAAAAGACCCAACTTAACTACTCATAATTGTGCAGCATTCTCTTTAATTGGAGTGAAATCAGACTGAAGTTTTCTATGCTGTTCTTTGGGTTCTGTTTGTCAGATAATATCATCAAACTTTTATATTAAAGAAGAATTGGTTAATTTCTGCTCCTTAATTTTCTGGAATGATTTATGTGGTCCAAAAATTATTTTTTGAAAGATTGAGAGACTTCATCCAGGAAAGTCTGGACCTTTTTGAAGTCTGGGTCTTTGACAACATTTTATTTTTTCTATGGTTGTCTATTGGGTTGTGTATCCTGAGTCAGGTTTGATAATTAGCTTTCTTTTAAATAGAAATATGTGTTTCATTGAGGTTTTTATGTTTAATAGCTGTTATACGAAGTGTTTTTTTTCATTTTATCTGTGAACATGAATACTATTTGAATTCTGATTTGAACAAACCAACCACGAAAAGACATTTTTGTGCTAATTGAGACAGTTTGATTACAGAAGACAGTTGTGGAAATTTGATTACAGACTGTAGGTTAGATGATTCCAAATAATTATTGCTGTTTTGTTAGGCATTGAATAATGGGGTTGTAGTTTTTAAGTAAATGTTGATATTTTCAGAGAGGTATACAGAAGTATGTAGAAATGAGATGACTTTATGTCTAAGATTTGCATTAAAATACTATAATCATTTGCAGAAAGAATAAAGTAAATATGCCAAATTTTGTATTATAATTCAATCTGTATGACAGGTATGTCAGTTTTTTTGTTTTATGCATGTGTGAAGATTTTTGTAGTTAAGCTTTTTTTAAAAAAATGACAACTGAGTTACTTACGTGATGAAATTAGAACACATACATCTTACAAGCACATTCTCTCCTATCCCCCACTTCATTTCAATTGGCAACATAATGCCATTTTTGCCCAATTATAACATAAATTAATATCATTTTATTTTATGGAGTTTTTCTTTCTGGGATAATAACATTTCTGCTTTGTTGCATAATTATCACACACAGGTTTTTCTTTTTTTGGAGATGGAGTCTTGCTCTGTCACCCAGGCCGGAGTACAGTGGCACGATCTTGGCTCACTGCAACCTCTGCCTCCCGGGTTCAAGCAATTCTCCTGCCTCAACCTCCCCAGTAGCTGGGATCACAGGCACCTGCCATCACACACAGCTAATTTTTAAAAATATTTTTAGTAGAGATGGGGTTTCTCCATGTTGGCCAGTCTGGTTTGGAACTCCTGACCTCAAGAGATTCCCCCACCTCAGGCTCCCAAAGTGCTAGGATTACAGGTGTGAACCACAGTGCCTGGCCACACACAGGTTCTTTAGTTTTATATGGGAAGAGATTGCATGTCTTTTGCCAAGCCTTTCATTGTATGATTTCTCCATTTGTGAGTTTTATGGGTTTTCTTTTTGTTTGTTTTTTAAGACCAGGTGTCACTCTGTCACCCAGGTTGGAGTGCAGTGGCTTGATCTCATAGCAACCTCCACCTCCCCAGCTCCAGCAATCCTCCCACCTTAGCCTCCCGAATAGCTGGGACCGCAGATGGGCACTGCCACACCTGGCTAATTTTTTGTATTTTTGGTAGAAACCGGGTTTCGCCATGTTGCCCAGGCTGATGTTTCGTTTCGTTTCGTTTCTTCAATTTAGATTCCTTGCTGAGTTACATCTTTAGGTAGTATATCAAGGGTATATGGGTACTGAATCTGTACATATTTGAAAATGTCTTCCTATTATTTTGATTCTTGAATGACATTTTGCTAATTATCTGAGACTGTGAGCATATGTTTTTCCATTCAAAAACTTCAGTTTTTACAGCATTTGTTTTGCCATATAATGATAAAGAGGAGAAAGCTGCCTGTTTTTCCTTTGTAGTTCTGCCTAAGGCTTTTCCTTTGCCTTGCTTGCTTTTTTTCCTGGATACTTAAAGAGTTTAAGAATAAAGGTCAGGATGTTTTTTAATACTGATCTGTGTATATATTGCATTTTTCTGGTTCATATATGAGGCCTTTAAATATTCAGATATATGGCCTTCATTTCAGTGCATTTTCTTTTATTATATCTTAGACTTTTTTCTTATTCTGTTGTTTTTTGGAATATATAAGTTATCTCTGTTGGTTCTCCATTGCCTGTCTTTCATATCTGTTAACTTCTCTATAATTTCCTTCATCTCTTCAATTCCTAAATGTGTACAAAACAGTTCTGTATAGTTTATGACTTCCTTATTTTACATGGAATAAGTATTCAGAACTGTGTCTTTCACCTCTATTTTGTATCCTGTGTTTCATTTTTTTTCCACTGCAAGATTTTTATGTAGAGTCGATACATTTCTATTTATTTTTAAAATAGAATTAGTTCTAGCTAATCTTAAGAAATGTGTGGATGAAAATCTTTTTTACTTCTTTCCACAGACAATTGTTTTATACATCATTTGGATCATTCCCTTTAAATTTTAGCTGGAGTTTTATGCTGCTGCTGGTTGATAGTCTCTGTGTAGACATTTAGCTGCCTGAGAGAGGTAAATAGGTGATCTGGGACCTGGGGCAAGTGCAAGTAGAGATTTATCTTGATCTTTTCTGTGATTTTTTTTAAAAGACTCCAGGAGATTGGGTGTGTGTTGGGGTGGGAAGCTTTACCAGACTGGGGGCGTATCATTCAGATTTGTTTGGTATATTCCCCATTTTGTCAAGATGAATAGTGTCCCAGTTAACAAATTGGGTTTAATGGTTTAGAACATATTTTTCTCTGCATAGTTACCTTTGATCCATAGTAGCTTGACACTGTTTTATAGTCCAACTAGCAATGTATAGTAATTCAGTTTCTCTACATCCCCACCAACATTTGGTGGTGTCACTGATTTTTAAATTTTAGCCATTTTTATAGGTGTGTAGAAGAATCTTGTAGTTTTAGTTTGCATTTTCCTAATAATGAATGATGTTGAATATGTTTTCATGCTCTTATCATCTATAGATCTTTGGTGAAATGTCTTTTGCCCATTTTTTATTGCATTTTTATTCTTGTATGTTATTGGTTTTTTGGTTTTGAGAGTTCTTTTTTTTTCTTTTTTTTTTTTTTTTGAGACAGAGTCTCACTCTGTCGCCCAGGCTGGAGGGCAGTGGCGCAATCTCCACTCACTGCAACCTCTGCCTCCCAGGTTGGAGCGATTCTCCTGCTTTAGCCTCCTGAGTAGCTGGGATTACAGGCACGTCCCACGACACCTGGCTATTTTTTTTTGTATTTTTAAGTAGAGACGGGGTTTCACCATGTTGGTCAGGCTGGTCTTGAACTCCTGACCTTGTGATCCACCCTCCTGTAGCCTCCCAAAGTGCTGGGATTACAGGCGTGAGCCACTGTGCCCGGGCAAGAGTTCTTTGTGTACTTCAAAAGTGAATTCTTTTTCAGATATGTGTTGCTATGTTTTGAATGGTCCCTCGAAAACTCATGTTGAAATTTAATTGTCTTTGTAACAGTATTAAGAGGTAGGACCTTTAATAGGTGATTAGGTCATTAAGGCTCTGCCCTCATGAATGGATTAATGCCATTATCACAGGAGTAGGCTCTTGATAGGAAGGATGTTTTGCCCGGTTTTTCTCTCTGTCCTGTGCACACTTCCTTGCCATGTGATGCCTTCCACCATGGGATGACCCTCAACAGGTGCCAGTGCCATGCTCTTGGACTTCCCAGCCTCCAAAACTGTGAGCCAAATAAACTTCTGTTCTCCATAAATTACCATGTTTGTGGTATTCTGTTATAGCAGCTGAAAATGATCTAAGACAGGTACTTTGCAAATATTTTCTTCCAGTCTGTAGTTTGTCCATTCTGTTAATAGGGTCTTTCACAGAGCAAGAGATTTAATTTTGATAAAGTTTAATATCAGTTTTTCCCATTTATAAATTGTGCTTTTGGTTCCACGTCTAAGAGCTCTTTTCCTAGCTCTAAATACCAAAGTTTTTTTCTTAAAAGTTTCGTACTTGCATGTTTTAACATTTAAGTTTATGATCATTTTGAGTTAATTTTGTCTCAGGTGTGAGACTTTGGTCTAGGTTTATTTATTTTTTTGCCTAGGAATGTCCACCATCATTTGTTGAAAAGGCTGTCTTTGCTCCATCACTTGCTTTTGTACCTTTGTCAAAAATCAGTTGAGCATATGTATGTGGGTCTGTTTCTGGGTTTTCTATTCTGCTCCATTGATCCATGTGTCCATTCACCAGAACTATAAGGTCTTGATTTCTATAGCCATATGATGTCTTGAACTCAGGTAACTTATCCCTCCCCTTTTTCTCATTTTTCAAAATTGTAGCTATTCTAGTTCTTTTGTCCTAACTTACAAATTTTAGAATAATCTTGTCTGTCTCTACAAAAAAATCTTGCTAGAACTTCAGTAGAAATTGCATTAAGCATGCATGTCAATTTGGGGAGAATTGACCTCCTTACTAAGTTGAATTTTTAATTCCATGAATGCGGTATGAATCCTCATTTATTCGATCTTACTTTTCTTCATCAGCATTATTTAGCTTTTGTCATACAAGTCGTATACATGTTTTTTTAGCTTTATACATAATTCATGTTTTTTTGAGCAGTTGTAAATGGCATTGTATTACTTTAGTGTCCTTGTGTTCATTATTAGTATATAGAAATACAATTATTTTGGTATATATATCTTATATCCTGTGACCATGCTGAATTTACTCTTTCTAGCATTTTTCTTTTCACAAAATCCTTGAGATTTCCTTCACAGTCACATTATCTACAAATCTGCAAATAGGGATGGTTTCATTTTTTCCATTACAATCTATATGCCTTTTCATTCTCTTTTTTATTTTTTTCCTTTATTATACTGACTAGAATTTCCAGTACTGTATTGAGTAAGAGTGATGAGAGTGGAGATCCTTTCCTTGTTCATGAACTTAACGTGAAAGCATTCAGTCTTTTACCATTAAGTGTAGCATTAGCTGTTAGTTTTTGATACATGTTCTTTATCAAGTTAAGGAAATTCTTTCTGTTTTTGTTTTTCTGAGAGTTATTTGTCATGAGTATTGGATTTTGTCAAGTATTTTTTCTGCATCTTTTCATTTGTGTGAATTTTCCTTTTTAGTTGGTTAATAGGATTAATCGTGTTGATTTTTAAATATTGAACCATCGTTACATACTCAGAATAAACTCTACTTGATCATAATTCTTTTTACATAATGCTGAATTCTGTTTACTAATACTTTGTTAAATATTGATACTTCATTAAGTATTAGTACTTAACATGCTAATTCATACTTTTAAGTATTTTGTTTCTGTATTTCTGAGAAGGGTAGTAGTCTGTAGTTTTTTTGTTTGTTTGTTTTTGTACTGTCTTTGTTGGATTTTGGTATCAGGGTAATATGAACTTGATAAAATGAATTGGGAAGTGTTCTCTCCTCTTCTACTTTTTGGAGGAGATTGTACGAAATTGATGTTAAAACATTAAAAAATAATTTTTAGAACATCTGTTAGAATTCTCCAGTAAAACCATCTGGACCTGGAGATTTTTGTGGGGGTTGGGGGTGGGGGTGAGGGGAGTTTTAAAATTGTGAGTTCAGTTTCTATAAATAATTATATGGCTGTTCAAATAATCTATTTCATATTGAGTGAATTGTGATGGTTTATGCTTTTCAAGGAATTGGTCCATTTCATCTAAGTTGTCAAATTTATATGTGTAGAGTTGTTTGTAGTATTCCCTTATTATCCTTTGATATCTGCAGGGTCAGTAGAAATATCCCCTGTATTATTCTTGCTATGTAGTTTGTGAATCAATCTTTAGAGGCTGTCCATTTTATTAATCTTACCAAAGAACCAGCTCTTTTGTTTACATTTTAGGTTCGGGGTACATATACAGGTTTGTTACAGAGGTAAATTGTGTGTCATGGGGGTTTGGTGTATTTAAGCATAGTGTATTTAAGTGTTTTAAGTGTATTAAGTGTATTAAGTGTATTAAGTGTATTTAAGTATATTAAGCATAGTGTATTTAACCAATAGATAGTTTTTGAGTCCTCACCCTCTTCCCTCCCTCCAGTCTTAGGTAGTTTCTCGTGTCTGTTATTCCCTTCTTTGTGTCCATATGTCCTCTGTGTTTAGTTACCACTTAGAAGTGAGAACTAATAAGGTTTTCTGTTCCTGTGTTAGTTCACTTAAAATAATGCCTATTTTAAATTTTATTAATTTCTGCTCTTTATTATTTTATTCCTTCTTGCTTTGGGTTTATTTTGCTCTTTTTGTTGAGTCTTGAGGTAGAAGCTTAAATAATCAATTTATTTCTCTCTTTTTTAATGTAAACAGTTAGTGCTATAAGTTTTCCTCTTAGCACTGCTTTTGCTGTGCCGCTCTATTGTTTCCAAACTGTTTCTTTGCTATTTTTACTTCCCTGTATCGTTAGCAAAACTAAACTTCAGGAAAGCAGGGAAAGGTACTTGCTTTTTGCTTTTCCCAGTATATAGCATAGTGCTGTATATTTGAAAATAATTTTTGAGCTTTAAAACTTAGATCTCAGCTTGGCAGCTCATGTCTACTTATAACCAGGAACTGGAATAAACACAATTAATACAAATATTCCCTAAAATTAGAAGAAAACTATAGAGGGTTTATTGCAAGTAAAATTCTACTTAATAAATTTATTTTTGTTTATTGAAAACACTGTATGGGTTAAGTCTTTAGCAGTGTGTTTGTCTTTTGTGTTTAAGAATTTTTATAGAGAAACATTTGAGCTTTTTAATGGCAAGATTAAAGAGCAGAGGCATGAACATTTAGTCTGAAACCAATTCCAATCTCTCAGCAAACATTAACATCCTCCCAGTCCATTCTTAGAGCCTATGGACTTTTCGATATCTTATTTTCACCTCAAGATTTATAAATAGAGCAAAAGTGGTTTCTTGTTGGACCTACTGATGACATAACCTTTTAAGTATTCCATTTAAAGATAATTTTAGAGAGAAAGGGAAAGGATATGGAAAGTTAATAGACAACTATAGGTGAGAGAGTGGTGTGTGGAAAAACTAGTGAACTTTAAATGAAATGGGGGTGAAAATTCCAATTTACCATGTTGGCTGGCTGGTTTGGGTCAATTTAATTAACCTTTCTCATACTCAGTTTCTTCATCTGTAATATGAAGGGGATACTGCTATCGAGTTTTCAGGTTGCTGTGAGGATCAGAAAAAAACATAAAAATTTCTAACATGGTACCTCACATGTACTATATTTGTAAATGTAAGGTGTGTGACTAAGATTTATATCACTTTCATAAGGAAAATCTTTTGGGAAAATATAAAGATGTATCAAAAATTATTTTAATATGGTTAGAAGAGGGAATATATTTTGAATATGTAAATGCAGCAAATGAATGTCATAATCCAGAGCAAAATTAGAAGTACCTGATTGTCACCTTGGCAAAATGTGGTATAAAATGTTAAAATTTAAAAAAAAAAAACCAACTAGAATTTCAGGGACTTTATTGTGAATTACACTGACTTCCTGAAAGCCTGAAAGGAGGAAGACATGCGCTCATGGTAAAGGGCATTAAAATCTGGGTGAAAGAATATTCTTGAACTGGTGGAGTGACTGAAACCCAAGCATAAGAGAAGAGGATAAAGGCTGTGTTCTCAGAATTCTCTGGCACCCATGTAAGAAGACCATGGAGTAATATTTACAAAGTTCTTAGGGAGAAGAAAGTTTGTGCAATAGCAGACATTCTGAAGCCTGCAAGAATTTCAGATATGGCAACAATTAGTACCATTAAAAAAAACTACTTGCTGAAACCCAGCTAACAAAAACATGATATTAATGAAAAACTCCAATTTAGAGGAGTTGTGATTTAAAAGGACTCTTGGTGAGCATGGAATCTAGTTTAATGTAGATCCAGGATTAAGCAGTCATGGAATTACAGTTCATAATTCATATAATGTAAACTATGTACATTTTTACCAAATAAAAGCAGTTAACAAAAATTGGTTGGCAGAGGGAGTGTGTGTATGTATATGTGTATATATTTGTACATGTGTGTATCCATGCTGATTTCCACATTTCACAGCAAGAAATCAATAGATAGTGCCTAAAATTGAGCTTATTTAATAAGAGCCCTCCAACTCCTTTCTGTTTCTTTGTAAACTTAATTTTTAGAGGTATCCTTTAGAGGATGGGGGTCATATTACAAATGTCTAGGTGACATTCAGATTTTTTAGATTCATTTCCTTTCCTTTATTTCCTATAAATTCAAATAAATCTAATTAATATGTTAATTCTTTAAAAACGAGATGACTAATATAATTCCCATTCTGTAAAACTGTAGTGTTATGGTTTGAATATTTGTCCTCTCTAAAACTCATGCTGAAATTTAATTCCCAGTTTGGCAATATTAATAGGGCCTTTAAGGAAGTGATTGGTTTATGAGACAGACCTCTGCCCTCATGAATGGTTTAATCCATTAATGGGTTAATAACTTAATGGGTTATCATGGGAAGGGAACTGTTTTGGCTTTATAAAGAAAGGGAAGAGGAACAAACCTAAGCTAACACGTTAGCATGTGTATCCCTCATGCCATGTAATACTCTCTGCCACCTTGAGACTCTTCAGAGAAGAGTCTTCAACAGCAAGAAGACTCTTACCAGATGTGCCCCCTTTGGCCTTGGACTTCCTAGCCTCCGTAACTGTAATAAATGCTTTCTCTTTATAAATTACCCAGTTTCAGTTGTTCTGTTATAAATACCAGAAAATGGACTAAGACATAATAGCAAAGTGGTTAAGAGTCTGAATTCCTGATTCAGATTGCTAGTGTGACTCTCTGTGTCTGAATTCATCTGTAAATGGGAATACTAGTCCGTACTTTCTAGTTTGCGGATGCTCTTAGTACAGGGCTCAAATGTTAACTGTAATTACCTCTCCTATTTTTGTTATTGCTAGAGATAAACCTGTAATGATAATCACAAAATATTAATGATTGTTTCTGGGTAGTAGGACTTGTGATGATTTCTTCCTTCTAAATGCTTTTTTAACAATGAATAGCATAAAGCTGTCCCTTTAAAAATAAAATATAAATTTTAGTTGTCCCGGGAGTTCTTTTGTATCTGAAACCTCAGTTGTTAAGCCTGGAAATCTGTACTTTTAAAATATCCTCAAGTGATTCTGATTACACATCAGGTTTGGAAGCACTTGGCATAAAGAACTTCCACCACCCAATTCAAAGAAATGGTATTTAAGCCCTCATAATGTGCAGTGTGGTTAAGCTATGTCTTTTTCCAGTCTAGTCTACCTCAACACTCTTGTGGACATGATTTTTGCCAAAAATCTGAGTGAGCTTTGGGGTGCATTCTACCCCCATGAGATGGCTATTTTATCCCAGGAGCAGGAAAAAAAAATGGGAGTTTACAGTTATTTAGTCATAAGGCCGGAGTCCTTTAAATTGGAAGGGAATGTGGTAAACACAACACAAGAGGAGCCAGCACATTCTGAGTGTGCTGATATTCTGGGGGAGAAGAGTAAGAGAGTATGACAGGCATCAGACAGCATCACAAAACATTTTAAAGTTAAAAACAATTATGTAACACCAAGAAGTCAATTTTCCCTACATTCACTGCAGGATAGATGCCTTGCTTAAAAGTGCCTCTTCAGCTAAGAAAAACTGTGTCCGTAAGTACCTCACTAGCTTTCCACAAACAGTAACTTTTTTTGTGTTATAGAAGTAGGCTTGTTCTGAAGCTCAACATGTCCTTGGAAAATGATTTGAGTAGCATGTTAGTATTCATAGTTGATGGAGCTGGGTTAGCACTTCTTTAACTTCATATATCCACTATGATGATAGAAATAGGGATTTTCTCTGGTCCTGCAGTCCTTCCTCTTCTCAGTCACAGTGCTTTCTGCCTAAGTGGTACTGAATGGCATTGTGACTACTGCTTTCTTCTCCAGTGCCAGGAGCGGTAGACTCTGCAGCAGTAAAATACTCTTTGTTCCTTTCTGAGATGGTGAAGTGGCTGTATATGGTATTAAGGCAAAATCACAGCTAGGACAAAAAGCAATGGAAAACCAAGATCAGTGTGCTGTAAGGCAAAGTGTTAGTGAGAGAATCAGAGGATGTAGAGAGTGACACCTCAGTATCTGCTAATGTTACCTTAAAAGTCTTCCTCCAGGTTCACTGCTTCAATCGTATTCTGCTTGTCTTCCTCCATAAGAAATTAAGAGTTAAAACATCTTTCATTTACTTATCTTGGCTTCATGTTTTCAATTCATGGTACTTTCACATCACATACCTCTATTGTAGATTGTCTTGATCATGTATACTGCTAAAGGAAGGACTTGTATAATATCAAACAGATATTTGAATAATCAGTTCTCTGGCTGTTTGAATGAAATTTCAAACCAAGATTTCTGGTTAGAGCAAGGTCTGATGAACTGGGCCTCAGACAATTAAGATATTTAGAATTTCAGAACAATCACTTAAGACAGGAGGGATATGTTTTATTGTATCTTTTGGATATAAAGGTTACACTAACGGCCAACCTGAATGAGGGAAAGGGGGCAGTAGGGAGGGAGAATTTGAGACCCCCCTCATCAGAGAAAACAACAGAAAGACATGGTAAACTTGTTTCTGCTTTTCCTGTGGGAAATTTGATTGAGGGTAGAGAGAGGGATTGTTGAGTGGGGCTATGTACTCATCATCCATGAAGGCCTATCTTTCTGAACTTGAAGGTACAGTCAGGATAGAGCAAAAGGTGCAAACAAGTATCTGATAGTTTCAGATGGTTAATTTACATCTCAAGATACTGGGCAACTTTGCTTATACTGTGCTGTTCCTTCACCTCTCCTCTTCCTCTTAGGGTTGTTCTTCCCAAACTGGAATTACAATACAGGAGAGAGCCTGAAATATGAGATATATAATGCAGCATAAGCATGGTGTGTTGTCATGGCATGTCAATTTTACTTGTAGATTTTGGGATATATATTTTTATATCAAATATGAATATATTAAGTATGTACTTAATGGGATAAAGACACATGAAGGGGTTTTTGTATACACTTTTTACTGAAATAAATGTTAATACAGAAAAGTATGTAAAATCATAAATGTAGAGCTTAATGAATGTCACAGAGAACAAGCCACGTAACTACTAGTTTTTTTTTGTGGTATCCATAAGCTTTCCTTTTATTACTGTTTGTATGGTATATCTTTCTATTATTTTACTTTCAACTTTATAAATCTATTTAATATGTGTCTCTTGTAAGCTGCATGTAGATGGGTTTATTTTTCTCAAGTCTGGCTGGCAATCTTTATCTTTTAATTGTAGTTTTTAGTCTATTTGCTTTTAATATAATCATTGATATGTTTGGTTCTAAATCAACCACCTTACTATTTATTTTCTATTTGTCTCATCTATTCTATATTCCCTTTTTTTTTTTTAACATTGCCTTGATTTGGGGTATTTTCCCATTTCATTTTTTTGTATTTGAATTTAATTATATTGTTTTACTGTGTGTTTGTTTGTTTAGAGATTATATTATACATCCTTGGTCTTTTAAAGGCTATTATTAATTAGTTGTTGTTGTTTTTTTTTTTTTTTAACAACTCCTGGACAGTGAAATGACTTTAGAGCTCTTAAACTCTATGGACCCTCCTTATACTTTTTGATGCCAGTTTTGTAATTTGTTTTAATAGTAATAATACTAATATCTTGTGAGACTTTCAAAAAATGTTTTATTATAGCCAATATTTATTTGGATTTACTTACATACATACCCTTTTTATGACTCTCTCTTCCTTCCTACATCTCTGAATTTTTATCTGAAATTCTTTTCCTTCTGCCTGAAGAATTAGAATAGACCCGTTAGTGATAAATTCACTTAGGTTTTGTTTTTCTGAACATGTTTTTAAGGCTCATTCTTGAAGGACATTTTTGCTGGATACAGAATGCTAGGTTGGTAGTTCTGTTCTTTTAGCACTTTAAAAATAGTTCACTGCAGTCTTGATTCTGTTGTTTCTGCTAAAAAGTCAGCTGTCAATCTTATTACACCTTTTAAGTTTTTTTCTCTGTCCTTGGTTTTCAGTAGTTTGACTGATGTACTTAGGTAATGTTTTCTTTTTCTTTGTAATCTTCATTGGGTTTTGTAGATTTTTAATGTGAGGGTTGGTACTCTGTCAGTTTTGGAAAATATTCAGTCATTATTTCTTGAAATACCACTTCTCCTGAGTTAATACGCCTCTTCCCTCAAAGATTCCAGTTAACACTTATATTAGACCCTTTCACTTTATTCTGTTTTTTTGCTCAATTCTTTTTCAATCCATTTGTTTTTCCATACTTCATTCTGCATATTTTCTTCTGACCTGGCCTTTTAGGTTATTAATATTTTTCTTCAGCTGTGACTATTCTATGCCTAATTTCTTAATCTTGCCATTTAATTTCTTGAGTTTATTAAGAATAGTTATTTCTAAGCTAAAGATATGAAAATCTTATTTGAGTCTTTTGGCTCTGTTTCTATTGTCTACTTTTTTGTGTTTAGCCGTCATTTTCATCTTGATGCCTGGTTGTTTTGGACATTGTGTATCAAAATTTTGTCCATGTTGTATACCAAAAAAAAAAAGTAGTGATAATTTGAGGTTCTTCATGATTTTATATTTCTCCAGGAGAATATTTTTGCAGTTAGGTTAGGGCGGATCATCCAGTCAGTGGCTGAGATGACTCCAACATAGACTTCAGCCCTTGTAAAGATTGGTCTATTTTTGTTTTGTTCTTATTCTCAGATTGTAGCCTTTCAGAGTCCTTGATAAGAGCATAGGTGTTTTTCAGGACCTCTTCTCCTAAGCAGACTTTGGACATTAATTTTTGCTTAGCTTTATTGCCCTTGCTGTTTTCTCTTTCAGAATCCGTCATTGTCTTGAGGATAGAGCTATGCCAGATGTCTGGTCTGCCTCTTTCCTTCCTTCTTCCAGATTTTGGCCCTACTAATTCTCACTGCCTTGATATCTTACCAATGTCTTCAAACGTGTATTTATGTTTTTTTACATTTTGTTCAGTTTTTCTGATTGTACTTGGTTGTTCTAAAAGAACCTAGTCAGCTATTCCAGAAATACATGAAGTTGTTTTATTGTTGTAGTGGTGATTGTTGGTTTGTACTTTTGCTTTCACAAAATATTTCAAAGCAATTTTGATTTTTAGGGTTATATTTCCCAGACCTCTACTTTCACTGCCCATTGCCCTCTGCTGTTAGTGGTGATTAGGTGAAGAGTTTGAGAAATGTAATGGAAAGGGCATGGGCTTTTTTTTTTATTTTTTTGAGACAGAGTCTTACTCTGTCACCCAGGCTGTAATACAGTGGCATGATCTCGGTCCTGCAGTCCTGCCTCGCAGGTTCTAGTGATTCTCCTGCCTCAGTCTCCCAGGTGGCTGGGATTACAGGCACGCACCACTACGCCCGGCTAATTTTTGTATTTTTGGTAGAGATGGGGTTTCACCATGTTGGCCAGGCCGGTCTTGAACTCCTGACCTCAGGTGATCTGCCCGCCTTGGCCTCCCAAAGTGCTAGGATTACAGGCGTGAGCCACCACGCCCAGCCGGGCATGGGTTTTTTAAGCACACAGACCTACATTCAAACTGTGACTCCTTCTGATTGTGTCAACCTATATGAATTACCTGTTTAAAATTACCTTTTTAAAATTTCTCTTTCCTCATCTGCAGATGGGTTTAGTGAGAATGAAAAAGGACATTGAAATTAAATTTTATTTAAAATGAAATAATGTATGGACAGCTTCTGGTATATAATAAATGCTTAGTAAACTTACTTTTTAAATTATCTTGAGGAATAGGAAACTAGAGTTAAGACCAATCTTATAAGGAATTTAATAGAAGTTTATAACTTCACCATATAGTAATTGTTAACAAAAGCTTAAAAAGGGCGTTTGTCGTTTATGTTTGGTTGTGGGGCAGTTCAACAGGCATCTGTGTCCCAGGTACCCTACTTAATCTCGTTAATATTATAGATTCCATCCAAGATCTAGATCTTGCAGTATAGAGCAGAGGTCAGCAAAGTTTTTTTTTTTTTTCTGAGACAGAGTTTCACTCTTTCACCCAGGCTGGAGTTCAGTGGTGCAGTCTTGGCACACTGCAACCTCCGCCTTCTGAGTTCAAGTGATTCTCCCACCTTATTCTTACCAATTCTTTCCAAATATTCACCTTATTCTTCCCAAGTAGCTGGGACTGCAGGCACATGCCACCATGCCCAGCTAATTTTTTACCATGTTGTCCAGGCTGGTCTCAAACTCCTGACTTCAAGTGATCCACCCGCCTCGGCCTCCCAGAGTGCTGGGATTACAGGCATGAGCCACTGTGCCTAGCCAGCAAACTTTTTCTATAAAGGGCTAGGTACGGTTTTGTGAGACATATTGCCTCTATTGTAGCTATTCACTCTGCTGTTTTAGGGCAAAAGTAGCCATAGTCAATATATAAATGAATGGGCATGGGTGTGTTCAAATAAAACTCTATTTACAAAAACAGGTAGCAGGCCAGCTTTGGTCCATGGGTCCCCAAACTGTGCTGACCCTAGTCCTCCACAAGCTACAAATGTTTTTTACATTTGTAAAGGATTGTTTAAGAAGATGCAACAGAAACCACATGAGACCCAAAAAGCCAAAAATATTTTATTTCTAGTTCTTTACGGAAAGGGTTTGCTAACTTTTGGGTTGGAGAATGGGTGGTGGTTGCTACCAAAGATAAAGAAGTAGACTTCCGTACTCAGAGTTAACAGCAAAGAAAGAAAAACAACATGACAGGTAATCCTGGATCCACAAAGGATCCTGGTGGGAAGAATAGGAAATTCTGTGTGCAATACTGACATACTTATCCATACCCCACCCCAACTGTGACTGTCCTACTAATTAATCTGTTTTTATGGATTTTCCATAATGTGCTGTTTTCGCAGCAAATAGAGGGGTAAACTCATAGATAATAGCTAAATACTGTTAGAAATTAACTTTCCATTATAGCTAAATGTTACCAGAATTTTTACTCCGGTTATGTATCTTGCTTTGATTTTATAACATCCTGCTAATTTTTGTTCTTACAGAAATACACTTTCGGGAAATGGCCTCTAAATCCTGGCTGAATTTTTTAACCTTCCTCTGTGGATCAGCAATAGGATTTCTTTTATGTTCTCAGCTATTTAGTATTTTGTTGGGAGAAAAGGGTGACACCCAGCCTAATGTTCTTCATAATGATCCTCATGCAAGGCATTCAGATGATAATGGACAGAATCATCTAGAAGGACAAATGAACTTCAATGCAGATTCTAGCCAACATACAGGTATGGTTTACTTTATTAAGCAGTAAACATAAGCAGTATTTTAGTCTAAATTTTGTCATATCCCTGTCTTTATCTGTTAATTAAAATGGGCTATATATTCCAGATATTAAAAATAATTCTTGGTTTGCCTCAAGAGAAGGGAATTGCTAAAACTCAGATTTATTTAGGGAATAAGATATTAATTTTGAATTAGTTTTTAAGTAGAAGTAGTTCAGAACCCATGATTTGGGGAAGGGCATAACTATTCAGATTTGATTTGTTTCTGAAAATGTTTTTCTAGGTCCAGTTTTGTTATATGTGTGTCTTTGGTTTTTGTTACTTGTTTTGGTCATAGCTTTTGCTTAAGTCTTGTTTTCCTAGAGAAACTTGAGGTGTATGTAAGTTTTGATTTATATTTTTATAATTAGTTAATATAACTAATCTTTTTTTTCCTCAAGAGGCACAAAGAACAAGGAAGTTAAAAACCAAGGATGCGTTCTAAAGACTTCATTTTCTCCTAGCCTCCTACCTCTAACCAGATTTTCTCAGTTGAGTTATTTATGTGTCCCTTAAGTGTTGGTTACTCCAAGTTTCTGTCCTTTAGCTGTTTGTCTGTGTGACATCAACCCTCATAATTTTAATTTCCATCTATTTCTTACTGTCTTTAGCCCAGTTCCAGACATCGTGAGACGACATTAACACAATGCAAAGATCTCTGCAAAATACGGTTTGACAGAAAATAATATAAGTAGCTTGAAAACACTTGGAATTCTGGGATGCAGAGGGTCCACTATTCAGAGTTTTTTCTCTTCTCAGTAGTAAATTACTTCTTCACCACCTCTCAAGCAGAGGTTGAAGGGTGAGATTTCAAAGCCTGGTTCCATTTTATCAACTAGCAAACATATACATACTATTACAAAGTATGTCGTGTTTTGTGATTGTTTATGTGACAGTAATTCAGCTCTGAGCAAGTGCTCTGTGTTCTTACAGAACAGTTTGGTCACTGTGTATTTGCTCTGTAACATAGCTACATGTCTTTAGATGATCAATTGGAGCCAGAGTTCCCTACTAATAGTAGGCCGTACTAGGCCTCTCCAGGCATGTGTATTAGATACATACTTGTCCAGCTCAATGGCCTACAAAATGTGGGGTATGCTAAAAGTTTGTCTACTCCCTTCAGACTCAGCATGTGTAAATTGAGTCTCCTTTTCCTTCCTACTCCTAGAAGTTGCTCTTCCTCCTCTATTCTTTCTTTTATATGGCTCATTACCATCTGTCTGTGCCAGAAATTAAGAAATCATGGTAGGTGCTTGCCTTCACATGCTAGCCAATTCGATTTGTCAGTATATTCTAACAATGCTACTTCTTTACCATTTTTCATCTCCTTTCCTCTCAGTCCACAGTGCATTTCTGATTCAGGCCTTCAGCTATACCCATGTACCTGCACTCAACCAAACTTCACCATTCCTTTTGGTGAACTTATAACCTATTTTCTGTGTTATCTATCTCTTTATTTTTTAATCTTTCTCTTTGTTCTACCTAGGTCCCTATATACCGCTCTGTAGGATTTATTGGCCACTATTTTCTTTTCCTTCAGCACACTGAATCCTTTGTTCATACCGCTATAATAACGTCTCTTAGTATTTAGCAATTATTGGTTTGTGTGTCAGGCTCAGGCTCCCTGAATGGACTGAATTCCTCTGCAGCAGGAAATGTGTCTTACTCGTTTTTTTCATCTCCTATGCCAGCCCATGCCCAGTACAAAGCAATTAGTGAATGAAAAATTATTTATCAAGTTCAGCAGTGGACAAACCTGTCTTGCCTGAATGAAACAGATTGGGGATTCCTGCATTCACTGTTTCTGTCCATTCAAGGTCTGGTATATTTGTATAGCCAAGAGATTGGGCTCCTCAAGGATATGAGATGTCTATGCTTTCTGACTGAAAGTAGGGTGATTTTGTCTGCTATTGTCCTTTTGGATTGTGAATCTTGATACTCAGAGGGACATGAGAATTTTTTTCTTTTCTTTTTTTTTTTTTTTTTGAGATGGAGTCTTGCTCTGTCACCCAGGCTGGAGTGCAGTGGTGGGATCTCGGCTCACTGCAACCTCCGCCTCCTGGGTTCAAGCAATTCTCCTGCCTCAGCCTCCCGAGTAGCTGGGATTACAGGCGCCCACCACTACGCTTGGCTAATTTTTTGTATCTTTTTTAGTAGAGGCAGGGTTTCACCATGTTGGCCAGGCTGGTCTCGAACTCCTGACCTTGTGATCTACCCACCTCAGCCTCCCAAAGTGCTGGGATTACAGGCATGAGCCACTGTGCCCAGCCGGGACATGAGAATATTTTTATGTTCCACCCAGCTTTTCTCATTATTCCCTCTCAGTTGGTTAACTAGTATATTATATGCCTCCATTGTTAATTTCTCATAGGACTAAGCTTCTGTAACTTACTGTTTGACCTTAATTTTAAGCATATGCTTCGTCAGGATACTGCCCAGAACATTGCTACTGAAAGTCAGTTCATAGACTCATTCTGGTCCTATAACTAAAGAATATCTGCTTATTTGGGAGTAAGCAGAAACTTTTATTGTAATTGGAGTAATTTTGTCTGAAGCTAAAAATAAAAGTTTAGGGCTTGTTTTATATTTTAGTTTTATTTTTCTTATAATTCATTTTTATCCTATTTACACAGTGTAGACCTCTATTAGAAATAAAAGTTGGCCTTTCACCACAGATAGCTTGAGAAGTACTCATCTAGAATCTCATCATTGAGCTCTTCCTCTATACCAGTGCTACTCAAAATGCGGTCCTGGCCTGACAGTTTGTAAACTGACTGTCTGCACAAGATAATGCGGTTCCACTAGGATGTAAATCAATTTTAAGCTCACTGCTTAGTTAAGTGGACAGTTTTAAGTTTCAGTTTTAAGCTCACTGCTTAGTTAAGTGGACATTTTGATTGGTTCTGATAGTAGGCCTTTTTCAAAGTAATGTGTTGCTTTCTATTCTGGTATAAGCGCCTTATTTCTTTGAAAACCTGTAGTTTAAAGAGCACTGCTCTAGACAATCTTGGAATTCCCATGTCTACCATTGTTCTCTTCTGTTTCTGATTGGTGGATTTACATTTTGGAATGAGGTATGTTACTATCAGAAAGTAATCTCAACTCCTGTGCTTTGACCTTTTACCACCTCAGGGTACTTGTAGAAATTCTTAATAGTGGATTATTGTGAACTTCAAAAATGAACTGCCACTTCAGCAGCATGTCTTTCCTGCTCTTCAGAAACTCATTCAGAGCAGTGAGAAATTTCTGTCAATAATCTATTAAAAACTGGCTCCTTTCTTTTATGAAGTGCCAAGCAGAGACTATTTAAGGCAGCATTTAGCATGCCTATGAAGCACCAGGAGAACTTATTAAAATGCTGATTCTGATTCAGTAGGTCTGGGCCTAAGATTATGCATTTCTAACAGGCTCCCAGGTGGTGATGCTGCTTTTAATCAGTAAACTACAGTTTGAGAATAATTTAGATTATAATGTCAACTCTTACTAGCTCCAGTGATGTCCTGGATAACACTGACATGAAACCAATAAATCAGAGTGTCAGTTCACATTAGGATGAGTTTGCTTTCCTTTGGCTAAATCACTAATAGAGGGATAAATAGGAGGACCTTTGAAATTAGGAAAATGCGTTCTTCAGTATAATTTATTAATATTTGGATTTTACATCTATGTAAATAACTTTTTTAAATGTTTTGTTTAATAGATGAGAACACAGACATTGCTGAAAACCTCTATCAGAAAGTTAGAATTCTTTGCTGGGTTATGACCGGCCCTCAAAACCTAGAGAAAAAGGCCAAACACGTCAAAGCTACTTGGGCCCAGCGTTGTAACAAAGTGTTGTTTATGAGTTCAGAAGAAAATAAAGACTTCCCTGCTGTGGGATTGAAAACCAAAGAAGGCAGAGATCAACTATACTGGAAAACAATTAAAGCTTTTCAGTATGTTCATGAACATTATTTAGAAGATGCTGATTGGTTTTTGAAAGCAGATGATGACACATATGTCATACTAGACAATTTGAGGTGGCTTCTTTCAAAATATGACCCTGAAGAACCCATTTACTTTGGGAGAAGATTTAAGCCTTATGTAAAGCAGGGCTACATGAGCGGAGGAGCAGGATATGTACTAAGCAAAGAAGCCTTGAAAAGATTTGTTGATGCATTTAAAACAGACAAGTGTACACATAGTTCCTCCATTGAAGACTTAGCACTGGGGAGATGCATGGAAATTATGAATGTAGAAGCAGGAGATTCCAGAGATACCATTGGAAAAGAAACTTTTCATCCCTTTGTGCCAGAACACCATTTAATTAAAGGTTATCTACCTAGAACATTTTGGTACTGGAATTACAACTATTATCCTCCTGTAGAGGTAAGTTTAGAAATTTTATTACTATGTTAATACTTGGACTGACTGAATTTTGTTGATAAAAACGTGTTAATATGTGTATGTTTCTTTAGTACCAATAACAAGGACTCTTTCTTAGTCTTTTTAAATAGAGTGGCAGTATAACAAAATAGATGAGAACAGGGACATCAGCAATAGTCACTTAGCAAGTATTTGTTGGTGCTGTTATATGCCAGGCACTGAGAATGTAGAAGTAAATCACAGCCAAGTTCCAGTTCTTGTGAACCTTACATTCTGGATGAGGAGATATACAGTAAACAGGCAGACTTATAAATATAAAATAGGATTTTAGTAGTAAGTGCCCTGAAGAAAAATAAGCCAAGTAAGGGGATGGAGAGTGACCCAGAGTGGGATGGAGTCCTCCGGTTTGGGTGATTAAGAAGGCCTCTCAAAGAGGTGACTTTTGAGCAGAAACCTGAGTGCTATTAGAGAGCAAGTTGTGTGAAGATCTGGATAAAGAGCCTTCTAGTCATCAGGAGGACTTAATGGAGGTTCAGAAAGACCTAGAGTCAAATCCTGCTCTCTCACTTAATAGCCGAACAACCGTGGATGGACAGGAGCCTTGGATGACATCTGAGCTTCAGTTTCCTCATTTATAAGATGGACATAATGTACCTGTCTTATTTAGTTGTTGTAATTACAACATAGTACAGCCCTTCACACAGTAAGCATTTAATAAGCCTTGGCTCACATTCCTGAGAATTTTATCTAAAGTGCATTATTTTAGGAAGTATTCCAGTGGTACAAATATTTCAGAATATACATTGTACTTATCCCCCATCTTTACCAAATATTAATCTTTTGCCACATTTATTTCAGAGTTTTTTAAAGAAAAAAATGCTATAGTTGAGGCCTGTGTACCCTCTCCAATCTCCTTCCCTGGAGTTAACCACTGTCATGAATGTAATATTACTCATTACCATGAATGTTTTGTATTTTTCCTACATGTTTATGTATCCATTAATAATATATAGTATTGTTTTTCAGATTTTTAAATAAGTATCTTTCTACAACTTGCCCTTTTCGCACAACATTGAGATTTATCAATGTTAATTGCATGTCTGCTGTGTTCACTATTATAAGCATTGCTTCAGTGAATAACTGAATGAGACCAGGAATCATGAAACCTAGCTTTTAGACTCAATTCTGTTACTAATAATGCCTTTAGGCAAGTCACTAGTTCTCTATGCCTTCTTTTCTCTGGACCTAACATATAAATAATACACTTCATGCTGCTACTGTCATCTTCATAAGGCAGTGCTTTCAAATCATCATCTGGAACACTGATTCTCAACCCAGGGCAATTTTGCCCCCAGAGCACATTTGGCAAGGTCTGGAGACATTTTTGGTTGTTAGAGCTAGGAGGCTGCTACTGGCATCTAATGGGTAGAAACCCACTATATTATAAACCTACTAAACGCTAAACATCCTAAAATGGACAGGACAGCCTCCTACAACGGAGAATTACTCTAGCCCAAAATGTCAGTAGTACCATGGTTCAGAGACCCTGGCCTAGAACATCTGACCCAAGCTTTAGGTAATCAGCTTTAAAAGGAAACTTTTGATAGTCTGTTTTTCTATTTTAGTGAGAGTACTACTTTGGATGCTTTTTTGATGTAAACTTGTCTTAATATATTCTGACCATTCCAAGATGACTTGATCTTTTTTCCTTTCTTAATTCTGTATCCTTTTCCCGTATAAAAAATTTACCCAAATTCAAGAATATAAACATGTAGCAAATATATCCAAATGCATATAAGATCTTACTAAGAGTATCTGATGTTGGATACACATACAATAGTAGCAAAGGGACGTCATAATTGTCACTATTTTGTAAACAGTAAAATAGCCTTCCTTCCAAAACTACTGCCTACAATTCCTATTTACAAATAAAGTATACCTAACCATATGCTTTATATGAACAAAATAAATATAGTGCATCCTTTATTTACACTGTAGTGGTTTATTAAATGGATGGCAAATTTGTTCTATAAAAATTTATCAAATTATGTTGAAGACCATAAAACAGAATTAGAATTCAGAGTACCAAAATTGACCCATCAATCTGACATTGCCTGTTCTCCCTCAGGAGATTCTTACATAAACCCAACACGAAACTAAAATTCTATTATTATCCATCTATCATTTAATAAGTTTTCTTCCCCCTGAATGAGTTTAAATCTTATACATACTTTTTTTTTCTATATACTAATTACTGAAAATACAGAAAATTTGTATCTAGCAAGTCAGGGTAAAAGATACTCTAATTCATGAAAGAGTTACATTCCTAAATTGTTCAGAACTGATTCTTCCCTCTTCCCACTCCACCTTCTTAGTAGTAGACTTTTCACCAGAGAAGTTGCAGTGAGTCTTAATATGGTAGATTTAAAATATATGTGTAATTGTTTACATATGTATATCTCTCTCTACATGAAAAATTGACTTTTCTGTAGGTCAGAAATGGTCAAATATGATTTATTTTATTCAGTTTTATTTACATTATTCTATCTGAAACATATTAGTACATAATTGAGGTAGAGAGCTCCTGATTTTTTAAAATTCTTAACTAATTATTCTACTACCATTTTTTAACTCATTACTGATTTAAAATATCCCCTTTATCGTACACTATAACCTTACTTATAGTAGGATCTAAATCTGGGATTTCAGTTCTATGCCATTGTTCTAATTTGATTTTGGCCCAGCACTATAGTGTTTTGAACCTTGTAGCTTTACAGCAGTTTTAAGTTATTATTCTAAGGGCAAATTAACTCTTCTTTTTTTCTAAGTGTTTTGGCAACTCATTTCTTTATCTTTGCATACAAACTCATTAATTTAGGGACAATAACGTCTTTGCCCAGGATTTTTTGTAAGTTGCCTTTTAGGTCCTTTGGTCAAATTTTATCAACTATTTCCATAGGTATGCAATATTTTTGTTACTGTTCTACTTGGGCTTTTAACTTTTTACTGATATATATGAAAACTTATTTGTTTGGTTTTCTTTTTAAGCATCTTTAAAATCTGGCTTTGTAACTGAATTCTCTATTTCTGATGATTCTTCACTTGAGATTCTTGAGTTTTTTTGGGTAACCATAGTTGTCTGCTAGCTCTTGTTTTCTAATAATTATAGCTTTTTTCTTTTATTGTCTTTTATTGCATAAATGTTTAACAGAATCCTGGCCATCCAGTAAAATATAAATAAGTAAGAGTAACATAATTAATGCAGTAAATCTTATCAAAAATATTATTTTAGAGAATATAAAAATTGCTTCCAGAGGTCAGCAATTTAAAACTATTACTGGTCTAGTCCTTAAGTTTAATATGCACTGGACAGTATAGTAGCCACTAAGTATGTGTGGTTATTGAGCACTTGAAATGTGCCTGGTCCAAATTTGAGATATGCTGTAAATAAAATACACACCTAATTTCAAGAATGGTTTCATTAATCATCACAAAACTATTGCATGTTAAAACAATATGATGAAATTTTTCAGTTAAGTAAAATGAAATTAATTTCACTTTTTTTTTTTTTTTTTTTACGTTTTTAATGTGGCTACTATATGGCTTACATATCTGTTGGACAGAGCTAGTTTAGATAATCACAAGTTGACTTATCTGGTTATTTTTCCTATTTGCTTTTATTCTGATATTTCCTAAAGGTGCAGGAGGAGGTTGTCTAAGAATCTACATATCCAGTGTGTGTTTCAAAGGAAAGTTTAGAGATAACAGCAGAGAAAACACAGTGGACAGTTTGATAATTTTTACACACTGTAAGCTACATACTTCCAAACATAAATTATTAGATTTATTAAATATTCAATCAATATGAATCTTCTCTTGGAACTTGCCAGACTGTCTCCCTCATTCTTTACAAAGATGTCAGATGGAGCCTGAAGTTTTGTTGGAGTCACCTGGATGACACCAACATTCTCCAGATACCAATTCTGACTCTAGGTTGACTGCTTAATTCATCTCTTTTTCTGTCTTCTTAATTTTCTTGCTTTCTTGTTCATTGTATTGTTGTTGTTTTATTTTAAACTTTGTTCTCATACCAAACCTATTAGGAATTTATGAAAATTACATAACTGGACAAAGGTTTAAATCTGACCTACCTGAGGGCCACCTGATATGATTTTTCAGTCAATAAAACCTAACATTTATTGAGCATTTATTTTAAGCAAAGGGTAATGCCAAGCATTTTACACACATTGTCTCCTTTAAATAACCACCTTTTACAGATGTGGAAATTGAAGCTTATGGAGATTAAATAACTTTCTCAAGGTCGTATACTAGCCCACAAAATTTGGGTTCAAACCCAAGTCTGGCTTGAGAGCTTTGTCTCAAATACTGTACTGTTCGGGTTGATACATATATAGATGAAGTGTATTGGGTTGTAGACACCTAATGGGCAAGGCTTTGTAGTCACTGAATGCCCTAGAGGTATGTTTCCGAGTCTGAGCCACACAAAAAATTACAGTGAGAAAATTAGGAAGAGAAAGCAGATGTTGGAGAAGGAGATTTCTCCTTGTATAGCTGCTCCTTTGATTTGAAGAAATCTCAATAATTTTATCCGCTAAAGAGTGTGAGAGAATATTGTTTCAGTTAAAAATACTTTCCACAGTTTCACTTGGTTTCACCAATTTCAATTGGTTTTAAATCATTAGGACGTCTAAGTAAACTTGATTTCTTCCACAGGTCTAGGACATTAGGTTCCTCTGCTTTACCTTGCCATCTTTAATGTTTGTATTCTTTTAAAATTAGCTTGTCCTTTATAAGTATGTAAATATTGTATGCTAGCAATGTGCTGTTTATTAACAATACCTGTTTCCACTACTTTTTTAGGGTCCTGGTTGCTGTTCTGATCTTGCAGTTTCTTTTCACTATGTTGATTCTACAACTATGTATGAGTTAGAATACCTCGTTTATCATCTACGTCCATATGGTTATTTATACAGATATCAACCTACCTTACCTGAACATATACTAAAGGAAATTAGTCAAGCAAACAAAAATGAAGATACAAAAGTGAAGTTAGAAAATCCTTGAAAGAAAATCATGAATGAACAAAGGTAAAATGTCTAGCATTGCACTGAAAAAGGACTTCTGCATTTCTGACATAGAACACTGGAATCCCAGTGAGGAATTCTAAGTGAACATTCCTTATAGAAACCTTTCACATGAATGACTATAAACTGAAGCTTTAAATGAGCTGTGAAGTGTGTTAAAATGTGTTTTGATACAGTAATATATAAATATATCTATATATATGAAGAACTTGTGTTTTTTAAATGGTGGCCAGGTAGAGGAACTAGAAAAGAGATTTTGTTGCCTGTTTTCTGACCATCTGTGTTATTGTCACTGAGAAACTAAAATAGTAAATTTACTAAAACTACACTGCACCATGTTAGTAATAAACAGATCTGCCTTAAAGAAAATTTTAGAAAGAAATATTGTTGCTCAGTGTTGTTAATACAGCTCAAGAATTGAGTTTATATTTGCAGTATGATATAAATGATAGCCTCCCACCACACACACACACAGTTTTTGTCTAATGAAAATGTTGCTGTGATTATTTATAATTGGTAGTATTTCTTCCAGAAGAAGCTAAAATAAGACTGGCACTTACCGTGAAGTGCATTAATAAAACCACACTTTAAAATTATCATGGGCCTTGACTATATTATATACTTGATTCTAATTAGTAATCTTTTACGCAATCTCTGTTGTCTCTTTTCCAAATGTGTTTAGCCACTCTTGAATACCATTCTCCACTATTAACATTAATTTACTCAAACCGTTCATAGCATTCTGTAAACATGTATTTTACATATTTGTTCCCAAATTTACCCATTGTTAATTATGGGTAACTAATAATAAATTTAATGCTGTTTCAGGATGCTCTTCTTATAACATGCCACTCTCAGGAATTACTAAGTGACATTTTAAATTGATTATTTTAAACTCTTTCCAACTACATAGTTATGGTTTATTTCATTCTCATCCTGTTGGGATGAGAACTTGTTTGTGCCTTTCATAACTTGTTTAAAGCAGAGTTTTAAAATTAATTTATAGGGTCTGAGGTGGCTATTAGTTACAGTGGCAAGATTTTGATGAGAATTAAAAACAATAGAAAATGCAGAGTGCTTAAACAAAAATGTTACATATTGAAAGAAAGAGTAGATACTTAATTTATAAATAACAGTCTGAAGGTTGATGCTATTTTGGGATAATTGTTTTGCTAATGGATAATTCTAACAACGCAGAATACCTAGTCAAGACTGTCATCAAAAACATTCACAAATGTTTCATTCTATTATTAGTGACTCTGTTTAAAGAGTTTCTGAAAGGAAATAAATTATTTTTATTATCTTTAGCAGTACTGAGTGTGTCATAGCCCAATATTTTACAGACTTTCTATGAGATTATTTTTATGGTACAAAGTATTTACATTTCCCTTATGTTTATCATTATGCCAATTTTACATAGCTGTCATGCCACTGACTCTGCTATTTAGCTAAGTAATTTCTTTTTTCGGAGACCGTCTCACTCTGTCTCCCAGGCTGGAGTGCAGTGGTGCGATTCTCCTGCCTCAGCCTCGAGTAGCTGGGATTACAGGCACACACCGCCACGCCCCTCCAGTTTTCATATTTTTAGTAGAGACAGGGTTTTGCCGTGTTGGCCAGGCTGGTCTTGAACTCCTGACCTCAGGTGATCCACCCGCCTTGGCATCCCAAAGTGCTGGGATTACGAGTGTGAGTCACAGCACCCGGCTAAGTAATTTCTATTTATTGTGCCAAAACATGTCAAAATCATGACCTCTTTGAATGGTATATTTGAGAGGATGTTCATTTCATTGGTTAACCATGGATTACTCTGTCCACATAGTGAAAACATGCACCAATTTTTACCTATTATCATGGTAGTATCATCTGCCAAAATTTCAAGGCATTCATTTTATTCTTTGAACAACTCTTCACCATGGTGTGGACATGAATTTTCATATGTGTTACTTGACTAGAAGTATAAATGGTTTACTATAGATATCCAAAAACCTTAAGATTTGCTCATAGGAAATGAATATTGTGATGAATCCTGGGCTCTAGAGTCAGACTTGCTTGGGTTTAAATTCTTGCTCTAACACTTACTGTTTTTGTAACCTTGAGCAATTTTACTTAATCTCTCTGTGTCTCAGTTTCCTCATCTGTTAATTAGGGATGATAATACTACCTACCTCACAGGATTTTTATGAGGATTAAATGTAAGGTTTTTAGAACATTGATAGGGAGCAATAAATAGAAGATTGTATTATTATTCTGTTACCTTGGAGTGTAAATACTGCATTTAAGTGAATGAAAAATTTGCTTTAACCAGATACTGAAGGAAATAAGTAATAGCTAGTATTTATCCAGTGCCAACTGTATGCTAAGTACTGTGCTTAGATAATCTGTGTATAATAGTGTTAATCCTCAAAATTTGGGTGTTATACCCATATTAAAGGAAACTGAGGCTCAGAGAATTGAAGTAACTTTGTCACTGTCACAAAGCTAGTAAGTAACAGAGGTAGGATTTATATTCAAACCCTGTGTGTTCATTTGAACCGTATCAGGCTTGGGGCTATTCATTTAGCATTATTTCCATTTTTATGTATATGATATATGACGTCTGATACATTGGCCAGTAATAGTCAAATTAACCCAGCCAAATTGTCACAGTGATTCTTAAACTGTGGTTCTCACACTTGCCCAGGATGTTGTTAAATGCAGATCTGAAGACCCCAATCTCAGAAATTCTAATTTAAGCATGGGGCCCAAGAGTATGCATTCTTACCAGATACCCTAGGGCAGTGATTGTCAAAAGTGTGGTCCCAACAAACAGCATTAACATCACCTGGGAACTTGTTGGAAATGCAGCCTCTCTCAGGGCCCCATCTCAGATCTACTAAATCAGATATCTAGGGGCAGGGGCAGGGGCTAGCAGTTATGTTTAAGCAAACTCTGCAGGTGTCTTTCTTATCCTAGTTTGAGAACCAATACCCAACAACCTACATGATTTTGGTGCAAGTAGTGTTTGAAACACACTGAAGATTATGCCCCATTACTAAGACATTTTTCAAAAAGCATGTTTTAAATCAGTGTAGTCCAGGATCACATTATATTAAATATAAAGTAAAGATAACTTAAAGGATCATTGGATCATTCATTTTGGCCAAATTTTTAGCTTCTCCAAAGTGACTAACATCAGGGCCCACAATAAAATCTGTAATTCTCCAAGTTTAGTAATTTTTATATTGAGGCAGGAAGGGTTCATTAAGTACTAATAAGTACATAATTTATTAAAAGCATACATAAGTGTCATCAAAAAGGTCCACAGTTGTTAGTAAAAAAAATTAAATTGAAGTAGTAAATGCTATTTTATAACATACATTTTTCTGCTAATTCATTCTGTTTTGTGTGACCTAATAAAGCAAAAGAAAAATAAAAAAGCAATTCTCCAAGTACTTCATAGAGCACATAAAATCAGATTTCATGTTGATGATGTATTCACTATCTTTTAGATTAAGATCTTTGTTATTTGGTAAATGATTTCAGTATGGTTTCAAAACATAAGGCTTTTGATGTCTTATGTTCTCTAATAATGGTATGCTTGTATTTTCTAGTGGAAAGTTCATAGATAAAGCAGATTTTTGTCCCAGTTTGCTTTCAAATATAAATTTCAGAGGAGTTTTTCTTACTGTAATGAGGTATGAAAATAAATCACTGATCAGCTCTTAATATTTTTTGAATATGGAATTGGATTTGAACAGTCAATTTGCTAACTGGTTATTTTCACAATTTTCTTGAATGTTTTTCACTTCTTTGAGACTGTCCAACTATATAGTTACTACCAGGTTGATGCACTGTACTTGAAAGAATCCCTTGATTAAATTACATCTAGCATTTTATTTGCCATTTAAATTTTCAGTTCATTAGACTATAATTCTTTGACAGTTTCTGCCTGGTGTTGATTACCCTTCCTTGTTTGCTTTATTACTAACTTCCATTTTCTAGTTATTCTTAAATGCTGCCTTCACAGGGTTAATTTGGCTAATAGTGATTAGAATTTTTATTACTTAATTGATAATTTTAAACCTACTAACTAGGGTTCCATAAGAAATTGAAAGTAAAAGTCTAAGAATAATGCCTGCTGGCTCTCGAGATACTTGCCCTACTTAAAAATCTATAATTTTAAATTAATTCTACATCTACAGTTATTAAAGGAAGTAAAGTTATTTGGGTTCTTCCACTCACCCTTTTCTCAAAAACAACAACAACAAAAAACAAAACTCATTTTATTTTTCTACTTTATAATAGGCCTGACAGAAACATACTGAAGCAATCTGGGAGACAACCTGTGGTAGATTTTATGCTAAATGTTAATGTAACCTCTGTTGATTTTTAAAAAATGTGTTTATATATAAGATTTGAAATAAAAACTTTAATACAGGCTAGAATAAGGAATTTTACAAATTCTCTTTAGAGAAACCAACATTAAAGTTTTAGAGTTGAATTTTGCTTTATTTCAACTCCCTTACCTCTCTAGTTTTCAGTTTATATTAAGTTTTAATAACTTTGCAGGGCCCTGCAAATTAATAATCTACATGAAGTATATTATTAGAGGGAAACTAATCTTACTGCTAAGCAGTGTGCTGTACTACATAGTGAATGTTGGTGTTTTGGAATTTAAAAATTATTTAAGGTAATGGTGTTATGAATGGTTTAAAAATGTCTGGTGACTTGCTTATTTTAAGTGATCACCATTAAGTCAGAAAAATGTATTTTTAAATGTTTCTTGAAGTGCCTTTTGAACATTTTTAAACAGCGGATTTAAATAATGCATAAAATAAATTGCCATGTTCAAAGTTGTTTCATCTGATTATTTTTAACCAATATAAAAGTTGTGAGATAAATGTTGTCTTTTATGGGTAGTTCGGGGTTATTTTTCCAAAAGTTTAAAATTGTTTTCCCATCAAAGCTATTTAGTTCGAATAGGCTTACGTAAGTTTTACTGCAATATATATTATTTACTTTAAAGCAACAAAATATTCCACCTCTGAGAATAATATACTGTAAAAAAATTAGAAACACTGTAGTCCAGGTAAGTGTGTCTACATGGGTGGGGGCAGAGGAGGGGAGAGAATCTCATATATTTAGAGAGAGATTGCTTCTGTGCTCCTTGGTATATTTTGATCTATCTCATACACTGAGAAATTAGTTTATTCAACAAATACTTATGCCAGGCATCTGCTAGAAATACAATGGATGTCTTAATTCTAGAATTAGAAAATAAGCTAGTAGATGAATAAACAAAGTATTTCATAGAGTGGTATTAGGAAAATAAAAATATTATCAGAACAATTTTCTGGATGGGGTATTAAGGAAGACTAGGAAGTAACATTTGAGCAGAGACTTGAATGTTGAATAACACTTCATATACTTCAGAAGTTACTTTTATCTGTGAAATTATTTGCTCCAACTATGTGTTTAAAAAAAAAAACAAACAAAACAAAACTTTCCACCTTTGCTTAATCATGCTGTAGGTATATGTGAAGGCTTACTGAAATGTAAACTATAGGCTAAAAAACTTTGTGTTTTTAGGCATACTTCATCCAGAGCTCAGGTCTATTGATAGATTTGTCTGGGAGTTTCAGGATATGAATAAAAATAGACCTAGTATTTTATCTCTTCCTAGGCAAACAGTTACAAATTCCATAAGGCCCTTGAGTCTAGCCTATATGCCTTGATTTCTCAGTAATCTGCTACCCAGTATGTTATTAGCATGTGTGTGTGCACACGCAAGCATGCATACACACACAGTTATTTGGATTAGACAGCTTTAGAAAAGCTGAGGAGATAAATACCACTTCATACTACTTTAGTAGTGGAGTTGTGTAATTTAACATATTCAGACAGCTAAATTTTTTCCAACTAGCTGTACTGATAATTGTTAAGTCATTGGAAAGTAGATATATTTACCTAAATATATACAATTAAACCTATTTTAAGTTTTCCAAAGGTATGACTTCATAGTACTGGAAAGGATACAAGAAGATTCTTGCTGAATTTATCTCCTTGTTAAAGGGAAGTACTCTACAGGGCTCAACATAGTTTTCGTCTTAAAGTCTAATAATGCTGACAGTATGGATTGTTCAAGGGAAATTTTTTTAGCGGTTAAGAATGAACGAACATTTAACAACTAAAGTTGAATAAGTTCAGCAACATTGGCATTCTCCAGATATATCTGTATTAGTAAAACAGAAGTGAACTTTGTTTTGCCATGAGTTTATTACTAATTAATGCATTTTGTATTGCTGCCTAGAACTTAAAACTGTCTCTGTGTTGCATTTCTTCTACCAAATGTGCTAGTGTTTCTTGTATTATTATCAATATTGCTTTTCTCCAGGACTGAAAATTTGTCCAGGGCATTATATACTTTCTTATATATTGCCCCTGTATAGTGCAGGTCAACAACAGCTTACTTTGAAATAACAAAATGCTCATTTTTAAAAAAATGAGATTCAATCCTAGAACTTAGGCTCTTTGGCTTTTCTAATGAATGCCTAGTGAAAGATTAACAGTACTTCTTCATTTCTAGAACTGCTGAACGATGTGCTATCATAGAACTAATTTGGGTACAGTGTCTTCATTTTTATAACTAATCAGGTTTTGACTTCCATAAGCTTCAATTTTTTTCATAGAACTACCTAAACTGCATTGTCTCCCCTTCTATACCTCTAACAGTTCATTCTTATTAATTTTCTTGTCTAATTGTTAGATTGTGGAAAGGTGGTGATAAAATCCAGGACATAGGTTTGGAAGAGAAGCAATATTCAACTTTTCCTTTAGTTCTACACATGACTGTCTTCCTTGTTTTTATACTTTTTGGTGGGGTGTGGGTAGGTGAGTGTGGGTGTGTATATGTCAGAGACAGACAGAAAAAGGAAGGTTATGATTATATTTTAATAACTGTATTTTTAATGTAATTGAAGTATTAAAACCACTGCATTTTCATGTTGATTAGGTTTATATAATAAGCGGTTTGATGAAGTGAAGGTAACTATGTGTTTAGAATAATTGGCCACAGAGATAATTTCTGATTTTTAAAGTAATTTTTACAAACCTACTTGCCTGACTGAATTTCTCTCTTTTTTGGCCTTTGAATTTATAGCTCTTGGAACCTTCTCCTACTCATCTCTCATTCCATGTTTTTTTCTTTTACCCTTTCTTTTTCTTCTAATTGGCAGCAGCAAGTCTTTAGTTTCTTAAGACTTTTTATTGCCCCCATTCTTTTTTTTTTTTTTTAAATAGGGACAGGGTCTTATTGTGTTGCCCAGGCTGGTCTTTAAACAGTTTGGCCTCCCAGAGTGTTGGGATTATATGCATGAGCCACCATGCCTGGCTGCCTCTATTTTCTATCAAAATGGATGTGTTTAAGACTTTTTTTTTAAATTGTGTATCTTTTGTGAACCTCAGTTCCCTCTCACCAGCCTAGAAGTTGCTGAAAGAAAGAAGAGATAGCACTCAAAAAATTGATGCCTGCATTATCCTGCAGTTTCCTCTTTCTTAAGGAAATGTTTCCTTCTAGAACCTACTCAGTGAAAATATGGGTGCTTAAATACCTGAAAACCAGTGGGGAGAAAAACTTAACCTTTATAGATAAAAGATTTCAGTGTTCAGTATTAAGGCAGTCCTCTCTCACATCTTAAAAATGGTCACTATGACCTGTTGAATAAAATGAATATAACCTCAGATTATGTGACCTTCCACAGCCTGACCCTAGCATGTATTCCCTTTTTAAAAAATTGCTATTCTTTACCTAAACTCCAGACAAATTTAGCTCCAAATCATTTAACCAACATTTGAGTGTCTACTAAAGGTATTGAGCTAGATAATAGGGATAAAGTGGCAAATTATATTTGTTGCTATCAAGGAACTCACCTTCTATTAGAAGCAAAGTACCCAAAAAAGTAGTTGTGTGCAGTAGTTATACTCTCAGGCAGTGTGCTAATTGTTTTACATTGCATTATCCCATTTAATTCTTACTACAATCCTGGTGGATGGATTCTACTATCTACTGTTTCAGGCATCTACTGGGGATCTTGGTATGTATCCCCCCGTGGTTAAGGGGGAACTACTGTATTTTGTTAACCTCCAGCACTTTACACAAAAGGGGAACTGAAAGTACCAGATGTTACATAGAAGAAAGAATGGAGTGTGAAGCAAGAGACTCTTCTCGAAAGGGGCCATTTAAAGCATTTCATTTCCATATGCAGCCATAACTGTGTAAAAACTTCCACATCATTCAATGGCTTTTATACTCTTAATTCATATTGCTAAGAAAACTTCTGGTTTATTCTTCTTGTTAAAGTTTATGAAGTATCCTGATACTGGGCGGGGGGGAATGCCATTTCTATGACATAAGCCCATTAACCCACCCAAGTTGTCAGAATCAAGAGGAGGTGTTTGAGAAATTGTTTCCTCTTTTTAAACATTTAACATTTTTCTTTTGTGTTAGTTTTTCTTCAAAACTTACAAAAAAGTACGCATCATTGTATCTTGTGTATTTACTACCGACTTTTACTAAATAAGTCATCTTTCCATTAAAAAAGTGATAAGCTCCATTATTTTAAAAAAACAAACATTCATTACAGATGACCGTTTCAAAGATGAAAATTTTAAAAGGGCCCCAAACCCCACCACCCCCCAAAGTAATTCCAATTAATGCATAAATATAAATTGGATAGTAAGCTAAATAGATAGAAATGGTTTTATAAAAGTGAGATCGTGTAACAAATGCTAATTTTAACATTATAATTTAAAAAAAATACAGTTGCTCTTGATCTGGCCAAAATCTGCAAATTGTCCTGGGGGCAGGGAGAAGGGAATGTCATCTTAGCAGCAACAAAATTGAGTGATTTCTTTGGGAGGGGGAGATGGAGAGAGGAAGAACGGACTGGACTTAGGCTTCTCTGTAGCAACATTCAGTGCTAAAGCAGAGTGAAGCAAAGTCTACCAGATTCTTGGGGGAGGAAGAAGCCAAGTGATTTCAAATGTAAGGGTAAATTGAAAGAGTCAGGGTGGACACTTCTTGAAAAATCTAGATGATGAAGCCCATCTAAAGAGATGAATGGACAAACATTGAGAACAGGACTGGTGGTGGTTAATTATTTAACTATGTAGTTATAGAATTATTTAAATAAGGCTATAGAAGCATATTGAAATGTTATAAATCTTGATATAGAAAAGATGATTAACAAGTTAGAAAATAGAATATCAAAGATAAGGTAAGAGGTAATATATACATGCCCTAATTGGTTTTACTTTTCAGAATAGAAATTTTGTAAAATTGATAATATATCAAGAAATAGGGATGTAATATTCTGAATAGTTATGAAGGTAATCACCAAAACTCTAAGCCTGATAACTATTAAAATGAAAACACAAAATTAAAGATAACACAGGCCATATAAGAAAGCTAAAGGCGGAATTTAAAATAGATGACAGAATTAAGACCAAACATAGATATGATGTCAAATAAGGATAAATATGATTTAACTTATAAATGTATGAATATACAAAAACTGTTGGCAGTACCTTTGGGGAAGGGTACTAAGATTGGAAAGAAATTCAATAATTCACTGTTTTCCTTTTTGAACTTTTAAAAAATCATGTTATTGTTGTCATAGTTTAGAGAACTAAAGTGGGAAAAAAAGCTGTTGGCCCTGGCTCCCTAGGGTTTCTACAACCGGTGGTGAAGAATGTCCACAGACATTCTTAAGTAGCAGTAGAGGTAAGCAGGTACACACATGAGCTGGAAAGATCTCAAAGCTGATTTGGATTCTTTTATCTTGCCATAAGAAATTACTTTCTTCAATCAAGGGTATAAAGACTGCGGAACTAGTTCATAATGAGGGTAGATGAAGGAGGTATCCATCTTAAAGAGTGGTAAATAGTTGACCCATACAAAGGACCAGCAGCCTCATGTGGACCCATGTTAGCATCCTTCTCGCCTACTCCAAGGGTGAAGAGTACTCAGAAGTTACTATTTATTCTCAAAGCCTTGTGTCAGATTATTTTCATATCTTTCTTAGATCTGTTCTGGCTTAAGTCTTACTCTCTTATTCATGGAAATAGAAGACATTGAGCCCTTTCCCACATAAAAATATAGGACTACTGATTTCTAGAGCTTAAAGATGTTCTAACACCTCGTTGGAAAGATTCAGAAACAGATCTAGAGATGTTAAAGTTTAGAAAAATGACACAAATAAGGCCAGAAGTGGCAACCGAACTCAATTTTCCTGACTCCCAGGTTAGTGGTCTTTGTACTAAATGCAATTTTGTATCTTCCCTGAACAACCTGAGCTATGTACTTTTTTTTAACAAAATTTTTTGTGGGTACATAGTAGGTGTACATATTTATAGGGTACATGAGACACTTTGATACAGCCATGCAATAAGTAATAATCACATCATAGAAAATGGAGTATCCATCCCCTCAAATATTTATCCTTTGTGTTACAAACAATCCAATTATACTCTTTTATTTTTAAATATACAATTAAATTAATAACTATAGTCACCCTATTGTGCTATCAAATACTAGATCTTATTCATTCTTTCTGTTTTTCTTTGACCCATTATACTGCTAGATAGAACTCACATATTTGGTCCCTGCCTTTTCCCACCATTTGCAAATAGATTCTAGGCACGATCCTAAAAGTTGCCAGGCACTGTTATCAGAGATCATGTCTGTCTTGTTTCCAATTGTGCCTGGAACATAATAGGGTGTTTTTTTTTTTATTAAATAACAAAGCCACGTGTAGTGCTGCATGCCTGTTGTCCTAGCTACCCAGGAGGCTGAAGCTCAGGAGTTCAAGTCCACCCTGGGCAACAAGACTCCATCTCTACAACAAAAAAGTTTAAAAAGATTACTATACGATTACTATACATTGTATGTATCAAAATATTACTCTCTCTCCTGTAAATATGTGCATTATATATCAGTTAAAAGGAAACAAATGGTGAGCATCCTTTCACTATGAAGAAAAGTTCTCCATATGCCCCCTACTTACTTCTGTTTCATTTTTTGGAGACCTCTAAACAAAATGCTTTTCTCATGGATATGGAGGGACCCCTAAACAGGTTTTCTACTTGAGAAAATCTTGATTTGAACTCCACATATACCATCGGGCAAAAAGCCTCGCATTTATATTGGAGAATATAGGCCAGAAAAAGAACAAAACCTCAAGTGTGGGCAGAAGATTGTGTTTATTTACTGTTAGGGAGGAGAGCTCAGGTTCCTTTTCTCTACAGTGACCATTAGACATTCCAAAGCACTGTCACTTGGTGTATCTCAGTGCTCTTGGTTACTGAAGCAACAAGTGGTCTGTGATGACAAAAAAAAAGGTAGGGTCGTTCCTAACACTGGTAAGGAGAAAACTGTGTCGAGTTAATAATTTACATTTCAAGTTACAAGTTTTCTATCCTAAAATCCAAAAAAAGCAACAGCTCTTTTTTTTCCTCCAGTCATTAAATCACCCATTCAACAAACTTTTACCAGGCTCATGGTTTGTCAACTACAGAAGAGAGAGGAGGACGAAACCTGTGGTTAAGGCTTGCCTGAAGGATCTCACATTTGGGTTGGGGGCTGACATGCAAGTGAACCAATAGCCTCCTCAGGACTATGATAGAGGTATTTACAAAGAACTATAAGAGGACTGTACATTAAGTGTTTAGGGATCTAAGAAGTTTCAAAGAAATTGTGGCATTTGAACTAGATTTAATAAGGCTCAGGTACAACTTCATGTGAAAGAGTCAATATATTCACAAATTTGCCAAAGCCCAGTTATCGTCATTCTTCTAGAGTTCCAGTTTTTTCCCAAGTGCAGTCAGTGTACCATTTTTTATGAGACCCAGAGCCATTTTCTTTCATTGGCATGTTTTTAGGTTTATTTTTCAATAACTCCAGTACCCCTGAAGTTTCCTTCCTTAGATCTTGAACAAATATATTCAAGTTGGGCATTACTGCATGGTTTGAGGATAATGTCTTTCCTGTTAAAAATCTTTTTAAGTTTTTATACAAAGGTAATATATGCGCTTGGTAAAAGAGAATGAATATAAAATGAAAAGCAATAATCTACTACAGCCCCACCCAGCAGTCCCTTTATCCAGCCATAAACAGAAAATAACAGAACTATACTCATTTCCAAACTAAACACATCATTCTGCTCCTTGCCTTTTCTGCTTACTGTTTAATATCTTAGAGATAATTCTTTTTAATAGTTAACTAGATCTCTGTATGGATGTGCCATAATTTTTTAGCCATTCCTCTATTGATAATTGAGTTGGATACTTTTATTATTGTAATTATTGCTGCACTGAACATCCTTGAAATGATTGTGTGGGTACAGCCATAGGATAAGTTCCTAGCAAGGAATTGCTGAGATAAAGAATGTATGCATTTAAATATTTGTAGATACTGCCAAATTGCCTTCTTAAACTGTACTACCTTATACTACCACTCAACATTTGTGAATATATTTTTCTGCCCCTTTTACCAAAGTTTTTGATTATTAAACTTACTAGTTTTATCACTGCATTAATATCTGATACTTGTTGATTTGTACTTAAGGTTTGAGTGTTTTTTTATACATTGGTAATTTGCATTTCATCTTAGCCAGTTTTTAATATTGAATTACTACGGTTTTTAAAAATTTTTATAAACTCTCTGAATATTGGCTTAGTTTATATGTATTAGAACTGTTATGATTATTTCGTACTTACGTTGTTTTTTTCCCACACAAACCAATTAATCTTTTCTTAGGGCTATTGTGTGTCTTGCTCACACCAAGGTTTATTTATAATATGCTTATGTTTTCCTCTTACTTTCATAGTTTCATTTTTTGTGTTTATATTTTTGATCCCTCCAGAATTTATTTTCTTATATGGAGTGAGGTAGGAAAATGGCTACCCGTTTGTTATAATACACTTTATTTGACGATCCTTTCTTTCAACATTTATTTTAAATCACCATTACCACATATTTCATTATCGGTTTGTGTATAAACTGTATTCTGGTCTGCTTATCTGCCTATTTCTTCTGCAGTACATTGTTTTAATGATTTCAGATTCATAACACTTAATAACTGACAGAATGAATTACCTACTTAAATATTTTGTACAGACACTGGTGGATTCTGCTACATATCATGGCATTATGCCATGAATCCTTTCCAGCATTATTGGCAGAAATAGCCACCCTTAAAATATTCCCCTCATGATCCTCAGCGGTTCCCAGGGTACAGTGTCATGTGTACCCAGAAATGGGTTGCCCTCTTGCCCATTCCTGGGCTGCCTCCTAGGGACAGTGACTCCAGTTAACTTGCTGCTTCAGTGGGCACTACCATCTTCTGCTGGTGACTTCTATCATCTTGTTTGACCCTGGGGAAAAGACTTATTTTCCTCTTTGTTGCCCACAGTAGAGACCAAACTTTCCTGACTGTTCCAGAATAATGAAAGAAAGGGTCCAGATAGTACTTTATGAGAGCAGCCAAGCTCCAGTGGAATCCTCTCCACCCTTACCAGGCTAGTGCTCTGCCCTCTTTGCTACCTGTTTCCAGGTCACCAAAAGTAGTTCAGCTACCCCACTAGAAACCTTCAGTTATCAGCACTTCTTTAGAATTGGAGCCAAATTGACATCTGCACTAAAGGAAATGTGGAAGGTTTCCCCTCACCTAACACTGTGGACACCCTCCTCCCAAAATTCCTGCTGAACCAACCTCTCCCCTGGGAAACTGACAGTGAAAACATTTAGTCTTTTCAGAGGAAATTACACCTTTACTCAGAGAAATGTGGTCTGGATTTTGGATTTGCAGCCTCAATAAGAAAACTGCCTAATGATCTGGTATCAGTACAATCAGGCCCTTCGTATCTGTGGGTTCCACATCCATGAATTCAGCCAATCGTGGATCAAAAATATTCAATAAAAAATAATACGACAAAAATATAAACAATACAGTATAACTGTTATTTCCATAGCATTCATATTAGGTATTATAGAGATGATTTAAAGTATGCAAGAGGATAAGCATAGGTTATATGCAAATACTATAACATTTTATATAAGAGATGTAAACATCCATGGGTTTTGGTATCAGAGGGGGTCCTGGAACCAGTACCCCAAGGATACTGAGGGACGACTGTCTATTTCGCAGTCTGTATTGTTTTTACAAGTGGGGCAGCAACACCCAAACCCAAATGAGGTTGCATCAGGCTCAGCCCTGTTCCTATTTTGTCTCCCTGCACTAAGGGTTTCAAGCATATCTTAGGGCTGTGGTCAGCTTGTTACACGAATCAGCCTTGAACCCTAACAGAATGTTACTTTACAATTTCCTCTTACTATGTTCCTTTTTAAAGCTACTTCCAAATCGATCTTCATCCTTTTCAAAATACCAAATTTCGGAAACGGAAGGGGGAAAGGAATGGGGGAAATACAAAGTGAAATCACCTGTATTTTCTTAGGGACCCTAACTTAGACATGACCAGCTATTTGTGAGATTCTTAAGTAAACAGTGTTTTTTCTCTCTGAAAGTCTGACAGTCTCTGCCATGTCAAGCTCTTTATTTCATGTCTTATACTTAGACCCACTCAGGCTACTTGGACAAATGCTCAAATAAATTGACCAAATGAAAAAAAGTGTTCAGAGGTTGAGTGACTCAGAGTGAGAACAAGTGAAGCAGAACTGAGTGGTGGAACTTAACCTGCGTCTGAAGTTTTGAAACACATCAAGTCTAGTCTTCCTGTATTTTAATAATATACAGACTTAGAGGGTGGAAAGAGATAAAGTGTTATGTGCTCATAAAATCAATTTATAAGTGACCTCATAGGGTCAATCACCTGAAGATAATATAAATTCATGATTTAATATATTAATGTAACCTTTGCTATGTATTAATCAGTATAAATTTATAATTCAGTAGTCTACAAATCCTAAACTTCGAGAATATTTTCTGAATTTGCTCTTTGATTACTCCACATCTCTGCATAGAATTTTCTGACACTCACTCATCAGGATGTGTTTATAAAGGGTTTTCTTTCTTCCTCTTCACATCTAAATGACATAGAATTACCCAAACTTCCTGTTGCTACTGAAACTGAAGCAAGAGAAGCAAGGGAAATTGAAACTGAAAATGTGAACCAGCGACTTTACCCAGAAGCACGGTTGTTGGCATCAATGAGATTATTTTTTAATGAAATTAAAGAAAGTAGAGGTTTCAGCTGACACTGTTTTTCTCCAGACTCTCTACTGTGCGGCAGGATGGTAGTTGTTTCCTCTCAACGGAGCTAAAAATTAACTTCATCCTATGGCATGATGTATTAAAATCAGGAGTGTTTGGCCTGGCGTGGTGGCTCACGCATGTAATCCCAGCACTTTGGGAGGCCAAGGTGGGCGGGTTACGAGGTCAGGATATCAAGACCATCCTGGCTAACACGATGAAACCCCGTCTCTACAAAAATACAAAAAAAAAAAAAAAAAAAATTAGCTGGGCGCGGAGACAGGCGCCTGTAGTCCCAGCTACTCAGGAGGCTGAGGGAGGAGAATGCCGCGAACCTGGGAGGCGGAGCTTGCAGTGAGCCGAGATCGCACCACTGTGCTCCAGCTTGGACGACAGAGCGAGACTCGGTCTCAAAAAATAAAATAACATCAGGGTGTTCATGGTAACTTTCTCTTTCAGCTCTCCAGCAGGTAATTTCTCTCAAGATCCAACCGAAGCTATTCTATATACACAAGGTCAGCAAACATTTGATTCATTTTGTCAGCTTTAATATAAATCAAAATCACACCCAGGAGGCTGGGGTGTGGTAAAACACATCAAATCCCCTATTGCCCTAATAGCCAGTCAGTCACCCCCCTCTTTCATGTGGGAAAGAACACCGGCAGCAATTTGACAAGTAACAATCAGGCTTCTAGAGCCATGGACAATTGCTGTTAACTCTTGACCGCTCTGACAACATTTTAGAGCTAGGAATATTAGCCTCCCCCATTAACAAAACAGGGAAAAACTCATTCCTCAATGACCTCACTCTTCATTTAGTTCAACAGTTTGGATGGAGAATGGAGATATATCTTGAGGGAACACAAGTACATCCATCCCATTTTCTACCTCACTACGTTGCTTGCAGGAAGAGGTCTGCAACTTGGTTCACCCCTTTTTTTTTCTGCTTTAGTATTTTAGTTGGGTCAAAGTAACTAAAGAGTTACTTACTTAAATTGCATATTGCGATCCCCATAATTTCCATTGGGTAAAATTTAGCTGTACACTTAAGCTTGCTGTAAACATGCAAGCGAGTTGGGAGAAAACATTACCATTAGAGAAGTGGAAAAAGACTGGCCCCCTTCTCCATCACCACCAATCAGGTCTTGAGTGAAATCTCCCACTTAATATTACATATTACTCTCACAGAGAATAAACACCATATCGTTCAGTAAGGATCTCTGACCTGTCATTATGAAGGGAGGACTAGCCAGACTGAGGGTGTGGTGAGGAACTAGGGGACGCACAGACAGAAGAAACTGCTTTGAGAGGAGAAGCAACTTTGAAGTGTTGCTTAGTCCAGGCCCTGGCCTAGGGTTTGGTTTTTTTGAAGTCTGTCATTAACCCTTCCCTCGCTTTCCTTCTACTCTTCAAGTCCTATTACATTCATAGGAATGACTAGTTTTGCCCCCAGGTATTTTGCTGGTCCTGGGATTGCAGAGAGGAAAAGATACAATCCTGTCCCCAGGAACTCAGTGTATAGAGATGGCTTCTCCAACTTAACTAGAGCTGATAATACTTTTCAGACATGTTGATCCAAAATGACCAATTAAGGATAAGGACTTGGAAGTAAAGAACATAACTCAAAGACAACAAATGCCCATTCACCAAAGATAAAGCCATGAACTGTCCAGGGCAAATGAGCTTGCCTTTTGGAGGCTAAGCTTCATGTGGAATTTGTAGAGTTTGGGGGAGGTCACTCAGTAACTTCTGTAATGAAAAGTTTTGTGGCAGCCAAACGCAGTGGCTCATGCCTGTAATCCCAGCACTTTGGGAAGCCGAGGCGGGTGGATCCCTTGAGCCCAGGGGTTTGAGACCAGCCTGGGCAATATGATGAAACCTCATCTCTACTAAAAATACAAAAATTAGCCAGGTGTGTTGGCACACAGCTATAATCCCAGCTACTTGAGTAGCTGAGGCATGAGAATCAGTTGAGCCTGGGAGGTGGAGATCGCAGTGAGCCAAGATCGTGCCACTGCACCCCAGCTTGGGCAACAGAGCGAGACTCTTGTCTCAAAAAAATAAAGAAGTTTTATTGGTAGTATTTGTTCTCTGTTAAACCCATCTATTGAGTTCTTGATTTCATTTATCAAATTTTTCAATTCTAGAATTTCCATTTGGTTATTTTTTATATTTCCAGGTCTCTGCCAATGTTCTCAATCTTAATTTTTATTTCCTTAAACATTTTAAGCATAATCATTATAGAATCCATGTTGGATAGTCCCATTATCAAGATCCCCTATTGGTCTAGGTCTATTGTCTGTTATTTTTTTGGTATTCAGTTACATTTTCTAGTTATTTTTGGTTGAATTCTGTCTTTGGCAGGAATATGTCAGTAGCCTTTTGAATAGGACGAATGAATCTGTTACACCTTATGGCAGCCATAAAATCTATGCTGCCCCACATGGTGGCAATGGTGTATATACAACTGAAAATCTAAGAACCCCACTGGCCTTCTGCTGACCAACATCATAGTGAGGTAAAGAAGTCTCAAAGAGAGTTTAGCAAAGTATTATCCTTAAAGAATCAAATGAGATTGTAACCAGTTCATCTTGCCTGCTGCCCAGATACAGCCAATTTGTAAAGACAGGGAAGTGCAATAGAGAAAGATTTTAATACGCATAGAGCCAGCTAAATAGGAGACCAGAATTTTACTATTATTTAAATCAGCTTCCCCAAAAATTTGGAGGCTAGGATTTTTTAAAGACAGTTTGGCAGGCATGAGTTAGTTCCTGGGTAGGGGCCACAAGACCAGATGAGTTGGTTTACCAGTCTGGGTGGTGCCAGCTGATCCATCAGAATGCAGGGTCTAAAAGATATCTCAAGCACCAATCTTAGGTTTTATAATAGTAATGTTATCTATAGGAGCAATTGGGGAGGTTAATAATCTTGTAACCTCTGGGTGCATGACTCCTGAGTCATAATTTTTAATCTTATGGCCAATCTGTTGATTTTACAAAGGTGGCCTGGTCCCCAAGATACATTTTACCCAAGATGTAATATCACAGGAAACCAGGACCTTCCACTCAACCTCTCATACACAACTGGCTTTATTAGTTTCCCACCACATTCAAGAGCACCTGATGCCCTAAACTGTTTTAAGGTTGAATTAAGGAGTGCTCTTTTCAAACTATCCCAATTTCCATGAAAACCAAAGATAGTAGAAGACCTAGAAAATATTTATAGAATTGGGTATCTTGGGACATGAAACAAGTGGATACTTACATATGTGAATCTCACATGTCTTAATATCCAGACTAATTCCACCTTGTCCTATTCTTACATACTATCTATTTTTCTCTTGGGAAGTTTTCTAATACTAGCTTAGCATCAGCATGTCAGTTTCAGTGAAATTAACACTTTAAAATATCCCCACTGGAGGTCAGCAAGTCCGGGCATATGCTGCTCTACAGAGGGGCCCAGTTACAACCTGAGGAGTAGCACTTCATCAGAGCTACCTCTTCAGGCCACATTCCCCACTACCCCAACCAACCATTCCTCAGGAGAACTAAGATGGATTTGTGGGAAATAATTTCCTTGAGCCATTTTTCCAAAGACAGTGGGGTATTCTTAAATGGTATTCATTTGAACATGGTATTCATTTGAACTTTGACATAATGCCATTATTTTGTAAATGCCATATCCTGGATAGCTAACTATGGCTGACGATCTACCTCATCATGACTATGCTCAAATGCAGATATCTCTAGTGCATCATTGAATGAAAGGAATTTCACACACTTACGCCTCTCTGAAATTTTCACCTTTCCATTGTTCACTTTTGGAACTGTTTTTTTGCGAGGATGAAATTGACACTTTAAAAAGAAAAATTGAAGCTTGTGATGGGATTCTAAAATCTAAAGAATTTCCTTTCCAATCACATTTTAAACTGTTAGATCGTTTGCCCATTTATTGTCAATTTAACATGAAAACAGACACGTGCACATGGACCCATACACACAGGCACACGTGTTGAAGGCCTCTAGCAAACAGTCTATCAAGGTTGATGAGACTTGCTCAACTCTATTGCTAGCCACAGATGAGCATACAGGAAGGTTGTAGGACCCAAGTGTGTCCAACCAACCCACAGCCTGTGGGCTGCATGTGGCCCAGGACGGCTTTGTATGTGGCCCAACACAAATTTGTAAACTTTCTTTTAAAAAAATTTTTTTTAAAACTCATCAGCTATCGTTAGTGTTAGTGTATTTTGTGTGTGGCCCAAGACAGTTCTTCTTCCAGTGTGGCCCAGGGAAGCCAAAAGATTGGATACCCTATAGTGCCTTTGAGATTGATGCCTATGGGGAAATGGAGGGAGCAGAATTGGGTGGAGGGAGCAGAACTGGGTGGAGGGAGAAGTTGGACCATGAAGCAGTCCTAGCAAAGGCCTAAGCCAATTCCTCAGGGAAAATGTGCAGCTAGGATAGCCCTTCAGTCTTATTCTACTTGAGTCTGTCCTTGCTACCCTAATATTTACCAGTCATTGGATGAGGACCACCCAGGGAGGAGCCATGACCTTGGACAAGATGGCTCTCTTCAGCTCCTCTTAATTCCCTGAGAAGAACTCAGCTGAGGGTCATCAGGGGCCAGCACTCCCAGCAGCTGAAAAATGGGTGCCTCAAACTTGAAGTGGGGACTGGCCCACATACCACAGTGTTCCGTATAGAATGACAGTAAAAAAAAGTGGCCATGAAACTCATCTACAGTTTCTGTCTTCAAACCTGTAATTTTTTTCATTTTGGTTTTTCAAGATTACCCCAGACTCTCCCATTTCCAGTAGATTTCTTTGATTTTTATTTGTGCTTTGATTTTTGTTTGGTCATTTGTTTGTTTGCTTGTTTGTTTCTATTTTGAGACAGGGTCTCACTGTGTCACCCAGGCTGCAGTGCAGTGGTGTAGTCATGGCTCACTGCAGTCTCAAACTCCTGGGCTCAAGAGATTCTCCCACCTCAGCCTCCTGAGCAGCTGGGACCACAAGCATGTGCCACCATGCCCAGCATTTTTTAACATTTTTTGTAGAGACGAGGTCTCCTATGTTGCGCAGACTAGTCTCAAACTCCTGAGCTCAAACAATCCTCCTGCCTCAGCCTTCCAAAATGCTGGGCTTACAGGCATAAGCCAGTGTGCCTGGCCTGATTTTCAATATTTAAAAAATATTCCAATTTGAAGATTGAAAAGCAGACTAAAATAATATTGGCCTGAGAACTCCCAAAAAATTATCTGGACAACCACAAGGTATGCCTTGCTCCAAAACAGTAATTTCAGATCTGCCGGAACCAATTTGGGCTTCTGTGAAAAGTAGAATTGAGCTTAGGAAGGAGGAAAGTCGGTGGCTGCCAGTGCAGTATGATTGGAGTGGCCGTGGAAAGATTTTCCAGGCCCATCTGCTCTGAAATCATCTTTATTCATGACAGCTTCTGAACTCCAGAAGTGCTTACCTGTCAGTGTCGCTTACCTGTCAGTGTCCCTCACCTATCTCCTCTTGCTGTTTGTCATTTTGTGTTTAACTGAAATCCTAGGCTTGAATACCTGAGGCCCCGAACCTCCTGAGGTCAGGCCAGCCTGCTATTCCTCTATGTCCATGAGACCCACAAATGCAGCAAGTGAAATTGCTGTCATTCCTGCCTTGGTTTTTGCCCAACATAGGAAATGATTATACCTACATAGAGCTGCAGTGAAAGACATGATAGATGCTAACACTTCACCTGGAGATTGCTAAATACCAGCTGATAAGATTGAAGGCTGGATGAGAGCCACTGGGGGAAAGGGGTGCTGAACAGGAAAGTGGACAGACAGCTATGGTAGGCAGAATTTCTGAAAATGCCCTGAGGGATGTCCCATCCTAATCCTCAGAACCTGTGAAGATTGAGATATCACTTCCATGATTATGTTATAAGGTACAATTAACCTTAAAATAAGGAGATTGCCTGCATGGGCCTAGTATAATCGCATAAGCCTGTAAAATTAGCTTTTCCAAAGAGGGACAGAAGAGGAAGTTAAAGAGTTGCTGCTTTGAAGATCGAGGGGACCATATGAGAAGGAATGTGGATGGCCTCTAGGAGCAGAGGACCCCAGCTGACATCCAGCAAGAAAACAGGGACTTCAGTCTTAAAACCACAAGGATGGAATTCTGCCAATATTCTCAGTGAGCTTGGAAGTGCATTCTTACCCAAGCCTCCAGGGAAAAGCTCTGACAACACTTTGATTTTGGCCTGTGAGACTCTTGAGTATAGAACCCAACCTAGCCTGCCTGGAGTTGTAACCTACAAAAGTGTGAGATGATAAACTGGTGTCATTTTAAGCTGCTAAGTTTGTGGTAATTTGTTGCTGCAGCAATAGGGAACTAGTACAGTAGCCAAGACAAGTCTACTTGTCACTATTTTTGAAAAACACTTTCTTTGGAAGAAACTGGAATCTGCCTCTAAAACCATCTGGCATCTGGCATAAGGGGAAGGCGGACTGAGATCCAAAACTATTATGTGCTGGCTTGAGCTTCAACTTTATGTATACCAAACCATTTATACCTCACACCTACCCTCTGTGACAAACACTATTATTATCCCAATGTTATCTCCATGGGCTTCTAACTGCTGTTCGGAGAAATTAAATGATTGGTCCAGTAAGTTCTCAATCCTAGCTGTGCACCAGAATCACCGCATCACCTGAGTTTTGTTTGTTTTGCTTTGTTTTGTTTTTAAGCTAATGAGCTTTTAGGAAGTCAGGATGCTGAGGCCTCAACCCTGACCCACTGAATCAGGGAGGCCCAGACCTCTTGCACTTATTAAAGCTCTTGGATGATTCTGATTTAACCCAGATGTTTGGCAACCAGTGGTTTAAAGTGTGGTTAATGGACACCAGCATCAGCTGCCCTCAGGGTGGTGGTAACCACTGATGTTGTGTCCCTAACAGCCATCCTCTGCTACTTCACTTACAACAGGACCTCAGGTGTGCTCAGATGGCCACATGCCTGGCCAGAGGGGATAAACCATGGTTCTCAATTTTCAGCTCTAGTCATGTTATCACATTTCTCTTTCCCAATACCATCCTGTGAAGGTTAATTTCATGGAGCAACTTGACTGGCCATGGGGTTCCCAGATTAAACATTATTTCCAAGCGTGTTGGTGAGAGTATTCCTAAATAACATTAGCATTTGAATCAACAGACTCAGTAGGTTGTCCTCCCCGACATGGGTAGGCATCATCTAATCTACTGAGGGTCTCAATAGAACAAAAGGTGGAGGAAGGAGGAATTTGCCCTCTTTTTCCTGCCTCACCTCTTGACCTGGGTCATCTCATCATCTGTAGTCCTTAGACTGGGATTTACACCATCAACTCCTCTGGTTCTCAGGCCTTTGGACTTGGACTGAATTACACTGTCAGAGGCATTTGAACCAGAGTGACTCCATCTTGCATAGGGGCTAGGTAAAATAAGGCTGAGACCTACTGGGCTGCATTCCCAGGAGGTTAGGTGTTCTAAGTCACAGGATAAGATAAGAGGTCAGCACAAGATACAGGTCATAAAGATCTTGCTGATAAAATAGGTCGCAGTAAAGAAACTGGGCAAAACCCACCAGAACCAAGATGATGACAAGAGTGACCTCTGGTCGTCCTCACTGCTCATTATACGCTAATTATAATGCATTAGCATGCTAAAGACACTCCTACCAGGGACATGACAGTTTATAGATGTCATGGCAATGTCAGGAATTCACCCTATATGGTCTAAAAAGGGGAGGAACCCTCAGTTCTGGGAATTGCCCACCCCTTTCCCGGAAAACTCATGAATAATCCACCCCTTGTTTAGCATATAATCAAGAAGCCACAATAAGTATAAGCAGCTGAGCAGCCCATGCTGCTGCTCTGCTTATGGAGTAGCCATTCTTTATTTCTTTACTTTGTTAATAACTTACTTGCTTTCACTTTACTCTATGGACTTGCCCCAAATTCTTTCTTGTGGGAGATCCAAGAACACTCTCTTGGGGTCTGGATCGGGACCCCTTTCTGTTACCACCACCACCAGCTTTCTTGGGTCTCCAGCTTGCAGATGGCAGATTGTGGGACTTACTTCTTAGCCTTCATAACTGCATGACCAATTTGTCATATTAAATCTTATTTTCTTTATATATATCTCCATCCTACTGGTTTTTCTGGAGAACCCTAATACATTTCCCATCTCTCTGCAGCTAGAATCAGCCAAAAACATATAAGGAGACTCCACCAGGAGTGGGGAGTTCTCGGGAAAGCTTTTGCTTCAGAAAAAAGATCAAAGTACACAGGAGAGCTGTCTGGTGCCATTCCTTGAGCATGTGAGAGACTGTGTCACTGGGAGCAGCAGTTACCTGTGGTCATAAGTTGAGATGACTGGATGAAATGCTAAAATGTTGAGAAGGTAGGACAAAAAGAAAGAACCAGGGACTCTGATGACATTGTTGAGGTGCATCAACCCTAGAACCATTATTAAGAGACTTATTATGTGAGACATTATTATTTACTGTTTTACTACTTGCAGCTGAAAGCATTTCTAACTGTGTACAGGACTACTTTTAAATGCAAGAAAGAATTTCTGGTGTTGAGGACTGGGTTATTTGCATTAACAACCATCCAATTCTTTGTGCACTGAAGTCTAAGTCACCCACATTCTAGGGTCACCTACACAGATAGTGATGAAGCTGCTTCTAACTGGTCCGTGTTTTTTCCACTCTATGATACTAAAAACAAATAGAAAAACATCTGCATTCCTCCCTTTTTACACACTCCCTGTGGCAATGTTGGTATTAGACATAGCAGAAAATAATAACTAAGAAAATAACCTGAAGAAGACATGTCTACAAGCCTTTTGTTAAGAAAAAAAAACCCCAATCTTTAAAGCCCATATTATACAAATAAATCAGAAATAATAGGTATATGGGGATAAATGAGAGAAGAGAAAGGAAAGCCAAGATAGTGCTCATTTTTCACATTAATTTCAAAGACAAAGGATGGGATGAGAGCTCGGGGGTTTCTGAAAATGCTCACCACAATCAGTTTACACAACTTTTCAGAAATATGTTAACTCTGTATCAGAACACACTTTAAAAATCTAGATATATATAGAGACACAATCTGTTTGTCTAAAGAAGCTTCCAGATTTTCCATTTAGTGTGTCTTTTACCTTTACCATAACCCTGAGTCATTTCTGATAGTTCTCATTTTGGAAGTGATTCCATAAATAGAAAGTTGTGTGTGGGCTCCCTAAGGAGAGTAGCTGGGTCCCTTTTGTTCATTGGCCTACCCATAGCCTGCAGCACAATGCTTTGAACATAGGTAGTATTCAACCAATGTCAACTACAAGATCCCAGAAGACTCCTTACACTTTAGGAATGTGTGTCTTGTGAGGCACCTGGGATATTATTGCTAGCTCATTTTCTCAGACAAAACACAGAACAATGACATACTTTTGTAAAGGTCACAGGGCTAAGCAGCTCTCTCCAAATTTATTCCTGTGCACTTTTCCCCAGGTTTATTCCCAACAATGCCTGATACACTCTTTAAAACCAGCCTCAGACACATATGTTCTATGAAAATTAAATGGAACAGAGAAGTAACTATTTCCTCTCAATGAACATTTTGCCGTTTAAAAGGAAAAAGTGAACTTTGTGGGTTCCTCTTGTATAATTAGGATTTAATTTCCTTCAGATGGAGATGTGTAACTGATATTGTATATTATATACTGCACAGTCACTAATAGAGATTTAATATGCATTCACTATGACAATGCATCAAAGAACATGGTTTTTTTTTTTTACCCTTTTATCTTCATACCCCAGTTTTCTTTGCAAAAAGAATTGGCATTTCATTAAATATATAAATAAATAAAAGACTATTTTTTCCAGATTCACTAAACAGGTGTTGCTTACCTTAAGGCAAAATTTTTATAAACTAAAAAGATTCAGTTTCTATAACTGTTCCAACATGAAAAGGACTAGTTATTCACCTGAGAGGAAATGTCTTATAATGAATTGAAGACTTTTTATTGAATCTGGATTAGTCCCTTGCCCAACACTAATACTGACATTTTTCCTGCTGAGTTGCAATTGACAATTCACTTTTGGAAGAATTTATGGGAAAATATAACATTATTCTATTTCCCGACCACAAGTTTTGTTTATTCCTCACACTATATAGATGGTGAGTCTCAGAGAACTGGGGTCTTCTTTGCTACTTGATGGGGAAACCCAGCTGTGTGCTTCACGCAAGGCTCTCCATAGCCTGCAGCACAAGGCTTTGAACATATGAGGGGGTGTTCAACCAATGGCAACTGCAAGATCCCAGAAGGCTCCTTACACTGTGGGGACTGACAGCCTCTTATTCCCCAATAACTCCTGTGGTGTTTTCAGCTTTACTCTTACATTGGCAAGTAGGGATGGAACGCGCTGACTGCAGTGTGAATGAACTGTGTACCTTGTTACTTCAAACATTGAAACTCTGATATTAAATTTTTTTTTTTTTTAGACGAAGTCTCGCTCTGTCACCCAGGCTGGAGTACAGTGGCGCGATCTTTGCTCACTGCAACCTCTGCCTCCCGGGTGCAAGTGATTCTACTGCTTCAGCCTCCTGAGTAGCTGGGATTACAGGCACGTACCACCACACCTGGCTAATTTTTCTGTTTTTAGTAGAGATGGGGTTTCACCATGTTGGTCAGGCTGGTCTCGAACTCCTGGCCTTGTGATCCACCTGCCTTGGCCTCCCAAAGTGCTGGGATTACAGGCATGAGCCACCGCACCTGGCCCGTTAAATATTTTTTAATGTGAGAAGATATACTTGTTATCATGAACATACAAGGGAGGGATTTGATCATAGCCAAGCATTGAGGATATGTGACTTTGTGTGACTTGAAAAACCCTGGATACCAACATCTGATAAAGTGGAAAATTCATATGTCTAGGAAAAGTAGCCCTTGTGATGGGTGAATTTGGTGGCACTGAAATTTTTTCTTTAATTGCATTGAAAGGAGATGTATCAAACAAGCTTCAGCATGTTATTTAATTATGAGATCTGTTTTAAAATTTAAGTGGAAAACCAGGATATCTAGAAGCAAGTTATAGAGAATGCAAAACCTATTCCCCTTTAGGTATTCAGCTTGATGAGCCAAGTGATATTAGTGGCTGTAGTCAGCTGTTGTTATTTTTGCAGTATCTGAGGAAGAGAGTGTAGATGAATTCTTCTCTTGTGAACTGCTTCAGTTAACTATGAAAGGAATCAATGTGTTCAATCTCATCCAAGATTTCTTTTTGAACCATTAGCTAACACTTCGTGTGTGGATCAATTCTTACTGATGGTACCTCCTGCTATGCTTGGTAAAACATCAAACTTTTCTGCCTAGAATACAAAATAAAATAAAACTAAATAAAAATGAGTAGCTATTTGTATAATACACTATTGTGCACTTGCTGCAAGAAGTTTGCCTGCAAAAACAAATAGTGTTCTGTCTTCTTTATATGGTAACAAAAACTCCACCAAGAAAAAGATCCAAAACTTTGCCTCTTCCATGATTTTTTTTTTGAAGGAATTGGTAAGCTGACACATCCATTTCCATATAGAAATGAGGTGGCTTCCCACAGCAACCTGTTTATTTTGCAACTGGATAAAGTTTTGAAAATTACTGAAGCACTTCTCTCTTTCATCCTTCTGAGAGGGTAGCCTTCCCTTAGTTGTCTTGGGTGCCCATCTAATTGAAGAAAGAAAGAATGCAAAAATATTATATTTTTCTGATTCTGGCACTAAAAAAATAAGATTATGCAGGAAAAAAAAGACTTTCAAGTCAGGTTATTTCCTTGAGAGAAGATTTCCCAAATACTCTGTCTCCTCTTTAACATACCATAATCCCAGCCTGGAGGATCCAGCTTAGAGAATTTTCCTGTGGGCTAGAGAAGAAACCTTTACTCCCTATGACAGCAAAGCTTCAAGACCTGCTGCTACATGGCAGAAGATACGACATCACAAAATAGACAACCCACCCGTTTTTTCCCCAAAGGATGGTGGGAAGAAGGAAGCAGAATGGAAAAGAAGAACTAGGAAAGTCAAGTACAGAGATGATGTGTGTTCCAAGCACCACACACATTACCCCACCCCTGCCCCACCCAGCTTAGAGGACTGAAGAAACTGCAGAATTAGGCATGGGTAGGGCTGCTCTTGTCCTAGTTCCCTTCGGACTGGTCAGGGGCAGCCTCATAGGCAGTTCTGCACCACCCAGAGAGAAGCCGTGTCACTTGGCAGCACAGTAGGTCAAGAGAAAATTGTGGTGGCCCCACGTGGCTCTGTGGTATTTATATAGGATCCTGCAGCTGCTGAGTCTCTGGTGCGGAGCAGCCCAGTGGGGGTTGTTACAGTGGCAGTGGGGTGCCCTGTAGAGAGCATTACAGAGTGGGTCACCAGGCCCAGGATTAGAAGTGTCTGTAGCGCCCGAGGAACCAGGACAGGACTGAATCAGTCAAGAAGAGACGAGATGATGATGACGGAGTGGCCACAAAGTCCTCCCACCCCTACCCTATCCCAGATGAGCCCATGCTCTAACCACATGAAGAGCAAAGAAACAACTATTTCTTCTCAGGGACTGCGTTAATGATTCCCAACCATCAGCATTGAAGAAGAGGTCCGGAAGAATGTGAAGAATGCTAAGTCTTGTGTGGAGAATAGAGGGGAGCATGAAGACAATCCAGAGCCTGCAGGCAGGGACTTCATGGACATTCTACATTGTGCAGCAGCCACAGAATTCAGCCACAGGTGCCAGCTGGGCGAGTACCAACCAGGTGGATTAGGTCCACCACCCGAAAGATGCATAAAAAAACCACTCCTGTCCCCCCAGATCCACAGAAGCCATCTTAGGGAAGAATCAGTGGGGATACTCAAGATAAAAAATGTGGAAGGCTCTTTTTCTTTTTTCCAAGAGCTGATTATTAAGGGATTGCTTACTAATTGGAACTAAGATTTCATCCAGATAGGGCTAAACGCTAGAGATTTCTCCCCCCACTACTAGAGATCAGAGAGAAGTTCGCAACATTTATAGATAAAAATAAAGGAGCATATCTCAATTGTAGTATAAGTTAAATTTGTAACTATTATATTTGCTTTTGAAAGCCTTAAAAGTCTGCTTATTCACAACCAAATAATGCCATAGTTGACAATTTTTAAAAATAGACAGTTTATCTTTTACCTAGCATATGCAGTAGCTATATTCAAACATGAAAATGAACACAATTAATTCATCTAAATATTGATCTAATAAGAACATGGTGTGACCAGAAAGAAATTATTTGCTTTTATAAGAAAATTTTAGTGGGGGTTAAAGCATATTGAAATAACTTTCCTTTTCTTAGAGAAACTGTTTTAACAAAATGAAAAAATGACCATTGCAACTGATATGACAATATACTTTGCAACAATTGAGTGACTCATTTTTATGGATTTTTTTCCACTAGACATTTCATGTAAAAAAAAACAAAAACAAGAACCAAGGATACTGGAGCTTTTTTAAAAATTTCATTTCTATCCATGATTGTCTTCTACATAAATTATTATTTTTACTTAATTACAACTCAATGAATATATTTTAACAAGAAACTTGGGAATTTCTGAGAACTTGGCTAGCATTTTCTACAAATGGCAAAGAGAGCAGTGAAGATTATGTGATTTTAGATTTTTCTCACTTTTACACATGAAAATAAGGACTAGAAATTGATGTTGACATGAATATAGTTATTTCCAAGGGAAATGTCCTTATTTCTTGAATATCTTGGAACAAAAGCTAAAGGAGTATATATTATTTTTATATGGCAATAACTTTAATGTGTTATTAATTCAGGGTTGTAATAAACTCTAGTTGTGTTTTCACTCTATAATTATAATTAGTTAAAAAGTATCTTCTCTCATCATTATGTCCATGATGCTTACATGGACATAGTTTGAGAAAAAAGTGATGCAAGTTGCCACACGATCAGGACGAGAGTTCAAAATTCAAACTCAGCACAGCTTTCCAAAGATCTGGTACTTAAGTTCTGTTCCTATAGCAGCAACTCAACACAAAGCCCACTGCCCTGATCTAAATGTAACCAAAACCTAATGCAAGCATTCATTTACCTCTCATTTTAAACCATGTCTTGTAGATTTTGATAGACTATATGTGTTAAGAAGCAACTGGAAAAGCTAGGGCACTGTATAATCACTGCTGATGATATAAAACAAATGTAGTAACTATGTCTAACTTGTAAGAGCACATGTTGAACATAGAATCATTTCAAGCAGGCATTTTCTCATGAGCTATTTGATCTTGAAAGCTCAGCATGTCAACATTCAATACATTAGCTCAGTATCATCCCTTCCCTCCAGTGTTCTTCCAGCTGGCAGTCCTGTACATCCATTTGTCAATGGCAGCTCCTTTTCATTCTTCATTGGCAGTTAGTCTTGCTCGAAAATGTTGGGGCCTGCACCCGACATCTCAGCCTTCCTCCCTCCTTACTGTCTTTGTTGTTGTCCAGTTATTACATCTTCTCACATTCCAATGGGCACCAGATTCATTTTCATAAAAGGAAGTAGGTAGTGTGGAAAATCCTTACATGTATAGCATTTTGTTAAACTGTGTATTGGTTAGAGTTGAGCAATTAGATTGTCTAGATTCAAAGGTAGTTTTTACTACCAGATGTCTGCTTCTCCCAAGAAGAAAGTCTGTCTCACAGTTTCATCCCCAGGTCCCAAGGGGTCCACGGGGGTGTGTGAGCTTGCTTCTTGGGAAAAAAGACATCTGGAGTTCTCCCACACTGCCCATGCTGTGCAGGATGTCTGGGAGGCTCTCCTCTGCTGACTTGATGCTTCCATTTCTCATTGTGTCTAGGTCAGTCTGGCTGTTCGCTTTGGTATCTCAGCCACCCACCCCTTCTTACTTCCAACAAGTGCTTAAAGTAGATTCAGTATTGGATGCATATAATTTTTTTCATGATTTTATCAAGAAATCAACAAAGTACTGCAGCATGTTTACTAATGCTGCAAAGACAAGTCCCTCATACAACCCTTTTCCAATCTCCATACTGCCTCGGCTCCTGCCAGTCTCAGAGACCCTACTCTTAGACCTTTGTGTTTTCCACAAGGACTCTGCCTCTTTGTCCCAGTCACCTGGGTCACCTGAGCTCATGGCCCTCCATCCATAACCAAAGACCTATCTGAGTGCCACCCCCTTGGGAGGAACTCCTAGCAAACTCACACAAATTTTATGGATATAAAACTTAATATATATAAAAATATCTGACTAATGGATATACATGAATTTATTTCTGGGTATGTTTTTGGCTAACAAAAGAATTTTGGATTAACAGCAGCTCCTATGGGGGTACTTAGGAAAAAACAAAAAAACAACAAATTAGTCATAGACAAAAGGAGGCAGAGAAAGTTGGCAGGAAAGGAATAGATATGTGTAATGAAATACTGAAAAGATAAAAGAAGATAATGGAAAGTAACCTAAGGCCTAAGAACCAAAGCATGCGAGGATATATGAGTAAAGAGAAGTACTGAAGAGCTGGGATGCTGGGAAGTAGGTGATGGGTGTCAACAACCTCAGAGTTACAAATTCAGAAAAAGATTTGCAGTAAATATGGCTAGTTATCTATGGGATTCAATTTTCCTCTTCTTCTGAAATAAGATACTTATTTGTTTAGGGCAGAAATTTCATCAGTTCAGAATATTTAACTTCCTAGACCCCCCTTTGGCTAAGGGGCAGATGTGACACCAATGAGAAGCAGGTGAATGGGGTTCTAGACGCTTTCCTTCCACAGCAGGGGACAAAGCCTCAGAAAGAAAAGAATGTTGCTATTCCCCTCTGCTTTCTCCTGATTCCTGCCTTGTGAGTGGTCCTGATGCTGACAGATGCAGTAGGTATCTTGCAGCCACGAGGAAGAAAACAGCATGACTAAGGACAGAAGGAGCTGAAAGGGGGACGACACATGATTTCTGATGAAAGCCTTGAGCCGTGACATTTTTTAAATGAAACTAGATACCTCTTACTGAAATGATGGAAGGATTTCCAGTTAAATTTCCAGCAAAAGAATGAAAAATGGAAATTAACTATAAATCACTTATTTATGTAAAATAATATGAACATAATTTCTGTTTGGGTTTCTGTTTTTGTTATTGTATTTTAGTAAACCTTAAAATATAAGAGATTTAAAGTTTACTTATAACCTGAGTCTGCCAAGTGTTTTCTATTTCTTTGTGTATGGTTTTAAGTTCTTCAGCCTCAAATATTACTTCACTGGGTGTTTTCAGGAACCTACATCTGTTTGGGGAGGAATTGCTATGTTACATTCCTCTAGGACTTTGAGTCCAAGGATATACACACCCCAGCAATCATAGTTTTATAGCTACTAATTCAATTCTTCTTACAGCTTTTGGGGTTTGGGTATAACCCCTTAGAAGCCAAGTTATTAGCTGAATAAGGAACTAACACCTCCAACAATGCTGTTCACTCAGCATGTTTCTTAAAAAACTCTTGTTATCCGAGCAAATCCTAAGGATATACAGCCAAGATGAGTTATGGAGAATTAATTACTGACTCCTGAGAATCTAAGAATGGGGCAGCAGCCCAGGTGTTCTCATCCTTGGGTCATGCTGTTTCATAGATGCAACTTACCTTAAGTAAACTTAGTGTTTCTTTTTGATAGTGCAACAAGTATAGAACTCAGACATGTTGCCAGTGACTTCCTTTAGGAAATCTGAGTATGTATTTGTTAACATTAATATGCAATAAGAATAAGCTTTCTAAAATTTGGACAAGTAGAAAAAAGTGGTATTTCTGTTCTTTGAATAAAAAGCAAATGCATTTAAAACATGCATAATTTACAAGTAGGTAAATTTATCAAAAGGAAAAAATGATCAATCCTATTTAAACTACCTGTTTTACAATTACAATAGTTTCTTATTCAGAAATGTATTAGGTCAACTTAAGTACTATTTATTACATCAGAACTACCAACACCTTTATTACCCTGTTTGGAAGACCGAACATGGATCACATGTTAGTTCCACCTTAGATATAGCAAATCATTTCTTTCCATTTTAATAGTTGAAATTTAGAAAGCAAATGGACCCAGAGGGGATATGCCCACAAGCAAGAGATGAACGTGTTCCAAATGGCAGTATATTTCCAAGGAGACTTACAGGCTTTTTATTCCAAGGATTGGCTCAATACTTCATTACTCAGAAAGTGTGTTTGATCAGGCGAGACCTTCAAATTTGAGCTCCTCTGTGGTCAGGGGAATGCTAATGACTGTCTGACAGCTTGTCACAGACATTGGATTTTTTTTCCTAGCATCTCTGGCCAGATTTCCTGTTTTCTGGCAGCTGTGCTGGTGCAGACTGCCAAGAGGCACCATACCCACAATCTTGAGAGGATTCTTTTCCCAGCAAGCCTTCTTTTACTGTCATCTATGTATTACATCTCTATTTCAAGTCTCTCTAGAATTTATAGTCATACTGGGCATTTAGTTTCAATTTGCATTTGTTTGTTATGTGGCTTTACACGACTTTTTGTCTACTTCATGAATCTGTCCGATCTTCCCAGTAGATCAAAGTACCTGGAGGATCTGATTCTCTTTGACATAGAGAAGCTCCCCAGAGACCATGCCTTTGATTTCATTTATAGCCCTTTAGGACAGTGTTTCCCCCTCAAACTCTCTTGCAGACTGGTACATGTCCTAAATTAGTGGGGAATAGAAGGAATGGAGTAGGAAGTGAAACCCAAGACAAGTCACAGTACCTGTTCATAAAAGGGAGGGGTTGCTAGGCAGGAAATCTTTGCCACTCTGGTCTTATCTCTTAGAGAACACTACCCAGGACTGCTCATCAATCATTGTCAACTATCTACTTTTACCTTAGGGTAAAAATGACCTTATATGCAAGTAGTGGTAATTCTTAGAGTAATATATGATGCCTAAACAATATCTGCAGGTGGTAATAAATTAGAGGTGTGACAGGGCAGTGCTTCACAAATGTTCCAGCTCAAGGTACAATCTCAAGCTTGTTCCAGCAAGTACATGCCCAAGTATAGGGGTTAGGGGCTTTGTCTTCTACCTTCACCATTCCTAAGGTGTTTAGATCCAAGTCTCTAATAACTTATTCTGGTTTTTAAAGAGGGTAGTTGTTCACATGAGAATAATTTCAATAGGGATGAGATGTTTTAGAGCATAGTAGATGGGCATCACTCCTACTGAGGCTTGCAGGCAAAGAGGAAGACAGATATTGATATTTCTCAGCACGGGTACATGTGCTGCAAGTCACCTATTGGTCAGTTGTGAGAGCAGGTGCAGGACAGTGTATATACAAGTCAACACTGGGAGAGGCACGTGTAAGAGCTGAGGGCTTGTAGCAAGGCTTGGGCAAAGCAAGGGGTATGGTTGAGCCAGGAAGTCTATGAAAACGAAAAGGCCGGGGGTAGAACCTCAGGCCTCAGATCTTGGTTAAATCCTAAAAACTGCTCATTGTGCTTCTGTTGCAGACAATGCATAGGAGTGAATGAGACAGAAAGCAAGACCATCAGGATGACTAAGAAGAGCAAGTACAACATGGCTGAGACTAAGTGTCCAGGGAGTTGAGAATAAGTGGCCTATTGTCATGTCCTATATAAGTAGAGTATATGGATGGGAAGCCAAGAATACACCAACAAATAAAATATTGACTATATCGGTCAAGGGCATATCGAGATGATCAGGATGCTGGCTATTGGAATGTTTATCCTCCCACCCCACCCCAGAAAAGGAGCTTCTTGTCTTGTTCACCACTGTTTCCCAGCTTCTGGAAGAGCCTGGCACATAGCAGGTGCACAGTGAACATTCATTAAAATCAATGATTAATTAAACTGGCTAGTATTCCATCTCACTTTCATTATTGGAGAACTGAAGAGCCAGCTAGCCTACAAAAACTCATTCTGGATGTAGAAGCAATAAGAAAATATGCATTCAAATAAAAGAGAATCCTTCTAATATTTCTTCATGTGTCTATCTTTTCCCATCCCCAACACCATTTATTTATTTTCCTTGACCTGCAAAGAATCTGTTTTGTCCATGATGAGTCCCAAAAACAGCCCTCAAAGTGGTTCTCCCCACCTACCCCACCCCACTGATGCTGCATCACATGGTAGGGTGTTGCCTTGCTCCTCCATGCAGGGAGCTTTTCTCATTACCACTAAGGCGCCAGGGAAGTGGTAACTGGGAACAATTTTCCCCAATACAGATAAAGCCTAGATAAAAAGTAGGGTGATACATAGGCAAGGGGTAGATGGGCCCTTCCTAGAGGACACTATGTCTTCCAGAATTTAATCCATTAATAATCAACAAACCAGCCCTACTGATTTAATGCCTAGGCTCTGCTGCCTGACTATATTTAGCAAAGCTTTCGAATGGCAGAGTGATTTCCTATAGGAATACTGAGTTTTTTCCAGGGACAGATGTAGCCTTGGTACATTGTCTTGTTATGCAGGATTTTTTTTTTTTTTTTTTTTTTTTACTGCACTTGTGCTGTTCTTCTTTTTTCAACTTATAGCTGGAGACCCTTTTCTGCTACCTCAAAACCTTTTTGAAATTAACCAGTAATAAATAAGATCTTTCTCTATAGACAGCTTTTTTCAAAGGAATAAAAGAATTAGAAAATTTGCAGGATCCATAGTATGCATGTCTTTGGTTTCCTGAGGTCCCTTAGGTGATATGGAATTCTTTAAAAATGTAGATAGATTTTGATAACATCATAATAAAGATCCTAAGAAATCACTAGCATCCATCAGATTGTAAAGTTTCTGAGCAATTCTCTCCCCAACCCCCATCCTGAGCCTAACATGGTGACTTGCTCACAGCCTCACTGGATAGATACTGGTTAGATAAATGAAAGCATTCATTAATCAATGTGATGTGAAGAATTTAGATAAATGATTCCTATTTCTCTCAGTCTAACAAGGGGAAATAGTCCAATAAACATATCTGTAAGTTTGATCGAATTTGTAAGTTCCTTTGAATATTTGGAAATCTATGATTTCATTTTTAAGACACACAGAATCTATTATGATAGACCATTGAATTTTATTCAGTTAGGTAATTTTGTGCCTCTTATTTTTAACCAGTTTGGTGTCTTTCTTGTGCTTTTCACTGTAGTATTCATGGATCCTATTAACAGTTAAAGAAAGTGGCAGATGCCAGGCATGGTAGCTCATGCTTGTAATCCCTGCACTTTGGGAGGCTGAAGCAGAATTATTTGAGGCCAGGAGTTCAAGACCAGCCTGGGCAACATAGTGAGACCCTTTTTGTTGTTGTTTTTCTTTTTTAAAGAGAAAGTAGAGATAACAGGTCACTCCGTGGTGAGGCTTGGGATGGTGATGGGAATGGAGTGGAGAAGGGACTCCTTCCCAATGACTAGATATGTCGTAATTTGTAAGAGGGCTCTCTCCCATGTGACTTTCTCTCCTCTTCCTACGTCAACTTTGTGTTGGGAGTGTTCAGGACAATATGTGAATGGAAAATTCATAAATGAATGTACCAATAGAAATAAAGATACATGTGGGTGTTGCTTTTTCACTTTTTCAATGAAGATCTGATTCTTTGGTGTTTTACTTGGTCCCAATACCACGTTTCCACAAGTTGTGGCTAAGGACTTGTCCTTAATTATAAGATTCTGGTTGTTGAAGCTGTTATTTATGCATGAAGGACTACTCAGAATATCACTGTAATTACACATCTGCCCCTCTGAGTTCTTCAAAAATAGGAACATGATTGATATGTTTGGAAAAGGTTAAAAATATGCTTAGTGCTAAAAGGAAAATGAGCTAAAATTTTCCTGGTATTTTATTATAGTTCTATATTTGATGATGATCTTTATTGCAATAGTAATACCTTGACTTTATAAAATTCTTTCATGTTTTAACCCTTGGTGTCCATACTTTTGCCTTTGGGAATATCTTGCAGGCTTGATGTAACCATTTTGCTTATAAGACAAGCAAATTGGGCCAGCCACAGTGGCCCACACCTTTAATCCAAGCACTTTGGGAGGCCAAGGGGGACAGAACACTTGAGTCCAGGAGTTCAAGACCAGCCTGGGCGACATTGTAAAACCTCGTCTCTACTAAAAATACAAAAATTTGCCAGGCTTGGTGGCACACGCCTATAATCCCAGCTACTCAGGAGGCTGAGGCATGATCTTTTGTCAATTTAGTTTACAGGGCCCCAGCAAGAGAACCTAGAAGGGTAAAAGAAAAGAAACCTTGTTCTTCCCTGCAACACAATAGGAGAGTTTAAAGGATGTGACTCAGGGTAGGTCAGAGATCCACAAGGGTTTCATTTCTGTTGTCAAAATAAGTACAGTGAAAATACCTATGAAAAGTAATAATTTAGAGACTATTAGTAAATAGTTCCTTGGTATAAGGTAATTTGTCATATTATTTGACTGGGGAAGGAACTTAGGTCATCCTCAGCTCTGGGATGCCTACACGGCAGGCAGATTGGTGCTTTTTGCAGCCTCATGGAAGACAGAAACAAGCAGAGGGCAAAAGACAGAACTCAGGAGAAAGTCTAGCTGACAGAGCAGGAACATCACCATCTTGGACAAGCACTGCCATTTTAATGTTCACCTTCATCAAAAACCTCCTAAATCCAAGGGCATCAGCTTAATGGCTAAGGTCAGCATGACCATAAGCCACAAATGACATCTCTTACCAGAAACATTCCAACCATAAGATAAACACCTCCCCAACCAGAGACATGCCAGCCCCAAGATAACCTCCCTTCCAGCCAGAGACATTCCAACCCTGCAATAAATTTCTCCCCCACCAGAAACATTCCAAGCCTGTGGTAAGTTCTCTCACCCTGAACCCTGAAATACTCTTAGGCTGTATTTCTTTCCTTTTTAACTCTTACATTTGGTGCCAAAACCCGGGATGGGTGTTGGAGGTAGAGGCTCTCTTGCAACCCAGGAAACAATGGACAGCAGCTGCTCATCCGGCTGGATCCTGAGATTCTCTGGTCGCCTACCCCATCTTGTCTCTCACTTCACTTTTCGAGCCATTTGTGTGAGAAGGACAACCAACCTGAAGGGGACTGCGAGGCTCAGGCTGGGGCTACTCTCCAGTGAGCCCTCAAAACCCTCAGTTCTCAGGAATCCACCTGCAACCACCTGCAACAAAAGTATTTCGCTCTCTCTTCTCTCTCCCTCTCTCCTTCCCTCCCTCTCTCACACACATGCACGACTCCACTCCAAGAGTCCCTTTGCTGATTCCAACTGAAACATCCAACATCACACACTAATCCAGCTGACTGGTAAGGGCTGCCCTCCCCTGGCTTTCTCATGGTACCCGGGAAAGTCAGGTCTGCTGTCCCGGTCCTCAGAGGACCAGTATGACTAAGCTAGAAGAAATCTTGGGGATGCCCAGTTTCTTCTCAACTTGACCATCCTCTTTAGAAAGATGATTCTGGGTCTCTGTCTTTTGTCTGGGGATGCCTAGAACCAAAACAGACATCCTCGGCCTCTTCTCACCAGTTCACATGGGTGCCAAACAATCCCACATTCCTACATCCTCTACACTGGGCTGTCTCCTTCACAAACTCCCCAAACTTGCCTTACGGGGAAGCATAAAGCCAAAGCATTTAGTCTTTTATTGCAACACTGCCTGGTCCCAATACAAATTAGATAACGACAGTCGACAGCCCAAAAATGGAACCTTTGACTTTCAAATTCTCAAGGACCTTGACAAATTTATAACCAGGAACAGTGAAAGGCAAGAGGTTCTCTATGTTCTGACCTTCTTCTGCCTTAGATCCTGACCGTCCCTATGTCAAGCTTGCAACCCCTCATGAAATCCTTCTTAATGACCCTCCCTATGTCAAGCTTGCAACCCCTCATGAAATCCTTCTTAATGAAAACCCTCCCTGGGTCTCTCCTTCCTTTGAAATTCCTTCCTCTGAAACCCCTTCCTCCAAAACCCCTTTTGACTCTGCAGATGAACCCCCTCCATATTTCTCATGCCCCTGCATCCACTCCTCACCCATCTGAATCCTCCATCCCAGCGGCCCCTCCTGGCCCCAAGCCTTCAGCCCCAAATCCTGCTCCTCCTCCTTCTCCACCTGTTAACCATTCACAAACTACTCCAACCAGTCAAACCACCTCTGCCATTCTCCCTCTCCAGGAAGAGGCTGGGGTTGAAGGCATTGCTCGCATTCACGCCCCTTTCTCCATGTCCGATTTGTTGCAGATCAAACAGCGTCTGGGATCTTTCTCTGAAAATCCCTCTCATTATCACAGGGAATTCCTACACATAACCCAATCCTTTAACTTGGCATGACATTTATATAATTTTAACCTCTACCATCGCTCCTGATGAAAAAGAGCACATCTGGCATTCAGCTGAAGTTCACAGAGATGAACTCCATAACCAAGCCCTTATACAAAATCCAGTGGCCAATGATGCAGTCTCCCATAAAGACCCAGATTGGACTTACCAACAGGGAGACAATGGCATCATGCGAAGAGACCACATGATTGCCTATCTCCTCATGGGCATGGACAAAAATGCCCAAAGGCAGTTAATTATGACAAACTTGGAGAAATTACACAGGAGCCCAAGGAGAATCCTGTCGTTTTCTTATCACACCTCACTGAAGCTATGCTAAAATATACCAATCTAGACCCAGAATCTAGAGAAGGGCAAGCTTTTCTCCACCTCCAATTTATTTCCCAATCTGCCACAGATATCTGGAAAAGATTACAAAAATTAGAGGAGGGTCCCCAGACATCTCAACAGGACCTCCTAAATGCAGCCTTCCATGTCTTTAACAACAGAGATGAGGAACAAAAAATTCAAAACGACAAATATCTCTGTACAAAATACCAGATGTTCACCTCTGCTGTCCAAAAGTCAGTTATACAAAAGCCTCCCAATAACCCAAAGGGAAACTTCCTCACCTCTCCAGAAGTCTGTTTCCAATGTGGCAACCTTGGACACCGGGCAAAGGCTTGTCCTAACCCCTGGCCCCTCGCCAAGCCATGTTCAACTTGTGGTCTTTGGAGACACTGGAAAATGGACTGCCCTCAATGGAGACACCCTCCCCATTTGGTGTGGCCCATAATGAGACCCCCTGACCACCACGGGAGGAAATCTCTTCACTGCTGGCACTAACAATGGAAGACTAAGGGTGCCCAGGATCCTTTGCCCCCACGTCAAGTTAGTCCATGGAACCCAGGGTAATTGGGACAGTATCTGATAAGATTATTTCCTTTCTTCTGGATACTGGGGTGAGCCTATCGATACTAACCAAATATCAAGGCCCATCAGAACGTTCATCCATTTCTGTTGTTGTCATGAAGGCCATACAAGAAACCCCATACAAAACACTGCCACATTGTATTCAACATACCACCAGGCTTTCACAGTTTTTGGCTGAATGAGGGTACCAGGTATCCAAAAGGAAGGTCCAATTAACCTCTTCAAAAGTCTCATACCTAGGATTAATCATAACTGCAAATACTTGAGAAATTCCGCCAGCACGAAAACAAGGTACTCAACAAATTTCTTTTCCTAAAACAAAAAGGGACTTACTTTCTTTCCTTGGATTAGTGAGATATTTCCGATTATGGACAGCAAATTTTGCCATTATCACTAAACCTCATTATGAACACACAAAAGGAAATCTTAACCAAACACTCGCTCTCACTCCAGACCTTTATCATGCTTCCTCTCACCTAAAACGTGCCTTATTACAGGCCCCTGCTTTAGGTCTTCCAACCCCAGAGACCCTTTCTTCTATATTTACACAGTTCTCATAATCAGGCCCCTGGACTATTAGCCCAACCCATGGAAGATTCCCCCCAAATAGTGGCATACTAGACCCCATTTACAAAAGTTGGCCCCTTTGCTTAAAAATTTTGGCCACAACCTCTCTGATTATCCCTGAGGCACAAACACTCACATTCTATGAACCCCTTCAGGTGTTTTCTTCTCATAGTCTACAAAATATGCTCAGCCATAAGGTGCTCACCTCCATTTCATCCTCTCACAGGCAAGTCTTACATTCAACTCTCCTTCAACCCTCTATCTCTCTTCATTAGATGCTCCCCACCAATCCCACCACTCTTTTGCCTTCAACACCAATTTTGGATCCCGACCAACACTCAAGCTCTGATTTAATTGAAAGTTCTCTCACCATGTTGCACCACCTTACTTCTACTCACATAAAGGGAGCCCCAGATTGGTTTACAGATGGGAGCGCATCAAAAAAAACCCTCCCGTCCAAGCAGGATATGCCATCATTGAGGCATATCATGATGTTACTCACTCTCTCCCACCTAGAAAAGTTATAGAGCCTGCCTCCTTGCCTTTGGGCACATCCTCTCAACAAGCAGAATTAGTTGCCCTAATAAGAGCACTAACCCTAGCAAAAAACACACAAGTTAATATATACACCAATTCTAAATGTGCCTATAACATCACCCATTCCAGTGCCCAAATTTGGAGCAAGCAAGTCTATCTCACAGCTAAGAGAACTCCTATCATTAATGAAAAACTAATCCATTATTTACTAAAGGCAGCTTTACTTCCAGAAAAGGTTGCAGTTACCCATTGCAAAGGATATCAATCAGATAAAAGCCACATTTTGATAGGAAACCATGAGGCTGACTATTGGGCAAAATACAACTCAACCAATTATCCAATGCCCCAGTACCTATTTCTTCTCATACAACACATCCCCTCCTTTTATCCAGAACACCAAATACAACAACTAGTCACGACAGGGGCACAATTCAAACCCCCACACTGGTTCATACAAAACAAATTAGTCCTACCTGACCCTGAAAAAAACAACTCTTTTACGGGACATTCACAACCTCTTCCAGAAGAGCCATTCCCCTCTACATTTCTTAAGTTCCCATATACACACAACCCCAAATGTAAAGGAACAGCTAAAAGCCATTTCCCATCAATGTTTTATTTGCCAAAAAGCTTCACCCCACTCCAACACTAGACCCCCTTCTTTCCTAACCCATCAAGCCAAGGGACACCTTCCAGGACAGGATTGGCAAATTGATTTTACCCACACGCCCCTGGTTAAAAAGGTTCAATTTCTTCTAATTCTGCTCAATACCTTTTCAGGATGGGTCAAGGCTTTTCCCATGACCAAAAACAGGCTTCTACTGTCACCTCAAAATTAATAACAGAAATCATGCCCAAGTTCAGGGTACCTCTTTCTTTTCAATCCAACAATGGTCCTGAATTCATCTCTCTAATTACTCAAACACTTGCACAAGCTCTACAAATCACCTGGAAGCTACACATCCCCTGTCGACCTCAAATCTTCAGGAAAGCTTGAAAAAATGAATGACATTCTAAAAAACACCCTCATCAGGTACTCACTCCAAACACATAAAGACTGGGTTACACTTTTACCTTTGGCCCTCTTAAAACTTCAGGCACTCCCAGGTAAACCCTTAATGCTCAGCCTCTTTGAACTCATGTATGGAAGACCACTTGCCCCCTTTGTTCCACACCTCAGGGTCAAGCGCCAATTCTACCAACTCCTCTCGTTTCCTCTCTTCTACATACCATCCACCATTTCATTTGGGAATATGCTGACAAATACCGGCCACAACCCATTGCCAACTCCTCTAATCCCTTCCTACAGTCAGGAGATTGGGTTCTGATGAAAGATCCCAGTCCTACGCCCAATTACCCCTCACACCTAAATGGAAGGGACCTTACCAAATCATCCTTACGACACCCATGGCAGCAAAACTCCAGGGACTCCCCAGCTGGATTCATTATACTTCTCAAGAAAACAGATTTCCCTTCCCCACATACCCAAACAACCAAATCTAAAACCCCTTCAGCCTTCTCTTGTGTCTCCATAGGACCCACTTCCCTTTGCCTCACTTGAATCCTGGAGGAAAAGGAAGAGAAATCCACATAAGCCACTTATGTCTCTTTCTATCCCAACCTTTCATCACTTCTTAACCAATCTCGTTACAGACCTTCAGTAGTACCCTTATGAAACTCTGATTATACATCCTTAGCAGCTTCTTACTGTTTTATGGGACCTATGGCTTCAAGGAACTTTCTAGGACTTTACTCCTATCCAAATAACCTTTTTCTCTTTTTGCTTGTTTTTTTTCCCCCAATATAAATTCCCTAAGTACATCAACCTTACCAATCCAACCAATCCTCACTGCTCTCAAGCTAGAATGCTCTATAAACCTTACACAATCTCTCTTGCTGCAAGCTAACTCCTCCTTTGCTCTGGAATCCTGGATGTGCTTATCACTATCTTCCTCAGCTTATACGGTCCTTCCTGTACCCCTTTATGACCTTTTACCAGGAAGTATAACCCTAATTTATAAACTCCAAAAAAGAGCTTCCTTTTTTGAAAGAGCCAACACCCTGGTCAGTAATTATCCCACTTCCAGGGCCAATCAGGCTAACAAATTATTTCAAACCTATTACAACTCCCTACAATGCTTCAAGCCCCAAGGCCTTCTCATTGAAGTCCCTATAACTAAATACACCCCTTTTTACAACAAGCTTCACTGCTTTTCAGCCTCTGAGGGAAATCTCCCTGTAGGATAATTAACACCTAACCAATGCAACCGCACTATCATTATTAAACACCCCTCTGACCATCAAACTAACTGAGTTGATTACCAAGTATCACCTGAAGCAAATGGAGCGTTTCTGCATCTGGCTTGTTTTATGGCCTCTTCCTTAACCAATGCTTCCAGCCTAACTTGTGCTGTCTCTGGTGTCCACCTTTTTCCATGGCTCAGTATCAATGGTGCAACATTGATTGCATTAAATGTGTAAAAAATAACTCTCCCTATATTTCTACTACAGTAAGTGTCTCCCTGGCCTCCTCCTTGTCCATCTGGAGTAATGAACCACAGGAAAGAAAAACACTCCATCTTTAATTCACTTATTCTCTTTCCATATATCTCTGCCTATATTTAAGACAAAGGCTTGTTCTTTTTGTGTGGCACCAACACATATCTTTGTCTCCCCACAAACTGGACTGGAACCTGTACCTTAGTTTATCTATCTCCCCGCACTGGACTAGTTCCCCCTAATCAGCCTTTTCCCATCTCATCCATTCAATATGCTAGGAAAAGAAGGGCCATCCACGTCATTCCCTTACTGGGTGCCTTGGGTATAACCTCTGGACTTGGATTGGGAACAGGCAGATTGGCCATCTCCTTAACATACTTTAAGGCTCTTTCAACAGAACTACAGGCCTCTTTAGAAGATATAGCTTGAAGCCTTCTAAGAGTCCAAGACTGACTAGACTACTTGGCTCTGGTATAGCCCTCCAAAACAGGTGGGGACTAGATCTTATAACTGTTGAAAAAGAGGCCTCTGCCTCTCATTGGCTGAGGAATGTTGTTTCTGTATCAATCAATCAGGCCTAGTAAGAGACGCTGCTGAAAAACTTAAAAGAAAGGGCTAAAAAGCTAAGGGAATAACAAAACAACCAAATAGATTATTGGTTTGAGAACAAAATCATAGCATGGGTCATCCCATCCCTGGGCCCTCTCCTAATGATATGCCTAGGCCTAATGTTTTACCCTGCCTAATTAACCTTTTTCAAAGATTTTTAACCTATAGGATCATGGCCATTTCACAATTACCCCAAAACATCTACAGATGGTGTTATTCCTGCAGTCAATCTGAGACCAAAAAACTCTCCATCCCCTTGTCAACAGGAAGTAGCCAGAAAGAACACGTCACCCCTCGTCCTTTTTATAACTAAAGGGTCTGGATTGACATAGCAGGAGCATTGCCATCTTGGACAAGCTTCACCATTTTAAAGTTCACCTTGATCAAAAACTGCCTAAATCCAAAGGGCATCAGCCTAACGGCTAAGGTCAGCATGACCATAAGCCACAAATGACACCTCTGACCAGAAACATTCCAACCATGAGATAAACCCCTCCCCAACCAGAGACGTGCCAGCCCCAAGATAACCTCCCCTCCTGCCAGAGAGATGTCAGCCCCAAGATAACCTCCCCTCCAGCCAGAGATATTCCAACCCCACAATAAACTTCCTCCCCACACAGAAACATTCCAAGCCTGTGTTAAGTTCTCTCACCCTGAACCCTTAAATACTTATTCTGTAAGACAGAAGGCTCCTAACCAAAAAAAAATCAGCCAGAAGCCCCTCTCAGGTTTATTCTCCAAAATAAACCTGTCTTTGATGGTTGAGCTGCTTTTCATGTTTATTTCCTCTTTAGCTCTTATACTAGTGCTTTAGTGCTACTTCACTATTTTTTTTTTTTCTAGAACAGCTGGAATTCTCTTTTTACATAGAATGGGACTCAGGGAGATTTGATCACTTCATAAATTTTTTTTCAAAGCAGGTCTCATTTCTTTCCATCCCTTTCAACAATCTTCAGGGCCTTATATAGATTAAATGACAGTTTTCTAATAAATGACAATATTCTAGCTTAGTAGACAATAAACAAAATGGAGAGGGAGAGTTTTGCATAGTCTTAAAGTAATAATAGCTAAATAAAATATAATCATCAACTTAAAGATGAGAACTCTAATTACCACACAATGTGAACAATTTCCATATAATTAACTGTTGTTTAGGCTATAGAATAACTAAGACAGCTCTCTGGTTTTCCTGTAGGTAGGAAACATATTGGTTTGGCAGATGTTTTACTTATTATCAATTGCTTTTCAATGATAGTTTCCCTTCCTTTGCAGTGAATTCAACACAATCCACTTAAAACAACAAAATGTTTATTGAGTAATCAGTACATACAAGGCAATATGTTAGGCCTGAGAAGAAAAACAAAAATAAGCCTCAATACTTTCTCTTGAGAAGGTAACAAAAAGGAGTAAAATGTACGTGTAAATTATGATAATCTGTGGCAGAAGAAGTAAGTGAATAAACACATTTCATCTGGGGGGAAAAGTTTGGTTTTACATTTGTGATGATACTAGAAGGTAGGCAAGATTTAAAGGACTGAGACGAAGGAGTTTCCAAGAAAAGGGAACACTGCCTATGAAAATATGAGGCAGATAATCTTGAAGTGTCTTAGTTTTTTCAAGCTTCTATAACAAAATATAAACCACATGGCTTATAAACAATAGCAATTTATTTCTCACTGTTCTAGATGCTGGTCCAAGATCAAGGCACCAGCAGATACAGTGTCTGGTAACAGCCCATTTCCTGGCTCCTAACTGACACCTTTCTTGCTGTGTCCTTAGATGGTAAAAGGGGCTAGCTAGCTCTCTGGTGTATCTCTTATAAGCATACTAATACCTGTCATGAGGGTGGAGCCTTCATTATCTAATACCTTCTAAAGGCCTCACCTCCTAATACCATCACCTTGGACATTAGGATTTTACCATATAAATTTGGGGAGGACAGAAACATTCAGACTATAGCAGAGTGTTTTCAGGGAAGAATGAGAGATGTGGTTGACAGAAATTTAAGGGATCACAATAGAGTAGGGCTAGTTTATGCTAATACAGTAGCCATTAGCTACACGTGGCTACTCAGCACTTGAAATATGGCTAAAGAGAAATTTTCTGTAAATGTAAAATAGATACCAGATTTTGGACACTTAATTTTAAAAAGTAAAATATCACATGTTTTTATATTGATTATGCATTACAAGATATTTTCAATAAAATAGATTACTAGAATTAACTTCATCTGTGCCTACTTTTTTTAATGTGCACACTAGAAAATTTTAAGTTACATATGTTGCTCATATTATTTTTCTATAGGATAACATTGGGCCAAATTATGCCAAAATTCGAGTATCAGACAAAGCTCCCCAATAACCCTTGCTGCCACTGCAGACTCCTATAGCCTAGGCCACCAAGGTTTCCCACAGTCTTCACAGATGGTGACCTCAGTTGACAGAGCTACATGAAGACTGCACCACTGCACCCTCCCCATAACTGCAGCCACTGCACCCCACCAGCCAGCACCCTAACACATACCTGCAAGTGAAACGCTTTCCCCACTGAAGCCAGTCCATAAAATATGGAAACATTTACTGCTCCCTCCAATGGCAGACATCTATGCAAGGCCACAAGAAACATGAAAAAGCAAAGAAACATGACACCACCAAAGGAACAAAATAATTGTCCAGTTACTAATCACCTCAAAATGGAGATCTAGAATTGTCTGAAAATTGATTAAAAATATTTTAAGGTAGCTCAGTGAGATACAAGATAACACAGATACCTCAACAAAATCAGAAAAATAAGACATAAAATAGGAAGTTCAACGAAGAGATAGAAATCATAGATAAGCCAAACAGAAATCCTGGAGCTGAAGAATACAATTAATAAAATGAAAAAAAATACAATAGAGAACTTCAACAGCAGATGAGATCAATCAGGAGAAAAAATTGGTGAACTCAAAGACAAGGCTTTTGAAATTATTCACTCTGAGAAGAACAAGAATAAAAGAACGAAAAAGAGTAAACAAACCCTGCAGGACTCATGGGCCACCATTAAGCGAACAAATATACACCTTATAGGAGTTTTAGAAGGAGAAAAGAGAGAAAGAGAAAGATACTTATTCAAAGAATTAATGATTGCAAACTTCCCAAATCTTGGAAGAGAAATAAACATCCAAAGTCCATGAAGCTCAGAAGTTCCCAAATAGTCTTTACCCAAAGAAGACTTCACCACGACACATTATAATCAAATTGTCAAAACTCAGAATTTTGAAAACATCAAGAAAGAAGTGACTTTCCACATATGGTGGAACCTCAAAGGTTATCAACAGATTTATCTTGCAGATCAGGAGAGAATGGGAAGATACATTCAAAATTATTAAAGAAAAAATTTGCTAATGGAGAATACTTTAACTGGCAAAGCTGTTCAGAAATAAAGGATAGATAGTTTCTCAGATTTAAAAAAAAAAAAAAAGCTCAGCAAGTTCATCATTCCTAGACCTGCCTTATAAGAAATGCTAAGGAGAGTTTTTCAACAAATGAAATGAAAGAATGCTAGTTTGTAACATAAAAACATAAAAATATAAAATTCACTGGTAAGGTAAATGTATAGTCAAATTCAGAATTCTTTAATACTGTAACGATCTTGTGCAAATCGCTTTTAAACTCTAGCATATAAGTTAAAAGACAAAAGATTTAAAAATAATTGTAGCTACAAAATTTTGTTAACAAATACATAATATAAAACAATGTAAGTTGAGATATCAAAAACATAAAATATGGAGTGTAAAGAAGTAAAAGTTGAGACCTCTTGTGTGCTATTTAAGTTTTATTATCTTTAAATAGACAGTTACACTATAAGATGTTTCATATAAAACCCGTGGCGACCACAAGGCAGAATCCTGTAGTAGATACACAAGAGATAGAGAAAGTAACCAAAAGCATACCAATATAAAAAATCGTGAAATCACAAAGAAAGGGAGTAAGAGAGAAACAATGGAACTACAGCACAGTCAGAAACATTTAACTTAATGGCAATAGTAAGTCTCTACCTATAAATAATTACTTTAACTGTAAATACATTCTCCAATCAAAAGACATAGAGTGGCTAAATGGATTAAAGAAAAAAAACAATTATATGCTGCTCTCAATGGACTCACTTTAGCTTTAAGGCCATATATAGGCTGAAAGTGGAGGTATAGAAAAAGATATTCCATGCTGATATTAACCAAAAGAGAGCAAAGTGGTTACACTTACATCAGACAAAATAGACTAAGTCAAAAACTGTCATAAGAGACAAAAATAGTCATTGCATAATGATAAAGGTGTCAGTTCATCAAAAGGACATAACAACTGTAAATATGTATGCACATAATATCAGAGCACCTAAATATATAAAACAAATATTAACAGATCCCAAGGGAAATATACATAACAATTCAATAATAGTAGGGGACTTTAATACCCTACTTTTGACAATGGACAGATCATCCTAGCAGAAAAAATAATATAAAAGCATTGGATGGACTTAAAGTTCATTTTACACCAGCCAGACTTAACAGACATGTACAGAACATTCTATCCCAAAGCAGCAGGGTACACGTTCTTCTCAGGCATACATAGAACATTCTCCAGGACAGATCAAATGTTAGGCCACAAAACAAATCCTAAATTTAAGAAGATTGAAATCATATAAAGTGGTTTTTTTAATCACAGTTGAATGAAATTAGAAATTTATAACAGGAGAAAAACCGGAAGGATCCAAAATATGTGGTAATTAAACACATTCCTGAATAATCACTAGATCAAAAAAGAAGTCAAAATGGAAATTTAAAATATCTGAGGCAAATGAAAATGGAAACTCAACATACCAAAACTTATGAAATGCAGCAAAAGCAGTTATAAAAGGGAAATTAATAGCAATAAATGCCTGCATGAAAAGAAAAAAGACCTTAAACTAACTTTACACCCCCAAAGAACTAGAAAAAAGAACAAACTATATGCAAAGTTTTCAGAAGGAAAGAAAAGATTAAAACAAAAATAAATGGAATAGGGACTAGATAAACCATAGAAAAGATCAAAACTAAAAATTTGTTTTCTGAGAAGATAAACAAAATTGGCAATAGTTAAGAAAGGACTCAAAATCAAAAATGAAACAGGACACATTACAACTGATGTCACAGAAATAAAAAGGATAAGAGACTACTATGAACAATTAAGTGCCAACAAATTGGATAACCTAGAAAAAAATGAACAAGGTCCTAGAAACATACAACCTACCTGAATCATGAAGAAATAGAAAATCTGAACAGACTAATAATGAGTAAGGAGATTGTATCAGCAATCAAAAATCTCCCAATAAAAAAGCTCAGGACAGGATGGCTTCACTGGTCAATTCTACTAAACATTAAAAAAAAAAAAAATACCAATCCGCCTTAAACTCTTCAAAAATATTAAAGACGATGGAACACTTTCAAACTTATTTTATGAGGCCAGCATTACCTTTATATCAAAGACAGACAATGACACTACAAGAAAAGAAAACTACAGGCTAATAACCCTAATGAATATAGATGCAAAAATCCTCAATGAAATACTAGCAAGCCAAATTCAACAGAACATTAAAAGAATCATACAGCACGTTCAAGTTGGATCTATCCTGAAGATACAAAGATGTTGTAATACATGCAAATATATAAATGTGATACATCACATTAACAGAATGAAGAAAACCAAATGATCATCTCAAGAAATGCAGGAAAGGCATTTTAAAAAATTTATTATTATTTTACAATTAAAACTCTCATTGAATTAGGTATAGAAGGAATGTACCTCAAAATAATAAATGTTATATGTCACAAGCTTACAGGGAACATCGTATTCAATGGTGAAATCATTAAAGCTTTTCCTCTAAGATCAGGAATAAGACAACAATACCCAATTCTCCCGAATTTCTATTTAATATAGTAATGAAAGTCCTATCCAGAGTAATTAGGCAAGGGAAAGAAATAAAGGCATCCAGATCAGAAAGGAAGAAGTAAAACTGTTTGCAGATAATATAATGCTGTATGTAGAAGCCCTAAAGGATCAACCAAAAAAACTGTTTGAACTAATAAACAAGTTCAGTAAAGTAGCAGGATAAAAAATCATCATACGAAATTAGGTAACATTCTCATTCTCTCTCACTTTATTGTCCAAGCTAGTCTTGAACCCTTGGCCTCAAGTGATCCTCCCATCTTGGCCTCCCAAAGCACTGGGACTATAGCTGTGAGCCACTGCACCTGGTAAGTGGTTTCTATACACTAACAATGAATGATCTAGGGGGAAAAAAATCAAGAAAATAATCCCATTTAGAGTAGTATCAAAAAGCATTAAACACTTAGGAATACATTTAACCAAGGAGGTGAAAGATTTGAACACTGAAAACTATACAACATTGACAAAAGAAATTGAAGATGACACAAATAAGTAGAAAGATATCCTATGTTCATGGATTGGAAGAATTAATGTTAAAATGTCTGTATTACCCAAAGTGATCAATGCAATCCATATAAGAATTCCAATCAGATGTTTCCATAGAAATAAAAAAATCCTAAAATGTGTATGTAACTACAAAAGACACAAAAGGGGGGAAACAAAAGCTACAGGCCTCACATTACCTAATTTCAAATTATATCACAAAACTATAGCAATCAAAACAATATGGTACTGGCATAAAGCCAGACACATAGAAAAATAGAACAGAACAGGAAGCCCAGAAATAATCTCACATATATATAGTCACTAATCTTTGACAAAAGCATCAACAATAGACAATGGGGTAAGAATAATCTCTTCAGAAAATTTGGTGCCAAGAAAACTGGATATCTACAAGCAAAAGAATGAAATTGTTCCCTTATCTTACATATGTGAAAAATCAATTCAAAATGCATTAAAGTCTCGAACATAAGACCTAAACTGTAAAGCTACTAGAAGAAAACCTAGGAGAAATCCTCCTTGATGTTGTACTTGGCAGTGATTTTTTGAATATCACGCCAAAGACACAGACAATGAAAGCAAAAATAAACAAGTGGGCCTACATCAAAGTAAAAAGTTTCTGCACAGTGAAAGAATCAATCAACAAAATGCAAAGGCAACACATGGAATGGGAGAAAATATTTGCAAACTATATATCTGGTAAGGGGCTAATATCCAAAATATCAAAAGAACTCATACAACTCAAGAGCAAAAAAAAAAAAAAAAAAGAAAATGAGCAGAGGATCTGAATAGACATTTTTTCAAATAAAACATGCAAATGGTCACCAGCTATATGAAAAAGTGGTCAGCATCCACTAATCGTCACAACCACAAGGAGACATCACCTCACACATTTTAGGGTGGCCATTATCAAAAAGTCAAAAAATCTCAAATGTTGGCAAGGATGCAGAGAAAAGGGAATTCTGTACACTATTGGTGGAAGTGTAAATTATTACAGCAATTATGGAAAACAGTATGCAGTTCCTCAAAAAACCTAAAAATAAAACCTAAAATAAAAATTGTATAATCCAACAATTTCACTTCTGAGGATATATCCAAAGGAAATAAAATCAGCATCTCAAAGAGATACCTACACTCCCATGTTCATTGCACCGTTATTCACAATAGCCAATGGAATAGGATATGGAAATAACCTAAGTATTTGTCAATGGATAAACGGGTAAGGAAAATGTGGTATATATACAATAAATTATTATTCTGCCTTTAAAAAGAAGGAAATCCTGTCATCTGTAAGAGCATTGATAAACCTAGAGGACATTAAGCTAAGTGAAATAAACCAGACACAGAAAGCCAAATGCTGCGTGATCTCACTTAAATAAAAAATCTAAGATGGAATCTAAAAAAGTTGAACCCATAGAAACAGTAGAATTGAGGTTGTCAGGGTCTGGAAATCTAAAATTCTAAAATCTGAAAAAGTCAAACTTATAGGATGTGGAATCTAAAAACGTTGAACTTACAGAGACAGAGTAGAATAGTGGTTGCCCCCAGGGAGGCAGGTGAGCAATGGCAAAATGTTGGTCAAAGGGTACAAGCTCTCAAAAAGCTCTAGAGATCTAATGTCCAACATGGTGGCTACAGTTAATAATAATGTATTGTGTACTTGAAATTTGCTAAAAGAGTAGATCTTAAGTAGATCTTGCACGCACCCACTCCTCCCCCCCCCCCAAAAAAAAACAAAGTAACTATGTGAAGTAAGGAATAGGTTGTTAATTAGATGGGGGAATTATTTCAGAATGTATATGTTTATTAAAACATCACATTGTATATCTTAAATATATACAATTTTTGTCAGTTATACCTCAATAAGGATGGGGGAGAGAATTTTATAGCTATCCACTATTAAAGAAAATACTTTACATAGAAATTTCTGTAGGAAAAAAATTTGTTATTACGAATCTGAATTTCTCTAGCCTGTAACTTTCATTTTCCTTTTGAAATGATAGTTCTTTATAATGGAATTGTTAAAAACTGAAGGTTGGTTACTTGGAAACCCAGTTATTGAGTTTTTTTATGCTGTCTGAAATTTAAAGTACTTCAGCATAGATAATGTGATATGTAGGTGTCTGTTTAAATTAGCGTTAACCTATACCCAAGAAGATGCTTAACACTCAATATATTCTAATCATAAACTCACACTTGAAAGGTGGGTTGCACATGAAAGATGCTGTACTCTGGATAATTCTGCCAGAGCTTCAAAACTTGCTATCTGAATCTGCACTTAAAGAGTTTCAGAAGAGATAATATGGGACCATTTTCAATAGTGAAATGAATGATATGCCTCCTCTCTTGGATGAACAGAAGCATGAGAAATGAAGAGCCTGACAGCTTAACACCTTGGGAAAAGACTACTAAAATTTAGAACCCTATCTTGCATTCCTCCCCTTCATGAAGGGTTTTCTTGTCTGACACAATTAGAAAGTTAGCTGATCTTTCAGTCAGAACACTTTCTCATTTTTCCTGGGAATTAGCCTTTCAGGCAAAGTGGTTACCAGAGTTCCTAGATGATCAGAGTATCAACACTACACTGAGCTTACAGAGCAAGAAGTATGACTGTTTTGGAGTCTGCCTGTAATGGGTATTTGTACACCTCTTGATCTGAGACTTTCATGAGAGGTTGTAGAAAGATGTACACCTCAGTGACTATACACCCTGTTTTGCCCAGGAGGGTCCCAGTTTACACTTACTGTCCAGTCTTGGTTTTTAGTAACACCACTTTTCACTTCTAAAAGTGTCCAAATTTGAATGATAAATTATAAGGATACTCTTTTGTGGTATTTTAAAACATATGTCCACAAATTCTTTGCTATTTCTCCCTCAAGAGTAGGAGCCTAATTCCTCACCTCTTGAGTACAGGCTGGACTTAGTGACCGGCTTCTAAGGAATCAAATAAGGCAGAAGTGATGCTGTATGACTTTGGCCCATGTCCTAAAAGATCCCCTTGCTTTTTTAGTATTTTTAGTAGAGATGGGGTTTCATTGTGTTAGCCACGATGGTCTTGATCTCCTGACCTCGTGATCCACCCACCTCAGCCTCCCAAAGCACTGGGATTACAGGCATGAGCCACCATGCCCGGCCTAAGATCCCCTTGCTTTTTTTAGGGGGAACCACTCACTGGGGGGAGACCAGCTGCCATGTTGTGAGAACACCCAAGTAGGCCTAAGAATAGGTCCACATGGCAAGGACCTGAGGTCTCCTGCCAACAGCCAAGTCAAGCAGGCCATTTTGGATGTGGATCCTCTGGCCCCAGTCAAACCTTCAGAGACAACAGCCCCAACTGACAGCTTAACTACAGCTTCATGAGAGACTCTGAGCTAGAATCACCTAACTAAGCCATTCTCAGATTCCTAATTTTCAGAAACTGAAAGAATGTAAATATTTGCTCAGCACTGCTAAGTTCTGAAGAATTTATTATGCAGCAAAATAGAATACAACTACCTATAGCTTTCACACAGTTCTCATCCTTAGACTTTATTGGTATTTACTATGACAAATGAAAATGACCAAATTGCCCTAGGTCTGACTGAGCTCCAAACCCTCTCAGTATGTTCATATTTCAGCATGGCAAAGCAAAAATTAACCATTAAATTACACTTAATAGTAGTAATAGCTATCACTTTTTGGGCATTTAGAGTTTCTTAGAAACTTTGCTAGGATTTTGTATAGATTTACCTGATATACTTCTCACAATAAGCCCTGTGAAAGGTATTCTCAACTTCGTTTTGTAAGCAAGAAATCTGAGATTCAGGTAAGGCAAGCTCCAAAAGTTCCCACAGCCATTCATTGGTGGAACCAGCTCTCCACCTAGGTATATCTGACTCCAAAGTTCACACTCTTCACCAAACTTAAAAATACACACTACTGTCTTTCAACAAAGAATCCAAAAAAAAAAAAGGAACAGAAATTTTAGTGAAAGGCAATGAACAAATGCAGAGAAACTTTGTCTGAAAGAGAGAATATGTAAGGCTTTATATGCTGTTGTTAAATCATATTTTTTCGAAGCAAATAATACATTCATATGGTTCAAAAGACACAAAAGATATTTTGACAAGATAGCACTCACCTTTGCCCCCAGCCACCTGGTGACCCCTTCCTGAAGGCAATGAACATTGTTTCTTGCATATCTTTCCAAAAATATTCTATGTGTCTAGAAGACCATGCCTACATATACTCCCCACCACTACCATTCTTTCTTACACAAGTGATAGCATAGACTGTACATTGTTTGGCTGTTTGGCACTTTTTTTTTTAACCTAAGAATGAATTTTGGATGTCATTAAGAATCAGTGAATAACAAAGTATCGCTGATGGAGATGGAGTCTCGCTCTGTCACCCAGGCTGGAGTGCAGTGGTGCAATCTCAGCTCACTGCAAGCTCAGCCTCCCGGGTTCACACCATTCTCCTGCCTTAGCCTCCTGAGTAGCTGGGACTACAGGTGCCCACTACCATGCCTGGCTAATTTTTTGTATTTTTAGTAGAGATGGGGTTTCACCGTGTTAGCCAGAATGGTCTCGATCTCCTGACCTCATGATCCGCCCTCCTCGACCTCCCAAAGTGCTGGGATTACAAGTGTGAGCCACCATGCCTGGTCCTCATTTTTTTTTTTTTTTTTTTTACAGCTGCATTATATTCTATTGAATTGTATAACAATTTATGTAATGACTACCCTTTTAATAATGATTTTAGTTATTTGCAATCCTGCTATTTCAAAACAAAATGCTGTGATGAATAACTTTGCCCATATATCATTTCTAAATGCAAGTTCTCAGCCCCATAGCCAACACTGACTTGCTGAAGATTCAGTCCTAAGGCATTATGGACTAAATTATTTACTAGCTTAATGTTAAAACTATAAGTACTGTGTTGTGATTTTTATTCTTACAGTTTCTAATTTGGTCTTGAGGTCTCTGTGGAGAATGGCCATAAGCCAAGATAGCCGCTTGCTGAGAGAGCCCTGGTTCAAGTGTGTTGGTCCTGTGAGACACAATGAGAAGGTGAAACCAAATTGCATGAAACAGAAGAAATGTATGACTTACATATCCCAGAGAGGTTAGGGGTCCCGATGGGAGGCCCACAGAAGTCTGGAGGCAACAGGGAGCTCAACCACCAAGTGGGGAGCGAGAGAGGAGAGAGCACATGTGGGACGAGGCTTTCATTAAGGCCCATTAGCCTTCCTGAGGGGGTTGTGAATTGTCTGGTTTAAAGAAAACACAGATGAAGGGGGAACTTATTAACTTTGGTGTGGGCCATTAGGTTTTATCATGGCCAGCAGCTGTGGGATGAGGAACAAGTGGTCTATATTGTAAACAACCACACAAGGAGAGGAAGTTTTCACCTGGTCAAATGCGACAGGGTACTACTGGGTTCCAGTAACTTGTGTTAGGTCTAAAATGGATGCCCAGGCAGCAACTCCATTAAATAAATTTATGACAGTACTGAAATTACTGGCTTCCTTTTCTACTATTCTGAGAGTGGGGTGAGGGCAAAAGAGCACAATTATTTTAATATTTCTTATCTTAAGTTAATAGGCATTTATCTTCTAACCCACTTTATCAGAAAATAGCTGATGAAATGATTTGAATTTGGCAGGCTTATCAGTTCAGTTTTCAACACATTCTCATTTGTCTGTGCAACCAAGGAAATGGTGGCTGCTTTTTAATATAAATACCTTTGTATTTTCCTCAAACTTCCCCCAGCTTCTCTTCTCGGAATTTCTACCTGCTCCCGTCCTGCTCCGCCTTTAAATATGCAATTATTTAGGCCTGAAAGCTGGAATTCACCTGTTTCCTGTTTTTTGCCCTCCCCCATATTGTGGGGGCAATCATCAGAAGAGCCAGAAGTGACCTCAAAATTCTCATTCTTGGTTGCCAGGACAATGGACCAGCTGGGATGGGAGGCTCCTTCTCGCAATATGAGAGGCTGCACTCACACCAGCTGCTCAAGTGACCAGCCCCCTTCCTAACCCGTCCCTCCTACCCCACGCAATCTCCCATAAGCTCAAGGTTGCCACATGCTGCACGACTAGCATTCCTAGACAAAGTCTGTAAACTGCAGCCTCCAGCAGCGTGTCTCTCCCTGCAACAGGCTGCTTTCTCACATGTGCCCTATAAAAAAGATATCAAGGGGTTAGTTTCCACTATTGGAATATAGACCCACACTACACATCCAGCAGGGCACCCTGCCCCAGCACACTTCTCTGTGGGATGATGGGAGAATGGAGACCTGCTGTCTCTTCCCTTGATAATTCTTCCAATTTCCCAATAATTTAGCCCAATAATTTGTCCCTTTTTCCAATAAAGCCTCTTCCTAAACACATGCTGTGTGGCATTGTGGAACTTGTCCTGCCCCCGAAATGAGATAAATGAGATAAAAAGAGACCCATCTTGCCTAGCATATGACCAGTCAGTCTCCAAATACTCCTAATCCTGGAGCGGCTGGTTTACTGAATGATGGACTTTGTAGGTAAGACAAAGTACAGCATTTTTGTTTCTCACCTCTCCTCCTTAAACCTGCCCTGCAGATCCATTCTAAACCAGCCCTGGAAGAACTCTTAGGCAAGGAATGTAACCTTTCTGGTCACTGTCACATAATAAACAGTCCATTCTAGCTGACCTGGCTGAGGGGATGAGGAATTACAAGAGCAGTCAATGTCACCAGAGTCAGAGCCACCGTTGCCAACCACCCTCCTGCGGCATGCATGGGGAACTTCCAGCATCACCACATCTTGGAACAAAGAGTAGATGTCCAACTTACCAGAGGGCAACATCCTACCAAAATCCCAAGGCTGACAGAAAGATACAAGTGGTGAGAAGCAGCCTCCTTTATTGGATAAAACCAAGCTTTTCATACCAGACAATGTCAACACGAGAAACTAATCAAAATAATTAGAAGGTGCTTACAGCTGAATGCTGATCAAGGCTTCTTCCTGTTGGTGAGCAGAAATAGTATGGTGAGCATTTCCACACTGGTTTCCAAGGTGTATAAAAATGAGAAGAATGAAGATGGATTCCTGTAAATGGTATATGACTCTCCGGAGACATTTGGAATGAAATTTCTATTTAAGACTGGCAAGACACATCTGTTCTAGAATTTTTAAAATACTTAACATGGAAGAAAAGGGATGCTACCAGCTGAGATGGATCTGTTCATTCAATCACAGGTCATCAAAACAGTAGCGTTTCCACCTAGGAGTTGTAGAAAAGCAGAAGCACTGAGCTCCAGATGAGTACATTCAGCTTTGGAAAACTATATTACTTAACCTACGCTTTAGAAATTTAAAAACAAAATACTTTGCATTTGAAGTTGCCAATAAAAGAGACTTCCAAGTTACTTTAATGTTTTTTTCCCCCAATATGAATTTGCAATTCAAGCAGTAGCTTAAAATCATTCAGAGAGACTTTTTCTCTTTAGTTTCACAGAATCTACCAACTTGTTTTAAAACCACAGAAATCTCCATAAGAGGATCTTTAGGTATAAGTTTTCAAGAACAGCCCCCCCAAAACTCATTGCCATAACAGTTAGTGCAAAGCAGGATACTTGGGGGTATATTTAATAAAAAACAAAACAAAACAAAAACAAAAAAAAACCTGACTCTGAATTGCTGTTCAAGATTTCTGATTTTTTATGGGAAGTATACCAAAGGTCAACTTTCTTGCAGTGTTAACAAGTTTTTACCTGGCTCGCTTCTAGACCATTACACACAGGGAAATAACAAAATCAAACCACTGCTTAATAGGAACCTTGAATAATTGATAGTTTTGGTCTAGTTTCTAAAACGGTCCCAGAGGGATTTAAAAAAAAGTGTCATTTCTTTTATTTTGGATTTCCTCCAATCTAGGAATTCAAACTACTTCCTGATTTGGTAAGTAAAGAAGCAGTTGTGATCAGCTACATTCTTTGGGACAGTGGTAGAAACTATAGAATATAAAAACTAAAAGCATGACAATTCAAATGTATTTCATTCTACCTTTTGGCTTAAAGCTGTACATGATTCATGTTATATGTTAAGTTTAATAAAAGATGTTATTTTTTTTAAGAGTACTTCAGTTATCACTGTTAGGTGAAACAAGTCATCACAATTTCCCCATTCTAAGTGCACGTCAATTGTGAAGAAAATGTAGCCTAAGGAGACATATGTTCTTTACAAATACAAGGTTGAAAGTTAAACATCTTCAAAGTTCAATCTAGAATAAATGACTTGATGCTTCTTGCTACTTACATGGAAGTTGCATGGGGTTTACTCTTTATGATTTCCTCGGAGTATCAGATAGACCACAGTTATGTCATTGTAGACTGTAGAGGTAAGCAGGTCAAAGTTCATCCTTCTGTGTTTGAATGTGTGTGAAATACCTGTATCTGTTAGTAAAAGTTATTTACTCTAATGGAGAGAAAAAGTCAATTTCACTGCATATGGACCCTCGGCTGATTATAAAAGGATGTCTAGCTTCTGTCACCTACTCTTCCCACTGCATGCAACTGTCCACAGGGCTAATTTTTAATGTGTATGTTTTTATATTATGTAAATTCTTTCAGCCTGTCTAGGTTTAGATTGTATACATCATTATATTTCGCATTCTTACCACTCCTGTGTGATCCATAAGATTCCTATAAGAAATACCACCGTACAAAAAACACCATGCTTTACAAAAATCACACATTAGTGGGTGGTCACTTTATTTATAGGATTATTAAAGCAAGTACTTTTTCTCTTTTTTTTTTTTGAGACGGAGTCTTGCTCTGTCACCCAGGCTGGAGTGCAGTGGCGCGATCTCAGCTCACTGCAAGCTCCGCCTCCCGGGTTCGAGCCATTCTCCTGCCTCAGCCTCCCGAGTAGCTGGGACTACAGGTGCCCACCACCACGCCCGGCTAATTTTTTGTATTTTTTTTTTAGTAGAGATGGGGTTTCACCATGTTAGCCAGGATGGTCTCGATCTTCTGACCTCGTGATCTGCCCACCTCGGCCTTCCAAAGTGCTGGGATTACAGGCGTGATCCGCCGTGCCCGGCCAAAGCAAGTACTTTTTAATGAACTATATCACATATTAGTGGGCAGTCATTTTATTTATAGAATCATTAAAGCAAGTGCCTTTTTAATGAACTAAAGTGAATAAGACACAACTAAAAACTAGTTTTAAAAGGCACTTGCTTTAAAGATTTAAAAATTTTAAAAATTAAAGTGCAGTCCAGTTATAAAAACTAAAGTTTTTAGTGAAACTCAAAAGTCTCATTCAATTTATAACTTTTCCTCTTCCCTAGGTCAGGCCTACTTCAGGCTGAGAAATGTGTAGAAAAATATTCTTTAGTTTTAGAATCCTTTTTTTAGTATTGTTCTACCTCCTCCCTTTTATTTGGATACTGCTTTGGGCCCCTGCAAGGGTACAGCAACAGAAGACTGGAAATTAGAGATAATGGGCATAAAATATTTAACTTTCTTGAAAGGCGTAGCTATAATCTTTGTTGATATTCCTGGGGTATGATGAAAGCAAGAGCCTCCTTGGTACTTTGAGACACCTGTGGCGTGATGGTGGCATGAAGAGAAACTTGGCCTTCTTGGCCAAGGTGACATCTACACACAGGGCACCATCAAAAATGCCACAACGCCATCTCTTCCCTTATTTCCTGGCCTCCAAGTCATTCTGCACATTGTCACCCAGTAGTCTTCTAAAAATCAGATCTCACCTTAGTATCATTCTCCCAAGCCTTAAACATACAGACTATTGTTACGATTTCCCCGAAAATTCAAGATACCATTCTCTGAAGCCCCAACTCTGAGGTAATTGCTTCTCCTAAAATAAATACAGTGCATTTTTTTTCCTTATAGAGTCATTAATTATTTATTATAGAAAATTAGGAAAATATAGAAAAGTAGAAAAAACTCATATCGCCACCGTTGTTTCATGTTTTGGTGTATTTCTGTCCAGATTTGAAAAAGCAGCTTTATTTTTGTTTGCTTAGGTTTGCTACTTTAAAGAGGACTATGAAACAGAGAGGGTAATATATTTGTAATTTTGCATCTGGCTTTTTTGACATAATGTTTTAACGTAAATATTTTCCTACATTAATACAAAGTCTTTGTACACATCTACTGGGTGATATTTAACTTTTTTGTATTTCAAGCCCAGAATGCCCTTTTATATATATACATATATACTTTTAGTTTTGGGAATCTTGTGCAGAACGTGCAGGTTTGTTATATAGGTATACATGTGCCATGGTGGTTTGCTGCACCCATTAAACCATCATCTATGTGAGGTATTTCTCCTAATGCTATCCCTCCCCTTGCTCCCCATCCCCCAACAGGCCCCAGTGTGTGGTGTCCCCCTCCCTGTGTCCATGTGTTCTCATTGTTCAACTCCCACTTATGAGTGAGAACATGTGGTGTTTGGTTTTCTGTTCCTGTGTTAATTTGTTAAGAATGATGGTTTCCAGCTTCATCCATGTCCCTGCAAAGGACATGAACTCATCCTTTTTTATGGCTACATAGTATTCCATGGTATATATGTGCCACATTTTCTTTATCCAGTCTATCACTAATGGGCATTTGGATTCGTTCCAAGTCTTGGCTATTGTGAACAGTGCCGCAATAAACATACGTGTGCATGTGTCTTTATAATAGAATGATTTATAATCCTTTGGGTATATACCTAGTAATGGGATTGCTGGGTCAAGTGATATTTCTGGTTCTAGATCCTTGAGGAATCGCCACACTGTCTTCCACATGGTTGAACTAATTTACACTCCCACCAACAGTGTAAAAGCATTCCTATTTCTCCACATCCTCTCCAGCATCTGTAGTTTTCTGACTTTTTAATGATTGCCATTCTAACTGGCATGAGTTGGTATCTCATTGGGGTTTTGATTTGCATTTCTCAAATGACCAGTGATGATGAGCTTTTTTTCATAAGTTTGTTGGCCACATAAATGTCTTCTTTTGAGAAGTGTCTGTTGATATCCTTTGCCCACTTTTTGATGGTGTTGTTTGTTTTTTTCTTGTAAATTTGTTATGTTCCTTGTAGATTCTGGATATTCGCTCTTTGTCAGATGGATAGATTGCAAAAATTTTCTCCCATTCTGTAGGTTGCCTGTTCACTCTGATGATAGTTTCTTTTGCTGTGCAGAAGCTCTTTAGTTTAATTAGATCTCATTTGTCAATTTTGGCTTTTGGTGTTTTAGTCATGAAGATTTTGCCCATGCCTATGTCCTGAATAACATTGCCTAGGTTTTCTTCTAGGGTTTTTATGGTTTTAGGTCTTACATTTAAGTCTTTAATCCATCTTGAGTTAATTTTTGTATAATGTGTAAGGAAGGGGTCCAGTTTCAGTTTTCTCCACATCGCTAGCCAGTTTTCTCAACACCATTTATTAAATTGGGAATCCTTTCCTCATTGCTTGTTTTTGTCAGGTTTGTCAAAAATCAGATGGTTGTAAATGTGTGACATTATTTCTGAGGCCTCTGTTCTGTTCCATTGGTCTATATATCTGTTTTGGAACCAGTACCATGCTGTTTGGGTTACTGCAGTCTTGTAGTATAGTTTGAAGTCAGGTAGTGTGATGCTTCCAGCTATGTTCTCTTTGCTATAGGGGCTCTTTTTTGGTTCCATATGAAATTTAAAGTAGTTTTTTCTAATTATATCTGTTTTGGTACCAGTACCATGCTGTTTGGGTTATTGTAGCCTTGTAGCAGAGTTTGAAGTCAGGTAGCGTGATGCCTCCAGCTTTGTTCTTTTTGCTATATGGGCTCTTTTTTGGTTCCACATATGAAATTTAAAGTAGTTTTTTTTTCTAATTCTATTAAGAAAGTCAATGGTAGCTTGAGGGGGACAGCATTGAATCTATAAATTACTTTGGGCATTTTCACAATATTGATTTTTCCTATCCATAAGAATGGAATGTTTTTCCATTTGTTTGTATCCTCTCTTGAGCAGTGGTTTTTAGTTCTTCTTGAAGAGGTCCTTCACGTGCCTTGTAAATTGTATTCCTAAGTATTTTATTCACTTTGTAGCAATTGTGAATGAGAGTTCATTCATGATTTGGCTCTCTGTTTGGCTATTATTGACATATAGGGATGCTTGTGATTTTTGCACATTGATTTTGTATCCTGAGACTTTGTTGAAGTTGCTTATCAACTTAAGAAGATTTTGGTCTGAGACAATGGTGTTTTCTAAGTATATAACCATGTCTTCTGCAGACAGAGACAATTTGACTTCCTCTCTTCCTATTTGAATATGCTTTATTTCTTTCTCTTGCCTGATTGCCCTAGCCAGAACTTCCAATACCATGTTGAATACCATGTCCAATACCATGTTGAATAGGGGTGGTGAGAGAAGGCATCCCTGTCTTGTGCTGGTTTTCAAAGGGAACCAGCTTTTGCCCATTCAGTATGATATTGGCTGTAAGTTTGTTATAAATAGCTCTTATTATTTTGAGATACGTTCCATCAATACCTAGTTTATTGAGCGTTTTTAGCATGAAGGGGTGTTGAATTTTATCAAAGGCCTTTTCTGCATCTATTGAGATAATCATGTGGTTTTTGTCATTGGTTCTGTTTACATGATAAGTTACCTTTATTGATTTGTGTATGTTGAACCGGCCTTGCATCCCAGGGATGAAGCCAACTGATCGTGGTGGATAAGCTTTTTGATGTGCTGCTGGATTCAGTTTGCCAGTATTTTATTGAGGATTTTCCCATAGATGTTCATCAGGGATATTGGCCTGAAATTTTCTTTTTTTGTTGTGTCTCTACCATGTTTTGGTATCAGGATGATGCTGGCCTCATAAAATGAGTTAGGGAGGAGTGCCTCTTTTTCTATTGTTTGGAATAGTTTCAGCAGGAATGGTACCAGCTCCTCTGTCTACCTCTGATAGAATTCAGCTGTGAATCTGTCTGGTCCTGGGCCTTTTTTTGATTGGTAGGCTAGTAATTACTGCCTCAATTTCAGAACTTGTTATTTATCTATTCAGGGATTCGACTTCTTCTTGGTTTAGTCTTGGGAGGGTTTATGTGTCCAGGAATTTATCATTTCTTCTAGATTTTCTAGTTTATTTGCATAGAGGTATTGATAGTATTCTCTGATGGTAGTTTGTATTTCTGTAGGATCAGTGCCATGTTTCTTGGAGGCTTTGCTTGTTCCTTTTCATCCTTTTTCTCTAATTTCATCTTCACACTTTATTTCATTAAGTTGATCTTCAATCTCTGATATCCTTTCTTCCACTTGATCGCCTTGGCTATTGATACTTGTTTATGCTTCGCAAAGTTCTACTGCTGTTTTTCAGCTCCATCAGGTCATTTATGTTATTCTAGTTAGCAATTCCTGTAACCTTTTTTCAATGTTCTTAGCTTCCTTGCATTGGGTTAGAACATGCTCATTTAGCTCCGAGGAGTTTGTTATTTCCCACCTTCTGAAGCCTACTTCTGTCAATTTATCAAACTCATTCTCCATCCAGTTTTGTTCCCTTGCTGGTGAGGAGCTGTGATCCTTTGGCGGAGAAGAGACATTCTAGTTTTTGGAATTGTCAGCCTTTTTATGCTGGTTTTTCCTCATCTTCATGGATTTATCTGCCTTTGGTTTTTGATGCTGGTGACCTTCAGATGGGGTTTCTGTGTGGACGTCCTTTTTGTTGATGTTGATGCTATTCCTTTCTGTTAGTTAGTTTTCCTTCTAACAGGCCCCTCTGCTGCAGGTCTGCTGGAGTTTGCTGGAGGTCCACTCCAGACCCTGTTTGCCTGGGTATCACCAACAGAGGCTGTAGAATAGCAAAGATTGCTGCCTATTCCTTCCTCTGGAAGCTTCGTCCCAGAGGAGCACCTGCCAGATGCCAGCCGGAGCTCTCCTGTATGATGTGTCTATCAACCCCTGCAGGGAGGTGTCTCCCAGTCAGAAGGCATGGGGGTTAGGGACCCACTTGAGGAGGCTGTCTGTCCCTTAGCAGTGCTCAAGCGCTGTGTTGGGAGATCCACGGCTCTCTTCAGAGCTGACAGCCAGGAACACTGGAGTCTGCTGAAGCTGCGTCCGCAGCCACCCCTTCCCCCAGGTGCTCTGTCCCAGTGAGATGGGAGTTTTATCTATAAGCCCCTGACTGGGGCTGCTGCCTTTCTTTCAGAGATGCCCTGCCAAGAGAGGAGGAATCTAGAGACTCAGTCTGGCTACAGCAGCTTTGCCAAGCTGCAGTGGGTTCTGCCCACTTTGAACTTCCTGGCAGCTTTGTTTACTGAGGGGAAAACCGCCTACTCCAGCCTCAGTAATGGTGGATGCCCCTCCCCACACCAAGCTCAAGCATCCTAGGTTGACTTCAGACTGCTGTGCTGGCAGCGATAATTTCAGGCCAGTGGATCTTAGCTTGCTGGGCTCTGTGGGGGTGTGATCCACTGAGCAAGACAACTTGGCTCCCTGGCTACAGCCCCCTTTCGACGGGAGTGTACGCTTCTGTCTCACTGGCATTCCAGATGCCACTGGGGTATTAAAAAAAACTCCTTTGGCTAGCTTGGCATCTGCCCAAATGGCTGCATAGTTTTGTGCTTGAAACCCAGGGCCCTGGTGGCATAGGCACCCAAGGAAATCTCCTGGACTGAGGGCTGTGAAGACCGTGGGAAAAGTATAGTATCTGGGCCAGAGTGCACTATTCCTCATGGCACCGTCCCTCACAGCCTCCCTTGGCTAGGGGAAGGAGTTCCTCAACCCCTTGTACTTCCCAGATGAGGCAACACCCCACCCTGCTGCTCACCCTCTGTGGGCTGCACCCACTGTCTAACCCGTCCCAATGAGATGAACCAGGTACCTCAGTTGTAATTGCACAAATCACCCACCTTCTGCATTGATCTCACTGGGAGCTGCAGACCAGAACTGTTCCTATTCGGCCATCTTGCCCAAGTCCAGTCCCTTTACCTTAAGTTTATGAGGGTCCTTATGTGTTAGGTGAGTCTCTTGGAGGCAGCAGATGGTTGGTGAATTCTTATCCTTTCTGCCATTCTGTATCTTTTGAGTGGAGCATTTAGGGCATTTACATTCAATGTTAGTATTGAGATGTGAGGTACCATTCTATTCATCATGGTATTTGTTGCCTGTATAACTTGGTTTTTTTAAATTGTATCTTGTTTTATAGGTCCTGTGAAATTTGTGCTTTAAAGAGGTTCTGTTTTGATGTGTTTCCAGGATTTATTTCAAGATTTAGAGCTCCTTTTGGCAATTCTTATAGTGCTGGGTTGGTACTGGCCAATTCTCTCAGCATTTGTTTGACTGTATCTTTCCTTCATTTACAAAGCTTAGTTTCACTGAATACAAAATTCTTTGCTGATAATTGTTTTGTTTAAAGAGGCTGAAGACAGGGCCCCAATCCCTTTTTGTAGGGTTTCCGCTGAGAAATCTGCTGTTAATCTGATAGATTTTCCTTTATAAGTTACCTGGTGATTTTGCCTCACTGCTGTTAAGATTCTTTCCTTCTTCTCAATGTTAGGTAACATGATGGCATTGTGCCTAGGTGATTACTTTTTTGTGATGAATTTCCCAGGTGTTCTTTGAGCTTTTTATATTTGGATATCTAGGTCTCTAGCAAGGCCTGGGAAGTTTTTCTTGATTATTCCCCCAAATATGTTTTCCAAATTTTAGATTTCTCTTCTTCCTCAGGAATGCTGATTATTCTTAGGTTTGGTCATTTAACATAATCCCAGACTTCTTGGAGGCTTTGTTCATATTTTCTAATTTTTTTTTCTTTGTTGGATTGGGTTAATTTGAAGACCTTGTCTTCAAGCTCTGAAATTCTTTATTCTGCTTGTTTGATTCTAGTGCTAAGACTTTCCAGAGCATTTTGCATTTCTATAAGTCCATCCATTGCTTCCTGAGGTTTTGATTGTTTTTTATTTATGCTATCTATTTAATTGAAAATTTCTCCCCTCATTTCTTGTATCATTTTTTTGACTTCCTTAAATTGGGCTTCGCCTTTCCCTGGTGCCTCCCTGATTAGTCCAATAACTAACCTCCTTTTTCAGGTAAATCAGGAATTTCTTCTTGGTTTGAATCCATTGCCAGTGAGCTAGTGTGATTTTTTGGGGGTGTTAAAGATGCTTGTTTTGTCACATTACCAGAGTTGGTTTTCTGGTTCTTTCTCATTTGGGTAGCCTCTGTCAGAGGGAAGATCTGGGGCTCAAGACTGTTGTTCAGATATTTTTGTCCCATGGGGTGTTCCCATGATGTAGTACTCTCCTCCTTTTCTTAAGCATGTGGCTTCCTGAGAGCTGAGCTGTACTGATTGTTATGTCTCTTTTGGACCTAGCCACCCAGCAAGTCCACCAGGCTCCGGGCTGGTACTGAAGTTTGTCTGCACAGAGTCCTGTGATGTGAATCATCTGTGGGTCTCTCAGCCATGGATACCAGCACCTTCTCTGGTGGAAGTGGCAAGGGAGTGAAATGGACTCTGTGAGGGTCCTTAACTTTGGTTGCTTAATGCACCATTTTTGTTCTGGTTGGCCTCCTGCTGGGAGGTAGTGCTTTCAAGACAGCATCAGCCATGATAGTACGGGGAAGAACAGGTGGTGGGTAGGGCCCTAGAACTCCCAAGAGTATATGCCCTTTGTCTTCAGCTACCAGGGTGTGTAGGGAAGGACCATTAGGTGGGTGCAGGGCTAGGCATGGCTGCCTCTACTGTGTCATGCAGGTTGTCAGGAAACTGGGGGAAAACCGGCAGTCACAGGCCTCACCTAGCTCCCACTCAACCCAAAGGGCTAGTCTCACTCCCACCATGTGCCTACCCTCCACCCCCAGTAGCAACAAGTCTGTTTGCAGGCAATGGGCAAGCAGGGCTGAGAACTTGCCCCAGGATACCTGCCTCCCAGCTGCAAAAGCAAGTAGGGCTTTTGTGCTTCCCCTACCTGTGGATTCTGCACACCAGATTCATACCCTCCCCCAAGTTCTGGCCAGAAGACTTCTCGATGGCTTCAAATTGTTACAAAGTTCAGCTGGAGGTTTCTTTCTTCCTGTTCCCTTTTCCCAGTGCCTCTGGCAGCCTGCCTCAAGGACCCCTGTGAGGCAAGGCAGAAATGACTTGCTAGGGCACCCAGCGAGCCCACAGGGCTTTTCCTGCTGCTTCCTCTACCCCTGTATTTTGCTCAGCTCTGTAAATTGACTCAGATCCAGGTAAGGTCAGAATCTTCTCCTGTGACCTAGACTTTCAGGTTTCCCAGTGAGGGTGTGTATTCAGGGCAGATGATTCCCCTTTCCTACTTTCACAGTTTGGGCACTCACAGTATTTGGGGTGTCTCCCGGGTCCTGCAGGAGCAATTCGCTTCCTTCAGAGGGTCTGTGGGTTCTCTCAGCTTTCCTGATTTATTCCTGCAGTCATTCTGGAGCAGAAGTTCACAATGTGAGCCTCCACATGCTGCTCTGTCCATCCAAGTGGTAGCTGCAATTCCTACTTCCACATTCTCACTTGTCAGATCAAAACTTTTCTTGGGGATCCATAGTTTAGCAGAGCATCAGAACTGGAAACCACTTCTTTGACTTCCGGACTGTATTTCTCCTCTTTCTTGGTATTCAAGCTTAAAATAAAATTATTTTTTCAGTCATTCATTCACAGTTGAGCACTTTATAAGAAAGTTCTTAGTAAGCATCTATTGTATTATCCCTAGAAGGACAAATTATTTTATGCTTACACAAAACTTTTTTTTAGAGATGGCAGAATGGGGGGAACAGGTGATGGTAGAGTATAATCCCAGAATAAATCCCCATGCCCTCTTTTTTCTGGGACTCTGATCATTGGATTTCCACTAGTAGAGGAAAATTATTAAATGATCTGTTCTATGCCAGCTTGGGGAGAGACAGACTCTGGATAATCCTAGTCTAAAAAGTGAAAAGGGCAGTTCTTGACTAAGTCATTTGGCCTATCCCAGGTCCCGTGCCAGCTTCTCTTCTACACGTATGTGAGATTGATGGTGTAGGTAAACAGCAATCATCATATCCTAATCTGCATGTCTACTTAGGATTCGGCCTGGAATCCAGGAATCACAGAAGAAAAGTAGCTATTGGACTACTCTGTGCCTCCTAGGCAGGCCTGGGCATGTGCCTAGTGGCCTGTGGGTAATTATTACTCTTTCAGGGAGGTGCTAATGTAAACCCTTCTCATTGCCTGGCAGTCAGGCTTTCCTTGGAATCCGGTGGTCAGGAGGAACTGACACTCATGGAAGATGGCCACACCGGGAGGTAGAACACTGAATTGGAGTCACTGCATTCTCAGGGCCTTCATTTCCTTACTTCTAAAAAGAAGATTCTCCTTGGACTCTTTTATCTTAGCTCATGTAGTCACGAGGAACAAATTTCTAAAGCAGTTATCTTAAGAGGAGGATTAATATACAGCTAGACAGAAACTGGAGGTAGAAAGTCAGAGAGTGTGGCGCAACTTCAGGAACCATCCTCAACATCTATGGCTCTATCTCCCTCTCTGTCACTGCTTTGGTCTCCTCTCTCTCTCTCTCCTCCAGCTTCCAGGGCTGCCCCCTGCATCTCTTCTGTGCTCAGATAACTCCTGCTTGAACATGGCTTTCAGTTGCCTTGGCCCTGATTCCAGTACACTGCTTTGTTTTACTTTGAACTCCACTCACCAACTGATTAGTTCTCTGTGTGTTTCTTAGTTCCTATTTCCAAGAAAAAAATTTGATTGACTCAATGCTGGGGGTTGAATTGCATCCTTCAAAAAGATACGTTTAAGTCCTAACCCACAATACTTGTACGTGTGACCTTATTTGGAAACAGAATATTTGCAGATATAATTAAGATCAGGTCATACTAGACAGATTAGAGTGGGCCCTAAATCTAATAAAACTGATGTCCTTTTAAGAAGAGGTCAAATTTTGACACAGAAAAAAAGATGCATAAGGAAAATGCCACGTGACAGCAGAAACAGAGATTGGAGTGACACATTTAAAAGCCAAGGAACAAGAATGATTGTTGGCAAACACCACAAACTGAAAGAGGCAAGGAAAGAATCTTCCCTAGAGTGTTTTGAGAGAGGATGGTCCTGCTAATACCTCAATTTCAGACTTCTGGCTTCCAGAACTCTAAGAGAATAAATTTCTGTCATTCTAAGCCCCCCAGTTTGTGGCCATTTGTTACATCAGTCCTAGGAAATTAATACATGCAGCTTATCTTTCGGTGTCAGGCCAGCCTGGGAACTCGGTCACATAGGGCTGGACACTCACTCTTTACCCACTCAGACATGGCCAAGAGCGTTAGAGCAGTGTTTTCCAATCGGGGCCACTTAGGCAGCAAGTCTGTAAACAGAGCAGTTTCCTTAGAAGGAGGCATGAGTGTGGGTAGATGTTTGTTGGTGTCATCTCTCCATTAGCAACAAGGTGACTTTTGAGTTAACTTTCATTTCTGCCCAGGACTGTATGCCATCTCTGGCTGTTTCCCATCACAAGGAATATTTTTGTTAGCCAAAGCATTGTTTTAAATATTAATTATTTTCTCACCTGTGATTCCTTAGAGAGTTTCTTGGGACAAAACGCTTGTTGGCTACTTGTCCAGACCTATTCTAGTTCACAGGTGAGCCCAGTGGCAGTGCCACCCACACCAGGCAGCTGCATGAGGAAGAATAGTTCTGGGCCAGCCCTGGAGGCATATTCACCTGGCACAGCCAGAGACAACTACATCTTAAGGAGAAATAATGATTTTACACAGAAGGTTAAATAGAGCCAACATTCATGCCAAGTGAGGTAAAGAAATGAAAAGAAGAAGGTCCATGGCCTAAGGGTTTGAGAGCTTGATGGACCCAGGTGCCAAGAATGAGGAAGACAACAGTTTAAAACCAAGACTATAAATTATGAGCATATGCAGTATTTTCTCTTTCTGCCTAAATGGTGTGTGATTCCAGGGTGGATCTTGTGTATCTCAGCACAGAGTAGACAGCCTAAGACTCTATTCCTATAGATACTTTTTTTTTTTTTGTGGGGGTTTAACTTCTTCTTAATGAATTAATCATTTTGGTGTATTAGAACTCTATATTAATGATGGTAGTCCTGAATATTTGTATCTTTTTTTAATTGATACATAATAATTATACCTATTTATGGGGTACATGTGATATTTTGATACATGGAAACCATATACAATGATCAAATCAGGGTAATTAGGATATCTATTCCCTCAAACATTTGTGATTTCTTTGTGTTGGGAATATTTCAAATCCATAATAATAATTAATAATAAATTATTGTTAACTATAGTCATCCTACTGTGCAATAGAACACCTGAACTTATTCCTCCTAATTACAACTTTGTACCTGTTGACCAACCTCTCCTCATCCTCCCTGCCCCCATCCTCCCCAGCCTCTGGTAGCCACTACTGTATTCTCTACTTCTATGAGATCAGCTTTTTTAGATTCCACATATGAGTGAGAACATGTAATATTTATCTTTCTGTACCTGGCTTATTTTACATAATGACCTCCAGTTCCATTCTTGTTGTTGCAAATGACAGCAGCAAGGATTTTATTCTTTTTTTGTGGCTCAATAGTATTCCATTATGTATATATAACATATTTCCTTTATCTATTCATCTATTGGACACAAGTTGATTCCATATCTTAGCTATTGTGAATAGTGCTGCAATAAACATGTAGTTCTGAATATATATTCAAAAAACTAATTATTAATTTAGGAACAGAATCATAGACTATAAGTAATTGGCAAGGTTTCCTAGGGTTTAGTTTTGCCACTTATCTAGATATATGCTTTCTTGTGAATTTAAATATTTTGTTTTCATCAATGTAAAAGTAACCTATTTAGTGTAGAGATTTAGGATGAAATCTTATTTTAAAGATTTTGTAGGGTCTGATGCCAATAGTGATCTAGAATTGGGTTTTTTTCAACCAAATCTCTGCTGAAGTTCTGTCCCTCTTAGTGCATTTTTTTTCTTTCCCAAAAACTTCAGCTTTGCTAAGACCTTAGAATTGTCACTTCTTCAGGAAAGCATTGTTTTTATTCACCCTGGTTCCCCTATTTAAACAACACTCTGTGAAATCTGTCAAATTATAGGAATATCTTCCATTGCCTGCTCATACACTCATGAGAAAACCTTGGGAAAGATTCCTACCTGGAGCCAAAGACTCCTTGGCACTCACTTTCAGTGACAATTTGTTTATCTGGAAAGCAGGTGGCATTAACCTACCTCTAATTATTGTCTGTGATTCTTAAGCAGGTACCACAAGATCTCTCTACCACCTCCTAGAGATAGCTGCATATCTACAAAAGATGGGAGATGGTAGATCTGCAAATTTCCTGTTAAGTCCCACTATTTAGAAAGAGTCCTTGCTTCCTTTCAATGTTTTAACTTTTAAAATATGGGAAAACTGTCTATATGTTGCCCGATAGGAGATTTGCATGATTATGGCCCTGGGGAAGGTAATAAGAATGATTGCAGCATTTTTCTTTCTGCCCTCACCTCCCGTGTAAACTTGGTTATACCCACAGAGATTTGACTATGAGTGGAGGACAACGGTGGCACTTGGGGTTATGAAAATCCATTGTTGACTGTTAGGCTTGAGCTGCATGTATAAGCCCATGTATAGGATCTGGCCCATCACTGCATTGACTATAATTCTGCCTCCAGTCTACAGAACCTGAGGGTGGCAGATGATAGCAGGTGTGTTCCATCATTGGCACTCACACCCCACACCCTCCACAGGCTCTGCACCCATGTCAGTCAGTACTCTAGCTATAGCTGTACTTATTTTCTCCAAGGGCTTTTGAGACCAGTGACCCAAAATGCCAGTAAGCCCTTCTGATGGAGGTCCTCTCTTGTCTTTGATTTTGTCATCATCGTCTCTTGGATTGATTAAATGAGCAAAGGACATTCCTTGCATGGATGAAACTGGTCCTATAGCTTTGCCCATGGGTTCTTCTCCTATCCTCATTAGTGGTGGCATGTGGAAAGAAAAGGTGCAGTTAACATTGAAGGAGATGATATTCTAGAAACATAGAAATTACAGCTCAAAGAGTTCTAGAGAAGACATGATTGGAAGACATGTTGTTCTACATTTATGGTATAAAATTCCAAGTGATAAATTTAACATAACCAGAAAATGAGTTTTCATTCACATTTTTTCTGCATAATATGGGTAAGACTTGTACCTGTGGTCATTATCAACAAAGCATGTCAACCTTTAAGAGAGACTTTCAAAGCCAATATTCATGGGCAGCATGATGGATGATGCCATGTAATGAGTAATGATGTAACCAATATTAAATCAGTGGTATCAGGAAACTGCAGGAGCAAGAATATCTATGAATGTGTATTTGCTTCAATACAAACAAGTTCTGAAGAGCCATAGCATTGTAAGAAATTAGCCAGTAGTGGTGCAGGTGACAGTAAAGAACACAAAGAGATAGTTCCTGGACCTGAACAGGGAGAGACATTACAATAAATATTTTGTGTGTTGATTGGACAATAAACAAATCTGATAGTATCTCTTTTCTACCTATTTAAATCTTCATTGATAGATAAATAACTACCTCACATGGGTCCATGGATTTTATAATATATTTTTAATCAAATTGCTTATATAGACTGGACCTTGCAAAAAAATTTTTGCCTAGGGCCTCACACACCCTGTCTTCATTCATTTTTCTTGAGAGAAAGAAGTGGAACATCTGCTTTCTAGGAATAATTCTTTGGGCTATGACCTTGATCTCATACCATCCCTTTACTCATTTTTTGTGTGTGTGTGTGTGTGTATGCTTGGTCTCTCCCTCTCTATTGCTTCTTTTCCTCTTCCATTTATGCAAATTCTCCTTTTTTTCTTGACCTTCCTATTTCAGTGAGCCACCATAAAATGCTCTTTCTTTTCACCATCACACTTATTTAAAGAATAATTCACAGCTTCTTCACCCATCTGTATTAAGTTCCTGTAATCACAGGTTCTACCTCCATTAATGACCCCATTTTCCCTTTCTCTCTTTAGGCTCTGTTCATGTATGTTCTTTTATTTACACTTAACTCAGCATTGACTTCTTTTCTGAACACATTCTGAAGATATGCATTTCCACCTGCCAACTTGACAGCTCTACCCTTATGATCTCATGATTTATTCAAGCTAAACAAACTTAAAATTAAATCTACCATTGAGCTCCATTTCTTATTACTCCCATCTCCCACCCTCACCTAAAATGCTACTTCTGGCTTTCTTATTTTGATGGAGGTTATGGATTTCTTGGGAGCATTTTTTCTACCTCCCTTTTGAGAGCTTTTTTTGTATCTGTTTTAGTACTCATTTACTACTCTTCTTTTGCTCTGTTCTTCACCAAGATGGCTGGCTGATAGTATTGATCATACATTAATCATCATTTCTGCTTTCTGTATTAGAGATAACTGTGATACAGGAAAAGTTTCCATTGAATTCTGAGATATGTCTTAAGGAAAACTCATTTAAAAAAACACCAAAAAAAATCACACCTTTTAATGTATGTCTCTGTAGTTCAAAATTAACACAGGATTGAAAGTTGAGGAAATTAAGAAATCCCCAGAAAATAGGAGGAAAAGATAAAGAAATAAAAATAGGATGAAAAAGGTGAGGAATGTGAGAGAATAATCTAGGAGTCCATGATATCTCTAACAAGAGAAAAAGAGCAGAGGAAACAAAGGGAGGGATACTTAAATGAGGAGATGCAAGACCCTCCTAGGCCAGGAGGTGGGAGGTGACCTCAGGCTTGGGACTATTACCAACAGCTCCCTGAGTGTTGTTGCGCTTCACCTGCCACCTGGATCAATTTAGTCACTTGGCAGATGTCAGTCTCTTTTTATAGATTATCTGTAGAATCAAGTAGAGGCAGTTCAGAGTCATTAAGTCAACCACTAAGTCAGAAAATTCACTATGAGATGGTAAAAGAATGAAGACAAATCTCAGACTAAATCTTCTAAATTTAATGCTATATAATGGCCAAGCAGGCACAAACAGTTTTGCACAACTTGTTGGAGTTTGGGAGAGGAGTTTTTCCTCTGCCTTGAAGAGCACTGGCAGCATGGCTAATGAGACTCTGAGCCAATGTGACCTTGCAGGATGAGGGGCCTGGTAGGCGACTCAGATGTATGGTGTGGGGAGGTCATGGGGGAGAACGCAGGCTGCACCTGGAATCTTCCATTTGGAGCCCATGGGCACACTGCCTCAGATTATGCCCCAATACCATATTATAATGAAATTCATAAGTTGTAGTAAATTTATACACTTGTGCAATCATCACAATTGAGCTTTTGAATATTTCCATCACCTCCAAAATTTCCCTCATGCTCATTTGCTGTCAACCCCCCTTCCCATCTGCTTTCTGTCTTTATAATTTTGCTTTTTCTAGAAATTTTAGGCAAACGGAACCACTCACAATATGTAGTTGTGTCTGGCTTCTGTCACTTAGCCAAATGTTTTTGAGGTTCATCCATGTTGCTACAAGTATCAGTAGTTTGTTCTTTCTTATTGCTGAGTACTAGTTTTTTATTTATATAATCATTTTTTTTCTTTAATAGATCTTAGTTTTTGTATCCTATCTAAGAAATCTTTGTCTATCCCAAGACCATAAAGATCTTTCCTATGTTATCTTCTGGAAGCTTCCTAGCCCAAGCTCTTACATTAGGTCTTTAGTGCACAGTGAGTTAATTTTTACTGTATAGTGTGAGGTAAGAGTCTAAGGTTCGTTTGTTTGCATATGTATATCATATCGTGCTGCACAAAAGGTTGAAAATATTTTTCAACATTGAATTACCTTGGTAACTTTGTCAAGTATCCATTCAACATAAATTTATTTCTAAGCTCTTTATTCTGTTCAATTTATCTATATGTTTATCCTTATGACAGTTCCACATTGTCTTGATTATTGTGACTTTACAATAAGTTTGAAATTAAAAAATATTTTGGCTATTCTATGTCTTTTGCATTTCCATATACATTTTTGGATCAACTTGTTATTTCTATTTTTAAAAAAGCCTACTGAGATTTTGATTGGGATTGTCTTAAATATATAGATCAATTTGGGGAGAATTGCAGCCTTAACAAGACAGTCTTCTATTCCATAAGCATAATATATCTTTTCATTTATATAAGTGTTTTAATTTTTTCCACAATATTATACTGTTTTCTTGTATAGATCTTGCAGTTTTTTTGTTAAATTTATTCCTAAGTATTTTATTCTTTTTGATGCTATTGTGAATATATTTATTTTCTTAATTTTATTTTCAGATTGTTGATCGCTAGTTTATAGAAATATAATTCATTTTTGTACAGTGATCTTGCATTCTATAATGTTACTGAACTCAGCAGTTACAATAGATTTTATAGATTCCTTAGGATTTTCTATACACGAGATTATGTCATCTGTGAATACATACAAGTTTACCTCTTCTTTTCCAATCTGTATGGTTTTACATTCCAATCAGCATGCCTTTACATTCTTTTCCCCTCTTTTTGCACTAGCTAGAATCTCCAGTACAGTGTTGAATAAAAGTTGTTAGAGTGGATATCTTTGCCTTTTTCCTGGTCTTACAGGAAAAGCAGTCTTTCACGTTTAGTATGATGTTAGCTGTAGGCTTTTTGTAGACGTCCTGTGTCAGATTGAAGCGGTTTCCTCTATTCCTAGTATGTTAATTGTCTGATGCTTTTTTCTGATACTATTGGAATGATCATATTTTTTATCTTTATTTTATTAATATATTGTATTCATTGATTTTTGAATGTTAGCTTACCTTGTACTCTGGGATACATCTGTTCGTTTATAATGTATAGTTCTTTTTGTATTTTGCTGGGTATGTTTTGCTAATTTTTTAAATTAAAGATATTTGTACCTATATTCATGAGCCTGGTTTTCGTTTCTTTATTTTATTTTATTATACTTTAAGTTTTAGGGTACATGTGCACAACATGCAGGTTAGTTACGTATGTATACATGTGCCATGCTGGTGTGCTGCACCCATTAACTCGTCATTTAACATTAGGTATATCTCCTAATGCTATCCCTCCCTCCTCCCCCAACCCCACAACAGGCCCCGGTGTGTGATGTTCCCCTTCCTGTGTCCATGTGTTCTCATTGTTCAATTCCCACCTATGAGTGAGAACAGGCGGTGTTTGGTTTTTTGTCCTTGCGATAGTTTGCTGAGAATGATGGTTTCCAGCTTCATCCATGACCCTACAAAGGACATGAACTCATCATTTTTTATGGCTGCATAGTATTCCATAGTGTATATGTGCCACATTTTCTTAATCCAGTCTATCATTGTTGGACATTTGGCTTGGTTCCAAGTCTTTGCTATTGTGAATAGTGCCGCAATAAACATATGTGTGCATGTGTCTTTGTAGCAGCATGATTTATAATCCTTTGGGTATATACCCAGTAATGGGATGGCTGGGTCAAGTGGTATTTCTAGTTCTAGATCCCTGAGGAATTGCCACACTGACTTCCACAATGGTTGAACTAGTTTACAGTCCCACCAATAGTGTAAAAGTGTTCCTATTTCTCCACATCCTCTCCAGCACCTGTTGTTTCTTGACTTTTTAATGATCGCCATTCTAACTGGTGTGAGATGGTATCTCATTGTGGTTTTGATTTGCATTTCTCTGATGGCCAGTGATGATGAGCATTTTTTCATGTGTCTTTTGGCTGCATAAATGTCTTCTTTCGAGAAGTGTATGTTCATATCCTTCAGTTTTCTTTTCTTATGATGTCTTTATCTGGCTTTGGGATCAGGCTAATACTAACCTCATAAAAATGAATATAAAAGCATTCTCTCCTCTATTTTCAAAAAGAATTTGTTTAGTACTGGTATCGTTTCTTCCTTAAGTGTTTGATAGAGTTCATGAGCATAGCTCTCTGGGCCAATGCATTTCTTTGTTGAAAAATTTGTAATTGCTAAATATTTTTGTTGTTATAGATCTATTCGGATCTTCATTCTCTTCTTGGTTCAAATTGGATAATTTGTATCTTTCTATGAATTTGTCCATTCCATCTAAGAGATAAGATCTTAAATTGTATGCATAATAATTTGGCAGATTCTCTTAAAAAGGACAGAGTTGAACTGTTGGAGATGATTTTGTTCTTGATGGTGGGGTTTGGCAATAGGCAAGACATGGTGAATGTCCGTTTTCTTGGTGGAAGATAAAGTTGCTACTCTGACATTGGAGGAAGCTAAGGAGAAAGACTGTCATTAGGGACCCACCTCTTGTGGAGGGGTGTGTGGGCTCACACTTAAGAGCAGCTGTGGCCAATACAGTTTTAAGTTTTGATTCTTTACTATTGTTCTCTGGTGTTCAGTAAAGTTTTTGAAAGCCTCCACCTGCTTTTAGCTCTATTTTTGGGAGTTAACAAAGAGGCCTCACAGGGAGGAAAGTGATTTAAAAAAATAGCAGTAACCAACAGAAGCCAACTACAAGATGTCAAGAGGTAACTTCCAAGCCTTAGTGCGCAGCAGCTCAGAGTATGGTGGAGGTGAAGAATCTATGGACCAGGTAAACATTACTCAATGATTTTCTGAGATTTCTCTGAGTAGGTAAACCAGGTATAAAAATGGCTTTTCATCTAAGGAATGAAGATTCTGTGTCATTGAATTATGGATACTTTTTTTTTTTAAAGATGGTCTTATTTGCTAGCCACAAGCACATCAAGATCACGATTATATTAGTTACACACCATTTTCCCAGTAGTCTTTGTCAACATCTCCCAAGGCTTTAGGAGAGTCAAGGCATTAGCAGCTTCTTTTGAATTCAAAGCAATCACATGAAATCACATTACATAAAAGTGGTCTCTTTCCCAAGAACAATACGTGCATTTTTAAAGGGACACATTAGCTATCCCAGAAGCATTGTATATTACAAAGAAAATAAATGTAAACTAGTAGAATTTCAGACCACAACCACAGATAGAGAAGATATTTTGTTCTTTGGGGTAAAACTTTTGAACTCCTTAGTTCACACAAATAGAAGATGGTGTAACCTGCCTATTTATAAATAAGTCTCATCCTGAATCAAGAATGGCAGCTAGTCAGGCAAGCCAGAAGGAGAATATAAAAGGAACATTTAAACCCCATTACCTGTGCACTTAGACAATCTGCTCATGTCCAATTATTCTACTATTAAATGACTATGCACCCAACCAAAGAGAAAGCTTCAAAGTAGATAAATAGATTAATTCACGGACTTCAAGGGTAAAGAAGTTTGTCTAAAATGGGGTTTTCTTACTTCTCACCATCCTGTTTGGAGTCTTATTCACACTGAGATTGACATATAAGGGAACCATTTATGAAACTGCACACCAGCAGACCATATGTACTAGGAAACTTGCCTGGATGTCACATTGCGAGGGGTCTTCCACAAGTCTGGTGATATAAGCACTGAAAAAACAGAGCCCAAGAACAAGACTTGGTTGGAAATAACTTGGTGTATTAATTGTATAATTCTTTTTTTTTGAGAAGGGATTTCGCTCTGTCACCCAGGCTGGAGTGCAGTGGCATGATATCAGCCCACTGCAACCTCCGCCTTCCGGGTTCAAGTGATTCTCCGGCCTCAGCCTCCTGAGTAGCTGGGACTACAGGTGCATGCCACCACGCCCAGCTAATTTTTTGTGTTTTTAGTAGAGACAGGGTTTCACCGTGTTAGTCAAGATGGTCTCGATCTCCTGACCTCATGATCCGCCTACCTCGGCCTCCCAAAGTGCTGGGATTACAGGTGTGAGCCACTGAGCCCGGCTAATTGTATAATTCTTATTCTCTCCATATTTTTGTTTCTTCTTAACTCCTCCATCCCCCATTCCTGCTCATAGTATTCTCTGTGTGTCATTGTTTCAGAGAAGGTATGTGGAAGGTTGGAGACTTTATACACTTCCTAGAAACTGAAGCCAACTGAGTAGATTAGGATATGAGGGAAAGAGGCATTGTGGGGAGATAGACTGAGAAGATCAAGGTAAGGAAAAGATACCCCTTGGCTTGAAGAGAAGAGAGACCTATGGTCTTGGATGATCAGAGCCATGCTTCTGCTTCAGAACATTGCCCTGAGAAGGTGATGAGGTCTCAGGGACTTACTGCTCTTTGCCAAGTCTAGGTGGAAGAAGTCACAGTCCCTAGGATTTTGAGCCACAGCACCAAAAAGATTGCTATGGTCTAAGAGTAGAATGGAAGTAAAACAAAAGCCCAGGCATGGAGCTGCCATACCCCCAGGGACAATGGATAACATTTTCTTGGACATAAAATTGATAAACCAAAGTTTATGCAGCTCCCTCTGCACTAAATCAGCACTGGAAACTTGACATTATCCAGGCAGGAGGACTTGGAGGTGCCTCAAGTACAGTTGAGGTAGAATTTACTGCCAGGTTAGCTTCATGGGAACTCAGAATGAAAGGCAAATGAATATATTTTAAAAGCAGATGAGGTTTCTTGTCTACTTGACTTTGTGAGCTAAGGTTTATTTCAATGGGCAGGTACATTCTTCTCTGGACACAAACTGCAAAGCTTGAGGCTTTGGGAGTACAGTGGGTTTCTCACTGGAAACAATTTTGATACAGGCAAGGAAAGGAGGCAGTCTACAGTCAGGGTATACTTTTAAGGCTACTGGCCAGTCAATTAAAAGAGCAGTTCCATCTTAAGGTTTTGCTACCTTTGGAGTAGGTAGTGGTTGGGCTGCTGTGATGGAAAGGATGCATGGAGAGCCTTCTCCCAGTCACATACTTTCACCACCTCCTGTCCTAGTCCCTCAAAACTGCTCACAAGAAGTTCATACATGTGGTTCTTGCTTTTAAGCTTTTTTAAAAGATGCTTATAAATCCAGATCCTGTACAATTTTAAGCTTTTAAGAACTAAGATTCAAAATATAAATCATTGAAAAGATCTTAACCACAGCGGGTGGTGCTTTCTAACCTCCCATCCCACCACAAGAATGTTCCCTTGGAACGGGGAGGGGAGGGAGCAGAGGAAAGCCTCACCAGAAAGGACAGGTGGGGTAGACATAGCATCACTGAGGCTGACATGGGGATGTCAGGTGGGGAGACAAGGAAGAGGTCAGGCCTTAGCCAGAGGTCCCAGAGCAGTGACTCTGTAGAAGAAGCCCCTGACAGAAATCTCCTTAGAAAAAACAAATGACCAGTGCCCTGGAAAGCTGGCTTTGGCCATCTTCCCTATGAAAACCAAGACCAATCAGTGTTAAAGAGAGAAGTGATAACAACCAAGAGAATCTGCCCGGCAGAAGCGTTCCTCCTTGCTCCTTACCAGTCACAAGGCAGAAAAAGGGGTGTAAGCCATTCCTGGTTACCAAGCTAGCCTGTGCTGGAGGGGGATGGGGGGAATATGAAGTTTAATAAATTAAGTTTTCATCAAATAGGAGATTGGAATTTTATAAATGAACAAGACTAAAGTATAAGAATGTGAATAGGATTCTCTTAACTAAATACTTGTGGAGCTAGGTTGAGATACTAGGTTATCTGACTGTTAACAGCTATAGATGGGGAACAGAGAGGGTGAGGGTGGGTCGAGAGAGCACAGTTAGCAGCAAGTTTTAGAAAAATAAAAATTAGATTTTGCATATATACCCGTAAGTTGAGCTTCTTCATTCAAAATTATTATGTTTACAAGCAATATAATTTCTTTTCTGCCCTTGTCTGTTTTTTTCTTGGCATGTTATCTGTATCTATTGATTAATTAAGGGTTCTTTACAGACTTAGGAAATTAGAATTTGGTCATATATTGGTAAAATATTTTTCCCAGTTTGTCATTGTGTGTCCTCTATTTGTCATTAATGAATTTTTTCCTCAAGTATTTTTTATGTAATTAATTTGTCATTATTCTGTGGATTCTGGAGTTTGTGTCTGATCCAGCTAAGAGCTTTCCTTACCCTAAAATAATAGTAAAAACAGTTGTTAATTGTAATACTTTCTTCCCATGTTTGTAAAAGCTGTTTTGAGAAATCTGAACAAACTTTTAAGGCAGAGCATCCTCTGTTGCTTTAACAGCAATGACTCTTTTGTAACTTTTTCTTCCAGCATTTTTCCACTCATACTTGGGTATTTTTCTCCCTGTCACTGATGTCCTGACTTGCTATGAATCACTGACATTTCAAGGTCTTCTTCAACTACTGTCATCTGGCTAATTGCTCCTATTTCTCACTTTGCCATTTGAGTACACTGGTTCCTACTATATGCATGAACCCTTCTCACAATCACCCTAAATCTCTGTTCAAGAAGTGGCTTGGTCAGAAAGTCTATCATATCTTCATTCCACCTGCAAGAGTTGGTTTGATGTGAAGAACTCAGTCTGTTCCTAAAATTCAAGATCAGCAGCAGCCTCAGTGAACATAATGTTCCCTCATGTTTCTTGGGCTTAGACTTGCATTATATTTTCAATGCCATTTTGAAGATGAACAATGCCTTTCCATTCCACTTTCCAGAATTTTCATCTCCCGCTGGATGGGGATTATATTGCTGAAAGTCAGCAGTACCTATTGTAAAATGTAAGGAATTAGCATTAAAATAAATAGGGCATGTTATGTCTTTCATCAGAGGATTTCTATTAGGGTATTGCCAGCTTGATCCACCTGTCTCTTGGGATTTCTCTGTGGGCTAAAGAATAATGTTCCAAAGCACTATATAGGCCTCTCTAAGAAAGACTCAAAAACCATGTCATAATTACTGTCTCCTAAAGGTTTTTTTTCCTGTATTATGAATTCACTCATTAATTCAACAGATCTTTATTGAGCACCTACTATACAACAGGCACTGGGGATAAAGTGTTATACAAAATTAAATCCCTGCTTTCATTGAGTGTACATTCTCGTGGAAAAGACACGCCAAAGAAAATAAGTTAACCAATATGTGCCATAATATTAGACAGTGATAGGTGCTATGAAAATAATATCATGCTGAGTCAGGGGGTGAAGAACAGTAGGTCTGACAGATGGTCATCAGGGAAGAATTTTCTGAAGAGACAACATTGGAGGCGAGACCTGAATCAACTGAGGGAAAGAGCAATGTGGAGATCATAGGGCAAAGCATTCCAGGAATAGGAAACAGCAATGCAAAGTTCTTTGCAGGAATATGCCTGGTGTATTTAAGAAACAGCACGTAGGCCAGTGTCGCTGGAGAAGTATGAACAAGGGAAAGAATGGAGACACAGAGAGGATAAGGAAGATCTTATAAGCCAGGTGCCAGTCTTCAAGAGGACTATTTCATATGATTAAAATAAAGAGATGATTAAAGTATGACTTCACAAATCACATTTATTGTTACACAAAGAGTTTTTTTTAGAACAAATCTCACAGGGAATACTCTCAATAGATGAGGTATGTTAACCCTATAATCAGTGAGTTCCAATTTCATTTAGAGTTGAATTCTCATAGTTCAGTTGCTCAATTAGGATGGAAACAGGCCTTTGTGGATGTAAAGTCTAATCAGTTTTGAGGCATCCTTTTCTCTAAGAGGTTCTTGGGAGACACAGCCTGACCAACACAGGGGAGATCCATGAAACATGCAAGCTTCCTCAATGCCAGAGAGCAGTGACAGCATAGATGGGCAAGGCTTCAGGGAGTGGCTCAGAGGTTGACAGAGATGAGCCCTCCCACAGCCTGAGCTGTCAAACTTCTGTCAAAACCTTGGGTATGTATGTGTTTTGGAGTCTAGTAGTTAAGGCCAATAACTCACATATGTGGTCTGATAAGGTGTGACACATAACATTCTTGCAAGGAATGGGATTACACTCCATTCTTTTTTCTTTTTAAATGTATTCCTCAGAGATCCTTGTTCTGATTGACTTCCATTTTAGAAGGCTCACTCTGGCTGCAGTGTGAGGAATTGAATGCAGAAGGGCAGGAATGGAAATAAGGAGACCAGTTAGGAGGCATAGGCCTGGCAAGAGATGATATGATAGTGGCTTGGGCCAGGAATGCAGTACTGGACGGGGTGAGAGGTGGTCAGATTCTGGAGATAGTTTGAAGGGCTTGCATTGGGATGAGAGAAAATGAAAGAAGTCAAGGATGACACTGAGGCTTTTGGCATGAACCTATAAATAGTAATCATATTACGGAGATGAAGAACAGTGGGAGAGGAATCCATTTGGAGGCTAAATTAAAAATTTGGTTTTTAACACATTAGTATTGAGAGGCCGATTAAACAGCTAAGTAGAGATTTCAGGCAGACAGCAAAATGAGACTAGAAGGTTGAAGACATGGCTAGAGATAAAAATTGGGGCATATAAGAAGTATATAGGCTGGGTGCAGTGGCTCACACCTATAATCCTAGCACTTTGGGAGGCTGAGGCGGGTGGATCACAAGGTCAGGAGTTCAAGACCAGCCTGGCCAAGATGGTGAAACCTTGTCTCTACTAAAAATACAAAAATTAGATGGGTGTGGTGGTGGGCACCTCTAATCCCAGCTACTTGGGAGGCTAAGGCAGAGAATTGCTTGAACCCAGGAGGCGGAGTTTGCAGTGAGTCAAGATTGCGCCACTGAACTCCAGCCTGGGTGACAGAGTGAGACTCCATCTCAAAAAAAAAAAAAAAAAAAAAAAAAAAAAAGTATATAAAGCCGTGGGGCTGGATGAGAGCTCCAGGAAGAAAACATAGATTGAGAAGCCATCTGAGACCTACATCCTAGGTTTCTCTGGTGTTAGAGGTCAGGAAGGGAAAGAGGATGTAGCCCTTAGCTCATCCTTTTTGTTCTGCCTGGAACATGGATGTGACAACTGGAAATACATCCTGACAACAGGAAGACTATGGATACTTCCTAACGAAGGTGAGCAGGGAAGCTGGAAGGAACCTGAATTATTCCATCACGGTGTGGAGCCTCCAGGACAGTCCTGAACTATTTACCTTTTGATTCTTTTCTCATGGAAAAAAAATACATATCCCTAATTTGTTTAAAACACGGTGATGCATTTGTTTTCTGTTATGTGACAACTGAACATAATCCCAAGTGACAATGCTAGTTGTGTGGTCTTTACCCATGGCTCTCCTGGCCAAAGCACCCCTGTCATCCCACATAAGAGAAATAATGTGGGGTTGGAGATGGCCGGCCATGATTCCTGGGCCATCTCTGCTAGTCCTATACAGTGGTATGCCTTGGTCATGTTGCTTGAACAATCTTTAAACTTGGCTTTCTTTGTCTGTAAAATGGCTGTGTTAGAAGGGCCAACCCTTGACCTTCTTTTATGACTTTACATTTTTTCCTTACAATTAATTCTTTTGTTGGTTATCAATGAATTGCTCCAGTCATGCTGCTTGAGCCTGGATGAAATCAAGACTGTAAAAAAAAAAAAAAAAAAAAAAATCCATGAACTACAATAAAAATAAGCTCCTACAAAATTTGATCTCCAAAAGTGGAAAGCTTCATTTCTTTTAGTGACTGTCTGGTAAAGCAAGAAAACACAAAAGCAAAATTTTTGATCGTAAGTGAAAAGTAGGCTTGACACATTTAAAGGCCTAAATTTGAATTACAAAGTCTAAAACTATTTCAACATTCTGGGTAACTTGTACAAGTGTGGGTTCACATAAGACTTTAGCCATAACTGCTGGAGACACTGGTGGAACCCCCCAGCCCCCTAGAGAGTGGGCTGGCAGAATCATGCAGGTCAACGTGGATGAGAACCGACTGCCTGGCTCAAGACTCATGCCTCAGGTCAGTGAGGCTAGCTTTGGAACCCAGGCAGAGAGTATGTGTGTGTGTTGTAGAGGGTTAAAGGAAGGCAAAGGAGAAATGAAAAGTCTAAGAGGAGGAAAGAAGGGGGAAAGTGTTGCCTCTCAAAGAGAATGACTTTCAAAGTGTCATCTACAAACACTGATAGTTACATCTAAAATGCCAGCACAGAATATGCTGGTTAAGAGTAGTGTCAATTCAGGGTCCAGTAATTTCCCTGCTGGAAAGCCTCCAAAGTAATTTGAGACACAGAGGAAGAACAGTCCTGGCCCAGGCAGAACTGCTTATGTCAATGTCAATGTTCATGTTTGCATGACCGAAAACACACCCAGGGCAGGTTAGTCATGCTCAGGGCTATTATCTGATCCAGCCCTGTCATTCTCACACTGTGAAAGAGAAGCCTTCCACAACAAGTTCATTGGGGCAAAATGCTTAAAGTTGGTTGAAAACTTCAGCTGGGGCCACTTGTGTAGGAGCCCAGTCAGTTTGATCAATGTAGCTGAGTTGGCTCTGGGCTCTGTCATAGCCCCAGCTGGGTTCTGGTTACCATTTACTTCTGTGGGATATCAGCATATGTCTCCCAAAAATATGAAGGAATGTTGAGCTGAAGGCCATTAACAGGAAATGGACACAGGCACACTCTCTGCCTTTCCTCTTTTTTCCTAAAAGCAGGACGTAGATTTACAAAGACATGTATATATGAAATATACATGTTAATAAACTTCTGTTTGTTTTTCTCTTCTTAATTTGTCTTTTGTAACAGGGGTCAGTTTCAATAAGAACCTATTGGGGGTTATTATTTTTACCCTACAGTTCAAACATTTTGGTTTTTTTATACAATGATGTTGTAACTTATTGGGTTTTTTTCTTATCATTAGGGGAGGAATGGTGGGCTCTTGGGTCTTTCTATATCTGGTAAAGGAGAGCCACGTGGTTATGGTTCAGTCCCAAGCAATATCATGGAGTCCCCGGGACAAAGTAGCTTGCAGAGATGCTCTGTGGGTTCCTGGTTGGGAGCTTGTGACAGCTTTTCTTGTCAAACCCTGCCCAGAGCTGTTTCCACTTGGAAAAAGAGGCCCCAGGCGGCAGTGTCTTAGCTCAAAGGCATAACTGGTCAATCTAATGGAAGGACTTCAGATAAGTGGCAAGTAGATGGAATAGATATTTTAAGGTCACAGAGGATTTGCCAATTCCTTTATATCAGAGAACTGATGGGGTTTGGGACATGCTACCCCCCCAAAATATGACACCTTGTGCCAGTTTATTAGCATTCGATCATGCCACTCCTTCATCCTATCACCTTTCCTCACCATTATCCACTCTTCCTCAAACCTACCATAAAATACGCTCAGATTTAATAAAACTTATGCTCAGCTTTAGTAAAACTCATATTAAATAAATGTGTATGCTTTTTTCTTTGTATGGGGGTCTCAGCCATGAACCTAGGGTGAGCAGAGAAAAAGGTACTTTTCTTCTCCTATAGAACCTTGGAACCTGCTTCATTTCTATGCCTGAACTTTGTACCAGCTGCTGATGTTACCCTGGGCTCAGAAAAATAGGTAAAGGGACTAGAGACAATAGGAGAGAGGGAAAGGATGCCCCTACCGGGAGAAGAATGAGGCAGTAATGTTTCAGATCACTGCCATCAAACATAGGCCTGAAGATCCTACCCTTCTCCCATCCTATCCCTGCCCCCATCCTATCTCCTCCTGCTAACTGAGAATTTTTTCATTCACCCATTCAACTGATACAAATTCATTGGAGCACCTGTTATACACAAGACACCATACTAAATTCTGGGATATAGTGAGCAAGACATATAAGGCACTTGCTCTCAGAAGAGATAGTAAAAAGTAAATAAATAAACATTGTGGTAAAGAGTCACTGCAGGGAGTGTAAATCTTATCTTTTTTTGAGACAGGGCCTTGCTCTGTTGCCCAGGCTGGAGTGCAGTAGCACAATTACAGCTCACTGCAGCCTTGACCTCCCAGGCTCAAGCAATCTTCCCACATCAGCCTCCCAAGTAGCTGGGACCACAGGCATGCACCACCATGCCCAGCTAATTTTTCTATTTTTACTAGAGACAGGGTCTCACTGTGTTGCCCAGGCTGGTCTCAAACTCCTGGGTTCAAGTGATTCTCCCACCTCAGCCTCCTAAAGTGCTGGAATTACAGGTGTGAGCCACCGTGCCCAACCAGGGGAGCTAATTTAGATAGGGAGGTCAGGAAAGCTCATCACATTTGAGCTGAGACCTGAGAGGTGAAGACTGAACCAGTCATGCAAAGAGCTGTGGAAGGGCTTTCCAGGGTGAGGGAAGAGCAAGTACAAACACTCTGAGGTGGGAAAGAGCCTTGACTGTGGAGGGAGAGAAAGGTTGCCAGTGTGGCTGGAGTTCATGGGAGCTGAAGTGGGAGGCATATGAAAGACTCAGGTAGGCAGCAGGAGCCAAGTCACACTGAGCCTTGTCTTGCAGGCTTTATGAGAGGTCATGGAATGATTCATTGTGGGAGAGGGACTCAATATAATTTAGATGAATAATGGCCACTGTGGTAGATGTGGGAGAATGTATTGTGTATTGGGCCTGGAGGGAGGAGACTGGAGCATAATGCTGGAAATTGAGGAATTCCTCCCTCAGCCTTGCACTGTGGGGCTTCAACAGCTGAGGAGAAAATCAAAGATTGGGGAAGCATACATTCTTTTCTTCCCCATCCAGAATTCTCTCCCTAGTTCCCAAAGATCTTGAAGGCATTTATTTTCCTCAGTGGTTATTGTGCCTTTTCTGCTGGGGGCATGTGCCCACATTCTTGTCATTGTCTGTTGACCACCATCTGCTGCAGTCTGGACTGTCATAACTCCCCTCCTCCCATTGCTGCTACTTTCTTTCCAACTGCTGCCAAGACTATCTAGGGACGGGAGTGCTGGTATGGATCTTACCTCATGATTGGAGAGATTTCCCTTGACAAGACTGTCTCAGACTCAGGCCAGAGGGTGCTTTAAGGTCATTACTCGTTGCCATATGGAACACCTCTTTCAGTGTTCTGCTGTTCGGTTGTCCTGTCTCCAGTTCTTTGAGTGGCTCCAACCCAAGTCACCTTCTACTTCCTTCTAACAACCAACACCCTGGAGTTACCTCAGCAAGTATCATATTCCACTCACTTATTCCCATCCTGCTGTCAACCTGATCCAGTGTGATGCTGACCTGAGACCCTGTGGACTTGACTTTTATCCTTGGAAATGACCATTTGTGGAGGGTGTTTCTGCTGTTTGAACATCAGCTTTTCCCACTGACCCCTGACTTGGTCTATCCCTCCTATCTCTGCCACTAAAAGAGCCTACAGCTGATCCCTCTAATTGGCCCCTGATTCCCTGTGAGAAAGGCTTGACGACTGCCTTGGATGCATCCTCTGCCCAGGTGAGTAACCCCACCCTCCTGGAATCTGACCATCTAATCTAAAGTTGCTTTTGCCTTTTCTCCCAGGAGTCTGAGAATGTCCTCATACAAACCGGACTCACAGCTGGCCCTGATATTCTAGAATTTCTGGGCAGACATGAAAATTAGATCTAAGCTGTGACCTTCATTTCACACATATAAAAAGAACGTGTGAGGACCTATGACTTATGAAAGCAGCCTCATTTCTTCACAGTCATTTTCCAAATACCACTAATTGCCCTATGCTTTCAACACAAACACAGAGTATTACTCAAACTGCCACAGAAATGAATGAGTAGAGAGTACCACACCTGGGTCACTAGCACATCTTGAATGACAAGGTTTCTGTTCCGCTGTCTTGACATCCTACCCTTGGAAGTGACAAGATTGGAGTAGACACTGGCTCAGGGATTGTTTCCTCCCTATCTGCCCTCTGCATGGATCCTATCATCTAAATTTCCAGCACTTTCTTCTTTGCTACCTGAAAGAGTCTAACCAATAATATGAGTAAAAAGAACCAGACTCAGTAGAAGCAAACATGACTATCTTGCTCTTTACAAAGCCAAATGGTTGATAGACTTCCCTGTGTGTGGGAGAGAGAAAGGAAATTCTGACCCAAATAAGTTAGACCTTTTCTGTAGGATGCCAGAAGAAGCAAACATGACTATCTTGCTCTTTATAAAGCCAAATGGTTGATAGACTTCCCTGTGTGTGGGAGAGAGAAAGGAAATTCTGACCCAAATAAGTTAGACCTTTTCTGTAGGATGCCAGAAGAAGCTGAGATTCCAAGCACATAGTGTTTTTGTTTTGATTTTGGAAGAATTAAAGAAGATTCAGTTAGTAATTGAAAGGGGACATGAGGAAATTGAGAATAGAAAACCACATGGATAAGGTTAAAACAAATCCCAAATCCATCCAAAAAAACAAAAAACAAAAAACACAATGTCCCATTGCCATGAGAAAATGAATGTAATGAGTGTTTCAGTGTATTGTCTATGTATGATGTTGTTGTAAAGCTGTTTTAATGTGTTAGGAGGCATTTTACTCTCGTCTTGATTGGGTCACTGAAGTAACTGTGAATAGCAATGTGGTGCATAGAGGCAGTGTGGAAAGGGCACTGGGCCCACAGCAAGAAGACCTGGATTGTGTACCATGTGAGGACAAAAGGCCACATAGTTCTCTAACCAATAATATAGGTTAGATATTATGTAGGAGGAAGACAAAGGCCTAGAGACTGTGCAGCATTCTGAGCAGTGAGCACTTGAAGATATGCCTCACTCCAGAGATAAACACTAATACATCTGTGATATTCAGGGGACTAAAACTGGTCTTATGCCATGGCAATCCTTGTCTCTTACAGGACATTCCTTCTCAGGAACATCCAACCTACTCCTACACAAAGAAGACTTTTGGCCCCTCACTCTGCACCCAGGTGGAAGGGGCAAAACACTTGGTGGGCCACCCATGCCTACTGTCACCAATTACATTAATTCTTACAAAGGCACTTGAGTTCCATCAGTTCTTTTCCTAATATATTGATGTGCTGTCATTCTCTAACCTAATTCTTAAGGGGTCTGAAATTACTGATGAATTAGAAGAAATTACATTGTGAAAATAACAGATGAGATTCAGTATTAACATAAAGAAGAAATGGTGTTTTACAAGTAACAGTCAATGATAATTGCAAAACAATTCTTACAGCATTATGCATGGAAATGGGTATAAATCCTAGTGAATCTTATCTTGGATACCTCTACAGTTACAGTCTACAACTTGAGAACACAGGACTGAAGAGGGCTTATCTGGATCTTAAGATTGTGGAAAAGAAAGCTAGGATTTTGATGAAGTGCAGATTTAAAATTCTAAGCCACTTGGTTCTAGGTCATATTCAAGGTCTAGGTTACACATTCAAGAGACTGTTTGAACAACTCTTGAATCTCAACTCTACTTTAAAGGACATTCTGTTAAACAGTCCAAAAGCAAAAGCAGTATTGCGAGTAGCTACTGCTATCTGATGCATATTTCTGAAATACTTCCTGTATGAAAAGAAGTTGACTTTCTGTTTCGGTAATTTGGCTGGCTGGAGTCAACCAAACCCATAGGTTTGACTCATAGCTGATCTACCTTTCTGGATACCTGTATCCCAGGAATGAACTGGAACCAAAAAGGCTGGAAGTTATTGTTTCTTCACTATTAGACTCTGAGGATTTAACAAACCACAGAATGGTCAGCACCCTGAGGCTGGACCAGAACTGACCAGCCCTTGGTAGTGGGCTCTTTGTGAAGGATCCTACCTGGTCAGTTACCCCATTCCCAGCCACCCTGACCAATAATCGTGGCAGTTAAAACAATAGCAACCTATTTATTGAAGTTAGAACTGGTTTGGGGTAGTTACTGTACTTTATAATTAGCTGTGTGACTAGTTAGATTAACTCACTAAAGTGACTAGCTGAAAATGACTATGAGCAAATCATTTTAACTTCAGGAACTAAGTTCTGATATTTGTAAAATAAAAGCCTTGGACTCAGTAACAATTAATAAGCTATAAACTTCTATTAAGATTTATGGTAAGAAACATGAACTTTATACAATTTAGGATATTAACCATTAGGGGAAAAAGTCTAGGTCTTATTCATCTAAAACTCCCTATTTCTTAAGTGATTCTACTAAGTCAATCTTGGAGTTATAAAGATGCCTAAGTGATAGAGCAACTTTTTTTGGATTTCCTTAATAATAGGGAATACACATACTTCATGAAAACCCCCAATATTGTTTACATTAAAATAAAATTTAAGTATTGGACAAAACAGTTTAGATTATAAGAAGAATTCATTTAAATAGCACCTGACGTTCCCTAACAACAGTGATTTTATGAAATATTGTAATTGATTTGCCACCTACGTGTGGATCTATCCTAAAATGACTCCTTTAGTATGCAGGTTCGTTGGGGATTCAACGTCTTTTACTTCTTTTTTAGTCCCAACAACAGCTAATTCAGTACTCTAAATATAGTCAGCATTCAACACAAATTCATTATTGACTGAATCTAGGCTGTCAGGGGAAAAAAAGATTTGCTACTTGTTTGGACCTGTCCCTCTGATTAAATGCCACTTTTGCCTTACCAGCTAATCATTCAGTAGACTAAGTGTGGTGCATCTTTTATCTTCCGCCTTAAAGAAGGTCAGTGGCTGAAAATGAGATCCAGAGTGATTACATTAGAAGGATTCTCATGTGTACTCCATCAGGGAGATTAAATGTCCAGGTGCCTCCCACATTTCCTTTTAGGACTTGTTCTTAGTCTTCATACTTCAAGGGCTCAAGAGCAGCACTGACATGCAACATATTCATTGTCCATTCCCGGTTACGTTCTCAAAACGTAACTGTTACATATTGTATTAGAGTTCTCCAGCTAAACAGAACCAGTAGGATGGAGAGAAAGGGGGCTTGAGAGGAGGAGGGAGATGGGGGAGAGGGAGAAGGAAGGGAAGGGGGAAAGGGAAGCTGGTAAATCTAAAATTTGTAGGGCAGCCTGGCAGGCTGGAGACCCAGAGAAGAGTTGATGTTGCAACTTAAGTGGGAAGGAAGACAAGAGGCAGAATTCCGTCTTCCTCAGGGGACTTCAGTTGTTTCTCTTAGGGCCTTCAATTGTTTGGATGAGGCCCACCCATACCACAAAAGGTGATTGGCTTTACTCAAAGTCTGCTGATTGAAATATTCCTTAGATCTAAAAAATATCTTTATAGCAACATCTAGACCAATGTTTGACCAAATATCCGGGCACTGAAATCTGGGCAAGTTGACACAAGGAATTAACCATCATACATATCAAAATGGGACATTTTCATCATTCCAGTTATCTTCTGAAAGTTCTCTGATTTCTTTCATTATTTAAAATATTCTCCAAATAACAAACAGTTCACCAATGCTGATAATTCTTTTTTCCTTTTTCTTTTTTTTTCTCTCTTTTTTAAGACAGGGTCTCACTTTGTCACCCAGGCTAGAGTGCAGTGATGTGATCATAGCTCACTGCTGCCTTAAACTCCTGAGTGCAAAGGATCCTCCCACCTCAGCCTCCCAAGTAGTTGGGACTTTAGGAGTGTGCCCCCATGCCCAGCTAATTTAAAAGAATTTTTTTTTTTTGTAAAGAAAAGGTCTCACCATCTTGCCCAGGCTCGTCTCAAACTCCAGAGGTCAAGCAATCCTCCCAAAGTGCTAGGATTATAGGCGTGAGCCACTGCACCTGGCCATGATTTTCTAATTACAGAAAGAAAAAAAACTTTCTATGGTCTTTCACGGCCTCCTTCCACCGAATCCTACTTCAGATTTTGTTCATTTTCTCCATAAGTATTATACATTGCTGCTTAGGAGACATAGAAGAGGAGACATGGGTTCCAACCCTCAAAAAGCCTGTAGTGGGAGAAGAATATGCAAACAATTGCAGTGGTATGGGGTTGCTGCTCAGGTGTTTAATAGAACAGTAGAGGAAGTAAAATTTAATAAGCTTATTAGCATATAGGTGGTGCTTGCATACACAAGCCCTGTTTGGGCTACACAAACCCTCATTGTACAATCGTTAGAAGTATGATTTCCCCAGAAGCTGAGTCTAAGGGCATGTGACCATAAAGGTTTATAAATAAACTTATCATCTCAACCCCGTCACCCCAATATACACTCAGCTGAATTAGTTTAGTCTCTCAGTAACACGTGTTGCCCAAGGAGATGAAATTTACCTCAATGGCAACTTCTCTTTACGTCTGCTTACAACTTTACATTTCTCTTCTAACATTTTGTTCATTAAACTCCAGATTTTAAAATAGACTCTATAGCTACATCTGTAGTTGATGGAGCTGAGTCTGAGGATGGAGTGGACAAGAGTGCTGACCTGTGTCACTGAGACCAAAGCAAAGCCTCTTTTCTCTCAGCACCATGGGGATGTGATTATACGGCTCTGGCACTAGCTCCTCAGAGCCAGCAAGGTATTAAACAAGCCCAGACTTTTCACTAAGCCTTTGTCCCCCAGGCACTGCTGAGAAACCACTGCCAACAGGAATTGAATTCTAGGAACCAGCATGCCAAGAAACACACCTCCTGGAATTTTGAGCATTTGACAGAGGTCTGGCAAGCCCTCCTTCTTATTATTGATATTAGTAGTAGGGAGGGGGCAGAGGGGCTCGTGGATAGAGACCGGAAATTTTCAAAGATGTCCAATTCTAGACCACAGATAGCATCTTCTGTTTTCTAGAACTGAGAGCTAATACCATCAATGGAATAAGGAAAGTTATTATTGGTTTTGCTCCTTCGAGATTTAAGAGGGTCCTGTCCTGTTCCAACCCAAAACCTCCTGCCACTTCTCTTTCTTTTTTTCTTTGCTCCCAGGTATGAGCCCCATTTATTGTCTCAGGCCAAGATACAAAGGTGGAGAAATCCTGCATTCTGCCCAAAGTGTGAAGCGCTCTGTGTTGTAGATGGTGCTGTTGTCAGTGGGCTGCTTCATGTTCTTGACCCACATGAAAGAATTTGAGAGTGAGTCCAAAGTAAAAGCAGGCAAAGACATTTATTGCAAAGCGAAAGGACACTCTGCAAGCCAGGTCAAACTGGGTTCCTTGAGAATAAGACAGCCCCCTCTGACATTAGGAAATCTCATTTATGGGAAGCTTATGTGATTATTCATAAGAGGGTGGGAATGAGCCTGGCTGTTGGCTTAAGCATATTGCAGGTGGTCTCCTGGGTGTGCATGTGCAATGCTATCACATATATGGCATCTTATTAGCATCTTAATTCTCTACCCAGGAGTGTGTTTTTTACTATTATAATGAGCACAGGTCGTGGATACTAATCGTGTCAAGGACACTAATCATGGGTTTCTGTGCTTGTGCAAATTTGGGGATTTTCCCTTCTGCTCTTCATCCTGTCTGCTGCAGGATGTTCTAACCAAAGCTGCAGATGCAGTTTCTGCAATCTCAAGCAGTTTGTTTTCTCCACCTGTTTGGCAAGTTTGTTTCCCTTCAAGTGATGCTATGACCATCTTATCTAACCTATCTCTGTGCCAGATATATCTGTAATTCCTCTCTGAAATATTGGAGCAAGGAAACAGAACTAAGTTTCTCGATTATCCACCTCACATGCTTAAAATTCCAGTGCGCCATTAGATCCTAGAATGGTTCAGAGTGAGAGTTCCAGACAAAATGGAATAATTAAGCAGCAAAGCCTAGGCATATACCATTTAATACAGCTACAAAAAATCCTGAGATTCTGAAAGTAGAAAAAAATTATTTGGCATAAGACTTATTCTCCTGCTTTTTAAAATGATCCTCACATTTTCAATATATTCTGAAATTAAATGTTTCATTCCACTTAAATGACTTCTGCATATTAACCATCAGTTTGGGGCAAATTTTGTGCTTCTTTTCCCATGTTTTGTCCTCCCAGCTCCTGAGAGCAATTACATTGGCTCAAGTATTTGAAAAATCACTGAAATTAAGGAATTTCAGCCCCTCCTATTCTTCAGTAGGCAAATAAGAAATATAGGATCAGATCCATCTCTCCCCATAGGCACATCTCATGGGAATCATAATCAGAAGGATGCTTCCAGAGTCTTTAATCTGAGCAAGGGGTCCTGGTGGGGTGATGGAAGTGTCCACTGGCTTCAGTCTGTGACAGCCTGATGTGTCTGTCCACAGCAGGGATGAATCTGGACACCAGATGGGGCTGTGACCTGGTATGCCCCATCCTCCTCTGCCAGAACAGGATGGGTGACACCATGTGCAGTTTTAAAGTAAATTGAAAACCAGTTAGTTTTACAAATATTTGAGAATTGTGAATTATCTCTTGAATCAACATAATTTTGCAAAGCCATAGTTAATAGGATTGAGTTGCTGCACAAGTGCTTCTCAGTGGTCCAGAATCGATTTGTGTCCAAAATGCTGCTTGATGTTGATGCAGGAGGCAGCATTTCATTAGGCCAGAAGGAAATGCTGCGAGTGGTATCACGTATATGTAGATTTAAATCATTAGAATTAGAGAAAGATGAAGTAGGAAAAATTGATACGGGAAAAAAACAGAATTAGAAGGAGGTGAGAGGCAGGAGAGGGAGGCAAATACGTCTTTTAAGATGATCTGTTTTTGTTGGAGGTATAAATTGCCTCCCAAAACTATGCCTGTGACCACAGGTTCCTGACAACCGGTTAGGCAACACAAGCATCTGAGTGGAGAAACAAGCCACGCATCCTAATCTGAGATTAACTGAACAGTAATGCCTTGGGCAAGCTGCTTACTTTCTGTGTATTTTTCATCCATAATCCCAAGATAGCAAATATTTGCAACGTAGAATGAAAATAAAGATCAAACTTTGTGGCTCACCATGATGGTATCCAGCCAAAATTACTAGTTGTTATTTTCTCAGCTCCATTCTTTCTTCTCCTTTTTTCTTTCCCATTAGGTATTGAAAACTACCCACTTATTTTTAACACCAAAAACTTAATTTCAAATTGGAGTCAGCCCCTAAAGCAAGCCAACCAATAACCAACTAAATACACCAAAATTGTTCAGAATATGTCATAACATTCACTTGTGAATTTCTTCAGGCTCAAGCATTTTGGTCAAAGAATTCGGAAGCAAATTATATTAATAAGTACTGTGTCCTAGGTTATATATCCACAGACTGGCTTGGGTTTAGTCCAACCTTGCTAGATAGGTGTTACTTATCTCATTTCACAGATAAAGGAAGCATTTTGGTGGGCTTAATGGCCTGCATTCTTATTGCTAGTAAATGTGGAATTGTGATCCAAACCCACATCTGTCTAACTTGAACCTTCTTCCTGTGTCAAACCTTCTTCCCTTAATGCCTGATACCACTTCCCAATGGGGAGGAGTATTCTTCGAAGAATCGATTTGGGAACTTCCTTAGAAAAATGTAATAACTTCCAGTAAACTTGCTCTGCAGAGACATGTATTATATGATTAACAGGTTGGACTTTCTAGTTACGTGATCTAGGGCAAATTTCTTAACTGCACCTAAGTTTCCTCATGTGTAAAATTAGGTTAATAATGGTAACCTCACAACAGCAAATGAAGCAATAAAACAGAATAGAATATTCAGAAATATTCTACCCACGTCTGCTCACCTCTTTTGGGACAGTCACTTCAATAAAATGGGACTCAGTTAACTGGATAGCAATATGAAAAAAAATCACTTAATCTCTACTTTACACCATACCTCAAAGTCAATTCCAAATGGATTGAAGATTTAAATATGAAATACAAAGCAATAAAGTTTTTAACAAGAAAAATATTTAATACCTTAGAATAAGCAAATATTTCTGATTTCTTATTTATTTATGTATTTTATATTTGGGGGTACATGTGCTTGCTTGTTACATGAGAATATTGTATACTGGTGGGGATTGGGCTTCTAATATACCCATTAGCCAAATAGTGAACATTGTACCCAATAGGTAATTTTTCAACCCTCATTTCCCTCCAACACTCCCCACTTTTGGAGTCACTAGGTCTATTGTTTTCATCTTTATGTCCATGTGTACCCATTGTTTAGCTCTCACTTATAAGTGAGAACCTGTGGTATTTGGTTTTCTGTTTCTGAGTTAGGATAATTGCCTTAAACTCTAACCATGTTGCTACAAAGGACATAATTTCATTCTTTTTATGGCTGCAGAGTATTCCATGGTGTATATATAGCACATGTTCTTTATCCAGTCAGCTATTGATGGACACTTAAGTTGATTCCATGACTTTGCTATTGTGAATAATGCAATGATGAACATAAGAGTACAGGTGTCTTTTTGATATAATAATTTCTTTTCCTTTGGGTAGATACCCAGTAGTGGATTTTTAGTTCTTTGAGAAATCTCCATACTTTTTTCCATGGGGATGAACTAATTTATATTCCCACCAACAATTCATAAGTATTTCCTTTTCTCTGCATCCATGTCAGCATCTGTTGTTTTTCGACTTTTTAGTAATACCCATTCTGACTGGTGTAAGATGATATCTCATTGTGGTTTTCATTTGCATTTCTCTTATGGTTAATGATGTTGAACATTTTTTCGTATTTGTTGGCTTCTTTTAAGCAAACATTTCTTTTTTTTTCCAACTTTTATTTCAGGTTCTGGGGTACATGTGCAGCTTTGTTACATGGATAAATTGCATAAAATGACAAATGATCCTGTCATGCAGATAGTGAGCATAGTACCCAATAGTTTTCCAACCCTTGCCCCCTCCCTACCTCCCTGCTCTAGTAGCCCACCAGTCTGTTGTTTTCATCTTTGTGTCTCTGTGTATTCAATCTATACTCAATCTGTAGCTCCCACTCAGAAGTGAGAACATGTGGTATTTGGTTTTCTGTTCCTGTGTTAATTCACTAAGAGGATGGCCTCCATCTGCATCCATGTTTCTATAAACAATAAGATTTCATTCTTTTTTATGGCTGCATAGTATTCATGGTATACATGTATCATATTTTCTTCATCCAGTCCATCACTGATGGGCACCTAAGTTGATTCCTTCTTTGCTATTGGGACTAGTGCTGTGATGAACTTGCAAGTGCATGTGTCTTTTTGGTAGAACAATTTTTTTCAATATATACCCAGTAATGGGGTTGCTGGGTTGAATGGTAGTTCTGTTTTAAGTTCTTTGAGGAATCTCCAAACTGCTTTCTATAGTGGTTGAACTAATTTACATTACCATCAATAGTGTATAAGCATTCCCTTTTCTCTGCAACCTCACCAATGTCTGCTATTTTTTGACTTTTTCATAATAGCCATTCTGACTGGCTATGGGTGTGAGATGGTATCTCATTGTGGTTTTGCTTTTAAGCAAAGATTTCTTATTCTTAAACAGAAGAGGAAAGTGCTATAACACAGGAAAAAACTGACAAATAGCTCTATAACATAAATAAGACTATAAGATTAAGATCATGAAAGGCATTATTAACAGACTGAACAGGTAATCCACAGAATAGAAGAGGATTTTTGCAATATATATATATAACTGTTTCAAATCCAAAGTCTATAGCACTGTTTAAAAGCATATTGTTATGAAAATTAAATAAATTAAGGCAAGTTTAGAGTAGGATTTGGCACATAATATGCATTTGCATTCACTCGATATGTGCTATTATTATTATTACTAATCAGAACAAAGGTCTAGGACCCTCCTGTTTTGAATTTCTGTTATACTGCCAGCCTTTGTGTGTCAGGTTTTTGGTTTGGAAAACATAATCCTATAGTAATGAAGCACCAGGAAGGCAAATCTGTAGACTAGAATTCAAAATACAGGATCGATTTAACAACAGGATTTGTTTTCCTGATTTAACAACAAGAAAAATAACATGTTTTCGCAATATTTCAGTATTTATGATTGCTACCTACCTCTATGTGCTGATAAGGCATAAAGTAAGAAGTTATGTTAAAATATGAATTCAGCTCAAAGAGCAAAGCATAAGGACCTCATGCCTACTCCTGCACCCTTTCCACTGGCTTCACCACCATCTCCCAGTTCTCTCGGTCCTATAGGACCTCCAAGCCCCACAGAGCCCACCATCCAGGAGGCTCTTCCATGAGGCCTCACCCTCAAGCCGGTCTGAGGTCTGAAGCTGACTCCTTTCAGAGGCACCAGAGTCTCCCCATACAATTTATATTTGATATATCCTAAGTATCTCTGGAAGGAGGACCTCTAAGTTCTCATATCCACCAAAGGTCTTCGAGGACTGATTCTCTTATAGTCTTGCAGTCCCCATAAGCAATCTCCTATTATCAGCACCCTCTGCCCCAAGTACTTCCTTAACTCAAATGACTTCCATTTCTATGTGAAAACTCCTCCAGAATGCTATCTTGTTGAGCTCATGATCACTCTTTCCTCTTCAACTACCCACTCTCATGGCCTTGACTTAAACATTGTCATCACCTGATGAGCAACTGTTCCTCTGAAGTAATAAATTTAGGCATCCCACTCTTAAACCACAAGCTCATGTTCTTCCAATTGTCTATTACTCATCCATCCAAAATTTATATATTAAAGTCCTAAGTCCTAGTACCTCAGAATATGACTATATTTGGAGATAAGACCTTTAAAGAAGTAAATTAAGATAAAATAAGGTCACACGGGTAGGTCCTAATCCAATATGATGGGTGTCCTTATAAGAAGAGGAGATTAGGACATAGACATGTGTGTGTACAGAGAGACTGTGTGAGGACACAGTGATAAGACAGCCCTCCCTGCCAAAGAGAGGCACCTTAGAAGAAGGTAAACCTGTTGACCCTTGGTCTTGAACTTCTGGCATCCAGAAATTTGAGAAAATAAATTTCTGTTGTTTAAACCACCCATTCTGTAGTATTTGTTACAGCAGACTTAGCAAACTAATACAACCACCTTCCATAGTTCCTTCTCTTTCAGTCTGATTTGTGTTCCATGATGTATGCACCACTCTTTCTGCTTTCTTGTTCCATCGTCCTTCCAGTTTGCTGGCCTGGCAAAATCTCAACCTCACATGAACATAACATTTTATCTTGTCTAGGCCTGCATTTAAGCAGCTGAATGTGGTTGGAGAAAATTACAACAGCATGTTAGCTGACGAAACGTTAAAGTCATATCTGAAATCTCAACCAGGCATGCTATTTCCCTGGTTAGGTTTCTTTCCATATCCATAGACATCCTACCCTTCCTCCTCTTCTCTTGCTCTTGACAAAGTATCTTGCCTCCTTCTTCTCAATGAAAAAGGAGCCATCAGACAACAATTTACTCAACCTCCTACCATCAAATCAATACACAGCTCTGCTCTACACCCATCTTCTCTTCCTTCCCACATGTAACAAAAGCGGTATTTCAGGCTAACCCTTCCACTTTTGCTGTAGATCATATGCTTTCCCTCTACCTCAGGAACTTCCTTCTTTTGATGATCCCCTCTCTCCCATATCTTCAACCTCTTCCTCTATGCAACTCCTTCTGAGGATCATTTAAATATAAGCAAGTCTATTTCAATAAAATCAAATAAAAAATCTAACTTTCATTCCATGTAGTACATTGATTGCAAAAAATGGCCCCAATTTTTTTCCTTTTTAAATAATTTCAACTTTTATTTTTTATTTTTAATTTTCGTGGGGACATAGTAGGTGTATATATTTATGGGGTACATGAGATATTTTGATACAGGCATACAATGTGTAATAATTACACCATAGTAAATGGGTTATCCTCAACTTTTATTTTGGATTCAGGGGGTACATGTGCAGGTTTGTTAGATGGGTATATCGTGTGATGCTGAGGTTTCACATATGAATGATTCTATCATTCAGGTAGTGAGCATGGTACCCAATAGGTAGTATTTTACCCCTTGGCCCCTCCCCACCCATTCTAGTAGTCCCAGCGTCTATTGTTCCCATCTTTATGTCCATATGTACCCAATGTTTAGCTCCCATTTCCAAGGAAGAACATGCAGTATTTGGTTTTCTGTTCCTACATTAATTTGCTTAGGGTGATGGCCTCCAGCTACATCCATGCTTCTGCCAAGGACATGACATGCTTCTGCTAAGGACATGATTTTGTTCTTTTTATGGCTTCATTGTATTCTGTGGTATAATGTACCACATTTTCTTTATCCAGTCCACTGTGGATGGACACCTAATAGATTCCATGTCTTTGCTATTGTGAATAGTGCTGCAATGAACATATGAGTGCATGTGTCTTTTTTATACAGTGATTTATTTGCCTTTGGATATATACCCAGTAATGGAATTGCTGAGTCAAATGGTAGTTCTGTTTTAGTTCCTTGAGAAATCACAGTGGTTGAACTGATTTACATTTCCACCAGCAGTGTATAAGCATTCCCTTTTCTTCATAGCTTCACCAGCATCTGTTGTTTTTTGTCATTTTAATAATAGCTATTCTGACTTGTGTGAGATGGTATCTCATTAAAGTTTTGATTTGCATTTCTCTGATCAGTGATGTGGAGCATTTTTTCAAATGTTTGTTAACCACGTGTATGCCTTCTTTTGAGAAGTGTCTGTTCATTTCCTTTGCCCATTTTTAAACTTGTTTTTTGCTTTTTGAGTTAAGTTCCTTATAGATTCTGGATATTAGGACTTTGTTAGATACATAATTTGCAAGTATTTTCTCCCATTCTGTAGGTTTCTGTTTACTCTGTTAATAATTTATTTTGCTGGGCAGAAGCTCTTTAATTAGGTCCCATTGTCAATTTTCATTTTTGTTGTAATTCCTTTTGAGGACTTAGTCATAAATTCTTTGCCAAGGCCCATGTTTAGAATGGTCCTTCCTCAGTTTTCTTCGAGGATTTTTATAGTTTGAGGTCTTACATTTAAATCTATCTTGAGTTAATTTTTATATATGGTGAAAGGTAAGAGTCCAGTTTTATTCTTCTGCATATTCTTCAGTTTTATTCTTCTGGCTAGCCAATTATTCAAGCACCATTTATTGAATATGGAGTCCTTTCCCCACAGCTTGTTTTTGTTGATTTTGTTGAAGATCAGATGGTTGTAGGTGTGTGGCTTTATTTCTAGATTCTCTACTCTGTTCCATTGGTCTATGTATCTGTTTTTGTACGAGTACAATGCTATTTAGGTTACTGTAGCCTTATAGTAGTTTCAAGTCTGGTAATGTGATGCCTCCAGCTTTGCTCTTCTTGCTTAGGATTGCTATGGCTATTCAGGCTCTCTTTTTGTTTGTTTGTTTCATATGAATTAGTTTTTTCTAATTATGTGAAAAATGATGTTGGTAGTTTGGTGGCAATCTGTAGATTGCTTTGGGCAGTATGGCCGTTTTAGCAATATTAATTCTTGTAATCCATTAGCATGGAATATTTTTCCATTTCTTTGTGTTATCTCTGCTTTCTGTCAGCACTGTTTTGTAGTTCTCCTTGTAAAGATCTTTCTGCTCCTTTGTTAGATGTATTCCTAGGTATTTTATCTTTTGTAGCTATTGTAAATAGGATTGTGTTCTTGATTTGGCTCTCAGCTTGAATGTTATTGGTGTATAGAAACGCTACTGATTTTTACACATTTATTTTGTATCCTGAAACTTTACTGAAGTTGTTTATCAGGTCTAAGAGCCTTTTGGTGGAGTCTTTAGGGGTTTCTAGGTATCATATCTCAGTGAAGAAAGATAATTTGACCTCTTCTTTTCTTATTTGGATGCCTTTTACTTCCTTCTCTTGCCAGACTGCTCTAGCTAGGACTTTCCTTATTCTTTACATCTATTTATGTGCTTTACAATGAGACTGTGTAGTTTCTCCTACCAAGAGGTCAATCCCCTTCTCCTTAAGCTGAATTTTGGCTGACTTTGTGACTTGCTTTGGCCAGCAGGCTGTGACAGGGTGATGTGCCAATTCATGATGAAGCCTCAAGAGATATTGCAGACTTCTGCTCTTTCTTAGAACCCTGCCATTGCCTTGTGAACTAGCATGCTGGATTATGAGAGAAACATGGCCCAGTTGCCTCAAACACCCAAGCCAACAAAAAAATCAACTTCCAAAACTCTGAGTAGGCTCATCCTAGATTAGCCAGTTCTTAGCCGACTCCAAATGCATGAGTGAGCACAGCCAGGCTCAGACTGACAGAAATAACCAACTCATTCGTAGATATTTGAGTGATAATAAATGCTGATTGTTTTAAACCACTGAGTTTTGAAGCCATTTGTTATACAGCAATAGCTGATACACCCCATGTCTACTTTCATCTAATCCAATCTTTTGCCTCTTAATTCCCAGGTAAATTAATTGAAATAACATACTACTTTTGCTCTCTTCACTTCTTTACTTCCTATTCACTCCCTTAAGTATCCTAGTCTTGCACCAGCCCTAACACTCCTTTAAGACTTTTTGCTAAGGTCTCTGTATCTGTCCTGTTGTTCAATTAAGTAGACACTTTTGATATAAATCTTACCAAACCTTTTAGTAGCATTATCACAATTGACTCTCCTGCTTTGGCTTTCGTGCTGAGGCAGAATACTGTTCTGACTCTCAAGTCACTCCCTTTGGGGATCCTCGGCAGACTTCTCTTTGATTTTCAATGCTCTGCCATTACTTTACTGTTAATTGGGAAATGTGTCCTAGAGTTCCTCTCTTTCCACTTTACACACCTTTCCTGGGAGATCTCATTCATTCATTTTCTTTCATAAAACTTCTATCTCTTTTACAATTTGATTTCTATTAAAAAAGAAAAAAGGCACATTATTTAATGACCACATGAGAATCACCATGCTGTGTTGTCCACCAAATTTGAACACTTCATAGGTGGTTAAGAAATAGTAAATATTAAACAAGAACATGTAAGAAAATTAAATAAATTTTTCTGGGCTTGTTAAAATTAGGTACACTTTTAGGTCATACAAATTGTTTCTACATGATGATCATGATTAGAAATAACATTTGTTTATTTCATAAGAGTCTGAATGTAGTTAAGAGAAATAACTTGAAAATCCTGCACAAATGTTGATTTGATAGTCCTTACATTATTGTTTTTGTTTTTGTTTTCACTGAGACAAGGTCTCGCTCTGTTGCCCAGGCTGGAGTACAATAGTGTGATCTTGGCTTACTCCAACCTCCGCCTCTCAGATTCAAGCGGTTCTCCTGCCTCAGCCTCCGGAGTAGCTGGGATTACAGGTGCACACCACCACGCCCAGCTAATTTTTTGTATTTTTAGTAGAGACAGGTTTCACCATGGTAGCATGAGCTACCATGCCTGGCCCATTATTATTTTTTGGTAATACAAGTTTTAAAAATTATCCATCCCAATATTTTTGAAAACCATATCAAGAAAACTCCTGTTTGAACTTCCCAGTGTTCCTGGTGAAGTAAATTGTGCTAGAGTACATAGGAAAACCTGCTAACCTGGCCCAGGTCAGGAGTGTGCTCTCATCTAAATGAAATTCTTGGGACTACTTAATATTGTTATTATTGATGTCTAAACTTTCCAGCTCACTGTGTCAAGATTTTCTTGATCCTTTCCCATACATGACAGCCTCTTCAGTGAGCTCCTTGGCTTTCCTGAAAATGTAACCTCTTAGCAAGGAATGATGACGCCATAAGCAATTAGCTCAATGACTCCTCACTGGCTGCCTTATTACTGATTTGCACTTAGACCAAGCACTTTGTACCAGGAATTGCCACTTCCCATCTTTTTTTCTTCCCCCTAAGCAAGATCCTGATTGATCTCTAATCTGTGTTTTTTACACTTATACCTGCATTACTGCCGGGGTACTTTCAGGCTCACCTTGACATACAGATGACATATCCTTTCTCTGAGGCCATCTATAATCATTTGCAAACTCTGGGGAAAAGAAAAAATGTACACTTGCACACCAACTGGGCATAACCTCTTACCTTGGTAAATATACCTTTATAATGACTAGGAAGACCTGGTTTGAATTTAGAATTCTTAGACTCTTCAGAGTTCCATCCAAATGCAGCCACATGGGGAGAGATGACCCCAGCTCCAGGCTAAGGTCCAAGCCCTTCTCTTTTCTACCATATTCTGTACTTACCCATACAGAGCCATGTACATGCATAGGTAGACAGTCATCACTTCTGTGTGCTGTCCACAATCCTTGCAACACTGCCATTTGGCCACGTAAGGCCAGAACAGGCTCTGGAATCAAGCTTCAGGCCATTTCAACAGAAAATTATAAGATTCCAGACACCCAGTGTATGATGTAGAAGGAGGATATAATTATTTGTGCCCTATCTCTTTTCTTCCTCTGCTCAGCATCACCAGAGATGTGTCAATTTTATTAGTCTTTTCAAAGAGTCAACTTCACTGATCATATCTATTCGTGTTTTCTATTTCATTGAATTATGTTCTTTATTTTCATTTTACTTTTTAGAATTATTTTTGCTGATGCTTTTCTAATCTCATTATTTTCTTTTTTAAAATTTATTTTCCTTTTTAAATTTTTTAGAGACAAGGTCTTGCTCTGTTGCCCAGGCTGGAGTGCATTGGCATGATCATGGCTCACTGCAGCCTCAGCCTCGAACTTCTAGGCTCAAGTGATCCTCCCATCTTAGCCTCCAGAGTAGCCAGGACTACAGGTGTGTGCCACCACACCTGACTTCCTTTTAATTTTCAGCCTTTTTTGCTATTATACACTTTTACAACTTAAACTATCCTTTTAAGCACTCCTTCAGTTATATCTCTCTAGGTATGTAGTATTGATTTTCTAATTTGTATTTGAATTTTTAATGACTCATGAATATTTTAGAAATGTGTTTCTTCATTTATATATGAGGATATTTTAGTGAACTTTTGTTGATTTCTAGTTTAATTACATTGTTGTCAGAGAAAATGCTTTGCCTTTGAAATTTGTTGAAACTTGCCTTTTATGGACCAAGTATATGGTCCATAAATATTTACATTTTGTAAATATTTCATTTATACATGAAGAGAATATATATTCTGCAGCTGTTAGGCACAGTGTTCAATATACTTCCATTTCATCAAATTACTTAATCATGTTATCTAAATATTCTATTGCCTTAAAGATTTGTGTGTGTTATTCTTTCAGTTACAAAGAGAGAAATCTCCCACTGTGATTTTGGCTCCATCTATTTCTCCTTATAGTTGAGTCCATTTCACCTTACATCTTTTGAGGTTATGTTATTAGATACATACAAGTTTAAATTATTATATCTTCTTGGTGAATCAAGACTTATATCATTATGAAGTGAAATCACTATCTCCAACAATGCTCTTTTGCCTTCATATCACTTTGTCTGACTTTAATATAACTACACCAACATTCATTTCGTTAGTATTAGCATGTTGTATTTTGTCCATATTTTTATTTTTACTTTTCTTGTTTGCCTGTTTTAGATTTGTCTCCGGTAAAAGAATGTATAGTCAGATATTTTTATCCAATCTATTACTCTTTGCCTCTTAATTGCAATGCTTGGTCTGAATACATTTAATATAATTATGAATATGTTTTGGTTTAAATCCATCATTTTGTGTTGGGCTTTTTATTTATCTGATAGGACTAACATTTTGTTTTACTTACTTTCTTTTTTGGATTAATTAAATGCTTTTATCTTTTTCCTTTTTTTTTTCCATCTACTAGATTTGAAGCTATGTCCTCTGTTTCTATTCTTGTATTGATTTTCCTAGAAATTCCACATGCATATTTCACATATCAAAGTCTAAGGTTAACCAACATCTTCATCCTCAGACCAGAACATTAGAATATCTTATCTCCTTTTACTCACTTTGGATTTATACATTACCATTGTTTTGCATTTTAATTCTTTTTAAAACATCATATTATGCTTATTAATATTATTTGGGCAATGTTCATTTATTTTTACCTACATATTTATCAATTTATTTGTCCCTTAATTTTTCAGGTTTTCCACTGGGAATCATTTTCCTTCTGCCTAAAGAACCTTTTTTTAAAATATATAACTTATTTAGAGTTTTCTAGAGTTGACCTCACTCTTTTTCATCAGTAAATGCCTATTTCACCCTCAAACCAGGAAATACAATTCTAGGTTGGCAATTACATTCTTCCAAAACATGAAAGATACTCCTTCACTGTCCTTTAGTTTCCACTGATTTTATTAAGAAGCCAGTTGTACATCTAACTGCTCCTTCTTAGAGGTAATCTCTGTCTGATTTAAAAATTTGGTCTCTTCTTTAGTATTCTGTAGTTTCATATTATATATATAAGTGTAGATTTTTCAAATTTATCCTACTTAAGATTCACTGGGATTCTTGAACTTTTAAATTGGTATCTTTTATCAGTTCTGAAAAATTTCACATGGTATCACCTTTTTTAAATTGTCTATGCCTCATGCCCCTTTTTTCCCTTCTCAATCTAAAATTCCAATTAATCTCAGACTGCTCACTCTAACTTCCATGTCTCTTAACTTTTCCTTTATATTTTTAATCTCTTCTTCTTTTTCCTTGCTGCGTGCTAGAGAAGGTCTTCTGAATGATTTTCCCATTTTCTCTCTTCCACTGCACATAATCGGCTGTTAATTTATGTGTTGCTTATTTTAAAATCAATTTCATGAGGTATAATGTACCCATAAAAAAAAGCACTCACTTCAAGTACGTAGTTTATATAAGTTTTGGCAAATAAAGATGCAGAATATTATAATATATATGAGTACGTCCATTCCAGCTTTGTTATGCTTATTCTTTGCCTTGTATATTTTTCTCATCTTTTTACTCTGAACATATTTCTCTTTGTATATTTAAAGTGCATTTATGGGCCAACTGCTGTGATTCATGCCTATAATCCCAGCATTTGGGGAAGCCAAGGAGAGAGTATAGTTTGAGGCCAGGAGTTTGAGACTAGCCTAAGCAACATAATGAGACTTGATCTCTACAAAAAAATTAAAAATTAGTTGGACATGGTGATACATGCCTGTAGTCTCAGTTACTCAGGAGGCTGAGGTGGGAGGATTGCTTAAGCCCTGGAGTTTGGAGGCTGCAATGTGCTATATTGTACTACTGCACTCCAGCTGGGTGACAGAGTGAGACCCTATCTTAAAAAAAAATAAAAATAAAAATAGAAGTGCAGGTGCATTTCTTAATTTCTTACATTCATGACATTCATGTTTCTTACATTACATATAGTTTAGTCTTGCTTTTTAAAATCCAGCCTGACATTCTCCGTCTTATGATTATTTAGTCTACTTGTACTTGATGTAATTATCTATAAGTTTGAATGTATGGTTGTCCTTTCACTATTTATGTTCTCATTATTCTTATTTTGTAGAGACAGGGTCTGGATTGTAAGTGGGAGCCACTGCACCTGGCCTATTGTCTCATTATTTGTCTTGCCTGGTTTTTGTTCATTTTTTTTCTTTTTTCCTGCCTCCTTTTGTATTAATGAAATAATTTTTAGTATGCCATGGTAATCCTCTAACAGCTTTTTAGTTGTATTTCTTCGTATTATTTTTTAATAGTTGGTCTAGTGATTATAATATGCATTTTTCTTTTATCTCAATCTACTTATAGTTAATATTGAATTACTTCAGATAAAATACAGAAAATCTGCAACAATATAGTTTCATTTATCTCCATCCACTTTCTTTGTGCTATTTTGTCATATATTATATCTATATAGATTTAAATTCCAAAATTACAGAGAAATAATTTTTGTATTGTTTCACATCATCTGTCTTTTAAATGCATTAAGAAAAGTAAGAGAATTTTTTTCTAAAATGTGAGAAATTAGCATCTAGTGGGTAGAAGCTAGGGATGATGCTAAACATCCTATAATACACAAGACATTCTCCCCAACAACAAAGAATTACGCAACCAAAATGTCAACAGTAACAAGGCTAAGAAACCCTGAATTAAACTGTTGCAATCTGCTGGAAGGCTAAACAGTTTTTTCTTACAAACCTGTCAATATATCATTTAGATGCAGCTTTTCATTTTTAGTCAGATATAATCAGATTAGGCAAAATTGAGTTATTACAGTGCAAGATCAAATTGCAGGTGCACAACCAAAACAAAATGAACAGGAGAAATGAGTTTGGCCAAGAAATACACACACACACACACACACACACACACACACACACACACCCCTTTTGCCTGAAGAGGTGTATGTGTGTTAGCAGGGGTGGGGGGCGTTCTCTTTTGTGTGATATACTTGCTGAATTTGCAAAAGCAGCACCACATTATGTTATTTTATTAACAACCCCTTAATAAAGTAACTAGAAACCGCAAAATAAAATAAAATAAAATGTGAGAAATCAGAAAATAGAAAAAGCCCTACCTATTAAAAGTTATATGATGTTGTTTGTATTGAGAGAAAAATAAAAGTTTCTCATGATGGAAGCAGACACTTTAAAAAAAAAAAGCATACAGAATATAATGGAAACCTACTCAAGGCTTTTAATATGTTCATTATTATCTTGTGTTTGGTGGCTCAGGAAATCAAATTATAAAATCCAAGATCCTGTACTAATTGTACATTATTTTTACCTACATAGTTACCATTTCTGGTGTTCTTCGTTCCTTCCAGTAGATCCAAATTACCATCTGGTATAATTTTCCTTTAGGTAAAAAACTTCCTATACCATTTTTTATAGTACATATCTACTGGAAAATAATTATCTTCAGTTTTTGTTTTTTGTGTCTTTTTTTAAATCTTCATTTTAAAAGAACAGTTTCACTGGTATCAAATTCCATCTTGACAGATATTTGTCATTCAGCATTTTGAAAATGTGAAAATGTCTTCTGGTCTCCATTGTTTTTTACAAGAAGTCAGTTGATAATCACATTTGTTGGTCCCCTGAATGTAATGTGTCATTTTTCTTTTTGTTGCTTCTCAGATTTTCCGTTCATTCTTGGCTTTTAGCAGTTTGACAATGATGTGGCTATGTATGTTTTGGTTTTTTGGTTTTTGTTTATTTAGCATTCACCCTGCTTGAGATTCTTAGCTCCTTGGATGACTCAATGTTTTTCATCTAATTTGAGATTATCTCTATGTTTTCACATATAAACTATTTTTCATCATCCACAAGCTCCTTCATGTCCCTTTGCAGTCATTATTTTTTTGGTAGAAGGGTCTCCTATTAAACTCCTCATTTCATGTGATCCTGAGCTTTACATTTTGCCTTTTTTATATTCAGAAGCTACTAAAACTAAAGTTTAAGACATTCTGAAATAACAAGTATTTGGTGGCAAAATCAGCTCGTGTTCTACTATTTGCTCTAATTTCCCATTTTCCCCTAGATTTTGGCCTTGGAACCCCTTAATATCTCATTAGCTAGTTTTAATCATTTTTTTAAGATTTCAGAGAACTTTTAAGAAATGTATTCAACTTTCTTCAAGAAATTAGTTGTTTTCATCATAAAGATTTGTCCAAATAAAGTAGTCCTGCATATCGCTAGGAATAGAAGTCTCTAATTTTAAACAGATTCAAAATTTTTGGATTAATAAGAATCTATATTTACTAAAGTACTCATTCTAAACATTCTTCCTAAAATGAAGAGAATCTAGAGAATTAAAAAAGCCCTCCCTCTTAAAGGCGATACAATGTTGTCTGAATTAGAATGAAAATAAAGATTTCTCCCATTGTGGAAGTAGAAACTAAAGAAAACATACAGAAAATACCAGAAAATGACTCAAGCCCTTTAATATGTTCATGTCTATTTTATATTATAGTTGATGGTTCAGGAAATCAAACGATATCATTGAATTTCCTATAGTCATTGATTTGAGAGATCTTTTTTCAAAATAAAATCATGAAAAATTCATTCATTTTGGAAACTCATTTAAGCTCAAGGTAAAACAAAAATAAGCTGAAGGAGGGGCAGTATTTGTACTAGGAAAAGGGCTTAAGAGAGATATTCATTAATTTGAACTAAGTTCTGGGAAAAGGAAGATAGCAAATATATCATGAGAAAAACTTTCCAAATTGTTATGCCAACATTCCACTTAAAAATTATTTACCAGAGCCTTTTGATACTGATAAGTATTATCTATAGGGTCAAGTTTTAAAGCTTTATTATCTTAAGATATTTAAAATTATTTTTCTTTATCAAACCAGATAAATCAATTGCAAGATTATTTTAGCAGACATGAATTAAGAAACCTGACTTTCATTTCTTAATACCAGAATGCTTTTTTCCATGTAGTGATGGATCTTGATTCAAATGAATTATAATGTCCACACTAGCAAAAAAACAATGTATATGAGCTTTCAATTAGTATTTGGCCATACCAGGCAGTGTACGGAAATGACTGATCTCCTTCTTGTCCCTGGTGCATGAGCCCTGACTTAAAATACCTGTTACAGTCTCCTTTGAATGACACAGTTCCCTTTGTCATTAAGCAAATCAATTCTTTCCCAGTGGGTGGGTTAATAATTGCAAGCCACTAAATACCCAGAACATAGCTCTTTCTTCTTATGTCTATTCTAAGAAAAATGGCTGTTCATATTTTATTGCTATATTTCTAAAAATGTTCTCAGTCTCTAAGTGGCTCCAACAAAGGGGAATACTACAGTGTCCAACCTAAGCAGTTCCTCTCTCTTCTGGCTACCTCCTTTTTACACCAGCATTTCAGTCATTTCTCTCAGCCCAACTTCACCGCCCCCAGGTTGCAGTTACTTAACATCTTATTTGTGCTGTTACTAAATACCACTGGAGCAAAACCATTTGGGAGTCAAACAAAAGGGAGCCATTTCTGGGGCAAAGATGAGGAAGACTTTATCAAAGATATTTTAACTAAATCTTATATAGTCTGTAGGAGACTGCCATGTGGAGAAGAGATAGAGGAAACAGCAGGTACGAAGACACAAAGGCAAAAATACCAAAAACAAGCCCAACCTAATATGTTTGGGATTATTAAATTAAGCAGAAGGCTGGAGCTGAAACATAAGGTGTGGAGGGGATGCTGAAACAGGATGAAGGTTGGATTGTGAAAGGCATTATCAGCCTTGGTAAGGAAGTTGAGCCTCCTCATGTAGGCAATGGGGGAGGGGGGTAATACTTTAAAATAACCTGATATGTATCTTAGGAAGAATATTTCTAATGATTCTATGAGGCATTAATTGGCATGGCAACTAATAAAACTAAGGAGAACATTTAAAAATAGCAGAAGTCAACATATAGAGGAGGAAATAGATCTGAGAGATTTCTGAGGTCTAATTAACAGGACTCAGTGAGTTATGGAAAGGGGGAGGATGATAACAGCTGAAGATAAGCTTGGGAAATTGGATACATTGTGATGCCATTAACTAAGACGAGGACAATGAGAGTAAAGTTGGAGTTCAGAAGGACTTGGAAGTATCGTTGGAGCGATTCCAGCTGCTCTATGAGTTAAGTAGTGTAAGGGGGAGGTGAAGAGCTCCATCCATCTCTCAAAACTCCAGCTTCTCCCCTTAAGATTAGGAGATGCTAATATGATCATCAGATTCAGGTCACCAAAGGAGACACATTTACCTCTAGGTAGGGGCAGTGTGAACTAAACTGCCAAGCTCATAAGAGATCTCCAGTCTCTGGTGAGTTCTAGCACACTCTCACTCACTCACTCTCTCCTCCTACAAGATACTTTTAAAAACATTTAAAAGCTTTATTGAGCTATAAATGACATACAATAAACTGCATATATTTAAATAATACAATTTAAAAAGTTTTGACATGTATATATCTGTTTATTTTCTGCTTTCTATTTCATTAGTTTCTGCTCTGTTTTTTAATTACTTATTTGCTCTTCTTTTCTTATTTCTTAAGGTGGACGCTTAAGTCATTGATTTGAGACCTTTCTTCTTTTCTAGTAGACATTTGGTGCTATAAATTTCCTTCTAAGTACTGCTTTAGCAGCATCCCACAATATTTTTTAAGAGTGGCACAATCATAGTTCACTGCAGCCTTGAACTCCTGGGCTCAGGTGAGCCTTCTGTCTCAGCTTCTCCAGTAACTAGAACTACAGGCACCTGCCACCACACCCAGATAATTTTTTAAATTATTTTTTTAGAGATGGCATCCCACTATGTTGCCCAGGCTGCTCTTGAGCTCCTGGTCTCAAGCAATCCTCCCTCCTCAGACTCCTAAATAGCTGAGATTATAGGCATGAGCCACTGTACCCAGCTACTAATTTTGATATGTTGTATCCTTTTCAATCAATTCAAAACATTTTAAAATTTCCTCTATGGTTTATTTTTTGACATATGGACCTTAAAGTATTCTATATAGTTTAGAAATATTTGAGAGTTTTCCAAATATATTGTTTATAATTGATTTCTATTTTAAATCCATTGTGATAAGAGAACATACTTTGTATGATTTGAATTCTTTTAAGTTTATTAGCACCTATTTATGGCCCAGAATATGTAGTCTATCCAATACTTCCTGAATCTTGAGGTTTTCCAGTCTGACTGGTGTGACAAGCACTATTTCTAGCCCAGTATTAGCATCTGCTCCCTCTAATCCTTTCAGTTGGTTCTGTTACTGGCTTTGGGTAGTCTCCTCACTTGCATTCACCCCTCAGTACTTAGCGGAATGCTCAAAGTGAACCCTCTGCAGATCTCCTAAGTTTTCTTTCTGTGAAATTCCTTTCTTTACAGTACTCTTCCCTCAGAATTCTAGCTGCCTTAGTCTTCCTGGACTCCAGTATTTTCCCCTCCATCCTGGAAAACTGCCAGGCTCTGACTTGGTGTCCCCTCTCTGTGCTATGGCCTGGAAACTCTCTCAAAGCAGTAAGCTGGGGCCATCATAGGGCTCACCTCACTTTCTTTCCTACCTCTCAGGGATCACTGCTCTTCCTTGCCTGATTTTGCAAAGCATCTTTTCATATATTTTATCTGTTTTTGGTTGTTTCAGGCATGAGAGAGAATTTGGTCCCTGTTACTTCTTCTTGGTAAGTAAGGAAGTAAAGAAGAGAAAAAAAATGGGAGGTAGGGAGAGAGTAAGGGAGGGAGTGAAGAAGGGAAAATTCCAAAGGGAAATGAATAGTGCTCTCAGAAAGAAGCAAATAGTTCAGTATAGCTGAATTAAAGAACACGTTTAAGGACATGGAGAGAGATCACCTGGAAATATAAGTGACAGAGAGGTCCTGAAAAACCTTGAATATGATGCTAAAAGGTTTGCCCTTTATCTTAAAGAATATGGAGGTCCCTTAATGCATTTGAAGGAGGAAAATAATTGGATCAGAATTACTGTAACTCCACAGTACTGGGCAGATAAAGATTGGAGAAGAGGAGGCCAATTTGGAAGCCAGATGCAATGACAGTCTCAGGGTGGAGAGGAACAGGAAGAAGTAAGATAGACCAGACCCAGTGAGCAATTGGATATGAGGAGTGAGGGAAATGAAAGGTTCAGGTATGTTTCTCCGAGGCCAGCTGCGGTCATTGGCTGGGTGACAGTGCCATTCACAGAGAGATGGAATACAGGGACTCCTGGTGTACAGTGGAGGTGGAGAGTGAGACAAGACATATGTAATAGAATTGGCCTCTAATCTTTAGTATAAGGAAAGCTAAGATAATGCTCCAAAATTTGAAGAAGCACAATTTTAGTCAATCTTACTGTGTTTGTCAACCTTTTCTAACAGCAAAACACATAATACCTCAGAGGCAAAGTCTATACCAATTCCAATATTTATTTCTTAGGAGATTAAAGATGAGATAATTACTTAAAGGCAAGAGTTGTTTTTGTTTTGTTTTATTTTCCAGCAGGGAGATGTTCTGGTTTTGTTTTTTTTAAAAAAAAAAAAAAACAAAACAAAACACTGAGGGCAAGTCTGAGCAGTGATTTATTCTTAACGGAATCAGTTTGAGAAAAATCCCAAGTTGCAGATACTGGCAAACCATAGCACTCCTCATTAAGATGTACAGAAGAAAAGTATCCAAATGATACTTTGGCATAATACCAACTGATATGCCAAGAAGGAAATAACTGGAGCATTCCATTACCATTTACAAATAATGTCAAGAAACTGAGTGTGAAGTTTAAGGTCAAATTTGAAGGGTGGTGAAAATAAAATTTAAGCCTCTAGTCAATTTCAGAGAAAAATAGAGAAAGTCTTTGCTGTCTATGCAATCCACAAGTCTCAATTTACTTATTAATTTAGAATTCTGACTATGTAATTTCTCAGTTTTGTTCTGCTGCCAAACTAGAGGGACATTTTGTCTTTTATTGATGTGGCAGCCATCTGAGGTGGAATCCATAAGAGTATAAGAATTAGAACAAGGAACATGCTGGTTTGTTCTTCTCCCCCACTTTAGTCACCAAGAACATCCTTACAAGCCAGAGGGCATGTCAGAATTAGAGGACAGGATGATAAAAGAGCCATGGAAACAGGAGAAGTTGCAGCAGCAGCCAGAATGAGAAAGGATACATTGACTGTCTTACAATAATAACACAATTATTATGATTGGCTTTACAAGGTCAGAGTAGGAGGCCAGAAGCCACAGAAGACATCCAGCTCCAATTACAGCAACGGGAGGCAGTGCTGTCTAAGAATGAGCTGCCCTTGGAAGAGATAATAACCTTCCTGAGACCCCAAGAATGCCCAGTTGCTTGGGGTGTTTGTCTAAAGGTTACAATAGCAATAGAGAGGACATAGGATTGGAAGACTATAAGATTTATTGGTAATTCTAAGAGCCCATATTTTCTTAACTTGATTAAAACAGGCTTTAAAGATTCCCAATTTTTGGAGTCTGATGTGACTTTAAATGAATTAGTTCATTTAAATGAAAGATTTTTTCAAAAATTACTAATTTATGTAAAATGATGAGTACATATAGACATTAAATCCATCCAATATTTTAAAAATTAAAAAAACAAAATGTCGTGTGTGTGTGTGTATGTGTGTGTATGAGTGAGTGTGACATATGACTTGGGGCTATAAACCAAAAAAAAAATTCCAAGGCCCCCCTCTACCATCTGAACGGACCCCTCCTCTCAGTCAAGGGCATTTCAAAGTTAACCTGAAAAACTAGTTCAGGCCATCATGGGAAGAGGGAGACATACTTGTCTCATTCTACTCTCTTTCCTTTTCGAATCACTGATAGAACACATTCTTTAAGTCTGACAGGAAATATTTACAATCTATTCTCTCTGAAGCCTGCTACCTGGAGACTTCATCTGCATGATGAAACCTTGGTCTCGACAACCCTCACTCATTGATATATCCCTTCTCTCTTAGTCTCCTTTTAAACTAGTGTGGGTTGTTTTTTGGTTTGTTTGTTTTCTGATCTTTTTCTATTCCCATCTTGCAAGTAGCTCATTATTTCTGTAATGACTTTTATAAACTGAGTTCAATTTTTAGTTTATTGAGTTCTTCTTAAATGTAAGGAACTAGGGATACAAAGATAAACAAGGCATGTCTTCACTCATAAATAGCTCAGAGAGCAGGCAGAGGACACAGCTGCTGTGGCAGATGGAATAATGGCCCCAAAGATGTCTGCTCCCCAGTCTTTCCTGTATATATGCTACCTTACATGGCAAAAGGGACTTTGTAGATGTAACTAAACTGCAGGACTTTGAGGTAGCAAGAGTATTCTGGATTATTCAGGTGGGCCCAATCTAATCACATGAGTCCTTAAAAGCAGAAAATGTTTTCCAGCTCTACTCAGAAAACCAGAAGGACGGCAGAATGTGAAGGACCCAACATGCTGTTGCTGGCTTTAAAAATAGAGGAACTATGAGCCAAGGAATGTGGGTGGCCTTTAGATGTTGGAAAAGACAAGGAAATGAATTATCCCTCAGATCCTCCAGAAGAAACACAGCCCTATGGACACCTTGATTTTAGCCCAGGGAGACCTTCATCAGACTTCTGACCTACAAAATTATAACATAACACATTGGTGTTGTTTAAGCCACCAAATCTGTAGTAATTTGTTATAGCAGCAAAAGGAAATTAATGCAGATGTGCCTCAACTAAGAGCAAAGTAGCTCAGCCTGACATCAGCGTGCAGAATGGAGGCATAAGCCAAGGTCTTTGGGTCCTTAGTGTTGGGAGTGAGTGGACCACGTAAGGGAAAGGAAAAAAATCTCAGGACCTCCCCAAATTCTTATGCAAAAGGAAAGGTTAAGCCTGGGGCTGAGTCATTGTATTACTCTCTTCCAAATAAATAGCTGTTACTAACATTGTACATCAGCCAGAACCCCATGGAAAAGTAAAAGGCATTCGGCATCTGGAAAGCACTGCCCCCGACAGATCATTCATAGGTGAATTCTTTCCTGGTCTCCCACAAACAAGGACATGCCAATTGTAACTACAGGTCTACAATCCAAGTCTAGCTCCTACACTGAAGTCTGTTCAATTCCACACTGATAATGTTGATTACAAGTTTATCTTCCCAGGTGCAGAACAAAGACAAGAGATCAATCTTTCCTCCACCTACCCAGAGACATCTACATAATTGGCTCTTGCTTCACTCTCTTTTTCTCTTCAGACCTTCAGCTTGTCTTGTGTAAAATGTAGATCTACTGGGCACTAATGAAAGACACACAGGAATATAACTATTTGCCTTTCTGCCTAGCTGCCCCTCTTCCTACTTGCCTTCCCCACTTTACAGAAATGTATAAATACTAAACCTTCTGAAAGCCTCTTCAAATGGGTGTTTTCCCTGGATTTGCCCTAAAGTTGGCTTAATAAACCTCGATCATTGAGACCTGTGCCTCAGCCACTCATTTTGGTTGCCACTCAATTGGTAGAGACAAGAGGGTACCACAAAGAAAGAGGCCTTCAGATTGTCCTTGCAGTATTAAGATGTGGTCAGTCGGAGAAGGAGGAGGACACTGCAGACAAAGGGACAAACACCCAAGTCAACATTTACAACACGCTTCCATATCAGTTTTCTGTGTGGGCAAAGTTGTGAAAAGCTTGAACAAGAAATGTAAGCACTTTTTCTCCTGTCAAAATAGCAGCCTAGATACTCTAAAGGGTCCTTCTACTTTCCAACAACAATATGGTGACTGATACCTATGTTTTAATGCACTGTGGGCATCCAGGAAATGAGAAAGTACCCATAGCTCTCCATCCTACAACAAAAAATATGGTAAAGGCTATTTCTATAACTCATACCCATTTTCATGCGGAGGACAACTAAAGAAGATAAAGGAAAAAAAAATTTTTTTTTTTTTTTTTTTTTTTTGAGATGGGGTCTTGGTGTCACTCTGACTGCAACCTTGACCTCCTGGACTTAAGTGATCCTCCCACCTCAGCCTTCCAAGTAGCTGGGACTACAGGCACCCATCATGATGTATGGCTAATTTTTTAAATTTATTGCAGAGATGGAGTTTTCCCATGTTGCCCAGGCTGGACTGAAACTTCTAGGCTCAAGCGATTTGCCCACCTTAGCCTCCCAAAGTGCTGCGATTACAGGCATGAGCCACTGCACCCGGCCAAAAAAAATTTATTTTAAGCACCTAGAAATTACCAATGTTACTGGAAAAGGGGTGTCAATCCAGACCACAAGAGCAGGTTCACGGATTGCGTGCAGTAAAGAATTCAGGGCAAGTATCAAAGTATAGTGAAATTAAGATAGTTTATTAGAGGCTACTCTTATTACAGAGTAGGGTGTCCTCAAAAAGCAACAGGAGGAATGCCCCTACCTAAAACATAATACTTGCTTATATAGGGCATTAGAGCTAAAAATATTGTGCTTTATTATAAAGGCTTGTGATCAGCTTGTAACAGGCTATTAGTATTGTTATTCTCTTCTGCAACTATTGATTTCAGCAAGAATCTATGAGTATATTATTATTTCTAATGTGAAACTCTAAAACTAAGAATGCTTTTTGTTCTTAAAATATTGGGACACTTCCATAACTTCTGAGTCTTACTTAACTAGTTAGCACCATTAACTTGTTCCCTTAACCATAAATATCTTGTGACCAAGAGTACCTAACTTCCTGGGAATGTAACCCAGCAGGTTTGGCTTTATGCAGCCTTTATTCAAGGTGGAGTCACTCTGGTTTGGATGCCTCTGACACCAAAGAGCTAATAGGCTCCTAAGAAGTTACCTGGCATGAAGATGATTATCTAGTGAGGTGGAGCCAGCACTCAGGGTCATTTTTGTCCTAAGGACGTTTCTCACCCAAGAAAGATGACTGAGAGGCTGACAGGCTGAGTGGAATAAAGAAAGAACAACAGTGCCAGCCACAAAAGGAAAGATGGGTAAATTGGACTGCATTAAAATTGAGTTTGTTAAAGTAAGAAAAAAGTAAAAAGACAAACTATGAAGATATTAGCAACACAAATAATTAGCAAAGAATTATATTTCAGATATATAGGAATTCCAAGAACTCAATAAGGAAAACACAATCCAATAAAGAAAATCTTTCCTAATTATAAACAGGTATTTCACAGAAGCAGCAGCACAGAGGGTAAATAAACATGGTAAGGTGTCACCAGAGAAAAGTAAATAAAAATAATATACTGGCCAGACACAGCGGCTTACACCTATAATCCAAACACTTTGGGAGGCTGAGGCTCATGGACCACTTGAGGCCAGGAGTTCAAGACCAGCCTGGACAACATGGCAAAACCCCACCTCTACTAAAAATACAAAAGTTAGCTTGGCATGGTGGCAGGCGGCTGTAGTCCTAGCTACTCAGGAGGCTGAGGTGAGAGGATCACTTGAGTCCGGGAGGTGGCGGTTGCAGGGAGCTGAGATTGTACCACTGCAACACTCTGGGCAACAGAGCAACACTCCATCTCAAAAACAAATATAAAATAAAATAAGATACCATTTTATACCTATACTAGCAAAATAAAGAAATCTGATAATACTAAGTTTTGATAAGAATATGAAACAATGGAAATTTCATATGCAACTGGTGGGAATTTATAATAAATTGGCTCAGACACTTCAGGAAACAAATGGGTATGATATAATACTTTTGAATGTTTACATACTCTACAACCCAGAAATCCTACTTTTGGGGAATATACCCCAGAAAAACACTGATGTGTGTGTACCCAGAGACATGAATAAGAGCATTCACGGCAACAGTGGCAGAATACTGAGGAAAATGAAATAGGAGAACTTAACTGATCATAGATGAGGCATATTGTGGTATATTCACACAAATATACAACTGTGGAAGTAAATGAACATGTATGAATTATAATGTAATAATCCAGTGAGTTGTAGAGAATTACATATTATGATGCAAGTTTTCTAAAGCTCAAAAAAGCTAAATAATAAATTATCTAGGAGTACATTTATATATCATAAAATATATGGATTAGTTATAACATTGAATGAAAATAGTAAGTTGCAGAAGACTAGCATATGACACAATTGACACCATTTTTGTAAAACTGTAAAATAAGCAAGGCTAAATATTTATTGTTTAGCAACACATAGAATATATAGAGTTTTACATGTAAAATTACCTATAAAAGTCAACAGCACATTGACATGGTAAATACGAAGTTCAAAATGGGATATCCCTGGCATGGAACAGAGAGCTGGGATGGTGGAGGGCCACACGGGAAGCTTCAATAGCATTTTTGATGTTTGCTTCATTATCTAGGTGATGTGTTCACTGGTGTTCATCTTATCATGTTTTTAAATTGACAAGCATGCTACATATACACCATGGAATACTATGCAGCCATAAAAAATGATGAGTTCATGTCCTTTGTAGGGACATGGATGAAGCTGGAAACTATCATTCTCAGCAAACTGTCACAAGGACAAAAAACCAAACACCGCATGTTCTCACTCATAGGTGGGAATCGAACAATGAGAACACATGGACACAGGATGGGGAACATCACACACCAGGGCCTGTCGTGGGGTGGGGGGAGGCGGGGAGGGATAGCATTAGGAGATACACTTAATGTAAATGACGAGTTAATGGGTGCAGCACACTAACATGGCACATGTATACATATGTAACAAACCTGCACTTTGTGTACATGTACCCTAAAACTTAAAGTATAATAAAAAAAAATTGACAAGCATGTTGCCTTATCTTCTTTTGTAGTATCAAATATTACATAATACAATTTTACTTAAATAAAAAAATTATACATATCATTATTTCTGCCAAGATGGGTATTCTTCCATCTCCTTCTTCCTTGAGTGCTCTTTTTTGCACTGTTGAATTGAATGAGGGTAGACCTGATAGAAGGAGAAAGTATTTTTTGTTTTTGTTTTTGTTTTGAGACAGAGTCTTGCTGTGTCACCCAGGCTGGAGTGCAGTGGGGCAATCTTGGCTCTCTGCAACCTCTGCCTCCCAGGGTCAAGCGATTCTCCTGCCTCAGCCTCCTGGGTAGCTGGGATTACAGGCATGCACCACCAGGCCTGGCTAACTTTTGTATTCTTAGTAGAGACGGGGTTTTACCATGTTGGCCAGGCTGTTCTCAAACTCCTGACCTCAGGTGATCCACCCGCCTCGGCCTCCCAAAGTGCTGGGATTACAGGTGTGAGCCACAGCGCCCAGCTGAGAAAGTGTTTTGTAAGATGAAATATGTGGCCGGGCAGGGTGGCTCAAGCCTGTAATCTCAGCACTTTGGGAGGCCGAGGCAGGTGGATCACGAGATCAAGAGTTCGTGACCAGCCTGACCAACATGGTGAAACTTTGTCTCTGCTAAGAATACAAAAATTAGCCGGGCGTGGTGGCGCGTGCTTGTAATCCCAGCTACCCAGGAGGTTGAGGCAGGAGAATCGCTTGAACCCAGGAGGGAGAGGTTGCAGTGAGCTGAGATTGTCCCACTGCACTCCAGCCTGGGTGACAGAGCAAGATTCTGTATGGAAAAAAAAAAAAAAGAAATGTGCAAGTGCTGTCTGAACTCAGCTCAGAACTAATGCTCTTCCCAGACAGGATCTTGCAAAAGTATTATAAAATGACAGAATCAATTCTCCGTTACTCTCCATTACTCGCATTTCAATTTGGTGGCTCACTTTTCAGTGTGAGTCCTGTCTTTAATACACACTGTTCAAGAGTGGATGCCAACTTCAAGTGGTTCCTGGCTGTCAAGGGCCTTCCCATTCCACTCCATAAAATGGAAGGGCCCACTGACATTTTAATGGAAGGGTATAAAAAGCTTCTTTGTTTTAATATACATTAAACACTTGTTATCAAACATGTTGGAGGAATACAAAGTGACAGTTTGTGATACATTTAAATAATTTTAATTCAGATTGGTTTCTCCCTATTACCACTTTCAGGGCAAGTGAGGCAAAAATCTAACTACCCTCACCATCCCTACTCCTATCCCAGCACTCCTGCATAAACATTTACATCATTTCTAATTCCCACACCAAAGTCCTTCCTATCACCTACGTCTTGCTACTGTCAGGGACATAAGGAGGTTAGGGAGGTGAGTGGGTGGAGGTATGGGCAGGGACAGGGGTAGGGGTTTGAGCTGACAGTACATACAACAGGAATTAAAGGAATCAGAATCACATTGCAAGTTGTGAAGTAGATAGAGTCTGTGTATTGAAGTTACACAGCTCTAAGTCTAAATCCTCAGCTCTGACACTTTTTAGTTGGGTGACAGTTGACAAGTTACTAAATTTCTCAGAGCCTCAGCTTCCTTACCTATCTAAGTGGTTAATAATACGTACATCCTAGGGCTGTAGTGAGAATTCAATTACATGTATAAGGTGTAAATACTCAGTATACACTCAAATATAGTGCTGTATTTGTATTGGGTGAATATGTGGGAATTAGGGAGTTCTAAGCTTTTGATAGAGACGGCCAATTTACTTGCTCATCCTTGAATGCAGGTTTCTTGACATTCCTTTTCACTGTTGAATCTATTTCCTGAGCCATTACAGCCACTGAACCAAAATCGGGCACAAGAGTTGACCTGTTTGTCATAATACCATCGGACCACATATTCACCACAGTTTCCAGGCTTCAAGGCTTCCAAACATCTAGGATCTAGAGTGAGAAAAGGAAAATGTGTTACGGATTTTTCTTATACTGAAGACATGAAAACTAAAAACTGTATAAAGTTATATAAATAAACTTTATCCTTCATGCACACTAACGAACCAAGAAAATATGGTTCTAAGTGAAAGGAGGATTCCCTAAAACCCAAAATATTTCCCTCACCACCTGAAACTCTGCTACTAGATATTAATTCTTTTGAAAACATGAAAGTTTTTGATCCTCATGAAACCACATTAAAAATGTTTATTTCCCTGAAAGCCTAAGTGAGACTTCATTGGCTAATACTTTTGTGGGGATTAGAAAGACAGGACTTCTTTCATTTACATTGGATTTGATTTACAATCAAATTAATATTTGGAATAAAAAATATTTCCACTTTCTGTACACATTTCCTCCAATTCTGTTCACAGAAAGCACCACTATGATCACATGCAATTGCCCACTATGAAAGGAAAACTCTTTAAGTTACAAAAAAAAAAAAGTAAAATGAACGACTGTCTTTATATTACAATTATATTTTTACAAGAGCAGCTCTTGCAGGAAACTAAAAACATGATACAACCTTCTAATGTCATATTGTCTTATCGTAGAAATACATCTACTATAAGAAAGCATAGGACAGCTGTAACAATAAAGCCACATTGTCCTAATAAGGTTCCTTTAATTATGGAACTCCTCATTTGCTAAATCCCTTTTTATTGTGTGATACTCTGGAGTGCCTTGATTAGTATTTCCTACTTCAGGAAGTGATTCCAAGGTGGGAGAAGCCAAAAGACAAATAAAAAACCCCCAAATAGATAATTGCTGTCTGGGACTTATATGTCATAAACTTTATTTTGCAATAGCTAAACCAGTACTTTCTCTTCCTTAAACATTTTCCCAGATTTGGGGTATGTCTTGGTTCATTTATTTTCTAAAACTTACCTCCAAATCTACCTCTACTATGAAGACTCCCTAGACCAAATGGAAATGAGCCATAGATTTCTACTACCTCTGCCCTTAAGAACAAAACCAAATAATGTATATTGTGTAATTCATTTTAAAGATAATCTAAACTTTTGAGCACAAAAATTGTCTCTCATGTTCTGCAGAAAATATGTACATAATAATACATTTTCTATAGATATTAACTCCATAGAAAATATGTTAATGAATCAGAATCTAGATTTTAGCTTGTTTCTCTTTCCTGTGCAATAAAAGGATCACAAATTCAAATGCCTACATGTGTGAAGGGCACATGTAAGACAATAGGGAGCAGTATAGACTATGGCAAACAGGAGAATATAATCCCCTCTCAAGGCATTCAAATTAAAATAATAAATACTATAAGAATTTTGAAATTCTTTATAGACCAAATTTACTCCACAGCCAGCCAGTTTTCAAATTCTACATATAGTCCAGTGAAAACTATATTTTGTCCTGCTTGTTTAGAATCATAACATTTTCTCCCTGGGTAACCCTGTGCCTTCCTCACATTGTAGATACAGTAGCAGATTGGCAGATCTCTCTTACCTTTGTGTACCAAATCTGTGCACAAGACTGTAGAATCAAAATGGGACTTGGAGTTCTGGTTTACCTACCCTCTGCCCCACCCACAGGGGTGCTGAGCAGTGGCCTGGGGGTGGTGGTGGCCTCAGATGAGGTAGTGGCAGGCAGATCATCAGCCCAGGTTGGCTCTGGAGCCTTATCATCTTCATCCTTGTCTCCGGTGATACTCAACTACACAAAAAAATTCACATTTTGTGTTTCTGATAGTATCAAGTAAAAAAAAATACTAGTTTGCTTTTGGGAACATATAAGGACAAGTTCAGCCATGCTGTGTTTCCCTAGCTCTCTGATACTATTTCAAATAACTCAGGAAATAATGCCCCTCCTCTGTGTCATGCATCCCTGAATACCCAAGTTGTGGATTTTCCCACCACTTGGTGTGGGTGTATTTGTGTGTACACACACACACACACACAGCCCACCTTCAGGCACAGATTTTTGGGTGCTGGGACATCCAAAGCAGGTGTGAAAGATGTGATGTTGAGAGGAGTTTATTTTCATTCTTAGCCACTGCTATGAGACAATAACCACTCATTTCTTTAACATTTTTATGGCCTTTCTCCATTTCCTAACACTAGACATCTTAACAATATATTCCAAAATATTTACCATGAACTCAATCAATTTTGAGATTGGGAATTAGGGTAGCAGAAGACAATAATACAGCTGAAATAAAAACAGTAGTGGCCACTTTTTGATTGCTTACCCAAATCTCAGCTGCAGACACCTTTGCCTGCTCTTTCTATTATCAGACCCCAGCTAATACCAAATGCTGTATGATGCTTAACATCTAAGATGCTCTAAGAAATGTTTGATATCTAAAGAACAAAGCATTTTCATTTCAAAAGCAAATTTTCTGGACTAAAATTTCCAAGTTTCATCCAAATTTATGATATATAACGAAACAAGAAAGAAAGGCATTTTACTTTTTTTTAAAAAACCATGTCTTTATAGTAGAATGATTTATAATCCTTTGGGTATATACCCAGTAATGGGATTGCTGGGTCAAATGGTACTTCCTGGTTCTAGATCCTTGAGGAATTGCCACACTGTCTTCCACAATGGTTGAACTAATCTACACACACTCCCACCAACAGTGTAAAAGCGTTCCTATTTCTCCACATCCTCTCTGGCATCTATTGTTTCCTGACTTTTTAATGATCGCCATTCTAACTGGCATGAAAGGTATCTCATTGTGGTTTTGATTTGCATTTCTCTAATGACCAGTGATGATGAGCTTTTTTTCATGTTTGTTGGCTGCATAAATGTCTTCTTTTGAGAAGTATCTGTTCATATCCTTCACCCACTTTTTGATAGTGTTGTTTTTTTCTTGTAAATTTGTTTAAGTTCTAGTATAAAGACACATGCACATGTATGTTTATTGCAGCACTATTCACAATAGCAAAGACTTGGAACCAACCTAAATGCTCATCAATGATGGACTGGATAAAGAAAATGTGGCACATATACACCATGGAATACTATGCAGCCATAAAAAAAATGAGTTCATGTCCTTTGCAGGGACATGGGTGAAGCTAGAAACCATCATTCTTAGCAAACTAACACAGGAACAGAAAACCAAACACCGCATGTTCTCACTCATAAGTAGGAGTTGAACAATGAAAACACATGGACACAGGGAGGGGAACATCACACACTGGGGCCTGTCGGTGGGTGCGGGTCTAGGGGAGGGATAGCATTAGGAGAAATACCTAAAGTAGATGACAGGTTGATGGGGGCAGCAAACCACCATGACACATGCATCCTATGTAAAAAACCTGCACATTCTGCACATGTATCCCAGAACTTAAAGTATAATATTAAAAAATCATGTCAGTCATTCTTGACAATTACCAGGAGCTAGACAAATCTTTTACAGGAATAATTATATTCTTTATTCTTTTTCAAATTTTTCCTTGGATTCCAGCTGTATGCAATTGAATCAGTCATTCACCTGAGTCCTGACACTTGGTTATTTATCGTCACAAGGGTTTCTCTTGTTTATTTGTTTGTTTGCTTTTTTATTTATTTAAATAGTCAAATCTGTGACTGAGATAGTTTTTTATGCTTTTTTACCCAGGGATCCTGGCATGCTGTCATCATTAGCTGCCCTCTGCCAGCTAAGCTGTTCTATTACTTTTGATTTTTTGTGTGTGTGCATGCACACATACACACACAAGAGGGAAAAGCTAATTAGTACCATTACTCATGTATGCGTATTTTTTACAGTGATTAAATTACTATCAGGTGACTTAGAGCAAAGATTTCCATTTGGATTGGTCATTGGCCCTATATAAAGGGCACACAATTCAAATACAATAGGAACTTTTCACTGTCCCCTAACCACAACTTTTGGTACAAGTGGAGACAAAACTATAGATTACTTGAGGTTCCTCTTTCTTTCAGAATGATTCTGTATGCACATACAGCAATTTGAATGTGAACTTTTAAAAATAATCATTATACTAGAGAATTTAAAGCTAGAGGAAAACTTTCTTGGTCCCTTATTTTCTTTTTTATTTTTTATAGAGCTAGGGTCTCGCTGTGTTGCCCAGGCTGGTCTCAAACCCCTGGATTCAAATGATCCTCCCACACTGGCCTCCTGAGCCCAGCACTGTGTCCCTTATTTTCTACTGGGGGGAATACAAAGCTATAAATGATTAAGAAACTTTCCAAAAGTTATTGGTAAGCTAGTGACAAACCTTCAGGGAAAAAAGTACTGTTGTTTTTTGCCTGCATATATTTGGTTTTAAGCAAGAAATAAGAGTTTGAGGAGTAGTTTACCAAACATAAAAGCCAACTGACATTAGTATACACTTCAGATATACGGTCTAGAAGGTGAGACTGTTCCATTGAAGAGGCGGGCTAAGCAGCACAGTTTTCTTCAAGGAATTAACTCAGACTTTAAATCTTCACCTTGTTCAAGTCCTGAGTCCTCAAAAGTTATATTTTACCTCTTCTAAGCTTAGGAATGTGTGTTTTCATTCTCAATCACATAATCATTTGGAAATTTTGACATCTGTTAACATTACCCCACAGATTCCAAGACAAGCAAAATTAACTTTAATAAATGAAAATAATTTCATTAATTTTCTGGCTCAGTGAGATGTCAGATTATTTCAACAAATGCATAATTATTATGGCTTGCGATTTTTATAATTTCCTTACCACAAAAGCAAGCATGTTAACTGAAGGGAATTTTAGAAAATGTGGATATCAAAAAAAGAAAATAGAAATCAGAAGTAATTCTACCTTCTAAAGATAGTTATTGTTGGTATTCAGGTATATTTTTCCCTAGTCTTTTTTCTAGGTGCATATCCATTTTTTTTCTTTACAAAAAAATACTGTATGTTCGGTTTTCTATGCTCTATGCTATTTTAAAAAATATACTATATTATGATCATTCTCTATATTTCACCATGACTATATAACATTTATTATTATTATTATTATTTTGAAGACAGAGTCTCGCTCTGTTGCCCAGCACGATCTCGGCTCACTGCAACCTCCACCTCCCAGATTCAAGCAGTTCTCATGCCTCAGCCTCCCAAGTAGCTGATATTACAGATGTGAGCCACCACGCCCAGCCTCCTCCACATTTTTATAACCTTGCCTTCCACTACTCCCAGAATATCTGGTCAGGATCTTTCATTCCTTCTTCCTCTCTATTCTGCTTCAGGCTCTCAATATCAACCCTTCCACCACAGCCTAGGAAAAGTTGGTCTCCATCTGCAAAACCTTCTCCAGTAACCCAGTCAGTACTGATTCTCCCCTTCTAGATGATGCACAGTACCTTCTGACTCTTCTATACTCGGTGCTGATTGTGTAGAATTTAACTTTAGTCCTATCCTACTGAAGAGTAACAGAATATGCCTCCGAAAATACGCCACTTTGGCACATTAATTATTTTGAACTGAAGGCAATTGAGAATCAGATACAAGCTCATTTGTCTAAATGCAGGACATACATTCGTAAAGGAATCCCTCCTCGGAAAATCAGGGTTAATGACTCAAGGGGAGTCTAGACCCTTACTTAGCCCAGAGATACACCAGAGGACTCTACATAACAAACTATTCACTAATCCTTATCTTCTATTAGTTCACCCATATGTTTACCTTCCCACCATCTGCTGCTGTAGAAAGTCCTTTCCCATTGTCTTGTCACTCCTCTAAGCTCTATTGTTCTTTCGTTAAGATGCTATATAAGACCAAGTGCTAACCACCTCTTTGAGCTACTCATCTCCATGCTCCTATGTGTATATGCTACATGTTAATAACTTCTGTGTGCTTTTCTATTGTTAATCTGTCTTTTGTCAGTCTAATTTACAAGGCCCTAGCTAATAACCCTAAGATGGGTAGAGGAAAAAAAAATTTCCTCCCCTCCACTATCTTGTATAATTTCTTGTTTCCTATGCATAATACCACTTCCCTGATAAGAGAAATTATCTTTTTTCTTTCTTTTCTTCTTTCTCTACCTCTTTTTTTCCATAGCATAGAATAGGCAAAAAGTATCCATTAAATAAATTCACAATGGGTTAATCTTTCTGTTACACTCGTCTTTAGGTTGAACTTAATAAGGATATGCAAAGAGCGAAAGAGAAAGAGATAAATTTACATTACCTAATTCCTCTAGACTTTAACATCATCATTTTTCAAATAAAAAAAATTAGGCCCTAACATGCCTTCCAACTCTAAAAGCTGGATTTAACCAACACAAACGACTAGCAGAATACACACCCAATTCACGATAGTGATCGCCTCTGGAGAGAGGAGGAAAAAGAGCTCTGGAGGGAAAAAGCTAGGACTTTATCTGAAGCAAGAGTGAATGAACAAATGGAAACATTGGTTACTTCTGGCTGGTGAGTATGCAGTCAAATGTTTGTTTCTATTCTTGTTAATAAATCTTAAATCTGAAAACACAAGCTTGCCTGTCAGCTCTGCACATTTCTACTCCAGCCACACTGGCCTGCCTTGGAAAAGAAGGCTGACTCCAGCTCCAAGCAGGGACACCATAGTAAAAGGCACAAACGAGTTGTCTAGGGGCACCTGAGAGCCGACACCTGGAGTCCAGGGCTGCTCTGTGTAGCTGGACAAGCAGACGTGTTATCACCATTCTCTTTCAGCCTTTGAGCTGATCTTTAAGGGGAGGAAAACAGACTCAGTGCAGTATCCCAAGAACATGTATGCATGAGCTAAGAAGGATTGCTGACCAGGTGCCACATCCAAAAGGTCTTTTGCTTTCTGATTTCCAAACATTTTCCTTGAATTTATTACCCAGAATTTTGCATATATTACAAAGTCTTCAAATCTGAACACATGTATGCTCTGGATGAATGCTAATGATCATCTGCATTAGTGTTTGTGTTAAGACTTAGCATTTTCCCAGGAGTGTGGGTCAAAATTTCTCCAATTTGGCTCTGGGGATTCTACTGCCATTGGGCTCCTCAGCCAGCATCTTCAAATTGTCTGGCTTCTCAGGAGTCCCACGTGATTGATTCTCCCCAAGAATCAAACACACTTCTTTGTCAGGTCTCTCTGCACTCAAATACTTAAACTGAAGGTTATTTATTTGCATTTTAAAGTTACTGGGGCCTTTAGGAACACCTTGAGTTTGGGCTGCACCTCTCTGGATTAACTGTGGCTTTCATAAAGGGTGGAATGCAGGATTTTGTTCTGTTTAAACCTCTCATACATTAGTGCAGTAAAATAGCCTGCATTCTGGCTTTACCCAGTAAACATTTTTGACAGCTGTAATCATATACTTTTAGAACAGGAAGAACATTCTAGTAACATTCTTTTATTTTACAGATGAGAAAACTGAGACCTCAGGAAAATAGGAGATTCCCCTAACATCAGGCAGCTATGAAATTTCATTTCTAAGATGTCATTCATCATGAGATATACTATAAATTTTAAAATAGTTTTGAAAAAAGACCACACACATTAAATAGATGCATCCCAATTTCAGAAATAACAAAATGGAAAAACTACAGACTTTGGAGTCAAGAGAATGGTCCTTAGCTTCAGCAATGAGACCACAAGTCAGGTTTCCTGACTTCCAGGTCTGGAATATTTCTTCTAGATCAGTTAGCAATATGTTTATTATTTTTGTTTTTTTCCTCTTCCATAACACAGGTGCATGTTATATTCTGAGGGTAACAAGTCTATTATAAGCAATAAATAATACTTACACAGCAACCTTTTGTAGTGATACTAATAATTAGTTGTTATCCAGAGTTTTATGAAGAATTTGAATGTTTTTCATGATCACGGTGACAGAATGCTAATTTTATTTTTCGCTAAGAACATATTTTGGTAGAAAGAAGAAGAGGAAGGAACGACAGAGTTAGATGTCTTAAGGGAGTGACAGAAAGGACAACAGTGAAAAGGAAGAGACAACAAAAGGGAAATGGTACTTCTGAGATCTTTGTTTACTAGCTTTGCAGTATTGCCTAGGGTAGGCTCAGGAAGGATCTGAGAATAGAAAGGTTGTAACAGATTCATTTTATTTTAAATGTTTGGATACTATAATTATACTTATTAAAGGTGGCTGTGCATGCACAGAGGCATAAATATGTTTTTGTATGTGTGTATGTGTATACTATGTGTGTGTGTATGTACGTGCGTGTGTGTGCAGTCAAGTGCTGCATAATGACGTTTTGGTCAACCACACCACATACACGACAGTGGTCCCATCCAATTATAATACTGTATTTTTACCCTTTTCTATGGTTAGATATGCTCATATATATAAATACTTACCATTGTGTTACAATTACCTACAGTAGTACAGTGATATGCTGTGCAGGTTTGTAGCCTAGAAGCAATAGGCTAAACTATTTAGCCCAGGTGTGTAGTAGGCTATACTATCCAGATTTGTGTGAGTACACTCTATGATGTTCACACAAAAACAAAATTGCCTAGTGAAACGTTTCTCAGAAAGTGTCCCTGTCATTAAACGATGCATGACTGTATGTCAAAGATTTAAATGTGAATATAAATGCACGTTTGTTCAAACTAAATATCTATTAGGAAATAATTGTTTAAAAATTCAGTTTTGCATTGGTGCTTCTTTAAAAAGAGCCAGAATGAGAAAGCCTAGAGACAAGAGGCGCTATCCGAGAAGGTCAAGTCCATTGCAAAGTCCCACTATCTGGGTCAAAGTTCCCCTAGGGAGACCTAGCTGATGTTCAGTTTCCCTTCATGTGGCTCTTGGTGTTATAAATCCAGAGTATTTTGGTTGTATTTTTCTTATGTCCTCCCCTCCCCAGCTACTAGAAAGCTTCATATGTCCTAGTCTGTTAATGTCATTTGTCTCTCAAGGCCATCGGGCTTCCTGGGACGTGATACAGAGGCATCTGTTCTTACTTTTCCTCATTATGTGTCATAACTGCCTTGGATGTCCCTCAGGCACCTCCACTTTACATGGTGCAAACTAAACTCACTATTTTCCTTTAAAAAAAAAAACCACCCTGCCTTTTATATTCTCCATCTCAGTATATAGTGCTTCAATCCATCTTATCTCCATGCTAGAAACCCAGTAGTCCTACCCAAACCCCTCCCTCTCCCTCACCTCCAATCCTTTCAATCACTATATCTTGTTAATTCTACCTTAGAAATGGCTTTTCTATCTGTGCCTCCTTTTTATTCCCACTGCCCCTGCCTTCTTTCAGGGCCTCATTATCATTTTCCTGGACTATCATGCCTCATATCTCAGCCTCCAGTCTCACCTCCTCCTCCTACGTATGTTTCACACAGCAATCAGGGTTATTCTTTCTGTGAACCAAATATGACTACATGACTCTTGCTTTTAAAACTCCTCGTCTGTCTCTGCCTGCCTGGCCTATAGATGAAGTTCAAGCTCCTTGCCTTAATACATTAAGATATTTATAATTAGTCCTTAAATTACCTGTCCAGCTTTAACTCTCATCACTCTGCCACCCACACCCTAGGCTACAATTAGACTGAATTTGTTCAACTTTCTTGAAATGCCATGGCACTTTAAAGTCTCCCTTTGCCTACCGTTTTTTTGTTTGTTTTTGTTTTTGCTAGGAATACCCTTCCCCCTGCTCTTCTCTTGAAAAACTCCTAGTTATTCTTAAAACTTGACTCACTGTCACCTCCTCTGTGATGCCTTATGTTATGAACTAAATGTTTATGTCCCTCCAAAAATCATACATTGAAACCTGAATCCCCAGTGTGATGGTATTTGAAGGTGGGGACTTTGGGAGGTGATTAGGTCATGAGGGTGGAGCCTTTATGAATGGGATCAATGCCCTTATAAGAAGTGATGTGAGAGATGAGCTGTCTCTCAGCCATGTGAAGACATAACGAGAAGGTGGCTGTTCACAAGCCAGAAAGCAAGCCCTCACCAAACACCAGATTTTAGACTTCCCAACCTCCAGAACTGTGAAAAATAAATGTTTGTTGTTTAAGCCACTCAGTCTATGGTATTTTTGTTATGGCAGCCCCAACAGACTAAGACACTTTCCCATTACTCTTTCCTGAAATTAATTGCATCATCTCTGTGCTTCCTTCACAGCTCTGGCTAAAATTCGTAACGCATCTCGTACTTACCTATCTCCCTGAAAGAATGTGAGCTTCTCTCAGGCAGGAGCCATGTCTTAAGAGCCACATCATCTATCACAGCAGTTAATAATCAATACATGCTATTGGAATTCATTGGTATTAATATAGCAAAAAATGTGATTCAGTGATTATAAGGAGGGCTCAGTTTAAGCATCAATTCCTGGATAAAACCTGAGCTTGCTCTTGTTTAGGAAGGCTTTAGAAAGGGAGGTCGATTGACTAGGAGAGGGACAAAGTGGTAAGTCACACAAACAGAAGAGGCCCCAGTAGTGGTCCATGTGCAAGAGGAGATAGACTGTGTCCATTATTGTCTGGAATTTACTTTAAAATGCACAATATAGAACAGGGTTGGCAAACCAATGTGGGCCAAATCTGAGTCACTATCTGTTCTTGTGAATAAGTTTCATCAGAACTTATTCGTACTCATTCATTTAAGTATTATCTATGGCTATGTTTCTACTTCAAAGGCAGAGTTGAGTAACTGGAACAGAAATCAAATTACCTGAAAATCCAAAACTATTCAGTATATGGCCCTTTACAGAGTTTGCTGACACCTGGTATAGACCATGGAGTATAAATGTTTTTGTTAATTTCAGTCTGCAATTTAGTAGAATCTATTGCCCTGACTGGAATTACCTATTTTGCAGTTGGTTACTATTTAATCAAATAGAAATATGTTAGAGGCCTTTCTGCCCTTTCGTGAACAGGATACGAGAATCTAGTGAGTTCTATAGTCTGTGCCCTTAGGAATGGTATCCTAGGCCTGATTCCTGAATGGCCCTGAGTCCAACTACTGATTCGAATGTTCCTTAGGTCCTTAGTCTAAGTAGACTGTTAGCTGAATCCTGATGTTAGAACACTGTTGCACATGCTCATAATCACTCTTTCATGTACATGAAGGCTTCAGAAAAGGGCAGTGCAAGGACTTTACTGAGCTTACAGAACAGGGGCATGACTGCTATGTGCCTGCTTGCCAGAGGATGTCCATGGGGTTAATAGAAATTGGTCTAGACTTGCCCAAGTTGCAACTTGGTGGAGAAGACACTATAGCACTCACCAGTAACTATAAAAGGCTCCCCCATTTTCTCCTTAAAAAAACTAATATTTGTCCATAATCTGATTGGCTGAAGTCAGTTCCCAGAAGCTTGCTATGAAACTAATGAGGTCACATTTGTTTCAATTGATTCAGGAGGTGGTTCTTCACATGCTATGTGATTGAGAAGCTCTGAAACAGAGCACCTACTTTGCACCATATGCATATATAGCCTCCCTCACAGTCCTCACTCAGAGCACAGGAGGTGGAAGCCAAATGAGCAAACACATGGCTTGGAGTGTGGAGAGTGGCCAGTTGGGCATATGCATATTTAGAAAAAACATGAGAGGGTACAAAGTGGGAAGCAGATGCACAGATGAACAGGGAGAGTTGTGGCCTGGTATGAAAGGCACTGCACAGCATGGCAAGTAGGTGAATTCAGAGTGTTGTGTTAATCTGTTTCAGCATACATGGTTACTTTGATGGTGATAAGGAGTATAATACATTATCAGCAACATTTAATAAATACTTATAAAATATGTAAGTTTTTAAAAATACCCTACAAAACCTAATGCTATTTCAGAACTGGAAATCTAGAGTCAAGATACTAACATTTAGAGCCAAGGACCTAAAAATACACGTGCCTCAGCTGATTCTTGACAACGCAGGGCAGAATGATCTTTGATATGAAACAGAGAGAATACCCATTTTAAGCTCACAAAGTAAGTGAGACAGTTACTTACTGACTCAGAAATTTCTTTTTGAGGCTCTGGAGTAGATTCACTGAGTTCTTCCCCTGACATCCCAAATCCAGGTTGAGGTGATGATGAACCAAAAATTTGAACGAGATAGGAATCAAAATCCTCACAAATTTTTTGAAACAATTTCTGCTTCAGGGTGTCTTTTAAAAAAGAAGTAGAAAAGAGAGATAGTAGAAGCAATGAAACAATACTTAAAACTCATTTAAAAAGATCTGCACTCTCCTTAAAATATGTAATTTCCCATTACTTGAAATCAACTGCTAAGTTAACGAACTTATAAAAGCATTTTTACATCCTGTGTAAGAGGTCATCTAAAATAATTTAATATATGTGACACAAAGAGGCAAAAGAATGACTTTAATATATGTTCATCCAAAGTGTCTCTGTTCAACGTGAATCACTCCTTGTCAAGAGCTAGCCTCACCCGTAATAAGTTGAATTGGCAACTACCTCTGGTTTTAAGGATAGCAAATGGCCAACCAGTTGAAAATATTCTTTACAGGCTGTAACAAACTCCTAACTCCAGATAGAATGATAAAGCTCTTCAAGGATTAAAATATAAGTTGGCTCTGAAATGTCTTTGGCTATTCTAACATATTCACAGCCCAGTGAGATTGAACATATCAGATAAACAAACCCACCAGTCAGCCAGCAGGGTATTGATGAAGTAGAACCCCAGGTTAGAAAGCTCTGGAGAAGGTGAGAATTAGCAAATGGAAAGTTTCTGAGAATGGTATGCTTTCCTTAGGGCCAGTGTGCTGGTACACGGAATAGGCAGGGCATGAGGCACTGATGGGCTGTGCCCAGCCACATCAGACTCCACTCCCAGGTGGGTAAAGGAGGAAGGATGAAGCCAAACTGAAGCCTTTCACTTACTTCACAAACTTGCCAGGTACAGGCCTGCCAGAATGAATAATCAGTTTCCAAAGAATTGGGATAAATTTTATTATAAAGTCATACTGACCATAATTTAATCATAGCTTAAATTAGATCAATGTCCTAGGATGGCTCATTAGTAAATATCAGTTAATGTGAAAGGATAAACTTAGCATAGAGAAGCCCATCAGATTAGCACTGGCTGTACAATAAATTTTATTTATTTTTTATTTATTTTTTGAGACAGAGTCTCGCTCTGTCGCCCAGGCTGGAGTGCAGTGGCGCAATCTCGGCTCACTGCAACCTCTGCCTCCCGGGTTCCAGCAATTCTCCTGCCTCAGCTTCACCGGTAGCTGGGACTACAGGCACACGCCACCATGCCCAGCTAATTTTTGTATTTTTAGTAGAGACGAGGTTTCACCATGCCAGCCAGGCTGGTCTCTAACTTCTGACCTGGTGATCCACTGTGCCTGGCATTGTACAATGAATTTTAAAAGGTTGTTCTTTGGCCGGGCGCGGTGGCTCATGCCTGTAATCCCAGCACTTTGGGAAGCCGAGGCAGGTGGATCACAAGGTCAGGAGATCGAAACCATCCTGGTTAACACGGTGAAACCCCGTCTCTACTAAAAATACAAAAAACCAGCCGGGCGTGGTGGCGCGTGCCTGTAGTCCCAGCTACTCGGGAGGCTGAGGCAGGAGAATCACTTGAACCTGGGAGGCAGAGGTTGCAGTGAGCCGAGATCACGCCACAACACTCCAGCATGGCAACAGAGTGAGACTCCATCTCTAAATAAATAAATAAATAAATAAATAAAAGGTTGTTCTTTGAGATAAATTCCTGATATCAACCTGTTTACTCATCATTATCTGCTTTCATAAAAACAGAGAATAGAACATGCCCTCTAATTCATCCCAGTTAATTGCATTTCTCATCTCTTTAGATGACCATAACTTTTTTTTCATTCAGCATGTACTTCTTAATTCATTTTTATTTTCTGACTGTTTTCTGCCTTGCTGTTGGCTTGCCCAATCCCTTATTTTAGTTAGGTAACTTTCTGAACATTAACCAATGTTAGCAATATCCCCAAGTCCTATTCTTTCTCTCCATTCCTGTCTGTTGACCATGGACTCTAGTTAACTCCAAGGCCAACTCAGCATTTATTAACCCTGAATAAAGACAAGGGATTGTACCCTCCAAACTGAATGATATTAAACATTTTTAATCTTCTGGAGTTTATGTGTTACCATTTAATATTGGCATAAGCCTTATTAGCCTCCAGATTTTTCTATTTGGTCAGGACAAACCAGGGATATGGTACTTACAGGAACAACATAAATGCCTTTCCCCTAGGCTAGATAGCCTTCCTTACCTTGCAGGGTAAAGAAATCATCAAACTGGTAAACATGCTCTGGGTCAGTAGCAATTAGATTCATTTCTTTGTGGAATATTTCAAAGTTGGGATCATTTTTCTTCACCACCCCTATCACAAATATCTCCACATTGGTGTCACTGGCATTCTTCACCACCTCTGTCAGTTTCTCTTTATCACGAGAATCTGTCTGCCCATCAGTGATGACCAAGGCCACTTTTTTTACACCTGGCCTTGCATCTTCGAACATGTCGTTGGCTGCTTGGAGAGCGGTGGCTGTGTATGTGCCTTCCCCCAGATACTGCATGTTGTCCACAGCCAACTTGAAGTCATCCTTGCTGGAGAACTGCTTCAAATTAGCCACCTTTTCCACCTTATGGCTATAGTTGATTACGCCTATGCGGGCCGTGGCAAGGTCCAGAGCAACCCGATCAGCCATAGTCTTCACAAAATTTTTAATGATCTGGAAGTTCTCTGGCCCCACGCTTTCTGAGCTGTCGATCACAAACACCAGCTCTAGTGGAGTCTCTTTGCATTTGGGCCCACAACCTAAAAGATGAATGTTGAGACAGAAAAATTGTGGTAATGATTGACATCAGATTGTTGATGGGAGGGGAGAAAAAGGCAATGATGAACCTGAGACCTGAATTATTCTCTTCCTTTTCTGTGATTGTGAAGATACCTGACAGCTGTCTCCCTTCTGGTTTCTATACTTGACTCTTTTAAAATATATATATATATATATATATATATGGAAAAACACTGTAGTTGATAAAATAATAAATACTTATGTACTCGTTTCTTGGATTATAAATAAAATATTTTTAAAAGAGTTAGCATGCCCTGTGGACGCTGTCCCAATAACATTCCTCTTCCTCTCCCAGAGAGGTAACCACCATCTGACATTTGTTCTTTATCATCCCACCATTGTATTTAATCTGAATCTGAAAGCTGATATTTCAGTCTTCAACCATAGCCTTATATGAAAATTGAAATTTGCTCACCAGGCTGGCCAATGGATGAAGCAATGGGATGAAAAATTGTCATTGTGGTAGAAGGATTGGGACCTTAAATGTACACAGGAACAGCTATCCCTAACTACTCTAGTTTATGTCTCCAATCACCCACAATGACAACTATGGCAGCTTTCATGTTATCAAGGAGGCCAGCAGTACATCCATGCTATGAAGGCTTTTGAGGGGAGTAATCCCCGAGAACACTAGTCAATTAAAAAAAAACCTTCCATTTAGGTTGATAAACAACCACTTAAAGCAGTTGCTAGAGTCATCAGGAAATATAAATTATCAGGATTCTGTTTCTTTATTCATATCTTCATGTTGTTCAACAAGCCTGACACAGAAAACCATCAGGAAATCATGTGCTATTTTTATAGGGCTTCTAGAACCCAGAAGCCATGTCTAGATTGGTCTCTCACTAGAGAGACTCCCAGGCTGCTTCTCAGGCCCAGCAGTCTTTTAGGGAATAAGCTGGCTCTGGGATTCTCTGTATAGAAGGACAATATGCCTGCCTCTGACCACTTTAAACCCAGAAGATTCTCCCATCATTATTCCATTAGTCTCTTGTCTTTTGGCTAATTTCTTTTCTTTACTTCCTCTTTCTGGTAATTCTAAGTCTACCATTCAGTCATGGAAGCATTTAGTAGTTGTGAAGCAAGGTGAACACCTGACTCTCTCCTCCCACCTTTGGGACTGAGTACAACTCAAAACTCTACTCAGAAAGAATTCAGGGCTTCAGGAAAAACACAGACATTCTAATCACCAGCTAGGCTGGACTCAAATACCAGTTTGGCTCTTGTAGTCATATTTCCTTTGTTGAGTTTTTCTTCTCAGCTCAGGTAAATGTCACTGAATACAAACGAGCATTGTGCTAACAAAAGGCCCGGCTGCCTACATACTCTAGGCTGGCACCTTCACAGGTGCCTGGGAAGATGATTTTATTTTCTTACATCAGGATTCCCACAGTCTCTCTTACTGCTTCCTTTCAGTTTCCATTGACTTTTCAAATGAGCTTCACATTTTCCCACTAGCTATATAATATATATCTGGACGAACACATTCTCTCACCAGCACAGTACATAGTGGGGGTGATACTTCAAACTGATGTTTTTTTCTTGACCAAATCTTACCACATATTTCTGTAATAAGTTTGATAATTTCTTCTTTCTAGGGGATAAAAAGAAAAATGTATTACTATATGTATGACTATAATATTTTTCCTATAGCCATAAAAGATATCTTATTACAATCAGCATTGGACCATTTGATTTAATCCTTCCACTGCAGAAAATAAAATAAATAACACAGAAGTCAAAAGTTGACTATAATAGACCATAACTAAAATGCGTTTGAGCTGTGAAACTTAACAGCTGAGACTTTTGGAATTCAAATTGCAACTGCAGCATTTATCAGCTGTGTGACCTCGGGCATTTGGTGCCCTAACAGTATCTGTGTCTCAGGGCTATGGTATGGATTAATCAATGTTATGCACACATTAGCACAGGGTCTGGCAACTTTTAACATACCTACAGTGCTGTGGTGCTATATATACATTCAGTTATACAATTTAAACCACATGTGCTGAGCAACCAAGACAAGCTCCAATGCCTACAGAGAATTCATTTTATGCTGTATTTTCTCTTCTTTTTCTGTACTAGTTCCTGATTTTTCAAGTCCTCTCTTCAGCTTCTTAACACTCTCACTTTGGCTCTTCTGTGACATTTCCCCATGTTCCTGAATGCCCTTTTCTTGTCCTGCTGCCCACGAGCTCCATCAGAAGGGCCTGAAATGAGCTGGGTACTAGAAATAAAGCTGCCAATGCCCTTCCCTGTGCAGTGTGTTTATAAGTAACTACAATGAGACTAGAGAAGGCAGGATTCTACATTTGTCAAACACTTGAAGCTAAAAGAGATGATTAACAGAAGCCTAGATCTCAACAGGAAGGACCAGTGGACCCAATCTAAGAAAATAAAGTTTAACAGGTGCAAAAGTAAAATTTTTAAGAACAAATCTATAATGTCAAATCGAGGTGGAGGTGACGTAGCCTGTAACATGGCTTAAAAGTAGACTATATGGGGAATATTCATAGTATTTTAATTTAACTTTTTAAACCGTAAACTAAGTAAAAGCTAATGATTCCAAGTGTCTATTTAAAAAGAACATCTACTGCAATGCTGAGTTATATAATACAATTCTACAAAATGAGAGTCAACAGTCTTCTTTTTTTCTAGGCCTTGTCATGCTTTTCCACATTTAAAAAGGCATTTAAAAAAATCTGAAACAAGAACATGTATAGAAAGGTAAAATGTATGTATTTATATATTTACATTAAGTATATCTAGAAAGGGGAAATATATGTATTTATATATTTATGTTTAATTTTTTATAAATGGAGAAAATACTATACACCAAGTTTTATGGTTATAATTTATCACCTAATACTATATTATAATTCATTTTCCACATTATTAAGGATTCTGAAAAACTTGATTACTGAAATTGAATGTGTGGCCACTTAAAGGCTCTGTGATACACACTCTCATACTGTACTTTAGAAAAGTTGTGGTAACTGACACCTCCAACAGCAGTATATAAGAAAATCTGTTTTATTTTAGCCACACAATACTGGCTACTATTATTATATCATCATTGTCAATTGGTAGAGCAAAATCTCTCATTGTTTTAAATTACACTAATTAACTTATTCATGAGGCTACATTTCTTTTCATATGCATGTTTCCAAGCTGTATTCTCTTGTGCATATCTGTGTATGTTCTTTGTCTTATCTTTTTCTATGGGAATATTTGCTTTTTATTCACTTATAAGAGCAATGCATTATCAAGGTTAGATTTTAATTTTGCAACATATTTGGTGGCATAATCAGGTTTAAAATGCTTGAAGTCACCATATATATAAATTTTTTCTTCATGTTCTTTGCATTTAAGTGACTGGAAGAGTTCATTCCTTCCACTAAAATCATTGAATAACTACCTTGGCTACTTGGTGCCAATGATGAAGGCATATTTATATCCCTCAAAGGATTCACAGTTTAGGAAGAAGGAGACAAAGACTTTCATAAGTGCTATGAAGAGCCAAGGAACCATCTCAATCTGCTGGGAATTCCTGGGGCAGGAAACTGGGAATGGGACTGTGGTCCAGGGAGGCAGACTCTGACCAGGTTGGGACAGAGAAGGGGAGCGTTCAGGCAAGGTGGTCAGCCTTCTATCAGAGCATACTACATTACAGTACTCGAGTAAACTTATGAATCAGGGCACATAGCAGAAACAATGACAAGAAATGTTGGAGACAGATGGATTCTTGAAGACCTTTCTGTCATGTTGGAGAGTGTGAACTTTATCCTAGGCAGTGGGACTCACATGATCCCTAGGCAGAGAAGAGCTCTGGTGGAAATTTTATTTAAGAGAGATGATCATAGCAGCCAGTGGAGGGGTTTGAGGTTCCTAAATAATTCAGGCAAAAAAAAAAAAAAAAAAAAAACCACATCAGAAGGCTGTGGTAGTAGTAATGGATGAGGAGGACAGGCCTGGAGGGACATTCCAGAGGAAGAATGAGGGGCTTGGTGAATAACTGGAAGAAAGGATGAGGGAAAGAAGGAGTCTGAGAGGAGGCAAATGACAGTGGGGCCATACTCAGAGAGGCAGGAGTGGGATAGGGGCAGGTCGGGAGCTTACGAAGATGGCTGAGCCCAGCTTGAGTCTGGCTGAGTCTCATACGTCTACAAGACATCCACCTAGAGATGTCCACGGGCAGCCAAGGATGTAAGATCTGGTGCTCGGGAGAATTGTCCAAGCAGGAGGCAGATTTAAGAAATGCCAATGTACAGTTGGCTGTTAAAACAGGGACTAAAAATAAGGTTGCCTAGAGCAGGGCTTCTCAGCCTTTTTGAAACCAGTGTGTTTCCCCTTCCCCACATTTGATAAATACATTCTTTCTGCTTAAAATAAAAACACTATTTTTTCATTCACTATATGCTTTCACTGTACTATTGAATTAGCCTTTTCAAACTATATGTCCCCCTGCCTTTAGTGGCTGCATTCCCTGAGAGTTTGAAGACAGGGAAGACTGGGGCCAGACACTGGGAAATGCTAACACCGAAGTGACAGGTAGAGAAACAGAGTCTTTTTAAATAATTTTATGAGAGGTATTAAAACATTTAATGCCATCAATGGCATTTGCCTCTTAAAAGAGGAGTTTGTTAGTCTGAAACGAATCTGCACAATTGATAGCTATTGGGGGATACATTCGATCACAGAAAGGATGAGAGGGGGAGAGGAAAGAGGCCTTCTGAGAACAGCTTTCATGTTGGAGCAGCCTGAATGGTATCAGACAGGCCACCTCTGGCTATAAGGGCTCTGCTACGTGCCAGCTAGATGACTTTGGGCGTAAGGTCCAACCTGACTTGCGTGTCTCCATTTGATGTGGAGACACTGTCTACCTCATGGAGCTGTCATGCAGATTAAAGGTGGGATCTTAGGTAAGAGAAGGTTATGGCCATCAGCCTATCACCGTCTTCTTGTACCACAACCCACTAGTCCTACACTGCATGGGGGTTTGGCCAGCATTCATGCCGTGAACCAGTCCTCATTTCCAAGCTCTGTCCAAATCCCCTGAAACCACCTGCTGTTTGGCCACTTCTTGGCTGGGCCCATGCATCCAGGCCAGTGCTTCAGCTCTCCAAACCTGTGGCCATTTCAACCGAGAATTCTGGAATTGCATGCATCCAGAGTGTGGCATAGAGGGATATATGTGCATGCCCTTTGGCCCCAAGGACTTCTCACCTGGAGGAAGGAGTGCAGCCGGAGAAGGATGAGGGTTCTAGAGCAGGGGCCTCTAAAACACCCTGCAGTACTAGGTAAGGAGCCTAACATGTAGTGATGTACAGGAGCCTAACACAGAGCCTGTCACACACTAAATTCTCACTTAATGCAAATTCTCTTTTCCTTCACTCTTCTCGTCTTGCTAGTCTCTTTCTCCAGAATCTAGAAAACCAAAGTCAGCAGAATGATGTCCCTACTTCTAAGGTCTCTGCCTCTTGGTTGAAAAGCTTCCACTCAAGAGATAAAGCCTATCCTGCCCTCAAACACCATCATACACCATCTTGTCTGCTCTGGACCCCCAGACCACATCTTCTATCATAGCATTTATCACTCTGTAGGTGAACATCTTTGTTGTCTTTCTCTCCACCAGGCTGTGAGCTCTCTCAGTTCCAAGAAGTAGCCTCACTCTCCACTATTTCCCCAGTGCCTATTTTGGAGCCTGATCCAGAGTAAGGTTTACTGGATACATCCAATAAAGGTTGGTGAAATGAATGAATAAATAAATGAATGGAGAAAGGAAACCAGTCCCTCTCCCCATGTTGGGACAGTAGGGCAGGTATAAACCTACAGGGAACGTTCCTCTGCTCATTTACATACACACTCCCCTGCTACTTTTGGGGAGAAATTGTGCATATGTAGCTACTTCATCTACTATGGGCATCTTTGGGGGTCTGACTTGTGGTGGGGAACAACAAAGAGAAAAAGGCAGACAGCTCGCAGAACACATGTGCAGTTCTGTTGGTCACATGCCCAGCTCTCAGCTCTTGCCGTCACCACCTGAACTGCCACTCCCTCACACTTGGATGTTCCTAATACAGTACATCAAATCAGCCCCGCTAGACCACAACCCTGGAAAAGTCCAACAGGAAAAAAGGAAAAGGTCTTTGATTTTCCTCAACCCCAGAAGATGGATTGCCTTCAAAGCAGAAAGAAAGAATGAGACTTTGCCTTCCACTAAGGAGACTTTAAAGAGTCAGTTTTCTGTTCTTACTGGTGTGGGGAGAAGAACAGGGAAATGTTTATAGATGCTCAAAAAATACTTATTGAATAATTGAATCAATATATAACTATAATCCCAATTTTGTGATTGCTGCTCTCCTCAGAGCACTTCTAAAGGAACTAGTTCAGGAAAAAAGAGTCCTCATTCTAAAATGAGATGAACCACATAAATTAAAGTCATTTGGTAATCTGGCTTTTTTGAAACAGCTCACCTCCTTGTTGGCCAGTAACAGCAGTGTGATCATTTCTACCAAGGATCCGAGTGGAGTAGTCACACACACCCACCATAAGGCAGGACAAGGTTTTATTTCTCCCCTCACAGTCAGATTCAATTACCTCATGCATCTAAGTCAACACTGGGCTGGTAGTAGTTGCTCTCATTTAAATAGAAACTGGGATTCTGCATCCAAAAAATTCATAATTCTAAAGCTAAAGCATGAATGCAACAATTTTGCAAGCACAAAACCCTCAATTACCCTCTAGAATGGATACTCACTGTAAGTCCTAGGTCTCCTTTGGGTCCTTGTAAACCCTACTTAGTGGAAGAAGAGTAAAAGTCAATATAGGTTGGAACCAGTTAGAGTATAAAATCACAGTGAGACATTAAAAACTACTTCTTGCCTGTTTTCCTGGAGATCCAGGCTCTCCAATTTCTCCTTTATCACCTTTCTTTCCCACATCGCCCCGTTCTCCGTGCTCTCCCTTTACACAATAGGGTAAAATGATAGGTTCAGAATGTGAATCTAAAAGCCAGATAAGGAAAGCTCTATAATTTGGTTTATCTGCAACTGGCATCTCTTGAAGACCTTCGGTTCTTGTTTATACAAATGCAGTATTTGAAAAAAAATTGGGGGTAACTTATTTACATCCCATCAGATACCATAATCTAATTCATGATGAACCAGAGGTCTCAGAGTGAAGAGACCTTGAGATATAATACCATCTAATCAGCTCACCTTTCAGGACATACAACTATTACACAATTTACTGGGTACCTGAGTTATCTGGTGTCTCCTACATGGTATGTTGTAAGTATGTTGTAAGATAACTAATAAATCCTTTATTAGTTATCTTCTGAGAATAAAGAAAATGAGATTTTTTTAAACATAGAGATGGGATCTCACTATATTGCTCAAGCTGGTCTTGAACTCCTGGCCTCAAGCAATCCCCCTGCCTCAACCTCTCAAAGAAAAGGACATTTTATAAAGTGAACCTATTTACAGGCAGAAAAAGCAATGCACAAGGATTTTATTTCGAGTGGATTGTTTTTCTTCTGAGAGTTGTAAAGGGAAGCATGACACATATATGAGAGTTCTTCCAAAGTTAAAGTTAAGCTATTGAGATCCTAAGCCTAAGCATTTCTCTAAGATCCTGAGACACTTACCTTCTGGCCTGGGAGACCATGGCCCATTGTGCCCTTTGGGCCTGGGAAGCCTTGTGGTCCTTGTTCCCCCTACACAGGATATGAGAAAGAGATGTTCTATTAATTTCCCAGGATAGCTTGGATATTCTTTGAGTCAAAAACACACTTACGGTTTAAAACTGCATTATAGTATTATCTAAATATTGGGGGGAAATATATATATATAAATATATGTATATAAATACATACATGTATGTGTATGGCTCAATGGTTTGCTAGTAAGTGTTTAACAACTAAGACTAGGATAGGAGTGAGGGCTCTGATTTATGCCATTTGCCTATTTCTGTGGTGTAAATACTTTCACTGTGGCTAATTTCAAGCTATGAACACATCAACCAGTTCACACGTAACAGATAGCTGCTATTTCAGCTATGGTAGTAAAGGTGGGTTTCATCTTCTTTACATTTTTCCATGTTTTCTGGTATGTTAAAAAAACACACGTTATTAGCTGGGCGCGGTGGCTCATGCCTGTAATCCCAGCACTTTGGGAGGCCGAGGCAGGTGGATCACCTGAGGTCAGGAGTTTGAGACCAGCCTGGTCAACATGGCAAAATCCTGTCTCTACTGAAAACACAAAAATTAGCTGGGCATGGTGGTGCGCACCTGTAGTCCCAGCTACGCAGGAGGCTGAGACAGGAGAATCGCTTGAACCCAGAAGGCAGAGGTTGCAATGAGCTGAGATTGCATCACTGCACTCCAGCCTGGGCAACAAGAGTGAAACTCCATCTCAAAAAAAAAAAAAAAAGAAAGAAAAGAAAAAAATGTCATTTTAGTACGGGGAAAAGAGTATATAACAGCATCCATCCACAATTAATGCCAAGTTATTGTTTATGTAATTCCCCTTACACTGTTGGTTCCATCTCTCATAATTTGTAGCAACATTCAGGACTTGTTTCCAGATTTCTCCATCACATTTTAACATTATTTCTTGCCCCACCAAAACCACACAGGTTCCAAGGGGTTTCACGGTGTTGAGCATGAAACAGAAACAATCACTAGCAAGTATAGAAAGTCATAGTTCTAATGCTCCTTGGATCCTATACTCAATCCCTATTTTACTCTGGATAATTATTAGTGATGAGTCTCTGGCAAAGGCTTGAAGGACCATGGGCTCCTCGGGATTGATCTGTGGTTTTCAAAACTATCCTGATCATCCCCACCAAGATCATTGGCATGCTTGATAAAAATTGCATCTCCCAGGCCCAACCTCAAACCATCTAAATGAGAATCACAAGTGAAGGTAAAGGCAAAATATGCATTTTGTCATAAGTTTACTAAAGCTTGAGAGCCACTACTCCAGGAGGCATGATGGGATTTATGAGGCACTCCTGGAAGGGGCCACAGAGGTTTGCTTGGAGACCATTACAACTTTGGGCAACTCAACATCCCTAAGCCTCCTTTACCTTGTTCATTGGCTGTCAAGCTTTTTCAAATCAAAAGGGCCCATTCTCTTTTAAATTGTTATAATGAAATATTTCAAAACAAAAATCATATAGAATAAAGTAAACACCTATCTACCACGTTAAAAAATAAAACAGATACAATTCAAACCTCTTAGGTACTCATCCCCAATCCTATTTCCCTGAGAGAGAAAATCTCTACCTGAAATTCATATTTATCATTTGTATCCATGTTTTAATGCTTTAACTACATTTCAAAATAATACATCTTTTTTTGTTGTTTGTTTTTTGTTTTGTTTTTTTTTGACACAGAGTCTCTCTGTCACCCAGGCTGGAGTGCAGTGGTGTGGTCTCAGCTCATTGCAGTCCCCACCTCTCAAGTTCAAGCGATTCTCCTGCCTCAGCCTCCTGAGCAGCTGGGATTACAGGTGCGTGCCACCATGCCCGGCTAATTTTTGTATTTTTAGTAGAGACAGGGTTTCACCATGTTGGCCAGTCTGGTCTCAAACTCCTGACCTTAGGTGATCCACCTGCCTCGGCCTCCTAAAGTGCTGGAATTACAGGCATGAGCCACCGCACCTGGCTGATATTTTTAATATTTTAAATTTCCAATAAATGATATATTTACGCATCCAATTTTTTTAAAAAAACCTCAATATTATCTATTTGAAATTTTTGTGTGTGTATATATATATATATGAGGTTCTAATTTGTTGATCTTCTCTCTGCTATACAGTGTTTCATTAAATAACTGAATACAACTTATCCATTAGCCTTTTGATGTACATTTAGGTTATTTCCAATATTTCTGTATTAAAAATAATATTTTAAGAATATCCTTTTATATGCCTTTGCACACTTGTATACATTCCTAGGAGGAAACTCTTACATCTAAACAAATATTATATAAAATGGTACAAAATAAAATGAACACAGTACAGATTCTCTGAAGTTGAACTAAAGGGCTCAATTCTTCACACACCCATCCCTAACCTCTCACAGCACATTGGCTTGACTGAACTCTAAGGTTCTTTTTATTCTCTTACGTGTGTTTCTAAACTGGTTGTAGGTATGGGGTTATGGTATTGCCTCCCCAATTCAACACCAGAGGACTTAAAATAAGTTCTTTACAGTGGTGAGACTACAGAGAACTTAATTCACTGAATGTCTTTTCACTTTGGTATCTGTTGAGCCAAGCCCAGCACAGTAACATACTGGGCCCACTGGGAATGGGTATGCAGTGTTGCACTACAATGTCTTGGGCCCACCTAAGGAGGCTCACCCCGAAGAGGAGTTCTTCCTCTGTTAGTTGCTTAGAGGGAACAAGTAGGGATGATTGGTCTTCTTTATTCAGTTTAAAGTCAGGATAGAATACAGTAGTCCCCCTGTATCTGTACTTTCACTTTCCGTGGTTTCACTTACCCACAGTCAACTGTGGTTGGAAAATAAGTGAGTATAGTATAATAAGATATTTTGAGAGAGACCACATTCACATAACTTTGATGACAGTATATTGCTTATAGTTGTTCTATTTTATTATGTGCTTGTTAATCTCCTACTTTGCCTAATTTTAAATTAGACCTTATTATAGGTATGTGTATATAGAAAAAACATAGCATATTTAGGGTTTGGTAGTATCCAAGGTTTCGAGCACCCACTGGGAATATTGGAACATATCTCCTGCAGATAAGGAGGGACTACTGTAATCTTTTCCCACCAGGAAACTTGATATCACCGGGAGCCCCAGAACCCTGGATAGGAATTTGTGCCAGTTAAATAAGCCCTAAACATTAAACCGACACTGGCATTCCAAGATGAAAATTCAATCAAAAACAGGAGAGGAGAAAAATTTGTCCTGTTTCCAAAGATGGCACTCCCAACATAGGTGTCATGAAGATGAACAGGTGGGAATGTGTAGATAACACAGAACAACCTCATTATGCTCACTGCAAAACATGCTCTAATAGGAGTGGATCTGTGGCCTGCTTCTGAACATGAAGGTTAGTAGGGTCTGCCTACATACAGACTAGCAGCCAGCCCCCAGAGTGATATGCAGGACTGCAGGCAGCTACCTGCCTGAGGTTATACCATCTTCTTCTGTTCAAATCAAAAGGAAAACAAACACAAATATTATAGGAAAGATATCCTCTTAAGAAAGATGTCTTGGTAAATTACACTTTTGTATAAATTCGTTTTCTCAGATTTTTTGTGGAGGTGAATGAGGACATTTTCATTCAGTGAGGTACCTGGTAGAAGGTTTGGGTTGCAGGGGAGATGCGTCAGACCGCTGTACCTAAGTTAGGGGGTACAGTTGGCCAGGGATAAGACAGACTAAAGGCTCATGGGAGAACACTAAGAGGAAATCTATGGTTGGCTTTGTCTCAACCTGAAAGGACAGAAGAGTGTGATAAACAGAGGAGCTGAGACTGTGGTGTGATGGTGAATTATCACTGGGAGTTATACGTTTAGACAAAGTGAATCCAGAAAGAATGCCATACCTTTCTGACAATTACTTAGAATAATTATTTCTTTTACAATATTTCAGATTCCTCCAGTAGCTAATACAGAAGATGTCCAATAAATGTTCATGACTAACCAGCTGCCTTTAAGAAATGACACAATTTCCTAATATAGCTAAAACCTATTGTTGTAAGGGGAAGCATGACACATGCCCTGAGGGAAAAAACATTAGAGTAGCAAATTATCTTGTTAGGGTAATGTTCAGGAATTTGTTTTGCATTACTTCACAATATAAATATTTTCTATATAACTGTTAACACTATAGATACTCCAGGCAGCTAGATTTCCCTATAATAAAGGCAATTCATTTTCTTTTTAATCGCTAGTTTCCCTTCAAAATACTTAAAGGCTTCCTATAACTTTCAGAGTAGACTATCTAGCTAAAAGCCTTTAGCAAGTAAATCCATGTCTGATCTCGGCAGAGGTGAATGCTATCCAATCAGACTTTTAAATGTATAAGTCTCAGGAAAATGATAAACAATGATTTGAGTGTGGGTCAGAAGCAACTGCAGGAAACAACCTTTTTATTGGAAGCTATAATTAAATCTAAATTTCAAACCGTGGTTAATCACTATATCACCACATTAGATGTGTCCTGATAAAGATGTGATCATTTTCATTTTTCAGATGACTGCTTGTTCTCTGGGAGAGAAATTTCTAAGAATAATGCACATCTACCTGAATGTTTCCATTGATTTATTTTTGCATTACTGATACGTCAGGAAACAATGATTTTTCTTTTGAAATGTTTTCTCAGTAAGGTGTGGTAAGAAAAAAATCAAATTTATAGATGATCATAAAATGTAAAATGGACATCTGGCTTCTGCCAGTGTGTAGAAAAGTGGAAAAAATGCTACTCTCATTCTTAAAGCCCCAACAACAAAAAATGAGAATTAATCTGTGAAGTCACAGCTTTTCATGAATCAATCATAGAGCTGTGGTTGCAGGGCAACCAGCCAATTCAGCATGTAAGGAAAGTCAAGATCCTTCAAGGAGACACAGGCTTGGATATTCACCTACCTGGTGGAGGTGCCACATATTATACAAGCTGGTAAGAATTTAGCTAAAATTTGTAACAGGTTGCTAAAGGCTGAGTGTGGGATAGCAGGAGGGGATAGGACCCCTGGGAGCTGCAGGCACAAGGGAAAATCACAGCTACTCACAGACTCTTCTCAGGGACTTTGCCGGTGCTCAAGAGAAAGACTGGGGCCTGGACTAGGGTCAGGAGTAGGTTTCCCTTGTGGTGCCAGCCTGGGAAGGGAAGCAGCAGTCCCACAGGTCTCAGTCTGTTTGTGCTGCTATAACAAAATACCATAGTCTGGGTGGCTTATAAACAACAGCAGATTATTTCTCACAGTTCTGGAGGCTAGAAAGCCCACGATCAAGGAATTGGCAAATTCAGTGTCTGGTGAGGGTCCATTTCCTGGTTCATAGGTGGCACCTTCTTGCCGTGTTCTCACATGGTGGAAGGGGCAAGACAGCTCCCTGGGGCCTCCTTTATAAGGGTGCTAATACCATTCCTGAGGGCAGAGGTGACCTATCACCACCACAAGGCCCCACTTCGTAACACCATCGACTTTGGGGTTAAAATTTCAACATACGAATGTGGGGACCATATGAATTTTCAGACCACATTCTGTTTCCTTTTGAAGGAAACAGAATAAACCTTGCAAGAATGAATCCTGGGCCCAGATCTTTAGAGATGCCCTACTACTTGGGGAGGGTCAGGAAACCATGTCCAGACCATTAGAGGCCTCCTCATATGGGTTTGCTGGAACACATAAAAACTGCATACTAAAAAGGGTAAATTTTACTGCATATAAATAATCCTTTACTAAAGAATAAAACAATACTTTAAAAAGTTAAAAAGAATTAGATGAACACTTGGCAAAATTTAAACGAGTTCTATAGATTAAATAGTATTGTATCAATAATTTTCTGATGTTTATTATTGTACTGTGTTATATAAAAGAATGTGCTTGTTTGTAGCAAAAATACTGATGTATTAGGGGTAAATGGGTACCAAATCTGAATTTTACTCTCAAGTGTTTCAGAAAAATAATATGACACATACATATAAATATATATATATATATGCAAAGTGTTTGATACAGCAAATGTGGTAATATTAACATTTATAGAATTAACATTTTGAAAGTGGGGTGTGAAAGCCTTCTGCTAGGTCAAATAAAAAAGCCAGGATTAAGATGTTGACTTAGTGGGTTAATAACAGTTAACGAGATGCAGTGATCTACCTGAATAGTCAACAAGTATTTGGCCTGGAATCCAGGAACTACCTTTGTTTTGAAAGGGATCATTTTCTGCTTTGTGAGTACAGCTAATTCACTTGAGAAGGTAAATGTACTTCTCCTTAGCCTTTCTAGTACATAAAATTGTACATATTGATAGAAGGACCTTATCCAGAGACCCCCTAGAGCAACCCAGTGGCCTGCCATTTGGGTATTGATCTCCTTCTCCCTGTAGTTCTGATCCTAATTCTCCTACTGTAACCAGCAACTGCCATTTATTGTGTGCCCATGTGCAAAGAATTGAGCTCATATACTCTTTTAATTTTTGTGACAACCCTGGGAGCAAGTATATACATGATAAAACCAAGGCTTCACTAATACTTTCACTCAAATGCAAAGCTGACAGTCCCTCCGAACAAAGGCTTTGCTGGTTTTCATTCCCTAATACTATCTTGGTGTAGAGCAGAAGCCAGGCAGTTTCCCCTTCTCTAACTTGATAATCAGCAGCTTCCAGTTTCTTAAAATCCTTTTCCTTTGTGCAATTCAATCCCTCTAACTTAATGTCCCATATAGATACATTAACATTCTCTAATGGGGACTAAGACAGCCTAATGCTTGTTCAATAAAGCACCCTATTTGGTTGGAACAGAATCAATGAGTAAGTTACTTGTTATCAGGGAAGCCATTTGTTGAAGTGTAGGCCTGGCCAGAATACAATCCTGATGGGCTTAATGGAACGAAAACATGGCTTCATATATTTGATTTTCATTCAAATGGTGATCTAGTTTCATTGTGTCTGGTGAAAGGCAGAGAAATAGTTGACCCTTTATAGATTCAGGGACTGATTTTGAGTCTGTTCCTAAAAACAGTTTAAAACCTGCACCATTTGTACCTCTTCCCCTCTCTCCATGGCCCTCAACGCAGGGCTTTTGTTAATAACCTAAGCACTGTCAGCCATGTATAGCAAGGGTTTCCAGAACAGCTCCCATGGAAATGTCCCTGTGCTGGACCAAGATGCTGCTGACATTAATACTGACGGCTGTATCTGTTTTCTATTGCTGTTGTAATGAATTGCCATGAATTTAGTGGTATTCTCTTACAGTTCTGGAAGTCAGAAGTCTGAAATCAGTTTCACTGGGCTACAGTCAAGGTGTCAACAGGGCTGGTTTCCTCTAGAGGCTGTAAGAAGAGAATCTATTTCCTTAATTTTTTCAGCTGCTGGTGGCCACCTGTATTCAACAGTTTTCCTCCATCTTCCTGCACTCCAGTCTGTTTCCATCATCACGATGCATCTTTCATAGTCTCTTCTCCTTTTGCCTCCCTCTTATAAAGGACATTCGGGCCTTATATTCAAGGCCCACCCAGATAATCCAGGGTAATCTCCCCATCTCAGGATTCCTTTTGCCATTTAAGGTAATATGTACTAATTCCAGGGATTCAGAGGTGGACATCTTTGAGAACCATTATTCAGCTTACCACGGTGGCTTTTGCTCTATTTATGCAAAAAGTAAGATAATAATTATATTGTCTGTAATTTACCTTAATACACTTCCATTTAGATCATATCATGAATATGTGTATGTGCAAGTTAATTTAATTTGCACTCTAGGGATGCTAAGTTAACACTTGAAATAGCTTATTCAGTAGTCCACACTTCTCAGGCACGTGCTTCAACTACTGCTATCTGGATTTGCTCCATAGGGATAATTAAAACAATTTATCTTTGATGAAATAAGGAGTGTTTAAGACATGTGGTAGCTAGAAATGTTGTACAGGTACCTTACCCCCTACACAAATTGGGCATAAGAGTGAGGTCCACCCACCAGCCAAACAGAGCACCTAATTCTTGAGCTCCATTCAGAACAAGTGCCTCCTACTCTCATCGCATAATGAAGAATCCCTTCACCTGATGTGACTAAAAGGTTAATTGGTCCTGTCATGAGAATATTTTTGCATTTGCCTCAGAGTGTTCATTTCATGCAAAATGCTTTAAAATATATAGAATTGGAACTTTGACCAATCTTTTAGTAAAAGTGTTTATGCCTGCTTATAATAAATAGCTGAACACAGAGTAGAATTCTGTCTGAAATTTGTTTTAATTGAAACATGCCATCTGATAGCAAAGTTGTCTAGGAGGAAGCAGATACTCCTACTGACTGGAACTTTGACCAGTCTTTTAGTAAAAGTGTTTATGCCTGCTTATAATAAATAGCTGAACACAGGGTAGAATTCTGTCTGAAATTTGTTTTAATTGAAACATGCCATCTGATAGCAAAGTTGTCTAGGAGGAAGCAGATACTCCTACTGATTGGAACTTTGACCAATCTTTTAGTAAAAGTGTTTATGCCTGCTTATAATAAATAGCTGAACACAGGGTAGAATTCTGTCTGAAATTTGTTTTAATTGAAACATGCCATCTGATAGCAAAGTTGTCTAGGAGGAAGCAGATACTTCTACTGAATTCTATTCTTCAGAGGCCATTCTTCTGATAGTCATCAAACAGAATCTAACAAATAATAAATATCCAAATTGGCTTAGCTCAGCTCTCAATACTTACAGTCAAATGTTCTCCATTTGGAGATTGTTTCCTGCAATCATTTGCTTAAACTTTTAGTCCTTGCTTCCATTTTTTCTGTTTATAACCACTAGCAAATGATAAAGTGATTGGACAAGTAGCAAATGAATATTTGCCAATAATCTCAGCAACAGTCAAGCCACTTAACTATGTTGATTGCTTCATGGATACATGCTCACAATTTTGATTTTCTAGCCAATTCACAGAATTTAGTCCTGTTTTCTGACAATAAAATTGTTCTTAGTTTAAGTCCTAGAGTTAAATATATGGATAGGTCATAGTGCAAAGGGTGCCATGGCTTTGAGGGGCTTTTCCAGTTGGACTCAGTTGCATACATTAACTTGTCATGCCCTCCTGTCTAAACAGCTATCTGTAAAACCTGCCAAATTTCATGAATGCCTCACATGGCATTTGAATATATTCACACCACAAGTGATAAATACAGAGAGACAGGGTTGGCTTTATGACAGTTGACTCTGCTAGAGACAAGGATGTCTGGAATGCTCTCTTTGCTGGCCATCTGCACAATGCAGTCTCCTTGTCCTCCTGAGTGTTTAGTGGTTTGTGTGTTTAGATGTCAGTTTGCCTTTAACTACTCTGATGCCTCCATTGGTACTCCCCGTATCCTCAAGGTAGGTTTCTGCCAGGGTCCCTTACTTTTACCTTCATGTTATCCTTAGCAATCTTGTCCACTTCTATGACTTTAGTCATAGAATCTCCAATTCTCTAGTCCGCAGTCTCAGCCCTGTCTCTTAGATCCAGGCGTAACTTCATATCTACTTTCTACAGTTTTCCATATGCTAGCCATTTCAGAACCAAATCCATCAAATACACCTCAGCCACATCTGCTTTTCACTCTTGGCTTTCCTTTCTCCACTCACCCCTCAGGCTCAGGATTCTTTTTGTGTTCTGACCTCTGTGCTTCCTGAACACCCTCATCCAGTCTGTGGGCAAGTCCCAGCCTCCCAAACACATCCAAGAAGTCTTCCCTGATCCGCCCTGACCCCAGCCAAGAGTGATATCTTCCATATCAACCTACAACTTTCTTAGAGCATGTGTCTCATAACAGGCTTGGATGCTCACATCCTATCTGTCCTACTTAACATAAACTCCCAAAGTGGAGGCATTTCTCCTTATTAGCCTTTCTACCTTCTGAGTGCCTATTTCAGGGCCCTGCATATTGTTCTGAGCTAGAGAGAATGGATGTGGAGGTTGGCCATCTTTTTGGTAGAAGTTGCCTAGAGATTATGCATCCTAAATTTTGTCTTGTTTAGCCTGGGTTCCTCTCAGGTTGATAGGAAGCAAATTTCATGACAAATTTTTGGAGTTCAATATGGAAAAGAAATAATAAAATAGGGATACATGGAAAAATGCCATCCAAGAATTCATTATGCGGGTCAATTGAAAGAAGAGTTTACAACCAGATTCTCTGGGCCTGGAATCTGGAGCTGAGTCTAGGGCCACTTTATTAAAAAATTCTGTGGCACTGTCCTCTGAGACAAATAAAGCAGATAAGGGAGTTACCACAAGTTAGAAAAATACTACACTTCATTTAAGCAGCATTCTGCTGACTGCATAGGCCACTTCAGCAGAGCTGCCAGTATGCAAAGCCAGCCAGAACTGCTGACCTGTGTGGCCACAGCTGCTACAATAGCAGCAGGAATGGGGCCTCCAAGCAAAGCATTCAATCCCTCTGTATACTTTTCTGAATGAAAGGATTCCATAAAATGTTGTATGCTTTTCAAATTACTCTTCTCTTTTCCATTTATCAGTTCATTAACAGACAAGAATGGACCCAGAAGCAGTGAAAGGGCAAAGCCCCCTTCATGCTGATTTAATACTTGAGTAGGCTAAACAATAGCCCCTAGATATCCAGGTCTCCATCCCTGGAGCCTATGAACCCTATTATCCATGGAAAAAGTTAAGGATTGTGGCATGGGTGATTATCCCGGATTATCCGTGTGAGCCCTAAATGTAACCACAAGTATTCTAAGAGCAAGGCAGAGGGAGATTTGACAGACAGGAGAGAAGAAGGCCAAGCAATAGAAAATAAGGTGAAGCAGAGTCAGACAGAAAAGATGGAAACCATTGGCTTTGAAGATGGAAGAAGGAGCCATGAGCCAAGAAATATGAGGAATGTGTCTATAAAAGCTGGAAAAAACTAGGAAATGTATTCTCCCCTAGCAGAGTCTGCATGGCCAGGTGCCCTTCAGAATGTTGTAGAACGCATTCTCATGTTTGGTGGGAGGGGATCTGAAGAAGCCCTTTCTTATTTGAAAAATCAAGCACACGCCTAGCAACTCCTTCCTCTTTGGCATTACGGAATTTTGTCTGCTGGATTGTTTCCGGCAGCATACAACATACGATAATATCTCCCAGCTTAAAAAAAAACCTTCCTTAATCGCACATATTACTTCCTCTATAACTCCATTTCTATACTTCTTTTTCACAAGTGTTGCCTGTATACTTTGTCTTCACTTCTTTCTTAACATTTTCTCTTTTTAAAATTTCTTATTTTAAAATCATTTCAAACTGACAGGAAAAAATTACAAGAATAATACAAATATTTCCCATATTCCCTTTACCCTAATTCATCAATTAAGACTTTCCATTTTTAAATTTCTCCCTCCCTCTCCCCTCTTTCCATAGGATGTGTGGGTATTTGTGTGTGTGTGTGTATTTGTGTGTGTGTGTGTGTGTACAGCTCCTGTGAAAGTCACCAATGACTTCCAGGTTGTCAAAGCTAATGATCATGTTTCAGTTCTCATCTAATCAGCAGCACCAAAATTAGCTCTCTGTGAAATATTTCCTCACCTGGCTTCCAGGACACCTCTTTCTTTTCATTCTGTCTACCCCACTGGCCACTCCATCTCAGCCTCCTTTGCCAGGTCCTCTTCATCATACAAACTTTCAAATGCTGGAGGACCCAGGGCCCAGTCCTTGGATTTCTTCTCTTCTATGTATACTTTCACTCTCCACACGTCCTCATCCAGTCTCAAGACTTTAAATACCACCTATAAATTGTTAAATAAAATGTATATCTTTTGTCCTGACCTCTCCCCTGAACTCCAGATTTCTATCCCCAAATACCTACTTAGCAGGTCCATTTAAAGATTTAGCTGTACATGCCCAAGTCTGAATTTCTGATTTCTCAACACCTACCTACCTCCATTCTTCCTATTATATAAAGTCTCCCATTTCAGAAAATGGAAATTTCACCTTTCCAGTCATTCAGGTCAAAAATCTTAGTTATCCTTGACTTCTTTGTCTATATTATACCCCATATTCAGTCCAGAATGCAACCACCCCTTATCACTTCCACCATCACCACCCTGCCCACACCATCTCCTGCCTGCACTTTGGCAATAACATTTCTATCTTACTTCTTTATTTGTTTTTGTCCCCTTATAGCCCATTTGTCACATACTGCCACAGAACCATCCTTTTAAATCATGATTTATATCAGGTCACTCCTCTGTGCAAAACCCAACCTAAGATATAAGAACTTCTTATATCACAATGCTCACTGCATTCCAAATTGTCACTGACATTCCTCAAATATGGCAGGCATGGATTCTTATTCCAATCCCTAATTGAGAACCCCCAAAATTTATTATATCCATTGCCTGAGCTTCTACTCCACTTCTAAACATGCAGGATTCAATGTTAAGAGCCAGGAATGCAGAGTACAGAAGGACAAATAACAATGCTCATAAGGGAGGCTTTTTGAAAAAATAAGCAAAAGCATGTAGTGACGGGATTCTCCCAATGGGTGAGGAGTTGCCCTGAGTCTTCCTTTAATTCATACTTTAAAATCTACCATCAATACAGCTGGCTACTCTGGGAAACTGTTTTGCACATTGACTGAGATTATTAGGATTAGTTCCAGCTCATAATTTCATCATTTGAACATCAAGGTTAAACATCAGAACATTTTGCTTCTTCCCGTCAAGGCTTGTTGCAATGTCATTATCTTATGCAATAAGAAGAGATAAATTATAAATACCTATATTCTATGGCTCAGAAGGAATGGATTCATTTTAGTGTGTGGTATATGGATTCAATCTTACTAGTTCCCAATCCCACCTCATATATTACTCTTTGTTCAATACTTTTATCACAAATACAATTCATTGTTCAATTAGCAGATGAGAGACTGCATGTAGTAACTGTATCATATTTAAAGAAAATTGCTTTGTACAGGTATTTAGAGAATCAAACTAGGGAGATACAGTTCTCACTATGAGATGAGATGAAAACGTTGACACCAGTTCTATCAGGCACTAAATAAATATCAAGGCAAAACACTAAACAAGACCAACTTATCTTTTATAAAGTAAAGGGACAACAGACTCAATCCATAGGTCCTTATTTTCTCCCCCACTGTATGTTTTGATATTTTCTTGCCAAATGGATTTAAGGGAATGTGGATGGAGACTTTATAGAATCTAATCTCCATGCATAGGGGCTTTAGCTGTGATAGTCCCTTCTATCTTCAGCACTTACCACAGTACCCAGCACATAGATGCTCATTAATATTTGTTGAATAAATGCTCTGGAAGATGGGCAAGATTATAAATACTGAGGAAGACTACAGACAGGACTCATTTTTTTCCCTTGGATAGCTACTGTGTATCCAGGTGTATGTTAGGTGCTCAGTATACACAATAAACAAGACATCTACTATCTCACAGTCTGGTGGTTAGATAAGAAATGATCACTCATGGTGTGAGAAGTGCTATGATGTGGACTAGTCAGTGTACCATGGGAGCACAGGCTTCAAGAGACAGGGAAGGCTTCTGGAGGACAGACTATCTAATATGAGCCCTGATATGTAAGTCAACCTGTTGAAGTTGGGGTGAAAGGGATCTCTCCAAGAAGAGGGAATAGCACGTGAACAAGCACCTGGCCCAGGAAACACAGCTTTCACGGGGAAGTGAAAGACTTTCAGTACAATCAGATCAAAGCCGAGGGGATGAGAAGACTTGAGGATGGGTACCTAGATCATATGTGTATACTAGTTTTTGAAGCTGATCTCTTTGGGTATATGTCATAAACTTAAAGAGCCTTCTCAACGCCTCTTTTGACTTGTTTTCTTGATAAATACAGAAAATCTTTTTAAATTATAAAATGGATTTTTTATTTCATACTCACACTCATATTTTACTGTGGATGAAGGTTTAGTTTATTAAAAAGTATATTCCAGAATGTTTGTTAATGGCCAATAATAGATAGACACTTCCTTACTGGACATAGGTAAGGAAGTCAGTAAGGATGAGTGTTACTTTTCTTAAATGTATGTACTAAACCTGGTAATGTGACTTATAATGTCTCAGCACGTAATATTTATAGACTAAGGTGATAGAAAGGATGGATTCCACCGTTGTTCTTGCTAAATGCATAATGAAAATATTCATCTAGGGACAGGATTGCTACATATGCTACAGTCCAGATATAAAATACAGTTTTGTATGGTTCAATAGCTTACAATTTAGTGGGTAGATTTGCAATTAGATTTATACACCTGGCATCAATTTTGTCATAATAAAATGTTTTCCATTCCATGTCTCAGCTTTTAGACACAAGCCACTAGATAAAAATCTTTTCCTAAGAAGTTAAATTTATGTGAACTAGATTTTTGAATGCCATTTGTAATTGCCTGGTTGCCTGCAATAGCTTTCTTGGTGCAATCCTGGCCCTGTTGCAGTGTATTCTCAGCCCAAGAGTCACAGTCATTTTTTTTTAATTGCACGTCACTCTTTTATTAGACTGATCAGGAAAAAAGATTTAGTAAACTTACGCTCAAATGAACACTGGGCCCATGTGGCAGGGCCAAGCAAATAGAACATGATTCAGAAATCAGTCAGTGAAAGACACAAAACAAGACGGGGGAGGGATTCTAAAACACACAGCAGGAGACACTCCTACCCCTCAGAGGTCAAGGAGCTTATATGTGGTCTGACTTACTCTTTGAAAGAGTGCCCCCAGGAGACAGTTACTCTTTCAAAGAGTAAGTCAGACCATATCATGCTGTTGGTCGAATCCCAGCAAATGGCTCCCCATTTCACTCTGAGGGAAAGCCAAGGACCTAAGAAGGCCTATGTGGCTATAGGCCCATCCCAAATTCACTGCTGTTACCTCCCTGACCTCATCTGCATCCACACTAGTCTCTTTTCTCTTCTTTGAACATGCCAGCCACCCTCCTGCCTCTATAGGACCTTTGCACAAGCTCTTCCCTCTTCCTGAAATGTTCTTCCCTAAGAAATCCACAAGGCTGTCTCCCTCACCTCCTCCGGTCTCTGCTCAGATATTATCTACTCATAAGGCCATCCACTAAAATTACATCACACACTTCTATCCCCTCTACCCTGCTCGCCTTGATTTGCCATAGCAGTTTTCACCTTCTAACATACTATACAACTTTTTTATTTATTATATTTATTGCTAATAAAAGCAATATCCATAAAGTCTCATTTTTATCTCTTTTGCTTATGATATATCCCAAGCACCTAGAAGAGAGACTGGCATACTTACATATGTTCAGTGAACATTTATTTACTATTTTATTTTAATTTTTTTGACACAGAGTCTTACTCTGTTGCCCAGGCATGAGTGCAGTGGCATGATCATGACTCACTGCAGCCTCAACCTCCTCGGCTCAAATAATCCTCTGGCCTCAGCCTCCTGAGTAGCTGGGACTACATGCATGCACTACCATGCCCAGCTAATTTCAATAATCATTTATTGAATAAATTTCTGAAATAAAACTTTGTACGACTAGCAAGGATTGACTAGTGGAGCCAGTATCCTTCACTTTAAACAGAAAGAAGATCTGATTTTAAAACTTGTATATGAACTACTTTTCTTTATATGTAAAACAAAAGCAGATTCTATTTTGAAGGACATATTAGCATTATTCATCTCACAACTCTTCCAAAGAGTGTGTGTACACCGTTATTTAAGTATATACATAGCAGGAAAATATAGCAAATATGATTGTTCACAAAATCACCACAGTATGGTAATCTAAGATAGATTGAGGTCTGTGGAAGATTTATTTCTTTCTAAAACTGGCATAATAATCACAATGGGAACTATTAAGACCTCAAATTTCATTTTTCAAAACCAACAGAAGCCAGTTGGAGAACTTTCAGAAGACTAGTATTCTAATGGATTAAAAATCTATTTTCTGCTTTGAAATTTAAGAGGTACCATTTAAAGGCATAATTGCATATGCCTTTTATAAAGTCTTATAAAAGCTCACTGTCTTTATGCCAACAAAGAGGAATGGTAATGAATGTGTTAGGACTACTCTCTAAATGTCATCTCCTCAAGTATGAATTCACAGGAAAAGCTGTCCATTTCCGAGACAAACTTCCTTGTAGAAACCACAACTAGAGAGCATCAAGTGTCTCATTTATTTCTAATTTAATTATTAATCTAAGAGGGCCATGGAAACTGTAACAATATTGCATAATGATTGGCTGATCTAGTGACAGGCAATGACAGAGTAAGGCTCCTCCACCTTAGCTCTTTAATATATTAATATGAGTCTTTAAAAGTAGGACCTAGATCGGATCAATCAAGAATTTACTAAATATATACCCTATCATGCGGCAAAACCAAAGCATATAAAAGAACCAACAGACACAATACCCTTAGCTTTATTCATGTCAAACAAGTACATTCACTTTTATTGCATTTATTGTGATCCTGCTGCTTTATGAGATAATTTGATCACAAAGGTATCAATTTAAAAAAGTCAAATCCAGCTGTACCAAGTAAGTGCCTACCTGCTAGGCCAACCACGTATACCAACTCGTAAGAGTGAGATACTTCCACTACTGAACACTAGGATTTAGAAAAGAATCACTTCACAAGTTTAGGGTTCTCTTTAATAATGGAATCCAATAATTGTTTGTTGAATTAAAGTATATATGAATGAATCATTTTGTGGGTCTAACAGTATTATTGCAGGTGGAGCTTGGTCATCACCCACCAAGTAGCCTCCATACATTCATTCAAGTGTTCCTTACTTTGCTTATTCATTCAACAAATATTTATTAAGCGCCTACTATTTGCCAGACACTCTGCTAGGTGCTGGGAATGAGAGGAGGATAAAAGAAACACAGCCTCTGCGCTCACAGAATTTCTTTTTACTTTGAGAAGGCAGATAATCAACAAAGAAAGAAATATTTTCAGATAATGATAGTGCTATGAAAACAATAAAACAGGATAACATGGTAAAATGATGGAGAATGGGGTAGGGGAAGGATAGTGTGGTCAAGGGTGGTCTCTCTAAGGACATAATATCGGAGCTAATACTGTCATAAAGAGAAGGAACCAGCCATGTCAAATGCCAAGATAGAAGAAACAATAGTGCAAAGGCTCAAAGGAGTGAATATCGTTTTTGAGGAATAGGATGAAAGCCAATGTGCTCTGATTGTATTGAGTGAGATAAAGCGAGATGCAACATAAAGTCAACGAGGTGGACAGCATCCAGATTACAACATACCAGATTAGTGGTTTTCTTTCTTTATTTTTAATCTTTAAAAAATATTATAGGAATACCTTAGAAGCTTTTTAAGCAAGGAAGTGATATGGACTGAATTCTTTTTCTAAAATAATATTCTACCTATACAGAATGACTATGTGGGTTTTAAAAAAATCAAATAGAACTTCTGGAAATGAAAAATGTAACTGAAACTAAAAACTCAATGGACTGGTTAAATGACAGATTTGATACAGCTGAAGAAAGATTTAATGAACTGGAAAATAGAATAGAAAAATAACAGCCATAATGTAACTCAGAATGATTAGATTGAAAAAATATATATAAAAAAGATATGTATAGATATGTAGAGAGGAAAGAACTAAAACGTTTAACTAATTGAAGTTTCAGAAAGACAGTTAGTGGGGCAGAGGGGGAAGAAGATTAGGTCAGAAGCAATCTTTGAAAATATAACACAGAGAATTTTCCAGAAATCATAAAATATACCAGTCCACAGAATCAGGAATTCTAATGAATCTTAAACAAGATAAATAAAAAGCAATCTACATCTAAACACATAATAGTAAGAATGCAAAACACTAAATAAAAAGAGAAAGTATCAAAAGCCACCAAGGAAAGGATAAATTACTGTGAAAGGAATAGTTAGACTGACAGATAACTTCTCGAGAGCGATAATGGAGACTAAATGACAGAGGAAAATCTTCCATGCCCTCAGAAGAAAAACTGTACTTGAAATTCTATTCTTAGGAAAATATCTTTTAAGAAGATATTAAGGAGGAAAAAAAGAAACTTTCAGGCAAACTAAAATGGGAAAAAATTGCTCTAGTAGACTTTTACCAAAAAAAATTCTAAAGAATACAATGCAGGCAGAGAGTGGTTTCAATCTGGGCTGCAAGACGGATTAAAGAGAAAGAGAATAGTAAATACACGAATAAATCTAAATAAACAGTGACTATATCCAAAAATAATATTTTGGGGGATTAAAAACTGATTAAAATGTAAAACAACAATATCAGGGTAAAGTAAACAGAATTTAAGTGTTAGAGGATTAAAAATAGAACACCAGTAAAATTTAACCAAAGGACAGTAACTACGTTAATTTCAGATAATAAAAGACTAAGGCCAAAAGCATTACTAAACACGGGGTCCTAACAAAGTCATCACAACAAATATCCCATTCTCTTTTCTTCTATTTCTTTTTCCATTTTCTTCTTAATTCCGTTTCTGTCTCTCTCCTCCATTTCTCTTCATTTTAATACTGTTTGTTCTTCTCATTTGGCTTTCTTAGAGCAGGGTAGGCACTAGTTCCTACATTACAGCCGTGCTCATGATTCCCACTCTGACAGTGTGAAAGTTGTTCTGAAGAACTGCTGCTGAAAAATTTTTGCAAGATCAAAGACAGATTGCTCTGGGGCTAAATATCTTTATGGACTGCCAATTTGAGCCACAAATACTCAAACCTTCATTATCTTTCCTTTGTTAGAGATTCTGTAAGTAACCCTGAGCAGGTAATTTACTTCATTTCCCCTCACTTCTTATAATTAAAACAAAAAGAGTTATCTGCAACAAGGTAAGGAAAGGTGCTGATGATAAAAAGCCAACAACTGTAAAGTTCTTAAGGTGTTTGTAAGAGCAATAAAAACCTGTTTAGATTACATACTATGCACTAATTTGTCACAGACGATTGCAGTACAAAAGAACATGTCCTTCAACTAGTCAAACAGGAAAGAACCGGTAAGTCTTTGAATGTATGAGAAGTGATGATTACAGCCCCACCCCAGGGCAGCTACACATGCCAGCCCAGATCCTGCTGTTGTTTTTCCTTGTAAAGCTAGCATTGATTTCAAAAGGTCACTAAATGCAACTCCTGGATTCTGAAGAACTGTACTTGGGGAAAAAGAATTGCTCTTTATGTAATACTTCTATCTTATAAAAAAAAATAGATTATCAGGAAAAAAAGACCTCACTTTATGTACCTCACATCTCCATGTGTCAACTTTAAGTTTCCAGATGCAAATTAAAATGTTGAGTGACACTTTGTTTTTAAGACCTCAAATTGATGAGTTTCCTCTCTCTAACATTTATTCTGATTTGATTACTCCCTAACGCATGATTACTTCAAGTACGTCGTGTGAAGAGCAGCTCTGAGTGATTTGGGAGATGTTGTTTAACATCTCTGTGCCTTAGTTTTCTATAGCCTACCTCACAGGATGGTGAGGCTTGAATAAAATAATACATCAAATTTAGAGAGTGTAATATTTCCCTGCCTCTCTCCAGGAGCCCAAAGCTCTAAGTACTAAAAATACCTCTTATCTTGCTAAAAGGAGATGGAGAAAAATTTATACTAGTAACTTACTTCTGACCAACCACTGATGGATAGGAAAAAGACAAAATGCCTTTTATAAATTTTCAACAATGAAATTCATGGGCTATAAAGGTGGTAGGAGCAGCTAAGAGTAACTTATTCATGTCCTTCACTTGACTTGGTTTTATATGGACAGAGTCTGTTACAAGAATGAAAAAATAAATAAACATATGGTGTCATCTTTATATATTAGACAGATATGAGTAGGTGGGTAGAAGGAAGGGAGAGAGAAAGAAAGAAATGAAGGAAAAGGAGAGAAAAAAGACCAATTTAAACCAGCAGCATGTGTACCATAATTATAAATTATGGACTATTATAGCATGATGAGTAGTTTTATTATATGACAGTTCAAATGGAATCTTTCACATAATTTTCTAACTTTTGGTGATATTTTCAAATCTCCTTTTTAAATATTCAGAATCAGCACATGGTACTGAACAATGTCTTATCTTTATTACCAAGTCAGCAGGCATTTTTATTTTTCTTTTGGAATTTGGAAACTATAGTAAACCTTGAGGTAGGGCACCCTATTTAATTCAAAAACGTGATTTCAAAATTTGCTTTTCCTTTTTGTTTCATGGCAGTGTAGGGAGTGCGGTACTTCAGCAAATCCGTGATTGTCACTGTCATCACACAGGGCCTTGTTCATAGCAAATAGGCAAGAAATACAAGCTGGTAATAATGATGATTCAAGCCCCACTCAATTGAGAGCCTAAAGTTTTCATTCCAAATCTGATTTGGAGAATTGGCTATTAAAAAGGAAAATTTAATAATGGATTGAAAGAGGAAAACAGCCTACTATATCCTCAGATTTTGATTTAGGAATTATTTTTTAAAAATTATCCTTTTTCTTAACTGGCTTGAAGGAATGAAGCAACTTGGTCCAGGAGGAAAATGAAAGCATGAACCAGTAAGTGAAAAATACAAATGGCCACAGGTCCAGCCTCAGTTAATAAATGCAAATGTGCCCTGATGTGTACTACCCTACAGAGAACACTGTGGACTTTTGATTTTGGTTTATAACCCAGGTAATTGTTTTCAATTTGGTTTTAAAAATAATAAAGGTATAGAGATGCTTTCAATGTCTCTAACCAGGTTTGTAGATTTTGATCACCAAGATAATTTTTAGCCACACCCTCGACCCCCTGCCACAATTGACTTGGCAGGCATAATCCTAAAACACCAAACTATTTAAAACTTGAAGCCTCTCATGTGGTCTCGACTCCTCCTTTTTATGAAGTGGAGTCATTGTGTGAATTTCAAAATTACAATAAGAGACAAGTCACAGAGGTTAATTCAAAGAGAGTTTCTGGTGCACACAAACACATCGTCTATGCTACGCTGTTAATTGGATAACTTTTTGTTTCTATTAATTTCTGAGGTGTGTTCAACTTGAATGCAGTGATTTTACTACTATCAAGATTGGTTTTGTCTTCCTTTTTCTTTTTTTAATGCTGTTGTTTATTTGCAGTCAAGAAGGAGAAAAAAAACCTTTAAGTTCAAATGCCAAAGTCATAATATTAAAATATACGTGTGTTGCTCCCTTCATAATTAACACTATTGTACAGCATGGTTATGAGTTTAGAAGACAAAAGAAAAATTCCTCATGTCAATACTTTTTAACCCTTCTGCAGGTACTTACAACTTAGTGTACTTCAAACCCATCTCTGACTTTTTTAATAAATGAGATTCCTTTTTCCCCCTTAAGTTAGTTAAATTTCAATGAATAAATCGTTTCTATTTGGCCTTCAAGCATGGCAATTTTCTGTCCTGTAAAAGGTTCATTCTAACCACAAATCTAGTCAAGTGGATTCTGGAAACACTTTCAAAGCAATCAGATCACAGGTAGGAGCCAGGCAGAAGGTTGGCAGGCTCCATGTGAGATTTCCACTACAGAATCCTGACATTCTTTGAAACATTATCTTTTCTTGTAAAGGGAAGCCAGAGGTAGCAAAGACAGCTGATTCTATTAAAAGAGCCCTTGGAGTTTACAGAAACACAGTTATTGTGGCACAACTGAGACAAACCAAAAGAAATCTTCCTAAGAAATGACATTAATCTTAAACACAGAGTCAAGAATCTTATAACATTCCATATTATGCCCCAAATTCCTGAATCAGAGAGCTTTGGAGGGAGAAGCAATTTTCTGGCTGTGCCCATTTATGCTACACTCTGCAAGGTGAGCTGACCCACCCATCTTCATACCCTTGCTTGGTCTCAAATGCTGCTGGCATCCCAAGCAATCACCCAGGACTCCAAACCTTCCCTTATTCTCCTTCAGGAGCCTAACTGCTACTCCTCTTTTTCTCCTGAAATCAGGCTCTTTGTGCCAGCTTTGTCCCCCTCCCTTGATCCTCTCCTGCTCATCTCTCCCCAGCCTTTGAATCACGGTGTTCCTACTAAATTCCAGGTGTCCCTCATTCTCTTGCCCTGGCTTTGCTATGGACATGAATGAGCATTTCCTGTTGCTTTCCTGGTCCTACGAAAAACCCCAAGCCCCCTCCAGCCCTTTGGCCGGTTCTCAGCCTGTCTACTGACAATTTCTAAGTCATCCATGAGTAATACTGATGCTGTTTGAAATAAGTAAGAAGATTATCAATGCTCTAAGGTTCTCTTTTAAGGATAGGATAAAATAAATGATGGGCTAAACCCGGTCCTTATAAGCCCAGGTGTCTGTGCCCACAGTATCAGGAGAATGATGGGGCATTCTGGAAGTTGCCATGGAGACCATCATACTTTCTGTTCTCCTCTGGAGGCACCAATATACTTCAGAGCAACAAATAACTTAAAATTCCATCCTTCCTAGAAACAGGCTAAATTATGAATGGCAATGATTGTTGACTCTTCACCAAACCTCTGGTTCCTTTTCTTCCTGGGCACACAGCGTGACTACCTTTCCAAGCCCCTTTGCAATTAAGTACAGCCATGCAACTAGTTCTCACCAATAAAATTTGAGCAGAGGGGATACATGTCAAGTCCTGGCCAAGAGTTTATGAAGCAGGTATACCCTTCTACATACTCCCTTTTTGCCTGCTGGGTGTAAGTAGTAAAGAGGCCCAGCCAAGAGAAGAACCATAAATGGAAGACAAGGTTTTCTAAAATTCTGTGTGGAAGAAAATCACCCACCAACCAGGAACACACACATTGGACTGTTATGTGAGCAAAACCCTCTACTATGTTTGAACCATTATACATTTGGTTCAAATGGGTGGGTGGGTCAGTCATATTCAAGCCTACAGGAAGAGCAAAAGGCAGTGGCATAGAAGCTAATTCTCTTAATGAATAAAGCATTTATGCATAGGAAGAGTTATAGTAGAGCCAGTCCACAAATCTACCTCACAAAGTCTTTAAAGTCAAGGAGGGCTACCAGGAATTGTGTTTATATAAGGACTTCTGGGTCCTCTGAAAATAAGTACTAAGGGAATGTCAGGGCTGATCAGGACACTGGAACGGACTTAAACAAGGATGGAGATGGGGAAACTGGCATAACTCCTAATTAGAAATGAAGAATGGGGAGAAGCCATCCACATCTGTCTCTGTGCTTTTTAACCTGGGTGGTGCATCCTCTGATCACATCCCTCCTGGCCTCACAATGACTACTTGGCATATAAAGGAATTCCTCCAGGCTCAGACCCATTCCTTCTTCCTTCTGACTTAATCTGTGGGACTTCTGATATATCTGGAGTCTATATCTGGGTTAGTGCTAGAGGCTCACAGTGGGACAAGATGGCAGCATCATATAACTTCCTGGCCTGTGACATGAACCTGAAAGTCCAAGGCCATTTTAGGATCAAACAGCCACAGTCCCATATTCACTGATCCAAATAACAGACATCTGTGGTTGGGAAAAAGCACCAAGGCCCTGAAGGAGCTGGAGTTCCTCTTCAGGGCAGAGCCAGTTGGGCCAGCAGAGGAATGGCAGGAGGCTGCCATGGTACTAAATAAAGAGGGCCCAGGCAGGAGTGCAGTGGTGCGATCTTGGCTCACTGCAACCTCCGCCTCCAGGATTCAAGGGATTCTCCTGCCTCAGCCTCCTGAGTAGCTGAGATTACAGGTACGCACCACCATGCCTGGCTAATTTTTGTATTTTTAGTAGAGATGGGGTTTCACCACATTGGTGAGGCTGGTCTCAAACTCCTGACCTCATGATCCACCCACCTCGGCCTTCCAAAGTGCTGGGTGGTTTTCTTTTTTTGGGAAGATGAGGTCTCACTCTGTCATCCAGGCTGAAGTGCAGTGGCACTATCTCAGCTCACTGCAGCCTCTGCCTCCTGGGTTCAAGTGATTCTCATGCCTCAGCCTCCTGAGTAGTTGGGACTGCAGACATGCACCACCACACCAGGCTAAGTTTTGTATTTTTAGTAGACACGGGGTTTCACCATGTTGCCCAGGCTGGTCTTGAACTCCTGACCTCAAGTGATCTGCCTGCCTTGGCCTCCCACAGTGCTGATATTACAGGCATGAGCCACTGCACCCGGCCTAGAGAAGTTTTATGAGTGAGCCTTAGTCAGGGCTCACTGCTAAGCAGCATCAGGCTACAGCCCTAAGTGAAGGAAAAGCTTATCTCATTTCTGATAAGATGGGATATGTGGCAGTTTTGATTTTGGTTCTTTCCTATGATAGGAGGCTTCAGGACCTGGTTTCACCCAGGATGGAGTTTGGACACAACATAACCCTGAGGGCATAAGGAGAGGCAGGAAGCCAGATAAGTTATAGTTGGTAAGGATGAATTAAACACAACCCAGGTGAGAATGAGGAAGTAGTTCCCAGATAACAAAGTGGAGAAAACTAGCCCCAGGCCTAAAGAGGTGGCAGCAATAAACTAACAGCATGTGTGAATTGAGCTTATGTTGGTGACAAGATCTGTGGTTTGGCATAGGTTTATTCCCTAAGCAAACTCATGCAAAACTGTGCGTACAGCCCTACCACCTTTTAACCATAGAATTTAGAGATTAAGTATGAGATTGGTGTTGTTTATGAGAAAGCAGAGTGTTGCTATATTTTCTTTCCAGGACTTGTACAATATGGGCAACATGCCTATTTGGCCTTTGTTTGGATACTCAGCCCGAGAGATAAACAACTGTTATTTAAAAGACCTGCTGTAGAAGCTCTAGACATTGTGTGATAAAACTGGAGATTTAACACACATTCTATGAGTTTTGCTCTTGACTAAGCTCAACCTCTCTACACAGAAGTAGGCAGTTTAATTTCAACACAGGATTTTCACATTATCTTAAGCTCCTACTGTCCCCTACTTACTAAGAAGTTCTGCTATTTGAAAAGGAGTTTATTTTGAATGTTCCCACAGTTTTAGAATCAATCTCAATCATCCAGAGGTGAATAACTCAGTTTCAAAGCTTAAGCATGGTAAAATAAATATATATATAAATATATGTAAAATAAAAAAACCAGCTTATGAGGGGGGCAGCAGTGGAATCGGAAAAAAGGAGAGTGAACCGATAAGAACAACAACAACATCAACATATTAGAAGCAGAAGAGGGAATTTTTTAGAATTACATAGTAACGTTTAGATGCCAAATTTGTCTACTGAGACATGAGAGATCCTGAGAGTCCCACCATTCTGGATAAGCTTGTTGCTGCTGATGCAGAAACAAAGTGACATGCAGATGGCTATGAATTCCAGTAACACAGACTCAGGGCCTAGAATAGAGGTTCTCACCCTGGCTGCTCAGGAGAATCCCTTGGAGAGCTTTGAAAACCACAGCACTCATGCTCTGCTCCCAGAGATTTGGATTTCGTTCCTCTGGGAAAGGGCATTAGTACTATTCAAAAGCTCCCTAGGTGATTCCACTGTGAGCTAAGATTGGGAAGCCCTGGGCTACCATGGAGGATACAGGTGAGGAAGGGAAGGGAAGGAGGGAGGGAGGGAGGGAGGGAGGGAGAGAGAGAGAGAGGGAGAGAGCAACTGAGTATAAATTCTCCATTCAATTCACAAAGAGGGGAAAGCAACAAACCATAGAACAGTTCACTTTTGCACCAAGCAATTTATATAATGTTTAGCATTTGCTAAAGTATTGTACTCATACCATTTTTACACTTCCAGATGATGTCTCTAAATACTGGATGCCATTTAACTGCTAGGCTCACAATAAATCTACTTCATAATAGCCATTTTTGTGTTATCTACAACCTCTTCTCACGATCACTCTGGTGAAATCAGAGGTGACTCCAGCACAACCCTAGTCACTTACTTTAATTCCCTGTGATCCATAGCCAGGGGGGCCAGGAGGGCCAGGCAAGCCTTTCTGCCCAGTATCACCCTGTTAGAAGATGGGGAGAATTTGAAGACAAAATGTAAGAAGATCGAAGATGAAACAACGTTAAGTATTACTACTCTCAGCTGCATTCTTACTTCAGTCTGACCAGGACTTTCATGCTGCCTATAAGCTACTTCCTATTTTACTTAGAGTGATTCCCCAATATTTTTAAACCACAGAATTCTTTGCAAACAAAACCTTAAATATAATCCAAATAAAAATTAAGCAGTAAGCAGAGCTGCTTGGCCTAAGCAGAAATGGAGGCCCAGGGCCTCATCTGCTTGGGCCCCCTTCACTGCCCTACCACCAAGCCCAAGAACACCAGGGCTGCCCTGCACCACATATGAAAACACTGACATGTGGCTCCACATAGCCTTAAGATGTTGCTCCATTTCAGTATAAGGTGTGATTTCACTGGGGTTGCAGTTAAAGATTCAGTGGATATCAATGTCCAAATTTTTAGGAAAATATGTAGATGAAGCAATAAGCAAGTGTAGCATTTCCCAGTATCTGTTCATAAACTGAGCCCATATTTCTTTGGAAACACTTCGTGGTGGAATAAGATTGGAAAATAGCATGCGCTTTCCCTTGGAGATCTCCAGTGCACACTAATATGGTAGATTAATGGCTCTAACAAGTCCCGCAATAAAGAAATTAGTGTAACATTGCTTATCCCAGAAGTTCCTAAATTAACATTGGATGGAAGAAGCCTTCAGAAATGCTGGGTTAATGTAAGTTATTGTATAAGTCAGTCTTTTTCTTTCCAGCATTAAAAAAGCTTGATTTTTTTTCTGATTACAAGAGGAATACCTGCCCATTGCAAAATAAATTTAAACAGAAATAAAGATAACATGAATAAGAAAAACAGACCCATCTTCCCCTCACCCAGTGATACTGACTACTAACATCATGGGGGGGATCTTCATCCATTTAAAGTGATCTAGAAGGTTTAAAAATAGCATACTGCCAAAATTAAGTTGATGGACAAAACAGAGATAAACTGAGAATCCTGGTAATTCTGGGATGCTCAGTAAAATCTTTGACTCATACAGCCTTTTCCCTCTCCTACCTGAGAATGGGCTCTAATTCACTTCTGTGCATTTTCGGCATGAATATACCAATTCAAAATTTGAATTTGTGGTGGGTGGTTCATTGACATCTATTTCCCCTATTGAACATGCTTGCTACTTCTTTACCCTACTTTCGAACAAATTAAAGAAATTTGTTGAGCAAGTGAATGAACAATTAAAACTAGGTTTCTCAAACTCAGCGCTATTAACATTTTGAGCTGGGTCACTCTTTCTGATGGGAGGCTGTCCTGGGCATTGTAGAATAGTTGGCAGCATCTCTGGACTCGACCTACTACAACCACAAAATGCCCCTAGACATTGCCACATGTTCTTTGAGGCCAGGGAAGGGAAACAAAGTCTCCCTCTTTGAGAAACACTGGATTAAAAGAATAAAAGGATGAATAACCACCAAACTGAAGGAGACATAGAAAGGAGGGAAACGGGGCCAAAAGAAGTTGCTCTCATCTTCTCTAGGGACAATCAATCTAGACCCTTGTACTGACGCCCTGCCAGAGTAGCTGTGGCACAAAGGGCACAATGACACATTAGCAGGTGACCTGTTAAAAGGCCACCTGAGGCACCTCTGCCAAAGTAAAGATGTGCTTCTTGATGACGGCACAGCCTCTAAGAAACCCAGAAATGTTCTGAGCACTTTGCAATTAAAAAGAGGCTGACTTGCTCATTTCTTTTGGGGGAAGTGAATGGCTTTATAGACTCGAATGTTCTATTTTACTGAACGTTCACCTGATATGAAAAATAAGACTTTTCATCAGTCACCAAGGAAAAATAAGTCAACACCAAGATGAACACTTATTATGAAGTTACTGTTCACTTGTTTGTCACTGATGATATCTGACCCTCACAAAGCACTGAGCTGAGGACTCACCTTTGGCCCTTGGGTTCCTATGCCCCGAGGCCCAGAAGGACCTGGAGGGCCTCTGACCCCAGGCTCTCCCTGAAAAGACACAACAAATAACAAGTTACTAATTTTTTAAAGACTTTATTTTTTTCAATATATATATTTTAATATCAAAAACTTCTTGAATGTGACTAAGGTACTAATTGAACCCTCTTCTCCTAGATCACTTTCCTATTACCACTTAGGCAATCTTCAAACCAACAGATCCAGGTCCATTTCAATTTAATCAAGTCAATTAACTTCTTGGCAACATTAACTTTTTTCAGAACTCTCTTCTCTAGAATTTGGAAAAGTAATTACGAGTATTGTGAATAGAGGATGGAAGAAGAGACAAGAATAAAAAACAACCATCAAGAAATATAATCATATCCTGAACTAGTTGCTTTTATCATTGTATGCAACAAAGATTATGCTATTTGAGTTATGATGTTTCTGCCACCTCATTAACTGGAACTGCAGGGTAAACTCTAAAAAGGATTTTCAGCTTCACTAAGGCATGACAGCTTCACAGCTGGCAACTATTACCAGAAAACTGGTGGCACCTGATGAGGGTAGGTGATGCCCTGTGGCTAGACCTACTAGAAGTACTAATGATGGGAAGAAGGAGAGAAATAAAAATTGCTTCATTAGCCACCTTCTGTATTCCCAAGACTACGCCATGCACATTCATATATGTTATGTGATGTAATTTAGTACTCACAATAATCCTGCATTATAATGATGTCTAGTTTATGTAACTTCTCTGAACCTCGGTAAATTCATCACATATGTAGAAAATAATATCTACATTTCATAGGGCTCAGAATTAAGTGAGACAAAGCTTGTAAGTGCTTCTATCCTGATTTTTACTACAGAATAGGCACTTGGTATATGTCAGCTCCACTCACCTTTTTATTAAAGCAGAAGCTAAGGTTTGCCCAAGTCTGCACAGCTATTAAGGTGCAGGGCTAGAAGGATGTAGAAAAACAGGAACCCTCATAATTGCTGGTACAGCCACTTTGGAAAACAGTTTGGTGGTTTAAGGTTCAACATAAATTTGCCAAATGATACAGTCATTTCACTCCTACATATACACCCAAAGAAAATAAAAATGTACGTCCACATAGAGACTTGCATATGATTGCCCTTAGCAGCACTATTCATAATAATCCAAAACTAGAAACAGCCTAAATGCCTAAATGCCCATCAACTGGTGAATGGACAAAGTGCTGTAAATTCAGCAATAAAAAGGAATAAACTATGAATAAATGCTGTAACATGAATGAACCTCAAAAACATTATTACTGATGAAAGAAGCCAGATATATTATATGATTACATTTACAAATAATATCCAGAAAAGGTAACTCTATAGAAACAAAAAGTAGATTAGTCACTGCCGGGGGCCAGGGATAGAAACATGGATTAACTATAAATGGTCATGAGGGATTTTACTGAGGGGATAAAAATGTCCCAAAACTGATTTACGGTGATGGCTGTATAGCTTAGTTCTTTACTGAAAGAACCACTGAATTTTATACTTAAAAAGGATGAATTCTATAATGTGTAAAATATGCCTGAATGAAGTAATAAAGAAAAAAAAGAACCAGGGTCAGGCTTTGAACTATCTCCCAAGACCTTCGCCTTAGGTCCTGTTTTGCACATATCCTGTTACCAGCTAAACAGCTTCTAGCTTCCAACACTGCAAAAACCATAAATTATAAGAAATGTTGAAGCTGTTTATCCAGAAAAACAGTCCATCTTTTAATTTACTTTCTACTTATAAACTCTAAAATACTTCTAGATAACACAACCCCTTAAAAGGACGGGGGCCATTTTAAAACTGTACTTTATTACTGACTTAATTCTTTTGATATCTACTTTCATAATTATGTATTTCTATTTTGCTTACAGGCCACTTTTATTATACTGTCTCCATCTGTTCCACTTAGTACTTAGCTGCTTCTAAGGCTACAGGTGCTAATTATCTCTTTAACACCTCTCTCCTACTGACTCCCATCTTTGAGTGTCCCCAAGTTCCTGTCGGCTGAAAGGATCACTCCAACATCAAGGGCTCCAAGTAGAGAACATGAAAACCCTGTAGTACGTACATTTCCATTATCACTCCTTTCTTGAGTACCTATGAAGTACTTTCAAAGGGAGAGTGGGTAAGTTCACTGCCTGAAGTTCTCCAACTACACCTGACTGATTCATACACTTTGCTACATCTTAAAAGAACGTCTTTTCTCTTCCAAACATTTTGACACCCTCCAACAAAACAAGGAAGCATAGTTAAGTAAATCTTACCCAAAATCATTGAATGTTTTATCAAAAATAATACTCCTCTTTGCTCAGTCACCCCAACCCACCCCAGATTTGGTGGCTTCCTCTCATTCATTTCCATTCACCTGTGCCCTTCCATGATGAGGTGAAAAGGTTAGGAAGGATATGGCCAGGTTGGGCGCAGTGGCTCACGCCTGTAATCCCAGCACTCTGGGAGGCCGAGGCGGGTGGATCACGAGGTCAGGAGTTAGAGATCAGCCTGGCCAATGTAATGAAACAGTGTCTCTACTAAAAATACAAAAATTAGCCAGGCGTGGTGGCAGGCACCTGTACTCCCAGCTACTGGGGAGGCTGAGGTGGGAGAATCACTTGAACCTGGGAGGCAGAGGTTGCAGTGAACAGAGACCGTGCCATTGCACTCCAGCCTGGGTGACAGAGTGAGACTCTGTCTCCAAAAAAGAAAAAAAAAGGAAGGATACAGCCAGACACCATGTGCCTCCTGCTGTGATACATTAGAGAATACACCACCCTACCTATCAACATTCTGGCCTAGAAAAAACTGAACCTGGATGTAAACACGTCTCTAGACCTACCAGCTTTGAGTGTCCCCAAGTTTCTGCTGGCTATTACTACCAGCTTACAGTAATAGACGAAAGAGGGAGAAACATGTTACACAACACCATAAGGATATCATCAGCAAATCTGCGAGTACAAATAACACATTCACTAACTGCGAGCTAAAAACAAGGGAGGAGTCTACTTTGATTAAAAGAGATTTTAGAGCTATCTCAATCAAATGCAATGGGTGGGCATGATTCGGATCCCAATCCAAACAAACCAATTGCAGCAAATGGACAAGACAAGCTTGGAAATGTGAATGCTGGATATTTGCTATATTAAGGAATTGTTCATTTGTTTTAGGTTTGATAATAGTATTGCACTCAAGTTTTTAAAAAGAGTTCTTACATTTGAATGACAAATACTAAAGCTTTATATGGGTGATGTCTGAGGATTGCTTCAGGATAATGTGGTGAGGGGAGGAGTGAAGAATAGAGCTAAAACAAGATCAACTATGTGTTGATAATTGTTAAGGAAGTGTGATATGTAAATGAGAGTTCATTTCACTAGTCTTTCCACTTTTGTGCATGCTTAATTTTCATAATAAATTGTTTTAATACAATTTTTAAAAATCCATAAACAATATCCAGCAAAAGTCTCTCCAGTGAGCCTGAGATAGTGTTGCTGTAATAGACCTCCTTAATAATAATTCATGATTTTAAAGATATTAAAACTGGGCAAAGAGGAGGAGCACACAGGTAGATTCAACATCATTAGAATTTACATCTGTTGTGTGTATTCTTGGGATGTACCAAATGTTACATAATTTTTTTTAACATAGGGATACGGAGAGAAGGCAAGATTTTTTTTAACAAAGTAGTATGTCTTAAGAAAAAATTTGACACTCTAGTATTTAATTCATGATATTTTTCTTGTGAGAATGTTAGCTAAAACCTCCCCTCAACTAGTATTAATCATACTAATACCCACACATGGGAAAGCAAGCGGGAAAAGCAGTTAAAATAGGTCCATAGTTTACCTCAGGCCAGCCTTGTCAATGCTCAGTGTTGCTATTCATTCTCTCCTTCACAGTCTCCCTTATTCACTTCCCCCTAACCCTCAACCTTTGGGAGTATCTGAAGGCCAACTGCAGTAGGACAGCTGACCCTGTAGATACTTTACTGTTCTCTCTGTCCCGCAGCCTCAGCCAATGAATTTAAGATGTGTTCCATGTCATCTGTGGTCCTTCAGTGTTCACCTAAAACAAACTGTCCATCCTTAACCATATAATTGTTGACATATAGCTATGTTCCACATATCTAAATAATCTTTTGTATCTTTCAAACTATGGTAAAATAATGACTTATAGCAATGCTTTTGTGAATCTAATAGACTTTAAATCAAGTCTCAACATTCTGCAGATATTAGAATTGGTCTGTAACATGGCATGAGAGTTGTTCCTCAGTGTATATGTACCATACTTTGATAGACGGGAACATTAGGCATTTAATGATCTGAGACTCCACAGAAGTAGTGTCTCTCCACTATGGTGGGGTCTTTGAAAATGATCTTTTGTTGTTCCATGGGCCATGTGTCCATATTAGGCCACCACACCTGGTAAATGTGAGCAAGAGAATTGAGGGCAGCTCTTGCTTGGCCATTTGATGGCACTGGTTTTGTCATAAGGCAGCACCATAGGTACCTAAGAAGTGCGTTGACCTGTGATATTTTCAGATACACAGTTTATTGTCGGTGGATACAGCAACATTCACAAATAAAGGAACTACAACAGGTTCTCACATAGCTGGACATAGCTTCCCACGCAACAGCTGAGGGTTGTTGGAGCCTGCAGAGGGAGCCCTTGTATTAGGAGATAATGAACTGACGTGCGAGCAAATTCTAAAGTCGCCATTGGTAACAACATCTATCACTTTCCTAAGACGACAGTCTTAGCTTTATCTCTAACCCCTGCACCCACTCTCTCAAAAGAAGAATAATGGACCGTTTAGATGGCATACCACTTCCTCTTGGCCCGCAAAAGGGATTCTAGATGGGAGATACTACTTTCATTTTCACAGGAAATGGCCAAATTCAGGACTGTCTGCAGTATTTGTGCATATGAACTTAACAAATGATTCAGTGAAGACTACCTAGACCATAACCTTGCAGAGCGGATAATTTTAACTCCTTTAAAAATACACATCATCTTATGATAGTTCTAAAACCCACACATTGAAGCTTTCCCTTTTTAAAATGAAAGAAGAAAGAGGAGAGCAAACACATTCATTCATTTTCTCATTAGTAAATCTTCACTTTGGTTAATATTAAAACTATTATAATAAATAATAAATAAAAATAATACTTATTAAGTTTATTATGCAGCAGGAACTTTTCATTCATTATCTTACCTGATCTTATCAACATCAACTTATTCCATTTTACAGATAAGGGAACTGAGGCTACAGCAGGATACATGACTTGCCAAAAACCAGGCAGTCTGAAGCACTTCAAACCCAGGTATGACTCCAGAACCCATCTCCCATTTTGATGTTGACTGGGACTAGATGCAAGATGCTAACTTTTCCATAGACTTTCTTCCAGCTGTCATTTAATGCAAAGACCTCGGCTGTTTGGCTGTGAAACTGTAAAAGTCCTTTCCCTACATTGCCAATCACACCCTCTCAAGGAGAAGAACATCCTGGATTATAAGATTCATCCTGTATTACACAGGTCCCACACGACCTGCACAAGAATCCAGCCCTCTAAGTCTTCCCTTCCCATTTTCCATCCATTGCTAATCCTTGGTTTTGCGGTTTACTCCAATGTGTTAATTGACTTCATTCCAGATCTCCTACCTATACCAGTTCTTAATCTCTCTTCTTATCCATCCTACAATGTGTGTGATTTGGCACATACACAGCCATAAAATGGCTACTACCACTAATTATATTTTAATATGTTAGAATTCATAAAGGTGTTTTATATACATTAGTCTATTAATTTATCATAATAAACCTGTGAAGTAGGCATTATTATCCCAAATCACAGATAAGAATGCTAAGCCTCAGGGAGACTAAACGACTTGCTGAGGTCACACAGCTAATAAGTGGCAAGGTTTCAAGGTGGAGCAGTGACAAGGAAACAACCCATTATACCTTATTAGTTTTCTAAAAATATCAATACAATATTTGAGGAAATAATCAGCCCATTAGATTATTTTCCTCCCCCTCACTCCCCCACACACACTAATGAGGCTTTAATCATACTGTCTCCCTTTGTGCCAGCTAAGTTCCTGCCACTCTTTGAGAAGAAGGTGGAAGCAAGATATACTTGTTCCAAAAGTGATTTCATGCTTTTCTACTTTGGGGACAATAAAAGCAAATTAAATTCACTGTGAAAGAATCAGCCTCTTAAGGATGTTCCAAGGAATGGTACTCTAAAGATTCTGCTAAATGATGAAACTGAGGAATGACTGGGTTTTAAAATAAGGTAGAAGTCAAAGTGATGATAGCAGCTGCCTTATGTTTCTTTCTTTCTGGTTTCTAAATAAAATTAAGATATAACTACTCAAACTACCACAAACATAGGCAGAACTCTGGAATGAATTACATAATTCCACCTATGTCATGTGTTAGGACCTCTAGAATACCTCACTTGTGGTAGCTAGAATGTCAATGGAAGTTTTAGAGGCTTTTTTCTAAGCATATGCACATATTGGCAATGTGTATTGATTATTGAATGACCATTGTCATATGACTCAGTCATTTCTCAATGATACCATTTAATATGAATAGGAAGACAGTACCAACTGTCAGCATGATCATCATGGGGATGAGAAAATAATTACACAAATGCTAGAAAACAAAGTTCTCAAATTGCTACAATTCCTCTCAAGTATTTTTTCACCTTTAAATTTCAAAGTATTTAAAGTATTTTCAATTACTTGAATCAATTTATCTCCTAAAACTTTAATATTCACCCCCAAACAGCTGTATCTCATAGTCCCTGACAATTTTAAAACTTCTTATTGTTTTTTTTCCTTTTCTCAAAATCATCTCATCAAAGATAAGCAAATGATGGCCTTTTGCCAAGAACTTCATTGGAGAGGAAGAGTCTTTCTTATTTAGCTTGGTTAGAAACCTTGAAAACAGAAATATTGATACTGCCCCTTATGACAGGGAGAAGAGCAGGCTGTCTTGTACTAAAACTGAATATAATTTTCCACTGGGAGAAAGTTCCTCCAAGTCTTCATGATCAAAAATAACAATATGTTTATGGTGATGTGGGCGATGAATGTTAAGGGGATTTACCATGTGTCTCCAGGGCTGAAGGAAAAGTACGTACATACTCATAAGAAGAGAAATACAAAGCTAGGAAAACAGCAAGGAGAGATGAAAGCAATATTGAAAGTCATGAGGTGGACTAGAGTGCAGCTCAGATTTTAGAGATCAGGCATATAACTGCATTGAGGAGTAACCTTGAAAAGTCACCTTTTCCTGGTCTTGGATATGACCCTTTCTGAAACCTCTGGGTCAAACTGCCTAGTGTCTAAACTTTGTATGGCTCTGGCTTTAATTAGTTCTGTTTTGGGCTGATTGTCCAGGCTGAAGCAATTTTGCAGTCATATTATAGGGAGGTGGCTTTCTTCAAGTCCACTTTGGAATTACATGCCCTTAACTTCATTATTAAGTCTGTATCCTAGGCCAGCCCTCCTTGTTGGGCACTGTTCAAAAATGGAGTTCCTTGTCCAGTCTATGTCTGCCAAAGGAATTCACACATTCCTAATGCATCTCTGTGTGAATCGGTCCTCTGTTCCACCAATGCCTGTTGGTGGAGTGTACATATGTGAGCCATTGCAGAGAACAGAGGGGCAATTCAGATGCTGGGAACATTTTTAGAATAATGATACTCAGTGGAATTCCACATAGACTTGCATTTTATGGCTATGGGTCACTTTTGTCAAATAAAGCATGTATTTACAATACTCAAACATTTAAAGTTACTGAAAAATATTTAACTCTTTTGGGTTTGGGGTTTATGCTTCTCTTTGATGTTTACATAATTTAAGTTTTGACAATAGAAAAGCTAGGCTGAAAGGAGAAACAATCCAACTGCACACAAAACAGTGCCTAGATAGAAGATGGACAGCATAGGAGATTGAGCATCTGTGGATCAGGGTAAGTTATGCTTTCTGCTCTGATTTATTCATCCATTTAGTTTTTCATTCATTCATCCATATCCATAGCCCCTCTCATATACAAAACAAATATAGTATCAAGAATGTTTCTATTGTAAAGAGGCAAGTTGCTAACCTTCTGGTTCTTCATTTCTTCATCTATAAAACAGGGGGACTGTTAAAAATGTCATAATATTCTGGAAATATTTAGGTAATATATAATCATGACAATGATAATAGTAATTATACCTGTAATAACAACCACAATCCAACAAGTCTTTTCTGCCAACAGACTTATGCCAACAACTTGATGGTTAAGAGGTCCTAACCCCAAATCCAGGTTAGATCTCCTCTGTGCAAAGATTAGGCTAAGTTCAACCACTCCAAGCCTTTGGAGAGGGTCATAGCTTTTTCTGTGATGATCCAGCTCCCTGAGAGGGCCTGAAAAAAGGTAAGAGACGGGCATGGTAGGCTGTACCTGTCCTTAGTGAACTCAGGAGAGCCACCTCTTATATTCCTTTTCTATGAGGCCAGAAATAAACTCTTATATCAGAGACATCAGGAAATCAGCCCTTATGCTACATGTACCTTACAAAGCTTTGGGGGTGAAAACACAGGAACAGAGTTATCTGCAGCTCCTCGAAGATAAATGAGATGTATGGCATGTTTGCCCTCAAATCACAAGAAGTGCTCTTAATACCTAAGGCTCCAGTGAAGAAAAGCAGGCAGTGATGGGTGGGGCTTGGAGCTTGGCTTCCCCATCAATGAGCCAGGAGATTGGATCCAGGAGTGAGGACACTGGATGAGCACTTCCCACTTAGCAAGAAACCAAATTATCAGTTCCTTTTCCCAGCATGTTTCAAAGGTGAGTTTAAAATCTATATCTCCTCTCTCGTTCAAAGTAGTAGTTTTTACAAGAATTTTAGAAATATCTCAGAAGGTCTTGCCGAATTTGAATTAAATTCAAGGTAATTGTATCTAGAAGGACAATAACCACTGATGTTGTAGGGAATTTTTCCACTTGGAAAAAAGCCACAGAGAACCACAAGGGTGCTAGATGTCAGGGACTGCTTTTTATATGTTTTGAAACACAGAAGCTTTGAGTTTAATGTCTGTGTCATATGCTAAACACATGTGACCTTAACTAAACAGCACCAAAACCCACCATAAATTCATCGTCAACCTTAATGGTTTCCTCATTTCAAAACACATTTGTTTTGTAAGTTAATGCCTTAAGGCCACAATTTTAAGGCGACTACACAAAGCTTAAATGAAAAACATGTCAGGATCCATATGGCTATACTACCACACACACATATATACAGTTTCACTGTCATTTTAACTCAAAAGGGGATAAATTTTGCACACATTTGGGTCCTGTGCTTCTGCTGCCATGGACAATTTTTGGTATTTTCAGAATTTCCCGTACTTTACCAAGCAAGAAGGGCAAAGTTAACTGGAATTATCTTCCTTTCTTTGCCAGTTTCTGTCTATGAATCTCTCTCTCTCTCTCACACACACACACTCTCTCTCTTTCTCTCTGTGCTCTGTGTGTGTGTGTGTGGTGTGTGTGTATGTGTGTGTATTTCCAGAAATTTTCTTCAGAAAAAAAGGCCACATAGAGATTTTGAGGCCCCTATAAAAAAGGAGAGATGATTTTTAAAGTTACTTAGAAGCTAGTATTTTCTTTTAGACTTTCCTTTATTTTCAAGTTTATGATCCAAGTTCCCTTGATTCTAAGACCAGCTCACCCTCCTAACATCTCCTTCCAGGGCTAGAGAAATTCTGAACAACACAATTTCCATGGGAAGAGACAAGAAGCAATGGAAGGAAGGAAAAGCAGGTGAGAGGGAGGTGTGCAGACAGGTAGGTCCTACCTAGTGCTCTTCTCCCCGTGCTCTGCCTGCAGCTGGAAGCAAACCATGGACTGCCGCTTCTACTCAGCCTCCCATGTGGGCTCACACAGACAATGGGAGTTTTACTTAAGATACATCTTCTGGCAGCATATTAGCCATTTCAAAAAAACAATATGCAAGATGAAGTTTTGAACACTTTGTTTCTTACCTTTTTCCCCCTAAAATGTAGATGAAGGCAAATACAGGGGACTTTTGGAGGAAAATGGCATATGCAATCATTTAGTAAATGTTTTAGTCTGTATCTTAGATAATCTGACATAGTGAAATATTCATAAGAATTGGGTTTTTTATGTTTTTTTTTTTTTGAAATGGAGTTTCGCTCTGTCGCCCAGGCTGGAGTGCAGTGGTGCGATCTCAGCTCACTGCAACCTCCGCCTCCCAGGTTCAAGCAATTCTCCTGTCTCAGCCTCCTGAGCAGCTGGGATTATAGGCGTGCACCACCACGCCCAACTAATTTTTGTATTTTTAGTAGAGATGGGGTTTCACCATGTTGGCCAGGCTGGTCTCAAACTCCTGACCTCAGGTGATCTGCACACCTCAGCCTCCCAAAGTGCTGGGATTACAGGCATGAGCCACCACACCTGGCTAGTTTTTTAAATGTTCTTTATCTGTGCCTAAATGCCTGTATTTATTATTATTGCTCAATGTAAAGCAGTAACATAATCGTATAATGTAATATAACATCATGTCTAGTTATATAAAAAATTCGTAACAATCTACTCTGTGAAAATGTAAATGATCATCTGTTTCCATTGGAATACACACATTCTAGTATATATTTAACATATTTTATTTCATGTTTTATTTTACACAGAAATACGCTTCTACTTCCCTAAATATTCAATATACAAGTTTTTACCATTGTTTCACTCACAGCATAAAATATGAGGTTTACCTACTGAATTTCTCTATTTTTTTTTTATTTTAGGATTTTGACAGGTGCTATGCCTTAAAGAAAAAAGAATACATCAGTACCCAAATTTGGTGCAGTTTATTGATACAGTTGAGGCTTATTCAAGGATCTGATGTAGTCCTCAGTCAGACCAAGCCAGATCCTTCATCAAAGCACCTCGGGTTTGTCCTGTCTGTAGAGTGTACACAGCACTTCCAGATACATCCTCATTGGACTCTCATCATTACCCCCAGAAGCAGAGATGAGGCAGCTATCAAGATTCCCTTTTAAAGATGAAATTTAGTGCCATGGGTCTCCAATCTTTTATTCTACCTGGGAGAGGGCAAAGAGGCACTTCTAAATTTTGTGGCAGGGGCAAAAACCAAGGGGAGAAGTTGGCATTAAGCACATACAACATCTTTTCTCTCTAATGACCTGGAAACATTCAAAAAACTAAGTAAGTAGATCTATTTCAAAGGAAAAATTCTCCCTTTAGGGTAATATTGATCATTTATTCCTTTTCCATTCATTCAACAGGTTGTAGAGCTCCTACTGAATGGTACACCTAGTTCTGGTGACATGAATTTAGGAGGGAACAAAGCAAGAAGCCTGCCTCCAGGAAAACCCTCACTCTCATGGAATATGCAGAGGAATAAATGAGGAAGATGATCTCAGAAAGTGATACACGCTACATGGAAAACATACAGAGGGGTTGGGGTAGTAATGCTTTCTGTATGGGTGGTCAGGGAGGTGAGATTTGAGCTAAGCTTTTAATAATCAGCCATCCTGGCAAGTCCCTGATGCAGGAATGAGCTGAAGTAGGGCAGGCCATTTTGGCTGAATGTCGGCAGCCGGGGAGAAATGACAGAAGCTGCAGTCGGGGCATGAAGGATCTTCAAGGCCATGGGAAGTGTTCAAAGTCTGAAAGAGAAGCCACCAGGGTGTTTCTAGGAAGGAATGGTATACGCTCTGATTTATGGTTTTAAAAGACCACTCTTCCTGCTAAGTTATAGGAGGACAGAGGTGGAACAGAGGGAAGACCAATGAAGAGGCTATTTTTACAGCCCATGTAAGAGATGACATAGTCTGCCTGGCAGAAGCAGAAAGAAAAAAGGAGCCAGAGTTGAGGTATATTTTGGCGGTAACATTGACAGGATTTACCAAAGGACTAGGCGTGGAGGAAGGAGAGGGAAAGAAAGGGACAAAAGATGATGCTTAATCCTTCTGGCTTGAGCATGGGAGAGCCATTTGCAGGGTTATGGGGCAAAAATCAAGGACCTTATTTTGGATTATTTTAAATTAGAGATGTTTGTGAGAAGCCCAAGAGGGGATACATGGTAGGAAATTAGATACATGAGACCAGATCTTAAGGGAGAAAAGATAGGTATTTGGAAGTCATCAGTGTGTGGACAGTGGTTAAAGCCATGGGGCTGGACGAGAGTATCTAGGGAAAGAGTACGGCTAGAGAAGAGAGGAGATCTCTGACTTGAACCCTGATCTTGGTATAAGAAAAGGAAGCAGCAAAGGAATGCGAGTTGCTATCAGAGAATGAGGACCCAAACCATAAAGTTAGTCTACATGTTCCAATTAGTTCCCCAGGAAGTCTATAGATAAGGGCAAATAACTTTATCAATTATTTCAGACACCTCTACTCTTCTAGCTGATAAAAAATTTTATCTTTACCAAAGTCACCTACCTATAGGTGCACTCTTAGAAGCTAGTACGTTGCCTACTTTAAAGTCTTACCTTTGCTCCGGTGTCTCCCACTCCACGTAAACCCATCGGCCCAGGGGGTCCTGGTAATCCACGAGGTCCCTGAGATGACACAGTAAGGGAGGGAGTGAGCATCCTTGTAGTATTCAACACTCAAAAAGGAGGGAGGGAGGGAAGAAAAAAATGTCCCACTTACAGGCACACCAGGATAGCCATCACCTTTGAGTCCTGGAGCACCCACTGGTCCCCGAGGGCCTTGGACACCCTGGGTAAATTCCAACATCAGTGATATCATGAGACTCAACTATAAAACACTTGGTTAAACTTAAGCATAACACCAACTCAATATGCCAATGGTCGATTTCTAACCCAGGAGTTAGAAAATGACTTATTGCTAATATTTTAATTCTTAAAATTATAAATTTTTAGTGTATCGTAAATCAAGAAGAAGTATAAAAAAGAAAATTTATTAAGCACAATGTGAGAAGAGTAGAAAAGAATACATAGCAAAATTTTGAGTGTGGGATAACTACAGTTTCCTATTGTTGCGTTAAATCTATTGTCTTCATTAATGGTGCCCGAATTATACAGGGAATAAATAAACCCAGATGAAAATAAAAACACATTAATTTTTCAAAAACAAGTTATGAAGGGATAGAGTTTGTGATTCATATCTTGAGACCTAGGAAAAAGTTGTAAATATTGTTTTACAGTGATGACCTTAGGCATCAAAAACTTTTAGTAGCAGCCCTTAGTCTCCTACAGAAAGAGCAGGGAGGAGTGATTACTGTCCTTTAGACAACAGAGTTTTCTAAGACTTATAACTGTCTCACAAACAGAAATCAGAAAATTTCTGACTAAAGTAAAACAGGGAGAGAAAAAAAAATTAAGAAGGATCTCTTAGAAGACTACCTGCAAGTGGCCGGGTGCAGTGGCTCATGCCTGTAATCCCAGCACTTTGGGAAGCTGAGGCGGGTGGATCACTAGGTCAGGAGTTTAAGACCAGCCTGGCCAACATGGTGAAACCCCGTCTTTACTAAGAATACAAAAATTAGCTGGGCATGGTGGCGGGTGCCTGTAATCCCAGCTACTCAGGAGGCTGAGGCAGGAGAATTGCTTGAACCTGGGAAGCTGAGGCTACAGTGAGAAGAGATTACACCACTGTGCTCCAGCCTGGGCGACAGAGCAAGGCTCTGTCTCATTTAAAAAAAAAAAAAAAAAAAAAAAAAATTACCTACAAGTCCATTACACTTATATTTAAAACTTGTAATACTTCTTTTTACAACACATTCCACCGATCTGTTACTGGTTGATGACTCTTACGACAGCCCTTGTCAATATGCAGCCCTTGTTTTGATAAAGAGCTTCTCACGTTTTAAAATATTTATGGTTTTTCTTTATATTGGGAGGAAACTCTAACAACAGGCAGACCTTTGTTTTCCAAGAATGGAGAAACAAAGTAGCAGGACTCTTAAGAACTTTCCTTATATGCAAGCAAACTCGGAGATCAAATTGCCATTATTCCAAGTGAAAATACTGCCCAAAGTCCAACTCTCAAAAACTATTCTCAACTATACTCCAATAAATGAATAATTGACTGGGAACAGGGGAAAATTTTTTATATACTCTTTAAGCAATCAGAAACTTTATTTTAAAAATCATGAATGCAACAGTTGTTATTTCCTATTAAATCTAAAAGGCTGTTTTTATGTGGTTAACCTTCTTAAGAATGATCATCTTTAGGAAATATGTGGCCACTTATAAAAATTTAACCTACTATTCATCATCAACAAAAACTCAAGGTGATTTTTTAAAGTTGAATGAGAGAAAGGAAGCCCATGGTCTTCAGGACAGGTAAATTTTGGTGTATTCCAACTACGCGGAACTGGTCACTTCTCAGAACCAATTTTTTATGCTATTCCAATTACATTTAAGGATGAAGCTCTAAACATTTGCATATAAAACTTGTCCCAAAATAAGTTTTCCACTTATCTCCATGTTTACACAAGGAGAGGGCCAACAACAAACTAAAGCAGTAACTGCTCCCTGGTTGAGTTAAAAGGAAAAGAATATTGGAATCAAAATTTACTTTTCAGTTTTTATTTCTGCGGTCCAAACTTAGAACAAATTATCAGCAGCTGCTCTTGTTTAACATCTGACACCACAGTGGAGCGGAAAACCATGAAAACACTCACAGTTTACAAACATCCTTTTTATAGAGATCTTTGTCCTTGCTCCTGCAAAAATCTCAGGTAGCTTGTTACTTCTGTTATTAATAGGAAATATCAAGGAGCAAGAGGAGGAGCAGGTTTTTATTTTGGACTCCTTACCATATTTTTATAGATGGAATTTTGCCACTTGGCTTTTCTGTACTGGATTCAAGGAAATGTCCTACAAAGTTATTTACTTCAAAGTGTTTCTCTCATTCAATAGAAATTAGGGCAAAAATGGAAACCTAGTATTTTGAAATCAGCTTTAGGGGGCATCTGGGAGACCCCTGAAGTATTACACAAAATGAAATTAATGTGCTAAAACTTCCGTCAGACCTTCAAAGGTGTGTATGACCCTCCCAAAACTGAAAAACTAATGAACTAGGAAAGAACGACAGAAAGAGTATCATTAGAGTCCACGGGAGTAGCAAAATGATTGGGTGAAGAGGCAAATATCTTTAAATACCATTACCTATAATGCCTAATAATCATCAACAGAAAACAGGTGAGGCCTATAAACTCTAGCAGCACATTTAATTGGATTGTATTCCTATTGCAAACAGAAGTATAAGTAGAGAGAGATGTGTAAATCAGATTGTGAATACACAGCTTCAATCTATCAAAACTGTCATGCAAATATAATTGATCAAGGTCATAGCTGTAGTTTTCACATTAGAAAATTTGCTATTGTCTCCATGAGCTGTCTATATAGCTTGTGTTTCTAAAGAGAGTGGTCTACATAGTTTGGGTTACCTTGGGATCTGGGGGAAGTAGATGAACAATTCGTCCAAGTTTGCCCAAGATTTTCCCAGTTTTAGCCCTAAAAGTCATGCGTTCCAGGAACCCCTTCAATCCCGGGCAAACTAGGGCAGCTGTCACTCTAGCAGGGAGGACTGTTAGAGCAATAAAAACAGGGGAGGCTCAAGATTCTCCCTTTACCTTTAAAAAGAACCACTCCAATTTATGTCAGTTTTATACAACAGGTTTTGCACCATATTTTATTTTAAAAATGACTCCATGTTTTCTTCTTTTAACTTTGAAGGTCATCAGTTTAGTACTCGAACCCTTTTATCTAGATAAGACAACTTAGTATGGGAGAATATAAGCAAGTTTCAAAGCTACATAACAACATGCTATAGATTTTAAAAGTGCTAATGATGGGGCCCTGAAGCTTGTCCTCTTAAACAGAGATATGCTGGTTGACACCTAGGAATGCTATACATGCTAAAGTTTGCTGTGGTGCTGGGTATAGTGTGAGGAGGAAAAATGGTGCTTCGTTGCCATGAAAAACTAGATATGATTACAGAAACCTGGTTTCTTCTTAATTGTTTGTCTTTCCCTTTGAAATAACTCAAAAGGATAAATAAAGCAGGAAATTTTTATTCAGCAAAGCTTCCAAGCACACACACTTTTTTGGACAATGTTTTGCAGAATAGATACTTCAGCCACTAATATGTAAACGAAGAGGCCAGAGGCCATTTAATGCCTTGTATCACTGACAGTGCAAAAGAGCATTTTCAAACAATTGTCTACTCAGCAAAAATGTAACCATAAGAGCTACTTTTCCCTACAAGTATGAAAAATAAACTACGTGATTGCTTGTTTTTTTAATAAAAGGGAATAGCTATATTCTTACATTTTAGTTCATCAATGTAGAAACCTCACAAGTAGAAAAATCAACTTATGCATTAAATCTACCTTCGTTTATTTCAGATACAGAAAAACAAAAAGAACATGAATAAAGCATACCTTTGGTCCTCGAATAGAAAGTCCAGGTTCTCCTTTAAATCCAGGTATCCCAGGTCCTCCTCTATCTCCCTGTACATTTCAAATAACATTTCACAGGCTACAGTTGTGCGAGAAATCACAAGCACACATAGCAAAAAAAACCATTGGCCACTCTGTAAAGAGCTTAATCTGTCCATCTCAGACCTTGAGATAGCATATTCTTCAAACATATTTGAGGGGAATTTCAAATCCTAAGTAAATAACGCCTATCAGTAAAGACTATTACTGCTGTTGGGAGAAAGTCCATTGAAATAATATGTGGCAATTCAGACTCAAATATTTAGACTTTAAGAATGGCTGAGAATGCTCTTAAAATTGAGTGAAGGCCAGGCACAGTGGCTCACACCTATAATTCCAACACTTTGGGAGGCCAAGGCAGGCGGGTCACTTGAATCCAGGAGTTCAAGATGAGCCTGGCCAACATGGCAAAACCCCGTCTCTACTAAAAGCACAAAAATTAGCCAGGCATGGTGGCACATCTGTAATCCCAGGTATTTGGGTGGCTGAAGCAGGAGAATCACTTGAGCCCAAGAAGTGGAGGTTGCAGTGAGCCAAGATCGCACCACTGCACTCCAGCCTAGGGGAAAGAGTGAGACTCTCTCAAAAAATAAACCAATCAACCAACCGGAGTGGATTATCTCTTCTGCTAAACTCTACAATTATAAATCCTGGTAGATTCTTCTGAATAAATGTTCTAAATTCTTACCTGCATTAGGGTTTAGGATTTGGAAGACGTAATGAAGGGTAAAGTGACAAGCTTGGGACCAAGAGCACAAAATCTGGTTTCTAGTCCTAACTCTGCTGCTGGCTGTAGTTTGCTTATCTGTGAAGTTTCAGAGTTAAACTGAATCATTTCTAAGGCTCTTCCAAAACTAAAATTCTAGTTCACTGGTATCATGATTTTTTTTCTCCAACTGCCAAAGGGTCAAGAAAAAGAAAATAATCCCCAAGAATATATACCTTTGGCCCAGGTGGTCCAGGAATTGATGTTCCAGGCATTCCAAAAGGGCCCATAATGCCCGGTTCACCCTTAAAAAGAGCAAAATGCTCACTACATTTCAAGCAGAGAAAGCACATATAGAGACAATATTAAGAAAAGTATAGAAATGTCTGCAGATTTTTAAATTATATTATGACCTCTGTCTGTTTCAAAGACCAATGTGAAAATAATTTGAGCATCTTTTGTAAACCACTGCTAAAGTTATTGACTAGTAAGATTTCAGTGCTTTTAAATAACTATGTTCAATTAATCACTGAATGTTAGGAACATTTTATCTCTTGTGCAGCCTCTTATTAGCTAATAAAAATTAAGCAATTCATGGTGCTTCCCTTTTGTGTTGTATGCTGGAAAGCTCAAAGAGAATTTTTTTTTTCAATATAGCAATTATCTTCAGCAAATGTTTTAGGGTGTACTTCTAGGTTATAACTTTTTTCTTTGTTGTTTTATTTTAATGACCAAAGGTATAATAGTCTTCCATTCTATGTTATCTCACATCCTTTTTAAGAAGTAGACCCCCTATGGGCTGGGTGTGGTGGCTCACACCTGTAATCTCAGCACTTTGGGAGGTCAAGGCTGGCGGATCACTTGAGGTCAGGAGTTTTGAGGCCAGCCTGGCCAACATGGCAAAACCCCATCGCTACTAAAAATACAAAAAAATATAGCCGAAATTAGCCAGACATGGTGGCATGTGCCTGTAATCCCAACTACTCAAGAGGCTGAGGCAGGAGAATCACTCAAACCCTGGACGCAGAGGTTGCAGTGAGCTGAGATCGCACCACTGCACTCCAGCCTGAGCAACAGAGCAAAACGCTGTCTCAAAAAAAAGAACCCCTTTGATTTTAAAAAATGACATTTTTAATAGAAAATTTTAAACATTTAGTGGGGGAGATGTCTAATATTTAGAGTCTCAAAGACTCGATCTGGAGCAACAGGTAATTTTTCTGTTCCATCTGTATCTAGACAAGTGATTATCAGATTTTAGAGAGCAGAGGAATTATCAGGAAAGTTTGGTAATGCACAGTTCTGGGTTCAAACTCCAGAGATTCCGATTCAATAGCTCTAGAGGTTGGGGCCCAGGATGATGAAATTTTATGAAGCACCCCTGGTGAAAAACACTGTTCCAGAGCAATTGCCACCACACACCACAAGGTGTTCCAAATGACCCACTGGGATATAAAGAAAATATTACTTGTCTCTATATTTTTATCTCATCTATTAAAATTTCAATTATTTATATAAATTCATAACATATTAGTATGATAGCTTATAAATAAAAATTACAATTAAAAAATTAAAAATGTGGCATGTGATCAAAATTTTACTGGAGGGGTTTATAATCAAAACAGTTTGGAAACTACTTCTCTACAGTAGGTGGGCCAAATCCAGCCCACCCCCTTGTTTTGTACAGCCTTGAGCTATGAACGGCTTTCACATTTTCAAGTGGTCATTATACAAATAACTACATAATATCTTCCATTTTGCCTTTTGGGCCACAGGAGCTAAAATATTTACTATCTGGACCTTCACCAAAACAAACAAAAAACACTGTGGAGATGAGTCATGGAGAATGAGCGATTTCTATGCTATGTCTAAACATGACCCTCTAGGTTCTCAGACTGCTGACTAATCCTGCCTCCATCTGACTCATGTCCTCTGAAAATTCAACTGCATGAGCTTCCTATTCAGTCATCCTGCTTCCTCCAGCAGGGACTCCATCAGTCAGATTCACCAGTGATGACTCCTGCCCGGGGCCGTGTTCATCTTCAGAGCTGAAGCCTCCCACTGTATTGATTAGCCAATACAACCAACCAACTGAGCACACTGGCCCACTGAGACCCAATTCTTGCCAAGGCATGTATGTGCCAGTCCTTAAATCCAGACCTGGAAGGCAATGGCACAGGATATGACAAGAATTGGGAAACACATAAAACCCCCATCCAAGCCTTTGACAAAGGAACAGAACATGAACCTGTTAAAATTCTTCACTAAAACCAAAGGAAAATCAAAATTATGTCTCTAGATTTAATTTTACTTCTTTTTTCAAAAAAAGAGGTCAATTACTTTTATACTATGAAAAGTATCATGGAGAGCATTAAAATACAGGTCTTAAAGACCCTGTATTAAGGGGTGATTATGCTTTAACATATGGCAATTCTTCACCTTCATCTTTAAAAACAGCTTTATTTCAAAACACAGAAAAACGTTCACTTTGAAATAGAGTAACTAGGACATAAAGACTAATCTGTTATTAATACTAATACATAGTATTATAATACTAATACTATTATATTAATACTAATACTAATACTATTATAATACTAATACTAATACATAGTATTAGTACATAGTGTTACATAGTGGCACTTCCCATAATGTGCTTCTTGAACTCCCTGCAGCACAGGGCATTTACTTGAGAAGCACAGATTCCTGGGCTCACTCACCTACTGAATCCAGAGAGCTGAGGATGGTAACAAGAAATCTGGATTTGTAATCATCCCCAGGTGATACCGATGGACACTGAATGGACACTGAAGTTTAAGAGTCACTGGTATACAGGTGATGTTTTGTTTTGTATCTGATCTTGTCAGCACCATTTTTTAAAAATGTGCTTTTTAATCATCTAGTCCTAAAATATACTCCTTGTCTCTTTCTCACAATTAGTATCTTTCTAGAAACATGAACTCTTAGGTTTGCAGTTTCTGTTTCCTGACACATTCAAATGACCTTAATGTTGGGTCTCTGAGGCTAAGTCAGGACACATACTTAATTGCTCACCTCACAATTCCTTTCGCTTCTTCCTCAGCACCCTGTTATCAACAATTTACCAGGACATAGATCCCCTGCTTTCCATTTCACCATATTGATTTTTTTCTCTGAATAATTCGATGTATTCAACACTTAACTATATACCAGGAAATGTGCTAAGTGCTTTATTAACTCTTTTAGTCTTCACAACAACCCTGTGAAATAGAACATATCATTATCTTCTTTCTATAATTGAAGCGACTTGCTCCAAGAGGTTCATGGCACAGCAGGATGCAATCAGCCTTCCAAAGAAGGGCCTTCATCATCACTGTGCTGCCTCTCACTCTCAGGCTTTTGGGTTGTTTAGCAAAGCAAGATTATGAAGAACTGATACCTCCTATGGTCTCAATTTTATCCCAACTTCTGAATATTTGGTTGTTACTAGAGAGGACTGACAGACAAATTAGAAACATAAGTATTTCTATGAGTATTGCATATTTTATGCAATCTATTCCATTATATTGTGGTCTGGGAATAGTATGTTTTCTATAGGTTTTTTATTTTGGGGTATTTGTTTTGTACTTTGTTGGGAAGGAAACAAGGAATCCAATTTTCAGTGGAAATCTAATACTATATTAAAACCAGACACAAATACAAACTCCTCAAAGCATAAGTCAGAATACAAGAAACATACCTTTGGTCCTTCGGGCCCTGGAATTCCCCTCTGTCCTTGATTTCCTTTGCTCCCTTTCTTGCCTTCATCACCCTAACAAGATAATTATGAAAATATAGATTTTCATATGGTATTAGCAACCTCCCCTAACCTAGTAAGGACCATAGCGGAGCCAGATTCTCGACTAATACCAACTTTAAAGTGGTGTGCCCTGAGCACAGCTCAGTTGCACAGGATTCGTCAATGTTCTTGAGGAGATAGATGACTTCAGATTGTTCAGCCTTTACTATTTACTCAGTATGATTTGCTATTTTTCAAAAATCTAAGTTTTGTATCTTTCTTTTGGAACTTTTATTTGAATTTATAGTTCATTTTCACCCTTGGTCTATTAACAGATGGTTCTGAGACATTCACAGTTTCAGAAATGAGTACTATCTATGCTTTTTCATGCTGTTTTTCAATTTTTCTATTTCAGGTTTAAAACATGAAATGAGACATTTTAAAAATCACAGCCCTATTTCTTCCTCACTGGGGAGTCTAATTCTTTCCCCCAAAAGAGACCAATAGTTTTATTGGCAGGAAGATGCTTGAGCATTAACCTGGGGCAGAGCTAGGAACTGACTACTAGCTGTTGCCCAGCATGGTTGTGTAAAACAGTGCTCTCCCAAAAGAATTCCTTTACCTTCAAAACTATCTTTCAACTAGGGTTCAACTGCAAGGTGCCATATCCAGGGATGTACATAGCTCAACAAATGAAAAAAAAAAATTCCTCGTGGTCTGCAGCTGAGGCTATTTAAATATTTATAATATAAATTACTATGCCACGGTTTTTAAAGTTGAGCAACAGAATCACCTGGAGAGCTTGTTAGACCACAGATTGCTGGGCTCTCCACCCAGAGTTTCTGATTTAGTAGGTCTGCACTGAGGTCCAAGCATTTGCATTTTTAACATTCCCAGGTGATACTGATGCTGCTGGTTCAGGGACCACACTTTGAGAATCATTGGACTATACTAAGGTCATCAGCAAAGCAGGCACTTTATTTAGAAGAGATGACCTCCTATAGAATCCACAGAGGTTTCCCTGGTCCACACTAATGTAAAGCAGTGGCACCGGTGTAAAAAAAAGTTGAATGTCCAAATATCTTATTTCATTATCACTTACCAGTAGAGACAAAATTCAACCACAACTCTTTATTTTCTTCCCTCCACTACCACTAATTTAGGTTATTGACCTAAATCACCCCAGAAATGAAGAGCAGGAACCCAATTACATGTAATAAATCGCCAACACTGAACCATGGTATACCTGGGCTATGTAACATGTTCCTACCACTCTTCTCCAATAGCCTTTCATAAGCCACAAGTCACCTCAAGCCACAAATTCAGTAGCCTCTCTTTCCAATGCACATTCTTCTTGCCTTATTGGTGGCATCTGATACCACCCATTGCTTTCATCTTGAAATCCTTTCTCCTTGGTATCCCTAACATGCTACCATTCTGCCTATTCTGTTGAGTGCTTGTTCTCCAGCTACCTCACAATGTGGGGCTTAAACCTCAACTCTCTTCCTTAGAGACATTGTTCATTCTCACAGCTTCAATTATTAACTCCAAGCGCCTATTTTCCAAAAGCACTTCCTAAAAACAACAGTTCTCCTGAATGTTAGCAGATCGGCATTTCTAAAAGTATATTTCACGTGATGATGTTATCCCCTCCACCTCACCCAAAAAGGATCCCTGAGACTGGTAAATCAATAAATGAAAATGTTTAAAAGCCTACAAATATATTTAAATTTCATATCTTCACATTTAAGATTAAGGATTCAATTTTAGTGAGTATGCTCACAAGACATCAATTACTATTTTAGTAGAATTATGAATAGAACACTAATATGTATACACATTTTATTTTTACTTGACTTGTACATAATCCATAACAATCTTTACAAGGGAATTGATAACTGCACATAAAAATAGAAAGAAGGCCAGGCGCAGTGGCTCACACCCGTAATCCCAGAACTTTGGGAGGCTGAGGCAGGTGGATCATGAGGTCAGGAGTTCCAGACCAGCCTGGCCAATATGGTGAAACCCCATCTCTACTAAAAATACAAAAATTAGCTGGTTGTGGTGGCACACACCTGTAGTCCCAGCTGCTTGGGAGGCTGAGGCAGGAAAATCGCTTGAACCCGGGAAGCAGAGGTTGCAGTGAGCTGAGATCGTGCCACTGCACTCCAGCCTGGGGGACAGAGTGAGACTCCATCTCAAAAAAAAAAAAAAAAAAAAAATTGCAGGAAGACCTGGAATCTTAGAGGCTATAGGTTATGTCACTAGTGGTCTTATCCTATTGATGAATTTGTATAGTCTCATCTTAATATATAAAAATGTTATTCAACTAGCATTTCTACAGTGTTTAAAATAAATTTATGCCAAGTTGTGAAATGAAATGGCCATTCAATAAAGTGATATGTCTTACTGCACGAGATTTTATAAATAAAGAAAATTTATGGACTGTCAAATCTCAACGACGTATCTCAAGGCTTCTTTTCCTTCCTATGTGTTTTTTAAATGTCAATCTGACCATTTATTGAGAAAACGTGTGTGAAACTCTTCTCCATGCTGGGTCTTACAATAGATGTCAGGAAAATAAAAGTGAATCATATATGCTTGCTGTCTTCCAAAATCTTGCAAGATAATATTCATACTTTTAGCCAGACATAAACACATTGACATAGTAAGAATAACAATCAAATTTCTTCTAAGTTGGCCCCTAAGTATGAGGACCAGAACACAGGCTGCTTCCTCCAACACTGTCATTTCCATACCTTGGGGCCAGGCTGTCCTTTTCCAGGTGGTCCTTCCAGGCCTCTTGGTCCCAGAAGCCCTGCTTCTCCCTAGAGAAAATGACACTGATGTCTTAGCTGACCCTCCAGTAGACAGACAGTGTGTATCATTCCCCCTTGTCTCCTTTTATCATCAGTGGATTCACACCATACCTTCACTCTAGTCTCAAAATCAATTTGGAAGTTTATAAACTTGAAATAAAGTAACATCAAACTCCAGTTTAACTCAGAGCAGCTGGAATATCATGAAAAAGTAATTTCTCAGCCAATTTCCAAAGCAATAAGCTCATTTTCGTTTGGCTTTTCATTCGCATTTGGTAGATTTTTTAAAAAACAGGGAAGACCTTCAGCCTTTCCATCTGCTGTTTTTTTGCTACTTTTATTGAAAAATGAGTATTTCAAATGTCAACTCAAAATACTTCAGGAAATCTTTACAATGGCCTCATTTCCTGAATGCATTTACAGACTCGCCTCTTGGGGGGGCACAGGGAGTGGCTTTCTCTTAAGTTTAAATTAATGTGCTTTCTAGAAATCCTGAAGAAACTAGGCCATAACCAAAACACCAGACAGAAGGCAGAGGATGTGAGACACTATCTCAGCCTTGGAATAGGCCACTCCTTCTCTCAGGGATAAGTGAAAAGGGACATTTGGGATTGTGAGATATTTTTTCTTAAAGAGACTAAGTTTGTCCTGAATGGTTCAATTCGAGCTCCTGTAGGACCAAGATATCAGTTTGGTTCAATAGTTCCTACTCCAGAAATACGAAAAACTTGGTGTTACCTTCTTCCCTGCAGCTCCATCTTCTCCTGGTACTCCTGGTTGTCCTGGCAGCCCTATTGAGCCTGGCTCTCCCTGGTGGATGAACAAATATTTTATTTCCCAAAAGTTCATACCTCCATTCTGAGGTACTTGCAATTGGATGTATCTTACAGTGTCTGAGAAAAGCCTCCGAGAAATCTGATTAGCAATTAATACTAAACTATTTGATCTTGGGAAGCTACTTAACATCCCTAGGCCTTAGTTTTTTATTCTATTTTTATGGGCTGAATTGTGACTCCAAAAACATATGTTGACATCCTAACTCTTTGTACCTGTGAATGTAACCTTAATTGGAAACATGGTCTTTGCAGATTTAATCAAGTTAAAATGAAGACATTACAGGGGGCCCTAATTCAGTATAAAAGGTGATATAATTTGGCTCTGTGTCCCCACCCAAATCTTATTTGAATTGTAATTCCCAGTGTTGGAGGAGGGGCCTGGTAGGAGGTGATTGAGTTATGGGAGTGGACCTCCCCCTTGCTGTTCCCATTGTAGAGTTCTCATGATATCTGGTTGTTTAAAAATGTGTGTGTAGCATGCCCCACTTCACTCTCTCTCACTCTCCTGTTCCTCCATGTGAAGATGTGCCTGCTTCCCCTTCTCCTTTTGCCAGGATTGTAAGTTTCCTGAGGCCTCCCCAAAAGCCAAGCAGATGCCAGCATCATGCTTCCTGTGCAGCCTGCAGAACTGTAAGTCAATTAAACCTATTTTCTTTATAAATTACCCAGTCTCAGGTAGTTATTTAAAGCAATGAGAAAATGGACTAATACAACGGGTACTATCAGAAGAGGAAAATACCTCTTGAAAACAGACACACAGGGAGAGCACTGTGTGACAAGAGAGGCAAAGACTGGAGTGAGCATCTGCTAGGCAAGGCATGCCAGGGGTTGACAGACACCCTGAGAAGCTAAGACGAGACCAGGAAGCAATCTCCCTTACAGGTTTTAGAGAAAGCATAACCCTGCAGACTGATTTTGGACTTCTAGCCTCTAGAACTGTGAGACAATAAATTTCTGTTGTATTAAGCCACTCAGTTCCTAGTACTTTCTTACATCAGCTCTAGAAAACTAATATAAAAGTGAAATAACAAATTTCTGCCCTAACAACACTTCCAGCGCTAATATTCAGTAATTCCACTTGCTTTCGAGTTAATTTACGATTAGTAATAAATCCTTTAAAATGTTCAGGAAAAGAAATATGCTACTTTCAATCAGTTTAAAGCATCTTTATGGCATTTATTAATAGCAACAAAATGGAAAATAATTGAAAGCAACTTCAACTAACCTAAACAAGCCAGTGGAAAAAAACACAGTAAATCTAACACTAAGTAGATGGAATGATAAAGATGAGAGAAGAAAATAATAAACTTGAAAACAAAAAGTAAGAAGATTCATAAAACTTAATGCCTTCTTTTTTTTTTTTTTTTTTTTTTGAGATGGAGTTTCGTTCTTGTTGCCCAGGCTTGAGTTCAATGGTATGATCTCAGCTCACCGCTACCTCCGCCTCCCAGGTTCAAGTGATTCTCCTGCCTCAGCCTCCTGAATAGCTGGGATTACAGGCATGTGCCACCACACCTGGCTAATTTTGTATTTTTAGTAGAGACAGGTTTTCTCCATGTTGGTCAGGCTGTTCTTGAACTCCTGACCTCAGGTTATCCGCCTGCCTTAGCCTCCTAAAGTGGCGGGATTACAGGTGTGAGCCACTGTGCCTGGCTGGTAATGCTTTTTTAAAAACTAATAAAAGTAAATAAATTTCTAATAGGAATGATTAGGTTTTTTTAAAGATATCAATAAACAATATCAAAAATGAAAGATATAACTATACATAGTAAAAAATTTTTAAGTCATAGAAAATTGGTGATAATTTTTTCAAATGTATTGGAAAACAATAATAATCTTTGAGAAAAATATGAATTATATAAATGCTGTAAAAGAAATGAACAAGCTAGATAAACCAATAATATTAAATAAATTGAGTCAGTGATTAAAAGTCTCTACTTTCTCTCCCTCCAAGATCACAAGCTTAGTTGGTTTTACAGTCAAGACTTACCAAACTTCTAAACTTTTGAAGAACAGTTATTCCCTATCTTATACAAACAGTTCTAAAAAAAAATAGAAAAGAGGGAAGTCTACCTAATTTATTTTATGAGGCTTATAAAGCCTTTTCAAAAAAAATTATACAATGTCAAGACAAGAAAACAAAATTATAGACCATTCCCTCTACGAGACATAGCACAATTTAAGCTTCCAATCAAATGCTTTAATTTCCTACAGTGCCTGTACAAAGTTTCCAGGTCATAATGCAGGGATTGAGAAACCAGGGAAAGTTCAGGCATGTCTCTAACGAGACAAATATATATCTGGGTGAACCAAGGTATCAAAAGTTCACAGAGTAGATTACCAGAAAGAGTTACACAGAGAAAACTGTAAGTATCTGCTGAGCATCCATCTTGAGTATTCAGTTGAATACTGCTCAGTACATGTGTATGAAGAAACTACCCAAGGCCAGGAAACCAACCAACTTAAAGGATTAGAGAGAACTGACATTGAACCAGGAATAGTGCCTATTTCTACTGGCAAGAAATAAAACCTCACAATTCTGAGGGCATAAATTGGAGTTCTAAAAAGGGTCTTACCTCAACAGTGGGGAAAAATTAACCCTAGACTAAATGTTGCTGTAGTCTTACCTAATAAAACTTAAAAGCAAGACCAAAATGGGTCAATCTGTTTTCAAGTAACTAAAAAACATCCAAGAACAAAGCTCAAAATAGAGGAATACAAAAATATCCAACACAAAAAAAGGTAAAATTCACAATGTTGGGCATTCAATAAAAAAGTATTCAGCTGGGCATGGTGGTACATGCCTGTAATCCCAACTACTCAGGAGGCTAAAGCAGGAAGACAGCTTGAGCCCAAGAATTCAAAGCAAGCCCGGGCAACATAGCAAGACCCCACCTTTTAAAATATTAATATTAATAATAATATTTAATTTAAAAATAAAAAATAGGCATTCAAAAAGGCTGAAAAATATAGCACTTTGTGTTGAGAAAAATCAATCCATTGAAACTTACCCAGAAATAACACCAGTAGTAGAATTAGGAGGTAAGAACATTAAAACAGTTATTATGACTATGTTCCATACAGTCAAGAAACCAGAGGAAATTTAAAGCATGTTAAATAGACAAATGAAAGATATATGAAGGATACAAATTAAAATTTTAGATTTGAAAATTATGATGTATGAGATAAAAAACACTGGACAGAATTAAAAGCTGATTACTGTCATGGAAGAAAAGATTAGTGAACTAAAACATATAGCAATAAAAGCTATCCTAAATTAAACACAGAGAGAAAAGAGACTGAAAAAGAATGAGCAGAGCACCAGTGAACTGTGAAATAACCTGAAACATCCAAATAACCTGGCCAACATTACTAAAGCCCATCTCTACTAAAAAATACAAAAATTAGCCAGGAGTGGTGGTGCCGCCTGTAATCCCAGCTACGTGGGAAGCTGAGGCACTGGGATCTCTTGAACCCAGGAGGCAAGGCTGCAGTGAGTCAAGAGCATGCCACTGCACTTCAGCCTTGGTGAAAGTGAGACTCTGTCTCAAAACAAAAATAAAATCCAAATATAAGTAAAACTGGAGTTCCTGAGGTGAGGAATTGCTATTTCATGAAATACTGGCCAAATGTTTTCCAAATGTGATGAAAACTATAACTCATAGATCTAAGAATATCAGTGAACCAAGAATATCAATGAACTTCAAGCACAAGAAACATATCTAAGGCACATTATAATCACACCACTCAAAACCAGTGATGTACAGAAAATCTCAAAAGCAGCCAGAGAAAAAAAGACATGTCGTGTAGAGAAACAAATATAAGGATAACAACAGATTTCTCATCAGAAACAATGTAAGTGAGAAGACAATAGAACAGCATCTTAAAAGTACTAAAAGGAAGAAAAAGCAACTGCACACTATAATTCTATAACCAGAAAACATAATAAGCAAAGATTTTTTTTTTTGGAAGTTGATTTGGCAATTTCTTGGAATGCTAAATGAATACCTACCTTCTGACCTAGCCATTTCACTTCTAGGTGTTTACCCAAGAAAAATAAAAACAAATGTCCATACAAACACATATATAAACGTTCATTTATAACATTTTATTTATAATAAAATTTATACAAATTTATAAAATTTATTAAAAATTTTTATTTATAATATTCCAAATCTGGAAAAAAACAAAATTTATACACAAGTGAATGGATAAACAAATTGTGGTATATCCATATAATACAATACTATTCAGCAATATAAAGGAATGAACTGTTCATATATATGCTACAACATGGATCTTAGAATGATTTTGCTGCATTAAAAAAAGCCAGAAAGTATCATATAGTATATAATTCCATAAAAATCTAGAAAATGCAAACTAGTCTATGATGACAAAAAACAGATCAATGGTGAGCGGATAATTGGAAAGCAGATCTGTGGGAAGCATATTAGTGAACATAGAAGTAGTTACAGAGGGATAGAAGGACAGATGGTAACTTCTGAGGGTTACAGAAATATTTATCATCTTGATTGCAGTGATGATTCCAAGGGTATATACATATCTCAAAGCACCAAATTGTATACTTTAAACATGTGCATTTATTATATGCCAATCAGATAATACATAGTTATTAAAATAAAAGCAAAAATCCTGAATAAAAGATTAGTCAGTTGAATGATCATCATTAAAAAGTACACATAATGAATTGAGTTTATCTCAAGAATGCAAGGATGGTTTGACATCTGAAAACTCTGTAAATGTAATGTATCGTATTAACAAGTTAAAAGTGGAAAACAACTCAATTATCTTAGTAGATGCATAATTTGATAAAATCCAGTAATCATTTATATTTAATAAGTAACATTTGGTACAACCAAAAAAGAAGGGAGCTTCCTTAACCTAATAAAGGGTATCTATCAAAAACTTTCAGCAAACATCACACTTAAGAGTGAAATTTTAGAAGCACTTCTTTTGAAGTCATTTCTTTTAAACATTGTACAAGTGATCCTAGCAGTACAAAATGATAAAAAAAAAATAATAATAAAAGAAGAGCTAAAAATAATAGGTAAAACTTTATTTTCAGACAATATGATTGTGTACATAGGGACTGAAAAAGCAAGAGATTTCACAAACAGATTTCACAGGGTGGCTGGATACAAAATCAACATGCCAAAAAACAAAACAAAACAAAACAAAAAAACTTCTCCTATAGACCTATACTAGTTAGTTAAAAGATATAGAAAAAAAATTCACAATTACAAAAATTTCTTCAAGGTATCTGGAAATAAATTTAACTAAAAAAGTACAAGACCTTTATGGAGAAAATTACAAATATTTTCTTGAAAAATTACAGCTTTTCTCTGTGGTATGAAAGACTTGCTATATAATTTGTAGATTTAGTGCAAACCAAATGGGGTATCCTGTTAAATTTGACAAGCCAACCCTAAAACATGTATCTTAGAGTCAATAATAACCAAGAAAGAAGATGAGAGTATTTTTCCTTTTAGATGACAAAACATATTATAAACCTATTATAATCAAGACAAGGAGGTAATAGCACTGAGAAATATAAATAGACAAATGGAGTAGACTAGACAGCTCAGGTGCTGATACTCAAAATATGGAAGCTTGATATTATATGAAAGAGGTGGTACTGCAAATCAGTGTGGTAAAGATGGACTATTCAATAACTGATTCTGAGGTACTTGCTTATTTATAGTAATAAAAAATAGATCCCTATATTAACCCATACACAAAAATAAATTCCATGTGGGTTAAATACCTAAATTTTAAAAACAAAACACTAAAATTTTCAGAAAAAAATGCATAAGAATATCTTTATGAATCTCAGGTCAAGAAATATTTTAAAATAATATTCAAAAATCACAAATCATAAAGGGATAGAAATATATCACAATTTAAAACTTCTGTATACCAAGAAGTACTCTAAGTGAAAAAAATAAGTCACAGCCTAGGAGAAGATATTTGCAGTTTGTATAACACAATAAGATGTATTTGTACACACTTCATATTTGCACAGATTTAGAGAAAGGAACATCATCACCTATTGCTAGCAGGAAGGTAAACTGGCACAAGCATTTTGGACAAGATTTTTGCAGTATCAAAATTGAAGACTCGCCTGCTCTATGATCTTCCCATTCTACCTCTAGCTGTCTATCTTCTACAAGTCAAGAAACTTGTCCTCCAACGTGTACAAAAGGAAACAGAATGTTTGTGGCAGCATTGTTGGCAAAAGCAAAAAGAATGACAAGCAATTTAAATATCCACCACCATGAAGATGAATAAATATAAAATGAGATATTTTCATACACTGGAATACTATAATGCGATTAATATCAATGAATTAGAGGCATACAAAAACACAAATAAAACATAAGGCTGACTATAAATATATTGCAGAATGATATATCATGTAAAGTTTAAGGACACAAAAAAAGTGATATATGGTTTATGGATAAAAATGTGTGGGAAATTATAAAAACTTCAAAAGAATGATAAACACCAAATTCATGATAATGATTATGTGTGAGGAGAGAAGGGAGGGCAGGGGGATTGGGGAGTGCCAGCAGGGACCTTCAGCCACATCTACAATGTTTCTTTTAAAAAGTCTAGAGTCAGTGTGGTAAAACGTTAACATTTGATAAAGCTGGGCCATGGAATACATAGGTGCTCTTTGTATTATTCTCTGTATGGTGAGTATATTTGAAATACTTCATTTTTTTTTTTTTAAGATGGAGTCTCACTTTGTGGCCAGGCTGGAGTGCAGTGGCGCGATCTCAGCTCACTGCAACCTCCGCCTCCCGAGTTCAAGTGATTCTCCTGCCTCAGCCTCCCGAGTAGCTGGGACTACAAGCACGCACAAATATGCCCAGCTAATTTTTGTATTTTTAGTAGAGACGGGGTTTCACCATGTTGGCCAGGATGGTCTCAATCTCTTGACCTCGTGATCCACCTGCCTTGGCCTCCCAAAGTGCTGGGATTACAGGTGTGAGCCACTACGCCCGGCTGAAATACTTCATTTTTTAAAGTAAGTTTAAGATTGCACATGTCATAAGTGGTGAAACTGAGATTTGAACTTGGGTAGTCTAATGGCTGAGCCTTACTATATCGTATATTGCCTCTCTGCAATTGATATATATATAACATAATATGTTTGTATACATACATACACAGAGGCATATATTACACATATGTACAAACATATATGTTAAACTTGGCACTTAGTATACTGTGTAGCACATGGAAACCATGTAAAAATGGCAGCTATTATTACTATATTAATACTTTTTTATCCTTTGTAATCATATGTTTATATATGTAACATGTATATTCTTCTTAGACCTACATCTTATATATTCTTCTAATACTCAAATGCTTGTAAGAATATGACAATAACAACAGAACAATGGGGAAGTTGAGTGCTCAACATGGCTCTCTAGATCCTATATAACTTCAGGATGAGTTACAGAAACTGTGAAGGGTAAACTAAGTATTTGTTCATTTATTCGGCAGTATTTATTGAGAATCTATCATGTCCCGAAAGCTGGGGATTCTATAATAAACCAAGATAAACAAAGTGCCACCCCAGTGGAGTATATATTGTAGAGCAGCACTGTCCAAGAGGAATATAAAGCAAGCCATACGTGTAATTATAGCTTTCGCAGTAGTAGTAGCCACACTTAAAAAGTAAAAGGAGCCCGTTATATAGAGTTAGATAACACATGCAGGGTCCGTACTGCAATTGGATATAAAGGAAACCTTATATAATATTACATAAAGTATCATAACACTTCTGAGCAGCAGTCAACTCACCTTTGGACCTTGTACTCCAATTCCCACTGGTCCTCGAGGGCCTGTAGGTCCCATTTGGCCTATTTCTCCCTAGTAAGAAAAGAGTTTAATACAGCAGCAAAGTGAAAATAATATATTCCTGCTGTTGATCTCCTAAAACTTGTCTTATATCAACAAAGTAAAACAGTTTCATGTGCTCAATTCATATATATTGCCTGAAATCCCTTCAGGGGGACGGATTTGCACCAGATTTGGAATATATGTAAATGAAAAATGTACATAATGTTTGATGTATATATGGTCTGACTTAAAATATAGGCCTTATAGCATATTCAAAATTGATTTTAAGGAGCCCCTTGTGGAGGGTATCTGGAAAAGATGGGCAGTTGCATTCTAGAACAACTAAAATTGGCACAGGAAAAGCCAAGGTAACTGCTGATCAAGAGCAATGTCATAAGCAGAGAACACAACTTAAGCCTTCAAGGACAAGCCCAAAATCAAAACTCTCAAGAATAGTCAGAGTGGTCCATTGAGCGGCTTCTCACACGGACAGCTCTAAGGAGTGTGTTCTAAGGTGAATAGTCTCAGAGAAGTATTTCATTTATTTAACAATGATTCATGATTCTTAGAAGCAATATTAAGGATAACTAGTTAAATAAGTGCCATGCTCCTCCTCAAGGAAAAAATAATAGTTCCAATCTATGAGACAGTTTGATTCCCAAGTACATAAAACATTTTTATTTGTTAGGTCATTTCTGACCCCATCTCTTTAGCTAAGGTTTTAGTAGTTGCATCTACTGTCAGAGTGGTGGTGAGAATGAAAATTAGCCAACCTAGAGAGACACATAACCACTGGTTGCCTCTATTAATATCACTGCTTGAGTTGCTAGAATAGGATCTCATAAGTAAAAGTAACAAAGAAAACGACAAATGAAAATTGTGTAAATAAAACTTTCTTAAAGCATAAAAAATACATATTACATTTTCTAAATTGTCAGGAATATCAGTAACATTTTGCATTAAGTATAGATCTCTGATTTTTAAGTTCATTCTATCTGCTGTCTTCCCTTGCACTGGCACTGATCAGAAAACAGCAATTATACTATAGATATATTAAACTCCACTCTCATTTACAAAGTTACCTTGGAACCAGGTAAGCCTTGTCCTGGGGGCCCTTGTGGACCAGGTGGACCAAGAGGACCTTGGATTCCCTTTAAAATAAAATTTTATAAAATAGTGTTAGTGAAATTAAGTGGTTTCAAATCCTCTAAAGTGAAACTTTAGTTAATACCCCATAATAAGTTACTTATACTCAATAAGCATTTGTGGAGTGGGGTGCCAGGGGCTGCTAGTTAAACCACAATTTGCATTCTTCCCTATTTCCATATTAAGAGAAATTCTAGCTGGCCCATATGTCTGCCTAGAATAAAGACCACGTTTCTCAGTCCCTGTTGAAGCCAGGCGTGGCCATGTGGGCTAGATTCTAGCCAATGGGATGTGAATGAAGTGATGTGTGTAATTCCTGGTTCGTGCTAAAAGAAGAGGTATGCCTTCTCCTTCCCTTTTCCTCTTCTTCAGTAGCTGGAATTAAGAGAGGGTGACCATCCAGGATCATGCAGATGAGGAAAGCACCCTCAGTATGGCAGACTATCAAGACTGATTAATAGAGGCACTATATCAGCTTGGAGTTTTAAGTAAGGAAAATAAAATCACATCCAGTTAACCCATTTAATATCTCTGTCACATGCAGGCAAACCTATATCCCAATATATATGTATCAGGATGGTAAATTGAAGGTTTGACCTAGGCTCTAAGAAGCAATAGTTAGTAGATACCAAACTGTATCTACTGAACAAACTGTATCATGTTGTCCCAATATATATGTATCAGGATGGTAAATTGAAGGTTTGACCTAGGCTCTAAGAAGCAATAGTCAGTAGATACCAAACTGAAGAAGGTTCAAACACTTGACTCCCTCCTTCACAATATAAATGAGGTTTTTATACATGGGTATAAAAAGGGATATGCACATATGTGTACATGCGTATATGTGGTTGTTTATATTTCACTCTATTTTGTAAAAGATCTGAGTTGATCAAGCCTCCAAATATTTAACAAAAATCTGTGGGCCATTTAAGAGATATTGTAAACATGTTGCTGGAAACAGAAGTTCCCTCATAAACCCATGAGGGAAAACATTCATTTTTATAAGAGAAATAGGAAGATCTAATATAACAAGAATTCAATGGATAAACACATCAAATTAAAGATAAGAACACTGAATAACTGCATAAACAGAGGTTAAATTTAAGTAGAATTTATATCATTTGTCTTAAAAGGTAAATACATTCTTTTCTTGCTCAGATCATTTTACAAATAGAGATTTCATTTTCAATAGAGATCAGCTCTATAAGGACACATCTACCTCGAAATTTTTTTTTCTTTTCGAAAAGAAGAAAAGCGGGTGAGAAAATGAAAGAAGTCCGAGAGTTTTGTTTTGTTTTTTTTCCCAAGCTGAAGAACAACAACCTCCACCAAGGAACAGCATTAAAGGCGACAGGAAACTGTAGGTAGGAGGTCCAGAATTCACAGGCCATCTGAACAGACTTGTCTTCGAACCTCATATTTAGCCCCATAGTGATCACTCGGCACCAGGAGCACCACAAGAACCAAGATGTGACAGCATTGTCCGACCACTTTTGGGATCAGTAAGCCCCTCCTAAAACCAACAAATAAACTACAAGTCTTCAGAATGTCGGCTGGTATCATCAAATCATGATATTTGAGTAGCCCAAACGTCCAGCTCTTAATTATTATCTAAATATTTATTTATACATTTATCTTGGCTTCTTCTGTACCTTAAGATTCCTAATATGTTAGACTAGGACCTCTGCCAATGGCAAGGGAATGGAAAAAGGAGTCATATCCAACTTTGCTGTTGTTTGGACTAACAAGAAAAGTAATAATAATAATAAATTAGCAGACAATTAGAAATAAACCCAAAGTGAATCTCAACAATGACATTTGGAATTATCTCATTTTTTAAATTTTTCCCTTCTCCCACTACCCTAGATACAGAAAGCACTATTCATTCTTTAAGCAAGAGAATAATCCAAACCTTACTCATAAATCTTAATCAAACCTGCCCTGCCACTTTCTAACCAGGAGATATTTAGCATAAAACTGGATTTGTGGGTCGCTTTGATTAATAAGACTGTGTAAGTATATGGCAAACAACAAAGTATATGGTAAACAAAAAACTACATGGTAAACAACAGTAGAGAGTACTGTAATACTATCTTCACATTATTTAGATTTATCACAATACCCAGATTTTCCAAAAGTTATCAGAAGATTTTGGAAATGGTTCTAATCACGAATGTAGACATTCTTACAGATCTTTCTTTTCTTCTCACCAAGAGGGGCCAGGTGTCATTTTTAAATTATATCTGTGGTTTGCTTCTATTCCAGAAGTTTGCCCCTTAAACTAAGTGGTTACCTCTGATCCTGGTCCAAGTTTTAACTATAATACTTTTTTAAAAAATTGGTATGTGGCTACTTAGAGTGGTTGGTAGGGGGATATTACTCTATTCCATTGGGAGAGAGTGGGATTTAATTTTCACAAAGCTTCAAGGAGAAAAAAATACACAAACCAGCAGGTATGTAAACTATTGTTCCCAAGGGGAACTAAAAATATTGCACCAAAACATTTACCTTGTTAATTAGGTTTTAATGTTAAAAGTCACAGCATCAAGAAACACACTACTTATTTTTTAAGCCTTTGGAAGTTCTAAAAAATAAAATCTTCTCATGAAACCATCTTATCCTGCCCTATATTCACTTCTGGACTTATACTCCATTGCAATTAACTGTCAAATATACTCATAGATGTTTGCAGGACTGGCCTTCAATGAAGACCAGGATTAGGCTGGAATGTTCTGCACTGAAGGGAAAGGAAGAATGCATTAATTACCTGTTCCCCTTGACTCCCGATTCCAGGGATACCCATTGGTCCTTGGGGTCCCACAGGTCCCATATCCCCCTGCACAGAAAATAAGCCAGGAAATAAAAAATAAAATAAAATCTTATTATTTCATACTTTGCTAACCTGGAATTGGGCTATGTTAAAATCTATCTTTATACTATAAAAAAAGTTCAACATGGAAAATTATAAAACTTTATTTTATTCCTTTTAAACAGTTTATAATTCAAATTCTGCAAAATAGTAAATGACATTTTTGCTATTCAGTCTAAGTTGGTGAGCATTTGTATAGGCTTATATTTATCAATCATTTTTCTCACAGACAAAAATTCCTGAATAGTTGTTATGACACAAACATTTCCTGCTAAGATTGCAACAGAAATATTTAAAAGTAGAAAATTCATAGGATATAATGAAAATAGAATGAGAGATAAATTGAAGAAAAATATTTTTACATTTTCTAAATACCCTTTCCCTCCAAATCTTATTTAAAATGCATTTTGAAAATGAAGAAATGATCTCAAGTGAATGCAGCAAAATTAAAGAGCCCTATTTTCTTCTTCCATGAAATTGAGAAAACAAAATTAAAGTTACCAGCAAGAAGAACATAATTCATTCTTTCTGTGTCTTTATACAGATGTTTGTTGAGTGCCCATTATAAGCCAGAAAGTGTTCCAAACACTAGGAAAACAACAGTGACCAAAACAGCTCAAAATCTCTGTCCTCCATCGAGCTTAGATTTTAGTAGAGGAAACAAGATGGTAAACAAAACAGGTAGATAAAATAACTAGTATGTTGAATAATAAGTGTGAAGGAGAAAAATTAATCAGGGAAGAGAGGAGGCAGCGATGATTTTGGTTAAGATGTCCAGAGATGACATCACTGATGAGAGGGAATGAGCCAGGTAGAAACCCAGAAGAAAAGCATTCCAGGCAGAGAAACAGCCAAAGCAAAGATGATGCCTGACATGTTCCAGAAAGAGCAAGGAGACAGTGCGGGTGGAACCATCTCCATGAGGGAGAGCTGTAGACAATGAAGTCAGAGAATTATGGCAGTGGAGTCAGGTAGAAGGATCAGTGGGGCATTTGAGACCACTGTAAGGACTTGGCTATTCTCTGAGTAAGTTAGGAAGCCACTGGAGGGTTTTGAGAAGGGAAGTGAGAGATCTGACTTGGTTTTTAAGGCCCCATCTGGAAGCTGTATGGAGAACAGACTGAAGGAGGTCTACATGAGACATGATGGGGCACAAACCAGAATGTTGAGAGTGGAGGTGGTGGGGAGTGCTCAGAACCTGGATAATGTTGAAGGTAGAGTGATGGGATTTGCTGAGGACTGAGAGGACTCTTGGCAGAATAGAGTTGTCATTGACCGAGAAGCAGCAGCCTGAGAGAAAAGCAAGGTTTGAGGTGGAGGGTGATATCAGGAGTTCAGTTTTGGACATGTTTAGTTTGAGATCCCTAAAATGAACATCCAAATGGAGATATCAAGTAGGTGGGAGAGGCCTGGGATGAGAACACAAATTTGGGAGCCCTCAGTATATAAATGATATTAAAGGCCATAATTGAGTGAATTTGCCAAGTAATAGAAAAAAGAGATGGTCCCAGGACTGAGCCCTTTAAGCACTCCAATCATTAGAGGTCAGAGAGGTGAAGAAGTCACAGCAGTGGAGACTGAGAAGGAAGCAGCCAGAGAGACCAAGTGAAGAGAGTGTTTCAAGAAGGTGAGGGATCCATCTGTCAAATGCTACCAACAGGGCAAATTAGTTGATGACAGAGAATTGACCGCTGGATTGAGTAACATGGTTAAGATGCTCATTTTAATGGCAGTTGTATTTAGTCTACATTAGGGCCACAAAACTTGTAAACAGTTGGATAGTAGATACTTTGGGCTTGAGGGTCGTAATAATGTCTCTTGTAATTGATCAATGCTGCTTTGGAAGTACAAGTAGCCATAGATAATATATAGTGAACAAGTACACCTGTGGTCTGATAACATTTGTAAAAACAGGCAGCCAGCTCCACAGTTGGCCAACGTTTGAGCTAAATAAATATGTTTTTATGAAGAAAAATGTATCATTTGTTGGGCGCCATGGCTCACGCCTATAATCCCAGCACTTTGGGAGGCAGAGGTGGGTGGATCACCTGAGATCGGGAGTTCGAGACCAGCCTGACCAACATGGAGCAACCCCATCTCTACTAAAAATACAAAATTAGCCGGGCACGGTGGCACGTGCCTGTAATCCCAGCTACTCAGGAGGCTAAGGCAAGAGAATCACTTGAACTGGGGAGGTGAATGTTGCAGTGAGCTGAGATGGTGCCATTGCACTCCAGCCTGGACAACAAGAGTGAAACTGTCTCAAAAAAAAAAAAAGAAAGAAAAAGAAAAGAAAAATGTAATAATTAGATCAAACTTTATAAAATATTAAATGTATAGAACCTCCACTAGGAGATGCCCTGGAATACACCCCTTAGTGCTCTATCAACCTTTGATCTACATAAATATTATGGAAGGAAAACATAACGGAATCCAGTTCTGGCTCAGAGCTGGATTATTTTGATTCAGAACTTGATTTCTTATGCATCAGATATTTGTGCTAAATGCTTTAAATCCTTTCATTTAGCCTCACAACAACCCCTGTAAAGTGGCCATCCTCATTTTTCAGATAAGTGTAAGTAACTCACCCCAGGTCACACAACTGTTAGACGGCAGAGGTGATAGTCAAGTCCACTCTGACTCCAAAACCCAACTCATAGCCACTAGTTTGCAAATATTTGTTAAACACATAAGAGAGGGTCCCTTTTTGTGCAGTGTTATTGACATTTAAATACCTGTGCCATAAGTACAACTTTGTTTTGTACCATTTACATACATTTGAGAGGCCTTATCAGAGGCGTGTTTATATTATCATTTGAATCACAGACATCAAGCCCTCTGAATCTAGTGTTATATGTAAAAGAATAGGAAAGGAAGAAAGGAAAAAGAAGATGGTATTGAGGGAACAGCAGATAAAAGCTTTGCTATGTAATAATATCCTGATATTTCAAAGTGATTTCTTTGCATGAGCTCCAGATGTAAAAATACATGCACCATGTCACAACGCCACCTGAAAAAGTTAATTTACTGAACTCATAAAACAATGGTTCTGTTGTATTCAGTTCTCGCTGCTCCAAAGGAAGAAAGAGCATCTTATGTATTTTTTGGAGTATTTTGGAGCTGCTGTACAACCAGAACTAAGAGACTTGAACAAAGAATTGTATTGCATCTAAAATTCATATCACTCACTATTTATTTCTGCTATTTAAATACAAACAGCTAGAAGAGATAACTACCAGCAAATAAAAATAAGTCATTCAAGATTGAAACCCAACACTTGAGATAATCATGAATATCAATTGTTATTCTAATATAATATACAATATAATGATATGCTTAAAGGCTGATATATAAATGACTCCAAATTGATATGAGCTCTCTGCTTTTTTACACATTTCTTATATCCTTCCCCCTCTGGCAGCTTCACTTCCAATGCTCTTTATGGCTGTATCAGCCTCTAGTAGCTTCTATCACCAGCTCCATTCCCATTTCTAATCTGGTATAATCTGCAGCTGTTTTAAAGAAAACAAACAGCCAGTGAGAAACAGAAAAGCAATCCTTAACAACGAGGAGCTGACCTGACCCTGGCAAGTAGGCCGTGGTGTCAAACATGAACAATTTGACAAATCATCAAGATCAGACAAGGCCACGCCATGACTGTGATGGACCAAGATGAAAGCCAGACTACTCCACAATTATATCTGAGCACAGAAAAAAAAAAGCAAACACTGTATAAAACCCTCAAATTATCAAACATCCTCCAATACTGGCTAAAATGAGTGACTGCTACTTCTATCAGTTATGACTCAGCCTAACTCCATTTGTCCCAACTTCTAGATGAGATTCATTATAAATACTCAATCCTAAACTTATCCTCAATTATTGATAACATTAAATCCAGAGCCCATCCCTGATTTCTTAAATGCTTCCCAAAATCACCTAACACAAGCGCAAATCCTACGAAGTATCTTTCATCCTCTTCCTGAGTCACTGTAGGTTCATCGTATATGGTCTTCCTCCCTTCAGAGTCAACAAGCCTTGTTAAAACTCTGGATGGATTCCTGTTGGTCCTTGCTGGAGGGCATCAACACTAGTTTTCTTAAATGAGTTTTCTTATTTTAACCTGATTTTAAGATAATATTTTTGAGTGGGAGCCTAGGAATGGATATACACTTCTATAAGAAGGTCAAGTCAATGTTTTTTGTTGTTGTTTTTTTAGAGACGAAGTCTTGCTCTGTCGCCCAGGCTGGAGTGCAGTGGTGCAACCTCGGCTCACTGCAAGCTCCGCCTCCTGGGTTCACCCACCATTCTCCTGCCTTAGCGTCCCGAGTAGCTGGGACTACAGGCGCCTGCCACCACGCCCGGCTAATTTTTGTATTTTTAGCAGAGACGAGGTTTCACCATGTTAGCCAGGATGGTCTCAATCTCCTGACCTCGTGATCCACCCGCCTCAGCCTCCCAAAGTGCTGGGATTATAGGCATGAGCCACTGCTCCCGGCCAAGTCAATGTTTTTAACAACTGTTTTCTTTACTAAGAAGAAATGTCTTTTGATAATGTCTGGATTCAAAGCTGCTTTGCTGATGGTAGAAGTCACTGGATGTCAGAATCCAAATAGGTGAGACATTACAATAAACAGAAATAATCAAATTTCTCAGATCATAAGTCATCCTACATAATAACACATCTTGCATATACTAGATTTGGAGATCATGGTGGACAGGAGGCAGGACTAGATCGCAGCTCCCACTCGGATGGAAAGAACAGTATGTGGAGGCTCGCATTGTGAACCTTTGTTCCAGAACGACTGCAGGAATACATTAGGAAAGCCAAGAAAACCCACAGACTTGCTGAAGGGAATGGATTGCTCCTGCAGGACCCAGGAGACATCCCAAATATTGTGAGTGCCCAAACTATAGAAATGGGAAAGGGAGATTGTCCACCCCTGAACACATACCCCCACTGGAGAACCTAAAGGTCTAGATTATGGGAGCTGAGTCAATTTAGAGAGCCAAGCGAAATACAGGGGTAGAGAAAGCAGTGGGAAAATCCCTGTAGGCTCAGTGGGCCCCCTAGCAAGCCATCTCTGCCTTACATCACTGGGGTCCTTGAGGATGGCTGCCAGAGGCACTGGGAAAAGCCCACAGAGGGAAGGAAACCTCCAACTGAACTTTGTAATAATTTCAACAGATTGAGAAGTCTCCTGGCCAGAACTCAGGAAAAGGGCGTGAATCCAGTGTGCAGACTCCACAGGCAGGGGAAGAAGGAAAGCTCTACTGACTTTCCTAGCTGTGAGGTGGGAAGCCTGGGGTAACTTCTCAGCCCTACTCATCCACCACCTGGAAACAGACTCAGTGTTGTTGGGAAGGAACGGTGGGAGTGAGACCGGCCCTTCGGTTTGCATTGGAGCCAGGTTAGGACTGTGGCTGCCAGCTTTCCCCCACTTCCCTGACAACCTGTATGGCACAGCAGAGGCAGCCATTATCCTCCTAGGTACACAATGACATTGACCTGGGAACCTCACCCTTATCCCCCACAGCAGCCACAGCAAGACCCACCCAAGTAGAGTCTGAGCTCAGACACACCTAGCCTTGCTCCCACCTAATGGTCCTTCCCTATCCACCCTGGTAACTGAGACAAAGGGCATATACTCGTGGGAGTTCTAGGGCCCTGTCCACCACCTGTTCCTTCCCATACTACCACAGCTGGTGCTTTCTTGAAAGCACCACCTTCCAGGAGGCAGCCAACCAGCACAAAAATACTGCACTAACCAACCAAAGCTAAGGACCCTCACAGAGTCCATTTCACCCACTGGAGCAGGCGCTGGTATCCATGGCTGAGGGACCCACAGATGGTTCACATCACAGGACTCTGTGCAAACAGCCCCCAGTACCAGCCTGGAGCCCGGTAGACTTGCTGGGTGGCTAGATCCAGAAGAGAGATAACAATCACTACAGCTTAGCTCTCAGGAAGCCACATCCCTAGAAAAAGGGTGACACTACTAAATCAAGGAAACACCCCATGGGACAAAAGGAATTTGATGACAGCCTTGAGCCCTGGAACTTCCCTCCGACAGAGCCTACCCAAATGAGAAGAAACCAGAAAACCAACTGCAGTAATATGACGAAACAAGGTTGTTTAACACTCCCAAAAAAATCACACTAGCTCACCAGCAATAGATCCAAACAAGAAGACATCCCTGATTTACCTGAAAAAGAATTCAGAAGGTGAGTTATTAAGCTAATCAGGAAGGCACCAGAGAAAGGTGAAGCCCAATGTAAGGAAATTTAAAAAATGATACAAGAAGTGAAGGGAGAAATATTCAATGAAATAGATAGCATAAATAAAAACAATCAAAACTTCAGGAAACATGGATGCACTTACAGAAATACAGGCTGGGCACGGTGGCTCACACCTGTAATCCCAACACTTTGTGAGGCCGAGGCAGATGATCACCTGAGGTCAGGAGTTCGAGACCAGCCTGACCAACATAGAGAAACCCCGTCTCTACTAAAAATACAAAAATTAGCCAGGCGTGGTGGCGCATGCCTATAATCCCAGCTACTGGGGATGCTGAGGCAGGATAGTCACTTGAACCCGGGAGGCGGAGGTTGTGAGCTGAGATCACACCACTGCACTCCAGCCTGGGCAACAAGAGCAAAACTCCATCTCAAAAGAAATGCAAAATGCTCTGGAAACTCTCAGTAATACAATTTAACAAGCAAAAGAAAGACCTTCAGAGCTCAAAGACAAGGTTTTTGAATTAACCCAATCCAACAAAGACAAACAAAAAAGAATAAGAAAATATGAACAAAGCCTCCAAGAAATCTGGGATTATGTTAAATGGCCAAACCTGAGAATAATTGGTGTTCCTAAGGAAGAAGAGAAATCTAAAAGTTTGAAAAATATATTTGGAGGAATAATCGCGGAAAACTTCCCCACCCTTGCTAAAGAAGTAGACATCAAAATACAAGAAGCTCAAAGAACACCTGGGAAATTCATCGCAAAAAAGATCATTGCCTAGGCACATTGTCATCAGGCTATCTAAAGTTAAGATGAAGGAAAGAATCTTAACAACTGTGAGGCAAAAACACCTCACTAATGTTTAATTGTAATTCTTTAATAACATATTATATCAAGCACTAAATGGAACTTTTAAGTTTTATAAAGAGTATCTACAAAAATCCTACAGCAGAGGTAATAATAATGAACTGTTGAAATCTTTCCTGTATAGGTAACCTATAAAGGAAAACCTATCAGATTAACAGCAGATTTCTTACCAGAAACTCTACAAGCTAGAAGGGATTGGGGTCCTATCATCAGCCTCCTCAAACAAAACAATTATCAGCTAAGAATTTTGTTTCCACTGAAACTAAGCTTCATAAATGAAGGAAAGATACAGTCTTTTTCAGACAAACAAATGCTGAGAGAATTTGCCACTACCAACCCAGCACTACAAGAACTGCCAAAAGGAACTCTAAATCTTGAAACAAATCCTGGAAACACATCAAAACAGAAACTCTTTAAATCATAAATTTCACAGGATCTATAAAACAAAAATATAATAAAAAAACGTATATGGGCAACAAATAACACAATGAATGGTACCTCACATCTCAATACTAACATTGAATGTAAACGGCCTACATGCTTCACTTAAAATACATAGAATTGCAGAATGGATAAGAATTCACCAACCAATCTGCTGCCTTCAAGAGACTCGCCTAACACATAAGGACTCACTTAAACTTAAGGTAAGCTGATGGAAAATGACATTTCATGCAAATGGACACCAAAAGCAACATGGGGTAGCCATTCTTATAACAGACAAAACAAACTTTAAAGCAACAACAGTTAAAAAAGACAAAGAAGGTCATTATATAATGATAAAAGGCCTTGTCCAACAGGAAAACATCACAGTCCTAAGTATATATGCATCCAACACTGGAGCTCCCTAATTTATAAAACAATTACTAATATACCTAAGAAATGAGACAGACAGCAACACAATAATATTGGGGCACTTCAGTACTCCACTGACAGCACTAGACAGGTCATCAAGACAGAACGTCAACAAAGAAATAATGGATTTAAACTATACCCTGGAACAAATGGACTTAACAGATACTTACAGAACATTCTACCCAACCACCACAAAATATACATTCTATTCAACAGTGCATGGTACTTTCTCCAAGATAAAACATATCACAGGCAACAAAACAAGCCTCAATAAGTTCAAGAAAGTTGAAATTATACCAAGCAGTCTTTCAGATGACAGTGGAATAAAACTGGAAATCAACTCCAAAATGAACCTTCAAAGCAACGCAAATACATGAAAATTAAATAACCTGCTCCTGAAAGATCACTGGGTCAAAAATGAAATCAAGATGGAAATTTAAAAATTCTTCAAACTGAATGACAATAGTGACACAACCTATGAAAACCTCTGGGATACTGCAAAGGCAGTGCTAAGAGGAAAGTTCATAGCCCTAAACACCTATATCAAAAAGTCTTAAAGAGCACAAACAAACAATCTAAGGTCACACCTCAAGGAACTACAGAAACAAGAACATACCAAACCCAAACTCAGCAGAAAGGAAATAACCAAGATCAAAGCAGAACTGAATGAAATTGAAAATTAAGAAGTTCAAAAGATAAATGAAACAAAAATTGGTTCTTTGAAAAGATAAATTGATAGACCATTAGCAAGATTAACCAAGAAAAGAAGGGAGAAAATCCAAGTAAGTTCAATTAGAAATGAAACAGGAGATTTACAACTGGCACCAAAAATCCAAAAGAAATCCAAACAGAAATCCAAAAGATCATTCAAGGCTACTATAAACACCTTTATGGACATAAACTAGAAAACCTAGATGAGATGAATAAATTCCTGAAAAGATACAACCTTCCTAGCTTAAATCGGGAAGAATTAGATACTCTTAACAGACCAATAACAAGCAGTGAGACTGAAATGGTAATTTAAAAATTACCAATAAAAAATGTCCAGGACTAGATGGATTCACAGCAAAATTCTACCAGACATTCAAAGAATTATCAATCCTATTGACACTATTCCACAAGATAGAGAAAAAGGGAACCTTCCCTGAATCATTCTATGAAGCCAGTATCACCCTAATACCAAAACCAGGAAAGGACATAACCAAAAAAGAAAACTACAGACCAATATCCCTGATGAACATATATGCTAAAATCCTTAACAAAATACTAGCTAACTGAATCCAACAACATATCAAAAAGATAATCCACCATGATCAAATGGGTTTCATAACAGGGATGCAGGAATGGGTTTAACATACGTAAGTCAATAAATGTGATACACCACATGAACAGAATAAAACAGGCTGGGCACGGTGGCTCACACCTGTAATCCCAGCACTTTGGGAGGTTAAGGCAGGCAGATCACTTGAGGTCAGAAGTTCGAGATCAGCCTGGCCAACATGGTGAAACCCCATCTCGACTAAAAACAAAAATTAGCTGGATGTGGTGGCGGGCACCTGCAATCCCAGCTACTCAGAAGGCTGAGGCAGGAGAATTGCTTCAACCTGGGAGGTGGAGGTTGCAGTGAACTGAGAGGGCACCACTGCACTCCAGCCTGGGCAACAAAGTGAGACCCTGCCTCAAAAAAACAAAACAACAAACAAAAATCACATGATGATCTCAATAGATGCAGAAAAAGCATTTGACAAAATCCAGCATCCCTTTATGATTAAAGCTCTCAGCAAAATCGGCATACAAGGAGCATACCTCAAGGTAATAACAGCCATCTATGACAAACCCATAGCCAACATAATACTGAATGGAGAAAAGCTGAAAGCATTCCCTCTGAGAACTGGAACAAGACAAGGATGCCCACTCTTACCACCCCTCTGCCACATAGTACTGGAAGTCCTAGCCAGAGCAATCAGATAAGAGAAAAAAATAAAGAACATCCAAATCAGTAAAGAGAAAGTCAAACTGCCTGTTTGCTGATGATATGATTGTTTACCTAGAAAACCCTAAAGACTCCTCCAGAAAGCTCCTAGAATTGATAAAAGAATTCAACAAAGTTTCCAGATACAAAATTAATGTACACAAATCAGTAGCTCTTCTATACACCAACAGCAAACAAGCTGAGAATCATATCAAGAACTCAACCCTTTTTACAATAGCTGCAAAAAAAAATAAAATACTTAGGAATATACCTAACCAAGGAGGCGAAGGACCTCTACAGGGAAAACTACAAAACACTGCTAAAAGAAATCATAGATGACACAAACAAAATGCAAACACATCCCATGCTCATGGATAGGTAGAATCAATATCGTGACAATGACCATACTGCCAAAAGCAATATACAAATTCAATGAAATTCCCATCAAAATACCACCATCATTCTTCACGGAATTAGAAAAAACAATTCTAAAATTCATATGAAACCAAAAAAGAGCCCACATAGCCAAAGCAAGACTAAGCAAAAAGAACAAATCTGGAGGCATCAATTACCTGATTTCAAACTACACTATAAGGCCATAGTTACCAAAACAGCATGGTACTGGTATAAAAATAGGCACATAGACCAGTGGAACAGAATAAAGAACCCAGAAATAAGCCATCATACTTACAGCCAACTGATATTTGACAAAGCAAACAAGAACATATAGTGGGGAAAGGACACCCTATTCAACTGGAATAATTCAGCTGGAATAATTGGCAAGCCACATGTAGAAGAATAAAACTGGATCCTCATCTCTCACCTTATACAAAATCAGCTCAAGATGGATCAAGAACTTAAATCTAAAACCTGAAACTATAAAAATTCTAGAAGATAACATTGAAAAAACTCTTGTAGACATTGGCTTAGGCAAGGATTTCATGATGAAGCACCCAAAAGCAAATGCAATAAAAACAAAGATAAATAGCTGGGGCTTAATTAAACTAAAAAGCTTTTTCACAGCAAAAGGCACAGCAAAAGGAACAGTTAGCAGAGTAAACAGACAACCCACAGAATGGGAGAAAATCTTCACAATCTATACACCTGACAAAGGACTAATATCCAGAATCTTCAATGAACTCAAACAAATTATCAAGAAAAAAACAAACAATCCCATCAAAAAGTGGGCTAAGGACATGAATACACAATTCTCGAGAAGATATACAAATGGCCAACAAACATGAAAAAATGCTCAGCATCACTAATGATCAGGGAAATGCAAATCAAAACCACAATGTGATACCACCTTACTCCTGCAAGAATGGCCATAATCAAGAAATCAAAAAATAATAAATGTTGGCATGGATGCAGTGAACAACAGGGAACACTTCTACCTTGCTGGTGGGAATGTAAACTAGCACAACCAGTATGGAAAACAGTGTGGAGATTCCTTACAGAATTAAAAGTATAACTATCATTTGATCCAGCAATCCCACTACTGGGTATCTACCCAGAGGAAAAGAAGTCATTATACGAAAAAGATACTTGCACATACCTGTTTATAGCAGCACAATTTGCAAATGCAAAAACATGGAACCAACCCAAATGCCCATCAATCAATGAGTGAATAAAGAAACTATGATATATATATTATAGTGTGTGTGTTTGTTTATATATACATATATAGGTATATATATATATCTATACATGATGGAATACTACTCAGTCATAAAAAGGAATGAATTAATGGCATTCGCAGTGACCTGAATGAGATTGGAGACTATTATTCTAAGTGAAGTAACTCAGAAATAGAAAACAAAACATTGTGTGTTCTCACTCATATATAGGAGCTAAGCTGTGAGGATGCAAAGGCATAAGAAAGATGCAATGGACTTTGGGGTCTCAGGGCAAAAGGATGGGAAGAGGGTGAGGGATAAAAGACCACAAATTGGGTTCAGTGTATACTGCTTGGGTGATGGGTGCACCAAAATCCCACAAATCACCACTAAAGAACTTACTCATGTAACCTATCACCACCTGTTCCCAAACCACCTGTGGAAATAAAAAAATTATTTTTAAAAAAGAATATACTAGATTTATAATTAACCAGACACCTGTGTGGCATGGTTGTCATGTATACAGTTCAGAAATGTACATACATAAAGAACAATGACAATTTTATTGGCATTGTTTCTATTGTACACCCTATTATACAGTACCTTGTCCCCTTTGATTGATAGGCCTTGTAATCCCTGTGGGCCAGTTGGTCCTTCAGAACCTTTTTCACCCTGAAAGCACAAGGGAGGGATATCAATGCACCAACCAAAATCTGAATTTTAAAAGAGTTTACATTACAAATACTATGAATTGTGCTTCAAAATTATTTTTTAAATGAAGCACCCAAACTCACTGTTTACTACAAATGGGTAATTCTAATTGACTCTGAGATCTGCAACTTGCAAAAAATACATTAGTCATAACACTGAAACAAGAAGGAAGCTATCCAAGCAAAACACATATGTAGCATCCCTGAAGTTAGAAAAGAGCTCAGTTCCCAATTTAAACAAAAATATTCTGGAAATGGATCACCTAACCAATCACATAGTATAACTAGCTGGATCAAGCCTCCTTTTCCTTAATATTGCTGAAACTGGGTCCATCACACAAGAAAAATTTATCTCTCGTACTAATATGTGAACTAATACTTGCTAGGATTAGATTACTACATTTTTTTTTGTTTATAAACATTCATTGAAAATTTATGTTTAAAAGAATTCATGGAAAATCTTCTTAGATATGCTCCTATAGTTACATGACCTAAGTGAACAGCTCTGTCCTTAATATAATGTTTATTAAGTCATAATACTTCATGCATTTTTATGAAAAATAAACCATATAATCAATCAGAAGCAGCATTCATTTAATAAATTTATTAGAACCAAGAGTAAAATCAAAGAACATTTACAAATTAGCCCCAAACAGCACATACAGAGAACACTCATTGGTCTGACTAGTTGGGGAATGAAATATTCTGATTCTGGGTTCTTCTGATCATTACCACAGAATATAACTGCATATACTTGATCCTAAAACAGCACAGAACATGATGCGTTCTTTCTTTGATGAGATAGAGGTCAATGCCCATGAGCTATTACATACAAGAGTATCAATAAAGTATGATAATACCTTATATAATATAAAAGTATGTTGAACCTGTCACTATGAAATACCCTGGAATATTCTTCTTAATCTTTCACATATTCATTTCTCATTTATTTCTTTCTCTTTAAACACAGATTTTAAAGAGAAATAATTCTATTTGAATTTTTCAGATTATTTGGTCTACACATAAATAGAAGTAGAAATTTACTAAGTGCCAAAAAAATGTCAAATTGTATTACAAAACTTTCGGTGATGTCATGCCAAGTTGTTGACCTGTCTTCTGATAGTGATACTGTGATTAGTCAAAGGTGTTAGTAATATCCCTTTATCCAACATATTATTTCCATTATCATGACAAATTAAAATGTGTTCATTAACAAGGGTGTCTTTTAAAATTTAACCCATTCAACCTATAAAATGGGAGAAAATTTTCGCAACCTACTCATCTGACAAAGGGCTAATATCCACAATCTACAATGAACTCAAACAAATTTACAAGAAAAAAACAAACAACCCCATCAAAAAGTAGGCAAAGGATATGAACAGACACTTCTCAAAAGAAGACATTTATGCAGCCAAAAGACACATGAAAAAATGCTCATCACTGGCCATCAGAGAAATGCAAATCAAAACCACAATGAGATACCATCTCACACCAGTTAGAATGGCAATTATTAAAAAGTCAGGAAACAACAGGTGCTGGAGAGGATGTGGAGAAATAGGAACACTTTTACACTATTGGTGGGACTGTAAACTAGTTCAACTATTGTGGAAGTCTGTGGCGATTCCTCAGGGATCTAGAACTAGAAATACCACTTGACCCAGCCATCCCATTACTGGGTATATACCCAAAGGATTATAAATCATGCTGCTATAAAGACACATGCACACATATGTTTATTGCGGCACTATTCACAATAGCAAAGACTTGGAACCAACCCAAATGTCCAACAATGATAGACTGGATTAAGAAAATGTGGCACATATACACCATGGAATACTATGCAGCCATAAAAAAGGATGAGTTCATGTCCTTTGTAGGGACATGGATGAAATTGGAAATCATCATTCTCAGTAAACTATCGCAAGGACAAAAAACCAAACACCGCATGTTCTCACTCATAGATGGGAATTGAACAATGAGAACACATGGACACAGGAAGGGGAACATCACACTCTGGGGACTGTTGTGGGGTGGGGGGAGGGGGGAGGGATAGCATTAGGAGATACACCTAATGCTAAATGGTGAGTTAATGGGTGCAGCACACCAGCATGGCACATGTATACATATGTAACTAACCTGCACATTGTGCACATGTACCCTAAAACTTAAAGTATAAGAATAATAAAAATAAAATAAAATAAAAATAAAATTTAACCCAGCAGTCACTCACAACTAAGGATGAATTATTTGTTTTTATCTAATTGTTTTCCCTCCAGTAGAGATTTAGGATTCTTATAGATAATTGAATATTGATCATGGTGGAAGAAGGGGAAAATGAAATGCACTTTTAGAGCATGAGGCCATACTGAGAAGGCCATATCTTAGTAACCTGATGGAATGCCTGATGTGGAGGGTCTCAGACACTTAGAAAGCAGCATGTACTTCTCTGGGCAGTATGTGTGTACATGCATGTGTGTGTCTTTGGGGGAGACTTTGGAAATAAAGAAAGAAGGACTCCAAAATGTATCTTTACGTACTCTGAAATGTTGTTGATGCTGCTCAAAGTATTTTGGAAAACACTTTTTAACATGCCCTTCAGCAAATGTGCCAAAGATTATATACAAACTGCCTATATCAGGGTACAGCAAACTATAGCCCATAAGCCAAATTCAGCCCACTGCCTGTTTTTATATTATAAATATAGTTTTATTGGAACAGCCACATTCATTCATTTATACATTGTTTATGGCTGCTTTCAAGCTACAACAGCAGTTAAGTAGTTACAGCAGATACCATATGGCTCACAAAGCCTAAAATATTTGCTATGTGCCCCTTTACAGAAAAAGTTTGCCAACCCTTGGTGCAGAACAACTTGAGCTCCAAGAATTACATAAGGGAAATGATAGGAAATTCTGAATGGCCAGTTAAAAAGGAAGTCTTTTGTAACATTGTTTCTGTAGTAAAATTTTCTTTCTTCTTATATTGATGGCAGTACCGTTACAGATTGGTTTCTTATCTGTGTTTCACGAAAAAAACTGTGAGCAAAGCATTGCCATAGCTACACTCAATGATTTAACTTCTGGGCATAAGGATGTTATTTATCACTGTGGCTTTAAATGACTACAAACTACTTTAAGATATTTTTCTAATTTCATATGTAGTAATTACATGAAGTAGAAGTCTTTCAATTACTTATTTGTAGTTCCAAATTTTACTCTACTTTCACATTACAGGGAAATTTACATATTCCTTAATTTAATGCAATAAAGATGGTCAGAAAAATAATTAAAACTTCTAAAAATTGGTTAGGACACATTTTTAAAATTTGTAATTCATGAGCATGCAAGACAAAGCACCTTTTCCTGGTACAGAAGGTATTGTTACCTTTGGTCCTGGAAATCCTTCTCCGGGTAAGCCCCTCTCTCCTGGTACTCCCTCAGGACCACGGGGACCCTGGTTAGGATAGGAGAAAATGAGTAGCAAGAGGAAAGAGAAAATGGAAGGAGAAGTGATGAAACAGAGGAAAGAGGAAGAAAGAGAATGGTTATATTTCAGTTCACATGCCCAAAAAAAAATGGATAGTTGGATCTGTACTAAACATATACAGGCTTTTTCTACTTTATTAGTTCCTAAATACTATAGCATAATAACTATTTACTCAGCATTTACGTTGTATTAGGTATTATAAGTAATCTAGAGATGATGCAAAGTATACCAGATGTGCATAGGTTATATGCAAATACTATGCCATTCTGTCCAGACTTGGTGGGTTCTTGGTCTCACTGACTTCAAGAATGAAGCTGCAGACCCTTGCGGTGAGTGTCACAGTTCTTAAAGGTGGCACGTCCAGAGTTTGTTCCTTCTGATGTTCGGATGTGTTCGGAGTTTCTTCTTTCTGGTGGGTTCGTGGTCTTGCTGGCTTCAGGAGTGAAGCTGCAGACCTTCACAGTAAATGTTACAGCTCATAAAGGTAGTGTGGACCCAAAGACTGACCAGCAGCAACATTTATGGCAAAGAGGGAAAAACAAAGTTTCCACAGTGTGGAAAGGGACCCCAGCAGCTTGCCACTGCTGGCTGGGGCAGCCTGCTTTTATTTGCTTACCTGGCCCCACCCACATCCTGCTGATTGGTCCATTTTACAGAGAGCCGATTGGTCTGTTTTACAGAGAGCTGATTGGCGCGTTTTGACAGGGTGCTGATTGGTGCGTTTACAATCTCTGAGCTAGACACAAAAGTTCTTCAGGTCCCCACTAGATTAGCTAGATACAGGGTGTTGATTGGTGTATTTACAAACCCTGAGCTAGACAGAGAGTGCTGATTGGTGCATTTACAAACCTTGAGCTAGATACAGAGTGCTGATTGGTGTATTTACAATCCCTTAGCTAGACATAAAGGTTCTCCAAGTCCCCACTAGACTCAGGAGCCCAGCTGGGTTCACCCAGTGGATCTCCCACTGGCTCACAGGTGGAGCTGCCTGCCAGTCCCAGGCCTTGCGCCCTCACTCCTCAGCCCTTGGGCAGTTGATGGGACCAGGCACTGTGGAGCAGGGGCGGGGCTCGTTGGGGAGGCTCAGGCCACACAGGAGCTCAGGGCGGGTGGGGGACACTCAGGCATGGCGGGCTGCAGGTCCCGAGCCCTGCCCTGCGGAGAGGCAGGTAAGGCCCGGTGAGAAATCCAGCGCAGCGCCGGTGGGCCAGCACTGCTGGGGGACCCGGCGCACTCTCCGCAGCTGCTGGCCCGGGTGCTAAGCACCTCGCTGCCAGGGGCGGCAGGGCCAGCCAGCTGCTCCGAGTGTGGGGCCCACCAAGCCCACGCCCACCCGGAACTCTAGCTGGCCTGCAAGCACCTCTCCCTCCAAACCTCCCCACAGGCTGAGGGAGCCGGCTCCGGCATCGGCCATCCCAGGAAGGGGCTCCCACAGTGCAGCGGTCGGCTGAAGGGCTCCTCAAGCGCGGCCAGAGTGGGCACCGAGGCTGAGGAGGCACCAAGAGCAAGTGAGGGCTGCCAGCACGCTGTCACCTGTCACCATTTTATACAAGGGACTTGAGCATCTGTGGATTTTGGTGTCTACGGAGGTCCTTAAACCAATCCCCCATGAATACCAAGGAATGGCTAATGACTGTAGCACTATTTAAATTTTTAGTGAGAATCCTTCTAGTAAACTCAATACTGATTAGTAGAATTGTAGAGCTAGGAAGAATAATATTCTCACTGTATTAAATACTCGTTCCATTTGATTGGCATAAAATGTTCTATTCCAGTGTTCTCAAAGTAGAAGAAAATGGAAATTAAATGATGTTTTGAAATAATAATTAAGAAATAAATTATCTGAGGAAATGCTAAAAATCTGGAACTGTGTGGCCCAGAGAAGGATGCAGAGTGATTTAACAATTTAATTATCAGGGGAGTGCTGTGAAGAAATCATCACACAGCTGTTTTAAAGCATTAAGTGCTGTTTACATGTGTTTCAATTTCTGTACTGATAAATTTGGATTAAAACTTGAATTATTTCGGGAACTGGTTGAACCCACAGGCGGTTCTATATGCAAATTGAAATCTTGATAGGATCATTAAGGGGAAACATGATTTTCAATTGCAGTGATTCAAATTAAGAAGTTCATGTAACTATTGCTCAGAAAGCCACAAGGAAAGATGACTTCTCACATAAGTTAAGAAAAACACAGTCTCAGGCTTTGAAATGGACTTGCAGAAAATGTACTAATGGAAAAATTAAAGAGTAATAGTGAGGTTTTCATTTAAATCAGGAATTTTTAAAGACGATAATTTTTCTCTCCTTTTCTTCTTGGCCAGAAGGTAAAAAAGTAGTAAAGGAACTTACAACAAGAATCTTAGAAGAAAAAACTGAAGCTTTTTCTCTGATGAATCTAAACAGATAATTAGGCTTCACTTGCCAGAGAAATAAACCTATGATGGAACAAAGTCTGCCAAGTTTCCCACAAGTTCCTAAACCAGCACACTACAGACACTGAATGATCTTTGGGCTTGAGATACAGTAATCCAGGGTGGTTAAAGACGCTTTTCTCCTCAAGCCCAGTAGCAGAACGAGGATGCAGCATTATACTCATCAGTGACTGATCATAGTTATAGATTCGTAAGAAAAAGATCTGTTTTTCAGTGTTTAGTTTTTTTGTCTTTCCCTAATGTTTTATATTTTACAAGACAATCTTCTTTAGTATTTATGCATACTGATTTAGTAAAGACTTTAATTAAAAGAAAAACCTAACATCTTATTCAATTTAAATTGCAACACTTAACAAACAGAAACCTAGCTTTTAACACTTCCAAAACTTTAATAAAATCACTAATATCCATGACAGTTTATTCTACTGGCAGAGCAATTAGCTAGTAGAAAAATAAATAGGAGCATGAAAATTATTAATAGATTGCAAACTAAACCAAATTATTAATAGATTGCAAACTAAACCGAAAGTGCCAAGCCAACATCACATATTTTAACAAAGAAAACACATACTTTAACAAAGAAAACATTGACAAATTATTTTTTCCCTAATAATATGACAAATGAAAAAAAAACACAATTTACATTAAATGTAAGGAAGTATTTTTCCAGTTCACTCAACTTTTTTCATTCATCCAACAAAGATATACCAAACTACTAGCAGGTAAAAGGCACTGTGCTAGGTTCTAGGGATAGCAGACAAAACTGCTCCCTGTCTCATGGAGCTGACAGTATTGCGTAATAGTTAAAAGCAGATTTTGGTGTCATTTGGACTGAGGTTCAAGTCCCAGCTCTGCTACATATTAGCAGTTTCACCTTAAACAAGTAAGTCAGTCTCTGCAAAGCACAACATCCTCCTCAAAATGGTGATAATAATAGTATCTACCTCAACCACAAGTGTTCATGTAAGGATTAAGTCAGAGAGATTTAAATCTTTTACAGATTAAGCACTCAATAAATATCTGCCATCATTATCCAAATTATTTTACTTGAGTCCTGTAATTGCTAAGAATGTCCTTTCATGGAAGTTTTTACAAATAAAGGCAGTCTCAGAGTGAATGATTTAAATTAAACAATGTGTAAAAAGCATGCTGCACAGAATAAACACTGAATCTTCCTTCATTCTCTGCACTTCTAGAGTATGTTACCTAAAATGGAGGTGAAAATATTGGGTCTTTAAGGAGCCAAGTATTCAAAGCTGCTGAGAACAGAGAGTTAACGCTCATGGACAGTCTTTTAGGAGAAAAAAGCAGTGATCCAAAGTGTAATTACTATAAACCATCAGAGTAATATTCCACGCCATCAGTATATTCTCAAGTCTTCCAGTTAAACACTCAGCATGGAAGATGATCATTAGCCAGAGAAGAGAAGTAGAAGGTACTTAGGTTAAATGAGCTATAGTTTAATTTATTAAGATAGTACCAAAAGATTATTTTTACAAGACTGAAATCCTTCTATTAAAAAATCTCAGTGTCCTTTCTAAGGCCATGAGAACCAATTACAACTATGACATACTTACTTGGCTTCCAACGAACATCTCTAATAAAAAATAAATAATGAAGGAATCTAATTATCAGTTAACACAGCCTGATCAGTGAAATGCTTTATCTGAGACATTAACAATGAGATGAAATATGATTGTCCATTATGTTCATCTTATTACTTTCCGTAGTAATCTCAATAGTGTTAATAATCAATAAAAATGCTTTCAATATGCATTGCAAGCATTAGAGATAAATATGCTAATAATAATAGTAACTGTCCATTATCTTCAAACAGTGTCATCTACTTTATTTTTTAATCTCAAAGTAATTATAGTTCTCTTTCAGGGTTTTTTTTTTTTTATTTACAGTGCTCTGAATAACCTTGCATAAAAAACAAACAGATCACCCTGACAGTCTTAACCAATTTAATTTTTATGAATCAGTTACATCTACCAGACCAGCACAAAACTAGTGGTAATCACATAAAGATGACAGATGACGGTTCAAAAGTAGGTCTTGGAGCTAGAATATTAATTCAGTCTATCAGCAGATTTATATTAGTGTGGCAGTGAAAAGAGAGTAGTACTAAATATGAAACACTTGAAATAATTCAGGCAAAGAAACAAAAGTAAAGGACTTTCAGTAGAACCTTTGTCAGTCCTCAGATAAGTCTTTACCTTACTTCTAAATAATTCAAAAATTCACATTGTTGGCTGAGCATGGTGGCTCAGGCCTGTAATCCCAGCACTTCAGGAGGCTGAGGCGGGCAGATTACCTGAGGTCAGGAGTTTGAGATCAGCCTGGCCAACATGGTGAAACCCCATCTCTATTAAAAATACAAAAATTAGCCAGGTGTGGTGGCTGGAGCCTGTAGTCCCAGCCACTTGGGAGGCAGAGGCAGGAGAATCTCTTGCAGCCGGGAGGTGGAGGTTGCAATGAGCCGAGATCGCCCAATTGCACTCCAGCCTGGGGGACAAGAGTGAGACTCTGTCTCAAAAAAAAAAAAAAAAAAAAAAAAAATTCACATTGTTGATTTTTTTATAATGACATTTTGGTGCAACATTTTGATATGTTATTTAGGATCTTCCCCACCTTTGTTATGATTTTAGTTCCCAATTAAGTATAACTCTGTGTAATTATGACTCGGAAAGCAAGCAAGCAAGCAAGAATTTCATGTTCTGGTAATATTGTTAAAAACTCTCAACTACAAACAGTTAGAAAGACACGTAATATACATTTTTTAAGATGAATTTTAAAGGCATGGAAGAGTCCAAAGAAGATAACAGAAATTACAGGGTTCAAAAAGAGAGAATCAAAACTCAAGAACTCTAGCATATAAGTTAAGCATCTTAGGTAAGCATCTAAGCTGGTGCTACAGCTGTCCTGAATAGAAAAGTGTGCTTGTACGGTGGGAAGAAGACTAGGAAATTTAGAGGGAGGAACAGTAGCAAAGACTTTGGCTCATGCAATGGAAAATGAAGACAGAATTATGACTGAGAAACTGAGATTCCCACAAACTTATAGACAGTCTCCAACTTAAGATGGGATGGTTTGACTTAAGATTTTTGGATTTTACAATGGGTTGGTCAGCATGTAACCCCATGGTAAGTCAAGGACCTCCTTATGACTTACAATGGGCTTATGGTTTCTACTGAATGCATTGCGTTTGCATCCTCATAAAGTAAAAAAATATATAAATCAAACCATTGTAAGTTGGGAACAATCTTTGGTGTTACCAACACTAAATGCATGTTCAACTTACAGTATTTTTGACTTATGACAGGTATAGTAGGATGTAACTCCATTGTATGTCAAGGAGCATCTGTATATATTCAATGAAAGAACAAAGTAGAAAAAAGCCATCCCATCAACACAATGATATGAATGACAAGAATCATGTCTGCTTGGTTTGGGCTTGTAATGACTAAAAATTTCTACCCTGGTCCTGTGCTGTGTATGAGTTTATGATTTCAACTGGCATTATCTAAGTGGTTCATGAACACCTTAGTGAAGACATTAACATCAAGGAAACCTCTGGAGTACATAAGAGATACAAACACAAACTCCTCTCAAATCCTAAGAACATTTAGGATTCACAATTAAAGCCCAGCTGAAAATAATTCAGATGGCAAAGTACAAAACATAAAAGAAAATAACTCACAATGAATAAAAGTAAACTAACACAATGTAAACTTCCTCAAGAATGTCAAATAATAGAATAAAATAATAGAAACAAAAAAGAAGTACTTTAAACACTTAATGGTCTTAAGGAAATAAAGGAAAATACAAGAACAGTATAGTAAAAAGATAATAAATATAGTTAATAAAAGGCAGATTTTAAAAAATAACTAAGAATTTTTAAAATACTAACTTAAAAATACAATGAATGAGTTAAGAACATTTTATAACCTGATGAAGATAAATTTGTGGATTATAAGTTAGATTTGAGAAAATTATCCAATTGCAACCAAATATCTAGTAGGATTTCTTGATAAATAGAATGGGGAAAGAAAATATTTGAAGAAATAATAGCTAAGAACTTTTTTAAACTATGGAGTCCTCAGATTCATGAAACAGTAAATCTGAAAAAGTATATGTGAAAATATATTCACACTTATGTGCATCATAATTCCTCTACAGGAAATCTAAAGAATAAAAAAATATTGCAAAAGCAGCCTAAGGCAAAAATAAATTACTACAAGAAATTATAAACAGACTAAAGACATGGAAACAGAAACCATGGTTGCCAGCAGGCAATGAAATTAGTACACAATCCAGACTGCACCAGCTAAACTATTCTTACAAAGCAAACTAAACAATGGCATTTCAACCAAAGGCTGAAAGGGTTTAGTGCTAACATATTTTTACTGAAAACATCTTCTGAAAGAAGTATTTATTGAAGAAAACAAAGAAATCAGCCCAGAAGAAAAGAGAAATTTAGGAAGCTATGTCAACTAGGAAATGGGTAAATATATGGGTAAAACTATACAAATACTGACTAAAAAAAGTTCAAAAATAATAATAAATAATTTTGGTAGGATGAAAATAAAGTAGAACTAAGTCAATAGGAATAATACTCTGAAGGTGGAAGAAATGATTGAAGTAAAAGTCTCATATGGTCAGTAGATTTTTCAGGAGTGGGTGGCAATATTGATGACATTTCAAACTTGTTAGTCAAGAAAACATGTTAGGAATCAACCTAAATGCCCATCAATAGTAGACTGGATAAAGAAAATATGGTACATATAAACCATGAAATATTGCACAGCCATAAGAAAGAATGAGATCATGTCCTTTGCTGCAACATGGATGGAGCTAGAAGCCATTATCCTTGGCAAACTAACTCAGAAACAGAAATCCAAATACTGCATGTTCTCACCTATAAGTGGGAGATAAATATTGAGAACACAAGGACACAAAGAAGGGAACAACAGACATTGGGGCCTACTTGAAGGTGGAGGGAAAGAAAAGGGTGAGGATGGATAAATTGCCTATCAGGTACTATGCTTATTATTTGGATGATGAAATAATCTGTATGCCAAACCCCTGTGACATGCAATTTACCTATATAACAAACCTGCAAATGTACCCCTGAACCTAAAATGAAAGTTAATAAAAAGAACACATATTAAAGTTTACTAACCACAAAAAAGAAACAAAATATGTAAAAATATATACAAGTATATGTACACATATATAGATATATAAATACCAAGTTGTATATGTGCGTGTATATATGCTTGAGATATGTATATATATTTGATATTTTGCCCAATTTCTAATTAGATTTTTGATTTATTACTGAGTTTTGAGAATTTTTTTTAAAAATGTATTCCCAATACAAATCCTTTGTAAATGTGTAGTTTGTGAATATCGTCTATTTAGACCCTTAACAGTGTCTTTCACAGAGCAAACATTTACTACTTTGATGAAATCCGATTAATTACTTTTTAGGGGAGACCATGTTTTTGGTGACATGTCTAAGAAATCTTCATCAAGCCCACAATCCTAAAGGTTTTCTCATATATTGTATTCTAAAAGTTTTATAGTTTTTACATTTTATATTTAAAGCTATGATCCATTTTGAGTTACTTTTTGTATAAGGTGTGAGACTTAAATTGAGGTTAATTTTTTGTGTTTGCACAGACATCCAATTGTGCCAGCACCATTTGTTAAAAAGACTATGTTTCCTCTATTGGATTGCTTTTGCAATCTGTTGACTATACTTGTGTAGGTCTGAATCCGGGGTCTCTATTCTGTTCCACTGATCATATTTCTATAATTTGCCAATACCACACAGTCATTATTACTGTAACTATATCATAAATCTTAAGACCAGATAAGTTAGTATAATTTCTCCAAGTGTATTCTTTTTCAAGTTTTTTAAAAGCTATTCTAGCTCTTTTGCCTTTCCATATTAATTTTAAAATAGCCCTGTCCAAGTCTAAACAAAATCTTGCTGGGGTATCAAAAACATTTGCACTAAACTTTTACATCAATTTGGGAAGAATTTACATCTTTATGTTGTTGAGTCTTCTAATCTATAAACATGTCTCTAAATGTATTAAGTATTCTTTGATTTCTTTCATCAGTGTTTTGTAGTTTTATACAAGTCCTATACATGTCTTATTAGATTTCTACCCAAGTATTTTTCTTTTTTAGCAATTAAAAATGGTGTTGTGCTTTTAATTTTAGTTTCTATGTGTTCATTACTAGTATACAGAAATTAAATTGATTTTGTATGTTGATATTGTACCCTGTGACCTCGCTGAACTCACTTGTTAATTCTAGGAGGTTTTCGTATACATTTCTTGGGATTTTCTATGGAGGCCATCATATCATCTGCAAATAAGGATAGTTTTATTTATTGTTTTTATACCAATGCCTTATATTTCTTTTTCTGGTCTTATTGTGCTGGCTAGAACTTCCAATATGTTGAATAAGGCTGGTGAGAGCAGACATCTTTGTCTTGTTCCTGATCTTAGAGGGATGCATTCACTCTTTCACTATTACACATAATGTTAGCTCTAGATTTTTCATAGAAATTGAGGAAGTTTCTCCTCTATTTCTAGTTTTCTGAGAGTTTTTATGAGAGATTTATCAGCGTTTATTAGGGTTTTGAGTTTTGTCAAATGCTTTTCTGTGTCTTTTGATGTGATCATGTGATCTTTCTTCTTTAGCCTATTAATATGGTATATTCCATTGATTAATTTTCAATTATTAAGCCAGGGTTGCATCCACAGGATAAACCCCACTTAGTTATGCTGTATAATTCTTTTTATATATTGCTGAATTCTATTAGCTAGCATGTTGTTAAGAATTTTTATGTCTATATTCACAAGGGATATTGGTCTGTAGTTTTCTTCTTATGTATGCTTAGTATTTTATTTTGGTATCAGGGGAAAACTGGCCTCATAAAATAAGTTGATAAGTGTTTCTTCCTCTTCTATTGTCTGAAAAAGATAGGGAGACTTTACTGTATCCATAATGTTTTATGTTTTTTAAAGAAAATCTAAAGCAAGAGTAGTAAATGTACTAAGTATAATTGTCTACCTGGTGGAGGTTTACCAACTCATTCTCTATATTTCCAATATGCTTAAAATATTTCATTATTTAAAAACAAAAACATTTTAAGAACGACAATGAATAAGTGACACTCATCCTTAAGTTTAGTGCTGAGTTTGGAAGGCATAAATAATAGTAAAGCACAAAGTTCTTTGGAAAAAACAATCATCAATCTATATTTTAAAACTTTTTATGCCGGGCACAGTGGCTGATGCCTGTAATCCCATTACTTTGGGAGGCCGAGGTGGGTTCATCACCTGAGGTCAGGAGTTCGAGACCAGCCTGGCCAATATGGTGAAACCCTGTCTCTACAAAAACTACAAAAATTAGCCAGGCATGGTGGTGGGCACCTGTAATCCCAGCTACTCAGGAGGCTGAGGCAGGAGAATCATGTGAACCTGGGAGGCAGAGGCTGCAGTGAGCCGAGATCATGCCTCTGCCCTCCAGCCTGGGTGACAGAGCAAGACTCTCTTAAAAAAAAAAATTTAATTACGACTTATTTCTTTGACATTTTCAGAATGTTTCCAGCTCTGAAAATCATCGACCTAAGGAGAACCCAATCTTTTAATTTTATAGAAGTTAAAATTTGAGACTTTGCTAAATTAAATACATCCACAAGTTCTTTGATATTTTTCATAAGGGGGCAAAATCTTTTTCTATTCCACTCAAATCTGAGCTGGTCCTATACTTATTTTAGATATCACAGAAATGATGCTGTATAATTTCTGAGGCTGAGCCTTACATGATGAGTGGTTTCTGCCTATTGGAACACTCCTGCTTGGATTCAAGCTGCCATGTTGTGAGGAAGCCGAAGCAACCACTGTAGCTGCCCATGTGGAGGAGAACTGAGGTCTCTGGGCAGCAACCCCTGCTAAGCTCCCAGACAGCAACCTGCACCAAACTGCCAGCCATGTGAGGCCATTTTTAACATTCCAGCCATTTTAGCACTCCATCTGACTTCAAGTTACACAGAACTCTCATGTCAACCCGCAAAATCATAAGAAATAACAAATTATTGTTTTAAGTCACTAAGTCCTGAGGAAGTTTGTTAAGCAGAAACACAGAACCAAAATAGAGAGCAAAATAAGTTAGTGATTTATCTTTAATGGTACTATCTATTTAGTGGAAACTAAGACTAGATCACTGATCTCTAGATGATTAGTCCAGTGTATTTTTCTTCCATATGATGCTCTCTTTTTTGAATTAGTATATTCAGACATTAGTGAAAAGCCTAAACCTAAACAATATGTTGCCATTTCACTCGCAGAGTGCAGTAAGGAAGTGTATGTTTCTGTGAATATACACATATGAGGAACTATGCAGTGCAAAGACAACTTCAAAGACCAGATATCCACAATCAGTTGTTTTTATTTGTACCTAAGTGAGTCAGCTACTATTTTTCCCTAGGAGAATAATGATTACTTGAAAAGATAACAAGTTTCTTATACCAGAATAATGATATTTTATTCACTTCCTCTCCAAATGTCTTTTAATAGAAATTTTTTTCTTCTCCAACAACAGTAAACTTCAAAGCTACATAAAAGAGATGCTGTGAATAACACAGGTATTATCTGTCTACTATTATCAATCCTAGCTTTAGAGCAGACTCATGGATTAGATAATGAGCCAAGTCCTTATTCTCAGTGATTTTTCTTGTGGTTACAAAGAAATCCATTATAAAGTATAAACATTAGGCTTGAGTCCAGATCTTTCTAGAAAATTTTGACACATGAGAACTCTTTTCTTCTTGTTCAAGTTGATTAATCTTGTAAGAAGTTACAGTAAAAGACAGTTGGTTGTAAACATCATATATATTTACACATATACATATATACATAGTTCTATTTCAAGTGTTGTGAAAAATAGCACTTGGATCTGGTCCTCGCATATTTATTTTCATTTGTTGCTCATAAAGATACAAGTTGGTTGGGAGGCTGAGGTGGGTGAATCACCTCAGCTCAGGAGTTCGAGATGAGCCTGGCCAACATGGCAAAACATCATCTCTACTAAAAATACAAAAAAATTAGCTGGGCCTGGTGATGTGCACTTGTAGTCCCAGCTAATTGGAGGCTGAGGCAGGAGAATCACTTGAACCCGGGAGGTGGTGGTTGCAGTGAGCCGAGATCGTGCCACTGCATTCCAGCCTGGGTGAGAGTGAGACTCCGTCTCAAAAAAATAAATAAATAAAATAGATACAAGGTGGATTAATTTGACCATTTATTCTAAACAGAAAGAACAAGTAAAAACTATGTTTGTCCTTTTCATTCCATCTAGAATTTTTGCTACTTACTGGCTGTCCAGGCTCACCAACTCCAATGGGTCCTGGAGCTCCCAGTCTTCCTTCTTGGCCTCTTTCTCCCTAAGAGAAAGAAATGATAGAATGAAAGCTTGAGATTTTAAATAAAGAATAAACATAGCACAAAGTTCTCTCAAGGTTTCAACAAAGATAAATAGTAAAATAGACAAAATGTTCATATTCATAAAGGTAAAAAATTCTAGAGGAAGAGAAATAGCTCGAATTTAAGTGAACAAATTACCCTAAAATGTTTATTATCTCTTCTTGTCCAAACGTAATTCAGCATTTTCAGTTTTCACAAAATATTGTGTAAGAATTGGCAGGACAGACTGTGTGGCAATGCACGTTGGTTACTGAGCTGACTAAGCTGACAATGTGTGTGCTGTGCCCTGCCCTCTTGCCACCATCCAGGAATGTCACTCCTTCCTTGTCCCCACTCTGTCCTATTTCATCTCTCCTTTAAGCTCTTTTCAGACTTCATCTCCTCCAGAAAACTTCTCCATAACTCTGTCAACATAAACTCCACCTTTCCTGGAGTCTCAATGTGCTTATTGTTGAAATGCTATACATGGGGATATTCAATTAAATTCAAAGTACACTGTTTTGTACTGCTTGCTATTTTAATCCTGCATCAAAGTCTTATTGTCACAACCACTTAGAAAAGCTATTCAAAATAGGCACTTCTGCTTTATTATATCCTGCATAATGTACAGCCTCACAGGATGGACATTCCTTCCTTCCCTTTCTAGTTCTCTACAAACCTCTCTGCCAACATTGACCTATTCATTGCCATGGCCCTCCTGGTTTCTGCCCCTTTATGCTTATTAAATGTGAACCATGATTGTTGATGTGTTAAATTGTTTCACTTCCCAATAATATATTTGCATGTGAATGTTTAAAGTCCATGAAAACAACAGAACTACATGTACCTTGGCAAAAGGGTGGGTATTTGGAGACAAGTAAGTTTTTCATTCCAACAAAATTAAAAAATACATTAATTATTCTTGTGGTAACTGCCCCTGATAAGCACATTTCTGTGTCCAAGCATATAAAATGAAGTAACTTCAGGAAGCCTCCTTGTGTCTATTGGGTTTAGGCCAAATGGAGTTCAAATCACGGCTCCCCCAGGCCCTACAATAAATTCGATAGTCATCAGTGGGCAAAAAGACAAGTATCTTTACCTTAATACCTTGCTGTCCAATTCCAGGAGCTCCTGGAGAACCGTAAGGACCAGGGGGACCTGGCTCACCCTGGAGGAAGAAACAGTGACATCACTTATATGTTAGGTCAACTCAATAGTATTGATTAAGCAGCTCTTAGATGTATGGTTTTGCAATAGGGGCCTTCAGAGCAACAACAAACCTAGTACATTGTGCCTGCCCTCAATTGTTTACAATTCATTTGGAAAGAAAACACAGACCCAAGATCAAATTATCCACTAGGCACAGTAGTCACAATATCTGGGTCCACAATCCTTTTAGGAGCCTGCAAATACGTTCCAATTGTAATTTTTTGATTCAAAATAAAAATAAACATAATGACTGTATAACAATGAATACAGCTTGCATTCATAAATATAATTTTTGAATATTTTTATGGAGGAAGGGGCCCACAAAGTCAAGTGTTTTCAGGATCCATAAAAGGCATAACGCGGCCATCACTCATTCATTCACAAATCTTTAAGTGCTCTGGAAGACATATTTTGTTTCCTCCCCATGACTGTCCTTTCCCAGCTTTCCTTCCCTGCTGATAAACCCCCGATTGAGTCAGTCAGTGGGCAGCTGTTCTTTGCCCTCAGAGGTGCAGGATGAATGATCATTGGCCTAATGCAAGATGGGAATCCCCTTTCCCTTTGTCACTGATTCATCTCAGTTGGTCACATGGCTCAATTCTGACAAACGAGATGTGAAGGACCTTACTGGATGCAAAGGAGAAAACTGCCTTTGCCTCTTCTTTCCTATATAGAGATGTGATAACTATCTTGTAACTATGAGGCAGCAATCTCTAGGACGAAAGCCAGCAGCTGAAGAGGCCTGGCTCCTGGATACCCTCAATGAGCAACTGATCCAGTCCTGGACTACTTGCCTTCAAATATTCTGTTTACTCAACAGCAAGAATTCTTATGATTTAAGCCACTATTATTCAAGATTTCTGTTACTCAAAGCCAGAGCATTTTGAAATAATAATAGCCTATGATGTGGCAGGCCCATAATCGAATTCAGGCATTTTAGAACTAGATGCAACCATTGCACTCAAACCCCTACATTTCACAGGTGAGAAACCCGAGTCCCAGAGAGATTACCTGGCCAGCCCAAACTCACACCTGAATACCACTCACACAGTTACAGCTCTTTAGGTCTCTCGGGCTTTAAGCCCTGTGGCATGATGATAGGGGAAGGGGAGTGGCTATTGTCTCCAATTACCCTTTTCATAATCTTATTTTTTTCTGTTTATCAAAATAATATGTCTCATTGTAGAAAATTGTCATATATTAAAAAGCATGCACGCAAAGAAAATTTTAAATTACCTATCTATAACTATTAATACTATAAAATTTCGGTATATTTCCTTCCAGTTTTTTACATTCACACATGTACCTTTAATTTGTGCTAAGGAAGATTTCTGAACACTCTTATGTTTCAGCTAATGAATATTTGCTATTTAAAATTTCATTCAACCCAAAGATTTCTCTCTTCATGCTTTCACTAACCAACAGTAAAATGAAACAGGAAAGTGAAACAAGCCTTCTCTGAGATGAAGGGAGATAAAGGAGTTTTCAGAAATATTAAAGTCTCAATTTACCCCAGAAGCTTGTGATTTTGGAAGGGACACCTAGTAACCAGAGCAATGTTCTGTGGATATAGTAAAGACATTGCTTTACTATAAGAAGCCTGTAACCGATGTGGTGGCTCATGCCTGTAATCCCAGCACTTTGGGAGGCCAAGGCAGGTGAATCACTTGAGGTCAGGAGTTCAAGACCAGCCTGGCCAACATGGTGAAACACTGTCTCTACTAAAAATACTAAAAAAAAAAAAAAAAAAAAAAAAAAAAAATTAGCTGGACCTGGTGGCATGTGCCTATAGTCCCAGCTACTCGGGAGGCTGAGGCAGGAGAATTGCTTGAACCTGGGAGGTGGAGGTTGCAGTGAGCCAAGATCACGCTACCACACTCCAGCTTTGGCAACAGAGCGAGACTCCGTCTGTTAAAAAAAAAGTCTGTTGACTTTGACCAACTGCGAACGAGAAACAGAAGGGCTAAGAAGGGTCAGAGTCAAACCAGCTCCCCAGAAGATATGCACAGGCTCAGGGTGATTTAAAACAAAGGAATCCTGCCTCAAAATGAGTCATCAACATTTATGATCCTTTGATATTTAAGTGGATTGAATTCAAAAGTAACTACTGTGCATCCTGTTGAGTATAAGTCAGTCTGGCAAATATTTTTTCCCTTAAACTCCTAAGGTTGTACTTGTTTTTCTATATTGATTAAGTTTTCTGAACAGCCAGGGGACTGACATTCTCATTTTACATGTTTTTAGCTGTGGAATTTATCTCTCTTCATAATATCAGACATAAAAGTTCTTACTAAATTTGAATTTGTTTACTTAATCTCTGTCTCTGTCTCTCTCTCTGACTCTGTCTCTCTCTCTCTTTTCTTTTTTTTTTAGTTTCCCTCTGTCACCCAGGCTGGGGTGCAATGGTGTGATCTCAGCTCACTGCAACCTCTGCCTCCTGGGCCCATGCAATTCTCCTGCCTCAGTCTCCTGAGTAGCTGGGATTACAGGCATGCGCCACCACTCCTGGCTAATTTTTGTACTTTTAGTAGAGATGGGGTTTTGCCGTGTTGGTCTGGCTGGTCTTGAACTCCTGGCCTAAAGTGATCCACCTGCCTCGGCCTCCCAAAGTGCTGAGATTACAGTCGTGAGCCACTGTGCCTGACCTGTTTACTTAATCTCACAGTTGAATCAAGTGCTAGAGAATATATAGCTGTCTAGAGATGCCAAATTTTCACTTCCAAATGCCTTTTTCTTACAACTTCTCATGCTCCCCATTCAAGTTGGAATCTCCTTGTCAGTTATACAGGTCGCATATGGGTGACTGTCTCCATCACTCAGCAAATGACACCAGGTAGTTGCTATGTGGAATGCCATGAAGTTAAATTCAAAGAATCTGAAGACATAGTCCCTAAACTTAAGGGACCAGCTTGAGAGATAAAACATACCATTTAAAAATAGGGTGTGGGATAAAAAACTACATATTCGGTACAACATACACTACTCGGGTAATGGGTTCACTAAAATCTCAGAATTCACCACAATATAATTCATTCATACAACCAAAAACCACTTGTACTCCAAAAACTATTGAAATAAAAAAATTTAAATATATATATATATTATATAACATATATAATAACAATACAAGGTCCTAAATTCACTTATTCTATTCATTTTTTATCCCTTCTATATGTAGCATTGGTTCTGTAATGGGTCAGAAGGCATCTAAATTATATATTTGGTAGAGAATTTGAGGATTTTTTGAGTAGTGGAAGTTCTGCCCTACTTGGTACTTATCTGATGTTTGATCAGAAACAAACCAAGAGCCCAGGTTGGTGACAAGAAATTGGTTTGGTCATTACCTTGAAATGTATGGATCAGGAGAATCAAGAGTAGAAGCAGCTCTCTTACCTTGAGCCCATGAAATCCCTTTAGCCTTAGTCAAGTACCAAGAGCAGCTGAGCAATATCTTAATATTGCTTTACAAGGCAGTTGCAGGGATCTGAAGATTACAGAGGGATTGCTCTCCTTTACCTGAACACAGCCCCTTAGCAATGTAGCTTCACATTTCACTTGCTTAAATTTATTTCTCAGGAGCCTGGTATCTCAAGATAGGATCCACAAAACAGTATTGGCCTATAGCTCATGTTTATTCCCTTCCCATTTCCCCTTTTTCTTTCCTACAGAGATTCCTGAGGTAGTAAAGAAAGTGGTCCTGACTCTAAAATATGCTGTCTGGGTAAAAACAAAACAGGGAGGGAAGAGTCAGCACTCTAGTCAGAACAGCCCTGGTAAGACGGCAGGCATGATTCCTTTCCTGTTAATATTCCTACCCCAGCCCTTAGCAACACACACACACACACACACACACACACACACACACACACACACATACACAGAGAGAGAGATTGCATGCCCAAAAGATTGCATGCCCACAGTACTACTAATTATTTCTCTACTTTACTTTCATTTGCCATCAGAGCCATTTACCAACAGGCAAGTATAACAAAGAGGTCTGGGTTAAAATGAGTAGCCCCAGAAAGAATATGTTTCTCATTACCTCCATGTGAGTGTGAATGTGTGTGAATGTGAGTGTGAGCATGTGTGGAGGCAGCAAAAAGTTTAGGTAAACTACCTTGGTCCTTTTCAGAAATTAAGAACACCCATGCTATGGGCTTCAAGAGGACAGGAAGCCAATGTTTAATAAAACCTACTGTTTATCAGCACTGCCCAGACATGTTATATACATTATCTCATTGAATTTTCTAACAATCATAGGAAATAGGTTTTGGGGTTTGGGGTTTTTTTTCAAACTCCTGGCCTCAAATGATTCTTCTGTCTTGGCCTCCCAAAATGCTGGGATTACAGGTGCAAGCCACCACACCCAGCCCTTCATGCATGCAGTCACAGGGAAAAAACCATGGCTTTGAATCATTTGGTCTTGTAGAACCTTGGTTCTATCATTTACTAACAATTTTAGCTTTTGCAAGATCTCCATATGCAAAATGAGGATAATTATATCTGCCTTGTAGCATTGTTGAGAGGATTCAAGATATTGTCTGCAAAACATCTAAGTCATAACCAGTCACACAACACCTGTTTAATATGTATAGATTTAATTGTTATTCACCAGACCTTTTTTGAGCACCAAACTAATAATAGGTAAATAACAATTTATGTCTATAATTGAATATCAGGTTACCTAATTACAGACATAAATCAGATTGCACCTGCACTTTGCAGAAGCTTACAATCTGGCTGGAGAGACAAATGAATATAAAATAAAATACAAGCATGTGAATTGGCATAATAAAGATATTAACAGAATACATAAGACTCTGAAGCAGTAATGTTTAATTCTACCTTAAGGAATGGGGAAAGTTTCATATAGTAGAGGAGATGTTTGATCCGAACAAAGAAGTAGGAATCATAGCTAATCTGATGGAAAAGAAAAGAAACAAAAGTTACAGAAGAAGAAAGAGTGAGGCATAAAATGATGTTAAATATTCTAGAGACAGTCAGCAGCCCTGTGAGCCCAACAGGCTGGAAACAAGGTGACACTAGGGCCACTGTCTGGAGCAGCATGGTCCAATGCAAGTAGACAGCAAGCCACATTTGTAATTTTAAATTCTCTACTAGCCACATTAAGAAATAAAAAACAGGTAAATTATAATTAATAAATTTTACTTAATACAAAATATTATCATTTTGACATGTAATCAATACTTTTTAAAGTATTAATTATTTTTTTACTATCTTTTAATGCTAAGTCTTTGAAATCTGATGTGTATCTTATACTTACAGCACGTCCCAATTTGGACTAGCCACATTTCAAGTGCCCAGTAGACACATGTGGCTACCTTATTGGGCAGTGCGGTTTAGAGTGATTAACGAGGTTGAAGGCTCAGGTCAGAGCCATGAACAGTACCAACATTTAAGTCAGGTGGGAGTGGAAGAATACAAAAATGTCTCGTGGGGAGTTGGGGAAAAAGAGAATTTCAAAAAGAGACTCATCATTTCCAAAGATAAATTGTCATATTTCACTCCCCAATATAGTCATCTTCCAGCCCTTCTCACCTCAGGGAAGGGCACCAGAATCCCTCCTGTGTCAAACGGGAAACTAGGGGTCATTTGTGACACCTCCCACTCCCTCTGCCACCATATGCAATGCATCCCAACACCTATCAGTATGCCTCCTAAATATCTCTCAAATCCATCCACTTCAGTCCTCTACCACGCGTCTCCAGTCTACAGCAAACTGATAATACCTCTTGTTCAGAGTACAATAAAGTCCTTAGTACTCTACTCGCACCCACTCTAGCATGCTCCAATTTATTCCCTCCATTGCTGCAGAACAATTTTTTAATTTTAATTTTAATCTAAGTAAAACCTTCTGAGGCCTTTCCCTAAGATAGAGCTCCTTACAAGGCCCTGCCTCACCAATCCATCTGTCATCAGTCACCTCTTCATTCCCTACCCCAGCAACGTTGGCTTTTGTTGAATTCCTTGTACTTGCCTTGCTCCTCCTGCCACAGGATCTTTGCACAGTCTATTCTGTCTCTCTGGGATGCTCTTACCTCTCTCTTTCATAGTGATGCTTACCCTTCAGATCTTATTTTAAGTAGCATGGCTTCAAGAAGGGTTTTTCTGATAAGATGAAATCACTATTTTAGTATTGATAGCACTGTTTTCCTTTTTTTTCTGAGCATTCATTACAGTTGTAACTTTGCATTTAATGTTCTCCATCTCCTCCTCACTAGACTGTGGGGATGATGCATATGATTTTGTTCAGCTTTGCATTCTCAGTGTTTAGCTCATTACTATCATTCACTCAATCATCCATGCACCAGAAATTTACTGAGCCTTGACTAGGGAGCAGGGGCTCTGCTAGCTGTGGGAGGTCAACAAAACTAGAAAGCTGTTCTGGGCTAAGGGAGCTGTGGGTCTAGAAATGCTCCTCTGGAGTTCCCTGTGGTTCGCTTAAGTTTTCAACTAGGAGCAACTGTATATAAATTACATAATGATATCAAGTAACTATTACACAATTTCTCCTACCAATTCACCCAGACACAATTAATCTTTTTTTTTAGCTGAAAGAGTAATGAAACCACAATGAAGAGGAAAATTCAGCTGAGAAAACCAAGTAACACTCCCTATCCCTGGCACTGATTCTAACCAAAAGCAAATCCTTCATTTCTCTAAGATAATACATAACAAATGGTTATCCAAGACTGAATTATTTGAGGACAGAATAATAATACAATTATGAACAATTTTATCATATTTTCTTAACATTACAAAGATGTTTTAGCAACTTTTAAAAATCATTTCCCAGATATGTATGGCACCAACTTTAATATTTTAAGTTTTATTGCAAATATTCTAATACTTTCCAAATGGAAGAAAATGATGGATGAACATTTTGTAGGTGCAGAATGGTTCAAGTATGGCCAGGATACATTCTCAGCTGAAACTCAGTGAAGTGATGACTGTGTACAGAGACTTGGGAGAAAGGTCAAGAAAGCCTCCTTTTGGAAAGAGAGAGGAAGGAAAGAAGGAAGGAAGGGAGGGAGGGAGGGAGGGAGGAAGGAAGGAAGGATCAATATTTATCAAGTACTTGTTAAATCAAACTCCATTTTTAGCACCAAGTTTCTCATTTCAGAGGAAGTGTTGTGTTATAAAAGGCTTGTTTTTAGAAAATTTATCAGAATAAACTTGGTCTACATTAGTATAAAGACAGTTGTCAAAATACTTAACTACTTAATTAAAATTACCAACACATATGGCACTTACTACGCAACAAGTGCTGCTCTATGTGACTGACATGTATTAACTCATTTAATCCTTACCACAGCTCTAAGAAGTAGCTACAGTTATTAACTTACTGCATGGATGAGAAGATTGAGTCATAGGGAGGTAAAGTAACTTGCCCAAATCATACAGCCAATAAAATATAGGACTGGGTTTGAAACCCAGCGGTTTGATGTTAAAGCCAGTACTCTTAATCACTATGCCAAACTACCTCTTGAAACTTTTTAATTCTTCTTTTAAAGTATTTCAAAAATTGTATGACTGCAGACTAAATTCCTATCTTTATTACAGGATGAAAAATACAAAAGTCATATAATTACAATCTACTCATAACTGAAAATCCATCATATGAAGACAAAGCATCTCTAAAATAAAATATAAGCCAAGAGGAAATATAATTTATCCAAACTGATGCACATGCTATTTCAGGTACATAAAGTCTACTTGGTTGTCACTTAATGTTAAAAGTAATGTAAATTATAACTGGCAATACTGTGATCACACAAGGTAAATCTACATATAAACTGGTAAGTGAACTGTACTGAGTTTGGAACCACTATTATGTCAAATCTCCAACTAAAATCTTTTTTGAATACCAGCTATTCAGGTAAGAGAGAAAGTCCAGTCCATATACTCTACCTACTTGTGCTTTCTAAAGCAGAAAAAACTCCATAATAACAATGAATTGGTGAAGAATATAATAAAAATTATATTGAACCACATTTTAGTAACTTTTAACTCACCTTCTAGAATGCTACTAGGTTTAACCACATGAAATTGACAATATTTGATCATGTTTGGCCTACAAATATGGCAATTCATGTGTTTCAATTAATAGGAAACTCATACTTCATTATATAGAACAAAATCTAAGAAAATGCAAGTCATTTTCTCTAAAAGGAAGGACCAGTCAGCAGCCGATTAGGAGAGCTTTTGAGAATCGCAGCTCTAGAAGACACTGTTTAGAATCCTCCAGCACAAAATGAGTTGCTGGTAAAAATTCAGGGTGGACATGCTCCATTAACCTAAAAACAAGGCCATTGATTTATGAGAGCAGATGGGTGCATATGACAGCGTGATAATGTTTCTTAAAAACTTACCCTTGGAGGCTGGGAGGAGGGAAACATGGTGAGTTATTGGTTAATGGGTACAGAGTTTATGTTGAGACAATGAAAAAGTTTTGGGTATAGATACTGGTGATGGTTGTACAACATTGTGAATGTATTTAATACCACTGAATTGCATACTTGCAGATGGTTCAAATCATGAATATTATGTTATTATATATTTTACCACAATAAAAACACCGTTGGAATACAATTAATTTTCTCTGTTGCAAACTTGCTATTGCAACTTACTTGAAATAAATAAGGACATTGATGTAATTACAAAGAAAACATTCTGACATCCCTCTGAAGACACTGCAGTGGCGGATTCTGTTCCACATTAGTGCCCCCTTTGACTATGCTTGCAGGTTAAACTCAGCCACTTTGTGGGAAATGTTGGCAGCATTTTCAGTTCCTTGGTCCATCAGAGCTTTTACCTGACAATCTACACATACACACGCACACGCACACACAGAGTATATATACCCCATCTGCTGAGAACCACATGCATCAGCAATTTGGGAATAGAAATAATCTACCTTGAAGCTATTGGCTGACATCCCACATGTTCTGGCAGCCACTTCAAGTTGTCACTATCAGTTGTCTCATGTCAAACGAGTTAATAAGCTCATTTAGAGTCTTGGTGGGCAGATGTGCATGTAGGTCAAAGCCTTTTCTACAGCAAGAATTGCTGGATTACTAATGATTCTTTCCCTTTAATTAGGCCCAGAACAGAAATAGCATTCAGACTTTGACATCTCTGAAGGAAAAACATTCACATCGTTTGGCAGCTTGGCTATGGGTCTTCATTTAACAGTTATTTATAATTAAAATTGTAAAGGGATTCTTCCTACACACTGAGCAGTCACAACCCTTGTTCAAAGTTGTTATCCTGCCAGAAGAACCAGAAAGCAAATTATTGTTTTTGGACAACTAGAAAAGCTGACATGTTCAAGTACCCTATACTTAAAATAGTTTAAATGAAGCCAAAAATACAGTCATTCTGTTAAGAGAATTGTGAACTTAAAACAGTTTTTTGTTTGATTAATTATTCTTTACGAAGAAATGTAGGTGTCTACATGTTTTCACTTGATTTACTTCACTTCAAGTGATAAATTATAAGGAATTATATCCTGTTACAAATAATGACTTTTTAAGTGGCTGAAAGCAACATCATGATGTTAGGAAATTGTTAGGTTTTTGACTTATATAAGAACTGAAATATATCTACACAAGATGCTTGTCTGAGGAGAAAGTTTAAAATTCTTTATAGTTGTTCATATTTGTGATGTTGAACTACTTCCAACCCACAACTGGAAACATTAGTTATGTTTAGTAGGTTGACCTAGCTACTAAGCTAATTTTGAGCCAAACCAAGTACTTAAATAATGACCAAAACAATAATGTATTTTTAAAACTACTAAATCTTCGTTAGTGATTTCTATTCTAATGAAAACACTGACATAGAAAATGTAAGACTAAGTTGTATACAAGAAACTGTAAAAGATACAAATTAAACCCCAAGTCTTCATGCCACTTTTAGAATAAAGTAGAAGTAACACATTGGATTGTTTAACGCACAGGAAGCTTTTGATGGAGTATGTCAACACTGTCCTGTTTGTCTCTATTACCCAACTATGTTAGAAAAATGGTCAATATTCCTGACTGCTACAACCTTCTCTCTGGTTTTCTCCACAACTCATTGCCATCTCCTTGACCCTTCTACTGAAATTATTCTTTTGAATCTTCCCAATGACTTCAATATTGCCAAATTCAGTTACCACATAGGCAACTGCCCACATAACCTGTCTTCAGTATGACACTGTTGACCACTCATGCCATTTAAAACCTTTTATTCACTCATTAATTCAAGAAATACTTGTTGTTTCATGTAACTGTGTGTGAATTAGTGTGCAAAGCAGAATTTTTGAATCTCCCAGATAGTGGTGTTCCTGACCCATTGTTCCCAAATCTTCTGATTTAGACTTTTCAAAAATAGTGATAGACCTGCTCATATCTGTCCAGTTCTTCTGCCAATGGTTCCTATATGAAAGACTAGGAATGTTTAACAGTATAATACATAGAAGCTCAAAGGAGAGAAACTTGATTAGCACACTTCCAGCTCCCAGAAATATCCACATATGCATTCCTAATATCATATCTGAAAGGAAGACAGCCTGTCCTCTTACCAAAACCCTTTTTCATAGAACACTTTGAAGAAAACAGGATGTTGTGTAGGGATGTTTAGCATGCTTACAGTTTTAAGTTCAGGGTCTGTACATCTAGCTCTTGTTTACTTAATCTCCCCATTAGTATATCATTAACCTGAAAAATATATCCTTTGCTTGGGAACCTCAAAAACTGGGATGGAAGCTTGAAAAAGTAGGATTCAGAAAAGTAGGGTATCCAAAAACTGGGGTGTTGTGCAAACTTCAGGGTGAACTAAATGTATCATGTATTACCCTCATCACCCTCATTGCAATGAACTCCTCTTCAAACATGGTTGTAGTTCATTCACTAATAGTAGGTCTTTTGTCCATTTTGGATGAATGTTTGTGTCATTTACCCTGACCATATCCATTTATTAAACTGGGCCAGTCTAGTGCTATTTCTCTATGGATTTTCTTAATATCTCAGAAGCTTAAATTGAACATAAAGTAAGACCAAGTCTCATAGGTAAAAGAATGCTAAGTTTCTTACACTTGACTGTACAGCAAGAAGAAAACATTTAGGACAAATGTCCTGCAGGAATATTATGAGCATCCTAGAGTAGAACAATGGAAGGAGTTAGGAGAAGGGAGGCAATTCATTTTTTAAGATAAATATATAATATTGCAGTATTTTTTAACTGTTTGAGGATTAGCATATGGTACTTTCCCTTGGGAAAAAACATCAGGGATATCTCCTTGTGCCCTTTCGGCCTTGAAGCTCTAATGCTGGGATACTTTGAAATGTCACCAGCTGCTTCCTGCACACGCCACTGTGCAGTCCCTCCTCCCAAGGCACAAAGAGAGTCTTGGAAAGAGTGGATTTGCATGAGATTTGAGAAGGAAATGCCCTTCAGAAATAACCTCAGAAAGACATCAAGAAAATGGCAAAAATTACCTAATATAGGCTGGGCAAACCCAGTGTTCCACTGTGTTGATTTGTTCAAAATTAGTTTTGGTAACTTGTCCTCTGTGACTTGAAAGGCCTACCAATCATGAGCCATTCTTGCTAGTAATTAAAGGCCTTTTTCAAGGGTCACATGTGATTGCAACCTGAGCCACGATGACAGCCCCATGGAAGGCAGCGGCATTGGGTTTTTAGGGGTTCAGTCTTTCCTCAGAGCACAGCGCTGTCTCCTGAGTCACAATTTCAGTTTGGTCTCAGGGATAAGGCTTTTTGGGCACTTGTGTGATTACAATTCTAACTGATTTCAGAGACTATTGAGATGTTCCCTTTTTTTTCTTTTGAGACAGAGTCTTGCTCTGTCGCCCAGGCTGGAGTGCAGTGGTGCAATCTCGGCTCACAGCAACCTCTGCCTCCCAGGTTCAAGCAACTCTCTGCCTCAGCCTCCAGAGTAGCTGGGATCACAGGCACCCGCCACCATGCCCGGCGAATTTTTGTGCTTTTAGTAGAGATGGGGTTTCACCATCTTGGCCAGGCTGGTCTTGAGTCTTGAACTCCTGACCTTGTGATCCACCTACCTCAGCCTCCCAAAGTGCTGGGATTACAGGCGTGAGCCACTGTTCCTGGCTGAGATGTTCTTATGAATGCCACGAGATGACCTTCGTGTGTGGTAGAGGATGAGGTGGACTCTGAGCTAAGGCTTCTTTCTGAGAAACATCTATGTTTTGTTGCTAAGGCAACAAAGTCATTCAAGGCAGACTAGGAGCTACTTTACATGTGGAAAGTATTATTGACAGAAATAATTTGTGAAAATGGGCCACGAGCACATTTTTTCCTGATTTAACACATGCATTTTTTTCCTTTTGTTCTTCGGCCAACTTTTCTGAAAACCCTTTAATGAAGAAAAGCCAATCCCTAAGCAACATAAAGTGAGTGTAATTCAACAGAAAGACCATTTGTAAATTCGTAGACATAGGCAGGCCCTATCTAGAACCTCTCTTGGAATCTTTGCAAATGTTACAAGTCTAAAGGTTTCTATTTTAAGGTCTTATGTGAAATATAATATTTGAAAATGCACAATTAGCATTACTGTTTCCTTTCTCCCAAGATATTCCCTTCCTTTTTCCTGCACTTTCAGATGAACATTAAAACCCAGGAGAAATGCACCTTTCAACAAACCGTTGTCCCTAGCCAGAGTCCACCAGAAGGGAAGACAGATAGAACTTCCATACTGTCAAAAAGAAATGCATTTATTTTAGGCCAAATATTCAGGAAATTCAGCAATTTTTCCTAAAGGGATAAATATAATATGGTAGCTAAGAGCAGACTTCTGGGTTTCAATACTCAGTCTGTCCCTTACTAGCTCTGTAGACTTGGACCCATTGCTTAAACTCTTTGTGCCTTAGTAGACTAATCTGTACAATGGAAATAAGAATAGATCATGTCTCAAAAGGTGGTATTAGTATTAAATGAGCATTTAAAACTTTACCTATACATAATAAATATATAATAAATAAATGTTAGCTACTATAGAAGTTTCAAAATAAATAATCTTTCTTGTGCCCATTAGAGAATACAGAATTACTGAATTTTAGAGGGTTTCTTTGCACAAATTGCAAAAGCAGCTTCTTTTAAAATTGTCTAATAAAATGATAATGGATAAAAATAAATGTCACTATAAAATATTATTTCCAGATTGAGGAACAAAAATAGCTTATTACGTCTTCAAAGTATAGTACATTCTGGGAGGCAAGATGAAATCATTCCCTGAAAACTGACTTTTATGACAGTACACTAATAAGTGTATAAAATGAAAAAAATAGCTAATGATCAATATGACATGAATCTCCAGCTAACAGACCCAAAGAGCAGTAGAAATTATATAGAAGTTAATAATAGTGTCAAAGTAAGAATCAAGACCTTAAACCAGAACTATGACTAGAAAGAAAAGGAGGAACTCACGCCCACTTCACAGACTCCCAACGATCCCCAACATTATCTAGAAATTGACAGCTTTTCGATTGGCAATGAACTTTGTTCACTTGGCAGTGAACTTTGTGATTAAAACTTAAGTGGCAATTTTATGTCATGTATATTTTACAAAAGAGAGGCCCTTGGGAAATTGAAGAAGTGCTCAAATGCTTTTGGAAAAATGACTCCTTTTATGATTATGCTGTAAAAGTCAACGACAAAGTGCTATTATGTCAGAAAAATTATAACCAACCCCCCAAAACATACTTGATGCATTATTAAAAATTAATGCACTGTTGAAATTAAAGGCTAAATTTTATTGAAATATGTTTTTAACCCTAAGTGATAACACTATTAGACACAAAGAATTGAGCCAGGTATGGTGGCTCACACTTGTAGTCTCAACTCTTTGGGAGGCCAAGGCAGGAGGATCCCTTGAGGCCAGGCATTCCAGACTCAACTGGGCAAAAAAGCGAGAGCCCATCTCTACAAAAAAAAAATTTATAATTTAGCCAGGCACAGTGGTATGTGCCTCTAGTCCTAGCTATTTTGGAGGCTGAGGCAGGAGAATCGCTTGAGCCCAGGAATTCAAGTTACAGTTGGTTATGATCATGCCACTGTACTCCAGCCGGGGGAACAGAGCAACATCCTATCTCTAAAAAAGAGAGAGAGAAGAAGAAGAAGAAAAGGAGGAGGAGGAACACCTTTTTATGGACCATTCCCTACCATACCACCACAACTGCCAGCAACGACCTGCATCACCCAAAGCTGCAGGCACTATTTCCAGGCCAGCACCACCTCAGTGCCCTCCACAGATGATGAGACCTCACTGGGACTCTGCCTCAGGCAAGCCATTTGATCTCCAGGCTTTATTTCTCATTTCCAAAATGAAAATGCTAAGCCAGTATGATCTCTAACATCCCTAGTGGCGCAAATATTCTATAATTCCATCACTACTGCAAACCCCAGCTCTGATCCCTGACTGTAAGCCTCTTTCTCACAAACATGAAAATTATTATCTTAGGTAATCAAAGAATTCTAAAAATTGTGTGGTCTGTCAAAATATATATTTTTTTCTTACTGTAAGATTGTACCTGTAGCCAATGCAATTTTAAACTTCTGCTCATCAGTATTCAACAAGGCCATTTCTTTCCCCAGAGAGAATTAATCATAGGCAAGAAGTGAAAAAGACAGTTTCCCCAGATGAAGCCTAAGCACATGCCTGCTGAGAAGCCCATTCTATTTTAATTTGCCAATTAAAAGTGGCCTGGTAAATCACACACTGTCATTATCTCATTAAAAATATTATACTGTCACTCTACTCTCTTTCCTCTCTCTCAAGTAGCCCAACTGCTCCCTACAACTTCAGTTTAATATCACCCTTAAAAAGCTGGCTTTCTTTATGGTCAGTTGAGGATGGCATCTTCTGCTTTTATTACTGCCATAAATTCCATACCACTCAAATCACTAAGTCGACACCATTTACTGGATATTTACTATATCCATGAAATTTACTAAACATTGAGAAGAGTTAAAAAGGAACTAAACAGCTTGTTTTAGCAAATTAATGGTCACTCTCATTGGACAAGAGAGCCTTATAACCAAGCCTTTAAAGATCCCTCCCATCTGCATCGTTTTGTTCTGCGTGGCTTGTATTCAACCCCTCCCTATCTGTCTTGGCTGGTTTTCTGTGGACTGATACTACAAGCATGGTGCTGATGGTTGAGATTTCCCTGTAATTAAAAAAAGCTTGATTTCTGTTGGTATAACAATTGTAAATTTCCTTCCCCTATAAAGTGTATATTGAGGTGGCATTACATTTGAGAAATAGAGTGGTTTGAATTGTGTCACTTGTTATTGCTTTTTGGTTTCTAATGAGCCATAAAATCAATAAAAGTCAGGAGTAAGAAGGAAACACAGCAAAGATTCTAGATAATGGCTTATAGTTAACAATGCCCCTCTTTGAATAATATAATAATAAATGATAAAGGTATGCTGCTAACTTCCTGAATACACTTGGACTTGATTCTCTGTATACATCTGCAGGTTATTATGCATTTCCAAAGGTACTTCCTCAAAGAATCCATTGACTTTTACCTAATAAAACATACATTACCATAGTGCACTAGGGGAAACACACTCTGCCTTGTCTTTAATCAAAGAGTAAGATTACCTTATTGCCTTGAAACCCCTTTGGGCCTGGGTCTCCTGGAGGTCCACTAATTCCCTGCTCCAGGATGAAAACCAAGAATTAGTTCTGTGTACAAAAGGCCAGCAGGAATGAATCATTCTTTAGGGTCCCTAGAGATCCTGGCATTCGAAGTTAGACTGTGTAACTCAGAGCTAAATTGAAATCACATTCAATCGAGAAGTGGGATGAGATAAAATTTCTTGTGTCAAATAAGTAGTTTCTAAAATATCACTTATGCTAAGAGCAAACATTTAATTAACGAGATGTTTGTTTACTAAACCTGTGTTTCCAATGTTATTCCAACGTTCTTGACTCCTTTTAAAAAATATTTTGCCAGTTAAGTATCTTCTTTTTTAAAATATCTAAGGCATATGTAACTGACGTTAGAGCTTCCAATGAACCTGTGATAACCAGAATTACTGCCTGGCTCTGACATTTCCAGGCTAAAGCAAAGAAGTTAGTGGTTAACTAGATGGTGTCTAGGAAATTCTGGGTAAAATTATAATTTTCTGTAGGCTTTTTGAAATACTGAAATTAACTGCTCACACAGAGCACCATTATAACTTTAGAAGAGATAAGTTCCTAGGCTAGGAAAAGATTCAAATTATTTTCTGAAATCTATGGATGTCTAACTTAAATGCCTTAGAGAATCAGTCCATATTATAGAACATTATCTGTAGTTATAGAACAATAAAAATATACTGTGATTTAGATAAAATGCATAACTTTTTCAACTACATTATAGTAGAAGTGCAAAAATAGTTACATCCGGCTTTTAACCACTTTGACTTTCCATCTTTCCAGACTCTTAATTTTTTAACTTCATCCCCTAAGCTACTCACTAATACTTGCCTGTTGGTACCTATCTTTAGGGAGTCTTAGTTAAGTTAATGAAAACATTAGGGAAGTTGTTTCCAAAATTTATTGCACATTGGCATCTTCTGGGTATCTTAAACAATATTAATGCCTGGCTTCAATCCCCAGACATTCTGATTTAATTGGCAGAGGGTGCAAGTGGGCAAGGGGATGATTTAAAAGCTCCCCAGGTGATTCTAATCCAAACTTAGATTTGGTTTTAACCCCCTTACCTGAATTCCTCTGGGTCCCTTTGGTCCATATGGCCCTGGGGATCCCTGTGGAATAAAATTGAAAATAAGTCTCTCTAAATATACATCTTCAACGTGCAGTGATTTTAGGTAGGAGGGAAGGAAATGTGTTCTCGGTAATTGCCATCTTCCCTGGTTATCTTAACATCAAAGGCAATAAACTGAAATAATCCTAATTAACAAGACAAGTAGGAGTGTCAAACTGTCCTTCAGTAAACAATCTCCACGAAAATACCATTTTAGATGTTAGTCCCTTGCCTACATATTGACATTTTGGTCATTTTGGTTAGAGTAAAGAAATTATAAGATTCCTTAGAGGGCTATAAACTTATTGGAATATTATTTCCTTCCAACAGGGTAATGTCAGTTAAATTAACAATGTAGTGCATTTCCATGCTATCTAGATCACTCTTTTGCTCATCTTCAAAACATTGAACTTGGCAAAACACTGTTTATATTCAATACTCTTCTAATAGAAAATATTTCATTCTGTCCCATAACCAAGAAACCCCTTAAAATTTATTTTGTGAGGGAGAACATAGTCTAGTTTTTATTTCCCGAGATTTCCACTTTTTTTTTTTTTTGCTTATCAAAGTATAACCTGTTAACAATTGACACACTTTGACAATTATAGAAACACATAAATAAACAATTTGAAAAATCACAGAGAAGCAAATGCTGTTAACATTTTAGGCATATTTTCGTCCAGTTTTATTCCCAATAGATTCCTCTTCAAATAATGTGATCAAAGTGTATGTCTGATTTTGTGTCCTACCTATTTGGCCTTACACTGTATCAAAAATATTTTTCCGGCCGGGCGTGGTGGCTCACGCCTGTAATCCCAGCACTTTGGGAGGCTGAGACGGGCGGATCACGAGGTCAGGAGACGGAGACCATCCTGGCTAACACGGTGAAACCCTGTCTCTACTAAAAATACAAAAAATTAGCCGGGCGTGGGGCGGGCGCCTGTAGTCCCAGCTACTCGGGAGGCTGAGGCAGGAGAATAGCGTGAACCCAGGAGGCGGAGCTTGCAGTGAGCTGAGATCGCGCCACTGCACTCCAGCTTGGGCGACAGAGCGAGACTCTGCCTCAAAAAAAAAAAAAAATTTCCTTTTTCCATGTCATTAAAAACTCATAGTAAACAGATAATATTCAAGAATAGGGAACTACCATAATTTATTTACTCATTTCCCTAGCTTTGACCTAAGTAATATTATAATGAACATCTTTATGTATAAATCTCTGCCCAGCTTCTGATTCACTCCTAAGAATAGTCTCCTAGAAGAGGATGACGGAAGCAGAGACCATAAGCACATTTAAGGCTCACTGGCTGTCCTTTGTCTCTCATGCCATATATAGAAATAGAGAGAAACTTCCTCCATAAAGTTTGTTAATCATTTCCACTACCTGAGTATGAGAGAGTGTATCTTCATCTTATGATCTCTCCATCAACAATTAGTATTATACATTACTTCACTGTTTGCTAATTTGATAGGTGATATAATACTTTTGTATGTTTGGTTTTGGTTGTTGGTGTTGTTGTTGTTGTTGTTGTTGTTTGAGACAGGGTCTTGCTCTGTTGCCCAGGCTGGAGTAGCTCACTGCAGCCTCTATCTCCCAGGCTCAAGCAATCTTCTCACCTCAGCCTCCCTAGTTGCCCACACTGGTGATATAATACTTTATTGTTTTATTGTTGGTTTTGTTTTGTTTTTGAGATGGAGTCTTACTCTGTCCCCCAGGCTGGAGTGCAATGGCACAATCTCGGCTCACAGCAACCTCTGCCTCCCGGGTTCAAGCGATTCTCCTGCTCCAGCCTCCCGAGTAGCTGAAATTACAGGTGTGCACCACCATGCCCGGCTAATTTTTGTATTTTTAGTAGAGATGGGGTTTCACCTTGTTAGCTAGGCTTGTCTCAAACTCCTGATCTCTGATGATCTGCCCACCTTGGCCTCCCAAAGTGTTGGGATTACAGGCATAAACCACCATGCCCAGCCTATTTTGTTTTTTTTGAGACAGGGTTTCACTCTGTTACCCAGACTGGAGTACAGTGGCACAATGACAGCTCACTGCAGCCTCAACCCCCTGGATTCAAGCAATCTTCCCACCTCAGCTTCCCAAGTATCTGGAATTACAGGCACATGTCCAACTAATTTTTAAATTTTTTGTAGAGATGGGGCCTCACTATGTTGCCCAGGCTGGTCTCAAACTCCTGGACTCAAGTGATCCTCCCACTTCGGCCTAATTTTAATGTATTAATTTCACTTATCTGATTGCTACTGTATTCGGATATTTTTCTTATTTATTAGCCATTTTAATTTCCACTTCTGTATCTCTTCATGTTGTTCATATGTTTTTCTGAATAAACTTGTGTAAACTCTTTGTGTCAAGGACTCTATATCTCATCAGTTCTAAAATACATTTTTTCACATTTTCATATCTCTGACATTGGGTTATATTTTACAATCAATTGCACCTTACATTTATAATTGGCAGTGGGCTTTTTTTTGTTATTCCTTTTTGGTATGGAAAATAATGGGACATTTAATAATCCCTGACATCTTAGTCAATGAAATATGATATCCTTTGTCAGCCATTTTAATTTCATCTAGTTTTCCCAGGTATTCTTTGACTTTCATTTCTATTCTATTCTATGTGTGTCCCTTTTTCTGTATTTCCAATATCTAGGTCCATCTTCCATGTTCAGTTATACTCCAGGAAGAATCTATTCATTTTCACATTTCCCATTTTGACCAGAGATAATTACTAAGCCTACCTCTTGCAGATCCACCTGACCTTTAACTCTACAGTAGTTTAAAAGCATTCAGAAAGTCTCAATCTATTTAAAGTGCTTAGTTCCATGGGCCAAAGTCATTATCTCACCCTCTTCTCCTAACCTTCTGCCTCATTTTCTCTCCTTGACTCCCTTCCAGAATTATAACATAAAAACTGAAAAAGTTTGGTATTTTGGTGGCATGATGTTAATAGTTCTTAATATAATGAAAACTATTTATTTTTACTCTGTACTTTTTTGGACACTTTAACATCATGTTTCAGATATACTCTCTGTATATATTTGGCCTTTTGAGGAACTCTTTAACATACTTAATATTATTTCCAAATTTAAGTGCTTTCATTATTGATTTATTGATTTATTGATTTATTGATTTTTGAGACAGAGTCACTCTGTCACCCAGGCTGGAGTGCAGTGGCACGATCTCGGCTCACTGCAACATCCGCCTCCTGGGTTCAAGCAATTTTCCTGTCTCAGCCTCCTGAGTAGCTGGGATTACAGGTGCACGCCACCATGCCTGGCTAATTTTTGTGTTTTTAGTAGCGATGGGGTTTCACCGTATTGGTCAGGCTGGTCTCAAACTCCTGACCTCAGGTGATCCACCCACCTTGGCCTCCCAAAGTGATGGGATTACAGGCGTTAGCCACTGCATTCAGCCTATATTTATTTTTTAAAATAAAGGTGAATATCTATCCAATTGTTTGTGACTACATTTTCAAAATTCCAAATCTCTATGTCTAGTTGTACCACACTGTTTATAACTATTTCACTGACTTATTTCAGAGTTCTTCACACTATTTTGGAAAGTGCCTGTTTTCAGTGTTTGCATCTGGAAAGCAGTTCTACTCTGACCCATCTGCAGCTTTAATTAACTTTGCAGGTTAAATAATTCTTTTTACCATAACATTCAGTAGGCGTGGCCTCCAAGGTTAGGGTGTCAGAAAATGAAGTCTTAATGGTCCATAAAAAAGGCATTTGGGGGTTCTATTATTGAGTTAGGCATCACTTTGTTTTCTACCACATGTTTTACAGATGTGAAAAATTGAGCCATTGATTCCAACTCTAGTAGTGAGATCACCATAATTCAGCCCAGGAATTTCCCCTTAAGGAAATGCAACCCAAAAGGGATCACAGCTGTAAGCATTTTAAAAACATGTTCCTTACTTTGTCACCTTTTATTCCTGGTTTACCACATTCCCCACGTTCACCCTAAAAAATAAATAAGTGAAATAAATAAGAGAACACTTGTAGTCATTCACTATTAAGAATGTTTGTTTGTTTGTTTTTTAAATTCCCAGCAGACTCTTGTAACATAAGCACTCTTTTGGTTTCTACACAATCTTAGCCTCAATACTGTGGGTTGTATGGGCATTGAAATCTGATTATTTTTACCCACGAGTCATCCTTAACTTGACAGAAACAAATCAGGAACAATGTAATAAGGTTTGACATTTTTAAGAAATGGATGAAACTAGAAGAAAAGGAACCTAGTATCTAACCACATATTAGATGCCCTTATGCATATATGGTTTAATTGAATCCACATAACGGCCCAAGGAGATCAGCTTTATCTTTCTTATTTTATAATTGGGAACATTTAAACTCAACAAGATAACTTCCCTCTATCAAATAGCTAGTAAGTAAAAGAATCAGAGTCTGAACCCAGATACTTTAACTTGGAATTCCTATTTTTTCAAGAACACCATGCTTCAGCCTGAGTACCAACCTTGATCACCTAGTAGTGTTCACCTGGAGAACTGTGAGAGAAAGGTTCTGAAGTGAGATTGCATCGTGAGTTAGTGGGAACAGGTGCCATGATGAGTTAGCGAGGACTGCTGTAGGAGAGCTGGGCTTGGCAGCAAGCATGCTACATATTTTTCATTATTATGCTCTACTTCCCTGTCTTCCCTAGAATATTGCTGAAAAAACATTTGAGTTATGCTTTAGAGTTTATCAGTGATAGTTTATCATAAATATTTTATCTTAGTTAATCTGACATTAACTGTCTGAGATAAATATTAATCCAATTTTATAGATTAAAATTTTGTAATTAAGAAGGTTAAGTAAAGAGAATGTAGTATACAATGGAATATTATTCAGCCTTTAAGAAAGAAATCCTGTCATTTGTAACAACATAGATGAACCTGAACCTGGAAGACATTATGTTTAGTGAAATAAGCCAGGAACAGAAAGACAAATATGGCATGATCTCACTTATATGTGAGATCTAAAAAATTTGAACTCACAGAAGCACAGAGTAGAAGGGTGGTTACCAGGGGTAATTGGTGGAAACTTGGGAAATGTTGGCCAAAGGATACAAAACTAGTTAAATAGGAGTAATAAGTTCAAGAGATCTATTGTTCAACATGATGACTATCATTAATAACAATGTCTCGTATTGAAAATCACTAAAAGGGTAGATTTTAAGTGTTCTCACCACAAAAACTGATCATTATGTGAGGTGATATATATGTTAATTAGCTCAATTTAGCCATTTTATAATGTGTACATTTATCAAATTATAGTTTACACAATACAATAAATATGAACTTTTTAGATTTGTCAATTAAATTTTTTAACTAAAAATAAATATTTTTAAAAGGTTAGTTTCCTCAAGTAGAATGAGAATTGGGACCTCTGAATACTAATCCATTATATCAGACTTTTGAAACTTCTGATACTTAGAACTAAAAGGTGACAGTCAGAAAAATGACTAAAGTTTCATAATCATAGTAATATTATCTCATTTATAAATCACTTCAGAGTTTTCAAAATGCTTTTATATATATCGTTATTTTGATCCTCAATTCAATTCTCATTTTCAAGATAAGGAAACACAACTGGAGATGTCAAATGATTTACTTAAATGTACAGGCTACCCAATGACTCCTAGTCCAGTGCTCTCAACACTAGCTTCTGCTGCTGCTGCTTTATTCTGCCTCTGTACTGCTCTAGGGCATGTTACTGGAAGTGCCACTACACAATGGCAAGGAAATTACATTCAAATGTAAATCAACGCACTGCTTCTTTCATCAAGGAAGTCTTGCTATGAAAAATAAATGTCAGCTGAACTTTAAACAGTATACGTTGTAATATAGTGGATTTATACGCTGGTGGAAGCTTTATCTTGTTGCAGAATGGCAACAAACCATTCACAGACTGGCAGTCAGCTTGCAGACCACAGTTTCAATAGCAGTGCTCTACGGAGGGAAATCACAACTGTAACTTCCAATTATGGATGCAAAGTGTGTGCCGTAGCCTTTACATTATTGCTAATCCCCATAACAGCCTTGTGAGGTATATATACATATCTCCACTCACAGATAAGCAAAATGAGGCTCAGAGACATTACATACTTTGTCCATGACCACAAACTTGAGTCTGTTAGGCTCTCAAGTCCATGTTCTTATCAGTTACCTGTAGCTGAACAAGGCACACTGTCATAGGCTGCAAGTCACTTTCCATTAACCTGACATTTCTGCCTAGGGTACTGCCTGGGCTCTTGCAGGCATCAGGAACAGGAAAGAGAGAGGTGTGTCTCTTAGAGCCAGCTATGCCTCTGATCAAAAGCAATCTGTTCTCTCTTCACATCCTTTTGTGAGTCAAACTGACCCAGGAAAAACTGAGCTTTCACTTAGAACAAGTTGAACATTTATTTCTGAATGCAAATGGAAAATTACTTTTGAAGAATCAATTAGAAAGCAATTAATTTAATAATTTTGGATGGGAATAAAATGAGTCAACCACCAAAATATAAAACAGAAAGTACCATAAATACACTCAAAATGCTTTTGGCTACAATTCACATTCCATTTGTCCAGACAGATTTGTTAGCTATAAGGGCCTGAGGAACAGCATTTGTTTTTTGGGGGGCACAGATTGCCATCAATGAAAATATTGTATTCATGTTATTTGCCTCTGCAAAGGCATTTTCCTTTTTGGTGGGCTCATTAATCCCTGTGGAATGGCCACACTACATAGTTTCAGAAAGCGAGTACTTCAGAAAGCCATGAACAGATCAGCTCTGTTCTAGCCTCTATTTTCTGATGCTGCTGCTCCTGGTGAAATTCTGGTTTGAATGTCAATGGTTCAGGGTCACTTTGCTCTGACAGCTTGTATTTTCCCAGTGAGAACTCTTCCAGTGAATCAATAATTCTACAGAAAGTGAAATGAATCTTTTCAAAAAATATATGTATAAAGCTTCCTTGTGTTGATAACTACCTCACTATATAAATCAAAATGGAGGAGGGGGCCCCGCATAATTTTCCTCAACTATATACACAGTTGATAATTTTACAACTGTGAAAATTTTTTAGTTTTCCCATATTAATATTTGTTCCTTTCCTCTTCATAATGGCACTTACATTTGTAGACAAGCCAACATTTTGGAATACATTGTCACGCCCATTATTTGATTCTTCAACCACTCTGTAAATTAGGCAGGCCTGTACAAATTTTATTCCATCCAGTTGAAAAAACAGATACTCCAAGATGTTGAGTTACCCAAGTTCTTGAGGCTGCTAAGTGTAGAATCATGGGATTTCTTACACTCTTCCCCTTGGAGGCCTAACATTGCCAGCAATTAGAATATATTTATTGGCTTACATGTAGGCTCACCCCTAATATTTGCAGGGCCCAGGGCAAGAGTGTAAGTGGAAGCCCACATACCATGTGTCTAAATAGTTGAAAGTTATAACTAAACTAATAATGTTCTGGCTTCCTTCCTTAACAAATATGTCTTCAAAAGGAATAAAGAATTAAAAGACTTATGAATTCCTCAGAGTTCCTTGCCAGACATAGCCCCCTGCAGCCTGGCCCCCACTTCCCTTCCCACTTCCAACTCCTTCCACAGCAAGAGCATGAGCACACACATGAAGATGCCCCAGGTAGCACAACAAAGCCCGCTACGTGACCTCTCCTGCCCCAACAAACAGCTACCATTTGGCTCCCCCTCCAGCCTAGGAAAATGATGGACATGGAAAGGAGGTTTTTGTATGCCCTCCCAGCAGCAGGCCTTTTGGAGTCTTGGCTACCCAATGCATGATCCAGGAGAAGGAAGCACAGACCTCCTGCAGACTCCTGGCTCCACGAGAAGTAGGGAGGCCAGAGGAGACTCAGAGCTGGACCCTCTAAAGTTCTAGCCTCTTTCTCATGCCTGAAGGTTGTAGCCCTGTAGGATGGAATGGATGATAGGTGCATGTTCTGATTCAGATAGAAAATCTGATAATAACAAGAACTGTGGGACAGACTTATCAATGAACCAGTGAGCACTCTCAGAGGTTCCTGAGCCCCAGTACAACTTGTTAATCCCTTTTAAAGCAGTTTGGTATCCTAACTTGTAACTCACAAATAATCATCAAATCATCTACCAACTCATACCTTTCGTTTGCTTGTTTGCCAAATTTACTCCCTTGCAAGCTCCACCCAATTGCCTGACTCAGTGAAGTCAGTGGCTCTTCACTGCTTAACCAGGATAAATCCTCTCTTTTCCCTGGGAGAGTATTTGGTGTCTAGGTTTTCATAGGAAGTTAAGCACCAAGGGAACAACTTACTTGCAGTATTGCTGAATCTGTTTGTGTAAAGAAACTTTCAGCCTGCATACCTGTGCTGCATGGCTTATAAATTGGGGTTCTCTATTAAAATAATTCATGATTGCAAAGCTGAAGGAGGCTGGATTCTAATCTCAGGAATCTTATGGTACCCTCCATTCCTTACAACACACATCCATATGTTAAGTTCTATTATTATTTTATGTTAACTCAGGAATGAGGGAATCCAGACTTACAAAAATAAAGAAAATAACTTTTATTAAGTTCCTAAGTACACTTATGTTTCTGTTTTTCTTTTTGAAATTCTGGTCTGTCTATTTGTTGTTACCAGCTTACCTTGTCACCCTTGTACCCAGGAATTCCCTAATTTAAAAAGAAAAGAAGAAGTAAAATATGATACTCTAAGGCAGAATTAGAATAAGGATTAGGTATTTTTCAATTACAAGGTATAACAAAAACACATCTATACAGTCTGGAAAATTAGATCATAGAAATGTAAACTGTTTCACTTCTCTTTGTGCTTGGAGAAATATGCATTTACTGAGGAGAAGAAAATAATCTGTTTTCCCTTTATTACGTTTTGTTCTCAGTTTCAGGTATTTTTTCATTTCCAGTTTCTTGCCCTTTGGCCCAAAACTAGAGGAGATAATGTACACTAAAGGCATTGTAGAAGTGATGGCCTATAATGGTCCCTTCAAAACTGTTATATTGACTTTTAAGCTATGAACTATTGCAGCTAAGAATGTTTCACAGAGACTCTGAAAGAAATTGGCTTTGAAAATGAGCTGAGATAATGACCTTTAAAATGTGTGTAAATATTTGTATCCATTATGGTCCTCCTTTCAAATTCGGTCTAAAATATATAACATCAAGGAAATGAAAGGTTCCTTTATCAGCCCTAATGAGACAGTGACCTTTAAGCTACTGTCTTTTATCTCACACTAAATAAGAGGCCAGCACTTCTACTGTCTTCTGTGTGTCACCCTTGGGAATCCTGTACAGCCTTTTCCATTGTGTCACTGCCCATGGCCCTTTAAGAAATACAATAGTGAATATTACATGGCCTGGGAAATTACCAGCTCTAAGCAGCAGCAAGTCCTCTTCAAATGGGATTTTTTTGTCTTTCATACAGCTATATTTTTCAAATACGGAAATAGGATTGTCAGATTTATTGAGAGAGCTGAAGAAACCTATTTAATAAATAAGCTATTATTACAGTTACATGTGAGTAAGACTACAAAATTTTGTTCTATGCATGACTTTTTTATTAATAGTATTATCTATCTATTTATTTATTTATTTATTTATTTGTAGAGAGAGGGTCTCACTATATTGCTCAGTCTGGTCTCGAACTAGTGGCCTTAAGTGATCTTTGCACCTAGGCCTCCCAAAGTGCTGGTATTACAGGTATGAGTCACTGTGCCTGGCCTGATTTTTTTTACAAAAGGAAACTTCATGAAGGAAATAAAACTTCCAAATGTGTGGTCAATGAGGAATAGAAGATAAACGTAGAATTTTTTCCTATGAGATAATAAGCTTTTTAAAAATACAAGTGCTTTATCTTAGTTTTATTTTTACATACTCGTATGCTTTATATGTAGAAGATACCTAAGAAATGTTTCCTGAACACAAATTTCAGATTTTTTGTTGACATTACTAAAGTTTCTATCAGATTTTTTTAATGAAGTTGATTAAAAACACCAAGAGAACAGTTTTTAACATCTCTGATTCTGAGTCTAGGGCACATCCAGGGGGACAAGCAGAGAGGGGCAACGTCATGTGGTCTTCTTTTTATGTACTGTACATATCTCTGCTATTTGATACACTTACTGCAATGCCCAGAAAAGTGCAAAATAAGAAATATACTGTAATTAGTTCTTGCGCAATATCCACTATCTTCTAATTTGGGGTATAAGAAATCAAATAGAATGGTAAATTTGATTATGTCTGCAGAATTGGATTAACAAAAGCATAGTTTAGACCATGTAGTTCTTATGCTCCTGAAATTCTAACTTATTCTTTATCTTAAAAAACTTAAGAAATAAAGCAAATACTTTTCTCATTGGAGCCTCTCACCAATGTCAAATTAAGCATTAGAGAATTTGATAGGGTTGAACACTCCTGCTCCCATTTTCGCTCCTGTTACCTGAGTATTTTCTCCCCACGTTTCCACTTCTAAGATCATATCTTTCTGATTGCCTTCCTGAGCCATCAAGAGCACAAGGTAGATAGAAATCACTTTTGCACTTGCACTACAGGGGTCAAAATGGTCAACCACAAAATCAGTAACCTAAGATCACTTTCTTAGGAAGGCATTCCAGTTGTGTACATACCCCTGGACCTCTTTCTCCAGCTTCTCCTTTTTGAGTGTTGCCCTGTGACAAACAAAAAACAGTCAAAATTCCACAGCCCGGAAGAGTGACTGATAGCTCAATAAAATGCATTATACAGAAGATTAATAGCTTAGCCCAATTAGGAAACATCTTTAGTCTTTCCAGTTGACATTTTCACCATGCAATCCAGGCAAAAAAAAAAAAAAAAATAGCAACTCAGATAAACTTTGCCCTTTGCAGTGAAGCCAGATGTGTAGGGTGCAGGATCCAGGTACATTTTCACAGCTTACACCACATCCCAGTTGAACAACACAGCGATTGTTCTCAAATACAGCATTATACTCACTTGGAGCCAGTCACTCTGGCTTTTCTCTAAGGGGCTTTGGAATGTTTTCCAAAATGTCCTCAAGAGTGATTGCTTGATTTCAGTAAGACTTAAGAAAATACATTATGTGGCACAAAATTACAAACCAAAGAAATAAAATGTGAACATGCATTTATAATGGGTGTTTAACACAACAAAAAGAAGACATGATGGCATCAGTTTGGACGTATATAAGATGAGTGAGTATAGGGTTGTTTGGTTGTGCATGTGTGTGTATGTTGTAAAGCTATCCAAGGCTGCTAAATTCCCTTTCCTTGACAAGCAGACAATTGCCAAAAATACTTTTATGCATTTAACTTATGATTTTTTCATTACCTCCCTAAAAATTTTCTAATAGGGCTATTTTAGAGTTCATTTTTGAGTTAATTTTTAATTTAATAGTTAACTTCATTAGTATTTGAGTACCTCTTATGTATTGCCTAATTTTTCCCAAACTATTTGTGTCAAGCTACCTGCAATGAAAAGCAAACCAGTTTCACTGCCACATTGCTATCACTAGTTATTATTGTTTTAATATTGCTGTGTTAATTGCTATAATGAAAGAAATGTTTTTAAATTTCAAAACACACACAAAAACAAATGATGTGAACTAGAAAACCACTTCCAGAAAAAAAATAATCCTCTGGATTCCAAAGTTTCTAAAATGTAAGTATCACTACTAAAGGATATCTCATTCTCTCTATTTAAATTTATTTCATTACCTAATGAAATTAAATGTGCTTTTACTTTTTTCTTAACTAGTTTTGTTTCCTCTCTTGAAAATTGTGTTCCGAAATTAACTCAATGTACTATAGAAATTAACCCAATGTCCATTACATTTGATGCAAATATTTCCTGATATTTCTATTTCTTTAATATTCCTTCCTTATATTAGGACATTCTCATGCTGCTAACAAAGACACACCTAAGACTGGGTAGTTTATAAAGGAAAGAGGTTTAATGGACTCACAGTTCCACAGTGCTGGGGAGGCCTCACAATCATGGAGGAAGGTGAAGGAGGAACAAAGCCACATCTTACATGGGGACAGGCAAGAGAGCTTATGTAGGGGAACTTCCCCTTATAAAACCATCAGATCTCAAGAGGCTTATTCACTATCACAAGAAAAGCATGGGAAAGACCCGCCCCCTGTGATTTAATTACCTCCCACCGGTCTCTCCCACCACATGTGGGAATTATGGGAGCTACATACACTTCAAGATGAGATTTGAGTAGGGACATAACCAAAGCATATCACTCCCTTTTCTTTAATTATTATTTTTTTCGTTACACAGAATTTTGCCTTAAATTTTCACATAGTTATATCTACTTTTCTTTTTGTGATTACTGCTGTTGTTCTTGAACTTGGAATCCAAATCCTAACAATGATCTAAACAGGTGAATGTTTTCTTTAAAAGCCTGGGATTTTTTTTGATAGGTGCACAAAGAAAAGAATTGGAGAAGTCCTTGAAGATGCTCTGGGAGTGAGAAACAATCTGGTGGTTTTTCTATTATTATTGTCAGTCAGTTAATCATTAAAAGTAGACCCATTAAAAACACAACTGCCAATGTCAATCTGATATGGAACACATATTAGTAGTTAATGAAACATTGTCCTAAATAAGATGGGCTGCTATCGTTTAAGTACTAGTTTCTGTTTATTCAATGTCCCTAGGTTTCCCAAACTTACTGACTAAAATGTTCATATATGTTACTCAGAATTTGTGAATTTAAGCTAATAGAAATAAGATAGATAATACAGGAAGTGGACATCCTGTATTCTTCACAAAAATTGTCAGATTTTTGCCATATACTACAATGCTTTTTATTTTTAAAATTGTTGTTTTTTTAAAAAAAAAGTCTAGAAGGAGATACGCTAGTTTAAAGAAAAGCTGTTTATTCATTTACCGGGTTTCCTTTTGGTCCTCGCTCACCTTTGATACCTGGATTTCCATGTGTACCCTGAAGGCAAAGGGAAAAAATATTATTTTAAGTAGGAATTCTATTGTTTTCTATACTTTATAATAATTTCTGATCAGTTTTGTTTCCTAGAATGAGAGAGAATTGTAAAACCTTTACCTGCCAGGCAGAAATTCAACTCTCTTCTCCCTTTTTCTACACCAGGAAAACCACTGTCTTGAATTGGCAGATTTTCTAGATTTGCTCAAAAGAGAATAATGTTTCTCTCTTCCCACCAATTACTTCTTCCCAAAACAATTACTTCTCAGCAGTTTTGCAAACAAAATCAAACTCATGCAAAGATTTAAAAGAGTAGCTGCAACAGGCAGAAGGATAGGAGTTGTTCCCAACCTCTCTTCATTGTGGGTCACTTCTATGATTCCCTTCTGTCACTCACTTTTAAAAGGACCAAGCCAGCTTGCTTGCCTTTGGTCAAAGAGGTTCTGATATCCAGGAGACAATCTCAAAAGATGGGAGAAAGGAGCTCTGTAATCCTCTTCCAGAAAAGCATTTTGTTTTCCTGTTCCTAATCAACCAAAAAGCTTGCTTTTCTGAGAACTGGTGTTGGGGGTACTCGATAATGTTAAATAACATATTCTGTGGCTTATCCCTACTAAAATGTGATAAGAATGTGACTAAAATTGTCAGGTGCTTAGCAATTGTGAGCTTTCTTATTGCTCATTTTAAAATATAAAGAAATATTTCTTACCCTGGCCATCTCTTGGTGTCATGGGGATAAACGAAGACTTTATAGGAAGGGATGGCTAAACCTTTGCTTTAGCCAAAGCCAGCTTCTACTGGCTGCCCCATTATCATATAATGCATCTAACTTTGTATTTGGGGAGAAAAACATCCCTTGATTGGTTGGATGGTTTGAAAAAGTGTAGGCTTTGGACCCGAGTCTCAAGGTAAAATTTGTCACATTCTAATTCATTCACAGTACACATTCCCCTCCTGCCCCCAAATACAAGCATTAGTTGAAAATTTTTATCCATGCATTTTGTGAGACTCTCCATAGAGCTTCTTCTGAACTCTAAGGATGATATTTGGAATTACACAAATAAATAGAAGACTGATTGAGCACGTGAATGCTTTATGAGATAAATGTTAAAAAAAATGCTCAGCATTTCCAGTGATCTAGATGTCATTTCAAATGCCTTCCCAGTACAGACATGGCATCTACCAGTTATTAGGCCAGAATATAAAGAAAGCACTCCTTCCTGGATTATCTTATCAAATAATGAATCATCATAGTCAATCCTGCCATTTATTTTCGGCTGCCACGTGCTTACTTCCATTTCACAGAACTCACCCTAATCCCCCAAAGCATCGTGACCAGCTTCCTGTCCATGAGGCCACACGGTGTTGCTGCTGCACTGCTGCATTCGTGTGAAGCCAGCATTTAACTTTCAGAGAGGCTTGTACTTCATGTTTCTAGTGGGATAAAGCTTTGCTTAAAGCACTGATTATTTGTATTAGCTTTTTCTGTATTCACTTCACTATTGAGAAATTCTGGCTTCAATTATTTTATGAGGAGGAACATAAATGTCCTTTGTGGGAACAACTTCAAAACACGCCTGCCCTCAGTTCAGGTCAGTAAAGTCCCAGGCTTATTTCTAAGGATAGAATGCATCCCTTTAGAAATAAAAGAAAGAAATAGCATTTCCATTTTTGCTCCCATTTCCAAACAATTGCTTTTCAACAGTGCAAAATAGCCCCGATGTTTTCAAGAGCGAGTAGAGCTATCATTGCTAGGACTTTCTGACTTAAGTTCAAAGTGGAAGTATACTCACAGGAGGCCCTGGATCACCTGGATCTCCCTTCTCACATTCACAAATCTTGCGTTCACACTGAAACAATAATGAAATATGATATTAACACACAGTGAAATATAGCATTTCAAATTGTATTCAGTATATAACCAACTGGAGCACTCTCAAAGAAATTTTACCTTGCACATTTACGGAGGTTTTGCTCTCTCTATTAAATTATTCCAGGCAAATTTATACCTACCAAGAGCTAGCTAACAAAATATTATTAAATTTCAGCATAGTTAAATAAAAGACATCCCATCAAAAATACATATATAATATATAGATGCCAGTTAAAAAGAGAAAATAAATATTTTCAGTGGACTTTTAGAATTTCTGCTGCTTCTCTTCTATATAACACATCAAAGCTCAATAATATAATAATACTAAATGCTCCTTTACTAGGCAAAGGAAAACATTTGACTTATACCATATTTTACTAGTTCTAAGATGCACCTTCTTCCTCATTTTAACAACTCTGAAATCAGAATGAGTCTTATAACAGCTGTTGACCAGGCTCAGTCATGACAAAGTAGTTGCTTTTTGCACATGCACTTCAAAACTTACAAAGTGAAATGGGAGAAAATTCCAGAACATTCTTAAGAAATGCTTCATCACCAATGCTTTTGCTGGCATAGAGGTCAGTATTATGTGGAAAAACAAGGACATCAACAACTCAGACAAAAAATGATTCAGAAGATTTACCAGGGGTGTCTAATCTTTTGGCTTCCCTGGGCCACATTGGAAGAAGAAGAATTGCCTTGGGCCATGCATAAAATACACTAACACTAACGATAGCTGATGAGCAAAAAAAAAAAAAAAAAAAAAAGGTCCGTGCATACATTTTATAACGTTTTTTAAAAGTTTATAAATTTGTGTTGGTCCGCATTCAAAGTCGTCCTGGGCTGCATGTAGCCTGCGGGCCACGAGTTGGACAAGCTTGATTTAGACTCTGATGTGAAGAAGTTTTAGAAATAACCAAGTTATTTTGCTTACATATTCCCTTATATGTATATATGAAAGTGATACAGGATTTTAAAATCTACATCCAAAATGTCTAAAAACTTATTTCCACATGTATAAAATAAAAAGTGCAATTAATAAGAAGACACTGTATCATAGTTAAGCTAGCAAGGGTTTTTTCCTTTCTTTCTTTTTTTTTTTTTTTTTTTAAACGGAGTCTCACTCTGTCACCAGGCTGGAGTGCAGTGGCAATCTTGGCTCACTGCAACCTCTGCCTCCTGGGTTCAAGTGATTCTCCTGCCTCAGCCTCCCGAGTAGCTGGGACTACAGTCATACGCCATCACCCCCAGCTAATTTTTTTGTATTTTTAGTAGAGACGGAGTTTCAGCATGTTGGCCAGGATGGTCTCGATCTCCTGACCTCGTGATCCACCCACCTCGGCCTCCCAAATTGCTGGGATTACAGGCGTGAGCCACCATGCCTGGCCGTTTTTTTTTTCCCTTTCTTAATGGTACATAACATAATGGTATATCTGAACATGTACAATTCAATAAAACATGGTGTGATGTAGGTTTGGTTGACTCCTATTATTTTATGCAACAATACTTGTAAATTTCCTGATGTTAAATAAGCAGCTCATTGAACAAAGTTCAGATGTTCCAAATTCTTTCTTTTAAGAAATGCATGTCCAGGACAGGACTCCTCAGCAAGCTGATGATTATCTATTGTGCTAAGGCCCATCCAATCTTATTGGCCAGATTCCTTTGCCACGTGGTCTGGTTGCCATCAGCAGGCTGCCTTTTCTTCACAATAAGGAGAATGAGCTCAAAGTCAATTGGCAGGCAGCAGGGGATGACTCTAAACTCTGTCCCAGTTAGCTGGGAACCCTCTGCCTAACTTAGCCAACACCAGGAACACCCCCCAAAATAGAGGACCTGATGTGGCTGATGTCAGATACATGCTTAGAATAAAGGAAGCACATCAAAGTAAGCAAAAACTATGTGGTTTGCTCATGACTGATTTTTAAAATCACTCCTGGAGTCACATTCAATATTTTCCACTTTTTCTAAATTTTCCAACCTGCATTGAATATGGTAGTATAAAAGAAATCAGATGGCTGCCTCAGAATAGAGTGGCTCATTTTAAAAGAACTAAGCATTTTTATTTAGTCACACTTAATCTTCTAATGTGAATTATAATGCTGATTTGATAATGCAAGTTTTTAGAGTAATTTGTAGTAATCAAAGCGTGTGGTGCTTACCTTCTTTTCAAATAAGTTATCCTACAAGGGAAAAAAGAATGAAGCATTAACTCGATTCATAGTTCTGCCTCCAGCTACTTATTAGTCGTAACTATTCCCTATGGGATATGAAGTTTCCACAAAGAATAGCAATTCAGCCTTTTTAAACTTGTAAAAGCAATAAAACCAACCAGCCAACCACCCAAGGAGCAGTCCGAGCCATGTAATAATAAGAGGTATAACTACCATTAAAAATTAATCTATATTTTCTAGGAACTTCATCTTACTGCATTCTATGTTTTATCTTTTGTTTCCTTTATCAGCTCTGTAATCTCCATAATTTGACTATAAAGTTAATCAGTCATAATGAGAAAGCTCTCACTTTTACATACAAAGACTGAGGCAGAATATATAATTGTATATTTTCAATTTTTTCCATCCCTATGCACATATACTTGCATCTATTTTTCATGATTTATTTTTCAAGATTAAAACAATATACAGTCATAACTTCATGAAATATTAATGAGTATTAGATCATATTAAAACTCAAAAAGAGAAAATTACAAAGTCCAGTGACATTTTTTGAGATGATCTGAATTATGAGAAGACAAAGATTTCCATTATTATGATCACTAGGAGAGGAGTTTTCTATTTCAAATTTGAAAAGCCTCTAATATGATACTTTATTTATAGAATTTCAACAGAAGCAAAAAAAGATACTCAGCTTTTAAACAGTATTAGGAATAATATTTTGGTAAAAATTTTGAACTGTTCATAGCAATATGCATTACTTATGTAAAAGAGGACCTACATTTATAACTGGCTAACTTAGGGAAAAAATTAAGTGATAGAAAAGTAATAAACATTTCATAATAAAAAATGACCATTATGAAAAACAAAAAAACAAATTTAATGAGTCTTAGTCAATCAGACTCAACCTCTTGCTTTACAATAAGGAAACATGGTTCCACCATAATGTGACTCAACTGAGGTAACACACTTGGGCTGCGCTTCCTGACCGTCTTCAGTGCATGTCATATGTACCATACAGGAATGAATTAGCCAGAATATTTTTCAAAACTATTTTAAATTTATAATTTTGTAGAAATGTCATGATCTTGTTTTTGTCGAACACCTAGGCCTCACTACCATACTTGAATTCAGTGGAATATTACCTGACAAGTGCACTGAAGGCCATGTTGGAAGTCAAACGCTGGAAAGAAACTAATCTATGTTTACATATAGAATTAGTACTTTCTTAACCTAGAACTTATGTGTCAAACCAGTGCCTTATGATTTCATCTGAAGAGGTAATTTACATACGATAAAATAGAAAGATGAAGGAGCAAGCACTGGAATATTTGTTGCAAGATATTAAAAATGCAGAAGCTAACAAGGAAGTTAAATAAGAGTATGTAGCTTTATGAAGGATGCTGCATCCCTTTAGTTTTATTTTTACTTTATTTCCATACAAACTAATACTATAGAGGGACAAGATAACAAAATGCTTTAACGATTTAATACGGAAAAAATTAGGCTGGGAATTAAGTGTCATTCTGGGTTTCCATCCCGTTTCAACAATTAACTAGCTATGTGGCCTTGGACAAGTCATACAATCCTTCCAGGTAATTTTCTCCATATACGAAAAAGGACAAAGTTTGACTACATGGTCTCAGGAGCTATAAAACCCTAGCCACAGACACTAGCTACAAACTTTAGAGTCTCACCTACCACCCTTCCCAACCAAATGATTTTAAATTACTAGCCATGTAAATCCAGGCTGAAAGCAGATGAGATATTTGTATCTTTAAGAGCTAGGAGGTCCTATGGAGAAATAGGAACTCAGATACACTGATAGTTTTAGTTAAAATGGTATTACCCTCTGTAGAACATTTGGCTATGCCTACAAAGCTGAAGATGGACATGCTTTATTACTAGGCTGCCAGGACAATTCTTGCTTTTGCCTGTTATCCTGACATCCTTTCTAGATATACCACAGGGAAATTCTTGCACTTGCACATTTCAGCATTCATTGTTTTTTGTAAGGAAAAACTGTAAATAAAATAATTGCCAATAGTGGAATGGATCAGCAAATGAAATACTACTCGGCAGTTAAAGTGAATGCATTGGATCTACACATTTCAACAAAATTTCCAAAAAAACATTGACTGCAAAAGCAAGTTGTAGATAGATACATACAGTATGATCTGATTTATTAAAATATATAAAATATTTCAAACCACGTCAGAGAGTGGTTTCCTCTGGGAGAAAGAGAGAGAAAAGAAATTCAAAAGAAGTTCAACAGAGGCAGTAAAACCACTAATAATTCAAGTCAAATTGTAATATTTAAAAACCATTACTGAAATAAAGAAGAATTTAAATTTTTGTCACTTTAAAATCTTTTAACAATGAGCAATATCTTTTTTTTTTCTTTTTGAGATGGAGTCTCGCCCTGTCACCTAGGCTGGGATGCAGTGGCATGATCTTGGCTCCCTGCAAGCTCCACCTCCCGGGTTCAAGCAAATCTCCTGCCTCAGCCTCTGGAATAGCTGGAATTATAGAGCACGCCAACACGCCAGGGTAATTTTTGTATTTTTAGTAGAGACAGGGTTTCACCATGTCAGCCAGTCTGGTCTCAAATTCCTGACCTCAAGTGATCCACCCGCCTTGGCCTCCCAAAGTGCTGGGATTACAGGCGTGAGCTACCGCACCCAGCCACAATAAGCAATATCTTAATCAGTTTTTAAATTCATGAATTCAGCTCTTACTGTGCCTGATGTGTAATTTTATACTTTTTTCAGTTCTTTCTTTTAAAATTCAATTTCTTCTTTGCCATATTGCTCTTTAGAAATATGTGGCATAAGGCTTAAAACCATAGCAATGCAAAAAACTATTTTTGGAACTCATTTAATTTTGTGTTTGCTGGAATTTATATTTCTATGGAAACAAAAATGAACCCAAAACTACACAATAGATAAGACTGTTTCAAACAAAGAACAAAGCCCCATCCCTGAGGGCTCTTATAGGCTATAAGCCCCAGGAACAGAGGACAACACACAGCAACCCGAGTAGGAAGGAGGTCCTAGGCCAGGGGCGGGGGAGCCGGTAACAAGATGGCTTCTTGGAATAGGTGGGTTTTCTGGATGGTTTTGAAGAGAGGAATGCAAAGGACCACCCATTGATGGTATGCTGTCCTATATGTCAAAGTTTATGAGGAAAAAAGTCATAAGGACTAGTGTGGGCGATAAGACAAAGGAAGTAGGAGGGACATTTAAAGGGAGTGGATGGAAGGGCCCACATGGACAGAGCTGGAGGCCTTGGGAGGTGGCGAGGGCTTGCACTCAGGCAGGGAAACGGGCTGCAAGGAGAACAGTGTCAAAGCCAGATGGGAGGGCATGTTCAATGACAGACTAGGGGGATGCTTGAGTTTCAGTGAAAAGGATAAATAGGGAAAGGGTCTCATGAGAGCAAAAGAAGATGCAGTCAGAATTTCATTAATGGATTCATATATATGGCATATATTCACATATATTATATATGCGAAACCAGAATGCTAGAATGGAATCACCAATTTTTCAAGGAGTATAAGGGTTATGCTACGAGAAGGGGACAGAAAACATGTGAGGAATGGACAAATATCACAGCACATGGAATGACAGCAAAGCACTCGGTAGGCAAGGAGAACAAACCCTGTGACAAAAAAATTCAACTTAAAATGGTAGCAAAATGGCCACTATAAAATCTAAAACAGAAAACAAAAATAAGGCCCTAAACAGAGGAAATCTTGAAAAAATGGAAAGTGATCATAATTAATAGATTAATAAAGCATAGGATTCTAAAGATAATATAGATATCATCACATTGATCTGTTCTTGGTATGTGAGGGAGAGAATACCTTAAATTTATGTTTTTTAAAAATCCTTCAGGAAAAAAAGACAAATTTGTCACAACCTTTATTTCCATAAAGGCTTTTTAAATACTTAACATCAAAGGCAATAGAGGGAAACAATTGTTTTTAATTTTCACATATCCTCTGTTACTCTTCTACAGGACCAAGTAATATATCCAGGACTTTGGGTTGAATTTGTTTCTTTGGTTTCAATACTATTATGTAAATTATAATAAAAATAGCAATAAAAATATATTACATGTCTCCTTCAATTTGGAATCATTAAGTCTCTTTTGGGTAATTCAGAACTAAAATGTTTCTATGGGGTTCTCACATAATAATTCCTACTAGAGGCATCAAGGAATTTCAATGATTTGTTTTGTCTTGGCTCCTGAAGAATCTATTCATTCTGTATACTCGTGTCCATTAAATTCAATTAAAGTCTATTCTACGATAAAAGGGAGTAAACTTCTGATATGGAAAAAAAACGCTGATGAGTTTGAAAATCATTATACTGGGTACAAGAAGCCTGACACAAAAATAATACATACTATTTGAGTTTGTATAAAATTCTAGAAAGTATACACTAATCTAGAGTCACAAAAGTAAGATCAGTAGCTCAGGAGCAAATGGGGTCTTACAAAGAGATATGAGGCAATTTGGGGAGGTGATGGAAATGTTCTCTATCCTAATTGTGTGGTAGTTTCATAGGTGTGTACCTATGTCAAAAGCTCATGGAATTGTGCCCTTTAAGTTGATGCAGTCGTGTACTTAAATCATACCTAATTAACTTATTTAAAAAGTCAACTACATAATTATTTTAAAATAAAAAGTTTAAAAATTCAACTAAAGATGTTGAATAGAAAGGGATTAGATAAAGAATTTTTCCAATGGTCTCATCAAGAGTCAAGTTCTGGGCCGGGCACGGTGGCTCACGCCTGTAATCCCAACATTTTGGGAGACCAAAGCGGGCAGATCACCTGAGGTCAGGAGTTTGAGAAGAGCCTGACCATCTCTACTCAAAAATACAAAAAAATGAGCCGGGCATGGTGGCAGGCGCCTGTAATCCCAGCTACTTGAGAAGCTAAGGCAGGAGAATCGCTTGAACCCAGGAGGCAGAGGTTGCAGTGAACCGAGATGGTGCCACTGCACTCCAGCCTGGGTGACAGGAGCAAAACTCCGTCTCAAAAAAAAAAGAAAGAGTCAAGTTCTGCCTTCTAGATGGTGGCAATTTGAAACATTGAAAGTTGGTATACCATTCTTTGAAGAGCCTAATAAGCACTTTGGATCCTGGAAGTGTTTGGAAAGCAGCACCTCCTTCTAAAAAGTGGTTTATTCATGAAGCTTCCATCTGAACAAACAAGCTGAAATCACAGATGCTAAACAAACAAGCTGAAGTCGCCGGATGCTAAGGAAGAGCAGTATTATTCGGTCATTTTCTGGTTCCCCAGGAACAGACAAACAGTTTTGCTTCCAGTCTACTGCCAAGAGCCTGTGTTCTCAGTGAAGCAGGTGCTCTCAGCGAGGGTGTATCTGGTGGGAATATGAACAACTTGAGCCTACACATGTGGCCAAACAACAAGCTGCCTGTCCCGTATCTTCTATGGTCAGCTCTTATCCATCTTAAGGTGAAGATGAATAAGTAACAACAGCCCACTCATGACCACATCACCAGGATTCTCTCCCGCACCTGCTAGAGCCCTCTGTTTCATGTTCAGTGGTGAGTACCCCTTAAGTCATGGCACAGGCAGGGCTAAGTGTTAGCCAGGAACCACTACAAATTTCCCTTTCATGCAAAAGAGCTGCTCAGAATGAGCACTTACCTTGAGCACCACAGGACTGGGCCCATCAATCAGTTCTATCTCTGATCTAGGCATAACTCTCCCATTTACCCCAAATCCCCAAGGAAAAAAGGCTAGAAACAATAGTAACTTTGAAGGAGGGCTGCTACTAAACTGTTTGAGAGCAGTTCTGATTGAGAAAATCTTTTTTTAAAAAGCAGTTACTATTTCCTCTCTCAATATGCCTTTATAGGGTTAAGCATGCAAACTGTGAGGTCTTCACCGGCCTTAAATTTTCAACTACAAAATGGGTATAATAACAGTACCTACATCATAAGATTGTGGCAAACATTGAATAAAATGAAATATATGAAGTGCTCAGGAAAATGCCTAATACAGAGAGAGTACTCAATACCTAAGAGCTATTATTTAGGTAAGAAAACCTCAGATCTTATGCTGAAAACAACAGAGAGTAAAAAGATAAGAGTAATGTTGAGAAAAGGATCGAGGGATAAGACAAAAGGAGCAAAACAATCTCTGAAATAGAGCCTGAGTTTTCTGTGCAAGCTGTAGAAAACAGCCATACGAAACGCTCAGTACATAAAGGACACATTTGCCTTCCTTTCTCAGGAAATCAAAGAAATCCAAGTTTTTAAGAAAATTAGTTTTTAACAGTCAGCCAATCAACCAATTTATCTCTAGGAGTTTTCTCCTTGAGAAATATTGTGAAGAGGGATTTCCTTTTGATTGTGGTGCCGTGTGTCAGCTGAGCAACAAACAAAGAAAAGCTGACCAGACCTATCAAGTGGGACTCATTGATTTGATGGGAGAAACTGTTGCTTGACTGCAGGTTGCAGATGATTTTAAATTGGATGGGCTTGTGAACATCTAAGAAACAAGGAGGTAATTTTAAAAATTGGAAGTCTATGAACTTTGAGTAGCATAATGTAACAATAGGTGAGACAGAGTCAAAAATACTCAGTCCTTTAGAAGAGTAAGAGAGGATATGTCAAAATTATGTCAAAAATACCTGTACAGATGTGGAATGGGAAAAGACCAACTTAGTACAAATATAGCCTAACACCACAAGTTGAGCACAATCTGAATGTAAGTCAGCAATGTTCATGATTGTAGGCTGTATAAACAGGAGCCTAAGGTATATGATTGGAAAGTAACCCCTTCCAAAATCCTCAGCATCAGCTAGCAATAAAGTTAAGAATGCAATTCCAGGGAATTAGCCTGGAACTTTTCCAGATTGTCTGGAGTAAACTGCCAAGAAAGTGGAGTGACACTTCAGAAAGATTCTTCTTTCTGTTTTCAATGTGAATTCTCATTTTCTCCATCTTTTTGACCCAGTATCTCTTCTTATGGAATTTACAACAAATATGTCAATATTATGATGATAACTGTATAACCAACCCATTAGGTACCTACCAGACGATCTTGAATTTTATCTACAAGGGTTGGATCACTCAACAGTAAAGTGGGTTCACTGGATGAATCCCCAGAAATCAAACGAAGTTTGGCTTCATTGACTACCGTAGAAAGTCCAATGGTGATAAATGATATTCCTGAAATTCTGGCATCTTCAGAAATACTTTGAACATCTGGATTCCTTGGATGGTCGATGCCATCTGTCATCAGCAAAGCCACTTTCACACCATCCTTACGCCCTTCTCGCTTAAGTAGCCTAGTGGCATTGGAGATGGCATAATAAGAGAAGGTACCTTGCCCTATTAAATTCATAGACTTGACCTTCTGCTTAAATGTCTGCAGGTCCTTCCAGGAAGAAAAAGGTGGATCAATTTGGACAGAGCTGCTAAACTGAAGGGCTGCCAGTTTGATGTCATATTCTAAGGAGCGACCAGGAGTCAATTGGAAAATCTTGTCACTCAAGCTATCCACAAAATCTTTCTGTTTATCAAAGAGGACAATTTTAGAACTTTCAGAGCTGTCCACGATGAAGACAATATCTATGAAACAAATGGAGCCTGAAACAGAATAAACAGGTTAGGCAAAATAATTATTCCTATCATGAAACAAATTTGCATAAGGAAAGCCCTGAAGTGGTGTGTTGTATATTGTTTGGTGTTGAGAGCAGTGTGAGGAGAGTAAGAGAGACACGTTGGACAGAGGGCTTAAATTGTAAAAAACTAAATGTCTAAGTTTATAAATTATTTTCTCCTTGTAAAATCATGCAAATTAAAAATAAATAAGATATCTTTTATTCTGAGCATCTTTTCAATGTTAAACCTACTGAAAGTGTGAGGAAATGGGAAGTCAAGATGCATCACATTTTAAAAATCCAACTAACACTGAGCATAGTTGTCTAGAAGTAAATGATACTCTAATTCTCAGGTTGTGTCATATTGGTGAGTCCTTGTGTTTTTTTAACTTTCTTGAAATCAAGGGAGAAAATGACTATATCCCCTGTACCAAGAGTAAGTGGAGAAGAAACCTAACTTAAACACAACTTAAGTTTAAATCCCAGCTCTGTGTCTCACTGGTTAATTTGCCTATGGCCTTGAGTATGCCACCCGACCTCTTAAGACCTCAATTTTTTTAATCTATACTATGAGTGGCAATCTCTGTCCTGCCTATTTTACAAGGTTACTGTGAGGCTCAAATGAGATAATAAGTGCACAAGTGCTCTTATTAAAGACTCTGATGTGCTATAAGTATGTAAGGTATATTATCATCATATAATTTTATCAAAGTAGACTATCACATGTATACATGTATATGACTTGCTATTTATATCAAATGCTATTTAGAAAAATTCACATAAGTATTTTTAACAGGCAAAACTTAAAAACAAACAATTTTTATTTTTTTACCCTGGACATCACTTTTCCTTGCAAGCAAATTTGATTTTGGTCCTTTCTTTCTTTGTCCGGATACTGTTTGACTCGTAAACGCTGACAAAAGCAGCAGATAGAAGACAAAATATCTGTTCCACATTATGGTAGATGGTGAAAAATCATCTGCCTTGTAGCACCTTTAATAGAAAAGTCAGTTACAAATACTTTAATAAAATATGGTGTTTGTTATTTTTAAATTTCAAGCCAGCAGAGTTGAAAACTGGCATGTGACTGGAAAAAAGAGGTTTTCATTCATATTTCTAGAAAAATATTCACATAGAGATTTCGAAAGATTTCAATCCAAATAAATCATGGCACCATGACCAAACATTTATTAGTGAATATTTCTATATATTCAAAGAACTATATTTAAGTATTCTTAATTCCCCATTGTATTATGAGGAGCATAGAGTTGGGAGAGCCATTTAAAAACATTTCAATCCCACTCTATATGATTACTGTGGTTCAATCACAGGGTCTGCTTTGACATTTCCAAATTCTTCAGGGGGAATTCAGATTGCTATATGGTCATTTCATTCACTTTCATTATAACTGATTCCTGACAAACCGAGTATTTTGTAGAACTGTAGACAACCACCACGCTTTCAGGCTTAATACTACACACATAACTTCAGTGAGTTCAGAGGTCAGGGTAAAAATTAAATGACCCTTCTGTTTCCATAGAACCCCATCTCTCTTTTCTACCCTAGCTTTGGAAACTTTGTCTCCACCAGGGGTTCAAAGCTGCATATCCAATGAATCAAAAGAGTATGAGAGCAAAAATAATAGATTTGCTTAAAAGCAACACTTTTCTTCCAGTGATGGCTAAAAGAACTAATGGACAGAAACGGGACTTAAAGCCAAGAAGCACCCCCTCTGAATAGCCCCGTGAAACTATTTTTCTGGGTGGATTAACAACGAAAAATCCAATTCTGTATTAAAATCCTCAATCTTCATCAGTCAATATGCCTAGCTACATACCAAATGGCTCTTAAACTCACAGATTTCCCTGGGAGGAGAAGACTCGTGTGTTGCTGCCTCAGTATACCCAAGAGAATGGGAACAAGAAAGCTTATTTCAAATCAATACTTAGTATGGCTTAAAAATGCTTGCCTGCTGAAACTTTATTGACTTCAGGAGTTCTGGAAAAGGAATCACATTTTCCTTCTTTGGCACCTTGCCTTTAGGGGATAAGAATCTGGGAAATCATGAGCACGATTTTTCCAGACTCTGAATAGAGGGTGGAAATATATGCAAAGGCAGTGAGGAGTGAGATGGAGACTGACTTTTTTCATACATGCCAGATGGATAAATTCCAAAGGGAAACAAAACTGTTGGGTTAGGAGAGGACCAATGGATGGCTTCATGCCACAGTCTGCTCCTCACATAGCATCATCCAGCTGGAAGTGTATTAAAAGAACTTTGGATAGGTATGACCAAACATCCTGTGTAGCAATTGACCAAATGCCAACTGATCCTCAGACAAGGTATACTAAAATGTAAAGACAGCTGGGTATTAAAAACAAAACAAAACCAAGAAGTGTGCTAAGGAAACAGAACACACAAAGGCCATCTCTCCTCAAGTTGTCCCTTTGCTAACCAAGGAAAAAAATAAATGATGTACAACTTTAAGTCTGAAGGTTAGTGTAAAGATAAGGCTATGTGAAAAAAACACAGTTGTTTTGCATTTTCAAAGGGGAAAGGGAATAACACCATGGCCATGGTATTACATATGACTTTTCTCTTTGGTTGAGTTCATACCATAAGGAACATCTCAGAAGTTCTGGAAAGAAGAGACTGAGAATTGAATTCCATTGAGAACTGAGCAAGATTTTATAAGCAACATAATCAAGCAACTCTTCAAAACCCTTCATGTAAGGTTTTAGAAATACTGGCTTTAAATAAAGATTTATCTTTTCCCAAAACTAAGCACCTGCTCTTACTGTTTTCTTGGCATATAATCACGAATTTGTACCTGATCCCTGTATATATGATATTCACAAACATAACTTTTCCATTGACAATAATCCCAATATCTCATATTTTATTTTTATTTGCTCTGACATTGTTAATCTAGCCCTCCCAAACCAAAGTCTTGTTATTTCTTTCTGTTTCCCTATTGTAGCCAGAGAACATTTTCATACCTCTCTAGTTTTGTTTCTCTAGTTTGTTAGTTCTACTGCTTCCCTGAAATATCTTTCTCCTTTATAAATTTGGCATCTTGAGAGCCCACTCATTTCTAATCACTTTTTACCATGTTTTATTTTGCCTCTGTTTTTAATAATTCTCGCCTTTCTCTCTTTCTGATGTCACGTACAAGCAAAATAGGTTTCAGAGGAAACAGTGCCATTAGTTAAGTGAAAGAAATGTGAACCTCTGTGTTTACTATAGGTTAAATTTTATAAATGCAGAAACAATCATAATTATTAATCAAATACCCTATTTTTACTTTTGGCCTAAAATTTATTTGGGGTAAATATCAGGATAAATAAATAAATCCAAGATACTTTATTTTTTATAATTTTTCAAAAGTAAAATGATCTTATACCAGAGTTCACCAACTTTAGTTACAATGTTTGCATCTCAGTTTCTACACAAATATAAAATGATTGAATAAACACTTTATTCAAATTGACAAATTAGCCAAGTTGTAAAGAATTCTATAACTAATTCTGAATTGTAAACCCTGTTCCAAATTAAGAAAAAGATGTCTTAAAATATATTAACATCATTGTAAAACAATTTAGAAGACTGTAAATTAAAAATCAATTTCAAAATAACTTTAAATTTTAAATTTCTACATTTTAACAATGTTGATATTTTTCTAATAATTGATTTGAAGTAATTGCAGAGAATACAAACTATTGACAAGCTTTCTTCACCTAATAAGTATGTAAGTAAGTCATTTAGTCTTCCACAGTTCCTTGATGGTCCTATCTGATTTCAAGTGACTAAAATAAATCTGTTATGTCTTACCTTATAAAGTTTGTCAAACAGGAATTAAAGACTAGTTGAGTAAATGCCAACAGCAAGGACTGTGGTTGGGGGTGAAGTTAGCTATTTGATATTGTTCTGTTCTGTGGGAAATAAAAGTGTCTTTCCTTTAGGATCTTTTGCAGTCTTTTGTTCATGTTTATTCGACTAAGTCAAAGCAAGAGTGGTCAGGCATTTGGCCAGGGTGCAAGATCTGGGTGGGATCAGTAAGCAATTTAAAGGAACAGTGTCCTTTCAGAATGAGACTGTGTTTTCCAGACTATTGTGAAAACAACTTGAGAGAACTTTCTACATTTTAGGCATTGGTTGACAGCCTGCCTTTTTTTCTCATGCTATGTCCTTCTCTTTTTATTGCTACATTTCTTTGCCTGGGGGATGTGCTCTAAGATACTGGTTCTGAACATCTCTGTGAAGGAGTATAAATGACACCAGACTCAGATTCAAAGCTGGTTTTTTAAGAGAGGTAACAGTTTGATTGTTATTAAAGCTGGATGATGAGTACATAGGTGTGCATTGTTCTAGTCTTTGTATTTCTGTGATTTTTGAAATTTTTTACAATAAAAGGTATATATAATATACAGGGAAAGAGTGGTCTAAGTATAGTCATAGTTCTGCCCCTAACTCTTATGGGAGCTTCAGTTCCCCACTTATGAAATGAGAGAGTGGATTTGATCATTTATTAAGATGTGTTCAAACTGTAACATGAGAGGTTTACAGCGGTTAATATTTTGGTCTCTCTCTAAGAAAGAAGGTCACTGTGGTTTTTCCACTCCCTGTTTCCCTATTTTCTACCTTGTGGTTACAGCCCATATTAAGTCAATGTTTATCATGTAATATGTACTGCCAAGAAGCCACCTGACCCCTAGACAACTAACAGGCGGGCTTCTCCATGGACTTCCTCTGAAATAGAAAATAGCAAGATCATCCAAGAAAGCAATATAAACGTGCATGCTACGGTTATTTAAAATGAACTTTCTTAGCCATTTTAATGTGTATGAATTTCCTCATTATAGCAATAATAGCCTCCAATTCATGGACACTTACCAGGTGCTAGGCACTGTCCTGAGTGCTTCACACACATTACCTCATTTAATCCTTCACAAGCACAACCATCTATATACAGTAAGTCCTCACTTAACGTCCTCCATAGGTTCTGGAAACTGTGACATAAAGTGAAACAATTGATAATGAAGACAATTTTCCCATGAGCTAATTGATATAAATAAGAGTTTAGCTCTTATGGCATATTTCTAGTCACAAAAACATCACTAAACCTCTAAATACCCAAAACACCTCTAATAATAAACATTGAAATAAATCTAAGCTATATATATATTTATGAAAGATTGATAAAAACAAGATAACTGTTTACCTGCATATTCCAGTTCAGGGTCACAGTTGACCAGATCCTGTCCTAGCAGCTGAGGGTGCAAGGCAGGAACCAGCCCTGGATAGGATGCAGTCCTGTCAAAGGGCACTCATACACCCACCCACTCTCTCAGACAGGCACCATGTAGACACACCAATGCATCTAATGGGCAAAGCTTTGGGATGTGGGAGGAAACCCCAGGACCTGGAGAAAACCCACACAGACATGGGGAAAACATGTCAACTCCACACAGTGAGCCTGGCCCAGGAATTGAATTTTTTTTCTTATCAATGTTATAACAAAATGACATTGAACAAAACATTACTCCAGGACCCCTTGTACTTACAGTAGATGTTGTAAGAATTCAAATTTTTCCAAGATAGAGGCAGAGAGAGGTTCAGTTACTTGTCCACTGTCATACTAAAACCAGAGAATGACAAAATGAACTTTTAACTCAGGCTTATAAGACCTGTGAGCCTCACTTATAAGAACTACTGCATCATTAAGTATCTATGTGAATGTCTGTGTTTTCACTGTCTCCTCCTGACAAAACAGGTTTTGAGGAACTAAGGAAGTTTTGTGAGGCTTTGGTAACAGAAAGAAGAAACAGTGGGTATAATGCAGAAATAACAATGGAATTTCCTAGGGAACAACCATGTATTTACCTGATAGCCTATGGGTGTTAGTCACACTTTTTACTTTTGTAAGATGAGAATCAAGAGAGAAGGAAGTAGCATCTTTTCAGGTCAACTCTCTTTTTGCTGAGGCAGGTTAAAAACATGCAGAATAATAATGCCACTAAGAAGCAAACAGGTGATTCCTAGATGGGGGAAATGGACTAAAGCTCTCCTGCTTTGGAGCTGTTTTGATTAAAGTTGGTGGGAGGTTGGAGTCCAACTTACTCATCCATTCCCTTTCATTCTCCAACACTAAATAGGGTAACTCAAACCACAGATTTGCCACTTCTCATTCCCAAGCGTGAAAATCAGCACTAAGTTGATTGGGAAGATTATGCAAAATAAAATCTTCAGTTTTGTCAATCTATAAAAGACAATTAGTTTTGCACCCGGAGAAACAATGCACCGCAATCTTAATCCCAACAGATGGTCTTGAATTAGTATGCTATTGGACATACACCAGACCAAATAAGAGAGCATAGATAACCACAATGACTAGAAAAAGGCAACGTGGAGCCCATGCCCTTCTGACAGTTATTTTGTAGTAAAAGTCTTTATAGAAGAAATATAGCACACTATTTTCATTGTTACTACTATAAATAGCCCAGAGTAAGCAGTCATATTTGTGAAATAAATGATTATTAGAAGTAATTTTTAGTGTTTATCAATCCCTTGAGGTCTATGATACAATAAATTGCTCTTCTCCAAAGCTCTGCTAGATGAAAATCTTTTTTCAACTTTTTCAAATTCTTTTAATATGCTACCATAGTAGCATCTGCATTGTGTTTATTGATTCTAGCACCAGTGCCAACATCTTAATTTCAGTGGTGATGATATTTTGGGGTCCTAGAATCATTTAAAAAGAGACAAGTCTGCTAGGACTTACATATTTCAGAGAATTTTATCTGCATGAAGTCATAGAAATACAAAAAAAAGGCTGTTAACAAATCAAAGTTATACATTTCGACCAAGATTAAGGCATAGTATGGTTTCACAAACTTCTCCCTATTTTAGCCACCTCCCACACTGCTGATCTAGAGTAGAAAAAAAAATTACCAACTAACAAGGAAGAAATTAATGAACTTCATACCTGATTTGAAGAAATTTGTTCTTGAAGATCCTTTTCTTTCTTTTCTTTTTCTTTCTTTCTGTCTCTTTCTTTCTTTTTCTTTCTTTCTCTCTCTCTTTCTTTCTTTCTTTCTTCTTTTTGTCAGTAGAAGAGCTTGATATAATAGAATTTCTAACTCTTGCCCCAAAGCTCTGAAATTTCTGGGATTCGTTATCCTTTGACCCAGAATATGACTTAGGCATTCTCTCAACTCCTTCATCAGTAATTAGAGGAATACTGTCTTAGTCCATCTTGTGTTGCTATAAAGGAATACCTAAGGCTGAGTAATCTATAAAGAAAAGGGGTTTATTTGGCTTACAATTCTGCAGTCTGTGCAAGAAGCATGACACCAGCATCTGCTTCTGGTGAGGGCCATTGACTGCTTCTACTCATGGCAAAAGGTGAAAGGGGGCCAGCGTGTGCAGATCATATGGTAGGAGAGGGAGCAAGAGAGCAGGGAGAGAGGTGTCAGACTCTTTTAAACAACCAGCTCCCCCAGGAACTAATACAGAGAGAACGCACTCATTACTGCAAGGATGGCATTAAGTCATTCATAAGGGATCCACCCACATGACCCACACGTTTCCCATCAGGCCCCACTTCCAACAGTGGGGATGAAATTTCAACACAAGGTTTGGAGGGGGCAAATATGCAAACCACGGCAAACACCAAAACTGTATTGGTCTTATTTGTCAACAAAGGGAAAGATTAAAAGCACTCAAAGACAATAAGAAAATAAAAATTATCATTGATTATAAAATATAGGATGTGGCATTGCTTAAATCTGAAACAGCGTAACTTCAGTCCCTATTCCCTCACCAAATTCTGATTGAGTTGATCCTTCCACATTCCCTCTACTATTTTTCAATTGTTACTATTATTTAATAAACTTTATGGTTTAGAACAGTTTTGGTGTACAGCAACATGGACTCAATTATCTTTTATATTGTTTACTCCCCAAGATCTCTTGCTTCATTATTTGTCATTCAATCCCCAGCTTGAATAATTGTGTCACATCTGCAACACACAGTGTCTCATAGGCTACAGTGATGGGCTAAATTCCCATTATACCAATCTTATGACTATTAATCTCTTTCTCTAAAATGTTTTTTCAATATTAATATTTCTTCTTTCCATGTTGTTTATTCCTGACTAAATGCAATTATTTTAGACCAAAAATAAATCAAGGTGCCATCTGGAAAATTTTACAATTTTTTTCTAAGAAATATCTGAAAGTAGATTGATCTAGTCCTATCATAGGTTTGAATGTTCAATATTTTTCTTTAATTATTTTCTTTGGTCAATGGATAGAGCAGTTTTAACTTTTTCATGCAGAGCCTACAAATAGAGAAAGATCAGATCTATTTATACCTTGACTAAACCCTGCTTTAAATGGAAAAATATTTCTATTTTTCACTTAGTTCATTTTACTTTCAGGTATTAGACAGTGTTGTTCTAGATCTTGGTGAATTATTTGATTACCACTGATTGGTATTTAAACTTTTCTTGTATTGGGGACAAACAATAGTGTCAAATCTCTGAACTGGAAGGAAACTTAGAAACCACTTTTATTTAATTCTGCCATTTCACAGTTGATAAAATAGAGGACAGATATTAAGACCCACCCAAAGGTCAAATCATCAATCAGTGAGGGAATAAAGTTTAGGTCTTTGTGCATCAGAGTGGCCATCTTTCATTATCTCTAAATGCCCTAGAAAATTTTTAGGCCTTTGCGCTATCCAGGCTTGTGCTTGAGCAGGAGAAAAAGGAGGCTGTATGGCTAATAATTTATATTTATAAGGATTTAACTTTAGTGGCAAATGGCTCAGAACAAATCATCATGGGCTAAGTTCCAGCACATTAAAGAGTCTCACCTCTCACTGGGTAAATCTTAATGGCTGGGCCATTAAAAGCAATGAACACCACCTCTTCGAACCCTGGGTTGAAAAACTTTCTCCTCCAGGTTTGGGCAGGTTTATCTGAGTAGCTTGGGATTGTTACAGCTACTTCAGTAACTGAGAGCCCATGTTTTTGATCCCTAATCAAAATATAGCCAGTAATATAGGTAGATATCATCATTTGCATGAATATTAAGTTGCAGAAACACAATACCTATTTGGGTTTTCTGGTCAGTGTATTGAGATTTAATAAGAATATCCAAAAAAAGTTTTAAAATAACTCTCCTAAATTTCTGGAATAAAAATGTTTTAAGAGCATTAAGTAACTTATTATTCCATGTTATATTAAGCCGTTAAAATGCTGGTTTATACAACATTGTTCCCAGTTAAGGTAATAGGGTCATCTGTTTTTTTCATTGCATCTAAATTATATAGTTCCTCCTGCACAACAGTTTGTTTCTTCTTCTGCCCTTATAAATTCTGTACTAACGGTAAATTATTCATGGACAAAGTTTATAGTAAAGGGGACTTGAGGTGAATTTTTTTTTTTTTTCCTATTTGGGGATATGAATAACCTTTTAATAATACTAAATTCTACACAGAAATAAGGTACCTATTATCATTATTCATTGTTTATATCCAGAACTATAGATTTTGAAATCACACATATATAATTTTATTTAATGTTGAGTCACTTTTACTTAATTATATATTTTCTGTTATTCTAATTGACCAAATTCAGAAATGCCAAATACTAACACAATTTAGTCAGGACTCTGCATGGGTCTTGAAGGACTGTTGTTTGAAAAAAGATATTTGGGCACCACCTTGTGGGACTTTGTAGAAAGACATAGTGTGAGAGTTTGTCAACTATTAACAGATTAAAAATTTTAATCATCTGTGATGCTAAACGGGTGGAATATAAGTTGCTTTCTACAGCTTTTCTGGGCAGAAGAAGGTGGGATGAACCAAAGAGTGATAAAACTACTCTTATATAGGATCAAGAAGCTCTCTAAGTAACATCTGATGAAATCCAAAACTCATTCACTTAACTAACATTAACTCAGTTTCTACTATATGTGAGGCACTGGATGGAAAACAGGTAGACGCAGTCACTTCAACCCAGTGAAGAAAATAAGCAAGTAAAGAGCAATGGCAAGTTTTACCAAAAAAAAAAAAATTAAGTAATCAAATATCTAACTCTAGTTGACAATACCATGATGAAGGGTTTGGGAACAAAATGTACCAGTGTCTGCAACTTACTTTTAAATGCATCATAAAGAAAGGAGATGGGGCCGGGTGTGGTGGCTCACACCTGTAATCCCAGCACTTTGGGAGGCTGAGGTGGGTGGATCACCTGAGGTCAGAAGTTCAAGACTACCCTGGCCAACATGGTGAAACCCCGTCTCTACTAAAAATACAAAAATTATCTGGGCATGGTGGCGCATGCCTGTAATCCCAGCAACTCAGGAGGCTGAGGCAGGAGAATTGCTTGAACCAGTGAGCTGAGATGGCACCACTGCACTCCAGCCTGGCCACAGAGTGAGATTCCATCTAAAAAAAGGAAAGAAAAAGAGAAGAAAAGAGATGGATAGAAGAATGGGTAGATGGGTAGATTGTGTAATAGAGCAAATATGTTCATTGTAAATATCAATTGTGAAATCTAGGTGGCAGGTAATGGGTTTGCTGTATAATTCTGTTAACTTTTCTGTATGTTTGACAATTTTCATAACAAAATATTAGGACAAAAAGAGCAACAGCAATATAGTGTGATAACATCTATAAAAGAGACCTACACAGAGGGCACCCAGCCCAGACTGTGATATGGAAGTTGGAAGTGCAGGAGCAGAGGATAAACAGCGGTTTCTTTTATGCCATGTTAAAGGGTTTAATTATCTTGAAAGCAATGGGAGCCACTGAACAATTTTAAGCAGGGTTGTGACATGATCACACTTTCATGTTAGGAAAATCACTCTGACTGCTTTGTGAATAATGGCAGGAAAACAAGCTTGGAGGCTGAGATCTACTAGGAAACTTACTATGACACCAATGAGAGATAAGGCTCTCAAGTACCAGCAATGAGAATGCAAAGTGAAGAAGTCTAAGAAGTATGAAGAAGCAGAATCAAAGAGCTTAGTACCTAATTGGCCTAGGAAAGTGGAAGAAATGAAGGAGAAAGACGGTACCCAGCAGTCTGCTGAAAAGTATTTAATAACTGTCTCTCTGGGGAAAAAAGTGTATTGTACACATATATGTATACATAAGTTTATTAGAAATGTTATTGATATAAAGAATGTATGGTATAAAATTTTCAAATAATAACAAAATACACAATATTACCTATTATAAATTCTATATAGCAAACTGACTCATACAGATTGCTTTCATTGATTTTTGACCAAATTCTTATATCCTTAACCAATCTATGGTTGTAATTGATGAGTGAGTGTAGTTCCAACAAGAATGTTGGTTGGCATTTTCCTCTTCTTTAACAAGTAAGACAAAAGTGAAACAAAGAAAAAGGTGGATATGCATTGAAACTTCATTTGTTTGTCAATGATACAAGCAACTTTGTAGCTGAATAATATAATACTTTTCAAATACTGAAATATTTTCTTAGTTTTTTTCTTATTCGACTGTTACAGATAAAATACACTTTTGAGTTTAATCTGCATTATTATTTTCTCCATCACTTTCTTTGGCCTAGACAATAAATAAGACAGTAATTTAAGGTCTAATTTGTAGCAGATTTCTACTGTGTAAAAAGTCCTACTATGTCAGATTTCAAATTACTAATGTGACATCACTGAACACAGGGTTGGAAAGAGAAACACAAATATATAGCAGCATACCACTATGCAGGACTTCCATCATATAGTTGCCATGGATGCAAACAACTTCAAGTACACACACAATAGTAAAATTTAGTAAATAATTAGGAAGTAATGAGTTTTGAATATTTATTGCTATTGTTTTTAATGTAATTTATTTATTTGTAAGTTAAATATATAATACAACATTTAATAATATCTGTGGTTAACAACTGGCTCACAAAATTTCTGGAAATGTAGCAGTTGACCCTCACAAGGTGACATGAGCCATCTTCAGCACACCAGAGACTATACCTAACTTCCAGGCTGTGCGGTGCCCTCTTGCCTCTTAAAAGAGTACAGCACACAGGTCTGAGAATTGGTTCTGCCACTTTTTGAAACTGGACCTGTAACTTCTGAAAGCCTCAGTTTCCACATCCCCAAGTGAAGACTATGAGGAGGAGCCCAATAAAAATAAGGATAGCAACAGCAGCATCTGAATCAACAACAAAAATAACACCTCTCTCACAGTGTTGTGGTGAGTATCAAAAGAGATTTGCAAACAGTAAAAATCCATAAATGTTCTGTAATTTCAAAAACAAAAGACAAACAACACTAGAACATGTTCATAATATATAGGATCAGTATCCAGAATATATAAGAAAAAGAAAAAAATAGGATATGAAATGGCAGTTTTTTAGAAGGGAAATAAGAATGGCTAACAATCATATGAAAAATATTTACTCTCATTAGTATTCATGAAAATGCAAATTAAAAGCACTGAGATATCATATGTTTCTCATTAGATTGACAAGTTTAAAGAGAGTAATAAAGGGTTAGCAAGAATGTTGGGAAATGGGACACATGGTGGGAGGGTGATTTGGTAAAATTGCATTACAGAGCAACTTGGCAATATTTGTTAAAAATAAAAATGTGTACTTTTCTCGCTTCCAGGAATATACCCTGGAGAAATTCTAGCACATTTGTTCAAAAGACATAGACAAGAATGTTTATTCTAATAAAATGTTTGAAACAACCTAAATGTTTATCAGTAGGTTGGATAAATAATTTGGGACATAACAACATTGATTTATTTATTCAACAAATATATCTTGTAAACTTTATATATCCTTAAAGTATAATTTTAAATAGAAAAGAAAGCTATGAAATGATATAAAAATATGATATATTTTCTATAACATTTTAAAACATACAAAATGTTAGCTATTTTACAGATACATCTGTAAAATAGATACATCTATATGTTGTAAATCTATAACAAACTTTGATAGGAGGAAACTCACCAGTTTTCTGATAGTGGTTGTCACTGGAGAGAGAAAGGGGAATAGGACTGGGACTGGATACAAAGGGGACTTCAATTGTATTTCTAATGATCTGAGAAGAATTTTTTAAAAACCCTGAAACATTTAAATTCTGCGTGGTTGGTATACAGATTTTTGTCGTATTACCCTTAATATACATGTTTTTAAATTTTCACAATAAAAAGTACTTTGAAAACCCTTCAACTCTTCAACCTATTAAGCAATAGTTAAAACAGAGTTGATACCATGCCAGTTACACAGATTTATCATTTTGGACTCTACTCCTTAGGCCTCCAGATCTCATTAATTCTTATTTTCAGCAATTCTCATGGAGACTTTAATTTTCCACCAGATTGCCGCTTCACTAACTAGAATCCTTAGCCCCTGCAAAATACTCACTCTCCAAATAGCCCTAGAAATCCCAAGTAGACATCTTATATGTACTCATAAACAAATCTTCAGTTACCATTTGACATCATCCATTTCTTTCTGCCCTGTACTTGAAGCTCATTCTATCGCTAGACTCATAGGAAATGGGGCAAATTTCTACTTTTTAATGCTTCTTAACTGGCATGCAGCCCACAAAGATCATTCCTTGCTCTGAATTCTTCCAGCATTATTTATGGTACCATTCATCTAACAATACTTATTGTGTTTTGTACTGAGAAGTGAATATTTTATGTTATATAATAATACTTAAATAATATATATTTCATTAAGGGCAGGAATTTTTTTAAAAATTCTACTTCTTTTATAGTACCCATAGCAATGTATGTAGTCATTCGTCAGCAATGGTTGTAAAATGAACAACTATTTTAAATATTGTAGCATTGTGTGATTGTCTTCTAAATAACTTTATCTTTCCAAGATTTTGATGACTTAAACTTGCAAAATTCCTCAAAGTATGTCATGGGAACCCTATGCCTCTGCCTTCATTTCTTCATGATACTTCTGCTAGTGTGTAATTTTAGGCATCTCTATATCCTTTAATTCACTGCTACCCATAGAAGGAGGAGTTAGGTGTATCTTATACTTAGTATGTCACATGCAACATTTGGAATATACTTACACTGAAAAAAAAACTAATTGCTTATCTGAAATTTAATTTAACTTGGCAGCCTATAATTTTTGTGTATGCTCAATCTAGCAACCCTAACACTCACCCATCTCAGTGTTATGATGGGGGGAGATAGTCTAACATGCATTGATCTAACATCCATTAGTTGATTTTTCTTGAACTAGTGGAGTTAATAAGTTAAAAGTCCTATGCATTGTGACTTCCTCTTTTCCTCTTTTACTATTCAGAATCCAAGGATGGGAGGCAGTGAGTGACACCCTTTGCAACTGTAACACCCCGATGAGAAACTCCAAATCTAGACATGGGTACAGGTACTTAGATGCTTGATTTGAGTTGCAGGTCCAAGGCACATTCAGTTTTATGGAAAACTATGCTGATATTTTGATCCCTATGTTTCTGACCGCTATGTATATTTCTCAATTAACTCCAAACCCAGAAGAAGAATGCTGAGAATAATTATCAGTGTTAACTCCCATCTCCCTGTGGATATATGTGGATATAGTTAAAAGTGACTACATTTTATTTCATTCTTTACATACTCTCCAATCCCTACCCTCTACCTCGTCAAATACATCCAAAGTAAAGAAAAAATTAGGTCAAAAGGAATAATTTTCAGTAACTAAGATTTTAAAGAGCTGGTAGGAACACGAACGTTAATTTCAGCCACAAGAAAACTTCATGGAGTCAGTGCTTTTATTAGAACGAATAATCTTAGCCAATTTGATTTAATCATCAGTGTAGGTCTTACTTGTATCCAATAATGTCAAGGCCACTGCTGATACATCAGCATTCTTTATAAGCTATTAAATGGGAGTCTTATTTCCTAGACATTTATATTAAACTTATAAGAAAGGAAAAGTCTTAGGCAATAAGACATGTATTTAACAAATACAATTTAGCATTTGTAGACATTAATATAAGGAATCATTTCTAAGTAAACACAGAATGCCTTAGAACTTCAATCAGACAGATCGAATTTAAATGTACTTGGAGACAAAGCGGAAATGTCAAAGTTTACTAAATTACTAATTTACTCTAAAACCCATGCACCCAAAAAACTAACTTTATTTTCTGGAACTTAGCTTGTTCCAGATAAAACAAAAACCTTAAGCTGATCACAGGAGATGATTGAGTGTCTTCCTAATTAAAATAGTCTCTTCCAGTTTAATTCAGTGTCTTGTGGCTCTTCAATATATATTCAATAGTTACACTTATTGCATACTTCCAAAGATGCAGTATAACAGACACGTATTTCCTTGGCTGATGTTAAAAAAACAAATATAGATTGAAACTTTAACTTTTAAACCATTGAATAAATAATTACCAAGATGCTGGTAATAATTAATGAAAACTAAGCTGCTTTCTGGAAAGAAGCTTATTTTTGAATCCATTGTATAAACATTCATCACATAGTAATACTGTTAATAGTCTGAGCACTTGCTTAATTGACATGCTATGTGCAAATACTTCTCATGATACATGGTATCATTCCTTTTTCTACCCCAGATTAGAAAAGTGCCTCTTCCTCAAATCTCTTGCTACCTGATAACTGTCAGAATAGGCAGGATGCAATTGACCCTCCATGGAGACATTTAATGTACAAACTGAAGAAGTATAGGCCTCAGCCCTGTGTAACATCTCACTGTTTATGCAGTTAACATATTTGTGTGGAGTTGAAAAATTATTTTTATTTTTCAGTTTGTATTATATTTATTAAAGTTTAAAATTTTAGTTTAATAAAGTGGCTTGCTCATCCTGATTACAGTTGAATGTTACCATTCTGTCCAGTAGAAGTCCATAGGATGCATCATAAAACAACTTTATTTTTCCCCCACTGCTCTTCCTATTGGGGAAGGGGGGCAGGATTTTCCTTGCAACATGGATGAAATCACAGGCAGTGGTCATGAATCTTTGGGTTGGTCTTTGATATAGAAATCACTTCTTTCAAATTTAGTTATAAAAACTCTCTCATTCCAATAATTTAAATGTTTATCCCAGGTAGTAGCCAATATTCTGAGCTTGAAGTTTCTTCTCTGGAATACTGCAGTAGGAAACGGGACATGGTCAACTTTTCCATTTCCCCACTTGGTGCCTCTCTGCCTTCCCCAAACTCATGAATTGCAGTTTCAGCCCCTTCCAGATAGAAGACAGGAAAGATCTGCTTAGCTGGTCACTGCCATGCTTTGATTTTGGAAGGTATTCAGGTGATCTCTTTCTCACTGCAGAGCTCTTATGCATTCTTTGGAGACTCTGCTTCACCAGGGATTTCTCTCCCGAAGTTCTCTTAATGCTGGCCTTAATGCAAGATCTCTTCCCCAGCAGGTGTCAAATACAATCTCTACCTCACACCGTCTTGTTCCCAACAGAATACCTCCAACATCTCTCTGCTATGGTCACCTCAGTCCTGGCAGATAGTTCTACAGATTTTTTTAAGCTAACTCTCTTGCCCTTGTAGTCTACATCCCATCCGCAGGGCAAGACTCACATATCCTCTATCCTGACAAACTCTGAGAGTGAAGGTTGTTCCCCACAGGTGCACCTCTCACCTCTTGGCCATTAGAACCAGCCAGCCCCAGTACCTGAGTTTTAAGGCATGGGTCCCAAAGCAGCCCACCCTGTTCCCTACCTACCTCCCTCTTCCAAGATGCACAGATCAAGGTCTCTGTGAGGAACAGCACCTGCCCTTCATCCCCAGATATCTCATAGGTGATTAGGAGTGAGACTCACAGAAAATGAATTTCTCCAAAGAAATCTCTTCCAGACTCTTCTGTTCTTTTATATCTCTCAGAAAGGATTGGGTCTTCCGGTTGCAAAATCTTTTCCAGCTCTGCATAGGTAGGTAGCATCTCACTGAGGAATGGAGTATTCACCACCTATTGTTCTGTTCCAGTCTAGTAGAGCTTTAGCAAAAACTACAGGTAACAAATTCTATTTTTAACATCCTGTTACACAAACAAATATGCTATGTATGCACACAAATAAATGTTGAAAGAGGCACAGAGAAGTGAAAACAATCGTGCATGGTAGGAATATTTCTTCAATATTGTTTTAACAGTAATATTTTTTAATTTTCAATTGGAATGAAAGCATGTATGTGTTTGAATAATTTTTCATCATGCACTCATTTTTTTGATTCCACAAATAATGAGAGAAACAGTGAGGACTGTAAAATGTATCCCACCCTCAAGGAATTCACAGTAGAATTCCTTGTAGTTACTGTAGAACTACAATAATATAATGTAATATAATAGGTAATAGTATAATAATACTCTGTGTGTGTGTGTGTGTGTGTGTGTGTGTGTTTGTGTGTGTAAAGAGATGGGGACTAAGGGAGGTACAGCAAAGTGCTAAGCAGTCCAGGTGGGGTTAGATGCTACTTCTAGCTGCAGGAGACTTCAAGGAGGGGCTGGAGGAATGTATCTTGAGGGATGGATAGCATTTGATTTTTCTAAGTCTTGGAGAAGGGCATTCTGGGGACCTGGGGGGAAGGAACAAAAGCATGTTATAAGGAAAGTGCTATGGAAAAGTAATTGGGAACAATTCAGTGGGACAGCTCTAGTATGAATTAAGAAATCAAGTGGGAAAAAATATGTTGGGCCACAGTAGGTAGGGATAACCTCATGTTGATAACCCTTTAAAAAAATTCCGGATGCTTTTATCCATGTTACATGCAGAGAAATATTCACCATTATATGTAATTTACTAATCTTTAAATAATTAACATATACTCACCTCATTTACACAACTAACACATTTAACATCTATTAATTTAGTAAATGAGATTTCTCTTAAGCACCGTTGCAAACTGAATCCCTCTTCTCAAGTTTAAAGTAGGAGATTCTTTGAAATATTTTTTAAAAAGAGGACAAAATATGCCAATAGAACAATGATTATAAAACTGAATAGCATAAAATAGCATAAAACTTTGGAAGTAAATTTGTGTCCACATCATGCCTGTCCTGATTCTAATTCTGGTTTCTCTTTATGTTTCTGGGTTTTTTCCCTCTTTTCATTGCTTCCTTGGGTTATGATTATACTTAGTCAAGAAAGTCAGGCTTAGCTTCTCAAATGAGCTGCTAATGTTCTAGGATTTAGAGCATGTGAGTCAAGTCTGTTATCCATCTGAAGGTTTTCCAGTTACACATTGTACCTTACATCTGAAATAGTCCAAATTACTGACTCAGGCCAATCAGATATGCTTTGATTTTTCTGTGACCTAATCTTTTTCTCAAAATGACCCTGATCCTCAATGCGTTGTCTTCATAGTCTAATAAACATCTACCTCCCAGTTCTTGTTCTGGAAATCTTTTTCTTATTTTACTACCAACAGAAAACTGTTTATATAACTGCTTTGGGTCTAATTATTAAGTTAATCTGATTCATTGAAAATACAACTTTTTTTCTCATCTCTCAACCATTATGACTTGCAACACGGACATCTTAAGTCAAGGCTGAGGAGCCTGGATGTTGGTCTATAGGGAATGTTAACCAATGAAAGGCTCTAAGTAAAGGGTCGCTTCAGGTATGCTTCAGAGTAATCAATCTGGCCTCACAGAGAAGGATTAGAGTAAATGAGTAGGAACCAGGGAGCCAGAGGCCAACTGGGGAGACTACCGTCTGGGTGAGGAGTAATTAAGACCTAAAGCAGGGCAATAGCTGTGGGAGCAGAGACATTGGCAGAATGTAGCCACATCATCTGTTTCAAAATCCCAAATGTGATTTACACAAGTCTTGTTCAATGAGGGGTAGAGATCAGGCAGTAAAATGACTGTGGTTTTACTGGGACTAACGATGCCAATTTGAGAACAATTTTGATAGCTGCTACTTTAGTGACTCAGTGCGCGTTAGAAGAAATGCGCCAAATTACTAACAAAAAAAGCAATGAGCAAGGCAGGAAATGTTTGCATTGCCCATGTTGCAGTTGTCATGCTAAAACTGCTCCAGTTAATAAGGCATCTGATATGCTGCTTGAATCTTATTTGTGCCTTAACTTTGTGGATATAGGATTATGACGTGTCTATTATGGAATTTAGTAACCTAATCCCTCCAATTATACTCTTAAAATAACATTCATTTTTTTCTCATTAAAAACATTTTTATATTGTAATGCATATAACAATTACATTCAAATTTAGAAAACACAGAAAAGTATAATAAAGAAAATAATGATCACTTTTAAACCTACCACACAGAGAAATCTGTTAAAACTTACCCTTTTAAAATAAGGCTAGGATCAGTATAATTATTTCATCCAGTAATATTGCATTCCTGTAACAGTAAACCATAGTGCTTTCTCAATCTTTAAATAATTTCCTAAAATGGGTCAACAAGCTAATCCAGCCTGCCACCTGTTTCTGTAAATAAAGTTTTGTTGGCGCAGAGCCATGGCTATTTGTTTATGTACTATCTATGGCTGCCTTTGCACTACAAGAGCAAAATTGAATAGTTGTGACAAAGGCAGCATAGCCTGAGGAGCGGGAAATATTTACTCTCCGGCTCTTTACAAACAGTTTGCTAACTCCTGCTTTAAAAGATTATTTTAATGACAGCATATAATTAGATCAAAAGGCAGTTCCCTTGGAGAGTGCACGAGCCAGTGGTTAGAAGCACAATGCTGGCGCCAGATTGTCTGGGTTTGTATCCTAGCGCAACCATTTAAGAAATGTATGAGCTTGCCTAACTTATTTCACCTCTCTGTGCCTCAGTTTTCTAATCTGCAAAATAGGAAAAATAAAAGTGTTATCCTCATAAAGTTGTGATGAAGATGTGGTGAGCCCTGTGATGTGCCTCCAGATTTTCCTTTGGTCATTAGTGACTTCTTCCTTCAGGTGTGGGGAGTGCTGCCAGCAGACAGCCCTCAGCTATCAGCTTTCTTTGGGGACTGCCTTACCCGAGGAAATTGCCTCACTCAAAATCATGCCTCCTCCAAGGTACAGTTCATATTCAATGACACATCCACATAAATGGAATAGTATAAAGGCCTGTGCCCCAGCCCCCAACTCAGGACAACTCTGAAGGACCAGTCCAATTCCAGAGTTATCCATGCGCTGGCTGAGGCCTTTTTTCGCATTGCATAGCTGCTCAATTTTCCTCTCTACCTAATCTCCCTTTTTCCTCCTCCCATCCTCAGGTGCTGATCCCAACAATACTCCCTAATGAATATGCTACATCCTAGTCTCCATCTTAGAATCTGGTTCCCAGGAAACCTAACCTGAGATAGTATGTTAAATGAGTTTATATTTAAAATCTTTGACACATAGTAGATGCTATATATTTATATAATTTTTTCTTAAATAAACAAATAAATAATCCAGTGGGAAAAAGTTAAATGGAAATACAAGTTCAAGGAGAAAAAAATAGAACAATGTAAAATTTCCTACAATTGAAGAATAACTTAATCATAAAGTTTTTGTTAAAAAAATTAATTATATAGATCAAGCAGTGGTTATTGGTTGAGACAATCCACACTGACAACTTTGAAATATTCCAATGTTAATATTTATTTATTTTTAAAACTCTTTTTAAAAAAGGTGTACTTTTCTTTTAAATAGTATGTGTATATATTTGTGGGATACATGAAATATTTTGATACAGGCATGCAATGTGAAATAATCCAATGCTAATCTTTAAATACAGGGGACAAATATCAATCAAATTCTCATAACATGTTCAGGGTCTACATAAACTGAATTCTGGACCTAGTTCAATACACAAGGGAAAGAGAATGACAGTGTAATTACCAATAATTAAACCAAAGGCATAATTTTCCAAATCACTTTTAGTAAGTGAATAAATTCTGACATTTTAAAAGTCCAAAGTTACATAAAATTCAAAGCAATAAAACTATTTTTCTACCTGAAATTTTTTTTGAATTTCTGGTGGGAGGGCAAGATGGCTGACTGGACACAGCCAGGTGGAACAGCTGCCACCAAGGAACCAAGATGACTGGAGCATGTCTAACAGATCTTCAGAGGGAAGTCACCTAGAGTGGATGGAGGGAAGACACAGAACCTGGGCTGAAGGGGGAAGAAGCTGGGAACCCTGCATGAGGCTACCACACACTGGGACTCGTTCCTGGCCCCACTGACCCCAGGGGAACAGGTGAATTGAACTGGCAAGGAGCAACCCATTCTCGCCATGGGCCTCTGGAAGCCCAGCAGGAGGAGACCCCCTTGACCAGCACAGACACTTCAGTTAGCAGGAAGAGCTGCTTAGAGAAGTGGTAGCAGCAGCACATCAGCTGAGGCAGAGCCTAGAGGGTTTGGTGCAGGAGCATCTGTAGTGGAGCACAGCCAGGGAAGCCCATCTCCCTAGTCTCAACTTGCTCCCATAAGAGACTTTAGCCCCAGGGAAACAGTGAGATCTGAACTCTGCAAGGTGATCTTGCCCTTCAAATGGGTCCAGTTCAACCTGAGCACCTCTTGGTCTGCTGGCCTCTCCCAGGGCCCCAGCCTCCCCACACCTGATTGCAGAGCAGCCTCAGGTGCCCTGGGGGCCCACTTCACAGCTCCTGTACTGGCAGATCATGCCTGGCTGGCAGACAGCTCCAGAGGGGTGGCCCCCATGGCCATGCACCAGCCTGCCTGCTCCCTTCCTACACTGCAGTTTCCCCCAGGCTCACAGCAAGCCCCCACATTGCTTTCCCAGAGCACATGTGCATGAGCAGGTTTTGCCTTCCTTGCCCAACAGTGCAGTGTGTACAAGCTCCCTGCCCTGCTACTGCTGCAGTGAGAATGCACTCCACCCCACCTCCCCACCACCACCACCATTGCAGTTGGAGCCTCAGCAGGCATAGAGCCAGCCAGCCAGCCCTACTCCCACCAGTGCCCTGCCCTTGTGCCAACACTGCCCTGGGAGTGAAACTAGGCAGAGAAAACAGTGGATCCTCCCCTGCCCTGAGGGACCACCCTAGCCTGCAGCACACAGAGAACACACACAGACCTGTGTCCACCAGCATTCCACCCCCATGCTAACACCACCACCAGCCTGACTGCATGCACAGTTGCCAGCAGGGACCCCCCCCCCGACCCCCACCCAGTGGTGCTGCCTCTGCCGCTGTGATGAATGCCCACATGGAGGCAGGCATCCCAGCATCTGTACCCTACTGCAGCAAACAAGCATATACCTCACTATGCTTCCACTGCCACTGCTGCTGTCATGTGTGAATGAGGATGGATCCCAGTGTTACTGCACTACAAAATGCTTTGGCTAACACCACCTATTAGAGTGTAGTGAACAGCAATCCGAACCACCTCAGCTCCCCACCCCAACCCCCCATACAGTGGATTCCTAACCTCAAGCATCCAGACAACAACATCAGGGCCCGATACAAGTCCCCCAGAGAGAGAACACACAGTCCAAGAGTTGAGAGCTTCAGCATTGCCCCGCTAAAATCTTCCAAAAACAAAGCCAGTTGACTGAATCCATCTTATACCACAACCAAACCCTCAAGGTCATCATACTAGATGAAAGAAAGAAAAAAACACCCAAAGGTCAGCAACCTCACAGATTGAAGAAACACCAACCCACAAAGATGAGAAAGAACCAACCCAAGAACTCTGACAACTCAAAAAACCAGAGTGCCTTCTTTCCTCCAAATGACCACACCACCTCTCCAGCAAGGGTTCTGAACAAGGCTGAGATGGCTGAAATGACAGAAATAGAATTCAGAATATGGATAGGAACAAATACTAGCCTTGAATGTAAATGGCCTCAGTTCCTCAATTAAAAGGCAAAGTGGCAAGCTGGATAAAGAAACAAGATCTATTGGTATGCTGTCTTCAAGAGACCCATCTCACATGCAATGATACCCATAGGCTCAAAATTAAGAAATGGAGAAAAATCTACCAAGCAAATGGAAAACAGAAAAAAATCAGGGGTTGCAATCTCAATTTCAGACAAAACAGACTTTAAACCAACAAAGATCAAAAAAGATAAAGAAGGGGATTACATAATGGTAAAGGGTTCAATTCAACAAGAAGACCTAACTATGCTAAATATATATGCACCCAATATACGAGCACCCAGATTCATAAAGCAAGTCCATAGAGACCTTCAAAGAGATTTATACTCCCACACAATAATAATGGGAGACTTCAACATCCCACTGACTGTATTAGATAGAGCATTGAGGCGGAAGATTAACAGATATTCAGGACCTGAACTCACCAATAGATTAAATGGACCTGATGGACATCTACAGACCTCTACATCCAAAAGCAACAGAATATATATTCTTCTCATCACCACATGGCGCATACTCTAAAATTGACCACATAATTGGACACAAAACTCTCCTCAGCAAATGCAAAAGACTGAAATCATAACAACCACTCTCTTGGACCACAGTGCAATCAAATTAGAAATAAAGACTAAGATATTTGCTCAAAACCATACAGTTACATGGAAATTGAATAACCTACTCCTGAATGACTTTTGGGTAAATAATAAAATTAAGGCAGAAATCAAGAAGTTCTTTGAAACTAGCAAGAACAAAGATACAATGTACCAGAATCTCTGGGACACAGCTAAGGCAGTGTTAAGAGGAAAATTTATAGCACTAAATGCCTGCATAAAAAAGTTAGAAAGATCTCAATTTAACAGCCTAACATCTACAACTAAAAGAACTAGAGAACCAAGACCAAACTGACCCCAAAGCTAACAGAAGACAAGAAATAACCAAAATCAGAGATGAACTAAAGGAGATTGAGACACAAAAAAATTCAAAAGATCAATGAATCCAGGAGTTTGTTTTTTGAAAAAATTAACAGAATATACTACTAGCTAGACTAATAAAAAATAAAAGAGAGAAGATCCAAATAAACACAATTAGAAACAATAAAAGGGGCATTACCATTGACTCCACAGAAATACAAATAACCGTCAGAGAATATTATGAACATCTCTATGTACATAAACTAGAAAATCTAAAAGAAACAGATAAATTCCTGGACACATACAACCACCCAAGACTGAGCCAGGAAGAAATTGAATCCCTGAATAGACCAATAACAAGCTCTGAAATGGAATCAGTGGCTGACTACCAATTAAAAAAATAAAAAAATAAAAAAAATAAAAGCCCAGGACCAGACAGATTCATAGATGAATTCTACCAGAGCTGATACAATTCCTACTTGAAACTATTTTAAAAACCTGAGGCAGAGGAACTCCTCTCTAACTCATTCCATGAGGCTAGCATCATCCTGATATCAAACCCTCGTAGAGATACAACAAAAAAAGAAAACTTCAGGTCAATATCCTTGATGAACCTTGATGCAAAAATCCTCAACAAAATACTGGCAAACCAAATCCAGAAGAACATCGAAAAGCTTATCTACCATGATCAAGTAGGTTTTATCTCTGCAATGCAAGGTTGGTTCAACATATGCAAATCAATAAATGTGATTTGTCTCATAAATGGAACTAAAGACAAAAACCACATGATTATCTCAATAGACGCAGAAAAGGCTTTCGATAAAATTCAACACTGCTTCATGTTAAAAAACTCTCAATAAACTAGGTATGGAAGGAACATACTTCAAAGTAATAAGAGCCATCTATGACAAACCCACAGCCAACATGATACCAAATGGGCAAAAGCTGGAAGTATTCCCCTTGAAAATCAGCACAAGACAAGATGCCCTCCATCACCACTCCTATTCAACATAGTATTGGAAGTCCCAGCTACAGCAATCAGGCAAGAGAAAGAAAGAGAGGGCATCCAAATAGGAAGAGAAGTCAAATTCTCCCTGTTTGCAGATGACTTGATTCTATATGTAGAAAATCCCATAGTCTTTACCCAAAAGCTCCTTCAGCTTATAAATGACTTCAGTAAAGTCTCAGGATACAGAATCAATGTACAAAAATCAATAGCATTCCTATACACCAACAACAGTCAAGCCAAGAGCCAAATCACAAACACAATCTCATTCACAATTACCAAAAAAAAAAAAAAGAATAAAATATCTTTCTAGGAGAACTACAAAACACTGCTCAAAGAAATCAGAGATGACACAAACAAATAAAAAAAATGTTCCTTGCTCATGGATAGGAAGAATCAATATTGTTAAAATGACCATACTGCCCAAAGCAATTTAGAGATGCAGTGTTATTACTATCAAACTACCAATGACATTCTTCCCAGAACTAGAAAAAAACTATTTTAAAATTCATATGGAGCCAAAAAAGAGCCTGAATAGCCAAAGCACTCCTGAGCAACAAGAACAAAGCTGGAGGCATCATGCTACCTGACTTCAAACTATACTACAGGGCTACAGTAACCAAAACAGAAAGGTATGGGTACAAAAACAGACACATTGACAAATGGAACAGAATAGAGGGCCCAAAAATAAGGCTGCACACTTACAACCATCTGATCTTCAACAAAGCTGACAAAAATAAGCAATGGGGAAGGGATTCCCTATTCAATAAATGGTGCTGAGATAACTGGCTAGCTATATGCGGAAGATTGAAACTGGACCCCTTCCTTATACCATATACAAAAATTAACTCAAGGTGGATTAAAGACTTAAATGTAAAACCCAAAACCCCTGGAAGACAACCTAGACAATACTATTCTGGACATAGGAATAGACAAAGATGTCATGACAAAAAACACCAAACACAACTGCAATGAAAGCAAACATTGACAAATGGGACCTAAGTCAACTAAAGAGCTTCTGTGCAGCAAAAGAAACTATCAACAGAATAAACAGACAACCTGCAGAATGGGAGAAAATTTTGCAAACTATGCAACTGACAGAAGTCTAATATCCAGCATCTATAAGGAACTTAAACAAATTGACAAGCAAAAAACAAAAACCCTATTAAAAAGTGGGCAAAGGACATGAAGAGAAGACATACATGTGGCCAACAAGCATATGAAAAAAAAAGCTCAACATTACTGATCATTAGAGAAATGCAAATCAAAACCACAACGAGGTACCATCTCACCCCAGTCAGAATGGCTATTATTGAAAAGTCAAAAAATAACAGATGCTGGCAAGGTTGCAGAGAAAAAGGAATGCTTATACACTGTTAGTGAGAGTATAATTTAGTTCATCCATGGTGGAAAACAGTGTGGCGACTCCTCAAAGACCTAAAAACAGAACTATCATTTGACCCAGCAATCCCATTACTGGGTATATACCCAAAGGAATATAAATCATTCTATTATAAAGACACATGCACATGTATGTTTGTTGTGGCACTATTCACAATAACAAAGACATGGAATCAACCTAAGTAGCCATCAATGGTAGACTGGTTAAAAGAAATGTGGTAAATATACACCAGGGAATACTATGCAGCCGTAAAAAAGAATGAGATCATGTCCCTTGCAGGAACATGGATGGACCTGGAGGCCATTATCCTTAGCAAACTAATGCAGGAACAAAAAACCAAATACCGCATGTTCTCATTTATAAGCGGAAGCTAAAAGATGAGAACACATGGACACACAGAGGGAAACAACAGACATTAGGGCCTACCAGGGGTGGAGGGTGAAACGAGGGAGAGAATCAGGGAAAATAACAGGTACTAGGCTTAATTCCTGAGTAACTAAATAATCTATATAACAAACCCCCATAACATGAGTTTATCTATATAGCAAACCTGCACATGTACCCCTGAACTTAAAATAAAAATTTAAGAAATCTTCCTTGTCCTATTTAAACATAATTCTTGGTATTGAGGTAAATCTGAATTCACACGATATGCTTTGTCAAATTTTTCCAAAAACCTTTTTTTTGGAGACAGAGTCTCACTCTGTTGCCCAGGCTGGAGTGCAGTGGCATAGTCTTGACTCACTGCAACCCCTGCCTCCCGCATTCAAGCGATTTTCCTGCCTCAGCCTCCCGAGTAGCTGGGACTACAAGTGCGCACCACCATGCCTTGCTAATTTTTGTATTTTTAATAGAGACGGGCTTTCACCATGTTGGCCAGACTAGTCCTGAACTTCTGACCTCAGGTGATCCACCTGCCTCAGCCTCTCAAAGTGCTGGGATTACAAGCATGAGCCACCACACCCAGCCCTGTTTTGCTTATAATTTAAAGATTTAAAAAATATTAGAAATCATATACTTGACAAATATGTAAATTTATTTTGACAACGTTAGATGTAATCCCAAAATGTATGAAGAAATGCACTAATTTAAAAAATGTATTTGGGGATACGCTAGAAAAGTTTTTGAAGGCCATTATTTTAAGATGTCTCAGATCTTCTGATCTTCAACCTTTGTGAAAAGATTACCTAAGCCATGGCACATGTTTACAGGGCTTCATTTCAGCTTGATACCTCCTCAGCCTCCATCTAAAAGCAAAACTTGCTCTCAGGTACAGACTGATTTTGTGCATGTGGAAATAAAAAGAATTGGGATTAGCCAGTCACAGACTTCACAAAATGTTCCAGTACTGTAGTAACTGAATTGCTGCCAAGAGCAGCTGTAAATAAGAAAGAAATTTGCTGTCCTTCAACTGCAATCCTTTTTGTTTTAAAACTACAACAAAAATCCTGTCCTGGATCGCCACAACATAAATGAAGAAGCTTAAAAAGAACATCCTGGCCAAGCGCAGTGGCTCATGCCTGTAATCCCAGCACTTTGGAAGGCTGAGGCAGGCAGATCACTTGAGGTCAGGAGTTCGAGACCAGCCTGGCCAACATGGTGAAACCCCAACTCTACTGAAAATATAAAAATTAGCCAGGCGTGGTGGTGCATGCCTGTAATCCCAGCTACTCGGGAGGCTGAGGCAGGAGAATCACTTGAACCTAGGAGGCAGTGGTTGCGGTGAGTCGAGACTACACCACAGCACTCCAGCCTGGGTGACAGAACGAGGCTCCATCTCAAAAAAACAACAATAAAAAAATCCTATTAAGAATACAAAAGCTTAAATTAAAAACAAACAAAATACTGAGACTGAACTACAGCGGCCCTAGGATCTATTGTAAAACTCATGTTTAGTAAAGGGAACTAGTGTAATCTCAGACCAGTCTGTCAAGTTCTCTGCTACGGTTTACTGTTTCCAAAGATACAAAGCACTCACTCAACTCAGTAAATATTTTTTGGATACCTATGCAACAGGTGCTAAAGGAAATCCAAAGTTCTATGCTAAAAGATTGCTACCCGCAAGGATCTTGGTTTAGTAGAGAAGGGGAATCAGTTTCCAAAAAGACTGAGAAAAGTGTCACTTATTCCTGTGAGGGGCTTTAGAAGAACTAGTGGCAATATGAAAAGATATATACTTTCACAAAGCTTGAGTGGAAAAGAAAGTTGAAAAAGGGACATTAGCTGGAGGAGGATGTAGAATAAATATGTTGTTTTAGGATTTATTCAATATATTTTTATTTACCACAGTTATTAGGTACTGTTTTACATCCTGGTGATTAAGCAGAGAATAAAATAGACAGATCCCCTCTGTTTTAGTTAGGGAATTGGCTAAGCTGCTCTACCAGGTCGAAAAAAACAATGATTTTTTAAAGAACAAAGTTTATTTTCTCTTGCATAATGGTCCAGAAGTCTGTGCTTGATCCAAGGGAGGAGGTGCCCCAGCTCCCTGAGATTAGTTTGGGACTTAGGCTAGTGAGAACAGCTTTGCCTTCCTTAATATATGGCTTCCATTTCCAGTCTGTATTTCTTCTTGCCATTTGCCAGACAGCAAGAAGAGGAAAGAGAAAGTGTACAGCAAGCAGCTTTCCTTTTAAGGGACATGATCCAGTTCTACTCACATCTTACAGGATATAACTTTTTCATATAGCCTTACCTTGCTGAAAGGGAGGCCAAGGAATGTCATGTCTAAGTAGGTCACCAAGTGCCCTGCTCAAATTTGAATGCAGAGTTATTTCCTCTTACTAAAAAGAAAAAAAATACGGAGTGAAAACTGGAGATAAGGAGAAGACACAGTCTAGAAGAAGATAACTATAGGAAAGTAAAGAGACGGCGATGTATGTGAAGTTGTGGTGTCATAAAGACAAGAACAAAGGAGCTAATTTATAGCTAGTCAGTGACAAGTGAGCAGAGTCTTGAGTGAAGGGAGAGTATGAGTCATGTAGATTTCTGCATTCCAGACAGAGGGAATAGCTTGTGAAGAAGCCCTGAGGCAAGAGCATGCTTGTCATGTTTAAGGAACAGTGAAGTCACAGGGATAAAAGACAAACCAGAAGAAAGTGATGATATGGAACCAAGTGAATGAGACATGTCAAGAGAGGAAGTAGTCAAGAACAACAGAAGTTGCAAGGGTGAAGCTTTGGCCATTGAAACTGGCAGCATGGAGCTCACAGGTGACCTTGACAAGTGGCAGTTTTGTGGCATGGTGGGCATGAAGGACTGAATGGAGTGAATTCAAGGGAGAGAGGGGGAAGTGGAATTATAGAGAGCAAATATGATCCTCTCCTTTGAAGTGAAAATGGGAATGACTTGAGTATGTGTTGAAGGTAAAGAACCAGTAGAAATGGAGAGGTGAAGATACATGGAAGTGGAGTAATTGATGGTGCAAGGTCTCAGAAGAGGAGATATACATGGGGTTCCTCCTTTTACTCTTTGTCACCTAAAAGAAGATAAGAATGGTAGTGAATCAAGATGTTGGAGGAGGGAAGGAGGAAGTAGTGGGAGGCTGTGCAAATTCTAGCTAATAGTTTTAATTTTCTTTTCTGAAATAGGAGGCAGTGTCATCTCCTGAGTGCAGGCAGAAAAGTTGTCCTCAACTATGTATAGTAGGAGTGGATAAGGAAGAGATTTGTATTGATCTGAGGTTTTGTGTGGGGGTTTGAGGCCAGGGTCAAAACCACTGGGAAGATTGGCAAGATAGTGTCTGAAGTGATGAATACTGTCGTGTCTCCTCTCAGTAATACAGCACTTTCTTCAGCCTCCACTCTTCTAATGGCAGGATTGGAAAGGCAATGCTTTCCCCAAACTCATAATCTTATCAAAAACCTTCTGCCACGAAGATCATCAAGACTAAGCTCATTATGCTGTTTACAGCCATCACCACCACAAGCCCAAGACCACCCACTTTTAAGCACGAACAGACAAGCAAAGACTGTCAGACATCTGAAGACTGCCTCGAGGTCAGACTCGTGACACCTGAGGCAGCACCATTCACTCAGTTTTGGGAACAAAAAACTTGGAATCCCCTTTCATCATCATTCACTTGGTCAATCACCAAGCTCTGTTCATCCCACCTTCTAAATATTCCCCAGGGCACCCACTTCTCTCCATGCCTACTCTCCGTGCCACTGGTAACCTGCGTTTCTATCATCCCTCATTCTGATACTCTATCCCTCCAGCTCTCTGCGCAAAAACTGATCATATTGGCCGGGCACAGTGGCTCATGCCTGTAATCCCAGCACTTTGGGAGGCCGAGGTGGGCGGATCACGAGGTCAAGAAATGAGACCACCCTGGCCAACATGGTGAAACCCCATCTCTCCTAAAAATACAAAAAAATTACCTGGGTGTGGTGGTGCTCGCCTGTAGTCCCAGCTACTCGAGGTGCTGAGACAAGAGAATCGCTTGAACCCGGGAGGTGGAGGTTGCAGTGAGCAGAGATCGCGCCACTGCACTCCAGCCTGGCGATATAGCGAGACTCCGTCTCAAAAAAACAAAACAAAACAAAAAACTGATCATACCACTTGCCTGATTAAAAACTCGATGACTCTACCATTGCCTTTAGGAAAATGCCATCCAAACTCACTAAACTGGTTTCCAACCCCTTTCTGACAGCACCTTAATCTCTCCCCACTTCCTCTGCTCATTCATCCATACCTACTGCCTCCTCACTGCTATGTCCTCTCTCCTGACCCAGCACTTGCTTTTTCTCAGTCCTAGAAGGCTCTTCTCTTCCAGTGCCCACTGCCCTTTTCCCTTTCCTGCTTAATCCCATACTCATCCTTCTTGTCTCAACCTAGTAGTCCTTAAGGAAGTTTTGCTGACCCCGGACACTGAGCAGGCGTCCCTCCTGTGTAGCACTGTGTTAGCCCTACCAAGTCAAGGGTCTCCTTGCCTGTTTCCTGCCGGAACCACGTCTTTTTACTTCACTCCTGTCTCCTCAACATTCCAGCACAGTGCCGGGTACATAACAGGTGCTCAAGACAAGTTTGTGGAATGACTAATGAGTGAATAAATCATTAACCAAATACCTTGGATCTCCTACTACAACATTTGCAAAAAAAAAAAAGTTTAATAGAAATTAAAATGGACCCCGTGAGCTAGAGTGTGTCACCCTGCTTAAAAACGACAGAGTGGTTCTGAGAAGCAGTCCCAGCCTAGGAACCCGGGGATCCGGCCTGTGGACCCACGGGCAGGGCCTGCGGGGTGCACCGGCGCTTTCGGGCGGAAGGCGGGGCCTCCCGGCCAGTGACCCCGCCCCGAGGCGCCTCCCGGGCGGGGAAGGGCGGGGCTTGCGCTGGGAAACTCCCCTTCCAAGGCCGAGGCGCCGTTGCGCGTTCTCCGGCCGCGGTGGTGGGGTCGTGGGCCCCAGCCCAGTGGTCCAGGTCACGGACCGCACCGCCGCGGCCGCCATCTTGCCCGCGTCCGGGCTCCTGCGGCGGGAGGGGCGGTGTCCCGGCCGGAAGCGGCTGTGCGGCGGCCGCGCTGCCACCTCAGGTCAGTGAGCGCGACCCGGCCCGCGTCTCGGCTCTCGGGAGCGCCGCGGCCGCAGCGAGGGGCCCGAGATAGCCTAGTTGAAAGGCCTTGGCGTCTCGGCGGGGAGCGCGTTCCGCGCTGTAGGGTAATCGCGCCGGGCGGCCGGCCGGCTGGCCGGGCCTCAGCGGGAGCCACCGGGGACTGCGGGCGGCCGTGGGGGCTGCGGGCGGCCGTGGGACCTGCGGAGACCTCCTCGGGGCGCAGGGAACACGCTGCAGCCTTCGCCGCGGCAGGCTTGTGGGGAGCGGCGTCCCAGCCTTTCCCGGGAGGCTCAGCCAGGTGCCTGGAGCGGGAGAGTCGGACTCAGATTCCTGCTTTACCTAGAATAGCAACGTGCCCTGTTCCCGTTGTACCCTCTTAAATACTATACTTCTTAAACGGCCTATCTCCCGGTGAGCTCTGTTCTCTTCTCTTACGAGTAATGAAAATTCCTTAAGAGGATGAATGAAACCTCACACATGTTGTGGACTTTGCTGAATTGGTTAGCAAATGACTGCTTTTGCAGGCCTTTTGTATATTTTAAGGGAAATTTGGATATGTGCAGTGCATCTCCTCGAAGATGCTGATGGTGGAAATTTCTTGAAACCGCTCTCGTAATTTGCCACGGTAAGAAAAGTAAAAGACAACATCAAAAAGCATGTGATTGGATACTTTGTACACTTAGTAGTATTGTAATGTGTTGGACTTCACTGTCCAGTAGCCACATGGGATTGAGATGTGCTGTAAGTGTAAAATACACATCGGATTTCTCAGAGTTGGTGCCAAAAAAATGTAAAAATCCTCATTAATAATTTTTGCATTGATTACATATTGAAAGGGTAATGCTGTTGATAAGTTGGCTAAATACAATGTGTTTTTAAATTTAATTCCACCTATTTTTACTTTTAAATGTGGCTACTAGAAATTTTTAAATCATATGGCTCACACTGTATTTCTTTTGGACAGTGCTGTTACAAATATTCTGGTGAATGAACACAGAATCAGCATGGCTTTCCTTTGCTGAGAAATCACTGATGGGAAGTGAGACTTGTTAAACTTGAAAGGTGAGGCTATAAATACAAGCTGTAATTATTGCAAACCGCACCCCTTCTACACCTAATTTTTTAATGTCTCCAACATTTGGAAAAAGCATTAACTTTCAGGGCTGATTAAAGGAATGGTAGTAATACTAACATCTGTGTGATGTGAAGAGCTCATTTCAGTTGATTGTCACAGCTTTGTGAGATGGAAATGGGATAGATTTTATCTCGGTTTTATGGTTTTGGAGTATTACAAGATTTGTTAGGATCTGAGCTAGGGAGTGGCTGTAGGATTTCTGACTCTAGAATGTTTTCTTTACACCAGATTCTTGGTGATGTATGTTCATGAGCAAGGAACTGTTTATCCTGTATATTAGATGGTGAAAAAAATACACTTCTTAAAAGGGTGGACATAGATGCACCTCTCTATACAGGGCTACTCTTATGATATGCAACCTGTTTAGTAGCACAGAGCCCAGCATTTAGAATGGCTAGCACTTAGTTTAATGGCCAGTCTGCTATCACTGTCTTGACATTGTAAATAATTTTTAAATAAGGGGCCCTGCATTTTTATTTTGCACCACGCCCTGCATATTGTGTAGCTGATCCTTTTCTTTGCAGTAATCTAGGATGGAAGTTGAGAGACCTTGGATAAGCACCCAAACATCTGGTCTTCACTTTACTCCTATGTGAAATTAGAAGAATTAGCTAGTCTTTTTCTCTCAAGTTTTGATTCTGTATGAATTACTGTCATCAGATTTTGTGGATGGCAATATAAGTATTTTAGGTGCATAACATTAGAAGAAATGCTGATATTCTCCGTTGAGAGTCATGTAAATCAAAGTTTTAAATTTTACGCTAAAACTCGTATTTTGTGCTTTGTAAGATGGATTTTTCTATGTGGCATCAAGATTGCTTACCATAGACCATTGGTATAAAGAGTAGGGTTGTGGAATGAAAGCCTATATAAAAAGTGTGTTTATTTAAACATTGATTTTTCAATGAGATGGGAAAATGGCCCAGATCTCATGATGTCTCCATTTAAGAGATTTCCTTTGTTTGTGGGGGTATGAGTATGAACCCTTATTTGGCAGTATCTGTTCCTCTTCTTTGCTGTCGTAGCTGCTTCCTGTTACGTGAGGTGCCCCTCTTCCTCCTCATTCTTAAATTTTTAAACTCTTTTTAAGGTTGGACTTAATTTTATCACTAGCATTTAGGGTTTTGTAGGTTATACTAAGAGCAGCTGGAGACCATTAGAGGGTTTTAAGCAAGGAAGGATAGCCTGGTCAAGGTTGTGTTGTAGACAGATTTTTACTCTGATATTCTATAAGGCAAAATTTCTGAAAGACCGGGGGAAAGATGAATAAAAGAAAAGCCTCCAGCACCACACACCAGATATGTTGTATATCTTAATTTACTGAAATCAGTTTTCAGAGGCTTGAGACTATCCTCTGTGTGGTAGCACTTGGAAGCCTGAGTGAGGAGACAAGATTATGATAAATAATTGGGTTGATCTAGGACTGGGGAAAGGCAAACCCAAAGTGGCAAGGAAATGAAGACATTGAGGGTGCTAGTAAGAATATTGAAATGATTGATCTTGGGCTTGAGAAATGCTAAAGAAGGAAATAAAACCAGTATAAGAATTCCTAAATCAGTGGTCCCCAACCTTTTTGGCACCAGGGACTGGTTTCATGGAAGACAATTTTCTCACAGACGAGGGATGGGGGTGTGGTTTCAGGATGATTCAAGCGCATTACATTTATTGTGCACTTTATTTCTATTTACATTGTACTATACAATGAAATAATTATGCAACTCACCGTAATGCAGAATCAGTGTGAGCCCTGAGCTTGTTTTCCCGCGATTAGGTGGTTCCATGTGGGGGTGATAGGAGACAGTGACAGATCATCAGGCATTAGATTCTCAGAAGGAATGCACAACCTAGATCCCTCTCTTGCGCAGTTCACAATAGGTTTTGCACTCCTGTGAGAAACTAATGCTGCTATTGATCTGACAGGAGGCAGAGCTCAGGCAGCAGTGTGTGAGATGAGTGGCTGTAAATAACAGATGACGCTTAGCTCCCTTGCCTGCTGCTCACCTCCTGCTGCATGGCCTGGTTCCCAACAGGCCAGGGACCAGAACTTGTCTGTGGCCCTGGGAGTTGGGGACCCCTGGTCTAAATTATATGAGTCTATGAAGTTTTAGACTGGTAATTCCTAACTGAAACTTTTGCAAGATCAAAAAGAAAAGCGATTATGTTTGAGTTGAACTATTTAGTGTATCTTTATTAGGAGTCTATGCTAGGCTCTATATATGGCACTAAGGATAGAGAGGTAAGTGAACCATAGCTTTACCTTATGAGAACTGACAACAGAGTTGTACAGATGCCAATTGCAATGAAGATTTTAAGTATGTTCGTTCATTTTGAATCTATTACCTTTTGCCAGCTTCAGTTAGAAACAGGCATTTGAATTTTTGTAGGCAACCTTAATTATTGAAACACCATTTTTAACTATAGCTATATTTAGCTTGTGTGCTTCTACTGCTAGAATATTTATTTTTTTCAAAAATTCTACTTTAACACTTATTCAAAGTTTGTAGAAGCGAAAACTGAAAGAGCCTTTAATGATCACTTAATCCACTTTCTCAGAGTGTGGTATGTGCGTACCACTGGTCATAAACAGGATGCTTTGCAGATAAAACACAATCAAGCCTTTTTAATAGTTATATATTTCAGTGTAGGTTAAAAATATATTTAGCATAGCATACCATGATTCATGGACCTTATGAAGAGATTAAAGTCAATTTTCAGATTTTAAAAATGAGTCAGTTTAAAGAAAAATATTAATGGCACAGGTGTTACATGACTGAAGTTTGGGAAATACTAATCTAAACCAGCTCCTGCATTGTGTAGATGAGAAAACAAAGGGGTTCCCCACACACAATGACTTTTCTGAGGTATATAACTAATATACGGCAGAGCTAGGACTAGAACTCAGGTTTGTTCAGTACATTCCAGTGTTTATTCTGCCATTCAAGGCTGATGCTTATTACTAAAGTTGAAGAAACCGCTATCTTAATATGACATTGTACTTTAAATCTTCATTGTTCATTACGATGACCACATATGGTTATTTATATTAAAATTTGTTAAAACTAAGGTTTAAAATTTGAATTAGTCACATTTCTAGTGCTCAGTAGCTACATGTGGCTAGTAGCTACCATATTGGACAGCATGAACGTGGAACATTTCTGTCACTGCAGAAAGTTTTATTGGGCAGTGCTGCTTTAAACTATTGCTTAGGAATATGATTCATAAGTTTTCCCCCCTTCAAAGGGATAATATTTATTAATTTGCTTACCACACTGAAGTCATTATAACTCTGAAGTTAAGCTGAAGGTACTAGTAACAGTGCAATTAAGATAATTGATCAAGGGAAATATAGCCAGGATGGGATTCTCAGATTCCTACCAGCTCATTTTATTGGAAGTGGTTGTTCTTTCTCCTTTTTTTTTCAATAAATATTTTCTTGAATTCATAGCAGATAGAAGAAATACAAATATATTGAAAAAGAGGGTTCTTGAATAGAGAATTTTCTGACTTTCTGAATAGTTTATTCAACATAAGAACTATATTTTGTTGATATTTTAAAACTTTTTATTTTTAAACATTTTCAGTGAATGGACCTGAGTGGACCCTTTGAGCACATCAGTAAACATGAGCGGTACCAAACCTGATATTTTATGGGCACCACACCAGGTTGATAGATTTGTTGTGTGTGACTCAGAACTAAGTCTTTATCATGTGGAATCTACTGTGAATTCAGAACTCAAAGCTGGATCTTTACGTTTATCTGAAGACTCTGCAGCTACGTTACTGTCAATAAATTCAGATACACCCTATATGAAATGTGTTGCCTGGTATCTCAATTATGATCCTGAATGTCTGCTGGCAGTTGGACAAGCAAATGGTCGAGTTGTACTTACGAGCCTTGGTCAAGATCATAACTCAAAGTTCAAAGATTTGATAGGAAAAGAGTTTGTTCCAAAACATGCACGACAATGTAATACCCTTGCCTGGAATCCACTGGATAATAATTGGCTAGCTGCTGGTTTAGATAAGCACAGAGCTGACTTTTCAGTGCTAATATGGGATATCTGCAGCAAATATACTCCTGATATAGTTCCCATGGAAAAAGTGAAACTTTCAGCAGGTGAAACTGAAACAACATTATTAGTAACAAAACCACTTTATGAGTTAGGACAGAATGACGCTTGTCTTTCTCTTTGCTGGCTTCCACGAGACCAGAAACTTCTCCTTGCTGGTATGCATCGTAACCTAGCTATATTTGATCTTCGGAATACAAGCCAAAAGATGTTCGTAAATACAAAAGCTGTTCAGGGTGTGACGGTAGACCCATATTTCCACGATCGTGTTGCTTCCTTCTATGAAGGTCAGGTTGCAATATGGGATCTTAGAAAATTTGAGAAGCCAGTTTTGACATTGACTGAGCAACCAAAACCCTTAACAAAAGTAGCATGGTGTCCCACTAGGACTGGTCTACTTGCCACTTTAACAAGGGATAGTAATATTATTAGATTGTATGATATGCAGCATACACCCACTCCCATTGGGGATGAAACTGAACCCACAATAATTGAAAGAAGTGTGCAACCTTGTGACAATTACATTGCTTCCTTTGCATGGCATCCAACAAGTCAAAATCGAATGATAGTTGTAACTCCCAACCGAACAATGTCTGACTTCACTGTTTTTGAAAGGATATCTCTTGCCTGGAGCCCAATTACATCTTTAATGTGGGCTTGTGGTCGTCATTTATATGAATGTACGGAAGAAGAAAATGATAATTCTTTAGAAAAAGATATAGCAACAAAGATGCGTCTTCGAGCTTTATCGAGGTATGGACTTGATACAGAGCAGGTGTGGAGGAACCACATTTTAGCTGGAAATGAAGATCCACAGCTCAAGTCACTCTGGTATACTCTGCACTATATCCTTTCCATTGTGAATTTTGTGAGGTGAATCAGGTAGAAATGTTCTTGAAGTTTGCTGAAAGGTCAGTCTGTAAATATGCTGAATGTTTTATATACAAATACAAGTTACATAATACTAACATTATAAAGTAAAATTGTTCTAAACTTTTGAACTTGAAATACTGCTTTGTAGATTGTGTAGGAGGAAGAAAAGTGTATCTGCAATAGAGTCGAACCACCTTATTTACACTGATACTTATTATGAATTGGCTCCAAATCAAAATAAATTTAGCTTTGAAATATTTTGTTATGCATCACTAGTATTTCCTATGCATTTAAATACTTATGAAGCAATACACAGAAGATATGGATCAGAAATCTCCAGGCAACAAAGGATCGTTGGTTTATGCAGGAATTAAATCAATTGTAAAGTCATCGTTGGGTAAGAAAATTCTATTTCATTTTCTCCAATATGCTTACAACTTTTGTACTTTTATTTTGCCCCCTATCATTTGGCAGAAATTATCTGGTTATTTCAGGATCATGTACATAATTTTTTTTTTGTTTTCTGATTGGATATTTCAGTGTATTGTTGAGTTAAATGCATACTTGTATTTATATCCAAAACGCTTTTTGCAGGGAGTCTTAATACTCTGAAGTGATGTTGATCTTCTTAAATCTATGCACACGTTTATTCAATGTTATTTTTTTGAAAACCCACTTTGAGAGGTTTTACACTAGACAATTTATAGGTCACTGATTGTTAGTTCAGATTTTATTGCAACATTTTGCTTCTTAAAAACTAAAAAGATCTCTAATTGAAGGAGATCCCTTTTTATTTTGCTCCCCAAATACTTTCATTGAGCCATCTAACAACAAGGAGTATGATATGAAATATGGCCTAACCTGGAGGAATTATACCCAATATAGTCCTTGGTTAATTAGTGAATGAATTAATTAATGTGAGAGTTAGTGTAGGATTGAAAATTGGTATGGTAAACTATTAAAGAATAAAAGTGACAAAAACCAAACTTTTTTTTTCTGACTGCTTTAAATAGTTGTTCCTATTCTTTTACTGGAATTGAATAATGGATTATATTAGAATGGCAGATTGAGTATACCTTATCCAAAGTGGCTTGGGACCAGAAGTGTTTCAGATATTTTCAGATTTTGAAATATTTGCGTTATATACTTAGAGATTGACCATCCCTATTCTGAAATCCAAAATGCTCCGATGAGCATTTCCTTTGAATATCATCTCAGCACTTAGAAAGTTTCAGATTTTGAAGCCTTTTGGATTTCAGTTTTCAGATTTGGGATGCTCAACCTGTATCTCTGTGATGTAGGATTCGTTCTGTAGCTTTTGATAAGTCAAATTTGGGCCCAAGTCAAGCTGTTAGAAAAGTAGTTAACATTATTTAGTCAAAGAGCAGTAATAGAAGTAGTAAATCCAATTTGATTTTTTACGGAGCTTGTATCAATACCATACAAACAAAATACAAAATAATAAAATATTTTAGAGTAGGTTAAGTGTTTTAATTAAACTGTTACATTATAATGTTTTTTTAAGGTCTTTCAAATTACTTAGGTTCACTTTACTGAAAGGTGCAGTAGACTACTTACTGATCAGTTTGATTTTATTGTTTTTGTATTAGCCCTCCACCCAAAAAAGTAACCTTTATTATAAATAGTAAAATGAATAAGTTTAGTTAGAAGCTGCTGTTTTTATTAACATAGGTAAAAGGGCACACATACTGTTTTACCCCCACAAATGAACCTGGTACCATGGTTCATGATTTTAGAGCCATTGCCTATTGCTACAAAGAATTAAACACCAAGTTTATAGAATTTATAGTGTTTTAGCTATATAGCAGATCAGGCCACACTGCACTCAATTATTTAGAGGTTGGTTATTGTGTTTTTTGTATTTTGATATATTTTAAGGAAAAGCCAGGCTCTGAGGAAAAGCAAAAGGGGAAAATGTAATATGTTTACATTTCTGGTGCACTAGAGACAAACTGAGTATCCCACCCCTGTGTCAAAATAGTCTCTACCCAGACTAAAGAAAGACTACTGTTGGAAAGATTTCCTCATTCAACATTCTCTCATTGCTAGGTTTTCAGCTTTTTGATTTGTTTGGTATAGATATTTTTGTTTCTACTACCCAAAGGTGAAAAGTAGAGAAATACTGTCAAATATGCCACTCTTAGATTTCAGTCTTCTGTTTTATTTGGCCATACCTTTTCCTCTAATTTTATCTCTAATAATCAACACATGGTAAGTCAACACATTGAGCCATCTTGTCTACAGTAACCTAATACACAAGTTTATTAGAGCATACAGCTAAATTTTAATTTTGGTAACAAATAGTATATATATATAAGTGCTTGCTATGAATTAGTTGCTTTTCCCATGTTACTCTAATTTTTACAACTACAATATGAAGTAAGCTCATTCATTCAGCAAGTATTTATTAGATGCATGCTATGTGCCAGGAGTTATCCTAGGAACTAGAGACATAACTCTCAAGAAGATACATAAATCTCCTCCCTCATGGAGATTGAGCAGGATCAATGTCATTCCTGCTCTTGAGGAGTTTATATTCTAGTTTAGAATATAGACAAGTAAGCTGGCAGTTATAACATAGGGAAGAACAGACAGTTAATTACAGGAAGGACTCCTAATCTGGTTGCCGGGATTAGAGGTTTCACAGAGGAGGTACAGTTAAAGACAAGGGCCAGACAGGGAGCAGCATGTGCAGTGGACCCAGAGGGTAGAGAGCATAGCACATTATTATGGCTGGAACAGAGCATGAGAGGGGAAGTGAGGAAAGAATGGAGGCTAGAAAGGTAAGCAATGGACTAACTCAAGAAAGACTTAGAAGTCATGTTAAGAATTTAGGGAGATTCATCTTGTAAGACAGGGAAACAGATGGATTTGTGACAGATTTGTGTTTTTAAAAGGATCAAGATTGATAGTAGCGATATCAGATAGAAGCCTGCTGCAAGGAGGTAAGACGCGATGCTATCCTTACCAAGGTTAGTAGCAGAGGAGCTAGAGAAATGTGGATACATTAGAGAATAGGACAAAATTTAATGATTAATTAGATAAAGGGGTGGAGAAGATGGAAAAGTCAAAGATAGCACACATATATTTAGTTTGGGAAACTAGTTAATTTTAAGTATGTTAATTAGGAATAACACAGGAAGAGTATTTGGGTTTATTTTGGAGCAAGTTGAAATCAAGATGCTTAGGTACAGATATCCATTGGGCAATAGGATATGAGTTCAAAGCCCAGGGGAGGAATATAATGTATGTTAGAAATAAATGATATTTGATAGAGTAGATGGAATTGTTTGGAGTAAGAGAGAGATGGCTTAAAGGAGACTAAGGCAGATTGTCGAGAGATGTAGGAGAAAGATCTACATGACAAAAACCGCAATCACTTTTGCACCAACCTAATATACATTCATGTGGACGAGGGAAGAGAGGTCAGTTGTCCAGTGCTCCATGCTTCAGATCCAGCCAAATAAGAACTAAAAAGGACTCACTTAATTTAGGACTAGGAGGTCTTTCACTGGTGGTATGGATAGCAAATTGCAGTTATATTAGAAATTCAGAGTGGGTTGAGGAAATGAAGTCATCAATTATAAATACTTTTTTCAAGGAATTTGACTATATAAAGGAGGACAAAAAGATACTCAGTAGGAGGAGACAAATCTGGAGCCGGGAGCTTTGTGTTGCTTTATTTTTGTTTTCAAGATGGGATTAATTTAAGCATGTTTAAATGCTAATTGGAGGAAGCCCATAGAAAGAGGTTAAAGATGCAGACAGAAGGGAATGAAGCAAAGTTCCTAGAAATGGGAGGGAATGGGATCCAGAGCACAGGTTTCTTTAGCTTTAGATACAAGGGTGCACACCTCCACATTTGCCAGAGGAAAGGGGAAAAGGATGCCGTATGCAGGATGTTTAAGTTTCAATAACCAGAGGCTGGGGGATTTCCCATTTTATGGCTCCTGTTGAGAAGGAGCAGGGAGGTTGTAGGAAGAGGATATGGAAAAGAGGAGAGAGAGCTGTCTTGAGAAACATGGGAGGATTACTGGGTAACATTATTTTGCCAGAAGGTAGAATAAAGGACAGTAGGGCAAGATAATTAAATATATTGGCAAGAGAGTGATTCACTTGACCCTTGGAATCTTATTTGGATAGAGATGAAAATGAAGACAGGATAAGACTGATAAGTAAAAATAATACTGGTGAAGACACTGCAAGGTTGTGAAAAATATAAGGAAGTGAGATTTTTGGAAGGCTACGTGGTTGTGGTTAGAAAGTAGGTCTTTTGGAGGAGGACGGTTTTGAGTGTGGCTGTGAAAGGAGTAGCTAAAGTCTTGGAGGTGTAGACCACTGGAGATAAGGAAGCAGAGGAACTGAGAGGCTAGTTTATTGAATGGGCTAAGTGTTTAAATCAGCCAGGATGAGAAGAATGCATGCTCTGAGGGAATCTCTTCTACAGACCTGGATAGCAAGTTCACAGTGTTATTAGTAGGTATAATTCCTTCCTTTTAAGATGGCAGAAAGTTGCATAAAAAATATTGGCCTGCTTTAATCCATCATGAAAAGAATATTTTTCATACTTAAAGAGTAAACTCTACAGTTCCGGCTACTCAGGAGGTTGAAGTAGGAGGATCGCTTGGGCCCAGGAGTTTGAAACCAGTCTGGGTTACATAGAGACCCTGTCTCTCTTTTTTTTTAAAACAAACAAACAAAAAGGTAAAATCTAATCTAGAGAACTGATAATTTGTCTATGCAAAATGACTTCAAGGGGCAAAATAGCTAGGATTTCTTATAAACTGGATAATTGTATTGCTTAGTTACTACATAGATATTAAAATGAAACAAATTAGTAGCTACAAAGAGCATAGTCTCTGATTGCTGATTTGAAAGAAAAGTTTAAATCCTAATTTTTTTTTTTTGGAGACAGAGTCTCTCTCTCTGTCACCCAGGCTGGAGTGCAGTGACACAATCTTGGCTAACTGCAACTTCCACCTCCTGGGTTCAGGTGATTTTCATGCCTCAGCCTCCTGAGTAGCTGGGATTACAGGCGCATGCCATTACACCTGGCTAATTTTTATATTTTTTGTAGAGACAGGGTTTTGCCACATTGGCCAGGCTGGTCTCAAACTCCTAACCTCAAGTGATCTGCCTGCCTCAGGCTCCCAAAGTGCTGGGATTACAGGCATGAGCCATCGTGCCTGGCCTAAATCCTGATTTTTAGTGTTTAAATAAACTTGTTTTCCTTGCAGCCATCAGTGAAATGTTTTCTATTATTTATATATAGGACAGTCTCAAATTTACGAGATAAAATTTTGTTACTTTAGTGTTACATAACATGCATAAATATATTTTACTTCGTTTTCAGAGATATATTAAAAATTTATATGTATGTTAAACTCATAACTATAAGTTAAAACCCATGCTGACATCATATTGCTTATTTGATAATTCAGATAATCAACTGTAGCATAGTTATCAATAAAAAGATCTCTAAGCAGAAAAAATATGTGATACAATAACCATGTTCTTAATATGCAGGACATATTAATATTTCCACCTCCTAGCAGTGACCTCTTTGAATTCATTTTCAGTCATCTACTGCATAATGACGTTTCTGTTAACAGTCGACTGCATATATAATGGTGGCCCCATAAGATTTAATACTGTATTTTAACTACCTTTTCTGTGTTTAGGTACTCAAATACTTACCATTGTGTTACAGTTGTCTGCAGTATTCAGTACAGTAACTTGCTGTAAAGCAGAGGTGTCCAATCTTGTCTTTCCTGGGCCACATTGGAAGAATTGTCTTGGGCCACACATAAAATACACTAACGATAGCTGATGAGCTAAAAAATAAAAATGTTTTTAAAAAATTCCCCCAAAATCTCATAATGTTTTAAGAAAGTTTACAAATTTGTGTTGGGCCGCATTCGGAGCTGTCCTGGGCTGTGGGTTAGACAAGCTTGCTTTATAGCCTAGGAGCAACAGGCCCATGTAGCCCAGGTGTGTAGTGGGCTATACCATCTAGATTTGTGTAAGTACACTGTGATGTTCATACAACAACGAAATTGCCTCATGACACATTTCTCAGAAGGTATCCCTACTGTTAATCAACTCGTGACTGTATTGTTCTCTATTCTGCTCCATGACATGATTTCTGTAAAATAAAAACTCTTAAGAAATTAGAATATTATTATATTATTAAGCTGTAAGGAATCATTTGAAAAATAAATTGCTGATTTTTGCTCACCTGTTTTAAAATTGTATTATCACTGAATACCACCTTTAAATCCAAAATTTATAGGAGATATATGAAAATACACACCTTATAATACATCTCAGCCTCTACCTGAAATTAAATGACTGCATTCTGCCCTGACAATTTAAATTTGTTATTCAGAATGAATGTTTTAATTTTTTAGTAAGTGTTTTATTAACTTTTATCATTAATCATTAAAAGTTTTCACATCATAGTCCGTAAAAATCCACTTTCATACGCTAAAAGTGATTTTGTCTTTAGGCTGACTCCCCTCATGGTTGCAAATAAAGTAGCATGCTGCTTCTTTTTAGTGGGTAGGAAGTGCTGTTAAAGTAAGAAAACTTTTTGGAAGTTTCCTCTTAACTCCTTGACCTGAATTGGCAATAGTTTCCAATAGTCAGGTTAAAAATAAGTAACTTCAAGTGGAATTATTTAACTATTTTTTGCATTTCCAAAATTTTACAAATAACACATCTTGAAACTTTTTCATAAAGCAATCGGATATAATTTAAAATATGTATTAACATGCATAATATTTTAGACTTGCCACAGCCTAAAATCAGATAATCACACAAGGTTTTTAAAAGTATGAATTAGGTATAAAAGAGAGTTTAGACCTTTGACTATGTACTATTTTACCTTTTTTTTTTTTTTTTAAAGAGACAGAATCTCACTCTGTCACCCAGGCTGGTGCAATCTCGGCTCACTGCAACCTCCGCCTCCCAGGTTCAAGCGATTCTCCTGCCTCAGCCTCCTGAGAAGCTGGGACTACAGGTGCACACCACCACGCCCGGCTAATTTTTGTATTTTTAATAGAGACCGGGTTTCGCCATGTTGGCCAGGCTGTTCTTGAACTCCCGACCTCAGGTGATCCGCCCACTTCGTCCTCCCAAAGTGCTGGGATTACAGGCATGAGCCACCGTGCCCGGCCTAAAATTTTTCTTAAAAATCATTTAGTGTGAATACTTGGAAAGAGTAAAAATAGGCTGGGCACGGTGGCTCATGCCTGTAATCCCAGCACTTTGGGAGGCTGAGGCAGGTGGATCACCTGAGATCGGGACTTCGAGACCAGCCTGGCCACCATGGCGAAACCTGGTCTCTACTAAAAATACAAAAATTAGCCATGTGTGGTGGTGTGCACCTGTTGAGGCAGGAGAATCGCTTGAACCTGGGAGGTGGAGGTTGCAGTGAGCCGAGATCGTGCCATTGCACTCCAGCCTGGGTGACAGAGCAAGACTCCATCTCAAAAAAAGGAAAATTTTATGTATGTAATTTAACTTGCAAATGACAATTAAGTTTTTAATATTTTCTTATTTTTGCTTGTGTTTCTTTATGCCTTTAATTCCTTGACTAGAATGACTATAGCTAAATTAACTTTGGTAGTGTATTTTCGTTCATTTACTATCTTGTCATTTCCGTGGGTCAGGAGTCTGGGCACACCTTAGCTGTGTCCTCTGTTCAGAGTCTCAGAAAGGCTAACCAGAAGGTATCAGCCAAATTGTATTTATTTCTAGAGGTCGGAGTGCTCTTCCAAGTTCATGGAGTTGTTGGCAGAATTCAGTTCCTTGCAACTGTAGGACTGAGGTAACCATTTTCTTGCTGGCTAATGGCCAGAGGCTGCTCTCAGCTCCTTAGAGGCTATTCGCAGTTCCTTGCCACGTGGCCTTCTCACAGACCCTCTCACAGCACAGCAGTTTTTACATCTTCAAGATCATCAGCAGGAGATATGTCTCCTGCTGCTTCTCGCTTACCTCTAGACTGTCTTTCAAAGCACTTACTTAATTAGGTCAGGCCCACACAGGATAATCCTCCCTTGATTCACTCAGTGAACTGAGTGAGGGCCTTAATTACATCTGCAAAATGCTTTCATCTCTGCTGTATTCTGTTATCTCGAGACAAGTTACAGATTCTACCTGTACGCAAGGGGGAGGGGTTTACACAAGAATGTGGTTACTGGGGGGGCAGGGGGGCGGGCGGGCCAGGACAGGAATGCAGCCCTTTTTAACAGTTCTGCCTACAACCAACAGGTTGAATGAGGAATTCTAGAAACTATCTGTTTGCTGTTGATCTAGTTATTTACAAATGTATAATTGCAGTATTAGATGTAAATATATAAATGTATAATTACTGTAAATTACAAATGTAAATTACTACAAAAAATAAAAAGTTGGTAATGTTGGACATTCATGTTGCCTAATTCATAATTTAGTTTATTCTGAAAATCCTTTTTGTTAAAAAACATAATATAATGACAATTTTGGTGGTAAAACTTTCTAGAACATTTAAGAATTTGTTATTATAGTTCTTAAGTGTCATCTTTATTCATTTTGACTTTATTTGGCACTAAGTATCATCCTAAGTGAAATTACCATGTCATTAGGATCAACTGCCTTGATTGCAGTGTAAATAATGCTACATGAAGGCAAGGGTTTGTTCTGAAAAAAGAATGAGAAATGAAGTTTTCTGATTTAGTAAGGGGAAAAATAGCCCTCAAGTTAGTCCCATTATATTTTAAAGTTATTACTTACCTTAAACTTTCAAAGTACTTTGAAGTCTGTAATCTTGTTTTTTAACGTACAGAGAGAGAAGGAAGAAAGCAAGAGCACTTCTACTGGATTTCAGACAGTAGCGATACCTTGTGAATAAAACAGACAAGACACCTGCCCTTTTGGAGCTTATGTGCTACTGGGAGAAGAGATAAGACTGAAAAATAAATTAATAAATGAGAGCACATGTTAAGTGCTAAACGAAATAGAGGAAACAATGGGTGGTGAGTTAGATAATAACAGGTATATCTATTTTAGATTAGGTGGCCAGGCAGCTTTCTCTGAAGCAATAACTCAGTTTAGTCCATCTGAGCATTTGCTCTTATTTCAGTAGTTCTTTGGTAACTCAAGGAGCTACTGTACTTAAAAACATGCAAAATATGTTGTATTTGTGGCATAGTTCATATTTACACTATCGTAAAATTATGGCCGAGAAGTTAAATATTCTAAATGTGTCAACATAGTTCTCTGTAAAACTGACTTATTTTCCAAATATATTTTGAAATAAAACAATATAAAAATGTTTTCTGTTTTTAGGAATGGTGGAAAGCAGCAGACATAATTGGAGTGGGTTGGATAAGCAAAGTGATATTCAAAATTTAAATGAAGAGAGAATCTTAGCTTTACAGCTTTGTGGGTGGATAAAGAAAGGAACGGATGTAGACGTGGGGCCATTTTTGAACTCCCTTGTACAAGAAGGGGAATGGGAGAGAGCTGCTGCTGTGGCATTGTTCAACTTGGATATTCGCCGAGCAATCCAAATCCTGAATGAAGGGGCATCTTCCGAAAAAGGTATTAGGTTATAAACTAAGATATTAGTTATAATGTAAGATGTTAGCAGTTCATAGAATCTTTTAAAGAAAAGAGGCTAATAATTTTCAAATATCCAATCACTTAAAATTTTCATTTAATTTTTGTTGGAGGAGAAAATTAACACAGCAGTATATCTATAACAGTGAATACTTAGCTCATCTCTTATGCCTTGGTTTAGGTCTGTAAAAACAAAGATATGTCTTAAATGTGAGTATAATATTATAAGGAGTGCTCAAGTGTGTCCATGTTCAATGTTTTCTCTTAAAGATAGTTCACATAACATTTTTAAAAATATATTTTCTTAAAGATTAGGACTACTTTAGCCTACAAGTGTTTTTATGATCCATATTTGAGTGTTTTAGTTTATACTTTCCTTGGGATGGTTATTGTTTGACCTTTAAGAAACTCTGAATGACACTTTTATTTAGGCTAATACAAATTCTTATAAAAAGCATACTTTGATCTTCAAAAATGCTTCTTGAGTCTGGTGATTAAAATACAGTTTTCATTTAGTATTTTTTAAAAAGAAAGAAATAAGATAAGGTTTTTTTTACTCTGGCATTTTGCCAGAGGATCCTCAGCAAAACAAATCCTAATACAAAACCTCAGGGTTTTTTTTTCTTATCAGGAATATTTCACTTGGAAATAACTAAAATATATATAGCTATTGGTCTTTAGTGCACCTAAAAAATAATTTTTGAATATTCAGAATACTGAATCCTTACTTGCTGGTCCATTTTGAAACCGCTATAGTTTAGCTGTAACATAGAGAAAAACATGAAATTCACTGTAATTTTTTTTTGTAGTCTAGAAGTTAAAAAAGTTAATGTTTTGCTCAGATTGGCATCTTTTCCTTCACCTTTGCTCTAACAAAAGTCTTCGTCATTTAAGAGTGCAATAGAAAATAGGTGATGATGGAAAAAAAGAATTGCTATTTAAAGCCATTTCTAATTATAATTTTGCTATAACTTGAAAGGGTGATACTTTCCTATCTTGTGTACCTGGGAAATTTGGTGGTCGATTTAAACACCCATACTAACAATAGGGAAAATGTATCTTTCCAGTGATTTTAAGGACTGAAGAGAAGACTTCTCTGAGTCAAACATTCTTTTCCATTTAGAAGTAAATTGTTCTATACAAAATCCAAAGATGCTTCTTTGCTATTTTTATTTTTATTTTAAAAGTCCTTAAATCTAATGTATTAGGCAGAGGAAGCAAGCACAAAGTAACTTGGGAAAATGTTTATAGAAATGAGGAATGTAAAGCTGTTAAGAACATAAAGTGGGAAACACTGCTTTATTTGGAAAAGAAAGAAAAAGATTAGAATCAAGAAATAGATTAAGAAAACTTATATAATAAGTGTAGAAAATACTTAAAAGTGAAAGTTAAAGGAAAATTCAGTTTTTTCTTTTGAAGCTGAACTTAGGTTAGAAGACTAGGCAGCCATACTGCTGAAGGCAAAGTTAGCAGCTTATCAGCATGCCATCTAAACTGCTTAAGAACAAATGTTTAAAAGACTATTGGTAACAAATGCTTTGTTGCAAATGGGTCTAAATGCAGTTCTGTGGTAATTCTTATAGTTCATTTTGTCCTGGAAAAATTGTAAGTGTAATACTGTAATTAAAGTATTGAAATATTACTTTCTGCACTTTGCACTGACACTTACATACATAACTATCTGCATTATGTATTTAGGAATAAGAAAATAAAATGATTTTGAATATTGCAGTCTTGAGATGCAATATTTACTATAAGTGTTTTTGAAATACCTTTGCATTAATAAACTTGTTAAAGTTGGCAGTGATTCCGGTAGGATGACTTCACTTTTCTTCATTTCTTCCCATATAACATACATATATGGGAACATATACAGGAATAACATATATAAGACCCTGCCTGGATTGAGAACTTGAAAATTAAAAGATCTGCTTTCCTGCACAGAGTTTGCACACATGGGCATGAGTTTTATAAGGGTAGAAATGTTTTGCTTATTTTCTTTGCCAAATTTTCCAGTCTGAATCAAAACACAAACCCCCCTTTTTTTTTTTTTTCTAGAGTAAGATGCAAGTTTATTAAGAAAGTAAAGGAATAAAAGAATGGCTACTCCATAGGCAGAGCAGCCCAAAACCCTTATTCTCTGAGCTGATTTTTCTGAGGGTAAAAGTCACCCTCTGATTTCTATTTATGGTTTAAGAAATGTAGAAGAGATATTAAGCTTTTGATCACTTTGATTAGCTGGCTGTTTTTAATATGCAGGAGATCTGAATCTCAATGTGGTAGCAATGGCTTTATCGGGTTATACGGATGAGAAGAACTCCCTTTGGAGAGAAATGTGTAGCACACTGCGATTACAACTAAACAACCCGTATTTGTGTGTCATGTTTGCATTTCTGACAAGTGAAACAGGATCTTATGATGGAGTTTTGGTAAGCTAACTTGTTTTTTGAGATCTTCCTTTGAATTAAGATAGGAGTTTTTATCTAACTTTATTAAAATTTTCAAATGTCTGTTTCATAAAATATTATATTTTGATTCATATGTTACTTAAAGTAAGGCATCTTGGGCTTTTTTTTTGAGCAGCTCTTCTTGAGTGGGATTCCCGTCCTAGAGTTAGTTAACTGATACCGAACTGGATTTGATTTTTATGGTTTTAATATAATTTACAGATATAGAAGGAATAAAGATTTTATCCTTTAGCTTAAGAACTGAGCTGTAGAAATCTACAGCTGTGTAAACATAAAAATATATTCGCTGTTTAAATACATTGTGCACACATGCACGTGTGTGTGTTTAGTTAAATAAAACAACTCATGATTATTGATCAGTTATGGTGGAGGTGGCCATACATCTTGTCCCAGTTAGTCTTTGTGGTTCCTGTTAGGAATGATAACAGTACTTACAGTGGACTATTTCAGCTTTTTATTTGGTCTTTGTGTTATTCTTTTTCTCTTCTGTTTTAACCACCTGTGATCATAACACTATCAAATAGGTTCTTTATCACAAAATGGGGAAAGAAAGTGAAGTGAGATTTGCTTACCAGTTTTAGCTATTGGGTTTTAAGCTAAACAATAGTACTACAACTTTCTTTGCACTACTTGGCTTCTTTCTAGCAATGGGAAGAACTTTCTACACTGAAATTCATTTCTGTGTTTGCTACTATACCATTTCTTATCAATTATACATTTCTTGAATAAGTGATTTAAGTATTAGTCCCTAAGAATTTGTAAAAATATGTATTTTATTGGAGCAGCTTAATGAAATGTTTAATAAATGTGTATTTTGCACTTTATGTAGTTTATTACTTTTAGTAAATTACTATTGAACTTTTCTGACCAAATTAATATATATAATGTTAAGACTGTTTATTTTTTTAACTGTAATATTTTTTGTTAAACGGAAGACTTTAAATGTATCTTGAAGAGATAAAAATAATACTTTTAGGAAGTGTTAGAGAATGATAGAGACTAGATAAGTGGATTGTTAACTTTTGAATTGATAAAGATGTATATTGTTTAAATACTAAATTTCTGTATTTTAAGTTAAGTGACCCATACTAAGTACTTTTCTTTCCCTTTTTTTTTTTTTTTTTTGTTTTTGTTGTTGTTGTTGTTGTTGTTTTTGAGACAGCGTCTTGCTCTGTACCCATTCTGGAGTGCAGTGGCGCAATGGCAGCTCACTGCAACCTCCACCTCCTGGGTTTAAGTGATTCTTGTGCCTCAGCCTCCCAAGTAGCTGAGACTGCAGGCATGTACCACCATGCCGGCTAATTTTTGTATTTTTAGTAGAGACGGGTTTTCCTCATGTTGGCCAGAAATATCAATTCTGGTCTCGAACTCCTGATCTTGAATGATCCACCTGCCTTGGCCTCCCAAAGTGCTGGGATTACAGGTGTGAGCCACCATGCCCTGCCCCAGTATCCTTCTTTTGCTATACATAAATTTGAGTTATTAGATAACAGTCATCTTGAGTACGAAGTTCATATTTCCAAGCTGTTTCATTTATGTATTTAGTTATGCTTTATGTATAAATAATTATAATTAATGTTGCTCTATTTAAAAAATGTTAATAGTAAGAATGTGAAAAGTACTGAATTGGGAAGTCAGAAAATACAGGCCTGACTCCTTGCTCTGCCCCATTTACCGTAGCCATTCAGTTAACTTTTTTGAGTATTACTTTCCCGAGATGTAAAATGGGACAGAATAATGTTTATAACCCTTTCCAGATCAAAATTTTGCAGCATATGCAACTGAATCTAAGAGTTAAATCTAGTTATATGAAATATGTTCTCTCTTTAGGGCAAAACCATATTTTATCATAGAAAAAATATGCTAAGATATAGGTATCAACTGAAGTGATCTTACGGTTAAAAAAGTAAAATTTTCGTAGGATGACTTCAATGGAAATTGGATCTTTTTTCTACCCTTAAATTATTTTTACAAATTACAAAATTAATTGTACCTTCCTACATTTGTAGTAAATATATTTCAAAAGTGTTTCATGATATTGACGAGTTTACAAAAATTTTAGTTATTATAATGCCTCTGAAATCTTTGCCACAAACCACCTATATAACAACTTTAGCCACAAGAGTGTGTCTGTTTATGTTTTAAAACTTGTCACTTTGTACTTGGAAACGTATATTGGTATTCTTCTAAATTGTGTACTGGTGTAGCCAATTCACAAATTTCTTAGACTTACTGATTAACTTAGTAGCCAAGGAAAGATTTCCTTAGTTCTCTAAAATTAATTTCTATGATGGAAAGATTATGTGGCATCTTAAATTTGATATACTGTACATCATTGCTTATGTTTTATATTGGAGTTATGTAAGACTGACCTGGATTTTTAAAAACTGAATTTGGCTAGTGTTTAAAAGGTAAATTTTTACTTTGCAAGGACAAAACCTTATTGCTGAATTTCCTGAGAGTTACATCAAGAAAGGCATCTCAGGCAATTAATGGCTCTGCAAGATAAATATAACTTATTAATAAATTTGGAAATAAACATATTCATTTTATTTATATAAGACATTCAGTCTCTGCAAAAATTTAAAACCAGTGCACCTAGAAGTAACTCCTTGCTGTTTCTCTTCTTTCCAGTATGAAAACAAAGTTGCAGTACGTGACAGAGTGGCATTTGCTTGTAAATTCCTTAGTGATACTCAGGTGAAAACTGATTTAATTCCACATTTGAAATAATTAATATATACTGTCACAATTATGTAAGAAACTAGTCTTTATAATTATATGTGTATGAGATTGATAAGCTAATTCTTCTAAAAAGTATGGTAAGAATTTATTAGATAAAAATATTTTGAAAATGTCTACCATAACTAAATTTATTTGTTTAGAATACTGACAATATTTTAGTATATTTCTTCTTTGGAGGGTAAGATTAGTTAGTAGGTAAAGATGTTAAACTCACCTCTTAGTGATGCTATGAAAGGGTTCCTCATTTTTAATACATTAAACAATGCTAAATGCCTATGCTGTGTATATAGTGAGGGGGAAATGCATGTAAACAACTAGTAATACTATATGCTAAGTACTATAATAATGAAAAATGCTGGGGAAATACGGAGGAATCTAGGCAAGAGTTTGGGGTGGGTTGAAGTCAGGGAAGACCTAAAGGAGGTTATTCTTGATGATCTTAAAGTTCCCTTCCAACTCCAGATTTTGTGATTCTGTTACATACTACTATGATAGACAGCAAAAACTTCGCAGAATAATGAGGACAATTCTCTTTAAAATAATAAACCATCTGTAGTTCTTTTATGGATTAATTATCAACATAGTAAATGCCTTTTTAAAATATTTTAAATGATTATGGATATTGCTTTGAAATTTGTAATAGATGCAGACTTCTTAGTTACATATTTATATTTTAGTAAAGTCTTTTGTTTTAAAATGTTTTCCATTAGGAATGAAATTGTTCAAAATGTAGTAGTTTTGAAGTACAAAATATATAGTGAAACAGATTGCTTTAGAAAAATCACTTTAAATTTTCCAGTTAAATAGATACATCGAAAAGTTGACCAATGAAATGAAAGAGGCTGGAAATTTGGAAGGAATTTTGCTTACAGGCCTTACTAAAGATGGAGTGGACTTAATGGAGAGTTATGTTGATAGAACTGGAGATGTTCAAACAGCAAGTTACTGTATGTTACAGGTCAGTGCAGTTTGACAACAGCTTTTAAAAAAGTAACAATATTCTGTATTTTCTTTCCTCAGTTGAAAGTAAATATGCACTTTTGCTTGCTTAGGATCTTTAGAAGGCATTTAGTTTTAACCTAATCAGTTGATCTACTGAAGACTTGTGCCTTATCTTACTGTCCCCTGAGCCTCTTCATTCAGTTATCCAGTTTTTCCTTTCAGTCTGAGAAGGGCCAGTCTTGACTGCATCTGAATTTATGTAAAGCTCAAATGGAATAGAGAAACTCTCTTCAGTTTCTCCAATTGTTGACATAACTGCATCTTCTACAAGAAAGATTGCCTTTTCCTGATCTCAACTATAGTCTTACTTGAAGTGCTGAAGTCTAGTTATACCACAGCTCTCAGCTTTCATTTTCTCTTTTTATTATCAATGGGGTATTTGGGGTAACCAATTTATCTGTATTTTCTCAATTTTTACTGTCCAGTGATTAAAAACAGATTCCAGGCATAGATTGCTGTCTACTTTACTTTTGCTGGAAATAATGGTAAAATTTAGAGTATTCTCCTGATATTTCCTGTAGCCCTCCAGCTGATCTTATCCTTACATGGTGTTGGTACCTTCCTCTTTCCTGCCCTCATCCTCATATCACAATATGGTAGCATCCTGTATACTGGGTAAACACAGGAAAATGCCCCCTCTCCCACTGCACCTTCTTGTGCATATATAGAGATACTAGCCCACAGACCACAAAGTAAACTTACCTAATATATCAAGCCACTGCCCATGGAAGAAAAAGTACCCTTCTATAACATTTTTTCTTGCTGAAATAAAATTATGTCTTTTAAATTAAACTGTATGTATATGGCTATAGATGGCTACAGAGTGCAAATGAGTTAGTAACTTCTTACCAAGATTTATAAAATATATTTAAAATGCAGACAATACAGATCTTGCTTGTTTAAAATCCAGTCTGATAATTGCTGCCTTTCATTGGAGTGTTTCCTACATTTACATTTATATGTCATGGTTAAGTCTACCATCTTGCTATTTGTTTTCCGTTTTGTTTGGCCTTTTTCCTTTTGTTCCTATGTTCCTTTCCTACCTTATTTTGGGTTAATATTTCCATGTTTCATTTTATTGCCTCTATTGGCTTTTTAGCTATATCTCTTTTCATTATCTTTTTTAAAAGATGTTGCTGTAGGTCTAACAATATGCATCCCTCAACTCATCAAAGTCAACATTTTACCCCCTCATACTTCACATTTCTCACCTGACACATCATGCTTTCTTTCTACTTTACTCTTTCTTATGTCACTCTGACACTTTCTGGGTTTTACTTCATGCTTTACAAATGTCACATCAGTGTGATTTCATTTACACATACATTCCTTTGTCCTATTGTCATATATTTTACTTTTACAGATATTATATACTCCAACTTACAGTGTTTTTTTTAACAGTCATTTGTCTTTTATGTAAATTATGAAAAGAAAACATGGGCTTTTACATTTATTCACTTATTTACCATTCCTGGCATTCTTTTTCCTTTCTGTAAATCCTACAGCATTCCTTGTAATATAGGTGACAGATTATCTCAAATTTTATTTGAAAATGTCTATTTCACCCTTATTTTTTCTTTCAACACTTTAAAGATGTAGTTTCACTGTCTTCTGGCCTCTGTTGTTTCTGATGAGAATCAGCTGTTCTTATGCTTGTTTCTCTGTCTGTGATGTTTCATTTTTCATTGGGTTTCTTTTTTTTTTTTTTTTTTTTTTTTTTGAGACAGGGTCTCGCTCTCTCACCCAGGCTGGGGTGGATCTCAGCTCATTGCAGCCTCCGGGCTCAAGCAATCCTCTCACCTCAGCCTCCCAAGGAGCTGGACCACAGGTTCACGCCACCACTCCTGGCTAATTTTTTGTATTTTTGACAGAAATGGGGTTTCACCATGTTGCCCAGGCTGGTCTCGAACTCCTGACCTCAAGCGATCTGCCTGCCCCGGACTCCAAAAGTGTTAGGATTACAGGCATGAGCCACCACGCCCAGCCTAAATTCTGATTTTTAATGTTTAAGTAAATTTGTTTTCCTTGCAACCATCAATAAAATGTTTTCTATTATTTATATATAGGATAATCTTTTTAGGTTTCTTCCAAGATTTTTCCTTTACCTTTGATTTTTCAGTAGTATGACCTTAATGTGCCTGGTTGTGGTTCATTTTATCCTGTTTGTGGTTCACTGAGCTTCTTGGATCTGCAAGTCTGTTTTTCAGCAGATTTGGGAAGTACGGGGATATTATTTCTTTAAATATTTTTTTCTGCCTCAATCTTATTCTGCTTTTCTTCTAGGACTCTTATTACATATGTATTAAACCACTTCATAGTGTTGGTAGGTGCCTGAGGCTCTATTCTTTTTCCTTCCATTTTTTTTTTCCCACTATTCTTCAACTTGGTTAATTTATTTTTTTTTTAAGAGAGTCTTGCTGTGTCACGCAGGCTGGAGTGCAGTGGCACAATCTTTGCTCACTGCAACCTCCACCTCCCAGGTTCAAGCATTCGAGTGATTCTCATGCCTCAGCCTCCCGAGTAGCTGGGATTACAGGCATGTGCCACCACACCTGGCTAATTTTTTGTATTTTTAGTAGGGACATGGTTTCACTATGTTGGCCATGCTGGTCTTAAATGCCTGTCCTCAAGTGATCTGCCCGCCTTGGCCTCCCAAAGTGCTGGGATTACAGGCGCGAGCCACTGTGCCCGGCCCAGATTTGTTGATTCTGTTGACTTATTCCATCACCTCTATCTGCTGTTAAACTTCCCAGGGAATTGTTCATTTCAGTTATTGTGCTTTTCGGTTACAGAATCTTAACTTTGTTATAGTTTACATCAGCAGTCCCCAACCTTTTTGCACCAGGGACTTTTTAGCACCAGGGGGTTGGTTTAGGGATGATTCCAGCACATTGTATTTATTGTGCACTTTATTTCTATTATTATTACACTGTAATACATAATGAAATAATTCTACAACTCACCGTAATGTAGAATCAGTGGGAGCTCTGAGGTTATTTTCCTGCAACTAGATGGTCCCATCTGGGGATGATGGGAGACACTGACAGATCATCAGGCATTAGATTCTCATAAGGAGTATGCAGCCTAGATCCCTCATATGTGCAGTTCACAGTAGGGTTCACTCTCCTATGAGAATCTAATGACCACTGATCTGACATGAGGCAGAGCTCAGGCAGTAATATGAGGGATGGGGAGCAGCCGTAAATACAGATGAAGCTTTGCTTATTGCCCTGCCACTCATCTCCTGCTGTGTGACCCAGTTTGTACCAGGCCATGGACCTGGGGGTATATTGGGGGTTGGAGCCCCCTGGTTTACATTTCTTAGTTCAGATTCCTTATCTCTTCACTAATCAAAACACTATTTTCCCAAGCCCTTCTAATTTGATCAGACACAATCTCTGAACTATTTTCATTACAGATCATGTTGTGGCTTGATTTTAGGCTTTATTGGAGAGGATCTAGAGAAGACTTACTGTATATGTATTGACCAAATTCCTACTTAGTTTATCTCCTTCCTGCCATATAAGGAGAAAGAATGAGATGTGAAAACATCTTATTTTTCTGTGAATTTTCTTTTTAAACCAGGGATTATATGCTACTTTGGTACTTAGTTCTGCCTACTTGGTCATAATTAGGGCTAGAGTAGACCTCTACTTTTTTAAGAAATGAAATTGTAAGCTATGTGTTTCACATGTTCTTTTAGCTAAATTTAACTCTGGTAATTAACACTGAATTTAATAGATGAAAGATATGTTGCTTCAGTTTTGGATTGGATGTCTAAAGATTATATTAGCTGTTACAGATTTTTGTTCTTTTTTTTTTTATAAGTAAGATATACGCCAAGTTCTCTCAGAAATTTCACTTTTCTATTGGCCCTCAAGTAGGACTGAGAAAACTGACCTTCAGATTTATGCCAAAGCATCATTGGAAGTAGAGACTTTCTCTCCTTTCTCCATTATGTAAAGTTAAGGAAGGTATCCTGGACAGGGCTGAAAGTCTCTAAGAAAACCTAAAGCAGCTGGGCACAGTGGCTCACGCCTGTAATCCCAGCACTTTGGGAGGCCGAGGTGGGCAGATTACCTGAGGTCAGGAGTTCAAAACCAGCCTGGCCAACATGGTGAAACCCCATCTCTACTAAAAATACAAAAATTAGGTAGTGGCACACCCCTGTAATCCCAGCTACTCAGGAGGTTTACACAGGAGAATTGCTTGAGCCCGGGAGGCAGAGGTTGCAGTGAGCCGAGATCGTGCCACTGCACTCCAGCCTGGCCGACAGAGTGAGACTCTGTCTCCAAAAAAAAAAAAGAAAGAAAAAAAGAAAACCTAAAGCAAGCATAGATGAAATGTGGAATGTCACAGCTGCCAGGGAAAATACAACTTTAGGAAAATTATTACTGGCAAGAACTTGAAGATCTTAATGAGAAGAACTCTAGAGTAAATTTAACTAAAACAAGGTGTTGCTTTTAACTATGGCTAGGGGCAAAAGAACTAAGAAGGTATTTGGTTTGGTTTTGCTTTTTCTTGTTTTATTATTATTTTTAAGGTAAGAAATGTATGTTTTAATTGAAGGCAAGAGTAAGAATAGACAGGTTTAACTTATAGATAAGTAGATATATAAAAGCAGCATCTCAGTTCATCATGCATTGCTAGATAGGAAGGACCAAGCTAACTGTTAGTTCAGATGTGACTGAGCAATTTTGGTGTGCATTTGGATTTTTTTTTTTTTTTTTAAGATGGCGTCTCATTCTGTCACCCAGACTGCAGTGCAGCGGCACAATCTCAGCTCACTGCAACCTCCGCCTCCCGGTTCAGGCGTCAACCTCCCAAGGAACTAGGATTATAGGCACCTGCCACCACACCTGGCTAATTTTTGTATTTTTACTAGAGACAGGGTTTCACCATGTTGGCCAGGCTGGTCTCGAACTCCTGACGTCAAGTGATCCGCCTGCCTCAGCCTTCCAAAGTGCTGAGATTACAGGCATGAGCCATCACGCCCAGCCTGTATTACATTTGGATTTGATAGTAAACAGAGTTTGTGAACCCAGAGGTTTTTAATTGCTGGGACAAAGGGTATTCATATCACTGTTTACAACATTCAACCACAAAGTTCTGTTTTCTTAAACTTAACTAAAAGATAGAGAATTACACTTCCCTGGCCAGGTATGATATATAAAGTACATATTTATGTCATTAGTGGAACCCAGCTTGAGATAAATTAATGGAGCTTCCATAAATTTTCTTTATTCTCATTAGGAGCCAGCTTTTGGCAAAAAAAAAAAAAAAGCCTATTTCTTCTGTGTTACTCATACTTACATGCTACCCAGAAGTCTCTGGCCTAGCCAGGAGATTTTAAACAATTGAAATAATTCATGTTTTCATTTTAGGGTTCACCTTTAGATGTTCTTAAAGATGAAAGGGTTCAGTACTGGATTGAGAATTATAGAAATTTATTAGATGCCTGGAGGTTTTGGCATAAACGAGCTGAATTTGATATTCACAGGAGTAAGTTGGATCCCAGTTCCAAGCCTTTAGCACAAGTAAGTACATTGTTTTGGAGAAAATCAAATTGTAACATATTGATGTTCAATTTAATAAGTTACTATTAGCTCGTTATTTTGCTTATATTGAGTTCCCATTGATGTCTTTGTCTTTTCTAGACTGAACTTTGTCCTTGATCTTCCTGTCCTTTGGTTCTGCTTCTTGGTAACAATCATCTCAGTGGCTTGAGCTTTAGTCGCAGATAGAACAAACCACAGCAGGCCTGAAGTTTTCCAGTGTATTTCCAGCCCTTTCAGATTCTAAACTATGACATTATCTTATAAATTCCACTTGTGTATTAAGTTTTTTGGCATTATTTATGTGCAGTAAGGCAGGATTTGGGTTTTTTAGACTTTAGCAGTATTACCTGTATCTGTTTAATTACACATGGAAATTTTTTTTTACCATTAGTTTAAAAAATGAGATTGTTGTCACATAAGGTATACCACATTAAATCACTGTGTCTTAGTTCAGATATTAAATATTATGTTATCCTCAATATGAGCACTGGATGGTGCTATTTTCTTATTTTAGGAACTTGAGAAAGTGCTTATATTAAAACCAGAGTGTTGATAAAATAGCATTACCTGGTAGTACATGTTACTAATCTATATGATAAGTGATTAAGAGCCTAGCAGTTTACTGTAGAAACAAAATGAACAGCTTCTATTGCTATTATTCTAAAAATTTAACTATTTACCATTATAAGTCTGTTAACTCTTTTTGTCTTAGGAACAGCGTTTTCTTTATAAGAAAATTTTGTTCAGAAGATTACATCACTGAACTGTTGTTTAGAAGTCATATTGGGATATTTTGTAATGGCCCAGTGTGAATTCTGAAGTCATTGTTATTTCTAAAATGTTGGAGTCTAAAGTTTGAGTTCTTCCACCAATTTCAGTGGTATTAGTAAGAATATAATTAAAAAGGAAGTACCCCCAAGATTTAATTGCTAGGTATAAATTTTAAATGAGAGCTAGTCAACTTTAGCAGATAAATTTTGAAATATAAAGTTTTTTAAAAGTATTTAAAAATAATTTGTTAGGCGCCCACTAAGTTATTTAGCATTCCATTATGGTTTGTATTACATTTATTTTTTCTTTCATTTGTTTTGTAGGTTTTTGTGAGTTGCAATTTCTGTGGCAAGTCAATCTCCTACAGCTGTTCAGCTGTGCCTCATCAGGGCAGAGGCTTTAGTCAGTATGGTGTCAGTGGCTCACCAACGAAATCTAAAGTCACAAGTTGTCCTGGCTGTCGAAAACCCCTTCCTCGATGTGCGCTTTGTCTCATTAATATGGGAACACCAGTTTCTAGCTGTCCTGGTATGACATAATTTTACAAATTACTTTTATGAACTGAAATGATTCTTACATAATTGAGTTAATGTTGCAAATAAAATAAAAACTAGCTAGAGTTTGTTATTATTTCTAAGAAAGGGCAGTTTACTAGCTTGAAGGCTTGTATGTTCCTATAATTTATGAACTATGTAAACTAAAAGCAAAATCTGTATCTATTGATACTTCAGGTAATTTCACAAGTTCTGACCAATTTAAAGTTTGTGAGAAAAACTTAAATATGAAATAATCTTAAAATATTACCATTTTCTTATCACTGTTTCCACTAAGAGGAGCTCATTCAAATTTGATTATTTAAAAGTCAGTATACCCGCACCTATTAACAGATACTTTGTATTTCTAAGGATCTTTTGACATCATTAAAGCACTTTGACATTTCTTCCTTCATCTTCAAAACCTACCTGTAAAATACATAAGAGAAGGGTCAGGTGCAGTGGCTCTTGTCTGTAATCCCAGCTCTTTGAGAGGCCAGGGTGGAAGGATTACTTGAGCCTGGGAGTTTGAGACCAGCCTGAGCAAAATAGCGAGAACCCATCTCTATAAAAAATGTTTCTGGCTGGACATGGTGGCTCACACCTGTAATCCCAACACTTTGGGTGGCCGAGGCCAGCAGATCACGAGGTCAGAAAATCAAGACCATCCTGGCTAACACGGTGAAACCTCGTCTCTACTAAAAATACAAAAAACTAGCCGGGCATGGTGGCACGCACCTGTAGCCCCAGCTGCTTGGGAGGCTGAGGCAGGAGAATTGCTTGAACCCAGGAGGCAGAGGTTGCAGTGAGCCAAGATCGTTGTGCCACTGCACTCCAGCCTGGGCGACAGAGCAAGACTCTGTCCCAAATTTAAAAAAAAAAAATTTTTTTTAATTAAAAAATAATAATTTATAAGAAAATACATAGAGAAAGTATTACCCTAGAAGTCAGGTCCCTTGACTTCTAGATTTTGATGCTGCTTGTGCTGTTTGTCAGTTACCTAGTAAATTTATATATATATATTTTATATATATAATATATTTTATATATATAAAATATATAATATATATTTTATATTATATATATAATATATATTTTATATTATATATATAATATATAATATATATTTTATATTATATATATAATATATAATATATATTTTATATTATATATATAATATATAATATATATTTTATATTATATATATAATATATTATATATATTTTATATTATATATATAATATATTATATATTTTATATTATATATAATATATAATATATATTTTATATTATATATAATATATAATATATATTTTATATTATATATAATATATAATATATAATATATATTTTATATTATATATAATATATAATATATAATATATATTTTATATTATATATAATATATATTTTATATTATATATAATATATATTTTATATATAATATATAATATATATTTTGTATTATATATATTTTATATATTTTATACATATTTTATATATATTATATATATTTTATATATTATATATATTTTATATATATTATACATATTTTATATATTATATATAATATATATATTTATATATAATATACATATTTTATATATTATATATTATATATATTTATATATAATATACATATTTTATATATTTATATATATAATATACATATTTTATATTTTTATATATATAATATACATATTTTATATTTTTATATATATAATATACATATTTTATATATATTTTTATATATAATATACATATTTTATATATATTTTTATATATAATATACATATTTTATATATATTATATATTTTATATATATTTTATATATATAAAAAATAAATGAAGGCAATATGTAATGTTTTAAATGTACATTTTAGTTTTGATTTAAATTTTAATCAAGGATTTTTATTTTATACATTGCATACTGACTGATCACTCTTTTATGTTACTCTGGTCCTAATAAACAGAAAATAAAAATTTGGAATATATACATATACACACACACGCAGTGTTTGTTTTTTTTTTGTTTTGTTTTGTTTTTTGAGACAGGATCTCACTCTGTCACCCAGGATAGAATGCAGTGGCATGATCTCGGCTCACAGCAACCTGTGCCTACTGCCTCCTGCCTCCTGGGCTCAGATGATCCTCCCACCTCAGCCTCCCAAGTAGCTGGGACCATAGGGTTTCGCCCTGTTGCCCTGGCTAGTCTTGAACTCCTGAACTCAAGCGATCCACCTGCCTCAGCCTCCCAAAGTGCTGGGATTACAGGCATGAGCCACCATGCCCAGCCTATATTTTTTAATGGTTAGAAATATTAAGATTATTTTTTACTCTTTATAGTAAACATATGGAAAAAAATTTTGAGAATAGTAGATAATTAAATATCTTATACCTGGTGGCTGGAATTATTCCAGCTCTTTACCTAACTTGAAAATGATACTGTGGCAAAATTTTCAATTAAAATTGTTTTGGGTATTTGGCACACAGGTGTAATGAATAAAGAACTGGTTAGAGTGTCAGAATGTCTGGTTTCATTCTAGCTCTGTGACGTGCACTCTGTGACACTGAGAGTTACTTGCACCTTCCTCTGACTGGAGATCCTTTCTAGTGCAGACATTTTATAACTCTTTTCTGTATCTTGTTCATTTAAGTAGTCTGCTTTATCATTACATTAACATTTATGAAAGACTTGCTGGTATCATTGGCTTAGCGATTATTTTTCCATCTAGATGCTTTTTTTTAAAGAAATGAAGGGAATATGTAATGTTTTAAATGTACATTTTAATTTTGATTTAAATTTTAATTGAGGATTTTTATTTTATACATTACATACTGATCACTGTCTTATGTTACTCTGGTCCTAATAAACAGAAAATAACAATTTGGAATATCTACAACAATGAGAGCTCGAGGTAAAATATAGCATAAATAAGTCATATATGTGTATGAACTGAGATACATAGAAATAATTAAATGTAACACATCTTTTGGACCATAAGCCTTAGGAAGCTATAAGGATTATTTGCATTCTTAAACCTGGGCACTCTTCCTTTCTGCTGAATATCAGTTTTTCAATCTTTTCTATTTTTGAAATAGGTAAGAAGAGAAAATAATTTTCTAGAATTTGAAGAAAACTCTTAAAACATTTCAAATTCTTTGTTATGATGACTAATATAATGAATAGTCAGCACTCAGTTTGATCAAATATTAACATTTTTCCATATTTGTTATAGAATTTTTTTCCATATTTGCTACAGAAATAATTTATTTATTTATATAATACATATTTGAACACTGATTTTACTTGATACATTTATATAATGCTGATGTGCTGAGATGAATAAATGAAAGAACCTCTTGGAGCTCTTGGTGTGCAATAAGCATAGTTAATGAATATAAAATAAGTGATATTTTCTAGAAAATAAATACTGGTTTACAGTTCCTTAACTGTCATTTCAAAGTCTGTAAAAAGATCTGAAAATCCAATGCCTTTTAAAAATAAAATTACAGTAATCTCATTTGGCCACAAAACCTGTTCAGAATTGACGTGAGGCTATTAAGATATTTATTTCTCTTATTTATTAGTGAATATTCATCTTTCACTGCAGAAATACTAACGAGTTTGATTACAGGGTGCTTTAGACTTCCCTCAAGGTATACATATTTGCTACTTTTTTCTAAAATCCCAAACATCCTGGATTCTGAAACACATCTAAACCCCCAACATGAATTAGGACTATTATATAAGGAAAGAATTAGGAATTTTGAAAGTGGGAAATATTACTTCTATCTGAAGGATATCTGGAAAGCTTCAGGAGGAAGTTACCATTTAAGCCAGTCCTTTAAAGTCTGGTAGATTTAATATATGAAGATTGCAGGGAAGCCATCCAGGTTGTAGACCAAGAGTAAAAAACATGAACTAGGGTGAAGAGATTGGTAAGTATTATGATAAGTACTGGGGGTGTTTGGGAAGAGCAAGTGTATTGTTGTGAAAGGACCTAGGAAGTGAACAGATAAGAAACAGTAGGAAAATTAGGGAGAGCCTGAATATGATCTTTAAAGGCATTGCTGAGCTAAGTTAGAGGATAATCACTATTTATAATAGCAAAGACATAAAATCAACTTCAATGCCCATCGGTGGTGGACTGGATAAAGAAATGTGGTACATATACACCATAGAATACTATGCAGCCATGTCTTTTGCAGCAGCATGGATAGAGCTGGAGGCCATTATCCTAAGCAAACTAACACAGGAACAGAAAACCAAATACCACATGTTATAAGTAGGAGCTAAACATTGAGTACATATGGTCATAAAGAAGGAATAACAGACACCAGGGCTTACTAGAGGGTGCTAGGTGGGAGGAGGATCGAAAAACTACCTGTCGGGTACTATGTTTATTACCTAGATGATGAAATAATCCGTACACCAAAACCCCCATGACACGCAATTTACCTGTATAACAAACCTGCACATGTACCCCTGAAACTAAAGTAAAAGTTTAAAAAAAAGAAAAAGAAGCAAATTATTTTTTTTTTGGTATGTGAAATCAGAAAAGTCCATTTCCAAAGTAAAACAGGATCTAATAGAAATCAAGTGCTGGCTAATTGGATAAAGAGTCAGGACCCATCAGTGTGCTGTATTCAGGAAACCCATCTCATGTGCAGAGACACACATAGGCTCAAAATAAAGGGATGGAGGAAGATCTACCAAGCAAATGGAAAACAAAAAAAGGCAGGGGTTGCATCCCGGTCTCAGATAAAACAGACTTTAAACCAACAAAGATCAAAAGAGACAAAGAAGGCCATTACATAATGGTAAAGGGATCAATTCAACAAGAAGAACTAACTATCCTAAATATATATGCACCCAATACAGGAGCACCCAGCTTCATAAAGCAAGTCCTTAGTGACCTACAAAGAGACTTAGACTCCCACACAATAATAATGGGAGACTTTAACACCCCACTGTCAACATTAGACAGATCAACAAGACAGAAAGTTAACAAGGATATCCAGGAATTGAACTCAGCTCTGCACCAAGCGGACCTAATAGACATCTATAGAACTCCCCACCCCAAATCAACAGAATATACATTCTTTTCAGCACCACACCACACCTATTCCAAAATTGACCACATAGTTGGAAGTAAAGCACTCCTCAGCAAATGTAAAAGAACAGAAATTATAACAAACTGTCTCTCAGACCACAGTGCAATCAAACTAGAACTCAGGATTAAGAAACTCACTCAAAACCGCTCAACTACATGGAAACTGAACAACCTGCTCCTGAATGACTACTGGGTACATAATGAAATGAAGGCAGAAATAAAGATGTTCTTTGAAACCAACGAGAACAAAGACACAACATACCAGAATCTCTGGGACACATTCAAAGCAGTGTGTAGAGGGAAATTTATAGCACTAAATGCCCACAAGAGAAAGCAAGAAAGATCTAAAATTGACACCCTAACATCGCAATTAAAAGAACTAGAGAAGCAAGAGCAAACACATTCAAAAGCTAGCAGAAGGCAAGAAATAACCAAGATCAGAGCAGAACTGAAGGAAATAGAGACACAAAAAACCCTTCAAAAAATCAATGAATCCAGGAGCTGGTTTTTTTGAAAAGATCAACAAAATTGATAGACTGCTAGCAAGACTAATAAAGAAGAAAAGAGAAGAATCAAATAGACGCAATAAAAAATGACAAAGGGGATATCACCACTGATCCCACAGACATACAAACTACCATCAGAGAATACTACAAACACCTCTATGCAAATAAACTAGAAAATCTAGAAGAAATGGATAAATTCCTCGACACATACACCCTCCCAAGACTAAACCAGGAAGAAGTTGAATCTCTGAATAGACCAATAACAGGCTCTGAAATTGAGGCAATAATTAATAGCCTATGAACCAAAACAAGTCCAGGACCAGATGGATTGACAGCCGAATTCTACCAGAGGTACAAGGAGGAGCTGGTACCATTCCTTCTGAAACTATTCTAAATCAATAGAAAAAGAGGGAATCCTCCCTAACTCATTTTATGAGGCCAGCATCATCCTGATACCAAAGCCTGGAAGAGACACAACAAAAAAAGGGAATTTTAGACCAATATCCTTGATGAACATTGACGCAAAAATCCTCAATAAAATACTGGCAAACCAAATCCAGCAACACATCAAAAAGCTTATCCACCATGATCAAGTGGGCTTCATCCCTGGGATGCAAGGCTGGTTCAGCATATGAAAATCAATAAACATAATCCAGCATATAAACAGAACCAAAGACAAAAACCACATGATTATCTCAATAGATGCAGAAAAGGCCTTTGACAAAATTCAACAACCTTCATGCTAAAAACTCTCAATAAATTAGGTATTGATGGGTCATATCTCAAAATAATAAGAGCTATCTATGACAGACCCACAGCCAATATCATACTGAATGGACAAAAACTGGAAGCATTCCCTTTGAAAACTGGCACAAGACAGGGATGCCCTCTCTCACCACTCCTATTCAACATAGTGTTGGAAGTTCTGGCCAGGGCAATCAGGCAGGAGAAGGAAATAAAGGGCATTCATTTAGGAAAAGAGGAAGTCAAATTATCCCTGTTTGCAGATGACATGATTGTATATCTAGAAAACCCCATAGTCTCAGCCCAAAATCTCCTTAAGCTGATAAGCAGCTTCAGCAAAGTCTCATAATACAAAATCAATGTGCAAAGATCACAAGCATTCTTATACACCAATAACAGACAAACAGAGAGCCAAATCATGAGTGAATTCCCATTCACAATTGCTTCAAAGAGAATAAAATACCTAGGAATCCAACTTACAAGGAATGTGAAGGACCTCTTCAAGGAGAACTACAAACCACTGCTCAACGAAATAAAAGAGGATACAAACAAATGGAAGAACATTCCATGCTCGTGGGTAGGAATAATCAATATTGTGAAAATGGCCATACTGCCCAAGGTAATTTATAGATTCAATGCCATCCCCATCAAGCTACCAATGACTTTCTTCACAGAATTGGAAAAAACTACTTTAAAGTTCATATGGAACCAAAAAAGAGGCCGCATTGCCAAGTCAATCCTAAGCCAAAAGAACAAAGCCGGAGGCATCATGCTACCTGACTTCAAACTATACTACAAGGCTACAGTAACCAAAACAGCATGGTACTGGCACCAAAACAGAGATACAGACCAATGGAAGAGAACAGAGCCCTCAGAAATAATGCCGCATATCTACAACCATCTGATCTTTGACAAACCTGACAAAAACAAGAAATGGGGAAAGGATTTCTATTTAATAAATGGTGCTGGGAAAACTGGCTAGCCATATGTAGAAAGCTGAAACTGGATGCCTTCCTTACACCTTATACAAAAATTCATTGAAGATGGATTAAAGACTTACATGTTAGACCTGAAACCATAAAAACCCTAGAAGGAAACCTAGGCAATACCATTCAGGACATAGGCATGGGCAAGGACTTCATGTCTAAAACACCAAAAGCAATGGCAACAAAAGCCAAAATTGACAAATGGGATCTAATTAAACTAAAGAGCTTCTGCACAGCAAAAGAAACTACCATCAGAGTGAACAGGCAACCTACAGAATGGGAGAAAATTTTTGCAACCTACTCATCTGACAAAGGGCTATATCCAGAAGCTACAATGAACTCAAACAAATTTACAAGAAAAAAACAACCCTATCAAAAAGTGGGCAAAGGATATGAACATACACTTCTCAAAAGAAGACATTTATGCAGCCAAAAGACACATGAAAAAATGCTCATCATCACTGGCCATCAGAGAAATGCAAATCAAAACCACAATGAGATACCATCTCACACCAGTTAGAATGGCGATCATTAAAAAGTCAGGAAACAACAGGTGCTGGAGAGGATGTGGAGAAATGGGAACACTTTTACACTGTTGGTGGGACTGTAAACTAGTTCAACCATTGTGGAAGACAGTGTGGCGATTCCTCAGGGATCTAGAACTAGAAATACCATTTGACCCAGCCATTCCATTACTGGGTATATACCCAAAGGATTATAAATCATGCTGCTATAAAGACACATGCCCACGTATGTTTATTGTGGCACTATTCACAATAGCAAAGACTTGGAACCAACCCAAATGTCCAACAATGATAGACTGGATTAAGAAAATGTGGCACATATACACCATGGAATAATACTATGCAGCCATAAAAAATGATGAGTTCATGTCCTTTGTAGGGACATGGATGAAGCTGGAAACCATTATTCTCAGCAAACTATCACAAGGACAAAAAACCAAACACCACATGTTCTCACTGACAGGTGGGAATTGAACAATTTGAGAACACATGGACACAGGAAGGGGAACATCACACACCAGGGACTGTTGTGGGGTGGGGTGAGTGGGGAGGGATAGCATTAGGAGATATACCTAATGCTAAATGACGAGTTAATGGGTGCAGCACATCAACATGGCACATGTATACATATGTAACAAATCTGCACGTTGTGCACATGTACCCTAGAACTTAAAGTATAATAATAATAAAATTTAAAAAAAAATCAAGTGCTGGCTAATGGCTTGAGTATCTAAACCTCCCTGGTGCTTTGCCTGCAATCAGAGATTGCATCGATGCATCATGCTTTGTGATTCAAATAGCTGGAATTTCTATAAGCTTATTTAACTGAGACTTGATATTTTTATACTCAGTTGTGCTTTGAAGATTAGAAATCTATTGAAACAGTTCTAACATCATTATAAACATTATAAATATTATTTATTCAACAAATGTTTATTTGGTACATTGTTCCAAGTGCTAGAAATGTTACAGTAAAGAAAACAAGAATCCCTGCCCTTATAGAATTTAACTTCTGGACAATGACACATTTTTTAAAAGTTAGATTATCTACTGGTTTCCTTCATTTTCTTCTTATATTATGAGTTAATGCATAAGTAAAACTCTAGTTTCCCCTAAAGTGTTCTGTGGCACTTGTCTTCATAATTCACTATAAATCTTTTAAAATTTGAAGTCATTTGATCTTAAGCCTTTATACTTGGCAGTGAGATAGACCTTAATACTTCCAGTTTCATCAGAAAAATATAAGGATATGCTTGTTCTGATTCAGTCTGTTATCTGTTTATGTTAGAAGTTACAAAAACAAAGTGACAAGCACTAATGAGAGCTTTACACAAAGGTGTAAAGTAGTGTCCATATCAGATCTATATTTTATTTATCTCTTCCCCCTTTCCTTTTTGCCCTCTCATTATTAATTGTTGGTGACCCTTTCAGGAATAATTTTAGTGTGTTTACATCTTAAATCATTGAATTACTTACACATCCTTTCACCTGATATCATTAGCAAAAACAGATATTTTTTAAAACTATTCCCTACTGCAAGATTATCCTTTTGGTCATGAAAGTGTGACCTGCAATGGTCCAAGCAAAATTTCGAACATAGTTATCGATGCATAATGTCTTCATAGATAGCAATTAAGTAAAAATATTAAGTCTAATTAAACAATTGTTTAAGTTACACAAGTCTCATGAAGTGCATTGGGAAACTTTCTGCTGTTTCTCTTCTTTGAAAGGGCTTGTACAGATGAGAATTACCTGTCCCTTGATTGATTGTTTTTTTCTGTTTTTGAGACAAAGTCTTGCTCCATCACCCAGCCTGGAGTGCAGCGGTGAATCTCGGCTCCCTGCAGCCTCCATTCCCCAGGTTTAAGCAATTCTTCTGCTTCAGCCTCCCAAGTAGCTGGGACTACAGGCATGTGTCACCACCCCTGGCCAATTTTTGTATTTTTAACAGACGGAGTTTCACCATGTTGGCCAGACTGGTCGTGAACTCCTAGCCTCAAGTGGTCTGCCTGCCTCAGCCTCCCAAAGTGCTGGGATTACAGGCATGAGCCACCACACCCAGCCCTACCTGTTCCTTGAATGTTAAGTAAAATTCACTTGTAAACTGGGCCTGGTATTTTCCTTGTGGAAAGATTTTAAACTACTGATTTGGTCTCTCCAAAGTTTTAAATTTAGATTGTTTTTTAGTGGGTTCTGATTTTTTTTTTCCATTTTTATATTGGCTATTAAAAACGTAGGGGAGCTCCTGTCATTCAGTTTCACTTCATCTAAACTAGAACCTACCATCAAAATTGCTATTTCAATATGATGTGTGATTCATATTTGGGACACAGTTTTAGAAATGCTTTTTGAAAGTAACTTTAAATAAAATATTGTGATACAGTTAATGAAGATCATTTTATTCTGTCATAGGAGGAACCAAATCAGATGAAAAAGTGGACTTGAGCAAGGACAAAAAATTAGCCCAATTTAACAACTGGTTTACATGGTGTCATAACTGCAGGCACGGTGGACATGCTGGACATATGCTTAGTTGGTTCAGGTAATCAGCACATTTCTTCTTTGATAGGCTTGGAGTTATGGGGGATAACACAGATTGCTTCTAAATAGTTTGGGTTTATCTATTAGCATTTAGCCAAAGTATGAATTTTTTACTGTCACTCATGTTAACAAAGGTGTTATGAACATGTCATCATTAGATATCCTATGTAACCTTAAACTATAAAGGTAATACTTATGTAAGAACTAATTTAAATATTTTGTATGAGTTAAATGTTTGAATAACATTATTTAACTTTATTCGGGGAGAGGATATGTTTACAGTTTTTACACTGAATATGCTATAATTTACCATGCAATTGAATTACTAATGAAATGATAAAAGAGCATATCATACTGCTGCCTCAGTTCTCTTCTAAGTAAGCTTTTTATGTAGTCACACAATTGAGACTGTCAAGACATACTTGAATTTTATTTTGAATGGTGCCAGTGGCCCTGTGCTCCTGATTGATAACAGCATTTATACCCAATTTGTCTCACTAGCTGATTTAAACTCTGAGCACATCCCTGTCACCTTCACAACTATAAATGAAATATCTTGCCATATATGTAGAAAGTAAAAGGTATGTATTTCTTAACTTCTCCCTAAAGTTCAGCTTGGCAGTAGTTTATAATGTGATGCTTTTGATGCTTTTTTTCTCTGGGTTTTAGTTTCTATATTTTTCCAAATGCCATTTTGAAAAGTTGCATTATAGATAGATATAAGTAAACAGGTGGGCACAGTGGTGCACACCTATAGTCCCAGCTACTCAAGAGGCTGAGGCAGGAGGATCACTTGAGCCCAGGAGTGTGAGTACAGCCTGGGCAATATAGCGAGACCCTGTCTCTTAAAAAATAAATAAATAAATAAACGTATGTATGTCTAATTTGGATTTTTAACTGTTATTTGACCTATTTTTTAGGGACCATGCAGAGTGCCCTGTGTCTGCATGCACGTGTAAATGTATGCAGTTGGATACAACAGGGAATCTGGTACCTGCAGAGACTGTCCAGCCATAAAATGTTATCACCTTAAGAGAAACCTTCAAGTGTGGAACTTTCTAATAGGTGTCCTTCATAGCTCAGAAACATACCTCAGAACAAGTCATTCATGACTTACCTGTAATGGGAAAATAAATCATTCTATCAGATCAGCAGTTTTGATGTTTGAGTGATTTTGATGTGCTTCACAGAGACAAATGCTGCTGAAATAAACATCAAAGTATAGACATGAGTTCTGTTCAGCAGGTTGAAAAGTCTACTTTAGAAAAACTTTCTAAGTTTTGGTTGAAATTATGAACACTCTACAAGCAGAATTTCTGGAAGAGCCAAGAACAGACTTTGAGCCTATATCTTCAAAGCTGAAACTGGATCTCTTTCAATAAAATATGTGCACTTTTAAAATAAAATGACTAATTCTGTGATTCAGACAATAGTTTTAAGTTCAGCTGTGCTTAGATTTCTTTCAGATTAATTTAAAATTATAGATTTTTACTTTTGGAATTGCAGAGCCCCTATCCCACACTGGAGAATATTTTTTATTATGGTCTGTTATATATATGTGTGTATGTGTGTGTGTATATTTATGTGTGTATGTATAAATATGTATTTTTTAAAGGAGCCTTTTCCCTCATTTACTTTGATTTTAAGATAAGCAATCTTTTGGCATAGACATTATCGTCTTCCTAGAAAAGCCAAGATGAAGAATCTATCTTACAACTTTTTCTCTTCAGAAGAGAAAAACATGTACCATTTCAGGTGAACATACAAAATTTTCACTTTCTACCTTTTGCTTTCCAATGTCCTGATTTGTCTTCAAAGGTTTTTCTCCATATTAATTTGTCATCTTATCCTCATCAGCTGAGAACATTTTACTGCATACAAAGTTTATGCAAGGTTACGTGTAACTAGCCATTTGGTATAATCTACGTCAGTGTTTCTGTGCTGTCAAATTCCGTCCTGGTTTGGAATACCATACCTTGTTCTTTCCAAGGTAGACTAGGAAGTGTTGGGGAAATAGGGTCACTTCAGAGACCACTTTATATGTAAGTTTTTAAATGTAAGTGTTAGTGGGGCTAAGTCAGGGACTTTATTTAAAAAAATTTTTTTTCTCATTTCATAGCTAGATAGTTGCAAGAGATACAAAGAATTTACAAGATGCTTCTCTGTCATCTGCCATATGCAGAGGGACTGAACTAGGAATTTTGTAGTTTGAAGCTGTGTTCATAAAGAGTAAATCTAATTTTATTTTATAGATTTTGGAGAAATAAAACTGAAGGATTTTAAGAGCTTTCATATTAGCAGTTTTGCCTTATAAAAACTAAGATTTGTCAGATTAGTTTGAGGTATAACCTAAATATTAAAAGTAGATTAAATTTATTTTTTACCTTGAGTGTCTGATACATAAAACCCTTTTCTAGGAAAACATTGGAAGTAGTACATATTTACTCTAAATGTCTCACCTACATGACAGTCTTTTCAAATGAAAGACATGGGAATTGCAAATTTTTTTTTAAAGATTGCTATTAAGGGTACTTTTTCCAGCCTTCATTTGAGTAAATCTTAATTGATTTCATTTTATTAACATATACCCTTTACCTTTAATATTTCATTTGAAGTGTTCCTTTCAAATTTACTGTCTTAAATATGAAAGTCAGCTTTAAGTAATGTCAGACTCATATACATTTTCATTCTCATTAGCTAAAGTAAAATATAAAATTATCTGAAATAGTTACAAGTTTTGGAAATACAGTATAAAACATGAATGTAAAGTCTATTATGTAATATGCTTATTTGTAATCCTAATATATGAGGGTGACACTTTTAAGATTTATGTATGTGTCAACCTCTTAAATGTTTTCTGTGAAGCCCAAACATGCAGTTTAAGTCTCTGGTGTCTGTTTTGCATTTCAGTGTGCGTGGACAATGAAGGTAGATTCAAATTATTTTCTCATTTTTATCACTAAGTCACTGGTATTTGGGTTTATAAACTCAAAAGGTACTTTACCTAAACGTGATCAATAGACGTGTTTAATAAAAGTGTTTTTATTGTTTTTAAAAGATTGAGTAAATCTGGGTTGAAGTCATTGTATCTAATCAAGAAATTATTATTCCTTTACAAATAATCCACGTGAAGTAATATTGGTGCTTATTTTGATGACACACTTCATACTTAATATTAGAAGTAACATCCCTTTTAGGCTCTGTTTTTCAATTTAACCCACTTTCCAGAATAGTTATTATCCTTTAAAATGGCATATTTTAAAAGTAGCTTCCCATTGTCAATGCTTCACATAGTAAGTATTTAAAAGAATGTAGTTGTGCATTTAATTAGATGACTCAATTTCAGTCATTCATTTGACTGCAAGTAGTTTAAGCATGGTCTTTGAAACATAAATTATAATCCTAGCCTCGGGATCTTCGGTAAGTGACTTGACCTTTTTGAGCTTCAGTTTCTTCATATGTTAAAAGAAAGATACAGAAATACCTACCTCATAGAGTGTGGGAGTATTAGGTGATGCAATAAACATGAAGTGCCATATCCCTGTCACATAGTGCTCTATAAATGGTAGTGATTAGCGGTCATTGTTACCTTCATTTTCATAGATTGCTCATGTATCAGTACTTTTTCAATGAATACAATATAATTTTAACAAAGAATCTACATTTGTCTCAGAAATGAAAATTTCCTTGGTGTGAGTTAGCTGAAATAGATTTTTTTTAAAAAGAATGAAAATTCCCAGTAATAGTTATACTCCAAATGTAGGGTAAACAAAAGTAGCTAAGTCCTGTCTCAAAAGAAAAATGCCGTAATTTGGATAAATTTGGAGTATTACTGTTTTTGCTGCATGCAAAAATCCTCCAAATAACCTCCTAAGAGTTAAATGTGATATAAAAATGAACCCAGAGGAAAAAATTATGGCAAATTTAACAACTGACTATTGAAAACTTTAAGTTTTTATGTCTATTCTGAACTCTTAATTTAACTACGTTTAAATTGAACTCCCTAATCTGGATACTTGGAGAAAGTATCCAGGATTATTCTGTGTACTTTTTCTTTTTCTGCCATTCTGTTACACTTGATGTTCATTTAAATTATAATGTTGGGGTGGTAGTGATAATTTCAAAAGTATGCTGTGAGACTTGCTCTCCCGGAATAGCCATAATTAAAGCTAGTGGGCACAATTTCTGACATCTGCTCAGACAGGCATCAGAGAGGTAGGAGACACATATTTGGGTCAATATCTTGTATCAAGTCTAGTGACCCACATCACAATGACAGAAACAGGCCTTGCTAGATAGCAGTTCCCCTGTCCACTACTCACTCCTTCCATTACATCATCTGCCAGTTTTCTCTCCTACCTGAAAATGTTGTAGGTTACTTTGTTGATTATAACAAGTAGCACTTTACAAATATATTAATTTTTATAAAATATTACTTTTCCCAGAGTACAGAGACAGAAGGAAAGCTTCCCAAAGTTTCTAAAAGCTAACAACCCAGATATCAAATTAACACAAATTTAACATGATAAAGTCACAAGTAAAATTAGCATCAAATGCAGCAGTATATAAATTACTGTTAATGCCTTTTATGTGCCAGGTGCCAAGCACATTATCCTGTTTTTGCAATAAACCTATGAGGCAGTTATGCCATTATTGTCCCCGTTCTGTAAATGAGGCAACTCAGGCATTGGGACATTAGGTCACTTGTCCTAGGTTACATGAGTAGCAAATACAGCCAAGACTTAGATTCCACTAGTCTTGACCTCCTAATCTGCCCTTTTAATTTCTGTTTTCTGCTTCTGTGTACTACTTTGTAGGTTATGTATGAGAATGATTCACTATGACAAAGAAGGGTTTATTCCAAGAATTAAGTACTAGGTAATATTTTAATTATATTTAGTATTAATACACCAAAAGAGAAGAACCACATCAATAGCTTTTTGGATGTACAAAGCACTTGATAAAATTCAAAAATTGATCTCTTAATTTGTTTTTGAGGTTAGTTTTTATGCAAAGGAAATGTTTTCTCTCCATTTTCTCCCCTCCTGTTTTACTGTCTCACACATCATGATGCCTATTAGAGAAATACTAGAATCCTTCTCACTACAGACAGGAATAAGAAGTGGATGCTGTTGTCACTGGTTCTGCACATGGCAATGAAAAAGAAGAAAGCGAAAGGCACACCTTTGCTTCTTTTCCAAGTCATCAAAATTTGATATGGCAAAAATCATAAATAGTTACAAGGCAAACAAATTGATAAACTACAACATTTATGACAAATTGCCTTAATTCAGAAAGGACATTTTCAAAGCCGAGGAAAAAACAATCAGTAGATAATATCAATCAAAGACTTGTGCAAGCAAAATAGAACGGCTGACAAATAAATGCTAAATCAGTAACGTGCTGATTAAAAAGTAGAATACTGTTCGCCTGACTGCATAGATTTAAAATAATAGGCATTTTCATGGATGTGGGAAGGAAACATTCTGAGATAACAGCTTATGAGAGTTTAAGTCTTGAGGACAGGTAAACTGTATTAATCAGAAGCCGTAAAAAGGTTCATACCCTTTGACATAGTATGCTGGGAATATTTTCTGAGGGATTGATTGCATAAGTGCACAAAGATGTATATTTTATGATATATGATATGGTTCTACACAGTATTGTTTATAATAAAAACTTGGAAACCTAAATCTCCAATAATAGAAAAGAATAAATTATTGTATATACATACAGTGGGTTACTAAGAAATGATTCAATTAGTATAGATATTTTCATTGACAAAGGTTTCTTAATATATTGGTAAGTGAAAGGAAAGGGAAGTTTTTAGGATATCATATCTAGCATATAAATATATTTGTTTGGGATATGGTTAATACAGAAACTTTAACAGTGGCCATCTTTAAAGAGTGGAATTTTGAGTAACATTTTCTTCATATCTGTATCTTTCATTTTTCCCAATAATAATGAATATATAAATAAATGTACATGCATCTCTCTCTCTCCTCTGTCTCGCTCACTCTGTCTCTCGCGCACACACACACATACACACTATATATATATATATATATATATATATATGTACATACATACATATACTGGCTTTTAGAAAAGTTATCCATGACCTTGTATCTTGTTACTAAACACAGTGAAACAATCATATGTTAGGATTTATTCTATGAGGTGGAAAAACAGGCTACAAGGTATTATGAAAATTTGGATTGAGATCTAATTGTTCAGAAAGCATTTTCTAGATTTCTTACTCTACAGTAGTAATATACAAGAATAACAAGATACAGTCCTCTCAATTCTTCATTACATTTGGAAGTAGTGCATTATGTTCTCCACTTAGCATATTGGGAAATGAATATGTAAAATAATTCTGATTTCCCTGAGCTTAGTGGTACATGATTAATAACTTTATTTCAATATTTTTTCTCCTATATCTTCATATAGGATACGAAGATTAATTCAATTAAAAATAATTTGAGGAAATAGAGATTTCCATAACATGTTTCAAAAATGTAATTTTCTTACTCATCTACTAATGGCACAATGTTTTAAAATGCTTTGCTAAAAAGGCAGCTTTAGGATTAAAGGATAATTTATGTAACATTAGAAACAGCAGCAATAATAATTCAGTAGAGACTTTCATCATTCAATTTATGAAAAGCATATTGCCTTAACATAATTTCTTAACTGGAAATTTAGATGCAGGAATCAAATTAGTCTCTTAAAATATAAGGTCACAAAGACAGAGAAGTCTGGAGGAGCATTTGAAGGGATTAATGTCTCACAACTTGAAACAGATACATATGTAAATTCATGCAAACTGTTTATCTTACATCTTTTTATTTAAAGAATTTTAGCTCCATTTACACATAAGAAAGCCTGGAGTTTGAAATAATAGGTGTCCAAATTCATGCTTATCCAGATTTATATCACATTGCAGCCACATATTTTGCTGATGATAGTTAAATAAGAAGTTGCTACTGTAAAATGTAAAGCTAAGTATCCTTTTTAGCACCATGTATTATTTCATAGTAAAAATTTGAATGTTACAAAGTTCCTGTGATGTTATGTCAAAAAAATTTTCCTCATCAATTTGCAAACTTTTATTATGCATTAAGTAGGTATACTTAATATTTGAACAACTATGGATGTGTATCTTTATGGTACATAAACGTTCCCAATATAGATGAAGATGTGTAATTTATGAAGCAAACATATTCAGCAATGTGACAAATGTGGGAGAAGTATCTCTTGATAAAGTAATACTTCTTTAAAAAGTAATATGTTTTATCATTTTAAATCTTCTGATCTTTTTCTTCCATTCTTGAAAAATGGAATGTACGGTCACTTGTCACTCTTAGTACAGATTAGCATTTTTAAACATAGACGGCTTCCTGAAATACATTAAATGCTTTTTGGAAAATTGAGTGTAACTCTTTCAATGAATGTTAAGATACTGTTGGCTTCCAAAAGAGAATACTCCAGACAGGGTACATTTTTTCTCTTTTTCTACTGGAAGAACCAGACACAATTTAGAGACAAGTAAGCTGGGGACAGATTTTCAAGGTCATCTGGGAACAACTACTCTTTTAAAAACATTTCATTGTTTTTTAATATATTTTATTGAATTTTGTTACTTCTGTCTTCAGAAAATGTTATATGAATATAGAAAATGTATGTTCCCTATGGGGACCTGGGAAATTAAAAACGTGTATCATCCTGATAAAACATATCTCATGGGAAAAATTGGCCAAAACAGTTAGTTACTCAGTATATCTCCAGGTTTGCATCTTTTACTTCTTATGTATTCATTTAGAGTCCTCTTCCAGTGTGTGGACCTCTGCAGATTCTAGATAACTTTTCAAATATGCTAGATTTTGAGCTGTATATTTTTTCTCAAGCAGAGACATCTGCGTATAGTGAAAATGAATTCTCAGAGACCAAAATTGCCAAACATATGTGACGGAACTGTAGGGAAAAAGGGCATAACTTTAATCTTCAAAGAAGCTTAAAAATAGCTCCACAGTTATTATGCATGAGGCCTGACAATTGACATTTCTCATTTCGGCAGCATTCACCTACAGCACCCTATCAGCAACTGAACACATTCATCTCTGGAATAAATGATTAATGAGCTGCCTATCATTTCCACTCCTTTTGTACCAAGTGGTGGAGGCTTCAGTTGATCATATTGCAGCCATCAACATCATTACTGAAATTGATTCTGCCACTAGAGGGTTGTACTAGGATAATCAATTAGCATTTAAATAAAAGAATTAAGTTATGGCATTAAAAATAACAAAAAATAATCCCTTCTGAGTCACTCTGTCAGACCTGGTAAGGTGATTTTGTTTTTTTGCTCATCAGACAGCATCACAAAACCTTAGACTGAGGAAGGAAGCATGGAAGGATTGTTCTTGTTTCAAGAACAACTCTCTAAGATTTCCAAACTTACTCTTTTTATTAACCACTGTCATGTTCCTTGAAATGCAAATTTATGAAATGCTACAATTTGCATTCAATGGTGACCAATGAAGTTGCCAAATTATCTCCTTCAGACAAAAAGTAAAAGGATAGAGTTAGGCATTTTTGAAAGGTTGGAATTTATCCAGAAAGCGGGAAGTTAGAGGAAGGAGATTTACAAATGATACTGAGATACAGCAAAATAAAGTTTTTCTTATATTTCAGCGGGCAGATGTGAGAATGAAGTGATAAGAACATCATCATTTAGATGTCGGGATGATGTGGGCTGCATTTCTAAAACAGATGGCAGATAATGTGGGTCTCCATAGTCCTACAAAAAAGTGACAGATTGTAGTTTTTGTAAAATGATACATCAAGGAAAATGAATGGTACTTGGAATTGGTATTTTAGCATTTCTTTCTGCTCCTGGGACCAAGTTCCTCAAGTTCTCAATATTACTGAGCTTACACTCCCTCCTCATCTATGTTCATCTTCCAGCATGGCTTTCTCCTATTTCCTCATTGTTTCCTCTCTCTTCCCCTGTTGAATTTCAAATTCAAATATAAATAGTTGGTTTTATCTGCCTCTGAATTAAGACACTGCCTTTACTACATTGTATTGGTCACCCAATTGAAGTGCATGTGCATTTTCTTCAGAGCTGAGACGCATTGATTATACAATGAAATGGAGCTATCATAGGTCCTCAATCCAGCTGCTCTGTCCTATACTTGATTAATATTCTTTCCACAATCTGTTGGTAGTGGTATTGTGACTTTTCATTTCTTTCTGTCTTTGTGAGATTTTAAGAAGAAGCTAACAAAGGCTGCTTTGAGGACTGCTAAGTAGAGGACATTTTTACCTAACATTGATTAATGTAGATAGCTGAGACTTATTTGTATTTTGAAAAATGGGAAGAAAATGGTCATGGTAAGAAGCACTGAGTGATAAGAAAAACACATAGTAACAAGATTTCTACATGTGAGCCAATAGCAAACTTCCTCTATGTGTTAAAATTCTCCAATGAGAAATACAGCAACTCGTTTCAGACACCATGAGATGGACAGGTTAGGCCAAGTTGTACTTGACCTGGTGGTGAATGACCACACGCTGCTTCTTTACCTTTGGCACAAGTGGCTCATCAATCTCCCACTTTCCCTCAGATCTTTTTTCAGCATAGTATTCTAGGCACAAACTACCAACTGGCCAGTGTTCACCTGTTGTCATTTTCAGCTTAACTACCAATTTGGACAATTGGAGAGGTATTCGAACTGGATGGTAAAGCTGAAATTAGATCTCAAGTCTGTTGACTGAAGTCTAGTACTCTTATATTTCATAGACAATGAACTGGACCAGATGAATTCTTCTGTTAGTATGATGTATATTATATGAACTTCCAATAATTTTAAGCTAACTTTTTATTATAAAAATGATACAGGCTCATGGTAAAGTCACTGTGGGAAACAGTATGGTGTTTCTTCAAAAAATTAAAAATAAAATTACCAGCCAGGTGTGGTGGCTCACACCTGTAATCCCAGCACTTGGGGAGGCCATGGTGGGAGGGTTGCTTGAGCCTAGGAGTTCAAGACCAGCTTGGGCAACACAGTGAGGTCCCAACTCTACAAAAACAAATTCCAAAAATTAGTTGGGCATGGTGGAGCATACCTGTAGTCTCGGCTGAAGCAGAAGGATCACTTGAGCCCAGGCGTTCAAGGCTTCAACAAGCCATGCTTGTGCCAATGCACTCCAGCCTGGGTGACAGAGTGAGACCCTGTCTCAAAAAAAAAAGAAAAAAAAAGAAAGAAAAAAGAATTACCATATGATCCAGCAATTGCACTTCTGGGTATATACTTAAAATAATTGAAAGCAATCTTTTGAAATGGTCTCAAAGAGTTATTTGTGTACCAATATTTATAGCAGCATTATTAACAATGGTTAAAATGTGAAAGCAACTCAAGTGTCCTAGACAGATGAATAAGGAAAATGTGGTATACATACTCAAAGCAATATTATTCAGCCTTATAAAGAAAGGAGCTGGATATGGTGGCTCACGCCTGAAATCCCAACACTTTGGGTGGCTGAGGTAGGAGGATTGCTTGAGGCCAGGAGTTCAAGAGCCTGGGCAACATAGATCCCATGTCTACACAAAATAAAAAAATGTGCCAGACATGGTGGCACATGCCTGTAGTCTTAGCTACTCGGGAGGCTGAGGTGGGAGGATTGCTTGAACCTGAGAGGTGAAAGCTGCAGTGAGCTATGATCACACCACTGCAATCCAGCCTGAGTGACAGATTAAGACCCTGACAAAAAAAAAAAAAAAAAGGAAATTCTGATATGCTGAAACACGAATAAATTTTGAGGATATTATGCTAAGCAAAATAATCTAACCAAAAAAGACAAATACTTTATGATTCCACCTGTATAAGGTACTTAGATTGGTCAAAATCATAGAAAGAGAAAATAGGTGGTAGCCAGAGACTAAAGGGGAGGGAATGGGGAGTTACTGTTTAATGGATACTGAGTTTCAGTTTTACACAATGAAATGAGTTTTGAAGATGGATGGTGGTGATAGTTGCACATAATTATGAATGTATTTAATATCATTGAACTGTATGCTTAAAAATGGTTAACTTGGTAAATTTTATATTATATGTATTTTGCCACAATAAAAAATTGGTAAAAAATGCAGGCTTATCACAAGAAAAAAAAATACATAAAGTATAAAGTGGAAGTAAATTTATTCTTAGCAGTTTGCCCCATTATCTTCTTGCTCTATATGTCACCTCCCTAAACTCCAACTCTCACTTTCTAGGGAAAGCTGCTTTAAAGTCTGTACACATGTAAGGAAATGTTCTACACATAAACCACATCTGGCTGTGTTTCTCTGTGTTCATCTTTGCCTCTCTCTCTTTGCCTGGATAAGATCATACTGCATAAACTCTCCTCTAATGGTTTTTTCCTATCTAAAATATGTATTTTGAAGAGTTTCCCTTATTAGCCTATATATATCTAATTTTAAAAAACTGACTGAATGGTGTGTGATTAGATGTCTGTATCTCCCATTGATAGAAATGTAGGGTATTTCCATTCGTTTTTACAAATGATACTGCAGTGAGCATCTTTGAGTATAAATCTTTGGGTACTTGTGAGTGAGTTAATTTCTCAGATAAATTAGGTGGAATTATGAGCCAAAAGTTATGTGTATTTTACATTTTGATAGATATTGACAAATAGCCCTCCAAAAGTTGAACTAATTATCTCCCTATAAACTAAACAGCATAGGAAAGTGCCTGTTTTCCCAACACCTTCAACACTTAGCATTATAAAATTTCTACTTATAGCCATGTAGTGGATGAAAATATTGAAAATATTTTAATTTACATATATTCAATTCTGAATGAGGTTAAACATAGATTTTATATGACTATTCACTGTTTGTATTTATTTACAATGCACTGCTTGCTCATTTCCATGCTCAATTTTAATGGTGTTTACTTTGAGGAAAAAAAAATGCCTATATGGAAAAGCCCTGAATTATATGTAATTCCCTCTTTCTACACCTTTTCTGCTATAATTTGAAAGTTAGCTTTGGTCAATTTTTTCACTGTCACTGTTTCTCTCCTCCCTCTCCTCCCTCTCCTCCCTTCCTTTCTTCCTTCCTTCCTTGACAGGGTCTTGCTATATTGCCCAGGCTGGAGTGCAGTGGCTGTTCACAGGTATGATCCTAGTGCACTACAGCTTTGAACTCCTGGGCTCCTGTCTCAGCCTCCTAAGCAGCTGGGAGTACAGGTGCATGCCACTGCACCCAGTGCCTTGTTTCTTTTATGATAATCATTTCTCTTTCAACGTTTAACCAGATTCTCCACACCTTGACAGCAATTAGGGTGAGGAGGACTAATAGTACTGCCAAAGGTCCCTGATGGTCGTGTTTCAGAGATCTTTGTTATAACATTGTCTAGCATATTATGCTTTATAATCTTCTTGTCAGTAACTGTGTGTCCTTGGTATTCATCTTGTTTCTCAGTCATTTCTACTATGGTAAGAATCATATTTTCAAGAATAACAAAATGTCTGATACCCTGTTTTCAGGATACCTTCATATACTAACAGACCAAAGTGACTGGACTTGGCCAATTCAGTTACAATGAATCCTATTGAGAAATGAATCTGGTTTACCTGAGGGCTAACTATTCAGGAACAACTCTTTATCATGAAGACTTTTTAGTTTAATTTTCGAATAGGAAATGTATTCACATGTGTATTAGGTTCTCCAGAGAAGCAGAACCAGTAGGATACACACACACACACACACACACACACACACACACACACACACACAGGGATTATGGGAACCGACTTCATGACTATGGAGGCTGAGAAGTCCCAGGATGCGCCATCTGCAAGCTGAAGAACCAGGACAGCCAGTGGTGCAATTCAGTCCAATTCCAAGGTCCTGAGAACCAGGGGAGCCAATGATGTATCTCTCAGCTGAAGGCATGAGAACGTGTGTGTGTGTGTGTGTGTGTGTGTGTGTGTCTGTGTGTGTGTTGGGGGGTGAAAGTCCTGGAGTCCAAAGGCCCAAGAACCAAGAGCTTTGATGTCCAAAAACAGGAGAAGATGGATGTTCAGGCTCAAGAATAGAAAAATTCATTCTTCGTCCACCTTTCTGTTTTATCCAGGCACTCAATAGACTGGATGATGTCCACTCACATAGGTGAAGCTGGATCATCTTTACTCAGTCTACTGATTTAAATGTGAATCTCTTCTGGAAACATCCTCACAGACACACCCAGAAATAATGTCTTACCAACTATCTGGGCATCCATTAGCCCAGCCAGGTTGAAACATAAAATTAACCACCACAACACGGCTCAAAAGTCAAGAAGTATAAAGAAAACAAAGTGAAAAGTTTTTTTTTTCCATCCCCATCCATTACCTTCCAGTTTCCCCACCCTATCCTCATGGAGTTTGCAGTATATTGAACAGGTAGACCACCAAGAAATTATAATAAGGTACATTCAGTCTTCTCATTATCAGTAATTCTTTATTAGGTTTCTAGGTTCTGGGAGGAGGGTGTTACAGAATGCTGAGCTGGGAAGCTTCAATCATGAGATTTTAATATTTATCAATAAAGGGTTTAAAAAGGTAGAGAAAAACTGAGTTAAAGGAATTAACTGCCACAGACAAAAATAAAGTGGTCCCTTGGCCTACTTCTTGGAATCTCTATTGCAATAATTGCTATGTGTGTGGCAACTTCCTGGAGGTTACTTATATAAAAATGTATCCTGAAGTAATTCAAATGTGTCATGCTAATGCTCTGTCCACTTCTTACTAAAATGTATGGGTTAAAATTAATAGTAATACTTTCGTCTGGATACTGAATCTAACTAAGTAGAAATTACTGATTTCTAAGTTGTAATGTATTGTATATATAAATGTAACATTGTTATAATACAATTATATGTATACAATGTAAAAATGTAATATATTGTGTATATGTACAAATGTACATTTGTTGTGCAATATTGTGCAATATAATTGTGATATTTTCAAGCCCTATATGAATAAGGCTGTTATTTGCATGACTGTATCCTATGAATAGTTATGGAAATGAATAAATAAGCTTTTTAGAAACAGTTTACAGAGTCATAAACACTTAAATATTTGTGCCTGAAATTTCTTATCAGTTCTTTAGATGTTTTCCCCTAAACAAAAGAATCTGTCTTTATTTTTCATGAAATCATTTCTCTATTTTGGTATACATTTCTTTTTCATTTTAAAGTCTGCAATCTTTATTATATAACCTGCAGGCTATATGAGTGAGGTAATCCACTCTCCCTCTCTGTTGGAGGGGGGATGTTTTCCTGTGCCACTCTGTAATTTGTTTTGCAACAATTATTGCTATTTGTAAGCATATCTTGTAATCACAAGATACATGTGGCTGAATTTAGAATCTGTTGAGAACACGGAAGGCAGCAGCAGTGTTTCCAAATGTCACTGACTTAATGATATTAACTCATAAAATTTTTAAAGGTTGAAATGCATCAACCCAAATCATCCATTTCTGAAATGTATTTTAGATAAATCCCTTGAAGTGTTCTTTTGTTGCAAATGGGTGTCATTATGCATTAGTTTCTTTCTCCAAATCCCTGCAATCCCCTAACCTAATTTCCAATAAGACAATATATCAGACAATTTATCTCTAGTTCCTGTGTTTTAAAATTGTGTTCCAGATTGTTTAGGGAGTCATACCTAGAAGCATTTTGTGCCTTATACTTCTTTCTACTCTTTTGATTAAGAAAACATAAATGTGTACATAACTGGTATATTTTCCAATTATTTTAGGTGAACTTTACAAATGTATTTTGGCCCTTTTGTGGGGGCCTATTTTTCCTTTTAAAAAGTACCAACCATTCAACTTTGAATAACAGATTATACAGTGGAGCATTATTTTTTTGAAAAATAAATTATCTTAGGTAGAATTTTAGAGTTTGTATATACTCATCATTTATTTTCCCTGTACTGCTTAAAATGTATTCTTAAATTTGTATGTTGGGCCAGGCACGGTGGCTCACACCTGTAATCCCAGCACTTTGGGAGGCCGAGGCAGGTGGATCACAAGGTCAGGAGTTCAAGACCAGCCTGGCCAATATGGTGAAACCCCGTCTCTACTAAAAATACAAAATATTAGCCAGGTGTGGTGGCACTTGCCTGTAATCTCAGCTACTTGGGAGGCTGAGGCAGGAGAATCGCTTGAACTCAGGAGGTGGAGGTTGCAGTGAATCGAGATCACACCACTGCACTCCAGCCTGGGTGACACAGTGAGACTCTGTCTCAAAAAAAAAAAAAATTATGTTAAATAGGTTTAGGTTATGAGATAAACCTAATAAAGTAGGAAAAGCAACATAGAACATATTTTATTCCTATTGAAATGTTATTTTTATTTTCCCTAAAAAGGGATAAAGTGGGATATTAGTGCCAATTTTGGCAGATGAGTGGTCCAGTGACAAATAACACAGTAATAAATTGATTGCCCCCTTATACCTCCACTGGTAACTAAAGTTTACATTTGGTAAAGAAGATAGAAGCCTTTGCAGCTGCCCTAAATTCTGCTATGGAAACAAGTGGTGCATATATACATATATATATAATTTTTTTTTTTTGAGTCAGAGTCTCACTCTGTCACCCAGGCTGGAGTGCAGTGGCGTGATCTCAGCTCACTACAACCTCCACCTCCTGGGCTCAAGCGATTCTCCTGCCTCAGCCTCCCGAGTAGCTGGGATTACAGGTGCATGCGTCCATGCCCAGCTAATTTTTGTATTTTTAGTAGAGACGAGGTTTCACCATGTTAGCCAGGCTGGTCTTGAACTCCTGACCTCAGGTGATCCACCCGCCGTGGCCTCCCAAAGTGCTGGGATTACAGGCGTCAGCCACTGTGTGCAGCCATAAATATATATGTCTTACCTTGAGTTGTTTTCATGACTTACTTACACTGTGGAGAGTGAAGGAAATTGCTCACTGGGTCAATTCCTTTAGGTCACTGAGTCCCAACAGAAATAATCCACAAATTCCCCTGGTTTAGAGGCAATGATTTCTAATTCCTAGCTCCCCACTTGGTCCACAGTATGTTCATCTGGAAAACATTTAGTCATTTCTGAGGAGATTCTAAAATGAGGCAACCCTTGGTCAACTGTCTGCCTTTCATAAAAGGTCAATCAAATACATGACCAACAAAGACATACATTTCTGAGCCATATGGAAAAAATAATTGACTAAATGGGACCCTGATCACTTAAAAGAATAGATGCGTCTCTTAAAAAGAAAATGTATTCTGTCATCAGTTCCAATATTTTCATAACATTTAAAGCTCTCAAATGCTAAATAAAAATATTAAAACACTTGAGTGAAATATGGCACTGTTTCTGATTTTCTATAAGGTTGTGATAAATTTACTTGACACAATTTAACTTTAAATGATCATGTTGTGTTAAGCAGAATTAAATTAATGAAAATAAATGTTACCATCTAAATAATAAATATTTCCTAATTGAGTAGCTAAGGTAAAAATAATGCTAAATTATCTAGTTTTTAATTAGTAATTATTCAACAGAAGATTTCTCCCTGCTAATTATCTTTCACGATTCAGATGAAAAGATACTAAGATCTTTTAACAAAACCATTCATTTAAGCCCATTATTAAACAAACTATATTACCTTAACATTTTATGGTATGAGATTCTCACAGTCAAAATCATTGCTTGTTTTCCTGGGTAATATTTCAAACTCCTGTGAAAAATGAATAGTTGCTTAGAAAAGAGGGCTAATTAAGTCATAGTGTCATTTATGGCATTGCCCAAAACTGTCACTCTGCTCATATATTTTCCTTTCTTTCAACTTACAGCCCTCACTATTTTCTGATAACTGTTTGGAATTTTTCTGAATTTTGCATCTTGAATACCTCACTGTTGTTCTTTATCTGCCCACCAAAGAGACAATCATGTTGAAACTGCATTTTTTAATATGCAAAAGCCACCGTATTTGTCTAAAATTTACATTCTGTAATATGTAAGGAAACAATAGTATGCAAACTACAGTTTTATCCTTGCAATCAATATGAATGTATTACACTACAAATTGTTTATGGCCTACACTTCTGGCCTTCATTAGCCATCTCAAAACGTCATGCTGTAGGTCAAATGGGGTCATAAAGAACACAAGTGGCTTACCTCAAACCAACATCACTATTAGAAAGTAACTTAAAACACATGCTTTGTTGGTATTTTAGATTTAACATCATCTTCTTAGGAAAGATAACCTGTGTTTCCAGAATTATTAATTTTTTTAGCAACCTATCAGAATCAAATTCTATGCAAATTAAATAAGAAACCAAATTGGAGTTTCACTAAATAGAACCTGCAGAATTTGCTTGTTGTTAATGCTGGTGGATTTCTTTGCAACCTTAGACTAGTTAAATATTAAATAGCTAGTAAGAGTGGAGACATTTCTAGAGATTATACTAGACAGCTGTTGACTGAGATTTCATAGGGCAGGTTTTACACCTTATTTCTATCTCCAGTAGTTAGCCCAGGATTTTTACTCAAAGTGCTTGCTAAATAATACAATGCATATTAAATTAACACCTTAAAAAGACAACCTCACTCTAGAAAAACAAAAGACAACCTCAAAATTCTATAAATTTAGTAATAATACCAGGTGATCATTCAGAGCACTTAACTCACCTTATGAAGAGGTGCTTTCGGAGTTGTGTTCAATTTTGGCACTTTCAGATGAAAATAAAAGTGAACACTGGAAGAACATCTGTAAAATTACAGCTAAAGACAACCATATTGTAGTTCATCATTCATTCCCTACACTAGATTGTGCTTGATATTTCTTCAAAAATTCAATGTTAGTAAAAAGTTTGATTGTCCTAGTGAATTTAATGATATTAAAACTCTATAACCTATTGTTCTTTTCCTTTCTTAGCTTCCCAGGAAGACTCTGGGCTAAATTCAATGACTAATTATATTTTCTATATTAGTTTGGATGTTTTTGTAGTTACCATTTCCTTTTTTCAATGTTTCCCTTTTTATTTTTATAGTTTAATCCTTTTTAGAAATGTGTGCTGTATATTATGAATTAATGTCAGTTTTTTATTCTTAATCCTCATTTTTCAATTGTTTTTGAGCTTTCAAAACACATTGTTCACTACTCCTTGAATCTGTTTTTTTTTTTTTTTTTTTTTGAGACAGAGTTTTGCTCTGTTGCCCAGGCTGGTGTGCAGTGGCACAATCTCGGCTCACTGCAGCCTCCGTCTCCTGAGTTCAATCAATTCTCATGCCTCAGCCTCCCAAGTAGCTGGGATTACAGGTGTGCACCACCATGCCCAGCTAATTTTTTGCGTTTTTAGTAGAGGCAGAGTTTCTCCATGTTGCCCAGGCTAATCTCAAACTCCTGGACTCAAGTGATCCAACTGCCTCGGCCTTTCAAAGTGCTGGGATTACAGGCGTGAGCCACCACACCAGCTGAAACTCTCTCTTCCTTGCCTTTCACCATATTCCTTCAGTCAACAAATATTTATTGAATACTTAATAGTTGTCAGGCACTGTTGTGATTCCTCTCCCAACTCAATGATCCTCTTCCTCATCCCACTTACTCTCAGTTCTGCCCCATAAATGGTGCAGGTCCACCAAGGTTCTATCATTTATTTTATGATGTTCTCAATTCTGTACTCTGAGCCTTGATTTAGGAACACAGTCCCTTACTTGAAACTTTTGAAGCCACATATGCTTCAAAATTCTGAATTTTTGGATTTTAGCAAAGTCATAGGTTGTAACAACCATATATTTTGTAACACTTTACACAGAGAGGGGCAGCACTCTTTAATCAAATATATTGATATTTCTGCAATGAAATTTATGAATGTTTACACAAACCGAGATAGGGACTATGACTACTATAGTAGTATTATACAGACTATAACCCTCACTGCATTTTTTTTTTTTGAGACAGGATCTCACTCTGTCACCCAGGCTGGAGTACAGTGGCACAATCTCGGCTCACTGCAATCTCCGTCTACGGGGTTCAAGCAATTCTCCTGCCTCAGCCTCCTGAGTAGCTGGGACTACAGGTGCCCACCACCACGCCTGGCTAATTTTTGTATTTTTGGTAGAGATGGGGTTTCACTATATTGGCCAGGCTGGTCTCAAACTCCTGACCTCAGGTCATCCGCCAGCCTGAGCCTCACTACAATTCTTACCAGGTGTTGCAGCTAAATGAATTTTGTCTTAGAAAATGCTTTTGCTTTTCTAAGCAAAAATTTTTGATTTTTGTATGTCTTTGTTGGTCATGTATTTGATTGACCTTTTATGAAAGGCAGACAGTTGACCAGGGGTTGTCTCATTTTAGAATCTCTTCAGAAATGACTAAATGTTTTTTGAAAAAATTTTCGATTTTGAGATTGCAGATAAGGGATGATTTACCTCTTAAACAACTACTTTAAATATATTAAGCAAATTTTGTCTCGAATCTGTCTGGTCCTACATTTCCAAATACCTTCTGGACATCTTTACTAAAGGACCTATCAAATACTTTAATTTGTACCAAAGCAAATGTATTGCCTTCTAACCCACTGATCTCTTTCTTGGTTGTCATTCTGTTTAACACTTAGCATCATCACTGAATCCTATGGAATCCATCATAATAGTTCTTGAACTCCTTGCCTCCTATCATCCACCCCAATATTCACGTAGGTTCTTTTCTATTTTCCCTAAGCTTTGGCTGGCTTGAGAAATAAAGGGACAGAGTACAAAAGAGAGAAATTTTAAAGCTGGGTGTCTGGGGGAGACATCACATGTCGGTAGGTTCTGTGATGCCCCCCAAGCTGCAAAAACCAGCAAGTTTTTATAGGGATTTTTAAAAGGGTAAGGAGTGTGTGAATAGGTGTGGGTCACAGACATCAAGTAATTTACAAGGTAATAGAATATCACAAGGCAAGTGGAGGCAGGGCGAGATCACAGGACCACAGGACTGGGGTGAAATTAAAATTGCTAATGAAGTTTCGGGCACCATTGTCATTGACAACATCTTATCAGAAGACAGGGTTTTGAGAGCAACCGGTCTGACCAAAAATTTATTAGGTGGGAATTTCCTCTTCCTAATAAGCCTGGGAGCACTATGGGAGACTGGGGTCTATTTCACCCCTACAGCCTCAACCATAAGAGACGGGCACACCTAGGGTGGCCGTTTATAGGCCTATACCCCCAGGTGCATATTCTCTTTCCCAGGGATGTTCCTTGCTGAGAAAAAGAATTCAGTGATATTTCTCCCATTTGCTTTTGAAAGAAGAGAAATATGGCTCTGTTCCGCCCGGCTCACCGGTGATCAGAGTTTAAGGTTATCTCTTTTATTCCCTGAACAATTGCTGTTATCCTGTTCTTTTTTCAAGGTGCCCAGATTTCATATTGCTCAAACACACATGCTTTACAATTTGTGCAGTTAATGCAATTATCACATGGTCTTGAGGTGACATACATCTTTCTCAGCTGACAGGATTAAGAGATTAAAGTAAAGACAGGGACAGGAAATCACAAGGGTATTGATTGGGGAAGTGATAAGTGTCCATGAAATCTTCACAATTTATGTTTAGAGATTGCAGTAAAGACATGCATAAGAAATTATAAAAGTATTAATTTGGGGAACTAATAAATGTCCATGAAATCTTCGCAATCCATGTTCTTCTGCCATGACTTCAGCTGGTCCCTCCGTTTGGGGTCCCTGACTTCCCAAAACAATTGTCACAGTTCTGACAATGGTGCAGGCCTTTATTACCTCTCCTCTCAGTTTTGTGACTTCTCAAACTAGGTTAGATAGGCTAATTTATTCATGCACTATGTTAGACATTGGCAAATACCAATAAGGCAGGCTTAACTTCAGGTTCCCCATTTATAGGGACCTCTTCTTAGTGGGGAAGGCTAATTAAAGGATTAAATAAATTAGGGAACATTTGGTACAATGGGCTATTTTGCAACCATTAAAGACAATGAGATGATTCTATATGTCAGTTGCCAAGACATATTAAGAAAAAATGCGGCCAGGCATGGTGGTTCACGCCTGTAATCCCAGCACTTTGGGAGGCTGAGGCGGGTGGATCACGAGGTCAGGAGATTGAGACCATCCTGGCTAACACGGTGAAACCCCGTCTCTACTAAAAATACAAAAAAATTAGCCGGGCGTGGTGGCGGGCGCCTGTAGTCCCAGGTACTCAGGAGGCTGAGGCAGGAGAATGGCGTGAACCCGGGAGGCAGAGCTTGCAGTGAGCCAAGATCGCGCCACTGCACTCCAGCCTGGGTGACAGAGCGAGACTCTGTTTCAAAAAAAAAAAAAAAAAATGCATGTTGCAGAATAGTATATTGAGGTCCTATGAACAGATAGTTTGTCTATATAGAGAAAGTCCTAGAAAGCTATATACAAAAACATGCATATTAAATTAATACCTTTAAAAGACAACTTCACTCTAGAAAAAACAAAAGACAACTTCAAACTTCTATAAATTTAGTAATAATACTAGTTGATCACTCAGAGTATTTACCTCATGAAGAGATGCTTTCAGAGTTGTGTTTAATTTTGTCACTTCTAGATGAAAATAAAAGTGACCATTTGAAGAACATCTGTAAAATTACAACTAAAGACAATCATATTGTAGTTCCCCACTGATAGCACTGTCTCTGGAAAGACAATGTGGACTTTATTTTTTGATTTTTCTTTTTTTAGTGTTGAAAGTTTTAAAAGAATATGTATTTTAATCTGAAAAGGGATTATCAAATTAAATGTGATGAGAGATATGAATAAATAAATATAATGAAGAAAGGAATATAACACGAAGTGGCTGGGCACAGTGGCTCACGCCTGTAATCCCAGCACTTTGGTAGGGCAAGGCGGGCAGATTGCTTGAGTTCAGGAGTTCAAGACCAGCCTGGGCAAAAATCACAAAACCTTGTCTCTACCAAAAATACAAAATATTAGCCGGGCATGGTGGAGCACACCTGTGGTCCCAGATACTTGGGGGGCTGAAGTGAGAGGATCGCCTGACCCCAGGAGGTCAAGGCTGCAGTGAGCTGAGATCATGCCACTGCACTACAGCCTGGGCAACAGAGTGAGGCTCTTGTCTTAAAAGAAAAAAAAAGGTGGGAATATAGCACAAAGTAACTAACTCAGGCTAAGGTATGAAAATCCTAGAATACGCTTTCCTTTGAGTGCAGCAGCAGACATTCCAATCAGAGCAAACAGCAGATTCAATGGTACCCATTTCTTAAAGGGAACAGCAGATTGGGTGCTGGAGAGTAGCTTCAAGGGGAAACCAGATTTGACACTGATGTTAGATATGGAAGATAGTGAAAACGACTGGAGATAGTCAAGTGTTTCTGGGCAACTGGGTGGCTTATGGTAGCTTTAAAAGAAACAGGGCTAATCAAAACCACAGTGAGATGCTACTTCATAGCCATTAGTGCAGTTATAATAAAAATAAGTCAGTGAAGGGTTTCAACTTTTGGTAATATGGACTTGCTCTAGTCAGTGGAGAGCCTCTGGAGGTTGTTGATTTTTAAATAAAATACTGTTTTTCTATTTTGGAGTAATTTTAGATTTGCAGAAAAGTTACAAAGATAGTACAGAGAGGTCTCATATGAGCCCTCAACCAGTTTGTCTCCCTTAATGTTATCTTACGTTATCATGGTACATTTGTCAAAACTAAGAAACCAACATTGGTAAATTATTATTACCTGAATGCCAGTCTTCATTCAGATTTCACTGGTTTTTCCATTAGTGTGCTTTTTCTTTTCCAGAAGCCAGTACAGGATCCCACATAACATTTAGTTGTCATGGGCTCTGTAGTCTCCTCACTCTGAGTTTCTCTTCTCAGTCTTTCCTTGTTTTTCATGAACTTGACAGTTTTGAGGGGTACTGATCAGAAAGTTTGTCGAATATTCCTCAATTTGGGTTTGTCTGACATTTTCTCATTATTAGACTGGAGGTAATGGTTTTAGAAAAAATATCACACAGGTATTTTTATCACATTATTTTAGAGGACACATCACTGCTGATGTTAACCTTGATCACTTCATTTAAGATGTTTGCTAGGTTTTTCCACTGTAAGTTTCCCAGAAAGCTTTTCCTTTCCATACTTCTCAGGCTTTTAAGCTTTACATTATATTACAAGCAGCGTTTAATGCGATTTTTTTGGCTGGGTGATGGGAAGAGGGTGGAAAAAAGAAGGTCAGTTACATAGCTAAGGTTGTCATAATAATTCAAGTGACAGAGGACAAGCACTTGGACTTCTAGTGGCTATAGTAGATAGTATAATGGATTGGAGATATTCAAGTGTTTCTGGGCAACTGGGTGGCTTATGGCAGCTTTAAGAGAAACAGGGTAAGTCAAAACCATAGTGAGATACCACTTTATACCCATTAGGAAAGTTATAATAAAAAGTCAGATAATAACAAGTGATGGTGAGGATGCAGAAAAATTAGAATCCATATACACTGCTGATGGGAATGCAAAATGGTGTGGCCACTTTGGAAAACAGTCAGGCAGTTACTCAAAAAATTGAACATTTTACTATTTGATGCAGCAATTCCACTTTTAGGTACACACTTGAGAAATAGAAACACAGGTACACATAAAAATGTATACACACATCTTCATAATGGCATTACTCATTATAACCAAATGGCAGAAACTACCCAAATGTCCATCAATTGATGAATGAACAAAATGTGGTATATCACATTTTTATGGTATATCATTATGGTATAAAAAGGGTGGAAACACTAACATGCTATGTTACAACACAGATGAACTTTGAAAATGCTATGCTAAGTGAAAGAAGCCAATCACAAAAGACCACATATTATGATTCCATTTGTATGACATGTCCAGAATGGAGACAAATGTAGAGACAGAAAGTAGATTAATAGTTGCTTAGCACTGGGGGAGTGGGTGGATGGTGAAGGGATTAGGCTATGATAGGGCAAATGTTATGAGGTTTCCTTTTGGGGTGATGAAAATGTTTTCAAATTGGTTACGGTGATGGTTATACAACCCTGAATACACTAAAAGCCATAGAATTGTACACTTGAATTTGGTAAATTGTATGACATGTAAATTACATCTCAATAAAATTATTACCAAAAAAATCTGTAACACATGGCAGGGGAACCATACGTGTTCAAACTACACTCATTCAAATCAAAGTGCTGGTGGGACATCCAGGTGTAAATGTTGAGCAGCTGAAAACTTAGGTTGGGGCTAGAGATATGGCACCACAAATCATTAGCATAAAGAAGTCACTCAGCAGAAAGCAAGATAATTCATTTAGTCCAATTTACTAAATACAGTAGCTGAAGGGAAGGTTCAAGCAGGGCAAATTCAACATTTCATAGCACTGAATTTTCAGGGGTTAACACAGAACTGAGGACTGACTCTGATACGGTTTGGCTCTGTCTCCCCACTCCAATCTCATCTCAAACTGTAATCTCCACGTGTTGAGGACAGAGGTGATTGAATCATGGGGGTGGTTTCCCCCATGCTGTTCTCATGCTAACAAGTGAGTTCTCAAGAGATCTGATGGTTTTATAAGGGAGTTTTCCCTGCTCTTGCTTGCTGTCTCTCTCCTGCTGCCTTGTGAAGGTGTCTGCTTCCCCTTCTGCCATGATTATAAGCTTCCTGAGACCTACCCAGCCATGTGGTACTGTAAGTCAGTTAAACCTCCCTTGTTTATAAATTACCCATTCTTGGGTAGTGTAATATCTTTATAGCAGTGTGAAAATGGACTCATACAGTTAATCGGTACCAGAAGTGGGGTATTGGTGTAAAGATACAGAAAATATGGAAGTGACTTTGGAACTGGGTAATGGGCAGAGTTTGAAATAGTTTGGAGGGCTCAGAAGAAGACAGGAAGATGTGGAAATGTTTAGAACTTCCTAGAGACTTGTTGAATGGTTTTGACCAAAATGCTGACAGTGATATGGGCATTGAAGTCCAGGCGGAGGTGGTCTCAGATGGAGATGAGGAACTTATTGGGAACTGGAGTAGAGGTCAGTCTTACTATGCTTTAGCAAAGAGACTGGCAGCATTTTGCCCCTGCTTTAGAAATCTGTGGCACTTTGAACTTGAGAGAGATAATCTGAAATTGTTTCGGAACTTATGTTTAAAAGGGAAGCAGAGCATAAGGTTTGGAAAATTTGCAGTGTGACTAAGAAATGGAAAAGAAAACCCATTTTCTGGGAAGAAATTCTAGCCAGCTGCAGAAATTTGCATAAGTAATGAGGAGCCAAATGTTAATTGCCAAGACAATGTGGAAAATGTCTCTAGGGCATGTCAGAGATCTTGGTGGCAGCCCCTCCTACCACAGGCCCGGAGACCTAAGAGGAAAAAAATGGTTTCCTGTGCAGGGCCAGGTGCCCACTGCTACGTGCAGCCTCAGAACTTGGTGCCCTGCATCCCAGACTTTCCAGCTCCAGACATGGCTAAAAGGGGCCAAGGTTTAGCTTGGGCTGTTGCTTCCAAGGGTGCAAGCCCCAAGCCTTGGCAGCTTCCACGTGGTGTTGGGCCTGCAGGTGCACAGAATTCAAGGGTTGAGGTTTGGGTACTGCCACCTAGATTTCACAGGATGTATGGAAATACCTGGATGTCCATGCAGAAGTCTGCTGCAGCGGCAGAGCCCTTGTGGAGAACCTCTGCTAGGGTATTGCATTAGGGAAATGTGGGATTGGAGCCCCCACAAACAGTATCCACTGGGGCACTGCCTAATGGAGCTGTGAGATGAGGGCTACCATCCTCCAGACCCCAGAATGGTAGCTCCACTGATAGCTTGCACCTTGTGCCTGGAAAAGCTGTGAGATGAGGGCTACCATCCTCCAGACCCCAGAATGGTAGCTCCACTGATAGCTTGCACCTTGGCACTGGAAACACTCAGTGCCAGCCTGTGAAGGAGCTGCCCAAGGCCATGGGAGCCCACCCCTTGCATCAGCATGCCCATGATGTGAGACATGAAGTCAAAGGTGATTATTTTGGAGCTTTAATAGTTAACGACTGCCCTGCTGGATTTTGGACTTGCATGGGGCTACGGGGTTTTGGTCAATTTGTCCCATTTGGAATGGGAGCATTTATCTGATGCCTGTACCACCATTGTATTTAGAAAGTAACTAACTTGCTTTTGATTGTACAGGCTCATAGGTGGAAGGGACTTGCACTTGTCTTATCTCAGATAAGACTTTGGACTGTGGACTTTTGAGTTAATGCTGAAATGATTTAAGGCATGGGGGGATGTTGGGAGGGAAGGCATGATTGGTTTTGAAATGTGAAAAGACATGAAATTTGAGAGGGGCCATGCGCAGAATGATATGGCTTGCTCTGTATCCCTAACCAAATCTCATCTTGAATTGTAATACCCGTTACCCCATTTGTCAAGGGAAAGACCAGGTGGAGGTGACTAACTATATCATAGAGCGGTTCTCCCATGCTGTTCTCATGATAGTGAGTTCACAATGAGATCTGCTGGGGTTTTTTGTTTGTTTGTTTTGAGACGGATTCTTGCTCTGTCAGTAAGCGGGATCTCAGCTTACTGTAACCTCTGCCTTCTGGGTTCAAGCGATTTTCCTGCCTCAGCCTCCTGAGTAGCTGCACGCACCACCACGCCCAGCTTTTTGTATTTTTTTGTAGAGATGGGGTTTTGCCATTTTGGGCAGGCTGGTCTTGAACGTCTGACCACAAATGATCCACCCACCTCGGCCTCCCAAAGTGCTAGGATTATAGGAGTGAGCCACCGTGCTCAGCTGATCTGATGGTTTTATAAGGCAGTTTTCCCTGCTCTTGCTCTCTCTCTCTCTCTCCTGCTGCCTTGTGAAGGTGCCTGCTTCCCCTTCCACCATGATTGTTAAGTTTCCTGAGGCCTCCCCAGCCATGTGGAATTGTGAGTCAATTAAGCCTCCTTTGTTTATAAATTACCCATTCTCGGGGATCATCTTTATAGCAGTGTGAAAATGGACTAATGCAGACTCCTTTGGCATTCAAGACAACACTGTTATTGAGACTGACTGATGTCTCTCCTCATTTTCAGCTAGTCTCTGAATGGGAATACGTTCTGAGAAATGAACCATTAGACAAATTCATTATCATGTGAACCTCATAGAACATACTTACACAAACTTAGATGATATATCCTATTGCTCCTGGGCTACAAACCTGTACAGCATGTTGTTGTACTGAAGACTTTGTGCAGTTTTAACAGAATGGTCAGTATTTGTATATCTAAATGTAGAAAAGATACAGTAAAAATATGGTATAGCCCAGGCAAAGTGGCTCATGCCTGCAATCCTAGCATTTTGGGAGGCCAAGGTGGGCACATCACTTGAGGTCAGGGATTTGATACCAGCCTGGCCAACATGACGAAACTCCATCTCTACTAAAAATACAAAAATTAGCCTGGCTCAATGGTGGTCGACTGTAATCCCTGCTACTCAGGAGGCTGAGGCAAGAGAATCTCTTAAACCTGGGAGGCAGAGGTTGCAATGAGCCAAGATCATGCCACTGTACTCCAGTCTGGGTGACAGAGCAAGGCTCCATCTCAAAACAAAAAAAAAAATTACAGTATAGAAGATTAAAAGATGAGTTCAAGACCAGACCGGGTAACATAGTGAGACCCCATCTCTACCAAAAAATACAAAAATTCACTGGATGTAGTGGTGTGTACCTGTAGTCCTAGCTTCTCAGGAGGCTGAGGTGGGAGGCACACTCATGTCTGAGCAACAGAGCAAGATCCTGTCTTTAAAAGAAAAAAAAAAAAAGATACACCTGTATAGGGCACTTACCATAACTTGTGCTTGCAGACTGAAAGTTGCTTCCAGGTGTCAGTGAGTGAGTGGTGAGTAATGTGAGGACCTAGGACATTATTGAACCCTACTGTAGACTTTACATACTTAGGCCACACTAAATTTATAAAAATATATTTTTCTTTCTTCAATAATAAATTAACCCTTGCTTATTGTAGCTTTTTAAATTTATGCACTTCTAAATTTGTTTTAACTTTTCTTTTTTGGATGGGGTCTTGCTGTGTTGCGCAGGCTGAAGTACAGCGGCATGATTGTTGCTCACTGCAGCTTCGAACTCCTGGGCTTGAGCTATCCTGCCACTTTAGCCTCCCAAGTAGCTGGGGCTATAGGCATGCACCACCACACATAGAACACAGGAAAGGTATAGTAGGCCAGGTGCGGTGGCTCACGCCTATAATCCCAGCACTTTGGGAGGCCAAGGCAGGCAGATCACGAGGTCAAGAGATCGAGACCATCCTGGCCAACCAACATGGTGAAACCCTGTCTCTACTAAAAATACAAAAATTAGCTGGGCATAGTGACACACGCCTGTAGTCCCAGCTACTCGGGAGGATGAGGCAGGAGAATTGCTTGAACCCGGGAAGTAGAGGTTGCAGTTAGCTGAGATCATGCCACTGCACTCCAGCCCAGGTGACAGAGTAAGTAAGACTCCATCTCAAAAAAATAAGTAAATAAATAAAAAAGGTACAGTAAATTTTTTTAAAACATTTCACTCTTTTTGAATAACACTTAGCTTAAAACACGCTGTACAGCTGAACAAGAATATTTTTCTTTGTATTCTTATGAACTTTTTTTCTATTTTCAAAATTAAATTTTCTTTTTACATTTTAACTTTTTTGTTAAAAACTAAAACACAAGCACACACACTAGCCTAGGCCTACACAGGATCATTAATATCACTGTCTTCTACCTCCATATCTTGTCCCAGTGGAAGTTCTTCAAGGGCCATAACATGCAGGGAACTGTCATCTCCTATAACAAGGTCTTCTTTGGGAAGACCTCCTGAAGGACTCTCCTGTGGCTGTTTACAGTTACCTTTTTTCCTGTAAGTAGGGGTACAGTTTAAAATAATGATAAATAGTAAACACATAGCCAGTAACATGGTATTTTATTATCAAGTACTATGTACCATACATAATTCTATGTGTCATACTTTTATATGCAGCCTACTGTGCTGCTTGTTTACACCATCATCACCACAAACATGCGAGTAATGCACTGTGCTAAGATGTTACGATGCCTTTGTCTTTAGACAGGAATTTTTCAGTTCCATTATGATCTTATGGGACCACCATCACATATGCAGTCTGTCATTGACCAAAGTCACTATACAGTGTATAACTGTACAATTGTCTTTATTTCATGTAACAGAATGCTTTACCGTAAATGGCTATGGCAATGTCCCTCAAGTAATGAGCAGAGTATTTCTGGATGACAGAAGTTGAAATTTAAGATTACACTAATTAAAACTAAATATTTTTGGTACAACTTACAATAATCTATATGGATTTAGAGTTATTTTATTTCCTTATTCAAGGGAATGGGTCAAGCCATAAAACTTAACTGGCCACGTAGGTCATCGGTTATTCTATACTACCTTATTCCAAATCTGCCACATCTTCCCTGCTCATGCCCAACATGGTGCTAGAGAGAGATTCCATACTAAAGATTAGACAGTTGAAAACAATAAAAAAAAGTCAAATGATTCCACCAGCTCTTTCAATGATCATATATTCCTTGTTTGGAATTTAGTAAGTGCTATTCTAAAACCCAGGAAGGCTGGGCATGGTTGTTACACACCTGTAATCCCAACACTTAGGGAGGCTAAGGCGGTAGGATTGCTTGAGGCTAGGTGTTTGAGACCAGCCTGGGAAACACAGTGAGACCCCGTCTCTACACGGAAATTTAGGAAAATCTAGCTGGGCATGGTAGTGCCCACCTGTAGTCTGAGCTACTTGGGAGGCTGAGCCCGAACTTTAAGGCTGCAGTGAGCTATGATTGCATAACCGTATTCCAGCCTGGGCAACAGAGTGAGATCCTGTCTCTACAAAAACAAAACCAAACCAAGCCAGAAAAAGAGATACTTCACAGATTACAGAAGACGTAAGATTCTGTTTGCCTTTTTTTGAGACAGAGCTTCACTCTTGTTGCCTAGGCTGGAGTGCAATGGCACAATCTTGGCTCACTGTAACCTCCGCCTCCCAGGTTCAAGTGATTCTCCTGTCTCAGCCTCCCGAGTAGCTGAGATTACAGGTGCATGCCACCACGCCTGGCTAATTTTTTGTATTTTTAGTAGAGATGGGGTTTCATCATATTGGTGATGCTGGTCTCAAACTCCTGACCTTAGGTGATCCACCCACCTCGGCCTCACAAGGTGCTGGGATTACAGGAGTAAGCCAGTGTGCCCAGTCTCTGTTTGCCTTTTTAATGTCATCTACTTCATTTTGTAAGTAGAGTATCAAGGAAATAATTATCAAGGTATAGTTTGGGAAAAGGTGAGCAAATCCTTAACACAGCTGGCCCAAGGTTTTATTTGGTAGGTCTAAATCTTGAACTTACGGCTACAAAATTTCAAGTTTGTGCTTGAATATATGATTCAAAGAATGAAAATGAAATGAGCAATAGTACGTACCATTTTAGTTTTTATTAATAAAATAGAAACCTAAACTCGGACAACTGCTTTATTCTTGCATCTCATCTGACCATATATTGGAGTAGCAATTCTTTATAAAAGAACTTAGGTGAGAACTGTCAATATATCAGTTCCATCAAAAACTCTAGGTTGGAATATCTTAAAAACAGCAAATTAAATATGAGAAAGCACAGAAATCTCTCCCTCAAACAAGAGGGGCTTCCTTTAATAGACTTTAATATAGCTCATTTACGATTGTATGAAAATCCATCAAGATCAATCATGTTGCACAATCCCTAAAGGATAAAACTGAGGGAACTCATGGATAATTTTCACAGCTTCATTGTAAAGTCCAAGATCTGAAAGAAACATTTAAGCAAACATTTAATCTACAATGGAAAGTTGTAACATCAATTATTGTCTAAGATATTTTTACCTATTTCCTTTTTCTCATCCTTTTGGAAGTGAATTTCTAAAAATGGAGATATGGATTATGGATTCTTGTATTTAACTGTGGCGCCAAAAAAAAAAGACATGGGAGTACCACCCATTTTGACGTTCATTATACAGGCAGTTTCTGCCTGGTAGTGTTTTGGGTATTATGCATTATTCAGTTCCTTCAATTCATATATTACAACAAAAAAACTAATACTATTTTTGTTATATTTAAAAAAATTATCTTTCAACAAATATTAATTAATCTTTACTGAGTTTCTTACATATATAAGCACTACTTAGAAGCAGGCCAAAACAAAATGTACCCCCATTTTCCTTTAGGATCATAAAATTCTATAGAAATTGAAAATGTGGCAGTACTAAAACTCTAGACCAATAGATATCAAACTAAAAATAAAACTGTTTTCCTGTTAATTACATAAAACCAGTCAATACTAGAATGCTTTATTTACCAAAAGGATGGTTATCTTCTTTAAACTGGACATAAGATGTACACAAGATGGTGGCCTTGGCGGTTACTCTTCCAACCACTTCCACAATTCCAGAGATTTCTTCATCAAGCTAAGACACAGAACAAGACGTCAATTGGTGTTATCACATTTTCAGTTGACAATTGATTTGGAAAACTGTTATACAGGTTACTAATCTTTCACTCCAAGTAACAAAGTAATTTTAAAAATTACCAGTGTAAAAGTTAAAATGTAACTTGTTAACACGTTTGAGTACTTAACTGTCAGCATGTTAAAATTCCTGTTACCTTTAGTAGTAGCTTCAAGTCCAAAGCTACAATTCAAGTTAAAGGCAAAATCACTATTGAAAATGTCCAGCATTTCTATAAGCAGTAATTTCCTATGAGAGGAATCTTCTATAATCCGTATTTCACAATGTGTTCTGTATACATTAACCAAACAGCATATGGATTTGTCTTCACAAAATACCAAAAAAAGTTTTAAGTACGTTAAACATAAAATGCAAACATAAATAAGTAAAAACTGGAAATATATGAACAAAAATAGAAAATAAAATAAAATTGAAAATTCTTGAGGGGCTGGTCGAGGCAGGAGGATTGCTTGAGACCAAGAGTTCAAGACCAGCCTGAGGAACATAGGGAGAGGCCATCTCTACAAAAAACAAAACAAAACAAAACAAAAATTAGCCAGGCATGGTTGAACATGCCTGTAGTCCCAGCTACTGGGGAGGCTGAGATGGGAGCAACTTGATCTCGCGAGGCTAAGGCTGCAGTGCGCCACGATGGTGCCACTGCATTCCACCCGGGGCAACAGAGTGAGACCTTGTCTCAAAACAAAAAACAAAAACGAAACAAAAAACCTCTTGAGGAAGAAAAAAGCAATTTAAATTTTTCTTATGTGATTTTATGGTCTTTCATAAGGAATGAGAATTGTTATCCAACATTTATGGGATATGTTCAAAAATCATGAAGCCCAAATCATTGTTTAAAAATGTAAAAGGAAATACAACGAGAGAATAGTACAAGAATTAAATTTTAGAGCCAGGGACGTTTTACCAGCTCATCCTTTTTAAATCCATTCCAAAAATTAGAAACATCGGCAACAAACCAAATCCAGATGAAGAATTAACTATAATATATATGAGACTTATTAATACTTAAACATACGGGTTCCATCAACTCGATGGTTCCATTTTTTCCTTCTCCATCTGAAAGAATAAACATTTTTCCAGTGGGATGAATCTAAAAACGAAACATATCATTAAACTCTCACTAAAACAACAACAAAAAAGTTTGACAAAAGATGAGTACATTGATCCTTAGTTGAGCACAAATCAACTGTTTTTTGAACAGTTTATTCATTCAGTTTATTCAACTTATTGGTTCAAATTATAATCTTATGTTATCGAATCTGTTCATGGAACACACAGTTAATTCTGAATTTCAGATAAACAAGGATTTTTTTTTTTGTAGTGTTAAGTAGGTTCTGTATTTGCTAAATATGGTAACCCTATTCTAATAACAAATTAAAGGAAGCCCACCCTATCTGAAAGTGAAATCTGCTGGTACTCATGATTTAGACAGTACATATCCCACGGAGGGTATGTTTTTAAAAACAGGCATGATGAAGTAAAAGGAGAACTGGTTGCTAGAATATCTGGGTCCTACTCCTGGGAAGCAGCTGTAAAGAGCGCTGTCAGATCGCACAGCTTTGCCACTTGCTGAGTTTCGGAGCATTTTAGTCAACCACCTACCACTACTACTCAGTTTCCCTACTTGGGAAGTCAGAGCAACACTCATTTAAGGAAGAGGATGCGTGGATGAAATGAGCTACTAAATAAGTCTTCATATAATAGTTTTCTTTTCCTCAGCTTTTCAGGTCACTGATTCCAAGACTTTGGGCCTGTTTCTAGCCTGTAGAATGAGGGAACTTCACTTTAATACTGGGGTTAGATAACTCGTTACTACAGGACCCAAAGCGGACAATCAAGGCATGTTTTACAGAGAAGCGATTACAGCGAGGAAACGAGGTTTGCAAAAATAAGTAATTTCAGAAGAGAAGGAAACCAGCAGATTAGTTTTGTCTGCGTCCGTCACGTCTGAGTAAACTAAGAAATCTGAAGGTAGATGTGGGAGTGGTGTTTATAATTTCCCTTACGTAAGCACGGCTAGAACGGAGGCGACGGGCACTGGAAATTAGAACTCAGCATTTGAAAACACCTTGTTTCCGTGCCATAAAAGAGCGCCAAAATGGGGCTACAACGGCTAAAGGATTTCCAAAAAGTCTCCTTGTGCAAAATAAAGGAGTCAGGAGCGCAGTGATTGGAGGCTTTCCGTCCTTTTTCATCCCCCGTTATCCACGCAGAATCCGCCACCCAGGCGGTCATGGGGTCCCTCCCTCCAGCTACAGACTTGGGAGCCCATGACTGCGAACCCGCACACCTTTTCCAGCTTCCCTACGAAGCAGACAGGCTTGTCGATGAACTGAGCTAGCATGCCGGCGTTGATGCGCGACCTGGGAAACTCCATCATGTCCACCATGATATAGTCCAAGACTGAGCCTGGCGGGAAACCCACGGACGACTGAAACTGTGCGCCCCGCGGGTGTCTATGGGGCAGATTTCTCGGCACCAATCAGCGAAGACTAGCGCTCCAGCTTCGCCAATTAAATGCGCGGAAACCTAAATCGCAATCGCGTTGTCTCTGAAAGGGGTGGAGAAGGGGCGGGATGAGTCCGGAAGTGGAGATTGGCTGCTTAGTGACGCGCGGCGTCCCGGAAGTTGCCAGATACAGGGCGAGAGGCAGTGGAGGCGGGGCTTGGATAGGGGCGGAACCTGAGACTACCCTTCTGCGATCACAGGATTCCCGGTGGTGACTTGACCCCGGAAGTGGGGTGTGGAGCTCCGGTGCCGGTGCGGCGGGGGACTGCGGCGCCAGCCTCAGGTACCTCTTCTCGCGGGAGGCGCCGCAACCTTACTGTTTCCCCATTCTTCCCGCGAACAGAGTCAAAAGAGCTAGGCGGGAGTCGGCACTGGCTGCTGCCGCGGTGCTGTGGGTGCTGCGTACCAGCTGTTACTGTTGCCCCGCCTTCCCTCTTCCCGGTTCTGCGTGGGACGCGCGGGAGTTTTGCTGAATGATACGTGGTGTGGCGTAGGGGTTGTGATACCCGCCCCCTTGGAGATGGGGAGCAGGGTCATCAGTGATCTTGATCACTTTCTTCAGGCTTTTGCCACTTGTTGGCTGAGGGTCGATTTACTTCCTTAGCTGCGTCACTCTACTTTCTCCAGTTTCTCCACCTGTAAGAAGGAGATTGATCCGATTACTTCTAAGACGTTTTTTAGCCCAACCCGACCACACTGCGGAGGCGCCGGTTTTTTCACCCCGCTAACCCCTCCGTGTTGGCAGCCAATAGAAGCACTTAAGGATGGGTAACGGGGAAGGACCACTGGCCAGTACTAGAGGAGACAAGCTTAAATCGTTGTTAGACCCCGAGCTAGGGTTCCCCGAGCTAGGGTTCTCCCTTCTGAGGCGTATTTTCCCCATCCGCAAAACGAAGGGTTAGGCGGAATGATTTGCAAGGTCCCAGTTGACTCTAACTTTTGGCCATATGTTTGACTCAACAGTTTAAACCCTCTCAGCAGTCTTTCTGTCGTTGCCCTCCACACTGCGAGACTCTGGAGGGCGATCTGGAGGTCTGGAAGATAACCGATTCCTGGGACATTTGGGGGTAGTCTCCAATCTGTCCCTGGCTCATCTTGTGACCCGAAGCCGGCGGCCTTGCCAGGAATATTCTAGAATGAGTGCACATAAAAATACCTTCAAATGGTACTGTGGAAATTGGACATAAGTTTTAATTGGGTATTATAACGTTGTGGAAACTGAGTCTGTGAATTTGCCCAAAGCTACAGAATTGTCATCGTTCTAATTCCCTTAAGCAAATAAGATCTGATTTGAGACTTTACGTGGCAATTTAAGATTGGAATCTCATGTACGATAATTAAATGATAGTCTCCTTTAGTGTTTACTTAGCACTTAATAGGTTTGTCTTAGTTTTACTCACTAACAGTAGTTTAAAGGATTTCATTAAACAGATGTAGAATGTGTGTCAGCGGTGTATAAAAAAGTTGTGGTTGTATTGGTGCAAGTCAATAAAGTCTATTTTATATTAAAGCTTTAAGTCTTTTGTACTTCAGCGTTGTTTTGCAAAGCAAGTTGATGTGCATTATGTAGGGGAGAGTACATACATCAATGTCTTTAATAGCATTTTTTTTTTTTGAGGCAAGATCTCGCTCTGTCACCCAGACTGGAGTGCAGTGGCATGCTCATAGCTCACTGCAGCCTTTAACTCCTAGGCTTAAGCGATCCTGTCACCTCAGCCTGCCAAGTAGCTGGGACTATAAGCACATACCACTACACCCAGCTAATAAAGATTTTTTTTTTTTTTTTTTTTTTTTTTTGTACAGATGGGGCCTTGCCATGTTGACCAGGCTTATCTCAAACTCCTGGGCTCAAGCGATCCCTCCCTCCCCCGTCTCCCTCCCAAAGTACTGGAATTACAGGTGTGAGCCTTGGTGCGTACCCTGTAATAGTGATTTTTTTTTTTAAAGAGCAGTCCTGAGAGTACCAGATGTTAATGTCGTTGTTTACTTGCAGTTAAAAAGACCACTTTTAAGTAAAGGCTTTCTTTTAAAACAGGGAGATGAGCAAGAAGATAATTTAAAACAGCCTTTTCGCGTATTTTTGAGTCACTTAAAATATTATGAAATACATGATGTACAGAGAAAAGTATAGCTAGCCGATTTGCATAGTTTTGAGAGAAATGAAATGAATCCATGGGGCCTGTCATTCAGCTGAAGAAATGGAACTTTACCAGTTACCAGTACATTTTACCGGTTTGCACTTGCCCAATGAAGCCCTCCTTGCTACAGCCGTAAGTAAACACTATCTTGAAATTTGTGTTAAGCTTCCTAAGCTTTTCTACATAGTTTTATCACACATGCAGGCGTTGCTAAATGGTATGTTGTTTAATATTGCCAATCTTTGACCTTTATATAAATAGAAACGTATATATCTTCTGACTTCTTTTGTTTTTGAGATTCATCTATGTTGACGAATGTACGCAGATCATATTTTTTTTCTGTTACAGGTAGGCATGAGCGGGGCAGTGGTGGGCTCTCCCCCAACCCACTAGAAATGTTGGGGGATGATTTGGCAATTATCGAATTTGTTTCTCCAAAAATGATAATTCTGCAGCGCCAGGGAGAGGCCATTTCCTGATGGTCCACACCTGTTATCAAAATGTTAATTGAATGTAGACCCGAGGGAGAAACAGCTTCCTGGGCATGCATATTAAGAGACAAAAATGGTAAAGTATGATCTTCCAGGTACACTCCATTGGAAAAAAGAAGCAAGCTTCAGATGGGCTGTGTGTAACTCCCTAAAAACACTTCCCAAGGCTAAGGAGGGCTCTGTGCCTGCGGGCAGCCTATCCTAAGGAAAGATTATGGGAAAGAGACAAGCTTATAGAAGTCCTAGGTTCGGAGCCGGGCGCGGTGGTTCACGCCTGTAATCCCAGCACTTTGGGAGGCCGAAGTGGGTGGATCACCTCGGATCAGAAGTTCAAGACCAGCCTGGTCAACATGGTGAAACCCTGTCTCTACTAAATATACAAAAAATTAGCCAGGCGTGATGGCGGCGCCTGTAGTCCCAGCTACTCGGGAAGCTGAGGCAGGAGAATGGCGTGAACCCGGGAGGCGGAGCTTGCAGTGAGCCGAGATCGCACCACTGCACTCCAACCTGGGCCACAGAGCAAGACTCCGTCTCAAAAAAAAAAAACAAACAAACAAACGAAAAAAAAAAAAGGATCAACTGTTAAATCGGACACTTGACCTACTCTCTTTAACCTTCACATTCCTACTTGGGTCTCTAACAAGCACACCTTCCTTTCTTTCCTGTTCTAAGGCCTTTTAGAGTAAACTTCCATTCCTGCTCTGGAACTTGCCTGGGTCTCTTTTTCTGCTTCATGCCCCTCAGTCAAATTTTTTCGTCTGAGGAGTCAAGGACTGAAGTTGCCACTGACGCGTAAGGATAGGCCACCGGTAACTTGGGGTAACTTGGAGTAACTTGGATCTCTGCCACTAATAAAAAAATGATTTCCCCAAATGGTGGTACCAGTTTACTCTCTTACCTGGAGTATAAGAGAGTTACAGTTATTGTATATTCTTGGCAACTCTTGAAGTTTTTTCCCCCAATTTGATGGATATGAAATTTTTTTTGTCGTGACCCTAATTTGCACTCCCTGATTACTGAAAAGTTTGAACATTTTTTCAGATTTTTATTGGTTATTTATGTTTATCTTTTTTTTCCTTGATTTTTCTTTTTCTTACTGACTTTTAAGAGCTTTTTATTAGTGGGATATTGTAATGGTACAAGTGTTGTCCGTTTTTGGCCTATCTTTCCATTTCCTTCCTTCATTCCGTCCTTTTTTTTTTTATTAGAAAGACCTCTTTTAATATAAACATTTTTCCCCTTAAGTTTAATGTAGGAGAAAAGTCCATTAAAATCTCATTTATGAATTCTTTCATACGTCATACTCTTAAAGGTATTCTATTTTTCCTAAAATGTTTAGAGTTTTGCCTTTCATATTTAATAGTCTGTCATCTAGAATTCACTCTTCATGTATGTTGTCAGATAGGTCTCCAATCTCTGTTTTGTTTTAATTTCAGTTGTCCTAATGTGATTTGACTGTATCACCTTTTTGCCACTGACCTTCACTTGTCACCTTAAGTTTACAGATATGTGTGGAGTCAATTCTATTCTATGGATCTATTTTTCTATCCCTGAACCACTACCAATTTTCTTTAATAGTGTAGCCTTATCATAACTTTTGATGTCTGGGGCTGTGTTCTCAGGAATGTCTTGGTTATTTTTGTCTCTTTGCTGTGCCGTATAGAATGTAGCTTATGAGTTTCCATGAAAAACTGTGTTGGAATTTTGATCAAAATTGCATTGAATCTTTGGATGTATTTCAGGAAAAGTAACAGCTGAATGTCAGCTCTTACTATCCTTGAGCCATTTTGGTCCTCTTAAAATCTTTCCAAAAAGTCTCATACTTTTCTACATAAAAGTTTTGACTTTTAGCTTAGATTTATTCCTAGATACCTTGTTTTTGTTGCTATTATGAATGGTATCATTTTTTAAATTAAAGATTTTAACTGATTGTTTTGGTATATAGAAATGCCATTTTAAGAATTTTCTATCTTTTTTTGGAATTTTCTATTCATATTTGAATAATTATAGTTTTGTTTCTTAAGAATTCTTACATATTTTATTTATTTTTCTTACCTTTTTCCTAGGATAGAGCTTTCAGTACCATTTTGAATAGAAATAGTGTTTAAGTCAAGATGGGGTTTGGCTGCATAAACAAAAGTATCTTTAATGCACAAACGCTTATTCTCACATGTGAGAGAAGTCCACAGCTGTGCAACTTAGTACTTATGTGGTAGTGCACTAAGACTCAGGGCCCCAGATTCTTTCTGTCTTTCTGTACTTCTGCATTCAATATCTAGTTCCATATTTATGGTCACCTCATAAGCCAGGTAAGTGATGGAGCTTCAGCTATCAAGTAAATCCACATTCTATGTGGCAGAGAAGTGGACAGGCAAGAGTATACCTCCATGAGATTCAGCTTCCTTTAAGGAGTATTCCCCAAAGTCCTTCCCAACTTGAATTTCTGTTTATTAGGTTAAGGAAGTTTCCTTCTATTCCTAGTTTGATAAGCATTTTAATTGGTTATGGAATTTGATCAAATGCATTTTTTGCCTTAACTGAGATAATTGAAATGAGTATCTATTTTTCAGTGTTTGAACCAAGCTCACATTCTTGGAAGCTTGGCTATGATATATTGTCTTTTATTATATATTCCTGGATTTGATTTGCTGTTGTTTTTGTTTAGGATTTTTTTTTTTTTAATCCATGTTCATGAGTGAGATTGGTCTGTAATTTTCCTTTTTTGTATAGTCCTTGTCAAAATTTGGCATTACGGTTATAAGACAGGAGAATTCCCTGGACCCCTTTGTGGGACTTGCAACCAGGGTGTGGCTCGTTTGCTCGGCTGCGGTGTACTCAAACCCCTTACGGGAGGGGGAGTATGCAGGTGAGCAGGTGCAGGAGCTGGGGTGAGTGATTTTGGCCTCTAGCCCCACGGCAGTGTCTAGGGGCGTTACAGTGCTCTTTTAGCCCTGCCGTCTGGGGATGGCTTAAGTGTTAAATAGCTCCGTAGAGTCAGCGTGACAGCCTTTTTGGGTTCCCACACCCAGTGCATCCTGAATTCTTATCTAGCGTCGAGGAGGAATCAGGTTACATGGACTTGAAAGATGGTGAATGTGGGCATTTTATTGAGTGATGGAGGTGGCTCTCAGTGAGATGGTGATATGGTTTGGCTGTGTCCCCACTCAAATCTCATCTTGAATTGTAGCTCCCATAATTCCCATGTGTTGTGGGAGGGACCCGATGAGAGATAACTGAATCATGGGGACAGTTTCCCCCATACTGTTCTCATAGTAGTGAATAAGTCTCACGAGATCTGATGGTTTTATAAGGGGAAACCCCTTTCGCTTGATTTTTTTTTTTTTTTTATTCTCTCTTGTCTGACACCATGTAAGACGTACCTTTTGCTTTCCACCATGATTGTGAGGCCTCCCCAGCCACGTGGAACTGTGAGTCCATTAAACCCCTTTTTCTTTATAAATTACCCAGTCTCAGGTATGTCTTTATCAGCAGTGTGAAAATGAACTAATACAGATGGGGAGCTGGAGAGGGGATGGAGTGGGAAGATGATCTTCCCCTGGAATTCAGCTGTCCCATGGCCAATCTCCTCTCTGACCATCCCCAGCCAAACTCCCCTCGACACTCAGATGCTTCCTCTCTTCTGTCCTCTGCTGCACTGTTCTGCTGCTCTGCCACTCTTCTGCTGCTCTGCCACTCTTCTGCTCATGGAGCCTGGGGTTTGGGTTTTATATGGGCACAAAATAGGGGCGACATTGTGGGCCAAAAGGCAACATTTGGGTGCAAAAACAGCCTGTTCACATTTAGGGCTGTGGGTCCAGGCTTGAGGGTGGAGCCCTCGCCAGGGACCCCACCCTTCTGCCGCTTGTCCGTATCAGTTACTAGTTTTGTGAAATTAGTGTGGAGTGTTTCTTTTATTTATTTTCCAAGACTGTACATAAAACTGAAATTATCTATTGAGTGTTTGGTAGTGTTCACCTATAAAACCTTTTAGATCGTTATAGTTAACTTTGACTAGAGCTTTAGACATTTCCCACAAGTTTTTATAAGCAGATGTACATTAAGTTCTAAGTATTTTCTAGTTTTCAGCATATTTCTTTTTTGACCCATGCATTATTTTTGTTTCAAAATGTATAGGTTTTATTAAAGTTATTTTGATAATTCCCAGTGAAATTGCATTATAATCTGAGGGTATGGTTTGTCTAATTCTTTGAAATTATATGAGACTAATTCTTTGAAATTATGTGAGGCTTGCTTTAAGGCTTATTAGGAACATGGACAATTTTTCATGTGTGCTTGGCAAAAAAATGTATTTTCCAGTTGTTGGATCCAGTGTGTAAATTGCAGTGTTCACATAATTCTGTTCTCTTTTTGTCTGCTTAATGTCTCAATTATTGATAAATATGTGACATAGCCTATAGATGGTAGCATTGTCAAATTTCTCCTTGAAGCCCTGATGACTTTTGCTATATATGTACATTTCTTTAAGAGACAGGGTCTTACTCTGTTGCTGAGGCTGGAGTGCAGTGGTATGATTGTGGTGCAATGCAGCCTTGAACTCCTGAGCTCAAGTGATCTCGCCTCAGCTTCCCGAGTAGCTGGGACTGCAGGCACGTGCCATCACACCCAGCTAATTTAAAATAAAATCTTTCTTTTGTAGAGACGGGTTCTTTCTTTGTTGCCCAGGCTGGTCCTTAACTGCTAGGCTCAAGCAAGCCTCCCTCCTTGGCCTCTCAGAGTGCTAGGATTACAGGTGTGAGTCACTGTGCCTGGCTTGGCTTTAAAGTTTTTATTGTTGTTGTTTGCTACTATTATAGACGTGCCAGCTGTCTTTTGGTTAGAATTTATTTGTTTTATCTTTTTCCATCCAGGGGAGACAAGACCCATGGGCTTGAATGCTCATTTTCTCATTTCTTTTGTAGCTTAGCTGACAGCTGGCCTGGCAGGTCTCAGCTGAAGGTAAAAACAGGCTGATACCAGGCAGTGGGCTCCAGTGGCCCCCTTCTTCTTAAATAAGTCACTTCCTTCTAAATCAGGAGATTTCCATTAGGACATAATTGCCTAGATGTATGGGGGATGGATTCCTTTCTAAGAGAGCACTAGCGTTTGACAGATCATGAGTGATTTGCTGTTTCTCTGCTTAAGTTTTATCCAGTAAACCTTAGACTTTATACTGTGTGGCCCTTCTGTTATTTGTGTTTGTGTTGACCTGACAGCTTTAACTTTTTTTGTATTCTTATGTTTTAGGTGTGTCTGTCTTGTAAATAGTGCATATAGCTGGCGATTCATTTTTTCTCTCTTTTGTCCATTTATATTGATTGTGGCTACTGATGTATTATGATTTGTCTTAGTCTATGTAGTGTTGCTATTACAGAATACCACAGACTGGGTAATTTATAAAGAAAATAAAATTGGCAGGGGAATTGGCTCACTCCTGTAATCCCAGCACTTTGGGAGGCCGAGGCAGGTAGATCCCATGAATTCAGGAGTTCGAGACCAGCCTGGGCAACATGGTGAAACCCCATCTCTACAAAAAATACAAAAATTAGCTGGGCATGGTGGCGTGTGTGCCTGTGGTCCTAGCTACTTGGGAGGCTGAGATGTGAGGATAGCTTGAGTTCAGGAGGTGGAGGTTGCAGTGAGCTAAGATCGTGTCACTGTGTTCCAGCCTGGGCGACAGAGTGAGACCCTGTCTCAAAAAAGAAAGAAAGAAAAAAAAGGCCGGGCACGGTCGCTCACACTTGTAATCCCAGCACTTTGGGAGGCCGAGGTGGGTGGATCACCTGAGGTCAGGAGTTGAGACCAGCCTGGCCAACATGGCAAAACCCTGTCTCTACTAAAAGTACAAAAATCAGCCAGGCGTGGTGGCGGATGCCTGTAATCCCAGCTACTCAGGAGGCTGAGGCAGGAGAATCGCTTGAACCCAGGAAGTGGAGGTTGCAGTGAGCCAAGATTGTGCCACTGCACTCCAGCCCGTGCGACAAGAGCGAGACTCCATCTCAAAAAAAAAAAAAAAGAAAAAGAAAAAAAAGGAAAGAAAATGATGTCTTATAGTTCTGGAGGCTTAGATGTCCAAGGTCCAGGGACCCACATCTGGCAAGGGCTTGTTATGAGGAAGACAGAAAGGCAAGAGACCATGAGAGAAATGTAAGGGAAGGGGATGAAACTAATTCTTTTTTTCAGGAACCTACTCCCCCAATAACTAACCCACTCTAGCAATAATGGCATTAATCCATTTATGAGGTCAGAGCTCTCATAACCTGGTTACCTTTTATAGGTCCCAGCTCTCAACACTGTTGCACTGGCAATTAAGTTTTTAACACATGAACTTTGGGGAACATATTCAAACCATAGCAGGATTAATTTCCACATCATTTTTTTGCTTCCTATGTGTTGTTTTGTTGTTATTTTTTCTTTTCTTGCCTCCTTTTCAATTGATTTTTTTTGTTACTTTTTTCTTCTTTAATGTTATCAGTCTGTATTAATTTGAATGTTATACATTCTGTATTCTTGGGGGGGGGCCCACCCTACAAATTTTAACCTGCTGCCATGGTCCGAATGTTTGTCTCTCCCCCCACCCAATTCGTATGCTGAAATCCTAACCCCTAAGGTGATGGCATGTAGTATTAGGAGGTAGGGCCTTTGAGAGGGCACATGAATTGGATTCAGGCCCTTATAAAAGAGTCAGAGAGATCCCTTGCTCCTTCAACCATACGAAATTATAGTGAAAAGATGGCTGTTTGTCAACCAGAAAGTGGGCATTCATCAGACACTGAATATACTGGAGCTTTGATCTTACCCTTTCCAGCCTCCAGGACTGTGAGAAGTAAATTTCTGTTTATAAGTTACCTAATTTATGGTATTTTGTCATAGCAGCATGGACAGATTAAGAAGCATGCATATTAATCTTAAAGTCGAAAGTTACTTTGGGTCAAGACAGAACCTGTAATTCCATTTACCTTTTCCCAATTTTTATGCTGTTGTCTAGAGATTTAGTTCTGTTTTGATTTCTTGTAATCCCACAATTTACATTCTTGTAACTCCGCCTAGACGTTATTATTGCTTTATGCAGTTAATTTTTGCTTGAAATTACCTGTATATTTATCATTTTCTTTACTTAATATTTTTACAGCTTCATCAGTTCATGTTTGTTTTTCTGAGTGTTTATTTCATTCGAGTTCTCAAAGCATAGTTTTATTATCTTTCTGTGGTATAGAATTCTAAATGGATGGTTAATTTCTCCCAAAACTACTGTAATGATAATATTTTACTCTTGTAATGTCTGCTTTGTTTTAAATTGTGATTTTGCTGTAGGCTTTCATGTCTCATTATTTGCTTGATCCTAAGTTGTAACAGGATGGTAGTGATGGCTGCACAACAATGTGAATGTACCTGATGCCACTAAACTGTACACTTAAAAATTGTTTAAATGATAAATTTTCTGTAATATGTTTATTACCACAATTAATAAGTAAAACAAAGTTTAAGCTGGTTAAAGTGGCAGTGTTACTTGTACCAAAAGCACCTTGATTTACTAATCCAGCCATTCTGCATCCTGAACCCAGAATGGTCCACCTAAAATATCAAACTGATCACTCTCCAACCAGTGATTTCCTCCAGCATCACTATTAAGTCCAAACTCCTTGGCATGGCATATAAGAAAGACATTCCAGGTTCTGGCCATGACTTACCTTTACCTTTAATGCTGTCTCTCCTCAACACTTTATTATAACCTTCACTGAGATCTTGGTTAATGTATAGTCAGATTTGTTTTACTCAGGAACTAGCAGAATCCCCATATTGGCTCTCTTAAAAGAGCATTTGTGGTACAAAAAGCCAGGTGCATGATCTTTGAGCAACCCCTCTGTAACCAAAGAGAAAGCCCAAAGCAATACCAGAGCACATTTTTCTGGTAATATAGCAAATCAGACATTCAGAGAAATCACTCCCTGTACAGTCCATCTAAAAAAGTTGGATTAAATATTTTAAAAAATATATGGCTAAATCAATAAAAGATTTAAAAAATTACATAGAAACCAGAAAGGACAAGGATCTACAAATCCACGAAAATATATGTTAGTACTAGAGCTAATGTTGGAGAGTTCCCTGAACCTCCTTGCAGGACTTGTGACAAGGGCGGGCGTGGCTTGTCTTTTGCCTGGGGTTTGGGGTTTATAAGGGTACAGGATGGAGGGTGTGGCAGGCCAAAAGGCAACATTTGGGTATGGAAACAGGAATGCCTGTTCCCATTTAGGGCTGTAGGTTTTCAGGCTTGAGGGTGGGGCCTTTGCCAGGGAACTGCCCTCTTCTGTCTAGTATTTTCCTGCCTCCTGTCCGTATTATTTTCCCTATGGCCATTGCTTTGGGTACGTATTTTCCCATCCTCATGTTGATCTCATTCTGGTGATCTCTCATTGAAGGAGAGACTGTGTCAGATTACTTTAGTCTCCCTCACTTAACTTTTTATTGCTGGCAGCTTCTTGTTTCTGAGTCTAGTCCTGAAAGTCAGATGGATGTACACATTCCCTGGTTCACTCAATTCCCAATGGCTAACAGGCGTTCATCATATGTGACTCTGCTGGGTGGAAATTGGGTCTTCCAAGACTCAGACTTTAAATGGTCTGTGAGTGAGTTGAAGAATTGGGAGCAGTTTACAGTTCTTTGAACTTGAAATTCAACCTTCTTTCTTTGCTCTGCTCAGAGTTTTTCCTGTCATGTACTCTGTTTTATAGAGTCCTCCTTGGGCAGTTACACACCATTCAAACCACTGCCCTCCTGACTCCTCCCTCTCTCCCCTTACAAGAGCTGTGATCTCTGAATGGACGTGGAAGAAGATCTTGTCAGGGACGGGTAGAAGGAGGGGAGGAAATCTAGTCCTGTAAGACTTTGGGGTCTCCATGCAGTGGGATGTCTGGCAGTCTTTTTTTCTGGTAGATATAGCTCTTGTATTTTAGAATTAAGCTCAGGCAGTGGGGATGGACAAAGCATTTTCCACATCTTCTTTGTGGTTCATGCTCCTGTTTTACATTGCTCGTTTACTCACTTAGCCATTTATTCATTCCTTTGATAGGATTTCTGAGTAAAGAAATATACTCTTGGTCGATTGTACTTCTTGGTCAATACCCATTGATCATGCAGTTCATGGAAGTTTGACTCAGACTTTGAGATACGGTCTCTGATTTTCAGTTGATATAGTTGTTGCCAATTTTTTTAGTGTGTTTCTTTACATACATTTTGTTGTAAAACAGCTGGCTATCTTGTTTACTCAGCAGTCTGAAGCAAGTCATTAGACAGCTAGCAATACTTTTTGACTAGACTAGAATGTGAGTAACATTTTGCATGGTTAATGCATGGTTGATGCTGGTTTTATACAGGACTTAGCACCTTGCTTTGTGCCCATTGACATTGTGAGAGGTGGTAGAGAAGTAGGATAAAGAGGCAGGAAGTAGATTGGTTAATTCCTTGAATTTGGAGAAAGTGCCTTGTCTAATTTTGTTTGTCTAGGGCCTACCGCAGTGCCTGGCCAATTTTGGGCCCTCAAAAGATGTTGGTTGAATGAATTAAATAGTGAACAAACAAATGACTGGGTGTTAAAAGAAGTTTGTTCTTCAATGGGGGGGAAGTAATAAGACTTATGATGATGCAGTTAGGCTATATTGAAAGTCAAATAATTTTTAGTTGGCAGTTTAGGGAGTGATTCTTTCTGGATGTTGAATGTGATGTCGCCTATTTTGTGTAAACATTAAAATGAGCGAGCAAATAGAATATTTTAAAGACCCACACTGAATAATGTTTTATTTATTTTTAAATTTACTCTTGGTCCCCAGTGCTCTAGAGAGTTGTAAAGAAGTGTAACCTCACATCCCATGACTTAATTCTCCCTTAGGACATTATTTAGATGTGTTTGTCTCACCTAAGGTATTTGTTTTATGTGGAGAGATGCTTTCTGTTAGAGTTGTCTGAATTCTTTTGCAGGGTGTTTTTTCATTTTCAAAATGCAACACCAAATGAAGTTGCTTCAGAAATTCTTCTTGTACAGTAGTGTTACTTACACTCAAATCAAAATGGTTTGTGGCAGTTATGCAGTTATATTTGTAACTTTCCTAAAACATATAAATGTATCATTGTGTCATTAATTTAGATGACTCAGGATAACACTAAAGGCTGTAAATTGCCTTTTTTGTCAGTGATTGAGATCCAAATGATAAATTCTTAGTGCAGTTTGTTTATAAGCTCTCAAAAAGGCAGTAATCTTATCTTCTAAACCTTATCTTCTAAGGATGCTAGTTAGCATCCTTCTTTAGGAAAAAAACTATGGTTTTCACATGTACAGCATTTTAAAAAAAAACTTCTTGAAATTAAGATGTTTTCTGACTGAAGTGCATCACACACTAGGTGATCATACCCATTCACAGAGGAGTTACAATACATTTTTTATTATTCACTGTCATTGTTCATACTGAAGAAAAGGGCAGTATTCTGAGAGTTCTCAGGTGAAGTCTAACACTCCCAGACCTAGGGGAATGTCTTTACCTGGAGAGTGCTGCTGAGTGGTTAATGTCGAAAAAGAAGTCCCTTTCTTGTAATGTCTTGGTTCTCAACCAGGGGCAGTTTTGTCCCCTAGGAGACATTTTGCAATGTCTGCAGGCATTTTTGGTTGTCACAGCTGGGGGATAGGAAGGCACTTAGTGGGTTAAAGCCAGGGATGGTGCTAAACATGATACAGTGCTAAGGACAGCCTCCTACAACAAAGAATTATCTGATCCCAAATGCTTAGAGTGGAGAGATTGAGAAACCTCGGTCTAATGTAATATGAGATTTTTCCCCCCTAAATTAGTAGATTGAGGGGAGACTTTATTATTCTGTTCTGTTTTTCATGTTGTGAATAAGAAGCAGTAGAGAAAAAAGCAGTCATTTCTTATCACTGCTAGGCTACCCTTCTTGATTCTGAAAACCATAGGGCATTCAATTAAAAAGAAAACAAACACAAATCCTTAAATCCATCAACTACAAAACCAAAACCTTCCCTGACTATTCTCTAGTAGATACTTTGAGGCTCAAATTTATTTACAAAGTAATGGAGGAGAGTAAAATTGTTTGACGTCTGTTTAACCCAAGTGAGGCCATCTGTATTCAGTGATGGAAATAGGATCTGACAAGAGGGGAGGTTCTGTTCTAAAATTTTCTTAGGTGAAATTGTTAGTTTTCAAGATGACTTTATCATATGGATATGGGAAGTGATTCTGTAGAGACAGTACAGTTATCCTTCGGTATCCCTAGGGGATTGGTTCCAGGACTTCCTGCTGATACCCAAATCCACAGATGCTCAAGTGCCCTTTATTAAATGGTATAGTATTTGCATATAGCCTTTGTACATCCTCCCATATACTTTATCCCTAAATTCCTTAGAATATCTAACTCTGTGTAAATAGTTATATTTTAAAATTTGGGCTGGGTGCGGTGGCTCATGCTTGTAATCCCAGCACTTTGGGAGCACAAGGTGGGTGGATCACTTGAGGCTAGGAGTTCAAGACCAGCCTGGCCAACATGGTGAAACCCCATCTCTACTAAAAAATACAAAAATTAGCCAGGTGTGGTGGCGGGTGCCTGTAATCCCAGCTACTCTGGAGGCTGAGGCAGGAGAATCGCTTGAACTTGGAGGCAGAGATTGCAGTGAGCCAAGATTGTGCCACTGTAACCCAGCCTGAGTGACAGAGTAAGACTGTCTCAAAAAAAAAAAAAAAAAAAAAACAGAAAATTTGTAATATTTTTAATTGTTGTACTGTTTTTTATTTTTTTTTAAATATTTTTGCTTCATAGTAGGATTGCAGGACCTATGGATGTGGTTGGCTCACTCTATTCTAGAAAATTAGTAATTCTGGATTATGTAATGCTTGCTATGCTAGCAGGATTTACTATTATAGTAACAGCAATGGTTCCAGACAGTTCCTGGTAGTAGATATCTTACATGCTAATGATGAGTAGCTGGCAGTTGAGATTATCAAATGAAGCCTCTGGCCTGCTCTCCATGGCAGACAGCCAGCCATTAAAAGTCATCCAGTCGTGGGAATAAACTAGACTGCTCCTTCCCCCAGTACTCTTTCACCTAGGATTTCCTATATCGCGTTTAAGGATTTCATGTTTGAAATCCACGTGTCTCATTTGGAAAAAGCTTTTCCTGCCTTTAATTTAGTATAAAGTAAAATAAGAAAATGATTGAAATTATGAGGATCAAGAAAAAATAAAATAAATTAAATAAAAAGTTGCAGTTTGGCTCCTGTTGAACCCTATACAGTGAAGTTCTTTGGAACCCTTTGCATTCCTCCAGAGTCCTCCCTGGCTTGATACTTTATAATTGATTTGTAGCTCACCATCTTCCAACTTCCTAAGTATTTTAGATGTGCTGTTTTGGCTAAAAGTAGTAACATTTAAATTCTCAGTTGGCTGAAAGCATCTATAAGGTTATATTAGAGAAGTTTTATTAACTCATATAACTTCCCTTTTTAATGGATGGTATATATGTGTATGATGTGACACTACATTTACGGGATGAATGAAAAGATTAGGAGTGTTAAATTAGAGGACAGGCTCTTTTTTATGTATTTTAATTTTAAAAATATTTTTGTAGGTATATAGTAAGTGTATATATTTAGGACAAGCTCTCTCTCTCTCTCTATTTTTTTTTTTTTTTTTTGAGATGGAGTTTTGCTATTGTTCCCCAGGCTGGAATGCCATGGTGTGATCTTGGCTCACTGCAACCTCCACCTCCTGGGTTCCAGCGATTCTCCTGCCTCAGCCTTCCGAATAGCTGGGATTACAGGCATGCACCATCATGCCTGGCTAATTTTGTATTTTTAGTAGAGACGGGGTTTCTCCATGTTAGTCAGGCTGGTCTCAAACTCTCAACCTCAGGTGATCCGCCTGCCTCTGCCTCCCAAAGTTCTGAGATTACAGGTGTGAGCCACTGCGCCCAGCCAGGACAGGCTCTCTTAAAAGTGAGGTTGCCGCCACCGCTTTGTGTTCTTCTATATACACCATTGTAAAAGCTGCATGGTTCTGAGGGTGGAAGTGGAGTGGAAATACGAGTTGAAGGAGAAAAAACAATGTAAAGTCTCTTGCTGTTAGTAAAGAACTTGTTCATGTATTTAAACAAATTTTTTTGTTTGTTTTATTATACTTTAAGTTCTGGAGTACATGTGCAGAACATGCAGGTTTGTTACATAGGTATACATGTGCCATGGTGGTTTGCTGCACCCATCAACCTGTCATCTACATTAGGTATTTCTCCTAATGCTATTCCTCCCCTAGCCTTCCACCCCCTGACAGGCCTCAGTGTGTGATGTTCCCCTCCCTGTGTCCATGTGTTCTCATTGTTCAACTCCCACTTATGAGTGAGAACATGTGGTGTTTGATTTTCTGTTCTTGTGTTTGCTTGCTGAGAATGATGGTTTCCAGCTTCATCCATGTCCCTGCAAAGGATATGAACTCATTCTTTTTTATGGCTGTATACTATTCCATGGTGTATATGTGCCATGTTTTCTTTATCCAGTCTATCATTGATGGGCATTTGGATTGGTTCCAAGTCTGCTATTGTGAACAGTGCTGCAATAAACATACGTGTGCATGTGTCTTTATGGTAGAATGATTTATAATCTTTTGAGTATATACCCAGTAATGGGATTGCTGGGTCAAATGGTTTTTCTGTTTCTAGATCCTTGAGGAATTGCCACACTGACTTCCACAATGGTTGAACTAATTTACACTTCCACCAACAGTATTAAAAGCCTTCCTATTTCTCCACATCCTCTCCAGCATCTGTTGTTTCCTGACTTTTTAATGATCACCATTCTAACTGGTGTGAGAAGGTATCTCATTGTGGTTTTGATTTGCGTTTCTCTAATGACCAGTAATGATGAGCTTTTTCTCGTATGTTTGTTGGCTGCATAAATGTCTTCTTTTGAGAAGTGTCAGCTCATATCATTTGCCCACTTTTTGATGGGGTTGTTGTTTTCTCGTAAATTTGTTTAAATTCTTTCTAGATTCTGGATATTAGCCCTTTGTCAGATGGATAGATCACAAAAATTTTCTCCCATTCTGTAGGTTGCCAGTTCACTCTGATGATAGTTTCTTTTGCAGTGCAGAAGCTCTTTAGCTTAATTAGATCCCATTTGTCAATTTTGGCTTTTGTTGCCATTGCTTTTGGTGTTATAGTCATGAAGTCTTTGTCCATGCCTATGTCCTGAATGGTATTGCCTAGGTTTTCTTCTAGGCTTTTTATGATTTTAGGTAAGAACGTTTAGGTCTTTAATCCATCTTGAGTTAATTTTTGTATAAGGTGTAAGGGAGCGGTTCAGTTTCAGTTTGCTACATATGGCTAGCCAGTTTTCCCAACAGCATTTATTAAATAGGGAATCCTTTCCCCATTGCTTGTTTTTGTCAGGTATGTCAAAGATCAGATGGTTATAGATGTGTGGTATTATTTCTGAGGCCTCTGTTCTGTTCCACTGGTCTATATCTCTGTTTTGGTACCCGTACCATGCTGTTTTGGTTACTGTAGTCTTGTAGTGTAGTTTGAAGTCAGGTAGTGTGATGCCTCCAGCTTTGTTCTTTTTGCTTATGATTGTCTTGGCTATGCAGGCTCTTTTTTGGTTCTATGAAATTTAAAGTAGTTTTTTCTAATTCTGTGAAGAAAGCCAATGGTAGCTTGATGGGGATAGCATTGAATCTATAAATTACTTTGGGCAGTATGGCCATTTTCACGATATTGATTCTTCCTATCCATGAGCATGGAATGTTTTTCCATTTGTTTGTGTCCTCTCTTATTTCCTTGAGCAGTGGTTTGTAATTCTCCTTGAAGAAGTCCTTCATGTCCCTTGTAAGTTGGATTCCTAGGTATTTTATTCTCTTTCTAGCAATTGTGAATGGGAGTTCACTCGTGATTTGGCTGTTTGTCTATTATTGGTGTATAGGAATGCTTATGATTTTTGCACATTGATTTTGTATCCTGAGACTTTGCTGAAGTTGCTTATCAGCTTAGGGAGATTCTGGGTTGAGACGATGGGGTTTTCTAAATATACAATCATGTCATCTGTAAACAGAGGCAATTTGACATCCTCTCTTCCTATTTGAATACCCTTTATTTCTTTCTCTTGCCTGATTGCCTCTGGCCAGAACTTCCAACACTATGTTGAACAGGAGTGATGAGAGAGGGCATATTTGTCTTGTGCTGGTTTTCAAAGGGAATGCTTCCAGTTTTTGCCCATTCAGTATGATATTGGCTGTGGGTTTGTCATAAATAGCTCTTATTATTTTGAGATACGTTCCATCAGTACCTAGTTTATTGAGAGGTTTTAGCATGAAGGGCTGTTGAATTTTGTCGAAGACCTTTTCTGCATCTATTGAGATAATCATGTGGTTTTTGTTATTGACTCTGTTTATATGCTGGATTACGTTTATTGCTTTGTGTATGTTGAACCAGCTTTGCATCTCAGTGATGAAGCTGATTTGATTGTGGTGGATAAGCTTTTTGATGTGCTGTTGGATTCAGTTTGCCAGTATCTTATTGAGTATTTTTGCATCGATATTCATCAGGAATGTTGGCCTGAAATTTTCTTTTTTTGTTGTATCTCTGCCTGGTGTCAGGATGATGCTGGCCTCATAAAATGAGTTAGGGAGGAGCCCCTCTTTTTCTATTGTTTGGAATTGTTTCAGAAGGAATGGTACCAGCTCCTCTTTGTACCTCTGGTAGAATTTGGCTGTGAATCCATCTGTTCCTGGACTTTTTTTGGTTGGTAGGCTATTAATTACTGCCTCAATTTCAGAACTTGTTATTGGTCTATTCAGGGATTCTACTTCTTTCTGGTTTAGTCTTGGGAGGGTGTATGTGTCCAGGAATTTATCCATTTCTTCTAGATTTTCTAGTTTATTTGCATAGATGTGTTTATAGTATTCTCTGATGGTAGTTTGTATTGCTGTGGGATCAATGGTGATATCCCCTTTATCATTTTTTATTGCGTCTATTTGATTCTTCTCTCTTTTCTTCTCTATTAGTCTTGCTAGCAGTCTATTTATTTTGTTGATCTTTTCAAAAAGCCAGCTCCTAGGTTCATTGATTTTTCGAAGGGTTTTTCTTGTCTCTATCTCCTTCATTTCTGCTCTGATCTTAGTTATTTCTTGTCTTCTGCTAGCTTTTGAATTTGTTTGCTCTTGCTTCTCTAGTTCTTTTAATTATGTTAGGGTGTCGATTTTAGATCTTTCCCACTTTCTCTTGTTGGCATTTAGTGCTATAAATTTCCCTCTATACACTGTTTTAGATGTGTCCCAGGGATTCTGGTACCTTGTATTTTTGTTCTTATTTGTTTCAAAGAACTTATTTATTTCTGCCTTAATTTCGTTATTTACCCAGTAGTCATACAGGAGGAGGTTGTTCAGTTTCCATGTAGTTGTGCAGTTTTGAGTGAGTTTCTTAATCCGAGCTCTAATTTGATTGCACTGTGGTCTGGGACACTGTTAGGATTTCCGTTCTTTTGCATTTGCTGAGGAGTGTTTTACTTCCAATTATGTGGTCAGTTTTAGAATAAGTGTGATGTGGTGCTGAGAAGAATGCATATTCTGTTGATTTGGGGTGGAGTGTTCTGTAGATGTTTATTAAGTCCGCTTGGTCCAGAGCCAAGTTCAAGTCCTGAATATCCTTGTTAATTTTCTGTCTCATTGATGTATCTAATATTGACTGTGAGTTGTCAAAGTCTCCTACTATTATTGTGTGGGAGTCTAAGTCTCTTTGTAGGTCTCTAAGAACTTGCTGTATGAATCTGGGTGCTCCTGTATTGGGTGCATATATATTTAGGATAGTTAACTCTTCTTCTTGCATTGATCCCTTTACCATTATGTAATACCCTTTTTGTCTCTTTTGATCTTTGTTGGTTTAAAGTCTGTTTTATCAGAGACTACGATTGCAAACCCTGCTGTTTTTTGCTGTCCATTTGCTTGGTAAATATTCTTCCATCCCTTTATTTTGAGCCTATGTGTGTCTTTGCACATGAGATGCTTGAATACAACATACGGATGGATCTTGACTCTTTATCCAATTTGCCAGTCTGTGTCTTTTAATTGGGGGCATTTAGCTGGTTTACATTTCAGGTTAATAATGTTATGTGTGAATTTGATCCTGCCATTATTATGCTAGCTGGCGATTTTTCCAGTTAGTTGATGCAGTTTCTTCATAGTGTTGGTCTTTACAATTTGGTATGTTTTTGCAGTGGCTAGTACCTGTTGTTCCTTTCCATGTTTAGTGCTTCCTTCAGGAGTTCTTGTAAGGCAGGCCTCATGGCCTCGTGTTGACAAAATCTCTCAGCATTTGCTTGTCTGTAAAAGATTTTATTTCTCATTTGCTTATGAAGCTTGGTTTGGCTGGATATGAAATTCTGTGTTGAAACTTCTTTTCTTTAAGCATGTTGAATATTGGCCCCCACTCTCTTCTGGCCTGTAGGGTTTCTGCATAGAGATCCACTGTTAGTCTGATGGACTTCCCTTTGTGGGTAACCCAGCCTTTCTCTCTGGCTGCCCTTAACATTTTTTCCTTCATTTCAACCTTGGTGAATCTGTCAATTATGTGTCTTGAGGTTGCTCTTCTCGAGGATTATCTTTGTGGTGTTCTCTGTATTGCCTGAATTTGCCGGTCTTGCCAGGTTGGGGAAGTTCTCCTGGATAATATCCTGAAGAGTGTTTTCCAACTTGGTTCTATTCTCCCTGTCACTTTCAGATACACCAATGAAATGTAGATTTGGTCTTTTCACACAGTCTCATATTTCTTGGAGGCTTTGTTCATTCCTTTTGATTATTTTTTTTTTTTCTAATCTTGTCTTTATGCTTTATTTCATTAAGTTGATCTTTAATCTCTGATATCCTTTCTTCCAGTTGATTGATTTGGCTATTGATACTCGTGTATGCTTCAGGAAGTTCTTGTGCTGTGTTTTTCAGCTCCATCAGGTCATTTATGTTCTTCTCTAAACTGGTAATTCTAGTTAGCAATTCATCTAACCTTTTTTTCCAAGGTTCTTAGCTTCCTTGCATTGGGTTAGAACATGCTCCTTTAGTTCAGAGGAATTTGTTATTACCCATCTCTGAAGCCTACTTCTTTCAATTTGTCAAACTCACCAGTTTCGTTCCCTTGCTGCTGAGAAGTTATGATCCTTTGCAGGAGAAGAGGTGTTCTGGTTTCTGGAATTTTCAGCCTTTTTGCGCTGGTTTCTTCCTATCTTTGTGGATTCATCTACCTTTGGTCTTTGATGCTGGTGACCTTTGCATAGGGTTTCTGAGTGGACGTCATTTTGTTGATGTTGGTGCTACTCCTTTCTGTTTGTTAGTTTTCCTTCTGACAGGCCCCTTTGCTACAGGTCTGCTGAAGTTTGCTGGAGGTCCAGTCGAGATCCTGTTTGCCTAGGTATCATCAGCGGAGGCTGCAGAACAGCAAAGATTGTTGCCTGTTCCTTCCTGTGGAAGCTTTGTCCCAGAGGGACACCCACCAGATGCCAGCCAGAGCTCTCCTATATGAGGTGTCTGTCAGCCCCTGCTGGGAGCTGTCTCCCAGTCAGGAGACATGGGTGTCGGACCCACTTGAGGAGGCAGTCTGACTCTTAGCAGAGTTTGAGCGCTGTGCTGGGATATGTGCTGCTTTCTTCAGAGCTGGCAGGCAGGGACGTTTAATTCTGCTGAAGCTGCGCCCACAGTTGCCCCTTCCCCCGAGGTGCTCTGTCCCTGGGAGATGGGAGTTTTATCTATAAGCCCCTGACTGGGGCTGCTGCCTTTCTTTCAGAGATGCCCTGCACAGAGAGGAGGAATCTAGAGAGGCAGTCTGGCTACAGTGGCTTTGCTGAGCTGTAGAGGGCTGTGCCCAGTTGGATCTTTCCCAGCATCTTTATTTACACTGTGAGGGGAAAACGGCCCACTCAAGCCTCAGTAATGGCAGATGCCCTTCCCCCCACCAAGCTGGAGCGTCCCAGGTCAGCTTCAGACTGCTGTGCTGGCAGTGATAATTTCAAGCCAGTGGATCTTAGCTTGCTGAGCCTCCATGGGGTTGGGATCCACTGAGCTAGACCACTTGGCTCCTGGCTTCAGCCCCCTTTCCAGGGCAGTGAATGGTTCCGTTTTGCTGGCGTTCCAGGCACCAGTTGGGTATGAAAAGAAAAAACCTGCAGCTAGCTCTGTGTCTGCCTAAATGGCCGCCCAGTTTTGTGCTTAAAACCCAGGGCCCTGGCGGCATAGGCACCAGCGGGAATCTCCTGGTCTGTGGGTTGCGAAGACTGTGGGAAAAGTGTAGCATCTGGACCGGAGTGCACTGTTCCTCACAGCACAGTCCCTCAAGGCTTCCCTTGGCTAGGGGAGGGAGTTTCCCAACCCCTTGCACCTCCTGGGTGAGGCAACACCCCACCCTGTTTCTGCTCACCCTCCGTGGGCTGCACCCACTATCTAACCAGTCGCAATGAGATGAGCCGGGTACCTCAGTTGGGAATTCAGAAATCTCCCACCTTCTGTGTTGATTTCACTGGGAGCTGCAGATGGAGCTGTTGCTATTCGGCCATCTTGCCAGCAACCCCTCTTCATGTATTTTTAAAATGGTTAATGGTGAGTGTTGAAATGTTACGGTGTTTAGATTTTGTTGAATAAAGTTAAAGATATAATGATTTTGTTTCAATATGTAAACATTCATAGTATGCTAGAAACTATGTCCTTTATAATTTTCAGTGGAAAGTTTTAGATGTGAACTTAAAAAGTGCAAGAGGGTGCACAATTTTCTCAAAAAAATTCAAAGAAGCGTGTGAGTGCTTGGAAAAAACTTTTTTTGCCTGTAGCCCAAACTAGAAAATAGATTTCTTATTATAACCCAGCACAGGCACCCAAATGCAAAAGTTTATAAAGCATTAGTTACCATGTATAATGCTCTCAATCTTTTTGTGTTCTCTCCCTCTTCGCCTACTTTTTTTTTCTTCTTATTTCATTCCATTAAAAAAAAAAAAAAAGTCTGGTCTTGACCTGCTGAAGTGTCTACTTCCACTCAAGGGTTGGGACTTGCAGTTTGAAGCAAACACCTAAATCTAAGATACAGTTTTTTCTTTCTTTGTTTTTCTTTGTTTTTGTTTCATTTTTTAAAAGTCTGAGCATAAATAAGAGAGGTGGAAGTAAAATTTATGTTAATGCTTCAGTTTAATTAATTAGCTTCCAAGCTGTTCTGTGGAGCTGAAAAGTGACATCAGTTTAAATGTCTTCCCTTGCTTATCCTCTCAGGCATCTGTACCTCTTCCCCATTACACCAATATCAAAAACTACAAAATAAAAAACCTAGGTGGGATGGAAAAACGGGGAGAGTCTTTATGTAATCCTAATTAGTAGTCTAACTGATACTAAAGGATAAATTTTAAAAGAGGATTAAATCATGTCTCTACTATGAATCTAAAATCTGTTAAATACTGACCTTGTTAATTAAGGAGAGAACTAGTGAGATACTGCAACTGGTTCAAAAGAGAACTCAAAGCATCATCACACACTGATAGGCAAATAAGGAATGTTAAATTTATAAATGGATGCAAAATTGGTTAGTATCCCCGGGGCAATAACGAATGCATTTTACCAGAAGCATTTTTATGGATAGGAATTACATGCATGACTATCAGTTTTCTACAATTGATCTCCTATTCCTACAGATTTATAAAATAGCCTAGTCAAAACAAGCAAAGGTGGGAATAACCTGAATGGGTGAGCTAGCCACGAAATCTACTGAATTCTAAAGTCTTAAACAATTTTTCCTTCTACTGATTAGATTTAGGCTATTAATTCCTAACCTAGGTCTAAAACACTTTGCCACCTGAAGGCCAAGTCCAGTTTTAGAGGATTTCTACCATCTGCACAGTATTTGTAAACATCGTGAATTTCTTGCTATTATTTAAAACCTAGATTTTTACATAATAGCTGGATTTCCAGTTTGTCTTGGAAAATCAGATTGAAATGGAATTTACTATTATTTTCTTCTCTTAAGATAAAGTCCCCTACTTTCTTTTTCTTATTAATAATACCACTTTTCCATATCATTTCTGTACATCCCTTCTTTTCTCATTCAAACTTCACCCATGTTAATCCAGTCCTGTTTCACTACAACTGTCGTAACTTCTTGACTCCAGGCTCTTCTCAGTCTCTCTAGCATGCTATTTTACATTTAATCTCTCTTAAATACTTTGCTCAAGACTCCAGACTGCCCAGTAATATCCAACAAATCCTGTTTTGCCACTCTGAATATGCTGACACTTTCCTGATGCTTCCAACTCTTCAGTAATTTATTTCTTCCCTTCTTTTGCAGTCTTGATTTCTGTTGCTTATCTACATGGTTCCTTCCTCTAGTGAGGTTAATCTCTTTGCTTTCCTCTATACCCACTATGCTTTTTGTTCATGTTGATCCTTCCTACAGGAAAGGCCTTCCTTCTCTTCTTTGTTTATACACATCAGATGAAGTTAAACTCAAGGCTACCTAGTCTGCGAAGCCTACCAGAGTTCTAATTCACATTGATCTTTCTGGAATGTTTTATGCTGTCTAGTGTTGTTTTAGGTTGTGTATTCTTATCACTCAAGATTAAAGCTACCAAAAGCATGGCCTACCTTCCTATATACTATTTTGGTATCTCCGAGGAGAAATTAGTAAACTTCTTGTCTAAATTTTTATATTTGCATAATCATGCATTTCACTGTACAAAAGGGGGAAGATTAAACATTGTTCAGGATTTTAATTTTTCAGCACTATGAAATTTACATATTTATTGTAGTTGGAAGAAAATGTGTGTGGGTGATATATAGATATATATGTATATACACACACACACATTCATACACATGTATTTACATTATTCTGTCTATAGACAGTAGCTGCATCAATCACACAGGAATTTTAGTCTATTTGATATATTTACATTAACTAGTAGTCTGTTGAAATTCAAAGGAGATAATCAAATTGAGAAGACCATGTTGCCTAATCCTTTTGTCATGGATAATATTACTTAAAAGGGAAGCCTTGGAGTAATAGAAAAAAAGAAATATATTCTTGTGCTCTCCTACCTCTATTCAGAACAACAGGATCTGCCCTGCTAAGCAATCAGGCAGGCCCTTTTATATGCAGTCTGTGTATATCATTAAAAGTCAATACAGTATCCTTTTATTTTTTAGTTTTGTGTGATGCCTGCAGAAAAGAAACATTTTGCTTTTTATGTAAAGACTGGCCCTGTAACACAAAGTGGGTTAAGAGATTTGAGACAATTTTCCCAATAATTGTGAACTAAAACTTACATATGACATCTAATTGTGTTAATAAATTTTTAAAGAACTTTATTGAGATTTGATCAGTGACACATTGAAATTATACAATTTGATGAGTTTTGATGTGTGCTTATACCGCTGAAACAATGATTACTGTCAAGATAATGAACGTATCCATCACTTCCAAGAGTTTCCTTCTACTCCCTTGTCATCCCTCCTTCCTTTGTTCCCTCTGTGTCCCTCCGCTACCCAGGCAACCTCTGATATACTTTCTTTCACTGTACACTGGTTTGTATTTTTGAGAAGTTTATATAAATGGAATCATATAGTATGAACTTTTACATTGTCTGGCTTCTTTCCATCAGCTTTTTTTTTGAGATTGTTGCATGTTGTAGCATATATCACTATCTTGTTCCCCTTTTACTACCAAATGGGATGCGTATGGCCGTTTTTAAAAATCCATTTACCTGTTATTGGACATTTGGGTTGTTTCCATTTTTTGGATATTAAAAAAAAAGTTGTTACAACATTTGTATACAAGTGTGGACATATGTTTTCATTTCCTAAGGGCTAAGTTATATGGTGGATATATGTTTATGTTTTTAAGAAACTGCCAAACTGTTGTCCAGAGTGGTTGTACCATATTACCCTTCTACCACCAGTGTACAAGAGTTCCACTTGCTCCGTATCTTTGCCCTTTGCCAACACTTGGGAAAGTGTGTTTTTGTTTTGTTTTTTTTTTTTGTAGATAGGGTCTCATAGCCCTGCCACCCAGGCTGGAGTACAGTGGCATGATCTTGGCTCATTTCATCCTTGACATCCTGGTCTCAAGCAATCCTCCCATTTCAGTCTCCCCAGTAGCTGGGACCTCAGGCACACACCACCACACCTGGCTGATTTTTGTATTTTTTGTAGTAGAGATGGGGTTTCGCCATGTTGCCCAGGCTGGTCATGAGCTCCTGGCCTCAAGTGATCTGCCCACCTCAGCCTCCCAAAGTACTGGGATTACAGGTGTGAGCCCCTGTACCTGGCCAGGGCAAATCTTTTTAATTTTAAATATTTTAATAGTTATATAATGGTATCTCATTGAGATTCTAATTTACTTTTCCTTATTGACTAATGATACTGGTCATTTTCCATGTGGTGGTTTGTTGTTCAGGTATCTTGCTAGGTGAAGTGGCTGTTCATATTTTTGCCCAGTTTTTATTGAGCTGTTTTTTCATTATTGAGTTTTAAGAGTTCTTTATATATCCTTTATATACATTATTTATCAAATATGTGATTTCCAAGAATTTTCTCCCATTTTGTGGTTTGGACAGGTGAATTTATTTATTTATTTATTGTTTGAGACGAAGTTTCACTCTTGTTGCCCAGGCTGGAGTGCAATGGTGGGGTCTCAACTCACTGCAACCTCTGCCTCCCAAGTTCAAGTGATTCTCTTGCCTCTCAGCCTCCTGAGTAGCTGGGATTACAGGCATGTGCCACCACATCCAGCTATTTTTTATATTATTAGTAGAGATGGGGTTTCACCTTGTTGGCTAGGCCAGGTCTCTAACTCCTAACCTCAGGTGATCCACCCGCCTCGGCCCCACAAAGTGCTGGGATTACAGGCGTCAGCCACTGTGCCCGGCTGACAGGTGAATTCTTTATCCCCCACCTATATAGAGGTAGTTCCAGGATCCCTGTGTTTGAGTCTTAAGATGCATTATGGGTTGGGTTCTAGCTCAGTTAGGCAAGTTGCTGCTAGCTAATAATGGGTTTTTGAGAATAAAATTTGGTATGTTTCCTGTTTATAAATGTAAAATTTGCTCATTGTAGACAATTTAAAAAATACTGAAAACTACAGAGAAGGAAATGAGACTGGAGAATGCTTGGGAACTCCAGGCAGAAGTCCAGCTATCAAGGCCATGCATATTAGAAGCAAGAGTGCTTAGAGCTTACCACATACTAGGCTTGGGGCAGCAGGATTATACAGGTCCCCTCCACTTAAATTACTCTTAATTCTGCTAAGGATTGCCTCAGAAATATGATGGGCTGAGGTTGCAGGTTTTTTTCCCTAAATGTAAGTTCACTGCTACACCTGCAGTTTTGGATCATTGTCTGGCCTATGCACTTAATAAATATTTATAGTATAAAAGTATGAAGTAAGTGAAGGTCTTCATAGATGTTGTACAGTTAGTAAATATCTTCACAGCATAGAGCTGAGCAAGGCTTGGGAAAGTAGGGATTGACAAAGACAGAAATGGAATTAATCAAATGTATTTGACTAACATTGAGAAATATTATATTAAAGTAAGTCCAACACAGATGTCCTAAGTGTCAAGTGTTTCTGGTCTCTGATGCTTTACTGATGAAAAGCATTCAGTTTTGGTGCCAATAGGATTTGGTTTAAGATTATGCTCTACTTTACTAGCTATGTAAACTTGGACCAATACTTAACCTAGTTTTTTACTTCAATTCTTTTTTGTTTGTTTGACACAGGATCTTGCTCTGTCACCCAGGCTGCAGTGCAGTGGCTCACTTTCACCCCCGCCTTCTGGGCTCAAGCGGTCCTCCCACCTCAGCCTCCCATTAGCTGGGACCACAGGCACACACCACCACACCTGGCTAATTTTTTTTTTTTGTGGAGACAGGATTTCATCATGTTGCCCAGGCTGGTCTCGACTCTTGGGCTCAAGCAATTTGCCTGCCTCAGTCTCCCAAAGTGCTGGGATTACAGGTGTGGGCCACCATGCCTGGTCCTACTTTACTTCTTTTACTTACACAATGTGAATAATTGTGTATACCTGTGGGGCTATTGTAAGGATTATAGGAGACAGAGCATACAGTAGTCCCCTCTCTTATCTATGGTTTTGATTTTTACTGTTTCAGTTACTTATGGCAACTGAGTAAAAAAAATATGAGTACAGTACAATAAGATTTTAAGAGAGGGAGAGAGGGGGGCCATATTCACATAACTTTTATTACTATATATTGTTATAGTTCTATTTTATTATTAGTTATTGCTAATCTCTTACTGTGCCTAATTTATAAATTAAACTTTATTGTAGGCATGTACATACAGTAAATTCTCACTTAACATCATGGATAGGTTCTTAGAAACTGACTTTAAGTGAAACAACATATAATGAAACCAGTTTTACCATAGGCTAATTGATATAAGCAGGCGTTCATTTCTTATGGCATATTTCTGGTCATAAAAACATCACCAACTTCTAAGTAAAGATAAAAACTTTTCTAATGTTAAACATTGAAATGAATGTTAGTGATACATACATTTAAGAAATATTAATAAAACAAGTAAGATAATTATTTACCCAATTATTCTAGTTAAGTGCTACAGCTGGCCAGAGGCTCTTCTGGCAGCTTAAGCCCTCAAGGCATCAGGAGGAACCAGCTCTGGACAGGACACCACTCTACTGCAGGGCACTCACACACCCACCCACACTCACTCAGAGAGGAACCATGTAGATATGCCAGTCCACCTAATGGACACAGCTTTGAGATGTGGGAGGAAACTGGAGTACTGGGGAGAAAACCCACACAGACATAGGGAGAATGGGCCAACTCTACACATACATAGACAGTGGCCTCAGCTGGGAATCAAGTTTTTTTTTCTAATCAATATTAAAATGAAGCGACATTACTTGGGGGACCTTTTGTATAGGAAAAAAACATACTGTATATAGGGTTTAGTACTATCATTGGTTTCAGGTGTCTACTTGGGATCTTAGAACATGTACCCCATGGATAAGGAGGAGACTGTTGTATACAGTATTTTGATATAGGGTCTGACACATTGTAGGAACTCAGTAAATGTTAGTGGCATTTGTAGTTATTCCCCTTCGCCTTTCCAGTTACTAGTCTTATGCAGGGTAACTAAATCTTGCCGTACCCCTCATAGAGGGGAGATCTAAGAATGGTATTTGCCAGTCCTTTTCTCCACTCTAGGTTAAGTTTTTATACCACTGTGTGTTTTTGAGTGATACAAAAAAAAATCATGGGATTAAGATAAGCTGATTGCAGATTTTAGTGCTTTAGCATATGTTCTTTTCATGCATGGAGGGGATTACTCAAGATACATGGTTAGACTGACCTTAGGTACCTAGTGGTATGAGTCTTTAGCATCAGCAGCAGTATTGATCATACAAGGGAATCCCAAGACTCTTATTGTAAACTAGGAAGCATGTTCCCACAGAACAACATCTTGAGGTGGACTGTAGTTGGGGAAGGAGTTAAGTTGGTGGTCAGATTGGTGGAGTGATAGACACGAGGGTGACTGATGCCTTTGTAATAATTTCGGAACTGTCTGAAATTATCCAAAGCAAATCTTTGTTGCCATTCTCAGTTCTTTTCTATAGTCTCCGCCTCCTTTGCCTTATTCCTGACCTGTTTTTTTCCATACCTACACATTTCTTGACTTCTGGAGCCTAAATTATCCTTCCTTCTGTAATATATTTGGGATATTATAATGTTCTGATGTTTGGAAGTGACAGATTATAATGTTATGCTTTGCCAGTAAGTCATGCTATGTAACAGACTGCTGCAGCCAGTGTGTTTAAATTTGATGTTTTAGGTCATTAAAAATTTTAACATTTCACTTAATTACTTGTTATAAATTCCATACACAATACTTGGGTTAAAAACAGCTTGTTTTCTTATACTACACTTGAGTTTAGTCTGGCTTTTATAACAACTTAAACTTTTGGGGTTGGAGAATGACTTATTAAAACTACTTTTGTGATATCCATGTTTGTTCCATTTCTGACTTGTGGCCAGACATGAAAAGGCGTTGGAAATTTGAGTCGTTCTGTTAAAAGGCTGTTATTCATTTATTAGAAGAGGAGCCACTTTCTAAAGGGTCTCTCTATATCCACAAAAGTTCTTGTAGCACTAATGGCATGTGGCACAGTGAACAAGGTAAGTCACATGGTCACATGTAACTCCAAGGAGGGAAGAGAAAACTGTCCTATTATGTCCCCATAAAACAGAGCTGGTAAACAGCCCTAATGATTCCGTGGTTCTCATTTGTGTTCACCTATATTCAGATCTCTCTCTCTACTACTATAGGCAAAGTAACTCACCCCTCCCCAAGGCAGTCTGTCTCATTGCCCCATTCAGTTATAGTATCATGCTCAAAGTTCAGTGCCTCTGGCTGATACACAGGAGTCTGTTCATCATGTTCAGATGTGGTACTGTTGATCTGGAGACTTCATGAACTAAAAAGACAAGTAATCTGCCCCTCCTTTCCCCTTACACCCTGGTGGAACTGGTAAGCATAATTGCCAAAACCACTCCCATTTACAAAGGCGAACAAAGGGAGAGCTAGAACAGTCAAAAGTTGTAGCAATTCTGCAATTCCACAGTAGAATTTTGGGGGACCCCTATCTTAGGCCCAAGAATGTTCCTTAATTATGTCCAGATTCCGCTTCCTGGGAGAGGCTTCTCCATCCATTATCTTCCATGCCATTGGCTTCACCCTCTTGGAATTTTTTCCTTTTCAGTAACTTCCTTGGCTACAACGGAAATGGGCACTGGGCCTCCTTGGGAGCTGAACAGTTTTCTCTGGCAGCTTCTTATCTGTAGAAAATTGGTGTCTAAGGGTTGTTTTAAGCATTCAATAATCATATTCCTCTTTGAATTGAGACCAGATTATTTTTGCAGTACAACTCTCAAAAATTTTGTTGGCTTCTTATCTACTTAACTTCAGTCAGCTTCGTGTGTCAATAGCCAGACCTAAAATTTTTGCTAGATATAATTCTTAGATTTCCTGTATTTCTTATCTTTTTCACCTCTGTGTATGCCCCCCTCTTCTCTTTATTTATTTGAGGATATCTTGGCTCCACAAGGCTTCAGTTGGAGACCTACACCCTTAGTCTCTTTTTTCTGAACCATTTTATCCCAAGAGAAAGAATTTACTGAGTGCCACATTAGTCTACACTGAGGTTTTAATATCAGCTATACCCTTTATTTGATCCTTAGCTGAGGCTGATTTTTAATTAGCTGTTGTTCCTTAAAGGCCTTCTCAGTTTTGTTTTTAACTGTTCGAGGTTGAAAAGTAGTTGCCTCTTCCAATTGTATAAGTCATTTAATTTGAACTCTATTTTCTTACATTTCTGCTTGCAAACCAATTCTTTTCTGACCTCATTTTTTCCTTGTGGGGGTTTCCCTTTATCTTATTCAGTTACTTTTTTCATTTGATTCCTTGTCTTTTCATCCTTTTCTTTTGCCTTTTCATCTAATCTTGTTTTTCACCAGTTTCATTAGAGGCCATCTCTCCTTGCTCTCTATAGAGAGTACCAAACTATTTTCAAACTTTTCTTTTGTATCTATTACTATATCCAGTAAGCACTTTCTTTAAGGATTTCAGAAGCTGTTCTTTTCTCTTATTAGAATGTTTTCTTCTTCACATGGCTTGTATTTTTCTTCTCCATTTTGAATTCCTTTTTTAAAAGTGAAATCTGCCAGATATGTTTTCTAGCAACAAATAAATTCCTTTTACCATTCACTTATGTTGGGGTTCATATCCTTCTCTGATCTACAGCTTAGGTCAGGCCAACCAGCACAAATCCCAGTATAATTTTCAGTTGCTAGAAGGCTTTCACTCAGATTAAATCTTCACCCTCCCTTCTTGGTTTTCTGCTATGGGTGAAATATATGAAACTAAAACTTGGAGCACTTGCTGCCACCAGGATTATTCTTTGCTTTCTCTTTTATTTTTTTGGCTTGTAAGGAACTGTCCTCAGAATCCTATGTGTCCTTGCAAGTACCCTTCAACTTTCTCCCCAGTTGTTTTCTAGAAATTGTTGGCCTACTTGAATGTATAACAATGGGAATAGTAGGAAAAGAGGGTTGTGTATGTGTGCTTGTATTTGTGCGCATGTGAGCATGTGTGTATTGGGGATGGTCACAATAATCTCACCAACACAAGGATCTGCACTGATGGGAATTTACAGTTGGCTGCAATTTTATAATGGGTACTGATATGGTTTGGTTCTTTGTCCCCACCCAAATCTCACTTTGAATTGTATTAATGCCCATGTGTCAAGGGCAGGACGAGGTGGAGATAATTGAATCATGGGAGCCATTTCATGTTGTTCTCATGGTAGTGAGTGAGTTCTCATGAGATCTGATGGTTTTATAAGGGGCTTGGCACTCATTCTCTCCCTGTCGTCCTGTGAAGAGGTGCCTTCCCCTATGCTTTTAAGTTTCCTGAGGCCTCCCCAGCCATGCGAAACTGTGAGTCAATTAAATCTCCTTTCTTTATAAATCACTCAGTCGAGGATATTTCTTCATAACAGTGTGAGAACGGACTAATACAGGTACAGTGTTTGAGTGTTTAAATTAAGTAGCCATCAGTAGGGGATGTTTGAAATGTTTTTCTTTTTTTCCGGTGGCCTTGGTTTTATGAGGCTTAAGGTAGTTACAACATGACAAGAAACCTGGACAGGTTTTTTTGTTTTTGTTTTTGTTTTTTCCTATTACCCAAACCAGTGTCTGTTTTATGGTTAGCAAGATCCTTCCAGATTCTCGTGTTATCTGTTGATTTGAGTTTTCTATGTAGGGATTTCCTGGGTTATTTTCTGAATCTTCAGAAATTGAGAGAGGTTGCATTGTGAGCTTCAAGGGATACAGGAGTTTAAATTGGAAGATCATTTTCTAGCTTTGTTGGCTGACATCTAGAGAAGGCTCATGGTTTTATGTCTGGCCATAGAATTCCTAAGAGTAACTATTGTTATATCGTTATGTTTAACTTTTTACTAAAAAGGGTAAGAGTTTTACAGTTGCATCTGAATTTGACATTGTGTAATGTTTCTATTTCAGGTAGCAGCAGCAGCAGCAGCAGCAATGTTTCACTTCTTCAGAAAGCCTCCGGAATCTAAAAAGCCCTCGGTACCAGAGACAGAAGCAGATGGATTCGTCCTTTTAGGTGAGTCTTTTTAAGAAACAAAATAATTAGATGAATTACGTTTTCTTTAAAAAATTACTTGAAAATTATATGATTGATTTTAAATTATTTCTTATAATTTCAGAATTAATTTATGTGTTTAATTTTTAAAAAGTAAAATCTGTAAAGATAAAGGTCATCAATTACTTGGAATAGTGTCATCAAGTGAGACTTTTTTTGCATGTTGATTTGGCTGTGTTCTCCAAGTTAAATTTGTAAAATCACTTCTTTTTTCCCCCTTTTTTTTTAAGTGTGGAAAATCTAAAGTCTTCAAGAATCCTTGATGAATTCAAGTTCTGTCTTATAAATAGTACTAACCTTGTTTCATAAATTAGCATCTGAAATTAAATTAGGCATCCAATAAATATTTGCTGAATGAAATAGACTTTAAAATCTAAATATGTTAAATAATGTTTCCTGTTTAAGAGTATTTTCTATTATAAAATTAATACCTGCAAATTTTAAAGATTTTAGTGTCTTTAAAAAATATTTCTTACAATCAAATACAATATTCTTCACCAGGGGAATTCTGAAAAGTAAAATTTCCTCCATGTCATGTCACATTTCTTCCCCTGAGGAAAAGTTTTGCACAACATCTTTGTATGCTCTTCCCAGAAATTCTCTTTCCAAAGTATGGCATAGGGTAGTCAAACCCAGTGATTCCTTGTGGTTCTCATCCTTTTCCATGCTGGACCTCCTCCCACCAAATTCCTGCTCCTTCTCTGAGAAGATTTGCATTAACTCATATGGTCTTCACTCCCTGGAATGTTTCTCTGGGTCTCCTTTTCCAGATACTGGTTTCCTACCTCTTACTTCCTTTATCTTGGCCCTGTCAGACTGGCATCTGCTAGCATCAGCCAATGCTCTGTAGGCTTTGAGAGATAAGGGATGTTTCCCTTAGATTTAAGGGTAATCTCTGGGAGACCAGAATAGAGTTTTTCTCGTGAATAAAGTTTACTATAGAATTTTCCATCGTTTCTACAGCCATGTTCTGGCAGGCCTGTTGTTTTTGAGAACCTGTCTTGTATGTCCAGGGACAGGGGCAGTAGCTGGGAGGTTGCTCAGAATTGTTTTCTTCAGACCAGATCCCTTGTACCTGAGGTAAAATAGTGGGGCTTAGTCTTTGACCAGGGCTGATGATTTTCTGGGTAGCCTTCTGACTGGGATAAGGTGGGGTGCAGTGGACTTAATTGCTAATCTGACCCTTCCTTCTTAGTGTGTCAGGAATTTATGCCTTGGCTTCCAAGTCAGAACTGACTCTGTTAACTCCGATTTTAGTTCCTTGAAAGCTGCCAGTGTTACTTTTTTCACACTTCTTGAATTCGCCTCACTAACAGAAAACTTCAGGGGTACATCAGGCCTCCTGTAAAGTTTCTCTTTTTCAGGAGTTTCACAATAAATTCTTCTCTCAGAATTTTTTCCAAAAAACTCTTGTTTTCCACTCTGTTGTATATTCCTGATTTTAAAATACCTCTGAAGTCTTTACACATATACAGGGAACTCTGCTTTTTTCTGTTGTTTTTATTATATATGTATTTAAAATTTTTAAAAAAATTATTTTTAAAGAAAATAGAGAAGGGGTCTTGCCATGTTGCCTAGGTTGGTCTTGAACTCCTGGCCTCAAGCAATCTTCCTACCTCGACCTCCCAAAGTGTTGGGATTACAGGCATGAGCCACCATGTCCAGCCTCTTTTTTGTTGTCTTTATGATTAGAAATTGACATTATTCTTTTTGTTATCAAATAGCCATTTAAAGGATGTAAGTTGGGTGTACTGGCATCTTTGAAAGCACACAGAATTCCTAATGCTGGACCTTAAACTTTTTATTCATCTACTTTATCCCTACTTCTCTGCCACTTTGTAGGATTTCTGAGACAAATTTTAACCACCACTGCAGTGGCTCCTGGTGCAGCTAAGATCTCCTCCAATTTCTGGTAGCATGTAGTCCTGATGAGACATTCCATTGTGTGTCTTGTAGCTATCTCAGTAGAAGCCCGGTTTCCAGGGCCTTCTGCCTCAGAGTATTATCTACTATGGATCTCCTTTCCCTTTCCAGGAAAGACTAGTTTAAGAAGTAGTCTTTCTTTAACTGAGCCTCAGAAGGCACACAAACTTCCAAATTTCATATTTTAAGAAGGAATTTCCGGGACCTAATTACTCTAATATGCTCTCAGTACCACCTGCTCCATCTGAAGGAGTTTTCCCAGGACCATCTTCGACTAGCATGATTGGTGTCGTACCCAGCACTATATGTCTAGCAGTTGAATAGTCATGGTGAAGAATCACTTCCGTTGTAGTTCCAGGATAGCAGTTTAATTTGCAGTGCACCTGGTGCTGTACCTCGTTCGAATGACCCAAACAAGACAGGTTCCCCAGATGTTGACTGAGGCCTCTTTGCCCTTCAGCTCCTCTGTCTGCTGACGCTTGTCTCTGTTTAGCCTCATTTCACCCCAGGTGCAAAGCTCCACCCCTTCGCCATTTTCATAAAATCCTCTGTACGTAGTCTTCTGTGGGTACCATTACTCTCCTGAAGTTTTGATGGTATCAGTCAGCATCATCTCTTAGCTCTTACTTCCTCTGTCTTCTTTCTCTTTTCATCACTCATACCCTCTTCCTTCTTCCGCAGAAGCATCTCAGAGGCTCTACAGTGACATGGTGTTAAAAGTGCTGACCCTGGGTCAGACCCTTTGGGTTGGCTTTGTGGCTCCACGACTTACTCTCTACCCTTGGCAAGTTACTTACCCTTCCTAGTACCACTTAGCATATCTAGGAAATGAGCACGATATCAGTACCTACCCCATGAAGTTATTGAGGGGATTAAATGAATTAATGTGTGTAAAATGCTTAGAACAACCCTGTGAGTGAGGTAGTACTATTATATCACCATACACAGGCTAGGATTTAATGTTTCCAAGTTTCTCCAGCTAGTATGTAGCAGATCTGGAATTAGCCCAGGCAATCTGACTTCAGAGCCTATCCTCTAAACCACTAAACTATCCATCTTTTTGTAAAAAAAGTTATATCATCAGTTTTAATTCTAAGACATTATTGACATCCTAACCTCTTTGTTTAAAAAAAAAAGTTGTATTCTCTACAATTGAAAAGAGAAAGTGCTGTTTTTTATTTTGTTTTAATAAAAGAAGGTTGGTGGTTGTATTACTGTTCATAAAGTTTGGCTTTTATTTTGGTTAACCCAAACTTTTTACTATTTAATAGTTTAAATATTTTTAAAATATTTTAAAATATTTCAGAAAACTCCTTGATGAAGTTGAAATTGGAAGTTGGTATATATGGTTTAATTAGTGAAAACATCCTTCAATGGTGAAGAACGTAACTGAATTGACAGATAAAGATCCTGACATTATTAGGAATATAGTTAATTGTCTTTAAAGTTATAGTTAATTATCTGGTAAACTCTTTTTTAAAAAATTGATTTGCTCTGCTAGGTTTCTCTTTTTATCATATCATTCTATACTGACATATACAATATCTACTTTAGTCTCAGAGCATACTGTATAAAATATTCTGGAAAAAGTCAAGTAGGTCAAATGGTAAATAGAAAATGCTTTTAATGATTTTATTAACATGGACACATACTTGCACACATCTATTTTGTTTTAAATTTTTTATTTTTAGTCATTATGGGTACATAATAGTTGTATATATTTACAGGGTACATGTGATGTTTTGACACAGGCATATAATGTGTAGTGATCAAATCAGGGTAATTAGGATATCTATCACTTCAAGCAATTATTTCTTTGTGTTAGCAACATTCACTTTCCACTCTTTTAGTTATTTAAAAATATACAATAGATTATTGTTAACTATAGTCACCCTATTGTGCTACCAAATACTAGATCTTATTCCTTCTATCTAACTGTATTTTTGTACCCATCATCCATCCCCATTTTATTTCCCTCTTTCTGCTACCCTTCCTAGCCTTTGGTAACTATCATTCTATTTTCTATCTCCATGAGTTCAATTAGAAAAAAACTGAGCTCCCATATATGAGTGAGAACATGTGAAATTTGCCTTTTTGTGCCTGGTTTATTTCACTTTACATGATCTCCTCTAGTACCATATCTATGTTGTTGCAAAGGACAGGATTTCATTCTTTTTTTATGGCTAAATAGTATTCCATTGTGTATATGTACCACATTTTCTTTATCTATTCATCTATTGATGGAGACACTTAGGTTGATTCTATATGTTGGCTATTGTGAATAGTACTGAAATAAACATGGGAATGTGGACATCTCTTTGGTATGCTGATTTCTTCTTTTGGGTATGTACCCAGCAATAGAATTGCTGTATCATATAGTAGTTCTGTTTTTAGTTTTTTGAGGAATCTCCATACTCATCTTCATAGTGGCTGTACTAATTTACATTCCTGCCACCAGGGTATGAGGTCCCTTTTCTACACATCCTTGCCAGCATTTGTTATTGCTTATCTTTTGGATTAAAGCCATTTTAACTGGGTTGAGATGATATCTCATTGTGATTTTGATTTGCATTTCTCTGATGATCAACAATATTGAATGTTTTTTTAATATACCTATTGGTCATTTTGTATGCCTTGAGAAATATCTATTCAGATATATATAAATATATATTTATATATTATTTAATATATATTTAATTTTATGTAATAAATATATATTTATATATTTCATTTATAAATATATATTTGTATATTTAATTTTATATAATAAATATATATTTATATATTTCATTTATAAATATATATTTATGTATTTAATATATAGATAAATATATATTTATATATTTAATATATAGATAAATATATATTTATATATTTAATATATAGATAAATATATATTTAATATATAGATAATATATATATTTAATATATAGATAAATATATATATAATATATAGATTTAATATATAGATAAATATATATATAATATATAGATAAATATATAGATAAATATATATTTAATATATAGATAAATATATATTTATATATTTAATATATAGATAAATATATATTTATATATTTAATATATAGATAAATATATATTTATATATTTAATATATAGATAAATATATATTTATATATTTAATATATAGATAAATATATATTTATATATTTAATATATAGATAAATATATATTTATATATTTAATATATAGATAAATATATATTTATATATTTAATATATAGATAAATATATTTAATATATAGATAAATATATTTATATATTTAATTTATAGATAAATATATTTATATATTTAATTTATAAATATATTTATATATTTAATATATAGATAAATATATATTTATATATTTAATTTATAAATATATTTATATATTTAATATATAGATAAATACATATTTATATATTTAATTTATAGATAAATATATATAGATAAATATATATATATATATTTTAAGAGACAATAACTCACTATGTTACTCAGGCTACTTTTGAACTCTTAGGCTCAAGTCATCTTCCTGCCACCGCCTCCCAAAGTGCTGGGATTACAGGCGTGAGCTGCTATGCCTGTTCTGCCCATTTTAAAATTGGATTATTTTATTTTTTCCTGTTGAGTTGTTTGAGTTCCTTATATATACTGATTATTAATCCATTGTCAGATGAGTAGTTTGCAAATATTTTCTCCCATTCTGTGGATTGTCTCTTCACTGTTGATTAATCATTTCCTTTGTTGTGCAGAAGCCTTTTAACTTGATGTAATCCCATTTGTCTATTTTTGCTTTGGTTGCCTGTGCTTGTGGGGTATTACTCAAGAAATCTTTGTTCAGATTCCTGTCCTGTAGCATTTGCCCAATGCTTTCTTCTAGTAGTTTCATAGTTTCAGGTCTTAGATTTAAGTATTTTATCCATTTTGATTTGATTTTTGTATGTGGCAAGAGATAGGGGTCTAGTTTTATTCTTCTGCATATAGATATCCAGTTTTCCCAGCACCACTGATTCAAGACTTCCTTTTCCCAATGTATGTCCTTGGCACCTTTGTTGAAAATGAGTTCATTGTAAATGTGTGAATTTATTCCTGGGTTCTGTATTTGGTTCCATTCGTCCATGTGTCTGTTTTTATGCTGGTACTGTGCTATTTTAGTTACTATAGCTTTTTAGTATAATTTGAAGTCAGGTAGTGTGATTCATCTAATTTTGTTGTTTTTACTTAGAACAGTTTTGGCTTCTCTGGGTCTTTTGTGATTCTATATAAATGTTAGGATTATTTTTTCCATTTCTGTGAAGAATGTCTTTGGAATTTTGATAGTGATTGCATTGAATCTGTAGATTGTTTTGGGTAGTATGGACATTTTAACAATACTGATTCTTCCAACCCATAAATATGGAATATCTTTCCATTTGTTTTATGTGTGTTCTCTTTGGTTTCTTTCATCAGTATTTTATAATTTTTATTTTAGAGATCTTTCACTTTGGTTATATTTATTCCTAAGTATTTTATTTTACTGGTAGCTTTATAAATGGGATTACTTTCTTGGTTTCTTTTTCAAATTGTTTGCTGTTGGCATATAAAAATGCTATTGATTTTTGTATGTTGATTTTGTATCCTGTAACCTTACTGAATTTATTTATTAGTTCTGTTAGTTTTTTTAGTTGCATACACATATATTGTGGTTAGCATATATCCACATAACTTTTTTTGTGGCATCGTGTGCAATAGGTACATTACAGAAAAATAAATATATTTTGTTGGTTTGTGTGTTTGTTGATGTCTAAATGATACAACTAAGTAAAGACTTATAAACATGATTATATTTGTAGCAACAACTTTTTATCAATATGGACACTACAGAATTTGTTAGATTATCTCCTTATGTGGCCTTTATAACCCATTTCTAGAAAGGTCAGAGTAAATTATGTTGTTTAAGCTATAGATTGTCTATTTTTTTCCACTTGAGAATACCTTTTCCCCTAGGCAAGCATTTCTGCTTAACACAAATAGGTTTTAGGTCACAATTATTAGATGGCATTGCAGAGTTGATGGAATCAACACATCATGACTTGAAATTCAGGTCTGGGCAGAGTCTAGACACTTGTTTTGGTAATAGGAATATCTGGGCTGTTCATATACAGTTAGCTCACATTTGGATGGAAAACCTTTCTCCGCATTAAGATTTCCAAAGCTTTTAGCCTTTGTAAAATGTCTAGTGTGCTGAATAAGAATAAGGGAAAAAAATTCTTGTAGAAAAACATCCTTTCCCTTGTAACCAGTTCCTATTCACGTAAGAAGGTAATAGCTATTCCTTCATTCAGTAATGAAGTTGAAGTAATCCTCCAGGGTACTCATTTTACACAAAAACAAATTGCACTTTTCATTTGCATCACTGGGTGGCGATTTTTCCTAGCCTTATACTACTATTTAAAAATCCAGCAAGCACGGCACTATTCGTAATTACCAGGGTTTTCTTCTATTATGACATGTTTAATTGTACTTTTAAGACATTATCTTTAAGTTGATTACAAATTTACTAGTGTAGTGGCAAGCTCATAGTTATTTTAAGTTAGGAAAAGGGATATTGCATAAATGTTAGGGTATAATTTCTTTCAAAACTAAGACAAAAGCATGAATTAGCTTATTATGTTATAGCAAAAAGAAGGAAAAATAACAACAAAAAATAATACGATATAAATGAAAAGGAACAATTTAGATATTGTTGTTGGTTCACTAATATTGTTGACCAAATATTGAATATATCTTTGAAGCAGGCAGAATGAAATTGGGCAAACACTATTGTAGAGATTAAAGGAATTGGGTTACAGTACAACTGAAATGCATCATGGTTTTCAGAATATGCAGGTGCTTCTTAAAGTAGGGCATAAGAACTTCTAGTTTCCATTAAGCTAATTATTTTGTAACACTTGCTGAATGTAGAACCAGAATTTAATAATTCACAGCAGCTTGGATTTCACCTTTTAAAATACTTAAAACACATTGAAATATGTAATTTAGTCTCACCTTCTGTTTTCCAGTCTAAATGATCAGTCAGATATTGAAAAGAAGTGAGTGATTTTTACGATTATCTCCTACTGAATTCCTCATTCTGGGAACCAAACCACATATACGTACTTCAGTTAAACTATCATATTTTTATATGGAACTTTTAAAGGTAGTCTCTTCATCACTGTGTTGTTTCCTTTATTTAAAAGTGGAAATTTAGCTGTGTACATAAAAATTTACATTCTAAGGAATGAGGGACAGTAAGTCACTTTGATTTTGTGTAGGGTTGAAGGCTCTAATTAAAACAGTGACAAAAACTAAACAGGTTTTCAACATGTGCTTCCTATTTTTATTCCCTGTTCTTACAAAAAATGTATACCAGATCTTTAAAAAATTAGAGTGTTCATGGATTAAAAAGCAACTTACCCTGTCACTGTCTCCTTACCCACGTATCGGGATATCTAGAAAAACTCGATTTACATTTAATTTACTTAGCAATTTTTGTGTTTTTACTTTTGACCTTTAAATTGTAAAGCAAGTATGCCAGGATTTTTCAACTAACTTCATTATGTAGATGCTTGTTTTTCTATGAAGAAATGTGGAGTTGTGTGTCTAATGGATAGAATTAACAGTATTTTCAGTCACTGTTAACCTGATTCTGGTTTACCTGTTAATCTAGCAGCGTTTCAGTTTCAGTTTTTCGGAGGTGAAAAAGTTAGGTTAGGCCGTCCCCGTGTGGGGTGCACCACCCTTCCTTAACTCCTTGAATGTACAGTGAAAGGCAATTGCATGAAGGAAGAGGAGTGCCAACTGTACTCAGAGGCAGAACTGAGCCTTCTGTTTGGCACAATTAATTGTGGGAAAGTCATTCATTTTTTTCGGGGACTTAGTGGATTTAGTTGACTCAAATGTAAATTAGGGATCTATCTCTCTAACTCTGTGATTCTAACCATTCTGTGCATTAGGGGATACTTAGAAAAAAATACTGGTGCTGGGACCCATTCCTAGATTCTGATTAAAAGGTCCTGGGATTAGGCCCAGGAATTGATTTTTTCCCCCCAGAGTTCTCCAGATGATTCTAGAGTTCATGCAAGGCTGAGAAGCACTACAGTTCACTCTCTAATAATTGTACATCATCAAATAATGTGTTGAGACACTTTGAAAAAGACTTCATAAAATATAAAGTTACAGTTTCTTTTTTAGTTGAGCCATAAACAAACAAAAAGCAAATAAAACCACAGAATTTCTGAGTAATTACATTTCCTTCAATATATTAAATCATTAAATAGAAAAAGAGCAGAAAGCTTCATACATAATCCTATGAAATGAAATTTGTTTTCTTTTCCTCTTTTTTTTTTTTAGACAGAGTTTTTGCTCTTGTTGCCCAGGCTGGAGTGCAATGGCGTGGTCTCTGTTCACTGCAATCTCCGCCTCCTGGGTTCAAGTGATTCTCCTGCCTCAGCCTCCCAAGTAGCTGGGATTACAGGCACGCACCACCACGCCTGCCTAATTTTTGTATTTTGAGTAGAGACAGGGTTTCACCATGTTGGCCAGGCTGGTCTCAAACTCCTGACCTCAGGTGATCCGCCTGCCTTGGCCTCCCAAACTGCTGGGATTATAGGCGTGAGCCACTGCTTCCAGCTGAAATTCATTTTCTATGAGTAATATAAAGTTTTCCCTTGGTATCTGTGGGAAATTGGTTCCAAGACACCCGCTCCTACCAAAATCCATGGACACTCAACTCTCTGATATAAAAGAGCATAGTTTTTGCATGTGACCTACATACATCCTCCCATATACTTTAAATCATCCATAGATTACTTAAAATACCTAATGAAATGTAAATGCTATGTAAACAGTTGTTTTACTGTATTGTTTGAGGAATAATGACAAGAAAAGAAGCCTGCACATGTTTAGCACAGATGCAATTTTTTTTTTTTTTGAGACAGTGTCTCACTCCATCACCCAGGCTGGTGGCAGTGGCATGATCTTGGCTCACTCCAACCTCTGCCTCCCACGTTCAAGCAATTCACATGCCTCAGAGTCCCAAATAGTTGGGATTACAGGCGTGTGCCACCATTCCTGGCTAATTTTTTTTTTTTTTTTTTGTATTTTTAGTAGAAATGGGGTTTCACCATGTTGGCCAGGCTGGTCTTGAACTCCTGGCCTCGAGTGATCTACCCCCCCTCGGCCTCCCAAAGTGTTGGGATTACTGGCCTGAGCCACCACGCTTGGCAACCACAAGTATTTTTTTTTTCTGAATATTTTTGATCCACTGTTGGTTGAATCCACCCATGAGGAACTCATGGATACGGAGGGCTGACAGTTTTTGAAACCTTAGATGTTTTTTGAAAAATCAGTGGAACAACTGGGAAGCATTTTATTAAATTAATTATACAATGTGAATTCCAACTGATCTGTGACTCTTTCTGGCTTTAGCCATAGTACAGCTATGAATTTATGTGAAATTATTTGACAGATTAACACCAGTAAACTTTTCAAACCAACATCTGAGGTACTTTTTAAATATCAGACTAATGCATTCAAGCAGCCATGTTTTAATACAGCTATTTGGGGGTAGTTGACTGTTGCACTATGGTGCTATTTCCTTGAAGGGTGCTTATTCCATACAATATCTGTAGGGAAAACATTTTAAGTATGCACACCATGTTATGTAAATGGAATTTCTCCTACTGTTTCCTTACAGGCTTTACTAATGCTGTAACTTCACATTTTGTCAGATTTAACTCAAAAATTATGATGAGTGGCTTTCACATTTATTTGAACTTTATTGTTTCATTATATTAAAGATATAGATAATGAGGATGAGACTCTAAGTAAAATGTACCGTATGAATATTCTACCTTGTATGAGTAATTCATATAGGGTTGGAAGACCCGAATGTCTTTCTGGTAATCTTAGTACTACAATATTCTTTTATACTTAAGTAATTATCATATTGAACATCTGTTTTTTTTTTATTCATTGCATGCAACCAATGCATATTATGAAGGGAAGAATTATTATTGGGCTTACACATTGATCTTTTTTTTTTTTTTTTTTTGAGACGGAGTCTTGCTCTATCTCCAGGCTGGAGTACAGTGGTGCCATCTCAGCTCACTGCAATCTCTGCCTCATGGGTTCAAGCGATTCTCCTGCCTCAGCCTTCCAAGTAGCTGGGACTACAGGTGTGCGCCACCACGCCAGCCAAGTTTTGTATTTTTAGTAGAGAAGGGGTTTCACCATGTTGGCCAGGATGGCCTCCATATCCTGACCTCATGATCCGCCTGCCCCTGTAATCCCAAAGTGCTGGGATTACAGGCGTGAGCCACCGTGCCCGGCCACATTAATCTTTATAAATGTGAAGTTCTAAAAAATTTAAGTGTTGGCCCACTTGGTTTCTCAAGTTGCCTGCCTGACCCTCTTCCAAGTTGTACTTTTCTTCTTTTCTTTCCTTTCCGTACTGTTCTAAAGCTTTTTAATAAACTTTCACTCCTGATCTGAAAAAAAAAAATTAAGTGTTTTCTTCCTTCATTATATCATGATAGAATTATGGTCTTACCTTGGAAGAATAGTATCTCATAAAATAAGTAAGAAGAATGTGGTAAATTAGTGTGGTATCTTTTTTTTGATTGTAGTAATCGATAAGTGAACATTCTTGAGCACTTTCTCTATCCCAGGTGCTCTGCTGCTTCTTAGGGATGCTCCAGATTCCTGGGCCTTGCCCACACTTAGTGAAACAGAATTTTGGGAGCTATAGCCAGAGAATCAGCATTTTAAGCAAGCAATGCATTTAGTATAGCTACTTGGGAAGAGATGACTGTTTTACTCTACAGTATTTTTATGCATACTGATGTCTGAGAATTGCTGGAATAATTATTTTTATAAGGTATGGTAGAGGAGCAAAACCATTCCAGGTGGTGGGGCAGATTGTGTAAAGTTATATAGCTTCAGAAGAATCTGATACATAGGCAGGGCCAGTATTCTTGGCCGAATAGAGAGGGTGTATCAGGGCCACTATTGGGAAGTGTGTCCAGAAACATGGTTTGTGGGCCTTGTGTGGCCTTCTCAAATGTTAGAATGTTATCCCATTGGCAGTAAGGAACTATCAGACCATTTTAAAGCAGTAAAGTTATGGGTTTTGTTTTTTTGTATTTTTTATCAGAAATTTATTGACAATTTTTTAAAAATGTAGATAATTTTTATAGTTTCACCAAGATTGAGAATTATCTTTTAATGAAAAAACTAATTGCAGCATCATGTCCTGAATGCATCACTGAGAAAGCATGCGCGTATACTCATACCAGGTTGACAGAGTAAGTCAGAGAAACAACAACAACAAATTAATAAACTTTCCAGAACCATCATGCTGCAGGTTATTTTTCGGAACACCTGATAATTTAACCTTTTAAATCTTCTTTAGCTTCATTGTGATATGGAGCAGACACTACTAGTCCCTCAATATCTGTTTCCCCCTTTATCTTGCCATGTGGCCATTTTCCAGTTAGGTGTGAAGATTATGATGAAGCTTCTGGCCAATGGGATATAAGAAGAAATGTTGTGTTGCAGATTCTAGGAAATCTTTTAAAAACACACTGCTGTGTACCTTCCTTACTCCTCTCCCCTGCCCCCACTTCCCTTATCCTGGAATGTGGATATGATGATTATGTAGAATTCTAGCCACCATCTAAGACCATGAGAACTAGGGTACGTTGTGAGGATAGCTGAAGAGTGAAGTCAAAGAGTTGTGAAGTTGCCATACCAGTCCTTTGAACTTTCCTTTGAACTTCCTTTATGTGAGACACAAAGTTCTGTTCTGTTTGAGCAACTATTTTATTGTGTCATTTGCGGATGAACCAAGCCCTAAGTAATACAGGTACTGAACTGGAAATAATAGTATTTGGATTCTATTTAAGTTCTGTCATTTATTTGCTGTGTGATTTTGAGCAGGCTACTTACCATTTCAGCCTCATTTTCCTTTTGTGTGAAATGTTAATGATATCGTGGTGTCTTCATTACATTTTTGGAGGAGATAAAGCAAAAGGAAACTGTACACAGATCTGCACTGACAAAAGGGAGTACAAAGAAATTGTAATTCTTTTGCTGAGCCTGGGCAGTTCAGTGAAATGCTTGGGAGAATGATTCTGAGGTAGCACTTAGTTTAGCTGGAAAGAATTTGGGGATCACTAATGATGTATGTTGTAGGCAAAGGAATGATGTGCACCCTGCCAGGGCCACATATAGGCCTTCCCTTATCTCAGACTGGAAGGCCGATCTATGCTTATATGATCAGTCCACCAGAAAGTCTATTCACATCCGCTAAAAGCTGAAGTGTTTAAAGTGTGCATTAACTAGCAGAACATTATTAAAGAGAATTGCTGCCAAACTCTGGTTATCAGTTAAATTTGAAAAGGATTCACTTCCTACAACTGGTATTTCCATCAAAAATGATATGTACTTTTATGACTATATATACACACACATATTTTTAGTGATAAGTATTAAATACATGGTATTCAAGGTTTACACTATAGTGTTACTGACTTAAAGGAGTAATTGCTCTGAAAATTTTAAGTATTCTAAGTCAAATAACTAAGCTGTAAACTTATGGAATGACTTAGTTTTATTTCTGGCATCCATCATTTCCTGATGCACCAGCTGAAAATATGCTTGGCAGCACCAAAGGAAAACTGTAACTCCTGAAATAGCTTGTTGATGGATGGCTTGAAGAAGTTGATAACTGAGATAAGCAGCCATTGTCCCTGTTGCTGTTGCTATGTTAAGGGTTCTTAACCCATGTTGAGTTTGGAGGGCTGCATGCAGTGGTCTGGAAACTTCTGACACTACATGTAAAATTTTAGGTTTGTATTTTCGGGGGGAGAACATTCCCTGCATTACATCAGATTCTCAAAGATCTGTAACCCCCAAAATATTAAGAATTGCTTTTTTAGATGTTACATTGGTTTACTAGCTACTTGGGCTGTGATTTCTTAGGACATTTTTATCTTAATGGTAAAGGTGGGGAGAGTTGTTTTCAGGTGGGGCATACATATCTCATTGGGTTTACTAGTTTGGCTTCAGAAAGTAGAATGTGAGAACCTTTTTACTTGTTATCTTAAAAAGGAAAACTTACTTATAATTAGTAGTGATTATTTGCTCATGGTTTGCCTTTTCACTGATTATTCTAATCCAAGGTGTTTTTCTGCTCCCTTGCCCTCAACCCAGTGTTTCCTCATGCAGAGTGCCCAGCTTGTTTCATTTTGTCTGTGTCCTGTTCAGTGTAAAGATCTCAGATGAAATCTGTCTTGAGGCTTCCTCAGTTTCTAGATAGCTCTCCTTTTGATCTCATGTTGTGAATCTTCTATCATTTATTTGCTTCTTAATCACATGGTATTTTGTAGCAGCTCCTATATTATTGTTTTGTAATGTTATTTACACCTTTATTTTTGTATGTCTTGCCAATTATGTTGTAATCTCCTAAAGGACATCTAACCCGCTGCATATTTTACAAAATTGTAAGCACATGACTATCAAAAAGCTGATCCTCAGTCTGTATATTGTTAATAGGTTTTGTAATGACTTGTAAATCGTTTAATATTTGGTTAGAAAACTTGGTAATATCTTCTATTAAGGTATCTTCTCCAATGAAAATAAGTCTTTGTTTAACTTATCTATTACTTGGATTTAAATTATACTTATTTTATTTAGTTATATAAATGCAAATTAGTAAGCATTCAGAGTAAGCCTGCCTTACTCTGGGGAGGAGGGGCTTCCTTTACTTCCCTACCTCTGCTTGACCATGCATTTTAGGAGAGCCAACCTTATTCCCAGCCCCAGAAAGTCAGTGCTCATTTGCCTGAGCCAGTCATGGTAGTCTAATTCACCTTGCCAGTGATTGGCTTAGGAATAGGCACCCATCACATTTCTGACTGGACATGAAGGAAGATCAACTGAGAGACTCATGGGCAGATACAGACAGAAGAGACAGCCACCTCTTCCTGTGGCAGTTATTTGATCTGGGTGAAATGGCTGTTGATATTTTATCTATCATTGCCAACTTTGCTTAGGAGAGCTAGCTTGAGACAGAGGTAACATGTCGAAGATGGCAGAGTAAAAGGAGGAAGCAACCATGATGACATTGTTGAACTGACGTATTCACTAACTTGGGAGCTGTTTACCTCTGGACTTTTTAGGTGAGATAATAAATTCCCCCATTGAAGTTTAAGCCACTTTTAGCTAGATTTATGTTACTTGCAGCTGAAAATGTCTGCACTGATGTTTGACAGATGTGCTTATAATGCTATCTCCCTGGATAATCTTTTCTTGGTAGAGCCCCTGTTTTTCATGCCCAAACTTCATGGAAATGTATTTATATGTATATCTCAGTAAAGCTCTGCAGTCTGTGTCTATATAGAAAACATTTATATTTATGTCTTTCTAAACTCAAAACAATTGGAAATAGTCTGGAGTTCAATTTTAAATGAAATTAATAGATTGTCAGAGTCATAAGTAAACATTTTGAATGGTATACCCACTGCCATCAAAAATGTTGTGCATTTTGGGTATTGCTGATACCAAGGGAGACCATATTACTGCTACAAAGCAGCTAGTGATTAACAACCATACTAATTGGTGATCAGGAAAGAAGTTTAACATGCTCACATCATAGTTTGCTACTTATATATAGGCGTTTTTACTGTGTTTTAGTTATGTTTTAAGAAATTGGTTGAGGGTTTTAGATGATGTATTCCACATTGTAATTTTTCCCATCTAAAGTGATGGGAAATAGGCTTGCCATTATATTTTCCCACCCATTTGATTTTCAGGAACGTATTACTGATATTAGGCAGGGATTCCTTTACTAATCTGGACCAGCTATGTTATTAAGTCAGCAATTCTGCTAATGATAATGTAGTCTTTAACTAGCAACTCACCTGTATCCCTCACATATTTTAAATGTTACATATTTGGAAATGTATTTCCAAAATGCTGAAGGCAATAAATGAAACCATAATTTTTTTTTTAAGCATGGAAGTTCAGGAGAAAAATTGAAGTGTATGTTTCCTTTTACCATCCCAAATTTCTAGTTACAAAATCACTTTATAAAGTTTAAAACCAAGTATATATTATGTTTTTACTGGAGTTGAACATTAATCATGCCCAGTATGTCAGATGTTAAAGAAGAGTTTTAAAGGTAATGAAAAATATTATATTAATCTTATTTTTAAATGTTTACTTTTTTATTATAAATTGAGCGCAGTTTTTTAATATTTTGCAATTATAAGGTGGGGGTGATGCAGCACATAAGTTTTAGAGCTAAAAGGACATCTTAGGGATAATTCTAAATAGCCACATATGTAAATATTTCTGTTTGATAGTTATATATTGAGAATACTTTAATATATGTAAACTCTTTTGTTTTTGCTAAGGAGAGAAAGGAAGGTAAATATAGTATTGAGCTACCTTATATGAAATGCCAAATTATGGTATGAACCAATTATAATGAAAGCATTCCCTTCACATATAAATGCTTTTCTATCCTGCAGGCATCTTTTTATTGCTAAAGTTGGGTTAAATTTTCACCACAGAAATTCAATTATGATTTATACCTGTTATGAAAATATGTAAATACATCAAATATATTTTAATGTTTTAGGTCCAGATATATTTAAATGTTTTTTATCCCCTAAAGGAGTGCAATTTCTTTCTGCTCCTTCTAGGTCTCCAAGGTTACAGGACCTTGAAGCATGTAGAACTCAGCATGGTACAAACCTGTATTTCTCAATTTGTGCTCCATGTGACCCTTCCTGGAACTGGTCAGAGGTGTTATGCTGCCAACATTGAATAATGGTGGTCTTTTCACAGTTTGTAGGGGAAAAAAACTGATGGAATTTCAGGTTTCTCATTCCAAAATTTTCCTTAAATTCTAGAAAGAGCCACCATTAATTTTCAAGCAAGTATTAGGCAGATACAATGCATGAATAAGGAAAAAATTGTTATTCAAGGAAAAAAACTTGTAAACAACTATCTACTTTTATAACTGTTCTTTAGATGTTTGTAGTCATAATCATGATTTTATATTCAATTAAAATAAACCAAACATTAATAGCAATTTAAACTTAGAATTACTAAATACATAATTTCATCTAAAATGATAGTTTGTATGATAGAATTTAAAATATCAATATTTAATATTGTCCTGCAAAGAGCATTTTGACTTCAAGCCCTGCATGACATTCACTATATGAAGAGATTACATTTCGAAGGAGAAGATGGGAACTCTGCTGCTTATTTTCTTTCTCATCTTATGCATTTCAGATCATTTTGCTGGGAAATAGATTCTCTATCCAGTGACTGAGGAAGTAAATTGGATTTTTATCTCTAAAGTTTTCTTAGAAAGAGCTTTACATTTTAGTGACACTTTTTTGTTCTATGTATTTGAAGAGACTGACAAATCCCTAATTTATTCTAATCTTTATTGAATTAAAATTTGATGGTATTGAAGTGTTTTCTGATACACTGAGTTCTTTCTCAGGAGGGTAAAAGGTGGTTCACCACCTGCCAAACAAAAGTCATGAAGATTTTTTAGTTAAAATTTTATCTGGCTAGTAGCTCAGTTTAGCCCTGACTAATCTTGTATTGAAATACTCATGCAAATATGGAAGGAAAAATTTTATAACTGTTCCAAAACTTAGAGTGACAGTTTAATGCTAGAAACTGGGGTGAAGTTAGATTGGGAAAAAACTAAGCTTCTACACATAGTACAGTATGTTGATAACTGTGGTTATTAACAGTTATTCCTCTTTACCCCTGGGGTTCTATTCTGTAAATGAAACAGAGTACTTCGCCCCCTTTTTCTGCACTCTCGCACACATATCACCATCTTCCCTTACTCTGGAAAGCAGCCAGTCAGCAAGTAGAGAAGGGACTGGTGGTGGTGGATGGTGATGGGGAGGTATAGTCTGGTCCTCACCAGGAAAATAATTTGGGCAGGAATAGAGACAAAAATTGGTGCTGCTAGTAGTCATGAGGAGAATTATAACTTTTTTCTTGTACTCCTGCAGACCATGTGGTAGAAATAAGAGGAAAAAGACATTCCAAGAGAGAAGAATGACACTGAATGAAAGCCCAGAGAAAATAGGCAAATGGATTGAATGCTATGTGCACCCACCTGCCTCTAAGCTGGTGGAAATTTATATTCATACAGTCTTTCTGGAAGACAAATCGTCAATATGTATCGGGAGCTTTAACAAGGTAGATTGATGCCCTTTGCCTTAGAAATTCCACTTTTAGTAATTTATCATCAAAACACAAGCAAATGCATTTTTTTGTTTGTTTGTTTGAGATGGAGTCTTGCTGTGTCGCCAGGCTGGAGTGCAGTGGCGTGATCTTGGCTCACTGCAACCTCCATCTCCTGGGTTCAAGTGATTCTCCTGCCTCAGCCTCCTGAGTAGCTGGGACTACAGGCCTGCACCACCATGCCCAGCTAATTTTTGTATTTTTAGTAGAGACAGGGTTCACCATGTTGGTCAGGATGGTCTTGATCTCTTGACCTCGTGATCTGCCTGCCTTGGCTTCCCACAGTGCTGGGATTACAGGCGTGAGCCACCGTGCCTGGCCAAAATGTATTTTTTAAAATGGTATATTTCATGTGAACCTTTTTGTTATGTATATTTTATGTGTCTAAAATAGCTGTAGGAGGAAAAACATTTACCTAAGGACCATATGATTACAGGTAATTTAATCTTTTTTCTTCCTGTTGATTACTTATATCTACTTCATTATTCTGTAATGAACAAGTATTACTTGTATAACTCCAAAGTCAAAAGGAACCCCAAAGGTATATGTCCCTGAATTCTTGAATCTCTCAGGGAGCTGTAGTTCTTCTAAAAGCAGAAGTACATTTTACTATTACTACTGAAATTGCACTGTGCTTCTTATTTCCAATATACAATTCACCAAACATTTACTAAGTAAATATGAATAGTTACTCTTAAAATATCTATATCTGTCTGTCTGTCTGTCTGTCTATCTATCTATCTATCTATCTATCTATCTATCTATCTACATTATTTCTGTAGACTTAAGGCCAGTGTATAATATAGGAAAATCTCATCTTAAACTTTTCATTCATTCTGCAATAGCTTAGTAATGTATAGACTTTCCAAGGGGAAAAGATGTTTTGGGGGAAGAAGTTAACCAACTTTTTATTTGGGTTTCTCTCTCATGTTTTCCTGGATGTTGACAGTTCTTTTATTCCCAAAAGAGCTTCATGAAACTAGAACTTCCAGTGTATCAGGAGGCATCCTTTAAACATTAAGGTCTATTTTAAGGTGAAATTCTACTATATTTTAAAAATTGTTTGTTTAAATTCTATAACTTTTAGTGGATTGCACAAATTTATGCCTTGTTTATTTTGTAATGACTTTATTACAATTTTAATAATTTAGCAATATTATATGAACGTGGTTTTATATCCTTCTTTAAATATTTTGTAAGATGTTTATGTGATATTTTAAGTTTAAACTTATAAACTTTAATCATATTAGCACTAGTTACCATGAGTGTATGTAATAATTTTTCCTCTATGGTGGGTTTTTGTATTGATAATAAAGTTAATATTTCATATTATCTTAAAATGGCAATTATTAAAAAGAAGAGCTTTCCCTCTGAGGACTGAGATCTCTCTTTTTGTTGCCATTATTGACAGTTGTTCTGGAATACTAATGCTTTGTTGATAGAAGGCAACTGAGTTTTTTTCAACTGAGTCATTAGACACTTGAACAAGAGCAAAACTTTAGATTTTTCTCCATACCTATAGAGGGGCACTATGAAGTAGTTGGAAATTTGTCTGTGTGAGTCATATTTGAGAATTCCAAAGAAGGAATGAAGCATGTTTTCTTTTTCTCCTCATGACTAGTGATAATTGAGTATCTTTTCTTGTCCTTATTGGTAATTTTTTATTTTTAATTTTTATGAGTATATAGTAGGTATATATATTTATGGGTTATATGAGATTTTGATACAGGCATACACATATAATAATCACATCAGGGTAAATGGGATATCCATCACCTCAAGCATTTATCATTTTTTTGTGATACAAACATTCCAGTTGTACTCCCTCAGTTATTGTAAAATGTTTAACAAATTATTGCAGACTGTAGTCACCCTGTTGTGCTATCAAATACCAGATCTTACTTATTGTATGGAACTATATATTTTTGTACCCATTAACCATCCCCATTCCCCACCCCACCCCACCACTGTCCTTCCCAGACTCTGGTAACCATCATTCTACTCTCTATCTCTGTGAGTTCAATTATTTTAATTTTTAGTTCCCACAAATGAGTGAGAACATGTGAAGTTTGTCTCTCTCTGCCTGGCTTATTTCACTTAACATAATATCTTTTTTCCACTTATGTTGTTGTAAATGACAGGATCTCATTCTTCTTTATGGCTGAATTGTACTCCATTGTGCATATGTACCACGTTTTCTTCATCCATTCATCTTTTGATAGATACTTAGGTTGATTCCAAATCTTAGCTATTGTGAATAGTGCTGCAATAAACATGTGAGTACAGCTATATCTTTGTTATCCTGATTTCCTTCCTTTTGGGGATACACCTTGCAGTGGGATTGTTGGATCATATGGTAGTTCTATTTTTAGTTTTTTGAGGAACCTCCCTACTGTTCTCCATAGTGGTTGTACTAATTTACATTCCCACCAACAGTGTTTGAGAGTTCCCCTTTTGGCATCTTTGCCAGTGTTTGTCATTACCTTTCTTTTGGATAAAAGCCATTTTAACTGGGGTGAAATGATATCTTGTTGTAATTATGATTTGCTTTCTCTGATGATCAGTAATGTTGAGCACCTTTTCATATACCTGTTTGCCATTTGTACGTCTTCTTTTGAGAAGCTTGTTGTTTCCAAGTAGAGAAAATCACTGTTACTGCCAACCAGGTAGCTGTGCAATAATTTGTTTACTTGCTGTCAACATTTTCCCCACCACAGTTTATCTCATAGAGAATTCTCAAGCCCAGCCAACTTTAAGATTTCATTTGTAACACAGAATGATTATGTTCTATTAGATAATAAAGGCCGTAGAGAGAGAAAAATTTCCTAACCTTGTCTTTCTGTCTTTTCTCGACATAATACATTGATTTTTTTTACTCTGATTCTGTCCATTTAATTTTTATTACATGTTTCTCAACCATGGTCTTTCCTTGTTACTTTCAGGCATAGAACTTCCTAAATGTTTAGTCTCAGGGCAAGAACACTCAAGCTTTTCATGTTCTTTGGCACTAGCAGCTGTAACACATTGAATTTCTGGCAGTGGAATTTCTACTCACAGGATCTGACCCCTCACACCATGGCCCTGAATAAAAAAAAAAACATTGCTTCTGAGCATATGCAACTCAGCAAGGATCCTCAACAACTTGTGTTCTATGTAGACCTAGCATCTTTAATATCTGTGTATGTTGGGAATTATCTGTCAATGTGTCACCTTTAGGTTCTTTATTTTTCTACATCTGTCTTCTATGGTCATAAATGCTGATTATAAGTTAAGCAGTAGTATGCACACTACGTCTTATGCACTCATGGTTGGATTTAGTATCCAACCATGGCAGAGGTGTGAAACAGTGAGATGAATCATTGACCTTTGTCTATAGGAGGCTCTTTTAAACCCTACTGTGTATATCTCCGTTGTTTTTTTTTTTTCTGATAAACTGTTACCTGTATAATTTTTTTTTGAGACGGAGTCTCTGTTGCCCAGGCTGGATTACAGTGGCGTGATCACAGCTCACTGCAGCCTCTACCTACTGAGTTCAAGCGATCCTCCCATTGCAGCCTCCTGAGTAGCTGGGACTACAGGCATGCACCACCATGCCCAGCTAATTTTGTATTTTTTGTAGAGATGGGGTTTTTGCCATGTTGCCCAGGCTACCAGTGTAATTTGTTTTCTCCTAAAACTCATACAAGACTCACTCTTTTAGCCAAAGTTGATAAGAATTATTAGGTAGATTAAAAAAAAAACACCCCAAAACAAATGTGGTCTGATGGTGAAGTATCACGATAAAGACAATTTGTAAAAACTGTGAAATCATTTTAGATCTCAGTATAAAATTCTAATTTTCTATTAAAAAAAAATACTTCTTAGAAGTGCTGAGCTTAGCCTCTGGAACTGGCCACAAGACCTGATTTGGGAAGAGGTAAACTGTTATATGAATTTAGTTAGTAAAATTGTAGAAATTCAGATGTCATTTGATCCCAGGGAAGTGTATTTCTCCCCAGCTATTAACCAGTGTTAACTGTCTGAAATTTATTGATCTGAAGGCTCTTCCTCATTTGTTGCCAGTAGCTCTCCCTCATACAGAACAAATGACTCACATGCTCAAGCTAAATAAAGCACTCCGTGAAGATTTTCTGCCTCTAGAACTGCTCAAAGTCACCTCTCAATAGTGGGCACTGGTTCTTGCCAACTGGTTTACCCTTATTAACTCTATAGGTAGGGCCCTGTGAAACCACACTAAGATGTAGATGTTCTCTCTTTTTCTTTCTTCTTCTTCTACTTCTTCTTTTTTTTTTTTAAAGGCTGCCCTTTTCAGACATTCCATCTGAAATCTGTTAAGAATAACATAAGACTAGTCACAGATTTATTGATTTTTCCTGGGCATTTGACTATGTGAAGTGGAACCAGCTATGACCTAAGCTTAGCGAGCTCAGTAAACACCCTCTCTTTGCTCCAAGGTCTATATAACTTCTGTCTTAGTACACGTTCCAAGCCGTCAGTAGGAATGGTCTTGTGATAGATCAGATGATTTTCAGTCAGGATAAGTCAGATTGTTTTGTTTTTCTTTTTATTTAAAAAATTATTTTTTCACCCTTTAAAATCTTGACGATCATATTCCACTTCTTGATGGGATGTGTACCTGACCCTTTGATACACTTTGCAATAGTGCTGATTGTTTGGCTTTCTGAACATATTCCTTATTATCTAGAAATAATATCTTCTGCTATCTAATTATTTTCCCAAAGGACTGCTTAGTGTTTATTGCTTTAATATCAGAATCCTCTATTCTGCCAGACAAGTTGCAGCATTTAATTTGTTTTTTTTCTAAAACACCTATGAAACAGATAAATTATCCATTTTATTTCATTTCCTGTAAGTTATTTTCTTAAAACAGGTATCTTATGGGTACCTACTGGAAACTAAAAAATGGCTAATGTAAAATTCATTTTGAAGTATTATTGTGGCTTCCTTTTGTGGCAATCCTGCTCAAAATTTTCCAAGTATCTCAGGAAGGAAGAAGCATGAATATGTACCTGCTAAAGCCCTTGGGGTGGGCACCTAACTTTAAAGACATTTTTAATTTTTTAAGCTGGTATTATCAAATTCATGTGACATTAGCACTCAGTGTATAATAAAGCTGTGGTTATTTTAACATAAAATGCTTTAAATTATGTAGCTTCAAGTAGTAAACTAGAGGATAGGAGATTTACTGTATTTTTTCTTTGTCATTATGCCTCTTTTCACATGGTGCATGTACTCTTGGGTATCCATCTTCCAATTTGAGAAGCATAAATCAGAGTTTTTCAGTTGCTTAAATGACTCTCTGTTTGAGACCAGAAGTGTTTTCAGAGGAAAATTTTGATATTCCCTCAGCTCACCTTCATGAGGGCTGTGAAATAAAAACTTTGGGGAGTTGCCTGGATTGGATTCCTTAGCAAGCTGACCCCACTACTCATTTGATTGTTAGAATGTGCATTTCTTTTAATTAGAAATAGAGAATTTCTGCACTTCAGGTTCTGGCTAGACAATATGTTATCTGAATCAAATACTTACTAAATGCCCATGAGTTAGACACTGAGCTGACAGGCACTAAGAATAAACAGGTAGTTCTGTATCTGATGTGATATTATTTATTTTGAATTGCTATATGCTTCATTAGTGTTTTTGGGTGAAATTTAGTAAGATATAGATAGGCCAGATTTATTTCTGTGAGAAGATTGCAAAATATAACAGTTCCCATTCTTGAAGTAACTAGAGAAAATTTTTTTAGTGCTTTTTAAAATAAGGTTTATATAATGGTGCCTTTCCTGCTGCATCTCTGCCATCAATTTCAACCAAACTGGTAGAAGTTTTGATTGAGAAGTAGCTGTAAGTTGACTTTCAGTGTTTTTACAGCTTAGCCTTTTCCTTAGAAGTCACTTCTAGAACCAGATCCACCTGATTTAACAAAATGTGTTTGAGGTTGAATCATTGCAGGCTTTATTCTGTCTAAACGTTTTTTTTCTTTTTTCTTTTTTTGTAGTATTTCATATAACTGGAGATCCTATTTAGGCAGTTGATTCCACAGTTTTGACTATCAAGTAGCCCAGTTGTAATGTGGGTGCTACAGCCTCAGCTTCTTAAATTTGGTTTGGAGCATCCTTTCAACCTTCTTTCTCCAGCTCTTTATAATTACCTGCTGCACTTCTTTAATGACTATTTAGTGGTAAGGTAAATAGGAATCTTGTCTTTAGATGAATTCATCTCAAAGTGATTTGGAGCCAAAAACCAGACCCTGACATTTCTGGCTGTGGATTTCGTTTTCGTTTCCACCAACTCACTCCCTTGTCTCTCTTTTTTTTTGGAGACAGTCTCACCCTGTTGCCCAGGTCTGATAACAGCTCACTGAAGTCTCGACTTCCCGGGGCTCAGTGATTCTCCCACTTCAGCTCCTCAAGTATCTGGGACTACAGGGGTGCACCATCATGCCCAGTTAATTTTTATATAGTTTTTGTGTGTGTGTGGGGGGGGTAGATACCAGGTTTGCCACGTTGCCCAGGCTGATCTTTGCCTGCCTCGGCTTTCCAAAATGCTGGGGTTATAGGTGTGAGCCACCGTGCCTGGCTGGGTTCCCCCAACTCTCAAGAGATGCTGAGTTCACTGATTATGGGAATGCCAGAATAGAATTCTGAGAATGCATTTGTGTTTTTCCTTCTTATCAGACTCATTTTAATAACATAACAGATTTAGTTTTTAGTATTCATTGATTCTTTATCCAACTGGTTTAAAACTTAAATATATTTATGCTTTAATCACTCATAAACTTGGACCTCAAGTTAAAAATTTAATATCCTTAGTTCCTTAGAATTTTATAAGAATTTTTGAATTAGAAGTACAGTTTTGTTTAGTTTTTACTTACACTAAAATAGGAAAATCATTAAGCTGTTTAAAAATAGTGGCACCAGACTTAACTAAACACGAGCAGTGGAAAGTTTCACTTTAGAAACTGCTAGAGAACTGAATCCCTAGGGTGGTCCCTGGATGTGATGGTCCAATCTGTAAGGTCATCTTGGAAATAGATTTAGTTCTAAGCTTAGGACCAGAAAAGACTACTTCCTTCCTCCAGGCTTTTCACATTTATCCCTAAAGCTATATTGAGTGAGGGCAGATACATTTTTCAATTCCACAACTGCTGGCGCACCCCAACTTGTAAGGTTCTGTAATCTTAGTGCTCATATAATGCCTTACAAATATTAAGTTTTCAGTAAATATTTGTTGAGGGAGAATGAGTAGATGAATTTGCATGGTAAGAACTCTAAACTGAGCTCTGGGTTATAAATAATACATTTATATAAGTGGAAATACGTTTTTTATTTATTCATAGATTATAGCCAGAAAACTACACTTAAAAATAAATTCCTGAAGTGAAAGTAAAAATTAATATTTTCTTCTCAATGAAGTAAGTGTGGTGATACTTACGAGTTATTCAAATATTTAGAGATGCTCACTCCAGTAAATAACTACTTCTGTGGAGGGTGTCTTAGTCAGTCTGGGCTCCTTTAACAAAGTATCATAGATTGGTGGCTTGTAAATGTATTTCTCAGAGTTCTGGAGGCTGGGAAGTCCAAGATCAAGGCATTGGCAAATAGGCAGTCTGGTGAGGGCCTTCTTTCTGTTCATAGATGGCGCTTTCTCCCTGCTCCCCAACGTTGGAAGGGTCAAGGTGGCTTTCTGAGGATTATTTTATTCCATTTTTGTGTACTTCACCCTCAATACCAAATTACCTCCCAAAGGTCTCCTAATACCATCACTATGAGGGGTAGGATTTCATTTCATGAATTTTGAGGGAACACAAATATTCAGTGTAGAGAAAACACCTGAAGTCCAAAAATTTATATTAAGAAAAAGTCAGGCTGGGTGCAGTGGCTCATGCCTGTAATCCCAGTTTGTGGGAGGGCAATGTGGGAAGATCGCTTGAGGCCATGAGTTCTAGACCATCCTGGGTAACATAGAGAGACCCCATCTCTACAAAAAACAAAACAAAACAAAAAACACCAAAGGGCCGGGCGTGGTGGCTCATGCCTGTAATCCTAGTACTTTGGGAGGCCTAGGCGGGCAGATCACCTGAGGTCAGGAGTTCAAGACCAGCCTGGCCAACATGGCGAAACCCTGTCTCTACTAAAATTAGCCAGGCATGGTGGTGAGTGCCTGTAATCAAAGCTACTCAGGAGGCTGAGGCGATACAATCGTTTGAGCCCAGGAAGTGGAGGTTGCAGTGAGCTGAGAATGTGCCACTGTACTCTGGCCTGGGTGACAAGAACGAGACTCCATCTTAAAAAAAAAAAAAAAAAAAAATGCCAGGCGTGGTGGTGCATACGTATAGTCCCACCTACATGGAAGACTGAGGCAAGAGAATTGCTTGAGCCTAGGAGTTTGATGCTACAGTGAGCTATGATCATGGTACTATACTCCAGCATGGGCGACAGAGGGAGACCTTGTCTCTTAAGAAAAAGAAAAAGTCATACAAGTGTAATTCACACTTGGATCTGTATGGCCATTTGGTTAATATTCCAGTTGTGTATTAGACATTTAATAAACATGTTCTGTATTCTTGTAGAGAAAAATGTGTGAGGAGGAATGGAATCTATCATACATATTTAAGGAATGAACTGTATCATTTTCTCTCTAACTGTGGGGCTTAGAGCCCTAAAACCTCATGTAAAGATAAATTTGTGGCTATGAAACTTAAAATTTTAAGGGGAAACTAGGTTAGGGGAACTTAAATTGAAGGTATGTGACAGTTTTTGCATTTGCTAAAAGAAAACAAAGCACACTACAGACAACCTATGTGACATTTTACATATCTTAAATTAGTAATACTGGAAACTGTCCTGCTCAACTTCATTTACCATCCGTTGTTTGCTAGAGACTTTCTCAGTGCTCACTCTTACATGCTTGTAAATCTGTGCTGCTTTGTGAACATGAGAGATGTATGAAGTAGTATTTTTCTGAACCTTCCCGTCTATTTAAATGCTCTGTGTCTGTGCTTTTCTGATTCAGAGTTGACCTTATGGGTCTTGCCTATAAGGTGCTATATTTCATAGTGAAATATGATTAGGAGGCTGATTAGGATGATTAAGAGAACGACAGGGTATTTACTTATGTTTGCCTCCTATCTGTTTATCAGTTCCCCTTCACTCTATTCAGGTTTATGCAGCTGTGGGTCCTCCCATGGTTATTTCATGACAAGCCCTTTACTCAACGTCTCGGATGACTGTCTGCCCTCTGAGGATGCCTGGGTGTATTTGCTTTCTTCAGTCTCCATTTATCTTTCCTAATAATTCACTGCAACCATTTCTGCCATCTCTCTGCCATCAGCTATACCTCCTTTCTCTGTTTCTGACCTCTTTTCTCTTCTTATGAATTTTCCAAATAAGAGTGGCTCATGATTTGTAAAAAGTAGAACTGAAATTCATATTGAAATTCAGATAGAGAAGGTATACAGAAATATATTCACATATAGTTGAATTTAATGTAAGGGATGTCAAGGTAGGGAAGTGATTACTATGTAGATGTTTTCTATTGTATTTGTGATTGAAAGGTAGATTTTATATGATAGTCATAGCTTGTCTTTAAAAGTTTGGTATGTGATAATATCAGAGCAGTAAAAGTCTATTTCATATTTTAAAACTAAGTCTTTATTAAATAATTATTTCACAAGTTAGTAATTATTGATATTCTTCTTTAGGGACTAGAGTTCCTATGCTTCCTAAACTGACTTTTAAGGAAAGATAAGACTATATTCAGTGCAGTTTTAATATTACATATTTTATTATATCTTATTTTTCAAATTGATATTTTATGAAGGAGTCTATGGAATATAATAGGAAAATTCTAGTTTGGGAGGCAGGAAACCTGGCTTTCAAGTACACTCAAATAGCTTTTATGTAAAATTCGGTGTTCTTTTTCTGTAATACTTGAAATAGCTATTTTCATTTTCATGTCATTTTCTGTACTTTTCCTGATACTTTTAAACATTGTTTTATTTTCAGATGAACAGCCCTCAAAGATGAAAATAAAAAGCAAAAGTTTCTTAATGTCTTAAATACTTTTGTATATATTAAGTGACTTTCTTTAAATTGAATCTTACTTTTCCACTGACATCTATTATGATTTTTGAAATGTGCTCCTGTGAGTAAAATTTCACAAGCCACCCTATCTGACTGTCAGTGGCCTGGTTTTTTGTTGTTGTTGTTGTTGTTTTTGGTTTGCCTTTTGTAAAAAATGCTTCGAGACAAGTCAGCCAGTTTGTTTGTTGATGAACAGTTATTGCCTCACCCACCTGTACAACTTCATTGTCCTAGCTACAGGGGAAAATCATTTGATTTTTTACTTGTGTCATTCTCCAGTCCTGTTGTTGTGTGAACTTATAATGTGCTCCTTGAAGCCATGCGAGCAGGCACAGCGGAATTTCAGGAGAATGCCATCAGCTAGTCTTCTAGTTAGTACTACACTGAATTTACTGCCTGCTTTTTAGAACTTCCTTGCCAAACCTTCACTGAATGACTCTTCATATAATTGAATACAGCTGTAGTTTATTTTATTTGCCGAAAATAATTACTGGTGCCCACTAAAATGGTGATTAAAATCCACTTGATGTTTGTACTCTTTTTTGCTAAGATTTTAAAAATGTGCTTAAAATGAGGCTTCTACAATAAAAATAATGTAGTTTCCTGAATTATGGAATTCGTGTGTTCTCATTTAAGGTTGCAGTTTAAACTGATCTTTTATCAAAATTTAGACTAAAGAAGAGATTTTCCATCTAATTTATTTACCTATAGAATTTTTAACTTTTTAGTATGAAGTACCATTTTGTGAGTGCTCTAATTTCTTATTTATTAAATAAAAAGAAAACTAAATTTTATTCATTGTGTGGATATAGCAAGTACACATAATTTTATAAACATCTTTTTGTAACCTATATTGAATCCCAGAGGTCCTGACTCAGGTTTCAAACAAGCTCAAAATACAGGCACTTACAACACAGGTGCTAACAACAATTTGTCCTAATCAGTTCAGGGCCAAAGTTCAGTTCCTTCTTCTTTGGCCAATAGGATGTTTTAATTATGAAACGTAGACATCTCAGCACTTTGGGAGGCCGAGACTGGCAGATTGCTTGAGCCCAGGGTTTTGAGATCAGCCTGGGCAACATTGTGAAACCCCGTTTCTACAAATAATGCAAAATTAACTAGGTAATGTGGTGGCGTGCCCCTGTAGTCCCAGCTATTTGGGAGGCTGAGGTGGGAGGATTGCTTGAGCCTGGGAGGTTGAGGTTGCAGTGAGCCATGACTGTGTCACTGCAGTGAAGCCTGGGTGACAGATAACCTGTCTCTTAACAAAGGAAAGAAAGAAGGAAGGAAGGGAAGGAGGGAAGGGAAAGAAGGAAAGAAAAGAAAAGAAATAAACATAGATATACCTTAGAGCAACAGTTCTCAAGGAGATACTTTGATGGGATCCCAGCCATCTTCCTTTTCCAACTAAGTATCTGTGTGTGAGGCTGCGTTTTCTTTAATATATTTCAACTAAACAATACATCACAATAGTCTGAATGCAGAAGAGAAAGGCCAACTGTTTTCTGTTGAGCTAGAAATTAAGGATATTTGTAAAAATATAAGGCTACTCTTTTTACTATCTTTTTGTTTTGGAAAATATAGTCATTTTTCATAGAAACATTCATGTAAATATGTAAAACAGTTAATAAATATATTTAAAATTTGTTTTAAAGTTTTGATTTCTAATATGAAAAATATTAACAGATATAACTGACGTAAGAGTCCTTTGGGTCCTCAGTAATTTTTGAGAGCATAAAGAGGTCTTGGAGATCACAGAGTTTAACAACTGCTGCCATAAAGAATTGCTTCTGGGCCGGGCGCGGTGGCTCATGCCTGTAATCCCAGCACTTTGGGAGGCTGAGGTGGGTGGATCACAAAGTCAGGAGTTCAAGACTAGCCTGGCCAATATGGTGAAACCCTGTCTCTACTAAAATAAAAAAAAAAAAAAAAATAGCTGGGCATGGTGGTGCACGTCTGTAGTCCCAGCTATTCAGGAAGCTGAGGATGAGAATCACTTGAACCCAGGGGGTGGAGGTTGCAGTGAGCTGAGATCGCACCACTGTACTCCAGCCTGGGTGACAGAGCAAGACTCCATCTCAAAAAAAAAAAAAATTGCTTCTGTACTTAAATGCCAGTTTAACTTATAGATTGTCTTTAATCACAAAAGGGTCATCAATTGAAAAAAAAGATGTGTTTTATTTGGGTAAAGTAAAATAGGCCTAGAAGATGGGCAGATTCTAAACAGTATTCATCATCTGAATGAAAAGAAGATTCTGGATAAACTCAGCATGCCGTTACAGATACAGAAGAGGAAGGGCGCTGACTGTGAACCATGTTGCTTCTTGGCATCTGTAACACAGGACTACTGACATTCTTTCTGACATTGTTGTTATTCTGAATTGAAGGGAGCTCCTGTTCTCACATGTTGTAAACCAGTCTTTGTTTTTGAACTTTTTATGCAATGATGAGAAGAGATCTCAATTTAGAAATCTTGTTGACATGCATGGAATAAGAAGTGGCATATAAACTTCCAAGATGATTGTAATGAAGTTCGTATAGTTGATGCACTGTGATTTAGTTTTGTCATTAAGATTCTGTTTTGGAAAAATATCTGACTTATAAAAAAATAGAATCTTAAAAATGTTTAATCATAATAACCACTTACATTATTAGAGTGCTTTGGAGTTTAAAAAGTAATTTTACATGTTCTAAATAATGTAAGCACAATAAAATAATTATGTAGGTTTAAGTTAGTATAATTGGTTTGGGTCACTGCTGTGTACTGCACCCAGTGTTTATATTCAGTGTGTTATTACAAAATGCTTAATACATATTGTATGTAATCGTCTGGCTCTAAGTACTATGCTTATCTAATCCATTATTTTGATAATCATATTAGTATTTCTATTATAGGGATAATGAATTAGAGTTCAAGATGAAACAGTTGAACTTATTTATAAACAGAGAACTGAATATTTTTAGGATTTTTAGGGTAGTGAAACTACTCTTATGATAATATATTGGAGGGTATATGTCATTATAAATTTGTCCAAACTCATAGAATATAAAATAAAAAGAGTGAACCGTAATGTAAAATATGGACTTTGGTGATAGTGATGTGTCAGTGTATGTTCATCAATTGTAGTAAACATTCCTTTCTGGTGGGGAGGTTGTAAATGGGGGAGGGTGTGCATGTGTAGGGGCAGGAGTTATATGGGAATTCTCTGTACCTTCTGTTCAATTTTGCTATGAACCTAAAACTGCTCTAAAAAATAACCTCTGCTTTAAAAAGGTATGTGTACTCTATAATCTTTTGTTAGAAATCTTTGTTGCTATTTTTACATGGAAAAATACAGGATGAAGTCATTATTCCCTAGAATAAATTACAGAAGTCACCATTCAAAGTTATGATGGAGTCAGGATACTACAAAGAAAGTAGATTATCTCAATAGTGTTGTGTATGTTGACTGATTTGGGGAAGACAGAGTAATTAGTGAAAATATGTGAAGTCCATGTTGAGTCAGAACAAAATGGATAATCACCTTTTGAGAAGAAAAAATCATCAAAAAGGGTCTAAAAATTATCTGTTGGTACAGATTTTGGGAAAATCTAGAAGAGGTGGAAGTAGTGAGGCTGGTCATGTTATCACCCTAGTCTGGGTTTGCTGGTTAGATCATGTATGATTGGAAGAGAGAGGGATAAGTTCAGGAAATACCAACAGAGCATGGGAACTATACTAGGTTCAGTGATTCCAAAACCAAAAATGAAAACTATATAACAATGCTAACAATATATGTAATATTTCCAGAGTTTCCAAAGCCTCATTTAAATTGTGCCTGAAAATGTTAGATATCATTTTTTAAAATTGGAAAAAATGAGGAATACAAAACTTAAGTAACCCGTCCAAAGGCACATACTAGTAGGTAATAATGAAGATAACTAATAATAACTCATTTACATAAGAACTCTAAGAACTTAGTACTATTATTTCTAACTCACAAATGGGAAAACTAAGTGTCGATGAGGTTGACTAACTTGCCTAAGAGTGCATGGTTAGTAAGTGACAGCTGGGATTTTAAACTAGATTGTCTGAGTCTGTGCTCTTAATCAGTACGTTCTACATCCTATCTGTTGTTTTTGTTATTTTTTGGATAGAGCATCTTGACTTACTTAGATTTAAAATAAAATCCATTGCAGCACAAACATTTGCAGGGGTGGCTAAGATCCTAACAGAGGCCCAGGGAGATGACAGCAAATCTTTCCTAATGCCAGGCTTATATTCTTGTCTCATTCTTATCTTTGAAGTCAAAACATTTTTAGTCAGTCCCTAGAAACAGTAACATGACTGTGTCAGTACACTAATTAATTAGCATTGAGGAGTTGTTTTCTGATGATAAATACATAACTATTGTACTACCATTCCGTGGTTGGTAGGATTGCTGTTTGTGCACATTATTTGAGGAGATGGAATAAACAGGCAAAATCAGTTTTTACAACCCTGTGTGAATACTGGTCTGTACAGCAAAGGTTATATTCATTATGGTTATAAACTCCTTGTCTGCTTACAATATTAATATGCAATGAATGTTATCACCAAGTTACTGTAACTCAGAAGACTTCAGAAAATATCCTCTAGGTATCAAATTAAATTTGTAACTATGGTACTTTTTGCTTGCCTTGAATGACTTTCCTTGGAAGCCAGAAGCCTTGTGTTCAGTTTCTAGCACCATCATCAATGTTACCTTGGGTAAATCATTTAAACATGTTGAACGTATGTTCCATTTGGCAGTGGGAATGCCATATGCTCTCAAATTGCTTCAGTGTGATTTTGTAAAAGTGAAATTGATTTTAAAATATGAATATATAAAGGGATTCCACTACTTATTAAGTAGAATGCATTGTATACTTCATAAAGCTAACAAATAATAAAAGAATAAATGATATTTTGGATTTTAAAAAAGACCTCTTTAGTTTCCTGTGATCCAAAATCTGGCTTAATTTTGCCTTAAAGCTATTCTTAGTGTTAATATATAACGCTCTTTAAAAATCGGCCAAGGTACCTTTGGGCATTTATAGTCCTTCTCTGTTCAGTAATGTCATTAACTTGAAATATAAAGATGCTTTCTAAGGAAACTGGTTTGCCTAGCCAGATCTTTTAATGTAGTTATTTTGCTATGTGAGCTGTAAAACCCAAACATTGAGGCTGCTTTCCACAATGCCTTGTTGCCCAGACAGTGATGTCATGTTTTAAGCATGTTTAGTTTGCAAAGGTCCTGCTTTTGATCCTTTAGTTGTCACTTTTTTAATGCAGCTCCTCCTGAATCACAAAGGTACTGAAAGTAATTTGCTTCATTAAGGTCTGTTGCTGACACTGTTGTATTTCAGTCGTCATTCTTCTCTTAGCCTCCTTCATTAAGACCTTATTCAAATTTGGATCATGGTTCTACTGCGACATCCATGCCATTATCATCTAAATAGCAATTACATATTCAAAAACAACAGCTTCTCCTTAACTGTCTGTAACTTAACATTTTACATAGATTCAAGTGGGAATTAAGAATAAAATGAATCTCTTCTTTGTGATTTACAACCCTCCCTTTCACCCTTGGTTTACTAGTTAATGTTGAATAAGCTACTTGTAGACGAAGGAAGACAAAATTATTGATTGCTCAGCTTTAGTTTTGTAGAGAGATATATATTATAAATTGTTTCTGTATTAAACAGTTACCCAAGTGTCAGTGACCCTTATTCAATCACCCATGTATTTATTAGACAGCATTTACCATTTTGGATATAAGGGGATCAGGTTTAACACTCTATTAAGAAATTAATAGGATCTTTTACAAAAGCAGCAGTGCTTTATAACTTGAAACATTGAAAGGAAACCTTTAAAAATAAGTCAACATATTTGTACTTTGTGGGACAGACCTCAAAAATAGAAGCAAATTCCATTAAAGTAGTAATATACTTTTCCTACTACTTGGTTTTGGCCATCTTAAAATTATATTTTATAATTAGTAAATAAGCTGATTTGGCTGAAACGAGCAACTATGTTTACTGGAGACCCAGCTTTTCAACAGATAGAATGTTAGGACTTTTTTTGCCCATTAATATGTGGTTCAAAGGAAGTTATAACAAGACACCAAATACATATGTATATATACAAATATAGGCAGTTGTATGTTTTTAAGAAGTTTTTAACCAGCAAGGGGTGTGTGTTTGTGTTTGTGTGTCTGTGTGAGAGAGAGAGGGAGAGGAAGGGAGAAAGTGTGGGAGGAAAAGAGAGGAGAAGACAGAAGAGGGAAACAGAGTCCTAACTATTAAAAATACCAATTAACTACTTAATAACACATCTTTCAGTGTCTTGCATAATAATTTCTTACATATTTTGCAAAATTCGGCATGGTTAAGGGATTTTGTAATGGTTAAATAATTTTATTAGTTGTTTGAAATTAACTGTCTTTGTTTTTCTATTTGTATGCTGAGATTTATCTCAATTATATGTATGAATAATATTATGCATGGAGTTACTTTTAATATGGATTTAACTGAGATTCCAGACTATATTCTTTGTAAATATGAACATTAGAAACTTGTTCAATTGTGGGTCTTCATTAATTCAAGTCAGGAAGGCTCACCCTTTGTCCTCACACCATCTCTTAAGAAGATAAGTCCTGTGGATAAGCTGGAGAGGTCAGATGTTGGTGTTCATTTAAAGCATTGCCACCCGAGGAGGGCAGAATGCTGTAAAACAAAGCAGAAGGAACTGTGTGGAGAGAAGGTGAAAGACTGGGGGACTTGAAGTTGAAAGAAAAGTCAGGCGCTGAGCCTGCAAGGGCAAAACGAGGCTTGTGGGATAAGAATAGTTTGTCAGAAGTCATCTGTTTGCTCAGAAGTCATCTTTCCCGAACAAGGGTCTGTTTGGTATGTTCCTGTATTACAATTTATAATAACTTTTTTTTTACCTGCTGAGGGTAAGATCTTTAAAGTGACATCTTACCAGATATTATTCTTAGCTCTTGCTTATGCAAATCTCAATTTGAAAAATAACCTTTTAAAGTTTTTTTTTTTTTTTAAATAATGAGAAGATATTCAGAATGTCAATGTGATGAACACCTGTGTACCCACCAATTGGTTTAAGAAATATAATTTATTAACCTTGAAGTTCTCTAGTCTCCCCCTTACTCCCACCTCAGAGGTAAATTCCACTCTTTAAATTCTCCTTTTTTGGGGTCTCTTTTTAAATAGTGTTAACATATTTTTAATATGTGTAGTTTTGTATGTTTTACAACCATATATAAATGGAGTCACTCACAATGTATGTACAATATGTTCTTCAGCAATTTGCCTCTCTCACTCAGTATCATGTATCTGGTCTCATCTGTATTGCTCCATGTATCTTTAGTTCTTTCATTTTTATTTGACATTCCATTGATGAATGTACCACAATTTATATATCTGTTCTGATGATGAACATTTGGGGTTTTGTTTTGTTTTCCTAAAAACAGTGCTGTTACTGAACATTAGTAGGCAGAAAAGAAAACCACCTTGATCTGTGTCTCACACTTTATGCAAAAATTGCCCAAAATGAAAGGACTAGTCCCTAGAATAAGTACTTGCAAAACTCAGCAGTAAAAAACAAAAAACAAAAAAACATAAAACCAGATTAGAAAATGGGCAAAAGGCATGAAGAGACATTTCCCTGAAGAGGATATACATATGGCAAATAAGCACATGAATAAGTGTCATTAGCCATAATGCAAATTAAAACCATAATGATGGGTCTCTACAAACCTGTATCAGAATAGCTAAAATAAATAGTAATAACACCAAATGCTGGTAAGGATGAAGAGAATCTGGATCACTTTTGATGATAGGAATGTAAAATGGTACAATTACTCTGGAAAATAGGCAGTTTCTGAAAAGCTGAATATGCAGTTACTATACAACTCAGCAATTGCACTTTGGGCATTTATCCCAGAGAAATTGAAGACATATATGTGCATAAAAACTGAGTATTTATAGCAGTTTTATTCATAATAGACCCAAACTGGATACACACCAAATATCCTTCAACAGGTGAATGGTTAAATCTATGGTATATCTATGTCATGGAATAATACTCAGCAAGAAGTAACAAACTATTGATATATACAACAACCTGGATGAATCTCCAGAGAATTATGCTGAGTGAAAAGAGCCAATCCCTAAAGGTAACGTACTGTATGACTTCATTTATGTAACATTTTTGAAATGACAAAACTATACACAAAAAGTAGAGAAATTAGTGGTCGCCAGTGGGTAAGGATGGGGTGAAAGTTAGAGGGAAGTGTGTGTGGCTATAGAAGGATAACACTGGGGATTCTGGTGGTTATGGAGATGTTCTGTATCTGGTCTGTGTTAGTGAAATATCCTGGTTGTGGTATTGAACTATAGTTTTGCAAGATGTTGCCATTGTGGTAAACTGGGTAGAAGCTACATGGGATATTTCCGTATAATTTCTCCAATCTGCCTGTGAATCTAGAATTATCTGAAAAAGTTCAATTAAAAGACAAAATGATGCTGTTACAAACATTCTTGTACGTGTCTCCTGGTGCACATATGTGAGCTTTCCTCTAGATTTTATTTCCAGGAGGAATTACAGGCTATGCACATGTTAACTTTAGTAAATAATGGCAAATTTTTTTCCCAAGTGGTATATGAAAATTCTACTTATACTCTATCCTTTTTAACATGTAATACTGTAAGACTTAAATTTTTATTGGTCTGTTGGTTATAAAATGGTATCTTGTGTTTTTAATTTACATTTTCTTGTTTATAATGGAATTGGACATTTTTATTTATGTTTAATAGTCATATGTGGTTTTTTTGCTCAGTAAAATCACTATTGATCTCTTTTCCCTATTGTATTATCTGTCATTTAAAAAGTTGATTCTAAGGGGATCTAGTTACGAATTTTGTTACATTTTACAGTTATCCAGTTAATGACTTATGTTTTTCTTTTTATCTGTTAATGAAGAGACATTTTGATGTGACAGTTTTAAAATATATAAAACTTTTCCTTAACTTTCATATTTCAGTCTGATTTAAAAAGTCCCTGCGTGGAGATCAGAAAGTCATCTTCCTATAGCATCTTCTTAAAGCCCAATGGTTAACTTTGGTTATAGTGTGGTATAGTGATCCGATTTTAATTTTTTTTTGTAGGGATAACCTATTTTCTTAGGACTATTTTGGATTAATTCATCTTCTTTTCTTCACGTGTCTTCCAAGCTTACTCTTACATATATAGTATCTTTGGTTCTCCTACTTTATCAGGCTATTTTTCTCTCTCTGAGCCAATGTCTTAAAGCTCATTATATTACCATCCTTTAAAACCATCTCAACCTTCCTTTGTTCTCTGCTTTTCTATATAATGAAGCATCAGTTCATCTTATGCCAAATAAATAAAAAATGAATAATCAATGGATAATCACTCAAACCCACCCACTCTGATGTGATTTTTGTTGAAATTTTATTGAACATATAGATTAATTTAGGGGAGAATTGCTATATTTACAATATTTAGTCTTCTTCAGAAATATATTTCTGTCCATTTATTTAGGTTTCCTTAATAAATTTTTGTAAAATTGCTATGCATTTTTTTTTCTTTTATTATTATTATTATTATTATTATTATTATACTTTAGGTTTTATGGTACATGTGCGCAATGTGCAGGTAAGTTACATATGTATACATGTGCCATGCTGGTGCGCTGCACCCACCAACTCGTCATCTAGCATTAGGTATATCTCCCAATGCTATTCCTCCCCCCTCCCCCCACCCCACAACAGTCCCCGAAGTGTGATGTTCCCCTTCCTGTGTCCATGTGTTCTCATTGTTCAATTCCCACCTATGAGTGAGAATATGCGGTGTTTGGTTTTTTGTTCTTGCGATAGTTTACTGAGAATGATGATTTCCAATTTCATCCATGTCCCTACAAAGGACGTGAACTCATCATTTTTTATGGCTGCATAGTATTCCATGGTGTATATGTGCCACATTTTCTTAATCCAGTCTATCATTGTTGGACATTTGGGTTGGTTCCAAGTCTTTGCTATTGTGAATAATGCCGCAATAAACATACGTGTGCATCTGACAAAGGGCTAATATCCAGAATCTACAATGAACTCCAACAAATTTACAAGAAAAAAACAAACAACCCCGTCAAAAAGTGGGCGAAGGACATGAACAGACACTTCTCAAAAGAAGACATTTATGCAGCCAAAAAACACATGAAAAAATGCTCACCATCACTGGCCATCAGAGAAATGCAAATCAAAACCACAATGAGATACCATCTCACACCAGTTAGAATGGCAATCATTAAAAAGTCAGGAAACAACAGGTGCTGGAGAGGATGTGGAGAAATAGGAACACTTTTACACTGTTGGTGGGACTGTAAACTAGTTCAACCCTTGTGGAAGTCAGTGTGGCGATTCCTCAGGGATCTAGAACTAGAAATTCCATTCGACCCAGACATCCCATTACTGGGTATATACCCAAAGGACTATAAATCATGCTGCTATGCATTTTTCATAAAAATCACATTTCTCCTTTTGTCAGATTTATTCTTAGAGTGCTTTTTTGTTTTATTATTGTAGTAAATATTTTTAAAATTGTATTTTGTGTTTGTTGCCAGCATAGAAACATGTAGCTGATATTTGTAGCAACCATCTTGATAAAATATTTACTTCTCATAATTCATCTTTAGATTCTTTTGAATTTTCTAAGTAGATAATTATAACCTCTGTGAATAGTGAGTTTTGTTTCATTCAAATCCTTGTGGTTTCATTTTATCTTTTGGTCTTATTGCATGGTCTAGGACCTCTAGTATGTTGAAGAGAAGTGTCAAAGAAAACATCTTTTCCCCACTTTTGATTGTAAAAAGAATGCTTATAATGTTTGCAATTGTTAACTACTAAATACAGTACATTTTGTTTTTTGGGTTGCTCCTGGTTGTCTAAAGGCTTATTGAAAAAACATAATAGGCATAGAGTGTTACTAGAATTAGCATAAGATTTGATTTTAATAGAATTCACCTGTAAAAATTATCTGGGCCTGGTGTTTCTTTAGTGGGTAGCTTTTATGTACTGAATGAATTTGTTGATAATTGCAGACTAGCCTATTGTGTCAATTTGGTAAGATATTTTTCTAGGTGATTGCTCATTTAAAAAATATTCTAGGGCCGCGCGCGGTGGCTCACACCTATAATCCCAGCACATTGGGAGGCTGAGGCAGGCGGATCACAAGGTCAGGAGACTGAGACCAGCCTGGCCAACATGGTGAAACCCTGTTTCTACTAAAAATACAAAAAAAAAAAAAAAAAAAAAAAATTAGCCGGGCGTGGTAGCATGCACCTGTAGTCGCAGCTACTCAGGAGGCTGAGGCAGGAGAATCGCTTGAACCCAGGAGGCGGAGGTTGTGGTGAGTTGAGATTGCGCCACTGCACTCCAGCCTGGGTGACAGAGTGAGACTCTGTCTCAAAACAAAACAAAACAAAAACAAAGAAACAAAAAAATCTAAATTTATAGACAGAGTGTTTTTTTTTTTTTAATGATATCTTCTTACCATTTTTTAATCTCTGGGATTTTCATTATGTTCTGCTCCTCCCCCCATGGCAATTTTGTTTATTTATTGCTTTACTATTTATTTTCTTAGTGTTTTCAAAATACCAGTTTTGGGATGTATTGTTCCTCTTTTGCATTTTATTTTCTGTTTCATCATTTCTTGCCCTTACCTTAATTATTTCCTTTTTCATTTTCTTTGGAGTTTATTTTGTTAGTTTCATTTTGACTTTTTAAGTTGGTTGTTTGTCCTTGGATCATCATTTTTAAGCTTTTAAAAATTCTAATATGTTCGTTAAAAATGCCCTGTATTTCCCTTTAAATGCTATTTAGCAGCTTCCAAATTTTAATTTGTATTATTTCCATTCGTTTATCATTTTACACATTTTTCTCTTTCCAAAAATTAAAAAAATTTTTTCCAGAGACAGGGTCTCACTCTGTCACCCAGGCTGGAGTGCAGTGGTGTGACCACAGACAGCTCACTGCAGCCTCGACCTCCTAGTCTCAAGTGATCTTCCTGCCTTGGCCTCCTGAGTAGCTGAGACTACAGGCATGTGCCACCACGCCTGGCCCACTCGTTTTTCATTGTCAATACTTCTTTGTTGAGTTATTTTTAAATGTTTTAAGATTTCCAAAAACTGAGTTTTTTTGTGTGTTATCTTTTTGGTGAAGATTTTTAATTTCATGTGCTGTGGTCAGAGAGGGTGGTACAAATGATAGAAATTCCTGAAATGTGTTGAGACTTGATTCATGGCCTTTTCTCAAAGAAAAGCATATCAGTCTTAACTGACCTCCACTTATGTGACTTTGCATATTGACCAGCATTTCCAACTTTTCTATAAATCCTTGGATGTTGACAGCATCTAGTTTATTCTCTGACGAGCAGACTTTCTTTGGCTGCTCCAGCAGAGTGCTGTTGAAGTGTCAAGCTGTTTGCTCCTAAATGTATGTACTTGTTTATTATAATTGCATGATTTAATTAAAATATGAATTAAGAGGTAGTATTTAAACATGAATAAAGAGGGAGTACTTATATCTATGAAACTTTGTTAAATGCTTTAGAAGTAATCTATATAGTTTAATTGCTAAAATAAAAAAGTTGTCAATTTAGGTGTGGGTGAGATGCCTTAGGATCTAGGAATCAGTGGTAGATTGATTTGTAAATATCTTTAAATTCTCATTTGCTTAAAAACAGTTGGAGATTGTGTACAATGTATTATATGTTGGACTTACATAAGAAAGACTTAGAACTCTATCAGGTGTCCCTAACTGCAAATAAAGACCTCAGCTTAAAGCAAGTAACAGGTTGGAAGCTGGGAGAAAGTCAGGTTTTAGGGTGTTGGGCACTTGTATAGAGTAATTTTTTATTTCCTCATGAACTGGTTGTTCAAAAATTTTACTTTTTTTTTTTTTTTTTAGTTGATAGCAACACTTGCAGACCTGTTGTACCATGTAGTTGAACTAAGCAGAACAGGGGCACTAGAATTAAACAACAACAACAAAGAAACAAAAAAAAAAAACTACAGAGGAATTACAGTTGCCATAGGCAGCAATGAAACTAGAACTAACAGACCAGTTTTTTGTTGTAGGCAAATCCACAAATCTTAGAACTTAAAAAAATACATTTTTTTTTAGTGTTTTACGAGATGAACTCTGAATTATAGACTATCTCACCATTAATATGCACCTTCAGCATAGAAACAGTTAAAGAAAATAAACTTACCTGAAACAATTGTACTCCCTGTGCATTGTCTTCACATCCTTTTTCTGAGTACCTGAGACAAAGTGAACTACAAGTAGGATAAGAACTGAAAAGTTTTCACCAGGTTTATGAATAAAATTTCATCAATGATCTTGGTGAATAGTAGTAGCAGAAGAGTTGACCTTAGACCTTATAGCTAGCTGTTAGAATAGCTGACTTAATGAATTTTTCCCCAAATCTGAAACTCAAAGCTACTGACAACCAAAGCTAGTTCCCTGATAAGTAACTTAGGGAAGTGCACTCTTATTTCAATAATTAATGCTTCCATGAAATTATATAAACATTCATGCATTCAGACAATATCTGAATATTCCTGTGTGCTAGGTGCTGTGCTGGGTGTTGGGTATGCAGTGATGAACAATACAAAGAAGAGCTCTGTTTTCATTCAAATGAGGATAAAATTTTTCAATAGCAATTATTTTTCAAAATGAAAATAAAGATCCACAAATTTCCAGAATAAAAATACCTAAAAGTCATAGTTTTACCATTGAATGTAATATCCTTCCTGTAACCCATGAATCAGAGTATGTAAAGAGATGTAAAAGATGTAAAAAAGAGTTTTGAGTTTTAATTTGGGAAAAGAAGTATAAGACAGTAGTAGCAGTCATATAAAATAGAATAGCATCAAACATTTAAAAAAATAGTATAGTGATAGCATAGAGCAAAATTTACATTTAACCATTTACTAAACTTTGGTGAAAACTATCACTTAAAAAATCCTTGATTACAAGGAGATAGTATAAAACACAGTTTGTTGCTGTTGTATATTTGTTTTTAAGTATCTCAGACAAATTGAAGAATTTTTTAAATTAGAAACTAATATATGTCAGACATATGGTTACAGTTAAAAAATTTTTTTTTGAAAATGAAATTATGGATGCAGAAAGCAAACAAGCTGTGGCAGAAAAGGATGGATCTAAATATGAAGAGGAGGAGGAGATAAGAGCAATCCAGAGGCAAAAATTACTCATGCCATAGGTAGTTATAGATGCCCTAGAAATAGTTCTATGTTGTATTGAATAACAGCTTGAGTTAGGATTCGATATTATTACAACATGGGAAGGAACAATGCCAAGAAAAATTGTATTTATTCTTATAACTTCAAAGTGATACAGGAGCTAGAAAGAAATTTAGGCAGTTAGTGAGGCTAAGAGAGTCCTTGGCAAGGTTTCCTTTTAAATAAAAAGCAGCCCCCAAATCATTTCTTTTCTAACAAAAGAGCAGCCTGAAAGATCCTGCTGCAGACATAGATAAGCAAGCTGGAAGCTTGCACAGGTGAATGCTGGCAGCTGTGCCAATAGTAAAGGGCCACTTGGAAGCCAGGTATGTTCAACATGGAGGCTCCACCTTCCCTTTTCTTTGTCACCACGTGCGCAGTAAAGAGGCAGGCAACATGGCGCTCGCCAGGTAGCAAACCCATCTGCCTAATAAAAGATTAGGGTGGAGGCCGGTGTGGTGGCTCACGCCTATAATCCCAGCACTTTGGGAGGCCGAGGCAGGCGGATCACGAGGTCAGGAGATCGAGACCATCCTGGCTAATACGGTGAAACCCCGTCTCTACTAAATGCACAAAAAAATTAGGCGGGCGTGGTGGCGGGCGCCCATAATCCCAGCTACTCGGGAGGCTGAGGCAGGACAATGGCGTGAACCTGGGAGGCGGACCATGCTATGTGAATGGCACACCTGGTCTGATCAATCTCTCGTGCCCTATGTAAATCAGACACCGCCTCCTATAAAACCAACCTCTTCTTGCCCTGAACCCGGAAACCCGTTCGGGACCCCTTCCTCTGCACGAGGGAGCGTTCCTCTTTCTTTTTCTTCTTCCTGTCTTTCTTTCTTTTTTCTTTTCTTTCTTTTCTTTTTTTTTTTTTTTTTTTTGAGACGGAGTCTTGGTCTGTTGTTGCCCAGGCTGCAGTGCAATGGCATGATCTTGGCTCACTGCAACCTCCGTCTCCTGGGTTCAAGCGATTCTCTCACCTCTGCCTCCCGCGTAGCTGGGACTACCGGCATGCGCCACCACGCCCAGCTAATTTTCGTATTTTTAGTAGAGACTGGGTTTCACCATGTTGGCCTGGCTGGTCTCAAACTCCTGACCCCAGGTGATCCGCCTGCCTCAGCATCCCAAAGTGCTGGAATTACAGGCATAAGCCACCTCGCCCAGCCTCCTGTTTCTTTCATCTATTAAAACTCAACTCTTAAACTCACTCCTTGTGTGTCCTCGTCCTTCAATTTCTTTGGCATGAGACGATAACCTCAGGTATTTACCTCAGACAACTCTGCTACTTCAGAAGTATTTACTTTATTAAATGAATATGATTTATTGATTTGAAGTAAAATGTTTAAGGTATGCATGTATTTTTTATGATTTCCCACTTTAACTGATTTTTTTATTAAATGAAGAAATGGTCTCAATCACATTGGCTAACATGGCCTCTATTTATTTAATTCATCTGTTTTTCCCACTTTGGGGCATCAATGGCATGGAGTATTTGGAAAACTACTTGTATTTGTAAAGAGTAAAATGCAGTTTAACAAAGAAGTTAGTTTGTAATTGTATAGTTCAGGAACTCTGGCCTGGATGAGAGCATGAGTTTGAAATTTTGTCCTCAAGATTTTGTTTTTATCTTACCATCACCTTTTATGCTTAAGTTTATGATTGGCCATAATTATCAAATTAACATATTATGTCATGTGAAAATCTGTTTATGAAACTTTTCTATTAATAAACTTGATGTTTAATTATAATATTAAGAGTCACAGAGTACTATAGATTCTGTTTGTCATAGTTGTGTAGCTTTTAGAGTTTAGGGAAATCTAGTTTTTAGAATTGACACAATGATTTTTAATTTTAGCAGTGTGTTGAATAATCTATGATATACCATTCACTTATTAACTTCACATTTTTGTATAATAAGTTATAAATTTTAGATCAGATAATAAAGTAAAACTGGTATTAATTTGGGAAGAAGAAATTGCAGAACTTGAGTGATTTTTCCAAATAATGTGTCAGCTATAACTTGAATGAGTTATTTTTATCCCCAAGGGTATTTTGAAATATACTTATGTGAATTTCTTATAGTTTATTTTAACCATAAAACTATTTTGACATTTTTATAATGCCATCGATGATACTGTATGCATAGTGAGGGCATGGGTTGTCTGTTCTTGCCACCATATTCCCAGCGCTAGCATGGAACAAATGAATAAGAAGGGAGTAAAAATACATAATCTAAATTTGACTATGTGTGTCTTCAAAATAATACCTTCAAGTTATTTTGAAGGAAAAAAACTATGTATCCAACAAATTGAAACAGATACTTACAAAATTAAGATGATTGTAAACGTGTGTTGTACTCCTTCTCATTGTTTTTCACATCCAAAAATATCCTCTTGGAGCCTCTTATCTGAGTAGCTTCTGTGGATCTGATGATGCTAGGATTTTATTTTTTCTTTTATTTTAAAGTTCTGATTACATCATCTCTTTGTATAGACATCATTCTTGACAGATGGCATTTATTAAATATGGACAGTAACAGGCAGTTAAAAAGACCTGCATGAGATAGGCAGGAACCTTTCTTTTTTCTTTCGACTCTCAGAAGCAATGCCAGCATTAGCTTTATTTAACTTCTAGATTAATTTAAAAAGAAACCTCTTTAAATTATGATTCAACAGGTATAGGGTGAAGTGAGGGAAATGTATGTGTGTTTTAAAGCTTCCCAAGTGATTTTGACCATCAGTTAAGTTTAGAAATCACTGATTACTATTAATTTCCTTAGAATTTGCTCATATATTTAATTCCAAAGAGGAAGAAAATTGAAATTTTAAAAAACATATGAGTATTTTTGGAGATGACATAACTTTCCTTTTATTGTGTTAAAAAAAAGCTTTAAGAACTGTTTTCTTCCTGCATTTTTATTGATTATCAAGATTTAGTGATGGTTTAGAGAGCTAAAAACACCTTTAGGGTGAATTCAGAAGATCCAAAAGATACAATGATGAAATATGATCAGCAAGCTTTAGGAGAGGATAACAAATGTGTGATTTTGAAATCTCTTCTATTTGAAACCAATCCAGAGTCTTGAATTTGATCCAGTATATAGTATGCTACAAATGGAAAGATTAAACTGGAGCAATATAATTAGGGTAAGCCATTGCATCTGCACTTGTATCGCAGCAACTGAATTTGAAACCAGCTGCAAAATGGTGACTAATCTCTCTGGCAAGCCCACATGAGAGTGTAGTACAATAAGCCAGCTTCAGCCTCATGAGCACATGTTTCTTCAACTTGCCTCTGAGCAGGTGATGGTGATGATGCAATCTGATTATACTTTTGAATGTATTCTAACCACAGTCAACAGTAGAGTCTCACAAGGGATTTCACAAAAGTCTTCAAACCGACTATGTATTTTTCAGATACTTGAGCTATAGACAGCCATGGAAAGTAGTAGTTTTTTTTTTCACCTTAGTGACTATTGTACTTTGCAGTACTTTATAATCTTAAGTTTAGGAGGCTTTAGTTTTCATATGTGAACTGAAGATGAGAACAATAATGTGGAAAGAAAATACTTGTACTTGGAGCTTTTATTCTGAATTGTTCACAACAACTTTCACTGATCAATTAAAATAATTAAATTGTCTAGACTATTTAATTCTGTACAAACAAGAGTTGGTAAATCAGTGTACTGTGTTTAAGTGGTACACTAACCTTTTCATATTCAGAGAAGTACCTCCCTGGCTATTACCTGCCCTGATGAGGTGATATTTAAGTGTCTTGAACATTAAAGGTGTTTAATAAATACTCAGTTTGACTTGGACTTGAGCCTTTATTTTTGAAGGGAATAATAGTTTCTTCTTCCAGTGTACCTCAGAGGCACTTGGTAAGCATGAATAAAGCCATCTGTTTGAAAATGTATGTCATCTTTGGAAAAGTGCTACAGAACCTAAAATAGTCACAAATATTATTTCAAATGTATAGTTCAGAAGTAGAATACTTAGAAATTGCTTGCTAATCTTAATTGTAAATAGCTTAAAAAATATAGCTTGCAATAAAGGACACAAGAACATTAAAATAGAAAACTCGCAAACTATACATCTCTGAGAATAAAAGGGGAAATGGGATGTAAAAACCCTAGGCTGCTGGCACTCAAAGTTGTTATACAGCAGAATGACTTTGGCTGCTTGTCAGAAGTGAATAACCCTGGGCCTCTTCCCCATCACTTCTGATTTTATAGGTTTGGAGTGTGTCCCAGGCATCTGTGCTTTTAATCATTTCCCTCCCTAACTCTCCCCATCTAAACTTGAGAAACACCTAGACTACTGTAGTATTATGGTACTACAGACTACTGAGTATTAGTATAGTAGTATAGTGCTGACTAGTAAGCTTCCTAATTGCCAAACAAAAGAAAAATTTTCACTGTCATCAAAAGAAATAAACTTTTTTCATAGTAATTATAAAAAGACTTTTTGAGAAAAAAAAGCATCTTCAATAGTGATTTTGTAGAAGCCAATTTGTTTTTTTGTATATTTTTATTTAAACTTTTTTATAAAAACAAGGGGCACTTTACTGAAGAATTAAGAGCCTTCAGTGAAGGCTAAGTGCAGGTGTGCTGCCTTCTAGTAATCCAGACTAGGTGGTTAGTATGAGTTACCGGTTGAATTCTGTCCCCCCAAAAGATATATTTAAGACTTCACCCCCAGTACCTGTGAATGTGACCTTATTTGGAAATAGAGTCTGTTTGCAGATGGAATCAAGTTAAGATGAGGTCATACTCATTGGAGTGGGCCCTCCTCCTTCAATGACTGATGTCCTTATAAGAAGAGGGAAATTTGGACAGGGAGACACAGAGGAAATGGCCATGTGAGAGAGGCAGAGATCGAAATGATGCCACCACAAGCCAAGGGACACCAAGGATTACAAGAAACCACCAGAGCTAGGAAGAGGCAAGGAAGGATTCTCCCCTAGAGACTTCAGAGAGAGCATAGCCCTACTGACACCTTGATTTCAGATTTCTAGTCTCCAGAAATGTGAGAGAATAAATTTCTGTTGCGTTAAGCCACCAAGTTTGTACCATTTTGCTATGGCAGCTTTAGGCAACTAATACAGTATGTGAATCTCTTTTTCTGTCATTTGGATTTTTGACCAAAACTAGATTAAAAAAAACATAGTAAAGTTGCTTTTCTCTCATATTCCATATGTGTGCAGAGGTTCATGAGCTCTGGACCTGTCATTGTGGTCAAGTTTGAATTCTACTTTAAATGTTAAGGCGCCTGCATGAAAACCACACTACTGCTGCATAATTGTGAGCCATAGGGGATACTGCCATTAGGAGCCATTTTTCCTTAAAAAGAAGCTCATGCATTTGAATAAGTACTAAATGGTGATGGTAGAGTTATGTTTCATAAAATATGGAGGAGACTTTTGTCATCAGCAGGAACTGTCACTTTTATGATCTTCTACTGGAATGAAAACTCATTTCCACCCCAGGAAAGATCTCTGCAGAGGCAGTGAATCAATCTCTGTGCTGCCTCTTCCTCCTCCTTGATCTTTTTTTTTGACTGCTCACGAGGATTTTGCTACCTGCCCTCTCAGGGATTTTATTGAACTCCCCATCTGCGATGGTTAATACTGAGTATCAACTTGATTGGATTGAAGGATGCAAAGTATTGATCCTGGGTGTGTCTGTGTGGGTGTTTTCAAAGGAGATTAACATTTGAGTCAGTGGGTTGGGAAAGGCAGACCCACCCTTAATCTGGATGGGCACTATCTAATCAGCTGCCCGCTTGGCTAGGATATAAAGCAGGCAGGAAAATGTGAAAAGGCTAGACTGGCTTAACCTCCTAGCCTACATCTTTTCCCATGCTGGATGCTTCCTGTCCTTGAACATCGGACTGTAAGTTCTTCGACTTTGGTACTTGGACTGGCTTCCTTGCTCCTCAGCTTGCAGACCTATTGTGGGTCTTGTGATCATGTGAGTTTAATACTCCTTAATAAGCTCTCTCTCTCTATATATATGTATATCTATATATCTATGTAGATATATAGATATATATATATAGATATATACTATTAGTTCTGTCCCTCTAGTGAACTCTGACTAATATAGATTTTGGTACCAGGAGTGGTTCTAGAGGAACAGAATATTAAGGATGGAGTTCTTTCGTTGGTTTTGGGGATTCTGGAATTGGCTGCTTAATATGATTAGACCGAATAATGCTAAGGACTCTACTTCTAACAGTATGGAGAACACTGATAGTCCTTGGCATGAACTGTTTAGACAGTTATGCAAAATAAATGCATTTGACACTCCTGATTTACCGCTCATGTGAGGCAAGGAGTTTAGTGACTCTGTACATAATACCTTTGGCTATATGTGGAGAACTAAGGAATGTAATGAAGTTGGTTGGTTGCTCCTAAGTTCACTGGACAAAGTGATGAAAGAAAATGATGAATTCAGGGATTCTAACTCCTGGCTTCAGAAGCATATACTGAGCCTTAAATCTCCTAAGACTGCCCTCAGTGAGAGTCTTACCTCCTGTAGAGAAAGAGCTGAAATTGTGGCAAAACAGACACAAGCTCTTATCATGTGAGTGGCTGACCTGTAATGGAAGGTGCATGCACAGCCTCACCAGGTGTCTACTGTTAAAGTGAAGGCATTGATTGGAAAAGAATGGGACCCTGCAACTTGGAATGGGGACATGTGGGAGGACGCTGATGAAGCTGGGGACACTGAGCTTGTAAGCCCTGATGAATCTTTTTTGCCAGAAGAAACAGCTTCTCCATTCCCAGTATTGGCAACATTCCCTCTCCAACCCATGCTGCCATCAGCCTTTCCACCTTTGTCTGAGGAGATAAACCCTGCACTGCCTGAGGCAACAGTGATGGCCTCCCCTGAGGCAGTTGCCAGGCAAGATAATGTTGATTCTCCTCAGGAGCCACTGCCAACACCCCTGTTTGCTTCTAGACCTATAACCAGATTAAAGTCCTGGTGGGCCCCTAGAGGCAAGGTTCAGAGTGTGACCCATGAGGAGGTGTGCTACACTTGAGAAGAACTGCTTAAGTTTTCCAGTTTATATAAGCAGAAATCTGGAGAACAGGCATGGGAATTGATATTAAGGGTGTGGGATAATGGTGGAAGGAACATAGAGTTAGATCAGGCTGAATTTATTGATTTGGGCCCACTAAGTAGGGATTCTGCATTTAATGTTACAGCTCAGGGAGTTAAAAAATGTTCTAACATAGTTTATTTGCTTGATTAGCTGAAATACGGATTAAAATATGGCCCACTGTGAGTGAGCTGGAAATGCTTAATCTCCCTTGGTTTAATGTAGAGGGAGGGATCCAAAGGCTTAGGGAGATTGAGATGGTGGATTGGATTAGTCACTTTAGACCTACTCTTCCCAGCTGGGAGAGTCCAGAAGATAACTTTTGACCAGTGCTTTGCAAAATAGATTTGTGAGGGCAGCACCTGTATCTTTCAAGAGCCCAATAATTGCTCTTCTCTGTATGTCAGAACTAACAGTGGCAACCATAGTCACTCAACAACAAAATTTAAATATGATGGGAATAACTGGATCCTGAGGTGTCAGGGGCCGAGTGGTCGCACTCAACCGTCAAAGGCAAGGTAGGCATAGCTACTCTAGTGGACAGCAGAGACAAAACAACAATCAGAATAGTCTGACGCATGTAGAGCTCTGGCATTGGCTAATTAATCACGGTGTTCCTAGAAGTGAAATTGATAGGAAGCCTACTGCATTCCTACTTAATTTGTATGAGAAGAAAATTTTCAGATCGAATGGACAAAAGACTAATTTGAATTATAAAAACAGAATCATGGCCCCTCAATCAATTTCCAGAATTGAGCCAGTTTACAGACCCAGAACCCCTTGAATGAAGGGGAGGCCGGGTCCCCTTGAGGAAGGACCCCATTATACTACCGACAATTTATGCTGTTAATCTTTCTCCCATCCTCCCCCAAGGAGACCGCCAGCCTTTTGTCAGGGTAACTGATAATGTCATTTCAGATAGTCCCTGAAATGCCTCATCATTTCCCTTTCCCCAATGGACAGTTGATTTGAGGTGATGTTGATTCCAGGGGACCCAATGGGGTCCTCCAGTTAAAATAGGGCCTTATGGAGGTCAGGTAATCAATGGAGTTTTAGCCTCGGTCTGACTTGCAGTGTGTCCAGTGGGTCCCCAGACTCATCCTGTGGTCATTTCCCCAGTGCCAGAATGCATAATTGGCATAGACATACTTAGCAGCTGGCAGAACCCCCACATTGGCTCCCTGACTAGTAGGGTGAGGGCTATTATGGTGGGAAATGGAAGCTATTAGAGATGCCTCTACCTAGAAAAATAGTAAATCAAAAACAGTGTCACATCCCTGGAAGGATTGTAGGGATTAGTGCCACCATTAAAGACTTGAAAGATGCAGGGGTGGTGATTCCCACCACATCCCCGTTCAACTCTCCTGTTTGGCCTATGCAGAAGACAGATGGATCTTGGAGAATGACAGTAGATTATTGTAAGCTTAACCAAGTGATGACTCCAATTTCAGCTGCTATACCAGATGTGGTTTCATTGCTTGAGCAAATTAACACATCTCCTCGTACCTGGTATGCAGCCATTGACTTGGCAAATGCCCTTTTCTCCATTCCTGTCTATAAGGTCCACCAGAAGCAATTTGCTTTCAGCTTCCTGTCCTACCTCAGGGGTATATCAACTCTCCGGCTTTGTGTCATAATGTTATTTGGAGAGAACTTGATTGCTTTTCACTTCCACAAGATACCACACTGGTCCATGACATTGATGACATTATGCTGATTGGATCCAGTGAGCAAGAAGTAGAAAACAAACTAGACTTACTGGTGAGACATTTGCATGCCACAGAATGGAAAAAAATCAGACTAAAATTCAGGAAACTTCCACCTCAGTAAAATTTCTAGGCCTCCAGTGGTGTGGGGCCTGTTGAGATATTCCTTCTAAGGTGAAGGATAAATTGCTGCATTTGGCTCCTCCTACAACCAAGGAAGAGGTACAACACATAGTGGGCCTGTTTGGATTTTGGAGGCAGCACATTCCTCATTTGGGTGTTTTACACCAGCCCATTTATCGAGTGATCCGAAAGGCTGCCAGTGTTGAGTGGGGTCCAGAACAGGTGAAGGCTCTACAACAGGTCCAGGCTGCTGTGTAAGCTGCTCTGCCACTTGGGCCATATGAGCCAGCAGATCCAATGGTGCTTGATATATCGGTGGCAGATAGGGATGCTATTTGGAGCCTTTGGCAGGCCCCCATAAGTGAATCACAGTGGAGGCCTCTAGGATTTTGGAGCAAGGCCGTGCCATGTTTTGCAGATAACTACTCTCCTTTTGAGAGACAGCTCTTGGCCTGTGACTGGGCTTTGGTGGAAACTGAATGTTTGACTATGGGTCATCAAGTCACCATGTGACCTGAACTGCCTATCATGAACTGGGTGCTTTCTGACCCATCTAGCCATAAAGTGGGTCATGCACAGTAGCATTCCATCATCAAATGGAAGTGGTATATATGTGATCGGGCTTGAGCAGGTGAAGGCACAAGTTACCTGAGGAAGTGGCTCAAATGCCCATGGTCTCCACTCCTGCCACCCTGCCTTCTCTTCCCCAGACTGCATCAATGGCCTCATGGGGAGTTCCCTATGATCAGTTGACATAGGAAGAGAAGACTAGGGTCTGGTTCGCAGATGGTTCTGCACAATATGCAGGCACCACCTGAAAGTGGACAGCTGCAGTACTATAGCCTCTTCTTAGGACATCCCTGAAGGACAGTGGTGAAGGGAAATCTTCCCAATGGGCAGAACTTTGAGCATTGCACCTGGTTGTGCACTTTGCATGGAAGAAGAGATGGCCAGATGTATGATTATGTACTGATTCATGGGCTGTAGCCAGTGGTTTGGCTGGATGGTCAGGGACTTGGAAGAAGCATGATTGGAAAATTGGTGACAAAGAAAATTGGGGAAGAGATATGTGGATGGACCTGTCTGGTCAAAAACTGTGAAGATATTTGTATCCCATGTGAGTGCTCACTAACTGGTGACCTCAGCAATGCTTCTGCCAAGACTGTCATCCATGGACTCATGGAATATCTTATCCGCCATCATGGTATTCCACACAGCATTGCCTCTGACCAAGGCACTCACTTTACAGCTAAAGAAGTGCAGCAGTGGGCTCATGCTCATGGAATTCACTGGTCTTACCATGTTCCCCATCATCCTGAAGCAGCTGGATTGATAGAATAGTGGAATGGCCTTTTGAAGTCATAATTACAACGCCAACTAGGTGACAACACTTTACAGGGCTGATGCAAAGTTCTCCAGAAGGCTGTGTATGCTCTGAATCAGTGTCCAATGTATGGTACTGTTTCTCCCACAGCCAGGATTCACAGGTCCAGGAATCAAGGGGTGGAAGTGGAAATGGCACCATTCACCCTCACCCACTAGCAAAATTTTGCTTCCTTTTCCTGTGACATTACGTTCTGCTGGCCTAGAGGTGTCAGTTCCAGATAGAGGTGTTAGTTCCAGAGGGAGGAACGCTGCCAGGAGACACAACAACGATTCCATTAAACTGGAAGTTAAGATTGCCAGCTAAACCCTTTGGGCACCTCCCACCTTTAAGTCAACAGTCTAAGGAGGGAGATACAGTGTTGGCTGGGGTGATTGATCTGGACTATCAAGATGAAATCAGCCTACTACTTCACAACAGAGGTAAGGAAGAGTATGCATGGAATAGAGGAGATCCATTAGGGTGTCTGTTAGTATTACCATGCCCTGTGGTTCAGGTCAGTGGGAAACTACAACAGCCCACTCCAGGCAGGACTATAAATGGCCAAGACCCTTCAGGAATGAAAGTTTGGGTCACTCCATCAGGAAAAAACTCATGACCTGTTGAGGTGTGTGCTGAAGGCAAAGGGAATACAGAATGGGTAGTACAAAAAGGTAGTCATCAATACTAGCTACAACCACATGACCAGTTGGAGAAACGAGGACTGTAATTCTCAATGAGTATTTCTTCCTCTTTTTGTTAAAAACATGCTTGTTCATGTATACACTGTACTAAGAAAATGCCTTCATTTTCCTTTTTACTTTGTCATGTGACATAAGATTTATTGACTTCATATCAACATTTAAGTATTGTTAACTTTATGTAATAGCACTTGGGTTGGGGATTGGTGTGTTTTCGGTTGTACATAGCATAGTTGAATTATGTTAGGCATAATTATAACCTTATTATTGTCTTTATTTGAAAATTATATATGATCTCAGGAAATGTGTATGAGTTCAAGTGGACACGGGGTGGACTCATGATGGTTGATACTGAGTGTCAACTTGATTGGATTGAAACATGCAAAGTAATAATCCTGGGTGTGTCTGTGAGCATGTTTCCAAAGGAGAATAACATTTGAGTCAGTGGGCTGGGAAAGGCAGACCCACCCTTAATCTGGGTGAACACCCTCTAATCAACTGCTTGCTTGGCCAGGATATAAAGCAGGCAGGAAAATGTGAAAAGGCTAGACAGGCTTAGCCTCCCAGCCTACATCTTTCTCCCATGCTGGATGCTTCCTGTCCTCGAACATCAGACTTCAAGTTCTTCAGCTTTGGGACTTGAACTGGCTTCCTTCTCCTCAGTTTGTAGATGGCTTATTGTGGGACCTTTGTGTGAGTTTAATACTCCTTAATAAACTCTCTTTATATATGATTGTGTGATTTAATGCTCCTTAATAAACTTTTTTTATATACAATTGTGTGATTTAATACTCCTTAATAAACTCTTTATATATGTATCTATTCCATTAGTTTTGTCCCTCTAGAGAACCCTGACTAATACACCATCCAAACCTATTTTCTTCTATTGGCCCTGTTTTTAACTCTTGGGACCTCCATTGTGTGGTAAAATGCCCTATTCAGAGTACCAGCTTGAAGCCAAACTGGTACATGTTCAGATATGTGTGTACATGTGTGCACATCTAGAATTGTTTTTTGAGGATAAATTGGCTTTAACTGTAGGGGTCTTTATAGTCAACTTGACATAAAGATCTAGGGTACCTCTACCTGGGAAAATCCTGGTTCTCGCTGTTCACAGCTGGGGGCCAGCAGGGAAGTCATTTAATCTCTTTGAGTGTTCAGTTTTCTCATTTACAAAATTGAGATGATAAAAACCTATCTCAGGCTGGGCACAGTGGCTCACACCTGTAATCCCAGCACTTTGGGAGGCCGAGGCAGGCAGATCATGAGGTCAGGAGTTTGAGACCAGCCTGACCAACATGGTGAAACCCCGTCTCTACTAAAAATACAAAAATCAGCCAGGCGTGGTGGCGTGCACCTGTAGTCTGAGCTACTCAGGAGGCTAAGGCAGGAGAATCACTTGAACCCAGGAGGCGGAGGTTGCAGTGAGATGAGGTCACACCACTGCACTCCAGACTGGGCGACAGAGTGAGACTCCATCTCAAGAAAAAAAAAAAAAAAAGAAACCTATCTCAGAGGTTGATCCATGGATTAAATAAGTAGCCATATCTGCTACACAGGAAGCACTCAAGAAGTGGTATCTCTTGCTGCTATATAAATAGTATTAAGATTCCAGTAGTCTTTTCACTATGTTCCTTCTCATTTGTGGTGTATCCATGTTTTCATTCATTTATTCAACAGTATTTATAGTGGGCCTACCGTATGTCAGTGACTTTGCTGGGCATTAGGAATGTATGGTGAATATGATGGATACAGCCTGTGCCCTCATAGAACTGACAGTCCAGTTGTAGAGACAGACATTAGATATACGATCACCTAAATAAGTGTAAAACTACAATGTTCATAAGTGGTATGAGAGCAGCTGACCAAATGTGGTAGATTGAGTAAGGCTTCCATAAGTACATAATGTATTTGTGTTGGAAATGGAAACATGAATGAGTTAACTGGATGGAGAAGGGAGAGGTGAGTTTGAGACCAAGGGAACAGCAATGTTTAGTGGCTCTTTGGTGGGAGGGAACATAGCACATTTGGTGAGTGGGAAAAGGCCCTTCCACTGATGTGCAGAGAGCCAGGATGGAGCATGGAAGATGATGAGGCTCGGGAGTTAGGCAGACCCTGGTCATGCTAGACCTTGTAGGCACTGGCCATGTCTTCATCTTAAGAGCCATGGAAGCCAATGTTGAACATTAAGTTGAAGATGGGAATGAGCTGGACAATTATGGGTTTGAAATGATGTTCATTTTCATCCTTTGAGAGGACTTTGTTCTCTCAGACAGATGCTCTTCATTCTGTCACACACGTGGTACTTGGCTTCTGTGATTAGGGTGTCAGTCTCTTGCAGTCATTCTGCCACTTCAGGCTATTTCTTTTCTACCTCATTGATAAGGCTGCCATCTTCTGAGCTTGTATTTGCCCATTGTTATCCTCTACTCACTCTGGATTGTGCCCCAGACTTCATAGAGCCCTTTGACTTGATTTCTTTCCCTTCCTAGATCCTATAGTTAGCCTGGACAACTCTAAAATTCATGATGCCCCGGTGAACATGCTAACCTCAGTCTCCAAAGACTTTGTCAATGGAGCCAGCCATTCTCTTTTCTACCCCAGTCATTCTCTGCTGTGGTCTTGCTCCAGATTATATAATCACTCAGAGTAGTGCTACCTTGAAAAACGTAAATTTTAAACCCAGAAATCCTACCTTCTCGTGTCAGCTTGTCCCTCTTTCCTGCCACTATTCCTACTCGTTCACTGAATTCGTTGACAGCTGTTTGCTCAGTCTCTCATCACTTCCTGACTTCTCTTACCCAGTCTGGAGCCTACGGTCAATAGTTGCAGTGTTCTAAGATCAGGTCTCTATTATTTAGGACTCTGCCACTTTTCAACTCTGGATAAATTCGACTTTTCCCTTTTTCTGCCCTTGCTCCCAGGCTATTAAGCATTCCTGGAAAAAATCACAACTGTGATATGGGCACGATAATGTATCTTTGCTTTCCAGTTATGTGAGCTGTCAGCTCTCTTCTGTGGTCTTTTCTCATCACTTTTGTCTTAACTGGGTGAATTTCAACCTTGGCTGTACTTTGGAATCACCTGGGGTGCTATAAAAAATACCGACGTCTGCGATTTACTCCTAGAGATTTTGATGTAATTGGCCTGAAGAACACCTGGCAGGGACTTTTTAGACACTCCCCAGATGATTCTAACGTGCAGCTAAGATTGAGAACCACGTGCTAATGTGCCCACAGAGACTGATGGACATGTTTGCTGCTTCTTGCACTCTCTGCTAGTCCTTATTTTAAGCAATTGATCTTGTCTCATCCAGCTTCTCTTTCTTTTTCTACCTTTAAACTTACCTCTAATTGCATTCATACTTGCCTAGTTCATTCTTATTCTAGAGAAAAACAATTGCGTACATCCTCACGTATAAGCCCTTCAAAAGGTACACTGGGTGTCTGTCTCACCCTCTCTGCTCCTGATCTAAGCCAGATGATCTGAGTGGCTAGGTTTAAATAATAGGCATGTACTAATAAGCATGCATTTCTCTTAAAAACAAAACAAAACAAAAACCTGGGGGAAAAAAACCCTAAAAATCTGCCAAACCTAAAGCTAAGCAATATTAAGCAGAAAGATGACAATTTTCAAAGCAAATAATATTTGATGAAATATACTGAGATATGTGGTATTTAAAAGATGGTTGGGGCTGGATAGGGGTAGTAGTTGGAGTGGAAGCAGTGGTGGGAATGGTGGTGGGGCTTTGTATATTACAATAAAGTTGTTGAACTTTGAGTTTTAAATGTGTTGAAAGTTCCTCCTGGGGGAAAGGAGTAAAATGATCCAGTATGTTTTTTGTTTGTTTGTTTTTGTTTGTTTTTGAGATGGAGTCTTGCTCTGTCACCAGGCTGGAGTGCAGTGGCACCAGTCTCGGCTCATTGCAACCTCCACCTCCCGGGTTCAAGCAATTCTCCTGCCTCAGCCTCCCGAGTAGCTAGGACTACAAGTGCGTGCCCCCATGCCCAGCTAATTTTTGTATTTTCAGTAGGGGGGGGGGGTTCCACCATGTTGGCCAGGATGGTTTTGATCTCTTGACCTCGTGATCCACCTGCCTAGGCCTCCCAAAGTGCTGGGATTACAGGCGTCAGCCACTGCACCTGGCCTCAAGTATGTGTTTTAAGGATGGAACTATTGTAGTAGTGTAGGGCATGGTCTGTAAAGGAAACAGGTTAGAGGACATTTGGAAGCAATGTTCAGCGGTTTAAGCAAGAAATGATGATGTCCTGGACTAAAGTGGTAGCAGTGAGGAAGAAAAAGGAAAAGGAAAAACAAACAAACAACCCCCCCACCAAAAAACAAAAAAAACAAAAAAACACTTCTAGAGGTATTGTTAAAACTAGAATCAATAAGATTGGCTCATTTTGCATTCTGGAGAATTATGCCAAAGACTCATAGGCATTTAAGTTAATTCGCTCATGGTAATTAACCCAAAAGACTGCTAAATTGCCTATTTGTTTATAAGCTGCCGCAATAAAAGAGAGTTTTCAGAAAATTTTTTTTGAAAGAATAGAAATCTCTTCTATGGAGTGTAACACTAGAGCAAATTTGAAATAAGCTGTTTGATCAGTGACTCAGAATCTTTATAACGAGCCATTAAAATGTGTAAAAGAAGGCTTAAGTATAAAAATACCATAATCAGGAGAAGTGTAGTAGCTAAGGGCTTGGAATGTGGACACAGACTAGCTTTGAAGTTTATCTCCTGCCTTAACTGACCTGATGACCTTGAGCAAATTGTTTAACAGCGCTATGATTCATTTTCCTTATCCGTACAATGAAGACAGTAAGAGGGTCCACCTTAGAGGATTGTGAAAAATATCTGAGATAAATATTAATGACCATTATTTTGTTTTATATAGTCAATTTTAGATAGATATTCTTACATCTTCTGCTTGGATTACTTGCTCTAGCCATTGAGATTCACTAAATTATTCTTGTTATTTAGTAAGCAAATGCAATGAGTAATTCATGTTCCTTTTAATAAAATATTCATTGGCTGAATATTGGCCAACTGATATGTTTTTGTTAAACATAAAAAAGTAGATTCTCCCATGAAGTTCCAGTTGAGTGTTTTTTCTTGAAATTTACTAATTGTCCTTAACTTCTACAATCAATAAATTCTGTGAAGAGAAAGAAGTAGGGAGAACAGTAAGGTGAAAAGGCAAACATTTTATAATGAGTTGCTATTAGTCTTCTAACCTGGGAAAAATAATAAAGTTTCTAATAGATATATATAACATCATAGCCATTTGGGGTGTTTTAAAAATTTCCATGTTAACTTTAAACCTTAATCTTTGTTGTATTTGTGACAGAAAAAAAAATTAAAAATGACTTAAGTCAGTGTGCATAAGACTTTAACATTGCAGTTTAAATTTATAGACTTCAACATAACCACCAGTTTTTGGTGATCCAACATTCAGTCTGATTTTCCACCTCATTGAAAACATTCTACAGCTGCTGCCGAGTGATTTCATAAATTGCATTCATGATCCTGGCTGGAAGTTCTCTTAAAGAATGTGGTCTGGATGAATACACAACAGTTTTAACACAGTCCCATAAAATATAGTTCAGTGGGATAGGTCAAGTTTAAAGTTGCACAAGGATTTCATAAACACCCTGAGTAGATGGGCACTAAAACTTTGAATGTGTTATATGGAAAAACCTTATAAAGAGTGGCAGTGTTCCAAAGGTAGATTAAGTTGGTCATCTATGAAACAATTCCTACTACTGATGGTTCTTAATAGTACCACCTGCTAGTTGTTTCATATTAAATTGTGTGAAACAACACATTCTGTAAACTGATGAACTACTTATTTATTTAATAAACCCATCAATGAAAGAAACCTCTGTCATAAGTAATGGAGTTATTTATTAGGCCCAAAAAGTCTTAAGCCAGAAATGTCAGGCATTTTTCTGGACAAAGAGTGTTGTAATGTTGTATTGTTTTTTAAAACAGCAGCAAGTAGCACACGATACCCAGTTGGTATGTTTGTCCTTTATTTGGCTGGAAACTCCAGAATCTCTGGGTAGTCAGCTGAATGCCAATTTAAACCTCAGAAAGATATCAGTGGTCTTGGTGTATAGTTTCGAAGATACCGCTAGGCTTTAAGTATGCCCTGAAGCCTGACATTTTGGGTGCTTCACTGATGCATTTCCTTTGCTGATCTTATTTATTGGTTTAGTGAGAATATCTTTAATGACATGATAGTTGCTATCTTAGAAAGCAAGGCCAAACAATATAAACTTCATATTCCTAATTGAAGGAATTCCTCCTTCAATTCCGTACATTATAATTGTGGTCCCTTGTTAGAAGAGATGTTGCTCATGTTTTGAATTAATATGATGACATGAAATGAATGATACACAGAAAACATTAGCAATATATGGTAGTTTGACTTTGCCATCTAGTATGTCACCAGACATTGTACAGAATTATCCCAGGCCAGTTTTTAATACTAGCCAGTCATGTCAATTGAAGTTAGATATTCTCCCAAAATATTATTTTCAGTTATGTCACTAAACTTTTCTTTGTTTATAATAATATACGACTTTTTATAGTTGTGCATTTTATATGTCTAAAATAGTCCATTTGTATTTGTAGCTTTGAGCTATCTTGAATCTAGATAGCATACACCAAGACAGATTTCCCACATATTTTTAAAATTGATTATAGACTTGTGTAACACATAATATGAACATCTCTCTTTAGAGAAGAAAATATGAGTGTAATTTGATTCTTTTAGATAATCATGAGATTTTAATTTCCTTGGATTTTCAAAGGAATGTAATCTCTTTTCATTTTTTTGTTATAAATAGTTAAGAATTAACAGTGTGTGCTTTAATTACAAGGTATGTATAAGGTTATTCTCTCCCCCGCCACCACCCTTTTTTTAAACTTTTGATGTTTTTGATCAATGTCATTGTTATCAAAGTTCTTTTAGAGTTACTGCAGGGCTATAGGCTTAAGTTCCTTTTGAGATATTGTTCCCAGTTTTGTAATCATAGGAGACTTTGTTAGCTCACGACATCTCAGAGCTTTGAGCCCCCTGTGGTATGATTTTGGGTGTGCCAGGTCAAATTAAACTGTTATATTTACCCTAGTGTGGATGTGAATCTTCTCTTAGTTCCCAGAAATTCTCTGGTTCCTATGCCTTGGTGTTGTAGCTAACCTTTATTTATTATTAAGATTTTTAAATTTTAATTAAGGTCTTTAGGTTCGAAACCTTAAGAATTTCATGAATATAAGAAGCTTAATACTTTTGAAATTATCTTTTCATTTTAATTAAGCTATATTTTGGTGCTTTTACTTTCAGAGCTAAACCTCTCTCCCTATTCAGTGTTCACCCAAGTAAATTTGAAAGATGTTATTCTTCATTATATTCAAAAATATATACATTTTACTGTACATTTGAAGTTTCATCATAAATACTCAAGATCACAAGGAATTTTGTTAAAATAAAGCCCTTCACCATATCATGCTGAAACTAAATGCCTAGCCTCGAAGTCTTTTTTGATCTCTCTTATTTTCCATTCTTCCCTTAAAATAGTTACCTATCATTTCCATTAATGTGCATTAATCACCTTATGATATATCTTGTGGTCTTTAAAGGAAAATGATATGCTAGCTAACTTTATTTTTTCATACATAAAACAATGTGTTTAACCCCAAGTGTATTAACAATGCTTTGCAATTTCCTGCAATGCTTAGGAAATATCTAAGATCTAAGACTACTATACCAAAAAGCACATTGAATTTGAATTCTATTTTTGCATAGTAAATATAAAATTATATTTTATAGTCCTAAAATTATATTTAATAAATATAGTGTGAGCAGGGTATTATTTTAGTAGTTTCTGTCATGAAATACTTATGTCTCACAAACCCAATGGTATAAAAAAATTTCAAGAACACATCAAATAAATTACAGTTTAATAAACAATGATTTGTCCATGACGAGTGATTATGCCTTAAATTAATATTGTTGCAAGGTCAAAGAGAAAAGTTGACATTGGTAACACACCACTCTTGAAGATACAGACATTTTGGCAAAAAATAACCCATTATGGGATCAAATTAGAAGGAAAGGTAGTAATAATTTAAAAGTAATTCTAAAGGTACAATATGTGCAGATACACACATACTCTAAAGACTTCTGCAGACTTTTAATCCAAGCTTAATTTTAATGTGTTGTAGACATTTCTTGGAAAACCACTGGGGTAAATCCACATCCTCACCTTTTTTTTCTTTTTTTGAGACAGAGTTTCACTCCTGTTGCCCAGGCTGGAGTGCAATGGCGCGATCTCTGCTCACTGCAACTTCCGCCTCCCGGGTTCAAGTGATTCTCCTGCCTCAGCCTCCCGAGTAGCTGGAATTACAGGGGTGTGCCACCATACCCAGCTAATTTTTGTATTTTTAGTGGAGACGGGGTTTCGCCATGTTGGCCAGGCTGGTCTCGAACTCCTGACCTCAGGTGATCCACCCACCTCGGCCTCCCAAAGTGCTGGGATTACAGGCGTCAGCCACCGCGCCCGGCCACATTCTTATCTTAAATATGAATTTCTTCAGAGTTAATTTCTATCAAGGCAGTTTTGATTATTTTGACCCAATAGTTTTAGTTTTCCCAAAGTCTGCCTCACTGAATTTAGGAGGACTTGGAAGCACCCAAAAAGTATCTTCCACAGATTTTTTGCTATAGGAATTGTGTTTCTGAAAGTTTGTACCATCATTAGGCACATCCATAGGAATGGATCTACCATTGTTTGTCCATGATTGGAGAATTGCTTTCCCTGATGAAATATTTAGATCTTCTGGTAAAGGAGAAGCTGTGCTATTTCTTACAAAGAGCTTTACCATTTGGTGAGAAAGAGGGATGTCTTTTGAATGTTGCAGTGAAATGAATGAAATGCAGTTTTGTGTTGTCCTCCCCAATGTCCTCAACACATTCTCTTGGGACAAAGGCCTTCCTGGTTGTAGTAAGAATTTTCAGTGTTCTTAGTAGTCATTTCTCTCTTCAGTTCCCAATATAAATGTTGCATATTATGACTTGAAAAACTTAGTTTTTGAAAGTGCCTGCTGGTCAGGGCTTCTTCCTGAGATGGATCCCTTTGGATTTTTGCAGCTCTGTTTTGAAATTGCATGTTTCTTCCTTGTAAGTACCAGCTGTCATTCTAAAACATGGGTCTTCAGATCACAGCTCAATTTTCCACCTCCCAATTTGATGAAGGTGGGTTTAAATGACTCTTCACCTGCTGAGTTTCTACTTCTGTGCATAGGAGGAGGAATTCTGCTTATTTAGATTACGTTTATTCACGCACTACTTTCAGAGATTCAGTCGTCTTTATTTATTTGATTCCAGTGTGCTCTTCAAATGATCTCCATCAATGCAGGCCTCCTGATGTGCATGATAGCCCTTATTTACTGGTTTTCATTTCGCAGAACATATTTTTCTTCATCTTATTTACTAAAAATGTTTCTTCCAAAGTCTTGTTCTTTTCTTTAAGAAAGAATTCTCTCTCTGAATCCTAAAGTCCTTTCTTGATGTCTTCATATCCAGTGACTGAGAAAATAAGAAGCAACAGACTCATTGGTCCATGTTGAGATGGGAGTAACTGTATCTCTCCTCTGAGCTTTTCCACAATTCAGAAGACAGATGTCATCCTTTACCAATGCATCTCTGACAGCTGAAGCCTGGCTTCCGGTGGCCTCCTGCTGAGCTGGCCGCTTTTCATTCTCCAGTGGTGGGAAACAATCTGAAAACAACCTGGGTCGCCAGAGGTCATCAGGCCTCTGGTTTCCCCGAAGACCCCACTGCTTCTCCAGAAGCTGCCATGGCCACCTTGCTCTCAGAGGGGTTTTCATTCTTTGGCTTGGGCCATGCCTCTGTCCAATAGGTTCTCTAAAGCTACATTTTGCGAATCCTGTCGTCTTTTGGAGAGAAAGGAGTTAAGCTTACAAATTATATATAATTTCTATATATTAATTTAGGGGAAAACCCCATTGTCTACTAAGTCAGACACTTGGAGCTGAATCTCAGCTCTGCTACTTGCCAGCTGAGACTTTGGTGAATTAATTAACCTCTCTGGGCTTCAGTTTTCTCAGCTGTGAAACAAGGATGATGACATGGACTCAGTAGGGCTGTTGTGACGTTTAGATCTAATAACTTATGTAAATTAAAATACCAGCCCAGTGGGTGCTCAGTCAACAGCAGTTTGGGTGCTCAGTCAATAGAAGCTTCCCCTTCTCTCCACCCGAAACCTCAGGTTTCTACCTACCACCAGTTCTTACCTTTGGATTTTGTTTTTATCTTGTGCATTATTCAATCACAGGAACACATAACATTTAGTCATGTTGTAGGATTAAAAGCCTGGAGAAAACAAACTACTGCCACAGCATGAATGAAGAACTAAATCAGTGGGAAAAACTCAGTGTTATTTGATTCATTTCACCTATGACAGTTTATTTATTTTGGGGGACAGCAGTGGTTGTACTATTATTTTAAAGTGTACATTGAGATTTATAAAGTGTTAATTGTGCTTATATTTTCACCTATCAAAAAATGATTGTTTTTGCTTGATTTACCTAGCTAAGTTTTTGCTAAATTTGGTCTCCTTGAAGCTGGGTATATTGTCTTTTTCTGTACAGTAACTTAAGAATGTGGAATGTGGGCAGATAGCATAATTTATAGTAGTTAAACTTTTATTAGATTGTTGTGAAGATTAAATGAGATAATACATGCCAGAGGCCTAGCCCAGCACTTGCATACACTAAGTCAATAAATATTATTCATTATTCTGCAGTGGAAAATTTAGTGTCACTAAAACTTTGTCTTGCTAGTCACCTTAAAACAGACAACATAACCTAGTTCTTCATGTTATCAATTGAGAAAATGGATTCTAAAGTCAAGCTAACAGAAGAATGTCACTTTAATACATAAACGGGTATAATTTTTTTGAATTGATAAAAGGGTCTGTAGAATATTAAACAGCAGTTATTAAAATAATTAATTCCATTTCTTAAAGAAGTTTAGTGTGACCAACCACTAGTGTAGGCATTGGAAGAATTTAGTATATTTTGTAAAATTTTTTCCAGCATGGGATCTGACTCTCTGAACCTGAAAATGAAACAAACAAAACAGAGGCTTGTTCTGCCTATGCCCTTAGAGCCAAAAAATAAATCATTGCTGTATTCATCAAGTCATAAAATTTAAATCATCTCTATTTGAGTTGGATAACTTGCTGCGGTATTTGACACTAACCACTGGTTCAAGCAGGACCTGGTGATGTTTAATGGACTATTGTTCAAAGTCATTGGACTAAGTTGTTGCATTGATATAAAAGTTTTGCAAAATCACATGGTTGTGAAAGAAATCTTCCACTAAGCAATGAATATAAATGAAATTTATTTGTCCTTGTAACCAAATGCTGTTCAGGAAAATTTTTTGCTTTAGCTTTACAGCTAATTTGCCCTTTTTCTGGGATACTTTTAGGGCTGTGGCTACCGAGTGACATCATATGTAGGCATTTCTGTATATGTTTCTCCTGCTTTCCTATTTTCTGTAGGACAGAGTTGCCAGCTGTCATCCTCTCTGGGAGGGTACCGATGCTCAAAAAATGGCACTACCTTTCCTCTCAGCAGTAAAGTGCCAGTGTTTCTTTTACAGTTGCCATGTGCAGATGCCTTGTCATGGCTGCATTCGGAATTTAGATGATAGCTGCAGAAGGTGGAACCATTGGCTGTAGGGTGAATGGTCTTAAGTTTTCAGCTGAGACATAGGTAGGAAGAGGAAACTGAAAGGAGGCTCGGCACAGGGAATGAAATCCTGTTGTTTGGATTCTTGAAAGAACAGGAAAAAATTTCAGGAAAAAGGATGAGAAATTATTTTTACTTTTCAGCACCATTATTCAGGCACAAAATCTGGACAACAAATTATAAACTTAAAGCATTTCAAGTGTCACTTAATTGTTACGTAAGTATACTTTAAGTAGCTTAGATTAATGTATTTTTAATGTAGGAAATTAGCATAGTTTGTTAAAAGATTTTAATTCGACAGACCACAGATGAGTACATGTAAATACTTAGTAATGAACTGCTGCATCAGTAGGCATTTGAGGTTTAATCATGCAGTCAATATTATATCTCACTGTCATTACCTTGCCTGGTCCCTGTGAAATTTATCATATTTTTAGTAAGCTGCTGTAGCCTTAGGTGAGATTTGGTATTTTTCTTCGTTACTAACACCTGCTCTTTTCATGGTACTCTTAACAAAATAAAATAGTTTTGTTTTGTTTTGGTAGCAAGCTTAACAAGTGTTTTTTTGAAGTAACTGATTATTTGCTCTTGTGCAATGTGGTTTGACCTCAGCACCTTTGCTGTCTAAAAATGGTCAGAAATATTTTCCAAACTTAAAATAGATTCTTCAAGATCTATTTTTCTCAAGGAAACTGTTTGATGTTCCTAGTGACATAACAAATCAATCAAGCAAAAACTTTAGAAAATCTGGATATTTATATTAGGGTCAAAAAGCACTTAATATTTCCTGATATGTTAAAAATGGAAACTGTAAGTTTATACTAATCGAGTTATTTTTTGCAGAGAAATTATGAGATCTTTGATTTTTCACTTTGTAATGAGGACAGATTCATGAGGAGTAGAAGAAATGGCTCAGCTTGCTATTGAGTAGTTAGAGAAACTTGTGAAGACATTCAGATTCTGCTTATTTGTCTATACAAAGGAGAGCACAGGAAGATTAACCAGGCAGGCCTGAAGAGAAATCTGAGTCAGCATCCTTGCTACCTGTGTCAATGGGGAAAATAGTAAGGCAGCTTAAATAAGTCAACACTGTTAAGCATCTAATTACTATACAGTGAATCCTTTTTCCCCTTCAGATAGAAGCATGATTGTTAAAAGTTCTTGAAACCCTGGATTGCTACTACTTTCAAGGCATGAGACGGATTTGAAATTCTGGGCAGCAAGCTATCACTTTCATTTGAAAACTGGCTTTTCTTTCTTTGTTTCTTCCTTTCCCTCTTTCTCTTTTAACCAAAATCTAATTTATCAATCGCAAAGTTTAATAAGAGTAAAGAATTTCAGTATTTGGGTCCAAACCTATATAATGTTTACAAGCACCTCCAAGGATGTATTGTGAGAATTCATGTCTATCCTTTTCGATAACCTTAAAAAGAGTTATCTGTTTTCTCTCCCCACCCAAATGGAATTGCAAGATTACTTTGTCTATAAATCCTTAAAAAACAACTAAATCCTTCTTCAAACTGTTATAATTTTAGCTTTATGCTACTTTTTATGGTAAGATTGACAAGTTTTCTATCAACTTCTTAAAACATTCTTTTATTTGCCCTAAATTATTTCAAGTATAAGTTGGTATTGCTTTTCTTCTAGAATTTTGAAATTTAGTGAACAAATTCAAGTAGAACATACCCTTCATACTGTTCATAACACTATGTACTCTTTTAATCTGCCTTTTGCATTGCCCTTTCCATATGAGAAGTCATAACCCTCGGTTGTAATTTACCTCATACAGCAATCAATGATTTTGTGATCATTTTAGTTTCTTTGGACCTTATCCAGCATCTGTTTATGTCTTGACATGTAGATACCAGAATTGAAGACAATTTGAAAACTGGCTTTCCTTTGTTTCTTCCTTTCTCCTTTTCTCTTTTAACCCAAATCTGTTTTATCAGTTGCTAATTTTAATGAGTGAAGAATTCCAGTATTTGGGTCCAAACCTATATAATGTTTGCAATCACCTCCAAGGATGTATTGTGTGAATTCATGTCTGCCCTTTCTGGGAATAAGTTTAAAGTTTTCTTCTGTTAATGTTGAAATTAGGAATTCATTTTTTCTTTAAATTCTTGCAAAGCCTGACTTTTAGACTTTTTTTTTAATTTTACATTTCATTTATTTGACAAAACCATTAACATAGCTAATAGCATGGCAGTGAGCAGTTGTGCAGTTACATAAACTTCTTCAGGTTATAAAGCTTCTATTTTGTATGATGTGGCAGTAATTCAGGGAGTAAGTCTTGATAAAGTTTCTCTAGGTGCTCAACTTACTAGGAGAACTTTGGATTCCTTTAAAGAGCAAGGAAAATATAGTCTTAAAAAAAAAAGACTGTGGCCGGGCGCCACCGGTGGCTCACGCCTGTAATCCCAGCACTTTGGGAGGCTGAGGCGGGCGGATCACGAGGTCAGGAGATCCAGACCATCCTGGCTAACACAGTGAAACCCCATCTCTACTAAAAATACAAAAAATTAGCTGGGCGTGGCGGCGTGCGCCTGTAGTCCCAGCCACCCGGGAGGCTGAGGCAGGAGAATGGCGTGAACCCAGGAGGCGGAGTTTGCAGTGAGCCGAGATCGCGCCACTGCACTCCAGCCTGGGCTACAGAACGAGACAACGTCTCAAAAAATAATAATAATAATAATAAAAATAATAAAAAAACACTGTAATGTAATGAATTGAAACATGATTAGAATGACAGTTGAGGTCCTCTCTGCTTATTGAACCAACAATAACTTAAACAAACTTAAACCACTGATTTGCTGAAAACAACTGTAGACTTTTCAGTTAACTACAATTAGTGTGATAAGAGCAGAAAAAAACCTGCATTTCTTCATCCTTGTAAAACTTGACTATTAAGTAAAAGGCTTTAAGTCAACTTATTAAAAATAGAACACCTTTGTAAAATGAAAAAATACAGTCATTTTTTACTACTAAATAAAAAATATTTTTATTTTTAGTGTAATAAAATCAATCGTTTTATAGTTATAGTGTTGAAAAAATATTTCTTACCAACTGCCTTTGAAAAATTTTCATAAATACTATTTTTAAATGAATACTGATGTGAGACAGTTCCATTGTACAGCACAGGGCTTGGTACATAATAGATGTTTAGTAAATGCTTGTTGATATGATGAAAGTTTGGCAACATCCAAAGCATCGTAACCAGGAGGCAGTTGAATATATGCCTTCTCTCCATCAGGCCGAATCAGGTGTTGACCTTGGCCACATCAATGTCATAGAGCTTCTTCACAGCCTGTTTGATCTGGTGCTTGTTGGCTTTAACATCCACAATGAATACAAGCGTGTTGTTGTCTTCTGTCTTTTTCATGGCCGACTCAGTGGTCCGCGGAAATTTGATAGTATAGTGATTAAGCTTGTTTCTCCTGGGGGCGCTCTTCCGAGGATATCTGGGCTGCCTCCGGAGTCGCAGTGTCTTGGGCTGCTGGAAGGTGGGTGACGGGCAGATCTTTTTTTTTTTTTTTTTTTTTTTTCCTGTGGCTGTGGGCACCTTTCAACACTGCCTTCTTGGCCTTCAAAGCCTTTGCTTTGGCTTCAGCTGTAGGAGGGGCAGGAGCCTCCTTCTTCGCTTTCGGCGCCATCTTGCGAAAAGGGTCAGGACAATTTATAGAAGGATTAAAGGATTGATACTGTCTCGTAATAAGCCTAAAAGAACCATAATTTTCAAGTGATTTTTCATGATTGTCAACTAAGAATAAAATAAATATGAATAATCAAACAGTTGAAATTCTGTATTTATTTCTCTAAAATCAGCTTGATTGATGAGAAAGTTATTATTGCTTGACATTTTAATTTTTCCAGTTTCTGATATTGATGCTTTATTTTGTATAAAATGGCACTGTGATAGACTATTTACTATTCTTTCTGTCATAATAGACTTGCTTTAAACTAACCCCATCAAAGTGCTATATGTTCAAAATATAATCATGTTAAGGTAATAATTTTCAGTGTATTAGAAAAGATTTGTATAGAAATATTTATTGTAAAGCACGTGCGTTTTACACTCCCTGCACTAGGTTGTTTTTGTTTGGTCTCTATGTATATATATGTATTTACATTCCTGTTGAAATCTGAAGAAGGTGGTGTGTATTTAAATGTTACTTTTAGTTTATTCACATGAATATGAATTTCTGTGTAAGTAGGTATCTAAAATTGGTTTAGAAACAACACAATCAGTTTTGGTCTGGTGGTGCAGGATGAAATTTATATACATTTACATACTTACAAATAAGTTGCTTTAAAATTAAAGTAGGAGATTAAATGTAGTGTGAATTGCTATGCAAAATCTAAGCACAGCATAATTAGCAAAGGATAGTAGAAATGCAATTTGTTAAAACCTGAATTGTAACAGTCAATTAATTTCCTCACAACGTGAAATAGCAAAACAATTAACAAACATCATTTGTCAAAAACAGTGTTAAGGCAGGTTAAAGAACTACAGATACAAAATTTATTAATTATAACATTGAAAACAGAATGTTCAGTAGTGTTTAAAGATGTTTTGATAGTGTTTACAGATTTTTTTAACTGATTGATTTATTTCAGTAAATTTTCCAAAGTCATGTTAATACTTTCCCCTTATGTGTGTTTGGGCTCATAACACGTTTTAGATGTGAGATTTTCCTACTCTGGACAAAGTGAGTCTACTGGAGAAAGAATCTATTCATTATTAAAGCAGGGGAAAGTAAGCTAATATACATATATGTGTATATTATACATATACATATATATTTTCCATCCTGCACTTTTAAAAAAATATTGTATTAAAATTATATAACAAAATTTTCCATTTTAACCATTTACAAGTGTACAATTTAGTAGTGTTAATTATATTTATGATGTTGTAAAACCATCACCACTGTCTATTTCTAAAGCTTTTCCATCACCCCAGAGAAACTACTTTTAAAATAAAATCTTTATTGAGATATAATTAATATACCATAACATTAACCTAAAGTTTACGATTCAGTGGCTTTTAACATATCCACACAATTGTACAACCATTACCATAGTTAATTTTAGAACATTTTCATCACCCCAAAAGAAACCTCTATATCCATTAGCAGTTACTCACTATTTCCCCCAAATCCTCCTTCCCCTAGCCCTAGTCACCCAGGAATCTACTTTCTATCTCTATAGATTTGTCTATTCTGGGTGTTTCATATAAATGAAATTTTAAACTAGGTAGGTTTTTGTGACTGGCTTCTTTTACATTTTCAAGACCTCTCTATGTTGGAGCAGATATCATTACTTCATTCATTTTTATTGTTGAATAATATCCCATTGTATGGCTATCCCACATTTTATCTATTCACCGATTGATGGACATTTATGTTGTTTTTGCTTTTTGGATATAATGAATAATGCTGCTGTGCACAGTTGTGTACAGGCTTTTATGTAGACATGTATTTTCATTTCATTGAGTGTATACCTAGGAGTAGAATTGCTAGGTTATATGGCAGTCCTATGTTTAACCATTCGAGGAATTGCCAGACAATTTTTCAAAGGGATTTGCTCCATTTCATAGTCCCACCAGCTGTGTACAAGGGTTCTCATTTCTCCGCATCCTGGTAACACTAATTGTTACTGTTTTTTTTTTTTTTTAAATTATAGTCATCCTAGTGAGTGTGATTTAGTATCTCATTGTGGTTTTGATTTACATTTACCTGATGGCTAATGATGTTTTCATGGCCATTTATATCTTCACTGGATAAATGTCTATTCAGATATTTTGTTTATTTTCATATTATTTATCTTTTTATTATTGAATTGTAAGAGTTCTTTATATAGTCTAGATACAAGCCTTTTACCAGATATATATGATTTGCAAATATTTTTTCCCATTCTGTAGGTTGTCTTTTCATAATACAGTTGACTCTTACAACATGGGAGTTAGGGGCACTGACCCCTGTGCACAGTCGGAAATCTGTGTATAAGTTTTGACTCCCCCAAAAACTTAAACTACTAGTAGCCTACTGTTGACTGGAAGTCTTACTGATAACGTAAACAGTCTATTAACACATACTTTATATGGTATATGTTTTATATACTATATTCTTACAATAAAGCAAGCTAGAGAAAAAAGGATGTTATTAAGAAAAACATAGAGGAGAGGTACTATACTTACTATTCATTAAGTGGAAGTGGATCATCATAAAGGTCTTCATTCTTGTTGTCTTCACTGTGAGTAGGGTGAAGAGGAGGAGGAAGAGGGGAGGTTGGCCTTGCTGTCTCAGGAGTGGCAGAGGGGGAAGAAAATACATGTATAGTGTACGGCTGCAGTTCAAACCTGTGTTGTTCAAGGGTCAGCTGTACTTTCTTTTTGAGATTCTGCTGTTGCTTCTCTCTGATTTCTAATTATATCATGACTTTATTTGGGGAAACTCTGAACTCCTTATGGGATGTGCCTATCAGTGATAAGCTGAGAAAGGCCTCTGTGCTGGCCAAATCCATTTCTTACCCCTGGGCTCTGTGCTGTAGAATTCAGGAAGCATTTATTTTGGTATCTGCTGATGTACTAGACACTATGACCAACTTTTGGGAATAAATATAAGATGGAACCCATTCTCAGTAAGCTTATAATCAAGCGAACAGGTCAGAGAAAGTTGAGTTGTCAGGAAAAATCACTGTCTTTATAAACCAAGGAGAGTTAATTTTATTAGGTTTATGATATTAACTTGCAGATCATAGAAGGAGACTCGAATATCACTGAGTATATTTTACTTCGTGGTCTGTAAAAAGTAGTCTAGTACAATGACAAATGGTCTGTTTCCCCACATTTTCTTTCCATTCCCCCTCATTGGAGCTCTTTGCTCAGTCTCTCTGGGCCCTGGAAGTTTACATTGGTTCCTTATTCTTGTCTTTTCCTGGGCTGTTTCTTTTCTCTTTCCTTATCCAGGTCTGTCTGGGTCCAAGACTTACCTACTCATGGCTCACTGCACCCTCAAACTTCTGGGCTCAAGAGATCCTCCCACCTCAGCCCCCTGAGTAGCTAGGACTACAGGCATGTGGCACCACACTCAGCCAATTGGTGCCTTTCTGATGGTCTTTTTTTCCTCTCCAATTAGCATAGTGCTGTTAAACCTTGCGTCTTAATTAATATTCTCGTATTTGAATGCTTAGTTGCTCTCATAGTTTGCATGCACCATAGAGTTTGTACTGTTTACTTCTTTGGCGCACTGTGTGTGGAGCTGAGTAGAAGAAACATGGTAAAAGCACAGTGTACTGTTCTAACTTTGCAAAATCAGTTGGGAAAATGATAGAGGGACGCACTTTAGACAAATGGGCAAAATAGAGCAATGGGTTAGCAAATGCAGAAAATTATGTAGTTAATTAAACAACCTAATATGTTGAGTTGAAGGCAAAGAAAATATACAATTTATAATTGCATTTTAGAGTATTTAAAAATGCTCCTTTCTCTTATCCCCAGCCTTTTCATTAGATAAGCAGTTTTAGTGTGCTAACTTGGAACTCATACACGTTTAAAGTCTTTCATTTCACACATGTTGCTTAAATATGTGCATGTAGTTTTTGCCTTAGCTACTGGCCTAATAAAAGCCTCTTGTGAATGCTTATCACCTTGTAAAGTAGTTACCAGAGCTACAGTAAAATTTGCCTGCCAGTGAAAAGGCTTTGACTTCCCTAGAGGAAGAATAAAAAACATATGAGACAAATAGCAGCAACTGAAATTATCTGGTGCAGAACGTGGCAGAATGCCAGCCAAATGCCCTGTCCCTCAAATGTTTCACACCTTTATCTTCATTCGCTAAAAAGGCCACCTTATTTAAAGAATTTCAAACACAACTTGAGAATGCCTTATTATTGGCTTTGGCACAGTTTACACATACAATCCTCTTTCTTATTGCTATCTTCTGGTATTAAGGCCCTATAGATTTAAGAGATTTTTTTAAAATGTTTATATTTCTTTTAAGTGGAGTGCATGTTTGTGTGTGTGTGTGTGTGTCTGTGTGTGTGTGTGTGTGAACTGTTATTGGAAGTTATTGCCATGTTTATTTTAGGCACTTCATACATCTAATTAGAAATGATGTTTATTGTTAAGTAGGCAAAGTTGCCTTCAAGTACATGGTGAGAAATAGTAATGAGATACTTTAGCCATTAGGCCACGAAGACTTTTCCCTAAATAATAGGGAAGGAATAAATCCTAGTATTGTTTTGGAGTTGCTACAGGAGAACAGAAATTGTTTAAACGAGAGAGTTTCAAAAGGCCCCACTAGAGTTAAGTATATTTAATTTAATTAGGTAATCAGTATTATTCTTGCAACTATTAATGGCACCTCATTTGTTTAACACCTGCTATATCATAGAGCATTTCATACGTGCTACTTTATTTGATCCTTTCAGAAATCCCTAGAACAAGGCAGGGCAAATGTTTTCATCTTGGTTCATGGATGAGGAAAACCAAGACTCAAAGATATGCAGTGACTTGGTCGAGGTCACAGAGTAGTAGAGGGTGGCTCTCTTTCCATTACAGTGACAGTCAGAAAGCGTCAAATCTTAGGTTATCGTGACACTTAGTAATTATGAAGTATATTTTTTCCAAGAAATAATAAGCCTTTTAGGCAATTGAAACTGCCAAGAAGGCTGCCAGAGGAGTAACTCAAAACAGAACAAACATGGAGGTTTTTGGTCCTTTCATCTCTAGCACTGGGCCCACTATGTCAGGTTTCAGGAAATGGGAAATCTTCATTGTTACTTGCTAGGTTGCCTTATTTCACCATTTAATGGAAAACTTAGTCTTCATTATTTTCAGTTTAACAAATAATTTTCCGTAGAGGAAAAGAAAGTTTTGCCTGTGTTTTGGGGAAAATGTATAGAAATTAAATCTAAATCATTGAATTATTAGATGATGTGCCATTTCTGAACCAAAAAAGTAGGAAAACAATGCATAATCATCTAATAAAGTATATGTTTTATGATTATATATTATATGTTTCTTGTTTTGGTTTTTGAGACGGAGTCTCGTTCTGTGGTCAGGCTGGTGTACAGTGGCACGATCTCAGCTCACGGCAACCTCCGCCTCCCAGGTTCAAACGATTCTCCTGCCTCAGCCTCCTGAGTAGCTGGGACTACAGGGGCTTGCCACCACACCCAGCTATTTCTTTTTTTTTTTTTTGTATTTTTAGTGGAGACAGGGTTTCACCATGTTGGCCAGGATGGTCTTGATCTCTTGACATCATGATCCGCCCACCTCGGCCTCCCAAAGTCCTGGGATTACAGGCGTGAGCCACCATGCCCGGCCTATATGTTTTATTTTATAAAGTTACATGTTTTATTATTTACTTTTTATTATGTAATTGTTTATGTTATAAAATTATAATAATTCCTTAAACCAAATTGTATTCCATAAATTATAACATATAAATTCAATATGCATTTATAAAATAAAGATTTCTAGAAATATGATAGACTAACAGTGATATTTTGAAATCTGCTTCTGCCACAGAACTAGATAACCATTTCCAGATTGGAATATAAATTAATCAATGTCTTATTGTTAGAGCTGCTGTAATTTTTTGAGGGGAGCAAGTGAGAAAGGACTTATTTTTGGCTTAGATTTACATTTACAGCAAGGTTATCAACATTTTCCTGTGGTGGCACATTAATATTAATAATATAATCATAATGCTGATTTACACATTTACCAAATTCCCATCTATTACCTTCATTCCTGTTAAAATACAATCTATCATGTTGTTCTTTGGGGGTGAGTAGTACATTTATAGACATATAAGTATATGTGTATATATATATATTTGTATATATAAAAATTTACATTTTTTATTTTTATTTTTAGGAGCAAAAATTTGGGGAAAATAATGTAATATTTATCAGAAGGATACTTTAGGATTTAGCTCTATCAGCCAGGCAGGGTCATCAGTAAATCTAAGAACTGCCAAACTTCTCACACTCCTAATTCCCTCTTTTGTTCCTCCTTTTCTGACTGTGCTAGAGATATCCTATTACACATGATTTTCTTTTACTCTGGGCTCTTCTTTGCCCAGATCAGTGTGATTGCATTGCATTGATTTCTGTATTTGCTTAAAAAAAATTTCCCTTGATGATGTTTTTAAATTTTCTAGCATGAGCCTTTCCATACTTGGTATTGGTGTTTTATAATAGATTTGAGTACAGGTTTGTGGAGGATTCCATAACAAATTCAATTTATCAGTTACTTATTTTTAATGTTAAAATAACTGCAACAATTCCACAATAAATAGAGTGAAATTTGATGTGCTAAATTAATTTAAATGGTTTTGACACGTTTTCCTTAAAGGACTCTTTTCTAGGTTTTTATAATCTCACCTCAGTGAGAGTACAGTGTGGTTTAATTACTTTCCAGCAGTGCACACTTTAATAGCCCGTATTCCACGTGAAAGCTATGTGTCTTCTGTGGGTTTGAACTGTTTCTGCCTAATCCAAGGAAAAATATTTGAGGAACATTAGTTAATGTATTTTCCAGGAATGGGAGTGGGTAAGCGTTTTTTTCATGGCTTATAGAATATTTAGCAATTTTAGCTTCCAGTACTTAATTTTATAGTGTTCTCAGTACTGGTGGCAAAGGCTTCCTTCAGAAAAGTGAGAAATTATGTGAATTCCCCTCTTGGCATGCTTAGGAGGGCAAGTCATAAATCTTTACTCTCATATTTTTCTAAAATAAAACTGGGCATTGATATTTGCTGTGATCTAATATGTAGATATGATGAAAAGATTTATAAAATAGTATATATTGAGATTTTTGTATGTTCTCATAAAAGGTGCTATAAATTGAAACATTTATTACACAGAAAACATCTAAGATAAGATTATTATTTTCCAGGATAGTTTATCTAAGTTCTGTAAAACTTTTAATAATGTAGGTAACTACTAATGAAAGGACGTTATGTGTCACATTTGCATTCATAAATATCCATGAAGGATCTCTTTCACCAGTGTTATTCAGTCCCAGTCCAAGACAAGGTCAGACATTGATTATGTTTGACATCTTAACAAAAGTGAATAGGGAAGATAAATATTCTTAATTATACTGCTAGAATGGTGAGAGGCAGTGGTCTATAATGTAAGGTATAATATATAAAGAGGAATATTAGCAAAATAGAATTATGGTCAATTGCAATTATAGTAACTTCTATTTATTAAGTATCTTCTACTACATACTAGCTCTTTATATATGTCTTATATAATGTAATTTTAACTAATATCTTAAGAAGTTTAGGTAGTATTTATACCCATTTGCCCAAATCTGGAAACAGAGTTTCCAAAAAATTAACTAACTTCCTTAAAACTGCCCAGCTAGAGTCCATTTCACATCCGTCAGGCTCTACTAAGCTGCTTGTCAGTCTTTGATTTCCTCATGATCAGAGATAGATATGGTATTGATAATGTACAAATTGTTTATTTGGCCCAGAAATATGTTTTTGCTTTTAAATTTGAACTAATTATCTTTGGCAGTTTGAAATGTACAATACTTGATGGAAAATAATAAAACTCCACTCAAATTAGAATAACTACCTGATTTCTTGATTATAGCTTCTTTAGTGACTGCCCATTTTATATTATACACAGTTACATATTTTTCTTATATTTAACAAACATGTATACAACACTACTGTGTGTAAGGCACTGTTCTAAGTAGTTACAAACATGAATTCATGTAATCCTCACCAGTATACTTATGGGGTAGGCATTATTTTATCCCCATTTTACAAATAAGATAAATGAGGCACAGAGAGGTTAAGTAACTCACTCAAAATCACACAGCTAGAACATGGCGGAGCTGAGATATAAACCCAGTCAGTTTGGCTGCAGAGTGCTCTTAACTGTATATATTTTTCAGATGTTGCAGAATTTGGTGAAAGCAATAATTGTTCTAATCCTATTGCTGGATTTAAAAGCAGGAAAGGGTAAATAGAGATAGCAAACAGTGTCAATAAGGTATTTAATAAGAAGTAATGACACCCATAATACCTTGAAATTCCCTATATTAAAAATACAAGATGAATTGTAAAGAGAAACTGAAAACCAGCTTTAACTGTGTTAAAAGCCAGTTGAGACTTCTACTTTATTTATCCATTTGATATTATGCAGGCTTCTCTTTGTGTATGTAGCTGAGCAATGTGAATATAATGCTGTCATTATTGTTTTCTGTGTTATACCACTAGTTACATTACTTCAGCTTATGAAGTACAGTATTCAGCTCTGCCGATGACTATATCTCTCCCCAATTATATGTATCATGATTTTAGCCCATATTTTATAAATGAGAGATAATTTTAATGAATGTGTGGGGCAAATAAATCTTTTAGAGTTGGTATGTTAAAATAGGGCTGAAGTTTCAAGAATTGTAGAGAGAGAGAGACTAGATGTGCCAATGGAAACAGTGGATTGGTGAAACTGAAACTGAAGAAATTTCTGATAAGTTAGAGATTTTTGGTTAACTAAGATTTCAACCTGTGTGAATCTCAATTTTGGCAAAAATGAGGAATGTAAGCAATTCTAGCTTTACAATGTGGAAAAGTCAGGGAAAGTAAATTAGACTTTGCACTAACACTTCCTATAAGCATATGTCACCCTGAAATTGAATGTTATATATGAGGGTGGAGGGACAGGTGGGGACAAACACCCAGCTCCTCCTGGGCTTGAGCCAAGGACCTTTGGCTTTAGTTGGATCTTCTAACTTCTCTGTTTACCTGTAATCAGAGGCAAATTTACCAGGAGTGAATTTACTGGGATTTAGGTTTCAGGACCTCTGACTTGCACAGACCTCCTCCAAGGCTCTGTGAGGACCTCTAGCAATGTGTTCACATGATCATATGGTTTTGCAAAATTTGAAGAATTTAAAGGTATTTAAGCATAACTAGTTAAGACTGCTATCTCTTTTCTACTCTGACCATCTTTCTATCACATTTCCTCACATGGGATTGCTTTGGAATGATCACAGGCATTTATCAGATCTGGCTAAAGGGAAATTGAGTTGAGAATATACAACTTTAAACTATAGTTTGAAAGATATTTTGAAACATTTCAATAACACAAGTAAGAAATTATAGATCCCTGATTTAGGCACATAGGGTTAATTATTTTCTCATTTTTGTACTTATTTATTAAAGAACTGAGATAAATTAGATAATGGAACAAAAAACTAAAGCCACAAAGATGAATGATGAAATAAGTAGAAATTATTTGATATCAAAAAGCATGTTGTAAAAAAATAGATTATAACAAAAGCAGTAATTCATTGAAAAGAAAAGTTTCTAATAGAGATAATAAACGGGCTTGATAGACTACTTGAAAACTTAGTTAATGAAAAAGAGTGAATCATATGAATACGCTGGGGAAACACTTAAGTTTCTCTTGATTTAACCACAAAATACATATTGAGAAAGACAACATAAAATGTCATAATATGTAACTATAATGAGCTTTATAATTAATGAGTATCTTCAATTCAAAGAGTATATAGATTAGTTGCCACATACGACACTTTGAAATACCCTGAAATTTTGCAACTCATAAATGAAAAAAATTTTATGAAAGTTTTCCCAAATTTTACAATGATCCTAAAAACCCGACGTGAGTTGTGAAGTGAAAAGAAGCTTTCCTCAACACGTATTTCTAAAAATTCTTTTTATAGCATAATTAAAAGAGATACTAAATTATTTTTTAATTTTATATGTGGAAAATTGTATTATAAAATTGTCATTTGTCAAAATATGCATAATCAAAAATTTTAGAAAAAAGCATTATAGAGGTTTGTTGGATAAATAAAAATAGAATGGTATTTTTCTGAATTTAATGATGATTATTTTCAGCTATTTAAAATTTGTAATTTTTCTGTTCTAAATATACTTCCACTTTCTCTTCTAATTTTGTATTCATAATTTTGTATTCTTTTTCTTTAGAAGGTCTAGAAAAGTTGCATAAGATTCAGAGACCCTAGAACCTGGATCCACCCTGGTCTGTCGTTAATGGTTTTAAACATGACAAAATATGTTTATTATGTAGCATACATATTCCAGAAGGCATGAAGTGAGAAGTAAAAGACCCCTCCTCCACCCTCATTTGTAAGCCCAAGAAGAAAATACTTAACCTTCTTTATGTATTTTTTTAAATTGTTGTAACATCATCTTTTTATTTATTTTAATTTTTGTGGTTACATAGTAGGTGTATATATTTATGGAGTACATGAGATGTTTTGATACAGGCATACATTGTGTAATAATCACATCACAGAAAATGGGGTATCCATCCTCTCAAGCATTTATCCTTTGTGTTACGAACAATTCAATTCTACTCTTTAGTTATTTTAAAATTTACAATTAAATTATTCTTCACTCTAGTCACTCTGTTGTGTTGTCAAATACTTGGTCATAATGATTCTATTATTTTTGGTACCCATTAACCATCCCCATCAATTCCCCCAACTCCCCACTACTCTTCCTTGCCTCTGGTAACCATTCTTCTCTCTATTTCCATAAGTTCAATTGTTTTGATTTTGAGATCTCATGAATAAGTGAGAGCATGCGATGTTTGTCTTTCTATGCCTGGCTTATTTCACTTAACATAATGACTTCCAGTTCTATCCATGTTGTCACAAATAACTGGATGTCATTCTTTCTTATGGCTGAATCATATTCCATTGTGTATAAATACCACGTTTTCTCTATCCGTTCATCTGTTGATGGGTGCTTAGGTTGCTTCCACATCTTGGCTCTTGTGAACAGTGCTGTAACAAACATGGGAGTGCAGATATCTCTTCAATATACTGATTTTCTTTCCTTTGGGTATATACCCAGCAGTCAGATTGCTGGATCATATGGTAGCTCTATTTTTAGTTTTTTGAGATACCTGCAAACGGTTCTCCATAGTGGTTGTACTAATTCACATTCCCACCAACAGTGTACGGGCCCAGTGTGGTGGCTCATTCCTGTAATCCCAGCATTTTGGGAGGCCGAGACGGGTGGATTACCTGAGGTCGGGAGTTCGAGACCAGCCTGACCAACATGGTGAAACCCTGTCTCTACTAAAAATACAAAAAATTAGCTGGGCGTGGTGGCGGGTGCCTGTAATCACAGCTACTCAGGAGGCTGGGGCAGGAGAATCATTTGAACCTGGGAGGCGGAGGTTGCAGTGAGCTAAGATCGCGCCATTGTACTCCAGCCTGGGTGACAAGAGCAAGACTCCGTCTCAAAAAAGAAAGAAAAAAAACAAAGCAAAACCAAAAAAAAACAGTGTACAGGGATTCCCTTTTCTCCACATCCTCTCTAGCATTTGTAATTGCCTGTCTTGTGAATATAAGCCATTTTAACTCAGGTGAGATGATATTGTAATTTTTGTTTGCATTTCTCTGATGATCAGTGATGTTGAGCACCTTTTTATGTGCCTGCTTGCCATTTGCATGTCTTCTTTTGAGAAATGTCCAAATTGTTTGCCCATTTTTTAATCGGATTATTAGTTTTATTTCCTACAGAGTTGTTTGAACTCCTTATATATTCTGGTTATTAATCCCGCGTCAAATGGGTAGCTTTCCTTATGTATGTTTTACAGTTGTTTAGATCTGCTTTGTTCAGTAGGGTGGTGTGCACTAACCAGCCACATGTAGCTATGGAGAACTTGATGTGTAACGAATGTACTGATTTTTAAATTTTCATTTCATTAAGATTTAATTTTAATTCAGTTTACATTTAAAATGAATAATTCCATTATTGGAAAACTTCTAAGTATATTTAAAACAACTTGGGTTTGTGGATTTATTTTTTTCAGCTGTAAATTTTCTAGAATCCAAAGGACATCACTGCAGTGTGTGTACATGTGGTGTGTCTGTGTATATACATATTTTTTTCCACAAACAAGATCATACTTTTCATCTTAGCTTTTCAACTTAACCGTATGATTGCACATTTTTTCACAGCAACTTACAGATTTATTTCATTTAGTTATTAGCAGTATAATATTCTCTTCTGTTTTTGTAGTCTTTTTTCATACAGCTGCTGGGGTGATTCTTTTTAATTTAAGTGTAAGTGAGATTATGTCACTCCTTTGTTCACAACCCTCCCGTGGCTTCAAATCTGTCTCAAAATCAAATTCCAAGTCTTCACTCCACATCGAATGGCTGCCTTGATCTGTTTTCTCACTGCTATTTTGCTCGGTTCAGGCTATGTTGGACAGCTATTAATCTGTAATATGGGGATTAGACACAAATATTTTATTCTTTAAAAAATCCATCAGAAATGTTATTTAGTAAAGCAGAGACTTTCCATGTACAAAATTTAAGGTCTTGTTTAGTGTCTCCTTTATTTGGCTACCACCAGTTCCTTTTAAAGATACCCCATTTTTCCTTCCCAGTAGCACTCACTGAAGTAATATAAACCTTGTTAACTGTAGTAAAAAGTGATGCAGACTTTCTCTAATCAAGAGCTCATTTACAAGAGGAAATGGTGTTATGGCAGATAGCTGAAGTATACTGTGTCTTAAGAATTTGTTGCCTCTTTCTTGCTAGATTGAATTTCAGAATTCAGAGTCCAAATTTTCTCTTTCACATCTGGTGGCACTTTTTAAAAAAATCAGTGTGCAAAAAGGAGAAAAATCTCTCTGCTTCCTCTTTATGCCACTCACTACAGTCCAGCCTATGTCAGGCTTAAAGAAAAGGCTTTTGTATTGGCAAAGACACTCCAAAATGGTTTCCAAGTGCATTAAAAGTCAAGGAGAGTTTTGCAGAAAAATTTAAGATTAAAAAAAAATCCGAGTGGTTACAAGTTAAGAAACCATTTTTAAAATTAAGCAATGACTACTAAAAACATGCTGGCTAAGTGTGTATGTAATGTTAGCATCCCAGTGCCACTAGTGCAAGGCAGACTCCCATGAGCTATTTAAACATAAAAGTTAAGAAGATAGAATTTTAGAAGTTTTAATGATTATTTGAAATCTCAAGGGATTATTACACAAGATATGGTGATGGTTATAAATATATGGACTGACACAAACTTATCACTAAATAAATGTTTTAGATGAACAAATGAATAAACAAATGAACCACATTGCTTGGAATAAGTAGTGTTTGTCAGAGCTTTGAGCCCTGGGAGCGGGGGACTCAAGAAATAGGGAGACTTAATCAGAAAGAAAGGACTATGAAGTGATATCAGAGTAAATGCCAAAACTAGGCATAGTGTGAAGTCAGACCCCAAAGGGTAAAAACGGTTGTTGGAAAATGAAGGTAGCCTTTTCTGTGTAAGATCAGGCAAGTAACCACCCAAGTTTGGAGTTATCATAAAATCAGACTTGAGGACATGTGGATTTACACCCGGTGAATTGACCAAAAAAGAGCTTGTTAATGTGCCCAGAGAGTTGAGAATTAAAGTGTGAGTGGGTCTGAACTGAGTATTGTTTGCAATTATTTATGAAGAAAGTGACAGAAAATCTAGCTTATCCTGGCTTAAATGAAAAAGGGCATCTGTTGACACATATAACCAAACAGTCCATGGGTTGGACTGACTTTGGGCATATCTTGATTTAAAGTTCCAAAGATGGCCCAGGATCTTATTCTTTGTGTGCAAGCCTCATCTTCGGACCAGCCGCCCCTTTCTGGTGGCAAGATGGCTACAGCAGCTCCAAGCCCCTTACTCTGTTCTTTGATGAATGTGCTGGTCACTATTGTCTCCCACATCATGGGTTGCTTTTTACTAGATGTCTCTTGTTAAAAAGTTTTTAATTTTAGTGTTAAGTTTCTCAATCTGTTTTCCTTTTGGTTAGCACTTTCTGCTGTGCAAGTAATCTTTGCCTCCCCCATGATCAAGAAAATGTTCCCTTACGTAATCTGCTAGACACTTATACTGTTTTACCAATCATATGTAGAGTTACAGTCTGCTCAGAATTCCTTAAAGTCTGGGTGATTCTACTGGGCATCCAGGGTTGAAGACCTCAGGCTTTGATGTTGCTGAGTTTTCCTGGGAGTCTTTGGCACTGCTACAGTGTGTGGTACCTGCTTGCCTGAAAGGGAAGTACCAGTTTGATAGAATAGCTACACGTTGACCTGTTTTGTGGTAAACTAATATGCTGCTTCTTTGTTTTAAATGAATGGGATTTTGCCTTTCTATGAGACATGAGTTACCACTTTTATTAACAGATGAATGATGTAAATGTGTTAGTTGTTAATAAAAGGAGAAAAATCCAGACAGAGTATCCATTCTTAAGCAACTATCAATTATATTATGTATTCAAGGTGTCATCTTGGGTTCTGAGATGTTGAGACTCTTCAACTTCAAGACTTCCTTTATTTTCACATTTTTTCACACTATGAGGTATCCAAGATGTGAGAAAATAAAATTATTCCAGATGGCTTTCCTTTTCTCATTTTTTAGAATGTTTCCATCTAATCCTCTCTCTCAAAAGAAACATTCCCCTTGGAATTGCTTCTGTTATTATTTGTGTTCATTTTTAAACCTTGACAACCATGTGAACGTAGTACAGGTGTTTTTTTTAAGAGAGTGATCTATAAAGTAAAGTTCTTTGTGCTGTGTTGCAGAAGGAGAAATACTTATACTACCAAAGTAAAGCTACTTTAATCTCATTAAACATGCTTTGGAGCCAGATGTAAATGAGGTAACTTTTTTGAAGAGTTAATTTACAGATATTTGGTTATTCTCATTTTAGATAGACAGAAAACCATGTTGATTATTATCTGGATCTGGCTAGACTCCTGGTTCCACCACTTGCTAGCTGTGGGGCCTTGACAATTTCTTTAGCTTCTCTGAAATGAACATGGTAGCAATTCCCACGTTTAGGGATGTTGTGTGGATTAAGTAGAGAATGCAGAGAATGCAGAAAAAGCTCAAAGCTTTCAATGCCTGGTACATAATATGTGCCCACTAAGTCTTAGTTATGCTGTTGGTTCCACTCCCGCCACCATTCCAGAGGCTGCAGCAGGGTTCTGTGTTGTGTTGTGTTTGATCCTATCTTCTTATGGTTTGTCTAGAGTGGAAGTTTTGGGGTAGGAGTCACTCATAAAACAGAAATGCAAAAGTTGAGGGAGGAATCTGGGATGTGGTTTATTTAAGATTTTTAAAATGTGCTTGCTTGTTTGGGTTTTTAAAAATTATTTTTTAATTATTATTATTATTTTTAATTAGAGACAGGGTTCTCCCTATGTTGACCAGGCTGGTCTTGAACTCCTGGGCTCAAGCAGTCTTTCTACCTCAGCCTCCCAGTATGCTACGGGCATGAGCCACCGCGTTTGACCTTGGCTGGATTTTTGGTTTGTTTTTCGTACCTTATTTTGAGAACTAGAGTCGTCTTTGCTTTCCCTTTTTCTCACATAGCCTATCCCAGTGGTCTTGAATCATTCCCTATGTAGACTGCCTAATCTTTATTTCCCTCTGTTAATGCTGAATTTTTATAGTGAAGATCTTAAGAAAATATAAAAGCTGTTTTTACCAATCTTTTTCTCTTTAAATTTTATTATATAATAATTAAGCTTTATAAAAGTTATAAAGTATAATGCAACCAACATCCACATACCTACCATCCAGCTTTAGAAAGAAAACATAGTGGGTGGATACTGTGGAAGCTGCCTCTGTACACCTTCAGCCACCATTGAAGAAGCCATTCATTCCCATGCCATTTTCTTATACTTTTACCATATATGGTGTGTAATTCCAACCTATTTATAGTACCGTTTTACTTATTTAAACATTTTATATAAGTCTTGTCATTTTCTTTGTATTCTGCAATTTGCCTTCTTATTCAATGTTGCATTTTTTAGATTTATACGTGTTGATATTTGTAGCTCTAGTTCATTAATTTTGACTACTGTGTAGTGTTTCTTTGTATGAAGATACCACAATTTATCCTTTCTCCAAGTAGTGGGCATTTATGGACACACTTTCTCTCCCCACCCTGTTAGAGACAATACTGCCACAAAAGTTTTTGTACATATCTTGCTTCACGGATCTTTGTAGCTTTGGTTTTGTTGTGTTTGTTTTTATACAGAAAATGAATTCTTTGGGGACTAGTCACATTCTGTGGGCCTCAGATTTTTCATCATAAGATTGAACTAGATCTTTTCTAGCTCAAAATTGCACTTCTTATATGGTTATTTAAACTGGATAGCTTGAATTACTGGCTTTTGTTGTTTGTATTACCTCACAGGCCCATTAGTATATCTCTTCAATAGATTATGCCAGATACGGATTTTACTCTGACATGGGAAAGTTCCATTCTGAACATTTTTGAGGACGAAAGTGTATGTAGTATTAGAAACTATCATTAAGCAGGACACAGGACACTAAACCTTCCTTCTCCCCAAGTTTGTTTATCTTTCCTGGAATCTATAGGAATTACAACTGCTATTAATTTAGAATAAACATATAAATAATATATGTTAAAGTAAAATATATAAATAATATATTTTAAAGTATTTTAAATACCCATGTGCTGGGTCACCTTCATCTGGCATCAGCCTGGACATAGGACTCAGGCCCTCTACTTGATTCCATAAGAGTCCGGTTACATCGAGCATCTTGTGCCCTCTTTAAACTTGACTGAGAATTTACAAGGCCACAGGCTTACAGCATTCTATTTTTCTTTTTGCCTTTCTCTCTTTTTTGCTTCCTACATAAATGAAAATCTAATGTAAAATTATAAATAGGAAAAATACTATCATGAAGAAAAAAGTACTAGGGAACCTGAAACAAGAGATTAAAACTGACTGAAAGGATCTAGAAAGGAGTCTTGGAGGAAGGGAAATTTAAGCTGGTCCTTTAGGGATGAAGACCTTAAAGGTGTATGACAATTAGACATGCTTGTAGGGAAGAAGGAGGAATGGAGATGCTTTCCAGGCAGAGGAAAGATGTACGAGGGGAAAAAGTATAAGACCATGACATATTCAGGGAACAGTAAGAGAAGTGGCTTAGACTTTCTGGGAGACAGTCTGCCATATTATCCCCCTTCTTCCCTAACTTAGGCAGTGTTAAAACATGGCTGCATATTCTTTGACACTCTCCCGTTGAAAAGTTGTGTCGATGCCCCCTCCTCTTGAATCTGGACGAGCTGATGACTGCCTCAGTCAATAGAATATGGCCAAAGAGACCCTGGCTTACAAGGGTCAGTTGCAAAAGGCCATGTGACTTCTGCTTTGTTTTCTGGAACACTTGCTCTTGGAGCCCGGAGCCACCATTTAAGAAGTCCAACCAGCTTGAGGCCATCATGCTGTAGAGGCATGTGTATAGATGATCTGGGTGACATTCCCAGCTGAACCCAACTTTCTAGCCATTCTACCAAATGTGAGTGAAGTTGTCCTTTAACTGTTTTCTGACTACCAGTACCCTAGAGCAACCTCTAACATCACTACACAGAACAGAAGAAATGCTCAAGCTCTGCCCTAATTTTTGACTCACAGAGTTGTGAGATGTAATAAAAATAACTATCCTGGCTAACACGGTGAAACCCTGTCTCTACTAAAAATACAAAAAAATACAAAATAATAATAATAACAGTAATAATTGTCTTGAGTTGTAAGTAGTTTGTTATACACCAATAGATAACTGGAATACCAACCAAAGCCAAAGTGAGGGGATTTTTCTTTAGATGCTTGCTGAAGACAATATTAAGTCATCCAAAAACCTCTCCCTGGAATATACTACTGAATGTAATTTAGCACTTATGGCAGGAAGACTGAGGTTGGAGAGCATTCAAGGCAGAGGAAATGACATGAACAAAGATAGCAAGGCAGGGAAGGACAGGACATATGTAAGGTAGAGAGTAATTAGGTTCAGCTAGGAGTAGGGCATCTCTTGGGAACAGTGAAAGAATAGACTAAAAGAGAAGGTTAAGGACGTGCTATGAAGGGCCTTGAATGTGAGATTGAAAAAAAACAGTACCACTGAAGATTTTTTGAAAAGTTTTACTAGCAAAACACTACTTTTGGGAATTTTTTCAAATGCTTGTGGGATGGACTGAAGTATGGAGAAATTAGGGGATCAGTTTGGAAGGTATTGAAAGATACTATGTGAATCAGATTTGTGGTAGCTGCAGCCAGAATGAAGGCTAGAAAATAGATGGGAAATACTGTGGGCAGGGCCACCACTGACCTACTTAGTACATTTTGTGAGTTAAATAAAGGTCCCCCTAGCTGGGCACGGTGGCTTACGCCTGTAATCCTAGTACTTTGGGAGGCCAAGGTGGGCAGATTGCTTGAGCCCAGGAATTCAAGTTCAGCTCAGACAACACGGTAAAACCCTGTCTCTACAAAATATACAAAAAATTAGCCAATATGGTGGTATGTGCCTGTGGTCCCAGCTACTCAGGAGGCTTATTTGGGAGACTCACCAGAGCCCAGGAGGTCAAGGATACAGTGAGCTGTGATCGTGTCACTGTACTCCATCCTGGGTGATAAAAGTGAGACCTAACTAAAAAAAAAGTACCACTTCTTTAAGACATTTTACTTCCATCTGTTAGAAAATTGTTGTAATATGTTTATTAGAATAAGACACTTGACTGCCATCTGCTGGAAAGTTATTAAAGATATGTCTTTGGTTTCAATGCTCCTCCCCTTTTCACATCCTTTTGCAGTACACAGCCTGTGTTACCATGCCTGTGACTCTAATTTTGTGGGTGCAAGTAATAGGACTTGGTAACGGATCACATTTGTTATTAAAAGGAGAAGGAAGAAATCTCAAGTTTGAATGGTAGGGAGGTTAGTAGTGACATTAATAGAACTAGAACTTATTATTGGGGAATAGATTTATAAGGCAGAATCATTCTTTACATGCAAAGACACTCATTTTATTATTTATTGACCCCAATTATTTGCATTTACTCAGTAAGAATTTTGATATCTTTTCTTCTAGAATCTCAGCTTTCCCCCCTTGTGACATCTGAGAATGTTGACCAGTTCCTCTTTTGTATTCCATACACCTCTCTCTTCTGTATCTTTTCCTTCTATTCTGAACGTTGCTTCTTATCCATCTCCTTTGCAGGCCCTTTTCCCTCAGGTTTCCATTCTTGTGCTTTTTTATACAGTGGGCGCTCAATAAATGTTTGTTGAATTGAATTGCATTGCTTTTGAAAGATCAGTTGCAGGTTTTTCAGGAGACTGATTCATAGGCAGTTAGGGACTAAGGGTGTGCCAGAATTCAGAAAGTAGAAACCTATCCTAAATACAGTTCCTTGTTTTGGGATGTATTTTTTACACAAAAGGTCACTCTTCCTTGGGGAATATCTGTACTGTTGATCCGTTCATCATTGTTCAGCAGTGGCAACACCAGGAGAACAAATTATTTACATTGGCTGTGTCATATGGGTGTGTCTAATTCGGAGAACTTTCAAACAAAATAATGAAGCTTCCCCAGCTTCTAACTTGGGAAGTATGAAAAGTTACTTAAAAAAAAATCTTGACTCTTGTTTAAGTACATCAGTGACTGATTAAGTCACAACACATTTTAACATTTTCATTCGAGGTTTCTTGCTAACATTCTTACCACCACTACCACTAACCCCACCCCATGTGTGTAAGTTACTTTTCCTTTCGTTTTTAATGGGTCTTGTGTGTTAAGGCAAAGTCAAGAACTTTGCTCTGATAACTTAACATTGATTGTGTGGCTGCTTTGTGCAAATTGCTATGGGATGCCTCGTGGAAATTACAAAGATTTCGTTTGCTTCTGCCCTTCAAGAGAGACTTGCTTAGTGGGAGAAGTAGATGCATATGCAACTGCTCCAGGGCAGGCGATGACAAGGGTCATAATATAGTGCAGATGGAGACAGGATTCCCTGTCTTAGAGTGATGTAAACATCATTTGAAAACTGAGTCACATGTATGGACTTGCCATATTTCTTTCCTAAATTGCACACTTAACTCTTCATTTTCCTGGGTTGGATTAGAATTTGTTTTCATCGAAGGCTTCATGAGTTGAAAGCACATTATATATATTTAAGATTTAATGGATTTAATTTAAAATGCATTGAATAACATTAATTTTAGCAGGTTTGATTTTTTTAAATGCTTTTAAGCTGGCACTCTCAAAAGAAAATAGAGAATATCAGAGTGATATTAAATAAACAATGATATAAAACAGGAGTTTTATGTTTATGTAAACCTAGTATTTAGGAAATAAATATCCTGAAATTCTCTAGCCAAATTATATTTTTAAATGTTTTGAGCATAGGAAACAAGTTATAAACAGCCTAGTAGGGAAAAATGTATATTACTGTCATAAACATACGTAGTATTTAAAATATTAAATATGGATAATTGATATTTAATTGAAGTGCTTTTTATTTAATTAAAGCCAATGACATTTTAAAATTATTTCTTTATTAATTTTTCTTCAATTAAATTTTAGCCTGTGTTTTAGATACAAGGGGTGCATGTGCAAGTTTGTTATATGGGACTATTGCATAATGCTAAGGTTTGGGGTATGGATCCCATCACCTGGGTAGTGACCATAGTACTCAATAGATGGTTCTTCAGCCCACATTCTCCTCCCTTCTCCACCCCCAGTAGACCACAGTGTCTGTCATTCCCGTATTTATGTCCATATGTGCTCAATGTTTAGCTCTCATTTATAAATGAGAACATGCAAAGCCAATGACATTTTTACAGTCATTGGAGTAACAAAGACGTTTGAATTTTAAAAATTTAAATATATTTAAGATTGAAATTTAGGCCGGGTATGGTGGCTTACGCCTGTAATCCCAGCACTTTGGGAGGCTGAGGCTGGCAGATCACCTGAGGTCGGGAGTTCGAGACCAGCCTGACCAACATGAAGAAACCCCATCTCTACTAAAACTGCAAAATTAGTTACAAAAATAGTAGAGTGATTTATGTAATAAGTAAACAGTTCAGGTTTACTTGACTTAATAGCATAATGATTTACAGCTTTTACTTAAATTCATTCTAAGATGAAATAATACAGCCTCTAGGAAGATATATTATCTGGTTTTTCCTTTGCATTTTCATTAAAAATCTAAAATTGGAAATGAAGTATGTCAACTAGTTTTAGAAATGATAGTAAATTGGGAAGCATTTCAAATAGCAGTAGAAGATACCAAAAAGGTTTAGAAATAGTGAGATTCAGCCTAAGAAAATGCAAGCTAATACATATAAGAGCAAATAATCTGAAATAGATATTTAATGAGAGACAATGCTTAGTAGTAATGAAAGGGAGTCAGGTGCTATCAGACAGCAAAGCAGATATGAGGTTGCGGTGTGATATGGCAGTCACAAAGAGCCGTTGCCATCTGGGGGGTCATCTTGCAAGCTCATTACAATAAAGCAGGGAAGCAGAAATCTCTTACAAATGTCAGTATTAAGACCACATTTGTCTTATATCAACTTAAGAATGTCCAGACCCATAGCTATCAATATATTGAGTGCTGAAAGAATAGAAGCTGCAGTTCTTAGAAAAGGGGAGAATTTAATGTAATAAAAATAATTTTAAAAAATAAAATATCTTTGCTTTGGTTAAGTAGTAAAGCAATATGAAGTTATACAGTGGATATAAGCAACTTGTTGGAAGACAAATTTGTTTAGATGAAGCTGAGACTGTGGAAGGTGAGAGTAGTGTGAACTTGTTCATAGGCAGTTCTCAATACCTAGGCCAATTATGCAGATAGTGAAATAACATCTTAAGGCAATGATGGGAGCTGGATCACTTGAGGTAACTTTGGACTGTATGAGGAACTCCATTAGGTAACAGTGCCAGAATTGATTGGAAACAGTGTGTTTTAACAATGAGGTCATATTTTTAATGTTGTCTATACTGGTCCAATTACTCTGCCTCTTGTTTACAATATGTGATTCAGTGTATATACTCAAGAACCATTCTGATGTCTTTGCCAGGGTAACCTGCCCTTTCTCTAAGCACCCTTTTTGATCTTGGCTTCTAGAATTTCTTTGACTGCTTTACTTCTGATCTCCAAAACTGGCCTGCTGTTTCTTTTGAAAGCACTTCCTTCCCTGTATATACCTGCTGTATCTTAGCTCTGATCATGTTTGTACTTCAGCTGTCACTGCCTACTACTGGTGACACCTCTGCTCTAATTCTTAATATCATTCTTTTTTTTTTAAAGGACATAGAAAATCAGGTATTGTCTTAAGTTGTCTTTAAGTGTTCACACACTTAAATTATTGAAGTCCTGTTTTTAGTTTTCCCTTCCCAAATCTGACAAATATATAGCTTTCTACTTATACCAGTGAGGACAACATCTCACTGATCAAAAATCTCAAGTTCCTTCACTCATATCTTGCCTCTCATCAGTTTGCTCTATGTATCTGTCTCTTCTGTGTCTGTCCTTTTTCTTCCAGTAGCCAAATTTTTAACCTGGTCTTGAGATCTTTCTTTCAAAATACTCCTTTTGCTTCGAGTGCAGTACTCCAGTGCTTAAAAACAATAATATTTAATCAATCATACCATTGCTTCAGAAACTATTGATGACTTATAAAAAGTTCTAATTCTGATTAAATTTTGATTTTTGGCTATTCTCTTATTTAAAATCTTATGAAAAGTAAATTTATCATATTAAACAAATTTAATAATTTTGGTAGCTTAATATTACAATCCTAAAATTTGCTTTTTAAAATTGAAAACTGTTTAGGTCATTGACTTTGTTTACTTTTACTGACCCATTAGTCATTTCTTGAATTTTGTCTCTGTGTCAGGGATTGAGGTAGGCCTGCCCTGAGGGTTATGAATGAGGTGTGGTCTTTGGCCTTAAGAAGCTCACATTCTTGTTATGAGCAATACTTTTGTTGACTGAGAAATCATTAATATGTTCAGTCAATATTTATTGATCTTCAAGCTCTCTGTTAGGCACTGGGGATACAGTATGCTAAGCAAGAGGGGAAACTGGGATTCCTACAGGCTTATTTAGTAAGCATATATCTATCTGGTTTTATAAATAGAATGTTCTACTCAAAATTTTGTAAATAATTGTTTCCCTCTATTTAGTATCTGGGTTTTTTTGAATACTTATTAATTTCTTAGCCAACAAAGTAGTCCTTGTATATATAACAAATGGTAGAACAGTTCTCCTCAGTTACATATCATTGTAATAGTGGAATAAGAATTGTAATCAGAATTAGCCTTCTGGTCATTTGTTTGGGATGGGTCTTCTGTTAGAATCCAAATATGGCAGATAGAACCCAAATGTAGCAGTTTTCTTCTTTTAATGTTAACAGTGATTGTGCTAAAACATAAGATTATAACAGAGCAGCCTTGCCAATAGCAGCAAAATTTACTTGTCTGTTTTTTTCCCAGAGTACATGTGTAGTTAATCAATTTTTAAAAATATATTTTACTACAAGTTATTGCTTATTCCAGGCATGCCCAATGACATGCTATTTGTTACTTCTTTTTGCAGATCCACAGTTTATATTAGGAAATAAAACCTTTACTGTTTAACATTAAAGTTCATCTGATTAATAAACTGATATTGCCTCAGGTTTCAAACTCCGTAGTGAATAAAATAGGTCCTCGTGTAGTTTAGAAATAGTATACCAGCTGCAAGTCCAGAAAATACTTGCTGTTACTCACATAATAAAAGAACTCCCAAAGCCTTATAATTTATATATTCATAACTGCTTCTTGTTGAATTTCTTCTTCTCAATAATACAGGTGCTGCTTTGGTTTAAAACTTACAGCCCTCTTTAGGCAATCTACAGGTTCTCCTAAGTGTTTAATTTTTTTCCTTCTTATGTTGTGAGCTGGTTAATGTTGAAGATAGCACTTCATTTAAAGTTCAAACCTGTGATTGTTTTAAAAACTTACCTAGTATTCATTTTTTTCATTTAAATATATATGTAATTTCCTACAAATATGTACTTGTTTATCTAAGATTTGGACAGTTCATTTTAAACAATAGTATTCATTTATTTTGAAATATTAAGATCCTGCCATGTTCCAGGCACAGATCTAGATATTGACTGCACATTGGTGAACTCAGCAAAAATCCTTGCCTTTATGGAAACTTACTGTCTAGTGGAATTTATATTTTGGTGGATTCTATAGGCATTCTTGCCTATTCTGCCTTCATAAATCCTCTAGACAGGTATAATATAAGCAACAGTTTCAAGTTCTGTCTTTTAAGGTCCTTTCACCCCAAAAAAAAGATGGCATGAGTGTATTGCTTCAGAGATGATCATTACTGTTTATTGTGAATAGTGAGCATTTCAGAATATTAAGCTCTTTTTTTTTTTTTTTTTTTTTTTTTTTTTTTGAGACAGAGTCTCGCTCTGTCACCCAGGCTGGAATGCAGTGGCACAATCTCGGCTCACTGCAAGCTCCGCCTCCCGGGTTCACGTCATTCTCCTGCCTCAGCCTCCTGAGTAGGTGGGACTACAGGCACCCACCACCACACCCGGCTAATTTTTTGTATTTTTAGTAGAGACAGGGTTTCACCATGTTAGCCAGGATGGTCTCAATCTCCTGACCTCATCATCTGCCTGCCTCAGTCTCCCAAAGTGCTAGGATTACAGGCATGAGCCACCGCACCCGGCCAGAAATTAAGCTCTTAAACAAAAGTAGGATTAAACAATCTGCGTTGCTAAGCATGTTTATTTTAGGTTTCAATTCCAGAGTAGTAGTAGCTGGAAAGCAGCATTTTTACACAATTTAATAAAAGGATAAACATTTTTTCAGGAGATCATCAGTAGTTTAATATGGATTCTATAGTAAAGTGCCAGCTCTGGATCATAATAGCAACAATAACCGCTACCACATCACAACAGTAACAGTTAGGGACTAGGTACTGGTTTGAAGAGCCTTGTTTATATTTATGAGTTTAAGCCTCAAAATAATTCTTTGAGGTAGATACCATTATTATAACTGTATTACATATAAAGAAGCTGAGACTAAGCAACTTGCCCGAGGTTACAAAGCTAGTGAGAGGCAAGGCTGAGATGAGATCCCAAGCAAGCTGGCTCTTCACCTCTGTGTTCTACTGCCTCACATACTTAAATACTGTATATGCTTTCTTGCTTCTTCATTCTAGGAATTAGCTATCTTTCAGATATGTATGTATTAATTTGTGTAGCACATGTCATACTCTGAATGTGAACGTGAACATACTGGTTTTTCTATTATGACTTTCCTATATTAGAAAGGCTTCTTTTTAAAATTTCCAGCCCATAGGAACCTGGAAATTTATTTGTTTTGGTTCTTGTGTTTGCTTACTTTTTAATTAATTAATATTATGATTTGTTTTTATATGCCCAATACCCTGGCAGATTTATCAAATTTAAAATGAAAATTTAGTCAAACTCATTGCCTAAAAATTTTATTTTTCTGTACCTCTGGAAAAAAATGGAAACAGAAAAGCAGCCTTCATTTTTCCCATAAAAAGAGAACAAGCATAATTTTGCCAAATGTGTGTTTTGAGAGGGATTTCCTCATTTCTTAACTGCAGTCTAACAGAAGTTTATTTGGGCTTACTTATCCCGCTTCAGACTTCTTACTGGAGCAAGTATTTCTGCCATTCTGAACTCCACACACTGTTCTCTTACAGGTCTAGGCTCTTTGCTTCCTCGGACCATGTTCCTGGATCACTTTCCTCTTCTGCCTATGCATTTCTGCTCGTCCTCCGAGATTAAACTGCTATCAGCTTCTCTGAGGAGGCCTGAAAACTCCTCCTGCTCTGGAGGAATTGCTGCCTTCAATGTCCTGCTTCATTTTATTTGCTCATTTGTTTATCAATTAAACTCCTTGAGGACAAGTGTTATTTTTTTTCCTCCTACTTCTTTCACTGCTGAATCCTCAGCACTGAAAGTAGTGCCTGGTATATATTAGATATTTCATATTTGTTGAATAAATAAATAAATGAATGCATAGTATATTATAGCACTTTACTATATTATATGTAATAATTTTGTACTTTCGTTTCTTCCCCAGACAGTAAGCTTGTTATGTTATTCATCTTTGTATGTTTTCCAGTGTCTATAACATGTTAATTAAGTCAGTAGCTGTTTACTGAATTAATGAGTGAGCAACTAATTAATACCTATAGATCTCTGTGGTATTAGATGGAGATGATTAAAAGGAGGGGGCTAGAATGAGTAGTGACTAAAAGGACCAGTGCATTGTGAATTTCTGAACTCTGAATCAAGAAAGGAGGAGCAGAAACACCAAGACCAGATGTCCCTTTTCATTCATCTGTCCAGAAATTTAGCTTTTGTTTGGCTGCAATTTGCACATTTGGGCATACCAGTTGAGCTGAGCTCCAGATACTCATTTGTCTTTTAGGGTAACATGGTAAGGGAAATAGTTGTAGAGATAGGAACTCTCAGTGAAAACTTAATAAATCTGCTTCTGTCAATTAGGGAGACTAAGTAGCTTTAACTTCCATAAAAATCTCAAAAATAATTGCTCTTTAATGTTCTTTTTTTTAAGTTTTGGAGAACTTTAGAGGATTATATTTTGAATTTAGATGAGGGAAACAAGGACCTGAGGAATGATATACAAGTTTATTAAACATGATGGGGTGGAGGGGATGCTTGATGATACCCATTATCCCCTTTTCTTCATGCGCCATAGAGAGCCTCCCTCACTGACAGGATGGGTTTTTGCTACATATCATATGATTCCTTCCCCAGTGAAATGCTTGTCGAGTGCTTGCTGTGTACCCAGCTTATTGGTTTGTTGGGCTGCCCACCCAGGCCAATCAAATTTATTTTGGAATGTTTCTTTTTGGAGTGAAGGAAGACAGAGGGAAGGAGAGGGGAGTAGGGGGAAGTGCATTTATGTAGAGGAAGCAGCATGTCCTACGACAGAGTTCTGATAGTGTGGCATGTTCTGGAAATGGTACAGTATGTTCATTATGGTTGGAACACACATTCTAGGAGAGGAAGAGGGACTAAATTGCACTGGCCCTGGGGAAATTGAGCTAAATGGATAAAAGTAGGCGTTGAGAGCTGTTGGTGATTTATAGCCCATCAGCACCATAATCACACTCTTCCCGCTTCTCCTGCTCACCACCTTTGCAATCAACTTTCCTCTCACTGTGCTGATTGTCTCTGGTACAGATTTATGATTTCCAGCCTCAGCTCAGTGCTCAGGATGACTTTTCTTTCCCTTTTTTATTTTTTCAAACTTATTTCTAATCAGCTGCTTTCTTCATTATTAGTAGTGACTGTTCCAAACTGGAACCGCTTTTCTCAGACAGTCAGCCCTACTTATCCCCTCATTTTAAAGTAATAATCAACCTCCCTTCTCATGTTTCTAAAGAAATAGATAATATCTGGCACATACTCCCTCAGCTTGCCTCCCCTCCACGTTCAAACTTACCTTCATCACATTCATCCTTACAGTCTTTCTTTCTCCCCCAGAGGCAAGTGTGTCTATCAAGCCATCCCCTCCTCCAGGGCTCTGGAGCCTGCCTAGCCTGCCTAATGCTCTGGGACCTTGCTCTATTTATCATTGACTCTCATTCCTTTCTTACCACAGTCCCTTTCCTTCCATCTTGTAAACATTTCCCAATCCCCCTTGGCATAAAAACACCACTCTTCTCAAGATACTGCTTGCTTCCCCTTGTTTAAGCAAGAGAGGTAGGTGGTCTGAGTATGTAGGAACATTACTCTGGCTGTGATGTTGAGGGGTGAGTCAGGGAAGGCAGAAATTAGAGAGAAAAGACCAGTTAGGAGGGTGTTGAATTAAGGTGATGGTGATGGAGAGGAGACAAGTTTGAGAGGCATCTAGGAGGTAGGATTGACTACAATTTGACATTCAGTGATTATGAGAGTTGAAGGAATGATGATTCTTGTGAATTGAGAGAGTAAGTACAGAATGAGGAGGTGCACATGTACCCTAAAACTTGAAGTATAATAATTAAAAAAAAGAATGAGGAGCAGCTTTTATGGAGACGATCATGAGTTCACGATCGTCTGGAAGTGTTGAGGTGAACCGCTCTTGGACATCTAGTTGGAGAACTCAGGTAAGCAGTTGAAAGTATGGGGCATATGATGTATAACTTAAGAAAAATATTTGTTATTTAGAAATGGCTTTGCTAATTCAAGATGTCTTGGTGTATCTTGAGTTAGTCTTGGATAATATCCTCTAGAGATGGAGTGAGAAGAGAGCAACCCTAGAGAGTAACACAGGAGGTGGCGGAAGAGGACCCTGTAAAGGAGCCTGAGAACAAATGGCAGAAAGAAAGAAGGCAAATATGAGGTAAATTTTTGTTAGATGGAGGTTTTTGTTAGTTTTTTTTTTTTTCTTGGAACTCTTGGAACTCATTGACAGCTTCTAGTAAAACCAGCCTAAGTTGTATATACCCAATAAATATGTATTACATTGCATTATTGACGGGGCTTAATTAAAATAAAGTCTCATCACTTGTTGAGAACTTCCTTTGCCTGAAATCACATATAGCTAGGGTTTTTGGAAAGAATGAGGTTGTAAATGAGACAGTTTGGAAAGGTAAAGTATCAATATATTGGAGCTATATGGAAAAGCTGATGGTTAGAGGGTGCCATCACTGCAGCAGCCACAGGATGTTATTTTCAGTATAAACCTCTTTGCTGATTTAGGTGATTTTGATTGCTGTCAGGTGTGAGAGAATAATCATTGGCTGTTAGCAGTTTTGCCACTGAAGTTGGGGGTTCACAGATCTGAACATTTTCTTGTACTTTAAATCTCCGTAATGTTTTATCACATTTGAGTTCCATTGCAACCCTCCAGTCATGAGTCAGAATTAAAAGCTGTTCTAAACTAGATTATATTCTTATGTTTCTACAAACAATCTTCTTGAGGGCAGGGATAGAAATTAGAGCAATCGAATAATTCGTCCAAAGCCACTAAGGGCATGGTTTGGCCTCACATTAGCTATGGCTCACTTAGGGTCTCCATGGGTGGGGGTGAGAGTGGAGGGGCTGGTGCCTCAGGAGCTGTGCAAGATTACCCATAGGAGGTGTGCAAAATCTTAAAACTTCTATTTATAAACAATTTTATCCTGTTCTTAACAACTATTTTTGTATATGTTTAAAAGTGTGCATTAGATATTAGTATAGTGCTCCATGCTTGTAAGTATATATATCTATATGTATATGATTTATATAAATATGGCAGAAGCATGCTCTAACATTTTGAAATTGACAAGTGTGTGTTTGATTAAAAAAATACTTTGGAAACCTCAAGATTAAATTGTGATTACTGTTTGAGCATTGTAAATTAACTGGGAATATTTAGAAGTTTCTCAACAAACTTGTGTCAATCATTTTAGCTATTATTAGATTTCCAATAATAGCTAAACGTTTGTGTTTTAGTTGCAAAATGCAGATGTGTTTCTTGACCTTAATTCCTTACTATAGATTTTAATGGAAAGCCTTAAAACACAAGTTGAAAACTATTTGTTGTGCTTTTTGTGAATATGCTGAAGTTTTCTCATGAACTGCCTAATGCCTCTCCACATACGGTATGTTCTTTGCACTCATTCTTTAGTCACAGGCAGTTTAAGCTGTTAAATAGTATCTTGCTTTGAAAGGTAGGCTGATGGCATTTCTATCTTCTGGTACATCTGGTAAGTTAATATATACAGTCTCTGAGTATCCTGCAGGGACCTGTTTTTACATGCATACAGGGATGTTTATGTAGAAATCAAAGGCCATGAATCAGAAGAACACAACTCTTGTTTCCAGTATACTGGAGGCTTAAAAAAATTGGCTTTGAAAAATTGAAAGTAGTGTGGTTTGTTTTTATTGTGGAACCGATCAGGAAGAACAATTTACAGTCATTGCCATTCTTCACAGCTGAATGGAGTAGAGGTGCCTGCCTCGTGAAATGGAGCAGCTGCACCCGTTTTCTCTGGGCTCACAAAAACATTTGCTTTTTAATCGAGAACTTTAGATGGTAGGGTACAGTTTGTTTTCATGATGGAAGTGGTCAGTTGTGCCTTACCAGACAGCTGTAGTGTAATTAAGAAAAACTGTGTGAAAGTGGATTAGATATAACACAAGAAGGCTTTTTATTTTTTTTTTTTAAAGAGGGGTTTCCCCTTAAATTTATTCATTTTTTTCTTTAATGGTTCAAAGGAGAAATATTGCTATCATTCTGGTCCACAAGATTTTTGCTACTTCACGATATCATTTAGCTCTAGGAAACATGAGATGCTCTGCTATAGAATAATTACTTGTTTTTGTAACGAGTGCAAACTAGAAACTACAGGTTTTAGAGATGATTTAGTTTGTGAGAGATCTGCCTTCAAAACAAAGCTTAAAATAAAGAATTGCACAGTTATATTTACGTTAACTTTAATGCATTTAAAAAAGTGAGCTACTTTTATAATAAAGTTGTGAGGCTGCTTTTTAGACCTGCTTTGTACACAAGTTGCAACATTAGGGGATCTTTCAAAACTGTTAGGGTATTAGTTTTTTAAGACCAGAAACCATGAGAGGAGAAAATTATACTTTTCTTGATAAATTTTAAAATGAGTTAGTCAAATAATAATGAAATAAGCTGTTGAAGTGTTGATGTAGCTAAATGTGCAACATTAGTCTGTCAATTGACTTTGAAAAGCATACACTTATTTTATGCAGCAGACTTTGAAATAAGAATAGAAATGCCTTAATTTGCATCACAGTCTACAGTAGCAAAATAACTGTTTCAAGGTCAGAGGGAGCTTAATTTCTAAAAAAAAAACACAACAAAACCAAACAGGAACCTATTGTGTTCACAAATAACCAAGATTTATTTGTACTAGACACTTAACCTTTATAACTTTTTATACAGATTGCCCAACACACTAGAAACCAAAATTTTCATCCTAAGCAAAATAAAGGTGCCAGTTTCAGGTTTGCTTTAAAACATTATTATATGTTGATTTTCTGGAGGAGACTCTTAGGCTTTATTTCAATTAGGGGAATTTGGAAGGCTGGTTGAAGGGAGGAGGTGAGTGAGGAGTTACAGCCCAAATGCTCTTACCATTTCCAGCCTTGCAGCCCTGCCCTGGGAGGTATTATAAGGAGGACGAGTCTATATTAGATTGGTTGTTTTAGAGAAGAACCCTGGCTGCTGGTTCTCTCTGGCTCACTGATGGCTGCTCTCTACTGATTTCTTTTGTCTCTCCTCACCACAGACCCTAAGAAAACACTGAGAATCAGGCCATCCATTCTAAATGGCAAACCGTGGCTGCAGCTTGATAGCTGGTGCTTTTTCTGTTTGCAAACTGAGTCCTCAGGTACACCAAACTCTTCTTCCCCTTTCTCTGAGCAGCTGCTCAGGCTTAGATGCTACTCTGACTTCTCGACAGACTTCTGCTTCTGTAGAACATGAGCAATGTTGTTTAGGAAGGAATGGAGCAGAGTGTGGGGTGGATTAGAAAGGTAGAATAACAATTAAGAAACTGAGGCAGTTTTTAAGGTCAGAACAATAATGAAGAGCATTGAAGGTAGATAGCAGCAGGATGCAGCAATAGAATTATGAGACATGCTAATTACTAGAATCAGAATCAAAAAATCTGGATTAAAGTTTCAGCTAGCCTAGCATTGTAGGAAAGCCATTATCTCACTTTCTGTTTCTTCATGTATAGAGTGGAACCTGTTCTACATACCAAACAGGTTGTAAGTCTCAAAAAAGAAAGGGAGAGAGAGAGAGCTTGAGAATGTAAAAGTGTTGTGAGGTAGTATAGTTATGGAACTGTTTGACCCATTTATGTCCTTTTTTTGGGAACTCTTGACAACCAAGGAAAGGGAATACAAGCAAATACTAAATTTTACTAACGTAGATTCTTTGTGAGTGCTCTTAAAGCTGTTTGATAATCCCACCACTTATCTCTGTTTGATTCCCAATCCACCACTTTCTCATAGCACCAATTTCAACTCCTGTCATCCTTCTCAAGCCGCAGGCCCAGTTCCTTCTATTAATAGATAAGCTCCTCCCCAATTTTGCCAGGAAGGTTGAGCAAAGCCCTTGAGTTTCCCTGGCCACCATCTCAAAATGTATTTCTTCACCTAATTTCCATCTCACTTTCTGTCTCTTCCTCGCAAAGGTAACCTGTATCCTTATCACATTCTCATCCCATTTCTTCTCTAACCTTTCTTCATCAATTATTTCATGTCTTTCTCTTGTTCTTTTAATCTCCTCTACTGGTCCTTCCCCATAGCCAAGAAACCCTCTTTAAGTTCACTATCATATGTGTTTCTTCCATTTTCACTGCCAAAATTTTCCAAAGAGTGATTTGAGCTCATTCCTTCTTCACCATTCATGCTTTCTTTTGATCCATTTCAGTATGGCTTCTGTCTGTTCAAATAAGCGCATGAAAAGATGCTCAGCATCAGTAGTTATTAGGGAAAGGTAAATTAATACTGCAATGAGATACTACTTGATATGGTTTGGCTGTGTCTCTACCCAAATCTCACCTTGAATTGTAATCCCCATAATCACATGTGTCCTGGGAGGGACCCAGTGGGAGGTAATTGAATCATGGGGGCAGTTTCCACCATGCTGTTCTCATGATAGTGAGCGAGTTCTCATGAGATCTGATGGTTTTATAAGTGTCTGGCATTTTCCCTGCTGTCTCTCATTCTCTTTCCTGCCACCCTTGGAAGAGATGCCTTCCGCCATGATTGTAAGTTTCAAGCCCTCCCCAGCCATGCAGAACTGTGAGTCAATTAAACCTCTATAAATTACCCAGTCTCAGGTATTTCTTCATAGCAGCATGAGAATGGACTAATACACTACTACACCCACTAGAAAGGCTAAAATTACAAAGACTGACCATACCAAATGTTGGTGAGGATATGGAGAAATTGGAATTGCACATATTGCTGGTGGGAATATAAAATGGTACAGTCATTTTGGAAGTTTGGCTGTTTGTAAAGGAGGTAACATATACCTACTATATGACGCAGCTGTTCTACTTCTAGGTCTTTACTCAGGAGAAATGAAAAAATATACTATGTGATTCCATTTAAATACAAATCTAGAAAATGTGAACCTATAGTAATGGAAAGCAAAGTGGTTGCCTGGGAATGAGTGTATAATGTTGGAAAAATGGGTTACAAAGTAGTACAAGGAAACTTTTCAGGGGTGATGGATCATTATGTAGGTTGTGATGATGCCTTCACAAATATATATAAACTCATCAAATTTGATACTTGAAAATGTGTAATTTGTTATACACTAATTATACCGAAACAAAACTATTTTAAAAAATCATAGAACTGCACACTATGAAAAGGGTAAGTTTTATAGTATGTAAATTTCCCTCAATAAACCTGACTTAAAAAACAAAACAAAACAAGACATATGGAACCAGGCACAGTGGCATACACCTGTAGTTCCAGCTACTTGAGAGGCTAAAGCAGAATGATCAGTTGAGCCCAGGAATTCGAAAGCAGCTTGGGAAACATGACAAGACCACATCTCTAAAAAAGAAATAAAAATATGAGAATGAAATATGGGGATTGAGAGTGCAAAAAGTAATTGTTAAACGCTAATCTCAAAATATTACATACTTTATAAATCCGTTTATATAGTATTCTCAAGTGACAGGATTATACAGATGGAGAGCAGATTAGTGGTAGCCAGGGTTTAGGAATAGTAACCATGGGGAAAACCAGGTAAAGGGCACACAGGAATTTTCAGTGTTGTTTTTGCAATTATATGACTAAAGAATTTGTATCACAAAATGTTTCTTTTGAAAAGGCCTTTTAGATATTGTATTCTCTAATGTGAAACAAAGACAGCATGCCAAAAAATAATCAATCTTTATAATTAAATCTATAATAATGGTTACTCTGCAAACACTTGAAACTAAATTTCATAGAGATGATTACAGTTTAACCTTGTATTGTTGTAGACAGAAGGCACAGGAAGAATCATTTTCCAATTTCTGATCACCCTATCTAAATGTTGAAAATCTTAAATTCTTTTTGACTAGATAATACATATAAATGGCTAAAAAATATACGAAAAGGAATACACTGAAAAGTCTTCCTCCAACATCTGTCTTCGATCCACACAGTTCGTCGTCCTCCAAAAGTAAACTACTACTATTAATCTCTTATGTATTCTTTCAGAGTTTATGTCTACATGAGCAAATGCAGATGTATCTTTTTACCCTCCTCCATGCTTTTATGCAAAAGGTAGCTTACTGTGCCAACTAGTTTTGCACCATACTTTTTTCACATAACAATGTATCTTAAGAAATTTTCAAGGTGGTATGCAGCTTTTTAATTTTTTCTTTGACAATTAGTATTGTATTATATGGCTATACCATACTTTATTTACTGATCTCCTGTCTAGCCATTTAGATCATTTCCAGACTTCCACTTGTAAAAACAATACTACAGGCTGGGCGTGGTGGCTCATGCTTGTTATTCCAGCACTTTGGGTGGCTGAGGCGGGCAAATCACAAGGTCAGGAGTTCAAGACCAGCCTGGCCAACATGGTGAAACCCTATCTCTACTAAAAATACAAAAAGTTAGCTGGGTGTGGTGGTGGGTGCCTGTAATCCCAGCTACTTGGGAGGATGAGGCAGGAGAATCACTTGAACCTGGGAGGTGGAGGTTGCAGTGAGCTGAGATTGAACCACTGCACTCCAGCCTGGGAGACAGTGCAAGACTCTGTCTCAAAAAAAAAAAAAAAAAAAAAAAAAAAAAAAGAAAAAGAAAAACTACAGTTAATATTCTTATATTTATGTCATTTGATACATGAGCAAATGAGCAAATGTATATATATAAAATTGCCAGTATTTGGCTTTTTAACCTAGAGAAAAATTTATATTGTTCAGTCTAATATCTGTAGAGTAAATGTTCACATATGTAATTCTTTGAGACAAAATATGCATCCTTTTGATTTTCTGATCCACTTCCAGATACTCGTGATAATCTGGATGTTTAAAATTTGTAAAAGGGAGTGGGGAACCTTTATTTAAATGCTCCTATTCAATATAGTTAAGGGGGAAATACCCGTGTACACAGGGCTGTTTCTGGAAATCCTTTACCAGTAACTTCATTCAGTAACATATCTAACTCTAACCCTGATATAGCTGTGTTAGGCTTCCTGGCCTGCTCATGAAAGCCTTTGCTCTCTCCTTATTAAAAGACTTAAACATAAAACTCTGAGACTCTTTATCCTTCCCAAGGGGGGCATTGCAAAAAAATATCTTCTTGTTCACTATCAGTGTTACTCTCTATTGATCATCACAATTATTGCAACTTTAATATTATGACATTGTATGTCTTATGCAATATTAGGTTCTCTGAAAAAGGCTTTTTGTATATATGACAAATAGGTGGAGTATGCTCTTCTACACAGTGAGCCAACCAGCCATCATCTTGGCTTCTCCAAAACCGGTTGTGTGTGTGTGTGTGTGTGTGTGTGTGTGTGTGTGAGAGAGAGAGAGAGAGAGAGACAGAGAGAGAGAGAGCGTAAATATGGCAAAATTTAACAACTGATGAATATAGGTAAAGGTGAACAGTCTAGAGTGTTCATTGTACTGTTCTTTCAAATTTTCTGTAGATTTAAAGTTTTTCTTTTTTTTTTTCATTCTTTTCTTTTTTTTTTAAGGCAGGTCTTGTCACCCATGCTGGAGTGCAGGGGTGCGATCACAGCTCAATGCAGTTTCAACCTTCTGAGTGCAAGTGATCATCTCAACTTAGCCTCCTGAGCAGCTAGGGCTACAGGCGCGTGCCACCACAACTGGCTGATTTTTTTTATTTTTGTAGAGATGAGGTCTCGCTATGTTGCCCAAAGTAGTTTCAAACTCATGGCCTCAAGTGATCCTCCTACATTGGCCTCCCAAAGTGCTGGGATTTTAGGTGTGAGCCACCACACTCAGCCTAATGTTTTTCCAAATAAAAAGTTGAGAGCATATTCTTTGTTGAGATTATTTATTGTGAATTAGGGGCTGCTGCTTCGTTACCTATTGTGTTCTTTTTTGTTTTGTTTTGGTGTTTCTAGGTTTGAAGACATCTTAGAAACTCCACTTCTAAATAAAAATAAAAATAAATGATAATAGCAATTTATACTTATTAAGGGTTTCCTCTATGCCACATGTTAGGCTAAGCATTTTATATGGATGATCTCACGTAAACCTCTTATCAATCTATTATTATCTTCATCATTTTTCAGATAGGGAAACTCAGGCACAGTGAGGTTAAATAATTTGCCTAAGGTCACACAGCTATCATATGGTAGAAATGCTACTTGCCACCATTTCTATTTCTATATTTCTATACTTCTCCTAGGCTTCATTTGCCCTGGTCATTATTTTCCTCTGAAGTATTTTGAAGTGAGAGATAGGTTATCTTCTGGCTCAAATTTTTAAAGAATTAACCTAATCCAGATAATAGGATGATGTGAAGGCCTCATGAAAATGTAAAAATTGATATAAACAGGAAGGAAAATCTTTTTTTTTTTTTTTAAAAGAGACAGTCTAGCTCTGTTACCCAGGCTAGAATGCAGTACTACAATCATAGACGACTACAGCCTCGAACTTCTGGGCTCAAGCAATTCTCCCTTTTCAGCCTCCCCAAGTAGCTGGGACTACAGGTGTGCATCACCACATCCAGCTAATTTACAAAAAAAAGGTTTCTACAGATGGAGTCTCACTATGTTCCCCAGTCTGGTCTCAAAATCTTGACCTTAAGTGATCCTCCCACTTTGGTTTCCCAAAGTACTAAGACCATCCTCCCACTTTAAAGTACTGAAATTACAGGCATGAGCCACCATGCCCAGCCCCATTTTTTTCCTCTTAATTTTCTTTTCCTTTATTTCCTTTATTTTACTTTATTTATTTATTCTTGAGACAGGGTCTCACTCTGCCATCTAGGCTGTAGTGCAGTGGCACAATCTCAGCTCACTGCAACCTCCACCTCCTGTGCTCAAGTGATCCTCCCACCTCAGCCTCCAGAATAGCTGGGACTACAGGTGCACACCACCACACCTGGCTAATTTTTGTATTTTTTGTAGAGACGGAATTTCACCATGTTGCCCAGGCTGGTCTCAAACTCTCGAACTCAATTGATCCGCCAGCCTCTGTCTCCCAAAGTGTCGGGATAACAGACATAAACCACTGTGCCCGGCCCAAGTTTCTTAATATATTAATTTGCCAAGCTCTACAAACAAGAACTGCTTTGTGTACATACAGTAGTCAAAACTTGCTGGCCCCTTTTCTGAGTCTGCTTATTTGTTTATACACTTACTGGCCTGCCAAGGGGCATTATTGTTCTTTTTCTGTATATTTCCTGTACATTTCCCTCTCTGTTGACTCTTTGCTTTCAGAACTTAAACAGGTTCCAGTGTTCCTGTCTTATAACCATTGCCATTTACTACACACATCCTCTAACCACTCCCATCTCTCTTCTTCAAACTAAGCTCTCCTTATAAATGATTCCTATGAGAGACCACAGGAGTATTTCCCCATTTCCTACTGGCTCCTCTATCCCTCCCAACTACCCCCACAGACTGTGCCCCCAGTGACCTCCTTTCATTCTAGCGATTTTCCTATGCTATTCTTTTATTTACAAAACTGGAACTGTATTTTATGCACAGATATTTTATAGCTTGATTTTTTTCCTACTTTAATATTAGGGACTTTCTTTTTCCAAGTCATTAATTTTTAAAAACTTTTTATTGATGAATAGCATACATGCAGAAACATGCACAAATGATAAGTTTGATAACTTTTCCCAAAATGTCATTAGTGTCCAAATCAAGGAAAAGAAATTGCAGAATCCTAGAATCTCCTCCCAACCCACTCCTTTCAGTCACTTCATCCAACTTCCAAAGCAATCCTGACTTCTAACAGCACAGATTGTTTTACATATATGAAATGTATGTAAATAGAATCATATAGTGTGTACATTTTCTGTATCTCACTTCTTTCACTAAAGATGATGATGTTTGTGAGATTTATCCATATTGTTCCATGCACTTGTAGTTTGTTATTCTCACTGTTATATGATATTCTATTGTGTGTTTATGCATTAATATGTTTTAAAACATAATGTTAATTGCTATGTAATATTCCATTGTAGGGATATATCACAATTAACTTATTAATTACCCATCATTTTTGCCAGGTTTTCACCATTAGAAATAACCCTGTAATAAACATCTTTCTGTAAATATTTGAGGAAATTTCTGACCATTCCTTAGAATAAATCCTAGAAGTGGATTTACCAGCTAAAAGCTTATACATTCTTCAAAAGTTCTTGATACATATTGCCAAATTGCCTTCTAGAAAGCTTACACCTGTTTACTTTCCTGCTGGCACAGTACCTGATGCATAAACATTCAATAACATTTTGTTGACATGAACTGGATGAACTAAATTCTTTTATATCTTAGAATCCTAGAAGCTGAGTGTTCTGTGTCCTTGATCTGCCTTCTTTCCAGTTCATTTTTGTTTTAATGAATTTATACTAAAAACAATTTAATAGTATATAGGGCACAGCTTCCCCTCCTGACCTTATTCTTTTTAAAAAATAATCTGGTTATTCTTGCTCCTCTTTCTTTTTTTCCTAGTAGAAATTTAAAATATACTGCTGCATTCTGGAAAAATCACTGGAGTTCTTATGAAATTGCATTGCTGGCATTTTCTTTACATTAATGTGGAAAAAAATGACATAGTTATATGTTTATAACCCTATCCAGAAATTATTCTCCATTTATTTAATTATTTTTTATGAAATGCATTCAGTAAAGTTTTATAGGTTTATTCTTGCAGTAAAGTTTTATAGCTTTATTCTTAAAATTAAAAAATTTAATTTGTGAATATTTTATATTTTGTGACTACTGGGAATGAGATATTTTCTTTCCATTATAATTTCGTTATATGAAAGCTATTGTATCTTCTATATTAATTTTGTATTCATCCTTTTAACAAGCTCTTATTAATGTTAACAGTTTTTCTCCTATAATACTTTTGGGTCTGTGAACATTTAATTCATAATTTCAGAGAGGGAGAAATTAATATATAGAATAAAGAAATAGAAAAATGGTAACCTTGAAAAATATTAAAAAATAGAAATGTAGAATTCTGATCTGTTCTTTTAATGCACTGAGGTACTCATTTTTATCAATTCTCAACTGTTTTCTCTGGCCTTGTATTTTGAATGAAGCAGCAAGTCACAAAGTTAAACATAAAACTAATGAAGTTATAGAATGTAAAAATAATCTATCATTACATTAGGAAAAGTAGTTACGAAAACCACATTATTTACCCATTATACTACTCTATACTTTTTCCATTCTTTCATTTTTAAAAACTTCTCTTTTTATTATCTGTTCTCTATTTTGCTTTTCTATTTTTTTTAAGAATACAATAGCTTGGGAATAATTTTTTGAAATACTAATGGAAAATAAACTTTAAGATAAATAAGGGAAAAAATAAAAATCTTTCAGTTTTCCTCTCGAATTTTCTTCTCACATATTCTCATATACTTTTCTGTTCTTTTGGATCACTCTAGTGATTCTCTTCCTTCTTATAGCATGTATTCATCTGAATGCCTTCATACATGTGTGCATGTGAGACACCAGTATTTGTGTCAGGGGTTGTCTTATCTCATCTTTTTCCTCAGAGATAAGAAAATGTGTCTAAGTCGTGTATCTACATGCTATTGCATAGATAATAAAATAATTTTTTCTCAGCTTACTTTCAATTTTTAAAATTTGTTTTATTTTCTTTTTTATTCATTTTAAAGTGTAGGGTTTTTTTGTTTGTTTGTTTAATCCTAAGGATAGTTTTAAATACCTATAAACTTGAACCACAAATGTAATCAGAAAATAATACTTTAATCCTAGTTAATCCACGTTATTGACCCTCTGTGCCTACAAGCCGCAACAATAGCAGAATGTCTTGTGTATAACCTCTCTCTCTCTTTTTTTTTTTTTTTGAGGCGGAGTCTCTTTCTGTCACCCAGGTTGGAGTGCAGTGGCATGATCTTGACTCACTGCAACCTCTGAGTTCAAGCGAGTCTCCTGCCTTAGCGTCCCAAGTAGCTGGGACTACAGATGCACGCCACCACACCCAGCTAATATTTTTGTATTTTTTATAGAGACGGGGTTTTGCCATGTTGGCCAGGCTGGTCTCGAACGCCTGACTTCAGGTAATCTTCCTCCCTCAGCCTCCCAAAGCGCTGGGATTACAGGCATGAGGCACTGCGCCCAACCTAGTGTATAATCTGTTATGTGGACCCACATACTCACTGGCAAAGTCTGATCTAGAGATTAACTGTCTTCTTTTGAGATGGTGGTTTTGCTGATTTTTAGGAAGAGACTATCTAGGGTCTCATTTAATCCTTGTAAGAGACAGGCTGGTTGCACCCATCTTGTCTAAGTTTGTAAATTGAAACTAGGTCAGATCAATTACGGATAGTTGTAACTTGCTCAAAATAGTCTGTAAGCCAGGGCTGTTGTTTATTAAAATACATTTTTTCTCTTATCAAAATCAAAGGAATTAATTATTTCTCATGACTGTAGAATTGGAATATGACAACTTGAGAATCCTATCTTTTGTAGAATAGAATAGAAGTTTTTTTGTTTTTTTTTTAAAAGAGAAATTCAGATGCTGCACAGTTTGTGTCTTTGGGTGTTTGTTGAGCTACGAGGCTGGGAAGTGAGAATCAGAATGGACAATCAGGACACTGTATTCAGATTTCACTTATAAAATGGGTTTGGAAACGAGGATGAAGGGCAGTAGCCAAAATAATCTCAAAGGCTGCTTCCAGGTCTTAACTACCAAGATTTGTAGCTTAAAACGAACTATTGGGAATTATAGAGGTAAACTGATGTGCTTTCATTAGAGAGGTGTAAAACTGGTTCCAAGTCCTTAAAAGAAAGTAGAAACAAAGCACCAAAGCCAGAAAAAATTACACCAGCAGAATACTTAAAAACTAGCAACAAAAAACTGTTTTCATAGGCACCCTGTTACACGCGGTAATTCAGTTTGTTTTGTATAATGTTATAAAATGATCAGTATACCCTACTTCTGGTTAAGCAAAATAAGACCAAAAACTGACACGGTATGCTGTCTACTCTAATTCAGTACATTCACCAAAAGGAGATGAAATTAAAGATAAAGAAGAAATTAAAGAATTAAGGAAGAAATTAAAGATGATAAATGGATCCAGTTTGCCTATGGCAAACTGATGTATGCCATTCTGAAGGTGGATATTGCTTATGAAGAAAATTTTGAGTGAATTGTTTTCTTTTATAATTGTATTAGAAGTGTGGATCTTGACTCTAGACAGACTTTAGTTTAAATATGGCTCTGCTATTTAGGAGTTTTGTGATGCTGGGAACTTTTTAAACTCTCTTTTGTTATTTTCTTCAATTATTAAATCAGCAAAATCATTCCTACTTAATAAAGTTATTGGAAAGAGCTTATTATAAGGAGTTTGTCCCCTTTCATGAAATTTTCAAGGAAATTTTGATTTCCAGGACTTAAAATTTTCTACTTAAAATCTCTCTCTTTTTTTTTTTTTTTGAGACAGAGTCTTGCTCTGTCGCCCAGGCTGGAGTGCAGTGGCGCAATCTTGGCTCACTGCAAGCTCCGCCTCCCAGGTTCACGCCATTCTCCTGCCTCAGCCTCCCAAGTAGCTGGGGCTACAGGCGCCTGCCAGCATGCCCGGCTAATTTTTTGTATTTTTTTTTTTAAGTAGAGACGGGGTTTCACTGTGTTAGCCAGGATGGTCTCGATCTCCTGACCTTGTGATTCGCCCGCCTCGGCCTCCCAAAGTGCTGGGATTACAGGCGTGAGCCACCGCGCCTGGCCTACTTAAAATCTTTTGAGGAAAAGTGCTATATCAGAAAATAAACAAGACCAACCTAGTTACATATTACCGTATCATCTGAATATGTTTTACATTAGTTTCTGCCCTTCCTTCTTAGAAAGGTTCCCTAATTGTCTGAACTGTGTTGGAGATTTCGTGGCATGTGTAGTATTTGTGGAGAACTTTTCCTGTATGGTCATTTCCAAGTGTCTAAAGAATCTGATATCAGTCCTTAAGATTTTAGCAGGTTAAGAGAAAAAGACACCAATAAATCAAGTAGGCATAGAATTTTATATAAGAAGTGAATCTGGGTATGGTAAAAAGTTGTGATAGAATGAAAACTTTCTGAACAGTGGTTTGGGAGAAATGCAGTAAGACTTTTAAGAAGTCAATCATTCATTTACTCATTAAATTGAATATTTCTTCAATATTGATTGTGTGTTCAGTGGAAAGAAGTGACATGGAATGGGGAAGAATGTTCAGGACACACAGAATAGCACACCTGAAAGGAAGCAGATTTGAGGATCTGAAAGTTGTTTTATGATTGGAGTGTAGAGATGGAGCCGAAGGGATGAAAAGGGATGAGAGAGTTGGTCAGGGGACTGATCATCCTGGACTTACAAGCCATGAAAAGGGATTTGACCTTTATCCTAAGCACAATAGGGGCTGTAAAATAATTGTGGGATGGGGCAAAGGCCAGATCTGTGTTAAGAAAGAGTAGGAGAATGGATTGAAGGAAAGAGAACAAGTAGAGGAAGGGAGATTGGTTGCGTGGCCACTTGTAGAAATCACAGAAATCATGGTAGCCTAACTTGAGTAGAGTCAGTGGCTTTAGAAAGCTGAACGTGGAGGCCAGCATACAAAAGAGCCAGCTAGCTGACTGACATGATGTGGGGAGTGAGGGAGGAAGAGGGAGCAGGACAGTTGGTGATGCTTTTTCTTCCTTGACACAAAGAGTACGTAGGAGGAGAAGGTGAAAGGGGTAAAGGATTAGTTCCATTTTAGTTGGTGAGTTAAAGGAACTTGTGAGATGTATCTTTCAATATATTTATCTCCGTACCTATCTATGTATCATATTCATGTATTCTAAACATCCTAACTAATCCTCTCATTTATTTTTTATTTTGAAATAATTTCAAACTTAAAGGTCACAAAAACAGTACAAAGTGCTTTTTGTTTTTCTGAAATCTTTTGAGAGTAAATTGACAATATGGTGTCTCATTACTTCCCAATACTTGAGTGTGCATTTCCTAAAAGCAAGGGCATCTCCTACATTTATGTTTTGTCCCAGTGATGTCCTTTACAGCAAAAGGATCCAGTCTAGAATCACATGTTGCATTTACTTGTGATGTCTCTTTAATTTCCCTCCATCTTGAATGGTTCCTCAGTGTTTCCTTGACCTTCAATATCTAGACATTTTTGAAAATTACAAGCTAATTATTTTGTAAAATATCCCTCAATTTGAGTTTGTCTGACATGTTTTGCAATTAGATGCAGGTTATGATTCAGGAATTTTTGCTAGGAATATCACAATAATTATGTGTTCTTTTCATTGCAGTCTATCAGATGGTGCACAACTCCTGTTTGTTACATTACTGAAAATGTCAACCGTCATCATTTACTAATTTTGCTATGAGATAGGGAGGTAGATGCGTAGTGTACAGATCAGCTGATGCTTTACAGAAGAGTAAACATTCAGTATTCCCTCCCACCCCCCGTAAGCCTTGTTCAGAGAAATATTTTTTACATAATACCTGTAATCTTTATTGTTATTATAATTTGTATTATTGCCCACTGAATTTATTATCAGCTTAGTGGAGAAGAGAAATACTTTGCTCTTGCCTTAGATTGAAAGGCTCTCCCTGTTGCCACTGTGCTCTGGTTTCCAGACGCCTTGCTCTCACTGGGATTGATATGCTTTCTCACAGGGTGAAGAGAGAACCTGACAGCCATAGGAGGAGGAAGGTTTGCCTCATTTTAAGTCCGGATGTGGTTAAAGCATGGGAGTGGGAGAAGAGAAGGGATTTGACTGAGACAAGTTGATTTGAGTGAAGCTGCTACTCTTAGACAACTTTGCATAAAACAGCTGGTTAGTTAATATGTTTCTCTTTTTTTCCATGCTACTCCTCCAAGCCTTAAAACAACTTATTAGAGATTAGAATTTTAAAAATCTGTTTTGCAATAAGGCACATGTCCACTTGAATTCTAATTTCACTAAACCTGCCCCCTAGAAAACTGCTGAACTTATTCGAAAACACTGAGTCATGATGATATAAATATATGATGAGGATTTAATGAAGTAAGTCTAATTTCAAGAATATCTAATTTATGAAACCAAGCAGTACTGTGGAATTTGTTGGTAATTAGAAATACAGGTTTAAAGTGTATAAACCATATATGATTTTCATAACTTTAAAGGAGTAAATATTTTTACTCTTTAACCAGTCTTGATATTAGTGATTCCTTCTTTACAATCTGAAATGACTCCAGATGTTTTTAAACAGTACTGTTATTTTTAGAGGAATTAAAAAAAATATTGCAAGTTTGTTGCCATGTGTTTCTAGTATAGTACTGCTTTGAAAAAAATAGGTGTTTTAAATTAATCAAATACATATTAGTAAACTTTAAAATACAGCATTGAATACAATATGATAAATAAAATTACTTTATCAAAATTCCTTTGGAGTCTCAGCCAACTTTTATATTTCATGTTATTTACCTCAAACTCCATTGTAACTATGCAGAACCCAGTAATATCTCTTCTCTTTCTCCTTTCTCCCATATTGTCTTGTCCACAGAATACCAGAGACCTATCAGTTTTTCTAATGCAGCTTCAAAGTCACTATTGACTCCTTGCCCTGTTTCTTCTACCCTTGCAAACTTCTGGGAAGTATTTCCAAGTATCTTATAGCTGAGCTACTCTGTCCTTATTGTAGAAATCCTGTCCAAATTTCACATTAGAGTTGTGATTGTAGATCTCTCCTTAAGCCTTTTGTTCAGCTTCTGCCTTTCACCCAGGTCAAAGTGCTATTAATAAGCTTATTTCCTGTTACCAAAGTGTATCCTCTTAAATTTCCTTCACCTAAACCATAGTTTCATCAGAAACTTAAATTTTTCTGAAACTATTGCCACTCTCTCTTGATCATACCATGTTTGCCGCAATGCACCAGTCAGGAAACAGCCATTTAGTCAGAGCCTACTTGGTGCCAGTCACTTTACCAGATGCTGAGAATACTGTGGCAAATAGACACATTATTGTCCTCGTGTAACTGATAGTCTAGTGGGAACAACAACTATTAAAAAAGGGAGTGCGTGTAATTAAGTGATTGCATATGTGTGAAGTGGTTTGGAGAAGAAGGAGAACATATAACTTGTAAAGCAGACATGGGTTTTATTGGGGTAGTCTTGAGGTATTTGTGTTGAAGCTGAAGCATGAAGATTGAGTACGTATTGTTAGCTGGTTGAAATCTGGGTTGGGGAATATTTTAGGCTAAGAGTGGTCCCTTCTCTATCATCACATTTTACTCTATAATCAAGCAGGTTCTCATACTATTTATTCTCATACTATTTAGCCATGCCACTTGCTCACTGTCACCCAGTGCTTCTTCCTTCTTAATGAGTTCTTGCTTTTATACCTTTCTATATTTCTGATTTTATAGTATCATCCTATTTTGGAATTCCTGAGGTCAGGGTTTTCAAGCTGTTAGATTAGGATCTACCAGTAGCAGGCTCTCAATGTCTGATTTGTCCACTGCCTCCTACCTGGTGACTCTCCTTTTCCTTTTCTCAACTCCTCAGATTTTCTGTGATTTCTACAGGAAGCAAAGCCAGCAGTCAGGTAAAGGGGTTGGGGAGTTGGTGGGGGTGGGGACTTAGAACATTTGTTGATATCAAACCTCTCCCCACCAAACACTTGAATTTCATTTTCAGCAACCTCCTCTTCCCATTCTAGTGACATCAAGACTTAAGAAGATTGAAAAATGTCCCATCTTCAGAGGAAATCTAGGTATTTTGCTCTAGATCATTGAAGGTTATACATATTAGCCCTGAAATTCTCCATAATCAGTAATTGTGCTTCATCTGTCGCCTAATACTTTATATTTTAAATTTCTTCATCTACTTAAAAATCTCTATTTTTGTAACCAGCAGTTTACATTTTTTTAGAGTCAAGCATATTGATATGCAGTATCACTAACATTGTCAGTACTGGTGAAATACATACAAGCAAACTTGCAGATATACATCAACAAAAATAACATTACTGTACTAATACAAAGTGGTCAAAGTGTGTTCCTCTGATACTGGTTATTATTTTTTTTGCTGCAAGGCATAGTAGCTGGGCAGGTGGTCAAACTATTTCTTGTAGCCAGGTAGTAAGGCTTTTTATTGAGCCATAAGCAATTCTACGGCAGAGAGAAAAAAAAACACATTTCCCTCAGATGACTTTCCTTTTCCCTTTAAATACCTATTTATTAAAATAACAACGTGAATATGGAGTAGAGACTTATTATAACATCTGTATGAAAACAATTGTTACAACAAAACTAAAACAAATTGAAAAAGTACCAATTTATTGTTTTAAATAGAGAAAAACATCTTATTTCTTAAATTTTTTAATTACTAGTAATAAAACCAATGTAATATTTGCCATCTTAAACTATTTTTGAGTATATAGTTTATTTGTGATAAGTACATTCGCATTGTTGTACAACAGATCTCTAGAACTAAAACTGAAACTCTGTACTCATTAAACAAAACACCCCTTCTCCCCTCCCCACAGACCCTGGAAACCACCATTCTGTTTTCTGTTTCTATGAATCTGACTACTTTAGGTATCTCATATAAGTAGAATCATACAGTATTTGTCTTGTGACTGGCTTATTTTACTTAGCAATGTCTTCAAGTTTCATCCATGTTGTAGCATGTATCAATTTCCCCTTCAAGCAAAATAATATTCTACTATATGTTTATACTACATTTTTTAATTCATTCATCTGTCAATGAAGACTAGGGTTGCTTCCACCGTTGACTATTGTGCATGGTGCTACTGTGAACGTGGGTGTATGTTCAAATATTTCTTTGAGACTCTGCTTTCATTTCCTTTGGGAACATTTACTTAGTGAGCCGCAATCTTCATACGGAGTTATTTATTCTTTACATATTAGAATGTGGGCAGAATTGATGAAGGGAAGGAGGAGACAGTGACTGTAAAAAGTAGGCAGATAATAGTCTGTCCACTGTTTAAGGCTCTCTGTCTGCTTCAGTGTTTCTCAAAGTGTTGTCCATGTACCACTTGCATTAGAATATCTGGGATATTTTGATTCTTAGGCCTTTCACCAGACTCTTCAAGTCAGCCTCTCTTGTGAGACTCAGGAATTTGTACCCCAGGGAATTCTTGTGTACACCGGAATGTGAGAGGCACTGCCCTACTGGTAACTAGACATCCCAGGATTTATCTGTGTTTATGCAGATGAAAACTCTGTTCCCTGCTACTAATAGCACCTTGCTTTCGGGGGGCACATCTATCCCATGCCAGCCTATGATTTTCACTTTATTCTGTCTGCATATTGTAGCCCAACTAAAAGTCTCATAAATATAGTAAAGGAAGGGAGCCGTGAGTTTATAACCCTAAACTTGGATTCAGGCCCACTCAGGCCCTTCTTCTCAGGCTCCTAATGGTGATTCACTATTGCTGTGTGTCTGCTTCTAATCAGTGGGCCAGTGAACAGGTTAGAACTTCCTCCCTCTGGCCTTGTAGTGTTTAGGCTTACCTGAATTCTTAAAGGGACCAAATCTCTTTCCTGATATGAACATTTTAAGTATGGCATAGCAAATTGTGATCCTAATTAGGGCAGTAATTTCTCACGTTCATCATGTATAGTTGAATGACGTGTGTGACATCTTTAATAAAACCAACCAGCTTCTGCATTTTGAAACTGAACTGTCTTCATCTAGTTATCACATTGTGCCATCTCTAACATGTGTTCTTTGCTTCTGATTATTACATGATCTGTGATTTGCAAGTGACATTTTTTCATTTTTTGTTTTTTTGATATAGAATCTCACTTGCTCTGCTGTCCAGGCTGGAGTGCAGTAGGGCAATCTTGGCTCACTGCAACCTCCGCCTCCCGGGCTCAAGCACTCCTCCTGTCTCAGCCCCCAAGTAGCTGGGACCAGAGGCCCACACCACCACACCTCTAATTTTTGTACTTTTAGTAGACATGGGGTTTCACCATGTTGGCCAGACTGGTCTCAAACTCCTCACCTCAGGTGATCCACCCGCCTCAGCCTCCCAAAGTGCTGGGATTACAGGTGACAGTCACTGTGCCCAGCTGGAGCATATTTTATTTTCTATTTACATATTTAGGCTTTAAGCTGTACACACCAAAAATATTTTTTTTATGGCTGTCCTGTTTGTTCTCAGCAGAGCCTGTAGAGCCTGTTGTCAGTGGAATGCTGAGAACAGCCCTTTGTAGAGCTTTCTATTGGCAGTATTTTGGGATTCAGGCTGAGGAATGGTTGACCCAACTTATGCTTCGAGCAGTATGTAAATTTACTCTGACATGGGAAAGATATTAACAGCAGCAACAACAAAAAATCTTTCAAGATGCAGATTTGTATGGCATAATACAATATTGTACAAATGTACATATACAAAATTAATTTGGCCTTTTCAGTTTCTAGTCTTCCAGCCTGGAAGTAAGAATTGTTTTAACAAAGTGTTGAACGGCTAAATTGATGTTTTGGGGTTCCGTCAAGATCTTCCAGAAAAATTATTACCCCATAGCTACAAAGTAACAAAACTCAGAACTAAGGACATCAGTGAAGCCCAAGACAAGTTAATTAAGAGCAGGCCAGTAGGACTGACCGGTGGATATGACCTCATTTAGATTTGTTGGTGTTCTTACTTTCCAGATTAAGCATGCTTAACTATTCAGTGTGGCCCAATGCTTTTAAAGTAGTAAGCATGTTTTTGAGCTGTATGATTTGAATAGCAATCACATTTAAAATCTAACATGGTGCCTAAAACTTGTATAGAAATATGTATGAAAATTCACACTAATGTATTTTAACGTAGACTACCTGTTCTGGTGAACCCTTAGTTTGAAACTTTCTTTATATTTTAGCAATCATTTATAATTCTTTTTATTAGCTCTTAGTGAGTGTGTATGCAGCATTTTCTTTCTTACTGTCCTTCTCCCACCTACAGTCAAATCAACAGATGTTTATTGAGCATTCACTTTGCATGTGCCAATTCTTTCCTTTGCCAATTTTGGGTGTTAATAATTTTGGTATGCTAATTTATTACATGCTCTGTGCCATTTTAATTTGCTTTTCTTTAATTCACAGTCAGCTTGTACCCTTTCCTATATTTGTTTGCTAACTGCATTCCTTCCTCTATGGCTTAGCTGTTCCCATTCTTGGCTCATTTTCCTTTGAGGTTATAACAGTTGTCAACAGAATCCTGACCAGGCTCCTGGGCAAGCCATGTCTTAACCAATTAGTACTTTTGTTTTCTCTGTATTCCTCTTTTCTTCATTATGGTGGAAAACAGACAGGGATTAAATGGACAGAATTAGAAAAAGTAGGAGGGGAAACGAAGCTGAATTGGAAGAGATTTAAATGTAATGTGTTTAAAACTGAATTGGATAACTTAACTCAAGCTTTGATAAGTAATGGGAAGCACCATGATATTATGGAATAATTTGTCATTGTCAACAGACTTGGGTTTTAGTACCAGGTCTGCCTCTGTTAAATGAATGCAATAAAGCCTACCTCACAATGCTGCCAGAGCATTTAATAAGATTACATGTATTGGCCTTCCCCTCTCATCCTCTCTGTCTTAGTTTGTTTGGGCTACTGTAATAAAATACCATAAACTGCGTGGCTTACAAACAACAGAAATTTATTTCTCGCAGTTCTGGAATTTGAGAAGTCCAAGATCAAGATGCTGGCAGGTTTGGAGTCTGATGAGGGCGCGCTTTTTGGTTCGTAGAAGGTATCTTCTTGCTTCATTTTCACATGGCAGAAGGGGACAACCCAGCTCTCTTCAGCCCCTTCTAAGGGCACTAATCACTTGTGAGGGCTCCACCCTCATGACCTCATGACCTCCCAAAAGCTCCACCTCTTACTACCAACACATTGGGGATTAGGTTTCAATATACGAATTTTACAGGGATCGGGGAGGACACACACATTCAGTCCATAGATTCTCTGATGCTAAACGAGCATATCGATAATGCTACATGCAAAGACAGAATAGCAATCGAAACCAAGACCTTACCCCGGCTTCCCATCCTTCTCTGCAGTTAGTGTCTAATATGTTTTCCTATTTAATCTTTATAACAGCCTTAGTAAGTATCATTATTCCCATTTTTCAGATGAGGAAATTGAGGCACTGAGAATTAACTTGTACAAGGTCATAGATTTGGTAAAGGATTTGGGTAGAGTTCTGTCAGATTTCAAATCCATTCTCTTTCCACAGTGCCAGGCTGCCTAGAATAATGAGTATGACGGAAGAATGAAAAGGAGTTAATGGTGTGGCCATTCCCCTGTTCTTTCCACTACTTCACTTGGTGAATGACTAATAGGCAAACACTCCCAGAGGGTATTTGCATTTTAAAAGCGAGCTCATTAACCCTAATGAATCTCTAATTGGTGGAATTTGTGGGGGAGATATTTTTAAGTACTGGGGCTTTCTCCTGTGTCTTCAAGGTGACTGGCTATCTTTTTCTTCTTTATAGATTATCAACTATTCTGGAATCAGAATCGTGTAGCAGAATGCAGTCACATACTGCTAGTCTGCCCCAAATGCATTAACAGGGAGTCATCAATTAAAAGGCAGCCATGAAAAAACATTGAAAGGAAAAAAGTGTGAGTTAGCATTGTCTAAAATGAATGTCCAAAAGCAAATAAATTTGGCCATATAGAGAGTCTTCCGAAGAGTCAGATGAAAAGAATATATTTTATAACCAAATTTAACTTTAGAAATGTTATATCAGCATTTCCCATCGTGTGTTAATGAAGCTCTGCAAGATGTTTAATAGGTGTCAGATGAATAAAATGGCTCCACAGTCAAATACACTTTGAAAAAAAATTTTTTTTAAGTTACTTCACTGCAGAATTTCTTAGATGCTAAAGTGCATTAGGAAATCAACTGGAAGAGAACTTGCATTCTGAAGGTTTATCTCATTTTTGACCATAGAAATTTTTTTTTCCATGTGAACCCCTTGGAACCAGTGTTTCATAGATTGCATTCTCAGATACACAGTTCTAGATAAATCATCTTTAATTAAAGAAAAGAAAAAGAAAAACAGTTTTCTGTATTCACAGCCCTTTGCATGCAGACAGGCTCCAACCCAGTCCGCAACAGCCCATTTCCAGTCTTGTTGGGCTCAAGGGCATGCCAATAATAACAGCCCTCTTCCCCAGATGAGATCTGGCCAATTGAGGGGAGGAAAAAGGAACAGATGGAGACCAAACTCTCATCTTTATTGCCTATAAAGCTGGTGTTGAAGAATGTGGCTTATAACAGGGAGCAAAAGGGCATCCTAATCTGAATCCCAGAATTAGATTGAGTGTGTAAACCTAAAGTAAGATCCTAAACCCCCACAACAGACTGAACGGACCCCCTCTGGGCCTGAAAAACTGAATTCCCAATTATGACGGGAGATCTTGTTATACCCCCTCCCTTTTGGAGTTTAGGAGCAACTGACTAGCATTAATGTTAAAAGAGAGATTATAAGACTGACAAAACAGACTCTTTGTAGCAATAAGAGACCAAATTCCAACCTGACACTGGTATAGAACCTCATGACAGATAGCAGACCCTGAAGGAAATAAAAATATTTTACCCTAGAATATATTTCCTTGACATATTTTGAAATGGCCCTGCAAAGCTGTCTTTTCTGGGGGAAATTGCATCTGTAGAGAATCTCCTTCCCTTTCTAGATCTTTCCCAGATCTAGGAGAGATGAAATGAAAGGCTGACACCTTTAAGGTCTGAAGAGAGACGCTTAGGATATTCTCTACAGGGCTGTTACCTGAAGGCGTCATCTACTTAACAAGAACCTTGGCTTCCACAATGCCCTTTTTCTTAACTCAAGCATTTACTTCTAGTCTTTAGACAAAGCTGAACTCCTTCAACCAACTGCCAATCAGAAAATCTTTGAATCCAACAATGACTTGTAAGAACCCCTACTTTGAGATATCCCAAATTTTTAGGCTGAACCAATATATACCTTACATGTATTGATTTATGTCTTTGCCTGTAATTTCTTTCTCTCTAAAATATATAAAACCAAACTGTAACCTGACCACCTCAGGCACACTTTCTCAGGACTTCCTGAGACTGTTTCCTGGGTCACGGACACACACATTGGATCCGAATAAACCTCTCCAAATATTTTACAGAGCTTGGCTCTTTTGTCAGCTAGTTCCACTCAGTTACAGAATATGCTGAGCTGGTCAGGCTTTTCCCCAAGTGGGAGGATGTTTCTGTGGAGGATCAGAGCAGACAGCAACATGCTGCCTGTGTTCCTTGATTCTTAAGAGAGAGGGAAGGAGAAGTTACTGGAAACGAATCCTGATCTTGGGGAGGGTTCTTAGATCTCCTGCAAGAAAGAATTTGGGGTGAGTCCGCAGAGTGAAGAAAGAAACTTCATCAAGCAAGTAAAGGAGTAAAAGAATGGCTGCCCCATAGGCAAAGCAGCTGCGAGGGCTGCTGGTTGGCTATTTTTGTGGTTATTTATTGATTATATGCTAAACAAGGCTGGGTTATTCATGAGTTTTTAAGGAAAGGGGCAGGGATTTCCCAGAACTGAGGGTTTCTCTTCCTTTTAGACCTTATAGGGTAACTTCTGGATGTTGCCATGGCATTTGTAAACAGTCGTGATGTTGGTGGGAATATTGTTTAGCATGCCAATACATTATAATTAGCATATAATGAACATTGAGGATGACCAGAGGCCACTTTTATCACCATTTTGGTTTTGGCTTCCTTCTTTACTGCATCTTCATTTATCAGCAGGGTGTTTGTGATGTTTATCTTGTGACCTCATATCCCATCCTGTGACTAAGAATGTCTAACCTCCTGGGGATGTGGCCCCGCAGGTCTAAGCCTCATTTTATCCAGATCCTGTTCAAGATAGTCACTGGTTCAAAGGCCTCTGACAAGGGGACAGAACCACTTGCAGCCAAGTCCTCCCAAATGCAACAACCAGTGGACAGGAGAGTGGAGAGAGGCCTGGGGTGAATGTTAATGGAATTTCCTCCATGTTGAAGGAAGCATAAGGGAAGTGACCTCACAGGGTTAACAGGAATTCTGAACAGAAATATATAGATATAATTAAGCATTCTTCCGGCTGTACTTTGACCCATTTCTTTTTTTTTTTTTTTTTTTGAGATGGAGTTTCGCTCTTGTTGCCCAGGCTGGAGTGCAATGGCATGATCTCGGCTCACCACAACCTCCGCCTCCCGGGTTCAAGTGATTCTCCTGCCACAGCCTCCCGAGTAGCTGGGATTACAGGCATGTGCTACCACACCCAGCTAATTTTGCATTTTTATTAGAGACAGAGTTTCTCCATGTTGGACAGGCTGGTTTCAAACTCCCGACCTCAGGTGATCCACCTGCCTCAGCCTCCCAAAGTGTTGGGATTACAGGCGTGAGCCACCATGCCCGGCCGACCCATTTCTTTGTAACCAAAATTTATGTAACACCAGATACTGACCATTTGTATCCCCATTGTTCCTATAGATAGGATTCTGGTTTTCGTTCAAGATAGTGTCCCTGACCCTAGAATCATAAGCTCTTGGTGAAGAATTACTTAAGCAGATCCTGGATTCTAGTGGAACAACTAACACCAACCAGTTTAAAGACCCCCACAGAGGAACCAAATCAGCAAGAGAATACCATTTCTTCATCTCCCTGCCCCATGACTTCACCCTGCAGTTTTCAATCAATCAGTGGTCTCCACACTTTGGCCCACTCCAAAACCCTTAAAAACCCTACCCCCGAACTCCTCTGGGGGACAGATTTGAGGTTTCTTCATGTCTCCTCATTTGGTGGCCCTAAGATTAAAGTTCTTTTTCTGCTGCAGCCCAGTGTCTCAGTGTATTAGTCTGTTTATGTTGCTATAAAGGAATACCTGAGAAGGGTAATTTATAAAGAAAAGAGGTTTATTTTGCCTCAGGGTTCTGCAGGCTCTACAGGAAGCATGATGCTGGCAACTGCTTCTGGTCAGGGCCCCAGGAAGCTTACAATCATGGCAGAAGGTGAAGGGAAACCAGTATATCACATGGCAAGAGTGGAAGCAAGAGAAATGCCAGACTCTTAAACAACCACCTCTCACATGGACTAATAGAATGAGAACTCATTACCACAGGGAGGGTACTTCATGAGGGATCTGTCCCCATGACCCAAACACCTCCCAGCACGCCCACCTGCACCATTGGAGATTACATTTCAACGTGAGGTTTGGAGGGGACACACATCCAAATCATACCACTCAGTGTATTGACTTACCACATGCATGGACAATGAACCTATTATGGTTACATAAGGAGTGGGAACCAAGTGTCTGCCCCATCACCCACCTACCACCAACCCCTTCAGACAAGCCTCCTCTGGGTGACCTAAGTAGGTATTTGGTTCTTCTCCCATCACTGGAAATTTCTGTCCTGTCCAATTTCCTTTATACATAGTGCTCACTCTTCAGCATTATTTCTCCCCTCAACCATCCTCACCCAGTAGAATGGGATCATGATGATACTCTAATGACCGTTCCTTTCTCCCATCCTTATATAGCTAAAACATCATCCAACATTTTTTTTTTTTTTTTTTTTTTTTTGAGACGAGGTCTCACTCTGTTGCCCAGGATGGAGTGCAGTGGTGTGATCTTGGCTCACTGCAACCTCTGCCTCCCAGGTTCAAGCAAATCTCCTGCCTCGGCCTCCCCAGTAGCTAGGGTTACAGGCACGCGCCACCACATCCAGCTAATTTTTGTATTTTTGTTAGAGATGGTTTCACCATGTTGGCCAGGCTGGTCTTGAATTACAGACCTCAAGTGATCCACCTGCTTCAGCCTCCCAAAGTGCTGGGATTACAGGCGTAAGCCACCGCGCCTGGCCATCATTCAACTTTTTATCCCAGAAATGATGGAAGACATATATTTCTCTAAAACAGACTGGAAAACTACAGGCTGCCACTTGTTTTTGTAAACAAAATTTTATTGGAACACAGCCACACTCATTAGTTTACATATTTTCTATGACTGCTTGTGACTACAATGGTAGAGTTGTGAAGTTGTGACAGAGACCTTATGACCTGCAAAGACTAAAATGTTTACCATCTGACCCTTTACAAAAAAAATTTGCTAACCCCTCATCTAAAATATAGATGACTTTCACGTCAGTCCTTTAAGTTCTGAAAGAGCTTCATTAGTATGTATACGTAGCCTTTATCATTTACTCACTCTAAATAAAAACTACATTTGAAACAAAGAAAATCGCATGGCTGTACTATAAGGACAATTTTTGCATCTTGTAAAATTGTTTCTAGCCTTAAAAACTTCTTGAAAAATATGAAGGGAACTGTGTGTTTGCTTTGAAGGAGCGGAGGGAAGAATAAAGTTTTGCACCAGTCAGAAGTATTTCATGTCACCATTGAAAAGGGAAGAAAACAGATAATCTATGGGGCCTATGGAAGCAAAAAGGAGTAATGAAAACTGTCTGCAGGACAAGAAGGCACAAGATCCTGCCTTCAGAGCTCCCTATCAGAGCCCTTGGCTCCTCTCTTCACACCCTGTTCCCTAACTCAGAGTCTAGTTTCCTCCCACCTTGCATTGGAACCGTTCACCAGACCACAGAGTCCCCAGAGATGTCAAGAGACTGGGTTCTGCTCCCATTGTGACTGCTTTCTATGTGGGAGACCTTGGGCAGGTCACTGAGTGCCTCTGCCCCTTAGGTTTCACTCTCCTGTAAATTGGGGGTGGGCTGAGTTATCTTACTGTGCTTGCCCAACAGTAATCAAATGTGATGTTTTTTAAAAGCCTATATGAAAGGTAAGGTATTATGAAATTGTCAGTGTTTTTGTTTTTGTTAAAATGTCTGAGTTGCAAATGAAATTTTTTTATCTATCCAAGATATAAATTAGAGTTAACTGATATTTGAAAACTTAAGTACCTTATTTCATATTTCTCATACCCATTTTTGCTTATTTATTTTTATAGTATTTAACTTTTATATGGATTAGAGAAAATATAGAAAATAACTGAATTTTTACCATAATAAAGTGATTCTTCAAGGGGTAGAAAAAAAACTTCAAAAATTATATTTCATTGTGACCCATTCTTTTCTGTTTGTTGTTTGTTCAGCTTTCATTTTTATGCCTTTGTTTACAGAGAAACAATCTTGCAGATGGCAATTTTCCTTGTAATCATTTATTGTCCTATCTGAGTCATCGCCAGACATGGCATTTCAGTAAATAGTGATTCTGCAATTGCTTCCAGGCAGATGTGTTGTGTGAAGTTAAGAACACTGGCTGATAACCTTTCTGGTTTTTCAAGCAGCAGGGAGAAGGTTTTGTGTAGATACACACCTCGAAATCAGAAAATGGCGAAGGAAGGACTTTGTGCTGCATGATTTTAACCAAATATAGTGTTTGTGTGACTGGATGGAATAGTAATCTTTTTAAAAGATAAATAATATTTCTTCGAGTAAAGGACCTTTTATAGTGAGTTATACGTATTTTCTTAGAAACATCATGCATGTGCATTGTTAAACACAACCTTGACCTTGTTGTACAGACATTTGTATTACCTTGTCCACTCAGGTTCCTGTGGTCTCATGCCTGTAACTAAGCAAACCAAACTCCTCATGCATTGGTTTCTCCAGTGTAAATTGGAGGTTCTCTTATCCCTCACTTTCAGACATAGGGGATTTCTTTTGCTTCACAAATATGTTTTTACAAACATGTATGCTCAAATATAGTTTTTATTATGTATCATAAAGTCTTATCTTGTCACTGTTTATATCTGAGATGGAGTTTCGCTGTTGTTGCCCAGGCTGGAGTGCGATAGCGTGTTCTCGGCTCACTGCAACCTCCGCCTCCTGGGTTCAAGCGATTCTCCTGCCTCAGCCTCCTGAGTAGCTGGAATTGCAGGCATGTGCCACCATGTCCAGCTAATTTTGTGTTTTTAGTAGAGACGGAGTTTCACCATGTTGGTCAGGCTTGTCTCGATCTCCTGACCTCAAGTGATCCACCCACCTTGGCCTCCCAAAGTGGTGGGATTACAGGTGTGAGCCACCATGCCTGGCCTTGTCACAGTTTTACCATCAACTACAAAGAGAAGTTCACTAATTTATTCAACTAATGTTTATTGAACACCTGTTGTGTGCTGGGCTCTGCCCAACCATAATAATGTTGCACAAAACAGAGAACAAAGTAATAGGGTGGAATATGCATTGTAAACATTTTGTGGGTTAATTTATCTTAAATATATAAGCTACCAATTTAGTTCTTGTTTCATGATTTTATAATTTAACAGGCTTATAAATATTTTTTATTACTTTAATCACACTTTTTTTTTATTTCAATAGGTTTTGGGGGAACAGATGGTGTTTGGTACATGAATAAGTTCTTTAGTGGTGATTTCTGAGATTTTGGTGCACCCATCACCCGAGCAGTGTACACTATACCCAAAGTATAGTCTTTTATCCCTCACCCCTCCCACCCTTTCCCCTGAGTCCCCAAAGTCTAATGTATCATTCTTATCAACAGGCTTATATTTAATCCTTCACAATTTTCATGAGACTTTTCCTTGATTATAGCCATTAATAAACTAAACTTTTGTGTTGCATATGGAGAAATTAAGCTTAGACAAGATTTTCATACTTTATCTCCAGTCAAGACTCATGACTTTTCCTTACATTAACAAATTTCTAACCATTAGTGTCAGCTAAGCCATCATCCATTTCTTTGGTACTCTTCCCTGCTGTGGACATTGCTAAGATTGCCCAATTTTATAGAAAAAGCAATTTACAAATTGCTAAATTAGCATCTGATTATGCTTCAAAGAAGTAGGCTAATAGGTAGTCTCTATCATGTGTTAATCACATACCATTAGTGATAATTAATAAATTAAAATGGGCCAATTATGAAATTCTGCTTACACTTACCCAAGTGTGTTTGTGTCTATCCTATGTCCTTCAAGCCAGCCTACTCACCAACTTCATTTAGTAATGTAACCCAGTCAGGCACTAGCCTTAGGAATCAAAGTATTAAGTGAAGGCTAGTTTATGCATTTGTTTATTATTCTTTCCTGCTGTAAGGATTATCTGTCATCTGGTTAATTATTACATATAAACATACACATCTACTCCAAGGCAAATCCACAGACATACAAACGCTTACAAAGCGTAAGCCTTATGAAAAACTAACTTGGAGGACAGTTATCCATATCATAAAAGAGTTTTTATTTCAACATAATTTGCCTTAAGTCATAAGCTTTCCAAGTTTATTTGAAATATGACTTGATTTATAAAATATGAATTTATTTGATTTTTCCAGAGTAAATCTAGATAAAACAGGATACATTTAGGTTGTATGTATATGTATTTATGAATGATATATGGGACCTCTTTATAATTACTGTTCTTAAAAAGTTAGCTTGTTTACTTTGAAACAAGGGAAATAGTGGTTTCTTCCTTGATGTGAAACATATAATAACAAAAGATACTTCAAACAAATAGCAAGTAGTTTGGCCTCAGTAATATGGTCAAGTTTTAAAAATAGATATATATTTTACTTCATAGGAGATACAACAGATGAGCAAAGAATGGCAGCAAGAGGCAAAACTTCGGACATAGAAGCCAACCAACCTTTGGAGGTAAGTGAAACAGAATAAGTCCTTTTCGGTGAAACTGAACAAGTCACTATGATTACTTATGCCTCCGAGGATAAATAGTAACTTCTACTCTTGCTATGCCATAGGTGCCTGAATACAGGGAAACAAGTGGTCTGCTGAAAGTCAGTGGATAGCAGTACAGGGAGTGCCTTCCCAAGTGCTAAACTCTTTTAGTGCTAGAAATGAAAACTTTCTGTTAAAAACGAAACAAAACAGAAATCAAGTCCTTAAGTTAAAACATTTAAACTATTTTTAATTGAGTGATTATTTACTAATATATTTCAATTAATAGGCAGTACATTAACTTGTAGAGAAAGGCTTAAAAATAATCCATTCAGCCGGGCGCAGTGGCTCACGCCTGTAATCCCAGCACTTTGGGAGGCCTAGGCAGGTAGATCACGAGGTCAAGAGATCGAGACCAGCCTGGCCAACATGGTGAAACCCTGTCTCTACTAAAAATATAAAAATTAGCTGGGCATGGTGGCATGTGCCTGTCGTCCCAGCTACTTGGGAGGCTGAGGCAGGAGACTCGCTGGAACCCGGGAGGCGGAGGTTGCAGTGAGCCTAGATCGTGCCTCTGCACTCTGGCCTGGTGACAGAGCGAGACTCCATCTCAAAAAAAAAAAAAAAAAAAAAAAATCCATTCAAAACTCCATTGCCTTACTGCCTTACTAGTTCCAGTATCAAAGTACACTCCTTGAAAGTATTGTGTAGAAAAACTAGGGTATTTGTTCTTTTTCACATGAGAAAACTATTTGCTCTCTAAGGGTTTACATGAAAATGTAGTTAGGGTACTTTTGAAAACTATATAGAAATATACTAACATTATTTAATCACCAAAATAATCATCTTTAAGACTTAAGGGGAATGTTAAGTACTAGGGTGGAAGGATTATCTTGAAATTTGAAACTTTCTACATAGTGACATACCTCTACCTGTATTCTAGTTGTAGCACATGAGGGTATTGCTGCATACAACTAGAGGGAGGTGAGGGACCTGGCCAGTGTGATTCACCATGGTTCCCTAATGCCTAGCCCACAGTAGGTAGTTGAAAAGATTTGTTAAATGAATAAGTTAGTACAATCATGAGTAATAAGTAGAGAGTAATATATTTTTAAGAGATCTTTTTATTTTTTACATTTATATTTTTCACCATGAACAAATATTTTACAATCAAGGAAAAATCATCTTATTTAAAACATCTTATTTAAAGATGTGATATAGGAAGTAAATTCATGAGGAGGAAGAAAATCATCTTTCTCATGAAACTGTGCATTCATTCTTTCACTTATGCATGCAACAAGTATTTATTACACTGACTGTACTCAAGATACTGTGCATGGAGCTGAATACATAATTGTGAAAGGATACAAGGACAAAGAAAAACGTCCATCTTATATGTTGAAGCAACTTGATCTCTTTCATTTATTCAAACATTTGGTGAGGCTGGGCATAGTGGCCCATACCTGTGGTCCCAGTGCTTTGGGAGGCCAAGGAAAGAGGATTGCTTGAGGCTAGGGATTTGAGACCAGCCTGGGCAACATTGAGAGACTCATCTCTACAAAAAATTAAAAAATTAGCTGAGTGTGGTGGCACATGCCTGTAGTCCCAGCTACTCAGAAGGCTGAGGTGGGAGAATTGCTTGAGCCCAGGAATTCAAGGCTCCTAGCCTGGGCGGCAGAAACATGTAGTGAGTGCTGGCCATAAGTAGCATCTCTGATAGGAAATAAAAGTTGATATGTTTGGGATTTGGGAAATAACCACCAGGATGGTTCAAAAATCATCCACGATTACTTGAGTTTAGTTGCTTAGTGTCTTCTTTTATATGGGCTGCTACAGCAAAATGCCATAAATTGGATACCTTATGAACAACAGAAATTTATTTCTTTAGTTCTGGCGGCTGGAAAGGCCAAGGTCAAGGTGCTGGCAGATTTGTGTCTGGTGAGGGCCCATTTTTTTTGGTTTGTACTCTGGCTGTGTCCTCACATGATAAAGGGAGAACTCTAGTCTCTTCAGCCCCTTATAAGGGCACTAATCCCATTAATGCAGGCTCTCCCCTCCCACCCCCTAATACAGTCACCTTGGGGATTAGGTTTCAACATATGAATTTTGGAGGGACACAAAGCATTCAGACCATAGCACTTAGTTATGTGATTCATTGGAAATGTCAGCAGAACTTGACTATTTTTCAAAGTTGATTCATTGATAGAAAGAATTCCAAGACTAATTCTTAAGGAAAGATGCTTTTAAGATTACAATCCACAGAGCTTTCAAACAAGCTCATTATTGTGCTACTTTCTAGTCTCTCTATTAATATAGTCAGTTGTTAATCATTAAGGCTGGATGTACATACTCATGCAGTAACAGATGTTTCAAAAGTGCCTTCTATTCAAGTAGCAGCTCGGCAATGAGAGGACAGTGTTTGCTATCAGAGAGCTCACTGATGTAGAAAAAAAGAAAAGTGGAGTGGGAGACTATAAATGCGACCACAGAGTTAAATCTCAATGCAAGAGGAAAACAATAAAATACTTTTAGAGGCTATATATGTTTTGCCACAGAAAAGCCAAAGAGTAATTTACCTTGACAGTAAGCATCTAACATGGGATTTGTTATTCCTCCCCTTTAAAATACAAAAATGAGGCTGGGCGTGGTGGCTCACGCCTGTAATCCCAGCACTTTGGGAAGTCAAGGCGGGTGGATTGCCTGAGCTCCGGAGTTTGAGACCAGCCTGGGCAACATGATGAAACCCCATCTCTACCAAAATACAAAAAATTAGCCAGGTGTGGCGCCATGCGCCTGTAATCCCAGCTACTCAGGGGGCTGAGGCAGGAGAAGTGCTTGAACCTGGGAGGCAGAGGTTGCAGTGAGCCAAGATTGTGCTACTGCACCCTAGCCTGAGCAACAGAGCGAGACCCATCTCCAAAAATAAAATACAAAAATGAGGCCGGGTGTGGTGGCTCACACCTATAATCCCAACACTTTGGGAGGCTGAAGCAGCCGGATCATGAGGTCGGGAGATCAAGACCATTCTGGCTAACATGGTGAAACCCTGTCGTCTCTACTAAAAATACAAAAAATTAGCCAGGCATGGTGGCCTGTGCCTGTAGTCCCAGCTACTTGGGAGGCTGAGGCAGGAGAATTGCTTGAACCCGGGAGGCGGGGGTTGCAGTGAGCTGAGATTGCACCACTGCACTCCAGCGTGGGCAGCAGAGCGGGACTCTGTCTCAAGAAAACAAAACAAAACAAAACAAAACAAAGCAAAACAAAACAAAACAAAAGTGAAAACACTGCTGAACACTCTCTACCCTTCATACACTACCTAGAAGTAGTCAAAAATGAGTCTTATCCAGCCTCCTAGATTTAAATTCTGTGTAGAAGTTGATGACTCCTAAAATATGTCTCCACCTAGACCTCTCCCCTGAGTTCTAGACTCTGTACCCAACTGCCTGTGTAACATTTTACTTACAAATTTCTACACAGTTCAGCCTTTCCTTAACCCATAGAAGAACTATTGATATCTGGCCCCACCACCCTGAAGCCTCTCTGTGCCCAAGTTTTAATCATCCCCGTTTAATATCACCACCCTATATCTATATATTGATTTAGAACCAAACCCCCTGAGGTACCCTTGGCTCCTGTCTTTCCCTCACACTGCACATCCAGTCTATCAGCAAGTTCTGCCATCTTGCCCTCTATATCCGCAATGTGACTGCTTCTCAACATCATCACTGTTAGAACAGTCTAAGCCACCCCTTTTACCAGGCCCCATTCTTTCTCCTCCAGCCCATTCTCCACATAGCAGACAGAAATATGTCAGATCACATCACTCCTTGGCTTAAAATCTCTGACTATCTACAGTAACTAGAATAAATGCTAAGCTCCTTGCAGTGGGCTACAAGGAACTCCATACTCTCTCTAATCTCATTTTTCTCTCCATCCCCATCCACCAGCCGCCTGCCGTTCTGTCTCTTGATGATGTTAAGCCCTTTCCTATCTCAGGCTTTGTATCTGCTAGTCATTTTTTAAACCAGAGCTTCACTTGTCTTCCTCCTTATCATTCAAGTGTCACTTTTCATGACTACCTCAGCTAATGTGTCCCTCCCCCAGTCACTGTCACATAATTCTGTCTTATTTTCTCCATCACACTTAGCACTATCTCGGATTATTCATTTGCTATCTGCTTCTCCTGACTAGAATGAAAACAGACTTTGTATGTCTAGAATAGTATCTGGTACACAGAAGTTACCCAGTAAATACTTGCTAACTGATCATCTAGATTTTATTTAATATCTTTGTCCATCTGCCAGGTTAAAGGCCTAAATGTCATTTTGACTCCTTCTTCTCACTCCCTCATTAAATCTATAACCAAGTCCTAATGTTTCTGCCTACCAAATATCTTCCAAATGTGGTTTCTCCTACATCAACTAGGTCCTCATCTGCTCACTAGACTATTATTAGATGAGCAGTTTCTTCCCCAAATCTCTTTCTAAAAAAGAACAGCAGGTTTTTTTTTTTTTTACTTCCATGCTCCCCACTAAAATCCCTTAAAACCTGCACAATGAAGCTTAAACCTTGAACCCTGTTCTAATGTCACTTCCTTTGTGAACCCTTTTCTCTCTGCTCCCCCAGCCAGAGACAACCCCAACGTCCTCTTAATGCTTAGATTGTCTTTTATGAGTTCACTATAGTGCAGGTTCTTGAAAGGCAGGGGCTATAGCTTAATTAGCTGTATGACCTCAGCAACTATCATACTGTTAGACATATGTGATGTAACATAAATGCCCTGTCAATGATTTCTGGATAGATACATGAAAACATAAATAATCCACTTATATTTATTAAATTCCGTTTTCTACTTTACATAATAAACATGCAGTTATATCTTTTCTCACCATAAAAAATTTTCTTGCATTTCTTTGGAGTTATCCATTAAAAAATCTGTTAATTTACATTATTTTTGGCACTCTTACTACATTAGCAGGGAAAAGTTTAATAACTTCAGTTAGTTTTAAATATATATATATATATATACATCTGATTAAGAAATCATAACTATTGTGCTAACTGGAAAGATTCTAATTATTTTAATTTTTAATGACTAAGCAATGTTGAAATATTCTCTATAATGAGAACATAATTAGTAAATTAGCATGGGTTCCATAAAGCTTAAAAATAACATTTGTAGTTGCCAAAATATAGCTCACTTTTCTAAGAACCCTTTGGAGAAGGTGGCTTTTAGTATACCAAAGGAGGTTTCTTTTGGCAAGTTCAGATAAACATATAGATCGCCTCTTAGTTTCAAGGGATTGTGTTAGACATGGTGGTAGGGGGGATACAAAGATACGTAAGACTCAGTGACTCTGACTTATTGATGCAGGAATTCTGAATCTGTTCATGGAAAATTTAACAAATCACTATACTGTAAAGTGAAATAAAATAAGTTCCTTACGCGTCATAACTACAAAGGTAGCTATGAGATTTCGATGGAAGAAGGATATTGTCCGGGGGAGTCAAAAAAAGGCATCATGCATTAGATGAGCTTTGAACTATGAATAATTTTGTCTACTTATATGATTAATTTTTTATATTAAGAAGTTCCTGGGAAATGAAATTCTTCATTAAGAACATTTTAGAAATACAGAAACAAATCCTAATGTGAAATTGCTTTACACACGTGACTCTCAATGGCTGGTAATAAGGGGTTAAAAAATGAAATGAATGTAGCCTGGCCTATGCTACACTGTAATTTTAATGACAGTTAAAATATTTGTTAAGTGTCTGTGATATCTTTCATTACACTTCATAGCCCAAGCATATTTCAAAACTGTGTTCTCTATTCAAGTACATCTCTCGACATTATGGAAATTCTAACATCTAGATGGAATAGAATTCAAAAAAGAAGATCTGGTTTGGGCATCAAATAGGTTAGTTTTTACAGAGTTAGATTATGGGATATTTTAGCGCATTTACATGAATGATTGTCTATGGAAAACAGCATATTTGTATTAAGTAATTTGAGAGACTTTGCAGTTCATGAAAGTGATGATAATTTAGCATTCACTCCAGAAAAATCGTTAAGTTTTCAGTACTTCCTGAAGTAGTGTTTGTCTCTTCTTCACCTCCCTCTTTAGGTAGTTTCAGGTTTCTCTCAATAATAAATTAATTAATACTGCATCTACATCATAGTTTCCTATGTATCATCCTAAGATATTATCACCTAAAATAGGGTAACTTTAGGAGACACGGCACTGAACTATCTAATCATCAAAATGTGATTTTTACTAAGTTGTGCATTACTCTGTGTTTTAAGAGTCATTTATAACTTTTAACAAAGTTCACCATGTTTTTGGTATGGAGAGAGTGAATGTGTAGTTTGGGCTTATTAAAATTAGTGTCATTGGACTCTGATATTTGAGGGAAGAGTTATGATTCAAACTAATTATCCAATTAAAGGATTAGACACATCCTTTTCATTCTTCTTTTTTCCTTCTTGCCCTTCTGGGTAAATTTTGATAGTGAGTTGTAATGATGTTACATCTACTTTTACTGTGTTCTACTAGTCTTGGAGCCTGTAACTTCCAGCTCAGGGAGATAAACCTGTAGGGGCCTAGTTTTGAGTTTTTGCCATTATGACTCATCTCTTAAGAGAATAAACATTACATGTAAGCAAGTCGTCATTCTTTTTAAATTTGTAGTCTCGGAAAGTGTTTTATATTGTGAAAACTGGAACCGTATTAGCTAATAATTTACCAGCGGACCTGTTCTTTTTGGCTTTAAGGTGTATTTTGGGAATCGAGAATGTTAGTTTTTAATATAACTATGTCTAATTTTGGTGACTGAATTTTAATCTAGTTTTAGCAGATATTTTTAGGTTGTTTATTTTAAGTGTTGGTTGAACTTAAATTTCTTGTATTTGTAACTGCAGTTTTTTAAAAATTTGAACTTATTTTTGATCTTAAAGACTGAGGAATATTTTTATTTACCTATTTTTATTTACTTAGTGGCTTAAAGATAATAAAATACAAAAACAAGCCAATAAAATGCTCCCCACAAAACCATAATTCCATTTGTGTATTTGTCTTGAGTGATAACGAATTCACATATGCATATGGAGACACATATAAAATAATAACTAACAGATGGTAGAGCTGCAAAGTAGGATTTATAAAGATTATTATCAGCTGGTGGTATTGAGATACTCCTGTGGTTATACTTACAGAAGACACAAAAATTATTTATATTAAGAAACTGGCACTAACATCTCCCCCCAACTTCTGTTAACCAAAGTAACTTATTGCATATTTAATATAAATTTCTTAATGAAGAGGTAAAACAATCTTATGGCCAATTTGTGCTAGCAAATTTAATAGAGTTGCAGAAATAGTAATTAAGGTAGTAGCAATAACAATAAAAACTGTTTTGCTAAAATTGTTAGGGGCATGATATTTCTAGTAGGTAAAGGAAGGATTTAACGGACTTTGTTTATTCAGGTAATTTCAAACACACTTCTCAATTTAGTACACAGCGGTCACTTTGGAATATTGTACAATTGTAAACAAAAGCTTGAGTTCTTTTGAGCTAGGTATGGAAGCTGCATTGTATATGAAGCTGCATTATAGAATTCATAGTTCAGTAATTTAGGGAAAAGTTGATTCTTTTGTTCAATTCTTTTTAAAAACTTTTATTTTTAATGGACAAATAATAATTGCATATATTTATGGGGTACGGAGTGATGTTTTGACACATGCTTACAGTGTGAAATGATTAAATCAGGCTAATTAACAGATCTATCCCCTTACATGCTTATCTTTTTTTGTGGTAAAAACATTTAAAATCTCTTTTAGCAATTTTGAGTATACAGTGTATTGTTATTTATTAAAGTCACCATTCTGTGCATTAGATTACTAAAGCTTATTCTTCCTGTCTTACTGAGACTTTGTCCCTTTTGATCAGCATCTTCCCTTTCCCTACCCACTTTCCCTCAGCCTAAAATTTGATTTTCTGAAAAAGGTATGAGATGCACATTTTAATAAAACATGTTCACTTTTCTTCTGATGTGTTTTCATACATCCATTATGTCTTTCATAGAGCTATAGGAGCCTTCAGATTCTGTAGGGACCTGTTTCCTTGTTGCTTTTATTTCAGATAGTTATTGAAATGAATGAAAATATCCCTGAGATTTGTGAATCCCATGTGATACAGACTTTGGTTACTACTCCTCAAAGAATGGAATAAGATTACTGCATTAAAAGCTGGGTTTTGTGTAGAAAGGAATTGGGGACTCAAAGTATAGAAAAAGGGAGACTGGAGGGGGAGATTTTCAAGAACAATTTCAAATATAGCAACAGTTCTTCTAGTGGATGCCAGGATTTCAGTTTTAAGAATTTTTTAGTACAAAATGGTATATAATAAGTATATTAATTTAAAGCATCGGGGGGGTACAAAGATGATTATGAAACTCTTTACTCACACAAGATATTCATAGTCCAAATACAAATATAATGGATATTGCTATTGAAGGCAGTTTAAATTGGTACAACCATTCTTGGAGAGCATTTTGGCAATAGATATTAAGAGCCATAAAGATGTTAATATACTTTGACAGTAGTTCCACTTTTAGGATTCTGTTCTAAGAAGATAGTCTTTTAAATCCACAAGTTTTATGCTAAAAAAGATGGCATATTCAGTCAGTGCAATATTTTTCAGTTTTTATAAATGACACTGATGATGAGTTTTCAATAAAATATACAGATATAGTACTTAGTTGTATAATTTTAGTTAAAAATGCAATATACAAAATTGTATATACAGTATGATTGCAGCTATATAAAAACTGTGCAGAAAAAGATGATGTAATACATAAAAACATTAAGAGTAGTTGCATTTGGGATGATAGCTATATAGGTTAAATCATTCTTTCCAGTGTTCTGATCTTCCAATTTGTCTATAATGAATGTATCTTATGTTTTAAATGATAGTAATGTTGGTGATGAGGAAACAACATATTCACTCAAGGATAGTTTTTGCTTAATAGAAGAACTATTTTGTATGATAGTAAAACAGTGAAACAGTCGCTGTTGAGAATGATCATGAAGGAGATATGTTGGCACTTTGCTCTGTTGACTCATTTAGGTTTAAGGTCTCTTAATTAGTTGATCACAGAGTACCACATCTGACCACAATTTGTCAAAACATCTGTCCCCTGACACCCAGGGACCTTTCCAGCAGGGAGAAGAGTGAGGTGATTTGGGAGGTTATTCTTCCTATCTCTTTGGAAATCACATGGCCCAAACTTTTCTCATTAATCAACGTGTCAGTGTCACTGAATCACTTGTAAAGGCATATTTTCCCCCACAAAAGTGTATGGGTTACTGGCTTGGACATATATTTGTCTAAACATCTCACTTCTTTCTTTTTATCTATAATGCTGAGACTCCTAATTTAAAGATATGAATTTCTAGCTTTATGATAATTAGTTGATGAGAACATAATTTTATCAAAGAATTGCCAGGATTTTTGTTCATTCTTTGTTTTTCCTAATATAAAACCCTTTCTAATTTCTGATTTCTTTGGGATATGAAGCATAGTTAGATTATTGCACTGTGACATTTGAACAGGTAAATTTAATTCTTTGACGTGTTTATCCTCTTATGCAGCATACCTTTCGGTAAGAAATTTTGTAGAATGCATTTCTCCATCTTTATTTTCATCTGAATTGCTGGGTCATATAACAAAATAGAAAGTGCACTTTTGTTGGACTCCTTAGCTCACTAAGTATGATCTAGGATATGTTGCTAAGATTTCTTCAACTTCAATTCTTAGTCCATGAAGTCAATGAATTAGATGCAATGTTTGAGCGCCCTCCCTGCCCAGAAGTCATGGCTGTTTACCTCTTTGGAAAGTGAATTGGTGTTTTGCCACAAAATGCCAATCTTTAAAATAATGCTTTGATAGGGGAGAAAGGGAGATGGGAATCTGCTGCTTAATGAAGAGATTTTAGGCATTGATTAATCAAGCTTTATGGCCTGTTGGGTGGGGAAAGTTCAATGGTCCTTGCAGGCAAATTGTCAGACTGCAAAAATTACTCCAAAGATTCTTGCTCTTGCTAAGAGTGTTTGTCTTGGGAGATGATAAATTTGGTCACTGGTAGAGAGCAATTAAAAATACGTTGTTATTTCTTTTAGTCTATAGGTAATCTTGACTTATTTTACAGTAAGATTAGCACAGGTTGTTTACCCAAAACACTGCCAAGATAAACTTACAGCCTGCTTCTCAAAGTTTGTGAAGGTCTTTTTCGTAACTTCAAATTTGTACATTTTTGTTACCGCAACATCTCTATCCTAACTTCACTTTTGCTGGAAAAATTATAATTGAAAGGTCATAATTCTGGTGCTTTCTTCTGGCTTGCATTGGGGTTAACTAGCACACTGAAACATAATGTTCATTCACCCTAGCCAGTGAGGCCAAACCATGTGAGGTGTATGAGAGCAACCCTGTTTCCATCCAAACTGCACATATGGTGTGGGTAAGCCAGTAATGTGAGTTTTATGCAACGTTTCTGCTCATGTACACAGTCTGTTGCTCAGCACCAATTATTCCCTGCCAGAAACCCGCTAACCTGCTGCTTTTGTAGCTCTGCTGGATGAAGTTAGGTAGCTTAAAATGACCACAATGATATTTATTTAACTTTAGCAATCTTTGTTTGTTAAAGTTATGTAACTTTAAGTGCCCAACACATCTGTTGATTGATCACAATTGATTGCAATTAGAATCTAAGAACTGGAACGTTGTTACTGTAGTTCGTGGAGGTACACATGTGTTAATTATACATATTTAGAAGGAGGAATCAAAATGTGGAAATATTAGCTTTTTGTTTACCAAATCTAGTTTTCTGTCTTCAATTTAGATATTATTATTTAAAAAACGATATATAATATTCTGTTTATACTTTGGTAGTCACCTTGTTGTCATTGTTTCCAGTTTCTACTTTTATAGCTTTAAAAACCACAAAATCAGCAGGGTGAGAGGTCCATGTTGGGAGAACAACTGTTCCCTATTTCACACAGCCATCTTTTTTTTTTTTTTTTTTTTTCAAATTCTGTTTTTTAATTAGTAGCAAATGGTCCTTATTTTGTCCCCCTTTGGTTTATATTACCATTGTAACTTCTTGAGACTATATAGAGAGTTTAAGTGCAGCCATTTTTTATGATGTCTTCCCACCACTAGAGATTCCTTCTTGAAGGATAAATTTCATCTGAATCTTCAGGCAGTGGAAAAGTAACATGTAGGTATGTACCTGGTCTAACTGACATTATCTGAATATTCCACTTTGTACCTACTGAGGAGTCTTCTTATGAACATGCCTGCATGAGTGCACCAGCATGAATATATAGAGAAAACATTATACTTTAGTTAAGCTTAGTAAAATTTACATAGATTTTACATTTCTCTCCAGGTGTAGCCAGCCCCATTTGTTACTACGTGCCAGGTTTCTTTATTTTTAATGAACATCTGTGTTCTTTCTACCCTATTCAAGAACTTTCTACCCTATTCAAGAACTGAGATTAATTTTCATCTGTGTAAGTGTGTGTGATAACTACTTTGGGGATGTTACACTCTTTGGAAAGTACCTTTCACATATCACCTTTTAAATTAATTAAAAACTTATATGGGTGTGAATTTATACATTTTCTCTGATACTAGTTATGTAATAGAAAGATGTATGTATTAGAACCTCCTAATATAAAAGCTAAAAGCTGTAATTGTTTTTAAAGTAATAGCAATCCACATTTTTTTTCTGCCTTTTTTTATTTTTTGAGACAGAATCTTACTCTGTCACCCAGGCTGGAGTGCAGTGGTGTGATCTTGGCTCACTGCAACCTCCACCTCCTGAGTTCAAGCAATTCTCCTGCCTCAACCTCCCAAGTAGCTGGGATTACAAGTATGAACCAACATGTCTGGCTAGTTTTTGTATTTTTTAGTAGAGACGGTTTCACCATATTGGCCAGGCTGGTCTCAAACTCCTGACCTCATGATCCCCCCGCCTCGGCCTCCCAAAGTGCTGGGATTACAGGCATGAGAGACCGCACCCAGCCCCTTTTTCTGCCTTTTTATGCCACTTGCAGAGGGAGAAAGGATTGGTGTATGCTACACATGAGAGCACAGTGATAGTGTACTGAAGTACCATTTACATTAAGAAAAAGCATATGAAAACTTTCTCAGAACTTTTTAGCTGAAAAGCTGGTAAATGGTTGTATAACCCTACTTTTAAGATGATTTCTGTTGGAAAATAGTTTGAAGAACATGCTGTTTATTTGTTCATCAAGATATTCTGGCATTTATGACTAACTCAAACCAGCCCATCAGAGAGCTGTATATTTCTACCTCATTGCCTTAGTCCTGCACAGATTGCCTTCCTTGTACTGTTGTTCAGTTTGATTGAATAACTTGGTGAGAAACTGTTGTGTGGAATATACTGTGATATTTATTATGGAGGTGTTACTAAGGCATTGTCTACTACATTACATAGTTTCCCATGTGAAGTCCTACTTAGGTATTCTAATTTCATATTGCTTTTTTTTTTTTTCTCCTCGCTCTGTTGCCAGGCTGGAGTGCAGTGGCATGATCTCGGCTCACTGCAACCTCCGTCTCCCAGGTTCAAGCAATTCTCCTGCTTCAGCCTTCCAAGTAGCTGGGACTACAGGCACCCAACACCACGCCCAGCTAATTTTTTTTGTATTTTTAGTAGAGATGGGGTTTCACCATGTCGGCCAGGATGGTCTCGATCTCTTGACTTTGTGATCCACCTGCCTCAGCCTCCAGAAGTGCTGGGATTACAGGCATGAGCCACCGTCATATTGCTTTTATACTAACAAAATATTTTGTTTTTCCTGAGGTGGTAATAGTCTCTTTTTCTCATGGCCATTGTAAATTTTGTGCCTTTTTTTTTTTTTCCATTTTCCATTGGCTAGGGGGAAGCTCAGACCTAAATTGACAGTTCAGTTTTAGTAACTATTTAAGACCTTATGAAATATGCATCTGCATACTTTATTTTCCTCTCACCTGATGCTCCTGTTCTATATTTTTCCTGGACATAATTTTAAAATTTATTGTGAGTCTTGTTAGTTGCCTCAGATTCATTTTGTAGAGGAAAGGGTTAAAATATATTCCTATATGTAAGTATATTTACATAATTCTACTTCTACAAAATATATTTATATTTAGAGTGTGCTTTTTATTTTAATAGGTTGTAAGTGGTATACATAACCTCTAATTTTAATCATCTTTTGCTCCTCTTTTACATCTCTGATAAAATCATACATAGGGGTTTGACTGCGAGAATGTGTGTGACATTGGGTACCTTCCTTAACCTGTCTCTCCCATGCTTCAGGTGGAGTCTGGCAGTCGGCTACACACTTACCTCCAGTGCAATGTGATTTCTTCAGGGTCCTTATTGATTTGAAGATGCAGGTGAAAGGATCCTCCTTTCCAGGTCATCAACCTTGCCAAGCTGCTTTCAGGCAGGGTGTACAGCAGGCATCTGCAACTCTCACTACTTGTCACATCAGCCACTTCGTGGTCTGCCTTCTGTATACACTTTCAATCCTAGATATGCTTTTTAGATGGTTTACCAGTTGGATTTTGGATATCAGTATAGAGGATGTAGGACAAGTGCCTTTCTAACTTAGAGAGAAAGATTGTCTTGGGAGTAATGGTTCCTCATAGTAGCAAATTTTCATCACCCTTGCTGTAGTGTGGATAGCTGTAAGAATGTGAACTGTATCAGACAGACTTGTAGCTCAGATCTTGGCTTTACCACTTATTGTACGGGGTTACTATAAGAATTTGGTGAGTCAATATGTAATATGTATTTGTATGTCTATATACACAGTATCTGATGTATACTAGATACTCAGTAAGTGTTCGTTTCTTTTTAGATTGGAAGGAAATTATGGTTAATGCCTTAAAAATCATGCCAGAGTAGAGTGGAATTGATTAAATCATTTAGGAATTATGCTCAATTGAAAGTTACAGTAAAAGGCAGTGGTTTAATTTGGGGCTTAATTTTTCTCATGTGACAAGAAGTCTCATAGAAGGTAGTTAAAGTATTGATTCAGGAGCTCAGGAATGTTAAGACCAAAGTCCTATAGTTCCTCATAGTTGCAAGTTAGCTATTGCAGCTCCAGCCATCATATCTACTTTCCAGGAAGCAGGAAGGAGGAAGACAGCAAAGGGAAAATAAAACTATCTGTGTCCAGAAACTTTTCAAAAAACCTCTAACAGAGTTTTACTGGCCATATTGTAACATATGGCCACCCCTAGTGGCACGGGAGCCTGGGAAGGAGCCTACTTTAGCTTGGTACTTTGCCACCCCCAGCAAAATCAGGATTCTATTAAAGATGAAAGGAAGGATGAATATTGGGTAGACTATAAGAGGTCTCTGACATAGGTATCAACCTATTTTGCTTTTAGAAGCTTCATTTGTCCAACAATAGATATCAGTGGGGGTGGGAGGACAAATAGAGAGAAGCATTCATTAGTGGTGACTGGATTCTATTTGGGGGCAGGAAGTCTTTGAGTATTCATAGTGGACAAGAAATAAAGAAAGACATTAATTAAAAAAAAATCTTAGATAAGCTAAGCACAATGCTGGTAGGACCTTTACATGTATTAACTCATTAATTTTTACAGATGAGGTAGGCAATATTATCTATATATCTTATAGAGGAGGAAACCAAGGCTCAACAATGCCCATTTCCCAAGGTCACAAAAAAACAGTAACATTAATGGAACCGGAATTGAGACTTGCGCCTAACTAACCACAAAACCTATGCTTTGCATCATGTTGTTTTCCTGTCTCCACTATATAAATAACGCTGCAGAAACCTGCCGTTTCACTTTGCTTCTCTTTTCCACAGTGCCTTCTCCTGTGAGGTCCACAATAACTATATATTGACTTCAATGATTTGTGTACAGAACTAAACTAAGTATTCTATAAAAGATTGCTGCTGTTAGTTGCTGAAGGCTATAGAGATGAGGCTGGGAGAGGAAGAAATGGTGCTTCTCTCTTATCACTGCCACTCAGAGGTGGGAATGACTGCCTTGGGATATACGCCACCAGTGTCAGTAGCATTCAAGGACATTCTTTGGGACCAGAGAGAATGTGGCAAAGCAGCAGTGACCAATCTGAGTGAGCCAAAGTCCAAAAGGAAAGCTGACAGAATGACTTGGCATGGAGGTGTATCTTCTCAAGTCAGAAGCCTGGGAATTATCCTTGACTTCTTCCTCTTTCATTCTCAGCCCAACTGATCACCAAGTCACTTTATTTCTACCTCCTCTGGCTACCTTGCTTATCTGTCCTTTCCTCTACCTCCCCGCTGCAACTACAATGGTTCTGGCCTTATCTTTCACATGGATTATTACAAAGAAGTTTTTGTAATAGCCCTTAATGCCCAGTCCTACCTTCACTCAATCCATTCACCCACAAATCTGACCGTGTAGTTGCCTTACTTGATGGCATCAGAGGCTCTTCAGCTGCCTGTAGGATAAAATCCAGTAATTTTTGTCCTCCTTGCCTATATGGTGCTTCATGATCTGGTCCTGCCCCTCAGTGTAAACATTTAGGTCTGTTCTGTGTCACCATACAGAGTTTCTTACCATATCTTGAGTGTATTCCTTTCTCTTGAAGTTTGTGCAATTTCTGTCACTTCTCTGAAGAACTTTATCCCATACCTCTTGTGTTCACTGAGCAAATTCCTGTTCATCCTTCAAACCCCTGCTCAAATATCTTTCATCTTCAATGCCATTTAGTCTCCCCTCTGGTCCCTTAACACCTTGTACATGCGACCAGGAGTGCCACGAAGTGGGGATTCGGGTTGACTCGTCGTTGTTCCCTGTGCATGGCATGCATCAGCCACTCAATAAATATTTAATGTTTGATGTGTACAGGAACAGTCAGACTAGACAAAAGACAGAAGAACTTGTTATCTAAGTATTACTTTTAACCATGAAAAGCTATAACTTTGGATAACTTCCTTACCTTTCAGTGCTAGAGTAATGGGAATATATTTGAAACATTACTTCATCTCTCCGAAGTGAATTATTCTCACCAGGTTCTTAACAGTTTCTGTTAGTTTTTCAGGTTATGTTTAATAATTCCCATTATACCAGCTGAATGATTATTCTAATTCTCAAATCCTAAAGTGACTCTTGCCTCTCTTGTCCAATTTAACCTGCCACATTGATTTTTGATTTGTTATGTATTATGACTTTCCTCAAAACTTAGTTGTATTTTGGATTTTCTTTTCTGTATCTCATCTGTTTTTGTATCCATTCCTGACTAAAGACACATTTTGAATGGCACTTTTTAGATGTTTCAATATGTTCCCCCCACCCCCTTTTTTTTGAGACAAGGTCTCACTCTGTCACCTGGGCTGGAGTGCAGTGGCATGATGTCAGCTCACTGTAACCTGCACCTTCTGGGCTCAGGTGATCTTCTCACCTCAGCCTCTCGAGTCACTGGGACTATAGGCATGTGACACCAGGCTCAGCTAATTTTTTTTTTAAACTTTCAGGTTCAGATGTACGTGCACAGGATGTGCAGGTTTGTTACGTAGGTAAACGTGTGTCATGGGGGTTTGCCGTACAGATTATTTCACCCGTGTATTAAGCCTAGTAGTACTTAGTTATTTTTTCTGCTTCTCTCCCTCCTCCCACCTTCCACCCTCTGATAAGACCCAGTTGTTGCCCTCTATGTGTCTATGTGTTCTCATCATTTTAATGCCCACTTATAAGTGAGAACATGCTGTACTTGGTTTTCTGTTCCTGCATTAGTTTGCTAAGGATAAAGGCCTCCAGCTCCATCCATGTCCCTGCAAAGGATATGGTCTTATTCTTTTTTATGGCTACATAGTATTCCATGGTTTATGTGTACCACATGAACAGACACTTTGAAAAGAAGACATACACCTGTCCAACAATCATATGAAAAAAAGCTCAACATCACTGATCATCAGTGAAATGCAAATCAAAACCACAATGAGATACCGTCTCACATCAGTCAGAATGGCTATTAATAAAAAGTCAAAAAATAACAGATGCTGGCAAGGTTGGGGAGAAAAGAGAATGCTTATATACTGTTGGTGGGAGTGTAAATTAGTTCGACCATTGTGGAAGACAGTGGTGATTCCTCAAAGACCTAAGGACAGAAATACGATTTGACCCAGCAATACCTTTACAGTATATACCCAAAGGAATATAAATTATTCTATTATAAAGACACATGCACACTTATGTTCATTGTGGCACTATTCACAATAGCAAAGACGTGGAATCAACCTCCATGCCCATCAATGAAAGGCTGAATAAAGAAAACATGCTAATTTTTGTATTTTTTGTAGAGACAGGGTTTTGCCATGTTGCCCAGGTTTTTTCCTCTTTTTTTTTTTTTTTTTTTTTTTTGAGACGGAGTCTTGCTCTGTTGCCCAGACTGGAATGCTGTAGCACAGTCTCTGCTCACTGCAGCCTCCACCTCCCAGGTCGAAGCGATTCTCCTGCCTCAGCCTCCTGAGTAGCTGGGATTACAGGTGCATCCCACCACACCCAGCTAATTTTTGTATTTTTAGTAGAGCTGGGGTTTCACCATGTTGGCTAGGCTTGTCTCGAACTCCTGACCCCAGGTGATCCACCCACCTCAGCCTCCCAAAGTGCTGGGATTACAGGCATGAGCCACCATGACCAGCCCTTTCCTCTTATTTTTAAGCAGTGATTCCTAAGGGTAAATTTGTGTATGTTTTTTACCCCATAGTACAGGACCTTCTTGCACAAAAATTAGGAATTTGACAAAATAAAATAAATGACAAGCACCTGAAGATTTTCTTCAAACCATAAATATATTACTACTTCTCAAAATTTTAAGTCCCCATTTTTGATGTATCAAATAACATTCCGCAGTTGTTTATATTATGCTATATCTGATAAGTTGTAGGTAATTACTGGAAGAATATAAGATTCTTGAGAGCTGCATAAGTGTGTTTTCTGCAGGGTCTCTTTAGGTATGCTATACACATGCTGGGAGCCTGCAGAAATCACACATACGCAAAAAGGCCACTGAATCAGATATGAAAGAGGAGGGCCATTTTGAGTTGGGTAAAGCTACGTGTTTTTTCCATGCCTGTTGACATGGAGAACCAAAACCAGTGTTTTGTGCTTTCAACAAAAATAGTTTTAGTTTTGCTCTGAAAGAAAAATTGGTTCACATTCTGAAAAAGGTTACTTTGTTGCAAAAATATCTGATGAGTAACTTTGCATTTGCATTTTTATCATTGCCTAACTAAAACCTGTTCAGCTTGGTTAATAAATTATTAATACAGTTCTCTAACTTCTCATCCAGGTACATTGTTGAAATAGCAGACCATCCATTTATTTCACCAAATATTTCTTATACACCTATTTTGGATAAGGCTCTGTTAAACTCTGTTCTCCATGACTGAAAATGTATGGGTTATTACTCTGCCAAAGATTTGTGGTTAAAAATATTGTGTTCGCATATTCTCACTCATAGGTGGGAATTGAACAATGAGAACACATGGTCACAGGAAGGGGAACATCACACTTCGGGGACTGTTGTGGGGTGGGGGGAGGGGGGAGGGATAGCATTGGGAGATATACCTAATGCTAGATGACGAGTTGGTGGGTGCAGCGCACCAGCATGGCACATGTATACATATGTAACTTACCTGCACGTTGCGCACATGTACCATAGAGCCTAAAGTATAATAATAATAATAATAAGAAGAAGAAGAAGAAGAAGAAGAAGAAGAAAAAAAAAGAAGTTAAAAAAAAAAAGAAAAAAAAATATTGTGTTATACTTCTAAGACTCATCATATCAAGATCAAGCAAAACAATTGACCATGACTAACTTTGGGGTTGAAGGCTATAACTATGTCTTTTAGAGGTAATTGTCACTCAGGCAAATTTTAGGGCATCACAGGGCTAAACATTAATTAACCAAATGAATCAGTTTTAACCACTGCTTTTCCTCAATTCATTTAAGGGTTAAGGAGTTACTAATGCAGAAAGATGGTGATACAGGAGAGTATGAGATCTGAGGAAGATATATTATGAGAATTATTGATTAAATTATAGATAAATTATAGACTAAAGCTAGAAATATGAGAATGTTTCATTTTCTGACGTATTTAACTGAATTACCTAATCTCATTATAAGTGATTAAGATGAATACTCAGCTCATATCTCAAGATCTTTTTAGGTATTGATTATAGCATCTATAATTCCACTGACTTTTTGGTTTCTACATACATTGCCTGGCAGTATCAGTCAGTTCACAATTCAAGTTGAAATTAAAATTTTCTAACAATAAATGAGAAACAGAAAACAAAGTAACATTTATTTTAAAATACTATGTCTTTTAAATTTTGAATATTCAGATTTGAGGATTGAATACTGGCACCTCTCTGTCACTTATTTTTTACCAATGATCATCTATGCTTCCACTCCTCAAAATGGCCTGTCAGGTCTCAGTTTAGCATGCAAGACTTTAAGCTGTCTTTTGTAGTTTCATAAGGGCCAAAGAGCTTGCTACCCTGGAATTTAGTGTATTTTGGTACTCATTTGCTTTTAGTTATTCTTTTCTTGATTTTTTTCAAACTCTTTTCATGAGGAAAATCTACAATTCCTACCAATTAGTCATAAGCCAGTTTGGATTTAGGAATTACATAGTTTGTTACTTTGAAATATTATTTTATTCAAATATTTAGCAAATAGTAAAGATGTGAATATTTCACTGAATGTTGGGTGATTTGGCTGATAATTAGATCCTCAGAGAAAAACTGAAACTCCTGAAGTTTGTTGCAGAATCTGAAAAGTAACCAGGAAAACAGTAGTTTAATATGTTAAGTACTTGTTATTAATGAAAATTAAGCATGACTTTTTTAGGATGCAATCCCTGTTTTTAGTGGTATAGCTTTCTGGTATTTTGTAGCTTACTGTGTTCAAGAACACAAAAGAACAAGTAACCTCACTAGTGGCTTGAGATCTGACTCGCAGGAAAACATTAGGTAGTAATTAAAACAAAGCTTTCCCCCCACTGCCCAGTTTGTGAAATTTTAACCACACTGCCTAATGCAGTCACCACTTGCCACTTGTGGCTATTGAGCACTTGAAATGTGACTAGTCTGTATTCAGATGTAAAATACATGCTGGGATTCAAAGACTTGGTATGAAAAAAAGATTGTAAAATATCTGAATATTTTATATTAGTTACATGTTGCCATGATAATGTTTTTGATATATTGGATTTAAAAAAGAATATTAAAATTAATTTCACCTGTTTAACTTTCTTAATGTAGCTATCAAAAAATTTAAAATTATATGTGTTTCACCTCACTGATTTATTGGACAATGCCAGTCTAATAGATTTAAAAATTCTTAATATGTACAGTAAATATCAGATATTAAAAGCTTGTATGATTTGGTTTTTAACCTCTGAACAGTCAATTCTTTGGAAATCTGAGAAGCCCAATTATTCTTTGGTCTCTTCAAGAGCTCCAGGTTGAAGCAGCTGTTCTTTGAAATTGCCAATCCTGTTTCAGTTGACTAATAGCAATCGATAGATATGGAAGGCTAAGTACTGCTTTGCGGTTGTGCATTCAAATGAGTGAACTGTACCTACTGTTTCTCTCCTTTCTGCCTCTTCCCCAATGGCTTTTATGTGGTTGCTGGTATTCAGTTGATGTTTATGGTAACATAAATCTAAATTGGTTTTCAGATACCAATTCATATTTTACTATATCCCATAAATTATGTCATAAATTATCATGGTTTACCATCTTATTTACAACCCTTGAGTAACAATCTATCACTTATTATATTATTACATATTACTGTAATATTACATTATTATTACTTATTAGTAAGCAAAAATGAGTTTTTGATGTGCTTTTGTATGATATCTGCCAAAGCAAAACCTACATATGGTAGGAACTGGAAAGCAAGCATTTATTAATAATCAGCCTCTCTTTTCCAGAGGGGTTTAGCTGTTTACCTGTGAAAAGCTTGTGTACTTTATTTAAAATTTTTAATGTATGTGTTGTTTGACAAAAACTTAAAGGGTTTGGGCGCACTGAGAATAGTACAATGAAGTCACACTGTATGAAAAAGAGAGACGCAGTTGGGTAAATGCTGATAATAATGAAATCTGTAAGGTCAGTCTATGAAGATAAGTATAATATTTAAATTAGTCATCTACTTTCTCTGAAAAGGTAGTAAGTTAATCTTGTTCCAAAAAAAAAACAACCCGAGCCTGGTCGTTTTCTTTTTCATGCCTTTCATCTTGGGCAATCTTTTGTATATCATGCAAAGGACCATACAATTAGCATGAAATGAGAGAGCGCTTTTTAAATTTGATGAATAAGGGCTCTTTTTCTTCAGCTGATATGCATGCAAGGTGGAGGTCTATATCCCACCAGCACACAGACCACTTGGTATCTGCCCCTGTAAGTAGCTCCCAGTTTATATCTGTGCCTTAATGAGGAAAGGGTTCTGGAAGTAATAAAAGTAAGTTTAAAGTGCATCAGAAATAGCCATAACGCTTTATTGTAAATACAGAAAAATTCCTAGATTTGAACAGTTGGGCTTTCTACCTTGCTTGGATTCCAGAGATGCCCCTGTCATTCTCTTTTTCTAGCAATCAATTGAAGACATATTAGTAAGACTTCTATGAAGATGAAAAACTTTTTTTTTGGTTGTCTTCTCTGTCATTTATAATGAAAATACGCTTTGTTAACAATAAATTTTTTTTAGGTGACATGTATTTAGAAAAATTTTCATGCCTCCATATTTTTTTTTAGTTTTTAATTTTTTTAATTTTTTTATTTTATTATTATTATACTTTAAGTTTTAGGGTACATGTTGGGCTGTTTGCTTTTCAGAATACTTGTCTGTGAGGTTATAGTGCTAATAATGTGTCAATTAACATTATTTATTCTTTCTTTAAGGTTTTAGTATTCTGTTTTATTAATTAGGAGTGCTCCTCCCTTGATGTTTTATACAGAGCACAGTATTTAAAAGATGAGATCCCAATGTTGTTGGGAAAGTTTTTATAATTTATTAGTCATTTAAGCTCACACTTTTATATTGTTATGCTTCATAATCCCCTAATATGTAGTTAATAACACTCCTTATTACATAAAGGAAGCCAAAATGTCACCCCCAAAAAGATAAATAGGTCATTAATTCAGCTAACTTTTTTCCCTTAACTATGATTGCCAGATTTAGCAAATAAAATTACTGGATGCCCAGTTAAATTTGTGTTTCAGATAAACAACAAATACTTTTTTAGTATGTTTGTCTTGTGCAATATTTGGGTTATATTTAGACCAAAAAAAGTTATCTATATTTGATCTGGCAACCCCCACCATAACTCAGCCCTCTTATTAACTCAAAGAATTCCCAAGTCTGGCAAATGTGATGCTTGGCCCTCCTGCACTCTGTTTGCCCAATTTTTTTGAAGCCCAAAGTGCCTCAGGTATGCTTTCTCATTTGTCCACATGTTTTTTGGGAGATAGGAATTGGGAATTGGGCAGACTCTATTCACATCTTGCCTACTTTTCATTTTTTAAAAAAGAGAAAATGCTTTCTTTTTTATTTTTAAAAACCTTATTTTATTAGTGTATGTATTTCTAGATAATTTTCACAATAATATGTTTAAAGATGGTAATAAGGATGATTTAAAGACAGATTTCAATATAAGAAATCTAATGCATCCCCTTTCCATTCCCTTGAGGTGAAAAATGCTTTCTTGTAAAGTGATAATATTGATTCTTAAAGCTAAGAAGACACCTACAGCAAAAAGCTTCAGCTTCTCCTTCTCACATCTTTTTATTTTTGGTTCATTTAGTATTAAATCCGTAGCAGTATAATCCGAGACAAAAAACTTTGAAAGAGTGAATTCATAGAGAACGTGCATTTCCTGGGTGCCTTATAAACAATGTTGAGGGCAAGTGGATAAAAAGTGACTGTTCCAAAAAACAAACATTACCATCAGCTGAATGATTTTTAACCTTTCTTTCCTTTCCCTCCCCCACCTCCCACCTTGCCCTCCACTCCACAGAATCAGAGAGGAACCACTTGTAACTTGCATGTCCTCATCCTTTGTCATCTGGATTATTACTAAGGCTTCCCAGGTGATATTCCTTCCTCCAGCCTCACTCCATTCCAAGTACCCCTGGCTCACCTTCAGTAACTACTTATCAGATAAAGTCCAAGTTGATTAGCATGGCATCCAGCACCCTCCCTGATCTGTGTTCTAATTAATTCCCCCTTCTTTTACTTCTTCCTCAGTGCTCAATGCTATAGCAATAACAAATATTCGTCATACATAAAACATTCATATCATCAGGTTTTGTTCATTGTTCCCTTTGACTGGAATGCATATCCTCTTTTATCTGCATAGCAAAAATCCTATCATCCTGGAAAATCCTGTTTAGGTATCATTCCCTATGTGAGGCTTTCTCTGACCACTCTTCATCATCCTTAGAATGAATTCTGCTATCCTACTTGAGCTTTTGTATACACTTGTGGTACCACATACTTCACAATGTTTTGTCATGGTTTATTTACATGACAATCACCAGTAGAAGTTTGGAAGATTTTTGAAGATAGGACACTATCATCATCATTTTGAATCTCTACTATCTAGTACTAACTCACAAATAACAAGCACTTGAGAAATGTTTGAGTGCCTGAGTGGATCAACTGTCCACTTGGTAAAACTTTAGGTAAATTTCATCCTGTTAAACTGGTCCTGTATATTAGCTGCTCACTTACCACCATTTGTCATTTCTTTCACATCAATTGATGAATAGAAAAATGGCTCTTGATTTTTCATCAGGATAGCTACTCCACCCATGCTGTTTATTAGTTAATTGGGTTTTGTTTGTTTGTTTGTTTTTATAGAATAAACAAAGTAGGCCTATATAGAGGGGTGGTCATGGGTAGCATTATGTAACAGAGATGTAAGTTTGCCTTTGGCACACTTTCCATTCAGGTCTGTAGCTCTCCTTTCAGTTTTTATATCCTTGACCCCTAAGGCTGCCTGTCAATATCTTAGGGATGGGAATAGAGTGGGTAGGAGGTTGGGGGGAGTGTAATCTTCCTACAGGAACACTTTTCTATTAATATCTTGTGTTCCATCCCCTCAGGGCCTACCCATCACTGAAGTTAATTAATAAGTCAATTCACAATGAGATAGTCAATTATATTGATACGTTAAAGTGTAACTCTTCTCAGATAGTATTTATATTTTTACAGAAACTTTAAATCCATATGTATTAGTCCATTTTCATGCTGCTGATAAAGACATACCTGAGACTGGGCAATTTACAAAAGAAAGAGGTTTAAGGACTTACAGTTCTGCATGGTTGGGAAGGCCTCACAATCATGGTGGAAGGCAAGGAGGAGCAATTCACATCTTACATGGATGGCAGCAGGCAAAGAGAAGGAGCTTGTGCAGGGAAACTCCCATTTTTAAAACCATCAGATATCATAAGACTTATTCACTATGATGAGAACAGCACGGAAAAGACCTGCCTCTTCCCACAACATGTGGGAATTCAAGATGAGATTTGGGTGGGAACACAGCCAAACCATATCACCCTATTTCCAAAGAATGAATAATATTGGCATGATATATTTTATAACAAATATGCACTTTACAGTACCAAGGAAAAAGGTGTTTGTGAAAAAGTTGAGGACCTTTTAATCACCACTCAAATAGGATTCCCTAGATGGTGCCTATAACGTGTATAATTGTCCCTCAGTATATAGGGGATTGGTTCCATGACCTTTGCAGATAATAAAATCTGAGGGTGCTCAAGTCTCAGGTATAAAATGGGCACAGTATATGCATATAACTTACACACATCCTTTCCTATACTTTAAGTCATCTTTAGATTACTTGTAAAAGTTAATATAATGTAAATGCTGTATCCTTTCCTATACTTTAAGTCATCTTTAGATTACTTGTAAAAGTTAATGTAATGTAAATGCTGTATAAATAGCTGTTATGATGTAGTATTTTTAAAGTTATACTTTATTGTTGTATTGGTTTTTTTCTAATAATTTTGATCAGTAGTTGGTTGAATCCATGGATATTGAACCTAAGCATACAGAGGGCTGACTGTATGTACATGGATGAATCAGAAATTGCATTTGACTGAAAGTAATGGATATTCCTGAACTGGTGGCCTTAACAAAACAGGGGTTTGTTTTTCTTTATCTAGAAATGTCTCAGGTTAGGCAATTGAGGGCTGATAATAGTGGCTCCATGATACTATCAGTTTCCTCAACTTTTTCTCTTTCTGCATCACCACCTATAATTTTTGAAGATAGGACACAATCATCATCATTTCGATACTCTAGTTTCTAGTACTAAGTCTCACAAATGACAAGCACTTGAGAAATGTTTGAGTGCCTGAGTGGATCAACTGTCCACTTGATAAAACTTTAGGTAAATTCCATCCTGTTAAACTGGTCCGGTGCATTAGCCGCTCACTTACCACCATTTGTTATTTCTTTCACCTCAATTGGTGAGTAGAAAAATGGTTCTTGATTTTTCACCTGGATAACTGGTCTACCCATGCTGTTTATTAGATGTGTGATTTTTATATATCAGGTTGCCTCTAGATTACAAGATGGTCACTGCATCTTCAACCATAGCAGGAGGAGACTAGGGTAAAACCCACCCCCCTTTAAGTAATTTTCTGAAAGCCCCATACAACAGTTTTCATTTACATCTCATTGACTATATCTATCAGCAAGGAAGGCTCAGAAATGTTGTCAGCTAGGCACATTGCCACCCCATCACCATACTTACCTGTAATTAAAGAAGAAGAAGAAATGTCCACCAATACACAACTACTAATCTTATAGCAATTCAAATTTTGCCTTCATGGATCATTCAATTCAAAATAATTAGAACAAAAATTTAGTTTATTTTCATTAACATTTAGAGAACATTCCTTAAGATGCAATTACTTTAATGAATTATAAGGAATTATAAGACTATTCAGAAAATATTTATAGTGTGCCCCATTTGCATGGTGCTATGCTCAGTGTCAAAGGAGTTGGATTAATTCTTTTTCCCCTGAAGTGTTTTATCAGTCTCACAGTCCAAGATATGTATATATGTGTGTGTGTGTATATATATCACATGAAAATTTAAATAATGGAATATTATAGATTATGATTTTATGTTAATCATGTAGTAAAAATGAAATCACATAGTATAGACTAAATTCTATAGGAAAAATTCCAGATACAAAGAGTAATTGCGGTGGCTGCAGTGGCCAACGAAGGTCTGCAAAAGGTAGATTAATAGATTTGGCAGGCAAATGAGAATAGCAAAGGGCAGTCCCCCCGTATTCAACTTGTGCCACCTATTATTTTAGGATATTTCTCGTACTATATCTCTGATATATTTTTAAAAATATTTTAGTATTTTAAAATATTATTTATCCACAGTTTTAAAATTGACTCATGTTTTAATACATATATTTGAAGAGGAAATTTTATGCCAATATCATATACATAAAGCTGATTTTACTTACCAACTAAAGATAACTTTTGAGAAAATACAGTGATATTAAAAATTTTAAATGCATAATGAACTAGAAGTAATAGTAAGATATAACTTCTAGTTCATTACTTAATAGTAAACAAATTAAGTTCTTCAGTGGGCAAAATGGAACATTTTGTGATCAGTCAGTAGTAAAAGGATATTTGGCTCAATGACATGTGGTTTAAGACAAAGATGAAGTTCTACCTCCCATAAGACAATTCTGCCTTTTAATGAAAATTACTACCAGCAGCAAAAACTCCAATTCACATGTACATGAAGTTGGAAATATATAAATATGTTTAACCCCTCTTCTTATAGGTTGTTCATAGAATCAGTTTTTAACCAAAATGTTATAGATGACTTTTGTTTGGCAAATGATTATTCAAGAAGCCACTGTAAGACCATTTTCAAGGTCTTTTTCTTCTTTTGAATATGTCAGGTTATTGGATAATGTTTAAAAAGTTGTGGAATGAAAGAGACTCTTTGTCATTCACCACTACCACCTTGTTTGTGAAAATACTTATGAAAACCTTTCATCAATTTCAAAATATTTTCACAGAATTCATTTGAATTTACAACCTGGCCAGTGTTTTTGGATGTTTGATAGTTGCTGGTTGGTTAAAATGGATGAATGAGATCCGGCATTCAGTAATAATAATAAAAGCTATTATTTGTTGTTGTACTGTGGTTAGAGACTGTATGGAGTACAGTGTATATCATATAGCTCTCCCTATTTGAGGAGTTGAGAAAACTGATGCTCAGAAAGGTGAAAGTTTGACTTCCTCAGGTCACATACCTAATCTGTGGCACAAACTCAAATTCTGATTTGTTGGATTCAGTCCAAACACTTAAGCCGAGTCACTGAATCAAAATTGGGGAATACAGCTCTGACTCATGCTTCTTCTCAGAGCCCCTGGTCCTGAGCTTCTTGCAGCTATATCAACCCGTAGGGACCCCATCCCTGCTGACTTCTGTGTGTACACACGCATGCTAGTTTGTGCAGGGGCTAAGGGGCTGCCTGTAAAGGCTTTGATCCAGAAAAAGAAAGGGGATAGCTCTTGACCTGTCTTGCACACAACCTTGCGTTTCATTTTTCCTTCTCCTTTTTGCCTTTGAAGCTCTCCTGAACTCCAGCTTCCCAGTGCTCCTCCTCCTCCTCAATGCTTGTACAACCAGTGGTACTCTCCCCACTACTTAGGAATTACTGAACAGATTAGAGGGAATTGCGACAAGAAAATCGATTGGCTCAGGTCATCTAGGTCTTTGAATGTCAAATTTAAAAGTTTGAACTCCATTTTGTATGTGGTTAGGAGGTCATTGACAATAATGTTATCCTTAAATTAAGGTAGATAAAAATCAGTGATTTTCCTCAAAATGCAAAGATGGAACACTATTATAAGGGATAAAATGTCTATATAATATTGATCATATAGTCATGTCACTGTCTAAGGAAATGTAAGTGTGTTGTAATAGCTCCCAAACATTTTCTTGTCAATGTTCTTTTTCTAGCAATTCTTAGCACTGGCATTAATAAGGACTTGGCCTTGTATAGGGCATCTAGCAATTTTTCATAACAACAAATTTGGTGATAAGGATAAATTATTTAGGAAATAGATCTTTCCTGATGAACATTTTAAATTGTTACTGAATGAGCAGCAGCAATCACCTGCATACCTGCATTGAACAGATAGTCCAGTGCTAAGAGCAATAACTCTCTACAAGTTTGGGAGACAGGTGATTTCTGTTTGACTTTAATTCTTGAATTTATTCATTCAACATGTAATTTTTAAGCATCTACTTTGATCATAGTTTTGTGTTATCCCTGGCAATGTGGGAGGTAGATAATAAGACACTTAGTGCAAATCATATAAATCCCTGGATAAAAAGTTAAAGCCCATTTTCCTTTTCGTAAATATAAATGGACAAAAAAAGGAATGTGCTGAAACCTGAGCTAGAACTATAGCCACAGTGCTTTGGGTCTCATATAATGAATCTGGCTGAAATAGCACATTTTGTTTTTATTTTAAAGAAACATACGTTTCATATTCTGACATAATTTTAAATGCAATGCACGAGCATTTTACAAAACAATTTTGTATACTTTCCTTGATGGAAAATATTATGACACAAAGGTATATGTTAATTTTGTTGTCACCAAACCTAGTAAAACATTAGAAAAAGCATGTAGTATCAGCTTCTGGATCTCCTTAGTCACATAGGATTAAGAGGCAAGGCACCCTCAAGTCATGTGTGACTGACTCATCTCTTTCCTCACATTTAATTATATTCACTAGGAGCTGTCAGAGAGTCTCCTACCTGTCCTTTACCTCTCCTGTGCCAGGACCAGAGATCAGGCCCTTGTCTTCCCTCATTTGATTTACTACAGAGTCTTCTGACAAATCTTCTTCCTTCTGACTTTTGCCTTTCTGGTCTATTCTTTACACAGCGCTAGAGTTTTCTACTTTAAAAAAGAAAAGTTATATTATTTTCCCACCTTGCCCTCAAAAATATATATGTTGTTTGTTCCTTAACAGGCATTTGCCAGTGGACCTGCAGGTCTGGCCAACCCACCGCTAGGACTGTGTCTGCCTTGTACGTTGTGCTGGAATCAACTTGCCATTTCCTAAACATGCGTTGTAATCACACAGCTCTCTGTCTGCTTGCTACAGATTGAGTGTGGAATACCTTTTTTGTAGCAGCTGCTCTGGAGGTTAGCCCTGCCCTTCATTTCCAGCCTAGAATGTGACTGTTTTCCCTGGAGCCTTTCCACATTCTCCCATCAGAAGTTCATTCTCTGCTTGAAGCACTTTCATACTATATTGATTTTTTACCTCTATTAGGTAAAAAATTATATGCTTTGGTTTCTCTCTTTTATATCTTTCTCTTTCTTTTCCCTTTTTCATTTCTTTTCTTTCTTTCTTTTAACATGCGTGTTTTTCTTCTTTGCTCTGGGTGCCCAAAAACTGTGAGCCAACTTCGAAGTGTGGAAACCACAGTCATACTGATTCTTACCTTCAGCATGTTTTGGTTCATTTTCCTTGTCCCAGACTTTCTATTTCAATGGTTTTCTTTATTCTAATGTCAGATATTGCCTCACAACCTTTGTAAGAACAGATACAGTAGGGTTTTGAGTCAATATAAATAAACACATGGACTGTAAGTTCTATGAATCTTTACTTGCCCATCTTGTATCTTTCAGTACTGGATAAGTGAAGTGAATGTAAATTGAAGCCTGTTTATATCTTCCCATCTTTTAAAGTATCTCCATAGAAAAATTTGTTATTAGTTTTTATGAATAAGCAAATCACCCAAACATTTCCTCATGTGGCTACAAGAATATTTTTTAATTATAAAAAATATACCAGTCCTTAAAATGTGTATTTTATTGATAAAAATAAATGGTTGTATTTCTCTGATTCTTAAAGAAGATAATATTACAACAAATACTAATGATATACTTATGCATTTATAAGGAAAATTATTTGTATGAAGTTAGATATTCTTGGCTAGTATTAATTGGATTCTCCTGACTATTAATTTGATGTAAATCCTCAGGAGCTACAGTTAAGGTGACATTAGTTTTACTCTGTTTTAGCCTGTTACCCATATTTTTATGTTCAACACGTCCTCATCTTAAACAGTTGCTGTCGCCAGGACATTCTAAATATCTATCTCTTACAGAAATTTATTCTTGTTTTATATTTTTGAAAGTACCATTCATTGGTGATGCATCATATCAATTCTCTGTACTCTTAAAAAAATTATCTGAAATACTTGATCATAAAATCAAACTAAGGAACAAAGAAGTTCTATTTGTTAGCTCCATTCTTGAGCCTATCTTTCTGGGTACCTTTCAATGAAAGAAGTCAAAGTGGCCTCTAAATCACAGACCACTTTTTACTCTTCTGAAATTGGATTACTTAGTTTTGTGTTGTTTCTAGGCTCTTTTTTGTTGATTATGTGAACCAAGCTCCCCATTGAACCTCCCTGGTGACTTGAGTCAGCATTGAGAGCCCGGAACTGGGAGCTCTGATTCCCTTTGTGGCTTTTTGACAATTACCTAACTTTGCTGTATTTCTTCATTGACACCGTTGGGATAATTGCCTTTCATACCTCGTGGGAGTATTGTGAGATTAATTAATGTTTATAAAGTGTTTTTAGGATCATGATGAAAGGTATTAATTTGTAAGCATGTGGTATTATTATAATTATTATTAGTAATAGGGATGGTTGTTTAATGCAAATTTTCTTCTAAATGTAGTGTCATATTTTCAAAGGACAACTTCTTTCTTTGTGGCCAGATGTGGATACAATTAACCCTTTACCCTTTATTTTGAAGATACAATTAGCCAATTGTGTGTGCAATTAGATGTGTATGCAGTTTTTGCCTGAACAACTAATTACAGCCCTGGTAAAACTTCTTTTGAAAAATGCTGGCCCTTTGAATGTGTAATAAGCAATGTGTCTATCTGTGTAATAAGCAATTTGTGCTAAGCATATTTTGGGGCCATGGAGTCTCCTGAATATTGAAGAATTGCTTTTGCAGTTACTTGAGAAAGATTTTATGTTCTTCATATCATAGCTTTGTATTTTGCCATTGAGCCTACAAGGCCTCTCACATGGTTCTAGTTTCAAAGGTTTTATTGGTTTTTCTTAATCTTGACATTCAGTGGAAAGATTTTCCACAGACTGCATTTTGTGAAACAGGTTTTTCTTTTGTAATTTTTTTTCCCTTGAAAATTCCATTCGTTTCTGTCTCCAATTCAAACATGTCATCTTATATCCTCCTTACTCACTGAAGAGGACTGATCCTCTCTTCCCAGATATGGCCTGGTGAAACCATTTTTACAGGGTGCTTTTAATCACTACAATGTAACTTCTATTTATACGGAAAAGTAGAAAGAAAAATGAGGAGACCCGGAAGATAGTGTTATAGCCATTTGTCTCCACTAATCTCCTAAGTGAAAGGGGAACGTTTTTGGCTTTTAATGGTGAGTTTAGTAATGGCCTCTTTTAAGACAGCTGCTCTTTAACAGTCCTCTTCAGTGATGATCATTGAACTCTACTTTGCATAATGTACCATGCTACCACGAAGGGGGATTCAGAGATGGCCAAAGTACAGTTGTTACCTTCTAGGATTTTAGAACAAACTGTTGACATAAGAAAGGTGCTTCTGTCTGCAGGCTGTAGTAAGTATTCTACAGAGTGCAGATGGGATTCAGTGGAGGGTGATCACATTGATTGGAAACATCAGGAGAAGCTTCTTCGTAGTTGCATTTGAGATACGACCTAATGGGTCGGTCAGCTTTTCATAGACAAGAGGGAAAGTTGGATGGAAATGAGGGAAAGTGTTTGTCTGAGCAAAGGATTGGATCTACTAAAACACAGGTTCAGAAAAGAGTGATTTGTCTTGCTAGAGTTGTAGTTATCTTGCAAAGGAAGGGATAGGAGATGAGACTGGAAAGGCAGCTTGGGACCACAGTGTGGAGGGCCCTGAAAGTTTGGCAGGAAACTTTTTACTTAATTCAGCTGACACTGTGGAGCCACTGTGTGGTTTTGATGGAGAGTGATAGACTAGAGCTGGGCTGTGAAATCGGGCAGGCCTCACCATGCCAGATGAACTGCAGTGGAACAGACTACAGGAGAACAGATACACTCAGAAATGTTGTGGAAATTAAGACCGGAGTCATCTCTGGACTGTTGGCATTGGGAGTGAAAAAGAGAGTTACTACACACATGAGGCATACTGTGGTGTTAGTATTTCTTGATATTGGCAACTATCCTGACATGTGACCACGAAGGGGGATTCAGAGATGGGCAAAGTACAGTTGTTACCTTCTAGGAGTTTAGAACAAGCTGTAGACATAAGAAAGGTGCTTCTGTCTGCAGACTGTAGTAAGTACTCTACAGAGTGCAGGTGGTCAACATGACTGGGAAGAAAGAGGTAAGTACCTTCAATTAAAATAGGGTTGTCAGGAAGAGGGCAGATTTCAGAGAATAACTCTTGGTAATTACCATACTATGGCACATTTACACAAATAGGCAAAGATGGCAGGATAGGAAATATACTTACTGGAGCCTATTAACCTTTACACTGTGAAAAACGAATTAGAAAACTACACATATATGCTAAATATACAAAAACATAGTTCTATTTATGTCTTTAATCATGGAATAGCAGCCAGAACATGGTGGTTACTTTTTCAGGTTTTATTTGAAATACTTGAAATGAAGATGCCAGAGAGGAACAGTATTCTCCTATCTAATCTTACAAAAGTCTGCTTCCCATCTTATTCTGTCAAGCACTGGTTTCCGAGGAGATTCTGTGGGTAACCTATCATATCATCAGCCTCAAGAATGTGGAGATCTACCCAAGTATCCCTAACATTTCTTTCTTTTTTTTTTTTTGAGACGGAGTCTTGCTCTGTCACCCAGGCTGGAGTGCAATGGCGTGATCTCAGCTCACTGCAAACTCTGCCTCCGGGGTCAAGTGATTCTCCTGCCTCAGCTTCCTGAGTAGCTGGGATTACAGGCACCCACCACCATGCCTGGATAAATTTTGTATTTTTTAGTAGAGGCGGGGTTTCACCATGTTGGTCAGGCTGGTCTCGAACTCCTGATCTCAGGTGATCCACCCCCCTCAGCCTCCCAAAGTGCTGGGATTATAGGCATGAGCCACCATGCCTGGCCTATCCCTAACATTTCTAGATAACCTGATATGATCTGTCATCCATAAATTTCCTATCCTATTTCCCAGGCTTTTTATATTTTTAGGCTGCACTCCACCATGTCATTGGACACTGTCTTAGTCTGCTCAGGCTGCTGTAACAAAATACCATAGACTGGGTGACTTAAACAACAGACATTTATTTTTCTCATGGTTTTGGAGGCTGGTAAGTCTAAGATCAAGATTCTGGCCAATTCGGTTTCTGATGAAGAACCCCTTCATGGCTTGCAGATGGCCACCTTCTTGCTGTGTCTTCACAGGCAGAGAAAGAACACTATCTCCCTCTTCTTCCTATAAAGCCACAAATCCCATCATGAGGGCCCTACCCTTATGAATTTCTCTTACCCTAATTATCTCCCCAAACACCTGATCTTCAAATACCATCACATTGGCAGTTAGGGCTTCAACATATGAATTGAATGTATGGGTGGGCGTGTGTAGGGTAGAGGAAGAGATACACAATTAGTCCATAGCAGACGGTAAGCTTGTAATTCAGGGAGATATTACCAATTATTTTTCAGGAAACTTACAAGCAGGGCAGAAGGTGAAGGGGAAGCAAGGCACGTCTTCCCACTGTGAAGCAGAAGAGAGAGAGAAAGAGCAAAGGAAGCCACACACTTTAAAAAAATCAGATCTCTTGAGAACTCACTCACTATCACAAGAACAGCATGGGGGAGACTGCCCCCATGATCTAATCACCTCTCTTAACAGGTGGGGTTTACAGTTCGAGGTGAGATTTGGGTGGAAACACAGAGCCAAACCATATCATTGATCCTATTATGTTTTATTCACTTCATCTGTCAAAGACTATTAGAAGTATATTAGTCACTCATCAGCATTGTAATTCTATCATTTTCTGTCTGTATTTCTGCTTTTTTATTGTTTTGTATGTATCTTGATCTTGTTATTTGAGGCGAGATTTGTGACTTAAATTCCATTATAGATTTTATCTTTTATGAACAGCAAAAATGTCTTTATGTATTCTAAAAGCATTTTGCTGTCACTTTTATATGACATTTTCATTGTAACTTCCGCTTTTTTTTTTTTTTGCTTTTAAAAAAAATCTTGCTCTGTGATTTTCATTCATTCATTCACTCGTTGAAACAACCCTTTTTTTTTTTAAGCTCTTAGCAATATATGGAAGTGAGCAAGACAGCCATGGTCCTTTCTTGGGGAGTTTATATTCTAGTGTGGGAAATTGTACAATAAACAAATAAAATAATTCTAATAGTGGTAAGTGCTATGAAGAAAATACAATACTATGCTAACATGATAAACAGCATGATAAAAGGCCTTTAAGTAGCAGTGGAGATTATTTGTCAGTTAATAAAGGGATTTAAAACAATTACATTTACTGAAATAGCTGATATGTGTATGATCTTGCATCAGTTATCTTATTTTAGGTTTTCTGAGGTTTTGTTTCCATTTAGTTTGTAGTCCATTTAGTTTTCAGTTCCATTTAGTTATGAGTAGTATCTTGCTTTATTTGCTTGTTTTCTTCTCAACTGGTTTGGAAGATGATATTATTTTTATTTACATAAGTGGATATTTTTTACATTCACCGAAAACATTCTCTAATCTAAATTTTACCTTTATATCAAATCAAAGAATTATATCTTTTGCTTTCTTCCTATAACATGAGAAATTTAATCATCCACAGTCTTGCTATTTTATGGTCTTTATTAATATAGTCTTAAAGATTCCATTTAATTAATTGTATTAACTCTTCTTAATAGGTTTTCTTAGCCACAATAATTATACCGACTTCTATATTTAACAGCTTTTAATGCTTACTGTCAATTTGTATAAAATAATTTAACCTTTCTGAATTTCTTAATTTTAGTGGTAAACATGTTTACATATTACTTTATAAATGTCTTCAGTATATTCTTAAGCTCCTGGATATTTAAAAGTGGTTTTCTACGGTCTTTACAAAGGAACAGTAATTTTACTAGCTATAAAAGTCTTACCTTACAATCTTTGGTTTGCTCAAAATGATCACTCCATGGTTTTCTGGCCAACCTGATTTTTCTTCATTAGTAGGGAATATGTTTTATCTTTTCTGTTTCATGCTATAATTTATTTTTTATACCTTTGAAATTTAGAAATTTACTATATATCAAGATAGGTGTGTCTCAAGGCCGAGTGAGAGTTAGCAAAAACAGATTGCAGAGTCAGATCTGCAAAGGTCTCAGATATTGGTATATCTCACATAATACAAACTAAATATGTTTACTATATTTAAAGAAATAAAAGGCAAACTTAAAATATTATAATGATCATGAGACTTAAAAATTAAGTGTATTTGGGAAAAAAATAGAACATTAGAAATTAAAAACAGTTATTCAATGCATAGGTTAAAGAGTATATTAGACATAAGCAAAGAGAGATTTTATGGGCTAGAAAACAGATCTGAAGGATTACTCAGAATGTAACACAGAGAGACATAGAAATGCATAATAATAGCATGAAGGATATAATGAAGAGGTGTGTCTAACATCCATCTTAATGGAGAGACAAGGTCAGAGAATGGGGCAGGGACAATATATGAAAATTAGGAGCTAAGAACTTTCCAAAACTAGTAAAAAAAAAAAAATCAGTCTTCAGATTTAGAAAGCCCCCCAAATACAAAGAAGAATAAATGAAAGAAATCCACATTAGACATATAATAGTGACTCAGTATAACACCAAAGACAAACAAAATGACCTTAAAAGACTGCCTTAAAGGAATTAACAGACCTAAAGCTGATTTGTCAGTAACAGCACTGGATCCAAAGGCAGTCAAATAATATCTTCAAAGTGGTGAGAAAATATAACTCAATCTAGAAGTCCATGTTCAGCAAAAATTTGAAGATTAAGGGCAAAATAATTTTTTTCAGATATATAAAACCTGAGTGAGTATGCAGCAAGAGACTCTCTCTAAAGGAAATTCTAAATGATATATGTCAGGCAGAAGGAAAATGATCCCAGATGGAAGATGTGAGCTACAAGAGGGAATGACGAACTAAGAAAGTGGTTTATATGAGAATAAATCTAAACTAAAATTGATTGGTGAAACAATAATGTAATGGCTTATAGCCAACAACTCCGTAGAGAAGTGATTAGAGTGAAAGCATTCTAAAGTCCTTGCTTTATGTAGGAAGTTGGTTAAAACAAAAACAAAAGCCACTGACTAAGTATGCATGTTAACATTTCTAGGGTATTCACTAAAGAAAAGAAATAGTATAACTCTAAACTAGTGGAGATTTAAAAAGGAACAAAAAAAGTTAGTCAACCCAAAAGAAGTTAAGAAAAGAGGAGAAAAAGAAAAGGAGACAAAGCATAACAAGATGATGGAACAAATGTGAATATATCAGTTACTATAATATATGTAAATTCAATTCTCCTGTTAAAAAGCACAGTTTATTAGATTAAATTCAAAAGATAGACTAGCTTTAAAAATCTAAATACAGTACTGTCGTTTACATGAAAACCCTACATAAGGGTACATAAAGGTTTTGAGAAATAGGGTGACATAACTACAAATATAGGTGGAATGGACTTTAAGGCAAAAGGTGTTACCAGAGATGAGGGTCACTAGATAGTGGTAAAAGATTCATTTCACCAGGAAAATATGACACTTCTAATGTTGTATGCCCCCAATAACAGACTAAAATTATATAAAGTAAAAAATGGACAGAAACACAAGGATAAAAAGAAAAAATATCATCAGAATTGGAGGTTGGAATCTACTTCTTTTAGTAATTGATTTATTGAATAGACCAGGGATCAGCAAACATTTTCCAAAAGAGAGGCCAGATAAATATTTTAGGTCTTGCAGGGTGCATATAGTCTGTTTTGTGTATTCCTCTTTGCACCGTACTTAGCTCATTGGGCCATACAACAACAGGCTAAACAGATTGAGTCCACAGGGTATAGTTTGTTGACCTCTGAAATAGAGAGTAAAAATTAGTGAGGGAATAAATGATTTGAGCAACAGAGTTAATAAGGTTGATATTGACCATACACGTATAGAAGAGACATTCTTCTCAAGGATGCATGGAAGATTTATGAAAATAAAAAGCATACAGGACCATAGAGCAAATATCAATAAACGTTAAAAGATTATTATCTTACAATCAACATTATCCAGTCAACTAATACAATTAGTAAAACCACTTTTAACAATAATTTGGCATTTCTTCATTAAATATGTGATTCTTTAATAATGATTCAGCAAGTTCACTCCTGGTCATATGCTCTAGATGAACTCTTGTACACTAATAGACATACAAGAATGATCACAGTGCTATTCACGGTAGTAGAAGCTAGAAACAACACAAATATCCATCGTCCACAGAATGAATAAATAAATAATGTTTATTCACAAATGAAATACTCTAAGGATATGAAAATAGATTTAAAACTGCTTCACATGGCAGTATGGATGAATCTTAACATAGTTTTAAGAGAATAAAGCAAACCACAGAAGAATAAATACAATTATGAAATACAAAACATGCAAAGCTATCCAATATATTATTTAGAGAGAAATATATAGATATATTGATCTATATATTTGTCATGTAGCTATAAAGAAGAGCAAAGCAAGAATAAACGCAAAATTCAGACTAGCATTTACTTTCTAGTAGGGGAGGAAAAGGAATAGATGGGAGTGAGAGCAGACTCTAGAGTTCCTGGTAATGTTCTGTTCCTTAAATTGGGTGGTGAAACAGAGCTGATTGTTGTATTTTATTCTTTATGCCTTACACATATTATAGTATCTCCTCATTGTTTAATAAATGAAATAAATTACACAGTGGGGATGGAGTAAGGAAGTATGGAAACAGCAAGGGTGGGCATTTTTTTTTTGTTTTTTGAGACTGGGTCTTGCTCTGTCATCACCCGTTCTGGAAGGCAGGGGCATAATCATGGCTCACTGCTGCTTCAATCTCCTGGGCTCTGCCAATCCTCCTGCCTCAGCCGCCCCCAAGCTGGGACCACAGACACATGCCATCATGCCAGGCTAATTAAAAAAAAATTATTTATACAGATAGGGTCCCCCTATGTTGCCCAGACTGATCTTGAACTCCAGGGATCAAGCCGATCTCTTGCCTCAGCCACCAAACCCAGCCAGATGAACACTTTTTTTTGAGCCTTTTTATTCTTGCTGTACACGATAGCACAGCAATAGAACAGTAGGTTGGAGGGAGACATGAGTAAAAGGGTTTCTTTGTAAATAGGACTTACAATAACATGTTCGAATGCTAATAGGAATGATCCGGGAGAGAGGGGGAAAAGTCATCATAAGGAAGAAGAGAAAGTAGTTTCAAGAACAAAGTTCTTAAGAAGCAATGCAATCTACAAATGAGTGGTTTGGCCTTAGGGTCAAGTTGACATGCTTAATGGGGATTGGGGAAGAATATATGGTACAGTTGCATGTAGGTTGGGAGATTTGTTTGTGGGAAGACGAAGATCACATCTAGAGATTTATGACCATAAATTTAAAATGAAACTAGTCATCATGTTTCTGTGCTTTCCTCCAACTCATATCCAGCTGCTCAAGTGCCTGCAGGTTTGCAGTTGGCAGAAAATTGGGCTTAACTGAGGTTGAGGTTTTGCTAGCTGAAAACATGGCCGGAACAAACAAGCAATGGAATTGGGGTATATACAATGATGAAACAGAGAATTCAAGCTGGATAAAGAAAGGATAGACATGATGGTGACCTAGACAGTGCAAAAATGGACCCCCCATTTTGGAGGGCAGGGCAGGTCACAGAATTGGCAGAGTGTAGCTTCCAGAGTATGTGAGGTAGATTATTAGGTAAATAGAGTTCTGGGGTTAGTGTAGTTGTTAGTGTCAGGGTCTAAGATGATCATGGGAATACCCAGCTCGATTGAAAGAAAAGGATTTTGGAGGACATGGAACTGAGAGGATGAAGTGTTGAATGGGTTGTATATGCTCGTGGTCTTCAACCCCGACTGCACATCAGAATAATCTGAGGGACTTTCATAGAATATTGATGCCCCGGCCCCACCCCAGACCAATTAAATCAGGATCTCTGGGTGTGGTTTCTGGGGAATTTGTATTTTTAAAGAGCTCCCTGCGTGATTATAGTGTGCATTTAGGTTCACGTAGCTACGTGAATGTTGGCATTGCCAAGCCAATTCTTCTTTTATTGCCAAGCCAATAAAAGAAGCAGTAGAGAGAAATGTTGTAGACTGGGGAACTATGGGAGGAAGGAGGATTGATTCAGAGGATCCCTGACTACTTGAACGGCACTTAGCACAATTTATTGTATATAGTGTGCACTCAATTAATGATAGCTCTTTTTATTTTTGTTATTATTGTCATCATCATTATTATTGACAGTGGCAATAGCAGCAGCATTATCCCGGAGAAAGTCTTCAGATGTTTTATCAAAGGTTCTTCACAGAAAGTTAAAAAGCACTAGTTTTAGATGATCATCAAGGAAAGTTCCTAATAAAGTTTGAGAAAAAAGCTAGAAGTTAGCAATATTCTGAATTGACCTTCCACAGTTATTGTGAAGCTTGGAGGAGTTGTACCCCATCATAGCCTGGCTTAGCAGTCTGAAGATGTCAGAAGCTAGCAGGTTAGGAGTTGGGTACCTTCTTTTCTCTTGTCAAAACCTAAAGGCTAAGACAGCTGATTGCTATTTTCCCACTAATAGGAACCTTAGAGCCTTTTAGTTGTGTTTCAGTGTACCTGTGCCAGGGTTGGGATTGGGAAGAGGAGACAGGGATTAAACATATAACATTCTAATATTTTATTTTACATTCCCAAATTACTTTGTCTGCATTTATACACTCTTACTCCCTTCTCCGCAAAAGAAGGAGTATTATTAGTCGGGTAAACAGTACTATTTAAAGCTAATGTGTACTTGTGGGTACTTTAGTGACTCCTGAAGATGTGGTTCCACTAAAGAATACAAGGAATTATAGGTACAAACTATCAATATAACAAGTGATCTTTTTTTTTTTTTTTTTTTTTTTTGAGGCCAGGTGTTGCTCTCTCGCCAAGGCTGGAGTGCAGTGGCACGATCATGGCTCACATTTCAGGTTCAAGCGATCCTCCCACCTCAGCCTCCCAAGTACACTGGGACCACAGGAACACACCACCACACTCGGCTAATTTTTGTATTTTTTGTAGAGTCGAGTTCTCCTTATGTTGCTCAGGCAGGTCTTCAACTCCTGGGCTCAAGTGATCCTCCCACCTTGGCCTCCCAAAGTGCTAGGATTACAGGCGTGAACCACCACACCTGGCTCACAAATGATCACATTTTTGTGCAATTGCATACAAAAATATATTTTAATATACATTCACTGGATCACTGGGAAAGCGGGCATGCAAGCAGCTTAGAAAAGACAGTATCAAAGAAAGAATTTGAAAATATTCCCATCTGGAACATTCCAGAATAGTTCTGCTCTAATTTGAAGAGTAATGAGATACATCTCTTTCTTTATATCCAACCAGATTTTAGCTTGCTATAAAGAGACATACCTCCTATATTTTGTTTCCAATTGTCTTTGCACTCCATAATAATTCATGTCAGCTTGTATTATAAATGAATAAAAGATCTAATTTAAAAACCTATCATCTGATATGGGATGCCATACACTTTTCTCCATGGCCCTGTATGAAACAAAAATAATGATGACAACATTGGACAATGACACCAGACAGTAAACAATGTAATTTCTGTACAGTGTCTCTGTTGGGTATGTTAGGTAAGCAATAACAGTAAATTAAAGTTTACGTTTTATAAACCAATCATTTTTGATACTTTCAGCAACATCTTTGTCCTCATTTCAAGCTTGAAATTCCCAACTATTCATTTTTCATTACGTGACACTGAGTGGCTTAGTTCTGTGAGCCCCAGTTCTTTCTCTGTAAAATGAGGATAACTCTGCCTTCTGCGCAGGGATGGTATTAAAAGCAGATGGTTGTGGAAATGCTTTGCAAATTAGAAATTTCTACACATAATGGTTTTTATCATTATTTTTTGTTGTTGTATTTCTAATCCCAAAAGTGGACCTTATTTTGATAAGCACAACCAAGACCTAGACAGCTTTAAAACCTGATTTGGCTTTGCCAATATGACACAAGGTCTTAAGATGTCTTATTTCCAACTTGTGATTGTGATCCGTCAAATTTTAGAATGACTTATTAAGGTCTAAAAGAGAAATAGTACTGTATTTTCTGATAACCTGTGGGCAGTTCCCTGATGGTATTGAGTAAAATGTGGCAAGGCAAATTAAGTTACCTTTTTTTAAAAAAAAACTAATATGGGTATTTCACTAAGAAAGTTTATTATCTAAAGAAAGCTATTACTAAAATAAAGAGTACATCCCTTACTCAATATGTATTCTTCAGAATCTTGGTCACTAGTGATCCATCCTTGTTTCTTTTAGCCTATCCTGAGAAAATTATTTTTCTCCCCATTCAATAAATATTTAAGCACCTGTGATATGCCAGCCATGGTACTCAGGGATGAAGACAGAATACAGTTATTGTTAAAAAGGTAGACACTGTCCATGCCCTCCCAGACCTCTCAGTCTGTAGGGGACAAAGATAGTTACAAAAACCCAGTAGGGTCTGTCCTGTGACTGTGAAGGGGGATGCTGTGGGCCAAGTGGATACTCTTGCCATTTCTTAAATAATATGATTCTTTTTGAGATGGTTCATCCAGTACTCTTAGCCCTTCAAAGAGGGATTTTTCTGGACATACAAATTTAAGAATCTAGTTAGTGAGCTGATTTTGCAGAAAATAAGTAAAGTGTCTCTTCCACTTTAAGAAAGAAAAGCAGAAGATGCCATTTTAAGTTCACTGCTATTTAAAGTTGAGCATTTGACTGCGAAGTTTATGAAAGGTCAATTGCTTTAGCATGCAGGTGTCCCTATTAGGACCCATGTTTGTCTATTCTGAGATTCACTGCGAAGTTGAACCTCTTTCTTGGCTGAATCAGTTGCTCATTGGGTGGTTCTAGAACTAAAATGATTGCTAAAGACTGGTAGATTCTCCTGTGAAGAATAGTAAACCTGTTTTAAAGTGAAAGATTGTTAGAACTTAGAGTACTGTTCTTCTGATTGCTTAGAGAGCTTTGTGTACCTCCCTGTTTATTTGAACTAGTCTCTGAGTGGATTGGCAATGAAGAATACTATTTGTATTCTAACACGCACATAATATATGAAAGGAGATGAAGTATACTACCTATAGTTGTCTTATTTATTTTACCTAACATTTTATTGTGCTGTTTATTTGGATAGAGTTCAAACTTGTTCGTGAATATGGGCCTAGTAGGCTGGAAATAAACTTAAGACCCAGTAAAAAAGAGATGTAACGAAAGAGTTGCTACGTTTTCTGCAGTGAGCATTCCTTATCACTTCGTGGTTCTTAGATAAAATCTTTTCCATCCAGGAAAAATTATACTTCCACAATTTACGAAACTGACAGAACAACTAACATGCCCCAGGCCAAGTTATGTCAGTTCTATAATCCCCTAAAGCCATTCCTTCCCATAATTGCAAAAACTAACAGGGAACGCCCACACCCTGGCCCCTGCACCCTTGCCTGCCATGCTTTATGTTTAAAATTGACATTTGCTTGCAAGAGTAAACTGAGTGAGATACTAATTCTTGGTTTATGACAAAGTGTTCCTTTCTGGCTTGCCAGTGGGAATGAAGGAATGCTTTTGCATAATGCCTGAATACTTATCCTAAATTCATAGCCACCTTCTACCTGACTAAATAAAAATGTATGCCAAAATTATTTTGAGGACCACTCTGGTCCCCTCTTCTTCTTTCTCTTACTAAGAGGCTGGCACAGCATTTCCCACATACCCTGTATGCCGTCACTTGCAGATGTGATTATTGCAGAACCTTAATCTGAATCTCAGAGTGGAAACTGGTTGACATGAGGGCACAAATTCTGACACAGTCCAGAATTTTTTTTTCTTTTTGCTTTCAACAGGCTCTTTGCTGCAGACTTACCATTTCTCCTTTCAAGGTGCAGCTACATGTTTGAATACTATCTATCACGTAGGTCCTGGTTGTTTTAAAGTGTCCTACCTAGCTATGTCTCTGCTATTAACTTTTATTTTGTATTGTTAGTATGTCCTCTTAAAGGAGCCCAGGTGCATTTTATAGCAGTGACTGGCGTTGGTAGTATCTTCCCCAACATCACTGTGTTGGAATTGGCATTCATTGATGTTAATATCAAAATGACAGCCCTTCTTTTGTATGACTTCACCTAACACATGATTATCTGGATTCTTTTTTCTTATCTTTTTCCATTTTAGTTCAAAGTTAGACTGTAAGAAATAAAGTTAGACTCTAAGAACACAAGGCTGATTCATTAAGTAAGTACATTTTTTTCTTAGGCATCTACCATCCACAGGTTTCTCATCCCTACCCTCCAGTGCCATGTAAGATGCTAGTGATCCAACTAATATGTTAAACACATTCATATAAAATATTAGGGACCCCTTAATTTGCTATTTACAGCCTTTATGCTTCTAAAAAGATTTTTAGTTTGTATTAAGAACTTATCTTTTTACAATTTATACTTTAAAACAGTAGAAAAAACATGGATAATTTCTGTTTAGTACAAAGGAATCCCCACCCAAGGTAAATCTTTTTTACGTAAAAAAACTTACATAAATTATTACATAATAGACTTCTAGGGCTGCACTGTCCAATATGGTAGCCACAGTCACATGTGGCTATTGAACATTTGTAATGTGGGTAGTCTGAATTGAAACTTGCTGTAAGTGTAAAATATGCACTGGAGTTCGAAGTCTTAGTGTCATAAAATAAATTTAAAATTTTCATTAATAATTTTTATACCGATTTTTTTGAACTGACATTTTAGATATATTGGGTTAAATAAATATATTTATTTAAAATATAAATATTTATTATAAATATTTGTATTTTAATATATATAAAATATATATTTAAATATATAAATAAAATATATTATTAAATATATTATCATAAATAATAAAATATAATAAATATATTATTAAATATAAATAAATATATTATTAAAATATATTATTATTAAATATAATAAATATATTATTAAATATATTATTAAATAATATATATTTAAATATAAATAAAAATATTATTAAAATTAATTTTAGCTGTTTCCTTTTCCTTTTTTACTGTGGCTACTGGGAAATTTTAAATTACATATGTAGTTCTTATTAATTTCTATTTAACAGAGCTGCTCTATAGGGACAAAGATCTTCTCTTCTAACCCTGTCATTTTAGAGTTAAGGAAACCTCATAGAATTTAGAGAATTTAAGTGAGTTGCTTTAGGTCACATAGCATTTTAGTATAGTAGTAAAGCTTGAGACTAGAAATTTCTTTTAAATGTTAAGACCAGTGCCCTTCTCAGTGAAACTAGCTTTTTGTGACTCTGACACTTCTTTATAAGAGGAAATGTCTGTTCTTCAGAATTTTTCACTGAACTCTTTAAAGCAAAGAGTCTCTCTATACTGTAGGTAAATGTTCCTTTTTGTTTGTTTCATAAATTTGAAATATCAGTTATTAGCTATTCTTAAAATGGCGATGATTTTCCCTATGAAAACCTTACATACAGAACCGTTACGGCAGCAGAAATATTTTTTAAATAGATCTAGTTAATACTGTAGTAGAATTTTCCAATTTCCTTGCACACTTGTAATACAAATATGTCATAAATTACAAATTTTTATTGGGTATCTTCCAATAACAGCTATCATGTTAGCATATAACTGGGAAATGATGCCAGTAGGAATAAGGCCTCCAGGCTATGTATTTCCTTGGTAAATTGTTAATACTAAGCAACTAGTTATTTTCTTTTGCTAAGCTTTAACACTCTCTTTGCTAGTATTGTGAGAACAGTCTATATTTGAGTGAGAGATTTTCTCAATCATAGTAAGGTAATCCAGAATTCAGTTCTTAAGAACAATGTAGAATAGTGCTGTGTGATGTATGAACTGTGACCTTGGGCCATTTATTTAATGTGTCTGTGTCTCACTTTCCTATCTGTAAATTGGGGGTAATACTATTTATCTGTAAGGTAGTTGTGCAGATTTAAATGACACGTGTAAAGAATATATAGCATGATATTCCATAATATCTCATAGTATCCATTTTATCTCAAAGAAAAGGTAAAGATCAAGTATTTATTCTTTTCTTTAAAATATCTTTAGTCTTCTCCTGTTCCCTAGAAATCCTCTACCACTGAACTAAGAGTTTTTGGTCAAATCTGGTCATAGTGACATCTTATTTTCCATAGATATGTAAAAATTTGTAATTATTACCTGCAAGAGATATTACAATTCATACAACACTAATAGCTGGAGATACTTTGATTACAAATACAATGTTCATAAAATATCACATGTATAAAATAAATGTAAACAGATGAGACTATCTTAAAAAGCTCAACTGAGTAGTAATATTTTTTAATTGGATTTTCAAAATCATGGTAAAATTTTGATATGCTTTGATGGCTATTCCAAATACTGCTATTATAACATTGAATTGGATTTTAAAACTTGATGTGTACTGAGAGTTAGATTGTTAAAACCAATACTTTTCAATAATAACTCTTCCAAAATTTCAAATATTTTAACATGGAAGTATGGAAATTGAGTCACATAAGTTTACTTAAAAGACTTTTCATTCTATTTTAAAAATATATTTGATCATAATAATTGTTTTAAAGTGATACAGCTTAGGGTGACCAATGAGCATGATTTGCCTGGGACTGTCCAGTTTTAGCATTGAAAGTTCTGCATTCCAGGAAGCAGTTTAGTTCTGAGCAAACCAAGATGGTTTTCACTCTAGCTGATGCTTTACAGTTTACATAGCTTTATATATATATATATATATATATATATACTCACTGGATCTCTGTGAGATAGGAATGACAGTATTGTCATCACCATTTCATTGGAGAGGCCACATGCTCAGTTACCCTGGCTACCTGAATTAGCTTCAGGTCCCATTCTTTATGACATTGTCTCCTTTCCTCCAGATTTCAGTTGAAACCTCACCTCCCCAGTGAGCGTTTCTGTGAATGTGCAGTCAAAATTAGTTGTCTTTTTCCCTCGTCATCCCTCCTACCCATCCCATCTCACTTCATTGCATGCTACTCCCCCTATAACACTTCCCACAGTTGGTTTCATAGTGTTTTGCCCAAGTTCCTTCCGCACTGGACTGTAATTCTCACCAAGGCAGCGTCATGACTCTTCCCCACTCTGTTTGGTGCCAGGCACATTATAGGGACTCAAATCTAAATGAAGCCTTGCTATGTTGCCCAGGCTGGTTTTGAACTCCTGGCTCAAAGCAATTCTTCTGCCTCAGCCTGTCAAAATGCTGGGATTACAGGCATGAGGCACCCAGGATGCACATTTTTTAACTGCAAAAACCAAAACCATTACCTATACCCATTTGGCCAAATTTCTTAAAGCCACTTGGTTTTTTCTACATGTAGCTACAAAATTCTTAAGATATTTTTAGTTGACAGTCATCTTTTGATGTATCGAACCAATATGAATTAAGCCAATGAGGAATTTTTAAACTTATTAAAGAAATGAATTGTTGAAAGATACCTGTAGAAGCTCCTTTGAACTAATGATGTATTATCTGGCATAGTATTTTGAAAAATGATAATTTTTAACCATTGTTAACATTATTAATCGACTAAAGTATAGCCTGTTTCAATTTACTAGTCTCTGTTTCATTTTTCCCTCAAATAACTGATTTTAACAGACTCTGTTATACTGCTAAATGTTTCAAGATATATATTATGGCCAATCTGTGTTTCAGTTTGCCATCTCAAAATAAGATGACACATGATTAATGTTTTCAGAAAGAAAACACATTTTAGCAATTTTTAATACATTGCCGTGAAATTGGTAATTGGGCTGAAGTTACACAAGTGTTGGTTGGTTTCCTGCAGGAAGTCTTCACTTTCTATATCAACAGTTGGTCTGGTGTCTAAAGTGTTCACAGTTTGGTTAAAATTATACTCAATACCAAAGATAGTACTTCCACCAAGGAGGGTAGAGTCAAATAACACTTACAGTGTTCTCAAAAATGACAATAGAGGATATGCCAAATCGAGCTTACTATTATTGAAATGTTTGCTTGAAAAAGTTATTTTTCTGAGCATTGTTAAAGGAAGGGAAAGGGAGAGATTTATGAAATCTTGCCTGGAAGGTGACACAGGGGTTTGAAAGCCAGTAAATCATTATAAAAATTGTAATTATTATTCAGTCATCGAACTTAAAGGAAAAGACAACCAGAAAGTCAAGTCTGCTTTTAGGATTATTAGGTCAATTATCAGTATTTTTGAAGGAAAGAATTTTTTAAGCTATCCATATGCTGGCAATTTTTTCATATTTTACTGCCCACTTTATTTAAATTACTTTCTCAATTTGCAAGGATAACAATACAATTTCTCTTGTTCTTTGAAAAACTCTATATGCCACATTCTTAAAGTGTTATTGTCCTACCTGTTATGTAAGTTATGATTCGATTTTATATGACGTGCACTTCTTGGAATGAAATATTTCCCTTATGTTGAAATTTGGGATAATGCTGAGTATGATGGACTTGATGGACATGTTCAAATTTCATTATAGAGAGTGAGGTAATAGTAACTAACATTTATTGATTACTTACTGCATTCCGCATTCTGTATTGAGGATCTTTGCCAACATTATCTCATTCAATCCTCACATCTTACAAATAGATTCACTTATTCCCATTTTTACTGCCCATCCCATTTCTTTTCATTGCATGCTGCTCCTCCTTATAACACTTCCCACAGTTGCTTTTCTTGTGTTTGAGAATAAAAAGTAACTGAGGTACAGAAACATAAGGTAGCTTTTCTAAGGTCACACAAATGGGGAGCTGTTAACTACTATATTTATGTTGTGTCCTGCAGTTCAACACAGTTCACTATAAAAGTAGTTGTAGGGTTATGCACATAGAAGTTTACCCAGTGTAAAGCTAAGGAGTGTGGCCAAGAGCAAGACAGGTACTGTGGTCTAGTGAATTCTGGGAGGTCTTCTGAAGGAAGGATAGAGGATGACACCACTCCATGACCCAACCCTGCGATGGTCATTCATTCAACAGTATTTATTGAGTGTCTACTGTATACCAGGTATTCTCTCATATACTGCACATACAACAGAGTGGACAGGGACCCTGCCTCATGGAGTTTACCATTTAGTAGGAGATTCAGACCAAAAACTAAACTAAAATAAAAATAGGCAAACAAATAAAATTACATCAGACTGTGGTAAGTACAGCAAATGAAATAACCTATGGAGTGAAACAGAGAGCAGTGTAGAGAATGGGGATGAATGGGGTCATATACTTTAAGATGGAGTGGACAGAGCAGACCTCTCTGAGTGGTTTTAAGCTGAGACTTTTAAGAGTTAGGAGGATATGCTCAGTGAGAAGCAAGGAGTTTTAGATAGAACTGTGGAGCAAAGGCAAATTAAAATATGATGCCTTTTCACATTCAGATTGGCAAAGATTAAAAAGTCTGAAAACACCCATTTTTGATGATGTTGTAGGGAAAAGGAAAACCTTCATGCCCAGTATAAGTCTATACAACTACTCTAGAGACCAATTTGGCAATAGCTAGTAATTGTGAAGATACAATTTTGTATATAAATCCTAGAGCAATTATTCTTAAAAGAAGTTTTAAAAACTATCTACCCCCATGACATTTTTAAGCTATCATAAAACTTTTCCTTTATAACTTTAATAGTTACAAAGATAAGAATTTTTTACATATTACAAATATTGATATTTAAATATGAAACTCTTACATCATTCTTTCAAATATATTTAATAATATATCCAATGGAATTGAGATCCCATAGCAATTTGATACATTACATCATCCATTTAAAAAATACATGAACAAGCTAAGCTCTTTCTCAATTCAGAAATTTTACATCATTCCTTTTTCTCCTTGAACTCAAATTTCCATCTACTTCCCCCTAAAGAATTGTATCTTTTGTCTTGAATGTCTTTTATTGATCACGATATCATATTTCTTGGCAACAAAGAAAATTGATATAAGTTAATTTAAAATATATGTATATTTACCATGACCATAAGGGCAAGTGTTATAAAATTTCTTCTGACTTATTATTTTAATTATTTCTGGTATATAATCAGTAAAAACAATATAAGTAATTCCATATTTTGACAATTATTAAACATGAAGGTAATTTTTTAAGAAACATATCTTAATGTGATGGAAGAGCTTGATTTTTTTCAATTCATATATCTGAGGATAATTATTACTAGAATAATGCTAACAATAAAATGAAGTGAAGGATTTGGGGGTCTTACAAAGGTGTACTAGTGATTTTTAAGCACCTTATATAGTAGAATATACATTTCTTTTAAGTTCATCTAAATATTATAGATGGGTTACAATAAATTTTAAAATGAATATGGATTTATGATATCCAAAAATATTTGGGGAAAAAATGAAAATACTTCTTTTATGAGTCTAATTAAGTGTTCAAAGATATATAAAACCTAACTTATGACCAGTATATATATGTTTACTTGAACATGTAGCTTTGATATGTTGGAAGTAAAAGTGAAATTTTCACAACTGATCTATTCTGTCTCTTATAGATTTACCTATTCTGAATGGTTCATACAAATGGAATAATATAATATGTGGTCTTTTGTCACTGGCTTCTTTCACTTAGTGTAACGTTTTCAAGGGTCATCCTTGTTGAGGCAGTACTCCATTCCTTCTCATTCCTTTTATTGCTGTATAATATTCCATTGCTTGGCTATACCACATTTTGTTTATCTATTCATCAGTCTGTGAATATTTGAGTTGTTTTCACCTTTTGACTATTGTAAATAATACTATTCTGAACATTTATGTACAAGTATTTGTTTGAATGCCTGTTTTCAATTTTTTTGATACATACCTAGGAGTAGAATTGCTGGGTCTTATATAACTCTGTTTAACCTTTTGAGAAGCTGCCAGAACATTTTCCAAAGTAGCCGCACCATTTGCACTCCCACCAGAAGTGTGGGAGTGTTCCAGTTTCTCCACATCCTGACCAGAAGTTGTTATTATCTGACTTCTTGATTATAACCATCCTGCTGGGTGAGAAGTGGTATTTCACTGTGGTTTTGATTTGCATTTCCTTGGTGACTAGTAATATGCTTATTGGACTTTTGTATATCTGCTTTGGAGAAATGTCTGCTCAGATCCTTCACTTATTCTTTTTAATTCATTGTCTTTTGAGTTGTTGAGGTTTTTAAAAAATATATTCTAGATGCAAGTCCTTTATCAAATATATAATTTTTAAATATTTCCTCTCATTCTGTGGGTTGCCATTTTACTTTTTGATAATGTCCTTTGAAGCATAGAAGTTTATATTTTTGATGAGGTCTTATCTATTTTTTCTTTTGTTGTTCATGCTTGTGGTGTCATATGTATGAATCCATTTCAAAATGTGAGGCCCTGAAGATTTACCCTTATGTTTTCTTCTAAGAGTTTTATATGTTAGCTTTTATAGGCTTTCGGTCAATTTTGAGTTAATTTTTGTATATGATTTGAGATAAGGGTCCAATTTAATTATTTTGCTGTGACTATCCAGTTGTCTCAGCAATATTTGTTAAAAAGACTATTCTTTCCACATTGAATGGTCTTGGCACCCTTATCAAAAATCAGTTGACCGCAGATACGTGGCTTTATTTCTGGATGTTTGGAAAAACTCAAACTGTTTTTCCTCTACTCTCACGTCAACATAACAGCAGCCAATACAGAAGATTTCTGTGACCTCAAAATATGTGGGGATATCACTCTACCAGCAAGCAGGCAATTAGTTCTGTAGAAGACACCTGCTGGGTATCCTCCAATTCAATTTTACTTCATCTTTTTCAAGATAGTGTCAGATCCCACAGATTGTGGGCTCAATCCCCAAGATTGCCCCACACCTCAGACAACAGTCACAAGTCCAGGCCCCTGGATCTTCTGACAGACCAACTTTAAGTTGGGGCTCCCGCAACCCTCTCTTTGGGTTTGACTACTTTACTAGAGTGGCTCACAGAACTCGGGAAACATGTTTACTGATTATTACAAAGGATATTTTAAAGGATACAAATAAGCAGCCAGATGAAGAGATACATGGGGTAAGGTGTGGAAGGGTCGTGAGCACAGGAACTCTGTTCCTGTGGAGCTGGCATGTGCTAACCTTCCAACACGTAAATGAGTTCCTTCCTGTCAACATATATTCAGCTCTGTAGAAGCCCCCTGAACCCTGTCCTCCTAGGCTTTTATGCAAACATCCTTGGATAGACAACTGACAACTATGTAGAAATGTGACTGGACAGAATGGATATGATCTAATATTAATAAACTGAGTGGGGAAACCCAGCAAGACCTGTCTGTTCACATTCTTCTGGCCTCTCTGTGCAGCATTTCTTCCTCCAGGATATGAAGCAGGACCCTCTCTGGAATGAGGGTCATATAGCCCAACATTCAGAGTAGAGTCCTGCCTTGGGCCATGAAAAGAGGGCAGGAGAAGGTCAGAAAGAGAGAGTTTTTTTTCTGAGGCCTAAAGCACCCCAACATTATATAACAAATGCTATGGGAGTTATGAGCCAGAAACTGTGGACGAAAACCAGTACATATGTATATCATAATATCACACAGGACATTTAATTCATTTCATTGATCTATATCTCTCTGCTTATGTCAATACCACAGTCTCATGACTACTAAAAGTTTTGAAATCAGAGAGTGAGTCCTCCAACTTTGTTCGTTTTCAAGATTGTTTTGGCAATTCTGGATTCCTGACAATTCCATATGGATTTTAGGATCCACTTTTCCACAAAGAAATCAGTTGGGATTCTGATGGGATTGCATTGATTTTGTAGCGCAATTTGAAGAGTATTGCCATCTTAACAATACTGTCTTCTGATACATGAACGTGGGATTTTTTTTCCATTTATTTAGGTCTTCTTTAATTTTTTTCTATTATCCTTTGTAGTTTTCAGAGTATGAGTTTTGTACTTCTTTCATTAAATTTATTCCTAATCATTTTATTATTTTTGATAGTATTGTAAATGAAATTATCTTAATTTCATATTTGGATTCTTCATTCCAAGTATATAGAAATACAACTGATTTTTGTATATTGATCTTGTACTCTGCAACCTGCTGAACTTATTTGCTCCAATAGTATTTTAATGAATTCCTTAGGATTTTCTACATAGAAAATCATATCATCTGTGCATAGAGATAGTTTTCCTTCTTCCTTCCTAATTTAGATAACTATTATTATTGTCATCGATATCTTGCTTAATTGCCCTGACTAGAACCTCTAGTACAATGTTGAATAGAAGTAGCAAGAATGGATACCTTGTCTTGTTCCTGGTCTTAGGGGAAAAGCATCTAGTCTTTCACCATTAATAATGTTGTTAGCTTTGGTTTTCTATAGACACACTTTATCAGGTTGCAGAAGAGCCCTTCTATTCTTTCTTTGTTGGGTATATTAGTCCGTTATCACATTGCTATAAGGAATACCTGAGATTGGACAATTTATAAAGAAAAGAGGTTTAGCCAGGTGCCGTGGCTCACATCTGTAGTCCCAGCACTTTGGGAGGCCAAGGCAAGCAGATCCCCTGAGGTCGGAAGTTTGAGATCAGCCTGACCAACATGGAGAAACCCTGTCTGTACTAAAAATACAGAATTAGCCGGGTGTGGTGGTGCATGCCTGTAATCCCAGCTACTCAGGAGGCTGAGTCAGGAGAATTGCTTTAACCCGGGAGGCAGAGGTTGTGGTGAGCCGAGATCGCACCATTGCACTCCAGCCTGGGCAACAAGAGCAAAACTCCATCTCAAAAAAAAAAAAAAAAAGATAAGAGATTTCATTGACTCACAGTTCCACATAGCTGAGGAGGCCTCAGAAAACTTACAATCATGGCAGAAGATACCTCTTTATGAGGCAGCAGGAGAGAGAATGAGTACCAGCAAGGGAAATGCCAGATGCATATAAAACCGTCAGATCTTGTGAGAACTCACTATCACGTTAACAACATGGGAGAAACCACCCTCATGTTCAATTACCTCCCACCGTGTCCTTCCCACAACACTTGGATGTTATGGGGGTTACAATTCAAGATGAGTTTTGGGTGGGGACACAGAGCCAAACCATACCATCCCACCCCTGGCCGCTCCCAGATCTCGTGTCCTCACATTTCAAAACACAATCGTATCCTCCCAACAGTCCCCAAAAGTCTTAACTTATTCCAGCATTAATTCAAAAATCCAAGTCCAAAGTCTAATCTAAAGCAAGGCAAATCCCTTCTGCCTATGAGCCTGTAAAATCCAAGCAGGTTACTTACTTCCTAGATACAATGCGGGTACAGGCATTGGGTAAATATACCTTTCCCACATGGGAGAAATTGGCCAAAACAAAGGGGCTACAGGCCCCATGCAAGTTTGAAATCCAGTAAGGCAGTCATTAAACCTTAGAGTTCCAAAATACTCTCCTTTGACTCCATGTCTCATATCCATGTTATGCTGATGCAAAAGGTGGGCTCCTGAGGCCTTGGGCAGTTCTGCCTCTGTGGCTTTGCAGGGTACAGCCCCTCCCAGCTGCTTTCAAGGCTGGCATTGAGTGTCTGCAGCTTTTCCAGGTGCATGGTGCAAGCTGTCAGTGAGTCTACCATTTTGGGGTCTGGAGGATCATGGTTCTCTTCTCACAACTCCACTAGGCAGTGCCCCAGTGTGGACTCTGCGTGAGGGCTCCAACCCCACATTTCCCTTCTGCACCGCCCTAGCAGAGGTTCGCCATGAGGGCTCCACCCCTGCACCAAACTTCTGTCTGGACATCCAGGAGTTTCCATACATCCTTTGAAATCTAGGCAAAGGTTCCCAGACATTAATTCTTGTCTTCCGCGTGCCCCAAGACCAACACCACCTGGAAGCTGCCAGGGCTTGGGGCTTGCACCCTCTGAAGCAATGGCCTGAGCTGTACCTTGGCCCCTTTTAGCCATAGCTGGAGTGGCTAGGATACAGGGCACCAAGTCCCAAGGCTGCACACAGCAGGGGGGCCCTAGACCCAGACCAGGAAACCATCTTTTTCTCCTAGGCCTCCAGGCCTGTGGTGGGAGGAGCTGGTGTGAAGCTCTCTGACATGCCCTGAAGACATTTTCCTCATTGCTGGGTATTTGCATTTGGCTTCTCATTACTTATGCAAATTTCTGCAGAGGGTTTGAATTTTTCTCCAGAAAATGGGTTTTTCTTTTCTACTCTATCATCTGGATGCATATTTTTCAAACTTTATGCTCTGTTACCTCTTGAATGCTTTGCTGCTTAGAAATATCTTCCGCCAGATACCCTAAATCATCTCTCAAGTTCGAAGTTCCACAGATCTCTAGGGCAAGGACAAAATGCTGCCAGTCTCTTTGCTAAAGCATAGCAGGAATGACCTTTACTCCAGTTCCCATCAAGTTTCTTATCTCCACCTGAGACCACTCACCCTGGACTTCATTGTCCATATCACCATCAGCATTTTGGTCAAAGCCATTCAACAAGTCTCTAGGAAGTTCCAGACTTCTCTACATCTTCTAGTCTTCTTCTGAGTCCTCCAAACTGTTCCAACCTCTGCCCATTACCCAAGTCCACAGTTGCTTCCACATTCTCAGGTATTTTAAGCTATGCCCCACTACCTCAATACCAATTTATTGTATTAGTTTGTTCTCACATTGTTATAAGGAAATACCCGAGACTGCGTAATTAATAAAGAAAAGAGGTTTAATTGACTCACAGATCTGCATGGCTGGGAGAGCCTCAGGAAACTTACAGTCATGGTAGAAGGCACCTCCTCACAAGGCAGCAAGAGAGAGAATGAGTGCCAGCAAGGGAAATGCCAGATGCTTATAAAACCCTTAGATCTTGTGAGAACTCACTCACTATCACAAGAACAGCATGGGGAAAACCACCCCAATGATTCAATTACCTCCCACCAGGTCCCTCCCGCAACATGTGGGGATTGTGGAGATTACAATTCAAGATGAGATTTTAGATGAGGACACTGCCAAACCATATCATTGGGTGTGTTTTTTTTCTTTTTATGAAAGGGTATTGGATTTTTTTCATGTGTTTTTTTCTGAGCCTATTGAGTTGACTGTATGAGACGGTCATGTGGTTTTAGTTTTTTATTCTATTGATGTGATATATTACATTAATTGAGCTTCCCTAAACTCAAGTAAACCATACTAGGGGACAATACAAAGCTCATGCTACAGAAAAGCACGTACTTTACATGTATTGACCATACAGGTCTCTTTTCAAAAACAAATTGACTTTTGGGTATAAAAAGGAAAACTGAAGGAATAGCATCAGTTGTGCACATTTTTGTGCAAGTGAGAAGAGTTTTTATGTTTCCTTCTCACTGATTGTCTACTCAGAATTTAAAAAATTTTTCAACTTGTGATTTGCTTTACTTTTTATAGTTGATGATCCTAGATATTTTCAATAATTTTTCAAGCAACCACCATAAAAATTCTATTTTGGACTATATCACATTATTCAGTTTTTGTTTAGGTTTTAGTTCAAAGCAATTAAATAAATAGGAAGTAAAATATACATATGGGTCTTTTAAAAAATCAACTGTACTCTTTGGGCATGAAAGCACCACTCTTTTTTGCACTATTTTGGGCATAAATGCTGATGATGTACTTCCCCTTTTCTTCCACATTTAAGGGTCCACCCAGGAGTTTACAACTATATTCAGTCCCGGAAATGTTCTCATTCTCTTTTCTAGCCTCTGATATAATCTCTTAGCATAATTGGTTCAGGAATCAGGTTAAGTGGGCCCAGATCATGTGTTTCAGCCTGTTAAAGGCAAGGTATATTTTCATTTCCTGAGAACAGATTGCAGCCTAGGTCCCAACCATCTGGCACCTTCTTGCCATTGCTTGCCAAGTGCTATGGGCTAGAGAATGTGGGCAGTTGAATGCAGTCAGTCCCTGTTACTGGACAATTGACCACAGAGGACTTGTCTCAGGAAGAGTCGTCCTCATGAACAAAGGACAGTGTGTTGTGACTTTAAGTTCTTAAATTTAACTGGAATACATTTGGTTAAGGTAAACAGTTATTTTTAAAATGTATTATTCAGGGATCACAACAGTGCTTTTAGGGATTAAAATAGTCCAAACAGCCTGTAATTTCAGGATGTCTAAGATCCACATAGAATTAGCATATCGAGCTGGATATAAAAATGACACATAATACAACAGCCAATGTTTTTCCCCCTCCAAAAAAATGGTATCCTCCATATTCCATCTGCTTTGTTTGTTTGTTTTGGGAGAAAACATAAGTATGATCATTAGAAAAGAATCTATAACCCTTTCTGAAAGAGAAGATAATCTTTGGTCTGTAGAAACAATAGCTTTGCATTTTAAAAGGCATGAAGTGAAATGTCCTTATACTCTGTTGGATTTGGGAAGCAACATGAAATAGTGGTTAAGCTTATGACTCCAGAGTTAGACTGTGTAACTTCTCTGTACTTCCGTATTCCCCATCTGTTAAGTGGAGATTAAAATAGTACCTACCTGATAAAGGAAAAATTAAATTAGACTCAGGTAGAGAGCTTAAAACAGTGACTGGCAAATAAGTGCTCATTCAGTGTGAACTGATAACTGTAGTAGTAGAAATAGGCACACTATCAGAAGCTTAAGCCTGACTTGATGTAAAGTTAATGAAACTAAAATCAGTAACAGCTAATATAATTTATTTATTAGTATGTATCAGGGCTCGTATTTTAAACCACCTTATTTTTACCCTCAGGAGTGAACCATAAATTATTTAGTTTCTTCAGAGAATTCTTATTATCAACTCACCTGCAAAGAGGGCAGAAGAGGGAAAAACAGAAGCTCTGTTGGGCTGTAAGCATAGTTTCTATACACTTAAAAACACTTTGGGAAATTATAGGTGTTCACTTTTAGGTCACTTTGGCAGTTGAAACCATAGCAATGATTTCTAGAAGGCTAAAGGAAAATCTGGTACTGGGTTTTAAAAGTTGACTACCTAGAAACTTTGGTGAAATACGTAATCATCTGGGTGCTAGAGAGCTGTGTGATGTTGCTTCTTCCTCTCAGTCATTCCAGGCTTTTCTCTTCCCTAGTTCAGCCGTCAGAAAAACCAGCCTGACCCATGGAAAAGTCACATGGTGGCTGGGAAGGAAGTATGTGAGGTTCTTCCCTATAACATCCGATTTTCCATTTCTGACAGTTAGCAGACGGATTGTGCTCACACTTTCACTTCTTGTAACCAGTCATTTCCACCTCTAGCTAATGGCTTTCTTTCATTCATGTACATCTTTCTTAATACCCTTCTCTTTCCAGATTTTGCCACTAATCTCAGGAAAATTTTACTTTATCACCTTGCTGTTTATGGGAATAAAACAAAAAATTTTAAAGAACACAACTCATGTATTTCCTAGAGATATTTCTAATGAAAATACCTCCCAGCAAACCGAGGCCAGCAATCTTGAAAGTGTTCCTAAGTTCCTTTGCCAGAGTTCAGCTCCTCCAAACTAAATTGCCTTTTCAAGCACTAGCATTCAGGATAAATTTTAATTTCATCTAATTTATTGTTTTCCTGATTTCAAGGCATATTATAATAATTTTTCTACTTCTGTGTATTATAAGCATATAGGATTTTTGTCTCTATTGTGAACTCATTAGCCTAAGAAAATACATTCTGACTTCTTAATAATTATAAAGATTATTTTTAGGCCATGCTTATGAGAAGATTGGCACTTATCTGTATTTTTCTTATTTGACTCCTAAGTGTTTATGTTTCTTACCATAATCAAGAACAATGTGAAGTTAGGTATTCTTCCATTATATGAGTCCTTCAAATAACCTTTGGAATATCTTTCTGAATTACGAGTATCTTTTCAGTAATTACTTTCTTTCTATTGTTACCATTTATATTGATTTAAGTACTATTTCCTTAAGAATTTTTACTAGTGCAGATTTGTGGTCTAAGTCTACTTGGAAGCATGGCATTTGAGAGCTGGATCATCTGGTTCAATTATCTCATGTTTCAGAGGAGTAAATTGAAACCCAGAAAGGTTAAATGATTCGCTTAAGGTCACACAGTTTAGGTAGAGGCAGGGGTCATTGAGACTTGAGACTAGTGCTCTTTCTACTAAGTCTTGCAGATTAATTTTCAACTTGACGTACAAGTACAGCATATATTCTGATAATTACCTTTTTCCAAAAAATGCTAGGAGTCCTGGAAAAAGATGACCTTAAGAATTGATTATACGTTAATCAACTTTTGTTGATCTGAAAGCATTTTTTCACTGGACTGTATTTTCCTTTAAGAAATTCCAGGTTGCTTATGTAAAGTTTGTTACTTTGTTGAAGCATTATAATTTTTGAAATTTATTAAGCTATGTGAACTTTAAATTTTCCTCTCATGATTTTTAGACACCATTGTGGCTTCTCATTTTTAATCACTTCTTAGTATTATTTACGGTATTTTATTGGGTAGACTTTCTCCAAAAGCGGGTAAGGACATCTTGTACCCTTATAACCACAGAAAAGTATTGTAGTGTAGAGTTCCAGTGTGTGTGAAAGGTCTTAGGGATTATGGAGCTGTTTCAAACAAGATTGAAATAGTGTCAATTATATTCAGATTTTAATTTATAAAATATTAAATTGAAAAGATTTACTTTAATTACGATTTTTAAAGACAAGCAAAGAGTGTATTATAAAAATGTACAAATTTATCTTACCCAAATAAATTTATAATTCAAAATAAGCAGGAACCATAGTTTGTGTTTCTATCACTTCGGGCCCTTGCTAATTGTCTTCCATCTACTTAAATATTCTGTATTCCTATATTCATCAAATCCTAATGAATCTGTTAGACTGGTTTTTCAACTTTTCTACCTTTTACTTAAAAATATTGTCCTGGCCGAGTGCGGTGGCTTATGCTTGTAATCCTAGCACTTTGGGAGGCCAAGGCAGGTGGATCACAGGGTCAGGAGATAGAGACCATCCTGGCTAACACTGTGAAACCCCGTCTCTACTAAAAATACAAAAAAAAAAAAAAAAATAGCAGGCGTGGTGGCGGGCACCTGTAGTCCCAGTTACTCGGGAGGCTGAGGCAGGAGAATGGCGTGAACCCAGGAAGCGGAGCTTGCAGTGAGCCAAGATCGCACCACTGCACTCCATCCTGGGCACAAAGTGAGACTCCATCTCAAAAAAAAAAAAAAATAATAATAATAATAATAATAATATTGTCCTACATTAGACAAAAGATGGAAACAACCAAATGTCCATTAATAGATGAATGAATAAACAAAATGTGGCATATACATACAATGAAATCTTATTCAGCCTTAAAAAGGAATGAAATTCTGATATATGCTACAACATATATGGACCTTGAAAACATTTTATTAAGTAAAATGACCAGACACAAAAGGATATACATTGTATGATTCCATTTATATAAGTTGCCTATAATAGGCAAATTGATAGAGACAAAAAGTGTTTACAGAAAGCTTACCCAGGGCTTGGGGAGAGGAGGGATGGGGAGTTGTTTAATGGGTATAGAGTTTCTGTTTAGGATTCTAGAGATGGAGAGTAGTGATGGTTGCACAACATTGTAAATTTACTTATGCCACTGAATTATACACTTAAAAATGGTTCAGATGGTAAATTTTATTTTTGTATATTTTACCACAATAACAAACTACTGTCCTGAGTTAGCCATGAAATGAAATAATAGCACACTCTTGGGCTCTGAGTGTGCACCAAGAAGGGACTCAGCCTCCTGCCATTCTGAATGGCCACTTCATCCTCATACTGGGGTGGAGAAAACACAGCTGTATTTACTTTTCCAACCCCATCTTCTATTTGGAAATATAACCTTTTGCAAGTGAGAGCCAAGGTCAAGTGACACAGCTTTCTGCTCACCTCTTCAGTTTGCCAAACATTGTTTTTCTAGTGGAGTTCTGGGTTGGGTGCAGCAAGTGTGAGTAACACCATCACTCATACGCCCAGTGGAATTTAATTAGCCTACCCTCATAATTTCTGTACTCGATTTGGTATGACACATTTCCTTACTTTCATCTGTATATGAAAACACACAGTTGTGTATTCACCAACTATAGTGTTTCCAAGTATGTGGATTACTCTATATATCAAATTCAAATTACACAGAAAATAAGGCTTTTCTTCTCCAATATTTTCCCATTTCTTGAAGAATTATTTACTTTTTGAGATTAGAGAGATGTTTATACATAGGGTGAACATGAGCAATTCTGAGTACATACTAAGTATTATATATTTATGTTTTTGTATAATAATGGTAGAAACAGTGGCAAAGCATACATTTTCAGCATATATTAAGAGCAGCAGAACAGATTAGTTTTTTGTGCTCAGACAACAGCCTTAACATGAAATAACTATATTCATTGTTGTTTGTCATAACATTTAATTATTTGTTCTTAAAAATGTATATCATACTTAGGTTATGAGAATGGCAAATGTTCATTCTATCAAAGCACACACCAAAAAACCCAACATGCAGCTGGTACTTAATATTTTTAGATTTACTTTCTTTTTGTATTTTTGACTGTATCTTATGTCATTTATTTGCATTCAGTCAATATCATATAAGTGATGTCAATTTATTTATATAAAAACAAATTAGTATAATATATTTATATTTTCTTACCAGGTTTAAAAATGGAAAGTGTTCGATTTTCTTTCTTATTGTATATGTAGATGACTGAAGTACTTTATTGTTTCACTGAAATGAGTATTATTCACTTCAGTGAAATTAATGTTCAGCATGCTGAGGAGATGGGGCAAGATTATTTCTCATTGTTTTCCTTTTAAATTATCTGGAAAAAATATGACCTTGTTGCATTACATTCTGAAGAAGTTGAATGGATACTTACAATACATAAGGCTGTATAAATGGGAAGTTAAGTATTAATAGAATCCAGTGTGACTAACAAGGGATATCAAGTTCTTCAGACCTGTGGTATACATAATAAGCTTGAAGAATTCGTGCACAAAAGACTTAACTGTTTTGCAACCTTGGTTGTGATTAGATGCTGTAGTTTTCTAAGCTACTACATGTTGTAGCCAGCTTGGTAGATTTAACCTAGTAATAAGATGCTTAGTTTAACTGTTAGTTTAAACTCAGTTTCTATAGCGGCACAGTCTTTATTTTTGGACCTTCACTTTCCAATCCAGATGACGCTTGTCCATAAAGAAATTGCTAAACTTGAGACCTAAAAACAAAACAAAAAACAAAAAAACTCCAGACAAATAACCTTTAAAATTATTTCCCTTGATGGAAATTTACTGGAAGGCTTTAACCAATTCAGTTTGCTTAGACTCATAAAGAAAATTATGATAATGTCTAGGTAAACTTCAGTAAAACATTTTTTGTGAAATTATACTATAGTACATAAAATTGAAATATTGCTGATTTAATGTAAAAAAAAAGAAATCAGCTTGGCCAAGTTGGATTACATTGTTAGAGATTGCTTATGTAGGCTGCATCGACATTGTTACGATCTGGACACAGGGGATACATACTTGTTTTGTAGTCTATATGTGACTGTCATTGACTTGGAGTATGGGACAGGGAGCATTGGATTTTAAGTCAGAAGACCCAAAGTGTAAGTCTCTGCCAGTTAGTGGTGTTGTGATAGTCACTAACCTCTGAGCCTCAGAAGATGAGAATGAAATAATAGCTTCCCTATCAAATTTAGTGAGTTGTGAGGTTCAAATTAAATACATGTGAAACTACTTTGAAAACTGTATAAAGCACCATACAAATGTCATTTGTTATTTTTCCAAGGTTCTGATGAGAACTTTTCTGATCTCTTAGATCTAACTGAATTATCATGAAACTTTGAATAAATGGTACCAATATGTTGTTTCGTACTGTACTATAGGGCATGCAAGTTTTTTAAACCCTTAGTTTGTTATATTTTAAATTTCCAGATCATTTAACATCTGCTTTACTTCGGTTTTTGTTTTGTGTTTTGTTTTGTTTTGGTGTGGTTAATATGCCTTTTTTATGTAAATGGGCAGTAGAAGTTGGTGGGGGTCTTAAGTACTAATAAAGGGCACTCTTTTTCCTTCTTATATCGAGAGCCAATGGAGAAATAAGACCAAAGAGCCACCAAACAGAGAAACAAGATACATACAGCGGTGGGTGGATAGTGTAATAGCTAAGATGGACTTGTGCACTCCCACTGTCCCATGTCTACATCTGTGGGGAAGTTTAAGGCACCACAAAATACTCTCCCTTTGGTCACTTTTTTTCCCCAGTCCAAGTAGAGAGATAAGGAGACAGAGACTCTCCCGGGGCCTTAGGATATTAGGGTTTAGCTTAGCCCACCTAGAAATACAGGCTTACGCCTGTCATCCACTGTGATAATAAGAAATATATATTTGGTCTTTGTCTCTGGTTCCTGACACTGAGCTTCTAGAACACTTTGAATTTCCTGAGTGATAGGGGTGAGAGGAGCATCTTTTGTTATCCATAACAAGTTCCTTTCAACCATGCCCGATTTTATGCAGTAAACCCTCCATTGACATCCTCGATAGGTTCTTGGAAGCTACAACTTTAAGCAAAACGACATATTTTTACCATAGGTTGATTGATAGAAATAAGAGTTAAGTTGCTATGGTATATTTGTGGTCACAAAAAATCACCAAACTTCTAAATAAAGACCAAAACACTTCTAGTAATAAACATTGAAATAAATGTGACCTCTACATTTAGAAATATTAATAAAGACAAGTAAGAACATTACTCACCCAGTTATTTGAGTTTGGAGTTGCCGGAGCATATCCCAGCAGCTCAGGGTATGAGGGGGTATCCAGAGCTGGACAGGGCACCATCCCATCACAGGGCACACTCATACACACCCACACTCAAGCAGATGGGGACAATGCAGAAACGCCAGTTCTTCTAACATGCACAGCTTGGGGATGTGTGAGGAAACCAGAGTACCTGAAGAAAACCCACCTAGACATGAGGAGAACATGAAAACTCCACACACACACACACACACACACACGCACGCACACACACACACACACACACACAGTGGCCCCTTGAAGAATTGAGTTTTTTTTTTCATCCATGTTGTAACATTGAACAAAAACAATGTTATCTGAGGACCCACTGTACTAATGAGACGGCTCTTGGTGGTTTCTATATAGCATCAGAATGAAGGACCATTTGCCAGAGGAACCAACCATGTAATTAGAGGGTTGGAACCATCAGACGCACTCCTTAACCTCTGGGAAGGAAGAAGAGCTAGAGATTGAGTTAATCACCAGTGGCCAATGATTTTTATGCCTATGTAATAAAACCTCCATAAAAACCTCTAAATAGTGGGTTCCAAGAGTTTCTGGATTGGTGAACACATTGAGGTGCTAAAAGGGCGAGGTCCCTGGAAAGGGTGTGGGAGCCCCATACTGCTTCCCCTGATCTTGCCCTATGCATCTCTTCTGTTTGACTGTTCATGAGGGTATCCTCTGTAATAAACCAATAATGTGAAGAAAATTGTTTTTCTGGGTTTTGTAAGGTGCTCTAGCAAATTATCAACCCGGAGGAGGGGGCTGTGGGAATCCTTGACTTTATAGCTCATCAGTCAAAGGTACTTGTGACCTGAATTTGTGATTGGCATCTGGAATGGGCACAGCCTTGTGAGACTGATCCCTGAACCTGTGGGGTTCATCCCCTTGCCTACCCTCCTCTGCAGCTCTCATCTCTGAGGCTCTCCTTCCTTTTCAGTACCTACCTAGTCCTGCCACCCTGTTGCTGTTCATGTCCACTGTCCCCAAGCATAGGCTACACTGCAGCCCCTCCAGATTATACCATGTAGCTGGAGAGAAACACTGATTCCTGGGAGAGAAGAGCTGTGTAAGGCAGGTTGGTTAAGAGGACTTTGGAGTAGATGAGGCTAGCTCAGTGAGAAGATGGGTCTGTAGGAAAAATCTTTCCCCAACAATTTCATCTACATTGTGGCAGGACCCCGTTAAACTTCCTTTAGGAGATATATTTGTAAAGCTGTTCATTTGGCAAGTCAAGGAACAACTTATCTCATGCTTAAGGAAATGGATGTAGCTGGAGTCACAAACCAGTTTATCTCTGCATTTAATACCATCCGTAGTTTATCATGTTGGTGATAACGGGCAAAATGGGTTTGGTAAAATCTTAGAAAAACAAAGAAATGCAGGAATTGAGGGCCAACATCCTAATTCCTAGCTTATTCAGAAGAAATGTGAATATAAAATTTATGAAGAAATTTAGATTATTCGGTCATTCAGTAAACATGTATTGATTATCTGTTATGAGCCCCACATTGTGCTGGCTGGGAAGGAAATGGGAATGAAAGCTGTAGTCCCTGGCTTTGAACAGCCCATACGTTTGTGGGGGTGACAGGGAATTCTAGTCGACTGTGATGTGTGCTGTGAGAGAAGTATGCACAAGCTGTTATGGGAACACAGGGATGGTTACTTGGCCCGGGTTTGGGGAGTTATTTAGGGAAGTCTTTCTAAAAGAGGCTTGTGTGACCTGGAAGGGCAAATTGAAATAGGCAAGATGAAGGGAGTAGAAGAGAGGATGTCTTAACTTAGGTTAAAGTAATTAAATGAGCCAAGGCTCAGAACTAAAGAGAAAGTGTGTGTACACACACATGCATGAATCTACATACATATCTACTTTTGAGGGAGTGGAAAGCAGTAGGCACCATGAAAAGGTTTGGATAACAGCAGATAGCTTGGTATGGATGCAGTAAAGAGTTTAGGAATAACAGTACAAGAAAGTGGCGGGGTAAGCAAGGCCAGGTCATGCTTGTGTGTCATGATAAGGAGTTTGGTCTTTTTTCAAAGGCATTGAGGAATGTTAAGCAAGGAAGAGAATGTGTTTTATATGCTACAAGTGGTAGGGAGAGTGTAGTGTAGGGTAGTAAAGCTGTACATGGGAAACTCTTGCAGCATTCAAGGAACGGGACCTTAGTATCCTGAATGAAGAGAATGACATGAACCTGAAGAGAAATGGATGAATTAGGGGAGATATTAAAAGCAGAAAAGTCAATAGGACTCAGAAAAGTCAATAGGATTTATTGCATGGAGGAAGTGAGAGGGAGGGAAACGTCAAAGATGATACAGGTTTCTGTGTTGGGCAACTATGTAGGTTCTCTTCACTGATACAGAAAATATTGGAAGATTGGAAGAGCATTAAGTTTGAGGTAAGGTTAAGGTAAGGAAGGGACTAAGCTAAGAGCCAGGTTTAAAACATGTTGAGTGTAAGATGTCCTATGGAATATCCAAAAGGAAATGTATAATAGGAGTTGAACATATGGATCAGGAACTCTAGAGAGAAATCCGAGTTTGAGATTGGTATATGTGCATGTATCTACATACATATTACTTTTGGGGGAGTGGAAGAGTGGAGCAGTAGGCATGATCCATATCAGATAAGCTCATCCAAAGAAGTGTGTTGAGATTAGGAAGAGAGAAGGAACAGAAATGAAACCCTAAAGAACAGCATCCCTTGAGAAACAGACAAAAAGAATAACCAGCTAGACATGTAGAAAACAAAACTAACAAGTGTACCAAAGCCAAGAAATAAAAACTCAGAGAGAGAGTCAGTAGCAGTAAGTGCTACAAAGTGGTCATTTCAGATTAGCACTTCCAAACATTTTCTGAATTTAGCAAGAGAGTGATTATTAGTAACCTTTGTGAAAGCAGACTCAGTAGAGGGGTGCAGGCAGGAGGCAGGTTGCAGTGGGTGAGGGAGGCATGGCAGACAGTGTGTGCCAACAATGGTCTCAGCCTGGCTGTGAAAAAAACATGGAAAGATATAGTATGGGAGTTAGGAAGGTGATATTCCAATAGGCAATATAGAGTTGAGTCGAATTTTAAAAAATGATTAATTGCTTCTAGGAAAGATTAGCAATTAGGAGACTCCCCCTAATTGATGAAGTCATGTCCTTGAAGAGTTTGCACTGGGTGGATCTGCAGCCCTGGAAGCTCTGGGGAAGGGGTCGGATACAAATGCAGATACATTTTTGGGGGGGTGGGGCAGATAGAGGAGATCCTCACTTGGTGGTTCCTGTTTTCTCCGTGAAATAGGAGGCTGGCCCACCTGCCAGCAGTGAGGAGGAAGGTAGTGACATAGGGCTAGAGGAGAGAAGAGAAAGGTGAAATGTGTGCTGAGAATCATGAGGGGGGAAGGCCTACTGGGAAAATATGAGCTGCCTGGACAGCTTACAGTTAGAGTTTATGACTTTCTATAAACCAACTTTAAAACAGTTTTAAAAAAATCACTGAAACAGCCTTTTGTGTTTTCAAAACCAGTATTAAATAGGATCCTGCATTTAACGCACTATTTCTTGCCTGGTTCCTTTCCTGAAATGCTTCTCTTTCCTCTTTCCACCGCGCCCCCACTCTAGTTGGCTAGTACAGAAGATTTTTCCAGCTTCAGACAAACCACTTTTCCAAGAATACATGGAACAGATTACAGAAGCAAGTAACAGCCTGCTTACTTCCCCTTCTGCACTTGTATGTACGTTCAGCTGGAGTTCTGAAAAGAGGAAGTCGGGAGAACATTTTTTTTCTTTTTAAAGGAAAGATTGGAGAACCAGGGAGCACAAGCAGGTGGAAATATTGAAGGAAAGAGAAAGAAGAGAAAATGGAAAAAGTACTGAAAAAAAAAAAAAATCATGAGCCAGAAGGTAAACTGAAATGATGTCAGAGACTAAGAAAGGAACAGAGAAAATAATCTGTCTTCTAACCTAGCCTCTTAGTTTGCTACTGAAATATAGCATTCTTGAACTGGAGCCCTCACTTCTAGGCGAAACTAACACCCAGGCCACATGGAGATAGAAATCTTCTGTGAATTCAGCTTCTCCCACCTAATTTCTGTATCAGTGACAACATGTCCTGGGTTTTTATTTCTTTCTTTGACCTAACCCTTCAATTTTAAAATCAAGTCTGAGTGCCTAGAGTATCTGAAAAAGAGGGGACCAGATCTAGTGCCATTCAAAAGCATTTAATGAGCACTTTGTATATATAGGTGCTGTTCTGGGTACTGGGAACTTGGAGAAAAATAGGAAACGATCTTTGCCATTGCAATATGATTTCTCCCAAGTGAAAGGAGAGTATTTCTTAGGAATTACATAGGTGCAGGACACCAACTCTCAGGCATTTAATAGCTAGACAGACATTTATTAGTGACCAGCTTCTTATAAAAAATAAAAAGCTTGAGTACTCCCTTAACTGTGCCATAGCTTATATCACCTTCTCCTAACCTCTGTCCCCTGATGCTTCTAACTCAGATTTGCCCCTCCACCTCACCCCACAGTCAAGAAGCTGATGTAATGCAAGCAGATACCAGCTGAAGCCAGAATAGAATGGATAGTTATCTAGGGAGATAAAGTGACAGTGTTGCTTGTTCAGGCTATTGTTCAAAGAAGCATGTCTTTTATTTATAGACATTAGAATTTAAAGGCATAGACAGCCAGAGCTTGATATTACCTCTTCTTTTTGTAACCTGTTTTCTAGAAATATGCTTGATACAGCTACCTTCTTTGCATGTAAATTGAATGTGTTAGAAGAGTGTTTTATACCTGGTTTCATGTTATTTTAATAGGTTCTATTGCTGTTTTAGTTAAGGCTGGTTTCTAAATTTTAATGCATCAATATTTTGCTTTTATAGCATACTATTTTATCTCTATCTGAGGCATAGGTTGCAGAAAAAAGCAGGAGGTTTTAAAAGAAGCCAAATATAGATGACTTTCATATTAATAAAATATTCATAATTTAGTTGGATATAGCTAAGTAGATGAGGTCTCCAATTGTTAGTGCGTCTGCAAAGTTGGCGCCTCCTAATAGACTTCATGGTGGTTACTGGAATTTTGTGCCAGGAAAATTGTAGTTGTCTGTTCTTAAACCTGAATTTCCTTGCTTTCAAACACCCAAGAGCGAGGTTCACAAGGATGCCACTAACCTTCTGTTGCTCCGGGGAAGTGACTTCATTTTTCCAACCCTTTGCTGAAAAGTGTTATATGCCTTGTATTCTTGGAGTGTGTTTTTTCCTAAGCTCTGAGAAGATTTTTAAGATTGAACCTCATGAATTTTTACACCCCTCTGCAAGAAAGGGAGGAAGAGTGCCTGTAAACCTCTTTGAATTACTTGAAATAAAGATAATAGAATGTAAGGAATGAAAATAAATTTGGCCAGTCAATTTTTTAACAGGTTAACTGATGAACAAGAAATAGTTTTTATACAAACATGAAAACAGCTTATAACAGCAAACTTTATTTGTTGTAATGATATAAATAAGACTGTTAATTTTCTTTGTAAGATTAAAAAAATCTGACATGGTATGCTCATATTTAAACTAAGTAAGGGCAACCACTAATTTGAAAAAGAAGTATTAAAGCTAGGTTTATGAAGAAACTATACTCAGAAACATTATGATAGCAGCATTTCTGTGAACAGGATTCATCACAAAAATAACAAATATGCTTTATGAACTTAGTATTTGAATTAATTTTCTAAAATTTGGCTATTAACCAAAAGGTTAATTGAGTCTTTTCTTCTTGCTCTATTGTGGTTAACATACTAATTCTTCCCATTAAAGACCCATTTTATTATGCAAATGAAAAAAATCACAAGACTTTGTGTCTAAGAGAAAGCTGCTTTTTTGCAGGGGAACTCATGCACCTGTTTAAACCCCCAGCCCCCACCGCTGCTTCCATTGGCTGCCAGACTTAGTGATCAGGTTTATAGGCTGTAGGGTCCTTGAATTTTGACTCACATTTTCTTTGTGACTTACTCTTGTTTTGGCTTATATTTCTCCCCTTCCAGCTCTCAGCATGCCAACAGCAGCTGCATCATGGCACTCACCCTGCTGCCAAGAGGGCAGGCAGCCTCCTTGGAGACTGTAATGTTGCACTATAGCCAACAGTTAAGAGATAGATGCTGGAGTAATACTTACAGCACAGCTGAAATTCACATCATCCTAGGAGGCATTTGGTGGAACACTTTGCCCATTGTATTGTTAAACTAATTTTTAAAAACTTAATTATGAAAAATTTTCAAGCTTATGCAAAGGTGGAAAGAATACTATAGTGCATTCCCACTTACCTTCGTGTCTGTTTCAATAATTATCAACTCACAGACAATTTTTCACTGTCCATGGTGTTTTTCCCATGGTCTCATCCAGACTGCTGGTAGATTCGTTTCCAGGGATAAATATATCTTAAATTAGAGTTGCTTTTCCATCCTTCTTCAGCCTGTCTGTATGATCTGTCACCTTAATGATTTTCTCAGTCCTTTCTTCTTTAAGGTACAAAATATTAGCATCTTTTTTCTTCCTAAATTAAGCCAAGATATGCTACTTTAGTAACTGTTATATTTTCTAATACTGTACCCTAAAATTTTTGAAGCACTGTTCATTCAGTCAATCATTCTATCCAAAGCATGTCTGAAATGTGCAAGGTCTTGGAATATAGAGCTTTAATGGTCATTGGGTTTGATTATCAATTTCACCACTGACAAGCTGTGTAATCTGGGACAACTTCCTTAACCTGTCTGTGCCTCAGTTTCCTCTTGTCTTTAATACGGGACTAATAGGAGCACACACCCTTACAAGGCTGTTGTAAGACTTAAATGAGCAAATACATTTAAACAGCTTAGATACAGCCTGACACAAAGTGTTCCGTATATGCTAGTTGCTGTCTTGTCACCATTGTCATCCTAGTTGTCTTCATCATCATCTTTTGTCCCTCTTCACTCATTTTACGTAATAGTGGGCTGAAGCTCAAATGGGTAAAGCAACCCCCTTCAGGTCAGATGGCAGTTTTATCAGGATAACTTGAACGAGAAACCATGTCCCAATTTTTTTACTGTACTAGATATAGTTTGATACATTCTTGTCCTCAAGGAATTACGTTCTCACAAATAACAAAGAATTGTCAAAAAAAAAGAGGATTAATAAAAATATGAACAAGGGAATAAATATTGCTGCTGGAGAGTTAAGCCTTAGGAGCTGTGTGTTTCGAGAGGAAGAGCGAGACCCTCAGCTGCTGGGGAGTCCTTGCCACACTTAGTCTCCCACCACATCAAGAATCTCCCCTCCTCAGTTCCATGCAGACCTCCGAAAGAGGAGGGGGCCTTCATGTCCCATCAGTAAAGTCTGCTCTACTCAGCCATAAAAAAAAAAAAGAAGTTGTGTGTTTAGAAAGCAAAATGCTACAGGTAACGTACAGGCATACCTCGAAGATAATTTGGGTTCAGTTCTACACCACTGCAATAAAGTGAAAATTGATTAAAGCGAGCCGCATAAATTTTTTTGTTTCCCACTACATATAAAAGTTATGCTTACACTATATTGTCATCTATTAAGTGTGCAATAGCAGTATGTCTAAACAAATGTACATGTCTTAATTAAAAGTATACTGAGCTGTCTCAGGGAAGTCTGAGGAGAGGCAGATAGGGGAATGGCCAACTAGTTGGTGGAACAATCAGAACACACACAACATTTATCAGTTAAATTTATCGTCTTACGTGGGCATGGTTCGTGGCACTGCAAAACAAATACAATAATAACATCAAAGATCACTGATCATGCCTCACCAAAGCAGATAGAATAATGAAAAAAATCTGAAATATTGTGGGAATTATAATAATGTGACATAGACACACAAAGTGAACACATGCTGCTGGATAAATGACTCCAGTAGACTTAACTTGATGCAGGGTTGCCACAAACCTTCAATTTGTAAAAAATGGAGTATCTATGAAGTACCATAAAGCAAAGTGCAATAAAAGAATGTATGCCTATACCTCCACTTTAGTGGAGAAGGTGGGATGTCAGGAATGCTTTTGTTTAAAAAAGGAGATGATTTCGCTAATGAAACTCTAGAACATTCTATACACAACCAAAAAAGAAAAGAAAGCTTGAGTGGGATGAGACTACCAGATCTAGGGAACATTTACCCTTGAGATTAAGAGAGAAAGCAAGAAATAAAAGGAGAGGGAAAGGTATTATTTGAACTACCGGTGAGTGTCAAAACAAAAGAGATGAATGGATTCTAAACTTCTTCTAAACCCAAATGGGATTTGGCATTTCTAAAATGTTATTTATTCACTTATTAACATGTGCCGAGCACTGTTCTGCTTACTTATAAATATAACTTTGTTTAATCCTTGCATTTAACAATCCTGTGAAATAGTTAACTGTTATCAATCTCATAATACAGCTAAGGAAACTGAGGCACGGAGAAGTTAAATAATTTGCCCAAAGCCATTTGCTTATTAATAAACAAGAGACCTGGGATTTATACCAAGCAGCATGGTTCTGGAATCTGTGCTCCTAACCACTTTGTTCTCCTGCTCACAGGTGATCAAAGCCCCGGTGCATATGGAATCTTGAGGTTTTATGGTGCACCCAAATGTTGCTTCCCTTTCAGTTTTTCTATATAAACCAGTGTATAGGGAAGCCCTTTAAAGAGAATAGAATGGTGGTGTCATTACTCATACCTGCACTCTTGGCTGACCCGAGGCTAATTAGCATTGTGAGTCCCAATTAGATTTCAGGAGACAGGATCTGCCCACTGCAGACATACATCTTTATAACAAGCTTTATCATAACAGAGTATGATTACATTTGTTAGTTGCAGTCCTAAAACAGTACTCTGGTGTTATTTTCACATGAACTTATAAGACCACTCTTATAGGCATGTGCTTTTTAACTTTACTAATTCGAGGTCATTCACTAAAAAATATTTCTTGATGGCCCCTGTTTTAGGTGTTGGAGATGCTTTGTGACGAGTTCCTTCTCTATAAATTCTCTATGGATTTTTTCCTTTCTTATGAGCTGCTTCTTATTAGCTTATAAATTGTCATTATTTCTCCCAACTTGAAAAACAAAAATCAAAAGAAACTTTTCTTGACTACCCATCCCTTTTTAACTACTGGCCCACAGATGTTTCCCCATTTACATCATAACACCTAGAAAATATTGTCTATTCTAATTTTCTCTCCACTTTCTCCACCGGATCTCGTCCAGCTCCAGATTCAAATTATATCCCCCTGCCTACTAACAGCTCCACCTGATGTCTGCTAGGCACTGAAACTTCCAAAACCGAACTCTTGATCTTCCCACCCATTCCTGCTCCCTGGTACTCTTTCGCATCCCTATAAATGGTGATTCCATATGTCTCATTGCTCAGGCCAAGAACTTTGGCTTTATCCTTAACTGTGCTTTTGTTCTCATACCCCCACCGTCCATTCCATCAGCAAATTGTGTTCGTTTTACCCTTAAAGTCTATCCAAAATCCAACCATTTTATCTTACCTTTGCTATCCCTGCTCTAATCGACTTCGTAAGTAATCTCTCATTCCCAGCCATCTTCCCACTTCTTTCCCTGGCCACCCCACCTCTACTATCTGCTGTCAACCCAGCAACCAGGGTGATTCTTTTAAAACATCAGTCAGAATATATCACCTCTCCAACAATATGTTCTTCAAGATTTTTTTCATCTAACATGAAACAATTTGGATGAATCTCATCCACATAATGTTGAGTAAAAGAAGCCAGAAGCAAGAGTTTGTACTGTATGATTGCATTCATTTAAAATACAAAACCAGGCCGGGCACAGTGGCTCACGCCTGTAATCCCAGCACTTTGGGAGGCGGAGGGTGGATCACCTGAGGTCAAGAGTTCGAGACCAGCCTGGCCAACATGGTGAAACCCTGTTTCTACTAAAAATACAAAAAGTAGCTGGATGTTCCAGCCTGGGTGACAAGAGCAAAACTCTGTCTCAAAATAATAAATAAATTAATTAATTAATTAAAATACAAAACCAGGTAAAACCAATTCTGTGTTGTTAGAAATAAGGATCGTGATTGACGGGACGGGGGTTGATTGTGACTGCAAGAGAACACCAGTAGGGCTTCTGGGGCTGGTCTTTTCTATTTCCTGATCTGGGTGCTGGTTGCTCATGTAATGTGTTCAGTTTGTAAAAATTTAGCAAGTTATACACTTATGAGGTATTTTGTATTTTTAGTAGAGACAGGGTTTCTCCATGTTGGTCAGGCTGGTCTCGAACTCCCGACCTCAGGTGATCTGCCCACCTTAACCTCCCAAAGTGCTGGGATTACAGGTGTGAGCCACTATGCCCGGCCCAGAAAATTATTCTTCTCCTTTAGACTTAGAGTCTAAGAATTTGTCAGCATTTATAACCATTAGCATTTATCACCAAAGACACAACGTACCAGAATCTCTGGGACACAGCTAAAGCAGTGTTTACAGAGACATTATAGCACTAAATGCCCACAGGACAAAGCAGGAAAGATCTAAAATCGACACTCTAACATAACAATTAAAAGAACTAGAGAAGCAAGAGCAAACAAATTCATAAGCTAGCAGAAGGCAAGCAATAACTAAGATCAGAGCAGAAGCGAAGGAGATAGAGACAGGAAAAACCCTTCAAAAAATCAATGAATCCAGGAGCTGGTTTTTTGAAAGATTAACAAAATGGATAGAACATTAGCCAGACTAGTAAAGAAGAAAAGAGAAGAATCAAATAAACACAATAAAAAATGATAAAGAGGATATCACCACTGATCCCACAGAGATACAAACTACCATCAGAGAATACTATAAACACCTCTATGCAAATAAACTAGAAAATCTAGAAGAAATGGATAAATTCCTGGACACATACACCCTCCCAAGACTAAAGCAGGAAGAAGTCGAATCTCTGAATAGAACAATAACAAGTTGTGAAATTGAGGCAGTAATTAATAGCCTACCAACCAAAAACAGCCCAATAAGTCTTTATTGAGCAGTAGCCACTGATCTAGGCATGTGAGATACAGCAGTGAACATGCGCTACAAAAGCTTCTTGGCTGGGTGCAGTGGCTCATGCCTGTAATCCCAGCATTTTGGGAGGCAGGCAGATCGCTTGAGTCCAGGAGTTCAAGACCAGCTTGGGCAACATAGTGAAATCCTGTCTGTACAAAAAAATGCAAAAATTAGCCAAGCATGGTGGCATGCTCCTATAGTCCTAGCTACTTTGGAGGCTGAGACAGGGAGGGTGCAGTGAGCCAGGATCACGCACTGCACCCCAGCCTGGGTGACAGAGCGAGACTCCGTCTCAAAAAAATAAAAAACAAACAAAAACCACATAAAAGTAAGTTTTATATAAGTGAGAAAAGGCCTCATTGAGATGGCGTCTGGGCTAGCACTTGGAAGGCGGTAAGGGAAGTAGCCCTGTGTATGTCCTGGAGAAGAGTGTCCTGGTCAGAGGGAATGGAAAGCAAAGGCCCTGAGGCAGAAGCAGGCTCGGTGTGCACGAGCAAGCACTTGCAAGGAGCACTAGCAAGGAGACAGTGGGATTGAAGAGGAATAGGCCAGGGCACACGAGCTGGAGATGAGGTCAGAAGCACACCTGGAGCCAGATTGTGAAGGAGCTAGTAGGCCTATGTAAAGACTTGAGAGTTTTATTCTGCCTGAGATTGACGGTTGAGGGGGGAGTCATTTCTTTGCCCAGGCTGGTTTGAGTTAGGTTCCAGGTGCTCGTAGTGGCAGACCATTCATCTTCATTGCTGTAAATAAATTTCAATTTATTATCCATTCTTCTATTGATTGATATTTAGGTGATTTGCAAGAGATATTAATTGTAAAGAAACTGAACAAGATATATCCTTTTTAAAAAAATTGCGTAACTTTTGTGACATAACAGGTTAGTTCCAATGACAATCAATCAATCAATACTCATAGTATACATTAGAGATAAATTATGAGTACATATATATTAGTGTCAAATAGTAAAGTGTGCAAGTTTGAAAATACGAAGATATGCCAGATAGATTGCTTGCCTTCAAGGACCCTATAGTCTAGTTGGAGATAAGATATATTTGCATATGGAACAGCAATTAGCAAGGACACATACAGGCAACACCAAATAACATCTTAGGCAATTTGCTCCATAAGCATTCTGAAATGGGCAAGATCACTTTGAACTCCAGTGATACAAGATTTTATAGGGCAGCTGAGAATTTAGCAGAGCCTGAAAACGTACATAGGATTTGGAAAAGCGGAGACAGACTTTGCAGACATTATCTGAGCAAGGGAAATAACAAGAAGGCCAGTTTGTGTTTAAGGGGTCTGTGGGTGGTCAGTCTGAGTTAAAGTTTAGGATTCATTTTAAAGCCTAATGGAGATTTGGATGACTGTAATTCTAAAGTAAAGAGCTGCATTCAAATCTGGGAATATTTATATAGTCTACATTTCTCAATCATTTTGATGTATTAATGCCACATTTACTGTTATTAAACCTCAAAGTTCACAAGGCCTAAATGTTTTAAATATATGTATTTTTAGACCAACAAAGAAAATTCATCCAGTGTGACTGTATCAGACCCTGAGATGGAAAATAAGGCAGGCCAGACTCTGGAGAACAGCTCATTAATGGCCGAGCTCCTGAGCGATGTGCCCTTCACCCTGGCCCCGCATGTGCTGGCAGTACAGGGCACCATCACTGACCTTCCCGACCACTTACTCTCCTATGATGTCAGCGAAAACTTATCACGGTTTTGGTATGATTTCACTCTTGAAAATTCAGTGCTCTGTGATTCATAATCTTTATGTCTGTTTGCATCTTAACAGCTTTAAAATATGTTCGCCTATTTTATTTAACCTGTTTGATGTTCTTTGCCATTTCACTGTTTAAGATCCTCAGCAAGGATCATAAAGCAAAGAAAATAGCATTATGTTCATTACTCTCTTTTTAAGAAAAAGGTACATTTGTATACAAATTGAACTTAAGTTCTACTTCCTTTCTCCCATATAATAAATATAAAAATTAGCCTATGAAGGTTTTATGAAGGGAGTCGATTCCTTCAGATGGTCTCTCAAAATATAACACCTCAAATTTATCTTAGAAGAACTGTGAAAAAGAATTGTGGCATTTTTCAGTTACTACAGCTCCGAAGTCTGAGCAAGAAGTGGGCGTGAAGTCTCCTCTCTGGTTTGTAGGAAGTTGAATTAGTGTTATTCCTGAATTTTTTTCTTCCACAGTGTTTATGAATGAATTCAGAAAAAAAGTTGCCAGTTAGCTTAATTTCTTCAGATGCATTGATGTGGAAATTTAAAACTTGTCCTAAACAGCAGTGCTAGTTTGCTGATACGAGAATGCTAGACCTGCTCTGCGTGTTCTTTCTGGAGTGGCCCATTTCGGTTTTCTGAAACCCATGGCAGCCCTTTCCATCGTGAATAATTTTTGTGTTCCCACCTTTGTTCTGTGGATTTTTGCTACTTCAGTGTGCTCTCTGACCATCTTTCCAAAGAACTTTCCCTGCTTCTGCCTCGGTTGCCATTTGCTCTCCTTACCACATATGTTCCCAGTTTATGAAGAGATCCACATTTCCTTTCAACCTCTCTGCCTCCTGAAGAAAAACATCTCATGATGATACATATTATTGCTGATAACACCCTTATTTAGAAATTTGTTGGCCACAATACAGATGGAAATGTTTTACTGCTGGAAAAACTAAAATCAACTCATTTCCAGTTAGAGTATAGGCAGAACACCTAGATATGACTTTTAGTTCTTGAATATCCATTATTTACTTTAATGAAAACAGAACTGCCATTGGTCAATAAACTGTAAAGGGAAGAGGTAAATTGTGATAGAGAATTTTCTATGTCATGGGAAATTGAAATCACATTTATTTTGATTACCAGTAATATGATTTATTAACTCTGTGCCAAGTTTTAAGTATATTTTTTCACAAAGATAGAGTGCCATAGTGAAACTAAACACTGTGCATAAAGGTACATGAATTATTCCAGTTTTAAAGTATTATGCATGTTTGTTTAATAAATGTGGCATGGTTTTAATACAAATGCTATGTTATTTAAAAGTTAGAGGAACATTTCTATTGACAAAAATATGCTTCATTTACATATAATGTTACTATATGATGTTAATGATTAAATTAGATCTTTACATAGTTCTTACAAAGCATCAGTCTAGGAAATATGACTTATTACTGATGCAAATGTGAACATTTCTAGTAGTTTTGTAAAAGAAGATTCTTTTCAAATATCTATGTTAATGTACCCTTAAAACTAAATGCAAGCACATAGTCAGTTTGTCTAATTTATGTGTGAAATTTTGTCGAAAATACCTAAACATTTCATCTATATTTGTGCCTACCATGTTATAAATGTTTATAAGTACCTTCATGTGTCTATAAAAAATGTTATATTTAAATAAATGTGAATTAAAATAAAATTTTTGATTATTTTCAGATCCAGAAAAATGGGTTTCTTTGCATTATTTATATCTGAATGCAAGTTGTTAATTCTTTAGGAGCCAAAAAGTTTAAGTATATAGTTTGTATAGTGCTGGGAAAAATATACAATTTCCTCTTACATGTAAGTTTTTTTTTTTTTTTATTATACTTTAGGTTTTAGGGTACATGTGAGCAATGTGCAGGTTAGTTACATATGTATACATATGCCATGCTGGTGCGCTGCACCCACTAACTCGTCATCTAGCATTAGGTATATCTCCCACTGCTATCCCTCCCCACTCCCCCCACCCCACAACAGTCCCCAGAGTGTGATGTTCCCCTTCCTGTGTCCATGTGTTCTCATTGTTCAGTTCCCACCTATGAGTGAGAATATGCGGTGTTTGGTTTTTTGTTCTTGCGATAGTTTACTGAGAATGATGATTTCCAGTTTCATCCATGTCCCTACAAAGGACATGAACTCATCATTTTTTATGGCTGCATAGTATTCCATGGTGTTATGTGCCACATTTTCTTAATCCAGTCTATCATTGTTGGACATTTGGGTTGGTTCCAAGTCTTTGCTATTGTGAATAATGCCACAATAAACATACGTGTGCATGTGTCTTTATAGCAGCATGATTTATAGTCCTTTGGGTATATACCCAGTAATGGGATGTCTAGATTCCTCAGGGATCTAGAACTAGAAATTCCATTTGACATGTAAGTTTTAAGGAATAACATTAAAAATGGTAAGATCACTAGTCCTGGCTTAATAGGACTGGAGGGATTTGAGAGCGATGACATGAGCATTTCTAGATTGATCCCATCATCACAACATTTAGTAAGGGCCAATGTTAATGATCTTCCTCTTTAAACAAAAATATTGTGAAAATTACCATTTAATTTTTTATTCTGTATATAAATTAATATTTCTATGAAACATTAGAAATCAGTAAGTCAACTTCATTTTACCCAAGATAAAATTGAAGCCTAGAAAGACTAAATGACTTAAATCACTTAGTGATAAATAAATGCCTGCTTTAATAGTGTTAGTAATTATAATATATGATAACAAAGCTGTGTGATATGGTGGGAAAGAGTTCAGGCAATTGAGGCAGCCAGACAGAGTTTGTAATGGCTCCCTCCCTTATAAGCTGTGGGGCTTTCAATCAGTCCCCTAACTTCTGGTGCCCTCAGTTCTCTCAGTTGTTAAACACTAATTGTTCATAACTTGCAGCGTTATGTTAAGTTATAGGTGGTGTATGTCAAATGCCTGGCAGCCTAAAGCCTAGCGCATCATCAGTATTCTGGGAAAGGGATTGTTATAATTCTCGTTATTGACCATACACACAAAATACTATAATGAAATGCAAAATATATATTAATTGAACTTCTTGAAGAGTAACCTAAAAAAAAGCTACCTACATTAACTGTAGATCCCCCTCCTTCCCAGTATTTTTTTCCATATTAAATACCTTACTATGAGAAATATTCCTAAAATATGTTAGTTGACTGTTCTGCCTTAGCTAAGAATTCCATAGTGAACATTTTTTTCTTTTTCTCATTATTATAGTCTTTTTCCTAATATATGTTATTATTGCAAAGTACTATGGATATAGAATGTGCAGGTGATTTTACTGAATCTTATTTACTTATTTATTTGTGATGGAGTTTTGCTTTTGTCACCCAGGCTGGAATGCAATGGCATGATCTCGGCTCACTGCAACCTCCTCCTCCTGGGTTCAAGCGATTCTCCTGCCTCAGCCTCCCAAGTAGCTGCGATTACAGGTGCCTGCCACCATGCCTGACTAATTTTTTTTTTTTTTTTTTTTTTTAGTAGATACGGGGCTTCACCATGTTGACCAGGCTGGTCTCGAACTCCTGAGATGACCCACCCGCCTAGGCCTCCCAAAGTGCTGGGATTACAGGCATGAGCCACTGTGCCCAGCCTTGAATCTTATTTTTAGCTCTAAAATACATTCAAGAACTTGCATGTATTTTTTTCCCAAGCTTTCTTTAAAGACATTTGCATTCTTTCCTAAAAACAGAATGAGAGAGGCGATTCTGACCAATTTATTATCCTGGCTAATTAAATTTTGATCAACTGAACTTTTAAAATTGTACCATTAAAATGTTAACAAAGGCACAATTTTTATTAACAATTGCAGATCAAATCCATAATAGTTTTTTAAGGTAAACATTCATTGACGTCAACACTTGTTTTTTTCTTCTCTTAAAGAAAAATGGTAAATTCAAAACAGTATGAAAAAATTCTTCTAAAATTCCCAGAGATTTCATTTCTCATAATTCTAAATGACAGGTAAGGAGAAGCAAGGAAAGAATCTCACTCATGTTCTGAAACCGTAGTACATCAGACTACCTCTGTGCCTCCCATGGTAACAATTGATCAATAAATGAACACTGCCCTCAGTAATCTAGCAAAGAATATGTTTCTTTCAGAGATTAATGCATTGTCTTATTAATTATGTCAATAACTCACACAAAATATAAGTTTATTGGAAATGCAGTTGAAGGATGTTTTGTCTTTTAAAGTTTTTGGGAAATACAGGTTTATGGACATTATCTTTTGAGCATTTGTCCCATATTACTGAGGGCATGACCTAGGTATTATTGGGAAATCTAAAACTTTCAGAATAAGTCCAATTCCATTCATACTACATTGGCTTGAAGGATTAAGTATTCTTATGTTTCAGGAAAAGGACTCTTCGTGCCATATGGTTTGGCAGATAGGTGTGTGTGGGAAAGAGAGAAAGAGGTATTGATTGACGCAGGGAACTCTGTTTCAGTCGATATGACAATATGTCAGTCTTTTAAAAATTTAAATAAACTTTTTATTTTGGAATAGTTTTAGATTCACAGAAAAATTACGAAGGTACTACAGAGAGTTCCCATATACCCCTCACTTAGTTTCCCCTGTTGTTGACATCTCACATAACTACAGTACATTTGTCACAACCAAGGAATCAACACTGGTACATTGCAATTAACTACACTGCACACCCTGTTCAGATTTCATAGTTTTCCTCTAATGTCCTTTTTCTCCTCCAGCAGTCTATCTGGGATAGCACATTACATTTATTTAGTCGTCATATCTCCTTAGGCACCTCTTGGCTTCAACAGTTTCTCAGACTTTTTATTTTTGATGACCTTGACAGTTTTGAGGAATACTGGTTAAGTATTTTGTAGAATATTTCTCAAGTGGGGTTTATCTGATGTTTTCACATGGTTAGACTAGGGATATGGGTTTTTGGAGAAATATTAAAAAGGTGATACGCCCTTCAGTGAGAGTATATCATATTGAGAGTAGTATAAGCTATAAACATGACTTATTACTGATGATGCTGACTTTGAATACCTGGCTAAAGTAGTGCTTCTCAGGTTTCTCCACTGCAAAAGTTATTCCCCCCAACCTTTCTATACTCTTTGGAATTAAATCACAAAGCACGGCCCACACTCAAGGAGTGGGTAATTAAACTCCACCTCCTTGAAAGGTAACTATCACATAAATTATTTGGAATTCTTCTGCATGAGAGATTTGTCTCTTTTCCCCAATTTATTTATCAATTATTTATATTAGTATGAACTCAGGAATCTTCAGTCTTTTTCCAAGTCTTAATCAGTGCTATCCAAGAGACGTATTTACATTTTTATGAAAGTCGATAAAATTTGGAACATTTTACATGGTGCAGATGAATACCATTTTATGTTGGATACGATAGTATATTCTATGGTTTCCTCAGAATTTATCTTCCTGTTAATGTCAGGCATGTATCTCTTTAGCTTGCCACGAATAACTATATATACCACAGACCTTCCTTGTAGGGCAAACAGTGTTGCGTTGTAAGTGGAGCCCTTGTAGATACCTGGCCTTTTCCTACCTTATTCCAAAGATGGTTGCATCTTATAAATAATGTCATTCTTCAGCAAGTGGCATGGAAATGAGATTGTAATGTCATTATTTCCTCTATAAAGAATCGGGACAACTCAGGATACAAAGAGCTCTTCTCTGTAAAAGGTGAGACTTTTTTTTAGTAATAGCAAAAATAAAATTGTACCTCCTTCATTTTCTAAAGAAAGATGGATTTCATTTTCAACATTAAGAGGTAGTTTTAAGAAGCAGTAGAAGTCAGCCTGGGCAGCATGGTGAAACCCCGTCTCTACAAAAATTTAGCTGGGCTTGGTAGCTGCAATCCCGGCTACTCTGGAGGCTGAGGTTGGAGATCATCTGAGCCTGGCGAGGTCGAGGCTGCAGTGATACAGTGAGGCGTGATTGTGCCACTCCAGCCTGGTGGACAGAGTGAGACCCTGCAAAAAAAAAAAAAAAGAGGAAGAAAGGGAGAAGAAGAAGGAAGCAATAAAAGGAAGAAGAAGAAGAAGGAGGAGGAGGTGGAGGAAGGAGGAAGAAGAAAGAAGGAGAAGAAGAAGAGAAAGAAGGAAGAAGGAGAAGGAGGAGAAGGAGAGGGAGAGGAAGAGGAAGAAGAAGAAGAAGAGGAAGAAGGAAGAAGGAGGAGAAGGAGAAGAAGAGGATGAAGAAGAAGGAGAAGAAGAAGAGGAAGAAGGAGAAGGAGGAGGAGAGGAAGAGGAAGAAGAAGAAGAGGAAGAAGGAAGAAGGAAGAAGAAGGAGGAGAAGGAGAAGAAGAAGAGGAAGAGGAAGAAGGAGGAGGAGGAGGAGGAGAAGAAGCAATAAAAGGAAACCAATCTTCTTTTGGAGGGGAAAAGTGCCGAAGAATCTCATAATTTTACTTCTCATTAGCAAAAGCTCACTGCATGCTAAAACGTAAATTGGAAGAGTGGATCTCATTCAGTTTTATTTGGGAAAGACACAATCAAAGCAAAAAACAACTTATTTAGTCTTTGCAAGAAACTTGAATATAATTCCTTGTCAAGAATTTACCCAATCCCAATTTTCACCCTTACAATAAATAAATAAATAAATAAATGTCTTACAATCAAAGGTAAAGCAAAGGATAATTGCATTCAGAACAAACCATCAGTTGCCTGACTCTGAACCAGCCCCAAAAGAGAGCTTGCAAGTCACTACCCAGGCCAGAAAGGGAGTCAGACAACAGAGCATTTCAGAGGTCAGTTAAGGAGACAGGTTCCAACTTAGGACTGCTGCCAGGGATGTACAATCCAGTGTCTGACATCTGGGTTCTGCAGCTGCCAAATCTGCCCCTTGTGTGGCCACAGGTGTTGGCTATAACTCTGAGGCACATGGGAGAAGGAACAGGGTAATGTCAATGTCATTGTGCATATGTGTGTTTATGTGTATGATTTTTCTTTTAATTTTTTCAAAAGGTACATAATTTATTTTGTTTTAAAATGAGTGTATTTCCACATAATGGCTGGGAACTTTTGGGAGGCTAGCAAAGAAGAAGCTTTTGTTCAAGAACAAGGGCAAAACAAAGCTGAATTTTTACACCTACAGGGTACATTGTACGCTAACGTGTTCTGTGTTATATTGTTAACTTAGTCATTTGAATAGGCCTTCTCAGGACAAAAATAAATAAATAAATGGATGCCGAAATGCACACAGGCAGTTGGTATAAGATGAAACCTAAATACTCATTCTCTTCCTGTAGTCTTCTCCCCTCATCCTTCTTTTGGATCTTCAGGAGAATTTGTTTATCCACACATATTTTTGAGCCTGGAACAGACTAGACTGTATGAAGTCTTTCTTCTATCTCACACTATACCAGTTGCAGCCATCAATTAACACAGCTTAAAACAGGAACACTAAACTTTCCTCTTCTTTTTGCAGGAAACTTAGCTACTGTCTGTAAAGCAAATCTGGAAGTTTCTACCTCAAGTAGCTGTTTGAGTTTCCTAACCCTAAAGATATAGGCAACCCTAAAGATGTAGAAGAAATGAAGTTGATTTAGAGAATGGAATGATGCCGGTAAGAAACTTAAAGAACAGATGGTCAGTAGATTAGAAAAAAAATACAGGTCTGTATCTCCGCAAATTAGTTGGATATTTCTTCCATGTTTTGCCTATTCCATATCCTGAAATTAGAAATTGAACTTCAAGGAAATGGAAGGAATCTACGTATTTTATCTTCATATTGAATCCCTTCTAAAGAGAAATGCTTCAGTCTTTGGGCCAATGTCTGTCCTGCTTTTAAAACTAATGTGACCTGCAGTGTTTTTTCACTGTATCCTCTATATATTCCACAAGACAAGAAGATTTCTGACAGGTTATACTTTGTATTTTCTATTACAAAGATCATAGGTAAATTGAATGCACTTTTTCAAAGATTAACCCCCATCCCCTATTTCACTTAAGAATGAGTGCTCTGACTGGGCTTGTGCTTAGCACATGATAAATCCTCAGTCAGGATTTGTTGAATGAGTGAACCAATGAAATAAATCATTAAGTTATTTATACATGAGATTTCCCAAAAACAAAGGAATAGAATTTAAAAACTTTTGTCATTTCTCCAGCCTTGGGAAGAACTGTGTTTATGCAGTTGAAAATAATGCTTAGCTTACCAGGCCTCTACATATTGTGCCTTTTATCTGTTTTGGGTATTTTCCATGTTTCTCAGGTTGTGTTTTCCTCTGCCCATAATGACTACGTTTGTCTTCATGATGAGTAAGAGCTGATTCTAGACAATACGGTGTATGTTGGTCCGAGGTTTTATCTAGCTGCCAAGTTTCCCTTGTGTGTTCTTAGTTATGGTAGTGTGTATTCCTGTCCCAGAATTTATTAGTCCTATCTGACCTGTCCTTGAAAAATGTTTTCCTTTTTCATTTGCTTGCCTCCAAGCACATTTGGGTATTTTTAATGACCTTGTTTTTTTAAAAAAAAAGGTTTTTCCAGGAGCAGTAGTGCACCTTTGTTTCAGTACTCTCCTACATCTCTGTCCTACATTTCCTACTCAACCAGTTCTATCCCTTCGTCATATAAACATGTTTAGCGCTTTCCTGTCTAACTCCAACTATCAACTCTTTTTTCTTTCTCTTTAGAGTCAAGCTTCTTGAGAGAGTGGTCTATATTTGTGCCTCCAGCTTCTTACTTTGTATTCATTGTCAACTTCTGTAATCTGATTTTGCGTCCCTCATTAGAACCTCCCCTGAACTGGTTTATACTCGGCCCGCCTCTAAAGCCTGCCAAATGCCTTTATCTCTTTTTTTTTTTTTTTTGAGATGAAGTTTCACTCTGTCACCCAGGCTGGAGGGCAATGACACAATCGCATGATCTCAGCTCACTGCAATCTCCACCTCCCAGGTTCAAGCGATTCTTCTGCCTCAGCCTCCCAAGTACTTAGGATTACAGGCGTGCGCCACCACGCCTGGCTATTTTTTTTTTTTTTTTTTTTGTATTTAGTAGAGACGGGTTTTTACCATGTTGGTCAGGCTGGTCTCGAGCTCCTGACCTCCGGTGATCCACCCGCCTTGGCCTCCCAAAGTGCTGGATTACGGGCATTAGCCACCATGCCCAGGCTATCTCTCTTTGAGGCAATTAATCACTATTGATTAATCCTACTCTCTTGAAATTGTCTTCCACCCTTGATGTCTATGACACCTTTTCTGGTTTTCCTTCCATCTCTGTAACCAGTCCATTTTAGACCTTTGGGGACCTGTTTTCACGTCTACTTGTAAAATTTTGGTGTTCTTCAGAATTCTGCCTCTGCCTCTCTTCTCTACCTTTTCTTTTCCCTACACAATCATATCCATGCCTTATCTGCATAATCAGTCTTCAGCCCAGAACTCTCTCAAGTTCCATATCCGTATACATAATTTGCTATCAAGTATCTCCCTTGACCCTTGCTCTCATCTTCTATAACAGATCACAGTAGCTGCTATTTTTATTTGCTCTACACTCTTTTTCATCTCTCTCCCCTCTGCCCACTTTCCTTTGAGGAATTCTGCACCACTTTATGTAGTCCTGTTGGGAGCTGTGATACTTATGGCCATTTCTATACCACAAGGTGATAAACACGTAACCTAGCCTAGTCCCATTATCATCCATCAACCAGTACATAGATTTTAGGAGAAAGAAGCACCTATTTTGCTGGGTTACTGCTGACAGGCATCCTTCCCTCCACGTTTCGAAGTCTTGACCATATTATTTGAGGCCCTGGATTACCCAAGCAAGAAATCTAAGAATCTATCCATTCTTCTTTCTTACCTCCATACTCAATTGATGATAAACTTTTGTTAATTATACATCTAAAATATTTGTCTATCAAATGTGTACTCCAGACCTACTACTACTCCTACTTCAGTCCCGGTCTTTATCATTTCACCCAACTGATCTCCCTACATCCAGTTAAGCCTCCCTCCCATCCATCCTCTACACTAAAGCCAGATGAAATATATTAAGAAATACAGATAAATTCCTCAGGGGCTCTGTGGTGTCTCTGGAAAACTGAGGCATTTTAAGGCAAACAAGGGCCCCCCACCTGCCTCTCCAGCCTCTGCAAATGATATTGCAACTCATATATTCTGTGTTCTTGCCCTATTGAGCAATGCCCTGCACCATTTAGCATGCCGTAATTTCTTTGATTATCCTTATATTCTATTTCCTTTCCCTAGAATGCCCTGACCTTCCCTTCTTCACCCAGCTAAATCCTATTACAAGACTTTTTTTGTGTGTATCATCTCCTCTAGGAGTCTTCCTTTATTTTTGCTGAGCTGCACTGATGTCTTTCCATGTTTTTGTGCTAACCTGTGCTCACCTCTTTCAAGGTTCTTGATCCATAGTATTGTAATTGTTTGTTCCCTGTCTGCTTCATAACTCTGAATTGATACCAACATAGACTTCTGTGCTTAACATGATGCCTGACATACAGCATGTGCTCAGTAAAATTTGTCCAGTAGGTGAATGATTGAGTCACTATTGATTCAAGGAAATATATGAGTTTATATGCCATCTATATTAGACTATTAGATGTTGCCCTTGTGTCTGTGTTGGAAGCCTTTAAGGAAACCTTTCAGATATCCATATTAGAATATGCTACATTTCCTAATGCTCCCAAACATATCTTGTATTCTAAATAAATTAGCTTTTTAAATTTCTACCCCTTTTGTTTGGTGACCTGTATCAGCATTAATACAATAAAGACATTTTATGTTTATTATAATCTTTCAGACAGTGTTAAGTCTTCAGATTAAATTTTTGGGATATAAGTTACTATGAATCTATGTATTATTATTATTATTCTAGAGACAGGGTCTTGCTCTGTTGCTCCCAGGCTGGAGTGCAGTGGTGCGATAATAGCTCACTGCAGACTCCAAATTCCTGGGCTCAAGTGATCCTCCTACCTCAGCTTCCCCAGTGGTTGAGACTATAGGCACCTGCCACCATGCCTGGCTAATATTTTAATTTTTGTAGAGGTGGGATCTCACTTTATTGCCCAGGCTGGTCATGAACTCCTGGCTTTAAGCAATCCTCCTGCTTTAGCCTTCCAAAGTACTAGGATTATTGGCATTGAGCCACCATGGCTGGCTGGATCTATGTATTATAACTTCAGTTTTATTTTTTGGTTTACTTTGTTTTTTATTTTATTTTATTTTTTTGAAACGGAGTCTCACTTACTCTGTAGCCCAGGCTACAGTTCAGTGGTGCAATCTTAGCTTACTGCAACCTCTGCTTCCCAGGTTCAAGTGATTCTCCCACCTCAGCCTCCCAAAGTGCTGGGATTACAGGTGTGAGCCACCGTGCCCAGCTAATTTTTTGTGTGTGTTTTTAGGATAGATGGGCTTTCCCCCAGTTGGCCAAGGTGGTCTCAAACTCCTGACAAGTGATCCACCCACCTCGGCCTCCCAAAGTGCTGGGATTACAGGCATGAGTCACCGTGCCTGGCCTATTTTTTGGCTTATTTTAATATCTACCTGGGAAGACCTTTCTTCCTCCTTCTATTAAATTAACATTATTTAATGCCGATTAAGTTACATGGCTCTTTTCAAAGCATGGACTTGAATAGATTTAAATATATACCATAAAATGGAATACCTGATTTTTTAATGGGCTGTAGCATTTTGTTTTTATGTAATCTAACCTTACTGATGGATTTGGAAATGTTAACCCTTTTGGTGATGGCCCATATTGAAAGATAAGCTCATTCTGCTTTTGAGGAGAAATAACAATTATTTCAGGAAGGAAAACCATAATTTTGATTTTTCATGCAATCAAAACAGGTTCTAAAATATTCTTTAACTGGTCCATTTATTTGATAGCCAGTTTACTGACTGAATTTAACTTTTTAATTTCTGTAATGGATTATAATGATTTTGTGCACTATTAGTTAACTGAATTTCTAACTAGTGTGGTTACCACATTAATTATTGCAACCTCTTCATAGGTCCTCTTCTCTCCCAAGATGCAAGTGCAGGTATACAATACATCATTTTCAATAAATGGGAAATAGTAGCCAATCTCTTAAAACTTTGATTTAGCCTAGAAGAAGAAGAAGAAGAAAAAAAAAAAAACCCTGTTGTTGGTTAACAAAATTCTCATTTCTGTTACCTAAATAACAAGTTGCAAATGCTTTGTAACATCAAGAAGTCATACAATTTTTCATTAGAAAGAATTTCAGCAAAAATAGTCTCCAGAACTTAAAAGCAAATTCTTTTTTTTTTCTTGAGATGGAGTCTTGCACTGTCACCCAGGCTAGAGCGCAGTGGCCCAATCTCGGCTCACTGCAGGCTCTGCCTCCCGGGTTCACACCATTCTCCGGCCTCAGCCTCCCAAGTAGCTGGGACTACAGGCGCCCGCCACCATGGCCAGCTAATTTTTTTTGTATTTTTAATAGAGATGGGGGTTTCACCGTGTTAGCCAGGATGGTCTCCATCTCCTGACCTCATGACCCGCCCGCCTCGGCCTCCCAAAGTGCTGGGATTACAGGCGTGAGCCACCGCGCCCGGCCTTTTGATTAAAATGCTAGATTAAATTAGTGTCGGGGTCAATAGTTTCTTCTTTTCCAAATTGAAAGACTACCTGCTGAAACTCTATACCCACCTTAGGTTTCCCACCTTAGTAATTTTAAGTGACTAAGTTTCTACACTTGGCAATATTTAACTATCAGAGAGTGGTTGTAGGAATTAAACCCCCTTTAAGCAAACCAATTGTCTTCTGGGTGTAGGTTATTTCCATTCAGGCTTATTTCCATTGGAGCTTTTCTAGTATATGTAGAGATACACCTGAGGCATGATTTCTTTTTTATGTGGATTGTGATAAGGGCCTCATTTCCCAGTGAAATTTCTAACCACCCTAGGGGGCGAGACCACTGGGCTTGCTGCTTTTGTTGTGTTGAAGTACAGAAAATGTGATATCCTTCAGCCTGGGTGTGCTTTGTTATGCTTGTTAAATACAGAGTGCCAGAAAATGTACCCTAAGCATGACAAAACATAATACACAAAAGACAAGTTCTCTATCCTTAGCACTTTTCATTCTAGAGTCTAATATTACAGGTAGTAGTAACAGTATCAAGTTGACCACCAAAGACAGGTTTGATCATCATGAAATGCCAAGTAAGTGAGCCCGTTTAAATGAAAGTCAGGGAAGGAGGTGATTCAGAGGCCAAGCAGTGGTTATTCAGAGCATCCAAAGAAAATTCGTTGGGGCTAGTTTATTATTTTTTTAATTACCTTTCCTGGAGTGTGTGATTTGTAATGCAACAAGATATAGAAAGAATGGACAAATGGACAGGGGTGGTGGTGATAAAACAGAATGCAAAGCTACAGCACCTAGAAATGAAGCCATATTCTCTTGTCACTAGCCTGGAAATAATGAACTATTGAGTACATGTCTCCTTTTTGGCCCCATTCTCACTATTGAACCTTATTTCCCACAGGGCCCAGTCAAGCCAACCTCTTTTCCACCTACTCATTCCTTATCTCCTTTCTGGTGCCATGTCACTCCTCTGTTGATGGTATTGCTCCCTCTTTTGGTCTTATATCCTGCCTGCACACATACTAACGCTCACTGCAGCTCCGTTTTCAGCCCCCTCATGAATGTGTTCTCCAGGAATGGCCGGCACATGTCATCTCAGAGCCCCTCTGGCTCTGGCATTCAGATTTTCCCACTGTTTCTTCCACTTGTTTTCTCACAATATTGTGTGATGAATCTTAACTCTCTAAGTACACTGTAAGATATGTAAGGGCAACCTGATTATTATTTTATGTAATGAAACACATTGCACACAGTAGGTACTCAGTGAATACCTGACTTCCAAACATTATTGGAGTTGTTGGATCTCAAATGATTGACCGCCTACGTTAGTGTCAAAGGTCTTCAATGCCGAAGTAAGATGTGTTATCACCACTGTCACTAGAGGGGGATTACCTTCCCTCCTCCCCACCTCTGTCCCACTCCCTGTTTAAATGTGTTCTTTAGTATATGCTCCTTCCCCTAAAGCAGATCCTCTCCCAGAGATGCACCTCTTATAATCAAAGTTTTGAAGCTCATGATTGATTGTAGAACTATTTCATCATCATTAGAAATGGTTAAGTGCTGCCCCTTTTCTTCTTTGTCATTTAACAATTTAATTATGTGTCACTTCAGCTTAGGTTTGAAGCATAGTATTTTTCCCATAGGAGGTACTTAATAAAATCTGGATGGGTGGGCAGACAGATATAAGTGGGGTTGTATCCATTATACCTGCACCACAGATGGCCACAGACCTATGAACATATCATTTGCTCCAAATTGTATGGTAGGTCTTCATGACACTTTCAGTGTATCCGCATGCTACTTCATTTCCCCTTGAAACGAAAGACAGTTGACAAAGTGGATGTGGTGGGTTGGTATTTAGCAATAGTAATAATAGTTTTTTTAGCTTACATTTGCTGAGTTCTTAGGTACCAAGTACTGTTCTAAATGGTTTACATATATTATTTATCTTTTAAAACTCTATTATTGCCAAAAGTAGAAATAACCCTTGTCCATCAGTTGATGAATGGCTAAATAAAATGTGAAATGTTTATACAATGGAATATTATTCAGCCACAAAAAAGGAATAAAGTTATAATACATGCTGCAATGTGGATGAATCTTTAAAACATTATACTAAGTGAAATAAACCAGACATAAAAGGACAAATATTGTGTTATTCAACTTACATGAAATGTCTAGAATTTGCATCTCTATGCATACTCATAAAGATGGTAATTTGATTATAAATTACCAAGGACTTTAGTGGGAGGGATGGCAGTTATTACTTAATGGGTACGGAGTTTCTGTTTGGGGCGATGAAAAATTTTGGAAATAGTGGTAATGGTTGCACAACATTGTGAATGTAATTAATGCCACTGAACTATATACGCTTAAAAATGGTTAAAATGGCAAATTTTGTTATATATAATACCACAATAAAAAACAGTTTTGCAAAACCCTAATCCTAACCTAATTTTAATTTGACTATATCTGGAATGTTTGAACAAATAGGAGTTGTATATACTAACATAATGAGAAGTCTAGGAGGGTGCTGTGGCATTGGTTCAGGGTCATCCTCTCCTCGAATCTCTTGGCTGACCATCCACAGGCCTTTCCTGAGTGCTTATTATTTAGCAATAACCTCCTACAATTTAGAAGGAATAGAGTATATGATGGAGGAACAAGGGTCAAGTTACCGTAACCCAAGTATTCTCAATGGGAAAACTGGTTTTGGGGAGACCAAAAATATCTTAAATATTAAATGGTTTGTGGCCCTCCAAGGCTCATCCCTGCCCAACAAATCTTTTCCCTTAGTATTTAATTCTCTAATAAGAGAGTATTTAAATTAAATTCTTTTTTCTCTTTTGGAGAACAGTAATGAAAAAAAAATTGAGAAATACTTCTGTTGCCTAAGAAAGTAGGTGGAGCAAGGGATATTTTTCAGAGAAGGTGAGAAGTACTGTTTCCTAAAATGAAATGATACAGTTCTGTAGAATATGAATGGTGAGTGATTTTTTTTTTTTTTTTCTGAGACAGGGTCTTGCTTTGTCACTCAGGCTGGAGTGCAGTGGCTCCATCATGTCTCACTGCAGCCTCAACCTCCTGGGCTCAAGTGATCCTCCTACCTCCTGAGTAGCTGGGATTGCAGGCGCATGACATCACACCCAGGTAGTTTCTTTTATTTTTTATAGAGACAGGGTCTGACTATGTTCCCTAGGCTGGTCTTGAACTCCTGGGCTCAAGTGATCCACCTCAACCTCCCAAAGTGCTAGGATTATAGGCATAAGCCACCATGCCTGGCAGTGAGTGAATTTTCAAAGTCCTGCTGGGTATTTTCGTTAGATGCATCCCTTTAGCTGTTGTTAAAGTCACTATTCATCATAGTTAATTCACTTTCATTCTCTCTATTCATGAATGAGATGTTCAGAGAATACTTGCTTTTTATAAAGGATGAAGTAGACATGGACACTAGATCACTTTTGAGAGTAACTGTGTCTACTTTTTAAATATTTATCTGAAAATAACTGTACTATTTAGTTAAGATTTCTTTGAGTCACTAAATCTGTAGTTGGGGGTTGGAAGAGGGGACATATAATTCTTTCTGTACCCTATCTTTTCGACACTTTTCCTAGGTTTTAAAATATATGTGAGATGCTAACATTATGGAGATACAATAATATAACTCATAGCTGCATTTTACATCTATGACTTCATCTGGCTGTGAAGCAGATGGCTCACAGAATATAGCAGCCACTCTTATATTGATAGTTGTGGTTTAAAAATCGTTGTAACAACTACTAACAACTACTGTATTTGCTAGAAAGGCACATAGTCCAGACTACATTTTGGCCTAGGGAACTGTTATTAATTCAAATATATGAAGAGTCACTGGATAATTTTAGAAAATATTCATAACTAAGCATTGGATTTTTGTCTTCTCTGACACTGTACCAAATTCCATAACAAATTCCTTCTTGCTTAGATGTGGCCTCCCCACATTTGACTTAATTGTTGCTGGTCCCAAATATTTGACTGAAAGTCTCACTACCTTTTAGCCATCCTCTCAAAAACATAATTGAATATGTATTTTCATCTCTACTGAAACATCATTTTCCTTCAAATCAACTAAATTTGCCTCCACCCCCAATTTGTTGTAGGATTCGTTTTATCATATATCAGCTTTTTTTTTCCTCTAAACTATAGGAAGGGAATTGTCTGATGATAAAGCAGAAAGCACAAAAGTCATGAAATGCTAGGCTAAGGCTCTCCTGACCATAAGCACCCACTATGGCCCTTTCTGCAAACCTCAGTACTCAGTTAGTGCACTAACTAGTCATCATCCCTCCTTTGTAAGGAAACATTAATTTCTGGTTCCCTGGCCTTTGCATGATAGTGTTCAAATGTTTATTTCACTTTTGGATATTTGGCTCATTTTTTCTTTCCACCTTATCCCCTTTATTCTAAGGCAGGGTGAGGTTGGAGATGATATATATTGAGGAAGAAAAATAGAAAAACATATACTCTCTGAAATTCCCTGGAATTTACGTTAGTTTCCTTTAGAACCAGTGATAAAACTCTTTGTCTAGATTTATCCATCGCTTTTCATTTCTCAAATATGGTAAGGAATTCTTACATCTCTGGTACTGGCCTTTGGTATCCAGTAAAATAAATGGAGAGATGCTCAGTAAATGTCTTTTAAGTGGGTGTACTAATAAATGTTCCTAAAGTGTTTATTTTATTTCCATGTCTTATATCATTTGACAGAACCACACAATTTGGGTTCTGTGAGGTGGATGCTAGGGTCTAGGTGAGATCGTTCTGGTTAGGATTTCCTATAGACATGTATCAACAGAGCCAAAGCACAATTATTTTCTCCAATAAAATAGAACTTCATTTAAGCACATAAATACAAACATAAAGGACCATTCTGTGTAATTAAGAGACACAATATAGAGCTCAAGCTAAAGAAATTCATGTGTCTAGGTGTAGTTAAACGCCTCACTAACATTCAGCCATTCTCAGTCACTGTAATCCAAACCCAATATTTCCCCGGCCTTAAGTAGATCCTAACTTGTATATAGAACTTTCCAGGGCTTGTCCAATTGAAGCTCTGTGGGTACATTTCTAGTAAGCCTTTCATTTCTCTCTAATAACAATGATCTTTGCCTGCTGGTTTTCAATTCAAAAGGGGAAGGAAGCCTATTTGCATTCCAAGACTAAAGATATATTTGCTTTCCTAAAGTTGTTATTCTCTCATCTAACTTGAAACATACAGAAAGTCTAAAAAAGGTGATACCACTAAACCTAATCAAAGAGGAATTTCCCTGCCACTTCTAAAATCCCTACATCTTCTGTATCTGCTCTAAATTCAGTCTACCTTATAATTCAAGATTCATCTAGTTCAAAGAACTCACTCTTTCGTAACATTACGTAGTATTAAAGTAGAAATATGAGATTTTTTTCATAGCGTATTGTCATGCTTATAGTACATTTTATCTACTGGAGTAATCTAATAACTTAATACTCTCTTAAACACAGCTTCTTGTAAGCATATTAAAACCTATCCTAGGAAGCCCTTCCAAGGGAAGTGACAGCAAAATTCCCCAAAATGTTGCCTGCTTGGAAAGTTACCTAAAAGTTTAGTTCTGAGGAAGTTGACATTGAGTGTTTCTTGGTTTGGACTGTGCTCCTCTCTAGAGGCAGCCCCATGTGCATAGCTGGCAGAGAGGGACATGGACAGGCATTAGAAGCAGCTCCAGCCAGTCAGAATTGGAGGTCTTGATGGGATTGGGGGTGGAGTTGGGGGGAGCGGTGAGAAAAGGAAGCAGAAACTGTGGTTGATTTCATGCTCCTCTGGCTTGCCTCTCTTACCCTAGGCACAGCCCAGAGATGCTCTGGCAGGGGTGGGAGGCAGCTGGATAGATTAAGAAAGGCCTTTTGTCCCTGCGATTCTCTAACAGACCATATTTGAGATGACAGATGCAAAATAAACAGGCATGACTTTAGACAGGTCTAGAATGGTCTTAATATCCTGAAGATTATTCTTATTCAAACTTCGTGTTTTAATTGTTTGGAATTTTTAGACAGAGTAGGTGGAATTTCATCCTTTGTATGTTTTAAGGAGAGCTTCGCTCCTCTCTTTACCACCCACCCCCCGCCACCCAGTAAAATACTGAACTTTCATTTTAATCCATAACACTAAATGCTTTTGTGTTTTTCTTTCTTCAAAGACTGTCATTAAGAATGTCTACAAGGAAATCATGGGAAATAACAAAATCTCCCCCAGACTGATTTTTTACATGTTGTTGGAAATAACCACATAACTAAAAAAAATAAAAATAAAAAAAAATAAAAAATAATGCTCATTCTAGGAAAAAAAATCTGTCCAAGGATGTGGAAAACCTCAGCATTAAAAATAATATCCTAAGTAATCCAAAAGGGAAATTAACTTTCACTTTGAAGGCGTTCAGTAGCACAAACACTAAAATAATGAGTAAACTGTCTCTCCTGAGAAAATGCCAGCTGTCACCTGCTGCCTCCCATTGGGCTCCAGGTCTAATGAGCCTCGCTCCCTGCCCTAACTTGTGACTCTGTGTCAGGAGACTTTTCTGAAGGACATTTTTTCAAGCAATTAGAAACAATCTATTGTGGGCCAAGCACGGTGGCTCATGCCTATAATCCCAGCACTTTGGGAGGCCAAGGTGAGCAGATCACCTGAGGTCAGGGGTTTGAGACCAGCTTGACCAACATGGCGAAACCTCCGTCTCTTCCAAAACAAAAAACAAAACAAAAAAAACACACACACACAAATTAGCTGGGCATGGTGGTGTGCACCTGTAGTCCCAACTACTTGGGGGCTGAGGCAGGAAAATCTGTTGAACCTGGGAAGAAGAGGTTGCAGTGAGCCGAGATTGTGCCAGTGCACTCCAGCCTGGGAGACAGAATGAGACTCCATCTCAGAAAAAAAAAAAAAAAAAAAGGCCGGGCGCGGTGACTCACACCTGTAATCCTAACACTTTGCGAGGCCGAAGCGGTGGATCACCTGAGGTCAGGAGTTCGAGACCAGCCTGGCCAACATGGTGAAACCTTGTCTCTACTAACAATACAAAAAATTAGCGGGGCATGGTGCTGCGCACCTGTATTGCCAGTTACTCGAGAGGCTGAGGCAGGAGAATCACTTGAACCCAGGAGGCAGAGGTTGCAGTGAGCTGAGATAGCGCCACTGCACTCCACCCTGGGCAACAGAGTGAGACCTCGTCTCAAAAAAAAAAAAAGAAACATTCTATTGTGTTATTAAACACCAACTTCTCTTATTGTCAAATCACTCAGAATTGGCCAATTTCCCTATTAAGTAAAACTGTCATTGTTATTAAAACATAATAGCAATGCAAAGCACTGTGGAGTACAGAGGGTGTTTAAGTTGATGATGCGTATTTTACGACCCTCCAGAGGGGCAAACATGTTCAAGTATCCATTCACACCCACATACAGTGAGTAGTCTCCTAGGGGGTGGGTTCGTTGAAAATTTCAGAGATCACCTAGGGTCTATGAAATATATCAAAAATTTCACTTTTAAATTGTATAGTAGATTTACAGGTATATGTAATGTAAGTAATTTAATTATTCATTGTGTATAGTGTGACACATTATCATATAAAAGCTAAAAGTTAGAAAAAACAAACGTCCTGAGCAATATCTTTAGTGTATAATCATTTATTGAAAAATTAGAAGTTGATTTGTGAATGCCATTGTACAGGCTTGGCTTGTTGAAACCACTCTCTTCCATGTTACCCTCCACCAAGATTGACATATCTTAGTGTCTTCCACACTTCACAGGATGATACAGGTCTGCCTTTCAAAGCTCACTTCTACCCTCTCCCATAAAATTCCTAAACAGCTTCATCTGTTAGTGGTTTTCAAGAGTAGTAGCATATGTAGACCATGCTGTAATAATCTCAGCAATACAGATTTGTTAAAGGTTCACAAATGCTTAAGCACAACTATATTCAAACTAATGTTACATTAGACTAAAACAATACCCGCTTTTGAGAAGTGGAGCTACATGCTGGAATTTTTTTAGGGGTAGAGGTTGGGGTGAAAGGGATGGAGAATGAAAACTGAACAGGAGAGAAAATCAAAGGAGAAAAAAAACCTCACTACATTATCTTCCCTTGCATGTTAACATGGAAATAACAAAGACATTGAAATATTCTTGGAGAATTTTCCCCTCTGGGGCGGGGAAGATATCTATGAAAACTTTTAAGAAGGGGTATATATGGCCAAGTCACCTGAAAAGAACTTTAAGAAACATCTGTCTCCACCCTCGACCCTCAAAACATCTAAAATTAATTTTAGGACATAAACCCAATTACTTTAAAAATACATTTCCTAGATTTAAGCTGTAAAGTTTAAGTGTTCTCACCACAAAAAAAAGTTAAGTATGTAAGGTAATACATATGTTAATTAGCTCCATGTAGCCAATTCACAGTATATATGTATTTCAGGACATTATATTTTACATGATAAATTTATATAATTTTTGTCTGTTAAAATAAATAACCAAAATAAAATATATCTAAGCAAAGCTAATAAAATAGAAATTACCAGATAGTATTTAAGAAAACCCAAGGTCGCTACTAGCGGCTATTTATAACTTCATGGAGTGCTGGCATATCCAACGGTGTGTTTGTAATCTTTTCCTCTCAGGTTCTCTGATAGCAAGATTCTCTAAATTGAAATGACTGCTTTACTGATTGCCTCTAGTTTTCCCCCTTGTTCTCCCTGAACTATATTAACTTTGTGCTATGTTAGTGAATGTGTATGTTGACAGATTTTCTAGAGAACTGCTGATGAATACGGCCCACAAGAAATCTCACTTTTCCTTTTCATTGACGTATTTGTGTAATTTATAATTCTAACTCATGAGTTAATTCAATGCAGAGATTATTTAAAAGACTACTTGAGACATAGTATATAGCTAATCCAGGTCCTCATAATCTTTACCAGAAGTTATTTGCTCTTGTGCGTAATTGAAAACAAATGTTCTGTGTTGTGTACAATTATTTTGATCTTAAAGGCCATGCTTAGTAGAAAAAGAGAAGGTTAGGATTCTGTAGTTTCAGTTAGTGCTTTCAAGGTATCTTCTTTATAGTCATACTTATCTATATATTAAATTATAATAGTTTATATATAGGCTTGAGTTTATGTATGTATATGATTGTACATGGATATATGTATCTAGACTTGGGAATGCATAGACTTAAAAATAAAATTGTAGACCTTGTCATAACTTAAAGAATTACAGATGGAATTTAACATAACATGTCTTTTAAAATCAGGTCTAAAGATTATTAGAAGGATTTGTTGCGAAAACTACCAGATTGGACATAAAACATGTTTTCTAGTCTTCCTTTGTTATGAAATGAGTGAGTCATTTAGTCTATTTGGGCCCCAGTTTACTTATTTTTAAATTGAAAATACAAAAATAATTGTAGATACTTGACCCTTTAAATGATAATGTGCTGAGAAAACAGGCAGAATGGTCAGCACATTTATTTTATTTCTTGAATTTCACAGATTAAGAATAGCACTTTCACTTACAGCAGCAATGGCAGACAAGACACTCTGTACTCGAAACCAATTGTGTCTGAAATAAAACATTTTGGTTTGCTGCTGGACTTCCTGGAAGTGGGTAAAACCATCTGTAAGTCCAACCTCTCCTCCCCTCCAAAAAATAAAAAGGAACAAGTTCAGACAATGTTGGAGCTTAGAGCCATGAGCAGATAAATGTCCTGAGCAAGAAGCAAGGGAGAAAAACTGTGATTATACTGAGGGGAAATGCCAATAGAAGCACTGTAAATTGCAACCGGGATACTGAGCCTGGGGTCAACAGCAAGGAAAAGGAACTGAATCTGAGATTTTGCATTAACTCGGGTCCCTCAAAGAGTAGTAAATGGCCCCAGGTTAGTAGTCCTCCCACCTACTCACAGAAACACACCAAATCACCATAGGAAAGAATCTTAAGGATATCTCATCAGATTCCCACAATGTATAATCAGACAAGTATTAGTTCACAACCAAAGACATGAAGCGACAAGAGGAAATAAACCATCTATATTAGAACTGTTAGACATAGAAATGCTGTTTATGAAGTACTTAAAAAGTAAAATATAGGATCAAAATAGTGAGCAAGCAACAGAAAATTATCAGGAATAATCAGGCAATTCTTACAAATAACACAATGGAATGTCTACATAAAATATGTAAACATTGAAAGAAAACACAAGACATGTTAAAAAGCAGGTTAGCCACAGATGAAAGAGAATTAATGAACTTGTAGGTTGAAGTGAATAAATTAACCGGAATATAATCTTGAAAGAAAAAGGGCCAGAAGACGTTAGAATAATTTAAAATGTTGAGGATAAAATAAGAAGATCTAACGTAAGTCAAATCAGAGTCACAGAAGAAAAGAATAAGTCAACCAAGAAGTGATAATAAAATTAATCAAGGAGAAATGTTCAGAAATGCTGAAAGCTGTGAATCCCCAGTTTCATAAAGGACAGTATTCCCAAGCAAGATGAAAAAGAAAACCGGTAGCTAGCATAGTGGTGGCTCTCTAGAGAAACAAGGCAAAAATGTTTAAAAGAGCCAGAAAGTAAAGACACATCACATACCAAGAAATGATCATTTCATTGGCAGCAGAGTGCTCAACAGTGATACCAGAAAACAGAAAGCAGTGGAATAATAAAATGTTGAGAGCAAATAGCTATTATCTATCAATCATGAGAGTAAAAGGCATTTGCCGTTAAACAAAAATTGAGAATTTACCATCGGTAGACTCACACTGTATTAATAGTCTGTTCTCATGCTGCTAATAAAGACATACCTGAGACTGAGTATTCTATAAAGAAAAAGAGGTTTCATGGACTTGCAGTTCCACATGGCTGGGGAGGCCTCACAATCATGGCAGAAGGCGAAGGAGGAGTCAAGGCATGTCTCACATGGCGGCAGTCAAGAGGATGTGTGCAGGGGAACTGCCTTTATAAAACCATCAGATCTTGTGAGACTTACTCACTATCATGAGAAAAACACAGGAATGACCTGCCTCCATGATTCAATTATCTCTCACTGGGTCCCTCCCATGACATGTAGGAATTATGGGAGCTACAATTCAAGATGAGATTTGGATGGGAACACAGCCAAACTGTATTAAACACTAAAGGTTATTCCTTAGGAAGATGGTATTTTGGGGCTGGGCACAGTGGCTCACGCCTGTAATCCCAGCACTTTGGGAGGCTGAGGTGGGTGGATCACTTGAGGTCAGAAGTTCGAGACCAGTCTGGCCAATATGATGAAACCCTGTCTCTACTAAAAATACAAAATTAGCCGGGTGTGGTAGCATATGCCTGTAATCCCAGCTATTCAGGAGGCTGAGGCAGGAGAATCTTTTGAACTTGGGAGGTGGAGGTTGCAGTGAGCTGAGATAGCACCACTGCACTCCAGTCTGGGCAAAAAGAGCGAGACTCTGTCTCAGAAAAAATAAAATAAAAAGAAAGATGATATTTTTGACAAAAATTCAGTTAAGGTAAAAGTGAATAGCAAAATTATATTTTTACAGTCCTCACATCTTTGGAAATAGAATACTTAATTATTCATTGCTCAATTAAGAAATCATAATGAATTTTTAAAAATACTTAAAGCCAAATTGTAATGAAAATGTGACATGTCAAAACCAGTATTTTTGAGGGCAGTCTATCAACAATAAATACTTACATTAGAAAGAAAGAAGTCTGAAAATGAACTAAGCACCATCATAAGTATTTGGAAAAGAATAAAAGAAAATAAAAAGGAAGTAGAATCCCCTAAGTTGAAAAGAAAAAATTATGAAGATAAAAGTTAGCTTTTTGAAAAGACTCATAAAACAGTCAATCTTTTGATAAGACTGAGAAAAGAGTACACATAATGTAAGGATTAAGAGAGAATATAAATATAGCTATAGCACAGATTAAAAAGAAAATACTATGGGCAATGTTAGGCCAATAAATTGAAGGTGAAGTGAAATAATCTTTAGAAAAATAGAACTTACCAAAGCTGAATTAGGAATTAAGAAACTTTAATGATTCTGTAACTTTTTTTTTTTTTTTTTTAAGACAGAGTCTCGCTCTGTCACCCAGGCAGGAGTGCAGTGGCACAATCTCAGCTCACTGCAACCTCCACCTCCTGGGTTCAAGCGATTCTCCTGCTTCAGCCTCCTGAGTAGTTGGGATTACAGATGCATGCCACCACGCCCAGCTAATTTTTTATTTTTAGTAGAGACAGGGTTTCACCACATTGGTAAGGCTGGTCTCAAACTCCTGACCTCATGATCCACCCGCCTCGGCCTCCCAAAGTGCTGGGATTACAGGCGTGAGCCACCACTCCCGGCCGATTCTATAACTAGTAAAGCAACTGAATTAGTAGTTCAAAATTTCCTACAGGAAAAAACCAAGCCATTTAATTTTATAGGTGAAATTACTAAGCATTCAAGAGTTCATTTCTGTCTTTTACAAACTTATACAGCAAAATGGAAAAGAACAAATACTCTTGAAATCATTCCATGTAACCTGGACACCAAAAATAGACAAATACAGTTTGAGAAAATAAATTATAGGCCAATCTCATTCAAGAGCCTAAATAAATTATAGGCTAATTTATTTTTTAACTCCACTGGAGTTAAAAAAAAAAAAGTATATTTATCATGACCAACTTGGCTTTATCCCAGGAATGCAAGGGTAGTTTAACATTTAGAAATCTAGAATTGTGATCTACATAATAGATTAAAAGGGAAAACCTATATATAATCTCAATAGGAACAGAAAAAACTTTGGATAAAGTTAACCACTGATTTAGTATAAAAAGTCTTAGCAAAGTATGAATAAAAGACAATTCTCTTTACATGAATGAAGTTACCAGCCAAAACCTCAGTAAACATTATCCTTGATGAAAATCTAAAAACATTCCATGTAAAATCACAAATGGGATACGTTTGCTCACTATCATGTTTTTAATCACCATTAAAACCGAAGCTTCTAGCCAGGTAATAACATGAGGAAAATAAATAAAGGCATAATGATTAGAAAGGTGCAAATATTTCTTCTATTCCAAGTTTGCTTTAAAAAAAGGAACAAACAAACCCATAAATATTTGCAGATAATATGATAATATACAAAGAAAATCACAAAGAATCTAAAAATAATGTGATACTATTTAACTTAGTAAGGTGTAAGGCCCTAAAATCCATATACAGAAATTAGTTGCCTATTTTTTGTGTTTGTTATGTTTTATTTTATATTTTATTTGCTGTTTGCTTTGGATAATAGTTTCAGAATAAGTAGGAAGCAGGAGATCAGGGAGACGTACTAAGTTTCTGAGACAACTGCAGGAACAGCACAGAGACTGGGAAACTGTTCTCCCAGTTTGCTTGGTACTGAGGGTTTCATAGGATGCAGGACTTTCAGGTTCAATACCATGACTGTCCCAGTTTGCCTGGGACTGAGGGGCTCCCAGGATGCAGGACTGTCAGTGCTAAGACCAGAAGAGTCCTGTGCAAACCAGGAGGAGCTGGCTACTCTGTGGGAGAACTGTAAGTAGTCCAGTGTCATTGCAACTTAAAATGCAGGGCAGGAAGTGATGACAGACAAGATTGGGGAGAAAAGCAGGGACCAGATCACAAAGGGCCTGGTGTACCATACTAAAGGAACTTGTACCTTGTTCTCCAGGCAGCGGCAAGCTGTTGAAAGGTTTTAAGCAGGGAGGTATGTGACGGTGACAGTTTGCATTTTAGTTAGACCACTTCAGTAGTAGTCTAGAGGCTGGATTTGAAGGGGCTCAGGCTGGAGGTAGGAGGTGGTTGCTATAGTCCAAGTGAAGATGATGAAGGCCCACACTAAGGGGATGTAGGGATGGAGTGGAGGGGACAGTCCCAGGGACTACTTAAGAGGCAAAATTTGTAGAGTGACTGACTGGATGTGGGAGTGATAGACAAGAGTTGACAATGATCTCTGCCCGTCAGAAAAATGTTAGACAACATGTTGGCTAAATGAAAATACAGGCTGGGCATGGTGGCTCCTGCCTGTAATCCCAGCACTTAGGGAGGCCGAGGCGGGCAGATCATCTGAGGTCAGGAGTTCGAGATCAGCCTGGCCCACATGGTGAACTCTGTCTCTACTGAAAATACAAAAATTAGCCGGGCATGATGGCACATACCTGTAATCCCAGCCACTCGGAAAGCTGAGGCAGGAGAATCGCTTGAACCTGGGAGGCGGAGGTTGCAGTGAGCCGAGATCGTGCCACTGCACTCCAGTCTGGGTGACAGAGTGAGACTCTATCTCAAAAAAAAAAAAAGACAGAAAATATAGAAAGAGAAATATAACTAACACTCATATATGCATCATCCAGTTTAAGGAATAAAATATTAAAGATACCATTGTATCCCCCTACATATACCTGATCCCACTCCCCTGATACCACTTCCCCTTCCCTTCCCAGAAGTAACCCCTACATTACACTGATACTTCTAATTGCCATGACTTTCTATAAAATTCTGCTACAGAGATGTACATTGCTAAACAACCTATACTAATTGCAATGTTTTGCATTTTTCTAAACTTTATAGAAATTATATTATAAGTATTAGTCTGTAACATGCAGTCTTCTCTCACCATTGTATATGAGATACAGCCCCTGCACAAGAGTTCTCTGAAAAGGAATGTGGAAGAAAGAGACTATATTCCAGTGAACAGTTTGCAAACTAGGGAGATGCAACCTTCAGTGTAAAATGAAGGTGCATTCCCCAGCTGCTTTTCTAAACAGTGGTCATGGACAGTTTTAAAATGTAATATAAAAAAGGTACAGTTTATAGTTACAACAAAAATGTACACATCAATTGAGAAAAACCAATAGAAAATGATCAACACACGGTAACAGGCATATCAAAGGAGAAAAGTGGACAGTATATAAAAGGATGCTCATTCTCATCAGTAATAAAGGAAATACAAATTAAAACTGAAGTGAAACACGATTTTTATACCCAGAATTGGCAAAAATTAAGAAATCAGACAATGTCAAGTGTTGGAAAGGATGGGGGTTAACAAGATCTCTTATATACCTTTGTTGGGAAGGTAAACTTGTATAATTGCTTCAGAAAACAATTTGGCATTATCCAATAAATTTGAGAATGAATGTAACTTACTCCTAGATATATATCCTAGAGAAACTATTACCCATGGTTACCCAGGAACTTGTTCAGAGCAGCACAATTAACAAAAGAAAAAATAACTGGAAATGACTGAAATATCTATCCTTTGATAGGAGACAAAATAAATAAATTGTAGAATATTTACTTGGTGGAATATTATACGGTAGTAAAAATGAATGTTTTTGATGAATGGATAAGCAATATGTGGTGTAGCCATACAATAGAATCATATTCAGCAATAAAAACTAATGAAGTACAGTCATGTGCTACATAATGACGTTTCTGTCACAATGGGCCGCATATACAACAGTGGTCCGGTAGGATTATAGTACCATACTTTTACTGTACCTTTTCTATGTTTAGATACACAAATACTTACCATTGTGTTACAGTTGCCTACAATATTCAGTACAGTAATATGCTATACAGGTTTGTAGCCTAGGAGCAAATAGGCTAAACCATATAGCCTACATGTGTAGTAGACTATACCATCTAGGTTTTTGTAAGTATACTCTATGATGTTTGCACAACAATGAAATTGCCTAACAATTTATTTCTCAAAACATATCCTTGTTCTTAAGTGATGCATGATTGTACTGATACATGCTGCAGCATGAAAGAACCTCAAAATGTTATTTTAAATGAAAGAAAATCACATATTGAATGATTCCATTTATATGAAATGCCTAAAAGAGGCAAATCAATAAAGACAGAAAGTCAGCCCAGGGGATAGGGAAGCAGAGGAGAGGGATACTGGGAATGACTGCCAATTGGCACAAGATTTCTTTTTGGGGGTGATGAAAATACTCTGAAGTTAGAAGATGATGATGGGTACACAACTCTGTAAATACACTGAAAGCCATTAAAATATATACTTGAAACAGGTGAACTTGATGATGCAAATTATGTATCAATAATGCTATTAAAAATGAGTACTCTATAGTAACACAATGCAACATGAGTCTTTAAAAATTTAAATAGTAAGTTGAATGAAAAAAGTTCCAAAAGACAATATATAGTATTATACCATTTCTGTATAACTTAAAAATAAGCAAAATGAAATAATATTATATATTTTTAGGAATACATACTTACATGACAAAACCATTATGAATATTGAAAGGAAGGATAACCATACAGGAAAGTTGCTGCTTCAGGGGGCGAAGAGGCACATGGGACAGAGGAGGAATCCATAGGTAGATGCAGTGCTATTGGGGATTCTTTTAGTTCTTCAGTTGAGTAATTATTTAAAAGCTTAAATCTTATTTTGATTATAATTTACATATTTTATATTTAATCATGTATAGGTATCAAATATATTACTTTTGAGATAATAAAAGGAAATGCTTTAAAAATAATAGTATGGGTATACTAGCAAAAAACAAGTCACTTATGAAAGAGAAAATAAGATTGACCCCAGATGTCTCCACACCATCTTCCAAGCCAAGGACAATGCAGCAGTATCTACAAAGTTATGAGGAAAACAGTGAATGACTTTAAAATTTTAAGCCCAAATTATCCTCCTAAGGATAAATGCAACAGATGGATAGTAAGCATTAAAGAATGTAAAGAAATAAGAATCCATGAGCCTTTTATAGAATAAAAATAAGTAAATGTAAAACTTTTGTATAATAAAATCTAGGCAACTAAGTAGACGAATCAAAGAGTATAAAAATGGAGAAGCCAGGCACAGAAAAGTTAGATGATGAACACCAAATTATTTAAAATAGAAATGAAGAGTAAACAGTGGTTTGAATTACAGTTTCAGAACAAGATGTAAATGTTAAAAACCCAGGGGTTATGAAGAATAATATAACCAACAAAATGCATTTGGAAGAGGGAGAGAGGAGGAAGATAGTGAAATGATGTCTCTTTTATCAAATTTCATAAGGAAGTTGTCATATATTATAAAAAATTGAAATATAATTTTTAAAATATGTTGATTGGTTTTGCAACATATGTACTAGAATTGGAATGATACAGAGAAGACTAGCATAGCTCCTGCACACACAGGGTGATACACAAATTTGTGAAATATATTTTTCATTTAAAATGAATTAATCTTTTTTCCCTCTAAAATGTCATAGAAATAGTAAGTGCAGTAGGATATAACTATCAGTTGCCAATCCTAAATTTTCATATTCAATATCTAATAGATACATTGCAAATTTGGTAATTTAAGATTTGTTTATAAATGTGCATATATTTACAGTATGAACTTTAAAATCATTTAAAAATGAATGGTGGTAAAATCTACAAATTATGTGAAATAACTGTAATGTACATATATTTTTATTCTAATAAACTTTTGAATCCCAGATTGGATTTTATTAGAAAAAATAAAAATAAAACATACATTGACTCTTCCCCAGTGTTTGTCACTGGGGGAGCTATTGACATTTGAGTTGGGTATGTTTTGATGTCAGGTCTGTCAGGTACATAATGAGATGTTTGACATCTCTGGAGAATGCCAGGATCCTCATAATTGTGACAACCAAAAACATGTCCATGCATTTCTAGATGCACCCTAGGGAATTTGGCACTGCCATGGATTGAGAACCACTGCTCTAACTTCTTACAGGTTTTCACATCTTTCCTATTAAATTTAGAGCAATGTTAGAGAATTAAAATCTCTTAAAATCTCAAAAGGGAATCATTTACCTGAAATTCATTCAGCTTCATGTTGGTGTCTTTTTCTCCTATTAAACTAAAATAAAAAATGAACTTAATACAGAATAAGCCTGTTTATTGAATGCAACAATTTTCATTAATAAAAAAGTATTTGTTGAAACAAGGAATCTGAAAAAATCCACAGTTACTTTGCATATTTTTATTGTGATAATATATGTGTAACACACAATTTACCATTTTAACCATTTTAAAGTATACAGTTCCATGGGATTACTTACATTCACCTTGTTGTGCAATCATCACCACTTTCCATCTTCAGAACTTTTTCATCTTCCCTGATATGGTTTGGCTGTGTCCCCCACCCAAATCTCACCTTGAATTGTAATAATCCCCATGTTTCAAGGGCGGGGCCAGGTGGAGATAATTGAATCATGGGAGCTGTTCCCTCATACTGTTCTCATGGTAGTGAATAAGTCTCATGAGATCTGATGGTTTTATAAATGAGAGTTCCCCTGCACAAGCTTTCTTGCCTGCTGCCATGTAAGACATGACTTAGCTCTTCCTTTGCCTGCTGCCATGATTGTGAGGCCTCCCCAGTTATGTGGAACTGTGAGTCAATTAAACCTCTTTCCTTTGTAAATTACCCAGTCTCGGCTATGTCTTTATTAGCAGTGTGAAAACAGAGAAATACATTCCCCAATGGCATATTTAACATAAATTATATATAGTCATTTGCCATTTGCCAATCTTTTAATTTGGGGTCAAGATCTTTTCTTTGAGAGTGGTCCCCTGATTGGAATTCCCCCTCACCATCTTTTTTTGCATGAATTACCACTCTCTAAGATTATCAGTTTCAATTTTTAAAAAATGAAACAGGACACTTGGAAAGGAACTGAGTGTAGAATCCTCCTAGATTCCCCCGGCCCTCTATGTGTCATGCATCATGGTCACAGCTATTTTGAAAGCAAACTAAAAAAAAAAAAAAAAAAAAAAAAAAATTGAGAAGGATTCTTGTTGTGTTGCCCAGGCTGGTCTCAAACTTCTGGGCTCAAGCAATCCTCCTGCCTTGGCCTCCCAAAATGCTGGGATTATAGGCATGAGCCACTGCACCCACCCTGGAAACAAATTTTTAATCACCCTATATTTATCCAGTCTTTCTAACACACTCAATCTAGTTTGTATGGAAACAAAAATTTGTTCTTTTTGCATTTATATTTTGTCAGTTTTCTTAACATTTATTTAAATTATATAATTAAAAAAAGTTTGGGTTCAAACACCCAAATTGACTCATGGAAAACTTCCAGCTGAACTGGTGGGGACAGAAGTATAGGGCATCTAAAGAGCTATCTGCTTGCACATTTAAAGTGAAGGGTGACATGGCATAATCTGGCAAGTCAGATATTATATTAACATAACAGATTGAAAATAGCATGTATACTTGGGATGGTTAATTTTATGTGTCAGTTTAGCTAGGCCATGGGGTGCCCAGATATTTGGTTAAACATTAATCTTCTGTGTCTGTGACAGTGTTTCTTGATGAAGTTAATGCTTGAGTAGGCAGACTGAGTAAAGCAAACTGCCTTCCATAATATGGGTGGGCCTCATCCTATCCTTTGAAGACAACATGAAGAAAACAAAAAGACTCCGTAAAGGGGAACTCCTCCTGCCTGACTGCTTTGAGATGGGACACCAGTTCCTTTCTGGCTTTTGGACTTGAAACTGAAACGCTGGCTGTTTTTTTAGTCTCCAGGCTGCTAAATTTCAGATTGGAAATACATGTCACCTTCCCTGGGTCTCCAGCTTGCCAACTGCAGATCTTGGGATTTCTTGGCCTCCATAATTGCATGAGCCAACTCCTTATAATAAATCTCTTTTAGGATCTCTCTAGTAGGATAAATTGGTATATTTTGTTTTTGTTTTTTTTTTTTTACCTTAAGAAAAACCACTAGCTTTATTTTTCCTCAATATACATTTATAAAATTGGTCTGAGAAGAGGTTTCATGAAACAGACCAGAGAACTATGTATAAAATTAAGAGTTCTAAACCAGTAAGAAAAAGTGCACAAATGAAGCACACATCCTCAGGGGCCATTGCAGCCTAGGACCCTCCCATCAGAGGGAAGGCAAGGTCTTTGATGGCTTTTGAGTTCAGCTGAGGGATCATGCTGATCTTCAGGAATTTGCTGCTTGCATACTTGTTCTTGATGGCGATGAATTTAGTTAAGTTTTCGTTTACTTTCAGCACATTTTTGGCCACGTGCTGCATGACTTCCAATGCTTCATTCTGTGTGTATCCTGTATAACACTGCTGCTTTAAGTTCCATTTTCCTTGGCCCAGAACCTTCTGAGACAAGCAGGAAGCAGCTGTTGCTGCCTTAGAAGGATGATAATGCATCATATCGTAGTCAATGAGAGTCAGCTCCATCAAATATTTGGCTAAAGTGTGCTGTTCAGCATCAGCCTTTCCAGCTTTTGATGCTTGCCTTAAGAAGTGTAGTGGCAAGGGTCCACCCAACTCAAATTTCAGTTCTTTCAAAATTAGTTTCCATTTCTTGTATTTGGGAACTAGTATAAGCATTGTCTGTGATGTAAATAAAGCCTTCAATATTTGGAGAAAACATCTCCTCATACTTAGAAGCCAAGAGCAGAGCAGTAATCCAAACTAGTTGAAGCTTCCTCTGGGAAACTGGCTGAACCAGTAAAAATCAATCCATAATGGCAACACACACATACAGAGTCTCCTGAAGAAGCCTAAACTTGGAGTGGATTTGCACCAACCAGTCTACCAGGATGGTATGCTTATGTCCATTTATATCTCATCCATCTAAGACATGTGGGTTTATGAACTGCAAAATCTCCAGCTGCCTGAGGTACTGATAGATAACATAGTCACTGCAGAGCTGAGGGTTATTCCAATCTTTGTTATCAATATCCTCAATTTTGTAGAGCAAGGCATCAGAAAAAGCTTGGCAGATGTTCTCTTCTTTCATGGAGGCATCCTCAGGTATGGGAGAAGGACCCTTGGGAGCCAACATTTCCATCTGTACTATTTCACAGAAGCAGTAGGTTTCAGTTGTTTGTTGACATTTATTGTTTCCGTGGGTTGAACTGGTACTTTGGTGTTCTGAGCTTTCTTAGCTACTTGTGCTGCTCTGGCTGTAACTCTATTTCCAATTTATTCTAAAATGGTATGCCTAATAGTCACATGACTCTTAGGTTTAGAATTAACTCCTCTCTCTCTCTCTCTCTCACTCTCTGCATATACCCATTTATCCTATTGGTTCTGTCTCTTTGGAGAATCCTAATAGAATACCTGACAACTAAATGCAATGTGGATCTTGGGACAGAAAGAGGACATTAGTAGAAAAACTGGTGAAATTTAAAAAGAGCCTGGAATTTAGTTAATAGTAATGTACCAGTGTTGGTTTCTTAGTTGTAACAAATGTACCATAGTAATGTAAGATGTTAGCAGTAGAGGAAGTTGGTTGAGAGGTATAGAACGCTCTGTATTATCTTTGCAACCTTTCCATAAACCTAAAATTATTCAAAAATAAAAATTTTGTTTTAAAAAATAGCATGTACCATACGATCTCTCTCTCTTTGAAACTGTTCCTAATTGTCTAGCTTTCTATTTGTATTTATGGATTCTATTCACCAAATGTTAGTAATCTTTACTTTGGGAAGTTATTTACTTCTTTCTTTGTGCTTTTCTGTATTGTTTGAATTTAAAATATATATATATATATATATATATAAAAAACTAAAATAGTGAAGTCATTTTTTAAAACATTTGAGGCTGTTTTGAAAAGATGACTTCTAAAAATCTTCCAGCAAACACTATGATCTTTGATTTGGTGTTATTTTTTTAATAGCACAGTCTCACCTATAACGTTCTCCTTAGGAACCCAAAAATGATTTTATGATGAGGCTCCAAGATTGATACTCTGTGGCAGGACTTGAAAAATGACCAGGTTGTGTTACCATAAGAACATGTTCCTGTTTTGTTTTCTTTTTTATTTTTCTAGTTCATTAAGGCTGCTATAACAGAATACCATAAACTGGGTGGCTTATAAACAACAGAAATTTATTTCTTGCAGTTCTGGAGGCTGGGAAGGCCAACATCAAGGCACCAGCAGATTCAGTGTCTGGCGAGGGCCTGTTCCCTGGTTTATAGATGGCTGCATTCTCACCCTTACATGGTGGAAGGGGCAAATGAATTATCTGGGGTCTCTTATTCATAAGGACACTAATCCCCTTCATGAGGGCTCTTACCTCATGGCCTAATCACCTCTCAAAGGCCATGTCTCCTGATACCATCACATTGTGGGTTAGGATTTCAACATAAGAATGGGGTTGGGTGGGGAAGCAAACATTCTTTAAATAGCACCGACCCATACATAACTTAATGGTTTATGTCAGTGTGTTACTATAGCTATTTGCTGGCGATAAGCATCGCAAGGAAATGAAAGGCTTTTGGTTGCAATTCTCCTGTGGTTCTGTCCAGTGAAGCAATAAGTCAGGGATTTTTATCTCCAAATCAAAGCAGAGCTCACCTTTTAGTAATTGGAGGAATTAAAAGAATAAATTTCCTAAATGCTGTATGTTCTAGTAGAAATAAAATTTTTTAATACTCTGTTTATCCTCATATCCTCTATTTTCTTTGTTCTCTTCATCTTGCCTCTATGTCTCCTGATGTCAAACCTCTCTCTTTTGATCCTTTTTTCTTTTGAGTCAGGGTCTCACTCTGTCGCCCAGGCTGGAGTGCAGTGGCAACATGATGGCTTACTGTGACCTCAACCTCCTGGACTCAAGCCATCCTCCCACCTCAGCCTCCCAAGCAGCTGGTACCACAGGCACACACCACTAAGCCCAGCTAATTTTTGTATTTTTTGTAGAGACATTGTTTTGCCCTGTTGCCCAGGCTGGGCCAGAACTCCTCTAGGCTCAAATGATTCTCTTGTCTTGGCCTCCCAAAGTGCTGTGGTTACAGGAATGAGACACCACGCCCAGCCTCCTTTGACTTAAAATATTAAGTCTATTGTAAATTCTCAAGGGAGCCATTTTTTTCTTTTTCCACTCTAATACTGTGAATTATTTGTGGATGGAGAGACTGTTCTCTTCATTTCTGTTTCCCTTCACCTAGCACAGTCCTCACTCATCAAATCATAGAGGATTGTAGCCATAGCTGCAAATGGAACCCTGGGGTTTTCCAGTTCCTCCTACTCATTCAAGTTCTATGTCTCCCTTCTTCCCATTGTTTTTCTTTCTCAGGTCCTTTTTCTTCTTATAATGTAGTATAGGCTTATTGCCTGTATTCTGTGCCTTCTGAATGTCCAAGCTGTAAGGTCATTCTGCTGATTATATGAGGCCAGGTCTTCCCTTTAACTTGTGCTTCTGTAAGGTAACAATCTAATCTATACCAGTGGTTCTTAAACTCTAGCAGGCATTAGAATCACCTGGAGGGCTTGCTAAAACAGACTGCTGGGCCCACTCCTAGAGTTTCTTATTTAGTAGGTCTGGGATGGCACTGGAGAATTTGCATTTTTAACAAGTTTCCAGTAGATGCCGATGCAAATACTGATGCTGCTAGTCCAGAGACTACACTTCGTACATCATGGATCTACACTCTACAGAAGCATTGGCTGGTCTAGCTCCCTTTGCAAGGAGGGAAAAAGAAATGCAGATGTTCAGTGTCTAGAACTTAGACATAAAGTAAAAATAATAGAAAGAATATACGTGTTTTATTTTAAACCCAAGATATAAAGGCGCTTTTCCCTTATAATGATTATTCTTCAAATCATTTCTATACACCATAAGTAAAGTTAAAAGTGCTAAAGGAGGAAAAACTATTGATATTTCTATCAGAACACACAAAAAGGTTAATTATGGCATGCATGTCTTAAAGATCTCCTTGCCATCTGAGCCATCTCCAGAAATACTTGCCATAGAACTGAAATAGAAATGATTATATGAGTAAATTATCACCCACACTCCTCGCATGCATCATTTCATACCACAAGCCTTTTCTCTTTTCAAGGAATAATGGTTTTACATTTTACTTTGTGATGGCACTCTAATTGCTAAATATAATAGGGGCATTATGCTACAAAGTTAAAAGACTCCAAGTGAAAAGATAAGTCAAATATAGTAATTTCACACAGCCAATGATTCTTCAAAGTATGCTTCTCTTTTTTTCCAGCTGTCTCCCAATTGTGAACCCTCATAGACTCATGAAAATTGAATACTAAGGCAGAGAAAAGCTAACAGGGATCCTAGAATATTTTTAGTCCAGGAATCTGTAACTATGATCTACTGGCCAAATCTGGCCCACCACCTGTTTTCATAAATAAAATTTTATTGGAAAATAGGCATGCCCATTTTTATTGAGAAACAGCCGTACCAGTTGTTTACATATTCTGTGTGGCTGCTTTCGCACTATAATAACAGAGTTAAATAGTTGCAACACAGACCATGTGGTCCAAAGCTGAAAATATTTACTATCTTGACCTTTACCAAAAAAGTTTACTGACTCCTGCTGTAGTTCCAGCTACTGACTGGACAGATTAGAAACCTATCTAGAGGGACAGAGTTGGGGAGCGCAGGAGAGAATGGAGGGAGAGGTAGCTCAGGTTTACGCATTCAAACAGAAACAGGATTGCAGAATGTGAGGCTTCTCCCTAAGCAACTCCTGTGAGAGCTTTGGTCCACTGAAAGCCAGTCGCAGCTGCCCTTCATATGTTAGTAGAGAAGGGGACATTGGAGTAAGTTTGTATCTCATTATAATTTTCAAAGGACTTCTTCAAATGTCCACCCCAAAAAGAAGAGCAGTGAGACAGAAGTGTGCTTTGATGTTAGTCCAAAGTGTTATTTATGGCATTTATTTGCACACGTATACAAAAACACATTAGTAGCCTAACCTTTGGGGCTCATTTCTAGTAATGAAAAAGTCCTTTTTCATTGATGAGGAAATCATTAGGATCACCTTGTCTTTCAGAAAATATACTAGCATTCTGTCATGTAGTATTCTCCATAGTGCCCAAAGCTTTCAGGAGAATATGCCTTATAGTGGGAATTCTTAATTTCTTCAAGTTATTAGTCACTAAATTGACAAAAGTATATGAGGGTGTGTGTATATGTTTACATTGCTATTTTACATAATTTATATATCCATGTCTAAAATAAAATGATATAGTGGTGCTAGGTGTTCCCTAATCTCTCTCATTTATATGTTAAAAACATATCTATTCTGTAAATGAACAGAAGCCCCAATTCCATGGTTTCAGGTAAGTGCAAAGATATGTACAATGAGTTAAAATGGAGTATTGTTACAAAAAGGACCGTTATTTTATTTGGTCATTCATCAGTTCTTTATTGGGTACCTCCTCTGTGCCAGGAATCCACTGTACTGACATGATACACACCAAGAGGCTAAGAGGATCTCATAGTCTGATGGGGTGATGGGGGAGGTCACATGCAATACAATGTCTGCAAGTTCTGCCTTGGAGAGAGCCCTGGAAGAGACATTTGAGTGAAGTCCAAAAGATGAATAAGGGCTTGCCATGCAGATATGCACATGCTAGGGAAATGAAACTCACTTTTAATGTTAATTCTCCTGGGAGATGTTCTTGACTCCTTAGTCCAAACCCCTTAAATATCCCTATTCTGTGTTCCTACAGCATCTATCTGTCATAGGACTTTTCTGTCTGCCTGGCATTCAGTAGGTGTTTAGCAAATGAATGAATAATAAGTGAGTGAATGAACACATGGAGTGAGTGAATTATGAATATACAAAAGTCAGAGGTGTGAACCACTATGGCCTATTCTTGGAACTGCATATATGGCTAGAAGATAGGGCATGGGGAAGGAGGGACAGATGTACTGGGATATGAGGCTGGAGAGGTAGGTCGGGGTAAGATTGTGGAGGACCCTATATGCCAATCTAAGAATTGAATTGTATTTATTATTTCAGCAATTTCATGTTGGCCCCCATTCTGTGCCAATCCTGTGTTAGGCTCTGGAGATACAAGATTCAGCCCCTCCCCTTGTAGACCTTACTGTTTCACTGAAGCAATATATATATATATTTTGTTTGTTTGTTTGTTTCGGAGACAGAGTTTCACTCTTGTTGCCCGGGCTGGAGTGCAATGGTGCGATCTTGGCTCACCACAACCTCTGCCTCCCGGGTTCAAGTGATTCTCTGGCCTCACCCTCCCGAGTAGCTGGGATTACAGGCATGCATCACCATGCCCGGCTAATTTTGTATTTTTAGTAGAGACGAGGTTTCTCCATGTTGGTCAGGCTGGTCTCGAACTCCCGACCTCAGGTGATCTGCCCGCCTCAGCCTCCCAAAGTGCTGGGATTACAGGCATGAGCCACGGCACCTGGCCACTGAAGCAATATTAATTGTGGATAGGATATGGGCCCTGGATGTAGACTGCCTGGGTTTTAGTTTTAATTTACTCCATACTAGCTGTGTGGCCTTCAATTTCTCAATGCTTCGGTTTCCTTATCTTTAAAATTGGAGTAATAATAAAACCTACCTCATAGTTACTGTTGTGATTAAAATGAGATAATATGTGTAAAACTTCCTGGCACATAGAAAGTACCCAACAAATATTAAGCACTCTTTTTACTGGGGAAAATGGACATTAAGCAAGTAATTAAAAGTGTGATGGGGAATTGCAGAAGATGAGGCCCATGGTGCAAAGACAATGTAATGGTGGCAGGTGGTGGTGTGCTGTGGAAATGATCTGGAGATTCAAAGAAGTACTCTCTAATGGAAGAATGGGTGGAAATGAGACTGGAGAGGAGGCAGCAGCCAGCTCATGGAGAGGGTCAGAGTCAGATTTTGGACTTCGTTCCAGGGTCATTGAGAGCCACTGAAGAGATTAAGCATGGGAATGACAAAATCAGAGTTGTGATTTTTTTTGTTTTTGAGACAAGATCTCTCTCTGCCACCCATGCTGGAGTGCGTTGGCATGATTAAAGTTCTCTGTAGCCTTGATCTCCTGGGCTCAAGCAGTCCTCCTGCGTCAGCCACCTATGTAGCTGGGACTTCAGGTGCATGCCACTGCACTTGGCTAATTTTTTAATTGTTTTGGAGAGATGATATCTTGCTGTGTTGCTCAGGCTGGTCTTGAACTCCTGAGCTCAAGCAATCCTCCTGCCTTGACCTTCCACAGTGCTAGAATTACAGATGTGAGCCACCATCCTTGGCCCAGAGTTGTGCTGTTAATAGATGAAGAGAAGTGGACAGATGTAAGAGATTGCAGGAATCGAATTGACAGGAATTGGTGATTGATTGGCTATAAGATAAGAGGGGAAAAAAAAGAATGAAAGATGACTCCCAGATTTCTGGATTGAGCCATTGAATTAATAGTGTGCCATTTACTCAGGATCTATGAAAGGAGGAGCAGACTTTCAGGGGCCGTTGAAGTTGAACTGCCAGTGCAGATGGTGATGGAGCTCAGAATATAAATGGGCATGGAACCTGGATGTGGATGAGATTGTCAAGGAAAACATTTAACAAGAAAAGACAACCAAGATGGAATTCTGGGTGTAGAAGAAAACCCCAGAGTAGACTGAGCAAGAGTACTCAAAGAGGTTGGTTAAAAACTAGGAGATGGTGATATGACTCAAACCAAGGGAGGAGAAAGGAGGGCATGGTCAACATTATCCAGTGCTGCTTCATTTTTTAATAAGGATTAAAAATCGCCCACTGGATTTGGCAATTAGATCTCTTATCAGCGTCATTTAAAACTCTTCTAGATCCTGAACATAGTGGTTTCTGAAGATCCAACCACATATTACAGCAAACATTAAAATGCACCAAACTCCATATTAAATTTGTCATAAAAATTTAGATTAACCTTTTTCCCTTTGAAATTATTACAAATTAAAATGTTCTATTTTCTTCTGTATTTGAGTCAATTTTTAATTTTTCTAAAATGTTTTTCTAAACTTTTTTTTTCAAACATTTTGTAGGTTCTTGAAAATGTAGAGGACCTAGGCTGTCATAAATAGTGACCATATTCAGGCTGGGGACAGTGGCTCATGCCTTTAATCCCAGCACTTTGGGAGGCCGAGGTGGGCAGATCGCTTGAGGTCAGGAGTTCGAGACCAGTCTGGTCAACATGGTGAAACCTTGTCTCTACTAAGAATACAAAAAATTAGCCAGGCATGGTGGGGGCTGTCTATAACTCCAGCTACTGGGGAGGCTGTCTGGAGAATCTCTTGAACCCAGGAAGAACAGCCTGCAGTGAGCCAAGATCGCACCACTGCACTACAGCCTGGGCAAGAGAGCCAGACTCTGTCTCAAAAATAAAACAAACAAAACAGATAGAACCACATTCAGAGGGGGCTACAGGGGCCATGGAGTGAATGAGTGATGGAGCCAAGACAGTAAGTATGAACTTCTCTTTCCCAGACATAGCAAGGAAAGAAAAGAAAGAGATGGAGAGAGCAAAGAAGGCCATAAAATCCAGGTAGGACATGATTTATTTAAGATTGGAGTTTTTCACATGGCTTAGAAGAAAAATGTAGCAAAAAAAATTGATGACCCAGGAGAGAGTAGTAATATTTGATCAAAATGCTGCTTAAGGAGACAAGAAGAACAGATCCAGAACATAAGTAGGATTCACCTTCTTTAATGTCCCTCTTTGTCTGAGTCCAGATGGAAGGAGGTAAGAACAGGTGGTGGATAGATGCTCACATCCTATAGCTATCATTAATAATGAAACGTTAAAATCACAACTGTATCAAGTAACTGCCACTACCATTTGGCATTGTTCTCCTAAAGATCGGAGACTACAATAATGGCAGTAAAAGGTCCCAGCAGTTAACAACTCTGTTTCATAAATAATTTCAAACTACTCTGTGATGCAGAGTGCTGTGTAGATGCCTGTTGGGGTTTGGCCCCTGATTCCTTTATGAGCCAAGAAGAGTCAATGTACTCTCTCTATAATAGATGTTGGAAGTAAAATGCCCACCTGTGTCAAGCAAATTTATTTGTCAAAAGCACCATCTGATAAATTTGTTGATTTACAGAGAAGGCAGGAGCTTTATGGGAAGTGCATTAACTCTTTGGGGCCCTTGGGGCAACAGAACTAAATCATTGCTGCAGTACTAAATGGTTTCTCTAATGGCCCCAAAAGTAAATGCATCCCCCAAAATCTCAGATGTTCCCAGGTGGCCATTCACCCTCTGAGACTTAAAATGATTACAAATACTTTTCAAGAGCTATATCGGTGGCCCAGTTCTCACTTTACAGATAGGGAAACTGAAGTTCATTCTAGGCCAGTTAATAACAGTTTAGAGTAGATACTAGCCAGCTTAAGTGGCCAGCTAATAATTAGCATTGCTGCTCTGACACCAATAGGTATTCCAGTGATCACCTCAGTAAATATTTGTCATTCGAAGTGTAACTGTTCACAGTAAAATACTCCATATTCATTCCCACGGAGTAGACAATTAGCTCCAATAAGATTGACTTATTGAATGTCCTTTTGCAAAAATTTTATTTTAGTTGTGGCTTTTTGTTGTTGTTAGATGGTTGTCAATTGTAGAAATAGAAATGAAAACTCAAGTCAATAAAGAAGATAGGAAAACTTTTTATGATAGATGCTGGAAGAAGGTCTCAAATTTCATGAGCAAGTTTATTAAGATCATACGCTGAATACATTGGGTCATCTTTGGAGGTGTTGCTTAACAAGCCATGAGTGTTTCAGAGCTGAAGGGGGCCTTGAAAGCCTTAACTCAAGAGTGCTTATTTTACAAATGAAAAAATTGTCTCTAAAGTGGCCCAGCCAGGCCTTTTGCCTTAAGCTTGCAAAGTGAGAAAACCTGTTTACATAAAGGCATCACGGAATGGGGGTCAGGGACTCCCAAGACTTGAAGACTAGTGGCCACAGAAACGGGGAGAAAGCATTGTACATGGTCGTTATTATTATCCAGATTTATTGTAAAAAGGCCCACCAATTCTTGGGCCTCTTCCCTCAAAAGGAAAAGACAACACATACACACACATGCACACACACACACACTCACCTACACACATAAAGAAAAATTAGTTACCAAATGATAAGCATGTAAAACTTGAGGCAAAGAAGTTCTATTCTGGGCTTATCCACCTCTAACCTCAAAGCTTACTTGCATGGCTAACAGCTTTTAGGAACTTCATGACCAGATACTCAATTGTAAATTTCTCTAGAAAGAAAAAAATAAAAGCTACAATAACAAAATGTACTCTGTAAGCACAACTGAACCTTAAATATTTTTGATGTTGCTTCCTAGTGTATTATCAATGTGTTATTATAAAGTTTACGTAGAAGAGCAATGATCTGTGTAATTTCTTGCCTAAAATGGTAGTCTTTTGGTCAGTTGACCAAGAATGAGAACAGCTTAGGGTTCTGGGATTGCATGGAATGAGACATTGGTTTTGTTTGTTTTGTTTTATCTTGTCATTGGTGATTAGATTTAGGACATAAGTGCCAAAATAGGCCATTTTAATCAACATTGGGACTTCCCTGTTAAAATCTTGGCTGAGTTCAGTGAGTTTCACAAACACATAAAAAGCAAGCTTAAATACTGGCAGAGGGTGGCCTGAAAAGGAAATTCAGCTTTCTTGCTGAATATTATTATTAATCAAAATAAATATAAGGATCAAATAATTATAATTGCATTAAACTCTTTGGGGATTTGAGACTTCTCTCATATCTATAAACTAAGAATAGCTATTATTGAATTCACTTATGAATCACAATCCTTTACACTTATTTGTCATCTTACACATCACAAAATGCTTTCACCTGTTATGATTTGGTTTGATGTTCACAGTGCAAATGTGCAGGACAGGTATTATTAGCCCCATTTAATAGATGAGTGAGTTGAACTTATGAATGGTCCGGAGCTCTTTCCATAGGCAACATTGCCTCTAAGATCCTGTTAGCTGTCCCTTTGTGATGAATAATCACTTCTTTGCTCAAGGAAGAACTAGGCCTTCAAAGGTTGCTGTCGTTTTATATAAATGTTGACTGAAGGTGTGCACAACCTGACCTGGAAATACAAGTATGTCATTGACATATCTTTACGATATTCAAGCAGGTTACCTTTTTTCTACCAATAATAATTGAAATAAATTAAAGAGAGTACAGATTAAACATATGTTTTTGGTTGATGGTGGGAATGTAAAGAGGCTCTTAATGAATTTGTTAATGGCTGTTTCCATTTTGCTCAATGCTCGGTTATCAATGCCAATGAGTTTTGGACTTTGATCATAATAACATTTATCTGTTTCTTTAAAAGCTGTTTTTTTTTTTCATACTGAAGGTTACCCTAGTTGCATAGTGCACTTTTGCCAGCCTGATGACGCTTCTGAATGCCTCCAGACCAGTGCTCCCTAAGAATCTGTAAACTATTCTTTTCATGCCAGCTGTTGTGCTCCTTTTATTCCCCCAATTTGCATATGGTGCGTTACTGAACAAGAGAGTTTTTCTTTCGATTTCACCCAATGCAGGTGTGCAGTCATTCTGTGAGAGCTTTTGTAATCGGCTATGTAAATTATCTCTCAGGTCCAAGGGCCAAAAATATGGTTTTTCATAAAGACAATAAAAAACCATAATATTTATACTTTATTTTTTTTCAGTCTTCTGAGAGAATCTTTCTGCCAGTAGCAACATCACAAATGGCATCAGTCATTGTGGGAAGAGTTGGCAATTATTTTTCTAGCTGGTGTAGGTTTGTAGAAAACAAAAATTTTCCAAAGCCATAAATACGTAATAAAATGTATTGGCTTACTTTGCTTTCTGGAAAAGCCCACCAAAATTTCTTTTTTGTATTTACTTTTAAAATCTTCCCAGATACTTAAGAATTCCTGGACTCTATATCCTCTCAGCCACTGCTTTTTATTTTCTCCTGCAGTCATTTTCTATAATATGTGCTTATCTCAGACTCAGAACACCAAACTGAAATAGGTGGAAAATTTTTCTTTTTTCCTCAGTTATATTTATGTGTACAGATGCTAATTGGGGTAAAATGAAGGTACTATGAATCTTTAGACATTATAGAAAATCTGGGCTTGTTAAAATTTAAGTGCCCTTAACCTTTATTAAGTATTGTAACCAGAAGTCCTAAAGATATATAAAAGTTCAAATATTTATCATGTGTACAAATCTGACCCCAATAATAATAGATTACTTATCCTACAGCTCTTTTAAAATGTCAAAAATCATATCACATCTCATATAAAGAAAATATGTGATTTTCATGAAAACTAATTTCATTAATTATTCAGATGTCACTAGCCACCAAATTTAAGATGATTTTGAACTTAATTCCTTCTCAATAAACATAAAATAAATTAAACTTTTATTGATATGAACTATTGCTTTACTCCAAATTTTCACAATCCTTAAATAAAAATATAAAGCAGGAACTCAGACATTTTCACCAAATGGCTCCTTTCACCCTTAAGCTTTGTTCAAAGTTTTGGCCAATTCTATGAAAGCCCAAAAAAATAAAAAATAAAAACTTTCTCTGCTCTGTCCTTAAAAACTTAGTTTCCAAGTTAAAGTTTATAATCACATTAAAGTCATTTGACTTTTAATGTTTACATTTTATAGAAAGAAAAAGGAGTATTCGAGTTGGTTTCTGGTAGGTTCCAAATAAGGCAGAGTAGAGCCTTAAATTTCTTGTAATGATCAGAAGGAAATGCATCCTTTTTATTATGTGGTAATCTGTTGGCTGAGCTCAGGTTGCCAACCTCTCTGTACCCTGCTTTGGTTGACTAGTTGGCTCATTCCTCTGGATGTTACAGCCTGTGCTGGTAGAGAAGGGGACTCAGACACCAACTTTAGGCTCAGACTGACTTGAGAGAGTAATAGTCTCAATCGGCTTTGCAGAAAAAAAGTCATGTTGTACCATAGACATGAGCAGTTTTTCTAAATTCTGTCATTTTAAATATATCTCCTGGTCACTTTTCTTAGTTCTCTATTGATCAGGCCACTGGAGAAACATAAGGATTTTTACAAAGTATTTGTCTTTCCAGGAGACCGCATTCCAGATATGAAAATATATAATCCCCATACACTTTCCTAAAGATCGTGCTAAGTCATCTTCCCTCACTCATTCTTGCTGGAGCCCACTCCCATGTTCCTTTTGTAGGTGGCATCTATTTCTTATCCACTGTAAATTGTGCCAACCTGCTTTCTTCAGCAGTTTGTTGGTGCTAAATAAATGGTGTGATTTGTAGTAATAATGGTGATGATAATGACTCTTAAAACACCTAACTAATCCCAGTGAACTCTCAGTGATGTTTAGGCTGTGGAACACATGGTTGACTAACAGTGATAATGACTGAAAACGAGGTGATAAATTACTATGCAGATTGTTGATGGCCTATAACTGCCTTAAAAGGGGGATATTTTATAACAGACTAATCCCGTTTAAATAAATGTGTGTGTAGCATTTTAGATATATAGGACTGTATCTGTATTTTTAAATAATAACCAGCTCCCTAAAATACAAGATGCAAAACAACTTAGATAAACACTCCTTAGGTCAAGGGCCATGGGAGGTAAGAATTAAGGTTGTGTTTGCTCTTTCTTGAATGTTGCATTGTTCCTGGGTCGGTAAGCATAACTTTAGAGACTCCACCAATATAAACACTAAACTACCTAGTTATGAGCCTGTGTTTACACAGTCCGGATCAAAAGCACAGACACTCAGGTTCATTTGCATTTGCTGCCAAAAATGTCCTAATTCTTCTTTTGAAAGGGAGCAATAATTCATATTTTGATGCCATTTACTCCCAAGGTTAATTTATATTTACAAATTTTATAACAGGCCTCATGTTCTTTACCATGTTGCCAGCACTTTCGTTTCTTTTGAGTTGCATTGTTCTTTTCTAAGGAACTGATTGTGTGGCAGATCGTCGGATCATTGCAGGGAGCACAGATGAAAAGCCTGTTATTCCAAAGGATTAAATTGCAATTCTTAGTGAACCATTGCCAAGCGGTTTTTTTTTTTTTACAAACCCGAGGAGGATTGGAAATAGGAAATGTTATGCCTTGAAAAGGGGTGGGAATGGTTGAATGGATGAGGAAGAACAATCATCCTAGTAAGTGTTATTAAATTCTCTTCAAGTAAAATCATGGAGCAAATAAATGATAAAATCTGTAAAATATCCAAATGGTCAGGAATAATAAGCAACTGAGTTTGTAAAGAAGTAATAACATCATGGGATAGATTTTGATTGAATCTATCCCATGATTCAGTAAAAATTTACTCATGATTTTTATTGAATGTAGCATGTAGCATTAATACACAAAAATAATTAAAATTCCAGCTTTACTTTAGCATCTTCAGGGTTCAAGGGCTATGGGGGCAGAGAACCTAAGATTTGCAAATCACTTGAATATGACCTTTTTGGGGAAGGATAAAATGTAGCAGGAAAAAAACAATGAAAGGGAATCTCTATCTTGGAGCATGATAACTGAGCACATTCCCCAAAATCTGACCTGAAATTAGGAAGAGAAATTAGTTCTGTTTGAGGTTCTAAACACCAGGAAAGTTTCATATAACCTGAGAGGGGACAGGATAAGTAAATTTTGGAAAGGAAACACCATAAAGAAGAGATGTTTCAAAATTCAATTCTGAAATATGTTAATGAACTCAGAGGAAGATAAAGGATTTAAGTGCCCAATGTAATGGAGAAATTAGAGTAAGGAGAAAAGAAACTGACAATTTACTGTGTGCTCTTTGCAACAGGGAGCCTACAGGATGCCATTGTGGTTTCTGTTTGTGTATTACTCTAAGAATCAGAACAAACTCCACATGAAATGCTGTAATAAAGAGTTGAAAAATATGCACTGAAAGTATACCATGTTTCAGGCACATATCAAGCATGATGGTACATGCTTGGGATTAAAAAGATGGATGAGATACAATACCTGTGCTCTAAAAGTTCATAGTATTTGGGAGAAAAGAGAGACATACAAGAGGATGATTGCAGTCAAAACATTGGAGCAGATGCTACAAGGATATGTAATACAAATGAAGTTCAAGAGCTGCAACTTGCTTTCCCTGGGAAAATCAAGAAATGTTTTGAAAAAGTGGTAGTGTTTGAGTTGGGTCCTGGAGGATGAGTAATTCTTCAGGCACAAAGAAGACAGATGCAAAGAATAAGGTGCATGCAGTGTGATAAGTTCAGGGTTGCCTGGGTTGAAGGAGTCAGCAGGAGAGGAGTTTGGAGGTTGGTGGGGTTAGGCTATGGAGGGCCTTTTGTAGTTGCTAAGGGGTTTAACTTTAACCAGTTAGGTGCAAGACAGTGTTACCAGCTTTAAAACAAGGGAATGATCCAATCAAATGTGTGTCTCAGGACAGAAGCTCTGGCAGGGAGGGATAGGATGAGGCTGATGTCTGCAGGTAGCAGTTAGGAGGCAGTTGCAGCAGAGACAAAGGGGAGATGAGAGATCAGATTCCATAGATAGTTTGGAGATGGTATGAGTAGACCTTTGGGAGATATTAAATGTTAGGAGTGAGGAAAAGGAAAAGTTGAAGGGGTTTGCAGCTCCTAAGGTTGTGATACCACTAAGTGAAATAAAGAACACTGCAAAAGGAATACATCATTTATGTCTACAGCAGGGTAGTATGGGGGGTGGCATGCAGGGAAGGCTAGCAGATAGGTTGTTAAAATCCTGCCTGTGTAGTGGAGAAGACTACAGCTTGGAGAGAACCAACCAGAACAATGTTCTTACCCTGCCCCACCCTATTGTGTCCTTGAGGAGACTCATGGGTCAGAAACATTTGATTGGAATTTTGCTAATTTTTTATCTATTAAAAATGCTATTTTATTTATTTATTTATTTATTTATTTGTTTGTTTATTTTGAGATGGAGTTTCACTCTTGTTGCCCACCCAGGCTGGAGTACAAAGGTGTGATCTCGGCTCACTGCAACCTCAGCTCCCGAGTAGCTGGGATTACAGGCATGCACCACCATGCCTGGCTGATTTTGTATTTTTAGTAGAGATGGGGCTTCTCCATGTTGATCAGGCTGGTCTCGAACTCCCGACCTCAGGTGATCCACCCACCTCGGTCTCCCAACGTGCTGGGATTATAGTCATGGGCCACTGCACTGGGCCACAAAATGCTATTTTTAAAACAGGCACATTCAAGCCTGCCATGTACTGAATATTATTACAATAGAGACCAACAACATGCCAACTCATCTCAGACTAACCTAGAATGTGGCTCTCAGAACAAATGAAGTTCCCTCTCATTACTTATAAATGGAATAGTGTCCTGATATTACAAGGCAACTTGTTTAAAAACTCCTATTTTTACCATTTCCAACAGCTTATTTTTGTTGTCAAGAAAATCTCAATACTATGCAACTAGTAAGAAATCACAGAAATATCAAAACAGTCTTACTTTTCCAATTCATTGATATGCATAAATACGATAAATTTAAACTCATGAAATGTTTATGAAATATTCTTATTTATTTCTCATATTCTATCTGATATATTAATAGTTTGGATATTTGTTGCTGCCCAAATCTCATGTTGAAATGTAATCCCCAATGTTGGAGGTGGGGCCTGGTGGGAGCTGTTTGGGTCATGGGGGCACATCCCTCATGGCTTGGTGCTGTCTGCATGGTAGTGAGTGTGTTCTTTCTGGGCCCATTCCCTCTCTGCCCTGCTTTCACCATGTGACATGCCTGCTCCCAATTTGCCTTCTGCTTTGAGTAAAAGCTCCCTGAGGCCCCCTCAGAAGCCAGGCAGGTGCCGTCACAATGCCTCCTGTACAGTTTGCAGAATCACGAGCTAATTACGTCTCTTTTCTTTATAAATAACCCCGCCTCTGGTATTTCTTTATTTCATCACGAGAACAGCCTTACACACCATCGTATATGGATTGTGATTATTCATAAGATTTCTTTGGGTTCTACTTCTTAAAAAGTTTTAAAAACACTGAATATAAAGTATATATTACATTTATTTCTCCTGAAATTTATTTCTCAGATTGTTAATCAGGTCTTCAATTTATTGGACTCATTTAAAATTCTAAAGTTGTTCTTTTGCTCTTTTCACACACATATCCATATTCTTCTTCTGGCTCCCCACTTCTCCCTCTGAGCTTGGGATTTATGCAAGACAATAACGGGAACAATCTGATTTGGCAGCATAATAACCAACCAAAATATGTCTTTTCTGTTTTTCATTTTGCTTGATCATGACAACATCAAAATGCAAGAATGGGTGAACTGTTTTGAAGTCTGGGTTTTGAAAACACGTTTGCTGGTGTGGATGTGTGTGCATTTTTATATTTAACATTAATAGCAGCTTTCTCTGTCATTTTTACACTTCCGTTTCAAAAACAGTGGCCTGGACAGATCCTGGCAAAATACATTAAATGGTTATGGTAGCAGCTAAAATTTTTGTGGAAGAATAAAAATGTACATTAATACAATTTACACTTATTTTATTAGTTTATGTAATCTTATATGAGCAAGGATCAACTCTTCTGTTGTATATAACTTTTTAATATGTTATTTGAACTTCACCAGCAGCTTATTGATTGGGTTTCAAGCATTAATCAGGCCCCTCACAAGTACTATGAGAGGCTTAAACATCTTGCATCCATCATAAAGAATAAGTAGGACCATAATGACTAATCACATTAGCATAATTTAAAAATGCAGAGCGTGAATAGCTTTTTTCCCCAAGATTTGTAGTAAAAACATATGCACAATAAGACTGGAACGATTCATTACACCATTGGCTTGTTTATATTATAACATATTTATGTGCCCGGCAGAATGAAACCATAAAACTGCCATTAATGAGTACAGGAAAGAGGTTCTGTTTTTAACTAAATTACATGAATTCATAATGAATACATTTTAAAAAAATTATTTTAAGGAAGGGATCTTGCTATCATGTTGTGTCCTTTTGGGACATTACAAAACCCATTCTCATCATAGATCTTTTTTGTCATCTACACTTCGCACTTTTCACTTAGGCTATAAGTAAATTTAGCAATTTATGAACAAGTTTCTGCCCTTAAAGCCAAATAATAAGTTGCAGGTGGAGTCACTTCATATTGCAGAAGCACACAGCTAAAGGAAAATGTATTCTTAGGGGAAAAAACAAAAACAAAAACACCTTTTTCTTTGTAGCCACTTACAAATAAAAAAAAAAAAAATCTTGCCACCCCAATGGATATGAGTTCACTCGTTCCCTCTCAGAACTTTTGGGATGTCTGCTTTAGGATTGAATTTGTCCGCTAAATATTATTTATTGAGTGCCAGGCACTGAGCAAGATGCTTCAGAGGCAACAGTGAAAAATAACAAACATAGTAGTGCCTTAATTGCCATTGCCTTACCATCTAGTAAGAAAAGCAGAAAGAGAAACCGACATTTAAATTATAGTATAAAGATTTTATCATGGAAGAACTAACAAGCAAGGCGTCCAGGTGCAAGGACAGTGTTGATACCTGGAAGGTAAGCAGGAGTTTGCCAGGTGAAAGGGCATAAGGGTTAAACAGAACTATTCCAGGCAGAGGGTAGTATTCTATGTGGAATGTTTAGGAAACCGAGAATAGTCATTATCAAACAATTGTTGAACACATGTTGACTGCATATAGCTAAACCATAAATCCCAAGAAAAAATATAGCAAGAGATGAAGCTAGACAGTATTCAGGGGTCCAGATTTATTCACTTAACCATATTCAGGAGCTAGGGAAATATCAGTGTGCAAGACAGACATGGTATTTTCTCTCAGGGAGCTTATTGTTTAGCTGGGGAAACAGATAAAAATAATCACCATAATAATGTCAAATTGTAATGAATGCAATGAAGAAAACAAACAAGTTGCTAAGAGATAATAACAAGAACTTACTTTAAATGGGATCAGGATGATGCCTCTGAGGAGGTGAGACTTGAAGAATGAGAAGGAGTCAGATCATGAAAGTCTGGGGAATCTTATTAAGGAGCTATGGCTTTATCTTGAGGTTACCCATGTTTAAAGATTTTAAGCAGGGGAGAGATGTCATCAATTTGCATTTTAGACAAATCACCCTGGCTGCTATGCAGAGTCTGGAGATGAATAAGGCAGGAGGTAGGGAAACAAGTTGGATGGTGTATTTGTCTGTTTCTTTGCTATAAACGAATGCCTGAGGCTGGGTAATTAATAAAGAAATGAGGTTTATTTGGCTCACAGTTCTGCAGGCTGTACAGGCATGGTGCCAGCATCTGTTCAGCTTCTTGTGATGCCACAGGAAGCTTACAATCATGGTGGAAGGCAAGGCGGAAGCCAGCATATCACATAGTGAGAGAGGGAGCAAGAGAGAGAAGGAGGAGGTGCTAGGCTCTTTTAAACAGCCAAATCCCGTGTGAACTCATAGAGTGAGAACTCACCTGTTAAGGTGAGGACAGCATAAAGCCATCATAAGGGATCTACTCCCATGACCCAAACACCTTTCACTACACCCACCTTCAACATTGGAGATCACATTTCAGCATGAGATTTGGAGGGGACAAACATCCAAACTATATCAGATAGCTTTTCCAGGAATCTGGGTGAAAGATAATTTCCTAGTGCTAGAATATTTTAGTCACTGTGGTATTAGGCAGGGATAATATTAAAATACTTAGCTATTTTGGCATAAACACTGATCCATCAGAATGGATGCAAGCCTTAGCACTAGAGCAGAGTCTTCAGGCATCTATCTGCTAGACCAGGCTGGATGGGGCAGGTGGACTCCAGAGGTGGAGCCAGCACAACAGGAGCTTAGGCCAGCAGTTCTTTAAAACAAATATGGAAGTATTTCAGTATTTTAGCAACAGATGCTGCTATACCAGCCTAAGAATTAGGTATAGAGAGCCAGGGAAAGATCCAGGAGATGAGTAGGAAACAGAAGGCTTACGTTTTGGTAATGTGAAAGAATGCCAAAGGGAGGCGTTAATGATTAGGCTCTGGTTTCTGCTTGGGAAACCAGGTAGAGTCATGTATGTATTTATTCAATTATATTTGCTCAGCACTTTACATTTAAGACATCTATCTGAGAGACTTGCAATATCAAGTGGGCGATCGGATGTATGAGTAAGGAACTGGGGGAATGATCTGGGCTGAAAAAGTAAATTTGGGAGTTTCCAGCATAAAGATATCATTTAAAGCTACAGAATAGATGAAGTCCCCTAGGGAGAGAAGCAATAGAACCCAGGACAGAGTCCTGAGCAACTCCATCATGTAGTTTGTGAAGAGGAGAAGGAGCCTTTGATGATTGACAAGTATTCCTGCTGAAGGAAGGAAATCAGTCTTGGAAGGTTTCAGAAGATGAGTGGAGAGTATTTCCAGAACGAGGAGGGAGTGGCTGGCTGTGTTGAAAGCTGTGTAGAGATTAAGAGAGAGAAGACTGGAGTCTCTGAGGGATTTAGCAACATGGAGATCGTCGGTGACCTTGATAAGGACAATTTTAGTAGGTGGTGAGCACAGAGGTTGGATTATCTAGAGTTGAAGGTAAATGAGCAGTGGAGAAAGAGAGATGGTGAGTACAAAACAACTTTTTGCGGTGATGTGGGCTTCTTTGATTTTTATTTAGGGGAGGGACTTGAGCAAGTTTAATTGCAAGTGGGGGAGCCATTGAGGTATTTCGATAGATTCTAGGGGTGTACAAACTAGGGCTCCTGTCTATTTTTGTAAGGAAAATTAGAAGACAGCCACTCTCATTCAATTATGTATTGTTTATGACTGCTTTTGTGCTACAAGTGCATAGTTTAATAGTTGTGATAGAGACCTATGGCCCACAAAACAAAAATGTTTACTCTCTGGCTCTTTATAAAAAAAAGTTTGCCAATCTCTGGATTAAGCTAAAATATTACATGCCCTGGCCCATTTAATTTCCCCCAGGAAACCCAAATAAGTACATATGTATATAAATGCATGCATAAGCACATAAACCAAATAAAAGAATTTGTTTCCCAAGGCAAAAGTGCGATGGAAATTCTGTCTAGTCAGTTTACCAATTTATCAACAAAAAAGAGAAAAAGACTTTGCTCTTCTGTTGATAATACACTTATAGCTGTTGTTGACAATAGAAATTAGCCCATTGTAGTCACCACTACATACCCAGTACCTGGTGCTGAGCCTGACGCATGGTAGGTGTCCAATACATATTGTTTGAATCAAGGAAGGAAAGGTACCGGGTGCTGTACTACAGGATTGCTTGGAGCAAGAAGCAGAGGATCTTTCCTAGGTTTGGGTAGATAGCAGAGAATTCCCAAGGTAAATGAGCTTATCTGGAGCTATCCCAGCGAGGTTTGTGGAACCTGGAATAAATCACATTCCTTTAGAATTAATTTGAGAGGTGAAGGGGGGAATGGGTTGGGCAGATGAGGCCAAAGCTCATGTCAAGAGTAAGCTCAATATGGAAACAAAGTCACAAAGAGGCAGTGTGTAGTTTGGCTGCAGGAAAGGGCCATCCCTGCAGCTCTTTATTTGTTGTGGTGAAACAGCAAATAGAGATGAGCCAAATTTATGTATAGTCTAAGCCAACTTATCCCTCAGGAGTGGGACCAGGAGTTGGTCTGTTAAAAAGTAGGTTAAAGCAATAAGTCAAAAAATGCGATTTTCCACAAACATTTTAACTGAAAAAAAAAAAAAAAAAAAAAGGATATGTCATCAGTTTTCCAATCCTTTGATATGGGGGCAAGGCCTTTTCTTTTCTTTCTTTTTTTTTTTTTTTTTTTAAATTGAGACAGGGACAGGGTCTCGCTCTGTCAACCAGGATGGAGTGCAATGGTGTGATCATAGTTCTCTGCAGCCTTGACCTCCAGGACTCAAGCGACCCTCCCACTTAGCCCCCCAAGTAGCTGGGACTACAGACACATGCCACCACATCTGACTAATTTTTAAAATTTTTTGTAGAGATGAGGCTCATTATATTGCCCAGACTGGCCTCGAACTCCTGGGATTAAGTGATTCTCTTGCTTCAGCCTCGCAAAGTGCTGGAATTACGGGCCTGAGTTACCAGGCCTGGCCAGCAAGGCCTTTTCTTTGAGCACAGGACATCACAGAACATCACTCTTGAATAAAGCACAACTCCTATATATTAACTAAGATTTAAAGTATGGATTTCTTTAAAGGAGAGTGAGAGCTTATAGAGAAATGGGAAGAGATCTGAGCACAGTATCCTTCTAGATTTTTTTCCACAATCTTTTGCAGCTGTATTACTCACACTTTGTGTTGCTTTCAACTTGTTTTCATAGAAACAGCTCTTTTGCCTTCACATTTTATTGATTTATATAATATTTAAGGAAATCACATCATTATTATAATAAAATACAACTATCATGAACAGATTTAGGAAATAACAACTGCTTCTCAGGGAGCACATAATTCCTATCAGAGAGTAGCCTACTAATTTTGTTCTGTGTTGGGGAGCATTATGATACAAAGGGAATAGAGACTCACTGATTCTGGTGAGTCCAGGAAGGCGAAGCAGGTTAAGACTGTTTTCGGCAAGGGTGGTACAAGCACGTTACAGGCAACAGATGGTGCTCCTTGAGTCACTGACAAGCTGCCAGAACAGCTAGGTCCCCTGAATATTGACCTGGGGCAGCTGTACCAAGTCATCCCACTCTAAGGACCTTGAAGTATTGTGTGTTGGAAAGCACGTATTAAGCACTTGCTGTAGCTGCTTCTGGAATACAGTATGTGGAATACTAGCTGAATCCTCCTAACAATGCAACTTTGAGAGAATTACAACTGATGAGAAACCAGCCTTACTTATCCCATAGCAGATTTAGCTTTGGAAAGTATACTTAAAATTCTCCAACTGCTAGATCTAGACAGAGACAGTAAAATCTCAGTAAACATATTCTGGCAGCTTGTTACATGGTGACTAACAAAGAACACCCAAAATAGTGGGCAGAAATCACTGAACAATATAAAAATCAGAGTAGTGGTTAATGTATTACCATGAACTGAGACTGGGGAACCCTCTGTTCTCCATCAAATGCCTACCCAGCTTTCTAACTTATTTTATGCTAAATTTGGGCTGATAAAAATGATTCTATTCTCTACTACCAATATTTTGGAAAATTATTTCCAATAATATGGAAATGAGAGAAATAAGATTGCCCTGTAAAATCAACACTAGCATTGATGAAAAATAGATATTCAGCATCTTAAGAAACAGAATATTTCCAATATAAGAACATTTATAATGTTAAATATTCTATATTGAGATATTTAATGGTAGAAGTTGAAGAAGACTAAAAAGTTCAGATACCTTCTTTGACAGATGTGGATATTAAGACCCAGAAAGGTTACATGATTTAGTCAAGGATCCATAGCCAGTTATGAGCTAACCCAGTTACAACCCAAGTCTCTCAGGTCCTAGTCTAATGTTTTCTCATTATAACACCCTCCTTCTACATGAAATCTTCTGATAAGTTGGCATCCTTAGTGACCTGGCTACCGTAGCTGAGTCATAAATTACCCCATAACTCAATGATGTAACACAACCATTTAGTATGCTCACTGAGTCTGTGCATTACAGATTTCACACAGGGCACTGTAGCGCTGGCTTGGCCCTGGTCTTCGCTCCAAGGCTGAGGGCTGGGATTATTTGAAGGCTCATTCACATGTCTGCTAGTTGACCCATCTTGGAAGTCACACAGCATGACTTCCACTCTATTCCTCTTTTGTTGAGGCAATCATAAAGGTCCACCCTAGTACAAGGGGATAGATGCCACTTGTTGATGGGAAGTAGCAAGATCCTTGAAGAGCATGTGAGACCAGAAATATTGCTGAGACTACTTTTGGAAATTACAATTTGCTACAATTAGGAATTAAAGGAATTCTTTGCAAGAAGAAAACTAGAGGGAGAAAAGAGGCAGAAGAACAATAACAAATCATACCTGCAGGCTGAGTTTATCTACTCCCATTTCTCTCCCTCTGGGGAACTTTGCAATCTGTGCTTACTGCAAATTGAATAGGAATAAAGCATTTTAACTCAACATTATTGAAGCTTTTATTTCATTTAACTGTCTAGTTTGGTGTGTTGGAAAGTATGTTTATAGGATATATCCCTAGCATAAAAGCCTTCACAATGAGGAAAAAGGGAGAAATTATTTTAATTGAAGAAATTATTTCTTTAAATAGCTTATATACTAGACTATAAAGAAAACATCAATAAATCTCTTAAAACACGAAGTGCACAGACATATTCTCTGACCACAGAATAATAAAACTACAAATAAAACTACAAATCAGAACAAAACATTTCGACAAAAATTTCCCACCCACTTGAAAATAAAAAAATACACTTCTCCATATCTCTTGGGCATAAAGAGGGAAATATGATTGCAGTTACAGAATATATAGAAAATAAGAATGAAGACACTACAAAAGTCATGGGATGTGACACAAGTTAGATTTAAGTGGCATGTAAACCAGTGAGGAATGAATAAATGACAACACCAGCAGCAGCAATGGCTGACACTTCATGTGTTGGACACTTGGAGCTTTACACGTATAAATCCGGTTACTCCACACAACAACCTATAGGTAGACACTATTATGTTCATTCTCATTTTCCTCTGAGGAGGAAATTGATGTACAGAAGGAAAGAGTGATTGGAGCAACATTGTGCAACTAGCCCCTATCATGTGCCAAGCAGTGTCCAGGCACTAAGGTTGCAAAGATGACCCAGGCAGGCAAAGTCCATGCTCTTTGACAGCTCCCCATTACTGCTGGGCAGGGTGAGAATTCCGCTTCCCACTGGGCCTCCATTGTTACCTTCCTGGCAGGGAGGTGTAGAAGTGCCTCATAACTGCTCTACTTGAGGCCTCCACTGATACTGGGGTGAAGAGGGGGCCTCATTTCCACTGGGTCATGGTGAAAACCCTGAAGCTCCACCAGACCTCCTCTAATGGCACCCCAGTTGGGGGTGGGAGTGGAAGTCCAAACTCCCTATGTGGTCTCTACTGGTAATGGGGAGGAGGATGGTGGAGGAAAGTGCGTGTCATTACTGCCTGGTGCTCCCTACTCAGCATTCTTTCACAGCACCTTGGACAGCATGTTGGGAGGGCCTCAGTGTAGCCTGGCAGAGGGTTACAGTCTAGGCTTCCTAGTAGGACTTGTTTAGCATAGATGGGAATAGGGCCACAGTTTTTTTTTTGTTTTTTGTTTTTTTGTCATTTTAGGAGTGGTTATTGTCTAAAAGTTTTCTGTTTTACTAGGCTGACCCTTTCCTGGTTCTTTGGCTTGACAAATCTTGCTTTTGTTGAGGCTTTTTTTTTTTGGTTTGTGCCTGTTGGTGTTTGTGGCTTACCAGCTTATTCAGCTCAAAGCCTGGGATATATGAGGCAAACAAACAAAAAGCACAGAGAACTATTACTGTGTTGTTCCTCAGGTTCCAAATCCCCCATCTGGTCTGCCTTCTTCTCTCCACCTTTCAATGTTTTAATATTTCTTTTGTATGTAATGCCAAGAGGTTTTCATTTGATTTAGCTGGAGGAATAGGAGAAAGTATGTCTATTACATCTTCCCAGAAGCAGAAGTCTCCTGTTTTGTTTTAAGAAAAAAAAAAAAAAATCTGAGAGCATATGCTCATTCTCAGACCAAAAAGACAAACAGAATGACAGGGAGTTACATATAATGATAGGTAGAGGGGAAAAGTGAGATCCATGCACTCAAGCGCTTTTTACTTGGGCATTTGTCACTTTTTTGACAGTTCATCAGTTACAAGAAGAAAAGCTAAGAATATACAGTACTACAGATTCAAGGAGTTTAGTGGATTTGGTGGTGGGTGAATGAGAAAGCTCTCCACTGTTGGATTCTATTGTCCCCAGTAGAATAGAAGGGAATCCTCCAACTGAGAAAGGAGTGGCTCAGGGAAGGCTAGGGATTTGCAGAGAGGAAGGTATGAATCAGTTGCTTTGAAAGGTGGTAGAATGAACTGACTAGAGCAATATAGTAGGATTGCTGAGCATACTGAAGCCACATACATTTTGAAGAAAATCAGTCAGCATAGTTGCTTGTTACCTTCCAGAACTAGGTACAGAGTAGGTGGGTAGATTTAGGTTTAATCAGTAGTTGTTGCCAGATTAAATATCTGAGGAAAGGAATAAGGACATGGAAGGTGTGTGTAAGGGAGTGATTATGATGATGGAACACAGGATCAGTACCACAGCATGGCACAATTGCAGAAGGCACATTGTATTTTGCAACACAGTTACCCTGCATAGATTCTAATCTGGATAAAAATGAATTTGAGGCTAGGCGTGGTGGCTCAGGTTTGTAATCCCAGCACTTTGGGAGGTGGGAGAATCACTTGTGCTCAGAAGTTCGAGACCAGCTTGGGAAACATAGTGAGACCTCATCTCTACAAAAAATAAAAAACTTAGCCAGGTGTGGTGGTACACATCTATAGTCTCAGCTACTCATGAGGCTACAGGCAGGAGGATCACTAGAGCCCAGGAAGTTGAGGCTGCAGTGAGCTGTAACTGTGCCACTGCACTCCAACCTGGGTGACAGAGCAAGACCCTGTCTCAAATAATAATAATAATAATAATAATAATTTTAAGATGAATTTGAGAAGGTGGACAGTGAACATGAACATATGAGGATGAATGGGTTGGCAGTCCTAATGGGGTTGAATAACTCTTAACATAGAACTCATAAATTAAAGGAACTCAAGGACAGGAGACGTTGGCCATAGGGTAGATATTTGAAATTTAGGAGGTGAAACAGATTTTAGAAATGAAAAGCTCTAGGGTATGAGAATGGGTAGCTGAAGTGGGGTGGATGGAAGACTGCTGGAAAACTAGATACACTTACCAACCCTCCTATTGAGAATAATTAAAAACAATGAATAAAATATAGAAATATGTTTTAAAATGCATCAATGAACTGGTAATAAAGTAAGGCCAAAATAATTCAAAGCAAGGCCCTAGCAAGATGACAGAGGCTCTAATGCTGGCTTCTGTACTGAGCAGTTTTGACAGATCCAGGGGATCTTGAGCTCCAGTTTTCACGGCCTTGTGAGATGTGGACAATAGGTCACAAAGCCTACGTCCAGCCCAAAGAAGGTAGTCTAAAAGACAACATCCTACATAAAGCTCAAAAGGGTATACCAGAAACAAAATTGCCCCCACAGCAGACAACAAGAAAATTTGCTTATCTTAAAACTTGGCACTGGGTAAAGGAGAAGGAAAATCTCCCCGAAAGTTTATAAGTACAAGCCAACCCTTATGTGTGAGTTTTGCTGCCTGAGTTTTACTACCTGGGTGGTCTGGAAAAACTTCAAGCTGAGAATTTAGTTTAAAGTGGCCCTCCTTCAGTAGTACCCGTGGGCATCTGGCAGAAACAAATGCAAATCCTCTTTAAATGAACTCCCTTCAATCTAGGCTTCAAAGAATTCCCATAGAAATATGAATCCACAGTCAAGAAACAAAAGCACCGTGAATGATACCCAATACAAATAATAAGCTTCTGAATATCACCCACAAAAAACTTTAGTCAGGTACTAGAAAGATGATACAAAATTTATATACAATTTGTAAGGATTAGATAGGCAGAAAAGTTACATAGTCATCATTCGCAGATGATGATTTTTTTGCATAGAAAATACAAAAGAATCTGCATACAAATTAGAATTAAGCCTTTTTAGCAAAATTGCTACTTATAAGGTTAATAATTTAAAATGAATTTCTTTATAGCCGCAAATAAAAACAGGTAACATTTACAATACTATAAACATATTAAGTACCTAGGGATAAATTTAACAAAATATATATAAGATCTGTACACAAAAAAAATCATAAAATTATTGACAGAAATTAAAGCATGTTTAAATAAGTAGAAAGAAATACTATGTTTATGGATAGGAAGATTCAATATTGTAAAGTTTTCACTTTTGTTGTAATTGGCCCATATATTTAATTCAATTACACTCAAATCCCAACAAGGTGGGGTTTTTTGTTTTGTTTTGTTTTTCTTTTCGAGGTTTTTTTTTGTTTTTTTTTGTTTGTTTGTTTTTTTAAGGAGGAAGGGTTAAAGAGTGGATAGTGGAACTTGGCAGGTTGCTTGTCAAATGTATCAGAGCTGGCTGATCAGAGCTGAAAATCAGCTGGGAAAGCATAGACTTTAAATACATGATGCTGAAACAACTGGTTATTCCTACAGGAAAACTCAATTTGAACCCCTATCTCACACCACATGCCAAAAAACCTATTCTAGATGGATTAAAGACTTAACTTTAGGTAGAGCTTTAAAACTTTTGAAGGATAATATAAGAGAATTCCCTTTTCAATTAAAGGAAGGGAAGGGTTTCTGAAGCTATATTGAAAAGCACAGATAGTAAAGGAAATTATTAAAGTCAACCACATTAAAGTTAAGAACTTCTGTACATCAAGAGATACCTGAAGAGAGAAAAAGATGAGCCACAAACTGGGAGAGGGGATTTGCTATACCTTTGTGACAAAGAATTAGCATCCAGACTACATAAAATCTGTAAGCCCGTAAAAAAAATACAGCCTAATTTATTTTAAATGGGAAAAGGATTTAAATGGGCACTTCACTGAAGAGAGAACACAAATGCTGAAAAAACATATGAAAATATGCCCAACTTCATTTGTAATCAGGGAAATGCAAATTAAAACCACAATGGCATATTATTTCAATCCTATTAGTTTGACAAAAGTTTTAAAATGTCAAATAACAAGATTGAGAAAAGATGTGGAACCACTGAGTTCTTATACACTGTTAGTGAGACTGTAAATTATTTCAACCATTTTGGAAGAAAATTTGCCATTATCTAAAAGGTTGAAAATGTGCATGCCTTTGATCCAGTAATTTCGCTTTTGATATTTGGCCAAGAGAAATTCTTATACACATGTACTGTGATACAGGTACAAGGATGTTCATAGTAGCATTACTTGTAATAGCAAAATCTATTCATTAACAGGAGAATAGATTTAAAATATGGTATATTCATATAATTGAATACTATATAACAGTAAAAATGGATACATTGTAGCTATGTGCAACAACATGGATGCATCTCAGGAATACATTGAGTGGAAAAAGCAAGTCACAGAAAGATCTATGCAGTAAAGTTTCAATTTATATAGTTCGAAACCATGCAAAATCACATATTATATATGTTCAGGCATATGTGCGTATGGAGACAAAAGTGACTCCATCTTGGATGCTAATCAACCGTGTTGACTTCTGATTAGCCCCAGTCCCATGAATGCCTCCTGATTTCTGTTTTAGTTACTGTCCTTAGTGTACAAACATGTACTCCTACTTTTAGATCAAAGCAACCTTGATGTTATCGCACAAATTATAGGCTGTGACACACATAGCAGTCTCACCTGTTCTGGAGGGTTGCCTTTCATTGTCTTGCTGGAGCACGTATACCTTTTCCCTGTGGTATAAAGCCGTGGTTCTGAGGATTAACAATGCGGAGATCTGCTTGTCTTGTGGCCACCCAAGACCACGCTTCTGTTTGTAAGTTCTCTCAACAAATCAGCCAATACTGACAAGCTGGATTTATTTGCCTCCTTCTTTGGTTTCTTGGCTCCTTTGGCATTTGGGGGCCACTTGGCATATATGGCCCTTTCATGGAAAAATATGCATGTGGTAAAATACAAACAAAATAAAGGGAATGATGAGTAAAGAAGGATGAGATTGGAGAGGGACACATAGAGGATTAGATGTGGTGTTTCTTAGGATAGTGGCTACATAAGTGACCACTGTATTGTTTTTAAAAACACTTAAACATTCATTTTATAAATATTTTTGTATATATTTAATATTTAATAAAAATAAAATTCCAAAGATCTTTCGAGTTGAGTAGATAAGAGAGGTTTATCACAGCATTATTTCATGCTGGAAATTGGGAAACAGCAAAGGTCACATAAGAGACTGGTTAAATAAATTAAGGTACGTCTATACAATGTAAGAGCATGCAGCAACGACGGATGATGTGTTAGAAATGTACGTACTGATAGGAAAGATATTCCTGGTAGAGCAGGTGAAAGAATAAGGTTACAGAACAACATTGTATCTTATTTGTATAAGGAACATATAAAAATACACATAGATAAGAGTATAAAAAGTGGCGCCTATAATCCCAGCGTCGGGAGGCCAAGGTGGGAGGATTGCTTGAGGCTGGGAGGTCAAGGCTGCAGTTAACTATGATTGTGCCACTGCACTGCAGCCTGGGCAACAGACCGAGACTCTGTCTCAGGAAAAAAAAAGTGTTCAGTAGGTACAACAAAAAGTTAACAATGTTGGGATCTGGAGGTTGATGTTAGGATTTATTTAATTTATTTTCTTAATTTCTCCTAGTTTTCCACCAAAGACATTATTACTGTTATATCAAAACCATGTCAGAGAAAGAATAACAAAGAATGTCTAAGAAAAATCAGACAGAAGAATGTAAATATAAAATATTTGGAAATGACCTTTACAAAATATGCTTCTTATTCTCTTCTTAGAGCTAAAAAAAGACTTGAAGATAAGTAGATGTGTGTGTGTCTGTGCGTGTGTGTGTGTGTGTGTGTGTGTGTGTGAAGTTTCTGGCTAAATATAATAAAGTTAAACTCTTCCCAATTTAATTTGTAGGATTAAAACAATCCCAAACAAAATTCCAGTGGATTTTTTTAATTGATAAAATGGCTCTAAGGTTCATCTGGAAGAATAAATGGGACTATTAATAATATAATTCTGAAAATTAAGAAATAAGAAGTTAGACTTGCTCAAAAGGATATTGAAATGTATGAAAGTGACAGCCCTTTCCACAATGATAGTTAAATAGGAAGCTCTTAAACATCGAATAGAAAGTGCTTAGGCATCTCTTTGTACTTTTAAAAACGGTATGTGATGAAGTAATTGTAACACATAAAGTGATGAATTATTTAGTAAATGATGTTGGAATAATGGCTAAAGAAGGATAAATTTTCACCTTAAACTGTATTCTGAAATAAATTCTAGATAAGTTAAAGAAATATAAAAAATTAAAAGCATTATAAACTACAAGGGAACACAGAAAATATGTAACAGATTCAGGATGTCGTTTAAGTCACTAAATCCAATGACTGTAGCACCAGTTGATAGTCTTGACTACAAACCCTTTTTTTATTCCCTTTGCTTCCTTTGGCTTTCATAACACTTCCCTAATTTTTCTCTTACCACTTTGGCCACTACTTCTCCAGTGACTGTGCAGGATTATCCTCCTCTGGAGACCATTATATGTTTGAGTTTCTCTGGGCCCATTCCTTCTCTACGCTGTCTCCCAAGGATTCTCATCATACCTATGGCTGTAGTTACCACCTCCTGTCAGGTGACTCTCAAACTCCAGCCTAACCATTTCCAGCTTTTCAGTATTAGTCAGGATCCATGCAGGAAATGTATGGCACATTCAAAATGGGTAATTAAGGAGACTTTAGTTAAGAGATCATTTACAAAGGGTTTAGGGAAGGCAACAAAGGATAATGGTACAGTATCTCAGGGAATATTACTGCTTTAGGCCTAAACAAGGAAGGAGGTGGAAATGATTACTGAATGAGAGTGAGAGAGAGGAGGAGGTGGCAAAGGAGTGGTAGAAGTAGGAGAAGGTGGGGAAGAGGGGCAGGAGAAGGAAGGGGAAGAGAGAATGCAGTATGGAGATAATATGGAATAAATAATCAGCCTCCACACTCTTCCTTCAGTCTTCTGCTTCTACCTCCCATTGGCTGAACCTAACTAGAAGACAGAAAACATGGGAACCAGGTGCTGAGGATACATGGGCTGCTGATTCATTTCATACAGGTCAGTCTCTCTGGATACAGCAGAATAGAGAAGGGTGGAGGGTGGCTCTATGTGGGAAAGCAGAAGATATCCACCTAGCATTCACCTCCTACCTGGCTTCTTCTCCAGGACATCCCAAGAGCATTTCAAACTCAACGGGTCCAAAATTGAGCTCATGAACTGCCCACTGCATACACTCTCCTCTCAAAAAATAAACTAACAAAAATCCAAACTGGTTCTTTGTCAGTGTTTTCTTTCTTTTTTGTTAACAAGTTTATTTTCTTGCATTTCTTATTTTAAAAATTTTACTGTATATATTTAAGGTATACAACATGATGTTTCGATATACATATAGAAAGTAAAAAGGTTACTATAGTCAAGCAAATTAACATCCATTATCTCACATAATTACTTGTTTTTTGTGTGTGGCACCTAAAATCTACTCTTTTACGGAAAATCTCAAGTACAGTACAATATTATTTCATGGAGCCCTCCTGTTGTACATTAGATCTTCTAATGTTATCTTATGTCATCAAATGCTATCAATGTCAGGTCTGAATTCTCATTACCATGGAATGGATTAAACTGGGGCAAGAGTAGGAGCAAACAGATCAATGAGGAGGCTGTTCCATTAGTGCAGGCAGAAATGATGATAGAATGGACTAAAGCAGTGTGATAAATATGAAGAGAAATGGACAGATTAAAGTGGATAGATTAAAGAGATATGTAGAAAGCAAAAGTGATAGGATTTGGGGGTTTGATAGAATTGGATGTTGGGGGTAAAGGTAATATGGTTGTCAAAGATGACACCATAGATTTTAGGAAGGAGGCAGAACTCTTTAACATGGACTTATTAACCCTGCATAGTCAGCTTCTCCCAGCTCCATCCCCCAACCCCTCAACCTTTCCAGCTTCATCTTATACCAAGCCCCTCTCAGGATCTGGTGACATTTACTTTCTTTCACCCCTCATATTTCCTGTGCTTGTTCCTGGGCAGGACCTTTGCACCTGTGGTTCCCACTACCTGTAATGCCCTTACCCAGCTACCTAACTCCTTTTCATCATTCATAGTTCAATCACCATTTCCACAGGGAAGCTTCCCCTGGTTTCCTTAGTTAGGCCTAATTTTCCTATTAGAGCTCTCATATATTGTGTACCTTCTCTTTGTAGGATCTATCCACTGGCAGCTCACACTCATTTGTGTGGCTTTTCAGTTTAATGTTTGCCTTACCCTCAATCCCCCCACTAGGATATAAACTAGGATGTAAGACAGGGACTGTATCTTTTTTGGCTCACTTGTATATTATAGCCTGGAACCCTCTGGTTGCTACACACACACACACAGACACAGACACACACACACACACTTATTAGTGAATGAATAACAGTAAAAGCAATGGAATATATCACAAAGAAAAACACTGGTATATTTAATTACATTAAGACTATATTCTTCTCTGCATTAAATAAGACTACATAACAAATAATGAACAAGTGATAAACTTGGAGACATAATCATAATATACAGACAAAAAAGATTACACCCTCAATAGAGTTCTTACCACATCAACAATAAAAATACTGATAATGCCTAATAGGAATTGGCAAAAACAAAATAAAAAACTCCAAAAAATCCCATAAAGAAAAAGGGTTCTGACAGCTTCTCACTGTAAAAATTGGAAGCCCAAATCAAACTAACCTAAACACTAAGGAAACAATATATTTTTGCATGTAACCAGAAAGTCAGGTTAACTTCTCTGAGGTTCACAAGATAACACCCAGCAGCACGTGGGGACAATACACTTTCCTGTTCACATTCATCAGAGAAGTGGAATCTCTCTCTCTCTCTCTCTTTTTTTTTTCCTTGGCTCACTGCAACCTCTACCTCCTGGGTTCAAGCAATTCTCCTGCCTCAGCCTCTCGAGTAGCTGGAACTACAGGCACCTGCAACCACACTCGGCTAATTTTTGTGTTTTTGGTAGAGGCAGGCTGGTCTCAAACTCCTGACCTCAAATGATCCACCCACCTCAGCCTCCCAAAGTGCTGGGATTACAGGTGTGAGCCACCACACCAGGCCGTAGAATCTCTTTTCTAGCAACAAAATACAAGTGCTTCTTCTCAGCCTTATTGACTCAGATTAGGACCAACCTGGATTAAATCTCCTGTCACAGGAATGCTACGTTTTGATTTTGAACCTTTCACTAGCCAAAGAGATTGGATTACTATGCTTGGTTCAATAGTAATCGGGACTCATTCCCAGAGCTGAGGTCAATTCCAGAAACTACATTGTTGTTGAGGAGTGAAACACAATGTCCACTGTAATTGGCCATAACCATAGGAAAGAAATGGTCAACTTTAGGAGTGAGGGAGATAGAAGAAAATAAAGACAGCTGTGAGGCATCATTTTTCAACTCAAATTTAAAGCTGGCTTTTAAAATTACACCACTCACTGGAAGTGGATTATAAATTGATTTAACTTTTCTTGAGGGCAATTTGGCAATATATGAAGCACCTTTAAAACATTTATGACAAATTTTGGAAAGTATACATATGTGTAGAAATAAGGAAACACAAAAATGTTCATGCGGCTGCCACTAAGTGGTAAGTTTATAGATGATTTTTATTTTCCTTTTAATATTTTCCATAGTTTTTAAAAACAGGCCTAATTACATTTATTTAAACACAAAGAACGTGAAGTGACCTGTTATTTCAGAACATGGACAAATTCCAGTCAAGAATATCCTCTAGAAGCTTGAGAGGTGGGAAAAGTAGTTTGGGGGATTTATTTGCTCTCTCAAGGTGATGAAAAGAAAAATATCTGAATCAAAGAGTCTGAGTTATGGAATTCTCTGCTTCTGGGGTTCTAGTGCAGCCCCGTTGGTCTGGAATTCAGGAAAAAAGATACAAGGCATAAAATCCCACAGAAAGTTACACAGTTGCAACGGAACATTTAGCATTTATTGCTTGTTCTTCTAATTAAACCTCTAATTCAACTCACTAGGCCCTTGCCTGCTAGCTTTAGTGAGTAAAGTTGAGGCCATGTGACTGGACTTAGCTTGATTTAATGTCATGTTCATTGAGGAGAATGGTTGGACATTTTTTTAAAAAACATGAAATATCTGAAGTCACTTTTAACACTAGTCTGAACATGTAGGATAAAGGAATGTGTGTTACTGAATTGGGATTTCCAATAGATATTTAACCCAATGTGATTTGGTGATGATGTTCTTTCTTCAGATTTAATTTCATAATTTCCTCACTTATCTCAGACCACTCCCTCAGTTCGCTTTCTGCCTTAACTATCACCTCTAAGTAACATGGGATAAGTCACTTAACCTCTGCTGTATCCTTTCAAAAATAGGCCTCTGTCACGGAATTTCCTCTCTCTAAACATCTCTAAAGTTCTATTGGTGTGAAGAATTAGTAAGTCTCTTCTGGTTATATGAATTTAAGAAAGCATTTAGGTTAATGAGGGAAAATTGAATTTTAATCGTCCTCCCTTAAAAGGCTTTACAAAAGATCTTTTAGCTAGATGAGGTGGGAATATATATGCTAGCACCAGATTCCACTTATCAGTCATCCAGCAGTTACAGCAAGCCAGCAGCTCTGCCTGCGCCTGAGTTGGCCATGAATAGACAAGTGAGGACTGCAGAGGCAGGAAATATGGGGTTAGGTTGATTTCCCTCTATTAGCAGCAGCTTAAACCGGCATGCTGGGCAGCACTGTCTCCTATTGGCTACAGCTGCTGAGAGCAGCAGGATGAGGGTTGACCTATATCTGTCAGGTGTAGGTCAAACCCTGAATTTGTTTGTTGCAAACTTCAGTCTTCTAGAACGCCAAGTTTCACTTGTGCTCAACCACATACAATATTTTTATCAGGATCTGTGACATACTCCACCTGCAAAGAGCTTGCATCTGTGGGTTTCCCTCTCTGGATTCTTTTGCTTTCTTTCTTGCTGCCTCTCCCTCCTGTCACCCTCTTACCATTTTTGTCCCCTGCTTCCGTGTCATCCTCTGGCTGAGAAGGGTTGAGATGGTCACAGCTGTGCTCCTTCTAGTAATCACAGTAACACCAGCCCTTCTCTGCCTGCCCCAGTTTCCATTTGACCAAGCTGTGCCCGTTCCTTTCAGTTGCAGTTATTGCCCCAGGTTGGCACAGCCTGTGCACATATGTGCTCTTCTGGGCCACCATGGGTTTCAGAATGTGTCAGTTGCTAATCACAACTGCAGCTGTGGACAGAAATACAGCACACATTCAAAATGTGGGTCCTAAAGTTCCTACACAGTAAATGTTTCTTGATAGTTTTAAGGCCATTTTTTTTCTTATTTTTTTTTTTTTGTAAAGATAGACTTTTAAGTATTTAGACATGTATTTTTCTAGATGAGAGAATAAACTACTTGAATTTTCATTTATTCAGCCACCATCTAACTGTGACAAAGGTCCTTTCCCTCTGCCTTTGGTCTCAGTCAATACATGTATGTTGTTTTGGGACTTAATTGGTATTGTGTTTGTATTTATTTACACTGACATCACAATGTGAAACTTATCGTAGTCAGTTCTGCCTTCATACTAAAGCATCAGTACACTGTGGGCTTCCACTTACAATGCAGAAACTGCATTCCATGACCCATTATCATTTCTTCACTGAGGCCTTGTAGTAATAGTAAAGAAGCCCAAATGCTGGAAAAATTATTCTAGCACCTCAGGTCCCCAAGCATACAAACTACATCACAGTAATTTGAGATGGAAAAGACCTATTAAGTCATCCCACTGATTCTCTGAGGACCTGCGGTGTTTTTTCCCTCTCCAACAGGCTGATCTACTTTTTAATGCCTTTTCCAATTGTAAATGGCGCAAGTGATGGGGTTTCCACCCTTCCCAAGGGATGATGCTATACAGCCTATAATAGATCTCTCCATTAGGCATGTGACTCGTTCAGCTGCTTAAATCATCTTTGTTTTGACTTTCGTTTCCATCACTCCTCCTGCTGTCCCCTTGGACACTAAATAATTTCTCTCTGTCCCCGCTATTTATACCCTTCAAGTACTTGTTGCCCATGAGCCAGTCCCGTTAGAGCCACATGGTCATGCTGGGAGACTTGTCCCTTTCATCTTCCCTCTGAAGGCTGTCCCTTCAGACTTATAAATCATATTTGTTGCTCTTCAATGAATGCCCATCAGTTTCTTAATAATTCGCCTCATTTCTTTGTTACTGACACTGCTCAGGAAAATCTTCTTTGTCTCCGTTGCTGCAAAACAAGCAGATGATGGTAGTAGAATCTCTGCTAACAGAAAATAGAGCGGAGCTTTTCAGCTACCAGGTGTCTTCCTACCCAGGACAATGGAATCATCTAATCAGCTATCTTTAACTCTCTTACTTGGGGTGCACAATTGCTATGTTAACAGGTGTTAGGTGTGCATGTGGAGACAGGGATAGTTCATCTATATTTTATCTGGCAAGCGTTTGTTGTGGTGTATTTAGTTAATGCCCATTAGCTGTTTAAGTCATATTTCCTCACCAACCTCAATTCCCAGTTGGAAAAGCTTCCTTGAACTCCCTCAAGAGAATGCTAACCTCCTCCTTTCCATTACTATGCCCATGTTTACTGATACTAAATTGTGTGACATCAGTGACATCAGCATCTTTGCCAGAGGAGGAATTCCTTTGCTATGAGAGAGGCAGAGTGTGCCCTTTACCTTGAATGAACATGAACGGTATGGCAAACCAGGAAATTCTGGCAGTGGGTTTTGTAATTCCAGGGTTAATAGTGTTCTGCCTGTCCCGTCTGTACCCCTCTCCAGAGCCTACTCCCTGGCTGCTCTGTGTGCTTATACACCATCTAAAGTACTGAATTTAATAAGGTCTGGCCTACTGTGCTCATTGTTCATATTTATGCAATAATAATAATACCAACATAGTGCTTCACAAACTGTTTTTGTCTAACTGCATCATCCCATTTAGTAGTTAAAACCATCCCGTGAGGAAGGAATTACCATCTTTCTTTCACCAGGGAGGAAACTGAGACTTAGAGATGCTCTATTGCCTCAAATTTCACAAACATCCCATAAATTCTCCTTTGGAGTCCCTCTTGTCCTCCCTCTGAAATCAGTGGAGAACATGCTTTCTGAGCAGTATGTGAAGAGGCACTAACTGCATATAAGTTCCTAAAGTCACTGAAATGCTGGCCATGGCATAATGTTTATCTGCGTTCTCCTTTTGGCAAAAATAGGGTAGCTAGACATCATCCACAGTTTTATATGAATCCTATTATCAGTAGGATAATTCAGTTGTTACTCGATGACAGAAAGAGTATATACAAATTTTAAGAAATAGCTTGCTATCTCTTCCTAAACAATAATGTAATATTATTAGGCATGAACTAAAAGTGAGCTTATCTATTCAAACACCAATTCAGACCCTAAGGGTATCTGTTTTTCCTGCAAAGTTGATGAGATTATACACCTAAGATAAAAGAAGAAAGAGCTATATTTCAATAAATGTTAATAACATGATTTGAAGAAGCAAAGAACCAAAAAATACTGACTTTTATTTATGAATGATATAAAAAGCAGAAATATAACTTTCTACCAAATACATGGTGGTAAAGGAGGCACAGCAGCCTAAAATTATGTTAATAGCTAAGCAAAAGAGGACATTTTATTTATTCTACAACTGATTTTCAAATAGGCTTACCAATATTTTAAATTTGGCATAAATGTGGTTGTGGTAGGAGAAAAGCCTGTACTAAAAGGGTTTTATCCTTTAACAAACTGAAGTGACATCAAATAAATAAAAGACTCTTCAGCTCCAGCAATCTGAAGAAAACCCAGGTCAAGAAAATTATGCATTTTGTTGTTACCTGTACCAGTAGTCCATTCCTTTTTATTGCTGAGTAGTATTTTATTATATGGATAGTACACAATTTGTTTATACATTCACATATTGATGGACATTTGGCTTCTTTCCAGTTCAGGGGTATTATAAATAAAACTGTTATGTATATTTGTATGCAAAACAAAGAAGAAAAATAAAATTATGCATTTAAGTGAATTGCCCTCTTCTGTGGCCTGGCCAGAGAAGGCAAATTGCAAGTGTATGCATATATTGTCCAACACACAGAAATGTGTAGAAGTCACCATGTCTATCAATAGGGAGGGAAGAATTATTTCTTATACATTACCTTGTGGGCCCCCACTGTCTCATGTACAGCTAACTCTAAATTGGGCTTTGTGGCTGGACTGGATGGTGCCTGTGACTTTGCAGGAAAAAAACTAAGCCAATTCATCTTTGAAGATACATCCTTAACTATGCCAGCTGTACCTTACAGTACCCACTGTTTAACCGTAAAAAAAAGGGGGGAGGAGGGGGAAATGCTATCATACTTACGCTTTTTAAAATTACTACAAATGCAATACATGCTTACTATGGCAAAATTTAGAAACACAGAAGAGGAAAAAACAAACTCAGATACTTTTCATTCCAAAGTAACAACTTTTGACACACCCTTCCAAGCCTTATCTACATACCTATATATGATAGGTGTGTGTATATATATTCATCTTTTTAAAACAGTAAGTTTTGGGTTTAAATCTTCCATAGTACTAACTAATTGACTACTTTGTCCTTTAACTTAAGATCTCTGAAGCCCTTATTGAAGAACTGATGCTGTTTTAGGCTGATATAAATAGGGTGACAAAAATGCTTTAGTTATGTTTTAAAAAATGCATTTACTTTAGATGAATCTTATGAGGCTATAGGTCTTTTAAAAGTACAAGACCTTTTATAGTCAAACCTTGGATAAATATAATGCCTAGAAAATGTATTATATCTGTTATTATGGACATTATTAAGGTAAATGAATCTTTTCCAGGGGTTGCAGTGTGTCATTGAATTCTAGCACAATACAAAGGGACTGAAACTGACTAGACCCAGCTTTATGAGGTTTGAGAGTGAGGCAGGAAAGACATAGCTGAGTTAGGTGCCAGACCTAAGTCACTATGGATGTCATTAAGCTCACTGTCTTTACCCAAGAACTTCCTCCTGACAATGCTTTTCCTTTTTGCTCTCAAGACCAGACGTTCTAATGAATGTTTCTTTAGCATTTTCCAGTTTATCCTAATTCACAAATATTAAAACATCTATGATGTCCCTATTGAAGACAGTTCATCAAATACCTCATGATTTGATTAAATACTTCATCAAATCTAAGACACCATCATAAATTGTGCCATTATTTTAAGTGATGCCAAGAAAAAAGATGCTGCCAATTAAACAACAACAAGCCATTCATTTAGAATTTTATCCACATTTCAGGGCCAGGTGCAATGGCTCACACCTGTAATCCCAGCACTTTGGGAGGCTGAGGCAGGTGGATCACCTGAGGTCAGGAGTTCGAGACCAGCCTGGCTGACATGGTAAAACCCCATCTCTACTAAAAATACAAAAATTAGCCAGGCATGGTGGCAGGGGCCTGTAGTCCCAGCTACTGGAGAGGCTGAGGCAGGAGAATCGCTTGAATTGGGGAGGTGGAGGTTGCAGTGAGCCGAGATCGTGCCGTTGCACTCTAGTCTGGGCAACAAGAGCGAAACTCCATCTCAAAAATAAATAAAATAAAGTAAAATAAAATAAAATTTTATCCACATTTCAGAGATATTAAAATGTAAAAAAGTTTCTTATAATAAATAAACCATGGCATTTATTTAACACCTACACATTTCATAGACAATATTCAGTCATATATCATGAACAGATTTTTAGCGCCCACTGCATAATAGGTTATGAACAGAGAAGTTCCAAATTAGAATGGGTATCTTTGACATTTAATTCATTTATTTATTTTTGGATTGAAATAAGAACAAAAATGTTCATATTTTAACATGTATGTTTCTATAGAGAATATTCTGTTTCCATACCTTACATTGCAGTCTCTAAGTGGGAGCAGAAGCCTTCCATGTGATCTTGAGTATCTTTATCTCCTTGTAATTTGTCCTCAGAGATAACAAAATTCTCAGTTAGACTGCCCTTTTACCTTAAGAAGCATGACTGAGTTCTTTCCTTTCATCTTCAGGCTGCCAGTTAGTGACTTAATTCAGTTTTAATAAATTCATCAGGCTTGGAAAATGCAGATTCATTCCAATTTATGTGTATTATATCTTTTGCTGGGCCAATCTAATCACCAGATTTTACAGATGAAGAATGTGAAACTCAAGCCGTTAACTGATTCGTCCCTAATCATTCAGAAGGGCTTTTTTCCCTGTCACAGACAGTCTGTCCAACACAAAGTCCAGTTCTCTTGAAGTCTCCTTTAGTCTTAACAGATCCAAATATGTTCTTTCAGTTGCCTGAGAAATCCATTTTCTTCTAAATTTTCTGAAATAAAAATTCATCTTTTTAACATTCTGCCCCGTATTGGCAGATCCTGTCTGGTTTCCAAATTTAGAGTCATACATTTTTCCCTAGGGAAGAGAAAGAGATATCCCCTATTTATCCACAAGAGTAATCTGCTACCTGGAATATATACATAGAACCACTACTTGGTCAAATATAAATTAGCTCTAAGTGGGAGAAGGTAAGGGAACAAGAGACCTTTCATAGACTCCCATCCTTTCCCCTTTGAATTTTTACCTTGAATTATCTTGTTTTCTTGCTTTAAAATGGATTATCTGTAAAGCATGTGATAGAAACAGAAAGAAACATAAAATAAATTGTTTAAAATGTGAAATTTTGATTAAGTTAAAGAATCACACTGAGCTTATGCAAGAAAGTATGGGACCCATCATCATTGGTGGAATCAGTTTACCCAGCTATGTCCTAAATGATTATGGTTTATTGAGCCACCTCTGAGCTCCTCCCCCTCTTCCCCAGTGTCCTGCTTCCTTGGGCCAAAAATAAACCTGTTAGCTGGAAAACAAGCTAGATGAGTGTATTAGTCCATTTTTGCATTGCTATAAAGAACTGAAGACTGGGTAATTTATAAAGAAAAGAGGTTTAATTGGCTCACAGTTTCACAGGCTGTACAGGAAGCATGATGCTGGCATCTGCCCAGCTTCTGGAGAGGCCTCAGGAAACTTACAATCATGGCAGAAAGCAAAGGGCAAGCAAGCACTTCACATGGCCAGAGCAGAAGGAAGAGAGAGATAGCGGGGAGGTGCCACACACTTTTATTTTTTTTTTTGAGATGGAGTTTTGCTCTTGTTGCCCAGGCTGGAGTGCAATGGTACGCTCTTGGCTAACTGCAACCTCTGCCTCCCAGATTTAAGAGATTCTCCTGTCTCAGCCTTCTGAGTAGCTGGGATTACAGGCACTCGCCACTATGCCCAGCTAATTTTTGATATTTTTAGTAGAGATGGGGTTTCACCATGTTGGCCAGGCTGGTCTCGATTTCCTGACCTCAGGTGATCTGCCCACCTTGGCTTCCCAAACTCCTGGGATTACAGGCATGAGCCACTGTGCCCAGCTGCCACACACTTCTAAACAACCAAATATTATGAGACTTCACTATCACAATGACAGCACCAAGGGGAATGGTGTTAAACCATGAGAAATTGCCCCCTTATCCAATCACCTCCCACCAGGCCTCACCTCTGACATTTATAGTTTGACATGAGATTTGGTGGGGACACAGATCCAAACCATATCAATGAAGCTGGGCAAGGCTTGACATAACCCAGAACAAACTTTTTCCTGAAAAAGCAGAAAAAGCTTGACTAGCCTTAAAGGAGGTGGAATACAGAAGGCATTAATTAGGAATGGTCCTAGAGGGAAACATACAAGGACTTCTGAGAAGATTATCTAAGTATGAGATAGAAAGGAGCAGAGTTGATATGTGAGGTATAGTCCCTAACGGCATTTCTGAAATGACTACTTTTGGCAGAAGACACCCTTATTCTGCAATTTAGGAAAACATTTGCCATTAAGTCATCTGGGTTTTTTTGCTCCCCCCATAAAAATAGTTCTTTTCTTAGAGTGGGAGACAAACAAGTCTAAGTTTAAATGTTTAAAATCCTACTCATATTTCTGAACCACTTTCTTTTCAGTTATAATTGTAGATCTTTCACTTACTAGGTAACTGAGGTTTGTATTTTTGATCTTGAAATGTGATGCCACACCCAAACCATATTCTTTGAAATCATCAGGTTAATGTGTCCTCAGCAAGAAATGTGACCCCCTACTAAGATGATTTCCCTTAAAAAATGTGGGACATTTAGCCATTCCAATTTCACCAAACGTAGATTTAATATGTGGAGGTTGGGTGCTGTGGCTCATGCCTGTAATCCTAACACTTTGGAAGGCCAAGGCAGATAGATCACTTGAGCTAAGGAGTTTGAGATCAGCCTGGGCAACATAGTAAAACCCCATCTCTACCAAAACTACAAAAAATTAGCCAAGTGTGGTGGTGTGCATCTGTGGTCCCAGCTACTAGGGAGGCTGAGATGGGAGGATCACCTGAGCCTGGGAGGCGGAAATGGCAATGAGCAAAGATCATGCCAACGCATTTCAGCCTAGGTGACAAGAGTGAGACTCTGTCTCAAAAAAATAGAAAATAAAATATATTGAGACAAGTCTGTGGTGTGTGTGTGTGTGTGTGTGTGCGTGTCCAAATGGACAATGCTATTTGCAAAGAACTTAGATGTGCTTTTTCTTTGTATTATAGTAAAGGACATAGCTAAATTCAAAGCTGCTTTTAATCACAAATAAAAATAAAAAATTATCTTCAGAGAGACAAATCCAATAAATAAATAATTACATAAAAATAAAAATTCAAATAACATTGTAATTACAAAGTTCTAACATTTTATTGATATCACAAACATTTTTGGTAATATAAACATAGGAAAAATGATTTTAAAAAATTGAATTATATTATGGCTTCATTTCTTGTTTTCATTACTCATTAAAACCTTGATAAGTATGGAGAATGAAATGAGCTATATAGTTACAATGTGTCAAAGATTCCTTTAGATGCCATCTACAGTAACTGCAAGACTATTTTAAAATGAAGTATATGTGCCAGGTGGCTGATAGGAAATTCTTAGATCAACAACCATTTTTTTTGCAGAATTTTTCTGTTCTTTAGCTAACAGTAAGAACATAACTACCAAGATAACATTTATTGAGTGCTTACTATGTTCCAGGCACTGAGCTAGGCCTAGCTTTAAAAGTATTATTTTACTTACATCTTAAGATGTAAGAACCCCATGAGCCAGGTATGATTATTATCTTCATTTTATACACATAGTATCATGTGCTTAGCTGTGTGTCTTCTGTGTGCCTTCTGAGTAGAGGGTTTTAGGCAAGGGCTAAAAGAATTCTGATAGTTGTATATGATAGTTTAGCATAATAAGAAATTATGGCCAGATGCAGTGGCTCACACCTGTAATCCCAGCACTTTGGGAGGCTGAGGCAGGTGGATTGCTTGAGGTCAGGAGTTCAAGGCCAGCTTGGGCAACATGGCAAAATTCCATCTCTACAAAAAATACAAAAGTTAGCTAGGTGTGGTGGTGCATGCCTGTTGTCCCAGCTACTCAGGTGGCTGAGGTGGGAGGGTCACCTGAGCCTGAGAGAGAGAGGTTGAAATGAGCCATGATTGTGACACTGCACTCCAGCCTGGGCAACAGAGTGAGACCCTATCTCAAAAAAAAAAGAAAGAAATTATATGAAAGGCTAATTTTATTTCCAGTGTTGGACAGAGTGACAGTTTGCTGCTAACAATGGGCTCTATGCTATTTAATAAATTTTTCCTCACCGTATACAAAATTCCATTCCTAATACAATGTTATTCTATTCTAAATTTTAAAACCTTTGCAGAAAATTATTTTACATGTGTGGTATGTGCAAAGCATTCTTTCTAGTAATATATGTAGGACATGTTCAGTTTAGAAAAATGTAAAGAAGCCCAGAGATGAAAATAAAAGTTATCCTTTATCCCAGTAACCACAGGGAACCACTATTAATGTTTTGGCATGTGTTCTCTCGGTTGTTTTTATATATGCATATGTAGATATATATTTACATTCAATTAGAAACATACTTTACAGTTGAGTTTGGTTTTTCTGGTTTTTCAAATTCACTTGATAATACATCATTGACATTTTCTTATGTCATTAAAATTTCTTCCACATAATTCTAACAATAACACAAAATTCCATTATATGGATATACTCTATTAGACTCGTTTCTTAATGTTGGATATTTAAGTAGGTGGAGGAAACTTTAAATATAAATAGCTAAAGTCTTACTCATGCTATAGGCCTCAGATCTTTAATGATTAAAAAAATGTGCCCAGTAAAAGCCTTGGACTAAAGCTCTATTGATCTGAATTTTAATCTAAAATTGCAGGGCTGAAGGTGGCCTCAGAGGAATATAGTCCATTTTTCTATTCTCAGATAGGACTATATCACTATCCTAGATATATATCTCTAGAAACTATTCTTGAATTTAATGAGAGCAGATTTCATAACACTGCCCAATGTAGCATTACAGTGACTTGGTCCTGTAGCACAGACTCTGGAAGTAAACAGACCCTAAGACCAAATACCAGGTAAAGGACTTTGACCTTTGACTTTGACCTTGACTTTTCTACCTCCTCATTCTTGGTTTCTATCAGTCTTGCAGGGTATCTGTGAAGATTCCATGAGATAAAATACATAGAGTGCATAGCAGTGTGAATGCTGAACATATGCTTTTATTTACCCTGTTCCTCTTAAATCTTTAACTAATTTCCTTACATTCTTTCTATGATGAAAAATCCCCAAACACCAATATCTATGGCACTAAATATACCTGAAGGCCATGACTAACCCCTCCTTGAACTTCTTCTGCAAACTAAATAAAGCTAAATCATTTGACTTTTTCTAGCGTCTACATTCATAATTCTTTATTAAATGTAAGACCATCCTAAATTGTGGGACCCCAAATTAGGCAGGATTTATTATAATTGCTCTGGGTGGTGATAGAGATTGTGGTGTAAGGTCTAAGAGTACACCTTATTTATTGTTATGTTGATGCCACTATAGCAAGAACTTGCTGGATTCTTATTTTAATTTCTTTCTTTCTCTCTCTCTTAACTTCTCTTTTTCTTTCTTTCTTTCTTTTCTTTTCTTTTCATTTTGTTTTTTGCAGACATGGGATCTCACTCAGGCAGGAGTGCAGTGGCACTATCATAGCTCATTGCAGCCTCCAACTGCTGGACTCAAGTGATCATTCTGCCTCAGACTCCCAAATAGCTGGGACTATAGCCATGCACCACAACACTTCGCAAATTTTTAAACTATTTTTTTTAGACACGGGATCTTAATATGTTGCCCAGGCTGGTCTCAAACTTCTTGTCTCAAGCAATCCCTCCTGCCTCAGCCTCCCAAGTTGTTGGGATTACAGGTGTGAGCCACGATGCTTGGCTTGAATTCTTAAAAAGAACGTATGATGTAAGTTCTATGATGTAAGTAAATAACTCGGGTTGTACTTGTAGGCCATCATGACAAGGATGACTGCTTTTCTGTGCTGTACTTATTTCTTGGTTCTGATTCTTTATCCTACTTAGAAGCACCTCCTTCATTGTTTCAAGTTGCTTTCATTAATTTGAGTCAGTTTTACTTCTATGGTGTTATCTATACACTCTTTTTTGTCACTTGTTTTGTTAATTTTGATTACATTTAGAGGCAAATGAATTTATGTGCACTTCCTCAGATCAAGGTGAAAGCATGACACATCTATGTGGTAAAGTATATCTATGACATAGAAATAAAGGGTACCTCTTTTTAAGCAGTTTTCTCTTAATATAAGTCCAATATTGCTGAAATTGTCTTCAGACCTACAAGTTTGAGTAGATTTTAGTATGTCATCTGTGTGGATTATGAATTTGTAGGCTTTGGGTCGGAAAGCTGTAATTATCAATGTTTGAAAGACATCTGTGAAGGTGAGGATATGGAGACAATTAGCCAAAAGTTGGATATATAATTACCACACCCTGCCTTCCTATCAGGAACTCTGGATATTTAAAACAAATTAGGACCTTTAGACAGGCCCTTCTCTTATCAGGGTGCATCATCGGGTTGACTTGAATGTAGGTAATCAATCTCTTAGGCAGTAAGTGTCCTCTCTTGCATATACTATTAGCTCACAGGTCTTTCAGAGACCAACGTGGAAAAGATCCATGCCTCTCAATTACATCCGTGGCTCTTTCTACAGAGGGAATTTTTATAGTGAAGAAAAAACACTGGGGAAAAAAGTCACCCAATTTTTATAGTGAAGGAATCAGAAGACCTGGCTTCTACTTCTAGTCTCTCATGTGCTATCTGTGACCCCAGCCAAGGTCATGGGCCTCCATTTCCCCATCTGTCAAATGGAGACAGCATACATGTTCTAACATCACAGAATTGTTGTGGTGATACAAAAAAGTCATAGATCTGAAAGCACTTTTAAAAGTTCTGTGAAGTTTCTATAAAACCCAGGAAATTGGGAAAAAATCATGCAGAGTCACATCATTTCCTTGGAATTTTGAACATTTGTTTATCTTCCCATCTATGGCTAAGTACTACACATATATGTTTTGATATTTATGAAACCATTGAGTACATAGTTACACTATGAATAGTTATGACTGGAAAGTATTGAGAAAAATGACAAAATTCCTTGTTATTGATAAGTAACAAAGGAACTAATCCTTTCAAGGGTAAAGCTACTTAGACCTGGCTCACAGCACTTATGCTCTAACTGATTTTCTTTAAAGAAAACTCCTGAAGAGTTTTCTAAGAACAAGTGAAGCAAGATTTGACCCTGAGTACGGAAAGTGGGCAGCTAAAGCTTCTTTCCTCAATAACAAGTTTAAGTGCCTTATTTATTTTTGTATTATTAAGTGACACTTGTAAAAATACTTTGTTGAGTAATGATGCTGTGGCAAAACTAAAGTTTATTTAGGACACTGCTCCACCCAAGGTGAGCAATTAAAGCACATATGTAAACCTACTCCCCTGGGCTCCTCCACTCAACCACTTAAGTAAGTAGTGCTAGAAATGAAAAAGGGTGTGGGGCAAGACACATGGCATGGCTGGGGGTGAGAAGAAGTTGGAAGGGGAAGAGGAGGCCCTATGAAAGAATGAAAAAAAGTGTGAAGGTTGATAGGGAATCTATAACTAAAAATGGATTCTAACTGATGACTGATATCACTATATCAAGTTAATACAAATTGAGATGGCATAAGATTGTTTAAAAAACAAACAACAAAAAAATTCTTTTTCCCACATGGTATAATAATAACCACCTTATTTTAAATGTAGCCAGGAAGGGTTGTGTTTGCTCATGTGATCAGGTTTCCTCACTTCCCACACCTGGGGAAGTATCGGCTAATATTGATTCAGCACTAATTTATACGTGATGGTCAGGACCAACTAGAATGGAGAAAAACTGGTACAAATTAGAGGGGATTTGTGGTCCCAGAAAGCAGTTTGGGCTGCGACTATTGTGTATCAATACAAATCACTTTTTCTAGGAGGAAATGGAAATGAATTTTTCAAGGACCCATATCTATTCTCAGCTGCTGTACTGCCAGTGTGCTCAAGATTTTGTTTAAAAATGTTAGGAATGGATAAGATCAAGTTGCAGTCTTAGATTTTACTATGTTTAGTTTATTAATCTGGGAGCTAAGCAAACTAGAAGCAGAAATATCTGACTCATTATTATATTATAAATAATAACTGTTAGCTAGTCAGGTCCATTTCCCTTTTCCTCAGTGAAATTTGCTATAATAAAAAAAATCTATAACCTAGTCTTATATTTTTAAACACCACTGTAGATTATTTGGAACCATAGAATTAGATACCAATCATGTAAAATGAATAGACCTCTTAGATTTTTTAAAAAAAATTCTACAGGTAGAATTTTAAAAGCTGTTTTCTTTTGGTAATTTCCATGAATTGATGTCAAGTATCAATGTTTCTATGTATTTGGCTGAAAATGGAGATAATATTTTGGGCCTCCAATTATACTTGGTAAACTTTCATTTATTTCAAATCTACTGTTTCGCAAATTTGCCTGATCATAAAGATCACCTGAGGAACTTGTTAAAAATTATACAATCCTAACCCTCCCACCAGCAGGCCAGCTGAATTAGACTCTCCAGGAAAGGGGACAGAAATCTGTGTTTTTAGCAAGGGACCCAGATATGCCTGATGATCTGACACGTTTAGAAAATACAGTTTTATTTCCTTGTCATATTCCTCATGATGCCAGAGCTCTTCAACCCTATATTCACTTCTGACTATCTTACTCTCCACTGATTGCACTGTTTTCTATTCCACCCTACCTGTATTAATTTGTTTTGTGCTGCTGTAACAGAATACCATGGGCTGGGTAATTTATAATGATACCACAGACTGGCATTTATAATGAACAGAAACTTACTGGCTCACAATTCTGGAAGCTGTGAAGTCCAGTATCAAGGTGCCGGCAGTTGGTGAGGTTCTTCTTGTGGCATCATCTCATGGCAGAAGGTGTCACATGCTGGAAGAGCAAAAAGAAAGAGAGAGAGAGAGAATGAATAAGGGGGGTGAACCCCCTCCTGCAATAGTGAACCCACTCCCATGATAATAGCAGTAATCCATTCATAAAGGCAGAGTCCTCATTACCTAATCACCACTTAAAGGTGCCACCTCTTAATACTATTACAATGACAATGAAATTTCAACATGAGGGGGTGGGGGCAGAAAGAAAGAAAAAAAAGTTCAACGTGAGTTTTGGAAAGGACAAACATTCAAACCATAGCACCATCTAAGAAGTAAGGCACACTTAATCAGCCACTATGGCCTTTTGTAGCAGTGAGTGTCTGCTATGGTGGTAGTGGAAAGCAAGTCTTGGGCAGGGAGGTAAGGGATGGAATGAAGGGTTGGAAGTATGGTTCAGAAAAGTCTTTCAAGAGATTCTGATCTTCTCCTTGACAATTGGTTTGTAGATGACTTTGCTACCTTCTGAAGTGGCCACACTCAACCTCCCTTTGCTCTATCCAAAACTTTGTCTTACTTTTGACCTGTTATCCTCCTTCCTTCCTGTAGTAGAAGGGGAAACATTGTGCCTTTTTGTCAATGTTGTGCTCCTGATCAAATCCTTTAATGCTAATGGAAACTAAATCTATTAATCTTCCTCTCCATTCAAACACTTCTTGATTTTTTTCTCCTTTGGCTTCTTTGGCTTATGGGTATATCAATAGGAACATTTTCTCTTTTCTTTTTTCTTTTTTTTTTTTGAGACAGAGTGCAATGGCGTGATCTCGGCTAACCACAATCTCCGCCTCCCGGGTTCAAGCGATTCTCCTGACTCAGCCTCCCAAGTAGCTGGGATTACAGCATGGGCCACCACGCCTGGCTAATTTTGTATTTTTAGTAGAGATTGGGTTTCTTCATGTTGGTCAGGCTGGTCTCAAACTCCCGACCTCAGATGATCTGCCCGCCTTGCCCTCCCAAAGTGTTGGGATTACAGGCGTGAGCCACTGCACCTGGCCTCTCTTTTCTTTTAAACTAAACTAACATGTACTTTCTTTGGCTCTGCTCAACCCCAAGATCCCATTTTATATCATGCCTTATTTTAACTGTTAAACTCTTAAAAGGAATATTCTACATTGATGCATCTACCTTCGTACCCATCTTGTTAACTTAGTTGTAATCCGGCTTTGATTGGGCCATATTTTATGGACACTATTGGCTTGAAGATGATCAGTGATGAGATCCAGTGCTTTTTGCTTAGCTCTTAACCTGCTTTCCCATTCAGCAGCATGTGACATTGCTGATCACCTTATCCTTTTAAAAGCTGCATCAGTTAGTGGTCATTTAATATAACAGCAGAAACCTACTCAAATTATTGACATGACAAAAGAGATCTGAGTATAAGACTATAGGAAACTCTCCCACAGAAAGTATAGTAGGACTGTACAAGGACTGGAAAAATGAACGATGAAGCCATCAGCAACAAGTAAAGTTATAACAAGTAATTATTGAACACGTGGTATATCCTAGGAACTACATAGGTGTTAGGTGATCAAGTAGTGAACAGAAGAGACAAACAAGGTCGCTGCCTCTAGAGACTTTAAAATCTAGTAGGAAAGACTTGCCACTAGGAGGTAAACAAATGTGTATTGACAACTTTTAATGAGCAAAATAGATGGAAAAAACTGACTTAATGATAGATTATTATAGGTTATTAGTGATGGGTGAGGACTCAGGAAGGACATTCTAAGACATGGCATTTCAAGGGAATTGAGGAGAAGGGAGGTAGAAGTGATTTAGGCTGAGGATACACCTGTATGCAAGCCATGCAGGAGTGTTTCGGGGGAAGTGAAAGGAGGCATTGTGGCTGGAACTGAAAAGGGGAGAAGAGTAGAGCAAAAGTAGTCAGGCCGGGTCAGGCCTTTTAAGCTATTTTAAGGAATTTGGATTTCATTGCAAAGTTATTGGAAGACACCAAACCATTTTTTTTTTTTTTTTTTTTTTTGAGACAGAGTCTCACTCTGTTGCCAGGCTGGAGGGCAGTGGCACGATCTCGGCTCACTGCAACCTCCACCTCCCTGGTTCAAGCGATTCTCCTGCCTCAGCCTCCCGAGTAGCTGGACTATAGGCACGTGCCACCATGCCCAGCTAATTTTTGTATTTTTAGTAGAGACGGGGTTTCACCATGTTGGCCAGGATGGTCTCGATCTCTTGACCTTGTGATCCACCTGCCTTGGCCTCCCAAAGTGCTGGGATTACAGGCGTGAGCCACTGCGCCCGCCTGACATTGAACATTTTTAAGCAGGAAATGTGGCTCAACATATTTCCAAGTTTACCCTGACTAATAAGTAGAAACTAAATTAAAGAAGGCAAGAGTAGAAGCTGGGAGACAAGTTGAGTAGCTGCAGCAATAGATTAGGTAAGAGATGACAGTAGTTTGACTTAATGTAATAGCAGAAGAGATAGAGAGAAGTGGATGGATTAGACATCCATTTATTAACAACAAATGAGAGGACTAGCTGATGGGTTGGAGGGGGCGATGGTGGGGAGAAAAATGAGAAATCAAAAATATTGTCTAGGTTTATTGTTTGGAATAATTGGATAGATGGTGAAACCATTTACTGAAATGGGGAAAAAATGGGGACAATTTTCTCAGAGGTTAAGAGAAAGCAGGAATATGGAAATTAAGATTTTAGGCCCATTTTAGACACATTCACTTCAAGTATTCATGGGGACTTGACGTATCAAGCAGGCAAGTGGATATACAAATATGAATTTTGGAGGAAATGTCTGGGCTGGAGAGTTTCATTTAGGAGTTGCCAGCATTTCGTTGTATTTAAAGCCATGGGAATGTCTAAGATTACCAAGAAGGTGAGTTTATAGAGAAGCAAGCAGAGAATAGAGCCCAATTTTTAGAGGGAACTAGAGGAGGAAGAACCTGAAGAGCACTGAGCAGTAGTGGTTAGAGAAGTAGGAAACAGAACAGGTGAGTATAGTGTCCCAGACTCCTGTAGAAGAGATTTTTTTAAAGAACTGAGCCTGACCAGCAATGTGGAAAACTGCTAAAAGCTGGAATAGGAAGAGGTCCCAGAAATATCCACTGGGTCGGGCAATATGGAGGCAGTTGATATTGATTAGCAGTTTTCAGTGGCATGAAGCCAGATTGGAATAGACTAAATAGGAAAATAGTAGATTAATAGGATTAAATAGGATATCATAAGTAACATGTAGACATCTCTGTCAAGAACTGTTGCTGTGACAAGATCAAAGAATTTGGACCATAGATGGAAAGGGATGGCAGAAGAATCTTTGTTTTGCCTTTTAAAATAAATGTTGGCATAACAGCATGTTCAAACATTACCGGGAAAAATCAATAATTTGATGATGAAGAAGATGGAGATAATAACTGCAGAAATGAAGTCCCTGAGAGACAAGAGGGACGGAATTTAAATCAGAAGTGGAGAAGATGGCTTTCGATAGGAAAGGAGAACATGTATTACCTGTACAGAAAGGAAAAAGAAATTGATCCAAATGTTGAAAAAATCATAGATTTGATGGTGGGACTATAGTGGAGATGTATCAGCAGGAATGGGTCTGGAGTTGGGGTGGTTTTGGAGGATTGAATAAAATGCATAAGAAACAAAATAATCATCATGGGAAAGTGAACTTCCTCTCAGGCTCTCTCCCTCTTTCTGGTCACTTGGTGTGAGTTCTCCTTCTTTCTGAAGTCACTTCATTCTTTTCTCTCAGAAGGCAGGTTTCCTCTGCTTCTCTGTGCCCATGACAGAAAATGGCCACTCTATGCACAACTCTTTATAGAAAAATATTTTATTTCTTAATTTCAGATTCCCAAGGGAGAAAATTTAATTGGCCCAGCTTTAGTCAGTTGTTGAACTCAGGTGAAATCAACCATGGCCAGAGGGGCAAGGTTATTTGGTACATACATAGCTGTCGGGCCCAAACCCTCTATGTGTTGGGGGAGGATTGGTTCTCAGAGAAGAGGGATATTAGTTTGTCAGATGACCCACGAAGCAGCTACCAAACTTATTTTCTGAGACCCTGAACTCTATTTTAAGGAGTACTTCTGCCCTGCCTTCTTTTCTAGTATTGTTTTCTTTCGTTTTTTTTGTTGTTGTTGTTGTTTTGTTTTGTTTTTTATTTTTCCCTCCATGACTCATGTATAAATTTTCACAATTTTGTTTTCCACCTTCTTTTCATTTCTATGCTTTTCTCCTTTGCCAAGTTCATTTGTGACCATGGCTTCAACTATCATATGGACATGGATAGCCCCCAAATCTATATCTCTTGTCTTCTCAACTTCACTGTCATTTAAAAGCTGTCTCCATTTGAATATTCTCTGGTTATTTTATTTATAGCTGAACTCATTACTTTTCACCAAACCTCCTCCTTCCCTTAGCTGCCTTGTTTGTGTTAAAGCCATGACTATCTTCTCAGGCATCCAAGCTTGAATCTTCAGAACTATCTGGCGTTCTCCTTTCAAAGTCCACATGATCATCAGCTGAGAAGGAGCATGACTTTCACCTTATTTCACTCTCCACGTCCTTTGTCATTCCCCTAACTCATGCCACCTAAACTAATGTGGAGTATTCTCTAAACCTTCTACATCATCTTCCAACCATCAATCTCTAATTCATGTTTTAAGCTATTCTTGCATTAATCTTCATAAAGCACAAGTCTATTCATGTTCTCTCCACCCATTCAAGAATCTTCAACAGCTCCTCACTGCATATCCAATAAAGTGCAAACCTTACCTGGCAACCAAGGGCCTTCATGACCTGTCATCAACAGGATAAGATTTATCTTCCATTAACCATCAGCCAAAGGCAAACTGTTCAATCATCTTCTGCCTGGTTTTGTGCATTCCTACCTACATGACTTCTTCATACTCTTCTTCCTGAAGCCTTTTCTCAAGTGAGCGTTCCTTTCCCTCACTTCCATAATACTCTATTTACATCTTTTTTATGTAAGGCAAGTCTGTAGATATGGCTTTAGCTTTGTCAGCATATCTTTTTACTCCTATTTACCAAAGTGTGAGAACAGGTAAACCCTACTGAGTGTAAAACAGTGTCTGACACTTCAAAAACATTCAATAAGTAACCTGATAAGGAGTTGCTATGGCTTGATGCTAGTATTGTTGCTACGAAGCCCCCATTTAGCCTTATTAGGGGCATTAATATGGACCTTTTCAATAAGATGCTGAGTAGGGCACTCTGAAAATTGTGTTTCAAGAAGTTTAAAGTAATAAAAGGAAACTTCTCTAGTCCAGCACTGCTGATGAATTGACGGCACCCTAACAACAGTCCCTCAACACACTTACTCATGTGGCAAAAAATAAGATTTGGCCACATAGGAAGAAACCTATGATATACTTTAATGACTTTAAACTCTCATTAAAAAAAATAACATTATGATAATCAAACATATTCCCTTCATAGGACTACTATTGCTTTCAGGTATTATGAACTGTCTGTTTGGGACTAAAACAAATAGAATGTCACAGCATGGAAAGATAATATTTATAGTTCTTTGGCCCCCAAGTTTTACCTGTGACTGTGCTGACTTTATACAATATAGTCTTTTAGTTAAATGGTGAGAGTATTATGCATCAGCTTAGGATGCATTGGAGGTGCCACTGGCATCATAGTTGGCAATTGGAGCTGCTATGGAGATGAAAACTGAAAAACCAGTGGTTTTCATTACTGTTTTCTATTTTTGAGAAATAACTGTACACTTATTCTGGATGACCTTACCAGTTAAAAATAAAATATCTATTACTACTGCTTCTTCTGAACTTCCTTTAGAAACAAAGTTTTCATTATTTACATATAATAGTCTTGTCTACTTAATTATCATTTATTTTCAGTTCCTTTACACAGGCCTCTTGAGAATAGCTCTTCTTAATAGTGAGATAGAACTAAATACCAATCAGCAGATGTCACTCCTTAAGTGATCCTCTTCAGTTTTCTGTGTTTATTTCAATGCCTTTTCTTCATTGCCAATTCTATTTTCCTTTTTTTGGAAATAGGTTCCCACTCTGTCACCCAGGCTGGAGTGCAGTGGCGCCATCATAGCTCACTGTAACCTCAAACTACTGGGCTCAAGCGGTCCTCTGCCTCAGCCTTGCCAGTAGTTGGGAATACGCCTGGCCCCCATTTTCCATTTTCAACCTCTGATGAGCCTCCAGGAGCCAGTAGGTCTAACAACCATAATACAAGGTATTCTATCTTTTTGAATGGCAGCTTCAATACAAATATCTGTGTGGTTTACAGTAGCCACGTCAGATATTTTTCTACTCTGCGACTATGCTTTTGTAGCAGAGATACACCTGTTAGATTTTTTTTCCTGAGGAAAAGCACAAGTTTTAGTTCATAAGATAAACACTGGCTAAAATTTGCGACTCTTAATAACATTAAACAAATATTTATTGATCATCTACCATATACTAAGCACTGTTGTGGAGATTCAGCGGTTATAAAACTGATAAAAAGTCTTCATTTCATGGCTGTTCTATTCTAGTCAGACTAAACAAAAAATAATTATAATATATTATGGTTTGGAAGCTAATAAGTACTCTGGAAAAAAGAGTAGGATAAAGAGCAGGAAAAGCCGAGGGGTGCTTACAATTTTTAAAAAACTGTTCAGGAAGCTCTCATCATAAAGGTGGTGACATTTGAGTAAAGACCTGATGGAAACGAGTGAGCAAGCCATGTGGATATCTGGGCAAGAAACTTTCAGGCAGAGGGAACACCTAGTGCAAAGGTGCACGTAGGCTGTCACAAGCAGTAAGGAGTTTAATTTAAGCATCTGCCAGGGACAAAAATTCAGTCAAGGCTTTTTTGTTGTTGTTGCTATTAGGAATCAATCTACAAGAGAGTTTAATCAGCTTAAGATGAACATCAGTGCAGATCTGTTTAGTGTTCTCTCCCAGCCATGACCTCATTGCAAATATTGACAGCCTGGACTGCCTCTCAGATTTGGATGGGCCTTGGATGCTCAGCCAGGCAAACCCAGATGGAGCTAGAAGAGGAAGGTTTTGGTAGCTCTGTGGGCTCTGTGGCTTCTTCATCTTATGATCTCTCCACATGGGGCTGCATATAAATCGTACGTAACCAATGATTCCAAGTTTTAATTTAACCTAAAATGTAGTCTATTACCATATTTGCACTAAGAAGTAAATAGAACAGAATTCTACCTCAGATCAGCTAATGGCAGATCCTTGTCCCACAGATAGCCATGGCATAGGGCTACTGAAACAGAAGTATTTCTCATGCCACCAAATTGTGCCTTCAATTTTGTCTTCTTTACACAGGACAACATAGTAAGAGGTCATTGTCAACATGAAGTCTTATATAGGATTTTCAGAGATTGTTACACTTACATTCAACCAATATGGAAAATCGGCACTAGGCCTAACTACCCCATAGCTAGCATAGTAGCATAACAACGCTCTTCTAGCCTAGCAATCCACATCTCATTCTAGGGAGTTTCCAATTTACTAAGAACATTTTCTTAAAGCTTCTATATATCCTTGGAGCTTACTTTATCCCAATAAGAATAAAATATTATCAAGAACTCAACAAATGGACGTTTGAAAGCAGGCACTGAGTTTAATTTATTTTAGGCCACCTTTGATTTGTTTGAAGCCTGTATTCCTTAAATATGAAGATCAGTACTTACTTCATGAGAATAAAGGTTTAAGAGACAACCAAGGTTTCTATAGCAAAGAGAAATGACTGAACTTCTAGATTGGTCATAATGACGTACTAGTAACTGAAAATAGTATTTTAAGATCATACTAATTCTCTGTTTCTCTGTGTGGGTTATTTAGATTTGCTTTAGATGTCTAAGTCAGCTGTGGTAGATTTGAACAAACACAGAAAGTCCTTAAAATATGACTAGGTATGTTGTTTTAGATCCAAATTAGGTATTGATCATTGTGATTGTGACCTAGTATAAATTTAGAATTATTGTAACCTAATGTGTTGAGGTTGTTCCATAAATATATTTAGGAGTAGCTAGAGATGACATTTCTATAATGCAACTATGCTGTAATCAAAGCAACAACTCAGAAATTTACCAGCATGTAAAAGAACAACCTTAACTTTTTTTTCTTCCTCTTCTTTTTTTTTTTTTTTTTTTTTTTTTTGAGACAGGGTGTCATTCTGTCACCCAAGCTGGAGTGCAGTGGTATGATCAAGGCTCGCTGCAGCCTTGATCTCCTGGCCTTTTGGGCTCAGGTGATCCTCCCACCTCAGCCTCCCTAACTGCGCCCGGCTAGTATTTTTATATTTTTATTAGAGATGGGGTTTTGCCATGTTGCCTAGGCTGGTTTCAAAATCCTGAGCTCAAGTGATTCATCTGCCTTGGCCTCCCAAGGTGCTGGGATTACAGGCGTGAGCCACCGCACCTAGCCAGCTTTACATATTTTTAATCTGTCAGATTTTTTGTTCTTGCTATTCTGAAAAGTCACCGAAAATAAATCATTTATCATTCTTTTTACACACAAAATAATGCAGTTTTTAAATTAATGAGATAGGCCAATTATATAAAATTTGAAAGAGTAAAGTTTTTATTCATAATTAAAATATATGTTATTCTGGAAAACAAAAAAAAAGTAGTGGTCTGTCTTCATTTGTAACATTTCCTTTGAACTGATGGGAACTTATCTCACAGATGAGATTTGTGGGCCATTGTAAGTACTCTACAAATTATGTACCCCACAGCTTTAAGCTGCCAGGTACTACAGCAGAGGGCTTCCTCAGACTCTTGAGCCGGTCTGTCTGGGTGAAATTTTTAGCTCCCCATATACTAACTATGTGATCTCAGGCAAGACAGCTTATTTATGCCACAACTGAGACCACAGTAAGGATAATAATAGTATCTACCTTGTGGATTATATGAGGACTGAATGAATTAACACACATAATGTTCTTAGAATAGCGGTTGGCACATGGTGAATAAATGTTAGCTATTATTATAATATGTGGTAAAGTGAGGAACTATCACTACTTTTACTTGGATGAAGTACTGCATGAAATTTTTGTATTTTTATTGAGTTTCATCAATTTTTTGACTGAACCTAGTATGCTTTCTGGTCTGAACACACAAGGAAGAAAAGAAGGATGGCTCCTGTACGTGAAAGTGACCCCTGCATATAGTGCCTGAAATCAGAGGAAGCTTGTCAGTGTGGGCAGACACCACGAGCAGACCAATTTGACATTCTGCTTCTCTTTTAACCTCTTGAAAATTAATGAGTTATCCGATGAAGAGCCTTACATTAATTGCTCCTGATTAAGGTTTAAAACCTTGGTTTACTGTGGGGTAAATTTAGGTTTTTGATAGTCATCCAAAATCTTTGTACCCTTTCAGTTTCATTACAGAATAAAAAACAAATTTACCACAAAGGATTATTACATTACATCTGGTATTTATTCCTCCCAAGAAGCTATCTGCTTCGGAAAAGGCAGGGGCGCCCTTCATTAATATATCTAACTGATGGTGTAATGACATAAAATTCCTTGTTGACCCCTGCTATTCAGTGTTATTGTCTTGGAACATAGAATTTGATAATCTCTTTTCACTGCATAACTACAAATGTTAGGCTGTAAAAGTATTTTACTTTGTTCAATCCAGGTTCCAGACATTTCTCCTGATCACCAGAAGTTCTTTTGATTAATAAGGCTACTGGTCACGAAAACTCAGCTTACTAAAATTAGAGGGGAAGAGGTCCAGTCTTTGGTTCTAACTAAAACATCCCACCGGATGCAGGTGTACTTGCAAATTAAAGTTTGCCTCATGTGTCCTCTGTCTCAAGTCATACAGACGGCCCAGGAGGGTGGAGCCCCTGCAACCTGCCTAGCGGGGCGTTTGCGTGTTTGGGGGTGTCGGGACACGCGCAGAACACAAACGGTCCCACTTTCCTAGTCTCGCTCTTACCTCAAGGCTGTCAAGTTTTACGCTCCTCCCTGCGCGCACAGCCCCCACCTCACGCTGCCACCCCTCACTCCCCGCCTTCAAAGTAGGAGGCACCATTGTCATTGGACACTGCTTCTCTCACTCCTATTCCAGAACCAATCACTCGAGTTCTGGTGGGGAGCGCCTAAGCCAATGGAAGTGCTCGCTGCGGCAGCTGCCGGGTCCTGGGCGCTGGGAGGTGGTGCCGGGGGCGGGGTGCGGCTGGGGCGAATTAGTTGCCATTCCGAGTGAGGAGTGGGTAGAAGCGGCGGCGGCGGCGGCGTTTGCGGTGGCGCGGACTCCGAGGAGCGCCAGCACCTCGAGGCCCTTTCTCTCTACCCTGGTCCCCAGAAGCAGGGGTCCCTGCCCTCCCTGCAGCTGCCGGGTTCTCCCGTGCGTGCAGCCCCGCGAGGGCTGAGGAGAAGGCTGCGAGCGGCCCTCGGGGCTGCGTGATCCAGGCGGTTGCCCTGTCAGCGCGATGCCTGGAGCGGTGGCGGCAGCGGCTCCGGGTTCCTTGCGGCCCCGGCCGTGACCGCCACACCGAGCCCAGCCGGGCGGTTGGGGCCGTTGGACGTTTGTTTTCGCAGCCTTCCCCTCCCCCCTCGCCGAGGCGGCGGGGGTGTGCTTTGGGGAGGGGGAGCCCCGAGACTCCTCCCCCACAGCGATACCCCCGCCCCTCCCCCTTACACACTCGCACGCACTATCGCGCCGGCTCCCACACGCTCGCGCGCCTCCCGCCCCGCGCCTCCGTGTCGGCCGGCGGCGTCCAGGGCCCGCAGAGCCACCATGTCCACTGCCTCCTCCTCCTCCTCCAGTTCCTCTCAGACCCCTCATCCCCCGTCGCAGAGGATGAGGCGCAGCGCCGCGGGGTCCCCGCCCGCCGTCGCCGCCGCCGGGAGCGGGAACGGTGCGGGCGGCGGCAGCGTGGGCTGCGCCCCGGCTGCGGGAGCCGGCCGGCTGCTGCAGCCCATCCGCGCCACGGTGCCCTACCAGCTCTTGCGGGGCAGCCAGCACAGTCCCACGCGCCCGCCCGTCGCCGCTGCCGCCGCCTCGCTGGGCAGCCTCCCGGGGCCCGGCGCGGCCCGCGGCCCTAGCCCGTCCAGCCCGACGCCGCCGGCGGCTGCAGCCCCGGCCGAGCAGGCGCCGCGGGCCAAGGGCCGCCCGAGACGGTCCCCAGAGAGCCACCGGAGGAGCAGCTCACCTGAGAGACGGAGCCCCGGCTCGCCCGTGTGCAGAGGTAGCGAGCCCAACCCTCCCGTCCTCCCGGGCTGCGTCTCCCCGACGGTGCCCTCCGTGGAAACTTCAGCCTCTTCGGGCTTCTCTTTGCTAGTGCATTATCGAAGGTGTGAAAGTGGCTTTGGGAATCTCACCCCCCTGCGGTCGCTGCGGGGCTTGGAGGAGCGAACTGAAAAGCAACTTTTATTTGACCCTCATGCCGCCCCTCAGATTCTCTCTTCCATCACTCGCCTGCTTCGAGAGGTTTTTCAGTTTAAGAGCTGGCTAGCTCATTCGTGTGTTTGCTGTTTGTAGCCGGGGAAGGAGAAGCTGGGCGAAACACTTAACACGCACACAAACTCTTCAGCAGCGGATAAGGTGGTGGTTGTAATCTCTACAGTCTCTTTGTGCTTTCCTGCAAAGTTCCTAACGTGCCTGTAACTACCGGGATAATTTTTTATTTTTTAGAGGGATGGTGGCATTAGTTACGATGTAAGGATATCGGCTGGATGTAATGATATCTGCTAGAGGGGACAGTTTTGAATGTACAATTGAAGTGTATACGGTTTTTTCCCTCTGTCCTCCCTCTCTCTCTCTCCCTCTCCCCCCCCGCCACCCCCCCCCCTTTCTCCCCCTCCCGTTTATATATTCATGCATCAGAGCACTCCTGCACTGGAAACAGTTTGTGCTCTACCGGAGATTTTCACGGTAAATTTCTGAAAACTTATTTGTGGAACGTGTTCGTTTTTTTCCTTCCATTTTTAAGTACACAACAGTTCAGTTGAGCTGTTCAAGGATCTCAAGTTTCTTTTTTTGTTAGGTGTCAAAGGTAATGGTGAGCTGGTGGATGCTGTGGGTTTCCCTTAGTGTTTTCTGTTTTGCTTTGGTTTTGTTTATGTCTAGGGACACAGTGCATGATTTAGTTGAGCCCTGGGGGAGAAAAGGAAGATTAGCCAAAACAGGGACTTAAAGCTCATAAGGGAGAGTGGAATAGCTAATATTATTAGATACCAGCCTAGAGCTACAGATGCTGCTGCTGCATTGTGGAGGGAACAAATCATACTGGGTGGAAAAATCTCTGCTTGGAAGGGAAACACTGTCAAAGTCTGTACATTGTTTATGTGGTAATGTGGAATTTTTTTTTAATGGAGTTTTCTTGATGAAGGTGTTAGAGTTGGAGAAAGTGGTCGTCTGCATTATGATACATTGCAGTCTTGGTGTTTTTGTTTTATTATTTCAGACCTGTAATTAGCATGTTGCTAACGCACTTGTTTTCTGACCACTTGATGGTGAACCAGTGTAGGATGTAGTGCAGTGGGATGAGTACATGAGCACCAAGAAATACATCCTGTAATCTGTATGCACTGGGAGGAATATGCTCCTCCACTCCTCCCCCAGGTCAAGCCAGCTGCTGCAGAAACTGACATCCTCCAGCAAATCCTGAATGAATGAATGAAAACAACGTGATCGCCCTAATAATGACCACAACTGAACACACATCTTTGGCTGTATTTTATAGAAAAGGCCACCATTTTCTAACAGATTAATGCCATATGCAACTCCTTTGCACATTTTCTAGAACTGTATGAAATGAGAAGTAACAGAACGAACAGAAAACAGTTACATAAATTTTTTAGTGATTTTGCTTCAACAGTGCACAAATTCAGTTTTGGGATTTTCTTGTAGGGACTAAGAGGCATAAAATAAGCATTGCAGATTGTGTACAGAGGGTCTTGTGGGTGTGAGTAAGAGAAGTTTCGGCAATTGCTGCAACAACATAATGGCCATTTAGTACCTCCTCCCCTTTTGTATATAAACACTAACATCTTAAAACGGATAATAGTACAACTTGTTTTTCTGCATCCTTCAAAAGGCTTAATTGCTTAGGAATTACATGCTCCATCATCAAGCAGTTTTAATAAAATTTGTGATCTGGCTTAAACTATTCTCTTTGTTGTAGTATGGCACATCCGAGTTTAATGCGATTTTAATGCAATCATGATGAAAACACTTTTCTGAGTCTGGTTGTGCAGCAGACAGATTTGCAGTGTCAGAGAGCTTGTGTTGGGAATGCAAGGGCTTTCTTTGCTAAAGATGTTTTTCTGCTGTTTTAAACACCAGGTGGTTTTGTCAGTTTCTTACATTGCAGTGATTTTTGAATGCGGGCTTCTGTGCCCCCAGTTCCGTGATTATATTACTCCTATGTTACTTCTCCATGTCCCGCCTTTTACCCCCACTACCCAAATTAAAACTGTGCTACTAATCTATTCTGTTTCCTTAGCCATTTAAAATCCATGATCTGAACAGTTGATTTAATTTTTCGAATGATTATCTTCTCAGTTTCTTTTGAATGCTGTAAGGTTCTGACTTGAGTGGATTTTAGCCTCCACTGGTCAAGGCTCCTGCCGCTGCCACTGCTGCTGCAGACACTGACATCACTATACTGCATGAATGAAAAACAACAACGTGCTCCATTTCTTCCTCTGCTCTCCACCTCCTCCTTTTTCTGCACACTTCAGTGTGTGTGGGTGTGTGTGTGTGTGCAAGAGGGTGTTAAAACTGCGTTTGAAACTACATTTGAAAGCATTAAGTAGTTGATAGCTCAAGGGGTAGGTATATAGTATAAAGGCATGTTGTTTATGAAAAGCTGCAAGGGCTATGGGCATTTGGACTAAAGGTGACATAACTGAGCATTCAGTATTTCATGCATTTCATCTGGAGTGATGATTATAGGAGAAAATATGGAAGCTTAAAAATTTATGATTCTTTTACCAAAAAATTATGAAACAACACAATTTCTAAATAAATTATATCATTATCTGCGTCTTAAGCATTCTCAATGTGAATATTTGTAGGGCTTAAGTCTAGAGTAATAGAGAATTGCTATTCCGATTGTTTCACAAGGCTGAGGAAAAGCTGAATTCCATAAATAGGAATAGTCAATTTTAATATTATTATAATATTAATTTGTACAACCCAGGAAAAAATGGTAATTTCCTTTATTTTTGTAGCATAGTTTTAAATAATTTAAATGGTTACCATAATAGAAATACATAAATTACCAAATACCTTGCCATATGTATAGCAGACATGGAGTTTTACAAATTGAAACTGTTTTGTTTGTGCTCATGGATCATCCTCTTTTTGCTTGTTTTTTTTCTTTTGTATTTTTAAAACTTCAAGGTTTGTTATTTACATTCATTCTTGTACTTTTGCCATTAGTAAAATGTCATCCTCCCTCTTGTTTGGTTCTGAAGGGTCTTGCAGTGGTGAATGACAGGCTGCTGAATGAATCCTCAGGCTCCCTGTGATGTGTTTGTAATAGATGTAAAATCATAAAGTATTATGCAAATAGTTATTTTTTTGTAATGGTAATACATAAAGTCTACCTTTGAGATAAATAGAGCAACTCAAATGAGAAAAAGCAGGATGTTAGTGTTAAAATTGATTATCTTTAAGCTAAAATCATTAGTTAACAACCAAAAGAAAATATAATAAAGTTGCTTCTTTTTGAAACCTCACAGAGCAGAACCCATGGATTTAAACATAGAACAAATACAGTTTTACTGTCCAAGATAGTAAGTAGGAAATGCAAATCTTTGTGTGTGTGTGTGTGTGTGTGTGTGTGTGTGTGTGTGTGTTTTGTAAAGATAGAGCATTAGGATTAATTATAAGTTCTAAAAGATGTAAAAACAGTCATATTTAGAATACTCTGGATGGAGAATATAGCTTATTTTTAAGTGTACCAAATCTGATAACAAAAACATGGAAGAGCTTGTAATTTATATAGCTTCTGTTATGAAAAACAGCATATGTTAGTTCCTGATTTAACATATCAGGTTTATTAGGCCTAATACTCTACCAGATTTCTAACTCTAGAGTGAAATTTGATTAGACTTTTTCATGAGTATCTTGAGAGCCTCATTGTTTTATACATAAAGAAGTTATGATTCTATTCTAAAAGATAATACAAATATAATGTTAACTGCATGTAATATATGTTTGCCTGTGTTAATTCATTTGCTTTCAGTTTTTCTCTTTTCTTTAAATTTATCTTTTTAAGTCATTTTTATACTGTGCTCAGTGGAATACAAAAAATTTTAATAACTTTTTCTCTTTTAAAAGAGATACTCAGATATTCTCTTTCTATAAAGTTTATTCTCAGGCTGATATTCTTGAAAATTAAAATCCTCCTTTTCCATTTTAAAATTAATCAATTTTCCTTGAGTGCTTATAGATACTTGTTTCAAAGCTTTCTTCTACATTAACATTTTAGCTTTTTCTAAAGAGACAGGTTTCACATACTGACTTTTGGGAAAGGTTTTCATTCTCAGAAAACTGCTAGAGAGCAGCAGTGTTCATTATTTACAGAACTATTTTTTTCCATCAGTTATCTCATGGTGCCTAAAATTTCTAGATCAATGAGTGAATTGCAAAATAGATAAATGAATTTATAGTTATTTAATCAAAATCTATTGTCTTATGTTCAAAGATTATGTTCCTCTCAAATAACTGTTATTGTAAGCGTATTGAATATTGAATACCTAGCATGTGTAAATCATCTTAATCAGTTTTTAACTGTATGTAAAGTTCTGTGTGTATATATTGAACTGGAAATCATTTTATTAATTACAGTACTTTTTACAGAAGGACTGCAGTGTACATTTCTGCAAGGACTTAATGCAAATTAGGATTTGTACTTTGGGGAAAAGTTGAAGGATAATGGCATCCTTGTGATTTTTATTTTACTTGTGATAAGTCAGACTACATGTGAATAAGAAAATAAGGGAGTAACTGAGCTCCACAGCAGTGAATAGAATGGAAATAAATGACAGTGTTCAACAAATGGCTAGTCGGAGAGGGTTTTCCTTAGTCTGAAATTTTAAAAAATTCTAAAAGTCTGTTTTATTAAAATATTCACAGGTAGTTAATAATCTGCCAAAGAGTATATTCTAATGACTTAGTTCTTAATTTTAGTTTGGTCTTTTCTCCAGAACTTAACATTTCCAGACACCACTAAGATAGACTTTTTGGCAGCCCCTGTCCTAGTCTGTGTCTGGCACTGCTTTTTGTCTTCAGTATATAATTTATTCTTTTATTAAGTGTCTAAGAAGCTAAATCACTGACACTCTTTTTGTGCTACATACTGTTTAATTATTTTAACAAGAGGTTGAATTTATCTAACTTCTGGTCTCTGCCAAAAGTAAGTGGAGGAAGGAGAACACAAGTACTCATATATTGATAGAGAAAGCCTAGGGAACTGATGGAAGGCAGATACTACCTGTATTTCCCTCTACTCTTCATCTGGACCCTTGAAAGTGACCATAAGTTGACTCATCATTTGGCTATTCTAGAAGAATTTTTGTGCTTATTCTGAAAAACAAATTATAATGGATTAACAGTAATTCTGAAAAATCTAAGGATTTTACTTACGAACAAACTGTGGAAAAGTATTTCATTGTAGCATGAACAAACATGGCAGATACCTTTAAGCAGTGTTGTTTATTCCAAGTGAATGTTATTAAGGCACATACCAAGAGGCAAGTTCATGAATACCCCAGTGACTTCCCCTATACTATGCTGTGTCTCTAGTTTTAGGTAGGAAGGAAGAAAACATATATTTGTGTGCTAACTATATACTAAGCAATGTATACTTTGATTCAGCAAGTATTTAGGATGTGGATCTTCTCACTCCAGATCCAGTGTTCATTCCATAAGACTATCCTGTTGCTCCTAACTCAAAAAGACTCTGATGTTGATGATCAGCTGTGATTTCTAAGCTAAAAGAATGACAAAGGAATTGGTTTTCTTTTGTTTCCATGGCACTATTATGCTGTGCTGGGATATGATCTGACATTTTCAGAATGTCTAAAAATGTGAGACCTAGTTTGTTGAATGTAACTAAAATAAAATATAGATGGATTGGCCATTTTTCTCCATTTCTTTCTTGCATATAAAGAGAAAGAGACAGAGTGTGTGTGTGAGAGAAATTCTTGTTTCTGAGATAGAGAGAGAAATTCTTCTTTCTGAAGATAGGAACATGATTGTATCTGGGCTTTCTTACGTGTGTTCAGAATCTGTACTGTCCTTGAATCACTTTATAGTGAATATAAGTGCTTTTCTCCCCTTTTCTCTCTTCATAAATGTTAAAAGTTAATTACATATGGTGCTAAACTGATGAAAGCTCCAGGAATCACTAAACAGAGACGGGTCTCATGTGATTGTCCCAGCAACTGGCACCAGGTTGATTCAGCCCTCCCAAAAGACAACAGGCTTCCAAGAGCCTGCAATTTGTGGGTTGAACAATGTACGTATATAACTTAATGAAGTCCACCATAGTATACCTTAATGATGGCTCACCAAAAAGAATGATAATTTAAAGAAGCTAGTGGCCTGGGCTCAGTGGCTCATGCCTGTAATCCCAGCACTTTGGGAGGCTGTGGGGGGCAGATCACTTGAGGTCAGGAGTTCGAGACCAGCCTGGCCAACATGGTGAAACCCTGTCTCTACTAAAAATACAGAAATTAGCCGGGCATGGTGGTGCGCCTCTATAATCCCAGCTACTCGGGAGGCTGAGACACGAAAGTTGCTTGAACCTGGGAGGTGGAGGTTGCAGTGAGCCGAGATCACGCCATTGCACTCCAGCTTGGGCAACAAGAGCGAAACTCCCTCTCAAAAAAAAAAAAAAAAAAAAAAGAAAGAGAAAAGGAAAGGAAATAAAAGAAAGGAAAGGAAAACTAGTAACCCATGGTTGTGTGGCAAGGTCAGTGTCCAAAATTGTCTACCAGGTTATTAGAATTGTGAAGAAATCCTGCCGGGCATGGTGGCTCACACCTGTAATCCCAGCACTTTGGGAAGCTGAGGCAGGCAGATGGCTTGAGTTCAGGATTTCAAGACCAACCTGAGCAACATAACAAGACCTTGCCTCTGCACAAAATGTAAAAATTAGCCTGGGCATGGTGGCACACTCCTGTAGTCCAGCTACTCAGGAGGCTGAGGCAGGAGGATCACTTGAGCCCAGGCGGCAGAGGTTACAGTGAGCTGAAATCACCCTACTGCATTCCAGCCTGGGTGCTAGAGTGGGGTGCTATCTCAAAAAAAAAAAAAAAAAGTTAAGAAATCCACCAACCATCTAGATGGGTTTCGTAATGAAAAGGCGAAAACTGCTACAACTTCCTGTCTAGTGTTACTGAAGATCAAATACTTATTAGCTACTGACAGTAATAATTCCTTATTTATTCTGTATAGCCATAAAGAAAACTTTTGTGAATAGTCTGTATAGCTAATTTTAACTTTTACATTACTAAAAAATTAACTTGCTGATGAAACATTTTCTAACATTTTTACACACTTGATTGTTAAGCACAGTGAACAAGACATAAACGAACTCCTTGTGGCTTGATTAGCTTTATTAATAACTATTATTGATAACATATACATAAAAATGATTACTATAGATGATATTGAGAATAAGACTGAATGAGTATTGACTGACTAGACTTGTGCTATAACTGATTCTATAAATTTGCTTTTGGGATTATTTGCTGTTTTTCTGATGAAGGTGGAGCAAAGCATGTTTGACTGAACTGGTCCTTGATAGTATAACCGGGCTGTTTTCTCTAGAACTAATTATCAAATGAAAGGCCAAAGCAATTATTTTCCAAATGGTTCCATAGACATGTCATAGAGACATAAATGTATCCTGGGAAATACTAGATTTGGAGTCAAGAAACTTGAGTTATCTTTTCAGTTTTGACATTTGACTTATGACAAGCCGCTAACTCTGCATCTTATCTTCTGTGTCTTTAAAATGAAGGGGATAGACTTTTTTAAGATTTTGGTTGGGTAGGGAAAAGATTCTGCTATTGAAAGGAAAAGAAAGTTTGTTAGACTAGATGATTCTTAAAGTTTTTATTTATTGAGCTTTTATGCCAACTAATAATCTTTGGTAGAATCCAATATAAGGTACTTTTATTAACCTCTTTTCACAGATGAGGAAATGAGGTCCTGGGAAGTTAAGTAATTTGCCCAAGGTCAGGCAGCATGCACAGGGCTCTTGTAATGCTCTAAGTCCTGACTTCAAGATAGGTGAAAGTTGTTTTTGGAACCCAGTTAGTTATGGGGCAGGAAAGTATGCACAATGTATTATCCCACTGCTTATACAGTTAAGTCATAGAAAGGCTAAATATAGCTTTGGGGCGGTGAGGGAAGAAGAGAAAGCTAAATGGAACTAGACCGTAGGGTGCATGGAACTTAAAATAGTTGTAAGTATCCCCAGTAATTATGCCATCATTGGGCCTTCCCTTTGGTCCCTAAAGGACCTATCACTTTGTTTAGACAGAATTTAGCATTTGATTTTTAAAAACTTCCTTTCACATGAAATTTCAAAATCTGGGTAGAATAAGGTCTCTTTTTTGTGTATTCATATTTGGCAATGTAAACTTTAAAAAATCTGCCCATTTATAATGTACTATAAGGCTACCTTCAGCCCCATAGTTATGATTCTCTACATTTATCATCCTTTGATATTTTAGCAACATTTAACATAGTATCTTTTTATACAACACTGTCATGGCAAAGCAATGCACACTACTTTAAAAAAATTATTTATATGTACTTGGCTCTTTCACTTCTTTTAGGTTTGTTGATGTAATATAGAAAATAAATTTTAATCTCTATTTTAATAATTTCTTCCAGGGTGTTTTGGCATTTTTTCAATGTCATTTGTGCTTACTGTAAGTTCTGCATAGTAGTTAATGTGGAAATGATTTTCTTTTATAAGTAACATTAGAAATTGTGTTTGTTGTTAGGAGAGTAAAAGTATTATATAGAGTCTTTGTGATGGATAAAGTTTCTCATAACATTTCTTCTGTAATTATATTTACTTTTCTAGTTAAATATATCAGTTATGCATTGAATTAGTGAAATGTAATGCTGGTATCTTAGAAGATAATAAAAACAGTAGGACTCAGTGGCTCAGGGTTACGTCAAGTCTAGCCATATGGAAACTTTACTATTCCTCATACAAACTTGTGAAGTGATCTTTCTATGAAGGTACAAAAATATCATAGTAAAATATAGATTGGTTTATATTAGTTAATTATAAACAAAATGTATTTATAATATCTTTTGAAGTTTTGTAAGTGTCATTTTATTTCTTCTAAAGTATTCTTAGAGTTACTCTGACACGTTGCCCCTAAAAGAATCAATCAACAGTCCTCTTCCTGCTTTGTGTCAGATCATTTAAGTGTCTAGGACTTAACTAAACTGGTGTTGGCAAACATTGCTAAATGCAGTTTCATTAGTATTGCAAAAGTGAGGATTTAGACTGTGCTCAGAAATTAGATTTTTGAAAAAAGCTACAGTATTCTGCAATATTTCGATCATATAGCTTAAAAAGTGTATTTTAAAGATCTATTAATATTTTACATGCCAGAGTGACCTCTTAGTTTGTTAAAAAAAAAAACAAAAACCGCATTCAGGGAATTGCATTTACTCAGTTTTTATCTTTTTAGGTAACAAATAGTGGGTCAAATTCTTAGCAGATTTTAAATGAATTATCCTTCTTCAGAAATATGCTATTCTCACTGAGTTTTAGATTTTATATATGAATTATTTATTTCTAAGTTAGCTTGAGCTTTTTTCTGGTGTTCTGTTTTGAAGTTGCCAGTCTGTTTATGTATATTTTTCTTTCATTAGATGAAGCTTAAAATATTAATTGTTTCATCCTATGGTTTCTATAACATACTTATATCTAACGTATCTTGGTGCCTGTACCTATTATAATATTATACTATAGTTTGGCCTAGGATGATGTCACTGGCCCTTTCTTTCTCTGCATACATATACATTAGTGCAGAAGTCTGAACTGTATTGTTGGATGTGGCTTCTTGTGTAGTAATGTAGTAATATGTAGTAATAATATTGTGTAGTAATCTTGGGCAGTGATGCCTTGTGAGGCTGTTGAGATAAGGAGGACTTGGCTTTGTCTAAATATCTGCTATTGCTGAGCTACAATGGGAAGTGACAAACTTTTCATGTGTTATGTCACCATTTACCTGAAATCTTGGTTGAATGCACAGTGACCCATTTTTCTTTCTTTTCTTTTATTCTTTCTTTATCTTTCTGTCTTTCTTTCTGGCAGTGTCTCGCTGTGTCACCCAGGCTGGAGCACAGTGGCACGATCTTGGCTCACTGCAACCTCTGCCTCCTGCCTCAGCCTCCCAAATAGCTGGGACCACAGGAGTGTGCCACCACACCTGGCTAATTTTTTGTATTTTTAGTAGAGATGGGGTTTCGAACTCCTGGCCTCAAGTGATCCACCTGCCTTGGCCTCCCAAAATGCTGGGATTATAGGTGTGAGCCACTGGACCTGGCCCTATTTTTCTTTCTTATAATCAGACTTTACCTATTTTCAGTTTCTATCGACTTTTAGTTTTTGCCTTAAAGAATATTAGCGACCTCACCAGGGCTTATAGCTGAGGAGGAGTGGGTGCCATGGCGGTTCTACTGGAGACTACTTTGGGCAATGTGGTTGTCAGTTTGTACACTGAGCAGCAGCCTTGCAACTGTGAACTTTTTGAGAGCAGGTACCACGGTTTAATGGCATTTGTGATGGCAGTGCCAAGCATCTAGAAGGTACTCACCTGCTTTAATTTCTTGAGATATTACAAAATAAAATATTACAGTTATTGCCTTATTCACAGTGTACAAAGGTATTTTATCTTACAAACTGTTGATCCTACAGGGACTGGTCATGGAGGAGAGTCTATTTTTGGCCTAGGATTGTATGGTGATCAAGCAAGCTTTTTTGAGACAGAAAACGTCCCAAGAATTAAGCACAAGAAGAAAGGCACAATGTCCATGGTGAATAATGACAGTCATCAACATGGATCTCAGTTTCTTATCACTACAGGAGAAAATCTAGATTACCTCAATGGTACCATACAGTATTTGGTGAGGTGACAGAAGACATTGACATAATTAAGAAAATTAATGAGACCTTTGTTGACAAGGACTTTGTACCATATCAGGATATCAGGATAAATTATACAGTGATTTTAGATGGTCCATTTTGATGACATTCCTGATTTATTAATCCCTGATCAATCACCAGAACCTACAAGGGAACAATTAAAGAGTGGTAGAATTGACGCAGATGAAGAAATTGATCATTTCAAATGAAGGTCAGCCGAAGAAGTAGAAGAAATAAAGGCAGAAAAAGAAGCTAAAACTCAGGCTTTACTTTTAGAGATGGTGGGAGAGCTACCTGATGCAGATATTAAACCTCCAGAAAAATCTGTGTATGCAAATTGAACCCAGTGACCACAGATGAGGATCTGGATATAATACTCTAGATTTGGGCCAGTAAGAAGTTGTGAAGTTATCTGGGACTGGAAGACAGGAGAAATCCTCTGTTATTTCTCTCTTTCTTTCTTTCTTTCTTTCTTTCTGTCTTTCTCTCTCTCTCTTTTTCTTTCTTTTTTTGTTGAGATGGAGTCTCACTCTGTTGCCTAAGCTGGAGTGCAGTGGCACGATCTCAGCTCACTGCAGCCTCTGCCTCCTGGGTTCAAGTGATTCTCCTCCCTTAGCCTCCCAAGTAGCTGGGACTACAGGCATGCACCACCACACCCGGCTAATTTTTGTATTTTTAGTAAAGACACGGTTTTGCCACATTGGCCAGTCTGGTCTCGAATTCCTGACCTCAGGTGATTCACTTGCCCTGGCCTCCCAAAGTTCTGGGATTACAGATATATGCTTTTATTGAATTTGAAAAGGAAGAAGATTATGAGAAAGCCTTCTTCAAAATGGACACTATACTTATAGATGACAGAAGAAAACATGGATTTTAGCCAGTCTGTTACAAAGGTTAAATGGAAGGAAAAAGTGGGAAATACACCAAGAGTGATTTAAAGGAGTATAAAAAGGAACAGGATAAACCATCTAATTTGGTTCTGAAAGATAAAGTAAGCCCAAACAGGAGGCAAAATATAATGTTGTACTAGATGAGCAGGCAGAAGACTCCAAGTCAAGTCACTCACACACAAGTAAAAAACACAAGAAGAAAACCCATCACTGCTCTGAAGTAAAAGAAGATGAAGACTGCATACCAATCAAAAATACTAATCCAGATAAGTATAGAGAAAGTTTGGAGTTTGGTCACTATGAAGAAGAAGAAAGCTGTTGGGAGAAACAAAAGAGTAAAAAGAGAGACCGAACTCAGAACTGAAGTCGTAGCTGATCTCGAGAGAGGAATGGCCATTATAGTAATAGTCACAAATCCGAATACCAGACATCTTTACGAAAGAGAAAGGAGTAAAAAGAGACTGAAGCAGAAGTCCAAATAAATCCAAAGATAAAGAAAAATCTAAGTACAGATGAAAGATGAAGAGGCAGAATTGAGTGGCTAACATATTCACCCTTGTCTAACTTAGAGTGCCAGGAAAGCAGATGTTCAGATTTTGTGTCAGAGCTTGTTATTTTTTTCATACTAGGATTATTGCCCTTTAGATTATTAATACTGATTATATAGGGCACTGAAAGAACTCAACATTTTCTTTGTATACTTTTTTACACTAATTTTATTGTTATACGTAAATGGTAGTCTTCATTTTTGAAGTCTTTCACATTTTTACTCTTTTTTTAAAATGAAGTATTTATACTACAAAAATACATAAACGTGTTTATAAGGCAAAGGGATAATAAATATGAATATCTGTATACTCATCAGCCAGCTTAAGATGTAGAATATTGCCTATACTTTAGAAGTCCCCTAAGAACCCTCTCCCTCTCAAGTAATTATTTGGAAATTTATGTTTGTCATTTGCTTTGTATATAGGTATCTCTAAATGAAATGTTAATTTTGTATGTTTTTCAATTTTGTATAAATGGCATAATGTTTGTTTACTTTTGTGACTTTCATTTTTATTGCTGTATAGTATTATATGAATACTTATTCTTCTGTTGATGGACATTTGAGTTTTATTTATTTTTGTTTTTGCTGCTGAAACTGCTGCTGTGAACATTGTCTGTCTAGGAGTTACAGTGCTTGATCATGTGCTATGAGTATCTTCATTTGTATAAAAGAATGCCAAATTATAAAAAATATTAGAATTATAGCCTTTAATATTACTATTCAGTTATGTTAGCTAGTCTTTAGGACACTTGCCCCGTTGTACTTTGTATTAAACATGTGGTCAAAAAATAATGTCTTTATGCAGATATTCCTGTTTAATGAAGTACGTGTTGTAGTTAACTTCTTGGTAAAGCAAACAATATTAAATGAATCATATTTTGTGGCTTTTCTTTTTTATGGGCATATGGAACACTGAAGAAAATCTTACGGCCTCTGACTATAACCATGTAAGAAACCGTATAAAATTGTATGTAGGAATTTTAGGAAATAGGGAGGCATAGGAAAAGTAATGAAATGAATTATAATTAATATTTGTTTTGTTCATTTTAAAATATTATTCTATTATTGAATTAAGTGCCTCAAAATATAAAATAAATATATAGTGCAGTAGCTGAATCTTTGATTATTTGACCCACTGTATTATTCCATAGTTAATGTAGTGATTCTAGAGGCTTTGATAGTTTAGTTATGATTTTTCATTTATCGTAATATTTTTATAACTCTGTATTCAAGGTAATTTTGGTGGATGTCTGTGCTTCACCAAATAATAGCATGTCATTTTTAGTATTCCAGCATCTACTATGGTTTCTGGTGTTTAGAAAGCCAGCCTTGCAGTAAATATTTTTTAAATCCTTACATAGGGTTTATATAGAGATTTCTGTTTAGCTGTATATGTTCAAATCCGTGATTTGAACCCAGCTACATGAACAATGATTGTTAGGGCATGCAAGTCCTGTGAATATCTGACAGAGGTTAAAATTAATAGATTATATTTGTGTTGCCCATTTTGTAAAAATGCCTAATAGTTCAGGTAACTGATGGTTTTTATCTTCATTTAAGGCCTGTTACTCAGTAGTAGTGGTGGAAAAACACTGATTTAGACTTCCACACAAAATAAAAGGAGCTGGGTGCTCTCGCTGGTAGAGATAGGTGGGATAAAGATGGGTGATGTCAGCATAGTTCACATTTTAAAAGATGGAAGATAGATTTCCACAGAATGAGTTTCTAAGTTACATTTAAAGTTCTATTAAGTGAATTTTGATTTAGTGAGACTCCATGGACTCAGCTTTGAGTTTTTGTTTGTTTTTTTGAGACAGGGTCTCACTCGGTCACCCAGGCTGATTGCAGTGGCGCAATCACGGCTCACTGCAGCCTCAGCTTCCTGAGCTCCAGCAATCCTCCCATTTTAGCCTCCAGAGTATCCAGGACCACAGGCATGTGCCACCACACCTGGCTAATTTTTAAATTTTTATAGAGACGTGGTCTCCCTATGTTGCCCAGACTGGTCTCGAACTCCTGGGCTCAAGGAATCCTCTCACCTTGGGCTCCCAAACTGCTGGTATTACAGAGCTACCAGTGCTGACCCTGAATCTGTTATACTTAGAGAAACTAAACCATCCACGCCCAAAATTTGGTGGGCTCTTCAAATTAAAAATTCTGATGTTTTTATAGTCCCTCCTAAAGACTGTGGTAATACTGAGCTCCAAGTAAGGAGAATGTGAATTATTTATTAATTTGAACTTCATCGTAATGTAAAAACTTTAAACTGTAAAGCAGATTTTGAGGTGGTTATCTGCTCTACACAATATCTAACTTATGTGCAAGTAAAATGGTCCAATTTACAAAATGTTATTTACGCAAACTTTTTAGGAAGTCAGTTACACAAGGTTGAGATTCATCTGAGGTTGTAAAAACATATTAACTGAATACTGTAATTTCTCATTGCTGAATAAAATGTTCTACTGAGATTTAGCAAAATTAATACCCTAAGAAGCTATTATAAATGAACATGAATACATCTTTTCCATTCCCTTTCTAGTATGAGTTTTACAATTCTGAGGAATGTGGTATTCAAATAACCCCTAAAAGGGAAAGAACTCGTATATACTAATGATTTTCTCACATTTCTGTGAAAAGATATGCTTATATTGGATAAATATCCCAATACTTTTTCTGGAATATTTTGTCCTTATTTTAAAAAGTATTACTTCAGTTATAATTCCCTAGGAAATTATTCCTAACCAGCTTCATATTTCTGTCCTTCTTCCAAGAAAAACTTTCACGAAACATTCTACTCTTGTCACTGTCAGGGGGACAGAGCAATAAATAAGCATAATTAGACTACAAATATGGTTAGTGCTGTAGATTATGATTTTATGTATAATTGTATATTTCTACAGGCTGATTTTAATTTATTGTTTTTGTATATACTTAAGGACCAAGGGAAATGTGTGTATATGTATGTGTATGAGAGCGGGAGGGAAGGAAGGAGGGAGAGAGGGAGAAAGAGAAAGAGAGCAATGGCATGCGCACCCTACACATTCCTTTTTCAGCAGTCACTGGATAATCCCTGGCTCCTGACATTTTCTCCATACAGAGTAGAGGTTCATGATCACTTTTTCATAATACTTTAGGTAATTTTAATATACTGAGGGATAGTGACTTAGGATTTGCTCACTTCGTATAAGATAAAACCAATGATGGGCACACATTTACCTGTGTAACAAACCTGCACGTCCTGCACATCTATCGTGGAACTTTAAGTTAAATTTAAAAAAACCAGTGAACACCCAACTAGACATATTCCTGAATGTCTTCCTTGTGATTCAGGGGAAGTTTACTATTTATAGTGTTATATTTCCTTCTCGGAAGCATTTCTTCAATGCTGAACACCTTGACTGAACTGTTTACCTCAGAGTTATTTGGTAAGGTGTAAGTTTGTTGTGTGTGGATTTGGAGAAAAATCAGTCAGTTTAGATATAAATCCTTTCTTCTGCATCATATAATATAGTTTTAGAATGGCAGTCCTGTTATCTGTAGTTTAATTTTCTTAAGAAATGTATCAATTTTCTCTGCTGGGTTTGGTTTTATAATTTTTGAGCGGAAGATTATGTTGGTATTTAAATTCAAACTTGAAACAAGCATTGAAAAGTGTAATTACTGCATTTCCATTGGCTGGAAATGAGTATTTTTATAGTTGGTACCTGTGTATGGCAAGTTAAAACAGACACCCTTACACATTCTACAAGTTTACAAATCTGAATTTTTTAAAGTATCATTATAACTGTCTTTGGATGTTTTGCTCATGGTTTTTATCTTCTTCTTGATCCCGTTACCGTCTGTATAAAAAGTTTTAAAGTGTATTCAATCTAGTTTTCACAAAATAGAATATATCATATGCTCTTAGTACAGGAATTCGTATTCAATTTACATGCTTTGAAAAAGTGACCTAGTGTGGCCAGGCGCAGTGGCTCCTGCCTGTAATCCCAGCACTTTGGGAGGCTGAGGCAGACGGATCACGAGGTCAGGAGATGAAGACTGTCCTGGCTAACACGGTGAAAACCTGTCTCTACTAAAAATACAAAAAATTAGCCGGGGGCGGGTGGCGGGCACCTGTAGTCCCAGCTACTCGGGAGGCTGAGGCAGGAGAATGCCGTGAACCTGCTAGGCGGAGCTTGCAGTGAGCCGAGATCACGCCACTGCACTCCAGCCTGGGTGACAGAGCGAGACTCTGACTCAAAAAAGAAAAAAAAGAAAAAGTGACCTAGTGTATTTTTCTGTGTTACTGAGAATAAAACTAATAAAATTCAACAAATTTTACTCTATATAATTGCAAGTTTGAGTCATGTGTTTTAAAGATTCATATGTAATAAGATATGATTAGAAGCATAGTTATCAAGGTAAGAGTATTGAATGATTTAAATTTACACTCAGAGACTTGGTACAGAAATGGAGTTGGTTTCTTCATTTATTGGCATGATGGTTCCAGCCTTTATGGTTAAGAGATATTCAGACCTAGAGTGTCATTGGATTGAGTTCTTACTTCCTACTAGTATAATCTTTGACTTTTTCTCCTCACTCCTTTCTCCCATCCTTCTGGTCACTATATCTTGTCTTACCTCCTCAGAATTATCTCCTGAACATGGTGGGGTTTTTTTGCATTCTTTCCATGTCCTAATTATTACTTCTTGCTTGGACTTTTGGAATTGTCACCTCTTAAGTCTTTTCCCATGCCAATTGTCTTGCATCTTTAATGTAATCATTATACTGCTATAAGCACAGTCTTTCTTTAAAAACAAAACAAAACAAAAAAACCCCACAAAAACTGGTTTTAATGAAAGATTTCTGTTGGTTCCTTGGTGAATTAGGGGTAAAAGACTCATCTCACTATCTTCCACTGTGTACCTTGTGTTCCTGCCAAACTGAACTCACTTTCTTTGGGTATATTTTTCCTGTCAGGAATACTTGTGCCTCTAATATACATGATTTTTGCCTGAAAACCCTAACTGTTCTTTGCAAACAGCTTTCAAATATCATGCATCTCTGCAAAATATTCCTAACGTTTCCAGGTAAAGAGAAGTGTGGCTTTCTTTGAATATTCAAAGCACTCTATTTACACCTTTACATTGTACTGTCACTATTTAAGACACTTGTCATCTCATCTGAAATGTCAGTTTCTTGAGGGCAGGAATTCTGGACTGTTTAGGATCTCGTTGCCCACCAAATGTATTTCTCTACTTGAATGTTTCTATTTCACTCTAACACATTGCCTGACATTTTACTACTTAGAGATCCTTTTGAGTTGACAGTCATTTATTGATTGATTATTGGCAGAGTCTCGCTCTGTTGCCCAGACTGGAGTGTAATGGCATAATCATAGTTCACTGTAACCCCAGACTCCTGGGCTCAAGCGATCCTTCCACTTGAGCCTCCCGAGTAGCTAGGACTACAGGTGCATGCTGCCATGTCTGGCTAATTTATTTTTTATTTTTTTAGAAATGGGGTTCCACTATGTTGTTCAGGCTGTTCTTAAACTCCTGGCCTCAAGTTATCCTTCCGCCTTGGCCTTTAAAAGAGCTGGGGTTGCAGGAGTGAGCCACCATTTTATTTTTTAAAATGCATATCTCTGAAAAGATATTGAAACTCACTATCTTTGTATGAATTAGTTCAATTATATTATTTTCCTCATGATATTAAATTGAGAACAACAGTACCAAGATAATGGGAGTCTTCTTGGAGATGAGACGGGAGTGATGGACATAATGCTTTTTGGAGAGTAAGTAGTAGTCTTTCAGTAAGATGATGTTTGGAATATGAGAATATAGTCTTTCATCTCCATATGGCCCCAAATCCCAAAACCTAGAACTAAGGCAGCACTGGAGTCTCTGTTGATAAGAGTTTACCGTTTACAATAAGGTTTTTGTGGTTAAGTCTATGTTAAAAGGATCCAGAAAGTTCAACTAGTGTTATGTGTTTTCATGCTGATGACCAAAGAGTTGTTTTTTTTTTTTTTTTACTATCAGGTGTATTGTTATTAGTAGATACTTAGTATCATCAGTTTGAAGTTACATACCACCTTCCTTTGACAAATCTTAAGAACTTTCGAATAAGTTATGAGAGTCCTGACCATCCTTTAAGGAAAACAGTGCACTCCTCTAAAAACCTATTCAAAGAGGTCACCTTGGGGAATTATATATGCTTTCTGGTCTTTTTGAAGTCCTTTTTTTTTTTAAATGTCTTTGGAGAATTTCGTTTAGAATACTCTTGGAGTGAATCTGTCTTTTAGGGGTAGATACGACTTTTGAAAATAACCAAATGTCATTAAGAACCTAATGTGGAGAGTAAGGTAGGTGATTAAGTTAGATTATCTTATTTATGGTGACAGATTATGATGGTTATGCAGTAAGAGTCACTTTAAAATTTGGGCAGACTGTCTCCCAGAGTAATTTAGACAAATAGAGTTATTAATAATACAAAAAGTCTTCTATAGTAGACTCCTGTATGTTCACCTAATCCTCTTTTCTCTCCCTCTTGTCTCCCTCTTTTCTCTCCCTCTACTTCTAGGCTGTAATTTCTGGCCCCCTTTGCAGTTCTGTATTTTTTTCTTTGCTGATCTCTGCTGCAGTTAGATAAGGCTAAATGATAAAGAACACTTTCATCCTTGTTCAACTTAAAAATTCTTATTTGGTCCTCCTCGTTCTTTCTTTTCCCTCATCTGCCGACTGAATGCAGAGAATCTAGTAAAGGACTCTGACCAAGGCCCTAATGAAATGGTAGAGCCATAAGATGAATGAAGTCTGAATCCCTAAATGATCAAGTGAAAAGCAATCTTGTCAGTCAGAAAATACATATTGGGCTTTTATTGTGATAAGGCACTAATTTTTTATGAAAATAAAGCTATAATTTTAAATTGTAGTGGCTAGCATTACCACCCTTACTGTACTTTAGAGTTTGAAGAAGGTAGTCCACTAGCTGATGCTATTGGAGCCACCTTGAAAATTAACCTTGAGAGTTCCTCTCTTTCCTTATCTAATCTGTCACATTGGCAAGTATGGTTAATTTGTGTTGGCAGTGCATCTGTCAATGCAAGAGACACTCCATCAACCTGTTCTATTTTTGTGTTTGTAAAATGTCAGAGCATAGAAATCATAGTCTTTTATATAAATGAGGAAAATAGAATGACAATTGGACCTGAATTCAAGTTGTTTTTTTCACTGTCTTGTACTTTATTCACAGTGATTTTAGATGAGCCTCACATAAAGAATATTAACGAGAAATATGGAGCTATTCTACTTGAGGCTCTTCCCAAAAGTCTGCTTTGGTAAAGAGGTCTAGAATACATGCCAGGCGATTTTAAATTTTTGAATATTTATTTCATAGTAAAGGCTAAGGAGACCACTTGTGATAGCCACAAGTTTAACAACTGTTCTGTAAGTAGATATACTAGGTGTCAGATAAATGAAAATATGACAACATTCTTGTTTTTTAGGAACATACCTCCTGGCAGATAAGTCTTGCATTAATCATTTAAGTGCAAGGTAAACATATTTTGATTGTTAGTTTTTTTCCTCTCTTCTCTCATTCTAAAGTGAAAGTAAAATAGCTGAGATATAGGTGAAAAGAGAGACAGATGCAAGTGTGTGATGGGACATCTCCATGAGAAATAAGTGAGCTACATTATTTATAATGCTCTGAACATGCGTAGTTCAGCTCTTGTCACCTGTTAATACTAAACACATAGAAAGGATTTTAAAAATGTAATCAGAAGTGAAGGGAGAGAGAAAGGAGAGAAAAAAATCCATTGGAGCCACCTGGCTTGGTGTGGTTTTGTTTTCCTCCTACTTTGAGATGAGTCCAGTACATCTGGAGGTATTATTCAGTTTTGTATTCCAAATGCCCCAGCTATTCTAGGTATTGTTAATGAATCAGGCTGTATCTAAAACTATCATCTGAGATTAATTCACTCATTTCTTGGGCAATTAGGGTGAACAGTGCTCTTTGTTTGTTGAGGAGAAAAAATTAAATACAGTAAACACTAAAACTTTGTGACTGTAGTCTGTTTGTATCGCCTGGACCATGCCATTTTGACTAAAGCACAGTTTAATCGGTAATATCAATTGACTCTTTTTGACGAAGATAATAATGCCCAGTTTTGTGGCTATTTTAGAAAATAAAGCATAATGCTATCCTCCAATATTTTATGACACTTTGCCCTACACTTATTTATGCTGCTGGTTGTTTTATTTCTTCAGTTGCTCTCAATCCTTGGCAAAACTTCCTGGCAATCTTTTATGCACAATATTTGTAGAATTGTTGAGGTGAAAGGTGTTCTGTGTATGCAGACATAGTGTTTTACTGTGTTGTGTTTTTTTCACTCGTGGCCTCTACAAAAGTGTGATTTCTGTAAGACATTTTCCTTCAGGATATTTTCTGCAGCTTTTGGCCATTTCCGACTTTATGAAGCTCTCAATTTTTGATAAACTACTGCTTTACAGCTACATATTTGATTCTTTGGTGTCAATATATGAAAGTAAATGCTAGAATAAACATCTGTGTTTCTGTATTTCTGAAGCCTTCATTCTGTTGAGTCTATTTATTCTGGGTTTACTCTAGAAAAGTGTAGCTAGTTGTGTTTCCTAGTAAACAACATATTCACCATTGCTGGATTTGGGGACACAATGTTGGGGTGGGGAGAATACAGCTTGTAAGCTATATTTAATTTACTAGATTATTTTGCATTGAGCAAATCAGTGGTATCCAGACATATTTCAGTACAGATTTCTATTTATCATTTGCTTTGCAGCAGTAGATTAGCTTGGATGGAAATCATACCTTACTCAGGTTAAGTAGTTACTCTTTTTCCTAGGCCTTTCCCCTTAATCTCTTCTACATTTAACCATGGATTTAACTCTTCACCCTATTACTAGACAGTTACGAGCTAATTTGTAGTTATTACATGAGCAAAGTGTTTAAGTGCATGAATCTTTTGTTTATAAATTGTATGTTAAAATATATTTGGATTTGGAATTCTACTTTTCAGTTTAGATATCATGAGAAGGGCTATTCACTTGTCTAGGAGACTTGTGTTTTCTGTATTATATTTAGCTGTTCTTTATTCAAATAGGAGATAAGAATGCTGATAATTTTCCAAGGAAGAATGTTACTTTTCAGAATTAGAGGAATTATAGGCATACAGCTATCTAAATACATTATTTTACATGACATAATTTGATTGTCCTTTTGTAGAGATTCCATAATATTAATAGCCATAATCAGCTTTTTCTTGGCCTTGAAAATAATTTTAGGGATGCTTTATTCTTTATTAACGTGTCCAGTAGATGGTAAGGTGGTGTGGAAGGAACCTGGTTATTCTCTTTGTTCCGTAAGAGGCCCTTCTAGATTTACCTCATTGCAAGGAGAAGATCTTCCTCAAGGCTTCTTTCTTTTCTACGTGGCTCTTCTTCAACCCCCTCAGTCCATTATCCCATCATTTCTCATGGTAAATATCTTTCTCCGTAAAAGGAACTACTATTTCTTAATCCCTTCCTGGTTCTTGCTATAGACTTCCATAGGATGCACTTGGAACTTTGTGAGTGTCAGGCTTGGAGGGAGAGAATAGGCAAAAACCTATTGATGGTTTTAGTGTGAATCCTCCAATTTCAGTTACTTTCCCCTCTAGATTGAGCAGGAGCTGATTTCTTTACTAGGTTACTTAGGAAGAAAACTTACCTCTCTAAGGCTAGCCAATTCAACGACGTTGGAGGAATGTTAGAATTTATTTTTTCTTTCTTTCTTTCTTTCTTTCTTTCTGTCTGTCTGTCTCTCTCTCTCTCTCTCTCTCATATATATCTGGCTCTAGAAGGAATTTAATAACTCACATTTAGTTATAGGACATTCTGGAAATTTATAGTCTTAAATTCAAATGTGTTGAGAGGGAAACAATATAATTTTACTATCCTTCTATGGTCACTTATTTCATTTAGTGGTGGAAGACTTGCTCATAGAGATACTGAACATACTGCTGCTCTTTTCCCCTTCAAAGGTGCTGGCTCAATGACTCACACCTTCCACCAGTTCTTATGTTAATTCCTTTCCAGGCTTTTGATTGAAGAGCATTCTCTAATAGATTTTCAGGAAAGACTCATAGGAATAATATTCCATAAGTTCTTGCTAGTTATGTAGCAAGAACTCAGATATAGTTTTTTTAATCTGTGGCCTTTATACTTGAAGGTCACTTTAGCTTTATCAAATATATTTGATATGTTGATTATTTTCCCCAGATATAAGTATGTCCTTTCAGTATGTCCTTTCAAGTTATCTTTTATTTTAGGAGAGTTTTTAAAATTATAGTTTTTAGTATTTTTTGTTTTGTTCCTTTGGTCATTTCTTGAGGGACTCCTGTTATATGCATATGTTGGACCTTCTTTGCCTATGTTACATATTACTTTCTTTTGAAATCTTGTCTCTTCATTTTTTTAATTCTGTAGTTTTTTTCTTAACCATTTCCTGTTCCTGTTAAGGCATTATCCATTGTGTTTATTCATTCTTGTGTTTCTTGTAACTTAGTCTTCATCCCTAAAATAAGTTTTGATATCTTTTCAAAGTTTTTCCTGAGTTTGATCACCTCTATTTTCATATCTTCCTTGCTGTCAAACACATCATTTCTGAGTATTTTTTAAGTAATGAGGTTTTTCATCACTGTTGTCATTTAAAAAAGGATTTTTAGCTTACTTTGAAATATTAGGTCACAGTTTTCATCTTATGTGGGCATGTCTTTCTGGCATGCTTTCATTATTCATAGGGACATCTTTTATTCTTTGTATGCTTTTATTCCCTTACAATAACTTTAGGAAGAATCTGCTATTTTCTGTTGTTCATTTTTTTTAAGTAAAATGAATTTTTTTGTACTTTTAAATAGGGTAGATAGTTCATGATACCATTTCTGTCTTCAAGGCTCTAGTGCTCCCACTCTTATTGTTTTTGTAAAATGACTTCTAAAAAAATTCTCGATTCTGCTCTCTTCCTGACTCCATTGTCCAACTTTTTCTCAACCTTCTTTTCTTTGCTTCTGTCTGCTCAATTTTGGTTAGACTCTCAGTAATTTCTCTTTACTGTTGGATTCCATGTTGGAAGTGGTTCTTTTTTGTTAGATTTGAGCATAGCCATATTGCTCTAGTATCTCAGACTTTATTGAGTTGATGTCCTCTTGCCTTCACTTGCAAATCAGATTGTGTGGAATCCCCTCTCAATTTGGCTACTATTCTAGATTGGCCCTTTACATTTACCCATTAGTGAATTGTGTTCTCTGGACCATCAGAAGCCTGGGTACATTCCTTTGCTGTCTCTCACACAGATGCTGATACCACTATGGCCCAATACTTTTTTATGCTTTCTCCCAACTCACTTATATTTGGTGTTTTGTGGAGATACTTTGTGATTTTATTATGTTGTAGATGCCAATACTCCTTGACTTACAATGGGGTTACATCCTGAAAAAAAAAGAAAATATTTTAAGTCAAATATGCATTTAATACCCCAGTAAACCCATTGTAAAGTCAAAAAATTGTGAGTCAAACTGTAAGTCCAAATGCTTCTTGACTTAGGTATGATGGGCTTATATCCTGATAAACACATCATAAAGTCAAAATTCTAAGTTGAAATATCATAAATGTGGAACCATCTGTATTGTCCTTGAATCTTTTGTTTGGCTATTGTCTTCATCTGTTTTGTATTGCTATAGCAGAGTGTCACAGACCAGCATGGCCAACATAGTGAAACCCTGTCTCTACAGAAAATACAAAAATTACCCAGACATGTTGGTTCATGCTTGTAATCCCAGCTACTTGGGAGGCTGAGACATGAGAATCACTTGAATCTGGGAGGCAGAAGTTACAGTGAGCCAATAACACACCACTGCACTCCAGCCTGGGTGACAGAGTGAGACTCTGTCTCAAATAAATAAATAAATAAATAAATAAATAAAGTAGCTATAGAATATTATAGCTAGTTTATAAAATTTTCAGACTCAGGGTTAAATTATTTAATGAAATTAAACTATTAAAATCTAAATTTAACTTACATATCAGAGCAGTCTGATTTTCTTTTTTGTGAAAGTGGCAGAGTAAAATTAATTCATTTTTCACAATTCCGGAGAGTGGGAAGTACAGTATCAAGGTACTAGCATTTGGTGAGGGTCTTCATGCTATGTCATCCCATGACAGAGGTAGAAAGGCAAGAGAGCAATAGAGGGTTGACCTAGCTCTTATAACAACCTGCTCTTGTAATAACATTAATGCATTCATGAAGGCAGAGCCCTCATGGCCTAATTGCCTCTTGTTGGTCCCAACTCTTAGTACCATCAGAGTGGCAATTAAATTTCAACATGAGTTTTGGAGGGGACATTCAAGTGTAGCACTTTTCTTCATTGCTATCTGTCTGTCGTTAAAATCTATTCTACCAGCATCTTCATATTGTTGGAATACGTTGACAAAACTTTTATATAAGGAACTGTCTTGAATATTGACTTTATTTAATGGACAGAAAATGCTACATATATTACATAGATATACATAGAGATACACACAAACACACACACACACACACACACACACACTCTCTCTCTCTCTCTCTCTCTCTCTCTCTCCATATTTGTCCAGGTAATGGTTTCACTTAATACACTAACAGTGTTTGTGTTTGCATATCAGTGTTTGAAGTGAAACTGTTATGTGGACAAATAGGGAGAGCATGTGAGTGTATGTGTTTGTGTTTTGTGTATGTGTGTGTATTTCTCTATGTATGGACATCAATCCCAAGTAAAAGCAAGTGAAAAATTTTAGTAGTATCCTCTACTAGAAGAGTGAATATTTTTCTGTTACCTTTATTTCTTATTAAATAAAAAGCAAATTTTGAGGGAAAATGCTTTTTCCTATGTGTCATTATATTGAGGAAATTATTCCCTACTTTAATTATCAAGGTGTTTGACCAATAATATTAGTTAGCACTTTAGGAGGCCGAGGTAGGCAAATCATTTGAGCCCAGGAGTTCCAGACCGTCCTGGGCAATATGGCAAAACCCCATCCTCTACAAAAAATACAAAAATTAGCTGGGCGTGGTAGCATGTGCCTGTAGCCCCAAATACTCGGGAAGCTAAGGCAGGAGGATCATCTGAGCCTGGGAGATCAAGGCTGCAGTGAGCCGAGATCGTACCACTACACTCTAGTCTGGGCGACAGAGCAACCCAAATGTCCATCAGTGATAGACTGGATTAAGAAAATGTGGCACATATACACCGTGGAATACTATGCAGCCATAAAAAAGGATGAGTTCATGTCCTTTGTAGGAACATGGATGAAGCTGGAAACCATCATTCTCGGCAAACTATCGCAAGGACAAAAAACCAAACACCGCATGTTCTCACTCATAGGTGGGAATTGAACAATGAGAACACTTGGACACAGGAAGGGGAACATCACACACCAGGGCCTGTCGTGGGGTGGGGGGAGGGGGGAGGGATAGCGTTAGGAGATATACCTAATGTAAATGACGAGTTAATGGGTACAGCACACCAACATGGCACATGTATTCATATGTAACAAACCTGCATGTTGTGCACATGTACCCTAGAACTTAAAGTATAATAAAAAATAATAAATTTTAAGTTCAATTAAAAAAATAAAAATGAAAAAAAGGGAGCCCATTTTGTAACCTTTATTGTTGTGCTGTTGTTAAAAACAGTTTTTCTTTATAAATTGAGATGTAATAGTGACTCTGTCTCATTTGGTAAAAAATTTTCTAAGCTTTGGTGCTTTAACTGGAAGTTAAATTCACAGAATTTTGTGAAATGTTGTTTTCTGATTAGGAATATTTGTGTTCCTTTTTCTTACAAATATGACTTTCCACCTTTGGTCAGTTATTTTAGTTGTTTTTGTAGTTGCTAATACTTTGTGATTACTTCTTTAGTATATGAACTCATTAGTCATAGTGGATTTTAGATGTTTTGAATTTCATTAACAGAATTCATTTGAAATTTATAAGGCTGATGAATCTCCTTCTACTAATTGCTACTTTGCTAAAGTTCCTTAAAGGACTATCATTCTGCCACCTCCCAAAAAGATGAACTTAAAAAAATCTTTTGCCATATATATAATTAAAAAAAAAAAGTATTCCAAATATCAGAGCTCCGTCTTCATTTGTTGTGTACCTTTTCAGTGCTTGTTACCAGGCTTCTTGTAGCCAGATTAGTGAAGTTTTCTTTTCAACCTTGATGCAAAGATACTCCCTTGAGTTTTCTTTGAAAATAGACTGAAGGCCTCCTTCTAAATGTCTTAACTTATGTGTCATTTGACATAAGTTTATTGGGTGAGCTGTAACCTAGAGAATCATGCCTAAATAGCTGCCTGACTACATTTTTTGGTTTGTTTGTTTTTCCTGATGGACCTCAGGTTACAGAGTTTTGTCAGGCCTCATTTGGTCAGAAGCATGTTTGTTTCTCTTGTCAGCTTCTTGATTGGTTTCTTTCCAGATTCTGCAGGGCAGCCATATGGTCATTTCTGCATGTTTTCTAGATTGCTTCTGTGGCAGGGTTCCAGGTTTGGTTGATTAGTATTTCAGATTCTACCCACATCGAGAGAGCTTTTGTTTTGCTCTTTGGTTTTATTTCAGATAGCATATTCACAACTAGTATCCTTCCTGTCACTTATCTGAAGTTCATTTGAATTTGGTGATTTTATTTTATGTGGCCCATGTATTTGGCTAATGTTTCATCATTTTATATGCCAAGGAGGAAGACTATTAATGGCTGTTGAAGTGCTTAGATTATGCTACCTTAGGAAAACTAAATCTAGTAATGATTCTATTGGATGATAACTATTAATGTACATTAGATTGGGTAGAAAAACATACCAGTCACCTTTCCATATCTTGTATTCTCAGTTATTTTGTTACCTTTTTTAAAAAAAATTTATTTTGAAAATCATTGTCTATAACTGCGAGGCAAGGAGAAAATTACTTAATGTTAGTAGTGATAATACATTAAAAACTATAGCTTTCAAGGTATTCTCATTACAGAATTAATGAAGTAAATTTCTATTAATAAAATTGAGCTTTAGCAAATTTATGCTTAGCCTTAGTGAACCAATAGCAGGAAAATTCCTCACCTGTATTTATTTATGGCTATTTTTGATCTCAGGTAGATTAAGAACTATATCATTTCCAGATATTTTGAAGTTGAAGAAAAGCAATTTAATGTCTTGTATTCAGTCTGATCTTGATGAATTTGGTATTTTGATTTCAATGAAAGTTGAATTAATATGAATAAGTGAAGTTAAATATCATGAAAAACTCACTGACTACCTGTTAAAATAAAGGTTTTATAAAGTAGCTATAGAGGCTGGGCATGGTGGCTCACACCTGTAATCCCAGCAGTTTGGGAGGCTGAGGCAGGCAGATCACTTGAGGTCAGGAATTCAAGACCAGCCTGGCCAACATAGTGAGACCCTGTCTCTATAAAAAATACAAAAATTAGCTAGACATGTTGGTTCATACTTGTAATCCAGCTACTCGGGAGCCTGAGACACGAGAATTACTTGAACCTGGGAGGCAGAGGTTACAGTGAGCCGAGATCATACCACTGTACTCCAGCCTGGGTGACAGAGTGAGACTCTGTCTCAAATAAATAAATAAATAAATAAATAAATAAATAAAGTAGCTATAGAATATTATAGCTAGTTTATAAAATTTTCAGACTTAGGGTTAAATTGTTTAATGAAATTGAATTATTAAAATCTAAATTTAACATATATTAGAGCAGTCTGATTTAATTTTACTCTGGCACTTTCATTTTATAAGAGAACCTACTTTGTTTTTTTCAGACTTACATTTTTGAGGAGGTAGTTTTTTTTTTGTTGTTGTTGTTGTTGTTGAGACAGAGTCTCGCTCTTGTCACCCAGGCTGAAGTGCAGTGGCGCGATCTTGGCTCACTGCAACCTCTGCGTCTCGGGTCAAGCGATTCACCTGCCTCAGCCTCCTGACTGGCTGGGATTACAGTTGCCCTCCACCAGGCCCAGCTAATTTTTGTACTTTTAGTAGAGACAGGGTTTCACCATTTTGGCCAGGCTGGTCTCAAACTCCTGACCTCAGGTCATCTGCCCACCTCGGCCTCCCAAAGTGCTGGGATTACAGGTGTGAGCCACCGTGCAGGCTCAGGAGGTCGCTTTCATTGTAACTACTTTTAACTTTTATTTGCATGCAAAATACCTTGTTTGCGTGGTTGGGTCTTTTTCCAAAGATGCTGTAGTGTACTTTGTCTTTCTTACTTTCTAGTGTTCCTAAGCATTCTACCTTAGAGTGTTTTGTATTTAGGTTTTAAGGTTCTTATTGCCATGGCCAGAACTTAATTTATTAATAGCTACTGACCTTTTGAAGGAGCTGACTACATGTTTAAATTTATTAGATCTAAAAGTTTAGCTGCTTGTCACAGATTTCAAAGAATTGGTTGACTTTTTTGCAGCAGGATATTTTCTAGAGTGTATAGTCAAGCTTTTAATGTCTCTAAATAGGTTGTTGAATAGGTTGTTGCCCCCCGAAATTTATTTTTTGAGATACAGAAATAAAATATAATTTCTGTATTTTTATTTTTTATTTCCTACATATATATTTCTATTTTTCTGTTTTATAATATATAACATATTAGCAATATCATAGATATCCAGTTCATAAATAAGCAGCTACAGATTACTGCATGCCTATATATTTACCAATAGGGACACTTAGTAAAAATAATTTGAAGACCATAGTTCTGACAGAGTAGTTATAGAAAGTGAACACTAAGGGTAGAGCATGTGATCTTTTTAAAGAGATAGGTAAAGATTCAATGATTAAAAATATAATAAAAGAAAAATTAAGTAAATATAGAGTAAATAAGTAAAAGTATAGATTAGAATATTATTATACAGACCAAGGGACTCATTTATAGATTATTTATATATTTAACTCATTATAAAACATTAAAATGGGCTGAATATTGTGACTCACGCCTGTAATCTCAGCGCTTTGGGAGCCTAAGGGGAAAGGATTGGTTGAGGCCAGGAGTTTGAAACCATCTTCAGCAACACAGCGAGACCCCATCCCCACAAAAAATTTAAAAATTAGCCAGATGTGGTAGTGCACACCTATAGTCCTAACTACTGTAGAGCTGACGTGGGAGGATAGCTTGAGCCCAGGAGTTCCAGGCTGCAGTGAGCTATGATCATGCCGGTACACTCCAGCCTGGGCGGACGACAGAGCAATACCCTGTGTCTAAAAAGAACAAGGCTGGGAGTGGTGGCTTATACCTGTATTCCTAGTATTTTGGGAGGCCAAGGTGGGAGGATCACTTGAGCCCAGGAGTTTGAGACCAGCCTGGTCAACATAGTGAGGCCTCATCTCTATAAATTTAAAAAATTAGCTGGGTGTGGTGATGCACACCTGTGGTCCCAGCTACTCAAGAGACTGAGGCAGGAGGATCACTTAAGTCTGGGAGTTTGAGGCTGCAGTGAGCTGTGATCATGCCACTGTCCTCTAGCCCTGGGTGACAGAACTAGACAGTCTGTAGAAAACACAAATAAAATAAATTTAACACCACCCTTTCAAAAAAACCATTAAAATGGTTCCTATTGTTTATTTACTAAACTAAAAGGAGTTTTAATAATTAAATGGACTACATACAACTTTTCAGATTGCTTGGAGCAATTTAAGTAGAGGCTCAAGTTATTCACTTAGAATGGCGTTTTCTTATCTGGTTATAGCTGACCTTTATATAGGCCTTTTAAATTTAGAGGTCAACTGATAAGTGTCAGCTTTGCCTCTCAACAGTTTGTTGTCTTTTGTTTCTTCATGGTGGAAGGAATTTAAAGTAAACTTTAAAATTTTAAACAAATTACTATAAATCAGATAATGGGAGATGTCAATTTTCTGTTTCCTAGTGTTGCTAAAATTAGTAGGTATTGCCTTTATAACCAGGAAAAATATTCAAAAAGTTAATATAAATAACTTCTAGTAGTATTAATAGAACTAGAAACAGTTTATGTATCTTCAAAGTTACCTGTGATGTGGGGAGGAGGTAAAGATAAAGGGAGAAGAAACAAACAATAAAACAGAAAGCAATTAGCAAGGAAACATTCCAGAATAGGAAAAAATTACATGACAAATTAAACCAAATTTGTTATAACAATAAATATAAGTGGCATAAGCTCACCTTTTACAACCAGAAGGCTTGCTACAATGTTTTTTTCAAAAAGTATAAAAACATACTTTGTTTTATGATACACATAAAAAAATCTTTTAGGATGAGCATACCATGCAAATTAACAGAAAGAAAGCAGAAGGGGGTCATAATATTCAGTAGCATAAAATTTCAAAAATAATTAATGGGACAAATTATAATAGTGATGCATATAAGCTGTAATGTTGATGTCAAGAATCTATATGTACCCTTTACCATTATGTAATGGCCTTCTTTGTCTCTTTTGATCTTTGTTGGTTTAAAGTCTGTTTTATCAGAGACTAGGATTGCAACCCCTGCTTTTTTTTGCATTCCATTTGCTTGGTATATCTTCCTCCATCCCTTTATTTTGAGCCTACGTGCGTCTCTGCATGTGAGATGGGTCTCCTGAATACAGCACACTAATGGGTCTTGAATCTTAATCCAGTTTGCCAGTCTGTGTCTTTTAATTGGGGCATTTAGCCCATTTACATTTAAGGTTAATATTGTTATGTGTGAATTTGATCCTGACATTATGATGATAGCTGGTTATTTTGCCTGTTATTTGATGCAGTTTATTCCTAGCATTGGTGGTCTTTACAATTTGGCATGTTTTTGCAGTGGCTGATACCAGTTGTTCCTTTCCATGTTTAGTGCTTCCTTCAGGAGCTCTTGTAAGGCAGGCCTGGTGGTGACAGCATCTCTCAGCATTTGCTTATCTGTAAAGGATTTTATTTCTCCTTCACTTATGAAACTTAGTTTGGCTGGATATGAAATTCTGGGTTGAAAGTGCTTTTCTTTAAGAATGTTGAATATCGGCCCCCACTCCCTTCTGGCTGCAAATCAAAACCACAATGAGATACTATCTTATACCAGTTAGAATGGCAATCATTAAAAAGTCAGGAAACAACAGATGCTGGAGAGGATGTGGAGAAACAAGAATGCTTTTACACTGTTGGTGGGAGTGTAAACTGGTTCAACTATTGTGGAAGACAGTGTGGTGATTCCTCAAGGATGTAGAACTAAAAATACCATTTGACCCAGCGATCCCATTACTGGGTGTATACCCAAAGGATTGTAAATCATGCTACTATAAAGACACATGCACATGTATGTTTATTGCAGCACTATTCACAATAGCAAAGACTTGGAACCAACCCAAATGTCCATCAGTGATAGACTGGATTAAGAAAATGTGGCACATATACACCATGGAATACTATGTAGCCATAAAAAAGGATGAGTTCATGACCTTTGCAAGGACGTGGATGAAGCTGGAAACCATCATTCTGAGCAAACTATCACAAAGACAGAAAACCAAACACTGCATGTCCTCACTCATAGGTGGTAATTGAACAATGAGAACACTTGGACACAGGAAGGGGAACATCACACACCAGGGCGTGTCATAGGGTGGGTAGCTGGGAGAGGGGGATAGCATTAGGAGAAATCCCTAATGTAAATGACGAGTTAATGGGTGCAGCAAACCAACATGGCACATGTATACCTATGTAACAAATCTGCATGTTGTGCACATGTACCCTAGAACTTAAAGTATAATTTTAAAAAAAGGAAAAAAAAAGAATCTATATGTGCTAAATAATATAGAACTAAAATATAAAGGTCAAGAATGTGCAAAAAATAAAGAGAATTTTTAGAACTCAATAGTAGTTTAAAGCTTTTAGAGTACTCTTCTAAGTCTGTAACAGATAAAACTGATAATTATTCCTATATTCTATAATTTAATTCAATTGATATACAAGACAAGGAACTATATATTCTGAAAACAAAATATCTTCTCTGTAATTCATGAAACGTTTATAAAAAATGACCATGCTTTTGGTCACAGGGAAAATTTCAGGTAATTCCAAAGAGTAGAAATGGGTTCCATTAGATTCTCTGCCTTCAGTACAATACAATTAGAGCTAAAGTAATACAGGTAAAGAGGAAATCTGGTAATTTTCAGATCTTTTCTATCAATTCTTGGGTCAAAAGAAAAAATAAAAACTGCAGTTCTAAGCTATTATCTGCATGATATGATAACATGCATTTTCTTCTGTTTTTCTGGTAAACTATGTATTCTGATTTCAGGAAGGTAAAGGACAGCATTCAATAATAAATGTTTCTTCACCCTCTGTAAAGAGGAAGGCATTTTGTTTGATGTGAGATATGACTCTGAAAAGACTTAGCCTTGGGAACCTGTAAATCTGTTGGATTCTACCATAGAATGCACATTAGTAGTAAATTATTTAGGATGGATATATGGAGACTCCTCTATAGTTATCTGTGTAGATTTGGTGTTCAGTGTGATTAATTTTTAACAGAGATACTTGTGATACCCCTATGGGAAGGAGAAGTATCATAGTTTGTTATGGCAGATTGATTGAACTGTGTATAATGTCTATAGATTTTGGGTTATTTTTACCTCTGTCCCTTGTTTGCATCTCTTGTTCAGTATTCCTCTAGGCCTCAAATTCTTCGTCTGTGAATGAGGAAGTTGAATTAAAATATAAAGTTATTTATACATGTTATTTTTATATAGCTGTGAATAAATTCATTAAGTGAGTATTGAATGTTGTTTCCTATTTAGTCTGTAGGGTTTAAACTTATGCTCTGATGGAGGAGAGAAACAGGCTTAGGGTGCCATGAAAGCAGAGACAGGCAAGTATATCTTAGAAGGAAGGGGAGAGGAAAGGGCATTAGGGAAACTTTCGCAGAGGCAGTGTGACATCTGAACTGGTCTTGAAGATAAATGAGTTTGTCAAGTAAACAAAGAGAGTTCTAGGCTTAGGAAGTAGAATGTACAGAGGCAGAAAGAATGTATTTTACCTTTGGAAAAACACAGGCCATTCATGTGACGCTTAACATGGGCTTATGGAGTAGCAAGATATGAGACATTGAGGTATATGGCACCCAAATCGTGAAAGCTTATTATGTCATACTAAATAATATGGGCTTTAAATTAAAGACAATGACTAACCATGGAAATGTTTTCTATTTGGGTATGACACTGTAAAATTTAGTTGAAATGGATACAGGGATAGCAGTTAGAAAACTGGCAGTTCAGGTGAGACATGAGTGGGAGTCTTAATTAAAATAATGGCAATGAGATGATATGCAGATTTATATAAAATGGATAGGCTTCATAGGGTCTGTGGGAGCCCTGGAAATGTATGTGAGATTTAACATGAATGTATTTTCCTTGGGACATGGTTCATACATTTCATCTGATCATACAACAGGGCTATTAGTGTAAATATATATATCATGGGGAAAACTGACAGGATGACATTCCACAAACTATGAAGTTAAATAACTTTAAATTTTATTTTATTCACTAATGACTAATCTTTTTTTTTACTTTCTATAGCGGACAGGGCAAAATCTCAGCAAGTTCGGACCTCTAGTACAATAAGGCGAACCTCCTCTTTGGATACAATAACAGGACCTTACCTCACAGGACAGTGGCCACGGGATCCTCATGTTCACTACCCTTCATGCATGAAAGACAAAGCTACTCAGGTAAAATAAGGAAATCAAAATCAGCTTATTACCCTGTACTTCTTCGGTTTTGATCACAGTAAAGAAAATGTAATATAATCAAATTTTCCCAAATTCGAAATACATCCAACCAAGGAAGAAAGGAAAAATCCATTGTTTTAAATAAACTTTGCAATAATTGTTTTTTGTCATCTGGGTTTTAGAAGTTTTGAAATTCTTTAATACTTAAATAGCACATCAGTCTATATTACATGGTTGTAGACATGTTGTAATTTTAAGAATTGCTTTCCAATAAAAATTAAAATGACTAGTAACCATTTTAGAAAATATAATTTTTTAAGAAGAGTTTGCACAGTTCTTGAAAATAATTTATAAAGTAGTAACAAATGCCTAATGAAATCTGTGTTGGAGAATTTATTTTTTTTTGGTTTGAAACCAAGACTAAAAGCCTTCAGAGGGAAATAGAAATTAACTGTCACATTTTCCCTGTTTTTGGAAGGATCTCCAAGCTTTTGATTTGAAAAGCTTTTCCTCCACATCAGAAAAAAAATCTGAAAACATCTTTATTCATGATTATCTGAGTTCTTGACCATACCTTCATAACAGTAGTCAATCAGCATTTATTGGCATAAAGAAGAATACTAAAAATATAAGAGATAGTCATTGGTTTTAAAAAACCTGCAGCACAGTTAGGTAGATAAGATACACATTTATAAAAATTGGTAAAAGAAGACAGTGTATAATTCGACGTTAGATGAATGGAGTATGTAAATGTGAGGGCATTCAAAGGAAAGAGAACATTTTGGGCTTTGTAGGTTAGAGTAATAGAATAATTAGAGTTTCATGTCTGAAGACTGAGGAAAAAGAGAGAGAGTTTTGGACATGATCTGTAAAACTCTGCTTCTCAGTTTTTGTCATTTTCTCAGGCAAGCTTGAAACTGTGAAATTGGCTTCTTCTTTATCATCTGTCTCATCAATTCTGTCCTTGTAATATTTTATGCTGCTCTACTCTTTTGATTTCCAGTCTTCATTTAGTGAGGAAGAGGATAAGTTTAATATGGCAGGCAGTGGAATTTCCAAATAGAAATAACTAGCAAAACTTAGAGGTGTGGGCCTGGACAGTTAGAGATCTGGACACAGATAATTAATTCAGAACCATCCTTCTAGGGGAGTTAGAGTCACAAATATGATAAAATGTAAGTATAGAAAATAAAATTTAAAAATAATTTAAAAAAGAAAAAAGAAAATTAAAAAAATGTAGTTATAAAGTATGAAAGAAGAAGGTCAAGTGATGGAGGACTTAGTTTTTGGAAGGGTACACACACACACAAGAAAAAAACTAATATATTCATCTGAAAGCAGCAAGAGGAGGAGGGAGTTAATATTTATTAACTATGTACCATGTACTGTTTGTTTTATAACCTGTTTCATTTAATTCTCACAAGACCATTGCAACATTACACAGATGGAAAAGCAGTCACTCAGGGAACTTAAATGATTTATCTAGGAGCACAGAGCTAGAAAGTGTTGGAGCCAGATTTCTAACACAGGCTAATCTATTAACTAATATGAGCTCCATTTTTATTATTATTAAACTGGGATTATAGGATAATACAAACATACATATGTATGTATGTACCTAGTGCTGTGACACTGCACTAAAAAATGGTAGCTATTCTTTTTAGATTACCAAACCAACATATGAAATGAATGCTATGTGCTGACACTATCCAGAGGGAAACATTATCTTGTGTTTTTTTTTTTTTTTTTTTTTTTTCCTGAGACAGGAGTTTCTCTCTTGTTGCCCAGGCTGGAGTGCAATGGCGCGATCTCAGCTCACTGCACCCTCCGCCTCCCAGGTTCAAGCGATTCTCCTGCCTCAGCTTCCCGAGTAGCTGGGATTATAGGTGCCTGCCACCATGCCCGGCTAAGTTTTTGTACTTAGTAGAGATGGGGTTTCACCATGTTAGTCAAGCTGGTCTGGAACTCCTGACCAAAGGTGACCCACCTGCCTTAGCCTCCCAAAGTGCTGAGATTACAGGCATGCGCCACCACGCCTGGCCCAGAAACATTATCTTATTTGCTCTTCACGAAAATTCTGAAAAAGAAGAGAAGCCAGAGGAAGAGTGAAAGGCTAGGTGAAAAACTGGAATAGTGAAGCCTTAGAAGTCAGAGGAGAAAGCTATTCTAAGAAAGGAAAAAATTGTTGACAGTATCAGATGCTGAAGAGAGGTCATGGTGATTAAGGACCAGATTTAGGGATCAGAGGCACATTGTCTTGGAGAGTGCAGTATTGGAGATAATGCTAGAGTAGGAGACCCTACTATTTGAGAGTTAAGAGAGTGATGTGGAGATAGAAGAAAAGAACGCTGGATATGTTTCTTACACATGTCTGATTTTTTATCTGTGCAGTGGGGTTAATAAAACCTAACCCATAATATTACTGTGTGATTAAGTATGATAATATTGAAGGTAAATTTGGCAAATACTATATACACATTTAAGTTATTAGTAGTATATGTAGACATGCCCACTTGTAACATTTGCAGGGTCTGCAGCAAATATAAAGGCCAATATACTATATGTATGTAAGTTAAATGAACAAATTATTGAGTAAAATACATTTTGTCCTCCCCCTACTACCCAATGACAAATAATCTTCATATGGACCTGGAAGATGAGGTGTAAACTAAGAATTCTCAGATTCTTCAGAGTTATCTGCTGGTATATGTCCACATGGGGCAGGCCCACCAGGCCCACTAGGCCCACCTTGTCTGAGCCTAAGTCCCATTCTCTTCCTACCCTGCAATCTATTCTGTACTTTAACCTGGCTTTACACATGCACTTGGACCCACCAGTCCTCACATTCAAGTGCCATCCTCAAAAAGCAAGAACCAGGGAATGGGTCTTCAGACCTTAGAAGCCAAGCCTATTGCTGTTTGTTCAGGAAATTCCCGGTTTTAGATTACCTGGAGTATATTCTACAGCCAGGCATGGGCTCATGACGTCCATGCTCTTTGCTCCCAAGGTCTCTTATCCCATGGGGAGGGGCATGGCTGCTAGAAGACCAGAGGAATTTCTCCTAAATTTTGAAGTCCAGGATAAGGGCTTGTCTGGCTTGCATCTATCTGGATGTAGGTCATTTATTTGAGAAGTTTGACATTGAAAAGAAGGTAAAATATAGGGCTCATTTTACAGATGAGGAACCTGAGGCTTAGAGAAGTGAAGTAATTTGTACATCATTACATAGCTGTACATTAATATGTACTACATACATATTACATCGTTAGGTAATATGTACGTAGTACGTATTAAGCGTGAGGACAGTGAACCCAGACCTGGCTGATTCTAAAGCGTTTCCTTTTTTTTCTTCAGCTGTCTATTGCCTTTTATGGCAACCACTAGCCACTAACCTGCTTCTTGCCTCACAAGCATAAGAAATGGTCTTTCCCTAACCATTTATTAGTTTAATTGAAGATACAGGAGATGAACATATGAGATACTTTTTATGGTGACATCCATTCCTCCTGGATTAACTGTTGAACTCTTAGGGTGGGAAGAAGTTGTTTTATTTATGTAGTAGAATTATGTAGTGGACATTGGTGGAAGGAAGGTGGTATACTCAGCTTGCTACAGACATTAAACACCTGGGTTGTTTGGCCTTGGTGGAGGGTGTCTTGAGGGTGTTCTTCCTTTTATATTTCTGTTTCAACTACCTTAATTATTGAGAGCTTGACATAAAAAATTTAATATTGTTTAGTATGTTTATATATTAAAAAGAAGTAGCATAGTGTTGTGAAAAGATTGTAGACTTTGGAACCAGATCACATATTCAAATCAAGGCCCACTGAGGGAACTTTCTGGGATAATGGAAATGTTAATTAAAAAATTAGTTAATTTTAATTAAGTAAAAATTATTTATATATTAATGGTGTACAGCTTGATAGACACACACACATTTGAAATGATTACATCAATCCATTTAACAGATGCATTACCTCATTTTTTTATGTGTGGTGAGAACACTGAAAATCTACTCTCTTAGCAATTTTCAAATATACCATATATTTTACTGTAGTCATTATGATGTATAGTAGATCACTTGAAGTTGTTTCTTGTAACTGAAATTTTGGGTCCTTTGACCAGCATCTCCCAAGGACTCCTAGCCTCTGATAACCACTATTCTACTCTCTATTTCTGTAAGTTAAATGTTGTATATCTTTTTTTTTTTTTTTTTTTTTTTTTTTGAGATGGGGTCTTGTTCTGTTGCCCAGGCTGGAGTGCGGTGATGTGATCTCGGCTCACTTCAACCTCTGCCCCTCAGATTCAAGCAATTCTCATGCCTCAGCCTCCCAAGTAGCTGGGAATTAGCTGGGACTACAGGCCCCTGCCACCATGCCCAGCTAATGTTGTATTTTTAGTAGAGGTGGGGTTTCACCAGTAGAGGCTGTTCTTGAACTCCTGGCCTCAAGTGATCCACTAGACTTGACCTCTCAGAGTGTTGGGATTACAGGCATGAGCCACCATGCCTGGCCAGTGTTATATGTCTTAATAGTTAAGTTTGGGTTATGTTGGTGAATTCATTTATCGGAACTTACCCAAGTGTAAACTTGTGCATTTTGCTATATAACTTTAACTTTAAAAATACAGAATATGAACAGAAAACAAATACTGAACTCAGATGTTTAGAGATGAAGTATACTGCTGTCTGCAACTTTGAAATGAATCAAAAATAAGATCAATTGATGGGTGGATACCTAGATAGATATCTGGTGGAGCAAATAGAGCAAAATGTTATTTAGAAAAGCTGAGTATTGGCTTTATGGGCCTTCACTGAACAGTTTTTTTTTTTAATTGTTCTGTTTGAAATTTTTATTAGCAAAATGTTAAAAAAAAATTCATGACCCACTGACTTAACTGCTTTGTGACCCAGTCTTAAGCTTTCTTTTCTGTAAATTGAAGTTACTAATACCCGATTTGCACATTCACACGTTTATCCTGAGGATTATAAGATACAGCTTTACATTTTTAAGGCCTCTGAAAAAATGGATCACTGCTGGTTATTTAGAGTCATCTGTTTAGCCTTGTAGAAAGAAAAACTAAAATCCATTTGTGAAATTTAATATTTTATTACTGTAGCCTTGCAGATACAACCTTTTTAAAACAAAAAATATATTACCAACTCTTAAAATTGAACTTGCAATTAAGGTTACTATAATAAAACAGTAATGTTTCCTCAGTCTTCACCCCATAGTCTGAGGTGTAGTCTCTGGACAAATTTTAAATTCTGTGTTTGAATGTGTTTTTAAATGTGAAAGTAATATATATTCTTTGTAAAGTGGTCAAGTAATAAAAATAATATATACAGCAATAATCAGAGGTATTTCCTACAACTTCCCAGGTATAGTAATGATTAGAGCTATTCATAAATATTGGCATTCTCTCTCCTGGGCACATGATAGGATTCTGCTTCTCTGCCCACTTGAAGTTAAGTGTGGCCATGAGACTTGATTTGGGAAGACGCTTTAAAGAACTGGTGCATTCTCTCTGACAGGGAAGTAACTGTTCATTCCTACTCTGTCCATCTGGGTCACTGACAGTGACAAGCATAGCCTTCTTAATGACCCATACATGTAGTATGAGCAAGAAATTAGCTTTTGCAGTTTTAAGTCATTTGGATTTGGAGATTGTGTAGTTACTATCCTATAATCTAGTCTTTACTGACTAATATGCAAAGTATAACCCTTTTAAACAAATTTTTGTAGGCCTGTCAGAGCATAGTATATTATTTTTCTTAATTAAAAGCTTTTCAAAAGATTCAGTGTGGACATAAAATCAGTATCAAAATAGAATGAAAAAAAAACTGAGCACTTGAAGTGGTTTTTTTTTTTCTTAGAGTTTTGCCATTTGCTCAATTAACTTGTTTTCTTAATCTTTTTTAAACATTTAAAAATCGTGTCTTAATAGTTTATTTTCCTGTTATACCTTTCTTTGAGTTTTATAGGCCTTAAACTTTTTCTGATACAGTTAGATGCGATTTTCTTTGTATGAGTAGTCCATCCAAAACAGCCCCTGAAACGGGCTACCTCAGCCTCAAAATGTCACCTCTTTTGAAATGTCTATTAAACTAGAAGACATGATGGTGTTAATCTACAGAGCTAATTTTCATTAACAAGCTTTCTGCAAGTGAATGTATTCAGTCTTAACAAGAGAAACCACCACTGCCTTCTTGCTTCTTTCTTCTTTTTAAATGAGGATTTAAAATGCTTTTGATTAGATTTATATTCTAATAAAATGATGGATTTAATGCTTTTTATATATAACTTGTAAAAGAAAAAAGTCACTTGCCTAAACATAGAATTTCCACTTTAGGAATCTGCTCCCTGCCAGGGTCAGCATCCTGTCATAATATCTTATAAAATCTCTGTGCTTCTCAGTTCTTGCAGGGATGCTTAGTGATACATTTATAGACATTCTATAATTATCCCAGAATGTTTTTAATTCAGCTAAATCAACAGAAGTAAATATTTCAGGTTATGTATTTTTGGGTTTTATCTGATTTTGTTTTAAAATTAATGCTTTTTGATGGTAAAATAATCCATCATATATTTGATGGGAAAATAATCCATAATATAGAAGGACGTGAATAGTAGCCACTAACTCCCTAGACCTACTACTTAAAAAAAGTATTATTAACAGGTTTTTGGGGGATACATATTTTGAGAAATTTTCTGTACCTATAGAAATATATTGTTTAAACATATACACACAGAGATGGAATCATACTTTATATCATATTACTGACTTGCTTTTTCCATTTGATGGATCATGGGCATCTCTCCTTATAACGTGTAAATCCCTACCTCATTTTTTTTTCTATTTTTTAAGTTGTGATAAAATATATATAACATGCTAGGGAGGCATAGTGGCCTGTGCTTGTAATCCCAGCTACTCAGGAGGCCGAGGCAAGAGAATCGCTTGAACCCGGGAGGTGGAGGTTGCAGTGAGCCGAGATCACGTGACTACACTCCAGCCTGGGCAACAGAGCAAGACTCTGTCTCCTCCCACAAAAAAAAAATAATGAAATTTACCATGAGTGAAAATGAATTAACCATTTTTTAAATGTACAGTTCCATAGCATTAAGTGCATTCACATTATTGTCCAACCATTACCTCCATCCATGTCTAATACTTTTTTACTTTTTCCAGCTGAAACTCTATTAAATACTAGCTCTCCATCCTCCCCACCACACCGCAGCCTCTGGTAGCCATCATTCTGCTTTCTGTCTCTGTGAATATACTCTAGGAACCTCATATAAGAAAAATCATACAGTATTTTCCTTTTTTGTCTGGTTTATTTTACTTAGTATAATGATTTCAAGATTCGACATTGTAGCCGTGTGTCAAAATTTCCTTCCTTTTTAAGGCAATATAATATTCTATTAGATATGCATACCACATTTTCTTTATCTATTCATCTATGGATGGACATTTAGGTTGTTTCTGCTTTTTGACAGTTGCGAATAATGCTGCTAGCAACATTAGTGTATGGGTATCTTTTCGAGTCTCTGCTTTCAGTTCTTTTGTATATATATCCAGAAGTAGAACTGCTAGATCATAGGGTAATTCTGTGTTTAAATTTTTGATGAACTGACAAACTGTTTTCCACTATGGCTGTACTATTTTATACTCACATCAGCAACGCACAGGGGTCCAGTTGTTTTTTTTTTGTTGTTGTTGTTGTTTTTTTTTGAGATGGAGTCTTGCTCTGTCACCCAGGCAGGAATGCAGTGGCACTATCTTGGCTCACTGCAAGCTCTGCCTCCTGGGTTCACGCCATTCTCCTGCCTCAGCCTCCCCAGCAGCTGGGACTACAGGCACACGCCGCCATGCCTGGCTAATTTTTTGTGTTTTTAGTAGAGACGGGGTTTCACTGTGTTAGCCAGGATGGTCTCGATCTCTCGACCTTGTGATCCGCTCACCTCGGCCTCCCAAAGTGCTAGGATTACAGGCATGAGTCACCATGCCCGGCCAGGGGTCCAGTTTTTCTACATCTTTGCCAATATTTTCTTTTTTCCTTTTTTAAAAAATAATAGTCACCCTGGTATCTTACTGTGATTTTTGATTTGTATTTCCTAAATGATTAATGATGCTGAGCATCACTTCATCTGCTTTTTGGCCATCTGTATTTCTTTTTTGGAGAAATGTCTATTCAAGTCCTTTATCTGTTTTTGAATTGGGTTTTTTGTTGTTGAGTTTTAGTTCTTTATATATACTGGATATCAATCTCTTATCAGATACATGGTTTGCAAATATTTTCTCCCATTCTGTGGGTTGCCTTTTTATTCTTTTTTTTTTTTTTTTTTTTGAGATGGAGTCTTGCTCTGTCACCCAGGCTGGAGTGCAGTGGTGTGATCTCAGCTCACTGCAAGCTCCACCTCCTGGGTTCATGCCATTCTCTTGCCTCAGCCTCCCGAGTAGCTGGGACTACAGGCACCTGCCACCATGCCCGGCTAATTTTTTGTATTTTTTAGTAGAGACGGGGTTTCACTGTGTTAGCCAGGATGGTCTTGATCTCCTGACCTCGTGATCTGCCCGCCTCAGCCTCCCAAAGTGCTGGGATTACAGGCGTGAGCCACCACGCCTGGCCAGGTTGCCTTTTTATTCTTTTGATAGTGTACTAGTTTTTAATTTTGATAAAGTCCAGTTTATCTATTTTTCCATTTGTTGCCTGTACTTTTGTTGGCATATTCAAGAAATCCTTACCAAATCCAGTGTCAGGAAGCTTTCTTATTTTCTTCTAGGAATTTTAGCCTTTAAGTTTAGGTCTTTGATCCATTTGAGTCCATTTTTGTAAAAGGTAAGAGTCCAACTTCGTTCTTTTGGATGTGAATATCCAGTTCTCCCAGCACCACTTGTTGAAAAGGCTGTCCTTTTCCCATTGAATGGCCTTGACACCCTTATCAAAAATCAATTTACCATATATGCTAGGGTTTATTACTGGCTGCTGTATTTATTACAGTGGTCTGTGCCTTGTGGCTTTTTGCGTTATGCCATAATTGGGAAAGATTTTTTCCACTCCAAGTTAAAAAAATTCATTTAAACTATATTTTCTTTTAATAGTCTTATGTTTCTTTTTAAATATTTGTGTCTTTGATATTTCTGGAGTTTATTTTGATGGAAGGCATGAGGTGATATCCAGCTTTATTTATTTTTCAAAGTGACTAACAGTTGATAAAGAGTTTTATCTTTTCCCTGCTGATTTGAGATATCATTGTTATATCATAAATTTCCATTCTTATTTGGATCTCTTTCTGGCTTCTCTATGCTATACTATATACCGTTAATATCTTTTTTAATACTGAATGATTTTAATTTGTATTGCTTAGTAATTCATTTTAATAATTTGTATGGTTAGTCTTGCATATTTATTTTTCTCAGTTAATTTTATAATTTGTCCAATTCCTCAAAATGTTTTATATTACAATTAAATATGAATTCAGGGGAATTGTTACCATATTGAATTTTATCCAAGAAAGGGGTATATCTTTTTATTCATTCAAGCGTTATGTTTGCCCTTCAGAATATTTTACAACTTCTTATTGGAACAACACATTTCTTGTTAAACTTATATCTAAATATTTTGTCTTTTTTGGTTGCTGTTGTAATTAGGATATTTAATATCTAATTTATGTACAGGACATCTTCAACTTGACTTTTCTTGTTTCTAGTAATTTTTAGGTAATTTTCTTTGGTTTTTCGGCTGTACGATCATCCAAATAGTAATTCTACATCCTTTTCGTTATTTATTTCTTGGTATGCGTCCTCTTTTGGAATTGCATTTGTTGCCACTCGCAGAACCATGTAAACTAACAGTTATGGTACTGAATGCCTTGACTTTTTTTTTTTTTTTTTTGAGACGGAGTCTTGCTCTGTCGCCCAGGCTGGAGTGCAATGGCACTATCTTGGCTCACTGCAGCCTCCACTTTCTAGGTTTAAGTGATTCTCCTGCCTTAGCCTCCCGAGTAGCTGGAATTACAGGCACCCGCCACCATGCCCAGCTAATTTTTTAATTTTTTAGTAGAGACGGGGTTTCACCATGTTGGTCAGGCTGGTCTCAAATTCCTCAGGTGGACCTCAGGTGATCCACCCATCTCGGCCTCCCAAAGTGCTGAGATGACAGATGTGAGCCACCGCACCTGGCTGCCTTGGCCTCTTTCTTGACTCTAATGGTAATGTATCTCGTTTACTCACTGGACAAGGTATACTGACATTTGCTGTGAGGCATATGTGCTTGTTATACATAGAGTACACATGCTTATTTTACTAATGATTTTTCTTGTTTTAATCAGGAATAATAATTTATGTGGAAAATGCCATTTCATCAGTGAATATGTTTGTTAATTTTATATTTGTTTATTATTCAGCAATGAGTTCTTAAATTTTTTTTTTTGAGCCTTAGAGTACTTTTACACTTGCTTCATAAACAGGTTTTGCAAGATTTCCTTCCTCTGTGCTCTAGCATAACACAGTATAAATATCATCTGAATTCTCTGTCACTTGGGTCTGAAAGGATTTTACCTAAGTAACTTACTAGCCTAGTATGTTTTTGGATTGTAGCACTTCAGAAAATTTTCTTAATTTCTTCCGTGGCACTTGGTCTCTTGGTTGATACCAGGGAGAGATTTCAAAACTTGTATTCTCTGAGGGGTGAGAGATGGGATGGTTAGATCTTAAATAAAATTACATATACTGATACTTCCCTTTCTCCAGGTGATGTTATTATTATATTTGGTATTTTATTGTTTTAAATTAATTTTTAAAAGTTAAACTATGAAACATGAGACATGCCAAAAGCACATAAAGCAGTTTCTCTTAATCTCATTAGACTTCAGTGTATGGAGTTTTATGATCCTGCCTCTATGCCAGCATCTTTCCCTAGAAATCTATTTGTTTTTATTTGTTTTTAAGAAACAGATCCAGACTAAGTACTTAGCATTTGGCTTTAGGCAACATTCAATAAAGTTAACTAACTCTGAACTAAAACATATATATTCTTTTCTGTTGATGTCATATTTAAAGTACCTAGCCTTTTCCTCCATTCCTGAAAGAAGCTTGGTTGGGGAGGACTTTAGTCAAAGGAATAGATGATGCACCTCAAATACTTACTGATATAAAAAATAACTTTCAGTTTTATCACTGTGATCAGAAATTCATTTCCTGACCAAAAGTCACACTTTATACAGCTGTCTGAGTTTCCTGTGCCCTTGTCAAAGGGCTTGCTGTTGAAATATATTTAAGAAACAGCAGTTGCTGAAACATTTTAGGGGCTGGGGGACTTCTTCATGAAATGGAAGCAAGACTGAAGATTTGGCTGTTTTTGCCTCTTAGATTGCATTCTAGGGGTCTAAATTATTTTTTGTGGAGCTGGCCCCTGACTGGCTGTTGAGATCACCTTTACTTTTTCTCTCAGCCATCATCTAATTATGAGACAGAGGATTGTAGAATCCTAGAGTTGAATAGTTCACACCAAATTAGTCATGTTCCTGGTTTAGGGAGTAATTTCTTTGATTGCTAAAGGAATATACTCAGCTATATTGATGAAAGATGTTAACCCATAACTAAAATATTTAACATTTTATTCATTAGCTTCAAATACTATCTCTAAAATTACCAAAGTCAAAATTCTACTTATTAATTTTAATAGGTTATATGTTCATTTGTTTCAAAAGTAGAAAGTATACAGCGAAAGGCCTTTCCCATACCCCCGTTACCCTGATACTTAGTTTTCTTCCCTTTACGAGAAACATGTAGCTGGAAACAAAATTAACCTGTTTTTCTTCATTGCTTTCTCATGCCTTTGCCCCTAAGCACACTCTAGGTAAAACTGTGAAATAGGTTGTATTTATTTGGAATAACACTCTTACTCTGGTCCCCTGACCTGTGTTGGTTTTGTACATTGACTTATACATTGGTTCTCAACCTGTTATATCTTGTATCAATTTTCTATGAAAAATTCCTATGATAATATTAAACAGAATTTACTGAGAAAGACATTTTTACGTTAGAGACATTATGTCTTAACAATTAAGATCGGCCGGGCGCGGTGGCTTATGCCTGTAATCCCAGCACTTTGGGAGACCGAGGTGGGCAGATCACGAGGTCAGGAGATCAAGACCATCCTGGCTAACATGGTGAAACCCCATCTCTACTAAAAATACAAAAAATTAGCCGTGTGTGGTGGCGGGCACCTGTAGTCCCAACTACTCGGGAGGCTGAGGCAGGAGAATGGCGTGAACCCGGGAGGTGGAGCTTGCAGCGAGCCGAGATCGCGCCACTGCACTCCAGCCTGGGCGACAGAGTGAGACTCCATCTCAAAAACGAAAAAAAAAAACAAGATCATAGAGTTATAGTTTAAAATTAGGTCATAGTTTACAGTATGGTATGAGAAAGCAGTATGCCTCTCAAGGTATACTGTTTTGTATAAATGAATGAATAAGTGAATGATTGATATGGGAGATACCATATTGTTAGGAACCACTATAAACCAAGGGAAAACTCTTCCATGCTATTGGAATTCTAACAGCTTTTGGGGGACAACTATTATTGTCAACATAGCCTATTGCAATGAGGATTATATGAAATAATCCATGTTAAGCTTCTAGCACAGTATCTATGACATAACAGACACTGATACATATTAGTTGCCTTTGATTAGAATCGATAGTATTTTACTGTTACCAGGTTTAAATAATATGGAATTAAGTGGACAGGAAAAGTCATTATTACTAGTATCAACTATTGATTATACAATTATGAACATTAGGTCTGGACTGGTAGGAAATGGCATAGAAATGATACAAATGACCCCAGAGCATGTGAGGCTCTGAAATTCAATAAACAATTTCTGGTAGGTCAGGATTCATTCAGTCAGAGGTAGTTATTGTGTGTTTACTGTCTTACAAATAAGAAATGGTACTTCAAATCTATAGGTTCAGGTGCAGGAGAGTGTATTTACATTCTTAGGAAAACTACTCCCTCCTCCATTACTTAGTTATCCTATTGGTGATGTTCATGCCATCATCTTAGCACTATTAGTTTTTATGACTTCAGTGGGTGTTTTTTAGAATGGTGTGAAAAATATTTTTGGCGGTATGTAGTAATCACCTGTGTTGCTGATTTTCTGTCAGATGTAAGAGATTTTAAAACAATAACATGTTCAAAGCTAGCAAGAAAAATGAGTGGGTATATGGTCAACATGACACCTTGAGTGCAGAATCCGTATCTTATTGATTTCAATTTTTTAGTCTAACACTGGTTTTCAAACTTTAGAATCCATCAGAATCATCTGAAAAGGTTGCTTAAAAAATAAGAAGTATATTTCTTGGCCTTATCTAAGAGTTCCAGATCTAGTAGTCTGAGGTTGAGCCTGAGAATTTGCTTTTCTAACATGTGATGGTGCTGCTGCTCATCTGGGGACTGCACTTTGAAACTGGTCTAACATAATGAGCACAAAACTTAGCATAGAGTTGGAGCTTGATAAAAAATTTGAATATATAACTGCTGCTATTACTGAATTCCTAAAGCTTAAAAAAAAAACCTTCCAACTTTACATAAAATAAAAATGCAGTCTTAACTTTCACAGTGTTTTGTTTGAGCTGAATTTTGCCTTTTTCTACACTCTTTGCTAGTCAGAGCAGCTATTTACTGTATCTGGTTACCACTCTTCCCAGAAAGGCAAAGGATAATTACACTAGAACCACAGTCTTTTGTGCTGCTTTGTAATACTTCATCAAGATAGACTTTCCAAAATAATATTTTAAAAAGTTTTAAAAGAAGTTAAAAATTTTTTTATTAGTCAAAAGAAAAACAAATTTTTGTAAACAAAAACAAATATTTGTAAGTAATGAAGGGTTTGTCATTACCTGTTCTAAACGTTTTTTATAATTTAAGATGAGTCTGTGGTCATAATTAATTCTTAATTTAAGTATCATTGATTTTTCAGCTAATTACATCTCATTTCTTGCTAGGTTTATCATTGCTATAAGTACTATAAAATAATTAGCAGTCACTACTCATATTTCTAGAATCGATTTATAAGCTACAATAAATTTTAAGACCAGTGATGAACCACATAAAATAGATTTTTTAATATTTAAATAAGATTAAAGAATTTTGTGATGTTTTTGTTTATGGATTTTTTTTTAAGTGGCTTTACACTTTTGCACATTGACAAAGAATGTTTTTTGCTAGGAGTTAGTTTGAGCTGGTTTGAAGTTGATAAAATTAAAAAGCATATTGGCCCTTTCTAGTTAATGAATAAAGATATACACATAACAAAAGCACCCAGTATTTAAGCTTCCTGGTTGATCTAGCCAAAAATAATTTTTCTAATGGTATTCATTTTGAAGCCTCTTTAGTCCTGTGCAGTGGGATTGTTCTCTTTGTATTTTACTTAGAGAAAAAGTGATTCTCACACAGGTTGGAGCTGGGAGGATGGCCCTAGAGGTTGGAAAGAAATTTCATGGTCTGGACTTTGGAGACTTCCAGGGAGTGAGAATAAAAAAGGACCCCTTCTACCTATAGGTATCCTTTTTACATAGAGTATTTTTTTTTCCAACTACCTTTTTTGTTAATAGTCTTACAGATAGGTTTTAGTTCTGCATTGTTCAAGTGTACAGAAGTTTCATTTCTTTTAAATGATGGTATGATATTACAATTTTTCCTAAATTTATTTGACTGTGGAACCCTTTTTGTTTGCTCCTTTTAACACCAAGGGCACGGTTATATGTAGCATTATTTAAAAAATTCTAGTCTAGATTAATGGACAGAATAACAGACCAGTTGGAAGGGGCTGCTTGCTGATATGAAAGGAAATAACTTTTGCTACTTTGTGTTATTTTCCTGATTGAAATGGTAAAACATTTCTCAAATACACAGGTTTAATAAATTGAATTCAAATTAGTTCACCTTCTGTGACTTCTTAATCATCAGCTTTAAATAGATTTGATTTTGGTAGCCATCTTTTGGTTTTGTTTTGGCTAAAATAACTCATTAAAAATCAGTGATCAGTGTATAGAACACTGCCCTCCAATTGAACTTTCTTTAGTATTGGAAATGTTCCGTATTTGTGTTGTCCTATATGACAGCCAGTAGCCACATGTGGTTATTGAGCTTTTAAAATGTGCTAAGTGTGACTAAGGAACTTTAGTTTTATTAAGTCCTCATTAATTTAAATCTAAATAGGCACATGTAGCTAGTAGCTATTGTATTGGACATTTCAATCTATAGAATATATTTGTAGATGAGAATATTTTTCATACTGTTTATTTTAAATTGATGGAACTAAAACTACTCTTTCGGGGATATTTTTGGAAAGTTAATACTATGATGACCTTAAATTATATGCATTCTGTAGTCACATGATTGAGAGAACTCTTTCAGTCGTTTTTCTCTTTTAAAAACTACAGTCGTTGTCACTTGATGAGGGGGATATGTTTTGAGAAATGTATCATTAGGCATTCATCGCTGTGCGAACATCGTAGGGTGTACTTACACAAACCTAGATGGTGTAGCCTACTACACACTGAGGTTATGTGGCATAGCCCATTGCTCTTAGGCTACAAAACTGTACAGCATGTTACCGTACTGCAGACTGTAGGCAATTGTAACATAGTGGTATTTGTATATCTAAACACAGAAAAGGCACAGTAAAAATATAATGTATAAAGGTAGAAAATGATACACCTGTATAGGGCATGTACCATGGAATGGAGTTTGCAGGACTGGAACCTGCTGCAATTGGGTCAGTGAGTGGTGAGTGAATGTGAAGCCTTAGGGTATTACCAGAAACTACTGTAGACTTTCTAAGCACTGCACATTTAGGCTACACTAAGTTTATAACAAATATTTTTCTTTCTTCAATAATGTTAACCTTGGCTTACCATAACATTTTTACTTCATAAACTTAATTTTGTTTAGCTTTTTGATCCTTTCATAATAACACTTAGCTTAAAACACAAACATATTGTACAACCATACCAAACTATTCTTATTCTATAAGCTTTTATTTATTTATTTATTTATTTATTTATTGCTTTTTAGACTTTTTTTTAAAGCTAAGACAAACATACACATTAGCCTAGGCCCACACAAGATCAGGATCATCAAGACATCACTAGGTAATAGGAATTTTTCAGCTTCATTATAATTTTATGAGACCACTGTTATTTATGCCATCCATCATTGACCAAAACATTGTTATGCAGCACATAACTATACATATACTACTAACTTGATTTCTCTTGTAGGTAATTCTTTTGTGTAAATAATACACTCTGAAATAATTGAATAGGTTTTCACATTCATTTTTAAGAAAAGGATAATAGGAAGAAAGAAGATAATCTGTGAGATAAGAGAACTCAGATTTAGTTCCTTTTGCTATTGGCATGCTTGCCAGTATTGAAGCAGTTGCAGAATTTTTGTGGCTATTAATTTATCTGTAAGTTGGAGATACAGTATATGTTAATGTCCTTTGAAAAAGGGCTGTACAAAATGAATGTAATTCATATTATAAATGTTGATTTTGAATAATTGTGGAAAATGCTAAAAATTTGACTCATTTTCTGTGAATATACTTTGAGTTATAAAGATTATGATCCTTAATATTTTCATTTTGATAAGAGTAATGCTCAGTTGGTAGACAGGTAAAACCATTAAGTTATATAAATTATCAAAATAAAAGTGACTAAACAATTGAATAATTTTGGAATAAATTCATTATTAAGGATACAATTATTCGGAGGGCTGAATTGTTTTCAGAGTAGCTCATCTTATCTAGGATGGAACATAGGAAATTCTAATAACTAATAGTTTTTTATAAGCAACTTATTTAATATATTGATACCTCTTATCCGTGGTCTTGCTGATTGAATAAAGTATTTTACTCTGTCAATTGACTTAACAACCTCTTTTTACTAGTGAACTGCTCAAGCAGTTTATTTTTGTGTTTATTCAGCTAGCATTCAGTTGTTAGTGGTTTTTTTGAATATCGTTGCTTTTAAGACGCGGTGATTATTTTAAAAGTTTCCACAAGCATTTTGAACTGCAAAATAGAGCTGATGACTTCTTCATAAGAACTTATATGTTATGTAGTCACAAGTATGGCCTTAATATAAATGATACCTTTTTCAGCATGTAATGAAAAATAATTTTTAAAGCTGTATATAGTTACTGTGACAATCATTGCCCTCTAAGTAGTGGTTTTTACCCTTTCTGATTTACATTACGCAAGAGTCTTCTCATGTATTAAAGATGATATTTTAATATTTAATTATTTTTTTTTTTTTGAGACAGAGTTTCACTCCCGTCGCCCGAGCTGGAGTGCAATGACGTGATCTTGGCTCACTGCAGCCTCTGCCTCCTGGGTTCAAGTGATTCTTCTGTCTCAGCCTCCTAAGTAGCTGAGATTACAGGCGCTCACCACCAGGCCCAGCTAATTTTTTAGAGATGGGGTTTCACCATGTTGGTCAGGCTGGTCTCAGACTCCTGACCTCAGGTGATACACCCCTCTTGGCCTCCCAAAGTGCTGGGATTACAGGTGTGAGCCACCATGCCCAGCCTATTGTTTAATTTTTTAATACAACTATTAAATGGTCTTAGCACTGTATGGCATTATTTCGGATTTAGTGATTTGTGTTACATTTGAGGATAGTATCTATTGATGGCTAAATAACTGAAAATGATATTTTAGATAAAAATGATTCTGTTTTCTGACATACGGTTCAGGTTTTTTAGAAGATGTATTACTTTAGTTTATATTCTGTTTATTTAGCTTATATTTTACTATTTTTAATCTTTTTCACTTTTATAATAACTTTATGTGTTTTATATAAAGAGGCCTGATATTTTTCAAAAAAGATACTAATACTTACTCTTCCCCAAGCACAGAAAAAGTAGTACAGTCAGCCCTCTAGCTAAATATTTGAAATGTAGGTCATTCTTAGTACTACTGCTTTGGAGATACTTTTGTTCATTTTACCTCTATCGAATTTAGTGGAAACACCATTTCATATTTAGTTTGGCTATTCTCTTTAAAAACACCAATACACATATCTTTACTATTCCCTTTGAATTTTATAATTAAGTTATTTATGTTATTGATGTGAAGATATCAAATGTTTTAAGTAAGATGACTCAGAGACGTCTTTGAGCATATATAATTCAGAATATGGCAGAATATTTTAAACATTTCACGGGGTCACGAAACTCTTAGCGTTTAAAGGATTTTAGTATAGCTCTCTAACTGGTATGTGCTAAGAATTTGAAATATGTTTCAGTTGCTTGAGATTAGGAAGTAGAGATAAAATTTCTTATTTTATTTATATATATATATATTTTTTAAAGACACCTAGCTGTTGGGCAGAAGAGGGTGCAGAAAAGAGGTCACATCAGCGTTCTGCGTCATGGGGGAGTGCTGATCAACTAAAAGAGGTAAGTTATTTCTGTTTTCCGTCTGTAACCTTTTTTGGTCCTAGTAGATAACCTTAGTATTTCTTGAATGTAATGACACTTTTAAAATTTATCCTAACCTTACCTCTTTCAGTAAAGTTAGAACAAATTCTAGGGTAAGGTTAGAATAAATTCTAGGCAGGTTTTTGTAAGGTTAGGACAAATTCTAGTTTGGTAGGCTGCATTCTACATTTTGGTGAACAAGTCTAAATTTACCTTATTTGTGTATTTTGTGTCTTTTATAAATATTTGTTATGCACTCAGTCAGCTTTAACCTTTCCAGAGTGAAGTCTAATTTTATGTAATACTCTCTATCTTGTTCATTTTAGTTATCTTTTGTTCTCTCTTCAGCTTGCTTGTTTTTAAGTTGTAGCAACCAGAGCTATAGGTTATAGCTTTGTACAATGGTAGGATAGTGTTTTCTGTTTCTAATAGCTTTTTTATTTGAGAGGGAGTCTCGCTCTGTCGCCCAGGCTGGAATGCAGTGGCGCGATCTTGGCTCACTGCAGGCTCCACCTCCTGGGTTCACACCATTCTCCTGCCTCAGCCTCCGGAGTAGCTGGGACTACAGGCACCCACCACCACGCCTGGCTAATTTTTTGTATTTTTAGTACATACACGGTTTCACTGTGTTAGCCAGGATGGTCTCAATCTCCTGATCTCATGATCCACCCGCCTCAGCCTCCCAAAGTGCTGGGATTACAGGCGTGATCTAATAGCTTTTTAATGATATCCAGCATATTGTTGCCCTTTGGAACCCAACAGTAATCCATGCTTCTTAGAAACTTAGTTTCTATGACCCATTTCTTTATTTATTATGAATAACCTGAGGTGTCATATCTTTATGTATATTTTGGATTATTTTTCCTGATACTTTTATCCATCTAAATTCTTTTCTATTTGTTTTTATAAATTACAGAAACTTTAGAATTGAAAGGTCATCCAGCCAATCTTCTAAATAAATACTCCTTAAAAAGATGGTCATCTAATCTCTGTTATTCTTTTTTTTTTTTTTTTTTTTTTGAGGTGGAATCTCACTCTGTCACCCAGGCTGGAGGACAGTGGCACAGTCTTGGCTCACTGCAGCTTCCACCTCCCGGGTTGAAGCGATTCTTCTGCCTCAGCCACCGGAGTATCTGGGATTACAGATATGTGCCACGATGCCCAGCTAATTTTTGTATTTTTAGTAGAGATGGGGTTTTGCCATATTGGCCAGGCTAGTCTCGAACTCCTGACCTCAAGCGATCTGCCCACCTCGGCCTCCCAAAGTGCTGGGATTACAGGCATGAGCCACCACACCAGGCCATGATCATTCTTAGTGACGGAAACTCACTACTTTATAAAAAGAGCCAGTTTAATTGGTTTAATTGTTTCAAGTTGTTAAATATGTTCTCTTATGTATTGAACTTAGAATTAGATAACTTAGTTTTGACTTTGCCCTCTGGATCAATATTGAGTAAGTCTAAGTCTTTTAAAGGCTAGCAGTAAGTCATTTTTTTTCTCCAGAGTGAACATCTACATTTCTCTCAAAATTTTTTTCATATACCAGTTTCCAGGCCTCTTTGTATAATTTTTATGTACTATAGGTTATCAGTGTCCCTCATATACTGTGGTGTCTGGACTGCATAGATATAGTTTATTAGCATGATTTTACTTATGATTGTATTACATTTTAGCAGCTTCTTTATAGTATGGATGTAGAGACCTACTCAGCTCCTTCTGCCTACCATACATGTATGCAAAAAAATCAGTTTTCTCCAGCAGCAACAAAAAATAAATGAAGCTAAGTCTAATATCTCTAGCTTACTATAACTACATGTCTGTGTATAGCATATGAATAACAAAAAAGTGAACTTGTATTTTTATCTCAGAGTTGAATACAATCTTAGCGTTATCAACAAGATTTAGGCTGAAAGGAAGTAACGCCAGATATTAATTTGAATCCATAGGAAGAATTGAAGAGTGCTGGGAATAGTAAATATGTGGATAAATATTAAAGAGTTTTTAATACTGTTTTGTTGGATTTATAATTTAACTATAACTGGATTTCAGTAATATATGACATACACTCTTAAAAAGGAATGACTGATTCAGTGAGAACATTTGATTGTTTTCCACAGAAGGCAACCATAAAGCTGGACAAAACTGTCAAAACAATTGTTTGAGTACTTTACCAAACAAACTGAGAAGCTTTATTCATGAAAACTAATGAACATAGGGTAAGAATAGCACAAATTCGTGATCTGGTGCTACTCCTTTTCTCCTTTCCTTGTCCCTAGCTCTGTTGCATAGCATTTCAATCAGGATGAAAACCAGCAGCTTTGCTTCCACTTTTGCAGAGAAATCACTTGCTATGGAGCATTGTAGGTTAGAATAGTGATCTTTGTGGCAAGTAAACAGAGAGGGCCAACAACTTTATTAGTCTAAGACTGTAGTCCAATTTGGGGCCAGCAGTAGGCTCATGAACTAGTTGAGTTTAATAGAAAGTTTTGAGAGGTAAGACAATAGTGGGAGCTTGATAAATTCCCCACATATCCCAGGTTGACTGGAGGCTGTGGACATGCACCTCAGAGAACAGAGTGGGCCCAGGCCACCAATGCGTTCTTGGCTAGGAGAGCCTAGGAATAGGTGCAGAGGAAATTCAAGTGGGCTGCTGGAAATAAAACCAGGGAGGTGGAGCTTGCAGTGAGCCAAGATCGCGCCACTGCACTGCAGCCTGGGTAACAGAGCGAGACTCCATCCCCCAAAAAATAAAAAATAATAAAAGAATTTTTACAAAGAGATAGTCATTCTAAAAAAGAAGGAAACAAAATTTTAGAGTTAAAAAGGGCAATAACTAAATATAAAAATGTTAGATGGGTTTAACAACAGATTTGCGATGGCAGTAGAATCAATGAATTAGAAGATAAGTCAATAGAATTTATATACTCTGAAGAATGGAGAGGAAAAAAAGATTAAAGTTGAAAAAGCCTCATAGGAGAAAAGAGACAGAGCAGAGAAAAAGAATCAAAGAAATACTGACAGAGAACTTTGCAAATTTGATGAAAAACAATCTACAGATTCATGAAGCTTAACTAACCACAACTAGGAAAACACAAAGAGAGCCATAAAAAGAAGAAAATGGGTCATCACACGTAGGGGACCTCTAATAGCTTTAACAGCTGACTTTAAAATCAGAAGTGATGGGGACCATAAGGCCTGATGCATTCAAAGTGCTGAAAGAAAAAAAAAATAAACCAAAAAAACTGTCAACCAAGTATTCTATATCCAGCAAAACTAGTCTTCCAAAGTGAAGGTGAAAAAATGGCATTCCCAGGTAAAACTTGAGAGAATTTCTCCCTTTCAGACTGTCTTATAAGAAATATTAAAGCAAATCTTCAGGCTGAAAGGAAGTAGCACTGTATATTAGTTTGTATCCATAGGAAGAATTAAAGAATGCTGGGAATAGTAAATATGTGGTAAATATGAAGGAGTTTTCAACATTGTTTTGTTGGATTTATAGCAGGTACATGAAATATATATATGATAATAGCACAAAGGAGGAGTTAGGAAAAGGACATAAATTATAGTTTCTATTTGACTGATATTAAGTATTATTGTGATATACATTGTGATAAATTAAGATACATTATAATCCCTAGAGCAGTTGCTAAGTTACTAAGAAGATAACTCCAAAAATGTAAAAAAAAAAAAAAAAAAAAAAAAAAACCAGAGGAATTAAAATGGCATACTAAAAAATATCACAAAGCAGGAAAGGAAGAATAGGTAAACAAAAAAAGTTGTGACACAAAAATAGAAGCCTGCACCATTCATCCCTCCCACCCCCCAATGGAGTACTAAATTTTAACAACTATCTGCACAGGGAAAAACACCATTCACAAGAACCCAAAATCAAGTGATCAACCACAGTACCGAGTTTTAAGTTCATAGCACCAAAAGAGGCATTGAGTAGGCCAGGAGAGAGAGTCTTGAATTGCTGATGTTACCCCTCCATTCCCTGGCAGCAATTGTGTGGAGCACAGAATCAGTGCACTTTGGGGAAGAAGAGCACAGCAACTGGGGAACTTTACACTGAACTTAGTACTGCCATATCACAGTGAAGAATAAAGCCATGCTGGCCTCAGCCAGTGCCTGTGCATGGAGGGAGCGTTTGGACCAACCTCAGCCAGAGGAGAATCGACCATTCCAGCAGTCAGAACTTTTTATTGGCAAGCTTTAAAGAGAGAGACAGATAGACAGACAGACACCCCCTGTTTGCTGAGGAGAAAGTTAAGGGAAAAGAACAACAGTCTTTGTCTGGTAATCAAGAGAATTCTCCCAGATCTTTTTCAAGACCTCCAAGGTGGTAGGTATAACTCTACAAATCTGAAAAAAACACAGTGTTATTGGGCTTGGGGCCCAAGTCTCTTTGAATACCTGGAAAGCCTTCCCAAGAAGGACAGGCACAAACAAGCCCAGACTGTGAAGACTACAATAAATACCTAACTCTTCAATGCCCAGACACTGAGGAACATCTACAGTAATTAGCACCATCCAGGAAAACATGACTTCACCAAATGAACCAGGCACCAGAGACTAATCCTAGAGAAACAGAGATATATAACCTTTCAGACAAAGAATTCAAAGTAGCTATGTTGAGGAAACTCACGCCTGTAATCCCAGCAACTTGGGAGGCCAAGGTGGGCAGATCCCTTGAGGTCAGGAGTTTGAGACCAGCCTGGCCAACATGGTGAAACTCTGTCTCTACTAAAAATACAAAAATTAGCTGGGCGTGGTGGCACACACCTGTAGTCCCAGCTACTGGGGAGGCTGAGGCACAAGAATCGCTTGAGCCTGGGAGGTGGGGGTTGCAGTGAGCCAAGATCACACCACTGTACTCCTGCCTGGGTAACAGAGTGAAACCCTATCTCAAAAATAAAAGGAAGAAAGCATACCACCAGAAAAAAATCACCAAAAGGAAGACAAGAAGGGTAGAAAGAAGGAAGGAAGAGAAAACCAGAAAACAAATAATAAAATGGCAGGAGTAAGTTCCTACTTATCCGTAATAAAATGGAATGTAAATGGACTAAACTCTCCAAACAAAAGACAACGAGTGGCTGAATGGATGAAAAAAAAAAAAAAGAGAGAGAGACCCAATGATCTATTGCCTACAAGAAACACACTTCACCTATAAAGATAAACATAGACTGAAACTAAAAGGATGGAAAGATATTCCATGCCAGTGGAAACCAAAAAAGAGCAGGAGTTGCTATGCTTATATCAGGCAAAATAGATTTGGAGACAAAAACTGTAAGAAAAGACAGGGTCATTATATAATGATAAAGGGGTCAATTCAACAAGAGGATGTAATGATTGTAAGTATATATGTACCCAACACTGGAGCACCCAGGTATATAAAACAAATATTATTAGAGCTAAAGAGGAGGATAGACCCCAATACAATAATAGCTGGAGACTTCAACACCCTACTTTCAGTATTAGACAGATCTCCTAGACAGAAAATCAGCAAGGAAACATTGGGCTTAATCTGCACTGTAGAACAAATGGACCTAAGAGATATTTACAGAACATTTCATCCAACAGCCTCAGAATACAAATTTTCCTCCTCAGCACATGGATCATTCTCAAAGACAGACCACATATTAGGTCACAAAACATGTCTTAAAATATTCAGAACAATTGAAATAATATCAGGAATCCTCTCTGACCACAGTGGAATAAAACTACAAATCAATAACAAGGGGAATTTTGGAAACTATACAAGTACATGGAAATTAAACAATATGCTCCTAAATGACCAGTGAGTCAATGAAGAAATGAAGAAGGAAATTGAAAAACTTCTTGAAACAAATTATAATGGAAGCACAACATACCAAAATCTATGGGATATAGCAAAAGCAGCACTAAGAGGGAAATTTATAGCTGTAAGTGCCTACATCAAAAAAGAAGAAAAACTTCAAATAAATGACCTAACAATGCATCTTAAAAAACAGCAAAAGCAAGAGCAAACCAAACTGAAAATTAGTATTAGAAAAGAAATAATAAAGATCAGAGCTGAAATAAAATGGATTTGAAATGAAGAAAACACTACAAAAGATGACTGAAATTAAAAGTTAGTTTTTTGAAAAGATAAAATTGACAAACCTTTAGCCAAGGTAACCAAGAAAAAAAAGAATACCCAAATAAATCAGAGGTGAAAAAGAAGACTTTACAGCCGATACCACAGAAATTCAAAAGATCATTAGTGGCTACTTTGAGCAACTGTATGCCAATAAATTGGAATATCTATAAGAAATGAATAAATTCTCAGACATGTATAACCTACCAAGACAGAATCATGAAGAAATCCAAAGCCCAAATGGGCCAATAACAAGCAGAGATTGAACCCATACTAAAAAGTCTCCCAGTAAAGAAAAGCCTGGGGACCCAATGGCTTCACTGCTGAATTCTACCAAACATTTAAAGAACACCTAGTACCAATCCTACTAAAGCTTTTCCAAAAAATGGAGGGAGTTGGAATACTTTCAAACTCGTTCTACGAGACTAGTATTACCCTGATACCAAAACCAGACAAAGACACATCAGAAAAGTAAAAACAACAGGGCAGTTTATCTGATGAATATTGATGCAAAAATCCTCAACAAAATAACTAGCAAACCAAATTCAGCAATACATGAAAAAGATCATTCATCCTGTCTAAGTTGGATTTATCCCAGGGATGCAAACATGGTTCAACAAACTCAAATCAATGTGATACATCATATCAACAAAATGAACAAAAGCCATATGATCATTTCAATTGATGCTGAAAAAACATTTGATAAAGTTCAGCATCTCTTCATGTTAAAAACCCTCAAAAAAACTGGCTGTAGAAGGAACATACCTCAACATAATAAAAGCTATATATCCCACAGCTATTATTGTGCTGAATAGGGAAAAAAAAAAAGGATGTTCACTTTCACCAGTGTTATTCAACATAGTACTGGAAGTCTTAGCTAGAGTAATCATAAAAGAGAGAGAAATAAAGGGTATTTGAATTGGAAAGGAAGAAGTCAAATTATCCTTGTTTGTAGATGATATAATCTTATATCTGGAAAAACCCAGACTCCATCAAAAAGCTATTGAAACTGATAAACAAATTCAGTTAAGTTGCAGAATACAAAATCAACATACAAAAATCAGCAGTGTTCCTATATTCTAAAAGTGAACAATATAAAAAGAAATAAAAAGTAATCCCATTTACAATAGACACAAATAAAATTAAATGCCTTGGAATTATTCAAAGAACTGAAAGATCTCTACAATGAAAAGTATGAGACACTGATGAAAGAAATTGAAGAGGACACCAAAAAATGGAAGGATACTTCATGTTCATTAATTTGAAGAATCAATATTGTTAAAATGTCTGTTCTACCCAAAGCAATCTTAGATTCAATGCAATTCCTATCAAAATACCAATGAAATTCTTCACAGAAATGAAAAAACTAAATTTGTATGGAACGACAAAAGACCCAGGATAGCCAAAGCTGTCCTAAGCGAAAAGAACAAAACCGGAGGAATGACATGACCTGACTTTAAATTCTACTGAAGAGCTATAGTAACCAAAACAGCATGGCACTGGCATAAAAACAGACCCATAGACCAATGGAACAGAACAGAGAATCCAGAAACACATTCACACACCTAAAATGAGCTCATTTTTGACAAAGGTGCCAAGAACACACATTGGGAAAAAGACTTCAATCCATGATGCTGGGAAAACTGGATATGCCTATGCAGAGAAAGAAACCTGACTCCTTTTTCTCACCTTATACAAAAATAAAATCAAGATGGATTAAAGACTTAAATCTGAGACCTCAAACTGTGAAACTACTACAAGAAAACATTGGGGAAATTCTCCAGGACATTGGTCAGGGCAAACATTTCTTGACTAATACCACACAAGCACAGGCCACCAAAGCAAAAATGGAAAAATGAGATGACATCAAGTTAGAAAGCTTCTGCACAGCAAACAATCAACAATGTGAAGAGACATCCCACAGAATGGGAGAAAATATTTGCAAACTACCCACCTAACAAGGGATTAATAAACAGAACATATAAGGAGCTCAAAGAACTCTATATTAATAAACCTAATAGTATGATTTTTAAAATGGGCAAAATATTTGATTAGACATTTCTCAAAAGAAGACATAGACATGGCAAACAGGCATATGAAAAAGTGCTCAGCATCATTGGTTATTAGAGAAATGCAGATCAAAACTGCAATGAGATATCATCTCACCCCAGTTAAGATGACTTTTATCCAAAAGTCAGGCAATAACAGATGCTGTTGAGAATGTGGAGAAATGGGAACCCTCTGTACACTGTTGATGGGGATGTAAATTAGTACAACCATTATGGAGAACAGTTTGGAGGTTTCTTTAAAAAACTTAAAAATAGAGCTACAATATGATCCAGCAATCCTACTGCTGGGTATATACCCAAAGGAAACAAAATCAGTATATTAAAGAGATATCTGCACTCCTATGTTTGTTGTAGCAGTGTTCACGATAGCCAAGATTTGGAAGCAGCCTAAGTGTCCATCAACAGATGAATGGATAAAGAAAATGTGGTACTTATAGACAAAGCAGTACTATTCAGCCATGAAAAGAATGAGATCCTATCATAATGACATCCAGTTCCATCCAACAACATGGATGTCATTATGTTAAGTGAAATAAGCCAGGCACAGAAAGACAAACATTGCATGTTCCCAGTCATTTGTGGAATATAAAAATCAAAACAATAGAACTCATGGAACTAGAGGATAGAAGGATGGTTACTTACAAGCTGGAAAGTGTTGGATGGGGAGCCATGGGGAGGTGGGAATGGTTAATGGGGAAAATTTGGAAAGAATGAGTAAGACCTAGTATTTGATAGTACAACAGTGGGACTATAGTCAGTAATAATTCATTATTCATTTAAAAGTACCTAAAAGAGTATAATTGGGTTGTTAGTAACATAAAGAATAAATGCTCGAGGGGATAGATACCCACTTTACTCTCATGTGATTGTTATGCATTGCATGCCTGTGCCAAAATATCTCATGTGTCCCGTAAATACGTATACCTACTATGTACCCACAATAATTAAAAATTTTTTAAAAATAAATATTTTTTAAAAAACCAAACAGACTGAAAGCAAAAAGATGGAAAAAGATAAAACAGTAACAATAAGAGAGCTGGAATAGATATGTTAATATCAGGCAATGTAGACTTGAATACAATAAAGATAACTGAAGACAAATAGGAACGTTTCTTAATAATAAAAAGGTTAGTACAAAAGGAACTTACAGCAATCATAAGGATATATGCATCTAACATCTGCATTTCAAAAATACATTAAGCAAAAAATGTAAAATGGGAAATTATAATTATATGACAGTAATTAGAGATTTCAGCATCCCATTATTGAGAAACCAATTAGAGAATCAGCAAGGTGATAGAAGACTTTAACAATATTATCAATCAACTTGACCTAACTGACATGCATAGATGGAAAACACCCAGTCACTGCAGAATAACAGAAAGAAATCTTAGAAAACCCCAAATATTTGACAATTAAGGAACACTTTTCTAATAACCCAAGGATTTTTTAAATATTTTCAATTGAGTGAAAATGAAAACACAACTTAGAATTTATGTATGCAGCTAAAGCAGTGCTTCAAGGAAAATTTATACTTTTAAATCCACATATCAGAAAAAGAGAAAAACTTCTCATTAATTACGTAAGTTTCCATCTTAAGAAACTGGAAAAAGAAAAGCAAATCAGAGCAAAAACAAGCAAAGGAATGAGAAAATAAAGAATATGCAAAACCAATGAAACAGAAAGGTATTAGAGAAAAATCAGTGTAACTAAAAGTTTGCAAAGATCACTAAAGTTGACATTTAGCTACACTGACTAGAAAAAAAGCAGACCCAAATTACCAACTTCAGAAGTGAAAGAGGTGACATTACTACCAACTGTACAAACTTAAAAATATTATGAAATAATATTATGAACAACTTTTTGCCATCAACTTAGAAAACTGAGATGAAATGGACAAATTCCTAAAAGACACAAATTAGTAGAAAGGTATAAAGTGCCAAAGCTGACTTAGGAACAAACAGAAAATGTGAAGAAACTTATAAAAAGTAAAGAAGCTGAATAAATAATTTAAATTCTTCCCACAGAGACTATCCCAGGGTCATATTTGATGAATTCGATCAAATATTTAAGGAAAAAGTAATGTTAATTATTTACAAACTCTTTTTCTAAAAAATAGAAAAGGAGGGAACACTCTCCAATTTATTTTTTCAGGTCATAAGTACTCTCCTTTCGAAGTCAGGCAAAGACATCTCAAGAAAATAAAACAAGATGAATATCCATCTTGAATATAAATATAAAATTATTAATAAAATATGAGCAAACCAAATCCAGCAATAAATAAGAGGGATTATATACCCTGAGTAAGTGGGATTTGTCCAAGGAATGCAATGATGGCTTAACATCAGAAAATCGGTTAATGGCATGAATTATATTAATAGAATAAAGGACATAAATTACATAATCACCCAAGTAGAGTCAGATGAAACATTTGACAATATTCAACAGTCATTCATGATTAAAAAAAAAAATCTCTCAACAAACTGGGAACAGAAGAAAACTTTCTTCATCTGATGAAATGCATTTATGAAAAACCTACAGATTACTCATATTAAATGATAAAACAGAACGCTTTTCTCCTAAGGAACAAGGCAAGGATGTCCACTGTCATCTTGTCACCACTTTTATTCATTACTGTACAGGAGATTCTAGCCAGTGCAGCCAGGCAAGAAAACAAAAAGACATTCGGATTGTAAAGGAAGCAGTGCAACTTCCTTTATTCACAGAAGACATAATCCTATATGTAAAAACTCCTATGGAATGTACAAATATATTAGTATAACTAATAAGTTTACCAAGGTTACATGATATGAGATCAACATACAGAGATCAATTATATTTCTGGGTAGTAGCTACGAATAATTAAAAAATAAGAAAACAGTTTATTCACAGTTGCATCAAAAAAGATTAAAGTGTTCAGAAATAATTTAACAGAGCACTCCAGAATTTATACACTGAAAACATTACTGGATGAAATTAATAAGGATTTAAATAATGGAAATTAAATAAATGGAAAGATTTAACTTGTTCATGGATTGGAAGAACCAATATTAAGATGGTAATTCTCAAATTGATATATAGGTTCAATGCAATTTCTATGAAAATACCAGGGCTTTTGTTTTTTGGTTTGGTTTTTACTAGGAATTGACAAGCTAATCCTAAAGTATGTATGGAAATACAAAGGATCTAGAAAAGTCCGAATAATCTTGAAAACAAAAAATTTGGTAGAATTATATTACACTATTTCAATGTTTCCTGTGAACCTACATTAATATACTTAGTATAGTATTGGCACACATAAAGATTTATAGGTAAATGAAACAAAATTTGTGAATCTAGAAATAAACCCTTATATTTGTGGTCAGTTTATTTTAGCCAAAGAAGCCAACACAATTTAATTGAAAAAGACAGTCTTTTCAACAATTGGTGCTATAATAATTGAATATTTGTATGTACAAAATACCCTTAAGTCCTAGCTCTCACCATAGAGAAAAATCAGCTTTCAGTGAATCATAATCCTAAATGTAACCTCTAAACTTCTAAAACTTCTAGAATATCTTAATTAGACATTCTTAGATACAATCTCAAGAGTAAAAGCCCTAAAAGAAAAAAAGATAATTGGATCTTCAATAAAATTAACACTTATACTTCAAAATACACCACTAAGAGAATAAAAAGACAAGCCACAGACTGGAAGAAATATTAGCAAATCATGTATTTGATAAAGGGCTTCTATGTAGAATATATGAAGAATTCTTACAAATCAATAAGAAGATAAATAATCTACTTTAAAAATGGGTAAGACACTTGAATAGAAGTATTTCATCAGAGAAGAGGATGGCTGACAAGAGACATCAGACACCACTTCTCAGAAAGAAGAACCATAGTTACAGGTGAATAATCATAACTTGAATAGAATATCAAGGGGAGAGTGCTGGAGTCCAGTGGAGAACTCACAGGAAGAAGCTAGGACACAGAAAAAGAAGGAAAAAGAGGCTGGCAGAGATTAGCTAGGAAGCCCAAGGGACTTGCTATTTTGTTGAAAGGATAGGTGGAAGTGTTTTGGGCTCCCCTTCCCCTCGCAGCAAACTGCTGGTATTCGAGAGTTCCTCTGCCCTTATGAACCCAAACACTGGTGTGGGTGGTGATTTGGGGACTTACTGAGGGCATTACACCAGACTACCAGCTCGTGCTGGGTTGTTTACCCTCCCCGCGGACCCAAGCTGTGATGGCAGGCCCAATATATTTGGGACATGCCTGTTGAGGGACTGAGTCCTGCCCAATGAACCTCAGCCCTTGTGTCTCCACATCACTGGATCCCATACAGACATTCCCTGGCACTCACTCAGATTGTAGCAGCCACATAGTGCTGGCTGGACCCAGGGGAGCTGCAGGATTCTCAGTGGTCTATCCCTCAGGGAGTGCTGCTCCTAAGGGAAGGGAAAGTGCAGTGCACAAAAGTGTGTGCTGTCCTTTGCCCAAGAACTCCCCACTTGGCTGAGAGTGACTGCTACTTCCAGTGCAGATGTGGGCACTGTGCTTGGCTCTTCAAGGGAGGAACAGGGTTCCATCCCAGCAGCCAGGTAGCCTCAGTGCTCAAGCACAGATGTGGAGAAGGGATATCTCTCCTGCAGCTTGTCCACTGCTGCGGACATAGCCATGGCTGCTCCTATGGGAGGTTGGTACAGGCGTATCAGAAGACAGCCATTCTAGGTCAATTAGGTATGGCTGTGTCCACACTGATAATCTAAAAAATAAGAATTTATTCAAGCCGGGCCCAGGCTTGTGTGAAAGGTGGGGCACCTCCCCCTTATATGTGGAGTTGTTATGTTCCTGCAGCAGAAATCAGGAGAGCCACAAAGATGTATGTTTTAGGCTGAAGACAAGTTCTACACCAAAGACATTTTGGCAGCAAGCTGTGGGACAGGCAGATTTCACAGCTCTTGGCTACATGGCAGTGTGGATATAGACAGTGTTGTCTGTCCCGTCAGAGTGTCCCAAGTGCCTAACAGGGGTGTGACAGGGAAGCAAATCATGTTCCTGCCTGCCTAGGTATGGAGCTGGGGCAGTTCCCTCCCCCACATAGAGAGCCTGTCACATTCTACCAGGAGCTCCTCTCACCACCCGCTTCAGGGCTAGTGCTTGTGTCCACCATTGGAGTATTGAAGAGCAGGCTTGGTGGTTTAGCTCTACCCAGCTTTGTCCCCATCAGGGGCTGAGCACAGATCTCAGGCTACTGTGCATTACACAGTCTGGCCAATTTGAGGCAACAGAGAGATCCTTACAGTAAACAAAGATCAAACATACACCCGTCTGCTTCTGCTGCAGCTGGCCTTTACACATAAGCACCACCTATTGGTCTGTAGGTTAAATTGCACAACCCAATACAAAATCTGCTAACACAAGTGCACAGTTCTGGGGAATGAGATAAACTTCCTGAGACCTCCACCATCCTGGCCCAAGAGGCAGTGAGTTTGTTCACATGCCCAGTACATCACTTCTACAACTAGTATTTGAGAAGCCATCACACAAAGCATGTCTGTAACCAAGTAACTCATAGAAACTTTGCTTTCAGTGGAAAGCACCCAGAATAAAAGCCAAAAGGCCATACACAACATATATTATAGTCTCATCCTTAAGATGGAAAAAAAAATCATGTCCAAACAAAAGTAAATTCAAAAATAAGAAGAGATAGTTTATCCAGATGAGAAGGAACTAGAGAAACAATTCTGGAAGTATGAAAAAACAGAGTATTACAACACCTCCAAAGGATCATACTAACTCTCCAGCAATAGATCCTAATGAAAATGAAATCTTTTAAATACCAGATAAAGAATTCAGAATATTGATACTAAAGTTCAATGATACCCAAGAGAAAGTTGAAAAACAATACAAAGAAATCAGAAAAACAATTTAAGATATAAATGAAAAGTTTATTAGGAGATACTTTTTTAAATCCACCAGAACTTTTAGAAATGAAAAATTCATTGAATGAATTACAAAATAGAGTTGAACGTTTTAACAAGTAGACTAGACCAATGAGAAGAAAGACTGTCAGAGCATGAAGACAGGTCCTGCAAGTTAATCCAGCTAGAAAAAACAGAATTTTGAAAAATAAACAAAGCCTTTGAGAAGTATGAGATTATGTAAAACCTCCAAACCTAGTCATAAGGAGAAGGTTTCTTCCTGAGGGAGAAGAAAAAGAAAAAGGTTTGGAAAACCTATGTGAGGAGATAATTGAGGAATAATTCTCTCATCTCACTAGAGATTTAGATGTTGAAATAGAAGAGGCTCAAGGAAATCCAAAAGATATATTGCAAGATGGCTTGACCAAGATAGATAGTCTTCAGACTGTCTAAAGTCAATGTGAAGGAAAGAAATCCTAAAATCAACAAGAGAAAAGCATCTAATCTTCTGTAAAGGAAACCCCAACAGACTTACAGCAGAATGCTCAGCAGAAACTCTATAAGCCAGAAGAGGTTGGGTGCCTAATTTCAGACTTCTTAAAAGAAAAAGAAAACTGTCAGCCACGAATTTTGTATACTGGTAAACTAAGCTTGGTAAGTGAAGGGGAAATAGTATTTCCCAGACACGTGAATGCTAAAGGAATTCATCACCACTAGACCGGTCCTACAAGAAATGTTCAAGGGATTTCTAAACATGGAAATGAAAGGTTGGCACTCACCATCATAAAAACACATGAAAGGATGAAACTCACAGGTCTTATAAAACAGTTCCACAACTGAGACTGCAAAGCAACTAGGTAAGTTAACATTATGATAGGAACAAAACCTCACATACCAATATTAATTTTGAACATAAATGGGTTAAATGCTCCACTTAAAAGATACAGCTTGGCAGAATTGATTAAAAAGCAGGATCTAACCATATCCTGCTTACAAGAAATCCACCTAACTGCTAAAGACATGTAAAGACTCAAGGTAAAGGGGTGGAAAAAGACATTCCATGCAAATGGAAAGAAAACTTGAGCAGGAGTAGTCATACTTATATCAGATAAAACAGATTTTAAATCAACAGGAAAAAAAATGATAAGGTCATTATATAATGATAAAGGGATCAATTCAACAAGAAGATATAGCAATTCTAAATATATATGCACCCAATACTAGGCCACCCAGATTCATAAAACAGATACTGCTATGCTTAAGAAAACAGATAGTAATACAATAATAGTGGGTAGGGGACTTCAGCCCCCCACTGACAGCAGTAAATGGGTCATCAAGACAGAAAATCAACAAAGAAACACTGGACTTAAATTGGACTCTAGATCAAATGGACCTGGCAGAAATTTACAGAACATTCACAGCAGCCATAGAATATACATTCTTCTCATTAGTGCATGAAACAGAACACCAATGAAGTCACTGGTGACAAATGGAAAAACATTCTAAGCTCTTGGATTGTAAGAGCTTAAATTAATATGGTTAAAATTGCCACCTACATATTCAGTATAATTCCTATCAAAATACCAAGGTCATTTTTCATGGAATTAGAAAAAATAATCTGAAAATTCATATTGAAAAAAGCCCAAATGGTGAAAGCAGTCTTAAGCAAAAAAAGAAGAAAAGTTTATTGCATCACATTACCTGCCTTCAAATTATACTACAAGGCTATTGTACCCAAAGCAGAATGCTACTGGTAGGATAGCAAAAACATAAATCAATGGAACAAAATAGAGAACCCAGAAATAAAGCCAACTGATTTTTGACAAAGTTGACAAAACATATGCTGGGGAAAGTATACTCTTTTGAATAAATGGTCCTGGGAAAATTGTGTAGCCATATGTAGAAGAATGAAACTGAACCTATATCTCTTATCATATACAAAAATTAACTCAAGATGGATTAGAGACTTAAATGTAAGACCTGAACCTATAAGCATTTTGGAGGAAACCTAGGACAAACCTAGAAAACCTAGGACAAACTTGAACATTGGCCTAAGCAAAAAATTTGTGAGTAAGATCTCAAAAGCAAATGCAACAAAAATAGGCACATGGGAGTTAATTAAACTAAAAAGCCTCTATGTAGCAAAATAAATAACAGAGAAAATAGACTACCTACAGAATGCAAGAAAATATTTGCAAACTATATATCTGACAAAGGACTAGTGCACAGAATCTACAAGGAAGTCAAACAATGCAACAAGAAAAAAATACATACCCTGTTAAAAAGTGGACAAAGGACCTGAACAGACATTTTTCAAAAGAAAACATGCATATAGCCAACAAGGAGATGAAAAATGCTCAGTATCACTAATTATCAGAGAAATGCAAAATAAAATCAAAATGAGATAGCACCTTATACCAGTCAGAATGACTATTAAAAAGTAAAAAAAAATAATAGTTGTTGGTGAGGAAAAGGGAATGCTTATACACCATTAGTGAGAATGTAAATTACTACAACCTCTATTCAAAAATACGAAGATTTCTCACAGAACTAAAAATAGAACTGCCATTTGATCCAGTAGTCCCACTACTGGGTATCTACCCAAAAGAAAGGAAATTATATCAGAGACACCTCCACTCACGTGTTTATTACAACACTATTCACGGTAGCAAAGATAAGGAATTAAGTGTCAATGGCTGATGAGATAAAGAAAATGTGGTGTGTCTGTGTGTGTGTATATGTATATATATACAAACCATGGAATACTATTAATTCATAAAGAAGAATGAAATCATGTCTTTTGTAGCAACATGGATGGAACTGGAGGGCATTATCTTAAATGAAATAACTCAAAAGCAGTCAAATATTACATGTTCTTACTCATAAGTGGGAGCTTAAAAATATGTATACATGGACATAGAGAGTAGAATAATAGACATTGGAGACTTGGAAGGGTTGGAGTGGGGTGAGGGATGAAAAATTACCTAATGGTTACAATATTTAGGTGATGGTTCCACTAAAAGCCCAGACTTCAGCCGGGCGCAGTGGCCCACGCCTGTAATTCCAGCACTTTGGGAGGCCACGCGAAGTGGATCACTTGAGGTCAGAAGTTTGAGACCAGCCTGGCCAACATGGTGAAACCCCGTCTCTACTAAAAATACAAAAATTAGCTGGGCATGGTAGCGGGCTCCTGTAATCCCAGTTACTTGGGCAGTTGAGGCAGGAGAACCACTTGCACCCAGGAGGCGCAGGTTGCAATGAGCCGAGATCGTGCCACTGCACTCCAGCCCGGGTGACAGAGCAAGACTCTGTCCCCCCCCAAAAAAAAAAAAAAAAAAAGCCCAGGCTTCCCTACACAATATATCCATGTAACAAAACTGCACTTTACCCCCTAAATCTATATAAAAATAAATAATAAAAAAGTATTTCATCAAAGAGAATGTATGAATGGCAGATGACCACATGAAAAGGTGTTCAACATCATTCATTAGTCATTAGGAAAATGAAAATTAAAACCACAATGAGGGAGGTGTGATGGCCCACACCTATAACCCCAGCACTTAGGGAGGCTGAGATGGAAGGATCTCTTGAGCTCATGAGTTCAAGACCAGCCTGAGCAACATAGTAAGACTTCATCTCTACAAAAAATACAGAAGTTAGCTGGGCATGACGGTGTGTGCCTGTGGTCCCAGTTACTCAGGATGTTGAGACAGGTGGATTGCTTGAGTCCAGGAGTTTGAGACTGCAGTGGACTATCTATGATCATGCCACTGCACTCCAGCCTGGGTGGCAGAGCAAGACCCTGACTCAAAAAAAAAAAAAAAACATAGTGAGATATAATTAACACACACACACACACACACACACCAATGACTATTATTTAAAAGACGGATTAATTCCAAGCATTGGTTAGGATTTGGAGGACCCGGAACTCTCAGACATTGTTAGGAATATAAAGTGGTACAACCACTTTGGAAAACACTTTGCTAGTTTCTCAAAAAGGTAAACAGAAATTTAGCATACAACCCAACAATTTCATTCTTAAAAGTCCATACAAGAAAAATGAAAACACATGTTTACATTGAGACTTACACACAAATGTTTATCGCAGCATCATTCAAACTTAATCCATAAATGTATGCATGTGCTTTGCTTCATCGACTATCATTCTCCTCTCCTTGGGCTTCCTTATTTCCTGAGACACAATAATAGTGAAATAGGCCAACTAATACTCCTACAGTGACCTCTTAAGTGTTCAAATGAATGGGAGAGTCATACCTCTCTCACATTCAGTCAAAAGCTAGGAATGATTAAGCTTAGTGAGGAAGGCAGGTAAAAAGCCAATACAGACCAAAAACTAGGTCTCTTGCCCCCAAATAACGAAGCTGTGGATGTAAAGGGAAAGGTCTTGAAGGAAATAAAAATTCTGCTCAAACAAACACAAGAATGATAACAAAGCAAAACAGCATTATTGCTGATATGGAGAAAATTTGAGTGGACTAGATAAAAGATCAAACTAGCCACAACATTCCCTTAAGCCAAAGCTTAATCAGAGAAAGGCCCTAATTTCTCTTCAATTCTGTGACAGCTGAGAGAGAAGAGGAAGCTGCAGAAGTAAAGTTTGAAGCCAGCAGACATTGGTTCTGAGGTTTAAGGAAAGAAGCCACATCTATAAAGTGCAAGGTGAATTAGTACTAAGTGGTGATGTAGAAACTGCAGCAAGTGAACTAGAATACCTAGCTGAGATCATTGATGAAAGTGGCTACACTAACAGGTTTTCATTATAGACAGAACAGCTGTATTGTGGAATAAGATGTTGTCTAGGACTTTCATAGCTAGAGGGAGGTTGATGATGCCTGGCTTCAAAGCTTTAAAGGACAGGCTGACTCTTGTTAGGAGCTTGCTTTTTTTTTTTTTTTTTTTCAGACAAGGTCTTGCTCTGTCACCCAGGCTGGAGTACAGTGGCATGATCATAGCTCATTGCAGCTGCAGCTGGGCTCAAGCAGTCTTCCTACCTGAGTATCCCAAGTAGCTGGTACTACAGGCATACACTACCACACCCAGCTAATTGTTTTTTATTTTTATAGAGACAAGGTCTCATTATATTGCCCAGACTGGTCTCGAACTCCCGGGCTCAAGCAGTCCTCCCGCCTCAGCCTCCCAAAGTGCTGGGATCACAAGTATGAGCCACCACACCCAGCTGCAGCTGATGATTTAAGCCATTGCTCATTTACCATTCTGAAAATCCTGGGGACCTTAAAAATTATGCTATATCTATTGTGCTTGTACTTTATAAAGTGGAACAACAAAGCCTGGATGATAGCACATCTATTTACAACATGGTTTACTGAATATTTTAAGCCCACTATGGAGACATACTGCTCAAAAAAAGGAAGAGATTCTTTTCAAAGTATTACTGCTTATTGACAATTTGCCTGGTCACCCAAAAGCTCCGATGGGGATATAAAAAAAATTAGTGTTTTCATGCCTGCTAACACAACATCCATTCTGCACTCCGTGAATCAAGGAGTAATTTCAATCTTCAATTCTTATTATTTAAGAAGTACATTTTGTAAGGCTTACAGGTACCATAGATAATGATTCCTCTGGTGAATCTGGGCAGAGTAAATTGAAAACCTTCTGGAAAGGATTCACCATTCTAGATGCCATTAAGAACATTTGTGATTCATTGGAGGATTTCAAAATATCATTAACAGGAGCTTGGAAGAACTTGATTCCAACCTTAATGGATGACTTTGAGGGGTTCAAGACTAGAGTGGAGGAAGTCACTGCAGATGTGGTGGAAATAGCAAGAGAACTAGAATTACAAGGGGAACATGGGCTGGGTGCAGTGGCTCATGCCTATAATCCCAACACTTTGAGGCTGAGATCACTTAAGCCCAGGAGTTTGAGACCAGGGCAACATAGCAAGACCCTGTCTCTTTGAAAAATAGAAGTGGAACCTGAAGATGTGACTGATTTGCTGCAATCTCGTGATCAAATTTGCATGAATGAGGAATTGCTTCTTATGGATGAGCAAAGTAAGTGGTTTCTTAAGATGGAATGTACTCCTGATGAAGAGGCTGTGAACATTGTTGAAATGATAACAAAAGATTTAGAATATTACATAAACCTAGTTGATAAAGAGTGGCAGGGTTTGAGAGGATTGACTCCAGTTTTGAAAGAAGTCCTGTGAGTAAAATGCTATCAAACAGCATCACATGCTACAAAGAAATCTGGTATGAAAGGAAAAGTCAGTCAATTTGGCAAACTTCACTGTTATTTTAAGAAATTACCACAACTGCCTCTGCCTTCAGCAACCGCCATCCTGATCAGTCAGCTAACATCTACGAGACAAGAGCTTCGCCATAAAAAAGATTGTAACTTGCTGAAGACTCAGATGATCGTTAGCATTTTTTAGCAATAAAGTATTTTAAAATTAAGATATGTATATTGTTTTTAGACACTACTATTGCACACTTAATAGACTACAGTATAATGTAAACATAACTTTTATTTGCACTGGGAAACCAAAAAGTTCGTGTGACTCACTTCGTTGCTGTATTTTTTATTTCTTGTGGTGGTCTGGAATCAAACCTGCAATATCTCAAAAGTATGCCTTCATTCAACAATGCTGTGGTAGTGTGAAAGCAGCCATAGGCAGTATAGAGTAGGTTTGACTATGTTCCAGTAAAACTTTATTTGCAAAAACATATGACAGGCTAGATATGGCCAGCAGAACATAGCTTGCCAATCCTTGCTAAGTGAAGTCAGATGAGTAAGACTACATGTTATATGATTCTAGTTTTATCAAAATTCCAGAAAAGGCAAATCTATAGAAAGCAAAAAATGCCTATTATGGTTGCCTGTGACCAGAAAACTGGTGATTGGCAATAAATAGAATGAAGGGAAATTTGGGGGGTGATGAAAAATTCCTAAAATTTGATTATGATTCTTCTTGTATAACTCTGTAAATTGATTAAAACCTTATGAATTTTACTATTAGAATGGATGAAGTTAATTGAATGTAAATTCTACTTCAATAAAACTGAAAAAAGGGAATAGATATAAAAGACTAATGCGATTTTCATGATATTTCATGAAGATACTAAATTCTGTATAACAGGCTTTAAAAATGATGAGAGTACATGGGTGAAGACTGAACGTGAAAATAGGAAGAATAGTTGTAATAGATGGCAAGAATTATAATTTGAGAAAATAATGAAAAATCAAAACTATTGTTGAAGCACTAAATTTTTTTTTTTTTTTTTTTTTTTTTGAGATGGAGTCGCGCTCTGTCACCCAGGCTGGAGTGCAGTGGCGCGATCTTGGCTCACTGCAAGCTCCGCCTCCCGGGTTCACACCATTCTCCTGCCTCAGCCTCCCAAGTAGCTGGGACTACAGGCGCCTGCCACCACGCCTGGCTAATTTTTTTATATTTTTAGTAGAGACAGGGTTTCACCGTGTTAGCCAGGATGGTCTTGATCTCCTGACCTCACGATCCACCCGCCTCGGCCTCCCAAAGTGCTGGGATTACAGGCGTGAGCCACCGTGCCTGGCCAAAGCACTAAATATTTTTAAAAGCTACACACCACTAAAGTTCAGTGCTTTTTGAAATAATGTATCATCATCTTCCTTGACATAGGATCAAATTAAACAGTATTACATCCATTCCTTTTTGTACTTTTTTTTTTTTTTTTTTTTTTGAGACAGGGTCTTGCCCTGTCACCAGGCTGGAGTGAAGTGGTGTGATGTCGGCTCACTGCGGCCTCGACCTCCTGGGTTCAAGTGATCCTTTTACTTCTCAGTCTGCTGAGTATCTGGGACTATAGGCATATGCCACCACACCTGGCTAATTTTTGTATTTTTTGTAGAGACAATTCGGCATGTTGCCCAGGCTGGTCTCAATCTCCTGGGCTCAAGCAATCGTCCAGCCTCTGCCTCCCAAAGTGCTAAAATTACAGGTGTCAGCCACTGTGCCCGGCACATCTGTTCTTCATAATTCACATGTATACTCTCCCTATCAGATAGTTTGCTTCAGGATTTCTGATTAAAATGTCAGTGAAAGCACTTGTATATAATATGCCTCTACTTTGCTCTAAGCCTGTAAGAATGCAATGTGAAAAAATTTAATCATAAGAATAAGTAAATACATTTTATCTACATTTAAGACAAGAAAAATCTCAACAGACCATAGAAATAGAAAAAAAAAGTCTTGGTGATGAGTGGATGTTGATGCTTACAGTAAGTCCTCACTTAATGTTGTCAGTAGATTCTTGGAAACTGTGACTTTAAAGGAAATGATGTATAATGAAACCACTTTTACCGTAGGCTAATGGACAGAAACAAGAATTAAGTCCTCATGGCATATTTCTGGTTATAAAAACATCACTAGACTTCTAGATGAAGACCAAAAAATTTGTAATATTAAACACTGAAATAACTGTGAGCTGGACATAAATTTAAGAAAGAGTAATAAAAATAAGATATTATTTACCCAACTGTTCCAGTGTAGGGTCATGAGTGGCTGCAGTGTATCCTGGAAGGTTAGTGCACAGGATGAGAACCAACCCTGGACAGGATGCCATTCCATCACAAGGCACACTTACAGATGCACCCACACTCACTCAGACTGGGACCATTTAGACACAGCAACATATTTGGGATGTGGGAGGAAACCAGAATACCCAGAAAAAAGCCATGCAGACATGGGGAGAGATTGCAAACTCCACACAGTGGCCCCAGCTGGAATTGGTTGTTTTCAATCAACAATATAATGAAAGGACCTATTGTACAGAAACCTAGGTATTCTTCATGGGAAAAAGAACCAAAAGTATTCTGCAAATGGCAGGAGATTGGAACTGGGCTCTCTGTATAAAAGTAGGGAACTGGGACCGTGTTTTAGGCAGTGCAACTATACCTGAAATACTATACCTGAAATAATTCCACCTGACACTGTTGGTATTTTCCTGTGACCCAATGAGGCACTTATGCAAAAATAGGAATGTAACCCTATAATATATGTAGATGTGGCACCTGAATTAGAGCTGTACTTATGAGGGACCAAAGTTCCAGCCTTAATGTTAGACCTGCTCTGGAGCTGTGTGTCTCCAGAGGTGTGAGTAACCATGCAGCCACACAGCAGGCAGGAGTTCACAGAGGATAAAACTTCCACATAAGATGAACTTGCAAACAAATATCTTAGGAAACATATTGCCATAAGAGATACCAGACATATTAAGTAGGCTCATTTACATCTGAGGAAATGAGAGTAAGAACCACAATTCCAAAAAAAAACCTTATAAATGTTTAAGATGTTCAAATGAAGTCATAATTCACTATGAGAATAGAAGTAAATAAGAACAGGTGGAATGAAAAGGGGCCACTTGGAAATCTTGTAACAAAATTTGATAAAAATAAACTGTTGGATGGATTAAAGTCAAGTTGGCATGACAGAAGAGAGAATTCATGAATCAGAACTATCAACTGCGAATTGAAATTGAAAGTGAGGATGAATCGAGTCACCTAGAACATAGAACAAAGAGGTAAAGAGGTTTAAAACATGAAAGAGAAGAGACATGGAAGATATAAACCAAAAATAAAATTCAGAGCCCTCCCTCAACCATCTGAGTGGACTCCCTCCTCTCGGCCAGGAACTGAAAGTTAACCTGAAAGACTGGTTCAGGCCATTATGGGAAGCAGGGGTGGACATGCCTCTTTATGCCCTCCTCCCTTTTGGAATTTGGGAAAAGCTGACCAGCATTTAACATCAACACAGACCTTAAGTTTGATAAGAAACATTTACAGTCTCTTCTCTCTGAAGCCTGCTATCTGGAGGCTTCTTCTGCGTGATAAAAGTTTGGTTTCCATAACTTCTTATCGGAATCCAGACATTCCTTTCTATTGATAATAACTCAGCCATTTGCCAATTGGAAAATTTTTAAATCTACCTATAACCCAGAAGCCCCTGCCTCGAGTTGTCCTGCCTTTCTGGACTGAACCAATGTATATCTTAAATGTATTTCAGTGATGCCTCATGTCTCCATAAAATGTATAAAACCAAGCTGTGCCCCAACCACCTTGGCCACATGTTCTCCTCAGGGCTGTGACATGTGCCATGGTCACTCATATTTGGCTCAGAATAAATACCTTCAAATACAGAGTTTGACTTCTTTTGTTGACAGAGATAACTGAGTTAGGAATTCCAGAATGTAAGAATAGTGCCAGGGAAGAGAAATTTTCCAAGGTTAAAAATTTGTTAGATTTGGAGAAGGATGTGTGTCTTCAGATTGAAAAAGTTACCAGTTTCAATGAGGAGAAACAGGGAGGAGAAAAAAAAAAACACCTGTAAGTATAGCATAAAGGAACTGTAGATCAATAATACACACGTACACACACATTCTAGCAATTAGGGAAAAGCATATTACTTACAAAGAAATGACAACCAGGTTATCAACGCGTTTATTAGAAATCACAGTTAATGCTCGTATACAATGAAGTTGTGACCATGTTAAGGAAATGAATCCAAGTGAAACATCATTTCCCTTTATGAAAAGATTGATTTTCCTCCAGTGCATTGTATTTACTAGAGATTTGCTAACCCAGCCTTTATTTAGATTACACTTGTTTAATTTCTAAACAATTGTACGCATGTACTTTTCCATTGGTTGGATTTGTGTTTCCCTGCTGAAATAACACAATAATTTTAAATTAATGTATAAAGCATAAGTAGGGTTTAAGATGTCTGCTAAGGAAATAAGGATTTAATGAATACTTACCACTTTTTATGGCAGTTAATTTGCACACATTTAGTTGAGGTAAAAACGAAGACAAGTAGATGCTTAAGATAACTTTTTAGCATTATCAGCCTTTGGTGACACTGCATTAGTTTATATAGTGTCAACATCTGCATTAACATGAAATGAGTAAGATTGTATGCTCGGTATTGTGTAAAGCATCTACAATTTCAAAAGAAACTTTAGATACAGTCTACTTCTTAAAGAGCTTAAGAGCTTAATTACATACTAGACAACACAACTAAGACTTTTAAGTGATAATCACAAAAGGACTTTATTATTAGCTCCCACTATCCTTATTCAGTGACAGAAGTTCTTCTGCCCATGATAGAAAATTAGAATCTGATCACTCCTAAACTCCTGTGTTCCCTTTAAGTGAGTAAATGCTTTCTTATCTCTTATGATAATCAAAGCTTACATCTCTTTTTATGTTTACAGCTACTTCCCTTCTGCCAGAGTGTACTGCTGCTGGGTGACTTATCATGGGTGAAGGGATCCCAGGGGCTTCTTTTCTCTTTCTTGCTCATTTTCTCCCTAACTCAACAGTCTCTATTTCTGACCTCTGTGGAGTTGGAGCTTGGAAAAATGGGGGAAAAGGAAATGGAATAGAAATGTTCCTACTTGACTGCTACTGTCAGAAGAGGCTTTTACTTTTTCTGGGCTTAACAGATTTTTAAAGTTGACTTTCTCTTACATTTTCATGGGTCTTTGGAGATCCCCTGTTCTGCACATCTCTTACCTACAGTTCTTTCTGGGTTAGTGTATCTCTTACTCTCTCTTAGCCTCTAGAATTCTAGAAATAACCTTCAGCTTCTCAGCTGCTGAGCTCTATTTCCTCTTCTTGGTGGCCGTCTTAAGAAGGACCTAAAACAACACTTCATGATGGTTCACGCACTCAGATTTCCCAAATGGCTCCTGAGAAACTCTCACCAATTTTTTTGGGGAGGTGGGGGGTCTGTTTAATACAGGGAGTTTAGATTTATTCTAATGCAGCAGTAAATCTATATCATCCTACCTCACTCTTTTCAGAGTGTGGAGTGTGAGTCAAATACCAGTCCCCTTAATTATGGGGAACATACATGAGTCTTTCCAAGTTGTTCCATTAAAACTCCTCTCTTTTCATTTGAGGTAAAGGAGGAAGTATACTGTCTTAGGTATTAGATTTGATTTTATCCTACTTGGAACCTAATAAGGTAACCTGTTACTCTTTCATAGATGCTAGCAGAAGGTATAAGACTCCTGATTTAGAGACAGGTGACTTTATTATTCACAGCACAGCAAGTATCAAGAAGGTCAAATTTATGTCAATTCTCCTGGACCCCAAGTCCCATGGGGAAATGAGGAAGACTCAGATGGATCCTGTACATACAGTAGATGATATTATAGAAGAGGAACACTGAGCTTGGGGAATCCACTGCTTTTACAATAAGCAGTAAGCACATTTACCCTTTGTCCCAGAGGGAACATAAGTAAAACTGTTATATTGTTGTTTTTTTTGTTTTTGTTTTTGTTTTTACTATTCTGATTTTTATAAACAAAAATTGAAAAAGATTTACTATTCTTTAAGGCACTCAGTGGAAAGAAGAATAAAATCACATATTGCTTTATTATTTCACCAGCAAGCCCTCTCATTAATAGGTTATATTTTTTTTAGATGGAACCATCTGAAGGAGTAAAATAAATGATTAGGGATGTTTCTTGCTTCCAGTCAAAAGTGATTAATGAGTATTATTGATAGGGTCTCCTTTTTAAAGTAAGACTTCCCTTATACTTTAATAAAACTATAGTTTTACTGAGAGGGTACAGTCTGCCCTAACATTCTGTTTATTCTTGGTATTTTTAGTACATATTTATAATGATATTAGGGAAGAACAATTGCAGTAATGGTTTCTCTGGACCTATAAGATAATAGTCTGAATATTTTATATTATCTCTTTGAAATCAAAGGAATTATGTTATAAACCTTTTAAAAATACATATATTATTTATCCAGTAAAGTCTCTTTCTAAATTAAATTAAATCGTAAATATGTTTTATAATCCTTTCATTATTTTTTAAAAACCAGACCCAGTAGGAACAGTTTTGAAGGTCACACAAATTGTTTATCAAAAAATATAGAAACTTAACCAGTAAGTTAATATACAGTCATTTAATCGCTTCATTAAATTTTTGTTCATTATTATTTCAGTTTCATGGCTTGTAATATCTCCAGCATTAAGAAAGGAAGTTATGCAGTGGTTGAAATTATGAGCCAATAGTTATTTATTGGTAGTTATTTACAGTTGAACATTCACACAGTATTCAGTAGCATCACTAGGTAATAGAGGTTACAAATAAAAATTTATAGAACTGGATTTGCCATTTATTAGCTGTTTCACATTGGGAAGGTACTTTGTTTTTGAGTTTTTCTCATCTGCAATATAAATTTGAGGCATCAGATGGGTTTGTGAACAGTATTTTTAAATTTTAGTCTGGTATTAAAATGTCTCTGTTGACAAATATGGTTTATTAGTAGTTGTAAATACATTTCTGTATTAAAACTTATATGTATAAAAATTCTCCCAAAGCTAGCTGTATCTGTAGAGGTGAATCTGGGGGTTCGGGGGTGCGTGGTGTGTGGAATCTCTGTCTGTTCCTGGATCAGTGGGTTTATGTGAAGTCTGCATGTAGGCAAGCATGTCTGTTTGTGGATGGATGTATGGGGTAGATGTGCTTACAGATGACCCTCCCTGTGTATACGTATTGTGCTTGTACGTATGTGTTTTCTTTGTGCATGTTTGTGTGCATATGTTGAATGAAGAACAGTTTGTTCATCAGGGTTTGCTTACTGACACTTTAAAGAAAAACAGGAAGACAACAGTGATTATTCATATTTATAGGAAGGCAGAAGTTTAAAATTTTTATTTTTAGAAGTTTGAGATTTTTGTTGAGGGATATAATATATAAAATTTGCTTTTAACTAGACTATAGACCTTTCTTTTGGGACATGTGATCTTTATAAACATTAAAGTTTGTCATATATTTCCCATTTTATAAAGAAGAGAATAACAGCTTGAGAGTCATGATTTTTCAAACTATATTTTCAGAAAAATTACTTGGGTTAATATCTTCAGTGATTGTTTTGGGGAAGGAGTTATCTCAGTTCAGCCTTGGTCACCTTTTGCATTCCCATTTGTCTGTAATTTTTTTAAGATTTATCTCCTTGTGAGTTGTTAACTTCATTCTTCAGTCAGTATAGAATGGTGATGAAGAGAGCAGAATGTGGAATTCCACTTACTGAGTCCAAACACTTGTTTACCACTTAACAATGTGACTTTTAGCAATATATTTTTTTAACCTTTCTACCTGTATTTCTTCACCTTTAAAATAATAATAATAATAGTACCTATCTCATGTGCTTTTGTTGAAAAATAAATGAGATAATTCATATAAAAGCAAGTAGCAGAGTGCCTTCTACAATGCTAGTACTCAGTAAATAGTTAGGCAAATTTTAATGATGCTTTTTTATTGTTAATTGACACAGTCATCAAACTGGCCTATAATTACTCTTAATAATTGCTAGAAAGAATATGTTATTAGGCAGAATGTGCATCATCAGAGCATTTTCAGCATGTTGAATTACAATTTGTTTAAAATTATATTACTGGCATTTGGCAAAGGATAAATTTCTATTATAGGAATATCCCTTTACATAAAGAGGGTGTGTTCTAATGTCCGTTATTAGAAATGTCATTAACAGAAATAGACATCATAGTTGTATATTTGCAGAGGTCTTCTATTTTCCGGTAGCTCATTCCTCTTTGCCATGCAAGGCAGGAAGCATAGCTCCCCAGCCCTCTTGAATAATCAGCATGATTTCCTCTTCTGTTAGTACTATTTCCTACTAAGAACCTTAGAACCTAATTACAGCCTTGGGCATGTCATTCATTTCTCCATCCAGGTAACTGAATTAAGAATTTTTGCCTCATTTGAGTCAGGTTACTGCTTTCTGCTCTTCACCTGTTACCTTGAGTCACTTAGTATTGAGGATATAAGCACTTCCCCCAGAAAATCTTCTGTGGTCAAGGGCTACTATGTTAAAATAAAAGAACACCCTTCACCCCCAGCAATGGAAGGAGAGTTCCAGTTGTTTCATGTCTTAGTCATCATTTGGTTTTGTCATCTTTTAACTTTAGACCTTATGACGAGTGTTAATTTATGTTTCCCTCATTAGAATGATGTTGAGCACCTTTTTTATGCATATTGACCATTTGGATATTCTCTTTGGCTAAGTACCTGTTCAAGTCTTTTGCCTACTCTTAAGACTTTTTCTTATTGCTTTGTAGGTGTTCTTTACATATTGTTGTTATGTATTCTTTGTTGGATATATGTGTTGTAAACATATTTTCCCAGTGTATGATCTGCCTTTTTATTCTAATGGTATCTCTGCCTTCTTTTTCAAAGATGAAAAGAATTATAGCTATTACTTTTGGTTCCTGTTAAATAGGATTTTAGCTTTAGTCACCTTGTCCTGGATAGGTACTACCCTATAGGTCACCTTTGTGTGAATTAGATAAAAGCACCCCCTCTAAGTAGATGTAGCCCCATTAGCGTAAGATTTTTTTTTTTAAAGGGCAGTGTCCTTTTAGTGAAGGAAAAAGCTTCTTTCAGGTAGCCCGAGTATTCTGCTAAGGCTACAGCTTGCTGAGTAGAGCTTGGTCTAGCCTAGATTTACCCCTCAGTCTGGTGCCCTAATGCTTGCTCAGCACTCAAACCGCAAACCAAAGATGGCACCCTAGGGCAGGTTATCTTTAAATATTCAGAGTTTCTAACTATTGAATACAAATTATTACAGTTTATGCATTGAATTTTCTCTTTTCAAAAGGTTGTTCTTAAGTTGTGGGGAGCTAACTTCCAAAATTAATTTCCTAGTTTTGAGTTGGTTATGACTTAAAAGTTTAGTTATCAGTTAGATGTCTCATACCCAGGATATATTTTTCCCACTGAAACACTGTTCTGTGGAATCTTGGTTATAAACCAACCTATAGCAGTGGGATAGAGAGACCTTAACCATTGTGTGTAAATGAGTGGTCTTTCTGTAGCAAATATTGTTTAGCAGTCTGCCTTAGGGTAGGAGTGGCATACTTCCCACATTGTCCTAACATTAGAAATAAGAATTACTTCACTTTCCAGCTACCTCTGATGGTTGTGCTTGTATCGTAGTGCAGTGGTACCTGTGGATAAGAAGGATGAACTGAGGACACCAGGTCTCTTGCTAGTGATAACCTATAACATTTTTCCTGGTTTTAGGCTTGCTCCCTTCTCTTTTTTTCTTCTCTTCCCAAAGCCCCCAAATCCTGCTTCCTTTCTCACTGCCCTCCCTTAGTCCTTTTAAGTTAAGATTTCCCATTTCCCTGCTCTATGGTGGAATATAATTCATTCTGAGAAAGATTTCCGTCTTCTTCAGTCCTTGAGGCAAAAGTGCTCAACCAGTCTTTTGAGGATAAGGGTTTTGGTTTTGTATTATTTATTTATTTATTTATTTATTTATTTATTTATTAAAATGTTAACAGTAGTGGGGGAAATAAACAGGACAAAAATAGCAAGTAAACAGAGATGATGTTACTAAGTTTTCAAAAAATGTGTTTCTGGTTCTCAGATGTTAAGTAAGGCCAGTTTCTGTTTTTTCGTCATTTAATTTCATAAATGCTTTAATCTTCTCTTCGTGACTATGCTAATTACTCTCTCTGTAGTTATTATTTATTCCTTGTGGCCCGGGATTACTTATTTATTTCTTACCTTTTCATGGTTTTGGGTTTTGTTTTTGTTTTTGTTTTTGTTTTTGAGACAGAGTCTCACACTGTCGCCTAGGTTGGAGTGCAGTGGTGGGATCTTGGCTCACTGCAACCTCCCCCTCCCAGGTTCAAGCAATTCTTTTGCCTCAGCCTCCCAGGTAGCTGGGATTACAGGCCTGCACCACCACATCTGGCTAATTTTTGTATTTTTTTTTTTAGCAGAGATGGGGTTTCGCCATGTTGGCCAGGCTGGTCTTGAACTCCTGATCCGCCCGCCTCAGCCTCCCAGAGTGCTGGGATTACAGGTGTGAGCCACAGTACTCAGCTGACTTATTCCCTAACTAACTTTTTAAAACCTTGGAGCTAGTGTAGTTGGGACCCGTTTCAAGTTAAAAGAAGGCGTCTCACATACTTCTTGACTAGAATTTGAAATATGCCAAGTATATAATATATATTTATGAAAATGGACTTTTACCCTAATTCCCACAGAATTGTAAACAAGAGCATAACTATGTTGTATTCCAAAGAAGGTCTGTCTTTGGAATTCATAGTACATGTGAAAAGCTATAGGATTATATTATTTAGGTTGGTAATCTAAGTGAAGTAAGGTTTGTAGCATGATGTAGGCTTTTTGTCTTCAGGGGTTTGTTAAATCGGCTTAGAACAAAACTTTTCTGCCTTATTTTGACGTCTCAGAGGCCTTGAAAAAATAGATTGACTAATATTTATCAATTTTAAGATTTTATGTTTAAATATTTTTTTAAATAAGTACAGATTATATTATTAATATCTAGGCATTCTGAGCTCTTTCATATAAGCTCTTTCTGGTTTTGGTTTTATACCTCTGTCCTGATTAAATGAATTGTACAATTTGAAATCCTATTTCTTTTTTATCATAGAGAATTATCTGTCTTGATTTATATTGATTACCTACAAATTTTGATTCATTTTCTTGTAAAAATTAATGTTCTCTGCAAGAAAATTATGTCAGTTCAACAGAGAGGAAGGCACACAAATATTAACATAATCTTATTTGTGCATCTTTTGCAAGCACATTTTATGAGAGATCCATAAGCTACATAGAGCTTTAAAAAACTTAAAAGGATCTAAAGATCTCAGCATAAAAGAAAGGATATAAATTCTTCCTTGTTTGGGTGCTTTATTTTCTTCTGTATTGTTTTCTCTTCTATTAACCACAGGTAAACATTAGTTTTCTCAGCGACCTATATACTTTTACCCTTGAGCATTTATAGGCTTTAACACTAATTTTCTATTGTGCTTTATATTGCCATGGTTATTCAAGGTAAATATTTAGATAATTTTGTAATACATTATATCTTTGTTGTATCTCTCTGGGCTCATTGTAGATGTTCAGGGAATAATTATTAATTGATTAACATCATCTTTTCTACAAGGAAAATAATACCAATATTAAATGACTTCCCCCAATTTGTTAATGGTTTCCTTTAAAATACACAGGAATTTTTTTACATCACCTAAAATATGTAAGTAGTTTAATGAATTCCAGGTCATATTATGGTAATGACTTTTCTGTGAAACCAGGGAAGTGTGACCCTTCCTTTTAGGAGAATATACCCTAAATTATATTTGTTTTTAAAGGTTTTATGATTACAGAGTAATATATATAGTAATATATTAAATATTAATAAGTTACTAATACTAAATAGCTTTGATTCTCCACAACACCATGGGATTTACAATTTTAAAGTGTTTAGTAATTGGTAAACCAGATCCATTTTGTTTATGTAAGACAGGAACTTAGAACCTAATGTGGTGCATATGTTTAGAGATCAGGTTTAACTTTAATCAGTAGGCATTTGAAATATTATTTTTCATCTTATAAAAGGTTTTCAAAAAGGATATTTCTGGTGTTACAAAGGTAAAATCTGAAATAATCTGGGGAAATGTAGTTGGCATATTTACCAATAACACTATTCAAATTTGTAAAAGTGAAGCATTTGTAGCATATATTTACTTCTCATTTTTAATAATCTTAATCCTAAAAACTTGCAAGAGTAAATCATTGTGGTGAAATATTGTCTCTTCTTAGAAACTTGAAAATGTTTTAGTCAGTACCCCAAAACTGAAGAAATAAATATAAAAATTTGGTATTCACTTTTATTCTCTTCTTGCTTCTCTTTCCCTGTCCCCAAAGCAGATCGCCAAACTAAGGCAGCAACTACAACGCAGTAAACAGAGTAGTCGTCACAGTAAGGAGAAAGATCGCCAGTCACCTCTTCATGGCAACCATATAACAATCAGTCACACTCAGGTAGGCTAACTTCTTGTCCAGATTTGAATAATTACTTTTAGTTCATTAAGGAAGGGAATTCATCATTTCAGCATTAAAAAAAAACCCATAAATCTTTAGCTCTACTAAATTACTAGTTTGTTAAATTGTTATAAAAAGATTGTTAGAAAGCAGCCGGGCGGCCGGCCTTGGTGGCTCACGCCTGTAATCCCAGCATTTTGGGAGGCCGAGGCAGGCAGATCACGAGGTCAGGAGATCCAGACCATCCTGGCTAACACGGTGAAACCCTGTCTCTACTAAAAAAATACAAAAAAAAATTAGCCGGGCGTGGTGGCGGGCACCTGTAGTCCCAGCTACTCAGGAGGCTGAGGCAGGAGAATGGCGTGAACCTGGGAGGCGGAGCTTGCAGTGAGCCAAGATCGCTCCACTGCACTTCAGCCTGGGCGACAGAGCAAGACTCTGTCTCAGAAAAAAATAAAATAAAAAAAAAAACAGCCAGGGGCAGTGGCTCACTCCTGTAATCCTAGCACTTTGGGAGGCCAAGGCAGGTGGATCACTTGAGGTCAGGAGTTCGAAACCAGCCTGGCCAACATAGTGAAACCCCATCTCTACTAAAAATACAAAAAAATTAGCCAGACTGGTGGTGGGTACCTGTAATCCCAACTACTTGGAGGCTGAGGCAGGAGACTCACTTGAACCCGGGAGGCAGAGGTTGCAGTGAGCCGAGATCATGCCACTGCACTCCAGCCTGGGTGACAGAGTGAGAATCAATCCATCTCAATGTTTAGCCTTCTCTTAATAACAGATAAAACAGAGGATGGTGGTGTCAAGGATGATACTGACCTGGATTGAAATCTTTACTTCCTTCACTTATTGAGCAACTATGCGCATTATCTCATTTAATCTTCCTAACAGTTCCTTTACCCATCTTTCTCTTTATCTCTATGTATCTTATCCCTATTTTACATATGAAGAAATTGAGGATTAACATTTTTATTTTCCCCTAGAAGTAAATACTAACATATCCCATGGAACAAAATAGTAGTGTAACAGAAGAAACCCAAGCAGTATATCAAAACAAACCCCAATTAGGGTTTGTTTCACAAAGATAAGGATGATTCAACATTGGGAAATGTTAATTTAGTTCATTGCATCAGAAAACCAAAGTAGAAAAAAGTTGATTTTTTAGATGCTGAATTACACTTGATAAAAACTCAGTATCTTGTGATTAAAAGAATAAATAACCTCTTACTAAACTAAAAATAGGATATTTCATAATGTGACTAACTGCAAATACAGTAAGATCCTAACAATAAAATATTAGTAGCATAATTGTTAAAAAAATCAAGTCAAGGATGTCTATAATTATTGATATTATTTGCTAGTGATTTAGAGGTTCTAGAACAGGGCAGTAAGAAAAAGAATTATCACTACTTACATATGATATTATATATTTAGAAAATCAAAGTGAATTAGCTAGACTATTAAAACTGATGATAGGATAGCTAAAATGAAAAATACTGACAATACCAAGTGTTGATGAGGATGTGGAACAACCAGAACAGCCACACATTGCTGGTGGAAACACAAAAAGATACAACTACTTTGGCAAACATTTTGTCATTTTCTTAAGAAGTTAAACATATGCTGACCGTTCAACCTAGAATTTTCACCCTTTGGTATCAATCCATGAGAAATAAAAGCATATGTCCACACAAACACTTGTACATGAATCTTCTCAGAGGCGTTATTCATAATACTAAAAAAAAAAAATGGAAATAGACAAACATCCATCAAGTTGTGAGTGGGTAAACACTTCATATATCCATGCATCCATGCAATACTGTTAGGCAGTAAAATGGAAGGAACTACTGATACATGGAATAACATGGTTGGATCTCAAAAACATCATGCTAAGTGAAAGAAATCAGGAGCAAAAGGCTACATAATGTATGATTTGTTGTATTAAATTCTCAAAAAGACAACATTATTGAAACAAAGTTTTAGGGATGCGGATTGACCACAGAGAGGCCCTAGGGAAATTTTTTGGATGATAGAGGGTTCTAGATGTGACTATACTAACAAAGCTCAACAAACTGCATACTTAAAATGGGAGAATTGTATTGTATGCCGATTATACCTCATTAAAGCTGTAAAACAAACTAGCAAGTCTGAGACATTTGAAGTGAAAATTATTATATGCCTTCCTTTTTCTTCTTAATCTGATACAATTAACATATTGTTTGTTTCAAGCAGTTTTTCTCTAGGAGTCCAGTGCGCTTACACTAGATCACTTGACTCATTGACTCAACAAAGAATGCTTACACAATTGTTCAAATTTACATTGAATTTTTACCATGTGGTTATTCTTAAAAATTATTATCCTTTGCTATACATACTGGAATATTTGTAGGTGGAATATGAAGTCTAGAATGTACTTTAAAATATTCCAAAAACCAAAAAAGAGTGTTCACATGAAACAAGTTGGTAAATGTTGATAATTTTTTAAGCTGGATTATGTGTACCTGAGGGTTTATTGTGTTACTCTGTTGAATTATGTTTGTGATTGGAATTTTCCATAATGAAAAGGGGAAGACTGAAACTAGATGACTAGATAAGGTATAAACATACCCAAATTCAGTTTCCTCTTATACTAGTAATAACATGTTTCAAAATATGATGAAAAATATAAAATGCCTGGAATCAAACTTAAAAGAAATATGTAAACTATACATCTTTGAGAACATGAAATATAAGACACATAAATGGGAAGTCTTAACACATTAATAGATGGGAAGATTCAGTATTTTTCAAATAGCAATTTACCTGAAATTAATATACAAATTGTTTTGCATTCCAGTGCAAATTTAAAAGGAATTGTTTTTATTACTTGAAAAATTGTCTTCAAAGGTCAATGAAAAAGTAGTACCCATTAATAGAAAAGAAAATTTGAAAAGACTTTTCCTACAAGATATGAAAATGTAATATAAAATTATAGCAATTAAGTGGCACTCTGCCTAGGGATTATCAGATAGTAGCTCCAGGAAATCAAATACAGAATCCATAAAGAAATGGTGGGGCAATTGGATTACTGTGTGGGGGAAATAATACTAAGACTTTACACCATACACAAAAATAAATCATGATAGGTGAAGTATTTAAATATGAAAAACTGTAAAAATCCAGAAAGAAAAATATTTGATAAAAGTTTATTACCTATTTGATAAAATACAGTTAATTCTTCAACAACAATGGTGGTTGGAGCATTGACCCTCATGCAGTTGAAAATTTGTTTATAACTTTTGGATTCCGAAAAACTTAACCTACTAACAGTGTACTGTTGCACAGAAGCCTTGCCGATAACATAAAATAGTCGCTTAACATATTTTGTATGTTTCATGTATTATATAATATATTCTTTAATAAAGTAAGCTAGAGAAAAGAAATGGTCATTAGTAAAAGCATAAGGAAGAAAAAATATGTTGTGTTCATTAAGTGGAAGTGAATCATCATAAAGGTCTTCCTCCCCATTGTCTTCACTTTGAGTAGGCTGAGGAGGAGAAAAAAGAGGAGAGGTTGGTTTTGCTGTCTCAGGGTGGCAGAGGTGGAAGAAAATCTGTATGTAAGTCGACCCACACAGGTCAAACCCATGTTGTTCAAGGGTCAATAGTATTTGAAAAAATACTGATAGTAATATGTGAAAAAGAGTTAAAACCTCAATATGATAAAAGCTCATGCATCAATAAGAGACAAAAGACACTGATGAGCAGCAACTCACAGTTGGCAAGAATACACCATTGTATAAGAAATATTATTAGTGTGCTAACCAATGATTAGCAGTCTACCTTATCACAGATCATGTATGTCAACTGGATTCAGTGTAAGATAGAGGTCATTTGTTTTAATTTTTACCTTATTAATCTTTATTTTTCTTATTTCTTTCTTGTTGTGTAAATCCATAAGCATCAAAAGGCTTGTCTTACACTTTTTACTTAACAACTATTAGCGGTAGTTAATTTTTGAGAACTCCTGCCAAGGACTTTTGAAAACAAGCTTTAAATTGTTAAGTGAGTTGTTGAACTTAGCATAATACTGTTGCCACATTAGTTAATAATCCAACAGATTTTCTTAAATAGTTGACAAGATGGAAATGCCAAATACTAGAAGGTAATTGTCACTATACAGAAAACAAACATCTTGTAAACATACTCATACAGAGCTATATAGTGGACTTACATGATATATTTAAGTTACATGACTTCAAATATGCTGTTCCCGTGAAATAGAAAAAGGAAAACAATGTAAATAATGCAGAAGATTCTGCCATTCTACTGAACAAGTATATACATTATACAGGTATACCTTTATACTTACATAAAGGGATTTGAAAGGATTATTTTGACTATGTAATTTTCATTTTACTTTCTTACTTCAGAACCTAAATTTCTGTATGTGCACCTGAATTTTTATTGTATTTGAAAGGTCAGAAATAACTCCGTTCATTGAGTTTCAATTTTAATATTTACCATACTCTTTAGTTCTTGACTGCTTTGACCACAAATAATTTGATACCACCTTTATCTTATCTCATAGGCTACTGGATCAAGGTCAGTTCCTATGCCACTGTCAAATATATCAGTGCCAAAATCATCTGTTTCACGTGTGCCCTGCAATGTAGAAGGAATAAGTCCTGAATTAGAAAAGGTATTCATTAAAGAAAATAATGGGAAGGAAGAAGTATCCAAGGTAAGGTTACATGGGATATTTGAATCCCTTTTTTCTCTGATATAACGAACTGTCTGAAAAGTACTTTCTTGGTAACAGCTTTGTTAAGATATAATTCACATACCATCCAGTTTACTCATTTAGTGTACAATTCAGTGGTTTTTAACAGATTCAGAGTTATACAACCGTCACCACAATCAATTTTACAGCATTTTCATCACCCCAAAAAGAAACATTTTATCCTTTCACAGTGGTCTCTCATTTCCCTATAATACTCTTGGCCCTAGGCAGCCACTAATCTGTTTATGGATTTTTTGGTGGTTGTTCTAGATGTTTCATATCAATGGAATCATACAACGTGGCCTTCTTAACTGGATTTTTTTTAACTTAGCATAGTGTTTTTAAGGTTCACCCACGTTTAGCCTGTTATCAGTGACTTCCTTTTTATGGCCAAATATTAATCAGTTATATGGATTTTATTTATTTGGTCATCAATTAATGGAAATTTGGATTGTTTTGCTTTTTGGCTATTGTGAATAATGCGTCTATAAACATTTGTATACAAGGTTTTGTGTGAACATACTGTTTGCAGTTCTCTTGAGTATATACCTAGGGTTGGAATTGCTAATATGGTAACTCTATGTTTAACTTTTTGAGGAACTGCCAGACTCTTTTCCAAAGTGTCTACATTATTGTATATTCCTACCAATGTGTAAGAATTCCAATTTCTCTGCATCCTCACCAACACTTGTAATTATCTGTCCTTTTTTAATTATAGCAATCTTAGTGGATGTGAAGTGATAAATCATTGTGGTGTTAATTTGCATTTCCTAATGGCTGAAGATGTTAAGCATCTTTTTATGTGCTAGTGGTCTGTTTGTTTGTTTTTTTTTTTTTTTTTTTTTTTTGGAGATGGAGTCTCGCTCTTTCACCCAGGGTGGAGTACAGTGGCACGATCTCCGCTCACTGCAAGCTCCGCCTTCCGGGTTCACGCCATTCTCCTGCCTCAGCCTCCCGAGTAGCTGGGACTACAGGTGCTCGCCACCACGCCTGGCTAATTTTTTTGTATTTTTAGTAGAGACAGGGTTTCACCGTGTTAGCCAGGATGGTCTGGATCTCCTGACCTCGTGATCCACCCACCTCAGCCTCCCAAAGTGCTGGGATTACAGGCGTGAGCCACTGCACCCAGCCTTTAGTGGTCATTTGTAGTTATCCTCATTGGAGAAATGTTTATTTAGATCTTTTCCCCCCATTTTAAAATTGGCGGTGAAATTGCTAGGTCATAGCATTTGTACATTTAAAAGTCTTGATGAATATTGCCAGAATTACCCTCCCAAAAGGTGCTATTTTACTCTCCTTCAACGTTTCATGTTAAGTTTATAATTTTGTATATATTACACCATCAAGGAACTCTTTGGACATCATGGCATCTCTGTTTACCATTGAACTCTTTTTTTTTTTTTTTGAGACAGGGTCTCGTTCTGTTGCCTAGGCTGGAGTGCAATGGCACCATTTCGGCTCACTGTAACCTCCTCCTCCCAGGTTCAAGTGATTCTCCCGCCTCAGCCTCCTGAGTAGCTGGGATTACAGGCACACACCACCATGCCCAGCTAATTTTTGTATTTTTAGTGGAGACAGGGTTTTACCATGTTGACCAGGCTGGTCTCGAACTCCTCACCTCAAGTGATCCGCCCACCTCGGCCTCCCAACATGCTTGGATTACAGGCATGAGCCACTGTGTCCAGCCCATTAAACTGTTTTCTTTATACATTAAGTAAAGTTTAAGAACAGTCATGTAAAGATGTAAACTTTTGGTCTAATTTTTAGAGGATGAGATAATTCGCATATTTGCTGATTCCTTAAAAACATCCTTAAAAAGCAAAACTATACTAAAATAAAAAACTTGGTAAAGTACTTCTGCTTTTAATAAGCAATACTTCAATTGTAGCCATATCAGAATTATTCTGAGATAACCTACAAACATAATTTTTAGAAGTTTTAGATTTATGATTAAGTGTACCTCAAAGTTTTAATTAAAATATCACCATGAACTGGCCAGTAGCCAAAAAAAGAAAATTGTCTGGTTAACTCTGTCAATATTCCAACATAGTTAACCAGACAACTTGTTCACTTTTTTTGTTTATAAAACAAACTGATAGATAATTAAAAATTATCTTTAGAGTAGAATAGTTATTGTTGTGAAGTTGGTATAGTTTTTGTTTAGCAGCATACTGTAGACAAATGAAGTTTTTAACTTTTAGGTTCAAGGGTACGTGTGCAGGTTTCTTACATAGGTAAATTGTATGTCACTGGAATTTGGTGTACAGATTATTTCACCACCCAGGTAATAAGCATACTACCTGATAAGGTAGTTTTTCAATACTCACCCTACTCCCATCTTCTGCCCTCAAGTAGGCCCTGATATCTGTTGTTCCCTTCTTTGTATCTATATGTACTCAATGTTTAGTTCCCATTTGTAAGTGAGAATATGTATAGTATTTGGTTTTCTGTTCCTGTGTTAGTTTACTTAGGATAATGGCCTTTAGCACCATCCATGTTGCTGCAAAGGACATGGTCTTACTCTTTTTATGGCTGCATAGTATTGCATGGTATATATGTACCACATTTTCTTTATCCAGTCTACCACTGATGGGCATTTAGGTTGATTCTGTATGTTTGTTATTGTAAACAGTGCTGTCATGAACATATGCATGCGTCTTTATGGTAGAGCAATTTATATTTCTTTGGGTATATACTCAATAATGGGATTGCTGAGTTGAATGGTAATTCTGCTTTGAGTTCTTTGAGACATCACCACAGTGCTTTCCACAGTGGCTAAACTTACATTCCCACCAGCAGTGTATAAGCATTCCCTTTTCTCCACAAACTTGCCAACATCTGTTTTTTTGACTTTTTTGTTTTGTTTTTTTGTTAACGGAGTCTCGCTCTTTTGCCCAGGTTGGAGTGCAATGGCGCGATCTTGGCTTACCCTCCCGGGTCCAAGCGATTCTCCTGCCTCAGCCTCCCGAATGGCTGGGACTGCAGGTGCACGCTGCCATGCCCGACTAATTTTTTGTATTTTTTTTTCTAGTAGAGACAGGGTTTCATCGTGTTGCCCAGACTGGTCTCGAACTCCTGAGCTCAGGCAACCCACCCGCCTCAGCCTCCCAGAGTGCTAGGATTACAGGTGTGAGCCACTGCACCCAGCCTGTTTTTTGACTTTTTAATAGCCATTCTAACTGATGTGAGATGGTATCTCATTGTGGCTTTGACTTGCATGTTTGTAATGTGGAGCATTTTTTCATATGCTTGTTGGCCATGTGTATATCTTTCTTTTGAAAAGTGTCTGTGCGTGTGATTTGCCTACCATTTTTCTTTTCTTTTTTTTTTTTTGAGACAGGGTCTTGCTCCATTGCCCAGGCTGGAGTATAGTGGCACAGTCATGGCTTACTGTGGCCTCAATCCCTCAGGCCCAAATGATCCTTCCACCTCAGCCTCCTGAGTAGCTGGATTACAGGCATGTCCCACTACAGCCAGCTGATTTTTTAATTTTAGTACAGGCAAGGTCTTGCTAATTTGCCCAGGCTTGCCTCAAACTCCAGAGCTCAAGAATCCTCTTGCCTTGGCCTCCCAAAGTGCTGGGATTATAATTATAGGCATGAGCCATCATACCTGGCCATTTGCCCACTTTTTAAGGGGATTCTTTGGTTTTTGCTTGTTCATTTGTTTTCATTTCTTAGATTCTGGATATTAGACCTTTGTCAGATGCATAGTTTGCAAACATTTTCTCTCATCATGTAGGTTGTCTGTGTACTCTGTTGTTGAAACCTATTGTTGTGCAGAAGCTGTTTAGTTTAATTAGGTCCCATTTGTCAATTTTTGTTTTTGTTGAAGTTGCTTTTGGCATCTTTATTATGAAATCTTTGCCAGGTCCTGTGTCCAGAATGGTAATTCCTGGGTTATATTCTGGTGTTTTTATAGTTTCAGGTTTTATATTTAAGTCTTTGATCCATCTTGAATTGATTTTTGTATATGGTGTGAGGAAGGTATCCAGTTTCAGTCTTCTGCATATGGCTAGCCAATTATCCCAGCGCCATTTATTGAATAGGGAGTCCTTTCCCCATTGCTTATTTTTCTCGACTTTGTCAAAGAACAGATGGTTATAGGTGTGCAGTATTATTTCTGGGCTCTCTCTTCTGTTCCACTATTGGTCTGTATGTCTGCTTTTGTACCAGTACCATGTTTCGGTTACTGTGTCCTTTATAGTATAGTATCAAGTCAGGTCATGTGATGCCTCTAGCTGTGTTCCTCTTGCCTAGGACTACCTTGGCTATTCAAGCTCCTTTTTGGTTCTATATGAATTTTAAAATAGATTTTTCTGATTCTGTGAGGAACATCATTGGAAGTTTGATGGGAATAGCATTGAATCTGGAAATTGCTTTGGACAGTATAGCTTTTTATTTTTATTTGTTTGGAGACAGAGTCTTGCTGCTCTGTCGCCAGGCTGAAGTGCAGTGGCATGATCTCGGCTCACTGCAACCTCCACCTCCCAGGTTCCAATGATTCCCCTGCCACAGCCTCCCGAGCAGCTGACACTACAAGCGTGTGCCACCATGCCCAGCTAATTTTTTGTTTTTTGGTTTTTTTGCATTTTAGTAGAGACGGGGTTTCACCGTGTTGGCCAGGATGGTCTCGATCTCCTGACTGTGTGATCTGCCCACCTCGGCCCCCGCAAAGTGCTGGGATTATGAGCGTGAGCCACCGCGCCTAGCCAGCATGGCCATTTTAACAATATTTATACTTCCTATTCATGAGCATGGAATGTTTTTCTATCTGATACTGTCATTTCTAATTTCATTGAGCAGTGGTTTGTAATTCTCATTCTAGAGATCTTTCCCTTCCCTGGATAGCTGTATTCCTAGGTATTTTATTCTTTTTATGGCTATCGTGAATGAGATTGTGTTCTTTATTTGGCTCTCAGCTTCGATATTGTTAGTATATAGAAATACTACTGATTTTTGTACGTTTTGTTTCTTAAAACTTTGCTGAAGTTGTTTATCAGATCAAGGAGCTTTTGGGCAGAGACTATGGGATTTTCTAGGTATAGAATCATATTGTCTAAAACCAGAGATCGTGTGCCTTTACTCTTCCTATTTGTGGCTGTCTTTTCTTTCTTTCTTTTGCCTCATTGCTTCAGCCAGGACTTCCAGTACTATGTTGAACAGGAGTGGTGAGAGAGGGCATTCTTGTTTCATTACAGTTTTCAAGGGAATGCTTCCAGCTTTTGCCCATTCAGTATGACGTTGGCTGTGGGTTTTTCTTGGTTGGCTCTTATTATCTTGAAGTATGTTCCTTCCATGCCTAGTTTGTTGGAGGTTTTTAACATGAAGGGATGTTGGATTTTATTGAAAGCCATTTCTACATCTATTAAGATAATTATGTGGTTTCCGTTTTTAGTTCTATTTGATGAATCACATTTATTGATACGCATATGTTGAATCAACATTGCATCCCAGGGATAAAGTCTGCTTAGTCGTGGTGGATTCACTTTTTGATCTGCTGCTGGATTTGGTTTGCTAGTATTTTGTTGAGGATTTTTGCATCTATTTTTATCAAGGATATTCACCTGAAGTTTTTGTTGTCATTATCATGTCTCTGCCAAGTTTTAGTATCAGGATGATGTTGTCCTTATAGAATTAGTTAAGGAGAAGTCCCTCCCCCTCAATTTTTTTGAATAGTTTCAGTAGGAATGGTACTAGCTCTTCTTTATACATCTGGTAGAATTTGACTGTGGATCCATGTGGTTCAGGGCTCTTTCTGGTTGGTAGGCTTTTTATTACTGACTCAATTTCAGAACCATTATTGTTCTGTTCAGGGATTCCCTCTTCCTGGTTCAATCTTGGGAGTTTGTATGTTTCCAGGAATTTACCTGTTTTTTTCTATATTTTCTAGCTTGTATGCATAGAGGTGTTCATAGTAGTCTCTGAGGGTTTTTTTAATATTTCTGTGGAGTCAGTGGTACTGTCCCCTTTGTCATTTCTGATTTTGTTTATTTGGATCTTTTTTTCTTTATTAGTCTAGCTAGCAGTCTCTCTCACTTATTCTTTCAAAGAATTAACGCAGGGATTCGTTAATCTTTTTTATGGTTTTTTGCATCTCAGTTTCTTTCAGGTCAGCTCTGATTTTATTTTTGTTATTTCTTGTCTTCTGCTAGCTTTGGAGTTAGTTTGCTCGTTTCTCTAGTTCCTCTAGATGTGATGTTAGTTTGTTATCTGAGATCTGATTTTTATGTGGACCTTTAGAGCTTGTAAATTTCCCTCTTAACACTGCTTTAGCTGTGTCCCATAGAATCTAGTATGTTGCATCTTTGTTCCCATAGTTTCAAAGAATTTCTTGATTTCTGCCTTAATTTCATGGTTTACCCAAATGCCATTCAGGAGCAGGTTGTTTAATTTCCATGTAATTGTATGGTTTTCAGCAATGTTCTTAGTATTGATTTAGATTTTTATTGTACTGTGGTCCAAGAGTGTGGTTGGCATGATTTCAGTTTTTTTGAATTTGTAGAGGATTGTTTTATGTCCATTCGTGTGGTTGTTTTTATAGTATGTGCCATGTGGTAATGAGAAGAATGTATATTCTATTGTTTTGGGTTGAAGAGTTCTGTAGATGTCTATTCAGTTCATTTGGTCAAGTGTTGAGTTCAGGTCCTGAACATCTCCGTTAATTTTCTACCTCAGTGATCTGGCTAATACTGGCAGTGGGGTGTAGAAGTCTCCCGCTATTATTTTATGGACATCGAAGTCTCTTTGTAGGTCTCTAAGAACTTGCTTTATGAATCTGGGGGCTCCTGTGTTGGGTGCATATATATTTAGGATAGTTAGGTCTTCCTGTTGAATTGAATCCTTTACCATTATATACTGCCCTTCTTTGTCTTTTTTGATATTTGTTGGTATAAAGTCTGTTTTGTCTGAAATTAGAATAGCAATCTTGCTTTTTTTCAGTTTTCCATTTGGTTGGTAGATTTTTCTCCATCCCTTTATTTTGACCGCATGGGTGTCTTTGCATGTGAACCCGTTCTCTTAAAGACGCCTACTGTTTAGTCTTGCTTCTTTATGCAGCTTGCCAGTTTGCGCCTTTTAATTAGGACATTCAATCCATTTACATTCAAGGTTAATATTGGTATGTACATGATCCTTCATTGTGTTGTTAGCTGGTTACTATGCAGACTTAATTGTGTAGTTGCTTTATAGTGTCACTGTTCTGTGTACTTAATTGTGTTTTTGTAGTGGCTGATAATGTTCTTTCCTTTCCAGATTTAGCACTCCTTTCAGGACCTCTTGTACGGCAGGTCTGGTAGTAATGAATTCTCTTACCATTTGCTTGTCTGAAAAGGATCTTATTTGTCCTGTGCTTATGTAGCTTAGTTTGACTAGATAGGCACTTCTCGCTTGGAATAGGCTCCCAATCTCTTTTGGCTTGCCAGATTTCTGCTGAAAGGTCTGCTGTTGGCCTCGTGGGGTTCCCTTTGTAGGTGACCTGCCTATTCTCTCCAGCTGCCTTTAACATTTTTTCTTTCATTCCAACCTTGGAGGATCTGATGATTATGTATCTTGGGAATGGTCCTCTTGTGTAGTATTTTGCAGGAGTTCTCTGCATTTCCTGAATTTGAATGTTGGCCTCTTTAGTGAGGGTGGGGAAGTTTTCATGCACGGTATCCTGAAATATGGTTTCTAAGTTGCTTGCTTTCTCCTCATCATTTTTAGGGATGCCAGTGCATCGTGGATTTAGTCTCTTTACATAGTATAATATTTCTCAGAGGCTTTGTTCATTCTTTTTTATTCTTTTTTAAAAAAATTTTGGCTAGGCACGGTGGCTCATGCCTATAATCCTAGCACTTTGGGAGGCCAAGGCAGGTGGATCACCTGAGGTCGGAAGTTCAAGACCAACCTGGCCAACGTGGTGAAACCCCATCTCTACTAAAAATACAAAACATTAGCCAGGCATGGTGGTGGGCACCTGTAATCCCAGCTACTCAGGAGGCTGAGGCAGGAGAATCTCTTGAACCCAGGAGGCGGAGGTTGCAGTGAGCTGAGATTGTGCCATTGCACTCCAGCCTGGCAGCAAGAGCAAAACTCCATCTCAAAAATAAAAAAGAAAAAAAAATTTCGCCTTAGTTTGGAGAACCAGTCTTCAAGCTCTGAGATTCTTTCCTCAGCTTGGTCTATTCTGCTATTATTATTTGGGATTGCATTATGAAAGTCTCGTAGTGTGTTTTTCAACTCTCTGATCAGTTTGGTTCCTTCTTACAATGGCCATTTCGTCAATCAGCTCCTGTATTATTTTATGGTAATCATTAGATTCCTTGGATTGGGTTTTTGCTTTCTTCTGAATCTTGATGACCTTCATTTCTATATTCTGAATTCTGTCTTTCTGTCATTTCACCCATTCCAACCTGTTTAAGAACCTTTGTTGGGTAACTAATGTGGTCAGTGGGAGGAAAGAAGACACCGTGACTTTCTGAGTTGCCAGAGTTCTTGCACTGGTTCTTTCTCACCTATGTGGGCTGATGTTCCTTCAACCATGGTATAATTTGTACAGTCGGTTGACTTTTCTGGATGTTTTTAGAGTCTGAGGCATTGTACAGGTTTTTATTTGTAGCTGAGTTATTGTCCTTAGTTTCACAGGAGGGTTTATTAACTAAGTATTTTCAGTATTGAAGTTTGCACTCTGATTGAAGTTTGATGGCTCTTAAGCGTAACGGCCAGTAGGTAAGCTCTTGCTCAGCCACGTGGCTCTTCTGTATTTCCTCACTATTGCAGCTGTGCTCCCTCTCAGTGCTCTGAAAGTGTGGGCTCCTCTCCTACTCAAGTGCTGGCTACAGATCTCGGCTTGGCACTCCCAGGCTGCAGCCCTGGGGTGAGCTAAGGCTTTATGTTCTCTCCCAGCTTGGAGGCAGCAGGGGAAGGGACCTTGGCAGTGGCTATGGCAGAGGGCCTTTCCCTTGTCTCTGGGGTCCACCCCAGAGAAATAGCAGAACTGCTGCCAGTCGGTGTGATTGGCTTTGAGTAGGACAGCTGTGTTGTGGGCTCAAGCTGGGGGGATCCTGGGGGAGAGAGACTGACCTCTTCTTAGGGCAGTGGCAGCTTGCTGGAGGTGTGGTTAAAGCACTCAGGGTCTTTACTCCTTTCCTAGTATAAGGGTAGCAAGGGCAGTACCACTGCAGTGGCAGTGGCAGTGGCAGTGGCAGAGGGGCTTTCGGTTGCCTCTGGGAGCTCCACTTCAGAAACACAGATCTGCTGCTACTGGGATGTTCAGCCAGGGGGTGGGGCAGCTGTGCTGCTGGCCTGAGCCGGGAGCCCCATCGGGTGAAAGGTGGGGTGCCGAGGGCTCACAGGGAGGACATGGGCTCCTCTCTGTATGGTGAGTATGTCGTGCTAGCAGTGCAAATAAAGCCCTCAGCCTCTCTGTTTCTTCTCCACTCCAAGGGCAGCAGGGGCAGAACTCTAAATGAAGTTTTCATTTGCATAGTTTCAGATTTCAGCCTTCACTTGTTTGGTATAGAAAATATTGATACATTTTGAATCTCACCTGATTTTACCTTCCTTCATTTCCCCTCTTGACAGTGTTTCTAAAATCTCTGAAATGACAATGATCAGAGTAAGAGCAGTAGACACAATAAATAGTGAAAATAAATTATAAATTTATTATAAATTTATATTGGTTCTTTTCCCTAGCATTGCAGTCCTGTGTATTTAATAACAACAAATATTTTCAATTATATAACTTAATATAGAGAATTTTACTTGTTAACCTCACTTTGTTAGCACACAAATGAAGAATATGGAGTAAGATCTATTTTTACAGAAGCAGAGTAGTAAAGTAGAAAGAGTCCACTGCAGCAGAATCTGATGCCACTTAATTAGCTGTGTCACTGAACTATAGGTTCCTCATTTGTGAAAACAAAACAATGGATCAGTGAGCTCTGAGGTACCCTCAAGACCAAAATATGTGGCTCTATGATGATGGTTTCCTTTTTTTCTTTCTTTTTGCTGCTGAGAACAAAGTATTCAAACTAAGGAAGATTATGAGTAGTCCTACTTAGTTGGATACCAAGTTAGTAGAATTTGATATCCAAATTCTTCTAATATTAGAATTCTTCTGAGTTACATTAATAAACTCTATTGAGTTCTAATAGAATAAACCTCTTTATTAGAAATTTTGGGTAATTTGCAAAGGAAATAGAAACTATGGTTCTGTTCATAGCCTCTAAAAATTAAAATAGGAAGGAATGAACAAACAGAAAAATCTGTACCTGTGAATATGAGGAATATGAGATTTCACTTTTTCTTACAAGCAAGTCAAAGTGATTTTTTTTTTTTAGCTTTGTTAATTTGTTCACCAAATGTTTACTGAATATCTGCCATGTGCCAGGAATAGTGCCAGGCACAGGACTCCTGCTGTCCTTGAAGAGTTTTGTGGGATGTGCTGACCTACAGGTACATACAGTGAGCTATGGAATTTTTAAGGCAAACAATTTGATTTAAAAGAAGTGTTTAGTTCAATAAAGGTAACATACGCAGAAATTAGCTTAAGACACAAGCTTGGTCTTTAGCCTTTGAAGAATAAATTAGGTCAGTAGTGGTGGAATGTGAAATCAAAGGAAATACTATGTGCTTTCTATGTAGATGAATATATGCACCAGCATTTGGATGTTTAATGGTATTCCTCTTACAGCCGTTGGACATACCAGATGGTCGAAGAGCTCCACTCCCTGCTCATTACCGGAGCAGTAGTACTCGCAGCATTGACACTCAGACTCCTTCTGTCCAGGAGCGCAGCAGTAGCTGCAGCAGTCATTCACCCTGTGTCTCCCCTTTTTGTCCCCCGGAATCCCAGGATGGTAGCCCTTGCTCAACAGAAGACTTGCTCTATGATCGTGATAAAGGTAAGAATGGAATTGTCCACTTAGAGGGTTTGTTATGGGGCCTTGCTCATTATACCTTGTCTTAGACCATTACATCTTTTTGTTTCTTTTGTTGAATGGTGACATTGTCAAAGATTGGTTAATCTAGGTTTCTTTGTTCATTGGTTTCACATACCCCCTTTTTTGTGACTCTAACAAACATCTTCCATAAATGTGTCAGAGAAGCACAGCGCATGGTTCTAACAGCTAATAAAAGCCATAAAATGGAGTGTGTACAACTTCATATAATGCATAGGTCTTTTCCTTGGTATTGTCCAGAGCGGATGATGGTTATGGTAAAGTTAGCTTTACCATGGTAAAATCAAGCGTAAAGTTAGATTTTATAATCAGATTGATTTGCGAGGAAATAATTTCTAAAAATTCTGTTGGAAAAAGTGAGTGTATTTTTAACCAAGTTTATAAAGCTCAGTGAGTACTTACAGGACATCAGGGATTATATTATAGTATGTAGATAAATTATTAACTGTTGAGAACATCTGGGATTCTTATTGCCTATCAAGCCCAACTATCTCTCCATGTTCTTCTATCCTTGTGTCTACCACCGCTTGTCTACCAACACTCCCTGGGTTCTTTCTGTTTCTAGCCCCCTAAGACCTAGCTACAGAAGGCCATGTAGACTGCCCAGCTTCTTCCCTCCTAGCTCCTTACAAAGAAACACTGAACTTATGTTTATAACAAATTTACTGCTTGTCACCATACAGAAATAGGTCAATGGCAACAAAATTGTAAAACTATACAAAGTTAGACGGTTTATGAAATCTTGCAGGAGTTTTATGGTCCTTGTTCTGAATTGACCCCATCCCCTATGATTGATGTATTGTTGTATGTAAAATGCCCAGATCATAAGTGCTCAGCCAGATGAATTTTTACATATGTGTGTGCTCCTGAAACCACTACCTAGATCAAGTATAGATATAGAAGATTTTTATTATCCCACAAGGCTCCCTTGCGCCTCTTCCCAAATAGTATCCTTCCTCTCTCCACTTGAAAGTAACCACTTTGCTGACTTCCATCACTATAATTTAGTTTCCCCTGTTACTAGACTTCATAGAAATTGAATAATGTGGTGTATATTCTTTGTGTCTGACTTCTTTTACTTATCATTATACCTAACTCTTCTAAGATGTTAAGTGGAAGCTACTTTGGACTTTGTCCTCTGCTTTTATATGTGGGTAGATCTTAACAGTTCTCCCCTCCCTTTCTTGTTGACTCTTTTGTTATCAAAGGCCTTGTGGACCCCTTTCCTTCATTAAGGATATATTGAATATAGTACCAGGTGTCTCTTGGCTTCATGTGGGAAGTCTCCATTTCTTAAGATGTCAGACTAGGAAATTTTCATTTCACTGAAGCATCCTGTGAGAATAAACACCTTTAATCACTTCTTCATAACCTTTTAATGTGGATGTTTCACAATAAAACATCTTGCTTCCAGTAGGAGTGTTTGTTTTGAAGGTAAATGGAAATGATAAATAACAGTAACTTGTTTCAGGTTGTGTAGGTGGCAAATGGAGAAACCAGTCTGTCTTGATTCCAAACTCGTATTCTTTGTTATTAAGTACGGTTCAGGTTGGCCACTTTTGCTACTTAACACTTGTAACTGGGGTAAAAATGAAAAGTAGAAATAATGGTGGCAGTACAGCTAGACGATTAATTCTGGAGTTCTGTTTTCTTTAATACTGTGGATAATTGAGAGATGCTGAACCAAAAAGAAAATGTATTGAGAAGATGGTAGATGAGTTCCATTTTGGTTAACTGGTTGTGAGATTGCCTTCAGGGCCTCCCAGTGAATAGGGGTTTCTGTAGTTCACAGGTCTTCACTTACATCATAAGTTTCAAACAGTGCATGTTCTTTAATATATAATAGCTCTTTTTCCTAAAGATGTATAATCAATCAATTTTATTATGAGAAGGTATAATCATGTCACTCTCCTGCCAGGGTCTTTTGCGGGAGACATTATAACATAGAAGTTAAGAGTAGCACTGGCTTTGGGACCATAGGAATGCATTTGAATCCTGTGAAGTTTCGGACATAAAACCTGCATTAATTCTCAAGGATTTAATGAATGGTAGCTGCTGCTATAAAAATAGTCACCTTTATTATCACCTGTTTCCCTAATCCTTTCAGGAAAAAAATATAAATTATTTAATACACAGCTTAGTCAAAACCTCCTTCCCTAGCCTAGTTTGTGTCAATTATCTAATAAGATGAATTCTGACCATTTCTTAGACAGATTAGACCTTTTCCTAAGTTTGCCTTTGTTGGTATATTTTCCTCTGTTCTCTTTTGTTCTTACATACCAGATACCTGCCTGCAAAACACTAATTTCTTTATACTCATCCTCTTGTTTTAATATGTAAAATGAGAACATTGGTTCAGATCATCTCTAAAGCTAGGGTTTTTTTCCTAATAGTTAAAAAATATTTCTTAGTAAAATAGGGTAATAATACCTTCCTCATATCATTGGGGTTACATGAGATACAGCAAAATGCTTAGCACAACTTATTGGCACATGGCAAACAATTAGTGGTGATGAATGTTGCTTAATAGTGATTTTTTTTAAATCTCTTTAGAACTTATATAGAATGGGTTTCAGAATTATTTAAGACATTTCTGTTTTCTACAAGATCACCTCAGTTTGAGAATTAAAGCCTCATGACATCCGTTTCATAATATCTACCATATTTAGCTGAGAGGCATTACTTTGTGATTAAGATCGAGTTGATGTTACTACTCCCTGGAAAACTGTGTAGCTCTCTGTTATGCAATACAAGGTTTCTAGTTCTCAAACAAATCAAATACCATCTTTATAAAGAGAAAATTAAAATAGCACCTATCCCTTTTATATATGTAACTATGCACACATAGGTATGTTAGAATTGGGAGTTGAGGTTTATGTATTTCAACCGAGGTTATACTTCTAGTTTATTTAAGGAACACTTATTGAGCATTTGTTGTATGTCAGGTATTGTACTAGAGAGTGGAGAAATAGAGATGAATAAGATGTGATATCTGTCTTTAAGGAATTTATAGTGTAGTAGGGAGTAATTAGGAATGTAAACAAATAATACACTATTATACATGATGTTTAGAATACTAAAAGTATAAAGGAGGGAGTTGTCCAGAAATTTTATAATTTCTGGAACTAATATATGTTATGTCATTCAAACTGTAGGCTAGTTTCTGACTCATTTCTTCTTTATGTAAAGCCCAAACTCTGGGTTTTACTATTTTTAAATATACTAATTATTTCTGTGATCCCAGCATTTTGGGAGGTCAAGGCAGGCAGCTCACTTGAGGTCAGGAGTTAAAGACTAGCCTGGCCAACATAGTGAAACCCCATCTCTACTAAAAATACAAAAAGTTAGCCAGGTGTTGTGGCATGTAGCTGCAGTCTCAGCTAATTAGGAGGCTGAGACAAGAGGATCACTTGAACTTGGGAGGTGGAGGTTGCAGCAAGCCGAGATCACGTCACTGCCTTCCAGCCTGGGCAACAGAGCAAGACTCCATCTCAAAAAAAGATACTAATTCTTTCCTATAATGTATGTTTTCTACAATAAATCATAAATTGGTGTTTTGTTTATTAAAGACATAAAAGGAAGCTATATAGCTTTCCTAGAGCTTTTCATCATTATGAAAACAGAATGAATTCTATAATTTTGAAGTCAACTAGGATTGATTTGATTTAGAGTGCCTACATATTCTGCAGTTGCTGTAGAGAGATTTGTTCTGTGGTAGAGTAACTAGTTCAGACATCTGTAGGAGCCTGGATAGACATGGAGGGGAGAGGGATAGCTGCAGTGAATAGCTGCCCTAATGAGGGATGTGCTGGTGAGCTGATTATTTTTCTAGTATTCATTTTATATACATATTCTTTTTCTGACTTTGCTAACATTATTTTTGTGTGTTCCTAACATCTATTCACTATGAATTACGTATAATTTGAGACCTATAAAATAATTTTGTATTATCAATGTGTATCGCACATTGGTTTTCTTCTTTGCCTGTATGGATTGTAATGCCAGGACAAAAACACTCTGTCAAGAAAGTTTCAACTATTGAGAGACTTGTTTCAAGTGAATGGGTTTTTGGTGTTTTGTTTTGATTTTTTACTAGATTTTTCCAGTGACCTAAAGACTGAAGGCAACTTGGTCACACTGGTCACATGGGTAAAGTTTCCAGGCTATTAGCCATAGGAACTACTACTGCTCTTCTCTGTGTGGAGAATTCAGAGATCCAGAATAAGAGCACTCTATCTTGACATCATCAGAATGTACCCTAAGAGGTAGCTTACATTCTTCCACATTATCATACCCAAAATAAAATGCAAGGAACAGAAATAGCCATTTATATAATACAGATGGCAGTGTCAGAATATTAGTTTCTTAAGCAGCTCTGCCAGCATTGCTTGATGGTAGCCAAACTGGTGCTGGGTAAGCCACAAAATGTAGACTTCAGTCAGCTACTTATCATTGGTCTTTGGCACAGTTCACTTATGCAGTTGTTATAAAATTCTGCAATTTTGCAGGATATTGTGGAAACATTGATTTTGTAATCATGAAATAAATGGAATCGTTTTATTCAGGCCAACTACTGAGTAGAGTTGTATTCCAAGAGTCCCTAAATTGATTACTTGTAATTTAAGCTATATTTTCCTGAAGGAACAGTGTACACTATGTGGATAGAGTTTCCCAAGCCAATGCATATAAGCCTATTTAACTCATTCTGTGATTTAACTCATAAATATTCATATTGCTAAACTTTTAGTGTTAGGACTCAGCCTCCCTTGGTCTTAGGAGAAAAAAAATCAAAAGTATTAATTTTGTCTTTTCAGGGTCTAGGGTTGACCCTAGGCAGACTTTTGAAACAGACTGCTTTTGGCATCTTCCTGTTCCTTTATACATATATTTTAACATACTTGTATTTATCTTGGGCTCTATTTCTTGACCTTTTTTTGACCTGTGCCCTTACTATGCTTTAACCCTCTATTTTTTAGATAATCAGCCAAGATTTTATGGCACTTTTCTTTTGGGGGTTTATATTGTAAAAGCAGATATGATGGGTATACTACTTAGAGCTACCACACCTTGAAAAATCACTGCTTTTGAACCTGGATGCATTTATCAAAATATTCTCTTTATATGGTTCTAGGACGCTTATTATCCTAGAAGAACCTTTTGGTGGTAAAATTACAGTATATAAAGATATTATTCCAACAAAGGAGTTAGTCTATAGGTTAAAATTGATCTGTTCTAGAATTATGTCCCTAAGGTCATTTTACCTGTCTTTCAAGAAAGCATCTTAAGATACATACATTCCAGTGTCTAACAGCACAAAATAAGTATCCAGTAAATGCTCTTGTCCCTTCTTTCTGAAAATGTTAACAGTTGTACCAATGGCAGATACGTGATAGCTGTCTATGAGTTATTATTCGTAATTCAAAACTACTTAAGTATACAACTCAGTTTTAGCCATTATTGCTCAGTTTAGAATATAAGCAAATCAAAAATTTTTAACATACCTGCATATATATTTCACTTAATTGTTTGTCTGTTTACCATGATGTTAGCTCCAACAAGAGTAAATGACCATTTTTTGGTCAGTGCTTTACTCTCAGGAAATAAACTAGTGCCTAGCATGGTGTAGTGCTTAATGGAGATTTTTTTGAGTATTAAGACCTTTGTTCATGATATGTCCATTTTTTAATGGATATATTTTTATAGCTATGTTGAAAACGTGTTTTCTTTGAATTGTTAAATTTTATGTTAGGCTTTTAATGTTCATGAAGAGTGTGTGATACTCTTCATAAAAATAAAAACCAAGAATAATTAAACTAAGATTATGCTAAATTTAGTGATAGGCTTTTGGTGGAAAGAGGCCATGAAGTTCAAATTTGCTGTTGAAATAAGGGGAAAGGAAGTAACTGCCAAAACTGTTTCATCTTCCCCTTCTTGCTGTTGGTCATGCTGGTAACCAGTAAACTCTGATAGTAACTGGGTGGAAAATAATAGGGTGTCAACTAGGTTCAAGGATAAGGGAATCTGTTGGAGTTTTCCTCCCCTATTATCTTTTGTCTTTCTCTGAGAAGAAATATCAACTCATAGGGACCACTCCTTACACTATCTCCTTGTGACACTGACAGAAGGCAGACCCAATGAAGCTCTTGCCTGAGCCATAAGCCTTTAATTAGAAACAGAATGTTAGATTGGAAGGAACTTGATCATCTAGTCAGCTCCTCACATCTCTAATAAAGACACTGGAGTTGAGATAGATCCAAACTTAGTGAAACAGATAACATAACAATAATGAACATTGACTCTGGGGCAGCCAGGTTGAAGCCCTGCTCTGCCACTTAATTATGTGCCCTTGGACAAGCTACTCAATCTATCTGTATCTCCTCAGCTATAAATTGGGGATAGCTGCCTCATAGAATTGCTATGATGATTAAATGTGTTCAGGTGATTTTATTTTTATTATTTCCAATATTACCACAGTCCTATAGGTAGGTGATATTGTCATTATTTAAAGGTCCCAGAATCTGAGGCTTAGAGAAATTAAGTAACCTAGCTAACTTCCATGGCGTCTACATGCCAACAAAGATATTTTGTGGGAACCTGATCACATCTTGCTGCCTTTGCAGAAGGAATAGTCTTTATATGGGCATTCAGCTGTGAAAGGGCCCGGTGTGTAGAGAACAGTAAGAAATTGTGAACGGTTGGGGTATAGGGGTGAATGGTGGAGAGTAGAAAACAGTGAGACTGGAGAGTTAGAAAGTCCACTATTTAGGCTGGGTGCTGTGGCTCACGCCTGTAATTCCAGCACTTTGGGAGGCCAAGGCGGGCGGATCACGAGGTCAGGAAATCGAGACCATCCTGGCTAACATGGTGAAACCCCGTCTCTACTAAAAATGCAAAAAATGAGCGGGGCATGGTGGCGGGCGCCTGTAGTCCTAGCTACTCAGGAGACTGAGGCAGGAGAATGGCATGAACCGAGATCGCACCACTGCACTCCAGCCTGGGCGACAGTGCGAGACTCTGTCTTTAAAAAAAAAAAAAGGCCACTATTTCATAAGGGTCCTTGTAAGCTTTGCTAAGAGAAAGAAAAGCCAAGGGAAGATCTTTTGTCAGCTAAAGGATAGGACCAGCTTCACATTTAAGAACTATAACTCACGTTGACACAGAAGTACAGGCAGTAGGAGGACAAGATAAGTAGCCATGTTAATAGTCTAGTCTTGTGATTTTCAAACTTTATTCCACACCCTTGTCAGCAATTTTGAATCTGTACCCCTAATAAAAGTTTATATATTTCTAGGTGATATATGTATATAATTCATTCTACAAACTGTTAAAGTTTACTTGTTTTAAAAGACTAAAAGTGTGTATAAATGTAGAAATAAATATATTTAATTGCTCTTATATTTTTTCCTACATGTCAGCAGATTGTTTCATGCCTCTTAATTGGGAGACCACAAGTATAGGGCAAAGATGAGGAGACATAGCAAGGTCAGAGGAACTGGAGGAAAGGGGCTGAAGAAGAGTCAACAGCATTTAGTGGCCAATTAGATGTATGACGTGAGGGAGGAGGAGGAGATCAGGATAACAGCAAAGTTCTTATGAAGTTCCAGCATGGGAGATGTGGAAGTGATTACCATCATTAATAAGGTAGTAAATATTGGAGATGGAATAGACTTTAAGGTGACTATAATGATGTTTAAGATTCCATGTTGGTTTCTGCCTAAAGACATTATAATACCATTTCCCTTTAGCAAGAATTTTTTTAAAAAGAGGAAATGCTAAATTTTATCTAATGTTTTGGTGACAACATTGATAGCATTTTGCTTTGCCTTCTCTTTTGAACATAGTAAATGCTTAGTAAATATTTAAATGAATATTTAAAATTGTAGTGAAATTTTTATTAGAAGTTCCAATGTTCTTTTTTCCCTAAATGTTAAGTAAAGTTTACTTGTTTTTAAAGATAAAAGGTAAATATGTATAATGCACTGATTTTTTTTCCCCACACGTCAGCAGATTGTTTCATGCGTCTCTTATTGGGAGACCACAGTTGTAGGATACCTTAGGAGCTTTTTAACATGAACAATGTGTTTCAGTTTTTTGTTTTTTTTTTTTAAAAACTGATGTTCCTGGAAATTTTGCCATTTAATAAACTTGACAATATAAAAATTAAGAATCACTATTATAGTGATTTTCTTGAGATACCTACTTTTGCGTAAGATACAAAATATTTTGTGTAATCCAATTTGTCTTGTTTAGTTTTACCATTAAGATTTATAATCATTATTTTAGTCTATAAATTGGTTTGAGGGCCATTTTCAGTTTTAACTGTCATATCAGATTAAAAGTGACTTGTTTTCATTTTTAATTGTCATATCAGATTGAGTGAGTAGTTAGCATATCAACAATAATGATTAGCCCTGTTCTGCATATCAAGATTATGTTGTGGAAGAAGCGCTGTACTTATTTTGAGTACACAAAAACAAGAGAGTAACTTTTTGGCTTAATTTTTAAGTTGGCATCAATTTAATTCATACTTATGGAATGAGAAGTGATTACAAAATATAAAATACCTCCTACATATAATAAATATTTAATTAATGGGCCTTGGAATGTAAGTTGAGTCCTGGTTATTAAAAAATCGATCTGATTTGAAACAAAGTTTATAAATGTAAGTAATAATAGGTTCTGATGTCATTTTTCCCCTGTACTCTTTGCTGAATGCTGATCTAAAGGAGATCTTACATATAGCTGATGTCTTGGTTCATTACAATTCTTTAGTATTCTCACAAGGTGTTAACTTTGAATTTTAGAAAAACCTTAGAGGCTCTTTGTAAAAGCCAAATGTTCTCCTTACTTGTAAGTTTCCAAGTTGGTCTTGGAGTTAACTGAAAATACAGGCTTTTTAATACAATTGGTAATACAACCTGATTCTTAAAGTTTATTGCCAAGAAATTATACACAATTGTGTGTTTCTCCTGATTTCATTAGGCCTTCAAACCCCATTATAGTTGATAATTTCATTTCCTGAAGCAAAATAAGTATATTTTAACACTAGAGTAGTAATTTTGTTTAAGTACTGTTTAGTCAATCATATTTCTAATTTAATTCTCTTGGCCAATTTTATGCTTTAGTATGTCATTGAGTAAAGTGTTGGTTGAACAGTGTACTCACTTTCCTAGTCAGTTAACTACCTGGGAAAGATAGAATAAGAATTACGTTCTACTGGTTATTGCTGCATATACTATGAAAGTATTTTCTTTGCATAGTAGTCTATAGAATCTGCATGCTTTAAGCATTGATTTTAATTTCAGGATGATATATCTCTTTACACTAAAGGATGCCACCATGAACTGGCAGAGTTCATGTCAGGCAGTTATAAACCTGGACAACCTGGTACTCCAGATATTATTCTGCTTCTCTCTCAGAAATAAAATTGTATCTGTATGTACCTGAGTAGAGTACACAAATCTATTAAAAACATTTCCTTTACTCTCTTCTGTCAAGAGGGAGCAGAATAGGCACTTAATTTTTGAATGGTTCATCATTTTTAATTTTCAAATTAGAAATGATGTGTTACTTTTTACTATAATAATAATATTCAGAGCTTACTGTGTTTCAGGCACCATCCTAATCCTTTTTTTGTTTGTTTTTTGGTTTTGGGTTTTTTTTGTTTTTTTTTTTTTTTTTATAGAGAGGGTTTCACCATGTTGGCCAGGTAGTCTCGAACTCCTGGCCTCAAGTGATCCTCCCGCCTCAGCCTCCCTAAAATGTTGCGATTACAGGTGTGAGCCACCTCGCCCAGCGCTTATCCTAATCCTTTTACATACATTTTTCACAGCTATCACGTCAGTGGTATTTTCTATTTTATAGATCAAAAAACAGAGGGATCAGACTTACCCTATGCCATGCACCTAGGCCTAGGAAGAAGTCACGTGACCTCACTCCAAACCAATGTTCTTAACCATTTCATGATTGGTTCTCAGATATGGCTGTGCTTCAGGTGCACTTGGGAGCTTTACCCCCCACCTCCCCACCCCAAGGCAATGCTTGGCTCCTCCCCAGACTAATTAAATCAGAATCTTTCAGGAATGAGGTCTAGACATTGATCTTTTTAAAACATCTGATAAGTCTAATGTGAAAGAAAACTCTGGTTAAGAACCACTATTCTATTATTGCTTGTTTTAGAATCAATTTTACTTAATTTAATGAAGTAATGTGATAGAGATAAAACAGATCTATAGACTTAGGGCTAGAATAGAACCATGGCAGAGATTTTAGATACTACCTGCATAAATGAATCAACCTTTATATATGTGATATATATATTTTTGAGACAGGGTCTCACTGTCACCCAGGCTGAAGTGCAATGGCATGATCAAATGTATAATTTTTTAAACAAGAATTGTGGGCCCCACAATATACCAGATATAATAAAAATCAGAAGAATTTCAGAATACTGAAGCTATACAAGTACATGTAGTTTAATGAATACTGTTTCTATATGAAATTCCAAACTTGAATAACTTCTCTAATTTTTCTAAGCTCTAATTTATTATCATATGTTTAAAAGTATTTGATAAGCTACTCATATTCTAATGGTAAATATGGTACAAATGCATATGTATGATCTGTTATAAAAACAGCAATCACATTTTTCCATATTCTTGATTTTCAGAGTGATTGTTATAAATATATAAAAATGAGACTTGTGAATACAGAAAGATGTAAATAATTATATTCACTGCATTTAATTTTATTGACATTAGCTATGATGTTAAAAGTCATAAAGTAACATTTAACCTAATCTCAACTGTATTTCTAGTTATGATCCTATATTATTCTCCGGGATACCAGAATGAGAAAACTTACCATTACTGGTAAACAAGAGAGACTGAATTAAGATTACCATGAGACTTCTCATCTTGAATCTCTCGAGCAGGCATATTTATATTTATAATGTTCTGTTATTGAAATGTGGCTATTAAATTCAACACAGAGTTTTAAATGAATAGTAATAGTTTGTACATTCAAGTCTGGAATGAGTAGCATAGGTTGGTCATATGGGTTGTTTTTAAAGCATGCCACTTTGTAAGGCAAGAAAAAATATATATGTAAAATATGTCTTCTTTGTATGTTAGAACTATTAAAGAAAAATCACAGAATTTTAGAGTTCATGAATGGCAATTCCTTTAATTATATAGAAATCCAGAGAGATGATTGTATTCCAGGTAACATAGAACTATACAAGAGCTAAAGCCACAGACTAGAGGTCTCCATTCCCTGACCCCTATTTACAGTCTCTCCGATTGCATACTTAACCTGAAGAAAAAACGCCAGATTTAGCAAATATTTGTTTATAGTCTCAAAATTTTTTTCTTTCAAGCTTTGCCTTTCCAGACCACCTACCATTAATACATATTCAATTAAAAAATTTTTTTATTGAAAAGACAGATATAACAACACTAAATACTGTCTGTCTAGGATAGCAGTATATTTGTTTACTTAACATTAATACCCCCAAAAAAAGCAGAATAATGTTTAAGAGGGTAAAACTCTGTTAAAAAATGCACTTACAGCCTTTGAAATTAGAAATATTTTAAGAAGAAAAATTACTTCATTCTAGATTGTTAACAGGAAGATAATCAGTTTTGCAGAGAGATTAGCCAACTCACATCTAGCCTTCAGTTATGAGAAAGTCCTTTGAAACCATCAGTAAAATAGTGAGAGAAAGAATGTGATAGGCCTGATGATGTAGTAAGAAAAAGAACACAGAAGACTAACTGTGGCCAAGATGACTTTTCTTACGTGATAATAGGGTGGATCCTTAACTACTGACATGACTGCTAATGGCATCAAGCCCATGGTTTGAGGCTGATGCTGCTTGTGCCGTGTAGGCTAAGTTATGTCCAGCAGTAATCTCCATGGAGGCATCTCATGCCATCTCTACTTGTATTTTTTTATTTTTATTTTAAAAATTTCTGTGGATACATAGGTGTATATATTTATAGGGTACATGAGATGTTTTGATACACGTATGTATTGTGAAATATGCGCATCATGAAGAATGGGATGTCCGTCCTCTCTACTTACTTGTATTTTTGATCTCATATATTTCCTTTGCCTGGTTTGTTGCTGTTTGCATAGTAAGGTAAGGTCAAGCCATATTTTTTATATTACACCAAATTTGAGGCCTTATTCTCATCAGATGTTTGGTTTTTTTTGTTTGTTTGTTTTGTTTTTATCATGGACCAGTCTTGTCTAGCCTAACTTAAATAGGGCAGCAAATTCAGACCTCCAATCAGGCTAATTATGCTTTGTATCAACCTGAGACAATCCTGTTCCTCCTCCTTCCTCCCATTTGTTCATGCAAGATATAGGATAAATATTAAACTTAAGAAAATTCTCAAATCTGAATGGTATATGAAGAACCAAATTTCATTCTAAGACTTAATTTTTTCCAAGAGGCTCTTTGGTGCCTACTCTGTAGGATCATACATAATAATGATAGAGAAACTGTGGTTTTCTAGCTTTCCCAATAGTGTAACCTTATTATTTTGCAGACAGTGGTTTCCCAGCCAAAGTTATAGCCATGTTCAAATATAAGCATAAATCTGCATTCACAAGACTAACAAGTATTAGTGTGCATCAAGGGTCTTCTTCCTAAGCATGTATTATAACTTCATTAATGATGATAAAACATTCTTATTACTCAGATTTTAAATATTGGACTGTGTTCTATATTCTAAACTAAAGCAACTTATCAAAATTGTGATGAACACAATTATGATACTGTTGCTGTCTTTCAAATAGATGAAAATAATACATTTCAGTAGATCATGTGCTTAGTATTTTAGCAGTGGGGATAGGTTTGCATTAAGTCAGAATTTGTTTAAATAGGACTATTGTATACAAACATGTTATTGACTTTACAACTTGGCATCTTACAAAAATGACGACACATTTTAGTGGATTTGAATTTCCAAAATCTCTTGCCAGGTAGGAAAGGGAGAAATTGCATATGGGTTTTATGGCTTTTCATGAATAGACCATTTTCTTTTTGGCCAAAAATATGAGGAAAACGTGTTAGGTAGAGATGTTTGGAGATTTTGCATGTCTTCTAGTAGCAAAAATACAAATTCTGCTGAAAAAGCCCTTTTATTGTAAACATTTTAAAGGTAAAATTCTGAGCAAATTGTTTTTTATGTTGGGTAGGTAGAAAGAGACATTTTATAAACTTGTTTTTTCCCCTGTGTACGTGTTATTCATGATATTTAGGAAAAATAACATTTCTGCTAAGAACTTTTGTAATGAATATTATTCATTTTCATTAAATTGGTTGGGCAGTGAGAAGGCATGTAGAGCACCCTGTATCATTATAATCTGTTTTATTCTTCTGTATGACTTAAGCACATTGCCCCATCATTTGCATTCTTGAAATACATAATAAATAACATATTTGTTTTCAGGATTACTGCTCTGTTGTATTCAAAATGCAGTTTTCTGGACCAAAATGTCCTTTCTATGTTCTATGGTATGGCAGATTACTGTTGCATTGAAGTTTTTATTTAGAAGAAGTATACTACCCAGGGTATAAGAAATAACTTTGCAATAAAGGAGACCGGTCAAAGCATAGGGGCAGTAGTGGACAAAGTGTGCAAAAGGCTGTTTGTTTGGAAATCAAATTTAAAAGAGCTTTCAATCACTAGTTAATATAACTGCTTTAAATTTACAGACAGTGGGAGTAGCTCACCGTTACCCAAGTATGCTTCATCTCCCAAACCAAACAACAGCTACATGTTCAAACGGGAGCCCCCAGAGGGATGTGAGCGAGTGAAGGTCTTTGAGGAAATGGCGTAAGTAATGTCTTTTCTGTCAGCTGGGATCTGCAAAGCTGTAAAGCTTTTTACTGAGACCAGTTGATTACATATGAATCAACTACTCTATCCAGCTGATAATGTGTTTCAAGAGCAAATTTTGTAAAGAGAATTGAATAGGCAAGAGAGATCTTATTGAAGGAGAATTGGAGTCTGTATGTTGGAAATGTATAAGCCAATACAAAGAAACTTGGAAACTTATTCTTACTACCTGAAAAATCTATTTTTAATCATTAAGAATTGTCATTTCAAGAACTCTTAGTTTAGATGGCAACAAAGAGACTTTAGGAGCAAAGTTAATATCCATGTGTGACTAGCTTAAAGACAGTGTACTCCACAAGCCAGAAGATTAGTCTCCTTCCCTGTAGCCTCATCTAGCTTGCTTATTCAGACTTTCTGTTCACAAGGGGTTTTCTTAATGAAATTTTAATATGTGTAAGTTAGAAATGAAATTAGAAAAAGAGGTTCATGCTGTAAACACTGGGCAGAGTAGCTCAGAAGAAGACTGTGTGGTTCTTGGATGCCCTCATGCCTTTGTTCCAGTGCAGGTGCCTAGTGGAGGGTGCAGTGCTCTTGCAACCTAGAAGGACCCATCTTGCAGGAGCTGATGGCTTAGCTCCTGGGAACGGGAGGAGAGGAAGGGCTTGTGGACCCAACCTCTGTTGAATTGACTGGCTTTTTGAGAGACCACTGAAACCATTCCACCCCCCATCTGTGCTAGTGGAAGTCTATCTAGAAAGAAAAAAGGAGAAAGTGTTTAAAACTAAATACATGATGGACGAATGCCCCCTGCCTCCGGTATACTTTTTCTTAACAGAAAAGGTCATTCTAATTTTGCATAATCTTCAATTATAATGTAGAAGACTTTTCCACCTTCCTAAATGATTAAAAGCAAACTAATGATCTCTAAATATTTGTCTTCCTGGTTCTTTTGAAAATCCTTTTGTCTCAAATACCACTTCAGTGCTGTGTGCATGAATAGTCTGCCAGCTGACTTGTGCTATGGAAGATGTTTACCCCTCTGTATACACTTAACCCATCTCCTCCCATTTACATTTTAGCTGTTTTAGAGAACTCCAGTTAATTCAGAAAATGCTTAACTTTTTCTGTGTTCATAATTATAAATCTAATTTTGTTTTATGGTTTTTAGGTCTCGTCAGCCTATCTCGGCCCCTCTCTTTTCATGTCCTGACAAAAACAAGGTTAATTTCATCCCAACCGGATCAGCTTTCTGTCCTGTAAAACTTCTAGGCCCCCTCTTACCTGCTTCTGACCTTATGCTCAAGAACTCTCCTAACTCTAGCCAGAGCTCAGCTTTGGCAACTCTGACCGTTGAGCAGCTCTCATCCCGGGTTTCCTTTACGTCTCTTTCTGATGACACCAGCACAGTGGGCTCCATGGAGGCCTCTGTCCAGCAGCCATCCCAGCAGCAGCAGCTCCTGCAGGAACTGCAGGGTGAGGACCACATCTCTGCTCAGAACTATGTGATCATCTGAAAAAGGGGGAGCTGGCCTCCACCCTATGTTCCATGGATTAGGAACAAGATTTCAGACGTCTATCTGCATGAGTGACAAACTTTCTGAACACCACCACCACCAATAATACTTATCAGCATCATAAAGTATCTCTTAAACACTGATCTTGGCAGGGACGGAACTCCTATTCAGCAGTTTTTGTGGAAAGCAGTAATGCTTGCAAAACGTGTGTGTCATTCAGCATTTTAAGTGGAGACTATGCATTTCATAGTATGTTTGACAGATTAGTACTGTGTCCTGTGTTTTGTTCCAGATTCTTCAGTATAAATAAGCTCTATATCAAAAAGTTGCCTGTCTAAATAGAAAATGTCTTGCTGTGTTTTGTCCTATGGAAAATACTGTAATTCAGGATTATGTTTACAATTGATCCAGGTGTTTGTTTCTAACTTCTGTAATACATACAATGCAAAAAAAAAAAAAAAATGGCCACAACAGTTGCACAGTGCCCACCCTATGGCCTAGCTTCAGGTACTTCAGTTGAAGTCTAAACTCAGGTAACTTGGAATGTATATCATATTGGGATATTAAATATTTCACAGCTAAAAAGCTAAAGAGGGAACATCACTCTTTTGCCTTTCCTTATTTTATGCATTTCCCTTTCCTCTTTACATTCCACATTCTTAGAATAAGAAGTGCATTCAATCCTAGGAGAATGATAATCCTGGACATGGGTGAACATGAGGAGAACCAGCAAAATCTGTGGTGTTTGACATCACTTTGTCATGTGGTTACAATAAAACAACTGTTGCATTCACTGTTTCAACATGTGTACATGTGGCTTTTTTAAAAGTTCAGGTGTTGCTCAGTAAAGGACTGTTACAATGTTGCAAATAAAGTGTTCAGTACTGGACTGTACATAAACATTCCACATCGTGTGTGATGAAATTTAAAGACAAGAATGTCTAGAGTTAATTTCAAAATAAGTGAAGTGTTTGACGGAATGGTTGAGATTTTTTTGTTTATGTTAGCCATCAGGGTCATAACTGTTACCATTTTATCTAAAGACATATTTATGTTTAGTTTCTCCCTTGGAAATTATTTTGCAGGTGAAAAAGTGACAAACTTTTGGTTATTGTTTTCCTCAAGCAGTTTAGGTCCATGATCTTCATTTACATAGAATACTTGGGTCTCAGAATTGATGCAACATAAGCAGGTTTTTTGGTGACTTACAAGAGCAATAGTTTGAAGCTATCTCATTTAAGCCTCTCATAATACATAATCATGAGTAGTTTTGAAATTTGCGATGTGTGAAGTAGAGCATAAACTCGAGAAAATAGCCTTGAACTTGCAGACTTTTGACACAAGTTCTCCACAAAGTGTGAAGAGAGCCTTAGGCATTCCTGATTGGTCAATGGGAGAGCCTAACTTTCATTGTTTTCTTCAGTACAAAGAGTATCCAAAAGACAAGTTTTTGTATTTGTATTCCACTGCTTTCAGTTCAATAAAATCTAGAGTTGTTTCATCTGCGCCTAAAGTGTATGGCACAATTTTCTTAAGAATTAGGGGAACCAGGTGCCTACAGTTAAAGGAATGTTTCAGTTCCTTTCATTCATTCCTGGGTTTTTCTTTTATTTTCTAAGAAGGTTGAAGAAGGATGAGTGATAGAGAAGAAAGCAACACCATTGATTTTTTTTTTTTAAGAAACGATATATATATGTTTGTGTGTGTGTGTGTGTATGTGTGTATTCTGTGCATTATTTTGTCATGATCTCAATTCTCTTCTTTCCACCAAAGTTTGCCGTAATATTTTCTCCTGAAGGTGCATTCTGGCTCCTTTAAATTAGTCAGTGTTATATTGTAGGAGACTGTCATGGAAAAAAGGACTCAGTTTACTTTTGTCATTTTCACAGGGGAACCTTTTAAAACAATCTTTTCAGCAGCAGATACCTTTAACCCTAATAATCTCAGGCCTTGATGAAAATACTATATTTTGTAGATTATGGTTAAAGGGAGAAAATTACTAGTTCCGTAAGATAAATATGAGCTCCATTTGACTTCTGATATCTGGTTTAGCATTACATAATATGTTGATCTTACACTCTGCTTTTGTCCAAATAAAATGCAATAGTATCAATATCAATTTCAGAAAAATGGACTGAATATGTTTTTTTGGTGATTAAATCTGATGTACAATATTTATAGTGACGTGCTTTTATTTTCTCATGAGATACTAAATATTAATTGTGTTGTACATTTGTTCTTAGCATATATTAAAGTTTTGAACCAAATGTGTTAAAGCTTACGCTTTGCCATGTAAATTTCCCAGAAGTTGTTGAGCTCAAATGTATCCTACATCCAGCTGTAGAAATTTGTCAGAAATTGTTTAAATTTTGTATATAATTGTACTGTTTAATTCTAGCCATTGCGCTGAACAGTATTTGAGTTACCATATAATATGGCTTTACACAAGGAAATGTGTGGCTTTTGTTTTGTATTTTTTCAGTATAGAAGTTCCTGTGTCTTATTTAAATAAAGTTATTAGTAAAACTGGAATAGTTCACACATGTTTTTGGAAAGACTGGGGTTGTTGGCTCGTTACCGGAAGAGATAAATTCAGCTCAGGGTAATGGTTGTTTTCTGTACTCATTGAGTTCCTGACCTGCATCTCTGGAGGTGTGGGGTGTCTAACTGGATCAGATTTCTACAACCTGGCTTCCTCTTGGCATTTAACTTACACACTCTCCATCACAAGGTGAGAAGCTAGAGGTCTTAAGTTCCAAGTCTTTGTACTGTTCCCAGGTATGATCACATTAAATAGAGAAAACATTGTTCTTACATCACTTTATACCTCAGAATTTATAGAAATGAGTTTAAATTCAATGAAATCATTTCAAAGGAAGTTGCATAATTCTTGCAAGCAAAGCTGCAGCAATAAAATTTAATTTTTTACTTTATTTGTTTAGATTCAGAATAAGATGGAGAAAAGCTTTACAAAACAAAGGAGGGTTGACATTATGCCCAGTTATCCAGACATGGATATGGTCTGGTAGGCCATATGGTAGCGTGAAAGCAAGAACAAACCACTCTGAGAAATAATTTGTCAGCAGACTGTTGTTCGCTTCCAAAGCGCATCTCAAAGTGATAAGATTTGATCTTTAAATTGAACTTAGAAGTGACCAGTAGCTGTGGTTTTGGCTGAGAAAAATAAAACATAGCTTTTTAAATGGTGGGATGTATCAGCTATGTATATGTTATTTAGGCAGGAAATTATCTACCTTATACAACTTTAAATTTCCATTGCAAGTGAATTCATGTGAAGGAAAGCGGAATTCCTAGCCCCATCTCTTCTTAACTCGATCTTATAATAAGTAATATAAACAGCCCTGAGAACTTAACACAGTATTTGCAAAATCAGACCTCAGGAACAAGGAGGGGAATATTAGGCCTAAGAACTTGCATGTTGTAACCCTATGCTAACCAAAAATAATCACTTGAAGTTTATTTATGAATATTGCAAACTGAGGGGTTACCCCCATCCCTCATCCTCCATCCCACAGTGTAAGGTCACATCTAGCTCTGAAGTTTCATTGTGCCCTATATATTCCCTACCTCTCTCTGGGAAGCTTCTAACATCTACCCTGCTCTCTGATATGCACAAGTCTCGATTTCCCCCGTACACTCACTCTTTTGGTGAACTCATGGTTCTTTGGAGCTGTAGGAGCCTTATGAAGATGGATCCCCTAATTCACATGTTGATTCAAAATCCCTGTAGTCTAGACCAACAGTTCCAATTGTTTAGAGAACATCTCCTCTCAGACATCTTGCCTTATCTCAACCTTAGTGATTCAGTGGAATAAAGACACTGTCTTACCCCCTATTGGACCAAGCCAGCTCTCCTTTACATTCTTAGTTCCAAAGATAAGGACTGTCTGTTTCCTAAATCTCTCAGATTTGCTCTTCTGTCTTCCTATTATCTCACCACTAAATTTTGAGGTGCAGCGACATATGATGGTGGCAGATCAGAGAGCCATGACATCTTAGATGAATTTCTGTGAAGATTGTAATAGCAAGGAACCAAAGTCACTGCGTATGTTAGACTTCCACTAACCTCTGTAGCTATAAGACCAGGGCCAAACTATTCCTGGGCCAAATCCAGCCTGCTGACTGCTTATGTAAATAAAGTGTTCCTGAACAAAGCCACACTCATTTATTTATGGATTGCCTATAGCTATTTTGCAGCACAATGGCACTGTTAAATAGTTGCAACAGAGAGTCTGGCCCACAATGCCTAAAATATTTACTCTCTGGTTCTTTGCTGACCTCTGCTGTACACCAAAGAGCAGACTGGAGACGAGGTGTAGGTAACTTGTATCATATATGTAGTTGGGTTTTGTTTTGTTTTGTTTTAGTCAGAGTCTCACTCTGTTGCCCAGGCTGGAGTGCAGTGGCGCAGTCTTGGCTCACTGCAACTTCCGCCTCCCGGGTTCAAACGATTCTCCTGCCTCAGCCTCCCGAGTAGCTGGGATTACAGGCACCTGCCACCATGCCGGGCTAATTTTTTGTATTTTTAGTAGAGACAAGGTTTCACCATGTTGGCCAAGCTGGTCTCGAACTCCTACCTCATGATCTGCCCGCCTCAGCCTCCCAAAGTGCTGGAATTACAGGCATAAGCCACCGCACCTGGCCTATGTAGATGTTTTAAAAATTAGTCCGTAAATTATTTTATACTCCTCCCTTCAAAAGGTAGAGCTTAATTTTCCTCTCAAGTGTGGGTTGATTTGCTTCTTATCAACAGAATATGGCAGAAGTAATGGGAAGTCACTTCTAAGAACAGGTTATAAAAAGACTAGCTTTGTCTTGGTATTTGTTCTGTTGGATCACTTACTTTGGGAGAAGCTATATTGGGAGGATACTGAGAAAGTTTATGGCGGGACCCTATGGTGAGATTATGGAGGCCCCTGACCTCCTGCCAAAAACCACAAGGAAGCAGATCCTTCAGCTCCAGCCAAGCCATGAGACACCTTGAGCCAGAAACCACCCAGATCAACTGGATACCTGATCCAACGCCCCTGGATACCTGACCCTCAGAAACTGTGTCAAATAATAAATTTTTGTTATTTTAAGGTGACAAGTTTTGGGGTAATTTGTTACATAAGGTTAGAGAACGAATACAACAACCCTCTCTTTCCCCCATACATATCCCATTATTTCCACTATCACCTAGAGCCTTGCCATATAAGTCTGTCCTCTGGGTCCAGAAAACGAAGCTTGCTCTTTTGGAATGCACACTGCTTGGCGAAGCCCTTTTGGACTATGTCTACGACAAAGCTTTTTCAACATAAAATTTTGTTTTTTGAACAGTTTGCATGTTAGAAAAGGATTTCCTATGGAAAATGATGCAAGAAGGAGCAGGATAGGTGATCAGTTTTTAGAGCTGAAAAGAATAAAAGGCAGAATTTCTCTAGAAAAGGAGGAATATCTCCACCTCATATGTCTTTTAGTTAATAGGAGGCTGGTAACCCACTGGTTCTAAAATGACCTATCTCATTCCATATGCATCTCTCAAAGAGGAGAGTAAAAATAATTTTTTTCCCAAAGGCTTTATATCAGTTTGGTGATGGGCTCTCTCCTTCATAACAGCCATTTTCTTAACACTAAGAATTTGAACAATTAGATCATTTTTCCTCCAAAAGATTTCCTGATAACAAGGAGTAGATCCCCTTTCACACACCACAAATTCTACTCAAGTCTTGGCATCTGCTTTAAGCATGACATTGATGACATTCTTTTAGTCAGAATTGGGCATGACTCTGCAGGCAATGGATGTTATTTCAAACCACTGTCTGGAAGCAAGATGGATAAAGGTGGGTATAGGGCTCCACAAGGACCTGCCAAGTGAGGAGAAGGATTCATGCTGGAAAAGCAAACCTTTTCTTAGGTTTTCTTTTCCACTTTGTAAACGAAACAGGTTACACTCAAGGGACAGGACTTAACAAAGGACACTGCTCATGTGCTGCAATAAACAGCCTGCCATTTTTCATATAACTTGAATTGAGACAGACAGGGTAATCTTAGCTGACTCTGTTCACCTGCCCATTTGATTCCAGACAAACACCTGGTGTGGTTTCTCTCTCCTGCTTCCCTTCCCCAATGACCACTCTGCAGCAAGCCCTGGGAGCTTTGTATGAAGAAGCTATTCCTTTTCAAATCCTTAACCCTTTCTCCTGATTGCTCCTCCAAATCTGTGGCCAGTGCAGCAAGTCCTGTGAAGACAATAAGGAGGTAGCAGGAGGAGGCTAAAAATGGTGACATCAAGGAACAGAAACTGGTGAGTGAGGGAAGGAGAGTGTTGAGGTGAGCTTTCATAATATTCATACACCTTTTGAAATATTTGATTTTTTTTTTCTTAAAATGAGCATGTATTCTTTTTGTAATGTTTGGTAACATTACAATGTAAAAGACAAGGAAACAACATGACCATTCTGCAGAACTGTGAACGGCCCTGTTCCCTCTGCTGGTTCCAACTTCTACCCATCAATTTATCATCCAATTTGCAGCAGAAAGTGGATATAACTTAGCTGACTGCTTTATATATGACTAATATAAAAGAAAGGTGAAATTCAAAGGAAGTGATTAACATGAAAATAAATGTTTAACCTCACTAGTAATCAAAGCAATGCAAATTAAAACAATTTGGCAGGGCGCGGTGGCTCATGCCTGTAATCCCAACACTTTGGGAGGCCAAGGTGGGCAAATCACTTGAGGTCAGGGGTTCGAGATCGGTCTGGCCAACATGGTGAAACCCCGTCTCTACTAAAAATACAAAAATTAGCTGGGTGTGCTGGCTCACGCCTGTAGTCCCAGCTACTCGGGAGGCTGAGGCAGAAGAACTGCTTGAACCCGGGAGGTGGAGGTTGCAGTGAGCCGAGATTATGCCATTGTACTCCAGCCTGAGCAACAGAGCGAGACTCCATCTCAAAAAAACAAAAACCAACAATTTATTGCTTTTAAATTGGCAACGAACAAAAAAGGAAGGATAATAGTGCTAAAGGAGGCTGGAGATATACTCTTACATCTGCTATTAGAAGGATACGCTGGCACATGCTTTCCGAACAAGTGGGGCAGCATTTATGCCAAGTGGCAAAACAACAGGTCACAAACCAGTGTGATCCATTTGTTTTATAAAAATACATATATGTGTAGGGGGAAAAAAAAAGGATGAATGTAAACAAAAATTGTAGTGTTAGTAGTGGTTATGGGCCAGGTGCAGTAGCTCACTCCAGGAGTTCTAGCTACTTGGGAGGCTGAGGCAGGAGGACCGCCTGAGCTGAGTTTAAGGCTACACTCCAGCTTGGGTAACAGAGTGAGACCATGTCTCAAAAAAAAAAAAAAAAAAAAGTGCTTATCCGGGGTAGATAATTTTTTAACATTTGCTTTTCTGGTTTTCTAAGTATTCTCTAGCAGTACCTGTTAACCTTGTAATTTGAGAGAAAATGCATGTTAATCTCTAAATATCAAAGGACAGAAAAAGTAGGGAGGGAAAAAAAGGAAATGGCAGCAAAACAATTTTGTTTTAATGAAAATGAGCGACATGTCTTAAAATCAAGGTGGCTTAAGAGAAGGCTTGGTAGAGTGAACTTTGGCTCGGTGGGAGAATCCTAACATGGCATAGTTTCAAGCTTTATCTCCCTTCCCAGAAAAAAAAAATGGTCCCAACATCCTCATACTGTAAGGTAAGCAGGATTAAATTATGTAAGCCTGGAATGGGGTTGAGAGTGTCTTTGGGAAAGGCTGCAGTTTTAGTTCAAAAGACAGAGCATTTTCTGGAGTGTGGCCCATACTGACAGCCTTCCACTCAGTTGAGATGGATTTGTGAAGTGGGCACCAGGGAATCCAGAAATCTGTCCTCTCATTTATGCTTCTTGAATTGCCTCATCTAGAAAATTAAAAGCTACTCCTTGCCCCAAGCAAACTGTAGAAGCCTGAAAATGGCCAAGAGATCGTTCTTGACTGTGATTCATATTTCTAAGTACACTTTTTATTTCAGGTTGTTTGGTCTGATTTTACAGAGATTGCTTAATGTAGGTACATGTGAGATGGACATTGATCCTTTGGTCATAGAGGTTGTTACCTTAGAATTTGTATCAGGAAGATTGGGAATACCAGCATTGAATAGGCTGCACCGGATACTTTGGTTGAGAATTACCAGTGTACAAGACCTTGGGCCCCTTTTATTAATCTTTGCATCTGCAGCTGGCATAAGCCAGGGGCACAGAAAGCAACTTGGGGATTCAGACATTTGCTTATTTCTCCTTCTTGGCAAGTTTCTGCCCCTTATTCACTGAACTAGGTCTCAGCACAGTGCCATCTGTGATTTTGGTCAGCTGGCAGGCCACACATATGTCCCTCCCACATTCTGGAACCCAGAGGCAGTGTGGCATAAGAAGTAATGGTCCAGACATTGGCATCAGACAAGGGTGAGGGATGGCTCTGTGAGCGTGGGAGTCTTTATTTATAAAATGGAGATAATTATTCCATTCCTTAATTAGAATAATAAAGTGGAAAGAGTCGGCAAGCTCTCTGGTGTCTCCCACACAGACACTAATTCTTTTGTATCAGGACTCCATCTTTATGACTTCCTTGTACCTTAATTACCTCCCAAAGGCCCTATTTGCAAATACAATCACATGGCAGTGGGGGGTGGGGGGGTGGGGGGGTTGGGTTATGGCTTCAACATATGAATTTGGTGGTGGAGGGGGTGGGGTAAATAATTTAGTCCATAGCAAATAGGTACTTCCATTAGGTAGATGCAAATTAAAACCACAATGAGATATCACTTCACACCCACTAGAAAGGCCATAATCAAAAAGACAGATAATTACAAGTGTTGGTGAGGATGTGGAGAAATTGGAGCCCTAGTGCATTTCTGGTGGAAGTGTAAAATGGTGTACTTGCTTTGGAAAACTGTCTGGCAATTCCGCAAAAGGTTAAGTATAGAGTAACCGTATGACCCAGCAATTCAATTCCTAGGTGTATACTCAAGAAAGTAAAAAGACTTAAAGATGGTTGAGGGCAGATTCAAGATGGCCGAATAGGAACAGCTCCAGTCTGCAGCTCCCAGCCAGATCGACGCAGAAGGCAGGTGATTTTTGCATTTCCAACTGAGGTACCCAGTCCATCTCATTGGGACTGGTTGGACAGTGGGTGCAGCCCATGGAAGGTGAGCCAAAGCAGGGTGGGGCATCACCTCATCTTGGAAGCAGAAGGGGTTGGGGAATTTTCTCTTCTATCCAAGGGAAGCCATGAGGGTCTGAGGCTGAGGAACTCCGGCACAGATACTGCACTTGTCCCACGGTCTTCACAACCCACAAACCCAAACCAGGAGATCCCCTCCAGTGTTTACACCACCGGGGCACTGGGTTTCAAGCACAAAACTGGGTGACCAACTGAGCAGACACTGAACTAGCTGCAGGAGCTCTTTTTTTTTTGAGATGGAGTCTTGCTCTTGTCGCCCAGGCTGGAGTGCAATGGCACAATCTCAGCTCACTGCAACTTCTGCCTCCTGGGTTCAAGCGATCCTCCTGCCTCAGCCTCCCAAGTAGCTGGGAATACAGGTGCCCACCACCACGCCTGGCTAATTTTTGTATTTTTAGTAGAGATAGGGTTTTGCCATGTTGGCCAGGCTCATTTTGAACTCCTGACCTCAGATGATCCCGCATCAGCCTCCCAAAGTGCTGGGATCACAGGCGTGAGCCACCATGCCCAGCCTCTTTTTTTTTTTTTTCTATACCCCAGTGGCACCTGGAATGCCAGTGAGACAGAACTATTCACTCCCCTAGAAAGGGGTGCTGAAGCCAGGGAGCCAAGTGGTCTGCCTCAGCGGGTCCCACCCCCATGGAACCCAGGAAACTAAGATCCACTGGCTTGAAATTCTCACTGCCAGCACAGCAGCAATCTGAGATTTACCTGGGACTTTTGAGCTTGGTGTGAGGAGGGGCGTCCACCATTGCTGAGGCTTGAGTAGGTAGTTTTTAAGGTTACAGTGTAAACAAAGCTTCTGGGAAGTTCAAACTGGGTGGAGCCCACTGCAGCTCAGCAAGGCTGCTATGGCCAGTCTGCCAGATTTCTCCTCTCTGGACAGGACATCTCTGTGAAAAAGGCAGCAGCCCCAGTCAGAGGCTTATAGCAGACTTAAACATCCCTGCCTGAAGTCTCTGAAGAGAGCAGCAGACCTCCCAGCACAACATTCGAGCTCTGCTAAGGGTCAGACTGCCTCCTCAAGTGGGTCCCTGACCCCCGTATATACTAACTGGGAGACACCTCATACAGGAGAGCTCTGGCTGGCATTGAGCAGGTGCGCCTCTGGGTTGAAGCTTCCAGAGGAAAGAATAGTCAGCAATCTTTGCTGCTCTGCAGCCTCCACTGATGATACCCAGGCAAACAGGATGGGGAGTGGACCTCCAGCAAACTCCAGCAGACTGGCAGCAGAGGGGCCTGACTGTTAGAAGGAAAAGAAACAAACAGAAAGGACTAGCACATCCACTCAAAGACCCCATCCAAAGGTCACCAACATCAAAGACCAAAGGTAGATAAATCCACAAAGATGGGGAAAAAATCAGTGCAAAAAGGCTAAAAACTCCAAAAACCGGAACGCCTCTCCTCCTCCAAAGGCTCACAACTCCCTGCCAGCAAGGGAACAAAACTGGATGGAGAATGAGTGTGATGAACTGACAGAAGTAGGCTTCAGAAGCTGGGTAATAACAAACTCCTCCAAGCTAAAGGAGCATGTTCTAACCCAATGCAAGGAAGCTAAGAACCTTGAAAAAAGGTTAGTTGAATTGCTAACTAGAATAACCAATGTAGAGAAGAACATAAATGACCTGATGGAGCTGAAAAACAGCACAAGAACTTCGTGAAGAATACACAACTATCAACAGCCAAATCGATCAAGCAGAAGAAAGGATAAAAGTGATTGAAGATCAACTTAATGAAATAAAGAGAGAAGAAAAGATTACAGAAAAAAGAATAAAAAGGAACGAACAAAGCCTCCAAGAAATATGGGACTATGTGAAAAGACCAAATGTACATTTGACTGGTGTATCTGAAAGTGACAGGGAGAATGGAACCAAGTTGGAAAACATTCTTCAGGATATTATACAGGAGAACTTCCCCAACCTAGCAAGACAGGCCAACATTCAAATTCAGGAAATACAGAGAACACCACAAAGATACTCCTTGAGAAGGACAACCCCAAGACACATAATCATTAGATTCACCAAGCCTGAAATGAAGGAAAAAATGTTAAGGGCAGCCAGAGAGAAAGGTCAGGTTACCCACAAAGGGAAGCCCATCAGACTAACAGCGGATCTCTCGGCAGAAATCCTACAAGCCAGAAGAGAGTGGGGGCCAATATTCAACGTTCTCAAAGAAAAGAATTTTCAGCCCAGAATTTCATATCCAGCCAAACTAAGCTTCATAAGTGAAGGAGAAATAAAGTCCTTTACAGACAAACAAATGCTGAGAGATTTTGTCACCACCAGACATGCCTTACAAGAGCTCCTGAAGGAAGCGCTAAACATGGAAAGGAACAACCAGTACCAGCCACTGCAAAAACATACCAAATTGTAAAGAACATCAACACTATGAAGAAACTGCATTAACTAATGGGCAAAACAACCAGCTAGCATCAAAATGACAGGATCAAATTCACACATAACAATATTAACCTCAAATGTAAATAGGCTAAATGCCCCAATTAAAAGACACAGACTGGCAAATTGGATAGTCAAGACCCATCAGTGTGCTGTATTCAGGAGACCCATCTCACATGCAAAGACACACATAGGCTCAAAATAAAGGGATGGAGGAATATTTACCAAGCAAATGGAAAGAAAAAAAAAAAACAGGAGTTGCAATAAAAAACAGACTTTAAACCAACAAAGATCAAATGAGACAAAGAAGGGCATTACGTAATAGTAAAGGGATCAATGCAACGAGAAAAATTAACTATTTTAAATATATATGCACCCTATATAGGAGCACCCAGATTCATAAAGCAAGTTCTTAGAGACCTACAAAGAGACTTAGACTCCCACACAATAATAGTGGGAGACTTTGGCACCCAACTGTCAATATTAGACAGATCAACAAGCCAGAAAATTAACAAGGATATTCAGGACTTGAACTCAGCTCTGAACCAAGCAGACCTAACAGACATCTACAGAACTCTCCACCCCAAATAAACAGAATAATACATTCTTCTCAGCACCTCATCACACTTACTCTAAAATTGGCCACATAATTTGAAGTAAAACACTCCTCAGCAAATGCAGAAGAATGGAAATCATAACAAACACTCTCTCAGACCACAAGTGTAATCAAATTAGAACTCAGGATTAAGAAACTCATTCAAAACCGCACAGCTACATGGAAGCTGAACAACCTGCTCCTGAATGACTACTGGGTAAATAATGAAATGAAGGCAGAAATAAAGATGTTCTTTGAATCCAATAAAAATGAAGACACAACGTACCAGAATCTGTGGGATGCATTTAAAGCAGTGTTTACAGGGACATTTATAGCACTAAATGCCCACAAGAGAAAGGAGGAAAGATCTAAAATTGACACCCTAACATCAAAATTAAAAGAACTAGAGAAGCAACAGCAAACAAATTCAAAAGCTAGTAGAAGACATGAAATAACTTAGATCAGAGCAGAACTGAAGGAGATGGAGACACGAAAAACCCTTCAAAAAAAAAAAATCAATAAATCCGGGAGCTGGTTTTTTAAAAAAGTCAACAAAATAGACAGTCTGCTAGCCAGACCAATAAAGAAGAAAAGATAGACGGCCCAAATAGAATAGAATAAAATACACACAATAAAAAGTGATATAGGGAATATCATCCCTGATCCCACAGAAATACAAACTACCATCTATAAGCACCTCTATGCAAATAAACTAGAAAATCTATTAGAAATGGATAAATTCCTGGACACATACACTCTCCCACATCTAAGCCAGGAAGAAGTCGAATCCCTGAATAAACCAATAACAAGTTCTGAAATTGAGGCAGTTATTAATAGCCTAACAACCAAAAAAAGTCCAGGGCCAGATGGATTCACAGCCAAATTCTACCAGAGGTACAAAGAAGAGCTGGTACTATTCCTTCTGAAACTATTCCAATCAATAGAAAAAGAGGGACTCCTCCCTAACTCATTTTATGAGGCCAGCATCATCCTGATACCAAAACCTGGCAGAGATACAACAACAAAAGAAAATTTCAGGCCAATATCCCTGATGAACATCAATGTGAAAATCCTCAATAAAATACTGGCAAACCAAATCCAGCAGCACATCAAAAAGTTTATCCATCACTATCAAGTTGGCTTCATCCCTGGGATGCAAGTCTGGTTCAACATATGCAAATCAATTAATGTAATTCATCACATAAACAGAACCAATGACAAAAACCACATGATTATCTCAATAGACACAGAAAAGGTATTTGATAAAATTTAACAGCCCTTCATGCTAAAAACTCTCAATAAACTAGGTATTGATGGGACGTATCTCAAAATAATAAGAGCTATTTATGACAGACCCACAGCCATTATATTGAATGGGCAAAAACTGGAAGCATTCCCTTTGAAAACTGGCACAAGACAAGGATACCCTCTCTCACCACACCTACTCAACATAGCATTGGAAGTTCTGGCCAGGGCAATTAGGCAAGAGAAAGCAATAAAGCGTATTCAAATAGGAAGAGAAGAAGTCAAATTGTCTCTGTTTGCAGATGACATGATTGTATGTTTAGAAAACCCCATCGTCTCAGCCCAAAATCTCCTTAAGCTGATAAGCAAGTTCAGCAAAGTCTCAGGATACAAAATCAATGTGCAAAAATTACAAGCATTCCTATGCACCAATAACAGACAAACAGAGAGCCAAATCATGAGTGAGCTCCCATTCACAATTGCTACTAAGAGAATAAAATACCTAGGAATACAACTTACAAGGGATGTGAAGGACCTCTTCAAGGAGAACTATAAACCATTGCTCAAGGAAATAAGAGAGGACACAAACAAATGGAAAATCATTCCATGCTCATGGATCAGAAGAATCAATATCATGAAAATGGCCATACTGCCCAAAGTAATTTATAGATTCAATGCTATCCCCATCAAACGACCACTGACTTTCTTCACAGAATTGGAAAAAAACTACTTTAAACTTCATATGGAACCAAAAAAGAGCCCGCATAGCCAAGACAATCCTGGGCAAGAAGAACAAAGCTGGAGGCATCATGCTACCTGACTTCAAACTATACTACAAGGCTAGAGCAACCAAAACAGCATGGTACTACTACCAAAATGGATATAGAGACAAATGGAACAGAACAGAGGCCTCAGAAATAATACCACACATCTACAACCATCTGATCTTTGACAAACCTGATGCACACAAGCAATGGGGAAAAGATTCCCTATTTAATAAAAGGTGTTGGAAAAAACTGGATAGCCATATGCAGAAAACTGAAACTTCCTTACACCTTATACAAAAATCAACTCAAGACGGATCAAAGACTTAAACATAAGACCTAGGACCATAAAAATCCTAGAAGAAAACCTGGGCAATACCATTCAGGACATAGGCATGGGGAAAGACTTCATGTCAAAAACACCAAAAGCAATGGCAACAAAAGCCAAAATTGACAAACAGGATCTAATTAAACTAAAGAGCTTCTGCACAGCTAAAGAAACTATCGTCAGAGTGAACAGGTAACCTACAGAATGGGAGAAAAATTTTGCAATCTATCCATCTGACAAAGGGCTAATATCTAGAATCTACAAATAACTTAAACAAATTTACAAGAAAAAAACAACCCACCCCATCAAAAAATGGACAAAGGATATGAACAGACACTTCTCAAAAGAAGACATTTATGCAGCCAACAGACATATGAAAAAATGCTCATCATCACTGGTCATTAGAGAAATGCAAATCAAAACCACAATGAGATACTATCTCATGCCAGTTAGAATGGCGATCATTAAAAATTCAGGAAACAACAGATGCTGGAGAGATTGTGGAAAAATAGGAACGCTTTTACACTGCTGGTGGGAGTGTCAATGAGTTCAACCATTGCAGAAGTGTGGTGGTTCCTCAAGGATCTGGAACTAGAAATACAATTTGACCCAGCACTCCCATTACTGGGCATATACCCAAAGGATTATAAATCATTCTATGATAAAGACACATGCACACATATGTTTATTGCATCACTATTCAAAATAGCAAAGACTTGGAACCAACCTAAATGTCCATCAATGATAGACTGGATAAAGAAAATGTGGCACATATACACCATGCAATACTATGCAGTCATAAAAAATGATGAGTTCATGTCCTTTGAAGGGACATGGATGAAGCTGGAAACTATCAAACTATCACAAGATCAGAAAACCAAACACCGCACGTTATCACTCATAAGTAGGAGTTGAGCAATGAGAACATATGTACACAGGGAGGGGAACATCACACACCAGGGCCTGTCGGGGGGTGAGGGGCTAGGAGAGGGATAACATTAGGAGAAATACCTAATGTAGGTGACAGGTTGATGGGTGCAGCAAACTACCATGGCATGTGTGTAACTATGTAACAAACTGCCCGTTCTGTACATGTAACCCAGAACTTAAAGTATGATAAAAAAATTTTTAAGGAAGAAAAAAAATCCACTTTTTTTTTTTTTTTTTTGAGACGGCTGGAGCGCAGTGGTGCAATCTTGGCTCACTGCAATCTCCGCCTCCTGGGTTTACGCCATTCTCCTGCCTCAGCCTCCCGAGTAGCTGGGACTACAGGCGCCTGCCACCACGCCCGGCTAATTTTTTTTGAATTTTTATTAGAGACAGGGTTTCACCATGTTAGCCAGGATGGTCTCGATCTCCTGCCCTCGTGATCCGCCCGCCTCAGCCTCCCAAAGTGCTGGGATTACAGGCATGAGCCACTGCGCCTGGACAATCTACATTATTTTTTACAAAAAATTTAAACATCATTCTTATCAGTTCTGAGAATAGTGGGAACCCTCAAAAAAAAAAAGAAAAGAAAAACATGTCCACATGAAAACCAAGTACACAAACGTTCATAGCAGCATTGTTCATAAGAGTCCAAAACTGGAAACAATCCAAATGTTCATCAGTTGATGACTGCATAAATCAAACGTGTCCTATCCATACAATTGTTATTCAGGAATAAAAAGGAATGAAGTGCTGATACCTGCTCCACATGAACAAGCCTTTAAAACATTATGCTAAGTGAAAGAGGCCAGTCACAAAAGACTGCATACTCTATAATCCCATTGATATGAAATGTCCATCATAGGAAAATTTGCAGAGACAGAAAGTAGTAGTTGTTGCCAGGGTCTGGGGTAGGCAGAAATAGGGAGTCACTACTACTAAGTACAGGCTTTCTTTTGGGAGTAATAAAAAATATTCTGGAATTAGATAATGGTAATCATTGCGTGACCTTGTAAATGTACTGAAAGCTACTGAATCATATATTTAAAATGGTAAATTGTATGGTATGTGACATGTATTTTAATTTAAAAATTCACGTATGCAAAAAAACCTATGCCATAGTATAGTTAAGAGGATGAAATGGGTTTATGTGCACATAGCACAGTGCCTGACATAGAGTGACTACTCCACGGATGATAGCTATTTTTATTTTTCATAGTCCATGTAGGGTCAGAGTGAAGAGAATAAACACACAAAGGTGGTTCATAGCTCAAGGCCATTCATCCAACAGGAGGGTGGCCTACTTCCTTCTCTGTTATCTGCTGTTTTCCTGGGTTTCAGTACATGAAGCAGTCAGGCGCCCGACCTGTGGAAGAGGCCAGAGTGCGCGCACTGGTTCTCCACTGTCTTCCCTGCTCATCGTGATCCTGTGTGCCTAGCTCTTCTCACCCTGCCCAGACCTGAAAAGCAAGGCCAGGACACCAGGGCACTTCAGGCTTCAGCCTTGGCCCATTCCTGTCTTTTCAAGTTGCTTTCTCTTTAACCACAGACCTGGTTTGTAGGGCAGAACAACTAGGCTGCTTGGCTCTGGGCTTCTCATCACAGGTTCACCATATAAGCCCAAGATCAAGAAGCAAGGGCTCCTTTCAGGGCTGCTTCTGAGGGCAGGTAATGGATGGGTGGCAAACTACAGGTAGCCAGAGCTCAGGCTAGTGTGCTGTCAGGATTTGTTCTCTCCCTGCTAGTTTCTTCCTTTCCAGCTGGAGCCAAAGTCACAGCTCACCCAGGATGGCAGCTCCTATTGGCAAGACAAAAATACACCTCAGTTTGACTGCTGAGGCCCACGCATGGCCAACTCAACCATTAAGGGCAAAGAGAGAGGACCAAGAACAAAATGGCTGTTACTTCCCTGTGGTGGGAAAGGGGGCCAGAGGAACCTCCAGCTTGCCTACACGTTTGCTGTGGGCTGTCAGTGCTCACAGGAAGTTTCAAGCACTTTGGTGCCCTCTGCATCAGCATGAATCCTATGATGAGCACAACTTTTCTGACTTGTTTTGTTCATCCACCCCTTTGAGAATATATGGAAGCGCTAGACCATTTCATCAAGTTAAATATCCACACAGGTGCATTTTCACAAAAACTTACATATCTCAGAGGATGTACAGAACCATTGAGGCTAAGGGGTCCATAAATCTCTGGACCAGAATAGATTTTATTGTAACAGGTCAGAAAGAGTTTATAACCCAGCCATCAGAAATAGCAGTGAATTTCTGGAAGAGAATAGAAGCAAGGGTGTTGACCTGTCAAGTGCTGTGTATGTCCTAGGAATGCCTTCTGTTTGTACCATGGATGGAAGACAGGGGAGGAAACTCTCAGTGCAGAGCAGATCTTTGGGGTGCCACAGTTCAGGGCCAGATATATTAACAAGAAGACACCTCATACCAAAATCAATAAAGAGTTCCCTGTGAAGTAGCTGGGGAAGGAAGCCCCAGAGAGCTGATAGATAACCCAGCCTGGGCTGATGAGGCATTCCTAAAATTAGTTGCCTCCTCACTGGCTGGCAGAGGGGGGCCAGGGTGTAAGACCCTGTCTTAGTCTGTTCTCACATTGCTATAAGGAAATACCCAAGACTGGGTAATTTATAAAGAAATGAGGTTTAATTGACTCACAGTTCCTCATGGCTGGGGAGGCCTCAGGAAACTTACAGTCATGGTGGAAGGCACCCCTTCTCACAAGGCAGCAGGAGAGAGAATGAGTGCCAGCAGGGGAAATGCCAGATGCTTATAAAACCCTCAGATCTTGTGAGCACTCACTATCACGAGAACAGCATGGGGGGAACTGTCCCATGATTCAGTTACCTCTTACTAGGTCCCTCCCACCACATGTGGGGATTATGGGGATTAGAACTCAAGATGAGATTTGGGTGGGGACACAGCCAAACCATATCAGACCCTATCTGGTTTCAGAGGTTTCCTGAACAGTTCCAATCAGCTCTCTACCAGGGCAAATCATGAAGAAGTTGCCCCCACTAATAATGAGGCCAGTACTTACCCAACACTGAGATGCTGTCAGCAGCTGCATCCCAACAATAGAAGAAGGGACATCCAGTGGTCTGGATGTTCTACTGAAATGCTCCAAGAGTGACAGGCAATAGGAGCTGGGTGGGGGATGGGGAGGAAGACATTGATAGAGTTTGAGGGGCTCCAGAATTTGATTGAGTTTAATCATGTTGTCAAGGAGAATGCCTGCTGGTTCAATGACTGTGGCTAAATGCTTGAGAACTCTAGAGCAAGCACTGGGACATGTTGAGAACAGTGGGGCCCTCAGATCAGTTTCTTACCAATTATCTGAGGATACGACATAGGTGTTTATTTTGTATTAAGGCCAAAGATTCTATTTTCAGAGGAGAATACAAAGAGGTGCAACTGATCAAAGAAACTTAGAAAAACAGCAGAAGTGGAGCCATGCTCAGTCCTCATGGTGCAGTCCTTACAAGGATTCAGCACCCTGGGCTGGTTGCATGGTCCACCCACTCTAGCTGCACACCCCTCTGCTGCTTGTCTTTTCTGTGCCCCTCTGCCCTGCTTGCTCAGAGTTTCCTATTACTCAAGACTCCTATTGCTCTATAGTAACTGTGCATTGCTTTTGCTTGTATTGATATCTCTTGCTTTTATAATTGACAAACTGTTTCACATTATCACCAGCTAAGAATCAAATGAGAGTGAATATGATAAACTCTGAGTCTTCTCTGGGTGAAAAGTGATTCCGCAAGGCCTACCACATTGGCTTCCTGAGCTAGTCAGCTGAATGCAGGAGGTCCTGTGGCTCAGAGCACGACTTCCTAGCTCAAGACTGTTTCTCCTGGCAAAATGGGAGCCAGGACTGCTTAGAAGTGGGGGATATGGAAATGACAGTCATCTTGAATTTTGGTCTTTTTGATACATTCACTTCGAATGTTTCCAATCTCCTGTAAGAAGACAACTGCCAGTATTACAAGACCTTTGTCTACTAAAAGCAAAACTGCACACAAAGAAAACCCTACTGTAAAGCATGTTTTCTTATTTCCTTTGAACAAACTAGACTTTATTGTTGCAAAGTTTGCAACCCATTTTAAAGACCAACAAACTTTATGAGAGATAATAGTGCTCAAGAAATAGTCCATCTATCTGATCCCACTTCCCAGGCCCTTGCAATTAGGCAGGGCTATGTGACTGGTTCTGGGTACTGGAGGGAAGAGAAGTGTGCCTTTTCTAGGATGAAGCATAAAACAGCCAATGCGTGACTCTCAGCTCAGCTTTTCCTTGTGGCTGTGATGGAAAGATTCTTGTGTTTTATGGGATCAGCTGTAGGCCAGTGATGCCTTCGTCAGCTTGAGCACCGGAGGATTTGTGGGGCAAAGCCCATTGAGCTACGTTGGAAATAGAGCACAAAAGGGAAAGGAAGCAAACTTCCTTGTTTTAAATCACTGGGATGTTGTGGTGATTTTGCAAAACCTAACCTGGCCTGTCCTGACTTTACACAGAAGGATGCTGGCAGATCCCTGCAGGAGGACACCTGAGTGAGTAGCACTCTCTTCCTTGGAGCTGGAGGCCAATGAGACTCCCTAATCTACAACTCAGGCTGAGTCTCTCAGCTTCAGGTAATGTCTCAGAGGTTTGTCTTCCCCGTACTGCTGGCATCCCTCTGTGGAGGATCCAGAATCCAATTTCTTCTTTCTTTTTTTTATCATACTTATTGAGGCATAATTTACACACAGTAGAATTCCCTCTTTTTAGTGTACACCTGTATGGGTTTTGACAAATGCATACAGTCATGGAACCACCAACACAATCAGTCTACAAAGAGTTCCATTATCCCCCTACCAAATTCTCTTGTGTCCGTTTGGAATGAACTCTTCCTCTAACCTCAGCCTTGGGCAACCACTGATCCGATATCTGTCCTTATAAGGTTTTTTCCAAAATGTCATACAAATGGAATCACACAATATGAAGGGGTTTTTTTTGTTTTTGTTTGTTTGTTTGTTTGTTTTTCTTTTTTTTTTTTGAGACGGAGTCTCGCTCTGTCGCCCAGGCTGGAGTGCAGTGACGCGATCTCGGCTCACTGCAAGCTCCGCCTCCCGGGTTCACGCCATTCTCCTGCCTCAGCCTCCCGAGTAGCTGGGACTACAGGTGCCCGCCACCATGCCCGGCCAATTTTTTGTATTTTTAGTAGAGACAGGGTTTCACTGTGTTAGCCAGGATGGTTTCCATCTCCTGACCTCGTGATCCACCTGCCTCGGCCTCCTAAAGTGCTAGGATTACAGGCGTGAGCCACCGCGCCTGGCCGCCATTTTTTTTTTTTTTTTTTTTTAACCAGCTTTTTATTTTAGAATACTTTGAGACTTACGGAGAAGTTGCAAAGATAGCACAAAGTTCCCATATGCCCTTTACCCTGCTTCCCATATTGTTCACGTTACATAGCTTGTCAAAATTAAGAAATTAACATTTCTACAATACTATTATGCTATATCTACTATTATACTATACTATACTATACTATACTATACTAAATAAAGCATAGACTTTATTTGGATTCGCCAGTTTTTCCAATGATGTCCTTTTTCTGTTTTGGGATCTGATCCAGGGTCCCCCAACTTAGCATTAAGTTGCTGTAGCTCTTTAGTTTCCTCCCATCTGTGGTTTCTCAGTATTTTCTTGTTTTTCATGACCTGGACACTTTGGAAAGATACTTCTCAGGTATTTTGTGGAATGCCTCTCAATTTGGGTTTGTTTGATATGTTCTGACACCAAGCTTGGGGTTATGACTTTGGGGAGAGAATAGCAGAGGCTAAGTGCCCGTCCCTCTGCATCATGGCGGGGGGCACATGATATTGCTGTGGATTATCATGGTGGTGTATCAATATTCATATTTGCCACTAAATGATATTCCATTGCATGCACATACCACATCAATTGAAGGACATTTGGGTGCTCTCAGTTTGGGAGATTATGAATAAAGCCGATACACACATTCACATACAGGTTTTTGTGTGGATATCCCTTTTATTTCTTTCCCTTCAGGGTAAATTCCTACATGTGGGATTGCTGGGTTGTATGGTAAGCATGTGTGTCACTTTCTGTGACACTGCCAAACTGTTTCCCCAAGTGGCTTCCATGTTACATTCCCATCAACAATGCATGAGAGTTTTAATTGCTCTGCATCCTAATTTCTGTTCATCAGTGTTCCAATTAGTGATTTGTTCTCAAGATACCTTTAAGATTGGTGAGTTTTGTAATGTGTCCCTTTTGTCTGTGGACACAAGAATCCACTTCATATCTCCTAGTCTTACCACAGAATTTTGTCCAGCTTTATGGAAAAATCAGGGGCAACTTATTCAATAGACTTTCTAGTCCTGTCCTCCTCCCTCCATTCCCATAATATTTATGAATGAGGTAATAAATGGTGGAAACAGAAAAGAGAGCCTGGCATGTCTTATGCAAGGTAATTCATTAGGAGAGGGTAGGATTTTTTTTTTTTTTTTTTTCAGATGGGAGTCTCACTCTTGTTTCCCAGGCTGGAGTGCAATGGTGCAGTCTCAGCTCACTGCAACCTCTGCCTCCTGGGCTCGAGCGATTCTCCTGCCTCAGCCTCCCAAGTAGCTGGGATTACAGGTACACACCACCACACTTAAATAATTTTTTTGTATTTTTAGTAGAGACAGGGTTTCACCATGTTGGGCAGCTGGTCTTGAACTCCTGACCTCAGGTGATCCACTCACCTCAGCCTCCCAAAGGGCTGGGATTACAGGAGTGAGCCACCATGCCCAGCCACATTTTAAAAATTTAGTTAAGATTTAAAAAATTGACAAATAGTTGTATATATTCATGGGGTACATAGTGATGTTTCTATCCATATAATGTAAGTGACCACATCAGGATAATTAGCATATCCATCATCTCGAACACGTATCATTTCTTTGTGTTGGGAACATTCAATATCCTCCCTCTAGCTATTTTAAAGTATATGTTATTGTTAACTACAGTCAGCCTACAGTGCTATAGAATACCAGAACTTATTCTATCTAGCTATAATTTTGTGCCCTTTAACAAATCTCTCCCTTCCCCCTTCCAACATTTTACCAAGAGAGTGCACTTTGGTGGCACATTTCTCCACACTTGAGTGTTGCTGTGTGCAAGTACAATGCTAAAGTCTTTGGGGGCATCAACTCAATCCTGTAATGACTCCAAGTGGCAGGAAATGTTACTATTCCTATTTTATGGATGAGAAAACAAGCTTGAGACGGTATATGACTTAGAGCAGACGGAGCCCAGGCTTGACCACAGATTTGTCTGGCTTCAGAGCAAACTTAACAACTGTCTTAAATGCTTCTCCTGGATGCTATCCCCAAAGGGTGTACTTAATAACTAACTTCTGAAAAAATAAAAATAAAAGCGATCATGAAGGACAGGAGTTTTGCCTGTTTCTGCATTTGAATTGTTTTCTACAACTTTTAATTTCTAGCACTTAAGCATTGGCCTGGGAGTCAGTCCTGGAAAACCAAGACTAGTAACCACAGGAATGTGATTACTAGTCTTGGGTTTCCTTGACTTTAAACTTAGTTCTCCACATCCCTTTGGTCTCCTCAGTTTCTTCACATGGATATGAGCAGGTTGGAAGCAAAAAGCTCTAGGACTCCTTTTGTGATTCCATGAAGTCAGCGGGAAGATCAATATTCTCAATGGGCCACTAAGAGCTCCAAGCTTCCAGCCCCAGTGCCTGCTGGGAAGTGGCCTCATGGCACAGGTGGGAGGCGCCTAATAGGGGGGTTTTTGGAAACCACTGCAGTTCTTTAACAACCCTGTTTCATAGCCCTCTGGAAAGACTGGAAAAGCATTTCCTGAAAGTATTCCACTGGAAACTAGAGTGGCTGTGTTGTATTTTCCTGCCTAACATCCATTTTTTTTTCTTTCTCTAGTAACAGCATCCCAATTCTGCCTTAAGGAACTTTCTCTATTCTTGGTCCTTGAGGGTGAGACTCCAGTGCATGAAAAGCTGGGCACACAGCCCATTTCCCACCATGACTACTATGGTTTGAATATATCCCCCAAAGTTCATGTGTTGGAAATTTAATTGCCATTGCAACAGTATTAAGAGGTGAGGCTTTAAAGAGGTGATTAGTCCAAAAAGGAGAATCTCCACCCCTTTCCCAGAAAACTCATGAATAATCCACCCCTTGTTTAGCATATAATCAAGAAATAACTGTAAGTATACTCAGTCAAACGGCCCACGCTGCTACTCTGCCTATGGAGTAGCCATTCCTTATTCCTTTACTTTCTTTTCTTTTGAGATGCAGTTTTGCTCTTTCACCCAGACGAGTGCAGTGGAGCAATCATGGCTCACTGCAACCTGCGCCTCTCAGATTCAAGCAATTTTCCTGCCTTAGCCTCCTAAGTAGCTGGGATTACAGGTGCCCACCACCACCCAGCTAATTTCTTTTAGTAGAGACGGGATTTCACCATGTTGGCCAGGCTGGTCTCAAACTCCTGACCTCAGGTGATCTGCCCACCTCAGCCTCCCAAAGTGCTGGGATTACAGGCGTGAGCCACTGTGCCTGGCCTCCTTTACTTTATTAATAAACTTGTTCTCACTTTACTCTATGGACTCGCCCCAAATTCTTTCTTGTGCATGAGGTCCAAGAGCCCTCTCTTGGGGTCTGGATCAGGACCCCTCTCTGGTAATAATAGCACCATGCATAAGTCCTGCCTACAGGCCCACTGACGCCTCAGGCCGCCCAGGGCTGCCAACTCTGAGTAGATCACGTCTTTTTGGGAAAAACCACTGACAAAAAGTGCTGGTTCGTCCTAAGTTGGTGCATTTCTAATTCTGAAGCTGACGGGTGCTTTTCTCACTTTCCCAGAGCTCAAAAATCAACTTGATATTTCTAAAATTACATTTTGAAGGAAATGAATCTATAAGGTACACCAAAAGCCCAATCCAGCTGGGGAAAGAAGAAAGAAGGAAAATGAATTGTCTCTGGCTCCCTCCCTTAAATTTGTATATTCTTTAAATCTTGGCGGGGGGACAGGGAAGGGAGCCTGGCAGACCACCCCACCTGTATTGGCAGGAAAGCTTTCCAGGAACAGGTGCTCTCTAAATCGCCCCAAAGGGTTCAGTGCAACTGTGATTAAGACCAGGCTCTCATCATGAAATGAAAATGAGGGACAAGTGGGAGTGTACAGGAAGAGGGTAGTGTACCTTTATCTTCTTCTTGCCAGGGCCAGTCCTTGGGTGGCTGAGGAGGGTCCGGGAGGTGGGTCCTGGAGGAAGCCCTTTGCCCCGGCAGGCACGCAGGCCACTTAAAAGAGAATCAGGCAGCAGCTGCAGCTTCTTAAACTGAAAAGGTGGTCCACGGGCTTTGCATGAGCCCGGATCAAAACATGCATATCAAAAGGGATCAAGAGGCTGGCCAAGTGGATTGCAGATAGAAAAGGGAATTGAATCTTTTGTTTTCTTTAAGGTCAAGAAAATTTGGAGAGAAAATGCCTCCATGTGCAATTCTTTCTTTTTCCTTGTAGCGAAGCTTGTCCAGCTACCACAATCCTCTCCCCTCCACCCAAAGAGCAACTTTTAAATGCCACCTGTTAGTATTTAAAGTAATCCACTCGAAATAGATGAACCCCACCCCCTTTGCTGTCCCACCCTTTCCCCCACCAAGCTCTCTGGGCCTCTAGCCTGGACGGAGCGAGTCAGTGCCTCCTCCCTCATCTTCTTACTGTGGTTGCAGGGTTTTCACAGCTGCAAATGTGACCCAGGATGAAACCAGGACTGAGTCTACATTCCATGAAGGGCAGCTTGACTCCCACAATCATTAATCCATTGCTGACGAGGTGACTGCAGGGTGCTGACTGCCGGAGAGACAGAGATTTGGAGAAACAGGGAGACTGTTCTTTGGGGTCATAGCACCTAGTGGTAGAAGCAGATACATAAAGCACAGTCCTTGTGAGGCCAGGGCAAGCACCATCCTAGTGTCACTGGATGAGATGGGAGAGAGGCAGGAAGGGACGGCAGGAACTGAGGAAGTATCATGGAGAGTTGAGGGCTGGTTCCTCACAGGAGACCTGGGGGGTGCACTTGGAGAGGTCCTTGTGGAGCACGTCGGCTCTGCAGAGGCTCTGGAAGGGTAGGTGGGGTTGTGATGGCATCCCAGGAGATGTGCACAGCAAACGCACAGGCCCAGGGTGGGGAGCAGAGGCTGAGGGTACAGCAAGGCTTCCTGTGTGAGTGTGGGAAGGCTCACAAAGTGAGGCCCTGGTGCTGAACTCTTCATATCCTCAAAGCCCACCAATGCCGGGTTGAGGAATCTGCTAAACGAGATTCTAACAAAGGAGACCCCCTGGATAGCTGATGGTAGGCCCGGATGTTAGCGGGGTTCCGTGAGCTCCCTAACATGCCCCATTTCACCTGTAGTGCACTTTCCTGTGCGGAGAAAGAACATCTTCAACATCCCCCATCTCCAGTCCTCCAAGGTATCTTGTAGGGATGGAGGTGATTGCTGTGGCCAGGTCCTTCCATGAGCCGTTCCTGTGTGTGTGTTTCAGGAAGTGGCCCCAGGAAGCCCTTTCAGAGCTGGGCACTGAAGCTGCAGGAGTCCAGGAGAGACCTCCTGGCCCAATCAAGCATGTGGAACCAACTCCTGGGGCAGTATTGGATTCCACCCCTACTCTGGGCCTCTAGCTCATTGAAAGGGGGTATACATGGGCTTCCACAGATGTGTGTGGGCCCTCAGCAGGTCACCTGTGACATGTGTGGCAGGGAGACGTGCCAGCTCTGGGGTCTCTAATAGTGACAGAGTATCCGAGCTGCCAAAATGTAAAGCTGTGGCTCCCACCCCTGCCTGATCCTTCAAGCCCCATGTTGTCCTTCCTGCTGCTGCCTTATCTGGGTGGTATATGGGGTCAAATCAACAGCTTCAAGCCTGCAGTTGGGACCCATCCTTCTCCTCTGCCCCACTCCAGCCCCCACACCCACACCCAGAGCACTTTCCTCAGCACATCACTGAGTCCCCACAACAGACTCCATAAACTTGACTTTGCATGTCAAATATCTTTTCTGTTTAATTAAAAAAAAAAACAAAAACAATGTCACAAGGGGCTTCAGAAATACATGCTTTTGAATTCCAGCCACGAAGAGGACAAAAGGAGACAGTGGTATCTGCAAATATGGCTGCTTTCCATAGAAAGGTTTGTGCCTTGGAGAGAAGCCCAGCTCCTCCACCAGTGTGAGAACACGTGGCCCACCAGGCACCTGCTGTGGGGACAGTGTCTTTGGTTGGCCAGAGCTTCATCCAGAGCTCACTGGAAGGTGGCTTGGCAGGAAGAGGGAATCTTCCTACAGCCCTCCTCCAAAGGGGACAGAGGCTGGGGGCAGAGAAGGAGGCATTTAAGCTTTGCTAGCCTCCTGCTGCCTCTGAGGCTGTAGAACACGTCATTCAAACCTACCATCAAAGTAGGCTTCTGATTTCAACTTGGATCTCACGGTAGCCCAGTGACACCGCAGCAGCCATGATGGGATGTAGGCAGGAGAGCGGCGGCCTGGAAACCGCTTCTAGATAATCCTGTATTATTTAGATCCACATAGAGATACACGAAAACCCTTTATACCAAATAAGAGTAAATAATTATACCAATATAAACAGGGCCGTTGACCCTTTCATTTTATTAAAATGACACATAATTATTAAAACAGCATACTGATCACTTTATACTTCTGCTAGCCCCCAGGGGAGCTGCTGGAGGCGGCATGTGAGTGCCCTCCCGAAGGGTACGGATTCATGCATTGAGCAATTCGTGTTCTTTATCGGTTTTCCCAACAGCATCAGGATTTGAGAGTGGGTCAAGGTCAGCGAAGAGGCTGAACCAGGCAGTCAGGTCTGAGGCAGCCTTAGCAGGTTCTGGGGAGAGAAGAGGAAACATGAGCAAACCCACCTTCCAAATATCCACCTCTGCCATGCGGGATGCAGGCAGGTCCAGGTCATCTTCAAATGCAGGATGTTCAATCAGACAAATCCCTTTGCACTCTGTCTCTGACAATAGTTAAGGAATTCCAGCTCCCGTGGCTGGTTGGCTGGTTAACATTTCCAAACCAGGGCCTGAAGCTCCGTGAATAACAAGCTCTTGTGTTAACAAACTCCCACCTGCACCCCAACCCCACTAATGGCCATAGCCCATGAAAAGCTGATCAAACCCTCAGGCCCTGCCACTTCACCACAACCAGGAAATAGCATAGTTATTTCAGAAATCAGACTGAATGGCTGAGGAAGCAAGGGGCTTTCCACCGTCCGCTGGAGGAATCTTTTCAAATCTGCTGGGTCAGGAGAAATATTACGGCCACTCTTTTTACCCTTCAAAGCAACAGGCCCAAAAGTGTTTGGCGCCCAGGCCTGGCTTCTCCTCTTCTCTCAGGGTCACTGCCTTCTTCAATCCTTTCCTGTTAAAAGGAGGGCCCTGACATGCCTTCCCTTCTCCCAGGGGGTCAATTCCCCTCACTCTTCAGCCTCATTGGAATACTCCCTTCTGCTCTTCCACCTAAACACCTGCCCTAACTTCCTGAATACCACAATTATACAGCCAAATTATTTTCCAGATGAGGAGAACATTTTCTTTTTTTTTTTTTTTTTTACATACAGTTCTTTTCTATGCATACATGTAAGCTTTATATTGTAGTATATCATAACTGTTTCCATGTTGCTACATAATCATAATCATCATAATTAGTATTATTTTAATGGCCATGTAATTATCCATCTTGTTAATGTACCATAATTTACTTAACCTAAATCTTCAAAAATAAGAGAGTGGTTGCTTCCAATTTTTCCGCTATGATAAATAACCTCTAGTTTACCTATTTGTGCATATAGCTTCTTTCATTTTTTTTATTTTATTATTTTTTTTTTTTAATTTGCTTCTGATATTGTGTTGTTTTTTTTTTTTTTTCTTTTATTGTAATTATTATTATTATTATTATTATTATTATTATACTTTAGGTTTTATGGTACATGTGCCCAATGTGCAGTAAGTTACATATGTATACATGTGCCATGCTGGTGCACTGCACCCACCAACTCGTCATCTAGCATTAGGTATATCTCCCAATGTTATCCCTCCCCCCTCCCCCCAACCCACAACAGTCCCTGAAGTGTGATGTTCCCCTTCCTGTGTCCATGTGTTCTCATTGTTCAATTCCCACCTATGAGTGAGAATATGCGGTGTTTGGTTTTTTGTTCTTGCGATAGTTTACTGAGAATGATGATTTCCAATTTCATCCATGTCCCTACAAAGGACATGAACTCATCATTTCTTATGGCTGCATAGTATTCCATGGTGTAGATGTGCCACATTTTCTTAATCCAGTCTATCATTGTTGGACATTTGGGTTGGTTCCAAGTCTTTGCTATTGTGAATAATGCCGCAATAAACATACGTGTGCATGTGTCTTTATAGCAGCATGATTTATAGTCCTTTGGGTATATACCCAGTAATGGGATGGCTGGGTCAAATGGAATTTCTAGTTCTAGATCCCTGAGGAATCGCCACACTGACTTCCACAAGGGTTGAACTAGTTTACAGTCCCACCAACAGTGTAAAAGTGTTCCTATTTCTCCACATCCTCTCCAGCACCTGTTGTTTCCTGACTTTTTAATGATCGCCATTCTAACTGGTGTGAGATGGTATCTCATTGTGGTTTTGATTTGCATTTCTCTGATGGCCAGTGATGGTGAGCATTTTTTCATGTGTCTTTTGGCTGCATAAATGTCTTCTTTTGAGAAGTGTCTGTTCGTGTCCTTCGCCCACTTTTTGATGGGGTTGTTTGTTTTTTTCTTGTAAATTTGTTGGAGTTCATTGTAGATTCTGGATATTAGCCCTTTGTCAGATGAGTAGGTTGCGAAAATTTTCTCCCATTTTGTAGGTTGCCTGTTCACTCTGATGGTAGTTTCCTTTGCTGTGCAGAAGCTCTTTAGTTTAATTAGATCCCATTTGTCAATTTTGGCTTTTGTTGCCATTGCTTTTGGTGTTTTAGACATGAAGTCCTTGCCCATGCCTATGTCCTGAATGGTATTGCCTAGGTTTTCTTCTAGGGTTTTTATGGTTTTAGGTCTAACATTTAAGTCTTTAATCCATCTTGAATTGATTTTTGTATAAGGTGTAAGGAAGGGATCCAGTTTCAGCTTTCTACATATGGCTAGCCAGTTTTCCCAGCACCATTTATTAAATAGGGAATCCTTTCCCCATTTCTTGTTTTTCTCAGGTTTGTCAAAGATCAGATACTTGTAGATATGTGGCATTATTTCTGACGGCTCTGTTCTGTTCCATTGATCTATATCTCTGTTTTGGTACCAGTACCATGCTGTTTTGGTTACTGTAGCCTTGTAGTATAGTTTGAAGTCAGGTAGCGTGATGCCTCCAGCTTTGTTCTTTTGGCTTAGGATTGACTTGGCGATGCGGGCTCTTTTTTGGTTCCATATGAACTTTAAAGTAGTTTTTTCCAATTCTGTGAAGAAAGTCATTGGTAGCTTGATGGGGATGGCATTGAATCTGTAAATTACCTTGGGAAGGATGGCCATTTTCATGATATTGATTCTTCCTACCCATGAGCATGGAATGTTCTTCCATTTGTTTGTATCCTCTTTTATTTCCTTGAGCAGTGGTTTGTAGTTCTCCTTGAAGAGGTCTTTCACATCCCTTGTAAGTTGGATTCCTAGGTATTTTATTCTCTTTGAAGCAATTGTGAATGGGAGTTCACTCATGATTTGGCTCTCTGTTTGTCTGTTATTGATGTATAAGAATGCTTGTGATTTTTGCACATTGATTTTGTATCCTGAGACTTTGCTGAAGTTGCTTATCAGCTTAAGGAGATTTTGGGCTGAGACAATGGGGTTTTCTAGATATACTATCATGTCATCTGCAAACAGGGACAATTTGACTTCCTCTTTTCCTAATTGAATACCCTTGATTTCCTTCTCCTGCCTAATTGCCCTGGCCAGAACTTCCAACACTATGTTGAATAGAAGTGGCGAGAGAGGGCATCCCTGTCTTGTGCCAGTTTTCAAAGGGAATGCTTTCAGTTTTTGCCCATTCAGTATGATATTGGCTGTGGGTTTGTCATAAATAGCTCTTATTATTTTGAGATACGTCCCATCAATTCCTAATTTATTGAGAGTTTTTAGCATGAAGGGTTGTTGAATTTTGTCAAAGGCCTTTTCTGCATCTATTGAGATAATCATGTGGTTTTTGTCTTTGGTTCTGTTTATATGCTGGATTACATTTATTGATTTGCGTATATTGAACCAGCCTTGCATCCCAGGGATGAAGCCCACTTGATCATGGTGGACAAGCTTTTTGATGTGCTGCTGGATTCTGTTTGCCAGTATTTTATTGAGGATTTTTGCATCAATGTTCATCAAGGATATTGGTCTAAAATTCTCTTTTTTTGTTGTGTCTCTGCCAGGCTTTGGTATCAGGATGATGCTGGCCTCATAAAATGAGTTAGAGAGGATTCCCTCTTTTTCTATTGATTGGAATAGTTTCAGAAGGAATGGTACCAGCTCCTCCTTGTACCTCTGGTAGAATTCGGCTGTGAACCCATCTGGTCCTGGACTTTTTTTGGTTGGTAAGCTATTGATTATTGCCATAATTTCAGCTCCTGTTATTGGTCTATTCAGAGATTGAACTTCTTCTTGGTTTAGTCTTGGGAGGGTGTATGTGTTGAGGAATTTATCCATTTGGAGAACATTTTCAAAAGAGTGCCTCACACAAGTGATTTCTAAATAAGATGAAGGCTTTGTTTAAAATACATAAATCATTCCACATGAGAATCTAAGTTCATTGGCTTGGATGACCTGTATTTTTTTTTTCTTCTCCAACAGGTGGGAGTGTCAGAAACATGAAGAAAATGTCTCTGATGGGTGATCCTTCTAGCTGAGAGCAGCTAGGAATGTGATTGCCATTTGGCTGAAAAGAGTCTCAGAAAGTATTGGTAGGACAAGTTGCTAAAACTGGTTAGTGAGGGGATAGAGGCAATGGGATTATATCAATATAAACAGGGCCTTTGATCCTTTCATCAAAATGGCACTGAAATGCTAAGATAGTGTACTGATCACTTTATACTTCTGATTCCCCTCCCTTTCTCTTTTTGTAAAAAAAGTCTTTTGTAGATATCAATGTATCTACATGTAAAAATCAGTGTATCTATGATGGTGAGAAAACTATATCAAGACTTGTTGGTAATATGCAAGTTATTACTATGTAACATTGAATTCCATGTGCAATTAGCCCTGGAATCATCTGGTTTATCTTGATATGATTATCAGAGACAAGAGAGCTCACTATAGCTTAGCTGGAGGGGGAGTGGGCATGGTACTGCCTAAAAAAAGGGAGTCACTCATCTGTCTTTAGTCATGAAGGAGATGGCCCAAGGAAACTGTATGGGGCATGACTGATTTCGCTGGATTAGCCTATCTCTATTCTTGCTAGGGGATATCAAAATATCTTAAAGATGACTGTAGTGAAAATATGCTACACGCTTGTTTCCCCTTCCTTCTAACCTCCTCAAGGGTCTCAGGAGGTCTTCTGAGCGTTATCATGGCCTTGCCGGGAGGAGCCAGTGATTGTGCTTTGGGACAATCCTCACATTCCCCAGGCAGCCACTGTTGGAGACAAAGCAGGTGCAACTTATTTGCATAACACTTAAAAGAGCATCATGGGAACACTTTTTGATGATAATGGAGTAGACACTTCGTTTAACTTCCTGTGGCCAACAAGAGAAAGTCAGTGATACCAAAGAAACAGAGCTAGAGCTGCAAACACAGATGATATCTTCAGTCGAGCAGAGGCTCCCTTGGGGGACCTGTCCCAAAAGAGAACAGATCTCATGAACTTGAAACGACCTCTTTTGACAACTATGAAACCTGGCCCTTTCTGAGGAGCACAAATTAAATGCCCTATTTGGTGGTGGCAATGGTATTTTTGGCTAAAAATAGCAAGCCTCAGAGGCCTTTCATACCTTGGTATTTCCAACCAAACTTGGGGACCACCCAACCACATGTAGATATTTGACTCATCCACATTAGGTACAATTCGATAAAGGGAATTATGAATGAGGACATTAAGCCAGAAAAAGAAGTCAGAATGTAATTTCTGGGATTATTCAAAATTCTCCATCTCATAGCCCTGCTTTGAGCCCTAGATGTTCAAATGGAAATTAGCAAAGTAGTACAGAAAACAGGTTAGGCCACTGGAAAGGAAGGCAGCTGTCATTTCAGAGAGATAAAATGCTGTAATTACCTTTCACTGCAGGGCTGTTGTCATTTGGACTGCTTGTCTTTGGTACTGGCCATGGAGTAGGAGGGGGATTGACACTGCTCTCTGACCAGTCTAATATTCAAAACCAGAGCATGTCAGATCTAGTGAAGAAGTCACATGGACCCACCAGTTGATGGCTACATCCATGGTTCTCAACCATGGTTGCCTCCGAATAAAAATAAGACATTTCTCCCATGTTCCTCATACTGGAATACATTTGAGGAGATAGGAGATATGCATCATCGAACCCAATCCAAAAATATGAAAAATGAAGGAAAAGGTTAGATTCTGAAAAGCAAATAAACTATTGCTATGGATAAAGCATCTTTGCTTTTTAGCTTTATTTATGCCCATTTTTCTTCTCAAGCACAATCGTTTCATGATCATACCAAAGATTATCAACGGTGTTCTAAGGAAAGCAGGTGCCTTGTTTTTCTGTCACAAATGGGGAAAAGCTTAAAAGGGAGAACACCATTAAATGAAGCAATAGGACTAGTAACTGCACATCTTCTCAACTTCCAATATGATCCAGTCCTTTTATTTTCTACACAGCTAATTTAAATTGGGAGATTTACTTAATACAGATAAGTAAATGACAGTCCAGTCCAAATATATGAGGGGGAAAGAAACCCCTCGTTAACTTATGCCTCCCCCTTACAATGGTATTTGGCTTGTGATATGGTTAGGCTTTGTGTCCCCACCCAAATCTCACCTTGAACTGTAATCCCCATAATCCCCATGTGTCAAGGGAGAGACTAGGTGGGGGTAACTGAATCATGGGGATGGTTTCTCCCATGCTGTTCTCCTGATAGTGAGTTCTCGCGAGATCTGATGGTTTTATAAGGAGCTCTTCCCCATTTGCTCCACACTTCTCCTTCCTGCCTCCTTGTGAAGAACATACTTTGCTTCCCCTTCATCTTTGCCATGATTGTAAGTTTCCTGAGGTCTCCCCAGTCATGCTGAACTGTGAGTCAATTAAACCCCTTTCCTTCATAAATTATCCAGTCTTGGGCAGTTCTTTATATTAATAGCAGTGTGAAAACGGACTAATACACCTTGTATAACCCAACCACATGTTCTATAATGCCCCTTGTGCCCTGCCTGCCCCAGAATGGTTAAGAGGCATTCAGCACTCCTGTTTTAGGGCCAGCAAACCTAGTTCCACACAGCATTTACTGTCTATCCTGGAGGTTTTGGCATGACTCATATTTAAAGTAGAACTTTACCATAAGCTTCTTTGCACCTCTGCTTTCATTCTATATATGCAAGTCTTACCTTTCAATGAGACAAGGAATTTTTTGTTTTTCAATTTGCTCCAAAATACTTAACACAGCACAGGTAGATGTTTGCTGATTAAATGGATTGTTGATTCTCACTATAAAATGTAGACCATCAGAGGATGCATCACTGTTGGGATCATTATGCTTAAAACTGTATCCTTTTATTGGGATACTCTGGTCACAGTGTTTTTTAAGGAAAAGATTTGTATCTGATAAGGCTCTCAAGAGAGATCATGTTTGGAAGGCAGAGTTTAGATGAGGCAGTGAAACCAATGTCCAGAGCAAGAATGCCACTCAGTATATGGCACAAAGAGTATAGGATTTAATGCCACTTGTTCACTCTGCCATTCTAAGCTTTACACTTTCCAGTGGACTTCATTATAGAATTATACTCTATTTCTTAGTTTACACTTTCATCTCATTTCCTAGAGTCCTGAGCCCCTGGAAGCCAGGGACAATGTATTATTCATCTTTATATCCTTTAGTGCACTGAATGCTACACAATGGGTGTTCAAATACGTTACTATTGCATAAACATAAACAGAGTACTCTTTTAAACAGTGAGAAGTATACTTCTAAAGCATTATTTTAAGAGATGGCAAAGCAGTACCTGGCACATATTCAGTATTATAATAATACTCACTGGTTGAAGTATTTCATTTTAGGCAAATGGCACAAACCTCACGAACTTATTTATTAAGACTAACTTAATGAAACAGGTGGCCTGTGACCTATTTATTGAATCTAGAACAATGAAAAAATACAAAGAGTTCTAAAAGGCATTGTTATTCATTGGAAAGGTATTTGAACATATACATAACAGAATTCACAAACAATCAAAAGTACTAGACTTGGAGGGAGCTATCTGGGACCGTGGAAATGTTCTAACACTGGACTGTGGTGAAGGCTGCACAATATAAAGTTACCAGAAATCCTTGAGCTGTTCTCTTACAATGGGTGAATTTTTGGCATATAAATTATACTGCAATAAAACAATGTTTTTAGATGACCAGTATTTGGTGTAATCCAGGAATAACATAACCTCCCTGGTTCTTAGAAAATTGGCCCCTGACCATTTTCCTTCTAGACCCAAATCACATAAAATAGTGGTAAATGTGGAAAGTTAAAGTTGTGGTTTCTGTGTGTGCCTAATAATGCTGATCATAGAAAAGCTGAGAAGTATTGAATCTAACTGGTAACTGTCACCCTTTCCTGCAATCCTTCTCCAACACTAAGTGTACCCAAGACCCACCTGTCCTCCAGAGCCCATGCCACCTTTCCCCTAACCCCTGCAGCTTGCCCTCAGTCTCTCAGAACCATGGTTCTCACAATGTGTGCCCTCAACAGAGGCATGGGCATCACCTATGTGTTGGTTAGAAATTCAAGTTCACAAGCCAATGCTGACCTACTGAATCAGAATCCCTGCAGGTAGAGCCCAGGAAGATTTTAGCAAACACTCAAGTGATTGTTATGTAAGTAAAAGTTCGGGAAGCACTTCCTCAGCTGGTCTCTGAGGCTGCCTAGGTCACCATTTCGATTAGAATCACAGGATGCCTTTCGGGCCAGTGTGAGGACTAGGAGAGAGGTTCTTCTAAGAATCAGAGGGGCCCACTTCAGGACCCCACACTCCCAGGCAGCTGACTCCAAATCTTGCAGCTTTATGCTCTTCGATCCTATTGTCCTCTGACAGAGTTCCTGGAGGGCCAGGAACTTCCAGAGAGAACTTGAACTGACTCAGTAAAGCCAGGTGATGAGTAGAAACCCCTCCCTGATCTCTGTACGCTATGCAACACGGTGCGAACTCAAACAAGATAACTCTTCCCATTTCAAAAATATGCACGACACTCAGCTGCAGAGAACACTGGAAAAAAGAGGCAGACTCAAAGCATTATATTTTTCAAAGTATGACATGAACGCATTCCTAAAAGGAGGCAGAAATCAATTTATATGTCAAAATGGAACTCACTTCCTATCATGTAATGTGCGTGTTCTTGAAAAGCTATAAATAAATGAAACATCTGTGTATCAAGTCATACTTTAAAAGAACCCAGAGGCCGCGTGTGGTGGCTCACGTCTGTAATCCCAGCACTTTGGGAAGCCAAAGCAGGCAGATCACTTGAGGTCAGGAGTTCAAGACCAGCCCGGCCAACATGGTGAAACCCTGTCTCTACTAAAAAGACAAAAATTAGCCGGGTGTGGTGGTGGGCACCTGTAATCCCAGCTACTCAGGAGGCTGAGGCAGGAGATTCGCTTGAACCCGGAAGGCGGAGGTTGCAGTGAGCCGAGATCGTGCCACTGTACTCCAGCCTGAGTGACAGAGTGAGAATGCATCTCCAAGATAAAAAATTAATAAGAGGACCCAGGAATACAAATTATATTTTCAAACATGTGATTTCAAAGATGATAATGGCAGATTCCTTTATAGACAAAACAGATATCTTCTACTTGAATTCCTTTGTAAGTATGGATTTTTAAATATTGTTCACCTAAAACACTCATGAACCATACAATGAACACCTAGAATCCATGGATTTGGGGGCTTCTCTGCAGCAGAGGACGTGAAGATCATAAAGCCTGAAGACAGCCCCTCTTTGGGAGCTAAGATGATGGGAACAGTACACCTCAGAATGTTCACAAACACACACAGGGTATCATTATTCCCTTTCCCCGTGGTGTGAAGCAGAAACAACAGCCAGTTTGCCAAGTCACATTCTTTTCTCAGAACAATTATTAAGCATCAGTCTAACAATTCGACTACATGCGCATGAAGAGATAAAATAGTATGTCTATGACACCAACTATTTATGGGAAAAAAAGCAAACACTAAGCTCAGCTACAGTTCCAACCTCATTCATATCACTTTGGAAATTATTTAGGGGAAGGGTGCAATGAGGGTAATTATGGATTGAATGCCAAGCCAGATTTCAAATGTCTTGGCTTCTGTCAGGAAAAAATGCTATTTAAAGAGAACTTAGTGTTGCTAATATTCCCATAATTGCCATCAACTGTTCTCTAGCTGGTGCGAGTTGGCTGAGGCATTTTTAACATGAAGGTGTGGCTAGAAAGATGTCAGCCCATCTCAGAGTAGTTCTGTCAGGAGAGGGGTGGTGAAGAGTGAGCAACCAGGGCACTGAGTTCTGTGAACAAAATGACTACCCTAGCTTTCAGGATCCTTTGGTATATCAAATGTGCTACCCATTTGCAGGAAACAAATAAAATTTTATTAGAGCAAAGCTGCCCCCCTTACTTACGTAAAGGAAAATCTAAATCAGCCAGGCATAAGGCTGGCCAGCTACAGCAGCAAGTGAAGCCAAAGGACACCGCCCAGAGCTGCGCTTTGCCATGGGTGTCATTTACCAGCGGGGAGAGCCGAAGCCCAGGTCTGGGCGGGGATCACAGCCTGGAGAGCTCTGCGGTGGGGCTGCCTGTGAAGGGGAGAGTGGGAACACCACAACCACGTGGCCAAGCACCATCCTGACACCCACAGTTCCCCCTCAGGCCTAGTTTGCATGCCTGCAAGGGGTAGATAAAATGTCCTGCTTCATTTGGGGGTTGTTTGGATAAAATGGGATCTTGTAGATGAAACCAGGTAGGAGAGAGACTAGAGAGCAGGCCCTCAGTAAACTTAAGCTGAATCTAGGAGTTTGTAAGCTAAGCAGATGGCAGGACTAACCCCGGAGGACATCATCTTCAAGGGTTCTCATTTTAGGACTGGTTTCTTTTCATCTAGTGTCATTTGTCAGTTGTCCTCTCCCCCACTTCTTGCCTGCCATCCATCCATCCATCCAGCCAGCCAGCCAGCCAGCCAGCCAGCCAGCCAGCAAGTACTTTTGAACATTTACTGTATTCCAGGCACTGAGCTGTGTTCTGGAAATACGATGGTGAGCAACATAAATATGGGCCCTGTTCCCATGACAACCTAGAGCAAGAGACAGAAAATGGAATCAGAATGAGATCCTGTCATTTGCAACAACCTGGATGGAACTGGAAGACATTATGTTAAGTGAACTAAGCCAAGCGCAGAAAGACAAACTTTGCATGTTCTTACTCATTTGTGGGAGCTAAAAATGAAAACAATTCAATTCATGGAAAGAGAAAGTAGAATGATGGTTACCAGAGGCTGGAGAGGGTGGCAGGCGTGGGAGTAGTAGGGATGGTTAGTGGGTACAAAAATAGAGTTAGAATAAATATGATCTAGCATTTGATGGCATGACAGGGTGACTGCAGTCAACAATAATTTATAGTACATTTAAAAATAACCCAAAGAGTATAATTGGAATGTGTGTAACACAAAGAAATGAGAAACGCTTGAGGTGATGAACACCCCGTTTACCCTGATGTGATTATTACACGTTGCACACCTGTATCAAAATATCTCACATACCCCATAAATACAGACATCTACTATTCCCATAGAAATTAAAAGTTAAAATAAAGTGAATCCATTTTACAATAAGGTAAGGGGAGAGGAATGATTAAGTACAGGTTGTCGTGGACGTGGGGAGCAGAAACACCCTGACTGCTGGGGATGGGGGGACTCAAGGAAGGCTCCTCAGTGAGATGACAGTGGAGTTGAGACACTGAAGGATGAGAAGTTAGCCAGGTAAGACAAGCAGCATGCTGCATAGGTGAGTGGCACGCTCTAAGGAGAAGGGAGAGGATGTGCCAAGACCCCATGGTGGGGACAGACGGGTGCACTGAAGTGTAATATGGCTGGAGTCGGGCATACTGATAGCACACGCGGTTCTCCAGGGAAACAATGCCACAAAGACAGCTAAGCTAAGATGTGGGAGGTGTGGACAGTGAGGAGACAGTCGTGTCCTAAAGGACCTTATAAGCCATGCTGAGGAGTTTAGACCTTATTCAAATGGTGGAACAACTGCAACAACTAAGCAGGTCACAAGGCCTTTCTGGGGATCCTTGATTCCCTGTTCTATAAAACAGGTGTGGAGTAGATCAAAGTTCCTTCTGTGGACTAAATTCTGCAGAGCTCCAAGACCTGCAAATGCTCCTCAGCAGGCATAGGAAGTGCTGCACTTTGGTGGAACTCCATTCCATTGCCTTGTGCTGAGAGTGCCTGCTCTGCATTCAAACTATAAATACACCCCATGGTCTTTTCCCTCACGTGATTCTGAGTACTGGGAATGTCAATTACCTGGAGCCAGGCTAAGCCAGGAATGGCAGGAAGTGAGCACTGTTTGAGGAAAGGTGAAAAGGAGATAACCCGAAGCCTGACATTATATTAGCCTTAAATGGAAATCCATCTAAATGGCAACGGCATCTCAGAATTCGGAAAAACAAAAGAATACCGTGAAGGAACACAAGGCTGTATGTTTTTGGGAATTTGGAACAAGATTCCTAACTTCGGTTTGCAGAGTCCTAAATTAAAAGATGTCCTGATGCATTTATTTGAGCAGCTGGTAATCTTTCTAGTATTAGTGTCTACTTCTAAATTTTGGAAATGGGTAGAGAATTGAGAACATCGACTCTGAGGCCTCTCAGCATTGCCTGTCTCCAGCTCAGGTGGCCTCTCTGGCTGGCTCTCCTCCTACTCACACAAAGAGGCCTTGGGAAGGCACAATTTTCTCATCACTGCATGGCAGAGGAACCCCCACCCCCTACCATGCTGATAACTTCAGACACTCTTAGAAATCCCAGCTAAAATTAACTTCATCTTCTCATTTTCAGCACAACTTGATTCTACATGCATTCCTTTGTTTCAGACTCTTAGAGCTTAAAGTAGGAGGAAAAGAGGATGCCACTGTTCTCCAAATCCCCCTTCCTCTCCATTTCCCCAGGGGACTGGGGACAGAACGAGGAGAGAGGTCGAAGAAGAGAGGTAGAAAAGCAGGGGAGAATCCAGGGAGATGACAGAGGAGGAAACTGAAGAGATGAAGGTGGAAGAGGAGGGGGAAATGTGGATTGTGAGAGGGGGTGAGGGAGCTGGGGAGGTGGCCCAGAGCTTGCACTTCAGTCCTGGTGCCTGTCCCTGAGGACTCGGTGCCCCAGTCTCTCACGGAGAGCCAGGAAAACCTGAGACGCAGCAGGAGTGTGCCAGAGTGAATGTAGCTGCTGGCACACAGGAACAAGATTTCCTAGGACAATCTCAATTTCAAATATTCTATTCTGGAACATCATTCAATTTTGTGCGGACTTAGCCTCTGTCTCCCATACCCATTCCTCCTTTATGGCTCCCCAAATATCTCTATCCCTGTGTGCAACCAGGATGCCCAGGCCAGGGTGTCATTACAAGTCCTGCCCCTCTGACGGCTTCCAAACAGAGGTCTGAAGAGCCCCACTGGGAAATCCATTTTGCTATCAGAGACTGTACTGAGAGGCCAGAGAAGGGAATGGTGAAAGGCACGGATTCTGGAGTCAGGCTGCCTGGGCTCAAAATCCGGCCTGCCCGTTAACAGGAGTGTGATCTTGGGCACATCACTTAACCACTGTTCCTCAGTTTCCCAGGCAATAAAACGGATAACAGTAGCTGGCTGGGAAGGGTACGGTGAGGATTAAAATTCATCCATGTGAAAAGCACACAGGACAGTTCTTGGCACATAGCATGTGCCACACTGAGTGCTGGCTGTTATTTTACCATCTACAAACCACAGATTCACTGAATCATACAATTTTAGACCTCAGCATCTCTGCAGTGGGAACTAACCAAGGGATAAGAAGATAACACAGGGATAAGAAGCTAAGTCCAAGACCTCATTTTACAGATAAGAGGTAAAGGCCCAGAGAACTGAAGGGACCTGACCACCAGCTTCAGAGTGAGGGGGGGGCGGGAATTGCAATATAAAACCCAGGCTCTGAACTCCTCCCCAGTGTTTCACTGAGCCAGTATGCCAAACGGTTGTTTTAGTTTTTTGATACAGGGTCTCACTGTGTTGCCCCAGCCAGAGTGCAGTGGCATGATCACAGCTCACTGCAACCTCCACCTTCCAGGCTCAAGCAATCCTCTCACCTCAGTGCCCCAAGTAGCTAGGACTACAGGCATGCACCAGCATGCTCAACTACTTTAAAAGAAATTTTTTTTTTTTTTTTTTTGTAGAGATGGTGACTCACTATATTGCCCAGGCTGGTCTCAAACTTCTGGCCTCAAGCAATCCTCCTGCCTCAGCCTTCCAAAGTGCTAGGATTACCGGTGTGAGCCACAGTACCTGGCCAACCGAGTGAGATTTTCTACTCTGTGTTTAGTTTGACTACTTAGTCATTGAAGTGGTTTATTGAAATTGCTCTTTGAGATCATCTGGTTGATCAGGGGAAGCAGTTTCAATATAGGGTGGCCAATGTTTAATAATAATCATTAAACTATTATATATAACTATTCACGTGTATAGGTAGATTTTTTTTAGTAGACAGTCTCCTTCTATTGCCCAGACTGGAGTGCAGTGGCATGATCTCTGCTCACTCCACTTCTCGGGTTCAAGTGATTCTCCTGCCTCAGCCTCCCGAGTAGCTGGGACTACAGGCACGCACCACCATGCCCAGCTAATTTTTGTATTTTTAGTAGAGACGGGGTTTCACCATTTTGGCCAGAATGGTCTCAACCTCTTGACCTCATGATCCTCCCACCTCGGCCTCCCAAAGCGCTGGGATTACAGGCATGAGCCACCGCGCCCGGCCGTGTATAGGCAGATTTTCTAGGCCATGGATGCAGTGAAAAAAAAATCTCAAGCTAAAATTCATCCTTTCCTCTTTTTTGAGGGGATTGAGGGTCCTAATAGAAGCATAGAAGGCAGAATTTGACATGATCAGTCATGGAAGCGTAATGTCCATCCTTCATTTGTAACAAACACGTGTTGAAGGATCCCTGAACTGGGAGCACCTGCTGGGAATCTGTAAGTGTGGCAGAAGCTGAATGGTCTGCTTGTTTCAACCACTTAGGTTTGGCTTCTTTTCCTCCTATCATTTCAATTCTGTAGGTATTCAATTGGCAGCTGTTTGCATGCAAAGGAAATAGTACAGTAGTTACAAGTTAACATTTTTTTTTTTTTTTTTTTAGAGACAGAGTCTCACTCACTCTGTCACCCAGACTGGAGTGTAGTGGCGTGATCTCAGCTCACTGCAACCTCTGCTTCCTGGGTTCAAATGATTCTCCTGCCTCAGCCTCCCGAGTAGCTGGACCTACAGATGCACACCACCATACCCAGCTAATTTTTGTATTTTTAGTAGAGACAGGGTTTCACCATATTGGCCAGGCTGGTCTCAAACTCCTGACCTCAAGCCATCTGCCCACCTCGGCCTCCTAAGGTGCTGGGATTACAGGCGTGAGCCACCGTGCCCGGGTGATAACTCCTTTAACACTGACCTTGATAGAATCCCAGCAGAGGAAATAAAACTTCTAGCAGACAGAATGACCCTTTTAAATAGGAAATCAGATCATGTTTCTCTTTGGCTCAAGATCCTGTGATGGCTCCCAATTTTACTTGGGCTGAAAAAAGGTCTAAATTCTTCCAACAGCTATGAATCCCTGTGTGGCCTGGCCTCCGCCTCTGCATCCTCTGAGCACCCCTCCCCCTTGCTTAGTCGGCTCCAGCCAAGTGTCCTTCCTGAAGACCCTTCACTGTGCCAGGCACGTCCTCACCTTAGGGCACTGGCACAGGTTGTTCCCTCTGCCCAGAGCTCCACATGGTTCATTCTCACCTCCTGCAAGTCTCTGCTCAGATCTCATCTTCCCAGTAAGAACCTATTCAGCTCTGCAGCCTGACCTGCTACCCTGACAGCCCCAACACTCCATTATCCCCAGGCTCTACTTTTTCCTTTTCTCCCTAACATTGATCACTTTCTAGCCTACTGTGCGATTTGCTTATTATTATGCTTATTATTCACTGCCTGTCTGCATCCTGTTACAATGTGAGTTCCAGGACAGCAGACAGCCTTGTCTGTTTTGTCCTCAGCTGAATTCCCAGTGCCTGGCACACAGTGGGACTCAGTAAATATTGGCTGAATGAATGAGAGACTTGCTAAAGTGCTAGTAGGATGGCAACCTCAAATGAGATTTTGTTGGCCTGAGTAACAAATGGCCTCCCTTTGCAGTTCCTGTTTCTCTTTCCATAGCATGAGCTTGTGTTTCTCTCTCCCTCTCAGAACACCTCCCTCCTTGGACCTCAGTGTGGTTTGGTGCCTTTCCCATGTATATGGGGCAAGGCTAAAGTGCAATTCCCCATGGCCACTGCCCTTGTCATAGCTCTCAGGCACAGTCTGGCAGCCCCACCGTGGGCACTGAGATGAGCTTCTCTCACTTTGCCTGCTCAGGAAGTGGGCGAGGAGCTCTGACTTCTTGGCTGTCTGCTGATGTGTGTGCATGGGCTCTTACGATGACTGACACTCAGCCACCCTGGCTAAGCAGCAACACAGTTGCAACCATTCCCTGTGGGTAGTAGGGGCTCTTGTGTTTCCAAAGCTGAGGATCTGAGTGAGGTTCGTTCTGCAACATAGCTGGGGAGTCCTCAGCAGCCCTAAGATATCACTTGAGGATCTGGGCTCTGCCTCGACTCTCTCAGGGCTTGTTAGCACCTCCACCACAGGTGGGTGGGGATGAAACTCTAGTCAGTTGGCAGCCTTACTCATTTGCAGCTCCCATGAATGAGGTGGTGAAACCTGGGGTGAAACTCAGGGTGGAGAAACATTTTTGGATTTCATTTATCCCTGCTATCTCTACCTCCATTACTGCAAATAAATGAAATGGCTATGAAACAAGACTCCCAAAGGAAGATAAAAGGAGTCATGTATTTCATTAAAAAAAAAAAGACTTTTTTTTTGTCTTGCCCACCAACTCTTGTGTCCATGATCTCATCTCCAAAGACCTGAGGTTTTAATAGCCCATAATTACTTAATTGTTCCAGCTTTACCATTTTGTTCTCAGCTTTAAGTACCAGAAAAACATGTTGTTTATTAGGGAGACAGCCTAAATTCATAGAAAAACCAAAACAGTTTGATAATTTCTTAAGTGATTCCTGTTTTACAATTAAAGTCACATGAAAGAAGGAAAAAGTGTTGAAATACTAAAAAATGGTTTCCTTTCAGAAGCCTGTGTGTTTAGAAACTCAAAAATTTAAATTTCAACATGAGTTTCAGGCTTTACACTGTCAACCAATGTGTTCCAATGCTAGCAATTCTCAGCCAGCACTTGGTTGGTGTACCTTGAACCCTTACCGATGTTGACAACCCCTCCAGCATTTTTTTATTTTTTCAGACAGAGTCTCACTCTGTTGCCCAGGCTGGAGTGCAGTGGCACGATCTTGGCTCACTGTAACTTTGCCTCCTGGGTTCAAGCGATTCTCCTGCCTCAGCCTCCTGAGTAATTGGGATTTGGGATTATAGGCATGTGCCATCATGCCTACCTAAGTTTTTTTTTTTTTTTGTATTTTTAGTAGAGACGGGCTTCCACCATTGTTGGCCAGGCTGGTCTCAAACTCCTGACCTCAAGTGATCCTCTCACCTTGGCCTCCCAAAGTGCTGGGATTACAGGCATGAGCCACCATGCCTGGCCTGAGAAACCTCTTCTGATCAGTGTGGAAACTCTGTTTTTTCTGTGGCTGAGGAGGTAATGTTTGGCCCTCTGTTTCGGGCAGAACCAGAAGAGTGGAGCTAGCAGGGGGTCCTCAGGGGAGAGGCGGATCAGGACAGAAAGGGAGCAGAAATGCAAGATAAAACTTAGTGTGCAAAAAGAGTGAAGAAGCCCTGTGCAATGTCAGTCAGCACCCAGGAAGAGGGCATGCTTATGGGAACACGGTGAACTCAGGGCGGAGCGGCCAAGTCAACGGGGCCTTGACCATGAAAGCAGTTTGATCCTCTCAAGTATGCCACAAGAAGTCTAAAATCAAAGGATGACAATATGATTTAGAACCACTCATCTAACCCTTGATGTTAACACGGGAGAATTATGAAAAGGAATGTATTTTAAACCCTGAAATATAAAGTTGGAATGTGATTCTGAGTCTCCAGTTAAAAAGTCAATAAAAATAGAGAAAACATTAAAAAAGACAAAGAAGGAAGAAATATACTTTTGGACTGAAAATAAAAAGAATGAACAAACAAAAAACCCCATTTCTATCCCCACCATACCTACCTTGTAGCGAGGCCTGTAAGTCTTTCATATTTTGGTCTAAAAGCTGCGAAGGAAGGAAACCTGAGCCTGTCTGGGGCTTGGGGTCTGGCTCTCCCAGGGCCATAGTGGGCACTGGCTCCTTCACTTGGCCGTCTCCAAACACAGCGGCCCACTCTTTGCTGAAGTCGCCCTCTTCCAGGGAGGAAGCATTGAAGATCTCACTCAACAGCAGCAGGTCATCTTTGTCAGCACCTTCAGGTTCCGGGGTCCCTGCCACTGGTCCCAGGCAAGCTGATTGAAGTAACAAAGAACAAAACATCACCACGGAGGGCTCAAGCCCTCAGGAATCAATGCTGTGGGGGCTGCAAAGGGGGAGACTGGGTGATGGCTAGATTTAAGAAAAAAGTCATCAAAATATACGTTCATCCTATTATTACAGCCTCTCTTAAGAGTTTATAGAATTAAATTTCTAATCCCATGTTCCCTTGTCCCCTGTCCTCCAAAGCAAGTTCAGTTTCTGGGCATCAGACTCTAGAGTTTTGGTTTTTCTTTAATATAAAAACAAATTTACCAAAACATTTCTCAGATATGAAACAAAGCCAAGATTGAAAACATGTTGGAGAACTTAGTTCCTTGTTTGCATAGCTTCCCAAATCTTCCCACACAAGTCCTCAATACACATTGCCTGGGCTGGAACAGCAACACGCCATGTGGCAGCCTGTCCTGCCACCCAGGATGGGGAGAGAACTTTCACCACGCCCTGGCCCAGGGCACGACAGGGAAGGGGAGGATGTCCAGAAGCTCAACAATGCCCAAGAGAGGCATCCTTACTTCCTTCCCACTTTGCTGAATGAAACTCCATTGCATGAAGCAAAGGAAAAGTGGGTCTGGTTTGCCTAACTACCTTTTGCAGCAATAAAATAAAAGGGAAAGAGGCTGCGGATCAGAGAGCTTCACAGGCTAGAGACACAGTTCTAGGAGCGTTGAAGTGAGCACCAGCTCAGAGGGGAAGCCTCAGGTCCACCCCTTCCCTGCTATGTGACTTCAGTAAAACCCTTAGACCCCCTTGAGCCTCTGTTTGCTCATCCACAAGGTTATCATGTTAATAATGGCCACCTCGGTGTTGTCAGGAAGACCAAAAGAAATACACCTTAAACCTAATTGCCTTTCCAGAAGGAAGGCTTTAAAGAAGGCAGCCATCCTTACATGACAAACATTGGCAGAATACTGAATATTGAATACAAGTAGCATTATTATCAGAAATCTTACACCAAGTCCTTTCGTTGGGTTTATTACACATTTTGAGAACCAAAGACTGATGGTGTTATCAACTGTGGCTTTGTGGTGGTATCTAATTGCCACTTGGAAACTATAAACATTTTTGTTGTTAATTCACAAAGAGAAGAAAAAAATCATGATCTATGTTTTTTTTCTGAGACATGCTGCAATTCTGATATGGTCATATTAAATGAGATGACCAGGTTTTCTTCAAATATATAAGATAATTAGTAAGTACAGGCTTTAAAAAAAAAAAGTTCCCTGTGTTGGCTTTACTGGATCTATTTTCAACCACACTTTACATAAAGATCTAAAGATGAAGGGGATTTCTGATGAGCTGAGCAGACAGGCTATAAATCAGGGAGGGGAAGAATCTAGTCACTCTCATGTCCCTGTGGTTTAAAAATAGTGGCAAAACATCACTTTAGTCGGACAACTGTCTAATGTAAGCATCCTTATTGTTTGTGCTATCACAGAAATTCTCACTAAGACATAGCCTGTAGGTGTTGTAGGTGAGAAGATGGGGCAAATGGCATTTTAAACAGGCTTCTAAGACAGTGTGATTATTATTATTATTATTATTATCATTATTATTATACTTTAAGTTTTAGGGTACATGTGCACAATGTGCAGGTTTGTTACACATGTATACATGCACCATGTTGGTGTGCTGCACCCATTAACTCGTCATTTAGCATTAGGTATATCTCCTAATGCTATCCCTCCCTCCTCCCCCCACCGCACAACAGGCCCCGGTGTGTGATGTTCCCCTTCCTGTGTCCATGTGTTCTCATTGTTCAATTCCCAACTATGAGTGAGAACATGTGGTGTTTGGTTTTTTGTCTTTGCGATAGTTTGCTGAGAATGATGGTTTCCAGCTTTATCCATGTCCCTACAAAGGACATGAACTCATCCTTTTTTATGGCTGCATAGTATTCCATGGTATATATATGCCACATTTTCTTAATCCAGTCTATCGTTGTTGGACATTTGGGTTGGTTCCAAGTCTTTGCTATTGTGAATAATGCCGCAATAAACATACGTGGGCATGTGTCTTTATAGCAGCATGATTTATAATCCTTTGGGTATATACCCAGTAATGGGATGGCTGGGTCAAATGGTATTTCGACAGTGTGATATTAACAGGGTAGTTCAGGAACCACTTGAGCCTGCACATGGTGGGCAAGGCAGGACTGTAAGGTCAGGCAGGCAGCCCACCTCTGTGGATGCTGGCAGGAGCTGAAGGAAAGGAAAGCAACCTTCGCAGCTCAGGATGTGTCCATCAACACCTGTATCTATGCATGCTCCCCTCCCCAGCATCACCCTTTTAAGGATTATTAACATTACAAAACTCTACACTTCCTACTTTCAGGTAGGACTGGAATGCCCAAACCCTTTCTTATAGTTTACTTTTTGACCTGACTGAAACCAGATAATTACTGAACCAAACCTATTTTATTGAAACCAAGTCAAGTCAATGTGTAGACCCTGGAGGAGCAGATAATTTCAAATGCACCTTGGAAATGACGTATGTTCCTTCTACAGTTGCTTTATACAGCCCTCCACTAAGTCAAACCCTCAGGGAGGGTTTAGTATAGATGTCTGTCCAGGGAAGATCATCATTAACATTAGCAACAACAAATAATAAACTGTAAGCCTTCTAAAAATAATAATTTATTATATTTTAAATAAAAATAATAATTTATTACAGTCTGTAATAAAAATTACAGACTGTAATAGCTCCATCTTTGTTTTTATTGTTTAGGTTTTGTGCTATGGTGTTTATAATGGACTTTGGTGGTTTTTGCTAACTCAGCATCTCTTCCCTCTGCTTCTTCAGTTTTCCTGTTGGGAAAATGCCTTCCCCATGTGATCCTGGTGAGATGCCTCTGGAAATGACTCCTTACCCTCCACCCCAGTTAATGACTGACGAGGCTGGCCAGAGTCCTCCATCCGCCAGGCCATGGTGATTGGCGCAGGGGTGGACACATTCCGGAATTTGGTATATAGAAACTTAATGGAAGAGGGCCTTTCTTTGGGATTCCAAGCTCTAAAGATGCAAATTTCAGGCTTCCAGTGATAATGAAGTCAACACATAGAGGGAAACAGCCTCAAGAAGTGGAGAGAGAATCCTGACAACACTGTCTAAGCCCCTGGATCCAGCCTTGCTTGAAGCCAATCCACAACTGAGTGTCCCCATTACATGGATCAATACATTCTTTTTTGCTTTTAAAAATTTAAACCTAAACTATTTCAAATAGGGTTTTTCTATCAATTGCAACCAGAAAACTTTTTACTAATACATATCCTATTCAATTCAAACTTTTTAGTGACAGAAAAGAGAAAAGGACCCTTGGTGAGGATATTGCCTACAGCCAGTTCTAAATACAGATTTTGCCTACACTGAGGTCTACCATTGAACTTAGCTTTTTATTTGGCTTCCTGGTTATTCAACAGTTAACAGGCTACACAGTGCACATTTTCTCTTTTAAGAGAACTTACTACTTAGCTAAAAGCAATGAAACTGGCACTGACTTGAACCATAAAACACAAAAACCTCCCAATTATTGCACTGATAATTAAGATGCTTAAAATTATTACACATAATACGTAAGAAAAATCTAATTACAAGTAGAAAAGGACAGGTTCAGGTCTGTAACCAGACAAGTTGAGACTTGAGAAATAACTCTATAGTCAGTTGGCTCTTGAGAATCATGCTATCATTTTCTTTGAAAAAAATTCAACTCAACTGAGAGAAAATGGAGACACATGCAGAGATGTGATAAGCTCTTTGGGAGAAACTCTAGTAAGAAACTCCCAACTGGAGTCAGGGCTTCCACCCATGCAGACATGGATTGCTTCTGGGTTATGGTGCCCCAATCCTGCTTTTGTCTTAAAGGATGAACAAGGGTTGAGGATCTCTCAGGTGCCAAACCCACAGATGCTACTCCAATTCCCTTCACTCTCTTGCAGGCTCCCAAGTCTCTGTGTTTACTTTCTTATCAGATAACCCAACTACAGACACTGCTGCAAAAATAAGAGCCAACAGACATGACTTACTCACATCCTCACCTGTCTCCAACTCCATGACCTTGCAGGCATTGCCTCTCCTTTCTAAGATAAGCCCTCTCTGTGCCCTCCCCTCCTTCCTGAAGCCTGCTCTGTTCCCACCATTATTCAGATCCAGCACCTTTAGTCTTTCATTTTCCATTGCCTCCTTCCCCTAGCGGCAGGAGATGTGTGCCTATCTCAACAATAATCAGCCTTCACTTGATGTTGCTCTCCGCCCTCCCCTCACACTTTCAAGTTACTGTTCTGGTTTCTTCTTCCTTCCACAACCACATACTCTACTTTGTCTCTACTCTTTTCTCAGCTGCCTGTAATTAAGTTCCTGCCCCCACCCTATACTGAAGTAGCTCTCTTGAAGGTCAGCAGTGAGATCCTCATGGCCAGTTCCGATGCTCTTTTCTCAGGCCTTTACCTGTACAGCATCATTTGTACCACTGCCCAGCCTGAAAATGCTGCCATCTCCTGGGAGTCCCCATGAGGTGGCTCTCTTGGATGACCTCCCATCTCCCTGACAGTACCTTCTCCACTGCCTCCTCCTATTCTGGCTGCCCTTAAGGTTTCATCCCAAACCATCATACCTTCCCTACATTCTCTATAGAAGATCTTTTCTATTCTTAGGGTTCCAATGTCACCTCAGAAGGTTCTCCAATCTCTACCTCCAATTCCAAGTTCTTTCTGGAACTCCAATGACAAATTCCTGTCTGGGAGCCCTTCTGGGTTTGCCCATTGGTGAAGCTGCTGGTGCTCCATAGAGGAACCCTCTTACTCTGTATCTTTGCTTAGTCTGTGTTATGGTTTGCATATCTGTCCCTTCCAAAACTCATGCTGATATTTAAACCCTAGTGTGGCAGCTTGAGAGGTGGGGCCTTTAAGAGATGATTGGGTCATGAGGGCTCTGCCCTCACAAATGGGTTAACCCATTCATGGATTAATTAATTAATGGATTATCATGGGAGTGGGACTGGTAGCTTTTATAAGAAGAGGAAGAGAGACCTGAGGGAGCACACTCAGCCCCCTCACCATGTGATGCCCTAAGCCGCCTTGGGACTCAGCAGAGTCCCCACCAGCAAAAAGGCCCTCACCAGATGTGTCCCCTCGGAATTGGACTTTTTAGCCCCTATAACTCTAAGAAATAAATTCCATTTCTTTCTTTTCTTTTCTTGTTTTTTCTTTATAGCGTCTTACTCTGTCATCCAGGCTGGAGTGCAGTGGTGCAACCATAGCACTCCAGACTGGAGTGCCTCCCGAGTAGCTGGGACTACAGGCACATGCCACCATGCCTGGCTAACTTTAAAAACTTTTAAAGAGATAGGGTTTTACTTTGTTGCCCTCTTGGTCTCAAGTGATCCTCCTGCCTTGATCTCCCTAAGTGCTAGGATTACAGGCATGAACCCTTTTCTTTATAAATTATCCAGTTGCCGGTATTCTGTTATAAGCAACAGAAAGCAAAGTTAGACAGGCCGGCTGTGAGATTACTCACTTACTCAAAGGCCTTCAGTGCCTCCCTGACTACTGGCTAAAGTAACACTCTGTCTAGTGGTATTCAGGACCTCTATAGTCAAGCACGAATGCAGCCCTTTCAGCTACCCATCAATATAGCCAATCTGGAAAGCCTTCATTCAATTTGGCAAAACTTCTCTACTTGCCATTGCTCAAACATATTCTGGGAACCTGATGATTTGTCCCAGTGAGAAAAATCATACTTTTTTTTTTTTTTTTTTTTTTTGCAACCAATAGGAATCTTAGAGATCATCTCCTCTAACTCACTTTACAAATAAGGAAAAAGACACCCAGGTTAAATAACCTACCCAATGACACAAAATGTATTAGTTACAGACAATCTTGCTAGGGACCCCGACTCACAGTCAAGGTGTTTTCTCACTGCAGCACTCTGCTTTTACTTCAGAACCTATTAAGGATCTCATGTATAAATTAATATTTAAGCTTTTGTAAAGTGTTGAGGGTTTCTAAGGTCAGATGGCTCCACTGGCAGCCAGGCACCATGCAGGCACCGTGGCAGAAAGGCTGAGATGACAGATCCACTCAGCATGTTTGCCCTGTACTGCCCAAGTTTTCAAAAATAAAAACCCTATGCCCCTGGGAGAACATTCCCTAGGAGAACTGATCCTGAACCAATGAGCAATATCTGTGTGAAAACTTACATAGAGAGGAAGCTCTTTTAAGTTCAGACACGGTGTGGGAAATTGGTGACAGCTCACTCAGGTGGTATTTTTGAACTCATACTGAGTTTCATGACCTCAGCATAAATTAGAACACAGAAGATGGAAGGAAACATAACTACATAGACTGAAAACAAGAGCAAAGGAAAGCTGGCAGATAAATGTCACTTAATTTACCTTCATCTGCGTGTGAAACAGGAAGACTCCATCTCTCTGGTTTTCTCCCCCATCCCCACTCTGGACATTATGACTAATAATGTCCTGCGTGTACTGCACACGCTTGCAGTACAGATGAAAAACCCCAAACACCAACACTATCCTCACATCGCCCAAAGAGAGTAGGGGGAAGATAGGGAGGAAAACACCTTACGAAAATGGCTAACAAGAAAAACATATTCTATATTATAACAAACTGTACTTGTTTGGAACTCAAGAACACTGCTTCTAAGAACTTCGCTCTGATGAAAAATGATATAGATTATAATAAGAACAGATAGAGGAAAAACTACTCCTACTCTCTGAAAAACAAAACAAAACAAAAAACAAACAACAAACCAACAGTGTTGGACCCTGAGAAAGCACTAAAAAAAAAATTCTTGTTCATGATCCCTAAGCTTGCTACTCCATTTCAGCAGTAGACGTTAGCAGACAAGTAATCTTACTGAAAAACATAAAAGCTAGGGCAGGGATAAATATTTATAGACTCTTTATAGAATTTTTTTTCTTTTTGAGACAGAGTGTTACTCTGCTGCCTAGACTGGAGTGCAGTGGTGCAATCTCAGTTCACTGCAACCTCCGCCTCCCGGGTTCAAGCGATTCTCCTGCCTCAGCCTCCAGAGTAGCTGGGATTACAGATGCCCATCACCACGCCTGGCTAATTTTTGGATTTTTAGTAGAGACAGGGTTTCATTATGTTGGCAAGGCTGGTCTCGAACTCTTGAACTCAAGTGATCCACCCATCTTGGCCTCCCAAAGTGCTGGGATTACAAGTGTGAGCCACCGCGCCCGGCCAGAATCTTTATAGAAATCTTTATAAGGGTAAATCTATAGAGAGCACTACAGGCTACAGGATGATCAGCTAAGAACAGTATTTGGTTAAAAAAAAAATGTACCAAAGCCAGCAGTACATCCCAGGATGCTGAGGAAGACAGAGAGGAGGGAAAGTTCATGAGAAAAGAGAAGGCGCTTTTTAGAACTTGCCACTTCATATGTGAGGAAGCAGTCAGATCCCTAGTCAGTAATATATGGACAACTGCAGGAGACAATTCTGAGTGACTCAGGAGGAACTCAGAGGTAAACATGTATGATTGCTGTGGGCTAAAAGTTTTCACCCACACCTATGGTAGCTATTGAATGAGCTATTATTCTGACATGTGACCACAATTTAGAATCACAAGTCTAGAAGTAGTAACCAAGGAAGTAGCAGGAGATAAACATTTTATTTAGAATATAGACAATTAAAATTGTTTTAATTGGCTTAGTCTTGTCCTGGAGAGGGATCTTTTGGGTAAGGCCAACTTATGAGACTTAGGTGAGTTGAATTCATTGAACTGCCTTCTGCTTTGTAACACCACTTTTTTGTTCAGGTATCTGCTATTCATTTTTCTTGGTCCAATTTTGGGAAACACAAAGATTTCTCCATGTTATAATTAACGAATTGAGGCCAGATTGCCACATGTGGTCATAAGGCAGTTTGAGAGCCACTTTCACATGTCTCAAAATGTCACTAACTTTTTTACTTAAAACAGTTTTATAAACTGTGGTCAAATATTGGTTTTCCATTACATTAGCTATTTAGTAGGAGAAAGCCAATGTCATTACGACACTGAATGGGGGTGATTTTCTGGGCAATGGCTCTTTGAGAATCGTTGCTGCTGTCACGAGCGGTCTGCTTTTTGATAACATTGTACCACGGCTTAGCCATTACTTGTCTAACAGAATTACCACTGGGAGTGAACCAGCCCCCAAGCAGCAGGGTGCTAGAGCTTATTGCCCCCAAGTCCTATAAAGTCAGCCATCCCTGGATTAAGCTCTTTTTATTTCTTGACTGTTTAATGTCGTGCATATTGTAATCAGCATTTTAATTCAGGATTTGGGCCTTCCGGCAGTTTTCCAAAGGACACACATTTTGAAGTCAACAAATTAATGAGTGTTCTTTTCTTCAGTCACTACAAGTTCTCTGTGCACTGAGAGAATATTTTTATTCTACTGACCACGTTAATATTTAAGCCGATGCTAGCCTATGGGTTGACACCCTAGAAGCGGAGGCAGACAGTGGGGCAGCACTGCTCATGCCTGAAGAACGGCTGTGTGGGTTGGCAGTGAGAAAGAGAAAAGACCAATTATGTGACATTGCCTTTAATTGAGACAATGTGCAAACCAATACCTCTGCCTGAGAACAACTACACATTTTAAGGGACCAGCACATTAATATCTCTATCTTTACAATTACATAGAGTGCTCAAAAAAGGGGGTATGGACTGCTAGTCTACAAAACTAACAAAGATTGTAACTATAAACCAATGAGATATGAAAGTTGTTTTAAATAAGTAGACAAGTGTCAATCTCATTCCAACGTATCTTGGCACATGCTTTCGAGGAAGTTTATAAAAGTAAGCATCTATCGCAGGCAGTGGCATTTCTGATTTAATTCTGTGAAAAAATGTATGACTACTGACTACTGGGTTAGGGTTGTACCTTTACTGCCAAGTTAAAAAAAATTAAATTCTAAAACCAAGAACCTTTTTTTTTTTTTTTTTTAAGAAAGAGGGAAACAAAATACAGACTCATATTTGCTGTGTCTGGGTAAAGAAACACTAAGATACACTGGGGAATGGAAGTATTAGAATAGGGAGGGGGTTAAGGAAGAGGAATGAGAGTGAGGATTCTTTTACTGTGTATTTTTTTATTATAAGGCGGCTTTTGTCCCAATGTGAATGTACTACCTAGTCAAATTCAAACACTAAAATAATAAAACTAAAGAAGGTGATAATAAAAGCAAAGAGCAAATTATATAAACAAGATGTTGGGAATGAAAGGAATAACAGCCTTCCTATCAAAGTAAGTTAAAGCACGTGAAGGATTATAAATACATTTGTTTACTGGTAAGACTTGTTGAAACTGGGTGGTGGGTACCTAGGTTTGTTCTATTATTGTCTTTACCTGATTTTGGTAAGAATAAAATATTTACCCCCTCCAAAAAATTATTTGTAAAAGACACCTTTATTCTATCAAAATAATCTGTTCTTAAGCCAAAGAGGAAAACGTTTTACAAAAATGGACACCATGTATGGCAATCTACATTAACTGCTTATTACTTCCACTACCTGGTATGATTTCAATATTTATAAATGATTAGTCATTTTGATAAAATATTCATGGGCATTCACACAGTACTGCATAGTATGCTACCTGTCGTAAGACAGTAACAGGGAACGCAGATATCTGTCCTCAAGTTTATATCCCTAAACCCTGAAAACTTAATGCTAGAGGTGTGGTGCCTTTCTACGTTTGAAAAAACTTTAACCAATGTCCTCTGTCTTCCAGAGACTCTCTTCCTTGCACACTTTGTAAATTAAATCAACATCAAACCCAGACTGAACTGAGTTGTCTGCCCTGGTTGACTGGGGCCTGCAGCATAACCTCGGCCAATCTGTAGTCCTGTGAGAAATCTGTAAAGCCAGGGCAGGCTGCATGCCAACCACCAGGGCATGGGATGCTCTGGAGTTTGGCTCTAAATTTCAGGTGTATTTTGGACTCTTGGTACATCATTAAAAGGAAACCCTTGGTCAGATGGAGAGCTAAGGCTATAATTAGGCTGAACCCTCTCAATGTCTTAGGATTACTTAACACTCTACATTCTCACTCAAATCCATGGTTCTGGATTCTCTTTTGGGAGGTTTTTTCGTAAGTGATTTTAGGTTTGGTAAATTCAGGTGTGGGACTTAACCAAGCAAACTCTCCCTCTGCATCTACCTAAGGGTCAGTAGAGACTTAGTACAGTAAATCACCCACAAAACATTACTAGTCCTACTATCTCAACTCATGGCCATTTGACATAACCCTGTGTTAGAGGCCATCAACTACCCCTTAGACACGATCTCCAACTCTGACAATAACCCACCAAGGCTGTTGCTATTGTTTCCATTTTACACATAAGAATAACTGAGGCTTAGAGAGTTTAAGTATGAAGCAAATCACTTAAAATACAGGCCATTTATGGTAAAATCCGTCTTTAAATCCACGTGTCTGATTCTGAAAGTCATGTTTTTTCTACTATAGCATGTGACCCATGACATAACTTTTAGCTGTAGTAGTTTGAACATTATGAAATTAATTATACTAATGATGATAGGTCTACACATACTATTTTGTGCTTGGGCATATTTAAGGTCAGTTATAAAGACTGTCACCCAAAAAACTTTCCTTTGGAATGCAAAGCTATTAAAAAGATTAAGATTACACTTTCTTACATGTAAAAGAGTAATTTAAAAAATCAAACAAATCATAATCCCAAAGAAACACATAAATCTTACCACCTTCCTCAGGTTTCATGTCTAATAGTTCATCTATGGGTCCTTTAGAGAAGAGGAAAGAAAACAAAATTATGAGTCAGTTTCATTTTGTGAGGAGTTTGAGTCAAATAATTAAAATTGAGTAGTTTTCCTTAATCTAGATTACCTGAGCATGCAGTATGTGTAGAACTTTTGTCTAAGGCAGATAAAATACTTTTTCCATCTTCAGCTGTAATATAACATGTGCAACTGGTTACCAACAACTCAAAATGGTGTGCATGTTCATACGCTATTGCAGGGTAAGGTAAATGCACGGCTTCGGGAAGAAATGGGATCCACAAACTCAGGCAGAAGCAAGGGTCCTCAGATTACACTGGACTCCTGTTATTAGCTCTCAGAGAATGCTGAATTAACAGCCCTGAATCTTTGCTTTGTTTGGCAGATAACCTGAAAATCATATGACATTGATCTAACAATTCTCCTTCCATGGACAAGTGTGTGACTTCAGTAACTGGCTATTACTTGATGATGCTAATGAACTTTAGCCATATGGGCCTGGCTAAAATGAAAAGGTAGATTACTAAGTGAAAGAGGTCAATCTGAAAAGGCTACACATTGTATGATTCCAATTATATGACATTTTAGAAAAGACAAAACTATGAGGACAGTAAGAAGATCAGCATTTGCCAAGGGTTTGAGGGGAGGGAGGGATGAACAGTGGAGGACACAGGGGTTTCAGGGCAGTGAAACTATTTTGTATGGTCCTGTAATGGTAGATACATATCATTATACATTTGTAATGCCCACAAAATGTATAACACCAAGAGTGAATGCTAATGTAAACTATGGACTTTGGGTGATAATGATGTCAATGTAGGTTTATTGACTATAACAAATATACCCCCTGGTGTAGGATGTTAATAGTGGGAAAGGCTATGTATATGCTGGGGAAAGGAATATATGGGAAATCTCTGTACTTTGAGCCTAATTTTGCTGTGAACCAAAAACTATTCTAAACAATAAAGTGTGTCTGTGTGTGTGTTTGTAATAGAACAGCCTTAAAACTTGATTTGCTCATATGTTCATTAGCCTTTCTGCAAGTCACAGAATAAAAGAAATATGATACTTCATTATAATGGATTTTATTCTGTGCATATATAAAACAAGATGATCGACATTTACAATCTCTAAATATGCAAATACCACAAGCAATTATACCGCACAAGGAACGAGAGAAAATTTGATTCCCCTGCATTGTCACATATTGTATGAATATATAATTTATATAGATTTATAACTTGCATACAAATATAATAAACTGCAGTTCACATTTTCCCACAGAAACCATGTTTTCCTATCCAATTACCTTGACTATGACAACATTAGTGATTCGTGCTGTGGGTACACTGAGGCTGGAGGGCTTGGATCCATATAGACAGAGAGCTCTTCTGTGGCCAACAAGAGCAGGCCCAGCTGCTCCCTTTCTCCTCCTGCCACTCGGTCCCCCTCATGCTCTGGAGCATGGTTTCTCTGACTTTCTCCAGGTCCTCCTGTGCCCATAACCTTTGCCCAGGCTGTTTCTTCTGCTTTGACAAGTCTTGCCATAGCACTTGGCTTAGCCAGTTCCCCGATCTCCTCAAAAAGTTGTGTCCTCTCCATCACATGTGCCCAAAGCCCTACACCTCTCCCTTGGAGCTCCCACCAAAGCTGGAGCTGCTGGATTACTTGTGTAATGATTAGATTACCATCTGCTTGCGCTTTTGACTGTCAGCCTCATCCTGGAAGGGACTATGTCTGGTGCACCACTGTATGCCCAGAGCCCAGCGCCATGCCTGGCACAGAGGCGGCTCAATAAACATCTGTTGAACAAATGAACAAGTGCATGAGTACTTGTATGTGAAGGTGTACATGTGTGAATGGATGACATGAAGCAAGCATTAGAGGCAAAAAGTGAGTCTTTTGTTGTTGTTGTTGAAAGGCAGATAGGAGAAAAGCAAATAGGAGGAGAAGCAAGTGGGTGGAAAGGTAAAAAGGAAGATAGAGGGTGAAGGAGAAGAATGGAGCAGAGGAGAAGTTCTAGAATCTCCTTTGCCTCCTCCTATCTTCCAGAAAGGTACCACACCAGAGGGTGAAGCAGGAAGAGATGCATATGTCCCCAAGGGGGACCAGGTAAACACAATGTTAGGGTAATTTTAGTTCTCTTCATAACACCTGTAAAACATTCCCCTGCATCTCCGAGGAGCTTGAGTGCTAGTGAAGTGCTTGGTACTGCATCACATTAATTCTACCACAATCTATCAAACCCTGTGTCCCTTTGTGAGGTGAAGGACCAGTGAAAACACTGGCAGTAACAGCAGGAGACAGAAATAGCTGATGAGCCTGCACAGCACACTGTGCCATCTCCCAACGCTCTGACCCCTTCTCCTAACACATCAGGTTCAGTTCACCTGAGGGATCGGGGGTTGCTTGGCACTGGCAGGCTGAGGCATCAGCTGGCAGGGCAGGGTGAGCAGCTCCTGTTTCCAACATCGACAAACATCCACCCACCCCACACATACCGCAAATCCACATCTCCTGAGGTCATAGCCTCATCTTATTAAAACTAGAACTAGTCAGGGTCACAGCAGAAATCTTATAATCTGCTGTGGAAAGAATCAGAGATTTGCCAGTTCCCATCGTGGCTGCCCCTCTGAAGAGCTGCTGCTGACGTGACTGTGATGTGATTTTCTGGTTCACAATACACAGCCTCTCTCAGTAATGCTGTAGGGTTGACATGGTGGATATCTGAACATTTAGAACTGAGTCTACAGGAAGCAAATTAGCCTTTTCTCAGTTGAAAAAGAAGAAAGGCCTAGGAGGAGTTTGTCAAAAAGTAAAATGACTTGGCTGTTGAGCATTAAGTAATATTTCATAAGCAATTCTAAATAAAAATCAAAACTTACTCTTAAAACTAGTGGATTCCTTGCGCTGGTTTTCTTCCTCTAATGAAATTAATCTTAAAATAAAAAAGAGGTTTAGTCATCAAGTTCTACCAATGTTATATTTATGATACAGCCAGACTTTCAGTACAATATTACTTCACTTTTAACACAAACACATACACCACACACACACACACACACACACGAAGAAGGGTCAACATATAGTCATTTACATGCCAATTTGCTGGCCTTCTGTCCCTTTCTGTAGCATCTTAATATCTGAATTTGCTTTCATCTCAAGGCAAATACTCTGTAAATATCTAGATGGGCAGTTAGATATAAATAAGATAGATGCATACAGTTATCACCTTAAAAAATAGTAAAAATTGATAGTAAAAAAACTGTAAAAAATCAATCAGAATCGATTTCTTCTGATTCCTAGTGTTATAGGAGAGGACACCTCCAGAGGTTAGCTCGGCAACAGAGGCTGCAGGCAGGACCACTCACAAATCCAGGCTGACCATCTCCTACTGAACTCTCACCACTTCTTTAAACACAAAGACACATCACTGCCCTTGAGATTCACTTGGTGCCTCCGAACCTTCCTCCTAGCACCGTGATGCACCTTCACCTGCTATTTCTAAACAAAATTCACGTCCAATGTTCACTGTCATTTTAAATAGTTACTGGGTTATACTTTGTGAGCTTTTAAAAATGAAGTACTGAAGTATTTGAGAAATCTGAATTAATTAAAACAAATCAAGAAAATCCCAGGTAATCCCCTTCCAAGTAAAGGTGAATGCTTTATTTTGATTGTATGAACTTATATGGTGAAAAGAAGGTGCAGGGACCCACTTCAGGCCTCACCTCTTACTACACAAGAGTATGTGGGCAGCCCCTTAACCTTCTGGAACCTTCCTTCCATCTTTTACACGACGAGGAAAATCCCAGCCTTGACGTCACTGAAGGTTGTCATGAGACGGAATTAACATAAATAAAACACCTAGCATCGTACCTGGTTCATAGTAGGTGCTCACTAAAATGATAGCTAGCAATATTACCATCACCAGGAATGGGTTAAACTGGTTCACCATAAAATAGCCAGTTTTACTAGATTCAGATCACATTCTACAGTCTGTCCTTCAGTGAGAACTTGTATTCATTCTGCATCAAAAAATTTATCTAGTACATATACTCTTTAAAATTTAAAAAGGCTAATATTGGCAGCAACTTTTCCTGTGGGACAAAAAATATATCTGAAAGTCGATTTAGAAATACAATAAAAGTATAAGCCTGTTTTACCATAAGACTGTCAAAATTTTTTTGTGTGTGGAAAAGGAGTAGAGAATAGAAACAAGGCCATCCATTTTGTTTTCCTAGGTCGGCCAGTTCAAAGATTAACTGCATTCCTGCAAGCTATTATATCTCCAGAGAAAATGATATAGATGCACATTTAAACCTCCTTCTCACTGTATGAGAATGGGAACCATGCACCACATATGGTGAAAAGTTCATCTCAGTATTTAAAATGACAAGAGGCACCTTCTTTGTAAAGGGGCATGAAATGGAGATGGAGCAGTCATTTCCCGTACTTGAAGCTGTTCTCTGTTTCACAGAGAAGAAAACAGACATTCTGCATGGTAGAAAACACAGTGCCAAAATCCAACACTTTCATATGATGATGCTTTAGTATGCACGTGTCCCAGGGCAATTTCATAGGTAAGCTCCCTCAGTGAGAGAAAAGCCAGGGGATTTCCTATCTAGAAGAGCATCTAGTGTTGACAAAAGACCAGATAGGGTCCAGAAACCAGAGAAAGTGCAAAGCTAGGGCTCAGGCCACAGGCAGAGAGCCAGGGAGTGCTGGGGACATTTGTCCATTTACCCTGTCTTGTCCCAGTCAGCTCCTCACAAGTGTGCCCTTCTAAGTCCCCTGGAAACCGATCTCTTACTGGGATACGTTAGTCACGACCTAGCAGGAACATGTGTTAAAGGGGTTTGGCTGGGATGCTAATACATCTACTCTGAGAAGTGAGGAAGTAAGACAACGAGTCTGCGTCTGAGGCCCAGCCAGGTTCGGTCAGCGAGAACCACATAACTCTCACCTGTGGGAAGAAAGATGCAGAGGGAAGGAACCTGTGACTTACTGACTCGGCTCCTGCACGGCTGCATCTGTACTTTCCTGCTGGGTGATTTTCTTCTTCTTTTCTTTCTCAACTAATTTTTTCATAGGGTCTTGTAAGCTCTTGATCACGAGCCATAGAAAAATGAAAAAAAAAAAAAGAAGAAGAAGAAATAGAGACAAAAAAAGAAAAGAAAGGTTATCAATTAAAAAATTCAACTGCCATTGGTCCCAGCAACCGAACTTTGAATTACAGGTATTGGTGACCTTGAACCAATCAGCTGGAAGAAATAAAATTTTATATGGTGAAGCAACAATGTTCTCAGACACATCCAAGAAATACTAGCATATATAGCAGAGCTGATTTGCCACTAGATTTATGTTTTCCATTTTGTGATAAGTTATTCAAACGTGGCCTTTTGGCTATTGCTAACTTTATTTTTCAACTGCAACATGCAGTTAAGATAAACATTCTGTTCTGTTTGCAGCCCACACACTGACAAAGTAGAAGTTCCTCCCACCTCCACCAGAGATGAGACAATTTCATTTTATTTTAAATTTTGTTTGCTATTTTGCAATCTAAAACTCAGTTTTAAAAAATAACAGAAAACAAAACCTTTTCTTAAAAAACCAAAAATAGTGGCTTAACATATTCTGACAACCTAACTCCCATGAGTGGACAGAGCAGGTGCATCCAAATCTTTGTAGATTAAAATGGGTGAGAGTCTTTTTTTGGCACATCATTTGTTGGAGTTACTGTTTTCAAGGTTAACTAAATATTTAAGTTTTTTTTTTTTTTTTTAAACAGCAAGTGCCTAGAAACTGTATACCAGTGACAATGACCCTGAAAGAAAAAGCAAAACATTTCTAGAACTGAATAATGAGTTATACAAAAAGATCTCTATTTCTGGCCCTAATTAAAACACAAACCTACAAATACAAAATAAACATCTCAGGATACTTATCCTTCTTATATTCTCAGAACTACTAAAATCCAAGTCATGAGCCTGGGGCCTTCACTTTGTTTCTCCTGTCCTTCTCCTGCCTATCGTTCACTTGTCTGACACACATAGGAGGCAACCAGGTTTCATGGCCAGTTCTGATTGATTAGTACTGGCTGACTGGAGGGCCAGCGAAGATGATCCTCAGGCTGTGTCTCGGCAGAGCAGACCTGTGATTGATTTTGGTGTCTGCCATGGACACCAGATGGATACCGGTGTCACACTTCCAAACTGCCAGCTCTGTTTCTCTCTCTGCACAGAGTAATTTTCCTAAAACACCCACATCATCATGTTATCCTTCTTTTCAAGAATCTTATTTCTTGAGAAGGACCAGCGTATTTCTTTATTATAAGATCTTCCTTATTTCTTTCCACTTCTAATATCAACCTCTCTGACCAATTTTGAAGATCTTCTAAAATGGAATCCCAGCCTCACTTTCCCAACTTGCTTCCTACCATCCCCCAAACATGAGCTTTCTTTCAATTAAGATGGTCTCCTCATAGTCTCCCATGTGCTAGTTTCTTCCTTCTTGTCTTTGTTCATTCTGCTTCTTTAACCTAAGATGCTCCATTTGTTTATCCTCATTAATCCTATGAGTGTTTTCAAAGTCCAGATCAATTACCAGTATTTTCTGCAAACCTTCACTAAGCATGCCAAATTCAGGAAAGTCTTTCCATATCCAAACAGCACTTCAGTTTTATTAATATTTGATCATATTTATCCTGTATTATGTTTTGTCTCTGTAAAATATTTTCTAAATTAGAAACATAATAGAACCACATGCAGCAAGTTTGATAAAAAAGTAAAAATTACTCATAATTCCATATCCTGAAAATGATGATTATTTTCATATATTTTCTGTTTTTTTCATACTCACATTGCTTGTATGATTGGAATCATTGTATATATATACAAAAAATATAAATATATAGAGAGACAGTAGTCCTTTTAACCAATATAATTTGTGTAGATATTTCATAATTTAAAAAAGGCTTATTAGACTAGAGAATATAAAAAAGACTTTATATACCTTAAGCAGTTAATGTTAAAACTGAAATATAAAAGTGTGCATTCCTTCACCAACATTCTAAAGTAGAACCCAGGTCTTCTCTGAGTATATGTCCCCTGATTGGAGTTCTGAAGCATTTTCTTGCATAAAGCACATCCGTAAGGCAATGACATCATTTTTAATGACTCCTATTTCTGGACATTTAGATTAGTTCATTCAGTCAACAAACAGTTTTTGAGCACTACCCAATGACAGGTGCTGTTGGGTGCTTTGGATACACCGGTGAACACGACAGACAAAATTATTAGCTAGCGATGGGTCTAGGTAGATAATTAAAACAGACAGATAGAAAGTGATTGGGTCATTACCCCAGTTAGCAGGATGTCCTCTTTTGGAAGTGACATTTCAACTAAGAGCTAAATGACAAGAAGGAGCCAGCCAGGTGAAGCTCAGGGAGAAGAGAGCTCCGAGTCAACGGCTCAAAGGTAGGAATAGCTTGGTTTGTCTGAGGAACAAAAAGAATGCCACTGGAGCTGCTGTATGGTTGGCAAGAGTACAAGTCTTATGAGACTGGGATAAAGAGGTCAGCAGGGGTCACATGGGGAGAACATTCCTGTACCCAGATTCATCAATATTTAACATTTTTACCTATTTTGTTCCATCATCATCTTTTGCTCTGTCTCCCTAATGCATGACAACTAAATGCAATACATGATCCTTGGCTGCTGCAGCCTGCACTGGAGGGGAAAATGATACTAAAGGCAGTGTCAGGACAAATGAGACAACTGGAATATGGACTGCAGTCTGGATGTTCATGATTTTTTTATATACCCCAAAGCTTCCAGTGAAAGTCAGGCATGTGTGTGCGTGTGTGTGTGTGTGTGTGTGTGTGTGTGTGTGTGTGTTTAGTAAATGTGCAGCCAGGAGGAAGGAGTTCAGTAGATGTCAAGGATGTACTCTTTTCAATCGATCTGCCAATTACAGCATTTTATTCATGTACACACACACACACACACACACACACACACACACATGCCTTTCAGTAGTTTTATTCCCCCACAAAATGGTCCAACTCTGGTCAAAGTGAAGCCAGGAATCTTTTCAGCCAAGGTTCTGATGGCTCCCAAGACTCACTTTTAAATTTTGTAACACTTGTCCAGGCCTCCTGGTTTGCTCAATTATCTTCTCATTGTGTTTCCTTTTTATCAATCAACGCTAGGCAGGGCCAGGACATGTCTGCTCTCAGCCAGCCCTGTCTAGCTGCCACAGCGCTTGCCTAAACCCCTGAGATGCCCTTGACAGCTCCACGGTTATCATCCTTTCTGTCTCCAGCCTGACCTCCCCTCATAACCACACTTGAGCAGCTCTCAGACAATCCTTTTGTAATGTAAACCACTCACTCCTCCTTTTCAACCCCTTCCCCTGTTGGCCCATTAGCAGGGACTCAATTGTTGGCTCCCTGTCACCACAATCACAGTTAAGTCACTACTGTGCTTCTCCCAACAGAATGGCTGTAGTTCCAACTATTTAAAATTATTATTAATAATTCCTGTGGCAATTGCTCCTCTCTTCCTACTATTACTATTATTCCTGTAACAATTTGGCTGTTGCAGCTCAAGAGAGGTGCTAAATATGTACTTGTTGAATGATAAATGCGTGTACATAAGGTTACACTAAAAAAGCTAGAGTTCTTTAGGTAGGAAATTCAAAGGCTCAGGGGAGTAATTTGAAAAGGTTTATAAAACCACAAGCAAAATTAATACTGAGCACATGGACTTGTTTATTAAATATTAGAATTTTGAGCCAAGGGGAGCATACACACACACACACACACACACAAGCTTAACTGAGGTATAATTCAAATACCATAGAATTCACCCCATTTTTAGAATTTACCATACTGTTCAATGGTTTGTAGTACACAGCAAGTAGGTCCTTGAATAATGTCATTTTGTTATAATGTTGATGAGGAAAAAAAATGGATTTCCTGGCCCGGGGCCACTCTCAGGGTGGAGTTTGCACATTCTGCCCATGTCTGAGTGGGTTTTCTCCTGGCTCCACTCCAGCTTCCTCCCATACCCCAAGCTACACAAGTCAGGTGAATGTGCGATTCTACATGGTCCCAGTGTGAATGACTGTGGGGGTGTGTGTCGGTGCGACCTGCTATGGGGTGGTATCCTGTCTAGGACTGGTTCCCATCCTGTGCCCTGAGCTGCTGGGATAGGCTCCCGCCATCCACCACCCTGAACTGGAATAAGCAGTTTGGAAAATGGACAAATGAATAAATAAAATTTATCATAAAAAATCCTTCAAGTATATAACCATACAGAAGCATGACAATAAACACTGTGACAGCAAAGCACCCGGTGAGCCCACTGTATTTGTGATTGTGATTGAACTGCCTGCTGGTAGGCGGTGCCTTAGAGTTTTCGCTTCGCCAACACTTATTCCTTAATTTAACCCACTACCACTCTGACTCCCCGTCACTCACTGATCCACCAAGAACTGGGTAAAGAATTATCTTACTTTTTTTTTTTTTAAACTTTCTTAAATGTACATATAACTTAGATTTATCTCAACATTAAATATTAGAAGTGTTTTGGGTCTTTATTTAGAAGTTTGGTGATGTTTTTGTGACCATAAATTGTTACATCGTAAGAACTTAACTCTTGATTGTATAATTAGCCTATGGTAAAATTGATTTCATTATACATTGTTTTGCTTAAAGTCACAGTTTCTCAAGAACAAACTGATGACAGTGAGGACTTACTGTATTCACAGAGTTGTACGATCATCACCATAATCAATTTCAGGACATTTTCAAGGGACATCACCAAGACAGAATTTTTAGACCAAACGAAGCTAAATACTCTTTGATATAGCAAGGAAAAAAACAATCACACATATGGAACTTGTTTCTTACAAAAGATGGTATACATTGAAGATATAAAGGGGCTACGGGGAACATTAAAAGATCATGGAGGAAAAAGTCATAACCCCCTTCATCCCCCCAAATTAGTTCCTGGGTGTGACTGTCAGATACAGGATATTCTATAGACTGCTCTCCCCGAGGTTTGATCACAAAGGCTCAACTAGGGGTAGAAGGTGGAGGTGAATTCTTCAAATTATTTTGAAGTCCACAACTCCGTTGAAATGCTTAACCCTATAGAATGCATAGAAGTCAGGGGTGACAATATTTTCTGTGTGACATGAACACCTGCTCAGGCAAAATGAATCTAAGAGGACTGTCTATATATAGATGAGGCAGCCATCAGATGAACTATTATTTCCAATTACTAGCTGATGGGAGCCACATTTGAATTCATGTCCAGAAATGAAAACTCCAAAAACATTCTGTTTTGAAACCCCAAACCCACTCAGTCTCTCATTAAAATTGCTCATGAAAATTGCTGTGTATTAGCAGCACACAGAGTCATACAAGACTGAAAGTTTCTTCGTGGAGGAAAGAATGTTTTTAGACTAAGCAACTTTTCTCTGTTAAGGCTGCACTAACATGCTAATAATTTCCACCCATGCTTAAATGGTTTCAGGAAGCACACACACACAGTAGTATATAAGATCAGCATGACAGAGGAAACTCACAGATCGAGCTTGCAAAAGTGTCTTAGAAAGGAAACAGCTTAATATAATAATGGGAGTTACCACTTCCTGTATTAGGAAAATAAAAGCAACAGCAACATTCATCTGAATGAATGCAAAACTACTTAGCAAAACAAATTTCACAGACACAAGGCCAGCAGCCAGTTCTAATAACCTAAATTTAATGTTTAACTTTGACAACTGAGTAGTATCTTCTCTAGCCTTTAATTATGACATCTAATTTTCTTATGCTACTTTCCATTAATTATATTGTATACATATGAAGGTGCCAAGTAATTGTCTATAAAAAAAAATAAAAGTGTGGGCATGGTTAAAAAGTGCTGAATTCAGTTGGGTATGTGTATATGTGTGTTTATACAATTAGAAGTACATGAAAATAAAAACAGAGGCCACAGTCATGTGTACTGGCCACATAATTCATGGACATTTAGCACATACGTACTCTCTTGCCCTCACTATGCACTTACAAATTTATAAAGACACTATATAAGAAACACTATTACTCTGTAACTAGAGGTAACCTTGAATTGTACTGTATGAAAAAGTAAAATTAGAGAAAAATAATCACAATCATAAACAAGATAGATAATATTCTTCTTTAAAAATAAGATGGAAAATTGATAATGACAAGGCACCATACTGTCCTGGAAACAAATGGACTTTGGAGATGGGTCATATAGTGTTGTGGCATGGACATGGTCTCCACTCCTTGGAGGTCTTGGTTTACTCATGAGAACAATGGAGGTAATGACGAGTATTCGTCTTGTGATGTTGTGAGGATGAACTGAGAGGGTGCTTCTACACAGTACCAAGCGCATACCAAGCACTCAAAACTTGCTTTCTTATCAATGACTTTTAAAGTTCTAAAGGGAATTAGATGTCTTAAGTGCTTCTCCTGTGGTAGGTACTGTGCTCTGTGTTTTCTATATCTCACTTAATCCTCACAAAACCCAGATAAACCTTGTATTCCTGCTTTCCTGACAGGAAAATGGAGACTTGGAGAGGTGAACTGACTTGCTTCAGGCCATTTGGCTATTAACAGGTAGAAGCAATATTTGAATCCGGGTCTTAAAAATTCTACAACTAGTTAAGAAATGGTATTAAATACCCCAGCCAGCATGTAGTGACCTTCCCCTTCAATATGAGGTGTTTGGGAGATCGAGAGGACTTCATCCCAAACTCTAAAAGAAGAGCCATACATTCCCAGGTATCTGAAGGACTGACATACAAATCATGCTCTTTTTGCCTATAAGCAAACACTTCAAAGTGCTATTTTTAATTGAAAGTTTGCAGCTGTATTTTTTAAAGGTGGCACTTCTGCTTTCTCCTCTTCCCTTCCTGCCCCATGGCCAGAAGTGCCCCTGGGAAGCAGTGCATGGCCCTGCTGGGGAAGGCAGGAGCATCCCAATTCCCAGTCTTCTGCACAATGGGCATGCAGGCCCAGGCAAACGACTAGACCTTTCTGAGTTTCTGTGCCCTCATTTGAAACAGGGAAACAAGAACAAGTATATCCAATGTTCCAAGGTTATTTTGAGGGTTAAAGGAAATATATTGACTTTCTATATGTCAGTGCTGAACCTAGCAGTATTATTAATTACAATCCCAACCTTGGCACACTGTGTGACAAATTCTCCTAGACATTATTTCACCTCACCCTTTGCAGAGCGTTTGGCCCAGACAACCTACCCACACAATAGTAATATTTTTCCCTTTCCCCTCAGGGAGGAGTTAGGGAATGAGAGAGGTGGGGGATGGAGAAGCAACATGCCATTGTGAAGGTCTGAGCTACCAGCTGCCTGGGAGAACCAATGCCAGTCGCCATCAGGCGTGGATGAACAAATGACAAGCCACACTCTGGCTCGTCCCCCTCAGATTTCAGTGGTGGCCTTGGTCAGTCCCTCCACTCCCTCCTTTCTTGGTGACCTGGATGCATCCCAATTTTCTGCTTCCAATGATCTGGCCTGGAGCAGCTTGGGAAAAAAATAGCCTTGCTAAATGCTGTGTAAAGTAATGACACTGAGAGAAAACTTGAAAGCCTAAAAGGATATCCTGGATGCTCGCCATATGTAATTGTCTTGTTGGGACTGGTAACTAAAATAGCATTGCAGGGATATTTACCCAATTTTCATAAAAACTATTATGGCTTTATTTTCAAAGCAAGTAACTACAGAGCCATGTGGCCGGTTGGTAAGTGTTCCAGTGATTAACTGAGAAATGTGGAGGTGGGTGGAAGAAGGCTGCGAGGCATATGAATTTGTGAAAAACAAAATTTAGAAAAGGATGTTTTTTGAATTTTCAAAGCTAAAAGCATTCTGGTCTCTAGAATGATGTTCCATCTAACAGTGCTAAGACCTACACCCCAAGAGAGAAACGAGGAAACATGGGCACATCTGTTTCAATGGTTATTTCTGAACATGTTCAGAGTTATGTTTTCAAATTCAGGTTTCCCTAGCGTTAAAATCTTGGCACAGATCAAGAGTGAGTTGTAAAGCCAAATTACATTTTTTAGAATTAGCCCTGTTGCAGAGATGGGAGGCCCTACTGCCTTTCCTGCCTGCAGGCCTTCCCAGCCCTCTTCTATCCCTGGTGGGAATTCTGTGAGCCCAGACCAAGGTCTGCAAAGCTGAAGGACAGGTTTGGGAATCGAGTTGCCAGAGTGTCTGTGAAAGCCAGGGAGGGGGTGGGTTGGGTTACCCTGGGGTGAGATCTGGCCAGACCTCCTGTCCCACTGCCATTCATAGCCTCACCTGTGAAACTCACATAAAACTGACAATCTAGGGTGAAATGGAGAGTGAGAAAGTAACATAACCTAGAAACCCCAACAAACTCTCCTGTATTGATGCTTCGGATGGCTGTCTTCTGGATCTACTACAGAATTCATAGTAAGTACAACCCCATTACCAGCACTGTGTCATTACTGGAGCCTTTACCATGGCTGTTATCCTCACCACTGCCACCACCATCTCAACAACCACCACCACCATTACCGTCACCCTTACCACCACCACCACCACTCGTCTCTTTCACCACTGCTATTACCATCACCACCTCCACCACCACCACCACCACCACCATTATCTCCTTCACCAACACTACCTCCACCACTACCACCATCACCTCCTCCACCACTACCACCATCTCCTCCACCACCACTACCACCACCACCACCACCATTATCTCCTTCATCACCACTACCCCCACCACTACCACCATCACCTTCTCCACCACCATCACCACCACCACCATCTCCTTCATCACCACTACCCCCACCACTACCACCATCACCTCCTCCACCACCGTCACCATAACCATCACCATCACCACCACCACCACCATCTCCTTCATCACCACTACCCCCACCACCATCACCATCACCATCACCTCCACCACCACCACCACCACCATCTCCTTCATCACCACTACCCCCACCACTACCACCATCAACTCCTCCACCACCATCACCATAACCATCACCATCACCACCACCACCACCATCTCCTTCATCACCACTACCCCCACCACCATCACCATCACCATCACCTCCACCACCACCACCACCACCATCTCCTTCGTCACCACTACCCCCACCACTACCACCATCACCATCACCTCCACCACCACCACCACCACCACCATCTCCTTCGTCACCACTACCCCCACCACTATCACCATCACCATCACCTCCACCACCACTACCACCACCACCAACATTATCTCCTTCATCACCACTACCCCCACCACTACCACCATCACCATCACCTCCACCACCACCACCACCACCACCATTATCTCCTTCATCACCACGGCCCCCACCACTACCACCATCACCTCTTCCACCACTACCACCATCTCCTCCACCACCACTATCACCACCACCACCATTATCTCCTTCATCACCACTACCCCCACCACTACCACCATCACCTCTTCCACCACTACCATCATCTCCTCTATCACCACTACCACCACCACCTCCTCCAGCACTGCTGCTGCCATTGCTTTCACCTCCTTTGTCACCACTGCTGCCATCACCAGCATCACCAACACAAACACTGCTACCACTTTCACAACCACTCACACCTCTCTCACTACCACCACCGTGCAGAGCCAGACTTAAAGCTATGTCTGGCTGGCTCCAGAGCTTGTGCTTTTACATACTTTGTTTTATCACAAAACCAGAGAAAATGAAGAGCGAAGTCAAAAAACTGGCTTTCCTTCCAAAAACACTAGAACGAGACATCTCACAGGAATCCACTTTACTACTGGCCATTTTCATTAAATACAGGCACTCTGATCTCCTTAAAAATACAAATGCAGGAGGACATGCCCCTGGATGAGTATGTCCACTGCTGCAAGGGGCCCAGTGCTCACTGCGACACCCAACTCAACCTGCTGCCAGCACGCCAGATAGAGGGAAAATGGTCACTGATATAATATATGTCAGATTTTCCAGGGAAAAGCCACTCTACTTATGAGGTCTTTTTTTTCCTCCTTGATAAATGTCTGCTCTGGATCTGTGGAGAAATGTGAAAGTAAATGACATCCTCAAAAGATGAAGCAAAGACTATCACATCTCAGTGTTGGTAATTTAAGATAGGGTACTGCTCTCCTAACAAGACAGAATTTCATTTAGTATTTTAAAATGCCATAAACTCCTAGTCTAAGTTACTTTCTCTAGAAAAGTGACCATGTTTTCAAGTTCTGGCTAGTAACATTCCATTCCTAGCCCCATGACTCAATAATTTCTACCATGTGAAAGATAGTCCCAGATGATTTAGCATCAATATAAAATAAATATATTAATTACAACTCATGCAGAATATATATATACGTAGTAACATTTCAATGAATTGATAAATGTTTGTTGTGTGAAAATACAAGATCAGGGAATTGCTTTTGTCATTGGAAACCACTTAGAAGATAGTTTCTCTGCCTTAAACTTGAGCTGTTATAATTATCAGATTAAAATTTTTTAAATATTAAATTTCAAAGCTAAACTATAAAGTTAAAATGCTTCAAAAATCTATTTATTATAAAAAAAATTAAAGTGAAGGAATATGTCAGTAAAAGTAGAATCAATATAATTATATTAGGCTTGGGTAAAAAAGCAATATTTGTTGTCACATAAAACATTACAACAAAATATCACAACAGTCACTTGGATATTTTTCAAGTATGAGGTGAAGACTCAATTCATCTTTACAATAAAATTATTTTGTAAAAGAATTATAACTCTATTTCTTACAGAAAGGTTCAGTAGAAGTAAAACTTTGTGCTTCTTGGGGCATGAGTTATATCTCTGTAATTCTGCAGCAAAAAACTTGTCCCTCCAAACAGGATGCACCGAGTGTTTAACACATTAATTATCATCCTTCATCAAGCATAAAACTAACAGTCAGGAAATACAGCTGCAATGGCACAATTACCAACACACTCAGAATACACCCTGAAGCAAAGAAAACAAATGGCTTGCTTTTCATTAACAGAGCTTGGCAACCCTCTCTAAAGACAATGTTTTCTTTCCAGTCAGAGTCCCAAAAGGCATTTCAGGGGCTATTTGCTTAGGTAAATCAACAGAATAAATTAATTGTAGAAATATTTACTTAAATTTCAAAATGGCCATTATCAACACAGAGTGCCATTCAGAATAAAATTATATATATTAAAAGATGACTTGATAAAATACAAATCTTATAAACACAGGACATGTATTAAAAATACTGGTGCAAGAGGGTTGGGAAGTCACACAATATCCTTGTATTTTACTGTGATACATACAGTATTAATGGCTTTCATCATCATGTTTTGTGGCATACAAAACAATATGCAACATACTTATATTGATGTAATAGTGAATTGTGTCATAACAGGATTCCATTATATCATATTTGAGTCCACATAAAGAAAAATATTAGGTTGGTGCAAAAGTAATTGTGGTTTTTGCCACTAAAAGTAATGGAAAAACCCATAATTACTTTTGAACCAACCTAATAATTATCTATCAGCTTGAGATTCTAATGTAATATGTCTTCATTGAAAGCCTAGATGAATACCATTTTAGAGAGGTAACAAAAGAACAAAAGTACAGTTTATTTGGTTGGTTTCTGAACATTTATTCTTAATATTACCATAACACCATTATACCTTAACAGATACATTATTACTCCTACTAAGATTATATTACAATTAAACCATGAACTATTACTTAAACCATAATTTAAGGACAGCTCTGGGGATGTAAAAGCTAACAGATAGTCATCTGCCCAAAATATTTTAAGTATGTCCTGAACCACTGCTGTCAAACTTTCACTAAATTCTCTGCCCAGAAATGCTCTAACATAATCAGCTTGATCCTCTCTGCAGGATAAATGTCGCAGCAAAAATTAAGGAGCCATATTTTCCTCAGCACAGGAGGCCAGGGATACACATATGGATTCTTCCATGCTTGTGGCACAACTTCAATGTCATGAATTCACATTGTACTTTATACGCAACTAACTCATGCCTGAAGTTCTTCTGAATTATACTTGGGGTAGGCATCATTTCATCTTCCAACTGGTTGGTGTATGTAATGTACAGTTGTCTTGTAAAAGACAGATAACCTTTGAAATGATATATAAAAGAAAACCCGACGCACATTCATGCCCTAAACCCTAAAAGCCTCTGCTTTATCAAAGAGTAAAATCCATGGGATTTTACTCAGGCCTGTATAAGAATTGTGAATAGTGTGCCTTATACTTTTAACCAATCTGCCTTGGTCAGAATGCCTCCTTCTGAAGGTGCAGTAAATCAGAGATGATGAAGCCCCTACCCACAATGGTAACATTGCCAGTGTGAAAGGGAAGGCTGAGGGCACACTGTGTACAAAACATTTGGCTGGACAAAAGAGGATACATAAGAAATAAAAGCTCCTTCCCTTGAAGTGCTTATAGTTGACAGAGCAAAACAGTGCTCACTCTGAATGCATTCACCATGCAACATGCCAGCTAGTGCCAATCAATGGGCAGGCAGCCAGCTGGGAGAGGATAATGAAGAACAAATTCTTTGGCCAGGTGTCCCGTCTGGAGCCAGGTCAGGTGCAGCACAATGTGAGTGGACTTCCTTGGGTTCCTCTTGGAACCTTCATTTTAAGGGCCAGGGTCTTAAAGCATTTTTTGGTACTTGTATATATGCAGTGACATTATACACATCTCAAAATAAAAAAAGTGATTTAAGGCAAAAAAAATGCATTTTAATGTTTTAACGTCTTGTCAAGCAAGGTGATGAAACACATACAAATTGCTTGAACAATAAAGAGCAAGGCAAGTTCAAGGTGAACTTTAGCTAGTTCATGCCTCGTTTTTTTCTTTCAAAGACATGACCTGACAATGAAGTACCCACTGTTCTCTCATCATTCTTAAAATCCTTTTGGAGCCAAAATCACTTCTTTATCTCAATATGCATTCATCCTTTGTAACCACTAGAGAGAAAAACACTCCATGTGCAGATTCAATACTGAGAATCAGACACTGTGCATGTATCCCTACTGAGATGAAAAATCATTGAGTTTAATACTGCTTTTTCAATTAGAAAATATTGCTGTAGTCTTACAGAAAAATTCAATTTTATGTTGGATAATACTCTCAGAATAAAATGATACATTTCAGAAGTAAGAGAGGAAAGGAGGATACCTTCTCAAGTGAGGATATTTGAATATAATAATTAAAAGTAACTGAGTTTATGGGACTTGTATAATCTCCCCTTTAGCAATGTCAAACAAGTATTTTAAAGGAGCAGGACCAATCATTAGACTCAAGTTCACCACAATTCATCTCCCAGGAACATGTATCTCAAGGTTCAATTTGTGCTTTTGGATTGCAGTAGATTCTCATTGTATTGAATCCTGATGCAGTAAAAAAAAAAGAAAAAGAAAAAGAAAAAGACTCTGCTGGGGGCATAGTTCTCTCTTCAGCATTCTGAGTCCTGGAATAATGATGCTTTCTGCAATGGACTTTGCTTGTGATACAAACAAAACTTTACTTTTCTCAAGATTTTCTAGTGGCCCCTCTAGCTTCCATACCTTTAAAGTAGTAAATTCATATGGTTGATAACCTTTGAAACTCTCATGGATGGCTGCCATAGTGTGAGAAGTTTTCTCCCAAAAATGAAGCAGAGTGGTCTGCAAAGAAAGACAGTAAAGCTATTAATGTTTTGAATGCCCAGTTCTAGTCCTGGTCCCCAGGGAAGTATGACTCTCTGTAGCTTTGAAGATTCTTTAAAGCATGATTCTAACTCATTTCCATGTTTCCCATTATGTCCCCATTTACACTCTGTATTTCAGCCAAACTAAATTCCTCCCTGTTTCCCCAAATGCTGCCTCCCAGAACTCATGCTGCTCCCATCACCTGGGACTTTCTCCTCTCCATTCTCTTTTTCTCATCTGATCCATCCTCCAAAACCCAGGGTAAATAATTAACGATCTATTGTTGCGATCCCTCAGCTGATTCTATTTCTCCCTCTTTAAGCTGTCACTGGCTTTCTTAGAACTTATTTCACTTAGCACACTCTGCTCTGTCCTAGAGGTATAGAAAAATAGACTTCACTATCTCCAGATTCTTCCTAAACTTTGAGCTCTTTGAAGACAATGAACCTGGTCTTAATTTTTTTTTGTTGTTTTTGAGATGGAGTCTCGCTCTGTCACCCAGGCTGGAGTGCAGTGGTGCGATCTCAGCTCACTTCGCCTCCCAGGTTCAAGCAATTCTCCTGCCTCAGCCTCCCAAGTAGCTGAAACTACAGGCGCCCACCACCATGCCTGACTAATTTTTGTATTTTTTTAGTAGAGACGAAGTTTCACCATGTTGGCCAGGCTGGTCTCGAACTCCTGACCTCAAGTGATCCGCCTGCCTCGGCCTCCCAAAGTGCTAGGATTACAGGCGAGAGCCACTGTGCCCGGCCCTGGTCTTAATTGTTATATTTCCTACAACATCCAGCATTCTGCATCCTGCCCTCAGTTGGTGCTCAGTAGCATTGTTGATGCAGTGTTATCCGGAAGGAACTCAGAGGCTATCAGGGGAAACAAAAACAATGCATTGAATACTGACAACCTGATGAGAAAGATATGCCACGAGATGGACAGACAAAATGCTAAGTGAGTTCAGAGGAGGCTTACTGAAAGAGGTGTGACATTCTGTCTGGTACATTAAAAAGAATGGAATTTGGAAAGGCACAGATGGAGGAGAAAGGCACTCCAGGTAGAAGGGACCCCATAAGTAAATGTAGAGAAGTGGGAAATTATGGTATATACAGGAAATAGCTACTATTTGGTTTGATTAAACTGTAGGACCCTAGAAGGCAGAGATGTGGGAAGTGAAATTACGGAAAGGCATTCAGAACTTCACAATGGCCAAAGCTTACTTTTAGCTCAAACACCATTTTGATGTTATTTAAACCTTGTGCCATCCTTGGTTCATTGCAACAAACATTACTTTGTTACCTGGTATGTTGCTAGCATGTGAGACAAGAGATTGCATCTGCTTGCTCCAAGAAGATCCACTTTTTGACACACATCCATCTTCAATTTGTCAAAGTTTTTTTTTGCAAGGCGCACTTGCGTTTGTACCTATGAAAATAAAGAGGAATTTCTGAATCACCCTAACCCTTAAGTAGGTAAAATTTGCAGGTGAGATGAGACCAACAGCAGGCCTTTTCTCTTCCATATATGAAAACACTTTTGAAAATTCCAGACAAATGGGAAGATGTTACAACATCCATTCTTTACCTCCAAAGGAGCCAAATGAGAGTACTGCCCATTATGATTTTATAGCACACTTGTCATCCTAATTCTATTTTTCTTAGTCTAATGTTAAAATTCCTTTCTTCTCAAGACATTCACAAACTGATCATGGTTGGGAGAAGACTGGAGACAAACAGGGTGGTGAGGAAATCAGCTTTGCTCCATCGTTTTCCTACAGTCTTTGGAAGCTGAGTTCCTGCATACCCTTCACTCAGCTTCCCCTAATGTTGACATCTTATAGAACATGCTACATTTGTTAAAACAAAGAAATTTACATTGATACAATCCTATTTACTAACCTACAGACTTTATTTGGATTTCATCAGTTTTCCCACTAATGTCCTTTTTCTGTTCCAGGATCCAATCTAAGATCCTGTAGGAGGGAATTTTGACACAGCTTAAAAAAACTATTCCCATGGATGAAACTTTTTACTATTGAGTAATGTGTACTAGTAATCCTCCATCGATCCTTGAACCATACAGGAATTTGGGGATGGAGTGAAGGTCAGGGAAAGATTCAGAAACATCTGTTTTACACATTATTTCATAACAAAATAGAAAGTTTTACTACTTGATACAGCTGCATTGAAAATTGTGAGGTCAAGGCCGGGCACGGTGGCTCAAACCTGTAATTTCAACAATTTAGGAGGCTGAGGCGGGTGGATCACTTGATCTCAGGAGTTTGAGACCAGCCTGGGCAAAATGGTGAAACCCCATCTCTACAACAACAAAGATGTAGGGGTGCACGCCTATAGTCCCAGCTACTGAGGAGGCTAAGGTGGGAGGATCACTTGAGCGTGGGAGGTGGAGGTTGCAGTGAGCCAAGATTGTGCCACTGCACTCCAGCCTGGGTGACAGTGACAGCCTGTCTCAAAAAAAAAAACAAATAAACATACAACAACAAAACCAAAAAACAAAACAAAATATGCAGTTAAAATTACACCTTCCTTCAATCTATAGTGTCAACACATCATATTTTAGCTAGAGAAAACCAGCCAATTTTTCAAAAACCACCTTATTGAGGTATGATTGACATATAAAAAGCTGTACATATTGAGTATATTCAGTGTGATGAGTTCAAATATTAATTTATCTCAGATCATCGTAAAGTTATAGATACTAGATAGGTTACTGAGAGTTGGAAGTAACACTGATGTATTAACAATAATTCTTTCATCATAGGATACAAAGAGGGCATGGACAATGTCTACCTTGTTCATCATTATATTGCCTAGCAACCTGGTGCAAAGCAGGTACTGAATACATATTTGTTGGCTGAATAAAGAAATTTTTCAGGCCATTGCAAAAGGTGAGGTATTTGCATGCATTTTAAAGTATAACCTTTAATGTAGTTTAAGAAGTGATTATTTTATTTTCTAATAAAAATAAATACGTAGATCATTTTATATAAAATACATTCATTTTTACCACTAATATGAATATATTCACAATGTATAAAATTATAGGATGTTATATAATAATACTAAATCTAACAGTGAATACAATTTACTTATCACATGTCAGCATCATTCTATTTTGGCTGCTGTTATTACTGTCTCTTACTGATGAGGATTGCGAGGCTTCATCAAGGCAAGTTACTCACGGGCAGGGCTGGCATTCTAAATTAGCCGGCCTGACTCCAAAGCCATGCTATTCTGCCTCCCAAGCAACTTAGACTACTCACTGGAAAATCAAGAAGCTCAGAATTATGATTCTACCCAGAAACACAAGTTTTCCCTGAAGGACTTTATGGAATTGGAAAATAATGAGGCAGTACATTGAACACTACACTGATAGAAAGAATTAATACTCTGTATGAATAGAATCTTGTGTCTATAGCTACGTCAAAACTGTCCTAAGAATTCTTCTGTATTCTTGGTCTACAGATCTGGGAAGATCAAAGAACAGTAGCCACCCAGTTCCTTTCAAACTGACCATACCATGAGCTGGACTGTTCTCCACTGTAGAGCGAAGAGCCAGTAGTTTAAATTCCTTGGGAGCTCTGACTATAAAAAGAGCCTAGGATGAGTAAGTGTTAGAGATTTCCTGCCTCCCTTTGAGAGGAATAGGAAGGCAGAAAAAAGAAAACCTGATTTCTGGAGGGGAGAAGTGGGGGAGTCTGGAGGGGAAGATGTTCACTCTAGATCCCTGTGTTGGTCATCAGTTGCTCTGGCCAGGAAGGCCGCCTCAACTGGGGTCCTGAAAGGCATCTGTCTTCAGCCTTTTCCTTCGAAGGGGAAGAAAATACACATGGGAGTCGGAGCTTTCAAGTATGCATTCATTCAACACGTATTTACTGAGTGCCTGGTGTGTGTTAGGACCAACTCTAGGAACTAGGGTGTCTATAAAGTTGTAAAGGAATGAGGCACGTAACAGGGAGTCAATAAATATTTATAAATGAATGCACATAGCATAAAGACCCCCTCATCTCTTAAGGAGGACAGACAAGTTAGCCACTACATTATAATAGAATGGGGAAATTAAAAACATAGAACTAAGAGGAACAGAGAGACAGCACAGACAAGGAAATGATTAATGCTGGTGGTGGAACAGAGTGGGGGTGGGGTTGTAGGATGATGGCATTAAAGCCTTAACTAATGGCCTCCCTGTATTCCCATTCTTTGCCCTGTAACTCTGTAGTGTCCTCCTACTCTGACTCTGAGCTCGGCCGTGTGACTTGCATTGGTCAATGGGATGTTAACAAATGTAATGAAACTGTAAGCTTGACAAAACAATGCCAGCCTGTTTCCACTTTCTCTCTTGCTTCTTTGAGAGGGCCATCAGAATATGCCTGGGCTGACCAGCTGGAGGGGGGTGAGAAACATATGCATGCAAGAGACATGAGGAGGAGAGACCAGTTGTCCCAGCAGATCAGTCTTTGACCAGCTAACTCTGAGATATGTGAGAGAGCCCAGCCATTATCAGCAGAGGCCCTCCCTGCCCACAGCTGACCACAGACACAAGTGAGCCCACAAAGACAAGAATGGCCCTGCTTACCATAGCCTTGTGTGCAGTGAGAAATGCTTATTGTTTTAAGCCATTGAGTGTTATGGTTGCTTATTTCACAGCATTATTGTGGTTATAGACAACTGATATAAACTGTAAGGAAACAGACAATGAAGGCTTCTGAAATGATGGGATATATGAGGTGGGTCTTAGGCATGACTAGGAGGTACAAAGTAAATATAAGGTATTCGTAAGGCTGGCCTACTTACATGGAACCTCTAGATTTTCTAATGAAATACAAATTAACTTTTTCTGCAGGGGTGTGAATTTTGCTTTTTCCCTTATATTAATATAATCAGTTACTCATAGATTCTCTTATATCTTAGGAGAAAACTTATTTCACTTGCTTATAACACAAAGCTCATGAATTAGTGTAGTTTGAAATGTACCTAATTTCATTTTGTTTGAATTTTGTAAGGTAATTTTAGAAACCTAGAAGACAACTTCAACACTTGACCCAATGATTCTGAAAGGCCATATGCTTTGTATGTCAACAATGATTATTAAAATACTTAATGCACTGCTGAGTTTCCAAATGCTGAGCCCTTTCCCTGCCAAACAAGGAGGATGCTACACTGTTGGGCGTTTTGAATACAGCAAAGTTCATTTAATATTTTGTGCTCCATGTCTGCTCTAGAAAAAACATTTCCAGCCTGAAGCCTGAGGTTAAAACACCAAGGACATAGCCAAGCATAGGCCACTATCAAGAGTCTAATTTCATATGCCTCCAGATGCAGTGACAAATGTCTTGATTATTATTCCTTTCAACCCTAGATAAGTTATATTCTATTACATAAATATCTTGAGGAGCTCCTGTGGTTTTCAAGACCCTTTTAAAATTTTCGTCACTCAAATAAATGTACCCTTTATTTCTTAGTTTTATTTCTGTTACCCCACCTATCTTCTCTTATTCTCCAAGGTGTAGGAAATGGTCATTTATTTATTTAGAGATGGAGTCTGGCTCTGTCACCCAGGCTGGAATGCAGTGATCTTGGCTCACTGCAACCGCTGCTTCCTGGGTTCAAGCAATTCTCCTGCCTCGGCCTCCCTAGTAGCTGGGATTACAGGTGTGCGCCACCACGTCTGGCTAATTTTTGTATTTTTAGTAGAGATAGGGTTTCACCATGTTGGCCAGGCTGGTCTTGAACTCGTGACCCCAGAAAATCCACCCGCCTCGGCCTCCCAAAGTGCTGGGATTACAGGTATGAGCCACTGTGCCTGGTCTAATGGCCATGTATTTTAGAGCCTCCTTAGTCTGGGTTCTGTCTTCCTCACGCCACAGCAATTCAGTTTACCAGAGAAAGGAGCAATGATTTGACTGGCAAAACATCAGGGCATTTCTCTGTACTTACTCCTCCTAACCTGAAATTCTAACTCTTAGCCTCAAATTGAACAACGCATGGTGAAGCCAAAGCTATTCGTACTTTCGTTCAATCTGGCTTTTCTATCCAGTGGAAAGGTCTTTATTATTCTACAACCAATAATATGAGAGTAGTTTTGCATTTTTCTAAGAGTTTTACTAACCTTACAAAATAAAACAACGATTCTACTCTCATTTTTATATCTTCTTATAGGAGATACCTCTGCCCTTAAATCCATTCATTCAGCAAATACTTATTGAGTGTCTTCTATATGCTGGTAGCAGTCAGCACAAATGGAATCGATAGTCCATTGGGTATATTTCAGATCAGCAAAGGTGTTAGCTATGAACTGAGTGAGGTGCTCAGAAGGAAAGCCACATAGTCCCTCAAGAATGATTGACCAAGGAACCTGACCCAGAGGATGTCCTCCGAGGACATGGTGCTCAACCTCTACCCTGAAGGACTAGCATGATTAACTATGCAAGGAGAGAAGTCCAGTGGAGGGAAAAGTGTGTGCAAGGGTCGTGGGGTGGAGGACAATAAGTCAGGTCCTAGAGCTAAGAGTAGGTCATTGTAGCTGGGTTGCTCAGAACGAGCAGGAGGGTGGGATGAGATGAGGCAGAGAGGTGAGTTGGGGCACATCCTGGAGCAGTGCCTTGTTGGTGTGCTCAGGATTTTAATTTTTATCCTGGAATAGCAGAAAAACACTGGAGGCTTTTAAGCAAGGAAGAGAGAGGATCCTATTTTCAGTTTGAAAGATTACTCACTGCAGTGGGAGATGGACTGAAGGAAAGAGTTGAAGGTAGATAAGAATAGATTTGGGCTGGGCTCAGTGGCTCATGCCTGTAATCCGCACTTTGGGAGGCTGAGGTGAGTGGATCACCTGAGGTCAGGAGTTTGAGACCAGCCTGGCCAACATGGTGAAAACCCATCTCTACTAAAAATACAAAAATTTGCTAGGTGTGGTGGTACGCGCCTGTAATCCCAGCTATTCAGGAGGCTGGGGCAGGAGAATCGCTAGAACCTGGGAGGCAGAGGTAGCAGTAAACGGAGATCGCCGCACTGCACTGCAGCCTGGGCGATCGAGCGAGACTCTGTCTCAAAAAAAAAAAAAAAAAAGAACAGATCTGGAGTCAAGAGGAAAGATGTTAGTAGTTTAGATTTGGATAGTGATGCTAGTTATGGAAAATACTGCTCTGATCCAAAAGACACTTAAGAGGCAAAGCAGGCCCTGGTGAGGGATTGAATGCTGGGGTGTGGAGGATGACTCCTCTGTATCTGACTACCCCAGACTTAATGTTATTGTCTAGCTTGCCTTTCCACCAGCCAGTTCTACTCACATCAACTTCTCATGGACACCTCAGACCACATCAGAAATCTTGGCTTTCTTCCCCAATCAGCTCTAATACTCCTCCGTCATTAACTTGATCTGTTCACCCCTATTTTCCCCTGAGGCAACATCCTGCATTCAGGGAAAATTTTAAGATCATTGAATATATCATTTACTTCTTTTGGCCTTTAATAAGGTGCTGCAAGAGAAAGTCTAAGCCAGCCCATCTGAAGTCACTTCAAAAACAGAAGGTCAGGCTGGGTGCAGTGCCGCACACTGGTAATCCCAGCACTTTGGGAGGCTGAGGTGGGCGGACTGCTTGAGCCCAGGTATTCAAGACCAGCCTGGGCAACATGGCAAAACCCTATCTCTACAAAAGATACAAAAATTAGCCAGGCTGGTGGCACCTACCTGTAGTCCTAGCTACTCAGGCAGTTGAGGTTGGAGGATGGCCTGAGCCCATGAGGTCAAGGCTGCAGTGAGCTGTGATCACACCACTGCACTCCAGAAGAAGCCTGGGTGACAGTAAGACTCTGTCTCAAAAACAAACAAACACCCCAAAACAGAAGGTCAGATATTTATTTGGCTTCATTAAAAGAGGATCTTGTCATCCGAGGCTGATAAACCAAGACCTCTCGAGGGCCAAATAACCAAGAATTTTGCTGAATTCCTTTAATTAACACTTCCTTTAATTAACAATTTATGTTACTTCATTTATCATACATGCATCCACTCATGGCAGAAGCAATTTTCATATTTTATTATGCAAAGAAGTACGTGTAAGTGAATGTGTGTGCACCACACATGTGTGTGGGCAGCCAACAGTAGACTTCAGGATCTATTTTTGGTCTCCCCTCAATGATATCCTTACCTCATTGAAAAAATGTTTCTTCTCAGCATTCCCCTTGAAAACCAGAACAAGACAAGGATGCCCTCTCTCAGTACTCCTATTCTGCATAATATTGGAAGTCCTAGCTTTGAGCCATCAGGCAAGAAAAGAAAGAAAAGGCACCCAAATAGGAAGAGAGGAAGTCAAACTATCCCTGTTTGCAGATAATAATACTCTATACCCAGAAAGCCCCATCATCTCTGCCCAAAGCTTCTTGATCTGATAAACAACTTCAGCAAAGTTTTAAAATATAAAATCAATTATAAAAGAAATCAGCATTTATATACAGCAACAACAACTAAGCTGAAAGCCAAATCAAGAATGCAATCCCATTCACAATAGCCACAAAAGGAATAAAACACTTAGGAATACAGCTATCCAGGAAGGTGAAAAATTTCTACAGTGAGAATTACAAAACACTGCTCAGTGAAATCAGAGATGACACAAACAGATGGAAAAATATTCCATGCTCATGGATAGGAAGAATCAATATTGTTAAAATGTCCATACTGCCCAAAGCAATCACAGGTTCAATGCTATTCCTATAAAACTACCAATGACATTCATTACAGAAGTAGAAAGATCTATTTTAAAATTTCATATAGAACCAAAAAAAGAGCCTAAATAGCCAACATAGTCCTAAGCAAAACGAACAAAGCAGTAGGTATCACATGACCTGACTTCAAACTATACTACAAGGCTACAGTAACCAAAACAGCACATTGGTGTTATTAATTACCAATAAAAGGTAATTATTAATAATGGCCTATCATGAAAAGAAGCTTCAATTTACTTCTTAGGGCTAGATTTCTCTGTGGGCCTATATGCACATAAGGCAAAAGCATGGTACGGGTACAAAAACAAATACGTAGACCAGTGGAGCAGAATAGAGAGCCCAGAAATAATGCCACACACCTACAACCATGCGATCTTCAACAAAGTCGACAAAAACAAGTAATGGAGAAAGGACTCCCTATTCAATAAATGGTGCTGGGATAACTGGCTAGCCATATGCAGAAGACTGAAACTGGACTCCTTCCTTACATTATATGAAAATATCAACTCAAGATGAATTAAAGACTTAAATGAAAAAACTGAAACTATGAAAACATTGAAAGATAACCTGGGACAAACCATTCTGGACACAGGACCTGGCAAAGATTTCATGATGAAAATGCCAAAAGCAATTGCAACAAAAACAAAAATTGGCAAATGGGACCAAAGTAAACTAAAGAGCTTCTGTGCAGCAAAAGAAACTATCAACAGAGTAAACAGACAACTTACAGAATGGGAGAAAATATTTGCAAACTATGCATCTGGCAAAGGTCTAATATCCAGAATCTATAAGTAACTTAAACAAATTTACAAGCAAAAAACAAACCACTTGATTAAAAGCCAGGCCAAAACCATAAACAGACACTCTTCAAAAGAAGACATGGCCAAGAAGCATATGAAAAAAATGCTCAACGTCACTAATCATTAGAGAAATGAAATCAAAACTACAATGAGATAGATCTCACACTAGTCAGAATGGCTATTAAAAAGTCAAAAAATGACAGATGCTGGTGAGGCTGCAGAAGAAAGGAACATGTATACACTGCTGGTGGGAATGTAAATTACTCAGCCTTTGGGAACAGCAGTTTGGTGAGTTCTCAAAGAACTTAAAACGGAATTACCATTTGACCCAACAATCCCATTATTGGGAATATATCCAAAGGAATGTAAATCATTCTACTATAAAGACACATGCACACATGTGTTCATCACAGCACTATTCATAATAGCAAAGATATGGAATCACCCTAAACACCCACCAGTGGTAGAGTGAATAAAGAAAATGTGGTACATAGGCACCATAGCATACTACACAGCCATAAAAAGAAATGAGATCGTGTCCTCTGCAGCAACATGGATGGAGATGGAGGTCATTATCCTAAGTGAACTAACACAGGAACAGAAAAACAAATACTGCACGTTCTCACTTAGAGTGGAAGTTAAATATTGAGTACATATAGACACAAAGAAGGGAACAGACACCGAGGCCTACTTGAGGGTAGGTGGAGGGTGGGAAGAGGGTGAGGATAAAAAAACTGCCTATCAGCTACTATGCTTATTTCCTAAGTGACAAAATAATCTGTACACCAAACCCCCCTGGCATGTAATTTACCTAAATAACAAACCTGCACCTGTACCCCTGAACCTAAAATAAATGTTAAAAAAAGCATTATTAAACAAACAAAACAATTTTCTTCTCTTTACTTTAATAACGTGGTTTAAATGGGGGGTGGTAAGCCTTTTTATAGGCCAAATTCCACTGACTAGACCAGGGATGGACATCTTTTCCCAAGTTGAATTAATCATAACGCACTGTGGTTGGCTAATTCAGTGAACAGCACCTGATAAAAGCTGGGTGAATCAGAGCCCTTCCTTAGGATTTCTGAACCTGGAGCTAGAGTGAAAAAGTCTCCTTCCTTCTCTATTGGCTAAAGCATTAGGGGCAGACAATCTTGCCATTTGAATTTCTTGTGGTGTAAGGAACATTGGTCTGAGAGAACAAAGGTGACCTACAAAGAAAAACAGGGGGGAGAGAGCAGAGAAAGAGAGAGAGAGAGAGAGAGAGAGAGAGAGAGAGAGAGAGACAGAGACCGAGAGACGGAGAGACCTAGTGGCACTAAAGTTTCTGGATCCAGTTGCTTTTCTTATGGTCACATGGGATTTCTAATTAACTCCTCTGCTTGCCTCAATGAATCAAGAGGGCTTTCTGTTTTGTGGAATCCGGATAGCACAGACACAGGCTGCTTACTTTTGCCTTCTTAGCAATTCATATGAAAGGATCTAAGAAGTTTCATGATAAAGATTTCTTTTTAACTTTGATTACTCCAGTGTTTCTAAAATTTATTTTAGAAACACAGAACCCTTTCTATTTATTGGATACCACCTATTACATGCCATAACATTTGTTTGGGAAATCCCTATTTTACAGAAGAGGAAATCAAGAACCAGATACTCATCTGACAAGGGTATCCAGACTCAGGTGTATTTGGTTGTATAATCCATGCTCTTTAAACCATGGGACACAGGGTCACAAATCTACCACCATTGACCACGTGACTGACAGTATTCTAAGATGTGCACAAAATGTTTAGATACCATCTCAAGAACGCCTGGTCAACAACATTGATCTTATCAGTTTCAAAGTAGGCATAGGGAAACTTCAAGCCACAGAGGCTGAACAGAGCTTCTATTATCAGAAATCTTGCTAAGTTTCTTTAGCTCAGGCTTCTCAACACAGTAGAAAGAAATTAGCCCATCAAATTCCCTCAAGTGCACTGTGGTCAGTGGATTCCCTGTTTCTAGGGAAAAATATGCAGTGAGGGTATCTGTTTATTGTGCACCTTGGAGATGATGCCTCTATTTCCTTCATTATCATATCATCATCTTCATCATCATTACTTTTAAGCAGATTTGTTGAACTACAATTTAATTTCAGATGTGCAATTCTATGAATTTTTGAACAAATGTATATAGTTATGCAACTACGACCACAATCAAGATATAAGACATTCTGTATTCCTAAAAGTTCCCGTTGTAGTCAATTCCTTCCCTCAAGTCCCAGCTCCTGCCAACTACTAATCTGACTTCTGTCACTATAGATTATATTTGTCTTTCTACAGTTTCATATAAATAGAATTATGCCAAGTAGTCTAGTCTTTTTTTGTGGCTGGGTTCTTTCACTCAGCACAATCCTTTCTGAGATAAGTGTTGTTGCATATATTAGTAGTGTGTTCTTTTTTATTTCTCAAGTAGTATTTAATTGTATGAATATACTGTTACTTGTACATCAATTTTTTGGCTATTTTGTTTATTGTTTCCAATTTTTGGTGATTTTGAGTAAAGCTGTTACAAATATTTGAGCATAAGTCTTTGTGTAAACACATTTTTCATTTCTCTTTGGTAAATATCTAAGGGCAGGATTGCTAAATCATATAGTAAGTGTGTGCTTAACTTTATAAGACATTGCCAAACCATTTTCCAAAGTAACTACATCATTTTGTATTCCTACCAGCAATGAATACAAGTTCTATTTGCTCCACATCCTCATTAACATTTGGCATTTTCAGTCTTTTAAATTCAAGCCATTATAGTCATAATTATTGTGATTTTAATTTGCATTTCTCTAATGACTAATAATATTGAACTTCTTTTCATGTCTTATTTGCCACATATATTTTTAGTAATGTGTCTATTCAAATCTTTCACCTATTTTAAAAATGGGTTTATCTTTTTATTACTGAATTTTAAGAGTTCTTTATATGTTCTAAATACAAATTCATTATCAGACTAAATTTGAAAACATTTTCTTTAAGTCTGAACTTGCCTTTCATTTTCTTAATAGTGCCTTTTGAAATAAAAAAGTTTTAAATCTGGATGAAGTCTGATTTACCAAGTTTTATGGGGTGTGTGTGTGTGTGTGTGTGTGTGTGTGTGTGTGTGTGTGTTTTAATGCCTGAACAAACCTTTCCCTAATGTAAGGTCTAAAAGATTGTTTTCCTGCACTTTTTCTTCTAGAAATGTAGTATTTTTAGCTATTACATTTAGACTTGAGATCTGATTCAAGTTCACATTTACACATGGTGTGGGACAAAGATGTAGACTCATTTTGTTTTTCCTCAATACGGATACCCAATAGTCCAAGCACCACTTCTTGAAAAACCACCTTAACTTGGCTCTTTTGTGTAGATCTATTTCTGGACTTTCTATTATTTTGATCTATATGTCTGTCCTTATGCCAATACCACACTGTCTGGATTACTGTCACTTTACAGTAAGTCTTGAAATCATGTAGTATAAATCTTACTCTTTTGTTCTTGTTTGAAATTATTTTGCCCATTCCAGGTACATCACATTTCTATACAAATCTTAGGGTCAGCTTGTCAATTTCTACAAAAAAGCCTTTGGGGGGTTATTAGGATTGCATTGAATCTACAGATTTATTGGAAACAATTGACATCTTAATATCTTCTGACCCAGGAATGCAGTCTCTCTCTCCATTTATTGGGTTTTTAAATTGTCTTGGCATTTTTTGGGCAGATTTTGGCGCACAGGTCTTGCATATATTTTGTTAAATTTATTGTTAAACATTTCATATTTTCATGCTATTATAATTTCTAAAAAATTCAATTGCTAATTGTTCATTACTAGAAATATAATTAATTTTTATAACTTAAGCTTGTATACTGTGACCTTGCAAAATTCAACGATTAGCTTTAAAAGTTCTTTTGGAGATTCCTTAGAATTTTCTATAAAAATTCATGTGGATAGATCTATGTACACATGTTGTCCAAGAATGAAGACAGCTTTACTTCTGTTTTAATTTATATGTCTTTTATTTTTCTTGCCTTATTATATTGGCTATGTTAATGTTGAACAGAAGTTTATGTGAGAAAGCATATTTATTTTGCTCCTGATCTTAGGAGGAAACATCAATTCACATATTTAAAGTGTACAATTAAATCATTTTCAGTATATTCCCAGAGTTGTGTAATCATCACCAAATCAATTTTAGCACATTTTTATCAATCCAAAAAGAAACTCCATCATCATTTCCTTTTGCTAATATTTTGATAATAATTTTTCTTGTCTTTGTTCATGAAGGACATTAGCTGGTAGTTTGCTTTTCTTATAATATCTTTCTCTGGTTTTGCTATTAGGGTAACTCTGCCCTCATAAAATGAACTGGGAAGTGTTCACTCCTCTTTTATTTTTTTGGAAGAGTTTATGTAAAGTTGATATTATTTCTTCCATATATGTTTGGCACATTTTATGAGTGAAGCCATATAGAACTGGAGTTTCCTTTGTAGAAAGATTTTTAACTACAAATATGATTTATTCATAGATATAGGGCTACCATGTTATTTATTTCTGTTTGAGTGAATTTTGGTAGCTTGTCTTTAAAGGGATTTGTCCATTTCACTGAGTTATCAAATTTGTTGGCTTAAAGTTGTTCATAATATTTATTATTCTTTTAATGCCTGTACTGTCTATAGTAATGTCCTCCTTAATTCTAAGTATTAATAATTTATGTCTTCTTTCTTTTGTCTCTGACCAATCTGACTATAGGTTATCAATATTATTGACCTTTTCAAAAGGCCAGCTTTTGATTTCTCTATTGTTTTCTGTTTATGGTTTCATTTGCCCCTGCTCTTAATTACTGTCTTCTGTGTGCTTAGGTTTAATTTATTCTTTTTTCCTAGTTTCTTAAGATAAAAATTTATCTTAAGATAATATTTTTAAGAAAATAAGAAATTTTAAGAAAATAAGAGAACTTCCTTATTTTCTAATAATTAATGGTTTCAATTTCCCTCTAAACATTGCTTTAGCTGTATCCCACACATTTTGATATGTTGTGTTCTCATTTCAATTATTTCAAAATATATTCTGATTTCCCTTGTGACATCTTTAATCCACAAGTTATTTGGATAAATATTGTTAAATTTCCAATTATTCAGAGGATATTCCAGATATATATTTGTTACTAATTTCTAGTTTAATTCTGTCATAACTAGATTACTTTGCATAACTTTGATTTTTAAAAATTTATTCAGACCTGTTTTATAAACCTAAACACAGTCTATCTTGGTGAATGTTTCATGTGCACTTGAAAGGAACATATACCGTGATGTTGAATGGAACATTCTGTAAATGTCAATGAAGTCAAGGTAGCTGACAGTCTTCTATATCCTTATTGATTTCTATTTCTTCCATTAATTACTGAAAGATGAGTGTTGAAATCTTCAACTATTATTGTAGATTTGTCTATTTTTCCTTTAAGTTCTTATTCTATTTTGATATTCTATTATCAGTTGTATACAACATTGGGATTGTTATATCCTTTTTATAAATTGACCCTATTATCATTAATAAATATCCTTATTTCTGGTAATAGTCCTTGTGCTGAAGTATGTTTTTGTCTGATATTAATAAAGCCACTTCAGATTTCTTTTGATTATAATTTGCAGGCTATATATTAATCTATCCTTTTGTTTTGAATAAATCTGTTTCTTTACATTTAAGGTGTGTGCTATGGACAGCACAGAGCTAGATCTTGCTTTTGAAAAAATCCAATCTATAACTCACTTTACTCCATTTATATCTATAGAGACTACTATGAGACTTATAAAATATAATAAGAATAAATAGGGTTAGTCTAGTGTTAGATTTAAAATAAACTCATTCTGCTTTGAAATAATCACATTTTTTTCTAAGTTGCTTATAAACCATCTAGAAGCGATCAGTTCTAGATTTGGTTAAGAACACAGTTTAATTTAGTATATTCAATTTTCAAGTTTTAAAATTCTCCTTTAAAAATAGGACAATATTTTCTTGTTATGCAATTTCTAGCACCTCTGATTTCTCAAATGTCACTGGCAGTATTACTGTGCTTGCATACATGAGTTCTTTCTGAGACATAATTCATCTAAGTCTGGTGACTAAATGTATTTAAATATAACTAGCACACATTTGCTCCTTTCATAGATTGAGCTTCAATTTTTCCCTAAAATCTTTCTATCATTTCCAGTTTAAATATCACTGACAATGGAGGTGAAAGTAAAATAGGGGCTTACTCGCTTTGCTTTCTTTGCTTTCCTTATTAAGATTAAATCATATAAAATGCATTTTCTGGCTCTGTTCACTGTAAAGGTCTACAAATAATGGCTAACTTAGAAGCAATGAGATCATGGCCTCTGACTATCATGTCCCTCTCTAAGTAACCAGGGCTCCTTGACAAAACTGCTGATTCCAGGACTAGGGAAGGAAATACATAAGATGATTCTGAAATATTCGGTTGTACCAGAAAGCAAAGAAGGCTATTACTGGGGTCATGTGAAAAGGACTCAGGAGTCAACCTAAGAGACTCCCACTAGCCAAAAATGAGACATTGTGAGCATCAATGAAGTTAATATTGGCAACGATTAAAACACATCAAATATATCTAAATCTATGAGTTCATAATAATACTTAAAAACAATCAAATGAACAAATAAACAGAAAAACAAACAAACAAAACCCTCACTGGGCACCTGTAGAGAATGCTAATGAACCAATTCAATATTCTGACAAAGAAAAAGAAACAAACATTTATCCTGCATATCCTATCAAATTGTCTGTGCTTCAGGATGACCTGATAATTGACGAGGGAAAGTTACTCATTGCTGAAGCATTCAAACTAATAAATGAAGAAGGAATATAATCTGTTTCCAGCAGCAGGCCTGTCTCTCCAAGGTACTATTTCATGCTCACAACAGCCTTGTTGTTATTAAGATGTTCCATAAACCTCAGGCCATTCCAGGTTTTAGTTTTCCTGACACCATTACTTACTTCTTAATTCCCTTCTTCCCTCTCTTCCTCCTCCCAAGCAATATAATTGAACACCTATAGCTCTCGGTGCTGGAGATAAGCAGAGAATAAAGCAAAGTCTTTGCTTTCATGATGGTTATGTTGTAGTGGGTGAAACTGGACAATAAATAACAAAAGTAAACATATTGTCTGTTAGACGGTGAAAATAAAGCATTGTAAGAAAGATATGAGTGCAGGGTTTGGAGGGGTAGTAGAGGATTCTGTTTCATACGGAATAGTCTTGGAAAGACTTTCTGAGAAGGTGATACTGGAGCAGAGACCTGGAGGAAATGAGGAAGCAAACCATACTGATCTCAGGGGGAAGAGGACTCAGCAGAAAGAATAGTGAGCACAAAGGCCCCGGGAATGGAGTATGCGTGGCTTGTTCTAGGAAATGTGGTCAGTCTCTTTAATTATGTATTTCTTTTCCCATCTGTTTTACACGCTTTGTAAGTTCATCAAAAAATAGAGAACATGATCTTTCCTCTTAATCTAACCTAATGGGTGATTGAAAAACTCTGACTTTTGAAAAGGTACCTATGACAATATAAATAGTTGTAGTAATAAGCATCCACAGAAAACTCATTTATATATACATTTTTTCTTTATGCTTTTATAACGAACCTAGTGCACTAGAAATGAATGAGCTTTAAATGTGCATGTAAAGTTGTCCCCCACATTATAGTGTGAGAATTTCCCCCAAGATGGCAAGAAAAAAAATGAAAGCTGGGCACGGTGGTTCACGCCTGTAATCCCAGCACTTTGGGAGTCTGAGGCAGGTGGATCGCTTGAGCTCAGGAGTTTGAGACCAACTTGGGCAACACGGCAAAACCCGGTTTCTACAAAAAAATAAAAAAATCAGCTGGGTGTGGTGGTGAGCACTTATAGTCCCGGCTACTCAGGAAGCTGAGGTGGGAGGATCACTTGCACTGTGCTTCAGCCTGGGTGACACAGCCAGACTCTATCTCAAAAAAAAAAAAAAAAAAAAAAACCAGAGAGAGACAAATGAGACAATTCATACTCTTTAATGCAGGAAACACAAACACGTCCACTCTTAGCAGCAGCATTCTACCATTGCGCTGAAGAGAATTACACCCGAATAGTGGGGGAAAGAAACTGAAGAATGAGTGAGAAAGACTTTAAAACAAGCCAGAGAGAAATGCATGTTCCACTGCTAAGAGAAAGAGAGGAATGGGGTGGTTAAACATGGCCTTGGAGACAAAAATTCCACCATCTGGAGGGCAAAAGAGAGGAAGGATCATCTCATGTGCTTGTCAGGTTCAGCACTTGAGGTAAGGAAAATGAGGTGGGGCGGAGTGAGAGGTTGAAAAGAATGTGGGGGATAAAGTGGGGAGGGGCACAGAGTGGGCTAACCAAGCTGATGCTTAACTTTGCTCAAGGAGGGAGCAGGGTAGAGAGATTTCAGGGACAGGGAAGTTGAAGTCAATAAAGAAGCAAAAGGAGAGGAAAAAGAGGGAAGAATCTGTATGTTTAATGCTGTGGGTAAGATGGTTAATCATCAGCGTTTTGCCAAAAACAAGGAAGATGTGGTTGTCATTTTACTTCATTTCCTCCTAAACATTCATTTTAAACTCCAACAGTTCAGTGATAATAAATAAGCAGTGACAACATTAGGTTTTCCAGCTACATCTCTGCTGAATTTATAGGAGTTTAAATTGAATCATCCAGATAATACTCCCTTCGCACGCATGAAAACTGTTTAAGATAAGGGTTTTTTTTTTTAATATCCACCTGAATAAACCACACATGCAGCTGACACAATTTCAACTGATTTATAAAAACATGGCATGCAACCTTCATTCAGATACTCATTTTCAGATAATAGTGAAAAAGCCACCAAATTTCTTCCCTACTTGCTCTTCAGAAGTTCAGGTTTATACATGTTCTGATAACAAAACAAAAATCAAACAGGGATTACGGGTTCAAAAGCCACCTAGAAAAACAGAGCACACCAATGCCTCATGGTCATTTTCTAGGAATATATCAAATATTGTACTGGATCAAAATCTCAAAATAATTATCTCAACGATGATTTAGGAGAACTGGGCACTCCTAGCACAATCCACTTTTTGGAGTTTCCAAGGAAGAGAGCTGTGATTCTCCTTTGTTTATTCCCCCTCTCCTGCCTCGTCAGTCTTTGGTTCCATAGACGGCAAAGGGGAGAAAAAGGAAGTGAACACTTATGGAGGGCCTCCTGTTTTACAACTGTTTCATTCTGCAATTCCCCTCATTTTACAGAGGAGAAAGCTTAGGAACAAAATACTGTTCCCAAAAGCAAACAGCCAGTGAGTAGAAATGCCAGGACTTGGGTTGGATGTTGTCTCCTCTTGTATGAAACACAAACTTCGCACCCAGGCCCTGCCTGCCTGCCTTAGCCCAGAGGTCTCCTTTCCCACGTTACCTTCCAGGCACCTTATCCTCCATGCATGCTGAGCTACAGCAGGCTAATCCCATCCACGTGCTTCTGTACTTCCTCTGCCTGGAAAGCCCTCTTCCTTTTTGTCCACATGGTTAATTCTCACTCATCTTTTAAGTTTCCGCTTAAGGGTTTGCTCCTCTGAGAACCTTTTCCTGTAATGCCCCTCAGCAGAGTTAGCAGCTTCTTCCTCTCTGCAGTCAGTGCACTTTGCAGACACCCTTATGAGACAAAACCATGGTAAGTGCCACCTGATCCTGTGTGTGCTCAGCTACCCTCCAGACTCTATGCTGCACGAAGGGGGAAACCACACCGCTCAATTTTCTAAGGCTAGGGCTTTGTGCCTTGTGGGCCGCAGGTATGCGTGACAATGAGTAAATGAAGAGACGATAGCAGAATGAGTGAACAAATCACTCCTCAGGACTTGCTTTTCCCACTACATAGTACTGCTCTTCAAAAGGGCACAACATGCTCTGTTTGCTGAATTACTGCTCAGGCTTTCTCAGATACCATCCGTCGTCCTTATCACCACCACTTACTGATTAGATGTCATACATACACGCACATATTCTCATTTGACTTTCACAATGTACCTAAGCATAATTGTGGTACTGTATTTCTATTTCACAAAGAAGGAAAGCAGGTTTCAGAAATATTAAGCACTCAACTGGCAGGGGTGGAGCCAGGATGTGAAAGCCCCTGCTCATTTCACTAAACCACTTTACCTCCTCAATTATACCAAATCTCAAACAGCAAGATTAACTTTATATTACCCAAAATGGAGTGTCAGCACTTCGTCTACTACTCTCTTTCCTTATCACTTTGTTAATTTATTACATGAAAATATTCTAATGTATAAAAAATTTGATTTTTGGCTTCTTATTTTAAAATACAAACTATTACCCACTATGCAATTACATCCATTGATGTATGATCACAGAGAAAAAGGTCTTCTATTTTCAAGCCCATGGCAAGTCAAAATAAATACAGTAAAAATTATTCACAATCGTGTAGTTTATAATATGTAGATACATTTCAGGTTAATTTGGTCAGTTTTTACATTGTTCCAACATTCTTAATGTTTGCTCAGCTGGTGAATTTTTTTTTTCTGTTTTCTGTTTTTAACTTAAGGAAGCAATTCTGTCATCAGAAAACAGCTAACTGGGTTCACTTCCTCTTTCAGGTCATTAGTGGAAGCATTAGGTCACAAGACTGAGCGCAGGGCACCCTTTTATCAATTTCTCTCTAATCTGAGAAGCACACATTTCAGCAGAAATTCTTCAGTAAAGGTCTCAATATTTTTATCCCATTGGTGTTTCCTTTATTTTTTATTACTTTTATTTTTATTAATCTTTCTTTTGATCTATGTGCTATGTGAAAAGCTGAAGAATTTGCTTCTGTCTGTCTCTCGGCTGCCTAAGCTAAACCTACTTGTATTTTATAGTACAGTATAGTTTTATTATGCTTACTGATGGCCAGGCACTGTAAGTAAACACAACTCACATCCACAAATCAACCAATAAATTAACAGGTGAACTGATTTGCAGAAAGTGATTCTGTTAGGGAGATAGTATTTATTCACTCTATAGTGGGTCCTGAATAGAGTGAATGGGGAAAAAGATCAGGTCCTTCCCTTTATGGATCCATTATGCTGTCACTGAATTCCAAAGTGTGGTTGATATCGGTGTTCAGAAGCATCTGGAAAGACTGATGCATTAACAGCACTTTCAGCAGTTCCCAGACATCCAGGGTAAATGCAGACTCTGTAATGTGAGCACAGGACTTTCATGATCTGGCCCTGGCCCACTTCTCTACCTCCATCTTTGGCTTCTTTCACATTCTTTTCTCCAGCAAAACTAAACTATGCACAATCTTCCAGCTCATTAAGCAATTTCATCTTTGTAAGTTCCTTCCTTTGTAAGTTCCCAGTGTTCATCCCCTTCCATGTTGTTCCCATTGGTGTCACGTTGTTTCTCCTTCACTGGCCCTTCAAAATTCAGCTTGTGCCATACCTTCTAGGAAGCACATATCTTGATTCCCAAAGTCTGATCTTAGATGCTCCACTTTCAGGCTCTGAAAGCAGTTCGTTATATACCTCTATTACCTCACAAGACACTTATCACATTGAATGGTCACTGTATTTTAATTGACTGTTTTCTACATTCCTCAGGGAGGGTATGGCAGAAACCATATCTTGATTTTGTTGCCCCAGTACTGATAGTAGGTGCTAAAAATGCTAGTCAAATAATTTTTAACCTGTGCACAGAAATATACACCATCTTGTGCTTTGGGTCTGTAGCTTCTATTTTTATAGTCTGATGACTAACATTCTGTCGCTTGGTGTGGTCTTTTTTTTTTTTTTTTTTAAAAAAAGAAGACATTGCTGCAGTAATTGTATGCCAAGAAGGAAGCTTGTCCAGCTGCTTCAATTTCCCATTAGTCTAAATCTTTAAAACATTTTCTGTGTTAAGATTTTATATATTGCTGTACCATTTATTTGCTCCTTCCTGCTGGAAATTACCTCATTCTAATTTGCTCTGCTCTGGAAAATGTGGATCCCGGGTTCTTTGTACACACCTGATCCAGTAACGCTTGGTGTCAGTAATGGCTCCTTTTGTCATCATAGGCCTGACAGCATTTCAGCGTTTTAGCATGATGACCAGGTGCTCTTGTGGTGGAATCTGCTAGCTTTCCACCCAAATCCATTTTCCCTTCTATATTTTTCAGACTCCTCTGAAAATGGCTGTTGCTATGGACAAAGTTCTCTACAATGGAATCTGAGCAGAAGTAACCTGCATCACTTCCAGGCTTGTCCATAAAACTCTTCCATACAGGCTCCTGTATGTGCTTTCTCTTTTTGGGATGACTGAGATGTCCACATCCAGGGAACACTGAAGGGCAAGTTTTAAGGACTGCAAAGCTGTTGTCACCCGAGTCTCTAAATGACTTCTTAGAGGAGAGCCACCCCACCAACCTGGACGCCTGGCTGGGAACACAAAAGAAAAACTTCCATTGATTTAAGTCATAGACTTGGGGGTGTCTCTTCGTCCCGTAACCTAGCCTAGCCTATCCTACCCAGTGTGGGGAAGGCTTTAAGAAGAGGCTAAATGACTTAAGATTCTAGCTATAATGTTGGAAGTGGGTTAAAGTCTAACAATCCCATAGACAACTGACAGTGATCCAAAGATTTATTATTTCCATTACTAGTTTGACCATCAACAAGAATGTCATCAACAGCATCAGATGATTACTAACGTGTTCAGAAATTCTCAAAATTCATTTTCATACCATTTCATGCATTTGTAAAGAAATGTTGTATAACAACTATTGAACGGTTTTGAGGGGTTGCTAAATGTGGTGGGATGAATCTGAAAACTGCTAGAAAATTCTTCAGTGTTTTCTTTTAGCATAATTATTAGAACTAAGAAGTCCCAGATGACTCTCTGGTGAACTTCTTCTGGTGAACTTCTTTTGTTCTGGTGAACAAAAGGCTCTTAGCCTTTTGTTCTAGTTCCCCAAACGAGTTTCCAAATACTAAATATACTTTCCTTACGAAGGGAGAACTTTTTTTTTTTCTCACATTTTTACAGAAAGAGTTCTCCGAATATTTAGGGCTGGGAGATATATGTTTGAAATGGTAAAGAACTTAAAAAGTTGGATATGTAAACAACAGAGATACTCCTGATTATATGGTCCTTTTCTTTCTAAAGGGCTTCTAAGTAACCATGCTACTAAAACTCACTTTATTCTATGCTTTTTTTCATGTAAGCTCTATGACTCTATTCCCCTGTTCCTCTTCTCAAATTCCTTACTATCAGCTGCTTAGATTTTGTTGTTGCTTTTGTTGTTAAGGTCTAGCTTACACTGAAGTGCAAAATATACAGTTTTTTTTGCTCCATACACTTTTCAATATGTATATACCCACATTAACCACCACCCAGAAAAACATACCAAACATTTTCAGCACTCCAGAAGACTCCCTTGTATTCCATCCCCAGTCAATACCTCCTCAAAAAGATAACCAATATTCTGATCTCTATCACCATGAATTAGTTTTGTCTAATGTTAAACATTATATAAATGAAGTCATATATATATTGTGATATCTAGTTTCTTTCATTCAACATCACACCCATGACAGTCATCCATAGTATTGCAATGTAGTAATAGTTTGTTCTTTTTCATTACTGTATAGTATCCTATTGAATAAATGGTACCACAATTAATTTAACCTTTCTACTATTCATGGACATTTGGTTTACTTTCACATTGCGGTTATTATGAAAATACTGCTGTGAACATTCTTGTAAATGTTTTACATGAACATTCATTCTCCTTGGGTATATGCCTCAAAGTATACGAGTTTTAGTAGACAATGTCAGTTTTCCAAAGTGGTTCTACCAGTTTATACTCCGACTATCAGTGCATGATAGTTCCTGTTCCTTCACATTTTCATTCATTTGATACTGTCAGTCCTTTCAATTTTAGCCATTTGGTGGGTTTTAATTACTATTTCCCTGATGATTGATAGTGTAAGTACCTCTACAGTTTCATGTTGGCAATTTTGATATTTCCTTTTGTCAAGTGTCTGCTCAAATGCTTTGTCCATTTTTTAACTAGGTGGTGGCCAGTCTCTTTTTTTTTTTTTTTTTTTTTTTTTTGAGTTGTAGAACTTCTTTAGATGTTCTGGATACAGGTCCCTTGTTGGATACACATGTAACAAATATCTTCTCCCTCTCTGCAGTTTGTCTTTATCTTTTCTAAATGGTGTCTTTTAAAGAAAAGATTTAATTTTCATAAAACATAATTTATTATTTTCTTTTATGGTGGTGCAATTTGCATCCTGTTAACTCTTTATCTGTTCTAAGGTCATTGAGATATTTACCTATGTTTTGTTTTGAAAGAGTTATTGTTCTGCCTTTGGACTTTTAAGTCTATGATCCAGCCCTAGTTACTTTTTGTGTATGATATGAAATAGGGGTCGGGTTCCTGGTATTCTGTATAGATATCCAACTGATCCAGCATAATTTTTTAAAAATACCATTATTTTCTCCAATGAATTACAGTAATGCTTTTGACATAAATCAACTGACCTTATATGTGTGGGATTATTTATGAACTATGTAGTCTGTTCCATCGGTCTACGGGATCATTCTTTAGTCAACGCCACACTGCCTTAATTAGTTTAGCTTTATAATAAGCCTTAATATCTGTAAATGTAAGTCCTTTACCTTTGTTCTTACTTTTAAAGATTATCCTGGCTATTCTATGTCCTTTGTATTTCTATATAAGTTTATAGTCATCTTTACTACTTACTAGCAGGATTTTGAATGGTGTTGCATTTAATCTGTAGGTCAATTTGAAGGGTACTGACCTCTTAACAAAATGAAGTCTTCTAATTCATAAATATGGTACATTCCTCTCTTTTCTTAAACCTGCCTTAATTTTCCTAAGCAATGTTTTGCAGTTTTAGTATAGAAGTCTCACATGTCTGTGATAAGATGTATTTTTAGGTATTTGCCATTTTCAGTTTTTAAATGTGGCTCAGAAAATAAGCCAGTGCTTAATTAAGAAATGTGAGGCATGAATAGTATTCACATCACCTTGCTTAAGAGGTAAAAGGAACATAATCCAAATGCAAAATAAATACATAAAATATAGTTAAAACTATCCAGGAGATTATGTGAATGTTCCAGTCTTCTTACTTCCTATGAGCTGAATGTATCTGAGCGTACATTATTACTGGAGCAATGTTCTTTGAACCTGCTCCTTTATGATCTAATTAAAGCTAATGGTAGTTAATTGCAAAGCTTATGGAAGAAAAACTCAATGCTCCAGTCAATTCCTTTCATTTCCTTGACTATGCCATTTCTTCCCTCTTCCACTTCTGGGCTTTCACATATCCTACAACTCTGCCAGAAACACTCTTACCCTTTTTTTCTCTTTTTTCACTTGGCTACTAACTATACACTCTTCAGGCTCAACTTAGATAGTAGAATCTCTGAGAAGCCTATCTGGACCCACTGGATGAAGTTAGTCATCCCTGCTACATTCCCTAACAAGATCCTTTATGTTCTCTTTTCTAGAACTAGATTCCCTGCGTTTCAATTGCTTGATTAATGTCTGTCTTCCCTCTACACTTTGAATTCTAGGAAGGCAGAAGCAGTGAGCGCCTTGTTCACAATTTTATTCTCAGAGCTCTGCACAGTGCCTAACACATTTTAATTGCTCAATAAATACTTGAAGGAATGACTACGAAAGTTGGGCAAAGGAGAAGAATAGGACTCTTCTTCCTTGGAAACAGAAGTAATTAAAGTCATTAAACCAACCATTGGGATGTTCCAAAGTGGAATGAATTAAAGGGACACCCATTATCCCTGGAATCCTAGTAGTTATCTTATGGGTGATATATTTCCTCAAAATTTTTATTGTTGATAAAACATAAAATAAAAAAAATTAAAGGGTTATTAAAGAAGGTCATCCTTTCAGAATGACCAGCAGATCTAACACTCAGGATTTATTCTATTTTTAAAAACATTTTGCCTTTTAAAAACTTTATTTTTGTATTGTATGTTACAGCTTTCTATCTATTGACTTTAGTGTTCAATATATTTGTTTTTGCTTTTTTAAAGAAAACCCACTGTCACTGTAAGGTTGGCAGTGTAAATGAGAATCTCCACATGGGGAGATGATATCCTTGGATGGTATATCCCTGAAGTTGCTGCCTCCATCACTAGTGTCCGCAGGGCACAGCTTCCCAGTAACAACATTAGCATGTACAGGGGACATGCAATGACTATTTCCATAGTTTTCCACAACACAATGGTGATCAGGCTAGAATCTCTAACCACAACTTTCCTAAAGACTCCAGAATAACAGACAAGAAATAGACATAAGAGAAGAAAGTTACAACTAAATAGACCGATTTACAAGATTTAGTTTGCTTTTCCAGCTCTTGGTCTCCTATGGGAATGGGGGGGAAAGATTAGCTTAGCAACCATCTGACACCTAAACCTACCTGATACTGAAACTTACCTACATGCCTAAAAGTCTTTACTTAAGAAAGTGAAGGTTCTATCTTAACAGTTAAAGATCATTCTGAGGACTTTTTCCCCAGATATTTGTCCCATTAAAGGCTATTCTAACCCCCGTCTACAGATGTGGTTCTATCGCAAAGCTTGAGCAATGCAGCCTCATTGGAATATAATCCAATAAGAGATACACACATACTGATGTGTATATGTTAGAGGGAGATATAGAAGGTTTTTGCAGAGGGGAATACTTTGGGGACAATTATATGCATTCAGTCAACAAACAATTATTAAAACCCCTGGTAGTGTGGTGGAGTGGAAAGGGTATCCAATCTGGGGCTAGAAGGCTTGGGCTATGCCTGGATCAGAAGCTTCCTGCCTTTGTAACCCTGAGCAAGTTATTGAACCTTTCTGAATTTCTGCCATTAGATCTGGAAAATAAGCATGAGATAAATAAGAGAGAAAATGTATATGAGAAGCTTTCTTTAAAACCGTAATGCTTAATGCTATTATTATTAGGAGTTGCATGCAAGGCCCTGTGTTTAGCACTATGGAGGTCAATTATGCCTCTCTGTAATGGTGGTTGTGAGGGTAAATGAGATAAAAACATTTAAAAGCTACAGATAAGGCATGATCTCTACTCTTAAGGAAATTCCAAATTGTTGGAAAGATGAGACTTGGGCACAAACAAAACAACGTAGTATTTGAAAAACACCCTAAGAATAAAAAATACAGACTAGCATTTACATAAATTTATTGTTCATTGCATGGTATATTATCACTAACATAGTAAGTTACTTATTAGTCTCTATTAAGATGCTTATCTCACTGATAAAATAAAAAGAGCCAGTTAATTTGCTAGCATCTTCTGCATACAGAAATCAATGGGCTTTTAACTTCCAAAAGCAAGGTCATAATCACTGTGCCTTCTAAATTGGCAAATGTGGTGCCTAGTCAAACAGAAAAGTGCTCAGGTGCATTTTGAAGCACTTTGCATTTCCTATGGAAAATGCCCCTCTCATTTTGTCTCTGTAGAGTAATATAGAGCCTTACATTATAGATGTACATAATGGTCTGGTGCCATTTCCACGCTCCAAGAGGATTACAGGAAGGGCATGCACACTGCCTTTTGCTCCAGCTGTATCTTTTATCAATAATATGCAACATGCTCAACAGTGAAAGGGCTACTCTCTTTACTTTGAAATAACAGCTGAATTCATATCATGGGTCATTTTGTTAAGAGGTGAAACAGTGCGGGGGTTGGAGAGGGGAGGAAATTTGCTCTAACCATGCTCCTCAGGGAATATATCACAATACATAAATCACAAGATAGCTTTCTCTCTTCCTAGGCCACTTAAAAATAATCCCTTTAGAATACATTTAGGTTTGAGAGAATAATTCATACTTGAAATAAAACCTAATGAACTATTGTGGATTAAAAGCCTATTGTATGTTAAATATACATGCAAGAGTACAGAAAAGATATTGGAAGGAGATGGGAGAGATGTGTAAACCATCTTTAACATTATTTTGGACAAAATATTTTTAAGATAGAAAAGGCGGGGTGCCGTGGCTTGCACCTGTAATCCCAGCACTTTGGGAGGCCAGGGCGGGCAGATCACTTGAAGTCAGGAGTTTGAGACCAGCCTGGCCAACATGGTGAAACCCCATCTTTACTAAAATACAAAAATTAGTTAGGCTTGGTGGCGTGCGCCTGTAGTCCTAGCTACTTGGGAGGCTGAGGTGGGAGAATTGTTTGAACCTGGGAGGCGGAGGCTGCAGTGAGCTGAGACTGTGCCACTGCACTCCAGCCTGGGCAACAGAGTGAGACTATGTCTCAAAAAAGAAAAAAAAAAAAAAAAAAGAAAAAAGGAAATGAGAGATAAATTTTTAAAATTCTGTCTTTGGTTTAAAAAAACTGAAAAAGTCAGCTCAAATTCAAACTTAAACAATATTATGAAACAGTAAAGATGGCTGTGAAAAATAAAAGTAAATTTTAATCCTGATCTTGTAAGAATTATAAGTGAACACATCAATGTACCTAATGTATAAAATTAGAGCAGACTTATGAAAATTTAAACCAAGTGATAAATTTAAATATATTCATCCAACCATCCATTCACCCATCCATGCATCTGGCCATCCACATCCATCCATCCATCCATCCACCCACCCACCAATCCATTTATTCATCGACGAATGATTATGCTTACTTACGCTCAGTGTACTGTCTGGACTAGCAACATCAGCATCACCTGGGAGCTTGATAGAAATTTAATTCTTGGGCCCTAACTTGGGCCTATGGAATCAGAAACTGGGATGGGGCACATCAATACATTTTACCAAGCCCTCCAGAAGACTCTGCTGCATACTTAAGTTTAAGAACCATCTGCCTGGAGCGAAAAGGTTAAGAGCATGCTCTTTGAAGTCAGAGAAATTTGGGCTTGAATGTTTACATTTAGGCTTACTGCTTCTGTGATCTAGAACAAGGTCATTTGATCCAAGCCTTAATTTCCAAATTAGTAAACAGAGACACAGTATTTCAAAGCTATTGTTAGGATTAAATGAGATAATATATACAGATGGTATCTAAAGTGTATATTGATTATACATACAGTGCTTGGTGCATAGTAAGCACTCAGGAACTGATGTCTGTTATTTTTCCAGGCATGTAACAGCCTGGGTTAGATGCTACAGGAAACACTTTGTTAATCAGACACAGTTTCTTTCTTCAAGGGTCGTATTCTGAAAGAGGAGCTATACAGCATATAAATAATCATGATACACATTAGAAAGTGTTAGGTGGCAAAAGAGTGGTGTATAAAGAACCCTGGGAGAGTTCTGAAAGAGTGGAGGAAGTAACATTTGAATGGGCCTTTGAAAAAGGGGAAGCTTTTGGATAGGCACAGATCAAGCGACGGACGGCAATTCAGATGAAAGGAACAGGGGGAGGAGACAGGGAATCCTGGGATACATGGTTTGGCTAATGGGATAACAGCAGGGTGGCCATACAATTTATTGTCCAAACAGGGACACTCTGTGAGTGAAGAGGGCATCATTAATAGTGAAGCCCGGACAACAAATATAAATGTGGACCATGCCAGGCACAGCAATCATATGGTCACCGTGGAGAATAGGCTGTTGGGAATACAGTATTGGACCTAGGGAAGGAGAGTGGGCTGGGTTTGTGTGGTTCCGAATGACAGGCTGAGGGCTTTGCTTGTTAAGCAATGGGGAGCTGCTGAAGGTCCTGAGCAGGGAAGTGGCCACAGTAGAGTGGTTTTTCAGGAAGATGAGGTTGGCAGCTCTGTGTAGGCTGCTATACAAATGGAGACAGGGGATGGATGACAGAGATTTCCAGGGTAGAAATGATGAGATTTTGAAACCAAATAAATGGGTCAGAAAAGAAGAAAGTGAAGTTGAATCTAAAGTTAAGATTTCAAGCTGAGGTCAACAAAAACAAGGAGGGCAGGAAAAGGGGCAGATCAGGGTAAGATATCACAAGTGTACTTTCATGCATAATGTATTCAATTTGATGGGTTCCATTACATATAAGTGACAGGGCCTCAACGTGCCGCTGAGATGGGGAAATATGAAAACTAGTTAGAGTTGTATTCTTATTCCAGTAATGTTGTCTCCATTTCTCAAAAGATAAGCCATTCAATATCTCAGTATAGCACACAGGCTATTATCTTGTTTTGCATTTATTTTATATATCAAGCACTTAAAATTGGGCAACAAGAATGTTTATGTTGTGCTTAATATGGACCACACTCAGTTCTAAGAACTTTACAAATATTACAGATTTAATCCTCATTAGAATCTTATGAGCTTGACATGATTACACTTATGTGTCACTTAATGATGGGGACATGTTCTCAGAAACATGTTGTTAGGTGATTTCGTCCTTGTTCACACATCATACAGTGTACTTAAATAAAGCTAGATAATATAGCACCTATTACATACCTATACTTTTTTACAAAGTATATATTGTATTACAAAGCATTATATTACACATGAGATGGCCTATTTCTCTTAGGCTGCAAACCTGTATAACATGTTATTGTACTGAACACTGTAGGCAATTGTAACACAATGATGTTTGTGTATCTGAACATATCTAAACATAGAAAAGGCACAGTAAAAATATGGCATAAAATATAAAAATGATAAATCTGTGTAGGGCACTTCCCACAAATGGAGCTTGCAGGCCTGGAAGTTGTTCTGGGTGAGTGAGTGGTGAGTGAATGTGAAGGCCCAGGACATTACTGTACACTACTGTAGACTGCATAAGCACTACACTTAGACTACACTAAATTTATAACAAATGTTTTTCTTTCTTCGATAATAAATTAACCTTAGCTTACTGTAACTTTTTTACTTTATAAACATCTTTAAACATTTTTAAATTTTTTGACTCTTCTGTAATAATTCTTGTCATAAAGCACAAACACATTGTACAACTGTACAAAAGATTTTTTTCTTTATATCCTTATTCTATAAGCTTTTTTCTATCTTTAACTTTTTTCACTTTTTAAACTTCTTTGTTAAAAACTAAGACACACATCAGCCCAGATTTGCACAGATTTAGTATCATCGAGATGTCACTAGGCAATAGGAATTGTCAGCCCCATTGTTATCTTATGGGACCACCGTCATACAAGGTCATTATATGGTACTTGACTGTATCTCCATTTTTCAGATGAAGACACTGAAATATTCAGAAGTTAAGAAACCTGCCTGAGATTATACTGCTATGAAGTGGGGAAGCCACAGGTTGAACCCAGGAGATGCTCACTGCAGAGACTGAGTTCCTCACCAAGGCACCAGGCTGTTTCTTACGCTAAAGGCATCCTAAGGGAACATAATGGAATGGGGATTGGAAAAACTGTTAGATAATGTTTTCTTGGGGTGTTTTGTTATTTATATGAAAACAAAAGATTTTCCAGTTATAATTATCAAACTGCTTTCATAGAACCAAAATAAATAAGATACTTTGAGAGTATGGGAAAGTTATATAAGTTCATATTGCATAATGACACACTTATTTGGTTTCTAAGTTTCATCATTTCTACGCTGAAAATCTCTCATCTTTTCCCTCCTCTCCATTCTTGTAGCATCCTACACAGAGCTACCAAAATTAACTTTCCTCAAAACTGCTCTTCCATGGTCACTTCCTTGCTCAGGAACCTTCATACCGACATAATTTCATAATGTCCGATATCAAGGCACAGTGTCAAGATTCCAACCTGAACCACTCTGTTATGCCACCTTCCAAATGACAGGTGACTTCTTTGAATCACTTCGATTGTTACTATTTTAAAAGTGAGTGTGGAGTAAGGGTGGAAGCCTAGCAGGGATTTTTGGTAGAATTATAATTAGGGCATTATAAATATAGGACAGCAAGAGGTAGCTGGGCCTTCAGAAATATTTTGGGAGGTAAGGAATATTTTAAACTTGGGAGTACCAGAGTTGCTGCCAATCCTGCCTCTCTTCAGGGCAGACAAGGCCCCAAGGAGAGCAAGAGAGAGCCTTTTTTGGCCATGGCTCCCTAGGGCAGACAAGAAGCAAGCATTCAGGGCAGTACTCATAGGAATCAAGACTATGGTTTGGTGGGAGCATCCCTGTATTCTATCTTTCAGTGACGCAAAGAGGAGGGCAAGACTTTCCTTGATGAGGCCAGGGCACCAAGCCAAACTGTTAGGACGGTAGATGCAGAAGCTATGCTTCCCAGTGAACCAGATTTGATACCCTGGGAGAGGAGTCAATTAAAATAGAAATCAGGGGAGTGAGCCCGCGAGCCAACCCCTCTGCAAAGGCTTCATCTGATTCAGACCCTCCTGAGCTTTTACAGAACCCAGTACCCATCGCAAACAGCACTTATGAGCATTCGCTTAAAGATCTGTCTCCCCAAGTAAACACTGCACCCTGTGAGTGCTGGGATCTGTACTATTTGACTGTATTCCCACCAAGCCCAGAGCCTGCACAAAGCATGTGCCCTGAGTAAAATGCCTCTGAATGAATAAAATGAGGGTAGAGCTCGGATCAATTGGGGTCATTATACTAGAAGGAGGCTTATAACTCATTTAGTACAATCCTATTGTCTTACAGATGATGTGATACACAGAGGTTAAAGGGCTTACTAAGGTCCCACGTTGGGTTTAGTGCTAGAGCTGGACCCAGAACCCAGAACACACAGGCGGATTCTTTCGCCTCCTCGCCCTGCTAGAGGCATGAAGACAGAAGACAGCCCCCACAGTCATTCTAACATTTGTTGGCTGGCTATTGGGAATGCAGAATACATTTTCCCATGGAGGCAGGTTTTTTCTTCTTCTTTTTTTTAAATGGTGGTTCGGTTCCCAGGCCAGGCCACAAAAGCCTATTTACCCCATAGCTGAGCTCAACTATAAAACCAGCGGTAGCTCTGAGGCCTCACTGAACCCCCAGCTCCGAGCCTGCAGTCCGAGGGGCAGGTGGGCAGCTGGCTCTGCAAGGGGGGTGGGCAGCGCTCCCTTGAGCAGACCAGGAGTGTGGGGCGGGGGCTGGGCAGGGGGGCTGGGCAGGGGGCCCAGGCAGCAGCTGCAGGAGCCTACAGCAGCCTCTGAATGCCTTGGTGGTTCTTAAGTGGATTGTTTGTAAGTTGGGAACTGTCTGTACTTAGAAAGGCGGATTTCAAGAGGTAGGGGATCCTATTTCACTTGAAGGCCCACAGTAATGAGGGTTCTTTATTCGTAATGAAGTAGCCACTAATTGGAGGGACGGGCTCAGGAGGCCTGGTGGAATTTTGTACTCCTGGACCAGAACTGAGTAATATTATGCAGTAGCCTGGCAACCCTTTACTTTTGCACAAAATTCATATAAAAATTTACCATGAAGTGCCTGTCTGACATTCACTGTGTTTATGATTAATAATGATAATAACAGGGTAGCTTATACACAGCCTTAAGGCTAAGAAAGTAAATTGAATTCTCAGTTTCTTCCAGTTTTTTTTCCCCAGTCAGATTAGGAACATTTGGAAAGTCCTTACTCTCCGAGTGGGCTGAAACCTTTCATATTTACCCAGAGGAGACATGGCTCTAGTTTCTAAGGACTCATCCAAGAGATGATCTCTTTCCTTCCTCTGCCTCCTCAGACAGACAGAAACATTCCATAAACTCACAAATGTTGTAAAAGTAAATGTACAAAAAGATAATGTTAATGGAACTGAAAACGTTACAGTAGAGGCATCAATTATAATAAGGTAATACAGTTAGCCCTTCTGGACTTAATGAAATGTGTTCAACTGCATTGGAATGTTCTGGTGCCCCCTGGAGGATTCTAAAACCTCACAGAAATGGTTTAGTACCTTTCTTCAGATGGCTTAGAAAACCCTACAGAGGCAATGTGTTTCTTTTCTCAGGTTCAAATCAACTTAACCTGGCTCAATCCCATGCAGAGGGAAAAAGCAGGAACTCAATCTAACATTTAAAAGGTTTTTAGCCACCATAAGTTTGTCATTAGAATGGAGGTTTTTGGATCAACAACAGAAACTATTTTTGGTTTGTGAAGTTTACAAATCTAACAGTGCAAAGTTCACAGTTACATGTGTGATCTCTCAATTTTTCCGGGCTGAGTGTTTAGTGAACAAGGAAGTTTGCTTCCATGAGCCTTCCTTTGACTTAGTACAGAAAAATTAAACATTCTGGAAAGTTAAACATTTAGCTTCTAAATTTTTACTGCCCTGGAATTCCTCAGGAACATGACTCCAGTATGATGATGAACAAATGGTCATCAGAGTTGTTTATTCCATAGTTATAGGTCAGCAGATGTGAGGAACCATCGTCTGACTCCAATAAGCTTTTAAGATGATAGCTGTCCATCGTTCCTGCCCTGCACTTTATACGAGAGTAACTGAAATCACTATTTTGATGTATAATGTCCGTGCTATCATCTAGTCTTAGGTAATTTATCTGAAAGACATTGACCAGGTCTCACTGAATTTGCAAAGAATAATGCTGGCACATAATTGTAATTATATCACAATAGCTACAACATAAATACAATATTGTAATATTGTACAGACAGTCCAGGATTTGCCATGGTTTGATTTATGATTGTTTGACTTAAAGTTTTTGACTTTGCCAAGATGCAAAAGCAACATGTATTCAGCAGAAACTGTACTTCAAGTACGCAAACAACCACTCTGTTTTTCATTGTCAGTACAGTATTCAATAAATTACTGTGAGATATTAAGCACTGTAGTATAGTATAGGTTTTGTGTTAGATGATTTTGCCCCACTGTAGGCTAATGTAGGCATTCTGAAAACATTTAAGGTAGCCTGTGGTAAGCTATGCTGTTTGGTAGGTTTGGTGTATTAAATGCATTTCCGATTAGGATATTTTCAACTTGATGGGTTTACTGGGGCATAACTCCTTTGTAAGTCAATAAACATCTGTATATATGTGTTATATAATACATATTGCTTATAGTAATATTACATATTATTATAATATTGTATAATATTATAATACAATATAAACCTCTACTAATGTCACTTTTTTCAGTGCCATTCCTTCTATTCTTTCATATACTGGATGTTTAATTTCTTAATTTGAACATTATAAAGAAATGTATTAAAATTCAAATCACAAAGACACTAAACATAATTCCAGACTTCTAGAAAAGTTGCAAGAATTCTTTGTATGCCTGGATACCCTTCACCCAGATTCCCAAAATGTTAATTCACCCAAACATTATTACATTTGTTTCATTTTCTAAATACAAACACACATAGATTTTTTTCTAAACTGTTTAAGAGTAAATTGCAGACAGAAAGTTCCTTTATTTTTAAATAATTCAATATATATTTCCTAAAAATAAGGAACTCTCTTACATAACCACAGTATAATTATTGAAATCAGGAAATTAATATTGAAATAATGTTATTTAATATTACAGACCTTATTGTGATTTTATCAATTGTCCCAATAATATCTTCTATGACAAAAGAAAATCTAAAATCATACACTGCATTCAGTTGTCATGTTTTTTCAGTCTCCTTTAATCTGGGAAGTTCCTGGGTCTGTCTTTCTTCAGGGCAGGTATTTTAGAGAGTGTTCCACATTTTGGGTTGTCTGATGTGTCCTCACACTTAAAGTTATACACCTCTAACAGTATAACAAAAGTCATTCTGGCTTTTCCTCAGTGCATGATATCATGTGGCACATGCTGTTGGTTAGTCCCACCACTAGCAATGTTAACTTTAGTCTTTTGGTTAAGATGGTGTTTGCCAGGTTTCTCCATTTGAGTTACTATTTCACCCATTGTAAATAATACAATATAGTTTGAAACAATGTAAAGACAATGTAAAGATCCTATATCTCATTAAACTTCCATCCATTAGTTTTCATATTCATAGATGATTCTTGACTGAATCAATTATTTTTATGATGGCTTGCAAAATATGATTTTTGATTTTCAACATTCTACATTTATTGGTTGGCTTTCTACTTTATTTGTTCTCCTTTATTTGTTTGTTTATATCAGAGTAGCTCATGGATTCTTACTTTATCCAATAGTATTAAATTTACTAAAATTATTTATTTAAATTAGTAATTTATTTTAATGCTTAAATGATCCCATATTTGGCCAATGGGAGCCTCTTTGGGCTGGCTCCTATGTCATTTTGACAAGTCCCCCTTATTCTGTAGGTACTTTCTTCATTTTTGGCATAACATGATGTTCCAGGCTCTTTTCTACTTTACCTGCCTCAGATTTGAATTTAACCATTTCTCCAAAAAGCCCTGGTTCCTTTTAGTGGAGGGTATGTAGAAACAAAGATCTAGTTTCTAGATATGCTCAATGCTACTAGAGTGAAACTGCTTCAAGGTCATCTCAGAGGACTGAGCTGGGAAATGTTTATATGTATATGTAAACAAATGTGTGCATATCCACAAGTACTCTCAGACACAATACACATACACATATACATATTATAATCCATGCACATCTACATTAATTTACATATATCTAAACACATACACACATGTATGTATGCATGCATGTATGTGTGTATGTATTAGAAACCAAGAGTTTACATCCATATCTCCAATTTGAATCCAATACTGCAGAGTTCTATCTCATCCTTTTACCGCAACTGTAGCTCTGTTCTCCTAAAGTGCAAAACCTGGCTCCTACTGTCCACAACTTATCTGCTCAATCCTGGAATGCACGAAGAATAGTTTCAGAATTGCTCACCTATGCTTCTGCAAAAAGAGAGATCTACTAACTAGAGTTGAAAATTCCAAGGGACCAGGAATGACATTAAATCAAAGAGGTCAATATATTCATTTTCTAAGTCAGTCTTGTCAAAATCAGTAAGAAAATGGTGGTGGCAAAAGCATTCTATCCTTCAAATTCTTCCCTCTGTAGATTCTGCCATTGTGTGATATCATACCAAAGTTAGAGTTTGGCCAGATATGACAAGAAAAAAACTGTCTTTTGTTCCATTTGCTTATTTATTCATTTATTACATTATACTTTGCCTGCTTCCATAACAAACCTTTGAGTAATAACATATCTAAGCAGAAAAGCTAACAGAGAGAGACCAAAACCAATATAAAGAAAAGAGGAGATGATTTTATGTGGAACAGAGATATTCTAAGAAGGTCACAGGAAAGGACCCTGTGATAGGTGGAGTTTCTGTGTTTGCCTGTGGTGGCTGCAAACAAATTACCTCAACTGCCTCTATCCTAACAGCACTCTTTTCATTTTCCAAGTTCACTTTCAGTCTTTGTCCGTATATGGCCAATTAAAATTATATAGTTATCTTCATAGATAAAATGATCTTTTAAAATCTTTGCCCCTTAAACTGGTAACAGGTTTGATGATATTTCATGCCTGGAACAGAAGCAGTGTTCCTCCAAAGCTGGCTTGCTCTGGAATCCTGTCTGTTATACACAAACACACATACACATATGTGTGTAAACTCTCCTCCCCACTACATTATGCCCTAGATCCCTGAATCAGAATCTCTGGGGCGGTGGGGTTGGGGAGACCAAATGTAATAAATGTTAATATCAGTGAAAATGACTTACAGAATCAGCCAAAAATAAATTACTTTTTATAAAAGTTCATGTTTGTTTATAAAATAAAAAACGTTAACATCTTACTTCCAATTTTCTTTTTAAGAAGTCAACAGTTTATTAAATATAACTTACTTATTTGTGAGAAAAGGCTATCTCTCCTTTTAAAATTCTTACCATTTTAGCTTAATTAATTTTACCAAACTGGCAAGAGTCTGACTTAAAAGTCCCTTGAGCCATCAAAAGCTATAAAAATGTTACTTCTTCTTGACCAAGTTATTTTCTTGAAGCAGATTCCTACAAATTCAGGGGAATTTTCTAAAATATGGGCAAAGGTTTATGTACAAAAAGTTTCAGACAGCATTTATTTGCTCACAAATGTAAGCAATCTAAAAGTCTAATGTTAGGGCGTTTTATATAATAAAATATTGGGCTATTGTCATCACTTTTTTTTAATAAAGAATTTTTTGACACACAGGGAAATGCTTATGATAAATGGAAGCCCTTTAAATGTAGGTATTGGGTCTTTTTCTGTGTTAAATCTCCAATGTCCATGCAATGCTAAGCACTTAATAGGTGCTTCAAAAAAATTTTTTTTATGTTGAGTTGAAATAATAAAGCATTAAAAATTATATGTGTGGAAGAAAATATTTACAAAAGACATGTATGATAAAGGACATGCTATTCAAAATATACAAAGAAACTTTAAAACTCAACAATAAGAAAATAACCTGATTTAAAAAGTGGCAAAATATATGAATAGATACTTCACCAAAGATGACATACAGATGGCTAATAAGCATATGAAAAGATGCCCAATATCATATGTCATTAGGGAACTGCACATTAAAACAACGAGATAATACATAGATACTAGAATGGCTAAAATCTAAAATACTATCAAATGCTGGTGAGGATGTGAGAATACAAAATGGGGCTGGGTGCAGTGGCTCACGCCTGCAATCCCAGCACTTTGAGAGGATGAGGTGGGCAGATCCCTGGATCTCTTGAGGTCAGGAGTTCTAAACCAGCCTGGCCATCATGGTGAAACCCTGTCTGTACTAAAAATAGAAAAAGTTAGCCGGGTGTGGTGGCGCATGCTGGTAATCCTAGCTACTTTGGGAGGCTGAGGCAGGAGAATCCTTGAACCCGGGAGGCAGAGGTTGTAGCGAGCCAAGATCATACCATTGCATTCCAGTCTGGGCAACAAGAGTGAAACTCTATCTCAAAACAAAAACAAAAACAAAATGGTATCGCCACTTTGAAAGACAGTTTGACAGTTTCTTATAAAACTAAAGTTCTTACCATATGATCTAGCAACAGTGCTCCTTGGTGTCCACCTGGAGTTAAAAACATCCGGCTGGGCACAATGGCTCATGCTTGTAATCCCAGCACTTTGGGAGGCCAAGGCGGGAGGATCACGAGGTCAGGAGTTCGAGACCAGCCTAGCCAACGTAGTGAAACCCCATCTCTACTAAAAATACACAAATTAGCCAGGCATGGTGGTATGTGCCTATAGTCCCAGCTACTTGGGAGGCTGAGGCAGGAGAATCGCTTGAACCCAGGAGGCGGAGGTTGTGGTGAGCTGAGATCGTGCCACTGCACTCCAGCCTGAGCAACAGAGTGAGGCTCCATCTCACAACAATAACAACAACAAAACCAAAAACAATAACAACAAAAAATTCCACATAAAAACCTATACATGAATGTTTACAGCATCTTTATTCATAGTTGCCAAAAATTGGAAGCAACCAAGATGCCCTTCAGTAGATGAATGGATGAAAAAAATGTGATACATCCAGACAATGAAATATTATTTAGTACTAAAAGGAAACGAGCTATCAAGCCATGAAAAGATATGGAGAAATTTAAGTACATATTACTAAGTGAAAGACACCAATCTGAAAAGGCTACGTGCTATATGATTCCAATTATACGACATTCTGAAAAAGGCAAAACTATGAAGGCAGTAAAAAGAACAGTGGTTGCCAGGGGCTCAGGGAGATAGAAGGATGAATAGGTGAAGCACAGATGATTGCTGGGGCAATGAAACTACCCATATGCTACTAGAATGGTGGGTACATGTCACTATACATTTGTCAAAACAGAATCTACAACACAAAGAGTGAACCCTAATGTAAACTCTAGACTTTGGTTGATAATAATGTGTCAACCTTGGCTCATTAATTGTAAAAAATGTACTGCACTGATGGGGGATGCTGATGGTGAGGGAGGCTGTGTGTATGCACTGGGTATATGTGTTGTCGGGTGGTAGGGAAGTGGGGAGTGAGTATACAGAAACTCTGTATCTTTCTCTCAATTTTGCTGTGAAGCTAAAAATTGCTCTTAAAATAGTCTATTAACTTTACATATAATATATAATATATTGATGTGGTTTGGCTGCATTCCCACACAAATCTTACCTTGAATTGCAGCAATTCAATTATCACAGGGGCCAGGTGGAGAGAAATGAATCATGGCAGTTCCCCCATATCGTTCTTGTGGTAGTGAATATGTCTCACGAGATCTGATGGTTTTACAAATGGGAGATCCCCTGGACAAGCTTTCTTTCCTCCTGCCATGTGACACGTGACTTTGCTCCTCATTCACCTTCCGCCACGATTGTGAGGCCTCCCCAGCCATGTGGAACTGTGAGTCAATTAAACTTCTTCCCTTTACAAATTACCCAGCCTCGGGTATATCTTTATTAGCAGACTAATAGATATATTAATATATAACATTTTTCTACACATGAGCATTTTAAAAATGTATGTACCTTTGGGAAGGGGTAAAAAAGACAGATGTGTATCCTTAATATAGATGCTGAAAAAAAAAAAGACAGATGGTAAAGATGAGAAAAGATAATAAAAATTATGCTTCAGACCCTTAAAAAATGTCTACCATTTGCCAACCACATTAAAAAAAAAGAAGAGGCTGGGTGTGGTGGCTCACGCCTGTAATCCCAGCACTTTGGGAGGCCGAGGCAGGCGGATCACAAGGTCAGGACTTCAAGACAAGCCTGGCCAACATAGTGAAACCCCATCTCTACTAAAAATACAAAAATTAGCCAGGCATGGCGGTGCATGCCTGTAGTCCCAGCTACTCGGGAGACTGGGGCAGGAGACTTGCTTGAACCCAGGAGGTGGAGGTTGCAGTGAGCTGTGATCACACCACTGCACTCCAGCTTAGGCAACTGAGTGAGACTTCGTCTCAGAAAAAAAAAAAAAAGAAGAAATAATAATAATAATAATAATAATAATAATAATAATAATAATAGAGGCTTTCTATTAAAGATGAAGGGTGGAAGCCATCCATTTAGCTCTATTCAACCCTGAAAGCCCACCAAAAACTCTAAGGGGGCACAAACGAGAACAAAGAAGATGGGAAAAGAGATATCACTACTAAACGTTGGAAGCTGGAAAGTAGATAGATGAGTTATAACTAAATGAACAGACCCAAGAAAGCTAAATCCAAACCTGGCAATGGAAAAAAATCTAGAAACTACCTGGTTAATTCAGAACTCTCAAAGTTTTACGAACTGGTGGTTTGGATACCTTTGGAAGTGGAAGTGATAGTGGGGTTAATAAGAGTAAGCTTGGCTGAATGTCTGTTTAATTTGTTAAATGCCCGGATCCCTCCCTTCACCCCAAGCAGGAAAGGCTGCTTTTCTGGAGAATATAAAACACAGGGATATGCTCTGGAAAACCCAGGGACAGCTGAAGGCATGGACACTGTTATGAACCCAGGGAGATGAGAGGGAGTTTACATATTAAATGTTGATATTCTGGCTCCTTCCCCTACTGTGGCTCCCACAATTTTGGCAACAATATATATTCTCTTCAAGCAAAAAGTGAAACAGTCTCCCCTACAGAATCTGCCAAGTGCAAGAAAATATATGCCTAATATATAAATACCCTTTAGAATACACTAAAGATACTGACAACCAGATCACTCTTTAATGAACCACAGTTGACAAATTCCACCCATATACACAGAGCCTCTAAGCAGCTTTTCAGGGTCTCCTTCTTTAATATGAGCCCATAATCAAAGACTTTTAGCCCTTTGAGGCCAAACTTTCTAATTAGTCTACAGACAACAGAGAGAGCTGAAAGATGCAACTGGGAGGCCAGTAGAGGTATTTCAGGTAGAAGGAAAACAATTCACATCCTCAGAGAGATGAGGGAATACCTTACTCATAAAGCAAGAACAGGATGTTATAAAAAAGGAACATTAAAAAATAAGCAAAAATCTCTAAAAAATAGATGGAGATGATAAACCTTAACAGACTTCTCAAAAAGCAGAGCAAGAAGATTAAAAAATAGTATAGGAAAAGACAATACATAGTAACAATAATGATTGTACTTTCATATCAGTGGTCAGAATGCTATTGTTTGAAATTTTCAATGAGATGAACATTTGAGTTGTAAGAAAGTTCCACATCCATTTGGTTTCTACATTTTATGATTCTGCTTTACAGTTGTAAGTCATCAGAAATGACAGCAAGCCTTGGTTTGGTAACATATTTATACTTAGTTTACTAAATATGTTGTTGAACATTTTGTGGAAACGTCATGAAAGAAAACATCAGAAGTTCTCACCCTTACTGGAGAGAGTCTCCTCTTAGACAATACATTAATGAATCAGTTGAATCTAGCTTTTCAACAGCACCATATTTCTTTTTAGAACTTATTCTGAATGGAGCACTGTTTACTGTTTACATTTATAAAGTTAGTTATTCTAATACATCAATATTTTCATCTCAAATTTTACACTACCATGAATTTCTTTGAAACTATTGATCCATGTGTGTGAACAGGCAGATATAATACAAACAATGGTAACAATGAAAATGAAAATTCAAGAAATATAAGCAGCAACACATCAACAGTCTGAAGATACATTAGCCATGAGAAACTGCCCTCTGATAGGTGAATGTTTGCCAAGACATAAAGACTACTGACCACTGACCAGTAACATCTTTTGAGGACTGGGTGCACTTTGAAGAGTGTGGAGTTAGAAGGCAAAAGGATTTCTGTACAAATCATGGTAATTTCAATATAATAATAATACTATATTTCAAATTTGTAACATGTTTGTGGACCAAATTTTTGGCTCTCTCAAACCAACAAATTGTCTAGAGTCTATTTAAGGGACAAACAGCTAGGGAAACCCTGTTCTTTGGAAGTGAAACTACAGACCAGCATGCACGTAGCTCATCAAAAAGCCTCAGGCTATAATCACAAGACGTAGGCAGAATCCAAAGCAATGACCAGAAAGAAGCTGCAGGGTTTAAGGATGGAAGCAGAAGTGGAATTATATGAAACTAAGGCCGCTTGAGTCTCAGGGCCCCTTTCTAGACTTTGCACCAAATTTTGTATTTTTTTTTTCTTAAAGAGGGCTCCAAATACGATACAATCCCAGGTCTTCCCTGAACGAAAGGTCCCTAGAAATCACTAAGATGAACTGTCTGATTTTACAGATGAAAAAACTGAGTCCCGGAAAGGACAACTTGTTGAAGTCAAACTGTGGATGTCAATCATTTAATTAAAAGTCAGCTTCCCCTTACGTTTCATTGGAAAGGACTGCATTATACCTCTTGGTCACACTGCAATAACTGCCCTGGCTAGGCCCACAGGCTCCCTCTAAGGGAGGCTGCCTGCCTCTTCCCCCTGCCCAACGCAGCCTCTGCTGAAGGAGCAGCCCTAACCTAGTCTCTGAAGAGGAGTGGCTTTGTAGCGACCCTGTGACCCTGTCCCGCAACCCTACCTCCATTCCATCAACACAGCTGATTAGACTAAAGGTTGTCACCCGACCCAAGGGAGTCATTCCATCTGGGTCAATGACCTGTGAGGTCATCTGGTATAAAGAGCTTTGCTCAAACACAAAAACCAATGACAAGCTAGACCAATCAAATCCTCTGTCTTAGAAATTTGAACTGGGACTATGGAAAGAAACAGAAAATTCATAGTGGGGAACTAAATAAGATAGAGACTCAGAGGGTGGCTGCACACTCAACTAGAAACCCATGAGTTTTGCCTGCTGAGGAGAGATGAGGTAGGTCAGTTTTAAAGCCCTGAGGGACCCTCTAGTTCTAAGTCCTTGAGGTATAGTTGGGTTGTTGTTCTTCCTGAAAAGCCAGGCATGGTGGCTCCAATTGCTGCTTGATTTCTAAGTTTCTCCTATACTCCCTATCCCCACACTAACCACCAATTCTCAAAGAGCACTCGATCCTTGTGTATCATGCGATATCGGCAAAAACTCAACTCCATGCTTTTGAAAACCCTGATGGCAAAAAGCAGGGTAACTACCTTCAAAGTGAAGTCTGAAATCACTTATGAAGAGAAATTGCTCCTTTACTCTTGGGAGAAAAACTTTAATAGGTTTTTAATTACACAAAGGGAAGGCCGATAACATATTCTGGAAAGGAGGCAGAAGTCAGAGACAAGGAGGAGCTAAAGGGCTCTGCATTATGAAGTGAATGTTAATCATCCTAGTGGGTAGGTTGTATCTCTCAAATTGCTTCCCTTTAGACTAGTAAGACATTAATCCTCTCTGAGGACCTCAGGAAGAGGCAAGCCACAGCCAATAGCACTCCCACATGGCAGAGGGAAGCTGTTTCTTGTGACATGGGACCAAGCTGAGTATGGAGGAGAGAAGCATCCTCAAGTGGACTCTGGGAGTACTTGACCAATAAATTCTTTGAGGAGTCACATGTCTGTGTTATAATTCTCTCCCATTACAGGATGACAAGGGATGACCTGCAGAAAAGTGCCACAAGTGACAGCCACAGTAGAACTGCGGAGCACAGCATTCCTGTGAGATTCCTGAGAATGCCTGGGCAGGGACTCCTGAAAAGTCTTGCACCTCCAGGAAAAATAGCAAAAAGGCTTGAAGCATCAGTATTTGACCATTAAAGTGAAGTATGGCTGCTATATTCTAGAAGGGAATGGGACATCTGGGTTTCACTTGGTTTCAAAGAACCTCACTAACATGGTAAGTAATAATAAATCACCATCCAGTGTCACCTTTAAAAACAAAGGAAGAGTTTTTAGGCATGAATAAATGCATGTATATAAAAAGAGTATGTATATGCATCAATTTTTATTTTGTTGACGATCATTAGAGAGCTGATTCAAATGGAATTCAATAATCAGGAAACATTAATTCATACTCCAGAGGTAGCACAGCTTCCAAAGTCAGCTAATCAATGGCTCTGTGAGGTCCTAAGGGGCCCAGGTTCTTTGATCTCTCTGCTTGGCCCCTCTCAGCTGCTCCCTTTGCCCTCACCTGGCATCTTTTATGGTCCCAAGAGGGCAAAGCAATTTCAAGATGTCACATAAACACAGGCATGATCTTTCACTGAGTATCCTTCTTAGGACAAGGACACTTTTCCCAGAGGTTCCCTACTGCCCACAAACCAACTTCTCACCTCTTACTGGCCAGAACTGCATTACCCCTATATATTCTTAAGTCTGTGGTAAAGAGTAGAATTATCAAGACTGTCTTAGACTAGTGGTTCTCAAACTTGTACATGCATCAGATCCCTGGAGGATCTTATTAAAGCACAGGTTGCTAAACCCCACCTCCAGAATTTCTGAGTCAGTAGATCTGAGATGGGGCTCAAGAATTTGCATATTTAACAAGTTCTTGAATGAGGGTAATGCAGCTGGTCGGGGGACCACACTCTGAGAATTATTGTTTTAGACTGTTTGGGAGAGAATGGATGTTAGGGAATCAACCAAAAATATGTGTTATAGATAATCATTTTATCAGAAGAGTATCCCATATATTTTGGAATGATATATTTCTATCAACTTTCTTTTGAAAATTAAAATTTCTAAAAGTTGTGTATGTAACAAACAATACAGATTGTGGTATACCACAAGCCAAAATATGGAAGCAGAATACAAGCTAATGGCCTATGGCAGAAAATGTGGTTTGCATAAATTATGTTACCCATTGTCACAAACATCCACCCATCCTGCTCTGCACACTGTGCTACTTCATGCTCCTTCTTTTGTGGACTTCTCTTCCTCCAGGTTGAAGGGAAATCATCCACCTGCTGAGGTGGTATCAACCTCAACCTGTCTCCTGGCAGAGGAGACAATATGAGCAAAGCGTTGTTTGGAGAAAATCAAGTAGCTTGATGTTATTGCAACAGAAAATATGAGGCTGAAAATAGTGTGAATTAAAACCCTAGATTTGGACCAGAGTGAAACCACAGAGGGCTTTGTGGGATGTTGAGGAGCTTGAACTCAATCCTGTGGCCTTGGCAGCTACTTTGCAGAGACGTTGATGTGGTTGGATTTGGGTTTCATTTCAGTCACACTGGGATATGTGGAAGGCAGACTTGAAGCAGGAAGTCAAGCCAGAGACTGGTGGTCCAGGCGAGCGTCACAAGGCCTGAACAAGAGCCGAGATGACAGACTTAAGAAGACATAGATCTGGAAAATATTTGGAAGGTTAAAATACGCTAATCTGATGACTTGTCAGATGTAGGAGGTGTGAGAGAGTAAGGCATCAAGATGTTGTTTAGGTTTCCAGCCTCAGTGAGAATAAAGGGAGCAGTTCTGCACAGCAAAGGAAACAACAACGTGAAGAGATGACCCACAGAATGGGAGAAAATAATGTGCAAAGTACCTGACAATGGATTAATAACTAGAATATATAAGAACTCAATAGGAAAAAAATCTAATAAACTGAAATAAAAGTGGGCAAAGATTTGAATAGACATTTCTCAAGACACAGAAATGGCAAACAGGCATATGAAAAAGTGCTCAACATTGCTCATCATCAGAGAAATGCAAATCAAAATGACAATGAAAGATCATCTCACCCCAGTTAAAATGGTCTTTATCCAAAAGACAGGCAATAACAAATTCTGGCAAGGATGTGGAGAAAAGGGGAGCCCTGATAAATCAGTACAACCATTGTGGAGAACTGTCTGGAGGTTCCTCAGAAAACTAAAAGTAGAGCTACCATATGATCCAGCAATCCCATTGCAGGGCATATACCCAAAAGAAAGGAAATCAGTATATCAAAGACATATCTGCACTCCTGTATTTGTTGCAGCAAATACAGGCTCTTGGCTGTTCACTACAGCTATGATTTGGAAGCAACCTAAGTGCCCATCAATAGATGAATGGATAAAGAAAATGTGGCACTTATACACAATGGAGTACTATTCAGCAATAAAAAGAATGAGTTCCTGGCCGGGCATGGTGGCTCACGCCTGTAACCCCAGCACTTTGGGAGGCCGAGGCGGGCGGATCACTTGAGGTCAGGAGTTTGAGACCAGCTTGGCCAACATGGTGAAACGCTGTCTCTACTAAAAAATAAAAAAATTAGCCGGGTGTGGTGACAGGTGCCTGTAATCCCAGCTACTCAGGAGGCTGAGGCAGGAGAATTGCCTGAACCCAGGAGGCAGAGGTTGCAGTGAGCCAAGATCATGCCACTGTGCTCCACACTGATGACAGAGCGAGACTCTGTCTCAAAACAAAACAAAAAACAAAAGAACGAGTTCCTGTCATTTGCAACAACATGGATGGAACTGGAGGTCATTATGTTAAGTGAAATAAGCCAGGCACAGAAAGACAAACATTGCATGTTCTCACTTATTTGTGGAATCTAAAAATCAAAACAATTGAACTCATGGAGACAGAGAGTAGGATGGTTACCAGAGGCTGGGAAGGGTAATGGGAAGTGGGAAGGGAAGTCGGGATGGCTAATGGGTACAAAAAATAGAAAAAATGAGTAAGACCTAGTATTTGATAGCACAACAGGGGAACTACAGTGAATAATAATTTAATTGTACATTTTAAAGTAACTAAAAGAGTATAATTGAATTGTTTAAAACACAAAAGATAAATGCTTGAAGAAATGGATACCCCATTTTACATGATGTGATTATCAGGCACTGGATACCTGTATCAAAACATCTCAGGTACCTCATAAATACACATACCTACTATGTACCCACAAAAAATAAAATTTAAAAAATTTAAAAATACATCAACTGAATATGTATTGAGTTAAAGCATAGTGCCATGTGTTTCTGGGATGACAGAAGTAATTAGGACTTCTTTAAGTTGAGCAAAAAAAAAAAAAAAAAAACCAAAAAAAGAACAATTACAAAACAATATATTAGAACAATTACAAAGTACTATATTAATCAAAAAGTGAACTTGTGGAAGTTTGGGGTTTTATGCCAGATTAAAGGAGTGGCCATAAGTTGACATGGAGGAAATAAAGGAACAGACTGACTTCCTGTTTGGGGGACGCAATCATGAAGGGCACAGACATAAGAGCATGCACATGCCATGTGAAGGTTGACAAGTATGGAAGGGGCCTTGCTGGGAATCAAAGAGATCAGACCGAAGAGGTCTCATGGAAAAGGAGCAAAAAGAACACTTGAATATAGGAAACTGGATTTACTAGACTGTAGTTGACTACTGAAAATCATTTTAGATTATTGAATATAATGAAAGAGTTTCATGAAGATTTAAGCCACAGTTACGAATATTAGTTGAGTTTTGAGCTGGTAATCCTGGATCCATCTACTAAATGTCCAGCCAAACAGGATAGTTTCATAATTTATCATTCTTTTCTAATTTCTCACTGTCTATTTCTCAGAAAAGCCATGTCTTGCTTTGGCTTCTTTTGTAACTATAGACACGTTCTGGACTGAAGTGTTTCATGTCTGATCTACTTTTACCACTGCTCTATTCTCTTGATGCCAAAAAACCCCACAAATTTCATTTACTTTAGTGGTCAATGAGTATGGCAGATAAAAACATACTTTCTAGAGTGAGAATACTTGTGTTTTAGTCATGGAAAATTGGGGCAATATTTTTGTAATATATCAACGTGGTTTTCTATCTGCATGTCTATGTGCCTGACCTTCTCCATTGCCAGCCTGAGACATACCTCTCTCTGGCTGTGCCTCTGGATTGTTGCAGGAGAAATACAAAAAGAAAGTTGTACTCTCCAGCTTCCGACAGCCCAAGTTCTCAAGTCTGCAGCAAGACAATAAACTTGAAACTCGGGCTTTTTAAAGGATTAGGAAGTGTTTATCTCCCACTTTAGCAGGTGGACTTGATCCTACACTTCGTATTATGGTGGTGGTAGTGATGGGGTTAATGACAAGAGAAAGGAAGGGACAAATCCTGCTCACCCCTTTCTCTGCTGGGGCCTTCAATCAGGGAACTGGGCCTTTTAAAGACACATGGAGCCCAACTTTGTCGCAGGGAGGAAAAGCCCTGAGGGAAAAACCAAAGGCAGAAGATGAGCTGCCCCACCGCCTGTTTGGGAGTTTGCAAGGGGGTTGCCTCTCAGGCCTGCGTAGGGTCAGCTGCATTAAAATAAAGCAGTGCAGTTGATGAAAAAGGGCAGCGTTTAGCTCCCAGGTTTCTCCATGAGCTTTTGTGGTATGGAGAAGAAGAAATTCAGAAGATCTTCTATGTTTTATGGAAAGAAGAGGGAGGTGGCTGAGGGTGCTGGCCAGTACATTTGCCAGGGAATGGCACTGGGTTAGAGGCCAAATGGAAGTCCAAGGTAATCAGAGTTGCCATTAGGGAGATTCATCAAAGGAAGGAGGCTGAGGATCCTAGAACATTCCTAGGGCTGAGGAAGGAGACCAGGCATTCCCCTGGCCACAGGCTTCAGGAACTCACCATGCAAGCCCAGATGCTGCAGCAAGATAAGCAAGAAACCAGGGGACAGGGAGTGGCCTCAAGGACACCATGTCCCCTGCCTACCCCCAGGACACAGTCAGCCCAATGCCCTCCCTCCTGGGGCAGAGAATGCTTCTGAAAGAGCATCCAAAAAGAGATGATTCGAAACAGTACAGAGGAAGCCAAATTTTGAATTGACTCAACATTTAAACTGAAACAACAGAGGCTTTTTAACCTTATTCAACTGACAAGTGTAGAAGACCCCATCATACTGCTCATGAAGAAACTGCTTTAGTTCCAGAAAATAAGGGGATGCATGTGTCAATGTGGTCTGAGTCAAATTATAATCCCTTCCACCTGGCCCTGACATGTTCTGACTGTGTCACATTGAGACAGTTATGTAACCTCTCTAAGCGTCAAAATCCTCATCTGTGAAAAGGAGATCATAGTGTCTTCCTCTTGGGGAGTTTCAATGAGCCCATTCATGTAAAATGCTTAGAACTGTAGCTGATACATGATAAACTTTTTAAATGTGCTAATTTTGTTATCACTTCTACTTTACATTCAATGTCAAAGTTTCGTTTATTCTGTTCAAGAATGGCTAACTACATCTTTGTCAAAAAATGTCAAAGTACTGTATTTCTGACATTCTTCATTTATGATTTCACAACCTCTAGTGCATTCCCACAAGCACTGAAATGCCATTCTGGGGATGAATGAGAATTACTGTTTTTATATCACCCTTGACTTTTTCTCAGCTTAGTAAACATCTTGGTACTCACCATAGAAATTACCTCCAAGCCAGGATGATATTTCTTAAGAACAATGTTAGCTGTAACAAACTGCAGAGTAAAATGATGGAGGCATCTGTAGGACCTGGTGGTGAGCCTGCTCTGTCTTAGGCTGATTACTCCTAAGAGGAAGAACCAGCTATAGGCAATAGACACACCACAGGAATGGGGGAAAATGCAGAGGGGAGGATTCCTTTGTGAACCTGTGGGCAATTTTAACATACATATCAGGACAGGACAGTGCCAGAGTGCTCCTGCAAAATTCCTTGTGATTAACATGGGTATATTAACTGTCAGAATTGTTTGCTGCTGAGTAATCAATTATAGATATTAACTAACCTGGGGCTCCATTCTAGCTCTTTCAGTTTTCTGTATCAACCTAGAGAACACCAAGGGGGCTTTAGCTGAAACAGGAGAAGTGATTTCGTTAGAAAGGTTAGTACTGATTCTAGATAAACAAAATAAGTAATCTTTGAGTGTCTGTGATATACAAATTTCTAGGCTCTAAGCCTTAGGTAAACATGTATGTAAGTACTAAAAAGCACATTAAGCCTTAATATAGTAGAGTTCCTGGGAAATCAAGTGGTTTAAGTGACTTTTCCATGTAGGTAAAGCATATTCTATTAAAAAAAAGTTAAGAAATAAGAAATCTTCACGTAAGTCAGATACCTCTTATTAAATGTCTATCTTCTAAAATAGAGCAAAATTGCCTTTTTTGAAGGATAAGTCATCATCATGAACATCAGCTATTTCACAATGGTGCTCTGATAAAGTATTTCTCAAGGTGTGATCTATGGATCCCAGCAAAGAAATTATCTGGGAGCCTGTTAAAAGTCAGATCTCTGCGCCCCACCCCAGGCCTCCAGAATCAAAATCCTTAGGTAGAAGCCAGGATTCTCCACATCCAACTTGCTTCTCAGAGGATTCTTACACTCAACTCAGGCCAGAGAGGCCCTAATTCAGAGTGAGTTGAGATGTTCTTCACTGGAAATGTCTGCAGGGGGCCTGTTAATTTTCTGTGCCTATTTGCTGTAGGGCTTCTGATACTTTCCTCTTATGACTGCAAACCTTTCAACAGTGACGGGCTTTAAACCACTGGGGCAATTTGCAGACGATCCTTTGCTGGATGCTGGCCTTTGTGATGTCTACTTTCCATCTGTGAGCCTCAGCTTTGGGTCCCTGAGTTGAGCCTACTGTTACAGGATTCATGCGCCAGACCCCAAGGAACTCAGGCTCTAGACCTGCCATTTCACCTCAAAAAACCACTCCAAGAATAAGGTAGAACAGAAATGTGAAATGCCAAACCCAGAAATGTGACTGGATGTTCAAGAGACAGAGGGATTGGTGAGAAGGAAAAAGTCCAAATACTCCTTAAGGGTGCTTGGAACATGAATCACTCGGGTCAGAAAAATGAGTTCAGAGGATGTGGCATGTACTGGAAGATGTGACTGCTACTTGAACATGAAGCCAGGTCTCCTCTACCCCAGAAACCTTTTTTTCCAATAGTAACCTAATATTACACAAGGATCTGTTTATCGAATTGTAGTAATGTGGGGCTGGAAAGCTGAGAAGAGCACTGACTGTAGAGTGAGAGGCTTTCGTTCAAATTCTAGTTCATACGTATGGCTATAGGCAAGTCAGTCATGGCTGCCCCGTGGTCTTATCTGTGAAAAGGGAAAAAGAATTCATACCCTCGCTAAACTGTTGTGCAGTTTTAATGAGGTAATGAGTATGAAACAGCTTTGTAAACTGTAGAGCATTTTACCAATATTTAATCAAAAATATTCTGCATTATGTACATATTTAAAGAGCTGCTACATCTATCTACAAGGCAGAATGTTAGGGAAAACTCTAGGCTGGGAAAAAATTCAAATATGTTAATTTTCTTACATAAATAAACCTATCATATTGTTCATTGTGGAGTTTAAATATCTGCTGTGCTTTTGTACTAAGAAAAAGATATTTTTAAACAAAAAATGAGCAGTCTTTTGACTTTTGCACAACTCATGTTTAACGTTCTTTTAAACTACGTTTTTCTTATTTTCTGGATTAAATGGTAAGAAAGTTCATCAAATCTTCATTTTATTTTCAAAATACTCTTTCCTATTGTCATCTCCTTAATGTCAACTTTACTCGCACCATTTATTAGCTGAAATTGCAGAACAGTGGGCAAAATGGGGACAAGCCAGGGAGAAAGGAGGGACAATTAAGTCCACAATGAATCTAATAGGTTTTGCCTAAAACCTAAAATACACTAAGGATAAGGAAGAGGGAGTCTAACTTACGAAATCTAACCATTGTCTGGTTTCACATCATGACTTTTAGCTGTTGCTTTTTATTTTAAAATGGAAGACATGCAAAAAAAAAAAAAAAAAAGGCGGGAGGAGGGGGCTAAGCTAATTCTTTCAGCAGAGAATTAATGAAAAGCAGACGGAGGCCTGGATAATAAGTACCAATAAAAGCTTTAGCTGACATAGCTTCAGTTTACAAATCCCTGGCTTTTCCTGGCAGTGCTTGGGGAGGGAAGGTGAGGAAGCATGGCATACACAGCCTGCATGAGGAAGATATGCAGATCTTTAAAATTAAAGATGTTTTCAATGTCTTATTCTAAAATACTTGATTTGTGGTGCCTCTGATAAAATTCCAGTGAAACCTGAGTATGCCACACAGTCTCTAGTAACCCTCAGAGGAGCCACATCCTCTGTGTTCCCAGTCATACCTGACTTTAACACATACATTTTGTTAAAAGGAGCCCAATCCATAACATGCGCACAAAAAGATGTGTGGTTTAGAATCTGCATGTGTTTCCATTTCTTTTTAAACTTGAACATTAGGAGACCCTTATGAGAGTATTAAAAAATAAACTAGTAATAAACAAATATTATGAAGCCAGAGGGATATTAGTTTGATTTATGGCAATTGATACTACTCAGAAACTTTTAATGACAAAATTGGGGCTAGCAGGAACATAAATCCTCTTGGGTTTAGTTTGTAAGACCTGGAAGACTCCCAATGAAAAGGAACTGATGAAATCGCTAGATTGAGAGAACAGAGTTGAGAGAGAGACTGTAGGGAAAGACTGTGCCTCAGCACATTAAACAGCATGAATAAGAATTAGAAGTGGATGCTGAACACAGAGCAAGTCATTAAGGCTGTCAGAAAACCTCCACGTCAGGAGACGAAACCTCAGCCTGTAGGGTGCTGCAATCCAACTCGAAGGCCTGGAGTGGGGTTGAAAAGTGTGGAGATGGTTCCCTCTGAAATAGCTGCCCCCCTCCACAGCCTCTTTCCCCCTCCCCCTTCGTTCTTTTTTGGGAAAGGATTTTGTCCACGTTCTCATTGATGCTAAACATAGAACATGTTCCTTCTAGGACAGAATTGAAGATATGTGGGAAAAGTTGTCTTTTTACTTTCTCACCTTTTTTCCCTTTCTGGATAAGCATAACTGCTTCTTGAAGTTCTCCTACAACAGTGGAGGCTTTTAAAAGAAACACTCTCATCTTCTTTCCTGCTATTCGGTGGATTTCCCTCAGGCACTAGTTTTGATCCTTCCATCCCTAAGTGACTTCACCTCCTCACATGCCTCTCCCTGCTGATGGCTTTCGAAAATGACTTCATCCTCCAACCTCCTCCATCCAGCTGCCCACATGACATTACCTTGGAACTTAGCTTCCCATCTTTGCCCCTATAGCCTGATTTCTCTCTTCCCTTTACTATTATTAGAAACAAACCATTGAAAAACCCTCCCCATTTTTGCCAATTTAAGAAACTTTTCTGTTATTCTCCCTTTTCTTCTGTTCTTCAATCTCATTGATTCTCAATATTTTTAATACAGATTATTTTAATGGGTAACACATGCACATGGCACAACATTTAAAAGGCAGGAAAAGGCGTATGGTGAAACCTCAACCTCATTCTTAGCTTCCTCAGCTCATCTCATCCCCAAACTTGGTTCCAGGCCCTGGAAGCACTTGCGGTTGCCAGCTTCTCCTGGATCTTTCCCCCACAGGTTTAAGATGAAAAAAAAAAAAAAAAAAAGAGAACAAGATCCTAAATGTAACATATTTTGCCCCACTATTTTCTCAGCTTCCCTATTTGAGAAATTTCTTCATTTATTTCACATGCATTAATCTGTAGACTATTTTCCCCTATGGTTCCTCCTCTTCCGATGTGGGTATTTTCCAAGTCTGTTTGCCTGAACCTCTCTCAGAACATGAACTAATAACCATGAACTATTTTTGCTTGTAAGCATGGCTGAATACCACTTCTAGTGGTCCAGGACAGAATTTTATTAAAAAGAACAAAGCAGAAGAAAACCTCATCCCTCAATTTGTTTACATAATTAATCTATCTTGAGAAACATCCCTCATTTCAATGTCAGCAGTCACCAGCAGAACCACAGTGAGGAATCAGCATCTAAATGACAATGGTTGTCTCAGAGTCACAGCTGGAGAGAGAATTTTAAAAGATGGATGCACAGATAGATGGGTGGTTGGATAGAAGGAGCCAATCAACTGTGAAGTGTTACCAAGCCCGAAAATCATATTTCATTTGATGGTAACAACAGAAGCCTGATTAATGCATGTGGGAATTTCATTTCAGAGTTATACCAATAGGCTCGTAGGGTCTGCTTCTTTTTAGGGCTCCCTGAACCCATGTAAAATCGGCCCATTTAAGATTTTAAGGCTCCTCTCTCTGAGTTCCATTGATCTTGTTTAATGATTAGGATGGGATAACTGCTGAAGATGAAGCAGGATTTCTTCACTTGGGATAATTTTATTATACCTGTAACTGTCCTGAAAATTTTATGTTTGAAAGGTAGTACACATATTTTTAAAGCTGTTTCTGTTTAAGGTTTTCTTTTTATCAATAACTCACTAAAGGAGACAAAGTGAAGACACTTTTTGAGGTAAGTGGGATGAAAGTGGCTGAGAATTGTGCACATTTTAGTGAACAGAGCTCCTGCTGACCAAGACATAAACGGGTAATATGCCAGCCTCCATTTCCTCATTTCCCTGTTAGATTAGAATTATAGCAGTTCTCTGGAGAACAAGGAATCATCCAACATCTTTTTTTTGTTATTTTAAATCTCAGAAGTATGAATGGAAACTACCAGTTTTCTATTCAATCATTCTTCTGATAGCTCAAACACTAAAACACAGATAGACTTAGGACTTGGGACAAAGGGGATTCTGAGTTTCACTGAGAGAAAGGGAACCTATGAAATCATGACAACCTATGACTCCATTACAGGGCCAATACTGCTTGCATAAATCTTGTTAGGAATGCTTTGTTGAGGGTTAACAAAAATAATTCAATCACAAAAAATCCTATTCAAAATTCTTTAATATTCCTTGATGACAAACTAACACAGAACACAAGTTTTTCCTAAAGCAATTGTGATTTAGATCTTTCTTTCTAAAATATTAATTTTCCCTAGCCAACTTATAAATCCAGTTTTACGTAAAAGTGGCAATCTAGGCAACCATCAAAGCATTATTTTTGCAGTCACTGAAAAGTCTGTTTGTAAAGAAGGATGTGAAGAAAATTCTTTTTGATTCTAACAAAAGCAACTTACAGTACTATAATGCTATTGGCATTCGGGAAACAGTAGCTACACTGCTCCTGTTTGAAATTTAAATAAAACCCACACTGTATTTTGTATATGTAAGTAAATCACCATATTTTAAAATAAAAATAAAAATAAAAAGTAATGGATCCCTGAAGCATAAATACTTTAAATGAGTGTGCTGGGCTAATCCACCAGGGTACAACTGTCTTCTTTTATACTGAAATCTAGAAGATGGTAAAAATTACAACTATTTCATCTTGGTGAATAAGAGGACTAGCTGGGAAAGATGATATTTGAGCTGTTAACCAAAAAGAAGAAAGTAATCTAGAAGGACGTGTTGCTATGACAGACTTAGGGATAAACTACAGAGGCGAGAGACAGTAACTAGTAAATCATACTACTTGAATATGGTAATTTTCCATTGACCCATAATTTAAGATGATACCTTCTTCAGGAGCTACCAAAAAGAGACAGAGGCCAGTGGAACAGTCAGTGTTGGGTGGGGGTAGGGGGAGTTGTCACAGGCACTATGCATCCCTCTGACCCTGCAGCCAAAAGCATTAAGTGATGAAACATGGAAACAGTCATCCAAGAGATTCAAGCTGCTGAGGCACTGAGGAGTCCTTGTTAAGAGATGGGCTCAATTTACGGCAGTATTTTGACCTGGAACTTGATGGTTCCACTCAATAAAACCTGTTATGTTTTGAAAGTTGTCATCCATGAAATTCTAGAAGCCAAGCTTGCATGTGCCACCCAATACACATAAACCTTAGGAAGAAAAGCCAGACAATCTGGCAAAAGGAAAACTATCTTGGACCAGATCAGTTCACACAGATGAGTTCATGGATAATTCACTTTTGTCCAGAGTCCACTCTGAAACTCGAGAGTTAAGCAAGCTTTTCCCTTAAACAATTAGAGAAATGTCACATGCAAAGATTTAATGCCTCTCAAGAGAGATGTGGTCCTTCCCACTCCACACTTGAAAAAAATCTGTTTTAAGCCAACATATTAGCATTTATAGTATTACAAAACATGCTTAATTAAAAAAAACTGTATGGATAGTTCCTCTACTTATAGAATTCAAGTAACAGAAATTATGAATTAGTAAGTATAGATGGTATCTTCTAGGATGTTAATATCAAATGACTCCTCGCTTGCATACCTGAGTCTCATTTTTGTTCAACGGCAGGATTAAATTTCAGTAATACATTTATAAGATGCATATTATGTTTATTTATTATGCAATTGGGTTTGAGGATGTGTAAGACCCGGATTTTACACATTCTTGAACCCCAACTGCATAATAATTAAGCCTATTTATTTACCTATTTGCTCATTTGATAAATATTTATTGGATATCTACCAAGTGGCAGGCTAAGAAGCATGTATAAAGTGCAACAGGAACAGTGCAAAAGGGTAACAGCCTTGCTTTGGGAAGTCAGCAAAGGCTCCCTGGGGGTCATGTGGCCTTAAATGATGCCTCAAAGTTTTACAGGCACAAAAGAGGGAGAAGGGAATTTCTGGTGGGAGAAACAGAGCCTGCAAAGGTCAGAGTGTGTTAAGAATGGGGTGAATGGCACAGATTTTAATGAGGCTGGAAACACAGGGTGTGCATGTGTGTGTGGCAGCAGCAGGGAAGTGAGGCGGGAGGGAAATTATTCTAGAGGGAAGCTGGGGTTGGGGGAGGTAGGTCAGAGCCAGCCTGTGGAGGGCCTAGAAAGCCACACTAAGTTTGGACTTGTCGATTGTCCAAGGAACGGCCACAGAAAGTTATTAGCCAGGAGAAAGACATGACCACTTTATGTTACAGAATTGGACTAGCATTACTGTGGAAAGGGCTGCCAATTATAATCCTTTAAATTGAGGAAGATCCTAGCTCAGATAAGAGCACTGGGGATGATAGGAGGGAACCGATTCAAGACACACTTTGGAAGTAGAATTATTAGAAACAAGAGCCCTACTGGATGTGGAGACTGAATAACAGTAGCAGCTGAGGATCAACCTCTAGCTTGGGAAACAGAAAAGGATGTGAGAGAAATGTGCTTAAATGTCTGTCATTTTGGGGATGTGTGTAAATATATTTACTTATTTTGCACAAACGTAACTGAAAACTTTTCAGGAGATAAACACATCATGAATATGTATTTATTTAAACTTAAATATTTCTCACCACGAAGTCGAACTAAAAACAGAAATAATATAAAAGCTGTGAAAGTACATCCAATAGGAAAGGTACAAATTAACAGACTACTATATAATTTCCTAGCCTACCCATTTATAAATGCAAAATTATGCTCAAAAGACAATTTTTTTTTTCAAAGACTCCATCCAACTAAAAGTAGATCACAGAGGGGAAAAAAAAGTCCCTGAACACAAAGGTGGGTTGTCTAACCATTATAGCCAAAGGAAAAAAAAATTTTTTAACGTTTTATTTTTTGAAACAGGGTCTCACTCTGTCTCCCAGGCTGGAGTATAGTGGCGTGATCATGGCTCACTGCAATCTCTGCCACCCAGGCTCAAGGGATCCTCACCTCAGCTTCCTGGGTAGCTGGGATTACAGGCGTGCACCACCATGGGTGAAGGGAAATTTTAAAGCAAAATGTTCAAGGGATCCCAGGAGCTCCAGCGAGAGACAGGACAGGCAGCTAATCCTGGGTTGGCGGGACTCCTGAGACAATCAGGCACTTTGGAAGTCACCTGCACTTTGGGTTGGAGGAAGGCTGCTGAATCGTAGCAGAGAAAGTCAGGAGTGGCCTGTCATACCTGGAGACTCCTGTGTGACAAACTGTCAGACAATCCAGAATGATAAACACCATTTACTCCAGCCGACATTGCAGGGGCAATCCAAGGCTGAGGCCAACCTCCCAGAGACCCCACAGCTGATTTACTTAGCATATGTGTTTTGCTGGATGTTAATTTTTTTTTTCCCTTGGAGATTCAGGAGTAAATATGGTAACTATAAAAAAGAGTTACCATTATCCGAGAGCTTGCCTTGTGCCATGTGCCATGCTAAGTACCTCCTGTGACTCATGCCCTCTAAAACTCAGTGCCCCCCAGTGAGGGGCACCTTCCTCAGCTCCAACCTGCAAGGGAGGCTTAGCGTGGTTAATGCATTTGGTAGCTTGCCCAGCATTATGCCCCAAAGAAATGGATCTTCTGGTTTGTGGATCAGGACTCATTCTACTCTGAGTACCATGGGCCCTGGATTTCATTTGTTCATAGTGCTCTGTAGGAGTGGGAGGAATGAGGTGGTTTGTATATTGAACTCTGGAATTGGACTGTCTGGGACCAAGATGAAAATGTTCTACAGATCCATTGCACGACAATGTAAATACATTGATCACTACCTCAACCGGACACTTAAAAATCGTTAAGATGGTAAATTTTATGGTATGTGTTTCCTTTTACCACAATTAAAAATTTTTAAAACCTCACACTTTCTTAATCTCAACATGCACTAGAGGTACCTATAAAACAGCAGCCAGCAAACTGTTTTCTATAAAGGGGTGGCGAGTAAGTATTTTTAGCTTTGTGAGCCATTAGCCTCTGTTGTAACTGCTCAACTCTGCCATGGTATTGTGAAAGCAGCCAGACCACTTATAGTCCTAAATGAATGAATAGGCATGGTCATGTTCCAATAAAACCTTTATTTACAAAAACAGGTGGCTGACCTGTGAGCCATAGGTTGCTGACCCTTGCAGAAGTATTCATACATAAATAAGAGAAAAATATTACCCATTTGTAAATACCAAAGGCTCCTCTTTGAAAGTGTCCAATAAATTCATCCAATAATTATGCATGAAACATTCTTATTTTTCCAGAGGCTAAGATTAGAGCAACAGCAACAAGAGCAAGCAGACTCAGAAAGACCAGAACTTACTTGAAGTCTCAGGAAAACACCACATTGAAAAAAGTACATGTCAGTCCTTCTCCAGTATCTACACTTCTCTACAGATGAGCTCAGTGATTTAGAAAAAAAAATACTCAGGCCAGCAGGCACTGTGGCTCACACCTGTAATCCCAGTACTTTGGGAGGCCGAGGTGGGCAGATCACTTGAGGCCAGGAGCTTGAGACCAGCCTGGCCAACATGGTGAAACCCCATCTCTACTAAAAATACAAAAATTAGCTGGGTGTGGTGGCCCGTGCCTGTAATTCCAGCTACTCAGGAAGCTGAGGCACAAGAAATGCTTGAACCTGGGAAGCGGAGGTTGCAGTGAGCTGAGATTGCACCACTGCACTCCAGCCTGGGAGACTGAGCAAGACCCTATCTCAAAACAAAGAAACAAAACAAAACGAAAAACTAAAAATGTTGCAGCTGGAAGAGGGCTCAGCGATCACCTTTAGTGGATGAGAAAACTGCAATAGGCCTATTGGACCTATCCAAGTGGTCACAGCTGGTGTCAGCAAGGGCGGGGACAGAGTGTAACACCATCCTGACTCTGAGGTCACGCTCCTTCCTCCTCTCCATTTCCAGTCAGGAGCAGCAGCCAGCCAGCCACCAGCTCTGCGAGTTATCTGTTTCATGCATGTTATTTTAAATGGTCTTGGCTTCACCCTAAAGCTCATTTTTGCTATTTACCAAGTTCCATGGGGAAAACCAATAAAGATAACATAAAACCCTGAAAGCCTCATCTCATCCAATTCAGAACTGGAAGCATGGGTATAATTGTTCCCTTCCAAGTTGTGCCATGTGAAAACAGCAGGCTTTTCCTTCGGCATTCACATGCTCTAAAAAAGCAGCAACCCACGGGTGGGGTTTGGCAGCTAGAGTTAATCTACTTGAATCCACAAAAAACAGGCACCCCAGTTAAACAACCAAACCCAAACAAACAACAGGCACACACCAAAACCTACAAATGAAAATGGTGAGTTATGAAACAAATACATTTAAGAGAGCATTAGTTTTACAAAAGAAATTGTCCTCATAAAAGAACTCAATCCAGTGTACAGAATTCTAGAACTAGCAGAGGAAGAGAAGATAATGGAATAAGCCCCCTACCCTACCTCCTTTATATATGAATTAAGCAAAGTCTTGAGAGATATTAGCGCTTAAACATTAAACACTGGTTCACTGTATGGATCCAAACTGGAAATGTTCCCCATTCACTCAACACAACTCACTGGGGTAGGGGTAGGTGTCCCAGCCCTACCTTAGACACTGAAGTAAAGCAGAAACTGGTTTAATCCAGAGAGCTGAATGGCCCAGGCAGAAAGGAAAGGCCTTCATCCTACAGCCTGAGATGGTTGAGCAGTGACACTCTTGCATTATTTAGTGTCTCCAACTCTCATGGGACCTGCCCTCAATTGCTAAAAGAGCCTGCCCTCTGACAAAAACCAATGATTTCAGCAGTAATTAATGATACTGTCAAATTAATTAACCCAAGTCTTTGTTCACAGGAAACCCATCCCCCATATCAATACTGCTGTTTACCAGTCCTTGACCAAGTGCTATAGACCCAAACCTTCACAATCAGGACACCGGAACACCACTGATTGATGGCCCTAATAAGGTCCCACCGAGTAAGCCACCAACATTTGTTAATAAACCTTCTCACCACATATCCTTTGATAATATGATTAGTGCATGAACAGGTCTCCAAAACCTAACACTATTTTAAATAGATATGCACCTGCAAATACCAGTGAGTATCACTCATTTCCTATAATACCTTTTAGCTATTCTTTGAATTATGGTGATGAAACACTAGACAAATGCTGTAGGATTTCATTAGCCGTTTAATAAATGGCCCTCATTAAAACACTGGTTCGCTTGTCCTTGTCTATGAGGACTCAGACTCCTATAAATGCCCACGTATACATTTCTATACTATCTCTTTAGAGGATTCAGGACTATTTTCTTACACCTAACACAGCTTTTATCCCATTTAGAATAATTACCCTCCATCCCATTTCTGACTTTCAAGAAAAACAAGACACTTAATTGACCACAGGAGGACTCTCTCAAGGGCATTCAGGCTGCAAAAGCTCTGCTGCAAGCTCACAACTTCAGCTGATGTAATCTGCTACAAGAAGCTGACTTCTATTTTTAAATTATACCCTTTTACTCTGCCTTCAAAGAGCACATATATCACACGTTGTAACTTTGCTCATAAAATACCTCGTGGTCTTGGGGTGAATCAGGCTGTCAGGAGGAACTTCCAACTGCACACAGCTCAGCCCTGCCCCTTTAAATTCATCCTTTTCCTATTATGTATTTTGTCTTGAGAGAACAGCTATGTGCAGCCACACTCTCCAGGTATCTCGTCCCTCATGGTCATATTGACAAGGAGCAGATGCCTGGCAGGGTCCTTCTTGAAGGCTGGACTCACGCTTTCCCACCTCTTTGTATTTCCACCCCTGACACAGACACTTAATAAATGCTCTTAATGTTGATGTTGAGAGCTCTGTCGTCAGGCCTTTGTGCTTCAAAGGGTGCCAGAAGGAAAACAGATTGCTTTGTTTAACTTCAAGTTTTTCATTCATCATTTCAGTCATGCTCACTGTGTGCTATTTAAAAGGTTTCTTGGCAATCTGAAGACACTATGAAAAAAGTCTTGGTTGGAGGTGAAAATACACTTGAAGTTGCGATTTATTTATGCTTATTCTACTTATTTCTAAAGACAATGAAGAGCTCAGCAATTAAAGTGGTGCTACCACGGAATCTGGTAGAGGTCAGAACAGCCCATTTCTCTCTGGTCTACCTCCCCCTTCATTTCATGGTTACCTTATGTCTCATCCGGGTTTGTATAAAAGCCTCCCAGTAGTTCTCCCAGCCTCCAAGCCTAGGCCCTTGCAATCCCTTCTCCACCTTACAATCTAAGAACACAAACATGATCATGCCTCCTGCCTTCCCTACACCCTCCCACTACTCCCTCTCCTTAGAGTGGTGTCTTTTCTATTCCAGTCCTGTCTCCCTTTCTAACCCCATGGTCAGGGCACCCCCATCTCCACACTCACCTCACCTTCTGTGCTCTGGTTCTGAGCGCACTGCTCCTTTCCCCTAAAAGGCCTTTCGTAAATTGCTTTCTCAGCCAGGAATGCCGCTCTGTTGCTTCTACTCCTTCTACCCAGCTCCTTCCTACCCGTCCTTCACATTTTGTTTAGTGCCACCTCCTCCAGGAAGCCCCTTCCAGGAGCTCCTGCAGCACCATGTGCCACCATAGACACTACTGTTCACCATGCTGTATCGTGTTTACTTGCTCTATCCCCAGATGACTGCACAAGACAAGATGGCAATGATCAATCTGCCTCCTTACTACTGTATTCCTCTGGATGCTGCCTGAACAGGGCCCAGCTTCAATATCATTTGTTGAATGGACAAATAAATGAATGAGTGGATACTAAGGAATCCAAATAGGGAGACCACATCCATGAGGTATGAATTAGAATTTTGTCTCCACCAGAAAGTGTGAACTCAAAAAAGAGAATTTATAGCAAAATACTACTTTAGTTCAGGATTCATCCTTTGAGACGTGAAGGTGGCAGCCGGCCCCAAGGAGACTGAAACTCCCCCTCTCACAGTGACTCCTGAGGAGCCACTTGCAGCTGGATAGCTCTCCTAGGTGACTCAGAAACACGTTTAGGTAACACATTCCTGGGAGAGAAATGGAGACTCTGTTTAAAATGGAATCCTACTGGGATAAAACACTAAAGCTTGCTCAAAGTTAAATGTCATGTTATAAACTCCAAGTGAAGAGAAAACTCTACAATTTAAATTCATTCTAAAGAGGGCAGCAAGCCTCACATTAATAATGCAACTTCTTACCTGCAAAACCACATATGTCAATTTCCAAAACATCATGAGGTCAGCTGCAAATGGTGGGAATGCCCTACAGGTTTGAGAAAACATGGGTGTGGCACTTCCAACTCAGTGCCTGGAATCTTGTCATCTGTTATGTATGTGCTAATTTGGGGCCAAGTGCTGGACTGGCCCTGGGGTGATGGCTGTGAAGATCCCCAACATGGTTCCTGTCCTTGTGGAAAGTCTGGTCTAATCAAATATACACTTGAAGATAGGCTTATTTAAAAAAAGATTCTAAGTACACCATGTTTAGCTGTTAAATTGAATCCAGCACACATGGGATTGGGGAGTAAGGCTTCAGCAACTTCTGCGTGGCAATGGATTTTTTTTTAAAAAACATGTTTTCCAAAATCAACAGACTGATGACACTAAGGAATGGGTAATGTTTCAACACTCAAACCAAATGACGAAGGGCTTGGTTTTTATTTCGTCCTTACAGTTAGTAACCACTCCCACAAAACAAAACCAAAAAAACAAAAACAAAAACAACAACAACAACAAAAAAAACACAATTCCACATAAAATTCTTCTGCCTTCCGGAATAATCATATATTTATTTTTAGTACCTGGCACATATAACCTCCAACGCAAGTGATGGTTCTATTTGTAGCTCTGCAATAATGTACATAATAAGAAATCTAGGGATTTTAAGCAATATCACAATTACAAATGGATCATTTGAAATGAGTAAGACAGTTGACACAATATTATGTCAAGCCTAACATTTGGCTGATTCTTTTTTCTTTCACACCCTGAAATATATCCAGGCGACCAAACAAAGAACTACCAAGATTGTACACAACAAAAATCTCGCTGCATTTTCATAAATATTCAGTGTAAGACTGCCACCTAGTGGTGCGATGTATTCTTGTATGACAAAATCAAACTGCTAAATTGACACAAGATAATTAAAAAACCAACAAGATTGTTCTTTACTGCTCACCAAATATTTCAGTGAACTTTAAGAGCATAGAAATCTCTTCAGCCACATATTTTCTTCAGAAAAATTTCTGAGGAATGCTGCTTGAGCTAACCCTGCAACTAAACTCCACTGCTTCTGAACACATCACAAAACAAAGGAGCATTATTATTCTATTAATTTTAATATGCATTAGCGATTTTAAAAGATTTCCCCAGTAGTCTGTTCTAACTTCCCAGATTCATTTGATCTAATCTTGATTTTTAGTTATGCATGAAAAGGCATTTAAAAGTGACAATCTTACAAAAAGTGCACATTATAAGAAAATCTGACTTCAATTAAAAGCAGTTATGAAATCCCAGCAATTTCCAGCTGTCTCTTCTATCTTATCCTTTAGAGAATTATGTATCACATTAATTGGTATTCTGTCACATAAAAAGACACCAGTGATGATTAATTGCATCCTTGGTGCTTTTGAGTTATGTCTTCTTCACCAGAGGGATTCAAATCACACCTCACTACCTTCCAGCAGGTACCCCTTCTGCTAACCCTCATAAAACCTCCTACCTTCCTGAACTTCTCCATTTGCTTGTAGAGGTCTGGATCAAGCTCCTGAGACACGTCCTTCATCCATAATAGTGCTCCTCTATATTCCGTCCTGCACTGTTCCATGCGGTTCACCGTCAGCCAAGTATCTGAGATGGCCCGATGCCGAAAAGTCTCCACTTCTTGGTGAAATCGACACAAAGGATTTCGTAAGGCCAACCTAGACAAGAGGACAAAGCCACACTCTCAAAACTAAGCCAGTGAGCAATTTAAATCCTTGACATTCTGCCAATCTTAGACTCGTGAGTCTAGAACAGTGCCTGGAGTGTAGAAGATGCTCCATCAATATTTGCTGAATAATAATAGAAATGCATGTAGTTCCAACTGATTAGTCAGCCAGAGAAGATTATCCACGTACCCATCCCTTAGTTTACTGCTACTAACTGGACCACTGGCAAGCACCTCCATCCGCGTTGTTGGGGGTGGTCTTGAGCCTGGGCTGAGTGCTCATTTGAAGCTGGGGCCAATCCCGTGTTCATGGAGGACGGCCAAGGCATGACCACTGCCCATTTCTACATTTGGCCCTTTGAAGAGGGATGGAGTGTATCTGATTAGCGTCTCTCTGACTAGGCCATTTTAGATCACTCTCCAAAGGCCACGGCATCTGCTGCTCACTCCAATAGTCACAGAGGAATGAAATATGGGCAGAAGCATTTTGAAATGGTATAGGAAGGGGGACCAGCACATTTACTGAGAGGCTGTCGTGTGTTAGCACTTTCAGATAGGTTACATGATTTAATCCTTGTTAAAAAAAAAACTTGAAGATACTACACCAGAAATAAATGTGATGAAGTAGGTGTAACATTATTATAATGCTGGCTATAACATATGCCATTTACCCAGCCAAAAAACATTTAAGGCATATTAAACTTTGGATAAAATACTTGGGGAAAAACACTGCTTCTTCCATCTCCCTACCCAAAAATGAGCAATGTCAGATGAATTATACTCTTAAAATACACTCTTCTCCATGAAGTTTCAGGGCATAGGTGCCAAAAAATGAACATTTAAATTTCAATTTAAATGCAAACTTATTTAGCTAAAGGGAACAATAGTGTCAGTGAACTGAAGTCGGCTTTTGGAAATTCCATCAACATCTGCAATGCCTTACGTGTGTAGCACGGTAAGATTACAAATGATGCAATGAACTATTTAAGAAAAAATTTCCTTTTACTATTTCCCCTAGTTTTCTTCTTGTCTGTGAAGTATTGTTTTTAAATATTGAGTACTTGTATAAGAATAGCCTGCTCACACTGTCCTACCTAGATGCTGCAGATTATTTTCAAAGACATTGTTGTGCCATAAAGTAAGCTTGTTATCCCTGTTGGTTTAATTTAATACTCACCTTTCATCAAATAGAATATATGGTTGTAGCAATGACTACCAAATAAGTCTGTAAAACAAACACTGGTGTGAAGGTTTGTGTAACTGATGACTTCTATTTAAAGAGATCAAGAGTCCTCAGCTATCTCCCTAACTATTCTATTCATTTCTAGATTCTTTTTTTCTCTTCCTTTGCCTAAGAATTCTCACTGAAGTTAGTGATAATTATATGTTTAACATATGACAACTTACTCTATGAAATATTTTTTTAGGAATCAATTATTCTTGCAAGGTTGGAAAAGGTCCTATATGCACAGAAAGTATCTATTAAGAGGTTAAAAGTAGATCATCTCTATTAGTAAAAATTTTAGTTGCTTTTTAATTTTCACTTTTTGGTTTGTCTCTATCTTAAAATTTTTCTAGAATGAGTATGTATTTTTACATAGAAAAATTATAAATAATACTAAATGGTAAGATTTAAGATGATAAACAAATACCTTTCTTGGGAAATGTGTGGAGAACTACTAGAAATGGTTTCATTCAAGCATAAAAGTTGGCATTGCCCACAAAGTCAGGGTCCAAATGTCATCAGGAGGAACCAAAATGCCCAGGAGAAGACACCACTGAAAAACAGACACAGTAGGTCTTTTTTTTTTCTACTCCATCTTTCTTGGGTTTTCATAGGAACAACCATATTCCATGCTGCTGGCCTGCTCTTGGCCCACACGGAGGGAAAGCAGCAAGGAGACATTAACAGAAGAAAATGTTGGACAATTTGAGTAAGTGAAATTTCTACAGCTTGAATATTTGTAGGAACTACCTACATTCTGCCTACTATTAGTGGGTGACATTTTGGGGGTTTGTTAAGTTACTGGGAGAGAAGGGAGCGAGGAGGAGTGTCACTTTTCTCAGGTGCAGAGAGTGACTGTGTGCAGGGGCTCCTGCTTATTTAATATCCACCATAAAAATGAGTCGTGGTTGTGTTAAAAAAAAATGCCACTCATCTATACAATTTTCCCTGTACCAGAGCTTCTCAAACTTGAATTTACATCAAAATACCAGGGGTCTAGTTAAAATGTGGATGTGGATCCTGCATGTCTGGGGTAGGGCCTAGATTCTGCATTTCTAATACACTCCCAGGTTATGGTCCGGGGTCTGAGCAGTGTGGACCTGGGCATGAGAACAGCACCTCTCTGAAGTTAATTGGTCCACAGAGAGCAGAGGAGGAACCCTTCAACCTGGTCTCATTAGGCTCCTGCTTTAATCAGCTGCTGGAAGGGGATCAGACTGATTGCTACAAGCAACACTGAAGGTCAAACATAAGCCTAGGACAGCACTCATAGTGACTGACATATATAATGCCCCTATAGACCAAAAGAAAAATGAAAAAAAATTTTTTTTAATTAACAGGGAGGAACAAAAAATCCTATGTGTTAATCTTAATTAGAGAGTTAAGTACAAACTGCCTAACTAGTGAGTACAGAGCAGCTCCTCAGCCTCAGGCAAAATCCTTCTAAAGAACACTGTGAGATTCCATTTCGTGAGTAGGTGGGTCCCAGAGTCTCCTCAGATCCCCCCAAATAGAGCCCCACTGAAGGCCACACACCTTTGCTGGGAAGAAAAGCAGAGGGCCTTTCCTGTTGCTTGCATCATCTTTCCTGCTCTGGTTTTATCTTGGAAGCCTTGGGATCGAAGAAATTTTCCCAGTTCATTTTCTTCTTGAGACAAGACTGATGAAGAAAAGACCAAAAGGAGCCATGAACAATGAGCATTTTGATTACAAAGGGAACAAGAAAGACAAATCACAAGGTCCTCTCTCTTCCAGAGGCGAAGACAAGATGAAATTAAATCCAAGTGGCAGGCTACAAGGTAAGCTCCCCCTACCCCCATTTAACTTTCATGCTGTTCTTCCATTTACAATACGAGAGATCAAATTCACTTGAATACATCTGTCAGTGAGTTTGGTGCCCTGTAATCAGAACCAGAAAATGACCTCTGTACTGAAAAGCAAGCCCATAATGTGCGGCTTCGAGCTGAAATAAAGGAGTTGGGTTTGTCAAGTATGACTGTGGGAATCTTTTGTGGCTGCCTAGGATGCAGTGCTAGCTGCCTCCCATTATTCTCTCCTGCTGACTTTTGATCTCTGCTTTTTGAGTTACATTCTATTCCATTGTAAAGCAATTCAAATACCTCAGCCATGACACAGGTTTTTGGTTGGAAGTGGGGGTAGGGACTGAGGGTGGGGAGGTCATCAGGTTGATGACAGTGGCTTTTAAAAATACAGAGCTGGAACCAAATCTGAATTGGTGATGCCTAATCTTGGCCTTATTTTTAAAGACAACCTCAGATGGTATTATTGGTGGGTAAGTGATTTGGTGCAAGCTTTCTGCAGATTGATTTGACAGTGAACATTTAAAAAATCATAGAATTGCATGTATCTTTGGACTCTGCACGTCTACTGTTAGGAGTACTTCCTAAGGAAGTAGCAAAATGGGCACAAAGATGTAAATGCAAAAACAATCATAGCATCATTATTTATAATAGTAAAACACTCTCCTTATACTAGGAACTAGTTTAATAAAATACAGCATACCCACATAATGGTACAGTGGGGGTCCTGAACACACACCAGCAGCCAAGCCACAGGCACCAGAGTGACACTTAGCTTCCTAGGATGTGCTTTCCCCCTAAACACAGCATTTACTATCAACACACTTTGAACACTACTTTTATTTCCTATTTCTGTATTGATGTATTTACACACCATGTGTCTCTAAAACTGCTTTCTAAATGCTACTAGGATTCTTGTCAGTTTGCACAAACCAGTCACTTTTCTTTAAGAATGCACCCCCATTCCTGACATAATCTCACCAACAATAATTGTAGAACATTAGGCAGGAACCACAAATCCAAAGGTGAAGGCTAAACTCGATACTGCTACCTTATTAATTTGTGACTATAGTTTCACTCTAAACATTCCCTTGGGAAGGCCCAGTCAAGAAGAGGCTTTTAGAATCCATTTTTCCTGAGAGATAAATGATGACCCTGCTTCTCTTCTGTCTCTCAAAAATCAAGTTCACCATCAAAGGCCTGCTCGCAGGTTCCTTTCTCTGTGAAGCAATTGATCCCTTTCTCTGGACAGCAGCGCTCTCTGGGCACCTGACTTAGCACTCACCTTGTGTGACTGGGCATGTGTCTCTCTTTCCCAGGGTGCTCTAATGTTTCCAAGACAGGGATCTCATCCAAACTTTGTATTCCCCAGGCTAAGCGTAAAGTCTTAAATTCATGGTGCTAATTAAATGCTTGTGAATTGAATTAACTACAATTTTGCCTTGTTATCCTCATACACTTCATTTCAGTTTAAATACTTATTGCCTTTTAATACTCATGCCATGGTTCTATGTAGCTTTTTAAAATTCCTATAATTATAAGAAGGATTTTGTTTTTTAATACCTTCCATTCCTTCTCCTCCCCACTGACTAATATGTGCCTCACTCAATTCCACAATGAATCTTTCCCTATGGAGAGCAATTTCTCATTTTTGTTCTTAATAGCATGAGGCTACTGTCACCCTTTTTACCTTGAAGTCTCAAGTCACATACAAATGAATGCATTTAGCTTAAGGCTAGGAAGAAACCAATTCGTGGTACCTGAATGATTACATGGTTGGCAAAATGTACTCTTTCCTAAATAAACTTAAGTAGGCTGAAACATTTAAAAATAATTTTGGGTCATTTTAGGCACTTGAGGATTAACTTGGGGCAGCAAATAGGTTTCATTTTAGGTGCTGACTCTGATTATTTGGCAATACTTAGAGGGCAGTGGAAAGAAGTGTGAGCTCCATCAGGGTCAAGGTTAGATTTTCTGAGAAGGGATGGTCATTCTTTAATTTTAAAAATTCAAATACCGAAATTAACTTACAGAAGTTTAAAATTCAGCTATAACATAGGTATCAGGTAATGCAAAAGGGCTGAGTGTGGTGGTTCACACCTGCAGTCCCAGCACTTTTGGGAGGTAGAGGCAGGAGGATCGTTTGATACTAGGAGTTCAAGACCAGCCTGTGCAACATAGCAAGACCCCTGTCTCTATTACAAGAAGAAAGCAAAAAACAAAAAAAGATGACTCAAAATGTTCTACTAATAAGGTTTCAATTATCTGGGACTTGAGAATTCAGAGACAAAAACATTTTTATATTTACTTGCTAATTAGGTTTTCAGATGTGCCGTTAAAAACAAGGCAACTATGGAACTATGAAATTAATTAGCTTGACAGCATTAACTCACTCAGCACAGATTTATGGATGATCCAACATATAAAAGGCACAGTTCTTGCCACTGGAATACAGTGATGAAGAGGATAAAGGAGTTCCCCACACTTACAGAGCTTACATTCAAGCAGCAGGAGATAGAAAATAAAACATAATCACAAACACGAAACACAAAAAAGAAAAATACCAGGTAGAGCAATGAGAGATGGGGAGTAAGAGTGAGTGGTCAGTAGCTGCCTTAGACAAGGTAATCAGGGAAGGCATCTCTGAGTAGCTGACCATTAGGCTGAGTTCTGAATGACGATAGTCTTGGGACTATGAGAGCAGGGACCTTCCAGGCAGCAGGAACACCCAGTGCAAAAGGCCTCGGGAGTTTGGTGGACAAGGGAAAAGGTGGCTGAAGAGGTGAACTGGGGCCAGATCATGTCCTATGTATAAGAATGGGAGTCGGATTCCATTTTATGTGTTATTGGAGGCTTTTAAAAGTAGGGGAGCAATGTGATCCAATTTACATGTATTAAACCTTTTAGTTTGAAATAATGATAGACTTACAGAAAAATTACAAACAGTATACAGAGTTCCTGTATACCTTTCTCTAACATCCCCTAGTACTTACTTTTCCCTAGCATTCCCTTATATTTACATTTTACATAATCATGGTACAATAATCAACATTAGGAAATTAACACTGGTATAATACTATCAACTAACCTACAGCCCTTATTTGAATTTTACCAGTTTTTCCATTGACATTCTTTTTCTGTTACAGGATCCAATCTAGGGTCTCACCTGGCACCAAAATATTGAGTTTCCTTAGTCTCCTTAAATCTGTGACCATTCCTTAGTCTTTATCTTTCATGACTTTGACAGATTTTAAGAATACTGGTCAGATATTTTGTAGAATGTGCCTCAATTTGGGTTTGTCTGATTTCTCAGAATTAGACTGTGGTTACGGATATTTGGGAAGGATACACAATGGTGAAGTGTCTTTCTTAGTGCACAGCATCAGATGTTACATGACATCATGTTCCTCATCACTCATGATGGCAAGCTCAACCACTTGGTTAAGGAGGTATCTGCTGGGTTTCTCCACTGCAAAGTTAAGAATGTTTTTTTCCTTTTGTAATCATTAAGAATCTTGGGGGGAATACATGAGACAATGCAAATGTCCATTTTCTCTTCAAACTTTCACTCACTAATTCTAACACTCTTCTGTGAATCTCACCTGTCACAATTCTCACTGTGGTGTTTGCCTAATGGTGATTTTGTAGTTCCCTCATTCCTTCTATTAATTAACTGAAATTATTTTATGGGAAAAAGCTGTCCCTTCTCCGCCATTTCTCTCTCTCTCTTCATATAGATTTAAGGGAAATTAATTTTATTCTATGGGTTATAATTCAATACTGTCATTATTTAGTTTGCTACTCAGATTGTGCCAGCTTTGATCACAGGTTTGCTCCTGTGTCCTTTCAACATATCCTTTTTCAAGCACTTCCTTATGTTCTAGCTACAAATAATACAGGTGCATCTTGAATTTTCCCTGCCCAAATCCTAGAATCAACCACTTCTCCAAGGAGCATTTCTTATACTGGGAAAAGGTATTTAGAAAGCAAGATCTGGGTGCCAGATGTACTCACTGCTATGGGGTGTTAGTGCTTCTAGGTCACGTCAGCTCACAGAAGCAGGAAATATATGAATGTACACTAACCCACGCATACACCCTCATCTGCATTTATTTCTGTATGTATCTATCTGTATAGATATTAAAAACAATGGCTTCATAGTGGCTCCTTTGATGCCAGTGCAACACCACAGTGTTCCTTCTAGCTTCTCCTTTTCTTTATCTGTAACTTCTTTCTAACGTAGAGAGTGAGAAACCTGGCTCTCATCATCTACAATATCTTATCTCTTCAACTTCAATATTTGCATAATGTAGTTTCAGCATTGCTAACCCATATTCCTATAAGAAACAAATTTACCAATGAGAGTACGGCTTCCATGTATAATTCTTTTTGTGTTTAGTCTTAGTATCTAGTTAAAATAATTATGTTCCAAAACTACTGAGGTTAGTTCTTTTTTTTCTCGATTCTGATCACTGTGACAATGTTATTCATTTATAATGCAATCAGGTTCATTTGTTACTGTTTGTATTCCATTTTAGATTTTCCCACATCTGGCTGGGTTTAAGCATTTTTTGAGTCTATGAAATGTTACTATGGTTTTATGAATCAGAGCTATGGGAAGGTATCTCATAGCTCCCTCTTCACCTTTGCTGCTCCATTCTCATTCCCTCCTCTTCAACCCTTCCCCCATCCTCACCCACCACTGGTATCCAGTCTCTTTTGTTTCTGGTTCATCCTTCCTAAATTTCCTTTGCACAATGAGCAAGCTTGCTCTCTAGATACAGATATAGATATAGATGGTAAAATGTGATGTAATGTAAAAAAATGGTAATACACACACTCTATATATATTACCTTTTTTTACATTTATATATCACCTTCTTGCTTGCATGAAGGATAGCATACTATAGATACACTTTTATGTTTTGCTTCTTTCACTTAAAAGCATATCCTCAAAATCACTCCATATTAGTTCACAGATTTTCTTCATTTTTGTGCCTTTGACAGCTACATAGCAACATCCTCAAATTAACCACACTATTTTTAGTTTTCCATCAAAGTTGGGATCTCTTTCAAGTCCATGCAGGGCAGAACTCCTCCTTCCCATCTCTACTGAGATGGCATGGCTCATATGAACTTAGCGGATAGACATAAAAGGGCTTACCCACCATCCACAGCCAGCTCTGCTGGCACAACCAGGTGACTACTTCAATGGTGGGGACATTATTCTAACCCTTTATATTACAAGATAATTATGAGCCTTGATGGTGTTCAATTATAATTCTATTAACTAATCTGAGGTGGTTTAGGGGGAAGTTTTTCCTCTATATTCTTTTAGAAACATTAATATAGGTGGAAAGCATAATTTCTGTTTAGAGAATCACTATTTACAGGAAATATGCAAGCATCCTTCTTTTCTTCCCTTGATACAATATATATTGTTTAATGAAAAGTGGACAAACTAATTTCATGTGACTTACTTAAAAAAATAAAGTTACAATTTTCTAAATTATTTTGTTTTCTACCATAAAAATGAAAATGATTCATTTCATGGTGAGTACTAGGGGGATGATGGGTATAGTAAGAAGGAGTTTGACCAATAGTTTCCAGAACACAAGGTTTAAGCCAAGGAAGAATCTGATCGGGTTTAAAAGTATACTTTGATTGATAGCAGTGCAGACAATAGGCTACAGAAAGCAGAGGTGGAGGCAAGATCAGTGAGGAAAATGGTTAGTAAACCAAGTGAGAGACTAATGGTGGTGGCCTGAACCAAGGTAGTGGCAGAGAAGACGGAGAGAGGAAGGAGAATCTGCGAGCTACTTAGGAGGCAAAACACCAGCATTTGAGACTGACTGGATGTGGGGAAGATGAATGGGGGAGCGGCGGTCATGTGTCTTAATTCCCTCACAGATCAAGACCTGGAGGTGGAGCCCTGGAGAAGTCTTACCTCAAACACTTAGGAAATATTAACATAGATAATTTATAAAATACTGCCTCTACATACAATGATTTTGGACTTTCCTGAAGTAGTTGTCTTTTTTTTTTCTAAGAGATAGTCACCTTCTGTCTCCCAGGCTGGAGCACAATGGCTCATTATAGGTCACTGTGATCCTCCTGCCTCAGCCTCCTGAGTAGCTGGGACTGCACATGCAAGGTACCCGGATAATTTTTAGGTATTTTTATTTTTTTGTAGAGATGGGGGTCTCACTTTGTTGCCCAGGCTGGTCTCAAACTCCTGGCTTCAAGTGATCCTCCTGCCTTGGCCTCCTAAAATGCTGGGATTACAGATGTCAGACAATGCACCCAGCCTACCAAAATGATTGTCTTAATAAAATATTACTGATGTAGAAAAATGACCAATTATTAATTTGTGATTACTGAAAAGGGGTTTGGCAGCAGTCAGCAACAGAAAGACTTCCCATAGCCTAGTCTCAAAAATATAGAAATTATATTATTAAAATGACCTACAAATGGAAACTTAAAAATGTACTAACACACAATTGATAATTAGTGTTTCAGAGATAACTTTGTTGTTAATGCTTTTAAGACAGTGTGACTATATGAAAATATCGTTCTGTAGGAACCTAATATCCAATGCAAAAAACATTCATGAAGAAATGTTGTCAACAAAATGTCATCAACAAATTAACTGTATGTGCCTTCTGTCTGTTATCTTAAAAGGAACAAAATTGGATATCAGAGAGTGAAGATAATCACATAAAAAAAACCTGAAGGTAAAAAGCCCAAGATACAAACTGAGAAAACTCTTTTATAATTGGGAAAATAAATGGGATGTCCATATCCATGGGAGATCCAAACAGAATTCTCCTAATATGATACTTGCTTTGAAAGATAAATAAGCCATGTATATTATTGGTAAAATTATTAGAGACTCTCCTCCCAACGCCTAAAGACACAGACAAACACTCTTAGTTTCCTAAGCATATGAAATGATTTATCAAGACAAAATACCCTGCTATTTCTATTTGATCAATATTCATACTGATGTCATACTTACAACATATCCTCTTTTGATAGAGTACAATTGCTTTCGATAAGTCCAGACAGGTTCTCTGAATTGAATGAAACAGCTGCAATAAAAATACAAACAAAACGCAAAATAAAACAGACAGTGGTGAGATAAAAAATAATTACATTGAACACAACTAGATTGTTCAATTTGCCAAAAACAAGACCACATGTCTAAGTATGCTTAGTGTTATGTGGTGTACTATACAGAAACTGTGACCAAAACCTTTAAATATCTCCTATTATTCTATATTTATTGGAATTCATCATCTCTGTGATCTAAATTAAGATCTGCAGAACAGTTATTTCTTCCAATCTACTGAAATAATAGCTGAAAAACAAAAAACAGAAATCCTAAGTGAAGGGCCCAGTTAAGAGGACTTGGTAAACCAGAGACCCAATATTCATTCATAATCAAATTTATTCCTTTCACCACTTGCTGTGTTTTTTTTTTAATGGGGGATCTGTCAATTAAGCATATTTAAAAGATGACGTTAACTTATTTTGTGATCCTAATGTATTTTATGGCATGCTTAAACAACTGGATAAAGCAAACAAAATCAATCAGCTGGATGTCCTGTCTATTTAGAAAACATCTGATAAAATGATGTTGGGCAAGCAGTCCTCATCACTCCTTATTTTCCCAACAATTTCATAAAACATACAGAGAGAAAATATAATGCCATGCTGTGGCCATACTAGAGGAAACTGGGGGAAAGGCAGATGGGGCTGTGGTGAGAAGAATCTAACTTGATTTCAATGCGTGGTGGTGGTTCCAGCCTTTGTTTCAGAAACTGAGATAGCTCAAGAAAAGACAGAACAGACTTCACACTTTCTCCACCCTTTGCCCACTAACTTAGGGACCAGATATGGTATCAATGAGAAAACGTGGCAGATAAACATCTTGCCTCTGTAGAGCCACTCAGTAAGGCAGGGCAAGGTTTTCCCTCTTTCTCTCTCCTAGTTCACTGGCTACAGTGGTGCAGAAATTATATACTGGTATCATAAAGCACTTCTGCATTTGAGTGAACACAGATGATCTGTTTCATTATAAATATGACTAAATTAATAAACACAGATGCATGCATATATACTTAAAAGAGTAAACCATTTCTAGGAATGCTTAATATAAAACTTGGCTATAAAGAATATAAATTTGCTAATTCTCACTTCATTAAATTGCATCTTCCACCTGTTTAGTAAAGAGCCATAAAACAAAAGAGAAAATCAGCAGTCTGAATCTGTCCCTTAGCAAGTGTTTTATATCAGTATTCTGGATCAAAACCGACTAACACATAGTATTTCCTGAATATAGGAGCAAGGACGTTCAAAAAGTATGTTTAGGAGTTGTTCTGTCGTTACTGTTCACTTTTTAAAAATTGAGGTATAAATTAAATGCACTAAAGTGCACAGCTCTGGAGTGTTCAGTTCTGTGAGTTACGACAATTATATATACTAACATAATCATGCCCAAGGCAAGATAAGAAACATTTCCGTCATCTAATCAGTCTACTCTGCTGTGGCACAGTGACTCTGGCAAGAAGACTTCCGTCAGCAGAGATTACTTTTGTCTGTTATTGTACTGAAGAGCTGTTTTTCAGAAAAGAATTTCATTAGCAAGCAACGTGGACAAATATTAAAACTCAGCGCAACATTTCTATATTAACTTTCCAACAGATTGCAATAGAATCTGACCATTATTATAGCTTGGAACACAAGTTTTCTGTGCCAGAAGAATAAAATTTCTTGGTTTATAAGTTAGCCTTCTATGGATAACTCAAGGTATGAACACATCAAAGAGGTTTTCACATCATTTTTGTATATTTCATGGATGGACTCCATCCTCTCTATAAACATCAACATCAGTATTAACACTTCTGCAACAGAAACCTCTATCATGTGCTAAATTATTTGTCACAGCAAAGTACTCTGGATGCTACATATCTAGGACAGCAGCTATTTTGATTAAGGTACATTTGGTTCAGCCAAAACATAATGTTTAATATATTTGTAATTAACATATTAAATTACCTTTTGAATAATGCATATATTTACTAGGTTCTTAAGAAGAAAATACTATGAGATATAACAAGCATATATGCTTATAATAATTTACACTGTACTTAGAATATAACAATCAAAACAGATGCTTTCTGGTTCTACTTTCCTCCATTGCAGAAATCTCCATTAGAACATCCTTGTCAAACCCAGTTTCTATTTCAAAATTTCCAACTGCAGAAGGAAAGGGCTGAGAACTGATATTAACTGCACTAACACATACCTTTATTCAGTTAGTACTTATTGAATGTGTATTCTGTGTGTGGCTGGGGATATGTCGTGAATAGGCTAACATGGAATTTGATCTCATAGTGGAGGGAAGGTGGGCAAACAGATGAACACCTGAGATAATTCAATGAGAGATGAATAAAATAAAACATGGTCAAGTGTTAGACAGTGAGCAGGGATGGGGTAGGTGGGGAGCAGGGGTGGACAGGCAGTGACTTGAAACAGCGTGACCTTTAGGCTGAAACCTGAACTATGAGAAGGGAAGATGTGGGGAAACAGTGTCCAGGTGGAAGCCAGCAAATGCTCTGTTGGGTGTGAACTTGGCTGGTTGTGGACTGAGAACTGAGACAAGGCCATCATGGCTGGACGGTGGTGAGGGCAATGTAAGCGTGTGGGAGAGAGGAAATGCAGGACGGGGAGGCAGGGCCAGTGGGTCAGGAGCTTTGCTATGTACTAGAGATACCATATGGAACGCAGTCTAAATGGTTCCTGGGACATAAAACACACTCATAAACTTCAATTATTAATAAACATTAGTTATGTTTATAAATATGTTAGTATAATATTTATAAACACTAATAAACCTTAGGCATCACTCTGTTACCTACTTTAATCTTGATAATAGCTGTAATAAGTAGGTATTAATATCTCTATTTCATGCATTAAGAAAACGAGGATATGAGAAACTGGGTATAGTTCTCCTAAAGTTACAGCAGATAGTAGGTAGAAGAGTAGCCCAGATCCATCTCACAGGATTAGTCCCTAACCTCAAAGGCAGCCCAGTTCTCACGGGGCAGCCTTAACATTACAAAGTTCTTCCTGGGTCTGGTCTAGCCTCATGTGCTTAGAATGAATCTCAACCCTTTTCACATGACAGAGCTTCCCAAGTAATTGACAACTAACATTTCCCCTTAACCCTCTCTGATGTAGAATAACTATGGTTCCCACCATTCTGGACACTCTTCTCCGAAAACTTTTTGAAGTCTTGGGCTTTTTTAGTCCCATTAAATGTTCAGTTCATTAACCTTAGTGTATATATTAAAATCTGAGTTCATTTTGAATCCTTATCAGACCATCTAAGATATTATTCCTCTCAGTGCCCTGTTATTTACAGAAATGATAGGTATGCTTTCAAAATTTTAATCTAAACTATTGGCAGAAATGTCCAGCAAGACAGGGAGTTAGTTAGTGGGCCTTCTTATATTAATATGCTAGATCAACCATATCTAAATCCAGCTTACTATATTGTTAACTAGTCTAATATCTCCTTATTCATTTTAGAATTTTCCAGGGTCCAATACAAAACTTATTAGACTCTACTTTCCACGACGTTTTACCTGAGCTCTTTTTTTAAAAAAATTTAACATTTGCCAGATTCTAGTGTTCTAAATGACTCCTCAGCTATGACTAGCAGCAGCTCTTCGATTGCATTCCTTTTCCCAACAAACACTTATTGAGAATTTACCACAGGCAATGCATTGCCAACTATGTTCTTAAAATACAAAGCAACTCAGGCATGGTGGTTATGTGAGAATTTGTACGTTTTAATAAATATGCTGGGATTGAGTTTACCAATCCTAGATTTTCCTCATTTTCAAATACAAAAGCACACCTATCTCTGCCTCAGTGAGTATACTCTAGGACCTTGATCCTAGCAAGGTGGCTGTGTTGGGGCTGACAGCAATAAAGAGCTCACCTCTAGCTTGGCATCCAGGTCTGCGTCAGAGGCAACAACATGTTCATCTTCCTTCTTCCCTGTGGCTTTAATAAAGGCCTGCTTCGTCTCCCAATACTTCTGTTGCATCTTATTTACAACTGACTTATCTTGAGCGTATCGATCCTGTAAGTCCCAGGGATAACTGCTAAAAACATTTAAAGAACTATTTTATTCACAACTTTCATAAAGATTAAGATATTTTAGTGGGAAATGATTTCTTTAAACATGACTTTCCATTATGCATTTACATTTACAACATTGATAAACGTATGAGCACTTTCTTATATGGGTGTTACACCAAGAAAGTTAATCAACTTTTTCTGACTCAAAAACCTTAAAAGTCAGAGTGGAGAAATTTAGAATCTTTTGCAGGAAATAAAGAAACTAACCCTTGAAAAGAATGTAGATATAACAGACTAAGCACACCCCTTTTAGAGGTGGAGACAGTGAGGTCAAGCCAGGCAGGGTGACTGGCCCAAGTTACCTCAGTGAGTCAGAGATAAAGCCAGACACCAACGCACTCTCTCCACTCTAACACTACAGCCAACACTGAGGTGATGGCAGGAAAGCAGAGATAAGAGGCTGAAGAACAGCATGCCTAAGATCTGTTACAGAGAAATCTAAAATAGTCAAACTCATAGAGGCAGAGAGTAGAATGGCAGTTACGAGTGGCTAGAAGGTAGGAAGAAATGAGAAATTACTATTCAAGGGGCATAAGGTTTCAGTTATGCAAGATGAACAAGCTCTAGAGATCTGCTGTGCCACATGGTGCTTATTCTTGGTTTTTTTTCTGAGATGGAGTTTCACTCCTGTTGCCCAGGCTGGAGTGCAGTGGCGTGATCTTGGCTCACTGCAACCTCTTGCCTTCCAGGTTCAAGCGATTCTCCTGCCTAGGCCTCCTGAGTAGCTGAGATTGCAGGCACATGCTACCACGCCCAGCTACTTTTTGTATGTTTTTAGTACAGATGGGGTTTCACCATGTTGGCCAGGCTGGTCTCTAACTCCTGACCTCAGATGATCCGCGCTCCTCAGCCTCCCAAACTGCTGGGATTACAGACATGAGCCACCGCGCCCAGCCCCATGGTGCCTATTGTTAACAATACTGTATTGTGCACCTAAAATTTAAGAGGGTTGACTTCATGTTAACTGTTCTTACCACAATAAAATAAAAATACAATAAATTTAAAATTGGTTGCAGGCTTCTGATGTTAAAAACTTTAAACTCTTCCATATAAATGCTTAAAATATAGATGAAAAGCCATTTTTCAGGAGGATCATAGTGAAGAGCAAATCAAAAAGTATGTGGAGAAAAAATTAGAAACTGGCCGGGCATGGTGGCTCATGCCTTTAATTCTAGCACTTTGGAAGGCCCAGGCAGGAGGACTGCTTGAGGCCAGGAGTTTGAGACCAGCCTGGGCAACATAGTAAAACCCCATCTCTACAAATAATTAGCCATGTGTGGTGGCACAGGCCTATGACACAAAGCTACTCAGCAGACTGAAGTGGGTGGATTGTTCAAGCCCAGGAGTTTGAGGCTGCAGGGAGCCATGATCATACCACTGCACTTCAGCCTGGGATACAGGGCGAGACCCTGTCCCTCAAAAAAGAAAAAAGAGAAGAAAAAAGAGAAAAGAAACAAAAGTGATTAAAATGAAATGGAATTGTGTAAAAGTGATTGGAGTACCCCAAATATGGCTGGAAAGTTTGCTGATGGAGTTCCATCCCTCCCCTTGCTTTGTCCACATCCTCTTTGACCTAGAGTCCCTGCCCCAAAGGCTCCCCTGACACCCCAGGCAACTCTCCTCTGTGGAGATGTACCTTCCTCTACCCCATCTCATCACCACCCAAAATGTGCCAGGCTTGTGCTGAAACATGAGTTTGTTTATATGACTATATCAAAATACCAGTATCTCAAAACCTACTTTCCTTCATTTACAATTTCATTAAGTTTACAATTTTCAATTTACACATTTATTCTTAAAAAATCAGAAGGCGTTTCTGATGACTTCCTTAACAATGGTTATCTTTGGAGAGAGAAGTAGGATTATGGGAGACTTTCACGGTCTACTTTATATCTTTCTGCATTATTTAAAAGTCATATTATGAGCTCATATCAGAGAAAATAAGATAAAATATGTATAAAACTTATGTAAAAGATAATCTCTCTATAGAATACGCACATTAAAAGGTTGGAAGGATACACCCCAAAGACATTATTTCAGGGGAATGGGATTCTCAAGAGTGGGACATAGAATGGACTTCTTTGGCTGGGCGCGGTGGCTCATGCCTGTAATCCCAGCACTTTGGGAGGCTGAGGTGGGCAGATCATGAGTCAAGAGATCGAGACCATCCTGGCCAACATGGTGAAACCCTGTCTGTACTAAAAATACAAAAATTAGCCAGGCGTGGTGGCACATGCCTGTAATCCCAGCTACTCGGGAGGCTAAGGCAGGAGAATCACTTGAACCAGGGAGGCGGAGGTTGCAGTGAGCTGAGATTGCACCACTGAACTCCAGCCTGGGTGACAGAGTGAGACTCCATCTCAAAAAAAAAAAAGCATTATTATAATTAATTGTGCATTTGAAAAATATGTAACACATTTGTTTTTCATGATACAAATTAAAGAAAATAAAAGTTCACAAAGATCTGCTTGCTTGGTGGGTCATGGGTTCAAAAGAATTTGGAAACACTGCTTGAAGAGCTCTGGACCTTATAAGAGGTTTAACATGCTGCTTAGATATGTTATAGGCACATAAATGTCAGTGCTAACATTGCCAAATGGTTACCACATCTACTTTATTCAGCATCATTTACTTTCAACGATTGGCTCCTGAATGTTCAGGAAGGTTGAAGTCATGACTCTAAATTAATAAGTATGAGTAGTGTGTGGTTGTAGAATCATTCTTTATTTTATAGCTATCCTAACATAAAATTCTCTTGTAACTGTAATGTTAGAAGTTATAAATAAGATAGTAATAAAAACGCATCAACTCATTACATTAGACAAAATGGTGGTAAGAAAAACTATCATTAGATTCCCAAGAGAAAAGTTACACATAAATGAATTTCTTAGAGAATGCACATTAGATAAGAATTTACAATATTTTTGTTACTTGGTTTTCATACCATATTTAACAGAGATACTGAATTTGGCTCAGCATTGGTGAGGGCTAACATGATACTTAGTGCCAATGTATCTCTTGTTTTTCCATTCAATAGATGTTTATTGAGCATATGCTATAGGCTTTCTACTTTCCCAATTTAGAAAAGATGACAAATTACTTACCATTTGTGTCCTGACATGTTTTCTTCTTCTTCTATTGTTGATGATTTGGGGAGAAGGGGCAGGAAAAAAGCATGAGAGGATAAGTTATATTATAACCTGAAATAAAACAAATATGTTTAACAGTTACACACTATATTATAGTTACATATTAACGTGACACACATAAAAGGCTTCAATGTAAGCCATTTCTAGCTGTATTTTAGGGTCTAACACTGTTACACAGTAATGCTGCACACTGGTGATGACAACAATATAGCTAAGTAACACTGGAAGAAATATCCCAAATAAAGTTTAAAAAGTGAACAGGCAGGTTGAATGAAAAAGCAGGTTGCAGAAGACTACATAAAATATAATACCATTTATATAAAGTTTAAAAATATGTAAAACAATACTATATGTTGTTGAGGTATATAATATTATATGGTGAAGGTATAAAGAATTGCTTAGGAATGATGAACACTAAGTTCCAAACAGCAGTCCACGGCAGGAGATGGTGTGGGATGTGATTCGAGAGAGATATACAGCAGCTTCAAGTGCACACATAATGTTCTCTTTGTTAAGCTAGATGGTGAGTATATTGCATCTGTATGCCTCCTTATAGATTTGAAATATTTTATAATCAACATTTTTAAAGAAACAAACCAGCACGTTGCAAAAACAAAAACAAAAATAGAACAAAATTTTAAAACCCCAAATAAAAACCAAAAGAGAGTTGATATGCTTGAATAAGACAGCAAGAAGGGTACAAAGGAGGAAAATATGTATCTACCAGCCTAGCCTTGTATATTTATCTTGTTAGTAAATACTGGAGTCAATGTCTCTGCCCTTACTCCATTTGCTCCACTCATGGAAGCTAGCCCACCCCAGGGGCAGGGCCCACCAGCCCAGCCACACTACCCCACTTGCCTAGCAGTTACTGGAAAGAACAGAAAGCTCACTGCTCAAAGGAATGGTCACTGGCCAGAGACAAAACCTCTGGCTACCAGAGTGAGTGCTCACAGCATATGAATGCCCAGACTGCTTCACAAAATCAATCCAATCATTCTCCTTTGGTCTCAGAAAGGATCCTGGCAACCAGTACTCCTAAAATGATTAAAGATTTCCTAGGCTATTTAAAAACGTTTCAAGGGAACAAAATTGAGGTGTACAAATCCCATGCTTCAGGTATGCAGACAAGAGAGAGGAAGAAGAGAATTTTCAGAGTGTCAGATGTCTCTGAAATGACAGCATCCTGTAATGAACATCTCTCTTCCTTGTGGAGAGCATCCAAATATCTGGACAAGCTGCTTTTGGGAATGACATTCAGGGTAAGTAAGTAAGCTCTGCCCTCCACTCAGTGCGTCATGGAGAGGCTACCAACACCTGGTCCTCTCACCACCCACACAGCTTCACTGTAAGTACACATTTACTTTAGTTAGCTTGAAATTTCCAACAAAATTTTTCATAAAAAGAGGGTGTTCAAAGGAAATGGAATTATCATATTCTTCTCTTGAGTTCAATGTCACCACGAACTATTAGGATAGTTGGTACTTTTTGATTAATATTTTTATCATGGTAAAAAAGTTTATTCTTTTAACAATTTAAAAGTGTACAGTATAGTAGTGCTAACAGTATACACATTGTTGTACAACAGATCTCTAGAACTTTTTCATCTTGCGTGATGGAAATTCTACACCCATTCAACAACTCCCCATTTTCCCCTCCCGCAGCCCCCAGCAACCACTATTCTAGTTTCTGATTCTATGAATTTGACTACTTTAGATACCTCATAAAAATGCAAACACTCAGTATTTGTGTTCTTGTGATTGGCTTATTTCACTTAGCATAATGTATTTAAGGTTCATCTGTGTTGTAGTATATGACAGGACTTCCTTTTTAAGGCTGAATAATATTGCATTGTATATATGCAATGTTGAAGACACACACATACACACCATTTTCTTTAACCATTCATGTGTCAATGGATATTTAGGTTACTTCCACATCTTGGCTATTGGGAATAATGCTGCAATAAACACAGTGTGCAGTTAAGTTCTCACTCAAAGTCATTGACAGGTTCTTGGAAGCTGCAACTATAGGCAAAATGATATACACCAGGTCCTGAATAACACTGTTTCATAATAATATTGATAAGAAAAAAATGGTTTATGTCATTTTGCCTAAAGTTGCAGTTTCCAAGAACTTATCAATGACATTAAATGAGGTCTTAATGTATCTCTCTGAGATACTGTATTGAATTCTTTTGCACAAATACACAGAATTTGGACTCCTGGATTATACAGTTCTCTATTTAATTTACTGAGGAACCTGCATATTGTTTTCCACAGCAGCTGCACCATTTCAAGCCCACTGACCGTATGCAAGGGTTCCACTTTCTCCACATCCTTGTTAATGCTTGTTTCCATTTTTAAAAATAATAGCCATCCTAAGCATTGTGAGGTGATATCTCATGGTTTTGGTTTACAGTTCTCTGATTAGTGATGTTGTACATCTTTTCATATTTTTTTGCCATTTGTATATTTTCTTTGGAGAAATGTCTATACAGGTCTTTTGCCCATTTTTAAATTGGGTCATTTTGTTATTGAGTTGCAGGAGTTCTCTATATATTCCAGATATTGATCCCTTATCCAATATATGGTTTGCAAATATTTTCTCATATTCTGTAGGTCAGCTTTTCACTCTGTTGACTATTTCCTTTACTATGACTTTTTAATTAATTTTTGCTTATTAAAATGCCTTTTAATTTAAATCCTTCATAGTGTAAGTTCTTATAGTATAATATGTTATTTATAGTTATAGTTAACAAAAATTGCTGAGCAAATTGCCCCTTCTACCTAGATTTCCAGGCTATTCCCAGATCATGATACCATACGGCAGTGTTCCTCAAGGTATTGTTTACCAGCCATTTGCATTGAAATCTTCTGGGGGTACTAATATACAGAATCCTAGACCCCACTCCTTTCCTAGTGAAATAGAATCTCTGAGAATGATTCTGGGAATCTAGTTTTATAATAGGCTTTGCAAGTGATTCTTAAGCACATTAAAGTATGAGAACCACAGCTAAATGGCACACAGGGAAAATACTTTCTGAAAATGGGTCTTTCTTGAACAAACTACTAGATTATAGGCACAGGAGCAAAGGAATCATAAGTGGTCAAAATAAGGTCAGCTCTGCAGGGTACATCTGAACACCTCATGAGAAGGCAGCTGAAGCCAGGGCTAACGTCTCTTTTTATATATGTTCTAACTCCACATACCAGAGACAATTAATAAACATCTTAAGATTTCCTGACATAATCTATCTTGTTTTGCTCTATCACTTTCCAAATCCACAGCATTAAAATTGCTACTTTAAAAAATCATTATAATTGTTATCCATTCATTTCAGTTCAACAGTTTGGTTTATCAGACATAAACTGAGCATCAAATGAATATGTGCCAGTCACTCTTCCTGGCCTCAAATATAGATCAGCTCTGTCCAATAGAAATATACTATGAGCACATTCCAAGATGGCCGAATCGGAATAGCTCCAGTCTGCAGCTCCCAATGTGATTGACACAGAAGACGGGTGACTTCTGCATTTCCAACTGAGGTACCTGGTTCATCTCACTGGGACTGGTTGGACAGTGGGTGCAACCCACAGAGAGTGAGCCGAAACAGGGCGGGGCATCTTCTCACCCAGGAAGTGCAAGGGGTCAGGGGATTTCCCTTTTCAAGCCGAGGGAAGGCATGACAGACTGTACCTGGAAAATCGGGACACTGCCACCCAAATACTGCGCTTTTCCAACAGTCTCAGCAAACGGCACACCAGGAGTTTATATCCCACACCTGGCTCAGCAGGTCCCATGCCCATGGAGCCTTGCTCACTGCTAGCACAGCAGTCTGAGATAGAATTGCGAGGTGGCAGCCTAGCTGGGGCAGGGGCATCTGCCATTGCTGAGGTGTGAGTAGGTAAACAAAGCGGCCAGGGAAGCTCAAACTGGGCAGAACCCACTGCAGCTTAGCAAGGCCTGTTGCCTCTGTACATTCCACCTCTGGGGGAAGGGCATCACTGAACAAAAGGCAGCAGAAACTTCTGCAGACTTAAATGTCCCTGTCTGACAGCTCTGAAGAGAGCAGTGGTTCTCCCAGCACGGTGTTTGAGCTCTGAGAACAGACAGACTGCCTTCTCAAGTGGGTCCCTGACCCCCATGTAGCCTAACTGGGAGACACTGCCCAGTAGGGCTGACAGATACCTTATACAGGTGGGTGCCCCTCTGGAATGAAGCTTCCAGAGGAAGGGTCAGGCAGCAACATTTGCTGTTCTGCAATATTTGCTATTCTGCAGACTCTGCTGGTGATACCCAGGCAAACAGGGTCTGGAGTGGACCTCCAGCAAACTCTAACAAACATGCAGCTGAGGGACCTGACTGTTAGGAGGAAAACTAACAAATAGAAATGAATAGCATCAACATCAACAAAAAGGACATCCACACCAAAACCCCATCTGTAGGTCACCAACATCAAAGACCAAAGGTAGATAAAACCACAAAGATGGGGAGAAACCAGAGCAGAAAAGCTGAAAATTCTAAAAACCAGAGTGCCTCTTCTCCTCTAAAGGATTGCAGCTCCTTGCCAGCAATGGAACAAAGCTGGATGTAGAATGACTTTGATGAGCTGACAGAAGTAGGCTTCAGAAGGTTGCTAATAACAAACTTCTCCGAGCTAAAGGAAGATGTTCGAACCCATTGCAAGGAAGCTAAAAACCTTGAAAAAAAAGACCAGATGAATGGCTAACTCAAATAAACAGTGTAGAGAAGACCTTAAATGACCTGATGGAGCTGAAAACCATGGCACCAGAACTACGTGACACATTTACAAGCTACAAGAGCTGATTCAGTCAAGTGGAAGAAAGGGTAGATATCAGTGATTGAAGATCAAATTAACGAAATAAAGCGAGAAGAAAAGTTTAGAGAAAAAAAGAGTAAAAAGAAACTAACAAAGCCTCCAAGAAATAAGGGACTATGTGAAAAGACCAAATCTATGATTGGTGTACCTGAAAGTGACGGGGAGAATGGAACCAACCTGGAAAACACTCTTCAGGATATTATCCAGGAGAACTTCCCCAACCTAGCAAGGCAGGCCAATATTCAAATTCAGGAATTACAGAGAACACCACAAAGATACTCCTCGAGAGAGCAACCCCAAGACACATAATTGTCAGATTCACCAAGGTTGAAATGAAAGAAAAAATGTTAAGGGCAGCCAGAGAGAAGGGTTCGGTTACCCACAAAAGGAAGCCCATCAGACTAATAGCAGATCTCTCAGCAGAAACTCTACAAGCCAGAAGAGAGTGGGGGCCAATATTCAACATTCTTGAAGAAAAGAATTTTCAACCCAGAATTTCATATCCAGCCAAACTAAGCTTCATAAGTGAAGGAGAAATAAAATCCTATACAGACAAGCAAATGCTGAGAGATTTTTGTCACCACCAGGCCTACCTTACAAGAGCTTCTGAAGGAAGCACTAAACATGGAAAGAAAAACTGGTACCAGCCACTGCAAAAACATGCAAAATTGTAAAGACCATCGATGCTAGGAAGAAACTGCATCAACTAATGGGCAAAATAACCAGCTAACATCATAATGATAGGATCAAATTCACACATAACAATATTAACCTTAAATGTAAATGGGCTAAATGCCCCAATTAAAAGACACAGACTGGCACATTGGATAAAGAGTCAAGACCCATCAGTGTGCTGTATTCAGGAGACCCATCTCACATGCAGAGACACACATAGGCTCAAAATAAAGGGATGGAGGAACATCTACGAAGCAAATGGAAAGCAAAAAAAAAAAAAAAAAAAAAAAAAGCAGGGGTTGCAATCCTAGTCTCTGATAAAACACACTTTAAACCAACAAAGATCAAAAGAGACAAGGAAGGCCATTACATAACGGTAAAGGGATCAATTCAACAAGAAGAGCTAACTATCCTAAATATATATGCACCCAATACAAGAGCACCCAGATTCATAAAGCAAATCCTTAGAGACCTACAAAGAGACTTAGATTCCCACACAATAATAATGGGAGACTTTAACACCCCACTGTCAATATTAGACAGATCAACAAGACAGAAGGTTAACAAGGATATCCAGGACTTGAACTCAGCTCTGCACCAAGCAGACCTAATAGACATCTACAGAACTCTCCACCCCAAATCAACAGAATATACATTTTTCTCAGCACCACATCACACTTATTATAAAATTGAACACACAACTGGAAGTAAAGCACTCCTCAGCAAATGAAAAAGAACAGAAGTCACAACAAACTGTCTCTCAGACCACAGTGCAATCAAATTAGAACTCAGGATTAAGAAACTCACTCAAAACCACACAACTACATGGAAACTGAACAATCTGCTCCTGAATGCCTACTGGGTAAATAATGAAATGAAGACAGAAATAAAGATGTTCTTTGAAACCAAAGAGAACAAAGACACAATGTACCAGAATCTCTGGGACACATTTAAAGCAGTGTGTAGAGGGAAATTTATAGCACTAAATGCTCACAAGAGAAAGCAGGAAAGATCTAAAATCAACACTCTAACATTACAATTAAAAGAACTAGAGAAGCAAGAGCAAACAAATTCAAATGCTAGCAGAAGGCAAGAAATAACTAAGATCAGAGCAGAACTGAAGGAGATAGAGACACAAAAAACTTCAAAAAATCAATGAATCCAGGAGCTGGTTTTTTGAAAACATCAACAAAATTGATAGACTGCTAGCAAGACTAACAAAGAAGAAAAGAGAGAAGAATCAAATAGATACAATAAAAAATGATAAAGGGGATATCACCACCGATCCCTCAGAAATACAAACTACCATCAGAGAATACTATAAACACCTCTATGCAAATAAACTAGAAAATCTAGAAGAAATGGATAAATTCCTGGACACATACACCCTCCCAAGACTAAACCAGGAAGAAATTGAATCTCTGAATAGACCAATAACAGGCTCTGAAATTGAGGCAATAATTAATAGCCTACCAACCAAAAAAAGTCCAGGACCAGACGGATTCACAGCCGAATTCTATCAGAGGTACAAAGAGGAGCTGGTACCATTTCTTCTGAAACTATTGCAATCAACAGAAAAAGAGGGAATCCTCCCTAACTTATTTTATGAGGCCGGCATCATCCTGATACCAAAGCCCAGCAGACACACAACAAAAAAAGGGAATTTTAGACCAGTATCCCTGATGAAAATCAGTGTGAAAATCCTCAATAAAATACTGGCAAACCGAATCCAGCAGCACATCAGAAAGCTTATCCACCACAATCAAGTCGGCTTCATCTCTGGAATGCAAGGCTGGTTCAACATACACAAATCAATACACGTAATCCATCACATAAAAAGAATCATTGACAAAAACCACATGATTATCTCAATGGATGCAGAAAAGGCCTTTGACAAAATTCAACAACCTTCATGCTAAAAACTCTCAATAAACTAGTTGAGAATGTTCTATTGATGGAATGTATCTCAAAATAATAAGAGCTATTCATGTCAGATCTACAGCCAATATCATACTGAAAGGGCAAAAACCAGAAGCATTCCCTTTGAAAACTGGCACAAGACAGGGATGCCCTCTCTCACCACTCCCATTCAACACAGTGTTGGAAGTTCTGGCCAGGGCAATCAGGCAAGAAAAAGCAATAAAGGGTATTCAATTAGGAAAAGAAGAAGTCTAATTGTCCCTGTTTGCAGATGACATGATTGTATATTTAGAAAACCCCATTGTCTCAGCCCAAAATCTCCTTAAGCAGACAAACAACTTCAGCAAAGTCTCAGGATACAAAATCAATGTGCAAAAATCATAAGCATTCCTATACACCAATAACAGACAAACAGAGAGCCAAATCATGAGTGAACTCCCATTCACAATTGCTACAAAGAGAATAAAATACCCAGGAATCCAACTTACAAGGGATGTGAAGGACATCTTCAAGGAGAACTACAAACCACTGCTCAACGAAATAAAAGAGGACACAAACAAATGGAAGAAGATTCCATGCTCATGGATAGGAAGAATCAATATCGTGAAAATGGCCATACTGCCCAAGGTAATTTATAGATTCAATGCCATCCCCATCAAGCTACCAATGACTTTCTTCACAGAATTGGAAAAAACTACTTTAAAGTTCATATGGAACCAAAAAAGAGCCCGCATTGCCATGTCAATCCTAAGCAAAAAGAACAAAGCCGGTGGCATCATGCTACCTGACTTCAAACTATACTACAAGGCTACAGTAACCAAAACAGCATGGTACTGGTACCATAACAGATATATAGACCAATGGAACAGAACACAGAACTCAGAAATACACCACACATCTACAGCTATCTGATCTTTGACAAATCTGACAAAAACAAGAAATGGGGAAAGGATTCCCTATTTAATAAATGGTGCTGGGAAAACTGGCTAGCCATATGTAGAAAGCTGAAACTGGATCCCTTCCTTACACTACACAAAAATTAATTCAAGATGGATTAAAGACTTAAATGTTAGACCTACAACCATAAAAACCCTAGAAGAAAGCCTAGGCAATACCATTCAGGACATAGGCATGGGCAAGGACTTCATGACTAAAACACCAAAAGCAATGGCAACAAAAGCCAAAATAGACAAATGGGATCTAATTAAACAAAAGAGCTTCCGCACAGCAAAAGAAACTACCATCAGAGTGAACAGGCAACCTACACAATGGGAGAAAATTTTTGCAATCTACCCATCTGACAAAGGGCTAATAACCAGAATCAACAAAAAACGTAAACAAATTTACAAGAAAAAAGCAAACAACCCCATCAAAAAGTGGGCAAAGGATATGAATAGACACTTCTCAAAAGAAGACATGTATGCAGCCAACAGTCATCATCATTGGTCATCAGAGAAATGCAAATCAAAACCACAATGAGATACCATCTCACACCTGTTAGAATGGTGATCATTAAAAAGTCAGGAAACAACAGATGGTGAAGAGGATGTGGAGAAACAGGAACACTTTTATACTGTTGGTGGGAGTGTAAACTAGTTCAACTATTGTGGAAGACAGTGTGGCGATTCCTCAAGGATCTAGAACTAGAAATACCATTTAACCCAGCGATCCCATTACTGGGTATATACCCAAAGGATTATAAATCATGCTACTATAAAGACACATGCACACGTATGTTTGTTGTGGCACTATTCACAATAGCAAAGACTTGGAACCAACACAAATGTCCATCAATGATAGAGTGGATTAAGAAAATGTGGCACATATACACCATGGAATACTATGCAGCCATAAAAAAAGATGAGTTCATGTCCTTTGCAAGGACATGGATGAAGCTGGAAACCATCATTCTGAGCAAACTATCACAAGGACGGAAAACCAAACACCACATGTTCTCACTCATAGGTGGGAACTGAACAATGAGAACACTTGGTCACTGGGTAGAAACATCACACACTGGGGCCTGTTGTGGGGTAGGGGGCAGGGGCATTGGGAGAAATCCCTAATGTAAATGATGGGTAGATGGGTACAGCAGGGCAGCATGGCACATGTATACTTATGTAATGAGCCTGCACGTTGTGCTCATGTACCCTAGAACTTAAAGTATAATAATAATAATTAAAAAAGAAATATACTATGAGTTTAAATGTTCTAATAGCCATGTTAAAAAAAATTTAAAAACAGTGAAATTAATGTCTATATATTTTAACCCAATATATCTAAATTATTTCAACATATAACCAATATAAAAATGAGTGATACATTTTACACTAATATTTTTGTACCAAGTTTAAAATATAGTATCTTATACTTTCAGCAAATCTCAATTCACACTAGCCATATTAAGTACTCAAGAGCCACACGGGGTTAGTGGATACCATATTGAACAGTACAAGTTTAGCAGTAAAGACAGATATATAATTTCCAGAATCAGGAGAGCCTTGACATTTGCAAGGGACATATAACAATGTCCGCTTAATGAATCCCCAAATTTGTAAATTCTGCTGTAAAAATATTTTCCCTGTAAAATGGAATAAAGTCTATGATTAGCTAATACTTTATGATTCTGCAATGGAAGCTATTTCTCCACTTCTGCCACAAGGCACTTATGAAACAAGCCCAAAATGAATGGTGTCACATCTCCAGCTTTTTAATGACACAGAAAAGATGTCCTAAAGATCTGCTTGTGGTCATCTTACCTTGGGAGATAAGCAAAGAAGGGCAAGTAACAAGATGCTTATGGACTGTGAGCGCCAAGATATTGTCACAGTCAGCACAACTTGATCGCATGAATGTTTGTGTTTCACAGTTAAACTGTTTCCTCAAAGAAGACAAAGCAGTTGCACCAATAATTAGGATCTGCTCAAAGAAGCAGAGGCCCAAGGATGAACAGATCAATGGAAAGCAAGTTTCTAATTTTGAAATAACAACCCGGGGAGTGTGGGAATGAGTTGGTGAGGAGCAGGCTCTGTGTCTAAGGCAGAAATATAGGGGAAGGAAAGGCATCTTCCTGCTCAGAGGTGGAACTGCTGCTGAGGTCAGCACCTTCTTCTTAGGTGACACTAAGACTACCAACCTAATCCCTTTAGATTTTCCTAGACTGCACCTTGATGGGGTTACAATATATTTATCTCATGGTCCAAAGCCAGGCATTAAAACCATAGTTGTTCTCAGCCACATCCATTTGACTGAGAAACCACCGTGCTCTGTGGGAAGAATTGAGAGAACAGGGGGGAAGGATACTTTGTTTAGGTTTTATGTTGGGATCCTGCGCTCCTGTGCAATAACTATGCTCATTTTTCCTTTTTTTATTTTTTGAGATGGAGTCTCGCTCTGTCACCCAGGCTGGAGTACAGTGGTGCCATCTCGGCTCACCACAACCTCTGCCTCCTGGGTTCAAGCGATTCTCTTGCCTCAGCCTCCCGAGTAGCTGGAACTACAGGCATGTGCCACAACGCCTGGCTAAGTTTTTGTATTTTTAGTAGAAATGGGGTTTCACTGTGTTACCCAGGATGGTCTCAATCTCCTGACCTCATGATCCACCCGCCTCGGCCTCCCAAAGTGCTGGGATTACAGGCATAAGCCACCATGCCTGGCCTTTCCTTTTCATATATGCTTGCTGTGCTGAGTCCTCAATTTTACTCCCCCATGTAGATGGGCAAAAGACTACAGCAATCGCCCCACTTGTCATTACTTGCTAGAGCCATTTAAAAACCATTTTAGGCTGGATGTGATGTCTCATGCCTGTAATCCCAGAACTTTGGGAGGCCAAGGCAAGTGGATCGCTTGAGCCCAGGAGTTTGAGACCAGCCTTGTGAACACGGTGAACTCTGTCTCTACAAAAAAATAATAAGAAGAAGAAATTAGCTAGACATGGTGGCAGACGCCTGTAGTCCCAGCTACTCCGGAGGCTGACATGGGAGGATCAATGGAGCCCGGGAGGTCAAGGCTGCAGAGAGCCATGATGGAGCTACTGCACTCCAGCCTGGGTGACAGAGTGAGATCCTGTAACAAAAAAGAAAAAAACAAAACAAGCCATTTTGAACAAACTAGACAGCTTGGCCATGAGTAAGATATGCATAGTAGTTTTTTCCTAACACCCAAAGGTACACAGAATGCTAAAACAAGCCAGGTTTTAAGTACAGAGTTTGATTCATTGCCACAAAGTGGACAGGAGTCAGTTTTCCCTAGCTGCCTTGAACCCAGATACCAGATTCTTCTCCTTGGAAATATAATCTAGGAAGGCATTTTCATTACATATAAGCTGGCTTCCACTGCAATGAACGCTTGTTCTGACCTAGAACTTTTTCTATGCATTTCTTCAAGGCAGTGAAGTTAGCTGATGGCACTTCTGATTACTTTTGAATTATGCAAAGAATCTAAAATTCTTGAGCCAATCCTTGTTCAGAGTAAAGCTAAGATCAGTAGTCATTCCACTATATTGGTATTCTCCACCCACAAAATTTGACCAGTTTTCAATACCTTGTTCTTTCATACACTAAAACATATCAGGCAGTAACTTGGTAAAACTCAAATGTAGTTAATTTTTCTTCAGAGCAGCAGAAATGTGTGCCTCATCAGTTTATTAGATCAACTATTTCTTTTTAATATGGAACTGGCTTCCTCTTGAATCATGTTTCCTAAGCACGTCATTTTACCTATGCAAAGATTCATGTCTCCAATTAATTAACTTTACAATTTTAGTGGTAGAATTTTTCTCTTCCATTCAGTGGGAAGCTTTTCTGTTGGTTGGAGTACCAGCTGAAACTGAGTCCAGAGTTGCTTTTTCTTGTTGTCTGTACTGAGCATATGGTGGAATCTCTTGAGTTGTATATCTGAGCCAATGCCAAATTTGTCATTTTCCTCTTTAGTTTATTCAACATTTCTATTTTCTAGATAAAAATTGTCATTACCTTAGAGCTCTTCAGTTCTTTGGCAAGTAGGGGGCCGTTTTTTCCCCCATAAGAATAACGCTTTTTTCAGACCAGGAACAGTGGCTCATGCTTGGAATTCCAGCACTTTGAGAGGCAAGAAGGATGGATTGCTTGAGCTCAGAAGTTTGAGACCAGACGATGAAACCCGATCTCTACCAAAAATACAAAAAATTAGCTGGGCGTGGTGGTGCACACTTGTGGTCCCAGCTATTCAGGAGACTGAGGTGGGAGGATCGCTTGAGCCAGGGAGGTGGAAGTTGCACTGAGCTGAGATCATGCCACTGCACTCCAGCCTGGGCAACAGAGTAAGATGCCCACCACTCCCTCAACCTCTCGAAAGAAAAGAAAATACACACACTTTTCAGAACAGAACAGAGTCTTGCAATGATGTGGGTGCAAAGTGGTATATTAGACACATCCCATAGTGAAACCACTCATTCCTAAACACCAGCTTCATAGCACCACATGCCATAGAATCTAAGGTACAAATCTGTTCATATTCCATCATTACTGTGTTAGAGTCACTACCTTGTCAACTGTCAGTCATTTTTCTTTCTTCATGGAATATAAATGTTAAGACCTCCTGACCAATAGTTTTTTATATCTGATAAAATGCAGAGTAATTTTTTAAAATCAAACTTCAGTAAAATTATAAATCACTATGTGCCCCAGACTTTTGTGGCTATTTGTATATAACTGAAAAAAAGAATCTGCCATCAGAAGATGCTACATGCTGCCTGTGATGGGGCACAAATGCCACGGCAGAGGAAAGGGCCAGGGTTTGAGGAACACAGAACAGAGGCACAATGCTGGCTTCCCACACAGCATCTGGGCTGAGTCTTTAAGAATTAGTCATTGCTGGAGAGGCAAAGGTTGGAAGTGTGGTGGGGAGGGAAATGGTATTATTCTAGGCAGAGGAAATGCAGTGAACAAATTCTTCCACAGCAGAACTGCCAGTGGTGTGTGCAACTAACCATAAGCAGTTGTGCATTATAATTTAAAGACATGCAACAGGAGAAACAGAGGGGCCAGCCTCTGAAGCACCATGTGCCACCTTCAGCATTTAGATATACTCTAGCCACTGGAGGGTGGACATTCAATGCTGTTTATTTCACACTCGGTGGGCACCATGTTTTGTCCTGCCCTTGTTAGGGAGTTAGTTTTTGGACTATCCATCACAAATATTGGAAGCTGCTGACATGTCTCTCAGATTTAGCTTCCAATTGCATGGTACTGATTTACATAACTTCTTCCTCATTCCATTTTCCTGTTATTTCAGAGATCAATTTCATCTGGAAATATGACCAGTCTTCAGTATTTTGAAATATTGTGTAAAAAAATGTGTAAAACTTACACATCATGCAATAATTTTACAAAACTCAATTGTAGTGAACTTTTCTTCAGAGAGGTGGAAATGTGTGTCTCCTACTCAGTTTATTAGACTGACTATTTCTTTTCAAACGATCTGAAGTGATGCAGGTAGTTGGGTTTATTTCTCTGATGTGTAACTTCAGAAAAAACAGAAGTCATATAATTTAGAGCCTAGAAAGAGATGAGGAAGAACTGAATAAAGCCCCTTCCTTCTGAAATGGGACTTGTGATCCAGGGAGGAACAGGGCCTGAGAGCACAAAGCCAATCATCCTCAGAGCCAAGGCTCCCACATGGGGTCCTACACTTGCCTGATGAACAGGGGAAATACTGATTTGTCAGAGGTTTTAGCTACTAAGGTAAAAAAATAATTGGATGTCTGTGCATTTCTTTTGGGCAAAGTATGTTTTCATCATTTTTCCTAGATGTTTGTCTCTAGTCACTTCCTCTTCTGTCAATAATGATTTTTACAATTTCTTATGGAGAGAAGTGTATTTGAGTATAAATATTAAAACAGTGTCAGTAGAAGCAGTGAAAAAAAAACTGGAACAATTCCTCCAGGCATAATTAACCATATTAATTATTATTTTTAAAATCTTGATTCATCAAATCCTGTTCTCAAGTGGTTGAGAAATGGGCATTCCCATGGAGGATGGGAAGTTGAATTAGCCTTCCATCTTTTCAAAAGCTAAGCATTAATTAAAGTAACATGATTTTGATGAGTTTTTATGGGTGTTTTTCCTACCTCTCAGATACCATACTGCTTGTCCTTTCAGATTTTGATGTGGACACGATTACCTGAGCATTCCACACAACTGCACACAAGGCTGCAGTGAGCTCTGATCCCCTCACTGCACTCCAGCCTGGGTGACTGAGTGACTACACAACTTTAAATGGATCCTGTTTCCAGTTTTGTGTCTCCTGCAATGATTTTTGATATTTCATAAATTCACAAGTAAATGTGAAATGGGATCATGTTTTAATTTTGTGAGTCAGTAAATATTACCAAGAGGAAAACAGAATTGTGATCTTATTCAAGGTAGCTAAAAGCTGAGTTTTTATTTTAACACTACAGATGCAAGCCACTGTTAAAATCTGTATTTTCTGTTAATGAACTAAAGTCTTAGGATATTTTCTTTCATTAAAGAAATCTTTTTTTGAGACAGGATCTTGCTCAGTTGCCCAGGCTGGAGTGCAATTGTGACATTACAGCTCACTGCAGCCTTGACCTCCTGGGCTCAAGTGATCCCCCCAACCTCAGCGTCTTCAGTAGCTGGGACTACAGGCACTCGCCAATACACCCAGCTAATTTTTTTATTTTTAGTAAAATACCAGCCAAGGCTAGTCTCAAACTCCTGAGCTCAAGCAATCCACCAGCTTTGGACTCCCAAAGTGCCAGGATTACAGGCATGAGCCGCTGTGCCCAGCCAGATTATTTTTAAATGATTGTTTTATTTAAGTTTCAAAAGAACTCAGGTATTATATACAATGATTAAGTTATATACAATGATTAAGTTTAATGACTCCCTAAAACTATTAAAATCACATTCCTAAAGCATGTATTTCGAAGGTTTCCCAATATGCTCCTTGATATAAATAAAAGCTGGTAAATCCATGACCATGTCACACACTTAGTCATCACTTCAGCGATCTGGCTTCACTTTGCTCATCTGTAAAACAGTAGACTAGGCAAGTGGCCATCTAGGATGCCCCCAGTCACAAAAATGATAAAACTAATTTAAATTATTTTCAGAGACATTTATATCTAAGATAAAGCTTAGAGATAATGAACACAACATCCTTTTCAATGATTAAAAAATTGGGGTTCTAAAAATAGAGATGACTAGTCCAAGATCAGGTTAAAGGTCAACTTCACATAGAAGAATGCTGGGAATGAAATATTCATCAGCCAATTAACAATTTGGTGCTCTCCTCTGTCTCTTCATCTATTCCAAGAGATGTTTCTGAAAGGAAAATATCAAATATAACAAAAACCAAAATAAAATTGCCAAGCTACATTCTAAAATGTCATCGTCTTCAGCATTAATATTATTGTAAAATTTTTAAATATTATATCCATGTAAAACAAATTAAAAACAAACCAGAAAACTCAAACTGCTCACAAAAGGTGTGGTCTAGGTCTTGCTCCTCTTTCTTTTGCTTAAAGCCCTCCTTTCAAAGGATGATCAATGGTGAATTTTGTGCTACACCAAAAATCATGGCAGTAATAACAAAGAGGTCGGTATTTGCAAACAACAAACCTAAAATAAATCTAGAAAGATAAAAATATATAATGTAAAACAACACTAGAAACAACAAATGGTTGCCTCTGCTAAAGAAAAAGGTAACTTAAAAAATTTGCAGTATAAATTATATTCACCTTTGATTTTAGTTTGGTTTACATAACTTTCAAATATCAAGTCAAATTTCACATTCAGATTTTACTCTGTATTTATGGTGGCATTTTCTCTAAAAGCTTAACTTCAAAAGGTGAAGAATGAAGGAACACCCTAATCACATAAAAGTCTCGATCAAGTTCTATAAAGGAATACTACACCCTTCAATGTCAGCACAGAACATTATTAAATGATAGGTCTAAATGTTATCCTTATATTTTATTGGGATCAAATTATAAAACTTGGAAGCCTCATAAAAATCTTACTTTAAAGAACGGCACCAACTTAAATTTTCTTTTTATGGAAGAATAACCTGAGATAAATTAACTTTATCATCTAAGACTATGCAGTCCAATATACCAGACACGAGCCACATGTAATATGAGCACTTGAGATATGGCTGGTATGAATTCAGATGTGCTCTAAATGTAAAATTCACACTGAATTCTGAAGACTTAGTAACAAAAAATTTAAGTGTCTCATTAATAAATCTACATATTTATAGTTATATAAATGATTTCATGTTGATATACTGTATATATTTAAATTTTATATAACTACATTTATATATTACATGTTTATATATGTATATTATACATTCTGCTTTACCTTTAATTATATTTTTTGCTTATTTATATATTACTTTTTTGTATTTTATGTTGAAACAATATTTTGAATATTTTGGGTTAGATCAAATAAATTATCAATTTAATTTAAGCTGTTTCTTTTCAGTTTTTGTTTGTTTTGAGACAGGGTCTTACTGTGTTGCCCAGGCTGGTCTTGAACTCCTAGGCTCAAACAATCCTCCCACCTCAGCCTCCTGAGTAGCTGGAATTATAAGCATGGCACACGCCACAGCCCCCAGCTTATTTCTTTTTAGTTTTTAAGCTAAAAATATTTTACTACTAGAATGTTTTAAATTATATATGTGGCTGCTGTTATATTTTTGTTGGAGAGCCTCAGTCTAAGGCATCAAGCAAATCAAAAAAGAGCTAGAAATTAATTCCATAACTTAGGTCACCAATATTCTGTACTAGTTACAAATACCCTTAAACAGTTATTTCTGCCCAGAATCTCTGAAATTCTGTCACAGATGTCATTACAAAAATAAAATCATATATATCTTCTTTTGAAATAACCTACAAAATGATTGTACTCCATATTTTTACAAGTTTAAAAAGGTCCAAATCTATGTGCACAATGTACTATTTGTTTCAAATCGGATTTATGTGAATAGTAAGTGAAGTGGTGGGCTACTATAAGACCATCAGAAGTAAAAATATAAGGACAATATGATGTAATATATATAATGTGTATCCACAAATGTAAAATGTATACATATATTTATAAATCAGAAATATATATAGCTGACCTTTAAAGAAAATGGGTTTGGACTGCATGGGTCCACCTATACACCAATTTTTCTCAACCAAAGGCAAATAGAAAATATATCTTCTATATTTTTTATAATCATATTTTTATATTTAATTATAGTTTTTGCTTATAGTTAAATACAAAGAGAGAAACCTGGCATGAGAAACCTGTGTATATGGAGAGTTAACTTTTCATATACATACATGGGTTCTGCAGGGCTCTGCAGGACTTGAGTATGTGTGGATTTTGGTAGCTGAGGTTGGTCCTAGAACCAATCCCCTGTGTATACAGAGGGATGACTTTAATTCATATGTACATAGAAAGGTATGAATGGTTAATAATAACAGTGTGAAGGAAGAACAAGAGTATGAATGTCGGGACTATAATTATATGAAATTGCACATAAGTATAATGTCAGCCATCAGAATAATTAGGGAGATGCTAATGTTTATAAGGTTATCTTCCTTTAAGATTAAATTCATAATTTGAAGCCTCAAAAAGATGTGATCAAGCAATTTGTTATGACTCCACAGAACCTCCTGGCTGACAGTGAGGAGAGAATTTACAGATCATTTAGTCCAATCTCCTCTTTTCATTGAAGGAACTGAGGGAAATTTGGGGAAATTTCCCAACTCACAGAGTAAACCTTGTCTCATTAGTCTTAAATGACTGAAATATGCAGACACCAATATGTGGTTTATAAAATGTGTATGCTGTGCACGGGTCCTGTAAACAAACCACCACAGCTCCTTTCCCTGGAAATGGCACATATTCCAGAACTTTCCTTGGTTAAGCTGTGGCAGGTAAATCATGTTTGAGTTTGGGCTGGCTTAGGAGCAGGGAATGCAGGCAGTCCAGGCAGGGGAAGGGAGGAGCATAAAAGGATCTCAGAGGTCAGCAGCAAAGGGAAGCAGGCAGCAGAAGAAAGCCCTATATGTTCATGTACGCCCAACTAACAGCACCACGCTTGCCTCTGCCGGGTCATCTAGTTGGTGTTATTTGAGAACTAATAAAGATCCCTTTTTCAGGTTCTCTCTACTTTCTCTGGAAATAAACAGCAGCAAAGCCCAGAGCTTATAAAGCACAAGACTGGTTATTTTGATGGGGGTCAGGAAAGACAGGGATATTGGGCATGTACCCTCTAGGTCAGACCCAGGTAGAAAACCCAGAAAGTTGCACGAAGGCACTGAGCTCCAGGTTAGGAGTACAGAGAAGAGAGAAACAGGAAGCAGAAAGTGGGGAGTGGCTTGGCACAAACACAACACAATGTTTACATACTTCACAATGATGCCAATGCTGCATATGGCAACACTGAGTCAACAGCATTAGGCACCAGGACACTTAGCTCCTGGCCTTCAGGGAGCAGTGGGTGGAAGAAAACCCTGCAGGGTGGTGACAGGCAGTCTCCCTCTTCATGCACTCTGGGGAACCATGGCCTTGGCACTGCGCTGGGCACCTTCTGTCACAGTTTCCACTCTCTGTGCACCCCTGCTCACTTCTTTGGAGCTACCCAGAATCATGACCACAACCTGCTGTTTGCTTCCTTCTCCCTAGGAAGGACAGCTCCTACACTCTTACCCCTGCCCACCTTAGTCCATCTTTCGTTTTGTCTCTTCTCTTTCACGTTAATCAACCTCCCTTGGCTTCTACCCTCAGGCCTCATTCTTCAACCTCTTTCTCAGTTCCCATCCTCTTCCTTCTCTTCACAGCTAAGAGTTCTAAGCCCATGCTGTCTGGTTCCTTTCTCCACCAGCCCAGAGAACATCTTTCACTATGGGCCCTACTCAAGTCCTCATTTCTCATGACCTTTGACCATGTTCTCTTCCTTTCTTGAAATGCTCCTCTTCCTCTACTTTTCAGGAAATATTCTCCACACTTTTCTATCTTTTCAATTTTCTTTGCTAGCTTCTTTTCCTCTGTGCCTGCATCTCAAATATCAGTATCTGTAAGGTTCCAAGCTTGGAACTTTACTTGCTCTCATTAGATGATTTCTCATTAGGTGAGGCCACTTCCATGGCTTCAACTGCCAGCTGTATGCCAACAACTTCCAAAATCATACACCTCTCCAGGGCACCAGATCCACATTTCCACCTCCAGATGGTAATCTTCACCTGGATTGTTCCATAGGCACTTCAAATTCAGCACATCTAAAACTAAACTCCTCTTTCCATCTGCACTCTCAAATTCTTCTTCTTCCTGTGGTCCCTGTGTTAATTACCAGCACTAAATCTACTGAATGGCCTAAGTTGAAAACCTCACTTCTTTCTCTCTTTTTTTTTTTTGTTTTTTTTGGCAGGGTCTTGCTCTGTTGCCCAGGCCGGAGTGCAGTGGCACAATCATGGCTCACTGCAGCTCAAACTATCCTCTTACTTAGCCTACCAAGTAGCTGGGACTACAGGCACATACCACCACACCTAACTAATTTTTTAAATTTTGGGTAGAGATGAGGTCTCACTATGTTGCCCAGGCTGGTCTCAAACACTTGAGTTCAAGCAATCCTCTTGCCCTGGCCTCCCAAAGTGCTAGGATTACAGACATGAGCCACCACACCCAGCCTCTTTCATCTTTTGCAGCAAGTCTCCAGGTTCTCTCCATTCTACCTCCTAAAAAGCGATTGAATGCATCTTATCTTTTCTATCTTCACAGCTTAGGCCTTAAGAGGCAACACTATCTGTGTACCTGTCCATTCCAATCTTTACAACACTGCCCGACCTATCACTATATGATGCAAATCTAATTATTCCACTCTCCTACTTAAAATATTTTAATTGCTTTCTCTTGCCACTAGAGAAATTCCAAACATTTCTGGAAAAAATACAGGCCCCTTCACATCCTGGCTTCCTTTCCCCCAAATCTTACTCCCCTCCCCACCCTCCAATAGAACTATTCCCTCTGCGCATGTCAGAACACTTGAGCTTCCCTGAATATACTATGCACTTCAAGGCCTTGAGATGATTCTTTCCACTTGGAATGCCCTCCCCTCCTTTGTCTGATTGACTAACTTAGAACTTACATCAAGACTCTCCTCAAATGTTGCCTCTTCAGTGAAGTCTTCCCAACTCAACATCTCTTCTCTATCCCTCTCCCCAGGGGTCTTGCACTCCAGTCCTCCCCACTGAAGAATTAACTGCTCCATACTGGTGGTGCCACTGCACTCCTGTACTCTCCTTCAATGAGCTAATTACATCTGTATCTCCTGCACTAAACTGTAGGTCCCATGAGTACAAGGACCCTCAAGTTCATCTTTGTCTCCTTCGCACCAAGCATGGCCCCTGGAGCACAGTAGGCATTCAGTAAATATGTGCTGGGCAAGGGGCAATAATTATGTGCTACCACTTACCAAGCACTTTACATGCGTGAAGCACTTAACATCATTATGTCATCGCCACACATTATGAAGGGGATATCAACCCATTTTGCAAGTGAGAAACAAAGTTTAGAAGGATGAAGTAATTTACCCAAAGTCAACAACTGGTAAACACAAGTTTACTTTTGACTTCTGAGCTCCTGTTTTTAACTACTCTGCTCTATTCTTGGATGAAAGGAGGTTGATTAATGGGGCTATGTTTCAATAAAAACAATCTCCCCCAATCACAGGCTTAGGTGTTGGGTTAGTCCCAAATCCACTGCCAATATAGTGCTACTGTGCACAACAAAACCTGCAATTGCTAATTGACTTCTTCCTTGATGGTTGTCAGGGTTCCTACGACTAAGGAGAGGGGCACTATTTATAAAAATCAGCTTCTTGGTCTCTGGCTTAGAATGCTCTATCTACCCTGGAAACATCACAGAGAAGGCTGGATTTTCTCCTAGGCACTATTAGGTTTCAGACATTGATGTCTATGCCCTGTTTTGGGAACAGAGATGTGGGAGTGAGTGTGATCATGATGATGGTAAGAGATGGATTTCAATATGTATACTCTTTTTTATTTATTTATTTATTTATTTATTTATTTTTTATTTTATTATTATTATTATACTTTAGGTTTTATGGTACATGTGTGCAATGTGCAGGTAAGTTACATATGTATACATGTGCCATGCTGGTGCGCTGCACCCACTAACTCGTCATCTAGCATTAGGTATATCTCCCAATGCTATCCCTCCCCCCTCCCCCCACCCCACAACAGTCCGCGAAGTGTGATGTTCCCCTTCCTGTGTCCATGTGTTCTCATTGTTCAATTCCCACCTATGAGTGAGAATATGCGGTGTTTGGTTTTTTGTTCTTGTGATAGTTTACTGAGAATGATGATTTCCAATTTCATCCATGTCCCTACAAAGGACATGAACTCATCATTTTTTATTCAATATGTATACTCTTGAAACATTGTTGCAATACTTAAGAGCCACTTCTTGTACAAATACTTTCACTACCTAGAACCAGAGGACCTTTCTAGTCTCCAATCTAGACTCTTAAAATTAACAATGACTACTATCTATATATTCAGTGGTCCATCACTGAACACATATACCTCATATTTTCCACTCCACAGAACTATATTGCATTCAGTTACCCTCTCTTAATTCATGTATTTTCTGCTAAATGTATTCTAAAATTGAACTCTGCAATGTTCTCTGATTCTAATGACTTTTTAATATTAGTCCCCTATTTTCTACTAATACCTCCACCACCTCCACAACCACGCAACAAATATTTGGAATCAGTCCTGCGCTTACACTAATTAGTGCATCTAATCCTTCTGAATCACAGATGATCAAACTTGTCCAAGGCCACTCAGCTAGTAAGGGACACACATAGACACCGGGCTTCAGACATGAGGACTATTTGTATTAGTTTTCTCTCCCTTACTTGCTGACTTTTGTACACACATACACATGGTTGGGAGTGGGGAACGCTCTTTCTCCCCACTCCCAACCCTTATTTACTGCCGAATTCCTACTGGTTGTTTAAGGCTCAACTCAAGGGCAATCTCCTCCATGAAGCATCTCAGGTTTTTCTCTGCCCTCTCTCCTGCTGGGGTGGGATGCCCTCCACCCTGGGCTGCATTACCACATGTGTCTCTATCTCCTCCCTGCTTTCCCTGAAAGGCAATTGGTTAGTTGACTCCTCTCTTTCCCTCTTTTACTCAGCTGTAGGCTCCTCCAGAGCATGGTGGGGCCTGAGTCTTGGGATTCTGAGTGTTTAGCACAGTGTGTAGCTCACGGCACATATACAACCAATGCTTGTTCCATACTAAGTCATCCCACTTCTCTGATTTGGTCAAAGGCCTGATGGATGTTGTCATCTGACTTAGCAAGAGAGACAGATGATTCCTATCACAAGTGATGCAGGCCATCAGTTCCCCACCTTTTCATGAACTCATTCTAGCTCACTAGGTTTACACTGGGACAAGCAGTTACCACTAATTGAGGAACTGCCACTTCTCAGACACTGGGGTGTATGCTTCACCCATATCACTGAGTATCCTCACAATACTGCCAAGCTGACATAATGATTTATATTCATTTCACGAAGAAGTTTAAGATCAGTTATCTTAAGCAACTGGCCTACAGTCACATAGTAGGCAGGTTTTGTTATAAAAACAGGTATAAAATGCCCTATCACATGTAGCCTTCCCTGTCCTGGAGAGATTCATTAGTTATTTGTGAAAATTACTTACAGGTCAAAAAACAAAAACTATGTTAATTTGATGCTAGAATACTAAATAGTAAATTGCTAGAATAGTGAAAGTGTGGTCAGCTAGGATTTTTAGAAGCTCCAAGGCAGTTCTACCATATGCATCTATCCAGGGCAAATCATGCCTGCAGTCCTTATCAGACAGATGGAGATTATACTATCTACTTACCTCAAAGGGGGTTGAATATCACATAAGATCATAGTTACCAAAGTGCTTTGTGAAGGAAGAGGACAGAGGCTCATTTTAGAGCAGTGTGCTGGACAGTCTGTGGGAGACCCTAGGGATCAGAGCTACCTGAGATGTTGCTTAACAGCAGATGAAGGAAGCTTGACTGGGAATCCACATTTATTATAACAAGCCCCCGAATGATTCTCTGGGACACTAAAGTTTGAGAAATAACAGGTTACAGCAGTGCTTCTCAAATGTTAACATACACATGGGGATCTTGTTAATATGGAGATCTGAATTCAGTGGGTCTGGAAGAGAGTAGCAGGCAGGCTCAGATTTTGCATTTCTAATAAGCTCCCAGGGGAGGCCACATGCTACTGGTCCATGGACCACGTTTGAGTGACAGGGGCTTGGAAGATCTATCCCCACTGGAACAAATTAGATTTGTTTTGTTTCTGATTGCACCCCCCCAACTTCAGAGAGTGTTTTCCATAAAGCCCAGGGTCTTAGTATTGGTACAAAATTACTTGAACTACTCAAAACCAAATTGAAATACACTTCCTATTACAGGTAAAGCAGCAGCATTCTTTTTAGATACGGATAGCCTAAGTTTAGCATGTGAAAGAATAATTTATTACTACTGAGTGAGTCCTATTTAAAAGCGTGCAAAGCATTTTATATACATTATCTCTAATCTCCACCCTGCCCCTAAAAAGGTGGATATTCCTGTTCTGTAGATAAGGAAATGGTGACTTAAGTAACTTGGTTAAGGTCACATGACTAGTTAGGTGTTACCGCAGGGATTCTGATTTTGCTCCATCAGGATCCAAAGCCCATGAGTCCTCCGTACTCCCTCAGAGTGTTAGATATGACTGTGATACGAAATGCATCAGCTTGGGAATCAAGAAAAAAGCAGGGGAAAAGTGTTTTTTGAGTTTAATGTTCTGCTGAGGCAGATTGTCAACGGTGGTGGGGTTGGGGGATAAGGTTCATTAGTGATTTATGTTGCCTCATGGACAAAAACATGCAGATAGCACCCTTATTAATGGTTCCCATAAATCTAGTAATGTAGATGGAAAGAAAGGACACTAGTGACCAGCGTGCTGATTATAAACACTGCCACCTACCCTCAGGCTCGACCAACTAAGAGGAAAAATTCATCCTGACCCTTGTGGCCTGTTAACTTCTTCCCTCTCTCGTATGAGGTTTCTGTCATCTTCAAAGTTCATACCAAACACAGGTTTATCCTTCTATGTTATGGCATAGTTGCCAGACCTCCATACCGCTAATGCTGCTTGCACCTGAAAAAAATGTACTATTTAGTCAAATACGTTGAAAATGTAGTGATTTTGAAGGCTCTGAGTAACAAAATTTTCTATACTTTTCGTGAGGTTGATGTGGAGAGACGCACTGCGGTAAAGATGCGTAGAGAAAGCAGTCAGATAGTTACTCAGGTGTTTCAAATGGGGGAAAATAGTTACAAAATAAACCACCCAGGCAATTACCATCCAGTGTCTTTAGCACTCCGTGATCCACGGGTGGAGGATACAGGGTTAACGTTTTTTAACATCAGGTCTCTCCACAAATAGCCCTCTGTAGCTTAACTGTTACGTTTTCTAAAGATTCATCTTTATAAACAGTACAATTATTTCCCTTTGTAATACAAACAGAAACAATTAGAAAGCAACATCTCTTGCAATTAAGATGTATGCACACTATTAGTATAAAACCAAAGAGTGACATTTGAGCTATTCAGGATTATAAATTGATTTTGTCCCTATGGTATTCTCTATAAAGGGTGTTTCAAAAATAAAGACTGATATCTAAAAAGATATCGTTGGTTTGAAAACTTACTTAAAAGCATTTTTAGAGAGTGTGTGTTTTAAATAGGGGGTATGAAATTGCATCGGGAGCCTAGATTTCAAACTAAGCATTTCTTATTTCACTCCCTAACCCCAGAACAGTTCAGATCTCAGATTCAAACCAGAGGGCCACAGAAACCAATTTGAGATTTTCTGAAGAGACTTCACTGAAATGTATGGACAAAAACATGTTTGCGATGACTCATATTTTATAGGACCTTAATGGCCAATGAATGCCTTATGTGTCTTTCTTCCTACATTCAGTATCACTCCCAAGCAAGCTGGTGACATATTTTCCAGGCCTTGATAATTTTTATACAGTTACCAGATCTCAGTTACTAAGATTCATGAACAAAACCCTTTCTTGTGCTAATTTTTTAATGCCATCTAAATGAAGAGAACGCGATTCTTTCCAAACTAACTCTCCCCAACCAGGCAGTTAATGCCCTTCGCCAGAATAACGGCGCGATACTTTTAAGACCCCAAAGAGAAGCTCAGGTGCTTTGGGGGCACTACAAGTAAAAAGATAGAGGGAAAGGTTCATGGGGAGCCGCTTTGGGGGAAAGGCAGACATAACAACAGGATATGTTCGTTTCTAGAGGAAGCAGGAGCTGCAATAGCCCCGGAGCAGGAAAGGCGGAGTCAGCAGCACCCAAAGGAAACGGGCGCGCCAGGGTTTGCTGGAACCGGGGTTGCTTAGGGGTTCTCGCCCCGTCTAGTCCGAGACTGCTGAGCACCTCGCCCCCGGGGGACCAAGCTCAGGCCTCCCGGCACTAGTGGTTATAAAGAGGTACCCATATGCTCTCTGCCGCCCCTGCCAAAAAACAGGCCACGGGGGGAAGAGAAAAAGCACACACCAGGCGCCGCGGCAGGTGAACTTGTCAACAAGTCAACCCTGGACGCAAGTCCCTGCCCACCAGGGAGCTCGGGGTCCTGGGGCCGGAGCCGCCGGGAAGGCGAGGCGCGGGGTGGGTGGGTGGGGTGGGCTGGCGTGGGTGCCGGTGCTCCCAGCGCTGGGGCCGCAGCGCGGAACGCTTCCCTACCGCTCCCCCGGGGCTGACGCACGCTCTCATGGCGCGCGCATCCTCCAGACCTTCCCAGGCCGGAGGGAGGAGGGGAGGGGAAGGGGCTGATGCGGTTCCCGCACCGGGATCCGGGACCCGCGGAGGCGACCCGCCTATCACGCGCCGCCCGCGGAGGGCAGAGAAGGCAGCTCCTACCAGGCGTCCCCGACCGTCCCGGCTGCCGGGCGTCTCCTGCTGCCTTCTGCAGCCCGCCCGGCGCGCCCCCGCCCCGACCCCGGAGGGCAGGTACCTCGGAGCCTCGGCCCCCAGGAGCCTCCCGGCCGCGGTCGGAGCGTCCCTCCGGATCACTCATCCGACGTCAGCGTCAGCCGAAGGCGAGGGAAAGGGGCGGGGGGAGCGCAGGAACCGGCCCTTCCTGCGGCGGCCGCCACCAGCCGGAATAGCAACCGGCGGAGCCCGTGCGCACCGCAGCGCAGCGCAGCGGCCGGGGGGTGCGGGCGCCCTCGCCGCCCAGCTACCTACCGCCGCCGCTGCCTCCCTTCCCCGCTTCTACCCTCCAGCAGACTCCCGCCGGGGCGACCCCTCCCAGGGTGACCAGGGGGAGGTGGGTGGCGTTGACCTCACCTTGCTTGGGGCGGGTCGGGGACTCGGGGAGTGAGTTTCTCTCTCTCTACTCCCCGGGGTATCTCCTCGACCCCCATCTCCTGGGGTATCCCCCGCTCAGATCCGCCGCCCAGAGTGACCCCGCCCCTGCTCTCCGGCAGGTGTTCCACGTGGCCATAGCGTTTGCGTCACAATGACCTGGCGGACAGGTGGGAGCCACGGCGTACACCCCAGGGTTCCCTCTGTGCTGTGCGTAGTGCCTGCTGCTTGCTTTCAGGTTAAATTTCTGTAGCTTTAGAGGACAGGAGACTTCATGACTTCAATGCCAAGAAAAGTTACAGAGGCCTGCTGTACCTGGAAATCAAGTTTGAGCTTCAAGAATAAAGGCCATGTTTTAAAAACAGCTGTGTATGTATAGGTATATATTTTTCATTTCTATATATTTCTGTATCTTTTATTTTTAAGTTATTGCCATTTATAGCAGTTTCATCTTTTCTTATCCTTTGTCACCAGGGAAGAACCAAACCATTGTTTCTAGAGACCCTGCAGTATACAGATCACAGGAAGAAAAAGTGTTGGCATAGCTGCTTCCTAATATTATCTATGTGGAAATGAAACTTCAATGTAGTATGACTTCATCCCTGGTTATGTTATATATTTATAAATAAGTTCATTCAGTCGTCGCTGAAACAATTTAAAAGGGCCGAATGATAGTTATTGAGTAATGATGCCGACATATCTGAAATCCTGCGCTAACATGGATGGAGTGCTAGCTCTATGTCCGGCACATGCTGTATGTTTTATATTTAATCCTTACAGCGACCCAATACTGTAGATAAAATCATTATCCCGATTTCACAGATGAAGACACTGCCCAGAGTGCCATAAAAAGATTATTGAGCAGGGATTTGAATCTGAACCAGGAGACTTAGCTTAATCTCAAGATAGCATGGTGTCTTGCCAGAATGGATGGAGAAAAAGTATAGAATATGTTGACATTTTAATAGAAAGATAATAAGACAGCATAGCTCCAGAAATTTACATAACCTTTAAAGTTATTCTTTGGGGATTCTGTTTGTCATAGATTTGAGCCTGTCCTAGTCTTGACACAAATTTTGGAGCTGAGTAAACAGCTCCTTAGTAAGTGTGTATGAGTAAACCAATCATGAATATGGTCTACAAAATAGCAAATTGTTGAAAAGCTAAGATTCAGGAGAAATTTTCAGAGAGAAAAGCGTTGCTTATATATATTTGGCTTTTATAAAAACATTCAAACTCTAACGTGTTAACAATGCAAGCCAAATGATTTTGCTGTAAGAAAAAAACCCAAAGCCTTTAAAATGAGAAAGGCTTCCTTACAAAAGAAAGATCATTAAGATATGTTAAGATACATTGATTCCAAGAACTGTAAATTTATGTGTAAAAAGCTATTATCGGGAGTTAAAAGGATAAAGAGATTATTATTCTTTAACAGAATGAAGTGCCGTAATGAACATCATAGGTGCTCAATAAATGTTAACTGAGCGTATCATCAGTTAATTGAAGCATTGAGAAAGGACTAAATCACTTGAAAAAAGTTTTTCCTGACTCTGTAATGTTCTCCTTTCTACCAGTAGTGATTTACCAGTTACATGAAAACTTAATCAGAAGCCCCATTGGTCAAAGGCTGGCTTTGGGGCAAATATTTAAATCTGTTACAAAACAGCCGGTAGAATGGGAGGTTGTGTGTGTGTTCAAAGTATCCCCTCAAAATGCAGATGATTGGAACAAAAGCATGAAGGGAAAAAATGGGGACAGCTGAGCTGCAACTGATTACACAGTTTTCTTTTACACTTTCTGAATTCCAAGGTGAAAACTGTGAGTTTAACCTGTTGCAGAGGCTAAAAGTGGCTTCAAAAGCAATGTCTAAAAGAGAACAAATACATAATACAAGCATTATGTAGTCAACATGGCACTGAAATTCTCTGGGCTCCCGGAGAGTTTAGGAGAAAACCTTAAATGGTTTTTCTTCATTCTAATTATTGTCCTAACACTTAGGATAATATTTGAGAAAGGAAATAATAGACAACTCCTGCTCATTCTCCATCACCACAATGAGTACTTTTCCTTCCCCTTAAATAAAATGGCTCCATCAATAACACTTGCATTTGTTTCTGAATAACCAGTTGTTGTTTCCGTCTTGCAGAACACCAGTAAAGTGCTAGTGAGAACCCGAAACAGTTTCTAAGGAGAATGGCTATTGAATGATGGGATCAGAAATTAGGAGAGAAATAAAGTTTGTTTTCCAGTGTACAACAGGATGACAAAATTTTCTATGAAAAAAATCTGTACATATTCAATTCAATAATTTTTTCAAGAGCTTCCTGGATTCAAGATATGCTAATAGGACCACAAGAGTTGGATTTGTGTTAAGCTACTAACAGAGACTTGGAATAGCAGTGGATTAAATGAAATAGGGCTTTATTTTTTCTCACTTAAATTGGAAGGTAGGCAGTCCAGGGCTGGTGTGATCTCCTCTGTGTCACTGGGCTGTTGCCCTTCTGTCATTCTATTCTGCCATCCTAGGCAAAGCAATATTGCCCAAAGGTAAACCCAGGTAAGGATGTAAATTGGTGGTGGAAACTGCTGGTGGGAATGTAAAATGGTGCAACCACTTTGGAAAACAGTCTGAAAGTTCCTTAAACGATTAAACATAGAGCTACCATATGGCCCAACAATTCCACTCCTAGGTCTATATCCAAGAGAAATAAAAACCTATGTCTACACAAAAACTTGTAAACAAATGTCTATAGCAGCATTATTCAAAATAGTCAAAAGGTCAAAACTGTCCTGCTGTAGACAAATGAATAAACAAAATGTAGTATATTCATGTAATGGAATATTCAGCCATGCAAATGAATGAAATACTGATATATGCTACAACTTAGACAAAACTTGAAACATTATGCTGAGTGAAAGAAGCCAGTCACAAATATATTATTCCATTCATATGAAAGTCCAGAATAGAGAAATCTGTACAGGCAGAAAGTACATTAGTGATCATTTAGGGCTGGAGAGAGTATGGGTGGATACGGAGTGAGATCTAAAGAGTATAGAGTTTCGTTTTTCTTCTTTTTTTCTTTTTCTTTTTGTTTTTTGAGACAGTCTTCCTCTGTCCTGCAGCGTGGAGTGCAGTGGTACAATCTCGGCTCACTGCAACCTTCGCCTCCCAGGTTCAAGTGATTCTCCTGCCTCAGCCTCCTGAGTAACTGGGATTACAGGCATGCACCACCATGCCCAGCTAATTTTGGTATTTTTTGTTTGGTTGGTTTTTGTTTTTTCTGAGACAGAGTCGCACTGTGTTGCATAGACTGGAGTGCAGTGGCACGATCTCAGCTCACTGCAGCCCCCATCTCCTGGGTTCAAGGGATTCTCCTGCCTCAGTCTCCTGAGTAGCTGGGACTACAGGCGTGTGCCACCATGCCCAGCTAATTTTTGTATTTTTAGTAGAGACAGGGTTTTGCCATGTTGGCCAGGCTGGTCTTGAACTCCTGACCTCAAGTGATCCACTTGCCTTGGCCTCCCAAAGTAGTAGGATTAAGAGTCTCTTTTTCATGTGATGAAAATGTTTTAAAATTGACTGGTGATGTTTACAAATATCTGCAATATACTAAAAACCATTGAGTTGTGCATTTTACAATTCATTGTGAATTAGTGGTATGTGAATTATGTCTCAGTAAAGCTGTTTAAAAAGTAAAAAAAAAAAAAAAGGTGTTCATAGTTTTATTGGCACGCACACACACGTGTGCACACATGTACACAGTAAATCCAGTATCTTCCTCAGGAATAGTTACAAGGTAAGAACCATACAACAACCCCCCAAATATGTGAGTTATTTTCAGATTTCTGGATACTATTCAAATTCTACTGGCACTAAGAAGCTAATTATGAGGAAACAGGACAGAAAAATCTGTTAATGAAAGAGAAATATTTCAGGTCCATCCATTGGATACCTCGTGATAATATAAAGAAAAGTTCCTGCTGCACAAATATTTTGCAAGTGTGCTCTAGTCTTATAACTTCTCAGTTATTCATTGTTTTTCATTTTTCATTGCAATAAATTAGCAATATATTTGTTTCAAGTGGAACTTAATCCATAGGCCATCTCTGATTTGACATTATCATGTAGACTGAATTCAATAATATCTCTCTTGCATGTGTATGTGTTTATGTAAATTATATATGGACATACAAATACAAACTACTCATTTACATATGATCTGATCTATTTTATTGGATTGTTGATACATATTTTTGATGTCGTTTCTCTTGGTGTGTGCATACTGTAAGGCAAATGAACACTCTACCATTCCTTCTAGACAGATATTTATAAGCCCCTACAGCTCTGCAATCTTTTCATTTCCTGACTCACGTCTGGCAGCATCATAAATACTCATTGTACCTGTTCTATAGTAGGGGATGTTGAGACAGAGCTTAAGCTATTATCATTATCAATGTGTTTAATAAGAGCCATACATATAAATCTCTCCAGAGCTCAGCTCATTAATAAGAAAAAATCACTTTCTCTTTAGAGTTGCTGGGAGATTAAAATTAGATAATCTAGAATAAACTTAGAAAAAATGATGTTTAAAAATTATTAAAATCGGCCGGGCATGGTGGCTCACGCCTGTAATCCCAGCACTTTGGGAGGCCGAGGTGGGCGGATCACGAGGTCAGGAAATCGGGACTATCCTGGCTAACATGGTGAAACCCCGTCTCTACTAAAAATACAAAAAATTAGCCAGTTGCGGTGGTGGGCGCCTGTAGTCCCAGCTACTCAGGAGGCTGAGGCAGGAGAATGGCGTGAACCTGGCAGGCAGAGCTTGCAGTGAGCTGAGATAGCGCCACTGCAGTCCGGCCTGGGCAAAAGAGGCAGACTCCGTCTTAAAATAAAATTATTAAAATCATTGTCTAATTTCTATAGGTGTTATAAATTTAAAGGGTGTTATAAATTTAAAGAAAGATTACATCAAATTTTATTAATGAAAATAAAGTCATTTATTCCTGGATTGTGTAATCCTTAAAAACAAATTGGATTTACTCAAGAATATGGACTAAGTATCTTGGCCAATTTGAGTTTAATTCCTGTGATCATTTGTACTCTCTATGTAGCAAAACAAAGCTTTTGTTATACCCTCAGCAGAGCTAGTTATATCTTTAGGCAGATTTGTGTGTGCATGTGAAAATAGAACAAATGTTTAATTAGTAGCATTAACTTTTATTAATTAAAATTAACTTCCTTTCCCTTCAAAATTAAGGCTACAATGAAGAGAGGAGCCTTGTTTTACACTAAAAGAAAGGTAATTATTTTCATTACCACATCAGCTTAGATTTCTGCATATATAATGCTGCTCTCCATCTCACCACCCCTAGTATCATCCATTGGAACTTCTGCAAGAAAATGCTGGTGAAGGCATCAAAATGGGACTTTTTTTTTTTTTTTTTTTTAATTCACTGCAGGTGGAGAATTTTGTCATGTGCCGTAGAGTAGAATCCTGCTTCTGACTAGGAACAATGCTGGAGTTTGGCCTAGCATCAGCCCAGAGTTCACAGCTGTGCCCTGGTCTTCATAGATGTAGAGCTAATGACTCCTCAGAGGGTCACACTGTCCAATAAAGAACAGGATTTAACTAAAAAATTAGGATGAAACTCCCTTGGTTCTTGGTATAGCTCGCTCCCCCTACACAGGGACAATTGGGAAGAATCACTGAAAATTCAGGTGCCGATAATTAAGGTAGTTCAGGTGAAACATGGGCACACATTTGGTTTAATCATGGAATAAGAGGTTGAATTACAACTGCAATCCCTGTTTCTTAACTGTCAATCTGATGAGCTTTTCCTCTTCCAGTTTTAACTCAGTCACTAACTTGGTTTGGCAGATACTGTTAATCATTTCCACAATATTTATACTTCCTCTTTTCTACAGTAATATAAGTTTCAAGTGAGCACATTATTGCTAAGTTACATTGGTTTTAGCTTCCCTTGTTGCAAGGTGTGGTCATATGACTAGGTTGTAGTGAACAGGATATGATGGAAAGACATGCATATAACTTTTGTGTTCTGCCCTTGAAAGAAACACATCCTAATCTTTACTTTCTCCGTTTCCCACTGGTTAGATCGCCTTTGGCCATGCAGGTGAGGGCAACACTTTGGGAATGGCAAGGAACCTGGGCCTCTGACCCCCTGAGCTGCCATATTGCCTTGGCCCTTCTGCCTGGATTGTTTTATGTGAGAGAAATGAAGTCACTATATTTTAAAAATATTATTGCAGCTCAGCCTTTATCCTCATCAATCCATTTGTCTGCCCCATGACATTGGATTGGACCTTCATTTCTCATGAGTTTGTATTCTGAAACAATGATTCTCAATCTGTGGGTCCCAGGACCATGAGGGTCTGTGGTGGTGACACAAAGGATCCTAGGATTCAAATCCCTAACAAGTAATGCCCACAAACAGAACCACTTGCTTGACAAACAGAAACAACACTTTTTGGAATGTATATGATGTGATTACAAAATAAAATTTATTTAAAACCATTAATGTATTTCTTGAAATGAAGGTATGTTATTGATGAGTCTCTTAGCTTTGTACATCTGAAAAATTCTATTTTGCTTTTGTTTTTGAAAATTTTTTTACTGCTAAGGAAATCTATATTGACTTTTTTTCTTTCAGTACTTTTAACAATTTTGCTTCATTGTTTCCTGGCTTGCATTGTTTTCAATGAGAAATCTTCTATTATCCTTATTTTTGGCCCTATTTTTTTTTTAATGGTTGCTTTAAAGAATTTTTTTCCCTATCATTGGTTTTAAGCAGTTTGATTATGATGTCCTTAGTGTTGTTTATTCTTACATTTTTGGCTTTGCTGAGCTTCTTGGAGCTGTGGGCTTATAGTTAAAATTAAACTTTGAAAAACTCTATCCATACCCAGAATAGCCAACACAATATCAAAGGATAAAAACAAAGATGAGGGACTCACACTACCTGACTTCAAGACTTTCTATAAATATGCAGTAATCAAGAGTGTGGTACCAGCAAAATAATAGACAAATAGACCAATGGAACAGAATAGAGAGTTCAAAAATAGATACAAATATAGTCATCTGATCTCGGACAAAGGAACAAAGGCAAGTCAATGGAAAAAAAGTCTTTTCAACAAATGGCATCCACACGCAAAAACATGAATCTAGACACACCTCTTACACTTTGCAGAAAAATTAACTCAAAATAAATCATAGATCTAAGTATAAACCACAAAAGTGTAAAATCCCTAGAAGATAAATATAGAAGAAAATCTAGATGACCTTGGGTTTGGTGGTAACTTCTTAGGTGCAATACCAAAGGCATGATTCACAAAAAAAAATAGATAAGTTGGACCTTATTAAAATTAAAAACTTCTGTTCTGCAAAAGGTACCATCAAGAGAATGAAAAGGCAATATACTAGGAGATAATATTTTCAAAAATATATCTGATAAAGGACTATTATTCAAAATAGACAAAGAACTCTTAAAATCAACAATTAGAAAATTCATAATCCAATTTTAAAAATAGACAAAAGGGCTGAGTGTGGCAGCTCATGGCTCATGCTTGTAAACCTAGCACTTTGGGAGGCTGAGGAGGGCGGATCACTGGAGCCCAGGACTTCAACACCAGCATGGGCAACATGGTGAAACCCTGTCTCTCAAAAAAAAAAAAAAAAAAAAGCCAGGCATGGCGGTGGCATGCCTGTAGTTCCAGCTATTTGGGAGGCTGAGGTGGGAGATCTCTTGGGCCTGGAGAGGTCAAGACTATAGTGAGCTGGGATCATGCCACTACACTCAAGCCTGGATGACAGAGTGAGATCCTTTCTCAAAAATAAGTGGCAACAGATCTGAACAGATGCCTCACCAAAGATGATATACAGATGACAAATATATAAAATGCACAGCATCATGTATAACTAGAGAATTGCAAATTAAAAGAATGAAATACCACTACACACCTATTAAAATGGCCCACATCCAAAACACCGACAATACCAAATGCTGATGAAGGAAATCGCCATTGTTGGTGTGAATGCAAAGTGGTATAGCCACTTTGGAAAATGGTCTTGCAGTTTCTTATAAAATTAAACATGCTTTTGCCATATGAGCTAGCAATTACACTCTTTGGTATATACTCAAATGAGTTGAAAACATGTCCACACAAAAACCTGTACAGGAATGTTTGTAGCAGTTTTATTTATAATTGCTAAAAATATGAGTGTGTGTTTAAGGATGTATGGGAATTCTCTGTATTTTTTGCTTAATTTGTCTGTAAAACTAAAACTGTTCTAAAAAGACTTTATTATCTAAAATTCTTCAGTTTTTATGTCTTCGAAAATGTTTTTGGCTCCTCCTTTTCTCTCCTCTCCTTTGGAGACCAGCTACACATATATTTAACTGTTTGAAGTTGTCCTATAATTCACTGATGTTCTGTTTTTTTTTGGTCTTTTTTATTTTTCATAGTTTTTATTGCTATGTCTTCAGTATTACTGACCTTTTGTTTAGCAAAGTCCGTTCTGCTATTAATTTTATCCAGTGAATTTTTTTATCTCATCAATTGTAGTTTTTATCTGTAGATGTTCAGTTTGGGTGTTTTAAATATTTTCCATGTCTGTACTTACTGTGTTCAGTCTTTCCTCTAGTTTCTTGAACATATGAATGCAATCATAATAACTTTTAAAATCTGTGTCTACTTATTTTATAATTTATCATTTATGAGTCAGTTTCAATTGATTGATTTTACTCTCATTATGTTTGTATCTTTCTGCTTCTTTCCATTTCCTATAATTTTTAATGGGATCCCAGACATGGTAAATTCTATGTTATTGCATAGTACATACTTTTGTATTTCTAAAATATTTTTGAGCCTTGTTCTGCACGTGGTTAGGTTACTTGAAAACAGATTGAACCTTTTTGGTTTTGCTTTCAAGCTTTTATTAGGTGAGACCAGAGCTGTGTTTAGTCAGGGGTTATATTTCTCTAATACTGAGGCAATAGCATTATTTATATTCTAACAGACTGATGCCCCCTGATATATGAGGAATTCCCCCTTGGCTGTTGAAAACAGGCACTGCTCTCAGATTGGTGTGAGACTTGGGGGCACAGTTGTTTATCATCCTTTATGATGGTTCTTTCCCTGGTCTCTAGGACTTTGCTCATGTGCATGGGCTGATTCATACTCAGCTGAATACTGGAGGGGAAAACTGTAGATCTCTGGAATTTTCTCTCTGTACAACTGTCTGCTTTCTGGTACCTTGCCTTGCAAACCCAGTCCATCTTGGCTATATTCTGAGCTCCATCTCTTAACTCACGGAGACTGCCAAGCTCTTCCTGGGTTCCCACTTTTTCTAGCATGGCCTGGAAAATTTTTCCAGGTGGTACGTTAGGGAAAGCATAGAGTTCAACTCATTTGTCTCCAAGAGATGACCATTCTTCTTTGCCTAATATCCAGTATTTTGGGTAGCATTTGTTCTGTTTTGGCTGTTTCAGGAGGGAACATAAATCTGGTCACTGTTATTCCATTTTGATCAGAAGTCGAAGTCCCTCCATTAATGAATTTGCATTATGTATTTCTTGATCTATATTATATGCATTGATATATATTTATATGCATTTGATATAAATTTGATATACAGTGTGTGCATTTCTACTATTTTTTTGAGGAGGGTCTAGGAATTCTCTGATATTAAAAAGGGTCCTCAGGCTGGGTGCAGTGATTCATGCCTGTAATCCCAGCACTTTGGGAGTCCGAGTTGGGAGGATCACTTGAGGCCAGAAGTTCAAGGCCGGCTTGGGCAATATGGTGAGACCTCATCTCTACTAAAAATAATAATTTTAAAAAAGCCAGGTGTGGTGGTACATGCCTGTAGTCCTAGCTGCTCAGGAGGCTGAGGCAGGAGGCTCCCTTGAGCCCAAGAATTCAAAGTTCCAGTGAACTATGATTGTGCCACTGCACTCTAGCCTGGGTGACAGAGAAAGACCTTGCCTCAAAAAGAAAAAAAAAAAGATCCTCAAGAATACTTCAGCTGAAGAGTGAGTAAAAGCCAGAAACAGGCAATTCAAGGGGAAATTGCAATGATAAACATTTTTAAAACCCACATTTTTAAACTAAAAAATGTTTAAACAAAACCAGTTTCACCTATCTTATTGACAAATATGAAAAATGTAATGCTCAGGGTTGATGAGAATATGGGAGATGAGCATTGTCATACTCTCATAAACTGAGAAAAGAAACAATTTTACACCCTTTATGGAAGGCAACTTAGCAGTATTACAAAATGTTAGTGGTACATATCTTTTGACCCAGTAGATCCACTTAGAATTTTTTCTTGCCGAAATAATATGGAAGTTTATAGTAGTGAATGTGTGAATATGGCAATCACAGCAACACGGTTCATACCGTTAAAAAATTTGTCCATCTTGGCTGGGTGCGATGGCCTGTAATCCCAGCACTTTGGGAAGCTGAGGTGGGTGGATCACCTGAGGTCTGGAGTTTAAGACCAGCCTGGCCAACATGGTGAAACCCCATCTCTACTAAAAATACAAAAACTTAGCCGGGTGTGGTGGCAAGTGCCTGTAATCCTAGCTACTTGGGAGGCTGAGGCAGGAGAATTGCTTGAACCTGGGGGATGGAGGTTGCAGTGAGCCGAGATCGCACCATTGCACTCCAGCCTGGAAAATGAGGGAAACTCCATCTCAAAAATAATAATAATAATAATAATCGTCCATCTAAAGGAAGGATTAGTTAACAAAATTATGGTACATTTACATGTTGGAACATTGACAGCTGTTGAAAAGGATGAGGTCAAGTTTTTTTTTTTCAAGTGAAAATAGCAGCTTATATAACACAGTGTGAAATATGATTTTGCTTATGTAAATATTTTCTATGTAACATTGAAATCTTGTAATGATATTCACTAAAATGTTAACTGAAGCTATCTCTGCAGAGTGATCTTTTTTTGGCTGACATTGGAGGTGGGGGAAAGTTGTATTTTCACTTATACTCTTTGGTAGTGTTTGAATTTTTAAAGTGCACACATAGTATTTTATAATTGACAAAAATAAAGATTTAAATTTTGACACCATAACAAAATAAAAGAGATCCTCATATTTGAAAATGTTGGGAAATACTAGTTTAGATGACGTCTGAAATTCCTTACTGTGTAATATTCAATTCTTCTAATGACAGGACCAACCTTTGAGATTAGTCTAGTGCTAAAAGTCTTCTAGTGCTGAAAGTCCATGACTTCCTCCCCTCTTGCTGTCGTTGCCATGACAAATGTGACTTGCTTAGGTAAATCTTGGACACTCCCTGATGGAGAGACCCTTACACTGGCTTATTCTTATTTTTCTCATGTTTCAAGTGACTTTATTCCTTGATGACATCCTTGAGCTGATATAGGAGACCTGCAGCAAGACACTGGAATTTGAAAAGGCTAGAAGTGGCTCTAGGAGTCTCATCACCTCTTTGGCGGCCTAAGGTTGTACAGTTTTGGATGGGAAGGGAGGAGCATAAATTGACTTTTTTATATCTATATAACTAGGGTTTTCTATTTTATTCCCAGAGTAGTAGGATGGCTTATCATTCATTCAATAAGCATTTATTATCTCAATCTTGATGTGACCGAAAAGTATTTTTTCTCTCAGAGCTCTTTCTCCTTATCTCGGCAAGCTTAAAAACCTCAATGTTATTTTGAATTCCTTCCTAGTAGTTTACCTTATGTGCTCAATTGGTTGCTAAATTCTGGTTCATTACAAGTCTATGATTCACTACAGGAAATTGCAGTTTCCTTTATAGTGTCTCTCAGCTGTCGTATCCATTTTTCTCATTCTTATTTCCATTGTCTTTCTAACCCTGCTTCTTACCTGGAATTTAAAAACATCTTCCACTTAGGATTGTGTATTTTAACCAATACAAAATCAGCTTAGGTAATCACAAAATAAGTAATTTGCATACTTTTTGTAACTACTTTATGCTAAGAATCGAATGTGTGTGTGGGTTGTGGTGGGATGGGAGATGATATGTCAAGTAATAGAAGACAACTCAGGTCTTTGAGTTACTCTTTAAGTATGAAGCTAATTACATAATATTTTGATTGGCTTCAGTCCCAACTACAAAATTTTCCACGGGTTACCTCAAAATCCAATACCTAATCTAAACATTCGAAGCCTTTATCAGTCCTAATTTTCTTTATTCACCTCTCACCTTCTAATACTAATTTCTGCATGTCCTCTCCTGGTCACCATCCCCCCACATTCAGCCTCCTCCTTTTCCTGGACATATATTTACCAAGAACAATCACTGTCTCCTATTGCCAACGCCAAACTTGTAGTGTGTCCTTCAACTCCAGGTTGGAGTCCCCAAGAAACCCCTGGCCCTCCCTTTTCCACTACCACCATTACTACAACTTTATCTGTATGTCCCAAACAGTTACTAGAGCTCTGAATAAATGCTTGCTGAAGCAAGCTTAAATGAAATCTTTCTCACTTAGAAAAACAAGAGCTATTGGACCTATAACCAAGACCCAGTTCAAACATTATGCATTTTCCCACAAGAGATATATTTAGGCAATTAGGTCTTTGAAGGCAAAGACTCTGCCCAGCTTGTGTGTTCCCTTACACATCCACCATAGTGCCTTGAATGTACAATGTTATGTGTTTAATCAAAGTGTGTTGAATTAATGGATGAGTGAATAGTTTGTATACAACCAGACCCTCTGAGGGTGGGGTGTTAATTCTCTTGGCTGTGTTGTGATAAAGTCTCTCCATTAATTCTTAGCCATTTTCAAACCAAACTTTGATACTCAATACTACTGTTTTACAATACTACATGGTCTGAAATTCTCTATTATAGATTTTCCAAATTTATTTTATCCCCCAAATCAGGTAAACACTTGTGAAATATGTACACTCACGAGGCTCCTTCGAAATCAGATGGGTTTTTTTGTACAATTTATGGGGTACGTGTGCCATTTTGTTACATTCATGGATTGTGTAGTAGTCAAGTCAGGGTTTTTAGGGTATCCATGACCAGAATAACATGTCCATTAATTAATTTCTCATCATCTGACCCCTTTCCACCCTCTCACCCTTCCCAATGTTCATTGCCTATCATTCCACTATGTCTATGTGTACACAATTTTAGCACCCATTTATGACCGGGAACATGCAATTCCAAATAGAAAACTTTTGTGGAGTGACATGAGATTCTACATTTTTAACAACTAACTCAGCTGATTCTTATGGCCAGAAGAATCTGAAAACCCTTCTCTATCGTAAAATTCAATGGGTATTAGTTGAAGATAATTATTATATTTGAGCTTTATGTCAAATATAATTCTATGAGTATTAATTTGATGTCAAAACACCTGAACTCCAGTTTCATTCACTACCATGTAGGTGATTGGGGTCTAATCTAGTTTTTCCCCAACTCTCTGCACATTAGAATCAAAGAGTATCTTTTAAAAATCCCAAAACTTAGGCCACACCCAGACCAACTAAATCTCAATCTTTGGGGCTGCCACACAGACATGAGTACTTTTTGAAGCTCCCCAGGTGGTTCCAACATGCAGACAAATTTGGGAACGGCTGGGATAATCATTTACCCTCTCTAAGCCAGTTTTTTTTCATGTATAAAATGTTGCTAATAACTCCCCTCCTAAAATGCAATGAAGAGTTAATCTAATTAATGCATGTGAATATACTTTATACATGACAAAACTCCATATAAACCTAACACACTCTATTTTAGGCTTCAAATATTTTATTTATATTTTTAAACGTATTATAAAGACAGGGTCTTGCTCTCACCCAGGCTACAGTGCAGTGGCATGATCATAGCTCACTGCAGCCTCAAACTCCTGGGCTCAAGTGCTCCACCTCAGCCTCCTGAGTAGGTAGGACTACAGATCCGCACCCATATGCCTGGCTAATTTTTAAATTTTTTATAGAGATGAGGCCTTGCTATATTGCCCAGACTGGTCTCAAACTCCCGGCTCAAGCCATTCTTCTGCCTTAGCATAAGCCACTGCACACAGCACAAAATATTTTTTTTTTTTTTTTTTTGAGACGGAGTCTCGTTCTGTCAGCCAGGCTGGAATGCAGTGGCACAATCTTGGCTCACTGCAAGCTTCGCCTCCCGGGTTCACGCCATTCTCCTGCCTCAGCCTCCCGAGTAGCTGGGACTACAGGTGCCCGCCACCACGCCTGGCTAATTTTTTGTATTTTTAGTAGAGACGGGGTTTCACCGTGTTAGCCAGATGGTCTTGATCTCCTGACCTCATGATCCACCCGCCTCGGCCTCCCAAAGTGCTGGGATTACAGGCGTGAGCCACCTCTCCCAGTCTTAATATTTTCAATAAAAATTAACAAATGTGCAGTTAGACATTTTTGCATTTTTCTGTATATTTACATTTTTTATGGTTATCATTGTGTTTGCCAGTTCAACAAATTAGCTTAGATTCAGCTCGCAAAGGAAACTACCATTCCAAAAGCTGTCCTTACAATTTAGGTACGATTCCATCAGGTGGCAGTAGTGTCTTTGTCCTGGTTGAAAGCAGGCGATCTCAGCCCTGCCAGCTATCAAAGCTTTTCTTGGCTGGGCTTTATCTCCAGATATTTTGATTCAATAGGTGTGGAGTGGGACTGTAGCATCTATAAGTTTATAAAGATCAGCATGTGATTCTGATGCCCTGTTGTTAACCATGGTGAGTTTGATATTTCTGGTTAGGCCTTCTGCTATATCTACCAGATTTAGTCATAGACGTTCTACTTTTTAATGTCAAAAATAATCTCTTCATCATGTAAAGCAGAAACAATTTTAGAATAGTTTTTAAAAGTCTTTAAATTCACATAGGTCCCATTTCTTATTACTACTAATGTTTAATCTTTAATCCTACAATTTTTATTTAAAATGTATCTTAGTATATACTCAAACCTCCCCAGTGATTATGACCACGACTTGCCTTTTTAAAAAGTCAGAGAATATGTGATTCCCTCATGGGCGTGAAGCTCTCTCCTTAGGGCAGAGGTTCTTAAACTTCAGTGTGGGTGAGTATACCTGAGAGGCTCATTAACGCATTCTATCTTGAACTAATGGATCAATCCTTGGAGTGAGGCCAATAATTGCACATTGTAAGCCATCTCCCCAGGTTATTCTGATACACACTATATTTTGAGAACCACTAACTCTGGCACTGAGAGGCTGAAGCAGCCTTGGTAAGGTAGAGAATACAGAGGGAGGGCTCACAGAGTCCAGGTGCAGATCTCTAAGAAACTGTATTCCCTTCTTCCTGTGCTTCATCTTTGTGTAAATGGTGGTAAGCGTGCTCTTACTCAGGCCATATCTAGCTCAGTAACCCTGAGGAGTTACCAAGCATTGGTTGGTAAGTTTGCAGCAGAAACCTGGCAACTTATGTTGCCAATCTTAGCATGGAACCTGGGACATGCAGTAACTATTTATTGGTTTATGCTGAGGCTATCCTCCTCTTCCTCCTCTGTTATCTTTTCTTTCCTCAATGTAACCTCTTCCATCTATTGTCTTTTCTTCCAGTTGTGTTGGTTTGTGGTCCACTCTTGAAGAAACACCCATCTAGAACAGATTTAGACACTAAAAAGAAGAAAATATTTTTCTGAAATCCTATCAATAACAATGAAATCACCCATTCATATTTAAGTTGCAAGAATAGCATGTTTGATAATTATCTTGGGTTAAGTATTTTACTATTATGTACAATTGTATTTGTTCTTCTTTAGTTTCATGACTATGCTTTTATTTTGAGCAGTTTACTTTCATTTACTAGCATCTTAATATATACAACCTGAGTTGTCATCTGCCTTTGATTTCAGATAAACTGTGTTCCTTCTGCAAAACATGCAGCAAATGATTTTCTACTAAAATTTGTAAGGTTGGTAGGAACACATGATAAGCTTGGATCACTGGATTTTCATATTTGATATTTTATGTCCTAAACACACTTGCAAGTTATTGATCAATTTTTATGTTAAATCAACATCTAGTAAGTATTGCCTCAGCATTACTTGAAACTTACAAAATCTTAAGAGTAGACTTTAAAACAAAAAAAAGTAGATTATGATAGAAGTTGGCAACTTGATTAATCTCTTTCTAAAGCCCTTACTTAAAACTGTAATTATATATGCAGTTCTCTGTCCACTCCCCTGCATCCCACCATAAGCAAGTCGTGTTCCTTATTGTGATTTTGAAAGGTGGACTAACTACAAATGGCTAGATTAGCACTATTTATATAAGAGCTTTAATCTTGTCTGAGCCATCTCCACCTTTGTGTAGGCACTATGACTTCTTACTTAAGTTATGGCAATTGTCCTTCCTCCTGGAATGACCCTCCTAATCTATTATCTAGCCTAAACCTAGAGTACATCTTTCTAACGTACAAATTTAATTGTACTGAATAAAGACTTTCTTTGGCTTAAAACCTTCTGGTGGTTCCCTATGAGGTGGTTATCTGTTGCTCTGGCCACCTGGATCTTCTTTCTTTACTGATGGAAATAAAATGAGATTTTAAAATTTAATATTAGAGGAAGCATGTGCCAGTCCTTCCTGGGGAGGAGAAGCTATAAAAGGAGAAGCTCAGGAGCTGTCAGTGGCCATGTTTTTCACCATGTGCAGAAACCTGGTCAGTAGTGAGAAAGGATTAAACCAACCCATGGGGAAGATCAGAGATTAGAGGTAGGGAATACATTTATATATATATATATATATATATATATATATATATGTGTGTGTGTGTGTGTGTGTGTATGTGTGTGTGTGTGTGTGTGTGTGTGTGATGGAATTTCTCTCTTGTTGCCCAGGCTGGAGTGCAGTGGTGCAATCTTGGCTCACTGCAACCTCTGCCTCCCAGGTTCAAGCGATTCTCCTGCCTCAGCCTCCCGAGTAGCTGGGATTGCAGGCCTCTGTCACCATGCCTGGCTAATTTTTTGTATTTTTAGTAGAGATAGGGTTTCGCCATGTTGGCCAGGCTGGTCTCGAATTCCTGACCTCAGGGATCCATCCACCTTGGCCTCCTACGTTCTGAGATTACAGGCATGAGCCACTGCACCCGGCCCAGAGGTAGGGAATATTCTGTAGGTGGTATTAGAAGCTCTCATTCATGTGGTTCTGTCCTTCCAGAAGTTGGTTTTCCAACCCTTCCTTGGATCACGTGAGATACCCCAATACAGTCCTATAAAGAGCCCCTTTTATCTAAGCCAGATAGAAATAGATTTCTGCCACTGCAAATAAAAAGGTGTTCCTTAGAATATAACTTGTAAGGGGCTTCATGAGATGGACCTGGCTTATCAATTCCGTCTTTATAAAACCCTCAGGAATGTGCTTAGCTGAAAGTAATAGAACACATGACAAGCAGACTTAAATAATAAAAGCATCCTGTTTTCTCACATATCAAGAAGTGTTGACAAAGACAGTTCCAGGTTTGGTTTATCAGCTCAACTAAATGATAGTGACTTAGTCAGCTCTTTGCAATTCTTTGAATCTTTTCCTTGATCAGAAGATGGTTATAGGAGCTCCAAATTTTCTTTAAGACCTAGGTGAGCATTGCAGATAGGGAAGAAGAGGGCAAAAGCTTTTTCCTCTCAAGGGTCTGTTTTTAGCCTGGAAGGGAGCCCCGGTAGACTCATCCTTAGATCTCATTGGCCAGAAATGGCTCACATGTCCAACTCTAGACTCATGACTGTGAAGTGAAAATTACCTTGATTCATTTCCTAGCTGTCCCTAAATCAAGGGATCCCTGCCAGTTTTCTGAGGTTCCGTCTGCAGCAAAAGGAAAGAAAGGCTGTAGTGTAGGCAAGGAACTGTGTCTGCCACACTCATATATTTCAATTACCCTCTCTATTCTTCCACCACTACCACCACCACCCCAGTTCTAAGAGCTAGCCTGACTGAACTGCCTTTGATACCCAAACATGCGAGGCTCTCTGTGGTTTCTGGGTCTTTGCACATAACTTGCTCTGCCCTATATATACTCTCTTCTCTTCATTTACTAGCATCTTGGTCTGGGTGGCTTCTACTTTTCTCTTTAGGCCTCAGCTTAGACATCATTTCCTTTAGAAAGCCTTCCCTAATACCATAGCACTCTCAGGTTAGTCATGTCTTACAACTTGTCAAACTATATTTTAATTTTATATTTACTTATTCATATCCCCCACTGGGCTATAAACTTCTTGATGGTGTGTCATCTGAGTCTTATTTCTCTATTGCCTCACATAGAACCTGCACATTGTAAGGATCAATAAATACTTGCAGAAGTAGATGAAGCACTTCTTGGGTGCACTCAAAATCAACTTGTGTGAGAACCATTTAAAACATGGCTCATAAAAATTTAGGTATTAACTTACTTCTGATTTTTGTTAAAGAAATGGACAAAGAAGTGATTTATTTTAAAATGCCTGATAAATATTTAGTTTTTAAAATCTTTGCCATGATGGCTTCCAAAGAAAGAACATAGCAAAGGATGATTCCCCACTTAGACAGGGCAACATTTATTTTACTTGTCTTACAGCAGGACTAAAGATTCTAAGATTTTTTTTGAATGATCCTTAAATAGTTTTACAAACAGGCAGAGCTCTGCACATGGACTCAACATAAAAACTGAATGTAGCTAAGTGGTTAACTTACTTCTTGAACTTCTTAAGATGTTGTCTTACTCTGTAACTTCTTGCTAAGATCTTATTAGGAAGAAGCAATAAGGTGACATGACAAGGCACTTCCAGTTCTTTTCCTAACAAGGTAATTTTAAATCAGGAATAAAACGAAGCAAGAGAAAAGTAATCACCAAATGTGATTAATATAATGTAGCAGCATTTGGAAATTTTAGCACTTTGAAGTTGGACATTCAGTTTGTAATTAATATGAGGTAATGAATTATTTGTTCACAAATATTAAAAAATTTACCAGGCATAGTGTGGGGGGCTTCTTTAGGTTTTAGAAGTAGTAGTGCCACTTTTGGGTGTCATACTGTGACTTTTTTCTGGGTGACCTTGACCTGCCAAAAGCTGCCTGTTTTGAGTGAGGCCGAAAGTGAGAGGTCGCTGTCCAGCTGGCTCAGGCTGCAAGGCGAGCAGCTCTGCCCTTTGGCCCTTGTGAGCAAATGGATTTGGTGCTGCTGAAATGGTGTGAGGCCCTTTGGAGAGCTATATGGCATCCATGACAAGTGCCTACAACAGCCATCACAGAGGAGAACTTTTATGTTTGGGAAAATGCGAAGACCCCTTTAGCAGATGACCCTTTATTTTGAAACGTGAATCCTGACTTGTTCCTGGGCTGATAGAGACTGAAAGACCCAACTCTCTGGTATAAGATGATCTCAGTACTTTGATACCTGACATGGAATGAGTGTTGTCTCAGGTACTTAGCCATAAAGTCAAGCATTCCCAACAGTAGTCCACATTGAGTGAACTGAAAAGGAAGGAAAAACTATGAGGCTGAGCCTGTGGAGAAGCCTAAAAACACAGATAAATAGTACAAGCAGGCAGTCGTATTCCTACTACATTACTCTTTCTTCCTCTGCTTCATGGGAGTTTCCAGTGACTAGTGGCCCAATGAGAGAGTTCTTAACTGAGAGACCTAACTTGAACCTGGTGTACAAATGACTTTACACAATATGCTAGCCCCAGACAGGATGAGAGGAAGTGTTGCTGTCCTTCAGTGTGGCTGTGAAGTATAGTCAGGAAGGAAAATGCTCACAATAGTTGATTTTGGCATAAATTTCATTGTCTACTTGACCTGGAAGGAAATATTGTCAACTTTATTGGTCAGGATCTACACCAATTCCTGAGCTAATGATTTGCTCAGAGGTGATATTCAAAATATTTAACAAGTAAGACAATTGGAATCTATCACTGAAACTAGTCTCGAAGTCCAGTTTTGCCAGATGTTAACCCTTTGGTTTCTGAATTGTGGGGAGTCAGAGATGTCTCTGAGGGAGGGATCAGATTGACTTGGGCAATGGTGGGGATACCGGGATAGGGGCTTGGAACAGGGCAATATTTTAGAGATGCTTAAAGCTGATGAGTACACAATGAGTCATTTTTAGTCCTGGTCTGATTAGATGGTCAGAGACTTAGAAGGATCAAGATTGGAGAACTGATGACAAGTAGGTTTTAAGGAAAGTCGATGCACCATTGAAAATGGGCCAAAAGTGTGAAAACATCTGGATTAATGTGAGTCCTCACTGAGAAGCCATTATTGTAGAAGAAGAGTTTGTGTATTAGTCCATTCTCATACTGCTATAAAGAACTGCCCAGGACTGGGTAATTTATAAAGGAAAGAGGTTTAATTTACTTACAATTCCACATGGCTGGGGAGGCCTCAGGAAACTTACAATCATGGCTAAAGGGGAAGCAGACACATCCTTCTTCACATGATGGCAGGAAGAAGGATGAGAGCTGAATAAAGGGGGAAGCCCCTTATAAAACCATCAGATCTTGTGAGAACTTACTATCGTGAGAATAGCATGGGGAAAACAATCCCCATGATTCAATTACCTCCCACCAGGTGCCTCCCATGACACGTGGGCATTATGGGAACTACAATTCAAGATAAGATTTCAATGGGGACATAGCAAAACCATATCAGTTTGTTAATATCCAAGAGAACAAAGTGATTTCTTCTATGGGGGTCAGTCATCGTCTGTCCCCAGTCAGTTTCTTGGCTCATGGATATAATAGCTACTATTGCCAGAATGGAGGTAATTCTTGGGCCTAACAGCATAAATTTCCTTTTACCAGACTCATCTATGTATTGTTAGCAGCAGTGACTGGCAACGCACCTCTAGGGAAATTGGTCTACTGCCTGGTAGTGGGAAAGTTATTTTAAGTTGGGAATGCTTCTTTATCATGGAGTGGCAGCAACTTATCATCACTGGAATAGTCTTTATGAACTTGGATTTGCTTTCCCTGCTTACATACCACTAACACATCAGCAGGATTCTATATATGGCCTCTGACCAATGAACTCACCACTTGATAAGTAAGGCAATAGGCTAATAACTCACTGGCCTTACTTTACAAATATCCAATCATCCTCATGAAGATATTGAAATGACCTATTGAAAACTTTGCCCTAGTGCCATTTGGAAAATAGCAGATGTGATATGGAGTCTTATGTTGTAAGATATAGAACATGAGCAGAAACAAGGACTAATACACTGGTTATTACTTTCAGAGCCAGAACACAACCTAAGAATCTAGGGATGAAGGCACCTCTTACAATTATACTTATTCTCTCACTCTTAGAATTTTTGCTTTAATTTTTAAAAATTGCTTTTTTTAATTTTTAAAAATTGCTTTTTGCTTTAATTTTTAAAAATTGTTCTCTTAACTCTTTTAGCCTAAGGAATTTAGTACCCAATGGAGGACTGCTTCAAGCAAGAGTTTTTTTGTTTTTTTTTTTTTTTTTTTTTTAAGTAGGTTTTATTGAATTAGCAGCTGAGATTGCCACCTGGCGATTTTGTATTCTTTATACAATCAGGGCAAAGATACTTGGCAAGCTGAGGTGTTGGCTGAAAGCCAAGAGAACTTGGAGCAAACAGGGAAAGTACATATTTTATATGTCAGCAGCAGTCTCATGCGTTCTTGCAGAATGGAGGACAGTAGCCTTCCTTATTTGCTGCTAAGTATACTATTTATCTCACATTTCCTTTAAACATGAGAATTAAACAAATTTTCTTTCTCTTTCTTTCTCCCAGGGCTATATAATGTAATCTAAATATCAATTAAATCCACCATGTAGTTCATAGGCTGAAGAATACTGAGATGGGGTTGTGATAACTGAGAAGGAATGGACATAAGTCAGAGGTCATAGACTTGAAGGACAATGTCTCATCTCTGAGTGCAGTTGCTGGAAATGACTTTGGTTGTCTCCTGTTGCCATTGTGTGATGATTGGTTGAATCATGTGTTATGGTGTGAGTGTGTGTGTGTTTTTTTTTTTTTTTTTTTTTTTTTTACAGGTAAAGAAAGATATGTATGTGAGTAAGCAAGCATGTGGGTATTCTGGGCAGCCAGAGGGTAGATTGTAGCAGATAGCTTTGGGGGTAGCTGTATGGCTATGGCTAAGCATGGCTCCTTTCTCAGAAGGATTATTTGTTTATATGCAAACATAGCCCCAGGAGATCACATCTGTGCTCTGTGATTTTGTCTTCCTGGCTATAGCTGCTAGTCTGGGAGTTACCATCTATGTTCTTCATTTTGATGATTAACATTTGGCATGATGAGACAGAGAGATGGAAAGATGTGTAAACTCCTACTGAGGCCCTGGAGCGTCCCCATTTCTTGTCCTTTTGAGCCTTTGTTCCTCTCTTGCATTTTATGAAGTGCTCTATAATCCTTCTGATAACATTCTCTCTTTGCCTAAATTAACCAGAGTTGTTTTATACTCTTTGCAACCAAAGAACATTAACAATGTGGAAATTAAAGACTACTTATATATACAGTGATCCTAGATGTGGTTCCTCAATTTTAACTAAAAATTATCAAGTATTTGTGAAGAACAAAGCTACAAGAAGAAGACATCTGAGTTAATCTCTTCCTTCATGGGTTCTCCCCTTTCTCTTAATTCTTTGGTGGAAAAAACAGCATTGCTGGAGTAATTAACATTCATTTTTCTAGAATTAAAATTAGGAACTAGGGAGGGTGGTATGTGGAGGGAAAAAACCCAGCCATCTGGAATGAACGATTTTTTACAGGTAGCCTAGGTTAGCCAGGCTGGTGAGAAAACTAGGTCAGGAAGTGAAGACACATGGACCTGGAGTAATGGCAAGCAGAGGATGAAAACACGCAGAACCTGGTTGAAGTTCTCCTGCACTAGCTTCCTCATATGTTGCCATTTCGTCAGTCTTGCTGCCACTGGAACAAAGACACATGTTCTGGCAGCAGTGGATAGAGACCATGGAGAAACCTGCCAAATAAGCAAAATTATATATTGGTAGCTTTAGGCATATTATTCAACAATGTCACCTCATCTGCTTTTCTTTATTTTCTTAAATTTTTCTTAGAAAGAAACATTTAATAGGGACTTAAGAACAGAAGCCATGTCTGTGTCTCAGGCAGTGGCCAGACAAGATGGTAAGATGGTAGATCCTTGTCCTCTTTTCTGTTTTCCTTCCCTCCCCTCCCCTCCCCTCCCCTCCTCTCCCCTCCCCTCCCCTCCCCTCCCCTCTCCTTCCCTTCCCTTCCTTTTTTTGTCGGGGTCTTGCTCTGCACCCCGGGTGGAGTGCAGTGATATGATCTCAGCTCATTGCAACCTCTGCCTCCTGGGTTCAAGTGATTCTCATACCACAGCTTCCAGAGTAGCTGGGACTACAGGTGAGTGCCACCACGCCTGGCTAATTTTTGTATTTTTAGCAGAGATGGGGTTTTGCCATGTTGACCGGGCTGGTCTTGAACTCCTGACCTTGAGTGATCTGCCTGCCTCAGCCACCTAAAGTTCTGGGATTACAGGTGTGAGTCCCCGCACCTGGCCTCTTTTCTTTATTTACTGGCCTTTCCAGGTTTTTGCCCATTGAAATATAATAGTCTTTATTGTATAATAATGCAGTGGTTCTCACACTTTAGTATTCCTAACAGTTATCAGGGGGTTGGGTATGCAGTGATTCTTCTATTTTGTTTATTTATTTATTTTTTTTAAGTTTTGAAGAACTTTTGTTGCCAGTTTGTCTAAAAGGTCATTTACTCAAAATGGAACTGGGGTGACAACAGGCTATCAAGCCATGGCCTGGAAACCAAAGAACAATTCAGCAGTTCCAGGCTTTAAGGAGTTGGCTGGGTCCAAGCACCCTGTGGGGAGACCAGTGGCCACCTAACCTGAGCAGGAGGTCAGTGCAGGAGGAAGGAGGGCTTGTTAATATGTATTATCCTGGGCCTGCACCAAAAAAAAAAACAAACAAAAACAAACAAAAAAAATGCCTCATTTATTCATTTCAAGGTGGGACCCAGGACCCTTACTCTGCTTTTAGTAAGAACCAGGAGTGTCAAATGCATTTAGTCATTGGTTGAATGACCATATAAATTATTTTCAAACTAGGAGACTTAGGAGAGTGAAGTGAGCTGCTGCTGACAGTTACTCTGAGATAACAAGTGCAAAACAGCTCTGTCTCAGGCAAACTCTGACATAAAGTTTCTGCCAGTCGTGGGCCAGCATTTGAGAAATGCTGCTGAGTGAAATTGACTTTCAGTTACTGTCACTCGGGCTATTCCCATTTGCACTGATGGTGGTATAAAAGGCTTTTTGATGAATGAGAAAATTTAGGCCACAAGAAAAAATTGTTGCAAGTAGATTTTTTTCTTCAAATGGGGGACTGCCTGCTGTGTCCCAGAAAACTCACATCACCTGGGTAGGCTTGTTTTGCCAAGTGATTTTTGAGATGGTTTAAGTACTTTTAAATCACAAAATTCTTTCCTTCCCCCTTACCTCCCTTCTTCCTTCCCTCTTTCCATACCTTCCTTTCTTCCTTCTTTTCTTCCCTCACCCATTCATTTATTAAATATTACTTGAGTAATCCAGAAGACTCAGAAAGTAAAAGACTGAGAGAACATAATCATGGACCCTCATTCTTCTTACTATCCATAAAAATTTGGAGACAGCTCAGCTCCTGTAACCTTTGTGATTTGCTACTGATCTGAGTAGATGTTTGGCTCAACATTATTAAAAATAAAACAGAATTAAAAAGAAACCATGTATTTTACTTTAATGCTGGTTTAGTGACTCAACCAGAAACATTCTAACTTTGAACAAAGTATTTTTAAGCAATAGTTAAATGTAAATATGAAATTATATATCATTTGTCTAGCTCAATTGTCAACGTGTTTAGAATCACTCTTGTAGATGATGATAAGGTTTAGCTTTGTTCTTTTCCAGTTAATTTTGGGTTTGCATTGTAGAGAACAGATCAAGTGTGTCAGAAAAGTAGGCACTGGCTAGGGAGGAGGAAAACATTAACTATTTCAGGCCACTAATATGAAATGGTATTCACTGAAGAAATAAGATAGCAAATTACATTTATAAAGAATTAATGTTCCTTTAAAAATATCTGGCCATTTGAATTATTTGCCTCAGAGAAAATGACCTCCCTCCCCAGGTTTGTAAATTTAAGAGTGCTAGTGAGCTTGAAAGAGCCTTATGATGTTTACTTTTTCTCTCCTTTACCAAAGAGAAAAGGGACTTACTTGGGAAGATAATATCATCACTTTTTGATTTTTGTTGATGCCATGTCATCTTATTGATGTTTTAAAAGACTTGGAACAACATGAAGCACTTTAATGGAGAGATAAATATTTTTTAAACAAATTATTTTTTCTTTGGCCTTTTATCTGTTGTACTACTTAGTGTAAATACAATTTAAAAATCATAAGTTCAAATTTTTTTATTTAGATTTAGCTCTCCTTAAGAAATTCAACAAGAAGGAAATATAAACTCTAAATAAACCTTTCTTATACATAGGCCATACCGCAGTGTGTGTATTTTCTATAAAATAAATGTCACTTTTAGCTTCTGTTAACCCATATCATTCCAGAACATTTCCTAATGATTCTTTTTAAAAAACATTTTCTTGTTCTGTAAAGCTATTACTGTGAAACTAGTTCCTTCCTGGCTTCCTGCTGTGTTTCTCTGCTATTGCATTATTGGTACTTACTGTGTCACAATGATCTGTCTTTACAAATTAATTTTGTCTTTTTCTTCTGAATTTTTTCAATGCTCTTGATTTTTTTTTCAATTTATACTAACATTTTTATTATCAATTCCTTTCTAAAGAGGCATTCATACTGTTTGCAAAATTTAATTACAGTGCCTTCCTTCCTTAATACAGTAAACCTATAAGTCTTCTTAGATTTTTGTATTTTCTGTTAGCTCAAATTAATAAGGGAGAATGAAAACATTCTTACATTGATCTAAATGATTTTCCTCTTCTTTTCTATTTTTTGAGTAGCAAATTGAACATTATTTATTTTTATTATATTTGAGATTCTTGACTATAAAAACATGTTCTTCTATCTCTCCTAATATAAGTGTATTCTATAGTTTTAAGAAAGTATACACTTACATATCCCACATTTATTTGTCTTCTCTGTGTCCATTTATTCAGCCAGAGATCTATTGAGTGCCTATCACAGGTTGGACACTGTGTTAGGTTGTGTTTATTTGTTATTGTTTCTTTACAATAGCAACTTAAAAAATTATCTTTCTAATGCCGCTCACAAAAAGTATATTGAAACTAACTCTCTTACTCTGATCTCAACCATATCTCTTATGTAGTTAATTGAACTGTAGTATATTTATGGAATAATAGACAGGACAACCAAATAAACACTAGTAGTTCTGATAATTCTAAAACTACCCAGTGAAATTGTCTATGTGTTTGTTTATGTGTACAAATCATTAAGATTTGTAGAAAAAAAAACTACAGAAAACTTGACTATCTTTATTGGCAATAATTTAGTTTTAAACGGCAGACTGAGAACAAGTGAATGTAAGCTGTAACTTAATATCATTTAGTTATGCACCAACTTGGTCAAATCATTAATTTTATCTAACACCAAAAAAAAAAAAAAAAGCTGGATGCATGAAAAATTCTTGATAGATATGTTAAAATTATTTCATTTACTGAAAATTAACTCTTTTCAAATAAAGTTTAGTTTTTAGATCTTTATAGATTATGAGAAAAGAATCAGGAGAAAGAGGAAAGAAATAAAAAGTGGAAGTCTAAACCAATTTCTGGTTCAGTTTAGTCTTCTTCACTGAACAAATATTTACAAAACACCTGCTCTGAGCCAAGCAGAATGCTGGGGATGCAGGAGGACTCACTTGAATCATGAGTAACGATATTGCCTTACTTTATGCTAGATTGAAGTTTGGGATGCCCTATGGAAATACTATGAAACTATGTTGCTAGCTAAATAGGATGAAGTACCTTGTAGAAAATGCAAGTGAAAAAGAATCTGGGAAAGAAGGTTCACTTTCAAAGACAAACTATTAAGAACATCAGTGACTGCAGGTTAGACAGTAATTGTAGACAATTAAGAGAAGACAGAACTTCTGATTAGAAGAGTGATTGGCAAGAGAGTTGGCCAGGCAGAAAGGTGATGAGACCCTTAGGTGGGAGGCAGGAGCAGAGCTTGGTGCTTCTTTTGTATAGTGCCCCATCTCTGGGTTTTAGGAAGCAGACTATCAAATGTTTAAATAATGCTCCAAAAGTTAGGTAACCCCTCAAGGTTACGCAGCCTTCAAGTGGTGGCTCCTGGACTTAAACCTCTAACTCTGTAGCTAGTGATCTTAGGAAGGTCTGCATTTTAGAATTTTTCTGCTGAAACAATAGAATTCCCATAGCTATTACAAGTTCAAGTACAAGAAGGGATGAAAAAGAAATACTGCCTAAAGGTTTCCTTCATCAGTGAAACATAGGGATTGAGGAATACCAAGTGGTCTTGAGGATATGCATTGCAGACCAGTTCATTTACGATTTATTTATTCATTCAACAAACACTGATTTGACATCCTCCACATACCATGAGCCCTGCTTCTTACCCCTGGCATGGATCTTGAGAGCCACTCTGGCACCATGTTGCATTTTATTGGGTTCTCCAAAGTGAAACCTATTTATAGGTTCATCCTTGTATCCAACCACTAAAGTTCAGATAATAATTTGCCTCTTGATTTGCAGCCAGGAGCTTTCCAGTTAGTGAGAGGTTGATATAAGGGAGAGTGAAGAACCAAAAGAGGTAATTTGTCTTCATTTCTGCTGATGAGGACACCCAAGCAAGTTTTCCCTGAGGGTGTGGTAATCTGCAGGGCTGTCTCTCATTTATTACCCACAGAATCTAGAAGCCCTGTGGCACTTTGCAAAGATAAGGTAATGAGCACACATTATGCAATAACAGACGGTAAACTCTCTAATCTTCCTTTATTGGAAGGTGGCCTGGAACACCAGGTGTTAGAGACAGGTTTTCCTGTCACTCGTCTAACCGGTTTCCTATGCACTAAATGCAAGAGATAACACATGAAATAACCCACCAGATTTAAAGTTAAGCAGTTAACTGTGAGAATAACAAAGATAAAATGAGAGTGTAGAAGAGCTTTATAATGCGAAAATGCTATAAAATATTTGTTGCTATTATGAGTCTTGTATGATATAGCTTCAATGGACTGGTTATGTTGCAATTAGAAGGTATTAAAATGTCACAAAGACTTGCTGATGGATGGCTGGGTGGTATAAGGCAATGTTTCTCTAACTTTAATATGCATATGAATCCCCAGGAGATCTTGTTAAAATGCAGGTTCTGAGTCACCAGGTCTGGGGTGTGGCCTGAGAGTCTGCATTATTTAAAAATCTCCCAGATGATATTGATGCTTCTGGCTCATGGATCACAGTATGAGTAGCATAGATGTAAAATTGAGGATATGTATTACCATCCCTCAATTCAAGGGAATTCATGACATATTCTGGCTAAAAACATACATATTTATCTGGTGTGTAAACCTCAGGATTAACAGCATATCATCAAATCAACTTTATTTTTGTCTTTCCTACTCCCTTAAAATTTATTCAGTAATCATTGGGTGTCCCTGGAAGCAAATTTCTGGAGATCCTATGCCTTTTCTGCTCATGCTTAAGTAGTACACCATCCTACTGTCAATTAAGATCATAAACACAGGCACAATTCAGTAATTAGATTGTGGGCCCAAGATAATAGCCAGGCTCTGACCTCGATTTAACGGGCAGAGCTCCCTTGGCCCGGCCTGGGCCTGCTTCTCCTGCTGTCTGTCCCTAAAAGGGCTCTCGTTAGCTATGCTCTATTTGCCCATGTTGAGCTTTTCGGTTTAAATCTGATGCCTTCCCCTGTAGGGCACTTTTGTGAGGCTTTTTGATTCCCTTCATTGGCGACTTCTCCTGCAGTCCCCTTGTTGCTGGCTGCAGAACCCCGTCAAGTCCAGGTGGCCACTTGTTCCTCCTGCTTTGGATCCTAGGAATTTGGCCTTGCAGCCAGCTTCTTGCTGCTGCCCTCTAGGACCTGCCTTGGGCCAGACTCGTGTTAGCTGTCTTTCATTTGCTGCCCACCTCTGCTCCACAGGAAACACTCTAGGGTTCTTTGACCTGAAAAACCCTGGAAATGCATGTGGGAGTAACTGTCCTCAAAGCAGTTATTCTACCATCCTTGGCCCTCTAGATTTCCTGGGCAGAAGGCAGAATGCAGGGCCAGTGTCCCCAAAATGCAGGGATGCCCCACTTAGGAATTCAAAGTGGACCCATGGGAGTCCCTCTCAATAGAGTGGGATGGTAGAAACTAATAACGCCCCCTCTCAATAGAGTGGGATGGTAGAAACTAATAATGAGGCAATTATTCTCCCCAAAGTGCTATCTTCACAAATATCCCTTCTCCTTTCATCTCTCAACTCTTTCATATCCTTATAGTGGGTCAGATGGTTCAGAATTTATGCATTGGGTTCTCAGAAATTTCCTTTTATGGTTTTTATATGACAGTTTTGTATCTCACTTTGCAATGTCATTCAATATTCTGTTACAATAATAATAACAATGACCTACGTTTAGCAATCACAGCAATACCATGAGACAGGTGTGATCCATTTCCCCATTTTACAGGTGAAGAAATTGAAGCACAGAGAGATTAAGTAAAAAATGCCTGATGTGAACCTAACAAATCTTAAGTTTCTACTCTTAACCACTCTGCTGTGCTTCTGGTAGAAAACATCCAAATATTTGAAGGCAATATCATGATATATTCAAAAGAATACTAAAAACCAAGTGATATGGCAGGCTTGCAGAGTAAAATCTTTGGGTAACATTTTGGTTCTAAGTCTTAATTGTTATTGCTTTAAAAGAAATATCGTTGGATTGCATTTCCTAAAGTGTGTTTCCATGAAATATTAGACCCAAGGTTCCTTCAATCATTCAACACATATTCACTGCATGCCACATAGGGAATTCTGTGCCTCTTGGAGATCTGCAATCTATTAGCATGTTATAGATTCTAAAAGATCCTGTATAAATGAGTATTTATCCCCAAATTATTTGATATTGGATTTTCTGTTCAATTTTGGGGCAACACCAATAACATTCTTTGGAAGTTCCTTAGAATCAGCTTTTGGAAGTTAAATAATGAATTCACTGATTAATTCAGAGACAATGAATGAAGGTGCATGTACTAATTATTCTTTATTCATTTGACTTTGAAGAATGTTTAATTTGTGATCACCTTTTGCAGTAACTTGACAGATTCTTCTAAACACATGTTAAACCTAACTTGGAAGTAATCTTGTTTATAAATAACACTGAAAATAATAAAGTAATAATGTGTTAACATCTGTATGTGTAAGATGTGAGGTTTGGTGCAGTGATTCTCAATCTTGCCTATTAGAATCACCTGGGAAGGTTTTAATTAACTGATGTCCACACCACATTCAGGCCAATTTAATCAGAATCTCTGAGGGTAGGATCTAATATTTTGATCCAGGGCTGTGATTTGAGTCTCCTTCAGTCCATGTGATAAATAATTTATATAATTAGGTGAATTGAAACTACCTATCTGAAAAGGAGATGAAATTATCTACCACCAATAGATTTAGTCTGGTTGAAATAAAATGGATAAAATATATAAGAAATTTGGTCGGGCGCAGTGGCTGTAAGCTTTTTGGCCAGGCGTGGTGGCTCATGCCTGTAATCCCAGCACTTTGGGAGGGAGAGGTGGACAGATCACTTGAGGTCAGGAGTTCAAGACCAGCCTGGCCAACATGGCGAAACCCTGTCTCTACTAAAAATACAAAAATTAGCCAGATGTTGTAGCAGGTGCACGTAATCTCAGCTACTCAGAAGGCTGAGGGAAGATAATCGCCTGAACCTGGAAGGCAGAGGTTGCAGTGAGCCAACATCATACCACTACACTTTAGCCTGGGTGACAGAGACAGACTCTGTCTCAAAAATAAATAAATAAATAAATAAATAAATAAATAAATAAATTAAATTAAATAATAAAAAAGTAAATTAAAAAAACCCCCAAAACCCAAAAATGTAAGATTTTCTTAAAAAAAAAGAAAAAAGAAATGCATATACTTAACATTTTCACATCATGGCAATTATCTAGGATCTTCCTTATTGAGGCTTTATAATTTATGACCTTTTGTTTAAACTCCTCTCCTCATATGGCTCCTGTTTATCAATTTTATATTTCCAAATTGCACTCTGCTGAAAATAATGAAATTAGATCAATATAGTTATGTTAATGGAGGTACCATGCAGCTCATTTGCAAGAGAATGAATGGCAATACATATTTTCATAAGTTCTATATTACTCAACCCATTGATCAGAAAAGTGTTAATGATACGATGCTAGTATTTTGAATGTCTAAGAGGTCCATTGATGGCAACTTAGACATAAAAAGCTACTGAATTTTCATGAAACTGGAATAAATGACTGCATTGAATATATTTAAGTTATCCTTAATGTCTTGTTGTTAGCTGCAAATTTTATTCAAACTCTTCAACTGTTATTCTTAAGACTTAAATAAATCAACTATGTATTTTTGTTCATCTTGGCTTACACAATTCTGTCATTTGTTTGAACAATGAGCATAATTCTGCTGCCAGATAAAAGAAAAACAAAATTATGGGGCTGTAAAAAACGCATACTAGAATGATGTGATTAAATAAGAACAAGCCAGAAGTAAATTCCTACATGAAGTTTTCTTCTTCTTTTCTTTTTTTGGACAGACTCTTGCTCTGTTGCCCAGGCTGGAGTGCAGTGGTGCAATCATAGCTCACTGCAGCCTTGATCTGCCAGGCTCAAGTGATCCTCCTGCCTCAGCCTCCTCAGTAGCTGGGACTACAGGCATATGCCACCATGCCTGGCTAATTTAAAAATACTTTTTAGTAAGAGTGGGGTCTCTCTCTGTTGCCCAGGGCAGTCTCAAACTCCTGAACTCAAGTGATCCTCCCACCTTGGCCTCCTAAAGTGCTGGGATTACAGGTGTTAGCTACCACACTGGGCTGAAGTTTTCTTCTTTTGCATTTCTGTTCCTCATACTTCTTTGTTTTCTCTCTTGGTCTTTGTCTTTCTTCAGGTCTTGCTCTTGCCACGTACTGTTTCTTGTTTTGAGATTTTTATTTGTAGTGGGGGAAAACAATATGGAGAGTTTTTATGGAGTGGAGGAACTTCCAAGATAAAGTATGCAGTATTTTTAGGAAATGGAAATCTATTAGATGCTTTCTGCCTGAGAAGGCAGTAAAAGTTGTGAGAATGAGAAGGAAGAGATGATAACGCAAAAGAACCACTTGTTGGAATATTCGAGTGAGGGTGAGGATGCAGAGGGATTCTTTCTGGAGAGAAAATAGATATGTGTAAATGGAAGACTACTTACTAGTCTACAGAGAGAAACCAAAAGATTAGCAACAAAAGATATTAACATTTATTATTCATGCTTATTAAAAAAAAGAAACTAAGGAATAATCTTGGGTATACCCATTCAATGAAAAAGTCACTTGTAAATTTCAGAAATGTGAACTGCCTTCTAGGGACTACTGTTTAAATGTTACCTACCTAAAAGGAATACATTTTAATTGAACTTTGACTGGCAAGTTCATCACTACTTCCTTTGCCTTTATGAAAAGATTTGTTCCACCTGGCAACACCCAAGAGTGCAGCATTTTAAACAGGGAAAAGGTGAGCAAACACAATTACCCGCATCTAAGTCCTGTGATACAGGCAACTGTTCTAATATAATTCATCTTCCTAGTTGTCATTTACCAACCTAAAGAGCATTATTGGGCTGATTTAGTTAAAAAACACCACCACCACCACCAAAAAACAAAAAACAAAAACATGGATGGAAAAGGGAAAGCAATAGAAAGGGAGTCTGAAGATTCTAGATTGAGTCCTGATGTCTCTGCAAATAGCTACGAAGTAACTAGAGCTTCAATTTCGTCAACTGTCTAGGTAGGATGCCCTCCAAGGTCTCTAAGATTACAAATAGTGTGAATTAGCCTACAGCGAGCTGGAGCATATTTGCTTAAGCCAATAGTGACATCTGGTGGCTGCATATACCAATGACAGATTTAGCTACCTTCAAGCTTTCCCAAAGGCTTGGTAAGTCTTGTTTTTAAAATGGCTGCCTTTTCTATTTGATAATATACCAGTGGCCAGTTGGAAACCTTATTGTTCAGATTTGGTTTCTCTACTTGATTATTTATATCATGAGTTTTTAAATTTTTATTTTTTATTAAGTAGGTGAATGAGCAACATGTTTTTCAGAGAGTGACACTTTGATAACTCTTTTCTTGTAAATGCAGTATTATAAACAAAGCTCCAAATTCATTTGGCTCTGTTGCTACTTCTCTGAAGCAGGTGTACTTCCATGAAATTGATTGGATTAGTGGAGGTGTAAATTTAAAAATAAATTAATTAATTTGTTTATCCTCTTTTACTCTTGTGTCAACCTCTGTGCTAGACAGGACAGATCCAGAAATAAAAGCACACCCCTGAACTACTGAGTCCTCTGGCTTAGAACCCAGGGAACTGACAACACATCAGCTGGGATTTGAGCTCCCTGTTTGTAAATACAGACAGAAGCAGGGTAAATCTCAATCTTCATTTTGTTTGTCATAATTTCTTGGTTTCCCTTTGATGGTGGTGAGGTCCTTACCCCTGCATTCTGAATCCTAGTTCTCTTGTCTCCCACAACTCTTTTTTTTCAATTTTTTTCACAATTCAATTTTTTATACATAAATGAATACATGAGCAAGCATACTTTTATGAAATGCATACTATTTCCCTCTCACATTTAAATTCTCAATTTGTGATGTGTAGAATCTTAATATTTCCTTTAGTGCAGAGTGACCGGCACCTCCAGTTTAATCCTTCTCCAAAATGGTTAACTCAGAATTCTCACCATTCCCAGTCTCAGTCTCCACCATGGTGCTTTAATTATCTTTTTTCAATACTACTTAAAATTATCATCATTGGCCGGGTGTGGTGGCTCACGCCTGCAATCCCAGCACTTTGGGAGGCTGAGGCAGGCAGCCACCTGAGGTCAGGAGTTTGAGACCAGCCTGGCCAACATGGTGAAACCCCATCTCTACTAAAAATAAATAAATAAATAAAAATACAAAAATTAGCCATGGTGGCACACACCTGTAATCTCAGCTACTCAGGAGGCTGAGCCAGGAGAATTGCTTGAACCTGGGAGGCGGAGGTTACAGTGAGTAGAGATTGTGCCACTCACTCCAGCCTGGGCAAAGAGTGAGACTCCGTCTCAAAAAAAAAAAAAATTATCATCATTATTATCATGTCTGTTACTGGTTCTTTCCTTACTATGTAAGAGAAGCAACCCAAGTCTCAGTGCATTTAAATGCTTTTCCTAAGGCTCTAGTAAGGGCAGTTAGAAATGGAAGCCGGATCTTTAGATGGTCTGGAGTCTTTACAACACACCCAAACTATCCGCACACATGGAAGGGTGAGAACCTCCCTGTCCAATTCCTTTGCATCAGCTCTTCCTTCCTTTATTGTCTATGGCTTCTGGGACGATTGTGGAAAAGAAAGTGATCCAACAACAGAATGTAGAGAGAGCCTCTCTCCCCTCTATAGCCGTGTCCACTTTGGCTTTTGATACAGGGAGTAGAGTCACAGACAGGCATGTATCCACTTTAGTTTCCCTAGGAACGCAGACAGGTGGTTCAGACAGAAATCAGAATTATTTATACATGACTGTAGGAAAATATTTATTCAGGGAACTCTAACCATTTTATGCTTGAATCATTTATATTTTCTATTATTTAGAGCTGCAGTTGGCCTTGCTATCATTTATTCATTTGTACATTGAGTCAGTGAAGATGAATTTTCTTAATTTTAAGTATTTAGAGTCAAAGTAAATTGGATAGACTTACAGTTGTATTTTAAAAATATTACTCCCATGTTCATGTATCTAGTCTAGGGGGAAGATGAATTTGGACATGTGACAGTGACACAGAGGCTGTCCTGTTGTTGCTTACCAAATGCTAGGGTATGCATGTGCCAGCATCTAATAGTGCCCGTCACATGACAGGTATTCAGTATATAACTGACTGACTGAATGAATGTGATGATGCCATCCTTCTGTTTAAGACCCTCCAAGAGTGTCCTGTATATATACAATAAAGTCCCAGTTTTGACTCTGACCTTCAAGACTTGCTTACCTTGCTAATCTCACTTATGCAGCCTCATCTATACTGGGCTTCTTAAACTCTAGCCTAAGGACTTTTGCACAGGTTTTTTTCCTCTGCCTGGAATGCTTTTTTTTTCTGTCCATCCTCAGGTCTCAGTTACAATGTCACATTCTTAAAGAGGCCTTTTCTGGTCACCCCACTTAAGTAGGTTTCCCTCTATTCTCCTCCCTGGCACCTTTTTTGTTGCTTTGGCAGTATTTTCCCCAATTTTCAATTATTTAAATTTAGCATATTTAAAAAAATGTCCTTTGCCTGTGTTCCCCAGACAGCTAGCCCAAAGTCTGCCCATAGCAGATCCTGCTAGGCAATATAAAGGCAGTGAAGTAAGTAGTCATTAAGCGAGGTTGCCTCTTTCAAATGATTGGAGATAATATGGGGTAAAACAATCTTTTTCTCCTCTTCACCATAAACCTCAGAAGGTTTTTTTCTGATAGGGCTAAGAACATTTCTTTTTGGTCTGTGGGTCACATAATTTTGGTTTCATATTTTGTAGACAATATCTCTGCTACCATGAGCTTCATTTTATGAATGCAAAAGCATGGGCATTATATTACATTAATTGTTTCTTCTTTAATTGTTTATCAAGCACCTACTAGGTGCTAAACACTGTAATCCATACTGGAGATTGAACAATCAGTAAAATAGAGTCCTTGCTTTCAAAGAGCTTATACCCTATCTTAGTCTGCTAGGTTGCATAAAAAAATACCATAGACTGGAGGCTGAACAACAGAAATTTATTTATTTCAGTCCTGGAGGCTGAAGTCCCAGATCAGGGTGCCAGCGTGGTTAAGTTCTGGTGAGGGCCTTCTTCCTGGCTGGCAGATGACGGCCTTCTTGCTGTGTCCTCACATGGCTCTCTGGTGTCTCTTAAGGCATTAATAAGGGCACTAATCCCATCATGAGGACTCTGCCCTCATGACCTCATCTAACCCTAATTACCTCCCAAAAGCTGAATCCCTAAATACCATCACATTGTGGGTTACAGCTTCAACATGTGAATTTTGAGGGGGACACAAAGGTTCAGTCTATAGCATATCCCCTTCTAGGGAAGGCAAGCAAATAAGAAGGAATGACCATGCAGTCAGGATATGGGTAAGAGCCCAGGGTGCTGTGGATTCCCTAAGAAGGACCCTACTGGCTTGGGTGTCCATGAGAGTTTTCCTGGATAAATGTTTTTTAAGTTGCTAAAAGCACATGTGTGTTCGCCAAGATGAACCAGGCTGGTTGAGAAAAAGCCAGAAAGACGTCATTTTTCTGACTGCTCTTTCCTGTGCTTCGTGAAAGGAGATGTGAAACTATTTAGTAGAGGGTACTTGTGAGTTTTCCAACAGGTTGGTGTCTAAGAAATAGTGCTGGCTATACTTTACTTTCAAAGTCTAGATTACTCATTGCAAGCAGGACTCCCCATGTAATAGATACATATTTAAGTTTTAGTCATGTAAGACAAACAAAAGATCCAGAAGAATTCCAGGTATTCTACAGGGTCAGGGACATTAGCTTTCATTGTGGCAGGAAAATTGTTCATGCTCTGAGCAGCACAATACCTCTTTACTGCTGAGAGGATAGTCCTGGAAAGAAAGCTCTAATAAGAAGTGAGGACCCACTTTGCCCCAGAGGCTCTCAGGACTACACCATTAAGCTTCACATCCTGTTCACCATGGTCACCACCAGAACTCCAAGCTTCCAGCATCCTCACTCTTGTTCACATATGGCTTGGTACATTCCTCAATTTGACTCAATCTCCCGTGATTCTTTTTTTTTTTTTTTTTTTTTGGAGATGGAGTCTTGCTCTGTCGCACAGGCTGGAGAGAAATGGTGTGATCTCAGCTCACTGCAACTTCTGCCTCTCGGGTTCAAGCGATTCTCCTGCCTCAGGCTCCTGAGTAGCTGGGATTACAGGCGCCCGCCACCATGCCCAGCTAATTTTTGTGTTTTTAGTAGAGATGGAGTTTCACCATGTTGGCCAGGCTGGTCTTGAACTCCTGACCTCGTGATCTGCCCACTTCCGCCTCCCAAAGTGCCGGGATTATAGGCGTGAGTCACTGCGTGCTGCCGTGATTCTTGACTTTACAAACGCTTCCATGGTGCCCTCTGGAAGGATTATCACCAGCAAAATCTCCTCTTTCTTCAAACTTTTTTTTTTTTTTTTTGAATGTTTTCTTCATCTTGTTACTCTAACAGAAACCTGTTGTCCCTGGAGGCTTCTGAAATGCAGCCTGCTTTTACCTCCACATCCACTTCTGAGAGTGGGTTAGATGTCCTCCCTGAGCCAATGGATCTCAGCGCATTTGCTAGCCCTTGTCCCTCAGAAGTCTAGTCCTTTGAAGTACATGCTTTTAGTGTACTCGCTGACCTTCTTGTCCCTTTTAATTTAGCTTTTAGCACCAGGCTCATTTTCCTTCTGGCTATCACTGTTACTGTCACCATTCTCAGTGACTGCAATAACAAAACACAGGTCATGCATCTAATAGTCTGACTTTGGTTCCTTGATCTCCTTGCTTTCAACTCTCTCTTCTCTGTTTCTCTCAGTCATATCCTAGACCTTGTCATTACCAAAAACCATACTGCCTCTGAAATGGAGACTATGAGCTGAACATCACCACCTAACTTCCAGTTCACTAACTCTAGTACCCAACTTCCATAATATTAAAACTTTATTGGGACCTTCAGTTCACTGGCCTTGCCACTCTTCCGTGTTACCTCACGTCCCTCCCTCATCTTCTCCCCACCCTCATTAATGTGCTTAGATTTCATTCCACACCCTCTTCACTTTCTTGCCCCAGCCTCCCTCTATCATATTTTCCTGGTTAAAACTAATTCTCTGACTACTTTGCACTTGCACCAAAGCAGTTAAAAGTGTTCCAGAAAAATACCCAAATGTGCTGATTGTTTTCACCTTAAATTTAGATTTGCTGATCCAAGTGCGCTTTTAGCACTGCTAAGATGAAGTTTAACTTCACCTTCTTGGTATATTCAGTTTCTCTTTCTTCCAGATAACAGTTTCATATACATCACACTCTCCTTTTCAACTTTAAACTCTAGAGATTTCCTTTCTCTGTGCTGTTAGCTGGTAAGATAACTTCCTGATTCATTTAGAAAATATTAGTAATCATTTGGCCACCTTCGTATTGACCAGCCTTCCTATCCTGTACTTAAACATGTTCTTTGCCAGGCGCGGTGGTTCGTGTCTGTAATCCCAGCACTTTGGGAGGCCCAGGCAGGCAGATCGCCTGAGGTCAGGAGTTCAAGACCAGCCTGGCCAACATGTAGTGAAACCCTGTCTCTACTAAAAAATACAAAAATTAGTTGGGCTGGTGGTGCATGCCTGTAGTCCCAGCTACTTGGGAAGCTGAGGCAGGAGAATCGCTTGAACCTGGGAGGTGGAGGTTGCAGTGAGCTGAGATCGTGCCACTGTACTCTAGCCTGGGCGACAGAGCAAGACTCCGTCTCTCAAAAAAAAAAACAAAAAAAAAACACAACATTTTTTTTTTCAGACTTTAAAAATATATTTTAGGGGTGTGTGTGTTTTCTTAAAAATTCTTTTATTTCAATAGCATTAGGGGTATAAGTGGTTTTTGGTTATATGGATGAATTGTACAGTGGTGAAGTCTAGATTTGAGTGTATCTGTCACTTGGGTAATATACATTGTATCCAATAGGTAGTTTTTCATCCCTCATCCCCCTTGTACCTCCTTCTCTTCTGAGTCTCCAATGTCCATTATACCATTCTGTATGCCTTTGCATACCCATAGCTTAGCTCCCACTTATAAGTGAGAACATGAGGTATTTGTTTTTCTATTCCTGAGTTGCTTCACTTAGAAATGATCTCCAATTCCAGCCAAGTTGCTGAAAGATATTATTTTGTTCTTTTTTTTTATGGCTGAGTAGTTGATTCCATATCTTTGCAGTTGTGAGTTGTGCTGCAATAAGCATACATGTACAGGTGTCTTTCTGATATAGTGACTTCTTTTCCTTTGGGTAGATACCCAGGAATGGGATTGCTGGGCTGAATGGTAAGTCTACTTTTAGTTCATTGAGAAATCTCCGTATTGTTTTCCATAGAGTTTGTACTAATTTACATTCCCACTAGCAGTGGATGAGTGTTCCTTTTTCACCATATCCACGTCAACATCTATTGTTTTTTGACTTTTTAATAATGGCCGTTCTGACTGGGGTACGGTGGTATCTCATTGTGGTTTTAATTTACATTCTCCTGATAATTAGCGACGTTGAACATTTGTAAATGTTTATTGGCCATTTGTATATCTTTTTTTGAGAAATGTCTATTCATGTCCTTTGCCCATGTTTTAATAAGATTGATTTTTTTTCTTGCTGATTTGTTTGAGTTCCTTGTAGATTCTGGATATTAGTCCTTTGTCAGATGCATAATTTGCAGATATTTTCTCCTATTCTGTAGGTCGTCTATTTACTCTGATGACAATTTCTTTTGCTGTGTAAAACTTTTTAATTTTATTAGGCCCCATTTATTTTTATTTATTTATTTTTTTGAGACAGAGTCTTGCTCTGTCGCCCAGGCTGAAGTGCATTGGCATGATCTTGGCTCACTGCAACCTCCGCTTCCTGGGTTCAAGTGATTCTCCTGCCTCAGCCTCCCCAGTAGCTGGAACTACAGGCACGTGCCACCACACCTGGCTAATTTTTATATTTTTTTTAGTAGAGACAGGGTTTTGCCATGTTGACCAGGCTGGTCTCGAACTCCTGACCTTAAGCGGTCCATCTGCCCCAGCCTCCCAAAGTGCTGGGAGTACAGGCATGAACCATGTGCCTGGCTAGGTCCCATATATTTATTTTTGTTTTTGTTGCATTTGTTTTGGGGGTCTTAATCATAAATTCTTTGCCCAGGCCAATGTCCAAATGAGTTTTTCCTAGTTTTTCTTCTAGAATTTGTATAGTTTCAGGTCTTAGACTTAAGTCTTTAATCCATCTTGAGTTAATTTTTGTATATGGTGAGAGATAGGGATGAAGTTTCATTCTTCTGCATATGGCTATCCAATTTTCCCATAACCATTTATTGAACAGGGTGTCCTTTCCCCAGTTTATGTTTTTGTATGCTTTGTTGAAGATCAGTTGGTTATATTAATAAGTATTTGGCTTTATTTTCAGATTCCCTATTCTGTTCCATTGGTCTATGTATCTACTTTTATACTAGTACCATTCTGTTTTGGTTACTATAGCCTTGTAATATAATTTGAATTTGGGTAATGTGATGCCTCCAGATTTGTTCTTTTTGGTGAGGGTTGCTTTGGCTATTCGGGCCCCTTTTGGTTCCATATAAATCTTAGAATTGCTTTTTCTAATTCTATGAAAAATGATGTTGGTATTTTGATAGGAATTGCATTAAATCTGTAGATTGCTTTGTGTAGTATGGTCATTGTCATGATATTGATTCTTCCAATCCATGAGCATGAGATGTATTTCCATTGTTTGTTCACCCATAATTTATTTCAACAGTGTTTTGTAGTTCTTCTTGTAGAAATCTTGCACTTCTTGGTCAGGTATATTCCTAGGTATTTTATTATTTTTTTGTAGCTATTGTAAAAGGGATTGAGTTCTTGATTTGATGTTCAGCTTGGTTGTTGTTGGTGCATATCAGTACTACTGCTTTGTGTACATTAGCTTTGTAGCCTGAGACTTTACCAAGTACATTTGTCAGATCTAGGAGTCTTTGGAGGTGTCTTTAGGGTTTTCTAGGTGTAAGATTATGTTACTGGCAAACAGAGATGGTTTGACTTCCTTTTTTCCAATTTGGATGCCCTTTATTTCTTTCTGTTGCCTGGTTGCTTTGGCTTGGACTTCCAGTACTATGTTGAATAACAGTGGTGAAAGTAAGCATCCTTGTCTTGTTCCAGGTCTTAGGGGAAAGACTTTCAGTTTTTCCTCATTCTGTATGATACTGGCTGTGGGTCTGTCTTACATGGCTTTTATTATGTTGTGGTGTATTTCTTCTATACCCAGTTTTTTGAAGGTTTTCATCATGAAGTGATGTTGAATTTTATGAAATGCTTTTTCTGCATCAACTGAAATAATCATATGGATTTTGTTTTTAATTCTTTTTATGTGATAAATCATATTTATTGACTTGTGTATGTTGAACTATTCCTGCATCCCTGGAGTAAAACTCACTTGATCATGGTGAATTATTTTGATGTGTTGTTGGATTTGGTTTGCTATTATTTCGTTGAGGATTTTTGCAACTATATTCATCAGGGATATTGGTCTGTAGTTTTCTTTCTCGCTCTCTCTCTCTTTTTTTTTTTTTTGCCATGTCCTTTTCTGTTTTTTGGTGTCAGGGCAATACTGGCTTCATGGAATGATTTAGAAAGGATTCCCTCCTTCTTAATCTTTTGGAATAATTTCAGTAGAATTGGTACTAATTTTCTTTTAATGTCTGGCTGAATTTGGCTGTGAATCTATCTGGTTCTAAATTTTTTTTTGTTGGGAGTTTTTTTAAAATTACTAATTCAGCCTCACTACTTGTTTTTGGTCTGTTCAGGATTTCTATTTCTTCCTTATTCAAGCCAGGGGGTAGTATGCGTCCAGGAATTTATCGATTTTCACTATAATTTCTAGTTTTTGTGTGTAGGGTTTTTACAGTTGTCTTGAATGATTTTTTGTATTTCTGTGGTGTCAGTTGTAATGTGTCCATTTTCATTTCTAACTGAGCTTATTTGAATCTTCTCTCCTCTTGCTTAATCTATTTAGTGGTCTATCAATTTTGCTTTTCTTTTCAAAGAAACAGCTTTTTGTTTCATTGTTATTTTTGTTTCAACTTCATTTAGTTCTGCTCTGATCTTTGTTATATATATTTCTTTCTGCTAGCTTTAGGTTTAGTTTGTTCTTATTTCTCTAGCTCCTTAAGGTGTGATGTTAGGTTGTTAATTTGTGATGTTTCAGACTTCTTGATGTAGGCATTTAGCATTATAAACTTTCCTCTTAGCACTGCTTTTGCCGTATCCCAGAGGTTTTGATAACTTGTATCACTGTTATCATTCATTTTGAAAAATTTTTAAATTGCTATCTTTGTTTCACTGTTAACCAAAAAATTATTCAGGAGCAGATTGTTTAATTCCTAGAAATTTGCATAGTTTTGAGGGTTCCTTTCAGAATTTATTTCTAGTTTTATTCTGCTGTGGTCTGAGAAGATGACTAATATGGTTTTGATTTTTAAAAATTTATTGAAACTTGTTTGGCCTATCATATGGTCTGTCTTGGAGAATGTTTCATATGCTGATGAGAAGAATGTATATTCTGTAGTTCTTGGGTAGAATGTTCTGTAAATATCTGTTAGGTCCATTTGTTCTAGAATGCAGTTAAGTCCAATGGTTTCTCTGTTGAATTTCTGCCTCAATGATCTGTCTAGTGCTGTCAGTGGAGTATTAAAGTCCCTGACTATTATTGTGTTGCTGTCTATCTCTTTTGTTAGGTTTAGTAGTAATTGCTTTATGAATCTGGGAACTCCAGAGTTAGGTGCATATATATTAGGATTGTTATGTCTTTTTGTTGAATTGATCCTTTTATCATTATATAATGACCTTCTTTGTCTTTTTTTTCACTATTGTTGCTTTAAAGTCTGTTTTATCTGATACAAGAATAGCTATTCCTGTGTGCTTTTGGTTTCCGTTTGCATGAAATGTATTTTTCCACCCCTTTACCTTGAGTCTATAAGAATCCTTCTGTGTTAGGTTTGTCTCCTGAAGACAGCAGATATTTGGTTTGTAACTTTTAATTCATTCTGCCAATCCGTATCTTTCTTTAAAGTTTTAAGTTCAGGGGTACATGTGCATGATGTGCAGGTTTGTTACATATATAATCATGTGTCATGGGGATTTATTATATAGATTATTTTATCACTTAGGTATTAAGCCTAGTATCCATTGGTTATTTTTCCTGATCCTTTCCCTCCTCCCACCTTCCAACCTCCTACAGATCCCTGTGTGTGTTGTTCCCCTCTATGTGTTCATGTGTTCTCATCATTTAGATCTCACTTGTAAGTGAGAACATGCTCTATTTAGTTTTCTGTTCCTATGTTAGTTTGCTAAGGATATTGGCCTCCAGCTCCCTCCATGTCTCTGCAAAGGACATCATCTTGTTCTTTTTTATGACTGCGTTGTATTCCATGGTGTATATATACCACATTTTGTTTATCCAGTCTATCATTGATGGGCATTTATGTTGATTCCGTGTGTTTGCCATTGTGAATAGTGCTGGAATAAATATATGCTTGCATATGTCTTTACAATAGAACAATTTATGTTCCTGTGGGTATATATCCAGTAATGGGATTGCTGGGTTAAATGGTATTTCTGTCTTTAGGTCTTTGAGGAATTGCCATACGGTCTTCCACAATCTGTATCTTTTAAGTGGAGCATTTAGAACATTTACATTCAACATTAATATTGAGATGTGAAGTACTGTTCCAATCATCGTGTTGATTGTTACTTAGTGAACTTGTTTTCTTCATTGTGTTCTTGTTTTATAAGCCCTGTGAATTTTATGCTTTGAAGAGTTTCTATTCTGATGTGTATTGACCTTTTGTCTCAAGATTTAGAACTCCTTTTAGCATTTCTTGTAGGGCTGGTTTAGTATTGACAAACTCCCTTAGCGTTTGCTTGTCTGAGAAAGATTTTATTTCTCTTTCATTTATGAAACTTAGTTTTGCTAGATACAAAATTCTTGGCTAAGAGTTATTCTGTTTAAAGAGACTAAACTTAAGACCCCAATCCCTTCTGGCTTGTAAAGTTTCTGCTGCAAAGTCTGCTGTTAGTCTGATAGGTTTTCCTTTACAGGTTACCTGATGCATTTGTTTCACTGCTCCTGGAATTCTTTCCTTTATGTTGACTTTAGATAGCCTGATGACCAGATACCTTCTTGATGTACTTTTTGCAATCAGTCTCCCAGGAATTATTTGAGCTTCTTGAATTTGGTTTTCTAAGTCTCTAGCAAGACCAGGGAAGTTTTCCTTAGTTACTCCCTCAAATAGGTTTTCCAAATTTTTTGCTTTTTCTTCTCCCTCAGGAACACAGAATTCTTATGTTTGTCAGTTTTACATAATCCCATATTTCTTGGAGACTTCTTTTATTTTGTTGCATTCTTTTTTCACTATTTTTGTCTTGTTGGATTACTCCAAAAACCTTGTGTTTAAGCTTTGAAATTCTTTCTCCCAATTGGTTGACTCTATTGTTAAAACTTTCTACAGTATTTTGTAGTTCCTTAAATGTGTCTTTCATTTCTGGAAGTTCTGATTGGTTTTTCTTTAAAATATGTATCTCTTTAGAACATTTTTAATTAATATCCTGAATTGTTTATTACATTTCTGTATGTTGGTTTTCACCTTTCTCTTGTATCTCCTTGAGTAACTTAGTAATCAACCTTTTGAATTCCTTATCTGGTATTTCAAAGATTTCATCTTGGTTTGGATCCAATGCTGGAAAGTTGGTGTGATATTTTGGGGCTGTTAAAGAACCCTGTTTTTTCATATTGCTAGAATTGCTTTTCTGGTTCCTTCTCATTTAGGTAGACTATTTCTTCTAATTATTTTTGAATTTATTTTTATTCAATGATTTTTTAAAATTTCATTTATTCCTTCTTGAAGATGTGACTTTAATGTTTATAGTTTATTGTTACCTAGCTTTGGCTGTGGGTGCTTTCAGTGTTAAAACCTCTGTATGAATTTATAGAGAATCTTTGTGCAATGGCTTTCTCAGATGCTGATGGTCTTACCAGCCCTATAAGAGATGATAAAAGGAGTTCTAAATCTTGAGACGAAGGTCAATACACATCAGAATAGACACTTCTCAAAGCATAAAAATCACACGGCTTATAAAACAAGAACACAATGAAGAAAACAAGTTCACTAGATTAGTAGTGATGTGCTGGGTATGGGAGCAGGTTTTCTGTTTTCTGTGGGGCTGGAATGCAGAGGTCTCATGAAGCTTATCTCATTTTCCAGTGGCGTGCACTTTAAAAAAGCTTTCCCCCCAGTATTTTATTCACTGGGTTAAATGATTCAGGCTTTGGGCCAGTAGGAGATGCTCATGGGTAAAAACTGGCTTTGGCTAAAGCAGGTGGGTAAATGCAATACCCTAATATTGGGCAGAGGTCCCAACTTTGACAGAGGTGGTTGGGTGAACTCTCAGTAAAAATGCACTGAGGTCTTTTCAGAGGGAGGGGAGGGAGCCACCACAGCTTTCCTTCCAGATCAGCAGGAAAGCAATCTACCTTCCAGTCATACTCTTGACCTTGTGTTCTGGCTATACAGATCAGACAGGCATCTCTTTTTATCTGCAAGAATGCTGATGCTTCATTTAGAGAGAGATTGTGACTCTACCTCTCATGCAAGCCTGAACCTGGAGGGCATTCCTTCTCTGGGGATACAGTCACCCTGAAGTTCCAGAAAGGCTGCCTACAGATGCACTCATGCTGAGATTCCATGGGAGAAGCCCCAGTTGTGTCTACAGTGGTGAGTAAAAGGGAGGAGTCCTCTCTCCAAGACCCTTCACAAGCACCAGGGCTACCTGACTACTGGAGTAGAGCTACAGAGTTTCCCCACTGAGCCCAGCATTGCACCTGTGCCTCTGCTGAAGAAAACATCTCACAGGTGGAAAGTTCAGGGACTGAAGGCCTGCAGTCCAGTATCTTTTGTCCCATGCTCCCTTAATGTGATACACTCCCTCTTCCCCTAAGTGTAGCAGTCCCTGAGGACCAGAGCACTGTGAATCCTGTTGCTCCTCTGGGTCTAGCTGCCCAGTGGGGCTGCCACACTCTAGGCTCCAGTGATGTGACTTGTCCTCTAGTCTCTAAGCAGCAAATACCAGCACCAGCTCTGGTAGTGATGGGAGGGGAGTGATGTAAACTGTGAGATTTCCTTGGTTATAAATAGCTTTAGTGTGTTGAGTTTTTCAAATGCCAGCTATAGTCCTAACTTACTAGGCACATGGGCAAACTCAAGCCTTCTTGGTTAGCGAGAGTGATGCAGGCAATGAGGATAGATGAGGCCATGCAAAAGTTTTCTCCTTTCTGATTGCTGTGTTATTGTGCCTGTAGATGCTGTCACGGGCTGTGCTGGTTGACCACCAGCCAGAAGGTGGTGCTTGCAAAAGAGCACCAGCTTGGTGGTAGCAGTGGAATTTGTGCTTGGTTTATGTTATCCAGGAGAGGTATTCTGATGTCTCAGGTAATGGGTGGTGCCATGGAGCTCCCAAATGTCTTATTCTGTTGTGTTAGGCTACCAGGGCAGGTGGAAGGACAAATCTGGGTGTGGGCTGGGTCAGGTAAGTTTGTGCTCTGGCTCCCTATGTGGGGATTGAAGAGCAGTTCCCTGGCCACTGGGGTAATGTTCCAGGGAGGAGTGCAGCTACCTGTGCTGCACAAAAGAATCTGCATGGGGAGCGGGCAGGTAGCAGGTGGCAGTAAGCTCCACTCCACTCCCACACAGTTGGCAAGGCAGGTCTCACACCCACAGTGTTTTTTAAGGAGCAGCTAGCTGGGTTTTAGGCAGCCTGCACTCAGAACTCAAAACTTCCCCAGGCCACAAGCCTTCCTGACAGAGACAGAACTGTGTGGCTTTCAGGCCACACCTCTCTTGGTCCACCTGTGAAGAAGAGGTGTCCAGCTCCTGCATCTGTGACTATAGTACTCTTCCCACTCACCCCTCAGTCTGGCCAATGGGATTTGTGCCTACTCAAGATTATATTGCAAATCTCAGTTGAAAGCGTCTCCTAACTGTGACCACTGTCTGAGTTAGCTGGTAGGCTTCTGTGAGGTCCCTTGTGAGGTTAGGCTCAAGAATGGCTTCCCATCATCCCCACTGCAGTCTGGGACTGCATGCAAAGCATGTCCTGATACTGCTCCTTCTCATATATTCCTCATCACTCACTAAATCAGCTCCAGCGCTGGGCAGGGTCAAGGCTGTCGCCCTTGGCTGGGTAGGGGTAAGGTGCTCCCCCTTGGCCTGGATTGCCCGGCTGCCCTGTGGGAGTGTGTCACAGTAGCAGTCTCTCTCCCTCTCACGCTCTACAGACTCAACAGTTTTCCATCTGGTTCACAGTGTAGGCTGCTGCCCACTGCTTCTTTCAAAGGGTCTGTGGTTTCTTTCAGTTTTTCTGTTAAGTTCCTGTGTTGCTCCTTGAAAATGGTTCAAAATCTCTACTCACTATTTTGTCTTTCAAAGTGGGAAAAGCATGCTAACAATGTCTCCAATCCACCATCTTGCAAAAACAAATGTGCTCTCTTGTCTCTGAGTACCTAATAAACCTTACGTTTCTCTTCAGGGCCACTTTTCCACTTGTGTGCAACATCCCTGTACTTCTACTTTGTTGAGAACTCTGCTCTTTTTTCTCTCCTTCCTCATTAATTTTCCTTTTCTGTTGGATTATTCCTATCAATATACAGACATGTTGTATTATCCGCTATTAAAAAGAGATTTCTCTTGGATCCGCATCCCCCTGCAGCCTTGCTTACGTCTCTTCTTTTCTTCATAGTAAAATTCTTTTAAAGATTTTTATATACTTGCTGTCTCCACTGCCTTACCATCCAATTATTCTGAATTCCACTCCTGTCAGGGTTTTGTCTCAACACTCTACCTACACTGGTCTTATCAAAGCTACAAGTTACATTTATCTTGCCAAATCCAATTCGACAGGTCTGTCTGCAGTCTACCTGACTGCATAGATGCATTTAACATAATAGTCTTCTGCCTCCCTCTTGAAATACATTTTCACTTGGTTTTTGTGCCCCTCTCCTTTCTTTTTTTCTCTTTTCCAGTGCCTTCTCAACTTCCTTAGCTTGTTCTTTTGCCATCCCTGACCCCTTAATGGGTAGGGGGGCCTGTGCCTTAGTCCTAGAGCCCCCACTTCTTCTCTTCCTTAGTCATCCCATTCAGGTTTCTGACTTTAAACATCATCTACAAGCTGATGATCCCCAATTCTATACCTCTAGCTGTAACTTTTGACTGAACTCTAGACTCATACATCCAATTGCCTACTCAATGTCTCTATTTGGTCATCTACCAGGTACATCAACCTTAATATGACCTAACTCTCAGTTTCCGCTCTCCCACACTTATTTTCCTTGTGTCTTCCCTCTCTCAATTTATGAAAACATTCACCCACTTGCTGGGGACAAAAATTTAGGTGGCATCCTTGATTTTCCCATTTTCTTTGCCCTGCCCATTCAATCTATCAGCAATCATGTTGGCTTCACCTTGTCAGTATGTTCTGAACTCAACCATCTGCCTTTTCCACTGTCATCCCCAGGTCTAAGCCACCACATCTCTGGCTTAGGCTATGTTTGTCTTCCTATATTTTGTCCACCACATTGAAGCTAGAGTGAATTTTAAAAATAAATAAATTAGACAGATTTTCCTGGTTACCATCCTGGCTCTGCTACATATAAGCATGTGTGATCATATGTTATAAAATCTTTCCGAACCTCAATTTTGTTATCTGTAAAATGGGGAGAATAATATAATATCACCTACCTCATAGACTTACTGTGGAGATATTAAATGAGTTTATATTTGTAAAGCACTTGAAGCAATTCAAATACATGATCAACATTATTATCTACCTAAAAGGAAGAAGCTGAGGCAAAATTAATATATGTAGAGAGTTTATTTGTTGGGCCAAGCTTGAGAGTTGCAGCTTGTGGGCATAGATTCAAATTGCCCTGAATATACACTCCAATTAGCAGCAGTTACAAGTAGATTTTTAAAGAAAAAGGAGAGGGAGTTCTTAAGAATTTACATTAAGGTAACATAAGCTATTGATTGGTCATACATTTTTCTTTGTATCACAAATTCCAGGAATGTGAAGATAACGGATGAGGCAGCTAGTCAGGAAAAAAATGCCTTTAAACAATTGTCTCCAGGCATGGGTGGGTGGTGGTGGCGGGGATGACTGAAGTTCCATACTCATATCTCTCTGGGCCTGATAAATTTTGCTTACCTTACATAGCTCAGACTGTTCTAAGCTACTTTTGTTTTCTCACTATATTAGAGATTTTAAAATACAATAGCTAAAACTCCAATTGCTTCTCATTACACTTAAAGTAAAATCCAGTTTGAGCATGAGTCTCTAAGGCTTTATGTTTTCTTGTTCCCTGCCTGCCTCTTCAAATGTACTATTTACAACTCTTTTTGTTCTCTATTCAACTACACTAGGCTTCCTTATAAACTTCAGGTCTTAAAGCTTGATCTTGGCTGGGCATGGTGGTTCATGCCTGTAATCCCAGCACTTTGGGAGGCTGAGGTGGGCGGATCACTTGAGGTCAGGAGTTTGAGACCAGCCTGGCCAATGTGGCAAAACCCCATCTCTACTAAAAAGATAAGAATTAGCTGGGCATGGTGGTGTGTGCCTGTAATCCCAGCTACTCGGGAGGCTGAGGCAGGAGAATCTCTTGAACCCACCCAGGAGATGGAAGTTGCAGTGAGCCAAGATTGCACCACTGTATTCTAGCCTGGGCAACAGAGCAACAAGACTTCATCTCAAAAACAAAAACAAAACAAACAAAAAACAACAACAAAAAACCCGATCTTGCCACTGGTTAGAACAATCTTTGTTTAATTCACTCTTCAGCAACTCAGGGTTCTTCCAACTGAAAAATGATGAGGTTCATAAACTTGGAAAGGAGAGCTTTATTTCTCATTAAGGGTTGCAGACTGTAAGGTGGCCATTCTGACAGGCTGAGATGTATAACCTTTGACAGTAGCCAGAAACTGGCACTTCAAGGGAGGGAAGCATAAGACAGGACTTTATGCAGAATGGGTTGGCTAAATGTACATATTTAATAAGTGATAGGAGGAGTCATAAATATTCATGAAAGAAAAAACATGTGCATGCACAATTGAGCTTCACATTTCCTTGTTGGGCTGCATGTTCAGAGAATGGTAGCATTAGTATGATCTGAGGGTGGAGATTTTGGCTGTCTTGTAATCAACTGATGAATTCTTCCTGCCCTCTGCACAGACAAAACCAATTCACTGAGACTGTGGTATTGCAGTGAAGAAAGAGTTAACACAAGGTAGCCAAGCAGAAGGACCAGAGTTACACTTAAATCAGCCTCCCTGAGAATTCAGAGGCTAGGGTTTTTCAAGGATAGTTTAGTAGGCAGGGGACTAGGGAATAGGTACTGCTGATTGGTTAGGGATGCAATCATAAGTGTGTGGGAAATGGTCCTCATGTGCTGAGTCTGCCTCTGGGTGGGGGACCACAGGACTGGTTGAGTCATAAGTCATGAGTACAGGTGGGGTCAGTTAGTTGCCAGAATGCAAAAATCTGAAAAACATCTTGAAAGACCAAACTTAGGTTCTACAATAGCGATATTATCTATAGGAGCAATTGGGGAAGTCACAGATCTTATGACCTCTGACCAAATGACCCCTGAGCAGTAAGGGGTTATAGAAACTATGTTTACATTTTAGCAGAATTCAAGTCCTTCCTGTAATTCCTGATCTTGTGTCCTTTCATTAGTCTTGCAAAGGTGGTTCAGTCCCTGAACAAAGAGGAGATTAATTTTAGGGAGGGATGATTATCATGCTTGCTTCAAAGTTAAACTATAAACTAAATTTCTCCCATGGTTAGCTTGACCACACCTAGGAGTGAGTGAGGACAGCCCACCTGTGAGGCTAGAAGCAAGATGGAATCTGCCATGTTAGATTTCTTTCACTGTCATGATCTTTGCAAAGGTGGTTTCACTCTTATATCAAAAGGTGAAGCAGAAGATATGAAAATCCTCAATGTGCCATCTCTGTAGACTGACCAGAACCACTCTATGGTTAGTGGTCTCTTATCGGGAAGGAAGGCTGTTTAGTTACTGTGTTGTAACTGCGAAAGGGAGGGGAGTCCAGTTGCAAGTCTTGTTGCAGCCTCAGATGATTGGCTAAAGGTGATAAAGGAATGAGTCTCCCATTTCTTGTTTTCCAGAGCTGGTTTCTGCTTACTCCTTAGGAAAGAATTCTGATTCAAGGTTAATAAAAAAGGGGCATACTGAGGCCTGTCTGATCTCCCATTCCATCATGGCTGGGAACTTAGTTTTTAAGGTTTCTGTGGGGTCCCCTTTGCCAAGAGGGGATCTGTTTAGTCAGTTGGGGGGCTTAGGATTTGCTTTTTGTTTCTCAGGTCTGTTGAAACATTGCCTCTTCAGAGAAGCCTATTCTGGTAGCCTTTCCTAAAATAACCCCACCTAATCCCCAATTATACTCTATTCCCATATATGTATTATTTTTCTATAACAGTTTTTGTAATCTATAATTATATATATATAGTTTATTTATTTATTATTTTCTGTTTCTCACACTCCCATGGTATCTCCATGATGTAAAGCATTTTGTTTGCCTGATTTACCTTTGTAGCCCCAGGATATAGAACAGTTCCTGGCACTAGTTGGCACTCCATAAAAATTTGTTGAATAAATTGCAAAATAGTCTTATAAGTGCACTTTACTATTTGGCAGAATTGTTGCCATTTCATTCTTCTTGGCTAATGAATAATGACTGTGGGGTAATTTAATCTTCTTAAATTAACTGTGAGCACTTGATTGGGATTAAGCAAATTCCAAATTTACTTGATTGTAGTACAAGGAATTGTTTTGACCTTTTCAGAAGTGTGACTTTTTCAGTTACTACCGTTTTTATTAAATCATTGTGTAAAAATGAAATCTCTGATCTTCCCTAACAGATGCAATTTAAATTATTTGGAATAGTTGAAGAAGATAAAGAACGAAGGAAAGGGTTTTCTCTCAATATTTATAGTCTAACAATTTTTGATGAATGTATTTTCTGATTCATAGCACATGTTATCAGTTTGGTAAGAATGTAGTATAATGATAGAACTACTATGGTGTCACAGTTGCAAAGGCATATGGTGAGGGAGGCATTCACCTTGACTGGACAGGGCTTTGGATGTAATAGTGGTGAGACTAATAGGATAAATAAAATGGCTATAAATTCTCCACATTAAAATCTATATGGTAGTGCTGAGACAGCAATATTAGCATCATGTAGGCACTTGAAGTGGTGTCTGTAGTGAACCCTATATTCTTGAGGGAAAAATTCAGTGTTCATAGATATTTATAATCATCTAGGGTTTTGCTCTGGGTTGCTTCTATGGATGCACTTGTTGGCTTCTGCGGTCAGGCATCTTCAGAAGCAGCCCTACAGCAAGGTGAGCCAAAAGTTGTGAAGAGCATTCCCAGAGCCTTGACTAGACCAGGACATTAAGGAGATCACACAAATACACTCCTCTCCCTACCTCTAGCCCATGCTAAGCGTGACTCATGGTTGCATTTAAATGAGTCCTTGATTCTTCCAAGCCTGGTTTATCCATGTTTTTCCAACAATTATTAAAAGAGGGAAACATATTAGCTTTGGAACATTTTCCTTGCTGAATCCATTGAATTGGACAGAGCCTAAAGTGACCCTCACTGGTTTTCTACTTCCTGGTATCTACACCTTTGTGTAATACCCTCTCTTTGAGTGCAGGTGAAATCTGTAGCTTGCTTCTGACTAATAGAGTAAGCCAGAGATGATGGGATGTCATCAAAGTGACTGTTATATTATGTGACAAGAGATTATTCTGCATGGGCTAGGTCAATCAGATTAAAGTCCTTAAAAAGAAGGACTGGGCCCTATCTGAGGTGAGATACTCTCCTGTTGGACCTGAGGAGGCAAGCTGCTAAGATGTGACCTACCTTTGGAGAGGGCCATATGGCAGGGAACATACAAGTCCTACAACTTGCAAGGAATTAAATTCTGCCAACCACCCAGTGAGCTTGGCAGAGGATTCTAGTTTCCAGAAAGGAACATACCCCAGCTAACACTTTGATTGCAACCTTCCAGGAAGGATCCAGCTAAGCTGTCCTCAGACTCCTGGCCCACAGAATCTGTGAGCTAATAAATGTGTGTTCTTTTAAGCTGCTGAATTTTTTGTATTTTATTATGCAGCAATAGAAAACAAATATAGATATCAATTCTGTTCACACGCACACGCAAAACAGCATTGAGTTTTGTGATGTCAAGTATATTGTAACCACTTTACATGTGAGAATAGGTTTGGGAGGGATTCTCTGTCTTCTAAAGTTAATGTGGGAAACACTGTAATGTGATGTAGGACAGGTGTGGGAAAGGTGTCTATAAAAAATAAGGTCAAAGACAAGTTATTTGGGAAGATACGGATTTCTGTTATGAAACAAAGAGCTTTGGAAGAAAAGTAACCCTAGAGTGAATGTCAAATAAAATTTACAGGAGGCCATGGGTTTGGACTGAGCTCCTGCAGTAGGCCCCAATAGACCAACCAAAATGGAGTTTCTCATGCTAAAGTTTCATGTCACCAAACTGAAACTGTTGTTTATTTGATCTTCCAGGTAATCGGGAGAGAGATAATAGTCAAATCTCCAAACGGGCCAGTTTAGCCAGCATGATAAAGAAGTCTTCTCTGGTTTAACCTTACAAGGAAGGTAACTTGATTGCTAAGCAACCCCCTTTTTGATCCTAGTTTCTGCTTTCTTCAGCCCTTTTCTGCCTATAAAGCCAAACTCCTCTGGTCAGCTGAATGGAGCACCTTTTCTGAATTTTTAGAGGAGATGTCACCCTAATTTGTGAGTTGCAAATAAGAGTTAGTTAGATCATTTTGCTAAGTTTATTGTAATTTTGTCTTTTGATAAGAGTTCCTTGCGTTGCTTTTACATGTTGAAGTGAGAATCTGTCCCAACCGTTTCACACCCCCACCTCAGTGGAGGAAAGGGGAAGGAGGTAAGGCCATTGCTTAGAGGACAATGAGGACAGCCCACTCCTTCCTTCTTTTGAGCAATACTAAGTGCAGAGGTGAAAAGCAATTTACAGTCTGTTTTTCAAGCTGGGAATTACTTGAAGGGATCAGTGGGTTCCTAAGTGTGTCAGTAGGGAGAGGTGGGAAACCTGGTTGGAGGTGGAGCAAAAGTGCAGGAGGGGGAGAGCTAAAGGGAGATGGACACAAGAAGTGAAGCAAAGGAGGAAGAGTTGGGGAAAGAAGGCCATGTCCCGGCAAGGCCTGGGGAAAGGTCAGGTCTTCCTTCTAGTGTTCCACATGATCCTCCCCCTCCTACACTCCTCATCAAAGGAGAAGAATGAGTCCTGTGTGACCTGAGGCTATAAGAGATCTGAACTAGTGACCACAACACCTGAATCCCTGATTCCCTTCCTTTCCTTTCAGTCTCCCAACACAACTCCTGCCAATACACAGGCACCCCAGGATGGCCCCCTTGGTAATTATTACTTCTCCAGTGAAGAATTGCTTGAAGGTTGCCTGTGGCTGTGACTCATGGTGGCCATCTGTGTCCTTGTGATGTCTACCCACGGACCAGGCCTGGCTGGAGAAATGGTCAGGTGTACATCTCTTTGCCTCTGGAAGGTAGATGCCAGCACTTCAGCTCTTTAAAAAAGGAGTCATCAAACAATTTCCAGATATAATTGAGACCATAAAGAAAACCATTAGAGGCCAACTGTGGTGGCCTGTAATCCCAGCACTTTGGGAGGCCGAGGTAGGAGGAACAATTGAGGCCAGGAGTTGGAGACCAGCCTGGGCAACACAGTGAGACCCTGTATCCACAAAAAATTTAAAAAAATTAGCTAGATGTGGTGGCACACACCTGTGGTCCCAGCTACCTGGGAGGCTGAGGGAGGTGGATCTCTCGAGCCCAGGAGTTTGAGGCTGCAGTGAGCCATGTTCATGCCACTCCACTCCAGCTTGAGTGACAGAGCAAACAAGCAGAAAGAGAGAAAGAAAGAAAAGAAAAAGAAAGAAAGGAAGGAAGGAAGGAAGGAAAGAAAGAAAGGAAAGAAAGAAAAGAAAACCATTAGAAACTCAACTGAGGATTTCCTGTGAGTCTGAAACTGAGAATGGGGAATATTCTCTGCCCTGACATGCTCTCTTCCCTCCCTCATCTCTGGAGTCTAATAGAAACCTAATCAAGTGAGGCTGGCATTAACAAGAAGAAAGCATTGTCCTGAAGCAAAGGAGTCCATTTTCTCACATGAAAAATAGAACAACTTCCACTATGAACCAAAGAAATTTATATAAAAGCAATGATTATTCAACATGCAGATCATTCAAGATATAGGTAAATATTTAGAGAATGACAACAATTCCACTTAGAATCATTGGTGTGCCTTTCTGAGATACGCAAGTGTGGGAAACATGGGTTCTTAAAGATAGAATCTAACCTTAGCCAATCCCTCGGCCCATTTCTGATCTCTCTCATCTTCAACGTCAGCCCTTAAATCTCAGAGATAAAATGATGCTCATTGTTTGGTAGAAAACAAAAGGTGAAAATCTGGTGGTTGGTTTTTGGATAGTGTCACAATGGTCCTGCTTCAAAGTAATCCCCTCAAATTGACCTCATCATATTGTCCTTGGTATCAATATGGCCACATCAACACAGCTTCATCAATAGATCATGCACTCCAGACAGAAATCGGGTACAACATTACCTCCACACAAGAGTGGTTATTATACCATCTGCCCTTGTAAATGTCCACCACTGACATCCATGCTAATTAAATCAAGTTGATTAGAACTCAGCAATGACCTAATTCCATGTCTTACACATCAACAGCTGTTTGTGTATACCAGTTAGTGGGACAGGGCAACCAAGCCACAGAAATAATTTAGGTGGCACTTTCTAAACAATGTAGATCAATTTAAAGTACACTCACTTGTGGTAAATGACTCATGGTGGAACAATGAGATCAAACCTATAATAACTAATGTTTATAAATGGAAGAGAATGTGACAAGGGTAAAAAATTGTTAATAGAGTTACTTAAATACTTCAGATAAATTAATCTAGTTAACAGCTACTTATTGAGCACCTACTATGTTCCAGGCAGGAAAATCCTTACCTTCATGGAGCTTTCATTTATGTGGATGGAGAATAAAAACATTGAAAATTAAATATGTATTATGTCAGAAGGTGGTAAGTGCTATGAAGAAAAATAATGCAAGAAAGGGGAACATTTCACATCTAATCTGTCAGCTAATCCCGATGGTTTGCATTCAAAATATATTCAGAACCCATACTTTCTTCACTTCCACTGCTTGGGCCACATCACCAAAAGAATAAAGCCCTAACCTCTTGATTGTTCTTCTTGCTTTAACTTGGCCCCTTTTAGTTTATTCTCAATACAGTAGCCAGAGTCATTCTGCTAAAAAGAAGTTAGATAATTTCATTCATCTCCTGTAAACATTCCAGCTGTCACCCAGAGTACAGGCCTGAGTCTTCAAAAAAGCCTCTGAGGTCTTGCATTGTCTAACCTCTGTGTTCTCTTTGTGTTCATCTCTTATTACTCTTCTCTCTGCTCCAGTTTCACTGGCCTGATTGCTGGTCCTTGAATGCTGGGCACCTCCTTCCTCATGGCCTTTGCTCTTGCAGTCACTGTGCCTAGAAATCACCTTGTTTATTTTTAATTTTTGTTTTTGCCTTGGATGCCACCAGCTCCCAAATCACCTCTGGTGTCTGCACTTCAAAGTGGAATAAGTAGGGGCTTGACCCCATGATCACCTTTGACCAGTTTTGCCTGCCATATCATCAAGCACAATGTGCCACATTAAAAGGGTGATAACACACGTGACATCTTGTCTTGCTCTGTTCGTCACTCCCCCATCCAACTACCTAATGCTACTTTTCTCATTTCACCCTCACCTTCTGCCTTAGTCCTGTGCTATTATCTTCCTGACTGTGCCCTTGACTCCTTTGCATGTGGACCCTGCTCCATTCTGGTAAAGAACACTGGACCTGCCATGGCAATGCACCTTCTTTCTGACTCAGACCCACAGAACATTTCTAACTGAAGGCTGTCACCAACCTCACCCATGCTTCAAACATAGGAGGCAGGATTTGGACATGACTAGTTCAAGAAACCACATTTCATTTGAGTGATAGTAATAAATAGCGAAATGGGAACAAACATATACAATTTTACCTTAGAGCTGGTAATGATCCATAGGGTGAAGTGGAAGTTCTTCACTCAGCTCCTTATTCTAGGAAAATCTTCCCTTCTCCCATCCCTTCCTCATTTCTGAAAAGGAGAAAATATTATTTTGATTGTATATTTAGATGGTTAATTAGGCCACTCATGGTGGGGTTATTAACAGATGTGGCTCTCTGCAGAGATATGCACTTTTCTTGTCTACCTCTTGCTCCACACTGGAGCAATGTTAAATTCTGTTTTCTCTCATTCTCTTTGGCCCTGTCATGTTGCTGATCTCTGGGTACTAAGAAGAAATATTCAGGTATGGGCTTGAAAGAAGGAAGAGGAAGTGGTTCAACTTAGCTTTCCAGAGTTCCATATAACAGTCTTACGTGTTACCTATATCTATTAATATACCTGTCTTCCCCATGATATCTCAGACCCCAGCTGGAAAGAATTGAATGGCTGGGGTGACTGATTAGCTGGAGGCTGAAATCATCTGGAGGCTTCGTTTCTCACATGTTTGTTGTTTGGGATGGTGACTTGAAGTCTGGGCTCAGCTGGGACACTGTCAACTGATGAGTCTATGTGCATCCTCTTGATACAGGTTGGACTTCTAACAATGATTTTTATTATACATTAAAATGTAGTATAGTACTATATAGTTCCTGAGTGATGAAAAACAGCTTTCACAAACCCCAGATTTCAAAATCTCTCAGGCTGCGTTAAAAAAATGTTTGCTCTTATTTTCACACACACAACACTAATTGGGGTGCTTTTTATGTTACTTGGCCTACAGCAGATTATGAGTGGCAAAGTAGACATGCAAGGCTGGCTGCTACAGGCAGGTGTACAGATAGTGCAGTGACTGTCAGATTAGTATTGGGACTGCAGATTGTTTTTTTAATCAATTAAAGGAGGAATGAAATCATCATTGCAATTCAGAAAGAACAACACAGTATGAATCATTTAGTGCAAGAATCAATAGATCTTCACAACTCACTAGCTCTTTCAGGCAGTACAGTGTGGTAGGGAAGGGATTTCATTTACTGGGTAAGGACACAGGTTTTGTAGTGAGACACTCTTGAGTTCATTGTCCTATTTCTATTACTTAGCAGCTGTAATAGAAATTGGTTCTGTAAAAGGGACTTATCAGACTCATCTCGTAGGATTTTTTCGGTGAGGGGAGGAGGGGAGATTAAACGAGGTAATGTTTGAAAAGCACAGCATAGATGTGGATGCTACAAGCTGATAAACAATGGTCCCATCTCTGAGAGTCCTGGTGATGACCATGAATCATTAAGAGATGGGCACAATATAATATGTGCACTCATTTTCTTAGAGAAACAAGGAAGTGTACTGTAAATATTATCAATATTAAAATATTAAAATTATAAGGGTCCCAAGTAAAACATCTGTATCAGACAAGGTTTTGACCAGAAATAGCCAATTCAAATGGAGTGATTTGTGGATAATTTTACAGATGCATGGGCAGGGTGGTATAGGGAAATCACTGGCTAAGGTGGGAAGGTTTCATATTACTACTCCTAGGTCTAAGAGTAAGTAAGGGAAGTTAGCAGGACCTAGACCCAGTGAGGCTATGTGGAGAGGGCTGCTGAGACCTTTGGTGGAGAGACCCTCTCTCTGACTCCTTAGGGAGAAAGGTGGAGGAATAAATGATCTCGGCTTCCTCTTTCTAATCAGCTGATGCTATGCATTGGAACCTACTGGAAGCCAGTGTGCAACATAGCCTGCTGTTGAGGTTCACTCAAGTTAGCCCTCCGGGACTTGGAACAGGGTGAACAACAATATCCTTTTCATCTCCCAGACAAGGAAAGATGAAAAGACCAACAATATGCAGTATGTAAAACTTAGAATATCTGCAAGCAAGATTAAAGGGCTTCTCTCTCTGGGTTTGTGAGTGTTTACTTCCCTGTTTCTTCTCCACTCTGATTTTCTGTGGACAAGTCATGTGGTGATTTTAGATGAGTTTAGCCACATGTAATTTTTGCAGCAGGCTGATGTAGACATTCTTCTTGTTCCTAGACTGGCATCCTCACTCAACAGCCCTATAAGGTGCTCAGAATTGTGTTAGAGGCTGCGGGAGAAACAGACAAGGAGGGAAACCCAATTCCTGTCATGCAAGAACTTACAATGTGATAAGGGAGATAGGACAAACCCATAATATGGAGCAATTCAAGATGATGTATAATTAAAATATGGTAGGAGTTCTGAAGAAGGCCATCATTGAGGACTTGGGGCAGAGGGAAGAAAGATTTGTTGGAGGGGACAGCACAGCTGAGCTGTAATTTGACAGTAGGTGAGGTAGAGAGGAGAGCATCCCAGGTGACCAGACTACATAAGCAAAGAAGTAAATTTTTGGCTTCCAGCGGCACCAACCAGTAGAACAACCATTACCCAGTAAGCAAGGTGGAATAGGCTGAGAGTTAGAGGATCTCAACTCTGGTTTTGGGAAAAATGTAATATAATAAGTCCCTGGGGAATAAGGTAGGGTTACTTTTTCATTTGCTGTCCTGTTAAATCTGAGATATAATGTGAAGAGATCAGAAAAATTTCTAATGTTGACTTTTTTTATTAATGTGGGATCTTCAAATGTGACCAGGTGAATTCAGTAATTTTCTCCAGTTTTTCTAAGTGCTGAATTTGTGAGGTGCTCACTAAGAATCTCAAAATAGTGAGGTTGATGGATTTACATTAATTATTATGGTTGCAGGAATTTAACTGACTCAAACCTCTTCCTAAGACAGAAAATTTAATTGACAATGAAAATAAAAATAGAAATTTACATTATCACTGTGAATATGAACACAATTATGATGTATTTCAAGGGTCTGACTTTCAAATGAGACTTTACAAATAATTGTAAGCACCAATATTATATCTTATCTATGTAAAATAAGTTATCTATTTTCTTTTGTGGTTTTATGTTCTTAGGAGTTCTATGGTGAATTTTCAGTGTCCTTACTTGGCACTTAAAAAATTTTTTTTGGCTGAACTCAAAATGCTTCTTTCTTTCATCTGTACCATTAGTTGATTTAACAAGTCTACCAGCCTGTGCTTTGAAGAAGGAATGAAGGCTACAAATTGGGGGTTGACCCCACCACAACCCCCAATAAATGCAGAAGATGAAAAGAAAATAACATTTACTTAAATTTTCTATCTACCAAGTCCTTTCATATATTTGATGTTAGTAGTATCCATAGCAGCCTAGTAGAGGATTAATATCATTTCCAATTTATATTTGAGGAAACTGAGGCTTGGAGAGGGTAAATTGTCTAAGGTCAGACAGCTATAAACAGATGGAACTGGAGTTTGAACCAGGAACCATCAGCTCTTTATTCCAAACCTCATTTTCTTTATATTAAAATAATCTATTTACTGAATTAATTCTTAGACATTAATAATACTTTTATTTGAATCTCACAAATATTTTATACAAAATTATGCCTTGTACCTTGGAGAATAACAAAGTCAAGCAAAAATACAGAATGACACGTATTTGTTACTGTCTCAGACTCAGAAAGGAATCAGGGCTGATGCCATAGTTTTGTTGAATGAACTCTTCCCCAGAGGTATCCGTTATTCTGACTTCTAACACCATAGATTAGTTTTCCATGTTTTGAATTCCATATGCACAGAAGCATGCAGTACACATTTTTTTTTGCATGTGGCTTTGCCTCAAAAATACATTTTTGAGATTCATCCATGTTATTTCACGTGGCAATTGATTGTTCATTTTCGTTGCTTGTAGTTCAGACTTCCCCTATCTAATGACTGTTCAGTTAATAATATTCATTATGATGACTCTTAGAAATTTATACTATTTTTAAGGAATGACTCCTTTTTATTAAGTATAATGACTTTTTCACTGTAAAATATACTAAATAAATGTGCTGTAGGAAGTGATATTTGACAATGATTTCAAGAAGACACATTCACCAATAATCTTGACACAGTTGCTCCTGACAAAAGACTGTCACATGAAACAAATTCTAATTGTGTGACACATTTACATGAACCCAAATGTGTTGTTTTGCATGTACAAGCCACAAGAGAGGGATAAAGAGGTGATTTATTTCAGTGGTTCTTCATTGTGTTGAGTGGATGTGGTATTTCCACTTGTTTCAAAGGGATCTCATGATTAGCCTTTATTTTGCCCTCTATTTTGCTTTTCTGTACTTTGTCAGTGCCATTTGAGTGTGAGAAACCCTTAACCCCCCAAATGTTGAAAAATTGTCATAGAAAATGGTGTAGAAAGAAGAAAAAAGATTGAATGCAAAAAACCTTCATTACATTTTATGTGCAAACTATTCTAATCTATTGTTTATTACATATATAAATTTGTTTTCATTATTCAATTTATTATTTTCTATCTGGATCTTATATCTTGGATTATTAGGATTAGAATGAAATACATTAGTTTTTTCCATCAAAACTAATATAAATATTTTTCTTTTAATGTTTTTGATTTAGTGGCAGGGTTTTAAGGAATGAATTAAAGTTCATCGGGCAAAGGATAGGTATATTCCATACCACGACTATATCACAACTTATCCATTCTATTGTTGATGAATATTTTGGTAGTTTTCCTCTTTCTGCAGTTAAGAATAATGTTTCTAAAAATATCCTGTACGAGCTGTTTTGTGTGCACAGGTTCACACTTCTGTTGGGTATAAACTTAGGAGTGGTTTTTCTGGATCACATAAATACATGTGACTAATAGATAATGCCAATGAATTTTCTAAAATACTTGCAACAATTACATTCTCACAAGTAGTATATGAGAGTTTTAGTTGTTCAAATCTTTGCAAACATTAGTTATCTTAGTATTTAAAATTTTATCCATTCTAGTGTGTATGTCAAAATCATTGGGGTTTTAACTTGCATTTTCCTGATTATTGAAAAGTTGAGCATCTTTTCATATGTTTATTGGCCATTTGGATATTTTCTTTTGTGAGCTGTCTGTTCTAGTCTTTTGCCTGTTTGTCTGGCATATTTCTATTGATTTGTAGGTGTTCTTATACATTCTGGATACTAGCCCTTTGTTAATAGCGTTAAAAATATATGTTCTTAGCATGCGACTTGCCTTTTCACTCTACTAGTAGAGCCTTCTGGTAAGCAGACATTCTTAGCTTTTTTTTTTTTGAGACGGAGTCTCGCTCTGTTACGCAGGCTGGAGTGCAGTGGCGCGATCTCGGCTCACTGCAAGCTCCGCCTCCCGGGTTCACGCCGTTCTCCTGCCTCAGCCTCCCGAGTAGCTGGGACTACAGGTGCCCACCACCACACCCGGCTAATTTTTTATATTTTTAGTAGAGACGGGGTTTCACCGTGTTAACCAGGATGGTCTCGATCTCCTGACCTCGTGATCTGCCCGCCTTGGTCTCCCAAAGTGCTGGGATTACAGGAGTGAGCCACTGCACCCGGCCTTCTTAACTTTATTGTAGCCCAGTGTATCTATTTTTCCTTTACGGTTTGAGTTCTTTTGTGTTGTTAAATAAATCTTTGCCTACCTCAAGGTCACAAAATTGCTTTTTTATGTTATCTGTGAGATACCTGATTGTTTCACCTTTCACGTTTAGATTTACAATCCACCTGGAATTGATTTTTTGAAATGATGTGAAGTAAGGGTCAAGTTTCATTGTTTTCCATATGGATACCCAATTGACTCAGCACCATTTTTTGAAAATATGACCCTCCTTCACTTCTCTATGGTGCCATATTTGTCATAAATCAAGTGACCATATATGTATGGGTTTGTTCTGGCCACTCTACCCTGTGTTGATCTGTGTATTATGTATCAGTAGCACATTAGCTTAATTCTTAAAGCTTTATAATAAGTCCTGATAATTGGTAGAGGAAATCCTTCAACTTTGTCCTCTTTATGCTTGTACTGGCTACTCTTGGTCTGTTGCATTTTATTGAAACTTGAGTGTCAGGTGGTCAACTTACACACACACACACACACACGACTGCTGGAATTTTGATTGGGATTGCATTGGAAATATAATTTAATTTAATTTTCAGAGAATTGATATGGTGTATACTTTCATTTATTTATATCTTTAATATCTTTTGAAAATGCTATATCATTTTCTGTATACAAGTCTTATGTATATTTTATTAGATTAATTTCTAAGGATTTGTGTTGTAGATGCTATTGTAGACTACAATACTTCATTGTTTTAAAATTTAATTTTCCAGTTTTTTGACGCTGGGATAGAGAAATACAACTGGTTTTGACTTGGTATTCAGTGACCTGCTAAATTCACTTTTTAATTTCTATAACTTATTTATAGATTCTTTGGATTCTCTACATTCTCAATTATGTTGTCTGTGGATAATGACAGCTGTATTTCTTCCAGTCTCCCCTTAGCCCAAAGGTGGAGCTCTTTGAGGTCCCAGTCTAAAGCAGAAGAAGGTGATTTAACCAGTTCCTTGACCTTGGTGGGCCTTGGACTCTTACTTTGGTCTCCCCAGACCTTCAAGGCTGCTACTGAGCAATGTAGTCTCTTAAATGTCTCTTCCAGATAGACAAAAGCTAACAGGCGAAAGCCGTCTCTGAGTTCTGTCTTCTTTAAATCTTGACCTGGTTTTTCCTTACTGTTTTGTTAGCTCTTTGATGCTTTTATTTATTTATTTACTTTTTTTTTTTTTTTGAGATAGTCTTACTCTATTGCCCAGGCCAGAGTGCAGTGGCACAATCTCGGTTTACTGCAACCTCCACCTCTTGGGTTCAAGCCATTCTCCTGCCTCAGCCTTCTGAGTAGCTGGGATTACAGGCCTGCACCACCACACCCAGCTAATTTTTGTATTTTTAGTAGAGACGAGGTTTCACCATATTGGCCGGGCTTGTCTCTAACTCCTGACCTCAAGTGATCTGCCCGCTTCAGCCTCCCAAAGTGTTGGGATTACAGGCGTGAGCCACTGCGCCCAGACTCTTTGATGCTTTTAAAAAGCTGTTTAAAATATTTTGAAAAATTTAATAACATTAAAAATATTTCATCCAGTATTTTTCTATTTGTCTTCAGTGAAAATATTGTATTAATTACCTAGCCTGCTATTACTAAAAGCAGAAGTTCATTGGGTATTTTTCTATGGCAGCCTTGGGAAAGAAAGGATGCCAGGTTTCAGGACTGAATTCTTATGTTTATTTGGGAGCAAAGAGATGAGTCATGGATGACGACGGCTGACAGAGCCAGGTCAGAATGACCTTCTTGCTTTTACCGTGCTCTGGGATTGCAATGCTCATGGACAAAGCTAAAATTGTAGAACTTTGTATACTGGGAATGGGTGTAAGAAATACTCCTGAATGCACGTGGAAACACCTTTCTTATCTATGCTAAACATAATTGATTGGAGTTCACCCAAAGCTTCTTTCCTTCAAGCATTCATGTTTATTTTTAATCCCTGGGACTACAGTGTCACATGAGAGTCAGTTCAAGGAAGTGAAATTGAGTTCTAAATTGGATAGTATAGATGAGCAGATATGAACATGATAGAAAAGGCCTTTTACATGTTTAGGGACCAGGGATTCAATGTGTGTGTGTGTGTGTGTGTGTGTGTGTGTGTGTATTTTGAGACAGGTTCTCCCTCTGTTGCCCAGCCTGGAATGCTATGGTGTGAACACAATTGCAGCCTTGACCTCCTAAGCTGAAGTGATCCTCCCGCCTCAGCCTCCTGGCTTCCTGAGTAGCTGGGACCACAGCACTGAGTAGCTGAGGCACATCACCATGCCTGGCTAATTTGTGTATTTTTTGTAGAGACCTGGTCTCGGCATGTTGCCCAGGCTGGTCTCAAACTCCTAGGCTCAAGCAATTCTCCTGCCTTGGCCTCCCAAATTATTGGGTTTGTAGGCACAAGCCACTGCACCTGGCTGAAATCATTTGCTGAGTAGACTTATTTATTTCACAGCATTTGCTGAGTCATATCTACAAATACAGTCATGTGTCCTTTAACAATGGGGATATGTTCTGAGAAATTCATTATTAGACAATTTCGTTGTTATGTGAGCATCATAGAGTATATTTACACAAACCTAGATGGTATAATGTACTATACATTTAGGCTATATGGGATAGCCTATTGCTCTTAGGCTCCTATATAGCATGTTACTGTACTGAATACTGTAGGCAATTGTAACACAGTAGTATTTGTGTATCTAAACATATCTAAACAAAGAAAGCACAGTAAAAATACTGTGTTGTAATCTTATGGGGCCACCGTTGCCCATGTGGTCTGTTGTTGACCAAAATGTCATTTTGTTGCGACTGACTGCAGTTGGCACACAGAAATAATTCTGCTGTGTGGGGACTTAATTTGAAATGGTATTTTTTATATGGTATTTATTATAATGGATTTTTAGCTATCATAATTCTGGGCTGGGTTTTCCATATATAATATGCATTCTGATGAGATTCCATCTGAAGACATGACACAAAACCTTATGCTAAGCAGCACTCTTTAGGGAGGACTGAATCCAGTCATAGACCATTGCTGAGTTTCTTAAAATGTTGTTCCTCCCCAGCTGGGTGCAGTGGCCCATGCCTGTAATCCCAGCACTTTGGGAGGCTGAGGCAGGTGGATCACGAGGTCAGGAGATCAAGACCATCCTGGCTAACACAGTGAAACCCCGTCTCTACTAAAAATACAAAAAATTAGCCAGGCATGGTGGTGGGTGCCTGTAGTCCCAGCTACTCAGGAGGCTGAGGCAGGAGAATGGTGTGAACCCAGGAGGCAGAGCTTGCAGTGAGCCGAGATCACGCCACTGCACTCCAGCCTGGGGGACAGAATGAGACTCTGTCTCACAAAAAACAAAAAAACAAAAACAACAACAACAACAACAAAAATGTTGCTCCTCCCCTTGCCTTCCACTTTTGAAAAATACTCTAATACTCTATTCCATAAGGAAGCATTGCCTTTTTAAAAAATTTTTTTCTACAAAAAAAAAAAAAAAAGATTAAACCCATCTTTCAAGAGCTGAAGGATCAGCAACAATTTAAATTTTCACATGAAAATGGCTGAAGGCCTCTGGGAGCCTGTTGATTGAGCAATCATCCAGCTTTAGTTGATTCAGAGACACCTGAGCACTGGAGAGTCAGCCTTTGTCTTTCTTTTCTAAGAGTCCAAGACTTTGTATGTTCTTTAGCTATTAAGGAAACATGGCTTTTGACTATGTGTGCACTTCCTATGTAGGGGTATTTTCAGTGTTATTAGAGGCAGAATGTTAAGGAAAATAGACATTTGCAATGAACATCTGTTACAAAGTTAGAAAGAGTCTGGTTTAGGGTATCACTAATCCCATACCACAAAAATATCTGGTTGAATGGTCATTGCTAATATTCATGGAGATTCAAGCTAAATACAGTTAGTTCATCCTGCTAGGACTCATTTGACTAGAACCTATCCTTTGCATCTAAATGTTGTAAATAAACCTTTAATAAATAGTTATCAATACAGTATAGAATAGTATATCCAGAATGCAGAAAGATCCTTTCAGGCTATAAGAGCATTTTTAATAAAATTCAGCTATGAGATATGAGATGGAATAAGTAACAACAGCAGCAACATCCACAAAAGCCTCAGACAAACAAATCGTTCATGCACATATTTGTGAAAGTATCTCCTTCCCATATCCCCCAACAGAAATTATTATTTAATTAAATGGGCAAAACCTTGAATTAAATTGATCTTATATACTGTACTGTATGGCTAAGAAAACCACCTCTATTTTATGTGGTGGTAAACACACGTAAATAATGGAGGTCAGAGAAACAGGATGAATTTATATTTCTAGTAGGTTTGAAAGGGTTTACAAATTGTGTGGGCTTGAAAAATAAATATTTTACAACCACATTTTATGCTGTCAGTTTGATATTTCAATATAAATTGAATAAATCCTCGATGTGCCTTTTGTTTGCTGTTACCTGTTGTAGAATAGTACCAAATAAAGGTTTTCGACAGGGAAGACAACAGGTGTCATCAGCAGAAAGAGAGACATGATTTTCACATTAAAGTGCCTTGGATGGCAATTAAATCAACAACAAAACAGATATAGAACCCTGAGATTCAAACATCAGAGAAATGTGAATAATGCACAAAATCATGGTAAAAACACCAAATTATAGTTTCTTTGGAATAACATTGTATGTAATGCCAAAATATGACAGGTATTACTGTCATGTGATATTGAGATATCTTGAGGCAATACATTGGGGTAAATTCATTTTAATTGAAACCAGATTTTCAAAATTTACAGCTCCTGTAATGTATAGAGACAGAATACTTCTTGTAACACATGATTAAATAAACTCCATTTGGAGGGAGAGAAAGACAAGGGTTGGACACTTAGGCACTAAGAGTGGCCCTGTAAAGAAAATAGGAAATCAACAACCCCGAGACGCATGTAAGTACAAATGCTTTCTAGGATTATAAACTACTACTTCAGACACTCAGACAACTAACTAGTATTTCCATTACTTCTCACTGTCTTCCAACTGTTTCTTTTTATTTCTCCGACTAGTGTTGGGCAAAGTAAAAGTTGAATACCCAAGCAGGCTTCCTTCCATTGCCACTAAGTCCCCACAAAGTTGCTTGAAGGATGCCCTAATGTATATGACTAGAAGAGGGAGCAAGAGGCTTGGAGGGACAACTATGGTCAATGATGATATGACAGTCACTGGGGACACAGAGACGGTCAAGGAAGAGTTCTTGTCTTTATAATTTCCATAATGAGTTGAGAAGGCAAATATATTAGCAAATAATTGTAACCACACTATGTTGGTCATGATAAAATAGATTTGTATAAAATAGGGGTATGTGGGATGGGGAAGGAGTAGGGTGGAGGTGAGTGGTGGGGAAGGCACAGGGAGAGCCCAGAGAGAGGTATCTCTCTAGCTGAATCCCTAAGGCTGAGCAGGACTTCTCTAAGCAGGGAAGGGAGAAAAGGCCTTCTGAGTAACAAGCATATGCCAAGACCTGGAGATGTTTAACAGATCAGAGTACAGGTGTGATGCTGGGAAACAGGCTCTGAATTTAGATGTTGTCCTACAGGCCAGAGGGACAAATATAAGGGCTTGAACAGAAGTGTAAAATTATTTGATTTGCTCTTTGGAAAGATCATTCTCTCTGCTTCATTGAGAGCTGACTGAAGAAAAACTAGGGGAACAATGACTAATTGGGAAGTCATTGCCAGAAACCAGGATTTGAACTAGGACAGAGGTGTGGTAGAGAAAGGTGTCAAGATAACTACCAGATTTCAGGCTTGAGTTACCAGCAGTTTATCACTAGGATAGGGAATACAGATTTGGGAAGACAGTCATTTGAGTTTTGGACATGCTACATATGTGGTCCTGGATGATAGCTTGGTTGATAGATGATAGTGTAGAGTATGGATAGAGGGAGGCTCAGCTTGGCATTGACCTTACAGGCAGAGGGATAGTCATCCAGATTGACTGGCAAGTACCTCTCTAGAAAGTGTTTATCTCCTGTATACAAAGCCCAGGAGAATGGGCAGCTTTCCTCCCTTCTACTGCGTGGCTAATGTCACCCCTCTACCCCAGCACTGCAACGGATGTGTAATTTAAAAGAAAAATAACCTGTGGGAGTTAGTGGGGTGCCAGTCACTCTCAACCTCATGTTAAATAGAGTAATAAATAGCTGAGCTCACCTTAAGTTTGGAGGAAGTGGGAGGAACTGGTTTTGGGATATGTGAGAAGCTGCAATTACTGGATAGTGGCAACTAGACAGCCAGGGGTGCATGACACCACCCAAATTAGGGGATTAGAATAATGGAATGCCAGCTGTCAGGAGGAACAAGTCCAGACAGGGAGGTGAGATGGTCCCAATTATAGCACTTTGGAATTTTGTCCCTAGAAGGTCCTGTTTACTGTATTGCTAACAATCCCCCACAGGTGGAGCCTAACACTCATGTACTAAGTACTTTTAATTTAAAGTGGATATGACCATATCTGTGAGTCCATTTTACAGATGAAAAATCTGAAGCTTGGAGAGTGGAATAACTTGCTAAGTGGCACAGCCAGATCTTTCTGCCTACAAAGTCCATAATACTCTTTGTACTGTATCATATTTGATCCTGAGAGGAGAGAGGAAGTAAAATTAATAGGATGTGCAAAAGTGTTAAAGTAAGAAGAATGAGTAACATTATTAAAATGTGTTTGATAGATATAGGTCCTTGGAAAAGACGTCCCCATTACTTCTCGTTGCAGTGCCTGTGTTCAAGCCTCTTCCCAGATCCTCAGATCTCTCACCAGAGTCCTAAGGATTGCATTTGAGATAAGGCAAATCTGAAAATAATAATTTTACTTCTTCAAGATATCAGTCACTGGTTATTAGCATTCCATCTAGTGGCTTTGCTACTCAAATTTATCTACCATGGAACATATTGGCAGTGGGAACATGTTGTCGACAGTGCTATGTTATAGAGAATATACAGAGTAAAGGCTTATCATTTTCAATGTCCTTACATTTCATTATCTCACATCAATCCTACAAGATGACAGATTTCAGAGTTAAGGAAATGGAGGACCAGAGAGGTTAAGTGACTTGCTCAGACCTACACGTCTAGTAAGAGTTGGTGCCAGTACTAGAAATGCAAGTCTTCTGACTTATTGGCAATATGCTTTCTGAGATATCACACAGACAGGGTGTGGAGAGATACAGAGAGAGATGAGGGGATGGGAGGGAGAGGTTATATAATAGAGAAAAGGAATGCAAAGCAAAATCTAATAAAAATCCAGGGAACAAGGAATCAACAACTTCTTTGCTTTCAAATGCATCATTATGGTTTTTCATCCTTTTGTTTTGCCCACTGTTTTCAAAGATTTTTAGGCTCTCAAGATTTCAGTGAAGAGCCACTTGAGGTAGCCACACAGGCTGTCACTAAAAGGTCCTGGAGCTGAGGAGTTAATGGACCCCAGAAATCTACTGCCGCTGCAGTCACGCACAGCATCAGAGTTACAATTTCCATGCTGGTAATGAGCAGAGCATGCCCCATGGTCTGAAACAGATCCATGGTAAGATGCTACTTGTTGCAAATAATAGCAACTGTGAACAGCATACCAGTGGGGCTGACTCTGGGCCTGGGATCCACTGTGGCACAAGTACCACCAGTGAGATTTAATTGCTCACCTTGAGAGCCACTGTAGATAGGGCACAGGACATGGGGAGAACTGTTTCCACCCCTTCGATGGCAGTTCCTTCCACTCACTGGCTTTAGTGGGTGTCGGTCAGTGTGCCTTACTTTTCAAAGAGCAATGTTGAATCTCTATCAAGTAATACAGCCAAGAGATCCTTCCAGTCTCTCCTGAAGCAGTTCAACAATTCTCAGGAAATATTTATTTCTGCTTATTAACAATGTTGACCAAGGATTAAGCATTCTTATTTCTGGACTTTTTCTCTCCCTTGAGTTGTCTCTTTGGACAGGGAGCAGAGATGGCACCCAGGCATACCTACAAAACTTAATTGCTCCTTTCCCCTGGTTGTCTTGCCTGCCACTGCTACTGAAGCCAGGCTAATTAGTTTCTTACAGAAATATCCATCCAAATCTGTGCTAGTCAAATCAAAATATCTTTATAATATAGCTTTCAAAGTGCAGGGAGAGCATTGATCCTAATATCTCTGTTTCCCCTTGAATGCCAAGATGGAAAAAAAATATGTTCCAGTCAAATATCCCCCCAAAAAGAGCATGTCAAAGTATTAAATGCATCAGCGATAGCAAAATAGTTAAAATCCTGCTGTTGCAGCAGACTCAGGGTCATTACTTTTGATGAATATTTTCCTTTTTTTAAGAGGCATAGCTAATATAAGTAAGTAGACCAAAGAGGGTATTTAAAATATATCCATAGATTGCCTTTTGTTAAGATCTTTAACCCTGGAAAATCATGTCCGTAATCGTAGCTCATTATCTTAATTAGATCTGTCCTACATTATCTCACGATTTATTCTCATTACTTCATAGGTGATCAGCCTTTTGAAAAGGATGTGAGCAGAATTTGCTGATTTTTATTGTGGTAGTCTCTGTCTTCTCTTTCAAATTCTATTTAGATCTTTTGGGTATAATAATGGTGATGCTATAGTTAATTAAAAATTACATTAGAAAGATATTAATATTCATTCTACTGAATGAGCACAGGATTAACTCAAGAATTAAAATCTCTATAATGGCTAATGAGGTGAACTATGCTGGGATGCCCATAAAAACAGAAATGAATCATAAAAATGGCAAAAAGTCTGAAGCTTTTTGTCCTATTGTCATGCTGTTTGTATGGAAAGCAGGGCTATCTGCTCACAAGTCACTTGAATATATGCTTGCCCCCAAGGGAGTGATGGTACCTGATGTTCAAGTTGCAGCTTCTTAGGATCAAGATTGTGTTGTCAGGAAGTTGTACCTTCTCTCTTCCCCTATCCCTCTCACTCGGGTTAAAAACATGAGGAATAGCTGTCTAATACTTTGTCAGTTAACATGGGTTTATATCGTTTGAGGTAGGAAATAAACACCACACTTTCAGTTTTCTGGTTTGTAATACAGATTGTAATATAGGAGAAAAATTACAGATGAAGAAGGCAGAATTTGGCTATTGATACAAAATAGGAAGGGAAAATTGCAAGATTAAAGTTATTAGCAACTGTGTGTGGGGCAGTTATCTCTAGATGAGACATCACTGGGCAAATGCTGGCACCTTCTGGGGCAGGTTGGTCCTAGAGGGAGACACAGTCCCAGGGCAGGGCAGACAATTAGGATTATGGAAGTTCACTGTCAGGAAACATGCTCATGGGCAGCTTGCTCATGGCTGAAGGGAGGTCAAGGTAGAACAGGGCAGGGCCTAGTGAGGAAACCATAGCTGAAAGACCAATAGGCTTGGTTGGCTATAGTTGATGAGTTTCTAGATAATCGTTTTGTAGCAAATGTGCACAAAAATATGGAGTACAAAATCAAATTTTGTTCTGTCCTAAAGGTATCCTTGGAAGAGAGGTAAAGTGTGGTGGAAAGAGCTCTAAGCTGAATCAAAGAAATCTGTAGTCCTCCTTCATCTATAAGCCATTAATCAAATTGCTTAACCACTTTGGGCCTCAAATTCTTTATCTCTGAAATTAGAAGGTTGAAGTAGAGCATGATCACTAAGATCCTTCCAACTCTAGAGTTATAAGTTTATCTCACATGAAGAGTATTGCAATAAAAGTAAAAATACCAGGTATGGTAGATTGAGTGTAAAAAGGCCCCAGTCATTGCTCTCTTAGAATCTGCCTCCCATGCAATTGACTATGCAGCTTTTCCCACGGAGGTGGAGTCTACATTTGAATCTGGTGTGGCCTTGTTACTTGCTTTGGCCTACAGAGTGGGATGCAAGTAATGGTGATCCAGGTCCAAGTTTAGGCCTCCAGAAGTCTTTTGCTCTTTTGCTGTTTCTCAGATCCCTGTCTCCACTGACAGGACAAGCCTGAATTAATTTGCTGGAGGAATGAGACAGGTAGAAGAAAGCTGTGTCATTTCAGTCAAGGCTTCCTCATTCAGCAAACCTCAAGCTGGTCTGTTAGCTGATCACAGACACATGAGTGAGTCCAGATGAGATAATCCAAGCCCAGCCCAGATTACCGGGGCTGCCCAATCTACCCAGACTTGTGAGAAATAAGAAATGCTCCTTGTAATAAACCCGTAAGTTTCAGGGGTTTTCATATGATAAAAGTTAACTGATATGTAAGGTCCACTTGTTCACCTAAGAATTCAGTACCCAGTAAAATTCTCTTTCTCTCTCTCTCTCTCTCTCTCTCTCTGACTGTGACTATTTCTCAGGGTCTTCAGGAAATATTTCCAAAGTATTCATGAAAAATCTTACTTGCCAAATAGCACCCACAGGGTCCTACTACCACTTCTACTGGGCGCTGTTGATTCAATTGGGCATGTTGATACCCTATTCGTGGTGGTCATTGCTTCTACCTTTTTCTGCCTTGCACTAGGGAATCAACAACAAGTGCTTCAAGATGCCAAGGCTTTTCTTGAAAAGAGGGTAGTGAAATTGCAGAAATACCTTGCTCCTCATTTTTTGCTATTCTCTGTTACATGGTTACTAAAGCTATGTCAATATGCCTAATGTCTTAAGGAAGTTTAAATTAAGATAAATTTTAGGTTTTACTTATGGTTCTTTGTTTCTCCAGGACCCTGGGCCAGGGAAAGAAATGAATGAAGATGCCACCTTATGCCCAGAACGCTTCTCTCATTCAATGATAAAGGCTTTGTGGTTGGGTCAACTTTTGTTATGCTCAACTCTTTCCTTCGTAAGGATGGGCTCTTTCCTCAGGAGGCTTTTGTACTCCCAATTAACGCATTGCTGTAAGTTTGCCATATCGTTATGTAACACATACCTGGATGTGTTTGAACTCTGTCTCAGGATGAAGCTATGATGTCCCATTGCAATTGTTTTGAAATCTGCTTCCTGTATCCAGAGAGAGGGGCATTAAGATCCCAGAGATAGGTAGTTAAACATAACCTGCATGTCAGCTGCTCTTCATTGCAAAATGTCTGTGTTTGCACATAATACCTTAACATTTTCAGCTTCAGCTCACTTCAACATAGACATTTATGGGATCTTTTCAAACCTATCCTTCTCCATTTATTCACACCACAAAATCTAGTGATCAGCATAGACCCTGATAAAACTTTTGTAGGGAGAATGAGGATGGGGCTTATATTGCATAATATATTAATCTAACTTCAGCTATGTTGTGATAATAAATAAACCTTCAGATCTTAATGACTTTGTATAAATAATAAGTATTTCTCTCCCACGCAGAATCTGATGAAGCTCTATTTTGTAGCTATGCCATCTGGATCATATAGCCTCCAAGGCCAGCAGAGCAGAGGAAGACAAAGGGCAGAGCAAGATCGAGGTGGAAGTTACACGTCCTTTGTGCTTACTTTCTACCGGCCTCATTGGGTCGCACGATCCCACTCCAACAGGGGCATGGGGGCTTGGAAAATTAGAAAAACATGTGAATATTTGGTAGACACTTACAATCTCTGCCAGCATCTGCCCTTCTAATCAGCAAATTTTCAATTACTTTTTTCTTCACCCACATAAGACATCTTAATCCAACTTCAGGGGAGACATCCTGATGTCCAATCTAGTCACTGCTTCAAGCTTAATGGGATACATGGGCCTCTCTGTCATGTCGGCATGAGGCTGTTCTTGATCAGGTGACCTATGAACTGAAAGAAAGGATATATCGTTGTCCTCCACTGTCTATATCACTGCATACAGAGTGGTGGAAAGGAAGAGAATAACGATGGTATACATTCCTATTTGAAAGGGGATGATTAGAGACATAAAACAATGATAATATCTCACTGGTCAGATATGGTGAAAGTTCCCCTATGCAGGGGATGGTAAGTGTTCCTTAATTAGGCCTTGGTTCTGGTCCTCGAGAGGCATCCTTTTATCCATTGTCCTCTATGGCTATAAGCTGTGCCCTCCAAGATATTCTTTCTTTTCCATTACTCTCTGAAGTGGGTGAGAGGGAATATGTCTTCCTTTGGGGCTGCACAGTTTTCTCAGCAAACTTTTTTCCCACGGAACATTGGCAGCTTAAGGGTTATAAGTCTCAAAATGTCAGTGGCTTTTTTTAGTCCAGGCTCATGATTTATTTAACAATGCATTTCCCTCAAACACACAGTAGGCTTCTGATCTACTTGCTTTAAATAACTTTCATGTGGTAGTAACCACACCTAAAGTTCTTTTCTAGGCATAATTCTAAAATCTGCTTTGTTTCGTTGCTTTCTCGCTTCTGTGCATTTCTCTCTCTTCTATATGGGGGCTATGTTGAAGATGTCTGACTAATAGGTAGAAAGTTCACACAATCTGTTTACACTCTTTTTTTATTATTATACTTTAAGTTTTAGGGTACATGTGCACAATGTGCAGGTTAGTTACATATGTATACATGTGCCATGCTGGTGTGCTGCACCCATTAACTCGTCATTTAGCATTAGGTATATCTCCTAATGATATCCCTCCCCCCTCCCCCCACCCCACAACAGTCCCCAGAGTGTGATGTTCCCCTTCCTGTGTCCATGTGTTCTCATTGTTCAATTCCCATCTATGAGTGAGGACATGCGGTGTTTGTTTTTCACTCTTAATTGATTCTCGTCCTAAGTCATTTCATCCAATGGGGACATTTCACTGTGATTTTGTGGCAGTCTTTTGAGATGCCAAGTCTTCCTGTTGAGAGCCTAGAAGTAGTCACTTATCCAACTTGCAAACTTCCAAATTTCTGAACGATTTTTATCCCTTTCATTTCTGTTTGCAAGCCAGCCAGGGTTTTCCTGAGCTTATTTCATTATTACAATCCTCTGCCAAATACAGCCAACATTCACTTTCAACATTGTTTCCCTAAGTCATTGGGCTCAGAAGCCACACGGTCTGCCTCCCAAATTACCACAGGATTTTAATTTTTGCCAAATGGTTTCCTACTGCTTAAAATGGATTGCCATTTTTTCCAGCCTCCAACATTGGATTCTTCACTGCCCTCTGCCTAATTGCTAAGTCATTGCTACACATTTTAGGTTTCTTTGTGTTGGCCTCTTATCACTGATAAAAATTCTGAATTTGTTAGGATAGGCTAGAATATGCTGTGAAAACAAATATCCCCATTTCAATTCACTTGCTAAACAAAATGAAGTTATCTTTTTTGTTCACACAAAATCTCCAGGTTCCTGTCTGATTTCACTTTGGCCTGTGGTTGTGAGTATTGGAGAAGTATAAATTGTGGGGCAAATGGAAAGGAAGTTCAAGGTGACATTTTGCTTAGCAAACTCGAAGTGTATGTTGGTATTATTGCTTAAGTATGGTATATTTATTTGTATGTTTACATAGTGTGACTGCCTACTGGCATTAAAAAAATCTATAGTGCATGGTTCACTGTTTTCCCTCCACTGAGAAGAGCAATGAGTAAGAATAGAAATAGGAATATATTTTATCTGATGAACCAGGGTGAAAATTAGCAAAAAATTTGTGACAGTGGATATATAAAATAAAATTTCCCCTTAAGTTATAATCATGTTTACACTTTTTGCATATGTAACTAAATGAATGTATACTTTCTTCTAGTGGCTTATTGGTAGAAAATAAACACAGATGTTTTTGTTTTATATTTTACAGCAATGCTTTCAGTAACCTGGAGAGGTACACATGGCTGGTATAACAATTATCTTCATTTAATGATGTGGAAACACCTACCGCAAGCCCTGGAACATGGAGGGTCTTGAATAAATTCTGTCAGATGAATGGACAAGTGCACAAAAGGTTGAAGGAGTGAATGAGGCAGGTTAAACGACCAGTTCTAGATTGGTTACTAAGTGACACAGCCTAACTGAGTTTTCCAATGTTCCACTAACCCTGCCTCCAAGCAGCTTCAGAATGCAGCTTACATTTCTGCTATAAATATTTTCTTTAGAGTTTTGCTGATGAATTGAAGTTTCATAACAAGAAGAAAGCAGATGGCTTTTGGGAGGGGTTTATACTTGCTCTTTTAACTGTGTTTCTGTTTTGCTTGTTTATGCAGAGTGTGCACAAAGGTTGCCAGAGCCTTAATTTCAAACTGCATCATTTAATAAAATACAATAAGGAGAATTAAGAAGAAAGGCTGCAGGGAAACATCCTGCTTATTATCTCTGTAATGAGAGGACTATTTTTTCTCCCATCAGTTGCCAATGATGAGGTTTTTTGTTTCCTTTTGTGCGGGCACAATTGTGATACTCAACGAGAGCAGTGCGAAGTGCCACTTTACAGCCAAACATTCAATTCCTCTTAATTCACAAGGGAGAGAAGGATCAAGTTGTGCAGCTGGGAGGTGATGTTTCTTCCCAGCAGCTGTCATTGAGGAGACACGTGCAAACCATAGAAGTCATTTGTCACAAGAACCCCATCCAGAATTTGCTATGTGCGTCTCACTTGCTAACGTGACATGAAATACTGAAGCTTTCAAAATCAAGTACACAGACTTTGTTGTGTTGACATGGGCAAAATGAAATGAAGAGCTGAGGCAATTATGTGGATAAATCAGGCCAAAAATATCCAACCATTGAGAGAAAAAGTTCCTTTGGCTCAAATTATTCGGAGTGACTGTCCATGTTCATCAATTTATCAGGATAATGAATTTTATCCTATGCTTTGTCACTATAGATATATCTTTAGTCTATGAATTTGAATGACTTTGTGATATTTTACTTCACTGAAAATTATAATAGGGGTTGAATGAGCAAGCACCATGTTAAAAGATTGCTACTGCAGCTATAATAATAGTCCAAGAGAATTTAAACCCCGTTATTCAATAGCTAGCAGATATGGTTATTGGAATGGGGGTAGAGAGGGAGACACGAAATCTGTTGAGAATCAAATTCTTGTAACTAATCTGTCTTTCCCATTTAGCATCCTATTATCCAAAAATATCTTGGTCTGTAGCTCCCGGCTGGTTTCCTGGTCATTTGACAACTGGTTAAATGAGCCTGAAAATTTCATCAGGTTTCATATAAAGAATAATATATTATAGTTATATACATATAAATGTATATCTTTGTGTATTTTTAATATCCCTTATTTATCTACAAAGAGATGAATGTTTGAAATATGTGACGGATAAGCAAGGTCAATTCTTGTGTCTGCTTATGCATTGGCATTGAGCTTTCTGCTTGGAGTCCTTAGCATATTCCGCACTTGAGCCATCCTTCTTGTTTCTTCATGTTTCCAGGGCCACTAGAATCACAGGCAAAAGGGCAGGAGCTTCTCCTTGGGGAAGAGGGAGAACCTCTGAGCACCTAGCTACATTACCTTGGGTGGTTTGGTCCTGCCAGAGTCTCTTAAACATTAGAGACAACTCGCCATTTGGAAGTTACAAATCATGAAAGTGCTCACTGAAGCAAAATAATACCACATAAGAAATAAATGCCTAATGTTGATGAACATTTTAATCTTTATTATAAAATTATAACACAAAGAAGAATCCTGAAGAATGACCCTAAAGCTTTTGTCACAATAGCATTGTAATGGAAATACAGGTGTGTTTTCTTTTCTTTCTTTTTTCCTTTTTTGAGACAGGGTCTTGCTTTGTTACCCAGGGTGGCGTGCAGTGGAGCTATCATGGCTTATGGTAGCCTCGACCTCCTGGGCTCAAGCAATCCTCCCACCTCAGCCTATTGGGCAGCTGGGACTACAGGCATGCATAACCACATCCAGCTAATTTTTTGTAGAGATGGGGTTTCTCCATGTATTTCCCAGGATGGTCTCAAACTCCTTGGCTCAAGTGATTCTCCCACCTTAGCCTCCCAAAGTGCTGGGATTACAAGCATGAGCCACCAAGCCTGGGCTACGTGTGTTTTATGATTAAAAAAGAAATACATGCAATTATTGGGACAGAACACAATAAAGAGAAAAATACAAATTACCTGTAATTCAACTATCCAGAGATAATTATTTTTTATGGACTGAATGGTGTTCTCCAAAATTCATATGTTGAAGCCCTAGCCCCTAATGTGATTAATATGGTTTGGCTGTGTCCCCACCCAAAATCTCATCTTGAATTGTAACTCCCACAATTCACATGTGTCGTGGGAGGAAACTAATGGGAGGTAATTGAATCATGGGGGCGAGTTTTTCCCATGCTGTTCTTGTGGTAGTGAATAAGTCTCATGAGATCTGATGGCTTTAAAAAATGGGAGTTTTCCTGTATAAGCTCTCTCTCTCTCTGCCTGCTGCCATCCATGTAAGACATGACTTTTTCCTCCTTGCCTTCCACCATGATTGTGAGGCCTCGTCAGCCATGTGGAACTGTGAGTCCATTAAATGTCTTTCTTTTGTAAGTTGCCCAGTCTCAGGTATGTCTTTATCAGCAGTGTGAAAACAAACTAATACAGTAAATTGGTACCAGTAGAGTGGGGTGCTGCTGTAAATACCCAAAAATGTGAAAACGACTTTGGAACTGGGTAACAGGCAGGGGTTGGAACAGTTTGGAGGGCTCAGAAGAAGACAGGAAAATGTGGGAAAGTTTGGAACTTCCTAGAGACTTGTTGAATGACTTTGCCCAAAATGCTGATAGTGATATGGACAATGAAGTCCAGCCTGAGGTGGCTTCAGATGGAGATGAGGAACTTCTTGGGAACTGGAGCAAAGGTGACTCTTGTTATGTTTTAGCAGCATTTTGCCCCTGGGCATTTTGCCTGCATCCTAGAGCTTTGTGGAACTTTGAACTTGAAAGAGATAATTTCAGGTATCTGGCAGAAGAAATTTCTGAGCAGCAAAGCATTCCAGAGGTGACTTGGTTCACCACTTGGGTGCTGTTAAAGGCATTCAGTTTTAAAAGGGAAACAGAATAAAAGTTCGGAAAACTTGCAGCCTGACAATGTGATAGAAAAGAAAATCCCATTTTCTGAGGAGAAATTCAAGCTGGCTGCAGAAATTTGCATAAGTAATGAGGAGCCAAATGTTAATCCCCAAGACAATGGGGAAAAAGTCTCAAGGGCATGTCAGAGGTCTTCACAGCAGCCCCTCTCATCACAGGCCCAGAGGCCAAGGAGGAAAAAGTGGTTTTGTGGGCCGGGCCCAGGGTGCCTCGCTGTGTGCAGTTTAGGGACTTGGTGTCCTGCATCCCAGCTGCTCCAGCCATGACTAAAAGGGGCCAAGGTACAGCTCAGATTGTTGCTTCAGAGGGTACAAGCCCCCAGCCTTGGCAGCTTCCATGTGGTGTTGAGCCTGTGCATGCACAGAAGTCAAGAATTGAAGTTTGGGAACCTCCGCCTAGATTTCAGAGGATGTATGGAAATGCCTGGATGCCCAGGCAGAAGTTCGCTGCAGGGGCAGGGCCCTCATGAAGAACCCCTATGAGGGCAATGCAAAAGGGAAATGTGGGGTTGGAGTCCCCACACAGATCTCTACTTAGACACCACCTAGTGGAGCTGTGAGAAGAGGGCCATCACCGTCCTCCAGAACCCAGAATGCTAGATCCACCAACAGCTTACACTGTTTGCCTGGAAAAGCTACAGACACTCAATGCCAGCCTGTTAAAGCAGCTGAGAGGGAGTCTGTACCCTTCAAAGCCTGGAGGTGAGACATAGAGTTAAAGGAGATCATTTTGGAGCTTTAAAATTTGACTACCCCACAGGATTTCAGACTTGCATGGGGCTTGTAGCCCCTTTGTTTTAGCCAATTTCTCTCATTTGGAATGGCTGTATTTACCCAATGCCTGAACCCCCATTGTATCTAGGAAGTAATTAATTTGCTTTTGATTTTACAGGCTCATAGGCTGAAGGGACTTGCTTTGTCTGAGACTGTGGACTTTTGAGTTAATGCTGAAATGAGTTATGACTTTGGAGGGATGTTAGAAAGGCGTGATTGGATTTGAAATGTGAGGACATGAGATTTGGAAGGGGCCAGGGGTGGAATGATATGGTTTGGCCGTGTCCCCACCCAAATCTCATCGCTAATTGTAACTTCTACAATTCCTATGTATCATGGGAGGAAATAGTGGGAGGTAATTTAATCACAGGGATGGGTCTTTCCCATTTGTTCTTGTGATAGTGAATAAGTCTCATGAGCTCTGAAGGCTTTACAAATGAGAGTTTCCCTGCACAAGCTCTCTCTCTCTCTTTGCCTGCTGCCATCCATGAAAGACATGATTTGCTCCTCCTTGTCTTCCACCATGATTGTGAGGCTCCCCAGCCATGTGGAAGTGTAAGTCCAGTTAAACCTCTTTCTTTTGTAAATTGCCCAGTCTTGGGTATGTCTTTATCAGCAGCATGAAAACGGACTAATACAGTGATAGTATTTGAAAAGGGGCCTTTGGGAGGTAAACAAGGTTAAACAAGGTCATAAGGACCCTAATCCAATAGGATTTGTGCCCTTATGAAAACAGGGAGAGACAAACCAGAGCTCATTGGCTATCTCTTCCATGTTGGGACACACAAAGAAGGTGGCCATCTACAAGACAGAAATGTGATCATGCTGGCACCTTGACCTTGAACTTCTAGCCTTTGGAACTGTGAAAATAAATTTCTGTTTTTTAAGCCACCCAGTCTATGGTATTTTGTTACAGTAGTCCAAGCCAACTAACACACCACTGTTAATATTTTTACATCCTTTTGTATTTTAATATTATTCTATACTAAAATATATATCCATCCATCAACCCATCCATCCTTATGTACCTATAAAGATGGCACTATGCCCAATGGTTTACATCAGCACTGTATGATAGACATATATTGTGAATCACATACATTAATCACATACATTTAAAATTTTTTTAGTGGCCTCTTTGGAAAGAGAAAAAATGATAATGTGAAATTAATTTTAGTAATATTTTAAATTTAACCCAACATAGCCAGAATATTGTCATTTCAACATGTAATTATTTAAAAATTATTCTTCAGGCCAGGCATGGTGGCTCACTCCTGTAATCACACTTTGGGAGGCCAAGGTGGGAGAACTGCCTGAGGCCAGGAGTTCAAGACCAGCCTGGGCAACACAGCAAGACCTTGTGTCTACTAAAAATAAAAAAAAATTAGCTGGGCATGATGGTGCATGCCGGTAGTCTCAGCTACTCAGGAGGCTGAAGTGGGAGAATAACTTGAGCCCAGGAATTTGAGGCTGCAATCCTGATTGTGCCACTGCACTCCAGGCTGAGCAACAGAGCAAGATTCCGTCTCTGAAACAAAAAGCTATTCTTGAGATAAGTAACTTTTTTTCAAAATTCTAATTCTATAAAATATCGTGTATATTTTACACATGCAGTACATTTCAATTTTGACTGACCACATTTCAATGCTATTGCCACCATATTGGAAAGAGCAGTTTTAGATCTAGGGCTTTCAGTCCTGGGCTGGAGTTGGACCTCTCTACCTTATTTGACAAATGGCGTTAGACAATTTATTTAACTATTTTTTTTTTTTTTTTGAGACGGAGTCTCGCTCTGTCACCCAGGCTGGAGTGCAATGGCGTGATCTCAGCTTACTGCAACCTCTGCATCCTGGGTTCAAGTGATTCTCCTGCCTCAGCCTTCTGAGTAGCTGGGATTACAGGTGCCCACCACCACACCCAGCTAATTTTTGTATTTTTAGTGGAGACGGGGTTTCACCATGTTGGTCAGGCTGGTCTCAAACTCCTGATCTTATGATCTGCCTGCCTTGGCCTCCCAAAGTGCTGGGATTACAGGCATGAGCCACTGTGCCCGGCCTATTTAACTTTTTTAAATCCTGAGCTTCTTGTATTTAAAATGAAGGTAATAGAAGCATCTACTTCAAAGTGTTGTCATGATGCCTGAATAATCCAATATGTAAAGCATGTATACTTCATGGTGGAGAGCACTCAATGAATGTTGGCTAAAATTATTTTTGTGGTTATAAAATATGAATATTTATTTTATAATAAATGCTGATTTGAATTTGAAGTCATTTCCAATTTAATAATAGTTTTCCATAAAGTCTAAATTTATAGACATGCCAAAAAGTGAAATGTGTTACCATCAAAGGTCGTATCTTCTCATTGTAGCGTGTGTGTATTTCTGCTCATGCTTTAGGAGAAGTATGCTGGTGAGAACATGCTATCACAAAAATCTTCCAGGGCTGACATGTGCCTTTATTGAACTGAACCCCAAGGTCTGATGGGCTGCATTATGTTGAGCATTCAGGCAAGTATTTGTAATGGTGGTGAATGATGAAGCATCTTCCAATTTCTTAGTTGACATGCATCATATTACTCCACTGTTGCTGAATTTAATAGCCATTTCATTTATTGACAGTCTCAGCAAAAAGGTAAGGAAAATCAATTCTGAACATGAATTATGGCATTTCTTTGAATATCAACCATTTATATTGTTTCTAAAATCTGCACCATGGTATCCTCTATTTCTGAGTGGTAGGTTATTAATGAATTCTAGTTGCACCTTTTCCTGTGCTTGTTATAATTTTTGTCAGAAAGATAATAGCAGTTCCTGGCACAATAACCTTTCCAACACTCTGTAACTTGATTTGTTGACAATTCTTTTACTCAGTTCTTGTGACTGGAGAAGAGGTGAAGTGGAAGGGTCGATCAAAGGACAGAGATTATCAAAAAAGTTTAAATAACTAAATCATTAAAAGGCTGATATCTTCCCACATGACAAAGATATTAACCAGAAGAGGAAATGGTATAATATGAAAGCATTTTTCATGAAATGAATATAATGGGATTAGAGGAGAGGAAATTATACCAACCTACATGCATTCATTAGAGTCTGAATATTGGCCTTTGGTACTCACCCTATTTCCTGAGCTCATCTGTGTTAAGAATAGCAAATCAATATGGCATTTTTGAGACCCTAAACTTGCCTGAAAACCATATTTCTTCTAAAATAAAACTATTATGTTAGTCATATTTAAATATATGCAGTGGGAATCTAATATGACAGTGATTTGATATCCACCACTATCCATTAAAATTACAAGAACAAACTCTTCTTTAAGAGTCAGTCATTTAACATTATTCTTACGTTCTTTTTTCTCACTTCTCTCACTTCATTTTATCCTAATGAAGTACATATTTTTGTTTGACAGTGTTTTATTGATCATCCTATCATATTTATCTGTTATCACAATATGTTTATAAATTAAAATTTTAAAAAAATTTGGTGAGGCTCTAAGTAGCAATGACACTTTTGTTAATTAAGAATTTATAAAACCAAAGTAAATATATTAAATTATTGCAAAATATTGAAAAATCATTGAATTTTTTTTTGAGACGGGGCCTCGTTCCATTGCTAAGGCTTCAGTGCGGTGATGCAATCATGGCACATTGCAGCCTTGAGCTCCTGGGCTCTAGTGATCCTCCAATCTCAGCCTCCCAAGTAGCTGGGACTACATGTGTGGCTATTTTTTTTTTTTTTTTTTTTTTTGTGGAGAGGGGGTGTTGGTATATATTCCAGGCTGGTCTTAAACTCTTGGCCTTCAGGGATCCTCCCCCGCCTTGGCCTCCCAAAGTGCTGGGATTACAGGTGTGAGCCACTGCACCCAGCCTGAAAGTTTATTTCTTAATGAGAATTGTGTCTCAAGCAATATTTCAAATTATCCCCTGAGATAATATACCATAAGGAGAGAAGGTATAGGTGGGAGGTATGCTTTTCTTTTATAAAATGGGGAAAAAAAAACTACTTAAAGAAGAATGGGGCTGGGAAAGGAAAATCCAGTAGATAAAACTGCAGGTGCATTTCTGGCTGATTTTTAAGAAATAATATACTGTATGTGGAAGCCGATATTAGATTGGGAAAATTCAGTTTTTAAAAAGTTTCTATGCTCACATTTCCCTCTGGAATAATTATTTTGAATTCTCAAGTGTCAGCAGCCCCTCCTGGAAGACCTAGAAAATAACTCTTCCATATGTCTTGATAGAATATTGATGAATGGGAACAACTTGAAAAAGAAAACACTTTCTAGCTCTCCATCCTTTTCTAGGTGCAGAGTGCTGTGTCTGAATAAGAGCAATGTCAGTCAGTGTGCTGTAGTGGAAAGACCCTAGGTTTTAGGGGCTGGCATTGTTACTCATTAGTTACTAAGCTGCCAGTTTTGTCATCAGTGAAATTGAGACCATCTATTAATATGTTATAGAGTTGCTATAGTCAGTGAAATAATATAAAGTACTTGGACTATAAAACAGTAAGTGCTCAATAAACAATATTTTAAAACGTGTAAATACGTGTGCAGTATTTACTTTGTTAAGAGATAAACTTAGGCACATTAAATTTTTTAAAGAGTTTATTTGAGCAAAGAGCGATTCATAAATCCGCCAGTGCCAGATCACCAGCAATTCAGGGCTCCACAGAAGTGCCGTGAAGGGAAAATTTTATAAGATGTTCTGGCAAGCAAGACAGAGAAAATATTTGATTAAAGTGGAAAGTCCCTAGTTAGAGGTTTCTGGCAGTTTCTGATTGGTTAACCTTGTTTTGCTGTCCTAGGCTGTGACCCTTCACTTTGAGCTGGGTTTCACTTTGCTGATGCAGGTACTCAAGGTTCCGGAGCTGTCTCAGGCTAATGGCCTCACAATTAATTTTTGTAAAACAATTTTCAGCAAAATTCTTCAGAGGAAGGATGGGTTCAAAAATGCCCCAGGATTCATCTCAGCTACACACAGAGTGGTAACCAGTATTTACCTGCTTACTCAGGGATCATCTCACTTGTCATTTTGCAAGAGAAGAGGAAGAAAGAATAACCTACTACTCTTCTAAACTCTACTTGGAAAATTGCAGGAATTTTATCAGCCATCCTTGAGCACAAGAAGATATAAGCAAAAGCCACACAGACAGAAGACCTCCTATTCTAGACTCTTATCAGCCAAACACAATGCCCAAGAAACAGCTAGAAGGTTTCATTTAACCAGAGAAGAGCTCCTGCTTTGAAATGTTTTCAAAGTTTCCATGACAAAATATTCTTTCACAGTCTCTGCTTCAGTGAGCTGCTTTGTATTTCTAGCGCAGCTAAGCAATTAAAAGAAGATGAATAGATGTATTCCAGCATGTGTGATAACAAATGGCATACTTAAGGTGACAAGGTTTTCTGTGTTAACTGGCTTTGCAGTCACTTGCAAGTTTTTGAAAAATATTCCCTTTTATCGGAAGTTTTTCCCTTCTTAATCTCAGCTTAAAGGCTATTTTTTCTCAAAGCAAATTGGAGGAGGACTTTTCAAGTCATCTTTGATGGGACAAAATATATGTACATATTCTCTTTGTGCAAAGGAATTGCTGCTTTTCTTATGACAGCTTAAAATTGATAAAGTTTTAAGCATCAAGCTGTTCACCATTACAAAAGATGCTCATGCGTCTATGAATGATGAGACTTCTACAGGAAACCAAGGTGGTCCATTTAAATTGCTACTCTATGGCTCCTGTTGGCAGTAAGGCTCATGTAAACTGGAGAGGCTCTCCAGAGATCTTGAACTCAGAACATTTTTGGATCTAGACTATTCTTAGGGACAGGAAATAATGGGAATTTAGATACCATTTTGATTGCAAGTTGATGGAAATGTGGCATTTAAGACTTTTTAATTTAATCTTCAGTTCTCATTAAGTCTGTTTTATTTTCTCTTTTTTTGTGTTTGTTTTTGTTTTGAAAATTAACCTACCCTGGACTTCAGTTAGGCTCTCTCTAGTTATATGAACTTACGTTTATTAAATCTAATCATTAGAATCCGAGGAAATACTACCCTCCTGCTTGGCTTACGTACTATTTTGTAGCTTCAGAAAACAGGCCGTATGGTATAAGGTAATATATATCGACTTGGAGGAAAACAAACCTGGATTCAGATTCTGACTCTGCCACTTTTGACTCTGTGACCTTGAGCAAGTTACTTGACCTCATTTAGCTGGCAGTTGCAGATGTAAAAATGAGGACGTGGGATTGACCACATTCTCTAAGGGTGGTAATACGGCCCAGTGGTTAAAAACTTATCTTTGTGATCAGATAGACCTGGATTTGATCAACCTCTTCTGTTTCATAACTGTGAAATCTTGAGAATTTTATTTAATCTTTATGGGCTTGCTTATTATCTCAAACAAATTAAATTTTAAAGTGAAAGTAACTACCTTATAGGATTGCCGTGTCGGTAACCTCGTAAGTTTGCTTAGAGGGTTGCTTTTAATCCTTAGAGGATTAAAAGTCATATGCAAGTGCCTGATAAAGACCAGTTCATATTGGCTGAGATCTCTTACACTAAAAATATTATGTACCATTCTAAGGTCCTTGATAAAGATTCAAATCATAGAACATTGAATGGGTTTCAGATTACCTAATCTAAATTTCTGATTTTATACATAAAAAACACTCCATGGAGAGACTAAGTGACATGCTCCAAATCCCGTGCCAATATCTCACACTTGAGTCTTATACTATAACAGTAAGTACATGTGGCACATTCAACAAATATGCTGTTCATTCCAAGAAATTCCATATAGAGTATTTCACCTCCAAATCAGTGAACTCACCAAAACATTCTTCTTGTAGGGGAACAAAGAGGCCCTTGTGATCACAATATTGTCCTTCTTACCTAAAATAGCAAACTTTCCATGAGTAAACAATGAAATAGACAAAAAGAAGAGTTAAGACATTTAGCAAGACAGAGTGCTTTGTCTAGTCTGAATCCACCTGCGCCTTTCAGTAAGTGAAAAAAAAATATCTGCAGACCACTCATCAGAGGTGTGGTGAAATTTTTATACTGAATGCTTACATTTTGTATTCCAATTTTCAACCCCTCCACAGAAAATGTTTCCAATCTTCTCTATCCATAATTCTTTGAAGAATTATTTTTGTTTTACTTTCCTGGAAACATTTTGTCCCTTGGTTCCATTTTAGACACTTCACTTCATTAGGCTGAACTAGTTTCCAGCTGGAGAAAAGAGAAAATGTGAAAATTCAACCTTAAAAACAAATACGTATTACATAATTTTTACCTGGTGAAGTTACCTTGCTGAGTGTTTTGGCTAACTGGTGCCTTTAGATACAATGAATCTTACTATCTGGTATACTGTTTGAAGAGGTTAGAGCACGTCCCAGCTCTTTAAAACTCTGAAGTGGGAACATTAAATGAGAGAGTGCCTTCTAATATGGATATGGCCTGCATGGTAAACAAATCTTGCTATTTCACAGTTCCTTGCACAGTGTCTTTTAAAGATATCCCCTGTCTTCATTCTCCTCACTTTCCACCCTCTCCTTCTACAGTGGAAAAGAACCTTATGCAAAGGCATAGAGAACAAATACTGTATTGGATTTATCTACAAAGCATGTTGAGGCTGGAGCCGTAATGTTTACCCATATTCTACAATCTCCATCTGAATAAATAAAGTGGTACCAAGGGATAGGCTGCTGTACAGATAACGAGTTTTAAACTCATTCACCCTGAGAAATTTCAGTTGATATAATTTGCCTATTAAATGGATTTAAAATTGTATTGTCACTACACTGCTTTCTATGGTGATTGCTGCAGCTCCGTGGTTCCATGCCTCAATAGATGGTTTGATTGTATATATCTGCTGCTTTCTTCCTATGATTCTGTTCGTAATGGTCTGTAATGTACGACCCTGCTATCCAGTGATAAAGCTGAACGTAACCCCTTCTGTGCTTTTAACTAAGGAACTTATCTGTTTCTAGTGCTATTTTCCTAGAGTAAAAGTGGATATCCTTTTTGCTGAGGACTTTTTCTCTCTCTCTCTCTTTCTTTCTTTCTTTCTCTTTCTCCCTCTCTTTCTTTTTTCCCTTCCTCCTTCCCTCCCTCCCTTCTATTTTTTCTTTGATCTATATCTCTTTCTTCGACAATGGGCTTGATGAATATTTCTGCTGAATTTTTGTGAAAAGAAGATAAGTTATCAATGCATTTTCTACTTGTTAATGGCTTCAGTGGCCCATCATTTATTATCTGAGTGCTGTGTGCCCTGAATAGATGGTAGAGAAGATGAGGCAGCCTTTCACTTGGCAATCTGCCCCCCAACTGTCAGGGAATAGCTTTGGATCTTTTATCGAAATCAAGGACTGTCCTGTGCTTCATGCTTCACTGGTTCCAGGAATGAGTCCAGGATTATATCCTGTCCCTCTGGAAACACAATCAGCTACATTTCCCTCAAATGCCTAGGTTTCACTTTCAGGCTCAATTATCTATAAAAAGAACTTCTACAGCAAAGAGACTTCACCATAGAGAAATGATATTAAGTCAAATGGAATATTTAAAAAACTATATTCCAAACTGTCTCTGATAAAGTAGTATTAACTGAAGTCTGCAGTTGCAGAATAAAAGTAAAACAAAAACAAACCTGAATTCTGATGTTTTCTCAAAGGATAGATTGTTAAACTGCCTTGCTCGAGTTAGCCCCAGCGTTCTCTCTACAAAATCATCCCTTTAACCACTCTCTCTGACTAAAATTCTTAAAAAATCAATATCAGCATTATTCTTTTATTAAATTTGATGTTGACTCAAAATGACGAGGTGTAGAACATCATTGAATTTTAAACTGACATTGACACGTAGAAGAAATGGGCAGCTATAAACGGTGAACTGGCTTAATGTAGAGACAAGGTGAGAGAGAAAAACTATGTATGCATATACCAGCAGGGCAGAACAGCTGGTACATACACAGTAGAAAACAGGTCAGGAGACATAGGAGTCACTTCATTCCAGATTTGCCTTAAATGTTACCTCCTCAGAGAAAGCTTCTCTTTAACTACCCTATTAATTATAGAACCCTAAGTCACTCTCCATCCCTTAACTCAGCTTTATTTTTCACCGTATATATATATATAATATAATGAAATATATTAAAATATATGTATTTTTAAAATGTGGTTATTATCTGAATTTTCCATTAGAATACAAGCTCAATGAAGGCAATAGCTTTGTTTAGTTCACTGCTGTAGCCTCGACACTTAGAGTAGCATCTGGCACTAAATAAGCATTTGTTGAAACGATTAATAGAAAATGAAAATTATAAATTGGTTATGTTTCCTTTCAGCTGGATGGGTTAGCCTGAAGTATGGATTGCTAGTAATTCCCCCAGTCACTCAACATTTTTTAGGTTTTATATAAGAACTTTACTCTGGCACACAATGGTGTAATGTTAGAAACTTGGCACAGATCTTGTAAAGATAGTTGAAAACTAGGTATTGTTCAGCATTTGCATGAATTTCCTATGGAGTCTATTACATTTAGACAAGTTAAGGTGGATTATCTTAGGGAAATATTTCCTATATTTCCTCTTAGGGAGGAAAATGTAGCACAAGTGTGAGGTTTAATAGCACCTATTGAACATATGCAGAAATATCTAATATTTAATGACCAATAATGGCTAACATTTCTAGAGTGACAGTGTTTTAACTAATTTACATTTATTAGCTCTCTTAATCCTCACAACAGCCACTTACGGTAGATCTTATCATTAGCCCCTGCCACATAGTAATGGATTTGGCTGGACTTTCTCCCTGGTCCATGGAAACAAAGAAGCCTCTAAATCCTTAGATACTTCCTGAGTGATAGTGTCTTTGCTCTTCATGGTGGGTCCTGATAGATTATGCTAATGAGATGGCTCATGATGGGTCCCTAGATAGTTTCAGGATGAGGGCTGACTATGCTGGAAAGACCGGCCATATGATTAAAGGACTGACCCATATGATATCAGTCCAACCTCTTGGGAGGGAAGGCAGGCTAAAGGTTGAGTTCAATCACATGGTCAATGATTCTGTCAATCATGCCTATATAATTATATATGCCTCATTATATAATGAAATCCCAATAAAATCTCTGGACACTGAAGCTTGGGTGGGACTGGCATGTCGTGACCCCACAAGGAGAAGTCATGGAAGCTTTGCACAGAGATCCTCCCAGACCATGCTCTGTGTGTCTTTTCTTTTTGCTGATTCTATTATAATAAAACTGTGAGAGTATAGCACATACCTGAGTTCTGGGAGTTGTTCCAGCAAATTATCAAACCTGGAGAGGTAGTGAGAGCCTCCAAACTTGAGGCCATTTGGTCAGAAGTGCAGGTGGCCTGGGAATCCCTGAGTTTGTGGCTAATGTTTGAAGTGAGGCCAGTCTTGTGGAGGTCTGAGCCCTTGATCTGTGAAATTTTACCTAACTCCACGTAATTAGTGTCAGAATTGCATTGTAGCCCCACTTTCCAGATGAAGAAACAGAGGAATGCAGAGGTCAAATAATTTGCCCAAAGTCTCACAGCTAGTAAGTGGCAGCATCAGTAATCAAATCCAGGATATTGTAGGGGAGAAAAAAATATTTTTCTCTCTACTCTTCAAAGTTCTTGGACCCTTGTAAGCTGGGGCCCCTATATCAAAAGACCTATTAACAAGAGAAAAACAAACAGCCATTTATTAACATGTGTGCTTCCTATATAAATGGGAGAAAATTCAAGGAAAGAGTAACTATGAGGTGGCTTGGAATTCGGGCTTAAATATCATCATCAGCTAAAGAAAAAATAAAAAGGATGTAGGGAAGGCCAGTTATGGGAAGGTAGCCAGAAAAAGTATATCAGCAAGAATGAGGTTTGTTCCTGTGATTTAGTCATTTTTTTTCTTCCTGGAAAGAAGAGAGGAGATCAGAGTGGAAGGTCATCCTTGAAAATGGAAATTTATTTTACAAATGTAAATTTACATTACAAAAGGGTAATTTCTAGTGTTTGCAGACCTTCTCTGGTGTCTGCTGTTTCTCAAAATCATCAGCTCAAAATAATCCTTAAGCAAAAGTGTCGTATTTTTAGGGTGGCATATCTGTTGCCTGTAGTCTCTGCCTGCAAAAGTTTTCTGCTCTTAATCATTAAGCAGTTATTTCTCTGTCGATTGAAGAGCTCATTTCAGTTTTCAATAGATGTAGAATTATAATGAATCAGTTAGAATTCATTAACCTACTCACACCTTGATTTTGAACTTCTGCCCTTCAGAACTGTGAGAGAACACATTTCTATTGTTTTAAGCCACATAGGTTGGGGTAATTTGTTACAACAGCCCTGGGAAACCAATACAGTATCTTAAGTTTAATATGACTAAACAGAACTCTTGCTCTGCCCCCACCCAAAACCCACATCCCCACAGTCTTAGTTTCTCAGCAGGTGGTAATTTTATCCTTCCAGTTGCTAAAATGAAAATTTGAGGAGTCATTCTTGATCCTCTTTTCCTTATCTCCCACATCTAATGTTTTACAGACCTGTTGCTTTTATCTTCAAAACAGATCTGCCTTTTCCACCTCCATTTATTTGCAACTCCATGATTGCTACCTTGCTCACAGCCACCATCATCTCTGGCCTGGACTACAGTAATACCTTTCTTACTGATCTCTCTCCTTAAGCTCTTTTCCCATTATGCCTAAAATAAAATCCAAACTTCTTACTCTGGCTTGCAAAACACTGCATACAGGTGTTCTTTTTGTTTCTCAAATAGAACAGCTCATTCTCATTCTCACCTTAGGCCTTTGCTCTAGTTGTTCCCTCTGCCTGGAATGCACTTCCCTTTCATGATGCAACCGGTTTCTTGTTAATTATATCTGAACTTCAGTGTTACCTTCTTTTGGACACCCTTTTCTGATCAGCTGGTTTAACCAGGCTTCCTAGTAGTTGCTCTCTGCTACAATAGCCTATTAACCTTCTTTGCACTGTACTCGTCGTTACCTAACATTTTTCTTCATTTGTTCACCTATCCTCACTAGAACGCAAGCTCTATGAGAATAGAGAACGTACTTACCTGGTTCACCACCACTTTGCCAATGCCTGAGCAGTCATTGGCATATAAGAGGAACTCAGTAAATGTTTGTTAAATGAATAACTCCCATCCTCCCCATCCGTCACAACTATATGTGAAGAAATAATGACACAGGTTTTCAAGCACAGGTTCTGAAGTTTTGGATGAATCAGCTAGAGAAGGGTGAACAATAAGCTAACAGGCTCCTTTTTTTTGGTGAGAGTCTTTTACACATTTTGGCTTTTCTTTTGGGTTTGTCAAGTTCTCCCTTCTATTGACATATACTGAACCCCCCCAACTGGGATGATTACATATCAAGAAAAAAATACATACTTCTTTCTCAGAAACATGTATGGCATCTTTAACATTGTTAGTACTTGTGTGTGTGGGGAGGTTCCTTATAAAAAATAAATGAATAAATGGGCTCTTAATTAGTACCCCCAAGCAATTAAAACTGATTGAAGCATGCCTAATTTAATCACTTTAAATCACCTACACAGTGAAAATAATTTTTACAGTTCACTTAAATTCAGAAATTTTAGAAACTTTGGTTGTTATTAGAAAACAATAAAAACAAATCAATATATTTCTGATAAAGGACTGCTTTCTAAAGAAGCACTTAACGATTGTCTTAACCCTCTCTCTTTAAAACATGAATTTCAATTCAATATCTGTTTAACTCATACTTTTAGAAGTCAAATTTTAGATTGATATGAAAATGCTTGATAAATTCATACAATATTTGAATACAGGTAATATTCTAACACCAAACTGCCTGTTTTTGTATAGTCTGTGAGCTAAGAGTGTTTTCTACATTCTTAAATGTTTGAAACAAAAATCAAAGAAAGAATATTTTGAGACTCATGAAAATTAAATGAAATTAAAATTAAAGTTAATTAAAATGAAATTAAATTAAGATTAAATTAAATTTCAGTGTTTATAAGTAAAGTGTTATTGAAACACAGTCATGTTTATTTACTTATATATTGTCTATGGCTACTTTCTCATTACAATCACAGGGTTAAGTAGTTGTGACAGAGGCCATATAGCCCACAAAGCTTAGATATTTGTTATTTGGCTATTCGTAAAAAATTAGCTGACCCTTGTCCTAACATAGAAAAACCTTTGAATAATATTCTTATTGCTCTGTTTATCTTAACCATCTAATTAAAAGACAACAATGTGGTATTTTAAAATTCAAACCAGTATTTTCTTGTATCTAAGAAATGGTGCCATTCAGTGTAAGAACAGCAAAACAAACAGAGCTACACATACTTGCTATACATCAAGTATTACAGCATATAACTACAGAACCTATTAGTTAAAATGCTCTTTCCTAGACTACATGGAAATAGGAGACTGTCTTTGTTAAGGCATCTATTTATATTCAGATGTGGTGCTGTGACACAAAGAAGAATGAGGAAGTCCCTACTCTCTAGGAGTTCATGATCAAGCAGAAGTTCTCATTCTTATTTAATTCCCATGCAACTTAATGAGACACATCACTATTTTAGAAGTGAGGCAACAGAAATGCAGAGATTTGCTTAATAGAAATGCAGAAATTTGTTTAAGACACCCTGATAATATTTGAAATTCTTGTGTTTATTTTTCTGGATTCAAGTTAACATAGTAGTAAAATATATAGATACACTTTTACAAATGGTATAGAAAGAAGGAAGAACCTAAGGACAGTCCAGACCTGGCCAGTCCCTGTCAGAATGGATTCCCGGGCATGTTGTTTGTTTCAACATCTGACAGATTTCTATGTACATTCCAGGTTTAACGTGGTTAAGGGCTAAGCACAGGAGGCAGGGAATGGGAGGGCAGTAGACTGCCTGTTTTCTAAAGAAGTGTGTCCTTTAGAAAATATATTTCAAAGGATCACAGACACCATACCAACTTTCCACTTTAAAAAAAATCTCAAAATAGACTCTGTGCAGCCCTGGAAAGTGTAACAACATAAGGGAAACAGCTGGGGGGCTGAGAGAAGCTCTGAAGTCTGACCTATCTCAGATATGGATGTGATGACCTACTTTCATTCCAGGTAGAGAATAAATTCAGATAACCGTATATGCTGTCATCCTGTGGAGCTCACATGTGGCCTTACAGTAAATGGGCATGCTGCTGGAGCTCAGAGAAACCAGGTTTATATCATAGATGCACTGATAGTCATCTCTGTGGTCCCAACTGGAAAGGCATTTCAGAAGAACAAAGGTTTAGACTGTAGACTTTGTCATTGTGAGAAGAAAATGACTCCTCCCTCTGGCCTGAGCTATTTTTCTAACTAGGAACTTTAAGAGAAAATGAACGACATAGTCAGAAGAGCAGAGAAGGAGGAGCATAAACTCTTGCCCCACACCTCTGGGAACCAGCTGATTCAGACCACCTTCCTCATAACACGCATGGACTTGCTTATTTTGCTCATTGATTCATTTAAGCTTCAATATACACTTTTCTCCCCTAGGATGGCAGATCCCAATTAGAAATGAAATGACTTTCTCAAATGAGATTTCCCAGAATCATATTAGAAAAAATATTACTGTTAACTATAGTCATCCACTGTAGTTAACAATATTATATAGATTTAAATGGCTAGAGGTGAGGTTATTGTACGTTTTCAACACAGACATGATAAATGTTTGAGATGATAGATATACTAATTATCCTGATTTGATCACTAAACATTATATGTATCAAAACATCACTATGTACACTGTAAATATGTACAATGATTATTTGTCAGTTGAAAAATTAGAAAAATAGCCCCCAGTAAAGTTCAATCTCAAAGAAAAAGCATATCCAAGAATAGTACAATAAACACACATAAACCTAAACCCTAGATATAATTATTAACATTTTGTCACTTTTGTGCTTGTATGCTCTCTCTCTCTGTTGCTATTCAATATAAGAACAGCTCTCTTGGGATATGTGGACACTAATGGCTCTTAGCAGTCAGAAGAAATCTTAAGTATTACCTTCTCATGTACCGTAGGAAAAAATATATAACATATATGCATATTTTCCTTTTCCTGAACAAGCTGAGAGTTAGTTGCAGGTTTCCTGATGCTTGTCCCTTCTGCCTGTGTTTGCTAGGAAATAGACATTCTTTGACATAACCAAACATTAATATCACACTCAAGAAATCAACATTAACACAACACTAGTATCTAATTTCCTGTCCATAATCAAAATTTCACAATTGTTCCAAAAATGTCCTTTAGAGGTGTTTAAAAAGTTTTAAAAATTAAAAAATTAAAATTGCATTTGCATGTCATGCCTCTACAGGTCTTTAATTTAGAACTTTTTTTTTTTTGGCCTTTTGGCCTTTTGAGGAGTCAAGGTTGGTCATTTTACAGATGTCTAATGATTTTCTTATTATTCAGGTTAAACTTTTTTTGGCAGAAAACTACAGGAGTGATGTTGTATATTGTCACCCTAGGGTATCTAATTAGGAGACGCATTAGGTCAGTTTGTTCTTTTATTGGTTATGCTAAATTTGATGTTTTGATTAAAGTGAGGTCCATCAGATTTCCCCACTATCAAACATACCATTCCTCATTAAAATTAATAAGTAATTGAAGGAGAAATACTTTCAGATTGTGTTACTATCCTGTTCTTCAACAGTCTTTCATCTGTGCTTTTGGCATCTATTACTAATTATTATCTCAATCAATTATTACTATGGTGGTTGCAAGTGGTGATTTTTGAATTCTATCATTCCTTCTTAATTTATTCGTTAGAATTATTTTGCAAAATAGAGCTTTTCCTTGTCCACTCCACTTAAAATATTATTTATTTGTCATTGTTAAACATATAAACATGACCACACACACATATATAATATATATACACATTTTATATTTGTATGGAATCATGAATTAAAAAAATTCATTGTGTTATAATTTGTTTCTGCCATTCTTCATTGTGATACTTGAATCATAATCTTTTTAATTTAGATCCACACTAACTTAGTCCTGCTGATGGGAATGTGGGATCTGTGTGACTGAATCTAGCCTGGAACAGAGCTTTCCTGGGACACACTGACTATGGCTCTTAAGAGGTGAAGAGATCTTAACCATTACCTTCTCATGGACAGAAGGAATTATCTGCACAATGTTTTATATCCATTGGTGGGAAGAGTCTATACTATTCTATTTGCTCTCGTCTCTGGAATGCCTATCTTCTTCCCAACAGGGATGCCCTTATGCTTCTGATTCATCACACATCTTCTGCCATCTGGTGGTAGGTTGCTAAGCAAACAAGAAGAGACCAGGCAAAGTCTACAATATTTGGAGAACACAGTAGGACCTGTGCTGTCCAGAAAACATAAAATGATGGTGCCCAAATGGCAGGTCATTTTTTAAAAGTAGGACTGTTAAATGCATGTGGGTTTTTGGAAGAAGAAAGAAGATGAGAAACATTTATGGGTCTCTGTACTGAGATCTGTCACAAACGCTACCCAAGTTAAACCCCAAGAAGTTCTAGGAGGTAGATGCTATTATCCTCACTGTATAGATCAGAAAAGGGAGAATTAAATATTTTGTCACAGCCATGCATCTTGTATGTGGTAGAGACAATATCTGAAACAAATTTACCTGACTTTGACGCCTGGATTCTTTCCTTTCACTGCACTGACTCTGAAGTGTATTTGTTTTTGTGTTTGTATGTGTGTGCATGAGTAAACAGAGAGGGTACTATTTGCTATGTAAATTAATGAAAGCCTTCCAAAATCTCAGATGAATATAAGCAATTAAAAATATGTTAGAATATAATCATATAATAGTATATTCCTTTAAACACTTTTTTTTTTTTTTTTTTTTTTTTTTTTAAGACAAAGTCTTGCTATGTTATCTAGGCTGGCTTCAAGCTCCTAGGCTGAAGGGATCCTCTTGCCTCAGGCTCCAAGCATCTAGGACTACAGGTGCTTGGCATCATGGCAGGCTTACTTTTCAGGTGCATGCGTAATCAGATAATCACTAATATTAGATATCCTCATTTCCATAATACATTTGAGATAAGCAGGACAGTCAAGTCCTGCCTATCTCAAATTTTAAAAAGGCTGGACTTAGGAATCATTGAGTTGCTGTGAATACTAAATTAGGTAATATATATAAAGTTAACTCAGGGCCTGGAGAAATTCTGCTTAGCAAATGATGACAATTGCCATTATTAATTATGAGAAGAGTTAGTGGGAATCCTTTTAAAACAGTAAATATTTCTCAGGTCTGAAGACTTTCTTGATATGTCTTCTTAGAGATGCTTCAATAAGTTAGTCTTGCTTTTTCTCCTTGACCCTACTTCATATTTAAATAAAAGTGGTTTTTGGCCAAACAGTTCCAGGGCCTCAGTACTTGCTAATCAGACATTATCTGTGATTGGTATATGGAGACTCTTAACTTTTTTCTTTCACTGCTTGTTGCTAACTAGAGTCCCCAGAAACCACCTGATTTGGAAAGAACAATTGTTCCAGATCATCAGGACTCAATATGTGATGAATTTTAAATCATTTGAGGATAAGCTTATTTTAGGCTACATTTCTAAGGTGCATTGTAGATTTTGATGTTTATCTCAATGTTAAGGAGACAAAAAAATGAAGCATTGTCTTTCATTATCTTCAAATATTCTTTAATTTGTTTTTGCACGTACATGTGCAACTCTCCCTTTACTTATAGTTTATCAAATAAAAATGCATGATATTTTATTTGCTCTACTTTTGATATATCTTACTGTATTTCATCTTTTAATATAAAACTTTGCCATAGACTTACTTAAAAATATTTATTGCACATCTATCGTATGCCAGGCACTAGGTCATATAAGGTAGGATTTAAGAGAAAAATTACTTAATGTAAAAATCCATGTGCTAAGCACTGTGCCTGGTATATACAATATAACAATTAAAAAGATATGGTCTTTTCCCTCAAGGAACTTTAAGATTGGTTTATCATCACAACTTAATGAAATTAATATTATTAAATACATTTAATGGGAGATGAGGAAACTGAAGTTAAAAGAAGTTGAAATAACTTACATAAGGTTACACAAGGACTAAGTGGCAGAATAATAATTTGTGTTAATTAAATATTTTATAATATTATATTTTATTTCCTAAATTGGTTTTTGAGCTGTATCTTTGTTTTCTTAAGACATTGATCTGAGGTTAAAATATGCATTTTTAACTTATTACAGTCTGTTTAGAATCAATATTACGCAGCTTTCTATAAAGTATAATAATCATATAATAATATACTTTTATTTTCCCTCTTTCAGCCTTTGGACTATTTTTCTCATACATTTTATTTTTATTTTTCCAAGTAGCTATCATTTCTAGTGTTGCGCATTCCTTCATATAGATCCATATTTCTTTTTTTCTTTTTATTTCAAAAGTTTTTTTGGGGAACAGGTGGTGTTTTGTTACATGGATAATTCTTTAGTGGTGATTTCTGAGATTTTGGTGCACCCAGCACCCAAGAAGTATACGTTGCACCCAAAGTGTAGTATTTTATTCCTCACCCACCTCCCACCTTTCCTCCCTAAGTCTCCAAAGTCCATCGTATTGTTCTTATGCCTTTACATCCTCATAGCTTGGCTCCCACTTATAAGTGAGAACATATGATATTTGGTTTTCCATTCCTGAGTTACTTCACTTAGAGTAATGGTCTCCAACTCCATCCAGGTTGTTGTGAATGCCACTATTTCATTCCTTTTTTATGGCTGAATGGCATTCATATCTATCTCTATCTATCTATCTATCTATCTATCTATCTATCTATCTATCTATCTATATCTATCTATCTATCTACCTATCTATCATCTATCTATATCTCACATTTTCTTTATCCACTCAATTGATGGGCATTTGGGCTGGTTCCATATTTTTGCAGTTGCAAATTGTGCTGCTATAAACATGCATGTGTTTTCATATAATGACTTCTTTTCTTCTGGGTAGATACCCAGTAGTGGGATTGCTGGATCCAATGGCAGATCTTTTAGTTCTTTAAGGAATCTCCATATTATTTAACATAGTAATTGTACTAGTTTACATTCCCACCAGCAGTGTAAAAGTGTTGTCCTTTCACCACATCCATGCCAACATCTATTATTTTTTAATTTTCAAATTATAGCTATTCTTGTAGGAGTAAGGTGGAATATCATTGTAGTTTTAATTTGCATTTCCCTGATAATTAGTAATGCTGAGTATTTTTCGTATGTTTGTTGGCCATTTGTATATCTTTTTTTTTTTTGAGAATTGTCTATTCATGTCCTTAGCCCACTTTTTGATGAGATTATTATTATTTTTTCTGGCTGATTTATCTGAGTTCCTTATAGATTCTGAATATTAGTCCTTTGTCAGATGCATCGTTTGCGAAGATTTTCTCCAAATCTGTGGGCTGTCTGTTTACTCTGCTGATTATATCTTTGCTGTGCAGAAGCTTTTTAGTTTAATTAAGTCTCATATATTTATCTTTGTTTTTGTTGCATTTGCTTTTGGGTTCTTGGTCATGAAGTCTTTGCCTAAGCCAATGTCTAGAAGTGTTTCTCTGAGTTATCTTCTAGAATTTTTATGGTTTCAGGTCTTAGATTTAAGTATTTGATCCATCTTAAGTTGATTTTTGAACAAGGTGAGAGATGAGCATCCAGTTTCATTCTTTTACATGCGGCTTGCCGATTATCTCAGCACTATTTGTTGAATAGAGTGTCCTCTTCCCACTTTATGTTTTTGTTTACTTCGTCAAAGATAAGTTGGCTATAATTATTTGGCTTTATTTCTGGATTCTCTATTCTGTTCCATTGGTCTATGTGCCCATTTTTATATCAGTATCATGCTGTTTTGGTGACTATGGCCTTATAGTATAGTTTGAAGTCAGATAATGTGATGCCTCCAAGTTTGTTCTTTTTGCTTAGTCTTGCTTTGGCTATGTGGGTTCTTTTTTGGTTCCATATCAATTTTAGGATTGTTTTTCTGTTCTGTGAAGAATGATGATGGCATTTTGATGGGAATTGCATTGAATTTGTTGATCGCTTTTGGCAGTATGGTCATTTTTACAATATTGATTCTACCCATCCATGAGCATAGGATGTGTTTCCATTTGTTTGTGTCACCTATGATTTATTTCAGCAGTGTTTTGTAGTTTTCCTTGTAGAGGTCTTTCACCTCCTTGGTTGGGTATATTCCTAAGCATTTTATTTTTATTTTTTTGCAGCTACTATAAAAGAGGTTGGGTTCTTGATTTTTTTCTCAGCTTGGTTGCTGTTGGTGTGTAGCAGTGCTACTGATTTATGTATATTGATTTTGTATCCTGAAACTTTACTGAAGTCATTTATCAGATGTAGGAACTTTTTGGATGAGTCTTTAAACTTCTCTAGGTCTACAATCATGTCATCAACAAACAGCAACAGTTTGACTTCCTCTTTATTGATTTGGACACCCTAAATCTTTCTCTTTTCTGATTGCTCTGGCTAGGATGTCCAGTACAATGTTGAATAGAAGTGAAAATGGGCCTCCTTGTCTTGTTCCAGTTCTCGGGGGAATGCTTTCTACTTTTCCCCATTCAGTATAATGTTGGCTGTGGGTCTGTCATAGATGACTTTTATTACATTAAGGCATGTCCCCTCTATGCTGATTTTGCTGAGGGTTTTAGTTATAAAGGGATGCTGGATTTTGTCAAATGCTTTTTCTGCATCTATTGAGATATCATGTGATCTTTGTTATTACTTCTATTTGTGTGGTGTATTACATTTATTGACATGTGTATGTTAAACTATCCCTGCATCCCTGGTATGAAATAATGGCGTGTTATCTTTTTGATATATTGTTGGATTCTGTTAGCTAGTATTTTGTTGAGGATTTTGGCATCTATATTCATTAGGGATATTGGTCTGTAGTTTTCTTTTTTGTTATGTCCTTTCCTGATTTTGGCATTATGGTGACACTGGCTTCATAGAATGATTTAGGGAGGATTCCTTCTTTCTCTATCTCATGGAATAGTTTCAATAGGATTGGTAACAATTCTATTTTGAATGTCTGATAGAATTCAGCTGTGACTCCATCTGGTCCTGAACTTTTTTTTGTTGGCAATTTTTTAAAATTACCATTTCAATCTCACTGCTTGTTATTAGTCTGTTCGGAGCTTCTGTTTCTTCCTGGTTTAATCTAGGAGGGTTGTATATTTCCAGGAATTTATCCATCTCCTCTAGGTTTTCTAGTTTGTGCACATAAAATTGTTCATAGTATCCTTGAATGATCTTTTGTATTTCTGTGGTATTGGTTGTAATATCTCCCATTTTGTTTCCAATTGAGCTTATTTGGATCTTCTTATTTATTTTCTTAGTTAATCTCGCTAATGGTCTATCAATTTTGTTTACCTTTTCAAAGAACCTGCTTTTTGTTTCATTTATCTTTTGTATTTTTTTTTGTTTTTGTTTCAGTTTCATTTAATTTTGCTCTGATCTTTGTTATTTCTCTTCTTCTGCTGGGTTTGGGTCTGGTTTGTTCTTCTTTCTCTAGTTCCTTGAGGTAAATTGTTTATTTGTGCTCATTCAGACTTTTTGATGTAGGCATTTAATGCTATGAACTTTCCTCTTAGCACTGCCTTTGCTGAATTCCAGAGGTTTTGGTAAGTTGTGTCACTATTATCATTCAGTTCAAATGATTTTTAAATTTTCATCTTGATTTCATTGTTGATGCAACAATCATTCAGGAGTTATTTAATTTCCATGTATTTGTGTGGTTTTGAGAGTTCCTTTTGGAGTCGATTTCCAATTTTATTCCACTGTGGTCTGAGAGAGTACTTGATATAATTTCAATTTCTTAAATATATTGAGACTTGTTTTGTGGCCTTGGAGAATGTTGCATGTGCTGATGAATAGAATGTATATTCTGCAGTTGTTGGGTAGAATGTTCTGTAAATGTCTGTTAAGCCTATTTGTTCTAGGATATAGTTTTAAGCCCATTGTTCCTTTGTTGACTTTTTCTTGATGACCTGTCTAGTGCCATCAGTGGAGTAATGAAGTCTGTCACTATTATTGTGTTGCTGTCTATCTCATTTCTTAGTTCTAGTAGTAATTGTTTTATAAATTTGGGAGCTCCAGTGTTAGGTGCTATATATTTAGGATTGTGATATTTTCCTGTTAGACTAGTCGTTTTATCATTAATTAATGTCCCTCTGCCTTTTTAACTGTTGTTACTTTAAAGTCTGTGGGGTGGGGGGCATAGAGCCCTCAAGAGATTATGGTTTTTGTCTTTAGCTACCAAGATGGACAGAGAAAGACCATTTGGTGGGGGCAGGGTTAGGCATGGATGAGCTCAGACTCTCCTTGGGCAGGGCTTGCTGCGGCTGTAATGGGGGATGGGGGTGTGGTTCTCACCCCAATGGAGTTATGTTTCTAGGTGGATTATGGCTGCCTTTGCTGCATCATATAGATTGCCAGGGAAGTTGGGGAAAGCTGGTAATGACAGGCCTCACCTAGCTTTCACGCAGCCAGTAAGGCCGGTCTCACTTTCACTATGCCCCACCAACAGCATCAAGTTTATTTCCAGGCAGCCAGTGAGCAGGGCTGAGATCTTGCCCCAGGGTACAAGGCCACCTACTGTGAAAGCAAGCAGGGCTTTCAGGTCCCATCCCTCCCTGCCTGCCATTGCTTCTATGCTCATATCTGCACTTCCCATTCACCTCTGCCCCTGGATTCTGCCCAGGAAAATCTGTGCTTGGTCAAAATTATTACAAAGCTCAGCTTTGTAGTAATATTACAAAAATAATTTTAAGAAAACTAAAATCAGAAGTTTTCTTCTCCTTGTGGTCCTTCCCCAATTCCACTGAAAGCCCTCCCCCAGGACCCTTGAGAGCTAAAGTCAGAAATGGCTTCCCTGGGGACTGGGAGGGCCTACAGGGCTCTTCCTGCTGCTGCTTCTACTTTTATATTTCACTTGGCTCTCTAAATTCTTTTCAGCTCTAGGTAAGGTTAAATCCTTCTCCTGTGATCTGGATTTTCAGGTTCTCCAGTGAATATGTGCACTCGGAGGTGGATGTTGTCCCTCTCACACTTTGGATACTCACAGTTTTCAGCTGTCTCATGGAGTTTGCAGTGGCGAGCTTCTTCTTTCAAAGGGCCTGTGAATTCTTTCATTTTTCTTGGTATGTTCCTGCAGGAGTTCTTGGAGCAAAGGTTTATAGTGTGAGTCTCTACATGCTGTTCTGTCTGTCTGAGTGAAGCTGCAACATAGTTCTGCCTCTTTTCTGCCTTTTTTTTTTTTTTTTGGACTCTAGATCCCTATTCCTATATGATATCTTTTTATTCTGCCTGAACAACCTTTTTATTAAAAATTATTTCTTGTACAAGTAGTGAGTGCAGATCTGCTGGTAATAAATACTTTCAGCTTTTTCATATCTGTAAAAGTCTTTATTTTATCTTCATTTTTGTAGCATATATTTGCTGCATATAGATTTCTAGATCATCAGGGTTTATTTTTCTTTTTTTCTATTGGTATTTTAAAGACATTCCTCCATTATCTTCTTGCTTCCTTACTTTCAGATAAGAAATCTGCTCTCATCTTTAATTCTGATCTTCTTTAATGTAGCATGTTCTCCTGTCCCTGCTGATGCTCTCAAAGTTTTCTCTTTATCACTGGTTTTGACCGATTTAATTATGATGTATCTTGATATTTGATATGGTTTGTCTCTGTGTCCCCACCCAAATCTCATCTTGAATTGTACTCCTATAATTCCCACGTGTTGTGGGAGGGACCTGGTGGGAGATAATTGAATCATGGGGGTGATTTCCCCCATACTGTTCTCGTGGTAGTGAATAAATCTCATGAGATCTGATGGTCTTATCAGGGGTTTTTGCTTTTGCATCTTCTCATTCTCTCTTTGCCTGCTTGCATTCCATATAAGATGTGACTTTTTCCTCCTTGCCTTCTGCCATGATTATGAGGCCTCCCCAGCCATGTGGAACTGTAAGTCCAATTAAACCTCTTTCTTTTGTAATTGCCCAGTCTTGTGTATGTCTTCATCAGCAGCATAAAAATGGACTAATACATTAAATTGGTACTAGTAGAGTGAGGTGTTGCTGAAAAGGTACCCGAAAACATGGAAGCAGCTTTGGAACTGGGTAACAGGCAGAGGTTGGAACAGTTTGGATGTCTCAGAAGAAGACAGAAAAATGTGGGAAAGTTTGGAACTTCCTAGAGACTTTTTGAATGGCTTTGACCAAAAGCCTGATATGGACAATAAGGTCCAGGCTGAGGTGGTCTCAGATGGAGATGAAGAACTTGTTGGGAATTGGAGCAAAGGTGACTCTTGTTATGTTTTAACAAAGACACCAGCAGCATTTTACCCCTGCCCTAGAGATTTATAGAAATTTGAACTTGAAAGAGATGATTTAGGGTATCTGGCAGAAGAAATTTCTAAGCAGCAAAGCATTCAAGAGGTGACCTGGGCGCTGTTAAAAACATTCAGTTTTAAAAGGGAAACAGAGAATAAAAGTTCAGAAAATTTTAAGCTTGACAATGTGAAAGAAAAGAAAATCCCATTTTCTGAGGAGAAATTCAAGCCAGCTGCAGAAATTTGCATAAGTAAAGAGGAGCCAAAAGTTAATCCCCAAGACAATGGGGAAAATGTCTCCAGGGCATGTTAGAGGTTTTCAAGGCAGCCCCTCCCATCACAGGACTGGAGGCCTAGGAGGAAAAAGTGGTTTCATGGGCCTGGCCCAGGGTATCTGAGCTGTGTGCAGCCTAGGGACTTGGTGACCTGCATTCCAGCTGCTCCAGCCATGGCTGAAAGGGGCCCATGTAGAGCTTGGGCCATGGCTTTATATGGTGCAAGCCCCAAGCCTTGGCAGCTTCCATGCAGTATTGAGCCTGGAGGTGCACAGAGTCAAGAATTGAGGTTTGGGAACTTCCACCTAGATTTCAGATGTATAAAAATGCCTGGATGCCCAGGCAGAAGTTTGTTGCAGGGGTGGGGCTCTCATGGAGAACCTCTGCTAGGGCAGTGCAGAAGGGAAATGTGGGGTTGGAGCCCCCACACTGAGTCCCTACTTGGGCACCACCCAGTGGAGCTATGAGAAGAGGGCCACCATCCTCCAGATCCCAGAATGGTAGATCCACTGACAGCTTGCACCATGCACCTGGAAAAGTTGCAGACAATCAGTTTCAGCCCATGAAGGCAGCTGGGAGGGAGGTTGTACCCTGCAAAGCCATAGGGGCAGAGATGCCCAAGACCATGGGAACCCACCTCTTGCATCAGTGTGATCTGCATGTGAGACATGGAGTCAAAAGAGGTCATTTTGGAGCTTTAAGATTTGCCTGCCCTGCTGGATTTTGGACTTGCATGGGGCCTATGGCCCCTTTGTTTTGACCAATTTCTCCCATTTGGAATGGCTGTATTTACCCAATATCCGTACCCCCATTGTATCTGGGAAATAACTAACTTGCTTTTGATTTTACAGGCTCATAGGCGGAAGGGACTTGCCTTGTCTCAGATGAGACATTGGACTGAGGACTTTTGAGTCAATACTGAAATGATTTAAGACTTTGGGGGACTGTTGGGAAGGCATGATTGGATTTGAAATGTGAGGACATGAGATTTGGCAGGGGCCAAGGTGGAATGATATGGTTTGGGTCTGTGTCCCCATCCAAATCTCATCTTGAATTGTACTCCTGTAATTCCCATGTGTTGTGGGAGGGACCCAGTGGGAGACAATTGAATCATGGGGGTGATTTCCTCCGTACTGTTCTCATGGTAGTGAATAAGTCTCATGAGATCTGACGGTTTTATCAGGTGTTGCTACTTTTGCATCTTTTCATTCTCTCTTTGCCTGCTGCCATTCCACCTAAGATGTGACTTGCTCTTTCTTGCCTTCTCTCATGATTATGAGGCCTTCCCAGCCATGTGGAACTGTAAGTCCAGTTAAACCTCTTTCTTTTGTAATTGCCCAGTCTCAGGTATGTCTTTATCAGCAGCATGAAAATGGACTAATACAATAGTTTAATTCATATTTCTTATTTTTGAGGTTTTTTGAGCTTCTTTGAGCTGTGGGTTTCTAATTTTCATCAATTTAGAAAAATTTTGGTCACTATACCTTCAGACATCTAAAAATTTCCTCCCTTTCTTTTCTCGTGTTTAGCAACTCCAAATATATAAATATTAAGCCACTTGAAGTTGGCCTACTGATGCTCTGTTAATTTTTGTAAATTCTTTTTCTTCTTGAGATTAATTTTTTATTGCTTCAATTGCTACTTCTTCAAGTTTACTAATGTTTTCTTCTTCATTATCTAATGTGCCATTATTCTCATCCAAGGTACTTTTCATTTCAGCCATTGTAGTTTTCATATCTTAAAGTTTGATTACCCCAGATTACTGACTTCAGTCTTCCTCTCTTTTTCATATTTCTTTTGTCTATTTAACATTTTGAACATACGAAATACAGTAATAATAATTATCTTTTTGTTCATGTCTGTTAGCTCTAACATTGGTCTCAGTTCTGGGTTGATTTCAGCTGATTGAATTACCCCTTCATTAGGGATTGTATATTCTGGCTCCTTTGCATACCTGGCAAATTTTGATTAGATGCCAAATGTGAATTATATCTTGTTGAGTGCTGGATATTTATATACTCCTGTAAATATTTTTGTGCTTTGTTCTGAGATGCAGTTAAGTTACCTGAAAATAGTTTGAATCTTTTAGGTATTGCTTTTTAAAATTTGTTAGGTGTAACCAGAGCATCATTTCGTCTAGGGATAATTATTTACCATTTCTAAGGCAATATATCCTACTGAGTGCTCAACTCAAGGTCCCATGAATAATATGGTTCTCCAGTTTGGCTGGTGATAACAGGCACAAATCATTGTCCTTCGTGACCATTGGGTGCTGTGTCTTCTCATTCCTTGGCCTTGGGTAGTTTCCTAACATGAATCTGCTGAATAGTTGATGGAAATGCTTTGAATATCTCCAGCCTTCTGTTTTTGTGCCTGTCTCTCTTTTCTGGAACTCTGTCCTAAAAACTCAAGTTGCCTTGTTTTTCTGGATTTTGAGCTTCATCTCTTCCACTCAGAAAGTGAGGTCCTCCTGCTGTCTCTCTCTTTGGACAGTGACCTTGAAGTTCTCAAGCCAGGAAGCTGAGGCAGTCATAAGTAAGGCTCATCTTATTTATTTCCTGTCTCTTGGGGATCACTGTCCTTTGTTGACTGATGTCCGGTGTCTTGAAAACGATTGTTTCATACATTTTGCTTATTTTTTCCTTTTTTTTTTTTTTGGTTATTCCATCTTGGCTTGAAGCAGAAATCTCCTCTTTTAGCACGTTAAACATGCTGTTTCATAGTCGTCTGGTCTTCAATGTTTCTGACATGAAGTCAGAGACATTCCTACTATTGTTCCCCTATGTATAATTATTTTTACTCCTTTGGGAAACATAAAATGTTTCTTTGTTTTCAGAGTTTAACTGTTTTACTGTCACATGCCTAAGTATAGTCTTCTTTGCATTTGTATTGTTTTGAGTTTGCTGCTCAGTTTCCTTGTTCAGTGGTTTTTCACCATATTTAGGGAATTTTCAACCATTATTTTTTCAAATATTTTTATGTCCTAACCTCTCACTCCCCTGTCTTTGTGAGATTATATATATATATATATAATCTTCTATTTTCCCTGAAGACACTGAGATGCCGTTCATTTTTTAAAAATAGTTTTTATCTTTATTTTCCAGTTTGGGTGATTTCTATTGCTCTAACTTCAAGCTCACTGATCCCTTTATTGTCCAATGTGCTCTTAAGCCCATCCAATGAGCTTTTTGTTTCATATATTTTATTTTTCAGTTTTTGAATCTTCACTTGGTTCTTTTATATAGTTTTCATGTCTCTACTGATATTCTCTATCTATTCACCTACTCTATATATCATTAGAGAAAAAATTTAAACATGTTTATAATGGCTTTTTTGAGTTCTTCTCTGGTAATTCCAACTCTTGCATCAACCTGGGCTACTGCTTCTATTGACTATTTTTTCCTTTTGATTTTACCTCATATTTTCTTGCTTATTTGTCTGTACAGTACTTTTTTATGTATACTGAATATTGTGGATGTTACATGATTTATAGATTATGATATTTTCTTTAAAGAATTTTGAGGTTTTTTTTTTTTTTCTGGCTGACAGTTAATTCATGATGAGTCACTTAGACCTGGACAGTGGTGGTTTTTGACCACAGATTATTTTGCTTCCCTCAGCCCAGGAAACATTTGGTCATGTAGAGAGACATTTCTGATTGTTACCACTTGAGGATAATGATGACATATAGAAGTCAGAGGCCAGGAATGTTACTAAACATCTTGCAATTCACAGGAGAGCACCAGTTATCTAATCCAATATTTCAATAGTGTTGAGGTTGAGAAACCTGAGGTTTTAGATTTTGTTATAGAAGGTCTACTTCAGTTTTTCCCCAGTCCTAGGTCATGTCCTTTCCTCTAGGGAATGTTTCTTTATTTCTAAGGTTTGGCCTTTCTGGAGCCTTAACTAGATGCCCAGGTTACTAGGTGAAGTCTCTTCTCTCCACAATGACAGGCTGGGACTCTGAAGTCTCCCAGCTTTACAACCTCTTGTATCTTCATTTAGGAGAGACTTTTCAGCAGCTGTGTTTTTGTTGGCCTCCATGAGTATTACCTAGCCCATATGAAGCCCAGAGCTCGGTCCTGTGCAGCATGTCTGTGCAGAGCTTTGGGACACCCCACTTTTTGCATCTCCCATGTATCAAGTTCCTTTCTCTGCAAATTCCGGCCTTCTCAACAGCCCTAAACTGCAAGCTCTGTCTCCTCTGCCTAATGAGACTGCTACTTCCTGTATTTCAGTTCAGAAAGTACCTTAGACAGAAATTTGAGGTAAAAATTAAGTTCACCTCATGTGTTTCTCTTCTGTCAAGGGTTACAGCATTGTGCAGTTTGTTGCCCAATATCTAACAACAATTGATTCGCATATTTTGTCTAGCTTTATAGTTTACAATAGGAGTATGATTTCTATACCAGTCATTCTGTCATGACCAGAAGTAGACATCCCAGAAATAAAATTTGAATCCCAACCCTAAATCTGAGATTTCTCCATCATTCTTTGATAGTAATGAGTTGTTCTTGTAAACAGAAGTAATTATTTGATAATAGATGAAGATAAAATTGCAGTTTCCTTCTCTAGGGAACACTAGAAAGGAGTATTTCTGCTACCGCTGCCTTCTCATATCTTCCTCCAATTCCATTTCTATGCTGGCTATCACCACCGTACAAATGGTGTCTTCTCTACTAAAGATAATAATAGCTATCTTCTCTCAGATGTTTTCTATTGCTGACACTGTTCCAAAAATTTACATACATTCTGCTTTGTGTAATGTACACAGAAGCTTTACTTTCACTGTTTTACTTATAGGGAAACTGAGGCTCTAAGAGGGTAACTTGCCCATCTTCTCAGGGCTGATTATACGGCAGAGCTGAGACATAGATTTAAGTCTGTGTGACTCTAAAACGTCAAATGTGTATCATTTAGGGTAGGCTAATTGGTGTAACAAACTACTCTCAACTCTCAGTGACTGAATATGATAACAGTTTATGAAAGTGTTCTCGTTCTCATCAATTCTGGTGTGAGTGGATGGTGCATCAGCCTCCAACAGTCCTTCCTTCTAGTGGCTCCACTTTTCCTGGGGGACTTGGAGTTCTCTGTTGTTTCACTTTATTAGAAGACAAAAGAAGAGAGTGTGGAGGATCAAGCTGGAAGTTCTTGAGGCTGGTAAGTGGAGAACATCACCTTTGATCACATTCAGCTGGACAGAAGTCAGTTATCAAGCCCCACCCAACCACAGGGATGCTGAGAAATGTGGTCTATCTGTGTACCAGGAAGAAAAGGGACAGGTTTGGGTGAAAAAACTAGTTAGTCTCTACAATAACACATTAAACCAAATTCTCCCGTAAGTTGCTCTTTGGGAAGTGTTTATACATTTTGGTCTAAATGGAATTTTTCTAGTCTTGGGCTCTGGTTTGGTACAACAAATAGTCCCTCTAAGCTAGTGAAAGTTAACAGAAATCATGCTCTTAGAAGATTTGGATGTTTAGTTCATGTATGTATCACATTGCCCCTCATAGGGCCAATAATAATTATTATAATCTCCAATTTTAAGCAATACATTTTTATTCTTAAATTTTTGACATCCTAATCTACAGGTAGTATCTACATTACTTTAACTAAAGGATTACACTTATTTTCCCACCATTCCCTCCCATGCTACCCCTCAGATCTGAACCACCATGGAGTCAGTACCTTGTTTTCTGGTTTTTAACTTGTGCCTGTGTCAGGTTCTCAGAATGATGACTTCCAGTGAAAACTCTGAGTCTATAAACACAAAATAAGTGTCATTTTATGCTCTGGAATTGCTCTGGAAACAATGCTAGTGATAAATGAATAGTCAAAAACAAAACAAAACAAAATATCAATATGAGGAAGACACATCCAATAAAGGCTGGCTTAGGTTCCTTTGGGAAATGGTGGTGACACCTGGGGGATTAAGAGTTAAGTCAGAAAGAGGCAAAGCTGTGAAGCACTTTAGCCAGATTGCTTTGCTCAGCCCACCTGAGTCTTTTGATTTCCGTACATCTTTCCCATCTGTTTGGTTGGAATGTTTGAACAAATTCCCTGAATTTCATTACAAATGCACCTGCCCTAAACCAGGACCTCTTTTTCTTTCCCTGTGATGACACTTTCAAATTTTCTCTGTTTTTAATATCTTCCTTCCTAATTCATCCTACACAGGGTGATAATTATCTTCTAAAAGTGCAGTACATGTCATGTCTTATTCTTGCTCAGAAGTTTCCAATGGAACTTCCCCATTTCCAAATCATGGCTCTACCCCATATCTTTAACTTTGTCTCTGTTTTCTTCCCTCATATGCCCTCTGATCCAGCCAAACTGGTGTCCTTTGTGTTTTCAGAACTTGCTGCATGCTTTCCTATATCCATGCTTTTGTTAATAGAGTTCCCAATACCTGGATATTTTCTTATTGTCATATCTACTCCTCAAATCCTACCCAGATTTCAGGGCCCAAGTAACAATTGATCTGTTCTGTGAAGTTTGCACCATTTTTCTTGTAAAATAAATCTTTCTCTTGTTTGTGTTTGTGTAACGCTTTATGCCAATCACTGTCTGCTTTGTGTCCTGTATTCCCTACTAGATCATAAGCTCTTGGAGAATAAGTGTCTTGAGAACCTTCCTATCCATCCCACACTGCCCAACACTATACCTTGTTCAGTGCAGAAGCTTAGAAATGCTTTTTGGGAAAAATTAACAGCAGGATCTGACATCAGCTGTATCAAGACTTTTTTTTTAAATTAAAATGGAAACTAACAAGAGACTATCCTCAAAATGACTTGACAGTATACTTGAGATAAATTACCTTATGCACAACCTAAAAGTGCATTTAAATAGTTTCTTTAAAAAATGAAAAACACAGAATGCATGATTTAGAGCAAGCAGTAAAAAACTAATTTCTTCAAATAGTTAATTTTTAATAGATTCATAGTGCTCTTTGATAGTCTGTAGTTTCTTAAAGATAATATTATATGCACTAATAAGACAGAAAGAAAGATGAGAATTATCCCTATAAAATGAGTTCTGATTTCTGGTTTCCAAAAGATACCTTAAATGGTAGGTATTTTGTGTGGCTGGGATAGTGCTATTGCAAGTGTCTTCCTTAGCCATGTCGTGGATACAATTTTGCATCTAGATTGGCTTTGTCCAGGAGAAGCACAACTTTTGTCAGAGATCACAACTGCTGGTACAGCAGAAAGGGTTTCATATGAGAGAGATCTTTCAGAGAGAGAGTGTGTATCTTCATCAAAATTCTAAAGGCATTGTAACTGTCATTCAAAGAGTTAACATCTGTGAAGAATAAGAAATGCAACGGAGAGGTTTCAGGCAAAGCATGGAGAGACTGATAAAATTATCAGTGAATTAAATTCAGGCAGATGGCTTTGGAAAGGAATGGAGTATACAGACCTTATGCAGAGTATAATGACTCTCACTTTGACAGGGGCTTTGTCAACAGGGCAAGTCCTTTTTATTTTTTAATCTGCATTTTAAAGCAGTTGGGGTAAAATTCTTCTCCTTTTCCAAAGGTGTTGTTTAGTACTTACAGAAACAAAAACAACAATGAGCTTATATATAAAGCAGACTTGACAGACACAGACTCTACTATGCCCAGTATAGGGACACAGGTTGGTAGAAGGCACATGGCAGGCATCATGCATGCCATTTCTTGTTGTTCTCAGATTGGCTGCCCATATCAATAGGTCCTTGGCAATTAAAATATTTCTACAGAAGAGAGGCCAATCATTAGCTCTGCTTGTAACAGCAGGATAACAAAGGAAGCTTTTAGCTGTCACACCAAAACAAAAATCAAAACAAAAATGAGGAAAAACTGCCCCCAAGCTCCATAAAACAAAAAATGCCTACAAAACAGACAAACCCCTCCAAACTCAGAGAATGAAAAGACAAAAGTCAACCGATCTCTGCTGTTTAAATTTTCAATGTTTATCATTGTTGTTGATTGTGTTAAATAAAAAATAGAGCTCCTAGAAAGACTAATGAATAATATCTTTCTACATTTAGACGAAAATAATGAGAAAATATATTATTTCTCTCTCCAGGTTTCTTTCCCCTTATGGTTTCTATTTTATCTTCTTATTTAGCTCAAGGGACCGCCTCTTTCAGGTGACAGGACCTGGCATATTCATGCTTGAATGCTGATGGTCAGGCTGCTTCTTAGCAATGGACTTTGCTTTTGTTCCAGACCAGATGTTCTATTTCTCCCTGGTAACAGTTTGCATTGTGGAACCTTATTATACTCTCTGGAACTGGTGCCAGGGTAGCCTCCGAATCAGCCAAGAGCAGCACTGAATCAATGAGACAGCTGGCAGCCTCCCTGGGGAGGGAACGTTTTTACCTTTTTGATTCATGAAGTCTCCGCTAGTTCAGATCCAGGATGCCATGAATGATTTTTCTTAGCGACAGGTGAGAACAAAAAAGCTTTGTAAACCTAATTCAATAGAAGCTGGAGACTCAGTGTGCTATTGATTAAAAGGAGAAGACAATGAAGAGGAAGTGTACACATGGTCTAGTTGCATTTTCTCCATAATCGACTTCTGTGCTTCTGTCTGTGTTAGAGTTGTCAGGTTTGCCGGGAGGAAAAGCTTGAAATCAAGAGTATAGTGTTTATTGACCTGGGATTAGAATTTTAATCACGTCTGTGAGATTGCATGTTACCTACAAAAGCAAGAAGATTACTCTTTTTTCATTGTTTTTTTTTTTAGCTATAAAATTCCCTGATCTATTGCTAACTTCGCTAAAAATTCAAGGGTACTTTAATGGGCTTGTTCATATCATCCAGGATTTAATGTTTGGGATGTGTTTATTTATCAGTGCTATGGATTCGGGTTAAAATCATCCGTGTTTACACTCAAGGAAAGTATTACAACTCAGTTTGGATCCTCACCCTAGGTGATGCACATTTCAGCACACTTTTTGAGTCAGCGAGATCTTTAGTGCTGGTCTCTCACTGCTCTATGAAAGCAGGGCAGTTCCTGAGCCATTTTAATCAGAGAGCCATTAGGAGATGAGATGCTACAATACCTGAGAGCTCCAGCCCTGGTGTGGCTGAAGGGCACAAATGTGACAGTAACAGAAGTTAGACATCCTGCAGTACATCACCCCATCAATCATGGCAGACATATTGGCAACATGATGGATGATACCCAACCACTGACCTTGGTGGGTTAGCCTTTGTCACATAAAAAACAGAATAAGTCAAAGCAGTGGGTCTACCCACCATCAAATAGGAGAGATAAGCTGTGACAGCGGCAGAGGGAAAAGGAACATTAGTGGCAAATGTTGGCCATATTTCTGAGCCAGGAAGAGCAGCTCTCTTATTGTTCAACCATTAAATGGGATGGCATATTTCAGAAAGGGGGAAAATCAATATCATCAATGCATCCTTGAAGCAATATGAGCTTTTCTCTCTTAACTAAGGTATAACTTAGAGGGTAGTAGATCTTAGTACAAATATTAGAGATCTGTAGACACTCTCATAGGGTGAGAACTATTATAACATAAGATTCTTTACTTTAAACCTGAGAAAAATTAGTCTAATCAGAGAGCAAATCTCATATGAACTAAAGTTTCAATTCCATGTACAACACATGATCTCATATACATAAAGTTCAACATTCTGTTGGTAACAGATGGCTTGGCTTGGGAATAGAAATAATTTAGTTGGGGAATCCTGGTGGACTTTTCTTTCAAGCAATCTCCCAAAGCTTCACAGTTACAAATGACCTATCCCAAGTCCCTTTTCTGGAATTCAAATGTTATTTGATTGGTCATAGAAAGCAAAGAGAGATTTTCAATAAGATATCTCAATAATGTGCAGGTGGACATGTGGAGGGCTCAATGGCTACAGAGGATAAAGGAAACAGAGAAAAGATTATGATCTCATTGTTCAATTCCCACCTATGAGTGAGAACATGCGGTGTTTGGTGGGGTGGGGGGAGGCGGGAGGGATAGCATTAGGAGATATACCTAATGCTAAAAGACGAGTTAATGGGTGCAGCACACCAGCATGGCACATGTATACATATGTAACTAACCTGCACATTGTGCACATGTACCCTAAAACTTAAAGTATAAAAAAAAAAGATTATGATCAACTTACTTTTCATAGGAAAGTGGGGTTAGAGTGGACTAAAGCAAGATCAACTCATTTTTTTCTCCAGATGGTAAGGAATCATGCCACATGGTAAGGAATTTGGTCAGCTTCATCAAAGAAAAGAGTAGCCCTAACCATGTCCCTGAGCCAGTGAAATCTCTGAAATTTTTTTGTGTCTTATTTTTTTGAAATCAATATTTTTAACCCCCTGCCCAAACAAGAGACCCAGATATTATATTCTTGCCTCCCCTTCCAAGTCAACGCATTCGAGTTGGCATCCTGAGGCACCCAGTCAAGTTGAGCCAATCAGGGGGTGCATTCATATTGAGGGGTCAGACCCTGCATATTTCTAATCCTGCCAATTCAAGTTGATATGTATTTTTTCGAAACATCTTTTGTATGCTTACCGTAGAGCCAGCCATCAGTAAAGTGTTGTTTTCAGGCAAACAAAAAAGACACCATTTATCACAGCCAAACTTACAAACTTTTGAACTTCAAGGGGCATGCACAAGCTGAAAAATACATATTGAGTCAGGAAGGATTTAGAAAATAAAGGAGCAATACTGTATGCATCCTAGCTTTCTTAAGGAAAGGAAATCTATAGGTGTCTCAGAATCAACCTTCCCTGTTTTGAGATTGATGAGGAAAATGAACATATCCTCTCAGGCATGACCTGATGGTATAAGGCATTGTCTGATCCAGCAAGACATTTCTTATGTTCTCCAGTTCTTGTGATGGGAGTAGAGGCTGAAAAGCCAAAACATCTAGATGGGCTGTGTTTGCCTGTGTGGGCTACTGTCTAGAGAGAGCAGATAAAGCCAAGGTGCAAGCCCTGATTGTATTCTGGGTTCATTCCTCTCCTTCCTGGATGAAAGCCTAAGATGCTGCTACACTAAAAACTGAATTACTTCCCTTGTTAATCTTTCCCATTCTTCTTGACTGCAGCATTTATAAAACATTGCTCTTTGGGTCTAGGTATCATTTTGGGATCACATCATGATAACTCTATGTGCGTGTGCTGGGAGGGCAAAGTTGCAAACCAATTACTCAGCAATGCTGAAGGAGGAAGCAATTACTGGAACACATTTTAGCCCTGCTTGTCAGAGTGACTCACTAGGGCACAAGGGAAGCATTAACTTGGGCAGTATCCCTTTCAAAGGCTTAATTTAGTTTTTTCTTCCCTTTAATTGTGTGATTCCAGTATTTTAGCTACAATCCCTAGGCTGTAGGAACCTTTAAACACTTCTTTTTATAAAAGAAATGCATGGGCTTTTGAAGAATAAACAGGGGGCTGCATAATTTATAGGAAAATGGCATGATGGACTTTTCCTTCACAAAGAACATTGGGGTTACATTGGAACAAGCCAAATACCTTTTTAATGAATAGTCAGTAATCAGCAGCAGCTACAGTAAGTGCTTGAAATTTTTCTTTTATGTGCTATGAGTCCACAAATTAAGCATCTGATTCTGATTGCAGCCATGAATGCATTGGCCTATTGCTACCCGCCCCTCTTGCTCAGATCTCCCGCGGCAGCTCATGCTCAGCAGAGAGCCTTATGAAAAGCAGAGGGCAAGACTCTTTTAATATGTTCAATTTCCATCCACTTTAAATACTATAATGGAGAGGAATGTTGACAATACATTTCACTTTCCTTTTTGGATCTAGATCACAATTTGTGTTTGAAGAGAGCAGTATTGTGTTCCAGAATGTAAGAAAAAAGTGCTTATACCAAAAGCCATATTTTAATGTGAATTTTAAAGTGAATTGTCAAGATGTCTTTTAAAAAATAAAAAATTCTTTTAGCAGAGCTTTATCTCAATTGTAGGCTTCTAACTTGCTCATTCCTCCAAGATTTTGCACATACTGTTTTCATCACTTGGAGTGTATCCTCTTTTTTATTTCCCATTTCTCAATATTTCTAATGCTAACGACAACCCAAATAAAATATTTCAGGAAATTATTATTTTCTCATCTCATCTACAGCCAGATCCTGTTCACTCTCCTACACGATGGTTCCTTAGCCACTGTGAAGTTAATGAGAGCATACAGTTTATTAATTTTTAACTAAGTTGCCTTCTAAAAGTTCAAGAGCATTTAAAAAAGTCTAGACATATATTTTATTTGAAACAATGTTTTATGTAGTAGTTATAGCTTTAGGCCAAGTCACAAAATTTATTTAACCCAAAGTATGGGTTAAGTACAAATATTTAACATTTAAAAATAGCATTAGACAATAATCTTGCAATATGGAAAATACAATAAAATATTAATATTAGAGCTTTATAAATGCTAAGCACTGTCTTAAGTTCTTTACAAGTACTAGTTCATTTACTTTTTGCAATATTCCTGTAAGGTAAGTACCACTATTTTATGGAGGAGAAAACTGAGGGCCAAGAAGGTTTAAGTAACTTCTCAAGTTTACATAGCTAGTAAGTGATAGACCTGTAATTTGAGCCCAAGAAGTTTAACTCCAAATATCATGATTTCAACTAAAATATTAATGGTATTTAATTTTCTAAAATTTTGGCAATTGAGGGATAAAGGAAAGAAAGTGTAGAAGATGGCTTTAGTAAATATATTCAGAAGATAACTTTGGGACACTGTTAAGTGTTTTAGAAGTTGACAAAAATGCTTCTATTGAGGTTTAGACAGTTGCTGCCTTCTTAGGAAGTTTTTTTTGTTTTGTTTTGTTTTGTTTTTTTTTTTTCTTAAAAGAAGTAGAGAGAAGGGTATAAAGAAAAAGAGAAAGTAAGTGAAGTTTTTTTTATGAGTTTGGGAAGAATTTAAAACTGAGGGAAAGGGGGAAAGAAGGAATTTATAAGAAAAAGTATTTTAAAAATTAAACGAGTATTGAAAGAGAAAATATATGGAATTGCTACATATGCCTAAAGCTTCCTTGTAACTGACTCAAGAAGGAAGAAAAAGACTATAAATGTGGGGTCTGATAGTTTCCTCAAAGGCCTACCAGGCAGCAGTGTTGTCTGAGACAGTCTTGTGGCTAAAGCTGCTTAGCCAGAGCATAGGGTTTTTAGGGGAAGGGAAGTCTGAAACATGTACAGGATGTTTATTATTTAATTGTCATAACTTGGAGAATAACTTACTAGTGGCTATCACTTGTTATTCTAAAACTTTTTGACTTTCTTTTTTTTTTTTTGAGACAGAGTCTTGGTTTGTCACCCAGGCTGGAGTGCAGGGGCGCGATCTCAGCTCACTGCAAGCTCCGCCTCCCGGGTTCACACCATTCTCCTGCCTCAGCCTCCCGAGTAGCTGGAACTACAGGCGCCCGCTACCACGCCCGGCTAATTTTTTTTTTTTTTTTTTTTTTTTGTATTTTTAGTAGAGATAGGGTTTCACCGTGTTAGCCAGGATGGTCTTGATCTCCTGACCTCGTGATCTGCCCCCCTTGGCTTCCCAAAGTGCTGGGATTACAGACCTGAGCCACTGGGCCTGGCCACTTTTTCACTTTCTTTATGTTCTTCCTTTAACTCAGAAAATTATAGTATTTAGGGACAGGGAATATTATATCTTTTTCACAGATCCTGCCATTAAGTTTCTCACATTTGGAAAAATGACAGAGGTCATTCCTACAAGACACAAAAGCTAAACTGCCATGGAACCACCTTCGTGACCAAGGTAGTTCCCTGTCCATGTAAGTTTCGTACTGTACCTCAAGTGTCCCTGAGCGCTGTATCCTTTACATTAATAATGTTGAATAAATGTTATCTTGCATCCTGAATCTTGAGTTGTATGTAAGCGCAGTGATTTTGTAGTGTAAGCCTGAAAATTATCTGTTGTGTCATTCCGTCAGCTAAGGACAGTAGCTTCAGCCACTTTCTTTTGTATTTTGCTCTTACTTGCCTGAGGAGAGAGCAACGTTGAATAGAGGAACCCCAGGAGAAGATTTGGGGGGGAATGTAAGCACTGTGGAGAAGTGAAGTGTTTAGCTTTGCATTAGGTAAGCAGAATTTCAGCAAGTCAAGATCAGCAAATTTGTGCGATGTTCTGGTAAGCCACTTCCCTTCTGCAACCCACTCATTAATTTTCGGAAGCCTGACAGAATGGCTAAAAGGATGATCAATTTCAAGTGTCACTCCTGGCTTGTTTTTAGCCTTACGTAAAAGGAGTTCCTGACTAGTAACCCTGTTAGTGGCCTCAAAATGTCTCCTATTATTAAATATTGGGAATAAGCTAAAATAATGAAACTAGCTTTTTTCTGTCACTAGAATGCTTGGCTTAGAAGATGATGAGATTAAGGTCTATTACTGACTTTTAGGTGGGCTGGAGCACCCAAAGCAGCAAAACCTTGAGAGAAATGAACACATTTCAGGAGAACTTCTTTTCCTTAATAGATTTGTGTGGAACACATGGGACATCCTTCCTCATGTTCCAAGTGATTGCATAAAGTTATTACCTAGTAGGTCATATCCCAACTCTTTCTTCCTCCTATTCAATATCTGTTTTTCTGTTTTACCTAGGATATCTGCTTTAATCCTGGGTAAACAACTGGTACCCCTGGGGTTCTGATAGAGTTGTGGCTGGCACTGTAGGTGTCCCTCTATCAGAGTGACAATCTTTCCCTCCTCATTTATGTCTCTCCTATCTCCTTCTCATTTGCTCAGTTTTCCCTTCTTTCCTGAATGTTTCCCCTTTCTCTTCCTCCTTTTGATAATAACTTCTACCCTTATATTTTTAGGCCAAATCACAGGCAATGTTTGGCCATTTTAATATCTATTGGCACTGAAGCATTTGTTGATGGTGATCTTAATTGCCTCTATATCCTAATATTTGGTGAACTGATTTTATTCCCTGAGTGCCTGATGAGAAAAGGGGAGAAAGTTATTGCAGAACCTGGCCGTAGAGTATTGCAAAGAAGTGGAAAGCTTTAAGAAAGATATGGGCTTAATCTCAGACAAGCACTGCAAAAGTGGTGGCAAATGTGAACCCCTGCCTACAAGAGCCAGGTAGTTAGAGTAAGTAAACAGCACAGGCCTAGGAAGGACAGGGAAGAACAGGACAGCATCTAGCCCATTCAAAAGGGGCAGCTGCTACTCAGCTCCACTGCTTCTGCCCTTCAAGAACATATATGAGATCTATGAATTTGCTTAGTTTAACACTAATTTAAAAAAATTGTCCTGGTAAAGAAAGGAAGGAAGAAAAAATAAAACAAATAGAGCAGGAAAGAAAAGAAAGTTAAAGAAAAGTTATCTGGAGGCCTGGCATACCATAGGCAGCTTGTTTGTGACTTCTGCCATCTTCTTCTGGAGATAGAGTGTTACACCTGAGAACCTTTATGTTACCACGGTGTTCTGACAGAAGTTTGAGCACAAACACTTTTCTAGATGAATGTTCATCCACTCAATTAAAACTCTGTAACTCAGAATGTGAAGTTCTGAAGTAAGACTGGAAACAAAAAACTGACTAATTAAACAGCCTCCCCTAGTGCTGCAATACAAAGAGCTATTAATTTATAAAGCTAATTGGATTGGAATCCAGCTAAACTTAAACCTGAGTTACATTCTAATTGCTCTTTTACTTTAGAAAATTTCAAAGACTACTGGATGATATTTTTATGGTGACGGTTTTTAACAAGCCATGCAGGTCTTCAACAGAAGCTTTTATTAAGGTAGTAGCATTTGAAAGAATTAAATATAACAGGCCAACTTCATGGAATTGGCTCAGAGCACATTAGAAGAAAAATAATTTGTAAAGCCCTTTAAAAACACAGCTTACATTCCATATACACTAATATCTAATAGGCTCGTTATGTGTTTAAAATTTTTTTTTCTGGAATGTTGTCTGAAATATATATTTAACAAACTGAATTGTTTTGAATTCTTTGAACCACTGAAGAATCATCTCCTTTGTCTTAATAGAGCTGTCAGGCTATTTACAATCATCTTGGCTTTGATGTCTGTCAAGAAACCACACACAGAGAGAAGGTTGGGTGACCTGTCTGACATGATACTTCCTGGTAGATACAAAGTGACTGACTTAACCAAGCAGAAGAGTATGATAGACAATGTGACATGGAGTAGAAGACACGCGCTCATCTGGTCTGAACCCCGACTGATTTTTGGGTGTTAAAGGATGGTGTACACTTCTATTCAGAACTATTTCTCAGGCACTCGCCCTCGAGAAGGGCCTCAGATCTCAGGTGCTCTTTCTTTCATAATCTAAGTTGGAATAACCTCAAATGGACCCATGAGTCATTTCAGTTTTTCTTGTCAGTGAGTTTCCTGTAGCTTTTATTCAGTGTCTTGAAAATGTGCAGTCTACTGAGCTTTCTTGGACATACTGAGTGCACCCATGTTCCTCAATTCTTCACAGCCCTGTTCTGAAGCACTGGCTATAGTTTATTTTTTTAATCCCAAGGATTATCACAATCGTGGCACTCAGTAAGATTAAATAACACCCAGGGGCAGTGATGAGTCCTTAAACAGGACTCCTAAAACCTGCGTGCGTCAGGGTGTGTGCACTGGGCAGCCGCTGGCTTGTCATTGCTAACTTGGAGAATACTGCACCCTGCTTCTCTGCAGCAGCAGCTCCTCAGGGGCCAGTCTTCACTTTCACAGGCTTATGGCTGCTGCTGGCCATGAACAGATGTTTCTCAGGGTGGACAACTTTTACCTTCTTGTGCTCTGTCAGTCATGCATTCCTGCCCAGTGACCTTTTCTTCATGTCTCTTTACTAGGTGCCCATTTGTGGATGCAAACAGTGTCTCATTATTGGTTCCCTTGCTGTGTCCCTTGCCAGCCTTGTGTCAGGCTACGGCCTGTCAGCGACTTGTCACCCACAGTTCTAAACCAATGCTATGGCTTATTGTTTTCTGCACACATCTCCTCTCTGTCTGGCATTGGATGGAAACTCAGTGCCACAATCTGGTGCCGTTGTGCAGCACAAAGGGAGATAGGGTTAGGAGATGCTAAGCACTTAGTCGCCTGTCAAAGATGATGTCTCTATGGGGCAATTTCCAACTAGGCTTTGTTATTTGGCTTCTAGTTCTTCCCTAGCCCCCTCCCTCGTGCCCTCTCCTCCCACTACTTATCGCTTATCCACATGGCCACAAGTGAGAACTGTGAAAAATATGAGACAAGATTTTACCTTGAACAACTTTAGGACTTGAAAGTTGAAGGCCTACGGCAATACCAGTGGAATGAATGGGAAGAAAATAATAATTGTAATTAAATTGCAATCAATACACTTCTGTGGGGAAGGTGACAAAGGAACAATGGGGATGGGAAGAAACATTCATAAGGATCCTTCAAGGTTTTACATGAGAGAAACAAATCTATTTTATTTCAGATATTGGCTTATTGCCTCTGAAGCTGAATGGTCTTGTATGATTACTCTTTGTCTTTTTCCGTCTCTCACTTGTATTTCTTTACCAGCTCTAGAAACCTACTTCTTACTTAAAGGCACTGAATCCAGTAAAGCTGCATTTCCCTGACAGTAAAGAAGCTGTGTGCAACCCTAATATGTGTGTGATGTGTTTTATTCATTCCTGGACTTGTCTTTCTGTGAGCAACAAGTTTGAACACACATACACACTAGTTCATAACAATCTCTTTGTCATATCTTTGCTTCCATATGTCATATCTTATGTAAATAAAGTCTGTAATTAATTTTATAACCTTGGCACCCTTTTGCAGTTCTTTTCTTCGTCACCATTATGTACAAAGTTAGCCTGATACTAAAAATTTTCTATCAATTTATGTTCCTTAACTTGCTAATCTATTTCCAATCTGTGGCACTTTAAAGATCTTTCCTTTGAAATCATTCCTTTCCTCAAATGGGAAAACTTTATAATTAGGTGGAGTGATTTTACATCAGCAAAATAAAAAAGAATGTCTCAAGATTTAACCCCTTATGCTCTATCTTTAGATGGTAATTTGCAAGGTGTCTGAGAGTGCATGGCTTCAGAATTTATGTTTGGACTGCTTTTTTTCAATAATTGTGGTAATAATTCATGTGCAAACACAAATTACAAACTTCTGCAATATTTCCAATTTATTCATATTTTTATCCTTGCCTAGAAGCAACTGCTTTATTTTTGGACTGCATTTATCTGTTCTTTAGAAGCTATATGAGAATTTAACCTTTCCTCTTCCAGGGGACAATGAAAGCCTGACAGATGAGAATCTAAAAGGGTCTTTTTGTATTTCCCATTTTCCAATCACACAGTGTATTTCACTCTATTTCAGTTTTATGATTTGCACAGAAAGTAAAGGCATTATTTCACCCACATTTATTCAAGTAAGGATACCAACAGGTGTGTGCTTTACACAGTGAAAGAATGCTCATCCCTGGTTGTGAAGAACTTTTAAACATTTTCTGGTAGTAGGATGTTTATGTTTTAGTCTGGAAGCACAAATATTCCTCTGGGTTCTTCGTCTTTTTTGTGTGTGTGAAACCAAAGAGAGTCTCCAGGCATCAATACCTGTGTCTTTCCTTTGCTTTGTTATGTAGACATTTCTTCTTACAGATTGTTCGGTTGGCATCATCTTTACAAGCACAGTGGATCTTTCCACTTAGTTACAGGATGTGTTTCCAAAAACAAATGGAATCTTTTCCACAGAGAGCGGAGAGATGCTTTTTTCTTAGCCAGAAAAGATCTAGTTAGCTTATGATATAAGTAGAATTCCCCCATATTGTGGCATACCTTTCTCACTGTGCATCTTTTGAAATGCCACTCCCATGCTTGGGAGTCATCAGAAAGTAGTAGGATGATCAGACAGCCCTCTGCTATCTTGGGAACACCCTGGAGCCAGAGCTTTAGAAAACATGAGTAAGAACTCCTCACATTTCTGTCGATTTAATAGTTTAGCATCAGAAGCAGACCTTGAGATGAGGATTCATGTGTAAGTGATTTGCTAGAGAAACACTCTTTGGACAAATAGAAAAGAGTGAGGGAACCCAGGGTGTGATTCCAAGCTAAGTCTCAGGATTCTAACCCCGCAGGGAAGCACGTAAGAGAGGCAGCTGGGCTTGCTTGGTCCCGCCCCCAATCAGTCATTGGCTGAGCACCACGTAAGGGCGGAGCCAGCAGGTTCAGACCCTTGACGGCTGCTTCCAAAGCAGAGTAACAAGTGTCATTTGTTGGAGGTTAAGGCAGACTGAAGCCAGAAACAGCAAAGAGGGCCTGAGAGCAACTTGGCGGAACACTGTATCCACTACATCACATAACTCATGTGAAAACTGGTTTGGGCTTCATAGTATCACTGTGATGTTTCTTCCAAGGGTAATGTTTTTCTGCTAGTTAAGCCTTCTAGGGATCCGGCTCCACTAACAGGAAGCTTGAATGCTAAACTGGAGTGATATTCTGGAGCTCACTCCAATTTACTTGCAAGAGCTGATTGTGCACATCCTGACTCCCATTTGAGCGATGCATTGGTAGCTTGCAATCCACTATGGCAGGGATATTTACATATGGAAATCTTCAATCAGGGCTTTTTCTGAGGGGGAGGGGTATGTGGAAGAAGGAGCCAGTTGTTAAACAATTACCATCATACCACTTTGATGCTAAGCTGAAATGTTAATAGAGACAAAGATATTGTTAAAAGTGAATGTTTATTCTATTAAATGCATTAAACAATGTATACCCACAAATAATGTGTGTGAAACATTTTGTAAATCATGACATCATACACCAATGCAGTTCCTGAAACAATAGCCTGTTACAACATAAAACACACACAACATACAAAATTTCTCCCCAACTCCACCAAACTGGCAATATGTGGTAAAAAAAAAATTGTGTGAAAAGGGGATTCTTTAGTTGTTTTGATATACTGTTGCTGATATTAAGCAAAAGCCATTCCAGAATAAAGTTCGGCTTTCATTTTCTTCTTTTATTTCCTTTCCCAAGATGCCTTATAATTGCATTATGACTCATGTCTTATACTTTGCTTCTCTCTTGGGCAGATATAAAATCATTTGTTGGGAGGAGTTACCACGTAAATGCGGAATATTCTCCAGTCTGGCAGATATTATGAAGGAAATAGGCTAGTCTAATAAAAGGAAGTTCACAACAACAACAAAAAATCAAGAATTTCTCAGTCTGCCCGAGCATTTTCAAGGAGCACAGTGGTCTTCAAACTTAAAAAAAAAATCATCAATAAATCTCTTTTTAAAATGCAATATCATAAAGCCCTGTTTGAGGGTTGCGGGGGGGTCACCTCAACTCCTTTATCAGCCCCTCACCTGCTGGGACCTGCCAGGCTGGGGACCTGCAGTGGGGGAACTGCCCTGAAAGGATTGATTCATATTCGTCCTCTATTCCAGGAAGGCAGTGAGTCTTTCATTTGATCACTATGGTTTTGAAAAGCAAAGTGTAGTAGACAGAATAATGCACTATTCCCCCCAGGATATCCACATTCTAATTCCTGAAACCTATGGACATCTTACCCTACACGGCAAAAGGGACTTTGCAGATATGATTAAGTAAAAGCTCTTGAGATGGGGAGTTATCCTAGATTGCCTAGATTGGCCCACTGTAATCACAAGGGTCCTTTGAAGAGGGAGGCTGTAGAGTTAGAGTCAGATAAAAAAATGTAGTGATGGAAAGAGAGGTCTGAGTCATGTGAGGAAGAGCCATGAACTCAGTAATGCAGGCAGCCTCTAGAAGCTGGAAAAAGCAAAGAAACTAATTCTCCCCTAAAGCCTCCAGAAGAAGCATAGCCCTGCTGACATCCCATTTAGACTTCTGACCTTCAGAACTGTAACATAATAAATGTGTATGGTTTTAAGAATTGAGTTTGTGGTAGGAAACGAATACAGCAAGTTTCTAGGCTCTGGTCTCTCATTTGAAGGTACCTTTTATACTTCCTTTTTCATAGACCTGTTTGGTGATTTCCATCAGCTGGGCAGGGAGAGTAATAAATGCAGCTTCTGAGAGGAATGCTATGTGTGACTTTTAATGAGCTCAAAGAACTCTTCTGTACTGGTTCATTTATCCTAACAATTTTTTTTTTTTTATGAAAAGGGATTTTAGTCTAGCTTAGCACGCAAAAACATTAACAGTGTCTAATATATGTAGTCTTTGCAGGTTTTATTATCTTCCTGCTAACCTGATTTTTACAAGATAAGCATTTTCTATTATAAATGAATTAGGTATTCATTATAGAAAATCGGAAATAAATAGACATAGAAAGAAAAAGAAAAACCATCTATTTTCCCATTATCAGAGGAAACCACTCAACAGTTTGATATATTTCCTTCCAATGTTTTCTATGCAGTTTCTATATTTTTTGTACTCATTTATGTTCATAACATTTTGCATCTTGCTATTTTTACTTACTATTGTATAAATACTTCTTTATGACTGTGAATTTATTGTAACGGTAATTTTTGCTGTTCTTCAATTTGGAAACTGTACATATGAGGGTTCTGGCATGCAAATGGAAGAAATCAACTCTGGCTAATGTAAGTAGAACATGTTGTGATAAAAGGACATTCAGGTGGCTTATGGAATGGTGAAAAGACACGGGAATTAGGGAGACAAGGGTAGCCATGATCACTTTGCATAGTATGCTTGGAATCCTGGTTGTGGACCTTTCATTTTGGACTGTGCCATCCTTTATTATTGCCTCCAATCCACTGAGAAGCCTCATGAGCATTATGCCTTTTTTTTGTGATAGGAGGCTTGTTGCACAGCCACTTGCCCTTCTTGTTGGAAAGAATATGCTGATATTAGGTCCTATAAGATTCCTTGAGTTGACAGTTTCCTATATTTTTATGGGATTTATCTTCTACTCTGTCATATATAGATATATTTCCATGGTTTCTAGGATAATTTATCTGGATCTTGATTTCCAGATCATATCAACATGATGTCATCCATATAGAGAGCCACCACAATGAACTGTGGGAGGATATAATGACTTTTTATTTTATTTTATTTTATTTTGTTATTATTATACTTTAAGTTTTAGGGTACATGTGCACAATGTGCAGGTTAGTTATATATGTATACATGTGCCATGCTGGTGTGCTGCACCGACTTCTTTTGGATTAATTTTGGCACAGAGCTAGAGATTTTGTATGATTCTGAGGCAAGATGGTAAAGGTGCACTATGCTATCTTCCAGATTGTAGCAAACTGCTTCTGGTCCTTTCTGCTTTTGAAAGTATATATAGAGAAAAACATGTTTTCTTAGATTAAAAGTTATATATGAGCTGCTAAGGTCTACATGTATTTGCTTCAAGAAGAATAGCACAGCTGAAACCGTATTTTCAAGTAGAGCAACCAACTGAGGAAGCTAACATGTAACCACTAATTCTCTAAGACCTACATGTCTTATGCACAGACTAAACTGAATGCTTAAATGGAATTGTCTATTCATTTGTTTCACAAATAGATATTGAATGCCTAAGTGCCAGGTTCTATTTTAGACCTGAAACACATAAATGAACAAAACAAAGGTTCTTGCCATCATATAGTTTATATTCTAAAGAATCTTGCCTTTGCAATTTTCAGGTTTGGAGGAAGACACCAGTCCTTGAGATTTACCATTTTGGTAGAGACAGAGACCACCTGGAGCTTCCAGCTGCCCTGTCTGTCTGTAATGGCACTCACTCCATGCACTTGTCCTCAATGTGGGTGGTATCACCTGAAAGGACATTTTGGAAATTTGTGGGTACATTTCTCATTACTGCAATGATTATCTGTGCTGCTAGATTTTGTGGATAAGGGCCAGGGATGTCATATACAAGACAGACCTATGCAAGAGAGAATCATCCTACTGCTGCACAAATTGCAGTAACACTCCAGATATTCTATAGACTAAGAGCTAACTCCGTCTTTCATGGAATGCTAATTGTGCTTTCATAGTTTCAATATTCTTCAAATTTTCCTGTAGTGGAACTCCCATGCAAATTTGGGTTTGGTCTTACTTTGTTTGGAATTTTTAAAGAGTTTCACACCGCTTTGCAAAATCACATCTTTGAAGGTAATGGCACTTGTGGCACTTGGGTTACCAACACGACACACATGCATTGGTCTACACTGGCAGCTGTAACATTCATAGGGTACTATGTACCCTGTACCCAGGCTGGAGTACAGTGAATGGAACAAGCATCTGAGTAATTCATTATGACTTCTAATGCAATCATGCCTAAGTATTTCCTTCTATTTCTTTTGTTTTTTTCTTCATCTTACAGTTAGGCCATTCTATTGTCTTTTAAAAACTTAGGTTTGTATGTTATTATCTATGAATTTTATTTCAGGAAAGTAAAGCAGACTGTATAAAATGTCTGAAGGAGGCTGGGCACAGTGGCTCACACCTCTAATCCCAGCACTTTGGGAGGTTGAGGTGGACGGATCACAAGGTCAGGAATTTGAGAACCAGCCTGGCCAACGTAGTAAAACCCTGGGCATGGTGGTGTACATCTGTAATCCCAGCTACTTGGGAGGCTGAGGCAGAAGAATCTCTTGAACCCGGGAGGCAGAGGTTGCAGTGAGCCGAGATCATGCCTGGGCCACAGGGGCAGACTCCATCTAAAAAAAAAAAAAAAAAAATCTGAGGTCCTGGGTCTGACTGGCTTAAGATTCACCACTTTATTGGCCCCTAAATTAAGGAGCCAGGGAGGGAATTCTGTCAGCTGATGAGCCAGCAATGGCATATCCAAGAAAAGGGGAAATAATCTCTAATAGTGAGATTCCACCCAGACTACAATGAAATGCTCTTGGTTCAGAATTGATCAATATTTATCAGCAGACTTGCATATGACCTTCTCTCACAGGTGAAACACCTGTGGTGCTTAGGGTGACCAAGATTTAAAGTTAGCTTTAGCAAGTGACTAAGAGTCCCCAGTGCCACAGATTCTCTTTGAAGTTTAGGGAGAAGATTCACAGTAAATGCTTGTGTGTTGCAAAGCCCTCCTCAAGGACCTGCAGATTCTTCCTCAGCTAAGGAGCTCTATATCTGTGAGATATGTGATTGTTAGGCCTCTATTCACCAGCCTGGAGACTTAGTTACAGAATCAAGATGCACTTTGGTAGTCTACTCATTTATTTTGGTGCTATGGACCTCATGGTCAATTATCCTCTGTGGAAAAGCCCACTTAAGTCAATCACTGCAATTTTCACCCTGGCCCTTCTTTTTGTTGTGGTAGCTATTACCATTTTCTGTTGGGCATTTCATCAGGGCTCCTGAGCCTCTGCCATCTCAGGATCCTGCCATCCCCAAGGAAATAAAAGAGCTCATTTCACTGCCATGTCTCCTACCAGTGTCCTGGCATTAGGAAAGAACCACTTAAGTGCTTTTCGGAGATGCTAGCAGTCTTCTTGCCAGTGTATTTCCCAAGGCCATGGTGAACAAAGTGTCACGTGCCCTTGAAGGACAAGTTAGAGGATGGGTGAAGATGAATATGACTAATCCATTTTGGTATTCCTATATTATTAGTTCTTTATATATCTTCTTGTTTATTATACCAAGATTAAAATTTTATTAAAAATTATTTTATAGACAGGGTTTTGCTTTGTCACACCAGGTTAGAGTACAGTGATTCTATGACAGCTCGTGGCAGCCTCAATTCCCTGGGCTCTAGCTATCTTCCTACCTCAGTCTCTGGTGAATTTTTGAATTTTTTATAGAGACAGGGTCTTGCTATGTTGCCCACACTGATCTCGAACTCATGGGCTCAAGCAATCCTCCTGCCTCAACATCCAAAACTGCTGGGATTACAGGTGTGAGCCACTGCACCCAATCAAGGCTGTTTTTCTTTTTCTGGCATGCCAACTTCATTTAGTATTGTCTACTGTCATGTCTAGGTTTCAGGAAAATCATCCTAATGTCAATTAAAATCACTTGTAGCTGCTTGAATTAGTTGATCAAATACATAATCTTTGGTGAATGTACTTGTGCTTGAATTAGTTGATCAAATACATAATCTTTGGTGAATGCACTTGTGCTGAATACACTTGTTTGAGCACCTTGAGAATTCATTTCCACACATATTCCCAGATTTTTCTGACATAAAATTGTAGAGCCCAGAAATTCTTTTGGTATTTAAGACTTCTCAAGTGTTTGACTTTCAAATTGTATTCCCAAGACGTTCTGGGATCTGACTATATAGTTTTAAGACTAGTAGTAGAGAGAAATGAAGGATAAAGAGAGAATTGGCTTTTCCTTGCAAAGCAAGTTCTTCATATGAGATTACTAGGGGGTCTTCAAGTACAGTAGAGATAACTTCATCAGACAGGGACGGAAGAGCTGAACCTTCTGTGGCAGTTGAAGGTTCAAGGCATTTAAAGTTCTTCAAATCTTCCCACATATGGTGTATTCATCAGCTTGGTCTACCATAACAAAATACCATAGACTGGCTGGCTTGAACCATAGGAATGTATTTATTGTAGTTCTGAAGGCTGGGAAGTCCAAGATCAAAGTGTTAGCTGATCTGGTTCCCTGGTGAGGGCTTTCTTTCTGATTTGTGGATGGCTGCCGATATGACTTGGTTGTTTTTGTCCTCTTCATATCTCATGTTGTAATGTGATCCCCACTGTTGGAGATGGGACTTGGTGGGAGGAGTCATGTTAGAGTCATGGGGAGTAGATCCCTCATGAATGACTTGGTTCCATCCTTGTGGTAATGAGTAAGTTCCCGCTCTATAAGTTCATTCGAGATCTGGTTGTTAAAGAAGGCTGGTACCTCCTCCCTCTCTCTCACATGTAGCCTGCTGGCTCCCCTTCCCCTTCTTCCATGATTGTAAGATTCCTGAGACTCTCACCAGAAGCAGATGCCAGTACTATGCTTTGTGTACAGCCTGCAGAACCATGAACCAAATAAACCTCTTTCCTTTATAGATTACCCAGTTTCATATATTCCTTTATAGCAATGCAAACAGACTAACACAGCAACACAGCTGCCTTCCTCCTGTGGCCTCACATGGCAGATACAGAGAGAGAAAGAGAGAGAGAGAGAGAGAGAGAGAGAGAAGGAGATAGAGGGAATGAGGTGGGGAAGCAAACTCTCTGGTGTCTCTTCTTATAGGGGCACTAATCCCATCATAATATTCCTACCCTCGTCTAAAACTACTTACTTTCTAAAGGCCCTATCTCTAAATACCATTATGTTGAGGGTTTGGGCTTCCATATATTTGAATTTTAGGGGGATACAGTTCAGTCCATAGTACTATATATCCTCAGTACAATTCTCAGAGTTCGATTACTTTCCAATTCACATGATAATTTTCACATATGATGCATGGTAAACATATGAATTTGGATAACATGATTCAGTAGTTTACAGGATAAATATCCTCAATTATTGTTAATTTCCAACTACCCCCGGCTCTTTGTGTCACTCCCTCAGTATTCAAAATTCACTGAGTATCTGATTGGATAAGCCTAGATTGCTGACACACATCCTGGTTGTCTTCCACTGTGGGAGGTAAAGCCCTGAATTCTTCACCTCTTGGGGCTTCCCCTAAATCAGCTCAGGTTTGGGTAGACAAAATAAAATAAAATAAAATAAACAAAACACAACAACCCACAAACCCAACTGTTTATTATAAAGATGTTTAGATATTTTTCTTCATTTTCATGCTATTTTAAATGACAGTCTGGTAAATAGCAAGGTTTTTGGTTATTTTCAGGATAGATTCTCAGAAGTAAAGTTTTTGAGTCAAAGGTCTTATAAAAATTTTAAGATGTATGATATATACTGCCAAGTGACTTTTAACAATTTTTGTACTAATTTTGTTCTCACTCCAGCCATATTGGACTGATCCCATTTCACTGTGCCCACACTCCCACTGACCAAGACATTTTCTTTTCTGTCAACAGTCCATCATTCTTTCTTGAAAACATTACCGTCTTATCTTTTAATGCAACTTAGCATTTCCCCACTGCTTTCTTGATTTCTTCTGAAGACCCTTAAGAATACATGGAGTGAGAAGGACACAATATCATTTCTTTGGGATTCTTGCCCCAAATATACAACCCTTAAGCTGATTATGAGAGAATGTCAAACTCACTTGGATATTCCACAAAAAACCTGGCCTTCAAAAGTGTCAAGGTCATAAAGACAAAGAAAGACTCAGAAGTTGTCCCAGACTAGGAGAGACTAAGGAGATAAGATCACTAAATGCAAAGTGAGATCCTGAACTGGGTCCTGGACCAGAAAAGGGCTATTCATGGAAAAACTAGTGAAATTTGAATAATCTCTCTATATTAGTTAATGATATAATCTCTATGTTTATTTCCTGGTTTTGATAATTTCACTATGGTTATATAAGATGTTAACATTAAGAGAAGCTGGGTGAAGGGTGTGTGATACCTTTCTGTACTAGTATCATGACTTTTCTGTAAGTCCAAACTTATTTCAAAATAAAGTTAAAAAACACTCCTGGTTTGTGATGCTTGTATCTTGTGTTTTGTCTGTAAATAGAAAAAAATAAGAAGCAAAAGTTGATGTAGAGATCCTGGTCTTATTTCTTCTCTCCCCTGTTTTTACTTTCCAATATCTCCTTATCCTATGAACAATGGTAAATAGGTGTCATAAATGTGTCAAATACCCCATACCTCATCCAAGGCAGACATAGCTAACTGATCCAGAGTCTTCTTCCAGTTGAGCTCACTTCCCGCCATCATGGCTTGGTTGGAACTGTCATGCTAGTTAAGATGTACTTACTGTCTCTGCATGATGGGATGCCTTACTGTTCTGTAATTCTTAATTGATTTCTGAAATTTGATTTGAAACCATGTATTTGCACCACTTTACATTTTAATACATGCTTCATTTTTCTAATGTTTTCTTTAAATAATTTAAGTACACTTCCACCATTTGTTTCATAACCATGTACTTTGAGCTCTTTAAGGTGTGCTTGACATTTTGTTATTTCAGGAGCAAAAAAGAATTGGAATACAGGCCGGGTACAGTGGCTGACACCTGTAATCTCAGCACTTTGGGAGGCCAAGTCGGGTGGATCACCTGAGGTCAAGAGTTTGAAACCAGCCTGGTGAATATGGTGAAACCCCATCTCTACTAAAAATACAAAAATTAGCTGGGTATGGTGGCTGCGCCTGTAATCCCATCTGTTTGGGAGGCTGAGGCAGGAGAATCGCTTGAGCCCGGGAGGCGGAGGTTGCAAGTGAGCCTAGATTGTGCCACTGCACTCCAGCCTAGGCGACAGAGCGAGACTCCACTGCCTCAAAAAAAGAAAAGAAATTGGAATACATGATTCTACTCTTCAAAGAACTCAGAGTCCAAGTAAAGAGATGAAATATAATCACAAGAAAAACTAGATAATGAGTAAAAACCACATAAATATGATATAAAAACTTAATGACTAAATTCTTAGACATTACAAATACACTAATGATTTGAAGGGCCAGTTTACAGAGGAATATCTTCTGGAGAAGTTGTGTTTCCTGTATTTGTGTAATGTGGAATTGCCTAGGCCTCATCAAATATGAGTATAAATGCAGATCATATTAATAGTGACAACACAAATTTCACCCCACCTACTCTTTCAGAGCTTGCAGCTGTTCTCCAAGTGTTGTGGAAGTCCTTCAGAGATGGTGCATGTGAACCTACAAATGATCACCTCCTGGCCTTTGATTCTGGCTTCTAGTTGATTTCTGCTACCTGGGAAGGCACTTGACTTGGCTGCTCCCTCCTGGCCTTGCTGCTCATGCACTCGATAAGAGAGCCGATGTCCAAGCTGAGGCCACTCTTTTTCTGCTGCTTGCTGGAGTCTCAATAGATCTCAGTCACATTAAAGTCTGCATAAAACTAAAGGGAGAATTCCTGTTACCCAGTCTGTATCCTACCTCATCTCTCTACACCACATAGCATTCCTTGTGCCCATGAATTTCTCATAATTCTTTGGAAATATAGCTCCTCACCTGGAACTGGATGAGAGAGCAACATTCAAGATAGATACCATGGATTTTTCCTCCTAGTACTCATGCAAAAAAAAAAAAAAAAATACTCAATCCCAACAACCCTCATGCAAATTTACCCCTGGAAGAGCTAGTTATGGCATCAGACTAGTTTAGATATTAGATTTTCTAGATCAAGCTCAAGATGCACTGTTGAGATCTCACTGTATTTCTTACTTGTTATCATTATTTTTCATGTGGTGATTAAAGTTCTGAAATGTGCTTTCATTTAGATTGCTTGATTTACGTCTTTGGGTAGACACCTCTGTTAACCAATATTGGGAGAATCTTCTAAGGATCTGCCCTATATGTAAGGTCATGGACAACACAGTAATGGATGAAGATACTGTCTGGATTTGGTGACAGTAAGGCTTTTCATTTCTAAATGTTTTTTATACTCTGTTTTACTCAGAAATATCATTCATCCTTGTATTGCGGTAATTTCCCTTAATGTTTTGTCCAAGGCTTATTTAAACTGTCAAGGGCCTTGATAAAATCCACCAGTGAAATTCTCCAACCAAAGAATACTCTGTGCCCTCTGGAGCCTCACTCTATTATGCTTCTGCTTGTTTATTATCTTCTCACCTTTAACACATCTCCACCCACACTCCTTGAGACAGCTCCTCAGTATTTCCAGGAAAATCAATGAAAGTTCCATATGAAGCATATTTTTTTTATTGTTGTTGTTGACTATTACACACTCTCCATTGCATAGGACTCTCATGCACTGTTTCTGACCTACTATGTCCATTGGTCTTAGAAGCCTGAGGGTTGTTCCTGTTTTCCCTCTGTCTCCTGGCATGGACACGGATAGCACTGAATGTAATCTTAGTGCTTACTGGTCCCTCCTGTTCAGGAGTACACACTTACTGATGCAAATTCTTGATGATACTTACATGCCCTTGGACATAATTCCCATTGTCACTCAATTGGTCAGGATAGGGTTTTCTGTCTGCAGTTCAATAGATGTACAGTAGCTTTTCCGCAAAGCGTGGTCCATGGGTGACCTGTACCAGAAGTCCTAGGAGTGCTTTTAAACGTGCACGATCATTTGACTCCTGTCACACCTGCCACTGTGTCAGAATCACTGGACACATGAAGAAATATTTGCATGTCTGAACCATCTTCATTCTTTTCTTATTCTTGATTGAAAGTTCCTTTTTGAATGTATAACTGAAAACAGAAAACATCAGTTCCTCAGAATTTGAAGAAAATGTTTGATTGTGAGAATTTCCTGGGAGAGCTCTTTCTTCCTAAACCTAGAGCCAGAATTGGAGAGTTGGCCAGAAAGTTTGAATCAAAATCTCTTTGTATGAAAACAAAAAAATAATCTGTATTGCTAATAAGATTTGCTTAGTTTTATTAGGTTTTGTTTGGTCTTTGGCCATAGCTACTTCACTCCATATTTGACTTTTCTGGACTTATTTTTACATTCATATCTACACCTCCATTTCATGGAAAGACTAGTTGGTTCATTCTTTTAACACACATCTCTTTACTGAGACTCTAATTTGAATGAGACTCTGATACAAAGAAGAGTCAAGGTCTCAGCTTTCAAGGAATTCACCTTTGAAGAGGGTAACAGACAAGAGGACAATTACTGCATATCAATGATGAGAGCTGTGGCCGAGGAGGGCAGCCCATAGCACAGCAGAGTCAACTCAGCCTGGGAAGTTCAGGCAGGGCTTTCTACAAGTACTAACAGTGAGCAGGCAAAGACCGAGGGCAGCAATGTGTCAGAGCTTTCTGGTGTGTGTGTGTGTGTGTGTGTGTGTGTGTGTCCATGAGTGCCTCTATTGGTTTGATTTACTTCAGTCATCTTCTTTCTACTATTTTTAGTTCTAGTAGTTAAATCCTTACTGTTTTCATATCCTTCTCTACCTCCTTTCATCCCCTCCTCCCATTTTTACTGAGCCATTTTGAGGGAACCAATCCTCTTATCCCCACTAGCACTGGCCAGCCATACTTCTCCAAGTGTTCCTTCTGCTTCCATTTCCCTCTCTTTTCCCTTGTTCTTGTTGGACCTTGAACGAGTAAGTGCAGGTATTCCTTCAGGATCCCTGCATATCTGCACCTTGTGCAGTGGTCCCCATCAAAGACTGAACTGGCCAATCTCTGACACTGAATGACATCGAATGAGGAGGGATGATTGGCCCAAAACAGGCACAATGATTTCTCTCCACCCCCTAGCGAGAGTCAAGAGCAAGTAGTTTGTTACAGCCTTCCCCTGCCCTATCTCTGCCTAATACTCTAGCACTGCCTAAGTTCCTCCAGTCTACTTGCTGCCCCATATGGATGAGTAAAGGTTGCCACGTTACCAGCTCTTCAGAAAGATGTTAGAGACTTTGTTTATTAAGTGTCAGCCATACTGTATGATCTCTGGATCAAATACCTTGGGGTATTTAAGGTACCAGTAGTTTCGATTCACTTATGAATTATTTGCTGCCTTCTCTAGGGTATTCTTATATTACCCCAAATTATCTTTGGGGGCCTTCTCTAGGGTATTTTTATATTACAGCAAATTATCTTTAGGGGCCTTGCGATCCCTTGTTTCTCCTTTAGAAACCATATACATTTAAATTTCTCATTCTCTTCCTGTGAAACAGGCCTCAAGGTAGGGCAACTGCTTGCACAGTATTTAATGCAGTATTTAAAGGTATTTGGAAGGACTTGCGCTAAGGAAAGGTTAAAAATTTGACAGGGAAGGAGTTCTCAGGAGTGTGCTGTATGAGACACTTCTTGTGCATCACTTTGCATCCTCTTAGCTGTGCTTCAGTGACTAGTTCCATGCAGCTTTCCATGGGTGTCCTCTGTTAGTGCCTCACCTCAGGCTGCTTCATGTTATCATGGTGTTTTCAGTGACAGGAGCTTGAGTTCCGTGCATGTGCAACCTGGAAGTGCCTGCGGACTCATCCTTGACCACTGGGAGACAGAAGCTAATGGATAAAATGTGTCTGTCTCTCTTTTGTCTCCTGAGTGGACAGCTCTGATATTTCCTGAGACTACTTTGAATGCTTCAGCCAGATCAGATATGAGTCATCTGTAATGCAGTGGCAGTCTCAGCATTGCATCCTTGTATTGTTGTTTCTTCCTTTCTCCTTCTCTGTTTCATTCTATCTGGTCCCTCACTCCTGCTCCTTGCATCATATTCCCAAATAAACTACCTGTGCCTAAGGCCTTACATCAGTCTTTGCCTTCAGAGGAATCTCAGACTGCGACATCGTGAACATTTTAGCACATATACTTAATAATACCATATTTCTCTCTTTTTTCACTCTAGGAATTTTGGGGCCATCACTGAAGCACAAGGAACATTTTATTCTATTTTTGCACTTCTCCTTCCTTTTCACATATTTCTTCCTTCCTTCATTCTTTTTTATTTCTTAAGCACTTGCTATGTACTAAGGATTATTTTATCAGTTTGGGATACATACATGAATAAAACAGACAAAGATTCCTGCCCTTAGAGAGCTGACATTCTGGTGGAGGGAGACAAGCAATAAACAGTAAACCACATAGTCTGTTAGAAGGTGATAAAAACTATGAGAAAAACAAAAATTAAGGAGGGTAAGGGGAAATCAAGAATTCCAGGGGTTGGCTGGGTGTTGTAAATTTAAATAGGGCAGTAAGAGTATGCTTATTGAAAAGATGACATATGATTAAAGACTTGAGGGAGAGGAGGGAATTACCCTTGCAGATAACAGGAGGAAAAACTTTCCATTAGAGGCAAAAGCTGGAGCAGGCATGACACATTCAAAGAGCAGCAAGAGTGAATTCCTTTTCTCTTTGTCTTCAGTCATCTTACTTTCTGCTATTGGCTATTCACTTTGGCAGGTGAGCTTCGCACACCATGATGCATTTTCCTGTATGGTTATTCATGGCTCCTGCTCAGTCTCCCATGAACTTCTAATTTCTTCACATTGTCCTCCCCATTTTCCTCTTTTTCCTTCACGCACTCCTAATAATATCTTGCCATTTATTCAAAGGTAATCTTAGGTATATCCTTCCTCTCATGTTGATGGAGCAAACATTTTTGTTTTCATTTTGTAAGACAAGAAGAGGGACGATCCCAATTTTGTACAAGAAGAGACTAAAACACAGGAAATTTGTGATTGACTCAAAAGAGGAGGAACTTCCAGTCTCATGTGCTATGGATTTCCTAGTTTGATTGTGTAAAATAAAATCTAGTACTTCACACGCTTTAGGATGGTTACTATCAAAACAAAAACAAAAAACAAAAAACCTGAAAACAACAAGCATTGGTAAGGAAATGGAAAAAAATGGAACCCTTGTGTACTGTTGATGGGAACGTAGAATGGTGCAGTTGCTGTGGAAAACAATACGGCTGTTCCTCAAAAAATTACAAATAAAATTACCATATGATCCAGCAATTCCACTTCTGGGCACATATCCAAAAGAATTGAAAGCAAGATCTCAAAGAGATATTTATACACCCATGTTCCTAGCGGCATTATTTACAATAGCCAACAGGCAAAAGCAGCACACGTGACCATTGATAGATGATTGGATAAACAAAGGTGGCGTACACATACATTGGGGTATTATTTAGTCTGAAGAAGGAAGGATTCTGACACATGCATCAGCATGAATGGACCTTGAGATCACTGTTAAGTGAAACAAGCCAGTCACAAAAAGACAATTACTGTATGATTCCACTTATATGAGGTACCTGGAATAGTCCCATTCATAGACAGAAAGTAGAAGGGTGGTTTTCAGGTACTGAAGGCAGGGGGATTGGGGAGTTGTTTAATGGGCTTAAAGTTTTAGTTTTGCAAGAAGAAAAGATTTCTGAAGATTGGCCATATAACAATATGAATGTACTTAACTATTGAACTACACACTTAAAAATGGTTAAAATGGTCAATTTTATGCTGCATATATTTTAGTATAGTTAGAAAAATAAAAGCTAGTATCAGAAGAAGTTTTCAAAAGGCTTTGATAACCAGTTTAGGATGGTTCTTGGAGAACCAACAGGCTGCAGGAATTACTGATACCCATGACCCTGTCATCACTTTGCTCATATAGAACCTAGACTGTTTTGAGTGTCTGTCTGGCCAGCCTGGAGCTGTGCTCATGAGCATAAAACAGGGGAAGAAGAAAAGCCAAGGCTCAGATGACCAGCTTGGGGCTTGCATTCCTTACAAGCCAGAAGCTTAGATCTCTTAGCCTGGAATTCACAGGCTAAGCTGTGCTCTTGTACTTCACCCAGCTTTTGCTAATATTAGTATCTCAAACAACCACAGTACATTTATCAAAACTAACATAATTAACATTTGTACAGATTTTACAGACTGGTGCAGATTTCTTCAACTTTCTCTGGTGATGCTTTTTCTTTTTTCTTTTTCTTTTTCATTTCGGGATAACACGTTGCATTTAGTCATTGGGTCTTCTTAAGCTCTTCAGTCTGTGACAGTTTCTCAGTCTTTCCTTGTCTTTCATGACCCTGACAGTTTTTGAAGAGTACTTGTCAGGTATTTTGTAGAATGTTTATCAATTTTGGTCTTTCTTATGTGTTGTCATGGATAGACTGGGGTTATGCATTTATTTTAATTTTTTATAATTTTACTTTAAGTTCTGGGGTACATGTGCAGAATGTGCAGATTTGTTACATAGGTATACATGTGCCATGGTGGTTTGCTGCACCTGTCAACCCATCATCTAGGTTTTAAGCAGAACATGCATTAGGTATTTTTCCTAATGCTCTCTCTCCCCTTGCTCCCCACTGCCCAACAGGCCCTGGTGTGTGTCGCTCCCCTCCCTATGTCCATGTGTTCTCATTGTTCAACTCCCACTTATGAGTGAGAACATGTGGTGTTTGGTTTTCTGTTCCTGTGTTAGTTTGCTGAGAATGATGGCTTCCAAATTCATCTATGTCCCTGCAAAAGACATAATCTCATTCTTTTTTATGGCTGCCTAGTATTCCATGGTGTATATGTGCCACATTTTCTTTATCCAGTCTATCACTGATGGTCATTTGGGTTGGTTCCAAGTCTTTGCTGTTGTAAATAGTGCTGCAATAAATGCAAATCAAAACCACAATGAGATACCATCTCACACCAGTCAGAATGGTGATTATTAAAAAGGCAGGAAACAATAGATGCTGGTGAGGTTGTGGAGAAATAAGAATGTTTTTACAGTGTTGGTGGTAGTACAAATTAATTCAACCATTGTGGAAGACAGTGTGGTGATTCCTCAAGGACCTAGAACCAGAAATACCATTTGACCCGGAAATCCCATCACAGGGTATATACCCAAAGGATTATAAATCATTCTACTATAAAGGCACATGCACATGTATTTTTATTGCAGCACTATTTACGATAGTAAAGACTTTGGGTTATGCATTTTTAAGAACACCACAGATGTGAAGTGCTCTCCATTATATCATATCAGGAGTTACAGGATATCAACATGACTCACTACTGGTGATGTTAACCTTAATCTATTTTGTAAATGATATATGCCAGATTTCTTCACTGTGAAGTTACTATTTTCCTTTCCATCTTCTATTTGATAGAAGAGAGTCACTAAATCCAGTTCATGTTCAAGGAAAGAGGAATTCAGTTCTACCTCCTAGAGGGAAGAGTATTAGAGAATATGAATATATGTTAAAACCACCACAGTAATTAATACTTATTTTGGGGGAGGTTCTTTGAAGCTATTCAACTATTCTGTTTCTCATTAAAATTTTACCCACTAATTTTAACGTGCATGACTGGATCTTATCTGCAGCAATTATTACTGCAGTATTTTGATGGAGATTTTCTCTTTCACTCCTTCCTGCCCGGCTCTACTCATAGCGAGGCAACTATATAAGGAAGATTTGTTTCTTCTCTATTTACTTATTTATTCAATCATTTGTTTATATCAATATAGATCCATGAGTCTTTATTTTTTGGATTATAAATCAATAATATTGCTATTTATTTTATTGCTCAATTTCTTTCAGCTTTGGTCATTGAGAACCCTTTCAAGTTGACCTCTGTGTCCTTTTGACAGGCTTTTATTCTCCCTCCCTCCTTCCTTTCCTCCTCCTTTCTCTGTCTGTCTCTTTCTTCCTTTCCACATCCTTACTTTCTGTAACTACAAGATTTTCCAGGTTCATCTTGTATTATCCCTGCCCCAGATCTACACTCAGCCATTTCTTCAAGGAGCACTGGTTCCTTTTATTGGAGAATAGTATTCAGAAACCAAAATCTGGATGCTAGATAAGAAAATTAGTTTTAAGAAAGAGTATAAGTGAATGTTGAGGATCTAGAAATGAATTTCCTTAAAAGTTATGTCTAAATGTCCTCTGGAGACTCTTGTATGTTGAACATTAGGTATTAAAAGGTTTAAAGATATAATGTATGTCTTAAAATCTGTATGTGAGAAATAAGTTCTATAAGATGCTGAAAGAGTGACTACATGTTTACATCCCATGCCATATGGAATAGCTACCATGTTTTATCAGAAATAAGTGCAGTGGCAGATCAAAGCTGGTGAGAAGGAAGGATGCCTGCTAACTGCCTGCTAACTAAATACAGCAGATTAACCCCATTTCCTTTCTTCATAAGCTTCCTTAAAGCTAATCAAGCCTAAATCTATAATTAATTAGGTGACATTTAACTTCTTGAGTGCTTACTCTGTACCCTTTAGTCTCTGTTGTAGTGGCTTTTGGTAGATATTAAAATTTTGGCATCTTTGCTTGATATCCTTACGTGTCCTCTCTTTTTCCATATATGCTGCATTAGCAATTTCCTGCTTCACTGCTCCTTCCTATAAAACAGTGGTAAGGTTTTGCAGTCTTACAGCGGAGTTGAGTAACAGTGCTTCCATTTTGCTTTATAAAAATTGGTCTCCTTTATTTTTGCCTAGTGTTAGTCTTAGCACAGTCACTCAAGCTTTGAGGATATTTAAAATGTAGCAAAGGAATCCACTGCCCCCATCAGCCGATGAGGGCTCAGCTTCCCTATAGTTCCTCTTGATCCTACACTGACTACATGTCTGATCTACACTGTGGGAAATGCCTGAGATCAATGTTAGAGACTGGGCACACACATATAGTAACTGAAGATTTGTGTTGTGCTTACATTCACCCAAATTCATACTGTGGGCTTAAGGAAAATTTTGGCCTTCAGTGTGGGTGCCATTGTCAATTTTTAAACTTTTTTTAGATTGTTGCAGCATCCCTCATTGAAAGAAGACAGTGCTTGAACATCTCAGAAAAGGGTACGATAACTGGCCTGGCGTGGTGGCTCATGCCTGTAATCCCAGCACTTTGGGAGGCCCAGGCAGGTGGATTACCTGAGGTCAGGAGTTTGAGACCAGCCTGGCCAACATGGTGAAACCCCATCTTTACTAAAAATACAATAATTGGCCGGGTGCAGTGGTGGGCACCTGTAACCCCAGATACTTGGGAGGCTGAGCCAGGAGAATCACTTGAACCTGGGAGGTGGAGATTGCAGTGAGCAGAGACCTTGCCACTGCACTCCAGCCTGGGCAACAGAGTGAGACTCTGTCTCAAAAACAAACAAACAAACAAACAAACAAACAAAACAAAATTAAAAAAGCCCCTCAATTTTTACCTAATGTTGAACACAAGCTGAAGAAGGACTATTTGAATGACATTTGGTTTAATGTGCTTAGCAAGTGCATGCCTTGCTTAATGCCACCAAATGTACACATGTGCTCTGAAACATATTTAAGTAGTGTTCAACATTTTTGAATATGATGAAAACTTTTTAATGTTCCCACACCTCTAAAACTTCCATAATAGGTTTGTATTTTCAGGATCTTCTGAGAAAACACTTGGTGACAAAAGCTCTTATGCATTCAGCAGTGCTTTGAAGTAAATCTGTATTTTTCACAATAACAGACACATACATTGGAAAATAGTGGTCTGCCTTTATGAGATATATGATATGTATTCAATGTACAAATAACTCTTGGTTAACATGTTGATTTTGGAACTCCTTACAATAAGCTTGGGGCCAAGATCAGAGCATGATAGCCAAGGAACTACAGATACAAATAGCGGTTAATTTATTTTACTGATCTTATCAGAAATTCTTAATTAAAGAGTGGTAAGCAAACCAAGACTAAGCCTTAGAGGCAGAAGCATATTCTGTCAAAAGACTTATTAATAAGAACAATACTTTATAATATGGGGGGAAGGAAGAAAAAATAAATACATACTTTATAATGTCAAAAGACAATACACGTTTTCATTGTTTAATCAGGATTCTGTAGAAAAAGCTGAACTTTTTTTTTTTTACTATGATTTAATATCTGGAAGTAGGGGCTTGAGTAAATTAAATTGTAGTTTGTCATAATAAGAGCAAGACTCAACTCTAATGACCATTTGTAGAGCAGAGATTTCTCTTAAACAATAATATTAAAATGTGTCAGTGAAACAACCATTCAGATAATATTGCGGAGAGTTAAATTAGTACAATTTCCTATGATAGCAATTTGGCAAGATGCATTAAAAGCCTTAAACAGTTTGGCCCAGTAATCCTATTTATTGGATATACAAATGCATTTGTACGTTTCTTACATTGGTGAAGAATATGAAACCATCTATATTTCCAGCAATGGAAGTATGGTTAAGCAGATTATGGTTCACTGACTGAATGGAACATTAAGCAGTTATTAAAAATTATACTTACAAAGCACTTATTAGGTAAAAAATGCATTTTAAATTGTTTATGTTGTATAATATTATTGGATAAAGATTTCCAGGTTTTTATAGTAAACACAAACACCTTTTATAATGAAAACAATACATTTGTTTATTTGCAAACTATATATTACAAAGTAGTTTTCCATTTTTTATATTATTGGAAAACAATATGTAAACTAGCAAGGTCATTGACTTTTTACACAGGCAGATTTTGATTCAAATTTCAGTTCTGGGACTTGGTAGGTGTGTGACCTTGGGAAAGTAGTTTAAAAGCTCTAGTATCAGTTTCCTCATCTATATGAGTTGTTATGAAGATGAAATATAATAACATACATGTAAAATTCTTAATGTTAAGAAACAGTTAACAATTTCTATGTATGCATACTGGATTTGAACAAATGAAGAAATGAATGGCGGATGATGGGAATCAGTTTTCTCACTGCTGGAGAGTGATGCTCGATAAGCCAGGGGGAGGCAACAGTGAGCCATGTGAATCAACTATGGATTAGAGCTAGAAATCTCCATATGATGTCATGTTTCCCCTAATATAAAGATGCATAAATACAGACATAATTGTAGATATGTATAAGCCATTTACATGGATTAGGATATATATATATATATATATATATATATATATATTTTTTTTTTTTTTTTTTTTTTTTCTAGCTCTGTCTGCTGAGAGGATCTAGAAGCAGTGACACCCTATTAGCAAGGAGCGTACCCAGAGTACAGATCTTGGTTTCTAATACAATTCTTTCACTTAAGGAATGAAGGCTCCTTGGGGAAATGGCTGACTCTAGGGGTGGGGCAGGGAAAATACAAGATGAGCCTGGAGCATCTTGTATTGCTAGAAAGTAAGGAAGCAGTCAAAAAACAAAAAGATGGGAACATGTCTAAGAAGCACAGGAGGTAAAAGAATTACCAATGGCCAAAACTGGAAGAAGAGCAAAAAGAAAAACAAAAAACAAAAAAACCAAAACAAATTTGCAGAAGAGAGAAAAAATGTAGTGGTAGTACTGGATTGTAACCTAAAGATAAAATAAATGCTTATGAATCCATACTTGTATAAATGGTTGATCAAGTAAACAAATAAATAAATGGGGAGAGAAACACATCTTACTTATGGAAAGATTCCAAATAATTTACATAGACACTATCTCCTGCAAGAGATGGAGCTCAATTCCTCCTACCCCTGAATGTGGGCTGTGCATAGTGATTTTCTTCCAAAGAACATAAGAATGAAAAAAGGGGAAAAAGAAGTAACTTTATAGTGGAGATATCTGACAAACACTACCTCAGCTTGATGATGAGTGTTAACATCAACAGTGATACCACATTGATAGTATATACTCTTGATATAATGTAATTAAAAATGACACTTTACCTCTGTCGTCTTTCTCCTCCAAACTTATAACCTCAGTTTAATAATGACGAAAACATTAGGCAAATTCAAATTGAAGGACATTCTACAATATACCAGGCAAGTCCTTCTCAAAACTGTCAAGGTCATCAAAAACAAAGGAACTCTGAGAGACTTTCACAGTCAAAGGCACCTAAGGAGGCATGACAACTAAATGTCATCTTGTATCATGAATGGAATCCTGGAACAGAAAAAGATTACTAGTGGAAAAGCTAGTGAAATCTGAACAAAGTGTGATGATTAGTAAATAGTGATGTTAATTCTTTAGTTGTGGCAAAGGTATCATAGTAATGTAAGATATCATGTTTGCTACATCCTGGCAAGTGGTTGAAAAGTTTCCTTTGAACTTTCTAATCCACAAATTGAGGGAGGCTGTTTCAACTTTGGTTAGCTATGAAGATTACTCACTCTTCATTCCCATCCATCCATTTAATTAACACTGATTATGCACCTTAAGGCCCATGCTGGGACATTAAGGTATGTTGGTGAGGAAAATGAATATAGCCTCTGCCCTCCAGGAGTGATTAAAAAGTGCTTTCTGTAAATTTGTTGAAGTTCCTTATAGATTCTGGATATTAGCCCTTTGTCAGATGGATAGATTGCAAAAATTTTCTCCCATTCTGTAGGTTGCCTGTTGACTCTGATGATAGCTTCTTTTGCTGTGCAGAAGCTCTTTAGTTTAATTAGATCCCATTTGTCAATTTTGGCTTTTGTTGCCATTGCTTTTGGTGTTTTAGTCATGAAGGCTTTGCCCATGGAAAAAAACAAACAACCCCATCAAAAAGTGGGCAAAGGATATGAACAGACGCTTCTCAAAAGAAGACATTTATGCGGCCAACAAACTATGAAAAAAAGCTCATCATCACTGGTCATTAGAGAAATGCAAATCAAAACCACACTGAGATACCATTTCATGACAGAATGGCGATCATTAAAAAGTCAGGAAACAACAGATGCTGGAGAAGATGTGGAGAAATAGGAAAGCTTTTACACTGTTGTTGGGAGTGTAAATTAGTTCAACCATTGTGGAAGACAGTGTGGCGATTCCTCAAGGATCTAGAACCAGAAATACCATTTGACCCAGCAATCCCATTACTGGGTATATACCCAAAGGATTATAAGTCATTCTACTATAAATACACATGCACACGTATGTTTATTGCAGCACTATTCACAATAGCAAAGACTTGGAACCAATCCAAATGCCCATCAATGATAGGCTCGATAACGAAAATGTGGCACATATACACCATTGAATATTATGCAGCCATAAAAAAGGATGAGTTTATTTCCTTTGCAGGGACATTGATGAAGCTGGAAACCATCATTCTCAGCAAACTAACACAGGAACAGAAAATCGAACACTGCATGTTCTCACTTATAAGTAGGAGTTGAACAATGAGAACACATGGACACAGGGAGGGGAACATCACACACCAGGGCCTGTCAGGGAGTGGGGGACTAGGGGAGCAATAGCATTAGGAGAAATACCTAATGTAGGTGACAAGTTGATGGGTGCAGCAAACCACCATGGCACGTGTATACCTATGTAACAAACCTGCACGTTCTGCCCATATATCCCAGAACTTAAAGTATAATAAAAAAAGAAAGCCAGAAAAAAATCACCTATTAAAAATCTAATCATTGTGAGTAAAAAAAAAAAAAGAAAAAAAAAGTGTTTCCCTACAGTGAGCAGACATCTGTTTCCACATAATATTTACCCAGTGATCCTAGTTCTACCCATTTTGGTGCCACAAAGTATATGACAAATTTCTTTTGTTCAAAATAGTCTTCAAAGTTAGAATAGCAATGACTATGCCTCTGCTGGGTTTCCTCCAAACAAAATGCCCTGTTTCCCTTCAATGTTTTCTCAAATACATAGTTTTGAGTTCCTTCTAACTCCTGTTTATCTTCAAGTTTTCCATATTCTTCTTGAGGTAAGAAGTTTAGAATAATTGTAACAACTATGATCTATTTGTTCTGCTAGTGTGTAACATACTTTCATGAACTAATTATTTTTTTTTCTTTTTTTTAAATTATACTTTAAGTTCTGGGATACATGTGCAGAATGTGCAGATTGGTTACATAGGTATACATGTGCCATGGTGGTTTGCTGCACCCATCAACCCATCACCTACATTAGGTATTTCCCCTAATGCTATCCCTCCCCCAGTCCCCCAACCCCTGACAGGCCCCAGTGTGTGATATTCCCTTCCCTGTGTCCTTGTGTTCTCATTGTTCAACTCCCACTTATGAGTGAGAATATGTGTTGTTTGGTTTTCTGTTCTTGTGTTAGTTTGCTGAGAATGATGGTTTCCAGCTTCATCCATGTCCCTGCAAAGGACATGAACTCATCTTTTTTTAAGGCTGCATAGTATAGACCAATGGAACAGAACAGAGGCCTCAGAAATAATACCACACATCTACAACCATCTGATCTTTGACAAACCTGACACAAACAAGCAATGGGGAGTTGATTCCCTGTTTAATAAATGATGCTGGGAAAACTGGCTAGCCATATGCAGAAAACTGAAACTGGAACGCTTCCTTACACTTTATACAAAAATTAACACAAGATGGATTAAAGACTTAAATGTAAGACCTAAAACCATAAAAATCCTAGAAGAAAACCTAGGCAATACCATTCAGGACATAGGCATGGGAACTGTTTTTTTTTTTGATAACCGTAGACATTGTCATTATCGCCTCATGTTACAGATGAGAAACCGATACCTTGGTCACAGTCAGGAATTCATTCTACACATATTTATGGAGGAACTAATTTGTATTTGTCAGTCTTCGAAGTGATGGGGATAGAAAAGTGAATACAGCAGATGAAGTCCCTGCCTTCATGGAGTTTATTATTTCAGGGCAGCTTTCAGCAAACTATAAACTACCCCTGGGCCAAATCCAGTAGCTGCTTGTTTTTATTAAGTTTTTAAAATGCATTTTTCTCTGTTTATTATTATTTAACAAAATACTCTTCAAAAAAAACAAAACTTCACTCAATTAAAACACAGACATGCTCATTTTTAAATATATATTGATAACTATAAATGTGATTAAACACAGAAAGAAGTAAGACAATCTACTTTGAATGTTCTTGATCATGATTCTTCAATCTAATATGGGCAGAAATTTCTAATTTTGATGATGTCTAATTTACTAATTTTTTCTTTTATGTCTATTGTTTTCTGTTTCTGGCTGAAAATTTTTTTATCTATTTACTGGTTGGAAAAATATTTCTGTATGTTTCCTTCTAAGAGCTTTATAGTTTTAAATTTATTTTTGGCCTATGATCTGCTCAAAATAAGTAAAGTTTTATTGAAACACAGCCACACTCATTTGTTTACATATTATCAATGGCTGCTTTCCCCCTAAAATAGCAGAGTTGGGAAGTTGCAACAGAGACCCGTGTGACCCACAAAGTCAACAATATTTCCTACATGGGCTTTTACATAAAAAGTTGGCTGATCCATGTTCTAGTTATTGAGCAGGGACAGGGCTGGTTAGACATAAAAGGAGATAGAAAAAATAAACTAGGGAGTGATATATGTCAGATGGTGATAGTTGCAATGGAGAAGGGTGAAGCAAGGGAAAAGAGATACCAAGAGCAGCTGCAAAGGCTGTGGGGGGTCATTAGGTAATTTAGGGTTCAAGAGGACCTCTCCAAAATGGTGGCCTGGGATTGAAAGGAGTGATCCATGAGGGTATTTTAGAGAAGTGCATTGGGAACTGCAAAGACCCCAGGCTCTAAGAGAAAAGGGTCCTTAGATTTGAGAAACAGTAAGCGGCCACTGTGACAGAAGAAGAGAACCTGGGGGACAGAGAGAATGAAAGGAGCTGAGGTCAGAGAGGAGAGGAGAAAGGGAAGAGGGGCTGAGTAGGCATGTTTGAGGCCATTTTTTTTTTCTCTGACATGGGGAATCTCTAGAAGATTTGGGGCCAGGTCACGCCTTAAATCCCAGCACTTTGGGAGCTGAGGTAGGAGGATCATTTGAGCCTAGGAGTTCAAGACCAGCCTGGACAATATAGGGAGACCCTGCCTTTACAAACCATTTAAAAATTTATAAAAAAATTTTAAAAATTTGCTGGGTGTGGTGGTGTTGCACCTGTAGTCTCAGCTCTTTGGGAGGCTGGGCTGGGAGGATTGCTTGAGCCTGGAAAATCCAGGTTACAGGGAGCTTTGATAGCACCACTACACTCCAGCCTGGGTGACAGAATGAGATCCTGTCTCAAAAAGGAAAAAACAAAAGATTTGGGGCAGAGGAGTCAGGTAATGGGACTTATTGTAGAGGATTGGTCTGGCTGCTGTATTGAGAATGGACGGAAGAAGGGCAAGGACAGAAGCAGGGAAAGCATTTAGTAAGCTACTGTGGGGATCCAGGCAGCACAAATGGCGGCTCAGACCATAGCCGCACGTGGAATGAGGGGCAAAGTAGGATTGCAGCCCCGGATCAGCCTCACTCCAGAGTCTGTGCTCTGTCAAATGCAACTTCTAATCACAGAAACTGATACTTTAGGTTTGGGAAATGCAAGGAAACACCTACCTGCAAAGGGTCTGGCCTCCTCAAGGCTTCTCTGAGTCTTATCAGGGGAATTTGGGTAGTTCTGATCGACAAATCCATAATAACAAGATAATTGGGGGATGCTAGTTAAATCCCTTGGGCAGCACTCCTTAGGTCTTTTGAGTCAGAGTAGGGACATCTTTAGCATCTGATTAAAGCTATGGAACACACTTTCTGGAAAAGAAAAAGGACACACACACAGATTCGCAATATTTTGCATACATTTTTAGAGTGTTTATAGTCTTTGCCTCTAGGATTTAAGATTCTGTTGAGGGTATCTACATCTGAGCAAACTTCAAAATTGAGAATTGGAGGTTCATCAGTAAGAGGAGGTGGGCCTTCACGGAGTCAGTGGAGAGATACTAGGTTGGTGCAAAAGCAATTGTGGTTTTTGTTATTGAAAGTAATGTAGTAAAGTAGTTAGGCACATGTGAATGTTATAGCAAGCTTTAAGCCATACTGAGCAAGTCACCTATTGTGACAACATGAAGACCAATGTTTTGCATATGTATTAGTGAGAAATAATGTTCATTGTAGAGCTTAAGACTTGTACGTTTTCAATGTTCTAGTTAGCATAATAATATTAATATATTAGGCCCTGTTATAGTATACAGTTCCCTCTGATGAATTTACTGATTATTTTTTAAACACTAAAGGAAAGAACTATTTTAGCCTCGATGTATCTTCTATCATATTGAAACAAAATGATGTCTTTGGTGGTGTATTTTTCAAAAAATAAATTTATTAATGCTAGAAAATACAGACATACTTAGTCTTATTGCACTTTGTAGATATTGTTTTTACAGACCGAAGGCTTTTGGCAAACCTGCATCCAGGAAGTCTATTGGCACCATTTTCAAACAGCATGTGCTTACTTTGTGTCTCTGTTTCACATTTTGGCAATTATTGCAATATTTCAAACTTTTTCATTATCATTATATCTGTTATGGTGCTCTGTGATCAGTGGTCTTTGATATTATTACAATTGTTTTGGGGCACCATGAACCATGCCTGTATGAGATGGCAAACTTAATGAATTTGTGGGTGTTCTGACTTTTCCACTCACTGGCCAGTCCTCTTCTCTTCCTTTCTTCAGGCCTAATCCCTGAGACACAATATTAAAACCAGGCCAATTAATAACTTAAAAATGGCCTGTAAGTATTCAAGTGAGAGTTTCACATCTCTCATTTTAAATCAAAAGCTAGAAATGATTGCGCGTAGTGAGGAAGGCATGCCCAAAGCCAAGACAGGCGAAAAGCTAGGTCTCTTGAGCTACACAATTAGGCAAGCTGTGAATGAAAGAAAAAGTTCCTTAAGAAAATTAAAAATGCTACTACAGGGAACACATGAATAATAAGAAAGCAAAACAACCTTGAATAGATCAAACCAGACACAATATACTCTTAAACCAATGCCTAATCCAGAGCAAGGCCTTAATTCATTTCAATTGTTTGAAGATTGAGAGAGGTGAGAAAACAGCAAAAGAAAAATCTGAAACTAGTAGAGGTTGATCCATGAGGTTTAAGAAAAGAAGCCATTTCCATAATATAAAAGTGCAAGGTAAGGCAACAAGTGCTGATAGAGAAGCTGCAGCAAGTTTTCCAGAAGACCTATCTGAGGTGATGAAGGTGGCTACAATAAACAACAGATTTTCAATGTGGACAAAACAGCTTTTTAGTGGAAGATGTCATCTAGGACTCTCATAGCTAGAGAGGAGAAGTCAATGCCTGGCTTCAAGCCTTCAGATGACAGGCTAACTCTCTTCTTCAAGGCTAATGAAGCGATGAACTTAAGTTGAAGCCAATTCTTGTTTACCATTCTGAAAATCATGGGGCCCGTAAGAATTATGCTAAATCTCTTCCTGTGCTCTATAAATAAAACAACACAGCCTGGATGACAACAAATCTGTTTACAACATGGTTTACTGAATATTTAAAGCCAACTGTTGAGACCTACTGCTCAGCAAAAAGGATCCCTTTCCAGATATCACTGCTTATTGACGATGTACCCAGTAACCTAAGAGCTTTGATGCAGATGTACAAGGTTAATGTTTTTTTCATGCCTGCTAATACAACATCCATTCTGTAGCCCATGTACCAAGAAGTAATTTTGACTTTCAAGTCTCATTGTTTAAAAAATAAATTTTATAATTCTATAGCTGCCATTCATAGTTCCTCTGATGAATCTGGGCAAAGTAAATAGAAAACCTTCTGAAAAGGATTCACCATTCTAGATGCCACCCATAACATATGTGTTTCATGGGAGGAGGTTAAAATATCAACATCAATAGGAGTTTGGAAAAAGTTGATTCCAGCCCTCATGGATGACTTTGAAGTGTTCAAGACTTCAGTGGAGGAAGCCACTTCAGATGTGGTAGAAATAGCAAGAAAACTAGAATTAGATGTAGAGCCTGAAGATGTGACTGAATTGCTGCAATCTCATAATAAAATTAGAGCAGATGATGACTTGCTTCTTATGGATGAACAGAGAAAGTGGTTTCTAGAGATAGAATCTACTTCCGGTGAAGTGATGATGAACATTTTTGAAATGACAACACAAGATTTAGAATATTTCATTAAACTTAGCTGATAAGGCAGCAGCAGAGTTTGAGAGGATTGACTCCAGTTTTGAAGGAAGTCTACCATGAGTAAAATGCTATCAGATAGCATTGTGTTCTATCTTTTGTGAAAGAGTTAATCAGTGTGCAAACTTTGCTGTTGTCTTTTTTAAAAAATTGCCACAGCCACAAGTATGATCTGCCACAGTCAAACCTGCAGGAACCACCATCCTGATCAGTCAGCCATCATCAAAATCAAGGAAAGGCCCTCCACCAGCAAAAAGATTATGACTGGCTGAAAACTCAGAAGATTGTTAGCATATTTTAAGCAAACGAGTATTTTGAAATTAAGGTATGCATATTGCTTTTTTAGACATAATATCATTACACCCTTAATAGACTACAGTGTAGCACAAACGTAACTTTTATATGCATTGGGAAGTCAGAAAGTCTGTATGATTTGCTTTATTGCGATAGGCTGGAACTGAACTCTCAATCTCTCTTAGGTATGCCTGTATTGTCAATTTTCTTTGGTCTCTTTTGATATATTTATTTGAGAATTGAGTACAAACCAATATCACAATTCCTCTTGTTACATTTACGCTACCATTCACACTTTGTAAATGAAGAGATTGAAAAAGCTTTATAGGGAATGTAGATTCTTTTTCGTTTATTAACTTGGCTTGAAATAGAAAAAAAAAAAGCCATTCAGGCCTAAATAGTGAGTTTTCTCCTTCCTCCTGACAAGTGCAACATGATGAGAGTTGCACAGTAATGTTGGCTTTTCCATGAGCAGCCTAAACTAGCTATTAACCTGGTATGTATCTGGATTTGAAAGATTCAGACTGCAATTCTATTTCCTTAGACAATGCTCTTTATCTGACCCAATTCTAGCACTTCTTATCTAGAAGCAAAGACATTTTTCTAGTTGTTGAATTACTTTGATAAAGAGATTTGAGAGAGAGTAAATCAGAACAAGAATAACATATTTTCTCAAGGCATGCATGTAGAAGGTCTCATTCTCATGTGTGTTCAAGAACAAAGGGGTACATGTTTCCTTAGTCAATGTTATGCAGTGGCATACTGAACATATTTGACACTTGAAACTGATCGTTTTCTTTCTTTCTTTTTCTTTTTTTTTTCGGGATGGATTCTCACTGTGTTGCCCAGGCTGGAGTGCAGTGGCATGATCTTGGCTCACTGCAACCTCCGCCTCCCGGGTTCAAGCGATTCTCCTGCCTCAGCCTTCTGAGTAGCTGGGATTGCAGGCGTGTGCCACCACACCTGGGTAATGTTTGTGTTTTTAGTAGAGTCGGGGTTTCACAATGTTGGCCAGGCTGGTCTCAAACTCCTGACCTTGTGATCTGCCCGCCTTGGCCTCCCAAATTGCTGGGATTACAGGCATGAGCCACCGTGCCTGGCCAAAGTGGATCATTTTTTAACAACACATTCCCTCTCTATGACAAAACTATCTTCAGTAATTATCATAAAATAAAATTAGAGGACTGTAGCTTTCATCCATAGGGATAGTGCCTAAATCTTTACCTGTAAGTGTTCCTGTGTCCAGCCATTGGTTTAGGATAATTTCTGGTTTCCTGACGCTGATCATAATATAACAAAATTTTGTTTCAAGGATTTGTTACACCTGCCTCTAGTGAATCCCTCATGCAAGGCAGCTATTTGAGCAGTTAGATATGCATCCTAATTTCTCTTCAAAGAGTCAATATGTCAGTATGTTCAGTTCTTTGCCTTCTACTTTTAAACTTAACTTCCTCATAAAGCAACCTTTTTTGATCACCTGCTCCACCCTGACTCATTCCAATTACCTGCTCCACCCTGACTCATTCTGATTTCCTACTCTGCCATAATCATTTTTCCCGCCAAACCATCACCCCATCACTCTCTTTAAATTAGCCAATCAGAATTTAGCCTGTGTGGCCTAACCCTAGCCAATAGGGGAATGACATAGCAGCAGGGGCCACGTGCGTCAGGAATAAGAACCTCTTCCCCTTCCTTGTCCAGGTGTGCGCTCACCATTGCTCCATCTGTGAGGGCTCACCTTTCTATAGAAGTAAATTGCCCTTCTGAGAAGGAAAAAAGAAAATTTTATATTTGAGTGCTATTTCTTTTGTGGCACCGAAACTTTATTTATAACAGGACTAAAAAGAATACAGCTGAGACTTTATTTAGATCAAGATATATTGTGTGAACAGTTTTTTTACTTGCTTGCTATTTCATATTTATTTAATAAATGCCTATATATATGTGTCATAATCTGGTCTGAGACATGCTTTTATTATAAGTTGGTAATGAGGTTACGGGAAGTGGCTGACAGCCACCTTAACGTTCTTTTGAGACCACTATTTCCAACAAGAATAACTTGAGAGTGTGCTCAACCAATTTTGTTTGTCAGCTCACAAAAACTAGGTATTCAATGGTTACCTTTATTTTCATGTTACTTTGCTGCTTCTTATATGTGTAGGTATTCCACTCTAAAATGAATCGGTTATGAAATGACTTAACTTTTATAAAAACAGGGTTAACCTTATAGTTACTCTGGTTTTCCAGAGAACAACGGCAATTAGGCATTTATCAATGGGATGAACCCAAACATGCAAGACTTAGTTCAACAAAAGCGACAAAGGCTTTTCAGCAATTTAAGAGTATTAAAATAAAACAGTGGAAAATACTTTGACTATGAGATATCAAAATTAAACTTTGAGGTCTTGTTTCCTTTTATTTGGGATGTATTATTGTTAGTTTGGTTTCATAGGTGAACTGGGCTATACCATTATATGGAAAACACTAGGTGGCGCTGAAGGACTGTAATAATTGACCACAATTGGAGCCCTTTACAAATCACATCATTGTCGGAATCAAGAAAAGTGTGAATTTTTACATTAAAAATGATGCATATGATCAGATTTCTTTCTCTTCTGACTATGGCTTTGCTTAGTAAAAATCCAAGTGCAGTTTTTTCATGAGCGAAATAGAATTTATGCAGTGCTTACTAGGCAATAACTTTTCAAAACATATTACACTGGGGAAACAACATCCTTTTGTTTGGGAGCTCCTATTTTCAAATTTCGTTGCACCTCAAAGTCATGGTCTTAGTCTGGTTAACAGTCATCAACTCATTGTAAAGCATCCACAGGAAAATATACTTGATAGTCACCTCCCTAGTGACTGACAATTTCCTATTTTGTGCAGGTTTTTAATTAAAAAAAAATTTTTTTTATCTTAAAGAGTTACTGTAAATCTTGGAGCATAGTAGAGCATATGAAAGGTAAAGGCTGTTTCTTAACCCTCCATTTGCTCACATGGTAAAAAAGAATGAAAAATGCCTGCTGCAGGAGCTCATATTTTTCATGTCTCATCTTTACTCCTCAATGAGAAAACTCGTTTTGTAATCGTTTCATCGAGGGCTATTTTTGTTCATTTTCATTGAAGGGTATCCACTTCCCAGAACCTAATTAAGGTTTGGCAAAAGAGAGAATAGTATGCAAGGTTAATTAATTACATTTTTATTCTTTTTTTAGAAATGATAAAAGAAAGCACATACCTAGTTTTTCAATCAGCTTATTTGTTATATCCCTCTGCAATATGTGGAGAGTTTCTGTCTCATTCATTAATTCTGAAACCTAAGACACAAGATAGAAGTAGTGAATCTGGGACTTAACATATAGAAATATATAGTCTTAAGAGACAAAGTCTAAAGTATCTTAATATCTTACTCAATAGGAAGATCATTCCTACAAAATTAACATGAGTCTAATATAATTCATTTTATTTTGAATTATAGAAGCTTTTAGAATCCAAAACCTCTACATTATAGATTCACAATTCACCACGAAAATAACCAAAAAGCATTTAGCATTATATAAAATAAGAAATCTGTTCACTATATATGGTTAAATTTAAGTTAAATTATCCCAACTTTATATTCCTTTATCAAAGATAATTATAAAAAATAGCACTTTGGTTTTGTACATAATTTCTCTGAAAATCTCAACACAACTTCAAGTTTTAGGACAGATGACTTTAGGGTATAAGCTATACACTGAGGGCACTTGGGATTCTAAGTGGCTGTCTTAACTAGAGAATATATTTCCTTTGTAGCATCATATGTTGCCATATAACTCTTATTTCTTAGTTTTTTTTTCTTTATAGCCCATGACCAAAAATAAAGCAAATGAGATTGTCAAATTTTTATTGTTAATCTTGAAGGATTCGATCATGTTGGGGTATCTGCTAGTAAATTATTCACTCAGATCTCGAATGTTATCTCAATGATCTAAGATGGTTAAGAAAGCTTTCAAAATTCACAAGAGTTTCCAAACTAAGGAAGTAAGTAGAATATCTTTTAAAATATATCTAAGATGTGGAGTTCAAACAGGCTCAAGAAAACATTTGATTAATAAACCATTCTTTGTTTTGTGCTCTTAAGATCAGAAATCTAAGAGAATGAACATGTGGCAGAAAGATGTTCACTCCAAAGAAAAAATGTATTCCCAGACTACATTTCTAGCTTGTGTACCATTACCGTTTGAGTCAGTGGTAGTTTGACAAAGCTTTGTAGAAGTACAGAATCAAAGGAAAGAAAGTTTTTAAAGAACTATGTACTTTGCTGTGCTGATATTTTGTTAAGTAATCAAACCAGTTGTGAGACTATAAGTTTGTTATTAAGGAGGAAAAGAATATAATAGTAGAATTAAAATTTCACTGGAAAACAGATTCAGCAAAATCTCATCAATTCTAAATGAACATGCTTTGAAAACAATTTTGAGTTAGGATTCCAGTGGTTTTACTTATGTATTTATTTCCAGCAAGCAATCATGGTGGAAAGAGAAAATAACTGGATTTTAGTAGTTTTGGAATTGGATTCTGAATCTAGAACTGAATTAGGAAGTTTGGGTTCCAGTGTCATGGAAAAACTTTGGGAAGGTTAACCTTTTTAAAACTATTTTATCATCTGTTAAATGTATTCTACCTACACCTGACAGCTCTTGTGTAGATTAAACAGGATAATGTATGCTCTATCAGATAACTGTACAATGTAAAAGCCAATTTCCATCCATCCATTCATCCAACCATCATTTATTTATTCATTCTATCATGTATTAATCCTTAATTAAAAGTCTTTACCTGTAGTAATACTTTATTTCTCATTTTATTTTTCATTGATTCTGAAAGTGCTAGTTAATGAATAGGAGAAACAGAAAACCAAAAATGCTAAGCTTGGTCTAGGATGTTTTTTTAAGTGGAACAAATATAAAAGTAGAATTATGGAGTGCAAGAGACAGCACAGGAAATACCTCATGAGGTTGACATAGATACGATACCTAAAATCTGGGATAGCTATATATTAAAGCAAAAAGCATCCAAATATGGGACCAGAGCTATTCCTTGGTTAGTTTCTAAGAGGACAAAGGCCCTTGGATTGAGTGAAGAATTTCCAAAAGATAGTATCATAATTAAAATAATATGTGAAAACGAGCAGCTTTTTTCAGTACAGTCAACAAAATATCCTGACTAAAGCAGAGGGCTGTATAAGAAAATACTAAAAGACAAATTTTGGGTAGGGCCATTTTATGAAGGTCCTTAAATGTCAAATTGAAGGACAGAAATTTAATCTACAAGGTGCTTGAGGTAGTTAAAAGCTAGGAAAAGGGACAGAGAAAGTCATTGGAGAAATATTTATTTGGTTTGCCATGTATTTTTGGATACTCATTGATATGGTTTGGATTTGTGTCTCTGCCCACATCTCATGTCCAAATTGTAATCTCCAATATTGGAGGAGGGGCCTGGTGGGAGGTGACTGGATCCTGGGGGCAGACTTTCTCCTTGCTGTTTTCGTGATAGTGAGTCAGTTATCACAAGACCTGGTTGTTCAAAAGTGTGTGGCACCTCCCTGTTGTCTCTCTTCCTCCTTCTCCAGCCATGTAAGACATGCCTGCTTCCCCTTCGCTTTCCACCATGATTGTAAGTTTCCTGAGGCCTCCCCAGCCATACAGCCTGTGGAACCGTGAGTCAGTTAAAACTCTTTTCTTTATAAATTAGCGAGTCTCAGATAGTTCTTTATAGCAACATGAGAACAGACTAATACACTCATTATGGGCACAGAATTGTGCAAAGCACTGAGGGGAGTGTTGCAGATGTGAAAGGAGATACTGATTCTTTCCAATAAGAGCTTCCAAATTAGCTGGAAAGAAGATATAAACACAATTGAAAACTAAGTATCACTGAGGGTGATCATAAAAATGCGCAAGTAAGCAGATTGGTCCTAGATGGTATAGAGACCGAGGGAGAAGAAAATTAAGTAGGATAAAAGTAACATCCTGAAAGATGATCCATATTCACTGTCTATACACCTCTCTCCTTACATGTTTCTCTTGAATTCCCTCCATTCTAGCTCTCCCTTTATTTGCTCACTGAAACTGCTCTTGTCATGGTCAGCAAAGACATCCATATGTTTTAATTAAATGGTCATTTTTTAAAATCTTACTTGACTTATCAAAGCATTTGATTCCATTGCTAACTCCTCTTTTTTGGTCTCTGCCTGCATCAGTGTGTGCTCATTCTCAGTCTCTTTTTCTGGGTCCTCCTCACTCCTCCACACTGACTGTTTAACATTTAAGTGCTCCAGGACTCTTTTCTCCTTTTTCTATATTGATTTCCTTGATGATCTCATGTCTTTAAATACCATCTATATGCTGATAATACCCAAATTTATGTTTCCAGCACAGACATTTACCCTGAATCCTAACTCATAATACTCAATAGCTCCACACGGATGTCCAATGTACATCTCAAACTTAACATGCCTCAAACTGAGCTGTTGATCTCTTCCTCTGCCTACCTTTTTCTTCCACAGTCTTCCTCATATTAATGGTGACTTCCATTCTCTAAAGTGTTCAGGGCAAAAACCTTGGAGACAACAGTGTCTCTCACATTCCACATTCAATCCATCAGCAAATTATGTCATCTCTCTCTTCAAAATATATCCAGAATTGGTTCATTTCTCACAACCTCTGCTTCAATCCATGTCATGAAGTCACCATTGCCTCTTGTTTGGACTATTACGGTAACCTCCTAACTGCTGCTCTTGCCCTGCTTCAGACTGTTGTGGACACAGGATGTACAATACTGTGGTTAAAATGGGAGTCAGGACATGCTTCTCTGCTCAGCGTAAAGCTATCCTGCAAGGACCTGTGAAGCTGAGTCCTTCTAGTGCCCTTTAGATGCTACTCAGTCTGTCACCTCTGACATCAGCTCTTTGCCACTTCTTTCTAGCTCACCAGGAATGTGTCTGTTCTTCCCCAGACAAATTGGCATTCTTGCTGTCCCTCTAATGCCCAATGTGTACTCTTGCCTCAGCTTTTTTCACTTGATCTTCCCTGTACTTGAAAAGTTTTTGCTCCAAATGTTCACATGGTCTATTTCCTCACCTTCTTCCATCTTTACTCAGTTGTCACTATCCTCAACCACTCCACTTAAAACTGCTTCTTCATTTTACTCCTGCCATTCTCTCTCTCTTCCCTTCCTTATTTTCTCCATAGAACTTATTGCCATCTAACTTACTACATATTTTATCTTACATTACAGTTTGTTTGTCAGTCTTTATGCACTAGAATATACACTCTCTGAGGACTAGGATTTGTGTTTATTTGTTCAGTGATATATCCACAGTAGCTAGAACCACTGCTCATTCAATAAATTTGCGTTGAATGGATGGATGGATGGATGGATGGATGGATGGGGGATGCTTCAGTGAGGAAGGCCTTGTTCCAGACGATGAAAAATGGTTGGATTTGGAGATGTACAAAGGAAGAGGAAGTGGATGGAGAAGAGCATTCTAGTTAGGGGGAAGCTGCATAAGAAAGAACATAAGGGCTGGGCATGGTGGCTCACACCTGTAATCCCAGCACTTTGGGAGGCTGAGGTGGGCAGATAACCTGAGGTCAGGAGTTTGAGACCCGCCTGACCAATATGGTGAAATAAATAAAAATTACTAAAAATAGAAAAAAATTAGCCGGGCCTTGTGACATGGGCCTGTAGTCTCAGCTACTCAGGGGGCTGAGACAGGAGAATTGCTTGAATCCGGGAGGCAGAGGTTGCAGTGAGCCGAGATCGTGCCACTGCACTCCAGCCTGGGCGACAGAACGAGACTCTGAAAAAAAAAAAAAAAAAAAGAACTTAAGACTTGAATCAAGCCTGATATTAATATGATTGAGGGCAAAAGGGCAATAAAGTGAAGCAAATGTTCTTGGGTGCACTTGCTATTAAATCTTTTTAAAAATATATTTTATTTTTAATTAACAAATAATAATTGTATATATGTTTAGAGTAAAACACGACTTTATGATATAGTTGGCCCTCAATAGCCATGGGTTTTGCATTTGTAGATTCAACCAAAAGAGAACTGAAAATATTTGGAAAAAAATTAACAATACAACAATATAAAATAATACATATTTTTATTGTAACAATACAACAATAAAAAAATACATTGTATTAGGTATTGTAAGTAGAGATGATTTGAAGTACACAGAAAATGTGCATGGGTTATACGCAAATACTATACCTTTTTATATAAGCGACCTGAGCTCCCATGGACTCTGTGGAGAGGTGGTCCTAGAACCAATTCCCTGTGGATACCAAAGGACAATTGTGTATGTATACATCATGCGATGATTGAGTCAAACTAATTAATGTATCCATGTTATTAAATCTTGATGGGTGGGATAAATAGGAGACTTTGACAGACCTTAATTTCTGCCATAAGTGGTTCAAATGTCATTCTGTGAGATGGAGTTTTAAAATTCCAATCTATCAGCTTCTAGGATAAGGTTTCTCAAAGTGTATTCTTCTGACAACCTTCATCGGATCACCTGGATGCTTGCTAAAATGCATCTTTTTAAAGATCAAAGCCCAGACTAGTAAATCTTAATCTAAAGTAAGGCCTGATCATGTGCATTTTACTTAACCCTCCAGGTGGAAATTAAGCAAACTAAGGTTTGGGAATTTCTGTCTTAGGATATCTTAGATAGTTTCTAGCTCTAGGTTTGCTTGGGGGTGGGAGAGAAGAGAGTAGGTAAGGTGGGAAAGGCTGTAGGTACGGATGTAAACATTTTACCCTAGATTCAACCAGAGAAGCTTTGAGTTTCTCTGTTTTACCTACCATGTTTTTGAGTGAGAATTCTCTTGAATAAATAATTTCTTGGAAAAAAATAATGGATACATAAAAAATAACCCTGTTCTAGACATGGGAAGATAAGAGGAGATTTTGTGTGTGTGTGTGCCAGGGAGTAACAGGGCAAATATGTTGTGTAAGCAATAATCTATGAGTAGTATAAGGAACTGATCCACCCATCAAGTAAACATTTATTGGGCATCTACTGTGCAGTAGGCATCACACTAAGTGTTAGGGGTACAAAGATGGATAAGACCTCTGTACCATTATAGTCCTTACCACTATAGTGCTCATAGAAGTGAGATTAGTGAGAATTGGAAAACTAGGTAGGAATTGGAAAACTAGTTATAAGATGTCTGTCCACATATGAGATGATGAAGCCTTGTCCAGGGTGCAAGGAGGTGGATGCAAGAGATATTCTGAAGGAAGGCTTGACGAGACAATGTGCCTGACTGGTCTATGAGATGAACACAAAAATAACCAGATTAATTCTGAGGTGTAAAGGTACATAGAAAATTTGGGTGCCACAAATGAATTCATGGGAGCTGTGAAAAGGAAGATGTGTGTCGGGGGTGGGGGGTGGAGTATAGTGTTGGGGGTATTGTCTAGTTTACCATTGAACATTTTGTATCATAGAATGGTGGGCATTTGAGTGAAGATTCCGTCTGGCAGATAGAGAAATTAGCCTGTAGTTTTAAACCAAAGGGGTGGACTGGAGGGCAAATTGTCAGCCTGGGAGTGGTTAGTAGGAAAAACCAGCACAGGAGACGAGAGGAAACTGTCACAGGTGTAGAAAAGAGACCTGGAAAGAGTGTTTTTTATTAAATAGTTATTGGTAAGGTTAATTCAAAAGCCCAGGGCTCCAAGGCCTAGTGTTGTTTTTCTCTGGGGATGGCTAACTCCATTTCCCAGGTCCAGAGTTGGTGGTAGTTATGATAATGGTATGCACAGTGCTTTCTCTAACTCTTCTCCCTCCATTTCCTTTCCCTGTTTCATCTGGTCCTGAAGGTAGAGTGATAAGGTGAGGTCTGGTTGTAACAAACTGTTGGGTAAGATACTAATAAGTGGTGAAGCAACTGAACTGTGAGATAGGATTTGGGGTGTACCTGTGCAGAGTGAGCTAGAATTTCGGGACATTGGGGTCTTTTTGGTATCACCACATACTTGGCTATGGACATGAGGGGGTTAATGAATCTGTCCTGAGTAACCTATTCAGCGCAAATTTTCCATTCAGTTTCTGATTCTGAGCAGAGTCTCTGAGGATGTTTGGGATGAAGGAGCTTGTGCCTTCTGGCCAAAATTTCCCACTCTAGTACTGTTCCTTTCGCTCATTTCACTTGGCAGATGTTTGCCTGAAAACTTCCTCCAACTATGCACTCTCTGAGAACTTCCTAGATGAGGACTTGCTGCTCCAGAGGCTCTAATATGCTCTCCTGCTGTGGGGTACACGAGGCTGTTTTCTGGACACTGAGCTTTCTGAGCATGATTGAACATTCAGCTCAGTCTAGTTCAAGGTAAGGCTGGGGGTGCAAAACTGAATGTTGCTGTCCAGTAGAGAAGAGACACATATAAACAGCATGGTGCAAATTAGTAAGAATACGTTTTAGTGCACAAGTCCCTGAGAAAAGTGGAGAGGATGAGAGGTGATCTTTGAGCAGAGGTTGTAGGAAGATGAGGAGTTTACCTAGAGATTGAATTGAGAGGCGTCAAAGCAAAGGAAAGAAGGTGCAGAGGCTCCAAGTTGAGACATATGGTTGTGTGTTAGAAGCTGTAAGGATAGGTAACTGATGAATGTGAAGCATGTAGTTGAGGAGGGGCCAGGTGGAAGGAAAAAAAAATGGAGTGGATGGAGGCCAGCTCACAGGGGGTCTCCTGTGCTGAGCTAGGGAGCTGGACTTGATTCTGTAAGCAGTGGAGAGTTTATGAGGAGATTTAAACAAGTATCGGATGTGGGAACATTTTGGTTTTAGCTCCATCATTCAGGTAACAGTGAGGAGGATATATTTATGGAGATAGAAGCTGAAATGAGGGGAGATCAGTGAGAAGACTATTTCCACAGCCCAGATGACTAATGATATGAGCCTGGGTCATGAGCAGGAGCAGGAGCAGAGAAGAGAGGAGATAAGAGATAATTAGAAATAAAATAGAGATGTGTTGGTAATTTTATGTTTGATGTGGAGGACCAAAAAGAAGGCATAAGAAAATCTGGTACTTAAGTTTTCCAGTATGTTAGTGGGATCAGTTAGTCAGCTTTGCCTGCGATAATGCTGCAAAACGACACCCAAATCTTAGCAGTTAAAGAGTAAACATTTACTTCTCACTTTTGGATCTGCAGAACTGCAGGTCAGCTTGGTGGCTATGCTCCAGATCCAGGTCAGTCTCTGATCTTCATGTGTTTTCTCATTTTAGGTCTCAGGCTGAAGGACACAGCTTCTACATGGTGTGTGCTGTTCTCTTGGTGGCTGAAGGAGCAAGTGGAAACATGCTATGCCTCTTAAAGGCTCTGATTATGATGGAAAAGAATAAGTAAGTAAGACAGGAGAGAAAGAAAGAGAGAGAAAGGAAGGAAGGAAGCAAGGAAGAAAGAAAGAAAAAGAAAAAAAAAGAAAAAAAGAAAAAAAAGGCTTTGCATATATGGGGATGTATACTTCTCCATTCCACCATGAGATCTTTTGGCAAAGGGCATGAACTTAGTCCCATTACAAGTGGAGAACTCCACAGTGTGTGACACCAACTAACAGGATATATGTGTAATGTAATGACATAATTTGTTCTGTTTTAGGCATATTAATTTTAGGTACCTCTAGCACATCTAAGTGGACATGATGGCAATTGAATATTCTGACCAAGAAAAAGATCAGAAATGGACTTTACGAACTTGGTGGTCACTAGATGTTAATATATAATAAAAACATGGAACTAGACAGGATTGTCTAGTAGGAGGGAAAAGAAAGTTATTGATGGAACCCTGAGGAGCACCAATGTTTAATGTAGGAAGATTAGTGCACAGATAATCTGAAAAGGAATGGTTAGTGGGTTATTTAAAATACTTGGAGAGAATAGTGGCACTGAAACTAAAATAGTGGAGACAGTTACTAGAGGGAGGGAGTATACATTAATGGTCCAGTGATTCTCAGATTTTCAAGTCAGCCTTTGTGGAGATGAGTGTGAATGAGATCTTCTCATCTAACCTGGGAAGTTTCTTTTTAAAACTAAATTGTTGGTTGATACTCATGGACTCACTGGGGATACAGTGGAATGATATAAATAAAACACAGGGTATGGTTCCTGGCATTTGCTTGGCACTTGGTAATTGGTAGCCATTACCTTATTGAAAGCTATGGAGCTTTGAGAAATTACCATCTACTTAATACAAAATTTCATGTTAGACTATTTTGCTTTGAACTTTATCAAAAGCATTTTATTATTGAAACTAAAAGAAGCAGAAAAAATGTAATATTATGTGATTTTTATAGCATGACCCCTGAAGTTAATTATGGTGAAATTGTAATATAGTTGTTTTCATTAATTTGATATTAAAAAGGGAGATTGAAAGGTTTGTTGCATCCCTGTGATATCTCCTATTTAAAAGGTGTCTAATCCAAAACACTGTTACCACTATGACACTATGATATTTGGGATGAAGCAGTTCTTTGTTCCCTGCCTGTATAAGTCATCTTGTCTTAGAGTGATGTATTCATATTGCCAAATCAGGATAAAAGCTGGACAAACATGTATGTTTCAAAATATCTAGGTACTTTAGATTATGGAGATGAACTATGCATTTACAGACTCATTTTCAGCTTCTGATAACCAAAGAGCTTGTAGCCTTTGTCCTTATAATTTCTTCCATCCCTACATGGTTGAGAGTCCCAGTGTTCTTTCTGGCTGAAAGCAGATACTGTATTTTGCTTTGTTAACAGAACATTGGTTATCAAGTTCTTTCTCTCTAATGATTCTGCTTTAGGGAACTGCCAATTAATAATCTCTGGAGGAATCATCATAAAGAATTTCTGTAATGAGATTATAATGCAAATATTGCTTAGTCACAATATTTTTTAAAATTTTAATTATGATTTTTGGGCAATGACCCCAATCTTTCCATCTTTTACATTCAATTGCCTTTTAAATGCTGGCTTTCTTTAATTTCCCTTATTATGTTCATCCTCTTTTTAAAGTTTTTGAGCATAACTAAAACTACCCTACCTTTGAGAACCCTCTGTCTTCACCTAGTAGAATAAATGAAATGTGGATACAAAGGCTGAGCATATAAATTACCTTTAAAAAAGAAAATGCCTTCTACATAAAGCTTTTTGATTCCCTTTAGTTTTTTTTTATTCTAGAGCTTGACGGCTATTTTTCCTCTCTAGTCCAGTGATCTTGTTATTAAAGCATTCTTGTAAAGGTAATTTAGCACATATGCCTCATAGTTACTAACCAAGTTCTACTATATTCAAATACCAAATATTCCAGGCTGGTAAAAATCACTTTGCAAATAATCCTTCCTTCCACTAGCAAAATATGTCGGGGGAGTGCAGAGGCCAGGGGCTTTTTTAGTAGTCCTGAGTGACATTTAAGAATTCTGCAAAAGGCCAGGCGCGTTGGCTCACGCCTGTAATCCCAGCACTTTGGGAGGCCGAGATGGGCAGATCAGGAGGTCAGGAGATTGAGACCATCCTGGCTAACACGGTGAAACCTCGTCTCTACTAAAAATACAAAAAATTAACCAGGCGTGGCGGCGGGCGCCTGGTAGTCCCAGCTACTCGGGAGGCTGAGGCAGGAGAACGGCGTGAACCCGGAAGGCGGAGCTTGCAGTGAGCCCAGATCGCGCCACTGCACTCCAGCCGGGGCGACAGAGCGAGACTCTGTCTCAAAAAAAAAAAAAAAAAAAAAAAGAATTCTGCAAAAGTAGTGGAAATAGCTTTGGATCTTTTCTAACCAATATTCATAAGTATAATAAGGATGCCACTTTGAGTGTAGATTCTCATAAATCAGTGACATTAAAAACATGTACAGAACAATTTACATGAAAAAATAATATGATGAGTACAATACAGTCAACCTCTGACCTAGAAGAAAGGTTATGAGGGTGGAGCAGGGAAGAAATGCAGAAAAAATCTTTGGCTCAAACCTATAAACACACTTGACTAAAAAAATCTTTGAAATGCACCAAAAAAGAATGCTTTTCCAAACTGCTAATATCTTTGAAAATCATAATGCAGTATACAATTGCTTTTTGGGAAGCAGGTAAATTTTTTAAACCTGCATTTAATCATAAAAGGTAAAATAAAGGAATTTTAGAATTAGAAAGCATTTAAAACGTCATGTAACTTTACTTCTGCATTATACACAGGAGGGTACTGAGGCCAGGGGGATATTTAGGCACTTCTCCAGGACTATACAACATGCAAATGCCAGGTTATACTGAATTAAGGGCAGGAGGGTGATCCAGCCTTTGTAAGTTTTCTATCACTATTAGGAAAAAAATAGGTACAATGCAGTACTGTGTACAAAGTGATATAATTTGGCCTGAAGCTTAAGCAAGGCCACAGCTGGATGCTTCGTAACGATAGTTCTCTGTTTTTACTTGGATTTTGGGTAAAATATGATGATATTAAGGTGTTTAAGACAGGTTCATTTTAGGACAAAGTTTTGTAGAACTCAATCGCTCTCTTTCGGTCTCTCTTCTCTCCAGCCCCAAGATAGTTCAAACCTCTCCCTTGCCTCTCCCCTGCCAAAAAAGAGAATCATACAAATGAACCAAACCAAAATAGATAATTACATTGAACAGAACTATCAGTATATGTCAGAAGATTCTAGTTTAATTTCTTCTGGTTTTAACTTTCAGGAAAGTTAATTTCACTATTTTCTTTTGATGCAGCCCATTTTAACCCTTTAAAAATATATTTCTTAGAGAAAAAGATCTATATTATTTCTTGTACTGTTCATTTCAGATTGGACCAGGTAGACATGGGGAAAAGCAGATGCAGAGGGTTGTGTTTTACAGTGGTTATCATTCATACTAAGTTTATATGTGTATTAAGTTGCATTGCACTCAAAGTTTGGAAACAGTGTTTCTGAAAGAATTTTCAGCATGAGTAAAGTCTGTAAAAATTGATACAAACACTATACTTCAGGTAATCACACTTTTGTTCTCACTCAATGAAGCCAACTGTTCATGTATTCTAAGAGTGCATTTTAGAGTAGGATACTACTTTAAACAGAAGAATGTAAGAAAATCATGCTTTTATTGCTCCATTGTTCTTTATAAAGGAAATGATAGGAAAAAAGGAGGGTGAATGAGCCATTCTTGTCCACCTCTCCCCCAATATTATATTATTAAAACTGGAGTGGTTTAGCAGAAACAATGATAGATTTTTCGGTGTTACTTGGTGGCTCAGTATCCTTTTCTGGTTGAGTATTATAGGAGATGAAGACCCCTGTGAAATATGAAAAATGACAATCCGCCACTGTTTTATATCCCAGGCCAAGTGTCTCGTAGGATCCAGTGAAGGTTGAATGTCTGGGCAGAAGACCTCAGGTCATCAACAGAAAAAGCTCTTTGGCATCCTGTGTCATAGAACAAAGTGTCAAACCTGTTCCCATTACTAGGTGCCTGTGGTGCTTTTCTTAAATAATCAGTCCCATTCAGACAGAGATTTTAAGGCCTCTGATCATCTTTTTATTTCACAAGCAGTATTTTTTTTAAGGCTAAATGGCACTAGAAGCAGAATGTTTTTAAAGTAACGTTTAGAAAAGAACTTGGTATATTTGAAAGCTAGCCGGATTCTTTCTCATTTTCCCAAAGGTCAGACAGAAGTTCAGCTCTGACAGCATTGTAGTTGGGCATCCAGATAGAGGCAGGCAACATTCGCTCCAGCTCTACACTCCAGTCTGGGAGGCCTGGGAGCTCCTGTACAAATAGGAATCAATTTTAGGATAGCCTCATGAATCCTGGAGGATGGAATTAGACAAAGCTTTTTTTTGCCCCTGCTTTGACCATTTGGCCTCAGATATGGGTGCCCCGATGCTTTAATTTTTCTTCTTTAAAGTTTAAAGTTTTTAAGAAAATGAAATAGCTGGTAAGTGAAAATAGTCAAGAAAACATTGTAATTATGCTATATGTACATGTGCGTTTTTTCTAAAGTGGATTTTCAGAGACCCAGTTAGAAGGTGTGCTTCACTGCTTTACTCTGCATATGCCCCAATGAATTCCAGGAGGTCACAGCAGCAGAGTACAACTTTTGAGATTAGAGGAGCTTGCTCTTTAAAGAGTTATTTTTAGCTGGAAGGGAGAGTGTAGACCTCAAACTGCTGGCAGGTATGTTCTACAGTGGGGATCTAATTTGGAGGTCTTTGGACATCTGATTCCAGGGGAAGGTCCCAGTGGGGCTCCTCTTGCCTCTGCTGCAGGACTGGGTGGCTCTGCTGATTGTCACTGTCTTGTTTGAAGTATGGTCTCCATCACCCAGGGGAATTCAGCCTGTGGTTGCCCTGGGACCTATTGTCTAGAGTATACATTGTATCTAGGCCCAGACCTCCCAGAGTGTCCACAGCCACACTTGAGGAAAGGACATTCCAGACTCATTAAATATCACAATTCGATTTTGATGTCACTAACTCACGTTCCTGAGATAAATTTCCATATAATTCCTACAGATTAATATGGATATGTGCATCACCCCAGGAGAGGCTCTGGTGAAGGGCAGGCTTGGAGATGCAATGGGCAAGGTTAGGGAAGAGATACCCTCTTCCAGGTTCCGATTTGTGCCCTGAATTTGATCAAGCTCAAGGAGCACTGGCAACCTCACAAGCACCAGAAGAAGCTGGTCCTGGTTCTCTCTTGAGACTAGTGAAACTTCTATGTTGGTGGTGCATTGGAAGGGTGGAGGAAAAAAAACAAAAAACAAAACAGGGTTTGAGGGGGAATGGCAGGGACAGGGTAGAGGCACAGAGATACAGTGACCTAGAGTCAGAAATCCTGAGTGAGACACACAGAAAGGCAGAAAAAGGTAGAAAGATGCTGAAGGACAGAGACACAGACCACAAGAACGACAGAAGAAGGAGACAGATAGAGGGAGTGAGAAAGATACTGAGAAATAGGGACAGTAAGGGAGAGACTGAGAAAGACAGAGACAGCCAGAGTCGGAGCACAGAGGCCGGGTCTGGGAGACGCTGGTTGAGTGGGAGGTGTCAGTAGCGAGGGAGGTGGTGACGGCTCGAAGCATCCCCCGTCCTCCTCCTCCCCCTTCACGCTCAGCCCAGCCGGCGGCGAGGAGTCCAGAGCCCAAGGTCGCCCAGTCCTCTCGGCTGTCTGGAGCTGAATGGCTGGCAGTCCGCGGCTCCCCCGCCTCCGGCCCGGCAGCCACAGGTCGGAGGCTCCCGGCGTCGGCGCTCGAGGCCGGCAGGGGCGCCCTGCACCCTCCCGCGCCCTTCCCCGCCCTACGCTACTCCCTGCTGCTCTACCCGCCACTCCCCGGGGCTTTGCGATCTTCCCTACGCCCCCCGGGAAGGGGGCGCTGCGGCCACCGAAGACACCGCGGGAGCCACTTGTCCCTGTGGGCCCAGCCCGCGAGAGCCCGAGAGCGGGATCTGTTTACACAGGGTACTAATTAGTCTTTGAGGAATCATTCACCCAAGTGCCAAAGTAATTGTCCATGTCAGGAAGGTAGGCGTGCCAAGCCGGGGCTCTGCGGAGAAACCACGACCACCGCGGCCGCCGGAAACCCAACGCGCTCCATAGCGTCCCCGGGTGGCCGGGCAGCACCAGGGACAGCGCCCGGGACTCCACTGGGGACCGGCTCCTGGGCTTCCCAGCGTCGCGGGTAGAGGTACAGCTGCTCCGTGTGCCGCAGGCTCCAGATTCTCGCCACCCCACCCCTCCCTCAGAAACTCGGACTGCTCTCGTCTGCCGTGTGGTTCTCTTTTCTTCCGAAAGGCCAGTGTCTTATCTCTCAACTTCAAGTCCAGAGGACTTGCCCAGTCTCCTCCCCTTAAGTCATTTCCACCATCCTCAGGCAGCTGTGGGAAGCCGAGAGTCCTGGACTGTTCGTCCGGGTGCCAGCGCTGGCAGTCCCAGTCCGTCCGGTGCAGCAGCCCGGCGCTTTCCCCTCTCTCCCTCCCTCTTGCTCTCCCTCCCTTTCTGTCTTCCTCTCTTTCCTCGTCTACTGCTCCCTCCCTCTCTTGCCTCTTAAGTTTCCTCCACCGTGAATCCAACTGTGCCAAGCCTTGGCTCCCGCGAACCAATCCTGAGCGCGACCCAGGCACTGGGACCGCGACTCCGCCAAAGCTGGACGAGGCAGCCGGACCCGTCTGCGCTCGAGCATGGAGACGGAGCGCCTGGGAGGGCACGTCCGGGGCACTGGAGACGCCAGGCCCCAGTAGCTCCTCCATGGAGCCTGCCCAGAGCTGTCCCTTCTCGCAGGATTCGCCCCAAGTCCTGTGCGGTACGTACCCTTCGCCTCCACTGTTCCCGGAGGGTACACCTGGGAGCGGGGTGGTGGGCACGAGGAAGGGACGGCAGGGAGGGGCGCTGGTTAGGAAAGAGAACAAGCCTGGCAGGTGACCCTCACAGCTCGGAGGAGGCTTCTTCTCTAGAAGTTAGCGACCGGCTGTACCCTTTGGCTTGAAAAAAGTAGTGCTAGAGATGTGACTGTGAGCATTCGTGGGTATCTCTGTGTGTGCCAGGGGTTCGAATGGGTAAACTGAGCCCTGCTTTCCTGTATGCAAATTGCATTCTCTTTCCCCACCCCCACTTCACCGAACATGTTGAGATACCTAGCACCTAATCGCGGTCAGTTCTACCTACCCATTCCTCTCACTGCGACCCCCTCGCTCAATCTCTCTCTCTCCCTTTATCTTTCCCCTCTATCTCTCTCTGCTGGTGTGTACGTGTGTGAGCACTGCCAGGGCTGGCGAAGAACCAGCCGCCGCCTTTAGTCCGAGCCGCCCGGCCACCAAACACTAGGGCAGGTCTCGCTGCCAGAGAAGGCTGGGCTCCGAACCAGCCTGCACGCGGCTCAGTGTGCTCAGCCGCCTGGGAACTCGCACCCGAGGAGCGCAGGGGGCAAGGAGCCCCTCACCCTCCCTCTCGCTCCCCCGCCCGCCTGTCCAGCTGCGGACCGCGCGCTTGCTCGTCTCAGGCGCTGGATTTACTCGCTTTTCAATTTTTCGTACCCTCCCTCCCGTTTTTTTTTTTTGGTCCCCCACTCCCCGCCACGACCCCCTTTCCTCGCTTGATTGTCAAGCCTAACCTTGCCCGCGTGGTCATGAGATGTCTAATTTTATTTGTATCTAGGCTGCTGAGAGCGCTCCTTGCTCTGTAAAGTGGATGTCAGGTGGATCTATGTTTTTGAAGGAACAAAGACTCAAAGGAGGCACCGCCAAGGAAGTTTGAGACGCGGGAGAATGCAGGCTGCGTGCTGGTACGTGCTTCTCCTCCTGCAGCCCACCGTCTACTTGGTAAGTCTTGGCGGGTTCGGGGCTTTAGCATTCCCACCCCGGAGGGAGGCAAGGAAACTGGGGGCATGGGGGAGAAGGGTTACGCCGCCAGTTCAGCGAGAGCAGCTTCCTAGCAGCTGTGTTGGAGCAACTTTGGCAAGCTGGTCTCTGGATTCCTGCGGATTTTCCGGGGTTCCCACCCCATTTTCTGCTCCAGTCCCCCAGTCTCCTGCGCGTGATTCTGAAAAGGGGCTAGGGCGCCCCAGACACCCTAAACCCAAGGAGGTAGTGAGATGGGGTGCTTTATGTGGTAGAGGGCCAACGAGAAGAAGTGGAAGGCAGGAACTCTCAGTAGCTCATGCACAGAGTTTAAACGAAGGGAAACGGGGGTGTAGTTGGGTGGTGGACAGCAAAAATCTGCCCAGGTCTGTGAGTTTAAAAGTGAGTCTACCCACCCACTTCCCCGATTTGGAGATGAGACACATAAAAAAGCGCAGTTAACTTTCTTTGACTTGTAAGGGTTCCGACAGGATAAGTTTAACTATCAGGAGTACTGCAAGCAATCGGAGTTAGGTCAGAGATACTCCAGCAAACATGTCCACCTTCCTCTCGTCTCGACCTCCCTTTTTCATCAGATAACTAAATCCCATCTCCAGTGACTAGTCCATTATTAGGGAATGGTAGGCCTTGTCGCCAGGGAGAGAATTCTAAACAAAGCCGCGGTCCTTGTCCTTCAGTAGCAGAGTTTTCCGGGGACTGGACTTTGTACACTGCTGGAACTCGGTTCCTGGTTGAAGAGCTTTGTTGTGGTGAATTGGAAGCTGTTTGTGCCATGTTGAGGCAAGGAGAATGCGATATTTCAGGTCTGGCTTCTGGGGTGGGAATGGGGGAATGGGGGTAAGGGACACTTGTGCCCTGCTGGTGAAGTTGTGTTCAGTGCCCCGACCCCCATAGCCCATTCTGGGCTGCGGGAGTGCACCGAGGGCTCGCTATGTTCTGTCTAGGGGTGAGATGCGCTAAAGCAGCCCAAACTCTCTGATGGGACTACACCTCTGATTGGAGGTGGTACTGGCGCTCCTCAATGCCAAGAGCCTTAGATAGAACCCACAAGCCTGAAAGAATTGCCATCCCTGCAATTGACAGCGTTTCTCGGCCGTTGCCCTGGTGCATGTGACTGCAAAGCTGCGAGTTGTGTGAATTCTGTGTATGTGAGTGACTACGTATATATATATGTGTGTGTGTGAATGTGTATTTAACCGATTTTAGCTTCAATCCAAGAACCCTCAATGTTGCCTTTCTTTGCACCTTTATCGCCTGACCGTAGCAGCCGCGGACGCCAGAGGGCGCTGCGCATCAGCGTCCTCGCCCACAGGACACCTTGGGGTAAACAGGTGAAAGCCAGGGCAGCCAATCCAAAAGAACAGCCTTTCTGACTCTGTCACCGAAGTCTGTGCCTTTACCCGCTGGAACGCAGGCGGAATGCAAAAAGTGTCCTTCCCGTTTCCTATCTTCAATCATTTTCACCCCAACCTGTGTCCAGTAAGCCCACTGACATTGAGAGACCATGGATGGAGGACAGAAAGTTGGCCAGAGGAAATATAGAAATTTTTTATTGAGAGATCGGGGGAGGGAATGCAAAGTGAAAGCGACGGGGGGCGGGGGGGGCGGAATTTTAACGATTCCTTTGACCAACGTAACCCGCTTGCCCCTTTCCTCTGCATGCCTTTACGCATGACCTGAACTTGAGGACTGTTCTTACATCCTTGGGCTGTACTCACACACACGGCAAGCGCTTGTGGCTATGGTGCAGCTTATTGCTTGGAGCAAGTATTTCGATAGTCTGGAAAATAATCTATCAAAAGCAGAAGTGAAATCAATACGTTGTGTTAAATTTTAAATGTGTTTGTTGGCAGTTAAACCGTTTTCCACTCATTACAACAACAGTGCTGGATTTATTCTAATGCGCTGCGTTCTCAACAACAAGCGCATTAATTCTCCTTTAATTGTAAACTGGGAGCATTTGAAAACCATTCAGTGTGCAAATTATGCTGATTCAATTACCGTTTAGTTACAGACTTCATTACCTGAATGCCTTTTGGCAATACAGAGAAAGGAGACAATTTTTCCAATTTCACTCAAAACAATACGAAATGTGAATAATAAAATAGAGAAGGCGATTTAGAAGTCCATTCTTTTTTCTCCAATCTAAAGTAGTTTTGTGTGTCGGGGATTAGAAACCACATGCACCACAAAAACTAAGGCTGATGGCTGTGACCCCAGGCAGTATTTCCAGGGATTGTAATCCCATGGATATTTGCCAGCAGAATTCCGAGCTGTTTTCCTGGAGGAGAAAAAGCTGACTTCTACCATAGAAATGAATTTAAAAGGGTGAATTGGGCAGTCATTTCAGGATGGTTTTAGGCAAATAAAGAAGTGGAGAGCCTTGATTAAGACTCTAGAGCAATGAACCGATCAAGAAGTGATCAAGGCTTCTTTCTTCATCTATTTCATTAAATACCAGATACAGTTAACTGGATTGATCATTTGTTTGTAGCTGCACGTTGGAAGATCTTATCCCTTTGTAAGAATCTGCACTAGATGCATACAGATTGTCAGGAGCTGCTTTAAGTTACATTCAAAGAAGGCAAGAGTGGCAAAACCATTATTTTAATTTTCTCTTGAACTGACATAAGCCAGGGAAGAATTTGATGGATAATTTTTGTCTTTGTGAGCTCACACCACTAGTTAAGTGCCTGCATCACTCTGTTTATGCCTTACCTCTTAGCTGATATCTCAGTGCACCCTGCCCTTTAAGCCCATGGTATCTTAGTTATGTTTCCCAGGGAGTAATCACCACATTAAATCTAGGAAACAAGGCTTGTCTAGTTATCTCCTACAGAAATATTTAGGCTTCTGTTTAAAGAGAATACCTTAAATACCCCCAAATTTGAGAATAATTTCTTATGAAAACTCTGCAGTAGGTCAATGCCCCACACCAAACCACAGTTTCCTACCTGTGTTTGGGTGAATGTTTGCAAAGTATGTTTCTGGGCCCAGGATTCTTTGAATGCTTTAGGTTGAGGATTTTTGTGTTTTTTGAGAGACAAGTCTGTCCTAGTTCAAAATAGAAGCTTATTTTAGTACTTTAATGGGAAGCTAATTAGATACGTGCCCACAGAGTTACCTTCTGAATCATGTTAGCTGGAATACTCAAAATCCACCACAGGACAAGCTCCAGCCATAAATGCATGGGGGTGGGAAACTAACTTTTAAAAATAAAGCTAAAGAAAATTTCAGACTATTGAATGTTATGTATTGCAGATTTAAAAGCATGAATTCAATAGGAGAGAAGTCTATGGTTAACAGTGCTTGTTAAAAATAATAAAAAAAGTTTTGCAATCTTTATTCTCTTATTATTCCTGGACCAATTCCAGGATATTTTCAGTATGATACAATGGGATGGCAGGATGATAGCATTTTAACTTTATTGAAGCATATACTGAATAAGCTAGAAAAATATGGTTTCTTGCTGTGAAGAATGGGGGTTCTAACTTGAGTCAGCCTCATTGGATCAAGTAGAAGGATAGGCCAGGACACCAGGAGAGCATCTCCCATAGGGTGTTGCATTCTGTTTGGGGGCTCACCTGTGGTAATTCTCAGTTAGAGAGGTGAGTCTAATGAGCACTTTCTGAGCATGCTAATGAAAAAGTTACTCAGAAATTGAATCCAACGCATCTGACAAGGCATTGTATAATGTTACTGTGACTAGTCACACATCCACAGCTCTATTCCAATGAGAAGGGGTCCCACCATTTCTGCTAGGAATTAAATTGCTAATAATCGAGTTGCTTTTTAAATCAAAATAGGCAGGAATTAAAAATCCTTTCTAAACTTGTGCCACAACATTTTGAGCCATTTATTCTCTCAAATTTGGGATATCCTTAAAATGTGAATTCTACACCAATTGTTTAATAGAGTTTGGAGAGTAATTAATGTATCTATGGGACCACTATCTCTGCATTGTTAAAAGCTAGAACATTTGGGTGAATTCCACTCATTATGAAGATGGCTGTTAAGGTATATTGGAGCTGGGGGAAAAGCAGAGGGAGAGAGACCAGTAATGTCTTTTCTTTGGACTAGGTATGTGTACTTCTCATCCTTTAAAAATTAAGCCAGCTGCACACTGAAAATTTTAATCAATTTGAGCTTATTACTGAAAATAAACAAAATAAAATAAATTTCCTGACAGTGACTATTAAGTGCTCCCTATTAAGGCTGGTTCTTGGAGGCAGTACTGAAAGTTTCTCATTCCACTGCATTTCCTGACTGTTTTGCTACAGACCAGCCTTTTAGATAGATACAGGATTCAGACTAGGTTTTTGGAAGGCCCTCTACCCCAGCAGCACAGCCTTAGAACTCATCAGTTTTAAGATGTATTCCTGAGCTCTGGGGGACACAGAAGTTGCTACTATTCTAGGCATTTCCCTGAAATGTTCAACTTTCCATTGACCAAGAAAGCAGCTCGCCCAAGTGTGTGGGAAGCACTTAGGTGGACACCTTTCTGCCCCATTTCCAGAAGGATTATCTTGGTCTGAGGCCTTCTAGTGATAGCTTTAGAGAAGCTGACTTTAGTATTAGGAAAGAACCAGGATTGCTCCAACTTTCTCAGCGGTATTTTTTCGGAAAGCCATTAAATTCGTGGCTCCTCTGTGCGAAGCTGATTTCTATTTGGCTTTGAATTGTTGATGGCTATTTCTTCCTTAATGAAAGTGTCGTCTGGGTGAAAAATATATCAAGTGGCTGGGAAATTGGTTGATTTTTTTTTGAGATAGGTGCCCAATGTCCTATTTTTCTATCTGAGGAAAGATTTTCTGCAGACTACAGAAATTGACAGCATTGTCCGGGTAATAACTGTCGTCGACAATATTTTCGAAAGGGCATTTGAGTGACGAAAGCATTTGGATATTGCTTTTTCAAATAAGAAATTTTCTGCCCTGAGCTTCTTAGATTTTATAGGAGGTGGGGAGTTGACTAGGGGGGCGATGGGGAAGAAGGAGCCTCGTATTGGCAAAGAGATGCCTTCCCCATCCTCCCAGTCCTGGAATACCAAGGTGCTTGTCAGCTTCGCCTGGAATTCCTGGATCTGAAGAGCCCTCAAATAATTCGGCTGCGAGTCAAAAGGGAATTTCGGGAATGAGGAATAACACTCTTCTTGCGCTCCTATAAAGCAAATGATGGAAGCTCTGAAAGTTTGCCTGCTCTCAAGTGGGAAGTTAGGAAGTGTGCGTTTTTTCTGATTTTTTTTTAAAAATAAAAAGTGTCTAGCTTTGATTCGATTCAGGAAAGCTCCTCTTGGGCAACCATGTCCATTAGGGGCTTCAGATCTCATTTTAAGACCTTAACAGTCCTCGCCGTTCTAATTAAGGAAAGGCAGGCGAACCTGCCAGCCGAGAGCGGTCGGGTCAGCGGCTTCATGGTGCAGCCGAGTCTCAAAGCGGGTCTGCACTCTCGCCTCCCTCTGCATTCTCTTAGCCACTATTTGCCTGGTCCCGTCGCGTGTGTGCAGGAAGTTTCAGTCTTGATTTATCCACTAGTCAAGTTCCCGACCAGTTCTTTTTCTGGATGTCAGCACTAACCCCCTCCCGGAGCTTGGTAAACACAGCGCGCGCACTTTTCTGCCTCAGATTGGCATGTTGACGACTCTGCTTGAAGGAATGTGACAATAAAGTGGGAAACCAAAGCTTGGCAAGCACTTAATCAAGGATAAAAAGTTCCGCTGTAAGGATGTCACTCAATTTATTGTGAAAGTCGAATGAATTACGTTTAATGAAAGTGCTCCCCAGATGAATATTACCAGCAATTTCCTGAGTTGGCTCTGTCAGCTCGAGATGAGGAAATGCCAACCCAGATCAGAAAAGAGCGCCCGTCTCAATTACTATGCAAGCTTTCCAAGAGCGGCTTTTTATTGAGATGATATATATTGGCGGCTTCTTCAAACCCCTCCGCGCGCCCAAGAGCGCGTTTGCGCATTTTCCAAGTTTGCCCTGCCCTCGCGGGTTGGTGGCTGTTGTTTAAACTTCTGATGACCGCGCTGTGTTTCTGCTACTGGATGAAAACCTAATTACCTCCTCTGTAAACAGCTTTCCCTAGTATATTTTATTGACTGCGGAGGTGGGAGCCGGCAGGGGGTCTGTGGGGGTGGGCGGGGAGCGGATTCTCTTGCTCGGGTGCCCTCTGTTACCGAAAGTTCCTTAGGCGTCTAGTCATGGGCTCGGGGTAGTGGAAAGCCAGATGGCGTCGGGAGCCAGGGCGTTGGGACGGCAGAAGCAGTGGGGTCCCAGGAGCAGCAAGACAGTAGCGCCTCTCGGGCCATGGCTTGCGAAAAGCTTTCCTAGCTCCTTCTTCCTATAAATTAATGAGGGTATTCTACTCGTTTAAGCCGGAAATACGATGGGGAGGGGGAGACACAGGCCGCATCCAGAGCGCATCGCCTCATCTGCATGAGAATGGAGAACCGGGAGGCTTTTCTTGTACTGTTTCTTTCTCCCACAATAAGACAAATTGCTGCTTAGAAAAACTGAGTGTTTCCTTAGAAACTGGCTTGCGGGGGCTCTGCGCGTCCCCGCGGAACCTGCCTCTGGCCGCGCCTCGCCATCACCCCCGCCGCCCTAATGGATTCTGAAGCGAAGGATCCTAGCCGCCGCGGCTAAGGGCGCAGGGGGAGGCCGCGCGTCCTCGCCACACCGGAAGGAGAGGGCACCCGGCTCACACATCCCACCCTGTGTCTTAGACCCCGTCCTCACACATTGACTTTAAAAGGCCGTTTTCCTTCGTCTTCTACAAGAAGCAGGAAACTTTTTTCGACGTAGGCTTCATACCCTCCCCTCGGAAACTCAGTCCGCTGACCAAAGCCGCAGTGTTCAGGCCCCGGGGTTTCCCAGCCGGAGTGGCCGCCGCCACAGCTGCGCGCTTTATTGTCTGCTTTCAGTCGCAGGTGACCTCGAGCGATACCGACAGGTTTATGGAAACACAGATGCAGCCCTCTCTTGTCCGGAGCCCAAGTCTCCATACCAAAGCGCTGTTTCTGGGGAACTTTTCGTCGACGCCACCAAGCTTCGGTGCTTTTGGGACAGCGGGCTGGATAGCGGCAGTTCTCGGGAGATAGGCCGCGGGCTATAAGATTTGATCGCGGGCAGGCGGGCGTGGGGCACGCCAGGGCCGGGAGAGCGACTCTTCAGCACTAGGGCCAGCGCCACAGGCTCCGCCCCGCCTGGTGCCAGCAGTAGGGCCTCTCTCCCCTTGCTTCTCCGGCTGGGTCCTTAAAGTCGAGTTAGCACTCTCGGTTTCCGCAGATACCTCCTCAAGGTCCGCTCGCGACTGTGACGACCCGCCTACCCCTTCCAGTTATTCGGGGGGCAGCTAGCGCCAGTCGCTAGGTCCCCACCATGCCCTGCGGTCAGAAACTCTTGCTTGCACCTCTCTCCATTCCCCCACTCCGTGGTTGCGGCGTCACGTGGTCACCACGGAGATTATCCGAATCCTTCTTTTCCCCAACTTCTCCCCCTACTCCTTCTCCCATTCTCTCACAGTTCATTAAATCTACCCCTCCTCCGAAACAGAAACGTGAAGCCTGTAACATAGAGCTAGAAGTGTCTTTAGTAATGTAAAAGTCTCAACTGACACACAAGGAAACTGAGGCAACTAACTTATTCGCAAGAGCAAAACCCTATGGGGAGAAGCGATTCCTGCCCCTCTTCCCCCGGCGAGGAACACGGCTGGAGCCACCCAGGCGCCTTCCAGGCTAAGGCACCTCTAGCGGCGCGCAGGGGTGAGGGATAGGGTGGGGAGAGTCCTAATTATTATGAATTTCTAAAGGCGCAGTAATTATTCACGGGGAGCAGGACAAACCACGGCCAGGCAGGGAAATCGATATATTTGCTATCGAAAGTGCCTGGCTCGCCTTTAATGCAGACGAATGGGGGGATGCAGCCTCATTATTTTCTGTGGTTAGGCTCGCCAGCGTGGGGCCTGATGCAGCGTGAAATCTATCATCATTAGACCCGGGATGGGGCGGAGGGGGGCGGAAATTTCTTTTTACTTACCAAACCGCAACAACAAACAATGACAAACAACCCCCCCACCCCCACAAACACTCATTCTCACACAACGTTGCCCTACCTCCCTCGCCCCTTGCCCTGGCCGCTGTTGCACACTCCCCTGGGGGCTGTCTGCACGCTCTAGAGCAGACACTGCAGTCACTTAAAGTGCGCCCGGTTCCTCCACCGCAGCGGTCACACCGTTGATTTGATCCAGAAATAAGACGGATAGTACCGAGCATTGGCGCTAGGGGTTGTCTATGTCAAAGGCGAAGGTTGGCTGGGAAGTTCTGTCCGTTTCTTTTGCCTTAGCGTAGGAGTCAATCCTTTTCTTGTCACCCGATTCTGCAAATTCTCGCTGTATTAAAGGAGCAGAGATCTGGCATGTAGTGCTCCATTAACCCGTAGCATAAGTTAGCTCGGAGAAAGGCAAGCCCTCGAGAAGGGAACGAATCAGAAGGTGAAAATAGCGGTCGGGAATTGAATAGGCGAGAAAGAGAAGGTTTAGGCGCTCCGAGGCCCTGGCGAGATTCTGGCCTTTAGCTTAAGGGCCAGCCCGCTTTAGTTTTCTAGGACTGGGTATAGGCCCCACCTCCACCCACTGAGGTCACTGAACTGTCCAGGGTCTTGCTTGCTGGATTACAAGCCTATTCCCATTTCTCCTCTCTTCCGCAGTCCACCCTCCTTGGCACAGTCTTTTTCACACTCAGAAGTTGCCTGATGCCCCCGGTGGACAGCTGCTGGGATGAAACTTGTGTTCCTGTACAGTTGTCTTCACAGTTACCTGCAATGCCGTAGTACTTAGGGTTAACTGAGGTGTGTGTGTGTGGTGTGCATTTGTGAGTGCCTCGTCTTCATCTAGCTCACCCCTCCCTTATAACAGTGAATCAATCGCTGCAAAGAAGATAGGATGTAGCAGTTTTAAAATAACCTAACTCCTTCATTGCAGTCAAATGATCATATTTATAATAACATTAATGAGAACAAAATTAAAAATTATGGCTTTCCAGGCATTAAAGTAATAATATCTGCCCTCTTCTCTTGGATTTTCTTTTCCTCAGAGCCCAGCCTTTTTATGGCATATTGTGATTACCTGAGTGTCTTTGTTTCCTTGTGGTCAGAGACAGCTAGCCAACACAATACTAAGACTGTATGATGTAGGGCATCATTTCCTCCCACCCTCTTCATTTTTAGAGGCTTTGTAATTAAACTCTGTGAGATATATGTAACATACATCCAGTGGAGAGCTCTTTTATTTATATTTATGTAGCATGCTGAGAAAGAAAAATTAAGGAAGTGCTTATATTGAAGTAATAAACCTGCTTTGATATTAACAGAATTGTCCTCTTAATTTACTTTTCTCAAGTCTAAAGGACTATCTCTCTGAGACCAGACCCCACAGTCAAGCCTCTTTAAAGAGAGATCCCAATAAAGCGAAAAAGACATTTATTAGCTTGTACTAACTTAGAGGAACAAAAGGCCAGGCTTACCACTCACTGGAAATGTACACTATGGTAAAGTGCAGTATGATGCAGGAAGCTGAGCAGAAAGAGGTGACTGGAAACAGCTGCAGGGCCCTACATTTTTTTGCCTCCCTGCCTCTAACCCACCACAATGCATAAATTTACACATAGTGTAACAGGGCCTTCTAGAGCTAAGATAAAGATACAAATTGTCAGGAATTTTAATACAATTGAAAACCGCAGACTAAAAGAAAGAGGCACTTTCTTCGCTAAGAGGTTATTGGCACAAAAATTATGACAAAGATTTAGAGAAAATTTCCTGGTTTTAAAGAGCCTTTTTCATTTACAGATTACACATACACATATACACAAAGAAAAGCAAGGTTATATGTTTCTATGTATTCACCTCTTTAGAGGATTCCATGGAAAATAATTGTGGAGAATTCTTTTGCTTTCATATAAGTTGTTCCAACATGGGTTTGAAAGTACCATTTCCTTGATAGGAATCTGATACCCGACATTGCACTGTTGTCCTGTTTATGTCAGTGTTTTCAGCTACAGAATGAAAGCAATTTTGGTAAAGAGGAACTACAATGGCATGATAGCTGAAATTTTAGTCATGCGCACTCCAAACTCTTCAACTGAACTTTAGAAAATGATTCTTCTCCTTGTAACCTTGTAGCTGGATGTTATTAGAGGCCCATAGGTATATAAAACAGCTTATATAAAATTAATGGACTGCTTTACATTCACAATCTCTTACTTTTGAAGCCCTTGTGAAATATTGCATCTACTTAAAATAGGAAGAATATAAAGTTAGGTTTGGTGTGCAATCAATAGTTGTTAATGGTTCAGTGAAATATTTGATTGTTTTGAGTGAGTTTCACAATGTAATGGAAATTTACTCTGTCTTACTGCAGTGATATGAACACTGGTATGCTAATCATGGGTTGTCCCTTCTTTTATGTACTTGACCTGTTTTGAAACTGATTGTAAGAGTCCAAGGTAACATCTAAGTACATAATCAAAATTTTAGGAATCATGCATTTTCTTAACTTACCAGATACAAAGAAATCTATGGGTCACAAAGAAGTCACGGCTAAGAAAGAAAAAGGCCTCTCTAACATTGCTTTATTATTTTGCTTAAAATAATCAACAATATATGAGTTATGTATTGTTGATATTCTATATGCATTTTTGAATAAGTAAATGAATAGAGGTTTTGATTTTAGCATCAAACATAATAAAAATGAGACTTTTTGAATGTAGTTAAATCGTTAAAACCAAATCTCTTCCTGTTTTCCATAGGCACAATTTGAGGTCTTTATTTTTTTCTTCCTCCAAACAGAAATTAAAACTACATTTTCTCATTTATTCTGTTACATAGTTTATGGATCTCTAAGAAATGCCATAAGTTCCACTATGATTTCCTTTTTTCCTTACCATATATTTATACTGGGGGAATGAAGCATTTTTTTTTCTTGCCTTCCTGGACTGAGAACTATATACGGTTAAAAATCATGGTGACATTTTAAAAAGCTGTTCCCCCTCCCCATTTCATTCCAATGATACCTAGAATAGTAATATTCTTTTTTTTCTTAGAAGAATGACCACTGCACTATCCTGTTAACATCTCTAAATCAGAAACAGTGCCCTGACTTATCAACTGGCTAGATGCACTGCTGGTGCTGCCCAATACTTGATGGAAAACTCTTGAAAGCATGACCTGGGCTATATGAGACCTATTATATTTTCTGTTTGAGAAATTTTAAGTGAAAATTCCATAATTAATCCTAAGTTTAATTCTAAAGCCTGTTTGCAGAATGAGGAGTTGTGATTTGTTGTTGGAGCAGCTGTGGTGTTAGTAACAGAGCTGTCTACCTAATCTCTGAAATTGAAGATATAAAACACCTTTACTCACATATTTTTTTCCAGTTATTTGTGAATAGTTTCTTTCACCAGGGCACCATCATTTACTGTGTTAGAGAATTAAATGCAGAGAAAGATGCAAGCCACTGCATATGAAAGGAAGTTATTCATGCCTGGTCAGTGTAGTATTTCTCTGGTCTTGATGTGGAACTTAATTGCTATTGATGTGGAGATTTTGCAGAACATGGCAGAGTTTTTGCATCTTTCACAAGAAATATATAATTGAATGATGAGTGCCTGGTGTTAGCTTTTCAACCTTTTTTCTTTTGGTTTAAAAATGCAGAATTGTGAACAGCTGCAGCAAAGAGGCAGCTACAATATCTAGCTATTATCAAATAAATGCAGATCTGGCATATGAGCTGAACTACCACTTTTGGATCTGCACCTCTTGAATAAACATTCTGAAGTATGGAAGCATGAAAAGTGAATGATTTGGCCTGAGGTGTTTAATCCTGCCTTGCATTCTTGACTGAAATTCTTCACAATTAGGGTGACTCACATTAATATGTGTCCAGATGCATTTGCACAGATTGATGGATTCCCCCCCACCCTTGATGTTCCTTGAACAAGTGGTTAAAAGTGTGAGAGGCTTTAAAGGCAAATCCACGTGCCTCCAGGTGGCTGATATCTTCCCAAAGACCATCATCAAACTTCCAGCCAGGTGGATAATATCATGGCACCCAACCAGGTGTCAACACTGAATTCACTTGGCTCCAATGAGGACCTGGCCATAAGAGAGAGAAAACGCCTGTTTTCAGTTATCCCAGGACCTCTCTCTCTCTCTCAGATCCCTCACTGCAATTCTTAAGGGAAGCAGCATTGTGAATGACTGGCTAGGAGAAAAGAGAAGGTAATAGCAAAGTATTTCCTTAATTCTGTGACTTTGGGCAAACTTAACTTCTCAATCCTCAATTTCCTTACTTGAAAAATGGGGCTGAAAATACCTCCCACCCAGTAGAGTTATTATTGAGAATTCACGGAGTTAATGTATTCTAAAGAGCTTAGAAAGGTGACTGGTAAAATGCAATGATGAACTAACAAAGAAAAAAGTCTTGCTAACATTTTAGAGAGAAGGGTTTCTGGACCAGGTTCCCATGTGCTTCCAGCACAGTCCGTATGAATATGACACAGAAGGGCTGATTCTATCCTAGGGCCATATTTTTTGTTTCCTTCTTTCAGCTAGTTGATAGCTATATAGTTGCTCAGTGCTGCCCAGAAAGCCATATGTATTTAGAGTGGATAGTTACTTTTATGATTACAGCCAGAAGAAAATGGACATTCGGCTGGGTGCGGTGACTCACGCCTGTAATCCTAGCACTTTGGGAGGCCGAGGCGGGTGGATTGCTCGAGCTCAGGAGTTTGAGACCTGCCTGGGCAACATGGTGAAACCCTGTCTCTACTAAAATACAAAAAACTAGCCGGGTGTGGCGATGCATGCCTGTAGTCCCAGCTTTGGGAAGCTGAGACAAGAGAATTGCTTGAACCTGGGAGGGGGAGGTTGCCGTGAGCTGAGATTGTGCCACTGCACTCCAGCCTGGAAGACAGAGCAAAACTTCGTCTAAAAAAAAAAAAAAAAAAGGACATTTCTACAGCAACTAGCCAATTATTTATGGAAATGAAGAGACAAGTCATCAATAGGCTCAATAAATAGATTGCCTAATTGAGATGAGAATCTTTGTGATGTTTTAATTCCATGTGGCAAACACTATGGCCATTTATTAAGATCTGATTTTAAATATTAATTTGTGAGTAGTATTTGCTTTAAATTACTTTTAACACTTGAGATTATCTTAAAATTTGCACACAGTAAAATCAAAACTTATAATAGCCTACTGGGTTTCAAAGTCCAGGGGCCTTTGGCCAGGGGACTTTTTCCTATTGAAGTTCATTCTAGCTGAATATCTGAGTGTGACACATTAACTCCCCGGAAGTACTTGTCGAAACAGTTTGGTGGAATAAGAGCCACAGTATCCCTCTCATATGCTGCTAAAAATATCGTGTATAGGTTACCATATGCCCCCTTCCAAGGCATTGCCCTGGGTATCCAAGAAGAGTTCCTACACGGAAACACTATTTTGTTTTATATTTGACATTAGAGTGGGGAAGGTGTAAAGACTACTAGAAAGGATAAAATGTTCCATATTTCTGTTTATATTCTGAGGCAAGCACTGTGCCAGGACCTTAACATGGAGTTTTTTTTCCATTTAGTTATTTTAATGATCCTATAAGATGACATGTACTATTAATATTAGGTCATATTAATATCTTTACTGTTAATATATTTATATGCTCGTGCTAGTGATATGGTTGATAATACCCATTTTATAGATGAGGAAATTGAGGCACTGAGAGTGTGTCTGGTGTAAGGTGGCAAGATTATGTCTCAGGCAGTCTTATTCTTGAGCCAGGGCTTTTAATCATTAACCCATGTTATGTTTGTGTTGGAGAGTCTCATTATAAAAATATTTCAAAAGAAATAAATATGTTGCCTTCCATTTCAATTAAGAGTTCTTTTTTTCTCCCTCCTTTGGGCAGATCTTATTTGGGGAACTGGGGTCTGCATAAAATTGCTGTTGGTACTACTGTCGTTAAGTAGTTTTATTAGATGCAGTTTTTATTCTTTAGGGACTTCCCATCAAATGGGGATACAAAGTTAAGAAATGCAAGCTTGATACTGATGATTGTGACTGCAGCTTCTGCTCATGGCATGTGGGACACAAGCATTTTAGGAATTCTGCATCTATTGACCTGACCAATATGAAAAATGATCCCTGGGCCTCAGGGTAAGGTAAGAAGTGAGAGTGGGACATAAAGTACAACCCTCAGTCATCTGTAGTAGATTTAAAAGTGGTACATAACATCTGTATCTCTTCTAACAAATCACACTCATGTTTTTTGAATTATTTGCCATGTCTTGGCAGCAGGAGGTGGGGAGAGAAGAGCAGAGTTCACTTCTAAGGGGGTAACCACATATACAAAGCATAAACTCTAACTTTCCTGTGGCATTTAATCTAATGAGTCCTGCCGTGCTGACAGCTTACTGGATTTAAAAGGGGATGCAAATCTACACTCTTTTTAAAGTAAAATATTTTCACAATTATACAAACTATGAAACTTCAAATCTGCTTAGTTTAAAACCTTACAGTCAAAAGAGTTTCAGACATCCAACTAACTTAGCACAGGTCTTTCATTGCATTCTGCATGTGTAAAGATGAAGCAGAAAACTTCCTTCACAATATTTTATAGAATTATTCAGTCTATGTTGGATCTGGAAATTTATCTATCTCTGAAAAATAAAAGTAGGTCCAAGACACTTTTGCCCCAAGTGGAAATCCTCTGGTAAGAGATGAGGGAGGAGAGTCTGGCTTCATTTCAGTCTTGTACTACATTTGACCTTGGGAAAGCTTAGTTATGCCTTGGGGCAAAAAATTAAATGTTCCATTTTGCAGCAGTATCATCTTTCACCTTTATGTGGATTTAAAAATGTAAATAAAATTGCTTTCTGTAAATGGTATACATGAAGGTCATATTCATATTCTCTGCAAGAATTCAAAATGCCATTTGACCCATCATTGGCTCAATAGATAATAATGTGTTCTATTAGTTTCTAGTAATCTACTTTTTAAGCATTTTATGACCCAATATTTTAATGCTTAGTTCCTAGTTTGTGAAATAAGAAGTCAGAAATAAACCTTTTAGCACCTCATTGTAGATTTATTTATAGAATGTGTGCTTTCAACTTTAAAAAATGCCAAATCTTCCCAGAATATATTTCCTTAGTTATAAAAGTGGTCTGGATGAACATCTGCACTGGGGAAGAATATGCATTTGAACGATTTTGAGGGCTCTAGCTTTTTTTTTTTTTTTTTCCAACTATCATCTGTGTTCCTTTTGCTTATTTTTTCTTATAGATCCCTCAGAAATTAGGGTTTAGGAATCCTGATAACAGAGTGCAGCTAATAGACTTGGAAAGTAAAGTGACTGTTCTGTCTTTCAGAGAGCGGGTGTCTGATTTATTTTTATTGCTATTTGGATAATAAGACCCTGATAGATCCTTGTATTTAATTGTCATGATTTTGATCGCTAATGACTTTTGATTGCTTCTTCTGGAGACACCTGTCAGCCGCTTCCGAAGCACAGATGGCTTTATCAGCAGCAGTAGGAGTTTCTTTTTCTTACTAACCTTGAGCTGAACAAATTATTTTGGGAATATGAACATACCAATGTCACCCCAAGTTTTTCTGTCTTTGAAACATTATTTTGTTTATTGAATAATGAATTGAGACTGCTCTTTTTCAAAAGCTTTTGGATTTTGTTTGATAGTAAAAAGCATTAGTCTTTTGTCTGAGTAGGTGTGTGACAATTATTCAGTGGCCAAGGCCATACAACTATGGTGAGAGAATACTTCTCTGTTTACTTGGAACAGTTCTGTTTTATGCCCATTGCCTATATCAAAAAAACCCTCCTCTTATATTCAGAAGTATCCTGGTTTGGATGATTAAATTATATCATCATCTTACATGTGGTTCAGTGTTCAAAAGGCTGACTGAGAAAGGTTGATCATGAGCTATGAAAGATTGCTGCATAGGCAAGAAGAGTATTTCCATTTCTTTTCCGTGATCCTTTCCCCATTAGGCATTCAGGGTCCTCGTGGACTTGGGTGCATAGGGTTCACCATGGTATGTCTCATGGAACATAGCCTAAACTCTTTTCCTTAAAAGTCTGGTAAAATTTTTGAATGAAAATTGGGCAGTACACAGTTAGTTACTGGAAAAGCTGACAGAAGAAAACTGAGTGATTAGCCACTCAGATGTCCTGCAGTTTGCATCAGCCTGGTGAAATTGATTGGGTCCCAGGCCCGGAAATGGAACTTCGTCAGTGATTCTAGAGTTAATAGATATTCAGAAATAAACTGACTGTCACCAGAATACCTTTTTGATATACCCTTTTCTTGTGAGAAGAATATCTGAAACACTAGAGTACTTTCCTTTCTAATAATCCAATAACTGCATCCAAGTTTTCTATGCTGACAAGCCCATCCAGTCTTTTTGATATACTCTTTCTTTAAATATGTTACCATCACTGATGAAACTTCAGTTAAATAGCTGTACCATTGACCTGTTGAATATTCCTCCTATTCCCATTTTTGATTTATTAGATCCCATGAAGGCATTTTTATCTCCCTTAATGCCTTGGTTCCTTGATAGGCTAGAATCTCATTGACAGCCTTGATTCTTCATCATGTTTTACAGCTCCCTTTGTAAGGAGATGTAAAGGCCTTGGGAGTAGAACTGTGAATGTGTGATGTTGATTTAATGGGTCAGATTATTCATAGTGGGGAATTCAAGCAATTAGTTAGGATCCTATGCAAAGCCATTTAGGTGTGTGGTGGAAAGAGGGGAAAAGAAAGCCTTTTCCATGCTTCTATTCAAATGTTTGATTTGTTTTTCTAGTGGGCATCCTAAAGACATATCTTAGTTTTCCTAAATTTCTTGGGATTATAGAAGTTGGTGCCTGATAAAATATTAAAAATAGCAGGAGTAGGGTGAGGTGGTCCTGGGGATTGATACTAGAGCCACTTCACAAATCTTCTGTTTTTGTAAATATATTGGCAAAAATTAACTGGATCCTTCTTGGTAAGAAGCATCAATGCAGATTGCTACTTCTGACAGCCCAGAAGATGAGTGTACTTCTTAGTTTGCTTTTCTGGGGAAAGTCTCATCAGAACATGTACCCCAGGAATATAATATCTGCAGGCCTCTGGCAAGAACAGAGTTAATAATGATAACATACCAGAATTTCACTCCAGTTTGGAAACTAAAATGGTCTAAAAGACAGAAAGAATTAAGTTTATTTTCAAAGATACTTTTTCTTTTTTACAGAATTAGAAGGAGAGGGGAAAAGGGGAGAGAGGGAGAGGAAGAAAGAAATACTTGTATTTGTATTTATACTGTATTCAGAAACTGTCTTCATAAAACTATTACCCTCTCCAATGAGCTGAACAATTGACAGGCGATCTTGCCTTCTTAGTCACCGAACATCTGAAAATCATTCTAAATATTTTAATCGTCAAGAAAGAGACAAAAAACCCACCCAAACATCAAACATGCACAATCACCAAAAATGTTATAGAAATGCATCATTGGTTGCCAAGGTGGCTGTATATCCCAAACACGGCATTTTTATTTCCAACCGTGGCATTTTGCAGTGGGGTTGTTTTATAAACTTAGTATATGAACAAATATGCTCTTACTCATGAGTTGTAAAGAACCATTTTCTTTAAGAAAATTTAATATGTTTTATTTATTAAACTGCCTTAGAGGAATATTGTGTAGATTATAGTTGCTCTGAGGACTAATGATATTGGTACTACTGCATCTCAGAAGTGAGTAATTCCTCTAACATGCTTTACACATAATGGTTTTAAGATATTTGTTGGTTCACTAAGGATAACGGCTTCCAGCTCTACCCATGTCTCTGCAAAGGAAATGATCTTGTTCTTTTTTATGGCTGCATAGTATTCCATCTTATATATGTACCAAATTTTCTTTATCCAGTCTATCATTGATTGGGCATTTAGGTTGATTCCATGTCTTTGCTATTGTGAATAGTGCTGCAGTGAACATATGCATGCATGTGTATTTATAATAGAGTGATTTATATTCTTTTGGGCCCATATCCAGCAATGACATTGCTGGGTTGAATGGTCTTTCTCCTTAGCAAACTAAGGCACAGAAAACCAAATACTACATGTTTGTGCTTATAAGTGCAAGCTAAATGATGAGAACACATGGACATATACAGGAGAACAACACACACTGGGGCCTTTTGGAGGGTGGAGGGTGGGAGGAGAGAGAGGATCAGGAAAAATAACTAATGGGTACTAGGCTTAATACCTGGGTGATGAAATATTCTATACAACAACTCCCTATGACACCTATGTGAGAAACCTGCACTTGTACCCCTGAACTTAAAATGAAAGTTTAAAAAAGGAATTTGTCGAATTGAATTTTGAAAGAGAAAGTGGACTGCCTTTGGAACCCAGTAGTTTACCAGTGAACTCTGTGATATTGTTGAAATAATGGGTAATTTTCAATGTCTTAGGTGTTTAGAATTTAAAGGGGAGATAGATTTTAACCACCACAAGTTCTGAGACAAAGCATTTATCCTCTGCTTTGTGCATCATGCTTCTCCTTCTACAGGATGTTTCAGTTTTTCCAAGCCCTTTGTTCATTTGTAAATTTGACTTGTGTTGATTGGGAAGTGTCAGAAGTAGGGCCAGTCACGGAGCTAGATGTAGAAGATTTTCTGATGACATGCATTGGCCACTAGCCCCTCTTTCTGGCCCCCACCGTATCTTTCCTTCTCTATGATATACTCAAAATTACAAATAAGTGCAAAAAGGCTCTTTAAAAAGAGAAACATGGCTCTAGAGGAACATTGGTGGCTTGTGGTAGAGTTAGAATAAGTCAACTTTTCCAGCAATCAGTGCTCACTGGAATCCCATGACTGAAACTAGAGTCTACGTCCCTATTGGGCAATATGACACTCTTAGCGAATCGTAAATTTCTCCATTCTTGGGGCTTACTACATTAGACAGTCATCTTTCCTAGGAGCCACTGCATTATATATATGTGCTCATGGTAAGTTGTATTTCAGACACAGAAAATGGATGAAGAGATTTCAAAAGAAGTATGTTTTCTCTGATAATTGCAAAAGATATTAAAAAATAGTCTAGAAGTCTAATTTATGATGCTGATTTCTTCATTTGTGTAGCCATTAACAGTAGAGTAAATTGTGGACCAGAGGGCTACATGTTTGTGTCTTAGTTTATCAGAGGTAACCTTGCAATGGTATGCCATGCCATTATTTTTTGTTAGACTCCCATATGAATCGATGAATTATTCCACCACTATATTGTTGGTTCTCCTATATACATAAATCTAATAAAAGGAGACTAAAGCTGTGTTTGCAGAATGGTGGCATAGGGCTAAAAAGAAAATAAATCGGCTTAAATTAAAGAGCAACTTGTGGCCACTTTAAAAGACTAATCCTGAGACTTTAATCAGTTGTCATGATATTCCATGCATGAAGAAAATCGATGTGCAGTATATTGTGTCTTAGTGCATAATCTCTGGACCTATTTTCATCTGTGGTGCCATTGAAAAAGGAAATGAGTGGATCTTTTAATGGAACTCAGGACTGTTACAGCTTTAGCAGAAGGGTGAAAGGTAAAGCTTTATTTCCTAGCCAGGACGTTTCAGCTCACAATGAGAACAGACTTCCCTCTTTCTGTACACCATCTGCACAGCCTCATGGCCTGCGTTGCCATTACTGTCCAGAGAGAATGTTACTTCCCAGAAAGGATCAGAATTTGAGCAATGTTCCAGCCTGGAATTTCAACTCTCATAGGCTGTTTGTGAACACAAGTTGGGAGGAAATTGCCTGCTGCTTATCAGCATCCTCTCTTTGTTGCTTTTTCCAAAAGGGTTTCAGCCAATATTCAATATCAGATGCTGTTGGAACCACTAGCCTATAAAATATTAAGTGGCTTGTTACAATGCACATTGGCATACTTATAATTTGTTCAAACCAAATATGACATGGCAGGGTTTTCTTCCCATGTGTCCCAGGGAATATTTTCTTGCCAATCATTTATTTCCTGACCCTTATAGAAAAGGACAATTCTCTGGAATGGTACACATAATCCTTGTAAGGTCATTAGGCAATTTTCTAGATGTAGCCTCTGCTCTGAAAATGGGAAGAGAGGAAAGCCAGGCATGGGTAAGTCATTTGATAAGTGGTAAATATGAGGCATAGGGTAGTTAATTGTCTTACCTGGGTTACACATGTTGGAATGAGAACTCTAGTCTGCTGATTTCCATTTTGCCCATGACAGAAATTAAAGCCACAGGCTTTTACTGCTTCCCCATCTACATAAAGGTAAAAGTCTAATATGTTACTACTGAGGGCGTTACCTAAAAACACTATGTTTGTAAGGGAGGTAGAGTTCTGGTTTGTCTTGGTAGTAGCTGATTACCTTGTTGATCACTGAATTGGAAATAATAATGAATGCATATTATAATTGTTCATCACTATTTCTTGATTCTAATGTTACAATAATTTCAGCAATTTTACAATATAATCTGTCTGTCTCTGTAGAATTCAAAGAGGCTGTGGGACCTTGAGTCTGGTCCAAGTGGCTCTGTGTGCTCAGCATGTGACAAAAATGACGAATGGAATTGCAGGTTTAAGGAAACAGAGGTCTTATTGGAATGACATCTGCTTCTCTTCCAGGCCAGACATGACATACCAGGGGTCAGTGAATCATGGTGGAAGAGAAATTTGACAGGCTTGAAAGCGTCACTTTTTTTTTTGTCTATTTGATTTTGAGCTGAAAAACCAAAACAAAAGTAGTTGAATTTTTCTATTATCCATAACTTTGTACATCCAAATCCATAAAGCTATACTTAAATAACTGCAGTAAGAAACACATTTTTGACTTTATGAGACTTACAGTTTAAGGCATGTTGCCCTTTTATATCTATTCCACGGGTAAAGTCTAGCTTGGTGAAAGAGACATTTTGCTTTTGATTTGTGTTTTAAGTTTATTCCTTGCCAGTGATTTCTAACTGTCCATTTATACCACTCTCCCCACCACAGCCTAGATAAGGTCTCTAACTCTCTATCCTTCTTAGATTGGCAAAATGGTGGCACAATATCTTCTAAACATTGTCCCTGTCATCTAGGACAAAGAACCCCTAATGTCCACAAAGGTCAATTGAATATTTATGCCTGACACAAGGGTTTTTAAAAACATTGTGTAGGAACTCGAGGTTCTTCCCATTTTAAAATGGCTTTTAAGTGGTGTTTTCAAACTCTTTACCTGTGGAAGAGGCATTAATTCTTGGCTTTTCCACTTCATTTCTGGTGGCCTTGAAGGAATTCTCTTTACTGTGCAACCATTTTACAACATTTGGCAACTGACACAAATGGAAATAAATGTCTACTTCTCTGGTCTATGTACTCTAATTTTCTCAGACAATCACAGAGTCTCTTCCTAAATGGGGGAAGAAAACAACCCAGAGATTCAATCTCTGGCAGGTCAGGATTGGTACATGGATGGAGAAGGCACTTGTCAAGCTATGCAGTGAAGAAACAGGGTGCCTGTGACAGCTAGGCCTGGAGGCCCACATTCTTAACATAGTTGGAAAACCGAGGGGCTAGTCACATACACTTCTTTTTTTCCCATTGGTAGAATGCTTTTCATTGTCCTAATTCTTCTTAGTTTTATTTTATTAAAAAAAAAAATACTTGAAAGGAGCCTCAGAAGGCAGGTAAGACAATTTCATTGGTCCACTTGGTCTCATATAGCTCCTGGCATTCTCCCATTGTTCATACTTATATTTTCTCAGCATTCTCCTTGACTGGAGTGCTCAGTCCTGGCTCACCTAAAATATTTGCATACTTATCCCTTGCTTCTCAGCCTTCTGGCAAAGACTAAGTGCAGGCTATGTGTGTGTATTGATGTGTTTAAGATCAAGGTTGGCATTTCTGTCATCTTTGTTGCCATTGATTAAAATAATTGAAAAAAGTTAGAGCTATAAAAAATTAGAAACAATTCAGCCCAATTTCTTCATGTCAAGAACCAAGGCCAGGAATGGTTCACTTTCTTCCTTCAAGAGTTAGTCAGATGCCAGAGGCAGGTTCCCAAAGCAATTCTTAATAATGTCGTAGTAAATGTTTTTATTTAATTATTTGAGAAAAATTTCAATTGGAACTGATGCATTTCAAAAATTATGAAAATAAATGCTATTCCATAAAAATAAAATGTTAGTACTAGTGCAATTGAGATTTAATCTGATTGTATATATTCTGCACTTCTTCTTATGTAATCTGTGGGACTGTACTGATGTGAAAAGATGAACAACGGTGTTGCAAAGAGACGTGGAGAATCATTGACTTCAGGGTCTCTGGAATTGACTAGTGGGGAGAAGACCAGATGAGGAATTTTCTCAGGCAGTTCCAGAACCTCTTTCTAAGTGGGGGAAGGAAACAACCCACAGATTCACGCTGTGGTTGATATATACTGGATCATAATTGACACATTAATAAAGAAAACATTCTAATACAGATTGCTAATACACCCTGATACAGATTCTCTCAGTTTTGGGTAAGGCTTAGAATGTAGAGCTGAAAAGTACTTTGGAGTTAATTTACTTGATCCCCTCATCCTTATTCCTTAAGAAAATGAACCAAAGAGTAATGAAGTGACTAATTCAAGATCACATAGCTAGTTTTAGGGGCACTTAAGAAGAGAATCCCAGACTTCGACTTCATGTCCTTCAGTATTTCTCCTACAATAAACTGCTGTCATTCAGTTTCTTTAAGTCTCAGTTTTCTCCTATGTAAAGTGATGATTGTGGCATTTGGCTAACTATTCAATAGAGTTGTTGAAAAGAATAACCTTTAATTAATGAGAGAGAAGAGAAGAGAGAGGGAGAAAGAGAGAAAAGTAGGATTTACCATAACTTCATAGAGTAGGAATTATGAGTAAAACACTGCAAATTTAGTAGGTTGAAATGATCTTGATAGAAGGAATCACTTTACACAACTATTTGAAAAGATCCCTCCTGGCATGGAAATAGAATTTTGGGGCAAGGTTAAGAAGGAGCAAATGACACATTCCTTTCCTTAAACTAAATTTATAAATTGATTATTGTCTTGGGAGCATTCTTACTCAAAAAACTGTAATTACATAAAGCATTCCCTTTACCACAAAGTAGCTTTTTGAATTCTGATCTATTCATGATTTTTCCTTGAGTTTTTTTTCTTCCAAGGAGAAGGAGTTAACTTAATGAACATCTTGGTTTTCTGTGTGGTCTAATAATTTAATGCTTATCGAAGAATTTTAGTATTTTGCATGGAAAGTGGTTAATGAGGACATAAAATTATTCATTTTTACCTGAATTCTAGATGAAATGATATGAGAGAAGGATGATTAATTTTATCATGTAGAGACTTTACTGGATTTTACAAATTAAAGGCAAACACCCTTCACAAAAGTTCTTGGAGATGTGACAAACTGATTTATATTCCATTAATTTAACTCTATTTAGGCAGAATCATGGACTTCTGTAATAAAACACAAAATTAATTAAATTGCCCAATAGTATAATTACAGTTTCATCAATAGAGAAAACAACTTTGAGTGCCAGAGTTTTAAAATGTTAAACTGCATTTTCAGTTTAATTTGGTTAAAAATGTGTAATTGTACTCTGCCCTGCCATCTTCTTTCTTCTAGAAATATTAATGCAAATGCAGTCACTGCTTTTCCCTACTAATGACTTCAGCTTTGATTCCAGTCTACTAAACTTGTCCACTGTGGGTCCTCAAGACTGAAAGAGACTGAGGTTGGGGCAGCAAAAGCATTGAAATGGAGTGGAAAGGGTAAGGAAAATCTAGGGGAAAAGAGTAAGGATGTGCAGTAGATATAAAATCCCAGTATGAAGTCTGCGTGTCTGTAAAGAATATGACAGAAATATAGACCCAGATATAAAATAAATATTTGTTGCACAAATGAATTCATGAATGAACATTACAGGGCTGAAGATCCCTTGAAAATAAAAGCAAACAAGAGTTATATGAAACATGGGTGCTTAGCCAAACTGAGCTACGCTGTGACAACCCCAAAGGTTTAATTGAATAAGTGACTTTCTGTAGGATTACATTTCAATGTGTGACCTTCCTTGTTTCCATGTTAGGTCTTCTGTTAGTTTTGTTCAGACGAGTAAAGTCAAAAGCTTATTTTTATACAAAAGAAGCTCAATAAATATTTAATTTACAAATGTAAGGATGAAATAAATATATCATTTTTCCCTAGGCTACATTTTTGAAGTTAAACTTTTGTTAATTTTATATAAAATTTGTGCTTGCTTCAGCAGCACATAACAGTAAAAAAATTTTACCTGAAATTTATTATTTACTAATTTTGTACCTCTGATCTTTTTTATTCATTCTCCCTAATGGCCTTAGACTTCCCATTCCAAAAGAAGATGAAAGTAAAGAGGGACTGTCTTTATATCTATCTTTCCTCATCCATTTAGTTGTTGCTGTTTTGGACTATATTTTTGTTAAGAATTAATTTTTTAAAATCAAGCAGTAGAGTACAAATTCAGGAGTTTGAACCTTGATAGCAAACTTGACTCCTCTTTGCATGGCACTCTCCTTGGGATTTTCCTGAAGCAGGTTTGTTTAGTTAGTAAGAGAATGTGATCAATGGGAAGGTTTGGATTCAATGAGAAGGCTAACTTTTACATTTTGCATTGACCATTGGACATGCCTAGCTCTGATCCCTCTAGATGAGTAGAAAGTTAGGAGAAATAAGCCAACAGTGTTTTGAATGGTTATTGCACTCCAGGGTTTTGTTTCTTGCATAATGGAAAGTAGAAAGGAAAACAACATGAGCCTTGTAATGGATGTGCTTGAGTGTGAATCTCAGCACTCCCAATTATTGACCACCTATCTTTGGAAAAATTATTCAACAGCAGTCAAACATCTGTTGCCTATCTATAAAAAGGAAGACTGGAGTGATCATCTCCTAAGACTTTGTGAAAAATCAATGAAATAATCCATGTGAAAGTACCTGGCACTCACTCAGTAGGGCCTCATCATATTTTCTCATCTTAATTTCCCTTACTTTTGGCTATTTGTGTTTGGATCTTCTCAATATTAGGTATTAAAAAACTGCCTTACACTGATGGATAAGTATTGGATGGACTAGAAATGTGGTAGCCATTTTCTCTTTGGAGGGTTATAAAAATACACAAAGATTGGAGAATTGCTTGGAGAAGATCTCAGCACTGGGTTGCAGAGGAAGAGAACATTTGGGGAGTGAACCATGCCCCCTTGCATTCAGTCTCTAATTGTTCAGTTTTCAATTCTCCATCCTCCCTCTGTCACATTACATGGTTAGGAAGAGATTCCAGTTGGCACAAATCCCTTTCTCATTCTCCAGGTTGTATTTTTTTTTTCTTTTCTCTCTTCTTTTGCTTAAAACACCAGTTGAAGAAAGAGTAACTTCAGCTACTCCCAAGCTCTAAGGTGGAGAGAAAAAATAGAAAAGATAAAAGAATTAAGGAGACTTGAAGACAGAGGAAGCATTTGTAGAGACTCTGAAGATGGTATTGTTAATGTGAAGTAGATAGTGTTATCTAGGTCACTGTATTTTCCTCAAATCCAAATACCTTTGTTGTTTTGCTCACTTTAAGAATAAACACACAAGTGCATACATGCACACCTACATATACTCAAACACCATTTAACACAAATGGAGTCATACTCCACAAGCTACTTGGGGTTTATATATGGTATATTTTTTAATATTAATATAGATCAATGTTCTTTTCTTAAAACATTACTCTTTTAAATGATCACATTGTTATATATATCTATATATCTCTATCTCTATCTCTCTATTTTTTGAGATGGAATCTCACTCTTGTCACCCAGGCTGGAGTGCAGTGGCGTGATCTCGGCTCACAGCAACCCCCGCCTCATGGGTTCAAGTGATTCTCCCACCTCAGCCTCCCAAGTAGCTGGAACTACAGGCGTGCGCCACCACGCCCAGCTAATTTTTGTATTTTTAGTAGAGATGGGGTTTCACCATGTTGGCCAGGATGGCCTCTATCTCTTGACCTCATGATCCACCCGCCTTAGCCTCCCAAAATTCTGGGATTACAGGCGTGAACCACTGCACCCGACCTTGTATTACAATTTATAAATATTTTATGTATTTAAAGAACATATATGTGCTAGGCACTTTACAAATGTTGACTCATTTAATCTAGATAACAGCTCCCTGATAATAGGTTCTGCTATTGTCATCGCTGAGAAATGGAGAAAAAACTGAAGCATACAGAGGTCAAATAGCTTCCTACAGTCACTCAGCTAATGATGACAGAACTGAGATTCAAATGCAGGAAAGCTGGCTCCACAGACTGTGCTCTTAACTGCTAAGCTGTGCTCCTTCCAGTCTCCTATTGATGAACATTTACATTATTTTCAGTTTTATGGTTTGTATTAGAGAAAATGCTGATCCCACAATGTATAGATATCTCAAAACAACATGTTGTACATGATAAATATATACAATTTTTATTTGCCAATGAAAAAATAAAACAATACTTGAGATGAATACCTTTGCACATTTCTTTTATCCTTTTACTCTTATCACTATGTTATTTATCTGTGTATCATTTTGTGTTTACTTAGTTATTTCCTTTGGATAAATAGCTAAAAGTGGAATTGCTGGATCGAGAGGCTCATTTTATAGTTAGACTAATAAAATCTCAAAGTTTGAAGAGACATTACAGACTACCATGTTGCTGCCCAGCTTCTCTTTAATCTCTTACTTGAGGTAGGTGTTACATAGTTTCCTTTCTCTTTTGTAATCTCCCTTCTAGTCCAGAAAATTCTTTACTTTTTAAGTAAACAATGGAATTTACTGACAAATATAATTCATAACTTTAGGGGTAATTCTTCAGTTATAGCCAAGGCAATGGAAAATAAGCCTTTTATAGTAGATCTGAAATTCTCAAAAGCGAAATACATTCTGCTGCTTTAAAACACAAATTGAGGCATATTTATATATACTGACACTTCTTTCTTTTTCACTTACCATCTTGGATGTATTACCAAATGGTATCTATAAATATATCTTTTTTTTCACGGCCACATAGTATTTTTTTTGTATCATGAACTGTAATTTACTTATTGAGGTCCTCAAATAGACATTTATATTTTTTAACCCTTTGAAAATATAAACAGTGTTGCCATGACTACACACACACTCTTTCATGTGCAGTTATATCAGTATTACAAATTCTTGGAAGTGAACTTGTTGGGTCAAGGATATGCCAATTTAAAATTTTGATAGATATTTCCAAATTGCCATTCAAAAGTTTTGTCTCAAGTTATGTTTCCACCAAGAATGTATATGAGAGCTGTTTTTCATATCCTTTCCAACTTTTTGATTATTAGTATTTTCTTAGATAAAAAATAGCTACTTATTTCAATTATTTGCATTTACTTAATTTTGAGTGAGGTTGAGTACCTTTTATGTGCCTAAGGCCATTTATATTGCTGTGTTCTATGGACTGTTCATTCCCTTTTTGAGTTAGTCACTTAAGCTTTCTAAGTTTAGTTTCCTTATCTGTAAAATGAAGGTTTTGAGGGATTAAAGATTATCTAAGTGGTTTTGTACAGTGTCTGGCAGAAAATAGGCAATTAATATAAATGTTGACTATTGCTGGCATTATTTCTACTACTCCATACTTGCACCTTTGTCTGTCATTTGAACCTTTCTTAGGAGTTCCTGATTCATATTTCTATTCATATATTTTGTTCAAAACCGTATGTTCCCAGAGACGTCTCTCCTCTTCCTCCTCCTCCTTTTCTTTTTTCTCTACCTTACTGGCTCTTACGTGCTCCTGCATAATCAGGTTTGACAATTCTCAGTGCTCTTTGTCCTTCACTCCTCACTCTTCCTTCTCCCCCATATCTAATCAGCTGCCAAATTGTATCAATTCCACTTTAATAATCTATCTCCATTTAACCTCCTTTCTTAGCCATCCCTAGACATCTTTATATCTCCCTGTAAAACCTTTTACCAACAATGTATGAGAGATACTTATCTGTGACCACTTGCCACTTTCATCCATCATTTTCACTCTTTTAGGAATATTTCTTTATGAAAACAAAGATGCTAGTATGCATCTTTTTCAAATTATTTGATAGCCATCTGTTGCTCATAGGTTAAAGTCCAAACTCCTGAGTCAGACATTCAAAGCATCTTGCAATTTTAGTCTTCCATTCTTTTTACCCCACTACACTAATTCTCTCATGATCCCAAAATGTCTTCCTGATGTTTAACCATCCTAATCAATCTTTTGTCTGCTCCCTACACATGCTCAAGGCACCTCCTTAACATATATCAGTTGCCTGTAGGAGTCAAGAAGATCTAGATTTGAATTCTGTTTAGTTCTGTTAAGGTAACCTAGAAAAGATAACCAATTTCCTCATTTATTAAAATCTAGGGCAATAAAGGTAGAATGATGCTTCTACAGAGTTTAGAGGAGTGAGAGGCACAGAGCAAATGTGTAATGTGTGTAGTTTTTTTTTTTTTTTATACTTGAAGACTATTATTGACAGCTTGTCTGGAAATGTTTTACTCTCTTAAGAATTCATATAACAAGTGCATCACTCATTGGGATGGCATCCTTTATAGCCGAGGATTCATATGCACATGTTCTGGAGGGCCTTAAAGTTAGCCTAACTAGTTTAGACTTTGGACTTTTGATGTTTTTTTGAATGAGGGTGGGGGGGAAGGACCAAAATGTACTTTGGGAAACAAATCTGGCAGCCTAATATAGTCCAGATGGGAGAGAAGGAGACACGAAGACCTGTTAAGAGGTGGATATAGATACCAGGACTTGGGAAGGAGAACAATTCTAACTAGAAACAGTGGGACTTAAAACAGAAAGGACAACAGAAGAATTTATAGTATAGGAGATCTCCCCAAAATCTAAAAGAAAACTTTCAATTGCACAAGGAGGTCTCAGTTTGATGGAGAAGTATGGGTAAAATCCAGCTGAAACCCCCAGAGGATTATTATGGCATCTTTACAGAAACATTTTTCTAGGGGAATTTCTGATATGGCCCCCTTTCAGTGTGATCTATATAAAGAATTTAGAATAGTGGAATTTTCTACTCGCTTCTCTATGCTCAGGTGACATTGAGGATTGTGCCTCCTAAAGGATTAATTACCTTTTATAAGGTCTGTCACCCCTGAAAGGCTTCCTTTTAGGTCATGGTCCAGCTCAGCCTGGGTTGAGTAGGGAAGGATTGTATGTGGGATGCCTGCAGTGTCCCTGACAAGTAGATACATGAGCTCTAATTTCTCATATTGTGCTATTAGACTCCCAAGCTAGTGTAGTGCAAGATACCAGGAAAGTATTGCAAAGCAGGGGGCATTTTCACGGTCGCTTTCCAGCTGTTGGCTGTTAGCAACAACATCCATTCTGCTGCTGACACTCTGCTCTCCCTGGTGGCACTTATACTTAGGAATTATTTAAACCACTTAAAGACAGTAGAATATTTAAAAGTCAAAATGCCTGCTTTCTAATTATTCCCTAGACCTCACTTAGCAATAGCTGGCTTCATGTCACACAACATGACTCTCATGGGGATTACAGCAGCCCCCTGAACAGAAGTGATGGTGTTGGCATGCTATTAACTAAACTGGAGACTGTTCTGCCCACAGCCTTGAAAAGGAAAGAGAATCTCCTTCTGTCCCCCTGTACTGCAAAGTCTCTAATTCAGAGGATAGGGCAATTTCAATGGGTTGTTCTTAGGTGGTTGGGGGAATCTTGAGGCTATTCCTTGACTTGCTTTAATTCACTCAGGTCATTTCTAATGAAATGATCTGTGAAAAATGTGAAGTAGTGAAAAGGGGATTTGGTACTGTTGGCTTCTCTTGACCCTCACTGACTTTTGTGAGTACCTTGAAAAGTCATTAAAAAATACAAAAGGATTAATGAGTTAAAGGAAATCAAGACTGGGACCATGATATTATCAGGAAGTTTGTTGAATGAGCTTTTGAATTTGCTTTGTTAAATCTTGAAAATGGTATTAAGCAGCTATTGGAGTTGATATATTAAATACAACCCTAGTCTGTATACAAGATGGACACCAGCTAATCGGTGATGTGCTACATCAATTGGTATGGGAAGGATGAGCTCTTTTTATTAGGTCAGCAGAACCAGTGATGTATGGAAGCACTAAAATGAAGGAACAGATTAGGCTGCTCTTTGCAATTTTAATTATGAATTTTTATGAACAGAAAAATGTAGACATTTTTGACTGCAAGAATAAAGGTGTCTGCAACATTTGCTGGAGCTCTGATCTATTCATGTTCTTTTTTCTTTAGCCTCACACATATAAAGACTCGAAGGGACATTATAAATTAACGTATTCTTAGTTTTTAGTGTATCATTAAGGAAGATGATGTGGGGAAAATCCTTTCATCTGATGGCTTGTGATATTACTCACATTACCCATTTTTTAAAAAGTAAAAAACCTAAAACTTTATACCTTGAAGAAACTTTGGGAAGTCAAGTTCTAGTCTTTTATTCCCGAGTCTTGAAAATTTACTTTTCTTTCAGTTTGCGATCCGCCTCTCCCACACCACCCCACTCCATTTTATGTTTGGGAGGTGGTATAGGATAGTGATAATGAGCACAGGGTATACAGTCATTAGAGCTGATGGGAATGTGGACTCTACCACTTGCTAACTATGTGACCTGGGACCATTTCCTTAATTTTTCTGAACCGTAGTAGTTTCTGCATCTGTAAAATGGAGATAATAGCCTCCCCTCCTTCCAGGGCTGTTGTGAGGATGAATAATATAAAGGCAAGAAATATACAGCACATAGCACACTGACACTCAGGGTTCAGTGAATTTAAAAAATTATTTGATACATGAATCTTTGAAAATCTCCCTATTATAGAGTACTTTCTTTTTTATATGAAAGTCTGTCACTACTTTGGGTCTCTTGGATTTTTCTGATAATGATACTTAAAGTATGCCCAAGTTTAACTAAAATCTGGTTTAAAAGGTCAATGTATTTTATAGATCTATGAAAGGGTATTAATAGCTAAAGACTGTGAAATGAGGAGCTACAGAAACATCAGGTGATGAAGGCTCTTCTAGAATTCTCCCTAAGGTCATATTATGAACATTTGCATATAGTTGGCATTCGATTTACAGAAGCTTCCTGTCTGTTCTGAGACATTTTTAACTTTTGCTTTTATTATGGCTCCCCTTAGGACACTAATTTCCTGAGTTTCCCTAATCTTCTTTCAGATTTTCTTATATCTTACACTCTTTATGTTGGTAACTTTCTAAAAACATGAGCCTGAGATAGTAGATATATAAATTAAATAAGGGATATATAGCGGTGGGGGCTGGTACAAACCTTTGACTGGGCTTCTTAACCTGTAAATGAAAATGTTGCATTTTTGGTCTAGCATCTTTAGATCTTGTGAGAGCATCTTGGAAGTTCAGGGGAATCAGGTTGAAACTATGACCAGTTAGTTAATACATCGGTTAGTAACAAGATAGCAACCTCTTTCAATTTACAACATTTTATTTAAAGTGAGTAATCATGAATACACATTTCCTTAGAAGAAAGGAGTTACTGGGTGTTCTGCCTGTTTTCTTCTAGAAAATTTATAATCAAGCACGGCTATTTATTTTGAGGCTGCTTCTAAGTTTTTTGGGCATTGTATACTATCAGTATTATTGATTATATTCTATAGGAATGCCTGTAATTTGTATGCAGTTAATTAATAAAGTTTATTGAGCATTTAGTTGTGAGATAAATTGCACAAAAATAAAAAGAAAAATTTGTGATCCATCCATACTCCATTTAAATAAAGCAAGAAAGATAAGGAAAATGGTTTGTGCCATGTTTTAATATACTTTCACCAAAATTGCTAAAACAAAGCAGGCTATAGAATAAATAATCGACATAAATGCTTCCAGAATGTAGCATATGAGATATTCTATAGAGATAAATCTAGAACTTGGCTAGAGCATTAAAAATAAAGTCAGACAAATGTCAGACAAATGGCCAAGTAAGAATGATCTTTCCTTGGAGTTTTCCTAAAATGATTACATACGTGAGTTTAGACAGTTGAAGGGGATTTAAACCCAGTTCAGAAATTTAAAGCCTATTCACATTTTATCTTGAAAACTGTCTTCTTTGAAAATGCTGACCATTAGATAAAAGCTATGCTTGCAACAATCTGCATCTGTTTTACCGTATCTCATTTTAAGATATTTTGTCCATGAATATAAAATCTTTTGCTTTGGTTTTTGATTTTGAATTTGTATTGTGTAATCAAAGATAATATCCCATGTCCTGCTATCTTATTTTTCATCAATACTCAACCAATGATCAGGAAACTATGGCCTGGGATGCTTTTCTGTACCTTAGGATGTGTACTTTCCCTGGAAGTCTCCAAGATAATACTGGCTTTGGAAAGTTCAAAGCCTGGGGTTAAGTTTCTATGTTGCTTGTAGTTGATTGATTGAAAATGCTTTTTTATTTGTAAGTTTTTCGCTAATGGTTAAGTTGTTATGATAGTTCAGTTCTTAGATTTGAGCGACTATTCTAGTTGTGCTAATGTAAAAGGCAGTGTAAAAAATTACCTAAGATAATAAAATTATGGAAAGGTAGTTTCATCTAAAATAATTTATTTTCTTCTATTTCTGGAAAAGTATATACGGCAATTTTTAAGACTGTTAAATTTTTATCTGTGATTTTGAGACCATTTCTTTTCCATGCAATTGATATAATAATCTTGTTTTTAACTGAATGCTCATGTTGAAATGCTTATTTTTTAATTCATAAATTTGAAGTTTACATACAAAGTAGATTTAAGTATCTTTAAGATACAGAAAAAAGAAATATTAAAATGTAGAAAAAGGATGTCAGTTTTCTTAGAGTCCCATATTATACAAAGAAAGGGGTGAATGTATTTTTTTAAAAAAGTACCATTATAGTGATTTTTTTGGGAAATTCTACAATCTCTGAAATTTAAATTCTTAGACTATTTAAGACTTTCACATGAATTTATCTAGACTTTGAAAATGACTTCTATTAGTGACCCATGGACTTTCTGTGGTAATAGTCACATGAACATTAAAAAAAATCTTTATTTGATAACACATTTTTATTGAGTATTTACCATGTACCAGACACTGTGCTGGATGATTTAGCTCCAGCTCAGCAGCTCTCGGTTTTGTGAGTATAATCATCTAGGATCTAATGATAGAGAGCGTCAAATGTATATGTGCTCTCAGTTTCTTTTCTAAGTCCTGAGCAATCGTTCCCTCTCCTCTTATCCTTTCATGAAACTACTAGTCTTTTATCTCTCTCTTTCAAAGTATGGTCCCAGGAAACAGTCAGATAATCAGATAACTTACATCTTATATTGAATAAGCTAACTTCATTATGAAGATTCCCAGGGATCTTTATACTTTAATTCTATCAAATTGTGGATTGAAATGCATGCTATGATGAGGGTAAAATACACACTATTACTATCGTTGCTAACTATAGAAGTCTTCCATATGTATGATAAGTACCAAAGACTAGACATGCTGGGCATTTAATATACATTGTCTCTAATCCATGCAACAGTGTTTGTGAAATGTCATTATCCTTACTCTCAGTTTACAGATAAGGAAACTGAGCTTCGGTGATACTGGCTTGCTAAAGTCCATATGGCTAATTATTAGAAGAGCTGCAATTCTATCTCAGTTCTGACTGCTTCCAAAGTCTATGTCCCTCTCATTCTGTTACTTGGTCTCCAACTGTATCTTAACATTGCATACATTAGACAATAGGGATTATATGTCTTGTGTATGTAGTTGACATGCATGCACTATAGGAATCCAGCTCAGGTATGGTCAAATTGGTTGAAGTACTTTTGGGCTGAGTTTAGCTTAAGCATCTAGAGTTGGCCATGGCCCAACATGTCAAGCTTACAGAGAAAAGTCCATTTCCCATTTACACTGTACTTATATCACTGAATAGATTATGCAGAGATCTACATTCACCATTAAGATGGCTGAAATGTGGATTTCTATCATTTGATGCACATATAAGTGGTGTTAATACATGTCAACCAAGAATGAGAGGGAAGTTTTTGATATGTGGTCAAGAGTAACAGACTAACATTCTTGAGGACTCCCGAATTTTTTGAAATAATTTTCCTACAAAGGGAAACATTTTGCTTTATTCAAGATGTGGCTGTTCCCTAGATTCTCAGAAATTCATGTTTTGCTTGAAGCTGAATCACTTCTGAATATTAGACCATTTAGGGCAAACTTTAGCTTTGTAGGGAAAAATGCAGAGTAGGAACAGATCTCAGGAAAAGGGAGACCTGGTGCCTGGCTAAGCCAGTGGTGAAGTGTCAGACCTTTACTGGAAGTTCATGAGAGGGTGAGCATGAAATAAACACCCACCTTTAAGACTCTTGCTTAGGCATTTCATAGCCTGGTTTACATATAGATTAGTATGATGGCTGTTCATCAAATTCTTTAAAATGTCCTGTCAACTTGTCACCATAAAAACACTGTTGCAAAGGTGCTACTTTTGTAGCATGTTTTCAAGGCTGGCAATTGTGAACATTCTTCCTCTTCACCAGCTATGGCTCTGGGGTGATGAAAACTGACTTTTTTTTTTAAGAAAGTGTAAACAGCAGAAAGGCCTAGACATGGGAATGGGATCTTATAAAATTTTATGGTTCAGACAGGATCTTACACATTTTTCCGGAGGTTAGGGCAAGAACAGGAAAAGTGAACAGCTAATTGGAACTTCTTGGGTTTCCTTTCTTTGGGTGATTGGGGTAGTGGGCAGATACAAAGTGATAGCATTTGGGTTTTCAGTGATTTTATATCTGAAAATCAGAGCTAGTGCAGTAGGCCTGGTTTTACCCAAATTGGATTTGAATGACTTATGTGGAACTGCCGAGTTTAGCATCTCAAAATTAAAGAAAACAATGGGATGTGGTCACCTTTGAATATTACTCTTTAAGGCAGAGATCAGGCCTATGAGGCGGTACTCTACAAGAAAAGCTGCGCTTAAGGGAATTTATAAGTGGAATGAACCCTCACTCTGAGGGGAAGGATTTGTGAAGAGTAAAAACTCTGGGTCACAAGAATATCATTAACATAGAAGATATATTCTTATAAAACTGACCTTTAGTTTAGAAGAGGGATGGAAGGACAGAGGGTTAAGGATAAGTATTAAAAAATCACAGTCTCAATTCTGCTACTTAAGATGAGAACTGCTGAGTCAATGGCTGCTTTGGAAATGGGTTGTAAATACAATAGCAGACAACCTCCCTTAGGAACTCATTTTGTTGCTTCCTACAGAAAAGATCTTGACTTGGCATAGAACAATAGGAGGAAGGATTCATCCATGGCCTTCAACTAACTAGAGAAATCACTTTTTACTTTTTTATTCTTGAACTATCTATGTTTATTTTTTTCTTCCCCGGAGACTAGAGCAAAATCTTTGTGAAGGTTTTTCTTTACTCATGAAAACAAGTACGCTATTACTCTTACATTTCTCATTGTTAACATGTTTCACTGATGTTCCTTTGTTCAACTACACAGGATAGCATCTTAAGTTCTTTTCATTTAAAATAACAAGTTACAAAAACAGTAGGTAGAGTATAATGTCATGGTAAATGGTGTTTACCATAAAGCTAACATTGATATTTTTCCTGAGAGAGACGTTATGGGTAATTTTAATTCATTTATTATTTTTTTGATATCCTACAGGATGGCCATGAAAACTTAAAATATAAATATATTATTTTATCATATTTATAATATAATAGCAATAAGCCATTATTATGTATCCCAAACATAGTAGCTATCATTTTATTTCCATAGGTGATGTGTCTTCTTTTTGTGCTAAGAATATATAAAAATAACTTATTGATATAGGTATACTCATATTGGAACTGTACAAATTTGTAATAATTGTGCTTTGACTTGTACAACAGCTCTGCTTCTGTTTGACTTTGTTCAAGTCATTGAAGCCCTTGGGGATTGTTTCCTCATCTGTATAATAAGGGACTGCAATAAATTATCTCTAAGGCCCTTCTAAAATTCTGTGATTTCATGAGTGAACACATTCTTCAAAGTACTTTGACATTCATGATTTCATTTGATTCCCTGACCACCTAGCGAGGGAGATAAGAACATTGCCATTTTACAAATGAGAGACAGAGCCAATGAGGGGTCGGGTGGTTTGTCCAAAGTCACCCTGAGTTGTTATGAGACCCTGTGTGAGGCTATGGCTGCCCTTCTGTGGGCTCAGGCTTTTTGCCTCTAGTGCTGTCACAGACTCCAGGATCTGGATGCCACACTTCCTTGGTGGAAGGAAGGGCCCAATTTCCTGGTAGGGAAGAGACTCTGGATAGGATACTACAGTCTGAGTTCCCTAATGGCAGAGAGGAGATGGAATAAATCCCAGGCCAAGTCAGGGAAGCTGTTGGTTTCAAATCCTCCTTCTCAGTCTTATAAAGAGTTAAACTAGGCTGCTGAAGGAATCGACTCATTAGCTGCAATAGATTCCCACTTGTCTAGTGAAGGCAGAAGCCTCAAACAGAAAGATTTAGACTAAACGAGGGGAACTCACTTGGTTTTAGCACCTAGTCCTGGCATTCCTACAGGCTTCTAGAAGTTTGGAAAAGCCATTACTGTTCTGAGATCTCAGTTTCTCTATAGTTCAACAATAGGGCCAATCTACCTTGTCACTGAAACATCTCCTTGTGGGCCTTGCATAAGAGACACATATTACTATCAGTGTTATGTGCTGCTTTCCAATTCTAAAAACAGACAAAGATCTGCACCCAAGAACCACTTTTCTGGTTACGGGGTTTAGGCATGGCATAACTGATGGTCTTTTAACATCTTTCTTACCATTTTCGTATCTGAAGTTTTCAGGGAACACCCTTCAGATTAATTCTTCGATGTAGGGAAATGGCCATTGTCGAGTGCCTAGGACTATACATGCTTTACCGAGCAGCTGTTCCCAATCAAGGCTTGAAAATCATTGACCAAAGCAGGCTGCATTATCTAAGTTAGTTGTTTCAATGCATTACACCCAGGCTATGTTATCCATCATAAATGTACAAGAAAGCCTTTTTCCCACTGCTATTGATTTTCGCATGGTGACTATTTGTTTGTATTCTTGACAGGATGACAGTCGGCTGACATTGCTAAGCTCTAGTGTCCTATACCCCCTGCCATCTAAAACTGGCATGCGGGTGTGAGGCTTCAGATTAATACCTACTTAAATAATTGCTCTTTTATTGGAGTTTTTCCATGTAACTTATTATTGTACTGTATTATCAGTTCAACATCTTTTCTCTCCCACACAAACTTTTGTTATATTTTTTCAGTTTCCATCTCTCTATCCTGCGTTTTCTGTATAAATAAGCTTATATTATCATTTGCTAGATTCTAAAGGCATTCTAAGGCAGTACACAGTGATTTGAGGTAGACATCAGAGTGCTGTGTGTTTTTTTTTTTTTAAAGAGAAGGTAAATTGCCAAAAGATAGACCAGCAATGATAGACCTTCCATTTAGTTAATTTCACAGCCCAATTTGACTAGTCTAGATGAATCTACCCCCAAAGAACCGACTGTTTCAGCTTGAGCAGGATGTCATTTCTCTTTTATAGGCTACTCAGATTTCATTTTCCACTTGAACTGCTGCAGGTATCCTGAGCTCCCTTCAAATTACCCAGGGGCTTGATGAATAGCTGGACTCACCAGTGAGTGGACAGCTCATTAGCCAATCTACAAGAGCCTGCTGTGACTACTCTGAATCAAAAAGCCAGTTTCTAATGGTGGATAGCCAATTAACAGCAAAATATAACCTCATGAATTTTAACTGTTACCCTGTCAAAAGTCTGAGTTTGTTCTCTTCATGATGTTTATTTTCCTTATTGTAATTAGGAATGTGAGAGGAATCAAGAATCAAGAATCAAGAATCAAGAATCAGGTGTATAAAAATAATTTTAGGATTGCTACACATATTTTGTGTTTTTTTCTTTCTCTTCAATTGGTGCAAACAATTTTGATCACAGTTTCTATCAAAAGGGTGCTGAGAGAAATGATACAGAAAAAGAAGTAGTAGCAAAGCTTTCCTGTTTTTATTAACAACTATTATTGTTATATATATAGTACAAAACTGGGAAACATAGAGAAGTCTAAAAATGAAGATAATCACCCACAATCTCATCATGCAAAATAGACTCATGCTACCATTTGATTATACATCTTTCTGTCTTCTTGGCCTTTGTCTCTACTCCTTCCTCTCACACACATCTAATTAACACATACCAAGAACGTATGTTTAAACACATTTACAAAAAACAGGTTGATGCTCTGCAAATTACTTCGAAATCTGCTTTTATAGTTGATCATTATATTGTGAGGATCCCTACATCATATATCTTACAAAACTTTAATAGTCGCATACTAACTCTCAAGGTTTCACTCAATCTAGCCCTAATCAGTCACCTTTTCCTTCTAGTTCACTTCATCCAGGTCTATACTTTTTCATGTCTCTTTTTTCCAACCTCACTTTTGTACTCCTCTCTCCATCTCTAGTACATTGTCCACCTCCCACTGGCTTTTTCTTCCCTCTCAGCTGGAGTTTAAGACGAACACATCATGAAGATGCGGCCATGCTGGTTGGTTCTTCTATGTACCTTCTCCCAGGGTGAGCAGAATGAATGCTCCTGAGGCTTCTGTGTGAGGACAGTCCCAGGTCTGAGAGCAGAAATGCCACTACCAAAGTCCCAGCCCTAGATATCACCCTTACTTGTGGGAGGCCATCCTGGTTTATGCAGAGGCACTCTGACTGGGGGGTGGGAAGATGGTGTTGAGAACTTGTTTTCCTACAGTGTATTATTCTCTTTGCTTTTTCACTTCTACATTCCTAGATTCCTTCTTTAGAGACCCCTAAACTTCAGTTGTTTAACTCTTGTGTAAAGAGATCAAGGGTGTGAAGCCTGATTCCCAATCTGGCCTGTCCCTCAGAGGCTCTATTTGAACCCTGCTGCTTGGTGTCCCCAGAGAGAATCTCAGGGACTTTGTTTCCTTTGAGGTTTACCTTTCTTAGGAACCTTTCTGTTCTATAACTAAACCATAAGGTTGAACTATGTAGCTCTGGCCTAAAATCAATGGATAATTTGGGAAAATTTGGTATTAGGTATGTGAGGGCAAATTAGGACTTGATTTACAGTTGAATAATAATTAAACCCATGGAATGAAGATTTCTAAATAAAAAATAACAATAGCCATGCTGAAAACCCAACTAGAGCAGAAAAGTGATCCTCTGTGAATTGCATAAAGTGGATGTCTTCATATGCCTTTCTTCTCTGCTAACTGCAACAAGGGAATCGGGACTGATGGCTGGGGAAAGTTTAGTGTTCAAAAGATTTCTTCTTTAGTGGGAAGCTCTTTTTTTCCCTTTCAGGATATTAATGCTAGTGTTTTCTAATTTTTAAAATACTTTTACCTCTTCACCTCTTCTATTCTTTTCTTTTGCTCCTGTTAAAATAAGAAGGGTATAATGTCACATATATGATTATTGATTAGGAACACTAAGCCATTTGATTGAAGTAAAATTTAGTCATATTAAAAATGTTATCTTGAACTGGCATTTGAATTCTGTAATCTTTATCTCTGTTTTAATTCCAGATAATACCCATGTCTGCCACCCCTGCACAACCTCTCCAACTTCCACTCACCTTGCCAGCAAGTAGTACTTTTGTTTATTTTTAAGGCAATGGGAGTGGAGGTAGGGTGAATCTGAAATGATGCTAATATTGTTCTTAAATGATGCAAGTAATGTTCTGAAAGTAATTTGATAAGTTCTTCTACAGTAAGTTTCTTAACATTTTGGGGACCATAGGCCCTTTTCTAAATCTGAAAATATTTATGGATCTTCCATTTTAAAGACTCTGATTACCTTTCCCTACTCTGTATGTATTTAAAGGATGCCCATGAATCTCTGGCCTGTTCTTGGCAACACTCTGAGCGGTGCCAGTGAGTGTGGATATTCACAGTAGAATGCCCTGTTCTTTCTCTGTCAGCTGACAAGCTTCTTCCCTCAAACACTTAACCTACTTTTTCTAATCTTTTTCTGTTCTTTCAGGCCTGGGTTTTATCTTCATGTCCCCAGCACACACATGCCTTTTGCGTCTCTCCTATAGAATCCTCTTACCCTATCTGAGTTTAGACCCAATTCATTTTTTTTTCCTTTCTAACATTACTCAAACCTTCGCTCGTTTTTCTTTTCCCTCATATTCATATGAGGGATTCATGTAGATTCATATTTGGTGTTCTTTGATATACAGGTGTTATGTTGTTTTTTAATGATGTTTTTACACTAACCTTCCTGATCTGACATCCTTAAATGCAACTCTATACATTATTTATTTTTTCTACCTTAACTGTGAAGTATGTCATTAAAAGGCTTCATGTTAATAAAGATAATAAAAAATAAAAACTGTAATGTGTTTTATAAAATAAGCTAAAACTATAAGAAAATGGCTCAATACATGGATTAATTAAATAAAAATACCCAGCAATGAGAGGGTGTAACTCAGGAAAGAACCAGAAATTTTAACCAAGCACAACCAGGTATTGTTGTACTTAAAAATCTAACAGCCATGTAGAACTATTCCCAGAGCCGACTATGGGAGATCACAATGTACCTATTTCCTTATACTTGCCTTCAAATTTATTTTAAATTGAAGACTAGCTGGAAATCTTATGCCAGAGGAAGACACCTAAGCTCAAATGTGTTCACGTTTTTGTGAGACTTGGGGTTTGTCTATATGTCAAGCAGTACCCAAAAATACATCATGTCTGTGTAGTTGGGAGAGTAAGCAAACGAAGAATTCCTTTTCTCCTTCTTGGTTCTAAAATGGAGACAACCATATGGGGCATGACTCTATAAAAAGTACTTCCCTGGTGGATGACCTGGGACAGTAAATGTTCACAGTTTCTATAAGCAATTAAAGGAAGGTCTACCCAAAGATTGATATACTTCTACACATTGTGTTTACTTACTCTTACTTGTTCCCCTCCCTACCAACCCCCTGCTGTTCCTGAGCTGTATTTTTTAAAAATAATTATGTTGCTAGAGTGCAGGTGACTGATGGCTATAGATCATCACTCCAGTGGTCAAGCTGAGTTGTTAATCCAGCTAATAAACATACATTTTCTGGACATGAGGATGACTGGGAAAATGGCAATAAATTTTCTTTCTTTCCTAGACTTTTGCCTAGCAATACATACAAATGTACAATAGGATAGAGAGAGCTATGTAATTAAAAAAGAAATACGCAAATGTGCCTAATTTTCTCACAAGTCTTAATGTGCCTCTTAATGTAATTCTAGATTTAATGGCATTTTGGTGCTTGGGTCAGACCAGTGATTCTTAATAGGAATCACCTCCTGCTGCAGGGATGGTGCTGGGGAAGGATGGCTGCCTCAGGATCACATAGATGAGTGTTTAATGTGCTGCCTTAAGGAAACATGCTTTCTGAGCTGAAAAATCATCACTGTCTAGTTAGCCATTATTGCTATTCTATTTCTCATGTGTCTTATTGTAGAGAAAGATTGAGGACCACATAAGCTGATTGTCCAAGGACTTTATTACAATTATGTGTTTGAATTTTTTACTCCCTTATCAGGTTTTAAATCTAGGATTTAAAAGGCCTGAACCATGTCTGCCTCATTAATCATTCTTCTTGCTAATCATTAATAATCTTGTTAATAATTTGATTCCCATTGCTACACTTATAGCAGGTGCTCGTTGGATATTTGCTGAATGAATAAAAAGATGAATGCATGATGACAAGGAGACATTGCAGTTGGAGATTTCTCTGAGATTGGATTGTCTAGTTGGAAATTACCTTAAATGAGAACTTGCAAAAATGTGTAACTGTCTCCTTTCCTCCAAAAGCCACCAGAAAAACATGGTTGGAAAAAAATAAAAACTGTAATGTGTTATATAAAAATAAGCTAAAACTTAAGAAAATGGCTCAATATATGGATTAATTAAATAAAAATAAAAATACACAGCAATGAGGGGGTGTAACTCAGGAAACAATCAGAAATTTTGAAAATATCAGTTAAGAAAGAATAAACATAAAAGCGAATAAACAGAATGGATAATTCCTTAAAAGAAATATAAAGTAAAATGGACCAATTTTAAGATGAAAAAGAAATGAAGAAGTAAAAAGTTTTTGTAAAGAAAGATCCAACATAAGTATAATGGGAATTTCTGAAGAAATAAACCAAGAGAACAGAACAAATTCTAAAACCATAATTCAAGAAAACTTTCCAGAAATAAAAAACTGATTTGAAACTACATAGTGAGTGAAATATGTAGCTGAGAAAGTCCATCCAGAACAACAAATGCCAAGACATGTTCTAGCAAAATTTGATACAAAAGGAAACAAAGGCCATTTGAGCATATTGATCAAACAGAAAGTGATTTGTAAGTGAAAGAAAATTAGATTATTATCAGACTTTTTTGATAGCAATTGTTTATACCAGAACAAAATGGAGTAACATATTTAAGAAATTCAAAGAAAGAAAATATGAGCCAAAGATTTTTATATCTAGAAAAACTGACTTTCAAGTATAAAGGGCACAGACTATTATTGGCATACAATGACCCAAATAATATTTTTCCCTTGAGAACTTTCTGAGAGATCTACTAAAGAATGAACTTCAGACAATAAAAAATAACTGTAGAGATATTGTCATAAGAACTGGTGATAAGTGTTAAACATATAGTTACTTGTAGAACTAAGATTAAATGAGGGTTAAAGATCAAGTATCTATAAAACAGCAGATTTAATAAAATGTATATAAGGAATAATTTATTAAAGTGGGGATACAAATGAGGTAAGCATATTAAAATGTTTAAAAGCTATTCTCATTAACTTCATTGGTGGTGGTAGTATTGTATTGTTATTCTTAGACAGTTATGTAACTAATATGGGAAAAGATGAGTAATTATGTGATTTTCTAATTCTGTCATTCCTGTGTATCTTTGAGCATTACAATTTTTGTTGCAGAAGAAAGGAGATACAGATGTAATTCGGAAAGGGCTGTATTCTTTAATTTAAATTGGAAGTAAGAGTATGAACTCAAGACGTCTTTCATATGTATAAATATATATCTTTGTATATCTATCTCTCCCCCCGTAAAAGCTTAGGAACAATGAGCAACTTAGTGCAAAAGGCACTCCTAGCATCCAGACGGTGTGGGTTTGAAATAATATTTCTCATTAAAAGAAACAGGACTTAGAGAAATGACTAATTCCAGGTCTGGGGCAGGAAAAGTGTAACATGAATCTGGAACATTTTGTTAAATCATATAGCTAGGAAGCTATCAGAAACTCCTGTGGTTATGTCAAAAGAAATTCAGGAATCAATTTTAAGAATCTCCAATTGGGACAATTTAAGCTTCAAAAGAGATAATAATTGCAATGGAATAAATCCATAAAATAAGTTAAATGTGTGGGTAGATAACGGTATTTTAAAAACCTAGTTACCTTCGGAAGACGCAAGAGAACTAGTTCGTTGTCTTGAAAATGGGTAAATAGAGGGAAAGAATCTAACATTGATCCTGCCTTTCCAATAAGATAAAAAATATTTTAATTAATAAAATTAGAGATGTCTAGAAATGTATACAAGTGATAAAACTATAAAAAGTGGTTGCTATAAAAGTTGGGATAGTGGTTACTTTTGGGAGGAGGGAGATGTTTGAGATTTGGATGGGGTACACTGATGAGATTTCTTAGGTAGCTGACATAGGTCTATATTTTGATATAGGTGGTGGTTGCAGGATGTTGGCCTTATAATAACTCATTAAACTATACATATATTTTCTGTATGGTTTTCTGTATTTGTTTTATTTATAATTAAAAATTTGAAAACAAAAGAGAAAAAAAGGTTGGATGGAATTTTTATTTTCTCTCCTGGATGAATTCTGTGACTCTTCCTCTGCTCATATGTGTGGCCTGAGATCTTATTAAATGTCTACAGTTCAAAACTCTTGAAATGGAAGGCAAATCTATCTTTACCTGAGTATGCTCAATGCTCCAGAGAATAGGCATGATTCAGAATGGACAATTTCCTCTTGGAATCCAGAATTATTCTGCACTTTATTTGCCTCCAGGGAAAACGAGGTGACATAGGCTTGTTGTCACCAGTGAGAATTTCTAACACTTGGTGTCAGGAAACTAGGCAATAAATCTCAGTGGACTAAACCACGGCCCTAAGTGGCTTACTCATGCCTTAACACTCCCTGAATAGCCTCTAACAATGACTGCAAAAGCTGTACTTTCCAGAACCTAGAGTTGATCTTTATTTAATTTATCCATCTATTGTGTGAACTTTGCCACCCGGGAATTCTAAGAAGAAGAATGAGTCACCAAGATTTGTACATTGTGGAAGGCAAACTTCTCCTTCCCCACCAAGCAATCCTGGAAATTAAATCTTTTATTCCTTAGTGATTCACTAAGTGTTTGCAATCATGGTCCACACATTTAGTTGTTGTCAAGATGGATATTTCTAAAGGTATTATTTTTTCATTTCATGGTGAGACTGTTTTTATCTTCCAGACACTTCAATTACTGACAGAAACTAGGCGTGAGAGGCTCAAACAGCGAGGTTTCATTTGTACGTCGGTGCTCATGATGAGGATCACACATGTACTATATTGTGTTCAATGTCTGATGAGCCATAGCAGCCTCTTTTGTGGATGTTGGTTGAGAGTTCTGAAGCTCAATTAAAGGTCTCCCTTTTCAGTCAATATCTTAAAATATAAAGGAGATACCTAGCGATGATTATACTGGTCAACTCCTTTTTCTCCTTTGCAGAACTCATATAGAAGAAGCTGCATCATGAATAATGCTGGAATGACTTGAGAGGTCAGAAGGCAAATTATTCACATGAGGCCATAGTGCATATTTCAGAAATACCTACACAGAGATGTCATTTATCTGGTTGCAGTGGTAATAGGATGGGTATAGAAAAATCTTGGGAAAGAAAAACACCTCCATGAAAATATTTGTTGATGGTTGTGAAAGATCTTTTGATTTGAGGGTTTCAGGGTATTGGGAAATAAAATAAATACTATGAAATAAAACACAGAGGTCAGAAGTGAAATAGCCTGTTTTCACTGATATTAGATTTGTTAATAATTTAGAGACATCCACCAGATTGAAATTAGCATTCCAAGTAAGTGACGTAATTTATAAAACAAAAAACCCTAAATATCCACCACAATAAAAATGTTTTGTCTTGCTTTAATAACTTTAATTTCATTTTATTTTTTCATTTTTATTTCATTTTAGATTCAGTGGGTGCATATGCAGGTTTGTTACCTGGGTATATTGCATAATGCTGAGGTTTGGGGTATGAATGATCCCATTTCCCAGGTAATGAGCATTGCACCCGTTAGTTTTTCAATGCTTGCCCCACTCCTTCCTTCCTCCCCTCTAGTTCCCAGTGTCTATTGTTACCATCCAAATGACTTTTGAGCCCTCTGGAGTTTTTGCATAGATCACACTCAGTGCTGGCAGAACAGGCTGACCAGCACCTGATGCCCCCTCTGGACTGCTTCACTTCAGCTTGGACCTGATGCATATGCAGCCTTGTTGCCTTTTTATGGAGCTTCCTCTAAGACTGGCTTGGGAGGCCCAGAGCATCTGGTCATTGTAGCCGAATCCATAGGCTGGGATTACGCAGAAGCTGTGGCCCAACAGAGTGAAACTGCTGAACTTCAGCTTTCTCACCAGTTTGCTTCACTTTAAAGAGCAGCCTTAGCTTGAACAGCTGGGGCTAAATTGCAGGGAAAGTGTTTCCGTGAGCTTTGCTGGCTTTCCCAAATGAGTGTGTGGAATCTGGCCCGTCAGCAGTGCCAAAACGCAGCCTTCTGATTGTGCCTCAGTGAATGAAATGAGGGTGGTTTCATTTCCCTTTCTAACGTCCATTTCCCACACAGTCAAGTCTCCTCTAGCCAGGCCCACTTCTGTTTTTAGCAGGGAGCTCTTGAGGCCAGGGAAATCTGGAAGTACTTACTGTTTATATGACACTGGGCGTCTTTAGGTTCTCTTTTGGGCTTCCAAGCTTAAACTGACAGATATGTGACTCAAAGTGAAAGCTAGCCTGCCCTAGCTCAGGATTTAAGTCTCAGTGTTTCAAACTTTTTCTCTATTCTGGACTGTTCTCTACTTTGGCCTTTTAAATCAGGGGTGGTGAAGACTTGACAGGTATGCCTCCATTTCTCCCTCCTGTACAAAAGGCCAATAATGCTCATGGTCATTGACTCCTTTCTGCTAAATCCATATTCAACCTCAGAATACTTAATAATATGGTCAATCCATCAGTTAGCCCATGTGTTGAATCCTATTTGCTATTTGGTAGGAGTGACAGTGGAGTATAGTGGCCCAGGAGACTGATAAGCAGGCCTTATCCCAGCATTGTGATGGATGGCATCTTGGATAGAATGGTTAGAAGAATTGTCACTCTAGCTCTACCACTTGCCAGTTAACTACAGCTACATTTGATTTCTTGAAGCTTAATTTTTGTTATCCAAATAAACAAAATATCTTCTCTAAATACATTACATTTTGTTGTCAATATACGGAAATAAACAAATGGGTGTGGATTCCTTTGCAAGCAGCCTAGTGTGACATGCATAGAAGCTGTTAGCAATGTAATATTAATACTTTGCAAATTCCTGCTTCTCTGTTTCCTAGACTTACAGTAACAATTATATACTAGGTGTTTTAAGAACCAAAAATTCCCTATTAATAGTGCTGTGGGATGTACTTTAGATTGGGAATCAGATTTTTGTTTCTGTGCTACAAGTAATTGCTTATAATATCTTGGTTGTTTGGGCTCCACATCCATATTTATAAAATTATGAGGTTGAATTAGAAGTTTTAAGCATTGCTCTTAGCACTCAAAACCAAAATTTTCTTTTCTTTTTTTTTTTAAGACAGGGTATTGTTCGGTCACTCCGGCTGGAGTAGAGTGGTGTGATCTTGACTCACTGCAGCCTTGACCCCCAGGCTCAAGCGGTCTACCCACCTCAGCCTCCAGAGTAGGCAGGCATGGCTAAATTTTGTATTTTCTGTACAGATTGTGTTTCACTATGTTGCCCAGGCTGGTCTCAAACTCCTGGGCTCAAGTGATCTACCCAGCTCAGCCTCCCAAAGGGCTGGGATTACAGGCATGCGCCACCACACCTGGCTCAAAACCGTATTTCTAGTGAAATCATATGAAACCCTGATATGAGACATATAAAAGAGCTGCGCGAAATCATGTCAGAGTGGGGTGCCTGCCTGTTTGACCTCTTCTGAAAGTGTCCCAGAAGTACTCTTGTAGCATCTTGGGATCCCCTGAAAATTTGAAAACCACTAGACCAGATGTTCTCCAAGGTCCATTAAAGTTTTAACATTCTACAATTCTAAATGTATAAGGAAGACTATTTTCTCATTGCCTTTATTAACTTTCCTTTTATATGGTGGAAATAACTGGAAATTTATGGCCATTCCTATGCAAGCACAGCTAGCAACTAGAATAAATAACACTCCCCCCGTGATTTTTTTTTTTTTTTTTTTTTTTTAAAGAAGTAGACCGTAGAGGATGTCAGAAATGTTTCTTATAGTCTTGTCTGGGAAGCCATTTGCTTCGGTAAGCCTTGAATCTTCATATGCTCTGCATGCAACAAACCAACAAACAAATTTCTACAGAAATCTGTTTAGTGTCTTCCAAGTGCCAATCACAATGTTCATACTGGGGCTACAACAGTCACTAAGACACTGCCCTACCTCAAGAATCTCACATAGTCATAGTTGTTTTCAAACTGTGCTCAGCAGATCACAACAGAAACCTCATATATTGGGCCTTACATATCAAGAATTTGTTAGTTTTTTTAAGGGCTGACACCATAACGTAGTTTGCTTTTTGTGCTTGAAATATTTGGTCCACTTTATTCACTGTAGCTTGTCTAGGTCTACACCATCAAGCAGGATGATGGCAATACCTGTGACTGAGAGCTCAGTGATGGCAGCTGTCAAAGGATATGTGATTTTGACAAAGCACTTAGACTTTCTTTTCAACAAAAATAAGACAAGTTATTTCAATAACACATTTTTAAAAATCCTAGGATTTACATTAATGAATGAAATAAGATTAGCCCTCTAAGTTTTTTTAAATTTATTTTTATTTTTATTTTATTATTATTATACTTTAAGTTTTAACGTACACGTGCACAATGTGCAGGTTAGTTACATATGTACACATGTGCCATGCTGGTGTGCTGCACCCATTAACTCGTCATTTAGCATTAGGTATATCTCCTAATGCTATTCCTTCCCCTTCCCCCAACCCCACAACAGTCCCCAGAGTGTGATGTTCCCCTTCCTGTGTCCATGTGTTCTAATTGTTCAATTCCCACCTATAAATGAGAACATGTGGTGTTTGGTTTTTTGTCCTTGCGACAGTTTACTGAGAATGATGATTTCCAATTTCATCCATGTCCCTACAAAGGACATGACCTCATCATTTTTTATGGGTGCGTAGTATTCCATGGTGTATATGTGCCACATTTTCTTAATCCAGTCTATCATTGTTGGACATTTGGGTTGGTTCCAAGTCTTTGCTATTGTGAATAGTGCCGCAATAAACATACGTGTACATGTGTCTTTATAGCAGCACGATTTATAGTCCTTTGGGTATATACCCAGTAATGGGATGGCTGGGTCAAATGGTATGTCTAGTTCTAGATCCCTGAGGAATCACCACACTGACTTCCACAATGGTTGAACTAGTTTACAGTCCCACCAACAGTGTAAAAGTGTTCCTATTTCTCCACATCCTCTCCAGCACCTGTTGTTTCCTGACTTTTTAATGATTGACATTCTAACTGGTGTGAGATGGTATCTCATTGTGGTTTTGATTTGCATTTCTCTGATGGCCAGTGATGGTGAGCATTTTTTCATGTGTTTTTGGCTGCATAAATGTCTTCTTTTGAGAAGTGTCTGTTCACGTCCTTCACCCACTTTTTGATGGGGTTATTTGTTTTTTTCTTGTAAATTTGTTGGAGTTCATTGTAGATTCTGGATATTAGCCCTTTGTCAGATGAGTAGGTTGCGAAAATTTTCTCCCATTCTGTAGGTTGCCTGTTCACTCTGATGGTAGTTTCTTTTGCTGTGCAGAAGCTCTTTAGTTTAATTAGATCCCATTTGTCAATTTTGGCTTTTGTTGCCATTGCTTTTGGTGTTTTAGATGTGAAGTCCTTTCCCATACCTATGTCCTGAATGGTAATGCCTAGGTTTTCTTCTAGGGTTTTTATGGTTTTAGGTCTAACGTTTAAGTCTTTAATCCATCTTGAATTAATTTTTGTATAAGGCGTAAGGAAGGGATCCAGTTTCAGCTTTCTCCATATGGCTAGCCAGTTTTCCCAGCACCATTTATTAAATAGGGAATCCTTTCCCCATTGCTTGTTTTTGTCAGGTTTGTCAAAGATCAGATAGTTGTAGATATGCGGCGTTATTTCTGAGGGCTCTGTTCTGTTCCATTGATCTATATCTCTGTTTTGGTACCAGTACCATGCTGTTTTGGTTACTGTAGCCTTGTAGTATAGTTTGAAGTCAGGTAGCGTGATGCCTCCGGCTTTGTTCTTTTGGCTTAGGATTGACTTGGTGATGCGGGCTCTTTTTTAGTTCCATATGAACTTTAAAGTAGTTTTTTCCAATTCTGTGAAGAAAGTCATTGGTAGCTTGATGGGGATGGCATTGAATCTATAAATTACCTTGGGCAGTATGGCCATTTTCATGATATTGATTCTTCCTACCCATGAGCATGGAATGTTCTTCCATTTGTTTGTATCCTCTTTTATTTCCTTGAGCAGTGGTTTGTAGTTCTCCTTGAAGAGGTCCTTCACGTCCCTTGTAAGCTGGATTCATAGGTATTTTATTCTGTTTGAAGCAATTGTGAATGGGAGTTCACTCATGATTTGGCTCTCTGTCTGTTAAGTTTTAAACTGTATACAACATAACCACTTCATAAGTTTCTTTAGGGTTATTTACTGAACTTGTTTGACTAAATGTCATAAAATCAAGCTTTTAAAAAATGATGACAAAAATCTCAAGATATCACTTTTTAGAAGTAGTAATAGGAAAATGGACATATGTAGATGTATTTAATTTCCTCCTTTCTTTCTATAAAAATAGTGGTATCCTTTCTTTAATCAGGGAAAAATATTGCATTATTCAGTAATGGATCAAATTCCAGCAATGACATTTTACCTCTGTTATTCTATACTCTATTTAGATACAGAAGCCATCACTTAAGCAATTTGCAAAATATGTAAGCTTCTAAACAATATACAAGTGAGGTAACTGTGAGTCTGAAGTACATTTGTTAGGGCACTGATATGGTTTGGTTCTGTGTCCCCACCCAAATCTCACCTTGAATTATTATAATCAGCCCATGTGTTGAATTCCCATCAGCCACAGGGAGCAAAATGGCTTTATGCCTCTCCTAATGTAGGAAGACCTAGAGGAGACATGTCATGGGAGGGACCCGGTGCAAGGCAATTCAATCATGTGGGCAGGCTTTTCCTGTGCTCTCCTTATGATAGTGAATGAGTCTCATGAAATTTGATGGTTTTATACAAGGGCAGTTCCCCTGCACACGCTCTCTTGCCTGCCTCCATGTAAGATGTGACTTTGCTCTCATTCACCTTCTGCCGTGATTGTGAGCCCTCCCCAGACATGTGGAACTGTGAGTCCATTAAACCTTTTTCTTTTATAAATTGCCCAGTCTTGTGTATGTCTTTATTAGCAGCATGAGAACAGACTAATACACCAAGCCAAAAACTGAAGCCAAACTAAATAAAAACGTGTCAACGCATCCTCCAGAGGGTCTTGTTCATGGATATCCCAGAAGTTCCTCAGAGGAACTTCTAATTTCTCATTATCTTTCCTCACTCCACAGAAGGACGGCACAAACAATGACCATGTTCTTCTCCGGGCCCCATGAGCTCTCATTGTCTTCCAGGAGATAGGTAGGGGTGGAGGTGGGATAGACTAGAGGTGTAGTATTTCGCTTAAGTGGAGGGGGGGCTCAAAAGACTTCTCATTTGCCAAAGTTCTTTGTAGTCTAAATATTATATTAAAAAACAACTATTTTTCAACCGTAGGCTAATAAGTTTCAAAACACATCAGAGGCAATAATTACAAATTATTTTCCTGAAGAGAACATTTTGGATTCAAGTATTGATTAGGACCCTCTGTGAAAATGAAAAGAAAACCAAGATGAATAAGCTTAAATCAATGTCATAAAAATTAGAACAGCAGCTGCCAGAACCATTTGTGGGTTAAACTTCATTGGTGTTCATCTGGCATTGACTTTGGTTATAAAGATCAGTTTCAACTTATCTGGTGTTCCCTTTCTAGCATGACTTATGAAGATAAAATGCCTAGAAAGAGTTACTCTTGGGATTTTAAAATATAAATATATGATGGGATTTGAGGTACCCTATAAATACCATTTCTTTCCCCATCTGAATGAGTCAAAAATATTTTATTTCTGATACAATTGATTTTGGAGATTGTAATTTTTATCTGCTTGCAAGTAGTTTCCCTCCTTCTGAAGGAAGAACTAGACAGAATTCCCATCAGCCACAGGGAGCAAAATGGCATTGTGCCTCTCCTAATGTAGGAAGACCTAGAGGAGTAGAGCAGAATATATTCTTTAAGGAAGTAGAATGTTCTTTAAGGATAAAGCTAGGAAGCAGGGCCTTGGTTCTGACTGCTGGTTTTACCTTCCAAACTCACTCTGAGTAATTTTCTCCTCTGCGGCAGATAAAGGCTGGCCTATTGTTTTAGTAAGCTCCTTTACTTGTAAGAATCATTTGGAAAGGAAGGAGTATTCCCTCAAAGGATACATTCTTTTAATAAGACTGTCTTCTGCCACAGACCAGCTGTGTGAACTCAGACAAGTCATTTAACTTTTCTCAATCGTTGTTTCCTCATCTGTAAGACAGAGATCATAAAGACCTGCTTAGTAGATTAATTAAGTGAGATAATAAATGCCATGCTGGATCCAGCCCTGCCTGCCTCTCCAAACTCATCCTGTGCTAGTCTACACTTATTTCTAATGTTCTGGCTTTCCCATTTTTCTTTCCATTCCTGGCATACATAATGTTCTTTCTGACCTCATAATTTTTGGTGTGCAATTCTCTCTATCTGGATAGGTCTTCTCATTATTTTTGATCTGGTTAATGCCTACCTTTTAATCAGTTCTCAGATTAAATATAACTTCCTTAGTTAAACTGTTCTAATCTCCCTCATTTATTTAAATTACAGGCCCTTTATTATTTCTTGCTTATAGCCCTTATGAGTAATAATTTATCTTTCTTTGATTATTAGTTTAATCTCTATTTTCCATGATCAGATATTATGCATATAAGAACAAGAATCTGTTTTTTTCATTTATCATTGCACATTGAGAGCCTTTAGAGTACTTGACATAATAGTTTCTCAGTACATATTTTTGAATGAATATGTAATCTGCTTAGCATATGATATATTCTGTAAATAGTAGTTTCCTTCTCTTTCTCCTCAACGTGTTATCAGTTCACTGGTTTGTATGATAGTAGATCCATCATTAGTGATATGGTCTGGCTGTACCTCCACTCAAATCTCACCTTGAATTGTAGCTCCCATGGTGGGAGGTAACTGAATCACAGGGGTGGGTTTTCCCACGTTGTTCTTATGATAGTGAATAAGTCTCACGAAATCTGATGGTTTTATAAGGGAGAGTTCCCCTGCACATGCTCTCTTGTCTGCTGCCATGTAAGATGTGACTTTGCTCCTCATTTGCCTTCTTCCTTGATTGTGAGGGCTCTCCAGTGATGTGGAACTGTGAGTCAATTAAATCCCTTTCCTTTACAAATTACCCATTCGTGGGTATGTCTTTATTGCAGCAGTGGGAACAGACTAATACTGTAAATTAATCTAGCTTCTCTCTTGTCCTTCCGTTTTATCACTCTACTTCCATGCTACTTATGCATTGGTACTGTATCTCTCTAATCACTGTGTAACACTTTTAAGTGTCTTGAAATATAAATCTTTTTACTTTATTCACTAGCTTGCTCTGAAACAAGTGACTCTACTCAAAATAGAAAGAATAAAATTTTGGAATTTGTTTAACAAGGGAAGCTTCCCCATTTGGAGTGAGACCGTGGGACATGAGACAGCTTCGGACTGTGGGAAGGGCTCAGAGTTTAATATTACAGGAGGTGTTTTGAGTTTCTCTTTCAACACCAGATTGCCTTATTAAGTAATTTAAACTTCCCAGACTTAATTTCCTTATCTGAAGAATTTTAAGGGTCACATAGAATAACGTATGTTAAAAAGTTAAATTATAAAAGACTCTTACAAGGCTTACAAAGGTCATCAGTTGTAACTTGGCAGGATTAGGTGCTTATCAGGCTCTGCCACCAGATTATAAGCCAGTTTAGGGCAAAGTCTTTACTCATTATTTTGTCTTCCATAGTTCCTGCTCTTCATTTGTTTAATGGTGATAACAATATCTAACTTATAGATCTCGAACACATTTTATGGAAAGCATTATCCTACAGTAGGTAACTTTTCTTTTTCTTCTTTTACCACTATCCCATACCATGGGACACATACTACATCTTACATATTACATCTTACATACTACATCTTACATATTACATCTTACATACACATTTATGTATGACCATAATGTGATCTGTCAGTTTATAAATCATACATCCATTAGTTGTGATATCAGGCTTCAAAAAAAGTAATCACTTCCCTCTTAAATATTTATGACATTTGACCATTTAATAACTCTAGAGATTAAATTGATTAAGTGATTTTCCCAGAAGCATAAAGCTAATCTTACAGAAATCAAAATGACTGAAACCCAGGCCTCATCTCCCTTGGTGTTGTAATTCTTTCTCCAACTGTGGCCGCTTATAGTGCTACCAGAAGGTACATAATGGGAATTTTATTTTGTGTCTTTTATTCTAATTTGTATGTTTTTGGTCTTCTGAAGGCTAATCGAGGACTTGCGTCTTTCATGTTCCCCTTCATATAGGAATTTCTGACCTAGATCAATCACCTATAGCTGTGGAACCAGGAATAAATCTAGATTGAGTTTCTACATCTGTAAAGTGGGTACAATGGTAGGACTCATCTCAAAGCTTCTGAAGGTTAAATGAGATAATCTCTGTATCAGACTGTGTACAGTTTCTGGAAGATAGTAAGAGCTCAATAAATACAGCTAATGCCATTGGTTCTGTTAAGATGATGGGTTTTGTAACTGTCAGCTTTATCTTTTAGAAGCCTACTGAACTTCAACAACTCTGTTTTGAATTCTGCAGTAAGTTCTCTTAACGTCTCAATACTAATTGTGGTTGAAGAGTCTTTGGACTCAAACCTTTCAGAGGCAGATAATTTTGTTCCTTGCATTTGCAAATCAACACGTATGGGGCTCTGATAGATGGGATGTGATTACAAGATTCCTGTCCAAGAGAATTTCATGTGATTGTCTGTTTCATTGTCAGGGCTGAGACGGGAGGGTAAAATAACAGCAACGTCTGTCCCCACGTGCTGGGGAAGATTCGGCCTATCTAGGGATGTTCTCTTCCTTCTTCAGTGTTCTATACAGAACTCTCTGGAAAGGGGGTGGCCTTCTCATATGGAAAAGGACCCTTCTTCATTCTAGGGTGTCTGAATTTTCATAACACCATTGAGTTGTCTGTTCCAGTTCCAGAAAATTCTGGTGGTATAATACAGGGGATCAAGCTACTAATCACAATGAACAAAGATAAAGGAAATGAAATTTATTGAGTGTGTATGATGTGCCAGGTAATTCACTTGAGTAGTTTAGAGCTATTCTCACATTTAGTGTCACCAACTCCACTGGAGTCTGACTGGGGCTAATGGTTGAGTGGGTGGTGCTGTTACTATTAAATGGTTGATTCATTCATGAGACCATGGGCTGTGCAGACTGAATACTTTCTTAGCCAACATTGGCCCATCTGAAAATAGTGGACAAATACTAGGATACTGTGATTTAGAAAGAAAAGCTCAAGATTTCTGCTTTGCTATTCCATTTGACAAAACTACTTAGACTCATGGCATATTAGTATTATGAATGACATGTTGAAAGGACCTGCCTTAACATACCCTTAATTCCCTTAGCTGGACACTTAACCTCCACCTACAAATTCAAACCTGTTCTCAGTTAAGGGACCAATTTAATGAATGGATCAGGAGAATTTCTCTGCATCTCAATAGCTTTGCTGGGTCATGTTTTGGTCTGACACCCTGGTTCAAGGTAATTTGGTTCTTGATTTAATTAAGCCAAACAAATCTTACTCTATTGAGCCTATGTCTTGGTCCCTCCAACACTCAAGTTCTGTGGTATCTTCAGTGGAAAAGCCAGAGACTATGGTATTCCTGAGTCCCAGCCTTAAAAGAAGTGTCCTTCAGTATCCTACTGACTTAGCCTAGCTCTTTGAAATACCCTCTCAAGGCATGTGCTTGATTTGTGCATTCAAAGTCCACAATTTTCCAAATGAAATATTTAAATGCTTTTCTGTTAATAAAAAAGACTTTCATGAACGCTACTTAGAGGGAAATTAACCAAATCATTCTGGCAGTACTTCAGATTAATTTTAGAAAACACAGGAGAGATTAAAAGAATGCATGAATGGTAATCTAATGAGTACAGAAATTACTAGACTAACTTAAATCCATGTATTCCAATGTTACAATAGGAGGTCTGGGGAGTTACAGAGAAATAGCTGCTTGCAGTTACATATACACAGGCTGTTTTTTTTGTTTTGTTTTGTTTTTTAGTAAATTTAATTAGCTGATTACAACTTTGTAACCAAATTGTTTACTTGGTATTTCATAGAAAGGAGTATAGTTTTCATTCTCATTTAACCTTCTCTGAGTGAAGGAATGTGGAAGTGATGATTCATTTTGTGTGGTACTACATTTATAACTGGGGAGCTCTTTGCTTTCTGTGAAGCAGATCGGTTCCAATGTTTGTGGGAACATTTTGACTACCACTGTTTACTCGTATGAAAATCTGTGTTATAAAATGCGAGAATCACTGTTTTCTATGTAAGATGTCAATAGTTTTAAAATGGCAATAAATATTTAAGGGGGGAAGGAGACAAAACATTTAAGTGATTCTAAAGCTTGATATCCCAAACCATATAATTTAATCACAACACCCCACCTTCCAGGTCTTTAATATTTTACCAAATACATTTTATGAATAAATATTAGCCAAGTACTTCTGGTGTTTGTGATTAAATATTAACAGGTTTATTTTTACAAAATGCATAAGAACATTTCACAGGACTGTGTCTGTGAATGCAGATAGGTTGACAGACATTTTGACAGATGCTTATGATTTCTTTTAGTGACACCTGCTTTGGTTATTATTTACTATTAGAAAAACATTTTTTTTTGCCTAATGTTCACCAGTTGCCTTCTTCCTCATCAGTGTAGCTTGTAGTTTATTATCCACTGAAAGCGTAATTTTACCAGAGCAATGAATAAAAAATTTTGTAATTTATACTAGTAAGCTTGAATGGGAATCCACTTGCTTTGGACATTTCCAGCCAGGCATAGTTTATCCCTATCCTTGGCTGTGAAATTGTGGATCTTCTTAACTGAGTCCCTGACAGATGGTTTCAGTGTTTTCAGGACTCCATTTCCAATCATTTTGCCCATATTGCAAAATTGGCCTTGAAAAAAGGGTAAAGAGTTGTTATGCTGCATTAACATCCCTTCAGAATTGCTTGCTGTGAAGGGCATGAAGAAATGAAGGAAATCAAGACAGTAATGTTTGAAAAATATGCTCCCGGAAGTTAGAAATGTTAGTGACATATTGATAATCCCAGATTACATCACAATCTCCACTTGATTTTGATTGTAAATCTCAAAGACATATTAAATACACTAGTAAAAACAAAAATATTCAGTTAGTGTGGCTCATAAGCCATTCTGAAGGTATTCATAATGTGGAAAGTTAGAAAGGGCTATTGTTTAGGCTGGCTTCCCATCATCTTAAATCCTGCTGATAGGTACCACCACAGACTATTAGATGAACAGGGATTCTCACAGTACTTTTCAAGTCTTGCTACCAGCTCATAATGAAAGCACTGAAATATCTACATTCATTTTCCAAGAAACATGAATTGATCACATTCAGCATGCCAAATTTTCATTTTCTTTTGCAGCTTCAGCTGACTGACTTTTTCATCTAAAATGCTGTTCTTTTCTTTTTGTCGTCTTTTAGTTTATGATCAAAATCAATGAGGACTGAAGCTTTCCACAGCCATCTATAAAATGCAATTACTGTATACAACACACAGTAAAACTCCTGTGGTGTATATGTTGAGACATAATTTATGCCACTTACCTCCAGAGAGGTATCGATCTTTTTCTGTGAATGTTTTACAAAAGGGTCTCTTGAGTGCAAGCACAAGGAAATATGTGGCTATTGGAGCTGATCTATAATTTGATTAATAATGACCAATTTTTTGAACTTGACTCCTTACTGCACTTTATTGTGATCTGACATTAGAATTTTAGATTTTTTCCTTTCGTCATTCTTTACAGAAGCATAGTTATTCCTACGTTTTGACATGCTAATCTTGTTACTTGCCTTGTCCGTGATGTCACTCTTATTAAGTTTGGCAGCACTATAGGGTGATGAATCCTAAATCTGGAGTCAGAAGATCTGGGTTTGCTTTTGATTTAGCCATGTGAGAGCTGTGTGATTGTAGGTGCACTGCTTACATACCTGAGTCTCAGTTTTAAACTCTGTAAAATGGAAACAATAATCCATTTCAGGGGATATTGTTTTCTGAGGAGTAAATAAGATATTTATTTATTCAACAAATGTTTATCAACTAGGCCTTTTGACAGGTTTTGGGGGACACAATGGTGAATAAAACATACATGATTCCTGACTTCATGGAGCTTACACAATCAGCTGGTATGTAAATAAACTCCATATGCTTTAATATGTTATACATATGGAAGATGGCACCATCATTATCACTGCTATGACACATTGTGGTTGTTGTCATGCCTGAAAGTGGAAAGCCCAATAATGCTGATGCTGTTTCTGACAGTGGGTCCCATTGGTGGAGGGAGCACTTAGAAGTAATGACATGGAAATTGTTCTGAAATTGCACAATGAGCCTTCTTAATGTTCCAAAGCTTAGCATTTACTAGTTTATCCCCTTAAGTTTGGCTGGAAACTCTATTTATTGGTTATTTCCCTTGTAGCCAGAGTGTTCTAAGTGAAAGAGACAGAAAGAAAAAGAAGGAAAGGCCTTTTCTTTTGACTCTCCTAAAATGTAATCTATTAGAGTCAATGAGCACAGGAAGTTCATTTTCAAAGAACAAACCTTCCTGATTCATCCACGGTCCCTCAGGATCTTATCTTGGGGCAGCATGTGATGAATAATCCACTCTCCTCTTGACTATCTTTGTGAGGCAGGGTAAATTTGTGATTAAGGGGTTGCGGCCCTTTGACCTAGAATATATTTGCCATTGCCAGGGTTATATTATGGGATTTTCTGCCCCCCAAATAACGTGAGGATGATGGTTAGTTCATCTGAAGGAATGTCTCCTTCTAAGGCTCTGCACCAGCCATGGAAGGAGGTATGTTTTAAATTACTTGCAATTTTAACCCTATAACTCTGGCTATTTCATCACGGCTGGAGGAAATGTAGGGTTCAAACTCAGCACTTTGCTGGCATAGAAAATGGCAGCAGGTAAGTAATTGGTATATCAGACTGCCTTATGCTTTGACTTTGCTTACTGCTGTGCCCAGAATCTCATACTTTGCTGGAACATTTGGACTATGTGAAGAAAGAACATTTGTCCTGCTAGAATGAGAGAACAGCTCAGGCTAATTTACCTTGAGCAGAAAACTGGAGAGTAGTATTAAACTTCATTGTTATATGACTACAATATATTTTCTCTCCTTGACCTGGAGTAAATGTTCACTTATGGGATTAGAAGAAAATTAATTGCCTACTTTTAGCTCACTGAAGTCAGTGACATAATAAAATGTTCATGTATCTGTGATCAGAAAGATTGTATTGTCAAGAAAATGTTCCAGTGGCACATGGCCACTTTTTGTCTTAAGCACAAAAGTCTGGAAGAAACCACTTCTAGTCAGATGCGATATTTGTGAGTACATGAAAAGTGATCTCTTTGTCTCTCTGTCTCATTTTCTGTAAGTTTTAAGTGCCAGGAAAAACATGGGTACTACTGGGCTAAGATCCATAGGATGCGATATTTTATCATGCTTTTGTTCACTCAAATAAGAAAAAGGATCCAAAAAATAAAATGAGGGTAAGCTTAAGAAGAAGTTAGTTGATTTTTATAATCATGTTTTAAATTATAAAAGTTCCTTCTTATGTATAGTATCCTAGATTTTTTCCGTCTCAGGATATTGAAGGCCTTTACTGAGAATCAAGCTGTCAGCAGGCTCACAGGGAGGTACTACTTGTCACACTCTGTTTTCTAACTTGATTTTTCAAATTAGATTTATTGATTTTTCATAGTAGAGTGATTTTTCATAGGAGAATGATTTTTTTTTTTTGGCAGAAAGGCATAATTTCTTATGTAAATTTTTATTCCTGCAGAGGAAAAGGAACTAATTTTCATTGACTATATAAAATGTGATAAATCCTATGATTAGCATGTTATACATATTTTTCAATTTTTATCTCTTTGTATCCACCTGTGAGGTAGGTAGTATTTTTTTCTTTTTTACTGCTGCGGGAATTAGGAGTTAACTTATTTTTTCTGCCACCTTATTTGACATCATAAGACTCAGTTTCTCATTTGTGAAGTGAGGCTGATGATGACTTCTTCATAGATATTTCATGATATAATGTGTGTAAAGTGAAGATCACAATCACATAGTAACAATTTCAGAAAATTGTTGCTTTTTAAAATTTTCGTTATTATTACTATTATATTTTTCCTTACCTCAAAATACCTTGACAATGCCAATAATGGAGTCAATCATCTGAATGGTGTATCTTTGTGCAGTACAACCAATTGGTTCTATCGAGTTGACAGAATTATCCTGAACTTAAGTCACTGCATTAATTGTTCTTATTCCAGGTACACATAATTTCATGGATGAATCTGCGTATGCATATAGAATACAACTCAACTGATTTAGTGGTCTAGCTTTTATGGGCACAGAGTAATAGATTGTGGTGGTGAGAACATGATCCTAAGAGTCAGAGATCTGCGTTCTAATCCCAGAGGTACATCCTGATTTTACTCCCACTAAATGCTGTCTCTTGGTTAAGTTCATGTTTTTATTTCCTCATCTGTAAAACGGGGATAATATAGATTTTTGTGAGGTTTAAAAAGGGATGTTAAAATGGAAGTTTCAGCAAAATATCATGGATTAGTTAGGTTTCTCCAGAGTAATAGAATCAATAGGAGATAGGTAATAGGTAGATAAGTAGATAGATAGGGATTTATTTTAGGAACTGGCTCAGTGATTGTGGGCACTGGCAAGTCTGGAGTTTGTAGGGAAGGTTGGTAGCCTGCCTACTAGGATTGATGTTGCAGTCTTGAATCTGAAGGTAGTTTGGTGGTAGAATCCTTTTTCCTCAGAAAACCTCATACTTTGCTCTTAAGGCCTTCAACTGATTTGATGTGACCCACCCATATTATGGAGAGTAATCAGCTTTAATCTAAGTCTACTGATTTAAAGATTAATTACATCTAAAAAATATTTTCACAGCAACATTGAGGCTTGTGTTTGACCAAACAACTGAACACCATGTTAGCTAAGTTGACACATAAAATTTACCATCACACACCACGATGCCATGGATGAAAAATTCTGAAGCTGGTTTTCCGTAGATTGACTTCATAGAGAATATGACTTAGAGCCAATTCCATACTTTTCTAGCATTTTTTTTCATATTCTAAAAATGTAAGAGGGTCTATGGAGAAGGAAGAGGAATGATTTAGGAAGAGATGTAACTGAAGAGACGCATATTATTTTGTGGATATGCAGAGGAAGAAAGAAGTGGGATGGGTGTTACCTCCCCAAAGAAGTGGGATGGGTGTTACCTCCTCTGCCTCAAGCTTTGTGAATGAGATTTCTATAGGACCACTCAGAGAATCTGAAATATGTTCCTTGCATTTGGGAGAAAGACCTAGAGGACTGGGGCTTACACAGGCATGGGAGTGGGTAATGGGCCTGTGGCAGCAGGATAGACATGGCTGCCATGGTATTTGTTTGCATTCTTGGAATTTAGTGCGGCAGGCAAAGCACATAGTTGTGTTTCTGGTGAATCACAGGAGAGAGAACTATTGTGGGCTTGTCATGGGTCTTTCTAATAGGGCCTCCTGAAGGCACAGAGGGTTCCTGTGGAAAGAACTTAAGTATGAGCACTGGATTTATAGGGGCTTAAGAGGGACTAGGTGGTAGCTAGTTTGAATGAAGTTATATCAAATGAGTTGCAGCATTAGGATTCTCCAAACAGCACACTAAAAGCCCACTGGAGAGTCAGCTTCAAAATCTGCCAGACCTGGAGAGTGCAAAGATTATTACAATAGTATCATTTCATGTCGGGCCTTTCTTCACCCCTTACCTCTCTTCACATACACAAGACCCCTTCACCAATCTCAGAGGAGCTGGTGTGTGAAGGGTGAGCACAAGGTAGACAAATCCAGAAGCCAGGCATGTTCCTCTTTCCTTCCTCGTTGTTTTCCATCCAGCTGGAGGAGAAAGAAGGCAGAAATTTTAACATTAAATAAAATTCAGACTTTTGATGAATATCATAATCTTGACTTTCTAATTTCTAAATTGAGATTGTGTTCATAATTTACAGCAATAGTAATTGCAATTTAATATAATCCAAGAGTGGGCAGAAGAGCCTTGAGACCTGTCCAAGTCTTTAATTGGAGTCAGTAAGAGACAAAAGAAAATTGTGTCATGAGTACTTGAAAGTGGTTTTCAAAGTGTGGTCCCCAGACAGGCTACAGTAGCATCGCCTGGGAACATGTTAGAAATGCAACTTCTTGGGCCCCATCCCAGAACTCAGGGAGAGGGAGCTCAGCAATTGCAAGCCCTTCAGGTGACTGTGAGGCATGCTTTACTTTGAAATAACTTGTCCTAGAACAATGTCTCAATGTCTCACAAGAGAAAAGTAGTTTCATTTTCTTATGCTCAGATATATCTATTTAATGACCCATGCTTCTCATAATAAATATAAAGAAGGTAGGTAGGTAGATAAAAACAGATTTTTTAAAAAATTATACTTTAAGTTCTAGGGTACATGTTCACAATGTGCAGGTTTGTTACATATGTATACATGTGCCATGTTGGTGTGCTGCACCCATTAACTTGTCATTTACATTAGGTATATCTCCTAATGCTATCCCTCCCCTTACCCCATGACAGGCCCTGGTGTGTGAAGTTCCCCACCCTGTGTCCGAGTGTTCTCATTGTTCAGTTCCCACCTATGAGTGAGAACGTGCAGTGTTTGGTTTTCTGTCCTTGCAATAGTTTGCTCAGAATGTTGGTTTCCAGCTTCATCCATGTCCCTACAAAGGACATGAACTCATCATTTTTTATGGCTGCATAGTATTCCATGGTGTATATGTGCCACATTTTCTTAATCCATTCTATCATTGATGGACATTAGGGTTGGTTCCAAGTCTTTGCTATTGTGAATAGTGCTGCAATAAACATACGTGTGCATGTGTCTTTATAGCAGCATGATTTATAGTCCTTTGGGTATATACCCAGTAATGGGATGGCTGGGTCAAATGGTATTTCTAGTTCTAGATCCTTGAGGAATTGCCACACTGTCTTCCACAATGGTTGAACTAGTTTACAGTCCCACCAACAGTGTAAAAGTGTTCCTATTTCTCCACATTCTCTCCAGCACCTGTTGTTTCCTGACTTTTTAATGATCGCCATTCTAACTGGTGTGAGATGGTATCTCATTGTGGTTTTGATTTGCATTTCTCTGATGGCCAGTGATGATGAGCATTTGTTCATGTGTCTGTTGGCTGCATAAATGTCTTATTTTGAGAAGTATCTATTCATATCCTTTGCCCACTTTTTGATGGGGTTGTTTGATTTTTTTTCTTGTAAATTTGTTTAAGTTCTTTGTAGATTCTGGATATTAGCCCTTTGTCAGATGGGTAGATTGTAAAAATTTTCTCCCATTCTGTAGGTTGCCTGTTCACTCTGATGGTAGTTTCTTTTGCTGTGCAGAAGCTCTTTAGTTTAATTAGATCCCATTTGTCAATTTTGGCTTTTGTTGCCATTACTTTTGGTGTTTTAGTCATGAAGTCCTTGCTCATGCCTATGGCTTGAATGGTAATGCCTAGGTTTTCTTCTAGGGAATAACAACAGATTTTAACCTGTCTCCATATAGCAGTAGTATTAAAACTGAAGTTTCCTCCTCTGTATGAGACAATCATAGTGCTCTGCTTATTTTGTGAGAATATTGAATCAAATGAGCTAATATCTGTGAAAATGCTTTTTAAACCATGAAGCATTGTACACACGCAAGTTATTATTATTACAAGTACTTTATTTACATGGACATCAGCTTCATTTTGAAAGGATATCCCTGGGGTTTGCTGATCATTTAACTTTCATTATCATACCTGTCAACCAGTTTCCACCGCTAACAAATTAAGTATCAGGCAGAAGAGCCAAATCAGAGGGGAAGATTGGTAAAATCAGGGCTGAATGCTTTAATTTCAGTGGGAAAAAGTAGAGTTGATAGATTTTTGTCTTGGCTGAAATTGGATATTTAGGGTAACTTAATGACTACTGGTTTATCAGTCCCCCTATTTTTTCCCCCTACTTTCGAAAAGGTTTCTGCCAGTTCCATAGACCCAGCCTTGGATGAAGTTAATAAAATTTGCAAACTAGAAGGAATTTCAGGATGAGATTGATCATTTTTGAAATTTCCACTTGTGGAAAGTTCTTTTCATATTGAAAATAGTCTCTCATTTTTTTGTTCTTATTGGAACATCTCTTTTTCAGTTCTATTGGGAAATTATAGCATGATGGGTTTATAGATACTGATAATTGTGTGTTACAGACTTCAGCATGCCAGCAGTCAATGAACACACTATTTTCAGGACCTATTATAAGCACAGTCCTAGGGGAAATATCTAATGTGTCCTTGTTCCAAGCTGTTCTAAGAGCTTAGTAAGAGGGATAAGATTTAGACCTAGGAAAGGGAAATGTGATGTCAGTCAAATAGAATCTAGGTTAGAGTTGGGTAGATAATGCATGAGTGTGGGTGGCTTCCTTGAGAATTTGAGAATTTAACTCTGATTAAATAGATGTCATATATTTTATGTAACATTTGAGTATAAAGTTTGGTATTTGACATTCCAGGAGCTTGGACTTGAGAGAATATTTAGCATGAAGTGAACAGATTCTATACAGTGTAAAGCCTTCTATCAGGTAAGATGATATGAGGCACTACAGGTGCCTGGGTGATGATCAATAGTGTTGGACAGGAAGTATCTTTGAGCTGTGCTAGTGGAGAATTCTTTTTTGGTTTCTATACCAAGCAAGAAAGGACGATTCTTAAGGAAAGTACTTTAAAGTCTCTTCTATCACCACTACAAAAAAGAACAGTTTGTTTGAGCATAAGAATGCTCCTTCCAGCTGAGACAGCACAGAGAGAATGCCCAGGTGACCCCCAACTATGACAGCTGTACACAGCCCTCCCAGGGTTCATAGCAAACAGCCAGTGCTCCAAGACTACTTTCATCAAATACTCAGCCAAAGACCAAGGCTCTGTAATAAGGGCCTTGACACAAACAGCAGAGATCCCAGCTGAGCTATACCAGCCTACAAACGCTAGTCTAGATTTGGAAATTAGCAAGAATGAGACTTGGATTCAGCCTAAGTTGCTTGTAGTTTGGTTAATTATTGAGCTACAAAAACAAGCAGTTCAAAAATAAGGGTACAAGTAAGTGAGTATATGCAGCATCTTCCCAGGACCTCCCAGGTTCCACACAGAAATGCTCCCAAATTCTGTAATCCATACTCATGCCTAGAGGGAAACTCACCAAGTCAGAACAACAAAAGCTAGGCTCCCAGTGGTGAGGCCCAAGGAGCTCTCAAATGTCTATTCCCCGCTATTTTTGAGGCCTTTACTGCATGCCATAGTTGCACACTTCTGAGCATTGGCCTCTGCAGCTGGACGAGTCATGGCTTTCCATAGAACCACAGATTTTACGGAGAGGGAAGGACTGGGCCAGCAAAGAGCCTCCTTGTGCAGCCACATTAGGAGTTAAAGGTGCTCACCACTTCCCTCATGAGGAAGAAGTATGTACAGACAGAAAAATCTCTTCATATCCTTTATGGTTTGTTTTGTATGGATTCTGTGTACTATAAAGCAAATAACATTTTTTATAACAGAATGTGGATTGCAATATTTCAAACAAATCTTTTTGTCCTTTTCATATATTTGTGAGTTAAAATACTGCATCCAGGTATAAACTCACACAGGCAGAAGTTTCCTGGCCATCAGGTCAAGATCCTGGAACCCAAAGAGGGCAAAAAAAGACAAGGCTTTTTGGTGTCTGGCATGGACTTAATTAGTGGTCACTTTTAGATTCTAAATCTAAGTTTTACTTCAGCAGCATCAATTACCTTTTGTCTAGTAGTCCCTCAGGTAACAGTATTGGATCAGATAATTTCTTTATGTTTGGTGTTTTAGGAAATTTCTAAAGTTTGGTTATCTGAGAAAAGGCAGGATATCATGATGATGAATAGCACAGACTTTAGGGTCAGGCTGCTTGAGTTTGAATTCGAGTGTGGCGTTTTCTAGCTGTGTGACCTTGGGCAGATTGCCAACCTCTCTGTGGTTCAGAAATGGCATCTGCCTTATTTGGCTGTTGTGAGCATTAAATGAGTTGCTGTGTTTTGAACATTCATAACAGTGCCTGACATGTGTTTGCTATTATTATTCCCAAACACAAGCCTCTTTTGTGAAGGGCACAATATTATCTAGACTGCTCAGGGTTTGCCTGCTTCTGTAATATAGAATTTTTGAAAGGAGCTTGTTTCTTAACTAGCTTAATGGCAATAACACTGTCTGTAACCACTGGAACCAGCTGATGCATTATCCATAATCCTAATAGCAAAATACAGATTCAACGTCTTTTACTTTCTTAACCTCATTTTTCACAGTGTTATACGATTTTGATGCAGGCCTTCTCCATTTGGCCCTCCCATTTTTCAGACATGTGATCAAAGGTTAAATAATGAGGTAGGGGTCCCTTAGCTTCTGGTTGCAGCCTGAATTTGAATATACATGTCTTTAGGCACTTAGCTCTAAGAAGTGTCCAGTAAAACATAATATTCAAAAGTAAATAGCATGGAAGAGGTCTCTAACTCAAATCTTGAAAGGTCTGGTCTGCAATTGTGGAAGGTGTCTTATCCTTTAATGACACTTGTTTATGAGTTGGGATCTTCAGCATAGTTTTGGTTTTTGCTTTTAGAACTTTGAAACATCTATCAGCTGTCACAGATACGATTTTTGTCATCTGGCTCTTTTGAGCTCCAGGGATCTGCCTTTTCTAAATTTCATAATATAATGTGGCTATCAGTTCTCACCAATGAATTGAAATTAGGCTTTTCATGTGCGCAATGCAAACATGAGAAACTGTAGTTTGTTACTGAGTAATGAAATAGCAAATAATCAGTTCCTGGAAGCTTTTAGGAGTGGTACCATGCAAGATATGACTACAAATCACAGCCTGAGTGCCTGGACATAGTGATTTTCATACCCAGCCATGTATCCTGGGTAGAGCCTTTAAAAATGTGGATTCCTGAGTCCATTCATGACTTGGGAATCCATATGTCTTATGAACAGAATTATGTAAAAAATTTCATAGTGATTCTGATGAACCACTTTCCCAAATGACACATTAAAATAATTTCAAAACTCTAGAGTCACATTTTGAATATTAACATTAAAGCATTTGGACACTGGTAGGAACTTACATTCTACCATTTTACAGGTGAATAAATTAAGACTGGGAATGATGTAGCAGTTTTAGGGTCATAGAAGTTTAGAGCAAGGGGCAAGTACACCAATTATCTGATATGTCATTGGCATTTTATAAATGAGGAAACTGAAAACCAGTGCAGCAAGTAAAGATAGAGCTGTCATAGCTCCCCAACGCAGCAACGAGAGCTATAGCAAGAACAGACTAACAGTCTTACCCAAGAGTTGTGGGTACATCATTAAAGACAGCAATTAGAGGGTAAGGCCTAGGGCCTATATACCCATCCAGTGGCCTACATAGATATTCTAAAGTTGTCTTGGAATATTATACAATTAGAGAAAAAAATTAATCTGAGATGTCATTTGAGTTTGGAGTGATCTTGTTGCTTGTTAATGGGGGAGTTAATAGAGTGGAGGGAAAAAACATTTGGCTGAGAGCTGGGAGATCTGAGATCTTTTCTCATGTCTATCATTAATTGGCTCTGTGGAACCATGTGTAAGTCACTTAACCTCTTCTAGCTTCAGCTTCCCTATCTCAGAAATTACAGTGATAATGTCTTTACTAAGTATTTTTCAGAATTGTTGTGAGTATAAATTTTTTTAAATGTACAGAAAATTTAGATTTTATTGTACTAAGATGTGTTTAATGGCAAAAACTAAAAGGAAAGCAAATATTAGTTTTTCTTTTCCCAGGATTCCCTATCAAGGGAACATTTTGATAAGGAACTAGGTCTAAAACTATATTTATTCCTTTTTTTTTCCTGGCCCTTATGTTAAAGATTAATTTAACAAACATTCATAAAAGTGCTTATTATGTACAAGGTGCTGTCTTGCACTCAACGAATAGGATTTTATTAATCCTCTTATATCAGTAAGAGTCCAACCAGAAGACAGAAACCACACAGTAATTTGAGTAGGGTAAATACAATATAAAGCATTAGTGGTGTGACAAGGGATTGGAGTAATGAGGGATTGGCTAGTAAGAAGTAAAGAGAACTTTGAAGAATAGAGGAGTAGCAAGTATAGGAGCACTCACTATCCCCAGGCTGAGATAGAGCTTTCAAGGAAGAAATAGGTCTCCTGTACCCAGGATTAAGATCCAGAACTCATTAGGAAGTACATAATCATGGCTCACTAGATGGTAGAGGAGACATCAAAGTACCTCACTGGCAGAAGTTGCTGCAAGCCCATCTTCTGGATGCTGGGGAAGCTGTTCACAGAGATGGGCTGGGCCTCTGAATGTGCAGCAATACTGTCTCAGAAGTGTTGGAGAAGCTGCTGGGTGCTAGGGTGGCTGGCCACTGCATGATGCACAAGGTAGTACTAGAGAACCCATCCATGGTAAGAGCTGGATCCTGGAAAGACCACATGCTGCAGGAGCCTGTTGAGTGCAGTGTCTTGGAACTGGGTGGGAAACCACTGAAAATGTCTTTTTAGTGCCCTTTCATGATTGTGCTTCACTTACACCAGCTGGCAAAGAGAAATATTTGAAGGGCCCCACTCTATTTGTGCACAACAGGCAACAAAGGGTGAATATGGAGCTTCAAAATCAACACATTGATAACTGGAACACTTTTTAACAGTTCTGTGAAATAGATACTATTATTATCCTTATTTTATAGATAAGGAAACTGAGACACAGAAAGGTGAAACAACTTGCACAAGGAAGGTCACAGGAGTAATAAGGGGCAGAGCTAGGGTTTGAACCTGAGTATTTTGACTCCATAGTCTACTCTAAATCCCTCCCCTGTGCGGCCTCTTTGTCTCCTTCCTCACCAGTGATGCATGGTCAGTGTTATCTTGCATTATCCTGTGACTTTATATGCAAGTCCCACTACACTTGAAGATTGACTCTTATATTTACAGACATCTATAAAGTCCTGGAACTTTAGTACAAAGTTTTCATGATACTTTTTCTTCCTTAACTATTTCTCCTACTTGTTTTTGATGTTTCTTCAATTTCTGCTACAATCATGTGTCCAACCCAAACCTCAAACCTACTTTCTTTTTACATTTCCTGATGCAGGTAAGGAAGGAAACGTGAAGGAGTGGTTTGATCTTCTCTGTAACATTTCTCTGTTTTCTGCTATCTTCCTACACTAGTTCAGACCCAAAGTATTTCTTACCTATGAACACGGCCTGCCTAGCAGTCTGTCTGCTGCCCATTTAAGGTCCGGTTCATCCTGAACACCATCACTACATTAGCCTTCCTGAATAGCTTCCCTGGTCACATCACCACTCTCCTCAGTAATCTCCAATGCTTCCTTAGGCACTGCTCTATTAAAGCCCATTCCCTCAGTTCACGCCTGCAAAGCCATGTACATTGTGGTCCTAAGTAGACAGCTTTCCAGCCCTAACTCTGCTGTCTTCTACTAGTGCCTATTCTTCTGCCTGAAGTTGCTATTCAGTGTTTCCTCAACTTTGTTTCTGCCCTGCCCCTGCTTCATTTCAGGGATGCATTATGCCAGGGGCTTTTCTGTCCCCATGTGTGTGTCCAGTGTCACCCATCTTAGAATCAGATGTCCCTCTTTCCACAAAGCCTTTCCCATTTCCAAACAATCTTGTTCTCTTTTGAAGCTCTAGAATGCTATATTTTTCTCTTGTAGTATTGCTTCTTAGGATAGCAGTACTATTCTCAACCTCCACCCTATTATTAGATCACAAATTCCTTGAAGACTGAGGCAATATTTTACTAGTTTTTCTTTCTTTCTTGTTTCCTTTATTTCATTTTATTTATATATAATTGTATTTTTTTCAGTCTGAGAGGCCACCAAAATAGGTTTCAAGGTATAGATTTTCAGTCAAGTTCATAAGACTCAATTAGATTTACTTAGCAGCAATTTTACTTAGAAAAAATATAGAACAGGGAACTCACCTATGTAAAGCAGCATCATCATAGAAACTGCAGCCACTCAGGAGCAGTTTCTATCTCTTAGTCATGGCTGGGACATGTTTTTGTCTAAGATTAATAGTAAATGCATGGAGAACAAGGCCTAACAGAGAAATCACATGCTCTGCGTTCCCTCGATGCTATGGACTGAATGTTTGTGTTGCAATCCTAACCCCCTAATGTGATGATGTTAGGAGTTGGGGTATTAGGGGGTAATTGATTCATGAGGATAGAGTTCTCATTAACAGGATTAGTGCCTTTTCAAAAACAGACATAAAAGCTTGCTCTTGTTTTCTGCTCTGCTAGATGAGGATATAATGAGAAGATGGGCATCTGAAAACCAGGAAGCAGATCCTCACCAGACACTGGATCTGCTGGTTCATTGAACTTGGACTTCCCAACCTCTAGAACTGTGAAAAATAAATATTTGTTGTTTGAGCCAACTTGTCTATGGTATTCTGTTGTAGCAGCCCAAACTTACTAAGACATTCAGTTTGAATGCCCTGCTAGCTACACAGCCCTGCAAGAGTAAGGGACATTCACTACCATGGTATCCTGCACACAGTAGGAGATTAAATTTTTTTAAATTCAATTTTTTGTCACTTTTTGGTTAAATCTCTGATCTTACAGTGCACTGAAGATCAGTGTTTTCCTCATAGTAAGTGAGTGCCAGGCCTCTGACCCACTGCTGGCTCTGATCCTTTCTATACGTACCCTTACCTCTCTGTTTCTAATTCTCAGCCCCATTGAGACCTCCAGTCACTGCTTGGTTTTCAAAACTTTCCTAATAATTTGGACTCATTTTCAGTGCTAACAACCTTCTTGATCTTTGAAGGCTTGCCTTAACCTCCTCTCCAGTTCTGGGTCCTTTATATTGGTCTATAATTTGCCCCAGAGTAGCCTGACTGGCCAATATAGTCATTTGTGAGCAGTATACCATGAGAATACCTATGCCTAGAAATAAATAATAGACCTCAACATTGCAGACTGGATTTCTGAGCCGCTCAGCAGGGGTTCCTAGTAGAAGCAATAAAAGAAAAACAGTCTTAAAATCACATTTTTTATATTAGCAAATCTAAATCTACGGGATATCAGAGTGTGTACTTATCAGATAATTTCCATAATACTTTTTGTAAAACTTGTGCCCGTTAGGTTTCTCATGTGATTAATTGGAGATTTCAGTTTGCATTAAAGTTTAGCATACACTGAACATTCAATCATTCAATAACAGTTAGTTAAATAACTATGTTAGGCACATGATGTTTCTGTTCTCATTTACTAGAAGTGTCATTGTTTGTTAGAAAACTGACTCTGAGGAGCATGCAGGTGTTTCTGTATTCTAAACTTTGGTGTGCATAAAAACCGTTTCCCATGCAAATTAAACATGTAGATTTCTGGGAACCATTTTGATTCAGTAGAGACAGAAATGGGCCCAGACACTTGCATTTTTATAGTGTCCATATGGTTCTGATGTATGTGATCTGAGGACCATACTTGAAGAAACAACAAGTTAGTCTTTACAAAAAGCATTCAAGAGTTTCGCAGTTTTAGAGGTAGTTTCTGAGTTGAACTCCAAAATATCCTTGAGGAACTTATAGAGATTTTTAAAAACAATTTTATTGAAGTATAATTTATCTATTATAAAATTTACCTATTTTAGTGCACAATTCAATATTTCTAATACATTTGTTGAGTTGTGCAACTGTTGTTGCGATGATTTTTACCTCCTCTTCCTTGCCTGGATTGAAGGAATTCTGTTACTCCAAGGGAAGGCCAAAGAGTCAAAGACCCAGGTTTGAGTTTTGGCTACATCATCCAGTGTCCTGAGACCTAGGAGCAAGGGACATGGGTCTTTCCATGTCTTAGTCACCTCATTTATAAAATGGGGATACTATTAATATTTCCTTTATAGGATACTTGTGAAGATTAAGTGAGAAAAGACGTTTGGAGTGCAATTTGTAAGTTTATCCAACTATCTAGTGAATGAATACCTACCTTTGGTTGCTTACTTGCTGGTCTAGGGACTAGACTATTAATGAGCAAAGACAGATACCATCTCTGCTCTCCCTGAGCAGATAGCCAGTAGGGACAGTATGTGTTTTATGAGAAAATACAGCAGATAAATTTGATTTGAGTGGGGAGACAGGATCCTTTTTAAGGAAGTCAGAGAAGTTTTACTGAAGGAGGTGATGTTTGAGATAAGATCTAACAGATGAACTGGCATTAATTAGGCAAGGAGATGGTGGTGCTAGCATATCAGGGGGAAGGAGTGAGGGCCGATGCAGCAGAGAGTACATGGAACATTACAAGGATCTGAACAAATGCTGGGGTAGCTGCAACGTGAGGCTTAACGAAGAGGGTGGTGCTAGGGGGCAGGCACCAGACCCTGCATGCCCCGCAGACCATGTGAAGGTTTGGTTCTAATCCCTGAAGGGCTTTCAGTGTGTGTGTTTTCATGAGCATGCGTGTGACATGATCAGATTTGCATTTCAAGTGCCCACCCCAGGAAGATGAAAGGGGAGTAGGAGGAGGGCAGAGGATATCAGAAAGCCAATTGGGAAGCTATGCAACAGTTCACGTGAGAGACAATGGGCTAAGGTAGTTGTCGTGGACCTGGAGAGAGGTGGGTGCAGAAGAGGCAGATTTAAGGGATGAAATTGATTGGGTTTAGCTATGGGTTATATTTGGGGGTGGGGTGGGGAGAAGGAAGTGTCTGAATGGCTATTAGATTTCTGACTTACATAATTGAATAGATGGTTGTTAATATATTAGGGCATGGGACACAAAGATGAAGAATGTGAAGGTGAAGGGGTAGATCATGAATAAAACACAAGCAAAACTTTACACCATTGTTTGACATAACCAGGGGTAGCCACTATCATGATGGTGATAATTTTAAGATGTCATTGAAGCATTCTAGTGAACATCTTAAGCTGTAATGAGCTATATTATTATTATCATTACTTTGGTCATAAAACTTGGCAAGCAATATTTTAATTCATGTTTAAATTTCTTTCCACATATACATCAAAATCACTTATAACATGAATCCTTCTGGTAGTTCCCCCAGTGGTATAAAAGCAGGATTTTACCATATTACATAGGTGCACATGTTTCATAATCTTCTAAGTTTATTGATTGAAGCTGAAAGCTGCAGCTAGATCATTCCTCAGAGTGCCTCTAGGGAGTGTTACATTAGAAAGATAACAGCAGGCTTGTAAATTAGTACAGTTTACCAACGCACAAACATTTGTCACCCTCTCCCCTCCTCACAGGAGAAAATAAGCAGTCTTTCCTCAGCACCTCCTGCCTCATGATTTGTTTGGCATAAATTGCTACCTGCCTTGTGGCTGGGCAGTTAGCTAATTTAAAGGCTGAATGAGAAAGCTCAGAAAACACCCAGAGTGTTCTATTGAAGTAGACGGTCAGTCAATAGGGAAAAAAGGGAATAAGCTGATTAATGATCAAATCAGGAACACCCTTTGAAAAGAATCTTTATGCTTTGCCAAGCTAATTTCAGTGGATCTCATATCACTGGTCACCTGGTGCCCGTCCAATGTTCCTGATTTCAAGTTTAGACAGTTCTCAGTGTATCACTATCAAATCATGACTGATATTCCTTTCAGTGGAACAATACTCAGATAATTGTAATTTAGCTTTTCTCTCTATTATAAATTTAGTTGTCTCTTTACCTGTGCAACAAAATCATAATTAGATGAATACCTGCATATTTATAGGTATATTTCAACCCAACAGACCGTCTAGGCATTTTCTGCTAACAAACTTTGATTGATTGTTAAGGGCATGTGGAATCAGTAGTTGGCTATGTTGAGTACATCTCTGAGCTTTGCTTTTTCCATCTGTAAAATAGAAATAATATTATCTCCCTCATAGGGTAATTGCTGGAACTAAATCAAGCAAATATCTGTCGTATATATCTGTAAAATTCTTTGAACAGTGCCTCTCACATAAAAAGCATTCATTCAATAAAGCTATATTATTGTTAAAGAGTTCCTTCTAGCTCAGCCTGGGGAGATAGAGTGTAACCATTTCTCCATCCTTGGATAAACACTGTGGGTGGAGTTTGAGTCAGACCAAAATAAATTGCCCTTCACTTGTGAGATCTCATATTTGCTAAGCATCTTTTTTTAATGTCTTGAATGTAAATCCTGGAGTTCAGAGGCTACAGCTATTTCTTCTATAACCCCAGTGTCTGGCCTCCTGTGCTGCAAAGGGTCTAAGTTCAATCACTGTTTGTTGCATCAGTGAATACATAGCACAGTGATTTGAAGTCTTTTCATTGGCCCTCAAGTCTCTGTGGAAGGAAGTCAGGGTCATGTAAAAGGAAAGATATCAGTCTGAGACTATTAATTATATGCCTATGGCCATTTGGGGAGGCGGGCCCATCAGAGGAAATAGGACTAGATTCATGGCCAAAGAGAAAGCTCAAACACAATTTCTTGTGGCATAATCCAAACAAGCAATATTCGTAAAAACAACTCCATATCTGTGAATATTTTATTGTTTTTAGATGACCAAATTTGTCTGAAGGAGGCATGAAGCACGATGAAGCAAAAATTCTAACACTTGGTGTAATTTTGATATCTTTATTAAATGACATTATCCATTAGTGCATGACTGCTGAGCCTACTGTTTACCAGCTTGAGGTGAACTGCAAAACTTACATATCTTATTTAAAAATTAAAATGTTGATTCTACAGGGTTATCAAAGAATCTAAGTCATGCTGATTTCATATTGCAAATTATGTAAATAGAATTAATTTTGGAAGGCATTTTGTACAATTTAAGTAGCTTATTTCCACATTAATAAATGTGATGTGGTGGCTAGGATAAACACCTTGCTTTGGAAGAGCACATTTATTTTCCAAAGACAGTGTTAACTTGTGCCCTGTCATAGAGAGTAACAACATATGTGGAACGTCTTTCTCTTTATTTCTTTCTCCTTTTTTCTATCTCTGGAGACTAACGTCTTCATTTACCTAAGGTCTCCAGCAATTGGAGGCAATCCTAAGGAAATTGGTAGTCCTCTGATTCTTGTGCTCTATTGTATTCCCCCTTCTTTTTCTCAGTGTGTGCTTGTTAGGGAGCTTGCAACGATCTGCAGTGGGCAGAAACTTGTGTTTCATCTGAGAGAGAGGAGAGTGACAAAAGGGGACTGGGAAAGTCAGGCATGACATGTCTATTTGGTGTGATCCGAGTTTCTTCCTGTGTTTTTCACTATGGGCTTCACTCACACCCATGAAACAGTTAACACATGTTCCAACAAAAGCAAAACCAATCTGAAAAATATCTCATCAATGCCTTTGTGTGGTGAGCAATGGGAAGTTGGGCAACAACATTTTATCATGTAGCTGAGAATTAGCAATGATTATTTCTTCTTAAAGCAACATCTGCTTAATGACAGCTCTTTTAAACTTCATCAGGAAAGAGTGAGTGAAAAATCCTCAGTTATAAATACTACAGTGAAAGATTCTATTTAAATGTTCACTGTTTCAAAGTCACTAGCTCTGAGCTAATCCCAAGCTTCAGAAGTTTACTGTGCACCCTGACATGCTGACTATTCAAACGGGTCCCTCTCAAGATGGCTGGGAAAATTGTTCATATACAAAGGAGCTCAGCTTTAGCACCTAGCAGGGCTGAAAGCCAGGTGTGACAAAGGGTGGCTGGGGAGGCCAGAGAGAGAAACTTGACATTTTGCCTATTTTCAACATTGAAAAGACTCTTTATAAGTCAATGATGAATGTAATCATAGTCTTAATTAGTAATTACTAATGTTTATCATTATACACAAATAATAAGTGAAATACTTTCACAACCATTATTTTATATAATTTTCACAACTACCTTCTGAGGTAACTAATATGCCCGTCTCAGAGATGACAAAGTTGAGGCATAGGGAGGCTGAGACAATTATCTGTAGTAGAATTTGCACTCGAATCTAAGATTAAAAAAATATTCCACATGTTCTGCACATACAATTCTAGCGTTAGCCCCACTAACATATAGGGCCACAGGGGAAGGTAAAATGTTTTAAATTTTTTAAAGTTTGGTGACTGAAGGAATATTGTATTTTGGTTTTAGGTAGAATGAGAAGTGTGGGCACAAAAGCATGGAAAGCCTGTTTCTTTTTGAAGAATTATACAAATACATAGTCATATAATGTATAGGAATAGGTAACTTTTATAAATACTTTATATGCATATGTTCATAATGTATGTATTTATAACCACTATTAATATTAATTTAAATATTCTGTTACAGTTCAAACTGAAGGACTAGTATATATTTCAGGCATTTGCCACTCTACACTGAAAGTATAGTCTCTCTCAATAGACATTTGCTTTTTGGCTCCAATTCATTTTAAGTTTGAACTTCTGAACCCTTCCATTGGAAGGTTCCATTTATTTTGTCATGGGCTCTTGGGAAATAAATACCTGTAGTATGCTGCTACTAGTCTGATCTTCTCTGCTTCCCTGACCTTGGATCAATAAAGGAGGGGTCAAAGTAGATGTTCTCCACTTTGCAGACAAACCTTATTTTAAGTAGAACAATAGAGCTTTGTTTAACCTGTAATCCAGAAAGAATAGGACTTGAATTACAATTACAGGCAAGTCTTCTTAAAAAAAATGCATTATGTATAGCATTAAAGAATTATTCTAACCCTTAATGATAACAGCCAATCTGGGGCATTACTCATATCTCATTTGTAAATACTTGCTATATCTCCAGGCTTTGTGTTGGTGACTTTCTGGGTTAATTACTGAAGAGTCTGCTTTCGTTTCCACAGAGGCCACAACTCTTGTGACAGAGGCTGCCAGCCACAATTTTGCATTTCCTTCCTGCATGTGGAACCTGTCCTGCCTATGAATATTGTCCCAGCCTTTGATTTCAGATTTTTGCCTTATGTGGTCTTGGCTCCACTGCTGGCTGGCACCCTGCTCCCTCTCTCAGATGTGAGGCTGCTGTGTACAGTATAGACTGACCCCTCATTCAACTAGAGACCTTGAAATATCTCCTTCACTCTATAAGGAGTGGAGATGAACAGCCTAATAGTAGAACAAAAGAGGAAGCTGCACATTGTACCCAAAGGATTTGGGGAAGACTTTTCCACCTCTCTCCAACCCCCTGGCCCCAGCGAACTTGTAGACTATATGTCACCGTGCACTACTTTTTTGGCACCAGTATAATACAGCAAATAACAATTATTTCTGTTCTGATGCTGAATTAGACTCTTAGCTTTAAATCGTCTCACACACAGCAAGTTTGTAGACCCTACTGAAGATTCTGGCACAATTTCAGTCCTGGTGCAGGCAGCTTCAATAAGACATGGTCCAGGGGACTGAATTGAAGGCATATTTTCTTTCATCAAGGTTGACTGAAAGAAAGTAGCCACCGGGAGGTTCTGACAACCCAGGAATGGGTGACCCTGCCCAGCAGCTCTGGCCCTTGGCACCCAGCCAGGGCAGATGCTAGAGATGAGTCTCACTACAGCTGCAGATGCCAAAGCTCAAGATGCATAATCCTGAGCTTGACAGCTGCCAAACTAGCCCCCTGAGTGTCCAAATGAGTTGGCTCTTCTGAAGGAGATGACAGGAAGGAACCAGAGGCATTGCTGTGGCTCCTCTCCAAATACAGCATTAAAAGGAAGCCAAGAGAACATAGCAATTTTGCCTGTATTGTAAGAAGCGCAAAGAATCATGCAATAATCTTAACCAACTGTTATTTCAGCGGTTGGAAGGGGTTATGAGCTAGATCCCTTATATTTTTGTAACCCTTTTTGAATTTTAAAACATTCATTCATTCCATCATTTGACAAATATTTACGAAATGTCCACTGCATGACAAACAGTGAGAACACAAAGCTATATAAAAGTATAGGAACTTACCTTAAGGAAGTGACTCTTAAGCTTTTTGAATACAGTCTAATTAGAAGGGGAAAATACTGTGGCTCATCAACTCCAGCCTTTCCCCTGTTGGTAGGGGAATATTTGAGAGGGTGATTATGATGAATTTACTCTAGGATTAGTGGTTTGTATTTGAATCATAATGCCTAGTCTAGTAATTTAAAAACTAGAGGCTAAAGTAATTTTGATGCAAATATACATTTCTTCATATTATAAGGTTAACCAAGTAGCCCAAAGTAAATTAACAACTAGAAAGTTAAATTAATAGTATTTCTTACTAACAGTAACAAATACAAACCACATCCAATTTATTGTACCCATAATAAAGTGTTTTCTCCCAACTGCAAAATTCTATCTGCTTATGCATGTGTAGAAAAGGAGTGTTTCCATGTTGACTAGCATTGCGTGGCAGCCAGACTTCTTAGCAGAAAACCAAATTAGAATTCTAACTATATTCTTAGAAACAGTAATTTTCATTTACAAATACTAAACGTTAGAAACTTATGACACACTTGATATATTACTAGCAAGTAATCCTTAGTGGTACAGGAAGATGAGGCTATACAGTATCAACCTTCAGTCTCTCTAAGGACCTGGAAAAAGGTGTTCTTTCTGAGTGTGTACAAAGTCAATATGAGAATTACTAAAATAGAAATATGCATGTAGAAGACATCATAGAAGAAGGAGGGAAAAGTGCCCAACTACCTAAGTAATGAGAGAACATTACTTGGGACTGGTGGTCTTTGAATGGGGTCATGAACATGGAATAGGAATTTTACAGGTGGATGAGGATGCAAAAGGAACAGTCCAGGTGCAGGAAACAGAATATACAGGGATATCACAGAATAGAATGAAGGGATATCACAGAATAGAATAGGTTCTCAGTCTCTTACCTGCGATTCTGAATTCCCCATATCTTTAAAAACTGAAGGGTTTTCTTAACTCATGTGAAAACAAAATTGACCTAATGTGATGTAAGGCTACATGTAGTTTCTACTTATCAGCATTAATATTCACATATTTGGTTGCAGAAATACTAAAGTGTTGATTACAATGTATACCAATACATCCTGCTGGAGGTTTTACTTAATAGATGCTATAAGCATCTATTTCTAAAACCTGAATAATTTTGAATTCCAACACACCTGGCCCTAAGGGCGGCAGGTAAGGGATTTTATACCTTTGAGTAGCTACCAACATTGCGTTATGGTTTGGGGGAACAAGGAACATTTGGAGATGTGATTAGAGATAGGATGAAAAAGGTAAGGAGGAGTCATCTGAACCCCTTGAATTCTCTTTGAGCTCTCCACTAAGGCTTTCACAGAGAACCACCTATGTCATATGGTTTGTCAGACTTGCTTGCACCTTGCTCCATGTATTTGTTTTCTAGGGCTGCCATAAAAAAGTAGCACAAACTTGGGGGGCCTAAACAACAGAAACGTATTGTCTCTCAGTTCTGGAGACTACAAGTCTGATATCAAGATATTGGCAAGGTTGGTTCTTTCTCAGGGCTATGAGGGAAGGATCTGCTCCAGGCCTCTTTCCTTGGCTTGTAGAGGGCCATCTTCTCCCCGTTTCTCTTCACTTTGTTTTCTCTCTGTGCATCTCTGTGTGTCCCAATTGTTCCTTTTTATAAAAACATAACAGATTGGGGTCTATCCTAATCATCTCATCTTTACTAATTACTTCTGAAAAGACTCTATTTCCAAATAAAGTCACATTCTAAGGTACTGACAGTTAGAACTTCAACACAAGAATTTTGGAGGTACAAATTTAATCCATAACTTACCACATCTTGCCTGCCTTCAATACATTCTGCTTTTTATATTAGTAGGCTGAAGCTATAAGTGTTGCTTCTCCTTCATAGACTCTCTCTCGCCAACATTTTTTAAGCCTTATTATTTTGGAAACCTACAAGTTATTTTTCTCATTTAAAAAATCCTCATTTCTAAGGATGATTCAGAGAGGTTCAGTGACATCCTTAAAGTTGCACAGTGAATAGCAGACTTAGGAATCAGTCTCAAGTGTTTCTACTACTATGGACAAGCATTTGGCTTTTGCTCAATGCATTGGAAAATGGTTAAAACAAAAAGAAGAGTCCATTCCCTGATGCTACCTCAGGATGGTAGATAAAACTTCATATCCTCCATGTGCTGTGTGTGTCATGATTGTGGACTTATGAAAGTTGTAGGGTCTATGTTCCAAGTGGGTAGATCCCATCATCTCACTGGTCTTTTAGACTCTTAGCTTGTGAGATAATATAAGTTCTGTGCCTATCTCTGATCCAAACAGACACTGTGCAAGACTGCATATTAATTTTTTAAATTGCATGCTATTCTTTTTCACCAAGTAGATGTCCATCTCCACTCCACTTCCTGCCCCTCCACTCACCTCCCCTTGCAACAAGTCAGTAGTTCAGTTGAGATAATTTAACCCAGATTATACACTCTAAAGGAAATTTACTTTACTGTCTTAGTTTCCAAATGTTTTATGGTCAGTTTAATTCATATGGCCCATATGTCCTCTGTCCCACACAGAGGCAGCTGCATACTTAGTGCCTTTTCTCCCTTCCCAAAGAACATTGGAATAAACAGAGCGTTGCAGAAAGTGATGCCTGTGTGTATGTGTGTGTGTGTAAGGGTGCACACATGCAAGAGATAGTGAGATTAAGAATGAGAGATTATAGTTTACAAAATGCTTTCCAGCTAAAATGACCTTTTAAAGGAATTTCTAATCTAGCTGGGCTGAAAATGTTTCCCATGGGGGATGATTGTGAGTGAGGCAAGAAGTCTGCATTTCTGGGCAGATGTGTGTCTAGGTGGGAGGTGGGATAAATTAGAGAACAGTTCTGCAGCGTGTCCACCAGTCTGTGTGATTTTGCTTCATCATCATCAATTAATATTTATTGAGGGATAGATCATGGGATACATGGTACTGTATGCTGCTCCAAAGGCAAATATTTTATCTCCTGCCATGGGTTCCTGGAGAGCTGCTACATTTCACCGCTAAATTGTGGATACTTGAACAGTTGGTTAAAGGGATTCATTCATGTATTGTTTATAAAAATGCTTCACATTCTTTGGAATCAAGAAAAGCTTTTATGAATCGGTATAATTTTAGCTGATTATCACAGAGAGGAAGAGAAATGTATATATTGCACCAAAAATAGCTTGCTTTAAGAATAGAATAATAACACAACTCATGAATTCCACATTACTTTTTACCACGGTGTTCTAAAGGGCTTTAAATAAGACTTAATGTATAAATTCGGAATCATTGTTGAGAAATGTTTTTATTGCAGGTGTTATCATTTTCCTCATTCAACAATTGGTAGGCCTGAGCGTTTTAATCACATCCGTAAACTCACATGTGGAACATGAATCTGATCACATCAGCCCTCTGAGCCAAAGCAAATTGAATTAAATACTAATTTTTCTTCTGTGTGGCCCATGGGTTACTCATTACTTGCTATCTTGACTAACTCTAAATCTTCCCCTCTTCTGTTCTTACCACCTCCTCTTCCCGCAGCCTCTCATACACTCATGCATACCTATCTGGTGTGCATGCACCGCCTTCTGTCTTAGTCATATATTTTTCTGCCACTAAACCTTCGATTTGATTGTTTACTCATCTGTAACACTATAGGCTATTATTCAAATCCTGCTTGCTTAAGTCTTGGACATCTTTAAGGAGCTATTCAAATATCACCAGTTATCAAGACCATTTTTTGATGTCCTTTCCTTTCCATCGTTAGTAACCTCTCTATTTTTACCTCTTTAGCCATTACTCATCAGTTGGATCGTCTACTATATCTCTTTCCTCCTGCCTCCGCAATTTCTCATGCTTTATCTACTTGGGATTTGCTTATTAGTTGATGAATATTTCATGTTACTAGCTGGGTGCTCTCTTGTAGCTTAAGGCAATAGAATCATCAATGAATAAGAAACCAGTTACTCATTTGTTTGGTTGTCTACTGTGAAGTAATAAACACAAAGAGCATTACAGTGAGCCTCAAATGATGATTTAATACTGTTTTTACTGATTAGGAATTAAATTGTTTTGTATGAAATGTCATTTGAAAGTCTTCAGATATCACCTGGTGCCCAGGGATATCTTGATCCTGCTGAGGTTTCCGTTAAGTTGATCAATAAAAGTGATGGTTTTGTCCTCAAGGAACATACTTGCCCAAGGCCAACAGCAGAATGGGGGAATTGCTTTATCTAAGTTATTCTTGCCTTTATTATATACTTTCAGTTATTAAGAGGAGGTAGAATTCTGGAGACTTTTGAGTTTAGAACTTTAATGAGAAGTGGAGAGGGAGAGAAAAAGAATGAATCTCTTGTTATTTATTCCCACTCAAACAGGTTTGCAAAGCTATTTATTAACAACAAAATCATGAATAACTATAGAGAGAGCCAATGCCCAGAGAGCAGAAGGTGGATGGAAAGAAAGAGGGCAGATCTTTTCCCTTCGTGATGTGTGGTCTGGCCACTTTAGGGGCTTCTGTTTTTGTTTTGTCCTTTAGGGCTTAATTAGATAGGATTCATCATTGAACATCTAAGAAAGCATGTATACATCAATAAATTATAAACAAATATTAATCAATGGATTGATCCAATCCACAAATGTACTGAGAACCTACTATGTTCCAGGCATAATAAAGCACCAAGAACACAACAGTAAAGAAGATAGATGTAGCATTTGCCTTTGCTGAGCTAGCAAACTAGTGTGCATAGTAGTGACTCAGCAGTGAGCAACAGTGGCGGGTGACTAGGCTGTTACAGGGGAAGGACAGGGTGTTGTGGGGGCACAGAGAAGTACCTCACCCAGATTTGAAGGCTCAGAGGTAGAGCTGTCTAGAAATTGGGACTAAAGGGTAAATAGCATTTAACTGATCAGAGTGAGGAGAAAAGGATTGTAAGCATGTGGAGGACATATGTGGAGGACTGGGATGAAAGAGAACATGGAGTGTATGAAGGTTGACATGGCTGAAGCATAGAAGCTGGGGGCACAGAGCTGGAGGCACAGTTCGGTGCTGTCAGATGTAAAGTTTGTTTCTGGGGGAGCCCATCTCCTAGGTAGGGGAGTAAGAAGTGGAGTCTGGAGTGGTCCTTGCACATCAGTGTTTGGTTATGTTGCTTAATATCCGACTCTGAGTTTGAAGCAGACAGATACTCACACAAGGACTGAAGGGATGTTTCTCTTTAAAGAGAACATACGGCACTGGATTACTGAGCCCTCCCAGAAGAGATCTCTCCTCATATTTGTGCCTGGGCTTCTGTTTACAGAAATGGTGGAGTGGAGCTCAGGGAAGTGGGGAGAGGGATAACATTTATTTTTCTTGTACTCTACTTGGGACATTTATAGAGGCAGTTCCTGGCAATTCTTTGAGATAATGTAACATATGCACTGGGAGAGAGCTAGGGAGATAATCCCTGACATCTCTGAAGAACCGTTAGAAGTGAACAGAGTTGCCTGGGACCATGTTTTGGTGAACAGAATTGTTTTTGAAATTGAGTTTCACATAAGCTTGATGTCCTGAAGCAGTTTCTTTCCACCACTGCAATATTCATCAAACATGCAGATAAAAGGTAGATAGGAATAGCAAATGCTTAGGTACTGAATTTTAGTAACTATATTTGTGAAACTTTGTAGGCCTGAGGTATGCCTTCATCTAAATTATGACAGTACTTCGCACATAGTAAGTGTAAAAAATATTATTAGATTGAAGTTAACATTTGAATATATTACTAAAGGGTACAGGTCAATATGAAATTCAAGGAAAAACTCAGACTTATTTTCTTCCATATTAAGAACGATTTATTTACTTCTTTTGCATTATTCCTACCTGGTACTGATCAGGGGCCTGGGTATGTAATATTTGTTGACACATTGAAGGAGTGTAGTCCTAAATAAGAGTAGCATAAATATCTTCATCATCAACATCACAGTTATTATGTCTCACATTTTCAAGGTATTTTATTATATACCTATCTTAACACATACAATTATTAAAAAAGAAAATATTGATAGCAAAAACAGAAGAATATGTAAAGCATACATTTATTTCCTAGCTCCAAGTAGCTTTCCCCCCCGCTCTTTTATAGAGGCAGGTCTTGCTGTGTTGTGCAGGCTGGGTTGGAGTGATGCAATCTCACTGTAACCTGGAACTCCAGGGTTCAAGTGATCCTTTTGCCTCAGCCCCCCAAGTAGCTGGGACTACAGGTACAGGACACCACACCCAGCTAATTAAAAAAAAATTGAAGAGATGAGGTCTTCCTATGTCTCCCCAGGTGGCCTCGAACTCCTGGCCTCAAGCAATCCTCCTGCCTCAGCCTCCCAAGTAGCTGGGATTATAGGCGTGAGCCACTGCACCCAAGTAGCTCTTTCTAATACGTGGGTTTTGGAGCCACATAAGCTTGCGCTTAAACCTAACAGTTTCCACTGTTGAAGTAATATAGGGGCAAGTTCTTAAGTTCTTTGTATCTCCTTTCCCAGCTTCCCCCATCCCTTGTTCATTTTTTTTCTCCCCAAACACTGGAGATAGTGCATGCCGATTTTGTAGGAGTTTTATGACGCTATGAGGAGATCGTATCTTTATGTAAAGCATGTAGCAGAGTGCTTGGCACGGGTGGGTGATTGTTATTTGTCTCCTCATCTTTCCATTACCCTTTCCTTTGTTCTGAAGAATCAAGCTTCTGAGCAGTGTGGCTAAGCCTCATTAGTATTATCTCATTTATTCTGAATTTGTTATTTTGCCAGGAATAGACAATATATTTTGTATACTCTATAAGGGAAGATTTCCTTAAATAAACGAATGGTGTAAAAAATTACAGAAAATGTATTACATTTACTCAAAAACACCTTTAGAAAATGTGAGGCAAATGACACAAACATTAATTAAGTTGCCCCTGCCTATGTAGAGAGTCCCTAAAATAGCTGAGTAATATATATTCTGTAATTCACTTGTTTAAATTCAGGATAGCTTAGCCATGTTGTTTGATTTAGTAAAATTTCCTACAACGTTTCCCAACATTAAAAATGCTATTTTGTTTTCAGCAATGAACACATTTAAACTGAAGACACACTTAAACTAAGGGATTCCAAGGAAAGAAAAGGACTAGGTTACACAAGGAAAGAGTTCTAATATGGAATAAGCACTTTCATTGCTTTTTTTGCTGTGAAATTGAATTGTCAGTTTTCCTATCTTCATAAATTGCAAAACAGCATTCATTTCCTTGTGCCTTCTTCTCTCTCTCCCTCACCCCTCCTTATGTTTTTATCTTTCTGTATGTGTGTGCATTACTTGAAAGCTAGGCATGGGCTGAAGGATGTTGCAGTAGAAAAAAATAAGAAGGCAAACAGAAGCTTATTGATTTCAGTGTTTGTTAACAAGAAAAAAATATATATATACACACAAATATATTTATACACACATGTGTACATACAAATACATGTATATGTAGGTGGACATGTACTTGCATAGACATTAATGTATCATTTGAAATGGGAAAGTTTATTGATAAAAACATATCATCTTAAAAATCTCACTGCCACAGTAGCTACAGATAAATTTCTAGTGTTGTTCACTATCTTCTTCATAATATTCATAAAAAATTATTTATATAAATATGATGCATAATATATATGTTTTCATTATACAAAAAGAATGGGGTTATAAACCCCAAATTCAAAAATGAGAAATATGGATTGAAAAAGCTCCTTGACCATGTGTCATGAGACTCTGGAATAATCTTCCAATCTTTCATGCTGACCTGGATGAGGCACTCAGAAAATCCATTGCTGCTATCCATCCTCTTCTGCCAGTAGTAGCTAGACAACCTAAATATAAGGTTTTTTTGCAAGTCACTGTCTGACTTTTTCAGACAATTCAACAACTTCTTTTTAAGGGGAAAAGCAGCAGCATTTGTTTTCCTTCAAAGCATTTTTGTTCTATGATTGAGATGACATGGTTTTTGGACTGCTCCCTGCAGGAGGAGAAGCCAGACGGAAGGCGGCCTTCTCTCAGCTCTGGCAATTATAACAAAGTCATAAAACCCCAGGTAAATGGGAACTCTTTAAACATTTGCAGATATAAATCCGACACAGTAGGAAAGTGACCCAAAGGGAAGTGCTTATTGATCTATTTCCCCCCAAAGCTGTCAGTGACGAATGAACATCATCTAATTTAATAGGAACAGCTCTAAGCCTGCAACCTTGCAGGTATTCTCCCTGGTTTTTCTTGTGTGACTGTTTGACCATGCCCAAGAAACTTAATCTTTTCAGGTGTCACTCTCCCCATCTGTTAATGGGGATAACAGTGTCTCAGTTCTGAGCCTTCTTATCTAAGGTAGCTCGGGAGAAATATGCTGTTGGGTTGCATTGTATCATAAACATATTTCTTGCCGGGTTTTGTCACTTCATTTTCTCTTTGGTAAGGCCTTGTCCATCACTGCAGAATTCATTCTGTCCTAGAGTATAAAGCAGTGAAGGGGGACATTTCAAAGTTGTGGCATTCACATGTAGCTGATTGAGACAGCCACAGGAAATTCTGACATCTCTGCCAAATTCATTTGTCTCGTAAGCTGCACTTTTTCTGCAGCTAGATGTTGGAGCAAAGAGCTGTGGAAGAGACATAACTTGACCAGATGGTGTTTTCTCTGTCAGTTTTCAGATTAAATCCATCAATAAATACTTCCTAAGATGATTCTAGTATATATGAGGTATAGTTCTAGAAACTCAAGCAGAATCCTGAAGATGGATATGATGAGTGTTTTGCACTTAAATACTCTAGAGCGCTTAGACAAGTTAGAGCCACTACCAAACAATCAAAGTGCAGTTTAAACCTGCTTGGCATCACTGATGTCCCAGTCCATTTGGGAAATATGATGTACACTCACTGTGATAGAGAGTGCCGGGGCTCACCCACATCCAGTTTTCCTATTCTCTTGGAACCTTTGCCAGTGCTATAGTTCCCAGCCCCCTTGCTGTTAGGTGGAACTGTGTGATGAATTCTAGCCAATTGAATAGTAGTGGGTGGGATGTATGTCACTTCTGGGCCAAGGCATTGAATTGCTGAGAAAGCTACCTCCAAGCTTGCTTTTTCTTTCCCCACCACAGTATCCTTGAAGGCCAGGTGTTGAGATGGCAGCATCGCCAGATGGAGGGAGCTGGGATCTCTAGTTGTTGAATGATGGAGAGACCCTAATAATCCCCATTGGACTTTATGTGAATGAGAAATACACTTTTGAAGGGGTTCACAGTTGAGATATAGGAGTTTTTAGACATCATTGCATAGTCTGGCCTATTTTGACTGATTGAATGTTAACTCACAAGAATTAAATGGCAGTGTAAGACAATGACGGTGTAACTGTCACAAGCAGGTAGAAGAATAATCACCAAAAAATAATTCAGGTGAACAAGTTTCCTCAGCACATGGGAAGATAACCAGTGTGGGTGGAAGCAGTTTGAAGGATATGGAAGATTTGGATAGGAGGAGGACAGAGGCAGGAGGAGAGATATCCTGAGAAGAAGGCAATGAAACGATGTTGTGAGCCAAGACTACATGGCTGCAAGGGAGAGCCTTGGTGTAGGATACTGACACTGCTACCTTGGAAAAGGGAAGAAAAAAGAAAGATAAACTTTGTATTATTGAAATACTAAAAGCTATAAACTCATACACATATAGGTAGTTATTGTTCTTAAGAGTCATTGTTTCAAAATTTAGGACTACAATGCATTACTGACATTCAGGGTGGAGAATATCATAGTTGATTATTTGAAAGAGAGCAAGACAAGTTACAATTGAACAAAGACCATAAGAATCCCTGGGGAATAGGAGGCCATTCTTGTGAAATCCAGGACACTAAGCATGAATCTAGCTCTATCCCTTGGTCCCATTTTCTGCTGGGCTAGCTTTCCAGTTGTGTGCAGTGTTGACAGTGCAGGCATAGCATTCATTGCACAGCATTGAGGCCTGTAAATCAGCTAGTTCATACAATTGAATGTGATGACTAATTATGCCCAACATTGCTAAAAAGTCCTTTAGAAAATGGATCTAATTTGTTTTATGTAGTTAATATTATTTTATTGAGTATGCATTATTGATTTTATAGAGTAGACAATTCTTTGAGAAATATGTTTATGAATTTGTATCAGCTCTAGCACCATTTTTTTAAAGCACAGGAGATGCCAGTGAGGGACTTAAAATTCAAGTCCTCATTTTGTGATTGTTAATTTTATTCCATTGTCATTTAGATTAATTTCCTCCTGCATTATGGAAAATTAATTTTCCTATTTAAAGGCTGAATTGTCAGCCCAAGTCTGGTTCCCTCAGCCTGTATCTTCCATAAATGCCAAAGCTGGATGCATTCCTGCTTCCCACCTCTAGGTCCAGGCCTAGGTGCACCCTATCCTTCTGGTGGAGACAGTGATTATATTATGCTCTGAGTTCAAAGGCCTGCAGGCTCTGTAGAGTCTACTTGGTACCCATGGGGCTTCCCCTTAGAAAGTGTTACAATGTGACACAGAGCATTGGCTTTGGAGACAGATGAACCTGGATTTCAGTCCCAGCTCTGTCATATACTAGCTGTGTGACTTTGGGCAAATATACTCTTTGTGCTCAAGCTTCCTCATCTGTAAAATGGGAATATGCGGGTATACTAGTTGTGAGAATGCTAAGAGAGGATGTATTTCATGTCAGAAGATAACAGGCATGCAAAATGATTGTTGGATGAGTGGATATAACCAGTAATGCTGGCACAGTTTAGTCCAGGACTTCCTTTGACTGCACTGGGCCTGATTGAGGTCCATCTCAAGCCCATATCTTCCAGAGTTACAGCAGAGAGCCTATTGTTAACTTTCACACTTGGTGCCTCATAACAGGCACACTCAGAATTTCTAATATTGGGAGATGTTAATCTGACCTCTTCTGGCACCTGTATCTTGAAGCTGGGGTCCCCCCAACCAGGTTTTCACTACATGAAAATTCTTAGAGTCTTTTTTTCTCTCATGATTGTACAGAAATAACTGAAGGATTTGATAAATATGACTATACATTTGTCCTTTATGAGAATTAAGTACAATTTTCTCTACACTAGCACTTCTAAACTGTGTCCCAATGAACACTAATTCTCTGAGATGTTCTAAATGTTCTTAGAGGGAAAAGAATAGGATTCTAAGGATTAGAATCCTTCGATTCTAATTTGGGGATTAAGAATCCTTAGATTCTTAGTTTGGGGAAACTTGGGTTAAGTAATCTTTTTTCTTTTTGTTCAGGATTTCTTGAAGCTTTTGTAAAGTAATTTGTACTAACGAACTCTAAAAGACCTGATACAGACTAGGCATACAACAAACATTTGTTCCATGAGTGAATGAGTAAATGAACGGCTGAATTAAACCTAAATTTCTCTTTCCGGATCCAGTTTTGAAGCCTCGTCAGCTTCCCCTCACTCCTTACCCTTCATACATTCTATATCATGGGCCTGGACATGATTGCTGTCCTTCCCCCCTAACCATTTGCTTTTGCCAACCTGCATGCCCCTATCCAGAATGTCAAGTGTGAGAGAAAACACTAGTGTTTCTCGTGTGTCAAGGATACAGGAAAGCTATCTTCAGCCGGCCATGGTGGCTCATGCCTGTAATTCCAGCACTATGGGAGGCTGAGGCGGGTGGATTATGAGGTCAGCAGTTCAAGACCAGCCTGGCCAAGATGGTGAAACCCCTTCTCTACTAAAAATCCAAAATTAGCTGGGCCCAGTGTCAGGCACCTGTAATCCCAGCTACTCAGGAGGTGGGGCAGGAGAATCGCTTGAACCTGGGTGGTAGAGGTTGCAGTGAGTGGAGATCACACCATTGCACTCCAGCCTGTGTGAGAGAGTGAGACTCTGTCTCAAAAAAAAAAAAAAAAAAAAAGGAACGCTATTTTCATACTTGTGAATCCTTATAGCATGAATGTAATGACCCCAACAAATCTTGGTCAATATCCTCTTAAGGCTTGACTCTTTTTCCCTTGAGATGCTGTGCTCTTAAAAGGAGTACCTCAGGTGGGACTTACAGGAGTCTTTCTGCAGGATCTGCTTCAGAGGTTCAGCTGTCCCATCTTTTCCTTCCTTCCTTACACTGATTGACAATTACCTTTTGGAAATCATAGCATGGATTGTTCCTCTATCCTTTGCCCAATTAAGGGGACTTTTGTTTAAAGTGACAATGCCAAGGTGTCTGATATGGTTTAGCTCTGTTTCCACCCAAATCTTAACTTGAAATATATCGCCCAGAATTCCCACATGTTGTGGGAAGGACCCAGGGGGAGATAATTGAATCATGGGGGCCGAACTTTCCCATGCTATTCTCAGGATAGTGAATAAGTCTCATGAGATCTGATGGGTTTATCAGGGGTTTCCACTTTTACTTCATCCTCGTTTTTCTCTTGCTGCCACCATGTAAGATGTGCCTTTTGCCTCCAACCATGATTCTAAGGCCTCCCCAGCCACATGGAACTGTAAGTCCAATTAAACTTCTCTTTTTCTTCCCAGTCTCAGATGTGTCTTTATCAGCAGTGTGAAAATAGACTAATACAGTAAATTGCTACCAGGAGTGGGGTATTACTGAAAAGATACCCGAAAATGTGGAAGTGACTTTGGAACTCGTTAACAGGCATAGATTAGAAAAGTTTGAAGGGCTCAGAAGAAGACAGGAAAATGTGGGAAAGTTTGGAACTTCCTAGAGACTTGTTGAATGGCTTTGCCCAAAATTCTGATAGGAATATGGACAATAAAATTTAGGGTGAGCTGGTCTCAGATGGAGAAGAGGAACTTGTTGGGAACTGGAGCAAAGGTGACTCTTGTTATGTTTTAGCAAAGAGACTGGTGGCATTTTGCCCCTGGCCTAGAGATTTTTGGAACTTTGAACTTGAGAGAGATGATTTAGGGTATCTGGCAGAAGAAATTTCTAAGCAGCAAAGCATTCGAGAGGTAACTTGGGTGCTATTAAAGGCATTCAGTTTTATAAAAGAAGCAAGCATAAAAGTTTGGAAAATTTGCAGCCTGACTATGTGATAGAAAAAGAAAAACCCATTTTGTGAGGAGAAATTCAAGCCAGCTGCAGAAATTTGCCTAAGTAGCAAGGAGCCTAATGTTAATCCCCAAGACCATTGGGAAAATGTCTCCAGGCCATGTCAGATAACTTCACTGCAGCCCCCTCCCATCATAGGCCCAGAGGCCCAGGAGGAAAAAGTAGTTTCATGGGCTGGGCCCAGGGTTCCCATGCTGTGTGCAGGCTAGGAACTTGGTGCCCTGTGTCCAAGCTCCTCCGGCCATGGCTGAAAGGGGCCAACATATAGCTTAGGCTGTGGCTTCAGAGGTGGAAGCCCCACGCCTTGGGAGCTTCCATGTGGTGTTGAGTGTGTGGGTGCACAGAAGTCAAGAATTTAGGTTTGGGAACCTCCACCTAGATTTCAGAATGTGTATGGAAATGCCCGGATGACCAGGCAAAAGTTTGCTGCAGGGGTGGAGCCCTCATGGAGAACCTCTGCTAGGGCAGTGCGAAAGGGAAATGTTGGGTTGGAGCCCCCACACAGAGTCCCTACTGGGGCTCCACCTAGTGGAGGTGTGAGAAGAGGGCCACTGCCCTCCAGACCCCAGAATGGTAGATCCACCGACAGACAGCTTGCACCATGCACCTGGAAAAGCTGTAGACATTCAACGCCAGCCTGTGAAAGCAGCCAGGAGACAGGCTATATCTTGCAAAGCCACAGGGGCAGAGCTGCCCAAGACCATGGGAACCCACCTCTTGCATCAGTATGACCTGGATGTGAGATCTGGAGTCAAAGGGTATCATTTTGGAGCTTTAAAAGTTGACTGCCCTGCTGGATTTTGGACTTGCATGGGCCCTGTAATCCCTTTGTTTTGTCCAATTCCTCCCATTTGGAGTAGCTGTATTTAACTAATGCCTGTACTTCCATTGTATCTAGGAAGTAACTAGCTTGCTTTTCATTTTACAGGCTCATAGGCGGAAGGGACTTGACTTGTCTTAGATGAGACTTTGGACTGTGGGCTTTTGGGTTAATGCTGAGATGAGTTAAGACTTTGGAGGACTGTTGGGAAGGCATGACTGGTTTTGAAATGTGAGGATATGAGATTTGGAGAGGCCAGGGGTGGAATGATATGGTTTGACTGTGTCCCCACCCAAAACTCAACTTGAATTGTATCTCTCATAATTCCCACATGTTGTGGGAGGGACCCAAGAGGAGGTAATTGAATCATGGAGGCTGGTCTTTTTCATGCTATTCTCATGATAGTGAATAAGTCTCATGAGATCTGAGAGGTTTATCAGGTGTTTCTGCTTTTGCTTCTTCCTCATTTTTCTCTTGCCACTGCCATGTAAGAAGTGCCTTTTACCTCCTGCCATGATTCTGAGACCTCCCCAGCCATGTGGAACTCTAAGTCCAATTAAACCTCTTTTTCTTACCAGTCTTGGCTATTTCTTTATCAGCAGCATGAAAACAGACTAATATAATGTCTCAGCAGAGGTGAGGCACAGGTAAATATATTGTTGTGCATAAACTTCTGTTCCTTGGAAGACAGGGGCTATCATAGCTTTTAATTCCTGTTCTTGTAATACCAGTCAGGACCACTCTGATGATAATATCTCACCAGAAATTCTCCTATAGTAATTTCCCAACAGAATTTGCACCTTACCAAAAAAAAAAAGTGGGCAGAATTTTCCTATTAATTGATATTTGGGTAAATCAGGTTTAATATCCTCCTCTTCCTTTTTCATTAGTGGCCAGAGTAATATTAATAACTGACATTGAGTAGGAGAAGGCAAGGCCATTTTGAGTGGCAGCTTCCTATTATGTGGAGATTCTGGTTGAGGCTATTTTGCAAGGAACCACATAGTGACCTGTTGCCTCCCAAGCAGACTCAGTTTTTGCTTTCTTGGATGAACTCCAGAGGATGAAATTCCGATCCATGCATGATGGCTGGACAGTAGGCAGAAGGGGGCACTCAGTGAAGCTCAGATGGCCTCTAAATTGCTTTCAGAATCTTATCTGCAGTGCACACAACTCATTTTCCAGCTGCAACATTTTGTCTTTTTAGATAAAACTAACATGACTCCTCATTAAAAAATGACAGCATTATGGCTTTGGCAAACCCATAGAGGGGACAAGTTAGATTCACACAATCAGAATGGGCAGACCAATGCTATTAGTTGGGACCAGGACTTAAATATTTATAAATCTGGCAGGAATTAGTATAGGTGTTCCATACTTCTGAATGAGACTTTTCCATGGACCTGCTAAATGGATCCAGACTCTGGCAGGAGAGAAATGAACTTGTTGAAATTAGCTGAATCTTTGTCATGTCCTCCAAATGGCTCATTCATCCAGGATCCAGTATGAAATTGTTTGACAGACATTTTCCTCTCCTGAAGAGACATAACTATTGTAATTTAACATGGCAAAAGGACACCCACAACTTGATACACTTTTTGGTGTGAGAGATGGGAAAAGAAGGAACATGGGATGTGGAAATTGATCAGATAGATTTTAATCCACTGTCAATGACCCATGACATGCTATCTATTTCTAATTGATCATTTAGTAGAAAAGAGTTTCCTTGGGAAGAATCTTCTCTCTGTAGACTATTTTCTTTGTGTTAGTTTTCTTTTCGTAGCTGATAAAACTCATAAGGGTGGTTCTTTGACCTAGCTCCAAAAGCACAATAACCGATGGTTCGAATGAGAGAGAGGAGCTGTGGAGTGTGGAAGTGGTTTCATTTACAGAAAACAGAAGCTAGAGAAGGGAGCAAAGTCTTATCTTGCAAAGCCCCCCTCCTCCCCTAAAGGGCAAGCTTTGAGGCCTGTGGCAGTGCCCAACAGCAGTGGCACAGATTGTGCCCTTCTCCATGGTACCTGGGCTGCTTGCTGAGGTAATGGCTCTGTGGGAGCCAGAGTGGGTGGAAGTGTCCATGCAGCTTGGGGCTACAGCCTGGACATTGCAGGAGAATGTGGTGGAATTTAGGCATGACTTTGGTTTGCAGAAATGCTTTTGTTTTTCCAACAGATTGCATCCCACAAGTAAACAACATGTACAGACACATGATTCATTTTAACATGAAATCTGCACAGATGAAGTGCAAGGCATAAACCATATTGAATAGTCTGTCTTTGTTTTAAGAGTCTTTATCTGAAATGATGTCTTATTTGCATATGAAAAATATGTTCCTTTTTGCAGTGGTCTCTTCTCCCTCATTCTTCTTTGAAGGAACAGCTTTAGTTTGCTACTGACAAGCATAAGATTTACTTTGTTGAAGAGTAGAAAGAGACCTTAGGAAAATTGCACGTACTTGCTTCATATTTTAAGTTTTATATTAAAGTTGAGACATCTGTTTTTCTCGTCCCAGGTGGACCTTGAAAGAAAAGCAGAAGTTTATGATACAGAAGAGAGTACATGAGTTTCCTATTGCTGTAATAACAAATTTCCACAAATTTAGCAGTTTAAAACAACACGTTTATTATTTCAGTTTCTGTAGGTCAGAAGTTCCGCATGGCAGCACTGGCTTCTTTGGTTAGGTACTCACCAGACTCAATCAAGGTATCCCATGTGGTTACCATCTGAGGTTCAGTGTCCTCTTCCAAGTTCACCAGTTGTTGGCAGAATTTAGCTCCTGGACCTGCTTCTTGTAGGACTCTATTCCCTTGACATATGACACCTGTCATCATCAAGTTAACAATGATGCATTTACTCCTTCTCATCCTCTCATCCTGGTTATCTCTCTGATGTTCCTCTCTGTCACATCTCTCTGACTTCTTCTTCTGTCCTTTGATTTTAAAGACTCACGTGATCACATTGCGTTCACCCAAATAATCTACGGTAATATCTATTTTCAGGTCACTAATAACCTTAATTATATACACAAAGTCCCTTTTGCCATGTAAAGTGATGTAGTCATAGATGTGGCACCAGGGGGCCAAAATTCTGCCTGCCACAGAGAGGGATTCCAGCAGAAAGCACAGCATAGGCAGCTGTGTGGGTGCAGTACACATGGGAAGGTAAAAGGACATATGATTAAGTGTTTTAGAAAGAACAGTAGAGATAAGGAGACTTGATGTGAATCACAATAGGGGTTCACACCTGCCAAGATCTATTGTTCATGCTGGCAAGAAAGGGCTCCATTACCAGTACAGTGGCTAAGTGTGGATGGTAGGATCAGGCAGCCTGCATTCAAGTCTTGGCCTTGCCAGTTATTAAATTTGTTAACTCAATCAAATTATCTAATTATATTAAGCTTAAATTTTCCCATGTGTATAATAAAGATAATAATAAAGCTTAGCTTATAGGGATGTCATACAGATTAAGTGAGCTAGGGCATAGTCTGGCATACAGTGAGTGGTCAATAAATTTTGTAATTTTTATTATTACCTACTTTTCTTCCTGAATTAAAAAAATGGTCCAGAGTAATTATATTAAGCTGAGAATGGTTTGAATTTAATTTCTGTCCTCTCTCTTCTACCAGCTACCTGGGTGATCTTTCTTTGTCTCACAATTTTGTCACTTTTAAAATGAAGATGATGTTAATTATGCTAATCATTCCAAAAGTAAGTTGGTGATTTTAGAGCACTTTGAAGTAATCACTAGTTATTTTTGAAATTTGTATGATAATTTAGGGGAAAACAATCCTGATTTCTTTTAGCTCATTCTGTATCAGAGTCACCCTACAACTAATTGTAGAGGCCCAGGACATTTCCCACGGGATGTAGAGAAAAACCAATCATCATGAAGAGCCTGTTGGAAGTGGACTTACCCTATGGATGGGCAGGGTAGCTGGATGGCTAAGGGGTATGAGTTGTGAGATGTCAGAAAGACAAACTGCCCTCAAATATGTGTGCTATTAACCTGTAGCAAATACCTCAAATAATAATTTTAGAGATCTTATCTTTTCCAATATTGAGATCTAAAAAGCAATGTGTTAGAATACAAAGAACGTTTCGCTCACAAAAATCTAGATTGGTTCTAGGACTAATTAGCCACATATCATACATCCTTTCTGAGTCCCATTTGTGAATGAAGGAGGTTAGTCTAGAGTGATGTTTGAAGTCTTTTCCTTCTTCTAGATTCTGTGAACTAGACATCTAAGACCTTTGATCTTGGAGTATAAAAATCAGACAACCATTCTGGTGAGCAGCAGTTGCTCCAGAAGGTCACCTCTGAGGAGATGAGCAAGAAAGACGGTTGTTGTAGGGTTTCTGCAAGTGTCAGTGAAAACTTGCCTGGAGGGACAGGAGGGAGGAGGTGAGTCAACAGAGGAGATGTTCTCAGGGGTGAGGTGAGAGCAGAGGGTGCCATACAGGCCCTTGCCCAATTTTCAGCCCTGCTGAGGGGCTCTGACTACAGGCATCATCTATTCAGACATCTGGTTTGTACTATAAAGTTACTAGCCTGTTTCCTGGGCTGATAGAACTCTGTTGGCAAAAGCTTTGTCTATAAATGAAGTTAATACCAATTTATTTGTCTGAGGGCAGGGGGTTAAATTATATAGCTTTTTGAGGTTCAGTTAGCAATGAGGTATATTTATTGTGGGATGTACATTATCTCTTTTGCTTCAAAAGAGGACAGAATGTAACCTAAGGTTTTATATGTTGTAGTTTAAGGAGAACTACAATGGGGATCAGAAAACATTATTTTCATCTTTGCTCTGGCACTGAACAGAGACACAAACCGGGGCATTCTGAAACCCATCAAGATTATATTCCTTATTGGCGAGTGGAGATAATAATATCTGCCCTGCCAGCCTATTAAGCCATGTAAAGTGCTTTGCACAATGTTTCACTTAGTAAATCCTCCATAACTATGAGCTATTATTTTTCCAGCCCTGGCACAGTACCTGAAAAATTTGAAACAGTCAATAAATAGCTATAGAGTGAATGAATGAAAAAAGGGTATAGTGAAGTTCAAAGTAAGTTAGTGTGATGTACTACATAATAATGTCATACTCTATTTGTTGAATGAAGCAACCGTTTTTACATGTACAGAAACATTGTAGAAAAATTCTTTAAACATCTCTTCCCAAGTGAGGTGGATGGCATAATGTGTCACCTAATATCAGCGATCCCTTCTGTGAGCACCCTATGTAAACTAGAACCCCCTCCAGTTACTGTACTCTCTATTCCCTATCTTGCCTTATTTTCCATCTCAGCACTTACTTATTATCACCTGATGAGCATTTTTTTACTTGCTTATTGTCTGACTTCCCCCACTGGAATGTGATATCTATAAAGGTAAGTTCTTTTCTTGCTTTTGTAAATTCTTGTTGCTGTAAACTACACTGGTAGAACAATACATGGCACATAGTAGGCATATAAGAAAGATGATGAGTTAATATATTTTGGGGATGCCTCGGTTGTGACAATGACTTTTCTTAAATAATCAAGCTGTTTTCATTCTATCCACCATTACTTGCAGCCTACAATATGTTACATCTGGTGTTAAAGCAGTAGCAGTATTTTTCTGTGTGTCTCATAGTAGGTATCTTACATATGGTTGGATCTTATTACCAGGACCTGGAAGCTATTTGTATCTGATCCTTTGTCTCCTTAGGGATGGTCAGGATAACTACTTCCCAAATGGAGGTACCCTCAATCCCAACAGCTACAGAGGTGTCCAAGTTAGGAACAACACCAGTAATTCTGCTCTGAGATCCATAAAAAATTAATAGCCATAAAAGTCAAATCAGCTTCCTCTCTAGCAAATGAGCTTTACAACCCGCTTTAGCTTACAGACTCTTAGTAACCAATATGTAAAAAATACCAACCAGGGAAAGATATTTTCCTGCTTTATAGGCTTTAAAAAAAACATTTAATTCAATCTGGCACCCAGGCTGAATGTAAAATAGCTGCAAAGCAGTATTGATGGAACAACACATGATATAATTAAATCTATGTATCAATTCATCCAGTGTAAGATAAAAATCAATCCCGCTCAGACACCTTCAGGCAGGAAAGAAGGAAAGCATTTGCTGCAGCCTGCCCCTATGTTGTACCCTGTTGGTTTCTTATTGGAGCAATACTCTCACCTGCTCTAGATTTATCCTTTCATATTTTTTTTGAGGGGGGGAGGGGGCTGCTTCATACAGGGCTCTGAATAATATATGAGTTTTTGAGCTTCCACTGAGGTTTTGAAGTTACTCCTTTCTGGAAAAAAGTGACAGAAAGCGACTTTCCCATGTAGACCACTCAGTAGCAAAAATCCATGATCTGAGGCCTGAGACCTTCCTGGGGAACTTGTTAAATTTGCAGACTCTTGGGCTCCATCACAGAGATTCTGATTATGCTGATGGTGGTCCTAAGACCGTAGTGTCATTTGCGCCCTGGGTGAGAATCCAGACTCTATCACTCAGACATTCTACGGCCTTGGGCAAGATAATTACATCTTTTTATACCTCAATTTTCTCATTTGTAATTCAAGCTTATGAATGGTAATGTGCTCTGGGTACATTCTCATTTAATCCTACTTTCTAGGTTAGTGTAGGAGTAAATGAGGCAATGTATGTTAAACATTTAGCTTAGAGCCTGATAAATAGTGTACTATAGCCACTGCCAGCAGCCAGGATTACTGAGTGCTTGCTGTCTGAGGGGCATTGTTCTAAGTGCTTTACATGTATTCAGTCTTTTTAAATCTTAGGTTGGTACTGCTATTATACTTATTTAATAGTTGAGAAAACAGGCACAGAGAAATTAAGTGACCTGTTTTAGGTCACACAGCATTGAGGTGATAGAGCAAAGACGAGAATCCAAGTTTGTATGACTTCAAACACCACATACTTTACCCGCTATCATTATGTATTTTCAGCTATAGATCACCTATCTTTTTTCCTTCTAGCTTTACATCTGGTTGTCATCAGCCCAGTACTGAAGTTGTCTTCCTGGTTAATCTGTTGTTCTTTTATAGGTTCTGGCACTAGTATATTAGTGAAAGGACTCTTAACATATGCTTTTAGCATATGTTCTAAAATTAGAATCTATATCATAAAGTGTAAGAAGTGCAAATAATCTGATATTCTGTCTCCCTCCCCCATAAAGATCAACATTAGGTGACATATAGGAAAACTTAGCACATTTTTTAAAAATTCAGGTTAGAGTTCATCCTCAAGGGGAATCATGAAGAAAATGTTTAAAAACCAATTGAAAATTTAGTATTGTTTATGGTTATTTATGGCTAGTGGTATTATAGGCAACTTGCCTATCTCTTTACATTTTCTGCTTTTTCCAAATTTTGTACTACAAAGAACTGATACTATTAATACTTTTATAATCAGAAAGAAATTCTTTCTGTAAATAAAAAGCAAATTAATTACAAATAGGACCGCGTGGCATTGGTCCCATGTTTCTTCAGCCTGTTGTTCACTCCTAAGCATGCATCCTGGTCACTTCCGTAGGACACCCAGAGAAGAGCTGATCAATATTTTGGTGTCAAGGGGAGGAAGAAGGAATTGGTGAGAGGGAATATTTTGAAATTCTTTCTGTGAGCTCTGTTAGAAGTATGCCTCAGTTCACTGACCTTGAAAATTAACCTAGGGTAACCAGAGGACTAAGCCCCAGAATAAACAAACAAGCAAGATAATTCATTTTTAATTGTGACCAAATGTTAACAACATATTGTGCTTCCATGATGCCAAAACTTATTAGTTTAATGAAAAATAACATCAATTAAGTCATTGGAAACACACAAAAATCAATATGGGTGTTATTCTATAGATCAAGCTATCACTTTATAGATGGGATTTCTCCACCATTCATGTATTTGTTTATCACTTGACATAGTTAGAGGTCACTCTGAACAGATGCTGGTGCCTCAAAGACAACAGTTATGAAAATATGAAGTCGGAGAAGGAAATAGGATGAAAAAGTCTCTAGTACCCTTCAGAGCCATAAAATAACCACTGGAAACATTCCATTTTCTAATAAAGTGATTGCTAAATTTTAAAAAATAGCACAGTGCAATCTATTTACTACTAGGTTGAAAACGTTTGGGTATAAAGAAATTGTAGACTGTGTAAAAAAATCTTCCACACCAATAATAATCTCCCAGCCACACTGATGCATTAAACTACTTTATAATAAGAGTTGCTGGGTAGCTAATGGGATAGGAGGCTCTGGAATGAAGGTATTTCATATCTCATATAAAAGCATAGTATGTAAAATAGGGAGAGATGTTATTGTTAAGTTCCCAAGAACTTGGAGAAGAAAAGCCTTTTATTTATCTGTGTAAGCCAAAGAAGAAATATCAAACAATAACAGTATCTTACATTTATAAATTATCGTACTCTCAAATATTTGACATGCTTTCAGGTCTCTTTTATCACCCTATTCCTGTTAACAGCACTGTGTCAGGTAGGCATTTTCACCCCGATTGATGAGGAAATGAAGGCATTGTTAAGTCATTTGCTCAAAGTTACTGGTAGGGCAAAAACTACAACGCAGTTTATGTACCTACTAAATTGGAGTTTATTTATACACTATTTTTTTTATCTGTCTTGAGCATTTGTTATCATGGTGCAAATGTATCTGAATGAAACATGAAAGAAAATAAGCAAATAGACAAAAAGAAAAAACCCAGCACCTAGTGTGCTTTGTTTACATATCATTTAATATTTAGACATGACCAAATCAATGAAAGTAAAGTGCAGTGTTCCAAAAAAAGTCTATTTTTCCTTGTATCCAGATGCTATGGCATCATTTAGACCCAGATAAAGTTAAAATATAGACAGACAGACATGAACACCAAAAATCTGAATCAAATTATGCATTTGGTAGTAGTCCTATCTTTGACTCAGGTTTGAATATAGCTAGATGCCTGTCACGTTTAGGTTTGTACCAACAAAAAAAGAAAACAATCAGTGGAAATAATGGGGACAAATTTAGAGATACATAATAGAATCTCATGCTTCATTTGGGATTTTTTGAAAAGATTTATTAAAAGAATGTTCCAATATAAGCCCTTGATGATGTACTTATGAATACCCTTGGCTATTAACAAAAATACACCCTGAAATTAGATGACCTGGATTCCTATCACATGAGACTGATAATGGATATGTGCTGACACTGTCTTGGTGACTGGGATTAATTGGGATATGGAATACAGCACTGGAAAAAAAATCCAGACAAACCAAACGCAAGAACAAACCAAGACCCTGCTGTCATGGTGGTCAGAGGCTAGTAAGGGAAGTAAGATGGAAAGTAAAAAACCCTAACTATATGCCATTCCAGGGGCTAGGATGAAAAACAAAGCAAGGTAAGAAGAAAGAGATAGAGAGTGACTGGGGTGCTCTTTTAGATAAGGGATCAGCAAAGCAGTTTGTGGACAAGGTAAAATTTTAATAATAAATTTAATTCAATTTACAATTTTGAAAAAACTGGATTTTTCATAGGTGGTCAATATGAAAATATTAAGGCAATACATGGTGGCAGAACCATGCCATGTTTACCTTTTGTCCACCTGCTGTTTCCTTTGCCAGAAGCATCTCCTTTGTTCCCATATCCCACCCAGGTCTCCCCTTTGCTTAGGTGATTGTGGTAACTCCTGTTTATTTTTCAGGTCTCAACTTGTGTGATCCTTTGCTCAGACAGACATTGTCTCTTCAATTCCCCCTAAACACCTTGTACTTCTACTTTTGTAATAGGAATCACATTTGTAATTGTGTGTTTATTATCGGTCTTCTCACTCGATTGAGTTATAAGAGTGCTAAGATCATGTTGCTCTGTTAACCTTTGCATTTTCTTTCTTCTACCCTCGTGGAGCTTGCAGATAAGAAAATATGAGTTTATCTCCTAGTTGGGGAATTGAACTCACTCACATGTATCAACGCATATAATAATAGAACGTTTGAAGCTCAATGCTGATCACATATTGAGCGGAGTAAACATGGGTGTCAGTAAGTTAGATTCTGGAGTGATAAGAACATGGCTTTAGAACATTTCTGTTTTTTTGTGATTGCATTGTGTAGCTAGCAATGTCCTGTCATTGTTTGCTGTTCTTAAGAAAGCTACCATGTAACAAACTCTGGTAACGGAAGTCACGAATGGCTCTTTTTGCTAGTAGTTTGCCTAGTTAACTGGTAGTTGACAAGCTAGTTGTACTTTTCGGGTTCTTTGGGGAAAGTGCTTAAAAAGCTCAGCTATAAACTACAGAAAAGAGGCTATTGTGACCATTGGTAGACTTAAAAAAAGGGAGTGACGTCATTGGTTCACTTGCTCTTAGAGACATTCTGGTTGCTAGGTAGAAAATGTATTGTAAGGGGCTTAGAGAAGAAGAAGAGAGACTATTTAGAAATTTATATTAATATCCCAGACAAGAGAATATGGTGGCTTAGAGCTGTGGAAATGCAGGAGAGAAGCAGACATATTTAGGATGTATCTTGGAAATAGAATCAAGAGGATTTGTTTTATGGGTTGGATACAGGGTGAGAAGGAAATAAAGATGTCTGCTTATTTCTGGTATGAGTATCCAGATAAATGGTGGTGACATTCACTGAGATGGCAAGCCTAGATGGTGGCCAAGTGATAGTGAGAGTTTTATTATGAATAGTTTTAAGTTTGAGATGCCAAATTCCACATACAGCTCTATGTTCTGGGCTAAGACTACAAATTACTGCATTTATTATGATGTTTGGAAATAACTTTTAAACCTTTTCTTTCTGAATTGTGAACTCCTTCTCAGCATAGCATGCTTTTATATTCCCTCTTGTACTCCTTATTTCTGGAGTCTCTCAATTACCTGGATGGATGAATGGATGGATGATGACAGGGACTTCTACACTGCTTACTCTTTATTTCTCTGTCTTTTCTCTCCCTCTCCCCCCATTCACTTTATGTGCCACCTCCTTGCTTTCTGCAGTTTAACAGAAGCACTGTATTAATTGGTTCTCATGTTGCTAATACAGGCATACTTGAGACTGGGTAATTCATAAAGGAAAGAGGTTAATTGACAATTTGGCATGGCTGGGAGGCATCAGGAAACTTACGATCATAGTAGAAGGGGAAGCAAACATGTCCTTCACATGGTGGCAGCAAGGAGAAGTGCTGAGCAAAGGGGGAAAAGCCTCTTATAAAACCCTCAGATCTCATGAAAACTCATTCAGTATCATCAGAACAGCATGGAGGTAACCACCCCCATGATTCAATTACCTCCCACCAGGTCCTTCCCATGACACATGGGGATTATGGGAACTACAATTCAAGATGAGATTTGAGTGGGGACACAGCCAAACCATATCAAGCACTAAACTGGGAGTTATCACATTTGTATACTAGCTGTGTGACACTGGGAGCTCTAATTAATATTTTTCTGGGCCTCAGCTTCTTCATCTGAAAAATGAAGTAGTTAGACGTGATCTCTAAATTTCCTTTCAGCTTGAAAATTCTGTAATTGATTTTTTTTTTCTCTGAGATGTTTAAATCAAATATGTACTTGTAGGCTTTACTTTTTATGTTTTTAAAGGCATGCATTTTTAGAAAGAGACCATTTAGAGATAATCAGTTCAATTCACTCGTGTGAAAGGCGAGGGGAATGGAGCCCTATGATATGCTCCTCCATTTATAAAATAAGGCTACCAATGATAGTAACAATAACAATAGTTATAGCAATGATAATTGCTTCTCATCCTTTGTCTAAGATCAAGTGTAATAATAGTAATGATAAAAAGAACACCTATATCAAAATATTCTTGTGGAACTAAAATTAGATAAAACATATAAAAGTGTCTAGCTAGGAGTAAATGTTCAATAAATATTGATTCTCACAGTGGTTTTTAATATTAAATGTCATGTGACTTGCCCCCAAATATCTGGCTGGTGACTGGCAAAGCTGGGACTGAACTGTTTCCTTAAGGCATACAAGCCATTCATTTTTCTTCTAGGTGCCTTCTTGTCTTTTCCTCCACAATCAGAGCTAAACCATGCTTCTTCATACAATATGGAGATAATACAGTGAAATAGTTATGAATATACCTTAGGGGTTGGATAAAACCTGGGTTTGAAACTAAATTCTGATATTCTCTATTTCTGGGACACTGGGTAAGTTACTGAATGTTTCTGAATCTCAGTCTCTTCATCTGTAAAATGAGGATAATGATAATAGGTACCAATCTCAAAGAGATGCAGTAAGAATAAAAGACATTATGTCAAGTACTTGGAACAGCTCATGGCACGAATAAGGTCAATAAATAGTATCTATCTTAATTATCAACTTTTCCCCTACGTGCTAAGTGGCAGAAGTTCTCCACATTGTCTCCTCATTGCCTATACAGAAGTTATCACGCATACTCTTGAAAGAAGACTTGGACCACTCATGGCAGAAAAATATATAAATTCAAATGTTGATTTGAGAAATATTGTCAGAATCATTCAGTTTGGATGTTAGAAGGTGATGGAAAAGCTGAAGTCCCAGACAGCAAGCTGTATGGATTTGAGCAGAAGGATGGAGAGGCATTTAAGGGAGTGGGCAGGAAAGAAATGAAATTGGCAGATTATCCAGTGTGTTTTAAATGTTTGAAAAATATTACTAGTGGTTGGTAGATGTGTGGAAATATTTTAAAAATTCAGTGATAATTCATGTAAATCTGAGTAAATGAGGCTAGTAAAAGAAATGTCATAATTGGGTATCATTTGGCTCAACAGTGAACAATATTACACAGACAAAGTTATGCAAACACTGACTACCTATGTAACCATATATTGCAACTTCACTCTCCTGGGAAGATGGGTAGGTGGAAGGGGAGGAGTTGATAGTGGTGCTGAAGAAAAGCACCACTATCAGCTAAATTCTCATCTAAATTGACAAGAAGCTAAGGGATAATATCTAAGCTTGATAAATAAAAAATACAAGATTTATGTTTAGAAACATGCAGAAAAACAGCTAAAGAAGCTGAAAGTGGCTATACTTGGAGAATAGGACATGGGGAGTTAGGGGTTTGTTGGATAGAGGCCACTGTCTTTTCTTGTAAGCATTTATGAACTGTTTAACTTTTAAAACAATGATTACTCTGATAGCAAAAATAGAAAAAAGTGATAATACATACTATCTTTCTTTTTTGTAAATGAGATAAATATGAGTTATCAGTAAAATTTACATGAAATTTTTCCTTTTAAAATGCTTATCAAGACTTTCACAGTGGTTGCAGAACTACAACTCTCACGTATTATGTATAAGGATGTTTATAAAATACAGTATTGGACAATAGAATTTTTCTCACATTTATATACAGATATTGTTAATGCTGGAAATAAAGCATATATTGATTAAATTATCAATGCCCATGTATTAATAATATTACCAGACACATGTCCACAAACAAAAATTGAGGTTATAATTTTTAAGATAAATAGATACCATAATAATGCAGGATAATGCTTATTGTTTTACTACACTTTTCTTACATTGAGTGCAGGAATTGAGTTTTTCTCATCTTTGATAACTCTTGGAACCCAACAATGAATATATGAGTTACAAATGTTTTCGTTAGTGACTTTTGTTAATTATATTTCTTCTTATGAATATGTGAAAGACAGTAAACCTTTATATTTTGTTTTAGATAATTTACTTTGTTAAAAATATGATTTTGATAGGCTCATTTGGTGGTTTTGTTGTATACATTTTGGAAAATATAAAATTCTATTACACACTAATTTTATAGCAGATTTATTAGCAGATCCTATAATCTTAAAAACAATATAGTAGTGATTCTTATTTGGGGAAGATCAATGACAATCACAGAATCACCTGGGAAATTTAAGAAATTAAGTTACTACCCACCTTGGATATTCAAAATAACTCTCAGTACCATGGGAGAGTAGGGTGATGGTTCTTATCAAAATCTGAGAGAAGTAATCCACTTGAACTGGGACTTCTGCTGTCGGTAAAAGTGAAGTAATAGGGGCCAAATTTACACTGAAGCAACCAAGAATTAATAAAATGTGTGAAACGACAGATGTTGGACATCAGACACTGAAAGATAGTGATCCCTGAGAGTAGAAAAATAAACAAGGTGAGCCCTACACTTTCCCTCACTTATTGACTTGAGAAGGTTTCCAGGCCACTGTGCAGGGAAGAAAAACCCAAGTGAAGCCCAGAGGACCCCCTAAGTGAGGAGATGAAGCTGAGTGAATGGGGAGGTCAAGGTGGTTAGGATTCACACACACACACAAAAAAAGTCCTCAAAAGGATAGAGCTGCTTTTAAAGAGAATTCCCAAGGTCTGCAGAGGGTACCTTTCAATTCAGTGGAATAATAATTACCATGTAAATGTGAAGAAATTAACCAGCCTACAGAAGGAACCAGCTGAAAATGTTAGGGGTAACAGTGGCTAACACTCACACAGTGCCAGCAATAATGCTGGTTTCCTCCAGTCAGACTTGAAAACCTCATGATTCATGGGCTAGAAAGTTCTTGTCTCAGTGGTGAAGAATAACTAACCCATGACTGAGCATGCTCCAGACCTTCCCAACAAATCATAAAACCAAAGCCAGAATGAATCAAACTATTTCTAAGTAACAACTCTTCCAGAACAAAGCTTAAGTATATTTATTGAAATCCAAAAATACTGAGCACCCATCAAGGAAGATCTACAATGTCTCGCATTTAATTGAAAGCTATCAGGCATGTAAAGAAGCAGGAAAGCACAACCACTAATGAGGAGAAAAATCAAACAATCAAAAGTTATCCAGAGATGACATGAATGTTAGATTGAGCAGATATGGACTTCAAGATAGTCATTACAACTCTATCCCATATGTTCAAAAAGTTTAGATATGGAAGATACAAAAAAGACCTAAATTAAACTCTGGAAAAGATGAATAAACTTGAAGACATAAAAATAGAGATTATCCAAAATGAAACACGAGAGAAAAAAGGATATCAAAGAGGACATCAGTGAGTTGTGGGATAACTTCAAGCAACCTCATATATATATAATTAAGGTCACTGAAGGAAAGGGAGAGAGGATTGGAAAGAAAGATATTTGAAGAAATGATGCTTAAAATTGTTCCAATTTTGATAAAATTATAAATCCAAGAAGTCCAATGAAGCCTAATCACAAAAAGTATGAAGAAATCTTCAACAAGGCACATCATAAACAAATTTGTCAAAACCAGTGATAAACATAAAGAAGGAAGGGCATTAAAACTGGTAGCCACATGGGTAAATAAAGAAGAATTTTTGGTACAATTTAAATCTCATAAAAATTGCTTAAACCAAAACAATCACAATGTAATATGGAGTTAAAAACATGGGTGAGAATAAAATACATGGCAGTAAAAGCACAAATGTCAGAAGGGAGAAAATGGAAGTATATTAATGTAAGGTTTTTATACTATATATAAAGCGGTATAATATCACTTGAAGGTAAACTGGTAAGTTAAAGATGTATAGAGTTAACTCTAAAGCAGTAACTAAATAACAAAACTAACAACAGAGGGGATAAAATGGAATAACAAAAATATTTAGTTAATCCAAAATAAGTCAAAACAGAGGAAAAAAGAAAGAACAGGTAGAACATTTAGAAAACTAATAGCAAGATAATGATAGATTTAAACCTAACCATATCATGAATTAAAATAAATGTAAATAGCCTAAATATTTTAATTAAAAGGCAGATATTGTCAGATTATGTGAAAATTAAGATCTATTAATAACCATATGTGGCTTGGGAGAAACACTTTATCAATTATAAGGAAAAAAAGAAAAAATATACAATGTTAACATTAACAAAACAAAGGTGTTTTCAAATCTACATAGTGTATTATCCAATGTGGATCATATTCTGGGCCATGAAACATTCTCAGTAAATTAGAAAAGTATTCAAGTCACAAAAAGTAGATTCTCTGAACACAGCAAAAATAAATTGGAAATCAGTAAAATAGTCCATTTAATAACTAAATGAAATTACTTATACAACAATTCAAGTGAAAGTATCCTTTGATTTTAGGGACAAAAACCTATCAACTCTCACCTCAGGAGGAAAGATTATTATGTTAGATTATGCAAAAATTACCAATATAGGAATACCATTTTAGGTACAAGTTTACACAGGCAAAATAATGTGGGTACTATGAGAAAGACTTATTCAGCAAATATACATGTACTTTGGATAAATGGAAGGAATTAGGAGACTTTGAGATCTAGCAGGTATAATGCATAGTGTAATTTTATTTTCTCTTTGCATTGCAAATACAGCCTAAAAGTCACTGAAAACACTTTTCCTTCAGACAACATTTAAATTTAATTTACATGCATTTGAGCTATCCCTCCTTGACCCCCATGATGATTGTCCTTTTGGGGGTAGATATTTTGAAATTGGTTCTACCATGTATGTGTAGCTAACTCACGTTATTCATTATTTCTGCTCAATACATATACTGTTAGTGTAAAACTCTTCATTGACCTTCAATTGCATCTCATCCACTCCCACCTATGTATTTTTGCTCATGTTGAAACTCCACATTGAATACCTTTTCCTTCCATTTTGCTTTCCAAACCTCATCCATGCAAGCTCCCATCTTACCTGCTATGGACTTTTCCTCTATTATTCTGATCTGTCACTTATGTTTCTTCTCTGAACTCCTACAGAATTTCATAGATAATTAAGACTAAAGCAATATCACACAGACTCTCTTGTTAATTGATTTTGTATTCAGCAGGTTTTAAACTATAGTATACATTATAATTACTTGGGGGTGATTGTAGCAATGCAGGTTTGGGGCCAAATCCTCAAAAATCCCAGACCACTAAAACTGGGGGCTCAGGAATTTATATTTTATAAAAAATCTCAGGAGATTCTGATGTGATGATTTGCGAATCACACTTTGGAAAAAACAAATTTCTTTAATGGATTTTAATAATTTGTCTAGTTCACACATAGATGCACAGTATGTAATCCTTCTTTTATATTTTTATGTCAACAGGTAGCATGCTAAGCATATAATGGATCCTTAATAAATGCTTGTCCACCTATTGACATAGTACAGTTAAACATTTTGTGTATGTACTCTTCAGTTAGCTTTTTAAATAAATGATTGCATACCAGGTGTTTTAATTTTTAATTTTTTTCTAAGCTGATGATTTTGCTTTTCATTTGAATAATGGAATTTTAGAGCTGGAAGGGATCTGTAGAATTAATTTAGCTCAGTTCTCTCATTTTTTTTTCTGGTGGCAATTGAGGGCAAAATAGGTGAAGTGACTTAACCGAGTTCATACAGTTAATTAGCAAGAGAGCTACATCGACAATCCAACTCTCCAGGCTCCCAAGCCTAGTGTTCTTGCTGGGGCACATGTTGCCTCTTACCAAGAAATTTGCCCAGTAGTTCTAGTTAGTTACACAAGTGAGAAGATTCAAACATGCATTTGTCAATAATTTGAGTGACTAAAAACTTTATGTCACTCTAAAGAAATCACAGCAACTGTTGCTTTAGCTTGTTTGCTGTGGATAATTTTAGATTCAATACTTCTTTGTTTTGGGGGCTTTCTTGTACATTGTAGAAATTTTAGCAGGATCCCTGACCTCTAATCCCTCACTCATTGCCAGGAGCACCCTCCTACCACAGTTGTGTCAATCAGAAAGGTCTTTAGACATTGAAGAATATTCTCTGGCAAGCAAAATCACCTGCAGTTGAAAACCTCTACTTACAGACAAAGACATAGATCATAGATTCTTGAAAGACTCGTAAAGAATGTTTACATGGAAGGATGCTTGGCATTTGAAATAATCCCTACCCGAAGACACCATAGGCATATGCCATAAACAAAAGAATAATGAAGTTAGGAGTGCAGTGCAGTGTTATAATGTAGACTGTACTGAGGCATATGATGGTGTGATTTTGACTTTACGGCTTTTTTATTTGTATGAATTTTTATTTTTCTTCTTAAAAATTTTACTCATCAGTTCTAAAGTGCCTGTTTCTTTAAGTAGAGCATTATGTTATGGTATAAAGAGTGGTTTTTATCATTTATAAACCAACATATATCTATTCTAGACATGAAGCATTTGTTTTGCAGAATTTTCTAAAGTCAAGAAAAATTATGTAGCTATACCCTTTAGAAAATGTAAATACATATAGTGCTTTGTTATATGCAATGTCTTATCTTTTTTTATTTACTCTTTTCTTTGATTGTAGAAGCTTAGGGAAGCTATTTGACCACTTAGTCTAGCTTGACCTTAACAGAATAGTTTCTTAATGGATATCTACTCATCTTTGCTGCAGTACTGAAGGAAACAACATCTTTCTACTTTCACAGAAGAGGATATAAACTGAGGTTTAACAGATGAGCAACATGTTATCAAACAGCTACCAGGCAAATGTCTCTTCAGTGCTATTAAGGGTCCAAAATAAAGGAAGAGGAATATTGTTTAGGGAAAGTTTTATCCCAAAGAGTAGCTTGTGAAATTGAGGCAGCATGGAGGGAGTAGAAGATTGAGTTTCAGTTCAGGCTTTGTCACTAGGACAATTTCTACTCTTGGGATCATTTTTATTCATCAGTTAATGACAGTTTTGGGCCAGTTGATCTTCTACATGCCTGTGCTGCATATCTAAAGTAGAAATTCTAATTATTTATGTTGCTCAAAATATTTTTAAGCAAAAAGATGAAAAATAGTATTAGAAAAATGCCTCAACTGATAACATAAACCTAATCAGGAAAAACTGTCCTCTTGTAGAGTTAAATATGAGATTTTACTTTGAGGGCATATGTACATATATACCTCAATACACAATGGTTCTAATTAAAATAAAACAAAATACTAACCTGCAAATAACTTTCTTTTTCTATGTTTGAAACAAAATACTGTATTTGTTCTTAACAACTCTCTGCTCAGTTAGGTCAATTAGTGGTTTAATATTTAAAGGAAATACTCAGCTATTATAGTATTGATGATTTTCGTAATTAAAGAAATTATAAATATCAACTGCTTAGACTCCGATGAGCTTGTTAACATGTAGTAGAGAATACAAATGTTCATAACTGATACCATTTTTCTTAATCCATGGCAACTAAGCACTGTCAGCCCTTAATACAATTACATCAAGCTCTCATACAAGTTAGCTTCTGGCCAAATGGTCTGACACAGGCAGTCAATATTTGGTCTTAATTATGTTGATAAACAACAAAAGTCACTTTTTTGTGTGTAGGCTAAATGCTCACAGTGGGTAGAGAGACAAGCTGTTGTACTTTGATTTCACTATAAAGATTGTAGCAAAAGGTCAGAACTCTTTTGATGCCAGCTAATTAAAATATCAATAATTATGCAACTTATAAATTTGCTTTTAGTGTGTAAAGCTGAAACCTCTTTTTCATATATTTTGTGACTAGGTACTTTAGGGTAATGATTTTGATGTGTTAAGTGTCAAGGAGATTGACATGTTAAAGAATACTCAGGCAATCATTCCTGGAGTTGGGTTTTCTTCCTTCATAAAATTGAGTACATGAAACTGTGATCCTCCCATTCATGACAAAGGGAAATTGAATTCGGGAGAGAAAGTCACAAATATAGAGGAAAGTATGTTCCATCAGATCATTACCGAAACGAGATAGGATATTCTTCACTAGTGGTTTTTGGGCCTATTACTATATGCCTGTGAGTGTTCTAGCGTAATTAATTGTGTTAGCTTCCTTAAAAATTTGTCCCTTTAGATCACACTGCAATCTATGGACTCTGTCTTAGAGTCACTGAGTGTTCTTATTAAAATGCGTATTCCCTGGCCTCATGATCAGATGTTCTGTTTCAGTAGGTCTGGAGCAGAGCTTGTGAATATACTTCCTAAATATTTGTTCTGATACTCATTAAAAGTTCTCAAACCACTAACTTAGGTTGCAGGAACCTAAACTCTGTTAGGACAAATATTTTGTCTATTTGCTTGCTTATCTTTCTGCTCATTAATCTCCCAGTGACCCCTCTTCCCTGCTCCATCCCCTACCATAAGCTTACCTAGGTTTCAGTGAACTGTCAATTCCTGTCTGCTAATTGGCGCTTAAAGTATTGATGCTCATGGTGGTATTTTTGTTTCAACAATAATAATAACAGCAACAACAACAAAGTAATATCTGGTTTACACATTTGAAACCTTGTATCTCTTCGACCCTTAAATACTTCTGGTGCCACAAGTTGTAGGGAATTTTCATACTGTGAGATGATATTGGCCTTGGACTTTTATGTAATCACTTGAGATGAGTCAGCAAATTGGGAAGTAGGAGTACTCTTGAACATCCTCCTAAACTGAGATGGTTAGCAATAACTGTAGTCTATGTGGAAGTAACTGTAAACCACGTAAATATTTCCCATTAAGGTCCAACTAAATGTAACCATTCACAACCCAATGCCCCCTTTAGGTGAATGCCAAAAATCCCTGCACACAATCGCTGCCACAGCACACAAGATTACCGGAAGTGTGACAGAGGGGGAAATTGGAGGAGAAAAAGATAGTGGCCTTAACGTCATCGAAGTATCTTCTTTTGCAAATTTTAGAAAAACATATAGATTACGAGAACATGTGTTGTCCTTCTCTTAAAGGGTTCCAGATAAGTAAGGGGCCCTGAAGATTAAGCTTCACTGACTTCTCAGTAAGCACACTTCTGCCTGTACACCTTGCTCAGTAATAGAAACAGCACAAGATGTATACATGGTAAATGAATGAAAGACTAGAAAAGGTGTAATTCTTTTTTAAAAATTATTTTATTTTAGATTCAAGTGGTACAGGTGGTACAGGTACAGGTTTGTTTCATGGATATATTGCGTACTGAAGGGGATTAGTCTTCTAGTGTACCCATTACCCAAATAGTGAATATTGTATCTGTTGCCTATAGGTAATTTTTAAACCCTTGTCCCCCAGCCCCACTCTCCCGCCTTTTGGAGTCTCCATTGTCTACTCTTTCCATCTTATGTCCAAGTATACTCATTGTTTAGCTCCCACTTCTAAGAGGGAACATGTGGTATTTGATTTTATGTTTCTGAGTTAGTTCACTTAGCATAATGACCTCCACCTCCATCCATGTTGCTACAAGGGACATAATTCTTTTTTTATGGCTGCATAGTATTTAATGGTGTATATATGAATTTATCTAGTCAACTGTTGATGGACACTTAGGTTGGTTCCATGACTTTGCTATTGTGAATAGTGCTTCAATGAATATACAAGTGCTGGTGTTTTTTTGATATAATGATTTATTTTCCTTTGGGTAGATACCTAGTAGTGGGATTGCCGGGTCAAATAATAGTTCTATTTTTAGTTCTTTAAGAAATCTCCATACTGTTTTACATAGAAATTCAACTAATTTACATTCCCACCAACAGTGTATAAACATTCCTAAAAGGTGTAATTCTTATCCTCCCACCTTTTCAGATGAAGTGTTGAAGTTGACCTGTTTGAAATCACGTAACTTATTACAATGGGACAAGTATTAAAAAGGATACTTCCTGTTTATGAAGTTTGCCATGCTCCTCAGTGAGCACTACTCCTAGTGTAGCTCACTGTCACTTGGGTTCCATGTTGGACATTGCCCCGGTTTCAGAGACCAATCTGCATGGCGACATTTTGTTCTTTAAGAAAATTTCTATCTGCGTGGGCCCATTCTTTGTTAAAAGAAATCCAGAAGAATGTGACGGCTACTATTAGGTTATTTCTTCCAGATATCAAAACTCTTTGACTTAGTTAACTTGTGAGTTCTTAATAAGCCTATAAAGTAGCTGTATAAATGCTAGGTAATGGAGAGAGAGAGAGGGATATTCCGACTTTTGGGTACTTTCCCTGTGAGACTGCCTAATGTGCCACTGATGCTGCCTTTGACAGGAGAAGGACTTAAATGCCAGTTTACTAAAGTCAGTATTATACAGGGGTTGATAGCATGATTTATGAAGTTGGCACTCCTGAGTTCTTAACACAGCTCTGCTGCTTACTATGTGACCTGTGCTCATTCACTTAGTCCTATTTCACTATCACATATTCACTATCTGTTAAGTATAACTGTTTTGAGGATTGAATGAATTAATATGATTAGTAAGTATTCAATAAATACTGGCAATTACTGTTGCTGTACTTGGTTTTGTCTTTGACACTAACTAGCTTCTTGACATCAGTTTCCTCATCAGTAAAAGGAGTAGTTAAATGATAGTTAAGATTCATAAAATTCTATGTTGAGTAATATTGGATTATACATATTATATTCAGAAAAAATTATTTTGAAGTAAAAGCTGTTGTAGAACTCCTTTGTTTAATAATTGAAAGATAAAATCCCACTAATTTTCTAGCATCTTAAAAGATAAAAAATCCAATAAGTTGGTTTCTTTCTTTCTCTTTGGAAACAAGTATACTGAAGAGCCAGTCTTGTTGCCTAATGAACCAAGAACCCAGACCTTGGATTTCATTACTGTTATGATTCCACATCCCACTAAAGTCTCTTATCAAATGTGGCCTCAATAAGTGCAACAGGTAATGCAATTCTTTATTAAATTGTGCTGAGTTAGCTTGTGACTGACATGAGCCAAAATGAAATGTAATTATTTTAAATCTGTTCCTATTGGACTGTAGTTGCACATCATAGACAGATACTAACACATGCACAACTGCTTGTGAATCCTCATTTATCCAGGCTTTATTCTGAGTAAGTATACTGAATACCAAGTCTTTTTAATGAAGCTTCTGTCAATAATAAAAACTAAATATTAAACAACTCCTGTGTTATCCTGTTTTGAGTAAGTTGTTGCTAAGACTAATTCAATAGGTTGTTTTCTTTCCCCTCTATGGAATATAGAATTACTTATAAAGAGACCCCAGCCCCCAATATTAATCTGTGCCTTTTGGAATTTTGTAAAGATATTTATAACTTTGAAAAAAGAGAGAATACATTGCCTTATAATAATTGCTAAGATTTTACACCAGAAATGGTTATAAATGCCATATATGTGTAACTAATTAACTAATTAACTTAATCTGTTTTTAAAGAGGAGGAAATAAATGTACACAGAGATTACACATTTACCCATTTACACATTTTAGCTAGTGAAAGAGCTGGATTCACACCCAGGAAGCCCAGTTTCAGTGGGTGTTTGTAACCACTAAACTACCATTGTTTCTCAAATTCCCTCTAAATTATACTGGTTTCCTTAGGCAGAGAGACACACTAAGCACTGAACAGTGAGGATTGAACCCACAGAATGCAAGTTTGTATCTGGTGATATTTATGTCTTATTTTGTTTCTCAGTTAGAAAGAATACAATATACCAAATGCAACCCAATTTTTAAATAGGAGAAACCACGAATAGGTAGTTATAAAACTTGCCTGCGGTGATCTGGAGACTTTAGTGAAAAGCAGGAATAGTACAAGCTTGTGACTCTGACTCTGTCCTTGGCTAAAGCCACTAGAGAATGTGTCTGCCCAGTGACAGCCATCAGTGGCTGTAGGGGATAGAGATGACTTGGACACAATTAGTGATTCCAGAGGGAAGTGACAGAACATGAAACGCCTGGGGGCAAAAGGTGCGTGTTGCTGGGATCTGGCTTATGGTAATAACTTCACCAACAACCTGAACTCAAAACAAAATTGATAATATATTTTAAAGGGCATTCCAAAAGGATCTTACTATCCAACCCTTGGGTTCCACTGTTATAGAGTGAGCCCGCACTTTCATCCCTGAAGTCTTTTTTCAGAGGCAAAGACACATGGGCAATCCTACAAACTCTTCCCATGACTTATTGGAAGCATAGTGCTTCTGTTTTTCATTGACTTTTAAAAATAGTATTACTTTATATCAGAAATAATAACTCTTGAATAGACATATTACATGCAAAATAACCCATAATACCAACTCAGAGAGGAAATAGGAATTATTTTAGTCCCACCATTCAGAAACTATCAGTTAACATTTTTCTATATTTACGGCTATAGTTATATCTATAACAACTTTTGAACCACATGCATCTGCAATTTTGGATCTTGTATTTCACTTAATGTGAATAGATCTCCAGGTTGTTACATATTTTTAAATTTTAAATTTGAAATGCCATTTAATGGGTGGATAATAACCTATTGCACATTGTACAATAATTTATTCTACATGCTCCTGTTGAGCAATTAGATTGTATACAGATGTTTTCAATTCTGAATAACACATATTTTTATACTTGAGTCCTGGAATTTTAAAAATTATTTTTAGGATAGTCTTTCTTAGGATAGGCATTTTTCTTCAAAGAATGTACAGTTTTAAATAAAACTTCTAATATGTATTAGAAAATTGTCTTACTGAAATATCTTAGTTTTTAAAAAATTCTATCAGCTGTGCAAAAGGATGTCTGTCTCATGAGATCCTCAAAAAATTAAAGATTGTCATTAAAAATATTTGGTTAATTTAGCAGGTCAACACTAAATTGAATAGGTCATACCCTATTCAATTTCTATTTTTAAACTATTTGTCATCTGCGTTTCCTCTTTTACAAATGAATTGTTTACTCATATCCTTTGTCTAAGATCTAATATATTAAAGAAGTGTTTGCTACTGTATGTTATGATCAAAATGATGAATTCTGAACAAACTTGGTTAAAGCAAAACATGCTAAATGCCAATCAACTTCACAAGGAGTTTAAAAGTTTTCCTTTACTAAATAAAATCCAGCCAGACTTTTTAAAATGAGATATGTGGAAAGATTTAGGTGAAACAAATAACATGTTTATAATATCTTATAAAATGGTGATGAATTATAAATAATGCAGAATTATCCTTTACGATTTTGGAACAAGGTAAATTATTCTGTTTAAATAAGAATTATCCTTTACAGTTATCTTTTACAATTTTGAGGAAATTATCCTTTACAATTTTGGAAGAAGGGAAATGCATTCTTTTTTAAACAGAAAAATATTCTTTTAAAATAAGATTTAGGAATATGTTTCATTCCTAAGTCTTATTTACTACTCTAACTGCGCATTGTTTCTGAATTCTTACAGTGCATTATAACGACTTTGAAGAGCAAACAAATGAGCAAGAAAACAGAGTTGTACAAATATTGTCAAATATTTTTTCTCCACGTCCAACCATTTTAGGTTAAACAGTCTAATAGCTCTTTTGACCTTGTTCACCAAGTCAGCTTTCAATTTGTTCAAGTAGATCTATAGCTTTAAAGATGTACATATTCTTTGAACATTTTTTCCCTTAAATCCTCTGATGTCTCTTTTTTCTTAAACAAAAGACACAGTTTGCTTAGCTGTAAAATTTGTACTTTTCAGAAATTAATGTGAATCTTCCCAAGCCTAAGAACAATGATTCTGTTTGGCTTAACTCCAATCATCTGCAGAAAAAAGAACAAACAAAACAAAACAAAACAAAAAAAACCACCAAAACCACACAAACTGTAAGGAGAGTAATGGTTTGTAGAAATCTGCAGGAGGCCTTGGTCCTTGGTCCAGGAGTACTACTGCTGACAATTACACAAATAGTGTTCCTATGCAATTATCCCAGCAATAACCGATAGCAAGCAAAAATTATAGAGGCCTGATGCGATTTATACTCAGAGGTTTCTATGTAGCACTTTGTTTGAATCAAAATGGCTATCTTTTTTTTTTCTTTTCTTTAAAGAAAATAATCAGTCAGCTTCTTAGGAGAACATAATTTTCTTCCATCTAGTTTTAAATGGCATTAGCACAGCAATCAGATGTCAAGGTGAAAGAAACATGTCTGTCCCGGGTACATAAATGGCAAAAATACCAGGTAATATGGGTACCATTTCCCTGGCTTTTGCATTTTAAATAGCATTAACCTTGTGCTGTGTAGAGTTATGATTTCTTGAACTGTTTTCACTCTAAAATGGGCAATCAGTTCTACAATTTAAAAATATGCTGTGTGCTGTCAAGTTTTTCCCTTGGATGTGAAGGCACAGAAAAGTATTCAGTTTGTTTTGGTTTTCATGTTTGCATGATTACTGCACTGTATTTATTTCCACAATTCCTTCAATGTCACCATTTGACTACCCTTAATTGAAATCTGCTTGTATTTGCTCTTTGCCTAGGAGATTACATCTCAGAACATTACGTAATACATTTTAAGCAAATCAGATTGGAAGAAATTATTTTTTCCTTTTTTAAAAGATGCAGGTATTAATGGTCATGTATGAAGTGTATTGAAAAGTAATAAAGGTCTATTATTTAGGAAGTCAGACAGCCATTTTTACAAAAACTAAATAGAACCACAGAATGTAAGAAGGAAGAAAGAGAGCACATGTGTACCAAGTTCCCTTCCAATGATCCCTTTTATAAAACTTGACTAGAGGCAAAGAGAAAATGAAAAGCAGTTTTTAGTGAAGCTGCCTTTGGAAATTGTGCAGATTCTCTTTGGCTGAAGAAGAAAAAAAGCAGAGCTGGACAAACAAATTTATTTCTCTATCCTTAATGGATTGAATGGAAAGTGAATTCCAGTGGGCAAACCAGTTTTGTCTTCATTGGGGTTTAAAAATTTATATTCCGAAGGAAATTTGGTAGCTTTTAATGAAAGTTCCATATTTTTTTTCTGAGGAAGGTGGTGGGCATTTTTTTTTTTTTTTGCTTATTATGTGTATTAGAAAACCAGAAACAACCGAATAATTTTCTATATTTAAAATGGTGGAGCAGAAATTGGCTGGTACATAATCATTAGTAAATAAATGCTTGTTGGATTAAATATTACTTGACGTAGTCTTGACTTGAAGCCTAGGCCAGTTTTATGACTAATTGACTAATGACGAAGATACCCAGATTTTAGCCTTAATTCAGAATGGGCCTTAAAGGAATGGAGGGACTGTCCAGCAAACTTTATCAGGGTAATAATTTAGAATATATGTGGCAGCAAATCTCTAGTTTCATCTATCCACCCAATACTGTCTTTTCCTTAAATCTTCCAGCTAACTTATCTCCACAGATTTAATGAATCACCAAGTCCCATCAGGCTAAGATGTTCAAACACCCTTGGTTTGAAAAAATCATCTTGAGTCATGATCAGTGTAGTCATTTGTTCTGTTGGATAAAAATAAAACAAACTACAGGTTTCCCCAAGTTGAGATCTATTACTAATTCCACATCATCACATAATTCTCTAATGGGTGTTGAGATTTCCTGTGGCATTGGAAAAATTTTTCAATTATATTTATTTCCAAGAACATTTCTAAGAAAATAATCCTTTGATTTAACTGTGGAATTTAGTATGAATCTCTAGAAAGCTGAAATGGTTATGTCAGTGGCTGAGGTGTGGTTTTAATCTACTACGCTGTAAGAGGTACACAAACTGATTACAGGTGGAGTTATGCTTGTTAAGAGCTGAGTAAGATCTTGGTCTCAACAAGATGTGGGACTCAGGGAGCTTATAACATGTTGGAAGAAAAAAGCAAAAAAAATAAGACTATGCCAATGTTAGCTACTATCATTGCTTAGGTGTTAACCTTCAGGCATTTAGGATGACACCGAAGTTGTCTAAAATACAATAATAGCCAGGGGCAATCCTTCAGTCTAATGAGACAGATGTGATCCAAACCTGGGGATGATGTACTTGTCAGAGGAGGAGCAATACTGACCATATGGTGTGAGATCGACTCACATCCATCAGAATGAGCGGGTCGGTGCTCTTAGGATTTGAAACTGAGAATGTTGTGCTTATGGGGCTGTACATGTCTTTGGGTGTATGTGAGTGGGTAAATGAGCTGCGGTACTCAGTACCCTGAATTGCGGTCCATAAATACATTTATAATACGCTCTTAGTACATTAATATGTGTTATCTATTTTCCACATACTTCCACATCCTTTCTTATGTTCACATTTCAGGAAAAGCAACAGTATTTGGGTAGAAAAGAGGCTCTAGAGATACCTGTTTTAGTGTTAAAAAACAGAACATGGCTGATCTATTTCCTGAATTCTTTGGCCTTTTAAGTATAAAGTCCTTCCATTCTTTAGGAAGGCTCTTTGCTTGAAATAATACAGCCTGTTCACCAGAACAATTACGTTTGTAACAGTATGTGAAACAAGACTTTAAGGATTTAAAAAATGAAAGAAACAATCAATACCTTAACTTTTCTAATTCCAGTTTAAATTTTTTCTTGATCCTATTAGAATTTTAGGAGGGATATCAAATTGATGGACATTGCCATGACGTCTTGAATCACAGGGGTGTTAAATCCCTTTTGGATCAAGACACACATAGATGTCATCTTCTGCCAGAGCTTGATAGTAGGGAAGGGCAGTCCTTGGAAGGCAGTGTGGTTTGGCTTCGTTTCTGAAAAAGTGTAGGTCCTCAATAAAAGGCATTGAATGAAAGGACTGAATGCAACCCAGATATGCTGGTGTCAAGAACCTGTGGTTCTAATGGTCAGGAGTGAATACAGTTCACTGGTTGGGGAAAACTAACACACAACTGATAGACTGAAGTCCAGTGGGAGTTATTTTCTGCTCAGCACTCCATTGGCGGCTGCATTTGTGAATCAACTAAGAGCAGCTTTTATTGATATGGTCACTTTGCTTTTAGTTCCCATTTTGAAGTGTGTCTCTTTGATGGATGTGTAAGGAATCCGCTTAGACACCTCTGACAGAAGACACCAGGCAGAAGATATGAGTGGATTTTGAACAATCCTGATTCCACAAAAGAGATGACACAGACTGCTGAGTAAAACACAGCAAGCCAGTTTGTAAAGAGACCAAGCATTACATGACAGAAGCACCTAAGTCACTTTTCAGGCTGCTTGTCTTTGAGGGCTGGAGAGGAGGCTTCTTTCTGAAAGGAGAAAAGAAAAACTTTCCCAAGGCCAAAGCACACCAGGTTGTAAAAGCTTGGAGTAGAGCTTTGTTGACCTCTTGTCCAATCTCCCCAACCTCATTTCTTTGTTCTTCTTGGCAAGGACCCTCTGCTAGAATTTAGGCAGTTTCCTTCGCAGATCTTGGCTATAACTTGTTCATTACCAGTTTTGAACCTTTGCATTTGTTATTTCTCACTGAATGTATTCTCTGCCTGATTCCTGTGTGTCTACTTTATATTTTTTATCTTAAAAAATCTGGCTTACATCTAACTCTTGGGGAAGCATTTCATATCTAAGCTTCTCCTGCCTATGTCCTATGTCCCCGCTGGGCTTTCTATCTGTATTTGGAACAAACAGATCTAGTTTAGACAGTATAATTTGCATTGGGGTTAAATATTTGTTAACTATGGATAGTCATTCTCTCTAACTATAATATAGGCTCTTGAGGGGAGGAACATATTTACTCATGCAGTTGTATTCTTCCTTCTTCCCTCCATCCAGGATAGGCCAGTGATTGGCAAACAGCAGGCACTCAGCACATGTTATGGCTATTGATCCAAAAATAAGTATCTTTATGATGGGCCCCCACTCAGAGCAGGTGAGCATCAGGAAAATGGAAAAGAGTGATTATAGAGTGTGTGTTCTGGGTGTCTACTGCTGCATAACAAACTATCCCCAAATTTGGTGACTTGACACAACAATCATCCGCCATTTAGCAGGGTTTGGAAGTAATTGCTCAACTCTGCTGTGTGTGATGTTAGCTAAAGTTTCTCTCTACTGAGTCTGGAGCATCTACTTCCAAGATTGCTCACTCACCTGGCTGTCAAGTTGGCTCTGGTTGTGTGCTGGGAGTTCAACTGCAAGTGTTGGCTGGGGGCTTTGATTTCTCTTCATGTGGGCCCCTCCACCAGGTTACCTGTGCTTTCTTACAGAGTGATCAATGAGTTCCGAGAATGCTCCGGCAGGCAGAAAGTAAAAAGTAACTGGCCAGTTAAGGACTATGTATGTCTAGAACTGACACAACATTACATCATCAGAAACAAACCCTACCTCTTTATGGGGGAGTAACATGATAGTATTGCAGAAAACCACACTTGTTTTAAACATAGGTATTTGGAAAATACAGACTGCTATATGTTGTGTTACTAATAAAACTACACAAAGTCACATTACATAAAGCATGGAAACCCCTAGGTAGTGAACTCTTTTCAAACCAGTGATGATAGTTAACCATTTATTTAATGCTTACTCTGTGTCAGGCATGGGCTAAAGGGCTTATGCATGATTTCTCTTTTGATTCTCACAACTTATGGGTCAGACATTTATTCCTGTCCCCATTCCAGATGAAGAAACAGATACAATGAGGTAATGTACCTTGCTCAAGGTCATAACTATTAAGAGGCAAAGGCAGGATATGAATTGAAGTCATCTAAATTCATAACACATATGCTTAACTCTCCTGTTTCCTAGTCGACGACTACATAGAATGAGACATTGTAATGTAGCACAGAGATATGAGAAATACCAGTGGTCACTTGTCCAGAGGTTAAGAACCTGTGTTTGGGTCCATACATGTGCTTATGGGATAGTTGAAACCGCTGTGATTGTGATATAGCATTGTTCATGTGGGTACATCCCGGGCTTTTGTTAGTCTTAAAAGGGCATGCATTGTAAATGCTTAAATGTTAAAACAACAACAACAACAACAACAACAACAACAACAACAATGTGATTAGACCCCTCTTCCTAAGGCAGCCTCAATCTCAAATATCTCATAACAATGTCAATCAACACCTTCCTTTAAAACATTCAGAAGGAGGCTTGCATGGTATACTGGGGTCATGCTTGCTGTGGGTCCTGTGACAGACTTGGTCAAAATCCTAGCTACTCCTTTGCAATCCTTTTAATCTCGGGTAAATTATTGACCCCTCACCTCAGGGTCGGGTTTCTTGGTTTGTAGACTAGAGCTAATGACAACCGCCTTTAAGGGTTTTGATGACAGAATAATTTACTGTGTGTAATGTACCCAGCAGTAATAGGGTTTTACTCAGTGTTATTTCCTTTAATGGTATTTTGAGTATTGCACAGAACTGGTGCAGTAAAAACATTTCCTTCTCAAGTAGCTGCTACCCTCTAAAGGCAGGACAAACCTCCAGTGACATTCATCTCTCACATCACTCATATACAGCGACATAAACTGCTCAGCTCAGTTTTCAGGATTCAGTAGAATGCTGGACCCCATATTTTCCTCCTTGTGCAAAAACATTCTGCAGATTTAGTACCATGTAAAGGCATACAGAAAATCAATCCAGGCAATTGCTTCTTTACTTTCTGATCAGTTCCTCCCAGTTTATCCCCAGCTTTGAATGTACTTAATCTCTTCTATGTAGACCATTATCCTCTCTGCCCCCACAGTCCTATCATAAAAAAAGATTCAAAGCACTTCACACACATAAAAAGGCTTGTTATTAAAATTTCTCTTCTGTCCTCCCTAATTTGATATTTTCTTAATAAAATCTGAGAGAGATTTCTATGAAATTTATGTATGAGCAACATTTTGATTTTAAATTCTTACAATTAGGTTTTATATGGGTTTCTTTATTATCAGCTTTCAAGAGTCAAAATTGTATCTGTTTATTTGGTAATTTTTTTCAGTGACACATTTTATCTGTTTTTTTATTTTTTATTTTTTGGCAAATATTAACAAGTCTTTTTGGGAGGTGGGAGCTCCTGTAGGTAATGGAAGTGAGTTGTAATTCTTCCAGAGTGTTTTTCTCAGGTGCCACTGGACATCCTGTTAGACTTGAAGAGTTAGAGCAGCTGGGGCTTGGGAGAGACTATTAGTAAATGGTTAACAGTAAAATCGGCTTTTAATTTTACCTTTTTAATATCTAGGAGACATTGGAGCCAATAAAGCTTAGTTACTACATAAAATGATATCTATTAACAATGCTTCCAGTGTGGTCTCTTTCTTTGTTCTTAGAGCCTTTTCTTACAAGTAGGTTTAGTTCTTTAAACCTTTGATTGTGGCTCCATACTGAGCTAGATTCTTATATCTCATAGGCTCAAGTCACCTATGAGCCCAACCTTTTCCTTTTATGTGATTGTTACTGATACTTAATAAGTTTCATTTCTCCTTGTTATTTTTAAATTAAGTTTCATCAGCCTACAGCAGATTTTGAGGTATTTTCTAGTTAGAACCGATTGTTTAAACTGCCTACCTTTCTTGCTTGCTTTTCATTTTGTTTCATAGATGACTGCCATCTTTTCTGTTGATTATCTTGCTATAGTTTGTTTGTTTGTTTTGATCTGTTTTTGGAAGTATAGTCAACTGCAGGAAAAAATTAAAAACAATAGAATATTGTTTACATCCTAATATTGGGATCTTTTTATTTTATTTTATTTTGAGACAGAGTCTTGCTCTGTTGCCCGGGCTGGAGTTCGGTGGCATGATCATAGCTTACTATAACCTTCAACTCCTGGGCTAAAGTGACTTCCACCTCAGCCTGCTGAGTAGCTGGGACTGTAGGTACCATGCATGGCTAATTTTTAAAATTTTTTAGAGACAAGGTCCCATTATGTTGCCCAGGCTGGCCTTGAACTTCTGGTCTCGAACTTCTGGTCTCAAGTGATTCTCCTACCTCAGCCTTCCAAAGTGTTAAGATTATAAGCATGAGCCACCACGCCCCGCTGGAATCTAATTTTAGAACATTAATATGAACATACAAAAAAGTCTTAATTTGATTGAAAAAGAAAAGTCCTTTCTTTCTTCTGTCACCTCTCCAGTGTCTTAGAAGATCTTTATTTACAATTTCCCTTAAATTGGTAAGACATGCTTTTGCCTTAGGTGTTTTCATTGAAATTCATAAACACCAGACAAACTCATTATTTGGATGCCCAAATTTAATAAAAATATAAATTCTTTGCTATTGTGAATAGTGCCGCAATAAACATGTGGTGTTTGGTTTTCTGTCCTTGTGATAGTTTGCTGAGAGTGATGGTTTCCAGTTTCATCCATGTCCCTACGAAGGACATGAACTCATCCTTTTTTATGGCTGCATAGTATTCCATGGTGTATATGTGCCACATTTTCTTAATCCATTCTATCATTGATGGACATTAGGGTTGGTTCCAAGTCTTTGCTATTGTGAATAGTGCCACAATAAACATACGTGTGCATGTGTCTTTATAGCAGCATGATTTATAGTCCTTTGGGTATATACTCAGTAATGGGATGGCTGGGCCAAATGGTATTTCTAGTTCTAGATCCCTGAGGAATTGCAACACTGACTTCCACAAGGGTTGAACTAGTTTACAGTCCCACCAACAGTGTAAAAGTGTTCCTATTTCTCCACATCCTCTCCAACACCTGTTGTTTCCTGACTTTTTAATGATTGCCATTCTAACTGGTGTGAGATGGTATCTCATTGTGGTTTTGATTTGCATTTCTCTGATGGCCAGTGATGATGAGCATTTGTTCATGTGTCTTTCGGCTGTAAAAAAGAAAAAAAAAAAATATATATATATATATATACACAAATTCTTTTGGTTCCTATTTTCTCCCTACTTTCTTAAGACACAGTGATTAATTTATGCTGAGAACACTCATTTTTGTCTTAGCTGAGTTCCCTAAAACTTTCAGCGCTAAGTTAACAGGTACATGAGCTTTTTTCCTCAGTTAGATGCCACTAATCCACTCAGTGTTGATAGAAGGCTGGGGGTAGGTCTGGTGCCTTAGCAGAGCCAAGTGTAGACATTATAGGCTTAGGTCTGTAAACTTCACCTTATATTTTTCCTTCAAGATAATGCTACATAGACATGGATTTCAGTCATAGAAACTCAAATATGCCACTTAATATAGAATGAGTCATCATGATGTCACCAATTTGAAGTGGGCATAGCATACTGGGCCAGTAGTCAACTTGCCTGCCAAATCTAATCCATTTGTAGTGGTTGTTTTTCTGAAATTACAACTAGGCTGACATGAAAGATTGCCAGAATCGATTATTGATATCTACCATGAAGTAGGGAGAGAAAAATCATAATGGTAGAGCCATGCATTTGCCATCTTTAGGCATTATTTATGAAGAAAACAAAGAAGGACTCCTTTTCATTTTACTTTGATGCCTCAGCTACAAAACAGAATTCTACTTGAAAGGTTAATATAACTCATTTCTGCACATCTTGAATAATCCACTTAATTTCAATATTCGTAGTATAGTCAGGTCATATAAAAAATAATAGCCTATGTAGAAGTCTAGTATTATCAAAAAATTACAAGCTGTGAAGTTTGATTTCTCAGACCCAACCTTCTCATACTATAATGCAGATGTGCTTTGCTTTACTCCTTGGCATTAGATATTTCAAAGACTGTTGACATTTGAAAACCAGAGTAGCTGAACATGGACTCTCTAAAGAACACACTCTAATTCTAGAAAAAAGGTAGTGTGATCTTTATTATTTTGTTTGATGTGACAGACTGCAAGGGAGTATACTCTGTGGTCATAGGGATGCTCTCATTTCAGAAGGAGCCACTTACTTGAATCCACATTATTACTGTTACGCCCTCCAATGGTAGGTTGTTGGCAAGTATTTATTACCCTTTCTGCAGTGTGTAAGTTAAATTTCTTTTCCAAGGCAGTGGGGCCCTAAGGGAAAGTCAAGGAAGCGGGAGAGTGAGAGGAGCCTGGGGTGAGACGTCTGGTTCTATAACTTCCTTCCAAGCCATTAGTTGATCTATTGGATCAGCTTTTCTCAACCTTTTGTGTGTAACTTTCCTGGCAGAGCTGTTGAATTATGTGCAGCCACTTTCAGCAAGCTGCTTAGGTCAGGGGGCTTTTCTTTGGCACTTAGCTCCCACATACTTAAACAAAACCTCAATTTGCTAAGGTTTTTAACACTAGAAGCTTGTTCTCCTTATCTGGTTGTATTATTTCTTCCACACATTGTTATTCATAACACATCTGGCTGCAGGTTACAGCATTTTGGCTGAGTTTCACCATGCTAACCTTTGTTACCTCTCCTAGGGTTTAGGAAACAGGCCCCTCTGGATTGAAATATTAATGATCATAAGTACAACAGCAACCCCTCTGCTTTTCAAGTAATGCAATTCTAAGCCGAAGGGCAGCAGCACCAATTATAACTACGAGAATTCTATATACTCTCCCAGTAGGATACACAGATGCACACACAGGGACTCAGCTGGGCTCTGATACTTGCAACTCAATGCTTCCTTGTGCTTTGGTGTTTTGAAGCTCTAAAAGAGAAAAATGATTCTAGCAAGGAGATTTGGTTGGTGAGGGAGAACCACTCACAACTGCTGAGCTAGCTGTGTAGCAAATTGCTCTTAGGTAGGGTCTCCTTACTTCTTATAACACTCAGTTTTGGAGATGAGGGAAGCCTATGTGACACACACACATACACACACACACACATACACATATCTCTTTCTCTCTCTTTTTCTCTTTCTCTTTCTCTTTCTCTTTCCCTCCCTCCTTCCCTCCTCTGGGCTGTTTTCAGTAATTAGAATAGTGTAACAAAGAATGTAGTAGTACATTTTATTTTCAACTCAACTGTCACCTGAGAGACGCCCTGAGACATTCAGCCCAAGGGTGAAAACAAATGAGAAAAGATTATAAAATGGGTCGAGTCACATGGTATAGGGAGCCTGTTGGCAGAAACAGATTCACAGACTGAATCTTTTGAGGCTGACTTTTCTGCTAGACTACTCCCTAACTCCAGGCTGACAGTCAAAAGCCTTAGATGATTAGAGGGCATAATGAGGTTTTGTAAAGGTCCATGAGTTCTCAACAGGAAGAAAAGAGAAAAAAAGTGTAGAGCACTAGGCAGGGAAAAATTTAGGTATTTACATAAAAAGAGAGTGGTGCCAAAAGAACAAAACTGCAGAAAATGGGCAAATAATGGGGAAAATGTTGCTGAGAAACAAAAGAACAAAGCAGTATGTGATTTTTTAAAAAAAGTATATATTTAACAAGATGATGTTTTGATATACATATACATAGTGAAATGGTTACTACGGTCAAACAATATTAAGCATCCAAATGAGAGTTACAGATAATGGCACTTATCATTTATTGAATATCTATACTGTTTCAGGCACCATTTTAAGTGCTTGGCATACTATTGACTTATGATCCTTGTAATGACCCTGTGAGGAAGGGAATATTTTATTACCATTTTACAGATAGGAAACTGGAGGCACAAAAAACTTAAATTTTAATTTGCTCAAGATCAACCTTATATTCTTAACCATTATACGTCAGCTTCGTCCCAAGAGATTGAAGAGGCTTTTTAAGAAGAGGTTGGAACAGTTGGAAAGGCCAGATGGAAAATATTGATCCTCAAAAAATCTGTAGGATTGAGCTAGGCAGGGGAGCTGATGTCTATTCCAGGCAGATGAATAATATTAACAAAAGTACTTCAGCAAAAGAGATGCGTTACAAAAGAGAGCTTTGTAAATGCATGATTTTTAATGGTTGATTCATTTCCTTGAAGCAACTGATTAACTTACTTTCCTTTTCCTCTATAACTCTGAATTCAGCTCTGGTGATAATGAAATGAGTTTTTTTTTGTTCTTTTCTTTTCTTTAAACCATAAGTTTCTTAAATGTGATTTTTACAGATATTCTTTAATGACTAACACATTCCTGTGCTTGAGTGATGTTAAATAGAAACTTTAAAATAAATCTAAAAATAAATACAGTTGATGGATATCCTAATGGATATTGTCTTAACATATCCTAATGGATAATGTTTAATATAAATGGGAATGCTCATGGTATAAAAAATATGTCTGGTATAAGCTAGTGTTGTTTAAAAATGTGTATTGGTATGTGCATATATTCAAAAAGATTGGAAAAACATATCTCTAGTTATCTCTGAGTGGTGAGAATATCAATGACATACATTTTTTCTGAATTTCCCAATTTAAAAAATGACATGTATTATCTCTATAAGCAGAAAAAATGCCATCAAAAGTAAAAATAAATATGGCTCTAACATCATGTTTTAGAAATGGCTCCAGTAGATAACTAAGTTATGAATTCTAACCAATAAGCATATACATACTTAGTTCTGCTTTTTATTTGAATTAAATCTTTTGACTTTATATGCAAGATAGAACATTGACTTCCAAATCTCTAACAGAATTAGTCAAACCTCAGGAGGTCAAAATGAAACCAATTCTGTATCACACATTGCAAAGAAAACTGCCAGTTCCTGTTCTAAACTTTGGGTCCTTGGATTCTTTATCTGATTTCTAGTGTACAGCACTACTTAATTAGGAGAAGAAAAACATTGTTGTGTATTTTTAAAAAGAAGAAACTGTGTCTTAAGGCAAAAATCAGCCTAATTTTATGTAGGTTATATTCAGTCATTGTGTCTGAATTCTTAGAGCTCTTTGAGAATGCCCACTAACTAAGAATTTGAATATATGTGCTCCTAGTTAGAGCCTAGAATGAGCAACAAAATTGGTGTATTCCATTACAGAAATACAAACTTATGAAAGTATAATATGTTGATGTTACCATTTTTATTGATGACATAGGAAAGGAGGATGCAGAAGGGGTTGAAACAAGACTCAGAAGCACTTTCTGACTATGAGCAATAAGGTGTGAAAAATGTGGAGAGCTAGTATGAGAGCTGGTAAAGGGAAAGGATTTTAGGAGAAGTCAAATTTCCTTGGGGTGATTCTGGTTGGGGGAAAAGGTTGCCCATTTGGAAATTCCTCTTTCTCTATAGATTGAGACAAATATCCCCAGCAAATGCTTTATCTTTTTACCTGGAGTCCAAGGCAGCCACTGTGCTCTGCTAATAATGCACGCAGAAATTCTTTGGGAATGCCACTTATTGTGGTTAACTGGCTTGCCCAAACCATAAACCCTAGAGGGAGCTTAGTTAAAAATTGATGGGCCATTGAGATTAAAAGAGCAAAACAAACAGCCACAAAACAAATGAATAAGTGATGCTTCTTCAGTTAGCCAACGCCAGAACTCTTCACTGCCAGTTGGCATTTGAATAGGGTGGAATATATGCAAAGAACAGGCAAAATGCCTCTCTCAGTTCCATTGCATAAAACTAAGAAACTTCCCACCTCCAATCCTTCCTTTTGTCTCCAGAGCACAAAAATTAAAGATTTAGCCCATGCTTTTTGACTATCTGCTCACTCCTTGGGCAGAAATATCAATCACCTTGCCATCCGCTTACTCTGATGGGGCTGTACAGTTTTTCTTTTTCATTGTCTGTTTGCCATCCTAGTCTCCTATAGCAAAACAGATTCAAGCCAATTGCAAAATTAATTTTAAAAATAAATGTCTTAAACCAGCGTAGCAGTAAATTAATTTCATGCCTATTCTAAATAGTTCCGTTAATAAAAGTAGAATGCGTATGGTACTTGAGAATGACTGTACAGGGGATGATTTTGCTGGCTTTCTCCTCGGGATGTGACATTGCTCATGGCTCTTCCCAATTGCTGCCAGGAGCTGTGTTGATTGTAGGTTGTGGGTGCTTAACAGCCGTCTGGAAGGAAAGTTGGCAACACCTAGTTGAAAGCATATCTCAAACTGAGGGATCCTGGCTGCCATCTCAGTTAGTAAACACTGTAGCTTCCCCACTGGGTTGAACACTTACTCCAAATTCCTAATGGGAAGAGAAAATCAAGAAGGAGGGTAAAGAATAAGCGTCACTTGAATGCTTTACAAACCGGCAATTCATTAAGGCAGGATACTTTTCTTTTATTCCAGAACTCAATCCAGGTGAAGTGTGGTCCATTTCTTTCTTAATCTCATTAGATAGAGCTAGTCAATTACTGCTCAAGTTTAAAAAGAATATGCACTCTGTGCTTTTTAGAAACCAGAGTTTGTAACAGTCTTTGCTGGAAATAAGCGAAGAAGCAGGAGACATAGGATGATTTTGCTCTATGTTTATTCAACACTACAATGTCAGTTCTGGAATTATTCTATTGAATCTTTTTCTATTATTTGCTGGACTGTGTCCTCTCAGGAAGTAAACAAGTAGATTTCAAGAGTCCCTTAAATTTTGGATTAGAGGTAGCAGTAGTAATAAAACAGGGAGCTTTTGTTGAGAACGCTTTCCTCCCCAATCACCTGTGGCGTATAAAATGGCACCACAAATCAGATGTGGCCCTGTGTATTCTTTCTCATATTTTCTTTCTGGTAGTTTTCAGGGTCATTCTCAGAAACCTGGAGAGTGATGATGGATAGACTCCAGCCCACTGTCACTCTGGGTGGGTCCTTTCAAAACATCAAAATGTGATTTTGCTGTCATTTGAGCGTCAGTTTCTTTTCTCTCAAGAGTAGTTAGAAAGAACATCACTGGAAAGAGTTTGTTTTATACCCATCTTTTAATTAGTATTTAGTAAAAATACTAATGCAGGATCTTAGTATTTTTAAAGCCAAATAAAGCTAGGAAGACATAAGTCAACGGAGAAATCGAAACATAGAATCTAGATTTGTTGCTTAAATCTGATTCATGAGCTTATGCAATCCTTAGAATGGGACTATTTCTATAGAATCATAATGAGTCTGACATACATTCAAATATAAAGGAGAGAGGGTTTAGGCATAACAAACCTTGTTGTGTTCTAAACTAAAACATTTTTATCCAAACTAGATGTTAGTTTACTTTTATACTAGAGAAAAAACGTGAAACTATGTAGCAACAAAATATTGAAATATTTTGACTTATGCTACATCTTTTTAAACTTTATAATTTTATTTTTTTGGGTGTTTCACTGGTGTGTTTAAGTGCCCTCACAACATATTTTGTGGAATAAACTTACACTACCTCTTGGCCCATGGTTGCTTTTAATGACAGTTTTGCGAAGCACAACTTTACAGTGGGTTTGGCTTTCTATTTCTATGATTCCTGGTGAATTTTAGGGCCACAAATTAAATAACAAAGGTGTTAAAATATTCATTTAGTTTAGTATTCTCCCACAAACCTCATTGTAGCCTAACTCTCTTCCTTGAATTAGGAATGGGGGATCCTTTGTGTATCTTAAAGTGCCGACAGTTTCCCTTGGAAATTCTGTTGGTTTGGGGCATGCTGATTACTCCAAAGTCGGTGGGATTATGCCAGATAAGGACTTTACTGTCAAGAGAATCCAGTTGTTATTGCTTCCTTCTTACCCACTTTGCTTTCCAAGTAAGCACAGCATTGTGTTTTCTGAGTCTCTCATAGAGGCTCCAGCAAAGGAGCTTCAGTCTCTCTAGTTCTTTGGCACTATCGATTCTGACGACTCAGACACTTGTCCAGATGGAATCATTGGAATCTTCTCTACGTAATGACACTGTGATGCTCTCTTTTGGAGGACCATGAAATTGTTCCCAAATTAAACCTGTTGTTTAACTTTGGTTGCACGGACAGAGACTGTGATGATTAATTTTAAGTGTCCACTTGACTGAATTAATGAATACCTAGGAAACTGGTAAAGCATTATTTTGGGGCTTTCCTGTGAGGATGTTTCCAGAGAAGATTGGCATGTGAGTTTGAGTGGACTAAGTAGTGAGGATCTACTTTAAAAGTGAGTGGGCAGCATCTAATGTGTTGGAGCCTTGGATGAATAAAAACAGAAGAAAGGCAAATTGGTCTCTCTCTCTCCTGGATCTGGGACACTCTTCTCCCGCCCTCAGACACTAGGACCCCAGGTCCTCCATCCTTGCAATTCTCAGACTTACACCAGTGGCCCCCATGAGTTCAAAGGCCTTTGGCTTTGAATTAAGAATTACGCTATTGGCTTCTCTGATTCAGAGGTGTTTGGACTTGGACTGAGCCATGCTACCAGTGTCACAGAGTCTCCAGCTTATAGGTGGCCTGGGTCATGGCACTTGGCCTCCCTCATTATCTGAGCCAATTCCCCTAATAACCTCATATTCGTTCATATTTTTGTTCTCTCTCTCTCTCATCTATCTATCTACTCTTAGTTCTCTCCCTCTGGAGAACACTAATACAGAAATCCATCATTTACTCAAATTATTTCAAGAACAAGAAGAAAAAAAGAATACTTAAAGATTCATGTGGCCTAAAATTTTCGTGAAACATTCAGGCTTCTCTGTTGACTGTCTGCTTTATCTCTCACACATACACATCTCTGATGGAAGCTTTTATTTTATTTTATTTTATTTTATTTTTTTGAGATGGAGTCTTGCGATCTCGGCTCACTGCAACCTCTGCCTCCCGGGTTCAAGCGATTCTCTTGCCTCAGCTTCCCCAGTAGCTGGGATTACAGGTGCCCACCACCACGTCTGGCTAATTTTTTTAGTTTTAGTAGAGACAGGGTTTCACCATGTTGGCCAGGCTGGTCTCGAACTCCTGACCTCAGGTGATCCGCCCGCCTCGACCTCCCAAAGTGCTGGGATTACAGGCGTGAGCCACCATGCCCAGCCAGGAGAATGCTTAAGTAAGCAGGTATGACTATGTAAGTTTTTAGCAAAATAAACTTTATGACAAAACAATAATTAGAGATAGGAAGACTCACTACCTAACCATAAAAGGTATGTAGAACCAACATATCAGTAAGAGAATATTTCTTTTTTTTTTTTTGGTGTGTGTGTGTGGCATTGTTTATTTACTTTCCAGATGAATTCAGATTACGAGAAGCCTCTGGAATGCTCGTTATCCCTGTAATCTAATTTACTGCTCTGGGCACCTGATATGTTCTATACCTTAGGTAATGTTAATTTTATTCTTTTTTTTTCTTTTTATTATTATTATTATTATTATTATTATACTTTAGGCTCTATGGTACATGTGCGCAACGTGCAGGTAAGTTACATATGTATACATGTGCCATGCTGGTGCGCTGCACCCACCAACTTGTCATCTAGCATTAGGTATATCTCCCAATGCTATCCCTCCCCCCTCCCCCCACCCCACAACAGTCCCCAAAGTGTGATGTTCCCCGTCCTGTGTCCATGTGTTCTCATTGTTCAATTCCCACCTATGAGTGAGAATATGTGGTGTTTGGTTTTTTGTTCTTGCGATAGTTTACTGAGAATGATGATTTCCAGTTTCATCCATGTCCCTACAAAGGACGTGAACTCATCATTTTTTATGGCTGCATAGTATTCCATGGTGTATATGTGCCACATTTTCTTAATCCAGTCTATCATTGTTGGACATTTGGGTTGGTTCCAAGTCTTTGCTATTGTGAATAATGCGGCAATAAACATACGTGTGCATGTGTCTTTATAGCAGCATGATTTATAGTCCTTTGGGTATATACTCAGTAATGGGATGGCTGGGTCAAATGGTATTTCTAGTTCTAGATCCCTGAGGAATCACCACCACACTGACTTCCACAAGCGTTGAACTAGTTTACAGTCCCACCAACAGTGTAAAAGTGTTCCTATTTCTCCACATCCTCTCCAGCACCTGTTGTTTCCTGACTTTTTAATGATTGCCATTCTAATTGGTGTGAGATGGTATCTCATTGTGGTTTTGATTCGCATTTCTCTGATGGCCAGTGATGGTGAGCATTTTTTCATGTGTTTTTTGGCTGCATAAATGTCTTCTTTTGAGAAGTGTCTGTTCATGTCCTTCGCCCACTTTTTGATGGGGTTGTTTGTTTTTTTCTTGTAAATTTGTTTGAGTTCATTGTAGATTCTGGATATTAGCCCTTTGTCAGATGAGTAGGTTGCGAAAATGTTCTCCCATTTTGTAGGTTGCCTGTTCACTCTGACGATAGTTTCTTTTGCTGTGCAGAAGCTCTTTAGTTTAATTAGATCCCATTTGTCAATTTTGGCTTTTGTTGCCATTGCTTTTGGTGTTTTAGACATGAAGTCCTTGCGCATGCCTATGTCCTGAATGGTATTGCCTAGGTTTTCTTCTAGGGTTTTTATGGTTTTAGGTCTAACATTTAAGTCTTTAATCCATCTTGAATTGATTTTTGTATAAGGTGTAAGGAAGGGATCCAGTTTCAGCTTTCTACATATGGCTAGCAAGTTTTCCCAGCACCATTTATTAAATAGGGAATCCTTTCCCCATTTCTTGTTTTTCTCAGGTTTGTCAAAGATCAGATAGTTGTAGATATGTGGCATTATTTCTGACAGCTCTGTTCTGTTCCATTGATCTATATCTCTGTTTTGGTACCAGTACCATGCTGTTTTGGTTACTGTAGCCTTGTAGTATAGTTTGAAGTCAGGTAGCGTGATGCCTCCAGCTTTGTTCTTTTGGCTTAGGATTGACTTGGCGATGCGGGCTCTTTTTTGGTTCCATATGAACCTTAAAGTAGTTTTTTCCAATTCTGTGAAGAAAGTCATTGGTAACTTGATGGGGATGGCATTGAATCTGTAAATTACCTTGGGCAGGATGGCCATTTTCATGATATTGATTCTTCCTACCCATGAGCATGGAATGTTCTTCCATTTGTTTGTATCCTCTTTTATTTCCTTGAGCAGTGGTTTGTAGTTCTCCTTGAAGAGGTCCTTCACATCCCTTGTAAGTTGGATTCCTAGGTATTTTATTCTCTTTGAAGCAATTGTGAATGGGAGTTCACTCATGATTTGGCTCTCTGTTTGTCTGTTATTGATGTATAAGAATGCTTGTGATTTTTGTACATTGATTTTGTATCCTGAGACTTTGCTGAAGTTGCTTATCAGCTTAAGGAGATTTTGGGCTGAGACAATGGGGTTTTCTAGATATACTATCATGTCATCTGCAAACAGGGACAATTTGACTTCCTCTTTTCCTAATTGAATACCCTTGATTTCCTTCTCTTGCCTAATTGCCCTGGCCAGAACTTCCAACACTGTGTTGAATAGAAGTGGTGAGAGAGGGCATCCCTGTCTTGTGCCAGTTTTCAAAGGGAATGCTTCCAGTTTTTGCCCATTCAGTATGATATTGGCTGTGGGTTTGTCATAAATAGCTCTTATTATTTTGAGATACGACCCATCAATACCTAATTTATTGAGAGTTTTTAGCATGAAGGGTTGTTGAATTTTGTCAAAGGCCTTTTCTGCATCTATTGAGATAATCATGTGGTTTTTGACTTTGGTTCTGTTTATATGCTGGATTACATTTATTGATTTGCGTATATTGAACCAGCCTTGCATCCCAGGGATGAAGCCCACTTGATCATGGTGGATAAGCTTTTTGATGTGCTGCTGGATTCTGTTTGCCAGTATTTTATTGAGGATTTTTGCATCAATGTTCATCAAGGATATTGGTCTAAAATTCTCTTTTTTTGTTGTGTCTCTGCCCGGCTTTGGTATCAGGTTGATGCTGGCCTCATAAAATGAGTGAGGGAGGATTCCCTCTTTTTCTATTGATTGGAATAGTTTCAGAAGGAATGGTACCAGCTCCTCCTTGTACCTCTGGTAGAATTCGGCTGTGAACCCATCTGGTCCTGGACTTTTTTTGGTTGGTAAGCTATTGATTATTGCCACAATTTCAGCTCCTGTTATTGGTCTATTCAGAGATTCAACTTCTTCCTGGTTTAGTCTTGGGAGGGTGTATGTGTCCAGGAATTTATCCATTTCTTCTAGATTTTCTAGTTTATTTGCGTAGAGGTGTTTGTAATATTCTCTGATGGTAGTTTGTATTTCTGTGGGATCGGTGGTGATATCCCCTTTATCATTTTTTATTGCATCTATTTGATTCTTCTCTCTTTTTTTCTTTATTAATCTTGCTAGCGGTCTATCAATTTTGTTGATCCTTTCAAAAAACCAGCTCCTGGATTCATTGATTTTTTGAAGGGTTTTTTGTGTCTCTATTTCCTTCAGTTCTGCTCTGATTTTAGTTATTTCTTGCCTTCTGCTAGCTTTTGAATGTGTTTGCTCTTGCTTTTCTAGTTCTTTTAATTGTGATGTTAGGGTGTCAATTTTGGATCTTTCCTGCTTTCTCTTGTGGGCATTTAGTGCTATAAATTTCCCTCTACAAACTGCTTTGAATGCATCCCAGAGATTCTGGTATGTTGTGTCTTGGTTCTCGTTGGTTTCAAAGAACATCTTTATTTCTGCCTTCATTTCGTTATGTACCCAGTAGTCATTCAGGAGCAGGTTGTTCAGTTTCCACGTAGTTGAGCGGTTTTGAGTGAGATTCTTAAGCCTGAGTTCTAGCTTGATTGCACTGTGATCTGAGAGATAGTTTGTTATAATTTCTGTTCTTTTACATTTATTGAGGAGAGCTTTACTTCCAAGTATATGGTCAATTTTGGAATAGGTGTGGTGTGGTGCTGAAAAAAATGTATATTCTGTTGATTTGGGGTGGAGAGTTCTGTAGATGTCTATTAGGTCTGCTTGGTGCAGAGCTGAGTTCAATTCCTGGGTATCCTTGTTGATTTTCTGTTTCGTTGATCTGTCTAATGTTGACAGTGGGGTGTTAAAGTCTCCCATTATTAATGTGTGGGAGTCTAAGTCTCTTTGTAGGTCACTCAGGACTTGCTTTATGAATCTGGGTGCTCCTGTATTGGGTGCATATATATTTAGGATAGTTAGCTCTTCTTGTTGAATTAATCCCTTTACCATTATGTAATGGCCTTCTTTGTCTCTTTTGATCTTTGTTGGTTTAAAGTCTGTTTTATCAGAGACTAGGATTGCAACCCCTGCCTTTTTTTGTTTTCCATTTGCTTGGTAGATCTTCCTCCATCCTTTTATTTTGAGCCTATGTGTGTCTCTGCACGTGAGATGGGTTTCCTGAATACAGCAGACTGATGGGTCTTGAGTCTTTATCCAATTTGCCAGTCTGTGTCTTTTAATTGGAGCATTTAGTCCATTTACATTTAAAGTTAATATTGTTATGTGTGAATCTGATCCTGTCATTATGATGTTATCTGGTTATTTCGCTCGTTAGTTGATGCAGTCTCTTCCTAGTCTCGATGGTCTTTACATTTCGGTATGATTTTGCAGTGGCTGGTACCGGTTATGCCTTTCCATGTTTAGCGCTTCCTTCAGGAGCTCTTTTAGGGCAGGCCTGGTGGTGACAAAATCTCTCAGCATTTGCTTGTCTGTAAAGTATTTTATTTCTCCTTCACTTATGAAGCTTAGTTTGGCAGGATATGAAATTCTGGGTTGAAAATTCTTTTTTTTAAGAATGTTGAATATTGGCCCCCACTCTCTTCTGGCTTGTAGGGTTTCTGCCGAGAGATCCGCTGTTAGTCTGATGGGCTTCCCTTTGATGGTAACCCGACCTTTCTCTCTGGCTGTCCTTAACATTTTTTCCTTCATTTCAACTTTGGTGAATCTGACAATTATGTGTTTTGGAGTTGCTCTTCTCGAGGAGTATCTTTGTGGCGTTCTCTGTATTTCCTGAATCTGAATGTTGGCCTGCCTTGCTAGATTGGGGAAGTTCTCCTGGATAATATCCTGCAGAGTGTTTTCCAACTTGTTTCCATTCTCCCCGTCACTTTCAGGTACACCAATCAGACGTAGATTTGGTCTTTTCACATAGTCCCACATTTCTTGGAGGCTTTGCTCGTTTCTTTTTAGTCTTTTTTCTCTAAACTTCCCTTCTTGCTTCATTTCATTCATTTCATCTTCCAGGGCTGATACCCTTTCTTCCATTTGATCACATCGGCTCCTGAGGCTTCTGCATTCTTCACGTAGTTCTCGAGCCTTGGTTTTCAGCTCCATCAGCTCCTTTAAGCACTTCTCTGTATTGGTTATTCTAGTTATACATTCTTCTAAATTTTTTTCAAAGTTTTCAACTTCTTTGCCTTTAGTTTGAATATCCTCCCGTAGCTCGGAGTAATTTGATTGTCTGAAGCCTTCTTCTCTCAGCTCGTCAAAGTCATTCTCCGTCCAGCTTTGTTCCGTTGCTGGTGAGGAACTGCGTTCCTTTGGAGGAGGAGAGGTACTCTGCTTTTTAGAGTTTCCAGTTTTTCTGCTCTGTTTTTTCCCCATCTTTGTGGTTTTATCTACTTTTGGTCTTTGATGATGGTGATGTACAGATGGATTTTTGGTGTGGATGTCCTTTCTGTTAGTTTTCCTTCTAACAGACAGGACCCTCAGCTGCAGGTCTGTTGGAGTACCTGGCCGGCCGTGTGAGGTGTCAGTCTGCCCCTGCTGGGGGGTGCCTCCCAGTTAGGCTGCTCGGGGGTCAGGGGTCAGGGACCCACTTGAGGAGGCAATCAGCCCGTTCTCAGATCTCCAGCTGTGTGCTGGGAGAACCACTGCTCTCCTCACAGCTGTCAGACAGGGACATTTAAGTCTGCAGAGGTTACTGCTGTCTTTTTGTTTGTCTGTGCCCTGCCCCCAGAGGTGGAGCCTACAGAGGCAGGCAGGCCTCCTTGAGCTGTGGTGGGCTCCACCCAGTTCAAGCTTCCAGGCTGCTTTGTTTACCTAAGCGAGCCTGGGCAATGGCGGGCGCCCCTCCCCCAGCCTCGCTGCCGACTTGCTGTTTGATCTCAGACTGCTGTGCTAGCAATCAGCGAGACTCCGTGGGCGTAGGACCCTCTGAGCCAGGTGCGGGCTATACTCTCCTGGGGCACCGTTTCCTAAGCCCGTCGGAAAAGCGCAGTATTCGGGTGGGAGTGGCCCGATTTTCCAGGTGCCATCTGTCACCCCTGGAAAGGGAACTCCCTGACCCCTTGCGCTTCCCGAGTGAGGCAATGCCTCGCCCCTGCTTCGGCTGGCGCACGGTGCACTCACCCACTGACCTGTGCCCACTGTCTGGCACTCCCTAGTGAGAAGAACACGGTACCTCAGATGGAAATGCAGAAATCACCCGTCTTCTGCATCGCTGGCGCTGGGAGCTGTAGACCGGAGCTGTTCCTATTCGGCCATCTTGGCTCCTCCCCCAGCTTTGCTTTTCTATGAATCTTCTTTATACACTTTCTACTAACTGGTTTGGCTCTGGTCCCTTATACTGTTAGCTTGCTTCAAATCTTATGTTTCCAACTCTATGATTTTATCTCCCCAAAATAACAGTTTAAGTTCTTTTGGGTTTTTTGGAAACCATTTCTTGAGAAGCCCAGTTTCATTTTATTTTAAATAACAGTTCCTTTCAAAGATCACTTGCTAAGTATGAATTATTTGCCTTTGGTTCATGTTCCCACCTCTGGTCAAATCATTTCTGCAGGGGTCTTATAGTAAATACTGCACCTAAGAATTATGAGCATTACATTTCTTTGTGGAAAAGGCTGTGGGCAGGGCCTACAATAACTAACCACCTGTGTATCTGATATGTAATCCTTAGAATGGGACTATTTCTATAGAATCACAATGAGTCAGACATATACCTTGTTTCATTCTAAACTAGAACATTTTTATCCAGTAACTAAAGTAGATGTTAGTTTGCTTTTAAACTAAAGAATAAACGTGAAACTATAAAGCCACAAAATATTGAAATATTTTGACTTATGCCACATCTTTTCAAACTTTATAATTTTATCTTTTTGGGTATTCAATGCCACCAGACTGAAGCCTACATATTTCTCTGAGGTGCTCTCTGAGATTAGTTTCCTGCTAGTGTGGCTATGTGGAGTGTGATGTTCTTATAATCGACCTAAATATAGTTTAGTTAAAGGAGAACATATGGTCTTTCAGTGTTGCTCAGGGCATGATTTCACTGGACTAATTTCAATCAGGTACTTTGTTTTCAGTGTGGCACTTAACAAAATCATAGGCAGTCTGAGCTAGTAGTGGCCTTACATCATCTACTTCAAATCAAGTCCAACCCCTTTATATTTATAGAAAATAATTTGACCAAATACAGGTAATCTGTGTGGGTGAAAATTAGCTTGCTGAATTGCAGGGTGAGGCTTTTTTCAATGTCCCATGCTATTTTCAGGGATAGATATAACATATAACTTTAAAATTGATATTCATCATAAGTCCTTTAAATACAGGTAAATAAAATAGAGCAGATTATGTGATACTAACTGTAAATGTCCTGAGAATGGTAGAAACTTCTGTTGACTATAACTGGTTCTAAACCAAGATGCTGGAATTTTATTTTCTCAAATGTTTTCGGCATTTAAAATTTCCCTTATATGTCTCTCTTTAGGTCCTAATTTCCTCGAATGAATAGGCAAACAAGAACTAATAATGTATTTTCTTTAGCTACATTCTCCCTCCTGATGCTATGATTTTTAAAAATCTCATGCTTTCTGCAAATATTTTAAATGATAAATTTTTACACAAGGCCCCAAAATAGCAGCTTACATGCAGATGCATAAAGAAAAGGCTGTATTTTGTATGTAAACTATGTTAATGCAATGAGGAGACTATTTTTTATTTGTTTCTTTTCACAGCATTATGACCTCCTAACTGTGGTTCTATTATTTTGTATGTATGTAAATCTCCAAACTTGATGCTTTGATCAAGCAATATGTCATCAAATATCCCTTACATAATGCATAAAAGAAAGTTTTCATTCTTAGCAAAAAAAAAAAAAATTCTCGTTTCAACAGAATAAATATTTATTGAATCAGTGCCAAAATGTTCAGTGAAGAACTGAGTACCCTGCTGGTACTTGAGGTCTATGTCAACTACAGTTTGATGGAGGGCTTTTTCTTTGGTCCTTAAATGGGTAATAGTTTCTAAAGCTAGAGACTTTTATCTGCCTCCAAGTCAGTACTGAGTGCAATGTTTGATATCTTTGCATTTGTAACCTGACCCATTTACTGAGCAATGTAACAGGGATTTGATCATGGATAAGAATTCCAAGTTAACAAATGCAAGGGGATTATGGAATTAGAAAAAAATTATAATTTTAAAAGCCTTTAAAATATTGACCCTTGACAATATAAATCTATGAATTTAAAACTATTTTGATGAAATTCGAACACAGAGTAATTAATGCGCCAGGCTGCCAATTCTGATGCATCACATCAATCTACTAATTTGGGATTACCAGACATTATGTGCATTCTAATCAATAACACTGGACATGTATAGCATCACCTATGAAAGTTTTGCAAAAATAATTGAACCTAAATCTAATTAAGCTTCTACACCTAGCTACCAGTTCTACATAAATGTTATGAGAAAAATAGAAAAGGGGGAGGAGCCATTGTACTTTAAAAGAAAAAATATACATAACAACCCATTGAAAGGGATATACGTTGTTAGGATTTAAATTCAAATATGACTATAAAAGAATATTTTTGAGACAATCAAGGAAAAATAGACAAGTATTAGATTTCATTTAGAGGTATTAATTTTGTTAAGTGTGATAATCATCTTATAACTATTTTAAGATATCTGTTAGCAATACATACTGATAAACTTATGGGTAAAATGATATAATATTTGGGACTTACTTTAAAGCTGTTCAGTATTAAAAGAAAATGTGGGAGGGCAGGTGCAGTCATGAATGGCAAGTTGTAAATAATTTTTGAAGCTGGATGATGGGTCTATGGGAGATTATTACACTCATCTCTATTTTTGTGTGTGTTTCAAAGTTTTCAAAATAAGAAAATTACAAAATAAGCTAACAGAGGTTTGTCTTCTTCCTAGAGTGGGCAAGATCTTTAGAAACACAACTCAGGTTTGACTTGGTAAGAAAAAATGATATTCTGTAGGTTCCCACACTGCTCAACACTGAAGGCTGACAACTTATTTATTAGGAGAGGGATACCTACGGTATTACTTTGCTCTATTACTGGTTGTGTGTCTACGGGCATTCACCTCTATCAGCCATTAGAGTTATCATTTGTGATATGAAAATAATAGTACCCATAGTACATGATTGTAATAAAGTTTAAATACAACAATGTATGTAAAATACTTGGTACAATGCCCGGCATTCATTCACTCCTCAATAAAATGGAGCTGTTACTGTCTTTACTTCACTTAACAAAGATCAATTGAGTGCCAGTTATGTGCCAGAACCTGTGCAATATCCACAGGATTTTATGACGAAAAAGATATACTTCTCCCCATGAATGGTGCTTAATTTATTTAAAAAATTGACTCAGAAGAGATTGATGTTTTGTTGATATAAAACTGTTAAATATCGGCAGTTTCATGCAGTTCAACTTGGTAACTAAAGTGAGATATGATAATAGAGGCAGTATAGTTAAGATGATAGATTCTAGCACTAGACCTTTTGGACTTGAAACCTGGCTCTGGCATGAATAAGCTGTGTGATCCTGGGCAAAGTCATCTTTTTGTGCTTTAGTGTCATTGTGAAGTGAGGGATAGAATAGTACTTACCTTATAGGATTGTTATGAAGATGGCACATAACATACACAGAACAATAATTAATACATAATGAGCCCTGTATACTATAGTAATCAGCATGTGTAGAAAGTGATGTGCGAAGGCACCCAATTGTGGGAAGTGCAGATAATCATACTGGGTGTTGGGGGTTAGTGCTGAGGGGATCACAGAAGATTTCACAGAGAGTATGACATTTGAGATTCAACAGGAAGAAGGAGTTATGCAGGCAAAGATTACTCTAAGCACACCTTAGACAAAGGACCTGGAATGTACAAAGGCCTGGAAGTGGGAGGGAAGTTTCAGGAGCAGAGAGAAGTGGAGTAGGGTTAGAGTTTAAAATGTGGGTCTTTGGAATGGAAAGGAACAGGATATGATACAGTCATGGTAGATTGGGTGGTTTATATTTTGATGATTTGGTAGGCAAAGAGTCATAAGGAGATCTTAACCAAAAGAACAATAGCAGTATTGTGATGAATTGCAATTGAGGGAAGACTTCTTGGGAGTTTATAAAAATAACCTACTCAGAAGGTGGTTTCTGTATCAACAGAATCAGTATATATGTGTCTGTCTATCTGTCCGTCTATCTAATCTAATCTAATCTAATCTAATCTAATCTAATCTGATCTAATCTAATCTAATCTAATCTATCTCTGGTTAGAAATGGGAATTCCTGGTCCCACTTAGAATTATGTGGTCCCACCTCACTCAGAATCTTTAACAAGATCTCCAGGTGAGCTATAGCATGTTGAAATTTGAAGAACACTGGCTTGATGATGTCACAGGAGAGTCTGGGCTAAGACAGGAATAGTGGGATGTAAAGGAGGGTGTGAGGACCACTCCCAGATATACTTAAGAAGTGGAACTGAAAAGATTTGACTGATATGGTATGGGGATAGTGGGTAGTAAAGGGGATGCCCATTGAGAATATGTCTGTGATTACTTATTAGGGTTTCTTTATGGGTGGCAATGGGAAACACAGGAAAAGGGGAAATTTGGGGGGAACAGAGGTGGGAAAAAGAACTCATTTTATTGCATATTAAGCAGCCTGTAGGACATAGAAGATCCATAAGAAATGGATTGAGGAAAAAGGAGTCACTTTATAATGAGGAAAATCTTAAGAAAGCAGTTATCTTAATGTCAAGGAAGAGTCCCAAAAGGACAAATGCTAGACGTATCCCTCTCTACTGTTCTACAACAGAACAAGGACAAATTAGAATTGGTTCTCTAGTAAGCATTAACTACTCTGAAAAATTTTAAGCTTGTAAAGTCAAAGATCTCTGGTTCCTCTGTTAAGTATAAATGCATAAAAATAAAACCGTAAGACACAAAAAAGCTTGGTAATTTGTACGTAATTCTCCTCCATAGACTTGGCAGGAATTCAAGCTTTGGAATTGGAGAGGTTAAGGAGTCCTAGTGATTCCTTGGCATCATTGTTGGTGGATTTGTTAAAAAAAACAAAACAAAACAAAAAAAACACTTGGTTTGGAAGGATGTGAAGAATTTAGATATCTCAATTCATTATCTGCTGAGTTGAAATGAAATGCTACCCAGGGGTAGGCTTGAAAGGTTATTTAGCCAGATTGTGGAATCTCTAAATATGCAATCACTCCCAACTCAGAGTTGCCACATTTAGCAAAAAACAGGACACCTAGTTAAATTTGAATCTTAGATGAACACAAATAATTTTTTAGTATGTCTTAAATAATGCATGGAATATACATATATTTTTAAAATAATCATTATCTGAAATTCAAAATTAAGTAGATGTCATATATTTTATCTGGATACTTCCTCCAATGCGCTAATTATATTAAATAATTGCAATATATATATTGCAGATACAATGAAAATATCAAATAATGTTTAAGGGCTAAGCGAGAATTTTGTAAAACATTATGTAGAAATTTAAAGCAGTGATTAATACAAACATGTATATATTCAATTTGGAGAAAAAGAAACAGAACAGGCTTGCTGGAAAAATTATGCCATGATTTTTCTTCCTGCACTTATGATAAAATTACTGACTTATTTTTTAACCCCTGCATATATTTTAGCACCTTGTTCTATAATGATAATACAGCGTTTAATGGCAAGACAGTCTATTATTAAGGTGTAAGGTATCAAACAAACAGCAGACAGATCTGTGAAGGTAAAGCCTGATGCTTGTTTTTTAAAGGAGACTCTGATATTAAGCAGATGTGCTTGTAGTGAACAAGGCAATGTTGAAAATCAAACTCTATTGCAGGTAGCATCTAATACATAATGGAAACCTCCTTTTCAGTTGGATCTTTTTTTTAAAATTTTAAGACATGGATATATATTAGTTTTTTTCAATTAAATTCAACAAATATATCAAACAGAATATGCCATTAAAAATAGTTGGAAGTAAGAAATATTATGAGACCACAGAGAAATAAGGAATTAATTCCATCAAGGGTCATTTGAGAAAGTTTTACAGAGGGCAGCATGAGATCATCTTCTTAAAGTACAGGATTTAAAAAAATCTCAGTATGTTATTTTTTTCTGATTAAAAGTAATACATGCAGGAATTTTGTAGAGGGGAGTTTAAAAAAGCAGCAGAAAACAATTACCCTGAATCTCAAGACCTAGAAATACTGATATTGTTTTGATATATTTCCATTCAGTCTTTCTCTGAGTTTTTTTTTTACCCAGTTAAGATCATATTGTGTACATGCAATTTTCTGTCCTGCTATTTCACTTAACAAATGTCTTAAACATTTCTCCTTGTCATTAAGAACTCTCTGTTCACATCATTTAAACCAATCATACATTATATTGATGAGTAGTGATTGTCAATATAATTGTCTAACTTTGGGTTTTTAGGTACTGATAAGGTTTTTAAACAACTATTGTACATTTAAATTTATATCTCTATTTCTGAGTCTTAGAAGTAAATTTTGGGAATTAAGGTATAAAATGACATGAATGGTCTTGACATACATGCTACCGAACTATCTTATAAATAGATTATCCCAATTTAGACTTGAAGAGTCAACAGATAGAGACAGTAAAAAAAGAGCACTATGGGGCATAGGTGGGGAAGTGTAGTATGTATTTGGCAACAAGGAACAGTTGGAATGTTTTGGAGCATAAGGCATGAGTGATGGATAGGTAGAAACAGCCTGAAAAGGTAGTTTAGAACCAGGTTATGGAAGCTCTTAAATGCCAATCTAATGCAATGAGCTTTCTTTTTGCAGAGAGTTGTGAGCCATTGAAGGCTTCTGAGTAGGAGAATGCTATGACTAGAACTTTCTTCCAGTTAATTAAAGGTTATTAAATGTCTCTGAACTTCTGGATCATGACCAAATAATATTTAAGGTCATCAGCTATCAAAATTTGAATGTCTGGAAATAAACTATGCCATTGGCTCTTCATGTTTAAAGATATCATTGACATTTACCTTATTGAACATAAATTGATTTTTACACACTTCTGTCAGTGACTACATAAAGCTCCTGGAAAGTAAAAAGTGCTAGGTCAATTCTATGTCATGGAAACCTTTAAACGTGTACTCTGGCGGTATACAGAACTGTGAGTGTCATAAACATTTACTGAGGATTTAAGATGTTCTTAGGACTTTCTAGTTTAATGATGTGCCCTGTAAGTGTTCAGGCTCTGAGCAGGACCAGAAAAGCAAAAATGCTATAAAAAGGCTATTCAGGTACATATTGTCTATTTAAAAATCTGTACACAGTTTGCACCTTTTCCCCAAGTGTTCTGTTTGTCTATGACATGAAATATTTATCTGAAAAGCTAAATAAAATACTCAAATTTATTTTATATTTTCTAGGCAAAACTGTTTTTTTTTTAAATTTTCAAAATTAAAAACTTTTTTTAAGACATGGGGTCTTTCTATGTTGCCCAGGCTTGTCTCCAACTCCTAGGCTCCAGTGATCCTCCTGCCTCAGCCTCCCAAGTAGCTGGGACTCTGACTTGAACTGATTTTATTTTATTTTCTCTCATCATGTAGATGTTTTTATGGAGCCAGTACAGATTCAGTTTAAGATTGCTCAGTCTGGTCAATAGGTTCTCTCTTTCTGAAGGAAAAAGATGGAATGTGTTAACTTCTTTCACATGAGTGCATACCCACAAAAAGGAAGATGGAACCCCAGATGGAAAAGGAGGGCCAAACAACATCACAAGTTGTTTTCCTGGTGTCTGTATCACATATACTTAGGGGGTGGGACAATGAAAGCTTCCAAATTTAGAATCTATTTAAACATTGAAGGTTCTGTGTTTCAAATTCAACTTGATCTTGTTCAGCCTTGGATTCTGTCTCCTGCTGTCATAACATCCCTTCTCAATTCAAAAGGGAAGAAAAGAGATTCATAGGACCTCAAATAGAGTTTCTCTGGCATGGCTGTGCATCAAGTGTAAATGAATCAGAAAACTGAGCATTAACTTTTACTTGAAATAGATAAGACTTTAAAAAATAGGGATAAAAATGCATTGATGGTTTGAAATAGCAATTCAAATAGTTTTATGGCACTTACCACCAGACATGCTTGGTTAAGAGAGTGAGGTACTCCTTCGACATTATAGCATTCATCGGAGACCTTCTGTTAAATCTAAAATGTAAATAGCTTCTCCCTTTTATACTATGTTTGATTCTGACATTAATGCTATATCATTTAAGTGACTAAAAGAGTATTTCTGACTAAGCCTTCTAATTTTGTCATAAAACTTTGCTCAGAATGAATTTTTGCTTAAAAGGCCAACTCTAATCCATTTTTCTTTTGGCCAATTTAAAGCAAATAAATCAGGTCAGTTCTCTTTATGACACAAAAGGGAAAAATGATAAGTTTTCTTACTTCATACTCTTTTATTTTTGAATTTCTAATAAAATGTCTCTTTTTCTCCTTTAAGTACAAGCTGACAGGTCATTAATCCTTAATGTGAATTTATACCTCTGGGTATTTTGGGAAGAAAACTCATTAAAATTCTTTTGTTTTATATGTGACTGTCCTAATAGAAATTTGGAGTTCATGTTTAGAATTTGTTCAAATGAATAGAAAGCATAGAAATTCTTTTAAAAGAGTTGAAGTATATGAAATTACTTCTACCTATAGTCAATGCTGTTGCTCTGATCTTAAAAGTCTGCTGCTAACTTTTCTGCAGAAAGAACATAAGTTCTGTAAGCTCCATATTTTCAATGTGAATAGATTTATTCCATTTGAATTATCTGGATAGGCCTATGTACTTAATATAATTTTCTATAATGCTTTCCTGTTTTTCTGTAAAGCACTGTTTTATTTTTCTTTAATTCTACCAAAAGGTGAGGCATTGGGCAATGATCCTTTTTTTTTTTTTTTTTAAATAAGCTCTTACTTGGTCAAAGTTTGCTAGCTATGGCTTACGTATAGGCCCATTTTATGGATACTGGTGGATATATTCTGCAGCCTATTGCTGTATCATAGTTTCCCATTATTTCCTCTCTCTCCAGTTTCTTCCTTCTTTATAGGGTGCTTGAAAGCCTTCTAAATGAAAAAGAACTGCTATCAACAAACTTATATTTCAAGGTTATTAGAGAGATTTTATTATTTGTAAAAACCTCCCATCTCAATAGGGGATGGGTATACCTGCTTCCTTGATTGTCCAGAATATCTTCTGTCTCTTTTTATTCTAGCCACTGATAACAACACAAGAACTGATGAAGAGAGATATGCCTTGTATTTGCTTTCTTTTTCTTAAACAAGTATATCAAACTCTTCCATGGTCTTAACTGTATTCTAGGCATATGTTTGAAATCTCCATTCATTCCATGTTTCCATACTTAGCAAACATCAACTATGCCTTGAACACTGTGTTGGGCACTGGGAGCACAATAATGACCAAAGTAGTCATCATCCATGCCCTTTGGGGTAGGAGTGAGGAGAACGTGGCAATCAATACTATCTGACTTGTTCCACAGGGAATAAAAGTGACAGCTGCAATAAGTGGTATTAAGGACATACATGGTTCTACCATGTGTATAATAGGAAGAACTAATTTCTACTGAAGTGCAAGGAAGCCTTTCTTGAAGTGATGTTTGAATGAAAGGATGTATTGAGGGACATTCTAGACAATGTAGCTTATGGAAGAAAGTGGTGAATGACTGTAATGTAGGACTGAAAGAAGGCTTCAGCCTTCTTTCATACGTAGGCTTAGGAGGGGGTCTTGTGAGGTGAGGTGGGAAAGTTATATTGGGACCAGATCGTACATGACTTTGTGGAACAGACAGTAGAGAAAAAGGATCTAGGGGATAGTGATTTATTAGATAAGAGAGGTGAGGGAGAGAGATGTGATAGGATAAGTACCATGTTTTTGACTTGTTCCTTATACTGATGATGGTTGTTCTTCATTGAAATGTTGCTTTTCTCTTGAGTTCATTAGATTATAAACTCCTATAGGGTCAGAGTTATGTTTCCAGATGAACTAGTAAGCTTGAATATTAAAGTAATCAATTCTGGTCTGCAAAATTCTCTTTTTACCCTGAATGGTCTTTACTCTTTTATGGTGAAAATTTACAAATATTTACTCAAGCATTTAGAAGTTCCTTTAAAAAACAGGGCCAAAGAAAATGCAAATAATGTTATTATTAGAACTTTGAAATAATGTTATTATTAGAACATTTGAAATGATAATAATATTAATACTGTATTAGTAACGAATTCTAAAAGCTCAAATCCTCCCTGTATTGTTTAATGTATTTGCATAATATTCACGGGAGTATCTAAATTGAGAATTTCCATTACAAGGATAATGCGAAAAAGATTGACTTTGGCAGTTTCTAATCCTCTTATCGTTTCTTTTAATATAAGTGATAAAGTTCATTTATCTATACATTTTGTTCAGAGCTATGCTAGTGGATCAAGTAAGACTGCGTTCAGAAACCTGGGAATTGTTGCAGGGGTATGTGTCTTCTCCCACTATCACTAACCTTCTCCTCAAAACCAGGAGAGTAACAATCTTCTTTGCTGTGGTGATTGGGGAATATGTGTGTGTAGTTTCATTACTTGTTTCAGTATTCCTTGTTTTTTTTTTTTTTTTTTTTTTTTTTTACTGTTTACATCAAAAACTGCCCTTTGTTCCTTGGGCCACCCTTTCATCTATTGATCTATGATTCCAGCCATAGTTCACTTCAAACATTTATTTTCAATTACACACTGTGCATGAGGCACTGTACTAGTGACTCTGGACAGAGAAAATGACATCATCTTTGGAAGCCAGCTTGAAGGCTTCCAGCACTCCTTACCGCCTGATACTGTGCCCTTGTGTAGTCTCCTTCCACAGTGAGTCAAAGCTTGCCTGTATAACTGAACAAGTCTTACAGAGGTGATGATGTGTGATTTTCAAGGCTTGGTTTCAAAGGGCATTGGGTCTTCCATCTTGTTTCCTTGAATCACTTGAGAGAGGCTTATTTGAAGAGGGACTGAGGCTACTTATCATACCAAATTGTGAGCCACATGAGTGAGCAGGAACCTTAGAAGAGGATCATCCAGCCCTATGCAAGCCTTCAGATGACTGCAGTCCCAGCAGACCTCAGACAGAAACCTCACGAAATACTCTGTGCCAGAAATATCTAACCACACTACTTTTACATTTTTTCCCCATCAAAACCATGAAAGATAATCAATGTTTCTTATCGTTTTAAGCTACTAACTTTTGGGGCGATTTGTTACACTGCAGTAGACTCCAACACTGATTCCTACCTGAAGGTATTATTCTCCTTTCTATAACGGAGGAGGGTAGTATAGAGCTACTTGATTTACGAAGGGCTTTCATCCTGATAAACCCATTGTAAGTTGAAAATACTGTAAGATGAAAAGATCAAATTCAAAATTTGAAGTACAGTTTCCATTGAATGTGTCTCCGTTTTGCATGATTGTAACTTTGAAAAATCCTAAATCAAACCATCGTTAAGTCAGGGACTGTCTATATTCACATCTCAGCCATGTCCCAAACAATCATAAAGTTCAACTATAGACTCAGCAAATAGACAGTTACAATTCGAGCTTTTCAGAATTCATACCATAGATAATAGTAGTGACTTAGAATTTTCTAGCAATTTGCAATTTACTTTTGCAGTTTACAAAGCACTTTCACACAATAACTATAGTCCTCTGAAAGCAGAGCAGATTTTATAGATGAGGAGTTAACAAATCTGTATTGAGTAATTACTGCAGGCTGGTCATGAACTAGGTACTCAGGTCATAGCAGAAAAAGAGACAGACAAAGTCTCTGTTTTCACTGAAGAGGGGAGGAACACTTAAATGGTTACCAGAGCATGCTTGCTGCCAAGGATCAGGCGTAAGTTGTTATGGAAACGTAAAACAGGGGGGAGCCAAAGTAATATAAGGACCAAGAAAGGCTTCTCTGAAAGCATTTTAGTTCAGTTGAGCCTTACAAGATTGCAGGAGTTATCAAATGGAAAAAGTGTGGTAGGTAAAGATGAGGCAGAATATTCTAGGCATATTAAAGCCTGAGTCAGGATACAACATGTGTTGTTTGAAAACCTGAAAGAACTCAGGTATGGATGGAGTAGGACAAGCAAGAGGACACTTGTGCTAGATGATGCTAGAGAAGCAGGCAGAGGCCAGGTACTCATCACCTTAGACCACTCAGTACCATATGTTTGTGAAAGTTAAAGGGAGAAACTTGAAGTGCAAGACTGCATGTGGTTGAGCTAGAACTTGAACTCAGATTTTCTTTCCAATCCTTTCGTCTTTTAGTACTTACTATTTCTTTATTAGAGTATCCTTGACAGATAGAGAGTGAGCAACCAAATACCTGCTTTAAAAGAGAAGAAGAAAACAGATTCAGTGATGGAAAAGACAAGACGTACCTAAAATTATACCTCATTTGTGGCAGAGTAAGGAACTTGGCTATTAATATAAGATTCATGGAATTCAAGTTTTTTTTGTTTTTGTTTTTTGTTTTTCTGAGACACAGTTTTCACCAGGCTGGAGTGCAATGGTGTGATCTTGGCTCACTGCAACCTCTGCCTCCCAGGTTCAAGCGATCCTCCTGCTTCAGTCTCCCGAGCAGCTGGAATTACAGGCATGCACCACCATGCCCAGCTAATTTTGTGTTTTTAGCAGAGATGGGGTTTCTCCATGTTGGTCAGACTGGTCTCAAACTCCCGACCTCAGATGATCTGCCCACCTCGGCCTCCCAAAGTGCTGGGATTATAGGCGTGAGCCACCACGCCTGGCCGGAATTCAAGTTTTATGACACAAAATTCAGAATGTAATTTGTTTTATCCACTTGGTTTCATTTAAATCACATGATTGTTCCACCTGATTGCCAGAAGCATCTTTGGCAGTGTTGCAGAGCATAGATCACAGGGGCTATCAGAGACCTTGAAGGATGGTCCAGCTATAGCCATCCCTATTAAATCCATTGGGGGGCATCTAGGGATCATCTAGAAGGGGGTCAGGCATTTGTCTGCATTGAATGCCTCTGGCTTCAGACCTATAGAGAAAAAGCAAAGTCTTTACATAAAAATGGTTGATGTATTTGTTATCAGGAACAGTGAGTGGAGATAGATGGGAAGAGTCTATGCCATTCCACAACTACTTTTGGCCAAGAACTAAAAAGTATAAAATGGGCAGTGGCTGTTAGTTAAGGAGAACAAAGTAGGCTGAGGCCCTGAGGCCTGCTTCACTGGGGAAGGGGCATGTAAGGATATGGATGGGGCTTATGACCTTTCATGTAAGAGAACAGAAGGAAGGTAGTTTATGCAGCATTTATATGCCGAATCAAGAATGGGTATGGGCAAAAGATAATGCTGATTGAATATGGAGTTTAGAGGAGATAGTCACAGGCTGCTATTGTTAAAAGTTTATACTTCCACTGCCTATGACACCTTGAAAGATTGAAAATAAAGGGAAGAAGAGAGACAGGATGTTACTAACATCCACTTACTCCTGGCAGAAAAAGATTAGGAAACCAAGAATTCTTGAATTACTAACCAGAGACTGCTTCCTCAGGCAAGAAGAAGCTATTACTCTGCTTGGAGATTAGGGGGCTGAGAATGGGAGAGAGGCTGATCCTTGGAAAATTGCAAAACTGCTGAAGAGGCAGCAGCTGAACATATTTCCTTTTATTTTTGAATGTTTCAATGTCTGAAGAAAAAGGTATCAGTCATAGTACTGACTGGCAGTGATCCAGCCAAACCTCTGGATAGCTTAGAATTCTGATTGGCACTTGAGTGAAGTTCCCTGACACCCAAGATGAATCTGTGGTATTCATGCAGGCTGAGTTGTGTTGGTCACTTTTTTTTTTTCTTCTTATGCAGAGGGAAAAAAGTAGTTTCTGGGGTCTGTTAGGCTTAAATTCCTTCCAGAGCAATTAGGGCACCTGCTTTCTTCAAATCTCAGTCCTTCAACAATGAAATATTTTAACATCTGGAACTTGGCAGATGGAATTGTTCTTATTTTCTTAACACTTTCTTTTTTATTTGGATTTTAAAAAACATAACCATCAATTCTTCTAGTCCTCTAGTGTTTCTGAATGAGTGCTCATCCCTGAGAAATGCTAAATCCCTGAGCAAGAAAAGGAGTTACATTCAAGGACCAAATGGGAGTCCATTACATTCACCTTCCACCTCTACCATTCTAGAAATCTTTGGTCTACAATCCAAGAAGTTTCGGGTTTATTGAAATTTTCCCCAGAGGGGTTAGGATGGAAGAGAAAGCCATTCTCTTTCTCATTCCTGTTCTTCCTTTTTTTAAAAAAATATACTTATTAAAGACATCTATGTATCAGGCATTGGGGAAATAATATGTATTAGTCCATTCTTGCATTGCTATGAAGAACTACCTGAGACTGGGTAATTTATAAAGAAAAGATGTTGAATTGGCTCATAGTTCCACCGGCTGTATAGGAAGCCATGGCTAGGGTGGCTTCAGGAAACTTACAATCATGACGGAAAGCAAAGGGGAAGCAGGCACATCTTACATGGCTGGAGCAGGAGGAAGAGATAGAATGGGGGAGGTGCTACACAGTTTTAAACAACCAGATCATGTGAGAACTCACTCACTATCATGAGAACAGCAAGGGGAAAATCTGCCCCCAGGATCCAATCACCTCTCACCAGGCCCCTCCTCCAACATCAGGGATTACAGTTCGACGTGAGATTTGGGTGGGGACACAAATCCAAACCATATCCTAATGATAAGCACAACATGCTGGAGTCTTCACAGAGCTTAGAGTGTAGAAGGAAACACACATATGAAACGGAGCTTTTATAGTCCAGTGAGATAGGAGCCAAAATAGGAAATTGTAGGGAACTAGGGGACAAAGTAGCGACATTCAGCTTATTTGGGAGGGAGAGTAGAGGAGGTCAAAAAGGACTCCCCAGAGAAATTGCCATTTAAACAAAGTAATAGTGTCGTGGGATCCTTGGGGTGTTGCTTTGCTAGCCAGAAACCTCTGTGGCCAATTGCACCTTCTGTCCCTGCTGCCTCTGCTTGTGCTACCAGCCTGGATCCTATACCTGCCAAGGGCGAGACAGGTGCAGAGTGGTGAGGGGTGTGTGGGTGAGCAAATGCTGGGTCCGGCGTCTGCACATAGCCAGGCATACAGGCTGCTGTGGCAAGGAGGGCAGCTCCGGGCACCAGCACAGGTGCTGGCTCTGTGCCAGGCTGTTGCTGGACCATATGTACTGCACGCAGCTTCCACTGTGGGCACTGGCATCTGGATGAGGGGAACACAGTGGCACTGGGAAGCTTGTAGATGCCGGGAATCACAGAACCCCAAAGAGAGTGTCATAGTCCTGGCTCTGAGAGCCTCTAGGTCTGGTCTCCCCAAAGGGACACAGCTCTTCTCGCCTTCTCACTGACCACAGTATGGTGAGTGGGGTCTGTGTTTCAGCCCTGTTTGTGTTACAGCTCTTTCAGTCCTGCCATTTGGCAGGTCCTGAGTTCTTGTCCTGCGTCCAAGAAGAATGAGGTATGTGCACACACAACTGGAGGGTGAGCAAGGTGGAGAGGAGCTTCATTGAGTGACAGAACAGCTCGCAGGAGACCTGAAGCATGTAGCTCCTTTCTTCAAGCAGGTTGTCCTGACAAGTGTCCAGCTCTCAGCAGAGAGGAGACCTGCAGTGGGTGGCTCTGCAGTGGGTAGCTCCTTTCTGCAGGAAGGTTATCCTGGTGACCCAAAGTGGGTTGCTTCTTCCCGTAGCTGGTAGTTCAGACAACTGCGTGAGTCTGGCTGTGTCCAAGGGGTTTTTATGGGCTCAGAAGGGAGGAAGTGCATGCCGATTTGTCCATGGGCCCCATAGGTGGGCCAGAAAAAGCACCATGAGTAAATTCTCACTCTGGGTGCTGACTCCACCTGGAACTGACAGTCCAGCCCCCATGCTTCAGGTTGTCCCTGGCTTGAAGGTGGGGCTTCACTAGGGACCCACCCCTTTCCACACAGGAGCCTGTCAGCCTCCTGCTGCCATCAATTATGTTGTCAATGGCACCCAGGCTGTTCATGCTGAGGGGCAGCTGCAGGCCCACGCCAAGCCACCATCAGCACCCCCTTGGCCTTCCTCTCATGCCTGTTGGTACCCAAAATCTGGAAGGAGCCGAGGGGGGAGGTGGCTGGCATGTCAGCACCACCCTGAGTGTGCGTACACTTGGCCGGGTTGTGACAGTGCCCAGGCTTGGCCACAACTTTGCTCCAAAATCAGAGCAGGTGCCGGGAATGGGGAGAGGCCAGGGAGTGAGAACAGGAACTGCCAAGCCTGAGGGGGCAGGGTGGCTTCCTGGGCCCAGATATCACAGGGATGCTGGGTCTGGAGCCACTGTTGGGCAGCTGCAGCTGTGCCCAGGAGCATAGGGCTCCTACCCCTTTAACTCAGTAGGGGGCAGGGTTCCTGCCTGTTCTTAGCCCCTGCTGGTTCCCCAGCTGCAGCTGGGATTCCTGCAGTGGCTGTTCCAGACAGCCTACCATGGCCATCAATAGTGAGCTAGGTGAAATGGAGCTAGGCAGAGTGCTCTGAGCCAAGATAACAGGGAGTTGAGAAGATCTAGAATAGAGAGATGATGGAATTGTGACATGTTTAAGGTATTGAGAGAAGTTCACACGGGTGGGGTGAAGTTTGATGGTCATGGTGTTTGGGAAGGGCATTACGAAGGGTCGGGGAGGAGATGGTAAGAAATAGTACTGAAGAGATAAGCAGGGGCCAATTCGTAAAGAGTGTGAAAGTTGTGCTTAGGGATCTGCTCAAGTATAGGCTGGATGCTTTCTTGCCCACAAGGATATAATGAGGACTCCCATCCTGACTTCTAAATTGTCTGCCAATATGTAGATCTATTATGACTTCCCAAAATAGGTACAGAGATCTGGCATTTCCCAACCATCTACTATAGGTAGACAGGCATTGTAAAGTGCCTTCTGGAGTCTGGAATCAGAGTGTCTGAGTTTGAATCTCGGCACAGCCATTTATTAGCTATGTGACCTTAGGCAAGTTACATGGCCTCTCTATGCCTCAGTTTCCTTATCTATATGTAAAATGTGGATAATAATAGTACCTGTATCATAAGATTATGTGAATTTTAAGTGAAGTAAGGTCAGTGCCTAACAGATTGTAAGCATTCAATGCATGTTTGCTATCATTATTATTATTACGCCATTATTACTCCCATCTTACAGTGGGAGAGACTGAGTTGCAGGGGGTTTAAGAAATGTGTTATACAGCACTTAGTGATAGAATCGAGGATGCCACTACCCTGGTGAAGGATGACATACTCTGCTTTTCTGGTAGAGAGAGCAGATATTGAACAGGGGCCGAGAGCAACAAGTGCAGCAACAGTGGTTCACAGACATTTGCCAGGTGGTCAGGACTTCAGAACTGACAAAGGTGAGAGGGCAGGTAGTCCCCTCCCATTCCCTCTTCATCTTTTGGAACTCCTCTAAGAGGTGGAGGAGAGGTAGGGTAGCAAGTTATTCTTTCATGCTACAGCCCGGTCATGGAGCTCTTGTTTGGATATGGAAGATGTAAAGTGGTGGTCAAGCTTCCAGTAGCTAATGACATACAGTGAGAACACAGTTATCTGCATGCTCTCTCACAGAAAATTTAACATGGCTGAGGCTCTCAGTTCTCCCAAACTATTAATAAGTGTAAGCTAATTTTTCTTCAGATATTACTATGCATTGGATGCTGTTCTGTGTACTTTATAGATATTAACTCAATTAATATTCACAACACATTGGTGAGGTAAGTACTGTTATTATCCTAATTTTATACATGATCAAACTGAGGCATGGAGAGGTTAAACAACTTGCTGAATCTTATAGAGCTGTAAAGTGGAATCAGGACTTGGCCCTAGATAGTCAGGCTCTAGAGCCTGTAATCTTAACCTCCATACTTAGAACTTTCTTAGCTGTGAAGATTAAAAGAGACTATTGAAGCATCAATAACATTGTTCCCCAATCACTGTAGGAGCACAGAATAGCTTAGTTTGCCTTCTTCCCCTACAAACTTGTCTTCCTCAACAATGAAATAAGGCTTTAGTTTATTTAACAAATATGCACGCATATTTTTATTATATATAAGCTATTACTTTAGCTTTCATTGGGGAATAAAAGATGAATAAGATTTCTTTTAAGAGGTCAGGATCTAGTAAGCCAAGCTTTCTATAGAGACAAATACACATTCAGAGATCCAATACAAAATAAAGTATTAAATGCTGTCACAAAGGGATAAAGTGACATGGAAATACGATCAGTACTATGGGGTTTGGAGGACTTGTTCAAAAAATACTTGTGATTTATTAGATCCTTAACCACTGATTCCAAGTGGAATCTGGGGGATCAGAACGGAGATGGTTGTTAAGGTTTGAAGTTGTCTGTGTTCACCATTTAAACATCTAGTAATTTCACAATCCTTTTGTGTCCAAGGTATCCCATTTCAAATTATTACCTATCTCAGTGGCCTTTTCACATTATTCACAATCTTATATTACTTTGTACTATGTATCTTAAAATATTTCTGTCTCATTTAGACTGCTTAGACTGACCACATAGGAATTGCTTTGGTAACCAGGACTATCTATATCTCTTTCTGTGTTAAAAAATTGACTTAAGGCCTCTCTACAGTTCAAAAAAAGTTGTCATTTTACATTTTGATTACTTTTCTATGTTGGAGATGTCAGTAGTGTTCAAAGTCTGGAAATTGGCCTACCCAATATTTTTACTGCTCTCTTTTCATTGGGAAATATCAGTAATTTGGGGGACTTTCTCTAAAATAATTCTATGTCTGCAACATCCGGTAACATGAAATACTTCATTTGCTTATAATTCTGCTTATAATTCTTTTTTTCTGTGTTTTTAAAATATAAAGAGATGCCTCTTCTATTTATTTGTGCCCTTGTAAAAGGAATCCAACCTGCTGACAGGTGCCCAGCTCTGTCTGTGCGGTCCAAATGAGGTATGCTTGCTCTGCCTGGGAGTGGGGAGTTCAACTGAAGCTTTGTGTTTTTGCTATAAACAATCCTTTATTATGGATCTTGAACTGCGGCTTTACTATAACATAATTCTTAGAGAGTAGCTCAATTCTTTCAGTATAACTTGATATAATCATTCATGGGTAAATCATAACCAGGATTACAGATGAAAGAGCCAGAGTTAGTAGAAAGAGTCGTAGGGACAGGGAAACTTGCCCCAGTCTTGCTGCTCTTACATTGAAGTGTCTCATATCTAAGAGTCTTAAATATGTTTTATGAATCTATTTGCATCCTTGCACTCAGTCTGGTAATATGATATGTTTTGGCTGGACTGTTTATATTTCAAGAAACTTCGTTTGTGTATTAAAATAAAAAAGATGAGTGTGCATCACATATGTTGAAACATTTGCAATTAGTTGCTGCTACTCTCTTAAGTGATTGGGCAGGGCAGGCAGACAGCCAGCCTTGGCAATCTTTTCAGATTCTTTTCCATGCCAATTTGCAATTTGTGATAGTGCCACATTTTTAACAGGAGGGCTTTATTGAGCTTTGGAAAGAAGTACTTCTTGACCTCAATAGGTGGGTTCTTGGCTAGAACCATAGAACTGTTTCTTCCTCAAATATTTTTCCATGGGAATGTTGGGGATAAAACATTTTAGGAAGCTCAGTGTGGAACAGGCATCAACCCTTTTACAAGTTATCATGGAGAGGTTTGTAATACAGTTTGCTGTAGAGATGGAATGATAGTAATATAGAAAGTCTTGAACAATCTCATCATGAGCACACCATATCTATCTTAGTTGGTTAGATAGGAATGGAATCAGTTGACTAAATCAAATGAAAATTTTAATCCAAAAACACTGAGGAACCTAAAATGCTGAAAATTCAAATCCCAAAACACTCTGTTTGGCATACTGTACTAGAACCTCATAGAACAGGAATGCAAGGGGAGAAGATTGTGGAGGGAGGTTGTACAAATGGGTTTGAGAATTTATTCTTGATCTCAAAGAGTAGGGAGTTTAGTATGGAATTCAATAATAATTCATAGAAAATTAATAAAAGCCCATGTCATATGCACCAGTGCCAAATTGATTGCTGATATGCAAGTAGAGACCACAGGATCTAAGAGGAAATGAGGACCCTGAGTACTGCGATGGTCAAAGTTTCCAAAGAAGACATGAGTTTTGTTCAGTCTTGAAGAGTAGAGCCAAATAACCAAGGTGGAAAGGGCATTAAAGAACAGCATGACCAATAATTCTGGGAGAAGAAATTGCATGTTAAGAGAATAATGAATATATATATACATTGAGTAGAAACTTCACATACTATAAGTTGGAGATTTATTTTAGGATAAAAGTAGTGATTTTCAAAACTTTTAACCTTTTGCATTCCAGTTGGAATAGCACTAAGATTTTTCTTTGGGTTGGTTTTCTGTGTTGTTTTACATATTTGATAATGTGGAGTAAGGTATTTCAATTGATTTGAGTTGGGAATTTTAATTCATCAGACTATGAAGGAGAAAGTAAAACACCACGCAATACTCTATGCCTTAGAGAAAAGACTATTGTTGACATTAGGTAAATATTCCAGGCAATTCTCTTTGAATACATAAAGATGGATACATAGATAATTATTAGATAATCATAAATAATAAAAATGGGATCATGCTATACCCACTTATAAATTGTATTCTTTATTATTTTTATGTAAAAATAGTGTCAAAATACAGTTAAGGCTTTACATGTCAGAGAATTCAAAATGACATTTCTTTTCATTTCCTAGTCATATCTCAGTCACCATGTTTCTCATAACCTTAATAATTTGTGGGATTTATTTGAAAATAGTTGCTGTGGAATCCTTTATTTTAAATTTCCTGGGTTTGTGTACATATCTCTAATTCTTATCCACAATGCTGCATTTATTCAAGGGCATATTTTTAAACTTTTTTTTTTATAGAGATATATGGAGTGCAGTTTTGCTATGTTGCCCAGGCTGGAGCGCAGTGGCTATTTACTGCAGTGATCAGGGTGCACTATAGGCACCAACTCTTGAGCTTAAGGGATTCTCCCCAGTCAGCATCCAAAATAACTGGGACTATAGGTGCATGCCACTGTTTCTGGTTTCAGGAGAGAATCTTTTTAAAAATTATACTTCAAGTTCTGGGATACATGTGCAGAACGTGCAGGTTTGTTACATAGGCATACACGTGTCATGGTGGTTTGCTGCACCCATCAATCCATCATCTACATTAGGTATTTCTCCTAATGCTATCCCTCCCCTAGCCCCCAGCTCCCAACAGGCCCCAGTGTGTGATGTTCCCATCCCTGTGTCCATGTGTTCTCATTGTTCAACTCCCACTTATGAGTGAGAACATGCGGTGTTTGGATTTCTGTTCCTGTGTTAGTTTGCTGAGAGTGATGCTTTCCAGCTTCATCCATGTCCCTGCAAAGGACATGAACTCATCCTTTTTTATGGCTGTGTGGTATTCCATGGTGTATATGTGTCACATTTTCTTTATCCAGTCTATCATTGATGGGCATTTGGGTTGGTTCCAAGTCTTTGCTATTGCGAATAGTGCTGCAATTATGATCAGACACTTCTCAAAAGAAGACATTTACGCAGCCAACAAACATATGAAAAAAAGCTCATCATCACTGGTCATTAGAGAAATACAAATCCAAATGACAATGAGATACCATCTCACGCTAGTTAGAATGGCAATCATTAAAAAGTCAGGAAACAACAAATGCTGGAGAGGATGTGGAGAAATAGGAATGCTTTTACACTGTTGGTGGGAGTATAAATTAGTTCAACCGTTGTGGAAGACAGTGTGGCGATTCCTCAAGGATCTAGAACCAGAAATACTATTTGACCCAGCAATTCCATTACTGGGTATATACCCAAAGGATTACAAATCATTCTACTATAAAGACACAGGAGTGAATTTTTTAACATGTTAAATACATTGTATTAAATGACACTATGGATTCAAGTGGCAGACATAACTTGAACTAACTCAAAAAAGAGAGAATTTATTAAAACTGCACTGGGATATCTGATATAAATCAGGAAAGACAGGGAAAGTTGTGTCCCAGGACAGTGAAAAAGAAAAAAAAAAGGAATGGAATCTCTGCTTATTTTTGCACATTGGCCTTCTCTTGCACAATAGACCACATAACTACATGGTGGGGAACACGGTTGTTCAAGGCTCCCAGGCTTTAATTTCCACAGCCCTCCAGAGAGGTACTGACTCTTTTTCATTAGTTCCATCTCGGAAGACTTTGGGGAAAGACTGGTGTGGCTTGGGTTAGGTGCCCAGTGGATTTTGAATGGAGTCACATGGCACACACCTGGTAATTGGAGTACATTCCTGTTTATCTTGTGTTCTAAGATGAGGGAGCTGAGCAGCCACCCTCCTCTAATTGGTGTCAGATATACGCATGAAACTACACTTGGGTTGACATGGACAGGGTGCTTAAAATGCGATTATAAGGTCATAAAAGTTTAGAACACTTTGAAACTTCATTGTTTACAATTATGGAAATAAGGTTGATAAGTGTACAATTTATTTACATGCATGCTGTCATCTTTAAAAAATTTCCTTTGTGTATTAGCACTATATGGAAATAGAAAAAAATCTAGACTATCCAAGTTTGTAATTTAAGAATAAAGCAGTATGTTATTATTAGTGGAGGAAAAAGGATTCAAAACAGGTTTCTGGTGCAATAAAGTTTGCCTGCTTTCACACCTGGATAACTGACTTTTAGAAATATCAAATTTAACTTCCAAAATATTTTTACTCTGCTCTGGGCTGTGGAAAGGAGGCCATAGGTGAATAACAAAAAACGGTGACTAATCTTAAAGTATAAGATGAAAATGGACACCTAAAATAGAATCTGAGAATCAGAGAATTAGAGGTGGAGCTGAACTATCTTTGGCAGGCCTAGTCACTTACGTTATATTAAGCCACAAGGTGTAAGATTTTTGAGCAAGACTTCTGGAAATTGTAGTTTTTGATGGGTACAATATTAGTTCTTGAAATATCACTATACAGAAGGAGAAAGTAAGTATGCTCACCAGCAAACAGGAGAAGATAGCTGAGAACTATGTGGATGGAATCCTGCTGAAGACATGAGATGGTGGAAGAGTGGTTTCTGAGGGAATATGTACCAGAGAGGGTATTATACCCAGCAAAAAGTGAGGGTGAGGAGATCAGCTTCTGATGCTGGACACCAGAGGCAGGAGACAAGAGCATTGGTCACGCAGACAGAAAAGGTGTGTGAGTCAGAAAAAGAATGAAAAAGATAACCTGAAGAGAAGTTGGTGAATAAGTATTAAATCTTGAACCAAATATGAAGTTGGGGCTGAACGGAAGCTATTAAAGACTATGCTCTGGGAAAGGACAAACAGACCAGACAGCAGGTCTACAGTTGTAGCTGCACCATCCAATAGATAGCCACCATCCAGTAGATAGCCACCATCCAATAGCCACCATCCAATAGATAGCCACTAGCCACAGGTGACTCTTTAACTTTATTAAAATAAAATGAAATTCAATTCCCCAGTCTCATGAGCCACATTTCAAGTGCCCAATAACCATACGGGGTTAGGGGTTTGAAGTCAGTGCAGGCATAGAACATTTCCCTCATGGCAGAAAGCTCTATTGGATAGCACTGAGAGGCTATGACAGTGAGCCTGAAGTGAACATGAACCTGAAGCCTTGACCCCATGTCCTGGCTTCATTCTTCTTTTCATAGTTATTGGAGGTTCACTATGTTGGGAATCTGCTTGGATTCTGACACTAACATTTGGGGGCAAACATCTAGTATCGCTAGAGAGACAGGTACTGGGGGGTGGGTTTAGATACGAAACTCTGCATCCAGAGTTCTCTACTTCCTTCCAAAATATAAATAAGTAAGTAAGTAAGTCAGTCTAGGTCTAGGCTGCCAGGTAAAGACTTGTTTTAATTATGGTTAGCCAAACCCTAGAGTAATCCTTCTGCTTCCAATCAAGGCTATACCTAAGCCATATAAAACAGTCTACTGGCCAAGCTCTTTTTAGATGTTGCTTCATTTCTCCAAGGACATGCTAACTTTGTCCAGGATTTAGTGGGAAAATTAGAACCTTTACAGATGTCAGGTCTTTTTACATAATAGCGACAACACCTGCCTTATCGCAAGAATGTGGTGGTTTAAGATCCTGAAACTAAAGCCATCTTGTTTTTGCATAACTCAATCTGTTCACAAACAAAAAATGTTAAAAAATGAAATTCACATTCTGCTATTTGTAAATATTAATTCTTTGACTTGGTGTATTTATTTTAACTTAGATATTTTTTGCCCTCATCAATGATTCTTCCTAGAAACAGGGACCTTTTCACAGTAATTGACTCCAATTTTGTTGAACTGGTAAGCATATTTATTTAGGATTTGCATATTTATTTAGATTTTTTGCTAAATTTTGCTCTTTTAAAAATGGTATTGAGGAATAATGTCAAGGCAACACATAGAAGCTCATTTTCTCACTCCTTGAACTGTTCCTATTTTTAACTCAATGGTTTATTAAAAAAATTACATCGGCTTTCTGAGGCTATTAGGCTACTCTTCAATTAGGTATTGCTTCTGTGTACACAATAGCATGCCAGAAGCTGGAAAGTGCTCATGCAGTTTCAGAAGTGTTTAATTTGCTACCAGGGAATAGCTTAGTTTAGAATAGTGTAAGAAAAGCAGAGAGGAGAAAACAAGATACTATTTCTCACACCTACAGTTACCAAAGAAGGATAATAAAAACGATGAGACCTAATGTTTATTGAGTGTTTACAATGGGATAAACATTGTGTCGTTCTTTCATGTGTTTTATATGACCCTCACAAGAATGATTTCAGGTAGGTAAGATTGTTATTCCTATTTTGCTGATGAGGAAACTGAGGCTTATAGAGAAAGCAATTTACTCAGTGACACAGAGCTAGTAAGTGGTGGATCTAAGATTTAATACTCAAATTGTTTGATTCTAGAGACCATGTTTTTAACCACCACTTTCATATCTTAGTTGACTAAGATGGCTGTTTACTGAACACCTTCTTTGCTTTCCCACCTGTATCTTTTCTCAAGCTGGGCTGGAAATACCCTACTCCTAGTTGTCTTTGAAGTTTTATCACGCTTTAAGATTCTTATCTCCTCCAAGATTTTCCACACCTCTTCAACCAACATGAACATTCTTCTCCCTTAATCTTGCAAACCTTTGTGTTTCCATTCCATTATTTTCAAAGTCTGCTTTGTATTGGAATTTTATGTCTGTACTGTGAGCTTCTGAGGAGTCAGAACTTTAACATATAGAAGTTTTATTTCCCCTGGCACCTAGAAGTGTGTTTTATATGGTAGGTACACAAAATATTTTTGTTGCTGACAATTTTGAAATTTCACTCACAACTTAATGAACATTGTATTTTCTGACTTTGGGTTGAAAGGGAGGGTGAAAGGGCTGAGGTTTCTTTTTTTTTTTTTTTTTTTTGATAGTCTCTTTAGTTGCACTTCCTTATGTTTGAGGACAAGTTGTCTGTTGTCCTTTATGGTGACCTTCAGGGTTACAGGCATTCATTCAACAGATACTCATTATCATCTTTCAGTCTTCTAGGAGCCAGGCATATGATGGTGACAAAGACTGATTGTGTCACTCTTCTCTTGGAGTTAAGGGATAATCTGGAGAGGAGACAGATTTTCAAAAGTTGTCATCTGAATATATAACTGTAAGGGTACTATGGAGGAAACCAAAGAGGTGTTAGGATGAAGTGATTGAGGAAGTGATATTTAAGGGGAGACCTGACAGGTGGAAAGGAGAAACCTGGGATGAGCAGAGGAAGGTGTATACTCATTATGGGACATGACGTGTGAGAGTCCTGGGGTAGGCAGAAGCTTGAAGAATTTAGTCACCATCCGTTAAAATGTCATGCAATACATAATATAGCAACAATTGCTTTCTGGTGGTCAGTTCTCCATAATCCATGCATGACAGGTTTATGTGCGTTTCATGGTTATAGTTTAGACCGTGCCATTATTTCCATTTTGTAGGGGCTTTAGTGGCCACTTAGGGGTAAGTCATGCCTTTTGTAGGCTTTTTTACTTTTGAAGTTGTAAATTGGGTTTAAATTATAGCTTCTTACAAAACAATCATCATATTTACTGTTCATTGAGGACTTATATGTTAAGTAGTATGTTAACCATTTTATTCATATTATTTCTTTTAATTCACTAAAGCAGAGATCTTGGCAAATGTTTCCACAATGGGCCAGATAGTAAATATTTTAGGCTTTAAAGAGCTCATCGTCTCTGTTGCAACTATTTAACTTTGCTGTTTTAGTACAAAAGCAGCTGTAGATAATATGTTAATAAATAGGTGTGGCAGTGTTCCAGTAATGCTTTATTTTTGGACACTGAAGTTTGAACCTTATGTAATTTACACATATTGTGAAATAGTCTTTTTTTTTTTTTAATGTTCCAACCATTTAACAATGTAAAAACCATTCTTAGCTCACAGGTCATACAAAAACAGGCACTGGGCAGGATTTGGCTCAGGGGCTGTAATTTACCTACTCCCACCTGCTCTCCTCATTGTCCCCGTTTTACCAACAAGGAAGCTGGAGTCACTGGGAAGTTGTTTATAGCCAACCCAGTTCTGGTAGATTCCATTTAACTCAAATGCCTCACAGCATTAACAATTTGTTGGGTTCCCAGAATGATTTCTTAATAGTTTCTGGCGTATAAATTTTAGTCCCCAACCAGATTGCATGTTTCTCAGAGTAAGAAGCATTTTTTTTTTTTTTTTCTATTTGTCTTGTTTCCCTCCACAAGAATGATGGACTTACAGGAGGCATTCCATAACGGGTTATCTGCCCTTCAAATGGTTTCTCTGAAAGTGTCTATGAACTGTAGATTTTTGGGAATACATAGCAATCATATTTATATTGCCCACCTAATTTAGCCTCTAAAGTGGGGCCTGAAAACTGATTAGAAAGATGATTAAAATCCTGGATGCCATTTTCACATCGTATTTGTAGAATTAGTGTCGTATTTCCAGTTTTCAAATGCAAATCTTGTAAAACAAAAAAGTTGATTTCTCTTCCTTTGTGGAATAAATTGCCCCCTAGTTCCCTAAACCATGGGGAATTCTTTAATTTCTCGTTTTGAAATTGTGCCTGTGGGATCAATTAAAGGTGAACATAAGAGCTTCCAAAATCTAAATAAAATGAGTAAATAAATAGAAAAACTTGAAGAAATTCATTAATAATACACCAGTAGCCAGTTTGTCTTGATGTCTTGCTGTCTCTGGACCTCTTCATCTCCCTTCCTAGTTACATTAAAATTAAAATTCAGATATGACAAAATTGTCATTAACATGTAGAAAGTGGCTAATATTTTTAACAATGAGAACTGGCCTTGTCATTTTGGATTCTGGTTATAACAGACATTTTCCATAGATTGGAAGATCCAAAATGTACCATGGTTTGGTAAAAATATATTTAAAGCATACATGATATGTTACATACAAAAATACATATATTTTTACAAACATTTCAGATTATGATAACATTTTTAGACATCAACTTAAAAACATATAAGTGGGTAGTTTTTCAAAATTCTTGTGGGAGGTATTATAGCAACAAATCTTGGAGACCACTACTTTAGGGCATTTTTTTTTTAAAGGTTACTCTGAAAGCCAGAATTCTTCAAGATCCCTAATGATTATCTACCTTAAAAGGCCCACGTTTTATTAGACCACCACACTCCACCCCCATGTTTACTTAACCGGTAAATGTAAAGTTAAGAGAATGCTGATGAAATGACATGCATACAAGCTACAGTAGTTTTGAAAAGAGTCTTTTTCACTCTCTAGTATTTGCAGGAAGAGGAAGTGTTTTGATATTTACCTTGGGTAGAAACATGAAAGGGCTGTTTTGAAGTTTCACATATTTCAGACATGCAGAAGTATGTCATTGTTGACAATGGTAAACAGCTGGTAAAGATAACTGACTAGAACAGCTGGAGGAGGGAGTTGACATTACCCTGTTTAGAAGTCTGGAAACAGAGAAAGCATATTTTCTTAACTACAGTGTACATCAGCAGCATAGATGCATAGTCTATGTGCCTATAAAGCAGCCATTCAAGCTTAAAAATATGTTTCTCTTTGCTTGTTTGTGGGACAAGGCTGTGAACAAAATAAATTAAGTGAGGAGGTTCTGACCTCCGCAGCTGGCTTCCACAAAATGATATGAGGACTTGGGGGGAAGATAAGTGAGTTTTGTCTGGCCTCAGTGGAATCTTCTCAAGGGAGCCTTGGTGGCAAGTTATATTTCTTTGGAAGTTGACTTGACTTTACTCTGGTTCAGTGAAGGAAGATTCTACTTAATAGAACCCTGGTGTCCCTAAAGAATCAATGCCGCTTCCAATTGGCACTTTCAAATTTAAACAAATTATTGTCTTGTGTAGGCTCAGCCTTTTCATTAGGTTTTCATGGGGAATAAACTTCCTGAATTTGCTGCAGGCTGAGTATGTATTTCCATTAATTAGCAATGCAGGAAGCAGACACCAAAAGATGAGCAAACCTAGGTAACACTCAAAAGCTCTTCAACCTGACAAAGCTACTGAGGTTCACAAAATTGAAGTTACAGCTTCTACACTAAGTAGAAGGTCACCCTGGAGAATTATTTGGCCCTAATTTTCAATGGCAACATCATCATAATGTTCTTTGGAAGCACACTTTTATTTGTCTTTTAAAAATGACATTAGGTTTTCTCTAGTATAAAGGAGTGTTACTTCTGCCAGTATAAATAAATAAATAAATAAACAAATATTTGATTTCAAGAATTCTGGCTTATGTCACTTTAAGCAACCCCAGTATAAGAAAATATAAAATAAAGACAACAAATATGCATTTAAAGAAGTCATGTAATGAATTTTAGTGTATTTAAAATATCATTGGATGTACAAATAATGATTTATTTTTTACTTAAGAAAAAATGAACTTAAAGCCATGTTTACCATAAGTTGAAAAGTTGAAAAATGACAACCATCTGGAAATTATTTGGTAAAATTATATTGTAAACATATATATAATAGTAATTTCATAATTTAGTTTACATAGTGAAAATCTTTAAACATTGTAAGTATGAATTAGTAATTGGATACATAATATTGATTTAATCTGCTAGGCATTTGTTTGAAAAGTATTTGATAAAATCCAGTTTTTAATGCTGCAACTTCTGACAATTTGTGAAAGTGTATCTGACTTCTACGGAACTCAAGAGTATACTGAATATATTTTAGTTGAGCTTAGTTATTTGTGTGTGTGCGTGTGTGTCTGTGTGCGCGCGCGCGTGCCCTTCTGGGGAGGGATGGTTTTCTTTTGAATTTTTCAAGTTTCTTTCCCTAATGAAAGGAAAATTGAACAAACATCATCCTTTACCATCGCTTTTAGTGGTTATGTATGCATTTGTGGCTCGGTTTTACAGCCTGTTCTCTACTCTTAAAAGGTTATTATAAGGACAGATAAATAATAGGTTAAGTGATTTTTAAGTTACTCAGATGAATTAATTTGTAAATTTAACATCTTACTGACATTCAGATCCCTTTTAAAAAGCCAGCATGGCACATGTATACATATGTAACTTACCTGCACATTGCGCACATGTACCATAAAACCTAAAGTATAATAATGATAATAATAATAATAATAATAAAAGAAAAAAAAATTTAGCATGTAAGTTTGATATGTCTATGGTGTACATGTCACAGAAAACAAATGGTATATGTATTCACTTAGGCATTATATATTTTTTTCCTGGCGATTTTGCATTATTCAATTTTTATACTTATAAAATTAGTTAAGGTTGAGGGCTATTGAAATCCTGTTTTTTCTAAGGTGAGCAGAGTGGTTGAAATTGGGAAGTTCATTTCTGCTAAGTAAGTAAGCTCATGAGCTAATTCTGAATTGCCTGGGGAAATTCTGTTCAGGAACAGAATGACAGCATTGGTACAGAAATAAAACCTTAAAAAGGATGAGAGTGCTTCAGAATTAAAGTTTGGAAAGTGACAGAATAGCGTACCTGGAAGGAGTTAATGAAGACATTTAGTTATTAGGGCTCTTGGAAGAATGTTTCCTGCTAAATGGCCCACAAAATCTAACATCAACCACTGCCAAAGTGTTTTCTATTGAAATGAACTTTACTATTATTTCTTAAATCAGCCTGTGCAGGCCAGTTAGCTGTCATGTCTAAGACTCTACTATGTGTCCAATGGAGATTAAAGATGGGTGTCATTTACCTTTCAATATCGTAAGTAACACTCATTAAACATTTACTATGCTAAAGCTTTATAGAAATCAGATTTTCTAATAATCCTGATAGGTCTCTAAGGTATGTATTATCATGATCCTTATTTTACAGTTAAGACATTAAGGCACAGAGAGGTTAGGTGACTTGCCCAGGTCATGCAGTTGATAAAGGCTGATGTTAGCACTTGACATCAGGGAACTCTGAAGCCTGTGTTCTGAATCACTGCTTTACTTTAGGAGTAGTGCTTGAAGAGCTCACCTTCTAATAAAGGAGAATGGATACATACAATTTTAATATAGTAGGATAAATACAGTCAAACAACTATGTGCAACATGCAGGAATCCTATAGAAAAGGAACTATTAATATTCTTTGTGGGAATCATCTTGGTATGGGAAGGAAGGCAGCTTATAGAGTCAGTGACACCTTGGTAAAGCACTGAGGATAAAGAGAGCCCTTCCAGTTGGGCAAAGTGGGGACGGTCATTCACAGCTGAGGGAAGGGTCTAGCAAATGTAAGAGATTTGCTACTACAACATGAATTCATAGAGCTGCAAATACTAGTTATGATACATTTTTAAATGGGGTGGGAGTGGGTGAAGTGTCCAGGAGATGAGAATAGAGACTGACAACAACAAAGAGAGTTGGGTCTTTTCAGCCAGAGTAAGATGTTTTGGCCATTAAAGGGTAAAGTTTATTTAGCTAGATTGCTTAGTTGGACATGCATGGTGGACAGATGTGGTGGTTAGGAGACCTCTTCGGGTCCAGTGCTAGAATCTAACCAAAGATAATGGGGTGGGCAAGTGGGTGGTTGGTAGAGCACCTGTGTTAGGGAATACAAGAGTAAAAGCAGGCTTGGGGAAGATAGTGAGTTTGAATAAAGGTTGTACAATTACTTGATGAGTCATTCAGTGATATTTTGTACTTTCTTTATGTCTAGAATTTTCTTTAATGTAAATTTGTATGGGGACAGATACCCAGAGGAACCAGTTTTAAAAATCAAACAGCCTCTATTTGCTCATTGAGACATCAGAGTTGTCTAAAGAATTAGAAAACTGAGTAAATGCCTCCAGCTCTGCTTATATAGTCAGGTCCAGGATGTAAAAGGAGGATCTGGGTGGGGGTCGGGGGTGGGGGGCAGTGTGGGGAGCAGTAGCTATCACCTTTCTACTTGGCAACATGCCTTACTACTCTGAAGACCAGTCATTCTTAACTACTGTTAATGCTGATTACACAGAAAATTGCACAACACTTCATTTTGATTTGGCCAATTGAAATGCCCTTTTAGCAAACAAGCGGCACTACCAAATCGGTCAATTCCTGGATCAATGCAAATCTGAGAGTTCTTTTGCTGTAGAGACTGGTCCTATCATTTCAGTGTAGTCAATTAGCAGAGGTGATATGAAAACCTCCAGCTCTGCTATAGAAAGCAAATAGGCTTTGCATGATTATTAAGCAGTTTTCTCATGTGTTCTTTCCTTGATGGAGTTAAAGGCATTAAGGTTTGAATCCTGCCCATGCTCATATATAGAGCATATGTCATCCTCTCCATTTTTATTGCTACTCATATTGAGGTCAATTATGAGCTGCTGTTTAATGTCACCATGAAATTGTTCAATTATTTTCTCCCAGCATCTAAGCAGCTATCCTCAAAGGGATTTAGGAGGAGTGGTATTAATACTGAGGAATTCTTAAGAAGGCAGTAGGCCTGGATGGCTCTCCTTTTATAATTCACCCTTTCTCAATTATGAGATCCAAAATGCTTGATAAGTTGCTAATGAATAGCTTAGTATCCAATCTTCTCTTTGGCTAATATGGGGGAAAATAGACATAGTTCCCTTCCTTGGTGGTGGAGTTGTAACTAAAGAAGAGAAGCTGCTATCTTTGTCACTTTTCCCCTCTCTCCTGTAACTAGACTCTTTGGAGCCCCAAGGGCCCTTGCTTGGTTATTCCTAACTAAGGAACAATTAGGATGAGTTTTCTTTTTCCATTTTAATGTTGGAATGGGAAGCAAGCAGGTAGAGGAAAAGAAACCTTTTTTATTCAGTGAACCATAAGTATATTTGTACAGTGTCAGTATTTTTCTGTTTGCAGTTTACAGATAAAATGTACTTGTATCTCTGTTATTATTGTCATGATTTGCAGGGGGATGCAAAGAGAAATATTTCTGTAAAGAAACAAATATCAGTGCTTTCCTTGAAATAGATCAAGTTTCAGTTACTCCTTTTTTCTCTATATAGCCTGGTAAGAGTTTTCTGAAGCCAGCCTAATTGTTTCTGATCATTTTATGCCTGCTCTTGGCTCTGGGATTTGGTTATGTCTATAGCAATGCAAAATCAGCAAAGTGTCTCTTTGAGACATTTCAATTTCTTCATTTATTCATCCAAACTTCTATGCAAAGGCATTGTGCTAAATTTATTGGGAGAAGGGGTATAATTGGATGAATTAGCCAGGGACCCTCTTTAAAGGAGTTTGTGATATAATGGAGGCAGTAGACATGGAAACAGTTAACTCGAATACAATGTAGAATGAACTGTGTTATAAGAGGAACAAATAGAAGGCTGTGGGAGAAGAGATGAAGAAGCAGTTCTCAAAGAGATGACTTCCTGGAAGAGAAAATATTTGAGCTGAGCCTTAGGAGTGAGAAGGATAGTTATAGGTGGCATGGGATTTGTTGGACATTCAGGATGAGAGAATGCCATCAGCACTCACGAAGGTCATTACACTCTACGATTTCATCTTCTTAACAACTCCCTGCCATGACTTTTGTTGTGGCCTTCAGAATCCTTCTATTTCCTAATGCTGTGTTACTCCTCTGGGCTCATCATTTTTGAAAATCTCATTCTCATCCTGTCTTCCCCACTTAGTAAGTACAATAGTATTCAATTTTCTTGGCTTAGTGTATGAGATCTGCCATGATCTGGTAGGCACCTATGTCTGCCATTTCATGTCTTTCTGCATTGTAATTTAGGATTACCTGTTCATCAGGCATGAATTTTCACCCGTTTGTCTTACTGCCTTCAATTCCTTCATTTCTTATCTGCCTGTCAAACACTAAGTTCCATCACTTCAATTTGCACTATTCTTAGCACTCAAGACCTGGTTTATTGTACTAGTACTGCAGGCTAGAGTGAGTGGAGCCAGTAAACAGCACCATTACAGAGTGCTGTTTAACCACACTTGTTCATAACTTGTGCCCATGTTACCCTTACATAGTAAGATTTTTTTTTTTTTTTTGGTGAAGGGAGGGATTGTTGGTATTAGTTTAGTAGCAAATATAATTTTCATCTTTAGTCATTATTTATGTTTCTTTCAGTCATATTACGATAACTATGCAGATGCTAAAATAGGTTAATTTTGGAGGAAGAGCTTAAGAAATGAAAGATGTGGGATTGTGGGAGTGAGAATTACCTGAAGACAATATTAGTAGTTGAAGGAGAGAAGGTGGCGTTGGTGGAGGGTGTTTTCCAACATTTTCAAATTTCTTTCTAAGAAAATACTTATTTATATAATGTTGGTCTTCAAATGAGAAGTTCGATTCAGTAAATAAATATTGAAAAAATGATTATTGCAGGGCATTGGGTATATACTCGTTCTGGGGTCTTTGCCTACTTTTTTACTGTGTTGACTTTTTAACCGAATCCTTGGAAACCCATGCCAGTGATTGAGAGGAACCATGTAAAAAGCTAATTTGGAAACCTGAAATCCCAATCAGGAGATTTTGCAAGGTTCAATTTATTTCCTATTTATGCTTTTGCCCATTCAGTGCCTGACCCACTGGCTTCTAGTGGTGTTGGCTCCCTTCTCTGATCTGTTTAGCGTCAGTTACCAGGTATCAGATTGCATAACTGAACCATCTACTTGACGTACCTCTGTGTACCACATATGTGAAAGACCTGTCACTGTGGTCAGATCTGGTTTGCAGATCCTGCTGTGTGGACCTGCATCAATGTCTAGGCTCTGTCTAGAACAGTTTGGGGGAGATCAGACGTAGATGTTCAGAGCAGAAATGTGGATTAAGTTGTATGATAACTAGTTCTAAGTCTTGAACTTTAAACCACTTGCCTTCATTGAACTTTCTCTCTTCTCTATTACTTATGATTGACTTTTGGTTTCATGAGTATTTAAATTTTATTGCATAATATAAATGAACCACTTTGTTTTCACTAGGGGACTCCATACAAATGCAAACACTTTGTTTAAAAACAGAAGTATATACAGTTGTCCCTCTGTTATCCCTGGGTTCTGCATCCATGGATTTAACCAATCTTGGATCAAAAAGATTAAAAAAAATTGTGTCTGTACTGAATGTGTACACCTTTTTTTTGTTACTATTGTCTACATAAAATAGCATAAAAACCATTTACATAAAATTTATTGCATTAGGTATTATAAGTAACATAGAGATGATTTAAAGTATATGGAAGGCTATGCATAATTTACATGCAAATATTATGACATCTTATATCAGGAACTTGAGCATCCCCAAATTTTGGTATCCACAGGAGGTCCTGGAACCAATGTCCCTCAGATACCGAGGGATGAGTTTATATATTTTTCCACATGGTGATCACAATTTCTTCCTTCCTGAGCCTTATGCAATTAGTTACTATCATTTTTCTTTTCTGTTTTTTAAAAAATCTCATTAAAGGAAGTAACCAAACTTCTTTTATTAGTATCTGAATTTTAATCTACTATGGTGTTTGGTCATAGGAGAACCAGACTAAGAGGAAGTGAAAAAAATATCATTTTTGTTGCCAAATCACTTTTCAATGCATTAAGGGAAAAAAATGCAAAAAGACAATGCCACCAAATTGGTGTATCCAGTGACTCTGAGGTTACCCAAGTTCTCAGTGCTCTCTACCTGTTCTTCAGGATGAAAGTTCTCAGTCCCTTCACCATTTTCCTTTTCTTCCTCATGTGAAGACCAAGGAATATTATTCCAGGGATGGTTAGTGATGCTGACCCTTGTCCTCACCAATATTATGCTTGGATTTTCTTTCTCTGAAAATAGGGACAAGTCCCATAAGAGGTACATCTACTTATCATGGAATAGATCATGTCAGGACCCGATTCCTTAAAATACAGGAAATCACTGTAACCTTGTGCTTATTTAGGGCCTAACTGCTCTGTGATGATAAACTCCTTCACTTCCCAGATTTGTGATCCAACTGGCTGTTCTTCCTGTAACTCATAGAGCCACAATGCTATTCTAGGACCAGACTGCAGGATATTTGGTAAAATGCCATCATTTGTTGGCTGCTGGAAATATTTGGCTTTAAATCAATTACAATAAAAGTCCAGACCAAAGACCAATGGCCACATTTTAGCTTAATCAATACCGAAAGTTAAATACTTTTATGGCTTTCAATTTTCTTTTGCCTCCAATTTCTTATATATATGCTATAGTAATAATAATTAGTATGTTTAGTATTGGTGGATATAGTATATCAGAAAAGTATACAACTTGCTTTTAAAAGTACAAACACCAGTCATGTTCATTGTAAAACATTTAGAAAATGCCAATAGGCAAGAGTAGTTAAATTCTGTTACTCAAAAATTTTACTTTTGTTAATATTTTGGTGCTATATGCTCTTTTAGTTATTTCTCTTTATATTTAAAATAGTAAGTGATCCACGAATGTGTTCCAAATTTTTCTTCCTGCATTAGAGATCTGAACACATTATTCCTAAACTCAAAAATCTTTACTTGCTTTCTCTTGTGTCTATAGAATAAACTCAGTCTCCCTGGCCTGTTTTTAAGACTCCTCATGATCTTTTGACTGTTTCCCCTTAAACTTTCTGATTTATACTTTGGTCTCTGACATATGAATAGGTACAGCTTTGGGTACTGGGTTCCTTTGTCTCAAATGCCCTTTCCCCTTCATTATCCATCTGGCTAAGGCTGTTCAAATCCTCTTTCTTTTGAATGTTCTCAGAATTAATGTCTTTCTTTACTCTGCTATTCAGCTCATTTATATTAAGCATAATTCTCAGTCAGTCTTACCTTAACTCCATGTTTACATATTGCTTTCTCTACTAGATTTTAAGTCTGGAAGGAGAGGATTATCATTCTCACAATTTGTTGTGAAGACTCATTTAATGTCAGTGTTCTCTACTCTGCTATTATCTGTATAAAGGCAGGGTCCACCTTCATAGCTCCAATATCATGTTCCTGTTGGCTGGGGAGTGAATAGGACAAACTCAACAATAGTGGACTTACCCTTGTGTCTTTTTTTTCGACAGAGTCTCACTCTGTTGCCCAGGCTGGAGTGCAGTGGCACAATCTTGGCTCTCTGCAACCTCTGCCTTCCTGCCTCAGCCTCCCGAGTAGCTGGGATTACAGGCGCCCACCACCATGCACAGCTAATTTTTGTATTTTTAGTAGAGACGGGGTTTTACCACGTTGGTCAGGTTGGTCTCGAACTCCTAGCCTCAGGTGATCTGCCTGCCTGGGGCTCCCAAAGTGCTGGGATTACAGACATGAGCTACCGTGCTCTGTCTACCTTGTGTCTTTTGCAGCTCTTAGCATAATGCCTAGAATATGGTAATGCCTAAGAGATATTTGTTAAATTGAATTGTTATTGACTGTAAGTAAGGAGCATACATGGGCTATGTCCAAATTTGTTGGAACATTTTTGAAGGAAGTAAGCTTATTACTCTGAAACCTATTCAGTAGTATAAAGCATTTTGAATAGAAATACAGGTAAGTATTCCAGGTAGCAACGTGTATTACAGAGTGTTCTTAGTGACCTCAACAGCCACTATCACCTTTTTAAACGTTATTGTTCTTACTAATTTTGTTTTTTTTTTTGTTCAGCTGGACACATTGTCATTAAGATTGAATCAATAATTTTGTCATCAGCCACCTTCCAGGTAGAGGATTCCAGCCATTTGCTTAAGACCCCTCAAGTCTGCCTTCATCATTTTGGGTATCATTTGTCATTACTATCATTTGTTTAGCTTTTCCACATTTTGTGATATCTTTTCAGCTTTTACCTATTAGAATTATTTTTCCAAGTCTACTTTTGGATAGAATATAATTTTACTGTTTTTGTTTGTTCTCTAAGTGACATTGAAAGGTACACACTTTTTATTTTTATTTTTTACTCTCTCCAGGATCTTAGTAGGAAGGAATGCATTTTATCTTTCACCACACTGTGTAATCTCCTTGGCATCCTCTCCTTTATTTGCTGGATTTTTCTTTTAATTAAAAAATCATTCCAGGTATGTTTTATTGCTTATTTATTCTTTCCTTATTTACTTTCTCAAAAACTGAGCATAAGAAAGTTAATCTTTAATTCTGCTAAAAATATCAAGACTATTATTGAAATCTATTCTTACACATTCTTTAAAATGAGCACCCCAAATCATTGTTCTTTCTTGGGACAAATGCAATGAAGATAGTGTGTTAGCTATGCGATATTATCAGTGGTGTGCAAATGAGGAAAAAAATTTTAAAAAAGTGTATGTTTCCATCCTTTCTTCTAAAGACTAAGCTGGTAGCTGCCCTTAATGTTGGTGGCATTTTCTAAGTCAAAATCATGTGCTACTTGGTACATTTAGAATGATATAAGAAGTGATTTGGATTAAGTTGTTATAAAACATCATGTATTTTTTAAATCTGTTGATTCAATATTCTCTGCAACCATTTTCAATATAGCCTGATCTTTTACATTTCTAATTATCTTGTACAAAAACACAACTTGAGCACCTACCTATAATATATCCAACACTAAATGTACTCTTTGAGTGGTATGAATGGAATATAAAGTGTTACAATGAGAAAATACACTAAATTGGTTTCACCTGCATTTTCTTTTTAGTTGCACTATTCCTGCTTTCTTACTGTATGATTTCCTTTCTTTGTTACATAGTAGATTGCTTTTCTCTCACCATATTTTTGGTTAAAATTGACTTATGCAAGAGGGGCTTTGAAGTGAACAATATAAAAAATACAATTTTCAGTCAAAGTTTGAGCTTCATGGTTATATGTTTTTCATTGCAATTTAGAATCTATAATATTTTATCACACAATATATATGCCTTATTTGTGATTTGGAATTTGTATTGAATTATTTTCTAAAACAAAGTATTATAGGCAGGTTCCAATATGGTACTAGACTAGTGGCAATAGCATAAACAAATACCAGTTTTGAGATTTGTGAATACACATTTCTTATGAATTTGTGGCTGGTCAAAATGCTGACTTTCTGATTAATTGGAAGTCTGTAGCCTCAAATAAGCCCAAATTTATTTACTCATGTCATAGAGGGGATACACTGAGTACTTCCAAATAATTTATATTATATGGAAATAGTAACATGCTTGTCATTTTTTCTCCACCATTTTAGATTGATTCTTAAATATCACAACATTGTACATCATTGCTAATTCTCAGAACTGCATACCATATTGCCATATTTACTTCTAAAGCTTTTCCTTTGTATTTTAACATTTGAAATAACTTCAAGTGAATTCATTCAGATTCATTCTTAATTACTAGATTCTAATAGGACTGTTTAAGGAATGCCTTATATTTGATGTGTGGAAAATGAAAGGTGATATAAAAATGCAGTGTTATAGGGTAGCTTCTGTGTAATTTTGGCTCACTGGAATGCCAGTTGGGGAATGGCAAAGGCTAATACTCAACAGATGGCAAAGTCCTAAAACCTATAATAATGGTTGCAGTTATTTTCATTACTGTCATTTGAAGGCACATGCAATAGTGTGAAAAGGCTTGAACTGGGTAATCACAGTAAATATACTCAAAGGGACCAGATGCATTTCAAACAATCAAAACGGTGATGGATATTCAGGCTGAGTGCCACTTCTGCACATATTCTAGGTACATTTATTGCTAGGGACTAGAAGCAACATTACTTGTCACAGAGAGGAGCGCCATTTCCCCTTTTAGTAATAACAAGCAACAAAAATTGACATCTGTTATAACACAGACAGAATATTTCACATCCTTTATGATTGTGTGTCATTATCATGCATATAAATTTAGTTTGCAGATGTTCAACGTCAGAGATCAAAATACCAATTTTGCCTACAAAAGAGTTGCAATGGATACCGAAAATCTAAGCACTTTTGAAAATAGATAAGTTAAATCTTTTAGAGTGGGGACAATAAAAATCAAATAAGATTAGGAAGAAAAAGCATCAAAAGGCACCAGAAGGGGCTGTGTGGAAGTTTCAGAAGATCTTAATATTTCTATTTCCAGCTTTGTAAAAGCACCATTCTTGATTTTAATCTCCAGAGACTGTAGTTTGGAGTTGTTATATATCTTTGTTATTTTCTTCCATACAATAAATAAAATGAGGCCAACATTTTTTCCTTGAAAGGATCTGTCATTCTAGAAAATTAATTAGTTCACATATGAATATTCATAATTCTTCCTGTGTCTAATATGTAAAAATTGTTCTTGGTGATTTTGTGCAAGGGATGGGGTAGCAGTGACCTACAATGATGCTATTAAACATAGTACAACAGACAAGTTGACCTTTTCAGGTATTCAGTACTCAATTTAACATCACTGTTTGTTCTATATATAATTTCCTTTATTACATTTAGGAAACAGGTTAACAGATTGATGGAAGATGAGAGGAAAATCATATATTTTGTGGCACAATATAAAACACCTAAGAATAAAAAAAAATATGTTTTATGGAAAACTCTTCTCCTTTTCCCCACCCTAAGTAACCACTAACCAGATACAACTTCAACCAAAGGAAAGAAACCTATGTTACTTGTTTTAACAATCTTGTGCCTGCTTCAAAGGTACTGTTAACAATGTGGATGTATTTTGCATTTGCCTCTGGGGATTTACTACTCAATATTAAAGTACTTCCCACTGTGACATTTTAAAAACGGTCTCTTTCCTCTGCTGAGCTAAAAACATAATGGGGATCAAGAAAACCATCTGAAACAAGCGTAGTATAAAATTTCTGCCAGGCATTGGAAGTTAAGGAATGGTTTTTGACCCTCCTTTTGTACTGGGCAAAGATACAGGACTGCTGCCCTCTCACTCTGCCTTTTCAAAAGCTTGTTAAATGAATTGGCTCTGCCGTATTGTAAACTTGACATATTTGCCCAGGGTCTTTGGTTCAAATCTAAGTGTATATCCTAATAGTTCAGTGAATATGTGCAGAATGATACATGTAAATCAAGACATGATAGTGATGATACTTTCTGAAGAATCTAAAAAAACAGAATTGGTAGGAAGCTGGGATTAGACGATGAGAACATATAGTTTCTTGGTATATTGAAAAATATTTTTATTTTATTTTTTTCTAGATATATTTTTCTACCTTGAAAAGCAAACCACTAATTTTATTGATTGCTTGATTTCTGATGTTTTGTGAATATAACCTATTCTTAGTAAATTTGGTAATCTGAGGACATATTTTATTGAATAATTTTAGTTGGGGCTTCAATTCTGGTTTTTCCTGGGACAAATATATGGTTGGACTCATATATATCCTGGGACCAATACAGTTTAAATTATAGTAAAATTAACAAAATTAACTCAAAGAAGTTTGAACTTGAACAGTGTGAAATCACATTGGAACATTTTAAATTTAGTAGCAATAATTGGCCTATCCATAATTAATACAGTACTTATATGTATTATTGCTTAAATAGGTGTTTAAATTTTACATGCTCTGGGTGATTTTTGCTTAAATGAGTTAAAAGCACAGTTTAATTAAGACCAATGAGTTGCTAGAAGAATGCATTTGGCTTCATACTTGTCTTGGATAGTGTCACTCTATACAGTACTCATTAACTAGTGGCAAATAAAAAAGTCAATAAATTCCTGTTTCCATCAACTAGACTAATGAACTTCATTAGTTGATCATGTTATCAGTATAATTACTACAGACCACATTTTGCCCTTGGTTATTAATGTAACAGACTTCTGCACTTATTCTTAGAAGAACTGCCTAAGAAGAGAACTCAGGTTAACTCTGGCAAATAACTTCGACTCTTTTCTTTCTAAAATCATTATTACATCCTCCTGGAAATAGAGTATCCCATATACTCAGCTACGATGGTTTTCACATTCAACTGTGGGAATATGTTGCTAGACCCCTTTTCTTTGTTATAATTGTGTTGGCTATGCCTTTATGGGATACTGTTGTGGGTTGAAATATGTTCCCCAAAAAGATCTGTTGAGGTCCTGACATCTGGTTCTTGTGAATATGGCCCAATTTGGAAATAGAGTCATAACAGATGTAAATTAAGATGAAGTCATACTGAAGTAAGGTGGACTCTTAATCCAATATGACTGGTGCCCTTGTGAGATGAGAAGAGACACACACATACCTAGGGAAAATGCCATGTGGTGATAGAAGTCAAGATCAGAGTGATGCAGCTGCAAGCCAAGGAATGCCAAGGATTGGTGGTGACCACCAGAAACTGGGAGGAGGTAAGGAAGGATTCTATCCAGAGTCTCAGAGAGAACACCGCTTTGCTGATTCCCTAATTTTGGCTTCTACCCTTTGGAACTGTGAGAAAATACATTTCCATTGTTTTTAGCCACCCAGTTTGTGGTACTTTGTTACAGCAGCCTGAGGAAACTAATACAAATTTCTTACTTGAATTATTAACCATAATAGATTAACTACTTAGCTAGTTAAGAGGAAGTGATCAGCTGTTCTCAGGGATAAATGGAAGTCTTGAAAATCCAAGAATTATTCATTAGGACAAATTCTTAAAAATTCAGTGATTTTTTTTTTTTTTTTTTGAGACAGGGTCTTGCTTTGTCATCCAGGCTGGAGTGCAGTGGAGTGGTCACAACTCGCAGCAACTTCAACCTCCTGGGCTCAAGCAAGCCTCCCACCTCAGTAGCCTCCCACTTCTGAGTAGCTGGGACTACAGTGATGTGTCGACATGCCCAGCCTAGTGGTATTTTTAACAGATAAATAAGAATGGGGGTAGTGGCAGAAGTGGAGTGAGAAGAGAGACAAGTAAAATATAGAAATCTGAGGAAAGTGAAATAGCCCTTTCTGTATTTTTTTAAAAAATATGGAGGTTTGCATATTCTTGATATGAAGCTTTGAAAACATTGACATTTTTGTGCGTCATATGGCACTAATAACAGCAACTACCCCACCAAAATACCACCACAAACTTCACATAAAATAAACTCCAAAGAAGAATCCATTTTTCGTGTGATATGAATGACAAATGATTATAAGGAATTTTAATAATTTATATAAAAATCCAAAGAGTCATATTGTAAGTACTGACAGGTATACTAAGGAGTTTTTGATCACACTTAAAAATTACTTGTGTAAGTAGGTAGAACATTAAAATGAGAACAGGGATATATACAGTAAGTCCTCAATGTCATTGATAGGTTCTTAGAAACTTGACTTTAAGGGAAATGACTACTCTATAATGAAACAAATTTTATCCCAGCCTAAATGATATAAACAAGAGTCATTTTGCTTGACATCACTGTTTACAAGAACCTAACAATGATTTTAGGTGTGGACTTATTGTGTGCATATATTTATATATTATTTAACAACATATTATGTCCAAAGACATATCTCTGGCTTTCTTATTCTACAAATAGTTAATGTCTACTAGCTAAGCTAGGTAAGTTAGAAAAAGCTTAGAAGCTCAATACATGTAAGCAAACAAAAAACCCAAAAACATCATTTTAGATGATTCTTTATCCTTCTATTCTAAAATTGTAGCAGGCACTATACATAAGGGCTTTATAGTTTACATTTTGTAGACGAAGAATATAACAATCAAGAAACAGTCTAAAAAATTGGCAATGAAAGAAAGAATGAAGAGAAACCCAAGACTTAGCTAATTCATGATGTTGCCTCAAATATCAAGAAGCTGGTATTATGCAAATGGATCTTTTGCATAATAGGAAAATGAACTCAGAACTGAGTTCATTTTTCTGAGAGGAAATGAACTCAGAACTGAGATTATGACTGTGACGTACTTTGAGACACTTTCAGAAAGATTGAAAGACGAAAAGATGTTTCTTGGTACAAAGCACATTATGATTGATGACTGTTTGAGGGCAGTTATCTTTAAACTAGTATTACAGACAAAAATCCCATCACTTGTGTGATGTCCTCCATTGTGTTGTAGATTTTATTAGCCTCATGGTTTTATGTGAGCAAAGAATGATCTCAACATGACACAATTTTAATATATTTTTTCCCAAGCTCTCAGAGCTATTTTTTGTATTAATTTTAACATAACAGAGACTGCAGTTTCCTTATATTTTGCTGTTCTAAGGGAGAAATATGTCTTTTATTTTAAGCTAGGTAGAGGAAAAGCATTTTTGTTGTTAAAATAAGTGAGGATGATTATTTTTCCCATTCAGACTTTCAAATCCCTTGGCGAAGAAGATATTGCATTACTAAAATTTACTTGTTTGATTTAGAGGTACTGCTTTTGGACACAGTAAGAGTTTTGAACTTTAATTTTGATTTATTTGCTTGCTAGAGTGATAGCTATGAAGAATTCATAACATTTTATTTTAAATGGAAATTGCTAACAGAAATAACTACATTTTATAATCATTTTGAGATAATTTTGGTTGCAATTTCACATTTGACTAACAGCATTAAGAGATATGATTCCAATTAAGGGAAGTAGTAAATATTTTCCTTTGAAATTTCTAAGAACGGAGAGCCTTTCTTTGAATTAATGCATAGAAATTCATAGATATACATAGATAAATATGGAAAACCAATCACTCTCCATAGCACAAGAATGTTGAATTAGCTAGGAATTTGCAATGAATTAGCTAGGAATTTTATACACCTGTCAACATTCTCCCCTTTTCTTTTAATTTTCTGTCTATTTCCAAATCTTCATTCCTCATGATTCTATCACAGGACGTGTTAGAGGATCACACATCACTATGGCTTATGACATATCAGAAAACATAATTTAAAAATTCCTTTGCAGAATTTTATTACATAAAAATTGATCACATATAGTAAGGAATAATAGGACACACAAAAAGTACCACATAGAACAGTACAATTTTAGAAAGGGGAGATAAGGAAGGAGAATATATATCCTTCTAGATGTAGATCCCAAAATGATAACACGGTTATTTCTGGGTGGTATGATTACAACTGGTTTCTATTTTCTTCCTTTTGTTTATCCATTCCCTCTAATTTTTATATGATTAACATGTATTAATTGTGTAATTTTTTTTCAACTTAGAACAACTGAATTAGGGTGGATGTTTTAAATCCCATCTCCATAGTACAATCAACACACTAGATATCAAAGGCTCTTTTTTGGAACAGGAGAGCAGACTGCTATTAAATATTATTCCAGGGATATGCAAACGTTTAAGAGGCTCAGGTGGGCATGGAACAAGTGTGCTGGGAGGGTATCACCAATGGAATAGCCATTAAGGGCCTAGGCAGCACTTAACTTGAGTCACAATAGCACTGGATCTGGATAATAGCCACTGTAGCTGAAATGCCACTTAGAGTTGTACCCTGTGCCAAATTCACTTTACCCACAGAAATTGCAAATGAGTTATCATTCTCATTTTTTCCTTTTATTTCTAGTTGCCACATCATTGTACATATTTATGTGATACAGAGTGATATTTTGATACATGTATACAAATTATGATACATGCCATGATCAAATCAAAGTACTTAGATTATTGAAGGGCAGGCAGAAGACTACATGATATAATTTGATGGGCTTTTAAAATGTTCCCTTACCCCCAAGTTTCTCTCAATCGGCTTGCCCTAGGGTTTTCAATTACCTCTGTCTTCCTTTGGGTTAAATCACTGTATTTTGAGAAAATGTTTTTGAAAATACTTGCATTACATGGTCAAGACCACCATTCTACAGATTACTTGCTAAAGACCAAATCTCTGAAGAAATGAGCATAAAGTAAGAATATTGACAGAGGAAGGGAGACAGAGAATCGTTTGGATTGTTGATCACTATCAGTAGCAATAGGTGATGAAGTCAAAGTGGAGGGTTTTGTCATCAGGACTCAGTGTGAAAATCCTAAGTATTTGATGGGAATTTGTGAAGGAAAGCACTGAAATAGGGAAAGAAAAATGTTAAAGTTTGCTCTGTACAGTGAAACCTTGTGGCGTATTTAACAAATACGTTTTCAATAACTCCAATGATCTCTTGGTATGTTAGAATGCATAATTTTGCCAAATTTGCATAAAGTTCATGGTAAAAGTGATGATAGGAGACTTTGGTTAGGTAGTAGGTGCATCTATCCAGCCACTCAGCATCTCCTTCTCAGCAGGGCTGTCTTGTGTGTTCCTAGTACTACTAAGTCTAGAGTAACATGGAGAATTGTCCTACAATATTCTTAGCAGTGAAACTTTAGGCAATTAATTTGTGATGTCAGAAAGTTCCCAGCATGCATGTAACACTAGAAGGAAATGTGATTTCAGAATGAGCCAGATGCATTTATAAATATTTCAAGATTGTAAATCTCTTGAAGTTTCCAGAGTAATAAAGAATATCAAGAACTGACTCTCTGGGAATTCAAGTTGTTATAAAGCTAAATGAATATGTGAAGGCATGTTCAATGTTTGAGTTCTTTTTCTCTTTTTTTCCCTTCCCCTTCTTTCCTTTCTCTTTCTGTCCTTTCTCCCTCTTTTCTTTCCTTTAACTCTCTCCATCCCTCTTTCTTTTTCTTTCTTTTTTTTTACATTCTCCTCTTCCTTCCTTCCTTCCTTCCTTTCTTCCATTTTTTTTTTCTTTTTCTGCCTTTTGAGTATTTATAGTGATATAATCAAGCAGCTCAGGGAATTTGGCTGCAATAAAGGCTGTTTTGGTGACTCCCTGCTTCTCTTTTCTTCTGTCAAACATAGTTTTGAGAAGAGGAGATATAGTGCTAGTAGGAGCACGCAAGAGACACTTGATTTGCCTTGAAATTTTATAAGCATTCCAATGCTGTTACATTAAATTTATGTAAATACTGACTTGGCCAATTTTGCCAAGAGTGAATTAATAAGCATTCACATGTGCTAGGTTATAAGAGAATCTAATCAGTTCTGCATTCTAACATTGCCTTTTGCTTCTACTTCTGTTACAGTCCAAAGGGAATATTTAAAAGATTCCATGTTTATATTCTTATTTCTTGATATTAGATCACTACTTATTTTGTTAGCATTCTGTCTTCACAGTATGTCTCATTCATTCATTATACCCTTTTCCTGGCCTGGTATCATTAACCTTGCTTTGTAAATAAAGGGAGACACAGAGGTCAACCTTCTTGGCGAGTGTTTTGTCTACTTATTGCTATTGCTGATATTAGATAAAAGTATTGAAAAAATGCAGCTTAATTTCCTTGTTTACCTTACCTGAAGTTAGGTCTCAATTATTCACCAGGGGATTCTATGCTGCAGTGAAACTGCTTTGTTGGGTAGGATGTGACCAGGGAATACAAACTAACTTTCAATTTTCTGTGAATAAATCATAATAAAGTTGATCAGTGTGTTGCCAAACAATAGAGATATGTGTGTTTTTACTTGTCACTCTATACATGTGTATCCACATTTACATAACCATGTTTGAGTTTTCATGCCACTACCGCCTTGAGTCTTCCTTAATATATAGGATTCAGAGGGTTTTTTTCAATCATTAGCTCCATTACTTTCACATAGCCAATTTCAATAATTATAGTCATGTTTTAAGTTTTGTGCACATTTTCTTTCAGCCAGAAAAGCTCCGTTTTAAATGCTAGCAAATCCAGTAACTCAAAAGCTTTCAAATATAGTCTATTGTCCAGGGCTTTCATGGTGCATTTCAACAAAGAGAATCTCTATGCTCACTCAATTTGCAAACATCTGGAGGAAAATAATGTGATAATTAGAAGGCAACATGGGTTCATCAAAAACAAATCATGCCAAACTAACTTAATTTCTTTCTTTGATTCCTTAACAAGCTGAGTGGTAACACAGTGGGTATTTTTATTACAGTAAGACACTTGATTTAGCTTTCTAACAATCTTAAAAGGCTTAGGAAAAATGCAGATTAGGGAAAATGACTGGCTAATGTAGGATATCTTTGTAAAAAGGGACTAGCAACCATTATCTATCTATGGTTCAGAATACAGTTAGTAGAGGCTGTTGGATAAATTTTATTTTATTCATTGTATCATTCAATATCTTAAGCCTTTGACTTTGATTATATATATTTTATATCTCATAGTGTTTTTTAAGGTAACTGGCTATAGGGATTTTATGTTTAACAAATAACATTGGTAATTTTTTTCTAGAAAGGAACATATATCTTGGCCAACTTTTTTCTTTAGAAACTATGAAAATCATACACACACATATACATATAAATCACATATAGACTGAACACACATGTGTATATATAATTCATAAAATTATATCATAAATCATAATCTTAGTTTCAACGACTAATATTGTTTTAATAATTGTTCTTATGGTTTTATTTCTGTCTGTAATGTTTTTATAAAGGTGAGAGTATACTAAGTTTACTATTTCTGATTTGTTTTAACTTAATAGTATAGTGTTAAACACAGTCCTAAGTTGATAAATGTACTTTTACAGCTTTATTTATAATGATTGCATAGTATTTCAGTGGATGTGCCATAATTGATTGACTTGTCTCCCTTTGTTAGATAGATTTTATCTATGTGGTTGTTTTTACTACTATAAAATATAATGGAATAGCTATACTTGTAGTTAAATCTGTTTTCTCATAAGGCATATACCTAGACATTGTATTATTGGGTTAAAAAATGTGAACATTGTAAGAATTTAATGTGTGCTCTCTAAATGCCTTCCAAAAGGTTGAACCAGTTTACATTCCTACTGGCTGTTTAAGAGAGGATGCTATATATATGTATTCATATCTATAGACATATATGTATGTCTATATGTATATATATGTAGATATATGTATATGTCTATGGATTTTATGCGTATGTCTATAGATATGGATACATATATATATACATACACACACGTTTAGAAATAGACATACATGTGTATATATATGTGTATATGTCACATACACATATATGTGTTTAGAGATAGAAACATATCCATATACATATATGTAGGTATGTATATGTCTATAGTTTCCATTTGGAAAAAGGAAAGTTCCTCTTTGGGAAAAATGAAATTCACTGGAAAGATTTAAATGATAGAAGTTGCCATAAATATTTTAGAAACTCTATGTTTGATTATGCAGCTGTGATGAAAGAATATCAAAATATAGGCTTAAATTGACTTTTCTCCTATTTCTCTGTAAAGATTTATCAAAAGGAGAGATTCATTTTGTGGCAGTTATTGTTCTTATTGAACATCCTGAAATAAGAATTATTCTATGCCTCAAAGTAACACTAAATTATATTCTTTGTTAATATATTAAACAAACAAAGGTCTTTTAAATGGTGTTTGAGGTTAAAGATTCTGTTTTGTATTTTGATTCTGCAGCAAATACAGCTTCCTAGCTTCTACTGTTAGTTGGCTCTGATTTCTAATTCTCATCTCTTCTTTCTTTTTACTTGTCGTGCCTCATTACAATTTCAAATGAAACTGTATGACGCTGATTGGAATTGTTTCTGTTGGGGGAAAATGTACGAATTAGATGTGCCCAGAAATTCATCTGCATTTGAACCCTGCTATTTGTTTGACACAACGGGTTTTCAGGAATGGGATTGCGGGAGCTAAATCTTTAATAAAATTGTTATTGACTGTCCCTGCAGGAGGCAGTGTGCATGGTGGCTAAACATGAGGATTCAAACCCTCAGCTTTGTAGCTTTTTGGCTATGTAATTAACCTCTCTAAGTACATTTACTCATCTGAAAAATGTAATGATACAAACCTCTTAAGGTTGTTGAGAGGATTCGATGGGATAATTTAAATAAGTACAGGGGACCTAGTAAGCTTTCAATAGATGTTAGGTGTTACTGCTATTTCTTGGTGATCCACACTTCCCTTAGATGGGAGGGCATAATCTTTCCTATAGCTATTGCAAAAATAATCTGACTCTGCTTGTCCCAGATTATTGCCTCACTTTGGAGCAATTATATCAGAATCTGTAAAATAACTATTATGTCAATATTTTCCTGCCTCTCTCCCTTCCCTCTTTCCTTCTTTCCCTTTCCTTGCATTTATTGAGAGTCAACGGTATTCTATACTTTGCTAAAGACTGGAGAAGGAAAACTGATAAGAATCATGTTTTGAAGAAGGTAACACAACTGTGGAGAAGACAGATGTTAATCAGGTAATCACATAAATAAATGTAAAATTGCAAGGATGACAAGTGCTACATAAATGACAGCTGCATGGGTTATAAGAGCATATAGGAGATTGGAAAGACTTCTCAGAAAATGAAACAGGGAAATAAAGAAAGTATAAGAGGTAAACAGGTGAAGCAGTAGACTTCCACATAGTCTCCCTATTTTTGCTGTTATCTTCTTAAAGCTTATTCTCCACATAGCAGCCAGAGTGACCATATTAAAATGAAAGTTAGATTATATTAGATCTCTGCTCAAATCCCTCTCACCGTGACTTCATTACATCTCACTCAGAATAAATCTCGTAGTTGTTATTTTGTTTTATAGACCCCTATGTGATTGGTCTCCTGCTACCTTTCTGACCTCATCTTCTTTCACTCTCTTCTTACATAGTCACGTTCAACCACACTGGCCTCCTTGCTGTTCTTGCTGTTCCTTGAACATATAGGTAAACTTTATTTTGAAGTCTTTTGATCTTGTTCTCTGCCCAAAACACTTTCCCCAGATACCCCCTCACCACATCAGTGAGCTCTTCCCTGATGACCCTATAGAAAATAGCAACTCTGTCTCTATCAGGACTCCTCATTGCCCTTATGCTGTATTTATCACCATCCCACATTTTATAAATTTACTTGTTTATTTTTTATTCTCCCTCGTCATCTCGACTCAACTTGTTAAAAACTTCATGGGATCAGGAGGTTATGTTTACTGCTGAAATCCCAACTCCAAGAATAGTGCCTTGAAGGTACTAGGAACTCATTCAATATTTGAGGAATGAATTAAGGAAGAAGAGACATGGTGGCAAGAGCATTTAGGACAGAGAGCGAAGCATATGTAAGGGCTCCAAGGCAGGTAGAAGCATGGAAGCTAGGAGGGACTGAGGGAAAGGCATTGTTGCTTTTGAACACAGTGAACTAAAAAAAGTGTGGAATACTAGAGGCAAAAAAGGTAGGTAAAGACTGGATCATGCAGTTATAAAGATTTTCCCCTAAAAACAAATACAAGCCACTAAAGTAATTTAAGTTGAGATGGGGTTGAAGGACCAGATCAAGTTTATGTTAAAAAAAAAAAAACCCACTCTGGCTGAAGTATGGATATCAGATTTGAGGGGAGGGCAGTGTGAATGTAAGTAGATTAATTAGGAGTTCATTATAGTAGTTGTGCCAAGAGATGGTGCCAGCTTGGGCCACTGGTTTCAGTGGATAAGAAGGGAGCGGATGGTTTGAGAGCAGTGGTTCTCAACTGGAGCAATATTTGACAATGTTTGGAAATATTTTTTGTCATTACAATTGTTGGGGGAAAAGGGATGTCTACTGGCGTCTATTGAGTAGAGGCCAGGGATGCTGGAAACCATCCTACAATGCACAGAACACTCTCCAATTATCCAGTCCCAATGTCAATGGTGCTGAGATTGAGAAACTCTGTTTTAGAGGTAAACTCAAGAACTCTCTTCCTGAGGTACAAACTCAGAACTTGATGTTGGAGTAGACATGGGAGTTGAGAAAGTGGGTATTTCCTATAAAAGAAAGGAAATCAGTATATCAAAGAGATATTTGCACTCCTATGTTTGTTGCATCACTGTTTACAATAGCTAAGATTTGGATGCAACCTAAGTGTCCATCAACAGATGAATGAATAAAGAAAATGTGGTATATATATACAAAGGAGTACTACTCCGCCATAAAAAAGAAGGAGATCCAGTCATTTGCGACAACACCGGTGGAACTGGAGATCATTACATTAAGTGAAATAAGTCAGGCACAGAAAGACAAATGTCGCATGTTCTCATTTATTTATGGGATCTAAAAATCAAAACAATTGAACTAGTGGACATAGAGAGTAGAATGGACCAGAGGCTGAGAAAGATAGTGGGGAGATTGGGGGAACGTGGCAGAGGTACAAAAAATAGAAAGAACAAATAAAACCTACTATTTGATAGAACAACAGGGTGTCTATAGTCAATAATAATTGCACATTTTAAAACAACTTAAAGAGTATAATCGGATTGTTTGTAATTTAAAGGATAAATGCTTGAGGGGATGGGTACCCCATTCTCAATGATATGCTTATTTCACATTGCATGCTTGTGTTAAAATATCTCATGTACTCCCATAAACATATACACCTATGTACCCACAAAAATTACACTTTTTTAAAAAGCAAGTGGGTACATCTCATGTAACCCAGAATATATACATCTATTATGCACCCACAAAAGTTAAAAAAAATTTTAAAAGTAAATTAAAAAAACTCCCAGATTTGGGGCATGGGTAACTAAACTGAGGAGTGTCACTCACCTCAGGGTTCTTCCGCCCATAAGGAATTATGATTTCTGTCCATCCTATATCTTTTCTTTGATGTTAACAACACTAACAAAAGGGTAGAATGGATAGTCATGTTTGTACTTTATGATCTGGGCATTTTGGGATCGATTTTATGGTATTAGCACGGAGGTTAGGAAATACGACATTTAGTCTGATATTTTCACTCAATTAACTGATGCCACTGATTCATCTGACTGTATTCATACAGCTGACATGTGTGGCACTAATTCTCAGAGCTGGCTTCATCAAAATAGCCATTGAATGCATCTTTCAGGGAGCATCAACACTGTGCTAACAAAATCTTGGATGTTTAGCCAATGAGCATAAAGGTAATTAAATATTTTATTAACTTTATATACAAGAGCCCAAAGCACTTTCACATACATTTTTCCTTCATACTCTTTATGTGCTTGTATTAGCAGAAAGAGGACAAAGTAGCTGTATTGCATTATAGCACAAACTTTCAGGCAGTGAGATATTCTTGAGGCTTAAATTCACTTGCAAACTTGGAGAAGAGGTGGAAACAAGAAATCAGAATTTACCCTTTTGCTAATGCATTGTTTTCTTAGAAATGTAATCACTGCATCATTCTTTCATTTTGAGAGCCTTCTGAGATTATACAAGATATTTAATCCAATATCTTTATATGTTGAATCTGCATAAGAAGAACTGGAGAATGTGTGTTCTTTTTTATTTTATTTGTTTGAATTTTTGCCAAACACACTCTACAGAATTCAAGGAATGCTAATTATGTGTGCTACAATTGAAGTTATCTGGACCCTGTTTTTTTCTCTTTTGCTGCTGCATTTTTCATGGCAAGAATCTGGTAGAAGATGAAAATTATAAAATTGAAATCTTTTCAGTTTGTGTCTTACTATTTTTAAGCAGGAAAATTTTAGTATGTACAAAAGAGATGGTTTCAGTGAATTCCTGTGACATTAATTGGCTGTTTTCTCTCTCTAAGAAGGACGTTGAGAACTTGAGCTTGATTTTAGGATTATGTCTGCCCTGGTACCCTTGGTGAACATTTCTGCTTTTGCCTTGTGTTCCTGGCATAGTTTTGAAGTGGTGTGCATTTTGAAGGGAAACTGATTTGTGTTTGAAAGAAATTAGGTCCTCTGTAATAGTCAGCAATCTCTGTCTTGTCTCCTTGTTCAGACTGGTCTCTGAATCTTCTATTACCTCCAGTTAACTTCTGCAATCTGCTTCTATTCTCTTGTTAACATTTGTTCCTGCATCTGGGATGAAGCTTATAATTATGTGTCCATTGCAAACTCTTTACTAGAGTTTTGGTTAATCCAGGTCTTATTTTGTTTATGTTTGCTTAAGCAAATGATGTTCAATGCTCTTTCAGATATCCTTTAAAGTAATGGGATCAATAATTTAAGCCTTTATAAGTATGCATATCCTGGCTAACCTCATTTTACCCATGTGTCTGTACTGTCAGTTACATTTACATTGAGCAACCTCACTGACTCTTGTGGATTTATTTAACTATGAAGCAAAATAATAGTTATAAATTCAGTATGAGAAAGTATTACAGAGATCATATCCTATCTTATTCTCCAGCTTATTTTTTAAGGGGGAAACTGAGTCCCAGAGAATAGGAATAATTCTCTGCATTTGTAGTAACACTCTGTAGTTTACAAAATATACTAATACCATTATTTCATATGATGTTTTCAGTAATTCTGTGAGGTGTGCTAGGAAGGCATTATTATCTCTATTTTACAACAAGGAGAAAACGATGTAGAGAAATTGAGACTTGCTTCCTCAACTACCTATAACAAGTATGTGGTAAATCTGGATCTAAAATCCAAGACTTAAGGCTGTTAATCAAGTATCCTTTCCCAAATATGATCTTGGCTCATGAACAGAGTTTTCCCATCCATGTGCTGCTGTGCTGTAATGTGTTGAGATACTGACTCTTTCAGCACTTAGAGCTGCCAGAGTAGCCATTGACCTCTAGCCGCAAGGATCCTTCTCACCTCAGTGCAACACAGAACTACTATTATCTTCTGTGTACCTCGACATTGAAAAAACACAGAAGCACAGTTCTAACATATAATGGAGAAAGACCTGATCAAGTCACTCAATGAGTTTATTGAAAGATTACTAGGTGCCTAACAGTCCTGGAAATGTTTTCACAGTCTCCATTCATCCACCTCTGATACTCATATATATTTACCTCCAAGGAACCTGCCCTCCCTACCCACAGTCTGTGTGGTACCAGGAAGCCAGCTGACAACAATTCTGACCCAGGTTAAAGATGTGGGCCTCAGTAAGCCTCTGTGCTGCCTCTTCTTGTCATGGTGATTAGTTCAAGGGTAATTATGGAATTCACCCAGAGCCAACCAGATCTCATGAGACTGTGACTTTTGGGCAAAAGAATATTTCTACGGTTCTGTAACTGACTCTGGAAGCATGCAGGCTGAGGCTGCTGCCACCAGCTTGACTCCTCATGTAGCTTAAGATTTCAATCTTAATTCCAATGCTGGAATTAAGGAGATCTGAGAGAGAAACTGAGCCCCGCTGATACCATTTGATGTCAAGCTGACAAAAAAGCTGAAGCTAATTCTGCGCTTTGGAATTATACGAACCAATACATTTCTCCTTTCCTTAAAATGATTAGATGAAGTTACCGTCATTAAAAATCATCTATATTCTTTCATAAATGGTTAAAAATTCTAATTTGTCACTTTAAAGGCCTCATGGGGACAAGGACGATTTAGAAATGGATGTTCCAATTTGATCTGATCTCTTCCAGGTTGTATGTTTTTCTTCTCCCTTTGAAAAGGTAATTCATAACCTATGAATAAAAATGCTCTTTCTATAAACTTTCACAAATCTAAAGGTGTTTTTGTCATAGTCAGTTGCCTACATTAATTCATCAAATAATTATTGTTATGACACTGAGGTAAGCTGGGGAACAAGACATCATCTTTGCTGTCAAAAAATTTATAATTTAGTTGGTAGAAAAAACATGTTATAATGGAAAGAAAATTAAATTTAATTAATGTATATAACTAAATCTGATGTAAGTGTCACTGGAGTAGGTCAAAGGAGGACAAAGTGCCATAGATTGAGAAGTGATAGTCACCATGAAAGAGAGAACTGGAGTCAAATCTTTAGGATTTGGGCAGGTGACCAGGAAGAAGTCTGTCCAGGAGCTGCAGCATAGCACAGACAAAGACTCAGACAGGAAAGAATGGTGTTTGAGGAAGATAGTGACCCAACAGGATGGGTTGCAGCAGAGGAGTTAGGGTGAGCAACAAAATAGCTTGGAAATTTCCATCTCTGACTTTTGAGAAGAACTTTGGGACAAAGCTCTTTGCTTAAGATTTGTATTGAGAAACAGTAACATGCTAGCCACTCTTTTTTTTTTTTTTTTTTGAGATGGAGTTTCACTCTTGTTGCCCAGGCCGGAGTGTGATGGCATGATCTTGGCTCACTGCAACCTCCACCTCCTGGGTTCAAGCGATTCTCTTGCCTTAGCCTCCCAAGTAGCTGGGATTACAGGCGCCTGGCACCATGCCGGCTAATTTTTGTATTTTAGTAGAGATAAGGTTTCACCATGCTGGCGAGGCTAGTCTCAAACTCCTGGCCTCAGGTGATCCACCTGCCTTGGCCTCCCAAGGTGCTGGAATTCAACTCTTTATTGAGCACTTACTACATACATGACAGTAGGTTAAAACTTCACATGGGTTATCTCACTTAATAGTAATAACTTTCAGGTAGGTATTATTGTACCAACCAACCCTGTAAGTGGATGAGGCAGAATGAACCAAGGACAGTCTGCCTCTGAAGACCATGCAGTTGCTCTGGGCATGAAATTCCATCTGTCTAAGATGAACAGAGCAGTCACTTTGCACATGTCATGTAAGTTTATAATAGTTCTCTGCACATTTTGGTGAGTATTTGTATTTTTGGCAAGTTTAATATTCAGAGTTACTACTAGCAAATTCTTAGAATTACTAGATTTCAGGCATTTAAAAAGCCTCTATTTTACCATGAAATTCATTGTTATTTATTCTACACTTAAAGCAAGGGAGTGAAATCTCATAAATTAGATTGAAGTAATAATTATTAAGAACATCACAATTTCTAGGGATTGAGTTAAAGTATTTACATTATTATTTCATTTTTCCCTAACAGATTGTGAATGAGGGTGTTGTTATTCCCTTTGTATAGACAATAAGACTGAGATCAAAAGTATTTAAGTAGCTTATACAAGGGCATATAGTTAGTGTGAGCAGAGCTGTGACTTGAATTCAGGTCCTTCAATTATAAGTCTAGTTCTTTCCCCACTACCTTAGTCTGTAAGTGGCCAAAAAGTACATATGAAACTTGGCACTTTATATGTATTGGAGTTATATTAGACCTTAAGTGGCCATAGAGTAACAAATGAGACTTGGCATTTGTGTTTACTACTAGAGAGTGTGAAAAGTCTAAGTAATTATCAAATACGAGTGATAATTTGACAAAGTTAAGTCTCATTCAAACTCAAAGTTTGAACTTTCCATTTGTCTGGTTATTCTATGATTTGTCAACAAGTCAGAATAACAAATATTTATTGAATACCAATTTATTAGGTAAAAGTATATGCTAATGTAAAAAGAACTTTGTGCAAACCCTACACTAATGGAATAGAAAATATGGTTGAGGACAAGGCAAAAACCTATACAGTACAAGTGTGAGTAATCTCTGAGAAAAGATTAAATGAATATTTTGAGGTGGGACATAACTAATATATCATATGAATATTAAGGACTATGAGTACAGAGGAAGAAAATATTTGTAGCTGCTGGAGTGGTCTTGAGAAATGTTAACATGAAATTTATTGTTATTCATGAAGGAAGTATTTGAACTACTCCTTGAGGGGAGGACTTCGAGAAATCAGAAAGAGCAAAAGCAGAGTGGTAAGGAAGTATGTGGTGTGCTCCAGGGAGCAGTTTGTCCAGAACCAATATTTAAATACAGGATAAAATCACAGAAGTGGGTCAGGGCCAGCTTGAGGAAGTCTTAAAGAAAAACTAAGAGGCCTGAATTTAATGATGCGGGAGGGGTGGCAGTGCGGGGCTGCAGGTGCAGAGGAGTGGAGACAGGGAAGACTCTGGGAGACGAATTAAAACAGGAGGAGAGTAGAGACAGAGGTTCATTTGTTATGGAAAATGCTGGGGAAATTGGGTGAAATAACTAACACAAACTACAAAGTGATTGGAACAGGTCAGGTCCCCACAAGTTAAAAGGGGAAGAATAAATAGATAAATGGCATTTCAAGTAAACAATCAGACAAATTTAATTTATCTGACATTCTGTAAGACAAAGTAAACTGTCATGAAAACTAAATACTAGAGAGAGAAATAAAAAAGATAAAAGAAACAGAATAATTAACTACAAACAAACTTGTAAACTGTGATTGAATCATAGTTAACAAACAAAAAACCAAAAGGTGGGGGACCAGCGGAGATATTTGAATATAGACTGGATTTTATGTCATATTAATGAATTGTTGTCAATTTTTAGTTTTGATAATAATTTTGTAAGTAAGAAAAAGTTCTTATTTTTAAGAGATATATGCTGAGAAGTCTCATATGTGCCTTTTATTGTCAATTTTTTTCTGCAAAATATAGGTATATGCATACGTGAATTTTTATTTGTATTCTATCTGTATCTATATTTACATGTAAACATTTTCTATGGCTTTGTATGTATTTATATCTACATTGATACTCAGACCCATACTCATAGTCACCCCATCCCTATCTCTGTATTGTAGCTAGATCCAGATATAGATCTAGAAGAAGTATATGTGACATAATGTTAAAAAAGTTTTGAATCTAGTTTATGGATGTACAGATGAGCACCGTGCTATTCTTATAATTTTTTGGTGTGTTCAAGATTTTTATTATAATAATTGAGCTGGAGGGAAAGGGGATAAATAGGTCAGGACTTGGAGCCTAAAGGAGAAGCAGTGTGAGTGGAAAGAAGGAGCAGATGTGCAGAGATAATTGGTAGCACAGGGTGAGTTTTTTAACCCAAAGCATCAGAGGAGCCTCTTAGGTATGAGTTTTAGCATTAAGGCCTTGCTGATTGGCTGTGGCCACATTTTGAATAAGGGCAGGAATGTCTTTAGAGAAAGTAAGTTTGAGGGAGAGAATGTACTCGTTTTCAGACGGGTTTTGTTTCCAGCGAATATGAGCTTTCCAATTGAACCTTGTTGGAGGAAGGTTGTCCAGACTCTAAGAAGATCAGAGCTAGAGATGCCAATTCCATAGTCAGACACCGCAGATGGCAGTTGAAATCATGAAATTGGATGAAAGTTATGAGTAAAGAAGTGTGCAAAAGGAAAACTGAGAAAAACCCTAAGAAATGATCATATTTAGGTGGTGGAAAGAAAAAGTGAGGAGAGCAAAGCAGACAAAGTAGGCCAAACCAGAAGGGAAAAGATAGTGTCATGTGGAGAAGTGGAGGGAGCACACAGCCCATGGTGAACACACCATACATCTTTTTGAATGAATGAATGAATGGAGTTGTACAAAAGAGTGAGGGTCATTAAAGTAAAGATAAAGAGAACAGTAAAGACAATTGCAGAGTGAATGAAAGTCATTTGGGATTAGGAGATGAGAGGTTATTTTAAATTCAGACTAAAGGTTTGGTGGAGGCTGTTGCAATGGTTCATTGTGGAGGCAAAAGCCAGCACAAGAAAGTGGGGAAGCTGAGTAGTACAGGGCTCCTCGGTGCAGTTTGGGGATAGGAAGACCTGGATTCATGTGAAGACTCTTTAACGCTATAACTGCCTTCCCTGGGCTTCAGTTGTCTATTTCCCTAAGAAAGTGGGGTAGGCTAAGTGATGTCCAACATTTCTTAAAGCACTCACATTCCACTGGCCCTTCAGCTGTTTTAAAATATATATTTAGAGAAGACTGTCCTAATCCATATTGCAATGTCATTTTCAGCTTCCTATGTGTCACAATTGCTTTGACTATAGAGTCCCTATGTAGAAATAGAATTATCTTATTCTCTTTTTGGCAACCTCACTGATTTACAATGAAATTATTGGAATGGTCAATAGATACATCCATATAGCATTTTGACATAAGCAAAATGTAACTTGACTGAATAGCAAAATAATACTTTAATTTTTTATTTCCAATTTCAAAGATTATTTTAAAGAACTGAGGAGATGTTATATTATGTTGCTATGCATTGGCAATTTCTGGTAGGAAGTTAGGGGGAAGATCAACTCAAATGCTGAACCTTTACTCCATTATAAGCTTTTCTACATCCTATTAGGTCCAAATATGCAGAAAGGGATTGTGCAGATGATACCATTCTGCTTAAATGACAAACCTGGAATGATGAATGCTTTTCCTGGTCAATTAACCCCTGCCAAAGCTCTCAGTGACTGAAAGAAATGCTGTGGAACACAGTCTCGAGTAGACTATAAAATATACAATTAGAGGTCTTCTGAAGGAGGATAGTGTTCCATTAGAAATCAACCAGCTCCTTTTAACTCTATGGGTCCCTATTTCTCAGGACATTTACCAGAGGGTTGTTCAGAAACTGGCTCATCACCAGTTTTCTTAACAAAGCTTTCAGATCTTTGTTATCACACAAAGAGATAAAGAGTCTGAAATCCTCCTTATGATTCAGGCATCATCTGTTATCCTAGATCAATGTCAAGCTAAAGATTTTTGGAAAGGATTTTGGCAAAGTGTAATTGTAGATTAACCCCACAGCCTTCCATTAGATAAATGGCATAATGGGAAGTTTCAAACAATGAGTCAGAGGACTGGGCTCTGATCTTGAGAAAGCTGATTTTCTCTATGACCTTCAATTAGTTATATAATCTTTTTGTCTGTGAATCAGTTATCTAATCTGTGATATATGGTAACTACTTTTTTGTTTGTTGGTTGAGGACTATAGGAAATACAAGGTGTTATTTTTTCTCATATGTTGGGAAGACCCATTCTTTCTGCATTTCTGCTAAGGGACCTCTTTCTCCTTAAGCATGTAGACTTCATTGGCAAAGAAAGGATGTATTTAACCTGATGAGGAAAGTCAATTCTGAAAAAAAAGAACATTTTAATAAGGAAAGTACTGGTATTGACCTCATATTGAGTATGATGAAGCATGGTTGGATATACATAATAAATTATGCATCTTTGGGCCTTAGTCTATTGCAAACTGCAACTTTGTTGAACCTCATGGACTATAATTCTGACGTGTCAGTAGGATATACTCATTGTCATGCAGTTTACATTTTTTTTTTTTTTTGGCAACTTCAGATACTTTCCTTACTTCAGATCTAACTTCCTGCTGAGGGGAGCTTGCTACCAACCTTGTTCCATTACTTTTTCACTGCCACGAGGGACTCCTTTCCAAGCACTTGAATTTTCATTTTTTTTTCTTTTAAATGACTCCTTACAATGACTGATAAGAGATAGGATTCATTAGCACAGTTTGCTAGTACTTTGTGCTAATATTACACTGAAGTCAGGTCATATGAAATCAAAGTGTTCTTTAATTGTCCATTTTGCACATTCAACATGTTGCATATGGCCCTTCAGGATCTGGTCCTTGATAATGTCTTCTACTATTTTTAAGGCATATTTCACTCTGATTTTATGCCTTAATAACAGTAAAGTAGTAATTTCTCTCATGCGATGTGGTGTTTATCACCTGCAAGCCATTATCCATGCTTCTCTTATTCTTGGGACACTTTTTCCCTGCACTCTGCCTACTTACCTTCTATTCTCCTATACACCTCTGCTCAGACTCCCTCTTTACCAGGTTATTTTTCCTGACATCCTCATTCCTTTAAGCATAAGGACAAAGAGCCTCTCTGGGTGTTCTTTTAATATCCTGTGAATGCCTCTGACTTTATGCCCCCACCTTGTTTATATTTCTGTTTATGTCTATTATATTCATTAGACAATGATACTCTGCAGATCATTCCAATACCCAGCCTAGTGCTTGGCACACAGTAAATGGATAATACACATTTAAGTGAATTGGCCTACTTGGAAGAAGAAAAAGATTCAGATTAGTGGCGATTTTTATGTATATTTGATGTCCAACAACTATTATTTACATACCTGAGAACTCATGCTTGACCTTGGGCAAGGTAACAAGGGAATGCTCATTCGGTAAATGAGGCAGAATAAAAAACTACTTGTTAGTCTAGAAATTAAGGCCATATATAGATAGGCAAGTCTATACGAGAGGAGAAAAGATCTCAGGGGAAATAGGTAATGAAATAAGCCTCTTAAATATGCAGTAGATATTCTTCAGTTAATATCTCATATAAAACAAAGAAAAGACTTCCAAGCCTTCAATGTTCTAAGTTGCCATGGCAGCAGCACCATCACTCTTGGCTCTTTGAGTAGTAGGATTGCAGGGGGAGAAAGGCCTGACACTAGTAGGCAGAATGCCAAGGGGCTGGGAGAGGTTACTGAAGCATTTTATTACTGACACTGAAGAAATGATTATAGATCATGAAGCAGGAGAACCTACCATACCGTGGCAATGAGATTCATTGGTTTCCAGAGAGTTGCATTTTGACTTTTAAAAGGAGATTTTTAAAAATGATAGTCAAATTGCACTTCAATGGATTAAAAAAAAATAACCGTTTTAAAAGCAGAAGGGTAGAAGCTGCTAGAGAGTGTATTCAAATCCATGCTTCTTAGCAACCAGACCAGATTTCATCCATAAAAGAAAGCCAGAGGTACAATAAAAAAAAAGGCTCTTTGGTTCTCTAGAGAATACAAAGGCATATTAGAGAAAAAGAAGCACTTTGAGATCTGTGGATAAAAGGCACTATATGGGCATAAAGTATATTACAAAAAGAGAAGGACAAGGAAGAAGTGATGTCTAGACTGGGCAGGTTATCTTGGGTATGTGTGAGAATAATTGCCAAAGTCAAAATGAGAGAAGATCATGACAACTAGAATCATTAGAGTGTTCAGAAGTTAGCATTATTTTAAAACATAACAGATATATATTTTTTTCCTGAATCAAAGCAAAATAAATGTAAATGGAAAATAGAGAATATGTGGATGACTTAGTAACTACATACTATTTCCTCAAAAGATTTTCACAGTGAAGACAGACGAAAAGGTGCAAAGAAAAAACGTCACTAACATGTTACAGAGTTTGATGTTATCTATCTTCGAAGTTTCAGTGAAATTCTACACAGTAATTGATTCTTTCTAATTCAACCAAGTAGGAAACATTAGAACATTTTATGCATGGGTGTTTTTTTTTTTTTTTGGATAATGTAAGGTTAGAAGAGTCATCACAAACAAACAAAAAAGCAAAAACCAAACCAAACCAAAAACCCAAACCCAACAACAAACAAACATTTAAGAGAAAAGTCAGGGACAAGAATGTAGTTTCTGGTGATAGGATAAGAAAAATTACAAGTTAAACTAGAACTCTCATTTTCTCTAAATTAAGCCAGCCCTTTTTGTGTATGTATAAAAAAAAAAGAACTGGGGGGTATGAAAGAAATGATTCTTTTCATGTACTATAATCAATGCAGAGATTACCTTCAGGAAGATTCAACAATGTTCTTGAGTGGTATACAAAAAGCCTGATGTATTTGAAAGAAAATAAATATAAATGAATGTTTTCTGGATAAATGAAGAAGCAAAGCTTGGAAGTAGAATGTGTAAATTTAGCAGAGATTTGATGCGTATGTTTGAACAGACGGTGGTGCAGTTGTTATCTTCCAAGGTTATTTTATGAAAGCTGCATTTTCCCTTGAAGCCAGACCCCATATGGGGTTGAGATGACGAAAGCCTCATGTATCTCACTATCATTAGGCTAATGAGATTGGTCAAGGCCACATGCATTCTAGATCTTGGCAAAATTTAAGATAAATCTAGTAAATTCTTCTAATAGCTTTGTGCTGTTTTTGGAAAGAAGGAGAAAGATAAGAAATGAATAAAAACAAATTTTCAAGTACAAAATATTCCATTTCTGAAATACTGTTCCATTATGAAAATGACTGATTTTAAGATAGATTATTTACCCCCACTGTTATAAAATTTTATGGTCACAGAAATAATTTAAACCAGGTATTTGTAAAAAATCCAATATGTAAACACAAATATTATGAACGTTTGTTTTTTAAGCATTCCTTTTGTTCCCAAAACTTTCCAGTTTTTATAGTGAAGAGTTTTGAAAATTATGGTGGATGGACATTGAAAATGGGTTAGTTTAGCTGTGAAAAAGTTTATTTTTGAACTGAGACCAACTGTTGGAAATTATAGACAATTTGTAATTACTAAGAAAGGTGAATTGGTAGGAGCCATAATGAATGCTTTCTGATAGGAGGCTTATAATGACTTACATGCAGTTGGGGGAGATATTTCATTTAAAATCTTTGGGCAGGTTTTCATAGCTAGTTAAAAATAATGCAAACTGATTTTAAGTTTGGTGTGTTAATATTACAAGCTGTTATGTATATAAGTTATCGAGATTACTAAAATTGCTCTTTATATTGGTAGGCAATAACTACATAGTATTGTCTGTAAAGTAGAGGCCACTGGGTGAAAAATGTTTTGATTGCTGTCCAAACACTGAAGTTATAATACAGTGCAGAGCAACACCCAATAATAAATGGAAGTACCATCTGCAGTATATTACAAATGAGTCAGTTTAAAGCCTTGTGTGGGACTTTTTAAAACACAGTTGTAACTGCACAAAGTAAGGTGGGGAGTTTAGAAATCACCTGGTGCTTTTATCAGCTTAAGCAGCTACTATAGATAATTTAGGTCCTACAACACTTTGCCTCTGTGAGAATTAGATATTCTTGGCCTGAATAGCTTATATATATCTTTAAGTTCATATATCTCTTGATTTGGTTGTACTATGCTAAAGAGGCCAAGATGGGTGGATTGGTGAAAATTTTACTCCCCTACATTTCACCCTTGGGTCTTAGGAAAAAAGCATACTATTAATTTTGCCAGAATAACTTCTGTTGTAAGGCATACTGATGGTTGTTCAGACGCATCACGTTGACATAATACTATCATAATAGATGCCATCAGAGGGTGACATTATAGTTCTGGGTCCTGTGCTTCATTAAGAGACTTCACCTGGAAAGTCTTTACTACTAAGACATGTTCTAAAATATAATAATTAAATTATTATTGAATTTAATTCAATCCAATACTGAAAAACTAATTGAAGAATTAAAACTGTACAGTGTTTTATAATGTCTCACTATTCTCAAGATATTTAATGATACATTTTGTGTCCAGGATTGGATGTTGTTTCAGGTGCAATGCTTCCTCATGGGAGCTCCCAAGCTGCAATACATTCCCACCAGTGCTCCCCATGCTGACCAAAGGAAAACAACAGCAAAGATTTTGAGGAAATAATGCAAACAGAACTAAAGACAGTTTGCATAACATTTATAAAAATGTTCTACAAGCATATACGTAATAAAATCCATCATTCAACATTCTAAGTTGTCATTTTATGAGGAAAAGAAATATGCCCAATGTAATTAAAACTACTGAACTTTTACGTCTTGAGTTTTTCAGTTCTCTTGTTGCCTGTGACACTACTGAGCCAAAGTCAAACTGTTGAAGATTATGCATAATTTGACTTCACTTTATTGTTTGAAATTACAAATGCTGGGTTTTTTCTCTTTTTTTAACTTTTAACCTTTAAGTTCAGGGGTACAAGTTCAAGTTTGTTAAATAAATAAACATAGGAGTTTGTTGTACAGAATATTTCGTCACCAGGCATTAAGCCTAGTACCCATCAGTTATTTTTCCTGATCCTCTCCCTCCTTTCACCCTCCACTCTCTGAAAGGCCTCAGTGTGTGTTGTTCCCCTCTATGTGTTCATGTGTTCTCATCATCTAGTTCCCACTTATAAGTGAGAACATGTGGTATTTGGTTTTCTGTTCCTGTGTTAGTTTGCTAAGGATAATGGCCTCTAGTGCCATCTGTGTCCCTGCAAAGGACATGACCTCATTCTTCTTTTATGGCTGCATAGTATTCTATGGTTTATATGTACCACATTTTCTTTATCCAGTCTATCATTGATAGGCATTTAGGTTAATTCCATATTTTTGCTATCATGAATAGTGCTGTAATAAACATACATGTGCATGTGTCTTTATAATAGAATGAAAATTAACTCAAGATGGATTAAAGACTTAAATGTAAAATCCCAAGCTGTAAAAACCTGGAAGACATCCTAGGCAATACCATTCAGGACACAGGCACAGGGAAAGATTTCATGACGAAGATGCCAAAAGCAATGGCAACAAAAGCAAAAATTGACAAATGGAATCTAATTAAACTAAAGAGCTGCACAGCAAAATAAACTATCAGCAGAGTAAACAGATAACCTTCAGAATGGGGGAAATTTTTTGTAAACTATGCATCCAACAAAGGTCTAATATCCAGCATCTATAAGGTTTTTTTTTTTTCTAGTATGCTATTAATAATAGGATTAGCACTTTTCAACTTTTATTTTGACTGCTTTGTTGATTTGTTTTATTCTTAGTATGTCCACGAAATGACCACTCAAAGGATTTTAACAGTTTGTGGTCACCACAATGTTGATAGTACTTGCAGGTGCTGTGGTCAACATCCAGAAAGCCATGGATTATTGGATATTCCAGGTGTCGATCCATTTAATTCTATTCTATTCTTTAATTTCTAGCATTCTCATATTAGAAGCAAGTTATACCCTAGAAGTGTTGTTAGGACACAACACTAAAAACTATAATTCTAATTTCCATGTGTCTTTATTTTATTTCAAATGTATTTGATCAAGATGAGTATTACATTTTTGTAATAATAAATGTCCTCAGTTTTCTGGTCTGAAGGAGGACACCGTTATTTGTGTGTAGGTTATAGGGTATTCTTTACTGTGCCTGAGATAGCTAAAGTATTGACAAAGATTTAGAGATTCCTGTAAGTTCAGCTTTGAGACCTTATGTCTGCCATTCAGGGAGCATCCATCAGATGGCTGTGGCGACTTGAAAATTGCCATATACTTCCTTTTCTCTCCAGGGGCTGAGTGTTTACCAATAATTACAATTTTCTGTCCTCTAATTAATTTCTTTATTTAAAATAAAAATATTGAATTAAGAAAATCTTATGATGACTGACCAAATAATTTTAGCTTAAAGCAAGATTGAAGATTTAAAACATCTCACTGCTTTTCCAACAGTATTTTTCTATCAATATTTTATATGTTGATTGCAATTTACTTCTATATTGGCATTCTTGATTCCATTGCTTACCTGTTTACATTCAAGTAGATGTATAACTTTATGTCTTTGGCTCTTTTTCTCTGGTAGCCTCATTTCTGACTACTTCGAGTGTTGCTTGGCAGAGATGAGTGGGAAATCAGTCGCTTTAAGGGTTATCCTTTGATTTTTCTCACTTATATGCTTAGTGGCTAGTCTTGTCTATTTCCCAAATGCAGCAACTGGCACAGTGACTGGAGCATGGAATCTGTTCTTATCGCCTCATGATTCTTCTGAATTAGAAAGCATTCTCCTCAAAGATGGCAGCTGTATGGCTAGCTTTCTCCTTGCAAGTTAACATACTGTTGCCTTAACTTACTCTCAAATTTCCCCTCCCATGAGAATTTCCATGGTGTAGAGCTGTAATCATAAAGTAGGGCTTCTAAGGCCCCTAGAAATATTCTAGTTTGTTAGAAGATTTTGAATATATCTTTCTATAATTTTATTGAACCACAGTCTACTTAGATGAGCATTCTAATAATCAAGTAACTAGTGAAAAGGAAACATGACAAATATATTTTTGGGGCAAATTATTTATTGCTCTGTGCATTATTACATCACTTTAGCCACAAGAGTATGGATAATTCTTTTTCAAATTGTAATTAATTCATGGGTCGAGAATGTGGGAAACTACTTGATGAAATTTTACAAATATTATCAGTGATGCATCCATGTGCTTCTACATGCAACCAAACTCACATAAAATCAATTAATAATGAAGTTAATACAACCATAATGTATCATTAAAATAAAAGTAACGGACCGGACATGGTGGCTCACGCCTGTAATCCCATCACTTTGGGAGGCTGAGGCAGGTGGATTACGAGGTCAGGAGATGGAGACCATCCTAGCTAACATGGTGAAACACTGTCTCTACTAAAAATACAAAAAGCCGGATGTGGTGGCATGTGCCTGTAATCCCAGCTGCTCAGGAGGCTGAGGCAGGGGAATCACTTCAACCCAGGAGGCCGAGATTGCAGTGAGCCAAGATCATGCCACTGTGGCCTAGAGACAGAGTGAGAGTCCATCCCAAAAAAAAAAAGAATAACAGCAAGTGAAAGCTACTCAAGACATCCTTGTTGATGATCTCACAATAGAGTTTCCTTCTTTAGAACTATGCGGATGTGAAAGCGCACACACATTGTACTCCAGTGTTGTGTGACAACCGAATTTCTTAGTAGAATACTGAATTTCAGCCTCAGTAAGCTCTTATGATCTTCTAACATTCATTTATAAAACCCAAACTTTAGAAACACTTAACAAACCACTCAATAGGATATTTAGTAACCTTTAACAATTTGCAAAAAATAATTCGTAAACCTGAAAAAAGACCTGAAAAAAGAATTCATAATTTTTATACAGCCCATGGTTCATCAAGCTGAACCTTGTGTGAGCTGACAACAATGCATGTTTGACAGTCTCTCTTCAGTTGAACCCTCTTTTTGTGGATGACAAAACTGAGGTCTGCAGAAGGAAGGTTCTTGTCAGTTGTAGTAAAGTTAATTATTTTTCGATTTTTTGTGTGAAGTATTTGCTTAAGAATTTGAAGTCTAGGTTATATGCTGGACCAGTTTCCTTATTTATTAAAACACCTTTGCTTAAGAGCATTTGTAAATAGAGATTTCTTCCTATTATGGGGTCATTTATTCCATTATAGAGTAATTCTGATTGTTTGAAAGTTGAGTCTAATGTGAAGCTGAAATCAAATCTGTCTCATGGCAATTTCTATTTATTTTTTCATTTTCTGGTGATGTAGTTTAGCTGTGTCCCCACTCAAATCTCAACTTGAACTGTAGCTCCCATAATCCCCACGTATCATGGGAGAGACCCGGTGGTATGTAATTGAATCATGGGGGTGGATTTTCCCATACTGTTCTCATGATAGTGAGTATCTCATGAGATTTGATGGTTTCATAAAGGGTGGTTCCCCTGCACATGCTCTCTTGCCTGCAGCCATGTAAGAGGTGCCTTTGCTCCTCCTTCACCTTCCACCATGATTGTGAGGCCTCCCCAGCCATGTGGAACTGGGAGTCCATTAAACCTCTTCTACTTTGTAAATTACCTAGTCTTGGGTATTTCTTCAAAGCAGTGTGAAAATGGATGAATACACCTGGATAATGATAAGGTTTGTTTTGTTTTGCTATCATACTCATCTGAGTGTTTCAGGCCTATGATATGGCCAGATTTGCATTAACTTACAAAGCAATAGGTATAAAATTCTTCGGAGTGAGTTCTTTCTTCTGCAGTTATCTGCATGATAGAGATTGTCCAGAAGAGTTTTTTTTTTTTTTTTTTCCAAAGAGCAGCCTCACTTCACCATGTGATTTGCTTTGAGATGAAATGGCCCAGGAAATGATAGGGTTTATATCTCTCTTCTTACTTAATAGGAAAGCATGCAGACGTAAAGAACTCTTCTCTGCCCCAAATCTCTGATAATTTCCCCAAGAGTAAGTATTGAGAACTCCAGAATTCAGATGTTTCAAGTCCTTCACAAGACACTTTTAAAGTACTTGAATAATAATTTCTGTATAACTTTCTACTGTGTGTAGAAATGACTGTTTTCTTCTTACCATTGACATACTACTGGAAGTGCAAACAATATTTGATGATGTAGCTATAATACTGGGAGTTTTGAAGAATAGCTATCTCTAATCACGTTTGTCAAAAGCAGACTAGAGGTCTTACCTGTCTGAAGTTGTCAACCCATAGGCCATTTTTCTAGAGGCAACCAAAAGTGCTGAATAAGATTTGCAAGTGGAAAAAAATGCTATGTCACTGAGGTAGAGGTAAGCTTGGAGCCCAAGTACTGTGCATAATTCTTCAAAGGTTATGGGAATGACAGCTATTAGCAGGCTGAAGGCACAATTCTTTAAGGACTAACACACAGCAGTCTTTGTTGCCTTTTGCCCTAAAATCTCACATCACATTCTATTTGGTTAGACAGCTATTGAACTCAAAAGAACTTCAGAGTTTCTTTCAAGTTTCTTTTCCTACCTTTCTCTTTTTAGTGGTATAAATGCATTCAATCTCTTGGGCACCCTTTGAATTATTCTATTAAATTCTGCAAGATCTTAGTGATTGGTTTCTGGTATTTCCTCCATTATCAAGACCACTGCTAAATCTTAAGGGCAATGTTATGGGCATAGAAAAAAGAAAATAAAGATGCATCAAGATAGATACATTAGATGGAGAACCATCACTCAATTACCTGCCAGAACGTTGGAGAGTGACTGTGATGACACTGGATCTAAAAGCATTTGAAATATTTAAAAAGAAATGTAATAACAGATCAACCCCCTATAGAAATTGTATTTTATTCTACTGAATTGTTTCTTGGAAGCATTTAAGTCTTTAACCAATGGAAAGATAAAACAGCTTTTTTTCTTTTTTTGACAATTAAAAAAGTTTGGTCCAACTGAATTTAGAATATATACACTTGAATAGTTTGCCCATTTGTTTCAGCTAACTGGTAGGGTTTTTAAATGTGTATTAATTTTACCTCCTATTTATAGAAAAAAAGTGCTGTTCTTTGAGAGAGAGAAAGAATCCAGGAAATATGATGCTTAAAGGTAATATCTTTCACTACACCCACTGAAGGTCACTTTATCTATCCAAGGGTAAAGTTTTTCTTTCCCTTTTTTATTTTTATTGAAGTTGGACTGCAGCCTGCGTAGACTTTCTTTTTCCTTTAAAGATATCGTTTTCCGCCTAATTGTGCCCAGCTTCACTTATACCCTGAAAAGGATTGTGTTTGTGCTTACAGAGTCAGGAGACTCTTTCACTCAATAGCCAAACTCCAGCAACAGCCCTCTGGGATATTTGAGTAAATGTAAGTGAAAGCTCCCTGTGTTTGTCTCTGTGTTCGTTTTAAACAAAAGTTTAACTCAGGACACCATGGGCATATTTAAAGAAATTTATCTGTAGAACTGTCTTCCAGATAAGATCTGAAAAATACATTTTGGCCTGCAAAAGTGTTCATCAGTCAGCAGAATTTCCAGTAATGCCTCTTGTATTTTCAAGCCACTTTCTCCCCATATTAATAGGTAAAAGAACTAGCAGCACATGCCTACAGCCCGTAATGATGTGCCTTTAAAACTTGCCATGAGAACTTAGCAAAGGATTAAAAAGGAAAGGGCAAACCAAGGATAGCAAATTGATTCAATTCCAGTGGAATGCCAATTCCAATTATTTAGTGAGTATGGCATCACATGCAAGCTAAGAAGGATGATGAGGATGTATCAGTAGGAAAGCCTGCTGTGATTGATTTGATTTTGCCATGGGCATGGGAAGGCAAATGATGGCATATGTTACACACCTATTCCACCTCTGGATTAATCTTCAACATCAGGTTTGTATAGTCCTACAAATTACCTGTTTGGGTTTCTGAGCTACATCATTCATATTCTGTTAATTTGGGATTCTTATTTCCAACTGAATATGAAGATTCGTATTGGATTTCTTTAACAAGTGAAATATTCAAATCTGAGCAATAATTGAAGGTTCAGTGACAGGCCAGCTTTGCTTGCTTGGTCTTCCAGTTCTAGATCTAGGGACATTGCTTTGATATTTACGACCATAACCTACTTTAAGCAGCCTAGCTTCATCTCCTTGAGAGCCCTGTGCATGGTACAACAATCCTTTTGTGTATGACTTTGTTCTTTTTCTTCCTGGGTGCAGAATCATGGTACTGCCTATAGACATGCGGTCAGCCTTTACACTTAAATCAAGAAAATGGCAGGACCTTTGTCTTTTGTACAACTGTAAACATTTGAATGTCCCTTACACTTCATATTTCTCATGTTGCTCACTGCTGGGACTGACTCTTTTTATTTTTTTTATTTTTTATTTTTTTTGAGAGAGAGGGCCTGCCTTTGTTAACCAGACTGGAGTTCAGTGGTGCAATCATGGCTCACTGTAGCCTCAACCTCCTGGGCACAGGTGATTCTCCTACACCAGCTTCTTGAGTAGCTGGGACCACAGGCTCATGCCACCATGCCTGGCTAATTTAAAAAAGTATTTTTTAGAGATGGGGTTTCAGTATGTTGCCCAGGCTGGTCTTGAATTCCTGGGCTCAAGCAATCCACTCCGTCAGCCTCCCAAAGCGCTGGGGATTACAGGTGTCAGCCACCGCACCTGGCCAAGAGACTGACTCTTATTTCCTGTTCTGGTCAGTGAGGCTGGGCCGTCCCTGATTAACCTGCTTTTACACAATCTAATTGGCCACACTAACAGCTCCTTTTTATTTTTAGATGTTGTGTTTAGATTTTTGTTTAGATTCAGAAATAAATTTTAGGCTTTGAGCTACTTTGGCCTTTATTAATTTGTGCAATGAACTCACAATACAATACATGCTCTTCAGCTTCATTGAATTTGTTGTTTACACAGAGATTGATATTTTTCTTACATAAGTGGTTTAAGTCAGAAAATAAATAAGTTATTCAACTGGGTAAATGTATTAATAAGAGGGACTTTGGTGATATGATGTAAAGCAAATCAAATAAATTTATTTTAAATGTGCTCCTGGTTTTTAAAAACATGCACCGAATAAGCTGAGCCCGTACCTGGAATAGGAATCCAAGTCTAGACTATCAAGTTAAATAAAACAAACTCCTCCAAAAATAAAAAGTCAGCTAAAGAAAATTGGAGAATTGAATATAAAAATGGATGTGGTGCAGGTGGCCATTACTTTGAACCGAAAAAACTCCAGCTTGTAGTGACAGAGATGAAGAACCTGGAGAGGAGAATGCTGATCTACTAAAGCAGATGGTCCAAACAAACACGAGCTAGGAAAACAAAGCAGAAAGTCTGGGAGAAGAGCCAACATCTACAATGGACTAATAAAAGCGAACAGACACCTCGGCAACCACATCCGACAGCTAGTAACCCGAACTGGCACTGCTCAGCTCATTGTTTTGGGCATATCAGAAAAAGCAGAGGGACCACCAGCCTGTAGATGCTCTCATTCACTGCGGGCCAACAACCACTGGGGAGAATTAGAATCCTCCTGGTGCCAGGAAACCTCTTGAAGTTTGCATATTACCACTGCTAGTGCTATTCTCATTTAAATATACCAGTAAACGAAGGAGTTGTATAAGATATTATGTTAAAAAGTTGTAATCCACAGTAGAAAGCTTTAAAGAAAGAGAATGGTGAGAACGAAGGAATGCCTTATTTAAGGACTGGTTGTTGTGTTGTAATTTTCATAAGTAGTTGTGTTTTTAGTTAGATAACAAACACTTAGAGGGGCTCTTAAGGGGGAGAGAGAAGGGCAAGAATTCAAAAATTCTTTTCTCTGTCCATGCAGTGCTGTGCATATTAATTTGGTGAATGATTATTGTGTTTAATGTTTCAATAGTATGATTTTAACAATGGATCCTATAGTTAATTCTGTATAATAATTTGTAATATAACTCATCTTGGCTGCATTATTTTTTACCCACTGCACTTTACTGCTCATATTTTACAATCACAATGTGGTGGTTACGATCTTTGGGGACAGCTTGAATCTTTGGGGACCTTGGCTTGAATTACCCACTTAACTTACTCTTTGACCATTGATAAGTTTAAGTTCCTTGACCTCTCCAACCCTCAGTTTCCTCAACTCCAAGCTGAAGATAATAACATTTAATGAAACATATATTGAAACTATGAAATGAAATGTATAAAAAGTGCTTAGTTTCTGGCATAGGGCAAGCAGTCAATCACTAGTAGCTATCAACTTGTTTTTCTGTCAGTGCCACATACAAATAAAATTGATAACAGAATTACTAAAAACTCATAAACTAATAAGGAAATCTTTAATAACCAACTAAGAATTAATATTTTGAGACTTCTGATCTTCCTAATACCACATTATCAAACTTCAGATCTGTCTAGAATGATGTTAATTTGGAGAAAAAATAGTCTGATAGCTGCCTGTATATGGGCAAATGGAGATATAAGGAATTCTCCAGAGAATGTGTAGTCAAATAGATTTTCACATCTTGATTCCAGACACTACAAACAAAAGGCATGAACATTTACTTAGATAGATACAGCCACATTGTCCTCTAAAAGAGTACTTATTTACATAGCTACCATCGGTGTAAAAGAAAAAAAAAAGGTTGTTTCTCTATACACTTTTAAATTTTTGCCAATTTGTTAGCTGAAAAGTTGTATCTTGTTATTTTCATTGACATTTTCTTAATTATTAGTGAGGCTGAGCATCTTTTTATAAGTTATTGGCTACTTACCTAGTGATATGGTTTGGCTGTGTCCCCCACCCAAATCTCAACTTGAATTGTATCTCCCAGAATTCCCACGTATTGTGGGAGGGACCCAGGGGGAGGTAGTTGAATCATGGGGGCCCATCTTTCCCATGCTATTCTCATGATTGTGAATAAGTTCGCATGAGATCTGATGGGTTTATCAGGGGTTTCCACTTTCACTTCTTCCTCATTTTTCTTTTGCCCCCGCCATGTAAGAAGTGCCTTTCGCCTTCACCATGATTCTGAGGCCTCCCTAGTCATGTGAAACTGTAAGTCCAATTAAACGTCTTTTTGTTCCCATTTTCAGGTATGTCTTTATCAGCAGCATGAAAACTAACTAATATACCTAGCTTCTGTGAATTGGTTGATCTTATAGTTTGACAACTTTTCTACTCAATTATTTGTGTTTTTCTTATTGACTTATAGGAACTCTATACATATTTTAATTCAAAATGTATATTGCAAATCCATATTCCCATCCACTACTTGCCTTTTAAGTTTTGGTGGTTTTACTCCATAGGAATTATTACTATTTATGTCAGTGTACATCTTTTTCTGTAAGGCCTTTGGGCTTCATATCTAACTTACGAAGATTTCAAATCCAAAGAGAAATCTGTATTTTAAATGTTTCTAAAGTTTAAAAAAAGTTAAGTGATTTATACAAAATGGATTTTAAAAATATTATGTGGAGTGGAAATCAAAATTAATAATTCCATTAATGTTTTCTCTGCAAGAATATTCAGTGTCCTCATGTAATGTTTGAGTACTCCATTTTTTTACCACTGATTTGAATATTATATTTATTAAGTATTAAATATATGTATAGTTTTAAATTCATTTTGCTTGCTTTCTTTGATCTAGTCATACATTTCTGTATCCTGTACTTCTTTACTTATCTTTAAATAAGTAACAATCTTAAAATGAATTGGCTTTATGGTGTGTTTTAATATATAGAAAGTGCTCACTCATTATTTTTTATGTGATAGTCTCATAACTCTTATTCTTTTAGATAAAATTTAAAATTAGCTTATGAAGTTCTATTAGAAATCATGGCTGGGCATGGTGGCCACACCTGTAATGTTAGCACTTTGGGAGGTCAAGGCAGGAGGACTGCTATGAGTCCAGGAGTTTGAGACTAGCCTGGACAACATAGGGAGACCTCATGTCTACAAAAAGTAAAAATATTAGCCAGGGTGGTGGCGAGCCTGTAATCCCAATGACTCAGGGGGCTGGGGCTGTTGGATCTCTTGAGCCTGGGAGTTCAAGGCTGCAGTGAGCTGTCATCACACCACTGCACTCCAGCCAGAGCAACAAAACAAGACTCTGTCTCTAATATAAATAAATAAAATTAAATAAAAATTTAAAAAGTGTTATTTGTGTTAGGCTGAAGTTTCAATTAACTAAAAGTTTGTGAAGCTGTAGCATTTTAATTGCACAGTCTTCCATGTAAGAACAAAGTTTTCTTGTCTTTAAAAATATTTATTCAGTTAAGTTTTATCATATTCTTGATATTGATCTTTAACACTTTCAATAACATCTATTCCTAAGTATTTCATAGTTTTTAAGAATGGGGACATTTTTCTTGTTAATTTTAAGCTATCATCGCTACCAAGTATTTGTTTATTAATTTTCAAAGTAATACCTGTGCACAGTTTAATATTAAATAAAAAAAAGGGGTTCTCCTTGGATTGAAAACCCTGGTGTGCCGGGAGTAAGCTTGTGTGGATCTCTTCCCAACTGTGTTCAGGGATGACAAATGGTTATTTTTAAATTGGCCATGGCGGGAGTATTTCTACCACAGATATTGGCATGTGCTATAAATCTGAACTTTTTTTTTTCCTGGAGAGCAAATTTTAAACATTTATCAGCCTAACACTGTAACAACACTACCCCACTCCAATTCCCACCCCCAGAGACAACAATTTTCAACATTTTTAGCAGTCTCTTCAGCTATGTGTATCTGTTTTTAAATATGCTTTGTCGGTTTCCTTTTTCTTTTTTAAAAATTGCATTAGCCATTGCTTATGGTATTTACTTCCCACCTTGAGTGATGAGAATTTAACTCTCGTACACTGTCCTTCTCCTTTCCACCCCTCCTCTTTCTATAATAGTTACATCTCATTTTATTCAGGCACACTATTTTGATTATGTCCATATTTTTCATGAGTTATATACTACAATTTAGTTTTCATTCTTATACAACCTTTTTGTCCTTATTTGAGTTAATAATTGCCTAATTTTTCTTAGCTTAGTTTTCTATGAATATATCACTAATTATCCCCTTCACTCAATGAATGTGTGAAACTCCTACAATAAAATCAAATGCCACGGAGTTTACCTATAAGCTTCATTTCCTCCCCTTTGGAGACATTCCTGGAGCCCTGCACCTTCCTATTCCATTCTGCTCTCGATGTTACTATGCAAGTGTCATCCTTGGGCTTTCCTTCACCGTCATTTTGGGAATTCCTTTTACTTCTGTTCACTGGAATTTATTTTCCTGGGCTATTTCTATATTTTGAACCACCCAATTAGCTTCCTTAAAAAGAGTGTTTTGAAGATCCTTTTACTGGTACTTTGCAGGACTGAAAGTATCCTTATTCTTGCATCATACTTGGTTGATAGTTAAATTGAGTATAATGTTCAAATTGGAAATCATTTTTCTCTAGCGATTTTAGACATTGCTCTGTTGTCTTACAGATTCCAATGTTGCTGTTAAAAGATCTGATGCCATTCTCATTTCAAATATTTTGTAGGTGGCCTCTTTTGTTCTCTCTCAAAGCTTTTAAGACTTTCTTTTTAAATCACAGATATTCTTAATTCAAATGATATCCCTTAGATGGGCATGTTTTCCTTCATTTGGCAGATTTTTTGAGGATGAGGGTGCTTAAGCAGTTCCCTCTGAGATTTATTAATTTTTAAAATTTGTTACCAAAAATATGTAAAAAAAACCTTTATCTTTTTAATGTTGCCTTTTTGTTTGACCATCTGACTGGATTTTGTTATTCTAACATTCTAATTTTTTTTTGTTGATTTTCTTGGATGTTTTACATGAATATCATCAATAAATAATGACTTTTTATCTATTCATCCATATTTTCATATTCCTTATTTTTCTTGTCTTATTTAGTTGTCCAAGACATCTAGGTCAATGGAGAATAGTAACTGCAAACAGGAGATATTCTTTCACTTTCACTGATTTTAATGGGAAAGTTCTTAATGTTTTACTATGGGTGTCCGGGCATATACTTTTTTTTTTCTTTTTTTTTTTTTTGAAATGGAGTCTTGCTCTGTTGCCCAGGCTGGAGTGCAATGGCCCAATCTCGGCTCACCACAACCTCCATCTCCTGGGTTCAAGCGATTCACCTGCTTCAGCCTCCCAAGCAGCTGGAACTACAGGTGCACGCCACCATGCCTGGCTAATTTTTGTATTTTTAGTTGAGACGGGGTTTTGCTATGTTGGCCAGGCTGGTCTCGAACTCCTGACCTCATGATCCACCTGCCTCAGTCTCCCAAAGTGCTGGGATTACAAGTGTGAGCCACCATGCCCAGCCAGGCATATACTTTTATAAGCAAAGGACACTTCATTTCATTCCCAGCTTTGTATGATTAGTATGATAAATAGCTGGTACATTTTTGCCATTTTATCTTGACATTAATTTTTAATAATATATGTATATGTACATATATATTCTTATACATGTGTAATTTTACATTCTTTGGAAAATTGATTTGAGGCTATGATGAATTATTTTGTTAAGAAACTGCTGAATTGTTGCTAATATTTTATTGGGAATTTTACATTAATGTTCTCAAAATAAATGTTCTAAAGTTACCTTTTTAGTGCTTTTCTTCTGCTTTGATATCAGGTTATGTTAGCCTTTAGAAATGTTCTGGCTAGTCTTTTGTTAATATGACAATTTGACTGATTTATTTAAATCTCACTTGTCTGAATATATTGAGATTTTTTTATTAGCCTAATACATGTTCAGGTTTTATAATTATTGCAAAGGACATTTGAAATAATGTATAATACGTACAAGATTTCTCTATATACCTACTTATTTTAAGCTTACTAATTATTGTTATTTAACTGAACAAAACTTTTTATTTTTAGGTTCTTTATTACTTTATTACTTTTGCACAGAGGTTTATTAGAGTACATTCTATGATTATAATTTTTGACAATATCTTCCTTCATATATAAATTTTAACTTTAAATTCCATGTTACTTGGTGTATAAAATTTAAAACTGTGGATTTGGCCTTCTATCAGTCTAAATATTCATATTGTTTCATTTCATACTTTTGTTCTTATTTTAGTATTACATTTTTGCTAATAGTAATACTGTAGCATGTGCTCATAGAGGGCTTTCTTTGGGGTTCACGGACAACAACAGGCTGAAAATCTTTGCTCATGGATTAGAGAAATGTGGTGTGTTTCACAGCTGGGCGTTACACACTTACATACTACATAGTTATCTCCCTGTCTTTTGAGGAGGTTTGCTTTGCTTTTTTTTCTGGCCTGGATATATAGGCTAAAAGCCCTCTCACGGAAGAGTTTTCTTTCTTTGGAAAGTAATTCTTAAGACTTTAACCTGGGGAGCAAATGTCAGTGTTTCTAGCTGTTTTGGTTTTTGTCTGGGAGAAGGAGGGCCAACACTGACACAGCAGTTGCTGTTTGACTGATGGTATTTTAATTAATTGTACCCATGAATGTCCTGCTGTTTGAATTTGCTGACTCTGAACTTGGAGTTTCTCTGGAGTTCTTTTGGGAAGAAAGGTTCTCACCTTGGCAATGGCTTTCTCTCAGGCCTACTTTCGGTTGAAGTTTTTTCACTGTAGTTTCTCTCAGTTTGATCCTCTCTTTATTCTCTTGTCTAGAAATCCTTCTGTATTTCTGGTTTGTTGATGGCATTTTTTCTTCTTGATGACTGCAGTTATTATTGAATTCTTATTTTAGACTATTTTTTTTTCTGCCATATTGGGATTTCAGAAAGAACATTGTGCTCAGCCTGCCGTCTCAAATTGATAGTGTCATGTTTTTTAACAGACTAGGACTTTTTTTGTGAATATAAAATATCTAATATCTAAATATAAAAAATATAACCATTGCCATCCAGATTAAGAATTAGAATATGATAATGACCATTGGATCCCATTGTGTATTACAGCCCAGCACATCTTCCTCCTCTCCAAGTGGTAACCACTCTCTTAAATTTTGTGCACATCATTCCTTTGCTTTTAGTAATAATTTTACTATATATGTTTATCTCTCTAAACAGTATATGGTTTAGTTTTGCATATTTTGTACTTTATATAAATAGAATGTCGTCTCTGGCAGTTTACCTTTTTGCTTAGCATATTATTTGTGGGATTCATCCCTGTTGATAAATGCAGTTCTAATTTATTTTTTCACTTTTTTAGATGTACAATGTTCCACTGAATAAAAATAGTGCTCGTTCTCTTGTTGGTAAACATCTGAGTGGTTCTAAATCTTTTTTATTAGAAACAATACTGCTGTGATTCGTTTACTTTTCTCCGAATGCACACAAAGAATTCTTATGGTTTATACAAATAGGGTTAGAATGATTGAGTCATGAACTATATACACATCTTTAATTTTATTAGGTAACTTAACCTTTTCCCAAAAAGTTGTACCTACTACATTCCCACAAGTTCTATGTAAAAGTTTTCAAGGCTCCACTCCCTCAGCAATATTTTCAAAGCTTTAAAATGTCTGCAAATATATTATATGAAAGGTTGTGCTTCATTGGGCTTTTCATTTACGGTTTATTGATTCCTATGATTCTGAACATCCTTTCATATGTTTATGGTATTCAAACTCCCTCTGTGATATTCTCTTTTATATTATTTGCACATTTTATTGTCATCTTCTTCTTTTAAATTTACTTTTAGGAGTTTATTAAAATAAGTTTTAGATATCAACCCTTTTTTGACTATATCTAATGTACATCACATGTATTATAAATATATGATCTCTTTTTACTTGTTCTAATGTTTTCATCATGGTTTGTGCTTTTTGTATCTTTTAATGGAAATATTTCTGTATCTTGGTCTTAAAGTTATTCTATACATTTTAATGTTTTGTTTCTTATATTCGAGTGTTTGATCCATATGGAATTGAGTTTTGGAGTACATTATGATGTAGTAACACAATTGTATGTTTTTATTTCATTTGGAATTCCCAACACCATTATTTCTCCACTGATAAGCAATTCCACTTGTTATATATCAAGTTTACATATATATATAGGTCCAATTTGTTTCATTTGTCTCTGTCATCTTTTTGCCAATTTCATGTGTGTTAATTGTATTTTTATTATAGGCACTAATGTCCATGAAGTATTTTTTTCCTTTGTACACGTTTTAGTAACATCTTGCCAAGTCCTTTCATGACCCTGTAGATATTTTGATTTTGCTATTAATTAAATTAATGAATTTTGAAAAATTGACATCTTTTACATATTATCATCCTATCCATTAATGTGACCAACTCTTCAACTTTTAAATGGTCTTAAAATATGTCTTTCAGCAAAGATTTTAACTTTTTCTATGATGACCCTGTGCCACTTTTCTTAGATGTATTACTGAGTATAATTAGTTATTTTATTTTTTATTGTAAATGAACTTATTAGAGATACATTTTTAAACTCTTCATGAGTGGTAAATACAAGTGCAATGGATTTTTGTACGTTTATCTCATATCCGACAATCTTTTAAACTCTATTCTTATAATTTGTATATTATTTCATGCTTTATCTGTTCACAATTTGTACATAATGACAATATTATTTCTTTTTTGCCTATCTTGATTCACTTTATTTTGTTTTCTCGTCTGATATTCCTGGCTATAACTCCAGTAAAATTTAGAAGAGAAGGCTAATAAGGAGTATCTTTTTCTTGCTTTTAAAAGAAATATGACTATAGGCTTTGTTGTACTATTTGTAGTTATATTTTATCAAGTTCAAGCATTCTCTTCTATTCCTAGTTTCTGAGATTTTTGTTTTTAAAGTCTTGAATGCCAATTTTATAGTATGTTTTTCCTATTCTATCAAGGTGATCATATAATTTTTCTCATTGGATCTGTTAATATAATGTAATATAAATCTTGCTGGAAATCAGTGGACCCCAAACAGTCCCTGTATAATTTTATTTTTATTTATGTTTATTATTTATTTTTAAAAAAGGTTTACTTAATCAGAGAGCCTCTGAAGGCATCAGGTTTCTGTCATTTTTTTTTAAAGGCAATAGACTGGCAACTATACCGGGTACATGATGGGTAGGAACTGGGCATGGGGAGCTGGGAGGGGGACATGGAGAGAACACAGGGGAATAGGCACTGGGGAGGGGAGGAGAGAGAAGAATGTGGAGGAGTATCAGATGGGACCATACAATAGTCAGACCCGGCTCCTAGCCACCCCGGGACAGGCAGACAATCGGACAGACACGGATACAGACAAACACAAAGACACGTGTGTTCTCTGAGCTCAAGAGCCTCTGCTGTCCTGTACAAGCAGGGATTAGTCAGAGCCAAGTGTGGAGAAACGCAAGCAGATGCACAGGCTGCGCCCGATCCCTTGACCCTGACCCTCAGGCCCGCAGTGTCTCCACTGGCCACCCAGAGGCTCTCTCCCCAGGGACTGGACATCCAGGCCCAGTGCAGGTCATGGAAAAGCAGAAGTCAGCTAGAAGAGAAAACCTCCAGACCACTCATGCCCAGCCCTGGCAGGAAAACAAAGAGGTGGGAGGCAGAGAGGTAGACAGTCCTTCTGTCCACCCATGGTCACATGATTGCATTTAACAGGAAGAAGACAGCCCCCAGTGCCAGGCCAGTTCAGCCATTATTTTATATATATTTGTTTGATTTCATTTATGAATGTTTAGGTTTTAAGGTTTATATTCATGAGTATGTTGGTTTGTAATTTTTTTTCTTGAAATTCTTTTGTGTGGTTTTTATATCTCTAAATGATTTGGTAACTATTCCCTATCTTTTAATCTCTAGTTATGTTTAAATGATGTTGGAATTATGTTCAATTCCAATATATTATATCCTACTCTAGTAGAAATTTTCTGTAGGCCTAGTGTTTTATCTTGTGTGAAGGTTTTCAATCACTGATTCAATTTTCTTAACCATTCAGGTTTTTTTTTTTTTTTAAACTAAGTTTGGTTATTTTTTTTCAAGTAATTTGGCCATTTTATCCCTGACCCATTATCTTATCCTAATTTATCCTTGACCCATTCTTTGCCTATGAGTATGTTTAAAAATTTGAAATATATGAGTTGATGTAGTTCTTATAATGTGTTTATATCTTAATTTTTAGTCAAAATATTAGATGGCCTATATGAAACTATCCAAACTCACTCTATGCCTTTTTAAAATAAATTTTTAATTTTTGTGGATACATAGTAAGTGTATATATTTATAGGGTACATGGGATGTTTTGATACAGGCATACAATGTAAAACAAGCACATCATGGAGAACGGGGTATCCATCCCCTCAAGCATTTATCCTTTGAGTTACAAACAATCCAAATTATATTCTTTAAGTTATTTAAAAATGTACAATTAAGTTATTATTGACTATAGTCACCGTGTTGTGCTATCAAATAGTAGGTTTTATTCATTCTTTTTTTTTTTTCTTGTACACATTAACCACTCCCACCTACACCCAATCCCCCCACTACCTTTCCCAGACTCTGGTAACCATACTTCTACTCTCTATGTCCATTAGTTCAATTGTTTTGATTTTTAGACCCCACAGATGAGTGAGAATATGCGATGTTCATCTTTCTGTGTCTGGCTTATTTCAGTGAACACAAGGATCTCCAGTTCCACCCATGTTGTTGCAAATGACTGGATCTCATTGTATTTTATGGTTGAAGAGTACTGCATTGTGTATACACACCACATTTTCTTTATACATTCATCTGTTGATGGACACTTAGGTTGCTTCCAAATCTTAGCTATTATAAACAGTGTTGCAACAAACATGGGAGTGCCTTTTTATTATAAACTTACATAAATCCCTCATGTGTGCTTGAGAGTAATGTTTATTAGTTTATTATTTTATTCTTTGGAGCAGATATCTGTATTTGTACATTAAACCAAATGTGTTGTCTTGAAAACATCTGAAACAAATTCATTTTTATTTGCATAATTTATCAATTACTAAATGAGGGCCCTTCCTTAGAAAGCCAAAACTATATGGGGAATTTATCAATTCTTATTGTAGTTTTTTTAAATTTTTGTTTTATATAAGTATATATAAGTTTCTATTTGGTATATCATTGTCTTACATTGAAACATTATTATTAGTGAGATGACTCTTTTTCCAATGTAATCCTTTTTGCCTTAAAAATCTGCTTTTTTTTAAGATTGCTATTTTACTCTCCATTACTTTTTTAGTTGTTTTGTATTTATACCTTTTTCCTTTTGATGGTACTTATTCATCTATTCCATATATTATACTACTTTTCTTTCAACCTTTATATACATCTCTTTAAATCAGCCCTAAGCTGAGTTTACAAAAAGATGAAAGTCTGTCTACATACCATTATCTTTTTACTGGAGAGTGAGTTTAGTCCATTTACATTCATTGTGATTGCCAACATATTTCAATATAATTTTGCATCTTATTTTGTGCGGTTTTTCATATGGTATTTTTCTCTCTTTTAAAACATATTTCTTTCCTTTTTTTTGTATTCAATGTTTATTTTGTTTAACTTTTTCCATTTGTGTTAGGATGTATGTTCAAACTACCTACTTTACAAACATGAAAATCACCATGCCTCTTAACACCTGTGTGTATGTGCACCTGCACATGCACACACAATTATACTCTTACACACACATCCAAAACCAAGACCAGGGCAAAATATTTCCTTAGTATTTTTCTTTTGTGGGTGAATTTTTAAAATAATCTATGTTTTTACTGATTGTGCAGCCCTTTGGAGAGGCGTTCTTTCCAGCTTTATGTGCCTAGGTTCTAAGTCTATTGCAAGTGGCCAAGGCCTTGTTTCTTGTCTTTGTTGACTGCTAGAAGAGAAATGGAGTTTGAAGGTTAGCAGATGCTTTTATAATAGCCACAGCCTTAAATTATTGCTTATAATTTTCTTCTTTATTCCTACTTTATTATTCTCTTTTGAGTTTTTTTCTTACTTTGCAGAATAAACACCAGTATTACTTGGTGTTGGGTAGTGGGTATATTCAGGGGATATCTAATCTACCATCTTGACAGAAACAGAAGCCCCCAATGCTATTTTACTCTTCATTACTTTCCTATGATATCCTCTATACAGGTAAAGAAGGCTTAAATTAAGGAGGGACTGAAATGCTATGAAGTATAGTCAGTGAATTGGACATTGGAAAATTATACCTGATGAAACCTGTCTACTTGGAGGTCTGTCTTTATCACTCAAGAACTCTGTTGCTGGTATTTCTGGACAGTTGTACAAAAAGGATGCAATGAACAATTTTTATCTAATTTACTTTGATTTAGAGAAAAAATAGTCTTTGTGTGATATAGGAAAATCTGATCCAGCGTCTTTTGTTCTTAAGATTTTATCAGCATGATTTGAGATTAAAATGAATTAGAAACTTCCAAGTCTGCCTTTATTTTTTTCTAATACAATTATTTGCTAAATATGTAAAAAATAAAAAGATTTCAAGATTGCTTAGTTTTATTACTATGTGATATTCATCTACATAGAAGAAACAAATACCTTATAGTTCAATTAAACTAGCCTTTACCTTATGTGATTTTTTAACATTTAGAAGGATGTCTTGTGATCTAAAGACACAGCTTCTTTGAATGAGCCTTAATTAGGAAGGTAGACAGTCTAAGTTTTAATATTATGTTGGTCAGTGATGCAAGTCAGGTAGTTTATACATTTCAGTTTTGTCTTCTACTAAAGGCTACCTAATCCTAACTCTGAAAAATGTTAGAATATGCTGGTATTCTTGCAGCTTTCTCCTTTTTGTTTTTATTTTTCAAAATACTTGCATGTCTGTACATTATATGATGACAATCATGTGGTCTCTTGGTCAGTCTCTTTAGTTGCCACATGGCAATGGTCTCTCAGCTATCATTTCAGTTTTGGCAGCATCCTATTGTAATTCACTCGTGTATATCAATGACTGGAAAAAGAGAAATGACAGTGCCGTTGCAATAAAGGTAGAAGCCACTAATACAGACCTAAGTAGTAAGTATTTAGTCTTATTCAGACACTCATTGTATTAACTGAGTTCAATGGTAAAGAAAATGAACAAAACTAAATGGCATGAATAAAATGTTGAAAATATACCATTGAAGGTTGATCCAAAAGATGAGATTTCATTTGAGACATAATTTTAAGTTACCAAATAAAATTCTCCATACCTATAAGACTTTCGGATGAATTCAGAACATTTAATTTTGGTTCATCATTTCAAGTTTACCTTTTGCCTTTATCCTATGTTATGATACATGAAGAAAAGCATTAAGAGAATCATCAACTGCCTGGCGGTTATAAATGCACTAGAAATATTTTTCAATACATTTTTGAAAATGCATGTAATGGATAATTCATGGCTAAAATAATTAGCTCTTTTTTGTGTAGTCTATGAATTTTTGAGAACAAATATAATATTCTTTAAGATGCTTTTTCCTACTTTGACTTATTCTGTATATTTTTCTGACACACAGAACAATGTAAGGCCATTGATCCTCCCACCTCCACCCTATTTTCTGCTTCTTTTTGGTAAATCTTAGAAGCATTTTAAATTGCATCTGTCCCTTTTTAAGCTTTCACCAATCTACGAAGGACTTATTCACTTTCTGGAGCACCTAGCTTCAATCTCAACCTTTACTTGAGAAAATAAGCCTTCCATGTAAACATATATTTGATGAAAAAATTTCAACAAACAATGAATTATTATTATAGAAAATGAGAAAAAGCTGTAGCAAAATCACCTTTAATCTGCCTGCCAAGAAATAACCAATGCTACGTTTTGATATAAACTCCCTGAAGTATTTAAATTTATGTGAATAAAGTTTACATATGTGTTATTTTATCTATTTTATGTAGAGAAATGAATGAAATAATAGTTAATGTAAGGTTTTATCATTTCTTTTTATTCATTCAACATAGAGCCATTTATATCATACTTATTTCCGTATCGATAAATGTGCCTCTACAACTTATATTTTATATATAACAAAATTCTATTACATGATATGACAAATTTTAATTTATATATAAAATTTGTTGTATTTTATATATAACAAAATTCTATTACATGATATGACAAATTAATCCTCAATTACTAGAAATTCAGGAGGTTTCTAAGAACATTATTAAACACAATTTTTGAGCACCTACTATGTGCCAACTCATATTTGAGGCACTGGAGTTTAGCAATAAACAAGACAGGTAAGTTTCTGCTCATATGGAGCTTATTTCTGGAGAGTAGACTTGAATTAATCTCTATTTTCTTTAACCGAGGTATTTTTCCTCATTATCACACAGGTATCTTAGGTTGTTGTCCAGAGGTGATGCTTTTTATCCTTCTTAAGGGAAAAAACATATCTTGGATGTATCTCCCCATCCCTTTCTTCCACCAACTATGAGTAACCATTCATGGTTAAGATATTTAATTCTCTTTTTTATGTAGCTTATGAATTTTTAAGAACAAGTACAATATTCTTTAAGAGACTTCTTTCTGCTTTGATTTTTTTTATATATTTTGTTGACACACAGAAAAATATAGGGCCATTAATCCTCCCACCTCCATCCTATTTTCTGCTTCCTTTTGTTGATTTCCAGAAGCATTTAAAATTCATTTTGTCTCTTTTTAAGTTTTCACAAATCTATGAAGAACTTTTTCACTTTCTGGAGCGTTTTTCACTTTCTCTGCTTTTTTTTTTTCAAGACTTTGATGGTACAGAAAAATGAGTGCTCTTGCAAAACTAAAAGTGTAGCTGGAATATTTGCATTTATTGACTAAAGAATCATCTTTTACTATTACTCTTTTTAAAAATAAATGTTCCTAAATAAACACAGTTTAGTATATATGAGTTACAGTACAGTTTCATCTAAGCCTCATAGGCTGCATATATTTTAGTAGTTTTGGTGGTGGAGTTTTGACAGCCACTTTTTACTCTTGTATTGTCCTGTGTGGCATTGCTCCATATCCTTAACCATAAAAGCTGAGGTGATTTCTACAGTGCTCGTAAGCTCTGGACAGAGAAGCATTGCACTAGCTACCGTAAAAATAGTTCTTAAGACTCTGGTACAAATGACTTTAAACCCTTTTGTATATATATAATCATCCAGTCTTTAGGCTTCTGGTTCTGGTTACCCATAAAGATGTTATACTACCTTTTTCAATCATAGTAATGGCAGGATTTTCAAAGAAGGATAGTCTATACCAACAACCTATTCTATATACATAACTTCAATTTCTCTCCTCTAAATCCTGGGGAATGTTTGCCCTCTTGAATGCAGAAAGGCAGCCCATCTGCTTCTTTGGGTAATTTACTTCATTATTAAATTGTTCTATAAGGTGATAAGAAAACTTTTCAGAGGAGTTTTCATCTTATCAGAAACATGATATACCATTGGACTTCATTCATTTTCTTGTTTTCATTTCTTACAATACATAGCTGACTATTTTCTCCTCTACGTACTTTTGCATGGCTAGGGGTCAACTCCTGTCGTTAGAAAAATGTAGATTAAAAGTAGCACTATTAATGTAAGAGTTAACTTTGCTTGGATTTCATGTGTGGAAGTTCAGAGATAATTAATTGGGCTTTCATTGCAGTTTTGCCTTTTTCATTTCAATGTATAAATCTATTTTCAGGGAGGGCTGGCTAGCAGGACAGCAGAAATCTAAGACTTCTATAACCTTCATCTTTTGGAAAACTCTTCATTACTTTTGGATAGTCTCAATTTCTTCTTCTATTTCTCTTAAGAAAATTCAGAATTAGTGTTGAAACTTTTTTTTTTGTAAAATCAAACTCTATTAGATCCTTTCAAGTAAGTCATTTACCACAGATTTCATGGAGTTAGATTCCAACTAGTATTTATGTTTTTAGTTGACATTTAGGAAAGGTTTTTAGCTGGAGTTAAAAAGAGAGTGAGGGGCAAATATGTGTAGCTCAACTGTTTTGAAAATGATCTGTTTTTAGAAGGCCACAAAACAAATATGATTATCTTATTCTTATTCTGAATTTTCACCACTAAAACCACATTCTATTGAAGGAATGTATAATAAAAGTGCATTATCATATGGTGTCACAATGAGGGATTCAGGTGCGAAGGGAAGACTCATTGCTGTGAAAACATAGCCCATCCCCAGCAGTTGGTAGAAGGATTTGCTGGAGTTCCTCATCTTTGTGTGGCCTATAAAACGTTCCATGAGGCATGTGGCAATAGTCACAGTGATAGTGGTCTTATTTCCTCCAGTCTTTGCATAATCACTCAAGCCACCTCTTTGCATAGACACATACTTTATGTTTAGGAAGAGGTGCTCTAGGTGGGACAGCTCTGCCTGCTCCAAATAATTCCTACTGACATCCATGGCAGCTTCATTCTATCTGAGCTGGAGATTTGGGAATTTAGGTGGGCACAGAAGAAAGAAGGTGTTTGGGGGCAGAATTGTTTGGATGATTTTGACAGATTCTTCCTGGGGGTAAGAATTTTATTTCCAAGTGAAATAAAATTCAAATGTGTGTATATGGAAGATCAAGGGAGAGGAAATTAAAATTATCCAGATTGCTTATTGAATAGTCAGGAAACTCAACTTTCCGTGAAGATAAGACTCCCACTGTGTCTTTTTCTTTTTCCTAGAAATTGACCAATTTCTGAGTAGATGAAAAAATACAGGTGGCTGGGCGAAGTAGCTTATGTCTGTAAACCTAGCACTTTGGGAGGCCGAGGTAGGTGGATTGCTTGAGGCCAGGAACTTGAGGCCAGCCTGGGCAAAATTACAAAACCTTTCCTCTACTAAAAATACAAAAATTAGCTGGACGTGGTGGCTTGTGTCCATAGTCCTAGCTACTTGGGAGGCTGAGGTGGGAGGATCTCTTGAGCCTGGAAGGTGGAGGTTGCAGTGAGCTGAGATTGCACTACTGTACTCCAGCCTGGGTGACAAAGGGAGTCTGACTCTGTCTTTGTCTTTGCCTCTGTCTCTCTCTCTCTCTGTCTCTCTCACTCTCTCTCTATACACACACACACACACACACACACACACACACATGCTTTCATTGTAGTTTTGCCTTTTTCATCTCAATGTATAAATGCATGTGTGTGTGGGTGTGTGTTTATGTGTGTGTGTGGTGGTCATATCTCATATATGATTATTGTTGATTATTAAAAGATTTTCTTCATAGGATACTACCCTTGTATGGAAATATCTATCCAGAGAAGAGAATAACAAGCAGTTCAAGAAGAGTTCATAGGCAGCCAGGCAAAATAAGGATCTGTTTTTTCAGACTCTTGCCTTTGCCTAGAATTCTCTCCTCAGCTTTTGCATTTGGGAAATGTGACAAAGTTTTCAAGGTCGCTTTCATATATCCTCTGAAAAGCTTTCCTTGATCTCTAGCAGAATTAACCCTTACTCCAATGTGTTCCCTTGGCAAAACCTTAAGCACAGTTTTGTTTTACAATGCTATATTTTGTTGTGCATGTGTCTTTCTCCCTAGCTACACTAAAGTATATGGGGCTAGGAAGGCATTTAATATTGCATCTCTAGTGCATAGCAATTTGGTGGCACAAATTAGATGTAAGATAAAATGTTATTGAATGAGTGATCTTCATCTAAGTGATTTATATCATTGGCTTCAGTTTATGTTTACATCTTGGTTGCTGCACAAGGAAGATATGTATAAGAAGGAAACGTAGCAAAGGCAAAATATTCTAGTTTACTTCTGATAAGAAAAATAATAAAGCTAATTAATAATGAGTAAGCATTACTTGCTTTTGCATCACAAAAACACAAGTAGGTTCTTTGTAATATTTGTAGAATAAATGAATAATTAATAAAAGCTTTTTAAAATTAAACCGTTAATATATGATAGACACTGAGTAAATTTATTTACTTATCTCATTTTACTTGTATTACATTGGGAGCAAGGTGTTGTTATCCCCATTACAGAGAAGAGGATATAGACTCAAAGGAATGACATAACTTTAATAAAATCAGATAACTCACAAACTGTAGAGTTAATGTTTGAACTGAGGTTTGTCTTACTTTCTCATTAAGGTCTTCACCACTCTGCATGTTTCCCATGAATTTACAATTCTTCAGCAATGGATTTTTTATTTTGGTCCTCATTCCAATTGTGTATAGCAGAGTAAGATTCGAGTTTCCACAGATGGTGGATCTTTGATTCAGTATTTATTGTACTTTCATGTACATGATGTCCTAACTGCTATAGGATATACAGTCTTAGCTACATAAGGGCAGGGATTGTGTTTAATTTATTTCTTAGTCTTATAGTATCTGCCTGACACAGCACATTGCTAATAAAAGCATACAAACATTTAATTTGAAATTCTGAATTAAAAGAGCAAAAACCAGCACCATAAATGCCATAAGGTAGTGCAAGTGCCAAAAAAATGTTACAAGGAAAATGGGCTATGAACTCAGAAGTGAGAGGAATCACTGTAGGTGGGAATTGTCAGGGCGGTTGGATTTGATAGTTTTGTAAGATATTTTGAAACTTCCTGCCTTAGGTTATTTTTGGTAATTCCTGTATTCTTTTGAGCAGTGATTTGCAGGACATTTCCTTTCACAACAAGGGTCTGGACACTTGACTTGGAAACAAGGTGAAAGTAGAGAAGCCCTGGCCCACTCCTAGGCAGTCACTGGAGGAAGGGTGAGGAATCTGGGAAAAGGAACCAGCATCAAATCAGAGATGAGGGGTCATGGCAGCTGAAAGGGAAGTGGACAGAAGCCTGGAGTATAAGATTCAGGTATGATTTATGATGAGCAGTCCAGCGGCAGGAGATGTCAGGGATAGTTCCAATGTCATAAACTTCAAAAATTAAAAGTTTCTTGGCACCAACAAAATCAACTGGAATATTAAGAAAGTAATACTGGACCAGGTGCATTGGCTCATGCCTGTAATTCCAGCACTTTGGGAGGCCAAGGCAGGTGCATCACCTGAGGTCAGGAGTTCAAGACCAGCCTGGCCAGCATGGCGAAACACTGTCTCTATTAAAAATGCAAAAATTAGCTGGGTGTGGTAGCACACACCTGTAATCCCAGCTACTCGGGAGGCTGAAGTAGCATAATTGCTTGAACTCAGGAGGTGGAAGTTGCAGTGAGCCGAGATCGTGCCACTGCACTCCAGCCTGGGCAACAGAGCAAGACTCCATTTCAACAAATAAATAAATAAAAATATAAGCAATACTGTTTTTTGAAGGAAGAACAAATTCAGTGAAATGCAATAATTCAAAGTTAATTTCACTCTACATTTCTGTTTACAGACCAGTATTTAGTGACTTTGAAAATACAGTATTTCTATGTCCATGTATACTTTCTACCTAAAGTTTGAATAAAATTAGGCTTAACACTTATATATTAATACATTCTCTCAGTGCCTAAATTGTAAGTTCCTACTACTGTTTTATTCTTTTTATCTTCAGTACTTGCCCTGGTGTCTAATTTATGTTAAGTGCTCAATGAGTGTTTGATTAGTGAACACATTTCCATTTAGTATGTGGCAGTGTTTAGTACTTAAGAAATTTTTTCTTGAGTTTCTGTTGGTTCACAACTTCTGAACACATTGTAACTACAGCTACAATAAATTGAATACAATATGCAGTACCAGGCACCAAGGAAACTTTGCTTTATGTTGATTTGTGCTTATGAAGTTGACTTTGGGATTTTAAAAAACATATAGATTAACTGTGACCACATTCAGACATTTAAAAAAAGTTTCTTATCTATCCTCGGCTTTGATTCGTAAGTTATATAATCAAGATGAAAACAGTCATTTATAATCATTCCTGGTCCCCGTATCACTGTGTATTTATAAAAACAATATGTAGCACTATGTATTATTTTATAGTATTACGTATTGTCCTTCTTTTGGTTGCTTACACTCTAGCAGAGAAAAAGGTCAACCAATTTAGGTTACCTATATATAGATTACCTATATATAGATTACCTATATATAGATTAATGTGCATACAAAATCAGTGTGAGGTAGAATAGATGATTTTGGGACAGGGTAGGTTAGTTTTGAATGATCTAAAAGAAATAATGAATTATATGCACAAGATTTGTATCTGATACTTAATATTTAAATGCTGTGATTTACAGAAGACTAGTAAAGGGAAAGCTGGCATAAGAATATATATTATATATAATATATATATATTTTTTTGCTAAAACAGAAAAAGTATAAGGTGAATGCCCCAGCAAATGGGTTTGTTTCATTTATCAGGGCCAAGTGACAATTGGCTTTGTGTGGTTATAGTTTTGAGTCCCACTTAGAGGGATATAGAAGAATCCTAGAAGTTTTGAAAGCTGATTAACAACTTAAAAAGGAAGATTACCAGAGTGCTATTGACAATAAGTAAATGGAGATAATAAACGGCCTTAAACAGGTTTATCAGTCCAGAAAACGTTGCTATTTAGAAAAACGTTGGATGCCTTCAGTATTTAGGGATATTGTTTCTCAGACCCTCTATTAAGGGTATCAGAAGACATTTTCTTTAATCAAGGTTTTTAGCTTCTTTGTGATGTGTTCGAACATCCTCCTTTAGCTCAGAGAAGTTTGGTCATCTGAAGCCGTCTTCTCTCAACTCGTCTGGAAACCGTCATTCTCAGCAAACTATCGCAAGGACAGAAAACCAAACACCGCATGTTCTCACTCATAGGTGGGAATTGAACAATGAGAACACTTGGACACAGGAAGGGGAACATCACACACCGGGGCCTGTTGTGGGGTGGGGGGACGGGGGAGGGATAACATGAGGAGATATACCTAATGTAAATGACGAGTTAACAGGTGCAGCACACCAACATGGCACATGTATACATATGTAACAAACCTGCACGTTGTGCACATGTACCCTAGAACTTAAAGTATAATAACAAAAAATAATAATAAAAGAAATTTTCTTTAAAAAGAATGAATATAACTTAGAAATGCATTGTTATTTTTTCTATCAACTCAAATTATTGTGTACTGTGTACTTAGTCACCTGAGGGTGCACAGCACAGCAGATAGTCCCAGCTCTGATGCAACTTATCATCCAGTGCTAGGGATGTGTGAATGATTGTGCAGGCAAACAATTTGGGGACATTTCACAATACAGAGAGAAGTGCTGGGATGGGATTGGTGTCAAGTGTTTGGGGAATACTTAAAAGGAGCATAATCCTGCTTGGAAAAAACCCAGTGTGACTTTCTTCATCTTGCAATATTACTTTAAATTAATTTAAAGTGCTAAAATATAGCAATGATAATGACAACAGATATATGGAGCATTTTATTATGTGTCAGCACAGTGAAAATATTTTGTATAAGTTATTTCATTTTAATTCTTAAAATTACACTACCAGATAGGCATTAATTTGTTTTGTTGTTTCTATTTTGCAAATAAGGAAAGTGAGGCCTAACATTTTAAGTAACAGTCTGAGTAGCACAGAATTAATCAGGGGTGGTGAGAGGATTCAAACTCTTGGACTTACCTTAAAACTCTTAACTTACTGAACCTTTAGCTCTTAAAACTCTGTTAACTTACATAAACATGTGTGAAACTTTTGAAAAGAGACACTAAGCAAAAGCATAGTATTTGTTGCTAAAACAACTACCGTTCAAAAATTAAAAACAAACTTTCTCACACTTAAGTAGCTATGAATTTTAAAGATTGCAATGCCAAACTTGTTGAAGTTTTTAAAATGAATAAGGCTCAAATGTAAAACTCATTTTTTGGCATCTGAGGACAGGAAATGTAAATTTGAAATGAATTGGACAAAAGTAAAGCTACTCACTGGAACTGAAATCCTTTATCATAATAACAACTGAAGGCTTCTTTGGCACAATAATAATTGTAAAATTTTAATGTATGATTGAAGCAGAACTATCAGACAAGGAAAAGATTCACAATCTTTCCAATAATAGATATGTTAAATTTTTATGACACTGTACAAGAACCAGTTTAAGGTTACTCTAGAAGGTTAAACATTTGATTTTTAGTTTTACTATTTGTCTTTTATTTATCAAAAATTTCCAGTCTACAAATGGTTAATTTCACAAATGAAGAAAAGTATCAATTCTGGAAAAATCAGAGGACATAATTTTTATATCATTCTTTTTTTTTTTTTTTTTAAAGTAAGTGGCTAACACCATTATACATTGCCTTATATGGAATGATCTTTTCCTCAGGTAATCTCTTTTGATTAAGAAGCTGCACAGTGACATAGAAAAATATAGCAGAGTGATTGCTTCCTCTACAAATCATATCTGAATAATAAGTAGTCAAAGCAAGAATAACTGGGAATATTGAGGTGTCTTCATTTTCTAACCTCAGAATATTTCACCAATTTATTTTATCCTTAACATGCATTTGAAACTTTTTGTTGCCTTAAGGTTTGCAGCACATAAAATGATATTGTTGGAGAACAATTTGAACTGAGGATGGGTTATGAAAAGATCTTTTTATCCCAAGTAATACCAGTACCAAAGTGACTATTTCCTGTGCCTACTGATTCTTAAATGACAATTTGGCTCACCACACCCAGACTTATCAAAATAGTTCAACCTAAGTGGATCTGACAACTGCCTAGAAAGCTGGTCCGACCCACCTTATTTTGCTGTTGCTGTTTTTCTGTTTTGTTTTGGGCTTTTAGCAGCCTGAAGTCATGTTTTTTGTTTTCTGTCTGAAGTGGTAAGCAGAAAAGAGGGGAGAGGAAGGGGCTTTACTGGCCCAACCAGAAACAGAAACTAAGAACCTACGTCTGTATTCTCTCCCTTGGATACCCGAAAAAGGACATTAAAAAGTCAGTGTAAGACAAAGAAAAAACAAAAATGTAAGCGGAATTTATGACTTTGGTTCAATTATATCCCAGATATCCCAAATCTGTAGAAATAACCAAGGAGAGATCAAAAATTTTCAAGTATAAAGGTAGTACTCAGTTTTTAACTTCTTAAATGAGGAGTGCCCCTCAGTCTTCTGTTATGTAAAAATTTACTATTGCATATGTTTCCAAATAATGAATCACCAAGTATGACTGATACATAAAATTATACTATGAAAGAAAACTTACAAGTATTTGAAATATATCAAGTACCCCCCAAAAAACAAACCAATTAACTTGAAATTGTAAATTACACAAAATGTAATAAGTAAATTAAAATATAAAGTCTTTAGTAAATTAAACAAAATATATCAAGTAAGTTAAAATATAAAGACTTCCCAGGTAGATTCCAACCAAAAAGTTGCTCAGGAGCTTGAAAATACCTTCTTAAATGCTTTGGCTCACATTTCTAGTTTAAATGATTATTGCATATATTTTTGAGACATGGCATATGATTTTATATATATATACACACACACACACATATATATACACACACATATGTATCTCAAGAAGAGATGGATAGTTGTATAGCTTGATATTTGTTTCTATGTTTGATTTAACATTGTCATATAAATTTGTAACTGGCACTACATGATATTGATGCCTTGTGATTCCCATAAGTAAGAAAAGTGGACAGTTGTTTTTTATCTATTTCCGTTCATAAATGTCAGAACGGGTTCCCTTAAACTATGGGGATAAGTTTTGGCTTAAGTTACTGGAACTTTTTGACCAATATATTTAACTAGAATGAGAAAATGTACTTTGACAACTTCAAGCATAGTTATGATTCTATTTCCTAAATAAAAATTGTACAAAATTTAATATTTTACTTTTATGTAGGTATTTTTTTTAAATTTATGAATGAAGGACTTTCAATTTTTTATCAAGTCTGGGTGAGTGGTAGTTGTTATTGCATTACCTTTATGCAAATCAGAAAACTGAGAAGTGACTAAAGTCAGATAGCAAGTAAATAAGTGTCAGTTAGGGCTGGTTGGCTGACTTCAGGTTCAATATTCTGTTCATTAAACTACAAATAATGTTTTAAATCTATTCAATATTGCAGTGATATCAAAAAGCCATAGTTTATGATATTTGTGCAGCTACTAGTGTTGTTTCTTAAATATATTTTAAAATACGTGTCATTATTCAATGCTTGGAAGATGCAACAATAAAAGGTTATGCATTTTTTAACAAGTGAGGACATTTCTATATAAGATTATCTTATCCATGTTTTTATCTTTATCAAAAATTTACTGATTATAACACAATAAGTGCTAAAGGAAGGTGTGAGTGTAATACTCTGAACTGATATGGATAGAATATTTTGGTGTGTTGGGAGATGCAATACTTGCCTACAAAGGATTGATGACAAAGTCAGAGGGTATCAGGATGTGGTCCCACAGAAAGCTCTGGGCTAAAAATTGAGATATTGGAGTCATTTAGTATACATGGAGTCAATGTTTGTGAGTATCTAAATTCTTACTTGTAAAAAAAAAAAAGGAGATTGGTAGACATCAGGGTCCCCCATCATTGAATTCTGGCTAATTCTGCCTTATCATCCCTTTAGCACTCACAGTGTGCACAATTTTCCTTTTTAAATCCCTTTGGAAGAGGATGCACTTGACGTCTAACCGTGGGCCCCATCATCCTTTCTGGTCTTACGATCCATCTGATTTACAGTTTTTGTTATCTGCCTAGCACCACTGTAGATTAATTCCAAGTTCTCTTTTTGCTAAACAAAACAAAACAAAAAAATCCGCGTGGCATTTTCATCTAAAATTAACTGGTTGTATGTGTAATTGCACACAAATAATAGCTAAAGCTGGCTTCTGTTCCGGATAATACTGTTTTAAGGCGACAAAACCTATTAAAATTGTTACAGGTTTCTCAATTGCCAAAATATAAAGATATCCCCTTACAAAATTATTAACATTAATCTAATATTCTCATTTATGAAAATTCTTAAGAAGTACATTAATTACTTGACTAATCAGCCAGGGGATCCAGCATTAGCTTTCTCAAATTTAACTGAGCTGAAAGGAGTCTAATCCTGTGATACAGAGAAATAATTGTGTTTCCAGTGTCTGATAGTCTTAATTCATGGAGATAGCTTGAGTCCCTTGAAGAGAGGTCTGGTCATCAGGGTCTGTTAGCCTCTAATCGTAATCCTTATTTCTTCTCAAAAGTCTTGTTACCCTTTTTACTGAATTTAGAACGCCATACATGATGCTTTAACTCTCCATCCCTAACACATTTTCTCTGTCTGTTTTGGGTATTTCCACTCATTTTCTTCTCTTTGTCTCCCATCTTCCTAGAGAAAGAGAAGGGTAAGCTTATCCCATCTCCTCCCTCAAGTGCTTTCTCTTTCATTTTTATTTCTTTTTGCCTAGCTTTTCCCCTTTGTGAGGACCAAGAAAAATCCTGTGCTTCCTAGAACATGTGCACTCTTCTTTCCCTCCTTATATTGCCCAATTTGCTTAAAAGTAATCTGCACAAAGCACACTTCACATGTGCCTCAACTGCTCACTACCTAACCTCTTACAGTTGGTAATCTTCTCCCACTGCCCTTCTGAAATTGCTTCTGCTTTGCCTTGACTGGCATTTATTGCTTTCTGTTTGATTTTAAACGTGACATCTATTTACTGTAGAAACTTATAAAGATATAAAAAAAGAAAGAAAAATTACCTTTAATACCACTCTCCAGAGATGCTGGATTATAAGGTACTTCCATTTTTAATTTTTTAAGAAACCTCTAGACTGTTTTCCATAATGCCTGTACTAATTTATATTCCCACCAACAGTATTCAAGGGTTCTTTTATCTCACCTCGTCACCCACACATCTTATTTTTTGTCTTTTTGATAATAGCCATTTGAACAGATGCAAGGTGATATCTCATTGTGGTTTTAATTTACATTTCTCTGATGATTAGTAACGTTCAGCATTTTTTCATATATCTCTTGGCCATTTGTACGTCTTCTTTTAAGAAATGTCTATTCAGTTTATTTGACTGTTTTTTTTTCTTTTTTCTTTTATTTATTTATTTATTATTATTATAGTTTAGGTTTTTGACTGTTTTTTAATTAGATTTTTTTTTGCTATTAAGTTGTTTGAGTTCTTGTATGTTTTGTATTTTAAGCTCTTATCAGGTGTGCAGTTTGCCAATATTTTCTCCCATTCCATAGGTTATCTCTTCACTCTGTTGATTCTTTCCTTTGGTGTCAGAAAGTTTTATATTTTATGTAATCCAACTGTCTATTTTCACTATTGTTATCTGTGCATTTGGGGTCATATAAAAAAAATCATTGTCAAGACCAATGTTGTGGAGATTTCCCCTATGTTTCCTTCTAGTGGTTTTACAGGTTCAGTTCTTATGTTTAAGTTTTTAATCCATTTTAAGTTGATTTTTGTAAATGGTGTAAGATAAGGATCTAATTTCCTAATTCTACATCTGAATATCCAAATATTTCGGCACCATTTATTGAAAGGGCTCTCCTTTCCCCATTGTGTGTTCTTGGCACATTTACTAAAAATCAATTAACCATAAATACATGGATTTGTATCTTGGCTTTCTATTCTATTCTGTTAGTCTACTTTCTTTTTATATGCTTTACCATGCTGTTTTAATATAATTTTGTAGCATATTTTAAAGACACATAGTGTGATGCCTTTAGCTTTGTTCTTTTTGTTCAAGATTGCTTTGGCCATTTGGTGTCTATTTGTGGTTCCATATGAATTTTAGGAGTTTTTTTCTATTTCTGAGAAAAATACCATTGGGATAGTTATAGAAATTGCATTGAATTGGTAGATAACTTTGGGTAGTATGAACATTTTAACAATATTATTTCTTAGAATTCATGAACATGGGATATCTTGCTATTTATTGTGTTTATTTCATCAATATTTTATAGTTTTCAGTGCACAGATCTTTTACCTTCTTAGCTAAATTATTTTAAAGTATTTTATTTTTTGGTAGCTATTGTAAAAGTGATTTTTTTTAGTTCTTTTTTTTGGAAAGTTTGTTGTTAGTGTATAGAAATGCTACTGATATTCATATATTGATTTTGTATCCTGCAACTTTACTGAATTGATTTATTAGTTCTAAGAGGTTTTTTTTTTTTTTGAAGGAGTCTTTGGGTTTTTCTATTTGTTAAGCTCATGTCATCTACAAACAGGGACAATTTAGCATTTAATTTCCAATTTGGAGACCTTCTAGTTCCCTTTAGTTCTTTCTTTTGTCTGTTTTTTCCAGCTAGGACTTTTAGTACTACACTGAAAAATGTGGGAAGAGTGGACCTCCTTGCCTTATTCTTGATCACAGATAAAAGCTCTCAAGTTTTCACCACTGAGTATGTTAGCTTTGGGATTGTCATATATGGCCTTTATTGTGTTGAGGTACATTCCTTCTATTACCAATTTGTTAAGAGGTTTTATCATGAAAAGTTATTATGTTTGTCAAAGGCTTATTCTGCTTCTGTTGATATGATCATATGGTTTTTGTCTTTCATTCCGATAATGTGGTGTATCAAAATTATAGACTAGTGTATGTTGAAACGTCATTGCATCCCTGAGATAAATACCACTTGATCATAATAAGTAATCATTTTAATATGCCGCATAAGTTCTTTGCTAGTATTTTGTTGAGAGTTTTTGTATTTATGTTCCTCAGGGGTATTGACCTGTAATGATCTTTTCTTGTAGTGGCTTTGCCTGGTGTTGGTATCAGGGTAATGCTGGCCTTGTACAATAAGTTTGGAAGTATTCCAATTTCTTTAATTTATTGGAAGACTTCAAAAAACATTGGTATAAATTATTCTTTAGATGTTAGAGTTCAGCAGTAAAGCCATCAAGTCCTGGCTTATCTTTGCTAGAAGACTTTTTATTGCTTATGTAATTTCCTTACTCGTTATTGGTATGTTTGGGTTTTCTATTTATTCATGATTCAGTTTTGGTAGGTAGTGTATGTCTAGTAATTTATCCGTTTATTCTAGGTTATCCAATTTGTCGGCATATGATTGCTCATAATAGTCTCTTATGATCTTTTGTATTTCTGTAGTATTAGTTGTAATGTCTCCTATATTATTTCTAATTTTGATTCTTTTTTGAAAAATTAATCTAGCTAAAGGCTTGTCAATTTTATTATCTTTTAATTTTTTTGTTCATCACTATAGGTTTTTGCTCTGTAACTAACATGAGGCTTGCTTAGAACATCTTATAGTTATAACTACGGTTATTTTAAGCTGATGACAACTTTTATCACATTAAAAACTGAACACTTTTACTCCACATACTCTAACATTTTGTTTTTATTGCCACAGTTTAATTTTTTAATTACGTATTCCTTAACAGATTATTGCAGCTGTTTTTTAAATACTTTTGCATTTTACTCTTTATACAAGGATATGTGATAATTAACCATTACATTATTAGCATATTCTGAATTTGACTTTCACCAGAGAGTTTTACTTTCAGATGATTGTGTGTTATACATTAGTGTCCCATTTTTTTTCAGCTTGAAGATCTCCCTTTCACATTTCGGGTCTGGTAGTAATTAATTTCCCTAATGTTTGTTTTGTTTTGTTTTGTGTGAAAAAGCCTTTATCTCTCCTTTGTTTCTGAAGAATATCTTTGCCAGGTGCAGTATTCTTGGTTGACAGTTTTTTTTTTTCTCTGCAGCATTTTGAATATGCATTTGCCATCCATTCTCTATTGGCCTTTAATGATTTTTTTCTGTGAAATCTGATTCCAGCCTGATTGGAACTCTCATGTATGTGATTTGCATCCTTTCTCTTGCTGCTTTCAGGATCTTCTATTTGCCTTTGATTTTTGGCAGATTGTTTATAATATGTCTTTGTGTAGTCTTATTTAGATTAAATCTAATTGGAGACTCTTCTATACCTAGATATTTATATCTCTACCTAGATTTGAAAAGTTTTCTGTGATCACTTATTTGCATAAGCTTTCCACCTCTTAGTCTCTCTCTTCTTCTTCTTGAACTCCTAAATCTTGAATATTTGATCTTTTAAAGCTGTCCCATAAATCCCATGTTTTATTTATTCCTTTTCATCCTCTTTTCTTTTTTCTCCTCTGATTGTATATTTTAAAATAACCTATTTTCGAGTTCACAGATTCTTTCTTCTGCTTTGATAAATTCTGCTGTTGATGTTCTCTATTGTATTTTGTTGTTGTTGGTGGTGGTGTTGTTGTTTAGTTCATTGTATTTTCCAGCTCTGGGATTTCTGATTTAGAAAAAAATGATTTTAATCTATGTTAAATTTCTAATTTGGTTGTTTATTATAGTTTTTCTGATATCATTTTATCATTTCTCTGTATTTCCTTGAAGTTTTCCAGGCTTTCTTAAAATAATTATTTTGAATTATTTGTTAGACAGTTTGTTTCTCCATTTCTTTGTGGTCAGCAACTGAGAGATTATTGTATTCTTTTAATGGTGTTATGTCTCTTTGTTTTTTGTTGTTGTTGTTGTTGTCTTATGTTGATAACTGCACATTTGGAGAAGTTGAGACTTATTTTAGTCTTTGCAGACTGACTTTGTCTGGGAATACCCTTCAGCAATCAGCCCATCCAGAGATTCTAGGCAGGCCATTTGCCACAGTCTACAGGTGAGCTTTCTACTGGAGTTCTAATGCAAGTTGATTTGATTCTTGGGTTCAGCAGGTAGGCAAGCCTGATGCCTGGGTCCATGGGATTGGGCCTGAATCCTGGATCCACTTGGGTAGACCTGTTGATTGAGTCCATGGGGGTGGGCCTGGAGCCTGTATCTGCAGGGACTGGCTTAAAACTTGGGTCCACAAAGGCTGATGTACTGGTGGGATGGGCTTTGAGCCTGAATCTGCAGGGGCTGACCAGGTACTGGCATGGGCCTAGGACCCGGGTCTACTAGAACAGGCCTGGAGCCTGAGTCCATAGGGTCTGGCTTGGTGCGGCAAGTATGGCTTCTGGGTCCATTGGGGGCTGGCCTGGAGCCTGGGTCTGCAGGGGTTCATGAGGGCTGCCCTAGCACTGCCCTGGCACTCAGGGGTCTACTGCAGTTAGGCCGAACCCTGGGTATGCTGAAGCCAGATTCGACTCTGGATCCAACTGGAGCATGGGTCCATGGGGACTGGCATGAAGCCTGTGTCCTCTGAGGTTGGCCTGGAGCATGAGTGTGTGAGTGCTGACCTGGAGACTAGTTCTATGAGGGCCATCCTGGAACTTGGGTCCACAGGGATGGTCCTGGAGCTTGAGTATGTCCCAGCCAGTAAATTTCTGGGATTTACTGTGATGGGTCTGAAGCCTGTATCTGCTGGAGGAGGCCTGGACCTTGGGTCTGCTGGTGTGTGGGTCTGCTGGGGCCAGCCTGAGACTGGGCAGACATGGAGCATGCGTCCATGGGTACCAGCCTAGGTCCCAAGACCAGGAGTGCTAAGCTAGCCCTGTGTGGACCTGAAGCTTGGGGCTGTGTGGGTCCACACAGCTCTGGGCTGGTCTGAAACCTGGGGTAGACGTGGAGACCAAAGGACCTGGCCTAGATGTTGAGTCTGAAGATGCTGGCCAGATTACTAGGGATGTGGGGGCTGGCCTGGCACTGGGGTTGGCCCAAATCTCAGACCTGGCTTGGGGGACAGTATGAAGCCTGGGGCTGTAGGAACTCAAATGGTTTTGGCACTAGCTTGGAGGTTCAGTCTGAGGGTACTAGCCTGAATTCTGGGGGCATGTGGGCTTGCCCAGCTGTGTTTTACTGGGGTGAACCTGGTGTTGGAGTACAAGGCAAAGTCTTGGCACCAACTCTGAGGTTCAGTCTGAGGTCTGGGAGCATGTGGGCTTGCCCAGCTGTTTTTTACTGGAGTGAGCCTGGTGTTGGAGTCCAAGGCCAAGTCCATTGCTTACTTCCCTCCCTTTCCCTCAAGCAGACGGTATTTCTCCCCCATGCTGTGCTACATGGGAAGGATTGACATGGGTAATGTACAACTGTCCTTCCTACTCTCTTTAATGAATCTTTTCTTATTTTTGTGTCACACTCAGGTGCTATAATCTTTCACCTGTTTCCTTAGCTCTTGTAAAAATATTTTCATGCATGGATAGTTGTTCAAATTGATGTTTCTGCAGGAAGCCAGGGAATGAGGACTGGAAAGTCCTATTCTGCCATGTTGCTGACATCTTGCTGATCAGAACCCCAGTCTTCAGTTGTTAAGGATTTAGAATATTTTCCGTTATAAACAAGTACTGGAATTGCTCTCTTGAAGGTTATCAGTAACCCCTAATGATGCAAACCAATGTCATTTTCTGGGCCTTCTGGCGTTTGGAATGGCTGCTGCATCTTTTGAGATGAACTTCCCTCTGCCTTTGATTCTCTTTCTTTTGTTCTGACTTTTTATTCCTCTCCCTCTCCTAAATGTAGATGTCCCTTGAGGTAGTGTCCCTTGCTTTCTAGTCTAATAAACTCTTCTCTGGAAAATTTACTTTTCTGAAATTTACATTTTTAGTGTTGAAATCTCTCACAAGTTCTATCCCTTTTTTCTTCCTAAACATTTCTACTTAAAACCAATGTTAAAACCAAATTGGGCTTGCCAAAGATTATATAAAATTGAACTTAACTAACCCCAAATTTATGACTTTTTGTAACTTACAGATTTAATGGTACCAACTATTGTCTGAATTATCCAAGCAAACCTTCTCATGTAAACTCATGCATCTTTTCTGCCAACATATCCAAGTCCTTTTGTCCTCTCCCTCCTTTCCTTTCCATTTAATCTCAATGAAATTCATCCTCTACTGTTTTAACAGAAGTTGTAACTTCTATTAGCATCACCTTTAGGCTGCCCAATATCGTCATTTACCAGAAAAAATGTGTTCTTTAAAATATAGGTCAGTGGTCCAATATGTGTCACAATATAAAAGCAATTTGAAAAAACTTTTGGATACTTCCGTTACCTGCATCAGAGAAGAGTTTTCTTTTTCTATGTAGAGGGTTAGGGACAGGGTCTCTTTTTTCCTGCTTCTGCAAGGATTTGTGGTCTGGAAGGTTTTTCACTGTGGGTTCCCCTCTGATACTGCTTTCTAATCATTGAAATCCATACACAGTGTGTTAGGTAATATCTATGCTGATAGCACCTCTGACATGGTCTTATCTACTTGGGATGTGCTCATCTGCCTGAATCATCATCATGTTCTTTAACAAGAAATCATTAAAAAATTGCCCTACCATGGTCTGTGGACAGTTAAGACAGGCACTCCACTGATACATACCATTCAACTCTAATAAAGGCTACACATTTTTCAGATTACTTTTTAAGGCAAGAATATTTCTGTACAAATAGTTAAATAAATTACATATGCTATTTTTGTGTGTTCGTGGTGCTTAAATGAACAGTTTTATTTCTATGTGAAAGAGAAAAAAATGGTAACATTATTACAGGAAAATACTATCATGTTAAGAAGAACATATGTTTGACTAAGATTTTATCATATTAAGCACCCAGCTGTCTTTGGCCATTGAAGCTTTCTTGGACAGATATGTTCCTGAGCATTCTAAAAACACTCTTTTTGATTGCCAATATGACGTTTGGTTTCAGAGACTTTCTGTCTCATGTATTTGCCATAAAGAATGAACATACTGATGCTTTCCCTCAGTTTTAGCAAGAGAAACATTTTAGAGCACTGGAATGAGGTACAGTGGAAGGTTGTGTAATTACCTCCCATTAAGGTCTTTAAAAACAGAATGGCTATTTATATTTCTTGAGTTGTCTTAATGAAGCTCTTTCTACATGGGAGAAATAGTTTTGTGATGGTTTTTGAGGTCATTTTAGGTCTTGAGTAGTTTTTATGTTTTAGATAAGTTTGGTACAGAAAAACACACCTTTTCAGAAAAATTGGGTCTGGCACTGGTTCTATCATAAGGTTATTGCATAAATCCTAATTCTGTCACCATTTCTAAAGAGTGTTTTAGGATGGAATGAAATAATAAATGTAAACATTCTGTTGCCTCTTTAGAAAACAGCTTGAAAGAAAAATCCAATACAGTCTTGTCTAATTGTTTTTTAATCTCTATACAGCTGAACTGTTGTAATGGTTGAGGCAATTAATAAAAGAAGTCTGCATTTTGAAGAAATAAGTGAGAATAAAAGTCAAGGAAGACCATTGTTTCACAGAGGCGACCTAAGTAGTTTCAGCTTATATCAACACTGTGTGCTAACTGCTGTGGGTCCTTTCTCCTTTTCCAACTTTGGGAAATTTTCTCCTTTCAAACGGTTCTTTCTTATCCCACAGTCTGCTCTGCCATCTCTTTCCTCATTACTTTTCCTGGCCTGAGCATTTGTTCTTTCCCCTGTGTGCTGTTAAGGGAAGAGGCAAGGTGGTAGGGTGAAAAGAACAGGGATTTTGAATGAGACAGAACTGGATTGGAATCTTGCTTTATTACTTACCATCAAGATTGCTTTAGTCAAGTTACATATCTCCATCTAAAACACTGACATAATTTCTGTTACAAAACAAGGTGATATATTGAAAACATCTTAGCAGGGTTGCTGACAAATAATGAATTCTCAACAATTATTAGGCATTATTATTATTATTTCCATATGCCATGTCAAAATACCACCACCACCCAATTTAAACATAATTATTTTAAGACTAATAAAAGGAATTTAAATTGGCTTTAGAAAAAAAGTATAAATAGGAGCAAAAGTTATTTGAGTGAGATAGCCAAACATAAATAAAAGCAGGCATTATTAACATAAACAGTTTCAATTAAGATGCATGCTTTTAAACTGAATACATTATGAGAAAAGTAGCAAGTTCTCAGATATAAGTTGAGGATGGATACCTCTGGTAATTTTCTTAAATTAGAGGCCACTATGAAGAAATAATATTTCAGGTATATACTCAAAATGGAAATGTATTTCAATTTTGTATGTTTGTTGGTGAAAGCATGTGATATTTTCCAAGTCAAAGAGGCTGTGTGGCATTAGAGTTAAATGCAGTGCTGGGTTTGTATTCCGACTTTATTAGTTACAAGCTGTATTATCTTGGGCAAGCTATCTAACTGCCCCATGCTTCATGCTTTCATGCATACATTTGGAATAATAATAGTTCTGTGCTTACATAGTTTGTGTGTGTGTGCATGTATGTATGTATGATAATCAACTGAATTATTTCATGAAAGGGATTACAATAGTCTTTGGCAAAGACTAAGTGCTCAATATTAATTAGGTGTTCTTATTGCTATCATTATTAGTAGTAGTAGCTACAGGAAGATAGTGCTACTTGAAAACAAATACATCTTCCCCAAATTATTTTATGGCTAACATGGATTGAGCATTGAATATCTTCACAGACTAGAAGAAAACACTGTTTGAGCCTAAAACAAGGGGATCAGTATTATCAGTATTTCATTTATTTATTGATGAAGAAGTTAAAGATAGCTACAATCTTGAAAGCTACTCCACATAACAAAGTAAAGATCTATTGTCTACTTGGTTTGTAAATAAGATACAGTATTGGAGTTGTGCCTAAGTAAAAATTATTTTTTCTATTGTGAAAATATCAATTACACATTTGTTTTTTGTAAGGTACATTTTTAATCGATGTCCCTAGTACTTACAAACATATAGACACACACACACACACACACACACACACACACACACACACATATGCAATTCAATCCTTGCTGCAATTCTGCAAGGCAGGTATTAATATTTCTATTGTACAAATGGAAAAATTGGAGATGAGAAAAATTCTGTAGGTTGCCTAAAGGGATGACTAAACTGAGTAAATGGGATACTTCTTGACTCTTCTTTTAGTCGCTTTGTTTCTCTCAAAGTATATTCACTTCCTGAGAGTATGACTATTACACTTCTCTGTGGACCTCTGCTATATTTTATGTTCAGAAAACATACCATATTTAAGAAGAAAGTTCATTCTTTGCAATTAATCTCTACTAAGAAATATGGGTGCACTCATATGGAGAGCTGCTGAATGCCTGAGACTGGCAAGCAAATCTCTGGAGGCAGAATGGAAACAAAACTCACTCTAAAGGAGTTTGGGGTTCCAGGCATTCACAAAAGTAGAAGGCCAGAGATAAGCATGGAAGATGCTGATCAATAGACAGACTGGAAAAATGTGACCATAGTTACAGAGCGGTTGAATTGTAGCTGCGTTAATGAAGCAGGTTCTTGTCAATTTTGGTAAACCATGCTGATAGCCAGCAGCATGCACCAAAGAGTAAATCATGCTCTCTGGAGGCCTATCACAGAAGGGATGCCAACTAATGAGATTCTATACATCACCGTGATGAGGTATGAATGCTCATCAGGAACCATCGACCTAGAAACCGAGGCCAGTATTTCAAGGGGTATCTTACAGTCAAGCCCTTACTGGTGTAGACAGCTCCACATGAAATATATAATTTTTCTAAGCCAACTTAGTGACAGAGCAACCCTAACTATTTCCTACCAGGGCTGACAGGTTTTTTGGACTGGGTATGGATGAGTAAACCCTAAAATAGAACAAGGGGTAGGCTAAATCCTCCTGGTCTTGTGTGTTGCTGGGAGAATAGGAACTCTGGAATCAGAGAGACCAAGATTTAAAACTCAGCTCTTCCATTTATTTTATATAATATTGGGTAAGTATTTACCTTCTTAGGCTTTAGTTTCTTTATCTCTAAAATGGGACTAAGAATACCTACCTCAAAATGCCTAATATAATATATATAAATTTCTGTAATGTAACATCTATTTAATAATTTTTATTTTATTTTATTTAAAAAATTTTTAAATTCAATATTCTAATTTTTAGGCATAAGCCAATAAATATTAGTTTTATCAGCCTCCTTCTATTAATATTTGAGACCAGAATTGATATACAGTATATTTCATATCTTTTCCTGATTATAATTTCCTCACATTCTTGCTTTTTTCTTAAAGTTGATGATGCATTTATTCATTCAACAATCAGTTATTGAACAAATACAATGTGCCAGGAACAGTGTCAGGTACTGAGACTGCAGAAACAGAAGACATGGCCTTTCTTCCAAGTTAATCATTGCAGCATTCATAGACAACTTCCACACAATATGGTGAGTACAGGATGCTAGGGGAGCACCTCGGATAGATAGAGTGATGATGGTTACCATCTGTGGTACATTTTAAAGTATGAGTATAGGTTATCCAGGTAAACATGGATGAGAATAATGATACATTCCCCCAAAAGGATAACATATGGAAAGATATGGAGGCCTTGCATGGACAAATATGGGTCTCTTTCTTGTGTTTTAGGCCATTTATAATGTGTAAATGGCTTCCAATAAATTAGTCAATTCAACTGTTAATCACGGACACCCATTTCCATCTAGCCTTCTCTTTTGCCACTTGTTGCTCATTCTCCGCTCCAGCTACCTCTAATTATCTAGTTTTCTATACGGTTTGGCTGTGTAAACTAACAAAGCTCTAGGGATAGGCTTTAGATTTGCAAGCAGAGTCTGGATGTTTTTCTTAACAATTTAACCATAGTCAGTGCCACAGATGTGTTAGCGAAAAATAAAAGTGTAAAGTTTTATTGGGAATTAACATTTCAATGCAGTTGCTGCTGTACTTTACACACAGCCTTTGAAAAGTATTATAAATTGAATAACCAGAAAAGATTATAACTCCCTACATCTAAGATGTGTGTTAAGTGTCTATTGTGTGCAATAATGTAACTAGTTTAAAAACAGTGTTTACATTTTGTCCAAATAGTCTGTCAAAACAAAGGATGGAATTCTGGTGCTCTGTACTTTAGTTGGCTTGTGTGTGCTAAGATGAGTAGCTGTAAACTGAAGTCATTTGCATAACACTCCACCTGAGATCCCCAAATCAGGCCTCATCTATACAATCGTGATTTTTATTTTATTTTAGTTAGATAATATATTTTGAACAAAAGAATTTTCTGTTTGTATATTATTGGAATATATACCTTTAAAATGTCACTTTGTCTAGCAAAGTGTAAGCTCACAGAAATGCATGGATATATAGAGAAATGTTGAATAAACACATTTACATTACTAGGAAAGAAAAGAAAAAGTGATGGCTGGTGACTTAGGATTCCAAGACGTGCTTATTTATCAATATAGAGCTTGGCTGCCTCTGTATAGTTTTCTAGTACTTGTAGGAATATTAGTAAGTTGCTTAACTGGGTAAAGAAGTAGCAACTTAAATATATATAATCCATTATGACACAGGGCTTAAAGGCCAGAGAGAAAACATACTGTTTGGGACCTATAGTTTTATGATCTGTTGTTTCAAATCTCATTATTCATCAAGAAGTGTAAAGAGCCAACCAAGGTGATTAAGGGGGAAAAGACTTCTGAACCAAATATGTTTACTCATCACTCTAAAGTATATGGGCTTATGCAGAAACGCTAATCCTGCTACAAATTTACACTGTTCAGCAAATATTGGGTCTCTATGTTTTGTTTATTCCAATTGTGTCCTTTAGTCTCTGAGTCTCTGAAAGCATGGTACAGGTTGAACGTAGCCATCTGTGATGTCCTGTCTGATGTATCAGAGTTATCTTGACAACAGACAGCAAAGTTACAGATGTACTTTGTTTCATACTAATCTGGTATTGAGACCTAAGGAAACTAGAATAATTATAAAGGGCAGTTTTTGAAGAAATTCCCCATGCTATATTTAACCAGGTTGATAATGACAGAATTTGTGAATTAAACTAAATTAAAAAATTTCTAAAGTTATAACATTTATACTAAGATCTGTGATTCCTTAGAAAGTTAATGTTTTAGTTGGATTCCATTTAAGTAGAAGGTTGTCAGAATGTGAATAAAGAAATAATACGAAGGTATTTAGAAGTGCATTTAAGAAATGACAGACCAAAGAGAAAATGCTAGTTTGTTAATAGGAAGAGTAGACATTAAATGAATTATTTGCTAAGATATTTACAGGGAAAGGCAGGGGACAGATGCCAGCAACAGACATGAGTTTCCCCAGAGAGGAAAAGAGGAACTATGATAGCACAAAACCAGATGATCAAGGTATTAGAATGTGAAGTCTGACAAAAGCTCCCGGCCATATGGAGCCCATCCCATGATTGTGAAATGAAAAATGAAAGAAATAAACCTTCCTCTCTATGCTTAGTTTCCAACTATAGAAGGCACTATATTAAAAGAAAATGTAAATGCATTTAATTTAGAAGAAAACTAAAGATTAATTTAGCTATGAACAAGATGATTTTTATTGATAATAAAACAGTGCATTTTACAGGTTATAAATTAAAGTTTATTTGAAACTTATAAAATGTACTCTCAATCTTTTTGTCACCAAAGTAATTAGATTACATTACCAAATAGTTGCCCAAAGTATCAGTGTTTACATAAATATAAACATACATACATTTATATATATTTTATAACTATATATGATTATAAAATAATATTTAGTATCAACCAATATAAACATTTCAATGCTGTATGTTACCAATGAAAATGAAGAATAATTAGACAGGATTTGTTAAAGCTTGATGGAGTTAGAGGATACTTTTGAGAGAAAATGTTGGATAAGAGGAATACATTTATCCTATTTCAAGTACTCTCTAAAGTAGGTGATTTCCTAAGTATTTTAGGTCGATAGTACACCAGTACTATTGTTTAGTAGCTCAAGGGTCTACAGAACTCACCAAGTTATGGGTTCAGAAGAAGGTTATGCCAGCCGTTAGTCCAGAAGTTCAATAAACCCCACCTCTAGGTGCTTGGTCTAATTGCCATTATATAAATTCACATCTTTCCCTTGAGTAGATACATTTTTCCTTTTCCTTTACTCCGCTTAGAACTACTCACGTCTCTCTTACGTACCCTTTCCCCTTCTAGAATATCTCTTGGAGTCTGTGGGAGTTTCTCATTTACAGTCCTTTTGCATCTCCAGTGTTTTTCTCCAGTTGCATCCTAGCTTCCTCTGGTTGTTGCTCACTACAGCCAGCATTGGAGCTGTTTGCTGGCTGTAGTGGATGGGCAGCTATGCCAGTGTTCAGGGGCACCCATCCTCTCGTGATCACCAAAAATCTCTTATTAATCTCACTCCCACTGCTCTCAGCCAAATCGCAGGCTCCTACGGGTCCGCAGAGCCTCCTGTTAAGGAATGGGTCACTTCCTATTGGTTGCTGCTTGTGCCATTTAGGCTATTACCACTGCCTGCAGGTTTGTGGTCTGCACATGAACTACTCCTAGGGAAAAAAAATAAAGTCCTCTTGTTGTTATTTTGTTTATTTAGAGTGGTCCCACAGCAGAGTTGCTTTGGACCTTAGTATAAAATCTATTTTATCCTTGCAGACCTCTCCTCTCTTAGTTTTGGTTTACTTTTCTAGATTTATCTTTGCTTTATCCGATTTTTTTTTTTTTTTTTTTTTTTTTTTTTGTGACGGAGTCTCGCTCTGTCACCCAGGCTGAATGCAGTTGCACGATTTCGGCTCACTGCAAGCGCCGCCTCCCGGGTTCACGCCATTCTCCTGCCTCAACCTCCCGAGTAGCTGGGACTATAGGCGACGGCCACCACGCCCGGCTAATTTTTTGTATTTTTAGTAGAGACAGGGTTTCACCGTGTTAGCCAGGATGGTCTCAATCTCCTGACCTCGTGATCCGCCCACCTCGGCCTCCCAAAGTGCTGAGATTACAGGTGTGAGCCACCGCGCCCAGCCTGCTTTATCTAATTTTTATTGGTCCCTAACATTTTAAGAAATATTTCTGTAAAGAACACGTTCAAGTGTAATTCAGTACAATTTGCAACATTATGGGCTAGACAAATATAATTTCAAGGAATTGGGGTGCTGCACTGGAGATCTCTATGAAAAGAGAAACTGTATCCCATTTATCTGTGTATCTCATATAATGGCCAGAATGTTTTTTAATTAATGTAACATGTTTAATTGATAACGTTAGAGTAAGAACTAAGGAACACTCTAGTCATAGCAGGTTTGAAATTGTTAATAGTTAAAATCTTATTGTCAATTTTCCCTCAATGTTTATTTGTCACAAATTAACTTTTGTTATTATTTTTGGTGTGAGTTGAAACTCTTTGGTTAAGAATAAATATTTGTGATCAAATGTGTCTGAATTGGATGAAGGCTTGTTTCATGGTGGCCTTAATCACCCAAGTCTATTTGTTGCACTCTCTTCATTAAGATTTAAGCTAGGCTGGGCGAGGTGGCTCACGCCTGTAATCCCAGCACTTTGGGAGGCCAAGGTGGGCGGATCACGAGGTCAGGAGTTCGAGACCAGCCTGACCAACATGGTGAAACTCTGTCTCTACTAAAAATACAAAAGTTAGCCAGGTGTGGTGGCGCGTGCCTGTAATTCTAACTACTAAGGAGGCTGAGGCAGTAGAATTGCTTGAACCCAGGAGGCAGAGGTTGCAGTGAGCCGAGATTGTGCCATTGCACTCCAGCCTGGGCACAGAGCACTCCAGCCTGGGCACAGCCTGGGCAACAGAGTGAGACTACGTCTCAAAAGCTAAATCATCTGTTTGAAACCCTAGTATGTTTTCAGACGTGGAATGGTATTTGTTCATGGCCTGATTACTCTCATCAACAGCATAAAGCTTTTATTCAGTGCCGTTTGTGGGTTTTCCTATGTTGGTAATTGTACAAAAGAAGTTCAATTCATTTCAAACATTTATTGAGTACATGTGATGCATCAGGTACTATGATAGATCCTGGGGATATGAAGGTGCTTTAAATGTGGTAAGAGTGTGCTGGTGGTGAATGGGGGAGAGGGATAGTTTGTTTCAGATGGAGGGAACAGCATATGCAGAAAGCATAGAGTGTGGAAAATACATGGGCTGTATGAGGTCGGATGAATAATCAGTGCAGGTAAAGTTAAAAAGATATGCAGTCTGTTCTTACAAGCCATATAACCTAAGATTGTAGATTGCATTGAGAAAAACAAATCTCGTGTCTTATAGATTATTTCTCCAAATGACTAAAGAGAAAATGTTAGGTAGTGTATACAGATGCTTAGTTAAAACTTGTTCAATGACAAAAAAGCATTTTAAAATGAAACAAAACAAAAAATATGTTTCTGATGGAAGTAGGAAGATGGTGCACATTTCAAAAAGTGAAGTGCTATGCCAAGACACTTGTGCTTAGTGACTAAGGAAAATTGTAGAATTATTATGCAATAATCAAAGGAATGAATTCAAGTAATACCAAGGATCACTGTAACAATTATTGATATAAGGTTAACACCTGGAGCTGCCAGTGCTAATGAGGTAGCTCCCATCAAGGATACCTGTGATCAGCATCTTTTATATGCAAAAAAGTGCTAAAACAGCTCCTGCATAAGCCATGAGGAAAATTTCTATTAACAGAATATTAGTGCTGGAAAAGGATCGCATGACCTAAAGCTATCAGCAACCTTCTGAATACTTCACCTGGGACAGAGTTAAGAGACTATCGAACTAGATGTTTTACAGATGAACAAACTGAGGCTACAGAGGTAAAGAGAGTTGCTCAAACACACAACTGGCTAGTAACAGAGCGAGCGCTAATGTCCAGTACAGCGCTCCTCTCCTAGACTTTGCTGTCCGTGGCCAGCCCCTTTATGTTACATAGCTAGATAAGTAGATATTTATGCCATCATTAAGTGGCAGAAGTCATGTAGCTTCAGAGCTATAATAATAAAAATCCATCCCTTTTACTTTTAGATTTGAGACCTTTCTGCCATATCACACCATCTTTCATATATAAGCATTTATCTTCTGACCAAAGTGATATATGACGCAAAAATACCAAATATAAACTGGAATTGCTTTATGCTTCTTTCTGTGAAAGTTAAGTAATATTTTGAGTCAATTTACCCAGTAATGTGGATTTCTTTAACTTCATAGACACCAAAGGGACCTTGTGTTTATTATAATATATATATGACATAAATTGTATATAGTTTAATGAAGCTACTCAGAGTGGGGAAAGTCCATGAGTTGGAATTGTGCCACTGCTCTGACCTTTGCTGCATCCACTGACCCCTTGTCTCCATGACTAGACAGTAAGTCACAGGATTTCTAGGAAGGGTGTGTGCATGTAGAGGGCAATTACAATACTTCAGGCATTTCTTCAGTGTTAACAGTCATATCTAGATTTTGATTCCATAATATAAAATGTATGGTGAAGTGAAATCTTAATTATTACACTGCATTACAAAGTTTATGATTATTAGTACAGTGTGGCTGTTTTTCTTGAGAAACATCAGGCCTGTGTCAGGCTGCATCCAAGATGATTTGGAGACATTGGCCTATCTGGCCTACCACATCTATATTTTTCTAGTCTTTCTCTACTATTGGGAGGTTGTAGAAATTTGTCCAGCCCATATGTGCCTCATTTACTGCAGTGAAACTGAGCTTTGCCCCTTTTCTAGAAATCTGAAAGTTGAGATCCAGAACCAGAAGTCCTCAGGGCAATTATCAGGAGCAAGAGCAAGGAGGCAAGAGAGGAGAAAAACAGGAGGAAGAAGAGAAGTGAAGGGTGAGCATGCCAGTGGAAGGATCTGAATGGGTGCTGGGGTGAAGGGTGATTGATCACCTTCACCTTTGTGCTTGAGTATGCCTGTTTCATTGAAAGGGCAACGGAGGGGCTGGGCAGGAAGTGAGGATGAATGTGGTTACTTAGGGTCCTGAGGAGCACAGGTGGGAAAATAATTCAGACCTCTATAAGTCTCTTCTGGCCTTAGAAATAGTAATTCTCAAACCTAGCCATGCCTCAGAAGTTCTTTGGAATCAGATTCCCAGGAAGATGCACTCTGACTTCATAGGTCTTGGGATGAGATCAGGAGTGTATGTGTTTTAAAAGCACACTAAAGGATTCTGATACACAGCTGATTTGGGCTATATTCCTCTGGAAATTCTTTACAGTACTCACACAATGATTAAATGATTATATTTTAATGTTTAATAAAGACTCTGGAATATTTACAAGATACCACTTTTACTTTACGAAATTCCTTTGCTCCATATAAAGGTCATACAAATAAGAGGCAAGACTTTACTCTCCTATTCTTATATCATCTGGGGAAAAATCACTTGAAATAAGCATCAGTGGAATCAACATACAGATACAAAATTGAAATATAATCTCATGCCTCTAGTGCTTAATGGAAGTGAGTACCCACCAACTAGACTTTGGGCATGAATAAATAGAAGTATTAACCATCAGTCAGAAGCAATCATTATAACATTTTATAAAGGATGAGTGATGCTTCTTCAGAAATGCAGTACAAGATATGCCATTTAAAGGAATGCACACATTATTAACCTTTTAATTGTTCAAGTCATTAGAATGTGATGTTGAATATTTTCAGGTATCAAGAGAAGATGAATTTACCACAAGGCAGCTTATTCCAGCACAAAGAGCCCTTGATTTCAATTCAAGAAATCTGGGTTCTAGCTCACATTCAGCTCCTAACTAGCTGGGTATATTTTTCTGTTTTGCATTACCATAAAGGAATATTGTGTAGCTTGTGAAGAAAAGGTGTTTATTTGGTTTGGAGTTCTGCAAACTCTACAGGAAACATGACACCAGCATCTGCTTGGCTTCTGGTGAGGCCTCAAGTAGCTTTTATCCAGGTCGAAGGTGAAGTGGGAGCAGGTGTGTTACATGGTGAGAGATTAAACAAGAGAGATGTCAGGCTCTTTTAAACAACCGTCTTTTGCATAAATGCATAGAGCAAGAACTCACTATTGTGGGGAGGGCACCAAGCCACTCATCAGGGATCCAACTCCATTAGGCCTCACTTCCAACATTGGAGATCACATTTCAATACAAGATTTGGAGGAGAGAAACATCCAAACTATTACACTGGATGAATTGCACAACACTCCTTAGTGTCTTAGAAAAAGAGTGGGGCTATACCTCCAAAGTTTCCCAAAATCAAATTTTCTATGATATTTGTCATTGTGATTTAGAATTCTTAGACAGGAATGGGTCAGATTACTGCAGTAGTACAGTGGTTGGTTGGCAGAAAATGATTCAGCCCAGTGTGCTTTCTTCTGGTAAAATGCTACAACTGACAAGATCATTTCTGGGTTTGTCATTTAAAGTCTCTAAATTTCTTTAATTTTAAAATAATCTATTTTTTTCCTGGCTTTTTGATCTATTAGGTTGGCACAAAAGTAACTGCATTTTTTTGGCATTAACTACAATTACTATTGCACCAACGTAATTTTTTTTGTTCTAGATCATCTTGTCACTTAACAAATATTTATTGACACGTATTATGTTCAAGACACTAGCCTGCTTAATATGAAAAATATGCCCCCAAGGAATTTAGAGATTAATAGAGATGACAAGAAATAGACAATGCCCAGGAAGCTAGAGACATTGCTATAAAATGATAATTATAAGAATTCAGACTAGGAGAGCTTATTTCCACTATGATTCTGCTTTATAGAGATGGCATCTGTGTTGCATACTAAAGTTCTGGAAGGATTTGGAAATGGAAATTTGGTGGGGCAAAGCACTTCAGGTAGAGAGAGATGAAAGAACTGTGTCATGTTTGGAGAACAGTGAATGATTAAGTTGGATGTATAGGACATGAGAAGAGAATCCCTGGGAAACAAGCTGAAAAGATAGGTTGGATGCGTGATGTTGAGGCTCATAGGTTTGCCTTTTCAGGAAGAAACTTTCTACGGTCAGGCTATTTCTGGGTTTGTTAATATAATATTCCTGCCTGTGAAGCACCTTTGCCATTAGCTGTGAACACCACATAGTATGTGTGTGTTCCCTCACACCAGAGCTTATTTTCAGGAGACTTTTGACATGGTATCCTGCCCTTGAAACTTGGCCTTTGATATGCAATACTTGATGCGAAAGGTTGGGTTCACTATTCCTACTTTGTTGACTGTTTTCTTTCAGGCCATATTCTGGTTTTATTAATTCTTAATCTCCTTCCTTCAGTATGTTTCAAGATGTTACGTATGAAGGAGAAACTGATGCTTGAAATAAAAGAGAAAATGCATGTCTCCTGATACTAAGCACTAATGATCCTGGATGTTCAGAGCTTCATGAGCATCTTGCTAACAATCTAGCACACTTACAGAACTCTAACTGCCAGAAGAGACTGTTTGGAGAGGTTTTACTTTCAATAATAAACCGTATCTACTCATTAATTATATTCTAAAACCAACTTTTGTCATGGTGAGAAGAAAATTTCAAATCACTTCCTTCAGTGTCCAATGTCCCCTGTGCTATTTATTATATTCCTCTGGAAACCATTTTGTTTACCTATTTGAAATCTATTAATTTTGTCCCATTGGTCATATTTAGGCCCTTCCATTAGATGTACTTGCTGTGTTAATTATTTAATTATCTTCCAACATAAATAATGTGTGGGTTTGATTTCAAGTGTAGATGATCCAGGATGTGTTTTAAAAGGCTCAAATTCACCATGTTGCATTGTATAACTACATTAGGTGTGTCTGGGGATGGCTCTGGGCAGAATTAGAAGTAAGGGAACTTTGTTCTTCATCCTAGACCTACTTTTCTTGTCCCTTCCCTCTCCTGCCAGTGGTCTTGGCTTCTGTCTCTCAGGAACGGTTTCTATCTGTTCCTTTCAAAACCTGCCCTTATATGATGCTCCTTTAAATTAATTCACACAATAGTTTAATCAACTGATAACTGAGAGTTATCCTTTATTATGTGCACTTGATTTAATAGGTTATAATACCCTAAGCCAAATGAGTTTTTTTTTTTTTAATTAGGTATGTTTGAAGTGGAGAGGCATTCCTGGCTTATTAAAATGTATCCTTTTGACTTTTAGATCCCACAGATAAGTGAGAATATGTGATTTTTATCTTTCTGTGCCTGGCTTATTTCACTTAGCATAATGATCTCTAGTTCCATCCATGTTGTTGCAAACAACCGGATCTCATTATTTTTTATGGCTGAATAGTACTCCCTTGTGTATATGTACCACCTTTTCTTTATCCATTAATCTGTTGCTGGACTGTTAAGTTGCTTCCAAATCTTAGCTATTGTAAACAGTGCTACATAAAACATAGTGCAGATACCTCTTTGATATGCTGATTTCCTTTCTTTTGGGTATGTACCCAGCAGTAGGATTGTTGGATCATATGGTAGCTCAAATTTTAGCTTTCTGAGAAACCTCCAAACTGTTCTCCACAGTGGTTGTACTAATTTACATTCCCCACCAATTGAACTCATCGATATAGAGAGTACAAGGAAGGTTACCAGAGTCTGGGAAGGGTAGTGAGGGAATGGCGGGGGGAAGTGGGGATGGTTAATAGGTTAAAAAAAAATTAGAAAGAATGAATAAGACATATTACTGGATAGCACAACAGGATGACTATAGTCAAGAATAACTTAATTGTAAATTTTAAAACAGAGTGTAATTGAATTGGTTGTAACACCAAGGATAAATGCTTGAGAAGATGGATACTCCAATTCTCCATGATGTGTTTATTCCACATTGCATGCATGTATCAAAACATCTCATGTACTTCACAAATATATACAGCTACTATATACCCACAAAAATTAATTTAAAAATGAAAAATGTATTCTTTATCCTCTCCTATCCCTATTGAAAAGAGCCATTTTAAAAAGTTAATTATTTGATAAAATATTCTAAAGCTCTTTGGTAGGTATGACCTTAAGTTTAGCAAACATGCCTGATATTTTATACCTACAAGATTCCTCTTTCTAGTTTGCATTTAGAATGTGTTTTATTCCTCAAGTGTTTGGATGTTTCTTTTCTTACATCTAATGAAAATTCTGTATTGCTGTCAAAATTCAAAAAGAACCATTATCATTTCTCTGTGGTAGTTCAGGAAAATTTAAATTAGATTTGTACTCTTCAAAATCAAAGCCTGTTTAGGCATAAACAAATTACACGCAAATAATGCAGAAAATATCAGGTGTATTTATTACACTTGGATATGACCTTTGGAAAAATAATATAGTGCCTGGTTTTGTTAAAGAAGCAGTGGAGAACTGTGGCTGAATAAAAAGTCATCTATACACAGTAAAAGTATAGTTTCTTTAAGTAATCGCTCATATCAGAATTATACTCCTGTTCTGATACGTAATGAGAAAAAGGTGAAGAAAGTTAGCTCCACAAATGTGCTAAAGACAAAGAGACAAGTGGAATTATTTCATCTGCCTTTAGTTCTAATCTTGTTAAATTAGGGGAGACAGAAGAATAATCTTTAAAATGCCACGTGTGGAATGTCATACATGACTGGAATCTAGGTTCCTTCAAACCAACTTAATATTATGATAAACGGGAACTGTTGTCATTGTTGTCATTTATGTCATCATTGTATTTATGGCCAAGGATGCTGCATTTTATTCTGAATTACACATTACCATAAATAAATGACAATAATTTTGATGCCTATAAGCAGTTTTATTTTTTAATGAAAAAAAGCAGGCAAGAAGTTGTACCGTTTGGCAAGATAGAATTTTCATGAAGACAAAGTATGTCATTGTTCATATAATGTAGTTTGCAAGTGCTAAGTAAAGGTCTCAGTCTCAAAACAAGACACCCTTTTGACTTCAGCATATATGTAAAGGCTGTTCATTGCCTTCCTACTTACTCCTTTTGGTAGATTTCACAGTATGTAATGCATCAGTGCAGAGGCTCTCAGGATACCATGCATGTAAACTGTGATGACTGGTGGAGTATCGGGACCATTAGACTAAGTTTGGGTTGTAGAGGATTGGGCACTGCCTGAGTGAGCTTTCGGAGGTGAGTGAGAAGAAGGAGCAGGGGGACTCCAAGAAGGAGGAGTGCTAACATGAGAGACAGAGAATCCAAATTTCATCAAATCTTTTAATATTTAGTAGGACTAATTTTAGGCCCAGTATTACTAATTTTTTCCCATTTGATATTTAGCTTGTGAAAAGTCAACATGTAGACATTTGGTTGGGAAAAATGTCATATTAAAACATCATTTTACCTCATTTTTCTAATCATAGAAACATGGTTCTTTTTCCTGTAACATTTATGTCTCTGGACATTTTTGTCCCTGAACGCGCTTGGGTACAAAATCAGAAAGAAATGAGTTTAAATACTGCCTTTGCGACATAGGAGCAAAGTGATTTTGGGCAAGTTAAATAACCACACTGGTCATAATTTTCTCATTTGAGAAATAGAGATAATAACCTTGATGAGATTTTTACAGAGCAATATGATGATATCTGTACATCACCTCACTGAGTGCTGGTACATGGTAATGTTCAAGGTTAGCTAGTATCATTGTCATTGATACTGCTGTCTCTCTGCTGAGACATTCTGAAAATTATTTCTTTCTAGAAATAAGCCTTTTGGTCAGACTTAACAAAAATGTTATTTTATTTTTAATATATTTGAAAATCAGGACTATCAGGCTCTGTTGCTTTTTTTTCCAAGTGGTACAAATACATGCAGAGTTGATTTGATTTTGAATAAGTAAGGTAAGAGAATCTTAGTCAAACCTTTTTTATGCCAAGAAATGTAAAGATTCCTTATTTGAATATTGTTGTGGTTCTTTGTATAAATGTAATCATTATGAAATGTACATTATGACTTGCTTCTCCATGGCATCTTGGACAGGAGCTTTTGCTTACTTTGGCAGAGGTCTGTGTGTGTAAGGGTGTCTTCAAAATGCACAGCTGACTGATCAAAGGAATGCTCTAGCATCTGATGTTCTTGATGTAGGTAAGACTCATTATTCAGAAACTTGATAAACAGAAATATAAACTTTTTAATAACACTAATGTAAGTCATGGAACTGATTCATTATGCATTATAAATTCATTTACATATCTTGTAGTTAATTCAACCTTTTAAATGTTATCTTCAATAATGTCCTGTAGTATATATCTGGGTAAATGTGGTTCTCATTTTTTTCCATTACTGTAATATATTAGATTGCTGCTTCTGTCCTTATTTTGCATATCTTCCTTGCTTTAGCCCAAACCAATCTTTAGATTGTGTCTGCCAACAGAATTGGGAAGTACAGTTAAAGAAGCAAAGGATTACAGGTCATTGATCTGTTGCATGACAGGCAAGGATGCGATAGAAAGTAAGTGATGTTTTAGCTTAGTGTGTTGTATTCAAATTAGACACATGCATGTATCTTCTTTTCACTTGTAAGGCTTTGGCACTCATCAGACAGTTCTATGCTGGGAAGGGGAATTGTAAGTCCTGCTCTCATTTATCTCATCATCTCCTAGTCTTATTGAGAAATCTACTTTGACATTGCAGATACATTTTCCTTGTATGACACAGTTAATAATTAGGATTTCAATTTATCAGAAAGTCATTGATAAATGTTGCAGAACAGGATTACAGCTTTTATGCACATCCTTCTAAAGATGCTCTTGGATACTGTATTGTTACATTTTGAAATTACATCTGTTAATGTTTCTAGGTACCTTAGTTTTCCATGGTCTTTGTTTTTGATCTCTTCTGGTGCTTTCCTTAATTATTACAGCACCAAATTCATAGTGGTCTGTTTTTCAAAAAATGTTTGCTGACTATTTGCTCTTATGTCTCTGGAATTTTTTAAAGCACGTATTGTGCCATTCATTATCTAATTTTTAGAATGAGAGTATATAGGATGATTAACTTCATATAGGAGGATAACCCATAGTTTTCAGAGTCAAGAGCACTCAGCTTTGAATCTCATTCTATCCTGTACTAGCTGGAAATAATAAAGTAGCTTCACTGAGCCTAGTCTTTTACACAAGTAAAGTAGGTGTACTTTCTATTACATGCTACATTCTATGCAGATGAAGTGAAAAAAAAAAAACAACTTTCTATCAGTCAGCTCGCTGGCAGGAAACATAGGACACATTCAAATGGGAAGTTGAGGGAAGCAACACCTTGTAAAAGTATGGGCAAGTTTAAAGGGGACCTACAAGGTAATATGAAGTATCCCGGGCCAGCAACAGTGGGGGATCCTCTCTATGCATAGGCCTGAAGGGGAGTGATAGGAATGAAGTTTCCAGAACCCAGAAATAGTGTTAGGGTGTAGGAGAGTGCCTTCTGGAACTGTGGCCTTTGGTAGAAGGATGAAGCTGAACCATAGCCTGGTAGGGCATGAGAACAGAGAGTAAATATACTAACTTGACTTGATTCCCACGCTCCCATTTTCTGCTAGGGCTTCTGATTGGCCAAACTCAGTCAGAAAGGAATCCACTAATGCAATTTATAGAAATCAGCCTCTAGGGAACAGAGAAGGGTGGAACAGAGAGGAAAATAAACATATCTAGCTATCTATGGATCTATGGATCTATCATGGACTTAGTGACTGCTATTTAGCATATAGGGTGGCCTTATAATTTATTGTCCAAATTGCAACACTTTTGAGAACAAAAGGAGACACCACTATTAATAACTGCACTGGGACAACAGGCATAAAGCAGAGCTAAGCCAGGCAAATTAGGCTTACTGTTACCTTACTAAGAGCATAATAAGCCTAGGTGAATATGAATTGCCTTTCCTTTTCTAACCACTTTTCTCAGATTCTTTCTTTTCTTATAATAGTGTAATGTGAGTATTTTGAGAATGAAGATTGGATTATTTTAATAAAGGAATCTAGACTCATACCCCTGTGGCAGGCTTTCCAAAGTCATAATTATTACTGAGTCCCTTGCTAACATCTGCCAGAAGAGTGCAAAGGATTTAGGTTATTCGTTAAACTTAAGTCCTGATTATCTTGTTTAGTAGTCTCCCCTTGCTTAGAAACCTCTTTTGAGCACTGAAGACAGTAGAAGCAGCAGAAAGTCTATTAATAAACGGGATATATATGCTTTGCATGAAGAAATTTGGTGAGCTATTTGTTTTTCTCTAGCCATGGTCTTTCTATTTCTATCTTAAACCCAATTACTTCACATGTAGGTTGCTTTATTTTTAAAGATATCTATGATTAGCATTTTTAGTTTGTGTTAATATTGGTGATTGACCAGGAATTGTTTTTAATGTCTTATTTCAAGCAAGAAATAAGAATACTAATGAATACAGGGAATTAATGATATCAACAAACATTTCAGCATAGATACTTGTAAGTTCAAAGACCAAAAATATTTTATTTAAGTAAAGAAATGTCAGTAGGATTAAATGGAATAAAGTGCATTTGGAACAAAGGAAACTATGGAAATAGTAGTTTACCTTCTATATATGTCTTGGCTGCGATTTTTTGACAGCATACTTGAGAAATAAATAATCCTGGTGATGTCTGCTTATCAGTGTTCCATTTTCATATTGATGCATTTACTGCCCCGTTTGTGACATCCCTGCCAACATCAATAACCTGCTGCTTTCCTTTCCCGGCCCACTGACTTTTTGAAAGTACTTGCTTTACCCAACTTTGATGTATCCATTTGTTCATAGGATCTTGCACTGCTCCTTTGCCATTCATTCAGATTTGAATGAAGTCTCCTCAAGGAGTGACTTACTCCTTTCCTCTTAAGACTTCCTTTTAGTTAACAATTGGTAGATTCACTTGACTGTGAGTCTAATTGATTGGGGTGACATATGGCTCTCTCAGCCCTAGTGTTTTTCCAACCCTTTTGAAAGACGGTGTAATCCTAACTTTCCAATGAGTTCTTTTTAGAACTTCTTTATTTTATTTTATTTTATTTTTCTGAGATGGAGTTTTACTCTTGTTGCCCAGGCTGGAGTGCAATGGTGTGATCTCGGTCACCATGACCTCCACATCCTGGATTCAAGCAATTCTCCTCCCTCAGCCTCCTGAGTAGCTGGGATTACAGGCATGCACCACCACGTCCAGCTAATTTTTGTATTTTTTGTAGAGACGGCATTTCTCCAGGTTGGTCAGGCTGCTCTCGAACTCCCGACCTCAGGTGATCTGCCCTCCTCAGCCTCCCAAAGTGCTGGGATTATAGGCGTGAGCCACTATATCCTGCTCTTTCTAGAACTTCTTAATGTCACCTCTAAAAATCAAATTAAGGAATTTACACAATTTGGTATTGGCAAACATGATTTTTTAAAAAAGCATATGTAATTATAATAAAATATTTTTTGCTACCAAATACAATTTTTTAAATTGAAAAGTAGAAATGGAAAAATTTTAACCACTGAAACTAGCATATAAAGGTAAAGCAAATATTTGCAAATAAACTGGTTAACTAACATATCTGTTCATTCACAAAATCCTTTTTAAGTCCTGTTATCACCAGATGTTCCAGGCATAGGGGTAGAATGGTGAGTAAGATAGGCATGTTCCCTAATCTAATGGAGTTTAAATTTTAAGTAGGGAAGACAAGCAATGAACAACTACAACACAAGTAAACAGTTTATAAACCATCAGAGAATATCAAGTGCTACGTGGAGAATGATGTTATGGAGTCACAGAGTGGCTGCCTTCTAGGTCAAGGAAAGTCTTTTGAAGGAGGTGACTGTCAAGCTAATGTCTGAGTGACAAGGGGCACCAGTCAAGCAATGATCTGGGGAGATACTTTTCTAGTCTGTAGGAATCTCCAGCACAAGGGGGCTAGGGCTAGAACCAGCTTGGTAGGTTCTAGGCACCAGAAGATGGTCAGGGAGGTTGGAGTGAGCAGAGAGGAGAGTGCTATGGGATGGCAGGGAGGGCTTACTAGATTCTGTTGGGCTTTGTAAACCAGGATGAAGAGTTCAGATTTTATTCTTTGTTCTCTGGAATATAATTGAAGTGTGTTATATAAGGAAGTGAAATGATTTGATGAACATATTTAGAAGATCACTCGGGCAGCTGAGTGAAGAATTAACCACACATGTAAGCCAGAAAGGAGGCTTGAAGATGATTGAAAAGCTATTGCACCACCAGTGATAGATAGTGGTGGCTGACAATAAGGTAGTGGTGACAGCACTGGAGAGAAATAGGCAGAATGGGGTCAAGTTTTGCTTTGTTGGATGTTTGACTTTAGAAAGCAGTCTATAGGAATATAATAGTTGGTGACTAGAATCAAAGGATTGTTTGTTTCTTTGTAACAGAACAAGACTTCCTAGGTAAGAAGAACTCAGGAGGGACTTATATGTGCTCTAGCTATACTACTTTATTCTTGTTTAGTTTTCTTGGCCTATAATCTGGAAAAGTGCTACTCAACCTTTCTCATAAAATATTATGGGAAAAGTCTCCATGGTTGCCTCTCAACCTGCCCATATTGACTGGGTGCTTTGTGTTAGTCTAACTCCCAGTATCCTTTGTGTACACAATTGTAATTCATACATTTTTGTGCTATTTAGAAAAGGGTGATGGTAACTTCTAAAGCCGAGTTGAAAGAAGCATGATAGAAAGGGATGCTCTGTGTAAGTAGGTTGTTTGGAAGATGAAATGACCCATGCTGCATGAATGTGACAAGGAAGAAAGGCGATTTGAACAAATCACCCTTAGACAAAACACTGCCTGTAAGTGATGCAAAGGATGCATTACTGAAGCCCTTTACAAGTAAGTGAAGTCTTCCTACAAGCCCACAGCTGATATCTTGATTAAATATTTAGAAGGAGCTCTTAGGAAAAGAGAAAAAAGAGGCAAGTAAAGGGGCAAGGAGGAAAAATTTAGAATGGAAATGGAACTTAAGCAGAGTCAAAGCAAGAAGAAGGGAAGAATCTCATTCTCCATTTGCTTCAAAAACAAAAACCAAGAAACAACCCCTGCCGCCAAGAAAAGAAAAAAAAAAAAACCTCAGTCTGTGAACAAAGCCCAGGTTAATATTTGGTAGAAAGAACATTGACTTTAGAGTCAGGAAAAATTCAAACTTTAGAGTTTGAATCCACATTCCAAATTACACGTGTGTCCTTCTGTGCGTAAGAAGGGGATGCTTACACGCAGCATCCCTTCCTATCATACTTCTTTCAACACGGAGTTGCCTTTGAGTCTCAATTTTTTCATATAGAAAATGGAGTTGTAATGTCTAAATCACAGTGACCCTAGAAAACATTTAATGAGCTGGCTGTATTTGACTCTAACTCCTGTCTGTTTATCTAAGTGACTTTGGCAAAAGACTTAATCTTTTAAAACTTTGCTTCCTCATCTCTAAAGCAGGACTAATATCTATGTCACAAGATTGTTGTCTAATACGTTATCATTAAGTGTTATTATTTTTGAAGTTTCATTGTTTAAAATCTCAGACCAGAAAAGGCAATCAATAAATATTTTTTCCTTTGTTATTTTCTTTTCTTCAAGTCTTGTATATTATTACTGTTCATCTTCCATTAGAGAAAATCACTCCCGTACACAATGTTTATATGTCGGTTTTCAAGTTTGCTTAAATAAGTACATACTTGCTTTGAACTATTTTTCTCCTGGGATCTCTGCATGATTTTTTTCCTCTCAGTTTGGTGTAATTACTAATGGCTTCTCTTTTCACTCTAAAAGTGTCCCAGTCTGGACAACAAATTTTGTTGTCACCCCACTTATGGTTCCTGTTACTCATGTAATCATCCAATGTATAATTTAAAATACATGTCAGGATTGCATTTGTAAAAATAGTTTTCTGAAACAAAGCAGTGTCTTGTTTACTGAATAGTCAATGAATCCACTGGCAAGCCCTGATTGATTGGGACACTCATGATGATCTGTCACTCCTGGAACATGCTGGGGCAGACCAGTTACATTGTTGTGGATCATTTCCTCAAGCTGCATGTCATGAAAGTGCTCATGATGTTAGAATGCAATCCACTCTTTCCTAAGTGCAGGTGCATGGTGGTCTCTGTGATTTAGATGCCCCTATGTGCATTGGTTGAGTTGTCCCTTGACACCCATGTCAGGGATGCTTGTAAAAGCAACATGACTGTCTTTAGGGAAAATGAATTTTTGAAGTCTCAACAGAAAGTATAGCTCAGTGGTTTTGGGGGAACCACTGGGATGACATGTTTTGGGAATGGTGACTTCATTTCTCAACTTGGTCATATGGTAGAGAAAAAAAAGGCTCTTTTAAAAGTATAGTCTGGACATAGCCCTAGTACCACATCAGATTGGAAAACTATGAAACTTTGAATTCTTAATATTTCATTTCTCCTTAAACGGGTTGTAATAACACGTCTTTTTTTCCATATTTGATTCATCATTTGATTGATTTTTATATGTTCTAGCAGGAAAGGAGCTAAAAAATTCATAATATTATAATTAACAAATGTCAAGTACCTTTAAAATTCATCTCATTCTACTTTCTATGCCGCCCTCTTTCCTGTCACAATGTAACTAGAAATTCATATAAAACAGTCCACATGAAATAGCATCTGCTTTCAGCTGGCTTGCTAACTTCTTAGAGTTATATACATGAAAAAAAGTTGAAGAAAATGAGAAGAGAATACAAAATAACTGTTAAGTTTAAAATGAATACTTCAGGGCAGGATTTGGGATTCTGTTGATAATTCAGTCTACCTAGGAAAGAAAATCTCTGAAAACATTATTATTTTAAAACGAAGTATTAGAGGGTTTAGACTTTTAAAAGCATTGGATATAATTTTGGATGTCTGGCAGAACTAGGATATCAAATTTTATTAAAACAGTCCTTTTAGGAAAAAACATGAAATATTCATTGCTGATATTATTCCAAATTTTCTTCTGTATTAAATCTGGAATTAGAATAGGGTACTTTTAATTTTTATAATGGTAGGTACATTGTGCTGTAACAATATTAGCTCCAATTTAAGGGCTTGGCGGATGCTAGGTCTTTGAAGTTTACTGTCTCATGTAATCTTCCCCACCTTCTTAAGAGTTAGTGTTATCTTCATAGCACAGGTGGCGAAACTGAGGTTACTAACTTGGTCAAAGCCACACAGTTAGTGATTGATGGAGGGAGTTTTCAATGCTAGAACTTGCTCTTTTACCATGTTACAGAATGTAGTTTGTTTACAAGAGTTATTATGTTTTTTTTCCTAGATGTCATCATAACTTTAGTGGAAGTCACAATTTACTGCAATCATAATGTTTGCTAAACACGTCTTTATCCCTTACTTATCAGATTGCCATCATTAGCCTTAAATACATTGTTATTTATATGACCTTTACCGCCTACTTTTCTATGGTTAAGTAGATATGAACCATTTCAGCCTTCTTTGTTAAGGAATTTTGGATATTTCTTGGTTCTGGTCTTCCAACTTAACTTCTAATATACTAAGTATTTTGTGCCATAGTTAAACGTTTACTACCATTGAGAAGAACTGTCAGCACTCAAAACTTTTTTATAAATAAAAAATACCCTACAAATGTTAAGATTCAGATTGTTGAAATGTAATCAATAGGAAGCTTTGCTTACCCTCTGTAGTGAAATTTTCTAACTGAGATTAAACGTGGTTCCTATTCTCAGCTATGCCCCAATGAATGTTCATGGAGTCATTCTATTGCTTCTTAATTTCTTCTTTTTAAAAATATTCGTGTACTCCTTAAAACTGAAAGAAAATAACACCATGTGTCCAGGGATTTGGAAGCATAGTCTGAAGTAACTTCTAATAGCATAAAGTTTCAAGTTTTGTTTCATATTAAAAATACATGTGTGCACTGTAACTTGTATATTTTTATCTCTGATATAAATATATTGTCTAAAATACTTTCACATAAAACTGGTATTTCAGAAAGATGTGCTACATTTTCCTCTGGTATGAACTGTTTTGGAAAACTAACTTATGTTTTCCGGTGGCACACATAGTCTAGTTTGAAAATCATGAAGCTGAGGAATTTTCTCCAGGAAATCCTACTAGAAAAAGGAGTCACTCATCCATTTATTCATTCGACAGATATTCTTTCCTGAATTCACTCTAATGACTATGGGGACATTGGGCACAGGCTAATGACTAATTCCATCAAGGTTCTTGCTTTCATGGGTCTTACATTCTGAGGAGGAGTATTACCAAATAACTAGGTAAGCCAGAAAATGCCACATGACAATATTAGGATGAAAATAAAGCAAGATATTGTGATTGGAATAAACATGGACTTTTTCAGATCCCATAGGTTGAGAAAGATCTCTCTGGGGATATAACTTTTTAAATGGACACTTGAATGATAGGCAAAAGTCAGTCATACAAATATATGTTGCAGTAATTTCCAGGCATATAGTTCCAGCATAGAGCAAAAGTCTTAGGGCAGAAAAGAGTGTGACTTTGTCTTTTACCAGAAAGAAGGCAAGTTGTATAGAGAGAGTAGAAGAAAAGTGAGACGTGTAGTCCCAGCTACTTGGGAGGCTGAGGCAGGAGAATGGCGTGAACCCGGGAGGCGGAGCTTGCAGTGAGCCGGGATCATGCCACTGCACTCCAGCCTGGGTGACAGAGAAAGACTCTGTCTCAAAAAAAAAAAAAAAAAAAAAAAAAAAAAAAAAAAAAAAAAAAGTGAGACCGGGCACGGTAGCTCATGCCTATTATCCCAGCACTTTGGGAGGCTGAGGTGGATGGATCACTTGAGGCCAGGAGTTTGAGGCCAGGAATTTGACACCAGTCTGGCCAACATGGCAAAACCCTGTCTCTACTAAAAATACAAACATTAGCTGGGTGTGGTGGTGGGCGCCTGTGATCCCAGCTACTAAGGAGGCTAAGGCAGGAGAATCACTTCAGCCAGGGAGGCAGAGTTTGCAGTGAGCTGAGATTGCACCACTGCACTCCAGTCTGGGTGACAGGGAAAGATTCTGTTTAAAAAAAAAAAAAAAAAAAGTGAATGATGAAGTGAGGGGACCAGATTGTCAAATACCTTGTAGACTATGGTGCCAAGAGTTTGGGCCCCATTCTCAGTGTGAAAGATGCCAGTTGGGGGTTTGAAATGGGAAAGTGACATGATCTGACTTATCCTTTTAAAAGGTCACTGTGGATGCTGCATGGATAATGGATTATAAGGGTAAGAATAGAAGTAGTGTGATCAGTTAGGTGGCCTGTAAAATGGTACAGATGAGAGATGTTAGTGGCTCAGACTGCAATAGTAGCCATAGCTGCTATTTGTGGTATATTTTAGAGGTAGACAGAAGACTCACTCATTGTTTAGACAGACTGAAGTGCTGGGGTAAGGAAAAGAGTATTGTCAGAGATTTTAACCTGAACAACTTGGTGTGTCTCTTTTTTTGTAATTGAGATTTTATTGGTTGTGTGATAATTAGTATACAGACATTTCAATTTTTACACCACTGATGAGATGGGAGGATGATGATTTGAGGAGAATGAACAAAGTATCCGTTATAGAAAATGCTTACTCAATATTTAGGTGAAGAAGTCAGGTAGGATACAGAAGCCAGAGAAAGGCTCAGGCAAGCATGTTCCAGAGAGCGAGAAAACTGCAAGTACAGAGGCTAGAATAAGCTTGATGAATTTTAGGACTGGCAAGAGAGCCAGTGTATTTGGAGAGTGGAGCAAGAGAGACACACTGGTAGAAGAGAGATCACACAGATGACTCCTACAGGCAGGATCATTTACGGCCTGAAGGTCATGCACGATAATTTGGATTGCATTCTAAGTGTGGCAGGAAATCATTGGTGGGTTTAACCCAAGTAAAATGGTCTGATCAACATTTGTAAAGTGATCACTTTGGTTGTTATATGAAGAACTGATGGGGAAAGGACGGTGCGGAGAGCAAGAGTAGAAGAGGGAGATAAAAAGCTTACTAGGAGGCTTTTGGAGCCAGAAATACTAGACGTCTTACAACGTATGGCTGAGTTCTGTACCATGACAAACATTTACACCAATATTCCATGTGTTGTTTGAATACTCAACTGAAGATTCATGGAGGTAATAAACCTATTTTCAATTCTATATTATATATAAATACAAAACTTTTTTTGCATAGTTTTATTGTACACTGTTTTTCAAGAATACAATTATTGCACATATTGAAGAAAATGTTGTACTTGTTTTGTTCAGAACTATACCAATAACTATTCACCATTTTATAAAATCAAGTCATTGATGGTAATGCCACCCCTGGTATTTAAATTGGTGTGGCCAATATCTCATACCAGTATATATCTGTGTTTGTAATTGCTATCTTGTTGATTGCTCTATGTATAGGTATAAGCATCTGATTTAAACATGTCTTGTAGGATAGTAGTATCTATGCATTTACATATTGAAAGACATCTTATGGGGTACTATACTGATTTTTTGTAGTGTATATAGGTTACAATATCTATGAATTTTATTTCAGAGTGATAAACTATTGCTATATGAAGGAGGCTATTAGAGTGATAAGTTGAGAACCACAGATCTATATAATTATGGATAATCTGGAATCTTAAGTTTATGGTTATGACCAGTTTAGGCTAGATGAAATTAGAATTGGTAGTCTCTTATATCAATGTAATTTTCCCAGGAACATATAGCTCATCAGCCACTTGTGCTAGTTTTGAATTCAGCCCAGACTGTCTCTAAAGCCCATATTCATTACCATTATACCATTATATCAGGGTAAAAATTTATTTTCGGAAGTTTATTCATTGTAGTAGAGTAGTAGAGTATGCTGCTTAAATTCTTGGTGCAAAGAGAATGTTTTAAAGCTGTGTCTCTATTAGCAATAAAATAAATTTGTTGATTCAACCAATTTAGTGATACAAATAATTAAATTTGGAGGATTAGAACACATCAAATTTTTTTGGTCCATTATATGATGAACAAAATCTGATTGTGGTTTCTTTTCACTTAGATCCAGTTGTTGATATGTCTTACAGAAAAGGCTAGGTTTTCTCATGATTTTTCACTTTAAACGTGAAAACAGGTTTCTATTTGTTTCTAATTATCTTCTCTTATCACAAACTTGCCTCATACTTGGTTAGATAAATGCTTCAGGACTATCACAAATGGATAACATATATACTTTTATTTTAAGATTTTAAAACTACTAATTGTTTATTAGAAAAGCTCTTCAGTTTTTATCTCTGATTTTCCCTTTGCAAATTCATATAGTGAAATGTTCTTTTTAGTGCCAATGTTTTATCTCATCAAGTACCAACAATATTATTATTCTGCAGAAGAATAGCTAAGAAGGAATTAACTTGGCATTAATTCTCATGAAAAAAAAGTAATTTTGAACAGATATGACAGTTTTGTGAGCCATTGTCCAACTATCACCAAAGCATTTTAATTTGAATGTTAAAACAATTTACAACAGTTAAGAAAGATAGTTGCTAGGGAATAATATATCAACACATTGTATACTATATCAAAGAGTTTTTTGATAGGGTTTTGATGATGGGGAAAATATAAGTTAAAATACTAAATCTGTCTTCTGTTTGGGCCACTTTGCATTGGAAATTGATGTGGTTTTAAAAGATTGATTTTTAACATTTCCTTTTTATTGTGGGGCAATCCACAATATCATGGAAGATTTCTTAATCTTCATGTTGCAGCTTGCTCTTCATGGTGATTTGTGCTGTCTTTGTCTTATGGATAGAAAGGGAAGATCCACTTACTATGTGGAAGATACAAAAGAAATTAATTACACTGCCTGTGGTTATTATCTTCACAGAATCAAATTACTTGGTTTAGGAAATATTTCATGTGTTAAAAATCCAGTGTGAACGAGAGATACTGCACCTCAACCAAATGAATGGTGAAACCTGAAGATAAATTTTCTTTTCATTACTCTGCCTGTGAAAGGCAGCAGAGCACATGTTTAAAAGCTCTCCAGTGAGGCACCTGAGAGAAACTGTCATCGTTTCTTTACCAAATTGAATTGTAAACTCTTCCTATTTAGGATCGTTTATGAGCAGTTTGAATGTTATTTAACAAGCATAATGTTGTGGAGTAGTGTTACATATTGCCTAAGAAGGAGGTTTCTATTACTTCTATTTATCTTTTGCATCAGTGTTTGACAGGTAACAAATGAAATTCCTTTTCTAAAATTAAATCAGGCTTCATTTCTGTCTTTCACCCATAAAGGATGAAACATTATTTGCTTCTTAGACAGTTCCTGTACTCTATCATCTTTCATTACTTTTATAAGTTCTGTCATAAATGCTTTACCTCTTTGGCCTTGGCTTCTAACGGCCTATTATAGAGATAAGTGTCTGGGTTTGATAATATAAAAACCTCAAATGTTGCTTTACCCTCAATTAAAAAGTACTTTAAAAGCAGCATTAGAGTACAATATGGTCTTTCACTTTTTTATTCTATTTGCCTTCTTAAATAGTTTTGGTTCTTTATGACCATGAAGAGCAGTGTTTGCAGAGAATTTGGGGTAGCTCCCTTTACTGAAGTCCATAGCTGTACACCTGCCTTCTGGACATCTTTACCTGGTTATCCCACAGCACCTTAAATTTAGCCTGATCACTGTTCCTTCCCATGTTTTCTCTATTACAGAAATTGGCAAATGATGGTCTCTGGGCTCAATCTAGTCCATTGCTTGCTTTTGCATGGCCTTGTAAAGTGAGAATATTTTTATATCTTTAAATGGTTGAAATAAAATAAAAAGAATAATATTTCATGATATGTGAAATTTAGATGAAATTAAAATTTCTGTGTCTATAAATAATGCTTTTTTGGAACACAGCCACACTTGGAAAGTTTCACCACTCTCTCAACTCCTAATCTTAAAACCACTGAATCACCTTCCAACCTTTCCTTTTATTCATATTCATATTCTGTTAATGTATATAAGGCATATCTCCAAGACCAAACTTCTCTTTACTGTAACCTTTATCTCTTGCCTGGACGATTGCAATAGTTTTCCATAACTCCTGCTTCTCTTCAATAAAATGTAATTCTATAATAGTATCAGAATTATCATCTCATAAACATTAATAAATTAGATCATTTTTCTCCCCTATTAAAGATGTCATTGGGATCCTTCTTTCCATAGAATCCAGTCCAAACTCCTTAGCACTGTAACAAATTCTTTCATTCATTGGCCCTGATTCCTTTTCTAGTCTAATCTCCTGTGGCTGCCTGTTCCCTCCTCTTGCATCTTAAATTCCTACAAGACAGTACTTCTTATTGTCCCCCAATATGTTGATTTCTTTCAAGATTCTCTGCCTTCGTAATGCGGCTGTCTTATCTTTATTCCCCTTTTACTACTTTTTAAATAGCAAAGTTGATTTAAGTTTTTGAGATTCAGCTTAAATGTCACATTTAAGAATCCTTTTGAAGGGCTTTCGGGTAAAATTAAGTGTTCTCCCACTGAATTTCTGCACTTGTGTTTTAATCATCTATGTAGAAGTTGGAGATCTTCCCCATTTTGTATCCTCAGAACCTAGCATTTGTTACAAAGATAGTCAGTAAATATTTGTTGGCTGAATAAGTGCTCATTTACTTTAGAAAGATTCTTCAGTTTAATTCAGCAGAACCAAAATTCTAAAAATAATAACAATCAAGTCTATTATTCTATATGGTCTGGAATGAACCTCTGAATCTTTGTGGGTGATTATCCAAAAGTCTCTGATAAGCATCTAGAACAGTTCTTCCTTATTTAATTCTGTGGTTTCCTAACTTGCAAATTTATTGAATAAAATGTACCAATTTATCTGTTAACTATTTCCTTCCCAAATAATTATTCATGATCCCAATTAAAGAAAAAAAAAGCCCTCTGTATTCTAACTTGTGTTGTCGGTGTTATGTTGATCTAGTTTTAATCAATGAATTAATTATTTCTATAGGCAATAGTTAAATTTTCAAATTCAGCTTTCTCTGGTGCTTTTTGGCATCTCAAAGATTAGAATGGCAAGATCAGGTCATGTAGAAATAGTACATGGCTCTATCACCTCAAACTTTCATGCAAATTATCCTAGTTGGATCATTACATATTGCATACATGTATTGAAACATCACACTGTACCCCATAAAGATGTACAATGATTGTGTCAATAATAAAATAAAACTTAAAAAAATATTATGTGTTATGTTTCACTTATTCAAACTGGACATTTATTTGAGGAATTAGCTAAGCTTCTGATGTCCTATCATTCCCCCTGCTCTGTCCTTGGATTCACATTACTGCTTGTTAGCATATCCATGGGAGGCTAGTCATGGGCCTTACTGAACTATTATATATGTGCCTTGCATAGACTGGTTGGATGGGAAAGAATATGAAACCATCTAAATAAAGATTTTAAGATTATCTATGAGTTTCATTCATGTATTATTTTCCTGGCTCCATTTAGTATGGACAATAATAGTGAGACAAGCTTATGATTATATAGTACTTTATACTTATTTAAAGTGCTTTCACCTACATTATGCCTCCTGCTAGGAAGGCATAGGTGGTATTGTTACAGGGATTTTTCAAGTGAAACGGTTGCTCAGAAAAATGAAATTACTTGCTAAAACTCTTACAGTTAGAGATGTGATAAGAGTAAAACTTAGTTCCTGACTCCATGAAATTTTTCTGATTTTTTCTTCATATAAAATATGTACTGATTATCAAACTATTGCCTCTGGGCTCTAAAACTACCCTTCCATACTCTGATTTGTGGTACAGGGATAGGATTTGCAGGGTCCTGTTCTCCTTCATTAGATGGCCTCCTGTTAGTTTCTGCCAATAGAGGGCACATGAGGAGGCTAGATATTGCTGGAGGAAGAGAGGGATTTTACCTTTCCCTTTTTGCTGCTGTTTCTGTCAGCATATCCCTTGTAATTGAAGTTGAATAGAAACTTATCTTGGCCTTCCCCAAATCAGCCTCATCATACTTCCTTAGAGCTACCAGCATCCACAAAGCAGTGCTTCTTCTCAGAGGTTCAAGTCCCAGCCCCTCCTATGAACTTCTAGATTCTGATCACTACCACACCTCTCATATTTCTCAATACTTAGTCATGGTAGCTGCTTTCTACAATTATTATGTCTGTGCTACTTTAGTGTTCCATTCATGCTTTCTCAGTCCCCTAATTTAATACCTGTGAAATCAGTTCCCTATGTTATATGCACTCTATTGAAATACCTGGTTTGGTTTTCGTTTTCCTGAAAAACCCCTGCATAATGGTATGCTTGTTATCATGAGTAGTCACAGAAAATATACTCTGGGATTAGGTGATATTCTGGGGTTGGTTTGGTTATGTATTTGTCTTTGTCTTGGAAGCAGTACTGATTTTTTTGCTTATAGTATGCAGTGGCGCTCAATTAAATTATTATCTATGGTTGATTGAAATGAAGTGTCTGCTGAAGCAAGTTGTTGGAGGGATTAAATGGGTGGGATAGCTTTTTATGACTTCACTGAGGAGCTCTCGAAAAAGAAAAGGGCAAACTTCTTTCTTTAAACCCTTGTTTCAAATCACTGTTAGATAATCAGAGAGCTTTCATAGCAGCCCTGAAAGATTTTATTTCTTACCATTGCGGGCCAACCCACTAGAAAGAGACATAAAATTACACCACTCTCCCTTTGTTCAATTATTTCACCTGGGGAACTTGCAGGACAAAGGGATGTTTTTGTTTCCAAACCCATTCCTATTACTTCCAGATCCAGAACTAGAATCAAATATCAGAATACTCCAGAGGAAGAATGAAGTCTGACCCAGGATAAGATAACTTATATTCTAGAATCAATGAAAAATTTCGCTAATTTATATCAAAAGTTTCAAGGGTTTTAGACTAAGGAGGAGATATGTAATGATATATATATATAGATATATCTATATCTATATATATATCTACAGATATAGATATATATATCTATATTATATATATATCTATATATATCTAGCATAAGGTTAAACTTACTGCTATGGTTAAATTGGCAGATATTTGTGATTTCATGTTTTAGTTTGTTTAGTATTTTAGTTCCAGCTTTCTGCTGAAAGTGGTTGTAAAAATTTACCTGGTTTGTAACTGAAACTTTGACTCAGCGGTAGCCTACATTCAGTGAGGTTGAAATCCCAGAACTTCTGTGGCATACTATGAAGGAAGGAATAAAAGGGCATATGGAGGTAGGTAGGTATTTTGGAGTAGATTTATTCCATGTGTCTTGCACAATCGATTCTCCCCATGCCATCGCCACCACACTAGACACTGTATTCCCAGAGACATCCCAAAGGACATTCTTTTAACTTAAGCATTGAGAAATACATTGACAAATAGAATACCGCAGAAGTCACTGTCTTCTATAAGCCAGAGATGATGGTGGGAGATGCTGCCAATGAGATAGCTTCCTGAATTCACTGGGGTTTCTGGAATTCTACAGGGGCAAGTAATTCCAAGTGGTGATGCCTAGCCTTTAGAATTAAGGGGAGACCATTAGTAGAAGGCAGGAGTAGCCAATTAGCGTGGAGCATTTTTATTATCTGCATGGATTTTTTGGTTATAGATAATTATGGTATTCGTAAAAGCAAATACATAAACACTTTTCTAAAATATCACTTAATCTGTAAAAAAGACAAAATTGTAGGTCTGGTAGCCAGGAACTTGACTTGAATCACCACAATGAAGGGTCCTGGCCTCTCACTGAGTTCGTAGGTTAAGACAGCTTTCAGAACTGGAGGCAAAATCCTCCTAAAGGTGAACCCTAAAGTACTTTCACAAGTATATACAAAATCTTCCTTCAAGCTCTACCCAAAAGGACCTGCAACCACTAACTAGGGTGACTATGCACTTGGGAGAGAGAAATGCCCAAAATATGTAGGGATTAGTAAATGTTGTGTCTAAATTTATACTAATTCATGGGACCCAAAATGCTACTGCAATCCACTAGTCAAAGTGGAGATTGTGCTTGTCCTGACACAGAGCCAGGACTAGGGTAAAGCAAGCCAGGCATGGAGGGCATACAAAATTGTAGACTGCACTCACAGGTTTATGCAAGCGCTGACTCTTCCTGAAGTCTCAATCCTGAATTAACAAATGGAGTTTTGAACAAAGCTTATCCCCTTAGTGGGTCCATGGACCCATATTGAAATTACTTCTCTGGCATCTGTGTGAATAATTGCAACACACTCGTATGGCAACTGTCAGGTTCCATACATTTATCCCTGATTCATGAAATGAAAGTTTTTCTGGCAGGATGGGACATGTGTAAACTTCTGGAACTTTTCATCCCTGCCAGGACGGTGAACCTAAAGTAGTACTGCAACCCTAGAGAAACTGCAGATTGGTGCCACCACCAAAAGCTTGAAATATGCAGGGGTGGTGGTTTCCATTATGTCCTCATTTTATTTCCTTGGTCGGATTTTGAAGAAGATACATGTATCTTAAAGAATTACTGTGGATTATCTTAAATTTAATCAGGCATTGATTCCAGTTGCAGCTGTGGTCCCATATGTGGTTTCTTTATTGAAGCAAATCAACATATCCCTTTGGACGTGGTGCACAGTAATTCATCTGGAAAATACTTTTGTCTCTATAACTATTGCAAAGATCACCAGCAGCAGTGTGCTTTTACCTAGCAAGATCAGCAGTGTATCTTTATAGTCTTACCTCAGGGCTATGTCAACATTTCTCTCTGCGTTAATTTAGTCCTCAAAGATTATGGTGGCACAAATCTTGGTTAGTTTATTTGGCTTTGGGGGACAACATAAACCACATTTATTTGTTGCTCCACTGTGTCTATTGAGTAACTGAAAAGGCATCTCATAGAAGGAAAAGCCTTTGCAGCTAGTAACACTGCAGTGCAAACTACTCGTCTACATAAGCCTAGTGTCCCAGTAGACATAATAATATTTGATGTATCTGGAAATAGAGATACTTGTGGAACTTCTTAAAAACCCTTATAGGAGAATTAGGGTTATAATCTCTAGGGTTTGGAGAAAAGCTATGTCAACTTCTGCAGTTAACTAACCTCTTTTCAAAAAATGGTTCCTGCAAAGCTATCAGGCCTTGGTAGCATTGGAATACCTGAACATGGATCATCAAGTAACCATGCAATTTTAGCTGCCATCGTAAACTGTTTGATTGGGCATATGTGCAACAATTTATCATGTGTGGAAGAATATGTTAGAGACCAGTCTTAAGCAGATCCAGAAGGCACAAGCAGGTGTCTCACACTTTTACTACACATAATCCTTCTGCATTACATCTCCTCCCTCAATGCATAACTAAGCCCTCATGGGGGAATTTCTTAGGAATAGTTGAGTGCCGAGAGAAAAACTTGATTAAGGTATTTGAGTGATCCGTTTGAAGTGGTCAGAGTGTGAAGATGTTGCATTCTATGTAAATGTTCAACAAAGGCACTACCAGAGAACAGGCTCAGAACAACCATGTGGAATAGAAGACCCATCCTCTGGTTGTCAGTTGGCCTCTCTCCTCAGCCATTCTCATTCCTACTCAATGGGTTCATGGTCATGGTGGCCATGGAAGCAAAACTAGACACTATTCCTGGGCTCAACAACACGAATATTCCCTTACCAAGACTGGTCCAATTGCTGCCAGTCGTGAGTGACTAATCTGACAGTTGTAGAGGCTAAGGCTGTGTCCTCTGTGGGTACCCCATTGAAGAGGGAGGAGGAGTCCCTCTTAGGAGCAGATTGACTATATTAGACAGATTTATTTTCATTGTCTAAAAAATGTTTTTGAGATGCAGAAGTGTGAGAGTGAGAATGGGGTGAGTGATAAGAAATTAATGGGTACAATATACATTATTCACACGATGAATACGCGAAAATCGCAGACTTCACCAGTACACAATATATCCATGTAACAAAATTGCACATGTGCTCCATAAATTTATATAAATTAAAAAACAAAAATATTTTAATATGTTTTAATGATTATTGACTATATCAGTTTGACTTTTACCATTTAAGCTAGAAACCTGTATCCTTGACTTCCATCTTTAATTTGTTCTCTAGCACTTCACACTCACTCCACCCAATATTTCTTATAGTTACAAGGAATTTATTTGGCATTTGTAAACACATTATGCTTTTTAAGCTTCTAGCAGGCCCAGCTTTTCTATTCTACGTGGCCAAAATAATGTTCAATATTCAAGACCCGTCTTAAATATCACGTCCTTTAATTCCTGACAACATTTCCTATGTATTTACAGCATAATACTTCTCAGGCTATTATTAAGACACATTATAAGTGCATGTTTACCCCATCTAAATAGTATGTTCCACAAGGAGTTGCCAATGCTATTATTGCATCCTGTCCTTCTGCTTCCAAATCAATGACTATTATATTGTTGGTTCTCAGTATGTATTAGTGAGTGAATGGAATATGGTACTTTCCACTTTTTTTCTGCTTTTACCATTATATTGAATGGCAATGAGTATATATATATACTCATCATCTCGTGCAGATCCATCAGGATCTGTAGGTCAGTTTGAATAATGATAGTAAAGCAGTAAGACATATGAGAGATGAGCATTGGTCTAATATTCAAAGGCCTAACTCTAGGATTTGCTAGCTGTGTGACCTTGAGAAAGTCACTTAACCTCCCTGAGCTTTGGTTTCTTCTTTTCTAAAAGGAGGCCTCTTTTAACGTTGAAATTCTACTGTTTAATTACTCACTTCAAAAAAAGAAATAAATTGTATTATAGGAACAATTAACTTTTAGAATTTCCCTTTCTTATTCTTTATTTTCATATAGTTTAGATTAATTACTTAAATAATGCAGATAAAAGCTTTTTTTCTTTTGAAAATGATCAATGCTTAAAACTTTTCTAGGATACAAAACATAAATCTTTAAATAATTTAATATGCACTCATATATGAATATGTAAATTTTAAATGGGATTAATTTGAAGCTGAAAATATTTATAACATGCTATTACAAAGGATTCATGCTACATTTGGAATCACTATAGTGACAAAGAGCCAAATCATGGTCTATAAAGAATTCTCAATTCTTTTCTTCACTCAGAAAAATGATCAAATATGAGGAACCTGATGTCTATTAGTTAATTCATTCAACTGACATGAAGGAAGATATGTTTTTCCCCCTTTGCTTTTCTAGGTGTTCTAAATTTTGTCATTCAGTCAAAATAGATTAAGAGATATGTGTACCTAGAATGCATGTTTTTCTTTTCTTTTTTCTTTTTTTTTTTTTTTTTTTGGTTTTGAGATGGAGTTTTCTCTCGTTGCTCAGGCCGCAGTGCAATGGTACGATCTCAGCTCACTGCAACCTCATCCTCCTGGGTTCAAGTGATTCTTTTGCCTCAGCCTCCCAAGTAGCTGGGATTACAGGCACCTGCCACCACGCCCGGCTAATTTTTTGTATTTTTAGTAGAGATGGGGTTTCATCATGTTGGTCAGGCTGGTCTGTAACTCCTGATCTCAGGTGATTTGCCTGCCTCGGCCTCCCAAAATGCTGGGATTACAGGTGTGAGCCACCACACCTGGCCTAGAATATGTGTTTCCCTATATCCACCCCATAACATTTTTTTTACAGAATTACATTTACTGAATTGGTGGTATGCTATTATCATACCATGAAGAATGCTATAAGGAAATTATGAAATTCACTTTTGATGGATTGTTAGCAAGAACATCCTTGATATTCTCTATATCTTGCTACTCAACATGTGTTCCATGACAAGCAATGCCAACAATACCCAAGAGCTTATTAAAAATTCAGAGCCACAGGCCCTACCTGTAGATGAACTGAGTCAGAATCTGCATTTTAACCAGAGGCTGAGGTGATCCATATGCACATTGAAGTGTGAGAAGCACTGGAAACCATGACCAAATAGTGTCCTTTTTATGAGATTCCTCATAAAATTAGCTTATGATAAAGTTTATTTATCTTAAAATAGTAATTATATGATTATGACAGTATACATAATTAAGGAAAAAACTGTGCTTCTCCAAATAAGAGTATTTGTTATTGTTTTCAGTCTTTTGAACACTGTGAATTTTGTGGTTGATCTCATTTCCCCGTCTGCTTTGGCAGTGTGTGCTACCACTTTTGAGTACTGTATGGTAGTCCTCTTTGAAAGTACTTTTCTTATCCTTTTATTTGTTGATTTTTATGTCATTCACATGCTCCCTTTGCCTTGATACCTTCAGTTTTTAAAATTGTTAAATGGTGTATTAGGTGCTTCAAATTCTTGGTGGGATGAGTATAAATAAATAAAACCAAAATAAAGAGCCAAAATATTTCCAGGATTTGTTATATAACTTGAGCATTGCAAACCTACTCTTTCCTCTTTGCCACCTACCTCTCTGTAGCATCATAATTAATGTTCAGTATGAAGATTTTTGAGGCACTCTGGGGGTTACAGTTATCAGAGAAGTATTAATTATACTCAGCACACTATACTGTACTTACTGAGCCAGAAACATGGACTAATATGTTTTATAAAGAATTTAAACAACAGTGGAAAACCCAAAAGATTTCTGACTAAATCAGAACATTCACTTCAATTAAAACATTCTATTTTATGAGAACACTGGTGAATATGAGTCTGTTAAGTCTTTATAGATAAATTATTTTTCTAGTCCTTTTTAAAAACCAAAGTACAATGATTTTCTAAGAATCTAGAAATTATTTACATCAAATTTGTACTGTTAAAACAAGTTGCAGGTAAATTCTGAGCTAATGTTAGGCTATATATCTTTACCAGTAGGCATCCAAGTCATTGAACTTACTGCCTCAGGAATCCATTGAACCAATAGTGGCTGAATAATTTTATGACCAGTAATAAGGCTCACAAGTTATACATGCTAAGAGAGGGGTAATCAAATCTTATGCTTCAGGGCATAAATTAATCACTGCAGGGGTCAGAAAAGAATCTCCTTTGCCCTATGCACAGAATTGAATAATTAGGCAGTGTCTGTATTGATACTGTTTTAAAGCCTTGTTCTTAAGCATCAGAATTGGTTTTAAGAACAATTTTGTGACTTCGTGGGGGTGTTTGAGCTCTTGATTAGAAGAGGAGGGGTGCTGCAAGTTGAGCAGTTTATTCTGGCAGACAGAAAGGTTGGGCAGCTTCCTGGTTCCACACTGTTCAGCCTGATTTTCATTAAAAGCTCAAAGTCCCTGCTGTTAAAATGTCTCCAGGCAGCTGGGGCAAATGGGCCTCCTTGCCTATCTGGAAATCTTGTGGTGGGTTTTCATCTTTTAATCAATTCTTCCATGAGGGAGGAGGGATAGTTTACTAATGTGTGAGGTTTGTTCTCTGTCTTCTGCAACTCATATTTTACATTTTAAAGAAGAATTTTTCTGAATTGAGGAATTAAGCCTTGAGTACTTTTTCAGGAAAACAAGATCAAGGGGAAACATGATAATCAAATGACATTGAAGGCCAAAATCAGCTGCCAAACTCATAAATCTTTTCAGGTTTTCCTATATAGTTGTTGAACAAAGCATGTCAACTGTTATGGTTTTGTGATAACACAAGGATACTGTATTCCATGGAAAGTAGATTGTATTTCCCACATCTTTCTGCTATAGCTCTATCTTCAGCAGTTTTAAATTTAGATATGGCAACATAACTTTCAAGTTATCTCCCTGGAGTATTCCTACTAAAAGGAAAACTAAAGGATGAACCATTTCCAAGTAATGACTGCCTATGAGCGACCTAGATTCTCAATACACCTGGAGAAGAAAACAAAGACTTTATTGACATACTTATTTTTTGACCCCATTGGCCTTCTAGATGTTTGTATATTTGGTTCTCTTTGTTCTTACTTTGTTTTCTTTTTGAAGTCAGTAACATATTGTTAGGCTAGTCCAGCATGGGTTAGACATATTTATTTTTGATGCAAAATAGTATATTTTTTCATGAAAGGATTTACTATATCCTTTCTAGAGGCCTAGCACTGAGGCAGGCATGTAAGTTAAAATAAAGGCAGCCAAGTTTTCTCTTTGAGAGCTCATAATCTGGTTTGGAAACATAGGCCGTAGCTGGAAAACACAGTTAAGTCATGTTACAAGCAGTCAGGTTAAGTGTCAGAATAATGGTGTCAACATGGGCTGGCACAATTTATGGAAGGAGTGAAGCTGCTCTGGGGACTGAAGAGTATGCATGCTTTTTTGGGGTATGGGAAGAAAGCTATCACTTGGGAGCATGAGTGTGTGCATGTGGGGGTGTGTAGCATGCATATGTGTGTGAGGGGATGGAGATGCTGCAGAATGAACAAGGACTTGAATTCAAGAAGGAACTGAAGGTAAACAGGGTCATATAAATGGAAGGAAGCCTGACCTCTGAGGAATTGAATGCCAGGGTAAGTGATATTCTAAAGAGATTATAAAGCCATTGTTGAAAGCAAATTTTGGGAAGGATATGGTTACAATAGGGAAGCTGGGCTAGAACAGGAAAGGGCCAGGGTCAGGAATTCTGACTAGAATGCCATCCAGTTGCGAGACAATTATATTTACATTATCTGCCATTTGCTTGGGTTTCACAACTAGAAATTCTACTTGATCAGCTTGGCTTTTTATTTCCTCTGAAAGCTCAAGGATGTTCTTTGCCGAAAGAGAGATGAGAAGTAGGGCTTGATTTAACTGACATGTGCTAATGTGACTACAGCACTGGTATAGACTATTAGGAGCTGGATTCAAGCATCTTTATGTTTAGATCAAAAATGAACACAAGTATGTGCCCCTAAATCAGTGTTGAACTCAGTATGCTTAATTTCAGGATCAGTTCTCTTTATGTTATTTTTTTCCAGCCAGGTATCCAATATTTTTTACAAGGCCATTCTCTTGAATTAAATATACATTAGATATCTCATCTAGATAATAAATCTTTGTGTCAGCACCTATCATGATCTCACCAGATTTCATTTTGCAGCACTTCCCTGATGCTCTAAGATAGCAAAGTAAATCAACTGCTTTGACAAATGAGTAGCTTAAACTGCTTCAAAAAGTCAGTCAATAGTGCCCACTGAATGAAAATTCTTCCCTCTGTGTCTTGGGAATACAGAAAGAATTGGATGACTAGTCTCCACTCCTGATAAGATTTCAATAGAATGAGAAAAAGAAAAAGCACAGACTAAGCATTAAATGAAAACATAAAAAAATCCTAGAATAATAACATCTCTGCATCAAATAATTACTGTGTACCAAAAACTTTACAAGCATTATCTCATTTACTGCTTATGTCAGCCCCATGGGTTGTGTTATCAGCATGACTAATTTTGCAGATGAGGAATATGAAACTCAGAGAGGTTAGCCACCTTGCTCATGGTCACGCATCTAGTAAATTGCAGAGTCAGAATTCAAACTCTTATTTGTCTCTTTTCTCTTGCTGCTTTTAGGATCCTTTCTTTATTCTTGACCTTTGAGAGTTTGGTTATTAAATGCCTTGAGGTAGTCTTCTTTGGGTTACATCTGCTTGGTATTCGGTAACTTTCTTGTACTTGAATATTGATATCTTTCTCTAGGTTTGGAAAGTTCTCTGTTATTATTCCTTAGAATGAGCTTTTTACCCCTCTCTCTCTCTACCTCCTCTTTAAAGCCGTAACTCTTATATTTGCCATTTTGTGGCTATTTTCTAGATAGGCTTTCTATTTTCTACAAGAAGCTTTCTTGTAGGCATGCTTCATTCTTTTTTATTCTTTTTTCTTTTGTCTCCTCTGACTGTATATTTTCAAATAGCCTGTCTTCAAGCTCACTAATCCTTTATTCTGCTTGATCAATTCTGCTATTAAGAGACTCTGATGTATTCTTTAGTATATCCGTTGCATTTTCAACTCCAGAATTTCTGCTCGATTCTTCTTATTTATTTCTATTTCTTTGCTAAATTTACCTGATAGGATTCCGAATTCCTTCTCTGTGTTATCTTGAATTTCTTTGCATTTCCTCCAAAAAAACTCTTTTGAATTCTCTTTGTGAAAGGTTACATATCTCTGTCTTTCTGGATTGGTCCCTGGTGCCTTAGTTGGTTTGGTGACATCATGTTTTCCTGGATGGTCTTGATGCTTACAGATTTTTTTTTTTTTTTTTTTTTGCTATCCGGGCATTGAAGACTGAGATATATATTGTAGTCTTTGCAACCTTGGCTTGTTTTTACCCGTCCTTCTTGGGAAGCCTTTCCAGGTATTCAAAGAGACTTGTGTGCTGTGATCTAAGTTTTTGGTCACTGCAGCCATATCTGCATTAGGGGATACCCCAAGTGCAATAACACTCTAGTTCTTGTAGATTCACAGAGTTACCACCTTGGTGGTCTTGGATAAGAGCCAGAAGAATTCTCTGGATTACCAGGCAGAGACTCTTGTTCTCTTCCCGTAATTTCTCCCAAGCTAATGGAGTCTCTCTTTCTGTTCTGAGCTGCCTGGAGCTCGGGAAGCGGCGAACACAAGCACTCCTTTGGCCACCACCACTGGAACTGCAGAGGGTCAAACCTGAAGCCAGCACAGCACTGAGTCTTGCTCAAGGCCCCGGTAACCACTGTTTGGCTACTGCCTTGAATACTGAAGGACCTAGGGCTCTACAAGTTACAATTCGCAGGTGTCAAAGCCAAACAAGGCCCTGGGTGGGTTCAGAGATGCTGTCTAGGATCCAGGGTCTAGAGTGTGAAATCTTTTAAACCTACCTGGTGCCCTAAACTACTGCAGCTGAGCTGGTACTGAAACCACTACACAAAGTCTTTCCCACTCTTCCCTTCCCTTTCTCCTGGGAGAGGAGCCTCTTCCTGTGTCCATCACCACCATAGGCCCATGGAGAGTATTGCCAGGCTACCACCGATATTCATTAAGGCCCAAGGGATCTTTACTCAGCTTGTGGTGGATGCTGACAGGCCTGGGACTGACTCACCCTTCAGGGAAGTATGCTCCTCTCTGGCCCAGGATAGGTCTAGAGATGCCATTCAAGAACCAAGGCCTGGAACTGGATACCCAGGAGCCTGCTTAGTGCTCTTCCCCACTGTGGCTGAGTTGGTGTCTAAGCTTAAGACAAAGTCCCCTTTACTTTTCCCTCTACTTTTCTCAAGCAGAAGGGGTGTTTCCATAGCCACCACAGATGTGAATGTGCTGGGTCACACATGAAGCCAGCATATCTCTCTGTCTCACCCAATGCCCACAGTATGTACTACCTGGTTACTGCTGCTGGTTATTCAGGGCCCAAGCACCCTTTATTCAGCAGAGGATGAATTTTGCCAGGACTGGGTCTTTCCCTTCAAGGCAGCAGTTTCCTTTCTGGCCTAGGTTGTATCTAGAAATGTCATCGGGTAGCAAGGTCCTGGAATTGGGGCCTCACAACTCTGCCTGGTGCCAAATCACACTGTGGCTGAGCTGGTATCCAAGTTGCATGATAAAGTCCTCTTTACTCTTCCCTCCCCTCTCCTAAAGTAGAAGGGAGGGGTCTCTTTTGGAACTTGGAGCTGCCCTGCCTGGGGTTGGGGGATGGGTGGCACAAACACTCCTTTAGCTTCCCTGGTTGGTGTCTCATTAGGTCACATGCCCCTAAGTTCATTGGCTCTGAGCCCAGCACAGCACTAGGACTTGCCTAGGAGTTGCAGTCCTTGTGGTTTAGACAGCCTTTCAAGTTTATCTGGGATCCCAGAGCACTTTAGCCTGTGGTGGTGAGGCTTGCTGAAACTCAAGTTCTGATTGCTGCAATAGGTAATTACCCTCTGGCTATGGCTGGACTAAATGCTCCCTCTGTGGGTGCTGGCCAAGTTCTTTCTAGTTTTGGCAGCACTGTGTTCCAATGCAAAGTTCCACAATCACTACACTCTCCCTCCTGCAGGTGCCCAGATTCTCTCTTCATATCACATAGCGAACTGCTGTGAGGGGATGGGGGAAGGGTGGCATCAAAATTTGAGACTGTCTTTCTTATTCTCTTCAGTGCCTCTTTCAGTGATATGAAGTTGAAACCAGATACTGGTTTTTGGTTCTTTTGAAGGTGCTTTTATTGTGTAGATAGTTGTTAAATTTGGTGTTCCCACAGGGAGGACAATTGGGTGTCAGGAGGAGGCTTCTATTCGGTCATCTTGCTTTACTTCCCCAGAATCTGAACTCTTGGCTCTCGAATTTTTAAGCCAGATCTCCTTTCAGGTTGCTATAATCAGTTATAAAAAGGCAAAAATGCCAAAGTTATTGTTTCTTAATTAAAAATAAAATGATTTGAGAAGGTTACACAGATGAGCCACTAGGGTTGTGGAGAAAACACACAGGTTAGATAAGAGTCTTCAAGAGAAAATTCCAGGTGAGGGAAATGGCAGGCTTATAATTACAATGCAAAAGACTACAGGTGTGGGACAGCAAACAGGACCAGTCAGTTGACGTGACAGATGAAGAGAGAGGTGTACCCAAATTAAGAGCATTATAAGAAGTTGAAATCCTGATTTGAAATCTTAGTGCTGAACACATAAAACATCATGTGTGTGTGTATGTGTATATTTATATATGCATATATATAAAAATGTATTAGCAGTTGTTAATGCATATATATGAATATACATATATATGTACATATATGTATATTTACAATGGTGGGTTGTGGGTGCTGAGCACTAATGTGAGTTTCACATGGCAGAAACAAAAGAGGGACAGCAGACAATGTGAAAAAGCCAGCATCTTTGGGTATTAAGAAACCCGGAACCACAGGACTTAAATTATCCTTAAAACTCCTCATGGCAGTAAAGCAATGTGAGTATCAGAATAAATTTCATACCTAAAAATTTCATATCTTACTCTTTTTTATATTACACACCTCAAAACTTCAGAAAGTCCTCCCATATCATCTCCCCTTTAAGGTGGCCCTGACTATAGCTTTAATCTGCAATTCTTTGTATAAAAAGTGCTAGGAAATGGAGTTTAGCCAATATAATTTTCCCAAACCTTGGACCCTGGGATTAGGATTAATCAAGGAGAAAAAAGGCACCAATGTTATTTGCATGAGATTATAAAAGGTCAGTTTGACAAAATTTTTTGTTTAGAAAATTTATAACTAAATTTATTAAGTACAGATTTTTATCCAATTTATTGTATCAGACAGCAATAATTCAAAGGAATTCCACCTCTGCATTACCAAAGGGCAAATATAAAAAATAAGAAAAATTTAAACTTGTGAACAATATGTTTCTGTACTTTTCATTGCCTTTCAACCATTTTGAATTCTTTGGATTTTGGTGTTAAATGGGTATTACTGGGATATATCTGTGTTTCTAGGCTGATGAACAATGAAAAGTACATGATTAAAAAAACCTGCAGGGAATATTTAACTAGTATGTACCACCAATAAAATATTTAAAAACTTATGTACTAGTTGGTAAACAGTCATTTCCCTGAGCCATTGGAGTGTCTTCCCCCACAATCCTTTCCTCCCACTGCTGCACCGGGCACTCTAGTCTCTGGCCCTTCCCCCAGGATTATTTCTTCACCTCCCTAATGCACAGTATCTAAAGGGTTGATTAGTACGGCAGGGAGGCTCCAAGATACTGCCCTGGTGCCCCAGTACCCACCTTCATGTTGTATAGTTGTTAACCATTTTGAATTGCACCCCAAGAAATAACATGCAGTTACTGGGTGAATGTGATTGAAAATGTAACCATGTCTTCTCTTACTCAAGTACTTCTGTTTGTACATCTTTCTTTCCCTACTTTTCTTCACTTAGTAGGTTTGCTAAGAAACATCCACATATAACTTTGGAGATGATGCATCCTTTCTCTTGAGTTAAGTGTGTCTTTAGCTGTATTAATGTCCTATATTCTTGTTCTGATTTTAAGAAAAAAAATGTTGAAAATAATCAGAGTGGTATTTTGGTCACTGTATTTGCCTATGGGCTCAAAACAAGAAGGATTTATTATGTATGTTTCCCCAAAGCAGAACAGTTCTCAGATTGATGAAAAAACTCCGACAAATTGACTGACTGATTTTTAGTGAGTCAACCTCTGCAAAATGTTCCTAGGATTCAGCTGAAAGAGATAATGTGTGGATTAAAAAAAATCCGTTAGATGTATCTAAGATTCCTGAAGCTCCATCACTGAATTAATCATAACTTTGAATGATTAGTTAAAGACTACCATCTAAGTCCCTTTTCTGACTTTTGGTTTTTCACTGAGAAGTCCAGAATAAAGGTGCCTTCATTTTCTGGGCCACAAGGCACTGGAATGAAATCTTTTGTAATACCAATGAGACTTGCGCTCCCATCTAAGAGATGCTAGCTCCCTCCTGCTACATATGTGGTAAGCTTATTTTTCTACCACCTGTGAATATGATTTAATAATGACAAACTTCTTGATCTTTACATCAGTCATGTCTATTTTAAAGTGGATTTGAGAATAATGGATTCTGGGTTTTCCTAATATTAAACTTTAAAATAAAAACTGGATCATGTTGGTGTATTCTTGTCTCTCTGTGTGTGTATATATATATATACACACAACATATAGATATGCATGTGTGTACATATACACATAGACACAGAGCCCCTATATACATTTATTTTGGCTTGATGACTCAGGATGTAAAAAGTTGTTTCTCTTAATGTTTAATAATACATTAATGTATTTCTGGTACAATACTTCTTTTGTTGCTTATAATATTCCTTATGATGTGGAACTGTTCTTCCTTTACATTTCTACTTGAAATGCATTTGCTCTCTCTCAACATAGAGTATTTATGTAGTTTTACTTACAGTGAAAAAGAGATATTTCTTTGAACATATTATATGTAAAGCAGGCTTAAACTCAGCTTTTGATTAAAACATAGTTATGTGGCCTTCTAGCTCAGCTGTAATTGCATTTAAAATTCCTTTCTGCACTGTACTGAAGACTGCAAACCAATATTAATAAAGTAGGCTTAGAGCAGTGTAGCACCTGAGCAATTGGTTCTTGACAAACATTATTTACCTAACTAGAGTTTCATTTCAGAGCTAACATGTCTCTGTGCTACTTGAATAAAGCACTCATCTGAAAACTCTGTTAGACATTTTAACCCAATTTAATTTATTCCCTGAAAGTTTAATCCCCTGTTGAAAAGAGTAGTTGCAAATTTTCTGGAGTTACAATTCACTGAAGTGAAAAATAGTTAATGACATCAAGAGTTTAGTTAAAAATCTTTCTCAAAATGTAAAACAGGGGGCAAGAGTTAATAGGATATTTTATATAGTTATATTTCAATACTTTTCCAAATCTTTCTAAAGTCACTTGCATCTCTACCATTAAAGAGATATGAAATGAGTTACTTAGACATCTCCGGGAAGTAGGGGAAAAACCACTTAAATTTTAAACCAGAAAAGCAAATCTCTTCTGAGCTTTGTCATTTAAGTGGCACATTCAGTCCTTTTACGTTTTATAACACCTTTTTTGTGATCACATCTACCAAACAAAGCAAATATTAGGTGCCGGCCATCTACAGCTTTCTACCTAACTGTATGTACAGTTTGCAACACAGAATGCTTTGGCACTCATATGCCATCAACCCAGACTTGATTTTATACAGTAACTTGTCCAACAGAAGTCTATTTATCTGTTATTGAAATATTTTTGGTTTCACTGCCAAATAGGATAAAAATATGGGCAGAGAAAATAAAATCTGAATTGACTTTGTGTTTGGCATAGTAGAAAGCATTTTGGTCCCCTTTATAGTCTCTTAAAAACCTCATTATTCATTTGGCAGATATACCTCTATAGCACAACTGGATAGTTGTTTTAAAATATGCAAAGCGCAGATTTCAGACTTAATAGGAGATAATGACTGCTTTACAGCCTGTCAGGTCATGGCCTACTTGGCCTAGTTACAGAGATATTGCTTCATGGTTCAGTGCTGCAAGAGCTGATGATGGCTCCAGGCCAGCAAAGGTGTCATTGACATAATAGAAAGTAAAGGTTTCTCTGGAACTCTAATGGGATGCTCCGTAAGGCATAGATCAAAAATATTATGGCTTGGATAGTACAACCCTAGTGGGGACATTGGGTGGTATTTTTCCTCCATATGTCATTAAGAAAACAACCAAAAATCTATGTGCAAAGTCATAATTTCACATTCTAAAAGTAGGGTTATTAATGAAAATTATATTATATTTGGTGGATAACCATTTGAAAAAGATAACAGTGTTCTGGTTGCCAAAATGACTTGGAAAGTCACCATTTAGGCAGTTCCCATAAAAAAAGGCATCTGCCTTAAGAGCTGTGAGTCTGCAGCCTGGCTCTAGAATCTAGGCTCTTACCACTATGCCATGCTACTTAAAATGTGCAATGTTTTCCGATATGAATTTAAATTATGGAAATGAAATACTTTTATACAAAATTAACTACATAGATCAATATAATCATATTGATTATTAATGAGTAAAAGTAAAATAAAAAATACAATATTATTAACCTCTGAGATAAACACCTCATATACATTCTAATTCTCAAAATAACACTGGGACAGGGGGATTATATCTCTAAATTAGAATAAGAAAATTTAGGTTCAAGAGATTATGGCTTCATAATCAATTGTCACTTGGCTATGAAGTCCTTGCTGAATATCGTTGAATGTCTGTATAAGCACCTGGTGTATTATGAACCGTATGATCTGCTTGTCAGCTCCTTTTGGAGAATGATGATTGAGGTTACACTTTAACTTGAAGTTCAAGGATTGGGCTTCCAGGATTGAAACCTGAGAATGCCTCTACTTGGTTAAGTGTCCATTCTTGGCTCATGCCTGTTCAATGAACTGAATCACCATAATATACACTCTTAAATGGCAATAGGTAGTACAACCACCTTTCATTTGGTAATAGCAGTAATAGTAATCTTGTGGTTTTGGGTCAGAACAGCAGGATAAGAATTCGAATGCTGTTTCTTGTATGTGTGATTCTAAGGCCGTCTCTTAGGGCAGTGGGTCTTGCATTTCTCTACTCTATCATTAGGTTACGGGTATCTACATCCCAGGAAGATCTGTGGGGATCAATCCACTCACATAATGTATTAACATATGATGGAAATGATAAACACTATGCAAATATTTGTTTAAAAATCTTTATGATTAAAACAAAAGAATGTCAACCTCAGACTGAAAGATAAGTTTAGTAAATCCAGCAAATGGATTTTAAAAACATTAGCTTCACTTAAACAAAATGTGAAATGAAACAGACCACAAAATGACAAGATTTAATGAGCTTATTATCAGTAAAACAATTTAATATAATGCAAATTAATTACCTGTAAAATTATATTAAACAGGCTAAATGACTTACTAGGTGATGATTTTGCATAGTACAATAATATTTTACTCTCTGCAACTACTAAAAACATTGTTTCCTATATACTCAAATCAAAGAATACCCTTTCTCTAATATCACATTTGTCAATCTAAAGTTCTAGAACTTTACTATAAAATGATTTGCAGTGCACATCAGTACAACCCAAATTGAGGGACATTTTACCGATTAATAGCCTATGCTGTTCAAAAATATAAAGAACCAGAAATAGAAGGGAAATAAGCTGTAGAGTCATGACAACTGAATGCAATGCAATTGCATGTATTGGATTAGATCCTGGACTAGAAAAATTGGTAGGCATAATAGGGTAACAGATGCCATTAGAATAATGGCTATAGGTTAAATTATGGTAATATATCAAGGTTAAATTTCCTGAGTTTGATAGTTCTATTGTGGTTACATAAGATAATATAATTTTCTTAGGGTCTACTCCAGGACCTGCTTAAGAGTAAATGGGCATGATGTCTCAAAGTTACTCTCAAAATGGCTCAGAAAATTTATATACACGTACATACATATGTGCATAAATATGAGAGAGAGTAAGACAGCAATAAAGTAACGTGATCAAGTGAAACTAATTGGTGAATCTCGGTAAATGGCATATGGAAGTTTCTTGTAACTTTTTGTAAATTGGAAATTATACCAAAATAAAAAAATAAAAATCTAAATACTTTTTTGTGCAGATTTAAATTAAGATGGATAGTCTTTGCAGTCTATTTAAGAACCAAGATTACTTAAAGAAAGACAGTTTCACTTAAAAATGCATTTCTTGTGGCTCACACCTATAATCCCAGCACTTTGGGAGGCCGAGGCGGGTGGATCACGAGGTCAGGAGATCGAGACCATCCTGGCTAACACGCTGAAACCCCGTCTCTACTAAAAAAATGCAAAAAATTAGCCAGGCGTGGTGGCGGGCGCCTGTAGTCCCAGCTACTCGGGAGGCTGAGGCAGGAGAATGGCATGAACCCGGGAGGCGGAGCTTGCAGTGAGCCGAGATCGCGCCACTGCACTCCAGCCTGGGCAACAGAGCGAGACACCACTTCAAAAAAAAAAAAAAAAAAATGCATTTCTTGATTGTTTAAATGATCATCCAGTTCAAAAAAACCATAAATCTCATACCTTCCTTTAACATTATGTAAAACTATGAAATAAACATTTTAACTAAAAGGAAATTAATGATACACTTAGAATATGCTATTTAATTTCACCACACCCACTGCGAATTCCATGATCCTTGGTAAATATTACAGATCAAGTTACCTTGGGTTTACTTTAGTACTTCCTATTGAGAGTTACTGACTTTCAAGGCTTGTAGCAGGAGAGAGTCTCCAAAATACCAGGACCTTTATTCATTAGAGGGTAAAAAGTACCGATGATGTGGGTTATATGGAATGAGTTGACTTAGAGATGGATTTGAAGTACGCAAAAAAAAAAAAAAGACTTCCATGGAATAATTTTTAAAAAATTTTAATGTCATAGTTATTTAACAAAAGCTTGCTGATGGATTTATTTATTTTTGGCTGGGATAGAATAGAAAATCTGACATTTTACTTTTACTTTCCCCTTTTAAAAGCAAGACTTCTGAAAATAGGAATGAATGAGATTTTGGGAAACACGTATAAAACATTTTCCCTTCAGAGCCTGAAGAATAATTCCCTCTGTGTTATCATTTGCTTGACTGAAATTCTGTTACAATGGTTCTCTCATTTCAATTCTCTCCTTCCTCACAGTCCTCACTGTTCAGATGAAAGCCTGGGAAGATCTGTGCACAAGTTTGTGTCCAAAGTCAACCCAAGAGACCCTGAGGTGTAATTGCAATAGACTAGGTTAATGCCTCTTTTTTAAGGGGGTTTTTTTTTAAGGGTTTGCAAATGATTTCAATTTTCTAGTATCCCTTCCTTTCACAAAATTAAAACTTTCCAGCAAAGTTAAGCAAGTTCCTTGTTTTGAAGTGATTTGGTGATTTCCAGAGCTTTGAAGCTTTAAAAGCTCTGAAGAAGACATTAAGTACCAGCTCTCAATAAAGGAAAACTTTGGAATGCAAGAGGAGTGGGCTGGATGCTAAGGAACCTTCATCACAATTTTGGCTCTGCTCCTAACCATCTTGATAGCCTTTTGTGAGTCACTTTAGCTCTATGAGGCTCAGCTTTCCAAGTTATAAAATATGTTCAATGGCCCCTTCCAGCCTCAGATATCTAGTGATTGTAACTCTCAACAGTCATGGATTTTCATGACACAACCACAGAGCAAAAATGTCACAGTCAAACTGTGTTTATTTACACTTTATCAGCTGTAGAGTGAAGCCAAAAATGCCTTCAGTACTCACTTTTTAATATCATTTTAATTTGTGCTGTTAATGAACACTTTTACAGCTCTATTTTAAACTGTTGCAAACATACCAATAAAATTGTGTTTGCTTCACATTTTAAAAACCCCACTGCATTTCCCAAGCAAATAGGCATTTATGCAAACAAATAGCCTAACACGTGTCTAACTGGCTGTTTCAAAGCAATTATTATTTGTCAATACAAATGTCCACTTGAGCAGTGCAAAGAAAATGCTCCCAGAAAGTTTGGCAGGCTCTGTTCTCTGCTTCAATTCTACCAGTATTCTTTTCATTACCACGTTAGGATCAAATTTCTAGAAAATCAAGGAAGAAAATGTAGAAGATGATGCTAACTTTCTTGCCACTTAAGAGACCATACTCACTATTTTATTAAGTTTTGCTAATGTTTGTCAACCCCCTCAAAATATAGTTTTATGCTCATCTAGGTATTTTGCTCTTATTCAGTTTTGTCTTAAGTAAAAATACATTTATTTGGGGATTTTTGATATAACATTTTTGGTTATAATGGCCTGTAGCAGTCACTTGTATTTTCCAAGAAAAATGCTACCTTTTTTTCTTGTGCCACTGTGCATGTTTACAGAATTACACAAAACCTCCACAGAGGATTACGACACAAACACTTTTATCTCTGCCAGATATATAATATTTAGGAAGGATTTGTATAGGGTGCTATGAGTGGATCGATGATTGCTGTAGAAATGAAGTTTATGAGGAGCTAGATAATGCGGAGTTAGCTTAGCTAATGGGAATGTGTAGAAAGGATTCCAGGAAGGGGAAGCAGCTTATACACAGGTTCTAAAGTTGGAATAAAGAGAGCACATGAAAAAGTCTGATGTGCAAAAATCCTGAGACTAAAGGGAAAAGTAGCCAACATGAAGCTAGAGACATAGACACATGTTGCATTGACTTAGACTACTTTCTAATAAGTAAGCAAGTAAATAAGTTAATAAATAATCAAATAAATAAATAGGTAAGTGTATCTTATCTTTGAACATCCTTTCTATCAGGAATAGGGCCCACAATAACTTCTTTAGTGGATGATGGCTTTTAGTAGTAGTTCCTTGAACAACAGCTGCTCTCCTTCCAGGTTACTAAAGCTCACAGAATAGGTGGTTCCCACAGAATGCCTCAGCCAGCAGTTACCACAAAAGTTACTGTCCATCTTTTTTCAAAGAGACGTGGGACCTTTAGTGACACAATCCTGTCTTTCAGCACCGTGAATAGAGGCAGCTGTCATATGTCCTAGCTGTGCCCTCTAGCGGCAGCTGGAATGTTACCCAGCTCTTTGAAAAGGGTAATTAAAATACCTCTCAGTATTTGAAGTCAGTGAGTTTAGGGACATACTAGGAGAGGAAAGTCTTCCCCAACAACTTGTTCTCTCAGATTGCCTATGATGCCTTCTATCCACAGTGCTCAAGGTAAAACAAACTGCTAATAATGAGTAAGCCATTTTAAGCTACATTAAAAGAGGGTTGAGGGAATTTCTGAGCTTTGATATATACAAATTTTCATCCAACCTCTCTATTGTGACTTATCTTACAGCATCTCCAGTCATTTTGAGGTTATGTCTGCCTCATTCTCTCTATGACCTATTTCATCTTATGATGTTTGTGTGGATACCCTTCTTTGATTTAATGGAACTGTTTATTTAAGACTTGGCTCTTTTTGTTACCAAGGATATTTTTTCTTTTAACCCCAGGGGCACCACTCAGTTTTATGTCTGATTAACTTTTCTTAACAGAATCTAAATACAGAGGCCATCTTTTTGCTTATTTATGAGATCTCTCTGGCTAAACATCTTTTTTCATTAGCACATGTCTCTTCAGTATGAGATTTCACACACCATGCTTTAAGAACCTGGGAATTGAGGAAAATGGTGATGCAAGACCAAAGCAAAATCTAGCCCGGGCTTGTGGACAGCAGCAGCATTTGATTCCAAATCTGGCAGTAACTGGTTAAGAGATCTGCAGAGGGCAGAGTATAGTAACCCAGTGCTAGGAATCTTGCAAGGGAGAAACAGAAGGTCAAGGAATGGATGTTACCTTCTTAGGGAAGAGCTTTTTAAAAGAATTTTCAAGGGAATAGTTTTCTTATAGAAATAGTGGTGTTTGATGTTCTCAGTGCATGAGCTGTATCTTCCCTGAGCTAAGCCTAAGAACCCATTGTAGGACAGACGCTGTGACTCATGCCTGTAATCCCAGCACTTCGGGATGCCAAGGCAGGTAGATCACTTGAGGCCAGAAGTTCAAGACCAACCTGGGCAACATGGCGAAACCCTGTCTCTACTAAAAATACAAAAATTAGCTGGGCATGGTGGTGGGCACCTGTAGTCCCAGCTACTCAGGAGGCTGAGGCACAAGGATGGCTTGAACCTGGGAGGCAGAGGTTGCAGTGAGCTGAGATCCAGCCACTGCACTCCAGCCTGGGCAACAGAGTGAGACTCTGTCTCAAAAAAAAAAAAAAAAAAAAAAAAATCCATTGTAGGGCCTGGTACTCTAAGTTGGATGTGTTTTTACCACTTCTTGCTCTGGCCAAGGCATGATTCACCAAAAACATTTATTTACTTAATGTAAAAAATTCTTTAAGGAATTCAAACTCCAGCATCACCCACCTTTTTTGAAAGGGTGAGAGGTCCATTCTATCTACTAGATTTTATTTTTTCTTAGACAATGCCACACTAGAACATTGGATTAGCTCTGCTTCAGAGTTGGAGATGCCCAGGACTTTTATAGGAGTGTGGAGAGGCTCTATTTCCAGGATCTTTACCTTTTTTTTTGTATTTCTGGGTTGACTGACATTGTCCACTCAGCACCTGGAAAGCTCTGAGCACTGTCCATGCACAATATTCTGATCAGAAAAAGACACTAGAAGAGTTTTTGAATCAATCTGAGGTCTAAATGACACAGGAATGTTATTCCTTGGCAACTAATCTCCATTATTTAATTTATATAATGCTTCCTTCTAACAAAAGTCTTCCAGATGAAACTCTGGATAATCAGAGTGTGTTAATTTAGGCATATTGTATCAAAAATATCAAAGTCATTATTTCCTTAGGAATTTAGACTTCTATTGGATAAGCTGTGTTATTATTGCTACAAAGTATATTTTTATATAAAGTTGTATATGAGAACATCTGTATGTATATTATTAATACCAATGGCTAATAGGGACAAATGTCTTACATATACTACTCTGAAAATATGGTTGGAAGGTAAGTCAATCCTTCCTCGTTTGTTTCATTCTAGACAGAGTTGCACTTTAAGAAGCTAAAAATTTGTCTATTAACATTCATATAATAGCCTTGTTATGGAAAAATCATTTGTATTGACCACTAATTCAGGTAGAAAGAAGCAATTCCTACATATAGAACATTTCTCTCTTCTTGAAAAGCATCTGGATTTACTGACAAATTCAAATCGTTTTATGGGTAATACAAAAGTGATTCTGAAGTGTCTGTTTCAGCAAATAGTCTTTCAATATGTAATTTTAAATGTTTTGTTCATTATTATAACCATGTACCCGGGGGTCCTTAGATGAGATACTCCTTATAACTTTTAAAATAATGTAATATAAAATATAAGCTATTTTTTTCTGTGTTATTGTCTCTTTGTTAGTGGTAAATCAGTGAGTGGTGAGGAAATGTGAAGGCCCAGGATACAACTCTTTACTATCGTAGACTTTATAAGGACTATACCCTTGGGCTACATGAAATTTATAATTTTTTAAATTTTTTAAAAAATTATACTTTAAGTTCTGGGATACATGTGCAGAGCATGCAGATTTGTTACACAGGTATACATGTGCCATGGTGGTTTGCTGTACCCATCAACCCATCATCTACATTAAGTATTTCTCCTAATGCTATCCCTCCCCTAGCCCCCCACTACCTGACAGGCCACCCGTGTGTAATGTTCCCCTCCCTGTGTCCATGTGTTCTCATTGTTCAACTCCCACTTATGAGTGAGAACATGTGGTGTTTAGTTTTCTGTTCCTGTGTTAGTTTGCTGAGAATGATGGTTTCCAGCTTCATCCATGTCCCTGCAAAGGACATGAACTCATCCTTTTTTATAGCTGTATAGTATTCCATGGTGTGTATGTGTCACATTTTCTTTATCCAGTCTATCATTGATGGGCATTTCTGTTGGTTCCAAGTCTTTGCTATTGTGAATAGTGCTGCAGTAAACATATGCGTGCATGTGTCTTTATAGTAGGATGATTTGTACTCCTTTGGATATATATACCCAGTAATGGGATGGCTGGGTCAAATGGTATTTCTGGTTCTAGATCCTTGAGGAATCACCACTCTGTCTTCCTCAATGGTTGAGCTAATTTACACTCCCACCAACACTGTAAAAGCGTTTCTATTTCTCCACATCTTCTCCAGCACCTGTTGTTTCCTGACTTTTTAATGATCACCATTCTAACTGGCATGAGATAGTATCTCATTGTGGTTTTTAATTTGCATTTCTCTAATGACCAGTGATGAGCTTTTTTTAAATATGTTTTTTGGCCACATAAATGTCTTCTTTTGAGAAGTGTCTGTTCATATCCTTTGCCTACTTTTTGATGGGGTTATTTTTTTCTTGTAAATTTGTTTAAGTTATTTGTAGATTTTGGATATTAGCCCTTTGTCAGATGGATAGAGTGCAAAAATTTCCTCCCATTCTGTAGGTTGTCTGTTCACTCTGATGATAGTTTCTTTTGCTGTGCAGGAACTCTTTAGTTTAATTAGGTCCCATTTGTCAATTTTGGCTTTTGTTGCCATTGCTTTTAGTGCTTTAGTCATGAAGGCTTTGCCATGCCTATGTCCTGAATGGTATTGCCCAAGTATTCTAGGGTTTTTATTGTTTTAGATCTTATGTTTAAGTCTTTAATCCATACTGAGTTAATTTTCGTATAAGGTGTAAGGAAGGGGTCCAGTTTCTATTTTCTGCATATGGCTAGCCAGTTTTCCCAACACAATTTATTAAATAGAAAATCCTTTCCCCATTGCTTGTTTTTGTCAGGTTTGTCAAAGATCAGATGGTTGTAGATGTGTGGCATTATTTCTCGGGCCTCTGTTATGTTCCATTGGTTTATATAACTGTTTTGGTACCACTACCACGCTGTTTTGGATACTGTATCCTTATAGTATAGTTTGAAGTCAGGTAGTGTGATGCCTCCAGCTTTGTTCTTTTTGCTTAGGATTGTCTTGGCTATACAAGCTCTTTTTTGGTTCTTTGTGAAATTTAATGTAGTTTTTTCTAATTCTGTGAAGAAAGTCAATGGTAGCTTCATAGGGATAGCATTAAATCTATAAATTACTTTGGGCAGTATGGCCATTTTCACAATGTTGATTCTTCCTATCCACGAGCATGGAATGTTTTTTCCATTTATTTTGTCCTCTCTTATTTCCTTGAGCAGTGATTTGTTATGATTTCCATTCTTTTGTATTTGCTGAGGAATGTTTTACTTTCAATTATGTGGTCAATTTTAGAATAAGTGTGATGTGGTGCTGAGAAGAATGTATATTCTGTTGATTTGGTGTGGAGAGTTCTGTAAATGCCTCTTAGGTCCTCTTGGTCCAGAGCTGAGTTCAAGTCCTGAATATCCTTGTTAATTTTCTGTCTCATTGATTTGTCTAATATTGACAGTGGGGTGTTAAAGTCTCCCACTTTTGTGCGGAAGTCTATGTCTCTTTGTAGTTCTCCTTGAAGAGGTCCTTCATAACCCTTGTAAGTTGTATTCCTAGGTATTTTATTCTCTTTGTAGCAATTGTGAATGGGAGTTCACTCATGATTTGGCTCTCTGTTTATTATTGGTGTATAAAAATGCTTGTGATTTTTGCACATTGATTTTGTATCCTGCTACTTTGCTGAAGTTGCTTATCAGCTTAGGGAGATTTTGGGCTGAGACCATGGGGTTTTATAAATATAAAATCATGTCATCTGCAAAAAGGGACAATTTGACTTCCTCTCTTCCTATTTGAATTTCCTTTATTTCTTTCTCTTGCCTGATTGCCCTGGCCAGAACTTCCAATACTATGTTGAATAGAAGTGGTGAGTGAGGGCATCTTTGTCTTGTGCCAGTTTTCAAAGGGAATGCTTCTAGCTTGTGCCCATTCAGTATGACATTGGTTGTGGGTTTGTCATAAATAGCTCTTATTATTTTAAGATATGTTCCATCAATACCTAGTTTATTGAGAGTTTCTAGCATGAAGGGGTGTTGAGTTTTACTGAAGGCCTTGAGCAGGTGTTGAGATAATCATGTGGTTTTTGTCATTGGTTATGTTTATGTAATGTATTATGTTTACTGATTTGTGTATGTTGAACCAGCCTTGCATCCCAGGGATGAAGCTGACTTGATCATGGTGGATAAGCTTTTGGATGTGCTGCTGGATTTGGCTTGCCAGTATTTTATTAAGGATTTTCGCATCAATGTTCATCAGGGATATTGGCCTGAAATTTTCGTTTTTTGTTGTGTCTCTGCCAGGTTTTGGTATCAGGATGATGCTGGCCTCATAAAATGAGTTAGGGAGGACTCCCTCTTTTTCTATTGTTTGGAATCATTTCAGAAGGAATGGTACCAGCTCCTCTTTGTACCTCGGTAGAATGCTACTGCGAATCCATCTGGTTCTGGGCTTTTTTTGGTTGGTAGGCTATTAATTACTGCCTCAATTTCAGAACTCGTTGTTGGTCTATTCAGGGATTCAATTTCTTCTTTGTTTAGTCTTGGGAGGGTGTATGTGTCCAGGAATTTATCCATTTTTTCTAGATCTTCTAGTTTATTTGCATAGAGGTGTTTATAGTATTCTCTAATAGTAGTTTGTATTTCTATGGGATCAGTGGTGATATCCCCTTTATCATTTTTATTGTGCCTATTTGATTCTTCTCTTTTATTCTTTATTTGTCTGCCTAGCCACATATTTTGTTAATCTTTTCAAAAAACCAACTCCTGGATTCATTGATTTTTTGAAGGATTTTTTGTGTCTCTGTCTCCTTCAGTTGTGCTCTGATCTTAGTTATTTCTTGTCTTCTGCTAGCTTTTGAATTTGTTTGCTCTTGCTTCTCTAGTTTGTTTAATTGTGATGTCAGGGTGTTGATTTTAGATCTTTCCTCCTTTCTCCTGTGGGCATTTAGTGCTATAAATTTCCCTCTAAACACTGCTTTAGCTGTGTCCCAGAGATTCTGGTATGTTGTGTCTTGGTTCTCACTGGTTTCAAATAACTTATTTATTTCTGCCTTAATTTCATTATGTACCCAGTAGTCATTCAGGAGCAGGTTGTTCAGGTTCCAGGTAGTTGTGCAGTTTTGAATGAGTTTCTTAATTTTGAGTTCTAATTTGATGGCACTGTGGCCTGAGAGACTGTTTGTTATGATTTCTGTTATTTTGCATTTGCTAAGTAGTGTTTTACTTTCAATTATGTCGTCAGTTTTAGAATAAGTGTAATGTGGTGCTGAGAAGAATGTATATTCTATTGATTTGGGGTGGAGAGTTCTGTAAATGCCTATTAGGTCCTCTTGGTCCAGAGCTGAGTTCAAGTCCTGAATATGCTTGTTAATTTTCTGTCTCATTGATTTGTCTAATATTGACAGTGGGGTGTTAAAGTCTCCCACATTTGTGTGGCAGTCTAAGTCTCTTTTTAGGTGTCTAAGAATTTGCTTTATGAAACTGGGTGCTCCTGTATTGGGTGCATATATATTTAGGATATTTAGTTCTGCTTGTTGCATTGATCCCTTTACCATTATGTCATGCCCTTCTTTGTCTTTTTTGGTCTTTGTTGGTTTAAAGTCTGTTTTCTCAGAGACTAGGATTGCATCCCCTACCTTTTTTTTTTTTTTTTTTTTTTTTGCTTTCCATTTGCTTGGTAAATATTCCTCTATCCCTTTATTTTGAGCATACTCTATTCCTTTATTTTGTGTTTGCATGTCAGATGGGTCTCCTGAATACAGCAGATCGATGAGTCTTAACTCTATCCAATTTGCCAGTGTGGGTCTTTTAATTGGGGCATTTAGCCCATTTACATTTAAAGTTAATAATGTTGTGTGTGAATTTGATCATGTCATTATGATGCTGGCTGGTTATTTTGCCTGTTACTTGATGCAGTTTCTTCATAGTGTCGATGGTCTTTACAGTATGGTATGTTTTTGCAATGCCTGGTACTGGTTTTTCCTTTCCATATTTAGTGCTTCCTTCAGGAGCTCTCGTAAGGCAGGCCTGGTGGTGACAAAATGTCTCAGCATTTGCTTGTCTGTAAAGGATTTTTATTTCTTCTTCACTTATGAAGCTTAGTTTGGCTGGATATGAAATTCTGAGTTGAAAGTTCTTTTGTTTAAGAATGTTAAATATTGGCCCCCAGTTTCTCGTGGCTTGTAGGGTTTCTGCAGAGAGATCCACTGTTAGTCTGATGGGCTTCCCCTTGTGGGTAACCTGACCTTTCTCTCTGGCTGCCCTTAACATTTTTTCCTTCATTTCAGCCTTGGTGAATCTGACAATTATGTGTCTTGGGGTGGCTCTTCTTGAGGAGTATCTTTGTGGTGTTCTCTGTATTTCATGGATTTGAATGTTGTCCTGTCTTGCTAGGTTGGGGAAGTTCTCCTGGATAATATCCTGCAGAGTGTTTTCCAACTTGGTTCCATTCTCCCTGTCACTTTCAGGTACACCAATCAAAGGTAGGTTTGTTTTTTTCACATGTTCACATATTTCTTGGAGGCTTTGTTCATTCCTTTTCATTCTTTTTTCTCTAATCTTGTCTTCACACTTTATTCATTAAGTTGATCTTCAATCTCTGATATCCTTTCTTCCACTTGATTGATTCAGCTACTGATACTCGTGTATGTTTCACGAAGTTCTCATGCTGTGTTTTTCAGCTCCATCAGGTCATTTATGTTCTTCTCTAAGTTGGTTATTCTAGTTAGCAATTCATCCAACCTTTTTTCAAGGTTCTTAGCTTCCTTGCATTGGGTTAGAACATGCTCCTTTAGCTTGGGGGAGTTTATTATTATCCACCTTCTGAAGCCTACTTCTGTCCATTCGTCAAACTCATTCTCCGTCCAGTTTTGTTTCCTTGCTGGTGAGGAGTTGTCATCCTTTGGAGGAGAAGAGGCATTCTGGATTTGGAATTTCAGCCTTTTGCACTGGTTTTTCCTCATCTTTATCTACCTTTGGTCTTTGATGTTGGTGACCTTTGGATGGGGTTTCTGTGTGGATGTCCTTTTTGTTGAGGTTGATGCTATTCCTTCCTATTAGTTTTCCTTCTAACAGGCCCCTCTGCTGCAGGTCTGTTGGAATTTGCAGGAGGTCCACTCCAGACCTTGTTTGCCTGGGTATCACCAGGGGAGGCTGCAGAACAGCAAAGATTGCTGCCTGTTCCCTCCTCTGGAAGCTTTGTCCCAGAGGGACACCTGCCAGATGCCAGCTGGAGCTCTCCTGTATGAGGTGTCTGTCGATCCCTGCTTGGGGGTATCTCCCAGTCAGGAGGCACGGGGGTGAGGGACCCACTTGAGGAGGTGGTCTGTCCCTTAGCAGAGATCAAGCGCTATGCTGGGAGAGCCACTGCTCTCTGCAGAGCCAGCAGGCAGGAACATTTAAGTCTGCCAAAGCTGTGTCCACAGCTACCACTTCCCCCAGGTGCTCTGTCTCAGGAAGATGGGAGTTTTATCTATAAGCCCCTGACTGGGTCTGCTGCCTTTCTTTCAGAGATTCCCTGACCAGGGAGAAGGAATCTAGAGAGGCACATTGGCTACAGTGGCTTTGCTGAGCTGTGGTGGGCTTCACCTAATCTGAACATCCCCCAGCAGCTTTGTTTACACTGTGAGGGGAAAATCGCCTACTCAAGCCTCAATAATGGTGGATGTCCCTCTCCCCACCAAGCTCAGGCATCCCAGGTCGACTTCAGACTGCTGTGCTGGCAGTGAGAATTTCAAGCCAGTGGATCTTAGCTTGCTGGGCTCCTTAGGGGTGGGATCCACTGAGCAAGACCACTTGGCTCCCTGGCTTCATCCCCTTTTCCAAGGGAGTGAACGGTTTCATCTCACTGGAGTTCCAGGCGCCAGTGGGGTATGAAAAAAAAAAAAAAAAAACAAAACTCCTGCAGCTAGCTCTTTGTCTGCCCAAATGGCCACCCAGTTCTTTGCTTGAAACTCAGGGCCCTGGTGGTGTAGGCACCCAAGGGAATCTCCGGGTCTGCGGGTTGTAAAGACTATGGGAAAAGTGTAGTATCTGGGCCAGAATGCACCATCCTTCAAGGCACATTCTCTCACAGCTTCCTTTGGCTAGGGGAGGGAGTTCCCTGACCCCTTGTGCTTCCCGGGTGAGGCAACACTCCACCCTGCTTCTGATTGCCTTCCATGGGTTGCATGCACTGTCTAACCATTCCCAGTGAGATGAGCTGCGTACCTCAGCTGGAAATGCAGAAGTCACCTGCCTTTTGCATCGATCTTGCTGGGAGCTGCAGACTGGAGCTGTTCCTATATGGTCATCTTGCCAGTCATCTATTTTTCTCTTTTTTCTTTCTTTAAAATAACCTTAGCATACTGTACCTTTTTTCTTTATAAATTTTTAATTTTTTAAAACTTTTGATTATTGTGTAATAACACTTAGGTTAAAACACACACTATAAAGCTGTACAAAATATTTTCTTTCTTTACATCCTTATTCTATAAACTTTTTCTATTTTTAAAATTTTTATATCTTTTGCTTTTTAAACATTTTTAAAAATGAAGACACAAGCACACATATTAGCCTAGGCCTACACAGGGTCAGCATCATCAAGACATTATTAGGTGATAGGAATTTTTCAGCTCCATTATAATCTCCTGGGGCCACCATTGTATATGCAGTCCATCTTTGTCTGAACATCAATAGGCAGTGTGTGACTGTACCTCTAAAGATGACCACAGAGTTGTCAGAATTATGCTAATTCCCACTTCAGTTTGTTTGGATTATTTGAGCTGATGTAATGTTTCCAGTCAGAAGACAAGAATAGAATAGCAGTGCACATTCTGAAAGCCTTATTTTCCTTTCTCCTTCAGGGTTTCATAAGCTAACTTGACATAATAGGTCTCATGTGTTGTGCTCAAACTGCATATAATGCTATATTTATGCCTTATATTTGTAGCCCCTATATTTATACCTTAGTATAAAAGAAATGAAGGAAATAAGTGCATATCCTCTTCTCTAATTTTTAGCCAGAATTACATAGATAGCTTCCCATTGTTTGGGTGGCAAGAAGAATAAATACAGGCATGTATTTATCCCCATGATATGCACTACATACAAATTTTTTAGTTTTGTCTTCACAAAAACCCAATGAGTTAGGTATTGTCTAAATTTTTTAATTGGATAAAATTTGGCTCTAAGAGGTAGACAATGATGAAGTAGCAGAATTTGCATTTAGACCTATGATCTCTGACTGCAAAGCCCATTCTCTTAGTTCCTATGTAATACAGGCTCCTGGATCCTACTGGGTTAAGAGAGAGCCATGAAGCTCCTCTTCTGCTTTTCCATTGTTAATGCAGCTCTGTGGTACCTGAAGCACTGTTTTGCACCAAGGAAATGATGTACCTTTTTTGTTGCTTGTTTTTTGCTTTTGTTTTTTTTTTCCTTTAAGTTTATTTATTTATTCCCAGCTTTACTGATATATAATTGACCAATAAAAATGGTATATACTCAAGGCATATAATGTGATGTTTTGATTTATGTATAAACTGTGAAATGATTACCACAACCAAGGTAATTAAAATATCCGTTACCTCACATAGTTACCATTTTTTTGTGTGTGTATGTAGTGAGAACTCGCCTACTCTCTTAGCAAATTTCAAGTATAGAATACATTGTTAATAACTGTAGTCACCATGTTGTACATTAGAACTCCAGAACTTATTCATCACATAATCAAATGTTTGTATCCTTTAACCAACGTCTTTCAATTTCCTCCATTCCCCAGCCTCTGGCAAATACCAGTTTACTTCCTGTTTCTGAGTTCCACTTATTTGGATTCCACAAACAAGTGAGATCATGCAGTATTTGTTTCTGTTATCTAGCTTATTTTACTTAGCACAATGTCCTCTAGATTCATCCATGTTGCTACAAATGACAGGATTTCTTTCTTTCTTAATAATTTTCTCATCCATTATGCGTATTTCTCATAAATTATATAGCTCATATCTTCTTTTTCCATTCATCTCTTGATGGACACTTAGGTCTATATCTTGGCAATTGTGAATAATGCTGCAACGAACATAAAATGCAGATTTTTTTGAGACCCTGATTTCATTTTCTTTGGATATAAACCGAGAAGTGGGATTGCTGGATCAAATGGTAGTTCTATTTGTAGTTGTAGTTTTTTGAGGAATCTCCATATTGCTTTCCATAATCTCTCTACTAAGTTATAATCCCATCCACAGTGTACAACTGTTCCCTTTCTCCACATCGTCATCAGCACTGATTATTGTTTGACCTTTTCATAGTAGTTATGCTGACAGGTGTGAGGTGATATATCACTGTTGTTTTGATTTACAGGAAGGAATGTATTTTTGATGTATTAAAACACTGCTTTCCTCTGGCTTATGTAAAATGCAGGCACTTTGGGTATTATCAATAAAATACAGGCTCTAAATTTGTAAGAAAGAAATCTCTGAGTGCCATGTGTCCCCCTAAAATATTGATTGTGAATCAAATAACATTCACTATTAAAATAGATGTAGCTAAGAATATGAACCATACAGGTAATTTATTAAGTGCTTACTCTATGCTAGGCACTCCTTTTGCCAAGATACACATGGCATAAAATAGAAAGAACATCTCTCAAAGATTCTTAAGACTATAGTCTTGGGAAACTAAACTCTTGAGATAATTGTATGAAAAAGAGTCTAACACATCTTTAAATAGCTGCCTACCTTTCTCTAAACTAGTTAAGAAAGGGTCTAGTGAAAACATGGGCACCATGTAATCTACCTTGTAAGATTCAGAGTGCCTGAGATAGAATTCTAAATTTATTTGCAGAGAGAAAAAGCAAAACAAATTAAAAGATGAAGGAATACTATATCCATGTAAGTCTATGGCCAGTAAAGACACTTTTGGGTATGGACAACTCATTTTATCCTATATGAACTTCTTTTAAAGGAATCATACAAATATATACACCCAGAAAAATGAAAATTCAACGAGAGAGGGGAGTGGGATATCTGAAAAAGCAAGGAGCAAAGAAAGCAATGGAATCAAGGCTAAAATAGTAACTATGTAACCTGGCTATGAAACAATGTAATAATTAAGGATCTATCACACGAAACGTATATAAAATGTAAAAATATGGTATATTCATAATATAGAATTCTAACTATACTTAAGTTTAAAATAAAGGTGATGTATCTGAATATACTAGCTGAGATGTGTCTCTAAGATATTTTGTTAATTGGAAAATATATAATGTAATTTATAAAATAGACACCATGTATGTAATATATTTATATATGAAAAAGAAAATACTTAGGAACAATATATACCAAAATTTGAATAGGTTTTATCTTTGGGGGGGTGGGATTGCAAGGAAGCAGGGGTTGATGATGAAGAACATCTTTTACAATTTATTTTATTAATTTCCTATAATGTTTAATGTTTTAATAAGCATAAATGAATGTAAAATTTCATTATTAAAATGGCTTTTAAAAATAAAGGCTATATCCTGTGGAATAGTGAGAAGTAGCTTACCAGCAGTGATCTTGGACAAGTGCTATTTGAGTTTCCATATCTCTTCAGTAAGCTGAAGACTTCGCTATTGACCTCAAAGTTAGTGAGTGTGTGAGTGTGTGCGTGTGTGTGGTTTAAATGTAATACAATGCCATATGTAAAGTGCTAATTACAATATCAGTGATATAGTGTGCCCTTAACCAATAGTAGTCGATATTATGCAACATATATTCAACGTAGGTAACCATAAACCACTAAAATGAAGTTGTAATCATAGAGCAATGTTAGTTTGTTGGTTACTTATTCACCAATGAGCAATGTTGCTTAAGCAATAGTATTTTTTTTTTAAACATTTTTGTTTGTGTTCAGACATTTGGTGAAATAAATATAAATGTTTCAAAGCAATCTTGAGATTATTTATACTGAACAGTAATAGATCAACAGTAAAATATGCAGGTTGGTAAAAGTTAAAAGACATCTCATTTCTCATTTATAAAAAGAGACATACAAATGTTTGGAGACACTTCTAGTTGAAGATTGTATATATAAGGAAGTATACATTTTGTCACCTAAGGCCAGAATAGTTGAAGTGGGAGTGAAGTCGAGAAGTGGTTTATTCCCCCAAAATGGTGTCTTTCAACAATATTTTAAAAGATAACATATTGGCATTATTACTATAAACCTATTATGAGATGACATTAGAACAAGCAGTGTGTAATTATGCTCCTAACATGTATAGGAGGAGCTAGAGCAAAGTGTGGCAACTCTTTTTTTTTCTTTTTTTTTTTGAGATGGAGTCTCGCTCTGTGGCCCAGGCTGTAGTGCAGTGGCGTGATCTCGGCTCACTGCAAGCTCTGCCTCCCGAGTTCATGCCATTCTCCCACCTCAGCCTCCCGAGTAGCTGGGACTACAGGCGCCTGCCACCGCGCCCGGCCAATTTTTTTTGTATTTTCAGTAGAGACAGGGTTTCAGTGTGTTAGCCAGGATGGTCTCTACCTCCCAACCTCGTGATTCGCCCGCCTCGGCCTCCCAAAGTGCTGGGATTACAGGCGTGAGCCGCCGCGCCCAGCCAAAGTGTGGCAACTCTTGATGTGCTCACACTTCCACCATCCAATGGTGGTGTTTTCTCTCTAACCCCAAACTCAGGTTCTGTCCTAGGTATGCTCCTTTGATGTTAGATCTAAGCTTGGTCTTTGTTTAATGTTAAAGAAAATGACCCTTGTCTATGCCCCTATTTTTATATAGTCTCAAAAGAATAATATATTTAAAAATGCATACACATGTTAAGAATCTTTATGTCTCAATGTTTCTGAAACAATGAGACAAATAAAATTTGTGGAAATGGTATCATTGAACTAGAGAGCCAGCTCCTTTGGTAATGGGCATTGGCCACTTTTGACATGGAAAATTATCCTCAGGAAGTATATTTGGTGTTTTCATTATAATATTATAGAAAATATTTATAGAAAAAGTCTCATATGCTTTGGTTTGTTTGTTTGTTTGTTTTTTGGTAATCATCTTTATGCCGTAGTCCTTACCACTTCTGACGATCAACCTGGCTCCTCTTCTGCCTGTCCTCAAAGTGCTAACATTTTTAAAGATATTCTTAGCATACTTCTTTATTACCACATGTTACTTGCACAATACCATCTACTCATACTACAAAATCAACATCACCATCCCTCTCATGTCTCCCGACCTTCAGATCCTTGTTCCCAGTTTCCTAGTGGATGGCATCACCAGAATGACTTCCCACAGGCACTTAAACTCCCAATATTTCTATGAGATTTAATTTTATTTTCCAGCCAACTTGTTACCGCTGTTTTCCTTACAGATGCAAGCAAACTTTCTCAACCTTTTCATGTTTCTATTTAGCCAAGAATCATCAAGCTGAGTTAATCCTAGCTCTGAATTATCTCTTAGATCCATCATTTCTTCTTCTTTTTCTCTGCTACTGTTTTGGTTCAGGTTCACTTCTTTTTCAAATGAAGTATTGCAATTAGTTATTTAACTAGTCTCCCTTCCTTCAAGGTCTCTCTCTATTAAACCACCCTTTAATATCTACTCAGTGATTCTTCTAGAGCCAGGATGACCTACTTAAAAAGAAAGCAAAATGAAATGTAGTGACTCCCTATTTCCTGTAAGATTAAGTTTAAATGCCTTAGCAGCACCTTTACGATTTGGCCCTAGCCTGCCTTCTACAAGTTTTTGGCAAGCTCTTCTATTTCTCCTCTAAAGTAATGCTCCTTAGGGTTCAGCAGTAAGAAGCTATTTTCTTTTTTTCCCCTTTCTTTATTGACAAGTGAAAATTGTGTATAATTATGGTGTACAGTATAAGGCTATGAGATATGTATACATTGTGGAATGGCCAAATCAAGCTATTTACCATATGCATTATCTCACATACTTGTTTTTTGTGTATGGTGAGAATGCTTAAAATCTACTCTCTTAGCATGGTCTCACTTATATGTGGAGTGTAAAAAAGTTGAACTCATAAAAACAGAGTAAAATTGTGGGTACCTGGGGGTGGGGGTGGGTGGAGTAGAGAGATGTTTGTTTATGAATATAAAATTTTAGTTAGAGAATAATAAGTTTTTTTTTTCATTCTTACATTTGACATATCCTTTCTCTGCTCTGTGCTTTGGCACTGACTGCCCCAAGACAGAGTCTTGCTCTGTCGCCAGGCTGGAGTGCAGTGGTGCGATCTTGGCTCACTGCAACCTCCGTTTCCCGGATTCAAGCCATTCTCCTGTCTCTGCCTCCCTAGTTGCTGGGACTACAGGCGTGTGCCACCACGCCCAGCTAATTTTTTTTTTTTTTTTTTTTTTTTTTTGTATTTTTAGTAGAGAAAGGGTTTCACCATGTTGGCCAGGATGATCTGATCTCTTGACCTCGTTATCTGCCTGCCTTGGCCTCCCAAAGTGCTAGGATTTCAGGCAAGAGCTGCCGTCCCCGGTCCTGTTCTTTATTCTTGGAAGAACTCCTCTGGCCCACGCACTAGCTGTTAAACTACCAAGCCTCTTTTATCTACCATATCTAAGGATCATCTCTTCTGTTATACCTTCTCTACCTTTCAACTTTGACTATGATTGCTGGAACGTTACACATAGTGCTGGTCGCATCACACTGTGATGGCTTAATTGATGCCTCCAGTAGACTGTGAACTTCTTGAGAGCCAGGACCATGTGCCATTGATGTTTGCATTTCTTTATTCAACTCAATATTCTTGTAGTCTCACTATACAGCTATTTTGTTAATAAGACAAAAGAAATTGGAGTTGTTAGTCTTGAACAGCTCTGGGGACTTTGCTAAGGAACCTTCCTGTTTTTTCCAGATTTATATTCTCTTTTAGACATTGCCCTACTCCCTTCCTAACCTAAGTAAAAAGCAAGGAATGAGGGAATAAGAATATTTAAGACAGTGTTAATGATGATTACAGCTGAAACCTGCTTTGATTCTTTACCCACACTGAGATGTTCCAGAGAGGCTTCCTGACTGTCAGCACCACTTGAAGCCTTTCCCATTGTATCATTGAAGGCAAATAATTCATTGCATTTGGAAGTTAAGCTGTTTAATAGCTAAATTTATGCTCATCCTTTGTTAACTTGAGTTCAGCCACTTACTTTACTTGCCATATTTTTAGGTAGTCACAGCAGCACTTTCAAAAATATATGCTTGCTTTCTTTCCTTTTCAACATTTCAATTCATGTTTCATTGTTTGGAGTTCAATATATATTGATGCTATCCTTAATATAAATTAAAAAAATTATTTGATTGTGGTATGAGCACTTAATGTGAGTTCCACCCTCTTAACAAATTTTTAAACTGTAAAATACAATATTGGCTATAAGTACAATGTTGTACAGCAGATCTCTAGAATTTATTTCAACCTGATTAACTAAAACTTTATGCTCATTTTCTCCCCATTTTCTTCTCCCCCCCCTTTCCCCCACAACATGCTTTTTTTTAAATTGTTTGCTTTATGTTTGTGGTTATATTGAAGGGAGATTTTCTTTCAAGAATGCTTTATGCTCTTAAATCCAATTACAAATTAATAGTTTACATAAAATATTATGTAGTGAGTTTCAGAGGTAAAAATATCTGGTGATGACAACAGCTAAGACTACTATTGAACAGTGTTCCAGGTACTGTCCTTAGTAATTTGAATGGAGTCCCCTATTTAATCCTCACAACAGCCCTGTGAAGAAGATTGATATTATTCTTCTGTTCCCTAGAAGAGAGAAACAGTGAAGCTTAAACAGGTTAAGTAACTTGCCCACATCACACAGCTGTTAAAGATCAGAGCCTGGACTGGGATTCAGGCAGTCTGACTCCAGAGTGCACTCCCATAGTTACTACAGCTGTGGATAACATAATTTAGAACTAAACAATTTTTATTCTGCCTGAAAATCACAGGTTTGTCTGTCAGAGGAGTCTTAGCATCTTTTTGAATAGATTGATTCTTCCTTCTTGAAACCATATTCACTACTTCCACATGTTTTCCTTTCATTTCCCCCTATGCTACTGGTAAATTGAACTGTAAATCCCTCTTCTCCTCCTTCTTTGGGATAATTTCATTACTGCTTCATTAGCCAGTGCATCATGAAAGCATCTCAATACAGCCCTTTGCTGATGCTGAGATATAAGCACTAAGCCACTACTAAATGCGTTCCTGTATTTATTCTTTTTGTCACACAAACAATGGGAAATTGTCTAGATAATTCCAGGCAAAAACCAGAGAAGAGAATACACATGTATTTGTTTTATACTGAGTCATAAATGTAGGAACTGTGATAAGGGCAATGCTTATGTAACTAGGCAAGTGCAGATTCAGATGTTTAATCATTTAGATTTTATTACACACACACACACACACACACACACACACACACATACTGTCTCCCAAATCCAAAGGTATGTACTATTTTTACTGATTAATGTTAGTTTTAAATTTTACATTATAGCTACTCTGTGTTATAGAAAAATAGTATCTTTTGAAATGCAGTACCTTCAGAAAATTAGTGGGAAAGCTGTAGTTGTTTTTATTAGTTTTATAATTATAATGAAAAATGCTAACTCTGGAACTGCTAAGGATAATACTTTTGATGTGAGAGTAAATATTTTTCCATAATGGAATGGCTTTATTGTCAGGATAGATTGGAAATGTAATGCTTTTTTCTTTATTTTATTTTATCTTATTATTATTATACTTTAAGTTTTAGGGTACATGTGCACAATGTGCAGGTTTGTTACATATGTATACATGTGCCATGTTGGTGTGCTGCACCCATTAACTCGTCATTCAGCATTAGGTATATCTCCTAATGCTATCCCTCCCCCCTCCCCCCACTCCACAACAGTCCCCAGAGTGTGATGTTCCCCTTCCTGTGTCCATGTGTTCTCATTGTTCAATTCCCACCTATGAGTGAGAACATGCAGTGTTTGGTTTTTTGTCCTTGTGATAGTTTGCTGAGAATGATGGTTTCCAGTTTCATCCATGTCCCTACAAAGGACATGAACTCAACCTTTTTTATGGCTGCACATGGTGTATATGTGCCACATTTTCTTAATCCAGTCTATCGTTGTTGGACATTTGGGTTGGTTCCAAGTCTTTGCTATTGTGAATAGTGCCGCAGTAAACATACGTGTGCATGTGTCTTTATAGCAGCATGATTTATAATCCTTTGGGTATATACCCAGTAATGGGATGGCTGGCTCAAATGGTATTTCTAGTTCTAGATCCCTGAGGAATCGCCACACTGACTTCCACAATGGTTGAACTAGTTTACAGTCCCACCAACAGTGTAAAAGTGTTCCTATTTCTCCACATCCTCTCCAGCACCTGTTGTTTCCTGACTTTTTAATGATCGCCATTCTAACTAGTGTGAGATGGTATCTCATTGTGGTTTTGATTTGCATTTCTCTGATGGCCAGTGATGATGAGTATTTTTTCATGTGTCTGTTGGCTGCATAAATGTCTTCTTTTGAGAAGTGTCTGTTCATATCCTTTGCCCACTTTTTGATGGGGTTGTTTGTTTTTTTCTTGTAAATTTGTTTGAGTTCATTGTCGATTCTGGATATTAGCCCTTTGTCAGATAAGTAGGTTGCAAAAATTTTCTCCCATTTTGTAGGTTGCCTGTTCACTCTGATGGTAGTTTCTTTTGCTGTGCAGAAGGATGCTTTTTTCTTAAGAAAAGTTATATATTCCTATGCACAGTCCTCCTCTCAACTTTATCCTATTAGAATATTTTTCCTCTCAACTTTATCCTATTGGAAATTAACATTTAGTTCTTATTAAAAATTACTTGTGCTAAAGCAACCATTTTGCTTTTATTAGTCATTTCTACTGTTTGAACGTGGTCCATTTCTGTGATACTATTTTAGTATGAAGAAAATCTGTAAACAGGAAAAAGTTTGGGTACATAGGGGAAAGGAGAGATACCAAAGCAAGGGTTGAGCAAAAGTGAAAGGGAAGTACTTACAACTAAAAAAAAGTTGGCAGCAAAGATAACCTTCTGTCAATTTCCTATATTTTCCTCAAGACCACTAATGGCCATCTGATAGACCCATTTGACTCCACAGCAGGGTGTTTGCTTATTGTTAGGAGCTGACTCTTTAAAAGGACTGACTACATACACGAGGCTGGTCCATGTTTCTCTTAGATGTGACCTTGCCCCAACAATAATCCAGAGACTGATTCTCCATTGGTCAGTGTTATCTATTCTTCCTTCACCTCTGCACACAATGGCCCTCTGCATCTTTCCATGAAGGCATTGCTATTGCCTTGGGGATCACAGCAGATGCAACTGTACTCGAGCTAGCAGCCTGAAAGAGTTGACAGTTTTTTTGTTAGCTTACCCAAAGTTTCAATTTTAGCTTTTAGGGTGCTGTCACGGCATACAAATGCACGATGAAGTTGCATTTTATCTCAGATGCAATGAATTTTCATGGAGACAAACTTGCAGGGTTTTTAAGCTCAGCATTATTAGGAAGATTACAGCTTCAGCTGGTATTCTTTCTGTGGTGAGAACAGTCCAACCACACTCATGTTACCTCAATTTGAACAGGCAAATAGGAGACTACTTCCTAGCTTGAAAAGAAGGATTACAAGATCTAAGAGCTTTTGTTCTAGTTTAGATGACCGAGGTTCTCTGCATCCAAGTCCCTGGGGGAGCCCATTTTTTTCCACATTCCAAGCACTTGGCTGTGTAATCCTGAGCAAAACTTCTACCAGGCAAGATCTCCATATGTATTATTTGGCTTCTTTCTCTAATTGTCCTCAAACATCAGCTTGATGGTCACAATAATAGCTACATTTATTGAGCCCTTTCCAAATGCTAGCCACTGTTCTAAAGGTTTTACCTGTTTAGCTCATTCAATCCTCACAAACTTATGAAGTAGATATCATATTGCCTACATTTTACAGATTCAGGAAACAGAGGCAGAGGGAAGTTAAATAACTTCACCAGGGGCACATAGCTTGGCAGTGTCAGAGCTGGGAGGGAGTTCCAGGGAGTCTGGCTCTAAAATTTATGGTTTTGCTTCCCAGGGATTGAGAGCGCATCCTTTCAGCAACAAGTGCTATTTTCAGGTCACATTTGTATCCTAACAAGAGTCCCACACAGCTAAGTCTAGGGAAGTGTCCCTGGAACACAGCTATAATTCCCAATGGGCCTGAATTTTAAAAACCTTTCCAGGAATGACCATTCATTTTAAGAACAGTTTGGAAGGAGACTGGAGGGTCCAATGAAGCTGCTGAGTAGTAATCAGGCTGGTATCTGAGACAAGACTCAGAACTGGTTCTCCAGGGGCATGGCAATATAAGTTTATTGTGAAATGTGGCTTTTTAATGGGTAGCTGGGGACTCCATTCAACAGCCTTACCTTAAAACAGCAAGTTCGCATATTGAATGGTTTACTGGTCTTGGCTATTTTAGTTCCCGTGGGTCCTTAGTTCTGTTAGCTCCTGTTCTTGATTCTTCCATGTCAGGATAAGAAATTACTGCTTTAACTACAGGCCAGTGTGGTCATTGTGGCCACTGGTTCTTCTGTATCTCTGTGCAGTTCGAGATACAATTCTTTCCTAAGAAATAATCTTGGGGTCCTAGGAGAACAGTGTCTGCATGTGACTCTCATAATCCACCCTGAAGTGACCTCTCAGTCATTGACCACATGTTGGTTTCTCTAGAATTGACAATTACTTAAAGTCACTTTCCTAGATCACACGTTAAGCCCTGCAAGGTGAAAAATTATGTCTTATTCAATATATTCATTGCTTATTATAGGTGGTAGTAAACATGTTATTTTGTTTTGACCAGTTAAAATGTACTAGAGTCTCTTTGCAAAACTGACTTTTCTAATATGACTGTAATATGGATAACTAGTCTAAAGGGTGTCAGTTGACATATGTCTGAGAATCACAGTTTATTTCATATTTATATATTTCTTCTAACAAAATGGGATACATGTGCAGAATATGCAGGTTTGTTACACAAGTATACATGTGTCATGGTGTTTTGCTGCACCTATTGACCCATTCTCTAAGTTCCCTCCCCTCCCCTCTCCACCCCTCAACAGGCTCTGGTGTGTGCTGTTTGCCTCTCTGTGTCCAGAGAATCATACAGTTTTAAAGCTTAGGGTAATTGTGAAGTAGAAAAAGAACATAATGATTTATAAAATTTGATTTCAAAAGTGTTTGAATTTTTGTGCTAAGAAGTAATTACTTTGGTTTATATTTGAATTAACTTTGCTTTATTCATGCTGGGTAACCTTTTCTTCCATTAACCAATGGTTTTATATGATTTTTGGGTCATATTTAGTAGTTTTTCCACCCACATCTCCCTTCTTCCATTGTTATACAAAAATAAAAGTGGTATTTTATCACATATTAAAAAATATTGGCCAGATGCTGATGGTGCTTTTAAAATGTAATTATTTAATTCTGAGACTCTGGGAGAGGAGGCTTAGATCTGTGCTTTGGGTGTTCTTCTCAGATGTGGTGCTTTTAAAAAAAAGTGTAATTATTTAATTCTGAGACTCAGAGAAGGCTTGGATCTTTGCATTGGGTGTTATTCTGAGATGCAGAGATGTAAATGCCATTTTTCTGTTCTGTTTTCAGGTCACATGTGCCAATTTAACGAACGGTGGAAAGTCAGAACTTCTGAAATCAGGAAGTAGCAAATCCACACTAAAGCACATATGGACAGAAAGCAGCAAAGACTTGTCTATCAGCCGACTCCTGTCACAGACTTTTCGTGGCAAAGAGAATGATACAGATTTGGACCTGAGATATGACACCCCAGAACCTTATTCTGAGCAAGACCTCTGGGACTGGCTGAGGAACTCCACAGACCTTCAAGAGCCTCGGCCCAGGGCCAAGAGAAGGCCCATTGTTAAAACGGGCAAGTTTAAGAAAATGTTTGGATGGGGCGATTTTCATTCCAACATCAAAACAGTGAAGCTGAACCTGTTGATAACTGGAAAAATTGTAGATCATGGCAATGGGACATTTAGTGTTTATTTCAGGCATAATTCAACTGGTCAAGGGAATGTATCTGTCAGCTTGGTACCCCCTACAAAAATCGTGGAATTTGACTTGGCACAACAAACCGTGATTGATGCCAAAGATTCCAAGTCTTTTAATTGTCGCATTGAATATGAAAAGGTTGACAAGGCTACCAAGAACACACTCTGCAACTATGACCCTTCAAAAACCTGTTACCAGGAGCAGACCCAAAGTCATGTATCCTGGCTCTGCTCCAAGCCCTTTAAGGTGATCTGTATTTACATTTCCTTTTATAGTACAGATTATAAACTGGTACAGAAAGTGTGCCCTGACTACAACTACCACAGTGACACACCTTACTTTCCCTCGGGATGAAGGTGAACATGGGGGTGAGACTGAAGCCTGAGGAATTAAAGGTCATATGACAGGGCTGTTACCTCAAAGAAGAAGGTCACATCTGTTGCCTGGAATGTGTCTACACTGCTGCTCTTGTCAACTGGCTGCAAATACACTAGTGGAAAACAATCTGATGTAATTTCTGCCCAGTCAGCTTCATCCCTCAGTATAATTGTAAATCATCACAGATTTTGAAGTCACACCTGAAGACATGTTCTCACATATAGAGGTACACAAACACACTGTCATGCACATTTCCGCTTGCATCTATCATGATTCCTGTTGACAGGGCTCTCATTGTCTGACTCATAATGGTTCAGGATCAACTGTCATCAAACGGAAGGATTAACTAGACAGAGAATGTTTCTAACACTTGCTGTTATGGAAATCTCTTTTAAAGTCTTGAGTACATGCTAATCAATAATCCCCACTCATGCATTCCTACTGCTTGGAGTAGCTGACTGGTAAATACTACTGTAGGAGTATCTGCTTGTTAAAATGGAAAAATGTGTCTTTAGAGCTCAGTATTCTTTATTTTACAAACACAACAAAATGTAGTAACTTTTTTCCAGCATACAGTAGGCACATTCAAGGTGGTCCAAGATGGCTCTTTTTTCTATGAAAAGGGCCTGTTCTCAGTAAAGATGAGCAAACATTTGGAATTTACATGTGGGCAGACATTGGGATAACAACTTTCATCACCAATCATTGGACTTTTGTGAAGTTGAGACCAGCTAAGGCTACTTAAATAAGTTCTGATCACTACATAAGTAGGGAAATTCCTGGCAGACACCATGTAAGTTATAAGTGTCTGTCTTATCTTTACTACACATATTGTAACAAATTCAATATCCTAGTCTTCATTTGTATGAATGGTTTGTATTGTACATAGTTTAACCAAGTGTTATTTGAGCTGCTTATTAATATTAACTTGTACTTGTCTCTCTGCTTGTTATTGGTTAAGAAAAAAGGATATGAGGAATTCATTTTATCAATGTAGCTGTGAACGCCATTAAAAAGACAAACTTAATGTACAGAGCATTTATTCAGATCAAGTATTGTTGAAAGCTATACATATACAACATTACAGTCTGTCTGTATCTAGATATTTTATTTCTGGACAAAATGAAATGTACATAAAAATAAAACACTTAAAGTTGAGTTTCAGTATGTACTTGTGTAAGATGGTGATTTAAATGTTTCTGACAAGAAGAATGTGCTGGAATACAGTCCTGGCTTTGCATCTCATATCTCTAAATTTGTACAGAACTATCTAAACTGTTGTTAGTTGCCCAGTCAAAACAACTTAAGAGTTTCAATCTGAAGCCTGGGGAATTTGTGGCATATAGCGTTGCACACATTTTTGGTTTACTGTCATGCTAGTTATTCAAGAATACCAAAAATCAATGAACATAAGGAGATAATTGAGGTCTCCTAAATTAATTATGTATAGTTGAATTATTTCCTGACCAGTCTTTATTTAGCAGAAGAACGGAAGTGAAAGCATTCTTTTTGCTTTAACAGAGTCAAGATGCCTGAAGATTGTGGCTGAATTTTCCTGATTATACTGTAATGACTCAACTCAACTGAAGAAATTGTGATAACATTGGAGGGCTTCAATGCTCAATTTACCTATAGCAGATTGGATCAACTTTATTTAGCATTGTTTATGGACATTAACTTTATTTTAAAAAATAATTGCTGTACACAGTCTCAGCAAAATAACCAGATGAAGAAATATGTGAGGTGACCAATTTTTAAAGCCACGAGTTAGGAATTGGAATTTGAATTGTTTCAAAGGTTAACAAACTATGTCAAATTAAGAACACAAATTCATTATCATCTTCCCCTTATGGTACTTAGAAGTAAGTCTGTTTTCATATAGAAAATAATGAAAGTACTGCAAGAGAAACAAAACCACAGAGTTCTAAAGTGAGAACTCAATAACCGATTTGATTAACGAGAGTCAACTGCAAATCAAACACTCATTACTCTGTTAAATGTCCATTTCTTGAAATGCTCCAAGATATCTAGACCATTTATATCAATATATTTAGTAATTAATTTACTGTAGAATTTAGAAGCTAATGTTAGAACAGCGTCTCTTTGGCACAACAGGCAGTAAGACCTTAATGAGTCCTGGCAGCTGAACATACTTGCCGTAGATAAATCTTGTCACTCTGGAGTTTATTTATCAAAATTGATCACTTAGGAATTAGTTGGCTCTTAGCAAACATGAGAGTAAGAAAGGAAAAAATATATTTTTAAAGGATCATTTGATGAGTGGACTATGAGTGTCATTGTATGGTCTGATCTGTCATTTTGTAATCCAAAATTCAAAGTAAGATAAAAATGTGCTTCAGTCTCCAACCCTCTATCTTGCATTCTAACCGCCCAGTGAAATGTAGCTTATACAGTTTTATAAACACACAGAACACAGCTAACTAACATTCATAGACTGAAATGTTTTGCTGAGATTTTCTTTAGAAGAAAAACAAAATAGGAAGCAAAGATGTAGCAAACTTCCAACAAGTATTTCAATTTTACAAAATCCAAACCTTCAGGACCCTTATTCTGGGCTGGTACACACTCAGCCCGAACTTCTATATCAACAACATCTCTATCTGTAATAGAGAAAAATTATTATGATATAGAACTTTGATTCAAAGAAATGTATTTGCACCCATTAAATTCTTCCTTTCTTGGACAAGGAAATGGGTGAAGGAAGATGATCAATGTCAAAGAACAAAGGCTCAGAGGAAAACTATTAGACCAACTTGTTGCTTAAACAAACTGGTTAAGTTTTAACTGTGTTAGAAAATGCTTTTGTTATTTGGAAAATAAACTTTAAGCAACACTAAGAAAATAACATTCTCTAGAATCCTAAATGTTATTTCATGCCTTTGCTGAAGTATAGAAAAAAAAACTTCCAGGTGGAAATGCTTAGTATCTGATGCAAACATGGGTTTGTCATCTCCTATTGTTCATTTCAAAAACATTTTAGTAAAATTTTATTATAAAGTAATGATTGTTGTAGCTTCTTGCCTCATGGAAGAAAAATGATACAAATTACTGGTTTATCTCTTTATGAAACAAAAAAAATGAATTGTCATGTTATGTTCTCAGTTGGGCATTTTTGGGTCCATGGCTCTTGAGAGCATTTCTCTGAACGAGTTGAAGGGGCATACCTGGTAATGTCACACAGTAAAGTTCTGGAAGTGATTACTTTGCAAGTAATTGAGATACTTGTTAAATTTAAAAGTGTGGACTGGGAATCTTCAGGTTCCTACATTTCAGCAATAAATTGTAAGCCATATTTTTGCACAGAATAGATTAAAAAATCATGAGAAGCCTGAGAAAGTGTTTTCTTTTCACTTTTTTCCCACTGCTTTATATGTAAGAAGCAGCCTAACCAATAAACAGCTCTTTGGAAAAGTAATGTCCATCTTCACCATCAGCTTTGAATGCCCAGTTTTAGCCTGAAACAAATTCTAATGGCTGTATTTACAAACCATTGGAAGACTTGGTTGATATACCAGTTTTAGACCTTTATTTGCCTGTTCAACTATCAATCTATTTATTTTACATTTATTTCTTTCTTTTATGTTTTTCAAATAAAACGCAAGTTAGTATATGGATTCAAATATTTAAAAATAAACAATTTGCATAAAAATTATGACCACTTGTCGAATCTCTAGACAACAAAAATTGAGTATAGGCTGAATACAAAAATTGACTATAGGCGGAATCAAATCCTGAAAAACTTATTGCAAGGTCAGGGTTTTCTCAGGATTCCCATGCAAATGAAAGAATGATTGCAGAGGTTGGGTACATAAGACAAAAAGTCTAAAATTGCAGTGTATCATTAAGTTTTATATGCAATAATATCAGAAATATTTTACTTAACAAATTTATAATTTCTGTTTACTAGGATGGGAAAGACAGAAACCTACTAATAAAAGTTTTAGTTAGAATTTGCTCCATGAGCAAGGTCTAGAGAAACAGCCTTAAGGTAAGGGAGTACTAGTGCCAAGCAGCTAGCCAGGTGTCCTGTGCGTGACCAAAAGTACTTTTATAATTCTGCATCAGTGATAATATGCCTTTTATCACTGATGGTTTGCAGGATAACTGTAAAGCTCCCAGATGTGATGGCTGTGGAAGGCCTAGAGACTTTCTGTTGGTGGCTGGAGTAGCTGTTGCCATCAGAGGCCAGGTGTTGTTACCCAAAGTTCTAGCTACTGAATTAGACATATAGCTCTATTCACATCCTCGCCCAAAAGTCTCTGGCTTTTCATTTCCTGATCTTAGGAGTTCAAAGGGACAAATAGAATGCAATTCTACTTAAACACAAGAGTAAACTTGGCCCTTGTGATTGTGATAATTTAAAAAACAATGCAAGAAAGTTGTTAGAATGCAGCTATTGTTGAATACTTTTTTTTTTGAGATGGAGTCTTGCTCTGTCACCCAGGCTAGAGTGCAGTGGTGTGATCTCGGCTCACTGCAACCTCCGCCTCCCAGGTTCAAGCGATTCTTCTGCCTCAGCCTCCCAAGTAGCTGGGATTACAGGCATGCACCAACACATCTGGCTAATTTATGTATTTTTAGCAGACACAGGGTTTCACCATCTTGGCTAGGCTGGTCTTGAACTCCTGACCTCCTGATCCACCACGGCCTCCCAAAGTGATAAGTATTTTTTTTAAATAAAAAAATCTACCATTGTTTCTATTACTGCCAAAATTTACCATGTCAATTTTCTGAAGTCCAGTTTTATTACCAAAGTCAATTTGTTTTGCATTTTATAGCAATTTTTGATAGAAAGCATGGCCAAATGACATTGCCTAAGCAGGTTAAAAATAGTTCATAAACTTTGTAAGAGAGGTAAACAATTGCTATTCTCTTTTACTAACCCCCTTAACCCAAAAGAGAAAGGGGTACAAGTCCATGATAATGGCTAATATTTGTTGAACACATAAGGGTGGGCCATTTACCGTGCTAAGCAGTTTCTACCTATTCCCTTAAGCATCATGACTCTGTGAGGAAGGTGCTCTCATGCCTGTGTTACAAGAGGAGACTGATGCTTAGAAACACGAAGTAACCTGCCTGAAGTAGCACAGCTCTTAAGTGATAAATCAAGGAGACAAAACCCATCTCTAGACTCCAGAAACTGACTTTTTAAACTGTTACTCCTCTCTGTTACTCTATTTTCAAATTGCATTGAAAACACTTCTGCCCAAAATTAGCACATTTAATGTAAACATAAGCATGGAATCATTATATCGAAAAGAGATGAATAATACATTTAATTCATTTATTTTTCTTGGATTTTTGCTATTTTTCTTATTTGCTCAGGTCCCCCTCATAATCCTGTGGCAAATTCCAGTTCTGGTAGCTCTCAGGCAGAAGCCAGCTATACAATGTAGTTGCCTCTGCCAATACACTGCTGTGGTAGCTAGCATTGTTCCCCAAACTACTTTTTATAAAATCATTTTTGATTTAGGACCAGAGTTGTTTCTGATCTTGATACATATGAAAGTTGCAGGTCAGGGATAAATGGAGCTATAATGTAATTCAGAATTACTCAAGATTCTTTCACAGGAATCTCATTTCAGGGAAATACTACCGCATGCTTAGGAAACTTTCAGCAACGTGATTTAAGTTTCTCTCAGAAATGACTCAGATAATTTTAATGTGGCTTTTTTCAACTGTATTTATTTCATATCATAGTGAGTCTTTCTGCCCTTCTGCTACAGGCTTTGAATTGGGTATTCTCACGGAGTCAAAACAAAAACACATGAGGGTATTTTCTGTAAAAAGCTTAAGTGAGTTGAGGATACTTGAAAAGGTTGCTCAAATCCTCTCTTCTGATATATTTCATTTTCCTTGCTTTCAAGGTTTTATTCTTAAACACACGCATGCACACACACACACACCAAAAATGGTAACAATTTCCTTATTTTACTTTCTCAAGTTTGTTAGAAACCCAGCTCTATACACAAAACAGGAATTGGAATACACTGAATGCTTTTGGCTGCTGTGCCCTGGTACTCTGACTGTGACAGTGATACTTATACTCACTTACTTTTTGTAACTTATTCATGTTTTGCTCGTGTATAAAATTAACATTCTTTAAGAAAACCATAAGCATGAAGGCAACTTGTACTCCATTATGTTAACAGAATCATGTTCAAATGCTAGCATGTTATAAATAATCTATGAACTCAATGTATGAACTCTGTTATTAACTGAACCTGGTCACTTTTTCATTTTTCCCCTAATTTTGGAAAAAAGTGAATTTTATTATTAAAACAACACATGTTCAAGTCTAAACTATTTCACTCTCTATAAATTACAAAACACTAGAAGTTTAGTTGAGCTTAAAATGATCTTCGTTTTCTTTGGTTCACAGGATTTTTGTTTCGTTTCGTCAGGTATTTGTGAGGTATTACTCATGCAGTTACTTTTAGTGGGGCCTTTTGCAGTGTGTGCCCCCAATCCCCATACACACATTTACCTATTTGTACCATGTGGGCCTCCCCCAACTTAGGCAACTACAGCTTCCCACATTCAGGTCTCTGCTGTAGCAGGGCCAAAAAACAAATAAGGAAATTGGAAATTCTTGGCAAATTTATTTTTGAAAATTTGGCAGAGCTAATGATCTTGACATAAAAAGTTTTTCTGTTTGTTGCTTTGTTTTCTTTCCACTTGAGTTATGTATATCAAAAGGAATGCCTTGAAGCATAAGGATATAAATTCTGCATCATATCTAATAGAGTTTCTTGGAAAAAGTTAAGTCATGCAGAGCCAGTTCCTCCTCACTCATTCCACCAACTCAAAATAGGTGTTCTGTATTCACACTGTGAGGAAAAGGAATTCACTAGTGGAGGCAAGATTATAAATGCCGGGGTGGCCCTTGGAAAGGGCCTTGACCTCTTGAGGCTTCGGGATCTGACAGCAGGGGGATACTTCCTCCCGGAATGGAATATGGGGAAACAGCAAGTCTTGCAGCAGAATTGAGATGGCCGTATGCAGTAGCTAGGCCATTGGGAAAGGGGTGTCAGAAGTCTCATGAGAGCAGCAGGAAGTTTTCTGTTGTAGCAGAGTGGCATTAACTTGATGGAGCCCAGAGTACCAAAGAGGCCTTGAGATTGGAACAAGAAGTATGCAGGAACCATCTACCAGACCTGACTACTGCAGACTAGACAGGACGTGAGTTTCTGGGAGGCCAGTGTGGGCTCATAGTGATTGAGAATTGGGTGCTATCTTCTGCCAACACCATGGCATTTTATATGCCCTGTGAGTTGTATGCAACCTTTGGAACAGGTTCGAATAATCCCTAGATAGATTGAAAATGACTTCGATTGGCTGAGATTTTGTGTGGCAGAATTTGGGTTTAAGACAAAAAGTTAAGCTACAGAAAGGTAAAATTACTTTTTCTACAGTTGATTATGTGACTAATTAACATCAACTAGATGTTATTTTATTCATTTGATGAAATTTGGTGGTATATATTTTGGGAAAAGTAGAATGGTAGCACACTGTGAAACAGAGGTTTTAATATTAAGACACCTATATTGAAGGACAAGATAGTCTATTAAAATGTAGAGAGGATTTTGCGACCTTTATGATGCTTCCCATCCAACAGAAATTCAACATTTTAATATTGGCTTAGATAATTTTCATAAATAATGGTTTTAGATTCAAATGACAATTACAGAAGCATGAAGGAGATGGGTCGAGGGTAAATATGTTTGCAAATCACACCTTCAACATTTTTCCCCCCTTCGCCTTCTGGAATGGAATTTTTATACTTTGTGGGTAAGTGTAGAACTCAGTTTCAAACACTGACATACTGAAAGAAACAGAAGTTTTAGGAAATCTTACACACCTGTGCTACGGAGATGCATTGCACTGGGAATAGGACTCAATCTAACTTATCAGCTGCACATCTAACACTCTTCTGTTATACCAAACTATACTTTCTCCACTCTCTCTGAGAGGTCCTACTTGTATAATTGTAAAATAATCTTTCTATATTAGGGTCATGGTCTACACATATGTCCCAAATTCCTAAATTTCCACAGACATAGTAAAATTTCCATTGCCTGGTAAATTTCTATTGCCTGGTAAATTTTGTTTTCTTTGGATCACAAGATTTTTGTTTTGTTTTCATCAGGTATTTATGAGGTTTTCCTCACAAATATACATTGTCATAGTAAATTTCCATGCTTGGGCCTCTGAAATAGGACATGAAGGAGGCCAAGAAGGAGACAGAACTAAGCTATTTGTGTAATTTTCTATCTTAACATTCATGTATTCATTTGACATATTTACTGAATGTCTACATGTGTCACGTGCCAGTTTAGGTACTGAGTATATAGCAGTGAACAATATAGACAAAGTCCCTGACTGACTTCGTGGAGCTTAGAATCCAGTAAGACAAGACAGCACTCACTAAATAAACACTTAGTACATCTGGTGGTAATGAGTGTTATGAAGACAAAAGACAGGTATGACGTAGTGGTTTATTCGTTTCTTTTTTTTTTTTTTACATTGATGGTTTGGAAAGGTGGCTTTTCTATTCTGTGGTAACATTTGAAGGAAGTGAAGGAGCTAGTCATAAGGATATCTAGTACAAAAGCATTCCAAAAAACAGAGCATAGCAATTCTAAGTGTCTGAGGCAGGGGATCACTTGGTGTGGTTTTGGTGAAAGGCAAAAAGGACCAGAGTAGCTGGAGCGGAGTGAACACTGGAGAGAATCTTAGAAAATTAGCTAAGAAAGGGAGCAGAATGTTGGCTTTACTTATGAATGTAAAATAAATCTTCAGAACTAGTGCTATTACCTGCCTTACCTTTATGGACCACTCTGTACTGTGGAAAATGGATTGTAAGTGGGAAGGGTGGCTGCAGTGAGGCAAGATATGAAGCTAGCATAATAACACGGAGGACAGATCATGAAGGCTTAGATTTAGACCATTGTGGTAGCAGTGTTGGCAATGAGGAATGATTAGATTCTCCATATAGGACAAAAGTGGAGCCTAGGATTTACTGGCTGAATTGGTTATGATGTGTGAAAGAGAGAGTTAATGATGCCTTATTTATTTTTTATATTCAGGTTACAAATAAAGATAGGTGCTTTATAAAAGCAAACATTTGAAAATCTGCTTTGACATTAGTAGAAAGTTACAGATGTGCATGCTCCTTCTGATCTCTATTCTATTACCCTTGATTTATCTCTTTGGAATCCATAGAAGGGAAAAATTAATTTTATATTTTGAATACTCTGTATCTTCTTTGGGTCCATTCTGATAGTGACTTAATTGCTCTTAGAAGCATTATGAGATTTACACAGTTATTTTCTTTAGATGCCACTATTTAAAAATATATGAAGAACTCATTCAACAAGTGTAAAACTTGCTTTATATTGATCCATTGTTGAAAATTTGAGAGAAAATTTACTATTATGTAAATTGAAAGGGACAAGTAAATAAAAAAAGAACATGTAAATTTCTTTATGTTCCATTTTAAACCATTATTTCTTATTCATATCTAAGTAGATCTACATATAACCTGCCAAAAAGGCAAAGGTTCTGAATTTGGCTTTCATGGAGACCATGAAATTTCCCAAATTGTGCATATATTCCTTTTTCTTGGAAGAGAGATTCTATTTTCCAACATATTTACAAAAGGGTTTTTAAAAGTTAAAATGTTAAGAACAACTAAATTGAATGGTTAAGGAATTAGAAAATTATTGGTGGGACTGAAGCTACTCACTGATTAGCTAAATTAATAAAGGAAAATTTTGAAAGATTTTTGGAAGGTTACTTTAAAAGTATCTATTTTACACTTAACTATCTGCAATTTAAAAAATTATTTTTGAGGTGGCTGGATGGTTATAATTTTTGCATATTTTTAAACTTCTGAATAAAAGTTCAATGAACAAAACAATAATTAATTTAAACTTAAAATATTACATCATCCTAAATTGTCTAGAAACATACTTAGGGCATACCTTAAAATCAGGTGTTGTCACCACAATTACTTGTTAATCTACAAAACCTTTTCAAAATCTGTGAGCACTAACATTGGACTTGTAGTCAGGTTTCCCTGAAATGTGCAATTAAACTGAAAACCAGGAAAGAAGCTACAAATCATAGAATGGGAAGTCTATAATAATCTGTTTGTCTAGAAAAAATTAATTGATTATGTAATTGGGTATGCCATTGTACACTGGCTAACACATTTAATTCATATTGATGTACTTTAGTGGGACAATTGATTCAAAAGTATTGTGCTTGAAGATTAAATATGTAGAACTGATATTTACTTAGAAATGTAAATACATGTGGTGGTTGAATAGTCAGCTATAGCCATCAGTTGATGCTGACTCTCCTCATATTATTGTTTAAAAACAAAACAAAATAATAACAAGTTTAATTGTTTCATTTCATATGTGGAAATTGATATTAATATTTATAGACCTCTGGGATAGCATTTAGTATTCTGCTGTAGAATAATAGTTTGGTAGTTATAACAGTTAAGTGTCTTAAATATTATATGTGTCCCTTAATATATTTCTGCTGATGAGGGATCCTGGGGATGATGTAGTTATCAATGCCAAATAAAGACTACTGCAGGAATTAATAATTGAAACACTTATTAACTGCATTTGTATCTTTTTTCAATGATGTGATTCAATTTGATGATAACATTCAATGATATTGACTATTTCCAGCATATTTGAAGGGCATAACCCTGACTTTCAAATTTGTGGTCAGCTCATTTTGACTTACATCTTTCTAGTTGTAAAAGGTGTGTTAGTCTTGAAAACAAAATGAAAATAAATGTATAAAGGATACAAAGTTGTCTTTAACTCTAATATTTATATGTCTAAAATTCCTGAGTTAGCAATGAACTTTAAGTTATCGAGTGTTCTTTTCTGGCACTGCTGTAGCAGACACTGATACCCTCCTGTCTATGTCATTACTTTCCTTATCACTGCAGTCCAAGTTAGCTCAATTTCCAACTGCCAGCACATGGATTTCTTTTCCTGAAAGCTTTCTTTGTCCGCTGGAGCCTGCTCTGCTACCTGTACAGCGGGACAGAAGTGCCCAGGAAATAATGCTGTTTGGTACCCAAAAACAGGCTTCCACAAGCTACCAGAGAAGTCCTCATCCAATGATCTCAAGAGGGATAACTTTGATGCATGTATTGTATATGGATTCACCAAACCCCACAGTGGTAACTTGCTTGATGGAACACACTTTACTAAACTACTTTTTTCTGCTTCAAATCTTCACTTCCTTACTTCTTCATTATTGATGCCTCATATAATCACCTTTAATATAAATTACTTTCATTCAAATCTTTGTCTCAGGAAATGCTTCTAGGGGAATGGACACTAAGATATATATAGATTGAAAAAAATTTATTTGATCATGATATTTGCTCTCAATCACAAATATAAAATGACATCTTTTGTGAATGTAGATTTTAAAAATCACATTTATTGAGGTATAATTTACACACAATAAAGTACAATCATTTTAGTTGTACAGTTCAATAAATTTGATACAACTATGTAATTTCCTTCATTATAATCAAGATATGGAACATCTGTCTCTAAAACATTCCCTCATGCCCCTTTGTAGTCAACCCCCATGACCCCCACTATCAATTCCTCACTATCGATTAGGTTTCTTATTCTAGAATTTTATATAGAAGGAATCAGAGTATATACTCTTTTTGTCTGGCTTCTTTAACTCTGCATTATGTTTTTGAGATTCATTCATTATGTTTTTTATGAATCAATAGGTTTTACTTATTGCTAAGTAGTATTCCATTGCATAGAAATGCTACAATTTGTGTATGCACTTATTTGTTGATGGGCATTTGGGTTGCTTTCAGCTTTTGGCTATTATGAATAAAACTGCTTTGAATATTTGTGAACAAGCCTTTGTGTGGACCTATGTTTCATTTGTTTTGGGTAAATACCTAAGAAGGGAATTCTGGGTTGTATAATAAGGGTATGTTTACCTGTAAAAAATATTTAACTGGTTTACAAAGTGGTTTTATACATTTTATATTCCCACCAATGGTCTATGTGAGTTACAGTTGCCCCAGGGCTTTCCCAACAATAGGTACTGTCAGTCTTTTAAAATCTTAGCTATTCTAGTGTGTACGTGATAGTGTCTCATTGTGATTTTAATTTGTATTTTACTCATGATTGGTGAAGCTAGGTATCTTTCAGATGTTTTTCTGGTAATGTATAGACTTTCCATTTGTGAAGTGTCTATTAAACTCAGTAATTTCAAAATTATTGAGTTTAAAATTTTAAAATTATTGAGTTGTAGATGTTCTTCATATATTCTGGATAACAGTCCCTTGTCAGATATATACATATTGCAAATAATTTCTTTCAGTCTTAGCTTGCCTTTTTATTAATAGTGTTTTTTGAAGAACAGAGTGTAATTTGCCATTATTTAAATAATTAGTACTCTTTTGATGTCCTAGAGAGGCAAAGATCTAAGAAATCTTTGCCTACTCTTAATTTTTTTCCCAGAAACTTTAGAGTTCTAGTTTCTCTGTTTTGGTCTATGATGTATTTAAAGGTAGGTTTTGTGTGAAGTGTGAGGTTTTTTCAAATGAACATAGTTTTTTCCAGCAACATTTGTTGACAAGTTTGTCTTTTCCTCACTGAATTATATTGACAATATTGTAAAAAAATGATTAAACATATATATGGGGTCTACTTTTGCACATTACTTGGTTCCATTGATTTCTATCTATACATTTTGATATGTTGTGATTTCATTTTTCTTCATTTCAGTATATTTTCCAAGATTCATTGTGATATTTTTGACTCATCATATCTTTAGAAATATGTTGTTTAATTTCCTAATATTTGTAGATTTTTCAGATGTGGTTTTGTTATTGATATTTACTCTAATCTTATTGTGGTTAAAGAATATACTCTAGGTGATTTCAGTCTCTCTAGATTTACTGAGATTTATTTTATGGGCTGTTTTATTATATGGTCTGTTTATTTTAGTGGGTGGCTTGTTTACACGCCCTTGAGAAGAATGTGTGTTCTGCTGTTGTTTGTTATAGCGTAGTGTAATGTCAATTATGTTAAGTTGGCTAACAATGTTTAGCTATTATATAGACTTACAAATTTTGTGTATATTTAATTTTTTGTTACCAAAGGAAGAGTATTAATATCTGAAATTATCCACATTAGTTTTATCTATTTCTTCCCTCATTTCTGAATACTTTTGGCTTCATGTAGTTTGAAGATTTATTATGGGCATATACACAAATAGGATGTTACATCCTCTTGACAAATTAATACTTTTTGTTATGAAATGTTCTTCTTTACTCTTGGTAATATTCCTCAATATTAAGTACATCATTTAAAAATGTTATATAGCCAGTTCATCTTTATTTGATTAGTGTTTTTATAGTGTACCTCAAAAAATCCTTTTACTATTTACCTACCCATACCTTTATTTTTACATTGTTTTTCTTATAGACAGCATATAGTTGAGTATAGTAGACACCGTGCTGTGTCACTTATATGCTCCTTCAATAAAAGACTTCTAGCCCAAGTTTTTGAGAATGCTGTCAGCAGATAGGCTTTAGCTTTCAGTTTCTTCATGAATTGCTTATGCTCCAGAGGGCTGCCTCATCATGTCTTCAGAAATTACGTTTCTGGCTCCAGTTGATGTATCAGAAAAGACAAGGCTAATCGGAGTTTTTTTGTTCATTGTAGAAGACCCATTTTTAAAAAGTCACCTTTACACTTCACTTTATTCTGATGCTTTCATTAAATTATATAGAAAATCAAATAATTATATGCAAATGTTTTAGAATGTTAAGAGACATTTAAGCTACTAAGTTTCCTTTTCTGTGTTAATCAATGAAATGTGGCCTTTGTCTGAGTTTCATGTCCTTTGGAGCTAGGAATGGATGATGTATGTTAATCTAGAAAGGATCATATCTTTTACAAAATAAACCAATTTTAACTTCTTTTTAAAGGATTGATTTAGATGAGACAGGATAAAAATAAAATGCCAAGACCGATTGGCAAAATGAGTTGGTATATTCTCATCAGTAGCCTCAATGACAAATGCATTTATTTTATTCTTCTACCCTCTGCAAGTGTCCTACAGAAGTACTTATATAGCATATAAGAGTGATCAGTTTCCAATTTGATAACTAAATGGAAACCGTAGAAACATTTATTGAATGCACGTTAGGTCCCAATTACTATCCTAGGCACTTTGCACACTCTCTATTTCAATCCTGGAAGTAAACCTGTGAGAGCTATAGACGCAATCACTCATGTTTTATTGGTGGTGAAACTGAGATTCATAGAGGTTAAGAGAATAGACATTGACAGTCTGATTCTAGATTGAGTGCTCCTTTTATGCTTTCATTTTGGTCTTAATTTTTGGACATAATTAAACAGAAGTTTTGGTACTAATTTTTTAGTCATCTGGGAAATATGCTAATATATCTCTGAGTATATATTTTATTTTTTGTTGATAAAACTATATAAAGAAATTGAAGAACTCTAACATTTATTTATATTTGAAGATGATATGAATATTTCATTTCAGATAATGTACATTAAATATTTCACTCTGATGACCTAGAAACATTAACATTGTACAGTAGCATTTGAATATTAACATTTAAAAATGCACTCACTTTTCAGTTATACCCTTATTTTGAATTATGGGGTCATGATTAAATATTTAACCAAGAACTCAAAACAATGGCAGAGGTTTGACATAGCTACAGTTGTGATTTGAGGGTCTCTCCCTCAAGGTGACTATTTGCTTCTAGCATCTGCCTAAATATGTAGATGCCTATATGCCTATAGTATAGGCATATAAGCAGGGATTAGTGTTAATTTTTTCAGTGTACTTAAAAAAATCTTTTTACTATTAACTTATTTAAACCTTTATGTGAGAAAAGAAATTTGTCTATTCATAAGAAAAAGAATGTGCACATAGCATATTTTGACATTAGTAGGGCATAATGTGTGAAATAATATAGATATCTTTAATGCTATGAAAACCAGGTAAACTATTATTTTTAGTAATTTTTAAATTTTGAATGAATAAATTGCAGAGGAAGACATATTTTAGAGAACATATTGATTTTTGTATAAAACCACTAGTTCATGATATATGACAGATTTAACTGGCAAGCCTAATGCATGGTTATAATTTCTTCTTAATATTCCGTTTTTCAACCACTGCTTAGCTTTACCTTACCCAAAATATATTTGTCTTTTTTTGCGTGTTATTGATTTCTCACTCTGTTAGTATTACCAGTATTTGAGGAGATCAAATAATATTTTAAATATTAGGCTCATTATTGCAGTCATTTTTTTAAAAAAATTACGTAAAAAGCAATTTTTCAGTCTCTACAATGCTCTAGACATCATAATAGGTGCTGAGAACACCAAACTAATTTTTTTAAAAGAAATTCCACATTGTAGGAGGTAAAAACAATTTGTCTCATGAGAAATGTAATTATATTATACCATATCATATCAACATGATATGATATAGAAGATATATTGCTTTGGTGGCCCAGCTGAAGAAATAAAATATCTTGCCTATAGATAGAGTGAGGTGCATTATGGTTTAGATGCTCCCTCTAGTTTGAATGCAAGTAATTTATTTGAAAGGTAGGTAAGTGAGACTATGAAGGTAATCGTAGGTAAGCAAGGGTAATATTTATACATGGGATTGGACACAGAATAAAAATAAGCTGATAATTCTCTGAAAGCCATAACATTAACTGGGAAACTTAAATAAAGGATCTAAGCTTGATTATAAGATGAAGAACAAATAATTTGGGGGGCCCAGACCGATGCTATTTCTTTTTTCTTTTTTGAGACAGAGTCTCACTCTATCACCCAGGCTGGAGTGCAGTGGCATGATCTCAGCTCACTGCAACCTCTGCCTCCCGGGTTCAAGCAATTCTCTGCCTCAGCCTCCCGAGTAGCTGGGATTACAGGTGTGCACCACCAAGCCTGGCTAATTTTTTTTTGTATTTTTAGTAGAGACGGGGTTTCACCATCTTGGCCAGGCTGGTCTTGAACTCCTCACCTTTGGTTCCACCCACCTCAGCCTCCCAAAATACTGGGATTACAGGCGTGAGCCACCACACCCAGCCAACTGATGCTATTTCTATAGAGAAAAATGATTGTATGAGCTCTTTTCTGACATATATTTTTCACAATTTTCTTAATTAGTCCAAAGCACCTTGAATGCTAAACTTGAAAATATAAGACCAGTGTGAAGCTAACATTTTCCACTAAGTATATCTCATCAGTGGGCATGTTCTGTGAAGAAAGTAGATAGTTTTGAGTATTCTTTTTTCCTTAGGATTTGATAAGAATTTGTGAGATAGATTGTTGGAGTTGAAAAGTGAGCCCTCAGTAATAGCAACATTCTTTTCTATCCATTTTACACAATGTCACAAATAAAGAGTAAATTTGGAGGCCAAAATATCATCTCGCTTCTTGATAGAGACTCTGTACGAGGATGTAATTTATTGTAAGAGCCAAATGGGTCTGAAATCCACACCCAAGGACTGGGCTGACTTACCCAACAGTTGGGGAAATATGCTTTTCATGTGGATCACCTTCCCATGGAAGATGGAATAAGGTGAGAGGAATTTCTACTTTTGGGGGCCAGCTTGTTCTGGGTGGAGCTGAGTTTAACATGCAAAGTTATCCTCCTCACATTTGTCAGATATACCAATGTGTTCCCGAGTGGCAGAGATAGTGAAGGAGTAGAGAGAGGCCAAGAGTGTGTGTAGAACAGATTCTCCTTCATAAAAATCAGAATTTGTGTTGGAGAGGTGGCAGGAGAGGGATATTTCCTCTTTTTTAGAGATTATGTAAAAAGATTAGAAAAAAACAGAAAAAATGATTTAATATTTTTCCTATTAGAAAAATTTGGGTTTGTTGTTGTTTAGGACAAAATGAGGAAAATTCATTATTTTGTAACTACTCATAATGATAAAGATATAGAAAATCATAGCATCAGAGTATCCCTTAAGTAAAAATGTTCTATTTGTTTAAAATCTGGTTATTACATTTTGGGCATCACCTTTGTTCTAACAATAAGTGTAAAGCACAGTTGTAATAACAAACTTAACTAAAATTTAACTTTGCTTCAAATTAGCTTTAACAGTATCACTATATATTTTAATTTAATATAGTCTACATCATCTTCCAAATTTTTACTCTATAGAATATCTAAGCAGCGAGATGCTCACATTTGAAAAATGGCACAGTCACATTAGTTGGGAAAATATTGAGCTCATAAAGCTTTGAAGGTCCCAGACTATGACTATGCGGTTTCTTAATTTGAATATAAATTGTGAATAACCTAGAATTTTAAAAACTTGACTACTGTCCTTTCTTTCACAGACTAATTAATAGGACCATTTTTTTTCTGTTTAAAATTCTTTAATGTGTGTTATTGTATTTTGTTCTCAAAGCTGTCTTCTCAGGTTGGTATTAAAATCAGAATATGAGAGATGAAAAAATCGAGATGTTAAGCTACATCATGGGTTCAAGGCAGAGGACTAGAGAGCTCGAGTCAAACCGGAGTCTTCTGACTTCCATTCTGTCAGCCTTTCCATTGTGGTGTTTTTATTAAGTACAACGTAAAGTCTGTCTTCATAGAAGGTCAATGCAGTCAATTAAAAAGGGAACCAAAAAAATAACATGAGCATTTAATGTAATAATAATGAAAGAAGCTACATTATTCAAAATAAATTTTCTCTTACTGAATTGATGAGTAGTTTGGAGGAAGGCAAAAAGGATTGAATTACAGTGTTTTGTGCCAAAGGGTTTTTTTGACCCTGAACCCAGTTTATTTTTCTGACTTTGAGATAAGATGCTGAGGTGGCATCAAGTTTTCTAGAAAAGGTCTAACATGATATGAACAGAAGAATTTATCACTTTCTCATATTAGAAAACTTTCCTTTTCCCTTGATATTTGAAGATGAAGGGTTCATTGATATATGTTTTCACTAACCCTTAGCTTAAAACTACACTATAAAAGATTGTGAAGGAAATAAATATGAACCTAATCTTGATTTCTGAAAAACTATTTCTTGTGAAACAAAAATGGGATAAATTGGTAATGCAACCTTTGTAAACATGATTTTATATTTTTTATGCTAAGGACTATACTCAGGAGCTTCATCTTCTACTCATTTACACGACATTTTATGGGTCAGACATCCTCTTCAGCTCAAGCAAGACTAGTGAAACATTTAGTCTAGAGGAAATTTTTATTTTTGAATAAACTTTGTGTATCAGCTTATGGTAAAGGATTCTACTGTTTTGGGTCTTTTCATTTTTTTTAGGGGTGTTTTTGTTCAGGATTGCTGTTTACTGGTAGTTGAAAATTGTATGGAAATGCATAGGATTTAGGTCTGTTTTTGAGATGATTTATGTCCAAGTAAATCCTGTAAACCGTCACCCCAAAGCATATTTATGGCTTCAAATATCTCTCTGTTTCCATTGCTCTTCTGCAGGCAGGAAGCGTCTCATTTAGGATTCGTGTCCTCTGGGAGGGAGAGAAAGTAGTTAGTATGCATTTTTTAGGATATTCTCTTAAAGATTGCTCCCATTATTAAAATGTTTTTTGAAACCAAAATACAAATAATTTTGCCAGCATTCAACTTTTTACTTTAGCTCGCTGAGAAGGACAGTTCCTACACTCTGAAATGTGTTGACTGGACTCCAGGATAAGTAGATATAAAACCAGATCAGTTTATGTTGAGAAATTGAATGTAGAATTGGAAAGCAGAAGGTTGTTGGGAAAGATGCTCTATACAGATTTACTTTTTAAGCTGTTTTGGTTTTACCTAGTGCAAATCATTTTACCTCTCTTGAGTCTCAGATTCCTAATCTGTGAAATAGATGTAATAATACACACCTCTGAGGGTTATAAGGATTAAGTAAGATGAAATTTATAAAGTAACATAGCATGGAGCTTTACACATAGTGGATGCTCTATGAATTCTAGTTGCTATTATTGATTTATTATAAAATATCTTTTAACCTGAGAATCCATATGAAATGTTAAAAATCACACCACACCACCACCAACACCACCACATTATTATTTATTTTAGGTTACTATAGAAGCAAGAAAAATAGGCTTCTGAAGGTCCTTGAGTCAAAGCTATTATAATGACTTTGTTCTTTTCATTACCTATGTTGATTTGTATGTAAATATATCTTCATTCTAAACCAATAGTTCTCAACTATCTCAACCAACAGTTGTCGAAGTTAAAAAAAAAAAAGAATACTCAGTCTTCTTTTCTATGACACTTAAACAAGAATCTCAGGGTACAGCCTGTGTATTTGTAGTTTTTAAGAGCTTTTCAAGTCAGATGCGGCCATTGATGAGAATATCTGGCCTACCATGCATCTAACCCCAAGACTGATGCATCATTTTTGTAAATTGCGATAAGACAATCAAATTAGGTTAAGGATATTGATTAAGGTAGGCATCTTAGGCTGTAATGCTTAATTACACTTCCTAAATCTTTTACTCTCTGGGTTATGGGCAGCATTAGAAACTTACAAGAAAGTCAAGTTTAGAAGAATCTGTATAATAGGCTGCTGAGCAGTGAAAAAAAAGTAAGTAGATATGGGAATTTTATTTGGAGAAAAAGTGAACAATGTTAGGTTATTGATTATTGATAGGCCCTCCATTTTACCATTATTTTATAAAGAAACCATGACTGACTCTTAATTAACACTCATCTCAGAAAATTTTACAGTTGAGAATGTGCAAGATCTGGGACATTCATATGGCTGCTTTCTTGTACTATAAACCACCTGTCTAGAGGCTTGTTTGGGGCTTGGTTTATTTATACAGAATGAAAAAAGGAAGAGTTCCATTATCAGATCAATTTGGAATTGACTAGCCACCCAAATTCAATGATGCAGAATCAAAGTGTCCTGATGATGCAAAGCAAACATTGCCTCTGAAGCCCTGGATTTAATCAGTGTTTGTGATGCTAGATCATATTAACATCCCCTAGGCAGTTGGCAGTGGTGATGTTCATTTAGGGCATCAATCTTTCTGCCCATGTTGGAGTTATAAATCTGGGCATTCAAAGGACTCTTGCAACAGTAATCATGTGGATAAGTGATTCTTTTTTATTTCCATGTGGTTTAGATAGCTATCATTTTGTATAAAACTAGTATATTCTTGATGACTAGAAGAATACATTTCTCTTTGTAAGTACATACATATTATAGCAAATGTATACACTGACACATCTAGACATCATGTGTAGATAGTATGTACCTCTTTGTTTCTAAAATATACATAATATATATTGCTACATTTCCCTATTTCCTGCTCAAAGAATGTACATGGTCAAAACATTAGTAAACATATACTATGCTATAATGTATCTATGAACTGAGTAATGAAGCCACACTGACTATTTGCTTTGCCAGAATCTGTCCAGCAATTATTTTAATCCATAATTTTGGTCCAGTGAGAAATTGTTAGTACCTACAGCAAGAACATGACATCATCTAGGACAGTAGATAGATTGATATGTGGACTACCGTGAAGTGAATGAGAAACATACAAATGAAAATGTTTTCTGACATTGTAAAACACAGTATTTTTTTATCAGAATATTTATGCAGTTTATCTTAAGTACAACGTGCTACGCTACTTAGAGAACACAGGTTTTTAGAAAAATCTAAAATTATTAGTCTTCAGCTTTTAAAATGTCATATTTTGCTTTATAATTTTATATGCTGTAAGTAAAATATTTAACTGGTGTATATGGTAGACTTTTGTGCCAGAGATTGTTCAAATAAACTATGGAATTCTTTTATTTTTTATTTATTTACTTATTTTCAACATTTATTTCAGAGTCAGGAGGTACATGTGTTAAGTTTGTTACCTGGGTATATTGTGTGATGCTGAGGTTTGGGGTATGAATTATCCTGTCACCTAGGTACTGAGCATAGTGCCAAACAGTTTTTCAACCTTGCCCGCTCCCTCCCTCCCACCTTTTAGTAGTCCTCAATGTCTATTCTGGCCATCTTTATGTTCACGAGCACCTGAAGTTTAGCTCCCCCTTGTAAGTGAGAACATGTGATATTTTATTTTTTTGTTTCTGCATTAGTTTACTTAAGATAATATTCTCCAGCTGCATCTGTGTTGCTCCAAAGGATATGATTTCATTCTTTTTATGGCTGTGTAGTATTCCATGGTGTATACGTACCACATTTTCTTTTATGCAATCCACTATTGATGGGCACCTAGGTTAATTTCATGCCTTTGCTGTTGGGAATAGTGCTGTAATGAATAGGCAAGTGCATGTGTCTTTTTGGTAGAACAGTTTGTTTTCTTTTGGATATATACCCAGTGATGGGATTGCTGGGTCAAATGGTAGTTTCAATTCTCAGCTCTTTAAGAAATCTCCAGACTCCTTGCTATAGTGGCTGAACTAATTTGTATTCCCACCCCAACAGTGTAAAAACATTCCCTTTTCTCCACAGCCCAACCAACATCTGTTGTTTTGTGACTTTTTAGTAATAGCCATTCTGACTCATGTGATATGACATCTCATTGTGGTTTTGATTAGCATTTCTCTTAAAATTAGCAATGATGAGCATTTTTTGATATATTTGTTGGCCACTTGTATATCTTCTTTTGAGAGTATCTGTTCCTGTGTTTTGACCATTTTTTTAATGGAGTTAGTTCTTTTTTCCTTGTTGAATTGTTTAAGTTCCATTATAGATTCTGGATATTAGGCATTTGTTGGATGCATACTTTGTGGATATCTTCTCCCTTTCTGCAGGGTATCTGTTTACTCTGTTGATAGTTTCTTTTTCTGTGCAGAAGCTCTTTAAAAGGTCCTACTTATCAATTTTTGTTTTTATTGTAATTGTTTTTGAGGACTTAGTCATAAATTATTTCCTAAGGCCCATGTCTAGAATGGTGTTTCTGAGGTTTTCTTCTAGGATTTTTATAACTTGAGGTCTTACATTAAAATCTTTAATTTATCTTGAGTTAATTTTCATATATGGTGAAAGGTAGGGGTCTTGTTTCATTTTTCTGAATATGACTAGCCAGCTATCCTGAGCATCATTTATTGAATGGGGAGTTCTTTCTGCATTGCCTACTTTTGTTGACTTTGTTGAAGATTAGATGTCTGTAGGTGTGAGGCTTTATTTCTGGGTTCTCTAATCTGATCTATTGGCCTATGTGTCTGTTTTTGTACAAGTGCCATGGTGTTTTGGTTATCGTATCCTTATAGTATAGTTGGAAGTATGGTAATGTGATGCTTCCAGCCTTGTTCTTTTTGCTTAGGGTTGCTTTGCCTTTTCAGACTCCTTTTTGGTTCCATTTGAATTTTAGAATGGTTTTTTTTCTGTCATTCTGTGACAAATGACATTGGTAGTTTGATAGGAATAGCATTGATTCTGTAAATTGCTTTGGGCAGTATGGCCATTTTCATGTTGATTCTTCTAATCCAAGAGCTTGGAAAGTTTTTCCATTTGTTTGTGTACTCTATGATTTCTTTTAGCAGTGTTTTTAAGTTCTCCTTGTAGAGATCTTTCACCTCCTTGGCTAGATATATTCCTTGTTATTTAATTTTTCTGTGTGTGGCTGTTGTAAATGGGACTGCATTCTTAATTTGGCTCTCACCTTGAATGTTATTGGTGTATAGAATTACTACTGACTTTTATATATTGATTTTGTATCCCAAAAGTTTGCTGAAATCATTTATCAATTCCAGAATCCTTATGGCTGTCTTTAGGGTTTCCTAGGTATAGAATAATATCATCTCTGAAGGGATATAGTTTGACTTCCTCTTTTTCTATTTGCACGCTTTTAAATTCTTTCTCTTGACTGATTGCTCTGGCTAGCAATTTCAGTAGTATGTTAAATAGGAGTTGTGAGAATGGGTGTTCTTGTCTTCCAGTTCTCAAGTGAAATTCTTCCAGTTTTAGCCCATTCAGTATGATGTTGGCTGTGGGTTTGTCATAGATATATGTTCCTTCAATGCCTAGTTTATTGAGTGGGTTTTTATCATGAAGGATGTTGGATTTTATCAAAAGCTCTTTCTGCATCTATTGAGATGATCATATGTTTTCTGTTTTTAGTTTATGTGGTTTTGTTCTGTTTATGTGGTAAATCACATTCATTGATTTGCATATGTTGAACCAACATCTCATCCCCAAAATGAAGCTAACTTGAACATGGTGAATTAACTTTTTGATGTTTTTGATGTCGAATTCAGTGTGCTAGTATTTTGTTGAGGATTTTTGCATCTATATTCATCAGGAATATTGCTCTGTAGTTTTCATTTTTTATTTTGTCTTTGGAAGGTTTTGGTATCAGGGTGATGCTGGCTTCATAGGATGAGTTGGGGGGAAGTCTTTCCTCATCAATTATTTGAAACAGTTTCAGTTAAATTGCACCAGCCCTTGTTCGTATGGCTAGTAGAATTTGGCTGTGAGTCCATCTGGTCTGGGGTCTTGGTTATCTTTTTTTTTTTTTTTTTTGATTGGTAGGTTTTCTTTTATTACTGATTTAATTTCAGAACTTGATATTTATATCTTTTGTATTTTAATTTTTTAATTTGATCTTGGGAGATTTGTATGTTTCCAGGAATTATTTATTTACTCCCTATTTTTTAGTTTGTATGTATACAGGTGTTCATTTTCATAACAGTCTCCAAAGATCATTTGTATTTCTGTGGGATCAGTTGTAATGTCACTTTTGTCATTTCTGATTGTGCTGGTATAGATCTCCTTTTCTTTGTTAATCTAGTAGCTGTCTATTGATCTTGTTTATCCTTACAAGAGACCAACTTTTGGTTTCATTGATTCTTTGTATGGATTTTTGGGTCTTAATTTCATTCAGTTCCACTCTGAGTTTAGTTATTCCTTTTCTTCTGTTAGCTTTGGAGTTAGTTTGTTCTTGCTTTTCTAGTTCCTCTAGGTGTGATATTAGATCATTAATTTGAGACCTTCTACCATTTTGAGGCAGGTATTTAGTTCTATAAACTTTCCTCCTAATACTGCTTTTTTTGTATCCCAGAGATTTTGGTGTGTTTTGTTTCTATTTTCATTTATTTCAAATAATTTTTTGATTTCTTTCTTGATTTGTTTGCCCAAAAGTTGTTGCACAACAAGTGGCTTAATTTCCATGTGATTTTGTGGTTTTGAGAGATCTTCTTTGTATCGATTTCTGTTTTTATTCCACTGAGGTCTGAGAGTATGATTGGTGTTATTTTGATTCTTTTAAATTTATTGAGACTTGCTTTATGACTGAGCATGTGGTTGATCTTGGAGTATGTTTCATGTGCACCAGAGAAGAATGTATATTCTGTGGTTGATAGATGGAGTACTCTGTAGATGTCTATTAGTTTAAGTGTCAAGTGTCAAGTTTAAGTCCAGAATTTTGTTGTTAATTTTCTGCCTTGATGGTCTGTCTAATGCTGTCAGTATGACGTTGAAGTTCCCCACTATTATTGTGTGGCTTTCTAAGTCTTTTCATAAGTCTAGAAGTACTTGTTTTAGGAATCTGGGTGCTTCTATGTAGAATACATATGTAGAATACATATGTATTCTGTATCTGGGTGTATTCTATGTAGAATATGTATGTACTTAGTATAGTTAAGTTGTCTTGTTGAATTGAACCTTTATCATTATGTAATGCCATTCTTTATCCTTTTTTTATGATTGTTGGTTTAAAGTCTGTTTAATTTGATATAAGGATAGTGACCCCTGCTTTTTTTGTTTTTCATTTGCATAAAACACAGGATTAAAATACCTTCTAATCTTGGACTAACAATCTACCTTGAACTAAAAGATATGTAAATCATCTGATTTCCTCTTCTCTTATTCTTTATATCTGACTAAGCCATTTCCTTTGACATATTGTTTTATATTTTTGGATCTCTTATTGTTTATGTGACTTCATTTCACTAGACTGCCCACTCTTCTGATGTTTTACCACAATCCAGTAGAATCTACTGTAATATTGAGAAGATATTTTAGATGCTCTGTTTCAACTAAACCAATTATGCCATCTAATATTGCTCTAGTTAAATTGTAGTTACCTTGCTCTTAATTTCAATTATTATTATTATTTTGAGACAGAGTTTCACTCTGTCACCCAGACTGGAGTGCAGCGGTGTGATCTTGGCTCATGTCAACCTCCACTTCCCAGGTTCAAGAGATTCTCCTGCCTCAGCCTCTTGAGTAGCTGGGATTACAGGTGCACGCCACCACGCCCAGCTAATTTTTTTATTTTTAGTGGAGACGGGGTTTCACCATGTTGGCCAGGCTGGTCTCAAACTCCTGACCTCAGGTGATCTGCCTGCCTCAGCTTCCCGAAGTGCTGAGATTACAGGCGTGAGCCACAGCACCTGGCTTTTAATTTCTTTCAAAAGTAAGACCTTTTTTTTTAAAAAAAATTAAAGTATATGTGCTTATATATAATTGTATCCTAAAGATATTAAATATATTTCACACATTTCAAAGATATATTCACATTAATATAATGGATTGTATTAAACAGTGAGATTTTGTCCAAGAAGATTGACAGCTTAGTTTTATTACATGAAATTTTTGGAATTTTTTCATAAACACTTTGAAAAATGTTTAAAAAACTTGGAAGAAAAGTAATACACATGGCAACTTTCCTCTTTCCTTAATGACTTGCAAAACAAAAGAAAATGCATATAAAAGGAAACATTTGTGGCCTAATTTTATTTTTTATTGAATTCTTATTGCTTAAAAAAAATGGTATTACCTTATGAAAAGTCAGTAAGAGTCAGACAATCTAAGTATTTTTGTACATTTGTTTTTAATTCTAAATTATTTCCTAAAATGCTCATAGAGGGGTATTAATAAATGTTAATTAAATTGCTATAATTTTTACTTACCCTATTCATCATTGTCATCTGTTGCTGCTCTTGCAGCAGAACAAGGAAATTGGTATAAACCATTCCAAGTTCAGAAGTCCATCTTGAATGCCTTTTAAAATGTTCATAATTCATCTAATAATTTATCTTTTAGTTATGATCAAAATTATATACAAATATTTGTTTACAGGACCTTTATTACACAAAAAGATCATGCAAAATAAAAAAATGCCCACTAAAGAATTGTTAAATAAATTGTAGTATATCTATGCTGTGGCATAGTATATGCTTTTTAAATTCATATTTTCAAAGGCTGTTAAATGGCGTGCAAAGGTCTCATAATATTATCTGAAACATTCACTATTGCAGGCCCTTTGTATAACATGATTCTGGTTGTTGTGATTTGGTGATTGAAGTACTGTGCGTATGGCATTGTTTGTTTCAATACATTCAGAAGGAAATGCATCAAATATTAAAAGAGATCATTGCTGGCTTGTGTTACTAAAAGTAAAAATTTCTTATACTTTTCTATATATTTTCCATTTTTACTGTAAATATGTATTATATTTTTGTTTGAAAGATGTTACAAAAAGAAAACTGTGGAGCTCAGTAAAGATAACAATGGACCCCAAAATATCATCATTTCGAAGCACAATTTTTTGTTAGTCTCTGGAGGACTACAGCCTGTCAGGTAACGACTCCATAACCAGAGCCCATATCATCCCAGTCAAACAGAGGATGATGAAAGATACTCAGAAGCCTCCACTGACCTTATGCCAAACACAAAGGCTTTGTGTCAGCTCTCTTATGCTCAAGTTTAACAGCCTTGGTGGCAGCAAATATTTGGTTCATATAAAACAAGAATAAAGCTGATGTAGTAAAGTTTTAAACATCATAATGTGAAAAATAAGATAACCCTTTTGGGAGCAATTGGCAATAATATCAAGAGCTTTAAAAAATGCTATATTTCTGGGCTAATTTAACATCTGAGGGTAAGTCCTAAGGAAATAATTTCAAATATTGAGCAAATTTTAGGTACAAATATGTTTAGATATTTTTTAAATGACAAAATATTAGATAGGTGCTAAATATCTATTAGAAGAATAATTATAGTATATTTACTTGATAAACTTGTGAAGATATTAAAAATAAAATATTGGAAATGCTTAAAATATGTGCGGTGAACAAGCAGGATATATCAATGAATCTACAGAAAGGATTTTAATAAGTTTGCATAAAGGGGCATTGGACAGAAAAAAGAATGAAATGAAATATGCCAAAATGATTAGTGTGGTTCTGTTCAGTGGTAGACCAATAGGGTTATTTGTGCTTTTATTTTTCTCTATATGCCTCATTTTCTTTTCTGACCGTTCTTTCATAAGACAAAATAAACATGACTAAACAAAGATGGTGTTGGAAAATTTTTGTCTGTATCATTTTAAAATAAAAATGGGACATTTAAAGTAAGCTCTCAAATGGTCTATACCACCTTGACTATAACTCAGTTATTTTACTGGCTCCCCATCCATCAGTATCAAGGCAGATAGAGGTCTGTCTCTAAAAAAGCCTCCATCTTTCAGAAGTCCACACCTGAATTTCACCCAAGAACCCTGCATCACCATTTTTCTGTAGGTGCTATGGACAGTGGTATGAGGAGGGAATGAAATAAAACTCTACTGAACAATAAAAAATTGTGTTTGAAAATAAGTTTTATTGATAATTTTTCACTAAATTATCACATGCAGCTATGGGGAAAAATCACCCCTATCCTTATATTAGAATCTCTGCATAAGAAGTACCAAGATGGGAAAGAGTGACCTGATGGGAACATAGGGTTCTGCGAAGAGAATGTCCAGTTGCACTTTCCTTGTAGTGGGAAAGCCAAAGGAATTGTGAGAGCTGAGATAGAGAGTATTCAATTATTGTTTGTTTACTTTGCTGTGTAGTAAACCTCATCTATTTACTCAAATCTCCAGTAAAAGTCAGTTACAGACATAGCGTTATACCAGTGGCTGTTTTGGGGAATGAAAAAATCAGTATTCCTTGCAGTGGGAAGTGATTCAGGGAAGGAAAGGGACAACATATTTCGGTAGCAAGACAAACTGAGCTAAATAAGAGGAAAGAACTTGAAGCCAGTAATGACTAGGAGAGATGCAAGCGCCCAAGAATTCAAGGAGAGATTGGGAGAGATGTTTCCTCCCATTTGGTTGGCCAAGCTAGTTTTATTTGTATTTCAAAGGGCAAGATGATGCCAGTTGGCATTAATTTATGGTTGAAAAAGGCAGAATTTTTTATATGAACTCGGGAACTCAATAATGAATCCAGTGATGTTGCATAAAATCAGAATTACCAAGCTCCTTTGCCTTTGTCAATTTTTTCTTTTGTTTCTAATAGTTGGAAGAGGGTTCTAACATCTCAGTGATAAGACAATTTATTTTCTAAAATTAATTCATTCACCTAACAATATTTATACTGTCTACTATATGCCAGGCATTGTTATAGGCACTGGTGATACATTGACTAGTAAACATACTAAATGCCCTACCTTTATAAGACTTATATTACTCTAAAATTAAAACCTCAAATTTAAAAAGTTAACAACGAAACCAGTACAATATAAACAGACAAATTCATTACATTTAAGCACCCATTCAACTGCATCCTAGAAGAATAGTCATTGTCTGGTAACATTACAGATCTTTTACTAGGTCCAGAAAGATAAGAACAATGTATTTATGTAGCTTAGAGTTATGTTGGATTCTTGCTACATTAATACTGAGAGTTCTGGACTTTTAGGGCCAAAATACAGCCCTATCCATCCTTCTAGCCCAGTTAATCTGCAGAGTGACTGGATTGAGAATAGTTATCTAGCAAGAATTTATTCCACTGTCTGGCTTTAAAAAATGAAAGTGGATGTGGGTAATAAATGAGCTGTGGAGTTAATGTTCTGTGCTTTGAATATTTGTGTCCCCAGTAAAATTCACCTGTTGAAGTCCTAATCCCCCAGGTAATAGTATTAGAAGGTAGGCCTTTGGGAGGTGATATAGTTTAGGAGGACAAATTAATGGATTGGTGACCTTAGAAAAGAGGCCTGAGAGAGACCTCTCAGCTCTTCCACTATATAAAGACAAAAATAAGACACCAACTATGAACTAGGAAACAGGCCCTTGCCAGACATCAAACCTACTGGCACCTTGATCTTGGACTTTCCAGGCTCTAGGACTGTGAGAAATAAACTTAGTTTGTTATACACTGTCCAGTTTATCATACCTTGTTATTTTAACTGAAATGGAAGAAGACAGTACAAATGCTTGTTAAAATGAACCTCATGAAAATGTGAGATTTTTCCTTCAACATTACTGATTTTATTTATTCCTAAGCCAAAATGGTCAGACCATATGGTTAGAAGACTCTTGACATAATGCTGAGGGTTGGCACTCCCTGAATCACTGCAGTGTAATTCAATGGCAACTGAAGTGAAACAAACATCACAAAAGCACACAGGCAAAATCCAGCAAAATACCATAGGAATTGTGCTTTGTTATTACCAGTTGGTCACAAATACTTAAATGTGGCTTTTATTAGGGACATGCTGTAGAACAGTAGTTTCTTGTGATACTTGTGGAAAAAGGATTCAATGGTCAAATGAATTTCATAAACCATTTATTTCCTGGAGGTTCTCAAAAGCTTGTCAATCTAATAAAGTCCCTAAGACATCCAACGTAAAGAAATCCCTTGGCCTTTGTTTACTCAAATTTTTTCTAAAGTTTTTTTTTTTTTGAAAATGAACTAAGTTTTTATATTTTGATTTTTTTGGTTTCTAGAAACATCTATTATCATCCCATAAATGTACTTTAAAAATGTTACTGTAATGTGTTTTAAATTTTAAATTTTGAGTGAAAAGATAATTACATTAAGAAGAGAATTTACTTGAAGTTCATGAATGGTGCATTTAATCATATTTGGTAGGCATCAACAAACCTGAAAAATATTTTTGAAGTCTTAATGAATAGTTTTTTTTCACTGAACGTCTAAACAATTTTAAAATAGCAAATAGGTTCCTAGGCCATACATAGATGATGGCAATTTGTTGCACAAATTTGCACTGGTAGATAATCGGATTTTTATCACTCATTTCAAGCTGATTATGCCCTTTGAAGATGTTCTGCTTTTCCCCGACTTTGCATCCAAGGCACACATTAGCTGGGCAATTGCTTGCAGTTTTTGTTTTTCATTCTCTAGCTTTTAATGCCATTTGAAGATCCAAAAACTTTCAAGAAGCAGCAAAGCAAGAAAGTACTATTCTGCTAGCTAAAAGAAAGTAAAACCATTTTCAAGGTATGTTTACTCCTCCAATTTCATGGATGCTAAAATCCACGAATGGGCTCCATCTCAAGGCCATCTTGAGCAGAATCACACTGCTTTGCATCTAATGTTAGATTCCTCCACCTAGGAGTATTTTTCCTGGGAGAGTATTTCTTATTAAAGATGAGCAGCAACATTTCCCAAGATGAGCAAAACTTTGTAATGGCTTGGTTTTTAGACACCTGATGGGATATGCTAATGCAACCAAAAGTGCCTCTCTGAACTAATAACAGCATCCTATGAGCAAAATAAAACCTTGCTATGCCTTTTTACTTTTGCTGCTAATTAAAATTATCAGGCTAATGAATAGAATTCTTGTCCTGTATATAATTGTTATCTTTCCTTGTTAAAATATCATCAAACACTTAAACACTATTTATATTTCATTTGTGAAGAGAGACTACTTATTTTAAAGTTCAGATAAGTGACTGGATTGTAAAGGAAATTAATGTCAGGCCTCTAAGCCTAAGCTAAGCCTGATCATATCCCCTGTGATCTGCACATACACATCCAGATGGCCGGTTCCTGCCTTAACTGATGACATTGTCTTGTGAAATTCCTTCTCCTGGCTCATCCTGGCTCAAAAGCTCCCCCACTGAGTACCTTGTGACCCCTAGTCCTGCCCACCAGAGAACAACCCCCCCTTTTCCTTTACCTACCCAAATCCTATAAAACGGCCCCACCCCATCTCCCTTCGCTGACTCTCTTTTTGGACTCAGCCCGCCTGCACCCAGGTGATTAAAAGCTTTATTGCTCACACAAAGCCTGTTTGGTGGTCTCTTCACACGGACACACTCGGATGGGGTCCTCCCTTGGGAGATCAATCCCCTGTCCTCCTGCTCTTTGCTCCATGAGAAAGATCCACCTACGACCTCAGGTCCTCAGACCAATCAGCCCAAAAAACATCTCACCAATTTGAAATCCGATAAGTGGCCTCTTTTTACTCTCTTCTCCCACCTCCCTCACTATCCCTCAACCTCTTTCTCCTTTCAATCTTGGCGCCACACTTCAGTCTCTCCCTTCTTTTAATTTCAATTCCTTTCATTTTCTGGTAGAGACAAAGGAGACACGTTTTATCCGTGGACCCAAAAGTCCGGGCTGGTCATGGACTGAGAAGGCAGAGTTCCCTTGGTGTTTAATCATTGCAGGGACGCCTCTCTGAGTATTCACCCAGGTTTCAGAGGTGTCAGACCACGCAGAGACGCCTGCCTTGGTCCTTCACCCTTAGCGGCAAGTCCCGCTTTTCTGGGGGAGGGGCAAGTACCCCAACCCCTTCTCTCCTTGTCTCTACCCCTTCTCCACCTTTCTGGGGGGCAAGAAACCCCCAACCTCTTCTCCTTCACCCTTAGTGGCAAGTCTCGCTTTTCTAGGCGAGGGGCAAGTACCCCAACCTCGTATCTCTATGCCCCAATCCCTTATTTCCGTGCCCTGACCTCTTATCTCTGCACCTCATCCCTTATTTCTATGGCCCAACCTCTTATCTCTGCACCCTGATCCCTTATTTCCATGCCCCAACCTCTTATCTCTGTGACCCAAACCCTTATTTCCATGCCCCAACCCCTTTCTGGCTTTTCTGGAGGGTAAGAACCCCTGAACCCCTTCTCTCTGTGTCTCTACTCTCTCTTTTCTCTGGGCTTGCCTCCTTCACTATGGGCAACCTTCCACCCTCCATTCCTCCCTCTCCCTTAGCCTGTACTCTCAAGAACTTAAAACCTCTTCAACTCACACCTGACCTAAAACCTTAATGCCTTATTTTCTTCTGCAATGCCGCTTGACCCCAATACAAACTCGACAGTAGTTCCAAATAGCCAGAAAACGGCACTTTCAATTTTTCCATCCTGCAAGATCTAAATAATTCTTGTCGTAAAATAGGCAAATGGTCTGAGGTGCCTGACGTCCAGGCATTCTTTTACATATCAGTCCCTTCCTAGTCTCTGTGCCCGATGCAACTCGCCCCAAATCTTCCTTCTTTCCCTCCCGCCTGTCCCCTCAGTCCCAACCCCAAGTGTCGATGAGTCTTTCTAATCTTCCTTTTCTACAGACCCATCTGACCTCTCCCCTCCTCCCCAGGCTGCTCCTCACCAGGCTGAGCTAGGTCCCAATTCTTCCTCAGCCTCCGCTCCTCCAGCCTATAATCTTTTTATCACCTCCCCTCCTCACACCGGGTCCGGCTTACAGCTTCATTCCTCGACTTGCCCTCCTCCACCTGCCCAGCAATTTCCTCTTAAAAAGGTGGCTAGAGCTAAAGGCATAGTCAAGGTTAATGCTCCTTTTTCTTTATCCAACCTCTCCCAAATCAGTTAGCGTTTAGACTCTTTTTCATCAAATATAAAAAACCCAGCCCAGTTCATGGCTTTTTCGGCAGCTACCCTGAGACGCTTTACAGCCCTAGACCCTAAAAGGTCAAAAGGCCATCTTATTCTCAATATACATTTTATTACCCAATCTGTTCCCGACATTAAATAAAACTCCAAAAATTAAATTCCGGTCCTCAAACCCCACAACAGGATTTAATTAACCTCGCCTTCGAGGTATACAATAATAGAAAAAAGTTGCAATTCCTTGCCTCCGCTGTGAGACAAACCCCAGTCACATCTCCAGCACACAAGAACTTCCAAACGCCTGAACCACAGCAGCCAGGCATTCCTCCAGAACCTCCTCCTCCAGGAGCTTGCTAGAAGTGCCAGAAATCTGACCACCAGGTCAAGGAATGCCTGCAGCCCAGGATTCCTCCTAAGCTGCGTCCCATCTGTGCAGGACCCCACTGGAAATTGGACTGTTCAACTCACTTGGCAACCACTCTCAGAGCCCCTGGAACTCTGGCCCAAGGCTGACTGACTCCTTCCCAGACCTTCTCAGCTTAGCAGCTGAAGACTGACACTGCCCGATTGCCTTGGAGGCCTACAGGACCATCACAGACACTCTAGGTAACTCTCACAGTGGAGGGTAAGTCCGTCCCCTTCTTAGTCAATACAGAGGCTACCCACTCCACATTACCTTCTTTTCAAGTGCCTGTTTCCCTTGCCTCCGTAACTGTTGTAGGTATTGACAGCCAGGCTTCTAAACCTCTTAAAACTCCCCAACCCTAGTGCCAACTTAGACAATACTTTTTTAAGCACTCCTTTTTAGTTATCCCTACCTGCTCAGTTCCCTTATTAGGCCGAGACACTTTAACTAAATTATCTGCTTCCCTGACTATTCCTGGACTACAGCTACATCTCATTGCCACCCTTCTTCCCAATCCAAAGCCTCCTTTGTGTCCTCCTCTTGTATCCCCCCACCTTAACCCACAAGTATAAGATACCTCTACTCCCTCCTTGGCGACCGATCATGAACCCCTTACCATCTCATTAAAACCTAATCACCCTTACTCTGCTCAATGCCAAGATCCCATCCCACAGTACGCTTCAAAAGGATTAAATCCTGTTATCACTCGCCTACTACAGCATGGCCTTTTAAAGCCTATAAACTCTCCTTACAGTTCCCCCATTTTACGTGTCCTAGAACCAGACAAGCCTTACAGGTTAGTTCAGGATCTGTGCCTTATCAACCAAATTGTTTTGCCTATCCACCCCATAGTGCCAAACCCATATACTCTCCTATCCTCAATACCTCCCTCTACAACCCACTATTCTGTTCTGGATCTCAAATATGCTTTCTTTACTATTCCTTTGCACCCTTCATCCCAGCCTCTCTTCACTTTCACTTAGACTGACCCTGACACTCATTAGGCTCAGCAAATTACCTGGGCTGTACTGCTGCAAGGCTTCACAGACAGCCCCCGTTACTTCAGTCAAGCCCAAATTTCATCCTCATCTGTTACCTATCTCGGCATAATTCTCATAAAAACACACATGCTTTCCCTGCTGATCATGTCCGATTAATCTCCCAAACCTCAATCCCTTACAAAACAACAACTCCTTTCCTTCCTAGGCATGGTTAGTGCGGTCAGAATTCTTACACAAGAGCCAGGACCGCACCCTGTAGCCTTTCTGTGCAAACAACTTGACCTTACTGTTTTAGCCTAGCCCTCATGTCTGCGTGCAGCGGCTGCCGCTGCTTTAATACTTTTAGAGGCCCTAAAAATCACAAACTATGCTCAACTCACTCTCTACATTTCTCTTAACTTCCAAAATTGATTTTCTTCCTCATACCTGATGCATATACTTTCTGCTCCCCGGCTCCTTCAGCTGTACTCACTCTTTGTTAAGACCCACAATTACCATTGTTCCTGGCCCGGACTTCAGTCGAGCCTCCCACATTATTCCTGATACCACACCTGACCCCCATGACTGTATCTCTCTGATCCACCTGACATTCACCCCATTTCCCCATATTTCCTTCTTTCCTGTTCCTCACCGTGATCATGCTTGATTTATTGATGGCTGTTCCACCAGGGCTAATTGCCACACACCAGCAAAGGCAGGCTATGCTATAGTACAAGGCACTAGAGTGCCTCTTAGAACCTCTCATTTCCTTTCCATCATGGAAATCTATCCTCAAGGAAATAACTTCTGTGTTCCATCTGCTATTCTACTACTCCTCAGGGATTATTCGGGCCCTCTCCCTTCCCTACACATCAAGCTCGAGGATTTGCCTCCACCCAGGACTGGCAAATTAGCTTTACTCAACATGCCCTGAGTTAGATAACTAAAATACCTCTTAGTCTAGGTAGACACTTTCACTGAATAGGTAAAGTCCTTTCCTACAGGGTCTGAGAAGGTCACCATAGTCATTTCTTCCCTTCTGTCAGACATAATTCTTCAGTTTAGCCTTCCCACCTCTATACAGTCTGATAACAGACCAGCCTTTATTAGTCAAATCAGCCAAGCAGTTTTTCAGGCTCTTAGTATTCAGTGAAACCTTTATATCCCTTACAGGCCTCTGTCTTCAGGAAAAGTAGAACGGACTAAAGGTCTTTTAAAAACACACCTCACCAAGCTCAGCCACCAACTTAAAAAGGACTGGACAATACTTTTACCACTTTCGCTTCTCAGAATTCAGGCCTGTCCTCAGAATGCTACAAGTACAGCCCATTTGAGCTGCTGTATAGACGTTCCTTTTTATTAGGCCCCAGTCTCATTCTAGACACCAGACCAACTTAGACTGTGTCCCCCAAAAACTTGTCATCCCTACTATCTTCTGTCTAGTCATACTCCTATTCACCATTCTCAACTACTCATACATGCTCCCTGCTCTTGTTTACCCTGCCAGTTTACATGTTTCTCCAAGCCATCACAGCTGATATCTCCTGGTGCTATCCCCAAACCGCCACTCCTAACTCTTGAAGTAAATAAATAATCTTTGCTGGCGGGACTATGCTGAATCTCCTTAGGCACTCTCTAATCAGATGTCCTGAGTCGTCCCAATTCTTAGACCTTTAATACGTGTTTTTCTCCTTCTCTTATTCCATTTAGTTTTTCAATTCATACAAAACTGTATCCAGGCCATCACCAATAATTCTAAATGACAAATGTTCCTTCTAACAACCCCACAATATCACCCCTTAGCACAAAATCTTCCTTCAGCTTAATCTCTCCCACTCTAGGTTCACAGGCCACCCCAATCCCACTTGAAGCAGCCCTGAGAAACATCACCCATTATCTCTCCATACCATCCCCCAAAATTTTCGCTGTCCCATCACTTTACCACTATTTCATTTTATTTTTCTTATTAATATAAGAAGACAGGAATGTCAGGCCTCTAAGCCCAAGCTAAGCCATCATATCCCCTGTGACCTGCACGTACACATCCAGATGGCCGGTTCCTCCCTTAACTGATGACATTCCATCACAATAGAAGTGAAAATGGCCTGTTCCTGCCTTAACTGATGACACTGTCTTGTGAAATTCCTTCTCCTGGCTCATCCTGGCCCAAAAGCTCCCCCACTGAGTACCTCATGACCCCCACTCCTTCCCGCCAGAGAACAACCCCCCTTTTTCCTTTACCTACCCAAATCCTATAAAACGGCCCCACCCCATCTCCCTTCGCTGACTCTCTTTTTGGACTCAGCCTGCCTGCACCCAGGTGATTAAAAGCTTTATTGCTCACACAAAGCCTGTTTGGTGGTCTCTTCACACGGACATGCATGAAAATTAACATCAATAATGTGCTTTGCTGTCTTTAAAAATAATCCAATAAAAGAAGTTAGCTTCAAAGTAAGATCCAACCAGCTTTTAGTTAAATTATAATCCTATTAAATAGAAGACTCAAACTGAACTTCTTAGAGGTATCAGCTATCAAAATCAAGTAGAAATTAATTAAATAAATAGCTATTAAATTGACATATATTACTCATATTATGGGCTATGCACTCTGATAGATGTTAGGGAGATAGACAGCACAGTCATGGTCCCTTTCTTTCTTTTTTTTTTTTTTCACATTCAAGTTTATTTATTATATTTCAAGATAGGTGTTCAATATTTGCATATAGTTTTTTTTTCTTTTCTTAATTATTATTATTATACTTTAGGTTTTATGGTACATGTGCGCAATGTGCAGGTAAGTTACATATGTATACATGTGCCATGCTGGTGCGCTGCACCCACTAACTCGTCATCTAGCATTAGGTATATCTCCCAATGCTATCCCTCCCCCCTCCCCCCACCCCACAACAGTCCCCGAAGTGTGATGATCCCCTTCCTGTGTCCATATGTCCTTTCTTAAAGAGGTTACATTAGAGTAGAGAAAAACGTGCAATAGATATGCAATCATGCCATGCTCAGTGTTGGAGAGTAGGGAGGAAGTGGCAATTCACGAATGCTTCCAGAGGAAGTGAATCTGAATTGAGCTTTTATAAGTGACTTATAGTTAGACTTGGTGAGCTGAGGGGATTAGACATTCCAGGTCGAATGCACAGTATGTGCAATGGTACGGGGTGAAAAGGAGCTTGCTGAGTTCTGACATCTGGGATTAGTTAAAGTCAGAGTTAGTTTAGTTATATGCCATGCTAAGGAGTTTATATTTTATCCTGTAGTCAATGAGGGTCATTGACATATCTTACTCAGGGATTTCATAGATCAGAACTTAATCAAGCACATATTTATGATTATGATGGGCAGCATTCAACATATCAGATTGTGGTGGTGGTGGTGGTGGTGGTGTGTGTATTTGTGTGCGAGAGAGGAGAGAGAGCAAGAACTCAGGTATGGAAAGATTTATAGGGCTCAGTAGTTTAGTAGCAGTGGTGGTGGCAGAGAGTGGCAGTTGGGGTGTGAAGGGCACCCTACATTGCTGGCAGGTGAAAGTAAAATTCCTTTCTGTGATTAGGAATAATTCGTCATATGGAGCCAAAGGTAAGAGTTTTTCTCTTGTTCAAGGAAATAGTGATTTTTCTTCTGGTGAAACCAGAAGGGGAATACTTCTGGGTTTCAGGTTTTAGGCTGGTTGGTAAAGATGTCTCTTTTCCTGATCCTGTGACTCTGTCTTCCTTAATAAGATTAATTTACTTCTTCAATCTTTTATCTCTTTTATGTCTGAAATAAATTTTTTCATAATGTAAAGTACAATTTTCCAAAGTAAAAGCTACAGCTGATTATAAAATCCAAACTAAATCTGCATTGTGCTGAGAGTTTATCAGCTTCATCAAATGCTCAGACATTTACCCACAATTCAACCTTCATAGAGCTGTCAGTTTCTTTCCTTTTAAAATATGTTTGTCAATTTTATATATATATATTGTATATATATTTATTTATATATGTAAAATCTTTAGTGACCCTTCATTGCATATATGATGCAACATCATTTCCTGACATGTGAGAGTAGTTTATTTTTCAAAAATAATTAACACTATTTGAGCCCCAACTTTTCTTAGTACCTGCCATGATTTTTTTAAATACAAAGGGTCCTTTAGAGACAAGCAAATTAACTCAGTCTGCTAAGTTAAAAGTAAAGGAGATTGAGTGTGTGTGTGTGTGTTTTTTCTTCTTTTGGAAAGGTAAGGAGCCGGTCATTAAATTCAAGGGTAGGAAGATAGGCTAGGCATTATAAAGCTACAAGAATCAGGAATTGAAAAGTCTTTGTGATTTTTCCTTCTCCAGGTCTGCCGTGCTATAATCTCTTAACCCTATTCCTCTTTATATGCCTGTTTTAATTCTCTTCTGTAAAGTCTGGTTCTGTTTAGATATAAACTGAAGGTCTTAGTCACAGATTTATACAAGCTTTCCTGTAAAGACCCCAAATAACAATACTACTACTGGGTAGCTAATCACAGGAAAAGAAGTCATTATATAAAATAGATACTTGAACATGTATGTTTGTTGCATCACAATTCACAATTGCAAAGATACAGAATCAATGTTAAGTGTCCATCAACTGATAAGTGAATAAAGAAAATGTGGTATCTATATACCATGGAATACTACTCAGCCATTAAAAATAAAAAATAATGTATTTCACAGTAACTTGGATGAGACTGAAGGCTATTATTCTAAGTGAAGTAACTCAGAAGCAAAAAACCAAATACCACATTTTCTCACTTATAAACGGGAGCTAAGCTATGGGTGTGCAAAGGCATTCAGAGTGGTATAATGGACATTGGAGACTCAGAAGGGGGAAGATGAGAGGCAGATGATGAAAAACCACCTAGTGGGTAAAATGTGTACTATTCAGGTGCTCGGTACACTGAAACTCCAGACTTCACCACTACACAATTCATCCGTGTAACCAAAAACCTCTGTACCCCTAAAGCAATTAAAGTGTAAAAAATAAAATTAAAAAAGAAAAAAAAGCAAATACCTAATGGCTCCAACACAATTCCAAAATGTCAGGAAAGACATCCTAATTTGTTCATCTTAGGCCACATATTAGCCCATTTCAGTGGGTTAAAAGCAGTGGGCTAGGTAGCTTGGGCCAGTGCCCACTCGCTGGGGATGTAGAGAGGAATGGAGACATGCTCCAAGGAGGAAATCTGAGGGCAGGAAGAAAACAATTGGCACTCTGAATCACCAGCTGAGCCGTATTCCTGAATCTGCTGCTACTCCCCCACTTCTTTTCCTCAGAGCATCTCACAAATTTCAACTTAACCTAAGTTCTAACTCTTTAATTTAGATGCTAATGAGCAGTGAAATGACCCAACTATGGACATGAATAAAGAAAAGGTAGAACGAAGGTCTAAGGGGAAACTCATGAAAAAGATAATGAACCCTTGAATAATCTAGCATTACCTGGCATATGTGTGACCTACTGTCTGTGGGGCAAGAGGACTCACTCATCTTCCTAAACTATTGGTATGGTTACAAGGACCTGAATTTTCTCCTGCCAATGTAGCACAAGCTGAATTAGTTCTATGAATCTTTCCTGGAAACTGCTTGGTATTTAACCTCTTCTCACCTTCTGCTAGCAATTCTGAAGTGGATATTTTTCTTGTTTCTATTTGTGCTGTTTTAGTCCTTTCTTTTCAGAAACTGCACCCTTAGTACATTACTTTGCTTCCTTAATAATGAGAATATCAATGTCCCCAGAAGCAAAACACGTAAATTTAACCCTTCTTGCTTTTTTTTGTGTGGAAAAAAAGCTTTCTGGAGTTTTTTTCTCCACTTTAGTATGTGTGTAAGGATGAGCATTGATAGATGCAGGAACATATTCTCTTCCCTGTAGGTGATCCAGGATTATAACTAGGGGTGAAGGATAATGGTCTTCTTGTCCACACCGCTTCTAGCTTTGGGTGAAGTAGCAGTAGAGCTGATGGGAAGGCACTACCATTCTGATGTTGGAGTAATGGCTCAGCAATGGAAATGTTCAAACTAGCTTTCAATAGATTTATATAATTATGGTTTGACATATGGCCTCATCTCAGGAGCTATCTTTCCTAAATGATGCCCCCTCCATTGAACATCTGTTTTGGTTTGAAACTGGAAGAAAAATAAAAAAACACCAAAAATTTTTAAAAAGACCATTTACAAAATTAAACCTACGTTTTTTGAAGCCCTTGATGCCAGGGTTTCCACAGAGGTATGACTAAAGCACAAACGAATACCAGAATAAGGCTGAGTGGCCCATTCCCTTTGAACTAAAGCAGTTTCATAATCTTGAGTGATTTATAATCTATATGGAAGGTGGACCATCATCTTTCACATGTCAATTCATTGACTTCCTTATTTCCAATGACTTCCTTTTCCTCTTTCCCTTAACAACCTACTTTCTTCGTCATGCCTTGCCCCTAATAAGTGCCCCATCCTGTAATAGCTAATTCAAGGATCTAACTTCCTGACCCAGTTCTCCTCTATTTTCAGCATACTTGTTCAGTAGTTCTCCTTATGCCTATCCATAGATCTTTTTGGCTCCTCCTATTCTCCCAACTCATTTTCCAGTTCATCATGTTTCCCTTCTATTCACAACCCTTATATTCAGTTTAAACTTTAAGTTATATTACATCAATAAACTCACTATTATCATAAATTCCTTTTCACTTTCCTTTTGTCACATCTCTGTGGCAGAATCCCGTTCCTAGATGAAGCCAACTGTCTGCTTTACTTGTACTGGTGCCCAGGTAGCACAAAGGTCTTTGAGAAATTATTATAATAAAACATACTTTTTCTTCTAAAAATCATAACATGACTTCAGACAAACTCTTAGTATTGTTGGCAATCATGGTTCATACCTCTGGGCAATCTTCCCACTACGCACATTGATATTTCAAAGTTTCTATACTCTTCTCAAATGTCTAATATGTACATTCCCACTCAATCCCTCAATGTCAGCATATTATCTTATTTTCTATTTATAGAGGGAAAAAAGAGAAATAGACAAAAAAGAACTAATTCCCAAATTTAGTTGTACTTCTACCCATCGTCCTCTCCCTCTTACAGTGGAAGAACTGGTCCTTCATGTCCTCCTGGCCAAGACTAAAGTGACTCCATTTGTTTTCTCAGAAACTGTAGGCTATTGCTTGTCTTCTTACCTTTTCCTTTTAATTACATCCAATACCCCCCTCTACTGGACTATGTGCAGTGACAATTGAGCATGTTCAAATCACTTCTACCAAAACGAAACCAAAAAACAACAACAAATAACTTTTGTAGCACATTTCTCAAAGAAATTGTCCATGCTCAATTAGTATTTGAATAAACAAAGACATTATTTGAAAATATTTGGCTTATCAAAATATTTCATTTTCAGAAAGATTTTCACTGTGTAAAAGCTTTAAATATAAATGTATATTTATTGAATTTCTACTGTATTGAGTATTAGGGATATAGTATATACAGGAGAGTTCTCTCTATATTTCGATGGGCTTACTGTCTAGTAGGGAAGACTGGCAAGTAAACATTAACAACACAACTTTATGCTGTATAAATGTATATGTATGGACTATGGAAGCATACACAAAAGCAATTGAAAATTTAAAATGAAAATACAACATAATTTTTACTGAGGTAGGGTAAAATTCAGACAAATGTGTTTTTAACGTAAAATGAGAAATGTTCTCTTTTTAAACTTTTATTTTAGGTTCAGGAGTACATGTGCAGGTTTGTTATATGGGTAAATTGCATGTCATGAGGGTTTGGTGTACAGATTAGTTCATCACCCAGGTAATAAGCATAATACCCAATAGGCAGTTTTCCTATTCGTCTCCCTTCTCCCATCCTCCACCCTTAAGTAGGACCCGGTGTCTCTTGTTTCCTTTTCTGTGTGCATGTGTTTTCAGTGTTTAGCTCCCACTTATAGGTAAGAATATGGAGTATTTAGTTTTCTGTTCCTGCATTAGTTCCCTTAGAAAAATGACCTCCAGCTCCATCCTTGTTGTTGCAGAGGACATGATCTTGTACTTTATCATGGCTGCATAGTATTCCATAGTGTATATATACTACATTTTCTTTTTCTAGTCTACCATTGGTGGGCACTTAGGTTGATTCCATATCTTTGCTATGGTGAATAGTGCTGCCATGAGCATATGCATGCATATGTCTTTATAGGAGACCCATTTCTATTATTTTGAGTATATACCCAATAATGAGATTGCTGAGTTGATGGGTAGTTCTATTTTTAGTTCAAGAAATCTCCAAACTACTTTCCACAGGGGCTGAACAAATTTACATTCCCACCAACAATGTATAAGCATTTTCTTTCCTCTGCAGCCTTGCCAATATCTGTTATTTTAAAACTTTTTAATAATATCCATTCTGACTGGTATGAGATGGTATCTCATTGTGATTTTGATTTGCATTTCTCTGATGATTAGTGAGGTTGAGTATTTTTTCATATATTTGTTGGCTGCTTGTATGTCTTCTTTTGAGAAGTTTATGTTCTTTACCTGCTTTTTAATGGGGCTATTTGTTTTTTTATTCTTGTTGATTTGTTTATTTTCCTTGTGGATTCCGGATTTTACTCCTTTTGTCAGGTGCATAGTTTGTAAATATTTTCTCCCATCCTGTAGGTTGTCTGTTCATAGTTTCTTTTGCTGTTCAGAAGGTCTTTAGTTTAATTTCATCCTGATTGTCAATTTTTATTTTTGTTGAATTTCCTTTTGAGGACTTAGTCATAAATTCTTTCCCTATACCAATGACCAGAAGAATATTTCCTAGGTTTTGTTCTAGGATTTTTACAGTTTTTGTTTATAAATTTAAGTCTTCAACTAATTTTGAGTTCTTTTTTGTATATGGTAAGAGGTAGGGGTCCAGTTTCATTCTTCATAACAATACCTCATATGGTTAGCCAATGAGGAATACTTTTCCTATTGCTTATTCTTGTTTACTCTGTCAAAGATCAGTTGGTTGTACATGTGTGGCTTTATTTCTGGGTTGTCTATTCTGTTCTATTGTCTATGTGTCCATTTTTATATCAGTAGCATGCTGTGTTGGTTACTGTAGCCTTATAGTATATTTTAAAGTCTTGTAATGTGATGCCTTCACCTTTGCTCTTTTTTCTTAGGATTTCCTTGGCCATATGGGCTCTATTTTAGTTCTATATGAATGTTAGAATAGTTTTTACTAATTATTTGAAGAATATCTTTGGTAGTTTGGTAGGAATAGCATTGATTCTATAAATTGCTTTGGATAGTATGGTCATTTTAACATTATTGATTCTTTCTACCCATAAGCATGGAATGTTTTTGCATCTGTTTGTGTCATCTCTGATTTCTTTGAGCAGTGTTTTATAATCCTTGTTATAGAGATATTTTACCTCTCTGGTTAGTGATATTCCTAGGTATCTTATTCTTTTTTTGGTATTGTGAATAAGATTACATTCTCATTGGGTATAGGATTTTGTGAATAGGCTATTGTGAATAGGATTTGGGTCTCAATTTGGACTTTGTTGGTGCATAGAAATGCTACTGATGTTCTTACATTGATTTTGTATACTGAAGCTTTGCTGAAGTTGTTTTTCAGATCTAGGAGCTTTTCGGCAGAGACTATGGGGTTTTCTAAGTATAGAATCATATCATCTGCAAACAGATAGTTTGACTTCTTCACTTCTTATTTGGATGCCTTTTCTTTCTTTCTCTTACCTGATTGCTCTGGCTAGGACTTCCAGTACTATGTTGAATAGGAGTGGTGAGAGTGGGCATCATTTTCTTATACCATTTCTCAAGGGGAATGCTTAAAACCTTCGCGCATTCAGTATGATGTTGGCTTTGGATTTGTCATAGATGGCTGTTATTGTTTCAAGGTATATTACTTCAATTCCCAGTTTATTGGTAGTTATTAACATTAAGCAATGTTGAAATTTTTCAAAAGTCTTTTCTGTGTCTATTGAGATGATCATGTGGTTTTTGCTTAAGGGATGAATCACATTTATTGATTTGTGTATGTTGAACCAATCTTGCATCTCAGGAATAAAGCCAACTTGGTAGATTAGCTTTTTGTTGTGCTGTTGGATTTGGTTTGGTATATTTTGTTGAAGATTTCTTGCATCTATGTTCATCAAGGATGTTGGCCTGAAGTGATCTTTTTGTGTGTGTGTCTCTGCCAGGTTTTGGTATCAGGATGATGCTGGATTAATAGAATGAGTTAGGGAGGAGTACTTCTTCCCTAAAAGAATAGTTTTTAAGAATAGTTTCAGTAGCAATGGTACCAGCTCTTCTTTTTACATCTGACAGAATTTGACTGTTGTATTGAAACTGTAGCATAGTGTGTATTTATGTCTACAAATTTTATATAAATTTTGTGAGGTCATTTGAGTCGAGACTTGCACAAGTATTTATTAAAATTTATTATAAAGAAATTAATAAATAATAGATTTTAATACTTGTGCAAGTTCCGACTCAAATTAAAGGATCTTAGATTTTACTCTAAAATCTCCTAATTACCCATCAAATCTTTCCAATATTTAAAAGAGGTCTATTTTTTCAAGTGACCACTCTTTCTTTCTTCTGTAATGAGTTCCTGGTGTTGACTCACAGTTCATAATGTTTTTGTTTCAGTTTACCAAGTCTCTGTATCAGAATAAACCTCCCAGAAAGAACACTTAGCAACATTATATTTTAAAAAATCATCTGTTTGAAGCCACAGAGAATTGATGACATGAATACCCAAATATGTGGGTAAAGTAAAATAAATACTAAAATATTAAAATAACAGTGATATATTGTGGAATTTATGCATGCATAGACATGGATGTGTGTGTGTGTGTGAGAGAGAGAGAGAGAAAGAGAGAGAGGAAAGAGAGAGAAAAAGAGAGAGAGAGGAGAGAGAGAGAGAAGCAGTAATATTTAAACCCTAAGTTATAATTACATTAAATGTAAATGGACTAAATACTCAAATTGAAAGAAAAATATTGCCAGAGTAAACAAAAAATTAAAATCATTTCTATATTACTTACAAATGGGGCAGCTTAAATATAAAGCTGTGAAAAGATTGAAAGCAAAATGCTGTAAAAGATACTAACCAAAATGGCTGATAAAGTTATCCGATATCGTACAAAGTAGATTTTTAAACTGAGACATTCTAGAGATAAGGATAATTTATAGCAAAAATGGGTTAACATACAGGTATCTCAGTCCATTTTGTTGCTATAACAGCATACTTGAGACTGGATAATTTGTAAAGAAAAGAAGTTTATTTGGCTTATGATTCTGGTGACTAGAAATTCCAAGAGCATGGGTGCTGGCATCTGCTTGGCTTCTGGTGATGGTCATGTGCTGTGTCACAACATGGCAGAGTAGAACAGCAAGTGGGTGTGTATAAAGAGAGGCACACAAGAATCTGGGCTCACTTTATAACAACCTGTTATTTGAGGAACTGATATATTTTCAAGAGAGTGAGAGAACTCACTCACTCCCATAAACTTACTCATTCCCACAAGATGGCGTTAATTTATTCATGAGGCCATTGCCCCCATGATTCAAACACCTTCCACTAGGCCCTGCCTCCAAACACTGCTACATTGGGAATTAAATTTCAGCATGAGTTTCAGTGAGGACAAATCACAGCTAAATCATAAGCAATAGAACAGACACATAATTCTATACACACGACTCTGTATTCGTATGTACCTAGTAACATAGCTTGAAGGCATATGAAGCTATAACTTGTACATCTACAGGGAAAGTTAATCAAATCCAACATCATTTGACTTGAATGAATTTCTCTCAATAAATGATAGAACAGACAAAAATTAAGTGTGTAGAAGATTTAAAAATACAATAACAAATGGTTATATAGATACACAAATACACATACGTAATATAGGTGTTATGTAGCCAACATTGCAGGTCACAAAATCTTTTCAGGTGCTCATGGAACATTTTTAAAATTGACCATATGCTGCTGCATCAAGCAAGCTTTAACACATCTCCAGAAATTGAAATATTGTAGATTATTTATGTCAGTGAAATTAAGCTAGAAATTAATAATGCTGATAGAAAATATAAAATTAAGGAATTCCCTTTAAAAACGTAATGCTTAAATAATTAAATCCCAATAAAATAAAAAATATTTTAATTGAAAGATAATTAAAAGATACCATTTAAAAACCTGTGGCATAAAGCAAATCACTACTTAGAGAGAAGCTTATGGCTCTAAATAAATATCTTAGAAGCAAGATTAAAAATAAGTATTGCTCTCAATAAGTGGTTAGAAGAACAGTTCAGTAAATCTAAAGAAATTAAAAGGAATACAATAGTAAAGAGAGTAGCAAAGATCAATGAAATAGTAAGCAGGAATAAAATAGAGAGGGTCAGCAAAGCCAATAAATAGTTCTTTACAAAGATTAATAAAATTAATAAACTTTTAGTAAGATGGATGGAGAGAGAAGCAGAGGGAGAGAGAGAAAAAGGCAGTATGAATTATAAATTTCAGTAATGAGGGAAGTAATAAAATTAGATATTCTACAGACTTTTAAAGTCTAATAAAATAATATTAACAACCCTGTGCTACTGAGTTTAAAAATGTAATGGTAATGGGCAAACTTAGAAAATATTCAAAACTAACAAAATAATAAATAGCAAACATATTAAGAAGTTTTAGGCATAATTTTAAAAGTTCCCATAAAGAAAACATTTAGACTCAAATAGCTTTACTGGTGAAATAATTCTTTCAGCAATTTTTAGAAATAAATAACATCAGTTCTTTACAAATTCTTTAAACAGAGAAAAAGGAAACACCAAATATCAGCATAATCTTGATGATAAAATCTGACAGGTAAGTTATGAGAGAGAAAAATTATAGACCAAATTCATTATAAAAATACATGTTAAAACCTTTAACATGACATTAGCAAACCAAATCCAATGGCATATGAAATGAATAGCATATCCAGGAATGTACACTTTTGATAATTAATGAATTTGATAGATTCAATATAGTAAGAGCATAATAGATGTTAAAATTCTTTGTCCACTTTTACTTTTGTAAAATTAGAAATAGAAAAGAACTCCCTTAGTCTGATAAAGAGTATATGCATAAAAGATAAGAAGAAAATATATTTAATTGTGGGATCCTGATAAGTTTTTCTGTGAGTTGGGGAAGAAGCCATTACATGTTACACTAACTCAACAAAATGGACGGATCTAGCTGTATATTCTTGCATTGGAAGTCTTCATATTGCACAAATGTTAGTTCTTCTGAAATTGGTGCAAGGTTGTATGGAATACTAATCAATGAAGGGCAATTCATAGAGTTCAAAAATATTGCAATATTCTGGTTTAGGTACTTTCCTCTAGAATATGTAATAGTCTCCTACAAGTCCATTTAAAAAGACAAAAGATCTAACAAAAATACTTTACACTTGAGGAGGTACAATACAAAAGAGAATATTCAAATGGCGAAAATAACATATAAAAAGGTGCTTAACCTCATTAGACCTTGGAGGAATGCAAATTAAATCCATGAGCTACAATCGCACATCCACCAGAATGGCTAAAACTACATGCTGGTTATTACTTATGATTGGGAAGATTGTAGAGCAAACGAAACTCCTACGTTGGTGGTGAAAGTGTAAATTGGTACAACAACCTTGCAGAACTGTTTGATAATATCTGGTAAAGCTGCACCTATACAAACCCTATGACTCAATATTATCATCACTGGCTGTTTAACCATCAGAAATGCATACATGCATTCATTAAAAAAAAGTCCACAGCATTGATAGTAATAGAGAAAAGCTGTAATCTACCCCAATGTTCATTAAAGGTAGAATGGATGAATATATTGTGATATATTAGTATAATGAAATACTATATGGCCATGAATATAAAAATATTTCTACATGAAATAATAGCAAGAATAAATCTCACGAGCATAATGTTTACTGAAGGAAGTCTGATACAAAAGCACACAAACTGGTACTATTCCATTTATATAAAGTTCAATCCCTAGCAGGATAAGTCCCTTGTGTAAAGAGTCTGGCTACAGGTTACTATTGTGGGAAGGAGTAGTGTGTCAGAGGGGCATGGAGGAGTTTCTGAATTGATAGTAGAAATCTATTTCGTGGGTGGGTAGAGTTAGATGGATCTATTCCATTGAACAGTATTTGTGATGTATGTGCTTTTCTATATAAATGTTGAACTTGAATATAAACCTTTGAAATCTCTATGATTTGGAATTATTAGAGATATGGGACGTTCATATGAGAAAAAGAGAAACCTGTTATTTTTTAAGCTTGAGAAGGTTTTCCATCAAAAACAGGATGGTATAACAAAAGGGAATGGACTTTGGGATCAGGCAATTTTGAATTCTAATTTTAAATGTATTGCCTACCAGCTTTATGAAACTGAACACCAGAACACATCACCTAATCACCTAATTGATTTGAATAGGTAAAACATGCCTTATAAGAATACACAATGTGTCAATAGACCTGTGTTTGTTGGTTGGTTAGCACTTTTTGCGTGTTTAGTGCTGTTTAAGGAGTAAAGCCAGTGTCCTCTTAGAATGACCTAGAGCCAATAGATGTGGGTTTGATGGTTACTACATTTCTGCTTTTACTCACTTGGAAAAGTCCGATTTAGAAAAAATATAAGGTGCTTTTTTACACACAATTCATAATTACTTTGCTTTGCAATCCCTGCTCTTTCATGGTTAGTTCCTAGGCACGCCAAAACAGCAAAAATAAACAGACTAATTTTCCTATACTGAGGACTCACTCAGGAAACTCATTTATCTCTTCTGTGCCAAAAGTAAATATCTTCACAGTCTCCCTGCTTTGCCTTTTAGGTGACTCAGAACACCTGGTTGCCAATTGCTAGCTGATGATAATTAGCTTTCAATTATCACCAGTTACATTTTCACCTGTTCAATTTGCAAATTCCTGAATTTTTTGGCTTGTTCCATTAACAAGTTCTGATCTCGTCTGTCTTCAGTGCACCTGGCAATGTGAGAGTGAGGAAACAGTTCTTTCACTGGGGAATTCCCCTTTTATCTGCCATTCTGTCCAGTTTTATCCATCTGGTGTTAAACCAGGACATGCTCCACAGAGACACATGGAAAGACCCATGTTGTTAGTCTCTTATGCTTCCAGTGCTGTCTTGATTTCTGAAAGTGTTTCTGTGGCTTTTCTCACTTGATTCACAACCAGCCAAATAATCCTTTATTTCTGTAAATTAGCGCTCTTAAGAGATGACCAAAACAATATCCAGGCAATATAACAAATGAGTATATTTTTTAACAATGGAGGGGTCTCCTAATAAAATTCAATAATGACTTAAGACTCAATAAATCTGGAAATGAAATGAAGTTAATGGAGATAATGCAGTAAGATTTTGAGCAGGAACAGGAAAATATTCTAGTGAAATTTGTTGGTAGTTACATTTGAAGACATTCATTCGTATCAATTAAACAGAAGATATTCGCTAACTATCTGATAGGTGGACTTGGAATAAACATAAATTAAAGTAGAATCCTATAAATATTATGTTAACACCATGCACAAGGCAATATCGCATTATAGGATAATATTAAACGTAGTGTTAAGTGGACACATCACATTGACTTATACCTTAAAGGACATATAATTCACTAAATCATTCACATATTTTGGGGTATTTGTGTTGCCTCTGTTTCTTACATTATTAAGAGTAACACTGCAATGAACATCCTTCTATTTTTATGCCTTTTAGTATATTTATGGAAAATTATTTGTCAAAGGGTATATAACTTATATATAAAGAATTTTAAAATAACATTGAAAAAACAAAACAAAGTTGCTTAATTAAATTTTTCACTATTTTCTATTTAAAATCATTGTTTAAATTATAAAACAACAAAACTAGGACATTAAAAGTACTATAAAGAGAAACTCCAGCACCTTTCTCTAACTTTATATTTAATTTTGCGTATCTTCTTATTTTTACCAACATATATCATTTTAACCAGAGTTTACAATAAATATGTTTTTAATTTAATAATGTTTAATGTTTTTCTGTTCCCACACTTTTTATTACTATTGGGGGTGCAAACTTAATTGCAATTTTTGCCATCAGTTTTAATGGCAAAATCCATAATTATGTTTGCACCAATCTAATATAATGATGCAAATTAGTTCACTAAAATTGTGTATTATAATTTACTAAATCATTCCTGTAGTTTGGGGGTTTTTGTGTTGCCTCTGTTTCTTAAATTATCATGAATTACACTGCAAGGAACATCCTTCTGTGTTTATTCCTTTTAGAATATTTATGGGAAATTATGTGTCAAAGGGTATGAATCATTTCTTATGCACCTTGGTATAATACCAAACTGCCTTTGCAAATGTTATTAATTTGTGTTTTTGAATTCCAAATCTATCTTACTAAAATGATAATGTTAACTCTTTTTGCATTTTTTTCAACACGGATATCTTTTTACCTTTTTATATTACAAATTAAATCATGCTTAATGAAGGAAACTTACAAAATAGGAATATTACAAAGAAAAACAAAACCAAAGTCAACATGATTCTATGACCTGAAAAATTCCTTAACATTTCAAATATAATGTTTTAAACTTTTATAGAAAATGTTTAAAAACTGAATTAAAATGGTGATATTTTAAAACAATAATATCCATTTCATAGTTTAATCTTCCCAATTACATTTTGAATTTTTTGGATGTAAGCATCATGGCTTATATTTATTTTGAATCTGCACAGTACAAATCATAGTTCTGTAATATGAAATATATTCAAATACTTGAAAAATTGGTGAAGTCCACTATTTTCCCAGAAGGAGGCATGCACATTTTACAAAATCCAATTTACTTGAACTAAAAACTTATTTTATTAAGTTTTTGCTATCTCATAAATATGATTTAATTTTATATTTATTCATTTACTCAGGGGATTTCTTGAGTGGCAAGCAAAACACAAAGAAAGATGTAGGTATTCTAAGACAGGCCATAGGCTGATTAGAAAAGACTTTACTGAAAGAGTAAAACTTGATCTGAATATTAAAAGATGCTGATAGACAGTAAATAGGTGTTTATTAGGCTTAAGTGGATAAGAGAAGTATTTCAGAAAGAAGACACAGCCATCAAAGACTCAACCATGTGAAGGAACCATGACACTGACAATAGCTTGATGTGAGGAAGAAGTGTTAAGAGCTTGTAGAAGTAGGCAGAAGCCAGACCAGACAGGACATGATGTATCAAGCTAAGGATAGTTACCAAAGGTATTACAACGCAGGTACTGACTTTGTAATTGGAAAATTTCTAATGATATACAATTAAATAGACATTTATTACGTCAAAGCCAAAATTTCCTAAATTCCAGGAAACATGTTTCATGAAACTAGTCAGTATAAACAGGTGTCTGTGGAAATAACTTCTTAAATACAAAATTAGAGAATCGTTGTTTCACTCATATATTCACAATCTAAGCAATGCGGACTGTATATTTAAAGGTCATCTCCCTCTTATGGTAAATGCATGAAAAGACAGCTTTAAGACTTCATCTCAACTAGAATTTAACCCTCAAATCTCAACTATTAATACCATCATATCTCTTAAAACAGTAGGTTCTAACTATGCAGATACATATACTAGATGACAATTTACTCCCATACAAAACTTTTCTCCTTAAAACTAGCATTCTGATTTTTAAAAATGGCAGTAAATATTAATGAAGCATGAAAAAAGGTAGATAGGGATGATAGCTAAGCTGAGCCACCAAAGATGGCTAGAGACCAAGAATATATTCAATGTATGCTCAACAATTTTAAGTGAAGTAGGCATGTCAGACCAAAGGATATGGCTCTGAGTGTACATCAAAATATACACAAGTGATATCGTTGGACCCACAACAAGCAGTAGTGCTCAGTCTGAATGTTCAAGAGGAATTCAACGTATTTCATTTGTAGCTGAGCATTTCTTTAGTATTACAAATAGTATTTCTGGAGCCTCTGTATGGTCCCTCAATTAAGATTTGATGCATTTTACTTCAGCTGCCTGGGAGTGTGCCAGGCTTTATGGGGCAGTGCTGCAACTTTCTCAGACTTCTGCAAGAAACTAGTGTAGGATGTAGAAGAGTTTATAGTAATTATTAAACTATTTGTACCGGCTTTAATTTCTGGGCCTAGATAAGAAAATCTGGTTGTAATTGCTTCAATTACTTAATTCCCATTCCATATGTTTTTTTCTGACTTTAGAATGTTCATTGCAATGATGTCTGATTGCAGAATTTTAGTCTCTGGATTTTTATGCACTCTTACACCACTGAAGTTTTCGCCATAAATACTGAAAAATGTAGTCAGTAAGAAAGAGCTTATGGAAACTTTAAAGATCTGACATATACCAGTGAGTTTGCTATCTCTGTTTGGATAGTCAGTAACTGCTTGCATTGATAAGCCACTTAAAAACTGCCACCTTCAGTGGTTCACTGATTCTGTGATTTATATTTGTGCAATTTGGTATATATCATATAAATATCATATAAAAATTATACTCTTGTATGTTTGGTTTGCCTGGGGCTTTTAGGTGGTATGATATATTTTTTGATATCTTCATTTATTCACCTGAGAATTAAATGTGTTATTTCCTACTGTCAATGTTATCACACTCCTTCAAGGTAAAATAATTATGAAAGTTGGAAAAATTTCTATTGTTTATGTGAGGAGAAAATTCCCAGAAAATCTAGGTATTTTCCTCACTTCTGTGAATTCACATTTCTTGATAATTGATGAGTTTATGTAAACTACTTGTACTTGCTGCCGTCTTAAAAAATGACCCTAGGACTGAGATGGCATCTACATGTAGAATAGCAGAGAATGAAGCATTAAAATCATAGTATTTCCGTACTGTGAATTACAACTTACCTATTGCAAATGTTTTAGAATATTGAGTGAAGTCTCACTTTCATTTGCTTCTTTGTGATATGTGAATGTTTGCAATGCTCCAATTAAAACAAAAGCTACATTTCCCAGCTTTTCTTTATCCCAAAGGGTAAATATATAATATAACTTTGGTTGTTGAATTGTGAAAAGAAGTTGCCAGGTGGGAGCAGTTTCAGCTAGCACCTCCCATCTGTTTTCTCCCTTCATTTCATGTAACAGAGACACATGTGTGACAGTGGAGCAACCATTTTGCCTCCACAAGATGGCGAGAATAAGAGTGGTGTCACTTTCTAAAGAGACTATATTTATTTTGAGCACCATGGGCCTGCCGTGTCAGAATTGCACCACCTATGTCTGATCTTGTGTGAAAAAATAATCTCTTTTTGGTTAAACCACTACAGCTTGGGTTTTCTCTTACTTGTAGCCAAGTTAAAATCCTAACTCATATACCAGACAAAAAATATTTACTACACGTACTAAATTTAATATATTTATAATATAATGCTAAGTTTTAAAAAAAAGAAATGTGAACTTTTGCTTCTGGAATAACTGGTGTGGAATTACTCTCTCCAGACAAACCACCAGAAAAATGAAACTACGATAAAACCACCATTTCAGATGTTGGACAGCCGGCAGCGTAGGACTGAGATCCCTGAGAGAAGGCAAATGCATGGTGTGGGCCATATGCTTGACCAGACGTATTGCCTGGAGGCAATTTCTGGATGGCCATGCAAAAAAGGAATATCCATGAAGAGTCTGTAAGTCTTCCTGATTTGAGGAGAAGGGGGTTGTCTAATCAGAAATGAATACGTATATGAAGACATTAAGTATGGCCCGAAATGGGGAAAAAGGTCAATAAGTATAAGCAGTTGTAAAGAAAGTACTAAAATGATGAACAAGGACATTAAAAAAGTCATTATGGTCAATATGCACAAAAATTTCAGAACTGAAAATATAGATAAAAAAGCAAGTTAGAACTTCTAGAGATGAAAAATACAATGTCTAAAATTAAAATTTTATGGGGTGGGGTTAACAGTTTACACACTGCATGATAAAAGACCAGTGAACATTAAAATGAAGCATCAAAAACCAACCGAGGTGAAATACGGAGAGTAAAAATACTGAACAACAAACAGAACCTCAGTGACCTATGAGACACTATCATGTTTCTTTAACATACGTGAAATTGGAGTCACAGAAGGAAGGTAGCCAGGAAAAAAAGTATTTTAATAAATAAGGGCCTGAAACATTCAAAATTTGATGAAAAAAGTATGACAGACCCAGGAAATTTAATAATCCCAAACATTATGCACACATACAGTATATTAAAATCAAATAGCTGAAAACCAGTAATAAAGATAAAACGTTAAAAAGCAGCCAGAGCAAAGAGATACACATATTGCAAAGGAGTGAGTACAGTCATGAGTTGCTTAATAACAGAAGACATTCTGAGAAATGCGTCATTAGGTGATTTCATCATTGTGCGAACACCGTAGGGTGTACTTACACAAACATAACTGGCATAGCCTACTACGCGCCTGGGCTATATGGTTTATCCTATTGCTTCTAGATTACAAACCTTCACAATACATTACTGTATTGAATACCATAGGAAAGTGTAAAACAATAGTATTTGTGTATCTAAACATGGAAAAGGTGCAGTAAAAATACAGTATTATAATCTTATGAAATACCACTGTTGTATATGGAGTTTATCATTGACCAAAACATTTTTATCATCAGAAACTATGCAAGACCTATGACAATGGAATGACACGATATTAAGAGATTAAAATAGAAAATCAATGTTATCATTTGAATAGATGCAGAAAAACTTCTGATAAAATATTTATTTAGGATAAAAATTCAAAATTAGAAAAGAAAAAACCATTTTCAACCTGATAAAAGGTATCAATAAAGCTTGCAATTGATATCATACTTAACAGTAAAATTCTGTATGCTTCTTCCTTCTCCCTAATATTGGTAACAAAACAAGGAAGTCCACTCTCTTCACTGCAATGCACCATGATGCATAATATTTAGGTGACTGCATTGGTTCAGTAAGAGAATAAAAATAAATACAAGGAAAGAAAAAAGTAAATTTCTCTTTATTGAGACAACATGATTGTTGTAATCACTTTACGAAAACAGGATAGGTCCCTCACCCAAAATTTGTTTTAGTTCTTGAGACAGATGACCCCACATATGTACCAAAAATGTATAAAAGGACTTACCACTCACAGAATGAGGCTTTCTAGGGATAGCACAATGATTTTTTAACCAGGTATGAAAATGGCTTGAGGCTGGGAGTGGTGGCTCATGCCTGTAATCCCAGCACTTTTGGAGGCTGAGGCAGGTGGATCACCTGAGGTCAGGAGTTCGAGACCAGCCTGGGCAACATGGTGTAACTGTCTATACTAAAAATACAAAAAGTAGTCAGGCGTGGTGGTATGTGGTTGTAATCTCAGCTATTCAGGAGGCTGAGGCAGGAGAATCTCTTGAACCTGAGAGGTTGAGGTTGCAGTGAGCCGAGATCGTGCCACTGCACTCCAGCCTGGGCAACAGAATATGTCTCAAAAAAAAAAAAATAAATAAAATAAATAAAGAAGAAGAGGAAGACGAAGAGGAAGAAAAGAAAATGGCTTGAGAAAGCAAAGAAAATAGATTGAGTTGGGGTTTTATGGTGGTTGGTAAGAGTGGGTTGAGAGTTTCTGCATCCCTGCTGACAATAAAGGATTAGAAATAGAAGATAAAATGGAATCTAATAATTCCCAGATAAAAGGAATCTGAGCTTTCTTATCAGTTTGCCCAGATGTTGGGCAGAAGAAGTGAAAGGGGTGGGGCTTGAAAGCCATCAGTTGTCAAATATCAAAAATGGAGTCAGAATTTTTATTACAATTGTATGCACAGAAAATTCTAAGGAATTTCTTAGAATTAATCAAAATGAGACAGATCACAGAAAGGTCAATATAAAAAATCAGTCTATATGCTGAAAATGAACAACAGGTAAATAAGTCAAAAATATCATTTTTACTAGGCTCCAAAAGCATGAAACATTTAATGTTCATTTTCATGTTTGTGCAAATTCTGTACATTTAAATCTGTAAAATATTTAGAACTATTTGTAAAATACTTAAATGGAGACATATATCATGTTCATTGAACAGATGACTCATCAAGATACCAATCATCCACAAATTGATCAGTGGATTCAACGTAATTCCAGTCTTAGTCTGTTTGTGCTGCTATGACAAAATACCTGAGACTGGGTAATTCATAAAAACAAATGTATTTTGGCAGGTTTGGTAATCTGGTTAGGGCTGTATCCTCCTGAGGGGAGAAACACCATGTCCGCATGTGGCAGAAGGCAGAAGAGCAAATTAGCTTGCAGAACACTGCATGAAGCCTCTTTTATAAAAGCTTAAATTCCATTAAGGAGGAAGGAGTCCTCATGCCCTAATCACCTCTTAAAAAGCTCCACCTTGAGAAATAGAAATGCTTTTACACTGTTGGTGGGAGTGTAAATTAGTTCAACCACTGTGGAAGACAGTGTGGCCATTCCTCAAGGTTCTAGAACCAGAAATACCGTTTGACCCAACAATCCCATTACTGAGTATATACCCAAAGGATTATAAATCACTCTACTATAAAGACACACGAATACATATGTTTATTGCAGCACTATTCACAATAGCAAAGACTTGGAACCGACAGAAATGCCCATCAATGATAGACTGGATAAAGAAAATGTGGCACATATACACCATGGAATACTATGCAGCCATAAAAAAGATGAGTTCATGTCCTTTGCAGGGACATGGATGAAGCTGAAAACCATCCTCAGCAAACTAACACAGAAACAGAAAATCAGACACCACATGTTCTCACTCATAAGTGGGAGCTGAACAATGAGAACACCTGGACACAGGAAGGGGAACATCGCATACCAGGGCCTGTCAGGGGTTGGGGGGCTAGTGGAGGGATAGCATTAAGAGAAATACGTAATGTAGATTACAGGTTGATGGGTACAGCAAACCACCATGGCACGTGTATACCTATGTAACAAACCTGCACATTCTGCACATGTATCCCAGACTTAAAAGAATAATAATAATAATTATTATTATTATAATGAACAGCTTAAAAAAAAGCTCCACCTCTTGATACTATCAGATTGGCACTACTGAATACTGAATTCTTCAAGGAACACATTCAAGCCATAACAACATCCCAATATGCTTTTGTAAAAATTGATAAGTTGATTTAAAAATGTATATGAGAAAGGCAAATGATCTAGAGTATCCAAAAAAAATTTGACAAAGAAAAAATTTGGAGGACTCGCAATTTCTGATTTCAAGACTTATTGCAAAGCTATAATAATAAAGACAGATTTCTTATAATGTTAAATATATAGATCGATGGAATATAATTATAAATCCAGTATACGATCAATTGATTTTTGAGAAATATGTCAATATTGTTCGATAGGGAAAACTGACTTTTCCAAACATGGCACTGAAATAATTTCATACCCATGTTAAAAGAAAATTTTATATTATAAAAGTTATATAAATATTAACTCAATATGTATTATAGAACTAAACCAAAAAAAAAAAAATCCGTAACTATAAGTCCTATAGAAGACTATAGAGGAGATAAATGTTGCAGACAGTAAATTTTTAGATAGGATACAACACAAATGTTAAGAAGAAAACAGTGTTAAATTATACTCCAACAAAATTAAAACCACAGACTGAGAATATTTGTAATACATTTGATAAAAGATGTGCATCGAGAATATATAAAGACCCTCTAACAACTCAAAGATAAGACAAAAACTTAATTAAAAATGGGCAAATATTTGATCAGACACTTCATCAGAGAAAATATATGAAGACTAACACGCACATTAAAGATGTTCAACATCTTTAGTCATATGCAAATGGAAATTGCCACATGATCCCACTGTACACATGTTAGAATGGCTAAAAATAAAAAGATTAAACACCAAGTTGAAGCTCTCCTATGTTGCTTTTGGGAAGATAAGTAGTATAATCTCTTTGAAAGTCAATTTATCATTTTTTAATTAAACACACACTTACATAACTGAGGCAATTCCAATTCTGATTATATACCAAAGAGTACTGAAACACATGTCTGGATATATTCATTCTAGCTTTACTCACAATAACCCCAAACTGGAAAACCCCCAAGGTTTTTCAACATGAGAATGAATGTACAAGTTTTGCCCTACTCATATAATGGAATGTTACTTTAAAAATACTAATACATGGAAAAAACATGGGTAAATATCAAAGTATTATTCTATGCAAAAGAAGCCATGTACACTGTTTATACTGCATGATTTTATTTATATGAAAATCTAGAAAAAACAAATCACATCTATGATGACTGAATGATCAGGTTGTCAAGAGCTTAATGTGTAAGAGTAATGACTGGGAAGAGTCGTAAGGAAACCTTTTTTGAGTGTTAAAATGTTCTGTATCTTCAGTGTGGTGGTGGTTAACCTGGCAAATATATTTGCAAAATTATCAAACTCTACGCTTAAAATCAGTGCAGTCTCTTGTATATAAATTATACCTAAAGTATATTAAAAGGTATAATAAAATATACATACATATATTTACAGATGCACTATAACGTTTATAATGCAATATAAAATATGACCCCAAAAGATTAGAAAGTTATATAACCATATTTTAATAATAATTACCCATATGTTTTCTTCTCAGTATTAACCTTTATTTTCTTTATTTTCCAAATGAACTCATGTTGTGTTTATAAACAAACAAAAACAAGAGAAAGCAAAGAATTTCAGGGCTGAAATTAGCAACATGGATCTAAGCTATTTCCTCTGGTCTTGTATATAGACATCATGGTTGTTTCTTAAAAAAAGGAACTTCTTTTCTTCATCCTTAGCAAAATATTGTCAATTTTAAAATGTCTAAATGACAATATTAGTTTTCAACTGAAATATAAGTGACTTGTATTTAACAAAACAGTGTTTAGAAATTCCATTTCTATATCCTAAACCCAGTATCTAGTGTTCCAAGAAAATCATCTATAGAGAACATATTTTAGTTCATTTCACACTGTTAATTGTGTAACACACTGTAACCATTACCTTTTACCAACTACAATTACTCTTCTAATGAAAAGTGATGAATTTAACAAGAAATTATTAGATCTGTTTGACCTAAGCATGAACAAGTGGTTGATGGGAAATGCTTCCTAATAAATATTTAATTCGTTTTACCACTCCCTCCTTCAATTTTATAATTGAATTACATGCTTCAGCTTAGTTAAATAAATAAATAATTTTACACATCTAGTGTACAAAATACCATAATGTGCAGCACTGGCTATAAATAATCTTGATTTCAGACCAGTGAAGATAGTGGCTTCTTGACTGCTTCTGTCATTTGCTTTTACTTCATCCAGCATGTAAAGGCAAACATTTGGAAGTGATTTTTGTTCTTTTCAAATTTTTCTTCTTCCTAATTTTTCTGTCTCCCAAATAGTTTTCAAATATATCACTTTCTATGTAAACCATTATCTCTGAGCTCCTAATCTGCTGCTTCCTTTTCTTCTCTCCCATTTTTCTTCCAGTTCTACATCAGAAAACCCTTCAGAAATGCTTAAATTCTGGTTTCAATCTTGTAGTGGCCTCCAATTGCCTTTTAGGACAAAGTGCAAGTATCTTAGAATAGTGTAAGAAGTCCATTGGGATTTTTTTCCTGGCTACTTCTCAGTGTCATTTTCCCCATGCCAAAGTATATCAGAAGCATATTTTTTGTCCTAAGAATACTGTAAAATAATCTGTATATTTTAACCCATCTTCCTTATCAACTTTCCTTTTTTTTGATTTCTATCATGTTTACAAACAGAGCTTTCAAAGAACTTTAAAAGAATGCATAATGAAGAAGAGTGCAATGGACATGACAAATACACTACTCATATCTCCTCACTCTTTTCAATGGGCACCAGAAATGGAAAGAACTAGAAACACTGGGGCAGCCCTCAACAAATTACGGAGAGAAATTGATATATAAATACCACAGGCCCTTGTTCCTAGTTTTGGTAAGAACCCTTTATTTGCAGTGGCAATTTACTGGACAGCTGACTCTTTGTTCCCTTCCCTTCCCGCTCCCTCTCCCTAACTCATTTCTTCAGATCCTCTCCAAAATAAACTGCTTGCACTAAAATCTGTGTCTAACAGTCTGCTTCTTGGAGAACACATAATGAGACATGGGTATAATGTCACTTTTTCATTAAACTGTTTTTGCATGTCATCATCTATTAATGTTCATTTAATCAGAATATCTTAGGAGTTGCAAAGTAAACGATGATACCCCCATATGAGCACATAAACTTATAGTTTGTATACAAGGATACAAATTTTGAACATATAAACTTCCTTGATATCCAAATAAATAAAAGTAATTTGAAGGCTAAAGAATGAGATAAAATAAACCAAAGAAGATGATATAAAACCAGCCTCAATCTATGGGTATTATTTGACCCACGGGATTCTTCCGTTAGCCTTGGGAAAAAAAAAATCCCTGAGTCAAAGTTACTATCAAAATATCACTTAAATCTATGTATTATTCTTATGGTCTGGAAATACAACTTTAGACTTCTCTTACTTTTTTTGTTTTTTAAAATTAATTTCTGCCATTTATTTTACAATAAAATTTTAACGCAATATAGTAAATCAAAAGGCAAAAGAAAATAAAAAGCATAGCACTCATAATTTCTCCCTGAAAGACAACACTATGAAAAATCTGGCATACCTTTCCATACAATTTTCCATATGTACTGATGTAAACAAATGTAGTATATCACTGTTCATATTTTTATGAACAGTTTCCCATTGAATATATTTGGAAATATTTCTGTGTCATTGAATATTCTCATAAAATTATTGAATAGATTTGGAAATATTTGTCATAAAATATTGTCATAACATTATTTTGGTGGTTATAGTTAATCCCTTTAAAATGTTTCATTTTGTTTTGTTTTGGTTTGCTATTATAAGTGGTATGTTTATAAATCTTTAACGTTAAATTTTATAGAGTGATACAGATAACAGAGCCCACCTACGGTAATCATATACTGTAATCATATGGCTTGCAGAATCTTGGGAAATTTTACTGGGCGAATGATGCCAACTGGCATCAGAGAATCAAGTAATTCATTGATGTCTCAAACCAACTTCAAATTTGTCTCTGCTCAAATTTTATTTTATCAAAGATTCTTCTCCTATATAAGCACTTTCCCTAACTTTCACTTTAATTTCATCACTAACCATCCTCTTATTCTGCTTCCTTTCCCCAACATAACACACATCATAACCTCATTTATTATGTAGTTACTCATTTTTGTGTGTTTCTTGTCGGTATCCCTAATAGACTTTAAGAATCATGGAGATTCTGGCTATTGCCTTCCATTTACTGTAAGAACCAACATCTCATAATAGTCAATAGTTTATACCTTTTCTTCAGATTGGAGACTTTTGTCCAAAGGTAGATCAGTTGCTAATTTTCCTGTGAGTTCTTGGACTATTTTGACATGTATCATCTGTTCATTTACACTATAAATTTATTTAATATTATTTAATAATATGAAACTGGGTGCTTTAAAAACAAAGCCAGAAAGGACTGACCTAAAATCTACCTGAGTTCTTCTCAGAGCCCAGTATCAAAGTTAAGATGTACCAAGCATGTCCAACCTGGGGCCCGCGGGACTCATGTGGCCCAGGATGGCTATGAATGTGACCCAACACAAATTCATAAACTTTCTTAAACCAGTATGAGTTTTTTTTTCTTTTCTTTTTTTTTTTTTTTTTAAGCTCAGCAGCTATCGTTAGTGTTAGTGTTTTTATGCATGGCCCAAGCCAATTCTTCTTCCAACGTGGCCTAGGGAAGTCAAAAGATTGGACACCCCTGGGTAACCATTACAACCATTACAAAAGTAAATGTGAACACTCACTTGATACGTATGTATTATCTATAATATGTTAATGTCTATAAAAATCATTATCTACATATTTTACATACTATATTTATTTTTGTTTTATTTTCAATTTCCATGGGTACATAGTAGGTGTATGTATTTATGGGATGCATGAAATATTTTTATAGAGGCATGCAATGCTTAATAATCACACCAGGGAAAATGATGGATATTCACCCATCACCTCCAGCTTTTATCCTTTCTTTGTATTACAATTATACTCTTTTAGTTATTTTAATATGTACAATAAATTATTGTTGACTACACTCACCCTGTTATGCTATCAAATACTAGATCTTATTCAGTCTATGTTTCTGTACCCACATTAACCATCTCCAATTCCTTTCCACATCCAATACCCTTCCCAGCATCTGGCAACTATCATTCTATTTTCTATGTCTCCATGAGTTCAATTGTGTTAATTTTTAGTCATAAAGAATGAGTTCTTGTCATTTACAACAACATTGTCTATATTATTCCCATAGAATATCTTCCTAATAGAAATGAAAGTGCATGAGCATTTTAAGGATGTTGCACATTCATTACTTTTACTTAGATTTTGTCATATTAAACATTTTCATGTGACTTGGAATAGGGGAATAAAAATGTTTTCGTTTACCCATATTTTGTTTGCTCATTAAAAACATGTATTTCTCTTTATTTGCTGCTTTTGGGGGTAACACTAGGTGCTTTCAGAGAACTTTCCCTTTCCATCGCTGAGCTTAGCCAACAGTGTACCAGAGGCCAGGGTATTTCACCATGAGTTGCTGCTGATTAGCACAAGTCTTGACACATGAGTTTTGAGTATTATCTTAGCCCTATAATCATAAATGTTACTGAGCAAGAAATTATTCATCTCTATTTAGAAAGAGCTTTGGTAGTTGACTCTATGACCTCTAGAGTTGAGTCAATACACCAAGCAGATTTATTAGAAATATTGTAATATATATTATAAAAAAGGAAGAAGTTCCTCAATAAAAATTAGCTTGACATCAATGCCACCAAAATTCTCCCTTTTACCAGAGAAAGAGATTTTCAAAGTTTATATATCATCAAGGAAGAAAAATAAATCTTATGAATACATTTATATGTTTTAAAAACTGACAAAGATAATTACTTTATCATGCTTGTTACTCTGTAGAAATGAATTTTGGTATTGTTTTAAACACTACACTTAAGATTAATGCCTCTGATTACCCAGCCTCAATAAATATAAAAAAGAAAGAAAAACAAAGACATGAATAATTTATTACAAATTGGAAATGGTATAAAAACAAATTTAAAAGATAACCCAGAGTCTAGAAAAATATATTTGCAATGCATAGGATTCTCAAAAAATCAAGACCTAGAATATATGAAAATTCTTATATTCAGCAAGAGACAACTCCAAAGAGAAATGAGAAAAAGGTATAAAAAGACAATTCAAAGTAAACTAAACCTGTTTGTTCAATAAAGGGCACAAAGTTCCAATGAGAAGGAATAAGTTCCATTGATCTCTATTACCATATTATTGACTTTCATCATCATGCTATTTATTATACATTCAAAAATTGCTGAGTAGATTGAAAACATTCTCATTAAAAATGATAAGTATATGATGTGACAAGTATATTAACTTCACTTAATCATTTCACTATATATGCATATCAAAATATCATACTGTATACCATATATACAATGAAAAATTAAAATTAAACCAGTAGGAGATTAATTAATATAAATTCGTGCAACCTTAATGGAAAACAATTTAGCAATATCTAATGTAAATGAAGGTACAGATAACAAGCAATCCAGTAATTCTAACTCCTAGTCATACATTCTAGAGAAACTCTTTCAAAAGGAGCCTGCCAAGTACTAGACAAATGAATGGGTCTAATCCATGAGTCCACTCAGATTTGTCTGGTCTCTGAGTGTAGTTACCAGACAAATCAACCTAGACCAAGGGAATTATGAGAATTAAAAATATGGTTTCAAGTCACTAAAGTTTGGAGTAATTTGTTTTACATAAGGCTAGCTGGTATTTTTTCCCATAAATATCTATGCTGTATATGAATATAAATAATATAGTAAAAAGAAAAATGGGATATTATTTATGCAACAATATTATAGAATAATATTTCCATATGAGGCAAGATATGTCTTTGTTTTTTTTTCTCTTTGGCTAGAGAAAACCAAAAAAATAAGTAGAGAGAGAAGTATATTTCCCTTATAATTACAAGAAAGGAGCTGAGCCTGTTGTGTCCTGAGACTGAGTTCTCTGCCCCAGATGATCTTTGGGGACCTTGGTATTTTACGGTCACAAAGAGAATTTGCTTTGTCTTCACCCATTGAGAGGGGCTGTTTCTGAGAGTTGAAGAGGTTGAAGTGTCCAGATCTAAAAGGAAAAGAAAATTGTGTAGTTTAGGTTAGTCCAAGAAGCAGACACTGAACAAAGGACTTGAGTGCCAGAGATTCGTTTGGGAAGTGCAGGAAATACCAATGAGGAAGAGGGGAAATGATGCTGGGACAGAAAGAAGAAAATAAAACATATATCATCCAGCCTGCTCCCACAGGGGTGACTGCAGCTGAATCCTGTGCAGAAACTACAAAGTGGTGCAAAACATCTGACTCACATTAATTACCATGCCTACCCTCAACCTCTGAGTGGTGGGGGAGCTGGGGTACTTACACCAACTCCAATAAGTTGAGCCCTATTCTAGTGGAAAGGTGGTGTTAATTCCCTGGAATTTCCAGGCTGCTATGTAGGAGAAAGTTCTTCCCTGGTTCTGGGAGAAAAAAAAAAAAAAAATCCCTCACGCATGGGGTTCACTGGAGAACATAAAAGGTCTGAGAGATAAGGGCAGAGCCTGTAACTGCCCCAAGGATCTTCCCCAAAATTGGGCAAAGGAGAGGGGTAGTTGATTTGGGAGTTTCAGAGCCTGGCCTACTTGCCCAGAGGTTGGGAAATGGGGCTTAAGATGGCTCCAGGTTGCCATGATTATTGTGAACCAAGACATTTTGTGCAGGGTAGAGGCCGATTCAGGGTTTGCTATACTTGGCTTTTCAGACCACCTGGCTCTCACCGGTTCTCATGCTTCACAAAGTAGGCTCTATGGCAAAGCATAGAAGAAGGAACAGCAGTTTCAGCCTTGTAAATGGAAGACATGTGTATTGTTAGGGAATAGGATGTCCCATTGTCAGATACAATTAAGGTAAAGTTTTGGCCTCAACGTTAAGTGGGGCATAAAGACAGGGTAAGTTAGAAAAACAACACTATATAAGGCTTCTCATACCCAATTATATAAAGCAAATTAATACCTGCAATGCATGACAATATATCTTGTATTACTGTATTAATATATATGCAATATAATTTTAATCTAGTTTCTGTATTCCATTATAAGGATGTATCATAATTTATGTAACCAGTCTCCTATTGTTGGACATCTGGTGTATTTTGAATAAAATTGAGATGGTCATCCTTGACTTTTATCTATGTGAGGCTAAGAATTTTCTAAGGAGAAATTTCTTACTGTGGAGTTCTGGATCAAAAAATGTGCACAGTTGAAGAGTTTTAAAATATATTCCATGATAGTCTTTCAGATGTATATATTTATTTATATATATTTCCACAATCTACTTGGGGTTTTATAGATACACAAGCAGCATTTCAAAGTATGTCTTTTAACTACATACAACCATTCCTAACTTCCCTGTCTTAATCTTCTTTTATGTCACAATTTAACAGAAAGTCATCAGTTATCAGGACAGGTATATCAAATGGTACTACATTGTTCTTAATGAGACTAGTTGAGATTCTTCTCACTTTTGAGATATATTTGGAAACTGGAAGATTTTTTCTTTGATGTTTAAGTTATCCAAACCCATTTGCTAAATTTGCTAGCTTTTGTCTAATATTCAATTCAGGTTTGATTTGGTGTCAAGGAGTTACCAAAATTTGAGTTCTTTGACTCATGTTTTTCAGTTTTGTTATTATATTATTTGGTTTGCATGATGAAAAACTGATAAACAAAAGTCCATGTATATTTTAAATACCACTTATTTGATTTACAACACTTGAAACTCCCCATAAGTAAAAGGAAGATGAGAGAGATTGAATTTTTGATAAGATTAGAGTCCCATCAGGAAGTAATATTAAAATTGGCTTTCAGAATATAGGAAAGCATTTGTCCAGTTATCTTTAATTGATCTGCTATAAAAATGAGAGTGCAAATTGTAGATGAAATTGCAGTGCATTACAAATCAAAGAAGAGAATAAAATAAAGCAATAAGATAGGATGTGGATTTTTAGTTCTTTTTTCATCTTGGTACTCATGGGCTACTTAGTATTTTTCAATACTGCAAGTAAGGGAACAATGTTCAATAACTTAAAATGAACCTGGACTTTAAAATTAAATAAAAAAGCAAGTTCTCATATTTTCAGTTACTTTTTATTCAAGAAGGGGGTTCTGTGACAGACTGCTTGTTACCGCATTGTCTGACAGCCTAGAGAAACTACTCACTCAGGCAGCATGGGTGAAGGGCTAATTATGTCAACGAGGGGAGAGAGGGGAATAGAAATTAATGAGCCTGAATCTCCCCAGTGCTATGCTACTCCCTTACTCCCTGTTACTAAGTTAGGCTTGGAAAGATGTGAGTTTCTTTTGTAGCCAGAAGTGCTCAGGGAAGCAGTCAAGAGCACGGAATTGGGCATCACACAAACTGAATCTCATCTGTTTCTTACTATCTAAATTACAAGTTATTTAATCTCCTTGAGCCTCAGTTTTCTTGTCTATAAAATGAGAAAGATAATATCAATCTCATTGGGTTATTGTGAAGATTAGCAAAGATGAAAATCTATGCATTGTCCAAGTTTGTATGTGACATACATTAAGCATCAAAGGATAGCTATATTATTTTTACTTGCTGTTTTGGCTACTATTCCTACTATTACAATTATTTAATGGTTTACCTTGGTTGGGGGTTAAGTCATTTAGTAGAAACAAAGGAAGCACTTTATAAGATTCAACTTTCCTACAAGTCACACTTAAAAATGAGTTGCAAGTGATTCTTTTACTATAATCGGTAGAATAGGCTTTGTTAGATCTGTTGAAGGGGGATTCTAAGATTCTAACTCTGCATAATTATTAAGAAAATTAATACACAAATGTGAGCATTTATATAATTTATTCATATGAATAACAACAATACAAATACTACAGTGGTTAGCAAAACTGGATGATGATCAAAATCACTTGGGCAGCTTTTACAACATAACAGAAATAGAGGTCCTATCCCAGACCTTCTGAATTAGTGTTTCCAGCTCGATTATTTATCTGTAAGACAGGGAGCACTTGTGATGGTCTGACCCATGCAGCAACTCTTCCCATATTTGAGGGTTAACTTTCAGAAATGCGCTGAAAGGTAAACGAGCTCTTCCTCTTCAGTTTTCTAATAATATAGTCCTTAGAGTTATTCTAGTCTAGTCTTCTTCATGTGCAAGTATCCTGGCACTCCTGACTCATCCAACAGAGAGAATATATATCACTCCATTGATGCATCTAATTTAGTTAACAGAAATCCCTCCTCAGGAAGTTAAATATGCCGCCTTGTAACATTTGTAGAAACACATCTGAGTGCTTCTGTGTTTAAATTTGAAACTATATTGTTTAAAAACCAAAGATTTGTATAAAATGCAGGGAAATAAAATTCAGCTGTGATGTGTGGGAGAGGAAGGTGACAGAAGTTCAATGGCTTGTTTATCCACGGAGTTTTCTTCATCCAAACCATTGTTGCTCTCTTCAGACCAAGTTTTTAAAATTAAATGCCAACAAAAACTAAGCAGGTAACATATATGAGTGAAGTAGGTAGAGACTATCATATAATGGTGTTGTTCTTAATTACCTAAATTGAATTCTTTCTGAATCGTTTTGTTTGTAGGTTATATATGTAGTGATAATTCACTTTTCAGGAGGTGTATGTATTCCTCCAGTTTAGTTGAAAGTGGTGGTCCTCTTGGTAGAAGTTTTCTTTTTTTAAATTTTGATAGAGACATGGGTCCAACAAATATTTCATATTCCCTTTACTTTAAGAAAACTGACGGTGCAAGTGTAATGATAAATGTGGCTGACACTGGGCTTCACTATCTGGAGGCAGCAGGGAGTAGAGAAGATGATGATGAATGGAAGAATTCATTTATTATCTGAGAATACCATTTCTTAGTTGACTGCTGCCATATAGGAATAAAGATGCAATGTTCCTGGATCTGATTTTTTAAAAAAGATATCTCCACATGTCTAAGAGTTGGAAATTAATAAAAAAATTAAAAATATATTGTTGGTCTGTACAATCAGGCCAACAGAGACACATCTGTGGGATAAGATGTGGCCTATCTTATACTTTCCTTCAACTTCACTTTAGACCTTTAATTTTTTCTACCATAAACGTAATCATGGATATTTACCATCAATCCCCAGTGATGCCATGCATTATTTTTTCATGTGTTTTCAAGAATAAGATTTTTAATTTTAAATTCTATAAAACTTTTTACCTATAATTTTCTTTTTTTTTTTAATTGATACAGAGTCTTGCTCTGTCGCCCAGGTTGGAGTGCAGTGGCACAATCTCGGCTCACTGCAATCTCTGCCTCCCAGGTTTACGCCATTCTCCTGCCTCAGCCTCCCGAGTAGCTGGGACTACAGGCGCCCGCCACCACGCCCGGCTAATTTTTTTTGTATTATTAGTAGAGACAGGTTTCACCGTGTTAGCCAGGATGGTCTTGATCTCCTGACCTCCTGATCCGCCCGCCTCGGCCTCCCAAAGTGCTGGGAATACAGGCATGAACCACCGCGCCCGAACTTACCTATAATTTTCTAACATTTAGATACAAATCACTAGAAAAATATCTAGAGTCACAGAATATTAGAGTTGGAAATGTTCTTGAAATTTTCATCTATTAATTTTGTTGATGAAGAAACTGAGAGGAAAACGGAATCGCTAAAAATCATGCATCTAGTTAGTGGTAGAGTCAAGCTTTGAACCCAGAATTCCTCAGTATTTCTCTAATGCTGTTATGCCACTATCATGGTGCCTCTGATTTGCTTGTTAGTTTATTATATAAGGCCTGGGAAATAAGGCTCAATTTTCTTATGCAAATTTTTCTACCCATCTGTTCCATAAGGAACACTTTAGATAGTAGCAAACTAAAAATGACCTCCTAAATGTATTTGGCACTTTAGATTGTAGCAAATTAAAAATGACCTCCTAAATATATGCTTTGTTATGTAGGATACTTCAACATAACAGACTAAGTGACAGCAGAATTAAAATTGTCAAACTCCCTGCCATATATTATCCATTTATAAACTACTAGTTTTGTGCTTGATTGATTATATTAGTCAGATTTGTTTCAGCATTGGACAAAGCCTCAGAACTAGGGAAGCAAGGCACACACTGTGCTACTCTTATTAGCCTTAATTGTCTCCTGCAATTCATGAAAAGTGAGCTATCCTTGAATCTTGTTTTGGTATTTTTATTTTGACTTTGTTCAGCACATTTATTAACACTAGTAAATTTCAGGCTGTTTTCCAATAGAACTCAGATGTTTGAACACAACCATATTTACGAAATAGCAATTGATAATGCAGCTATTTAGTTTCTGTTCAGAATCTGCTATTTCTTAGTGCCGAAAGATGCAGCCCAAATCCCATTTGCAGTGTTTATTACCTCTCAGAATCTGTGAGCAAGCATCTTTCCTGGTCCTTTTACTTGTCTGTCTTGTCTATTGGCTATCCATTTTCCATTGTTGTCCCAGGTTGGCTGCCAATGGTATATTTCTCAGCCACTTAATAACTTTACTTAGATTTATAAGAAGCCAAGTGCTGTCAAGTCCCTGAGATGTATAGATTGAAGCATTCTTCCTCTCCTCCACCCGTTCCAACTTTACAGTATAAGTCTGTCTCCTTAATAGCACTCTGGTCTTAATAGAGTGTGTCTCTCAGGGTCCAGCATCTGCTACATTGTTGGAGCACGGCTGATGCTCGTCTCTTCTGAGCTGGACGGCAGTTAAATAGGAGCAATTTATTTCTGCTGTTGCCAATATCACATTTCATGAACCTGAAACTCATTACTTTTTTTTAAAATTACCTTGCTTGGCTTTGTAAGGGCATTTTGTATTTGCCACAGATCATTCTTTTAGATTTGGAAAGAACTGAAACTTTTTGTTACATTTCTGATTGGTATAATAGGGTGCCATTTAGGCTAAGTGTAGGCAGGAGAACAAAAGCACACCTTTTGACTGCAGAAACTGCACTTGACTTGCTTAATAACAAGGATAGTGGTTGTGGAACATCTAGTTCACAGTGCAATAGAGAGAAAAGACAGCTTCTGGCATCAAGAAGTTTCTAGAAATACATAGAGACTGGAAAAGTTCTCTCAAAAGGAAATTAAGAAACATATCTGAGGAACAGCTATTGGTATTATAAAGGACATAGCTGGATGGGCATTATAATGCTGAATCCAGATAAAATTGTCTTTTTCCTAAGCACATTTTATGTTGCAGTTGTGCCCTCTATCATTTCTATCTGTATGTTCCTGTAAAGCAGAGGATGACAAACTGCAGCTCACCACCTGTTTTTGTATGGCATGAGAGCTAAGATTTTTGCAGTTTTATGTAGTTGAAAAAAATCAAAAGAATAACCTTTGTGACACATGAACATTATATGAAATTCAAATTTCAGTGTCTACAAATACAGTTTTACTGGAACACAGCTGCACTCTTCTTTACATATAAGGTCTGTGGCTGCTTTCATGCTACAACAACAGTAACTGTTTATCCCACAAAGCCTAAAATATATACTATCCAGATTTTTCCAGAAAAACTGCCAGTCCCCAGTCTAAAGCAAAGTGCTAGGCAATCAGGCTTATTTCTTTTCCTTTCACCTCCCCATTCTGCTTCTTAGAGAAAACACTGATAACAGAAGTTGCAAAGTCAGGGCTGGCTCTTGGCCCAGATGGAATTGCATAAATGAAATGATTTATAGGATACAGCAAAGTTTCTTTTACCTACCAATATCTTACTATGTCCTGTCAAGATACAATTCTATCCTTGTCTGACATGAGTCATTCCTTTGATGTCAATTATCCAAAAGTGATGGGGAGGAGCATTATTTATAGAAGACTACAAAAAATATTTTAGAGTAGAAAAAGTCCGTACTGAGACTGAAACCTGAGATCTAATTAGGAATTACCAGTGACTCAGCCATATGCCTTTAAGCACTGCATTTAAGCTTTTGCAGAATTTTTTCATTTGTAAGGATGATAAACCACGTGCTCGCTAATGTCTGTTTTAACTTCTTATTTTGTATTTCCCAATGTATGGGAGGGAGGCTTAGGGCATAATTTGGATTTCTCCCATTACTATGATTGAATTTACTAAATAAATTATGTGCTACTAAGAAAAGATGCAGAGATTCTGTCCCTTCATGAACATTATTGGTCGCCATATCAACAACACCTATAACAAATGAGATGGTTAATAATATGATTTGAATTAATGAATAAATGATTGCATGAATGAAATAGCCTTATTATGAATTGAGTATCATGTCACTAAATTTCCCTTTTTTACTGGATTCTGTCTTTGTGATTTGTCTTTTTATGACCTTACCTTACACTTGTAGATTGGGAATGAACTTGACCTTTTGCTATCCTTCTCAATATCATGGCATAGATTTTCATATTGCCTTCTGCTGGCTTGGCTTACCCAGGGCAAACGTATCAGTCAGATCTGCTGGTATGCTAGACCCTTAGCAGAGCTTTCCCTGCCAGACTGGCTGAATTCCCACAAGTGGGAGCTGGAAACCTTAGGGAGCTGAGAAGCAGCCATAGAATGCCAAGTCAGAGGAGATAGCATCTAGATTTTTGGATGAAGCCCAATTAGAGGACTCTCAGTAGCAAATTTTAATACTTCTAAAACTTGCCCAGAATGAACGTTCCATTGGATGTCAATATATAATGTATGTGTTGGCTCTGTGGGTTTTTGCGCTTACAAGCTCCTATAGATCTAGCATTTCTATGTTCAGAAGGGTCCTTATTTCTAAACAGTAGTGAAACATATGTTTAAGGAAGCAAAATACAGTCTTTTTAAGTAGGAAAGTCATAATTTTGTTTTGGACTTCAAGAAATAAAAAAATATTTAGAAATGGTGGTTACATGGGAATGTTTGCCTTGAGAGAGAAGCTATTGTAAAGGAACATCTTTTATTATAGTTTTGTTTTCTTTTGGTCACTTCTGTAGTGGTAATACCTTCTAATATCTTCTTTTCAAGATTAAGACAGATAGGAAAAGCTATATGTGTTGATCTAACACTTGAATTCACTCTATTAAGGGAATTTAATAGAGATATTTTTAGCCAAGGAAATGTAGCATCTCAAATACGATGCAGGAAATATTAAAACATGTTTAAAGGACATTCATATTTACTTTTCTTGCCTGTGGCTTAGGAGGCAAATGGCTATGAAAAGATGACACTTATAAGAGTAGAAAGGGACAAAAACAATAAGCAAAAATAATATATAATTATTCAATTTTCTAAATTGAGTACCATTAATATAATCTGTGTGTGTGTGCTTCTGTCTTTTGCCAAAAGTTACCTCTGATTGCTTATTAGACCAATGAAGTAGCTAACTACTTGTATATAATCATTGTTTACCTTGTATAATGTTAGTATGAAATTCAATGCTTGTAAAATATGAAGAACATCTTTGAGTCTTCCTATAACTAACGGTTCCAGTTCCTAGAATGCATTTGTGTGAGGTTGAGGTGTAGATGAAGAGGGTGGAATGGTATCGCATCAAATAGCTATTTGGCTATTTACTTTGATTTTCTCTATCTACACTGAAATAATTGCTCTATGTACCCTCACAAATGTAAAAACCAGATTAAGAAGACCTAGTTACATTCCTAGGTCAATCCTTGATAGGTATTATTTTAAAGACTTCTATAGGAGAAATTTCTAAACTTTTCCCATAACATTTCTGTGTTATTTTTAAGTAACTTTTCCTTTCCCACATTTAAAATTCTGGTTCATTGCCTACATCAAGTGGTTATAGCAAAGGTGAAGTGAACAATCATAGTGCTGTCATTGATTTTGATATAATCGTGCTGACATAATTATGTTTTTTATGGACACATTAATACCATAGTCAATGATAAATAATAAAACCTTGCAAAAAGAACAACGGATTATGATCATAACTAGTTTTTATTGAGAACATCAATATGTCAGGAATGGTTCTAAGTACTTCGTAAGTTATAATGTTTATTTTCAAAATAATTTTGTGAGTAGGCACTCTTTGTTGTTTTATAGATATGTTATAGATGAGGAAATTGAAGTACTGAGTTTTTAGGCAACTTGCCCAAAGTGACACAGTCATTAGGTAATGGAGCCAGAATTTGAACCCAGACAGTCTGACATCAGAGTCTGTGTGCCATCTGATTAGTTTCTTTTTAGACATATTCCTGAACTTATTATATTTGTCACAAAAATATTATTGATTTACTAGACTCAACTTCCAAGTTGCATTTTGCAAAATCGTTCCTTGGAAAGAAGTTCCAAGAGGTATTAACTCATATGGGGCATTCCTTGGCTGAATATCATCGGGAAGTAATAGTTTTAATAAACAAACCAGTTTCTCTCATGCAGGCCTTCTCAGAGCACTTACTCTGTAATGCACATTGTAGTGCTTCGAAACTGGGAGAGAATATGCAGTATTTGCCTCTCCTGAAAACACTAGTACTTTAGACAGTGCATATATAGAACATTTCCATCCTCACAGATATTTCTGATAGGCAGCAATGCTGTTGACTTTTGTGTCTGCATTTGTGGCTAGATAGAAATAATGGTTACATGGGTTATTAAACCACATAGGCAGACACTGATAACACTGAAAGTGAATCAACTAGAAATTAAAACAATGCATTTTGACTTAGTTTTTCTATTGAGAATGAATCTTTTGATTACAATAGAATTTTAGTACATATGAATCACAAATCCCTCACATCTATAGAACAATTCTGTTTATAGTACTTGGAGTTCAGAGTTTAAATAAATATAAGCAGTAAAATAAAAGGGGGGAGAGCATTGAAGAAAGGATAGATTAGTAATTGATCTTGAGAGCAAGAAGCTGCATTCAGGGATTCCCCTTCCTTTGTACTGGATACAAAAATCAAATGTAATTGTAAGATACAAATAGCATACTTATGCCTCAAACTTTAGAGGAATAACGATTGTGATACCTAGCTTGATAAAACTAATGATATAAAACAGACCCTCCCATCAAAGTAGCATTAATGGAGGCGTGGGAATCAGAAAATGGATTATACTTAGGGTTACTTTTAGATACTTAGGAATAGTGAAAGCAATGATCTTAGAGATCAGGTAGGTGAGGTAAATACATAAAGAGAGAGGGCATGGAAGTAGGGCAGTATATTAGTCTGTTCTCATGCTGCTAATAAAGACATACCTGAGACTGGGTAATTTATAAAGGAAAGAGGTTTAATTGACTCACAGTTCCACATGGCTGGGGAGACCTCACAATTATGGCTGAAGGCAGTGGAGGAGCAAAGGCACGTCTTACATGATGGCAGGCAAGAGAGTGTGTGCAGGGGAACTGTCCTTCATGAAACCATCAGATCTCATGAGATATATTCACTATCATGAGAATAGCATGGGAAAAACCTGCCCCCATGATTCAATTACCTCCCACTGGGTCTCCCATGACATGTGGAGATTAGGAGAGCTACAATTTAAGATGAGATTTGGGTGGGGACAAACCCAAACCATATTATTCCGCCCCTGGCCCCTCCCAAATCTCATGTCCTCACATTACAAAAACAATCATGTCTTCCCAACAGTCCCCCAAAACCTTAGCTCCTTTCAGTATTAACTCAAAAGTCCACAGTCCAAAGTATCCTCTGAGACAAAACAAGTCCCTTCTGCCTATGAACCTATAAAATTAAAAACAAGTTAGCTACTTCCTAGATTCAATGGGGATACAGGCATTGGGTAAATACACTCATTCCAAATGGGAGAAGTTGCTAAAACAAAGAGCTACAGCCCCCATGCAAGTCCAAAATCCAATAGGGTAGTCATTAAACCTTAAAGTTCCAAAAGAACCTCCTTTGACTCATGTCTCACATCCAGAGCATGCTTATGCGAGAGGTGGGCTCCCATAGCCTTGGGCAGCTCCACCCCTGTGGTTTTGCAGGGTACAGCCCTGCTTCCAGCTGCTTTTATGGGCTGGTGTTGAGTGTCTGCAGCTTTCCCAGAATGGTGCAAGCTGTTGGTGGATCTACCATCCATTCTGGCGTCTGGAGGATGGTGGCCCTCTTCTCACAGCTCTACTAGGCAGTTCCTCAGTGAGGACTAAGCCTACATTTCCCTTCTGCACTGCCTTATCAGAGTGTAGGGGTAGGACCCCTACAACAAATTTCTGCGTGGGCATTCAGGTGTTTCTGTACATCCTCTGAAATCTAGGTGGAGATTCCCAAACCTCAATTCTTGACTTCAGTGCACCTGCAGACTCAACTCCACATGGAAGCTGCCAAGGCTTTGGGCTTGCACCTTCTGAAGCAATGTCCTGAGCTATATCTTGGGCCCTTTTAGCCAAGGATAGAACACCTGGGACGCAGGGCACCAAGTCCCTAGGCTGCACAGAGCAGGGGGGGCCCTGGGCCTGGACTGGGAAGCCATTTTTTCATCTTAGGCCTCCAGGCTTGTGATGGGGGGGGTGGGGCCTGCCATGAAGTTCTCTGACATGCCCTGGAGCCAATTTCTTCATTTTCTTGGTGATTAACATTCAGTTCCTTGTTACTTATGCAAATTTCTGCAGCATGCTTGAATTTCTTCCCAAAACATGGGTTTTTCTTTTCTTTCTTATTGCATTGTCAGGCTGCAAATTTTCCAAAAATTTCTTCCACCAGATACCTTAAATCATCTCTCTCAAGTTCGAAGTTCCACAGATCTCTAGGGCAGGTGCAAAGTGCCACCAGCCTCTTTGTTAAATAATAACAAGAGTCACCTTTGTCCCAGTTCCCAATGGCTTCCTCATTTCCAACTGAAACCACCTCAGCCTGGACTATATTGTCCATAACACTATCAGCATTTTGGTCGAAGCCATTCAACAAGTCTCTAGGAAGTTCTAAACGTTCCCACATCTTCTTATCTTTGTCTGAGCCCTCCAAACTCTTCCAGCCTCTGCCTGTTACCCAGTTCCAAAGTTTCTTCCACATTTTCAGGTATCTTTACAGCAGTGCCTCACTCCTGGTGCCAATTTACTGTATTAATCTTTTCTCATGCTGCTAATAAAGACATACCTGAGACTAGGTAATTTATAAAGGAAAGAGGTTTAATGGACTTACAGTTCCACATGGCTGGGGAGGCCTCACAATCATGGCAGAGGCAAATGAGGAGCAAAGTCACATCTTACATGGGGGCAGGCAAGAGAGTGTGTGCAGGGGAGCTGCCCTTCATAAAACCATCAAATCTTTTGAGACTTATTCACTATCATGAGCATAGGAATAGCGTAGGAAAAACTCGTCCCCATGATTCAATTACCTTCCACTGGGTCCCTCCCACAACACATGGGGATTATGCGAGCTACAATTCAAGGTGAGATTTGGGTGGGGACACAGCCAAACCACACCAGGGAAGGATTGGGCAGTGGGGTGAGGGTGTGGATATAACATAACAGGGAATTTTTCCCAAACCAATACTTCTGTCACTGGCTACATCTGAATCCTAATTGCTCCACAGTAAATGGAAATCAAAATTCCACGTTCACTAAAGTGAATAGAAAAACTATTCTAAGTTACGGAGCAATATATGTATTTACATTGTTATACTTGTATAACCAGAAAGCAAGACATTGCCACCATCTGGAGGGAGCTGTTATGAATTGCAAGTTCACCATCTCAGATATAAAATCAGTTTCTGAAGTTTCCTAAATGCATACCTAGAAAAATCTGTGATATTTGGTGGTGTTGAATATTACTCACATTGGAGGAATTTTAAAATGTTGTGAAGGTAAGTTCTCCTACATATAAGCAAAATTATGATACACTTGAGGGTAGGGACAATGTTTTATTTTTAAATTATTCCTATTTGTATCCAAGTAATGCATGTATATTACTTAGAAAGGAAAGCACATACTTAGCTCAGTCATCAATATTTCCAAGACTCCTACAAACTTTTGTCACTTTATATATCTAAATAATGTGCTTATACATCTTATTCATCAAATTTAGATGTTAAATTTACTTCCTATTAGAAAAGTTAAAGATAGCTGTGTCTGCTTCTCTTCCCTCCAGTTGTTTAAATCAATACTCAACATTCACATTATTATAGTTGTGTAAATATTGTTTCCTGCTCAAATATATATAGTTTGTAATTTTTGGTTCAGTTTTCCTGTAATTAATAATTGCTATTTCACCTTTGCTTATGTTTCTATATCATTTTACCAAAATTGTCATTAAAATTATAAAATATTTTATAAAAATTCAAATATATTAAAATTATCTCCCCTCCTTTTTTCTTGGAAATATTCCTTTGGAGTTTATCATCTTTTTGCTCCAGTGTGAGCTTGGGTGCTCCCTACTTCCTGAAAAGTTGTCATCTGAGACTTCCCTGTAACACCCTCCTGGTTGGAGCTCCTGTGTCCTGTGTGAGGGTTTTCCTCTTTGCTGGTATGTACCTTCATTTAGTACTGGCTGCACATCTTTCTTTAGTTTCTCTAAAAGAAGACATGGGATTTTGTATGTTTAAAATGATTTTTATTTTATTCCTGATAACTTTGCCTGCATGAAGAATTATAAATGAGATATAACTTAATGGGTTGTTATTCAGAAGCATAATCCTGTTTTGTCTGTCAAATTTTGTATATAGTTTTTCTTCCAATGAAATCCTGTAGAATACTTTATCATTCATCTTCTGAAATTTTATAGTGATGAGACCTAAAATAAGTTTGTTTTCATTTATTGTGCCAAATGCCAGACAATAACTCACATTTTTTCCCCCTTCACTTCTGGGAAACTTTCTTCTTTGAATATTATTTTAGAGACACATTGCTTTTTTTCCTTTTTTCATCCTTCACAAAATCCTGAGAGGCTGAACCTTTTGGATTGTTATCCTTATTTTCTTACCTATTTTGGTCTGGTCTCCATTTTTTTTTCAACTTTCTGGACGATTTTCTCAATTTTTATTCCTAGCATTTTTATTATTTAATTATTTCTGCTGTTGTTTCTGGATCCTTTATAAGTTTTTACTGAAGTATAAAATGTATAAATCACAAGTGTAACAGTTCAAAGAATAATCTCAAAGACAGCATGTTACCACTACCAAGTCAAGAAATGAAATGCCCCTTATCTCCCTTTCAATCTCTACCCCTTCCCGCATTCTCAAAGGTAATCACCATCCTAACTTCTAATACCATAGGCTAGCTTTGCTTGTTTTAAACTTCATAGTAAGAGAGTCACTTCCTTCTTACTCTTTTGAGTCTGGCTTATTTTACCTAATTATCATTTGTAAACATATTATGTTATGTTTGTATGTTTATAATTATAAATTTCATTTGTATTTACATATTTTATTGTTTATAAATTGCACATTTATTGTTATTCCCTCTAGCAGGGGTTGGTTCATTTTCGTTGCTTTATAATATTATTACATACTGTACAAATATAATTTATATACTCATTCTACAGTTGATAAACTCGGGGTTTCCAGGGTTGTGTATTATGAATAATGCTGCTATGAATATTTTTGCTTATGTATTTTTGTACATGTATGATGCACTTCTAAGAGTGGCATTGCTGAGTTTAAATGTGTAAGTCTACATTTTGCGAAATGTACACATGAGTTCCAAAATTCTTGCACAAGTCTCCACTTCCTTCTGTAGTTTATGAGACTTCCAGATGCTCCATATTCTTTTAACATGTATCATTGGCAGTCCTTTAAACTTTAACCTATTTTTAGGTGTGTGATGCCATTTTTAAATGCTTTAAATTTTCAATTCCCGGATGACTGATGAAACTGAAAACCTGTTCATATATTTATTGGCCATTTGGGTATCTTCTTTCTTGACATGAGCCATTTTTTCTATCTTTTCTCATTTTTCTATTAGATTATATGTCTTTTTCTTATTGATAATGCCAGTATTTTTATATACTCTCATTATGACTCTTTTATTCATTAAATGTATTACAATTATATTCTCTGATTTCTTTTATTCTCTCCTAATGGATTCTTTGGTTGAACAGAAATTCTTAATTTTAATGCAGTTAATCATTTAGTTATTTATTTCTACTTTATCTAGTGCTATTTCATCTTAGAAAATTTCAACTATTCTAAATTCATGAAGATTTTTTGTCATCTAGAAGTTCTTTGATTTTATATTTCCTATTTAGAATATCAACACACATGCAATTGATTTTTGTGTAAGGTATGAGTTAGCAGACCACCTTTGTTATTTTTGTGTTATATGTCTACAGTGAAACATGATTATCAAAAAGAACATTCATTCTGCACTGCACTGTAGCATCAGATATATAATAAATTATATGTCTCCATTTGTGTGTGACTGTTCCAGACTCTGGTATTCCTCCAAACCATGCATCTATCCTTGTGTCAGCACCTCAATACTTTTAAGTATTGTACACTATTTCAAGTCTTGATATCTAACTGTGTAACTTTTCTTTAAGATAATGCTGACTATTCTTGGCAGTTTGCATTTCTACATAAATTTTAGAATTGACATTTCCCCAAACCTTGATTTTTGATTTGGTTTATTTCAAACCTATACGTCAACTTGGGGAAACTTACAATATGTAATCTCCCAGTTCATAAATATTTATATCTCCACATTTACTGGTGATTACCTTAGATTCTTTGATTAACGTTTTGTAGATCTACTATGTTGAGATCTTATCTTGCACATTTATTATAAGATTTATTGCCTAATAGTTATTTTTTCAATTATTTTATTTTGGTAACATACACACAACATAAAATTTACCACATTACCCATTTTAAGTGTACAGTTTAGTTGTAGTAAATACATTCCTAATGTTAGGCAATCATCAGCACCATATATCTCTTGAACTATTTTATCTTATAAAACTCAAACTCTATATTCATTAAACTATAATTCCCCATTCTTTCTTCCTCACATCAGCTGGCAATCAACATACTACTTTCTGTCTCTATAATTTTGTCTATTCTAAGTACCTCATGTAAGTGCAATCATATAGCTTTGTCTTTTTGCGACTGGCTTATTTCACTTAGCATAATATCCTCAAGGTTGGGTACTTCTATTTTTTCTAAATGAACCAAAATATTCTAAATTTTCTAGTGCTGTTATTAGGAAGTTGATCATTTTATTCCTTTGTTTGGATTGAGAAATGAGGGATACCTCTCTCCTTCCATCCCACTCATCTTCTCAACAAATCTTACTTCTTATAAATAACTGCTTTTAAGGGCCAGAAACCTCTAAGGTTGTCTAAGAACAAACAGAATCGTCTAAGAATAAAACAGAATAAGGCAAGGACATGAAACTCTTGTGGGGCCTCTAGTCCTCCTGCTTCAATAGATATCTCAGCTTGTAGATACCAGGTTCATCCAAGGAAGCTGGTTACAAAAGCTTGGCCTAACTTTATTTCAAGGGCTGTTATTGTTCTTCTTTTCCTTCTGTCTTCCTTCTGACTCTTCATCTCTTGCTTTATTGCTCTCTTTCTACATCCTGTCTGTCTTTGTCTCTGTCTGTGTCTCTTATCTTCAAACTCAGCCTGTTTAGTTGAAAATTGTTAATGCACACGTTTGGAACTTATTTCTTCTGCCTTAATGATACCTCTGAAGTTCAGACAATAATTCCAAAAGGGCACAATAGTGATAATAAAAGACATGAGTGAGTCCAAACATACTTTAAAAATGTACATTTTTCTTTTTCTTTCCATTGCATGAAATAAAAAATGAAACACATGTGTAATGGAATATATAATTTATACAAGAATGTCATGGTATATATATTTGCCCTAAAATCTGTGTTTAAAGGCCAAGCAAAATATAAAATCAACTAAGAACTCTCCCAAAGTCTGACTTTCCAGCAGGAATCCAGGACACTCTCCTTATTTTCTGTGGCTCCACATGGATCCGCAGTTCAATGCCTCACACCATTTATGAGCAAATAATCTTTTAATTACTGCACTGTAAAATTTTTAAAGTGTTGACCATAAAAATTGCTAGTAGAATTATTCAATTTAAAGAACATATCTGGTGATGATAGGTCCAAGTGGCTTATTTTCTACTATATTGTAAATATTTTCACAACCATATTTCTCTTTAAATTTGTTTCCTTACATATGTTTTCAGCTCATAATTCATCCTCATCCTTAATTCCATCTAAAATAACAGTTTGTTTTCCATATTACTGGTTTTTATCATTTTGCTAAACAGTTTTATTGCTTCTCTATGACATTTTGAAAATTTGGTTTTAGCCTTTAATTTTTTGGCTTTATTGAGTTGTAATAGACAAAAACTTCATTTATTTATAGTGTACAACATGATGTTTTGATAAATGTATACAATATGAAATGATTACCACAATCAAGCCAAATATTCATCACTTCACATAGTTATATTTTTCTTTCTTTCTGTGGTGAGAACATTTATGGAAAAGATTGTTCTTTCCCCAATGTGCATATTTGGCACCTTTGTTAAAGAACAGTTGCCCATAAATATGTACATTTTTTGGTGGTCTCTGTATGCTTCGTTTATGTACATGTATTTTTTATGCCAGTGCCATGTTGTTTTGATTATCAAAATTTTATATTATATCTTAAAGTCAGGTGTTGTAAAGCCTCCACTTTGTTCATTATGTTTGAGATTGCTTTGGCTGTTCAGGATCTTTTGTTATTCCATATGAGTTTTATGATTGTTTTTTCTATTTCTGTAAAAAATGCCACTGGAGTTTGTTTTTTTTTTTTACAAGGTTTGCATTAAATATTTTGCCACTGTAGGTAGTATGGACATCTTACCAATATTAATTCTTCCAATCTATGAATATGGTATGTCTTTCCATTTAGTTGTGTCTTCTTCAATTTCTTTCAACATTTTAGTTTTCAGTGTATGGATAAATAGGTTAAATTTATTCCAAAATTTATTTTACTGCTGCTGTAAACGAGATTGCTTTCTTGATTTCTTTTTTGGATAGCTCATTGTTAGTATATAGAAACCTTACTAATTTTTGTATATCAATTTTGTATTCTGTAACTTTACTGAATTGTTTATTAGTCTTAACAGATTTTTGGTAGAGGCTCTAAGGTTTCCTATATATAAGATCATGTCATCTACAAACAGTTTGGGATAATTTTACTTCTTCCTTGCCTATTAGAATGCCTTTATTTTTTTTCTTACTTCCTCCGGCTAGGACCTTCAGACTATCTTGAGTAGAAGTGGCTAGATTGGACCTCCTTGTCTTGTTCCTGATCTTAGAAGAAAAGCTTTCAGCTTTTCAACATTGAATATGATAATAGCTATGGACTTGCCATATATGGCCTTTATTATGTTGAGTTACATTCCTCTATACCTAATTCATTAAAATGTTTACCACAAAGGCACATTGGATTTTGTCAAATGCTTTTTCTGTATCTGTTTAGATAATCATACAATTTTTGTCCTTTTTTCTGTTAATGAAGTGTGTCACATTTACTGATTTACATGTGTAAAATATTCTTGCATCCCAAGGATAAATCCTGCTTGATTATATTATCCTTTTAATGTGCTGTTAAATCGGTTTGCTAGTATTTTGTTGAGGATTTTTGCATATTTGCTTTTTGCATATTTGCATATAGCCTGCAATTTTTTTCTTTACTGTCCTAGTCTGGCTTTAGTATCTTAATAATACTGGCCTTGTAAAATAAGTTTGAAAGTGTTTGAGAAGGATTAGCAGTAATTCTTTTTAGAATTTAGTAATTTTTTTAGAAACCACTATACTCCCTTTTCATAGCTGCTGCACTATTTTATATTCTCACCAACAGCAAACAAAGCTTCCAGTTACTCCACATCCTCATCAACATTTTCTGTCTCATTTACCTAATGATTATCAATAGTGAGTATTTTTTAATGTGCCTTTGGCATTTGTGTATATTCTTTGGAGAAACGGCTATACAACTCCTTTGCCTACATTTGAAATGAGTTTTTGTTGTTCTTTTTTGAGTTGTAGATGTTCCCTATATATTCTGGATATTAATCCCTTATCAGGTATATGGTTTACAAATATTTTCTACCATTCTGCGTATTGCCTTTTTAGTCTATTGAGTCTTTCAGTGCACAAATTTACTTAAAGTTTTGTTAAGTCCAATTTGTCATTTTTTTGTTGTGCTGTGGTGTCATATTCAAGTAATCATTGCCAATGTCAATGTCATGAAGATTTTGCCCTATGTTTTCTTCCAAGATTGTTGTAATTTTTGCTCTGATATTTAGGCGTTTATTTTGAATTAATTTTTGTTAATGATGTTATCTAATGGTCTAAATTAATTCTTTTGCATGTGGATATATGATTTCTCAGCACCGTTCGTTGAAAAGACTTTTCCCATTGAATATTATTGACACGCTTGTCAAAAATCACTTAACTATATATGTGAGGATTTATTTATGGGCTATCTATTCATTCTATAGGTCTATATGTCTATATGCCAGTAGCACTCTCTTTTGATTACTGCATCTTTGTCATAAGTTTTGAAATTAAGAAAGTGGGAGTCCTCCATCTTTGTTCTTCATTTTTAAGATTGTTTTGCCTATTTGGGTTCCATTGAAATTTCCTAAGAATTTTAGCATGAGTTATTTATTTTTATTTTTTCAAAATAATCATTGGTTTTGTGATAGGGATTACACTGAATATGTAGGTTGCTTTGGTTAGTATTTACTCTTAATATTAAGCCTTCCAGTCCTTGAATGTGTAATATATTTCTATTATGTCTTCATTAACTTCTTTTAGCAGTGTTAGTTGTTATTGTTCAAGATTGTACTTATTTTGTTAAATGAATGCCTAAGTATTTTACTCTTTATGATACTAATGTAAATAAGATAGTTTTCTTAATTTGCTTTTCAGGTTTTTATATGTAGTATAAAAATACAGCAGATTTTTGCAGTTCACTTTGTATCCTGCTGTTTTGATTAATTCATTTAGTTGTAAGAGTTTTTGTGTGAAATCTTTAGGGTTTTCTACATATAAGATTGCATCATCTGCAAACAGATCATTTAACTTCTTTCCAATTTGGATGCATTTCATGTCTTTTTCTTGCCTACTTGCTCTGGCTAGAACTTCCAATACTTACAGCCTTTCACCTTAGAGAATGATTTCATTGTGCATTTTTTTCACATATGAATTTTATTATGTTGAGGTAGTTCTCTTCTGTTTCAACTTTGAGAGTTTTTACCAAGAAAGAACATTCAATTCTGTCAAATGCTTTTCCTGCATTAGTTGGGATAATGACATGGTTTTTTTCCCCTTAATTCTGTTAATGTGATGTATTACATTGAGGAATTTTCATGTTAGACCATCCCTGAATGGTCTATGAATAAATCTACATTTGGGTATGGTATAGAATCCTTTCAATATGCTGCTGAATTTGGTCTGTTAGTATTTTGTTGAGGATTTTTGCATCAATGTTCACAAGATTTAGTGGTTTGCAGGTTTTTTTTTTTTTTTTTTTTTTTTGCAGTGTTCATACATGACTCATGGCTTTGGTATCATGGTAATGTTAACTTCATAGGATGTGGCTGGAAGTTCTTTCTCATTTTGGAAGGATTAGTGTCCTCAAATGTTTGCTAGAATTTACCAGCAAAGCCATCAGGTCCAAGGGCTTCCCCCCACACCCGCCCCCCGCTGGAGATTTTTGATTACTCATTCAACCTTCCCACTAGTTACAGGTCTATTCGGTTTTCTATTTCTTTATAATTTAGTCTTGGTAGCGCTTTTGTGTTTCTAGAAATTTGCCAATTTTATCTAGTTTATTCAATTTGTTGAAATATAATTGTTCATAGCACTCACTTATAATCCTCTTTGTTTCTGTAGTGTTGTTAGTAATGTCTCCACTTGATTTCTGATTTTAGTGATTTGAGTCCTCTATTTTTTTTCTCAGTATATTTAACTAAAGGTATGTTAATCTTTTGATCTTTTCAAAGCACCAACTTTCTTAAAAATGAGACTATATTTTACTGATGGCATAAGGGAGAGATATTAACATGACTTTTTGATAAGTGAAGAGGAAACCAGGGGTCCCAATAGGTCCTTATGTAGATTTTCAACCAAATGTCTCATTTTCAACCCTATCCTTCACCAATCCACTGGGATTTTAATATTGCTAACATGAATTGAACGCTTTTACAATGGAGCTATGGAAATAGACAAATTAATGTTTCGAGTACACCAAATTTCCATAGAATTCAATTGTGTCCTTTTTATGTTTGTATTTTCATCACCTAGCTCAATGCGTAGTATGGGTTGAATAGTTATTCTGTTGATTGAATAACTTTAACAAACTAGAAATAATTTTTTAAAAAATTAAAAAAGTTTTAAAGAATAATTAAAATTGTGTATTTATATAAGCACTTGTATTTCACCCCACATAATAAATATTGTTAGGTAAATTGTAGGGACTATTTAATAATGTATATTTCACTGTATAAATTATGAGTCTTCACTACCACAAACAAAAAATTTACTGAGAATGCCAAATTAAAGTTCTGGGCTTTGTAAAAAATAATGTGGGCAAATTACGGAAAAACAGTGCAGACAAATTCTTGGCAGTTTTAGTGAATCAAAACATAGCCTACGAATCCATCATGTGACTACTACCTAATAGAGCTAACAGAGGGACTGCAAATGAGGGAAGCAGAGCCAGGAATATAACAAGTTACTACTCTAATACTGAGCAGAAGCACATCAATATTACTGCACAGTCCAGAGCAGAAGTTCAATGGGGTCCCATGTTTTGGTTTGTCAGCTGTAATTTTTGTAACAGAGGTAGTTGACATCATTATATTTGTTTTCTTATTTCCTTAAATATCATTGAAGCAAGGATATTAAAATACTTTCAGCCCTGGAAAGAGTAACATTCTACCTAGTTTGAAATCTTATTCTAGCCTGATGCCATGTTAGGTGGAACTGGGGTAAAGTATTAGAATGTGAACACCAGATAATTGATACAACTTGAGCTAGGCACTAGGGAGGCATAGGACTGTGGTGAAAAGGACACAGGTTCTGAAATTAGTCACACCTGAGTTTAAACACTGCATGGGCCACTTACTAATTGTACGAGCTTGGCCATATTAGTGTTAGCATTGAGATGGGATTGTGATATCCACTTAAGAACAATGTTCGTGAAATCAACGTAGCACATAGTTCGCTTTAGCTTCTTCTCTTACTATTCAGTTCACCCCTAATGTATTCTCCTGCCACACAAAATTCTAATATTTATTCAATATTTCAAGTATTACTTTACCTGTAGATTATTTTTTTCCTTCCCTGCATATAACTTTGCCTGGTTAACTCTTACTATTTCTTGAGGTCTCAATTAAATATCACTTTCTCTGAGAAAATTCCATAAGCATCCAGACTAGGATCAGTGCCCGTTCACTCTGTATTCTCACAGAACCATAATCAAGCCACTTATCACATGTATTAAAACTGCCCATTAAATTGTCTATCTTTTTTACTACGCTACATGATAGTAGTGACTATGTCTTTTTTATTGCTAAACCTCCAGTGCCTGTTACTAAGAGGCAAGTCTTTAAAACATACTGAGCGAATGACTAAATGTTTACTGGGGATTCAGCCATAAACATGGCACAACTGATAAGTACAATTTTTGATTTAATGGGTATAGCTTTCCAGAGATGGAAGAACATATTAAATAAGTAATTACAAAATGGGTCACTGAGTTACAGTTGTTATAGGTGCTACAAAGAAAAGTAACAATAGAAATAAAAGCATGTAACATGGGATCTTGACAAAATTATGACTGGAAAATTGTGAGTCTGTGATGGTTTATTTTGTGTGTCAACTTAGCTAACACACAGTACCCAAACATTTGTCCCAGTGCTGTTCTAGGTGTTGCTATGAAGGTATTGTTTTTTAGATGAGATAAATATTTAAATCAGTAGACTTTGAGTAAAACAGATTAACATCCACATATGGGCAAGCCCCAATTAGTCAGTTGAAGAGCTTGAGAGGGAAAAAAAACCCAAAACTGAGGAGTTTTTTTTTTTCCTCTATATCCATTAAAGCTATATCTGTTAAAGAAGGAATTCTACCTCCAGATCGGCTTTGAACTTAAGACCACAACATCAACTTTTTCCTGGGTCTCTAATCTGCTGACCTGCTCTGCAAAATTTGGACTTGTCAGGTCCTACAATCTTATGAGCCAATTCTTTAAAATAAATCTCTTTCTCTTTATATACACACACATCCTTTTGGTTCTATTTCTCTGGGACATGCTAATATATAGCCATAGAAAGACAACATTGAGGAAGTGATGCTTAGTTTGAGCTTTGAAAAAAGAGAAGGAATAGTTGAATGAAGAGGGAATAGAAATAACATTCCAGCAGAAGGAAGAACATAATCAAAGGCCTTCAGGTGATAAGATACTGCATATTCAAAGAATAAATGCAGAGTATTGAGGAACGTGCCATGAGAAAAGTCGAGTGAGATAGACAAAATAAAATCATACAGAACTTGGCCATTTTATATTAAGGAAATTCACAGACCACCATTTTTTGTATTTAACTTTATAAATGATAACATTAGATCTACATAGCGGTATTAATTATATTTTAAATTGTTCATAATTTAAATAGTAGTTTAGTAGTACTTTTTTCATCTATTAATGCATTGATCAAGAGCAAACTGTTATCTACTTTTTATTATCCAAACTCAGACACAATCTGGAAAAAATAATAGAAACAAATCCCACGTGGCTCAAATGGATGTTTGAAAATGTGAGAAAAGATCAAATATCTGCTACATTGAATCAAAACATCAGTAAAACATTAGCAGAGGTTGAGTGAGCCTGACAAAAGTTCACAAAACAATTCACTTGAGATAATGAAGAAGGAAGTTCAAGTGTGAGGGAGGCAGAAACAGATTCAGATTATTTAATATTCCTTAGTTATTGTGCTTTAAAAAATAACATTTGGCCTTCTTCTAAAATGTCAGTGCACATTTTTGTAAATTTCACTGCACATCTATTCATTATATAGCTTCTTTTAGACCTTTTAATGCTGTTGTGCATGTTCTTGGGATTGTCAAATATTTTTGAAACCGTACATGTATTAGTGTTATAGAAAAAAGTGGATGAGTAAAAGAAAAAAATACGTAAAGCTTGAAAAAGCTTTATGATAGATGCTTTTTAAATAATTTGGATTTAAAAATCAGAATGGATTTTTAAAGGAAGGGATATAGTAGTAAATGAACACATTAAGTGTTTCCCATTCTTAAGTCTGTTTTTTCTAATTAAGAAGTTAGGCATAATGGTGGGAGAATAAATTTTTAGAATATAAACCAGGCCAGGCGCCTAGATTACGTGGCTCATGCCTGTAATCCCAGCACTTTGGGAAGCTGAGGTGGGCAGATCACGAGGTCAGGAGTTCGAGACCAGACTGGCCAACATGGTGAAACCCCGTCTCTACTAAAAATACTAAAATTAGTCGGGCATGGTGACATGTACCTGTAGTCCCAACTACTCTGGAGGCTAAGACAGAAGAATCGATTGAACCTGGGAGGTAGAGGTTACAGTGAGCCGGGATAGCGCCACTGCACTCCAGCCTGGGCGACAGAGTGAGACTCCGTTTCTAAATAAATAAATAAATAATAAAAAAGAATATATAAGCTACTTTTCCCCTAAGAATTTAGTGAATAACATTTTAGGAAATATATTAAATTCTGCATTATACACACACATATACATTATAATGTATTGACTAACATAGTTATGAAGGTGAAGCTCAGCAATGTGCTTTCTGCAAGCTGGTGTCCCAGAAAAGTTGCTGGTGTAGTTTGAAGGCATCAGAGCCAGAAAGCTGATAGTCAGATTCTAGTGACAATAAGAAGGCCTGAGGACAAGGAGCACCAACGGCAGAAGAGTGATGTTACAGCTCAAGCAATTAGGCAGAGGTTGAATTCAACCTTATTTGGCCCTTTTGTCCTATTCAGGACACTGGGGAGGGCCATCTGTTTTACTGAGTTTGTCAATTAAAATGTTAATCTCTTCTGAAAATACTCTCACAGACACACAAGAATATGTTTAGCGAGCTATCTGGGCATCCTGTAGCCAAGTTAATTTGACACATAAAGTTAACCATTACACTAATATGTAAATGCTATATTTTCTAAGAAATGAAAATAGTGCATGGGCTCCTGAAACCATGAAGTTCTTTGAAAAGTCAGCTCTACCTTGAAAATTTTTCCATGTTCCCCTTATCTGCTTTACCAACTATTTTAGCTTTACACTGTTGTTGAGGTTTTTGCTGCCTGAATGTTCACGTCTTTGTGTTTCTTAAATGGCTATATGTATCTGTTTTATGTCAGCTAACATTGTGACAGCCAATTGTCCTTTTGTCATAATCTTTTTTGTTTTTAGTCCACTCTGAACAATTTTTTGTTGTTGTTGTTGTTGCTTTAGATGTTGGAGAATAGGGTAGATTAGGGAATGCCAAACATCCATGATACTATTAATTACCATACCTTTAAAAATCTGTTTAGAGCCACTGCAGCAAGAAAGATAGAAAAGAGAAGCACTGAAACTTCAGCTGTCAACAACTGGCTACCTTCTTCCAGGAGAATATAAAACCTACTAAAGGGATTTTTGTTCTCAGAGAGAATGTTGCTGTGATGCTAATGAGATGCTAACTTCCAAGTTCAGCTATCAGATGACATAATTTACAGTGCACATATCTCACCAAAAGCATTCAAAATGACCAAAAGATCACTTGTGGGAATAAAATTTATGTAACATCTGGGCAGGTGGCAGGCAATATTTGTTCAACGGTCTGGCAACTGGCTTACTTCACTAAGGACTGTGTGGTTCTTGGGTCTCTTCTGTTTAATATCATTCATTGGTCCTTCACTTTCATAGCCACTTCCAGGTTACATTTCAAAATGAATTTTATTTAGTAGGATGCATAATTACTTGTATTGAGGAAATGTAAAATTAGATTACTGCAGATATAACTAAATCTCATACTAGGGAAAGTTTTTAGACTTAAAGACTTAAATCATTAGGAAATAAAGGATATCTTATTTCTTCAACCCTGAGACCACTTTAAGTTTTAGTCTAATCCACTCTACACCCCCATATCGCCAATAGATTTCTTGACTGTATTGTAACCATATATATAATTTCAATTAGCGACAAGATTCTTAACTTACAGCCTGGTACTCCTTCTACTATTTCATACTGTCTTTACTGCCCTCCAGGAGACAACACAGAAACAAGAAACAATTTGACTAGAACTCACCAAGATAAATCATTACCACTTTTCTTTGCTTCCGTTTGTGCTATATACCCAAAGGCTTGGGAAATTAAAAACATGAGCTTTAGTAGTAAATGTTCTTGCCAGCATTGTTTGCCAAGCAACCACATAAAAATACTGAACCCCTGTTTTCTTAGTAACATTTCCTTTCTTTATTGAGAAATGGATAAGTTGCAAGTATTGATTAATTGTATTATAGAACAAACAATTACTGAGAAGCAATTTGATTTTAAAAATTAAGCTACTTGAGGGGAAACTTTTATTAAACCTCATGAACTAATATATCAGCCAGAATATCCAGACAGTACAGGCTGATTTTTGTTATTCTTGGGTAGCCAGCCTTTGGTATTGGATATAAGATATCATACTCACAGAAGATTAGTGAGTGGCAATTTTTAAATTATAGTAGTTCTTTGCCGCATGAAGAGTGTTTTAAAAAATGTTTTTTTGTTCAAATAGCATTGCTCCCTGAAAATGACAAGAATGAAAGAACTAGCTATCCCTTAATTTCAAACAGTGTTATCTCAAGCAACAGTAGTTCAATGATTTTGTTCTTCTTTTTAATGACCTAAGCCCAGGGTAAATGATTTATAATGTTTGCTTCACAGTCACACCAGTAAAATCATATCATGAAATGATCTCTTCATTTTTCATGATAGATTACTTTGAATAAAATTGCATTTAGGCAATATCCAATATTTACCAGCCTCTTCCAGATATATCTAAATTACACAACAAACAGTAGGCTCTTTTCGCTGCAAATTGCTGTATTTCCAAAACAGAAATTTCTTTTCTTTCTTATAACCCTTATTCAGATAGTAAAGATAATTCTAGAAATGGTGATGTCATCTGAATATTGTAGTCGATCTCTGAAAAGTAGATATGAAATAGACCTATCATGTAGGACTACAATAGCTTTTTAAATTTAGCCAAATATACACTTACATTTGCATATTACACATAAATATATATATATACACACACACATACACACACACACACACATATATATATATACGTACTCTTGGAAATGATCTTGAAACCAAATTTATCTTATAGCCCTAGAGCACTGTAGTTCTAATTAGTAATTAATTTTTAAATATAGCTTTATGAATTAAAACAGAATTTTAAAAATTTTGTATTTGTATTGATTTAGCGGTACAAGTGTAGTTATATTACATGCATAGTGGTGAAGTCCGGACTTTTAGTGCACCCATCACACTAATAGTGTACATTGTAGCCAATAGGTAGTGTTTCATCCCTCAATCCTCTTCCCTTCCCTTTCAAAGTTTCTGATGTCTGTTATTTCACTCTGTATGTCCATGTGTGCCCATCATTTATCTCCCACTTATAAGTGAGGACACATGGTTTTTGACTTTCTGCTTCTGTATTATTTTACCTAGGAAAATGGTCTCTAGTTCCATCTATGTTGCTGCAAAAGACATGGTTTCATTCTTTTTTATGGCTGTGTAGCATTCTATGGTGTATATGTCCCACATTTTCGTTACGCAATCCACTATTGATGGGCATCTAGGTTAATTTCATGACTTTACTATTGTGAATAGTGCTGCAATGAATATATGAGTTTATGTGTCTTTTTGATATAATGGTATTTTCCTTTGGGTAGATAGCCGGTAGTGTGGTTGCTGGATCAAAGGGTAGTTCTATTTTTAGTTCTTTGAGAAATTTCCACACTGTTTTTCATAAAAGTTGTACTCATTTATAGTCCCACCAACAGTTTATACTAATTCCCTTTTCTCTGCATTCTTGCCACCATCTGTTGTTTCTTGACTTTTTAGTAATAGCCATTCTGACTGGTATGAGATTATATCTCATTGAGGTTTTGATTTAAATTTCTCTGATGATTAGTGATGTTGAGCATTCTTTCATATGTTTGTTGGCTGCTTGTATATCTTCCTGTGAAAGATATCTGTTCATGTCTTCTGCCTGCTTTTTAATGGGGTTATTTGGTGTTGTTGTTGTTGAGTTGTTTGAGTTCCTTGTAAATTCTGGATATTGGCCCTTTGTCTAATTCATTATTTACAATTATTCTCTCCCACTTTGTAGGTTGCCTGTTTATAGATTATTTCTTTTGCTGTGCAAAAGTTTTTCATTTAATTAAGTCCCATTTGTCTATTTTTGTTTTGGTTGCATTTTCTTTTGAGCACGTACTCATAAATTCTTTGCCTTGACCAGTGTCCAGAAGAGTTTTTTAATAGGTTTTCTACTAGGATTTTTATAGTTTCAGGTCTCATATTTAAGTCTTTAATCCATCTTGGGCTATTTTTTTATGGTGAGAGATAGGGGTTCACTTTCATTGTTCTGCATATGGCTCTCCAGTTTTTTCAGCACTGTTTATTTAATAAGAATCCTTTCTCCAGTATATGTTTTTGTCAATTTTGTCAAAGATCACTTGGTTGTGGGTGTGCAGCTTTATTTCTGGCTTCTCTATTATGCTTCATTGATCTACGTATCTATTTCTATACCAGTACTATGCTGTTTTGGTTACCATAGCCTTGTAGTATAGTTTGAAGTCATGTATTGTAAAGCCTCTAGCTTTATTCTTTTTGCTTAGGATTGCTTTGGCTCTTCAGGCTCTGTTTTGGTTGCACATTAACTTTAGGGTTATTTTTTCTAATGCTGTGGAGAATGATATTGGTAATTTGATAAGAATTGCATTAAATACATAGATTGCTTTGGGCAATTGTGGTCATATTAATATTAATTCTTCTGTTCTATGAGTATGGCAGGTTTTACCATTTGAAATAAGACAATATCTTATTTGGAGTCTTTCTATCTGAAATCCAAAATTCATTTACTCTCCTGTATAGCTAAGGGGATTTGAATTGTGTTATGTGAGTGTAAATTAATACTAATTTTTAATAGTAATCTTCAATTATTTTCATAGATGAATATGGTGTACAAAAGAAGATATTTGAAGATTGAGCTAGTGTGAAAGTCTCTAAATAAACTGAGAATATTTTGAGATACTTGTTAATAAATTGCAGTTTATTTGTTGTATAAGAAGGGTTTAATTGGTTTCAGGATTTCATTTCTGGATTATTAGTGTTCTATAGATAAGTTTCATGCAATAAGTAGTTGTTTTGTTTCTGAACACACATCAATTTGAGCACCTTACCAAATCTGGCAGCACTGACTTGTTGAGCACTTGATATAATGAACTAAGTTTCAGGTCATATTTATGCCAGATACAGACTTGTAATTAATTAGTACATAAAATTTTACTTTGAAATATTTTATAAGTAGAATATAAAATCCTGACCTGCAAGGAAAAAATATATATAACAAATGGCAAGAAAGGACAATAAATAAGAACTAAGAGAACATTAAAAAATAGTGAGATCATTAGCTCAAGCCCCTCAGACAGTCTTGGTCTCAGTCTAAAGTGATATGGGATTGGAGAGCATTATTATTCTGTAATCATACTTTAAGAACTTCTTGACACTTTAAAACTGTGAGCTGTTTCGCATGATTTAAATCCTAACCAATGATATGAAGAGATGAGGGAGGAGGTCATTCATACCTAAGTGTAGGAGCACATTTATTTTGAATATACATTTTATTTTTCCTTTGAGTGGGCTAATTTCTTTTTAGAGAAGTGTCACCAAGGATGGAATGAAAAGAAGGAAAAAGAAAAAAAAACATGTAGACAGAGCAAATATACATGAGAAAATTGAATTAATTAGGGAAAAACAAATTTTATCCCTTGCTGTAGGATTTAATATGACTTAGTATATAATCTCCGTGAGAACAACTTGAAAAATAAAAGAATGGTATTCTAGTTTGAATGGAAAAAGAAGATTAAGTGTTCTGAATATAATAATAAACTCAGAAAAATAATGAAATTCACTCAGATACTAATGTGCAAACACCAGGAGGGCTCTAGGAAAAATATAACAATAAAAATCTTGTTTCATATTAATTGCATCATTTGACAAACTGAACATTGAGTTGCTTATGTCCAGCAGCCCTTACATAGGCAAGATCACAGATGTACTCTGAGATGTTAAAATGCTAGAAATCCATCTTCCCAGGAGGATTTTTGCCAATTAGTTCAGAACCAAAGAATCCTGCCAGGCATGTGGCTGCCCAGCAAGGTAGAGGATCAGAAACAGGAAAAAAGAAATATTTTATAAGAGAGAGCTAAAAAATCAGCAACTCAGCTGGTAGCACAAAACTATGCTTAAAACCAACTTTAGGATTAGGAAGCTTTCGTAGTGGATTGCATTATAATTTTAGAAGTCTTTTTGCGAAGATTTGCTGTATTTTTGGCATCAAAAAATTGTGTAAAGATTAAATGATGTGCTTATTCATTATGATAGCCTGCACTTAATAAATAATCTAATTAATTGCTTTTGCAGATATTGCAGAGCAATTGATGGGATCATGATGAGCCCATTTTATCACCTTAGAAATATTTTGGATATTTGGACCTCTGTAACAATTGATTAGATGTACTTTTACTTTTTAAGTCTTTATTTGGAGATGAAGCATCACTATATGCGGAGGAAAAACTACATTCAGTAAAATCAAAAATCTAAAACATAAATATAACTTTCAAATTATTGAGCAGCTCTAACTCATTGACAGAATTAAGGTATGGACTTTCTCCTTGAGTTAATTAGCTACATTTTTTCTCCTTACCTGAGTTAGCTGCATGGCTTATAAAGAAAAAGAGAAATACATTTTCTGCTCATTCTTTTTTTGTTCTTTATTTCTAAACTATTTAGCCATAATTTATTCCAAGATATCTTGAAATAAATATGTTTGTTTGGTAGAGGCTTGCATTCTATGAAAACCTACAAGAAGATATCTCTTCTGAGTTTCAGTAGTTTGCTTGCCTTTTTTGGCCTTTAGTCAATTTTCAATTTGTGTTTTCATGATACAATTAAAAAATATTGAATGGCAGGAAGACATAACTGAAAGACAAAGCTAGAAAAATTTAGAATGCAAAAACTCATTCTGTGACCATAAATGAATGTGCACATCAAAATAAATGTGCTTCTTCATACTCTTCACTGTTTTTCTTAAGAAAAACTCTAGTCTTTAGGCCTGGGTAATATTATACTCTTCTAGATTTCCTATTACTTTTTTGGGATAAGGAGTAGGTAAGATGTTTGACATATTCCCAAACATTCAGAATACTGCTGCAGACCTTGCAAATATGTAAATAGTACTTATTGGATATAAGCCAATTATAGACAAATGACCACCTACTAGGTGCTAGACTAACACTGATCAAGCAAGAGATCATCGTGAGAATATATAAAAGAAAATTTTCATAGTACAGAAATCAGCTTTATACAATCAAGGCTCAGAACATTTAAGTGTTTGGGTATGAATCAGTCAGGGCCCAACCAGAGACATAGAATCAGTTGGAGATATATATTAATAGATTTATTGCAAATAACTGCCTTACAGGATTGTGGAGGCTGGCTACATCAGTCTGACATCCGTAGAGCGGGCTGTCAGAAAGGGCAGACTTGCAAGCTGAAGTATGGGCTGAAGCTGCTGTCCACAGGCACAATTTCTACTGCTTCAGGGAAGCCTCAAGCTCTGTTCTCACAACCTTTCAACAGGTTGAATTAGGCCCCCACAAATTATCTAGTATAATTTCCTTTACCTCTATTTAACAATAGACTTTAATCACATCTACAAAATAACTCAAGAGCAACACCTAGATTAGGGTTTGGTTGAATAACTGGGAACTGTTACCTTGCTAAGTAGACACATAGAACTGCCTAATGCATGGTAATTCCCAGAGGACTGGCATAGAAAAAGATAGCTTTGGATTTAGTAAGATTTGGGCACTAACTGAAACTTTAACTATTATTAGCTGTGGGATCTTGAGTAAATAACAAAATCTTTATGTAGTTGTTTCTAAAATTTGACATTCTTATTAATGAAGTATGTGATATCATCATTATCAGAATGAGGCTAGGTGTAACACACTTACTGGCACTTAGTACTCAACGAGTGTTAGTTCTTCCTGTCCTTAAAAAATCACATCTTATGGTTAGTACAGTGATGTTTCTAAATTGCAATGCTTTGTACAATTTAAGAAAGCAAAAAAAAAAAAAAATTGAAGTGAAAGCTGTGACAGAAAGACGGCAAAATATATTGCAGTTTAAGATATATTATCAGGGTTGTTGGAATGAGTCCTAAATTTGAGTATTATCTTAATTAGTGAACAACTGTGACAACCTGGTGTGCCACTTGATCATTTTAAGCCTCAGCTGACTCACTTATAAAATGCGGGATGTAAATACTTGCTCTACCCACCTTATAGGAAAATTATTAGATGATTAGCTACATCTTTTCTCCTTACCTGAGTTAGCTAAGTGGCTTATAAAAAAGTACTTGCTCTACCCACCTTATAGGAAAATTATGAAAAACAAATAAAAAATGCATATGAACTCCAAAAATTACACAAATTATTATAATGTTGGTCATTAATTCTGATCCACCCTCTGTTGAGTAAATTATAAGGATCTCTTGAGTACTTCCTTCAATGATTTGGAATACCAAAGGGTTTTTTAAAAAAAAAAAAAACATTAAAAATGGGGGAAAATCCAAAATCTCTCAGCTATTTATTAATATAAAAACTAATTTCTCAGGACTGAGAGAAAAATAACAAGTAATTAACTAACATATTATAGAGTTCTCCTAGGCTTTATGAAAATTATTTTAAAACATTTATCTTAAGAAATACACAGCTAAGTAAGCTTAAAACTCTATTATGACACAGAACTCATTCTGTTCAGGTTATGGAACTTTGAAGTTATCAGCAATTTACTTCTGTGTTAGTGTAAAGAGCAATCTCCCTGTACTTTATGAACAGGAAATCTTTATGGAGTTTCTGTGTGTATTTAATCCAGTTATCAACTGCTGAGTAACAAAGTATCTCAAAACCTAGTTGCATCAAAAAAATTTTTTTCCTTAATGCCATGAATTCTGTGTGATAGGAATTCAGATAAGGCATAGTGGTGATAATTTGTGTCTTTTCCAAAGTATCTGGGGCCTGAGATGGGAAGAATAGAATGTTTGGGTAACTTGCTGTGGGCTGGAAAGATGTGAAGGCTTGGGGGCAGGCTTGAGCTGTTTCTAAGACAGGGCTCAGCTACAACTGTAACACATAACTTTTCCATGTGGCTTTGGTTGTCTTACACCATGGTTGACACAAAAATTATTGGGCTTCTTATCTAGTGGCTCAGAGCATCAAAAGTGACCAATTTCAGGGATCAAGGCAGAAGCTGAGCACCCTTTGTGACCTAGTCTCAGAAGAAACAAAGTATCACTTCAACCACATCTATTGGTCAAAGCAGTCACAAACTTACCCAGATTGAAGGTGATGAGACATAGTACCCAAATCTTACCAGGCAGAAAATAAGTTTTAGCCATTTAAATTTAGTTCTGATACATTTCAAATCAAATTTTGCATACGGAATAGATATTTGAGATACCGGTTGAGGTTAATTTTTCATGATAGACCTCCAATTTTTCCAACTCCTTTTGTTGAACAGATTATTATTTCTCCCAGTACTACATAATGTAGTCCCTGACTGAATGTGCAACTTGCATACCAGTTAAAGCCAGAGGAGACCTGTAAACTGTTTAAAGTTAAAAAGCATTTCCAGACCCACACACAGATCCATTAGCAAAGAGTCAAAACTTAACTGCCTCAAGGGGTTTAAGCACAACCCCTTACCAATTATTGGCTCACCACTAAGCTATGTTGATTCAGGTATAATACTAGGAAATCAGGCTTAAAATTAAAAATACCACACACCGCTGGAGAGATACGCTTTACTGTGTCAGTCTAAGCAAATACACACACACACACACACACACACACACACACACACACGCACGCACACACACACCCCAAAACAGCAACAGAGAGATTGGCATCCAGAGTTGCTACAATGTACCGTCTAAAATGTCCAGTTTTCAACAAAAGTATGAGACAGGCTGCTATGGCTTGAATGTCCACACCAAAGCTCATGTTGGAATGTAATTGTCAAGATAATAATATTGGAAGGTGATTAGATCATGGTGGCTTTGGCCTAATGAATGGATTAAAGCCATTATCATGAGAGGGGATTTGTTATCGCTGGATTGAGCTCCTGATAAAAGGATGAGTATAGTCCCTCCCTCTTTTGCTCTCTGTCTGGCATGCTCTTTCCCTCGCTTCTACACTCTCTTGCCATGTGATGCCTTCCCCAATGGAATGACCCTTGCTAAATGGTGGCACTGTGCTTTGTGCTCTGCTGCAATGACAGAAAACCACAAAGGGGGTAATTTATAAAGAAAAGCCAAGATCTTTGCTACTGCTTAACAAGAATGGCCTTTAGTCCAGTTTTCAATACTTTGATCTTTATTTCCACCTAAGGAATCCCAAAAGTGGGCCTGTTGCTATGCTAAATACCTGAAAATGTGGAAGCAGTTTTAGGACTGGGTAATGAGTAAAGGCTGAAAGAATTTAAAGGGTAAGGCTAGAAAAAGTCTATATTGCTGTGAATGGAGCATAAATGATGATTTTGATGAGGACTTAGAAGAAAAGGAGAGCTGTAGGGAAAAATCTAAATCTTCTTACAGATTCCTTAAGTGGTAATGATGAAAATGCTTGTAGAAGTATAGACAATAAAGACCATTCTGATAGTATTAGATGGAAACAAGAAGCAAGGTACTGGAAACCAGAGTAAAGGCCATTTTTGTTCTACAGTAGCAAAGACCTTGGCTGAATTGGGGGCAGATTTCTCATGAATGGTTTAGTACTATCCTCTTGGTGCTGTCCTCTCAATAGTGATAGTGAGTTATTATGAGAACTTGTCATTTAAAAATGTGTGGCACCTCCCTATCTATCTTTCCTATTCCTGCTCTGGCCATGTGACATGCCTGCTCCCTTTTACTTTCTGCCATGATTGTAAGTTTCCTGAGGCCTCTCCAGAAGCCAAGCAGATGCCAGCATCAAGCTTCCTCCACAACCTGCAGAACTATATGCTAATTAAGCTGCTATTCTTTATATACTACCCAGTCTCAGGTATTTCTTTATAGCAATGTGAGAATAAACTAATATAGATATTGAGCTATTATTTTCTATTTTATCTTGAGTTAGTTTGGGTAAGTTATATTTTACAAATAATTTGTTTTTTATGTTGTCAATTTATTGGCATAAATTTGTTTTTAAAAATCCATTTAATATCAGTAAGATCTATAGGACTATTACAACTTACTTTTCTCATGTTGATAGTTGGTGTTTCTCTTTTTTTCCCCTTGATTAGCCTTGCCAGTGGTTCATCAATGTTGTTTTCAAAAACCAACTTTCAGCTTTGTAATTTTCTGTTTTCTATTTCATTAAGTTATTTTCTTATTTCCTTCCTTCCTTCCATTTAATTTGCTCTGGTTCTTCTCATTTTTTAAGTTAGAAATGTAGGAAAGTTCAAATATGTCATGGTATAAATTTTTGTCCACATGATGCTATAGTTTCATTATCTAAATTTTTATATATAGTGTTTTTACTATCATTCAGTTTGAAAAATTTTTGAAGTTCTCTTGTGATTTTTTTCTTTGAAACAAAATTTTTTAAAGAATATTTTAAATTTTCTAGACATTTTGGAACTCTTGATATTCAATATTTGTTTCTACTTTAATCCCATTATAGTGAGAAACATATTTTGTTAAGTATCAATCTTCTGACATTTTTTTGAGACTTACAAACCAGCATTTTGTGTATCCTGGTGAATGGTATCTGTGCACTTAAAAAAAAAAAATGGGTTTATTGCAGTTAGATTTCTTTTTGTAGTTGTTTGGTAGTGTGCTCTTTCAGTTTTTGCTTCATTATTTTTGTATGCTTTGTTATTAAATGCATACACGTTTAGAATGTAAATGCATACAGGATTAGAATGTTTATTCTCTAGTTGATTTGTTCCTTTTAACAATATGTAACGTTTCACTTAATATTTTGTAACCTTGTTTACCTTGAAATCTACTTTGTCCTATGTTAAGATATTTCAGTTTTTTTATGATTACTGTTTGCATGGGATAACTTTTTCTATAATATATTTCTATCTTTGTCTTTATATTTAAAATTTATTTTCTTATAGATAGCATATAACTTTATAATAAACTGATTTTCTGTGGAATCTAGTAATCTACAAAATGAAGAGGTGACTTCTGATTCACAAAAAATGAATATTTCAGAAATATTGTTCTAGTGTTTCTTTTCATTCTTGAGATGAATCAGAAATGAAAAAATCGTTTGAGAAATATATTTAATAGAAAGCTGGGAGAAGTCAAGTGTCAGAAAAACTATCTCGAATTTGCTGGAAATAGTGATAAAATTTTATGGTCAAAGATGTGGGATTTTTGGACAAATATCATAATTCTCCCAAACCCATGAAACTACCAATAATAGTTTGGGAAGTTGGACTTTTATTAATTAGAAAGTAAATATAGTATGTTGTATTTTTATTCTCTGATCTCCTAAACAGGCATTTATTATTATATTGTTTCATGAAAAAAATCAATACTTTTTAAAGGTTAAACAGTAGTGAGAAAAAATAGCTGTCACATTCACAAGTTCTTTATCTTAGGAATTGAGAATTATTATAAAGTATTTTATTTGTTATTTTCTCCAAATAGTCTTGGTGAACTAAGAGTATTCCAAATATTAATTTTAGTTAAGTTTTTAAAGGCTCATTTATTAGACAAATATCAAACATGATATGATTTCTGATTATTCTTGTCATTAATTTTCTTACTTTACAAGGCATATATAACTGTAAGTTCATTTAAAAATATAAAGGAAGAGCAGTAGTAAGAAGAGTCAGGTCATAAAGATCAATCTATTCAGCATTAAGTGAAAACTCTTGCTTAATTTACCAAATTGAACATTAATTAAATAAAATGAAAAGTTCTGTTTCCTATACAAAGTTTTTTTTTTCCTAACTGTAAATGCCATTTGGTGTTTTATTTATCACAGTATTTCAGATCTAAAGCATGAAATGCCACACACTAACTTGTTATTTATTTGCAATCTGGGACCACTTACATTGAGTTGCACCTGTGAGGTTGTCTAGTACATAGTAATGTGAATTTTATTTTATCAATGCACACAACCAAGCACACATACTCAAATGAATAACTAGGTTCCGTTTGTTGCCATTTGTTGGTAGGTGGATAACACCTTGGAACAAAAATAATAGCAGTTCATATGACAGAAAGCACTTTGAATGGAAGAATAAATTTTAGAGGTATTTACCTATTTTTGGATTGAAGGTCCATAAGCTAAACTACATAATTTCTCAACCAAAGATATTTAAAAAAAACAAAGAAAAGCTTTGGTTTAGTAATAAAGTAGGAGAAATTTAAAGAATATCTTAAAGAATGTCATCTATTTATAGGCTTACATTACTTGGGTTATTTTTTAATAGATGCACAGAATTGTTTGGAGATTTGGCTGAATTTTAAAAAATGGTCTAATTTCTTGCAAATCCAATATAGCACAATAGCCAAACTCTTCAACAACCCAATTTTCTGCATTCTAATACCTCTAGAAATCTTATTTAGAAGTATAGCTATTTAATTCCTATGTGCAGTTTTTGTCATTTTGTCCAATGAGTATATCTTCCCAAAATAATTCTTCTTGCCAGTTCCAAAACTAAGCATCTTTGCATAGACAGACACCAACACAAATATATAATTATTGAGCTATGTTAGAAGAGGTATATGCTTCATATAACAATTATTACTTGGCTAATCTTCAAACAGAGTGCATTACAAATTAGTGATGATGGGTGTCACTCTCTCTTCCTTCTAGATGCATAATTAATGACATTTCAACATTTTAGTAGAGTCCTATATTTACATTTCCTTATTTTTATTAAAATTTTTTGCCATACAAATTTTAAGTTTAATCAAAAGGCAACTTAGAAAGGCCATTCTGCCTAAGGGATATTTTTCTATTAAGTATTATGACATATTGGTGGCCTTGAGGGATTATTGGTTTTTGAAGAAATATTAACAGCTGGAAATTTGCATTTTAATACAGTTCTCCTCAGCTACTCGAGCAATTTTATTTTTAAGACCTGTGACAGATTTCAAAGCTTTAGTTCTAAAGCAGTCTAGTCCAGTAGAGCTTACATCATTTTATTACAAATAACTAAGTTTCTAATAGTATTTTTTTCACCTGAAATTTTTAGTTTGAGATGTCGGGGAAATCAACACCCAAATTTTATATGTGCACTAAAACCAGACTTGATATTAGGGCAAGTAGAGATGAATTCTTTTTAAGCCTTTGCTTTCAAAATTGAAGAATAATAAAATAGCACATCTAATTAGGTTTCTTTGATTAGTAGTTAAAAGTGAAGTAGATGCAAAGCAACACTTCACACAATTGTTTCAGTCTGTCTAGATGGTTGTCCCTGGGGGAAATGATTCCTGCAATAGCACTAGAAGATTCTGTGAAATGAGAACAGAATCCATCACCCTTGATCCTGGTATTAAATACATATTCGGAATCGCTATTGAAATTAATTGGGGATTTTGAGTCAGGATCAAGTGTCTTAATCACCACTTAAAATGGTGGCAGTGAATAGAACCTAATGTTAGCCTCAACAATTACCAACAGATTTTTCCTTTAAAAACGACTAAGTAGTTAAATACCCGAGGATGGTGCGATGAGTGATACCAACTTTCTCCCTTGATTTTCAGTCGGAAGTGAAAATTTGATTTGTTAATCAAAACTAAACACCTGAAATAACAGAATCAGAGCATGAACAAATCACCCATTTGCTAATGAGCAAATCAAATCACCATGTATTAGTGCTCTCAACACATTGTAATATGTATAGTGCCATTCTGGGAGAATGGAAGACTGGAGAAGAAAAGGTAAGGAAAGGAAGAAGAGAACACCTGGATTTCTGGCAAATAGATGAGTGCAGTTTTTACAGTACCAAATCAGCACCATTACTTTTATAAATGATTTTCAAAAGATTCCTACTTTGCAAATTCTGTCACCTAATAGATTCTTACACTGTGATTTAAAAATTTCACCCATAGTTAGCAATTTTCTTTCATATGTAGACCCATTTGTAGACAGGAAATGATACATAAACATAGGCTAGCCCTTTTGAACTAAGAGGTTTTTGCATTTCTTTGGCTAGCCTTGGTGATGCTGGTTTCTCCTTATCTTTTACGCATATTTTGTTTGCAATTCTATTAAGACCACAAGTCAAATAGGTAGTGATTATTTCCAACCATATTTTGAGGAGAGTCTACTGCATTGCTTTTGCTAGATAATATTTTAAAATAATACAACAAACAGCTAGAATCATATAATAAATTCAGCTGATTAAAAGAGATCACTGTTTTTGGGATATGGAGAAATCATTACGTTTTCAACATAATTTAAGCCCAAGTAGATTTTTAGATCTAAATTCTGTGATACAAAATGGCATTATTCTCATTTAGCCAATTGTATAGTAAGGCTTACAGAATATAAATAACTAGCCTAAAATCCTACCACCTGAAAATGGAGAGGTCATTCAATCCCATTTTTGTCTGACTTCAAAGGTTGTATCGCCTCCAGCAGAGCATAATTTGATGGAAAAGACATGTGAATATGCACTTGTCATTAGACAGGTGGAATCTGTAAATTTCCCCCCCCCTCAAAAAAAATTATGTGATGATTTATTTGTCTCTATCACCTGCATTTTATTTGCTTTGAGGATATAGCCACTAATGTTGTTGATGATGGAATTTTCATAAACAATAACAAATATATAGACAAAACCCAACTTATGACAAATCTTTTTTTTGCTTATGTGATATTTACTTATAACACTTGACTTTTCGAATACCCTATCATCTGTGGGATTATGTTTTCTATATGACCTTCAGTATCTTAAAGTTTTAGTATATTAAAAATGGTACATATCTTGAAATTATTTATAAATAGGTTTGTTTACTGTTTATATTTTAGTAACACCATGATATAATTAATTAGTTTAATTTTTGAGCCTTAGTTTACTCATCTTTAAAATAGGATTATTCCTGCTCTTTCCTCAAGGAGAATAACAAGACAGAGGATAAAATTATGGAGAAAGTACAACACTTTGCAATTTGCCACAGAAAATACGCTCAGTAAATACTGGCTGTCCATTTCATTTTGCTTCTAGAAAATATACTTTTAATTTTTTCACAGCTCTTCAAAAGCAAAGGACATTTGCTATTCTTTACTCATAAAATGCCTGGGAAAAAGTACTGAGTCTCTGACAATTAGGAGACAGGCATTATTGGGTGATCTATTCTAAGGAAATCGCAGGGGATGAAAAACCAGAACTGAGTCTGATTTCTGCTTTGTCAGTAATAGCTGTGTAGGCCTACATAAATTACTTAATCCTTTCTTAGGCTCAGCATTCTCACCAATGAAATAAGTCTAAACCCAATACTTAATAAAAGATGAAATTAATTCAATCTGAGACATGTTAAAAATGGCCAATAAGGAAGGCCACTGAGAAGTCCAGATAGATGTAACCAAATCCTTTCCCAAGAGTCATAGCCAGGCGGATGCATAGGAAATATCTCCATAGTCTTATTTTAATCCAGGGGGTACCAATGTGGTTTACATATACTCATTATACTAGATGTAAGAATAACAAGTTGCTATGGTCATATGTAATGTAACAACATGGATAGGGCAGAAAAAATGTCCACAAACTAATATAAGGCCTCTGAAAATAAAATAGTTGGGGGGTATATCAAGTAGTGAGGAAAAATGATCTATATAACTGCAAAGGCTTCAAGAGCAGTTATGTGCAACAACAAAATAAAACAGATGCATATAATAAAACCTCTAGTTATTTAATAACCATCCAACCTAAAAATATAAACTCTCTGCTTCCCAGAGTTATAGTTTGGGGGGTAAAGAAATATTTCATATATTCTCTTAAGAAGGTGAGAGATTTTTGTGATCATTTGAACCAAAGAACAGAGAAAATAGTGCTTCATCCTACTTAAAGAAGTCAGGTAAAACTTCCAGGACAGGTGACATTTGTGCCAGTAGGATGTGTCCTAATCTGATAGACTGCTGTAAGATCATCCTTGACATACCTGACAAACTCCTCTTCCACTGTGATCTGTTTATCCAGCTAAGCTACTTAAATATGGCCTAAAATTTTATCCGTCTTTATACATCCCTTTGAATCTTTGTAATCTGTTGCATCTTTGGGACAGTAAAGCATTTACAAAATATGCTTGGGATTTTCGGACTAAAAATCATTTGTAAGAACAAAATACACCACAACAAACTTACTCTTTTGTGTTCTTTATATTCTTTTTACTTGCTTTTTTAAATGACTTCAACCACTTTAATTTATTCTTGAGAAAATAGATGTTTTTGTCAATTTGAAGATTAAAAGGAAAGCTGTTATATGCTTTATTGTTTCCTCTCTAAATTTTTAGATTAAAAAATAAAGTTAAATAGAGTTGGCATCAAAGTACTAGCTCTTTTGCAAATTGACATAGAACCATCAAACTTGATTGTATAAGCATTTTTTGTTTGCTTCTTCTGAGACTGGGTATCGCTCTGTCACCCAGGCTGGAGTGCAGTGGCACAATGTTGGCTCAGCACAACGTGTGCCTCCTGGTCCGAAGCAATTCTCCCGCCTCAGCCTCCCAAGTAGCTGGGACTGCAGGCCTGCACCACCATGCCTGGCTAATTTTTGCATTTTTTTGTAGAGACGAGGTTTTGCCATGTTGCCCAGGCTGGTCTCGAAATCCTGGGCTCAAGTGATAGGCCTGCCTAGGCCTCCCAAAGTGCTGGGATTACAGGCATGAGCCATTGTGTCTGGCAATCAATGTAACTTTAAGTGTCAAAATTCTTTCTATTTATGGAACCTATAGAACCAAAAGTGAACCTATAGGATTTGCCATAGCCAGATGCAACACCAGTTTATTACATATTTAACAGCAGTATCTAAATAAACAGATTAATGGAATTAAATGAAGAACATAGTACTTATATAGAAAAGAAAACACCTAAAATTCAAAATATAGCCCTTGCATTGTACCTCATGAACCAAGAACTCAGAGGTATGAATTAGTCAATCCAATCTCATGTTGGTTCTGGGTATCACTTAGTGAAAATAAAAACCATCTGGGTTTTATTTTATATGTAACTGTAGAGTCAACAACATGCATTTTCTTTTTAAAAAATCTGATATATTAAGAATTTTTTTCTATATAAAATACTTTCTCACATTCTATTTCCACTTTAACTCCCAACAATCTTGTAAGCAAGGTTTAGACTAATTTTCTAGATAAAGGACACCGAGTCTTAGAGTTAAGTGGGCTGGGCGTGGTGGCTTATGCCTATAATCCCAGTACTTTGGGAGGCTGAGACAAGTGGATCACCTGAGGTCACGAGTTTGAGACGAGCCTGGCCAACATGGTGAAACCCTGTATCTACTAAAAATACAAAAATTAACCAGGTGTGGTGGTGCATGCTTGTAATCCCACCTACTAAGGAGGCTGAGGTAGGAGAATTGCTTAAACCCGGGAGGCAGAAGTTGCAGTGAGGTGAGACCACGCCATTGTACTCAAGCCTGGGCAACAGGGCAAGACTCCATCAAAAAAAAAAAAAAAAAAAGAAAGAAAGAGTTAAGTGTTTCTCTGCCATATAATGCCATACGCATGTATCAAACATATATATCCACCTATAGGAAATAGCTGTCATTGCCATAACAATGAAAGCAGACATTGTCCCTGTTCTTGTGGAGCTTATATTTGAACGTGTTCCTGTGGTGAGTGGATAAAAATAAACAAATGAAAAAAACAGTGTAGTTTCATGGAATGATAAATGCTGTGGAAAGGTGGGGTCTGTGTTAAATTGGTGGTCAAGGAAGTCCTTTATGAGGAAGTGACATTTGAACTAGGAACTGAATAATGAGGAGTCAGCCAAGTGAAGATCTGGGCAGAAATGTTCCAGGTAGAAATTTGTATATGACGAGACATCACAGCATTTTTTTCCCCCACTCTGTCATCCAGGCTGGAGTGCAGTGGCACGACCTCAGCTTGCTGCAACCTCCGCGCCTCTTGGGTTCAAGTGATTCTTCTGCCTCAGCCTCCCGAGTAGCTGGGAATACAGGTGCGCACCACCATGCCGGGCTAATTTTTGTATTTTTAGTAGAGATGGGGTTTCACCATGTTGGCCTGGCTGGTCTCGAACTCCTGACCTCGTGATCCACCTGCCTTGGCCTCCCAAAATGCTGGGATTATAGGCGTGAGCTACCGCGTCTGGCCCATCACAGCATTTTTATATGAAGTAGACCAGGATTTATATGAAATAAACCAGGATTTAGAGAAAAAGCTCTGCTTGAGGCACAGCCTTTTAAAAATGTGTTTGTACAGTTATTTCCTAAACACGTTCTTTAGTATTCAAGAGTGTCCTTGCAACTCTGGCAATAATTCTAAGGATAAAGTTAGGTCCAGGCTGTGCTTTCATTCTTTATGATTTTTTTAAAAACTTATATTTTCTGGCAGTTGTAATACACCATGAATATTAAATTAAAATCAATTGCACACTTACTTATCCCACTCTAGGGATAAAAAGCATAAGCTAACTTTGAATTAACTTCCACTTTAAAAACATGACTTCATTTCAAAAGCTTAGGGTGCTTTCTGAGAAAGCTTGATAGCTCCATGTCTCTTCATTGGAAGTTTTATGCAGTTATTTTGGGTAGAAGGAGGAAAAAGGAACAGTATAAAATAAATATGTAAAGTAAGGTGTATGTCAAGCAGACATACGATCAACTCTGCTTTTTTGCCTAGATATTTATTACTACTGGACTATATAGTAGATGACAACTGGATTTTCTCCAAATCTATATGTTTTCTCACTCCCACCAATAAAGCATCTATGTTCCAAACCAGGGATAATCTTACTACTCTCCTAGTTAATGATCACTTCAGGGGCTGACTGCTAAGAAAGAAGGTATGCTTTTGACATTCCAGAAGATCCACATGTTTGGGCAAATAAGAGCCCAGTGCTGTGGCTAATTCTGAGACCCAGGATCTGGGCTGGCCATGGAGTGGTCAGCCTCAGTTTGAGCAGAGAAATGCAGCCTGGGTTAATTATGATTGTGATATAGTGTTACTTACAATGGTATCTATGGTTGTGTGGAAGATAATTGAAAAAGGGGAACTACAATCAATGACTTAGGGAAGGGCCAATTGAAAGGCAAGGACATGCTATCAATACCAAGGGAAATGGGGCAGTGGCAACTTACAGCACAAAGTGGTTTGCTGTATGATTTTTGTAGGTCAGTATGGATATTTGAAATAGAGACATAAGGAATCATTAGCAAACTGGTGATATTGAGGGTTATGAAAATGGTTGGCATTATTTAGGGAGAAGGTATGAAGCTGGAAAGAAATTGAAGAGCTGTGTACTAATATTTAAACATAAGGTAAAAAAAGAAGGACTTGGGTATAAACTGTGAGAAAAATCAGAGATATAAAGCTAGAAGATTTTGATGTTATGGAAGCCAAGGAGAAGAGCATTTCAAGGAGTAAGAGGTCAATTGTGTTCCTTAATGCTGAGAGATGAGAAAGATGAAGACAGAAATGCCTCTGTCAGGTTTACCATCCTTTACATTTAACAAAACGCAGGTTATTAGTGATCTCCCCTAAAGCAGTCCTGGCGCACTGGTGGGAAGGGAAAAACCAGAGAAGGGTGGATTGAGGTTGGTGAATGGGAGTAGAGGAAATGGTGACCGGCTGTATATTCAAGAAGCTTTTTCAGCAAGTTAGGATGTAAATCTGAAGTGGAAATCTTGATTCATAGTTTAAGTGGGACCCCAGGAATTGAATGTCTTGCTTGGGAGATGGGAGATGGTAGAGATTTCAGAATATGTTCACAGTCTTGGGCCAAATCCATTAGAGAAGAATATAGGTGGGAACAGGAGTGGGAGGCCAGTTGGAGTATGGCCTTTAATTTGAGGAGAACCATCCATTCCTCTTTAGTTGGATTAGAGGAAAATATGAGAGAAAAAAGAAAGGAAATGGCAGGAAGTTGAGAAGTTTCCCTTCTCTGAAACATGGCTGGTCGGGAAGGGACGGAAAGCAATTAAGTACATGGAGCTAGTTCAGATGCAGCATTTTAATACCATCAGAATTCTGCTCCAGTGGCTTCCCCCTATGGCCTTCTTCTGAGCCAAGTCACACTCCATTTACTGATTAAGTGCAGAGGATGCAGCAATGGCAAGGAGGACCACATCTAGACTAGAGCAGATATTCTTTCTTTTTGCTAGGGAATGTGAAGGATTCCCAAAGCATTCCAAATTGGCCCAAGCGTAAATACGCGAAGTGAAAAAAAAAAAAAAATCATCATATATTGAATACCATCTATGGGTCAACCATTTTAATTACTTTACTTTTCTAATTTCCTGTGAAAGGAGGATTCCACTTTAATTTAGGAAACTGAGACATTAAGAAACTAACTCAAAGTCATATAAATAGAAAGTAGCAGAGCAGGATTATTCCTCTTCCTCCAAGAGAAAGGGGATAAATGTGAACCAATCAAAATGCCTTTCTCTCCCAAGTTATATATAGCAAATTATACAATACTTCATAGCTCTGAAAATCTGAGGCTTCTGTGTTAGATTTGTATAAAACATTATTTTTGTTCGCAAGTGATTTAAAAGTGCCTCCATACAAAGGAGTGCTCATAGTTAGAACTTACATATTGTAATACATATCTCTTCTTTACAAAATAAATTCAGTTGAGAAATGTTTAAACATCTAAGCACTAACAAGCATAAATGAATAATAGATGAATGATGGAGGCATTGTGTTGCTATATCAGTATTCAGATATTTTAAAAACCACCTTACCCACAATTATTAAGAAACAATGACCAAATCTCTGCTCTTTCCCAAATACCAATAACTAGGTTTCAACACCTACTTTAAGTGATTGAACTGCCTAAAGAAGAAAGCATTAAATAAAGTTTTTATATATAGAACCTAACCGTTTTGTCTGGCATTTGGCAAACATTTGTTAATATTGGTTGGTTGAATAAACAAATGAATGGAAATAGAATGTAACGTTTCAGTAACTATTGTTACCAAATAGTACCCATGGCATCTTCGGAAAGTGAGAAGTGTACTTTTAAAAATTAGTTTAATCTATGCAAGTTCATCATTTGATTGAGACTATTGTTTTTTCAATTTCTGTAGCACTTAAGAACAGAATAATATTACTGTGATTACAACTGAAATTAAGTGGATAAAAGGTTTCCAAATGGGTAAAGGAAGGTCTACAAGTTAATCTACTATTTTTCACCTTTTCCTTCAAGTATGAATGATTCATAGCACTTCCATATCTGTGACATTTTCATTATTAAAAGTTTAATTATCAGTATGATGCCCCTTTCTCTTAAGAAAACCATATTTTACACTGGCCATTGTTTGTGAATGGAGTTATCAATGTCCTTCAATCCACTTGGAAACCTGAACATCAGTTCCATTAAGCTGATGGAGTTTGCTATTGACAGGTTAAATAGAATACATCTTCTCAGGGCTCTGGCAACTTTTCCATATATTTGATTGAACTCCTTTGTGCTAGTAATGGAATATATGAAGTGGATATCTTGTTGTTTCCATTTCTTCTAGGTTCTGGAGTGATGATAAATTCAATCGCAGTGCCCACTATTTAGATTTTTTAGATTAATTTATTTAGCTGCTATTTCATTGTAAATGCATAACAAGAAATACAATAATCACCCCTTGTAAATTAACAACTGGATGCATAGACTAACCACATTTATTATTTTCTGTTAATGTTGGTTGTTTCCAGTTTGTCAAAGCACATTAAAAACATATTATGATATTATGTGAATGCTGAAATTTACATATTTTAATACATGTACCTATTTTTGCCTTCCATTCCAGATTGAAATCCATTATTTAAGACTGATGTTTTATTCCTCTTGTGCTTGTAACTGAATTCTTCATCAGAATAGATAGTAACTATTTTATGAGAAAATTAGAATTTCTCCAAACAGAAGAGGATTTCCCCTCCTAGTTAAGTTGGTTGTCATGCTTAAATAGTATATTTTGCTTTGTTGTTATTTCCAATTGTTTTTGAGTTGGAAAATACTCACCATGCTACTGCATTATTATAAGTTACATAACACAATAAAAATCCTAAGATTTTTTACTTTGCTAACTTCTCGTCAGAAAGTATTTTTTTCTTTGCCAGATCTCCTTCCTCACTATGTTATTTGGTAACTGGTAACCTGACATAGGATTCTATCCAAGGAATGGTTTTCTTAATAACCCTTAGTGTTAATACTAGATTTCCATTTAGGAATTACCAAGACACCATGTATTCTAATTATACTCTGTCAGCTGCAGCAAAACTTTCTATGTATTTTCAAGGAAGATGTTGGTGTATTTTTCTCTTTTGTAGAAAGATATGACAATGAAAATCAAATAACAACCCTAGATTATAAATATTAGTTTATTTTCTAAAACATTTAAAAATCTAAACCGTGTCAAGAGATTTTTTTTTAAAAGGGCCTATTGCTCTGTAGCACAAGAATGGCATTTGTTTTTCATTTTAAAAATCTTATAATAGATTCTTTCACACACAGACACAAGTAGAAAGAGTAAGACAGTGAAGCTCTGTGTACATCATTTTTGGAGACAGTTTTCTGACATTGTAAGTGACAAATCTCGGTAAGTTAATGATCGTGGGTTCACAAGTATCTAAAAAGTTACCTGATTGTCTTTATGCGCAAAAAAGTCAAAGTTGTTTTTCCAGGTTGTTTTCTTAAGTAATAGAGCACTTTATAAGAAAGCCTGACACCTTATCAGACTTAAGCTATATTACTATTTATTTCAAAAAATCATATCTTTATTGAACAGCAAATTCCCTATGAAAGAATTATAAAATACAGATTAAGCTTCATTCCTACCCTCAGGAATCTTATCTATTTATTAGAGAAAAAATGTAGAGATATTACATATATTAATGCAAGCTAGAATTGAGTTGATATCTATAACTAGAGAAGAACTATTAGCATATTAATTAGGATCATATTTGCACTTCCATTGTCATGAAAAATATCTGTGTTTTAATTTAGATCTCCATGTTATATTATTCTGATTACTGCCTCTCAGTAAAAGGTAATCAGCTTGAAATTTATATGCGTGTGTAAATAATACAGGCTTATATTTGGCAGAAGGAACCCATCCTGGTCAATATTTCACAGCATGACACTTCAACATAACAAGGTTTTACTTAGATTAGAGAATTACGCTTTACAATGTAGCTATTAATAAAAGAACCAATAAATAAATTTGCTTATAGCCCCTTCCTGTATTTGGACATTAACTTGAGTTTATTTTGTATGCAATAATATGATATACAGATACACTCATATATGCTACATATGGATGCACTCACAATGAGGAAACAAAGGTGGTCTTAATACTAAGTTCAAGGATTGGCCAGGCATGGTGGCTCACACCTGTAACCCAGCACTTTGGGACAATGAAGCGGGTGGATCATTTGAGGTCAGGAGCTCAAGACCAGCCTGACCAACATAGTGAAACCCTGTCTCTCCTAAAAATACAAAAAACTTAGCTGGGCATGGTGGTGCATGCCTATAGTGCCAGCTACTCAAGAGGCTGAGGCAGGAGAATCGTTTGAACTTGGGAGGCGGAGTTTGCAATGAGCCAAGATTGCACTACTACACTCCAGTCTGGGCGACAGAGCAAGACTCTGTCAAAAAAAAAAAAAAAAAAAAAAAAGGCACGGATTGGTGTCTGGCTTCTGATAACTGAAGAATATCTCACAACATAAATATATTTTACAATGCAAACTATGGAGTGGTAAGGGCATATTTGATGATTGGAAAGATAGTATAAGGCAACCATATGTACAGGACAAAATTTGCTCAGAAATGGGAAAGAAAGACATCAATGGAGAATGCAAGGAGGCAGGGAATCAAAGTATCCTGAGAGTTTTGAAGTAGTTATAGCCATAGAGCACTGGAAGTCTAAAATTAGATTTTCATATTTTAACCATGAAATATTTGGAAGCCTTGAAATTCTTTATAAAGTCTTCAAACATGATTTAAAAACATCAGTGATGGGTAATAGTAGAGTGGCTAACTTGTCTCATACTGTGTGTAGCTGGGCATGCCTATCCATATTGAACTTAAAAATAAAACAATAGCTTAGATGGGTTCATCTTTTATTTGATAATTATGTATTTAATAAGTATTCCCTCATAATTTTCCGATTAAAAAGATGTTCTTTTGACAGTGACTAATCAGCAATGACAAATTTTGGCCATTTGATAGCAAACTTGGGAAACATGACTAGTTTACTTCACAATAAAAGTAAGAATTTTATTGGTCTGATCTTTTTGTAATCCTAGGAAAAAAGAAATATGTGGATTCAGCATAGCATCTAGCACATAAATACTTGTTGAACTGAAATATTCAGCAGAAAAGCAAGTCTGATTTGATGGCAGAATTTAGCTCTCAGAGGGATTAGAGTCCATTATTTTGGGGAAGATTCTCTGTATTAAAGCAAACGTAAAGATGGGTTTGCTTATTCCGCAGAGTATACAGTGTTAACCAACTGTTTTGCTTCAATACACTTATTAAAGCTCCAATTATTGTGGAGAGTCTTTTTTTGATTAATGTTGCTATTTCCATTTGATGGCTTTGCCTTAAGGTTCTGTTTTTATGGAACATAATGCAGTTTAAGCTTGTTAGATCGATCAATTCCCATATCAGATAGTCACAAACATTTACACACATCTTTTAATCTGAAAGTTATATGATAATATATTTCAGATGCTCTTACTCATCTGATTAGTAACTCATACTAATCAGCCACCCATGTTTCTGAAACTATTTTCATAAACATGTGAATATGAAAAATGATACTGCAGCATATAGCATATGAAGAAGTTATGTGGTGGGCAGGTTAATGTATTATTGAATTCCACATGAAGTCTTTCATGATTTTTTTAAGAGGACTAAAGGTGCTGCATAGTAAACATCCTCAAAACAGATTATTTTATAGTGCAAAATAATATAATACGTGATTTTGATATCCAAAGATAATATCAACACAACCAAATACAGACAAGAAAAGGTCATTTACAATCTATATGTATTTATTCAGTGAGTGCTTCTTTGAAGTGGGAGGGGCACTAATGTTTGTAGAGATACATTTTGATGTCTAAGCAGCCAGACTTTTCAGATGGATGATCTTATTTGGGCTCAGGGATGAGGAAGATGTCAGAAATCCGAAGGGGATCTTTGAGCACTATTGATACTGGCTAATATAAATCAGTATAAATACCTGTAATTCATGTAAAAATTGACCGATTAAAAGCAAAAAAGTAGCCAACTGCAAATGATCAGCTACTGTTGCCTAGAAACTTTGTCAGTATATAAAGTATGTATTGTAGCATATTAATCAAATGAGTCAGATTGCCAATAAGTAAAGCATTACCATATTTCACAAAGGATATAAAAGATGGACCTAAGACTTTATATCATCCAGGAGGAAAACAAAAATTTAGTATGCTCTTTAGGTGTTGACCTTGGGAAACCAAGTGCCACTATTATTTTCTGTCAGTGTTCCATGTTTCAGTTGGTAGTATATGTGAGACAGCAAAGAAAAAGATACTCTTCTGGAAGATTCGCATGACTTGAAAGAACAATATTCATCTTGATTCTAAGTCCTACTGGCTATTTCCTCACACAATGGGGAGTTTGAAAATATCAGGACTAAGTAATACAGAAGAACTTGGTAGGGGCTCAAAAGTGATAGCGGCTTGCATTAATCAGAGCTCCATGATTCTTTGTCCATAATACACAAATGACACTCCAGAGGAGAGGCAGATATACTGTGTAACTGAGCTGGCGTGAGGAGAGTCATGGAGTCTCATGTTTCATAATCATAGTACTCTAGTCTGAAAAAAATTAACTTTTTATTCTCATAATGTCCAGTAATAGAAAATATAAGTCAGTAGACATATTAACATAGTTTTCTTAATTGTCATACCACTTGAACTATGTATGGCTCTTTTCTTTGAATAATCTGCATATGATAAATTTAGCATGATTAAAGTAGAGAAACGCCACACTAAATGCAGATACTATTTTATCAGTCATTATTTATGTATGTTTATCTAAATATACACATACCTAAATACATTTTTCATATTTGTGAACATATATAATATGCAGTTCTATCAACTTCAAGTTAATTATCCTTAAGTTGAACAAATGTCTATTGCAATGATAAAAAAATTCATAAATTATTTAAGTAATTTCTGTTTAAAGCTATTATCAAAATGAATTATTTAAGTAGAAAGTTATAATATTGAGTTCTTAAATATATGTCATAAAACTAATATATATGTATATATGCAATTATAATTCGTATCACTTTCACATTATGATGCCTGAGTCAAATATTTTCTTGAAGCAACCAGGGCTTTGGTCTGAATCTTAAGCTCTAATTCTAACTGTATCATTAATTTATTGGATGCCCATTACAAATAATTTCAAACATTAACTAAATTATTTGGGAAAACAATTTTTGCCTCTCCTGCATCAATAGTTTTTCCATCTGAATGATTATTCACATTAGTAATGAAACATGCTGTTATTTTCCCTATTAAAATAACAACTGAAATAATCTTCTTCAGATTATACATTTCCTTCCACCTGATATTCTATTCTAATTCCCCTAACTTAAAAAGTTCTCTAACAATTTATCTATTTTTTAAATCCTCAATTATTTTTTTCCTATTCTCTCTTGAATCTGTGCGTATCTGCCTTTGTGTTCAAGCAGTCATGGAAACAACTATTGTCATGGTCACAATGACTCGCATTTTGAAATGAAACGGTTAATTCTCAGGCCTTATTTACTTATCAGTTGCATTGATATAACTGATCACTCTTTCCCTTGAAACAGTTTTTTCACTTAAATTCCCATCTCTTCTTGGTCTTTCTGTTTTGTCACCTTGTTCTTAGTCTTTATTCCTTAGTCTTTCTTTTCTGCTCAACCCTTATATGTTGGGTCATTGGGCCTCTTTTCTAACGGCACTCCCTACATTTCTTTTAGATTCATGGCTTTAAATACCATTGTGGCAGCCAAGGTCAAGTTGGAGATAGGACCATGCAGCATTTTGAACAGATGAAGTTTAATGTAAATAATGATCATGTTTAATATATAATTGCCTACTATGGAGATAAGAGAACTGTAAAGAATACAGGAATGCAACTATAAAGAGTACCCACTATCTCTAGGGCTAAGCAGAACATCCAAGACAGTAACAAATCTGGAAAAGGACTTCTTTCCCCCAGGTGTGAGGTACAAATCTTGTTGGAAAGTGTGTGGCTATGGCCAGCTGGATGGCATAGAAGTTGCTGAAATATTGTACTTTGGAACATACTGGGCAGCTGCCTGAGATGATATTGGGTGAAACTGCATTGAGCCCTCTGGAAAACCACCTTTTGGGGTGCCAGGGGAAGCTAGCCAATGGGAGCTACTCTGTGCTCCTGTCTGCCTCATTGAAGGGGCCTTCTAAGAGAAACACACTACCTAATAACAAGAGCCATTACTTCCTTCAGTGTTCCTCCAGAACCTTCTATTTAGCTTTATCTGGAACCAGCTAGCCAAGAAAAAATGAGCTGTACTACAGCAGGGTAAAGAAAGGTAGATTTGAAGCTGAGAAGTAATAGGTTCAATAACTGATACAACGATCTCTATGTGGATGAGTCTGTAAGTAATAAATATATATTTATACATCTCTGTATTTTTATGTCTATGTCTCTAAATATGCTCATGTGTATTTATATATCTATGCCTATTTGCCTGCTTGACATCTTCACTTGACATAATAGCTACCATGAACTTTTAAAAAATATCAGGCCATGTCATTCTTTCAAAACTTTTCAACATTTTCTCGTCTCACAGAAAGAACCATTGTCTTTAAAATGGCCTCAAGACTCAACAAGATGATCTACTAGAGACACAATGACCTTCCCGCTAATCTTTGAACAACCCAAACATGCTTCTACCTCAGGACCTTCGCACCTGTTCTCCCTACAGACACTGAGGTTCACGCTTCCCCTTTCTTCCAGATTTGAGTAAATGTCATCATCTCTCACCACCTTAAATAAATCCTCAATAGCGCTTACCCACCCTGATGAACTCTTCTGCTTTTCTATCTTAGATCTTGCCATATGGATTATCAATATCAATTTATTTATGTGTTTTAGTCATTTTCTGCCTCTGCCACTAAAAGTTACATTCCTTAAAGGCAAAATTTTTGGTATGTGTTGTTCTTTGTTGTGTCCCCAATGTCCGTCCCAAAGGAAACATTCAATAAATACTACTTGAATAAATGAATTATTTGATAAGATGTCAAACATATCGCTTGTTAAACTGAAAGCAATATTTACATTTCAGAAAAAAATGCATTAATTATAATTTTTAAATATTTTCATAAAATGAAGCTAATTTTTTGTTTAAATATATTACTCTTTTCTTCCTCCCTATACTTGATAAAAGTATATATAGAGAAAATTCCACTTTTTTGATGTTGCTTGTTACTGTAATATTTGTACTTTTTCCCAGAATAAAACTGTATTTATTTTTCTTGGTGTTTCTGGCCAGGCTTAATGTCAAACAAATTATAGTCATGAATAAATAGATGTGTTAAAATTTAAGAAACAACATTGGATGTATCTTAAAAATGTTAAAAAGGACTGTTTTGTAGAAATAAACACACTGTGCTCAAATTGCAATAATTATGGAAGGTGATTAAATACACTTGTTATAAAGTATGTATGAAGAACATAAGCATAATATTTCACATTATATCATATTAAAATTTAAATGTATTTAAATACTTTTTATCTCTATTTTAGAATTTTCTAGAATAACTTAGATGCCACAGATATTTTTAAATGCCACCAAATAAGAAACATTATTTCTTTGCCATTTTGAATGTTTCTTCATAGAAAGCAGAGGAATTCAAGTCATTACACTGACCACACATAAAGACTAATTCTAGCATACCCTAAAATTGTAGTCAATGATGATGTTATTTCTTCCACTGTAAGAAAAAAATTTTAAAAAGTAAGATCTAAAGCGCCGTTTAGTTCTATTGTCTTTTACATCCTCAGATGAAAATACACATGTGTGTCTATTCACTAGCAATACAGCAAAGAATCCATAGTTCTGTTAAAATACTCCCAGTTTTTATGGAGTTGGCACAACAGGAGCACTTCACACATCATTGGAAAGCCAAGAGAACTAGTTCCAGATTGTTATCACAAACTCTAAAGCATTGCTCACAGGATTGCTTGCTTAGCACTAATGTTATTTTCTTTGAGAGAGTTTCACGGACCAGTTTATTATTAACCTTACCTTTTGTGTTAGCATAACACTATATGTAGTCCTCTATTGACATGGCTTATTTTGTATAATAATTATAGCATAGTCCCTGGCCTATATTTACAAAAAAAATTCTTACTGAAATTATATAAATATATATATTTATATGAGGTTATGGGCATATTCTCATAGTAAATAAAATTTAGAAATTTTATTTCTAAATTTTTCCAAGTGTTTTCCTAAAACACTTTAAAATTTCATGTCTAGGTAATATTCAGTATTGATGCAACAAAATTAAGTAGATAGTTTTGCAATTTTTTGGATTCTATCCTTTATGTTACAGCTAACAAATATTTGTTATATAAAAGAATAACATTCTAAATAGTGACTACATATCTTGTACATCTTTATTATCCATATTTTATAAAACAAATGCTTGTGTTTAAAAGACTATTAGTAAAGGCTAATCAATAACATGCTTACCCAAAAGTGAGTTATCTATCAATCTGTACTTATATGCATCTCACTGATTATAAATTTGCATTTTATAAAGTACCATGTATGTTTTCTTCACCAAATAACATATGTCTAATTCATATCTACAGCCTCATGTACTTTATAATGATTAATACAGAAGAGACATTTAATGCTAATTTAATTCATACAAAAAACAATTTATTGGGATTTTTCGTTCTAGAAATGGAAAAGTAGCTTTTTAACCAAACTAATTCTCCTACAGGTACAAATTATAATATTTGTAAAATATTAAAATGAATATTTGCAAATACTAAAAAGTGACTCAAACACATAGAAACTGGAAGGGATCAAACCCTTGAAATCAAGGGACTCCCTTGGTTGAGATACATTCTTATATGTCTTTCTCCCTGAGACTGTTCCTAATATTGTGTGGCATAGGGCAGGCGGAACTCAAGCAGAAAGCTTAAAGTTTAGAAATATGAACTTCAGAGTTACAAAAGCAGCTATAAACTAGACAAAAAAATTAGGAAAGGGAAGATATCATGGAGGGAGACCAAACATCTGTGATATTTTCCCCCAAGAAATTCTACACACATGCAGGGGACTCAAAAAGTCCAAGGAACAATAGCAGCTGAATAGCGGAAAATTTGAGCATGAATTTGAGAATCTTCTCACTCCAAAGTAAATATAATTTGCAGTTTGAATTTTCCCATATATGAAGCATTTGGTAATAAGTAAATACCTTAGGTTTTCTTCAAAACCTGAGAATGACCACACTTTAAGATTAGTGACTAAATTCCCTGAGATTAAAACCAAGACCAAAACAGACCTTTTCTTAAAAAGTATAAAAGCCAGATCAGTCATTAACTAAACTCATTCCCAGAAGAAAAATCCATACTCAAAGAATCCAAACTTCTTACAGTGTATTATTCGCAATGTCTAGTATACAACGAAAAAGTTAAACCAATATTTCATGCAAAGACATGGGCAAGAGTGGCTCAAGGTCAAGCGAAAAAGTAGTCAATGGAATCATACCACAAGATGACCTGAATATTAGAACTAGAACATTAGAACTAAAAGAACTGCAAAGTAGTTATTATAACTATGCTGAAGGACTTAAATGAAAGTCATAATGGGTAAAAATATGGATCGTATCAAAGGAATGGGAACTACAAAAATGGAAATTCAAAAACTAAAAACTACAATTTCTGAAATGAAAAGTTCAACAGATACACAACAATAAATTTAAGATTACAGAAGAGTCAGTAAAAATGAAGAGAAAGTAATATAAATTATCCAATCAAAAGAAAATAGAGATAAAGGATGAAATTTTTAAAAGAACAGTACCCTACTGACCTATGGGACAATATCAAGTGGTGTAATAAATGTATAATTGGATTTCCAGAAAGATAGAGAGGAGAAAGAATAGGGAAAACATCTTCCAAAAAAAAGTTGAAAATTTGCAAATTTTGATGAAAAACATCATTACAAATCCAAGATAAAGCATAATAAATACATAGAAAATGATATATAGGTTAGAATTTTACATTCAGCAAAAATAATCTTCAAAACTAAGAGAGAGGTAAAGACTTTTTCAGAGAAACAAAAAACTAAGAATTTTTCATCAGCAGACCTATATGGTGTAAGAGACACTGAAAGAGTTCTTTGGGCTAAAGAAAATGACATCAGATAAAAATTTAGAGCTACGTAAAGTTATGATGTCACCATAATTGGTAAATATGTGAGCAAATGTAAGAGTCCATTTCCCCCTTCTCTTTAATTCTGAACTAAAAAATTATAACCATTTATAATATATATGTAATTAAAATATATGATCCAATAGCACAAAAATAAATTTAGGTGGTACAAATAAAATCATATTACTTCAAAATGCTTACATTTTATGTAAATGATACAATATTCTAAGTAGTTATAACTTGAAGATACATATTGTAAGTCCTATAGCAGCTACCAAAAATTACATAAAAAGTATGAAAAAAGCTAATAAAGAAATTCAATTATTAAAAGATATTCAATTAACCCAACATAAATCAGAAAAAGAGAAACAAAATTGAGATATAAATAGAAAAATTGCAAAATAATAAACCTAAATCTAACCATATTAATAATTACATGAAATTTCAATAGGCTAAACACTTTAATTAAAAGGCAAAGATTATTAGAGTAGACCAGAGGTTGACAAATTATGGCCCATGGGCTAGCTACCTGTTTTGGTAAATAAAGTTTTATGGAATACTATTATTCACATTCACTAACACATTGTCTATGGTTGCTTTTGTGCTCTGATGATAGAATCGAGTATTTGGAACATATGATTCTCAAAGCCTGAAGGGAGCATAAGATGATTTTCTGAGATGATGGAAATAGTATGTATTTTAATCAGGTTGATTGTTGTAACAGTGTATTCACACATCAAACTCTGAGTTTTGACTCAGAGTTGTAAAATTAAAATCTATACATTTTTGTTTATATAAATTTTTATCAAAAATAAAAAACACGATAAAAATCACTGGGAAAATTATTTATTCCTGAAATTCTAAATGCACAACATTTGGGAAAACTACTTTTAGCCATGCGTTTTGTTTTTGGTTTTTTGAATCAGATAAAATGTTAATTTTTAGTTTGTGTATCGGTGTAAAGAAGATGATAAATTGGCCTTCAACAAATTACGTACATTATTGGTATCTTATTCTTTAGAAAAATGTTGCTAATAGTTTTATTTGCTGACCTCCTAGTAATATAAGCCAAATGAATAGGGCTGGTATATGTCATTAATCTGTTGGCCCTTTTCATTGAGTCCATGTTTGGTTTTGTATTTCAATATACATGAACTGTTAAGCTTCCAGAGAGCTTTCAGGATATACATTGGTTTCATTGCTAAGGAGGTATTTTATCTGTGTCTCTGAATTTCTATAGTAGTTTTGGAAACTGTTATTTAAATGTTGTATATTTGTGAGTAAATGGTAGAATGCTATGAACCATATAGGACTTAATGATATCTATAATGAGTTACTAATAAGACTTGTTACAAAATTACAACAATGATGTACTATGAAAAACAATTACAATTGTAATAAGAGTTGGGAAATGATTTGAATTAAATCAATATGGAACATGTAAAATCTCCAAAAGTATTTGTGCAAGAGAAAGACAAAGAACATATATATAGTTGGCTATCAATACTTAAGGTAATTCATTACATTAAAGACTTCCCAAAAGCTAGAATTAGCAAAACTCTCAAAATAAATGGCAATGCTATAAAAGTGAGATTTACAAAACTCCTGGATTATGTAACATTTTTATGCATAAAACTCACTATTTCTATGTAATTTAAACTATACTTCAGTGTTCTTTCAACCAGATCCAGCCTCTTTGGATAACTGGGGCATATGTACAAAAGTGGGTATATGCCAAAATTTACCTGCTTCCTTCAAGTTAACTTTGTGCTGCAGATCAAACTTTAGTTCTAGTTTTAAGTTAAACATTGAGAAAGAAGCACGGCTGACAGGTGGGGGCATGTGGACCTGCTATGTTCCCTGCATAACTGGCTCAGTGTATACATTTGCTGTCCTTTATGATTACATGCAGCTCTATACCATAAAAAGAAAGGCAACCCACTGTTTAAAATGCATTTAGGGGATATGAAGGTCACAATTGAAGTGTGAATTTATTTTAGTTGGTTTGAGTTTCAATTCTAAATGCTTTTAGTTTACTGTGTAAAATCTCTCTTGCTGTTTTGAAAATTGCACCTGAACAGAGAAAGGTCTCATTTAATTCAATATTACTTTACTTTTATATAGAGTCTTTCTTTAAAATCATGTTCCAAAAGGCTGAGTTAAATAATATTGCTTCAAAGTGAAAATTAAAAAGTATAGTTGGGGAGGAAAAAAAGCAATGTCCATCAAAATGGTAAAATACTAAGACAAATAATTTTAATATTATTATACACGTAGCCAGGTCTTCAGATAAATCTACCATATTGTTGGCGAGTACAAGAAGAGCCATAGCTGAAGACCTCCCTGTAGTGTTGGTATAGATTTTGCTTCCCCTGTTTTCTTCCCCAATTTTTCAGGTCCTTTCTCTTAGAGAGCCCGATTTACAAAATGAAAATACAAGATACCAACTTAAATTTGAATTTCAGGTAAACAGTGAATTTGTTTTAAATAAGTATGTTCTGAGCAATATTTAAAACACACTAATATACGTCCTGTATTTTACTTGCATCCTTTTCTCACACTCAAACACCCAGTGGGGAACTAAGTGGTGGTCTTTCTGATGACTAAGGGCTAAAAGAGAGATCAAAGTAAAATTTTGTGTAAGATCCTGGTCTTTAAATATAGCTCATGGTGTCATCGTGATTTGGCAAAGGGGCAAATATATATACTGGAGGATAATGATGGCTCTAGATTCTAGAACTTTTTCTACATGACAGATTCTCTAGAGAGAGGTTGCAACAATATGAAATATTGCCCAATATGTACATATTTGTCATTAACTGCCAAAATCCATAGCTCCTTGGTACTAGCTTGACTCTGCTTGTATAAATATTTGCTCTCCTTCTGTAGACCCCAAACCACCAAATCCAACCATGCATTCTGGTCTGCAGAACCCTCAGTCACTATAAAACCCCATCTGTTTTGTTTTTTTTTTTTTTCATGAAATATATTATCATCAACAATGTCTTTTATCTGCAAATCTACTTTTTCAGATTTTTTGTGTTTTAAATAAATGTCTGGTTGCCAAGACATTTCATTGGAGTTAAAAAATATTACTTCCCTTTAACCACTCATCAAACTAAAGTTGATAAGGTATCGTAGTTATTCAGACTGATGATACTTTTCTATTTTCATATGGGGTGATTAATTCAATAGAGAATGTACTTTTCTTAACAAGTAGGCTTATCATGAAAGGCAGATTTATCCATCCTATTAGAGGATTAATAGTACTGTGAATATATCAGGAACTCGAAATGCAGACGTTTCTCTAGAATATTTTATCTACTCTTGATAAAACCTATTTAATTCTACTATATCCCGTACTATATTTACCTTACAACAGGATTTAATCTCTAAATGTATTAAAAATTTTTACCTTGTGAATTTGTTTAACATCAAGAAGGGTCAAAACAATATGTATGGTAATAATATTTATAAAAACTGACATTTCCAGAAACCTAATGTCAGCTCACAGATAGTTATGAAGAAGAGAAATGCTGAACCCCACCAAATACAGTTAATACAAGCTGAAACTTTATAATTAGGAATAAGAGAATGAATAAAAGTGTAATCATCTTACATATTGGTATCTGGCAAGCAAGCTTTTCAGAATTCATTAAGGAGTTTCAGGGATACTCCATAATAGGATGTGAATAATAGGATTAATACAGCCATGGGCAGTGTTAGGGTCAGCTGGCAGTAGATCAATCCAAAACACATAAAATATTAAAAGGGTTATAGATTAGCAATTAGATGGCTTCACACACAAGGAATAGTTCCTTGAGCATATCTAAAGGTTAACAGATGAAATGTCAATTTTCTCAGTTTATAACCCAGTAGCATCTAAAGATGAGAGATGAGACTTAGAATGTGATTGATTGACATAATCAAACCAAACCACCCTTTTAGTATCAACATCTGGATTTCAAAGGGAACAGATTTTAGTATTAGGTAAGGGAAACACTTGTGAAATACAATGAAGTAGTTTGAAGGACAAAGTTTGGAGTGTTAGAATTCTGAGAGACCTGTCATAGCCAGTGATTCAGATCTTATGTTCAGTATTTAGCTTCCAAGTATTTGTGAGATCCCCTGGGAAAGGTAAGTGAATTCTCCATTTCTGTGGATGAAAATCAATGCTGTACATTATGACAACCATGTTATATTGAAATTTCGCTTGACACATACTTTATTAATATTATATAGCTATCTGAATCTTGATTTTATTGTTTTCCACAGAGATATTGCCAAATGGTAGTATTATACTGCTTTCGATCATGCTTTGTATGAAGAAAGCATAGTATATAAGAACCTGCACATATTTAAGATATGGGTTTTTGTAATTTACAACTTCATGACTAAGGAGTTTGCACCAAAGAGCTACTAAACTGTTTCCAGGAAAGAGTTTTTGAATGCCCTCATAAAATGATATAAAAATCAATGTGAAAACCTGGAAAATAAAGCTATTAAATCAGAGTATATAGACTGGACCTCATATTTCTGGCATGTTAACACTGTTGTTCTGACCCTCAGTTCCTCTGTAGTTTTTGACCTTCATGAATAGGCAATGTGGCACAGAAAAGAGAAAAGTTTAGTATTTAAGAGCCATGTTTTTACAATGGTCCTTTTAAGTTTCTCCATGGCTTTCTGAGCTCTATTGATTTCAATTGGAATTGAGCTTACAAATTTCCATACACAGTCAACTCACATATTCAGGGGTATACTCCCACATATAATTTACTACATCTAATTGGTAAGGGAATGCAGATTATGGGTAAGGTAATTCAGTACAACATAAAGTCTCACAGTCTTAGAGTTCTTTTTCAAGTTCTTTAAACCAGTTAATAAACATGCTGAGTCAACCTTTGTCACTTTGATGTACAATTCTGCCAACCCTTATGGCTGGCAATTGGTTGTCTGAAATTGTCTGAGAGTCATATGCTCAGTTTAAAAGAATGTATTCTCACAACAAAAACAAAAAACTGACAATGGGTTTGAACTGAAATAAAGAGCTTCTGCACAGCAAAAGAAACTATCAACAAAGTGAACAGACAACCAACCAAACGGGAAAAAATAGTTGCAAACTATGCATCCAACAAAGGTCTAATATCCAGAATCTATAAGGAACTTGAATTTAAAAGCAAAAAATAATGCCATTAAAAAGTGGCAAAGGACACGAACAGACACTTTTTAAAAAGAAGACATACATGTAGCCAACAAACATATGAAAAAATGAATAACATCACTAATCAGAGAAATGCAAGTCAAAACCACAATGAGATACCATTTCACACAAGTCAGAATGGCTATTATTAAAAAGTCAAAAAATAATATGCTGGTGAGGTTGCAGAGAAAAGGGAACACTTATACATTGCTGGTGGGAATGTAAATTAGTTCAGCTACTGTGGAAAGCAGTTAGCGATTTCTTAAAGAACACAAAGCAGAATTATCATTCAACTCAGAGCAATCCCATTATTGGGTATATACCCCCCAAAATCTAAATTGTTCTACCATAAAGACACATGCACTTGTGCGATCATCGCAGCACTGCTCATAATAGCAAAGACAGGGAATCAACCTAAATGCCCATTAAGACTAGGCTTGATTAAAAAAAAAAAAAAGAAATATGGTACATATATGACATGGGATACTATGCAACCATAACAAAGAATGAAATCATATCCTTTGCAGAAACATGGAGGGAGCTGAAGGCCTTTATCCTAAGTGAATAGGATAAACACAGGAACAAAAAATGAAATACCACATTTCTCACTTATAAGTGGAAGCTAAACATTGAATACATATGGACAAAAAAAAAGAGTCTACCTAAAGGTGGAGGGTGAAGATTTAAAAACCTGTTGGGTACTACACTTATCACCTGAGTGATAAAACAATCTGTAAACTAAACCCTGTGACACGCAATTTACCTATATAACAAACATGCATATGTAACCCTGAACCTAACATAAAATTAAAAATAAATTTTAAAAAGGATGTATTTTCAGACTTCTGTGAACCTTGGTGTGACGATTTTTACCAAAATGTTTGGCTTTCCAAAAAGAAAAATTGACGGTGGGTTTGACTCAAGTTTAAAAATTCATTCTTACATACATTCTGTTAGAAATCTGCCTGTCGGGGATTTTCTGACGTTATTTCTTTATAAACATTAATATAAGGCCTCAATAATGCTTAGAAATTATATATGTATATGTGTAGAGCAACCAATTAGCATAATTATATTTCCTAGTTTTCAAAAAATGTTCAAAGTTATCATAATCACTAATTTCCTTGCTTCTTATAAATGATCGGAGTATTGCATGTAGATACTTTGCATATCTCTATAAAATGTTCACTCTATAGACTATCAATGTTCTCTGTATTACTGTAAGTAGAGTTAAGTATTTTTAAGTCCACAGAATGCCAATTCAAGAAACCCCAAAACAATTTAAAATACTGATCCTTTTTTATTTTATTATGGTTATACTTTAAGTTTTAGGGTACATGTGCACAGTGTGCAGGTTAGTTACATATGTATACATGTGCCATGCTGGTGTGCTGTACCCATTAACTCGTCATTTAGCATTAGGTATATCTTCGAATGCTATCCCTCCCCCCTCCCCCCACCCCACAACAGTCTCCAGAGTGTGATGTTCCCCTTCCTGTGTCCATGTGTTCTCATTGTTCAAGTTCAAGTCCCATCTATGAGTGAGAACATGCGGTGTTTGGTTTTTTGTCCTTGCGATAGTTTACTGAGAATGATGATTTCCAATTTCATCCATGTCCCTATAAAGGACATGAACTCCTCATTTTTTATGGCTGCATAGTATTCCACGGTGTATATGTGCCACATTTTCTTAATCCAGTCTATCATTTTTGGACATTTGGGTTGGTTCCAAGTCTTTGCTATTGTGAATAGTGCCACAATAAACATGTGTGTGCATGTGTCTTTATAGCAGCATGATTTATAGTCCTTTGGGTATATACCCAGTAATGGGATGGCTGGGTCAAATGGTATTTCTAGTTCTAGATCCCTGAGGAATTGCCACACTGACTTCCACAATGGTTGAACTAGTTTACAGTCCCACCAACAGTGTAAAAGTGTTCCTATTTCTCCACATCCTCTCCAGCACCTGTTGTTTCCTGACTTTTTAATGATTGCCATGCTAACTGGTATGAGATGGTATCTCATTGTGGTTTTGATTTGCATTTCTCTGATGGCCAGTGAAGATGAGCATTTTTTCACATGTCTGTTGGCTGCAATAAATGTCTTCTTTTGAGAAGTGTCTGTCATATCCTTTGCCCACATTTTGATGGGATTATTTTTTTCCTTGTAAATTTGTTTGAGTTATTTGTAGATTCTGAATATTAGCCCTTTGTCAGATGAGTAGATTGCAAAAATTTTCTCCCATTCTGTAGGTTGCCTGTTCACTCTGATGGTAGTTTCTTTTGCTGTGCAGAAGCTCTTTAGTTTAATTAGATCCCATTTGTCAATTTTGGCTTTTGTTGCCATTGCTCTTGGTGTTTTAGACATGAAGTCCTTGCCCATGCCTATGTCCTGAATGGTATTGCCTAGGTTTTCTTCTAGGGTTTTTATGGTTTTAGGTTTAACATTTTAGTCTTTAATCCATCTTGAATTAACGTTTGTATAAGGTGTAAGGAAGGGATCCAGTTTCAGCTTTCTCCATATGGCTAGCCAGTTTTCCCAGCACCATTTATTAAATAGGGAATCCTTTCCCCATTTCTTGTTTTTCTCAGGTTTGTCAAAGATCAGATAGTTGTAGATATGTGGCATTATTTCTGACGGCTCTGTTCTGTTCCATTGATCTATATCTCTGTTTTGGTACCAGTACCATGCTGTTTTGGTTACTGTAGCCTTGTAGTATAGTTTGAAGTCAGGTAGTGTGATGCCTCCAGCTTTGTTCTTTTGGCTTAGGATTGACTTGGAGATGCAGGCTCTTTTTTGGTTCCATATGAACTTTAAAGTAGTTTTTTCCAATTCTGTGAAGAAAGTCATTGGTAGCTTGATGGGGATGGCATTGAATCTGTAAATTAGCTTGGGCAGTATGGCCATTTTCATGATATTGATTCTTCCTACCCATGAGCATGGAATGTTCCTTCCATTTGTTTGTATCCTCTTTTATCTCCTTGAGCAGTGGTTTGTAGTTCTCCTTGAAGAGGTCCTTCACATCCCTTGTAAGTTGGATTCCTAGGTATTTTATTCTCTTTGAAGCAATTGTGAATGGGAGTTCACTCATGATTTGGCTCACTGTCTGTTATTGGTGTATAAGAATGCTTGTGATTTTTGCACATTGATTTTGTATCCTGAGACTTTGCTGAAGTTGCTTATCAGCTTAAGGAGATTTTGGGTTGAGACGATGGGGTTTTCTAAATAGACAATCATGTCATCTGCAAACAGGGAAAATTTGACTTCCTCTTTTCCTAATTGAATACCCTTTATTTCTTTCCCCTGCCTGATTGCCCTGGCCAGAACTTCCAACACTATGTTGAATAAGAGTGGTGAGAGAGGGCATCCCTGTCTTGTGCCAGTTTTCAAAGGGAATGCTTCCAGTTTTTGCTCATTCAGTATGATATTGGCTGTGGGTTTGTCATAAATAGGAAACTGAACAACCTGCTCCTGAATGACCACTGGGTACATAACGAAATGAAGGCAGAAATAAAGATGTTCTTTGAAACCAATGAGAACAAAGACAATATATACCAGAATCTCTGGGACACATTTAAAACAGTGTGTAGAGGGAAATTTATAGCACTAAATACCCACAAGAGAAAGCAGGAAAGATCTAAAAATGACACCCTAACATCACAGTTAAAAGAACTAGAGAAGCAAGAGAAAATACATTCAAAAGCTAGCAGAAGGCAAGAAATAACTAAGATCAGAGCAGAACTGAAGGAGATAGAGACACAAAAAACCCTTCAAAAAAAACAAAAATCAATGAATCCAGGAGCTGATTTTTTGAAAGATCAACAAAATTGACAGACCGCTACCAGACTAATAAAGAGAGAAGAATCAAATAGACACAATAAAAAATGATAAAGGGAATATCACCACCGATCCCACAGAAATACAAACTACTATCAGAGAATACTATTAACACCTCTACACAAATAAACTAGAAAATCTAGAAGAAATGGATAAATTCCTGGACACATACACCCTCCCAAGACTAAACCAGGAAGAAGTTGAATCCCTGAATAGACCAATAAGGGGCTCTGAAATTGAGGCAATAATTAATAGCTTACCAACCAAAAAAAGTCCAGGACCAGATGGATTCACAATCAAATTCTACCAGAGGTACAAGCAGGAGCTGGTACCATTCCTTCTGAAATTATTCCAATCAATAGAAAAAGAGGGAATCCTCCCTAACTCATTTTATGAGGCCAGCATTATCCTGATACCAAAGCCCGGCAGAGGCACACAAAAAAGAGAATTTTAGACCAATATCCCTGATGAACATCGATGCAAAAATCCTCAGTAAAATACTGGCAAACCGAATCCAGCAGCACATCAAAAAGCTTATCCACCGTGATCAAGTGGGCTTCATCCCTAGGATGCAAGGCTGGTTCAACATACGCAAATCAATAAACGTAATCCAGCATATAAACAGAACCAGTGACAAAAACCACATGATTATCTCAATAGATGCAGGAAAGGCCTTTGACAAAATTCAACAGCCCTTCATGCTAAAAACACTCAATAAATTAGGTATTGATGGGATGTATCTCAAAATACTTCATTTATTTTTCTGTTTATATCTTCTAATTTATAAATGACTTACAACTTACTTAATTTTATCTTATTGTATTTATCATATCTTGAGACATTAAGTTTATGTTTTACTTATTAGAATTGGTGCACTTAAAATGTTATTTTCCCTTGTCATTTAGAATATATATTTAAAATTTTGTTATATTTCTGTGTGATTTTATATTTTATTCAGTTTTATTTAAAACTATTTTTTATTTAAGGCAGTCTTTAAAATACCAATAGTTGTTCTTTTGTTCCTACCCTAAAATTAATGTCTGGTTTTATTGTACTACAGTGGGACAATATAGAATACATAATTATATTAATTTGATTTTTAAGATTTTCTTTAATGGTGTGGTAAGTTGTTAACAATAAGAGGTTAATTATTTTTGGCTTTCATATATAACATATCAGTTTTATTATCAGCTTAGAAATGCTGTAAAGGTAGTTCTCACCCTAAGTCACTGAGCATATTACAAAAGAAATTCCATGGAAGTGATTTAAAATTCATCAAAATTTCCACTTATCTGACTGGCATGTCAGAAAATGTTTCTCAGAGGAGAAGCTTCATAATTAAGTTGTATATGATGAATTGATATAGTCAGTACCAGAAGCAGGGAATGTGTAAGTCTGGCAATAAGAGAGCCACCTAGGCAATAAAAACCACCTAGGATAGAGTGCACCTAAGAGAGAAAAGGTCTAGTATGATTCCAGGTTTCTGGATTGAATGACTGAGTAACCGGTGCTGCTTCTTATCAAGGTGTAAATACAGAAATTGTGAGAAGGAAGATATCAAGTTTAGTATCAGCCATATTACCATGCAGTCATACCATTATTTACACATTTCAAAGCAATTTCAATATAACATCCCATTTTGTCCTTACAACAAAGTAGTGAATGAAATAAGGCAGCTAACATTTCCATTTTACAAATGAAGAAATTAAATTAAGTGACTTGCTGAAGGTCACAAAGCAACTCAAGAATGGACTCAGAAATGAAATTCTGGTTTCTGATTTATGAATTCAGGGCTTTTTTCTGCTATTGTACTAGAAATCCATATTGTAACTATTAGTATCCCCTGTACACATTGGTTACATAAATTACTTTGAAATGAAGCAGATGCTCATTCATGACCTGCTACATATATTCATCTCTCTCTGTACACATTGGTTGTATCCCCTGTACACATTGGTTGTATGAATTACTTTGAAATGAAGCAGATGCTCATTCATGACCTGCTACATATATTCATCTCTCTCTCTGTAAAAACATTGACTTCCTGACAGTATTAATGACATAACTTCTTTTAATACATTTTTAATGTACTAAAAATCCCTCATTTTCAACTTTAGGAGAGACTAAACATGATAGCAAGAAAAAAGTAAAGTTTTTACATCGTGACACTAGTTCTGGAGAAAAATTATTTCTAAAGGCAAGAATTTAGTTGAGCTGGTGAAACGAAAACCATTCCTTTCATTACAAATAGCTTAAATCTGTGGTCTCATAACTACCCCCTAGCCATGAACTTCAAAGCTCTGCCAGAGCAGTCCTGGAACAGGTTTCTTATTTTTTCATTTGAACTTCTTAATCAATCTTCTTCACTACCTACTATTCACGCTTTGGAAGCTGAAGAAAATAGAAATCTGAGTTTTAGCTGAATCAGACATAAACAAAAGCTAGGAACCAGAGTGAAATCTGCCATTCAGTTCGGGTCTATTTTAACTCTGGAAAACCCTCTGAGCTCTCTCTTCTTTATAATGAACCAAATTGAATCAGTCACTTGCACATGCTAAGAAGTTTGTACTATAAAAAATTGATTTGTGAAATACAGCAGCAACTTTATAAGAAACACAAGAAAATAGGTAGTGGAGCAACAAACTGGATACATTAACTTCATTCTACTTAGTTCATATATGTATGATTTAAAGAAAATACAGACTTGAGATAGAGCCTAATTTATTGCAGTGGTTTGTGTTCATTTTACTTACTTCCATGAGGAGTAATGCATAGGATCTAGGATTGCAAAGAGGGAAGAAAGTTGCATGGGGTGAAATCAGTTACTAACTTGAGATGTGAGACAGAGCACATTTTTCAAAGTTGGCTACAGCAATATTGCTTGTCCTTCGTATTCTTCCAGGTGCTTGTCAAACCCCATCAAGAGTTGGAGACAATGTTTCTTCTCCTTAAACCTGGGTGGGGCTTTGTGACTGCCTTTATGAACACAATGGTGAGGAAGTACATTTTAAGGCTACATCACAAAAAGAGAATTGAGCTTCCACATAGCTTCCTCTCTCTCTTGGGAAATTCATCTGGGGAGCTCTAAGATCAGATGTAACCAGTGGGGATTCCTGAGCTAGAGAGACTACAATTAGAGGCCACATAAGAGAAAAGGAGAGATTCCGGAAGACCTCCAGCTGTTAAAGCCCTTAGCTGTTTGAGTCTTCGCAGCATCAGCTGCCAGACATGTGAGTGAACAAGTCTTAAGATGATTCCACCCCAGCCTTCAAGCTGTCCCAGCTGACACTGAGTGGAACCGACAAGCTGCCTCTATTAAGCCTTGATCAAATTGCAGATTTGCAAGGAGACTAAATGTTGTCACTGTTTTAAACCACTAAATTTTAAGTGATTAGTTACACAGCATTTGATAAACAAGAAAAAATTCATATATATTTTAAATTGCATGCTATCAATAAATTCAGTCCTCCATTAGTTAGGAAATAGTTTATACTTCATTTATACACTTAATTCTTTGTCATATCTCTTCTGCCCATCTATTGGATGTTGCATCCCTAATAATGCTACACTGGAAATAAAATTAACATTAGATAATATGTTTGTCATTAGAATCTTTAAAAAGAGATAGTTCGGGAGAGAAAACGGGGAGAAAAATTTGCAATACTAGCTCAAAACAAGTTATAGGAATGATTTTGTTGCGATTTTCCATGAGGGTCAGTGCTCCTTCTGGCAATAAAACCTTTGATGTATTACAGTTTGAAACCATTAAGTGATTTCCACTACAAATAACCTATGGGATTTCTGTCCCAAACCATAGGGTAAAAATATTTTTTAAAAAGTCAACCTCTAGTTGGACTACCATCTTCATTAGATTTTAGATCTAACTAGATTGAACAAATCTCCATGTTTCATGAAAGTCTTAAACACAAGTCTGCGCAATAAGGAGACAGGGGATCATTATTTAACAATATATACAAAGAGCGAATCGGGCTTGGCACTCAGCATGGAAGCCATCAGAGATCACTTACAGAAATGTTTTAGGTTCTCATTCCAGTGGGAAAAAGGGCCTGGCCCTTCGTAGGTGCCTTGGTAGTCTCCTTCTAAAATATAGCAGTTCCCTCTGGGTTAGGGTCACTGCTGCGTTTGGAACCTGTTAGCTCTTACTATGTCTTTATTAACTAACGGATTGGGTTACAGAAGATACATTCATCTCTTTAAAAACAAAGCCTCCATTTTCTCCCTGATAGGGCAATCATTGTATAATTATAGTATCAGGCACCTGTACCAACTTCCAATCATACATTTCCCTGTCAAAGTTGTCTCTGTGCTTAATTACCCTCACTTTGGCATGCACATACACACTCAAACAAGTACAGACATGCCTGTTTCCTGCCCCTCAGAAGAAGCACAGCTAACATTTATAGAAATATGAAACTATTCTGAAACAAGAGTAGAAGAAAAAGGGTGGGTTGAAGGAGATAAGATTCAGTGTTTTTTTTTGTTTTTTTTTTTCTTTTATTATTATTATTATTATTATTACTATTATACTTTAGGTTTTATGGTACATGTGCCCAATGTGCAGGTAAGTTACATATGTATACATGTGCCATGCTGGTGCGCTGCACCCACCAACTCGTCATCTAGCATTAGGAATATCTCCCAATGCTATCCCTCCCCCCTCCCCCCACCCCACAACAGTCCCCGAAGTGTGATGTTCCCCTTCCTGTGTCCATGTGTTCTCACTGTTCAATTCCCACCTATGAGTGAGAATATGCGGTTTTTACATGAGACTATAACCTGAAAAGAAAAAAAAAAAAAGACTTCAATATTATCTAATTGAGCACTTCAAAAAATTCTACAGAGCCACCAAATCACGAAGAAGTATATTGTTTAGAGAACACAATGTTGAAATTTTATGTTTAGGACCTGGTTTATACTAAATTGCTAATTCTCTGAAAAGAAAATACACATGCCAGTTAAAGGTATTTTAGAAGATGCTCAATCTTACTTAACAAAGAGGAAAAGAAAAGAAAAAATACCAAAACAAGGTATATAATTTTTTTACCTATCAAATTAGCAGAAGTAAAAAAAACTGGCAAGCAAGCAGAGAAAGGGGCACATACATGAATGTTGCTGGTGAACATATAAATGGCTACCACATCCACAGAAATCATATTTTTTTATAGCAGCCATAATAAAATACCAAATATCTGGGTGACTTTAAACAACAGAAACAAAACGTATTGTTTCAAAATTCTGGAAGCCAGAAGTCCAAAATCAAGGTGTTGACAGGGCCATATTCTCTCTGAAGGCATCAGGGAAGAATCTGTTGCAGGTCTCTCCTAGCTTCTGATAGGTCTTTGGCATTGCCAGGCACTTGTGGCAGCATAACTTCAGTCTCATACGGCATTGTGTGTGTGTGTGTTGTATGTATCTGTTTCCAAAGTTTCCCCTTTTCATAAAGACACCAGTCAAATTGGATTAGGAGCCCATCCTACTCCAGTATGACCTTATCTCAACTATTTACATCTACAAAGACCCTATTTCCAAAAAAAAAAAAGTCACATCCTGAATTACTGGGGGTTAAACTTTTAACATGAATTTTGGGAAGAAGGACGGACACAATTCAGTCCATAACACTGGGCAATTTATAGATATATGTCAACATTTAAAATGCAAATAGCCATTAAGCCAACATAGGCATTTATCCTATAGATAAGCTAGCACATGTGGAAGAGCAATAAACGTAAGAAATAGTTACAACATGGACTGTAATAGTAAAAGGCTAGAAAGAACATAAATGACTTCTAATGGAAAACTAAAATATAAAGATCTATATGTATCCATAGAAACATTACCGAGATATTAAGTAGAAAAAGAAGCAAGGTGCACAACAGTTGTATGACATTTCACCATTTGTATGAATATGCGTTTGCATATATATGTGCACACACACTTATGAAAACTTATCTAAAATATTTCGCAGTTTCTCCCATGAAGAGGTGGTGTTTATTTCCTCAGCCCTTGAATCTGGTCTGGCTTTGTGATTGGCTTTGACCAACAGCATACAGCTAAATTGACTTTGTAAGAGTTCCAAGTCTAGGATTCATGAAGCTTTGCATCTTCTTTTTTTGCCTTCTTGCCGTCTTGAGACATCCATGTAAGGAAACTGGACTTGCCTCTTCTATGATGAGAGGCTACGTAGAAACAGAGGCCCAGCACCAACTGCCAGATATGTAATTGAGGACATCTTCAACCTTTCAGCCCCATTTGAGCTTCCATAGCAAGACCTATGAGTGATGCCAAAAGCTATCAACAGAAAAACAACCAAGGTGATCACAGTTAAGCCCTGAATGCTAAACCACAAAATCATGAGTAAAGAAAATGGTTATTTTGAGCCACTAATTTTAGGGTGGTATATGGCATAGCAATAATTAACTGTTACACATAAATACAAAAAGGATCTGTGTGTATGTATGCACATATACACATACACGAACATACATATACATATATGTGTTTGTAAATACGTAGAATATTTCTAGATGGAGGCAGAAAATGTGTAACAGGGTTTGCCTCTGGGAGGGAAAATGGTTGTCTAGCAAATAAGCAGGGAGACCAATAGTGTTACTTGTTTTAATGTGTTTTCTCTTTAAATCTGTTGAATTTTGTGTCTTATGTTACCTATTCAGAAGTAGAATAATTAAAGAGTCAGTGTTCTATTAAGCCCCAAGCGATGTGATATATTGGCAGATTATTTGTCCTTCCTGTACAGACTACTCTTTAGAAAAAGAAACTGGCAGTGGTAATACTGGAGAAGGAATACTATAGAAGAGATTTGCAGGGGAAGTAGTTTCTATAGTTTTTTTAATCCTAAAAACTCTCAAAATCTTATCAGAAAGTAAATTAGCAGTATGGCTCACTAATGAAAACCCAAGTAGTTGCTATATACTCAGTGATATTTTGAGGATGGACTGATAAAGTGGATGAAAATATCATCCCTAAGTCTCCGCCAAGAAAAGCAGCAAAAATCAAATCCACAAAATAACGCAGGACAATGAAACCAAACTTGTACTTTGCTATTTTAATTTCTTTCTTGTTGAAATAATACACATGTATTTTGTAGCACAGAATGAACAATTGAAAAAGAACAAAAATAAAATTTAAAAAATTGTTGCCAATTTGAAAGAAAAGAGCACAAATGGTATATGTTTATGTGTGCACATATGCTTGCATGTGTACATACAGGCCAGAGTGTTCTCGTTATCAAATTAGTAGAAAAAAATATCTGTATCAAAGACTTCTGTTGTAAGATGTCATTTTTTGGGGGTTTAATAAGGTTTGGATATTTGTCCCTTCCAAATCTCATGTTGAAATGTGACCCCCCCTCCCAGTGTTGAAGGTGGGGCCTAGTGGGAGGTATTGGGTCAAGGGGATGGATCCCTCATGAATGACTTTGTGGCTTTCTCTTGATAATGAGTGCATTCCTGCTCTGTAAGGGAATGTGAGAGCTGGTTGTTAAAAGGAGCCTGGCACTTCTCTCTCTTGCTTCCTCTCTCACCATGTGATACCCACTATCTGCCTTCTGTCATGACTGTAAGCTTCCTGGGACCTGATCAGAAGCTTCTTGTACAGCTTGCAGAACCATGAATCAAATAAGCCTCTTTTCTTCATAAATTTCCCAGCTTGAGGTATTCCTTTATAGCAACACAAAACAGATTAATATGGGGTTGGAAATAATATATAAAATACTACCATGGGAAAAAGTTTAAATTACTGGTTAGTGGAATGAGGGTGGAAAATAATCCCAAGTACAAAGAGTGAAATATGTCTGCTTACTTCAGCTAATTAAATAAATTATATTTGAAATGGTGAAAACTGAATTTTAAAAATTCTCCTCTAAAATAACCATTACAGGGCAAAAGTAAGTTTTATCATATGTCAGAAAACAATAACAACAAAATAGCCTTGTTTTTGTTTTGAAAATAGCAAATTATTTCTGGGAACAAAACATTTCCAGAAGTACATGTTTCATTGCCTAAAATTATTTGCTTGTAACAGACATAGATCTATAAACTGTGCTTGTCATTGAAAAACCTAATTTTAATTAGACAACCTACATTATTGCAGTCATCCTTTGTGTTAAAAACATCATAAACTTTGGTATTATAAGTACATCATAAATTAAAACTATAAAGCTACTATTTTAAGTATCTACTACGTGCCAGATTTTTTATAATTATCTTTAATTCTCATCTCATGACTTTTGTTTTTCACATACTTCAGTGTGATATTTACTGATGTTTCTGCCTCAAGAATATACCACACATTTATTTCCATCATTTTATATCTACTTCCTCACTTCTATAGGCCACAATCTACAACAGCTTATAAATATAAATCCTTTCCTTCCTTGTGTTGTCCCTTAGCACTGATTCTCCACATTATTGCAAGTTGATGTTCTCAAATCACACCTAAATAAAACCTTTACTGGCTAACCATGACCCTAGGAATAAAATACAACTACTTGCTATGGCATATACAGGTCTCCTTACCTCAATCCACTCTTTTTCAGTGGGTAAACTGCAGTTACCTCATATTCTCATATTGTCCAAAAATGCCTACTCTAACCTCAGAGGCTTTAAGTGCTCTTTGCTGTTTTGCAAATCTTTTATGCTATCCTTTGCAGTAGTTTCTGGACTCTGCTTATCTTTCGCCATATGGAAGGTTCTTCCTCAAGCATATTACTTAAATTAGAAATCACCCTATAATTTTATTATTCTCTACCTCAGTTACTAGTAGGTAAACTCCACTGCACTTCTTACAATTTGTATGTATTATTTCATTTGTTTATTTATATCTTTCTATAACCAAATAAACTATCATTCATGTTTAAGAACAAAATAAAGACATTTCTAAACAAACAAAAACGAAGAGTTTACCTACCCTGAGGAAATATTAAAGAATATTCTAAAAGTGAGATAGTAAATTCAGAAAAACATGGAAAAAAAGGCAAAATTAAATAAAGGCATTATATTTCTATAGCATTGTTTAACCACACTTATAGTATTTAAAAAATAATTTAAAGAGAATGGCCCATATTTATTGAAGCAAATTTATTTGAAAGTCCAGAGTAGACAATTGCAAGAAAAGATATCTCAATAAATAAATAGAAATTTCATGATTACATAAGTCAAATATTTTAAAATATCTTCATCCAACAAACTTCAAATCAGAAGTTCTTATTTCAGACCTCAAAAGAACAAGAACGCATGATACATATCGTATACAAACTCTTTTAGAAGATGAGAAAAATCTCCCCCAATTTCTTCAGTTATTATTTTGACTGGTAAACATTGTAATAACTTGGTAGACTAAAATTATAGTGTAGCTTCATAAAGAAACCTAGATGCAAAAATTCTAAATAAACTTCTAGCAAATTCAAATAATATATAAAAATAAATTACCAAAGCAGACATTTTCCAAAAATCAAGAGGTGAGCCAATATCAGAAAAATTTATCAATGCATGTTACCACTTTAACAGATTAAAGGATAAAACTCAATGATAATTTCAATAAACAAAAGACATTTAATAAAATTCAGCATTTATTCATGACAAAACACTAAGCCAACTCAGAGGAATGTGCTTTAACTGATAAGGTCTACCTACCAAACTGTTACAGCAAGTTAATCCTAATTTTTGGAAGCATTTCTACGAAGTCAGAAACAAGACAAGAATGCCTGTTGTCATTCTATTCAATATTATACGAAAGATAACTGGTCAAAGTAATTAAAAAGAAATGAGAGAGATGATGACATAAAGAAAGGTAGGAGAGAAGGAGAGTCAGAAAGAAAGGAGAGGGAGATAGAGAGAAGGAGTAAGATTGCTGATTTTTATAGACATGATAATGTTTATACAAAAATCCAAATGAAAATAGATATATGCAATTAGAATAAGATAATTAGGACACCGTGATATATTCAGGCAATATACAAAAATAATATTTCTCCTCAATAGCATTTTCAATGAGACTACATGGGGTAAAATTTTTTCACTGTGGCCGTAAAATTAATATGGATTCCAGAAATAAACTTAGATGACATTTGGTATAGTGAAAACTTTTTGGATATAATACCAAAGACATGATCCATGAAAAAAATAATTGATAAACTGATCTTCATTAAAATTAAAAAACCTCTGCACTGCAGAAGACACTGTCAAGAACCTGAGAAGACAAGCCACAGACTGGGAAAATATATTGGCAAAAGACACAACTGATTAAGGACTGTATCCAGAATATACAAACAACTCTTAAACCTGAATAAACAAATGATCTTATCAAAAAATGGGCCAAATACCTGAACAAATGTTTCACCAAAGAAGATATACAGTTGGAAAATAAGCATATGAAAAGATATTCCACATCTTATGTTACCATATGTTTTAATTTAATGCAAATTAAAACAATAATGAGATACCACTACACACATATTAGAATGGCCAAAAGCTGGAACGCTGACACACCAAGTGCTAGGAAGAATGTGGAGTAACAGGAACTCACATTCATTGCTGGGGAGAAGGCAAACTAGTGCAGCCAGTTTTAAAGACAGTTTAGACATTATGCAAATTAAACATACTCTTACTACACAATCCAGGAATCACACTTTTGATATTTACCCAAAAGAATTGAAAACTTCTGCCCACACACACAAAAAAACATGCACGTGGATATTTATAGCAATTGCATATTCATAATTGCCAAAACATGGAAGCAACCAAGATGTCTTTCAGTAGGTGAACGAATAAACTGTGTACATACAGACAATGGAATATTATTCAGCAATAAAAGGAAATGAGCTATGAAGCCATGAAAAGATGTGGAAACCCTTAAATGCATATTACTAAGTGGAAGAAGCCAGTTTGAAAAACCTACATACTGCATGAGTCCAATTATATGACATTCTGAGAAAGGCAAAACTATGGAGACAGTAAAAAGATTAATGTTTGCTGGGGGTTGGAGGTAAGGAGGAATTGATGGGTAGAGCATAGATTTTTTTGAGAGGAGTGAAGCTATTCTGTATCATACTACATTGGTGGATACCCGTCATTATACATTCATCCATACTCATTGAAGGTACAACACCAAGAGTACACCCTAATCTAAATAATGAACTTTGGATGATTATGAAGTGACAATGTAAGTTTATCAATTTAATAAATGTACTCTTCTAGTAGGGGATGTTGATAATGGGAGAAACCACATGGACAGGGGCAGGGACTGTATGGGAAATCTCCATACTTTCCTGTTAGTTTTAGTTTCACAGAAAAATAAAAATCATCTTAAAAAATATTGGCACACATCACATGAGATTAGTAAAATATGGTAGGTATATCAATCTTGTAAAGGGTAGGAGTGATTAAAGACTATAGAAGACTTTAATGTTTTAATGTTTATAAATTTTATAAGCATTATTTATAAACATTTATAAAAATGTTTATAAATGTTATTTATAAACATTTATAAATATTTATAAAAATATTTATAAACATTATAAACATTAATGCTTAATATTTATAATTATTTATAAACATTATTTATAAACACTAATGTTTAATATTTATAAATATTTATAAACAATGTTTATAAATATTAATATTTATAAACAATATTTATAAATATTATTTATAATTATATTTATAATTAATGTTTATAAATATTATTTATAAACATTAATGTTTTAATGTTTATAAATTTTTTTTTTTTGAGATGGAGTCTTGCTCTGTCTCCCAGGCTGGAGTGTAGTGGCATGATCTCGGCTCACTGCAACCTCCACCTCCCGGGTTCAAATTGTTCTCCCACCTCAGCCTCCCGAGTAGCTGGGACTATAGGGACGTGCCGCCACACCCAGCTAATTTTTGTATTTTTAGTAGAGATGGGGTTTCACCATGTTGGCCAGGCTGGTTTCAAACTCCTGGCCTCAGGTTATCTGCCCGACTTGGCCTCCCAAAATGCTGGGATTACAGGTGTGAGCCACCACACCTGGCCATACAAATTTGTTTTATTCAAACAATATTTTCATGCTTTTGGTTTAGAAAATTACTACGTGTGAAAATATTTACAGTCTTTTTAATTACTTCTTACATAACATATTTTCATAATGTATTTATTTTAAGTTAGTACGTAAGTCTTTCATTTCCCCCCATGTGGTAAGTACAAAACTTCTCATTGTTCCTATCACAGAAAACACACTAGTAGAACAGGAAGATGTTTTATTTGATATGTTAGGTTCTAAAAATATCGTTAAATATAAAATCCAATGAGTCTGTAGTTCTGATGTGCTAAAAAATACATAAAATCACTTTGGATACTATTAGGTGTTCTTCATTGCTGATGGTGAGGGAAATAAGAGGACAGTTAAGGTGCAGATTTTTATGTAAGTTGTGGATTTTGATATTGTTTTATGAGAAAGAATAGTCAGTGTATTAAGGAGTTTAATAGATCTTACACTTTCAACCACCATTAATCTTTAAATTTTATGATTTAACTTTTGAACCCTCATAGTTAAGCATTGTGATTTCTTTGATAATATTTCAGTAGATTTTAAATTTTAACATTAATCAAATTAAATAATTAAATCCGATGTTAGTGGAGAAGAATCATGACATGCCAGGGAGATGAGGGAGGAGTATATTCAGTACTTGTTTTTTAATTCCAAAAAAAGAAAACACTGTGGTCATTAATTGCTTCATATAAGTGTACTTAAAAGTGTCAATTTCTAGAATGCATAGGCCATATTCTATTCCTTGCTTAAATTTATCTGCAACTATCCTAGAAGTTCATATGCAACTATTTTAAAATTAATGCATGTGTAATAAATTTTATTGATGAATGATAAATTTAGGTAAAATTTAATACACATATACACAAATACAGAGCTAAATTTGCCTTTTTAAAAATTATGATGCTATGGTATGATTCTCATATTTATGTCTGTATGTGATAGTCACTACATTATCTTGTGTTCCTTAAATACTGAATAATTACAGCTTGTTTATAGCCAAAATTCTTTCTTCTACAAGATAGAGAATAAAATAATATAGTATTGTCTCTTTCCTATCTTATTCTCATTTCCTGACGAGTAAATAAAAAGTGTTATCAACTTCAGTTTCAGGTCTTTAGTTATGATGATTTCTCTTCATGTAATAAAATATCATTTTTGTGAGTTTCTTTCTTTTATTCTGCTGTCACTGACCTGGCCCACAAAAATACAATTTCATAGAGCATTTCTTAGACAGTACTTTCAGAAATGTCATTGCACCACTAGAGAATTGGCATTTTCTGTGCCAAGATGTCATTCCTAATAATACTGTATCTTAGGATGTGAAGCTGGGAGAAATAGCTAGCAGGGTGGTGAAGGATGGGTTGCCACATCTGTAAATAACAGTGATTTGTGGGATGATGATCTCACCAACAGGGCTCATCTCCTCTCTTCCTCTACATTAGGATATTCAGCAGCACCAGGGTGAGGCTCAAGGACCCCAGTGGGGACTGAGAGTGATGATGGAAGCTGTTTTGCATTTTAGTCATTCCTGAATGAACTCTAGCTCTCCCCATGCAGAAGGTAAGGCAGCAGGATGTTCTATACAGACAAACAGAACCTATCTTTCCATGCTGCTAAGTGCAGTTCCACTCTCTGCTAGAGTTATATTCACTCTGTTATTCAACCTAAAATTCCTTTAAGGGGACATGGTTTAGGTAATGTTGGTGGAAAAATCAGGGCCCGTATTCAGGTGGGAATTTAGTAACTTACTCTGTGGTAGCTACTGCCAAGCTCTGGGGAAAATTTCTTCAGTCACTGTACCAGAGAAGATGTAGTGAGTGTATTTAGGTTTTTACTAGACAAAATTGCCTAAAAGATAGTGTCCATGTTCCTTTGAATCACACTGCATATAACCTGCAATAGCACCACATTCATGGTCACATAAGATTTTCTACAGAGATGAAGCTGCATATGGAAGTTTATCTTAAAGCAGATTCCACTTATAGACTAAGGAACAGGGACCTGCTTCAAAAAAAGCATCTTCTTCCAGGGACCAAAATATGTAATTTCAGAAGACTTTGTGGTACTAGAAAAGTTTAACTTAAACAACAAAAGTATTTTACCAGTTAAAAAAACTGAAAACTCCAGAGGCAATGCAATAGGCATTACTAACATCAAGATCCAATTCACTCCTACTGCCTGAAACCTAGAATGACACAGGCCATGCTTTTCTCACAACTCCCACTCTAGCAGAACTCGAGGTGTTTTCATATTTGGGTGGTCTCAATCAACTTTTCCAAAATTGTCTTCCTTCATTGACCCATTTGTCTTTTCTGCTCCAATTATGCAGGGCTAAGTACTGGTAAAGGAGCACACACCTTGTGTCCATATTCCCTTACTTAAAAAGATCCTGGCAGTGCTCTGTCCAATTGTATAATAATTCCACTAGTTCTTTAACATCTGCTTCATGACCAACTTTTTCAATAATGCCTTCTGTGATTGCCTATAGCCCAGTTTGATAAATTCTTACAAATTTTTGTGGGTTATAATGTTATTCGAACATCAAAAATCAAATCAGAGTTTCGACCATACTAAAGAAGTTTAGTGAAGAATAAGAGAAGAGACAGTTCTGTCTCACCAAACTCTTCTCTCCAAGACTGTCAGGGGAGATGATGATGACAATTGTAGTATTGAGTAGTATCTTCCAGTCACTTTAAATTTTTTGCATGTAAGAAAACATTTATGTGAAAACCCTGTGAAATATGTACTCACATTATTAGTATCTCACAAGTGTAGAAATTGAGGCAATGAGGTAGGTGAGCTACTCGCCAAAGGTCATAGTTAGTAGGTGCCAGGGCCAATGTTTGAATCTATGCCTAACTGTCATACTGTACTTAGCAGTCAAAGGGCACAGGCTTTTAAAAATGTTATCACTTAATGGCTGATAATCCAGCACATAAAAATCAGAATTAAAAAACACTTAAATTCATTTCAGAAAGAAATGAGTCAGGAAAACTTAGGACAGACATGATAAGAAAATATAGGGTATACATGTTTACTGTCTTCAAGTATTACATAGGCTGTGAAATATGGGGGATTAACTTATCTTAAATTGCCCCAGGACTAGAATTAAAATCATTAGGCACATATTTTCACCAGAAATATAAAGAAGCTATTTCTACCTGTCAGAACTGTCTAAAAATAATTTCAAAAAAGCTTTGTGAGAGAAAACATTTCCTATAGCTGAAAGTTTCCCCACTTTGGGTTAGTTACATCTTTTGGCAAGGGTTTTGTCGGTGGGTATCAAATATCAGAAACTAGTTAGAACACAGATTATAAGAACCTGCACATTCCATGAATTATCAGAAGACTGTCTTCTGACTGCTGGGACTGGGAGGCAATTTAATACCATGGGTAGATCACGGACAGAAGGCAAAAATGTGAAGGAGGAAAACAGGAAATAAAAATGGAAATGGAGTGGGTGGGTGATGACTGGGAGAAGAGCAAAAAAGATAAACCGTCATCTAGTGAGGCCCCACTGGGCAGAGCCGCTAAGGCAGAGAGAGTTGAGCCCCTGGTACAGCCTTTCTCCGACCTTTCCAATGTTCACACGCTTAACAGTGGTTTAGGATTGGTTTAGCTCTGCTGTTATGTTTTTCCTTTGAGACAGCTTTTTCCTCTTTAGTTAGGAAGGCAGAGCTCTGACTCTGTTGTGGAGAAAAAGCTATTAAAAGAAAATTGTGGTATATAAAATGGAGACACATTTTTGATCGTATTTCAAAGGATTTGAAGGGAAAGACAAGAAAATCAATAAATGCATGGATTCTTTTACACTTTAAAAAGACAATTCTTTCCTCTCTAAAGTCTGTTTCTGGGTGTTCCTGCTGTGAAATCAGCCCATAACACAAAGATTTAATGGAAATTTACTTGGTAAAAGGATAAAATAGTAAACAGAAGAGTGAAGGTTTCAGTTGCTTCCCACCCTTCCTACTTTTTGACAAGTGATAATACCTTCACTGGGAACCATGTAGTTTTCAATGTGTTTATTTATTTGGTTAGAGGAAGGTTGACATTCATTTTTAAATCTAAAGTATAAAACAAAGTCCTTTTTATTAATCATAATTCCCAATATTTTACAGATTTAAATTGTCTATGACCCAGGAACTTCTTTCTCATTGTTATTTTGGCTAACAAGAACATAAATAACAGTTACCTAATACCATAAAGAGGAAATCACCATAATAAAATCTCTGGCAATTTGTGAACATAGGTCTCCATTTGAGATGCTTGATGATTTATTGTAAAAAACAAACTATCTTGAAAATTTAAAAAATAATAATTTTTGATTTGAGGAGATTTTTTCCAAACCAAATCCTTCTCCTTTCATTAAGTAGAAAAATGGAAACTCTGCCCCTGTAATTACTCCATGTAATTGGAAATTTTGTCCTGATTCATCTAAATCATTTGGTTCTTGCTAGGAGTGTTAGATGCTATTAACTTCTCTTTCTCTGTGATGCATAGCATTTTTAAACATTTTTATTTTGAGATCCTGTGGGTGTATATATACTTATAAGAAATAATAGAAAGAAATCCCATGTACACTTTTCTCAGTTTCTCCCACCAGTGGCATCTTGTAAATCCATAGTAAAATAACCAAGATATTGACATTAACACAGTCAAGACACAAAACAGTTTCCTTACCATGACAGTCTCTCAGATGGTCATTTTATAGCCATACCTATTTTTCTCCTGCTTCCACCCATCCTTTAAGCCCTGACAACCACTATTTCTTCATTTCTATCATTTAGTCATTTCAAAAATGTTGTATAATTGGAATCATATAGTGCCTTAATCTGTTCATGCTGTCATAACAAAATGCCATAGACTGGGTGGCTTAACAGAAATTTATCTTCTCACAGTTCTGGAGGCTGTGAAGTTCAAAATCAAGCTGTTGGCCAATTTAGTTTCAGGTGAAGGCTCCTCTCCTGTCTTGCAGATAACTGCCTTCTCACTGTGTTCTTACATGGCCGAGAGAAAAAGCCAGCAAGCACTCTATGGTGTTTCTTCTTATAAGGGCACTAATCCCATTATGAGGGTCCCACCCTCATGACCTTATCTAACTTTAACCACCAAAGGTGCCTTCTCCAAACACCATCACCTTAGGGATTAGAGCTTCCACATATTAATTTGTGGGGGACACAAACATTAGTCCAGAACATACAGCATGGAACCTTTTGATAGTGGCTTTTTTTTCCCACTTATCATAATTTTCTAATTTATCCAAGTTGTTGTGTGTATTGATAGTTCATTACTTTTTATCACTGAGTATTATTGTCTAATATGAATGTGCCATAGGTTGTTTAACCATTCACTTACTGAAGGCCATCTGGGCTGGTTCCGGTCTTTGGCTATTACAAATAAGCTGCTATAAACATTTGTATACAGAGTGTGTGTGTGTGTGTGTGTGTGTGTGTGTGTGTGTGTGTGAGAGAGAGAGAGAGAGAGATTTCTTTTCCCTGGGATAAATGCCTAGAAGTACAATTGTTGGGTCATATAACAGTTGCATGTTTAGTTTTTATGATCAAACTTTTCCAGAGAGGCTGTACTTTCTTACATTCACACCAGTGATTTTTCCCATTTCCTAATTGGAATTTTTATTATTGAGTTTTAGAATTTATTTATATATTCTATATTCTCATCCTTCATTTGTTATGTAATTTGCAAATATTTTCCTCCAGTCAGTATCTTGCATATTAATTAACAGGACATTTAGCAGAGCAAAAGTTGTGAATCAATGATGTTTTAATTTGTCAAATTTTCCTTTTACAGAATATGCTTTTGGTGTCAAGGATGAGAACTCTTTGCCTAATTCTAGATCCAAGTGATTTTCTCAGATATTTTTTCTTAAAGCTTTATAGTTTACATTTTACATTTAGGTCTGTGATCCATTTTGAGTTACAATTATATAAAATGAGTCTTTTGTTTCACTTTTTTGACTATGAGTATCCAAGTATCCCAACACTATTTATTGAAAAGCCTCCTTCATTGAATTGTGTTAGCTTCCCTCTTTCTCTCTCTTAAATGACAGGAAATTCCAAATGAAGCATGGAGTTTAGCTACCCATTCCAAACTAAAGTTTGTTTTTAGTCAAACTTCCTCCACATCTCATGTCATCTTACGCCTTTGTACCCAGGCACAAATATGGTACACAAAGTTGATGACCATTCTTTTTTCTTTTCTTTTTTTTTTTTTTTTTTTTTTTTTTGAGTTGGAGGAGTCTCACTCCTTGCCCTGACTGGAGTGCAGTGGCATGATCTCAGCTTACTGCAACCTCTGTCTCCCAGGTTCAAGCAATTCCTCTGCCTCAGCCTCCTGAGTAGAATAGCTGGGACTACAGGTGCGCACCACCGTGCCTGGCTAATTTTCGTATTCTTAGTAGAGACAGGGGTTTCAATGTGTTGGCCAGGTTGGTCTCAAACTCCTGACCTCAGGTGACCTACCTGCCTTGGCCTCCCAAAGAGCTGAGATCACAGGCGTGAGCCACCACGTCCAGCCCCATTCTCTTATTTTTTTAATTAATCATCTAAACTTTCATTTATATTATTAATGAGAACATTAACAACTCTTTTAAATTTGCATATATCTTTTATATTGTTAAGGAACCAGAATAACTTACGCAGTTAAAGAGAAAAAGGAAAATGTTGGCTGCTCCAAGCCAAATGCCAGGTGATTAGTATATTACTATCATTTCTTATTACTGCCAAACAAAATTATGTTTGGAGACTCGCCTGAGAAATGAAGTCTATCCCCTGCTGCAATGACTTTTTACAGATTCAGATCCTTTCCCAGATTCTGGTGAAATTTAAGGGGTGGCAGGGGATGATCTTTCTCAATGCCAACCTAGCCAATGGGCCTCCATGCTATGGATCCCAAAGTTGAAGACTCAATTTCAGCAATTTCAATTAATTCACAAAATCACTCACCTTGGTTTATACTGAACCTGAGAGAGAAAAATCAGGCCTGGTTTGTGCATCTGCTCCTAATTATTCTTGGAAACACTTCCTCCTCTACCCAGTCAACTCAATCCTCCCCTGAATTCACCTAATGAGTTGATAAATTATTTCTTAAATTCTGAAAACGAAGATCTTCTGACTACTCACTCCCAATCAATTCTTCCAAGGAACTTTACTCTTACTGATACCAAGATGATTTATTCCTAATCAATACGTGTAATTCATGGCTCCACTCTCACCAAATAAACATTTAATCTTTGGTGGATATCAAATAAGAGCTGTATTAATCTCTAAGAAGGGTATGTAATGGACCAGCTTCTCATACTTGATCTTGGAATCAGTCTTTTCAATATCTTTTGGGACGAGTGTATTATTGATATTTGCAGAATATTTTGTTTTTCTAAAACTTGAATACGGGAAAAAAAACATTTCTAAAGAAATGTGAAAGTAGGAAAGTAAAATGACTGTCTCAAGATCATGCCATAACTTCTGGTACATGTTTATTTACAGTTTATTTTAAAACTGTTTCACAGACAAGGACCTGAGAAAATGCCAACCACATTCCAGAAATTGTTATTCAAATTGAAACGTTTAAAGAGATTCTTAAATGTATCTTATCTTGGATTTTATGTTTTAAAACTTTTTATTTCCAGAATAAGAGCAAAAAAGAAAATATGTACTTATATATCACAAGTAAACAATTTCTGGTCCCTGGGGTTTGTTATTATTTGCAAGCTCACTTGTTTGCCTTGTGAATTATCTATGCTTCTTCAAAATCACAAATACATTTCCTTATAGAAACCCAATAATCTTGAGATAGAATGGTGTAACGTATCATCTAAAACACAAAATCACTTACCTTGGTTCATACTGAACCTGAGAGAGAAAAATCAGACCTGGTTTGTGAATAGGAATAAAATTTCCCTACATTTTTAATGGAAGATATCTGAGGTGTCAGAGTAGAGAAATAAAGGGCTTTTGCTTCCTAGAATGGCAAGTCAATGTCATAATAGTATTACCATCTTTGTGAGTTGCTCCTTTTTCAAAGTCTCATCTTCAAAAAAAAAATCTCAAGAATAATGCAAAACTATTTTTTGGGTGAAAATATATTAATTTTCTAGTCTGCATACTGGCTGTTATCTGTATAATTACTGGTTTGACTTAACCTCAGTATACAGGAAATTCTTTAAAATGGTTTTTTTATGTTACATTTTGACAGCTGCTTTGATTTTGATAGACATCTAGTGAAGTGTTTCCTATGCAATATGACAGTGCCAGCCATGACGTTAATTGCATCTTTTGTTGGAAAATGCCACATGTAACATTTCAAACAGAATCCAAACACCAGGATGACTATTCACTTATTTTGCTTTGCAGTAGAATTCTAAAATATTAGACTTCATTTTGTCTTTCTCAGTTTTCTAATTGACTACTTCAACTATGTGCACTGATCACATTAGCCAGCACTATCAGTTAACTAGATAGTCTAATCAAGGATGTCTTTTATCAACAACATGCCATACTCAGTCCTTTTAAGAACATGTTAGAGTTTTAATTGGTTTTTAAGTGTAAAGTTAATTTGAGAAACAAGTCAGTATCTTTTCTAGAAAATCATAAAATGTGAAATATAACTGCAGACTTAGAGACATTGATATGAATGTGCATAAAGTAATGTAAAATAATCTAACAGGAATTAAGTTTGTTAGGGTTTCTGTTGCTATTTTGGACAGGAAGATCTTTCTTAGCATACATTGCAGAAGTGTTATGGCTATGCATTGTATACTTTCTTATATGTGTTTATTCATATATTGATTTAAGAAATACTACCGAATCTATTCAGTGCCAGGTACAATAGTGAGAAAAATAATAAATGGTTGCTGCCTTCATAAGCGTTGCTTGACATCAGAATATTGTTTTAAGATAATACATAGTATCATCAAAAGATCCATGTTTTCTTGCACCTGGAATCAACTTTGCCATTGGATATATAACAACCCCTTATCTACAATCATAAGGTCCAATTTTGCCTCATAAGCAATACAATAATTTTTACCACAATTTTATTCATCACAGGGTCAAATTGTGTTTAACTATTTACCTCCTTGAGAGACTTAAAATCCACAGCCATATTTACAATACCACAATTCTAACCTTAGGAAATTAAAATATCCCTGCTTGTTTTCTGATTTGTTACTGCCATGACAATGCAAAGAAAATTAAAAATGAATCAAAGTGGGCCAGATAATTTAGACTCACTACAGGAAATATTTTCACTGAACTAATCATTATCTTTTCGGTTTGGTGGTAACGGTAAGTTGCTAGTTTATGACATCTATTTCCATGTTGATAATGTCAATTTGTTTATCAGATTTGTGCTCCTACTGGTGTAATTTTTAAAAATTGACCACCAGCAACTGGTGCCATCCAATGCCCTTGGAAGCATTAGTCAAAATATGAACATCCAAACTTCATTATTGATGGAGCCACTGGAGAAAAAGACATTTAGAAATGACAGAGTATATTGATTATCAGATGTTATTGTGATATTGAAGGGACAAACTGTCCTCAATTTGCTGTTTAGACTCTTGGGACATCAATAGAGTTATCAGCACTGAATCAGATGATGCGTTATTCATTTGCTTTCAGCCTTGACCCATTACTTAAACATAAGTTTGAGATTTTGTAACCACTTCTTACGTTTTATCTTAACATTTGCCTTGAGTGAACGTCTGCTCTTATAAATTTATTTTAATGGCTTTCGAATCTAGATCAGTCTCCTAAACACAATTTTCAATAATTTGCTCTATATCTTTATACTGTTTCTTTTTTATTATATCTTGGAGATTTAACTGAGGTGCTATTCCAAATTCTGTTAAATGTCTTTTGTTTCCTAAATTGATTTTCTATCATTTAGCTAATTCAAAATATTGGTAGTGGCTAACCTCTACTTCCAGTCCTAACCTCTACTTCTAGTTCACCAAAATGGGCACTTTTTTTAATATTGGTGTTCTATTTTTTATTTCTAATGCCACCTAAGTCAGCCCATATATATTTTTTGGGTGTGTACAACACACATTTGCCTATTTCCATAGTCTTCCAACATATACTTTCTCAGAGTTCTTTTTAAAAATTACAGGATCATTCCTACTCCTACATTGCTAGCAAACCCTTAGTAGCTTATCACCCCAGGCTCCTAAGCCTGACATCAAGGCCCTCTCCATACTTGTTTTCCTGCTTCCACACATGCCCACTTCCAAACTACTCTCCTCATACACACAAGAGGGACAAGTTAAACATGTAAATCAGAGCATGTCCCAACATTGCTTATGATAACAGTGTATAAGCGTTCCATTGCTGCTAGAATAAAATCCAACTTCTGTTCCTCGGGGTTGTGCATGGTCTGGCCTGACTACTTGCCGTCTTTCCAGATTCTATTTGTGCCACTCTACACTTTGCTGTGTTCTGGAAACACTGTTCTTGATAATTAAAAAATACTTTATACACTGTGTCCTCTTAAGTACCAAGTAGATGGTTTCTCAACCAAGATGGCTGAGAAAATAATGTGCCAGGCCAACTTAAAAAAGGGAAAAGAAAATTATATGAGGAATAATTGCTATAATTCATGCCATGTTACCACTAATAAGGAAAACCAAAGAAGTCTTTATCACTAGTACACACCTACTTAGTGTCATTACTATATATTTATTTTATCATAAAAGTCTGAGAATGTTTGATTTGTGATTTTTGACATAATTCATGAGTTTCTATAACTGTATAGATGTAAATGTACAACTTTACACATATTAACACTGTCAAGCTGAAAACATTACAATTATGTACAATTTGTTTCTATACTGTGAGTTGTGTTTCTCAAAATACTTCACAAATTTTAGCAGACTTTAAAATTATTTTGAGTTTGTTTCAATCTTGAAACGTTTATCTTACTCAAGTCATTATTGGCATTTTTTTCTTAGTATTACTTATTGGTCTGGTTCACTATCACCACCAGAATACAAGTCTCATTACGTACACTCATAGGCATCTATGGATTATGTGGGAGACAGGAAGATGAGCAAGGAAGGCTGAGCCGCTACAGCTCAGTTGAGACACTTCACAAACACTAACAGCTGAATTCTCTTGTATATTCCTATTGGTCCCTTAACTGAATTCTTTTATCTCCTCTTCTTTCACAAATGGGAGGACTCTTATGAGATCTTCTGAGTTGAAATAGAATCAAGAGACAATAGGTTTTGAAGCTGAATTAAATTGCAAGACTGAAGAAAATCTTTATGTAGGAAATAAATTGGCCTTCCCTTTAGAAGATTTTGTGTGTGTGTTTTGTCTTTGCTTGTTTTATTAACTGACAGTTGTTATAGGTAATCTATGTGTCAAATGAATTTAGTTGAGAGCTCACCATTTATATGTGGGTTAAAGACTGAAATTAAAGGCCTAGTTAACTATGCCCTTATGTATTAAGGAAGGTCATACAGAGAAATATCCACAGGTCCACAGATCCATGAGTTGTTATATCATAGCATAATATTATTTTAAAACATTTCAAAATTAACTGTATCTTTAAGCCATCAGCAATCAACATTTACTAAAGTTTGTTGAGTTGTCAGACAGCTGTTTGTGTTATTTATGGGAAAATTTATATTTTTGCCAAAATTGAATTATTAATTTGTCAATGGGGAATTGTTTGAATTTGAAATACATTTTTAATCTAAATTTATATTTTCAAAGAGTTTGCTTTAGGAGGATATGTAATTATTCCCTTAATTTTTTTAGGATCAACCCCTCCAACTTTCAAAATTCTCTACTTCACCTGTTCATTAATTTTTGTAATTGGAACACTGAAAATTTTACAAAGAGCTGTTTTTACACTCTTCTGAGTAGTATTTGTGGATGATTTAGAGACAGGGGATTAAATCTGCATGAAATCATCACGTTTCCCTAGATGTCACCATGAAATTACACTTTCCCCTGAAAATTTCCATGAAATTACAAAAATTATTGCATCTTTGTCTCTGGATACCTTGCTTGAAAATACAAGTGACACTGAGTTAACCTTTATTTTAGTTCAGTTCCTGGTATAGCTACTTTTTCATGAATTTGTTAATTAAGCAATAGGAGAAAAACATACATTTTATATAGGAAAATTTTAAAGTTGAGTCATATTAAATGCCTAAATTCAGTGATCAGAGCCCTACTACTTCCGGTGAGTGACAGCCTGTAGCATAGGCAAGTTGCCTATTTTTGCTAGTTTCACAATAGTATTTGCTGTCGCCAAATATTTCATGTAATATGAATTTTCATCGATTGACTAAATTGGTGAATTAATTGTAATGAAGTATACTTTTGTCTATGGAGATAGCATTTTGAGTATGATTTAAAAATATATACTCTGATCTCACACACATACACAGTCAACTACATCTTATGTACCATACTTCCAACAATTTTAAAGTTGCTGTAAGAGATCTTTAAATATAATTTTGCCCTCATTTTGTTGGGATTATATACTGCAGACTTTTAATGTACTGTTTGGATATGTGACTTACACAGTCCCTTTTTGCAAGACAGTGGTTTCTTGCAACCATATACCAGGCTTGATATATGATTTTCCTGGGGCAATTTAATATGAGTAAAGGAGCTTTGTACCATTTCCAAACAAATATTTTTCGGGCCATTGTATGGCTTTGTTATGGTGTCTTTTCCTTCTGCCACAGAACTTGTAAGTCTCTAGATAGGGGCTGCTTCTTTATTCCAGACTACCTGTGTCCTGAAATAGAAACAAAGGAACTTGAGTTACAGCCAATCCACAATGAATATGTGAAATAAGCGGAAAAAATAACCCTTTATTCTTTTAAGGTAGATCCACTGAGAATATGGATTTGTTTGTTGCTACAGCAAAACTCACACTAAGTTCACTGATACACTGAGCAAATCAACTTTTGAATTAACTTGTTGAAATCGGAGAAAGACCATTTATTGATGTTTATTTTCTTATATTTGAATAAAAAGAAAGCTGAAATATGCTACTTATTCTACGTATTTCTAATTATCTGACAATTACTCTTGACATCCAATATCAAAGTATAATCAAATTAACCTGATCAAATGTAACTTTGAATCAATAATATGCTTTTAACATCTTTAAAGTATTCTTTTAAATTTTAGCTTTTGATTCATAGTAAACCCTTTTAAGAGTATATCCTTATTATGGAGTGTTTTCTCACAGAGGAAAATAACATAGACCTAATACCAACTCCATCTTAGAACACCTAGTTTTTAAATGATTTATCTTCAAAGATTGTTCAATAAGCATTAATTTGTTGTCTACTATAACATGTGTAACTTATTGAGTATTAAAACTACACCAGGAACTTCTTCAAGCACTTTTACCTATGTTGACTCAATTTTATCCTAAAGTGGATACCATTATTAACTCCATTTTACAATTTAGTAGCACAAAGTACTGGCGAGGTTGTGGGGAGGTGCATGGAGCTTGCTCACAGCGCACAGCAGAATGTGGATTTGAGCCCAGTCAGTCTGGCTCTTAGGTTCTAGGAATATGGCAATAAACAAGATGGCAAAGAGCCTAATGTAATGGAGATACAGTAAGTAATAAAATAACTATCATAGTCTCAGTATAAATACTCTAACAATAAAGGAGGAGAAGTGAAAGATGACTGAGAAGGAGTAACAAGTGCAGAAATAGAATTAGGGAAGGATAATTCCTAGAAACCAATGACAGTGTTTTTTGAAAAACGAAGTATAACGATGTCATATGCTAACGAATATTGAATAATATGAGAATAGCCTTTGAGTTTGGCAACACAGGAAACTTTAGTGAGGTGGAAAAGGGTGGTTTCAGTGGGTTTATGCATAAAATCCACAGTGTATTAAATCCTGATAGAGACATATTAAGGAAAGATTAAGGACCTCCATTTCTTTCTATTTTTATACGTACTTTAAGTTCTGGGATACATGTACAGAACATGCAAGTTTGTTACATAGGGATACATGTGCCATGGTGGTTTGCTACACTGATCAGCCTGTCATCTACATTAGGTATTTCTCCTAATGCTATCCTTCCCTTGGCCCCCCACCTCTTGACAGGCCCCAGTGTGTGATGTTCCCCTCTCTGTGTCCATGTTCCTCATTGTTCAATTCCCACTTATGAGTGAGAACATGTGGTGTTTGCTTTTCTGTTCCTGTGTTAGTTTGCTGAGAATGATGATTCCAGCTTCATCTGCGTCCCTGCAAAGGACATGAACTCATCCTTTTTCGTGGCTGCATAGTATTTCATGGTATATATGTGCCAGATATTCTTTAACCAGTCTATCATTAATGGGCATTTGGATTGGTTCCAAGTCTTTGCTATTGTGAATACTGCTGTAATGAACATATGTGTACGTGAGTATTTATGGTAGAATGATTTATAATCCCTTGAATATATACCCAGTAATGAGATTGCTGGGTCAAATGGTATTTCTGGTTCTAGATCCTTGAGGAATCGCCACACTGTCTTCCACAGTGGTTGAACTAATTTACTTACCCACCAACAATGTAAAAGTGTTCCTATTTCTCCACATCCTCTCCAGCATCTGTTTCCTGACTTTTTAATGATCACCATTCTAACTGGCATGAATGAATGGTCACCATTCTAACTGGCATTCTAGCTGGCATGAGATGGTATCTCATTGTGGTTTTGATTTGCATTTCTCTAATGACCACTGATGACGAGCTTTTTTTCATATGTTTGTTGGCTGCATAAATGTTGTCTTTTGAGAAGTGTCTGTTCATATTCTTTGCCCACTTTTTGACGGGTTTTTTTTCTTATAAATTTGTTTAAGTTATCTGTAGATTCTGGATATTAGCCTTTTGTCAGAGGGATAGAGTGCAAAAATTTTCTTTCATTCTATAGGTTGCCTGTTCACTCCGATGATAGTTTCTTTTGCTATGCAGAAGCTCTTTAGTTTAATTAGATCCCATTTGTCAATTTTGTCTTTTGTTGCCATTGCTTTTGGTGTTTTAGTCATGAAGTCTTTGCCCATGCCTATGTCCTGAATGGTATTGCCTAGGTTTTCCTCTATGGTTTTTATAACTTCAGGTCTTATGGTTAAATCTTTAATTCATCTTGAGTTAATTTTTGTATAAGGTGTTAAGGAAGGGATCTGGTTTCATCTTACTGCATATGGCTAGCCAGTTTTCCCAACACCATTTATTAAATAGGGAATCCTTTCCCTATTACTTGTTTTTGTCAGGTTTGTCAAAGATCAGATGGTTGTAGATATGTGGCATTATTTCTGAGGCCTCTGTTCTGTTCCATTGGTCTATATATCTGTTTTGGTTACCTGTACCATGCTGTTTTGGTTACTGTAGTCTTGTAGTATAGTTTGAAGTCGTGTAGCATGATGTCTCCAGCTATTTTTGCTTAGGATGTCTTGGCTCTATGGGCTTTTTGGTTCCATAAGAAATTTAAAGTGTTTATTCTAGTGCTGTGAAGAAAGTCAATGGTAGCTTAATGGGGATAGCATTGAATCTATAAATTACTTTGGACAGTATGGCCATTTTCACAATACTGATTCTTCCTATCCATGAGCATGGAATGTTTTTTCCATTTGTTTTTGTCCTCTCTTATTTCCTTGAGCAGTGGTTTGTAGTCCTCCTTGAAGAGGTCCTTCACATCCCTTGTAAGTTGTATTCCGGTATTTTATTCTCTTTGTAGTGATTGTGAATGGGAGTTCACTCATGATTTGGCTGTTTGTCTATTGTTGCTGTATAGGAATGCTTGTGATTTTTGCACATTGATTTTGTATCCTGAGACTTCACTGAAGTTGCTTATCAGCTTAAGGAGATTTTGTGCTGAGACGATGGGGTTTTCTAAATACACAGTAATGTCATCTGCAAACAGAGACAATTTGACTGTCTCTCTTCCTATTTGAATACACTTTATTTCTTTCTCTTGCCTGATTTCCGTGGCCAGAACTTCCAATACTATGTTGAATAGGAGTGGTGAGAGAGGGCATCCCTTGTCTTGTGCTGGTTTTCAAAGGGAATGTTTCCTGCTCTCGCCCATTTAGTATGATATTGACTGTGGTTTGTCATAAATAGCTCTTATTATTTTGAGATACGTTACATCAATAGCTAGTTTGAGTCCTTAGCATGAAAGGGTGTTGAATTTTATTGAAGGAATTTTATGCATCTATTGAGATAATCATGTGGTTTTTGTCATTGGTTCTGTTTATGTGATGGATTATGTTTATTGATTTGCACATGTTGAACCAAACTTGCATTCCAGGGATGAAGCCAACTTGATCATGGTGGATAAACTTTTTGACCTGCTGCTGGATTCGGTTTGCCAGCATTTTATTGAGATTTCTGCATCGATGTTCATCAAGGATATTGGCCTGAAATTATTGTTGTGGTGGTGTCCCTTCCAGGTTTTGGTGTCAGGATGATGCTCGCCTCATAAAATGAGTTAGGGAGGAGTCCCTCTTTTTCTGTTGTTTGGAATAGTTTCAGAAGGAATGGTACCAGCTCCTCTTTGTACCTCTGGTAGAAATCGGCTACGAATCCATCTGGTCCTGGACTTTTTTTGGTTGGTATGCTGTTAATTACTGCCTTAATTTCAGAGCTTGCTATTGATCTATTCAGGGATTCAACCTCTTCCTGGTTTGCAGAAGCCAAGAACTAAGATCAGAGCAGAACTGAAGGAGATAGAGACATGAAGAACTCTTCAGAAAATCAATGAATCCAGGAGCTAGTTTTTGAAAAGATTAACAAAATATATAGACGTCTAGCCATACTAATTAAGAAGAAGAGAGAGAAGAATCAAATAGACACAACGAAAATTATAAAAGGGATATCACCACTGATCCCACAGAAATACAAACTACCACCAGAGAATACTATAAACACTTCTATGCAAATAAAATAGAAAATATAGAATAAATGGATAAATTCCTGGACACATACACCCTGTTTCTTTAGTTTGGAGTACTTTATACTCTGAATAAACATTCCTCTGAAAACTAGCCACAGTGATAAAAAACAAAATGCTAGAAAAACAAATAAAAATTTGAAAAAATCTAATAAATTGCTTAGTGAAGACAATGAGGAATTCTCAAATAGCACAGTTTCTGCACACAGAAACTGGTAAGTTTGTGTGTTATAAACAAACTTTGAATAAAAACCAAAATATGTCATTTATGAAATCATAAGACATAACTAAAATGCTGAAAGATTATTTCATAAGATAAGGTGGTGAGATTTGTCTCCTTGAACTATTTGAGAGGAGCATACAAATATTAACATAATTTTTGCTAAATAGTCTACCAAAATTGCTAAAAGAATAGAAGTTGAGTATGTTAATTCAAAATGAAAAAGAAGGAAAAGTGGGATAAAGAAATAATGAGTAACTTATAAATAAATGCAAGACTGGAAAAGGTAAAAGGAACAAAAAAAAGATTAAAATGACAGGAAAAAGTTAAATGTATTAATAATCCCCCAAAAATCTGCAATTAAAAACTAGTTCCACGTAGAATTTAAAAATTCATCTATATTCTATTTTAGAGAAACATTAGACTTCTGGTCTCCAGTTCCTCATGTAAGGAGCTTGGAAGTCATCACTCCATCCTAACAAGTAAAAAAACGAAGAAGCTGAAAAATCAGTTCTTTGTAGGTGTGTCAGATAAGTGAGGTCACAGGACAAACTACTGACCCCAAAATTGGAGAGACAGGCAAATGCAAACAATCACAACTTAGCTGAAATGCCAAGCAGAAACCTCCTGGGGACACCACGCTGTGGTAGGAAAACCTAGACTGACAAATTGCTGGAGGCTCAGAGCAGGCAAGTCTGAGAGTTAAACTCTAAAGGGGACCCAGTCATAGAAGTCCCTCACACCTTTATGAATTTTTACCTCTAGAAAATTTACTAGGTTCTCACAATGAAAAGCTGAGAAAAATCCCCTTATAACTTTGGCAGGGAGATGGGAAAAGAAATCATTGAGATATTCTAGAGCATTCTGTTCTTAATAAGGCTTTGCTTCAAAAGAACATATTTTACCAGAGCCTCAGCTATTGGGATTTCATCAGATCCTAACCAAGAAGGAAAGGATATTTTCCATTTCAGCCAGTTCTAGCCTTCCTTGTGGGCAAAGGGGAACAACCAACTCCAGCCCACTGTAGCCTTCCAAGCAAGGAAAGGAAAATACCCAACTCCAGCCCACTCTAGTCATCCTGTCCTACCTAAATGAGGGGAAGGGAGACACAAAAGCACATATAAAGTTCACAGTCCAGAGGAAGACTGTAACCTAATCACAAGACTATAGAACAATTCCACACCCCCGCGCCCCCCCCACCCCACTCATGCTTTCCCTCACATTTTTAAAGGCTATTTACCAAAGTTCTCTTTACCCAGTACATTATGTCCAGCTCTCAGGAAAACATTACAGGGTATACCAAAAGGCAAAGCAAAACAAAACAACACGGACATGTGTGCACGCATGTGTAAGTACGTACACACACACACACACACACACACACACAGACTGTGGAAACAGAGCAAGTGTCAGGACCAGAGTCAGATATGGCAGGGATGTTGAAATTATCAGACAGGGAATATAAAACAACAATGATTAATATGTAAAGAGCAATAACACATAACGTAAACAACATGCGAAAACAGGCAATGTAAGCAGAGATATGGAAATCCTAAGAAAGAATCAAAAGGAATTGCTAGAGATAAAATTATAATAGAAACGGAAGTGATGGGCTTTTTGGTAGACTGGACACAGCTAAAAAGAAAGAATCTGATATACTGAATTCCTCTCTTTTAAGTATACACCCAGTAGTGGGAATGCTGGATCATATGGTAGCTGTTTTTAGTTTTCTGAGAAACTTCCAAAAGTGGAATGCAATGAGAAAAAGAAGTAAAAAAAATTCAAAAACTGTGGAACAACTACAAAAAATGTATTATACACAGAAGGGGAATATGAGAAAGAGAATAAAGAGAGAAAGGAAGGATAAAGATAACTCAAGAAGAAGCTGAGGTAGCAATAACTGAAAAGTAGCCCAAATTACTATCAGATACCAAACCACAGATCCAGAAACCTCAGAGAATACCAAACAGAAATAAGTGCCAAAAACCTACAATTGTGCATGTCATATCCAAACTTGAGAAAAATCAAAGATAAAGAAAAATTCTTGAAAAAAGCCTGAGGGAGGTAAGTGGAAACACCATATCTTTAGAGGAGCAAAGATAAGACTTATATATCACTTTTCCTTAGAAAGCATGCAAGCAAGAAAAGAGTGGAATGAAACATTTGAAGTTTTGAGAGTAAAAATTCACTGACTTAGAATTCTGTTTCTGAAGAAATTATTCTTCAAAAGTGAAGAAGAAATAAAGGCTTTCTCAGATGAACAAAAATTTAGGGAATGTGTTGCCAGATAAACCTTGAAAGAAATGTTAAGGATGTTTTTTAGAGGAAAATGATATAGGTCAGAAACTTGGAAGTACGTAAAGAAAGGAAGAGTATCAGAAGAAATGAGTGATAAAATTAAAACTTTTATTTTACTTACTCTTAATTTATATAACAGATAACATTGTTTAATATTATAATAGCAACAATATTTTCAGTGACATGTATTTCACTTTTACATAAGCTTATTAAATTATATTGGATTATATGCTTATAGAAGTAAAATAGATGAAGGAAATGATAAAAGATAGGAAAGAAATCAGGAATATTTTGTTACTATAATGTGCTTACACTGATCATGAGGCAGTATAGTGTTATTTTAAAGTGGTCTTGATTTAATTCTAAATGTATATTACAAACTCAACAGTAACTGCTAAATAATGATAAAGGGATATCATTAAATATGTGGAAATCAGCAAAAGCAGTGGTAAGAGAAATTTATACTATTGAATGGATTTATTAAAAATGAAAAACTAAAATCAGAAGTCTAGGGTTTCACCTTAGAAAACTAGAAAAAGAACAGGAAATTAAACCAAGGAACAGGAGAAAACAAATAATAAAACTTAGAGGTCAAATCAATAAAATTGAATACATGAAATCAATAGAGAAAAACAAAACCAAAACTCAAAATCAATGAGCCTTTAGTGAGGCTAAGAAAAAGAGAGAAGACACAAATTCCTAAAATGAGAAATGAAAGTGAGAGCATCACTGCAGATCCCATGGACATTAAAAATATGATAAAGGTGTAATAGGAAGAACTCTGCCGATAAATTTGATAACCTGGATGAAATAAATCCTTAAAACTCAAACAAGAACAAGTTAAATAGGCCTGTCTCTATTAAAAAATTCAATTAATAATTACTAGCCTTTAAAACATATAGCACCAGAACCATATGGATCTACTGGTGAATTGTACTAAAGATTTAAGAAAGAAGTTATACCAATTCCCTACATTTTGTCCCAACAGGCAGAAGCAGAAAGAGTATTTTCTAAGTCATTCTGAGTCCAACATTATCCTAATACAAAAACTGACAGACATTACAAAACAAACAAAAAAACACCAATATCTATCTCTCCTGAACGTCAATGCAAATCCTTAACAAAACATAAGCAAATCAAACCCAACAATGTATATTTGAAAAAAAAGTATAAACCACAACCTAATAGGGTGGATCCCAGGTATCCTAACTGGTTCAACATTTTAAAAATCAATTTATGCCATTTATTACATCAACAGGCTTAAAAGGAAAAATAACATGATCATAGCTGTATAAAAAAATGACAAAATCAAAAAACTTCATAATAAAATCTCAGTTTTAGGGAGACAAGATAATTTGCTCAACTTGAAAAAGAATATCTACAAAAAAACTAAAGTTAATAGCAAAATTGATAAGAAATTCAATGTTTTCCCAATAAGATTAGGATAAAGGAAAGGGTGTCCCCTCTCACCACTTATTTCAACATAATACTGGACATACTAGCTATTACAATAAGACAAGAAAAGGGAATAAAAGGTATACAAATTTGTAAGGGAGAAATAAAACTGTCTTTGTTGACCAATGACAGGATTATCTATGTAGAAAACCTGAAATAATGAACCAAAAATCCTAGAACTAATAAACAATTATAACAAAGTTGCAGGATATAAGATTTATATACAAAATCAGTTGCATCCTATATTCCAGCAACAAACAAGTGGAATGTGAAACTAACAACATAATACCACTTACATTAGAACCCCAGAGAACAAAATATATAGGTATAAACCTAACAAAATATGTACAGTATTTATATAAGGATAATAGCAAAGCTCTGATGAACAAAATCAGAAAAACTAAATAATGGAGAGATATTCCATGTTCATGAAGAGGAAGACTTAATATTGTCAAGATGTAATCTCTTCCCATGTTGATCTATAGATACAATAAAATTCCATTTAAAATCTTAGTAAGTTATTTTGTAAATATTTACACACTGATTTTAAAGTTTTTATGAAGGAACAAATGACAGAATATCTACGACAATATTGAAGGAAAAGAATAAAGTTGGAGGACTGACATTACTTAAGTCTCACTATAGTTACTGTAATCAAGACAGTGTGTCATTGGCAAAAGAACAGACAAATTAATGGAACAGAATAAAGAGCTCCGAGATAGCCATTATAAATATAGTCAATCTTTGACAAAGGGGCAAAATCAATATGCTGGAGCAAAAAAAGTCTTTTCACAAATAGTGTTGGAAGAAGTGGACATCCAAAAACAAACAAAATAAGCCTAAACACAAAACTTATACCCTTTACAAAAATTAACTCAAATTGGATTACATACCTAAATAGAAAATCAAAACTATAAAAATCCTAGAAGATAACATAGAAGAAAACCAAGGTGACTTTGGATATGGCACAACATTTTAGATAAAACACTAATGGCACAATTCATAAAAAAATTGATAAACTGGACTTTATTAAAATACTTCTGTTCTACAAAAGAAAATGTCATCAGAAGAACAGCCACAGGCTGGGAAAATATATTTGTAGAAGACACATCTGAAAAAATCTGTTATCTAAAATATACAAAGAACTCTTAAAACTCAACAATAAGGAGGCAAACAACCTATATAAAAAATGAGCCAAAGACCTCATCATACAACTTACCAATGAACATATACAGATGGAATAAGCATATGAAGAGATGTTCAACATTATCTATCAGAGAAATGCAAAATGAAAGAACTATGAAATACCACTACCTATTAGAAAAGCTGAAATCTGGAACACTGACAATAAATCCTGATGAAAAGTAATGGGAACTCTCATTCATTGTTGCCAGGAATGCAAAATGATACAACCACACAGGGAAACAGTTTGGCAGTGTTTTATAAAATTAAGCATACTCTTACCATATAATACACCAATTGTGCTTATTTGTATTTTCCTCTCAGTTGTGCTCTGAATCTAAAACTGCTTTAAAAAAATACAGTCAAAGACTTAAACATTAGACCTAAAACCATAAAAGCCCTAGAAGAAAACCTAGGCATTACCATTCAGGACATAGGCATGGGCAAGGACTTCATGTCTAAAACACCAAAAGCAATGGCAACAAAAGCCAAAATTGACAAATGGGATCTAATTAAACTAAAGAGCTTCTGCACAGCAAAAGAAACTACCATCAGAGTGAACAGGCAACCTACAAAATGGGAGAACATTTTCGCAACCTACTCATCTGACAAAGGGCTAATATCCAGAATCTACAATGAACTCAAACAAATTTACAAGAAAAAATCAAACAACCCCATCAAAAAGTGGGCAAAGGACATGAACAGACACTTCTCAAAAGAAAACATTTATGCAGCCAAAAAACACATGAAAACATGCTCACCATCACTGGCCATCAGAGAAATGCAAATCAAAACCACAATGAGATAGCATCTCACACCAGTTAGAATGGCAATCATTAAAAAGTCAGGAAACAACAGGTGCTGGAGAGGATGTGGAGAAATAGGAACACTTTTACACTGTTGGTGGGACTGTAAACTAGTTCAACCATTGTGGAAGTCAGTGTGGCAATTCCTCAGGGATCTAGAACTAGAAATACCATTTGACCCAGCCATCCCATTACTGGGTGTATACCCAAAGGACTATAAATCACGCTGCTATAAAGACACATGCACACGTATGTTTATTGCGGCACTATTCACAATAGCAAAGACTTGGAACCAACCCAAATGTCCAACAATGATAGACTGGATTAAGAAAATGTGGCACATATACACCATGGAATACTATTGCAGCCGTAAAAAATGATGAGTTCACGTCCTTTGTAGGGACATGGATGAAATTGGAAATCATCATTCTCAGTAAACTATTGCAAGGACAAAAAACCAAACACCGCATGTTCTCACTCACAGACGGGAATTGAACAATGAGAACACATGGACACAGGAAGGGGAACATCACACTCTGGGGACTGTTGTGGGGTTGGGGGAGGGTGGAGGGAGCATTAGGAGATATACCTAATGCTAAATGAGTTAATGGGTGCAGCACACCAGCATGGCACATGTATACATATGTAACTAACCTGCACATTGTGCACATGTACCCTAAAACTTAAAGTATAATAAAAAAATAAATAAAGGAAAAAAAAATAAAGAGTCACTTTTGAGGTATGCAAAATTACTTGCTGGTATTTTGATTGATACTGAAACTATAGAATAAAATTGTGGAGACCTGACATTCACAATATCAATTCTTTCACCTCATGAAAACAGGATATCTCTCCGTTCATTTAGATTTTGCTTACCTTCTCTGATTGCTTACATCAGAGTTTTTGTTCTTCACATTTTCATCTTGTGCATTTTTTGTTAATTTATATGTAAGTATTTTATTTTGAGGTACTTTTTTAAATTTCAAATTCAACTGTACTTTGTTTATATATAGGAAAGCAACTGGCTTTGATATTAACTTTGTATCTTGCCACCTTGCTGAACGTCCTTATTAATTTCAGGAGTCATTAGTATGTTTGGGAGATTTTCTGCATATACAACTATTTCGTTTTTGTAAATAAAGACAGTATTCTTGGGGCCGGGCGTGGTGGTTCATGCCTGTAATCCCAGCACTTTAGGAGGCCGAGGCGAGCAGATCAGCAGGTCAGATCAAGACCATCCTGGCCAACATGATGAAACCCCGTCTCTACTAAAAATACAAAAAGATTATCTGGGCGTGGCAGCGCATGCCTGTAGTCCCAGCTGCTCAGGAGGCTGAGGCAGGAGAATTGCTTGAACCTAGGAGGCAGAGGCTGCAATGAGTCAAGATCGAGCCACTGCACTCCAGCCTGGTGACACAGCAAGACTCCATCAAAAAAAAAAAAAAAAAAAAAAAATTTTTTTAAGAGACAGTATTCTTTCCTCCTTTCCAATCTTATACCTTCGGTTTCCTTTTCTTGTCTTGTTGAACTACCTACAACTTTCAGTATCATGTTAAATAAAGTGAATAGGATATTGAGTTGTTGTTTTGTTTCCTGCTCTTAGAGTAAAAGCACCTGACTCCACACTCTTAGGTATCCTATTAGGCTTGTTTTTTGTAGATATCCTTTTTCGAGTTAAAATTCCCCTCTGAGTTTTCATCATGATAAATGTTAACTTTTGTCAAATGCTTTTCTTCTTCAAATGATTGTGTAGATTTTCTTATTTTTCTGGTAATGTGGGGGATTACATTAATTGCTTTTAACTGTTGAACCAGCTACATATACCAGGATATATCCCACCGGTCATAATGAATATGTTATTTTATACATCGTTTGATTCAATTTGCTAATATTTTGCATCTATATGGGAAATACTGGTCTATAGTTTTCTTAAAATGTCTTTAGTTTTGGTATCAGGATAATGCTGGCCCCATATTATGACTTAGGAGGGCTTCCCTCTTCTTCTGTTTCCTGGAAGAGTTTCTGAAAAATCAGTCTCACTTCTTCCTTATATTTGGGAAAGTTTATTGGTGAAAATATGTAGGTCTAATGCATTTTTTGGAGTTCTTTAATTTCTTTAATTATATAGACCTATTAAAATGATCTATTTCTCATTCTGAATTCTGATATTTTATGTCTTTCAAGAAATCGAGCCATTTCATCTAAAATATCAAATTTGTTATTCAAAGATTTGTTCACGGTATTTATTTATTATCCCTTGGGGTCCTTAATGATAAGCTCTCTTTCTGCTCTGAAATTGATCGATTGTATCTTCTCTCTCATTTTATTTATTTTTTCTTACTCTGGCTAGGGGTTTATTAGTTTTATTGATCTTTTCAAAGAACCAAATTTGGGTGTCCTTGTTTTTTCTCTATTATTTTCCTATTTAAAATTTCATTGACTTTTACTTTAATCTTTATTATTTAATTTCTTCTCCTTGGCTTTAGGTTAAATTATTCTCCTCTCTAGTTTTATAAAGTAGAAATTTAAGTTTTTATTTTATATCACTTTTTCTCATACATGTATTTGATGCTATGAATTTTCTTCTATGCAATACTTAAGTTTTAGATTTGGGGGTACATGTACAGATTTATTACACGGATATATTACATGCTGAACTTTGGGCTTCTATTGTTCCCATTACCTAAATAATGAACATATGGAGTTTATGTTGTTTTTTAGCCCTTGTCTCCCTCTCTTGCTCCCACCTTTTGGAGTCCCCAGTTTCTAGTTCCTGTCTTTATGTTTTCATGTACCCAGGATTTATCTACCACTTATAAGTAGAATATGCAATATTTGGTTTTCTATGTCTGCATTAATTCGCTTAGGATACTGGCCTCTAGCTACATCCATGTTGCTGCAAAGGACATCATTTCATTCTTTTTATGGCTGCCTAGTATTCCATGGTGTACATGTATCATGCTTTCATTATCCAATCCACCATTATTGAGCACCTAGGTTAATTCCATGTCTTTTCTACTGTGAATAGTGCTGTCATAAATATATGAGTGCAGGTGTCTTTTCGGTAGAATAATTGCTGAGTTGAAAGATAGTTCTATTTTCAGTTATTTGAAAAATTTCCTAAACCCTTTCGACAGGGGCTGAATAACTTATATTCCCACCAATAGAGTATAAGGCATTTCATTTCCTCTGCAGCCTTGCCAACATCTGTTATTTTTAAACCTTTTAATAATAGCCATTCTACCTGATGTGAGATAGTATTTCATTGTGGTTTTGATTTGCATTTCTTTGATGATTAGTGATGTTGGGCATTTTTTCATATGTTTGTTGGTTTCTTGCATGTCTTCTTTTGAGCAGTAGCTGTTCATGTCTTTTGCTGGTTTTTAATAAGGCTATTTTATTCTTGTAGGTTTATGTTGCTTATAGATTGCGGATATTAGTCTTTTGTTGGTTGCATGGCTTAATTTTCTTTCACTTTGTAGGTTTTCTGTTTTCTCTGTTGGTATTTTTACTGTGCAGAAGCTCTTTAGTTTTAATTATGTCCCAATTGTCAATTTTTGGGTTTTGTTGCATTGCTTTTGGAGGACTTAGTCATAGATTATTTGCCTAGACCAAAGTCCAGAAGAATATTTTCCAGGTTTTGTTCTATGATATTTATTAGTTTTAGGTCTTACATTTAAGTATTTAATTGATTTACTTTTGTATATGGTGAGAAATAGGGTTCCAGTTTCATTCTTCTGCATATGGTTAACTAGTTTTTCCAGCACCACATATTGAATAGGGAGTCCTCTTCCCATTGATTATTTTTGTCAACTTTGTAAAAGGTCAGTTGGTTATAGGTGTGTGGCTTTATTCCTATGTTCTATATTCTCTTCTATTGGTCTATGTGTCCATTTTTGTATCAGTACCATGCTATTTTGATTATTGTAGCTTTGTAGTATAGTTTGAAGTTGGGTAATGTGATGCTTCTGGCTATGTTGTTTTTGTTTAGGGTTTTGTCTATTCAGGCTCTTTTTTTGGTTCCATATGAATTTTAGAACCTTTTTTCTTCCTAATTCTGTGAAGAATAACATTAGTATTTTAATAGGAATAGTATTGAATCTGTAGATTGCTTTGTGTACTATGTATATTTTAATGATATTGTTCATGAGCATGGAATGTTTTCCCAATTGTTTGTGTCATCTGTGATTTTCTTCAGCAGTGTTTTGCAGTTCTCCTGCTGCATCACGCAAACTTTAGTAAGTAGTATTTTCCTTTCCATGCAGTAAAAAATATTTTAACTTTTCATAAAGATTTCTAAGTAAATTTTTATAGGAAAAATTTAATTCTCTTAAACCATGCACATCCTTCTGGAACCTAAATGTTAATTTTGATTTAAACTCACTAACCTATGTTTCAGTAAACTGTGCATAACTGTCTAACTTCATTTGGTCTAAAATAACTATATAGGGTTATAAAGCCAGAAGTACTGATGGGATACAATGATGGGTAGACAGTAACTTGAAAGATCTACTGTTCAAAGTATTAATTCTTTACCAGACTGTTTTTGTAAGGTACACAAATAAAATTTCTTTTTCATAGTAGATAATTTTATTTTCATGGAAAACATTGTATAAGAAAAGTTTTGTAGTTTTGCAGGTCTTCATAACTGTATAGGTTTGGTAACCTTTGTGATTCATAAGGTGATGTGATCCAAAATCCTCAATAGCTGTGTGTGTATTGGACTTTTGCCCCTGGTATTGGGATGCATATAGAAACAGCTTCAAGGGACCTTGAATATCAACTAAACAATCATCTTTTAACAAAAAAGAAATAAGGGTCAGCCTTTCTTATTTCCCAAAATTCTATGTCAGGTGTCTATTTTTTATAGTGTTTTGTATATCTTTTATCATAGCAGTATATTAAAATTGGTTTTTACTTGCCTGCTTTTCACTATAATGAAAGCTCACTGATTGCTTAGTAAGTAGGTTGTTAGCATTGAATTCCCAGAACATAAGGTATTTTGAAATCTAGAATTATAATAACATATAACATTTACTGAACATTTACTATGCTTCAGGAAATCTAAGTTATATAACATGATATAGATGTGTGTATGTATGTATAACATTTCCATATATACACATACGTACAACATATCTATATCTGTCATACATACACACACACACAATATATACCTATATACGTGTGTATAAATGTGGACATCTCTTCATATAAAACTTGTCAGTTCTGTGAGGAATGGGCTATTTATTATCCCCTGCTGACAGAAGAGGAAATTAAGAGTCAGCAAGGTGAAGCAACTTGTCCAAGATTACCGCGAAGTTAGGAAGTGGATTCAAGATCCAAATGTAGCATTTTAATTATACAGCCTTCATTTTTAGCCATTATATTTAATTGCCTATTATAGAGTAGATGTTCCATAGATGTTGAAAGTAGATTAAATACATCCAATTGAGGGAATGAACATGTAAAATACAATGACAATATAATTCAACATGCTAAGTTATACAAAATCTGTAAGCAAAAGGTATGCTATACTATTTGTCTACTAGGTACACAAGAACAGGTCAGAGAAGGCTTCATAGAACATTAACATTTCAAACTAATATTTAAAGTAATATTTTAAAGAAATATCTTGTGTTCAAATCAAATATAAGAAATTTTATTTTATCTTTGTCAGTAGAATGCCCACTTAGGTTTTTCTTCTGCCTTACCAATTTATCTAGTAATTAGTAAAATACACTGCAAATCATTCTTAATACACATTTGACACAGATCCTATCTATTTGCATTTTCTTATATATGTTTAGCTATACTTTTCTTATGAAAAATGAATGAAAACCAGAATGAATAACCTCCTCTGATGGCTGTGAGTAAAGTATCCTGGTCTTTGTATCATTTGTTAAGTTCCCCATTCATGAATTATCAGCATTTGGTTTAACTGACGGGGGTTTCAGAAAAGGATGCCCCTTCTTTTTTTGGCTGAAACTAAGGAATGTGATGCACTGGTACTTATATGAACTTTAAATTTTCAAGATTAAAATAGTCTGGTGTGATAATGGAATCTTATATGTTTACCTATGAAATAATTACTTTTAAAGCAATGCTTCCTAAATGATTGTCTTTTTTTGGTAAAACAAAATTTTTATAAGGCAACAAAATATATTGATTTTATTTTTAAAAGACATTACCAAGGTTCTTAAATTTTTAATTTCTGTGATAGTCAATGTTTGTCCTGCCTTACCCACTCCCTCCTAGCTCTCCCACTAATGTGAAATTAAAAGTGTGGAATAACATGCCTCATTCTAGTCATGAGAAAAACCTCAGACAAACTGGGAGATTTTCTGTATAATAAGCTAACCTAGTACTCCTCAAAACTATCAAGGTTATCAAAACAAGGAAAGTCTTTGAAACAATATCAGAATTAAGATACACCTAAGGAGACATGACAGCCAAATAATGTAATGTGGTCTCATGGATGCATCCTGGAACAGGAAGATAACATTGAGCAAAAATGGAGAAAATCTGAATACAATGTAGACATTTATTAAGAGGCATGTATCAATATTGGTTCAATAATTATAATAAATATACCATACTCACATAAGATGTTAATCATAGGAGTATCTGGATACGGGGAATTCATAAACCCTCTTTACAACTATTATGTAAATCTAAAATTATTCTAAAATAACAAGTTTGTTTAAAAAATATCCAATGGTGTGCTTATTCATGTTAGCAGCTCCACCAGGAAATCTCGAAAGATTGAAATCTTTTGATGTTTGCCTACAAGTGATAAAATTGGGGCATTTTATAAAAGTATTTGTTACAGAAAATTAGAGAACAACTTTAGTGAATTCATTTGAATATGGACATTGAGTGTACTCTGCTACCAAATATTCACATGCAAATTCACTCAAATGAAAAACTCTTTTCCACATACTGATTTTTCAGTGTTTATAATGTAAATGTGAAGAAAATCTGTGTTCAACAAACTTCCTGAGGGAGTCTTCAGATTTATTTAAACTGAACCCTGACTTGTCCTCTGTGTCCCCACAGTGTCACTTGACACATCATGGGGGATGGGCTAAACTTTAATTAAAGAAACCTAAGTAATTGTACTCCCTTCTGAAGCAATTGTATTTTGGGTATGTAGGTAGTGTTTCTATTAAAATGCATGCAATATCGGTGGCTTAGAATCTCTTGATATAGTGACTTTCCCTGAGGACAAGGCTTTAACTACATCTGTCTCTAAAAAATATTTAGGCCAAACTTTCATCTTAGTATAGAGGAAAAATAGTACATTCATCGCCCCTGCTTGATGCATACCTGGATATTGTTAATGTAGACATGCTCTCAGGAGTAGGATGACTATTCACAGAAGTTGGGACTGTCAAGCCCTGAATTGAGTCAATCCTTATGCTTCACAGTTGTAGTTTCTATTCCTCACCAAAATTTTAACATTTTCTGTTTGGATATTCTTCTTTTCCCATTTAAAAAGTTATCATCCTCTTCTTATTAATCCCTGCCCTCATCCCCAAGCCTTTCTCCTGTGCCCTGCAGAAATTCTCTTCCAACTGAGAGCAATTTACAAATTTTTTTCTTTAACTTAACATGAACAGTTTCTTCCATTCTTTTTTGATTGAATCCAGGATCTTCTGGGGTCACTACTTTCCTTGCAGACCTCTTAGTCACTTTTTTACATTTTCATATAACATGTGTCTCCAAGGGCCAGAAGTGATCTACGTTTTTTTCCTAAAATTAAAAATGACTATTTGAAAGGCCAGTGAAAATAGAATGTTAATATTTATGTATTTTCTAAACATAAATTCTCTTCAGATGCCTCATTTCTTTCACTAAAAATACATTGAGTATTTTTTCTTGAGCAAGATATTGATCAATCCTGCTTTAGGTGCAGCAAATTCTGTTTTAGTAAAGATTCTACTTGTATTGATTATCTTTGCCTACTCATACATTTACCCAAGAACTTATAGGCTTAATACAACACATATTTATTATCTCACAGATTCTGTGGACTATAAATCTGGTCATTGGTTAACTGGTCCTTTGCCTCAGAGTCTCTCACAAAGATGTGATCAACGTGTCAGTTAGGTCTCCAGTCTCATCTGAAGATCTGATTGGAGAATAATCTACACTTCTAAGCTCATGTTGTTAGCAGGATTCAGTTCCTGGTGGACTGTCAACAGAGGACCTGATTTCTTGCTGCTGGTTGGTCAGAGGCCACCCTGAGTGGTTCTCACTTCTTTGTTTCGCCAGAATTGCAGAGTTGGAAGTGAGAGGGAAGGAGGGAAGGAGGGAAGGAGGGAGCATGAGACAGTGAGAGAATAAGAGAGCAAGCTAACAAGACCGAAGTCAGTCTTCCGGAATGTAATTACAGAAGTGACATCCCATCAACTTTTCTGTATTCTACTTGTTAGAAATGAGTCAAGAAATTCAGCCTACACTCAAAATAATGGGATGACAGGAAGAGATGAATATCATGAAGTGGGGATTTGAAAGCTGCTTGCCACAAACATTCCGGAAAAAAAAAAATCACGCACTGAAACTTTTCCTTTATGTGCCTCATACTTTTTGCTTCTAGGCCTCTGCCTGCATTTTCCTGTGCTGGAAACATGCTTCAACAGCTGCCTCCTCACTCTACCATCAGCATATTTCCTCATCTTTAAAATACAGATCAGGTGTGATGGCTAATTTTGTGTGTCAATTTGACTGTGCCATGGGATGCTTCAATTAAACATTATTTCTGGGTGTGTCTACGAAAGTACTCTGAATGAAATGAACATTTGAATCAGTGGGAATCATCCAATCCATTGAAAGCATGAATAGAGCAAAAAGGAGGATGGATGAAAACTTAGCCCTTTTGCTTCCTGCCTTGAGCTGGAACTTTAATCTTTTCTGCTCTTGGACTGGAATTTATATCATCGGATTCTCTGATTCTCGGGCCTTCAAATCTTAAAAGTAGAATTATACCACTGGCTTACCTGGGTCTTCAGTTTGCAGATGGCAAATTATGCGGTTCCTCAGGCTCCATAATCATGTGAGCCAATTTTTTATTTTATAATATATCCTATTGGTTCTGTTTCTCTGAAGAATCGTAATACATAATCGATCACCAGTGTCCTCTCTCTGGTAATGTTACCTTTTTCATGCAAAATTTTATCACCAAATATAAGGTAAAAGAGATCTTTTAAAAAAAATTTTTATAATAGAAGGCTGAAACTTGAAGAGACCAAAGATAATATCTAGTTTCTTTTTATAGGCATTGACTAGGTAAATTTACTTTCCTAGTGCTGTATAATTTTTCAGACAAAAAACAGTTTCTTGGTCCTGAGATTCTGATAATCTTACCACTTCTCCAAACTGGGTGATATGTTATTTGTCATTAGTAAAATTATCAAAGGACTGTTTGAATTCATAGTAATGGATTTATTTTTCTCTGAATGGTAGCTATACCTGAATACGTGCTAATGAATATATCAACTTGAAGTTACATGTTATTTTAGTATGGAGAAAGGTATATAAACAAATCCTTTTCCCCATAGATGACCCAGGATAACTTATTAGGGTAGAAAGAATTTTAAAAGGGAGAAATTAACTATTTTCTAGATTTCTCATGTAGGAAGTGTGTTAAATTTGCCAAATTTACCTTACATAATGTGACAAAAGTGGCAATTCACATCAGTAACTGACGCATTAAAAAATAAGGCTCATTTCAATTCAGTGTATATTGGCCCTAATCACTAAATGTTGGTTAATTTAAAATATTCCTGATGTCTTTAAGCTGCACACTGTTCTAGAGACTTTGAGTGTGAACCTATATGTATTAATTTATAAACACACATACGGAGCACTTAGATATTCAGAAAATAACTGAAGACAATGAACCAAGTTTTTAAAAGTCATTAGTAACTGATACAGAAAAGGTCCCATTGAATGAGAGTATACACAGCTGCTAGAGCTTACAACTTCAAGTTACATCTCTACATGGTGCACAAGGTTATTGAAGTCTGTATCTACAAATAAAATGACAAATGTTAACATTTCTCCTTCATTTATAATGTTGAAGTGATAGAGGAACATAAATGCCTGCATGATTGTAGGCCATATACCAGAAGAACAAGGATTTTAGCGCAAAGTTTTCTCTCTCATTTGAACACTGATTCATAATTTGATCATATTGATGTCATCTAAACTTAGTTGACAACACACACAAAAAGGTTTCCATTCTTTTCTTGACTTGCTACACTGGCCAATTACTATGACATTGATAGACAGTTGAAAACTGATCTTTGCAGGACAAATAGCTAATGCATGTGGGGCTTAAAACCTAAGTGACGGGTTGATAGGTGTAGCCATGAACTATGGCAAGCATATACCTATGTAACAAACCTGTACATTCTTCACATGTATCCTGCAAAGTAAAAAAAAAACACCTTAAAATTCTAGCATCCAAAAAAAAGACCTTGAATATTTCCAATCAGATTAATTTTTGAACCACCTTCTTGTACCAAATTTCCTTCTCATTAAAATGGAGAGAGTATTATACGTTGACACTTATTAATTAAGGTGAGTAGAGGGCACTTAAGTGGTTACACCACAGAGCATGACTATCATGAAGCACAGCCATGGCCTATTGTGTCAGTCATTGCTGGGACCGTGCTTAACGTAGACGTGGAACTATTTGATGGAATTATGATGAAAAAATGTCAAGCCTTATGGGAGACACTGGGTAATGATAATGAGCCAAGTGTTATAGCCCATTGGTGCTGGCTGGCTGATTTGTCCGGATGGGCTCCTGCCTGGAGGGTTAGCAGTAGCCTTTTGACAACATCTCCATTAATTCTCACTTTACAAAGAGTGATGGCATGGAAACCAGTCTCAATTCTTGTGCTTATGAGATGTGTGACAGTAAGGTACGCCTACCATTTCAGGGAATGGTAGGGACAACACTTAAAATTTGTGCTCCTGAAAAACAGTCAAATGAGAAGGCACAAACATCTTCAGAACTTGAAATAATTTTTTTTAAGTGCCTTTATTAAACTCAGCATGGGAGACAATCTGAACCAGGATCTTCATCAATCAGATTAACTACTTTCCAAGATGAAAACAGACGAGGCACAGTGTGAGGCTGAGCAGATATTTGTCAAAAGCCATATTAATAACCACTTTCAGCTTTTTCCTGACAGTTTCATCGGAGGTTCCATGTTTAACATTTGAGTATCATATGTTTTTGTCAGAATGAGGCTGCTAAGAGCATCAATTAATTAATTCTTTTGAAGTACGGTTCAGAAAGGTAATAAAGTAACTGTCCCTAAGGCCAAACCAGTAATGGTAAGCAACATTCTGGAGCTACACAATTTGTTACTCGGGAGAGAAAAGCAAAATGCCTTCTTGAACTCACTTGAGAATAAATACAGATATATTTTGCAAAGTGGCAAAAAGGTATATATGTATTTATATATGTATAGCCACAAATACATATTTGGTATACACAATTGCCTACTTGGCTGAAATATTTCTCATTTACATTCTAGTGTATACTTAGCAGAATAAAAATGGACTCTTTAATTTGCTTTATCTAAATGGCCTGTAAATAGGGCAAAATTAAACCTGGAAAAATAATGAGGAAATTTTTATATTATTAAGATTATCAACCACACTTTAGTGTTTCAGAAAATTGATTTGGTGGGTTAAAAAAAAGTTCTCAGCTCATGAAAATTAACACTTGAAGTAATGCAACTCAGACTGTAGAAAACATTTGTACCTTGTCACTGCCAGATGTGAGTTACATATATTTAGGGACCCCTTCTGCCATCTCCACTTTATGCAGGGCACATCACAGACATGGCTAATGTAGTTCTCACTTCAATGATGTAATATTAGCAACTGGCAAGCAACTAAATCATAGTAATCTCAGAGATACTTTTGTGTATGTAAGGGGTCAAGCCAAAGTGGGAAATAAAAATAAGACAGGTGTGTGCTGATGTAGTCTCATTTTACATGGGATATTTCTTCAGTCTGAAGGCATGTTCCTTATGAATAATTTAGAATGAGCTTTCTCTCTGTTACTTGAAGCTTTATATCATCCACATTTACAGTTATCCAGCCTTATGACAAAAATCTGTTGCATAAATTCCTGGATGAGATGGTCTATTTTATAAAACTCTTTGACTAATAAACAGATACTAATTCAAAGTGGCATGACTCGGACTGTGAGCTACCTTTGGAGGTAGATGGCCTGCCAGGCAACAGCAATATAAGGTGCCTTTTCACTCTGATGACCTGTGAGTGACAACTTTCTGTTATGTTCCTGCATCAGAGGCTTTTATAACTTTCTTGCTATTGTGACATGGGTTCACATATTTTGTTTTCATTTTCTTCCATTTCCTATCCCTATTCTAAGACAGGTTATTTTTTCTTCTAATTGATTAAGAAAAGGTAGTGATGTTTTATCAATTCATACTCAATACTTCTAGTATAGAAGTATTAGGAGTTTCATGGTCTCATCTTTTTTTGTCAGCTAGGATTTCAGAGGTTTTTGAACTGATATCTTTATGGGAGCCTGGCACCATGGTCTCAATAATTGTTCCCCTAAAATTCATATGTTGAAACTTACTCCACAGTGTGATATTATTAAGAGGTGGAATCTTAAGGGAGTAATAAGGTCAAGAGGGCTCTGACCTCATGAATAGAGTTAGTGATCTTGTAAACGAGGCTTGAGGGAACACTTTTGCTCCTCTTGCATGTGAGGACACAAAGTAGGTACACTGGACATAATCTATATGGTGCCTTAATGGTGTACTTCCAGTCTCTACAACTATAAACAATAAATTTATATTGTTTATAAATTACCTATACTAAAGCATTTTATTATTATAACCCAAACAGATGAAGACAGCTGGCATCTCAGTTCTCCAGGTATGTTTAAGTGGAGTAATAACAATACATTGTGCGGAAAAAAAAGGGATTAGGTCAAACATCAGCGATAAGTTATAGGAGTTCAAGTCATTGAACAGTAACGTTTTCAAACCTCAATTGTCAGATTTCTTTAAATCACTCCTTCAAAATAGATGTTTGTAATGGTAAAACATTCCATTGTTTTGTACTTTTAAAGTGCATTCACGTATGATATCCAATTTTCTTCTCATACCAAACCAAGATATGACAGTTTTTGAACACATGAAGGAGGAGTTTCTCACAGTGGAAGAGGTGCCTGGGAGAGACTGGGCTGCCTAGACCATCTGCAAGTGACACAGTTGACCTTATTTTAATTATAGAGCCACCACATCTGTGATGACAATATGAGCTGAAAGAATGAGTCATCAAAAGAGATGAGTTACGGTGGAGAAAGGTGAGATTCTTCACCTTCCCCAGAAGGGGGACTTTCAAACACATGAAACTAAATAATGAAACTAAGGATTCTACTTATATGCATAATTGACTCCAACTGATTTTTCCTTTCCCTGCTACCATCCTTCCCCTCCTCCCTCTTTGTGGTATGTTGTATTAAATTGACATTTTTGAGTTTCTGTTAAAATACAGACACACACACATATATATACACATTTATCTATATAAATTTATGTTAACTTAGAGTTGTTATAAGTCATTCTGCCTTGATTTATGCTCTTTAGATTTCCTTTTAAATTTTGCCATTTTCTTCATGTATTTCTTTAGAGTTTATGTTATATTTTATGTTTTTAATTTTATATAATGTTTTAATGTTATTTTTTAAATTAAAGTAGGAATTAAAGTAGGAATTAAAGTAGGAACTATTTTTTATTTATTCAGTACTTACTATATGCTAGCAATTACACATTAATAATGCATAAACTAAGTTCAATGTAAAAATCATTTCTAAACCACATGGACTAGCCTATTTGCTAACTCTAAGTGTGAGATCGTGCATTGCTTCTGATGGTTTTCATCACCTGAGTTATTTTACTGGCTTTTTCTGTTCATGTCCGATGCTAATTTTTCTATTGAAATATTTTTTTGAAATATTTTTGTACATTATGTAAAAAGAACACTATAAAATTATGTATATTCATATGTATATTAAACTTTTGCCTTTTTAAACATTTACTGATGTAATTCTATGTGCCAGTTATTGTACTTTTTACAAGTATAAGCCAGTATAACCTTCTTGGTATTCCTATTTGATAGTATTGCAAAATCCATTTCAAGTTGAAGAAATTTAAAAGTGAGGAAAACTTTGTTGAAAGTCACATGGCTAGTAGCAGATATACAGCTTTAATATTAGCCTATCTTATTTTAAACCCATGTACTTAACTCCATTTCATGCTACCTTCCTATCTATGCAATAATTATTTCCCTCAGGCTTTTACTTTTAACTTTAGTTTCTTTCTCCTTAAAAATTGTTTAATATTTATGTAGTGAACCACATCTATATTTTCCTTTAGGGTGTATGCTTTTGCTGTTATGCTTAGAGAGTCTTTACCTGCTTCAATATTATATAAATATCACTTAAATGTTCCTCTAAGTTTCCTGTTCTAATCTTAAAAAATATTAATTACAGATCCTTTCAACAAAGCTTTTGAAAGGCAGTCTTTCAGTAAAAAATGTGCACCAATTTCCATATATAGAAAATTTTTCCTACAACTTCAGGAAGTTTATAAAATCTCTGAAACCTGTGCATTGAAGTCAAAAGGGCCATATTCAAGTATGTTTTGAAAATTATTAATTCTTTTGAAATGAATTTTGTATGAGTATAATGCACTGAATCATGTGCTCCCAACATTCATATGGTGAAGTCCTAACATCCATTATCTCAGAATGTGATAATGGATGCATTTGGAGATAGGTCCTTTAAAGAGGTAATTAAGGTAAAATGAGATCATTAGGGTAGGCCCTAATACAACATAACTGGTGTTCTTATAAGAATAGATTAGGACACAGGCATCCCGAGAAAAGACCCTGTGAAGACACAGGGAGAAGAGAGCTGGCCATCTACAAGCCCAGGAAGGAGGACTCAGAAGAAATCAACCCTGCTGACATTCTGATCTTGAATGGCTAGTATCTAGAATTGTCAGAAAATAAATTTCTAATGTTTAAACCACCAAGTCTGTGGTACATTGCCCTGGCAAAGTAGCCCTTGTAAACTAATACAATGAGATAGGGATATAATTTTTGTAGCTTGCTAAATTTATTTTTATTTTTGGCAAATGAGTTTATCATTTCAACACCACTTATTCTCAGTAAGTACATAAGTTACTGAATATCACTTAAATCATATTTTAAGTTCATACTGTGCCCCAGTGTAAGATGTGTGTCTTGATATATAGGATGTATATGCATGCATACATGCATGCGCAGGCGGCTTCTGTTTCCATCTTAATTCATATGGTAAAAGCATATGCCCTTAACTATTCCTATTTTTAAAAAAATAAGTTACAGTAAAGAAAAACAAATCCTCCCACGTTTCTTATTCTTTGGTTGTTATTGCTGTTTGTGTGTTCTTTGTATGTCAAAGGAACTGTAAAATTGCTTTTTTCATAACCCAAGAAAATTCAGTATTTGGAGTTAGATTGGATTCAATTTAGAGCTTCATGCAAAGAGGTTCAACATTTTTATAATAATCTTTAAATTTGGGGCAATGTATATGGTTTTCTCTCGGCTATACCTTTTCTGCTCCTGGTTATGGTTTGCTAGTGTTCTTCCCATGATGTTGTATATTTCACGATTTATTTTTTCCTAGACGTTATATGTTTCGAGGTTACAAATATGATTTCCTTTACATTACATTTCCTACTAGTTTTTGGCAGTATCAGTAAAGCTCTTGATGTTGATGATGTTGATGATAGAGATGACAAGGACAATAATGATTTACCTATTATATTCTCATTTTCATTATATGATATTGTCATTATCTCCCCCTACTTTTTCTTAGAAAGTCTTTTTTTTTCTTTATGATATTTTGGGATTCACATATATCACAGAGTCATAAACAAGCATTAAGATAGCTGGTCCCAAACAGTTTGGCCTTTAGGGTGATAAAAATTATCAGTTCTGGAATTTTTTCCCTGGGACGGAGTCTCGCTCTGTCGCCAGGCTGAAGTGCAGTGGTGCAATCTCAGCTCACTGCAACCTCCACCTCCCCGGTTCAAGCAATTCTCCTGCTTCAGCCTCCCAAGTAGCTGGGACTACAGGCCCACACCACCATGCTCAGCTAATTTTTGTATTTTTAGTAGACACATGGTTTCACCCTCTTGGCCAGGACGGTCTCGATTTCTTGACCTCGTGATCCACACACCATGGCCTCCCAAAGTGCTGGGATTACAGGCGTGAGCCACCGCGCCCAGCCTCAGTTCTGGAATTGAAGATCTTTTCTGTAAGACCCTTTCTTTTAATCTATCTGTTTTTGTCTCTATTAAGAGAGAGATATCTTTGCTTTACACTTTCATAGATGACCTTGAAGTACTTCCCTGCTAGATCCTAGAACCAAAACATTTTTTTCTTTTAAGTCAAATAACTAAAAAGAAAGATCAGCAATTCTCTTTTCTTTATTGTTGGCCTGTGACCCTTTATCATGACCTGGGTGACTAATGCATTGTCTTTGTCCATTTTATTCTATTCCTTTTGCTCTCATATCCCTTCTTCCTTCTCTACTGCTACCACATCCAAATGCACTCACAAATTGTTTTATGTTTTTAAAACTAAAGCTGCCACTCCAAAACAACACTTTTACAAGCTATTTTTACCCTATTTAATGAAGCAAGACCTTTGCATCCTTCCTTCTGGGCTTTTTCACATGAGCTCAAATGAAAGGCGTAGTTGGGAAGACTGTGGAGGCAGTGGTATTGGTTACAAGGCAATTAAAAAAAAAAAACAAATAGACTATTTGTGTAGATGGGAACATAGAGAAAGGCCTAAAAATAAATTAGCATTGGGATGCTGAGAGTGAATAGATTGGGAGTCTTCAGAGAGTGGGTAGTTGGAAATACAAACTTGACCCTTAACAAAAAGATTTTTATAGGGCATATTGGGGAGTCAAGATCATTTTTGTGTTTCTCCTCATTCTCTAAAAAGCTACACATAGTGCAAAACTTAGCCTTGTAATGTTTGTAATATTTCCTTAATTTCTCAATTTTTGCCCCCTCCCATTGTATTGAAATCAATTTAAAAAAAATACGTTAACTGTTTTCAAACTACTCTTGTTCTGTCTTTACAACACCCCTCCCAAACTGTAGCCAGAGTTGGATCAATGTATTCCCTCGTCAAATAACCTTGGTATCAATGTTTGCAGAATAAAGTATGCTTTTTATCAAAAGATAAGGGACCATACACTGATTAATTTGCTTAACTCTTTCCTTTCTGTATATGTTAACTGGGTTTCTGTGATGTACCAGGCTATTTGAGCTTCACAGCTATGAATACGGCAGCCTTTCCCCTCAAGTTTCTCACAGTGTAATGGGGGCTGTCAGAAAGGTTAATAAACCTACCTTTGCAGTCAAATAAGCCATGGCACCTTGCTTTGAATCCTATCCAGCAAACATGCTCTATTCTACAGCAGTTTTTCTTCCCAGAACACACATGCCCCTATCTTTGCAAATGCTCTTCTTGGACTGTAATGCCTTGCTCTCTTCCAACGACAAAATATCACATTGTGTTGGTAAATGTTTATCAATTAAATATTATCGAAACTTATACATGACTTTCAACTGATTTCGTTTAAACACTGTTTAGCCCAGCAATCCTGTTTGTACAGTTAAACCAGGATTTCTCCTCAGATTCTCTCAGAGGTGCTTATCTTCCACATTCCCATTCCACACAACATTTTATCATGACCTAAATGCAATCTAAAGTGAGATTTCTAATTAACTTTTCCAGTGTGTTCAGGTAAGTTCAAATTTCCACATAGGTTTTGTTTATAAATAAGAAAATAGTTTTATTTGGGTGGCAAAGGACATATAGAAATCTGTTTGGAAGAAAAGGAAATATATCAAACACATACTTGGAAGGGGTACATGATTTCAAAGAAAGATTGCCAGTGAGGCTAATTGTGACCCAGTGATAAATGATAACAGAGCAGATTTGTATTAATGTTATTATTTTTCTTCGATTTTCCTTTATAGTTTGCATTTTTTAAATCTCAGATTTTGCTGATATCAATAATGCCTGATTTGTAAGTTTCAAATCTGATTACTTTACCATTTTATAACATATTTCAAGTGAGAAAATAACTGAACATGGATTAAATCTAAGAGTATTTGAATAAATTAAATTTAAAAAAAGCGAGTAATAAAGGTTGTGTTCAAAAAAAACCAGACTTGAGAAAGCATACACAAAATAAACATAAGCAGATAGATGACATCAAATAACTTACTTTTTAATTCTAATTAACAAAATTATCTGTTACTAAATATATATGTTTAACATATAAAGAAATATTTAAGGCATACTTTGGCTGTCTGACCTACCCCAAAGCCACCAATAAATGTTCTGGCTCTCAATATTTATTAAAATTTTTTTATTTAACATTTTTAGAAGTCAATATACTTATATCAAAAAAAGCCTTATCAATGTGGATGCCATATATATATATAGACACAACAAAATGTTGAACAAAGTTATATTGCCCAATTCTCATGCTATTCTCAATAGCATAGTCTTTATTGAGTGAGACAAGGGAAAATATCCTATTTTTTGTTTGTGAATGATTATTTGGACATTGCAGAAAGATCTTTTATTCTCTTGTCAAGGAAAAAATGACATCATATGACAAGAGGCAATGAAAATAAACAGTGTTTAATGAAAATTTACTATAATGGAAGAATTGTAAAAATGAGTCAGATATACACAACCAAGCATCAGCATGGTCAGAAGATCTGGCTTTGGATTATTATGTGCTGGTTAAGAGATGCTAAGTAAGTTTCTTAATCTAATTTTTACCGTTTGGTGTCTCATCTGTAAAATGGACTTTATACTAGTGCCTGTACGTACAACTGTTAGGAGGAAAGTGAGGTAGTGTACGTAAAATATTTAGCTCCTACTATTTCAAAAAGCCAGCTCTTTTGGTGACTTTAGAACCATTATCTTCATTACAATGATGTCATTTGGAGTTGGCAGTGAATATTTGTGTTACGAGAAACAGTATATATATAGTGCTGTGTGAGGTAAAAAGCACTAGATTTGGAGTTAGCCCCATGTGGTTGAATCTAGATTCTTGTACATGGAAAATGTGACCTTGGGTATATTAACTCCTGAAAGACTGAATTCTTCAACGTAAAATGGGAATAAAAACAATTGCGCCTTTCAGGGTAAGAATTGCTCTGCATAATGACAAACATTTAAGTCTCAAAAATTAGTCCTTCCTTTCCTTTAAATTATAGGGGATCATTTAGGTTAGTCACTTAAGCTCAATTCTTTGCCCACATTGATAGGAATTTACTGAACTGATACTGTTCAGGTTTGGAGGACTTTGAAGCCATTTATAAAGCTATTGATTGAACAACTGCTCAGCTACCACATATCAATTAGAAAGGCCACAGTCGCCAGCCAATCACCCTCATGGTGAGCTGACCAGTCAAACACCAAGAGGGATAACGCTTTGGTCTTTATACTTTACAATGGGATTTATCATGTGAACCTTGTAAATTTCTATGCAGTGAGTATAGTAAACAAATACTGAAGTAAGTAAATGGCCTAAGGTTATAGCCAGGGCATAAACACAGTTCTCCCAGTGTCTTAGACTGTATTTGAGTTCCCACAGCCTGGGCTTAAAGAGCTTGTTCTTTGAGTGGGAGATATATTTCTATTAAGGGAAATGAAAATATTTAGAAGTTCTAATGCTAATAGCACTTGTTTTCACTACCACCTGTGTGGTCTCCCTTCAGGTATCCCTCCTCCATGCTTGAACCATTGCTATGCCATAGAATATTGAACCTGTATTTTTTTGGAAAATTTAATCAAGTTACAGCCATTCCTCCTTGGCCTTTGACTTGAGTATATTAATAAGTCATGACCTCGCATTAAGGCAGCGTGTCTTCAACTATAAGGCAGGATTTCTATGAGATTAAAGAGCTCATAAGAACCATTGCACAGCCTTGTAGAAGTTGTAGGTATGAGCGCTGATGTTTCCTAAAGAAAGGAGTTGTCCGTAGCTCATTCTTTGCCCAGTTTTGATCTAGAATTGAAAACTGGCAGGCCAACTTTGTTGCTTAGTCTTCTATCATTTCAAATGTTTGCTTTTTTTTTGTATTAACAGTAGTATTCATAGTAGTACTGGTAGTATTTTTACTAGTATTTTTGTGGGGCTCGTTAATTTAAAAAAGTTTAGAACAACTTCATTAGCAGAATAAAACCGAATTATTTCTGCAAAAACATTCTCTAGGTTTCATGTATTTGGGAGGAAGGTCACTTTTTTAAACATCTGCTTAAGTGGGGAGGGTGCCTGGAAATGAATGGGGTGGGGCTGCTTTGGCAGAGCAGGAGTGGTCAGATTACATATCATTCTTCTCTCTCTCCTCATGGTGGAAGATATAACCCACCCAAGAGCCATGTGGATTTGTGTGGCCTGAGGCAAGACTGGCATTGATCGATCATTTCAAGCTTCACTGGCTTTGATGCAATCTAGACAGCAAAACATAATTTTGCATTTTTTAAACATGTACCATAATTAGATAATTTTATGTTTGTGTTTATCATAATCTTGCTAGATTCCATTAGGCCTCAGGGCATAGTAAAATCTGAAAATGCCAACAATTAAGTGTTTTAAATCACTTAAAAAAACAGCAATAAACAAAGTCACACTCTCTACTAATAAATGCACTTTTAACAATTTCAATTTAGACTATTCTTGAAGGAGTGAATAAGGCTGGCCAGGTTTACAGGAAAACATAATTATGAAAACATGGGAAAATACTGTGCTCCCAACAGCCTGATACACAAATTCAGCAAACACAAGCTGAAATCGGTTAGCCAATTTACAATACCATTACTGGCATCCAAATCCAAGCTTATAATGGTGCAATATTTATCAATTTACTCAATTATTTTCCCTGAGCTAGAGAATTTGAAGTCAGACATTAAGCTTATCTGTAGTCCAGAATTCTCTGATGGTAAGACCAAGGGAAATCAGAGAAAAATCCAAGTCCTGTGGCATCATTCCTAATTTAGGAATAGCTTCATATTTAGATAATATTTTAAATCTTTAAAAAATTGCTGTATTTTGGGCATTTCCGCTTTAGTAAACATATTAAACGTGATGCTAGATTTATGTCTTATATAATATTTCATTGTATGGAGATGTGATAGTTTTATTTATGACCTATGGCTGGAAATTTAGATGGATTGTAAATGATTGATATTTTGAAGAATTCTGGAATAAACATCTTTTTCAATAAATGTATAGATTTCTGATGATTTCCTTAGGGTAGGTTTCTAGCATTAAAATTAGGGTAAAAAAATGTTACAAATTTTTGTGTTGTTGAATGACAAAATACATTTTTAAATTGCATAACTATTTTCTAGATGGACAGAATGATAGACAATTTTTTCTTCAAAAGTTTTTCTGTTCACAATTAACTAAAATCAGGAATGAAAGTGGGGACATTACTACAGACCTCACAAAAAAAAGAAGTCTATGAACAATTGCATGCCAATAAATTAGATCAACTAACATGGAAAAATTGTTAGAGACACAAATAACCTAAATTAGCTCAAGAAGAATTAGAAAATATTTACAGAACTGTAACAAATACAGAGATTGAATTAATCAAAAAAACCTCTTAACACAAAAGTTCAGGGCCAGTTTCACCAGTGAATTCTACCAAATGTTTAAAGAATGAACATCACTCCTCTTCCAAAAAATAGAGGAGGGAACACCTCCTAATTCACTCAATGAGGAACTACCTTGATGCTAACACCAATTAAAGACATAATATAAAAAGAAAGTTACAGACATATTCCTTATGAATAGAGATGCAAACATCCTCAACGAAATACTAAAAACGTAATCTAACGGTGTTTGAATAGATTATATACCATGGTGAAGTAGGATTTATCCCAGGAACAGAAGCATGGTTTAACATAAGAAAATCAGTCAATGTAATATACCAAAGTACTAGTATGAAAGGGAAAAAGCAGCTCATAATGATCTCGATGCAGAAAAAAGACTTAAGAGAAGCCAACACCCCTTCTTGATAGAACACTCAACAAAATCAGGAATACAAGGAAACTTATAAGGAAACATGACAAAGAGTAATTACAAAACAAACAAAAAAAACACGGTTAACATTACACTAAATGACAAGACAGGGAAAGCTTTCCAAGATTAGAAAAAAGACAAATATGTCCAGTTTCTCCACTGCTATTCATCATTGTTCTGAACCTTCTATCAAGAGAAATTAGACAAACAAAATAAATAAAAGGCATCCAAATTGGGGGAGGAAGAAGTAAAACTATATATTTGCAGATGATATGTGTACATAGGAAACCCCAAAAAATCCACAGAAAGCTAACAGAGCGAATGAATGAATTTAGCAAAGTATCACAGTAGAATACCAACACACAAAAATCAGTTGTGCTTTTATGCATCTACAATCAATAAAAAAGGAAATTAAGAAAGACATTTACAGTAGCATCTAATAGAATAAAAATACCTAAAAACAAATTCAACCAAGCAAGTAAAACACTTGTCACTGAGACCTACAAAACATCGATGAAATAAATGAAAGAAGGCTTAAATTAATGAAAAGACATTCCAAGTTTAAGGGTAAGAAGAACTAATATGCCTAAGTTGTCAACACTACCCCAAAGTGATGTACATCTTCAATGCAATCCTTATCAAAACTCCAACAGCCTTTTTTGTGTAAATGGAAATGCTCATTCTTAAATTCATATGGAATTGCAAGGGGCCCCAAATACCAAAAACAATATTAAAAACAAGAACACAGTTGGAATACTCACACTTCCCATTTCAAAATTTGCTATAAAGCTGCAATAACCAAAACATTGTGGGACAGGCATATGTCTATATATTGATTTATAAAGATGCACAGGCCAAAGAAATAGAATTGTGAGTCCAGAAATAAATCTATACATTTATGCTCAATTGCCTTTTAACAAGGGTGGCAATCTTTCCTCATTTCAATGGATTTATCATCAAATGGTGTTGAAACTGGATTTCTACAGACAAATCAATTGGATCCCTTAAACTGTATAAAAACACTAAAAATAGATTAATGACTTACAAATAAGAATTAAAACTGAAAAACTTTTAGAAAAACATAAGGGTAAGTCTTCATGTCCTTGAATTTGGCAACAGATTCTTAGATATGACATCAGAAGCATAAGCAACAAAAGAAAAAATAGATAAACTTCAAAAAGAAACATTTTTTGTGCATTAAAGGGGATTATAACAAAACAAAAAGACAACACGAATGGAAGAAAATATTTGCAAAGCATATATCTTGTAAGGGTTTAATATCCAGAATATGTAAAGAATGTCTACAATTCAACAACAATTTAAGAAACTGACACAGGACTTTAATACAATAAGCCCCATGAAAGGAAACTCAACAATACTAGTCATTAGGGAAATGCAAATTGAAACCACAATGAGATACTGCTTCACACCTATGAGGATCCTGTAACAACAACAACAGAAAAATAAGTATATTCAGAGATGTGGAGATATTGGAACTTTCATAAATTGCTGTTGGAAATGTAAAATGATGCAACCATTATGGAAAACAGTTTAATGATTCCTCAAAAAAATCAAACATAGAATTATCATATAATCCAGCAATTCCACTCCTGTGTACATACCCAAAAGAATTGGAGACAGGAATTCAAACTGATATTCATACAGTGTTTCCAATAGCCGAAAGGTAGAAACAATGCAGGTTTCCATCAACAGGTTAATGGATAAACAAAATGCAGTAAAGTCATACATTGCTTGCTTAATGACAGAGATACGTTCTGAGAAATGCATCTTTGGGCAACTTCGTCATTGTGCAAACACCATAGAGTACTTACACAAAACTAGATTGAATAGTGTGCTACACACCTAGGCTATATGGCATAGTTTATTGCTCTTAGGCTACAAACCTGAACAACATGTTACTGTGATGAATACTGTAGGCGATTGTAACACAATGGTAAGTATCTCTGTTTGTAAACATGCTATAGAAAGGGCACCATCAAAATATGCAATAAAAGACAGAAAATGGAACACTTGTATGGGGCACTTACCATATATGGAGCTTTCAAGACAAAGTTGCTCTGGGTGAGAAAGTGAGTGAGTACTAAGTGAACATGAAGGCCATGTTATTGTACACTATGTTGACATTATAAATATTGTACACTTAGGCTACGATAAATGTAAACAATGTTTCTTTAAAAAATTAACCTATAACTTTATAAATTTTGTTTTTTGTACTTAATGACTTTTAATAACACTTAGCTTAAAACACATTGTACAGTTGTACAAAAATTCTCCTTGTTTATATTGTTTTAATCTATTTTTATGATTATTTCATGTTCAAAACTTTTTTGTTCAAAACTAAGACACAAAAACACACATTAGCCTAGGCCTATGCAGGGTCAAGATCATCATTATTACTGTTTTTCACCTCCACACCTTGTCCTACTGGCAGATCTTCTGGGGCAATGACATACATGGAGCTGTCATATTCTATGATAACAATGCCTTCTTCTGGAATATCTCCTGAAGGACTTTGCCCAAGGCTATTTTACAGTGATTTTTTTTTTAATGAGTACACTCAAATACTGATAAAAATTATAATACATAAACCAGTGACAGTCTTTATCATCACTATGTACTGTACATAATTATATATCCTATACTTTAGGACTGGCAGGGCAGTGTGTTTGTTTACACTGGTATCATCACAACCACATGAGTGGTATGTTACAAATATGACATTATGACATATACCTTATCATACAATCCTTATGACAGGAATTTTTCAGCTGCATTATAATCATATCAGACTACCATTGTGTACATGGTTTATGATTGACTATAATGTCATTGTGCAGAGCATGACTGTATATACAATACAGTATTATTTCACCGTAAAATGAAGCTATGATATATAGTACAACATAGATGGGCCTTGAAGACATTATACACTAAGTGAAGGAAGTCAGGCACAAAAGGATAACATTGTATAATTCCACTTGCATGAAATGTCTAGAATAGGCAAATTCATAGAGACAAATTAGAATAAAGGTTACCAGGGGTTTATGAGAGACGTTAATGGGGAATCATTCCTTAATGGTTTTTGCTTGGAATGATGCAAAAGTTTGGGAAATATGGTAGGTAGTAGTGATAGTTGCACAGCATTTTGAATGTAATTGATGTTACTTAGTTGTACACTTGACAATGGTTAAAATGGCAAATTTTATATTTTTATCACAATATTTTTTAAAAAGTGTGTATTAGTCTGTTTTCACACTGCTGATAAAGACATACCCGAGACTGGGCAATTTACAAAAGAAAGAGGTTTAATGGACTTAAGTTCCATGTGGCTGGGGAAGCCTCACAATCACGGTGGAAGGCAAGGAGGATCAAGTCCAGGCTTACATGGATGGCATCAGGCAAAGGGAGAACTTGTGCAGGGAGACTCCTTTTTTTTTTTTTTTCTCTCCCTGAGACAGTCTCATTCTGTTGCCCAGGCTGGAGTGCAGTGGTGTGATCTTGGGTTACTGCAACCTCCACCTCCTGGGTTCAAGCAATTATCCTGCCTCAGCCTCCCAAGTAGCTGTGACTACAGGCACCTGCCACCACGCTCAGCTAATTTTTTGTATTTTTAGTAGAGATGGGGTTTCACCGTGTTAGCCAGGATGGTCTTGATCTCCTGACCTCATGATCCATCTGCCTCAGCTTCCCAAAATGCTGGGATTACAGGCGTGAGCCACTGTGCCCAGTCGAGACTCCCGTTTTTATAGCCATTAGATCTCATGAGACTTATTCACTATCACGAGAACAGCACAGGAAAGACCCACCCTCATGATTCAATTGCCTCCCACCAGGTTCCCTCCATGACACATGGGAATTGTGGGAGTTACAGTTCAAAAAGAGTTGGTTGCAGACACAGCCAAACCATATCAGAGTGTGTGTCATTAGAAGTCATAGTAATAGACCCAGCAACAGCCAATGATTATCTAGGGCTATATTTTAGTTTCTCCCTGAACACTTCATAGTAACTAATTTACTGTACACTTACAATAAGTTTATGAGGAAAGTTCTCTGGCTATATCTACTTTACACACGAGGACTATAAGACCAAAAGATTGAGTGCTTTTCTCAAGATCACATTATGTACTAGTGGCGGATCCAGGATTTAAACCCAGGCACTTTGTTTCCAGAAGCCATGCTTATCCAATATACTGTTCTGCCTTTATTCAACCACCATATTCTCTAGTCATTACTTTGCAGCATACGCTTAGTGTAATATTTCAAATATTTACATAAAAGCATACATCTAAGTTCTGCATCATTAAGTAGTGTACTGGGTTAAATTGTAGGCCCCGAAGTTCATGTCCCCTCAAACCTATAAATGTGTCTTTATTTGGGTATGGGGGTTTGCATATGTAATCATATTAGGTTGAAGTCATACTAGATTAGAATGGGCCTGTAATGCAATATAACTAGTGTTCTTATTAGAAATGGACAGTTGGAACATTGACAAACGGAAGAAGGTCATGTGAAGACCTAGGCAGAGATTGGAGTGTTGTAAGCTGCCAGGCAAGGAATACCAAGGATTACAAGGAGCACTAGGAAGAGGCAAAGAAGGATCCTCCCTTGGAGCCTTTACAAAGATCATGGCTCTACCGACACCTGGATTTGACTTCAAGTCTCCTGAACTGTGAGAAAATAAATTTCTCTGGTTTTAGCCATCCAAGCTATGGTAATTTGTTATGTAACCCAAGAAAACTAATAAAATTAATATAGATAGCATACAGCTATTGCTTTTTTAAATTTTGCAGATATAACTGATGTTTCATCGAGATTCAGCCTGCTCTTGACTTACAAAACAAAGAAAATCTGCATGCAACTTTAAGTAAACAGCAGTGTATTATAAAAGTTTTAAAATTAGTGATACTAATGATGGAATTATATTTTGATAATGAGCTTTTGTTCTATAGTTTTGTTGTAGCAGGTGGTAAATAACAGAATAATCTGATGAAGAGTTTATTAAAATTAATTTGAAGAATAAAAAGGTCAGCCATGGAGAATTTATATTTTGAAAATAAAAGTCAGTAGACAAATTGCATAGCAATGTTTCTGAAATGTCTATATAGCATACATTTAATAATCATCTGCTTCTCTACCTCACCCCAATAGGTGTAAGTTCAGGCCCAATTTAAAATAAGCTCAGAAAACTTTACTACATACAACATGACACATGCCCATTGATAGAACTCACAGTTTAAAAAATTAAACCAAATGTGTATACAATTGAAAACTTTAATAGGTATTTGAAAACTCAAAAAATTGCTATTCATGTGAATAGAGCTTAGACAAACAAGGGATAAATGCAATTTGTCTATTTTGGTGGGCACAGTATCTAAGTATTTAAGGAAAACAATACCAGAGATTGCACTTTTTTTTACTGACATTTCAAAACCCATTGTGAAAGGATGTATAATGTTTATTTTTAAAGTAGTGCTACAGAACAATGATCTCCCAGAGTAATACTAAAGGATCACTTGCAACTATTAATCTTGGGTTTGCTCTTCCTTACTAAAAATGAGACCCAAACCATTTGGCTTGATCAGAAAATCTAATCATGGCTGGACACTTGACTTCAGGTGGTCTCTATGTTGGATATTAAGCTAAATGATTACCAAAAAACAAATAAGAGGCAATTTGTCTTCACCATTACTTGCATATTTCTCTAAGCATTTTAATATTTATTAGAAATAGATTTAACCTTTGAGTTATTTTGGGTTCCTACTATGAACCAGACCTTCTGCTTGAGACAGGAGAACAGTAAGCAAGGCAGACATGATCCATGCCTGCATGGAGTGTATAATGCAGCAGGACAGATAAACATTGAGCAAATAATTATAAATAGTATGTTTTATGTAAATATGAAAATAGTTATAATTGTAAAAAAAGTAATGAAAAATGCTATTCTATATTAGTCAAATTCTTGGTTGTAAGTCATATAAACCCAACTCAAATTATTTTTAACAATAGAAATTCATCAGCATGCCTACCTGAAGAGTCTAAGGGTATTCTGGATTCAAGCATAGCTGGATTTATGTGTTCAAACACAGAAGTCAGAAATCAATTTTCCTCCATGATTTGGTTTTGTTTCCTTTAGTAGGCCTTTACTCTCAGAATGGAGTGGCTAAGTTCACCACCAACAGGTCTAGGTTTATATTCTACTAGCTTAGTAACACAAACGGAAAGAGAATCCCTCTTAAACATTTTAGCAAAAGCCCTGGAGCTGACTTTTTTGTTGGCAGTTTCTCCATTTGTGAACTGATCATAGATTCATTGGCTGATTCTTGGTTACCCATTTAGGTAAATTCACACACCTGGGGTAGCTAGAATTGACTTGACTCAGACCACATGGACTAAAATAAGAAAGTAGTTGATTTTCTAGAGGAAAACTGATACGTTTAAAATATTTTTAAAAAACCCAGAATAATCAGTGAGAAAGCAAACAAAAATATGTGCACAGCAGGTCGGTATATTTCACTCCACTGCTCACCTTGAATGCTAAGTATACACTAATTACATAGAAATGCAAATTTTGAGTCCAGCTTAAGACTCACTATATTGCCTGTAGTATTTTAGAAGTAGACTATTTCCATGAAAAGTTAAGAACACATTTTCTGCATAGTTCCCAACACTGTTTGCCACAAAATTCTATGAGTTTAGGGTATATGGATTTTATTGGCAAGCCAGGTATAATTTCATTATCTGAATGTTGTTGAATGTTAAATGGCAGCCTTTAAGCACTTTGCCATTTGAGATAAAAATGACACCTTAATGTCTGGAAATACGATTCGACTGCTTCTTGAAAACATGTGCGGCGTGTTATAAAAGATTAAATAGAAGAATGCAAGTTTCCCCCCACCCCGTTCTTAAGTCAGTTTTTGTTCATGAATGCAACTAGTGTTATGACTTTATCATATTTTTCATAGATATGAATGCATTTTTTTAAATCAAAGTTATTTGAGATATATATTATTATTTACATTACCTTTTAAATATACTGTATCTCAGGTTTTTGCAGACAGAGCTGACAAGATCTCTTTAAGGGCTGCATTTTATTTTATTCTATAGCTATGATTTTAACCATAACATCTTTATAGCTGGGTATTTAAAAAATATTTTGCTAGTATTTAAGGTAGTGCAATGGATATCCTTGCACATAATCATTTCACACAAATGAGAGTTTATCTGGAGGAAAATTCCTGAAAGTAGAACTCCTGTGTCAAAAATAAAAATGTGTGCATTTAAAAATTTGATAGCTATTGGGGGAAAAAAAAAAGACAGAAAACACCTGCTCACCATATGAGTTGTGCTAATTTTATCAACAGTGTGTAAGTATGGCTGTTCTCACACATGTTTTGTACTTAGTGTGTTATCAAACCTTTTGGAAATTTGTAATACTAATGGGTGACATGTGGTTTGCCATAAGTTTAATGTACTTGTTGTCTCCTATTATGAAGTTGAGCATTTGTATTTCTTTATATGTAAATTTAACTTTTGAAAAATTTAAAATGTGGGTTGTAGGTTTTGTTACTGAATTTTAGGAGCTCCTAATATGTATTAAATAAATTGATTCATTTTCTGTGATATAGATTAAGATTTAAAAGTTGGTTTGTTTTTAAATTCAGTTTGTGGAGAGTTTAGGGGGAAAATTATTTTTAGATACTAAAGTATTGTCAACTTTTTTTTTTTTTTTTTTTAACAATCTGTTCTTGGTACTTAAAAATATATCTGGAGAACATCAAATTATTCTGTCACTTTTTTTTTTCCTATGCTGTTGAGATTTTTGACTTTTATGTTTAAACCTTTGATCCATTTAGACAATATTTTTTCAGGTAATAATTTGTATTCTTTCCATAGTCATATGATACTGGTTGAATAACTAAAGCTTTAAGAGATTTAAATCTGACAGAGCTAGTCTCCCCTTATTATTCAGATTCACCTCCCACCCAGTTTTCTGTTATTCTTGACTATTTTTCCTTATAATCTTTAGAATAAGCTTATTTAATACTCTTTCAGTGCTGTTTTGGGAATCCTATTGGGATCTCATTACGTTTATAGATTATTTTAAGAACAATTTACATCTTTATGATATCTAATTTTTATGTCACAGAATAAGGTCTTTCATTTAAATTTTCCTTGAATTGCTGAGTGGCATTTTAACTTTTCAATGTTGATTTTGCATATGAGCAAAAAAAAAAAAAAAAAAAAAAAAAAAGCTTTTCATGTCAAAAAGATTAGGCATATTTTAAAAATATTAAAATTAAATTTTCTGAAATAAAAGATACTTGAGATTAAAATATATAAAGACAACAAGTGACTTAGCAGATTATGCACAACTGAAAAGTAAATAACTGAATTGAAAAATAAGTCTGAATGGAGACAGAGGTGGAAGTAGGGAGGATAATGTAAAGAATTTGAAACAGAATAAAATATCTTACATATTTTTAATTAAATTTGAAAATACAAAAAATTAAGATAGGACAAGGATTAGTGATTTAGTTTGGGTATCTGTCAATCTTAGGTTGAATTGAAATCCCCAGTGCTGGAGACGGGGCCTGGTGGGAGGTGTTTGGATCATGGAGGTGATCACTCACGGCTTGGTGCTGTCTTCGTGATAGTCAAATTCTCCTGAGGTCTGGTCATTTAAAAGTGTGTGGCGCCTCACTACCCCCGCTTTCTTGCTCCTGCGTTCGGCTGTACGACATGCCTGCTCCTCCTTCCGTCTGCCATGATTGAAAGCTTTCCTGAGGCCTCCCTAGAAGCTGAACGAACGCCAGGACCATCTTTCTTGTAAAGCCTGCAGAACCTTGAACTAATTAAACCTCTTTTCTTATAGACTACCCAGTCTCGAATATTTCTTTACAGCAATGTTAGAACAGCCTAATGAGTATTCAAGTAATTAATGGCTGATTATTTTCTGGAATTTATGAAAAATCTACACTTTCAAGTTCAAGAAAATTTTTTAAAAAATCAGTTGACATTTTCCAATGCTCATAGACACACCATAATGAAGTTTAAAAATATGGAAAACAAAGGAATATCTAAAGAATACCTGAAATAAGACAGGCTGTTCCCACCAATGAAAAATTGACTGCAGACTTTATCTACAGCAAGATGGAAGCCAGGTCTTGTAAGCTGTTGAATGGAAATCACTGTCAACCTCAAGTTATAGATAACCTTATGGCTGTTGAAGAATTAGGGTACAATATATATTTTCAAAGTGATAAAATCAGATATTTATCACTGCTTCCAATAAGAACTTTCAGAGATGTATTTCAAGAAGGTGGTACATAATCTCAATAGGAATATCTGGAATAAAAGAATAGAAAACAAAAGTAGACAAATAGGTAAATCTAAAATATTGTCAGTAAAATCAGTATTAATAATGCAAAGAGATTATTTGCTTCTGAACATGTTACCAATAACCAATATTATACAAATTGAGTGTAGGTTTCAAAAAAAAATAGAGAAAAATCATAATTACAAGAATTTTAATAAATCCAAAGATAGGAAACTAGAAGGAAAACAAAATAGCAAAACTAAAGAGCACAAAATATAAAAGTAAATCCAAATGTGTGTAATTCAATAAATGCAAGTGAACTAAATGTGCCAATTAAATGCATGCTGTAAAATTGGATTAAGAAATAAAATCCATTTTTTTTTTTTTTTTACAATAGGTGTACCTAAATAAGTAGAGATATAGTTTAAAAGGCTGGAGAAAATCAAATATTTTTTAAAAAACAATGAAGTTTAGTAAATTTAGATAAAAAGACAAATATTAGTGATAATGTATGTTGCTATGCAATATAGTACTCAATTCACCAAATGAATATAAGCATTGTAAATTTGTATTCATTTAAAAACATATTTCCTTAAATAAAGTAGATAGAAAAAGGGAATTACAAGGAGAAATTGACAAGCCTACAGTTTGAGCTAGAAACTTTAATTGTTTTCTTTGCAATTGATAGATTAGGTTAAATACTTGAAAAATTGTAGAAAAACATGGTAAGATTGCTGAACCCAATAGTTGGAAAATGGACATTATTGTCAAGCACACAGAGCTTTTATATAGCTTGACTGCTTGATCAGAAAATCTCCAGTAATCAGAAAACTGAATTTTTTTCTTAATGTATTACAATTAAGGTATCAATCCATAACAAAAATGTAACTTTAAAAAGATATGTTTGGAAATTTAAAAATTCACTGCTCAATTCATAGGTTAAAAACATACTGAACATTTTTAAATACATAGAAATGAGTAATACTAAAAGTTATGTTAAAAATTGTGGGATGCAACTAATAGCAGCACTTTGAGGGAAATATGTAGCCTTAAATGCTTAATTAGAGCTATATAATTGCAATGCACTTCACAGAAATAAGGACAGCAAGTTTTAGTAAAATATACATAAGTATTAAGCATATACAATTCTCAACCATGAGATTATTCTACATATTGTTTAGAGATGCCTACACATACAGCAAAAACTATGAAAAAATACAAAAACGTAATAAACGCTAAATTTAGAAAAATATTTCTTCTGGAGAGAAGAGATGCAATTAGTGAGATGGACACAGAACTCTTAATAGTATTAGTAATGTTTTATTTTTATTTTTTAAGCTGTGGGGTGGTTATAAATGTGACCAAAGTCTTAATTGGTGTAGTATTTTTTTCTGCTTTAAACATTTAGCAATTATTTTAAATACATACAAATAGTTCAAATACAGCAGTGCTGTCAACTAAATATTTTTTTTGTAAGGCATTTTTGAGAGCCTTAACTCTCTGCACATATGTTGAGAAGGTAGAATTTGATGTATCTATAATAATTTATTCGACATCTATCTAGTGAAAACTAACTGTATGCAGTATATTGCATTAGAGTTTGTAGAGCATAAAATACAAAATCTAAAACATCATATCCTTGAGGAGCTCAGTCTAGTAAGAAAAATAAAATTTGAATATAACTCAAAATGTATGTGGTATTGAAAGGCTAAAAATACATAGTTTTCTAGAGTGGGAAGAGATTAATTTTAGCTGGGAAACAGGGAGGAATTCCTGGCAATGATGACGTGACAAAGATTTTAAAATTAGAAAGATTTAGATAGAGTAACAGGACATTTAATGCAAACGGAGGTACATGACCCAAGGCCCAGGGCAGAAAGGCAGAAGATATGCATGGAGAATGATAAATCTTAGGATCGTTGGTGATAGGGGCAGTTTCCCTCAAGACTGGAATGTAAGTTAGTGTCTAGAAAATGGAGAACACAGAATACATGATGGTGTAGGGAATTTGTCCTCAGAAAAATTAAATATTTTTGAACAAGAAATTAAGAATCTATCAGAAGTTTATACGTCAACAATATGTAAACTAAAATGTAGGCAGATATATTTGGAGTTGATGGGCCCTGTGAACTTGTAAGTGCTAGATAAATGGAAGTATACAAAGTAGAATGAGGGTCGTGGGAGTGAAAAATGAGATTAATGGGATTTTAAATGAAAAAAATCAGTAAGACTTGTCAACCAATTTGACAGAAAGTGAGAGAATAGAGTTAAAACAAGTTTGAGGTTTTGACTTCAGTATCTGGCAAATGAATTGTGCTACTATGGACTGAATGTATCCCCCTCAAAATACCCATGTTGAAATCTAATCCTCAATGTGTTGGTATTTGAAGGGGGGCCTTTGGGAAGTGCTTAGGTCACAAGGGTGGAAACTTCTCCATGAATGGTTTAGTGCCATTATAAGAAGTGCCCATTTAAGAAGGGACCAGAGAGCTTCCGAGCACCCTTTCAACATGTGAGGAAACAGCAAATGGTCCACTAGATTCTAAATCTGGGTATTTTGATCTTGGGACTTCCCAACTCCAGAACTCTGAGAAATAAATTTGTTGTTTTTATATGCCATCCTGTCTATGACAGCCTGAACAGACTAAGACAGATGCTCCTGATGAAAATTGGAAACATGATTAAAAATTTGACCAAGAATAAATCCTTGAAGAGGACTCAATATTGGAAACAATCAGATGTTGGAGAAGTATGAGAAACCAAGGCCACCCGTTAATAACTATAGAGAACAATGAGTGGGAAAAATCAAGAAATGACTATTGGTTTTAGAGACAGAACATCAAGAGCCTTTGAGAAACTCCTTTTGGTGTTGTAGTGAGGATGGAAGCCACGTATTAAAGAATACAGAGGTATTTTGCTCTGTAATTTTCTAGTTCTGTGAATACCGTCAATGTTTCATTCATTCTTGCCAGCTTAACCCTTGGCATTATTCTCAGTACTCCTTCCCTTTCTGCTACTCTCCATAACCAGTTCAATAATTTCTACTGATTTTACTCACTAAATATCTGTTAAATATATCCATCACTCTCCTTTCCCATTCCCAAAACACTTCTTTCAAGTCAGGTCTGTCAGTGACTCCGTACTTAGCCACTGCAATACCACCACTCAATCCATTCTCTGTATAGCAGCATATATCTGATTTTGGTAATATGCCACTGAATATCCTTAAATATCGTCCTTTTAAGATAAAGACAAAATTCTTTGATATGGCTTCCTTAGAACTAAACTATTCGGGTCCCACATATCTTTCCAGACTCATTTAGTAATTTTCTTCCCCAGACATTACAGTCCAGTCAGAGTTCTCCAAATATACTTGGTCTCTGCTACCTACTAGATTGGAATGCTAATTGGGAGGGAAGATATTTTCATTATAATTTCTCCCTTTTGTACCTCTTCTAACACATGGGATATAGTAAAGCCATAGGTTTTCAATAAAAGCTTGTGGAGAAAACGCACTTGACATGGTACATTTCCTCTCACTTTGGTGACAGTGCCCAGTATCATTGAATGATAATTTAGAAAGACATTCAAGGTCAGTAAGACATACTCTCAAAGTGCCTTTTATGAGCAGAAAGCAGTATTTTTGGATAATTCAGATGAACACAAACTGCTGATTGTTAAATATTTAAATCAGAGCTTCCTGTTGAAAAGCATGATCTGAATTGAGGCATTATCTGAGGGTATTTACTCTCCTGAGGAGATAAACTAGGAAACCACTTAGTAGCTCATACTACCTCTTGACCTGCAGTATTTATATTTACATTTCCATGTTAGTTCCTGTTTATAATCTGTAGTTCAAACATTGGTCTCATCAGCCTGCATGAAGTTTGGTATTGTCATGATATAAATGCACATTGTCAATGAAATAATTTTAAGGCTTGTTAATATTTGTATTTCTGGAAACTAGTGGATATAGATTTCAAGTCAACGTAATTTTAAGAATATTGATTCATTTTCTAGTTGTAATCTAATTTAGGTTAACTGTTTAGTATTATATGTAATTTTTATAACAAAGTGTTTTCCTTGTACAGGTTGTACATCAGCTGGGTTTCTTTACCCTTGCTGCCTGTTGTGCTCCCCTCTGCTACAGTTGTAGGCTCCTATTCTGCTGATGCATCAGAGGGAATATAGACTTTTCCATTTTTGCAAAACAGGATTGATCATGTTTCCCTAGCATCGCCTATTTCAGTGACTAGCACTTTTCTTAGTTGGGTGAGTTGAAATTTGCTTGCATCTCACATGTAGTTCATCAGCTCCAAAAATCTCAGGAGCACAGTGATTAAGGCACTAAGTAACACCTCTCTCTTTTGCTTCTCCTTTCCAAGGGTAGTAAGCAGTTTCTTCAGTTATTATATCAATCACCAAGTAATTTCATTTATCTTTTGTTTTCTGGTTTTTCCAGTCCTTTAATGCTATATTAAATCCCTTTACATAGCTTGAATGACTATAGAAGGATGGCCTATGCTGGCTAGTTGTCTGTTGGCTTGCTCCTCAATTCTGCACCATATCCTCTCCTCTGTATTGCAGAGCTAGAAGTTAAAGAGATTTCCCTGACAGTAGAATTCCAATTAATTTCTTCAAATGGGAAGCACAAGCCAGGATATTGAAAATTGCAAAGAAAGGAGAAACAATTTATATCTATTACTGGTAGAGTTTCAAGCAACAGTAGCTGAGAGGTGCGCAAGTGTGGGCACCTGACTGCATGGGCAGCATGGTTTTACCAATATGAGAAGTAATAGCATCAGTCAACCTAGACCCAGCACTCATTGTCTCTGAACACATAGCAGTAGGTGTTGTTCTCCTAGGCTTCTGCAGTGACAGTAGTTGTCTGTGGGTCCTGTAAAGCCACCATGGCAGTTATTCTTCCAGCAGATGCATCAGCAGAAGTGTCCTGGACTCTCAGATACATTATTCCTTTTTTTAGTCCAGGAGTTGTGTCACCTTTCTACATTTACTATTCTCTAAGCATCTTAATTTTAGTCTTATTTCCTAGACTTTTCAATACTTTGGTAGCTAATTATCTGTGTTAAATTCACTTTGTATGAAATACTGTTTTTGTGAGGTTTCTCTAGAGGCACAGGACTAATAGGATATATATGAAAGGTAGTTTATTAAGAAGTATTGACTCACATGCTCACAAGGTGAAATCCCACAATAGGCCCTCTGCAAGGTGAGGCACAAGGAAGCCAGTTTGAGTCCCAAAACCTCAGAAGTAGGGAGCTGACAGTGCAGCCTTCAGTCTGTGGCCAAGGCTCAAGAGCCCCTGGAAAACCACTGGTGTAGGTCCAAGAGTCCAAAAGCTGAAGAACTTGGGAGTCTGATGTTCAAGGGCAAGAAGCATCCAGCAAGGGAGAGAGATGAAGGATCTAAGACTCAGCCAGTCTAGTCCTTCCATGTTCTTCTGCCTGCTTTTATTATAGTCGCGATTGCAGCTGATTAGATGATGCCCACCCAGATTGAGTGTGGGCTGCCTCTCCTAGTCAGTGACTCATATTGTTAATCTCCTTTGGCGATAAGCTCACAGACACACTCAGGAATAATCCTTTGCCTCTTTTAATCCAATCAAGTTGACATTCAATATTAACAAACACAAATACCTTGAAACAAATACCTTTTAAAAAAATAACTAGACACTATATACATTTTATACATTTTAAAGTACTATATATACTTGTCTAGATTTCATTTTGTAATTATAAATTAATCATGTTGATGAATGTATCATTGTATTATACATTTTTAAAACTTCATATTTCCATGATGCCTCAACATTCTCACAAACAGGCTGTGAACACTCTGCTCAGGCAACCAGAGGCACTAGTGTGATAAGACTGGTCTCTTCCATAAGCACTCTTTTTTGCCCTCACTGGACTATGATCTGGTGACATTCATACACACTAATGAAAACCCTTCATGCCCTTTGCCTGACTTCCAGTATAGGCACTTTCTCAGGGGTCCACCTGCTTGATTGAGCCCACTCCCTGGGAGCTGTTTGTATAGGACCTCCTGTGTGGTGTGCTATGCCTCCCTCTTGTAGTACCTATAATAAATCTTTTAACTTCAAATGCCTCTCAGTGTAATTTCTGATGTCATGTTGTAATGATCTACAAAGATACTACAAGGGAGACTTCCCCTCTTACAATACAATCATTAGTTCTTTATTTCATATTACTGTGTAACATCACATAATATGGTATAAATTACATTGTATTACATTGTATGAATAAACCCCAGCTTCCTTATCCATTCGAACATTTAGATTATTTTCATTTGCTAGATATTAGGAAAATGTTACTTCTATGAATATTCTTATATGTCTTTCAATATTCTTACATGTATTTCAGTATCTATTATATATTAGAATAAATATACAACTTGGTATACAACTTGACTTGAAAAATTGGTTTTATAGAATATTAATGTATTCTTAGCAGATACTACCAAAATATTTCCTTAGTGGATGTACCAATTCATATTCTCACCAAAACTGTACAAGTTTCATTTCTTTCACATTCTTTCCAATACTTGGTATTTGTTTTACAATCTACTTTCAGTGCCTTAAAACAAAAGCATGACTTTTTCTTAGAAATGAGTAATTTAGGCAAGACTTGGTGAGACAATTGTCTTTGTCCACCCACCATTTGCATCAACTTGAAACCTAATGACTGGACTTATCTGCATTTTCATTAACATATATGTTTTGTGGTAGATAACTGGTCATTGGCACACATATAAGGCCTTTGTACATGTAGCTTTCTCACAGCATGATGCCTAGATTCCTGGGGAAAGCGCACGTGTGCAGAAACATACAAATAGAGAGGGAGGGGAGGGGAGGGGAAAAGTGGCAAAGGATGTGTATCACTATGACTTAGATGTCAATTTTACTGTATGAGTTGTTAGAAGCAAATTGCTAGATATGGAGATTACGACAGCTTTGTAAGAGTTTATTTAAAATATCCTTACCATTTCTCACTTATGATTGTTGATAAAGTCAACAATCAAAATACAAACTAAAATATGTTTTCTGGTAACCCCAATATCTGGATTTGAGGGTCTCACCTCATTGTGTACTTTGACTTTCAGTGCTGGCCTTTTCTTCTGCTATAAGTCATAATTTTTAAATATTCGTCTTATATAGAATAATTGTGGATGGCTCAAACATAGTGATAGTTCTCATTATTTACAGTAGTTATGTTCTATGAAGTCACTGCAAACACTGAAACAGTGGATATTGAATCAATTATCCCAAGAAAAACACAAAGTTAGGTTTGAGGGATCTCTAGTCATAACATTCTCATTTAAATCAATCTTGTTTTATGTGTGTTTGTTTTAAAACATCTTATTTAGCATACATTGTTGATTCATATTAAACTCATGGCCAACAGCACTGTATAACTTATGTCTAAATGTAGCTTATCTAATGCGTGCATTTTCTCCATAAGGCAAATATAGCCTTCTCGTACTTAGGAAGACCGGACAGCACTTCAGCACTATATTTGGGCTCATTTTAAAAAATGAAATCAACAAAAAATAAAAAAAGGAAAAAAGTGACACTAAGTAGAACACAAGAAAGAGACTTATAAGAGCTGAAACAAGAAGGCAGAATAGTACCTTGTTTAGTCTCAGCTGGGAACATTAAGTTTTGGGAAACAAATTTTTCACCACTTTGTGCATGTCCATATAATGGCTTCAAAAGCACTGGAAGTATTTATTTGGGATGCCTACTAAATTTCAGTGAGTAAGCAAATTTGCAAATAGTCTTCAAATAATGAAGATCAACTGTATCTTTCCAGAACATAATTTAATTTTCTCCTGGCGGACAAATTATCTTTGCCCCATCAGTAACTGAGGTGATTCTAGGCTCTCCATTAAGAGCATTTAGCAATGTTCTTCTTTGGTGAATTTTACACTTCGATTTGTGTCTCACAAACACCATATTTCCAAAGTCTCTTTTTAGATTTTTAGTCTCTTTGAGGCCATCTATTAAACACTTACTCAGTGTATATGTGTGCCTTAGGAATCCCCAAATGCCCTTAGATAGGATTATATAAGATTGGACTTCCATGTTTGTTGTTTATCTCTAATCTTAGCTCCTATCTTTCTTGCTTCATTGGTAGCCTCAGACTCCAACTTTTGACTTTTTAACCCAGTAAGACATTCCCATGCTCCAAACCACAACTTTCTGTCTGAAATCTATGCTTTTTCCAATGCGGATTAAAAAAAAAAAAATGTCCTGAGGAAAAAAAGCAGTGCTGAATATAGGGCTCTAATACGTTTTCTTTTTTTACTTTAGGGCCTTAATCTCCTGAGTACTGAGTGCCTTAGTTGTTCCTCTATGCTGCTAAAGAAATGTTTTTGTATTTTTCAATGTTCGTATGTTATTGGTGAGAAGGTCAGTCTGATACAAGTTACCACTTTTTTTGCTGATAGCACATCTGATATTTATTTCCTAAATAATGGACATTGAGTTCTCTTACCAAATTATTTAAACATATATTTTTAACACCTTCTATGTGCCAAGCACTTGGTAATACTGCAATGAATAAAGCACATGTGATGGATCTTCTCAAGGTGCTTATCATATAGAAAAATATAGAAAAGAAAAACATTAACATTATAAGTGCAATAAGAGCAAAAATTTGTGTTACAGAAACACATTTGGAGAGAACTTAACTGAGACATGTGAGCTTAGGGGAAAAAAAAGAAAAAGGAGTGTTCATTTGTAGTCTTGAAGATTAAATAGAAGTTATTCACACAAGAGGTAGGGGAATTTGAAAGAAAAAGACAAATTTTGGTAATAGAAAAAATTCACTAAATATTTATTGAAGAAAGAAAATCTGTTCTTTAAAGAAAGAAAAATATGCCAAAAGAATAGTATTGGATGAAGTTAAAAAGAAAAGATGAGAACAGCAGTTCATAAGAAGCCTGTAAGTTCTGTTAAAAGGCCTAAATTCCGTCCTAATATGAAACCAATTCATTTAGGAGTATAAGTGTGTGCAACATTATTTTAACTTTTGCATTTTGAAATAATCGTTCTGGTTTCATTGTTAAGAATATATAAGAAGATGTAAGATTAAAAGGTGGAAGACCAGAAAGAAGCATTAAAAAAGTGGCCCAGGTGAGTGCAGAGAGTCGATTAAAATATTTTACACAAAATATTTTAAAAACTCATAAAGCATTTGATCAAACCAGACATGAATGAACACAGATTATGAGTCTTCCTTCTCTCAGCCTTACTCCCCAGAAAAAACTCCCACAACTACTATCAATAGCTTGGTGAATACCATGATGTAATTTTGAAATATATATATTCATACACAAGAAAATATATTGAAACTTATTTTCCCCAGGAACCGGTTATGAAGAGTAATTTCTTCATATCCATTGTTCCTGGGAATGAGAATTGTTTAGGAAAAAATATTTAAAAGACTAATATGAGGAAAGGTGGGAGCAAGAGAGGGTGAGAGAATGAGAGAGGAGCAAGTGACATAAGAAAATTTGGCAAAAAAAACCAAAATGTTCCATAGAAGTTATAAAATTATTTTGCTATGCTGTGTGTAATGTTTTCCCCTTTATTTCCCCACAATATCTTGAGTAAAGTTACCTAAAGCTTTATGGAATGGATTTGATTTTGGTGGAAACTTACAAGTTTTGGATCCTGACTCAACCTTCATCTGAGCCTGAAATAGGATAGCCATAGGGTGATTTCTCAGATAGTATGGAATAAATAGGAAGATATTGCTTATCTGTACATATCTGTATCTGTATTTATACATATGTAATCTTTGCACATGCATGGCCTTTTATGTCAGTTCATTTGGGCAGCTATAGCAAAATCTTAGATTGAGTCATTTATAAAAAACAAAAATTTATTGCTCACAGTTCTCAAGGCTGTGGAGTCCAAGATCAAGGCTATGTCTGGTCTGACAATGTCCAATGTCTGGTGAAGGCCTGGTCTTCATGGATGGTGCCCTATGGGGCAAACACGCTCTAACCTCTTATATAAGGGCATAAATCTCATTCAGGAGGATGGAGCCCTAATGACTATCACTTCCCAAAGCCTGCACCTCTACCACATTAGGGATTAAGTTTCAACAGGTAAATTCTGGAGGAATGCTAATGTTCAGGCCAAAGCACATATACATATATAACCATATAAATTACATATATTAAAGATATACATTATATGATGTATGTGTGTATATATCATGTTATATATAATTGTACAACCTATTTTCATTATATACGGCAGCTATCTTTATGTTCATACATGTGTGTGAAGATATAATTCATTGAAGTGTTTCAAAAGAGTAGTTCTTAGGATTCCATGCTTTTACCATAATTAGCCAATTGCCTTTCTGACTATTTTGGTTGTTTTAGAAAAACGTCTGATCAGCACTCCCATTGAACATTCCTGGAGGGAAATCTTTTTTGCACATTCATATTAAAATCCTAAAGGGCAAATTCACTTGTGCGAGACTCAACGTATCAGCAAGTTTCTTTGAAAGTTCTGTTATGTATATTAATTTGATGTTCAGAAAATCTTTACCTGTGTTCCCATCAGAGACATTTGAGAGTGTCAAGCCTTTTCCAGCCTGGACATTTTGATTTCGGTAAAAATATTCCCTTCCGGTGTCAGAGTTGCTTCAGAGGCAATTTGTACTGCCTGGCTTTCATGTCTGCTTGCTACATTTTTTTCATCTGGAGCATCGTGATAAAGGCTCCTCTTATTGCTAGTTTTGTCCTTGTGATACTTACCTGGTATGACAAGACATTCTACTGTTGACTTTGCATATTCCTGATTCTCTATTCACCTAAAGGCACCTTAGTTTATATTAGTTAACCCAGTTCTGACACTTTGACCACCCAAGTGAAATATAAATTTCCCATACTGCATTGGGGACACATCTTCGCTAGAACCAGTTTATCACAGTCATTCCAAAAAAATTCTAGAGTAGACATTAGTGTACAATATCAAAATTAGTCTATAAATTTACAAACATAATAACACTCTTAAAATCTAAGGTTTAGTAGAGAATTGTAATTACAAGAAACAATATCATTTCCCAAAATTGTAAATATAGTGAAGCATTTATGTGAATCATGTATAATAAACTTAGAAATTTTTTTAGTAATACTTAAGACAAACATTTAAAACAATTCTCTTGTCATATTTGTGAGGGTTTGCAAACATTTAGCTTAAGATTTACAAACATTTAGCTTAAGATTTCAGCTATGTTATCCAAAACACTACCTATTTAAGATAACAAATTTGGTCCTTAAAGGACTCTAATGATTTATACCCATTATTAAATATAATTTTTAGGAAATGTGTTCATTGTTACGATTTTTTGTTTGACATTATACATTTAGTAATTTATTTCAGAATCTTTTACTCCATATTATGCCTTTTTACTGAAGGAATGCATTGCCCTAATTTGTTAATTTACAAAATGCTGAAAGAATTTGTCGAAAAATGATGAAGTCATAGTAAGAACATGCAATGGCTTCTATTGGGAAGTCACTGGTTATTGAATGATCAATGAGGATCTTTTGATCTTACAACTCCTTTCCCATTTATTATGAGACCATCTCACTGTCACCCAGACTGGAGTGCAGTGGCACAATCGTAGCTCATCATAACCTTGAACTTCTGGGCTCAAGCGATCCTCCTGCCTCAGCCTCCCGAGTATCTGGGGCTACAGCTACGTGCCACCAAGCCTGGCTTACTGTTTTGTTTGTGGAACTGAAGTTTCATTATGTTGCCCAGAATGACAACTCCTTTCTTTAGTATTGCCATAACCATGATGTGGTGTGGATCTCATGAAGATTTAGGTCAAAACTCTATTTGAATCAGTATTAAATACTTATAACTGAAAGCTTCAATGTCTAAAAATTATATTTGAATTTATAGAATAACGCAAGTGAATAAAAATGTTTAACATTTCAATTCTTTCAGTCAATATTGGAACATATTAAATATGTTAATCAGGACATTAGACATTAAAATGTTTACCACTCAAAAATTTAACTATTCATAAGAAATCTTGAATGTCCATGAACATATCTGTCCTGTTCACCACTGCGTCTTCAGTCCCTAGCATAATACTTTACCCTAAATAAAAATGGGTACAATGAAGTGGTATGAAAGACTGAATTCATTAGGATTAGCCTAGATAACTACCCATCTGCATTTAAATAATTTCTTTTAACCCTCATAGTAATTCCCCAGTAGTTACTGCTATTTCCATTTTCTAGGGAGAAAATGTTAGTAGGGCTTACAAATTATAATTTATCAAATTCTCATTTATGTAAAAATAACCTTACCAGTATAAATATGACTAGTTGGAGGAGTTGCTAATGTGTATTGCATGCTTACAATATGCTAGGGACTGTTCGAGTTTTACAATTAATCTTCATGCCAACTTTAAGATAGGTACTATTATTCTCTCCAATTTAGTTATGAGTTAATATTTTTAGATCTTACATATCTATTATGATGTAGAATAGTTTTTGAAAATGATAAATTCTCTTTTCTTAAAATTGTACGTAGCTATTAAAAAGTCAAAGTAGCCCCAAAATGTGCAAAGAAAAAAAAAAAAAAAAAAAAAGAAAATCTCTCTGAAGTACAATCATTTGTAACAATTGGGTAACATTGTTCCAGGCTTATCTTTGTAAAAATACAAAGGCTGTCAGATATAATTTTAAAACCTGGGTTGTATTATACATGATTTTAATATAAACTTAAATAAAATGTATTTTACAAAAGGAAAATAAAAACCGCAGGATTTCTGATAAATTTCTGATAAATATTTCTTTATAACAAACGATACACGCACCTAAAGAAATGTATCAACTTACAAAAGAAATATTATGGAGACCCTTAATGTTATGAGTTCATTATATGTGTTTCTTTTAACATTATGTGTCCATTTTAGGCTATATTAAATTCTTGACAATTCTTATTTTCTTTATATTATTTATATTTTTATATTGTCAAGATATATACCAGTTATTTACAGGTACGGAACCTTCATCCCCCACCTTTACTATTAGTTTTATAGTTATATAATTGAGTATTAGTTATGTAATAGATAGTTACATGTGTTCAAGATCTATTATCATGACATATGAATTCCTGGATTCTTCGGTTTGATTAGTCTGTTAGTCTGATGTAGTTTATCATCAAATAGAAGTTTCATATATGCTGTATTTCCAGTGTTGAAGCTTGCTGAAAAATATTTTATTCTGGTAAGACAAAGTGCCTACATGTAAGTTTCTTGTTGCTCTTTTTCTTTTCTCAGAATTTGGAAGATATTACTCTGTGTTCTGAAGTTGAGTGTTACTAAAAAAGCAGCTAAATAGAATAGCATGTTCTTACAGCATATGATTTGCTTTTTTCCTTTTAAGACCTCGGGTTCAAATCTTCAGTTTCAGAAATTTTCTTCAACTAAAATTTTTGGTTATTTTGGCTCATTTTTCTGTGCTTCATTTTATTCTTCCCAGGGTCACACATTGGGTCCTCTGTTTTTTATATAAAATATATTCTTTTGTAATGTCTTATAAATGTGTGCTTTTATATGACATTCAATTGGATATGGAGGGTAAGTTTGTAGATAGACTTTAATTGCTGGATTATAAGTATTAGAATATGCACTTGATTATATAAGTATTGGTTTGGGTAAACATGAGGTTTTATGAAGAATAAGATATTCATTCTGAATGTAATAAACCAAGTTGAGAAACAATGTTTTTTGTCTTTGTTCTTTGTTGGGTGATTTCTTATAAAGATTTATTAAACGTGTATAGAGCTGTTGAGTTCACTTTAACCACTAAATTTTCCAAAGATTTATTTCTACTATGTAGGATTTGAAAGGTAAAAGAAAAACTTAGAAAATTGAGCCATCATTGTGATCCGTGCTTATTTTGGCAGTACTTTCATGGGATAAATATTTTCATTTTTTATCTTGTGCTCCCAATGAGCTAAGCAATGGATCATTTTATAGCATTTCAAGTAAGGGATGCTTGTTTTCTCATCCTTCTGCCATAAGTCTTTATGATATCTTAATATTAACTAGTAATCTTTAGCAAATTTCAATTTTAGTAGCATTTGCATTCTCTGTACAACTCAATTTCTAAGAGATTACATTCTCCAGAGCTGCCCTGATTCCTGTGGCTTCTTAACACCAAATGCTAAAGTCTTTCTTCAATTCTGTGAACCACATAGTATCCTACAAATATCTTCATTTTGGCTTAGTTTCTATTTACAACCAAATGACCACTTGTAAGTAAGAATAAAAATATTCTTCCCATTAAAAAAAATTCATGATCTCAGGCGAAAAATAAAATCGATGCTTGCAAAGTTATATTCAATTTTATGTCTTGAAATATTTGTGATCATTTAATAAATCCTATAAAAAATCTAAACTTGATCTTTACTGTTTCTCAATCGACTCTTGGAATAAGTTTTCTTTGTATTAAAAAATTTTAGTTGTAAATATTTTTAATAGGAAGAGAATATAGATTTAAAAGTGAAGTAGATGTTTTATAAAACACATACTTGGGAAAGGCAAAGAAGCTCCCATCTTGTCTTTGAGATACTGGGACCCAGATTTGCATAAAGAGGCACCCTCAAGGACATGTGGTCTTATCACATCGAAATGGGCTAGAAAAGGAAGTTCATAGGCAGAGTATTAGGAAGAAAACTGGAAATATAACATGATTCCATATGAAACTACTCTGGCTCTACTTAACCAAGGCAATGCAAATATTGTGAAGAGTTTGCCATGCCTCTAACATGCAAATTACTCTTTCTCCAGAGGCAGCAAAGACTTAAAATTATTCATTTAGTTGAAAAAGGAATTAGAAGATTCATTGTTCGGGCTGCAGACTATTAAATCAATTTGCTATTTTGTATATTACTTTTATACTTAAAGAAGGACTTATGTAAAGTGAAATCCAAAGATCAACTAAGTATTTGTTGAGAAACCCACATATTCTGTATTTCTGTAACAGTATCAATTACATTTTTATAATAAGTTTTCATTCCATCCTTTGATTTAGAAGAGTTGCTAAACTATTTGACCCTGGTAATTTGTTCCAATGAAAATTATAAAGGAGACTTGGGACAAAGTTAACAGCAGAGGATAAGACTAAACACCTCATTTGGGATCCAAGTAAAGATTTGTGAAAATTATAGTCACAGTATAAAGGTCCAGCAAAAATAAAACATCTCATGTCAATAGCCAACCTACAGACCCTATAAGAGTGATACTACAATAATACATGTAACAAAACACTCAAGTGTCCTAATTAGCTACGTTTTTAAAGGGAAATCAATTTGATAGTAGTAAAATCACAGCAAGAAATAGGAACTAGCTATATGCAGAAGATTTCGGTGATAGGAATTTGGAGGGGGGATAAAAGTTAGCCTATGTTCAAGTCCCAATACCAGTAACTCAGAAGGTGGTTTTATTTGTCAATGGGACCTTTAAAAAAAGTAATTGAGATTAAATGAGATTATATAGGTAGGCCCTAATCCATGGGACTATATTTACAAATAAGGCATTGAAAAAGATGATTAAGTTCAAATGAGGCCCAGAGGGTGTGGTATTAATCCAATATGACTAGTGTCACCCAGGGATTCCTGAATACAGGGAAAAGGACAGAAAAGGCCACATGAGGACATAGCCAGAAGACAGCCATTAGCTAGACAAGAAAAAAGGCTCCAGGAGAAAAAAAACCTGCTGACACCTTGATCTTGGACTTCCAGCCTCCAAAACCATGAGAAATAAATTTCTGTTATTTCAGCTGCCCAGTCTGTGAAATTTCATTACGGCAGCCCTAGTAAACTAATTCAATTCTCATCTTCCCAAAGTTCTCCTTCATACAGTGTTTTTACCCCTTTTGTATGAAGTAATTATTTTCTCTTCACGTGGGGGCCATTGTACAATTAAAATACTATTTATGATGTAATTTTTCAAGCCTCAAAGTGTCCAATGTAGAGCAGGCATTATGCATACTAAAATTTATTCAGTGACTTAACCATTGTTTTGTTTTTGAACGCAGCCCTTAATTCTATATGCTGTAAAGTCTAATGCTTTGATTTTTGTAGTGTGCTAAAAATTCAAGTGCATCCTGTTGAAATTCTCAGCAGCAGAGAATAAATTTGGCAAAAGAAAAATGTTTTACTGAATTAAATTCATGGTACTTGCACAGCCTGAGAACACACTCCCAAAGATCTCAATAATATTTCACTGTTTTGTTAGGCTACAAACTTTCCCAGTATGAACTTTCGACCAGATCATTATTCTAATGCCTATATTGATCAAAAACCAATTAATTATGTCTTTCTAGCACAGTTAAGTGAAATGTAGGTGCATAAAAAGTAGCTGAAGCCAGTCTTGGAGAATTTGTTTTTATTTATCTACTTTACCAGGTTTTGCTTTGAGAATACTGGTGACCATTACAAAATTACAGGTACTTTGTACTTCCAAAGTCTGATATTGTACATTGACAAACGATCATTCATTTCATATGAAAAAAATCCCTTATGTCAAGACAAACTCTGGTAATTTTTTTCATCTTTGCAATTAAGTCACCAGAATTCTAGTTTCCTGTGGCATTCTCCATCCTGCATTCCAAACATATTTCCAAGCATACAGCTAGATAATTAAAAAGGTATTACCCCTTTCAATTGCCAACCATTTGTGGCAATTCTGCCCATTATCAGACTGGTATATTTTGGGGGCTTGTAAATTGGTATGGATTGAATGAAGGTTGCCAAATACTGTAGTTTTTACTGTTTAGGAACATACACAAAACATCAGCAGCCTGGCATATAATAGGATAAAAGATAGGAGTAGTGTTGCACACCTCACTTGTGTCAGGTACATGCTATGAGACTTTCCAATACCATCACATTTTTCCCTTCCCAAAACCTTCTAAAGTAGATATTTTAATCCTCAGTTTAGAGAAGAAATTGAGGCTTTGATTAGACTAAAATATTCATCAAATGGGTATCTAACGCTATCTCAAGAGCAATTCCGTCTAGAGTCATTTAGACCAACTGAGTCATGTCCGTCTCTTGTAAATACTTGTTAATCCACTGTGCTTGCACTGTTCTTTGTGACATTTGTGGTCACTGTGAGCACTGAGATAAAAGTTTCAACAGCAAGTAGCCATACTACAGAAGAAATCCTTATATAATGAGGCATTTGGCCAGAAAGTGTCAGATGGACCATGAGTCAGCAGTTTTTTCCCCCATCACAGAATCAGAATTCACTCAATTGGGTTCCTCTGTTAAAATTGTGTAATGTCAGTGAGGACAAAATTTCCAAGTAAAAACAGTTACTTGGAGTTATGTGATGTTTTCTGAAGAAATTAACTGAATTTTAAAAATCTGACTAACACATGGGGGAAATGCCTATGTTATGGTTTAGGATTTATAAAAACAATATTTAGAACCCCTATGCTAGACACTATGCTAAGTGATTTCAGTTATTAGGGTGGAGAGGCAGAATAGGTTAAGTTGCTTAATAAATAAATCTTATAGAAGAGTGGATAATATGTAAATTCACCATATTATTGCTTTACTGGCACATTCCTTTCTTATTCTCTTTTACAACTCAAAAGAGAATCATACAAGATTCAGTTGCTTGTCATTCCTTTTTCACTAGACAAAGAGCAAAGAAATAAAGCAAGGCATTTGCTGGTGCTAAGAAAGCCTCCTTTAGGAAAGCTGAAAGGGGCTGTAATTAGTTCCCAAATACCATCTTAAATTCACTGTGCATGTATTTTTCACACACAAAAAATTGAGCGTTGGAGACCAAAGGACATGGAATGTAAAGTGATGCCACTAAACTCCATTTAGAAATAGTTGTAATGCAATTCCCAGTTGCTGGATTGATTTTATCTGCTCATCTTGAAAAGAAATTGAACCATGAAATATCACTAATATTTCTTATCTCTTTTCTTGTTACAAATTGACAGTGATTGATTTTGAGTAATTATCCTGAAAAAGATTAAAAAATAATCTTCTAGATTACAGGGCAGTCTAGTTCATGTTTTTAATTAGTCCCTTTTTTGAAAGTATGATGGTATCAGATTTGAATAGCACAGTGGATTTCTTAAATAACTTGACTTTACTATGAAAAAAACTATGTAAATTAAGAGCCAAGTTTTTAGTAAAAATCTCAATTGTGGATTAAATTCTTCTGGAAGAAAGCAGCATAGAAATAAAATAGCCAGGGTATCAAAATCAGGGAAGCCTGACATATTCTTGGTTTAGCCATTAGTTACCTTCGTGAAGGCAGATGACCTTTTTGGCCCTGATTTCCTGAATCTGTAAAGTAAAGGAATTCAGGGAGAAGATGCTCTCCAAAGGCCCTTTCCTCTTCTAAGAGTCTGTTTTTATGTATTATATAATTCCATCTTACTTAAATTAACGGTCCATTTTCCATGCAGGCCTCTAAAGTAACATTGGAGAGTGATTAAGAGAAAGTGTAAAGAAAGACTAGCTCATAGAGGAAATAATAGTTCCTTTATGATTCATTGCTTATAGAAAGATGCTCTCAAGAGTAGTGCTTCTTAAGCTTAATTTGCATTCAAATTGCCTGGAGATCTTGTTAAAATGCTGAGTCTGATGAAGTTTGGAGAGAGGCCTGAGAATATGCATTGTTAGTGCACTCCAATGTCCTTGCTGCTGGTTCCAGAATATATTTTGTAAGTGTATTTGCACTGGTTGTAAAATTACTTTTAATGGCAAAACTGCGATTACTTTGCACCAACCTAATATAAAAATCTGGGAGTTGTTAAAAAATATAGATTCCAGGAGTTAGGTCCAGAGATTCAGAGATCAGGATGGGACCACAAATTCTGAATTTTTAAGATGCATCTTTGTGCAATACTGACGCCAGAGGTCTAGGGACCACACATCATACACTTGAGTATACTATCAGAGTCATGGAAGAGAACTGTCTTCCAGCCCTTCTCTAGTCTGTTCAGTTTTTTTCGAATACGGGCGCTGCCTTATTACTGCATTTATTTTTAAAGTAACTGTGAAACCAGTTCTATGGTTGTCTTGTATAAGTCTTTTCGTTTCATGGAATACCTGTTGTCTGGTTAAAATGACAGATTAATATGCATAGGTCTTTTGTTCATCTTTTTTAAACTTGAAGTGCAAGGATATTTCTACCTCTTTAACAAGTATTCATGAAGTTGCCATAAAGGAAATATGTTGAAGTGGAGAGAAAACCGTGGTAGGATCAGGCAAACCCAAATCTCAATTCTAGCATTCCTCAAGCATTCTCAATTCCTTTATTCTGTGCTTTCCTCATACCTGAAACTACAGAAGATCTCAGCCATTAGCAATCCAATTAGACATGCTCAACAGCATGGTGGCCTAGTAGGAGTTGCCAACTAAAGTAATTAGAGTTTAGATAGGGTTACAATTCACAAAATAGTCACTGAAGTTTTCTTACAATACATAAGTAAAATAGTTGATCTGCCCATTTTACTTGTGAGAAGACATGAGATTAATATGCCAACTTGAAATGATATACCTATAAAGCATGTACACATTTCTGTTGGATCATATTGAAGTTAGATTTTCAGACAGGGGAAAAAGGACATCAAAATTTCATAGCTTAGAGATAAAAGTTGGAATATTATATTAAATCCTTAAACATGTGATACAGTACTTTTTCCTTCTCTGAATTTAGGGCAAAGGTTCTCTTGCCCTTCCCATGTTCAACAATATTTGCCCTCAAACGTGTATGAGAAACTGGTCTAGACTCGGGTTAAACTAGGAAACAAGTGAAGCAAAATTGTCAAGTATATTCCAATATTCTAAGAAGGAGGCAAACAAATTTTAAAAATAAATTTTTCCCATTTAGATTTTCTTCCCCACTTTAATTTTTTTTATTATACTTTAAGTTCTAGGGTACATGTGCACAACGTGCAGGTTTGTTACATATGTATACATGTGCCATGTTGGTGTGCTGCACCCATTAATTCATCACTTACATTAGGTATATCTCCTAATGCTGTCCCCTCCCCCCCTACCCCCCACCCCCCACCCCACAACAGGCCCAGGTGTGTGATGTCCCCCTTCCTGTGTCCGTCCAAGTGTTCTCATTGTTCAATTCCCACCTATGAGTGAGAACATGTGATGTTTGGTTTTTCTGTCCTTGTGATAGTTTGCTCAGAATGGTTTCCAGCTCCAAACATGTCCCTACAAAGGACATGAACTCATTTTTTATGGCTGCATAGTATTCTATGGTGTGTATGTGCCACATTTTCTTAATCCAGTCTATCATTGTTGGACATTTGGGTTGGTTTCAAGTCTTTGCTATTATGAATAATGCTGCAATAAACATGTGTGCATGTGTCTTTATAGCAGCATGATTTATAATCCTTTGGGTATATACCCAGTGATAGGATTGCTGGGTCACCTGATATTTCTAGTTCTAGATCCCCAAGGAGTCACCACACTGACTTCCACAATGGTTGAACTAGTTGACAGTCCCACCAACAGTGTAAAAGTGTTCCTATTTCTCCACATCCTCTCCAGCACCTGTTTCCCGACTTTTTAAATGATTGCCATTCTAACTGGTGTGAGATGGTATCTCCCGTTGTGGTTTTGATTTGTTTCTGATGGCCAGTGATGAGCATTTTTTCACGTGTCTGTTGGCTTCATAAATGTCTTCTTTTGAGAAGTGTCTGTTCATGTCCTTTGCCCACTTGTTGATGGGGTTGTTTTCTTCTTGTAAAGTTGCTTGAGTTCTTTGTAGATTCTGGATATTAGTTCTTTGTAGATTCTGGATATTAGCTCTTTGTCAGATGAGTGGACTGCAAAAATTCTCCCATTCTGTAGGTTGCCTGTTCACTCTGATGGTAGTTTCTTTTGCTGTGCAGAAGCTCTTTAGTTTTAATTAGATCCCATTTGTCAATTTTGGCTTTTGTTGCCATTGCTTTTGGTGTTTTAGACATGAAGTTCTTGCCCATGCCTATGTCCTGAATGGTATTGCCTAGGTTTTCTTCTAGGGTTTTTATGGTTTTAGGTCTAACATTTAAGTCTTTAATCCATCTTGAATTACTTTTTGCATAATGTGTAAGGAAGGGATCCAGTTTCAGTTTTCTATATATGGCTAGCCAGTTTTCCCAGCACCATTTGTTAAATAGGGAATCCTTTCCCCATTGCTTGTTTTTGTCAGGTTTGTCAAAGATCAGACAGTTGTACATGTGTGGTATTATTTCTGAGGGCTCAGTTCTGTTTCATTGATCTATATCTCTGTTTTGGTACCAGTACCATGCTGTTTTGGTTACTATAGCCTTGTAATATAGTTTGAAGTCAGGTAGCATGATGCCTCCAGCTTTGTTCTTTTGGCTTAGGATTGACTTGGCAATGCAGGCTCTTTTTTGGTTCCATATGAACTTTAGTCGTTTTCCAATTCTGTGAAGAAAGCCATTGGTAGCTTGAGGGGGATGGCATTGAATCTATAAAGTTACCTTGGGCAGTGTGGCCATTTTCACAATATTGTTTCTTCCTACCCCTGAGCATGGAATGTTCTTCCATTTGTTTGTATCCTCTTATTTCATTGAGCAGTGGTTTGTAGTTCTCCTTGAAGGGGTCCCTTTCACATCCCTTGTAAGTTGGATTCCTAGGTATTTTATTCTCTTTGAGGCAATTGTGAGTAGGAGTTCACTCATGATTTGGCTGTTATTGGTGTATAGAAATGCTTGTGATTTTTGCACATTGATTTTGTATCCTGAGACTTTGCTGAAGTTGCTTATCAGCTTAAGGAGATTTTGGGCTGAGATGGTGTTTTCTAAATATACCAGACTTATTTTAGATCCAGGGGTACATGTGCAGGTTTGCTATATAGATAAATTGCATGTTTGAGGTACAGATTGTTTCATCACCCAGGTGATAAGCTAAGTATCTAACAGGTAGCTATTCAATTGTGACCCTCCTCTCCCACCTTCCAACCTCAAATAGGTCCCTATGTGTATTGTTCCCTTCTTTGTGCCCACGTGTTCTCAACATTTAGTTCCCACTTATAAGTGGGAACATGCAGCATTTGCTTTTCTGTTCCTGCATTAATTTGCTTATGATAGTGGCCTCCAGCTCCATCCATGTTGTTGCAAAGGACATAATCTCATTTTATGGCTGTGCAGTATTCCATGGTGTATGTGTCCACGTTTTCTTCATCCAGTCTACTGTTAATGGGCAGCTAGGTTGATTCCATGTGTTTGCGATTGTGAATAGTGCTGCAATGAAGATGTGTGCATGTGTCTCTATGGTAGAACAATTTATATTTCTTTGTGTTTATTACCCAACAATGGGATTGCTGGGCTGAATGGCTATTTCTCAAAAAAAGACAAAAAACACCACACACACACAAAAACAAAAAACCACCACCACCTTAAAACTACCAAACTGCCTTCCATGAAGCTCAGCTAATTTACATTCCCACCAGCAGTACATATGCATTCCTTTTTCTCCGTAGCCTCACCAGCATCTGTTTTTATTTAAAAAAAACAAAACAAAACCAAAACACTTTTTTCCAGCATGCCAGCAGGTGTTAAAACTTTCCATGGAGAAAAGCAAAGCAGGAAAAGATGCAACATTGTGGGAGGAGATTTACTTGTAATTTCTCAGGGAAGAAAGGCTTCACTGAAAACTTGACATGTGATCAAGGACCTAAGGAAGGTGGAGAATGAGCTCTGCAGTTTTATGGGTTGTTCTGAGTTTGAAAGTACAAACGCCCTTATCCATGTGGCAAGTTCAAAGAACAGAAAAGTCAGTGTATCTGGAACACAGGAAGAAAAACTTGGGGCAAACATACTTCTTAGAAGCTCAGTGTGCCATATGAAGGATTTTGGGTTTTACTGAGTGAATTGAGCAGCATGGGACATTTTGAGTAGAGGCATCATGTGCTGTGATTTTTATTTTGAAATGGCCACGGTGGCTCTTGTGTTGAGAATGTATACAAGGAAACAAAGTCAGGGAGATGAACTAGAGCAGATACTGGCAAACTCCAGTACAAGGATCTGATCTGGACTGCTGCCTGTTTTGGTAAATGAAGTCTTATTGGGACATGGACATGCTCATTTAATTGCATAGTGTTGATGGCAGTTTTCACATTGTGGCAGAATTAAGTAGTTGAAACAAGGATCTTGTGGCCTATTATATCTAAAACAACTTTAGATCTAACTCTAAATACAGAAAACAGTTTGCACATCTCTGAATTAGAAGGCTATAATCCAACAGATATAATGGAAGCCTGTATCAGATTAGTAGTGGAAGTGATTAGAAATACTTAGATGCTGCATATATTGAAAGTAGAGCCAACAAATATGCTGATAGGAGAAAGGTCTAAAAGAATGACTTTCACCTGAGCAATGGGAAATAACTGCATTTACTTAGTTGAAAGATTGTGGGAAGAGCACATTTAGAGGTTCAGATCATGAGTTTGGTCTTGAGATACCTAACACATCCAACAAATAGGTACAGTAAACAGTTGCACATTTAAGTCTAGAGTTCAGCAGAAAGATCTTAGCTAGTAATATAAATTTGGGAGGTTTTGGCATGTAGCTGGTATTACACATCATGGATGAAATCACAGGGCAGTGATGTTGGAGAAGGAAAGGTTCAGAGGTTACACCTGAAGCTTTCGAGATTTTGGAAGTCATGCAGATATGGTAAAGTCAGCAAAACACAATGATAAAGAGCAGCTAAATGAGATAGACAAGGACACATGAAATCTTTGATGCCTCAATAATAAGGTCATCAGCCAAGTTAAGTGCTGCAGCTCTTTTAGGTAAGATTGGGAAGGAAAATTTATTGCTAGCTTAGAACAATGTGGAGATGATCGATAAACCTTGAGGGACATTTTAGTGGCATATGGGGTAAAAATCCTGAGTGGAATGAAGCTAGGAGAAAATGAAGAAACTGAAGATGGCTCAAAAAGAAAATTGGAAGTTTTTCTCTGAAGGAGAGAAGATAGCAAAACGATGTGGTACTGACAATTCTTTAAATTTCTTTTTCTGAAGAGAAATAGCAGGATGCTTGTATGCTATTGGATAATTTGGTCAAGAAAGGAAGAGGATAATGCCTAAAAGAAAAAATTAAAAGCAATGTGTTTGAGCAAGTGCACAAGTGGAAGGGATGTCCTTCAATGAGAACACAGATTGTTCAATCAAAGCAAGAGAAGTAAAAGCAGAATATATAGGCAATATAGAAACAGGTGAGTAGATGGGAGTGTAGCAGCTGGGGATAGTCTCTTCTGATTACTTCTTTTTAAAAGCTTTTTTCTTTCTTTTCAACATAAGAAGCAAAGTCAAAAAACTGAGGGGAAAGAGGTCTTGGAGGTATGAGAGAAGAGTAGAGGGTATGCAATATCCATTAAGAGAGGAGGCAAGTGAGTAGGGGAATATAGAATTTCTGTGTAATACGTTGGGCTAAGAGTCACAACAAAGCATACATTAACATACAATGAAAATATTCTAAATATCCAACAAGAGGATAATAGTGAGAAATAAGGATTCTAGAACTTTCAGTAAATGAACTACTATGAAGTTATTAGTTTTTTAATATGCTTAACATAGGAAAATCTCAATGTGGAAGAATAAAGCTACAATTCTTTATATTCTATATTGTTACCAGGAAGTGCAGGAATCCTCAATTCTTAGACTTGGAGAAAGTTCTGCCAAGTGATGATTTAACCAAAAAAAGGAGAATTTATTGAAAGAAAGTAGAGTGCAGAGAGTTTGCTTAAAGTGACAGTATAAATCTGAAAAGATGAGTCAGAGCCAGGTACTTAAAGGGAGTGGGACAGCTGCAGCCCCTGAGTGTTCTGCATTGGGTTTTTATGATATCAAATTCTTTCTTGAAGTTCCCTTCTGTCTTAAGTCTCTTTTTTTGGGGGGGAGGTCTAGTTTTTCCACTCCTACATTAAGTCTCCTTCCTTTCCCCATGGACTTCTCAACCCAGGCTCGTAGGACCCTCCCTTATCACTATTAGGGTGCATGTGTGGGTCTGGTGTCAGATACGACTGGCGCCTGCATTATCCCTTATAACTTTCTTCTTTGCCTTTTGCCTCTTGTTAGGCATGTAGCTAGCTCCATTCTGACAGGTTAAATGCAGAGTGAATGGTTATGGGGCATCTTACTGGACATTCCTTTCCACATGGATATTCCCCTTCTTTTTCTTCATATCTATAGCATGCAGGTTTCAGGTGATCCCTGGGCTGTGATATTTTCCAGACCTCCCCTTTTTTGGGGGCTTCCTTCTCCTGCTCATGTCTGGTTCTCTGCCTACTCTAACATTATTATGCAATTTAACAAGTGACAAAGGCATTAAGACTCCAAAGTCACATTACTAGGAATTGATAGCCTAGGTTACAATCTAGGTTTGACTGATTTCAAACTGATTTCCAGGCCACTTAATTTGAATTTTAAGTATTATGTTTAAAATCTCCAAAATTTTTTAAAGAGCTATTACATAAATATTGTTTTCTAATTGAACAATTGTTTCAACTAACGTATAAGTTCATATACATTGTGTTTCTAATGTTCCAGGTCAATCACCCTGAACAGTTTTTGGGCAAACTATTTCTGTCATTCAACACCTCAGTCAGTTTTGTAAAAACTTTAGCCAGTTCTGTCGTTTTTAGAGTACTCTAATGAAATCTTCATGTAAATCACCAAAATCACTAACATGCTAATTGACTCTTGAAAATAGTAAATGAAAGTTATAGAATTACAGAAGCTTCTTCGACCAATGAAAATGGTCTTATATAACTAAAAGGAATACGTTGCTAGATAGAATTGTCGAAGTTCTTAGCATTTTGAATAAAGAATTGAACAAAATTCACAAAGTAGCAAAAGATGGAAGCAAGAGAAGATAGCCACAACAACAAAAGAACTGAGTAAAGAAGGCACAGACTTATTCAAGATAATTCAGAGCGGGAGAGAGCTCAAGAAAATAGTCCTAAGAGCTCCCGACTGCATTCCTCCTCAGGGTTTTTATAAAGCCAAAAGAACTGGCAACAGGTGCCCTTTAGAGGCCTCCAAATGGTTACACCCTATGACCAATCAGAGGCTGAAGTGGATGCTTGGCTCACAGTCAATCAGAGGCTGAAGTGGAAACTTCTGTCTCCTGATCACAGGCGTGAGGATGTGGCCTGTATGCGCCCAGTCTTGCCAAGACCTGGCTGCACCTGCTGTTGTTTAGTTTATGTCTCAACCTCCGTTTACACTAATTCCCTATTCTGCCTCAGAATGAATTTCTGGCATAAATGAATCAAGAAACAAAACCCAAATTTGGTATAGTTTGCTCCTTTATGATAATCTCTTTAAGCAAACATAGTTTAAGTTTCAGGTTGTATCCTCCAAAGACTTTTTCGGTTTTTTCCACATGTGAGACTTACCCCTGATCTCTAACAGCTGACAGTTAGATGATCCCACCTTGTCCCATGACCATTAATATTTTCTTATATGTTAATGACTTCCAGATTTATAGCTTCTATTCAGTTCTCATCTTTTGAGCTTCAGTCAGGCATATTTATCTGTCTTCTTGACATCTCCCTTAGGTTAATTCAAGCATAATATGGTCAAAACAGATCATCTGAGAGTTTTGCCACATCTGCAAGAATAAAGATCATACTCAGTAATCAGACTGCTGGCATTCCAGAGAATGTTGACATCACTCTGAAGGAAGGCCTAGTTATTTTGAAGGGGCCCTGAGAAACTCTGTTGAGGGACTTTAATTATGTGAATGTAGAACTCGGTCTCTTTGGGGGATGGGGGGAAGAAAGGTAGAGGCTCCAGCTTGACAAATGGCAGGGAAATAGAAAGAAACTGGCTACTGTGCACACTATCTGTGGCCATCCAGAGCATGATCAAGGCGTTACAACGAGCTTCCATTACAAGAAGAGACCTGTGCATGCTTACTTTCCCATCAATGTCATTATTCAGGAGAATGGGTCTCTTGTTGAAATTCAAAATTTCTTAGTGAAAAATGCATCCACAAGGTTCAGGTGAGTCTGGGTGTTGCTTCTTTAATATCTCAAACCCAGAAAAATGAGTTAATTCTTGAAGAAAATGACATTGAACTTATATCAAATTCTGCTGCTTTGATTCAGCAAGCCACAACAGTTAAAAACAGAAATCAGGAAAATTGTGTGTGGTATCTACATCTCTGAAAAAGGAATAGTTTAGCCCCCTGATAAGTAAAGCCTAAAAGTTGTCCAGCTTAGGAAACAAAATGCTGATTCCTCAAATCCATTTATGATGTTTTAAAGATTTAACAAAAACCCTCTACTGAAAAAGAAAACAAACAACAACAAAAAACACACGCAAAAAAACCAAGCAACCAACTAATCAGAATATCTGAATTATAGCTCTCCCCTCAAGTTATTTCCCATTTTTATAATGTCACCATCATTTGCTGGAGCCAAGAACCATCTTTAATTCCTCTTTTTCTCTGAAACCATATTTACTCAATGAACAAGTTTTCCAGGACTTTTTCTACAATACATGTAAATTCAGTCCTTTGCTCCCTTGCAGCTCTCTAGTCCAAGCTCCAATCATCTTCAGCTGGTTTTAACAGTCTTCTAAATAGTCTGAATATTTTTCCAGTTCCTCTAATTTATCCACACACAAAAAAAGTTTTTGAAAGATAATTCAGATAACATCACTTTCCCATTTAAAACCTCTTAATGCTTATTGTTAAGCATTATTAACAATATAATGCTTATTGTTAATATAAAACAGAAACTCACTCTTCTGGTCTATAAGATACTACATGATTTGGATTATGTCTGGATTTCTACGTATCACTCTACCCCCTGGCTTTTTCTTCAGTTGCACTGTTCTTTGTGTTCTTGGAAGACACTAAGATTTTCTAGCCTTAGATTCTTTGTATCCACTCTCACCACTGCCTAGACCACTTCCCATCGTTCTTATATTTCAGATCTCCTATGAAATGTCACACACTGGGAGAGTTTTTTCTTGACCATTCTATCTAGGATAGATTTTCCACCTCTGAATGTATGTTTTCTCTACCAAAACATCTGTTTATTTCTCCTATGGAACCTAACACAATCTTTAGGTATTTTGTTTATCCATGTGTTTCTTTATTTTGTCTAATTTTTCATAGGTTTTTTACTGAAACTCCAGTGCCTATCACCTATCATGTTCTTAATTTTTGAATGAATGGATAAATGAATAAATGAATTAATATACCATTTTCACTCATTGCAGAAGCGATAGTTCATTTTGATAGTTTATAAATTCATTAGTTTCCATGCACAGTCAATTGATATTTAATTACAGGTGATAATTGTCTTCTTAACACTGCTTTACTCCCCATTTTTAGGTGGTAAGGATTCTGTGTTAGTCAACTTCTGCAGCTATTTGGTACACCAAACATCTTTTTTTTTTTTTTTTTTTTTTTGCCTTCTTTCTTTATAATTCCAATGGATATTGATAAGGAAACTATTTAGCTGAATACCTCCAGCTCTTTCTCATTTTCACTCAAGCCCTAACCTATGGGTGGATATTTTCCCTATTTTAACCAACTCTGACCAGTTTTAACATTGCATAAATCACAATACAAATTTATAAAATACAGGATCTGTACATAAATTTGTAGAAGGTAGTAAAAATATGTTTTTAAAAAATGAATTTGAATCAGAGGGAAAAGTGTTTAATCATAAAATCTCATCCCAAGTGGCTGAAATCAGAGCATGAGACAGAATTTATTAAGGCAATATATAGCCAGCTGAAATAGATCAGATTTTTTTTTTTTTTTTTTTTTTTTTTTTGAGACGAGACGGAGTCTCGCTCTGTTGCTCAGGCTGGAGTGCAGTGGCGCGATTTCGGCTCACTGCAACCTCCGCCTCCCGGGTTCACGCCATTCTCCTGACTCAGCCTCCCGAGTTGCTGGGACTACAGGTGCCTGCCACCATGCCTGGCTAATTTTTTGTATTTTAGTAGAGACGGGGTTGCACCGTGTTAGCCAGGATGGTCTCGATCTCCTGACCTCATGATCCGCACCACAGCCACTCGTTATTAATTTTAGAGAATGCCACTTCCAAACTTTTGGTGATCTTTAACCTAAATTCCAGAATCTCACAGAAAGATGTAACTGGAGATTGTATAACGTCATACCTCAAACATCTGCAGTAGAAATTATTAAATTGTCTTTGGAGATTCAGTAAATTTATACGTATAATATATAATAAGTTATCCTTTTTTGTCACAGAAAGCATTTGCAATGCACCTTTTAGATTCTGTTTTACAGTCTGCTGGGCCAAATGGACACAGCCAGAGCCCACTGTTGCTGGTTTCTATACTGGCCCATATTAACCTAGCTAATGCTTCAACAGAGTAGAAAGCACATTTACTTTCACTGTCTCATTTAATGTTCTTTATCCATCAACATGTACCGAAGAATGTTTAATGGGGAGACAGAGCATGGCTAACCAGATAGACGTAACTTTTTACTGAGCTATGCCTTATAGAGGCTGACACGTTTTAAAGGTATAGAACAAGGAAAGGAGTGTCACAAAAAGTATCAAGTACAAGTACCCTCACATCGATCTTATTGGTTGAGGGGGATTGAAGAGTACATGAGGTAAAGAGAAAGACCTATGTGAAGAACTCAAAGTACTTCTAAGAAAATCAAGGAAAGTCAACATAGCTAATAATCAGAATGTGGGTGAAATATTACTGAGATGAGATAAGGGAAGGAGAAGGAGGCCCTAATCAAGCAGTTTGTTCTTAGGAAAATGAGAAGTCACTGAGAGTATAATAAGGATAATAATCCTTTTGAAACAGTTCTCAATACTGTCCCCCTCACTGATTTTTTTTTTTTTTTTTTTTTTTTTTAACATCTTGGCTCCAAGAAATGGAAGAGCAAATTGTAAACTCAGAAAACTGAAAGTAGAAGTAGCCATTCCCATTGCCAGAAGGGAGCTGGTAGGCAAAGACAGAAAGTGAAGGAGAAAACTTTCCTGTTGGTCCTCTACTTTATTTTACCTCAGTCAGCAACATCATAATTCTAGCAATGGAAACAACCAGGTAATTTTTCAGGAGGGTGTTTCTCACTTTCCAGCTGCATATTAGGAAAATTTAAGTTTCCTGAGAGGGAATGCCAGTGTAACCCAGGTGGTATGTAAAGCAGTAGCATAAACAGTTGAGAAAGGGAAGATTCCCAATTTTCCACAGGTCTTCTAGTTTTCCATTAAGCTTCAAGAAGGTCGTGGAAGATAATTGGGATATGATCGGGCTTGCCACCTCACGCCAAGGTCTATACAGTTAGGTAAAAAAGCCCCATAGAGAAAGGGAAAGAAGAAGTGCAATTAGGCCTCTGACAGTATCTGCAGAGCCACAAGGCTGCAGAGAAAGTTCTCAGCTGGGTGTGTGAAGGCACTGAATGCTCCCACAGCAGAGTAGTATCCTACCTAGCAAGACCAGGTAAGAGCCAGATCAGGTAAGAGACAAACCAGGTGAGCCAGACCAGATAAGAGCATTTATAAGAGCCAGATAGAGTGAAAAGCAGGCCACAGGTTTCCCTTGCAATAGACATCAGCAGCTGTTGACAGTTAGTGCAAGGGGATTTACACTGGGGCCCAGGAAATTTCACATAAAACTTTCACAAAAATTAATGTCAGAGGAGTGAATAATGCAATCTCTGCAGAGTGTGTAGTAGAAGAAAAGGGGTCAGGTGCAGTGGATCATGCCTGTAATCCCATCAGTTTGGGAGGCAGAGGCAGGCAGATCATGTGAGGCCAGGAGTTCAAGACCAGCCTCGCCAACATAGAGAAATCCCCATCTCTATGAAAAATACAAAACAATTAGCCACGTGGGGTGACTCATGCCTGTAATCCAAGCAACTTGAGAGGCTGAGGCAGGAGAATTTGAGCTGGGAGGTGCAGGTTGCAGTGAGCCAAGATCCATCCCACTATTGCACTCCAGCCTGAGTGACAGAGGGAGACTCTCAATTAAAAAAAAAAAAAGAAAAGAAAAAGGAGGCATAGGACAGAACTCCGAGTTTTGGAGGAAGGTTCCAAAAGAAAATAACATTCTGAGTAAGGAATGTTTGATTGCATTGACTGAAAATTTCCACTGGACTTGAAATTGGAAGACATTAGTGACCTAAATAAAAACAGATTTTGCGAAGAGGAGAAGAACTGAAGAGAGAGTGAAGTAGCTGTTGAGTAAATGAGAGAGTAAAGGATAGATGAGGAATAGAGGCAACAACTATAGGCTTTTCAAGAAATTCAACAGTGAATGGGAGAGAAGATAGGTGATTCTTGAAAATGAAGTAGAGTGAGAAAAGTTTGTCTTTTGTTTGTTAAATAATTTGTTTGTTTGTTTTGAGGAAGAGTCCTGAGCATATTTAGTTGTATGAGGGAAGGAATCAGAACACAGAGAGAATAGATAATACTCCATGTGGGCCACCCCAAAAAAAGAGCAGCAGGAAAGGCATTGTGGCTTCCATTTTACAAATAAGAAAACTAAGACTTAGATTTAGTGGTTTGCTGAAGGTCAGGAACTGTTGATGTATTTGGACAAGAAGAAAGCCTTTTTTGTTCATATGTTCCAATTCTTCTTTCAATGTATTTAATATCCTCATTTGCATTAGGACACTGCTGGATGTCGAGATTGGTTAAATGACCTATAACATTTCATCTCATTGCATTGAATTCATAGACTACTAAGAATTGTGGAGTCCCTGAGTGATCAGTACATGAGGTTCTTGTGAGATCATTGCATGTGAGGTAGTTAGGTTTGTAACTCCTACTACTGTTTGTGAATTTTTTTGGTGCTGGTTACAGCAACCTCCACCTCCCAGCTCAAGTGATTCTCCTGCCTCTGCCTCCCAAGTTGCTTGTGTTACAGGCATGAGTCACCACACTCAGCTAATTTTTTTGTATTTTTAGTAGAGATGGGGGTTTCTCTATATTGGCCGGGCTGGTTTTGAACTCCTGGCCTCACGCGATCCACCTGCCTCAGCCTCCTGAAGCGATGGGATTACAGGCGTGAGCCACTGCACTCAACCCCTTTTCTTGTACTACACACTCTGCAGAGATTGCATTATTCACTCCTCTGACATTAATTTTTGTGAAAGTTTTTGTGAAATCTCCTGGGCCCCAGTGTAAATCCCCTTGCACTAACTGTCAACAGCTGCTGATGTCTATTGCAAGGGAAACCTGTGGCCTGTTTTTCACTTTATCTGGCTCTTATAAATGCTCTTACCTAGTCTGGCTCTTACTTTGTCTGGCTAGGTAGGATACTATTTTGCTATGGGAGCATTCAGTGCCTTCAGACACCTGGCTGGGCACCTTCTCTGCAGCCTCGTGGCCCTGCAAATACTGTCAGAGCTACTGCTTTGCCCTTTGTAATCCTGAGGGAGAAAGACAGGGAAAGATCAAACAATGGAAAAACCGTGAAAACGCTTCTAGTCTTGGACAATGGGTAGAGGAAATAATGTTTCCAGTTCTTAGTGCTTGGTCAGCTGAAAAGCAAGAATTTTATCTCTTTTCATAAGTTTTGGGAAAACTACAGTGTGGTTTTTGCTAAATGTAAGGAAAGGAGAATGCTAATTGATATTTTATCTATATTAATATAAACAGCTAAAAATGGATAACTTTTATGAATCCTGGCTATGTGCTAGGCACACTAGTATGATAGCACTAAATACCTCATTGAATCCTTACAGGGTTCTGAGACAGGATATGCTCTCTCCATATTAGGAATAAGTAATAACTAACTTCAACTCCTCACTCTACCACTTGTAAGTGATGTGACTTTTGGCTAATATGTTAGTTTTACATGGCTATAAAGAAATGCCTGAGACTGGGTAATTTATAAGGCAAAGAAATTTATTTGGCCCACAGTTCTGCAGGCTGTACAAGGATGGTGTCAGCCTCAGGAAGGCTGACACCATCCTTGGTGAGCCTCAGGAAGCTTTTAGTCATAGCAGAAGGAAAGGGAAACCAGCGTGACACATGGCGCAAGACGGAGCAAGAGAGATGGGGTGGGAGTGGTGGGTCTCAGACTCTTTTTAACAATCAGCTCTCATGGTAACTCATTACTGTGAGAAGGCACCAAGCCATCCACTAGGGATTTGCCTCCATGACCCAAACACTTCCCACCAGGGTCCACCTACATCCAACACTGGGATCCCATTTCAACATGGGATTTGGAGGGGACAAACGTCCAAACCATCTCAGCCAGCTATTCAACCTATTGTGCTTCAGTATCCTTATCCATTACATTTAAATGAGAATGACAATAATACCTTCAATGTAGGGTTGTTATGAGAAGCAAATGAGTTACCATTTTTTCAAAGAACCTTACAGTGAGAATATCTAAGTTTGTGTAATATAATTATCTGATTTTAAAACAAATTCAGCTCCACCAGCTCAGAACTATACATCAGTTTCTTGAATCCCGTTGGAACCGATAATATATTTTTTAAGAGCAAAATAAGCAAGCATAATTATGTTAATTCTATAATTCAAATAAGTCGTAGAGTTTCTGGACTACCTTAAAGAACAAGTGATCATGCATTACAGTAGAATCTAGAATATGTTTTTGATTGGAAATGTTTACAAGTGTCAAGGAAATATTTTTTGTGAGATGAGTTGGAGATTGCTTGTTGTTTACATATAGAAAATGGGAAGAAATTTGATACCTTCCAATGAGTTATCAGTCAGATAGTTTCTCTATTTACTTGGCTCAGGTTATTTATATTTACTTGGTTCAGTTTAATTGCAGCTTGATACACCTGCTGGAAAGATCACCAACGAAACACAGCAGAAGAGTTTAGGTGAGAAAAGCAGTTAAAATTCTCCTCTGTAGTCTTCACTAGATCATACGGAAAGGAAGTGATTTCTGAATAACTGAATTCATTTGAACTTGTATTAGATTATCAGGCAGTTTTGTTTCGTTTTTGACTGCTAAAAACGCTGTTTTCCATAAAATCCAGATACCTCCCTTACCTCAGCCAACTTGTAAGTATCTTTTACTACTGATTTTTTCCTTACCAGTTGAATTCTTGAAAATGCTTTGAAAAATAAAAATGCACTATTAAAGATATTTATTTATAGCATGGTGTTATTTTCTTTTTCTTTTTCTTTTTTTTTTTTGAGGTGGAGTCCCGATCTGTAGCCCAGGCTGGAGTGCAATGGCGCAATCTCGGCTCACTGCAAGCTCCGCCTCCTGGGTTCACGCCATTCTCCTGCCTCAGCCCCCCCGAGTAGCTCGGACTACAGGCACCCGCCACCACGCCCGGCTAATTTTTTGTATTTTTAGTAGAGACAGGGTTTCACTGTGTTAGCCAGGATGGTCTCGATCTCCTGACCTCACGATCCATCTGCCTTGGACTCCCAAAGTGCTGGGATTACAGGCGTGAGCCACCGCGCCTGGCCCATAGTGTTATTTTCTGTGTTTCAGAACTCTGCTAGGTTAAGAAGTACTGAGTTTACTCCAAATTATTTTATTAGTAAGCATCAGTTAGAGGGATTATCTAATCTTGAGAAATGAGATGCTTTTCTGGCATTTAAAATATCTGCTTAGACATGTTATTATAAAGGTCAAGAAAAGAAAGAAGAAAATGATAAAACTTTGATCAATGAAATGTTTTTATCTTCTGGAAAGTCTCTCAAATGTCCAACATTTTCAGTAATTCCTAATAATAATTTCTAAATGCCTGATCTCATAGAGATGAATAAACATATTTTTAAAGTTGACATATTGAATAATGTCATTAAAATACCACAAAATATAAACCTTATACATCATTCTACAGGTATAAGAACACATAATTTTAGTGACATATTCAGATTATTACCAGAAATATGTGTATTTTAAATTTCTGCATGTATGTCTTTTATCTGAGCAAGATACAGTAAGTTCTTAACAATTGACTGTGTCTATGTCTATAAAGAAGGTGAGTGAGGGCAGGGTGCTGCTACCTTCTGTTTCTGCTTCTGATTTCCTCTCTACCCTGCTCTGTCCCCAAGAATCTGAGATGAGCCACATCAATGCATTTCTTTGCCCTCTGTTTCTAGTTGGATTTGTTCAACAGGCTGCATCAACAGAAGATCAGAGGGAGAGGGAGAAGTGATGTAGGAGTATGTTTTTCCTTTTTGCTGTCTCCATGCCAGATTGAGGTCAGGTGATTTTGTCCCTCTAGAAAAGGCTGTAACTTCTGTCAGGAGGCCCTGTTCCTGCAGCTGTTCTCTTCAGCTTCCGGTAATAATTTGCATCCCTTCACCTGAGGCCCAGAAAAAATACTTTTTTCTCTTGCTATTATTAGTCTCAATATATTGCATTATCTATGGATGAGGTCTTTAAACCTTGGCCTACTTTGACAATAATTCCTTTAATAAAATTTTCTCAAATTACGCCCACTTGAGTGCTCTGTTCCCTGGCTGAATCTGTTAAAGAGTGGGGAATGGATTCCTCAGAGTACTGAGTTTTAAAGCAGTAATTTTCAATGGTAGCATCGTCTCTTACTTGCCTTGTTGCAATAATCTCTTATTGGTCTCCCTTCTTCTAACCTTGATTCATCAAAGTGGATCTTCAACACGGCTGCCAGAATAATCTTGTTAAAATGTAAGGAAGATCAGTTCATTTCTCTGCTCAAAGGTCTTAGAGGATTTTAAATCTAAATATCCAAGATATTTCCATGTCCTTGGAGCCCTAACAATCTGCCCCCACCTGGCTCCCTTACAGCTTTGCTCTGGTCTCCTCTGCTAGTTACCCCTTACCTGTTCCACTGCTCTGGTTGGCAATGTTTCTTGAACACACCAGACATTCTCCCTGTTGAGGATCTTAACACTTGCTCTTCCTGCTGCCTGGATTGCTCTTCCATATGGCTTCTTCCTTCACTGACTTCAGATCTATCTATGCTACGATTTCAGCTTCCAAAGTAGTCCTTTCCTAAACACTCTATTTAAATGAAGCCACATCCTCTCCTGGGCTCCTTTACACAGTTTTTATTTTATTTTTTCTCTAAAGTACCTATCACTAGCTAACATATTTATTTTGTGCTATTTCTCTTTAAAAAATGTAAATTGCATAAAAATTGATTTATTTCTGTTTGCCCCTACAATCTATATCTGCAGAGCAGCACCTGGCTCTTAGTAGGCACCTACTATATACTGACTGAAAGAATGAAGAAATGAATGCATGTAACTCACTAGAGTTAAGCAACATTTTACTCAGGTCACATTTACTTTAGCCGTAGTATATTGATGATTAAATTAATTAAATCAATTATTTAATAAATAGCATTGATACAGTTCTATGCTGAAAATTTAATTGCTCCCTGATATTTCCATCTTTTTAATATACACAAATAGACAGATTGCAAGTCTTAATTTACCCTTAAAACAATATTTGTTACATAAGTAAAATGAATCAGTAAATGGATTTTTGAACTAGCTCTACTAGTAATTTACACTATATAACATAAGGCAAAGTCATTTTAATTTCTCTGTGCTCCAGTTTCCCCACCTATAAAATTAGGGATAGGATTAGATGATTCTTAAGGTCCATTCTTCTGAAATTCTGAGAGGTGATTGTTACATAAAATGTCTTTTCAATATGTTTATATATTTTAAAATGTCATCTAAAATTATAGTGTAATTGATGCTAAGTACAAAGAGTAAGTGACATCTTCAGGAAACACACAGGCCTTATTTGTCTTTTCATTTTCTTTGCTAACAATATATTAGAAAGTCTCTTTCTGGAGGATAAAAACAGATAAAATTATCAGGAGACTAGTGATCACAGATAACACATTGAAATAAAGGTATAATTTTGAGTTGACTGTTTTTCACTAATGTATTAAGAAGCAGATGAAGTACGTCTGAATTCCAGATTATATTGCAATGAATATTTTTGTTTTTTATATGTCTGGAAATTTACGGAGGATTATCTCTACAGAGGATCATCTCACAAATTTCCAAATTCAAAAAATGACTTTACATTGATCTCAAATGAGTACTTTAAATTGAAATGAACCTTTTATATTTGACATATTTTTTGCTTATAAAATTGATACCGTACTCCCAGAAAATTCATGTAAAATTTATAAGAGTCTCTAGATGGTTCTTATCTATTTATGGATCTGAAAATACGAAGTGACAAGTTTCTGAATTTTCGTCAGCACTTGCATTGTGCCAACACAGCAAAAATTAGATGCTATTTATCATTTTTGAATTTTCACCACCAGAAATGTCATTAATTTTAATGATAAAATCCTGTTATACTTTGCATGGAGTTGACCTTTTGAGCTCTCAGAAAAAATGTATCATATAACCATAAGATGGTATTATTGTTACTTGGAAATGAAGTAGATTTCTCATCTTTTCATAATAGTATGATGGACAAATATGTTTGTGTCTTTTGTCATTTTTACTTTCTGCATATTAAGTGCAATATTCATTTTGAAAATAAGTACTTGTATATTTACATGTATATTTTATTTTAAACTACTGGAAAGTAAAAACAAATACAATTATTTACATACCTCTAGCAGGCAGCTAGAAAGTGTTTTTATTACATTTATTGTTTTATCATCTCAATTATTTTCAATAAAATCTGAAGTAAAATTATTACTTATTAATAAACTCAAGCCCATAAATATCTTTTATCCCGCTACAAAGTGGTTTTTTATCCTGCATCAATTTATCTTGATTATGAAACAAATTCTCAAATGAGTAAAAAATGTAATGTCTGCTTGTCAGACATTTGGACAGTGAAAAATTCTTTTGTTTGGAAAACAAAAGAACTCACAATTTCTGGCTTCTTATAGCTTGATGATATTTGTTTCCATCGTGCCATTTTACTTATTGTACAATACATAATAGAATGCTTTTTATTGGCTTCAAACATAGGGTTAGAACAGGCATCGTTCAAAGAAAAAGCTCTCTACATGCATCACAATTTCTTCCTTGCCGCTGCCGTTTCGTATATAGTTAGGTGATACATCCATCCTCATTAGGAACCACTCCTCTTTATGCACAGACGATTCCTGACAATCAACCAAGCCAGTTCTTCTCTTGGATTTAAAATATGCTCACAACATTTATTCTCACTGCTTTGCTGTTTGTGGTCCCTAATTAGTAGTCATTTTTTTTCAAAGAATAATACCTCCTATATTTATTTGTGCCAATAGAATGAAACAGACTTCATGGGTGGAAGGATACAAGCAATACACAAGGCAACAATAAGAGAGGCACTGCCAAGTACTGGATTTAAAAAAGTAGAACTCACAAAAAGCAGCCCTTAAAGAGTATGTTTAATCATTGCTAGAAGTGTAAAGTATAACTACCTTATATGACTGGTCCACCCACCATTTAATATTTATAAAGCACATTTCTACTTTTCATGAAGTTTAATATTTTATGATTATTATTTCTATAATTCCACAAGAACCCCTCAGAGAAAGCATATTACAAGTTAAAAATTATCTGATAGGGCATGGGGAACACGTTTATATGACAGCTTATGTGATAGAATGAATTAAAATAACTCACTGGGAGATGGTGATATGGGTTGCATTCTGGTTCCTATCATTTACTACATTTGTGACAGAGCAAGTTCCATGGTTCCTATGTTCTTTAGTTTTTATTCCTGGTAATGAAAGACATGACTGTCCTGTTCTACCTTTTACACTATTTTGGAGTTTATTGATAATGTGTAGGAGGATACTTTCAAAAGAGAAAATGTTCTTAAAATACTACATTTAAACATCCTAAACTCTGTATTCCTTGCTATATACCTATGTAGAATCTACTTGACCTGTGAAATTGGTTCTAACTTGCCCTTTTCCTCATTGTTGCAACCATTTAGGTACAATTCTGTTAAATTTAATCTTTAAAAAATTAGCCTTTATCTCTATAATTTGATCATTTTTATTCTAAGAGTTTACAAATGTGATTCTACCTCTCTTACCCAGAATCACCTCCCTTCTTTAAGGTATTTTACAGTGGGCAGTCTTTTATTCATCACCTGAAACTGAGCTAAACACTGATGCTATATTTTGGACATGAATGCTGTATTTCCCACTATAAATCTTTAACCTTTCACACTTTGTGGTTAAAAGATGGACTTGGCAATCTCACTTCTGGGTATAAATCCAAAGGAAATGAGATTAGTATCTGAAAGAGATATCTGCACTCCCATGTTTGTGCAGCACTGCTAACAATAGCTAAAATTTGGAAGCAACTTAAATGTCCATCAAAAGATGAATGAATAAAGAAAATCTGATACTTATCCACCATTCAGCCATAAAAGAATGAGATTCTGTTATTTGCAACAACATGGATGGAACTGCAGGTCATTACACTAAGTAAAATAAGCCCGGCGCAGAAAAACATCACATGTTCTCACTTATTCGTGGGATCTAAAAATCAAAACAATCAAACGCATGGAGATAGAGAGTAGAAGGCTGGCTACCAAAGGCTGGGAAGAGTAGTGAGCTGGGGGTAGGGAAATGGGGTGCTCTGGGGGAGGTGGAGATGGTTAATAGGTACAAAAAATTAGTTAGGAAGAATGAATAAGATCTAGTTCTTACAAAACTTAAAAACAGATTTACCGTATGGCCCAGCGGTCTCATTACTGGGTATATATCCAAAGGAAGATACATTTTCCCATCAAGAGGACCCATGAATTCATATATTTATCTCAGTGTTATTCACAACAGCAAAGACATGGAATCAACCTAGGTGCCCATCAACAATGGACTGGATAAATAAAATGTTATATATCTAGTTCACTGTTGATTGGATATCAACAAAGGATATGTAGGATATCAACAAAGGAGGTATATATCTATAGATATAAATATAGATAGATATATAGATAGATATAGATATCTATAGATAGAGATCTTGCCACTGCACTCAAGTCTGTGTGACAGAGCAAGGCTCCTTCTCCCAAAAAAAAAAGAAAAAAAAAAGAGAATAAAATCATATCCTTTGTAGCAGCATGGATGCAGCTGGAAGCCATTATCCTAAGCAAATTAATGCAGGAACAGAAAACCAAATACCATATATTCTCATTTATGAGTGAGAGCTAAACATTGGGTAGACGTAGACATAAAGATGGCAACAGTAAACACTGGGGACTACTAGAGGCGGGAGGGAGGGAGGGAAGGAAGAAGGCAAGGTTTGAAAAACTATTAGGTACTATGCTCACTGCCTGGGAGACAGGAACAATCATGCCCCTGGCCTCAGCATCACACAATATAACCATGTAACAAACCTGCACATGTACTCCTGAATCACTAAAGTTGAAAATTATTTACAAGAAAGAAATTTGATAAGAGAACAGATTGTGTCTTCATCTCTTACACCCATACACATAAATCACAACTATGGTTGGTGATGGAGGTGTTAATTTGACTGTGTTAATCATTATACGTCGTACATGTATACCAAATTATCACATCGTACAGCTTGGATATATATAATTTTTATTGGTCAATTAAGTATTTTAATACTTAGGATGACCTGCGTTTGAAACTTTGCTTTACTGTTTACAAGCTGTGTAATCACATGCAGAATGTTAAATCCTAAGCTTCAAAATGGGAATAATAATAAAACATACCTAATGTAACCTTTAAGAGTAGTAAATGAGAGAACTGATTTGAGTGATAACTCTAGTTGTCCTGTGTGGGCTGGCCTCAGGTCGTTTAAACTCCTTCTCTATTGCAACACCATGGTCTCAGTGAATTGACTTTGTGTAGTGGGCAGGAAGAACCCATTAGGCGAGTACATCATGCTGCTGCCCACCTGACCCAGCAGGGAACTAGTCTCTCGCAGAGCCCCATATTTCTTGGCATCCTCAAGTTAGGTGGGAGCTGTTGTATGTGGTCACAGCATAGTACCTGCCAGTTCTGCCTCTCCTCCTCCATCTCCTACCTGATGCCACTTGCGGAAGTCTCACAACTGGTCCTCCTGACAGTGTGTGTAGTGAGAAAGCAAAGATCAGTATCTGGCATGGTCTCCACCAGTTGTCTGGGCACGCAAGGAGAAAGCCAAGGGCTGGGCCCAGCATGGGCGCCACTGGTACTACTAGCACCTGAGCAGAACTGATTTCCCTCCACAAGACAGTTTGAGTTGACTCCCCTCAAACTCAATGTTTTACTGTGCCACAAGGAACCAAGCAGCTCGGTTTAGGCCAAAATCCCAAAGTCACAAGGATGAGTTTCATAGTTCTAGGTCCTCAGATCATGCCCAGAATTTTACCAAGTGTTATGGAATCACTTTCATCAGTTTTTGGTTTTCTCTTCTTTTATCCCAAGAGCTGAAATCCAGAAAAGATGTTAAGTCATGCCTATTCAATTTTCTCCGGACCCCCTCAGCTAAAAACAGGCAAACAAAGAGTAGTAAATAAGATTATGTAAAGAGCTTACTTCATGTTTGGCACTCCATCAGTTGGGCCTATCATTATCAATGCATCATGCATTCTAGTTCCTTTTGCTGCCATTTCTGACTTTGCAAAATTTATGCTAGATTTTCCACTATCTTTCTTTTCCTTCCACAAAAAATGAAGTTGCTCTTTTTTATTACAAGCGTATAAACATGCGGAAAGCTCCTCCTCATGAGCCTCTACAGTCTTAGGCATTCCCTTTCTTTATTGATTTTTTTTGTCAGATTTTGTGCCAACTGTCTCATGCCACCTTCAAAAATCCTGAAATGATAGTGTAATCAATAAATAATAACATTACACATACCTGGCTGTCAGTTTCAAGATACTCACACTCAATGGCATCTTATCTTAACAGAGACGTATTCCCAAATAGTCATTTCTAAAACTTGTGATCCACTACCCTTTAAGCCCAATGTTCATTCCCCATACTATATATATTTAATTCTTTTTTTTTTTTACTCAAATCATCCACAAATGGGCCATTTCCCTCATTGTGATAGCCCCTATTCTGTTCACCAATTTTAGATGCAATTTTGTTTACTGGACAATTACTTATTACTACTCAGTGCTTTATTTTCTCATTTACATAAAAAAGATGGAAAATAGTACATAAAGTTTTTATTTGGATTAAATGAGTAAATAAAAAATAGTGTACATATAGATTACTTGGAAGAAAGAGCCATATGGTAGTTCATGTATGTTTGTATATTTCCTATAATATTTAACACTAAATAAATTTTCTGGCCATGTATACTATATATCATTTGGCATGCAGAGGCCAGATACGTAATATATTTATGTATATTCATAAAACATATATACACACACACAGTATCCATACTTTTAGTTCAATTTTTTATTTAGTATTAGTATTCTCAAAAGAACTCTGTCAGGTAGACATTATAATCTTCATTTTACATATAAAGAAACTATGGCTTCAAGAAGTTATAATTTCTTCGGAACCACTCAGCTAAATAGCGCAGAACAAGATTCCAAATATATGCTCTTCTCTTATAAGCAAATGCTGCTTACACCACTTCCTCTAATTACCAGTGTTTTATTCAATGATGAGGGTTTGTGATTTAGAGTAGCCATGTCCCATGTCCAAGCCTGAGATCTCTTCGTCAACTATTTCAACCGGATGAGATAGGACATCATTTCATCACTTTGGAAACTTGAGTTGAACATGCCACTTTCATTCTCCTCTGAGAAAACACAAGTGACTTTCTCCACCTTAAATCTGGGAATCAAACATCTTTGAAACATCCTCACCCCACCCCATGCCCAAGCATTATCAGCTTTCAGTAAGTTTTCCCCTTCATGAATTAAAAATAATGAAGATGCTCTTTGAGAACGCAAGAATTCCTTCATTTCAGTCATAGATGTGTTTCAACAAAACTGGTGAAATTTAATTATCTAATTATATTCCAGCCTAAGATTGGCACCGGTTTTAGAAGTAGTTTCAAATAATCACAAATGAATTGGAAAACTTGATGAGCCAATTATTCTCTGGCCATGACACTCTCAGTATTTTAAAGTGAGTGTGTTTCTGTAGGTTGTCCATAAATTATTTTCATCTTTGTATTAAGCAGAGTCAGTTTCTTAAATATTTCTGAAGTATGCTCTATAATGTATTTCAGGTAGAAAGTTCTTGCATTCCAAGCTGCCCATTTCCTTAAACTTAATAGTTATTCACTTTAATCCTGTGGATTCAGTGTTCTGTAAAATGAATTTACTTCAGATGAAGGTTTTTCTATAAACATCCACGTGCATCATTTTAGCTCTCTAGTGAGTCTGGTTTTATTGCTCTAAGCAAATATTCCTTGATTCCATTTGTAAAATATTTCTGAAGAAACAAAGATGGCTTTGAACATATTTTCATTTTTCCCATTTTACTGAGATTATGATTCCTTTGAACAGTCCTCAGATGAATTTCACCTTTCCTTTTTGTCTATTTCAAAGAAAAGGAGCCTTTGAAGAGTGTTTTTTTTTTAATGTAATATATCTAAAGCTTCTCTTACATGCAAATGAAATTTCCATTTAATATTTTGGGTTTTCACTGAGAATAGGCTATGCTCAGTGGAGAAACGAAAACAAACTTATTTGCATCTATTCCTACTTTCTATGGGGACCCATGTCTCAGTCACCACTTTTGCTGCTCTGAACACAACATGGATGTAGCAGGCCCCAATTCCAGCACAATTTGCTGTGAGTATGGGGACCCTAAGTGTGCATACAGCTGGTGTCATATACCTTTTCATTTTCATGAGTTATGAGTTTAGGAGAAGACCATGGGGGACATGAGAAGCAAGCTGTATTTCACCCCTTATGTACTTCCAAACATGCCTGACCAGAGACACAAAGAGAATTCTTCTACTCCTTCACTTCGGTGGTTACCAAAAGCATGAATGTGCCTATTTTAATTTCAACGAAAGAAACAGAAAATGTAGAAATTATTTCTATGGGATGCAATATTCATGCTATAGCTGCCATAGACTTTCTGGGAATCCTTTTTGCTTTTCCTCTTTGAGTGGTTGCAGAATCGCTAGAGCCCAGGAGATTGAGGCTGCACTGAGCTAATATTGTACCACTGCACTCTACCCTAGGCAACAGAGACAGATGTTGTCTCTAAAAATAAATAAAATATTATTCAAGTTACATATAAGTGTGAATTCTTGTTCAGTGGCAATTCTATTTAGAGTACTTTTTATGTACCAGCAAAAAATATAAACCATGTTTGATTTTAGAAATTAAAATATGATAGGCTATTTAATTTTATCTGAAAAATTACAACTTGCATAGAAACAGACATTAGAAAGAGGACCCTGGAGACTAAGTTACAGGACACGTACTAATTAATTTTAAAATTCAGTTAAATGATGACAGTACTTCACACAAACACATGACAATATAAAAGTGAGAACTGTAACTGTTCTTTCTTTCAATATTTAAATAAATCAAACTTTGCATTTATAGAATTAAAGTAACAGAAAATAGATGTTAGAGATCTGTGATACTGGCCAGAGATGAGAGATGAAAAAAAGACTAGGTACCATTTTAAAGTCTTGGACTGTGTAGTAGGCATCTTCCTACTCCCATCCATTCTTCCTGCTTCCTATTACTAAATAAATAAGTGAAGATAGTCTCACCATACATTTTCTTGCCAAGCAAACTTTCCGTGTTTTACTACTTATACTAAAATGAATAAATCCTGAAATTTTTTCACTGTTAAAAGTTCTAGATGTGTCCTGATCTACCTTTTTAATAATTTTGACTTACTACTTGCTCTACAAAACAAAAATTCTCAAATGGTTCTATTTGTTATTCCCCAATACTTTCCTCTCATTTCAGCTTTGTTTATGCCAGACATGTAGTGTTTTAATGTACATTAAGTACTCCTTACCACATATCTTCAATCAAAACCCACTCTCTTCTTCAAGGATATGTTCAAATACAGCCTCAAACATAAAAAGCCTTCCTGATTGACTTGGCCAGTTAATAATTCTGAGCACTTGTTTTGTACCATTTGTAGCACTTTCCCTGTACTACCTAGTATGTTTTGGTTTATATATTTACTCAACTACACTGTTAATTTTATGGAAAGGAGTACCATCAAGATTTTAACACCTCTAAATTCCCCTCAGTACTAAAGTCATGTTCTATAGAAAAAATGTGGATGAAACAATGGATTGTTCTTGAATGCCTCTGAATCTCTTGATTCCATGACTCTCATCATAAATGAAGGTCTCATAATTTTATACCTACAATGTTTATGGTCTTGGCTACTATCAAAATCCATTTGTATATTCAAACTTTCCAAAGAAACTAGCCATAGACGAATATTCCTGGGGCTTCTGCTTTCCCTTCTTAGTTTGCATCTTCAGTCACACTTCACACTACCTTTAGCTATTTTTTAATCACACCTTATCACCTCAGTTTGTTTCTCCATCAACGAACCTTTGATGCATTCCTGTATTTACCTGAAAGAAATGTCCAATTTCCTCAACCTACTTTCTTGGTCTTATAATCACTTTATTAGGCAGTTCAGCTTCTTCCCAACCTCTTATCCTTTCAGCCTAATTGGTCTATTCCTTTTCACAATTTAACTGTTTTTACAAAATAAACATTTCCCATTAAAGAGGAAGACATGAATGTTCTTTATCCTATTATTATTTAACATTGTGCTGAGTTACTAGCTAATGCAATTCATAAAGAGAAAGAAAAAGGAGATATGAAAATTAGTCAAATATAAAGTAATAATTACCTGCAAATAATAAAGATTTTTTATCTGGAAAACTCAAGATAATCAACAGAATTTTTATAAAAAGCAAGAGAATTTAGTAAAGTGGGCACAGAGTACGATCAATTGCCTTCATATATTGAAAGAAGGAGCTCAAGATCTAATAAAATAAACAACACTTTTTATAACAGCAACAGATAGAGGAAATACCTAGGACTAAAAAAGGAGTGATCAATACCTAAATGAAGAAAACTGTAAAGCACTATGGAGATTCAAGAAAGGATATTTTAAAAAATGGAAAGTACAGCATGTTCTTGCAGAGGAAGGCAAGCAATCATAAAGATACCTCTTTACACTAAATTGACCTAGACATTTAACATGATCCCATTAAAAAATACCAGTAGGATAAATTTGTACAACTAAAAAGGCTGATTTAAAAATATATTTAGAACAATTGGACATATTTCCCTAAATCAGTGTTGTACCCCTGCTCATCTATAGCTTCATCTTGCTCATCTACAGCCTCAGCCAAACTTATCTTCCTATAGAACTGGCCACAGTGTTACCTCTGTTAGGTAGCTTTATTCGCCACTAACTACCACCAAGTCATAGAAGGCCTATTAATTCCTATGCTCTTCATTTGACACTTAAATTATTTTTTTTGCTATTCTCAGGCATGCCTTCATATGACAATAGTTCAATTCCCCACCTACATATTAAGTCTAGATGTCTTATATGTATCTGAATATTTCTTGGTACAAATTATAGTGTCTGTATAAGCATTAGTTATTTAGAGTAGGAACTTTTATCCTACTTAATTTTAGTTATCTTCTTTATTTATTTTCAGATGTCTTATACATGCCAGCAGAGTTGATCCCAACCTAATTATGCCCCAGGATTAAATTTTGTCACTTTGTTCCAGGTGTTCTAAAATGTGCTGGATAAAATTGGGTCTAGGAAGTTGGACATATAGCTTATTAGTCTATAGCTGAAACAAGCATGCATATTCTGGGAAATTGGTGCTTATTTTGGCTTAATCTCATGATCTTATGCAAAATATAAGCATCCTTAATAAAGCCAGCCTTGAGCCAGGCTCCAGGTTGCCTGATATAGTCTGGAAGTTAGAAAATTGAGGAGAAAAGGTAGAAAATGGCTCTAATAACAGATACGATGCTTAGTTGCCAGGAAGAGCAAAGATGATGTGAAAATAGAGACAGGAAAGCCTAAGCAAAATTCTTTGAGCTGTGGAGTTGAAGGCAACTCAGTCTCCTGTCAAGATAATGAAGCAGGAGAATACAAAAGCAAAGATCAATGTGTGTGTTATCTCCTGTTAGATTTTAGTCTTGAGAAGTCCTGTAAATATTCTTTCTTTTTTATTTTGGTATATTTTATTGAATCTGGATGGTTTTTAAAGTACTGTAGGTCTATAAGATAAATATAAATTACCAAAGAAAACAGAACAGTATTAGTGAGAGGTGATTTAAGTGCCTGGGCTTAGTGAAACTAGCAGACTTGAATTTGAATTCACTAGCTGTGTGACTGTGGAGAGTTTACTTAACCTCTCTGGGTCTCATTTTCCCATCTAATAAAGGAAAGAATCTACCTCATTGTGAAAATGAAAGGAAATTAGAATTTGTTTATGAAAATACTGAACACATCACCCAACCCTTGGTGCATTCGAAAAATACTAGTTTAAAATTGCAACCTTCGTTCTTCTAAGGTTCAAAAATATTCTAGTTCTTTTAGATACCTAATTTCTGATAAATCCTAAGAGCAGATGTCTTGCTTTTACTTGGCCATAAAATTAATCAGAAATAGGCCGGGCGTGGTGGCTCACGCTTGTAATCCCAGCACTTTGGGAGGCTGAGGCGGACGGATCATGAGGTCAGGAGATCGAGACCATCCTGGCTAATGTGGTGATACCCCGTCTCTACTAAAAATACAAACTATTAGCCATGTTAGCCAGGTGTGGTGGTAGGGGTAGGCGCCTGTAGTCCCAACTACTCCGGAGGCTGAGGGAGGAGAATGGCATGAACCCAGGAGGCGGAGCTTGCAGTGAGCGGAGATCGCGCCACTGCACTCCAGCCCAGGAGACAGAGTGAGACTCTGTCTCAAGAAAAAAAATTAGAAATAGTCTGTCATTTCTCAGAAGATTATATACAGTAGTTAATTTATTTCAGGGTCAAGAGAAAAGTTAATATCCCAGTAAATAATTCGGGTTTTCGCCAGAATTGAAATTTATGGATTATCACAGCTTCTGAATTAAACTTAGAAAATTTTTATTTTTCTTTCTCTCGTGGCAATGGAATAATGACATACATTTTTCGGGGTGGCACCTAAAGCAAAACAAATATTATCCTAAAACCTTCCTTCCTTTCAAAATCTTGTATGATCTTAGTTCAGGCCATCCTCCAAGTTTCTCAATTACAGTCCAGACAGTCTTGCAAATGTGGTGTCTGCGGGAGGTCACAAGAGCTTCTTGCAAATAATGCCTCACTTCTATAAAAAGGGAGTAATTAATATGTGGCTGTCAAAATGTGGTGAGGATTAATTAGGTGTTTATAAAAGTCTTTAAAGGTACAAAATGCTGTAAAGGCTGTTTCTTTGCTTTTTAAATTCATCATAAAATGTGGAGATTTTCCAGGAAAAGTATTAAAAATATTAGAATTCCATTGCTCAATTTCAGGAGATAATTAAAATAAGTAGCATTTTTATTATATAATTTCTTGATAAGAATCATAGCTCTTTTAATTAGAGAATTTAGGAGAAGTTAAAATCAAGTTTTCATAGCTCTTTTAATTAGAGAATTTAGGAGAGGTTAAAATCAAGTTTTCATTGATCCTCAATGATCATATAGCAGAGGTATTTTTTGATGAAAGTTATTGTAAATGAAAAACGAAGAATCCATGAATCTATGTGCATTAACATCCTTTTTATCAAATGAGCTTTGATTGTCTGAAAGAGCGGCCATTCTTTTCTTCATTTCTAACCCATGACACACTATTTCTAACACTGCTCTCCTTTGGACACCTTATTAGTTTTCATTTAACACAAAATTCTTAGCAAGTTTAATTATTTGTTTTCCCACTGCATACAGAATCTCTTAGAGCTAAGCACAAGGAGAACAGGAAAAATTGTATTTGATGGCACAAAAGGTGGGGAGAACAGAAATGCTGTGGATGTCAGTGCACTAGGTGATGGTTGTACTGCTGTGTTCAATGGCTTGTCTGAGGAAGCATGGATGTTAGTAAAATTCTTTAGTGGCATATCCATCAACAGTAATTGAGAATAAAGCATGTGAAATCTGTAGCACTTGAAGAGTTTATTTTGAATATGGAATGTCTTTTTGCTTTATGATATTACATACTATGAGACTTTGTTGCACATAAAATATGCTGAGGAAGAACTCTGTATTTCATTACATAAGTATGGAAATAACAAAGTATTTTTAGAGCATTCCTAGGGTAGCCCAAACCTAAACATAGAAACTATCCATGAGTAGTTTCTCTCCAGTTCTATGGAGCCAAGGATTCACTAATTAGCCAGGCAGAAAGGGAAGAAAGAAAGAGAAAGTGTATGTGTGTTTGTCCATGTGTGTGTTTAGTGTGTGGTGCACATATTTATGTCATGCAGGAGGTATTGTGAGATAGTGGTGGATGCTCTTGGGTTCATGGAAAGACAGTATTGCACATGGATATAGACCTTTGGGTTAGATTTTGGGTTGAGGTGACTTTATAGCCCAGATTCACCACTCATATAGTTGGGTGAGTGGACAAAATCTCTGAAATAATTTCTTTTGTAAAATGGCGGTAATAGAGATACATGTTATGTAGATTACTTATTAGGAAGCCTTGTGTTAATTCATGTTAAAATGCTTAGCAGGTTATCTAGGAAGCAGAGAGTAAACACTTCAAAAATATTAGCTATTATTCTCATATTTATTATTGACACAATATTTCTACTGATAGTCTTGGAAACAATAATAAAGTTCTGTTCAAGCAGCATAGAACAAAATCCACCTCCCATCTGCCCTCACCATCCTTCCCACACGAATGTCTAAGCAGTTAAACCAGTGATTCTTCCCTTTTTCCAAGCCTAACACACCAATGATAGGTATAGCACCCACATATCATTAATTGTATTCACCAACTAGTAATACGGGGAGAGGTTCTCAGGGGTGAGTAGGAGGAGGAGTGGATCATAGAGACCTGTATTATATAGAGGATCCTCTTCAGCTTTCTAATACACACTTGGTCCTTGCTGAGTATCTAAGCACAATATAAAATGAGGACTTTGGAAGAGTATGGAATAATCTCAGGACTAAACCCAAGGCCATTTTTTTTAAGTTGATAATACTTTTAAAAAACTTTTTGGATGTTTGAAAATTCTGGCATCTCTGTGTCACTGTTTTATATGCTTACTGAGTATACGAAAGAAAACCATACTGGTGCTATTAGTGGAACAGAATTCTAGATTCAAGATCCACTTCCATGAGCAATTTTCAGAGACCACATAATTACAGAATTATATGTATATTGCCTGTTAAGAGATGGGCAGTGCTCAAGTTAAAAGGGCTGGCCCTGGAGCCAGATGTTCTCTTCAAATCCAGCATCTATCTCCCCCTTACTGCACTGGATTCTTGAGCAAGTTACTTAATCTCTGTGCCTCCATTTACTCATTGTAAAACAAAGGTAAAAATAATTACCTACTACCTCATGGGATTCAGTAAAAATTAAATGAGATAAAATATGTAAAAAGTATAGAGTGGCTTCTAGCATAAAATTGCTCAGAAATACGTTATTATTATGTTTTCCTATGGAAAGGGCATTCTCAAGTACTAAATTAACTGTTAATAATAATTGAATTGAATAATGACACTATATGTATTTGAGTGACCTTTAATTTCCTTATATCAATTATACTTACAGATAGAGGAGAAACCAGAATGAAGCTGTTAGTTGTGCAATTGTGCTTAGTGGGAAAACAGTAACTTCAGCTAATAATAATCTTCTACAGTTTTGGGGCCTTTAGAGATCACAGATTTCTATGTATTATGCTTGACAATTTGCAAAGTGCTTCACAACTATTGCATCATCTATCCCTGGCAATAATCAAACAATTATGTTTATTATTTTTTTAAAAATAGGATTCAAAGTGGTTGTCATGCAACCCTAGTCAAACACTATTGCTGGTTACCATAAGTCTAATAAACAAAAAGGGCCAAAAACATATAGCATCCTGCTCTTTATCCCTCCTTTTCTCTCTGCCTTTTCCCCCTTTCCCTTTCTTCTTTTTGCTCTTTTTTTCCTTTCTTCTATCCTTGCAAAATATGGGCTAAACTTAAGCATGTGTCATGTACTGTGCAAAGTGCTGGATCTAGAGTGGTGCAATGAAGACGTATCGTTGCCTTCTCTGCAGATCACATTTTGATGGGAGAGTCATAGCATGTAAGCAAGAAAACAAATCTGTTACCTTAATGACTATATATTGTGAAATGATGAAGAAACAAAGGCAGCAGCGTGATAGAAAGAAAATGAGTTGGGAGTGGGGGCTACTTTTAGGCAAGATGGTCACAATACACTTCTCTGAGGAAGTGGCATTTCTGAAATTTGAAGGAAGCGGAGAGCCTGTCAAGGGAGGAGGCAGGTGAGGTGCATAAATATATTACAGTCAGTCTGGCATAAGTTGTTTCAGATCCCTATTGTCTTGCAGGTTGAAGTACTTGAATTGAGTCTGGAATACAATTCCTCCAGGGAGCCAAGAGATTTTCAGGGTCCTGATCATCAGTGTAACCCTGATCATCAGTCTTACCCCTAGTAAAGGGCTAGGACTGTGCTTCATGGTTCTATAAGGGCTACCACAAAGTTTTCTCTTCTGTAGGCACCATAGCTATGACAAGTGGGGCCCACTCTCTATTAATTCATTCCTCTCCAAATGTATCTCCGAAAGCCCTTTCTTGTAACTGCTATATTCAATGTGCAGTTTAAGTATTCCTTAAGCTTCATCACAAGGTAATTATTTTTTGTTTTTGCTGCTTTTTTCTCTATAGCTTGTTGGACCACCAAGAATATTCTAATTCTACACTGAAACCTAGAGTTCTCATTCTAGTCTGATATAGAAGATAAAAATCTTTTGAAAAATAACAGTGGCCTAGACAGGATTAAAAAGAAATCTTATCCCCAAAAGGATGCAGCGTAAATAGAGCAGCACACGGCCAGCTGTCAGAGGAAATCTCTTTGGCTTTATACTCCCCACAAGAGTGCAGTGAGCAGGTCCTTTTAGTATGTCTACCAGGATACTAATAAGATGCTAAATGAAAACATCTTTTAAATATCTGTATCTGCCAATAAATTCCCAGGCTTATAAATCCAGTGGATATGACATTCTGTTGTCACGTTACTTACACTCAGCATTTATTTTGCACCGCCTGAACCAAACTCTTTAGCATCAGGTACAGAATGCCGAAAGATGCTGCTACATTACATTTAAGTATTTCTGCAGCATCTTTGGCATTTCCCATGAGACATCATCATGTACGTAGCTTTGAATGCAGAGTGATGTAATAAAGCAGGATGAAATATGGCTGCAGAATACAATGATGGCACCACAGCAGGCCTCTTTAGCTTTTTTTCATATTGAAAATTCAGCAGGACTATTAAAGTGTAATGGCACAGAACATCTTGTTAAAAAACAAAAAGCCACAGCCTTGTATGATATTCTTGTTTGTGGATGATATTTATTACTTTTGTATTCTTATTGTGTGCTTCGAAGTCAATTGAAATGCAAGTGCTAATGAAACCTCCACCATAACACATTTATTCTTCCCTACCCCAAATGAGTCTACAAGATGTAAATGACTTACATATATCAACTGCTCACGTTTTATTGTTTTGGGTTAATTTATTCACTGTAATATTCTTAATGAAAGCAATGACTCTTATACTAGTTTGTATATTCACATACTACAGTTTTATTAAATCATGCTGGGAAAGTTCACAATGAAGGTCCTAAAATAAAGTTCCATCTTTTGTCAAATATATAAAAGCAATCCACTTACCAAATATCAATACTACATATTTTGTTATTCATTGTTTCCTAATTTCACTTCACCAAAATTTTAAGGTTAGGGTAGTCCAGGATCTAACATATTAGTCATATGTTCATATTGCATACTTTTTAAAAAGAATACTCAGACACTGCTGCTGGTACCTAGGCAAACAGGGTCTGGAGTGGACCTCTAGCAAACACCAACAGACCTGCAGCTGAGGGTCCTGACTGTTAGAAGGAAAACTAACAAACAGAAAGGACATCCACACCAAAAATCCATCTGTACATCACCATCATCAAAGACCAAAAGTAGATAAAACCACAAAGATGGGGAAAAAACAGAGCAGAAAAACTGGAAACTATGAAAAGCAGAGCGCCTCTCCTCCTCCAAAGGAACACAGCTCCTCACCAGCAACGGAACAAAGCTGGATGGAGAATGACTTTGATGAGTTGAGAGAAGAAGGCTTCAGACGATCAAACTACTCTGAGCTACAGGAGGAAATTCAAACCAAAGGCAAAGAAGTTGAAAACTTTGAAAAAAATTTAGACGAATATATAACTAGAATAACCAATACAGAGAAGTGCTTAAAGGAGCTGATGGAGCTGAAAGCCAAGGCTCGAGAACTATGTGAAGAATGCAGAAGCCTCAGGAGCCGATGCGATCAACTGGAAGAAAGGGTATCAGTGATGGAAGATGAAATGAATGAAATGAAGCGAGAATGGAAGTTTAGAGAAAAAAGAATAAAAAGAAACAAACAAAGCCTCCAAGAAATATAGGACTATGTGAAAAGACCAAATCTACGTCTGATTGGTGTACCTGAAAGTGACGGGGAGAATGGAAACAAGTTGGAAAACACTCTGCAGGATATTATCCAGGAGAACTTCCCCAATCTAGCAAGGCAGGCCAACATTCAGATTCAGGAAATACAGAGAACACCACAAAGATACTCCTCGAGAAGTGCAACTTCAAGACACATAATAGTCAGATTCACCAAAGTTGAAATGAAGGAAAAAATGTTAAGGGCAGCCAGAGAGAAAGGTCGGGTTACCCATAAAGGGAAGCCCATCAGACTAACAGCGGATCTCTCGGCAGAAACCCTACAAGCCAGAAGAGAGTGGGGGCCAATATTCAACATTCTTAAAGAAAAGAATTTTCAACCCAGAATTTCATATCCAGCCAAACTAAGCTTCATAAGTGAAGGAGAAATAAAATACTTTACAGACAAGCAAATGCTAAGAGATTTTGTCACCAGCAGGCCTGCCCTAAAAGAGCTCCTGAAGGAAACACTACACATGGAAAGGAACAACCGGTAGCAGCCACTTTAAAATCATTCCAAATTGTAAAGACCATCGATGCTAGGAAGAAACTGAATCAACTAACGAGCAAAATAACCAGCTAACATCATAATGACAGAATCAAATTCACACATAACAATATTAACTTTAAATGTAAATGGACTAAATGCTCCAATTAAAAGACACAGACTGGCAAATTGGATAAAGACTCAAGACCCATCAGTGTGCTGTATTCAGGAAACCCATCTCACGTGCAGAGACACACATAGGCTCAAAATAAAAGGATGGAGGAAGATCTACCAAGCAAATGGAAAATAAAAAAAGGCAGGGGTTGCAATCCTAGTCTCTGATAAAACAGACTTTAAACCAACAAAGATCAAAAGAGACAAAGAAGGCCATTACATAATGGTAAAGGGATCAATTCAACAAGAAGAGCTGACTATCCTAAATATATATGCACCCAATACAGGAGTACCCAGATTCATAAAGCAAGTCCTGAGTGACCTACAAAGAGACTTAGACTCCCACACAATAATAATGGGAGACTTTAACACCCCACTGTCAACATTAGACAGATCAATGAGACAGAAAGTTAATAAGGATACCCAGGAATTGAACTCAGCTCTGCACCAAGCAAACCTAATAGACATCTACAGAACTCTCCACCCCAAATCAACAGAATATACATTTTTTTCAGCACCACACCACACCTATTCCAAAATTGACCACATAGTTGGAAGTAAAGCTCTCCTCAGCAAATGTAAAAGATCAGAAATTATAAAAAACTGTCTCTCAGACCACAGTGCAATCAAACTAGAACTCAGGATGAAGAAACTCACTCAAAACCACTCAACTACATGGAAACTGAACAACCTGCTCCTGAATGACTACTGGGTACCTAACGAAATGAAGGCAGAAATGAAGATGTTCTTTGAAACCAATGAGAACAAAGACACAGCGTACCAGAATCTCTGGGACACATTCAAAGCAGTGTGTAGAGGGAAATTTATAGCACTAAATGCCCACAAGAGAAAGCAGGAAAGATCCAAAATTGACACCCTAACATCGCAATTAAAAGAACTAGAAAAGCAAGAGCAAACACATTCAAAAGCTAGCAGAAGGCAAGAAATAACTAAAATCAGAGCAGAACTGAAGGAAATAGAGACACAAAAAACCCTTCAAAAAATTAATGAATCCAGGAGCTGGTTTTTTTAAAAGATCAACAAAATTGATAGACCACTAGCAAGACTAATACAGAAGAAAAGAGAGAAGAATCCAATAGACACAATAAAAAATGATAAAGGGGATATCACCACTGATCCCACAGAAATACAAACTACCATCAGAGAATACTACAAACAGCTCTACGCAAATAAACTAGAAAATCTAGAAGAAATGGATAAATTCCTCGACACATACACCCTCCCAAGACTAAACCAGGAAGAAGTTGACTCTCTGAATAGACCAATAACAGACTCTGAAATTGTGGCAATAATCAATAGCTTACCAAACAAAAAGAGTCCAGGACCAGATGGATTGACAGCTGAATTCTACCAGAGGTACAAGGAGGAACTGGTACCATTCCTTATGAAACTATTCCAATCAATAGAAAAAGAGGGAATCCTCCGTAACTCATTTTATGAGGCCAGCATCATCCTGATAACAAAGCCGGGCACAGATACAACCAAAAAAGAGAATTTTAGACCAATATCCTTCATGAACATTGATGCAAAAATCCTCAATAAAATACTGGCAAAGCGAATTCAGCAGCACATCAAAAAGCTTATCCACCATGATCAAGTGGGCTTCATCCCTGGGATGCAAGGCTGGTTCAATATATGCAAATCAATAAATGTAATCCAGCATATAAACAGAACCAAAGACAAAAACCACATGATTATCTCAATAGATGCAGAAAAGGCCTTTGACAAAATTCAACAACCTTCATGCTAAAAACTCTCAATAAATTAGGTATTGATGGGACGTATCTCAAAATAATAAGAGCTATCTATGACAAACCCACAGCCAATATCATACTGAATGGGCAAAATCTGGAAGCATTCCCTTTGAAAACTGGCACAAGACAGGGATGCCCTCTCTCACCACTCCTATTCAACATAGTGTTGGAAGTTCTGGCCAGGGCAATTAGGCAGGAGAAGGAAATAAAGGGTATTCAATTAGGAAAAGAGAAAGTCAAATTGTCCCTGTTTGCAGATGACATGATTGTATATCTAGAAAACCCCATTGTCTCAGCCCAAAATCTCCTCAAGCTGATAAGCAACTTCAGCAAAGTCTCAGGATACAAAATCAATGTACAAAAATCACAAGCATTCTTATACACCAATAACAGACAAACAGAGTGCCAAATCATGAGTGAACTCCCATTCACAATTGCTTCAAAGAGAATAAAATACCTAGGAATCCAACTTACAAGGGACGTGAAGGACCTCTTCAAGGAGAACTACAAACCACTGCTCAATGAAATAAAAGAGGATACAAACAAACAGAAGAACATTCCATGCTCATGAATGAATCATGAGCATGAGTAGGAAGAATCAATATCATGAAAATGGCCATACTGCCCAAGGTAATTTATAGATTCAATGCGATCCCCATCAAGCTACCAATGACTTTCTTCACAGAATTGGAAAAAACGACTTTAAAGTTCATATGGAACCAAAAAAGAGCCCGCATCGCCAAGTCAATCCTAAGCCAAAAGAACAAAGCTGGAGGGATCACGCTACCTGACTTCAAACTATACTACAAGGCTACAGTAACCAAAACAGCATGGTACTGGTACCAAAACAGAGATATAGACCAATGGAACAGAACAGAGCCCTCAGAAATAACGCCGCATATCTACAACTATCTGATCTTTGACAAACCTGAGAAAAACAAGCAATGGGGGAAGGATTCCCTATTTAATAAATGGTGCTGGGAAAACCGGCTAGCCATATGTAGAAAGCTGAAACTGGATCCCTTCCTTACACCTTATACAAAAATTAATTCAAGATGGATTAAAGACTTAAACGTTAGACCTAAAACCATAAAAACCCTAGAAGAAAACCTAGGCATTACCATTCAGGACATAGGCATGGGCAAGGACTTCACATCTAAAACACCAAAAGCAATGGCAACAAAAGCCAAAATTGACAAATGGGATCTAATTAAACTAAAGAGCTTCTGCACAGCAAAAGAAACTACCATCAGAGTGAACAGGCAACCTACAAAGTGGGAGAAAGTTTTCGCAACCTACTCATCTGCCAAAGGGCTAATATCCACAATCTACAATGAACTCAAACAAATTTACAAGAAAAAAACAAACAACCCCATCAAAAAGTGGGCAAAGGACATGAACAGACACTTCTCAAAAGAAGACATTTATGCAGCCAAAAAACACATGAAAAAATGCTCACCATCACTGGCCATCAGAGAAATGCAAATCAAAACCACAATGAGATAGCATCTCACACCAGTTAGAATGGCAATCATTAAAAAGTCAGGAAACAACAGGTGCTGGAGAGGATGTGGAGAAATAGGAACACTTTGACACTGTTGGTGAGACTGTAAACTAGTTCAACCATTGTGGAAGTCAGTGTGGCGATTCCTCAGGGATCTAGAACTAGAAATACCATTTGACCCAGCCATCCCATTACTGAGTAAATACCCAAAGGACTATAAATCATGCTGCTATAAAGACACATGCACACATATGTTTATTGCGGCACTATTAACAATAGCAAAGACTTGGAACCAACCCAAATGTCCATCAATGATAGACTGGATTAAGAAAATGTGGCACATATACACCATGGAATACTATGCAGCCATAAAAAGGATGAGTTCCTGTCCTTTGTAGTGACATGGATAAAATTGGAAATCATCATTCTCAGTAAACTATCACAAGAACAAAAAAACAAACACCGCATATTCTCACTCATAGGTGGGAATTGAACAATGAGAACACACAGACACAGGAAGAGGAACATCACACTCTGGGGACTGTTGTGGGGTTGGGGGAGGGTGGAGGGATAGCTTTAGGAGATACACCTAATGCTAAATGATGAGTTAATGGGTGCAGCACACCAGCATGGCACATGCATACATATGTAACTAACCTGCACATTGTGCACATGTACCCCAAAACTTAAAGTATAATAGTAATAAAAAAAGAAAATAAAAGCTAAAAAATAAATAAATAAATAAATAAAATAAAATTTTAAAAAAAGATTCTGTAAAGACAAAAAAAAAAGAATACTCATCAGAGTTATCTACTTTACTACCTGAAGTTTATTGCACATTTTATTGATTATGATGACCCAAAACAATCACTTTAAACTTTTATTCTCAATGTTTACATTTCTGTGAACATATGTACTTTAGACAAAAGCAAACATTTTCATAGGATTATGGACATTCCAGATGGAGTGAAACAGAAGCTTTCAATATACAGTTAATTCTAAACTATGTCCTAGAAAAACAACAAAAAAATCAATAAATAAGACCACTGTGTAATATAGTTTTAGAAAGAAACCTAAAAATTTTTGTATGTTTATTCCATGTTATATACTGGATGCCTGGTACTGGCATGACACCTAGGAAGCTCTCCCAACATTTTGCTGAGTAAGTGAGCAATCTACTAATATTTAACCTCTTGTAGCCAACAATTTTTTTTTTTTTTTTTTTTTTTTGAGATGGAGTCTTGCTCTGTTGCCAGGCTGGAGTGCAGTGGCGTGATCTTGGCTCACTGCAACCTCTGCCTTCCGGGTTCAAGCGATTCTCCTGCCTCAGCCTCCTGAGTAGTTGGGACTACAGGTGCACGCCACTATGCCCAGCTAATTTTTTTATTTTTAGTAGAGATGGGGTTTCACCATGTTGGCCAGGATGGTCTCGATCTCTTGACCTCATGATCCGCCCGCCTTGGCCTCCCAAAGTGCGGGATTACAGGCATAAGCCACTGTGCCCAGCCTGTAGCCAACAATCTTAATCTGTCCAAAAATTTGCCTTTATTCCTACTTTTTTCTCTAGTCATTTTTTGGTCATGTATTTTTTTATTAGAAGATATTACTTATTTTGCAGACTAGTCTTAAAATTTTGAGATAATAGTCAAATCAATCTCCCTGCATGACCCAGTTTAATCAAGTATACCCTCACAAGTCATTTCTAAATATGTTCCCTCTTCTTCATCACCACTGCATATTTCAGCCCTATGCTTTTATGTTTTGTACTGCAATAATCTTTCAATTGGCATTGCTGATATCTTCCACCTCCAATTGATCCCTATATGGCAATCTATTTCTCTTCCTAGCCTATAACACTGATCGTGTAACTTCACTGCTTGAAAATTATAAAGGCTCCAAAACAGTAAAAGTTTTTCATAATCCCAATTCCCTAGTATAACATGTAAGTCTGAGATCTAATGCCAACCTACATTTTTTAGACACTTCCCCTCCCCTTTCTTCATTGATCTTATGCTATAACTAATCTTGAAGTCTCAGTATCCCCAGAATCCATTGCCTTTGATCCTTCTCTCAATTTAGATTGCCTTCCTGAATCTTTAGATCCACTTCTATAGCTTTAGCTCCATATAGCCTTCTCTGAATAAAAACCAGTGAAAAGTATTTGTTTATTTCTCATAACCACTCTTCCCCCCAGTTATCTGTCTGAATCTTCTTTAGAGCCATTGAAGTATTTACAACTAACTGTAAAATATTTGCATACTTAAAAATATTTGCCTTCTATATTAAAACCCCTTGAAGGTCGCTATCTTGTCTGTTTCTTCTTTATGTTCCTGTATGATGCTTAGTACAAAACTGTTAACATTTTTAGTGTTCAACAAACATTTGTTGAATTAAATTGAATCACCATAAAATACATTACACACTTAAAAACTTCAATTCTCCATCTAATGTCTGCCAAATAACCCTTAGCTCCTTTAATCTCAATTCAAAGCCTTATTTTCTAAATTACAAGTTATTTTAATTGCTCTTACTTGAAGCAGAAGAATAAAGAAAGTGGGGAGATGAGGAAGAGAAATGCAAGATGTAGGTTCTGTGAAGGCACCCAGAAAAGTTAAATTATGTGTGTGATCTAAAGAAAAAAATCGGAGAGCCGCAGTCCTCAGAAGGCTCGTGCATGCTTCTTGAAGTAGCAAGTGGTTTTATCCGTTATATGAAAAGCATTTATCACATGGTCAGCATTTCCATTTTAAAGAAAATATGTTTTCTGAGTTTACAAAGGCACTTTCTTCTGGTACTGATTTTCCATCCATATGGCGGTAATTTTAAGCTCATCTCTGGGTAACAGCTAATGTTGCATCAGTGCGAACTGGTGAATGATAGCTTCCAAAGAAACAGCCAAGAAACCCTTCAAGGTATCAGAAAGCTTCTGGTGAATAATCTGGTTTTGATTTAGAACCTGTAAGAAAAGGGCTTTTTAAAGATGTCATGAGTTTCGCTGTCCTTTTCCTTCTGTATCTCCCCATTCAGCCTCGGGTATTTATAGCACAGTAATGGTTACATTCTTTGTGCTCAGGGCAGTTTTTCATTTTCATTTCTTTTATAAAATTAATTATTCACATGGCGGAGAAAACTTTTTAAAATTAGACTTCACATTTTGATCTTCAACATAGTTTGAAACTGATACTTTTTTTGTTGGTTTGTTTTTATTTTCTAGATGACAACACTAAGAATTGATGGAATCTTTTTTGCAAACTCTCAAGAGAATCTGGGATGACTGTCAGTTACAGAAATGGAGGTGGGAGGTGATCTTAAAGTGTGAAGATATACCTCTCATTTTAGTGTGCTGAATGTCTATTTAACCACATGATCAGAAAATTCTTCCTTATACTCAATGAGATCTTCTTTGGAGTGAGATGAGCATATTTTTGTCTGACACTCTATGGAGTTAAAGTCAGACATTTTCTAATAATAATTACCATCTATTTAATGTTTATATATGCAGAACCTATGGTAAGTATCTTACATACTCTTCTGATAAATATGCATTGGTATGAAAACGTTTAGGTTAAGTTGCCCAAACTTACATGAGCAGAACCTGGATTTTATATATGTATCAAAGTCCATAGTACTTTGAAACCCATGCTTTTAATCACTCCACTCTGCTCACTCTTGACAATAAATTTTCAAGTGTTTAAACTGCAATGATGTAAGCAACCACCTCTTACTGCTCTTTTAGTTTTGCCCCTGGGAGCATTGGCCACCTCAGTTTATTGAATATGACAATATTCTTCTCCAAGTAGTGATACAAAATACTATCTGTTGGATTTTTTTCCTAATGGTGCTGACAGTTAATTGTACCTATGGCATACATCATTAGTATATGGGTTTCACTACCATAAGGCTTTAGTCTGGTTGTTGTTGTTGTTGTTTTCCTCTCCAATTGTAAATGCCAGCTTCTAGGCTTAGTTTTTATTTTCAAGACTCTTTTTGCTTAGATTCCCATTTTGGAAGCATAATGGGATTGTTCATTTTTAATAAAGTACTATGTAAAGTGAAAGTTGAGAGCTAGATGGAGATTTTGTATGACAGTAAGTCTCTGGTTTCAAATTGCTTGAATTTTGCATTATCACATTTTCTCTTTTTGGTTAATTAGTCTTATCTTGATCATACTACTTAGATACTTGGAATATTTTTTTAAGCTTCCCATTCTAATTTTTATTTTTAGAAGAAACCTGATTGCAACTTTAGAAACATAATTGTAAATCATGTTAAGGGATATATAAAGCCACTGCATTACTTTTATAAAAGGACTTATTTGTGATATGAACTATGGGCAATCAGTTGCTACTAAGACATAGCCTTAGCCTACATTCTAGAATAGTAAATAAAAATTTACATCATTGTTATAAGAATTCAACATAAAAGGGTCATAAGAGTTCCAAAAATGAATTACACCATTTCAGATAAAGAAGAACTTCTTCCCAATAATTCCTGGAGATTTCCTTGGAACAGGTAGCATGCTTTTTGTTTTGTTTTCATTTTCCCATAAAAATATATTAATTTTATAGTTAACATGAATTTTGCTTTTAGAATAAAGCAGGTAGAATCTGTAGACATGGTAGAAGAGAACAAAGTGGAAAGTATATATTCTACACATTTTAAATACAAAATATACATTTCACCTTGAAAAATAAAACACCTGAGCCCTACTACTGATTTTTCTGCCATGATAATCAAAAAGGAAAGAGAGTGAGAAAGGTAAGGAGATTATAGAGGAAAGAATGAAAAAAGGTTGGCAGGGAGGAAGAAAGCAAAGCCAAATAAATATTTTGGCTATACTTATTAACCACAACTAAAAACTAGTGTGTGTAGATGAAGCATAGGAATATGCACAGTTTCACACAATATCTCAGCATTTCCTCCTCTTCCTTAGTTGTTATTGTCTACATGTAACATTCATATTTATATTTGCAGGATTTTCATAGTTGATCATTCTTGTGGTTATGTGCACCCAGTCCTCTTCAATAATGTTGAGAGAGTTGGGTAATTCTCATTCCAAACAGTTCTTGGTCATTTAACTCTTAATGTTCTTCATTCCAGAGAACAAACCGATTCTATTCTAGGAAATATTAGCTTTCTCTCAGGTGGCTAACAATTTTATAAGAACCAATTTTATCATGTCGTTGTACAATTTTGTGCAAATGAGTTAGTTTGTAAACGACAGGCAGTAACATTATAGTGTTTTCAATGCTATTCAGATAGTGAACAGCCAGAAACATCATAGAGCTAGTCTGCTATTGAAATAGTAAAATAAATATTTTTATTGAAATGCGTTAAATGCTTGGAGAGTCATAGACTGAAATAAAATAGAAAAGGAACACTCAGAGATAAATTTGACGGGAGATCTCAGAGCTACTTCCTACATAATCACAGTGCAAGGAATGGGGATCCAGTGGCAGAATTTATAGCAATGGTTTAGCCTTGAATGACTATAATAAAGAAAGTATGGAGGCTGAACATTTTATCACTTTAGGAAGGATACTTGAGAGTGCTTCAACTGCTTGAATATAATTCAGCCTCTTCAGTTACAAATATGACCCAATCAAATCCCAAAGACCTGAAACAGTGGGGGTCAGTTCCCTTTTTTCTGTGCTTAGAGAGTGATGTGCAAACATGAAGCACATATTTACTTCAACATGTTTGTGTGGAGAACTGTGGTTGTAGGCACTGTTTTCAATTGTAACTGTGTTGGGAAAAAAGAAAATAAAGGGAAAAGGATCAAAGCATAGAATGAAGCCTAAACATATTTGTAGATGTCCTATTGATGGAGAATGGTATTTGTCTTTGAAACAAGAAGCTTTGTTTAAATCCATAACATTTTTTTTACTAAGAAACAATGGTTCTTTGTTAATAATATGTGATAATCATACAAAAAGTTCAAACATTATCAATAAAATAATAATAATGTTATTGTTGGTTTCTGGATTTCTGCTGTTGTGAATCAGGAATAGTAAAAATGTAAGCTTGTTGACTATTTGTTTTTTCCATAAGTAGTTAGTGAAAAGAAATCTTGATAGGTGCCAGTGAAATAATGGCAAGTATTGAGATAACTTCCAGTTTTGCTAAAAGGAAAAAATACAGTACTTATTTGGAAACTCTTATTAAAAGCTTCAAACAAAATGTAAAGCTTTGAATTTATCAAAAAAATCTGTTACTAAGACATTGGTATTAACTCATAAAGATATTGGTTCATAAAATCCCCATAATTAGGATGTCCAATTTTTTGAGACTACCAAAGCTTCAAAGGCCTTTAGACCTCTTAAAAATAATATTTCACTTCATTTATATTAAATCAGTATATAATAAATTAAATAATTATTTAGATTTTAGACAATTTCAACATTTGAAAAAAATACGATTAATGTGCTTAAAATCTTGCAAAACTTTTAAAAAGTGATCACTGCAAAACCAATAGTCTTAACAATCGAATGTTATCACACATACCTACTTGAGGTGACATCATAGAATATTCAATCTTCTGCCAGTCGCAGAGTTTTATAGTTTCAGGTCTTACATTTAAGTCTCAAGATGAATTTTGAGTAGATTTTTGTGTATTGTGTAAGATAGGGTGCAATTTCATATTTTTCAACTTGGATATCCACTTTTCCCAGTACCATCTATTGAAAAGAATATCTTTTCTTCATTCTGTATTCTTGGCACTCTTGTGTAAGATTAGTTGGCCATATATGTAGAAATTTATTTCTCTGTTTTCTATTCTGTTCAATAGGTCTATGTTTCTGTTTTTATGCCAGTACTATACAGTTTTGATTATGATAGCTTTGCAATATAATTGAACTCAGGAAGTGCAACTGGTCCACTTTTGTTTTTCTTTTTCAAGATTGCTTTGGCTATTCAGGATTTTTTTTGTGGTTCTACTTGAATTTTAGAATTTTTTCTCTTTTTCTGTGAAAATATAATTGCAATTTTGGATTACTTTTAATCTGCAGATCACTTTGGGCGGTATGGACATTTAAAAAATATTACTTCTTCCAATTCATAAACTCAGAATATCTTTAAATTTGTTTGTGTCTTCCTCAATTTATTTCATCAACATTTTATAATGTTTAGTGTACAGATCTTTTACCTTCTTGGTTAAAATTATTTCTAAGTATTTTATTATTTTTTATGCTATTATAAATGGGGATGGTTTTTTAATTCCATTTTTTGATAATTTATTTTTAGTGTATTAAGCACAATTGGCTTTTGTATGTAGATTTTGTATCCTTAGGTGTTAATGATTTCATTTATTCGAACAGCTTTTTGGTGGAGTCTTTAAGGTTTTCTGTATATAACAGCAGACCATCTGAAAACAGAGACAGTTTTTCTTCTTCCTTTTTGATTTGGATGCCTTTTCTTTTTCTTGCCTAATACACCTGGCTAGGACTTCCAGTACTATTTTGAATACAAGTGACTAGAGTGGACATCCTTGCCTTGTTCTTGATCTTACAGAAAAAACCTCTCCATCTCTCACCAGAGGATAATGTTAGCTGTAAGCTTGTCATGGCCAATAAATATGGCCTTTATTATATTCAGGTACATTCTTTTTATATTTAGCTTGTTGAGCATTTTCATCATGAAAGGATGTGTTACATTTTGCCAAATCCTTTTCCTGTGTCTATTAAGATGATCATATGACTTATGATTCATTTTGTTAATGTGGTGTGTCATATTTATGATTCGTGTATGTTGAACTATCCTTCTGTTTTAGGGATAAATTCTACTTGACTGTGATCTGTGATCCTTTTAATGTGCTGTTTGATTTGTTGATTTTATCTATCTATCTATCTATCTGTCTATCTATGTATACATATATATGTTAATCATGGATATTGGCTGTAATTTGCTTTAAGAATTTGTTCTGCTTTTGATATCATGGGAATGCTGGCCTTAATAGGGTGAGTTTCAAGGTGTTCCTTCCTCTTTGATTTTTTTTTTTGAAAGAGTTTGGGAATAATTGGCATTAATTCTTCAAATGTTTGGTAGAATTTACCAGTGAAGCCATGTGGTCTTGGGCTTTTGTTTGTTGAGTGGTTTTTGATCAATGAGTTAATCTCCTCATTTATTGTTGGTTTATTTAGATGTTCTATTTCTTCTTGATTCAATTGGTATAAATTGTATGTTTCTATGAATTTATTCATTTCTTCTAGTTTATCTAATTCGTTGGCATAAAAGTGTTCATAGTAGTCCAATGATGTATTTGTATTTCTGTGGTGTCAGTTGTAATGTCTCAACTTTCATTTATAATTTTATGTATTTGAATCTTCTGTCTCTCCTAGTTAGTCTAACTAAAGGTTTTGTTTATCTTTCCAAAAAAAAAATCAATTCTCTGTTTTCTGTTGTTTTTTTTTTCTAGTCTGTATTTCCTTTATTTCTGCCTGATCTTTATTAACATCTTTCCTCGGGCTGACTTTGGGTTTAGTTTGTTCTTCTTATTCAATTTTCTTGAGGCATTATGTTAATTTGTTTGAGATTTAAAAAGATTTTTTCTTTTCTGGAGACAGAGTCTCACTCTGCCAAGCTGGAATGCAGTGATGCAATCGCAGCTTACTGCAGCTTAGACCCCCTGAGATTAAGCAGTCCTCCTGCCTGAGCCTCCTAGGTAGCTAGGGCTACAGGCATATTCCACAACACCTGGCTAATATATTTGTGTGTGTATATATATATATAATTTATTCACAAATAATAGAAAGCTAAGAAAGTTCATTACCACTAAACCTGAGCTACAAAATCTAATAAAGGATTTCCTTCAAGTTGAAATGGAAGGATGCTAAATAACAATATGAATTCATATGAACATAGTATCATAATTAGTGAATTAGCCAAAGAGCAAGATATTTTTCTTTATTTGTATTTTTTAAAACATTGGCCTAAATATACATATTCCATCCCCAAAACACATTGTTCTGACCCAGATGTCAATTCATGAAAACTTGCTGTCATAAAAATTTAGTAGTCAAGTCAAAATATTTATTATTTACTCCTTGGTATTTACCCAAATGAATTGAAAACTTCTTTTTACATAAAAACCTGTACAGAGATGTTTGTCAGCTTTATTTATGATTGTCAAAATTTGGACACAACAAAGATATCCTTCAGTAAGTTAATAGGTAAATAAGTTGTGGTTCATCCAGCCAATCAATATTATTCAGTGTTTTAATAAAATGCACTATCAAGCCAGCTATGAAAAGACATGGGGAAAACTTAAATGCATATTAAGTGAAAAAAGCCAATCTGGAAGGGCATATGCTATATAATTCCAACTATTATATGACATTCTAGTAAAGGCTAAATTTTGGAGACAGTAAAAATATCAGTGGCTCCCAGGAGTTATGGAGGATGGGATTTTTTTTTTTTTTTTGAGATGGAGTCTTGCTGTGTCGCCCAGGCTGGAGTGCAGAGGCGCAATTTCAGCTCACTGAAACCTTAATTTGGAAGATTTAAGAAAACCAGTTAGTGTTCTCAAAACAATTTCAAAAAGTTACTCTTTTAAACATGTAATTGCATAAAGCTGAATCTTACTTTACTACTTTTCATTTTGTAGGAAACTATTTCTCAGGTATTCTTGGAACACGAAATTCTCAGTATGTATTTGTGTGCCACCAACTCTTGCCCAAAACATTCTGCTTTGTTGAAAAAGGCTCTTCATTTTGAGCGAGAGGGTAAAAGTAAGTGGAATCAACTGGTAGGCATGTAAAGAGAGGTTCATTTGTGGACTATACTCACATACATTATAAAATGCTTTTGGTATTAATAGTTTGACTTCAGTGCCTTTGTGAGTGGTTTAAAATGTAATACTCTATATTCCTGGGTGATATAGAAAAAAAAGAATTATACTTTTTGTGGTATTTTTAAAAATAAATGGACAGAGATGTGAGATAATGGGAAAAAAATTGAGGTATCATAGTATCTAATGCTAATGAAAAACTCCTGGTCCAACAATGTCCTTTACTGAATGATTATCTTCATTTGGACTGAATATGGACTTAGCAAATCTTGGTGACAAGCCTAAGGAGTTGTAGACTTTCTGATGTGCTGTTTGTTTCCTGGTCTCTCAAAACCACAGATAATCATAATTTTTAAAAAAGCAAGAATTTCTAAAAATCATCTTTTCACTCTCACTGCCAGGTTCCCCAAATCACTGAGAAATATTTGAGGACTTTGTTGCCCAGTTTAAAATTACTAGTCATGTCATGTTAGCACAATAGCAATAGGCACTAGTTATGTAGCCTGCTTGTGTTAACAATAAAAGATCAGGATTTAAGAAAAAATATATGGCTCCAATCAATGGCCCTGGTGTTTTTCTGATTAAAAGGAAAGAAGGCTTTACACAGAAGCCAAATGAAGTCATTGAAAGTTGAAAATAAACAATTACAAACATCGTGTTTTTCCTTTCTCTTACCATTTTATTTTCAGTTAATAAGGAGCATAATCTATTTGTACCTGCTTTTGCCTTAGGAGCTGGAGGAAGATAATGAAAATATTTTACTATCTGTTTTCAAATTATAAGCTGTGTTTCCAAAGAAAGTAAAAACTCATGTATATTATCACATTATTGTTCTCAGGGGATTGCAGTCACCATAGTGATTGTAATTACATGGCTTCATTAACTTTATACATTCTACCTGTTATGGGGGGCTCACATTAAGAAAATTTGCATATGCAGGAAATGAATGTCATTTGCAGAGAGCTAATGTCATTAAAATTTAGGCAGTCCCTATCATGCAAAGGGGTTTCCATTGGGATATGCTTTTCAGTATGCCCTTTATAGTCATCGTACAGAAATCTATTGCCAAAGCTCTAAAAGTAAAACCTTTAGAGGAAAATATTAGAAATAAACAACTATTTTAACAAATCTGGTTTATGCAGGAATTGAATTACTGACAAAAATGCTATTAAAACACACAAGTATAACATGGTTCTGAAAAAAATGTAAATATTCTGAATATTTGCAGTGTTCTTGCACAGCATGTGTGTGTGTGTGAGTGTGTGTGTGTTTGCATGCTTTCTTGTATTACTTGATTGTGTGACCAGTATTTTTTAAATGCATATTGTTGTTTGTTGGCACTTTCTATAGTTATTGACCAATTTAATCTGCTAACCTTCACTATAATTGTTTAAAATTTTAATATACTGTCAAGTGAAGAAATCACAATAAACAAACAGGAGACATAAATAAAAGAAAAAAAAGGAAATGAACTTTTAAAACAATAAATTCAGAATTAAGGCCCCTACAATGAATGCATTTCAGAAATTTTGAAAGGCACGATAATTTTTAAAAGGGCTTCATATATCTTTGTGTTTGGAGCACATGTACTTAAACGTTTGGTAATACCAGAATGCTGAGTAGTCTAGAGAGGAAACTATAAGGTGAGAGCAGGTGAGGGGCTGCCCATCGTTACCAAGGAAATGAACACCCATACCCTCATACGCTTGCACTAGCACACCTGAAGGCTGTATCAGAAGTTCTTGTCTTTCTAATTTCTGTTTGCCATACTAGGATCAATATCAACTATTGAGAACAATGCCATTAACAGCAGTAAAGCACTCATTGTATAAATAGGGAAATGGGGGTGATATTTGCCATATGGCAGAGGCTATCATAATTCCTAAGGAACAGTCTTGAAAACCAGATTCAAAGCAACTCATAATTTATTTTTAGCTATTAAAATTCACAGTAGTTCACAATAATAAAGAAATTACCCATTTTCTGGTACAAAATTACATCCTAGGGAATTACATTACACATGTAAATTATGGTGGGCTGTTTTCAATCTGTATCTTTTTAGGTTAATTAATTCTTCAAGAAAGGTGATGTATGTCAGTATTGCGTGAAAAAAAATCACTTTATACAGGCAATTCACACAGATCTCAAAGTTAAAAGCAACAGAGTTAACAGTGACAGAGTTCAGAGGTAACGGGAAAAAAATCAATTTTTAATCAAATTATTCCTATAACTTCTGAAATTTTCTCTATCTGATTAAGAAGTTTATAACATTTACTTTAAATAATTTAGAAGAATGAATACATTGAGTGAATAAATTAAAATATGTTTTTCCTTTTGTGCTAGCCAGACAATTTTGCTCTCCTTTTGACTATAATATATAGGATGGACTTTCCTAGGGTAAAGGTAATCACCTTTTGGATCAAAATGACATCCTGATTTGTTGGCAGAACATCATGTAAATTAATTTATGCCCACTTCTAAATGAAAATGACCAAAATCAGTTGACCTCTTATTAAATGGGTTGTGTACCTACTATTAATTTTGGACACTGCAATCAATGCCTGTTTAGATTTGTTGGAAAAAATAACACATAGCCTTTTTTGGTTAGTTTGTTGTTTGAAAATACAACAGAAGTTTATGGACTTATTCCCCCAAATCTATCAACAATTATTTAGTTTGTATTTTGGAAGCAAGATAACTCTTTAAATAATTATATATTTATTTTAACTGTGACTCTTAAAAATATTCAGTTTAATCAACAAATGTGTTTGAGCATCTACTGTTCTAATCCAGTGTTTGGCAACCATGGCTGTTTCCTGAATCAGGTAGTAAAGTTTACAAAATTACATATGCATAGGTACTCCTTCAAACTTATTATATCAGAGTTTGTGGGGTGAGATTAGTTCTTATATATTTTTTAAAGCTTCAGAGAGTTTCTGATGTTTAATAATAATTGAGGACCAATTTTCTAGGCATTATAAAGCATATAGAAAACACACATGTGAATGACAAATATTTCACAATCTCTTTGACCTTGATGAAATAACTTTTTTAACAAAAATTCCTAAAACAACAAAATTTTATCAACTACAGTCCTCATGATGCACATTAAATTTCTAGGAGTGTTCATCCTATATATCTGCTACTTTGTATCTTTTGTACTATATTTCCCCATTTCCTCACCACCAGCCCTGCCCCCGATAACCACTGTTTTATTCTATTTTTGCTGTGTTTGGACCCTTTTAAAAGATTCTACCTATAAGTGAGATCATGATGCAATATTGTTCTGCCTCTGTTTTACTTCACTTAGCATAAAGTCTTCCAGGTCCATCAGTGTTGTGGCAAATGGTAGGATGTCCTTTTATTTTTAGAGCTAAGTAGTATTCCATTGTGTGTATATACAATGTGTTTAAATATAAATAATATATACATATATTTATAATATATATTATATACATTATATATAATGTATATGTAATATATGTAAATATAATATATAATATGTATATAACATGTGTATATAATCATACATATAGATTATATATACACATCACATATTATATGTATATATGCACATATCATATATGTATATATAATATATATATGTGTATATAACCTAATATAATAATGTATATATAATATAAATACATATATACATATATTTCTATATCTTATGTTAAGAAGGAAGTTTAATACAAAAAATTAGAAAATTACCCTCAGAGCCACTTTGTGAAGAAGATTAGCTGAGTAATAAAGATAAAATACAGTTCCGAGTGAGATAATTTAGCACAGTACTCACAAATTTCTGCATGTCTTAATCCCTAGGAAACCTTGCATATGCAGATGGAGGTCAGCAGTGAAAGAATAAAGACTCTTTTCACCTAGAGGATGGCCCTGACAACCAGGGAAGATGGGAACACTCTTCACTTGCTGTGTCCCTAGATAGTCAAAGATGGAGAATGGAACTCAGAGCAGAGGCCTTGGCCCAGAGTTATACATTTGAGAACTGGAAACATATAGAATGCCACTTGAAAACTACAGAAATGCATGATATTACCAGTGGAAGGTATGCAAACAGAGAAAAGAATGTTCAAGATGAATCACTAAATATGTAAAACATTTTATTTTGAGATTAAGTGGAGGGAAATTAACTAACAAGGAGATTGAAAAAGGGTGGTCAGAGAGGTGGAAAGAAAACCAGGAAAATATGACTTTCCAGAAGATTAGTGAGGAGACCTATTTTCTTTAAGGGAGTGACTGTGTCTAAGGCTGATGATTTTAAGTCAGGTACACATAGAAAACTGTCCGTTAAATCTTGCAATATGAAAATTAGTGGTGGCTTTGCAATTTTGGCCAAGTGGTGGGCACAAAACCTAGAATGGAATGGGTTAGGAATAAATAGTAAATGAGGAAATGACAGAAATGTAATATACCCTTTTGGGATCTTTGACCGTTAAGAATGTTAAAGAATTAAGTGGTTGTTACTAGGCTTGCTATGCCACTTGCTTTTACTGCCCCTTTGGAAAAATTAGTAAAAAAGTTGTTGGTAGATACATTAGAAAAAAAAATCCCTGTTTGATGACATGCAGTTATAAGCCAGAGATATATTAGTATATTAGGGAGAATACAGACTACATTTCGGCTTCTGTGTCCCTCTTCAGCCAGGTTTCTTTGAATCGTATAGTCCTGAATTGCATATGAAAATAAAAATTTGCTTAAGATGTTGTGATAAAATAAAAATAAATCTTTGGTCTTTGTCTCCAGTTTCTGTCATACAATTCCTAAAAACCTTGGATTCCCCAGAATTACTAGAGTGTCTTCTGTATTGCTAATGAGATAACTAGTGGCTAGGGATCGGTAGATGGCTTCAGTATGGGGACTGGGCATGAGAAAGATCAAGTCATAATTAGAGGAGTTGAACATTCAGCCCCACCTCCCAGAATCTAGTAGGGGAAAGGGGCTAGAGGTTGAGCTAATCACTGATAATAATGTAATCAATCATGCCTATGTAGTGAGCCTACATAGAAACCCCTAATTGATGGGATTAGAAAGAGCTTTCATGTTGTTGAACACATTGAGGTGCTGGGATGGTGGTACGCCTCGAGAGGGTATGACAGCATCTCACTCCTTCCCTCATAACTTGCCCCGTGAATTTCTTCTATTTAGCTATTTCTAGTGTATCTTTTATAATAAATATAATAAGGTGACTTCCTGACTTCTGTGAGCCTTTCTAGCAAATTCTCAGAAGTGAGTAGGGGGCGATGGGAACCTCTTCTTTATAGCTATATATATATATATATATATAGTTGGTGAGAAGTATAAATGACTTGGATTTGCAACAGGTATCTAAAATGGGGGCAGTCTTGTGGAACTGAGCCCTTGTGGGATCTGATACTAACTTTAGTAGATAGTGTCAGAAATTGAATTGAGTAGTTGGATACCCAGTTGTTTTCTGCAGATAAATGGATAATTGGTGTCAGGAGGAAAAGGACACCTCTCATGTGATGTCAGAAATGTGAGTAAGAACAGTTCAGATGGTTATACATGATGTTGTCCTTAGCATCTATACTAGTTTCATAATCTCTAAGCATCATGTCAACTAGTTGATTAAAATGAATCTTGGTGTTTCATGTCCCAGCATAGGGAATTGGTTTTGGAAATATTCAAGGCAATTCAGGTGTCTGGAAATAGCTTCCTAGAAACAGAATCACACGTTGATTGTTTACTAGTGAAAGTGTAAATTTGCTACTACTAGTTGGAGGAGCAAAAGTAATTGCAGAGATCAAGAGAATAAAAAGTGAGTTAATTTCAGGTTTGAAGTAGTGACAGAGCTATATGTCACTAGATAATTTTTGCAGGATCAGACACATTATTTTTGTCATGATATTTCCAACACCTAGCACAGTGCCTGGAATTCATTAAAATGTTTGTTTAATTGTACTGAAATTCCAAAAGGATAATTTAATAGCTAATAGTTACGTAAGTGTAGATGAGAAGCCATATAATGAGATGGATGTCAAGAATGGTGATTAATAGACAGAGGCTGGTTTTGAGGTTGGTAAACGTGGGTAAGCCACAGTGAAATCTACTTTTTTGGAAAACAGAATTGTGTCAAGTGTTGTGCTTTCCTTGAACCTTCCTGTATCCCAAGTGGTCCTTCCTTGTGTCCTGTCTTAGGGGGAAAGCACTCAGGGAGAATTTATTTGGAGGAATATACTAGACTTTTCCCTTTTTCAATAAGTTGGTAGTATGATAGACCAAACCAAACAAACAACAACACGAAGCCATATCCTGAGAGGAGTAGGTCATGCACTTAGAGGTTTTGATTGATATTACATCAGATAGATTTGACACTTAGCTAGTAAATGGCATTAGTAAGCTACAAACAGACATCCATGTGGGTAGGAGTACACAGGAATTATGGTTAAAAAAAAAAAAAGCAGACAGGGATCTTGACGGGTGAGTTAAATGCTGAAGCAGCAGGCAAGCAGGTATTTGCCATTAACGTGATTTCACAAGAGATAGAAACATGTCTGCATTAAGAATAGAAGGAAGGGCAGGACCAATGACAGGATGATGGGAAAAAATTCAGAATTCCAGTACACTGCAGTTCATCAAGGCAGGGACTCAGACATTAAGAGAAAAGCCAGTCACAATGTGACTACGGTCAAGGTAGACTTGTTTCATATTTGTAATTGGAGCTTTCAACTGGCCTAGAACTCTACTTACCACACGAGCTGGGAAAATTGAAGAAGCTGATAAGTACACAGCTTGGCTTGCCATGGCAGCTGTATTTCCCCTGCTGTAATGTTATGTCACTTTATTGACTAAATTGCTTAATTTAGCACTTACATGTAGCCTTCATTTTTATTCAGCTTTATAAAAAACTGTTTTTCTCTTTTTAGAAAAAATAATTTCTATAGGATTGGCATTACTTTATATGCATTTTTTTGTATTCCCACTTATTAGTACAGTGTTAGCGATTTAACAAGCCTTCAATAAGTACTTGTACAATTGACATGTTAACTTTTTCATGTTAGGAAATAATTTAGAAATTGGACTTTTCTAAATTAAGGGGATGAAGTCAAATGTAGTTATGTTATTTTTAAAGGAAATGAATGCATTGGAATATGCTGAATCCCACAAATAATATATGTATTTTTCTATGAAAATGAGTTTAACAGCGATTTTATAACTATTTTTGCATCTTTCTTGTACTACCTTGTTGCTGCCATTTTGATTGTTTTAGGATGTTTTGTGAAATCTGTATCTTTACATTTTGTGAAAGGGGAATGAAGCTTCTCTAAATTGATTGGATGCACTGAAGAAATTGTATGGGCAATCTCCCTTTGTTATATTAAATGACCCAAGACATAGAGTAGCTTAAAAATATTCTCTTACAAATGCTACTATTCAGAAAGGTACAGTAATATGGCATTACCAGATGTCTTTTTAGTGTCTTTCTATTGAAAAATGCAATTTTTAAGGAAAATTAAGTACTTCTATTGTATAAACTTCATCAACAATCAAATGACCATAATCTGATTTGTTCTTCAGGGCCTTCCTTATCATACACAGGTCCTCCCAGAAACTCAAAATGAAAATGGTGGCACTGCAGGAATCTACAACCAGAGCCAGCATCTATTGTGATATATTTAGTTCCCACACAATGCCTTTTCCTTATTAACATTAATTATGTGGTAAAGGAAATTGGATGATTCATAAAAGCAGAAAGCATTTGGCTTGACCACATTTTATAGCAGTTCAAATAAGAATTCTTAATGCTGTTTAACAAATGTCTTTTTCACTCTTCATTAAAGCCCCTTGTTGCCATCCAATCTTGATTTTAGAAATTAAAGCTAACAACCAGATTGAGAGAATCAGGAGAGTGACAGCATGGGGCAAAGTCTCAAAGCCACAACTAACAGCATGGAGCAAAGTGAACCTCAAGCTATTGCAGCTCTCAAAGAAGGCTGGGAAGGGGAGGAATGCATTTGCAGGGAAACTCAATTATAGCAACCCTCAGCCATAGGAAGTACTTGTGAAATGTTGACATGAAAGTTTTAATTAAATACCTAGAAGCCAAAGCTTCTTCTCAGTTAGTGTCAGAACACTGCTTCTTGGTGGATAAATGTTTACAACACAAGCTCATCTGAGGATTTCTACAAACATGACTCTAAGAACTAAGAAGGCTTTTGCTGAGGCACTTGAGATCAAGAAAGCGGTAGTGATTATAAACTAGCAGCACAATAGCAGGATGGTTTAATCCACCCAAATGCCAGTTTTTGGTTTGCAAGTTGGCAATCCCGCCTTCATCTTCAGACAAAAGGGCACTGGTTAGTCATCTGTTTAATTCTTTAGCTTCAGTGTGTCATTTGGATATTGAAGGAAAATCCCTTGTTTCAGTCTGCCATTTCTGACAGCCTCCCTCTAGACCCCATTAATAAGCCTTTTAGAGAACAGAATGCAAAATAGGCAGCAGGCAGTCCACAATCAAAATGGAGATAGAATAGACAGTAGAAATATATTCCCTTTGTGAAGATGGTGCTTAGGTGACCTTTGTTGAAGAGATTTCTTTTTTTATTTAAACTGTGTCTTTCAAGATATTAAAGCAGCATTTGCGGTGTGGTAGATGTGGGAGGTCATTTGGAATTTGGGAGTTTATGATAGGATACAGAAAAACTCAAGTGATATTTACAAAATGTGCAAACAATGGCAAGACAGGAAGCCAGGCTGGCCTTGGGCATGCCTAGGGAATATCCTTCAGAAAACAAATATGCCACTCTTTAATGTTGGTTTGAATCTCATTATAAAATTGCAAGTGAAATGAGACACACTTTGCCTCTGAAATCGTGATTCCAGAAGCAAAGCAACTGTTTTCTAATAAAGCAGCCCTATTAAGATTTTTAGGATTTTAATGTGCTTTGAAAGCACATAATTTGTTAGATTATGGACTCTTTCTATTGAATCCCATTTTCCACTTTTAATTCATTAATAATTTTGAATTGAGAGTATGTGTGTGAGCAACATTGTTTAATGTATTTCAATTTTTAGTTGAGTGTGCGTGTGTATGTGTGTGTATATTCTGAGCAGCATTGTTTAATGTATCTCAATTTTCAGTTGACAGTGTGTACATTCTGAGCAACTTTACTTAATGTATCACATGCAGATTGATGTATCAAGTCTCTAGAGAAGTGTCATTCCAAATAACCTTTTCACAGGCATTGCCTGGTCCAAAGAAACATTTCAAAATGCAGTTTCCAGAGATGTAAGTTTGACTAGGGATGGAGATCTTTAAAGAGACCAAAACAACTACAGGATCTTGTAGGACAGTTCTCTATTAAACGAGCAAGACCTTTTAGAGACCGAGTTTGGATCTGAATCTGTGTTGTACTGATTTCAATGCAATGCCAAGTGTTCTGTTGTAATCAAAGACTGAAAAGCAAGAACACAAAAGAAATGGAGATATCAATTACCAGAGAGATCACTTTTATTTATAGAGTAGCACTAGGGAAGTCACTTATTTTTTATGTATTTAGTCCTTTAATAAAACACTAATAAAGCTTTTATGTACTTCTATATCTCAGTAAACCATCAGGCATGCCTTTTAAAATATACAAAGGTGAAAATAGCTGTTTTCTGCTAGGAATTTGTTTCCAAACTGTCCTTTTATTAGAATGTACGTAAACCTGAATTCACATAGGTAAAACAGTAAAAATATGCTAAGAGTACTTGAAAAATGTACACACAAAATGGGCACTTAAGTAAGCTATATCATTTATATAATGCTTACTAAGTATGGAAGATTAGATTACATTTATGAAAGAGATTGACAACACATACCCGTGTGTGTGTGTGTGAATGTGTTGTGAGAGATCAATTTATTTTCAAAAGAAATAATTAAGATGTTGATAGCCTTAGGCTCACCAAGGTTTCCATGGACTATCTAGTATCTACCTGTTTAACTTTCCTGTAACCAGTGGTGGTAATTGGTGTGTTTATTGGGCATATTCCCTTGGCTAAACCCTACTGAAGCATCTGTTCCTTGTAAAATAGTGTCTGAGCTAATCAGCCTGGGAAGTCATCTAGCCCTGTCCTATCACATTTTCATAGATTTTATGTGAACATTTTGTTGGTAACTCCAATTATAATTTTTTGTTATATTATTTATATCTGGGTCTATAGGGTTTTGAAAGCCTACTTTCATTAGAAGGGTCCTCTGAAGGACTATTCATTGATGCAGAGGATAGTTAATTGCTCTGTCCATTTTAATGGAACTCATGAAAAATATCCTGCATACTTACTGTGTGCTACATAATTTCTGTGAGAAATAATTTATATTTAAACTTTTTAAACCATAAATGATAACTTGTATTACATTTAACAAAAGCAATATTTTGCCTTCAGTGATGTCCTTTGTAGAAATATGAATTTCAAAATACATCTTGCATCTGAATGTCTAAATCCATACAGAAGAGGTGGGAAATAACATCCATCTTTTGATATCTCACAGTTTACTCAGGATATTCCCACACCTCCTTGGAGTCCTTAAGTAATAGGGAGAAAAAGGTGGCTTATTAGTAAGCTGTCACTCCCTATAAATCACAGGCACTGCCAATGGAGTGAACTCTGCATCTCCCAGTGCAAGAAGGCTGATAGCAGAGGAGGCAAGCAATGAGAATCTCATACTACCGATGTGTTTACACAGAGCAGCAACCGATCAGGGAGAGAAACAACAGGTGTACAGTATCACAAAATTTTCTAAATTTTTAAGTGTAGAGTTATATATTTATTAACTCACCGTTAACAATAACACAAACCTTTCTTAACATATTATTGTTACACAGTTATACGTTGCTTAACGACAGGGGTATGATCATAGAAATGCATCAGGCAATTTAACCATTGTGTGAACATTATAGAGTGTAGTTACACAAACATAGACGGCACAACCTCCTACACACCTAGGCTATGTGGTATAGCCAATTCCTCCTATGCTACAAACCTGTACAGGCTGTTACTATACCGAACACTCTAGGCAACTGTAACACAAAGATAAGTATTTGTGTATCTAAACATAGAAAAGGTATAATCAAAATACGGTATAAAAGATTAAAAATGGTACACCTGTATGGGGCACATACCTTGAATGGAGCTTGTAGGACTGAAAGTTGCTCTGGGTACGTCAGTGAGTGGTGAGTTAATGTGAAGACCTAGGATATTCTGTACAATATGAACTTGTAAACAGTGTACACTTAGATTGCACTAAATTTATAAAAATTTGTTTTCTTTCTACAACAATAAATTAACCTTAGCTTACTGTAACTTTTTACTTTAAAACTTTTTATTTTTTAACTTTTTGATTCTTTTGTAATAACAGCTTAAAACACAAATATATTGTACAGCTGTCTGAAATATTTTCTTTATAGCCTAAGCTTTTTTCTATTTTGAAAAATTTTAAACTGTTTTTCTACTTTGTAAACTTAAATAAACTAACACACAAACACACACACTAGGTTAAGCCTACACAGGGTCAGGATCCTCAACCTCACTATCTTACACCTCTACATCTTGTCCCACTGGAAGATCTTCAGGGGCAATAACACACATGGAGCTGCCATCTCCTGTGATAATAATTCCTTCTTATGAAGTATCTCCTGAAGGATCTTGCCTGAGGCAATTTCACAGTTTTCTTTTGAGGAGAAGGAGTACACTCTAAAATAATAAAAGTATAGCATAGTAAGTATATAAACCCATAACACTGTCATTTATTACCAAGTGTATGTGATGCACACAATTGTATATGCTGTACTTTTACATGATTGGCAGTGCAGTATGTTTGTTGACACCAGCGTCACACAAACACATGAGTAATGTGTTGTGCTACAACATATAGATGGCTACAATGTCACTAAGTGCTAGGAATTTTTCAGCTCCATTATTATTTTATGGGACCATTATCTTATTATTTGAGTTTCATCCTTGACCAAAACATCTGTATATGGTGCATGACCGTATACGGAACATTTGGGGTCTTATAGCATGGTCTTCAAATTAGGGTACATGTAACTATGTAGGTAATGAACCACTTTTGGCGTGGGGTAACTGGGCACAGGTAGAATTGAAGATATTATTTTCCATGTATACCCTTTCCAAAACAGATCTGACTTAGCAAACGATTAATGTGGCTTTCCCAACCCCAACTCCCTTTTGAGAATCTTGCTACAATGTTACAGAAGGAAGTGGAAACTATCACCAACTCATTCCAAATTCCATTAGGACATGGTTCCAAGATATAAAAAATCTCAGCTCAGCAGGGTGGCTCACACCTGTAATACGAGCACTTTGGGAAGCCCAGGCAGGTGGATCATGAGGTGAGGAGTTTGAGACCAGCCTGACTAATATAGTGAAACCCCATCACTACTAAAAATACACAAATTAGCCAGGCGTTGTGGCGGGCACCTGTTGTCCCAACTACTTGGGAGGCTGAGGCAGAAGAGTCGCTTGAACCTGGGAGGCAGAGGTTACAGTGAGCCTAGATCATGCCACTGCACTCCAGCCTGGGCAACAGAGTGAGATTCTGTCTCAAAAAAAAAAAAAAAAAAAAAAGAAAATTCTCCAGGGCACCAAAAAAAGAAAAAAATCAAGAAATTAACTGCCTTTTCTACTTGTCTTTGCACTCCTGCCTCCTTCACCAGTCCATTACCTGTCCATCTATCTACCTTCCACCTATCTATATATCTATTTAACTATGTCTGTCAATCTATCAACCTCCCACTTATATATACCTATATATCTATGTCTACCCATATTTTTACCTACCTATCCCTTATAATTAAAAATCAAAACTGAGATAGGTTTTGTGGTGAAACTTTATAACATAAAACTTGAAATGAAAAGTAAAGTCATCTTTTTTCCGATATGAAGTGACACTGAATTTGAGAAAGATATGACTAGCTTTGTCATTTCTACTTTTAGATATATATTTCTACAAATTGAATATTCTAAATCTGCACTTTCAAAGTTTTAATAAAATCATACCTATTGTACACATGCAATATAATTATGGGTGTAATTACATTCTTTGCAACTATGAAAGTTAAGATAAAAACTTTAGGTGTCATTATAAGCATGTACGAATAGAAACAGTGTTTCAAAATACTTTTAAGGATACTGAAGCAAAGATTTGAACATGCATTTTATAGGCTTCACTGTCTGACCCTTGAAATAATCTAAGCCAGGTATCTAAAAACCCCTGCCCAGAGACCAAATCTAGCCATTGTCTATTTGTTGTTGGTTTTAGGGATAGAAGCTAAGAGTGGTTTTTGCATTAAAAAAAAAATTACATATTAAATGGCTTTGGAGACTAGGTAGCTTCCTCAATATTTAAATACTTTTATTTTAGTAATCTTCGGGCCAAGTGACGAAAATAAAGACACAGTTCTAATCCCAGAGGAGGTAAGAGGGAGAAAAGGAAGGTAAGGGGGGAAAAAAAGGCAGAAGAAGTATGAAACCATGGAGCAATTCTAAGAAAGTTTCAGCAAAGGTGATGGGGAGTTCTCAAGTCAAATGAGTTCTCGGTGGAGTTCACTGTCTCCAAGAATGCGTCCGCCCTGGTATCCTGCCTCAATCAGTCATGGCAGGAAAAGCCGGCAGGATGTGTGGTCTCATCAGAAATGAGTGACAGATTTCAGAGCACAGTGCCTGGAGTTGTTGATCACTTACACTTCCTGCTGTTTCTGATCTAAGAGACGTATGTTCATGGCAGCCATACTTTGTAACAACAGAATAAACTCTAAGTTTTATTTTTTCTAAAATAATATCTGAACTTGAATATTAATATGCTTATCTCTCATCATGTTACTCTCCTTTTTATGTTGACTTTGAGATCCCTCTCAACCTGGAGGAAATAAGATATGTCATTATATTTGTTTCTAATAGTTTTAATAATATTTAGTGTTTGATTGAGCAGGGAGAAAAAGGAGAGAGGAAAGAAAAGCAAAAGGGAGAGGAGAGTGGGAGAGAGAGAAAGACAGGACATTATTTTAATTTAATTTCTCATGAAAAGGTAAATGCCCAACAGCATTTATCAAATAGATTGACCTATATCTTCTGATTTTAATGTCTACCTAGTCATATACTAAAAGCTGCATATACGTTTCAACCTGTTTTTTGGCTATTTTATACCTTTGATATATTTGTCCATCTCTCCCAAAATAATATTGTGTCTTCATTTACAATGAATTTAAGTTTTAGTTTAAAAAAAGTCTTCCTTTTATTCTTCTGTCACAATTTTCTTCACTGTTGTTGGATCTTAATTATATCATATGGATTTTGTGATTGATCGGTCTATAAATTTAGGGAAAAAATCCTATTGGTAATTTGAATAAAATTGCAATATATTTTGAGAAAAATGACATCTTTCCCAATACAGAATATTTCAATCCAAAAAAATGAGAAACTTATTTATTTAGGTTTTTGATTATTTCCTTATCTGTTTTAATAATGTTTCATGCTTTCCCCCCCATAAATATCTTGTCTAGATTGTGTTAGATTTTCCTAAACACCTCATGAATTTTGTTTCCAGTGTGAATGGTGTCTACTTAAAAGTCACATTTCCTAGTTTGTTATTGCTAGAGTCTAGAAATTCTATTAATTTTTGCATGTTAATCTTTTAAACCAAAAATTTCCTAAATTATCTTATTATTTCTAAAATATTGTCTACAGATGTTCTCGGGTGTCTGAGATAATTGTATAATCTTCAAATACTGTCAGTTTTGTTCAATTTTTTCAAACCCTTATACATGTTATTTTTTAATCTTTATGGTTTTACTGGTTAGGACCCACAAGATATTTTTTGGTGTCTATTATTCTTATGACTTTTGTTTGATTGTTTGTTTTACTTTATATGAAATATTACCAGTGTGTTTTCATTAGGTCCAATGTTTGTGTATTTATAGGTATTCCTTTTCAGGTTAAGGAAGTCACTTCCTGTATTATTACCAGTTGGTCATTTTCCTAATGTCCTTGCCTTCTTGAGCTCCTGGTTTATGGTGGGTTGTGGAGGGAGGCTCAAGAAAATCTGATAGATTCTGCCTTGGGAGGGCTCTATGCTTTGCCTCCAGTCCTACTTGCTACAACATTTAATTATTATGAAAAATGTAAAATGATCCTTGGTTCAGCAATACCCTGGCTTCACTGCTCAGTCAAATATTTCTCTAAGGTCCTCATTTTGTTTTAGTTCTTCTTAATTTCCTACTGGCTTAAATGATTGAAAAAATACTTTGTTGATTATTTTTGTTGCCACCAATAATATAGGTCTAGTAACCAATGTACCATACCAGTAAAAACAAAATAATTTTTGAATAATTTTCACTAATCCTAGACAGCTATCATCAGAGTGGTTGCCTGAAGTGATACTCGGTGTATTTTCTTTGATTTCTGGGTAGAAACTTTCACAAGATTAGGTTGACAAATCCATATAATAACCTATGTATTTCTGATATAAATGTTCATGTATTACATAATATCTGATTATTTAAATGACCTGGTAGGATTTATCTAAGGAAAGTTTTGGGACATATTAAATATTGTTTAAAGGAAGGCATATTCTTTTCAAGTCTGTATTATCAACCCTTTCAGTAGTCATTTTATAGCACCATAGAAAATAAAGATTTAAAGTAAAATTAATTATACGAGGTTTAACACAAGAATACTTGCCTATTGTAACATTACCTTATTGAAATATCAGTTCTGAGAGCTGAATGCAACTCCTATTCAAAGACCTGTACTTGTTTTAAAAGCATATAGTGTATTTTATTATTATTATTATTATTTTTTGAGATAGAGTCTTGCCCTGTCACCCTGGCTGGAGTGCAATGGCGCGATCTTGGCTCACTGCAACCTCTGTCTCCCGGGTTCAAATGCTTCTCCTGCCTCAGTCTCCTGACTAGCTGGGATTACAGGCACCCACCCCCATGCCCAGCTAATTTTTGTACTTTTAGTAGAGACAGGGTTTCACCATGTTGGCCAGGCTGGTCTCGAGCTCCTGACTTTGTGATCCACCCTCCTTGGCCTCCCAAAGTGCTGGGATTACAGGCTATTATGTTTTTATATTTCCTTTATGCTGACCATTTTAAGAGATGGCATCTGGCTAATAAAACATTACAGGAAAACAGAATTATTAGAATGATTGTGAAACAAGAAATGTCATTTTGTAAGAATTGGCAGTTCTTTCCTAATAAAATGTTCAACATAACTAGTTGTCAAATAAATACAGATGTTAAAATAAGAAATATGCTCAGTATAGCATAGAAAGAAGGTCAACATTAGTAAAATAAAATGAATTATTTTGATAATCTGCATAATTCAAGCCTTGGCTAATCATTTTGACAGTAAAGCAAGAATCCTGTCTCTGTTATACATTGCTGTGATATCACCACCCAAAATGTGCATGGGACATAGTACGTCTCTGTAATAGTTTATTTAAACACTGCTGTAAAGAAATACTTGAGACTGGGTAACTTATAAAGAAAAGAGGTTTAATTGACTTACAGTTCTGCATGGCTGGGGAGGCCTGGAGAAACTTACAATCATGGTGGAAGGCACCTCTTCACAGGGTGGCAGGAGAGAGAAGCAAGCAAGACAGAAACTGTCAAACACTGATAAAACCGTCAGATCTTGTGAGAACTCACTCACTATCATGAGAACAAGTGGGAACTGCCTCCATGATCCAGTCATCTCCCACCAGGTCTCTTCCTCAACACCTGGGGATTACAGTTCAAAATAAGATTTGGGTGGGGACACAAAGCTTAAACATATCAATTTCCAATACATCTTTATTAAATTGTTTATTAAATTTCAACAAATCCTGTTATTGCTGCTAAGATAAATTAATTCCTTATATAAAATTAATATATCGTTTTCAGTGATGATGTACCCTTCCAACACTAGGCAGCTTCCAGGTAACAGTTATATTGTTAATGACAGCAGCAATTTACTTTCCAGTTTGAATTAAATTTGCTGAAACAGAAATCTATAAAGTTAAAAGATTCATATGTCTAAAATGTATATACACATACACACATATAATTTATATCACATATATGTTATATAAGATTATAAATAACATATGTGTATATTATGTATACTATGTGTAACATATACATACATATGTACATACAAATATATATATACATACATATGTATATACAGGCTCATATGCATGCATGTATATGCACATATATACATATTCACATATGTGTGCATATATGACATCTATGCATGCACATAATACATATGCAAATACATAATATATGCATATATGTTATATGTAATATGTAATATATGGTATATTAATCATGATACATAGTATATATGTTTATATGTGACATATAATATATGTAATATATGTTATATATAATATGCTATATATACTTTTAAAATATATAATATATAGTTATATATTTTATATAGTATATCTTATATATTATATAATTATATATAGTACATTATATATAACATATGTTATAATAACATATAGTATATTATATATAACATATGTTATAATAACATATAGTATATTATACATATAAAAGCAAAAGTAATGAGCCTTAGGCTTCTCCAGCACCTGTCTCATTTTAATTCTTTTTAATTGCTCTTGTTCTAGTACGTACATGTTACTTTCATATCTCTACATATGATGTGTATCCCAGGATTTCTTAATTTGTCAATGTAAACATTACAATCTTATTGGGATACATGTGAATATTTATATTCTTGCATTTCCACTCCTATAAGTTTTTCAAGGGTAATGTATGTATTACATATTTAGCATCCCCTGAAACCCTGTCCTCCGCCATTGCCACACTATTCTTATGGACTTAAAGTTTGTTTTACCTGTGTAAGTTTTTACAACATATATATTTTGTCTGCCTATGTGTTTAGTTCACATAAATAGTATTGCACTATAGCTCAATCTGCACTATATACATATATATATATATATATATAGAGAGAGAGAGAGAGAGCGCCAGAGCCATTCATGTTGCTATGTTACAAATAACCCATTGCCACTAATTGCTCCATAATAGCCCAGTTATGGATTCACCACTGTTTTGACTTTCCACTCTCCCAGTTGTAAACCTGTACTTTTTCTACTTCCCTCAGCTTCACAAATGGGGCTGCAAAGAGTATCTTGAGCATGCTCTCTGACAGAACTGTGTGGGAATTTATTTGGTATATGCACCCAGGATTAGATTTGCTTGGTTTTAGATTTTGCTTGGATTTAGATTTGGATTCCAGCAAATATTTCAGGCTTGTTCTCCACAATGGCTACATTGATCAAATACACACACTACAGTAGGATTTTTCCTCCCTACATTCCTGCCAATATTTGGCATTAACCGGTTTATCAATTTCCATCTATTTAATAGATATTTCACATTTTTAACCTTACTAATGCTTTGAGCATCGTTGTATTTGCATATTAGCTTTGTTGCATATTAGTGTTGTTCCTCTTATGGAAATTGTCTCATTTTCCTATTTTTATTTTGGAGTTGTTTTCCTCTTGTTGACTATCAATCATTCTTATAATATATAGTATTTTATTGATTTTAAATTTTAAAAATATTTTGTCGTATTCAATTTTGTGATAAAGAAAAAAACTGATTTTCATGTAATCAGATTTTCAGTATTACTTTCATGAATTTTGCTTTACAAGTTGTATTTAATTTGAATCTTATTAAACACATTTATGTGTATTGGTGGTGATAATCTTATAATTCTTCTCATTTATTTCATTAATGTGCTCAATTACCTTGATATATGTCCTACTATTAGAACATTTTTGTATTTCTTGGATAAAATCTATTTAATCATAATGTATAATGTAATGTTTCCTTTTGTATCATTAGATTTGGTTACCTAATTTATTTTTATTTCTTTAATTGACAGATAAAATTGTATGTGTTTATTATGTACAACATTATGTTTTGAAGTATATACACATTATGGAATAGTTAAGTCTAGCTAATTATCAATTGTATAACCTCAGTAGTTACTGTTTTGTGGTGAGAACACAACAATTTGCTAATATTTTATTTTGAAAACTCATTGTATATTCATAAATAATTATAATTTGTCTCCACTTTCTTTCTTTAATTTTGAATGCAGATTATGCCAGCTTCCTAAAGTGAGCCAAACATTTTTCACTCTTCTTCTATTTTCTTTAAAAACTTACATAAGAAAGGAATTAAATATTCCTTGATATATTGGTAGGATTCACATGAAAAACCATATTGGTTCCAATAAAAAAGAATATCACTATTACAATTTTTATTTTTTAATTGTTAGTGATATATTCAATTTATACAATATGTCTTGTTTTAATATTGTTTTAAAGAAATATTTATTTAGGTTATCAAATTTGTTCATATACAGTTCTTCCCTTAACTTTATTATTTTAAAAACTCCATCTGTGACTACGGTTATGTTTCTTCTTAATTCTGCACTTCTATTTTATCTATTCTACTTTTTCAAAAATTAATTATATTGAGGCATGCCATATTACTAACTTTTACTAAGAATCAAATTTTGGTGGTCTATTCTCTAAATTTGGTTTGATTTTTCATTTCCTATGTTATTTATTCTTTTATTTTTCTTATTCTAATTTCTCTTCTTTTTTCTTCTGGATTTGTTTTATTGTCCATTTCCAACTTACTAAAATGTATGATATTTAATTCCTTCGTTTTCCCTGGTAAGTATATTTAAGCTAAACGTGTTATTTCAGTTGTGTCCCCAAAAGTTTGACACACAATATTCTCATTATAGAACAGTTTTAAATAATTATTTTCTTTTTATCAAGATATATTTAATAACACATTATATAGTTACAATATATATAATTTTAAGCTGTCCTTTTGTTACAAATTTCTAATTGTTTTTATTGTATTTTGTTTAGTATTCATTAAAAACAACATATTCTTTTAAAAATAATTTTACTCTATATACGTAAGGTATATAACAATGTAAAAAAACAGAGAGAAAATAGATTTTTATAAGAAGACAGGACCTTGAAACTTGTGGAATTATAACAAAAGATCTAACATTTTTATGATTGGGATTCCAGAAAGAGAGGAAAAAGAGAGTGAGTTAAAAATGTACTTGAGGAGGCTGGGCACGGTGGCTCACGCCTGTAATCCCAGCACTTTGGGAGGCCGAGGCTGGAGGATCACGAGGTCAGGAGATCTAGACCATCCTGGCTAACACGGTGAAACCTCGCCTCTACTAAAAATACAAAACAAAACAAAAATTAGCCGGGCGTGGTGGTGGGCGCCTGTAGTCCCAGCTCTTAGGGAGGCTGAGGCGGGAGAATGGCGTGAACCCGGGAGGTGGAGCTTGCAGTGAGCTGAGATCGCGCCACTGCACTCCAGCCTGGATGACAGAGCAAGACTTCCCCAATTTGGCAAAATACATAAACCTATAGAGTCAAAAAGCTGAGTGAATGTCATGAAAGATACCCTTCCAATTTATACCAAGATACATCATAGTCAATCTTCTGCAAGCTAAAGACATAAAACATTTAAAACATCAAGGGAAAAAATGTCACTTAGCATATAGGAGAAAAACAATTCCAAATGACAGCAGATTTTTCATTGTCATCAGAAAGGTGAAGCAAGAAAACACACACCATTTTCCAGTGCCAGCTGAAAGGATAATAAGGAACTACTATAAATAATTCTACATACATGAATTTGACAACTTACATGAAATGGAGCAATTCCTGAAAAAGAAACACAAAAGGAAAAACACAATGTTCTACAACTTATCCAATACAAAATCAATAACTTGAAAGCTCTGTAACTATTAATGCAATTTATAATTAAAACACTCCCAAAACACATCTCTGGGCTTAGAAGATTTCACTGGAAGGAATATATTTTATTAAATGATTCAATAATTATTAATAATTATACACAATTTCTTTCAGAAAATAGAAGGAGAACCACTTCCAATTCATTTTATGATGGTACTATTGTCCTGAGAACAAAACCAGACTATGTGGTACAAAAAAAGAAGAGTACAGAAAAATATTCCCCATGGCATAAATACAAAAATCCTTAAAATATATTAGCAAATAGAATTCAACAATAAATAAAAATAATTATAAATCAAGGCCAATGAGGTTTATATTATGCGAGCCTCAGAGCTTTAAAATTAATCATGTGATCCATCATATGAAGAAGCCAAAGAAGAAAAATCATAAAATTAATCAATGCACAAAAAAATTTAACAAAATTTAATATGTATCAATGATTAAAAATCCCAGAAAGCTCAGAATAGAGAAACTTCCTCAACTTGAAAATAGCATCCCAAAAACCTTGAAGCCAACATACTGAATGGTAAACAACTAAATGCTTTTCTTCTAAGATCAGGTACAAGGCAAGGATGTTCACCCTCACCACTCTTTTCTAACAGTATTGTAAATATAGCCAGTGAAATAAGTCCAGCAGTACTGTAAATTCTAACCAGTGAAATAAGTCTAACAGTACTGTAAATTATAGCCAGTTAAATAAGTCAAGAAAAAGAGAAAAAGGGCATTCCCATTGGAAAAGTAGAAATAAAATGTTCCCAATTTTCAGATGACATCTTTGCCTATGGAGGGAATCTCAAAGACTACAAAAAAGAAAAAATTCTAGAACTAATAAGTGAGTCTAGCAAGGTTATAGAATACAAAATCAACATACAAAAGTCAATTATACCTCCGTATACTTTTAATGAACAGGTAAGCACAAATTAAAAATATAATATTTATAATTGCTCATGCAAAAGAAAAACTTATGTATAAATCTAACAAATCGTATAGGACTAATATGGTTAAAACTGCAAAATGTTGAAGGAAAACAAAGAAGATAGTAAATAGAGTGCTGCTTATTCATGGTTGGAAAACAATATAGTAAACAGTATTCTAATTTTCCTCAAATTGATATTCAATTTAACACAATTCCTATCAAAAAACCAGCAAAATGTTTTGTAGATGTAGATGTGATTATCTAAGAATTTTGTACAAGAGGAAAGGGACTTAATTGCTAAAACTATTTTTGAAAATTAAGAGTTAAATGAGAAAATTCAGTTGACCTTCATTTTAAGAATTATTATGTAGCTACATTAATCAAGACAAGGTAGTAGTAGAGGGATAGACACATAAATCAGTGGAACAGAATACAGAACTCAGAAATAAACCCACAAAAATATGGTTAATTGATTTTTAACAAAATCGTAAAAGCAATTCAATGGAGGAAAGAAAGGCTTTTATAAGAAGGAAAAAAAAAAGGAACCTCATCTGAAGATATCAGCTTACACCAAGATTAACAAAAAATTAATCATGGGCTTAATCGTAAACTACAAAACTTTTTGAAAAACACATAGGAGAAAAGCTTTAGGATCTCAGTTTAGGCAAATAATTATTAAGCTTGAAACCAAAAGTATGATCCATAAAAAGAAAGATGGGCAAATCTTTTGTTCTATGAAAGACATTGTTAAGAGGCTGAATATATAAGCTGAGGACAGAAAATATTTGCAAACCACATTCAACAAAGGACTATGTCTAAAACATGTAAAGAAATTTCAAGACTTAATAGTAAAAAAATACACAATTAGAGAACGAGCAAAAACATGAAGAGACATTTCACTGAAGGTACAGGTGGCAAACAAGCACATGAAAACATTCAACATCATTAGCCATCAGGGAAATGCAAATCAAAACCACAATGCAATATTACTACACATCTATTAGAATGACTAAAATAAAAATTAGTAATGACACCAAATGCTGGCCAGTATTGGAGCAAATGGATTACTCATTTATTGCTTATGATGTTGTGAGACTGCTAAAAGGGTACAGCCACTCTGGAAAATAGTTTAGCATATTCCTACCATGGAGTTACTAAAAATGAAAGAAGTCATTGATACGTGTGACAACCTGGATGAATCTCCAGAGAATTATAGTGAGTGAACAAAAGCCTATCCTAAAAGGTGTCATACTGTATAAGCCCATTAATATTATTCTTGAAATTATAAAATCATACAAATGGAGAACAGAATGGTGGTTGTCACCTCTTGAAAAAGAGGTTGGGGGTAGGAGGTAAATAAGCATAGCTATTAAAGAACAACATGAGTGATACTGTGGGGATGAAAATGTTCTGTATTTTTATTTTATTAATATCTAATCACTATAATTTTGCAAGACATTACCACCGGGGGCAACAGAGTAAAGGGTACACAGAATATTTCTGTGTATATTTTTTACAATCGCATGTGTCTACAATTATCTCAAATAAAAAAAGGTTTGATTTAAAGAGTGGCTTAAATACTACATAAGGAAAAATTCTGTTTCTGTTTAAAGTTTTATTTTTAGAAATCTACTCTGTTCCATTTAGTTGCATGCATAAAGACATGAGCTGTTCATAAGGTTTTATAATAAAATCTCAAATTTTCAAATAACAATATAATCATATTGTGGCTTGGCTTGATCACAAACAACCAAAACTTCTACATAGTTTTTGAAATACAAAATCTTCACATTTTTATCATCCTTGAACATGATTACTGTGGTTTTGTTTTTGTTTTTGTTTTTGTTTTGAGACGGAGTCTTGCATCTTGCTCTGTCACCCCAGCTGGAGTGCAATGGTACAGTCTCGGCTCACTGCAACCTCCGCCTCCCGGGTTTAAGCAATTCTACTGTCTTAGCCTCCTGAGTAGCTGGGATCACAGGCGTGCACCACCACGCCTGGGTAATTTTTGTATTTTTAGTAGAGGCAAAATTTTACAATATTGGTCAGGCTGGTCTCAAACTCCTGACCTCGTGATCTGCCCACCTCGGCTTCCCAAAGTGCTGGTATTACAGGCGTGAGCCACCGCTCCCGGCCAAACATGATTACTATAATTTTAAATGGAAACAAATGATTCATGAAATACCATTTAATTACTACTACTAATAAAATAGCTTTAGCATATAAATCTTTGAGTCAAATGTGTATGTACTTTTTAATCTCCTTTTAATATCAAACCTATTTATGGAACACTTGTCCCATTTAAATGTATATTTTCTGTTGATTAGTTTGACTTACCTACATACCGAGGTCAGACTTTGGATATTATAGGTTTTCTCCTGAAAATATCCCTCCACTATTTTCTCAGCACACCGGGCTGTATGGTTTCATTCCATCTATGTTTTGCTGTTGGCTAATTCATACCCATAGCCTCTTGTTCAAAGCTAAAGATGAACTATAGGTCCTTTAGTAACTACAATAGAGAATACACTTGCTTTAAGAAATGCTCACCATAATACTAACATTGTATTATAGGAAATTGTATTTAGACTTCTAAGGAAAACATGTGTAGCATTATTTACAACACTCTCTCCCGAGCCCTTGACATTACAAAACTGGCTCCTTCTACACAGACCTTTCTGCTCCTCCTGGATGCCTTTGGAACACTGCCAAACAATGGTAATAGTCATTGTCATGGGAAGGCTTTTATGTTCAAAACATACACCTCTATTAGAAAGTGAACTATATTTGGGGAGAAAAAAAAAACATGAATGAGAAAGCAGAGGATGATTGAAGTTATACTCACATTAAAAAAGTGAATGTGAGGGAATTATTTTCCAGACTGTCTGAGGAGAGAACAAAAAAGCAACCTACAATACCATAGAAAGGTTTAGCTAGAAATTTTAAATAACTCCTTGTTTTATAGGTATGAAAGCAATCATAATCTCTACTAGAGATCATAATTTTCTTTAACTAAAATCTTAAAATCCAGTAGCAGAAAATTCTTATTTTTATAGTTACCTTTCAAGTTATAGTCATTTTTCTCAATTTCAGTGCTACAGATGGTTTGGGCCAGATAGTTCTCAGTTAGGGGTCAGAAGGAACCATGTAAATTGTCAGATATTTTGTAGCACCCCCGGCCTTTATCCACTAAATAGCGGTAGGACTCTCTCAGCTCCTTTAACAAAAAAAATGTTTCCAGACATTGTCAAATGAGCCCTGCAGGAGGAGGGGGGAATCACCCCAGTTGGGAACCACTGCTGTAAATCATTGGCCTATCATATGGTAGAATGGAGAGGTCAATGTGTAAGATTTTAGGAGTCTTATTTTCCATCCTCAACAGTGACTATTTCATCTATATACTATTCCAACATCCAGTTTTGTTTCTCTGCCTTATCCCTCTTTCATCTGATGGTCTTCCTTATACTTTGGTCAAATTTCCCTAGTCAGTCTCCTTTCCCATCACAAAATGATTCTTCCCTCCTTTCATTTCTTTCTTCATTTCTCTCACTTACTTTATTCTTCCTGCATTGTCAATTAACTTTTATTCATTCTTGATTAAAAAATTACCACTCCTCAGGGACATTTTGCTCCTTCTTGATCACATGCACATTCTCTGTTTGCTGTTATACTAAATGTGTCAATCCTGGTCTAAAAGCAGGACAGTCTGTCCAGCTGGGTTCTGGGCTATATCTGCCATCGCATTCTTCGTTGCACCTCCCTTATCCTTTCTTTCTTTTGCATCTTTCATGTCTGCCTTACCAACAAATTATTCCCAGCAGCATGAAAACCTTTTCATTTTATAAAAAAACTAAATAAAATGAATCAAAGTAGTGTGATTTTCTATCCTCCTTCAGGATTTATCCCAAATTATGCTTTCCTGGATAGTTGAACTTCTCAACACATCAGTTCATACTTTTCATCGTCTATTTAGACACATCCATATTTATTATCCATCTATTTATTCTTTAACCCATTGTAAGTTGTCCCCATAGCAACTATTTCACTAAAACTACTCTCATCACGGTACTCAATAAATTTCAGTTTGTAAAACACTATGGGCACTCACACTTCTTTATTCTGAACTTACTTGACTCCCCAACTGATGTCAACACAATTGCTCACTCTTTTTACCTTAAAACCTTTTATTTTCTTATGTTCTCTGGCAGCTGTCTCTTCTGCTTTTCTTTTTCCTTCTCAATATTCTTCCTCATTCTTTTTATTTTCTCTTCATTCTTTGTTAGTGCCGTTTTTTTGAAACTGATGTCTAAAGGTTGGGGCCCCATTCTGATTGATATTTCACCTTATTACTTTCAGAGTACCCTATACTTTTTGCATATAATGTATCAGCTTTTGCCATTCATTTTTAGGATTATAATCCTCCCTTACCCTCAAGAGAGAAACTCCTTGATGACTGAGACCATGTTTGTTTGTTTGTTTTTCAGAATCTGTAGCATTTCCTGGCATACCACAGGCATCCAATAAATTAGTGAATTATCTAATGAATGAATTTGATCTGATGTGAAGCACCCTACTCCTAGCTCAATTCCCTACTGACCTGCTTCTAATTTCAGAATTTCTCCAATTTTTGTTATTTTTCTTATAGTGACAATTTCCTCTGCCCAAGGAGTGAAGGAATGAGTCCAGAAAACAATGTGTAATGGTGAAAAATGAAATCTCACCTACTTTTTAGTTGTGTCCAGGTCTTTATCTGTTCATACATGTTTAAGAGAATAGATGTAAGAGAATAGAGGAGGAAGCAGAGATACTTCTATCCTTGGCACTACCTCCTGAGTGTTGCTAGGATCAAAATATTACTGGATAATGGTTATCATATAGAATCATACCTGTACATTCTGTTCCATATATTATCTTTTTAGTAATCCCATCGTTTCACAGAAAGGTGTAATATGTTTGATGTGAATCTCAAATTTCAACTGAATGTAAGCACACATACACACACACACACACACACACACACATGCACACACATTTCTCTACCCTTTTGAAGAGATCAGTAAATGGGCAGAGTTCATAGTAGGATTCTATAAAAATCATGGGAAATTTGAAGAGGATGCCCAATTACTTACAGTTCTGGCTTTTTTTTTTCCAATGGGATCCAACCAAACATTTATTCTGTTGTTATGGCTAAGATTTCAAATCATTCAAATTAAATAATCATTTTCTTTTCTACAGCATGACTATCTGAGGCTGTTGTTTGATGATCCCACAATAGTTTAGTGATAATGACTGGTTGAGCAGGTGGCCTTGAGATGTCTGGGGCAGAGGCCACTCTAGAGCAAGAAGAGACCTAGCCTTAAGATAAATATGAAATCTCTTTCTGCTCTGCCTTCAAATTCATGTCACCTTGTTTTGCTTCTGGCTGCTCAGAATTGAAATGTAGTTGATTGATGAGATACACTTGTTATTTATAATGACCATTTTATAACTTACTGGAAAGGTGTATTTCTTTTCTGATCAGCCCTTTCTGAGTAAATTTGAATCCACTGCTAATGTGAAATCTAACTCTGCACATTCCAGACCCTAGCCATTAGTTTTATTATGCATCAAAATATTTTAGGAAGCTCTGAAAAATAGCAAGTCCCTAGTCCCAGTGATTCTGATTTCTTTGCTTCAGTATGAGACCTACAATATAGAATTAACTATTCACAAGTATCCCATGTTAATTTAATGTGTAACTGGTGTTGAGGGTGTTTTTCAGAGTGGTTCAGGGAACACCTGCACCATATTTGCCAAAAGCACCTCTCCAAACCTGCTGAATCAAAAAAAAAAAAAAATAGACTCCAGATTATTCCTTTCCAATTGAAACTTGACACCCTCTGTTTTATGTGGCTTTGGTTAAATGAATTTTCAGTTGGCTGTTAATAGTGGTAAAACTTTGCTTCTGTTGCATCAAATAGCTGTCCATCTTCTGCCTTATTTATATTGTCTCTAGACCTACAGAAATTAATCCGTACAGCACTACTTCTTTCAACTATATCCGGTGTTACTGGAAATTACTGGAGTCAGAGACATTTTCTGATAGCAAAACGCAGAGATTAAGCATAAAGGCAAACTGAGGAAAACAACAAAAGTGCAGAGGAAGTAGAAGTAGACTATATCCTTTATTCTAGTTTCATGAACTGAGTTTAATTGGACTAGTATTTACCTCATAGTTCGAAATAATTCATACTTCTAAGCTGTGTCACTAAGCTGAAGTAGTAACTGAAATTGGTGGGAATTTACATACCATATAGTGTTGGCACAATATGCAGGCACATACACATGGGACACAGTACAATCTTAACTGTCTTTCAGGATGGGAGTAGAGGATATACTCACATTTCTCTGGATCAGTCTTTGGAGCAGGGCTCACTTTTCTCTTTGCTACCCTTCCATCTACTTTTCTTTATTATGATTTCCTTTTAAACTAGTGGTACTTAATCCTGGTTGAATATTACAATTACCTGAACAATACCAAGAAATAAAATTTGGTGCCTGAGTTCCATCTCTGTATATTATAATTTAATCATTCCACGAAGTGCCTGAGCATCTCTGTCTTTTTAAAAGTTCCGTAGATGATTTTCCTGTGCAGCCAATATTAAGAACCATTGAGTAAAGAGTTCTTGTGGGCTGTGGAAATTTATTTTGTTTTGCAACAAGAGAACATAAGAGAATCACTGAACATATCTCATTTCAATTATTATAATAAATTGATTCAAATGTATATACTTACATGGATGAGAAACAGCGCACCTTTATAGAAGAGGTTATTTGACACTGGTACAGCCCTTCTCCAACATCAGTTCTTTTCTTTCTTGGTAACATGCCAGAGATAAATGAAATCTGATTTCAGGGTAACAATGACTTTTTTAGGCTCAACATTTACTTTGATTCTCCAAATGTGAGAAATATATTCTTACATTAAAATGTCAAGTTAACCAATAAATAAAAAGGCTAGAAAAAATGTAAGAAACATGTAAAGAATGTGAAATGGTTTCTGCTCTCAAAGAGTCTATCTAAGGATGCCAGGTATAGATATAAGACAGTGTTAACAGTAAATAATAGTTAAAATATTTAGAGAAGATCACAGTATTTGTTTCCTAAAGAAGAGATGAGATATGCTGTCAGAACACACAGAATGAAAACACATTGTAAGCTAGGATAGTGAGTGTTTAATAAAAAAGATTTGTGAAAAGAAAAGATGTGATCCATGAGCAGATTTTGAGGTCCTTCTTTGGTACAGGGAAGCAGCAGGCAGGACACAGCAGATGACAGAGAAGCAGTGTGAAATTCAAAAGCTAAGCAGTTCTAGGTACACCCAGAAAATAAATGAGTAGCTTATTTTCAAAAGGTAAGTATTTAAAAATGCAACTTGAGATTTGTTCAAAGCATATATTAGAGTCAGTATAGAAGCCTTTAAATAGGCAAATACATCAAAAATTACTTCTAATTAAAAGGGACATTTGAAGGACTTTTAAAATCTTAAATGTAGAACAAACAAACAAAACAAAACTGAAGCCTTTTATGGGCTCATTGATTGCAGTCACTCATCTTTCTTTGCACTGATATAAAACATACCAAGGATTCTGGCAACATAAGCCCTCTGAAAATTATTTCAAAGCTGAATGCCTAGTTTATTGTCAGTCTAAAGAAAATGTTATTATATTGTATATTTAAAGGTTATAGAACACTTAATGAAGTTTGTGATTTTTTTTCTCGCATGAATGTGGTTATGGAAGCAATATGCAGGCCGATGTTTAATATAAACTATCCTTCACATTTCTGAATAAAAAACATATGGAACAAGTAGCCATTTTACTTAATGTGCTGAAGTTGAAAACAGTTCAGAACAGATCTGTTTTGATTTAGCTTATCACTATTATAACACTATGCCAACCAAGATGTTACAGCAGATTACAATTAATATAGGGGCATACTGTTAAATTCTTTAACTTTAAAGCTGCTTTTAAGGTATACTACTTTGTTCAATGATATGGCAATGAGAGATATATTCACAGCTAGTGGAATTAAAAAAAACTTTTCTAATTAGTAAAGTGATGTGGGAGTTTCATATTCTGAATAAAAGAGAAATATATTCTAACCTGGGAAATGTTGGAATGAGAAAATATTATAAATAGGAATGATCTCTTTAATTGCTCAGATCTTGTCCAGAGAAGTAAATTGAGCTCAACTAATCCATTCTGTTCCTTTTTTAGCATATTTATGGAAAATCGGGTAATTAAATGACGAAAAAGGGAAAAAATAACTGATGAATGCATTTTATAGTCACATATTTTATTTTTAGACAGAACTTCCAGTATCATTTTATTGCAATAAAAAGTCTTTCATATCAACCAAAGGAAATTTAACATTTAAGTTGCATGTTAAAAATAAAATATACTGTTTTTTCCCCAATTCAAATTTAGTATATTTAGCCAACAAGAATGCTAACTATTTTATATGAACATATAAAATATGTTATATGGCAGGGAGTGGATGGGTTTCATGTATTGGAATGTATTTACATTGAAATGTTTTTCTTTCCCACACCACCTTTGTGCTCTAAATTCAAAGTTCATGGAAATATAATTTTTCAACATAAAAATTTTTCAGCGATAGAAGGAAGCCAGGAATCCAGCAAATTCAATAGTTTTTCCTAAAGTGGCTCTGACAGATGAACACCCAACCTCTGCTTTTACAAATTTTTATCACACTGCTAATACAGACAGTTTCCTGAATACCTCTCTAGGCACCTTGTCTTATTATTCAACAAATCTTAATTTAGTCATTTGACAAATGTGACAAGATAAAAAAAATGTATTTATTCTGTTCGCTTGCTTGCTTATTTGTTTCTCTTATCAAATAGAAACAAAACTGCTAAATCAAGGCAGTTCCATTTCTTCACCCTTTTTTTTTCATCTCCTCCTCAGCTGTGTCATATATAAGCACAACGGGTTCTTGGCCTCATCTTAGGGATCTGTGTACGCAACCCTAATTTACCCAGACAGAAAGCAATTCCTCAGAGGCAGATCCGGTTAAACAGGTTGCCTGTAGTCGACAAATTTCAGGCAGAAATTGTGAGAGCAAAGCCTTTCTAGGCACAGGTGGGCTTATCAATATCAAAGCCTAGCTTGGCTGCAAGAAGTTTTATTTTTCTTCTCTGCTACCTGTCTACATGAAAAGGCATTTTCCTGCTTGGAAAATAGTAGCTAAGAGAAAAAGTCCAGGCTTCCTTATCAGAGAGGTGGAAGCTCAAATCTGCTGCTCATATTTACTGATTTTTGGCCATGCACAAGTTATGTTCAACCTCAGTTTTCTTGTGGGGAAGAACAGCAATGCTCTAAGGGACAATCTGTGGTGGATATCATTATCGACACTTGTATAAGAGAATGCACTGCTCTGCCTCATTCACAATCTAAATATTCTGACTTGGGATGTAAACAGCTTCCTACTCATCAAGGAAAGACTATGAACTAGGCTATGAATTTGGAGTCCCCCACAACTTCTTCACACACATAAATCGGTTTCCCTTTATATTACTTGTTATTTATAGAAGTTCTTCATTTTAGAAAATACGAATAAACACCTATGGAAAAATAAAAAGTCTGTGGCATACATATTGTTTTTAAAGAAACAATTTATGCATCTTTACTAACTATATGACAATCTATATTTCTTAGTTCTTATGTAAAAAAAATTATTTTTATTTTTTATTAACTCAGTCTTACTATAGAATATCTACACAGAAATATACAAATCAAAAAAAAAAAAAACCACACACTAAAAAAAGGGGCCCTTAAAAATCAGTGACTCTCTACTAGGTCTTATAGTGGTAAGGGGATTGAGATGTGACTGTTCAATACTTTCTAATTGACCAAACATAAACAAACATTTATATTTAAATAATGTTTTCAGAAACAGGTAATTAATTTACATATAAATACTTTATTATACCATTCTAGAAAAAGAATTAAGTATATTCTTATGATTAGTCAACTGATTTTTGGGATTAAGAAAGAAACTTAGAGGGTCGTAAAGATAAGAAAATTAGTTGATTTTTAATTATCTTATATTACATTTTGAAATGTTGTCTCATGTATTTTGATTGTTACGAGCTTTAAATCCATTTCTTCTGGGTTCTTATTTCAGGATTATTTTCTTATTAACTAAATACATTAAATGACAGAAAATATACCTTTTAAACATAGTGAGGAATATTCTTATTAGTGCCACATCAGATGCATACCATAAATTTCACTAATTCAGAGAACCATTTTCATAGGTGTTCGCTGTTTTAATTTTATGCTTACAGGTTTCAGAAAAAGACTGTCAGACTAGATGAAATTCATTTATAAGAAAAATGCGACATTCAACTGTTATGAAAGGCTATATATCATGCCGTTTCTGGTATATGGAGTAATTTGAGTATACTTGGAACTTTAAAAAAAGAGATACACTAAAATACCAAAACAACTTTTACAGATAAAATGTTAGAATCAAAGATTAATATACTCAGAATTATTTTTTGTCAGACTTTATTTATTACTGACCAAAACTGTGTTTCTGTAATGAGAAGGCTTAATGCAACCAGATTCATATACATTAAATATAAAATAAAATATTGGGACAAAAAACAGTCTCAGAAATTGCCTGTTTTTTGGGGGGGATAAACTATCAGACCGATCATATACTCTTTTAGATTAAAAGCTTTATTCTATATATTGTGGTATCCCCAAACTTGTGTAATCCCCACCCCGTAGTAGATACTTCATAAAATTTGGCTGAATTTTAATTCAGTGAGTGAATGACCGGCTTTAATTCAGTGAGTGACTGACTGGCTTGAAATTCCATAGGAAACTCCCACAGTGCAACATCCTGGAGTATTCCGGGCTTTGTGTCTAGGACAGATCCGTCTGTGACAATACTGGAAAGTACTTTCCAGCCATGAAAATACTGGTTATGTTTGGTGAATAATCTCAAAAATTAGTCAGGATTTGGGGACCAATTGAGACAAGAATACACAAATGGAGAAAGGCTTATAATTCTCCCAATTTTGATATCAGCTAGATATCATTAAAATGTTAGTGCCAATAATTCAATTACACAAATTCATGTGTCTAAGTATTTCCTATGCCCTGTGTGTCTACACAATTAAATACTAATAATACAGAACATTAGATCTAAATTAAAGCTCTCTGTTTCTCTGTCTCAGCTATGAACTGTGTAATTTTAAACAAATTTCTGGGCCTCTGTGGCTTCATCTGTTAATATGGTATAATGGGATGAATAAAGCCTACAATGTAAAAAAATGATTTTTTATTTCTCATCCTCCTTATCTATCATTAGTCATAAGATCTGTGGCAATTACTTTCTGATATTTGTTTTCTTAACTCATACAATGGAAATTACAATACAAATTATAGTAAATTTCTACTCATCATTCATAAATCATTCAGTTGTTACCATTTTGTGAATAGTAACTCCATTGTCACTCCACTCTCCACCCAGGAAAATTTAAACATCCATACATATTTTTATAATAGCACTTTAACACTGGTTTATAATTGTTCATTTGCTTTTTTCCTCCCCCGCTAGATGGTGAACTCCTAGAAAGAAAACATTATTTTCTTTATCACTTTATCGCAATAGTGTGTGATACGTGATATGAGTTCAGTAAATGTTGACTAATGAATGACTGAACAAATACCCTGTCCATTCATTCATCACTAAATATTTATTTATGCTTATTATAGGCCAGATTTTAATTTCATAATGTTAATTAATTAAATCAAATTTTTTTTCTCAAGACTTAAGTCATACATGTCTCCAAGTTGGCTTCCCAAAGCATCTTCAATATGACTTACATCATTAGCACAAAGAATGAGAGACACAATAGGTATGCTGTCTAGATATAAATCATTCACTTGTTGTTATATGGTCTTATATTCTACAAACTGATGCATTCATTGTGATTAAATGGTACATTGTCCATATAATTAAAATTCTCATTCTCATAGATTAATGTAATTACCCATTTCTCAGAATAATATATACATGTTTTTCCTACTTATGTTTTGACTATGTTATTTACAACAAGAGCTCAGTGGCAAATGGTCTGAAGTATAAACTAGTTTGTTTTTACATAGTACTGATGCATCTAGTGGAATCAACAAGTTGATCAGAGCACCAAATAATAGCTCAAATAATTTTTAAAAAATTATTAATAATTTTAAGTTAATATGCATGCATGGAAAATTGGATATACCTTGGTGGAGCTTGCCTTTCTTGCATTTATTGGAAATTGGGCTGTTTATATATGTGCATAGAAAAAATCTGGAAACTTATGCTGTGAAATATTAAGATTAGTTATCTCTGGTGTGATTTGGGATGATTTTTTTTTTTTCTCAAGTGTTTTCTTTACTCCATGACTTACTTTTACAATAAATATATATCATGTATATAATCAGACAAAACAACAGTTATTTCTCGTTTAGAAAAATAATTAAAATCATCATGGGGATTGTGCAAAAATAAAAATTAAATATTAGTGACACAAAATAGGGAGCTTAAAATAGAGTTATTTTTGGCCAAGTGTGGTGGCTCATGCCTGTAATCCCAGCACTTCGGGAGGCTGAGGCAGTGGGTCACGAGGTCAGGAATTCGAGACCAGCCTGACCAACATGGTGAAACCCATCTCTACTAAAAATACAAAAATTATCTGGGCATGGTGGTGCGTGCCTGTAATCCCAGCTACTCGGGAGGTTCAGGCAGGAGAATCCTTCGAACTCAGGAGGTAAAGTTTACAGTGATAGCACCACTGCATTCCAGCCTGGGCAACAGAGTGAGACTCCATCTCAAAAAAAAAAAAAAAAAGGAGTAATTTTTACTTATAAAATTTCCACACTTTAAAGCATTATTTAAAAGGTGATTTACTGAAATTGAACTTGAACAATTAAGTTAGTAAATCTTCCTTAAAATTATGTTCTCACAGTTATTACCCAAGGCCTTGAAGCCTCTAAGCCAACAAAGATTTATTACCTTATAGTCAAGGTCTGAGCAGGGTTTTTCCAGCTTTTGACCAGATAGCTTTATTGTTTTAGCAGATCTTGGCTCAGCAATTTCTTCTGCTCTCAGTCAATACTCCCTTCTACCATCTGCAAGCCTTCATCAAGCTGATCCTAAATGTACCAAACAACTTCCTTCCCCTTAATTGCTGCCCAGTGTTCTTTCCTTTTAAATTGTAGATCAGGCCTACTTCCTTGATTTAATACCACTAATTTTCTAAACCTACCATTTAATTCTTGATTCATCACATTCAGCCCACATTTGAATTTTCATAAACATGTTTATCTGAATGTTTTATTTGTCTTAGCCTCATTGAAAAGGTAAGCTTTGAGTCAGATCTAATCTGAGTTTTACCACTTACCTTGAGAGTGGTGTAATTATACAAACTCCAGAGTCCCTTTTTTAAAAAAATAAATAAAAAAAAAAGTTAATAGGTTTGGTGTAGGAATAGGCAAGTACCTCTGAGACAGTAAGTTGTCAACATAGAGGACCTATTGCTTTTACAAGATTCCAGCCTGAATTTTGGTTAAGGCCAGTCTTATTCTGAAATACCTGTTAGATATATAAACTAATTACTCGTTCCAAACCAAGCTAAATTTTATCCAAAACATTCTTGTTTTTACTCTTTTAGTCATTAGACTGAAAAGTTTAGTGATACCCAGTATCATACCATTCCTCATACAGTCAACTGAATGCTTTCTGTTTCTTGTTTCAAATTTATGGCCTTATGGCCTCATGCTCTAACTGTAATGGTTTGTTTTTGTGGTCTTTGCTTTCAAATATTTTTTCTTTCAAATCTGTTTTTATGATATTTTCCATATCAAACCCCCCTGAAAGTACTCTCAGGTGAAATTATTTTTTCTTATGTATAAGTAGCTCTGCAAACTGATTATCTGTCTCATCTGTTCTCATCATAGCCTCAGGCCTCTCCACCAATGCTGAAGAAACCTCCACTTCCCCAGTGCAGCCTTGGTCATACAGCATCCTCTGCCTCAAATTATGTCCTCACAAGTTTGAACTTATCCCAAGTCCACCATTCTTCAAGGTAAAATGTTATCTTTATCATGAAGACTTATTAGATACCCTCGTCCTTATGTGATATTCTGCTCTGAACTCCTAAACCCCTTTCTGCCAGCACCTATCTCTGGACTTTTTACTGGGTACAGAGTCTGTCTCTGTCTTTTCCCCCTCACCTTTCTATTTCCCAAGGCAGGCCCCTTACCACAAGGAAGGACACTTTGTACATCAATATCTTACCCACTGCACCTAACCATACAAACTGTTCAAAACAGATGCCCAATGGATATTCAGAATTTCCAGTTTATATAATGTATTAAAGTCAAAGAAATATTAGAGTACATTCAACGTTATTTTATGACTGAGGAAACAGAGTTTGACTTATTGAAAGTCACACAGTTAATTGGTAGCATAAGTGACATAGAAACACCAATCTAAAATGGTTAAGAACATACATTCTAACTATGTATTTTATATTCATTATGAATACACTATGAGTATTTGTTGATTATACAGTTTGTCACTCTGTAGATTGAGATGCTTTAATTTTAACAGGTTAGGGCAAAAACAAATCTTACAGATCTCTCAAGCTATTAAACACATGTGCATTCACCTTGCCACTTTCTGAAATATAATTTGTGATATTATATATTTTTTAAATTTTGGTTTGTGTCATTCTCCCAACATATTAGGTACACCCTCATCTTAGGGCCTTTGCACCTGCCTTTGCACCTGTCTGGTACACTCTTGCCCTGAACACATCCTTTAGTTGATATTCAGATATTACCCTCCCATGCAGCCTTCTATGTCTGGTCTATTTAAAAATGCACCTTTTCTACCCAATAGTTAGTATCTTTGTCTCTAGCTTTATTTATTTCCAAATAATTAATACCATATGATATGCCATTTATTTTATAAATTTATTTGTGTATTGTTACTCCCATCTAGAATATAAGTTCTAGGAAGATGAAGATTATTGAATTTGTTTATTATTCTATCCTCAATGTCCGGAACATAATAGGAGCTTAAAACACATTATGTTGAAGGACACTATGCCAAGAGATAGTTCTATTCCATAATATACACAATTCACTTTTATTTTTATAAACATATTTTTTGCTTCTTTAAATAGAAAAACAAATGGTATTTCTAATTTTAGAAGCAGTGCCTTCTGACGTTTAAGGGTTTTCATTATCATATTCGCTTGCCCACATATTAAATAAAAGACCACCAAATATGACAAGAAGAATAAAGATATAGACATTCTGAACCCACTTAATTAAAAATTGAGCCTTCTTATTTTATCTCTCTAGGTGTGAAAGTTTGAGTTGAACTTGATTCATTAAAAAGGTATTTTCTTGAGAAACCTCCAGAAAGTCTTTTAACTGCAAACTCAAATTCAAGTTGGTAGCAGTTTTTGAAATCTAGTTTTTTCTATGACTTTCTGCAAAGTCAGTTTTCAAGGAGAAAAAAAAAATAGTTATTATAGTGCACTTCCATTGCAAGTTGCTGTAAGCTAATTAAATTCTAAAAATGGCTATCTTTTAATTTTGAAACTTAAACCTAGAGAGAGAGGCAATTGGTACTGCGGTCAATTATTTAACTCTTTGCCTAATCTCCACCCTGCCAGCTCTGTATAATATGTTATATGTTTGCATATGTTTCACTAATATTTTGTAGCTCCTCCTAGTACTGTCAACCTTTTACAGTTAGGAGATATAGAGAAAAATTTCTCTCAAATTGAGGGGTGGGGAAGCATATGCTTTATATACTCTCCAAACTCCTATAGTGGGATAACCTAAATATGTTATATTTATGAACAAGTCTGGCATTTGTATTTATGCAGAAAAATGCATCCTTGGTTGCAGAAATAGTCATCATGAGAATAGAAACTTTCATGTTTTTCTAAATATGATGCTTACTCCACCCTTCACCCAAAATTTCAGAATAAATTGGAACAGAAAATTTGATCATTGCCCTTTGGAATGGCCACACACACACACACACACACACACACACACACAGAGACATACACAAAGTTGTTAATGTTATTTGGGGGTCAGGGAAAATAAAATGCAGCCAGCAGATGGGTGGGCTGTGTGTGTAGGTGTGTATATGTATGTGTGTGTATATAGACTATATTTCTGCAGATACCATTTTCCCATTTTGTTGCTAATTTGGGGAACCTAAAGGACGCTAAAAGCTCATTTTCTTTGCTCATTTATTCTCTAAAGTAACCTAGTTTATGTATTCCTCAACTTGAACAAGACAGAGAACACAGTTATACATTTGTTGGTTTAAATTTTTTCATTCTTAATTCAATAAATATTCATTAACATCTATTTGAGCTAAACATCAGGGCAGATTCTGAGGAAACGAAATAGAAAGTTATTCTTTTTTTCTCAGTTTAATCAGGGAAATAAATATATAAACAAGCACAATAATTTGATAAGTATTCTAACTATACATTCAAGTGCTATTGACACAAAGAATAAATGTTTAATTTTGACTGAGAAGGTAAAATGACTCTTTTGGTAAGATAGTATTTGAGCTGGCCCTAAATCATGAGTAGGAAAGTAGCCTAATGTAGGTAGTAAGGAAGAGCATTCCAGAAAGAATATTCCAAGCTAAAAATGTGCTATGGCAGGCAGAGAAAAATAGAAGTTGTTTCAAATGATAGGAGATCATGGTATGTAGGGTGGAAAAGGAGGTTGAGTTTGAGGAGATGTGATTGTAAAGTTTGTCTCTTCAACAAGGACCTTTATCTCATGCTGATTAGTAGGAATCATATTTGGTAAACAATATATTTTTATTGCTATTTATAAAACAGAATAAAGCAAGGTAATAGGTTTCTAAAGATAACGAAAATTTATTTTCCATATATATTTTGGAGCAAATAATATTTAGATATAAGCATTTTTACAACATATGTCCTGATTTGTCATAAATATAGCTGAGAAATAATTGTTTCATAGTGAACAGTGCTAAAAAATTAATTTTATTAAATTTTGTATTAAATATATTTTGTTTATAATCTATGTATTTTGTTTATAATATATTCTAATGGAAAGTAGTTGGAAAAAAGTAGTCTGTCTAGTAATTGAAGTTCCATCTGCTTTGTGGATGAAATGATTTTGTTATTATTCAAATAAACATTCTCTACATTTATAAGTATAATCCCAGGCCATGCGTGGTGGCTCACACCTATAATCCTAGCACTTTGGGAGGCTGAGGCGGGTGGATAACCTGAGTTCAGGAGTTCGAGACAAGCCTGGCCAACATGGTGAAACCCCATCTTTACTAAAATTTAAAAAATTAGCCAGGCGTGGTAGCGGGCACCTGCAATTCCAGCTACTTGGGAGGCTGAGGCAGGAGAATTGCTTGAACCCGAGAGGAGGAGGTTGTAGTGAGCTGAGATCGAGATTGCACCATTGCACTCCAGCCTGGGCAACAAGAGAGAAACTCAGTATAAAATAATAATAATAATCATAATCATCATCATCATCATCCCATGCATGAATTTCATTTTGTTCCATATTCATTTTCTATTATATCTGTAAAGTATTTATCTCTTAAATCTATTGTAGTTGCAGATGGAAATAAGATGAGTGGATTAATACTCTGTGCCTCAATCTAGTTCTTCAGTTTAGGACTACAGGGCTTTGAAAAGAAACCTTGTATTGCCAACAAATGTTTTAACTCCTTGATTTTCTGTGTCCCTACTGGCTTTGATGATTATGAAATATATGAATAAAATGAACACTGATTAAAAACAGCTTCTGACCTACTTCAAGGCAGAGGTCCTCTCTTCTCCAAAAATAAGTATAGCTTCACCAAATGCTTTGCTGGAACAATTTAAAAATATTCTTTTGGTAAGTCTCAACCAACCAAATGCAAAGATCTATATCAAACCAGTATCAGTTTATCACTGTTTAGTACTCTGGCTTATTATTATTTCTTCATACATCATTGTTTTCAGGATTATGATGAAACCCTAAATTTATTAAGCAAGAAGTTTATTTCAATAATTGGGGACTTTACTTTTGACAAATATTTAAAATTATTTGGTTTGTTGTAAATTAAGTTGGCAGACCATGAATGGCTTTTATGTCCTTTGATCTCAGAAACCTCAGTAAAAACTACAGTTTTATGATAGCTTTATTGAGACAAAATACATATATAATTCACTTTTTTACATTGTAAAATTCAATGATTTTTAATGTAGTCACAGAGACATGCAGCCGTCAATTCTATCCAGTATTAGAACAATATCATCACCCAAAAAAGGTTGCATCCATTAACATCACTTGCAATTCTCCCCTCCCCTAGTTCCTGGGTAGCCACTTATGTACTTTCTGTCTCTAAGAATTTCTCTATTCTGGACATTTTATATAAATGGAATCATATGATATGTAATATATCTGTGAATAGCTTCTTTCAATCAATATAATATTTTCATGTCCATGAGACAGTATCAGTATCATGTATCAGTGACTCATTCCTTTTTATTGCTGAGTAATATTCCAATGTGTGGATAAAGCACATTTTGCTTATCCATTGATCATGTGATACGAAGTTAGGTTATTTTAAATTTTGGACTATTATGAATAATGTTGCTATGAATGCATTTATGTATACATTTTTGTGTGAATATATGTTCTCTTTTTTTTGGGTATGTACCTAGGAATGGGAATTTTGACTTATATAATAACTCTATGTGTAGCATTTTGAGGAACTGACAAGCTGTTTCCAAAGTGGCTGCACCATTTTAAAAATCACATGAGCCATGAATGAGGGTTCTAATTTCTGCACATCCTTACCAACATTGAATGTTGTCTGTATTTTATATTATGGTCATTGTAATGGGGTTTAAGTGGTGTCTCATTATGGTTTTGATTTGCACTTTATGATGGCTAATAATGTGGAGTATCTTTTAATGTCCTTATTGGCTATTTCTATATATCCATTGGTAAAATCTCTATTTGGATCTTTTGCCTATTTTTTAAACTGAGTTATTTGTCTTTTCTGTTCAGTTGTAAATTTTTATTATATATTCTAGATACAAGTCCTTCATCAGGTATATTATTTGCAAGAATATGTTTATGTAATAGATGACATATTTTAAAGTACAAATGTTTTATATTGAATGATGTCCATTTTATCTATTTTTTTGTTTGTTGCGTGTGATTTTGGTGTCATGTTTATCAAATCATTGCCCAATCCAAGCATAAGAAGATTTTTCACTCATATTTTCTTCTCACAGTTTTATAGATTTAAATCTTAAGTTTAGCTCTTTGGCACACATTTTGAGATAACTTTTGTATATGGTGTGAGGTAGGGATGAAACGTCAGTCTTTTATAGTGAATATCTTGTTTCCCTAATGTCATTTATTGAAAGACTATTCCTTCCCTATTGGATTATTTCTGTGCCACTGTCAAAAAACAGTTAACCATAAGTGCATCTTTCTGGAATATTGTTCTATTTCATTTATTTATATATCTATTTTTATGAATAGTACCACACTTTCTTCATTAGTAGCTTAATGATTAGTTTCAAAATCAGGAAATGCACATTTGTTCTGCTTTCTAAACTGATTTTTAGATTGTTCTGCATCTTTTACATTTTTATATAAATTTTAAAATTAGTTTGCCAATTTCTCAAAAAAATCAATGTTGGATTTTGATAGGGGTGGTATTGAACCTCCAGATCAAATTGGTGAATATTACTATTTTAACAATAGTATGACTTCCCATTAATGAACATGATATATCTTTCCATATCTTTGGTTTTCTTTATTTCAACAAGATGTTTTTAGTATGTAATGTATAAGTTTTGAATTCCAATGGTTGAATTTGTTAAGTGTTTTATACTTTTTTAGTTATTGTAAATGCAATTTTGTTTTTGATTTCATTTACTAATAGTCCTTTGCAAAATATAAGTGTTTTTGCACATTGATTTTGTATCCTACAGTCTTGCTGCTCTCATTTATTAGTTCTCATAGATATTTTGTGGTTCCTCAGATTTATATTTCTACCAATATTCTATTTACATTCACTTAGATAATCCCTGAAAAATCTTTAAGCTTTCTGTACAGCTCTTCTCTCCTTGTGAGTCCTTAACAGAATTACCCACAATGCTCCTTTCGCCACAATACAGATTTTCCTGCATGTATTTCAAAACTATCAGCATCCACCTATTACCTAATTCCAAAGCCACTTTTATATTTTCAGGTATTTGTTACAGCAACACTCTCACTCCTCTCTACCAATTTTGTCATAGTTTATTTGTGTTGCTATAACAAAATAAGTGACACTGGGTAATTTATAAATAATAAAAATTTATTTCTCACAGTTCTGGAGACTAAGCAGTCCAATATCAAGGTGCCAGCAGGCTCAGTGTCTGGAAAAGGCTGTTTCCTGCTTCCAAAATGGCACCTTGTTACTGCATCCTCTAGAGTGGACAAACACTATAACCTCCCAAGAAGAAACAGATAGAAGGGAATGAAGGGGTAACTTGCCCAATCAATCTCTTTTATAAGGTGTTAATCCATTCATGATGGCAGGGTCTTTAATGGCCTATGGCCTAATCACCTTCTAAAGGCCTGACTTTTTAATACGGTTGTATTGAGGATAAAATTTCAACAAAAATTTTGCAGGAGATATACACAATAAAACCATAGTAATCATATTGGTCTACAGTATTCTTGTAACATTTCTGGTTTCATCATGAGGTAAATTCTGACCTCATAAAATAAGCTTGCAGTTATTTACTTCTTTTGTATTTTGGGGGAGAGTTTGAGAGAGATTGCCATTCTCCTTTAAATGTTGAGTAGAATTCACAAAAGAAGCCATTTGATCTTGGGTTTTATTGTTGTTGGGAGGTATTTGATTACTAGATTTAGACTCTTTACTAGTTATAGTTCTGACAGAATTTATTTCTTCTTAATTTAGTCTTGATAAGTTGTATTTTTCTAGAAATGTATTTATTTCTGTTAGTTATCCAATTTGTAGGCAAATGATGATTCATGGTAAGAGTTACAGTTTCTTATAATCTTTTTAATTTCTATAACTCAAATTTTGATACCTCCTCTTTGTTTTCTTATTTATTTGTGTCTCCTTTCTTTTTTCATAATTAATCTGGCTAATAGTTTTTCAATTTTGTTAATCTTTTCAAAAAACCAAAGCTTAGTTTCCTTGATTTTCTGTTTTTTAAAATTATCTGTTCATTTCTATTCTCATGTTGATTGTTTCCTTCCTTCTTGTAACTTTGAGCTTAGCTTTTTCTATTTCCTTGATGTATAAAATGTTTTTTTAAAAAATTCAGATTGTTCCTCTTTTTAAAAGTTATCATTTATCACTATAAATTTCCCTCTTAGTTCTGTTTTTGCTGCATCGATATGTCATGTTTTCATTTGCATTTCTCTCACAGTATTTTCTAATTTCCATTTTAATTTGTTATTTGATGCATTGGTTATTTAAGAGTGTGCCTCTTTATTTTTTACATATTAGTGAATTTTATACTTTTCCTTCTGCCACTAATTTCTCGTTTAGTTCCATTGTGATCAGAAAATATCCTTGGTATGATTTTAATCTTAAATTTTTAAAGAACTGTTTTGTGATCTAACATGGGATCTATCCTGAATGATGTTCTGTGTGCATTTGACCAATATGTGTATTCTGCTCTTTGGTGAAATGTTCTGTATATGTCTGATAGATCCACTTTTCCATAGATAGCATTGTTCAAGAATTTTTTTTTCTGATATTCTGTCTGAAGTCTATTTATTTTTGATAGGTTTTGAAACTCCCAACTATTTTTTGTGGTCTCTGTTGTTGTCTATTCCTTCATTCAGTTCCTTCAATGTTTGCTTCATATATTTGAGTGTTCTGATGCTGGGTGCATATGTACCTATAATTGCTATATCTCCCTGATAGATTGACCTTTTTCATCATTATATAATGTTCTTCTTTATTTGGTTTGACATTTGAGTTAAAGTTTATTTTGTCTAATATGAATATAGCCACCCTCACTTTTTTGGTTACTGTTTACATGGAATGTTATTTTTCACCCTTTTACTTGCAGCTTATATATGTTCTTAAATCTATAAGAAATTCTGTTGGCAGCATGTAATTTGATCTTTTTTTTTAATCCTTTCAGCCACTTTCTGTTTTTTAATTGGAGAGTTTCATCTATTTACATTTAAAGTAATTATTGATAGTGAAGGTGTTACTATTATTGTCTTATAGATTTTTTGTCCCTCTTTTTCTCTCTTGCTCTCTTATTTGTGTATTATTGTCTTTTTAGTGTCACGTAATAATGTCTCTCATTTCTTTTGTGTATCTCCCATACATATTTTCTTTGTTGCTACTGTGAAATTTACATAAAACAGCTTATAGTTATAACACTTTGTTTTAAGCTGGTAACAACTTCATTCACAAATATTCCTTTTACACACTTTATGTTATTGTTATAAAAATTACATCTGATTATATTGTGTATCAATTAAAATATCTTTATAACTATTTTTTATTCCTTGTGATTTTAATTTCATACCAGAATAAAAAGTAATTTATGTACCACTATTAAAATAATACAGTACTCTGTATTTTTCTATATAATTACTTTTACCAACAAACTTTTTATTTTTATATGTTTTCGTGTCACTTTTTATTGTTCTTTTGTTTGAACTTGAAGAATTCTTTTTAGCATTTCTTTTAAGGCAGGTCTACTGGTAATGAACTTCCTTAACTTTATTTAGCTTAGAAAGTCTTTATTTCTCTTCTTTCTTGAAGGATACTTTTGCAGATATAGTATTCTTCATTGGTAATTTTTTTTTCAGCACTGTGAATGTATCTCATTCCATTCTGGCCTACAAGCATTCTGCTGAAAAACCCACTGACAGTCTTAAGGAATTTATCTTTGCCTATAATGAGTCTCTTATCTCTTGCTGTTTTCAAAATTCTCTGCCTTTGATTTTTGACAATTTAATTTTTTTTTTAAGGTATGGATTTCTTTGGGTTTATCCTAGTTAGAGACTATCGCACTTCTTGAATCTGGATGCCCATGTCCTTTTCCAGATTTGAGAAGATTTCAACCATTACTTCGTCGAATCAGATTTCTTTTCTTCTCTTTATTCCTGCTGGGATAATTTCATGCATATATTAGTTCTCCCAATAGAGACCCATAAATCTCTAAGTCTTCCTTTACTGCTTTTATTCTTTTTTTATTATGTTATTCTGATTGGATAATTTCAAAGGACCTGTCTCTGAGTTTACTTCATCTTCCTTTTGCTTGATCAAGTCTACTATTAAACCCCTATATTGAATGTTTTAGTTATTATATTTTTCAGCTCCAAAATTTCTGTTTAATTTTTTATAGTTTCTATCTTTTTGATGATATTTTGATTTTGTTTATGAACAATTTTCTTGAGCTCATAGAACATCTTTATGATAGCTATGTTGAATTCTTTGTCAGATGATTCTTACACCTCTGTCCATTTAGAGTCAATTTCTGGAGACTAATTTGTTTCTTTGGTCCATGTTTCCCTGTTTTTCTTGTGTGCATCATAACTTTCTGTTGATATCTACATATTTTAAAATATAGCCACCTTTCTCTATTTTTATAGACCTCTTACTATCTTTATAGACTGACTTAGAAGAACCTCCACAATCAGCCCAGCTAATGATTCTGGGGATTCCTGATAAATTTTTTGGGGAGTTATACAGCTTCCCTGGGCTTGTGTGTGTAATTTCTGTGTTAGAGAGTATTGTCAATTTCTTTTTCAGCAGCTTGTAATCTGTTCCTGTATTCGATGTCTGCCTGTAGCACTGCAAATTCTCTGAGTCTACAGCATCAAGCTGCCCATTTCTCCTTTGTTCTTAGTGGCCATCAATAATTTCAAATATGTTGGCTTCCTATAAGTATCCAAATTAGGTGGAAGAGATATCAGTCCCTTAGGAAGCCCTCTGAAGAGCCAAAATGCCAGTCATACACTACTCCTCTCCACTCCTGGCAAGGAAGAAGCCTCAAATTATGTCCCTTCTCCTTATTACACTGAGTTGTGCTAGACACAAGAAGCCAATTCCTACTCATCTTTGTTTTCAGCGGCCCCCAGGTATCCAAACTATGCGAGTTCCATCAGCATTCTGAATGAGGTGAGACAAAAACCTGTGCCCTGGGAAGCCCTTTGAAAATCCAGAACATTTGATAATAACTCAACTCTTCTTTCCCCCTGAGGTTTAAGTTATGAGCCAGTGTTTTCTCTCCCAGAACTGAGCTATGAAGGCTTAGGAGGGGGGCTGTTGAATATAAAGTAAAATTTCTCTTCTTAAGCATTACGTAGCTGTTCTGGGTGTTGTGCTCACTTGACATACAATAACTTCTTAACTGGATTCTAGAATTTTTACATAGGTATTTTGTTGTGCATACCATTAATTTAAATTTGTGATTCTGTGGGGAGATTAGGGCCATCTTGCTGATGTTATTCTCTCCTCCTTTTTATGTACACATTTGAGAGTATAAATTTTCCTCTGAACACTGCTTTGCTGTATTCTATACTCTTTGGTATATTCATTTTTTAAATTAGACATCTTTAAGTATTTTCTTATTTTCCTATTATTTCTTCTTCTTTGAAACATTATGTGTGTTGTTTAATTCCGACATATTTGAGAAATTTCCAATTTCCCATTGTTGATTTTCAATTTCATTCTAGTTTGGTTGGAGAACATATAATATATGATTTAAGAATTTGTATGGCTTTCCATATAGTCTCACTTGGAGAATTTTCCTTGTGTACTTGAGAATAAAGTGTACACTTCTGCTGCTGAATGAAGAGTTCTCGATATATCTGTTAGGTATATTTGGTTTATAGTATATTTCAAGACTTATTTTCTTGTTCATTCTCTATTTTTCCCAACAATTATTGAATGTAAAGAATTAAAGCTTCCACCTATTATTATTGAATAATTTATTTTCCTCTTTAATTATGTCACATTTTCTTTCATGTATTTTTGTGGCATATTGCTAGGTGCATACATGATTATAGTTGTAATTTTTCTGATTATTTAACTCTCATAATTCAAAATGTCCTTTGTGCCTGATAGCCCTTTCTTTGTGTGTGTGATATTACTATAACCACTCCAGCTCTTTTTATCACTGTATGAATGGGTATATATTTTTTATCCTTCAGTAGTCAACTTATTCTTTATTTGAATCTAAAATGTGTCTCTTCAAGAAATTGTGTAAATAAATAAATTTTTTGTTCATTCTTCCAATGTTTGACTTTTAATTGAGGTGTTTAATCTATTTTACATTAAATATATTTATTTATACGGTAAGATTTAGGCCTAGAATTTATTTTTTATGTGTCACTTAATTTTAATTCTCTATAGTCGCCATTGTTTCCTTATATTAAATAGTATTTTCTAGTGTATGATTTTCTTGTTTCTTTTACTAATATTTTTAAAAATTATTTTTTAAAATTTTTATTATATATTTATATTATTTTCTTATATTTCTAATTATATATAATATATAATTATATATACTATTGAAATTAGATTGTATTAATATGAGTTACATTGTTTTCAATTACAATATTAATTTTAATGGCCAGGGCAAACCAATTATTTAAGAAAATAATTTTTTAAAATATTAGTAAAAGAAACAAGAAAACTAATGATACACTAGAAAATATTATTTAATACAAGATAAGGAAACAGTGAGACTATAGAGAATTAAAATTAATAAGTGACACATAAAAATAGAAAATTCTGAGCATAAATCTTACCTTATAAATAACTATATTTAATTAATATATTTATAATTATATATTTATATATTATATATAATTATATATTATAATTACCACATTCTAATTTCAGTGGTATGTATAATATATACTATATAGAGATTAGCCTGAGGAATAGAGATATATGTGTATGTATATATACATATATACTATATTCTGGGGGAGAACACACTGGCTCATAACTTATATAGTATATATATATGTATATATACGCACACACACATATATATATATAGCTCTGATATAGATACATTTTCTCCACCCTCCCTTGTGCTATTTATTGTCAAACAAATTATATCTTTGTAAATCATAATCCCATAAGCATAGTTTTAAAATTACCTTTTATGCAATTGTCTTTTAAATTATGTAGGAGAAGGCTTTAAAATTGTATTTATGCTGTATTTTACATTTACCTTTGTAATTATCTTTTTCAATGCTTTTTATTCCTTCAAGTGGGTTCAGTTACTGTTTATTTTTATTTTATTTTATTATTTGTATTTTATTTTATCCTGAAGAACCCCCTTTAGCATTTCTTAAGTGGCAGGTCTGCTTAACAAAGCTCATTCTCATTTTTTTTTTCTTTTCTGAGACTATCTTAATTTCTCTTTCATTTTTGAAGCACCTCTTTCCTTCCTATAGAATCCTTGGTTGACATTATTTTCCTTCGGCCCTTTAAATATGTCATTTGACTGCCTTTTTCCCCACCATTATTTCTGATAAGACATCAGCTGTTTAATTGTACTGGGGAACCACTTATATTAATACATGATGAGGTTATTCTCTTACTTTTTTCATGTTCCTCTTTTTTAATTAGGCTTTTGGCAATTTGACTATGATGTATCTAGACACTGATGTATTTAAGTTTATTCTGCTTGGATTTTGTTGAGGTTTTTGTATATTGGGAAAAAGCTGAGTGTTAGGAGGGAAATTGAGGCAGGGCTTGCATAATGTCCTCTGGAAATGTGTCTAGACTTGCTGGCGCCTTGCTTCTAGCCTTCCTAGGCTCCTATTCCCATTATCTCAAGTAGCAGAACATGCTCCATATAAATGCTAAACCATCACAGCTGTGGATGATGCAACTGACCTTTATGACCTCCACATTCTCACCACCTGTTTCTTTGTTGGATCACCAATAAATACCGTGGGCTCCCAGGGCTTAGGGCTTTCGCAGCCTCCATATGGTAGCGATAGCCCTCTGCTGTTCCACCTTTTTTTTCTCTCCCTGTCCTTTTCGCAATCTTTTGACTTTGCTGGACTTTGTCACCCCCACGACCTAGCGTTGGGTCTGATTACCCCAACATTCTTGGCTGCCCAATATAGGGTGACAAAGACCCCAGTGAAAGAATGCTAGAGCGGGTGAAAGAGGATGCATTGTCAAAGGACACTCAACCTCTAAAAGAAGCTCGGTGGGAAAGCTGAGCACTTGGAAGAACGAGGGCGGGAAAAAGAGACAAAGTAAAAGCAAGCAGACGTTCTGCTTATCTAAATTTCTTAAGGCATTTATTATGAAGAGGGGGAGTGAAAGTTAGTACTCAGAATTTATCACCCTTTAGTGTAGTAAAACAGTTTTACCCATGATTCCCAGAACAAGGGACTATGGAGTTGGATGAATGGGGGAGAACTGGCAGAGTTTTGTTACCAGTATAAACAAATCGTGTAGCGCGAAAGCACTGACACCACTGACAACCCGTAGCCTTCCTATCAAATAATCCTTAGCCCAGTAACCCGTGGATGGCCCAAATGCATTCCATCGGTAGAGGCAACTGCTTTGCTAACAGAAGAAAGTAGAAAAACAACTTTTAGAAGAAACCTCATTGTGAGCACACCTCACCAGAGCTATCCTAAATGAAAAAGCAAAAAGATAGCTTACTAACCCAATCCTAAAGTATGGGGCTATTCTGTTTAAAAAAGGTGATTTAACATTAACACTGAAAACTCCCTTAACCCAGCAGGTTTCCTAACGGGATTTAAATCTTAATTACCATACAAAAGTCCGACCAGACCTAGGAGGAACTCCCTTCAAGACAGGGACGATAGAAGTTTCCAGGTGATTGAGGGGAAAAAACAAAACAGGTGTTCAGTAATTGATAGGTAGGCTCTTGTGAAAGCAGTTAGAAAAATTGCCTAATTGTTCTGCTCAAAGGTGTGAGCTGTTTGCACTCAGCCAAGCCTTAAAGTACTCACAGAATCAAAACTTTCAATCCTGACTCAAAAGCTTACCTACACCCTGTCAAACGAATTTGCATAAGAACTGTTTATGGGAACGCATTTTGATGGGGAAGCTGAGTTGTTATGGAATACTCAGGAACCCAGCCCAGCTCTACAACTCACCCCTGAACACAAAGGCACTGTCGGGCACGCTGGTAAAGGACCACTAGAATCCAGCAGCCTGGACCCATTTCTTTGTGGTCAAGAAGGGCGGGAAAACAGGTGCAGGACTGCTACGTCAGTGAGCATAACTAATCCGATAAGCAGAGGTCCATGGGTGGTTACGCACCCTGGAAAGGAATAAGCATTAGGAACATAGAGGACACTCTAGGACTAATACTCATCGGACAATGACTAGGGGTGCTGGCATCTTTTTTTTTTTCAAATGGGAAATGTTCCCCCCAAGGCAAAAACATCCCTAAGATGAATTCTGGAGAATTTGGCCCAAAGTGTGTGTACCTTTTTCCTTGTCAGACTTGAAGCAAATTAAAATAGACCTAGATAAATTATCAGATAACCCTGATGGTTATGCTGATGTTTTACAAGGGTTAGGATAATCCTTTCATCTGACATGAAGAGATATAATGTTACTGCTAGATCAGACACTAACCCCAAATTAGAGAAGTGCCACTATAACTGCAGCTTGGGAGTATGGCGATCTCTGGTATCTCGGGTCAATGATAGGATGACAACAGAGGGGAGAGAACAATTCCCTACGGGCCAGGAGGCAGTTCCCAGTGTAGACCCTCATTGGGACGCAGAATCAGAACATGGAGATTGGTGCCGCAGACATTTAACTTGCTTGCTAGAAGGACTAAAGAAAACTAGGAAGCCTATAAATTATTCAATGATGTCCACTATAACACAGGGAAAAGAAGAAAATCCTACCACCTTTCTGGAGAGATGAAGGGGAGGCATTGAAAAAGCATTCATCTTGTTCACCTGACTCTACTGAAGGCCAACTAATCTTAAATGGTGTTTATCTCTCGGTCAGCTGCAGATTTTTATAATATAATGAGGAGCAGGTGGAACGGGACAAACGGGATTTAAAAACAAAAAAACACTGTTTTAGTCATGGCCCTCAGGCAAGTGGACTTTGGAGGCTCTGGAAAAGGGAAAGGCTGGGAAAATCGAATGCCTAATAGGGCTTGCTTCCAGTACGGTCTGCAAAGACACTTTAAAAAGATTATCCGAATAGAAATAAGGGGCATGGATGAAGGGGCAGCTTATGTCAAGAGAATCACTGGAAGGCCCACTGCCCCAGGGGTTGAAGGTCCTTTGAGTCAGAAGCCACTAACCAGATGATCCAGCAGCAGGACTGAGGGTGCCCGGGGCAAGTGCCAGCGCATGCCATCACCCTCAGGGAGCCCTGGGTATGGTTGATCATTGAGGGCCAGGAGGTTAACTATCTCGTGGACACTGGTGCAGCCTTCTCAGGCTTACTCTCCTGTCCTAGACAACTGTCCTCCAGATCTGTCACTGTCCGAGGGGTGCTAGGACGGGCAGTCGCTAGATACTTCTCCCAGCCACTAAGTTGTGACTGGCAAACTTTACTTTTCACATGTCTAATTACGCCTGAAAACACCACTCCTTTGTTAGGGAGAGACATCCTAGCTAAAGCGGGGGCCGTTATATATACTAGAACTAGTAGAAGGAAAAAGGGTAAAATATATACAGACTCTAAGTATACTTACTTAGTCCTCCATGCCCACGCAGCAATATGGAGAGAAAGGGAATTCCTAACTTCTGAGGGAACACCTATCAAACATCAGGAAGCCGTTAGGCCCCTAATTCTCCTTACCTCTGAATCTACTTTCTCTGATCCCTGCCTAAAGATAATTTTATGGGGAAGAGGATTTGCTTGTGTCTCTCCAGATGACAATCAGGTGCCTATGTGGGTGCCCACCAAACATCTGAAGATCTATCGTGGGCCACAGCATCTAGTGAAACCACCTGTATAGTGTGAATTGAAGGTTTGAAAAGCCTCGATTTGCTTTCTCTCTCTATGCCTTCTGTTAATCAGAAAAGTCTTGTTTCTCATTATCGGTGGCCTCCCGGCTACAGTCACAGAAGTTTTTGCTTCTGTTTCAGTAGATTGACTAATGTGTGGGGGTGAAGGGTATGCTTATTTTTGCAGGAGATGAACCTTGTGGATGCCCTCAAGATGTGTACAACCATGGAACGGGAGACTGGAGGGACCCATGGATCCCAACCATGGACCGGGTGTCCCCAGTACGAGCCATGAGACAGTTGAATCTGAATGTGAAGATGGAATGAGGACCGACCTGAGTCACAATGCTTAATGGACCAATTCTTCCTGACTCATCTCTCTACCCTGAATACAAGAGATCCTAATAGTTAGGCAGGAATATCATCGCCCCTATTCAGCATGAAGAAGTTACAGAAGACGGACCTTAATCCTTTTGCAACCCCTAGGATTAAGGGTCCTCTTGTAAAAGGGAAAGGCAGAGGTATGTAGGAAGCATTCGAACCAGAGTGACTCCAGTTTGAATTGAATAAGGGCTAAGAAAAAAGAAGTGGGGTTACTGACCGGCAATTAAGAGCTGCACAGCCTGCAATTACCTTGCTCAGTTAAGAGGCCACCTTTTATGCTAGTAATGATAGTAATATCTTCTCTTTTACAAAAAAACGGGGGCATGTTGGGGAAAAAGCTGAGTGTTGAGAGGGAAACTGAGGCAGGGCTTGCATAATGTCCCCTGGAATGTGTCTAGACTTGCTGGCTCCTTCTAGCCCTCCTAGGCTCCTATTCACATTATCTCAAGTAGCAGAACATGTTCCATGTAATGCTAAACCATCACAGCTGTAGATCATGTGCCTACCCTTTTGACCTCCACATTCTCACCACCTGTTTCTTTGTTGAATTACCAATAAATACCGTGGGCTCCCAGAGCTCAGGGCCTTCGCAGCCTCCATATGATAGCTATGGCCCTCTGCTGTCCTACCTTTTTCTCACTGTCTTTTTCTCAATCCTTTGACTCCACCAGACTTTGTCACCCCCATGACCTGGTGCTGGGTCTGATCACAACACTTTTATGTGCAAATTTGTTTATATCAATGTTAAGACATTTCAGCCATTGTTTCTTTGAATATGTGTTCTGCTCCTTTCTCTTTACTACTTCTGGCACTTCCTCAAGTGTACCACCATATGTACCATATCCATTACGCACATGGTGGTGCACTTGACCTGAGGCTCTGTTCATTTTTTCTTCATATATTTTTCTTAGGCTAATCTCTATTGTACTATCTCCATATTTGCTATTAATTTTTACTATCTCAAATCCACTGTTGGCCCAACTGGTAAATTTTTCATAGCAGTTTCTGTACCTTACAATTCCAGAATTTCTATTTGATCTATTTTGTAATTTCTATTTTATTGATCTCTATTTAGACAGAAATTATTCTTGTAATTCTTTAAACAGTTTTCTTGATTTATCTAAACATTTAAAATAGCTGATTTAAATTGCTTGTCTACTTAATCCAATATCTAGACTTCAGTGACCATTTTTGATTTTTACTCCCTTGGAATGAGTCATACTTCTGTTTCACAACTTTTGGTTGTGTTAGACTAGATATTTAAAACAACTTAATGTGACAACTCTGGAAATCAGATTTTTTAGTTCCTTTCCAAGATGTTTTGTTTCGTTGCTGTTTGCCTGAAGATTTTCCTGAAATAATTTCATAGTCTGTTCTTTGTCATGTGTGGCCAACTAATACACCTGCTCAATTAATTCAGTAGTTGTCCATTTGGGTTTCTATAACAATACCTGAGGGTAATTTATAAACAATTTATTGCCCACTGTTGTGGAGGCTAGAAAATCCAAGATCTAGATAGCATCTAGATTCAAAGATAGCACCTTCTAGATGTGTCGTCACATGGAAAAATGGGTGAAAATACGTCTCTTAGATCCTCTTACTTTTGGGATAGGGTCTCACTCTGTCGCCCAGCCTGGAGTGCAGTGGTGCAATCTTGGCTCACTGCAACCTCCACTTCCCAGGTTCAAGTGATTCTCTCTGCCTCAGCCCTCCAGAGTAGCTGGAATTATAAGTGCCCACCACCATGCCTGGCTAAATTTTTGTATTTTTAGTAGAGACGGGGTTTCACTATGTTGGCCAGGTTGGTCTTGAACACCTGACCTTTGTGATCCACCTGCCTTGGCCTCCCAAAGTGCTGGGATTATAGGCGTGAGCCACCACACTCAGCCTCTTAGACTCCTTTTATAAGGGCACACATTTCATTCAAGAGGACACAGCCGTTATGATCTAATCAACTTCCAAAGGCCACAACTCTTAATACCATTACTTTAGGGAGTAGGTTTAACATATGAATTTTCAGTGGACATATATTTAGACCATAGTTGTAGTCATCCAATGATTAAACTAATCGTTAGAACTTGTAAATCAATTGGCCTTTGCTGCAGAGGCATATACATACATACATACATACATAAATATATACACATACACACACAAACACAAGCCACAAATGTGTTAGAAAACAATTCTAACACTTTGACAGTTTACAACCCTGTCTAAATATTCACCTCCTGCTTGTGAAGAGCCTCAAAGTCAACAGAAGGATGGGAGATTATGATCTTCTGAGGCCTTTTATGAGCATGTGTGCAATTCTGTACTCCTGTGTGACCTTGTACAGCTCCAGGAATATATTAGAGTTTTGCAAGCCTCACATGGACAGTTCATTTTCCAGACCATACTTTGATGTTTTTGGTTAGCCTCTTATTATTCAACCGATTTTACCATTTCAGGCATCTGTGTGGTTAAATAATTTGCCCTTGATTTTTTTTTCAACAATAATCTGGATATGAAGCTTTTCTTAGTGAACCCTGAGTCAAGTCAAATAGTCAATCTGTGAATGAGGCTTTTCTAGGAAGCTGATACAGGTTAACTACTGACAGGTTTTCTGAGGTGTCACTTTTTGAAAGTTCCAAACACACTATGTCCTCTTGAGGCTGAGAGAAATACTAGCTGCTAGGTTTCTAGTATTTACAGTTACCTTGGTGTTGCAGTTCTGATAGCCAAGGTATCCGTGGAGCTGGGGAGAAAGGAACCACTTAAATGCCAGCAAACTTTGTTATACCGAGATTCAGCGTTTTTTTTTTGTTTGTTTTTGTTTTTTTTTTTTTTAATAAATGCTCCTAGGACTATTGTAAGACATTGGTAAATTTCCAAAGTTTGACAAAGCTCATATAGACAATACTTGTCAGTATTTTTGTTGCAGTTATGGAAAAGTGAATTGTTAACTCCATCATTCTGAAAGTGCTTCTCAACTTTTTATACTTTAACAAAATCTTTCAACTAATATATCCCCTATAGTGTTTTAAATACAATGTATTTTCTGTATAATTCCTAAAGTATATGCTATTTTAGTCTTAAGGCAATTTATTCCATCCATTATATGCTAGCGACATCTGTTGCAGTAAAGTGAGACAGGACAAGACATAAATCATTGATATTTCTTAGATTCCATGCTGAAACACAGATATATCAACAGTGCTTCATTGGTTTGAGTATTCTAGTTCTCCAACAATAAGAAAAAGGCTATTAATACTGAACAACTGTTTCCATCTCCTCTTGGAATGACAATTTAAAAAATAAAAAAATGCTCCCAAAGTGAAAAGCACTACTTTTTAAAGATTGCATTGTGAGAATAAAATGAGTTATGTTTTTACGCGAAAACTAATAGCATGAAAGATAAATGCATACATGTTTTTTAGAAGAAGGAAGTAGAGCACATATTGAGAGTTGAGGACAACACACACTCCACCAGAATTTAGGCCTGGCACCAGAAAAATGAATTTCATCATTTGCTGCAGCTGTGTGCCACACATATCACCTCAACTGTTTCTCATTGGATTATTTCTCAGCAATCTTTAAAAAAAATTTCTCAATATTTAACCAAAGAGACGACATCCATTTTCTCAATTCTGTCTCCTAATTACTTTCATCCTTAATAAATGGTACAGAAAAATGCCTTAAGGCTATGAATCTGTAAGCACTAGATGATGTAGTAGTTCTGAATAATCTAATGTACTGGGCAGTGACTGCATTAAGGAATCGGAAAAAGATTAGGACACAGATTGGAGGGCTTTATATCCATGTCTATCTGCATAATTATTAAATATTCTACTCATGAATTTCAAGGGACTTCTAAAAATAAACTTAAATAATGATTCATATCTTAAGAAATGTAGTTGCTTTGTAATATAGCTAGAGAAGCAGACGAAGAGAGAACCTAAAAATAGGGACTTTTGTCTCTACATGGCTATAGGCAAATAAGCATTGTTTTTCTTATGTTATCAAGAATAATAGCAGTTTGGGTGTAGAGTAAATTTTGAGTTAAATGTAACTGACTTCAATACAGTAAAATTTGAACAAAAATGGCTAAAAACACGAGAAAAATGAGTGCTCAAGAAATATTTAGCAAACATCACATGGAGGATGAAGGAGAATGGCATGATTCCTATCTTGGGGGATAAATTTGGAGTATAATACAATATATAAATTTCTGTCCCTCCAAGGCAGTCTTTGAAGACAATTTATGTGTCACATGTATAACCCACTGGTTATTGCATTCTTCTTCCTCCCTTAATGTTCTACCTGCGATTCACTTCCTGTCAATTTGTACACTGTTCAGGGATGGCCATAAAGTAAGCAAATATGGAACTGCTGGAGGCTATTAAGAGTTATAACTCAGAGTAAAAGGCCACATGTTCTCATTAACAAGTAGGAGCTAAACAATAGGTACACATGGACATACAGAATGGAATAATAGACATTAGAGATTCTAATTATAGTAGGAGTGTAGGAGGGGGCTGAGAGATGAAATATTATCTATTGGGTGCAATATACACTATTTCAGTCATGGGTACATTAAAAGCCCAGACTTTATCACTATGCAATATATCCTCTGTATTAGTCTGTTCTCACACTGCTGATAAAGACACACCCAAGACTGGGTAATTCATAAAGAAAAAGAGGTTTAATGGACTCAGAGTTCCATGTGGCTGTGGAGGCCTCACAATCATGGTGGAAGGTTAAAGGCCACGTCTTACATGGAGGCAGCCGAGAAAGAATGAGAGCCAAGTGAAAGAGGAAACCCCTTATAAAATCATCAGATCTCGTGAGACTTAGTCACTACCACGAGAACAGTATGGGGGAAACCACTCCCATGATTCCATTATCTCGCACCACATACCTCCCACAACACATGGGAATTATAGAAGCTACAATTTGGATGAGATTTGGATGGGAACACAGCCAAACCATATAGTCCACTAACACATCTACACTTGTAATTCTAAATCTATAAAAATAATTTTTAAAATGAGTACCAAGTATTACAAAAAATCAACAAAACTATAGAATAAAAATAAACTATTGAATTTATAGATTTAGAAAATAAGTGATAAATGATAAAGTATATTAAATCCTGAAAGTAGATATCAGATTGCAGAAAGTTAAGAAGGGTGTGAATTTTAAAAAAACACTGCAGAGATCTTATAAAATGATTATTTTGGAAAACTTAACTGACAGATAAAGAATATATTTTGGATAAGTAAAGGGGTTAATAAGACAATCCAGGCAGCCTAAGCTATAAAGAGTGCAGCCATGCACCCTCTGCAAATTAATACATCAGATAATGGTAGGCAGTTGGGGATTTTTTGACTACTATGAGTTAAAAGATAAGCAATATTTTAAGTTGCTTTATTGTGGAGAATTAGATCAATAGGTGCAGGTGATGTAAAAACACCCTTGAATCTATTCTCCTATGAATTTAAAACTATTCAAAAATATAATGTGTTGCGAAATGTTGCTTTCAGAAGGAGATAACATGACCTCATGGATCAGGTCATGACATTTTATTAACTGCAGTACAACTTTAAGTAATGCAACCTTCCTAGGCCTCAGATTTCTCCCTTGTGAAATTGATTGTTTAAAAATGAGTAATTATAACCCATGTGAAATCTCTCAGCAAAATTACTGATATATAGCGGGCAATTTGATAAATGTAGGCAATTGATATTTTGCCTCTTGCAAAGACTTTCACTGAAAGTGCCAACTTGAGCTGTGTTGTTGTGGATGGTAGAGAAGAGACTAAGGTGGATGACTTAAATGGTCGCTTCAAACTTTAATATCTTATGACTCCTTTAGATGAAGTGTCTAACATCCCAGAGACTTGCACACTGGCAAAAGACAGAGCTGACTCTGGAACTAAGAACTATTGCTCCGGAATGCATGCTCCTTTCAAATCATCATATCTAGGCTGTATACAAAGATGTTGTTCAGAGCAGATTCACAGTGGATTCTTTCAACAAAAAAGATCACAGTAGCTTAATTGATTAGCAAAGTTAAAGTCAACTTACTAGAAGGAACATTTTTGTTGAACTCAAACTGGAAAAATTGTTACGTATTTTTAAAATGAATATTTTTTTGAAAATAAAGATCATGGATGTTATATAATTCTTTCCAAAACTTACTAGTTTAATTATATGAACCTTTTTTCAGATTTATTAGGGATTTGGGACAGAAAAACATTTTTAAAAGGAGCAGGGTTGAATGATGCTTTTGTTTACGTTTTCCCCCTCCTGCATATATATACATATCTATATATGTGTGTGTGTATATATGTATATACACATTTGTATATATTTGCATATATATGTGTGTATATATATGTATGTGTGTGCGTGTGTGTGTGTGGATGTGTTAAATTTTAATTCACTGTTACAAATTTTGGAAAACTGCATAAAACTTTGTCAGAAAGCTAGCTGGTTATGATAATTCTTGGATATTTGATGATCTTTAGGTCCTTCAGTTATTGAGTTATAATAATATGCCTTCATCCCAAGGATGAGGTCTTATGTTAAATGGCTTTGCAGCATTATCAACTGGGGATTTTATGAATCTTCTTCTGAAAAATAGATTTAGAGCTTTCACCTAATAACTCAAATATAAAAGCACACAATTTTCAAAGAAAGATTTTCAAAATGCAAATACCCCACAGCAGTGGATCATGCAAAAAATGGACTGCTCTGCAATGTTTGAATCCTTCTGCAAAGCAAAGCAGATTTTAGTCTGTGGGTTTTGATTTTTACCCTTCAACCATAGAACCTACAGTCTACAATTACTTGTTATGTGATATCTAGTTTCCAGTCACTAGTTAGGGATGGAAGTGATCAAAAAGGGAAATAATGCACATGGAGAAAAGAGGAGAGTTCAGGACAAAGAATCACCAGCATTATGATGTTTGATAAAGGAGGAGATAGAAAAGGAAACAAAGGGGTGAATATGACAAAGAGTTTAAGGTGTGAAAGTGAGCAGCTCTGTCAAATGCTCATGAAAGATCAAATTGTACCAGGATTGAAATACATATATTGAATGGTAAAATGCACAGAATTGTTGACGACAACATCAGAGTGGTTAAGTGGTAGGTAGTAGGAACTAGGAACTGATTTGGAAGTGAAGCCTGAAAAATAGTTAAGGAAGTAAAGGCACCCGGTTAGGCAAATTTAATTCAAGAAATTCGACTAGACAAGTTGGTAGAGGAAAGACTGGAAAAACGACAGAGGGTTTAAAGAGGGGTATCTGTTTTATTTTGTTTTGCTAAATGTTATTGGGAGAGGCAAGACCACATTTAAATAAGGATAGAAAACATTTCATATTAAGAGAAAGATAGAAGAATGAGCAAAGAAAGTCTATAAGACTTTTCAGTCTACACATCTTTAAGAAAGTTTATAAGGCTTTTTGCTTTTCAGTGGAACAAGATTCCTGAAAAGATGGAAAAAAAATATTTACCACACATTAGAAAAACAGTTACTGAGAAACGGAGGAAAACTTTTAAAAAGACAGAAGAAGCAGAAGACTGGTGTCAGGGAGTTGAGGAAGAAACCAATTTGATGACTTTGATTTCCTTGAAATATGACATGGACACAGTGCATTAACACAGAAGGGAGTGGAGGAGAGCTTGAAGGTTTGAGGAGAGAAGCAAACATCTTAGTTGATAAAAACTACAAAAGCCCATGATTTCTAGAACAGCAAGGTGGCCTGGCTGCTTTGAGGTTTCATATATGAATTTGTTTGTGGTTGGTGATCATAACTTGATTGTGAAAACAATCTGTCCAGTTGTGGTTTCTCTGACCAACATTGCATTTGGAGTTGTGAGATGGGGCTGTGGGAGCAGAACACAAGTGTCAGAGGATTAAGGGGTCTGTAAGACAGTAGCAGTGCTGATGGACCACGAAATGCACACTGAAATAGGAAGGACATAAAGCCAGGAGGAGGCTGCATGATTCATAACTGGAGACCAAAATAAATTTGACTTTTTATGAGGTTTCAACATTTTTTTGTGTAAAGGATGGAAAGCTGCAGTCAGAGAGAGGGATAGGAGACTTATTGATTTCAGGAGTGGAGCTGAGTGAGATGTGCACTGTACTTTATTCGAAGTTGTCACAAGAATATCATTAAAGATGAATAGGAAGCATTATCAATAGTTGAGGCTTTAGAAAGTTCAAGTCCCCTTAGGATACTGGAAGAAGATGATGAAAAGATACGAAGCCAGATACTACACAAATGAAAATTAATAATCAAGAGATTGGTGCAAAAAGATATTGAAAAGAGAAGATGATGTAGTTGGGTAGAATAAACCTGAAGGAGGAGCAGCGTTGTTTTTCTAAGTTTATTTTATTTTTAATATAGAAAACAATTTCCTGGAAGGCATGTGTGGGAGTGAACGAGGAACTGACCTCACCTTCTGCTCAGAAAATGTGTGGAAAAAAATGGATGCATTTGAAACTGGAAGGAAATATTGACACAATGCTAACCAAACTAGTTAGTTCTACAGGGAGGATGGTTAATTTAAGAAACTGGTGTGAAGTAGATAAATGGAAAGCCACACACATAAAATATATTTCCTCTTATATTTGTCTGTAATTGCTGTGACCATTATATTTACCTTATCGAGTATGTATTATGTGCCAGACATATTGCAGATATTAAATCATTTTACTCTCACCAGAGAACTTGGAGGTGGTTCTTTTTATATTTTCAGAGAAAGGATATAAACCTCAGAACTTAAGTAGTTCTCCAGAGTCACTCAACAAGTACATATTGTTCTGAGGCCCAAACTTAGGTGTATTGAACATAATTCAACCTCAAGCCAACTTAACTATTCTGAGAATCAGTTTCCTCATCTGTAAAATTGGGACAAATTAACACCTTCATTGGGGGTAATATAAAAAGACAAATTATTTAGAACTCTGAGAAGCAGCATTAAATGGGGAATATATGTTAGCAGAAATATAAACTATCAATTTTTAAAATTTGTACCTGGTTGTGTAGACACAAGCTAAGACTTTCATTTTGGAAGCAAAAAAATACAATACACACTTACTTCTGATAACTTGTTTTTAAGGCTACCTTTCTAGTTAAGTCGAGAGGAAGGGCAAATAACACCTTCCATCCAAATTTATTTTTAAAATGTACTGGAAAGAACTTGTGTTAAATTAAGAGATCAGTAATTTCAAGATTCTTTCATAATGGAAGTTTTTACTCTTAAAATACTCATGAGGAAGCATCACATTTTATAGACAGCTCGGCCATCTGTGCAACCTAGGAAAAAAATTGACCAGCATTAATGGCATCCTTGCATCTGCTACATTCATGAGTGTGAAAGTAGTAGGGCATGCGCAAAAATGGGTGGACCTGGCTGACAATGATTAAGTAAAATGCTAGAGTAATAGAGTACGACTGAGTATAACCACAATGAATCAGTATGCCTGAATAGACTTTCATATCACTGAAGAGGACAATGTACACTTTGACATGGATGAGAGCCGACTACCTTTGAGAGGAGAAAGGCGGGCGCACCTTACGTGACTCTTAAAGTGACTGTGTGCCAAATGAAAGATTAGTTGGGGCTTAGCAGGAGGATGCAATAATTAGGTTTCACTTGATAAAAATAAATAATGCCGAATGGGAGCAATTATTAGCAATTAAGTTTCTGTTAACACAAATTCCATTGTTTGAAATTTAGTTAAGGTTTTTCTGGAGGCAATACAATTTGTATTTGAACCATGGAGCCTTCCTCCATGTTTCTGATGCAGCTTTTATGAGCCCAGAGAGCAGTGAGCTGAGATCATGTTAGGAGAGGTGTATATGTCCCAGTTAATCTTATATGACACTTGTTATTTTATTACTGTTTCATCAGCTTTGCTGTAGGCCTGTGATACAGAAGCTCTTTCTTCACGTGTCAAATACGTCTTGCCTTTGTTACACTTGACAAGCTGGATGTCATAAAGTCACAGCTCTCAGTATTCGAGGAATGGTAAAGTTAAAAAAAAAAAAAAAAAATTCCTGCAATATCCAGATGATTGTCTAAAACTTACTCAGTAACTGAGAATTGGGATGTAAATGGGGAGGGTACTACCCCAAACTGGAGCAACCTCTTCTAGCCTTGTCCCCCGACTCATCCTCTTTAGCTGACCAATACAAAGACAGTGAATGGGAGAGCAGAAGAAATAGGGGTAGGATATTCTGTCAATGCAGACCTGGCTGCGGCTGCTCCAGTGGTACTTTTTTTTATCTGCTGAGGTACCTTAGGAATCTAAAGTTGTTCAGAACCAAGGCAACATTCTGTGTCTCCAACTAACAGGCATTTCAACTTTCTAATACACATTCTTTTCCTATTTCATAGAAAAAAAGAAAAATATCAATTCTCAGTTGTCTTATTGTCTTTTTTTCCTGTCAGGTTTTTGGAAAACTAAAATGGGAAAAAGCTGCACAAATGTCTGCTTTTTTTTTATGATAAATGAACAAAGCAAAGATGGCAAAAAAGTTCTACCTTGTAGTGAGTATCTGACCAAGAAAGATTTTGGTTATGTACTTCTTGAGCAGTCTAGGCATCAAAAGTCACATATTAAAGTGTTGACAAAGAAAATACCATGCAGCCTCAGCTGCAATTACACTAACAGAGACAACATTTAGACCAAAAGGTAGAGTACAGAGCCTGACAGCTGTGTACTTATGGGGCAGGAGTAAACAGAACTGTCCTGGAAAATTATTGGTCATTTTAGTCATTCTACATACCAAAGTCTAACAAAAGTAATGAAATTTATTTATTCTTTTTTTTTTGCCCTTGGCCTTTGGAAGCAGCCAATGAGCACCTTTCTGAAGTTAATCTTTTGACCATGTCTCTTCAAAGACTTCTAAAATTATGGCCTGTACTGGAAATATTAGGCCCTGTTTCCTAGATGATTAGATGACAGATCCATGTGAAAATCTTTGGAAATGTGAGAACAGAAGACACTTTTCCTTCCACTTTTAGAAAGAAATTAACTCGTTATTTTCGAACATGTCTCCAAAAGCTACATATTTTGAACATGTCTCCAAAAGCTACATATGGGTCACAGGTTTAGAGGCAATAGAGTCCTCAAAAAAGACATTAAACAAAAACCCCTGTAAAGAGAGCCACAGTGGTTTTGCATCAGCTATAAGACTTATTCAAATACATAATGATACCTTTTAGAGACACTTCTTACAAATGACCTCATAAGTAAAGCCCCATGTAAAAATATTACAGAAAATGTCATGAAAGGGAAGTGACAGATTTTATGAATTGCCTATGGGGGAAAAACGTGAAGTATCAGAGTTTGTTATGAAGTAATTGAGAATGCTCAGGAAAACATAAAATCATTTGTATTGAGAAAGATTGATTCAGAGATGTTTAAAGGTATCTTTTAAAAAATAAACATAAATCATAATAGGACAATCTGTCAATGGAATCTAAAATTATAATTTTAGGTAAAGGAAATTAAGTATAAAAAGGCAACAGAGCAGGTGGTAGTGTGTGTGTGTGTGTGTGTGTGTGTGTGTGTGTCAAAAATTACATTAAAACTTCCAATAGATGAGGAAATAGTCATCCAAATTGCATTACTTGTTTGTATTAGTTTCCTCTGTCACTGCCTTTTTGTAAAAGTTGAAGCCTATCTCCTATTGGATATAATCAGTTATCAATAAGAATTATTATTCAAGGTGAGAAAACATTAGAAAGTTATTTTATTTTCTTAATTATGAATTAAAATATGAGCCCCTCATCATTATTTCTTGAATTCCTATATTCATGGAAGTATTAGAGATTTTAAGTGCCTATCCATTTACTTTTTTCTGCAGAGTGCTAGTCATATCAATATGTAACTTTAACAAAAGTCTTACTGTATACCAAATATGCTAAAAAAAAAATTCACATGCATTTTTTTCACTTTATTCTCTCAACAGCCCCAAGATTATATACTGTTCTGTACTTATTTTACAGATGTAGAATCTGATGCTTAGAAATGGTGAGTTAGTTGCCTGAAGCTTTGTAACAACTCAGGTATGTGATTCCAAAACTCACATCACTAATCACTTTTTAATCACTAATAAGTTTTCTTCCAAATATAATGGACCCTAAAAGTTTTTTGTTTTTCATTTATTTGTATATTAAGCAGAGCTTTCCCTTCATTACTGTTGCATCATGGTTAGGAACCATATCTACCTCTTGGTTCCATAAGAAGGGTTCACATTTGACCTGGCTCTCTTCTCTTGATTTTTCCGGTAGTAGCTACTGAGCACTCCAGTAGACACTTTGTTCTAAGAGGCATCTGCCTTTATAGTCAGAGGAAACAGGGAACCCTCTCTGCCCACTGTCACCAAACACAAAGTGGGGAGACATACATATTCTTCTCTGTGAAAATTTGGCAAGGCTCTCCCCTTAGGACTAATTAGACTATTATTTTTACTCTTGCCTTGTGCCTTTTTTCTCCAAGGGCGCTTGGAGTCACTGCAAGTGTTTCGACCCTGTGATCCCCATGGATTTTGCTTTTTCCTGGGAGCAGATGTTCTGGAACATTTTGGTGTGTCCCTATACTGTGATTCTGCCCTGGCTATGGAACACTAACCATTGCTACAAATGCTAGGTATTCCATGACCGAGTTTTTCTTGGCAGCCACGCAACACCCATGTCACATATGCTGACACAACTGTCAGCTTCTAAAATTTAGTCAGTGATCATCAAGGATGCTCTGTCATATTTTCTTTCAACACAAAACTCCTAGGGAAGCTTATTTGGACAGTAGAGGCTGACAATGTTTTACGTCTTACAGAAATGTTAGATGTCTCTTATAAGAGACAAGTTTGACACAAGTAAATCTGCGAAAACTTTATTTGGCCACCATTCTTATTACTAACTCTCACACTTCAATATAACTTCATACTAGTTCCCTTTCCCTGAAGGAATGAGAAAGAATTCAGAAGTGTATTATATTCTATTTAAATTTAAATATAGTAAGTCAATCATAAAAAATTAAAACATATCAGTATTCATAACTAGAATTGCCACTTATCTTCAGGCTTTGAAGCTTCTATAAAGCTCCAATATTTTTCTTGCACGTTTCACTTCTAATGCCTCAATTTTAATTAAAATAGAAAATTTTAAATGCTTAAGCCATAGACTTGACAAAAGTATGAAAAGACTACATCTTTCTATATACCTATACAAATGTAAACCACAGAGCCATCCATATGTATGGTTCTTTTGTGCATATGCCTATATATAAACATGTATATATAATCAGAATTATATAAACAAGCATATATAAATCTATATACATTATGAAAACACATATACATTTAGTAGCATACAAAGTCATATGTTCCTCTTGTCTCCCCTCCCTCATTTTAGAGATGAAAGCTCAATATTTGTAGAGTCTTTAAGCAAATTATCAACTCAGTTTTCACTTTTGTTACACAGTTAACAGATTGTTAGCCAATGCAAAATATATGTGAATTGGAATAACTTTATAATTAAATAAATTGCAATGCTTGTAATCTATACAATAAGTCGTGTTTTCCAGTCTGTGGTGCCCTTTCCATTCTCTGCATGATATTCCTGTCTAAAAGGCACTAATAGAGACATTCTGATCTTGAAAAGAAAAGTAAGGAAAATCAACATCTAAAACTCAGAAAAGTCCTAGGTAGTAAAAGGTCTTTGTTCTGCAAAGTGTTCTCCCACAGAGGAACAGAATTTTCTTTTAGCTTTTGCATTTGACTCCCAGGCTCTAAAATATAATAATCAAAGCTCTTTGTTACCTTATGTTGAATCTCCTGTACATGAAATCTTTCTATTAGGCAGAAAAAAATGAAATTCTTGCCCTCAAATAATTTTATGAAAGCTTGAACATTTGCCAGTTAAAAATATCTTTTTTTTTTTAATATGCTGTTATAAGCAACTGCTGATAGGCCACTGGGATAATTAGAGAAGACTAGAGGATAGTTAATGAGTTTTGCAGGGTGCATTTCAGAATGTATTATATATTATCACATGCTTCTGATAATGTTATCGTTCTCTCCCCCGATGGCAAGATATCCTGGTGTTGTAATGCTTAAATTAGAGATCCAAGGCAATTGTGAAACCAAGAAAATACCTTTTTTTTTTTTTTTCCCGCAAACTTTTTGTTAGGAGAAGTGAGGCTTCTTCCTCTGTCATCTTCTCTGGGGCCTTAGATTCTTCCTCAGGGAAAGATCAGTATAAACCAATCAATAGCTCATCTTAAGGGAAGATGAATTTTACCTTCTCAAGGAATAAAAATGACCTTATAGTTAAATGGAAAGAAACATACGCAATGCTCTTGGAAGTTTTTCTGTATTCATTATGCTCCTTGATTATCTGCCCCAGCTTCTGTGAGGATGGAGGCAGGCATTTCAAGCTAGATCACTCAGCCTAGATCCTTCTGTAGATCCTTGAACAACTCAAACAAAACTAAAAACGTGATACTCTCCAGCAAAAGCTTTGACGAAAAATCTGCTGAGTGAACTCTGGGAGGAGATGCTGAGCTGAGCTAGAAGCAAAGCAATAGGAAAGTTGTGGAAGACACTGCTGGTCGTCCCACACTATAATCGGTAGGAACAAGCAAAGGAAAAGGAGGGCTTTATTACTTTCTTGGAGTACAAAGATAGTGGGGGACTAAAAGAAAAGCAAAAACAGTACTATCATTCAAGAAGTAGTCAAGTAGTTTGTCATGGAGCATGAACTCTGAAGGAGTTTGAACATCTGTGTGAAATTTCAATCTAGGGGTGATAAGAACAGAATGAGAAAGGCTAGCTGGCGGTAGGGAAAAAGTGGATACGCACTATTGTGATCAATTCCTTGTAGCTCATGTAAAAGACATCTGTTTCTGGAATAGCAGTCCAGGTAAAATTTTAGCATCAATATCCATAAGCTTTAATAGCTTCAAGTGTAGAAATGAAACATCACTCTCAAGCAGGTAGCATCTCTAGGAGGCTACGTGCCTTAGGGCACAGATCAGCAAACTATGACCCAGAGGCCAAATTTGGGAAGCCGTCTGTTTTGTTCAGTAGAGTTTTATTGGAACACAGCCCCTGCTCATTCTTTTTGTACTGTCTCTGGCATCATGTAGAACATTGCCTACTTTCAAAGTTGGCTATGAGGCTTTTATACTCCAAGGACAAAGTTGAGTAGTTGTGACAGAAACCTTATGACCCACAAAGCCTAAAATATTTATGGCTGTGTACAGAAAAGGTTTTCAGATGACTGCCTTGAAAGTCATGGTAGTCTCATGCTCTGTTTTATCAAGTAAATCAGAAGCAACCCCATGGCAGACACAAGGCTGTGTAATATGAACAGTCAGGTGATAGGGAATCAATCCAAGATGGATTCACTTTGGAAATACCTTTTACAATTGTCAACCACTATCTTCCTTATTCTCCAAGAAAAGCAATTTCATTTATTTCCAGTAAGGAACAGTCCATATTCTTTTCTTTCTAAATTTAATTTTTGCTGAGCCTGCTTGTGATAGTAACCCACAGCAGTGCATTCATTGGTGTAAGGACCTGGTTTGATGTGGTTCCAGAACATGTAAGAGGGCAGAATAATTGCTGAACCTATGCTCTTAGCTCAATGGCAGCTCAGGGATTCTGTTTCAGAGAGGATTGATCGGAAGGTCTCGTTTTAAAACTGCATTTGCATAACAAGAACAATGCATGCCTTTTTATTAAATGATGCACGTCAACATGTTTAACATTTTTATTTCTAAAATTAATCTTATTTACATTCTGTATATAATTTTCCCTAGCAAATAATTTTTGATCAAAGTGACATTGGTAATGATGGAGATTGAGGGAGTTAAATATAGTCTAAGACACCTCTTGGAAATACCCTTGTGCTAATTATACTCGAATCTGCCTGAACAATTTCCTTCTACTGTTCTGCACAGAATTGCCCTGGCTTCAAACTCAAGATATTTAGAAAGAGTATAAAAAAGGTACCTGACAACAATTTGTATCTGTAGGCTAATTCAGTTTTCAAAGTACTTTCATATAAGCCACATTGTTTGCCTGCATGCTGCAGTGGATGTAAGGTAGCAAAATTAATGTTAATTCTGCTTAATGTGCATGGAATCAGAGACTCGGAGAAGTTGCATAAATTTCCTAAGAAAAAGGGCTGAGTGAAAATTGTAAGCCAAGTCTTTTTTTTTAATGTGTTCTGTTTAAGGTTAAAGGCAATGAACAACACACACCAAACAATCAACAAACACCAACATGTATAGCCCTGCTCACCACAGCTGCACGTGACTTCTGGAGTGGATGGAGAAAATGTAGGTTACACATCGATAGCATCTGCTATAGCATATTGTACTTCAATTAAACAATTTGTTATTTGTTCCCAAACACAGAAAAAACCAACAAAGCATTATACTATCCAAAATAAATAAGTTAATACATCATCTCATTTCCCTGTGACTGGATGCTTTGCCGCATTACCTGCCAAGTTTCCCAGTCCTCTGAGGACTCTAGGTGGATTTTTCTCTGTTCTCTCTAGTCTTCCAGGAACCACAGTGCTGATGCCAAGCCCAGAAGTTATCATCCTGCTTGGCCATGTTTTCATCAGAATTCTTACCCTTCCCTGGGTCTAAGGTTATTGATGGGCAATAACTAACCTCAAAGTAGAGGGAGATAAACCCAGAGCTTTTTAGTAGGCCTAGCTTTTAAATGTGAATAGTCAGGAAGCTCTTTCTTTCTCCCTCTCCTTCTATCTTCTTATATATCTAGACTCATCTATATATATGCATATAGTTAGGAAATTGTAAAATAATACTATTTAAATTGGATATGCCTCTTTCCTCAATGTGGAAAAATAGAACAAGTTAATTTCTATTTTATTCTCACGTTTTAAAGCAGGATTTATGCAGTATTTTACCCAGAAAAAAATAAAATTTGAGAGAAAGGTATTGTTACAGGGGGGAAAAGGTATTTTACAAGTTAAAAAATTTTCTAATGCAACAATTACCCTCCACAACCCCCTTCCCGTGAATTCCTCCGCGTACCTACAAATCTCACACCACTCCTATGTGTGCAAATGGTGTGGTCGAGTTCACAGTGATAGGGGAGAGAAATTGAAGATCTAGCCTTACTAATTCTTAGCTCATTTGGACATGATAATACGGGGAGTGGAAAGAATTGATGGTCAAGAGGCCTGATCATACTTCACCATTAAATAAATAAGCTACATAGACATGGGCAATGTCTCTTACAGCTACAGGGCTTTGTTTTCCTCTTTTATGAAATGAGAGGCCTTTATAATAGTTCTAAGGTCTCTTCCAATTTTCTGCAGTTGAATTCAAGTAAAAGATTCTCGTGGATAGTGTCTTATTCTATTTCCTTTCTTCTTCATCATCTTTTCACTCTTTAGAAGGGCTAGTTTACTGTCTGGGATTCTAGGTGGTTTGTGAGTAGCAGAATACCTGGAAAAGAAGTGCTTAATGTATTCATCAAAAATGTAGGCTCCTTCCTTTCTTCTTTCTTTGCATTGTCTGCATCTATAGTAGAATATAATTACTGCACTTCCAGATATCAAATATGCATTTCAGGCAGTAAGAAAGAGACAGGAGAAAAATGAGAGCAGATGTTTGCTCAGGAGACAGGGACTTAAGCTTCCATCTTATTGACCAGAATTAGATCGTATGAACCTTTCACCCCTGTAAGCTGCATGAGCACAAGGAAGTCAAATAATCCATTTTCGATTCCTCTGGTTTAAGGAAGCAAGGGGGAAAAAAGGGATTGAAAGGGGTAATGAGAATGAGCTAACCCACAGGAAACCTGCCCTGGCTGGTATTTTGGAAAGGGTGACATCTTAACAGGACAAAGACATTATTTTGAGAATCAGTGAGAAAAGTTCTTGTCTTTTCATCTTATCTTTCTTAAAGTTCCCTTAAAACATGCATTGTAGAAGAACACCAATTGTAGGTAATACATCCAAATGATGAATTCAAGATAAAGAGTAATTTTCTGTTGCTAGTAGAAGTCTCATAATTGGCTAGGCTAGATAATAATCTTTAAAAGGTGTTTTTACTAGGACAGTACTATCTTGGCAGATTAATGAATCCAACCACTTTCAAATGTTCTAATAATTATTGGGCACATAAAAATACAATAGCAATGTATTCCAGCTCTTCCCTGATTATCAAACTTATTCAGATCTATTTAGAGATAGAATATAACACATTATTTTCATTACCATTAATCAACTTTTATCTGTGAATGGTGTGGCATGCTAAAGTGGATAGTTTACATCAGTTACAATAGTCAGCTCAAAAGAGGCTGGTAGTTTGAACTAAAAATGATTTACAAATTTATAAATTTGCATTATTATGTTTAAAAATTATGTGTTTTTTTAGGTGAAACAAAATTCTGTATTATTACCATTCTTACTGGTTAAAATATTGGCTGAACCTGGCTATTGCTGTGAAAAAGAAAATGTATGAATTTCTATTTCTCAGAGAGCTACTCTTTGTATGTTATCCACACATTGGATCCTGTGTGATGAAGGAATAACTTCTGTCTGGGATTTATAAATTATTTGAATGTAGACTGCTTTATTTCTCTCCTTACATTGTATATTGGGTCAATCTCTCAAATTCTGAGTAGGAAAAAAAAACTTTGACAAATCTGAGTATCTCTTCAATGGGAAAGGAATACTGCTCATTCTGAGAAGAAAGAAACAAATGTCATTAAAAGCAACACAGTCAAGTTGTGTTGGCCTTTTAAAAATTATAAATTTTTATATAAAAGAAAGTAATACATCTTAAAGTATCCTTGCTTTAGTTAAAAAATAAAAACCAAAAACAGTGGAAGTGCTGCAAGCTGTGGTGTTTGCTAAAATGTGGCAACAAGTACAATGTCATAATTTCTAAATAGCTGAAATCAATCAAGGAAGTGAAATGTGAAGTTTGACATTTTTAATAAATTATACTATTTACCTTAATGCAAGTGACATAATTGAGGTAAATTAGAGGAAAGGAGCAACTGAACTGTAGCTAATTCATGTTTTAGACAGTGTTCAGTTTTCTTTGAAATGTATTCAGAATTTTTTAGCTTCTGGAATGATAGAAGTTGGAGTCTTTATAAAATAGAGCTTATCTAGCTACTGAATTATAAAATTACTTCAAAATCTATATACTCATGACAATAACAAAGCATATGTACTTTAGATGAAAAATATTAACACATCAAAATTATAATTGTGGACAAAAATGTCCTGAAAAAATTGCTATATGCTGAAATTCTCAGAATAGAAAGTGTATAATAATATACTCTCCCTGATGTTAATATTTTTCTGAAATAACAATTTTATTCATCAGGCAGGTAAACATCCATCTCCTTTTTTACATCTAAACAATATAGTTCAGGATTTCCTAAGGTTCTGAAGTTAATAAATGATGGAACCAGGACCGGAACCCCAGGTCTTACATTACTTGTCTTGCTTTGAGTTCTTTGTATCAAGCCAATGGGCATAACATTGATCATCATGTTAGCAGCAATGATAATAAAGATATTTCCATTTCATTAAATGTTTAAACCAGGTACATTGTAAAAAGTATCAAGCTACATTGTATCCTTTTTCTATGGTGAAAATGAGTTCTTCTAAAGAATCCAGCAAAATTTGTGTCTACTAAATGGCTTAAACTTCATTGAAGCTGTTTCTCTCTATAAATCATGAGCTGTTATCAGTCTATTGCAAAATATATTGCTTGAATTATAGGTGATTAAACTGTAACTTCTACTAAGCAGATGAATTATAATATAGGACAAAACCAAATTCACCAGCTATGAATGCCCTCATAATCCTCTCTTCCATTAGAGGACTAGGTAGACAGGATTCTGGTAAGATTTGTAGGTGGGTCCTCCTTAGGAAATTAGTGAGGTATATTTACACTATGTGTCGTGAAACTGCCTGGCCCTTCCCCATGCTGGAGTGCCAAATGTGAGAGGTCTGGGGTCTTACAGACACTGTTAGATTGGAGGCAAAATGGAGCAGGAAAGCAAGAGGGTTTTTTTGGTGAGGGTGGACTATGAGAAATTTGAAGTCTTTTTGAAAGAGTAGTACACCTGAAGTTTATTATAATAGGATAGCAGATGGCAAAAGGGAAATACAAATAATTTTATTTAATCAGAAAATGACTGATCTTTATATAACCTTAATTATGTTTAAGTTATTTTCTGGTAGATGGCTGCATTTCTTTGTTTTAATAAGCATTGCATGCATTAATAAGTAAAATAATTTAAAAAGCAAATTAGATCAGGTAAGTGACCCCAAAAGTTATCAATTGGATTACTTACATAGAGCAGGCTAAATCCCATGATTTTATTCTAAAGTTATTTTTTAAAAGGTATATGAATTTTTTAAATAAGCAATTTGATATCAGAACATGTTGCAGGTGACATCACATTTGAGTAAATAAATTCTATTAGATCTCATTTTGAACTGTGATTTCAGGATCATTTTTTCTAATTTAATCAATTAAAATTAAATTGCTAGTATTTAAGGGGCAGGGATTTTTTTTCGTCTTATTTCATGACCACTATTTTATTTCAGTATCTTCTTGATGTGCATTTTATTTCAATTAATTAGAATGACTATGAAGTTCCTACTCTTGTATAACCCCTCCAACCACAGCACATATGTATGTATAAAACTTAATCTATTTCTCTACCTCATTTATCTACCAGGCATTTAATATAGACACGTGAATAACATATAGGTCATATAGGTAACTTGATCAATAGTGATATCAAAACTGAGATTCGAGATTGAAGTGAAGTTTCTTTGGTTTTGCACATAAATTTTAAAATCATTGCAATAAATTTAAGCAGATTTCATTATGTTCTATATGGTTAAACTGTCATCAAATTTACCTGTACAAATTGATTTCAGGGGGAAAAAGGTGAAATTTTCTTTGTAAACTGAAAAATGTGAAAACTTGATGGGACTACAAGTTTTTCCATTTCATTATAAGTATTTTTAAGATTATCTTCAGACATCCATTTCTTGCAGCATAGTAGACTACATATCTTAACAAACATCATAATAACTAAAATATATGCAATGATAAAAGATTTGAGCCCCTAAATCAATTATTTAGAAATGGATATTTAATGTCAATGCAATTGCAATAAAAAACTGAGTTTGATTGTACAACTTTTAACAAACTTATTCTGTAAATTATTTAGAAGAGAAGGAGTCAAGAATAGTTAAAGTGGGGGAAATTTCTGTATCAAAATTATAGCAATTTGCTATAATTTTTATACAAATTGCTATAGCAATTTGTTTATGAAATAGTCATTAAAATTGTGTAATAAGGGCATAGAAATAGATACCTAGATCTGTGAAACAGTTCAGACATATATCCACATGTATGTGGAAATTAATATATGGCAGAACTGACATTGTAGATAAGCAAATGAATTTCTTTTTTATAAGTTTGGCTTGTACAAAGTATTAGGAAGGCAATATAGAAATTTATATCCCTACCCCATTTCACAACCAATATACTGTTTCAATGGATTAAAACTTAAATGTGAAACCAATTTATTTAGGAAAGATGGAATGTGAATTTCTTCTTGAACCTAGGCAGAGAATATTTTACCTAAATAGGAAGTCTGAACTGAAAAATTGAATATAAAAATATTGAATTAATTTAAGAGCTGTTCAGCAAAAGGCATGATAAATAAGACAAAAGCCATATTTGAAATATGCATATTTGATGAATAAATGTCCAAAATATAATTTCTACAAATAAATTTGAAAAGATTAAATAAACCTATAATGAAGTTAATAAAAAGTTGAAAGAACACTTTTAATAAGTATACATGAAAATGATCAATAAACAGCTGCAATGACGTTCATCCTAATTAGTAATAAGGGAAAAGCAGTTAAGTACAATTTACATATAACTTTATATCTATCAGATTGGCTACTTACAAAAAGTCATTCAGCACCAAGTTTGGCTGAGGATTTAGAGAATCTGAAAGGCTCATCCATTACTGGTAGAAATCTAATCATGCATAAACACTTTAAAAAACTTTTATGAAATTATATTTTACAACACATATAACGTAGATGATTATCTAAATTAAATTTCAGCAATTCCATGCATACAGTATACAAATTTAAGTATATACTTCTGTAATTGCTATGAAAATCAAAATATAGAATATGTCTGTTACTCAAGAATATTCCCTCATGCTCTGTTGCAGTACATCTCTTCTTCCAATATATGCCACAACTGGCAACCAATGATCTACTCCTTACTTTACTAGGATTTCATGTAATTGTAATCACACAGAATATTGACTTTTGTTCCTGAAGTCTTTCACATAGCATAATTCTTTCAAGATTAATTCATGTTGTTGTATATAACATTCCCCTTTATTGTTGAGTGGTATTCTAGTGTATAGATGAAGGAAAATGTGTTTATTCACTAGTTGATAGATAATTTTAGGCAATTAGGAATAAAACTTATGTGAACATACTAATGTTTAATTTCAGCTGTTATACTTTAGTCTGATCCATTTTGAGTTAAAGTTTTATATGGTGTGAGGTAAACATTGAGGTATATTTTTTCACATGTAGATATCTGATTGCATCAACTCAGTCTTCTGAAAATTGAATCCATTTCCTATTGAAATTCTGTGACACATTTGTCATTAATTGACCATGTATATGGGTATTTTTCTGGAGTGTCTGTTTTGTTGTTCTACATGCCTAGTCTTACACCAATAACACACTGTCTTGATCACTGTAGTATTACAGTAATTCTTGAAATGGGAATTTTATGTATTTTAACTTTTTTCACATTTCAAAATTGTTTTGTTCTAGGTCTTTATACTTCCATATCAATTCAGAATTTAGCCTGTTAATTTGTATCAAAAAGTCTGCTGGTATATTTTTAGGAATTTTGTTTAATATGTAGATTAGAGAACTGTCATCTTAACAATGTTGAGTCTTCTGCTTCATGAACATAGTATAGCTTTCCATTTATTTAAGGCTTGTTCATTATTTTCTGCAATGTTTTATAGTTCTCCTTGTGAATATATTACATGTCTCTTGTTAAGTTTATCCCTATACATTTTATGTGTTTGGATCTATTGTTAAAGGTGTTACATTTTTATTTAAATTTCAAATTGTTGATTGCTAGTTTGTAGAAATAGAGTTGAATTGTGCATATTGTTTTCATAACGTGATCTTGCTATATTATCAGTTCTCATAGTTTTCTTTTTTTAATTTTTTTTATTATTATACTTTAGGTTTTATGGTACATGCGCACAATGTGCAGGTAAGTTACATATGTATACATGTGCCATGCTGGTGTGCTGCACCCACTAACTCGTCATCTAGCATTAGGTATATCTCCCAATGCTATCCTCCCCCCTCCCCCCACGCCACAACAGTCCCCGAAGTGTGATGTTCCCCTTCCTGTGTCCATGTGTTCCCATTGTTCAATTCCCACCTATGAGTGAGAATATGCAGTGCCAATTTCTTGTGATTTTATGAATCAGTAGTTTTCTCCTTCCATTCATATATGTATGTGTGTATATATATATACACACACACGTTTTTCTCCCCTTTGTATTAACGCAGTGAATAATTGAATAACAGTGATGCAAGCATACTATTTTGTTCTTGATCTTTGGTGGAAAACATTCAGTTTGACAATTAAGTATGTTATCTGCACATTGTGGAAGTTCCTTTGTATGCCTAGTTTTCTGAAAGTTTTTTTCCTTAATTAAGAATACATAATTTTATTTAAGACATTTCTGTCAATTTGTATTATAATATGAATTTTCTTTTTTAGTGTATTAATGGTAAAAATTATATTCATTGATTTTGAAATATAAAACCAATTGTGTTATCTGGAATAAAACCCTCTTGGGCATGCTATACTATCCTTTTTATGGATATCTGAATTCAATTTGCTAATATATCTATTTTATAAATCAAAATTTTCACCTGTTATTTTCTTCGCAGAAAAATGTTTCACAATATCTCCCATAGTGCAGATATATTGGCAAAAAATTATCTCTAATTATTACATTGGTGCAAAAGTAATTGCAGTTCTTGCCATTGAAAGTAATGGTAAATTACTTTTGCAACAACCTAAATTTTCCTATGTTTAAAATTCACTTTTGTTTCTAAAAGATTTTCATAGGTAATAGCATTCTATGTTTATGAGGTTTTCTTTCAACACTTTAAAGATTTTTATTGTCTTCTGGCTCATGATTTCTAAAAAGTCTGATTTATTATTTCTCTCACATGTAACATGCTTTTTTTTCTAGTTTCCTTATCACTGTGCTTCAGCCTTTTGAGTATGATGCTTCTGTGGTTTTATCTAGGTTTCTTCTCCTTGGAACTTATTAAAGTTTTTGGATCTGTGTTCATAGTTTTCATAAAAATTTAGTGAATTTTCTGCCATTTTTTCCAAATATTTTTCTTTTTCCCTATTTCTCGTATTCCAAATACATGTAAATTGGAATATTTAATGTTGTTTCAGACATAATTTAGACTATCTTTATTTTCAGGCTTTTTTCCCCTCTATGCTTAATTTTATTTATATTGGTATATATATATTCAGATTCATTAGTTTTTGTGCAATACATAATTGGCTTTTGGTCTCATCCAGTATTTTTCATTTAGATATTGTATTTTAAAAATTTTTAAAAATTAATAAACTTTACTTTTTTAGAACACTATTTGATTTACAGAAAATCAGAGCATAGAACACAGGGAAATTCCAAACACCCCTTTTCCGTGCAATGCAAGAATTTTTCTCTTATTAACATTTGCATTAATGTAATATATTTGTTACAATTGGTGAAAAGATATTTACACATTATTATCTAAGGTCTGTAGTTTACATTAAGTCTGAATCTTTGTGTTGCATAGTTTTATGGGTTTTGACACATGCATAATGTCATGTATTTACAATTAAAATGTTGCACAGAATAGTTTCATCATCCTAAAAATCCCTTCTGCTCCACTTATTTACTCATTCTTCCTTCTTCCAAATACAGGCAACCACATATCTTTTAACTGTCTCTTTATAATTTTGTCTTTTCTAGAATGTCATATAGTAAAGTAGCCTTTTCAGACTTGCTTCTTTCACTTAATATATATCTGAGATTCTTCCATTTCCTTTTGTAGCTTGATAGCTCATTTCTTTTCATCACTAAAGTTAATATATTTTTTCAGTTTTAAAAGTTCTAGTTAGGCCATTTTTATGCACTTCATCTTCTCATTAATTTGGTTATATTTCCCTTTACATTTTGACTATATTTGTAAGATTTATAATCTTTTAATTGTCTACTTATTTTATTAACTCTGTTATTTCTAGATCCATTTCTATTGATGATTTTTTTCCTGCTTATAGGTCATATTTCCTGAATTTTACTAGGCTGGCAATTTTTTTGTTATATCCTAGACATTTTGAATTTGATACTGTCATGTGCTCTATTTTATTTCCTTAAAGATTGTTGGATTTTGTCCTGGTACAGTTAAGTAATTGGCATATCAACTTGATATTTTTGAGGCTTGATACTTAGGTTCTTCTAGACCCATTTATAGAAAACTTTCTTATAAGACTAATTTAGGACCACTGGTAGGGTATGACCAGTCTGTGCATTCTAAACAATGACAGCTCTGGCAAGCAAGAACACAAATTAATCTCAGCTTTTTTTTTTTTCTTTGATGGAGTTTTGCTCTGTCACCAGGCTGGAGTGCAGTGGCGCAATCTTGGCTCACTGCAACCTCCACCTCCTGGGTTCAAGCAATTCTCCTGCCTCAGCCTCCCAAGTAGCTGGGACTACAGGCACACACCACCACATCCAGCTAACTTTTTTTTTTTTTTTTTTAGTAGAGATTGGGTTTCACCATGTTGACCAAGATGGTCTTGATCTCTTGACCTCGTGATCTGCCCCCCTGGACCTTTCAAGTTGCTGGGATTACAGGCATGACCACCACACCTGGCCTAATCTCAGTTTTTATGATGATTGTGAGTTGTTTGGTCTGCTGTTTTCTAGTAGTTCTTAACCTGACCTCAGGTAATTTCCTCTTTCATTTAGACTCAAAGGAGTCAAAAAGACATATATCCTTATCTCTGAAATTCTGAGTCTACTCTAAAAATTCGAGCTGTTTAAGACTCTCTAAACTTGATCTATATCTCATCAACTCACTAAGATTGTTGTGCTCTGTTTTTCTTCCTCCTTCCACTGCTAAGACCTGGAATATTCCTGCAGTCAACTATGGCTTCCTTAGTTTCTCTTCCCTCAGAGATTGTAGTATTCTGTTACCTGTTGTCAGTTGATTGAAAATTGATACTTATATATTTTCTCTGGTTTTATAGTTGCTTATGATGAATAATTCCTGTGGTAGTTCATTTTTCATTGTCAAAACAAGATTTGTAAAAACAAAACCTTATAATTCATTTGAGTATATACTATGATCTAAACATTATACACTTAGGTAAATAGAATTTGTACACATGAACATGTTCATATCTTTGTTGATTTTTATTTTAACATAAAAATTGAAAAACTCTAAAGCCATTAGAATGAATAAATTGTAATATAGTCACATGATGGAATATTACAGTTCTATATTACATGTAACTATCATTTATTTGTAAATATATATTAATATCAGGTATAATGTTTTATAAAAACAAAAATTTGGGCATGGTGGCTCACTCCTGTAATCCCAACACTTTGGAAGGCTGAAGTGGAAGAATTGCTTGATTCCAGGAGTTTGAGACCAGCCTGGGCAAAACAGTGAAACTCTGTCTCTATTTTAAAAAAATTGAAAATTAGCCAAGTATGGTAGTGTGCATCTGTTGTCTCAGCTACTTGGGATGCTGAGGCAGAAGGATTGCTTGAGCCTGGGATATCGGCACTGCAGTGAGCTGTGATCACACCACTGCACTCCATCCTGCGCAACAAAGACTGCCAAAAAGAAAAAAAAATTCACACGCCAAGCATGATGGTTCAATCCTGAAATCTCAGCACTTTTGGAGGCTGAGGCGGGCAGATCACTTGAGGTCACGAGTTTGAGACCAGCCTAGCCAACACGGTGAAACACCATCTCTACCAAAAAATACAAAAATTAGCTATGTGGTGTTGTGGCATACAGCTGTAGTCCCAGCTACTTGGGAGGCTAAAATGGGAGGATCGTTTGAACCCGGGAGACGGAGGTTGCAGTGAGCTAAGATCATGCCACTACACTCCAGCTTGGGTGACAGAGTGAGACCCTGTCTCAAACAACAACAAAAAAACAGTCACAGAAGAAGACAGGTTGGTTCCACTTAACAAAATTTCATAAACTTATAAAAAACAAGAGATATTTTAAGGTTATAAATGTATTTATTAAAGCTAGAAATAAGAACAAAGGGATGAAGATTCTTGTATAATTTTAATTACCTCTGAGAAGAGAGAAAAGAGCAAAGGATCTGGTGCGGGGTGGGGGGGCACATAGAGCCTCAAGGTAATTGTGTTTGATTTCTTTACATTGGAAGGTGAGTACTTAAGTATTCTTCATATTCTTATTCTTTACACAAGTTTTAAGACATTGCTTGTACATATTTACTAATGCTTTAATAATGAACAAATTAGAACCATCGCATGTTGGGTCGAAGAGGTAGTGTTGACAATAATAATCATTTGCTGAGCATTTGCTATGTTTTGGGCACTGTACTGGGAGCTAGGGATTCAAAAGTGAATAATTCTTGACCTCTTCCCTTAAGCAGCTCAATGCTTATTGTGAAATACAAAAACTGAATTAGACTTCAAATATATAGATAATAGTAATATCAGTAAGTATGATTATGTGACACCTTATTTAGGAAATATGTCAGTTTCTTTACTTACACCCCTTTATATTATCCTTACTTTCCTGCATTTTAGGTAATAACTTCCTGCAGAATGAGAACCTAAATCTAAATTATTTGTCTGCATTGATGCAAAACATTAGCAATCAACTGGGGATCTGAGCCAACATGTTTCTGAGATTGAGGCCTAACCCACCTACACAAATCCATCCCTCACAGGGAGAAATTGAGACAGGTGAGCTCCTAAGTTGGCACCTCAGTTTACTTTGCTTTTGTCTAACCCATTGTCTTGACTCTGTTCTCCTTTTACAGGAGATGGCAAAAAAGCTCTATTGAATGAGTGAACAGTGAAATAGGGAACTGGTGATACTTTTGATTTGCCTTATTTACTCATAAAGATAGGCTCCAAAATGAGACCCCCTTTCAGGAAAGAGATAATGAAGTTTGAAATACCTCTCACTCTCTAACAAAATTAGTCTTTTAAAAAGTTATCTTAAAACTAGAGACATGTTTGCAATCTTTGAGAGGCTTTTTCCTCCCATTCCTTTTAACATTTTATATATAGCACAAATTCTGTATATAATTCCTCTTTAAATGTCTAGGATCCACAAAGAATATCTAATAGTCATCATAATATTATGGTCCTGACTAAGGGTATGCAGATGCTTAATTAGTGACTTTTATCCTGTCTTTGCAGTTTGCTGCTAATAGCCTCAAGTAAATGGGGGAGAAAGTTGCTGAAGTATCTCAAATGCAAATGAGAAAAGCAGTACGAATCTATCATTGTCCATATTTATACAGTTCACATTATAAGTATTTGAATTAAAGAAGCCATTTACACTTAAATTTTCAAAGGCTGTGGAAAGAAAACATTATTTATTCTACTTTTAGAAGATCTAACCTTGCCACTATATAGGTAGCTTCTAATTATCTACTATGAATGTGAACTGTTTCCATAACTGTGGTATAAAACAAAACCAGCACAACTATTTTAGCAAATATCAGAGGTAAAATTAACATTTGAAAATATGAGCTTGTATTCAAAATTCAAACTCGCTTAAAAAACGCAGCACACATTTCCCTCATTTCAGATGTGCTGGAATGAAGGAAATATTATCAGCCAAACAAATTACCAACTCTCCTGTGATTAGGAAAACCCAGTATTAAGGACGTAAGAAGATACAGATTGCTTCCAATTCTGGGAAGATGTCATAGGCATACTTTTCTCTATTGCTCCCATAAATACCAGCACATAACATAGCAGATATAATACAACTCTGAAAGATAAAGAGATGAGGCAGGCTGGGTAGAGACATCAGGACACAAGGAGTGACATGGTGGTACATTCCTTGGCTTTCCTTACATATCTAAGATTGGAACTCAAGCCAGCAACTCAGAAACACTAATGGACACAGTTTTTTGTTTTGTTTTGTTTTTGTTTTTTTGTTTTTAAGTCCTAACAAAATCTGCTCTCTCTAGTCAAGGAGAGGAAGAGAGGAAGCCTAGTCATGCAGTAAATGTTTAGACTGTAAACTGCTCTACTCCAAATACCACTGTAAAAACTGTTGCCATCACCCCCACCCATGCCTGCAAAGATCTTAATGGGGGGGGGTCTCAACTTCCAGAGAGTAATGAACTGGCTAATTCTTCCCCTTCCTGTGGGTGGTGTCAGAAAAGACTGAGTAGGGAGCTGAGACTTTCATTTTCACTGAGAAGTAACAAGATCTCCATTACACTTCAGCAATGTCAGCAAAGACCATAGTGGGAGCAGGGACATACACTCCAGCCAGCAGTAATAAGACACCCCTTTTTCTCTCTGCCAGGAGGATACCAGAGGACAACTAGAAGAAAGGCAGAATTCTCATCAATCCCAGGAGTAACAAGACCACCCTCACCATTGTGTCTGTGGAAACCACTTGGGTGTAATAATGAGGCATTTCTATCCCTCCCAGCCAGAACAGTATCAACAGAGGCCTAGAAGAGGAGTCAGAATTTCTACCCTCATCCATCACTGGGATATTTTGGTTATCCAGGTTGGGTGGATAATGGGCGAAACTGAAGCCCAGTGGGGACCTGAATTTTACCTCTTCCTAACAGTAATGAGTTGGTGCCTACCCCTGCCACTATTACAGCAGTGTCAGAGAAAATCAGCTAGAAACATAAGTTTTTTACATAAGATCTAGAATCTTGTAAAATAATAAAAAGTATGGGTTTAAATTGATATCACTCATTATAACAAGAACCAGGAAGACCTCAAACTGAATGAAAAAAAAAATTCTAATATCTGTCATCTTGATGATAGAATTTATCTGAGAGATTTTAAAGCAGCTATCATAAAAATGCTTCAATGAGCATTTACAAACATACTTGAATCCAAAGAAAAAATAAAGTTTTAGCAAAGAAATAGACTTGACAAATACAGATAATGATATAAAGAAGAAAAAAAGGAATTCGAGAATCAAAAAATGTAGCAACCAAAATAAAAATTAAAACCAAAAACCCTCAATTATAGATGCCTATGCAAATTGAAAGAGACAGAGGAAAGAATCAGTGAACTGGAAGACAAAGAATAAATTACCCACTCTGAACAATAGAGGAATAAAACAAATTGAACAGAGCCTTTATAGCTCTGGGGGCTATAATAAAAAATGTAACATTTGTGTCATAATAATCCTGGGAGGAGAGAAGAATGAGGGAAGACTGAAAAAGTACTCAAGGAAACAGCGGCTAATAAGTTACCAAATTTGGCAAAAGGCGTAAATTTACAAATTCAGGAAACTAAGTGAACTCCAAACGCAATAGAGCCAAAAAAATATGCCAAGATACATCATAGTCAAGTATCTGGAAACTAAAAGCAAAAAAAATGCCATGAAATCACTGAGAGAAATATCATACTTATGGAAGAAAAAAAAATACACCTGACAAAGAATTCCTCTTGAGAAACTTGGATGCCAGAAAAAAGTGGGACAGCATTTTCAAGTGTTGAAAAGTGAGGAACTGCAACCCCAAATCCTACATCCAGTGAAAATGTCCTTCAGAAATTAGAGTAATCTGTTTAAGCAGATTTTTAATGTGTTTTAAAATCTTCCTCAGATAATTCTAACATCTTTTTCATATTGGTGGTGGAATTTTCTTTTCTCATTCAGACATTTTCAGATACAGAAAACCTAAGAAAATCTGTCATCAGTAGACCTACCCTAAGAGTGGCTAAAAGAATTTATCTGTGTATAAAGAAAACAATAGTAGGAATTTTGTAATGACAAAAAGGAAAAAAGTACATGGGAAGCAAAAACATGGGTAAATATAATAAACTCCTCCTCCTTGAATTTTCTAAATTATGTTTGACTGTTGAAGCAAAAATTACAACACTGACGTGGTTCTAAATATATACAAAGGAAACATTTAAAGCTATTTTATTATAAATGGTAAAGATAATGGATATAAAGGTTTGTTTCTACACTTGAACTGGCAAAATAATAACACTAGGAGACTGTTTTATGCTATGAATATGTAATGTAATCAATAGAGCAACTACTAAAAGAAAGCTATAGAAAGAAATACACTCCCAACCACTGTGATAAATTTTTTAAAAATCTTTAAAATGTTTAACCCCATAGAAATGTAGGGGGAAAAAAAGAAAAAAACTGAGAGAGCAAACAGTAAACACAAAATTAGAATGGCTGACTTAAGCCTTAATCTAATAATTACTTTAGATCTAAGTGGGCTAATATACAAAAAACTGACATTAGTATAGTACATTTTAAATCAGGGGAAACCAAACAACGAAAAACATAGGACAATTCTCAATTTTAGTTGTTTTCAAAGATATGTTAATTAAAACAATAGTTTAAAATTATATAACTCTCAGCAAACTATCGCAAGGACAAAAATTCAAACACCGCATGTTCTCACTCATAGGTGGGAATTGAACAATGAGAACACTTGGACACAGGAAGGGGAACATCACACACTCTGGGACCTATCGTGGGGTGGGGGGTGGGGGGTGGGGGATTGGGGGTGGGGGGAGGGATAGCATTAGGAGAAATACCTAATGTAAATGACGAGTTAATGGGTGCAATATAACAACATGGCACATGGATACATATGTAACAAACCTGCATGTTGTGCACATGTACCTTAGAACTTAAAGTATAATAATAAAAAAGGAAAATAAAAAATTACATAACTCAAAATATTTTGGGATGCAAAACATTTTAAATATAATACCTGTAGTCAGAGTTAATATAAAATCAACATTTTCACAATGATGACATTTAAATTATGAATACTTTTTTAAAAAGCCAATTAAACATATATAATGTTGTTACCATTTGATTGCAATAATTCTACATTAACAATTTACCATAGAAAATTATTAGAGAAATGGATGGGAGGATTTGTGTGGGATACAAGACTGAATGATAAATGACCCCAAATTTTTTGTGTCATCAAATTATAGTACATTTCTAATTATTATAAAAGTGTTACTTATAAAGTTTGAAGGACACTGATTAAGGCTATGCACAGCGGCTTATGCTTGTAACTCCAGCCCTTTGGGAGGCTGAGGTGGGAGGATCACTTCAGGCCAAGAGTTCGAGAGCAGCATGGGTAACATAGTGAGACCCTGTTTCTACAAAAATAAAAAAAAAATTAATAGTGTGGTGGTGCATTCCTGTAGTTTCAATTACTTGGGAAGCTAAGACGGGAGGATCACTTGAGTTAGGGAGATAGAGGCTGCAGTGAGCTGTGATTGCACCACGCACTTTAGTCTTCATTACAGAGCAGAGTCTGTCTCAAAAAAAAAAAAAAAAAAAAGAGGAAAGATGAAAAAGACAACCTGATCAAATAAGTTATACATCTGTACTATAGAGTATGCCTCTATTAAACATTGTTTTTAAACAACAGTAATTAACATGAAAATAAATCAGAACATAAATTATTACATTTGATACAAAACTATATTATATATGTAAAAATATACCTTTTGCTCTCTATTATGTCTTAAGTAAATGATATGACAGTTGAAGTAAAAATTAGCATGTACAAGTATTTGTTTTCCTTTTGTGATAATTGGAAATTATACGTTTTTGATGTATTGATGTTTTCATATTTACATGTTCATATGACACACAAGTTTTATGTTTATCTAGGAAAAAAAAACATAACGAGATTGGGTAAATAAACTGATAAATTTTACATGATAGAAAAACTAAAAATTGTTAAAGTTTTCTCTAGACAATGTTATAGGTAATTTTTTCACTTTTGCTCTTTGTTATATGTAAACATTTATAAATATTTTATACAATCCTATTAACTTAGAAATACTTTTAAAATTGTTTTGTTTTCATTTTGTGTTGCTAGTTTTTCATTCCTCATTGAAAGTTAGATACAATTTGCAGTAGCCATTATGTCCCTTCACAAATGTTTAGTTTGTCTTATATTTTCTTTCTTTTTTTTATTTTTATTTATTTATTTTTTTGAGATAAGGTCTCACTCTATTACCCAGGCTGGAGTTCAGTGGCATGATCTCAATGCAGCCTCAACCTCCTGAGCTCAAATGATCCTCCTGCCTCAGCCTCCTAAGTAACTAGAACAACAGGTGTATGCAGCCACACCCAGCTAAATATTATATTTCTTGTAGAAACAAGATTTCACCATGTTGCCCAGGCTGGTCTCAAACTCCTGGGCTCATGATTCATCCACTTCAGCATCCCAAAGTGCTGACCTTACAGGCATGAGCCACTGCACTTGGCCTGTCATGTATTTGCTTCCAGTTATGTTGTAAGTTTGTTCTTTCCATTTCCATTGAACTCAGATATGGCTGTGTGACTTGTGGCTCATTATATGTGAGTGGAATAGTCATGTGTTATATGACAACAAAGAACACCAATTGTTACAAAAGCTGCAATAATAGGTAAATAAAAACAGCAAAATCTATGTATTTGTAAAGGTTCCCAATATTTAGAACCATACTATCTTTAAAATATTGATTAAAGTATTTATATAATAAGTATTCTGGCATTTGCTACATTGAATCATTCTTTTTTCCCCCATAATGATTGTGTAAATCTCCTCCCTTCAGGGCTAAAGATTTATAATCCTGTATTACAAGGGTTTTGTGTCTCCAGGAAACTGAATATATGGCACATGCCACTAATTCAGTTTGTCATTTAGCTTCCCATCTGCCTTCCATTTTCATCTCTACAAAGTTCCAGTATTGATCAGCATGTTTCAGGTGTCAGTCAGTATGAAAAGCAATCCTTGGAGGATACAGCTTTGAACTTATATAAAGGCTCTGTCTCATCAGGCTTAAGTTGTCCCTGCATCGATGACTTTAAGGGCTGTGACCCACTGTATGTTGCAATCCTCTCCTTCTGCCTGTCATTTTCAGTTAACAGAGGCATCCTGTCAGCTCTATGATAGAGTGATGCCTTCTGTAACTCTCCTAGGAGATCATTTATCTTCTAGGTTCTTGTTAGGCTTTTATCATTGTTTACTTTAAAAATAAGTGTAGTTCTGAAGATCTAGACATGAAGTCATTGCAGATAAAAAAAAAAGTCTGTATCATCTCTGCTTTGACTACACAAAATATCTGTATAGCGATTTTAACTTTGTGGAGTCATAGACACCCAAAATATATAGCTACATAAACACAGTTCTTAATTCTAAAAATTGATATAGTTTGGCTATATCCCCACCAAAATCTCATCTGGAATTCCCACATGTTGTAGGAGGGACCCAGTAGTTGAATCATGGGGGCAAGTCTTTCCTGTGCCATTCTCCTGATAGTGAGTAAGTCTCACTAGATCTGATGGTATTTATAAGAGGAGTGCCCCCGCACAAGCTCTCTTTATGCCTGCTGCCATCCCTGTAAGATGTAACTTGCTCCTCCTTGCCTTCTGCCATGATGTGTGAATCTTCCCCCAGCCACGTGGAACTGTAAGTCCAATTAAACCTTTTTTTTTTTTTTTTTGTAAATTGCCCAGTCTTGGGTATGTTTTTATCAGCAGCATGGAAACAGACTAATACAGTAAATTGGTACCAGTAGAGTGGTGTGCTGCTGAAAAGATACCTGAAAATGTTGAAGTGACTTTGGAACTCGGTAACAGGCAGAGGTTGAAACAGTTCAGAGGGCTCAGAAGAAGACAGGAAAATGTGAGAAAGTTTGGAACTTCGTAGAGACTTGTTGAATGGCTTTGCCCAAAATGCTGATAATGATATGGACAATAAACTCCAGGCTGAGGTGGTCTCAGATGGAAATGAGGAACTTGTTGGGAACTGGAGCAAAGGTGACTCCTGTTATGTATTAGCAAAGAGACTGTTGGCATTTTGCCCTTGCCATAGAAATTTGTGGAACTTTGAACTTGAGAGAGATGATTTAGGGTATCCTGCAGAAGAAATTTCTAAACAGCAAAGCATCCAAGAGGTGACTTGGGTGCTGCTAAAGGTATTCTGTTTTATAAAGGAAGCAGAGCATAAAAGTTCAGAAAATTTGCAGCCTGACAATGCAATAGAAAAGAAAACCTATTCGGCCATCTTGGGGTGGGGGGAGGGGGGAGGGATAGCATTGGGAGATATACCTAATGCTAGATGACGAGTTGGTGGGTGCAGCGCACCAGCATGGCACATGTATACATATGTAACTTACCTGCACATTGCGCACATGTACCATAAAACCTAAAGTATAATAATAATAATAATAATAATAAAAGAAAAAAAAAAAAAGAAAACCTCATTTTCTGAGAAGAAATTCAAGCCAGCTGCGGAAATTACATAAGTAATGAAAAGCGGGAAGTTAATCCCCAAGACAAAGGGGAAAATGTCTCCAAGGCATGTCAGAGGTCTTCGCAGCAGCCCCTCCCATCACAGGCCTGAAGGGCTAGAGGAAAAAGTGGTTTCGTGGACCGGGCCCAGGGTCCCCATGCTGTGTGCAGTCTAGAGACTTGGTGCTCTGTGTCCCAGCAGCTCTGGCTGTGGCTGAAAGGGTCCAATGTAGAGCTCAGGCCATGGCTTCAGAGGGTGCAAGTCCCAAGCCTTGGCAGCTTCCATGTGGTATTTAGCCTGCAAGCATACAGAAGTCAAGAATGAAGGTTTGGGAACCTCCTTCTAGATTTCAGAGGATGTATGGGAACACTTGGATGCCTAGGCAGAAGTTTGCTGCAGGGGTGGGGCCCTCATGGAGAACCTCTGATAGGGCAGTGCAGAAGGAAACTCCGGGGTCAGAGCCCCCACACAGAGTCCTTACTGCAACACTACCTAGTGGAGTTGTGAGAAGAGGGCCACTGTTCTACAGACACCATAATGGTAGATCCGCTTGAATTTCTTGCACTGTGTACCTGGAAAAGCCACAGACACTCAACACCAGCTCATGAAAGAAGCCAGGAGGGAGGCTGTACCCTGCAGGGCCAGAGCTGCCCAAGGCCATAGGGACCCACCTCTTGCATCAGCGTGACCTGGATGTGAGACCTGGAGTCAAAAAGAAATCATTATGGAACTTTAAGATTGGACTGTCCTGCTGGATTTCGAACTTGCCTAGGGCCTGTAGCCCCTTTGTTTCAGACAATTTCTCCCATTTGGAATGGCTGTGTTTACCCAATGCCTGTACTTTCACTGTATCTAGGAAGTAACTAACCTGCTTTTGATTATACAGTCTCATAGGTGAAAAGGACTTGTCTTGTCTCAGATGAGACTTTTGACTGTGGACTTTTGAGTTAATGCTAAAATGAATGAAGACTTTGGGGGGACTGTTGGGAAGGTATGATTGGTTTTGAAATGTGAGGACAAGAATGTGAGATTTAGGAGAGGCCAGGTGTGGAATGATATGGTTTGACTGTGTCCCCATCCAAATCTCATCTTGAATTTCCATTTGTTGTGGGAGGGACCTGGTGGGGGTTAATTGAATCATTGGGGCAAGTCTTTCCCATGCTGTTCTCATGATAGTGAATAAGTCTCACAAGATCTGTTTGTTTTAAAAAGAGGAATCTCCCTGCACAAGCTCTCTCTCTGCTTGCTGCCGTCCATGTATGACGTGACTTGCTCCTTGCTTTCTGCTGTAATTGTGAGGCTTCCCCAGCCACATGGAACTGTAAGTCCAATTAAACTTCTTTCTTTTGTAAACTTCCCATTCCTGGATATGTCTTTATCAGCAGCGTAAAATGGAGCGTAAAATGGACTAATACAAAAATAGCCAAAGCTCCTCATCCTTAAGTAAATGAGTTTCTCTGATGGTAAAAGCTCCTGTCCTTGAGTTTTATGTTGTGGAAACTAATTAATCATATATGAAACCGCAACAATCAATCATCCACAAAATTGTAAAGAAAGAAAAATGTTTCAACTGTTTCTTCTCCATTTAATTGTTTGGGGCCAATCTGCCCTTTATGCCAATAACTTTGTTCCCAAGCTGGCCTTTCGTTCCACAAATTCCCAACTTTTCTCTGTGTTGACACATATGTTTGGCACATCAATCTAGAATTCAGTTATTTACTAATCTTTGAGATAGTGTAACAGCAGAATACATTTATCCCAGACAACAGAATTTACGGAAGGGAATTTTGAGGTTCTAGGCACTCAGATAGGGTGGATGTTTCTGATAGTACTTTGAATCTTAAGAACATTTTAAATAAAACTAACCATCAATAAAGGATTGTATGATTTGTATGGTCCTTACAAATATGACAGTCTTAGGTTGCACACTTGATAGCTTAGAAAAGAATCATAATCTTAAAAATAATACTTAGATTTCAGGTGATGCTTCAGATATATGTGTATGGCTGCAGCATAGTGCAATGCCTGTCATTGATGCTCTTGATACACAGTTGCTGACTAAAAGAAAAGTCAAGAAATGAATGACTGAATAGCTCATGTAATGTGTAAGTTTGTGGCAGTTTTTATAGGTTTTTAGATAGTGCTTTATGTACTGCAGAATAGTCCTAAGCAAGCCTCTGATTTGGGTTAGCTTCTGAGGATTACATGATAACAGAAATTTTAAATTGGGCCTAAAAGTGAACAAAAAGCAAGATTCAAGTTTCAAATGTTATAGACTTCTCTTTTTTGAGAATACTGGAACAACAAAACAAAATGATAGCCTCTTATCAGAGACTCAAACACCTTCCAACTCACTATTTAACATTCTCAGGGCATGGATTTGTTGTTCTCAACCCAATACGATTGGTAGAGCTAGCTCTGGTTGTCACAAGCAAGTTTCAGGCAACTATACAGAGAAAGGGTGTAGATAGGCACACTCAGTCTTTTCTAAGGATACACCTTGGAAGAATTATACATTTCCACTTCCGTATCACTGAGCTGATATGACCACACCTAGCTGCAAGACAGGCTGGCTACTATGGTCTTGGGTGAGCAGCAATGTGTTTAGCTACAGTTATCTTTTAAGGAACAAAAGAAGAATAAAAATTTGGAAAGAGTATTTTTTGCCATAATTCTTACTCAAGCATAGATGGTTTCACCTTCTAATTATATGTAAAATTTAGAAATGTAGCACATAGAAATAAATAGCATATTCTTATGAATGATTAGAAAGATGCAATGTTGTGTCAAGATGTCAATTGAGCTTTCTAATTAATTATAGTTGTGTAACCAGGTGAAAACAAGATTAGAATTGAAATGTGTAAAATATTGGTATTATACAGTTATAGATGACATATAATTTTTAATTTAAGATGTGCTAGATATTGTCTACTGGCACTTGGAATCCATATTCTCCTGTCTTCTATGTGCTTTCTTGTGTTGTAGAGATTAGAATGCTTAAAACAGGCTAGATTTATCAGACTTCCTTATAGTTAAGGTTCTGGGTACAAGTTTGATTGATCCAATTAGATATTGCTCACAATAGGTTGGAAAGCATAAGTGAGGCGAACATATCTTCCTGCATTTTTAAAAAAATTTCATGGTATATATTTAATGCATAAAGCATGATTTTTAATGTATATATATATGAGAAATGACTACTAAAATCAAGCTAATTAATATCCATTCATTCACATAATTCCCTTTTTTTATTATTTTGTGGTAAGGGCACCTGAAATCTGTTCTATTGGCATATTTTCAAAATATAACATTGTTACTAACTATAGTCATCATACTGTAAATTAAACCTCTAGATTATTCATGCTACACTATGGAAACTTTGTAAGCTTTGACCAACATCTCCCCATCCTCACCCTTCTCTCTACTGGTGAATACCATTATAATCTCTGTTACTATATATTGAATTTTTAAAGACTCCACTTGTAAGTGAGATCACACACAATCTTTCTTCCTGTGTCTGGATTATTTCACTTAGCAAAATGTCATCTTGGATCATTCATGTTGCTGCAAATGACAAAATCTCCTTTTAAAGCCGAATAATATTCCCTGTATGTATTTACCGCAATTTCTTTATTCATCTGTTGATGGACATTAGGGTTGTTTTCACAGCTTGCCTGTTGTGAAAAATGCTACAGTAAACATGGGAGCATAGATATTTCAATGCAATCCCGATTTCACTTCCTTTGATTATATACTGAGAAGTGGGATATATGAGTCATATGATGGTTTTATTTTTAGTTTTTTGAGGAACCTCCATTTGTTTTTCATAATGCCCATAACCAATTTACACTCCCATCAACAGTGTACAAGGGTTTCCGTTTCTCCATACTCTCACCAACACTAATCTTTCATATTGTTAAGAGCCATCCTAACAGGTGCAAAGTGAAATCTCATTGTGCTCTTGATTCGTACTTCCCTGATTATTGATGACAAACAACTTTTCATTCACCTGGTAGCCAGTGTGTGCTTTCTTTTGGGAACTGGCTATTCAGACCTTTTGCACATTTTTTAAGATTTGTATTAATTTAAGGGGTACTAGAGTGGTTTTGTTGTGTGACTGTTTTGCATGGTTATGAAGTATGGGCTTTTAGTATAACCATCACCCGCATTTGCCCATTTTTTAAACATGTTGATTATGTGATAATTTAGCTATTGAGTTGTACTTGTTTCTTCTATATTTTTGGGTATTAGCTTGTTATTGCAACTGAGGAGCTTAGCTTCAAAACGCATTTTAAAACTATTTTTTTCCTTTTTCTATTTTCTCTCTTGTCTCAAGGTGTAACTTTACTAGAGAAATCATTTTATTTCTCTCCTTACTCTTAATATATGGCCTTGAAATATACTTTCTTTGAAATACCACATCCCTCCCTTTCCCTTCATACACCCCATTGTCCCATGTACATTTTTCTAACTGTATGCTTTGTATCTAGTTGTGACCTTATGTTCTGGTGGATAATCTTGAGATAAACCAGATGTGTAGACCCAGCTGCAAAATTCAAGAGATTACCTTAAGGTGGTTAGTCTGCAACCTAGTCATTGTTAAGATGACACTAGTCCATGCTGAGAGCCACAAGAACAAGATTCATAGTCCTTGTACCCAACGGCCTGCATGCCTCCCATTCCAAGTTCCCTTTTTTTTTTCTTTTTTAAATTATACTTTAAGTTCTAGGGTATATGTGCACAATGTGCAGGTTTGTTACATATGTACGCATGTGCCATGTTCCTAGGGTACATGTGCACAACGTGCAGGTTTGTTACATATGTATACGTGTGTCATGTTACATGTATACAAGCACCAATTAACTCATTATTTACATTAAGTATATCTTCTAATGCTATCCCTCCCCCCTCCCCCAACCCCATGACAGGCCCCTGTGTGTGATGTTCCTCTTCCTGTGTCCAAGTGTTCTCATTGTTCAATTCCCACCTATGAGTGAGAACATGCAGTGTTTGGTTTTTTGTCCCTGTGATAGTTTGCTGAGGATAATGGTTTCCAGCTTCATCCATATCCCTACAAAGTACACGAACTCATCCTTTTTTATGGCTTCATAGTATTCCATGGTGTATATGTGTCACATTTTCTTAATCCAGTCTATCATTGATGGACATTTGGGTTGGTTCCAAGTCTTTGCTATGGTGAATAGTGCCACAATAAACATATGTGTGCGTGTGTCTTCATAGCGGCATGACTTATAATCCTTTGGGTATATACCCAGTAATGGAATGACTGGGTCAAATGGTATTTCTAGTTCTAGATCCTTGAGGAATTGCCACACTGTCTTCCACAATGGTTGAACTAGTTTACAGTCCCACCAACAGTGTAAAAGTGTTCCTATTTCTCCACATCCTCTCCAGCACCTGTTGTTTCCTGACTTTTTAATGATCGCCATTCTAACTGGTGTGAGATGGTATCTCATTGTGGTTTTGATTTGCATTTCTCTGATGGCCATTTTTTCATGTATCTGTTGATGATGAGCATTTTTTCATGTAATCTGTTGGCTGCATAAATGTCTTATTTTGAGAAGTGTCTGTTCATATCCTTTGCCCACTTGTTGATGGGGTTGTTTGTTTTTTTCTTGCAAGTTTGTTTGAGTTCTTTCTAGATTCTTGATATTAGCCCTCTGTCAGATGAGTAGATTGCAAAAATTTTCTCCCAAGTTCCCTTTTTTAAGCACATCTCCCAGCATAGAGTTTGAAATAGTTTCTTTAGGTATGAGACAGGCTGTTACCCCAATGGCAGCTTGGAATAAAATCACTTTCCTTTCACTGTATCTTGTGCTTGTTATTGGCTTTGCAAGAGGCAAGCAGCCAAGCCTACATTCAGTAACATTAGATATACGATTTGCAAACATTTTCTCCCAATTTGTAGGCTGCTTTTTCACTTTTGTTAATTTTTTAAGTATGATACAGTCCTATATGTTTATTTTTGCTTTTGTTGCCTGAGGTTTTTGTGTGATATCCAAAATATAATTGCCAAGGCCAATGTCAAAGAATTTTTTCAATATGTTTTCTTCTGGGAGTTTTATGACTTCAGGTTTTATGGTTAAGTCTTGAATCCATTTTTAGTTGACTTTTATGCATATCGTTACATAATTTAATTTTGTACTTGTGCATATCCAGTTTTCTTAACATCATTAATTTTCCCATTGTGCATTATTGGTGCCTTTGTCAAAAATTAGTTGACAGCATATGTGTGGGATTATTTCTGGGCTCTCTATAATGTTTTATTGGTGTTTGTGTCTGTTTTCATGCCAGTACAATGCTGTTTTAATTAATATTTTTTTAACATAATTTGAAATCAGGAAATATGTTGCTTCCAACTTTGTTCTTCTTTCTCAAGATTGCTTTAGCCAATCAGTCTTTTGTAGTTTTAAACAAATTATAGAATTTTTTCAATTTCTGTTAAAAATGCCACTGATATTTTGATAGTGGTTGCATTGAATCTGTATATTCGGCCAGGCACAGTGGCTCACACCTGTAATCCCAGCACTTTGGGAGGCTGAGGTGGATGTATCACAAGGTCAGGAGTTTGAGACCAGCCTGGCCAACATGATGAAACCCTGTCTCTACTAAAAATACAAAAAATTAACTGGGCATGGTGGTGCACTCCTATAATCCCAGCTACTTGGGAGGCTGAGGCAGGAGAATTGCTTGAACCCAGGAGGTGGAGGTTTCGATGAGAGGAGATGGTGCCAGTGCACTCCAGCCTGGGTGACAGAGTAAGACTCTGTCTCAAATAAATAAATAAATAAATAGATAAAATAAGAATCTGTATATTACATTAGGTAGTATAGACATTTTAACCATATTAATTCTTCTAATCCATGAACATAGGATATCTTTGCATTTATTTGTTCTTCAAATTATTTATCAATGTTTCATAGTTTTAAGGGCACAGGTCTTACACTTCCACAGTTAAAGTTATTTTTATTTTTTAAATACATTAATATATTTAATTTTATTCTTTTTCATGCTGTAGTAAATAGGATTGTTTATTTGCTTTTTGGATAGGTCATTGTTGGTGTAAAATAACATAAGTTTTTTTTTTTGTTAATTTTGTATCCTGCATCATTCCTGAATTTATTAATTCTAACAGACTGTGTGTATGTGTTTTTGTGTGTGTGTATAGAGTCTTTAAGGTTGTCTCCATATAGGATTATGTCTTCTGCAATCAGGGGTACATTTACTTCTTCCTTTCCAAATTAAATGCATTTTATTTTTATTTCTTGTCCAATTGTTCTGCCTAGTTCTCTCAGTACTATAATGAAAAGAAGTTGTGAGAATAGGCATCCTTGTTTTATTCTTTTTTGTTTGTTTATTTTTGAGACAGAGTCTCACTCTGTCACCCAGTCCAGAGAGCAGTGGTGCAACCTCAGCTCACTGCAACCTCCACCTCCCAGGCTCAAATGATTCTCTCGCCTCAGCCTCTGGAGTAGCTGAGATTACAGGCATGTACCACCCTGCCCACCTAATTTTCATAGTTTTAGTAAGGACAGGGTTTCATCATGTTGGCCAGGCTGGTCTCAAAATCCTGACTTCAAGTGATCTGCCCACCTCAGCCTCCCAAAGTGCTGGGATTACAGGTGTCCTTGTTTTATTTTTAATTTTAGAAGAAAAGCTTGTTGTTTCTCCCACTGATTATGATGTTAGCTGTGGGCTTTTCATAAATAGCCTTATTATGTTGAGGAAGTTTCTTTCTATACTTATTTTGTTGAGAGATTTTGTCATCAACGAATATTCAGCTTTTTCACATGCTTTTTCTGCATCTATTGAAACAATTTGTCCTTCCTTCCTTCCTTTCCTTCCTTCCTTCTTTCCTTCCTTCCTTCCTTTTTTTTTTTTCTCAGGGTGTCACTCTATCACCCAGGCTGAAGTGCAGTGGCACAATCTTGGCTAACTGCAACCTCCACCTCTTGGGCTAAAGTGACATTGCCACCTCAGCCTCCCTAGTAGCTGGGAATATAGACACACGCCACCATGCCTAGGTAATTTTTGTAATTTTTGTAGAGACAGGGTTTTACCCTGTTGCCCAGGCTGGTCTCAAATTCCTGGGCTCAAGCAATCCATCTTCATTGACATCCCAAAGTGCTGCAATTACAGACATGAGCCACCATGCCTGGCCTATCATGTGCTTAAATCCTTCATTCTGTTAATGTAGTGTAACAAATGTATTGATTATGTATGTTAAACCAACTTTGTATTCTAGGGATAAATCTTACTTCATTATAGTATATTGTCTTTATGATGCATTAGTGGATTCAGTTTGCCAGAATTTTTGCATCTATATTTCTCATAAACACTGGCCTTAAGTTTTATTTGTTTTTTGTGTTGTCTTTGTATGGCTTTGGTATCAGAATTATGCTGGCCTTATATAATGAAGTATTAAATGGAGTTTGGAAGTATTTGGCCTTACATAACAAAGTTTGGAAATATTCCCTTTATTGCAATTTTTTGGAAGAGTTTAAGAAGGACTCCTATTAATTCTTCTTGAAATTTTGGTATAATTCAGCCATAAAGCCATCTGGTCATGGGTTTTTTTGTTGAGAGGTTTTTGATTGCTACTACAAACCCCTAATTTGTCTTGATTCAGTCTTGGTCGGTTATACATGTCTAGGAATATATCTCTTTCTTCTAGGTTACCCTTTTTTTGCATATCATTGTTCATAACAATCTCATAATTTTTTCCCTGAGGCATCCATTATATTATCTCTGTTTCGTTTCTGATTTTGACAGTTCTCTATTTCTTAGTCTAGGTAAGGGCTTGTTGATTTTGTTTATACTCTCAAGAAATCAACTAAGTTTTGTTTTTTTCTTATAATTTTAATTCCCAAATATTGTTTATTCAACATAATTGTATACATTTATGGGAAACATTGATGTTTTGCTATATGTATACAATATGGAATGTTAAATCAATCTAACAATCTACAACCTCGTTTACCTTTTTTAATGGTGATACATTTAAAATTTACTTTCTTGGTTATTTTGAAATATATGATTATTATTGACCCTAGTTACCCTGCTGTGCAGCAGATCAAAAAACTGATTACTACTGTTTTTCTGAAACTTTGTAACCATCAATCAGTAATGCTCTTTCCCCTCTCTCCACTCCCACTCCAGCCTCTGGTAAATATCATTGTACTTTCTACTTCCTTGGCTTTAAATTTATCAGATTCTACATGTAAGTGTGATTGTACAGTATTTTTCTGGCTATGCCTATCTTATTTCTCTTAGCATAATGTTCTCCAGGTATATATATTTTGTATATATACCTCTCTTCAGATGCACAGCTTACAGATATTTCATTCTGTGGGTTTTCTCTTCACTCTGGTGATTCTTTTTGTTTTTTGAAATGGAGCCTCGCTCTGTCGTCCAGGCTAGAGTTCAGTGGCATGATCTCGGCTCACTGCAACCTCTGCCTCCCGGGTTCAAATGATTCTTCCACCTCAGCATCCCAAGTAGCTGGAATTACAGGCAACTGCCATCATGCCAGGCTAATTTTTGTATTTTTGTAGAGACAGGATTTCACCGTGTTGGCCAGGCTGGTCTTGAACTCCTGACTTCAGGTGATCTGCCTGCCTTGGCCTCCCAAAGTGCTAGGATTACACATGTGAGCCACTGCTCCTGGCCTATTTTGTGAAACTTTTATAACTATATTATTGTTTTAGTTACAAAGGAGCTTACATAAAATGTATAATAGTTTTAGTTGTCTATTTTCAGCTGATAACTGCTTAACTTTACTTGCATGCAAGAACTCTACACGTTTTTCTCCTCCTCCGACATATTATATTCTATCAATTTCCCAAATTATATCTACTTATATTAAGTATCCATTAACACAATTATTTATAACTGTTTTAATGCTTTGTCTCTTTTATAGTGGAATTAAAAGTGATTTATCTGCCACTGTTACAGTAATATAGTATTTTCAATATTTGTATATATTTACCTTTACCAATCAGTTTCCTACCTTCTTAAGCTCTCCTAGTCCTTATTTATTATACTTTTGTTTCAAGTTGAAAAGTTCCATTTACATTTATTTTAAGGCAAGTCTAGTGGTGATAATTTTTCTTAGTTTTGTTTGTCAAAGAGATTATTTATATTTCCTTCATCTGTGAAAGACATGTTTTCTGGGTATAGTAGTTTCGTTGGCAGGTTTATTTTCTGCAAGCACTTTGAATATATTATCTGTCTCCCTCTGGCCTATAAAGTTTCTGCTGAAAAATCTGCTGACAGTCTTATAGAAATTCTCTTATACATAACAAATCTCTTTTTCTCTTGCTGCTTCCAAAAATCTCTCTTTGGCTCTAACTTTTTACAATTATAATGTATCTTGATATGGGTATTTTGGGATTCATTTCATTGATGTTCTATGGCTTCCTGAATCTGGATATTTCCCCCTAGCTTGGAAAGTTTCCAGCTGTTACTTATTTGATTAACTTTTTGTCTCCTCTCTGTCTCACTCTTCTTCTTTGCTCCCATAATGTATATATTGGTCTGCTTGATGATCTTTAAGTTTTTTAATCTATTAAGCTACCTTCACTTTTTTCTTTTTTGTTGTTGTTGTTTCTAACTGTATGATTTCCAATGACCTATCTTTGAGTTCTTTGTTCTACTTGATATACTCTGCTGTTGAACACCTCTGTTTAATTTTTTAATTTGGTAATTGTATTCTTCAGTTCTATGATTTCTGTGTGGCCCATTTTGTGTTTTCTTTCTCTTTCTTCAAAAACTCACATTTTTCATTTATTGTTCTCCTGATCTCAGTGAGCACTTTTTTTTTTTTGAGAGTCTCATTGTCACCCAGGCTATAATGCAGTAGCACAATCATGACTCACTGCAGCCTCAAGCTCCTAGGATCAAGCAATCCTCCCACCTCATCCTCTTGAGTACTTAGAGAGCATCTTAATGACTATTATTTTGAATTTTCAGCCTGGTAAATCATTAAGTGTTCATTTCTGGAAATTTACCTTATTTTCTTTGTAACATATTTTTCTGTTTCTTTATTTTTATTGACTGTTGTTTGCCATACATTAGATAAAGTGGTCACTTCTCCCAGTCTTGTAAGACTGGCCTCCTCATATAGAAGATGAACTCGCCAATCAGCCTGGCCAGAGATTTTGGGTGCCTCTCAAATCCTTGTGCTTGTTTAAACCACTGTCTTAGTTCTCTCTGGTCCCAGGATGTTCCAAATCTCGTTAGTGTCCCCAAGACAGGAGAGATAGAAACTAGTCTCTAAGTAGCATCTGGAAAAGTTGGGGTGCTAAATGTGTGCTCTAATTCCCTTCTCTTCTCAGGGATAAGCTGGAAGCTGGCTTTTGTATCTAGCTCACTCCATAGTAAACAGGGTAAAAGATCTGTGGCAAATGCGTGCACTCTCATTCAGAATGGAAACCCATTCCAACTATTGCCTCGCTCTTGGTCGCTTCTATGGTACTAGAAGATTCTGGGTCTTATCAGTCAGAGACAAGTAGGTTAGCTGGCTGCTTGGTTCTATCTCTGGAACAAGCTGGCGGAGGAACTATGGAAGTACCCATATGCCTATACAGGCTGTCAGAGGACTACCAGTTACCCTCCACCTCCACTCAATAAGCTCCTAGATGCAGGCTAATCAAGATACATATGGATAGTTGCTGAGAAAATTGTGACATTGGGCATGTGGTCAAACCCTTTACAGTTACAAACTGGGTGCTGGGTGTTTTTGCCTGCTTCTTTGGTGCTAATGTAGGAGAAATGGTCACTGGTGGTCTCCCCACAACTGTTTAAAACTACCTTTTTGTTTTCTGTGATTGTGGAGTACTCATTAATGCCAAGCCCTGTCACTCCCAGAGCTGGATGATTAAGTAGTCAGTCTCCCTAGTGGGCACTTTAAAAGGCAGGGTGCTCTATGTGCTGAGCGACTCCTTCCAGGGAGAAGCTAGAGAATTGGTTTTATCATTGTAGTGAGCTGGGAGAATCAGGTGCATGAAGTTTTCACACACCTGTTCAGGCTCCCGGGGGTCTTATCAATTCCCTGTACTGCAGATGACATCTGCTTAGAGGCCTGACCTTAGACAGTAGCTGACAAAATGTTCAGTTAAACCTCTTTCAAGAGAAACTGGGAGATGAGTATTGCCTATTTGTGCTTTACTGAGCCCAGGGATATTGCAGCAGGGCATGTTCACACACACATTGAAAAAGTCACCTCTTTAGTTCCAGGGAACTTGTAATTGCTGAACCCCTTCTGTTTCCAGGGCTAAGAGACCTAGGAGCCAGTCCCTCACGTAGGAGCTGTGAAAACTGGATTGTTGTGTATGTGTTCTAAACCCTTCACTCTTCAGGAAAAAATTGAGAGTTGAGGATTCCTTTCCAATTGTGGGTTTTGTTGCATAAGGGGGTCTCAGCTTTTCCTACCTGTTTTGTTGTTGTTGGTTGTTTTGAGACAGGGTCTCATTCTGTTGCCTAGGCTGAAGTGCAGTGGTGCCATTATGACTCACTATAGCCTCAACTTTCCCAGGCTCAAGTTATCCTTCCACCTCAGCCTCCTGAGAAGCTGTGACTGTAGGCATGCACCACCATGCCTGGTTAATTTTTTTAATTTTTGGAGCGACAGGGTCTTCCTAAGTTGCCCAGGATGGTCTCAGACTCTTGGTCTGAAGCAATCTTCCCACCTCAGCCTCCCAAAGTGCTGGAATTACAAGTATGAGCTGCCACACCTGGCCTCCTACCTGTTTTCGATGTGAATATTTCTTAGTGGTACTATGTGTAGGAATCTCTCAACTATTTTATGAATTTCTCTCAGAGGGAATTCATCCGTGTGTAGCCATTTATTTGCTGTGTCTGTGGGAGGAGAAAAAGCCAGGAACTTCCTATTTTGCCATCTTACTGACATTTTTTTTAGGCAATGAAGATATCTTCCATAAAGCTTGCCAAACCTTTTTCCTTAACTAATTACAATCACATATGCACACACATACACACACAGTGACACACTAACATTTTGCTAAGGTCTTGAGATGGCCTGTTAAATTCTTGATGACAGAATGAGTTGGGTCATCTTTGAAAAGGGCATTTAAACAAAAGAGATAACCAGATAGCCCTTAATCACAGTTTCTATTCACCGTCTTACTCGGGGTACTTCAGAATCTACAAATGGTCTCAAAGGGAGATCCAATCTCCAGGATGCTTTTTGAGATGGATTTGATTTTTAAAAAAGTCCTGTTTTCGCCTTCTTCCCACTCTAACATTTTATTATTTGACTACCTGAAATAAAAATTATCTTTCTATAAGCATAATTGCGTACTGAAGTAATTTTAAAAAGGCACATTTAAGTTTTAGAATAGAAAACAGAAAAAAATATTTCTACCTCCCTTTTTGGTACAAAGATTAGAAGGTGTCTAAATATTACTGTCTCTGAAATTATTCATTAAATGATCTTCATATTTTAAGTTCAATTTGCATATTCCTTTACCATTAAGGGAAGGATTAGAAATGCCACCCCTCCCCTCCTCTCTCCACCTTCAACCCACGCATTCCTCACTTTCTCATTTTCTGATTGCATATTATGAACCACACACTGTGTGAGGTACTGTAGACATACAACAAAAGTCCTGCCCTGAAGGGGCCCATATTTTAATGGGGATGCAGATGTGTAAGTGGATTAATTTTAAAACTATATCTTAAGTGTTATAATGGAGATACTGCTGAGTCATGTGATGCCATAAAGGATAAAGGGTTTAACTCTTCCAGAGGAATTATAGAAGAAAAAAATTCATAAATTTCACTTCATTAAAGTCAGAGTAACGGTGCCTACTAAGTATCATACAGTAGACCATAATTTTTGCTCACCTGATTACTATCTATTCTTGTATTATATTTGCTAGGTAGGAGTATTAGGATCAAGTTAGGAAAGCAGAAACCACTCTAGGTATGATAGAAAGGGGAGGGACGGGGAGAGAAAGAGGGAGAGAAAGAAAGAAAGATTTCACCCAACTGCAGCAGAATACAAATTCTTTTCAGGTAACACAGCTAGGAAATAGAGAAACCTATATTTGACTCCAAGTCTTTCCAAAACCTCTTTCTATGAATGAATTTAAATAGTGAGAAGGCTCAGAATAAAGAGTTAAGTTTATTGGATTAAGTGAGAATAAATAGGCTTTGGAAACTCTGATCCTTACTTATTATACAACCTTTTCTCAGATCACTACTGACCTCCAAAACTACATGGGGAGGAAGTAGAAGCAGAGGGGCATCTCTTTTATAGTGACATCGGCGGACTGTTTTATTACCCTGAAACATTTGCAGGACTTTTTTTTACAGACACATGTTCCCCAGAAGAGGATTTGCCATTCTGACAAATCTCCATCCAAGGAATGGGAAATTCATTATCCCTTCCACTAGAATTAAACTGTGAAATTATTTATAGGAAGAAGAAGTAGTAGAATAAAGACGAAGTTATATTTGTCTTCTTCACTATAAGAAAAAAATGCAAAATCAGGAAAAATGTATCTTAACTATTACTTTTACAAAGGCAAAACAGGCTGTTTGCTATCTAATCAGTCCTGTTATTAAAATTCAGGCTGTACTGTTCTCTTCAGAGAGAGGCAAATGGGGGGAGTTATTAGATTTGTGGCCTACTGTTGTTAGTAGAATGAACAAGACAGAGTAAAAGCCACAAGTGGAATTGTACTAGTATTTCCTCTATAATTAACCCAACACTTAGGTAGCCTTTCAAGTGAAAGGAGCCCTCCAAATGATGGAGGCACACAGGAGGTAATTATGTGCTTTCAATAAATGCCTGAAAGCTCACAATTTCTTTGGGGAGATACAATCTCTGGAAAGGCTTGCATTGTCACTCCAATTTCATTTATTATTTTAACAAATTCTGTGTTCCATGGAGGAACTTTATTTCCCAAAAAGATGAATGTATAATAAACCAGTTCTTTATTTTAAAACTTATGGTGAGAGAAATTTCAATTTTAGATAATTCCATTGTCTATAGTCTCTATTAAATTAGCTTAAGTTCCAAAAGATACTGCCACATTATTATTGTAGGTAGCCATTATAATTCTCAAATTTCTATTGTTATATTCTCCAAGACAGTGGTAAGCAAACTACAACCTCTAGGCCAAATCTGGCCTCCCAATTGTTTTATAAATAAAATTTTATTTAAACATAACCACTCCCATTCATTGACTTGTCTCTGGTTGTTTTTGCAATACAACAGTAGGGTTAAGTAGATATAACAGGCTGTGTGTCACATGATGAAGCCAAAAACATTTGCTCTCTGGCTCTTTACAGAATGAATTTGCTTATATTTCTTCTAGGATGTCAATTTGTCTGCTTAATTCACAGAAGGACAAATTTTAACATACCTTACTTCTATGGCCTGAATGTTTGCATACCCTGAAAATTCATTTGTTGAAATCGATCCCCAATTTGATAGTACTAGGAGGGTAGGTCTTTGGAGATGTGATTAGATCATGAGGGTATAACCTTTATTAATGTGATTAGTGCTTTTACATGGGGTTGAAGAGACCCAGAGCTCCCCTTCCACCATGTGAGGATGCAGAAAGAAGATACCTTCTGTGAACTAGAAAGCTGGCCCTCACTAGACACCAAATATGCCAGTATTTTGATCTTGGGCTTCCCAGCCTTCAGAACTTACAGCAGTCCAGAAAGATTAAGACACCCACCTGAAATGTTAATTTTGTCCTAAAATAATCTTGCATGTAAGATCTGAAATATGACCTAAGTATTATCTGAGGAGTCAGTGCTGATTTATTGGTGGTGGATACTGTGATTCTGCACTAAGAATGGATCTGAAGCCACATAAGAAAGATAACTGTGATTACTTAGCGCTATTTTCAATGGCTGTGAGAAGACAACCTTGTGACCAGAATTTGAAACCCTGCATAAACAAAACTGTCAACATGTTTTGAAGGCCTTTACACTCTCCTCAGGTTTTAGAAGTATTTCCACTGATGACAGCTTTCAGATAAAATACTCTTATTTTGAAACCAACGTTCACCAGTTTTGGAAATTTTAGTCTGGCTAGGAAGGAAAGGAGTAACATTGTGAGTAGGACACCAGCCTTAGGCTAGTCCAAGTCTATAATATCAAAAGGCTAGTACACTATGTTATATTATGGTATATGTTATAATCATGTAGCCAGCTCTCCCCTTTGAGAAATAGGAGCAGGCATTATCATGTGGCCTTATTCCATTAAAGGTCATGGAATATAGCTGGGGAAATGCAAGTAAAAACAAAGTCATCCCCCAAGCCAGGAAAACGCTTCACAAAGATAGAACAAATATTAAGCATTATTATTGAATTAGCATTAAACCAGAATATGACATAAATCACAAGCAATCCACTGAAGATAATGAAAAGACAAAGAAATCTCATCTTCTCATATAGACAAGCAGATACAACCCATAAAATACATGTTCTCAAGATAAACAATAACAAGTCCTCAAGTCAGAAGGCTTCACAGCATGTGATTCATCCTAAATTCATTTGGTAATTAGGTTGACAGTCTGTGTTAGCAAATTGGCTTGAAAAATAAACTTCTCAAATGTTTAAGATGGGAGTAGATTTATAACTTGGAGTAAGAGGCCCCACATAATTAGGCACCTATCCTCCCATAGGAACTGGAGAATGGGAGTGCTATTTTCCTTGATGATTACATTTTAAAGAGATGATCTTATATATTATATAAAAAATGGTAAGGATTCTACTAAGAAACTATTAGAACTAACAAACACATTAAGTAAAGTTGCAAGCTAGAAAATCACACAGAAACAGTTGTGTTTTTTTAATTTGTATATTTAGTTCTGGGGTACATGTGCAGGATGTGCAGGTTTGTTACATAGGTAAACGTGTGCCATGGTGGTTTGCTGCACCTATCAACCCATCACCTAGGGAGTAAGTCCAGCATGCATTAACTATTTTTCCTAATGCTCTCCATCCACTCAAGCTACCCTCTGACAGGCCCCAGTATGTGTTGCTGCCCTGCCTGTGTCCATGAGTTCTCCTTGTTCAGTTCCCATTTATAAATGAGAGCATGTGTTGTTTGGTTTTCTGTTTCTGTGTTAGTTTGCTGAGGATAATGGCTTCCAGCTTCATCCATGTCCCTGCAAAGGACATGATCTCATTTCTTTTTATGGCTGCATAGTATTCCATGGTGTAGATGTGCCACATTTTCTTTATCCAGTCTATCATTGATAAGAATTTGGGTTGGTTCCAAGTCTTTGCTATTGTAAATAGTGCTGCAATAAACATACGTGTGTATGTGTCTTTATGGTAGAATGATTTATAATCCTTTGGGTATATACCCAGTAATGAGATTGCTGGGTCAAATGGTATTTCTGGTTCTAGATCCTTGAGGAATCACCACACTGTTTTTCACAATGGTTGAGCTAATTTACACTCCCACCAACAGTGTAAAAATGGTCCTATTTGTCCACATCCTCCCCAGGATCTGTTGTTTTTTGACTTTTTAATAATTGCCATTCTAACTGGCGTGACATGGTACCTCATTGTGGTTTTGTTTTTATTGGTGTGTAGGAATGCTTGTGATTTTTGCACATTGATTTTGTATCCTGATACTTTGCTGAAGTTGCTTATCAGCTTAAGGAGATTTTGGGCTGAGATGATGGGGTTTTCTAAATATACAATCATGTCATCTGCGAACAGAGACAATTTGACTTCCTCTCTTCCTATTTGAATACCCTCTCTTTTGCTTGCCTAATTGCCCTGGCCAGAACTTCCAACACTATGTTGAATAGGAGTGGTGAAAGAGGGCATCACCAGTTTTCAAGGGGGATGCTTCCAGTTTTTGCCCATTCAGTATGATATTGGCAGTGGGTTTGTCATAAATAGCTTATTATTTTGAGATATGTTCCATCAATACCCACTTTATTGAGAGTTTTTAGCATGAAGGGCTGTTTAATTTTGTCGAAGGTCTTTTCTGCATCTATTGAGATAATCATGTGGTTTTGTCATTGGTTCTGTTTATGTGATGGATTACGTTTAGTGATTTGCAAATGTTGAACCAGCCTTGCATCCCAGGGATGAAGCTGACTTGATCGTGGTGGATAAGCTTTTTGATGTGCTGCTGAATTTGGTTTGCCAGTATTTTATTGAGGATTTTCACATCGATGTTCATCAGGGATATTCTTTTTTTCTTGTGTCTCTGCCAGGTTTTGGTATCAAGGTGATGCTGGCCTCATACAATGAATTAGGGAGGATTCCTTCTTTTTCTATTGTTTGGAATAATTTCAGAAGGAATGGTACCAGCTCCTCTTTGTACCTCTGGTAGAATTCGGCTGCTAATCTATCTGGTCCTGGGCTTTTTTTGGTTGATAGGCTATTAATCACTGCCTCAATTTCAGAACTTGTTATTGGTCTATTCAGGGATTTGACTTCTTCCTGTTTTAGTCTTGGAGGTGGGGTTATGTATCCAGGAATTTATCCATTCTCTATTTTCTAGTTTATTTGCATAGAGGTGTTTATAGTATTCTCTGATGGTAGTTTGTATTTCTGTGGGATCACTGGTGATATCCCCTTTATCATTTTTTTTATTGTATCTATTTGATTCTTCTCTTTTATTCTTTATTAGTCTGGCTAATGGTCTATCTACTTTGTCAATCTTTTCAAAAAAAAAAAAAAAACAGCTCCTGGATTCCTTGATTATTGGAAGGGTTTTTTTTGTGTCTATTTCCTTCAGTTCTGCTCTGATTATAGTTATTTCTTGTCTTCTGCTAGCTTTTGAATTTGATTGCTCTTGCTTCTCTAGTTCTTTTAATTGTGATGTTAGAGTGTCAATTCAAATCTTTTCTGCTGTCTCCTGTGGGCATTTAGTGCTATAAATTTCACTCTAAACACTGCTTTAGCTGTGTCCCAGAGATTCTGGCACATTGTGTCTTTGTTCTCATTGATTTCAAAGAACATATTTACTTCTGCCTTAATTCAGTTATTTACCCAGTAGTCACTCAGGATCAGGTTGTTCCGTTTCCATGTAGTTGTGCGGTTTTGAGTGAGTTTCTTAATCCTTAGTTCTAATTAGATTTCACTGTGGTCTGAGAGACGGGGTTATGATTTCTGTTTTTTTTTGTTGTTGGTTTTTTTTTTTTTTTTTTTTTTTTTGCATTTGCTGAGGAGTGTTTTACTTCCAATTATGTGGCCAATTTTAGTATAAATGTGATGTGGTGCTGAGAAGAATGTATATTCTGTTGATTTGGAGTGGACAGTTCTGTAGATGTCTATTAGGTCCTCTTGGTCCAGTGCTGAGTTCAAGTTCTGAATAACCTTGTTAATTTTCTGTCTTGTAGATCTGTCTAATATTGACAGTGAGGTGTTAAAAATCTCCCACTATTATTTTGTTGGAGTCTAAGTCTCTTTGTAGGTTTCTAAGTACTTGCTTTATGAATCTGGGTGCTCCTTTGTTGAGTGCATATATATTTAGGATATTTAGCTCTTCTTGTTGCATTGACCCCTTTACCATTATGTAATGCCCTTCTTTGTCTTTTCTCATCTTTGTTGGTTTAAAGCCTGTTTTATCAGAGACTAGGATTGCAACCCTTGCTTTTTTTATTATTATTATTTTTTGCTTTCCATTTGCCTTCTATCCCTTTATTTTGAATCTGTATTTGTCTTTGCACATCGCATAGCAATTCTATGAGCTACTCATCATAATCCCCATTAATAGATTCAAAAAGTGAGACTTGGAAAGATTAAATAATTATTTTACTATTACACAGCTAGTAAATAGCAGAATAGAACTTAAAGTTGATTTAACTCAGGTCTGCACAGTCTGCTATCTCAAACAATTTTTTTTTTAACCTATGTTACCTCTTTACCTCTTAGCCAATCCACCACTCCATCTACCCTTTCACTACCCTGTAACTTATACCAGTAGACAGTTAACCATCCTGTCTGAGATGATACATCATGTAATAAAGTTAGCATGCGCTTTGGACTCACAAGTCTATGTCTGAAACATATCTTTGCTGTTTGGTAGTTGGATTAAGTAAGCAAGTTATTTAACTTCTCTTAGCCTCAGTTTCTTCATATAATAAAATGATGATAAAAAAACCACATCATAGGAAGTGCCTGTAAACTTCCTGGTACATAATGAGCACTCAATTAAGCTATAATATTCAATTTACAATTAAAGCATTAAAATTTTAAAAATACAGCTATTACTATCAATAAAGATATTGGCAATCATTTTTTCTTTTAGTATTAAGTAGTTGCATTGATTGCCAAAGCCTGAACTAGTGAAGGAGTATGCTCACATATAAGCTATTTCCGCAGCCGGGCGCGGCGGCTCATGCCTGTAATCCCAGCACTTTGGGAGGCCTAAGTGGGCAGATCACAAGGTCAGGAGTTTGGGACCAGCCTGAACAACATGATGAAACCCCGTCTCTGAGAAAAATACAAAAATTAGCCAGGCATGGTGGTGGGTGCCTGTAATCCCAGCTACTCGGGAGGCTGAGGCAGGAGAATTGCTTGAAACCATGAGGCGGAGGTTGCAGTGAGCCAAGATCCCGCCACTGCACTCCAGCCTGGGTAACAGAGAGAGACTCCATTTCAAAAAATATAAAACTAAAAATAAAAAAAGAGAAAAATAATTTACTTCCAGAATGAAGATGAGCAGAATACTGAAGTTAGGATACTTGCAAGAAGTAGGAGATATGGAGTTCAGAATCTGGAGAACTGAGTTATTAAGAAAAAAATCCAGAAGTTTAAACAAAAATAGAGAAAATAATTACAGAGTTCTAAAGAATGAAATTGTTATAATCAGATAAAAGACCTGAGCCCAGAAAGCTGAAGTGCTTCTTTGAACATTGGTGTTTGGAAGAACATTTAAACAATCAATAAGTTTATTCCTTTTGAAAATCTCTGTAGGAAATAACCATAAATATAAAATATTTTTAAAATCCTAAGGTGTCTATCAAATAGTCATAAATAATATTAAAAAGTAGAGCGAACTAAATGATTACTAATAACTATTGAAATATGTTATATTCAATTTATAGTAAAGTATGCAGGTATTAAATATTTTAAATGCATATTTGAGAATGTGTATATGGTTAAATTTTAATATTAAAATGCATTATTTATAAAAGTATAAACACATACATGAGAACTGTATATCTCCTTTTCAAATATATATGAAGAAAATAAGACTGTTATCAATGATTTACTTTCACGGTAGAATCGTGAACAATTTTTTCACTCTTTTCTACTGTGTGTGTATGCATGTGCATGATGTCCAGATTTCCATAAGAAACATGCACTTTATAAAGGAAAATAATCTTTATTTAGAAAGGATCTGCCCTAGGCTGGTGTGCACAAGTCTCCTATGCCCCATTTTTTCCCCTTACAACATCAGCTAATGTTTACCACTGTGGCACAAAAGGATGCAAATATTTACTTCTTAAACAGTAGGAAGGCCTTTCAAGATGCTCACTGGTTGTAGGTTCTCTTACAGTTAGCTGATTAAGATTTGTGCACCCATAAAAAGTGTAGAAATTAAAGAAGAGGCCTGAAAATGTATTCATAATTAGAAAGGGGACCAGGGTTGTGTTTGGGACATGATTAACTGGTAATCAGTAAAGAACAAACTGATTATTAGCTGTTGAATTCTTGTTGTTCTTAGGGGATTCCACTCAGTGGTCTAATTAAATTGAGCTTGAAGTCTTCACATCTCTATTCAGTGGCAATTTCATTATAATATTCAGTTCTTTGCATGAGATTTGCCGTCCCCCTCTTTAATCATATGTTTTGCATTTGTGTAACACCTTCCTTGATTAGTTTCTCTACAGGATTAGCTCTTGATAACTGCATGGTTTATGAAAGCAAATGTCACATATAAGACAATCTGGATATTAAAGTTTATTGTCGGTCTGGGAATTTTTTAAAAGGAAAATCAAACAAAAGATATGTACTTGTTTTAATTAAAATCGCTTTCTTTGCTTTCTGAATTGTTTGTTTGACTCTCAATATTTTATAGAGATAACATTTCAGAAAAAAATTCAATGACTCCAGGGAAATAGAAAAATGTTTTACATTTTCAACTGAAACTCAAGAGAATTTTTGTTAATTACATTATTTCCATCATATAGTTTGCCGTCTAGATAGCAGTAAAACTTAGGCTCTAGGCTACTGCTTATATCATTAGAAATGTCAGTGCTGTAACATATGGAGCACAGGAGCTCTAGATGTGTATCTTTCACATAAGTATTTGGTGACAAAGCATTTTTGTTGGCTATATAATTCCCGATAACCTAACTCAAGTACCAATTTTAAATTCATACTCCCCATCATAAGCTTAGGTAGGCAAAGTGGGCTGACTCTAAACATATAGAACAGTATAATAATTATGATTTATTATAAGAGAGATAAGCAAACCTGTTATAGATTTTAGATACCACTAAGTTTTCTGTGTTTGATTAGCAATAAACAAAATAATCTGGTACATTTTCCAGTGCCAGATCCTTATTTAAAGTCACAATCTTAAATTTATCCCATTTTTAAACTTCCAAGAAGTAGTATATCTTAACAATGCTTTCTATAAGCTGGTAAGTAGGCCATTAAGAAAAAAAACTCAGCAGAACCACTTTCAAAATTGCTTGGATTTTCAACATTTCAGTATATATGTAGAGTTTATCCATCAACAACAGTAACACACATATATATATTTAATAACATTCAACACATACTACATACAATGTATATTTCAAAACAGTTTTGCCTGACTAGGTTACAATTTTGTTTATGGATATTTTGGTAATAAATTAATTTTTACTTGAAATGGACTGTGGAAAATAATTGAAAACATAGCTAAATTTTATGCAAAAGACTATATACTCAATATATTTACACAAACGTGGTAATGATATAAGTGAATATTGATGATTCAGAAGTGACTTTAATCTGTAGAACATATGCTATTGTAGAAAAATATGAAAACAGTTCCAGATATTTGTTGTAACAGGGTTTGATTTTTGGATTATGAATCCATTATTTAAGTTTATAATAATTACTCAAGCCATAGGGCAAAATTATTTAATATATTCTAAATTAAATAGTAAGATATAATATATATTATAGCAAGACTATTATTTGCATCCAGACAGGAACTTTAGCAGTATTTCTCACGTCTATATTTCCAGCACATAGTTCTATGATTACACAGAATAATCATGGGCACAGAAGGAAAAATTCTGAAGGATGTTTAAATCTAAAAATTTATTCTTGCTACTTAAAGTTGACTCTTAACTGGGGGGCATGACCCTATGTCTCTTGCCTATGTCCAATCTCGAGAAGTATTTATATTTCCTGGACCACTTCTCCAAAACACCCTCTCATCAGCCTTCATTGTTGAATCTAGCACCAGTTCTTCCAGCAAAGAGTATGGGTTGGAAAAGTAGAAGCTAAGGTTAAAGAACAAGTTGTCTAAAACCGTATCAAGTGATTTATGTTACAAAGAGATTTCTTTACTAGCTGTTTGAACCTGGACAATTTGAACCTGGACTTCTAGTTCCAGCAAAGCAATTAAAGAAACATTAAGTAACTTCTGGGGTGCTTAGTCAAAAAATGAATTAAAGTACTACATATAAGAGGTGTCAAATAAGTAGCTTTTACTAAATAAGTAGCTGTCATTATCAATTTTATGATCTTACTTATCTTTGTCATCATCATTGCTTTTGTTTTTTCCTAGATCTGGAATGCCTAGTTCCCATTGTTGCATGGAATTTTCTATTTTTCATAAAGAAGCACACAGCTACCCTTTCTAGACATACACACAAATATCTCCAGGATTTATTTGTTTGTTTTTAGAGACAGGATCTCACTCTGTTGCCTAGGTTGGAGAGCAGTGGTGCAATCACAGCTCATTGCATCCTCAAACTCTTGGCCTCACGTAATTCTCCTACCTCTGCTTCCCAGTGCTGGGATTACAGGATTGGGCCACGGCACCTGGCTGCCAGGATTTTTTTGTTTTGTTTTAAGATTTTTTTTTCTTTCCCACCTGCGTAGCAGAAATACAATTCTAAGAGCGCGCTTATGTGTGCGCTCGCTCGCGCTCGCTCGCGCTCTCTGAAACAGGGCCTTGTTTGGTCAAACAGGCTGGAATGCAGTGGCATGATCACAGCTCATTGCAGCCTCAAAATCCTGGGCGCAGGTGATCCTCCCGCCTGCCTCAGATTCTGCAATAACTAGGATACCAGGCGGACACCACCATGCCCAGCTAATTTTTGTAATTATTATTATTTAGTAGCGACAAAGTCTTACTATGTGGCCTGGACTGATCTAAAACTCCTAGCCTCAAGCAATTCTTTCACCTCAGCCTCTCAAAGTGCTGATATTATAGATGTCAGCCAGTGGACCTGGCCCCATTCTAATAATTTTAATAGTAGTTACACACTTCCTTGAAAAATATTTTAATTATGTCTCCAGTGTTTATGGCACTAGAGAATGTTTTATCTATGTCAATAAATTGTGAATTTTTATGGGTATGGCTACCTACTATTTTAATTCTTTTAAATTTCTCCCAATCACCTAGCTGTGTACTATGGGAAATATTTGAAACTTGTCAAATATTGCATTGTTAAATATTGAACCTTGTTAAATACTATGATAGCTAATAATTTCTGTGGTTATGTGTGCCCTGATAAATATGTGCACAGAGAATAGTCAGTGCATCCACTAGATGTGTCTAGAGTTAAGATAACTTTTTTTTTGAGATATTCTTTAAAATCTTTTGTTAAAACTTTAAGTTAAGGGTACATGTTCAGGATGTGCAGATTAGTTACACAGGTAAAGGTGTGTCATGGGAGTTTTTTGTACAGATTATTTTATCACCCAGGTATTAAATCTAGTACTCCTCAGTTATTTTTCCTGGATTTCTCCCTCCTTCCACCCTTCACCCTCCACCCCCTGGTAGGCTCCAGTGTGTGTTTTTCCCCTCTATGTGTCCATGTGTTCCCATCACTTAGCTCCAACTTATAAGTGAGAACATGCCATATTTGATTTTCTGTTCCTGCATTAGTTCGCTAAGGATAATGGTTTTCAGCTTTATTCATGTCACCGCAAAGGACATGATCCCATTCTTTTATATGGCTGCATCTTATTCCATGTTGTATATGTACCACATTTTCTTTATCCAGTCTATGATTGATGGTCATTTAGGTTGATTCCATGCATTTACTATTGTGAATAGTGCTGCAATGAACATATGCATGCATGTTTCTATATAATAGAATGATTTATATTTCTTTGGATATATATCCAGTAATGGGATTGCTGGGTCAAATGGTATTTCTATATGTAGATCTTTGAGGAATTACCACACTGTTGTCCACAATGGTTGAACTAATTGACACTCCCACCAACAGTGTAAAAGCATTCCTATTTCTTCACATCCTCTCCAGCATCTGTTGTTTCCTGACTTTTTAATAATAGCCATTCTGACTGATGTGAGATGTTATCTCACTGTGGTTTTGATTTGCATTTATCTAATGATCAGCAATGTTGAGCTTTTTTTTTATGATTGTTGACTGCATGTATGTCTTCTATAGAGAAATGTCTGCTCACGTCATCTTCCTACTTTTTAAAGGGTATTTTTTTCTTGTAAATTTCTTTAAGCTCGTTATACACACTGGATATTAGACCCTTGTCAGATGCATAGGTTGCAAAAATTTTCTCACATTCTGTAAGTTGTCTGTTTACCCTGTTGACAGTGTCTTTTGCTGTTCAGAAGCTCTTTAGTTTAATCAGATCTCATTTGTCAATTTTGGCTTTTGTTGCAATTGCTTTTTGAATCTTTGTCATGAAATCTTCACCCATGCCTATGTCCTGAATGGTATTGCCTAGGTTGTCTTTCAGGGTTCTTACGGTTTTGGGTTTTACATTTAAGTATTTAATCCATCTTGAGTTAATTTTTGTATATGGTATAAGGAAGGGGTTCAGTTTCAATTTTCTGCATATGGCTAGCCAGTTATCCCAGCACCATTTATTGAATAGGGAATCCTTTCCTCATTGCTTGTTTTTGTCAAGTTTGTCCAAGATCAGATAGTTGTAGGTGTGCAGTTTTATTTCTGGGTTCTCTATTCTGTTGCATTTGTCTATGTGTCTATTCTTGTACCAGTGCCATGGTGTTTTGCTTACTGCAATCCTGTAATATAGTTTGACATCAGGTAGTGTGATACCTCCAGCTTTGTTCTTTTTGCCTAGAATTGCCTTGGCTATTTGGGCTCTTTTATGGTTCCATACGAATTTTTAAGTTTTTTTTCTAGTTCTGTAAAGAATGTCAATGGTAGTTTGATAGGAATAGCATCAAATCTATAAATTACTTTGGGTAATATGGACATTTTAATGATATTGATTTTTCCTATCCATGAGCATGGAATGTTTTTCCATTTGTTTAGGTCATTTCTGATTCCATTGAGCATTGATTTGTAGTTCTCCTTTTATTGATCTTTCCCCTCCCTTGACAGCTGTATTCCTAGGTATTTTATTCTTTCTGTGACAATTATAAATGGAAGTTCATTCATGATTTGGCTCTTAGCTTGACTGTTGTTGGTGTATAGGAATGCTAGCAATTTTTGCACATTGACTTTGTATCCTGAGACTTTGCTGAAGTTGCTTATCAGCTTAAGAAGCTATTGGGCTGAGATGATGAGGTTTTCTAGATACAGGATTATGTCATCTGCAAACAGTTAGTTAGACTTCCTCTTTTCCTGCCTGAATGCCCTTTCTTTCTCTTGCCTCATTGCTCTAGCCAGAACTTCTAAGACTATGTTGAATAGAAGTGGTGACAGAGGGCATCCTTTGGGATGACATGTTTGAGAGCAATTATCAAATATATCCAGAGATGAAAGCACAGCTTAGTAAGAACATGAAATGCCCTCTCTAGTTTAATTTTAATCTTGGCATTTCAACTTAACATATAGCTTGTTTCTTCAGGATTACTACATCTTTGAATTATTGATTACAAAATCTACTTTGAAATATTATACCACTTATCATATAATGCAACATTCTACTTCTACTTAGCTTTCCCCATTCTTTGTGCCAATGTTTCATGTATTTTTCTAAATGCTATAATTCCTAAAATGCATTGTTATTTAAAATTTAAATTATAATTTCATTTCCTTTACTATGCCTTAATTTTTCTAATTTCTATTGACATGTCTGTAAGTTTACTTATCCTTTTTCATTGTTTCCAATTTTGTTAAGCAAATGAAATAAATTTTTGAATGTAGACATTTTATTTTTCAGTTTTACACTTTTTACTTGATTTTTTATATATAGTCTCCATTTCACACCTTGCACATCTCATCACTTTACTTCTTATATGTGTCTTTCCTCATAAAATATTTAACTTACGTATACTTTTTTCAAGTTCTTAGATGCTAATTCCAAAAATGGAATCGTCTGAAGGTATCTTCTTTCTTGACTGTTTTTCATCTTGTTTATGAGTCACAGTCATCTGTCATACATATTTTCTTATCATGTCATACATATTGTCTTATCATATTGGAGGCATTATGCATAAAAAGAACATTGGAGATCTAAGTGAATTTTAATTTTGTTTGCTTATTTTCCAGGGAGTTGTAAAGATGAGTTGCTTGTAGTTCAGATTTGCCCTTACATGAAGTTGAGTTAAAACTGGGTCAAAATTTAAATTAGATTGAATTTATCTGTGATTTGTCCAACCTGCAATTCCCATACTTCTGCCATTTGACTTTGTCTGTTTGAGCTAGGAATAGGTTGGACACACTGTTTCAGATTATTTTGGTTTGCTTTTGAATTCCATTCTGGCAGGGCTCCAGAACCCAAGTACTGCAACAGTATGCAGGGGTATGTAATTTTCTCAGTTTTCTAGTTCTTTCCGCAAACCATTTCGCCCCACCCCCAACAAAAGTAGCATAAGGATAGAACAAGAAGTGTTGGGCTGAGAAATGTATTGTATTTGGAGCTCTTTCTCCTTCTAGTATATTTTATCAGTTCACACTCTTGCATAAACGTCAGCTGATTTTTTCTGTCTCTGAAAATTCTCTCTCTTCCAATGGAAGGACTGCCCCTTCATCCATCTGTACTCAGACTAAGTGATGACCCAAGTTTGGAAGTTGCCATAGCTCTCAGCTCACTTTTAAAGTACTAGTTTCTCAATGGAATTCACCTTGTATCCTCTGCTCTTTGATAGTATCACAAAATATATGGTTTTAATTTCATCTAGTATTTTTAGGGGTGAAGGTATTTTGTACCTTTCCATATGTTCATTGACAGCAGAGTCTGAACAAATGTAATTCTAATATCATTTAAAATAAGAATGTAACCCTTTAATTTTACGTTTTTTGTTTGTTTTTTCCTAAAGGAAAGCGAAGGAGAAAGGGAGCCAGAAGACAAGTGCTTACGCTTTCTAAACTCTCTCACGTGAGGGCTCAGGACACATGTCGTAAAGTTAGCCAATTTACTCTTTGCTTGAGAATTTGAATATCGGAACAGTTTAGGGTCGAGAGGCACAAATACTTTGGGTATTTGTGGTGACTTCCAGTGGACAATGGCAATGGCATCATGGTGACATCCAGTGTCCAGTAGCTGATGTCTCACGTGGACTGATTCTGTGATGTGACCACAGTAGAAATTCTTGGAGCACAGCTTCTCTAAATTCCCACTCATTTCCCTAATCTAGTTTTCCCACCTGCAATATACACTGCCAATAGTTTTTTGGTTTTTTTTTTTCATTTCATTTAGAATAAGATTTTTGGTTTTGTTTGTGTATTTATTTTGATTTGAGTAACTAAAAATGTCTTTTCTCCTTTAATAATGCCTATTTTTTAAATTTAAATTCTGTTAAATAAAATAGCATACTTAAATTGCATAACATGTACTGTCATGGAATGAGTACTCTGCCAAACTTATTTCCCTTTTTCCTCACAGATCTATATGCTATTATTCTATTTCTTTTGTATCTACATCAGAGCTAACCACACTGTTGAATACAGTTGCTTTTTCATATATACTTGTCAAATGAAAGAGTAAATTGGGTACTGAGGATGATATACTGAACTCATCTTGCCTCTAAGTAGTAGGTATTTTCCTACTCTTTCAAATGACAGCATACAGGTAAAATTTAGAACTATGAAGAGTATAAAATGTTACAGATATGGTAATATATTGATATTATCACTGATCAGTTTGGAAATTATATATTCATATAGATATATTCATTGATTTATGTAATTTGTTTCTACCCACCCATTTAAAATAACTTGAAATAGCTCTTGTGAATCAGAGAACATGTCTGAGTCTCACATATAAGTGAGTAAAACAATGTTCCTGGAGCAGAAATTTTGTGGACAAGTTTAATTTTTTTTTAATTTTGTAGAACCAGTGGTTAAAATAAATTATCCATAATTTAAATTTTTACCAAATCTTATGTAAGGCAATATTTAAGAACATGTGAATTAGAGCACTAGTTGTCATTATGAAGAAAAAATTAACTCTCATATCATTAGACTTTTCATTAATTTTTAGACTATTAACTGAAATTATTACTCACATTTCAGTATAGTCTTATCTAATATAACATCCCCTGTCAAACAGAATATTGCCTCACTTGGCTTTCTAAGAATGTTGGTGTCTACAGGTCTTTTGTATTAATTTTTTAAAAAGGAAACAAGCTGCATTCTAAAGATACTGCCTTCAGGAGTTTTAATGATTTATTATGTATAAGTCAAAGAGAAATTAAGGCTATTTTTCAGCCAGTTATGACAGTGAGAGGGGAAAACACCCAGTTTTGCTTTGCAGTTTTTCCAGATCCCCAGTTTGTCTGTGTTTGAGTAGGTATAGTCATTGTTTCTAGACAAATAAACAAAAATGAGAACATGTACAGCTATTGGTCTTATAGGACAAGTAGTATTCCATCATCACGAAGGTCCCTGGGAAACCATTTAAACAGCTTTATTGGTTTTCCCTTGTTGGTGCATTTAGTTCAAACAGCTCCCAAGAAACACCTCTGTACTTAAGCTAGGATTCTTTGACAACTAGTGAAAAAACTACCAACCCATGAGTTGCTTTTACTTTTCTTTTTGATTATGCAGATCAAAACTAACACTGAGGTTGTAATATAAAGTTTAAAAGTACAAGAAGTTTGAAGCAATTTTTAAATTGACTTTATATTTAGAGAAGTTTTAGATTCACAGCAAAATTAAGTGATAAGCAGAGTTTCCATACATCCCGTCTCCACACATGCATACCCTACCCCATTACCAACATCTCTGGGCTGAGCGGTACACTTGTTGCAATTGGTGTGAACCCAGATTGACATATCTTTATCATATAAAGTCAATAGTTTATATTAGGGCTCACTTTTGGTGGTGTACATATGGATTTAGACAAATATATAATGACAAGTTTCCACCATTATAGTGCATACAGAATAGTTTCACTGCCCTAAAAGTTTGTGTTCCACCTATTAATCCCTCACTTCCTGTAAGTCCCTGGCAATCACTCATCTTTTTATATCTCAATAGTTTTGTCTTTCCCAGAATGTCGAACAGTTGGACTTATAGAGTGTGTAACTTTTTTGTGGACACTTTCACATAATATGCATTTAAGTTTTCTCCATGTCTTTTCGCAGCTTGGCATCTCATTTCTTTTTAGTGCTGAATAAAATTCCATTGTCTGGATGTACCAAAGTTATTTTATCCATTCATCTTCTGAAGCACATCTTGGTTGCTTCTAAGTTTCGACAATTATGAATAAAGATGCTATAAACATCTGTGTGCAGGATTTTGTGTGTATTTAAGTTTTCAATTCATTTGGGAACCAAAGAACATGATTTCTGGATTGTAAGTTAAGAGCGTGTTTAGTTCTATAAGAAACTGCCAAACTGTTTTCCAAAGTGGTTGTACCATTTGCATTCCCACCAGCAATAAATGAGAATTTCTATTGCTCTGTCTACATCTTTATAAGCATTTGGTATTGAGTGCTCTGGGTTTTGGCCATTTTAATTGGTATGTAGTGATATCTTATTGTTGTTTTAATTTGCAGTTCCCTAATAACATATAATGGTAAGCATCCTTTTACAGCTTGTCATCTGTAGATCTTTGCAGAGGTGTCTGTTTAGGTTTTTCACCTATTTTTAAGTTGGATTGTTTCTTTTCTTACTGTTAAGCTTTAAGAGTTCTGTGTATATTTTCGTTAATAGTCTTTCACTAGGTATGACTTTTGTAAATATTTTGATCTCAGTCTATGGTTTCTGTGACTTGTCTTCCAATTATTTTAAAATTTGAAGCAAATTTTAATTTACAATTTGATTATGGTAAATTTCAAATATATATGAAAGTCAAAAGCAAGGGAAGCCCATGTATATCTAATATCAACTTATGTTTCATCTATGCACCCTCATATTCTACCCTCCTCCTTACTCTATGGGATTACTTTGAAAATGCCAGGCTTAATTTAATGTCAGCTGTAAAAATTTCAGAATTTATCTCTACATAAGAACTTTTTTTTTTTTTTTTATATAAGAAATAAAAATTTAATCGTTTAAGAATAAAAACAGTCCTTAATCCATGTTAGAAATTATCATGAAAAATGAAGAAAGCTTCACATATAAACATGAAAAAGAAAGCATTAAAGGAAGTGATCACTTATACAAGTTTCTGTCTGCCTCACCCAGCCAGAAGTTAAGCCCTCTGTCCATGGAGCATCAGTAAAGTAAGGGTATAATTTTTAGTATTCGTAATAATTAATAGGTTTTTGCAAACCTATTATGCAAACTGCTTTAAAGCCAAAATAATTCTTTGAGTATGAATTTGGCTTTAATTCTATAAATTTAAAGATTTAATTTGGAAGCAAGATGGGTATTGTATCAACTTTGTATATATCCTATTATTCAAGCATTCAGCAAGGTGGCGTTGGATATGAGCTATTTCATTTTGGATAAGAAAAGTGGCCAGCCATCTAATCCTTCCAGGAAATAAATTTTTTTAACATATGGCAGAGTGTGAGGCATCAGGTGTTATAAATCCCAGCTGTCATTCACACAACTAGCAGGCTGTTATGAGAAATATCCCTATTCAGTCGTGTGATTCAAGACTTAGTGTCTTTTTTGTTAATTTCTTCTTATTATTAAAGAGTAGCATATTCCATTATTAATACTTCCCTTTTCCATTAAACACACATTTATTCTAAGAATAAAGTAAATTATGATCATTGTTGAGCCACAAAAGCCCATCTACCTCATTCAACCCTTGCCCTCCCCAAATAAAACAAAACAAAAACAGATACTAAAACTGTGAGTTGTTCTGAAGTTTCTCCAGTTAGCTCAGGGAAAACATTTGCCTAAACTGCAGCTTCTTGTAGTCAGTCTTAAGATTTCCATCTATGTTCAAACTCTAAGAATTTGTCTCAATTTCTTCTGCTACCATAGACATTGGTAGTGATATAGAACTAGGGAATAAGTAGCACAGCCAAATAGATCTTGTCCAGGTAATCTCTAATGCTGCTTGTCTCATCTTCAAGACACACAAAAATTAAACTATATGGTTAGTAATTTTAGCTATATTAAATTTAAAACTTCTACTTACCAAAAGCACTATAAACAAAGTGATCAAGTAACAGGTAGGAGAAAATGTTCACAAGGTACATAACAAAACATTAAAATTCACAATAAATAATGCTTTTTTTGAAACAATCATTATATAATTACAGCTTATAAAAACTTGACTCAATTCTTTATATCATCAAGTATCTAGTCCACAGTTCTCTCATAAGTATTTTTTTGTTTGCTTAAGTTTTTAAAAATATTTGATTATTTCAAGTTGGTATTCAAAGTTCAAACATACAATTTAATAAACATGTCTTCTAAGATTATCTTAAGGTATTAGTTCCTGCAGTTTTTTCTGTCCTCTTGCAATGTATTTGTTGAAAACAACTTGGCCATTTGTATTTTTTGTATTTAGATCTAGAAGCTCTATCTGATTCAGGTTTGATTTCTTTTTTAAACAAAAATACTTCAGATATAGTTGGGTGCTGGTTAATAAAGAATACCAAAATTTCTAATTACCTCTCCTTTTAGTAATGTAATTTTCAATTTTTCATCATAAATTAATGAAATGGTGACATTATGTATTTTATTTTTAATTATGAGATAGACTATATGTGTAGAGAGAAACTTGACTTCATCAATCGTTTTGTTACTGTGACATACATTCGTTTAAGAAATGTGACATACATTCGTATACGCATAGCATGGGTGGTTCCTCTATGCTCAGAGTGTAACAGGCTGTGAAATGTTAGCTTGCCTAAATTCTTATCTGGAAAGCCACTCACTTCTAAGCTCTTCGGGTATCTAACAGATTATCTTTCAGCTGTATGGAAAAGGGCCCCAGCTTTCTTCTGGCTGCTGCCTGAAGACTTCCTGGCATTCCTTTTGAATTCATAATTGATGTGTTTTCAGAATACTTCACTGTGTTTGTAACATCTTTGAAATGTGACCATTAGTAGGTTTTTGTTTGGTTTTGTCTATATGATCATTAAAATGGCAATATATTTAACATGTTTCAACTCAATGCAGTGATTCTTTCAATGAATATTTAATTTTTTTCTTTTTTGGTCATAAGGGATTTCTTCAGGTTGGCTCCTGAGTCTTGACTGAATCCTAGTATTTTTGGAAGCTTCTTTGGTTTCTGCTATGAAAAAATGAGCAGGCTTACCTTACATATTTCACGCCTGGAATCGGCCATCTATCCAAGGAACTCTGGTTACTTTTAATGGAAGATGGTATTGAGATGCCAGTATTATTACACCAATGCTCATTTTTACTAGGTTGGTCATTGTGTTTAGGATTCTTCAGTTAAAAAAAAACTAAGAAATAGGTATTATTGTTATTTTAAGACAAAATAATTAAATTCACATTTAGGAATTTTTCATTATGTTTTTGATTTGATATTTATATTTTTTTCTCTTGAGTTGAAATATTTCCCAATGACTCTAAAATTATTACCTACATATTTTATTTATTTATTTTGAGACAAAGCCTCACTCTGTCACTTAGGCTGGAGTGCAGTGGGGCAATCTCAGCTCACAGCAACCTCTGCCTCCCGGGTTCAAGAAATTCTCCTGCCTCAGCCTCCCAGTTAGCTGGGATTACAGGTGCCCACCACCATGCCCAGCTAATTTTTGTATTTTTAGTAGAGACAGGGTTTTACCATGTTGGCCAGGCTGGTCTCAAACTCCTGATCTCAAGTCATCTTCCTGCCTTGGCCTCCTGAAGTGCTGGGATTGTAGCCATGACATTACTTACATATTTTAACACACACACATATTTTTCACACACAAATAAATTAAAATGATTGTACCAATATTATTACAACTTAAAACAACATATATTTATTATCTAACAATTTCCATGGGTCAAGAGTCTAGGCATGGCATGGGTGGTTCCTCTATGCTCAGAGTGTAACAGGCTGTAAAATGTTAGCTTGCCTAAATTCTTATCTGGAAAGCCACTCACTTCTAAGCTCTTTGGGTATCCAACAGATTATCTTTCAGCTGTATGGAAAAGGGCCCCAGCTTTCTTCTGGCTGCTGCCTGAAGGCTTCCTGACATTCCTTTTGAATTCATAAAGAGCAAAAGCAGAGTCTTTAACTTCAGGGAGAGTCTAGTCCCTTTTTTTAAGAGATTTCACTTAGGTCAGGTCTTCTCAGGATAATCTTCTATTTGATTGACCTGAAACTTTAATTACATCTGCAAAATCCTTTCACTTTTGCCATATACTATCCGTAGAAGCAAGCCATAGTTTCCACCCACATTAAAGGAAAATGAATTATTCAGGATAATAGCACTAGGGAGAGAGGATCATTGGGGCCACTTTAGGATTCTATTTGCCCCAGGGATAATAAGATCTAAAAAAAATAGAATTCTTGTTATAATTAAATAATGTAGCATAAGTAAGCACTTGTCAGAGCCTGTACCCAAAATACAGTTCAGTTATGAAAAATAATATTAGACCATGTGGTGGGGGTTGGGCAAGGGTGGAAGCAGGGGTCTGATGGTGAAGAAGGAATTAAAGATAAATATAACACCTCCTGGAACTTTGACTCAAATTTCAGAAAGAGATATACAGAAGATTTAATGTAAAACAGATCAGAATGTATGGGATAATGGATGTCAGCACACAAGACATTTACACCCTTCAAAAATAGGTAAGTCAAAATTAATAACAGACCTAAATATAAACTGCAAAATAAAATTCCTAGATGATAAGCAGAGAAAATTTTTGGTATTGTGATGACTTTTTAGAAATAACACCAAAGGCAAGATCCATGATAAAAAGAATTAGACTTTGTTAAAATTAAAAAATTCTGCTCTGTAAAAGAAACTGTCAAAAGAATGAAAAGATAAGGCATAGACTGGAAGAAAATATTTACAGAAGATATACCTGGTAAAGGACTATTACCCAAAATATACAAAGATCACCTAAATCTCAACAATACGAAAACATCCCTATTAAAATACGGGTCAAATACCTTAACAGACACTTCACCAAAAAAGATAGACAGATGGAAAATAAGCATAGGAAAAATTGTTCTACACCATATATCATCAGGGAAATCCAAATTAAAACAAACAATGTAATATCACTACATGCCTATTAGAATGGCCCAAACCAGAACCCTGACAACATGGAATGCTCGCAAGGATGTAGGGCAACAGGAGTTCTTATTCATTGCTGCTGGGAATGCAAAATGGTACAGCTACTTTGGAAAACAGTTTGGCAGTTTGTCACAAAACTAAACATACTTGTATATATAATTCCGAAATCATGCTTATTGCTATTTACCCAAATGAGTTAAAAATTTAAATACACTAATTGGCGTGGCAGTGTCCAGGGCTGGTGTCCCCCATGGAGGCAGGGGGAAGCTGTATATGATGTCCCTGTGTTTCAGAAAAGCACAGAGCAAGTTTTTGTAGAGAAGATTGAGAAGTACTGGATAACAGTACAATCAAGTGCTTTTTATAAATGTTTGAACTTGTTCCTGCACATGCCCTGTGGGGTACTTAGCTCTAATCTGATTAAGCATTCTTATGGATGGCTCAAATATAGACATAACAGGAGGTTTCACGAAGCGAGGGCAGATGATCCTGCTACCACCAGGGACAGAGCTGGTCTTGAGGCTGCTACAGCTCTGCAGACATTTGCCGCTGGCAGCTGCTGACCAAGGGCATCCAGGAGCATTATAAGCATGCTGTCAGGCAGAGTTTCCAGCTTCATTCAGATGAAGACAACACTGAGAGAATCCAGTAGATAATTTAAAAAGCCACTGAAGATGCTGATTAGGTCATGAACAAATATATATATATATATATATATATATATATATATATATGTATATATATGAACCCAGAGAGTGAGCTGTGATAAAGACATTGGAAGCTGAGAGACCTCTCTTCTGGAGCTTAGCAGCAGCAGTGGCAGTTTTGAAAGATCCACTGGCATTGTTGGGAGAAAGAGCTGTTGGGAGGAGAAGCTGACCTTGCTCAGAAGGCCCTTCTTGCCAGAGTCTTGTTTCCAGCATCATTTACGTTTGCACTTCTAGTTGGTTATGATGTGAAATTTGGGGAAAATGTGGTATTTTTTTTCTTTGTGTTTTTAAAGTTTTTCTTTTCTTTTCTTTTCTTTTCTCTAAAAGTGATTCATTGATTCTGGGAGGTCTCTTTACCATTCTTTGAGTCCCAGAGCAGGTGTCCCCTCAGGTGGTAGCCTGTACAAGGGAAAAAGCATAGATATGTTTTAGAACCAGGAAGATCTGGAGCTGAATCCCAGCTCAGTGGCTTTTCAAGGGTATTGTCTTTGAACTCACCTTCCTCCTTTGTGAGAATAAAATAAGGTGGAGTTGAAGCGCCTCACACAGAATACGGCACAGGGTAGTGCCTGTAAGTGTCCTCTCTGAGGATGCTGTCCTGCCCTGCCCCTTCCTCTGCTCCCACAGTGTTCTGCACATCTCTGCTCCAGCATGCACTGTGTTGGGTCTTAGTTATTTGTTTGTAAGCTTGTCCTGTTCCTGCTTATAGCCCCTGAGCCCTCACAGTTGTCACACACTAAGCAGTCTGCCAAGCAGCTGCTCTTGCTGACCACTGTCTCTCCATGCCCAAGGAGGCAGAAGCCCTGGGCCTTTCCTTCCAGGAGTTAACAGTGTCCTTGAAGTGGTGTGATACATACTATGTGAACCAAGGAAGGACGCCAGAGCAGCTGTAGTGGACACTGGCCTTTTCAGTCTTCTGTGCACCTGTGATCTGTCTCAACTGGATCTTCCCTGCCTTGCCGCCATGGTGGAAGAATGGAAGGGAAAGAGAGTAGGAAGGTGGGCTCAGGGAGAACTGGACAGAGCAGCCAGAAGATAGAGAGAAGCCTCAGTAGGACTTGAGTATTCCCCAGAGGCACTCAGCCACAGGGATGATCTAGCATGTGTTTGTATCCTTGCAATTATGTGACTTAAAGTGACTCAGAGACATCTATATGTGTGTATGTACTCCACTGACTGACAATGAAGTAAATATATGAATTTATGGGAAATAATGTATATACACACAAAAGTCTGCACACAGATAATTATAACATCTTTACTCATAATTGTCAAAACATAGAAGTAACCAAGATAAGATGTGTTCCCATAGATGAATATTTTAAGTTAAAATAACTTAGGTACATCCACACAATGGAATTTTATTCAGCACTAAAAAGAGATATCAAGCCATGAAAAAAACATGGAGAAACCTTAAATGTGTATTATCATGTGAAATAATCCAATCATAAAAAGATACATACTATGTAAGTCCAACTGCATGACACTCTGGAAAAGATAAAATTGAGACATTACAATGATTGGTGTTGCTAGAACTTAGTGGGGAGGGAGGAATAAATAGGTGAAGTACAGAAGATTTTCGCAGTAAAACTATTCTCTATATTACAGTGGTATATGTGTACTTATATATTTGTCTATACTTACAGAATGTAGAACACCAAAAGTGAATTCTAATGTAAACTAGACTCAGGTGATAATTTCGTGTCAATGTGGGTTCATCAAATGTAATAAGTGTGCCACTCTTGTAGGGGATATTAATAATAAGGAAGGTTATGTGTGTCAGGACAGTGTTATATCGGAAATCTCTGTACTTCTGCTTAATTTTGCTGTGAACCTAAAAGTACTCTTAAAAAAAAGTCTATTTTTAAGATTAAAGATATGTCATGCTAACATAATCAAAGAAAGCTTGAATAACCATATTAATTTCAGACATAGCAGATTTCAAATTAAGGAAAGTTATTAGGCATAGAGAGGATATTACATAAAGATCAAGGGATGATTCTCCAAGAATACCTGACAACCCTTAATAGGTGTGAATGTAAAAACAGGTTCAAAATTCATGAGACAACATATAGAACTGCAAGAAGCAATAGATAAATCTGGAGTTTCACACCTCTTTATCAATAATTGACAGATTTAACAGGCAAAAAATCAGTAAGGATATAGTAAAATGAATGACACCATTAATCAACTAGATCTGTTTGACATTTATATAATACATCATTCCCAAACAGCAGAATACACATTTTTCTCAAACCTATATGCAACATTCTCCAAGACACATCATATTCTGGGCCATAAAACACCTCTTAACACACTTAAAGTATAAAAATTATACAAAATATGTTCTCAGATCACAATGGAATCAAATTAAAAATTAATAACTGAAAATATCTGAAAAATCCCAAATATTGGGAGACTAAACAACACACATCTAAAGATCACGTTGGTCAAAGAAGAATTCTTAAGAGAAATTAAAAATATTTTGAAATAAAAGTAAAACACAACTTAAAATTTGTGGAATATATAAAAACAGTGCTTACAGGGATATTTATAGAATTGAATACATATATTAGGAAACAATTATCTGAAATCAATAACCCAAGCTTCTACTTCAGGAAACTAGAAATAAGAGTCAATTAAATTCAAACGAAGCAGAAAAAAATAAAAATTGTGGCACGTATCAATGAAATTGAAAACAGAAAATTAATAGAGAAAAATCAAGGAAATAAAGCAGTAAAATTGCTAAACCTGTAGCCAGGCTGTATTAGTTTGCTGGGGTTGGTATAACAAAACATCAAAGCCTGATGGCTTAAACAATAGATATTTATTTTCTCATAGTTGTGGAGGCTAGAGGTCCAGGATCAAAGAGTAGGCAATTTTAGTTGCTCCTGAGGCCTTTCTCCTCGACTTGCACATAGCTGCCTTCTTGCTGTGTGCTCACACGAATTTTCCTTGTGTGCAGAACCCTGGTGTCTATGTGTCCAAATTTTCCCTTCTTATAGGGACATCTATTAGATTAAATTAGGGTCTGTCCTGATGGCCTCATTTTAACATAGTCACCTCTTCAGAGCTGTCTTTCCAATTGTAGTCACATGTTGTGGTACTAGGAATTAGAACTTTAACATATGAATTTTGGGGGCACAATTCAGCCCATAACAAAGCCTAACCAAAAAAAAAAAAAAAACAAAATACAGAAAACACACATTTGTAATATCAGAGATAAAATAGCAGCCATCACCACTGTTCTTAATGAGTACTAGGAGAATTTTAAAGAAATAAAGGAACAACTCCATACCCTCAAATTTGTTAATATAGATTAAATGTACCAATTTCTTGAAAACACAAACTACCAAAAATAATACAAGGATAAATAATTTGAAAAGGGCTAGATGTGTCAAAAAGAAGAATGATTGTTGTCAAAGGCTGAGAAGGGTATTGGGGAGGTGGGGGAGAAGTAGGAATGGTTAACAGGTACAAAAATATCATTAGAGAGAATAAGATCTAGCATTTGATAGCACCACTGAGTGATTACAGTCATCAATCATTTATTGTACATTTAAAAATAACTAAAAGTATAATTGCAATGTTTGTAACACAAAGCAATAATAAATGCTTGAGGTGATCGATACTGCATTTACCCTAATGTGCCTATTACACATTATATTCCTGTATATAAAAAAATTGAATCAGTGATAATAACCTTCAAAAAATGGAAATCACCAGGCTCAGATGGTTTCACTAGTGAATTCCACTGAACATTAAAAAAAGATTCTGATTGTGTAATCTTTTTTTTCCAGAAAATTAGAAGCAGAAGGAACACTTCCTAACTAATTCTGTGAAGCCAGAATTACCCTAATACCAAAACCAGACAAAAACATTACAAGAAAGAAAAATTATAGAGGGATCTGTTAGATGAACACAAAAAATTTTTCAACCAAATATTAGCAAATGAAACTGAAAATGTATAAAAAGAATTATACAACACTACCAAGTAGTATTTATTTCAGGTTTTTTAAGGATGGTTCAACATTAAAATAATAAAGAGGTAAACAAACAATAATTACATAGGGCTAAAATAGAAAGGACAATTTTTCAATGGAAAATTGCTAAACAAGCAAGATAGTAAATTCTGATAGATTTGGCTAGTCTTTTTCTGTGGCCTTAGGGGAAAAAAAAAAAAAAAAGAGCTTATTTTAGTCCATTCAGGTTTCTATAGAAATACACCATAAACTTGGTGGCTTACCAACAATAAATATTTATTTCTCACAGTTCTGGAGGCTGGGAAATCCAAAGTCAAGGTGCCACAGAATTTGTGTCTGGTGAAGGCCTGCTTCCCAATCAAAGGCCATTTCTCACTGTAACCTCCCATAGAGGAAGAGTGAGGGAGCTTTCTGGGGTCTTTTTTATAAGGACATGTATCCCATTCATAAAGGCTCCAGACTTCATCATCTCTGAGAAGCCCTACCTCCTAATACTATCATCTTGAGAGTTAGGATTTCAATATACCAATTTTGGGGAGACATTTCAGGGCAGGTATCCTTAATTAAATTTAAGAATGTAAGGCAAATGCATGATAGCCTATAGGGGCTTCTAGAATCAAGTTAAGAAAAACAGTTTGACTGCAGTTGTCAAAGAGCACCAAGAACAGTAAGTTCACTCATAGTAACACTCATAGTGCATTGTAAAATGGGGAACTGTATTTTAGGAAATATAAACAAGAGGAAATTCATACAGGAGGTATCACTGAATCAGGAAATTTGGATATGATCTGTATTAATTCCAGTGATATTTGTATCTTCCTGGTACATATTTTGTGGAAGAAATAAGCTTATTTTAAAAAACTGGCCTGGGATAGAAAATTATACAGATCTTGCCCAGTTCCTGTCCTATCCCGAAGACTGTTTACTTCCTTATTGTGAGCAAAGTAGCTTTCCAGTAGAGCCTTATTTTTTTTAATGGATGCCTATTATTAGTAGCCAAATTCTAAATTATTGAAGCACATTTTACATTAAGGAAACTATTCTTTTCATTGGAAAGAATTTCATACATATATCAAGAAATCTTACTTCAGACTTTCTGGCCAAGATGGATGACTAGAAGCAGCTCGTGTGTGCAGCTCTCATGGAGAGAAGGGAGAGTGGTGACTAAACACTAGCTCTTCAACTGGAGCATCCAGGTGGACACATTGGGATTCATCAAGGAAACAACTTGATTCACAGAGAATAGAGACGAGTGAGACAGGACAACTGCCCATCTGCGAGTGGCATGGAGCCAGGTTTCCCCCACTGTGGAAAAACAGTGAGTGAGAGTCCCCAGGGACCCACACTTCTGCAACCCTGGGCTCAGGAGGTCCCCCATGACCCCTCACAACAGAGGCCTCCAGACCTACATGGAGAGCTATGTGGGCAGAGACATTGCTTAATCACAGACAGAGGCCTTGGAGCCTTGGATCCCCGAGAGCTCCAGCACCAGCAGCTGCAGCTCCGGCAACAGGGGAGGCTAGGCTCCTTTGCATGCCCCCAGAAAAGGGTCCAAATCCACAGAGCTGAGCAGTAATGGACTACAGGCCTTACTTACACTACATCTCACAGGATAAGGCCCACTTGCCTGAAACCCTAGCCAGGTTACCCCAGTTCTGCCTGAGTTCTCAGGCCAGAACCACCTCTGCACTTCCTTGGGACAGCAGAGAGAAAGCAGGCAGGCCACAATTTTGGCTGCTCCACAGCCCTCACTCCTGTTGCCCTCAGGCTCAGGAAGGTTTGTGGTAATTAGGAACTAATGTGGACTCCAAGCACAGTGCAGCTGCCTTACAGGAAAGTGGCCAGACTCTTTTCTGCATGAGTCCCCACCTCTGCTACTCTTCATGGCCTCTGAGTGCCTCTCTACCTGGTCTCCCAGCACAACCACTCTGACCCTGGCCTAAACACTTCAGTCAGTGGCCACTCTGCAGAGAAATCCTGCTGCTTCTCTGCCATTGCAGCTGCAGTGCTACTGCCCTTACTGTCCTTGGGCTGGGGAAGGAACAAAGGGCCTGGCGTCTTCAGCACACCACAGCCATAGTATGTTAGAGCAGCCCAGTCTTTCTTCCCTGTGAGCCATCCCCAACTCTTCACCAAGCAGGGGCCTTGGCTTGGAACTGCAGAAGAGCTTTCCCATCCCTGGGTGAGCATACCTACTGGTAGTGGCTCCATGATTCCCTGGGGAGGGGCTCCCAGAGGTAACCAACCAACCCTGTGCCACTGCCATGGCCACAGTTCTGCTTCTGCTGCCCTCAAACTGGGGAAGAAACAAAGAGCCTGAGGGCTTTACTCATACTTCTAGCACTACACAGTCACCATATAAAGAGGAGCCCAGTCTCTCTTCCTTGTGAACCCTTGACCCCCAACTCTTCACCAAGTGGGGCCCCCAGCTTGGGCCAGCAGCACAGTGGCCCCACCCCTAGCTGAACATTCCAGTAGCAGCTGCTCTGCATTTCTCTGAGGTGGAGCTCCCAGAGCAACTGAAAGCCCCTCTGCCACTGCTGCTATAGTGGTACTGCCCTTGCTCCCGTTGGACTGGGGGAGAAGCAAAGACCCATAGTGCTTTAACCACACATCTAGCAAACCACAGCCGCCCTAAGGAGAAGAGGCCAGTCTGTCTCACAGAAGAATCCCCTGCCCTCCTTGCTTGTAAAGCAGGGGCCCCTGGCTCGGGCTTACATTGCAATGACCCTGTCATGGGCCGATTGCACTGGTTGGTAGCAGCTCTGTATTTCTCTGGGGTGAAGCCCCAAGAGACAAGTGAAAGGCCTTCTGCCACAGCCACTGCCAAGGTCTTTCATTAAAGCTGGGAGAGAACATAAAGCCCGAGCTCACCTTAGGGCTGCAGAGCGCAGCCGAGGAGTGTCAAATAGAGATCTGCAACCAGCACTTGAGTGGGAGAGGAGCCCACACTTTCAGAGCACTGTGAGGGAGCATGGTTGCAATTGTGAGGAAATACGAGCCAGGTAACTGAGCAAGAGCCTTTAACTACTGGCCATTACACTCGGGCACCATCTACTGGGTTACATCTGAAACTTCAACAACAAAAATATTTTGCTGATATACCCCCCTGTGAAACCAAGAACAAGAATTGAGTTAAAAATAAAGACCCACATAAAACCTTGATCTTCTGAAAACATCCAGAAAAGAATTCAACTGACTGTATTCAAATTAATACCACAGTTAAACATCAACCCACAGAGATGAGAAAGAACATCAACCTACAAAGATGAGAAAGAGCCAGCACAAGAACTCTGGCAACTCAAAAATCAGGGTGTCTTTTTTCCTCCAAAGGATCACATTAGTTCCCCAGCAAGGGTTCTTAACTCGGCCGAAATGTCTGAAATGGCAGAAATAGATTTCAGACTGTGGAGAGGTCTGAATGGAGAAAGATCGTTGAGATTCAGGAGAAAGTCAAAACCCAATCCAAGGAATCTAAGGATTACAGTAGAATGATTTAGGAGCTGAAAGATAAAATGACCATTATAAGAAAAAAACAAACTGATTTGATACTGCCGAAAAATACACTAGAAAAATTCCATCATGCAATCACAAATATTAATAACAGAATAAGCCAAACTGAGGAAAGAATCTCAGAGCCGAAGACTGATTCTCCAAACTAACTTAGACAAAAATAAAAAAAAAATGAACAAAACCTCTGATAAATATTGCATTACGTAAAGAGACCAAATCTATGACTCATTAGTGTCCCTAAAAGACAAGGGGATAGAGCAGGCATCTTGGAAAACATATGTTAGTATATTTGCCATGAAAATTTCCCCAACCTCATTAGAGAGGCCAACTTACAAATTCAGGAAATGCAGAGAACACATTTGAGGTAGTACACAAGAAGACCATCTGCAAGACATAATCATCAGATTCTCCAAGGTGAAAATGAAAGTAAAAATAATGTTAAAAGGCAGGTAGGAGGGGCAGGTCATCTGAAAAAGGAACCCCATGAGTGGACCTTTCAGCAGAAACCCTGTAAGCCAAAAGGCATTAGAGACTTATATTCAAGATTCTAAAAGAAAATAATTTCCAAGCCAGAATTTTATATTCAGCCAAACTAAGTTTCATAAGCAAAAGAGAAATAAAAATCCTTTTCAGACAAGTAAATTATAAGGGAATTTATTACCACCAGACCTGGCTTACAAGAGGTGCTGAAAGGAGTGCTAAATATGGAAAGGAAACACGGTTACCAGCCACAACAAAAACAAACTTAATTACACAGACCATTGACACTATAAGGCAACCACACAAACAAGTCTGCGTAAGTCAGCCAACAACACAATGACATGATCAAATCCACATATATCAATGTTAACCTTGAATGTACATGAGCTAAATGTCCCAGTTAAAAAGCATAGAGTGTAAAGCTGGATAAAGAAGCCAGATCCAACAGCATGATATCTTCAAAAGACCTCTCACGCAATAACACCCATAGGCTTAAAATGAAGGGATGGAGAAAAATTTACCAAGCAAATGGAAATCAGAAAAAAGCAGGGGTTGCTATCCCAGTGTCAGACAGAACAGAACTTTATACCAACAACGATAAAAAAAGACAAAGATGTGCATTACATAATGGTAAAGGGTTCAATTCAACAAGAAGACCTAACTATCCTAAATATATATGCACCCAACACAAGAGCACCCAGATTCATGGAGCAAGTTGTTAGAGATCTATGAAGAGACTTACTTCCACACAATAATAGTGGGAGACTTCAATACTGACAGTATTAGACAGAACATCAAGGCAGAAAACTAACAAAGATATTCAGGATCTGATGTCCACACTTCACCAAATAGACCAAAGAGACAACTACAGAACTCTTGACCCCCAAACGTTAGAATACACATTCGTCTCATCTGTACATGGCACACACTCTAAAATTGATCATACAACAGGCCATAAAACAATCTTCATCAAATTAAAAAAAAAATACCAACCACACTTTCACAACACAGTGCAATAAAAAAATAAAAATCAATGCTAAGAAAATTGCTCAAAATGATATAATTACATGGAAATTAAACAACCTGCTCCTGAAAGACTTTTGGGTAAATGGTGAAATTATGGCAGAAATAAAGACATTCTTTGAAACTAGAGAAGAAAGACAACATATCAGCGTCTCTGGAACATAGCTAAAGTAGTGTTAAGAGGGAAGTTTATAGCACTAAATGCCCACATCAAGAAGTCAGAAAGATCTCAGATTAACAACCTAATATCACATCCAGAGGAACACAGGAAATAAAAGCAAAACAACTCCAAATCTAGCAGAAGACAAGAAATAACACAAATCCAGCCAGGAGCAGTGGCTCACACCTTCAATCTAGCACTTTGGGAGGCCGAGGCAGACAGATCACTTGAGGTCAGGAGTTTGAGACCAGCCAGCTACAACAAAAAGTAACCCAAATCAGAGCTGAACTGAAGGAAATAGAAACACACACACAAGATCAATTAATCCCTGAGTTGGTATTGTGAAAGAATTAACATAAATAGACTAGCTAGACTAATAAAAAGAGAAAGAATATTCAAATAAACATAATCAGAAATGACAAGAGAGCATGACCACTGACCCCACAGAAATACAAAAAAACCCTCAGAGGCTACTATTAAGTTGGTGCAAAAGTAATTGCGATTTTCACCATTACTTTCAATGGCAAAAACCAGAGTAACTTTTGCACCAACCTACAACTCTATGCACACAAGCTAAAAAATCTTAAAGAAATCAACCAACTCCTGGAAACACAACCTCCCAAGATTGAACCAGACAGAAATTGAATCCCTGAACAGACCGATAATAAGTTCCAGAATTGAATCGGTAATAAATAAGCCTACTAATAAGAAAAAGCACAGAACCAGATGGATTCAGAGCTAAATTCTATCAGATGTATAGAGAAAAGCTGATACTATTCCCAAATGAATAAAAATTACTCTACCGTAAAGACACATACCTACATGTGTTGATCACAGCATTGTTCACAATAGCAAGGACATGTAATCAACCTAAATGCCCATCAACGGTAGACTGGATACAGATATTGTGGTACTCATACATCATGGAATACCACACAGCCAAAAAAGAGAAAAACAAAAACACAAGACATTATTCTCTGCAGCAACATGGACAGAGCTGGAGGCCATTATCCTAAGCAAACTAATTCAGGAACAGAAAACCAAATATCGCATGTTCTCACTTATAAGTGGGTGGTAAACATTAAGAAAACATGGACACAAAGAAGGGAATAACAGCCACTGGGCCTACTTGAAGGTAGAGGAAGTGGGAGGAGGGAGAGGTTGAAAAAAAAAAAAAAAACTGCATATCGGGCACCATGCTTATTACCTGGGTGATAAAACAATCTGTACACCAAACCCCCATGACACAGAATTTACCTACATAATGAAACTGCGTGTGTACTTCTGAATGTAAAATAAAAGTTTTAAAAAAGAAATTTTATTTCAGTGATTGGACCGTTTGACCATTAGCAATGACATATTGCCATTTCAACTGGTTACACTACTTTCATGCTATAATAGCAACATTGACTACTCAAGGTAAAAGACAAAATTTAGGCCATCAGTAATGGTCAATAAAACATTAATACTGTACCAGAAAGTTTCTTCTTTTATGTGAAGAGACACAATTTGATTATCCTGAAAAATTATTTTGTTTACATAATTGTAATCAAATGTTATCTCATTATACAGATACACACATTTTCAAATATAGCAATGTATATATTTTTAAAGAGCATGAACTTATTTTTAGGGTTAGATGTGTAGAGTTTTAGTAGGAATCCCTTGAACAACCACAGTCCAATCACTAATTTTAAATGATAAACAACTGTGATCCAGAAAGGTCAAATAGCTTGTGCAAGAGGACTGAGAAGGTGAGTGGCCAGGCCAATGTCATCACCAAAGTCTTCAGCCTTTGAAGAAATGACATTGATGCCTGAACTCCTAATGCCCTTCTTACAATGTCCTGGGAGAAAGGCACACATTTTTTTAATTCATTATTTTTTTAGTCTGCTACTAACGTGTACAGTGGTCAAACAGGATTTGACTATTTAAAATCATTAATATTTTACAGGTCAGGGTATTAGTAACCGACAGCTAGTGAAGTAACACATTGTTTCAATTTGTCTCATTCCAAGTGATGATGTTTGCTTTGATTACTTGACCTAGGTGGTATTTTCCAGAGTAAAGTTATTCCCTTTGTAATTAATAATTATTTTATCAGGAGATACATTAAAACTTTAAGAATACACTGTTTCTCATGAAACTTAATTTTTTCATATATTAATTTATATCAGAAAAGACACATAGTTTTCTACTTTGTCAATGGGTTAACTCCATATCATTGTATCATTATTTAATTCGCTCCTTAAAATGGTCCTGGTTGGGCCAGTGGGAATCCCTTTAACTAGTTTCTATGTCTTTTCTTTGCATCTGCATCATTATTTTAGAGAGCTCCCTTGCTTTCTGGCCCAAGATACCCAGAATCATCTTGTAGTTTTTCTGGCCCAGCCATTAAGCCAGCATTTTTCTGAGGATACTAGATGGTTTTTTTATTTTTAGTGGAGAATAATATTTAGAAGTTATAATCTGTGTTGGGTATGCTCATTGCTGTTGAGACATTATTGTTCCCCAGCCTTTTCAATGGACAGGGCTAAGGAATATATGTATGTACAAACACAAGTAATGTAAAATGGTTACATATTATAGTACAATATATTACAGTGGAAACTTATATTTGTTTCTGTATCCATCTGTATGTTTTGAAAACCTTGAATTCACAATGAAGCCTCCAATTCCGGACTATCATCATACTTTCTTATAATTTCATTTTCCATCTTTATAATTTCTTCTGTAACAGTATGAAAATTAGTTCACATTGTTTTCTAAACATATATATTCTAAACATATGTTTGTGTGTGTGTGTATATTTATTTATTTATTTATTTATTTATTTATTTATTTATTTCATGAGTCCTCACATGCATTATCAAACTCCTATTGCTGCCATTGCTACCAGCTTCCCCCAACATGGCTGCCTCCTCACACTGCTCAGAAGTCTGTTGCTCTTTCACCACTGCCTTCCTCACCACACTCTGGCAATGATACCATGCACCTGAACTTCACCCTGCCTATCTTTTCCCTTCTCAGCCACTTTGCGTACTTACACTTCACTCCAGGATACCCTTCTCTAAGGATGCCCTCCTTACCCTGATCAAGATCTGATACTCTTGCTAGATTGCTTCCCGTGCTGATGCTTTCCTCACCTTGCTGAATCTCTGGCACGTCTCACTAGATGGTGCCTCTAGTTAACACCCTGTTTTTCCTCCCGTCAGGCTCTGACACCTTGAACTGGACTGCCTTTCTCTATGCACTTTTTTGTTACTGTGCCTGAGCTCTGACAAAACACACTTGGCTACTCCTTCACCTGCACATTCTCTACTCAAGCTCTGACATTCCATGTTGGACTATCCCTTTCCTTACCTTAATTTGGCTCTGATATCTCATATACCTGCAGGGGCTCTGACACCTTATGCTAGGAAGTAAGAAGTCCTTTGCAGCCACTGAGGGCAATATCCCCTCGAAGCCTGCTCTGAAACGCGAAGAAAAGGATAAACAGCCGATTCTGTGTCATTTCCTTTAGCTTTAGAGATGTCTGAGGATTTGATCCTTGGCCAATTATTCTTACAACATATACGCATAAAATCATTTAAAAAATTCTATACTAAATTCAAGGGAGATATGAACCTTATCAAAATATCTGTTGAACCAGACACTGTCAACATTGTCTATTAAATAAGGAAAAACCAGCTTTGATGACACACAACTGCATTTGTAGAAGGAAGCCGGTCATGGACTCCCAGTCATATATATTCGAAGGGCTATGTGATTATCTTGTTATTAAAGGCTAAAGGGACCCTAGAGCTTATTGGCTTCCCTGAGCTGAGGTTGTCTGCACATATTCAACCTCATTCCTTAGCATAAAATGACTGGGACACCAGAAGCTGAGTCTAGGGATCACATATTTCCACTATAGTCTGGCTGTGGATACTGTGTAGGCTGTTCTTTTCTTTAAGCTTTAGCTAACTAAACTTGGTGCTTGCTAAAGGCTATTACATTTAATAAATTTAATTATTGATAGAAATCTGAGCCTGTGGCTGCAGGTAGAGCATAGTGGAAGTTGTAGCACTCTTGGCCCATTAAAGAATACATAACTAAGCAAGTCTGGGTTTAGAAGAAAGGCCATAAAATCACTATACTATATAGTGTGTGCTTCTGTGAGTCATTCAACATAGGCAAAAATGTTGATCAGTCTTCTGAAGTCTTTGAAAAAGGTTGGTTGTGGGAATAGAAGACACAATTCTGGGAATCTAGCCAAGGTTAGCTTCCAGGCAGGGGATCAGACCTTTGAGTCAGCAACAAATAAGAGACAAGTATTTTCTGTTAGGAGGTAAAGGATATAAATTAGACTGAATATATATATATGTGCTCTTCTTAATTGGTTATGGAAGTACCACTCCTTTTTTGGATTATCTACATCTCCAGATTTTAAACAAAATGAGAGAGAGGAAAAAGCCTAAGAAGTAGATGCCAAACTGCTGGGCGCAGTGGCTCACACCTGTAATCCCAGCATTTTGGGAGGCTGAGGCAGGCAGATCACCTGAGGTTGAGGGTTCAAGACCAGCCTGACCAACATGGAGAAACCCCTTCTCTACTAAAAATACAAAATTAGCCAGGCGTGGTGACACATGCCTGTAATCCTAGCTACTCGGGAGGCTGAGGCAGAATTGCTTGAACCCGGAAGGTGGAAGTTGCAGTGAGCCGAGATCGTGCCACTGTACTCCAGCCTGGGGAACAAGAGCGAAACTCCGTCTCAAAAATAAATAAATAAACAAAAGAAGTAGATGCCAGACGATATAAGAATGAATACTTAAGTAAATACAAATATTTTTCACTTTATGTTCATAATTTACAAGTGCAAACTAGCTATCTGCACAGAAACACTAACCAAACTAATTTTTAATTATAATCTTTTAATTTTGTGATAATTATTGATTTGCTTGCAGCTGAAAGAAATAATTCTGAAAGATTCTGTGAATCATTTACTCGAGTTCCTACAATGATAACATCTTACAAAACTATGGTGCCATACTACTACTAGGATATTGTCATTGATGCTGTCAAGATGTAGAACATGTCTGTCACAACGAGCATCCTCACATTAACTTTTTATAATCACACCTACTTTTCTCCTACCTCATCCCCTCTTTAACCTTGGCAACCACTAATTTGTTCTCCATTGTCATAATTTTTTAAATTTCAAGAATAATATAAATAAATTCATATACTATATAACCTTTTGGGATTATTTCTGTATTCCTCAAAATTATCTGGAGACTCATCCAGTTTTTTGTGTGTAACAGTATTTTTTTTAATGCTGAATTGTATTCCATAGTATGGCTATACCACACTTTGTATAACCATTCACCTATTGAAGAACATCTGATGATTGTTTCTAGTGTTTGACTATTATAAGTAAATCTACTATAAACATTAGTGTACAGGTTTTCTATACATTAGTATAGAAGTTTTTATTTTCCTGGATAAATGCCCAGGAGTTCAATTACTGGGTCAGGAGGTAGGTGGATGTTTAGTTTTTTAAGTGATTGTCAAACTGTTTTGCAGAGAATCGGGACCATTTCTTTCATATCCTCACTAGCAACAAAGTGAAATAAATTCTGCACATTCCGACTGGCATTTGATGTTGTTAATATATTTCATTTTAGCAATTCTGATATGTGTGTAGTAATACCTTATGGTGATTTTATTTCCATTTTTGTAATGGATAATTATTTTGAAAATGTGTTCTTGGCTGAAATGTGTTTTCGTATAATTTGCCCATTCTCTTATTGGATTTTTTTTCACTGTTGAGTTCTGAAAGGATTTTTGGTACTAATATTTTCTCACTACTCAATATGTACGCTATTTTTTTTTCTTGTATTATTGCACTAGCTATGACTTCTAGTGCAATTCTGAATAAAGGGTGATGAGGAGACATCCTTGCCTTACTCTGGAATGGAGGGAGAAAACACGCAATTTCTTACTGTTAAGCATGACGATAGTTTTAGGCTTTTTGCAGATGTTCTTTGTCAAGTTTAGGAAGTTTCTCACTATTTTTAGTTTGAGAACTTTTTTTCTTTACCATTAATGAATTTTTAAAGTATCAAATACTCTTAATGTACTATAGCCTGTTGGTGTGCCGAATACATTATTTTCAAATGTTGAAACATAATTGCATAGCTACTATAAATCTCATTTGGTCATGGTGTATAATTATTTTTATACATTGTTGGAACTGATTTCATAATGTTTTGTTGAGAATTTTTGCATCTGTGTTTATGATAGCTATTGTCTGTAGTTTGTTTCTTGTAAGATCTTCAACTGCTTTTGTATAAGATTAATTCTATATTTATAGAATTATTTAAGAAGTGTTGCCTCTTACACTTTTTGGAAGAGACTGTTATATATATATTTATAAATATTAATATATATTTATATACATTATATATTTATATCTATTATATATTATATATATATTTTATATATATATTATATATATATATATATATATCCATGAAACTTGCACCTCAGTCACAATAATGAACAGATACATCACTGAAAAACTTTCTTCATGCTCCTTGGTAATTATTGCATCCTACCTCTTCCCCTCCTCCAGCACTTTCTGTCACTATTCATTAATTTGAACTTTCTAGAACTTTAAATGGGTTGATAAAATATGCTTTTCATTCTGACATCTTAGATTCAGCACAGATTTTGAAATTCATTTGTATTATAGCATGTAACAATAGTTAATTCTTTTTTGTTACTGAGTGGTATTTCACGCAAGAATATATATTAATTTGTTCACTAACTTGTTCATGGACATTTGGATTATTTCTACTTTTTAGCTATTAAAAATAAAGCTGGTAGAAACATTCATGTATCAGCCTTTGTAACACTTTCTTTTCTCTCATGTAAATATTTAGTTGCAGAATGATTGCATCATATTCAAAGCGTATACTTAACTTTCAAGAAATTGCCACACCGTTTTCCAAAGTAGCTTTGCCATTTTAAGCATCCATCAGCATTGTTGAAAGTTTTAGTTGCTCCATATGCTTACTAACACTTGGTATAATCAGTCAGTAATTTTCATTTCAGCCATTTTACTAGTTGTGTAATGGCATCTATATATGGTTTTAATTTGCATTTCCCTAATGACTAAAATGTTGAGCATCATTTTTCTGTTTATTTTCCATTCTTACATCTTTTTTGGTCAATGGTTGTTAAGATATTTGTCTCATTTTTAAAACACCGTTATCAGATATATGATTTGCAACTATATTGTCCTAGTCTGTAGGTTGTATTTTTCTTTTTTAAACTGTACCTTTGAAAGTGCAGAAGATTTTAGTTTTGATAAAATCGAATTAAACAATTTATTCTTTCATAAATCATATTTTTGAAATCATATCTAAGAAGTTTTTGTGTAACCCAAGGTCAAAAAGCCTTCTAGCTGTCCTCTATAAGTATTGTAGTTTTGCATTTTATGCTTTTTTATGATCAAATTTAAAGGAATTTTTATATGTAGTCAAAAAAAATTTTTTGTTTTGCCTATAGATATCTAATTATTTTAACATCATTTGTTTAAAAAAAAAACTGTCTTTCTTCCACTGAATTGTATTTGTATCTTTGTCATAAATCAATTCTCAACAAATGTTTGTCTCTTACTGGATTCTCTACTTAGCTCTATTGATTTCTTTTTCCTATCTTTGAGTCAAATACCACCTGTCTTCATTACTACAGTTTTATAATAAGTTTTGAAGTCAGATAAGAATCTTGATTTTATTCTATAGATAGGAATTAGAGCCAGGCACCATGGCCCACCTTGTAATCCTAGCACTTTGGGAGGCAGAGGCAGGCGGATCACTTGAGCTCAGGAGTTTGAGACAAGTCTGACCAACATTGTGAAACTCTGTGTCTACTAAAAATACAAAAGTTATTCGGACATGGTGGTACATGCCTGTGACCTCAGCTACTCTGGTGGCTGAGGCATGAAAATCACTTGAACCCAGGAAGTGGAGGTTGCCGTGAGCCGAGATCACGCCACTGCACTCCAGCCTGGGCGACAGAATGAGACGCTGTCACCACCACCAACAACAATAACAATAATGACAACAGAAATTAGGAAGTACTTCAACTTTGTTCCTCTTGTAAAATATTATTTTTTGTTGTTTTGGGAACTTTGCATTACCATGTGAATTTTAAAATTGGCTAATCAATTTCTGAAAAAAACCTTTCAGTTTTCATTTAATATACACATTAATTTAGGAAAAACTGATATCTTAAATTCACAATTCATAAACATTTCTCTGTTTATGTCTCCTTTGCATTTCTCCTTTTCTTAGGCCTTCATTAATTTCTCTCATAATTGTTTTACAGTTTTTGATTTGCTGGTCTTGTACATCTTTTTGCATTTTATATTTTAATGTTATTCTAAGGGTGTTTTTAAATTTCAATTTCAGATTGACCATTAGTGGAATATAGAAATGCAGTTTCTTTTACTATTTTGATTTTGTATCCTGCAATATTGCTAAATTTGTTTAGTATTTCTAGGATTTTTTAATATTCTATTTGATTTTCTATGTAGATTATGACATCATCTGCAAACTAAGATAGTATTACTTTTTATTTTCCAATTTGAATTCTATTTACATATTTTTCTTGCCTGTGTGTACTGCATATACCTTCTAGTTGAATATATGTGATAATAGCAGACATCCTTGTCTTGTTCCTAATCTTAGGGATAAAGTGTGTAACTTATTACCATTAAATATGATGTTAGCTGTAGGATTTTCATGGAAGTTCTTCATTAGGTTGAGGATTTCCCCTTTTGGCTATATCTTTCATCAGAAATGGATGTTGGAATTTTGTAAAAGTTTTTTCCTGAGTATATTGAGATGGTCATACTTTTTTGTTGTTAATATGTTTAGTTGCATTGATATTTTAATTTTAAACTAGGTTTTCATTCCAGTGATAAATTCTTATCCTTCTAATATATCATTAGATTCAATTTCTTAAAGTTTTGATTAAAATTTTTGCATTTATTAATGAAGGATATTAGTTTGTACGTTTCATTATCTTGTAACATCTTTGTCTGGTTTGAGTATCAGTGTATTGCTGCCCTCATAGAATGAGTCGGAGAATGTTCTCTGCTTTGCAATTTTCTGGAAGAGATTGTATAAAATTGATATGATTACTTTCTTAAATGTTTGGTAGAACTCACCCATATAGTTGTCTGGCCTGGGGTTCTTTTTCTCAGTAGGTTTTTAACTACATATTCAATTTCTTTAAATGATATGGAACTATTCATGATATCTATTTCTTCTTAAGTGAACCTTCATAGTTTGTATTTTTCAAGGAACATTTTCATTTCATTGAAACTATGAAATTTAAAGCCATAAAGCCATTTATAAAATTTCTTTATTATCCTGTAAATATTTATAGAACCTGTACTGATATCACATCACCTACCTCATTCCTGATATTAGTAATTTGTTTCTTCTTTCTTTCCTGGTAAGTTTGGTGAAAGGCTTACTGATTTGGGGTTTAATCAAAGAAACTGTTTTATTGATTTTTCCATGCTGTTTTTCTGTTTTATATTTTAGGATATTCATGTTTATTTTTATAATTTTATTCATTCTCCTTGCTTTGGGTTTATTTTGCTGATCTTTTCCCAGTTTTTTAAGTTGAAGTTGTTTATTTGAGGACTTTATTCTTTTTTTATATTGACATTTTGTACTATACATTTCCACCATGTACTACTCAGTGGCAAACGACATGTTTTGATATGCTGTGTTTTTACTGTTATTCAGTTCAAAATACGTTTAATTTGTATTCTGATTTTTTCTGTTACCCATTAGTTATTTAAAATGATTTGTGTGGTTCCAGACATTTGAGAATATTCCAAATGTCTTTCTGTAATCAATCTCTAATTTAATTTCATTTTGGTTAGAGAATATTCTTTGTAAGAGTTGAATTCTTTTAAACTTATTAAAACATTTTATTGCTCAGAAGATGGTCTATCATACTAAATGTTCCAGGTGCACTTAAAAAGAATGTACATTCTGCTGTTGATGGGTGGAGTGGTCAAAAAATTTTTAATCACTTCAAGGTGATTTAATGTGTTTTTTTTTTTATAATTTTACTGATTCTGTCTACATTTTCTGTTATTTATTGAAAGAGAAATATTGGGATCTCTGGCTATAGTGGTGGACTCTTCTATTTCTCCTTACATTTCTATCAATTTTTGCTTTATGTATTTTGAAGTTCATTTATTAAGATAATAAACATTTGGTAATGTTATGTACTTTTGCTAAATTGATGAATCTACTTTTACTGACATGGTTATAGCCACTGAAATTTTGTTTTTAGTGGTATTAACATGGTCTATTTTTTCTATTGTTTTAAACCTATTTTTGTCTTTATAAAGTTTGTTACTTATGAACATCATATAGTTGTGACATGTGATTTTATCCAATCTGAAAATCTCCTCCTTTTAATGGAAGTATTTATACCACAGCAGTTTAGTGTGATTATTGATATAGGTAAATTGCACTATGTCATCTTGCTGTCTGTTTTTTATTTGTCTCATCTTTTGTTGTTTATTATTTTACACATTTATTGTTAAAGTTTTTCTCCCTTTTTGGATTATTTTATGATTAAATTTTATTCCCTTTGTTGTCCTGTTAACTTTTTTAATTTTGTTATTTTAGTGATTAGGGTTTAGTGTGAACATCTTTAACTTACCACAGTCTGCCCTTAAGTGATATTATATCACTTCACATGTAGCATAAAAGCCTTTTAAAATTTAGTATTAGAATAACTATGTTTCTTAGATAATTCGGGCTACTTAACAAAGTACCATGGGCCGTATAGCTTATAAACAATGTAAATTTATTTTTCACAGTTCTGGAGACTGGGACATCCAAGATCAAGTCACTGGTAGATTTAGTGTCTGGTAAGAGTCTATTTCCTGATTCAAAGATGGTGCCTTTTAGTTGTATCCTCACATAGTCAAAGGGGTAAGGCTTCTTTCTGGGGCCTCTTTTGTTAGAACACCAATTCCATTCAGGAGGAATCTACCTTCATGACCTAACTACCTCCCAAAAGACCCCTACTTCTCATACCATCACTTTGGTGAAAAGGTTTCAACATATGAATTTTGGGTGAACACAAACTACATAACTATAAAGTATTTTTGTGTGTGTGGAGCATTGGTGAAGAGTGTTAAAACAATACAAAAAGATGAGTAGGACTTTGCAACTGCCTTTAAATATGTTATACTGTTGCTTCTGTTTAGAACCATGAGCAGAACAACGAAGTTATATTAACTTGGTTCTTCCGGTACAAGAATTCTAGAAATAGATTGTCTAAACAATGTCTTCAAAATGCCAGAAACCTTATAGAAAATACTACATTTGATTAAAGAGAATTTTATTGATAAGATCTCAGAGTTTTATGGAAAGGCATTATCTTACAAGGTTTTATGAACCATTATTATATGCTATTTGACATGAAAAATGTAAATATTTGTCTCTTGAAAAAAAATTTCCAGGTCCAAACTTGTTTTGAACACACTGATTGTTTCCAATCTTACAGAGTCTCAGTAGAGATTCTCAGTAAAGATTTAAACATTCTCAGTAAAGAGATCCTGTGAACAAACCTTTTAATTAACTAATTGTTTTCAGAACTTATATGACTATATTGCTATATATCTTCTGTTTTTCTTACCTATATTTCTCATCCATCCTTCTCTACTCTGCTCTCTGCCTTGAAAGACTGACCTGTATGTGTTGCAGCAACAGATTTCTTAGCCCTCTAACTTCACTATGGGTTTGACTTATACCAATAAGAAGAAAGAAAGACATTCAGGTACTTGTTCCTTCAGTTTCAATTCTACTTGGGTATTCCTATTTTTGTCCCTGATAGAAAATCACATCTCCTAAACACAGCCTTTCACACATGACTCTTTCTTTTCATGTTCAGGTTAGGTTCTCCTCCTTTTATCCTTTTATCTTATATCAGTAACAGGTAATAACCCTGGGTTACTGTACTTTCCCTTTTGGCTTATTTAGAATCTGTCCATACCTTGGAAATAGCAAAGCTGTTCCTGAAATGTCCTTCCTGCTGAGGTTTTCTTTTATTTTTTTTCCAGAAAAACTATTAACATCTATTAGAACCCTAGTGTTCCAGAGACTGTAATTTAGGACACTTGAGTGCTATAAAGGGCCATGGAGTATTACTCAGTGGGCATGGTATTTAGTTTCAGCTGTAATGAAAAAATGGTTTTGAAAACTTTATTGAATCACTTGACCTCTTTAAGATTTATTTTCAACATACGTACAATAAATTCATCATATTAGGTGATTCCTAGAGTTCTTTTAAACTTGAATACACTTGAGATACTATTTTCTTAGCCATCATACAAGGTACTCTATCAGAGCATTAATAAATTTACAGTGGGTTGAGGTAGAGCAAAATGGTGGAACAGACTCCACCAATCATTTCTCCCACAAGGATACCAATTCAACAACTATTTACACTACAAAAGCACCTTAATAAGAACCAAAAATCAGGTGAGCACCACAGTACCTGGTTTTAACTTCATATCTCTGAAAGAGGCACTGAAGAGGAAAAAAAAAAGCCAAAAATCGCTGACAGCACCCTTCCCTGGCAGTGGTGGCATGCTGCAGAGTGAGTTTTGTGCACTAGGCAGAGGACTGGCTCAGTGCTGCCCTATTATAGCAGAAAAACAAAACCGGACCAAAGTCAGGTGACTCCTGCCCATTGAGGGAACATTTAAGCCAGCCATAGTCAGAGGATAATCCCGATCTCAACATTCAAACTTGAGATCTCACAAGGGGTAAAGTGCTCTGCAACCCTAAATAGTTTTGAAAGGATATCTAGGCCACAAGGACTGTAAAGCCTGGGTGAATCCTAGTGCAGATGTAGGCTCAGAGCCAGAAGACGGGGGAACATGAGACCTGTTGAGACACCAGCAAGGGCAGCTACAGGAGTGCTGGCATCACCCTTCCCCTAACCCCAGGCTGCACAGCTCATGACTCCATAAAAGACACCTTTCTTCTGATTGAGGATAGGAGAAAAAAGACTGTGGAGGATTTTGTTGTGCCTCTTGGACACCAGCTCTGTCACGGCAGAATAGGGCAATGGTCAGAGATGTGAGGCCCCTTTTCTAGGCTCTAGCTTCTGGATGACATTTCTAGACACTCGCTAGGATAGAAAGGAACCTGCTGCCTTGAACGGTATGACCCAGTCCTGGCAGGATTCATTACCTGCTAACTGAAGAGCCCTTGGGCCCTGAATAACCAGCACTGATACCCAGGTACTACATCGAGGGCCTTGGGTGAGACTCTGAGATTTGCTGGCTTCAGGTGAGACTCAGTGCATTACCAGCTGTGGTGGCTAGAGGGCGAGACTCCTTCTGCTTCGAAAAAGCAGAGGGAAAAGTAAAGGGGACTTTGCCTTCCACCTTAGGTACCAGCTTGGTCGCAGAAGTGGAGGCTCTGGGGGCCTCAATTCTGGGACTTGACTCTCGAATGGCATTTCTGGACTTGCCCTGGCTCAGAGGGGAGACCACTGCCCTGAAGGGTGAATCCTAGCCAGGCAGCATTCACCACAAACTTACTGAAGAGCTCTTGGGGCTTAGGGGTATACTGGCTATAGTCTGGCCGTACTCTCCATGGGCCTGTGATGGTAGTGGCCATTGGATGAGGCTCCTCTGGCTTTGGAAAGGGAAAGGAAGAGTGAGAAGGACTGTGTCTTGTGGTTCGAATGCCAGCTCAGCTGCAGTACAATAGAACACCAGATAGACTTTTAAGGATTTTTACTCTAGTCTCGGGCTCCCAGATGGTACCTCTGGACCCATTTGGGGACTGGGGCAAATCACCACCCTGATGGAAAAAACACAAGTCTGACTGACTTTGGCACCTGGTGTTTTTAGAAGGCCAGGCCTTGCGAGAACACAGGTGGTAGCTAGGGATTGGTTACAGCAGGCCTTGGACCTGACCCTGAGCCGTACTGACTTTAGGTCTGATCCAGCACAGTCATAATGATGATAGCCACAGGGTGCCTGAGCCACTCCATCCCTAGTTTCAGGTGGCTCGGAATAGAGACAGAGACTCCATTTGTTTGGGAGAAAGTAAGAGAAGGGAACAAGTGTTTTCCTGGTAATCCAGAGAATTCTTCTGGACCTTGTCCAAGATAATCAAGGTGGTACTTCTATAAGTCTGCAAAAAGCACAGTATTACTAAGTTTGGGGTACTCCTAAAGTAGATTCAGCTTAGATCACAACACCCAAAGTCTTTTGAATATTTGGAAAACCTTCCCAAGAAGAAAGGGTACAAACAGCCCAGAGTGAGAAAACTACAATAAATACCTAATATTTAATGCCCAGACACAGACAAACGTCTTCATGTATCAAGAGGATCCAGGAAAACATGACCTCACCAAATAAACTAAATAAGGCACAAGGGACCAGTTCTAGAGAAACAGAGGTATATGATTTTTTGGATAAAGTATTCAAAATAGCTGTTTTCAGGAAACTCAATAAAATTCAAGACAACATGGGGAATAAATTCAGAATTTTATTAGATACATTTAAAAAAGAGATTTAAGTAATTAAAAAGAATCAAGAATAAATTCTGGAGCCGAAAAATGTGATTGGCATAATGAAGAATGCAACAGAACCCTTTAACAGCAGAACTGATCAAGCAGAAGAAAGAATTAGTGAGCTTGAATACAGGCTATTTGAAAACATACACTCAGAAGAGACAATTGAAAAATGAGTAAAAAGACTACTGCCTAAGTATTCTCAAGACCTAGCACTCTATAATCAACCTACAGGATCTAGAAAATAGCCTCAAAGAGGCAAACATAAAAGTTATTGGCCTTAAAGAGGAGGTAGAGGAAGAGATAGCAGCAGAAAGTTTCTTCAAAGGGATAATAACAGAACTTCCCAAACCTAGAGAAATACATAAATATCCAAGTACAAGAAGGTTATAGAACACAGGGTAGATTTAACCCAAAGAAGACTACCTCAAGGCATTTAATAATCAAACTTCCAAAGGTCAAGGATAAAGAAAATATTCTAAAAACAGCAAGAAAAAAGAAACAAGTATGATACAATAGAACTCCCCTATGTCTGGCAGCAGACTTTTCAGGGGAAAACAGACCAGGAGAGAGTGGCATGACACATTTAAAGTGCTGAAGGAAAAAAACTTTTACCCTAGAATAGTATTAGGTTGTTGCAATAGTTAGTGCGATTTTAGGTTTGTGCAAGAGTTGTTGCATTAAAACGTAATGGCAAAAACTGCAATAACTTTTGCACCAACATAATATATCTGATGAAATTATCCTTCAAACAAGAAGAAGAAATAGAGACTTTTCCAGACAAACAAAAGCCAAGGGATTTTATCAAAACCAGACATTTTCTACAAAAATTCCCAGAGAGAGTTCTTCAGTCAGAAAGAAGAGAATGTTAATGAGCAATAAGTAATTACCTGAAGCCACAAAACTCACTGGTAATACTGAGTACACAGGAAAACATGGAATATTATAACAGTGGGATTAAGGTGTATAAACTACTCTTATCCTAAGTAGAAAGACTAAATGATACATCATTCAAAAATAAAAACTTCACCAATTTTTGAAGACATCAAAAATATAATAAGATATAAAAAATAAAAAAGTGAGAGGGTGAAAGTAATATGGGGAGTTTTTATTACTTTATTTTTTGCTTGTTTCTTTATGCAAAAAGAGTTAAGTTGTTATCAGCTTAAAATTAGGGGTCATACGATAATATTTGCTACCCTCATGGTGACCTCAAACCAAAACCTAAAAGAGATACACAAAAAATTAAAAGGAAGAAACTAAATCATATCACCAGAGAAAATCACCTTCACAAAAAAAAGAGGACAGGAAGGAAAAGAAGAGGGAACAGAGGACCACAAAACAACCAAAAAACACATAACAAAATGGAAGAAGCCAAGTCCTTACTTATCAATAACAACATTGAATGTATGGACTAATCTCTCTAATCAGAAGACACAGAATGTTTGAATGGACAAGAAAATAAGAACCAATGATCTGTTGCCTACAAGAGACACACTTTACCTATAAAAGCACACAGAGACTGAAAATCAAGGGATGAAAAATATATATTTCATGCCACTGGAAACCAAAAAGGAATGTAAGTAACTATACTTAAATTAGACAAAATAGATTTCAAGACAAAAACTATAAGAGGAGACAAAGTAGGTCACTATATAATGACAAAGGGGTAAATTTAGCAAGGTGATATAACAATTTTAAACATAGGTGCACCTAACACTGGAGCAGCCAGATATGTAAAGTTAATATTATTAGAGCTAAAGAGAGAGATAGGCCTCAATACAATAATAGTTAGAGACTTCAACACCCCACTTTTAGCACTGGACAGATCTTCCAGACAGAAAATCAACAAAGGAACATTGGATTTAACCTGCACTATAGACGAAATGGATGTAATAGATACTTACAGAACATTTCATCCAAGAGTTACAGAATACACATTTTTTTCTTCTCAGCACATAGATCATTCTCAAGGATATACCATATGTTAGGCCACAAAAGAAGTCTAAAACATTCAAAAAAATTGAAATAATATCAAGCATCTTCTCTGACAATATAATAAAACTAGAAATTAATAACAAAAGGAATGCTGGACATTATGCAAATACATGGAAATTAAACAATATGACCAAACTGAATGACCAATGTAGGTCAATAAAGAAATTAAAAACGAAATTTAAAAAAAAGCTTCTTGAAACAAATGACAGTGCAAACACAACATACCGAAACCTAGAGGATACAGCAAAAGTGGTACTAAGAAGAAAGTGTATTGTCATTAGTTCCTACATAAAAAAATAAAAAACTTCAAATAAGCAACCTAATGTTACATCTTAAAGAGCTAGAAAAGCAAGAGCAAATCAAACCAAACTTATATATAATAGAAGAAAATAATAAAGATTAGAGCAGAAATAAATGAAATTACAATGAAGAAAATAATACAAAAATGAATGAAAGAAAAAGTTGGTTTTTTGAAAAGTTAAACCAAAGTGACAAAATTTTAGCCAGAGTAACTAAGAAAAAATGAGAGAAGGTCCAAATAAAATCACAGATGATAAAGGAGACCTTACAACCGATAAGCGTAGAAATTGAAAGGATCATTAGTGGCTGCTATGAGCAACTATGTGCCAACAGGTTAGAAAATGTAGAAAAGTGGGCGAATTACTAGACACATAAAATCTACCAACATTGAACCATGAACAAATTGAAAAACTGAATAGACCACTAAGTAATGAAATCAAAGCTGTAGTAAAAATCTCAGTTGGGGCTGGATATGGTGGCTCATGCCTGTAATCCCAGCACTTTGGGAGGCCGAGGCGGTGGATCACGAGTTCAGGAGATCAAGACCATCCTGGCTAACATGGTGAAACCCTGTCTCTACTAAAAATACAAAAAATTAGCCTGACATGGTGGCAAGTGGCTGTAGTCCCAGCTACTTGGGAGGCTGAGGCAGGAGAATGACGTGAACCTGGGAAGCGGAGCTTGCAGTGAGCCAAGATCGTGCCACTGAACTGCAGCCTGGGCAACAGAGCAAGACTCCATCTCAAAAAAAAAAAAAAAAAAAAAAATCTTGTCCAGGCATGGTGGCTCATGCCTGTGATCCCAGCACTTTGGAAGAGGTCAGAAGATCAAGACCATACTGACCAACATGGTGAAACCCCGTCTCTACTAAAAATACAAAAATTAGCTGTGTGCGGTGGTGCATGCCCGTAATCCCAGCTACTCAGGATGCTGAGGCAGGAGAATCACTTGAACCAGGGAGTCAGAGGTTGCAGTGAGCCAAGATCATGCCACTGCACTCCAGCCTGGGCAACAGAGCAAGACTCCATCTCAAAAAAAAAAAAAAAAAACAAACAAAATCCTCTTAGTCATGAAAAGCCAAGCACTTGATGGCTTCACAGCTGAATTCTGTGAAACATTTAAGGAGGAACTAATACCAATTTTACTTAAACTGTTCCAAAAAGCAGAGGAGTATGGAGTACTTTCATACTCCTTCTACAAGGCCAGTAATACCCTGATATCAAAACCAGCTGAAGACACATTCAAAAAAGGAAATTATAGGCCAGTATCTCTGATGAATATTGATGCAAAAATCCTCAACAAATACTAGCAAACTGAATTTGGCAATACATTAAAAAGATCATACATCATGACCAAGTGTGATTTATTCATGGAATGCAAGGATGGTTCAACATATGCACATCAAACAATGTGATATATCGTATGAACAGGATGAAGGACAAAACCATTTGATCATTTCAATTGATGCTGAAAAGTATTTGATAAAAATCAATATTTCCCTATAATAAAAAGCCTAAAACAACATTATAGAAGGAACATACCTCCTCAACATAATAAAAGTCATATATGCAGACCACAACTAGGATCATACTAAATGGCGAAAAACTGAAAATCTTTCCACTAAGTTCTGGAACATGACAAGGGTTGCCACATTCACTACTGTTATTCAACATAGTACTGGAAGCCCTAGCTAGAGCAGTCAGGCAAGAGAAAGAAATAAAATGTATCCAAATTGGAAAGACAGAAGTCAAATTATTCTTATTTGCAGATGATATGATCTTATATTTACAAAAACTTAAAGGCTTCACACATAAAGTTGCAGGATATAATATCAACATATGAAAATCAGTAGCATTTCTTTATGCTACAGCAGACAATCTGAAAAAGAAATAATAATGTAATCCCATTTAAAATAGCCACAAATAAAAGTAAATACCTAAGAATTACTAAGAATTAAATACCAAAAATGCAAAGGTCTCTATAATAAAAACTAGCAAACAATAATAAAAGAAATTGAAGAGGACACCAAAAAAAATGAAAAGATATTCAATGTTCATGGATTAGAAGAATCAATACTGTTAAAATATCTCTACTACCCAAAGCAATCTACAGATTCAATGAAATCCCTATAAAAATACCAATGACATTCTTCACAGAAATAAAAAATAACAATACTTCAATGTATATGGAACCACACAAGACCCAGAATAGTCAAAGTTATCCTAAGCAAAAAATAAAATGGGAGGAATCACTTTACCTGACTTCAAATTATACTACAGAGCTATAGGAGCCAAAACAGCATGGTACTGGCATAAAAAACAGATACATAGACCAATGAAACAGAATAGAGAACCCAGAAACAAATCCACACATTTACCTCAAACTCATTTTCAACAAATGTTCCAAGAACATATACTGGGGGAAAAACAGTCTCTTCAATAATGGTGCTGGGAAAACTGAATATCCATATGAAGAAAAATGAAGATATATACAAAATAGCCATATACAAAAACCAATCTGAAATCGACTAAAGACTTAAATCTAAGACCTCAAACTATGAAACTACCACAAGAAAACATCAGGGAATCTCTCTCACAGATTAGCCTGGTCAGAAGTTTCTTGAGCACTACCCTACAAGCACAGGCAACCAAAGCAAAAGTGAGCAAATGGGATCACCTCAAGTTAAAAGGCTTCTGGGGAGGCTGGGGCAGGAGAATGGCGTGAACCCAGGAGGCAGAGCTTGCAGTGAGCTGAGAGCCAAGATTGCGCCACTGCACTCCAGCCTGGGTGACAGAGTGAGACTCTGTCTCATAAAAAAAAAAAAAAAAAAAAAAAAAGCTTCTACACAGCACTCCCATATTTGTCGAAGCACTGTTCAAAATAGCCAAAATTTGGATGCAACCTGTGTCCATCAACAGATGAATGAATAAAGTTGTACTTATACACAATGGAGTACTATTCAGTATTGCATGTTCTCATTTATTTGTGGAACCTAAAAATCAAAACAACTGAATTCATGGAGTAAGAGAGTAGAAGGATGGTAACCAGAGGCTGGGAAGGGAAGTGAGGCAGTGTAGGGAGAGATGTGAGAGTGGTTATTGAGTACAAAACGTAGTTACAAACAATAACGCCTAGTATTTTATAGTACAACAGAGTGACTATAGTCAATAATAATTTAATTGTACATTTTAAAATAACAAACTATAATTGGATTGTTTGTAACACAAAGGATAAATGCTTGAGGGGATGGATATCCCATTTTCCATTATGGGATTATTAAGCATTACATGCCTGTATCAAAACATCTCATGTACTCCATAAATATATATACCCACTATATACCAACAATAATCCAAACAAAAGTTTTTGAAAGATTAAAAAAATTGTATACTATTTTTCACTGAGAATTTGCATTATTTTAGTTATAATACAGGTAGAAGCCTCAGAAAACCAAATTCAACCTATTATTTCAACTAAAGAAATAATAAAAAAGAAAAGCTATCAAATTACTTACTTTTGAAAAACAAAACTGTGTTATACATAAAGCCTTACTCATTGAAATTCATTGTGGAATGGGCACGGTGGCTCACGCCTATAATCCCAGTGCTTTGGGAGGCCAAGGCAGGTGGATCACCTGAGGTCAGAAGTTCGAGACCAGCCTGACCAACATGGAGAAACCCCATCTCTACTAAAAATACAAAATTAGCTGGGCTTGGTGGCATATGCCTGTAATTCCAGCTACTCAGGTGGCTGAGGCAGGAGAATCGCTTGAATCCAGGAGGCAGAGGTTGCCGTGAGCTGAGATTGCACCATTGCACTCCAGCCTGGGCAGCAAGAGCAAAACTCCATCTCAAAAAAAAAAAAAAAAAGAAAAAAAGAAATTCAGTGTGTACTCAATCAACTTGGTAGACATTATTTAGAATTTATATATAAGCTGTTAATAATTTAGTGAACTAACTTGGTATGTTTATGGTTCAAGAAGCTCAGCTAAAGATAAAATTGATTTTAAAAATTCAGAAATCCATAAAATACACCTATATGCACACACACACAAATATATATACATACTTCTTAACAACCAATAGAAGAGGGATAACCAATAACTAAAACAATTAGACTTGGTTAATCTCAGCCCAATTATGTTGAACCTGTGTGGCATGTTATTGATACTAGTTAATACCTTTTGGATGTTTAACTGATTACATGTATTCCTATGTCTTCAACTTAAGATTATTTTGTGAGATGATTTTCTATCTTTGGGATTATTATTTTACATTAGTTAAATAATAATTATTAAGATGATTGGAGCTCTTTTAGGTTGCTTGTAGTTAAGTCTAGCTTCCTTAAAGCTCTCTGTGGTTTATATATTATGTTTTCTCAAGGTCATAACAACAAAATGTAATAGTTTAGAATTAGTAAACCGGAGGCAGGAACCTTGGTAGTAAAGTGGATAATTAAAGGAGAGCTATCTAGTAAAAGGACTGTGATAAAAGTCATAGAATCTTTACTATAGATTCCATAGTAAATAGAAAGCTGCTTCCTATAACTGACAAATTGCTTTTGAATTATTATTTAAATTATGCCATTCTTAAATATAGTCACGTATACCTATTAAACACCATCTGGTAGTTTGGGGGTGGGCGGGATATAACTACCAAACTTCTTTATATTTTTTAATTAGCATTTAGTCTGAATTATACTTATCACTTCATTTGTATTAAATATTTATAGAGCACAGCTATTGCTGCTGGATATTTACAGCGTTGGACATCATAAATTGAATTTCAAAGAGAAAGGACAAAATTGCCTGTCCTTTCTTTGATACTGATACAACATTAGCATTGCCTTATGGTGAGGGATATTAACTATCTTTCTTGTCTCAAAAATGAATCCCGAAGTCACATTTGAGTTTTTCATATTTTTCTGTTTCCTTGACTTTTCTAAATTCTCTTTTATAAATCCTCTTTAATAGCATTACTTAAAGGGCAGTGTATTATAGTGAATAAAACCACATACTCAGGAGTCAGCTTCCTGGATTTGATTCCAACTGTACATCAATGAGCAGATAGTTAGTGAATATCTCTCTACTTTGATTTCCTTAGATGCAAATGAGAATAGTAAGTTTCCTATTAGGAATACACACACACACTCACACACACATACAAACACACGCGCGCGCGCAACCCGGTAGCCTTGCCTGACATATAGTGAGCACTACATAGGCATTTGCTATTAATTCCGCCTTCTTTTATCATTCACTTATTCACATTTTCTTTTCACTATGCCTTCTTGCTAATCTGCTTAATATTCTAAGTTTTTACTCACAGCTTTTTGACTCCATATTTTACCCAAGTTCCTATTAGAAAAAATATTTTTAATTCTGTTTAGCTATAAATTTTTTCCTAAAATGTAAATGTTTCCCTTCAGACTAAAACATAAGGTATTTTATAAGATCTAACATGTCTAAAATAACAAATACTAAATATTGTTAACTATCATTTATTTGTCCTTATTCTGTACAACCAAAATAGCTAGACAGGAAAATGACCAACTTGTACACATGTCTGTAAGGCAAATGGTTTGGCAGCCATCATTTTCTTCATTTTTGTCTAAATATTTTCTGTTTGTTTTTATTGTGAGAAGGGTTTTATAATTCACATTTTCTTGACTACTAGTTCTGATTACATTGCAGTAGATAAGGTAAACAAGAAAGTGTCCAGCAAGTTGTTCAAAACTGTGCTCATCATATTTCCAGCCCACACATTTCCTGGTGTTTGAATGTTGTCCTCATTTTCTTGAACACGGTTTTATATTGGAAGTAATAAACCTACTTTGTGAAATGTAAGGACATATCCTTTTTTGTTCTAAGCTTACCCAAAAGTTTATTTCTATATAAATGGATAACATTTTATAACTTCTCTCTACAAATTAATGACATCAAATGGGTTATTTAAAATTTGAAGCGGATAGCAACAATATGTCCCATTGAAACCTATGCATGATTAATATGAATGCAGTGAATATCAATAACATGAAGAAGTATTGGGGCTGACAAAATATTGGGACTGTTTGGATATAATCTTTTAGTGTTGTGTACTGGCTCTGAGACACTACCAATGAGAGCAACGTAATTTTCAAAAACACTTCAATTATCTTGGTGATCTTCACAGCTCACCTGAATCTATCAAAAGAGTATTTCCTTTCCCTCCTAAAAATTTGTGAGCTTGTATGCTTTTAGTTCAGTCTTCTGTTTCTGGATGCCAAGGCCTTCCCTTAGAAGGGCATATTGCTACTCTTTTGTATTTTACTCAGATAGTCCTGTGTCTGCTTTTATTGCTCAGTAATTCAATTAATCCTAATTGTTCTCAACTTTATTATCACCTTCTCCCATGGGAAGTTTCCTAGTATAATAATATATTGGATGATTTAAAATTTTTTCATTGACTCTGTAGTAAGACCAATTTTTAAGGTATTTTATTGAAATGCAAATTTTATACTTTTAAAATTTTATGTACCTGAATATATATGATTAATTGAAAGATGTAGGAAGGGGAAGAAACATCAGGACAATTTATATTATCTTCTTTTCTGAACCATTTTCAACAGACAGGGCCTTCTACATATGCAAATACACTCTCATTATATTGATTTTTTAAAACTCAAGACAAATGGAAACTGGGAAGACAAAAGTCGTTAGCACAATTTTTCCAGGCACAATAAAAAATTTATCGTATCTGTTTTTAATCCCTCCTCTTTGTTACTCTCTTCTGATCCACAGCCAAAAATGCAAGACAGGGTATATGGAACTCAAAATTTAGTCTCTGATAGCTCAGTTTTGTTTCTAAGGATTGGAAGATCACTTCAAAATTAAAACATTACTCTCACCTCTACTGCTGCTGCAATAATTTCAGGGAAGATGAGAGACTGGGTGGATTCCAGACAATGAACATAATTCATAGCCTGCTCTAAAGCTCTGTAGGACACTTTCTTTTAAATGTATAAGATATTAACATATCAGTCATTTTAAAGACTCATAGAGAATGAAAGACTTACCAGATAGTTTTTGATGTGTGAAATTTAGGGAAATGGGAGGTGAGCTATGTAGAAGGCAATGGAAGCAAGTGTGTGTATTACCTGGTGATGTCACAGCATCATAAGGGGAGAGGAGACAAAGGATAAGAAAGGACCTATGAAGAACTTAAAAGGTCAGTAAAAGGAAAAAGAAACAGAAATATCATTATTTTTAATTTTTTGTGTAAAAAGACAAATTTGGGGGCTTTTTTCTTAACGGTACACCTGGATATGATAATGAATTCACAGACCAAGAGTAGGCCTACACTCACACAAATGGGTAGTTCTTTTGTTAATGTAGGAATGTAGAAAACTTGCCAGTGTTTAAGCTGTAAGTTCCCATGTGTCTCTTTTCATTTTCATTATATGCCTATTTCAGTAAATTATTGGGTAAAAAGCATGTTTTCTTAAAAAATACACTAAAATGGTTTCAGATGGTGATCATGTTTTTCCTTATTGGATATAAAATAACAGATACACACTTTAACTATTCCACAAAAATTACAGGTTCTCAAACCAAAAATAGTACCTTTAATATGTATGTGTTTTATCTTCATTGCCCCTTTTCCTTAAAATGTTTAGACTGACAGCTCTTATTAATAGGTAAGTTGATTATGGGTATCTTCTTTTCATTCAGTTGAATGGCCTCCTGCAGTTTTTGAATGAATAAGATATTCCTACATTTTTAAAATTAGAATATAGAAACTCAAGACATGAAATTGACCATATCATGCATAATTCACACTTGAGTTTTGGGTACATTTTTATTTTTGTATTCATTTAGCATTTGAACTGTTGTGTGGCTTATGTTTCTTGTATATAAAAATCATTTGCCCTTATGGCCAAATGAAGTTATGCAAAAACAAAGTATTATGCAAGTAATTCTAGTCCCCACCCAAACAAAGATACATAATTTCCGTAATTGTGAATGGGAAAAATGACAAAATTAATTTGCATGAAGTAAAACAGTTTACAAATAGCAATCATGTTACCCTTAAAATAAATATTTTTTTCCTATATTACAAATTTTCTTCTGGAGAACTCAGTTTAAAAAATAAATCATTAAAAGAGCTTTCATAGTGTAAAGGGCAAGTGGGAATCAGAGTGGAGGCTTGACTATAAGCTTCATGAAGGAGAGGACTTGATCGCTCTCATTTACTATTTTATTCCCAGTGCCCAGAGCAATGCCTAGCTGAAAGTAGTTGACAAATAATTATTAATATAGCAATAAACTGTTATTGATACCAGTTGGCTGGGGAAGTCCTTGAATGTCAGGGGGACCCCACCCCAGCCAGTGTCCAGGCTCTTGTCACCATCTCGAAAATGAATTCAAGGATGGGTTGGCAAATACTGAAAGTACAGAGATTGTAAAGTGAAAAGTACACATTCAAGAAACGGGAGTGCAGGTGTACTCAAGAGAGAGTTGCAAAGTGGAGTTTGGGGTTTCTTCTTTTATGGGTTTTTATAACCAAGGGGTGGAATATTCATGAAGGTTTCTGGAAAAAGGTAGAGATGTCTTGGAATTGTGGTGCCACCCATTTTTACACCAAATATGGGTGTGCCTGGAACTGCCACGGTGCTAGTGAATGTGTGATTTAATATGTTAATGAGCATATAATGAGTCCTAGATGAAACCTAGGTCAAATCCATGCCATGTTGGGTCCAGTCAGTCTTAGCCAGCTTGGGCCACACCCTGGTTTTTCAGGGTCTCATCAGCTCCTAGCTTCTATGGCTATTTCAACAGTTTCCTTTCTCTAGTTACATGAAACTGCTGCCTGGAATTTTCCATTCTCTTGCAACCAATTTATATTATTCCTGTCTCATTATCACTTAAACTTATCTTATATATGCTTTGTATCTTATTGGGATTTATTTTGTGTGGGGGAAAGCAGAGATATTTCCATATATAGGCAAAATCTATACTTGAAGAGACAAAAGTTAAGCATTCCATTTAGCTGTTAAAATCATATCCAAATTATTGCATTATTGATTAAACTGTGATTTAATACCCAAAACAAATTAAATGGGGGATATGCTACGGACAGCTTAAAATGTTAATTTTATTTGCTTATTCATATCATTGAAGTGATATGCTTAAAATCACCTCATTAAAATATGTTTAAAAATTACATTTATATATGTTTTATCTTTGAAAGCATGAAAAAGAGGCTCAGAGTGGATCTTGTTGCTGAGCTTGTTTCATAGAAACTTCTTTAAAGCTTCAATATAATAGTAGAATTGTTTGTAAAAATTTCACATATTTTCTTTTTCATATTAACAAAATAAAAATAACAAATGTAGGTTTCTTGCTAAAAATATGAAGGAAAAATCCCATTTCCCAGTTATCCTTATCTTGTTTTCCAAAAACTGTCGATCTCTTTTTTCAAAATTTTCCTACAAATATGTATGCCATCACTGAGTATAAGGTAATGATTGATGAGCACACTGAATAAAAAGCATCTTGCTTTTACAGTTCTTTAGTTACATTAAGAATATTCACATTGATAAAGCATGATACTCATTACCCATTTGGTGTAGTTTTAATTTGCACAAGTCAGAGTCATTTAATTTAGACCATTAAAATTAATATTGAAAAAGTAAAAAAGCCTTTTACATTTTTGTTTCCTATTTCTCACAAGGTAAATAATTTTTCAATCTGATAAAAAATTATACTCAATTCAAAAGTATACATTTACATTAAAATAAATAGGGTTTGTGTTTCTTTAAGGTAAAATGTTCATGATTATAATCGATATTTTTGCTTTACAGAATGTTGTCTAAACTCTAGTTTTTTTTTTTCTTAATGCAAATAGGCTATTTTCCTTCATGAGCTATGTAGATATTTTTGCTAACCCATCTGGTTTAGAAGCCACAGCTTGAATTTTAATGAGGCAATATTATTTACTGTACTTGTTCATGCAAATTTTTCAGTGTTTGCACTGTGTTGATAATCCTCTCTGTGAATGGGTCAAATTACCTCTGCCTTTCTTGGGAACTTGGAAATAAGTTTTGGTGCTGGATCAGACAGTGAAGTTCAGGGTTGTGAGAGCTTAGTATTTACAAATCCAAAGTGATCCATCCTAGATTTTAAACCAGGAGTCAGATTTGTTTGCTCACTGTGTTACTTCCTGTAGACAGTCAGATGACCTTCCGCTGGAGCTCTGTTATTTTTTTTCAGGCTCTTGGGACATTGTTACATATAAAGAAGCGGAAATATATTAACTAGCACATTTCTGAGTTTTAAAGAGTTAATTCAAACACATAATGACAACAAAACTATTGCACTGAACATTTATAATGTTATTGTGAAATGTGTTACATTAGTTGAACTCACCTCTTTGTAGGGCTATCTTGATGATTTTGGGGTTATATTAAGTCATATTGAGATAAAATCATAGCCTGAATATTTAAGATTTATATTTTTCCTAAAATGTAAGAGTTGGGAGAATATTTTCTAACATTTACATTGCATGCCTTGATAGTCTATCCTTTAGAAAAGGGTACTATAGTGTTTTAATATTGACGCTGTTTCCATTCAGTTAATTTTTTGTTTTGTTGGAGAGGCAAAAAGTTTGGCTTTGACTGGAGATTATTAAGAAAGGAATATTTCAGATGGTTGCCCACAAGTTCTCTTTTTCTTAGGTACTTCTTTTCTGCAAATGAATAATCACACAAAGTTTAAGTCATTAAAATTTCAGAGTAAATTTACAGAATGATATAGATTTTCAGAGGTCTTAATTAAAGTTCATAGAACTTTAGAAAATTGAGAAATGCCCTCTCTTGACACTTTGTCTACTGAGTTATTTGGTTTTCTGATTTAAGTATGTGTTTAATTAGTTATTATTAGTATGCAATAGCCTAGAGAGAATTGAAGTGATTCTGACTGTGAGACAATTTGACACTTTTCAGAGAGAGTGGAATTAAGGGTTATTGATTAACGGGCTCTAGCCTCTTCTAAAGCGCTCACCTCCCATGATAACTCTCTGGAAATTACCAGTCTCTGGAAACACTGAGATCAGACACAGCAGAAACCACATGTCCCGTTCTTAGGAGTTTGCAGCTCTGTGACACACCATAGATATTTTGTCTAGTTTCCCACATGTAATCCACTTAGTCTTACTTGAATAAATGGGCAGGAAGTTAACATGAGGAGCCGAACATAAAAGCTAGTGAGCGAACCAGTAGAAAAAGTAGAGGTTTCTATCTGTACATCTTTTGGTCTCTGACAGGTGTTCTTTGCTTATAAAGGTGATGCTCCTCTGGCAACAGACCCAGAAGTGACCAGAGACTTCCAAGCCAAGGTGAAACCCATGCTTTTTTGCTAGTTATGGGAGTGTCCTTTTACCTGTTCCCCAATATTTGGGAAAGATATTTCAAATATGACTATTTAAGGAATAGAAACACATACTGATGAGTTAGCTGAATGAGCTCCTTGGCTCCAAATACTTAAAATCAATTTCATAAGGTAGGGTTAAGAGTCTAGAAACATTTTTCACAGAGTCCCACACTATATTTTTGAAATTGAGGCTGCTCTTTGAAGGATGCAATGTAATGGTGGCATTTTGGATTAATAATATTCCATCTCCTAGAATAGAGCTTATATATTAAACTGTTCCTATGAGGAAACATTACTTTGGCATTTAAATTTGCTGCTTGATTTTACCTTTTTTGAAAAAGAATAGAATTCCCTTTAGTTGTGACTTTGGATCTTCCTGCTAGGGTTTTACAAATCTGACAATAGAAGTTCTGGCTCATAAGCTTAGAAGGTTTTTCAAGTTATAAGTCAAAGGACACACACAGAGATGCACATAATGAGAACTCACCCTCATGTACACTAGCGGTACAACCCCCTTTCTCCTTTCTCTGCCAAAGTCACAGAATACAAGATTCTGTTCTTAAATACTTTAAACCAAATTGTCTTTTAGGGTAGGCAGAATAAATGGGAGTCAAACAGAAGCACAACAGCCTCACAAAATTTTGCTGAACTCGATCCACAATCAGTCAGTCCAATCTTGGCTTCAAACTTTTAGGGATATAAATGTATTAGCAATGATATTTTTCCCACAAGAAATATAACTTGAACACATACTATAAGGTAAGGAGCTTCATTTTAAATCTCTAGTCATGATCACTGGGGAAGACTTGTCAAAACCCTTTCTTTTTCCTATTAGCAACTACCAGGCAGCAGATAGTGTCAGTTTCCTCAGAGCATTTTTATAGAAGGGGTCATTATTTTTGTGGAGAAGCAAGTCACTTCACTTAGAAAGTTGTGACCGGGCCCAAAATTTTCTATGACGTGTACTTTCTCATTAAGGAAAAAGACAGCCAGGAAAAGTCTTTACTGCTCATTAATGAAAACACATATTAGAAAAACCTAATAAGTCAATTTTGAATCAATAGCGAATAACTGTTAATTTCTCATGTGATTATAAATATTTGTATTTGAGGCTACATTTGTATTTGAGGCTACATAAGATTTTGTTTGATAATTTGCTTATTATTTTTCAGATTATAGGACCATAGACATGACTGATCCTTTTTCATTTGAGTATATACATTAGAGGTTAAAAGATGAGAGGCATGGCTGGAGGAGGAAGAGGCTCAAAAGACTGCAGGGGATCTTGTTAGAATGTGTCAAATATTTCACAGATATTTACTTCAAAAACATATACAGATGGCCCGTATGATCTAAAACTCTGTTTTTTTAATTAAGATTTCTTTTTCAGGAACAAATCAATTATGCCATAATTCTAAATGAAGTGACTTGCTTCTCTAAATTCAAATTCAAAATTTACCATTTAGAATCCAAGTTAAATTAACTCTATTATCTTCTGGCTAATACAGCACTTCAGCTACAAAATACATGTCGAAGGAATATATTTTCTTGTTACTTTTGGTTGACTAGAGTTCAGGGTTGTTGTTTTTTTTTTTTAATCTTTAAGATACACACCTGATACTGAATTCTGATTATATGAATATTTATACATAATATAAAACATTATAGGAAGATGTCATTTAAAATTGCTAATATGCCTGCTCCAGTGTTAAGCAAGTCAACCAACTCTCTTGGCCTCGGTTTCTTATATGTAGAGCAATCTTCTCTGTTGAAATTATTCTCTGGAAAACCTGAAATTTCTTGATGGTTTTTACCTATTCAGTCAATAATAAAAGTCTATTTTTTTCTCATCTTAAAAGAAAGTAAAAGTATAATCACAAGGAAAAATGTTAGTAGTGATAAGAATGGAGCATGGGTTATTACATGCCGTTAATAATTTGACAACAGCTAAAAGCCTTTGGGTTATGGTTCCATTTTTTTCAAATTAAACCAAATTCTCAGTCACAGCCGGAAATGGAATGTGTAATTTTTTGTGGGGGCAATAGAAAACAAATTTGTGAGAGTTCAATTAATTTCCCTGCCACATAAATTAGGTAAAAGTTAAAGTATTATTATTTTTAGGTAAAGAGTCTCTGAGTGAATCATGTTTTTGTTTTATAAGAGACAATGTCCAAAATTGATTCAGCGTTTGCTCTGCCTTACAAAACTCCCTAGGGATGCAGTGTATACAAACAATGCCTTGAGGAAAAACTAGTTTATAAAAGGCAAAAGACTACTTCAGAAGTAGATGGCTTTCAAAGACACTGCATCAAAGATGGTTGAGTAAATAACTAGCTTGTTTGAAATATTGGAATCTATACAAGAATTTCTACAGAATTACATGTAGGGCTATTTCATTAACTTCTTGTGAGAACAAAGAAAATTCTTTGTTTTATACACCCGACAACTTTAATGTTATAAAATGCTACCACTAATTGGAATAAATTCTTACCTTCCCCGTTGTAAGTCAGTGCTGCTCAAAATTTCTTTCTGATAATGTGGCAAGAGTAGCCTCACTTTCATCTATTAATGTCATCTCTTGTGTGCCTGCAAAATTTGCCAGAACTGATTAGAGAAGATATTAAATGATAATTGGACATCTAGTGCTCGTCAAACAGAAAGTGACAGATGGGGCACTAATTAAATTATGGTTTTGACATTATTCACAATGGTTTATGACTCTTCAGTGATGACCTTCATGCATCTCTTCTCCACATTTTTTCCTTTGGTGCGAAGGAAGGATAGATTGTTGATTGGTAGAAACAAAAATTGTATTTTAAAAACACTGAGCAAAGCAGAGATGTTTAAAGTATGGAATTTCTAAACCTATCTATTACGATAAAACATTGATCTGTGCTGAAATGAATAATCATAAAGCAAAAAGAAAATTCACTATGAAACTAATGGAGTGGAGAGAAAATATCTAGGAAATCATAAAGAATACACAAAGAAAGATCAAAACACAACAAACCTATTTCTAGGAAGGGTAAATACCTTTATTTTAATTTGAATTAAAAAATATAATTTTGATATCATAAATGAGAATGCAGTGATTTTTGATAATGTCTTTTTGTGTGTTAATTCAAGCTCGCATTACTAGTTACCTCGACCAGCTAAATGAAGAAGCTTGTTAAAATGGAAGGGGAGGGGGGAATTAAATTCTAAGCCACAGTTGCTAAACCAGAGCTGCATTTTCCTTTTCAATTAAAAGAAAAAACACAGTATTGATTACTTTCTAACTTTAGTTTCTTTAATTTTACTCCAGTGTTTAGTAGTTGTCTAAAAACAAAAAAATTTAAAGACTTGGATGCTTAGCTTTAGATTCCCATAGTGAACCCACTTTGTCTAGTGATTAGCAATAGTTTAAATTTAAAATTAAATTGTTTTGTATAATGTCTCTTCCCTGTAATTTTCAAGGTACACTTTCTGCTGACATATATGTACTGCTTTAGTTACTATTAATGAGATTTGAGTCTGATGACTCATTAGAACCCATTTCCTCTCCTACCCCTACTGTACAATGAGTAAAACAGGAGGGAAGATGATTTGTTCTGACTGATTTACATCAGTCAGAACATGTAAAGGTATAGAAAGGATGGTAAATGAATATATAATTTGTATAGATTATTCTGCCTAAATACATTATGTAATTTAGATATGATAATCAACTAGCCTATTCAATATAAGGGACTAAATGGAATGGACACAGTCATGAGTTTCCAGTTGTGCCTGGCTATCCCTGTGAATTTGGTGAAGTATGTCACTGTATTACTCAATGAAATGCAAAAGTATCCACTTAATACAACTGAACAATAGCATTTAGAAAATTTTCTGGTTAATGGTAGGATACTTATCTATTCAAAATCTTTATGATGTTTCATGTTTGTTGCATGTTTGTTATGTAGTAAAAGGCTAAATACGCAGGCTGCAGATATGAGTGTTAAGGATGTTTGTGTATGTTAATGCCTTTTTAAATATTTATTTATTTATCGATTTATTTATTTATTTATTTATTTATTTATTTACTTATTTTGAGATAGGGTCTTGCTTTGTTGCCCAGGCTGGAGTGCAGTGGCACGATCTCAGGTCACTGTAACCTCTGCCTCCCAGGCTCAAGCAATTCTTGTGCCACAGCCTCCCGAGTAGCTGGGATTACAGGACTGTGCCACCCTGTCTGGCTAATTTTTGAATTTTTAGTAGAGACAGGGTTTCACCATGTTGGCTAGACTGGTCTTGAAGTTCTGCCCTCAAGTGATCTGCCCACCTCAGCCTCCCTAAGTACTCAGAATATAGGCATAAGCCACCACACCCAACCTGTTAATGCCTTTTTATTAAGCATTCTTTTACTGCTATTTCTCTATCTCTTGCTAAATATAAGCAGCATGATATACTCTGCTCTCCTGTTCTTTTAACTCCATTGAGCTTCTTCTTTTCTTCATTTCTTCTTTCCTTTCCTTTCCTTTTTCCCTTTCCTTTCGTTTTCTTCCTTTCCTTCCTTCCTTCTCTCTTTCTGTTTCTTTCTTTTCTATTTATTATTGTGTACAATTTTTCTGTCACTTCATGACAGGGATATTTCTGAGAAATCGATCCTTAGGCAATTTCCTTGTTGTGTAAACATCATAGAATGTACTTACATAAAACTGAATGATATAGCCTACAACATAACTAGTCTAGGTGGTATAGTTTATTGGTCCTAGACTATAAGCCTGTGCTAAATACTATAGGCAATTTTTACACAATGGTAAGTATTTGCACATCTAAATAATAAAAAAGAAGGCAGTAAAAATATGGTATAAAAATGGTACATCTCTGTAGAGTCCTTACCATAAATGGAGCTTGCAAGACTGGAAATTGTTCTGGGTGAGTAAGGAGTAAATTTGAAATGATAGGACATTATCATACACTACAATAGACTTCATAAACACTATATATTTGGCTACACAAAATTTATAAAAAATATTTTCTCTTTCTTCAATAATACATTAACTTTAGCTTATTGTAATATTTTTACTTCATATAATTTTTTTTAACTTTTGGACTCTTTTATAATAACACCTAGCTTAAAACACAAACACACTGTACAGCTGTACAAAAGTATTTACTTTCTTTATATTATATTCTTATTCTATAAACTTTCTCCTATTTTTAAATTTTTACTTTTAAAACTTTTGAATAAGACCCCCAAACACAGAAAACAAAAGCAAAAATAGACAAATGGAATTACAACAAACTTAAAAGCTTCTTCAGAGTAGAGGAAACAATCAATACAGTGAAGAGACAACCTATGGAATGGGAGAAAGTATTTGCAAACTATGCATCTGGAAGGAGTTAATACCTAAAATATATAAGAAACTCAAACAACTGATTTGCAAAAAAGCAAATAATTCAATTAACAAATGAGCAAAAGACCTGAACAGATACTTCTTGAAAGAAGATATAAAAATGGTCAACAGATATATAAAAAATCCTCAACATTATAAATCATCGGGAAAATGCAAATCAAAACTACAATGAGATATCACCTCACCGCATTTAGAATGGCTATTATCAAAAAGACAAAAAATAAATGCAGACAGGATGTGGAAAAAGATCTCTTATGCACTGTTGGTGGGAATGTAAATTAGCACAGTCATTATGGAAAACAGTGTGGAAGTTCCTCAAAAAATTAAAAATAGAGCTACCATATGATCCAACAGTTTCATTACTAAGTATATGTCCTAAGGAAATGAAATCAGTATGTTAAGGAAATATCTGCACTCTTATGTTTTTTATTGCAGCACCATTCCATACACAGTAGCCAAGATATGGAATCAACTTAAATGCCCATGTACAGATGAATGGGTAAGGAAAATGTGTTGTGCACACACACACACACACACACACACACACACACACACATACACAATGGAACACTATTCAGCCTTAAAACAGAATGAAACTCCTTTATTCGTGGCAACATGAATGAACCTGAAGGACATTATGTAAAGTGAAATAAGCCAGGCACAGAAAGACTAACAATGAATGTTCTCACTCATATGGGAATCTAATTGATTTCATAGAAACAGGGAGTAGAAGGATGATTAACAGAGGCAGGTGCGGTGTGGGGAGCAAGGAATGAGAGAGATTGGTCAATGAGTAAAACATTATATTAGACAGGAAAAATAAATTCTGGTGTTCTATTTCAGAGTAAAGTGAAAATAACAGTGTTGTGTATATTTCAAGATAGCTCCAGGAAAAGATTTTGAGTGTTGTCACCAGAAAGAAATAATAAATGTTTAAAGTGATGGACATGGTAATTACACTGATTTCATCTCATGCAAAGCGCACATGCACTGAAATGTCACACTGTACTCCTGATACAGTTTGAATGGTTTTCATCTCCAAATCTCATATTGAAATGTGATCCCCAGTTTTGAAGATGGCATCTGGTGGGAGGGGTTTGGGTCATGAAGGCCGATCCCTCATCTCAATGGGTTGGTGCTGTCCTCATGATAGATCGAATTCTCACTAGATCTGGTAATTTAAAGTGTGTAGCACCTACTCCTTTGTTATTTGGCTTCCACTCTTGCTATGTGATGTTCCTGCTCCCATTTCACCTTCTACCATGAGTACAAGCTTCCTGAGGCCTTCCCAGAAGCCATGCATGCTTCCTGTACAGCCTGCAGAACTGTGAGCCAATTAAATCTCTTTTCTTTAAAGTTACTCAGTCTCGGGTATTTCTTTGTAGTTAGCCAAATGGACAAATACAACTCCATAACTAAGTATATTTATTATATGTCATTCTAAATTTAAATATTAATAATTTTTGATAAAAACTAAGATACAAAATCACTCAGTTTACACAAAGTCAGGGTCATCGATAGCTCTGTCTTCCACATCTATATCTTGCCCCACTGAAAGGTCTTCAGGGCAATAACATGCATGGAGCTGTCATTTCCTGTGATAACAATATCTTCTTCTGGAATACCTCCTGAAGGACTTGCCTGAGGCTGTTTTACAGTGAACTTTTTAAAAACATAAGTTAGAGGTACACTCTAAAAATAAAAAGCATAGGAGAGTAAATACATAAACCAGTAACATAGCTGTTTGTTTTTAATATCAAGTATTATATACTGTATATAATTGTATATGGAATACTTTTACAGAACTGACCATGGAGTAGTTTTGTTCACACCAGCATCATCACGTGAGGAAAATGTTGTGCTATGACGTTACATTACAATGGCTATGATGTCATTAGACAAAAGGAATATTTCAGCTTAATTGCAGTCTTATGCGACCACCATCATATGTGTGGTCGATTGACTAAAAACATCATTATGCAGCACATAACCATACATTTAAGATATACAGAATGTTTATATATAAATGTATATATAGAAATACATGGTGAGGTGACTACTACAGTTGAGTAAATTAACATATCCATTGTCTCAGTTATCATTTATGTGAGTGTGTGCACATAAATGTTCATACACTCATATCTTACCACATAAGATCACCTAAAATCTACTCTCTTAGCAAATGTCTGTACATAATGCAGTATTATTAACTAGAGTCATCATGTGATACATTGGATCTATAAACTTATTTATTCTAGATAACTGTTTACCCTTTTAGATATCTCTTTACCCTTTTATCTGTATCTTCTGATTTCCCCTCCCTCCCACTCCTGATAACCATCTTTCTATTCCTTATTTTTATATAGTTGATTTCTTTCTTTTTTATCTTCCACATATAAGTGAGATCATGCAGTATTTTTCTTTCTCTCTCTGACTTATTTCATTGAACATACGCCCTCTACGTTCATCTATGTTCTTGCAAATGGCAAGATCTCCTTTTTTTTCTTGAAGGTAAATAGTATTCCATTGTGTATATACAGCACAATTTCTTTATTCGTACTGACCATCGTGTAGATTATTTTCATATCTTTTCCATTGTGAATAATATTACAATGATCATAGGAATGCAAATATCTTTACTTTCATGTTTCTCTTCAGATTGTACACATCTTTCTTTTTATTTCAGTACAGATTTTAAATAAAGATGTTATCCTAGTTTATTACATATTAGAAGCATTTCATATTAGTTTTCTATTGCTACTGTAAAAATATTACCATGTTTTATTACCCTAAAGCAAAACAAATATATTATCTTATACTCCTGCAGATTGGAAATCTAACGCAGGTCTCATTGGAAAACTCAAGGTGTCAGCAGGTCTGCATCCCATTCTGGAAGCTGCAGGGTGATATCTGTTTACTTGCCTTTGCCAGCTTCAGGAGGCCAAACACATTCCTTGGCCTGTGGCCCCCTTCTTTAATCTTCAAAGGCAGAAATCGGAATCTCTTTGGCCATTTTCTGTAGTCACATCTCCCTCTGACTCTTGCATTCTGCCTCCTTCTTTCATATTCAAGGATTCTCATGATTATAATTTGCCCACCTGGATAATCCAGGATAATCTCTGTGTTATAATGTAAGCAACCTTAGATGAATCTCATCTGCAATCTAACTCCCCCTTGCCATGTAAAATAACATTCACAGCTTCTGGGGATTAGGATGTGGGGCATATTTGGGTTTGGAAGATAATAATGTGTTAGCATTATTGTGCCTAACACATTCTTAAGTAAATTTTTCTTTTCTTCTCCTTGAGTATGAATAAGCTAAGGAAATATTGCCTGGTAGAGATGCTCTGGTAACTTCTTTTGCTGAAGAGATAAGAATGGTTTTATTTTTTATTTTTAATTGAACAAATAGTAATTGTATATATTTATGTGTTACAATGTAATGTTTCGATATATGTATGCATTCTGGAATGATCAAACCAATAGGCAATACATTATTGATTATTGAGACATTTCTCAAAGGAAGACATATAAATGACCAACAGATAAAAGAAAAAATGCTCAACATCTCTAATCACTGGCTTAGATACAATGGAAAACCACAATAAGATATGACCTTATAGCTGTTAGGTTGGCTGACAATTATTATGTCAATTAAAAATATTATTATGTCTCAATAATCAATCATAACTTAGTTAATATATTATTAACTATAGTCACCAAGCTGTACAATAGCTCACCAGACCCATTCTCCCATCTAACTGAAATTTTGTACCCTTTGACCAAAGTCTTCCTTTTCCTTACCCGCCCTCTTTACATACAACCTTCCCCCACAACCTCTGGTAACTATCATTCTACTCTCTACATCTATGAGTTAGACATTTTTAGATTCCACATATAAGTGACATCATGTGGCATTTGTCTTTATGTGTGTTGCTTATTTCACTTAGTTTAATGTCCTCTAAGTCCATCCATGTTGTCACAAATTACAGAATTTCCTACTTTTTAATGGCTGAATATTATTCCATTATGTATTCTATAATAGACTACATTTTTTTAACCCGTCTGTTGACCTCTTCAGTTGTTTCCATATCTTGGCTATTGTGAATAATACTGCAATAAGCACAGGAGTACAAGCATCTCTTCAACATACTAATTTTAATTCCTTTGGATATATACCCAGAAGTGGCATTGCTGGATCATATGATAATTCTATTTTTTTATTTTTTGAAGAACCTCCATACTGTTTTCCAAAATAACTGTACTAATTTACAATATCATCAACAATGTACAAGATTCCTTTTTCTCCACAACCTTGCCAACAGTTACTATCTTTCGTTATTTTGATAGCAGCCAATCTAACAGCTATGAGCTGATATCTCATTGTGGTTTTAATTGTTTTTAATTCAATGATTGGAGATGCTGAGCATTTTTTTCTTATACTGTTGGTCCTTTATATGTCTTCCTTTGAGAAATGTTTATTCAGGTCTGTTCAGGACACCTTATTCTGTTAACGGTGCTGGGATAACTGGCTAGCCACATGCAGAACATTGAAACTAGACCCGTTCCTTTTACCATATGCAAAAATAAACTCAAAGTGGATTAAAGACTCACATGTAAAACCTAAAACTATAAAAACCCTAAAAGAAATGTAGGAAATATCATTCTGGACATAGGCTTAGGCAAAGATTTTATGACAGACTCCAAAAGCAACTGAAATAAAAACAAAAATTGGGTGGGGCTTAATTAAACAGAAAGAGCTTCTGCACAGCAAAAGAAGCTATCAACAGAGTAAACAGCCCACAAAAAGATGAGAGAAAATATTAGCAAACTGTGTATCTGACAAAGATCTAATATCCAGAATCTAAAAGGAACTGAAACATATCAACAAGCAGAAAACAAACAAACTCATTAAGAAATGGACAAAGGACATGAACTTTTCAAAAGAAGACATACAAGTGGTCAAAAAAACATGAAAAAATACTCAACATTACTAATCATTAGAGAAATGCAAATTAAAATCACAATGAGATACCGTCTCAAACCACTCAGAATGGCTATGATTAAAAGGTAAATATATAATAGATATTGACAAGATTGCAGAGAAAAGCAGCACTTATATGCTGCTGGTAAGAGGGTAAATTAGTTCAGCCTGTGGAAAGCAGTTTAGAGATTTCTCAATAAGCTTAAAATAGAACTACCATTTGACCCAGCAATCCCATTATTGGGTATTTACCCAAATGGAAAATAAATTGCTCTACCATAAAGGCACATGCATACATAAGTTTATTGTACCACTTTTGGCAACCACTGAGGAACTAGAGAAAGAAAATGTGCACCATGGAATACTACTCTGCCATTAAAAAGAATGAAGTCATGTCCTTTGCAGCAACATGTATGCAGCTGGAGGCCATTATTCTAAGCAAATTAACACAGGAACAAAAAACCAAGTACAGCATGCTCTCACTTATTAGTGGGAGCTAAACGTTGAGTACACATGAGCTCAACGAGGGAAACAATGGATACGGGGCCTACTTGAGGGTTGAAGATGGGAGGAGCGTGAAGATTGAGAAACTACCTACCGAGTACTGTGCTCACTACCTCCATGATGAAAACATTTGTAAAAGAGATTCTTTAGCCTGAAGAGAATTAATACCCAACCAAAATCCGAATCTACTGAAAGGAATGAAAAGAGCTAGTAGTGGTAAATATGTAGATAAATATGAAAGACTTTTTAGAATTTCTTAATTTCTTTTCTTTTTTGTTTTTTTCTTTTCTTTGAGATGGAGTCTCGCTCTGTCACCAGGCTAGAGTGCGGTGGTGCGATCTTCGCTCACTGCAACCTCTGCCTCCTGGATTCAAGTGATTCTCCTGCCTCGGCCTCCTGAGCAGCTGGGACTACAGGCGTGCACCACCACACCCAGTGAATTTTTGTATTTTTAGTAGAGACGAGGTTTCACCATGTTGGCCAGGATTGTCTTGATATCTTGACCTCGTGATCTGCCCCCCCTTGGCCTCCCAAAGTGCTGGGATTACAGGTGTGAGCCACCACCCCTGTCTGAATTTCATATCTTAATTTCTTTGAGAACTGACCTTCTTCAGCAAAAAAAAAAAAATTGTTTAATATCATAATCCTTCTGGAGTTTATAACACATACTGAAATAAAAGCAAATAACAAAATAACAATAGAGGTTTAATGAAATTATGCAGTGATAAATGTCTTACACTTTACCTGAGGTACTATAACACAAATTATTTCCAGACTGTGACATTTTAAGAATGCATACTATAATCTCAAAATCAAGTACTTAAAGAACATAAAAAACCAATAGAGGAAATAGAATGGAATAATTTAAATTATTAGATTAACCTGAAGGAAGATATCAAAGGAAAGAAAAAAGTTATATGGAAATAAAATATCAAGATGATAGTCAAACCCCAATTAAAAGGGAAATTGTCACACTGGTGGAGGGAGGAGTCATAGGTATGCTATCTATAGGAAATGTACTTCAGATTCAAATACAGGCAGATTGAATATAAAAGTTAGAAAAATATATGGTAATGAAAATATATACATAAAATATAGTGTGTCTGTAAAAAGATAAGAAAAAGCAGGCCTCAGGACGAAAAATATTATAGAGATATAATTGGAAATTTCATAATGATGAGAAAGTGAATTCATGAGGAAGAAACGGGAAGTAAAAACTGACAAAACTAAGAGATTAGCCAAATTTATAATTACAGTAGGAAGCTTTAGTACCCATTTCTGATGTGTAACCCTGCATGTAGGTTGGTACCCCATCCTCTAAGTAATTCAGATCTACTTCATTTTTACAGTGTACAGTTCAAACAACAAGCCTGTTAACTGCTCCTTCTGAAATAGATATTGCATTATCCTTTAAAGAAGGGAGCTCTTTTCCTGTATCTACTTTTTCATTTCTGGAAAGCTTAGCTGAGGGTTTGCCTGTGACCCACTGAGCAAAATCATCTCTATTTGCTTGAAATCTGAGAATCAAACTTTCCTACATAGACTGAATATCCTGGGATTTGAGAAATCCGATACCCTTCACAGGGCACTGAGAATATACCCTAATATTTGTGTGTGTCTGCATGCATGTATTAAAGTATATTGTAGAAGGTTAATAATATATAGAATGTGGCAGTTAATAATTTACAGGCGGTGTTTGGTTTTTTGTTCTTGGGGGGAGGGGGGAGGGATAGCACTGGGAGATATACCTAATGCTAGATGACGAGTTGGTGGGTGCAGCGCACCAGCATGGCACATGTATACATATGTAATTTACCTGCACATTGCGCACATGTACCATAAAACCTAAAGTTTAATAATAATAAATAATAATAAAAGAAAAAAAAAATAATAATAATAATAATTTACAGGCTTTTTAGAGGAAAATTTACCTTGTCTCAAAGTTTTCCTTAAAGCCCAATAGTGTTCAGAATTCAGTTTTATCAGCAGGAATGAAAATTAACAATCACGAAAGGAAAGTAAATCTTTTTATTAGGTAAAACACATACAATGCAAAAACAATTGATAATGCCTTCTCTGATAGATACAGTAACAGTCACAAAGGCTGTAGAGCACTGCTAAAGTATTTATTTGACATTTATTAAACAGAGTTTAATGGCAGTGACATTTTAATCTAATTCATCAATTTAATAGTTTTCATGAAAATGCTTCATTTACTTAGATGCTCTATGTATCTTTCCTATTCCTACTAATCATTTTTGTTCATTTGCTATTGAAGTAGGTTGTCTTGAAATAGTGCATTAGAATCAGAAGAATATAGCTTCATAAAGCATTATCATTAAAAACCTATCTAGATTAAGAAGTAGTAAGTAATTATAATTTTACAGGATTATTTTTTCATTTGTCTCAATGACAGTAAATCATTAGGCCTGAGAAACCATCTGTATGGATCCATAGATACATGCCAGAGGTCATCTTTGGAAACATAATCATACATTATTATGATGTCCCAGTTTAAAAAGGGTTTTCTTCTTAAAAAAAATCTTTAGTAGTGATCTCTTCTAATGAACATGATAAATCTGATAATCTTCAAGGGAGTTTTAGTTTCAGATTTCCTTGACAAATCAGTAGAACCCCTAGGGTGAAATAATGAGTAGACAAATAATCTTGTTCTGCCCCTTAGGGTAGATATTTTGTACTGATGATATTTCTAGTGCTGACCTTCCACATTCAAGTATCTAAGTTTATAAGTAATTAATCAGTATTCCCTGGCACTTTGAAGATTTGAGCCTAAGTGGATATTTGCTTTCTGCTAACTGGTTTCTAGTGTTTTAACTGCCTGGTTGTAGAGTAGTTGAAGGCATCTGATACCTGTATTTCCTTAGCCCAATAAGGACCTCAAGAATGGCTATACAGAGAAGAGATAATTTTTAAATATGGATTTAACTGATATAAATATTACATGGTAAAAGGAAAAAAAGTTGCATTATTAATTTCTAGCAACTTTTTTTTTAAAGTTATTCTAGTACAGTTTGTCTGGTCTGAGGAAGTACTGCTCTGTAATTATTCTAGATGAATTGCTTCATTTAGTTATACATTGAGGTTAGTGTCTTCAGAGAAGGCCAACTAGCTGGATATGAAGTGCCATCAGTTTACAGTCTTGACCAATAAGCCTCCCTCTAGAAACTGAAATTGTCAGTATGCTGGATTTCTCAGACTTAAATTGATAATGATGATTACTACATTCTCAATGTAGCATAGATTAGAATATCAGTTTACTTAATTAATACCTCAGGTAGAAGAGACATCAAGTGGTCCAATGGTGTTACTCTCTTTTAAAAAGAAATTTTCATGTGAAGCTGAAATATCAGAATTTGAAAACAGAGCAGGGGGAATTGTTTATGGGATATGAACATTGAATATTATCAGACTTTTGTGTATAAATTTACATTAGTCTCAACAACACAGATAGATATGCTAGGCAGATGTAATATGTTTATCACACCTGTTGGAGAAATTTCTTTTCTGAATCATGTTTGGGTGAGTTTTTCCAGTATTCAGTGGCCTGTTGATAAATGATTAACAGTTGGCTCTTTAAGGAAAACCATCCTAATTTGTAGGTTTGTCAGTTTTTGTGGTATAAATATTACCATTATGGCTAAGTTGAAGCCACCAATATCACTAAAGATGCAGCTGGGATACATACAATCCAGTTCTCAAAAGTCACCACCAGCTGATTCTGTCACACCACTGCAATGCCTGCCTTTCAAATATTACTTATATGCCTGCTACTGAAAAGCTATTATGTCCTTTGGATGTTATCTTTAAGTGTATAAGTATATAAATATAAGTATGTAAATATATAAACATAAACATGTCTGATTATAATATCTTAATATTTAGTAATTTAAAATGAATTTTCATATCTTTTCTTCTGGCCTCTCACATTCTTAACTGATTTTGTGGTTTAATTTTCAGAAGTACTTTTTATTTCTAAGTTCTTAGGGAGCTTCACGGTTATTGCTTCATGTATTTTCAACTCCAGACTTTCTAAAGTGTTTTTCTTATGCTATCTGCATCAGAATCTCTGAGAAAAGAGGACTTAGCATCAGCATTTTAACACATTCCTTTGGAAAGACATTGTTAAGCTTTGATAATTTCTGTTCTAAAAGACCTGCCTTTCCATTAAAGATAAAATTATTTTAATATTGACTTTCAATATTGACAAAATGTAATCGAAATAGAAGTGGGAAAACAAGAAGTAAGAAATGATGAGAAGTTAGTTTTATGATCTCATGAAAATATAGTCTTGATGGACTTGACTTTGGAATAAGAACTAACTTCTGGAAGAAGGCTTTCTTTTCTCTAGTTTTGTCTATTTTGTCTGTTCTATTTTGTCTATCTATTAAGTAGATTATTTTTGGTGGTATTTCTCAGCCCTCAGGTATAGCAGCATTCCCTGGTGAGGTTAAATTTGTATTTAATTTCGCATGATGCTAATAAGCAGCTAGAATTGTGAAACATTCCAGCAGGGAGCCCAAATTTTCTTGGTTTACGATACCCAAAGTTAATTTTTTCCTGTAATTCCTAGATCAGTAAAACAAACAAAACACCTAAGGGTCCCGTTTGAGTATTAGCTTGCAGTATGTTAATATATATTTATGTCTTAAACTTATCAGCAGTTTGAAAATTAATATTTATAAATTGAAAGAAGAAAATACTTCTATTTCTTTCTTAACCAAAATTATTTACTTATGGGATGTGTGCAGTTTCTTGTGGGCAATGCACCACTTCTCAGAACTTGAATTCGGATTGAAGACCGTCATCCTCCATTTTTTTTTTTTTTTTTTTTGCGGGGGGGAGGGGGACAGAGTCTCGCTCTGTCGCCCAGGCTGGAGTGGTGCAGCAGCGCAATCTTGCAATCTTGGCTCACTGCAAGCTCCGCTTCCCGGGTTCATGCCATTCTCCTGCCTCAGCCTCCCGCGTAGCTGGGACTACAGGCGCCCGCCACCACGCCTGGCTAATTTTTTGTATTTTTAGTAGAGGTGGGGTTTCACCGTGTTAGTCAGGATGGTCTGGATCTCCTGACATCGTGATCCACCCGCCTCGGCCTCCCAACCTCCTTTCTTATTCTAAGTTAATTTTCTCAGTGTGCTTGCCTTTTAAAGCTGCAACAAGTAAAATCCAAGCTTTGAAAATATATACTGTCATTGAAAGAAATATACTGTGATCCTTTTTTGGTAGTGTCTACGTGTCTCTAGAAAAGTTAAAATATGTAGGAGTACCTCTGTTAGCTTTCTGCAGTTTCCCAGGTGACTTGGTACACACTTTCAGAGCCAGGAACTTATAAAACAAATCTTATGTAAATGACAAAAACAATTTTAAAGTCTCTAAATAGGGTGATAAAAAAACAATAAAAATCTAATAAGGGTCAGGCTTGCTCATTAAGTTATGATTTCATCAATTTTTCAATAATGATGAAGGAAGTGATGATGATGAATGGATAATGATGATGATAGTGATAAAAATAATGAAATAATTATGCACCAGTCACTAACGCATATGTAAATGCATTTCTAAGTAAGTGCATTTTGTACAATATCCTAATTATTTTTTGTAACAAATCTAAGAAATAGATACTATTACTATGCCTAGGTTTTAGGTAGAGGAAACGGAGACTTAGAATGTCAGTGATTTCTCCAGCTAGTAAGTGATACAACAGGTTAGGGAAAGTGTTTGGCTTGGATTAAGAGGCTGTAAATTCTTCTTGAAAGGAATCTGCCATGATCATAAGGAATGGAACTGGTGGGGAGTCTATGGTCTCAGTGAAGGCAGGCAGATAAAAACGTAAAACAATGAGAAAACCAAGGATTCCTGGCATCATTGGCACATGTCTTATAGGACTGGTGAGAAGAACAATTGTAAAATCTAGGTAGTTTGGAGGAGTGAGAGCCCAGGGGTGTGTGTGTGTGTGTGTGTGTTGTATGTGTGTGTGTTGTGTGCATGCAAACACACATAAACATTCAGAAATCCCAGATATCATTTGGCTAGCGTCGTGTCCTATTACAAATGACAATTAGATGAAAAAGCAAAACAAGCAAAATGAAACATTAGACACAAAAGGATGGCTAAAGTAATACAATAAAATGAAGATAAGGGAGAAGACAGAGACATGGCAGTAGCTTCTGTTACCTTGTAACTTCCTAAACCTATTTATCACTATTGCCCTTTACTTGAAATATTAAAATTCTTGAACATCTGTATTTCTCTTAAGGTAGCTCCTGTTTCAAACATGCTGTATAATTTAAAAATAAAGTTTGGGCCCGGCATGGTGGCTCACACCTGTAATCCCAGCACTTTGGGAGGCTGAGGCCGGGGAGATCACTTGAGGTGAGGAGTTTGAGACCAACCTGGCCAACATGGCAAAACCCCGTCTCTACTAAAAATACAAAAATTAGCTGGGTATGGTGGTGCATGCCTGTAATCCCAGGTACTCAGGAGGCTGAGGCAGGAGAATTGCTTGAACCTGGGAGGTGGAGGTTGCAGTGAGCCGAGATCATGCCACTGCACTCCAGCCTGGGCAACAGAGTGAGACTCCGTCTCAAAATAAATAAATAAACAAACAAATAAATATAAAGTTTGGACAAAAGACTTATCTTTTTAAAATATTTTCTTCTTAGGAGCTATGTGTTATGTCATCATGTGAGGCTGGGTTTTGAGAAAAAAGGCAGAGTTTTTGAGTTGGATGTATATTATTGAAAGCCTGTAATGACAAGTGCTAATTTGTATTTATGAAGAAATGTTAGGAAATAAAATGTCATGCAATGTCAGAAACATAAGAGCTTATTTTAATTAAATCTTTAAAGACCTTCCAGAGAATTTAAATCTTCTCTATCTGGCATTAGGCTGGAAAAGGATAAGAAGCAGTTTGATGTTTTCAACTCTCTCCTCTATTTATTCCCTGCCTTCCTTATTCCAGAATACTTTATTTTAGTCATTTGGTACTCAGGACATATGCTATTAGGCTGGATTTTTTTTCCTTTATAGAGACAGGGCCCAGCTCTGTTACTCAGGCTGGAGTGCAATGATGCCATCACGGCTAACTGCAGTTTCCAACTCCTGGGCTCAAGTGATCCTCCCATTTTAGCCTCCCAAATACGTGGGACTACAGGTGCGTATCACCACGCTCAGCTAATTTTTTAATTTTTTTGTAGAGACAGAGTCTTGCTATGTTGCCCAGACTGGTCTTGAACTCCTGGATTCAAATGATCTTCTCACATCAGCCTTCAAAAGTGCTAAGATTACAGACATGAGCCACCACACCCAGCCAGAATTGATTCATTTCTAAGAACCGTGACATGTTTATTCTGATACTTCCCTGTATTTACTCCGATGCTTCACCCTGTTGGTGGGTGACCTTTTGCATTTCTCTACTCCATAATTTAAGTGAGCACAGTTCTTGGCACAAAACAGTCAATTAATAAATATGTGTTGGATGAATTAATAACACTACCATATAGATTTCAATTATTGTCTATATAATTTACTTGATGTATTTTAAGTTGTAGCTGTCTAACTGAGCATCTTCAGGTCAGATTTACTCTGCACACAGAAAATTATTTAATGACAATTGAGAGAATCATCTAACTGGTGTCCCTGCTTCCAATGTATCAGCCTCTCTGAACTTCATGCTGCTGTTATCTCCAGCACCAAGTCCTAAGTTACTCATCAGTTTCACACTCCAGCTACTACTTATTTTGTTGTATTCTGACTCTGGAAATCTCTTCTCACCTCCTTTAATTCTTCCCGTTTCAGGCTCATGCTCTCACCCCTTAAATTCTTCTTCCTCCTGGAAAGTCAATGTAGACATGCTTTTTTTTTTTTTTTTTAAATTATACTTTAAGTTTTAGGGTACATGTGCACAACATGCAAGTTTGTTACATATGTATACATGTGCCATGTTGGTGTGCTGCACCCATTAACTCGTCATTTAACATTAGGTATATCTTCTAATGCTATCCCTCCCCCTTCCCTCCACCCCACAACAGGCCCTGGTGTGTGATGTTCTCCTTCCTGTGTCCATGTGTTCTCATTGTTCAATTCCCACCTATGAGTGAGAACATACGGTGTTTGGTCTTTTTGTCCTTGCGATAATTTGCTGAGAATGATGGTTTCCAGCTTCATCCATGTCCCTACAAAGGACAGGAACTCATCCTTTTTTATGGCTGCATAGTATTCCATGGTGTATATGTGCCACATTTTCTTAATCCAGTCCATCATTGTTGGACATTTGGGTTGCTTCCAAGTCTTTGCTGTTGTGAATAGTGCACCAATAAAAATACGTGTGCATGTGTCTTTATAGCAGCATGTTTTATAATCCTTTGGGTATATACCCAGTAATGGGATGGCTGGGTCAAATGGAATTTCTAGTTCTAGATCCCTGAGGAATTGCCACACTGACTTCCACAATGGTTGAACTAGTTTACAGTCCCACCAACAGTGTAAAAGTGTTCCTATTTCTCCACATCCTCTCCAGCACCTGTTGTTTCCTGACTTTTTAATGATTGCCATGCTAACTGGTGTGAGATGGTATCTCATTGTGGTTTTGATTTGCATTTCTCTGATGGCCAGTGATGATGAGCATTTTTTCATGTGTCTTTTGGCTGCATAAATGTCTTCTTTTGAGAAGTGTCTGTTCATTTCCTTCACCCACTTTTTGATGGGGTTATTTGTTTTTTTTCTTGTAAATTTGTTTGAGTTCATTGCAGATTCTGGATATTAGCCCTTTGTCAGATGAGTAGATTGCAAAAATTTTCTCCCATTCTGTAGGTTGCCTGTTCACTCTGATGGTAGTTTCTTTTGCTGTGCAGAAGCTCTTTAGTTTAATTACATCCCATTTGTCAATTTTGGCTTTTGTTGCCATTGCTTTTGGTGTTTTAGACATGAAGTCCTTGCCCATGCCTATGTCCTGAATGGTAACGCCTAGGTTTTCTTCTAGGGTTTTTATGGTTTTAGGTCTAACATTTAAGTCTTTAATCCATCTTGAATTAATTTTTGTATAAGGTGTAAGGAAGGGATCCAGTTTCAGCTTTCTACTCTCTTTCTCTCAACTGCCACTAATATGTGCAGTTTTAATCACCCCTTTTTGTATTAAGAGGCCTTTGCATTTATTTTTTGCATAGCATTTATTTTGCCTTTTCTATGAATTTTGTATGAGAGTTAAAATATTTGTTAACTAAGTGAATGAATGTTCTATCATTCATTCTCAAGCAGAGTTTGTTAAAGTATAATTCATCATGTAATGCTCAACGCCATTTCACTTACTAGGTTATGGATATATAATTGTGTTACATTGTTACTGTTTGGGGTAACTCTTTGTGGGGTAAATCGCTCTCCTAACTGGAGAAAAAGTATGAGAATATGACAGACACTGGAGTGCTAGATTCTACATTTCTCTCTCCAGTCAAAATTACCTTTTTAGTGTTCTCCACTACTTTATTGTTTTGTTTTTCTTGTATGTATGTGTGTATAAATGTTTGCAAGCACACACACTATAAACACTATACATATATATATATATAAACGCATACTCATGCACACAGACAGAAATGCAAAAAAAAATTTATAATTTTAAAATAAACATACACAGATGTTTCTCAACTTAAATTGGGGTTGTGTCTTGGTAAGTTGAAAATATAAATTGAAATTGCATTTAATACACTTAAACTACCAACATCATGGTTTAGCCTAGCTTACCTTAAATGTGCTCAGAACAATGACGTTAGCCTACAGTGTAGCAAAATCATCTAACACAAACCCTATTTTATAATAATGTGCTGAATATCTTCTGAAATGTATTAAATACTGCATTGACAGTGAAAGACAGGATGGTAGTATGAGTACTGACCATTAACATACATAGCAGAAAGCACACTAGGTCTGAAGAATGCTTGAAGACTTGAACTAAAATTAATTGCTGGATGATGGGGTTGCAACAAAGAATGAGTACCCAGATTCTTTCTCTTCTGATGAGGGTTAGGAATACCAGGTAGAAGGTGCTGAGGAATGTGACACTCACCAATGGTTTAACAGGCATAGTGATCTTTAGGAAGATATCAAGTATTCCATGTTTCCTCTTCTGATGATCTGGTTGACTAGGAGCTGTGGCTCACTGCTACTGCAAAGCATCTTGAGAGAGTATTATACCACTTATTGCTAGCCCAGGAAAAAATAAAAATTCAAAATATGGTTTCACCTGAATGCTATCACTTTCATACAATTGAAAAGTGGAGAAATCATAAATGAAACCATTATAATTACATTCATTCAGAGAAATGCATCGTTAGGCAATTTCATTGTGTGAACATCATAGAACATACTTAAGCCTAAATGATACAGCCTACTACATACCTAGGCTATGTTGTATAGCCTATTGCTCCTAGTCTACAAGTTCATACAGCATATTACTATTCTGAATACTGTAGGCAATTTTAACACAATGGTATGTGTTTGTGTGTTTAAACGTAGAAAAGATATAGTAAAATATGATATAAAAGATGAAAAATGGTACACCTGTACAGGGCACTTACCATGAATGGAGCTTACAGGATTGGAAATTGCTCTGGATGAGTCAATTGCTCAGTGAATGAGTGGTGAGTGAATATGAAAGTCTAGGACATTACACTACTGTAGACTTTATAAATACTGTACACTAAGGTTGTACTAAATTTATTTTAAAATATTTTCCTTAATAAATTAATTTTAGATTACTGTAATTTTCTTCTAAAACATTCATAACTTTTTAATTTTTTTAACTTTTTGACTCTTTTGTAATAACATTAAAATACACATTGTATAGCTGCACAATATTGTGTTTCTTTATATCCTTATTTTGTGAGCTTTTTTCTATTTCTAATTTTTGAAAATGTTTTTAAAAATTAAAATTTCTAAAAAATTTTAAAAAAATTAAAAAAAATTTTAAATGTTTTTTTAAAAATGTTATGTTTTTACTTTTTAAACCTTTTTGTTAAAAACTACACAGAAACATATACCTTAGCCTAGGCCTACCCAGAGTCAGGATTATCAATATCACTGTCTTCCACCCTCACACCTTGTCCCATCAAAGGGTTTTCATGGGCAATAACATACATGGAGCTGTCATCTCCTGTGATAACAATGCCTTCTCCTGGAATGCCTCCTAAGGAACTTGCCTGAGGCCATTTAGAGTTAACTTTTTAAATATATATATATATATATATATATATATATATAAATAACTAGAAGGAATACACTAAAATGATAAAAAGTATACTGTAGTAAATACATTAATCAGTAGCATAGTAATTTATTATTATCATCAAGTAATTGTACTGGACCTAATTGTCTCTGCTATACTTTTACATGGCTGGCAGTGCAGCAGATGTGTTTACACCAGCATCACCACAAACACTTGAGTAAGGTGTTAGGAAGTCTAGGAGGTCACTAGTTAATAGGAATTTCTCAGTTCCATGACAATCTTATGGCACCACCTTTGTATACGTGGTTTGTGATTGTCTGAAACACCATTACGGGGCACATCAGTGTAGAATTTTAAATGTAAGCAATCTCCCAGATTATTTTTTATCTTTTTTGTTCTCTTTTGATCTTACCCCTGCTCCTGGAAAATCACTGTTCAAATGCTATTTCTCATGTTGGGTGATATTTATAAAATCAGCAGGCTAACTGAGCCTCTTGAATGTATGGAATTTCTTTTTTTTAAATGTAGTTGTAGAGATAGTGCTTTGCAAATAAGAGGAAATTGGCAGAGGAAGTTCAATATATTGCTATATGAGACCCAAGTGGTAAAATGTGTTTTAATGTAGATTGAAGTCAATTGTATTTCTTGATGTGTCTTTCCACACATTCCTTTTGTGTATGATAATGTCACTCTTGGGCAGTGGATGCAGAGAGGGGAAGTGAATAGGTAATGATGCTAATTTACCTCGTCCAGGAGTGGGGCAAAAGTGCCCTTCTGCTTTTACTAGGTTAGAGGGAGAGAGTGATGTTGGAGTTTGCTTTAGAAATACGTAGTAAAAGAAAAATTGATCTTTGTCTGTGTTTGTCTTCTTTTGTTGATGTGGGAACAATATTGAATGGCTTTTGGCAACTACTAATCAATTACTATCTTCCTCCTAACAATCTTTTCTGTCATTGTTTGATAGTCTTTTATGTCTTTTCTCAGTATATTCTTATATTAGTAGTATTCATTTACACAGACATTTTACTGAGTGCTTACCTGTGGTCCACACTGTACTAGGCATAACAAGAAGTAAATATAAGTACAGAAGAAGAAAAAATTTAAAAGTTTTTGCCGTAAAAGCACAATCAGTTATCCTACACTCAAAGACCTGTTGCTCATGAAGTATGTAATTAATATGTATGTTGTCACCTAAATAGAAATGTTATGCACAGGCCTATTATAAACCTATCTTACATTATTTATCAACTTTTATAAATTGCTTCTAATTTATTTAAAATAAAATATAAAAATTCAACATTTTTAAGATAAAACAATATTTTTACCATATTGATTTCATTATTAATTTATTTCTTTAAATGTTGCAGTAAAATAAACTTGTTATCCTCTTTTAGAAAGAGTCAGTCATTCAATAAGCATGCCTTTATAATTGTGATGGGGATAAAAGAATTATAAGTGTTTTCACTCCTCCTACTCCCAGAACCTAAGGTGATTTTAAGATTTCCTCTTATCTCCTGTTACTTATAGAGTCATGGGGGAATCTGAAAGAAGCTCTGGCAGTGACTCATGTAACAAACTGAACCAGTAGAAAAGAACAGGCACAAATTTGTGTTGGTTAAAATTTGAGGAAGAGAGTTTAGAAAACAAGAGAATTAGGGACATAGAAAGGAGAGAGTTGAAGACAGCTATTGAACATACTCTGAAGAAATAGATGAGTGAAAAATGTTAGGATATTTTTGGAATGCCATGAAATATGTTGACCCTGATCCTTCTGCATTTCACCCTTTCCTCAACACTTCCTCAGAAGGTATCAGAAAACAAATACACATTTTAGTTACTTTCAATGAATTTCAGAAGAAATTAAGATGGCTAGTTACAAGGTAGGACAACAACAGATTAAGGTTATTTGGATGCCAAAAAGTGGGAAAGCATACTAGATATGTGATATGAGTGATACAGCATGAAACTGTAGCTTTCTGATGCTACTTATTTAGTAGTCAAAGGATGAACTTTTTATTTCTCATTAAAATGTTAAGAAAAAAAACAAACATTCATAAGAATACTTTTATTTTAAATAAGCATAAGAGATAAAAAAAAAAAGTCCTGCAAAGTTTCTGACTTAATTGTCTGGGTGTGGTCCAAACATTTATTTTTGCAAATGTCACCAGGCAATTCTAGTAAGCATCTTTGAACCACTATTGTGCACCCTGACAGCCTCCATGTCTGGGAGAATTTCTAGTAAAGGTGATGTGATGACAATGATAGTGACTGTGCTGGATTTCAAATGGCAGTGGAAGAGGTTTGCCCATTAAAAAAAAAAATAAACATATGCACTCTAAAACAAATATTGGATCTAATGTTTTTAGTGAGTTTTCATTTGACTTTTAATTAATTACATTTTAAACATGCTTTTTATTTTAATTGCAAGGTCTAAACATTCTTTATAGTTTCTGTCTTTAATGGCGTTTTTAATGACATTATCTTCCAAAATTATATAGCTATTCATTTATACTTCTTGTGATGTTTTCAATATACTATCAGTCAGTATCTTCGTGTTAATTAGGAGAGGGAAATAGGGCAGAGGAGTGAGTCCCAGTTATCACTGGGTTTTGATATTCCCAATGCTAGTTTCATAAAATTAACTTGTATGCTTTCCAAATATTTATATTTACTAGAGCAGTTTAAAAAATTTTTTTTCTTAAAAGAGTGAATAAATTCTTTAGTAAGCCAACCGTACTGGCCTTTGTGCTATGTATTTATAAGCATTTTATAAAATTTTGACTCTTATGGTGTTCAAATATTCTGCCTTTTCAGTAATGAATTTAACTGTATTTTTTTCATAAATTTCCATTACATATATATTTTTAAAAGGTTAATTTTTATGCATATTTTTACAACTTCTTAATCCATTCCAAATATAAAGTCACAGCTGCTTTTTTACTTTATGCTATGCACCCTTTCTTTCTTTTTCTAATTTTCTTTGTCAGCAGCTTTTCCATTTTGTTGATCTTTTCAAAGAACTAGCTATTTGAATTATCTTCTTTAAAAAATTGCATTTTCACCTACATGCAAATTGTTACATCCTTAATGTATAACACTTGTGTCTTTATAGCATTTTTAAATTTTATCAAAGTCTTAATAGAGATTATTTTCAAATTTATAAATTTTTGATTAGGTTGTTTTAGTGGGTTTTTGTTTTTGTTTGTTTGTTTGTTTTTTGTAAATGGAATTTTGTTATGTTGTCCAGGCTTCATTTGAACTCCTGGGCTCAACCTCTCCTTTCAGCTGGAACTATGAGCATGTGCCACTGTGCCTGGCGCTAGTGTTTTTTGATTGTTTAGTTGTGTGTATGTGTGTTTGTGTTTATGGCAACCTTAATGATTTTTATTATTACCCAAGTGTGTTTTGAATTTTTATATATTTCAATTTGTGCATATATGAGCATGCATATACAAATGTATTAATTTCTATGAAGATAAATTTAGGCAAGGGTAATTTAATGATTTGACTCAGCATAATATGAGTTACAATTACATTGTCCCCAAACAATGAAGACGACAAAATTAAAGATTACAATGATGAATTCTTCCTTTTTATATTTGTATTCTGGAAAATACTTGATATAACGTGATTTAATATTTTTCTTGTTTATACTTGTATACATATTATTCTTGCCACCATATCATGCTCTTTCCTTCCGTTCATCAATCACCACTGTCATTTACCATTTCTTAGTTAACGACATGACACTCACTCCAAACCACTCCTCTTAAATCCAGTACTCACAACTATTTTGTTATATAAAACATTTATGTATTTATAAATGCACCCCCAAAACCACAGTTAAAACCAGTAAGCAGCTTTCTGAGCATAGTTTTTGAATACTGGGAACATAGAAAATGTATCGTTCAGTCTTTGCTTTGGAATTGAGAATGCTCAGAGTCAGAGATTTTGATTTACCCACTTAATATTACACAGCTGGATGGTCATCAGACAAGAATAAACTCTTCTCATTTTCAGATATTTAGCCTGTCATGAAGAATTATAGATGAATAAATAAATTATATATGTATATATTTGGCAGCATGTAAAATTGAGATATTCCACAGAGTTCCCAAGGATATTGTATTAGTGCTAAAGAACAAACTAGAAATAAAACCTCAAGTAAAATAGTGACCTTTTTTATACTAAAGTGCTATGATTATTATGTTTCTAATCAAATTCAATTCAAATTGTCCTCAAATTCTTTTTTGCCTGCTGTCATCTTGCAATTACGTTGCCTTTTTTTTCTGTGTTTAGTCTCTTTGAATGCAATTTTTATCCAATTAATACTTTTATTGTCCAATCAGAACACTCTTAACATTTTGGTATTTCATCAATAAAATGTCACAGCTCTATCTTGGAGGTTCAAGTCTTTAGCTTCTAACAATGGGAGACTCAATTGCGAACTTAGTTTCTCTAAGTACAAAGGTTTTAAGTAAGACAATATCAATGAATATATTAGAAAATACATCCATACACATGTATGTATGTATGCATATATGTATCTATATGTATGCATATGCTATGCTAAAAACATAAGATGTTTAAATGTTAACTAGCTGTATCTGTGCACATATTTAAAATTAAGATGAAGGTGATATAAAAAAATACATCAGACACTTGTTAAAAATGGCAAAGAAAACTTTATTCAAGACTATTGTAATAGCAGAGAAAGACTACGCTGTAACAAAAGATGAAAAAAATGTAAACACTTTGGTGACCTAATAAAAGGTGCTATAAGATGTTATAGGGAGTCTGACCAATATGATTAGTCCACCTGTGTTTGCTAATTGGTGCTTATCAAAGAAAAGTTCCTATACTCCCACAGAAAGGAGGAGAAGGGGTTCCTGTCTTAAAGAGGACATTTCAAAGGAATGGCTCCAGGGTCCTTGAGAAAGACATTCCTGGAATGTGAAGATTTACATCTCAAAGGGAAATAATTTATAATTGCAAGTTTTCTACTGTAGATGCACTAAGAAAAGGGAAGTTAGAGGTCCATATTCAGGAAGAAGACTGTGTAAAGTTTAGTCCAGTTGAGGGGAAAGTTAAGGCCTTTTTGCTCAACTAATCTATTAGTTAAATAACCTCTTATTGCTTTATCAGAAGAGCCAGCATAAAATATATTTGATCACACTTTCTGTTATTTAGTATTTAACTGGATACTTCTAAGTCTCTCTGTCTCTCTCTCCTTTTGGTGTTTATGCTTGCTTTTTAGAATTATCACGGAAAGGAGAGAAGGAGAGATCTTTTTATAACCAGGGAGACTTCATAGTGCAGAATGTTTAAAAGGAGAAAGAAGTGTGAAGACAAGTTCCACATTAATTTTTCAAATCATTAAATGTCAGTTGTATTAATTTATATTTTCTTGAACATTGAAATAGGTTTTCATTAGCACTGCACATGAAGTTTACAATTGTCTATTCATATAATTTCCAGTATTACTATCAGCTTTTAGCACTATGGCAAACCCTAACTTTCATTAGTCCAGTAGTCTCACGTTAATGATCAGAGAATAGGTTCTAAGACCCCTAGCTGATGTCTAAAAACTGTAGCTAATACCAAACCCTCCATATACTGTTTTCTTTTTTCTTTTTCTTTTTTTTTTTCTTTCTTTTATCCAGTAACAGAGAGGGTTACTAAGTAACAGGTGGGCAGCATGTGCAGCATGGATCTCCTGGACAATAGGATGATTCACATCCTGGGTGAAACTGAGCAAGATGGTGAGAGATTTCATCATGCTACTCAAAAGAGCATGCAATTTAAAATTTAGGAATTGTTAATTTCTGGAGTTTTTCATTTAATATTTTTGGACTGTGGTTGACTATGGGTAACTTAAACTGCTAGAAGTGAAACAACGAATAAGTGGTGGACTTTTGAGGAGTCTCAGTGACATGACTCGTTTTTCGTGACCTTTCTCCAAGCACCAAAATACGCTTATAAAGTCACATTCTCTAGCTTTCCAAAAACTGTGTGCAGATACACACTTTGATAGGCAATAATTGACTCTATCTCCAAATTGCTAAAGTTATTTACAATTGAAAATCTGACACAAATACAGATTAAGGAGAAACTATAACAGAATTCAGTTTCACAAAATAATTTATTTCTTGATTCTCAGCCAGTTAGTAGTCATGTAAAACCTATCTATGATAAGAAAACAGGATTGAATAGGGCTATAACCAGGAAGGTTAAACTTGGATAATTGCACAATTGCATTAAAACCATCTATCAAGTCTAAATGCCTACCATTATTTTGGTGGATTCTGATTTCTTTTTTGATTCATCATTTTCAAATGCAAAATAATTGTAGGATTCCAAACTTTTGACCTTTAGAAAATGTCAAAAGAAAGGAAAATGCTTTGTATAATGTCAATAAGTGGTTTCTTTCCAAATTATGTGGTGATTTGTTTCTTTAACTTAGTTCAGAACACTTTTGATAACTAACTAAATTCCCTTTAAACAAAAGCCTAAAACAAAAGAATGAACTTCTTTGATTCATTAGATTATCTTGATGGTTCTTGGTAGATAAAATTTATTTTACCTACGGGAACCCTTTATCACAGTTTGCCTGGCAAAGTTCTACTTTCTCCCTAGTTTACTGACATGATTATTACTAGTGCCTCTTTCACATTCAAATGTGTACCAGCTTGGATGATAAATTATGTAATCACTCTATTACAAATTCTATCAGTCAGTATTCTACAGAGAAATAGATCTAGAGGGATGGATAGATAGGTAGATAGATGTATAGATAGATAGATAAAGATAGAGATATATAGTGAATTAGAGTTTTATTTCAAGGAATTGGCTTTTGCAATGATTGTATGGGGCTAACAAATTTGAAATCTGTAGAAACTTCAGGCTGCAAACTCTGGAGCAAGATGTGATACTGTATTCTTGAGGAATAATTTCTTCTTTCTCAGATAAATGTTTTGCTTTTAAGACCATTCAACTGATTGGATAAAGATCACCCTCATCATCAAAAATAATATTTAATTGAAGTCAACTGATTATAGATGTGAATCACATCCACAAATACCTTCATGACAACACTTTGAGTGTTTAATTGAATAGCTGGGTACAATAGCCTAACCAAATTGACACATAAAACTAACCATCACACTAATCAATACAAAAAGTAGGAAAATTTTTCACTAGGTTATTAGCAATGGGGAAAGATGTTTAGGCTCACTTAATTGACTTATGTAATTAACCAAAACCTTTCTATCCCTCTATAAAGCATACTAATTGATGCCCATAGCACACTTAACAGTCACAGTTAAAAGTTTATTCTCTTGCCCTCAAACTTCTGCTCTTATCAGTTGAGTGATATGTATACCATAAATCAGTTGTGTTTCACCCAAATTATGTATTTATCCCTTTAGCTCAAATGTTAGCAATTTTCAGTGCACAAATTTGGCTCTTACCGCATGTCCATTCAGCATATATTCATATTTCAAACTGGCTATATTTTGGTATCATTGAAACAGATGCCTTACTTACAATGTTATGGAATGCGATGAAATCACCTTTGCAAAAATTATAACAGAGATAATTGTGACAGTGAAAGAGATGTGACCTGACACCATCTTGCTTTAAAACCTCCAAGCTGTTCTTATTCATTCCTGGGCATAAACCAAACTAACTTTGGAGGAACTTAGTTTATAGTTTAAGTTTGAAACAAAGATGGTAACAGCTCCTTCCGAAAATAAACCCCATTTCTGCTTGGGGACTAGACTGCCTTTGCCGGACTCACAAATTAGCTATAAGATTAGAAATTATGGTTTAGAAGTCATGCAGCTGGAGGCTGGAAGATTCTAAACCTCCCAAATTGCTGCTGAGGGATAACATCACTACTGCAAAACTTAAGATCAGTCCTTAAGATATTTTGCAGACCCTGCACTGCATAGATCAGCTGGCACCATCCAGATTGATAAACAGGCTCCCGGGAACTGGCTCAGCAGAAGAGAACAGCTTCAACTCCCTGTGGTGTAATCTTTGACCTGACCAATCAGCACTTCCTGTTTTCTGACCCCCTACCCACCAAATTATCCCTAAAAACCCCATCTCTGAGTTTTCAAGGAGACTGATTTGTTATTTTAAGTAATAATACAACTCTGGTCTCTTGTACAGCCAGTTCTGCCTAAATAAAACTGTTTCTCTACTGCAATTCCCTTGTCTTAATAAATTGGCTCTGTCTAGGCAGCAGGCAAGGAGAACCTGTTGGGCACTTACAGGGATAGATCATTTACATTGCATGCCCATGCAAAATTGAAGATCCATTAGTGTTTCACCCCATGCAGGCTGCTATAACAAAAATACCGCTAACTTCGTGGCTTATAAAACACAAACATTTGTTTCTCACAGTTCTGAAAGCTAAGAAGTCCAAGATCATGGTGCTGATGGATTTGGCGTCTGGTGAGGGCCCATTTTCTAATTCATAGATGGTACCTTCTCACTGCGTCCTCATGTAACAGAAAAAAATGAGCAATCTCTCTGGGGTTTCCAAAGACATTAGTGTGAAAGTTCCACCCCCATGACCTAATCACCTCCCAAAGATTCTAGCTCCCAATACATCACCTTAGGGGTTAGAATTTTAATACATAAATTTTAGGGGGACACAAAGATTTGGACAATAGCAATTACATGTTTCTCTTCCTTGTCCAGAGTTACTTCATCTTTCTTACCCCATTTACCCTACAGAGTTTTGAACGTTCTCCCCATAGCATAATTTTCCAGAAATATTTGTTTCTGATTCATAAGTTGCATGTATCTTTTTAGGAAAATAAAATGTCACTAGGTATCTTCCCTCTAAACATACCTCTCTCTAGAAAAACAGCTCAGGTCAGTGTGTATTTATAACTACTCCAATAAATCCTCATGTTTCATAATTCAATTACTTACCATATTCACTAAAAAAAAAAGTAACTTTTTTTGCAGAGCTAGAAAAATTCCTGTCAAGGAGATAAGATTTTCTTCTTATAGTTAAGGGGATACTACTTTTTTCATAGAAATATTGTTGAGTTCTAGAGATAATATATGCAAAATACCTATTTCAATGATTGGTACATAATAGTTGCTCAAGAGAAATATTATTATTGACTTCAACATGTTGCATTCATGGCGAGCTTTTACTTTTTTTAGAATGTGTACTTGAAAATAACATGTATTTTATAAATGCAATAGGACCTGAAACAAAATTTTACATTAGATGTTTAATTCAATTCTCTGTGCTTTGTTCTATACTACTTTTTATCTCAACACATCTTTTTTAACAAAAGATGAAATAATGTATTAAAATGTCATATTTGCTCAAATATCCATTTCAATTTTTTAATGTCATCTTCTGTGTTAACCTTTTCAAGGGTAAGACTTTCTTCTAGAATTTTATGTTACAAACGTTTTCAAACATACAAAAATTTCAAAGGATAGCATGAACATCTATGTACTAAAAACCTTGATTTTTTTCCATTTGAGAATAAATCCACACATCATAACATTTCATACCATAATACTCAGTGTATTTCTTCTAAGAATAAGACCACGCTTTTACATACTCACAATACTGCTTTACACCTAAAAAATTACCAGTATTTTCCAACCTCATGTAACTTAGAATGTATATTTCCCAAATTTCCCTTAAAATACTTTTTATATTTTATCACCTGATGAAGTATTAGAATTTGAAAATGCTGGAACTGACCATATAAATAGGGTTGAGTTTTTCACGTAGAGTTTTTTATGTTGCCATATTTAAACTGATATACGAAACCAGTATTTCAATATATAAAACTCCAATAAGAGGTATGATAGTGTTTCAGCTACTTGCAACCATTTGCTAATTTTGTTTGATAAATTTAGAATTCAAACAAGGCAGCTAGTTATTTAATTAGTACTTAAAAATAAGCAACTCTATGCAGAACAAGTGCCAAATAGTATGAGGATGAGACTGGTTGACTCCAACCAGAAATATTTCTTGCCCTTAGAATTGTCCCTACACAAGTCTTCCTTCTTAATAACTTGAATGAGTCCACTTTGTTTTATCCCAACTACCACTATCTTAGTTTAATCTTTGTTTTTATTTGACTTATAATTCTGGTTCTATTGTTATATGACAATAACCCCCTGCCCTCAAAACAGTGGCTTAAAATAACATCATCATGTCTTTTGCTCACAAATCTGAAGATACAGGTCTTAGCTAGGCAATTCTTTCCTGGGATGTCACTTAGTTTTAGTCAGATGGTGGCTGATGTTTTTTCAAAGGCTTCCTGACTTGTACTTCCGGTGACTGGGGCGGGAAAATTCAAATAACTGAGGATCTTTGATCATCGCTTTCTTTTTCTTTGTGGGCACACTTTGGGTCTCTTGACATGGTGGCTGTAGGCTAGCCAGACTTGTTCAATGTATCATATTTTATAGAGAAAGCACATGAGAAAACAGCTCTCCATTTGTGTCATCAGAGGAGTAGCACACTTCTCAGGAGAGCAGTAACTCTTTTCAGCTCCTGTATTCTCTGTCCCTGGAATAATCAGTTTGGAGGAAGGGCAAGCATGAGTGAGAAAGAATTTTTGTCATCCAGACGTTCCCTTGTGTTGCCCCAGAGGGACAAAATCAAAGTTTCTTAGAACATGAGGAAGATAGGAGATCAGGCACTTATACTAATTTTACATCCAGCTTCTTAAGTAGTTTTACCCATGCGTCTTTCTTTGAATTCACAGCTCACATGGAATTGCACGAACGGAGCATAAACAGACCAAGGAAAACAACTATTCCATCTGCATCAGTCAGACACATCTGTGAGCACATGATTTCAGGAATGTATCTCAGTTTGGATTATAATGTTAGTTAAAAAAAAAACAAAAAACAAACAAACAAAAAAAACAGGGTAAGTGTATCATACTACTGGAAAGACTGGCCCTGTCCTCATCAGCAACCCACTGTAACCCCCCAAACTCTCCCAGTCTTCTGTAGTGTCAGGCCACCTCAAACAAGATTGGGTTTCATTTCTTTTTCTGTTTTTTTTCCAGCTTTATTGAGATATAATTGACAAAAGTTGTATATATTTATGATGTATCACATAAAATGATATACAGGTATACACATTGTGAAATAATTAAATCAAGCTAATTAACATATCCATCACCTCACATACTTACCATTTTTTATGTGGTAAGACTATTTAAAATCTATTCTCAGTAATTTTCAAGTATGTAATAGATTAACTATAGTCATAACACTATATAGTAGATCTCCAGAATTTATTCATCCTATATAATTGAAACTGTGCCTTTTGACCAACATCCCTGATTTCCCCACAATACCTAGCCTCTGCAAACTACCATTCTACTCTATGCTTCTAGGAGTTCAACTTTTTTAGATTCCATGTATGAGTGAGATCATGGAGTACATTTCATCCTAAGCCTGGCTTATTTCACTTAGCGTAATGCTCTCCAAGTCCATCCATGTTGTTGCAAGTGACAGAACTTCCTTCTTAAAATAGTTTTTAACCTACAAAGCTTACAAGTAGAAGGCCAAGGTATTTTCACAAGGGATGTGCAAACTACTCTTTACAAGAAGGTGAAAGTCTTCCAAGGAAGATATGAGGAAGAGATAGCACAAAAGGGCCAAAGTCTTCCTCTTTTATAGCAGACTTTAATTTTCACACCACTGCTCCAAAGGAGTAGCATTGGGTCACTTCAGTGTCTTAGCCACTCCTCCTAAGTACTTGGGTATCACCTACAAACAAGCTCCTGCTAGAAAGCTATATGGAGAAGGGACAAGAGCAAAATCTCCAGTCAGATGTTGCAAGAATTAAAAACAGTTTACAGTTAGAATTGAAGATTTATCTGCATAAGGTAGTAGTAGTGAGAATTTTGGATGCTAATTCTCCCACTTTTTATGTTCCTGAGTTTCATTAAATTGAAGCCTCTTCAACTCAGTTGAAAAATAGTGAGAAAAGTGGTACACACCACAGAGGGCTGTAAATTCCACGAAATGAGATAATCTATAAGCTCTTTTAGCTCAGTGCCTGACATACAATAATGCTCAATATATATTTACTGTTTCATTATTATTACAGGGTGACTTTTAGAAATAAAATATTTTTCAACAATAAATATAATGGTGAATGCTAAAATCAGAAATTTAGCACCCATTAGAGCTTAAAGGCGTAGAAATGGTACAGTGATACCAATAAAATGGTCGAGTTAGATATTCAAGGATAGGTTTAAAGACAAACAAGATGCATTTAATGGAAATGAAGGAATTAACAATAAGAGCTGATCACTTATTAATCGAAGTGATCTAAGAGCTGATCTACTTTTAATCTAAGCTCATCGTAAGTTTTGACAACTGTGACAGGCAAATTCTTTGATAAAAAGATTGGAAACTACCGAATGTGGAGCTTGCCTCCCCATACCCCCCATCTCTTTTCTCTTTTTTTTTTCTTTTCTTTTTTCAAATGGAATCTTGCTCTTTCACCCAGGCTGGAGTGAAGTGGCATGATCTCGGCTCCCTGCAACCTCCGCCTCCCTGGTTCAAGCGATTCTCCTGTCTCAGCCTTCTGAGTAGCTGGGATTACAGGTGCTCACCACCATGCCTGGCTAATTTTTATATTTTTAGTAGAAACGGGCTTTCACCATATTGGTCAGGCTGGTCTCGAACTCCTGACCTCAGGTGATCCTGTTGGGACTACAGGCGTGAGCCACCGCGCCCCACCACCCTCTATCTCTATATCTATCTTTACCCTTTGCTTTACAGCTCAGGTTATGTGTTCTATTTTCACAACTTATTAAACTCCCCAGAAACTGTTTCAGTAAGGCAAATTGTTTTAATTTATCCAAAAAAAAAAAAGGAAAAACAGAAAAAAAAGTTTGTTTTTGTCCTCTTTGAAAATATTTTGTTTGGTTCATAACCAGAATACGCAGGACAGCTTCTGACCGTAATGCGTGATCTGACATTCATTTGTACATTGATATATTCTAGCAGAGAAAGACAGAAAAAAATGAGGCCAGGTTCTGCAAATGATTCAGTCACAAAAAGAAGAGAAGTGCAGCTTTTAATGTACAAAGTTTACAAGTGGAATGGATCTTTTTCACAAAACTCATCTACTGAATAATAATATGTTGGTATTATAAAAATGAATCATAGTTTTATAAATGTCATCTAATCTTACAGATAGAGCCTAGAAAGATTTTAAGCCCTTTGACTTGCTGTTTGATAATCCAAAATTAATTGTGATGATTATCACTAAAAATAATCATTCACACATATTTTGATATCTTATATGTACAGTAGGCACTAAAACTACTCCCTCTTGTTCTCCCAGTTTCTCATGTCATTAAGCAATACTAGTTTCCATCATTAAACTTGAACACAATCAAAGTTAACATTGGAATTTAGTTTGCTCGCCCCTTCTTTCCCATGGCTTAACCAAAGCCCACTTTTATTGCAAGCCTAAAATCAAAATTTGAGATTATTAGATTAAGACAATCTATAGTTGGCCTTGTGAGATTTGCCAACTTCCAAATCCCATACTTTTTCTTTGACTTCCATTAATCTATGCATGATGGTCCTAGCCCTTGAGATAGTCTTTTCTAGGCCAAGCACAGTGGCTCATGACTGTAATCCCAGCACTTTGGGAGGCTGAGGCAGGTGTTTCACCTGAGGTCAGGAGTTTAAGACCAGCCTGACCAAAATGGTGAAACCCTGTCTCTACTAAAATACAAAAATTAGCCAGGCATGGTGGTGCACACCTGTAATCTCAGCTACTTGGGAGGCTGAGGCAAGAGAATCACATGAACCCAGGAGGCAGAGGTTGCAGTGAGCTTAGATCACACCACTGCACTCAAGCCTAGGAGACAGAGCAAGACTCTGTCCACCCACCCTTCCCCCGCCCCCCCAAAAAAGATGGCCTTTTCTTTCATTGAGACAGCAATGAAAAAACTTATTGCAGAAAAAGCTGAATGTTATTTACTTATGTATCTTCCAATTTGATAGTTCTTCGAATTTTACAGAAAACATAGAAAGAGTCATTACTATCTTAGGCAGACAGTGCAGTCAGAAGATCAAATGCTTGTGTTGCACTTTGAATTTCAAGGGAAAGCAATATATGTTATCACTTCTTTAAAACACAGTGTTTTAGAATCCCTTAAAAATCTTTCCACCACATAATCCAAAAGAGTGTCATCTCTAACTTTTATTTTCTGAAGTTTAGTTTTTCCTTACAATTGTCTTTGATGAAACAACCTGTCTACTTGACAACCTTGGTGGAAAAAGAGAAAATAGATAAAATAAGAACTAACATACTATCATTTGCAACAACGTGGATAGAAAAGGAGTTCATTATGTTAAATGAAATAAGCCAGGCACAAAAAGGCAAATATTGCATAGGTTCACTCATCTGTGCGGGCTAAAAAATGTATCTCATAGAGAGTAGAATGGTGGTTGCCAGAGTCTGGGAAGTGTAGCTGGGAGAAGGAATAAAGAGAAGTTGGTTAATGGGTATAAAATTACGGTTTGTACTTACTCAAAGAGTAAGTTTTACTGTTCAATAGTACAGTAGGATGACTATAATTAACAATAATTTATTGTATAATTTAAAATAGAAGAAAATTAGAATGTTTTCAACAGAAAGAAAAGATAAATGAGGTGATAGAAATCCCAATTACCCTGATTTGATCGCTATGCATATATATCTATCTCACAAATACCCTCCAAAATATATACAACTTTTATGTACCAATTAAAACAAAAACTTCAAAAGCAAAAGAATTATATTGATACTTACAATTATTAGAATATTTACTGATTCACTGTCAAGAATGAGGTATTTATTTGGCTTGCTTGTATTTATTAAAAAGTAATAGCATATATATAGAAAATAGCACAATTCAGAATTTGTTACTTATTATGAACACTGAAATAAAATAATTACTACCAAAATACATGAGTAGAATTGCAACATTACTTTACCATTTATACAGCCTATTTGAATTATGCATAATTTTACTTGGTTGTACATTAAATCTATCACAAAGAAAGCAAAAAAAAAAAACAAAACAAAAGAAACAACGAAAAGAGCTAATAATGGCAAAAGTAGAAAGGAGGAAAACCAATTGACTAGTATGTAATTTAGGATTTGATAGCTTAGAGTAACACCCTCTCCAATGTTAATGAAGTCAGATAATATTTATAATTCAAACCACAACTATAAACCACGGTTCTCATACTTTCTAGGAGCTCCAGCAATCATCATCAACAAGATATAAGAAACAGGCTAAAATTATAACTTAACAAGGTTAAGATGTATTTAGATGTGTTTTCTTCTAAAAAGATTCTTTAGGAAATGGTGAAACAGAACTTAGGAAGGTATAGAAAGGCTATGAAGGAGAAAAAAGAAATTGGTTAGTGTAAATCTGCATTCTACACAAACACCTTCTACTTAGGCACTGTGGTGTCTCCCATTTAATTAAGTTTCTGGAGTTCTACTTGCTTTTCACCTGAATACTTTGCCACTGTATTGAATTTTCTAATTCATCCTATGTTATTTCAATATTTTATGTTTTTTATTTTTAAATTTCTTGTGGGTACATGGTAGGTGTGTATATTTACGGGGTACATGAAATATTTTGATACAGGCATGCAATGTAATATAAGCACATCATGGAAAATGGAGTATCTATCTTCTTAAGCATTTATCCTTTGAGTTAAAAACCAATTACAATCTTTATTTCATAATGTACAATTAAGTTATTATTGACTATAGTTACCCTGTTATGCTATTAAATAGTATGTCTTACTCGTTCTTTCTAACTATTTTTTTTTTGTACCCATTAACTAAACCCAACTCCTTTGCAGCCTTCCACTACCCTTCTCAGCTTCTGGTAACCATCCTTCAACTCTCCATGTCTATTAGTTCAATTGTTTTGGATTTTAGGTTTCACAAATAAGTGAGAACATGTGATGTTTGTCCTCCCATGCCTGGCTTATTTCACTTAACAGAATAATCTCTAGTTCCATTCATGTTGTTGCAAATGACAGGATGTCATTTTTTATGGCTGAATAGTACTCCAATGCATACATGTAGCACATTTTCTTTATCCATTCATCTGTTGATGGACACTTATATTGCTTCCAAATCTTAGCTATTGTGAACAGTGCTTCAACAAACACAGGGGTGCAGGTATCTTTTTGATATACTGACTGATATACTGATATATCCAGCAGTGGGGATCGCTGAATCATATGGTAGTTTTTAGTTTTTTGAGGAACCTCCAAGCTGTCCTCCATAGCGGTCGTACTAATTTACATTCCACCAACAGTGTACCAGGGCTCCCTTTTCTCCACAACCTTGCCAGGATTTATTATTGCCTGTTTTTTTGTTTGGTTTTTTTTTTTTTTGATAGAAGCCATTTAAACTGGAGTGAGATCATATCTCATTGTAGTTTTGTATTTCCCTGATGACCATAGATGCTGAATACCTTTTCATATGCCTGTTGACCATTTGTATGTCCTCTTTTGAGAAATGTCTGTTTAAATCTTTTGTACATATTTTGATCGGATTATTAGATTTATTCCTATAGACTTGTTTGAGCTCCTTATATATTTTGGTTATTAATCCTTTGTTAGATTCATAGTTTACAAATACTTTCTCCCATTCTGTGGGGTGTCTCTTCATTTTGTTGGTTGTATCCTTTGCTGTGCAGAAGCTTCTTAACTTGATGGGATTCCATTTGTCCATTTTTTGCTTTGGTTTCCTGTGCTTGTGGGGTATTGCTCAAGACATTTTTGCCCAGACCAATGTCCTGGAGATTTTCCCCAATATTTTCTTGTAGTAGTTTCACAGTTTGAGGTCTTAATTATAAATCTATAATCCATTTTGATTTGATTTTATATACGGCAAGAGATAAGGGTCTAGTTTCATTTTTTTTTTTTTTTTTTTTTGCATATGGATATCTTGTTTTCCTAGCACCATTATTGAGAGACTGTCTTTTTTCCAATGTATGTTCTTGGCACCCTTGTTAAAAGTGAGTTTACTGGGTGTGGATTTGTTTCTTTGTTCTCTATTATCTTGCATTGGTCTGTGTGTCTGTTTTTATGAAAGTACACTGTGTTTTGGTTACTATAGCTTTGTAGTATAATTTGAAGTCAAATAATGTAATTCTTACAGTTTTGTTCTTGTTGCTTAGGATAGCTTTGGTTATTCCGGGCCTTTTGTGGTTGCATATAAATTTTAGAGTTTTTTTTCTGTTTCTGTTAATAATGTCATTGGTATTTTGATAGGGATTTCACTGAATTTGTAGATTGCTTTGGATAGTATGGACATTTTAAAAATATTCATTCTTCCAATCCATGAAATCGGAAGCTCTTTCCATTTTTTTGGTGTCTTCTTCAATTTCTGTAATTACTGTTTTGTAGTTGTCATTATAGGGGCCTTTTGCTTTTTTCATTAAGTTAATTCTTACATATTTAATTGTGGCTATTGTAAATGGGATTTTTATTTCTTTTACAGATTGTTCACTGTTGGCATACAGAAATGCTACTAATTTTTGTATGTTAGTCTTGTATCCTGCAACTTTTTTGAATTTGTTCAGCAGTTCCAATAGTTTTTTGTGGAGTCTTTAGGTTTTTCCAAATATAAGATTATAACAGCTGAAAACAAGGATAATTTGACTTCTTCCTTTCTAATTTGGATGCCCTTTATGTCCTTCTCTTTTCTGATTGCTCTAGCTAGGACTTCCAGTACTACGTCAAATAACAGTGGTGAGAGTGGGCATCCCTGTCATGTTCTAAATCTTAGAGGAAAGAGTTTCAGTTTTTCCCCATTCGGTAAGATACTAGCTGTGGGTCTACCATCATGGCTTTTATTATGCTGAAGGCATTCCTTCTATCCCCTGTTTTATGGGTGTTTTTATTATGAAGTGATGTTAGATTTTATCAAATGCTATTTCAACATCAATTGAAATGATCATATGTTTTTCGTCCTTCATTCTGTTCATATGAAGTATCACATTGATTCTTGAACCATCAATATCTTACATATGTTGAGCCATCCTTGCATCCTGAGGATAAACCCCAATTGGTCATTATCAATGATCTTTCCAATGCATTGTTCAACTCGGTTTGCTAGCATTTTGTTGAGGATTTTTGTATCAATATTCATCAGAGATATTGACCTGTAGTTTTCTTTTTTGGATGTGTCTTATGCTGGGTTTCATATCAGAGTAACTGGCCTTGTAGAATTAGATTGGAAGTATTCCCTCCTTCTTTAGTTTTCATAATAGTTTGAGTAGGATTGGTGTTACTTCTTAAATGTTTGGTAAAATTCATCAGTGAAGCCATGGGGTCCCAGGCTTTTCTTTACTGGGAGAATTTTTATTATGGCTTCTATCTCATTTCTTGTTATTGGTCTGTTCAGGTTTTGTATTTCTTCCTGGGTTAATTTGTATGTGTCTAGGAATTTTTCCATTTCTTCTGGAATTTTCCAATTTATTGCCATATAGCTGCTCATAGTAGCCACTAATGATCTTTGGATTACTGCAGTATCAGTTGTAATGTCTTCTTTTTCATTTCTGATTTTATTTATGTGGATCTTCCTTCTTTTTTTAAAAAAATCTGGCTAAAGGTTTGTAAATTTTTATTAACTTTTCAAAAAAAACCAACTTTTTGTTTTATTGACCTTTTGTATTATTTTTTATTTCAATTTCGTTTATTTCTTTTCTGATCTTTATTATTTATTTTCTTCTACTAATTTTTAGTTCAGTTTGCTCCAGCTTTTCTAGTTATTTAAGATGGATCATTATCTTGTTTAAAGTTTTCCTATTTATTTTTTATGTAGGCAGTTACAGCTATAAAAGTCCCTCTTAGTACTGCTTTTGCTGTATTCCATAGGTTTGATATGTTGTGTTTCCATCATTATTTGTTTCTACAAATTTTCAACTTTCTTCTCAAATTCTACACTGACCCACTGGTCATTCAGGGGCATAGGGTTTAATTTCCATGTATTTGTGTAGTTTCCATAATTCTTTCTTTTTATTTTCTAGTTTTATTCAATTGTGGTCAGAGAAGATGCTTGATATAACTTCAATTTTCAAAAATGATTTATGACTTGTTTTGTGACCTAACATGTGGTATATCCTTGAGAATGTTCCCCATGCTGAGGAAAAAAAAGTGTATTCTGCAACCATTGTATGAAATGTTCTGCAAATACATATTATATCCATTTGTTCAATAGTGCAGATTAAGTCCGATGTGTCTTCGTTGATTTTCTGCCTGGAAGATGTGTCCAGTGCTGAAAGTGGGATTTTGAAGTTGCCAGTTATTTTTGTATTGGGGCCAATCTCTCTCTCTCTCTCTTTTACTATCATTATTATTATTATTATTATTACACTTTAAGTTCTGGAATGCATGTGCAGAACGTGCAGGTTTGTTACGTAGGTATACACGCGCCATGTAGTTTGCTGCACTCATCAAACCATCATTCACATTAGGTATTTCTCTTAATGCTATCCCTCCGCTAGCCCCTCACCTCCCAACAGGCCCCAGTGTGTGATGTTCCCCTCACTGTGTCCATCTGTTCTCATTGTTCAACTCCAACCAATGAGTGAGAATATGCAGTGTTTGGTTTTCTGCTCCTGTGTTAGTTTGCTAAGAATGATGGTTTACAGCTTCATCCATGTCCCTACAAAAGACATGAACTCATCCGTTTTCAAGGGTTCATAGTATTCCATGGTGTATATGTGCCACATTTTCTTTATCCAGTCTATCATTGATATGCATTTGGGTTGGTTTCAAGTCTTTGCTATGGTGAATAGTGCCACAATAAACATATGTGTGTGTGTGTCTTCATAGCGGCATGACTTATAATCCTTTGGGTATGTACCCAGTAATGGGATTGCTGAGTCAAATGGTATTTCTGGTTCTAGATACTTGAGGAATTGCCACACAGTCTTCCACAATAATTGAACTAATTTACATTCCCACCAACAGTGTAAAAGCATTCTTATTTCTCCACATCCTCTCCAGCATCTGTGGTTTCCTGATGTTTTAGTGATCACCATTCTAACTGGCATTAGATGGTATCTCATTGTGGTTTTGATTTGCATTTCTGTAATGACCAGTAATGATGAGTTTTTTTTTATATGTTTGTTGGCCACATAAATGTCTTCTTTTGAGAAGTGTATATTCATATCCTTTGCCCACTTTTGGATGGGGTTGTTTTTTTCTTGTAAATTTGTTTAAGCTCCTTGTAGATTCTGGATATTAGCCCTTTGGCAGATGGATAGATTGCAAAAATTTTCTCCCATTCTGTAGGTTGCCTGTTTACTCTTTTTTTGCTGTGCAGAAGCTCTTTAGTTTCATTAGATCCCATTTGCCAATTTTGGCTTTTGCTGTCATTGCTTTGGTGTGTTATTCATGAAGTCTTTGCCCATGCCTATGTCCTGAATGGTACTGACCTAGGTTTTCCTCTAGGGTTTTTATGGTTTTAAATCTTACATTTAAGTCTTTAATCTATCTTGAGTTAATTTTTGTATAAAGTGTAAGGAAAGGGTCTGGTTTCAGTTTTCTGGATATGGCTAGCCAGTTTTCACAACACCATTTATTAAATAGGGAATACTTTCCCCATTGCTTGTTTTTGTCAGGTTTGTCAAAGATCAGATGTTTGTAGATGTGTGGTGCTATTTCTGAGGCCTCTGTTCTGTTCCATTGGTCTATATATCTGTTTTGGTACCAGTACCACGCTGTATTGGTTACTGTATCCTTGTAGTATTAGTTTGAAGTCAGTTAGCATGATGCCTCCAGCTGTGTTCTTTTTGCTTAGGATTGTCTTGGCTATATAGGCTCCTTTTTAGTTCCATATGAAATTTAAAGTAGTTTTTTTCTAATTCTGTGAAGAAAGTCAATGGGAGTTTGATGGGGATAGCATTGAATCTATAAATTACTTTGGGCAGCATGGCCATTTTCACGATATTGATTCTTCCTATCCATGAGCATAGAATGTTTTTCCATTTGTTTGTGTTCTCTCCTATTTCCTTGAGCAGTGATTTGTAGTTCACCTTGAAGAGGTCCTGCACATCCCTTGTTAGCTGTATTCCTATGTATTTTAACCTCTTTGTAGCAATTGTGAATGGGAGTTCACTCGTGATTTGGCTGTCTATTGTTCATGTATAGGAATGCTTGTGATTTTTGCACATTGATTTTGTATCCTGAGACTTTGCTGAAGTTGCTAATCAGCTTAAAGAGATTTGGGGCTGAGATGATGGGATATTCTATACAATCATTTCATCTGCAAACAGAGACAATTTGACTTCCTCTCTTCCTATTTGAATACCCTTTATTTCTTTCTCTTGCCTGATTGCCCTGGCTAGAACTTCCAACACTATGTTGAATAGGAGTGATGAGAGAGGGCATCCTTGTCTTGTGCTGGTTCTCAAAGGGAATGCTTCCAGCTTTTGCCCATTCAGTATAATATTGGCTGTGGGATTTTCATAAATAACTCTTATTATTTTGAGATACATTCCATCAATACCTAGTTTATTGAGAATTTTTATCATGAAGGGGTATTGGATTTTATTTAAGGCCTTTTCTGCATCTGTTGAAATAATCATGTGGTTTCTGTCATTCGTTCTGTTTATGTGATGGAATATATTTATTGATTTGCATATGTTGAACCAGCCTTGCATGCCAGGTATGAAGCCATCTTGGTCATGGTGGATAAGCTTTTTGATGTGCTGCTGGATTTGGTTTGCCAGTATTTTATTGGGGATTTTCACATCAATGTTCATCAGGGATAATGGCCTGAAATTTTCTTTTTTGTGTGTGTCTATGACAGGTTTTGGTATCAGGATGATGATGGTGGCCTCATAGAATGAATTAGGGAGGTGTCCCTCTTTTTCTGTTGTTTGGGATCCTTTCAGAAGGAATGGTAACAGCTCCTCTTTGTACCTCTGATAGAATTCGGCTGTGAATCCATCTGGTCCTGGGCTTTGTTTTTTGTTTGGTAGGCTATTAATTACTGCCTCGATTTCAGAACTTGTTATTGGTCCAGGAATTTATCCATTTCTCCTGGATTTTCTTATTTATTTGCATAGAGGTATTTATAGTATTCTCTTATGGTAGTTTGTATTTCTCTGAGATCAGTGGTGATATTAACTTTTATCATTTTTTACTGTCTGTTTGATTCTTCTCTCTTTTCTTCTTCATTAGTCTGGCTAGCAGTCTATCTATTTTGTTGATCTTTTCAAAAAACCAGCTCCTGGATTCACTGATTTTGTGAGGGCTTTTTTGTGTCTCTATCTCCTTTAGTTCTGCTCTGATGTTAGTTTTTTCTTGTCTTCTGCTAGCTTTTGGATTTGTTTACTCTTACTTCTCTACTTCTTTTTATTGTGATGTTAGGGTATCGATTTTAGATCTTTCCTGCTTTCTCTTGTGGGCATTTAGTGCTATAAATTTTACTCTAAACACTGCTTTAGCTGTGTCTCAGAGATTCTGGTATATTGTGTCTTTTTTCTCATTGGTTTGAAATAACTTATTTATTTCTGCTTTAATTTTGTTATTTACCCAGTAGTCATTCAGGAGCAGGTGGTTCAGTTTCCATGTAGTTGTGTGGTTTTGAGTAAGTTTCTTAATCCTGAGTTTTAATTTGATTGCTCTGTGTTCTGAGAGACTGTTTGTTATAATTTCCATTCTTTTGCATTTGCTAAGGAGTGTTTTACTTCGAATTATGTGGTCAATTTTAGAATAGGTGCAATGTGGTGCTGAGAAGAATGTATATTTTGTTAGTTCAGGGTGGAGAGTTCTGTAGATGTCTATTAGGTCTGCTTGGTCCCGAGCTGAGTTCAAGTCCTGAATATCCTTATTAATTTTCTGTCTCATTGATCTAATATTGACAGTGGGGTGGTAAAGTCTCCTACTACTATTGTGTGGGTGTCTAAGGGTCTTTGTAAGTCACTAAGAACTTGCTTTGTGAACCTGGGTGCTCCTGTATTGAGTGCATATATATTTAGGATAGTTAGCTCCTCTTGTTGCATTGATCCCTTTGCCATTATGTAATGCCCTTCTTTGTCCTTTTTGACCTTTGTTGGTTTAAAGTCTGTCTTATCAGAGACTAGGATTGCAAGCCCTGCTTTTTTTTTCTTTCCATTTGCTTGGCAAATATTCCTTCATCCCTTTATTTTGAGCCTATGTGTGTCTTTGCCCATGAGATGTGTCTCCTGAATACAGCATACCAATGAGTCTTTACTCTTTATCCAATTTGCCAGTATGTGTCTTTCATTTGGGGCATTTAGCCCATTTGCATTTAAGGTTAATATTGTTATGTGTGAGTTTGTTCCTGTCATTATGATGCTAGCTGGCAATTTTACCTGTTACTTGATGCAGTTTCTTCATAGTGTCAATGGTCTTTACAATTTGGCATGTTTTTGCAGTGGCTGGTACTGGTTTTTCCTTTCCATATTTAGTGCTCCCTTCAGGAGCTTTTGTAAGGAAGGCCGGGTGGTGACAAAATCTCTCAGCATTTCCTTGTCTGTAAAGCATTTTATTTCTCCTTTGCTTATGAAGCTTAGGTTGACTGGATATGAAATTCTGGGTTGAAAATTATTTAAGACTGTTGAATATTGGCCCCCACTCTCTTCTGGCTTCTAGGGTTTCTGCAGAGAGATCTGCTGTTAGTCTAATGGGCTTCCCTTTGTTGGTAACCCGACCTTTCTCTCTGGCTGCCCTTAACATTTTTTCCTTCATTTCAACCTTGGTGAATCTGACAATTATGTGTCTTGGGGTTACTCTTCTAGAGGAGTATCTTTGTGGTGTTCTCTGTATTTCCTGAATTTGAACGTCAGCCTGTCTTGCTAGGTTGGGGAAGTTCTCCTGAATAATGTCCTGAAGAGTGTTTTCCAGCTTGCTTCTCTTCTCCCGCTGCTTTCAGGTACACCAATGAAATGTAGGTTTGGTCTTTTCATATAGTCCCATATTTCTTGGAGGCTTTGTCCAATCCTTTTCTTTTTTCTCTAATCTTTTCTTCACACTTTATTTCATTAAGTTGATCTTCAATCTCTGATATCCTTTCTTCTGCTTGATAGATTTGGCTATTGATACTTGTGTATGCTTTACTAAGTTATTGTGCTGTGTTTTTCAGCTCCATCAGGTCATTTATGTTCTTCTCTAAACTGGTTATTCCAGTTAGAAATTCCTCTAACCTTTTTTCTAAGCTTTTTTCAAGGTTCTTAGCTTCCTTGCATTAGGTTAGAACATGCTCCTTTAGCTCAGAGGAATTTGTTGTTACCCACCTTCTGAAGTCTACTTCTGTCAATTTGTCAAACTCATTCTCCATCCAGTTTTGTTCTCTTGCTGGCCAGAAGTTGTGATCCTTGGGAGGAGAAGAGGCATTCTGGTTTTTGGAATTTTCAGCCTATTTGCACTGGTTTTTCCTCATCTTTGTGGAATTATCTACCTTTGGTCTTGGATGTTGGTGATCCTCAGACGGGGTTTCTGTGTGGACATCCTTTTTGTTGATGTTGATGCTATTCCTTTCTGTTTGTTTGTTTTCTTTCCAACAGTCAGGCCCCTCTGCTGCAGGTCTGCTGGAGTTTGCTGGATGTCTACTCGAGACCCCATTTTTGTGGGTATCACCAGCAGAGGCTACAGAATAGCAAAGATGGCTGCCTGCTCCTTCCTCTGGAAGCTTTGTCCCAGAGGGGCACTCACCAGATTACAGTCAGAGCTCTCCTGTATGAGGCATCTGTTGACCCCTGCTGGGAGGTGTCTCCCAGTCAGGAGGCTGGGAGGGTAGGGACCCATTTGAGGAGGCCATCTGTCCCTTAGCAGAGCTCAAGCTCTGTGCTGGGTGATCTGCTGCTCTCTTCAGAGCTGACAGCCAGGAACACTTGAGTCTGCTGAAGCTGCGCCCACTGCCGCCCCTTCCCCCAGGTGCCCTGTCCCAGGGAAATGGTAGTTTTATCTATAAGCCTCTGACTGGGGCTGCTGCCTTTCTTTCAGAGATGCCTTGCCAAGAGAGGAGGAATCTAGAGAGGTAGTCTGGCTACAGCGGCTTTGCCAAGCTGCAGTGGGCTTTACCCAGTTTGAACTTCCTGGTGGCTTTGTTTACACTGTGAGGGGAAGCCTCAGTAATGGCGGATGCACCTCCCCACACCAAGCTCAAGCATCCCAGCCTGACTTGCTCTGCCTGCCAGTGAGAATTGCTGTGCTGGCAGCGAGAATGGATCTTAGCTTGCTGGGCTCTGTGGGGGTGGGTTCCACTGAGCAAGACCACTTGGCTCCCTGGCTTCCACCCCATTTCCAGGGGAGTGAATGGCTCTGTCTCGCTGATGTTCCAGGTGCCACTGGGGTATGAAAAAAAGAAAAACTGCAGCTAGTTCAGTATCTGCACAAACAGCCACCCATTTTGTGCTTGAAAGCCAGGGCCCTGGTGGTGTAGGCACCCAAGGGAATCTCCTGGTCTGCGGGTTGAGAAGACCATGGGAAAAGCGTAGTATCTGGGCCAGAATGCACTGTTCCTCACGGCACAGTCCCTCATGGCTTCCCTTGGCTAGGGGAGGGAATTCCCCGACCCCCTGTGCTTCCTGGGTGAGGTGTCGCACCACCCTGCTTCGGTTTCCCCTTTGTGGGCTTCACCCACTGTCTAAACAGTCCCAGTGAGATGAGCAGGCTATCTCTGTTGGAAATGCAAAAATTACACACCTTCTGTGCTGATCTCTCTGGGAGCTGCAAACCAGAGGTTTTCCAATTCGAACATCTTGCAGCCACACCAAGCCAACTATCCTCCCTCTTTAGCTCTAATAATATTTGCTTTAGGTAGCTGGGTACTCCAGTGTTGGGTGCATATATATTTAAATTGTTATATCCTCTTGCTGAATTGACCCCATTAACATTATGTAGTGACCTTCTTCGTGTCTTATAGTTTTTGTGTTGAAATCTATTTTGTCTGATATATGTATAGTGACTCCTGTTCTTTTTTTGGTTTCCATTGGCACATAGAATTTCTTATGTCTTTATTTTCAGTACATACTTGTCTTTATAGGTGAAGTGTGTTTCTTGTAGGCAACAGATCAGTGGGCCTTGTTTATTCATCCACTCATTCAGTCTGTGTCTTTTGATTGGAGAGTTTAGTCTATTTACATACAATGTTATTACTACTTACATCTGCTATTTTGTTATTTGTTTTCTGATTGTTTCGTGGTATTCTCCTTCTTTCTTTCCTTCCTGTTATCTTTAATTAAACATGATTTTCTCTGGTGATATAATTTAGTTTCTTGCTTTTTATTTTTTTGTATCCATTGTATGATTTTTGGTTTGAAGTTACCATGGAGCTTGCAAATACTATCTTATAACCCATGATTTTAACCTCACAACAACTTAACACTGTTTGTGTAAATAAACCAGCAAAAAGGAAACTAATAAAAGCTCTCTGCCTTAATTTCTTGCTTCTAAATTTATTTTTGTTTCTATTTATATCTTATTGTACTGTGTTTTGGAAAGTTGTTGTTGTAGTTATTTTTTATTGGTTCATCATGTAGTAGAAATGATATACATTTAGTGACTCAATCTTTTGTTTGCATTGGCACATACAATATCTTTTTTTTTTTATTTTCAGTACATGTGTGTCTTTATAGGTGAGGTATGTTTCTTGTAGGCAACAGATCACTTTATATGTAAAATGTGATTTTCCTCCAAATTAATATAATTACTTTCTGTTCATGGTTTACAAAATGACTGATATTTCCCTTCTATCCCTTTGTACAATATGTGCATCTAGCAGAAAAGTTTTTAGCTCTGGCTATGGACACACAGAAACTTCCGATAGATGATTACGTTCACATGTTTATTTACTTTCACCAGAATAAATTGTGGGAGTGGAAATGCCTGTATTAATCACAGGACAGATACTCAGGAAGCTCTGATCCTCTTGAGCTTCACATTTATGAGCAAAAAACGAACAGAATGGTTCTCTAATAAAATTTTTGGTGAATCTAAAGATATGGCTCCCATCACCAACATTGTAAAAGGAAATAAACCTCATACCTACATCCAGGAAAATTTCCACTCTGTTGAACTGGGGCTCACTCAGAGAGCAGTCAAAAGTGTAGTACTGGCAGCAAAAGCCTTCCTTTCTCGAACTCACAGCCCAGAAGCTGAGTTTTGAAGAAAGAATGGGTTCTACATCATTTAGTAGAAACGATAAACCCATCAAAAATAGTAACTACAACAACTTATTATTTTTTATTGGTTTACCATTTAATAGAAATTATGAACTAATTTCTACCTAGTTTTTTAATAGAAAAGGTGAACTCATTTCTACTAACTGTGGTTAGTGTTATAATAGTATGTGTACTTACTATTACCAGTGAGTTTTGTAGCTTCAGGTGATTACTTATGGCTTCAGGTGATTACTTGTAGCTTCAGGTGATTACTTATGGTGATTACTTATGTTTTTTCATTCTGATTAAAATACTCCCTTTAGCATTTCTTATAGGACAGAACTAGTTTTGATGAAGTCCTTCAGTGTTTGTTTGTCAGCTAATGTCTTTATTTCTCCTTCATGTTTGAAGAATATTTTTCCTGTATATGCTGATCTAGGGTAAAAGTTTTTTTTTTTTCTTTTTGTCAGCTCTTTAAATATGTCATGTCAGTTTCTTCTGGCTTTTGAGTTTCCACTGAAAACTCTGCTGCTAGATGTATTGGTTCTCCCTTGTATGTTATTTTTTTTTTCTTGCTTCTTTTCAGATCCTTTCCTCATTCTTGACCTTTGGGAGTTTGACTATTAAATGCCTTGAGGTAATCTTTGAGTTAAATCTGCTTGGTGTTCTATAACCTTCTTGTACTTGTATATTGATATCTTTCTCTAGGTTTGAGAATTTCTGTATTTTTATTCCTTTGAATAAATTTTCTAACCCTATCCTACCTGCTCTTTAAGGCCAATAACTTGCCCTTTTGAGGCTATTTTCTAGGTCCTGTAGGTGTGTTTCACTTTTCAAAATTCATTTTCCATTTCCTCTGTGTAATTTCAAATAGCATGTCTACGAGCTCATTGTTTTTTCTGCTTGATTCATTGTGCTAAGGATTCCAATGCATTCTTCAGTATACCAATTGCATTTTTCAGCTACAGAATTTCTGCTTGATTCTTTTTAGTTATTTCAATCTCTGTCAAATTTATCTGATAAAATTCTGAATTCCTTCTCTGCGTTATTCTGAATTTCTTTGAGTTTCCTCAACGTATCTATTTTGAATTCTCTGTCTGCAAAGTCACATTTCTCTGCTTCTCCAGGATTGGTTGCTAGTGCCTTATTTAGTTTATTTGGTAAAGTCATGTTTTCCTGGTTGGTACTGATGCTGGTAGATGTTCTTCAGTATCTGGGCATTGAAGAATTAGGTATTTATTGTAGTCTTCACTGTCTGTGATTATTTCTTTCTGTCCTCCTTGGGAAGGCTTTTCAGATATTTGAAAGGATTTGGGTATTGTGATCTAAGGTATATTGCTTTAGGAGGCACCTGAAGGCCAGTGACACTGTGATTCTTGAAGACTTGTAGAAGGTCTTGAACAAGATCAGGGAAAATTATCTGGATTACCACGCAGAGACTCTTGTTGTCTTCCCTTACTTTCTCCCAAGCAAACAGTATCTCTCTTCCTCTGTTCTGAGCCATCTAAAGCTGGGGTTGGAGTGACACAAGCACCCCTGTGGTCACCATCACAATGACATGCTAGGTCAGACCTGAAGCCAGTACAGCACTGGGACTCACCCACGACCTGCTGTAACCACTCCCTGGCTACTGCCTATGTTTGGTTAAGACCCTAGGACTCTACAATAAGCTGGTGGCAAAGCCATTCATGTCTGTGTTCTTCCCTGGGTGGGTTGAGAGATGCTATCCTGGAGTCAGGGACTATGGTAAAAAACCTTAGATGTCTACATGGTGTTCTTTTTTACTGCGGCTAACTGGCACTCAAATCACAAGACACAGTCTTTCCCTCTCATCCTTCCCCTTTCCAAAGGCAGAAGAGTCTCATTCTGTAGCCACCACCACCCCAGGCTACACGGACTACTGCTAGGCTACCACTGATGTTTCCTTAAGGCTCAAGGTCTTTTCAGTCAGCTTGTGGTGAATGCTGCCTGCCCTAGATCTCACCCTTTAAGGGCTTTGGGCTCCCCTCTGGCCCAGGGCAGGTCCAGAAATGCCATCCAAGGGTCAAGTCCTGTAATTAGGGACCTCAAAGGCCCACTTGGTGCTCTATACCTCTATGGCCACGATCTTACCTTAGGTGCAAGGCAAAGTCCCCTTTACTTTTTTCTCTGCTTTTCTCAAGCAGAAGGAATTTTGTCACATAGCCATCACAGTTGGTAATGAGCTGAGTCTCATCTGAAGCCAGCAAATCTCAGAGGTTCACCTAGAACCTTTTATGTAGTACCTGGGTATCACTGCTGATTATTCAGGGCTCAAGGGATCTTCAGTTAGCAGGTGATAAATGTTGCCAGGACTATTTCCCTTCCTTCAAGGCAGTGGGTTCTCTCCTGGCTCCCAGCATGTCTAGAAATGTCATCTGGGAGATAGGGCTTAGAACAGGGGCTTAGAACACAACTTTGACTGGTGCCCTATCCTGCTTTGACTGAGCTGGTATCCAAGATGCAAGACACAGTCCTCCCCACTCTTCTCTCTCCTATTCTCAAGTGGAAGAAAGGAGTCTGTTTTGTGCAGCCTGGGGTTAGGAGTAGGGTTTTGTCAGCACCTTTTTGGCTGCCCCAGATGGTGTCTCAGCATGTTGTATACCACTCCATTCCACTGTCTCTTGGCCTAGTTCAGCACTAGGACTCACCTCAGAGTTGCAGTCTTTATGGCTTAGAAATGCCTTTCATGTTTACTTGGAGACACAGCACTGTAGGCCTTGGTGGAAGGTTTGCAGCAACTCAAGTTCAGATGACTGCTGGGATCTGCAATTCCCCTCTGGCTAGAGCTGGTTTAAATGCTCCCTCCATGGGCAGGTGTCACCTGAGTTTGGTGTGGTTTTCCTCTCTGCTCCAACAGAACAGCACTGAATTCAATGCCTAACAATTGCTGTGCTCTCCCTCTCCCAGTGCCCAGGGATGCTCTCTGTGCTAGGCAGCTGCTACCAATGGTTAAAAGAGGGCTGGCATCAGTGATTCAGGACTGTTTTTCCTATCTCTTTAGTGTCTCAGCAATATGAAGTTAAAATCGGGTACTATGAGTGCTCACCTAATTTTTGGTTCTTATGAAGGTGTTTTTTTCTGCATAGGTAGTTGAATTGGTATCCTCGTGGATGAGGGGATGATCAGTGAAGCCTTCTATTCTGCCATCTTGCTCTGCCTCTGAATCTATTTTCATAGATTTTGCTCTCAAATTGTTTAGCTCAGTGATCACTACATTATTCTTTCTAAAGTCTGCCTTAGCCACGTGTCTTTGCCTCTGAAACCTATAATTGCTTCACATTGCCTGTTAACATAAAGACTTCTCAGACAGTCATCTTCCTTCATTTGAGCTCCTACTTCTCAGTCCCAGTATTCAACATGAGCCTTACCCAACAGAAGCCTACTCCAGTGGTGTCCAAAATATGACCAACAGCTTAACACCATCTGGAAATTTTTTGGAAATGAAAATTCCAAGATTCGACTTCAGACCTACTGTGTCAGAAACTCTGGGAATGGTGCCTAGTAATCAGTGTTTAACAATTCCAGGTGATTTTGATGGGTGCTTAAGCACACTAAAGTTTGAGAATCATTGCTCTAACCCCTGAATGTACAACATATGCTCTGATTTAAGTAATTTCTTCAGCCTATTTCATTAACTCTCCCCATATTATCACCAATTGCAATATTTCCTAAACTTTGTTGATTTTACATACATTTTTCAAGTCCCCATTAACCTGTATTGTAATTTTCTTTAAATGTTTTCGAAATCTGCACATATTTTATGCTAATTTACATTAAATTTATTTAAAAATGAAGTATATCAATAACATTAATAAAATCAGTAGTTCTGGCAACAAATAAAAGGTAATTATAAAACTAAATATAACAACCAGGGATTATAGATATCAGAGTGGGATATAGAAGGGTGAGTGTAGTTACCAAAGTGTTAAACAAAGGATTTTTGTTTTGATAGAACTATTCTGTATCTTGACTATGGTGGTAAATATGCAGATCTACACATATGATAACATTGTATAGAACTAAATACACATATGCACACACACACACAGGTAAAACCAGGAAAATCTCAATAAAATAGGTGGATTATATCAATATCAGTATTCTGATTTTGATATTCTGGTATATTTTTGCAAGATATTACCACTGGAGAAAACTGGGAAAAAAGGTACACAGGATCTCTGTATTATTAATATTGAAATATTACACTATTTCAGAAACAATACAGATACGTCGGCAGCACCAATGTTAAGTGAAAACATATGGACCAGATAATTATTGGGCTGTCAATCTACGGAAATTGTAAAGGTTCAAATGAGGGATGATCTCTGGGTAGACAAAAGGAGGTTGTGTAGATGAATCCAACACATGCACATACATGTGCACATACAACTCATCAGAATTTTTGTGGTTGGAGAGAAAAATCATATCTGATTAAGGTAGAGGGTATAATTGGTAATGAACAGTACTTTTGCTAATTATCTTTACTGTCCTCCCCTGGAGTATAGTGAACAGAGACCAAGTGAGCCAATATCTTGTGTCATATGGCTATAGAACAATAAAAGGGGAAATAAAGTAACATGTATTCCATTTTGTTCATTCCCTTGACTATTTAAAATCTGATAGGAACACATTCATTGATTCCTGGCCTTTGGAAGGTTTATGGATATGTAGAGTGCGGAGTGTTAGGCAACTACGCAAAGCAAAGGACCTCTGTGTGTTTCCTGCATTTGGCTGCCTGTGAGAATTTTCTGATGGGAGCCCCCACAAACGCTGCCAGGAAAGAAAGCAGCATAGATTTTTGTAATTAAAAGAGCCCCTTGTTTTAGGAAGCATATCAATGAAGCCCTTGGTTTAAATTCTATTTAAACAACTACCTTGTAATTTGGAATGCTTATCAGGAACTATGTGTCATTAAGCAGCACAATGTGACTTTGTAAAGGAGCCATTTTAGAAATTGCATTCCATTCTCTACTTGTCTTTTCCGGGAGAAGACCCGAATATTTAGGAGGGAAGTTACTTTACTTCTTGAATTCTGCTCCTGTGTTTATTATTAGGTGTGAGTAAAAGTTTCACTCTTTTTTTTAAAAATACATTAAAACATTCCTAGATCTACCAATTAAAATAGCAATTCTAACTTTTCAAACTAATATTTACTAATTGTTAGAAAGACAATTGGTTTAACAGAATTAGGAACTTAGAGAAATGCTGTATTAATTTATTATATTTTTCAAGTTTAAATAAAACTTGATAAATGTGACATAGATATAGATGACTATTATTGACATACACACACGGACACATATAATCAGATCTATATCTATGCTTTTGTCATGACCTTCTAAATTAGCTTCATTTGTCTGTGTTTCTCTTCCTTGGTCAAGATTAACAAATAGTATTAACCTTTCATGCAACCCCTTTCTAAAATAACACAGAACACTGGGCAAACCATATTTTTCCAACCACAGTCATTTCTCTCACGTTTTTTTGACCCAGATAACAAATTCTATTTCTGACTGTTTACCTAATCCCTATTTCAGTATAATCATGTATTGAAAACCAGAATTTAGTATGTATATTCAGTAGTATTGAATATATATGTATGTGTGTATATATAAATATAAAATTATGTATATACATAATTTTAAGACTTTCGTGAGACAACAGAAATAAAATAATAGGCAACATAGAAAAACTATCGTATTTGCCATTAAAATAGCCTCCAGACTTAGAAACAGGTCAAATATCCCCTTTTATAACAATAGTTAGTAATAGGGAGTAATAGTAATAGGGAGATGAAAGAGACAGATCATCATGTCCTCCTTCACCTTTGGCTATATTCCTAGTACAATGTCTTGATGCTACATAGGAACTAGCTCCTCTGCTCAACTTTTTAAATTCTGATATGACAGAAATACAACAATTGTTAAAATATCCCAAGAACATTAGTTTTATAAACATGGATTCATGAAGTCCTTGCCCATGCCTATGTCCTGAATGGTATTGCCTAAGTTTTCTTCTAGGGTTTTTAAGGTTTTAGGTCTAACATTTAAGTCTTTAATCCATCTTGAATTGATTTTTGTATAAGGTGTAAGGAAGGGATCCAGTTTCAGCTTTCTACATATGGCTAGCCAGTTTTCCCAGCACCATTTATTAAATAGGGAATCCTTTCCCCATTTCTTGTTTTTCTCAGGTTTGTCAAAGATCAGATGGTTGTAGATATGTGGCATTATTTCTGATGGCTCTGTTCTGTTCCATTGATCTATATCTCTGTTTTGGTACCAGTACCATGCTGTTTTGGTTACTGTAGCCTTGTAGTATAGTTTGAAGTCAGGTAGCGTGATGCCTCCAGCTTTGTTCTTTTGGCTTAGGATTGACTTGGCGATGCGGGCTCTTTTTTGGTTCCATATGAACTTTAAAGTAGTTTTTTCCAATTCTGTGAAGAAAGTCATTGGTAGCTTGATGGGGATGGCATTGAATCTGTAAATTACCTTGGGAAGGATGGCCATTTTCATGATATTGATTCTTCCTACCCATGAGCATGGAATGTTCTTCCATTTGTTTGTATCCTCTTTTATTTCATTGAGCAGTGGTTTGTAGTTCTCCTTGAAGAGGTCTTTCACATCCCTTGTAAGTTGGATTCCTAGGTATTTTATTCTCTTTGAAGCAATTGTGAATGGGAGTTCATTCATGATTTGGCTCTCTGTTTGTCTGTTATTGATGTATAAGAATGCTTGTGATTTTTGCACATTGATTTTGTATCCTGAGACTTTGCTGAAGTTGCTTATCAGCTTAAGGAGATTTTGGGCTGAGACAATGGGGTTTTCTAGATATACTATCATGTCATCTGCAAACAGGGACAATTTGACTTCCTCTTTTCCTAATTGAATACCCTTGATTTCCTTCTCCTGCCTAATTGCCCTGGCCAGAACGGGATCTAATTAAACTAAAGAGCTTCTGCACAGCAAAGGAAACTACCATCAGAGTGAACAGGCAACCTACAAAATGGGAGAAAATTTTCGCAACCTACTCATCTGACAAAGGGCTAATATCCAGAATCTACAATGAACTCCAACAAATTTACAAGAAAAAAACAAACAACCCCATCAAAAAGTGGGCGAAGGACATGAACAGACACTTCTCAAAAGAAGACATTTATGCAGCCAAAAAACACATGAAAAAATGCTCACCATCACTGGCCATCAGAGAAATGCAAATCAAAACCACAATGAGATACCATCTCACACCAGTTAGAATGGCGATCATTAAAAAGTCAGGAAACAACAGGTGCTGGAGAGGATGTGGAGAAATAGGAACACTTTTACACTGTTGGTGGGACTGTAAACTAGTTCAACCCTTGTGGAAGTCAGTGTGGCGATTCCTTAGGGATCTAGAACTAGAAATTCCATTCGACCCAGCCATCCCATTACTGGGTATATACCCAAAGGACTATAAATCATGCTGCTATAAAGACACATGCACATGTATGTTTATTGCAGCATTATTCACAATAGCAAAGACTTGGAACCAACCCAAATGTCCAACAATGATAGACTGGATTAAGAAAATGTGGCACATATACACCATGGAATACTATGCAGCCATAAAAAATGATGAGTTCATATCCTTTGTAGGGACATGGATGAAATTGGAAATCATCATTCTCAGTAAACTATCGCAAGAACAAAAAACCAAACACTGCATATTCTCACTCATAGGTGGGAATTGAACAATGAGAACACATGGACACAGGAAGGGGAACATCACACTTCGGGGACTGTTGTGGGTTGGGGGGAGGGGGGAGGGATAGCATTGGGAGATATACCTAATGCTAGATGACGAGTTGGTGGGTGCAGCGCACCAGCATGGCACATGTATACATATGTAACTTACCTGCACATTGGGCACATGTACCATAAAACCTAAAGTATAATAATAATAATAATAAAAGAAAAAAAAAAAAAACATGGATTCTACTATTCTCTAAAAAAGTTATTTAACTAAGTCATAAACCCTAAGAAATTATTTTGAAGGCCTGTTATTAAATATATATGTGTGTGTGTATATATATGTGTGTGTGTGTGTGTGTGTACATATGTATATATATATAGAGAGAGAAATGCCTCTTGCTGATTCTATTGCAAATAGTCATATTTTAGTTCCTCATTCAGAATAACTTCTTTAGAAATTTTCAAAGGTGTCTTTGGTACTTCCGGTACAACAAATATATCATCTGCAGATAAAATACACAGAGCAAGAGGAAAAAAAAGGCATTTATTATACAGTTCGAGTAATTTGATAAAATTAATAACTACTTTACTATCCTCTGAGCTGTCTGAAAAGCCTAAGGGCAAACAAATACAGTAGCAATGAGTGTGTGTCTTGATTAACTCAACAACACTTGCTATAATATAATTATGTGGTTTTTTTTCTGTAGTTATTTCTACTCTAGATGGATTATTCTAGAGTAATAATCTATGGCACAGTAATAAATAATAAAATGGCACAGTAGGAGAACTGCAAGCAGTTTAGTATAACTGAAATTTGGGATCCATGAGGAGCAAGGTAAAAGAAGAACCTAGATTCGTAAGTAGAAAGCAGAATATGAAGGCTGTTGCATGTTATAGTATGGGTTTCTGAAGCAAATGAGAGACCTAAAGCAGAGAAAAGACATATAGATTTATGTTCTAGAAAAATTTGTCTAGCTGATTTTAACTTACATTGTCTGGGTCAAATGTAGCCCCAGATTATCTCAGCACCCTCAGCTCATGAAGCTTTCCTTATTATCCTAATCTCTATCTAGCACTGTTTATTGCAAAGCTCCTGAATTGCATCAAGCTCCTTATTGCTTTAAGACGTGTACCCATATGTTTTCCTCTTCTTACAAGACTGTAATCTCATTTCCTCTCTTAAACCTTTGCCTGAGTAGCTCCTACTAATCTCTCTTCTTAGTCTCAAAGCCCCAGATTGTCCACGTTCGTGTGTTCATTCAGCTGAAGTATTGGTGTGAGCCAGACACTTTGCTGAACTTTAGTTTATAGGAAATTAAACAAATAAAGACAAGTTGATATGTATTTACAACTCAGGATAAGTGCTCTGAAGATAAAGAACAGGTTAGATATGGCCACTGTGAAGAAGTGATATCTGAACTGATACTGGGGATGAAAGGAAGCCATCCATGTGAAGATGGTGAATGCAAGTCCAGGTTGTCTCTTCCTAAACTTTGTCAAATCAAAAATTGCACTGCATAAAGGTAAACAATGAAGGAAAACTTTTTTCAAGGCTATTGAAATAGGGTAGAGAAACCAGAGCACAGTCTCAACTCAATTTCACATAAACAAAGGGCAGAGAAATTTTTAAGATGTGGATGAGGGAGGGGGATCTTAGGCCATCTGTGTTTGATAATCGGCTTTACCCAAATGAAAAGTATACTTTTTCATATCTTCAGGGCAGGAGGTAGTTCTACAACTATAGCAAGGTCCCCAGAGAACTTAAGCTCCTACCATTTCACCGAAACTGGGAGATAGAGGCCCTGTTTTCCCTGATTATATTTCAAAAAATTGGCTCCCAGATACTTGAGAAAGACATTCCTGGGTTGTAAAACTGACAGAAGGCTTTTAAAAAAATTTACATCTCAAAGGGTCAGAGGACTAATTTGTAATTAGAAGTTTTTCTTTAAGTGCTCTAAGGAAAGGGAGGTCATGGACCTCTCTAATTAGGCTATCTGGATTCTGTGGAGGCTGAAGTGAGAGGGAGGTCAGGGCTTCACAGGCAAGAAGAAGCCTATCTAAAGTTTGGTTAAGTTGAAGGAAACGTTAGGTTGTCGTGGTCAACTCTTATTATGAACTTAAGTAATGTGGTAGTGGTAGTGTACGTGTGTGTGTATATTTCCTAGCAGCCTAAAACTTCTCTGAGGATAGAGACTGTGTAAAATTTATTCATCATTGTAGCTCCAGTACAATGCCTAACATGCAATATGCACTTAACTTAGATTTATTTGTTTTTGTTATGTTGTTGAATTAAGACATAAAGGTATTGGGTAGGGGATGGCTGTGGCTGAAGCAAGACAGGATTAAAAAGGCTAATTTTAAAAAATGTTGCATTATTCTTGTAAGAGAATGAAGGATGATAGTAGAGTGAATATGTAGTGAAGACAATTAATTTAAGAGATATTTAGGTATGGAACTTAATCACCGATTTGCAATTTGTGAAGGAGACATTGGAGTAACTGGCCCTCAGATTTCTGCCTGAGGAAGCTGGCTGGATGTCAGTGACAACATGATATGAGAAAAATGGAAGAGAAAAGCTGGTTGGCCCTGCTATGGAGATAAAAACTAGATTAATGAAAATAAACAATCTTCAAAGTTGATGAGAATCATCAAGGTTTCTGGTTTTATGTGTCAAGAACTGAAGAGTTGTCTGGAATAATCTCATTATTATTTTCCTTTTGCTTGCATTTAACTCATGAAATTGTTAATCTTTTACTTTTAAACTGCCTGAGTCATTTCCAGCAAAGTGCTTAAGTCGTAGAGAGCATATGGTTGAGCTTTTTCTTTTAATCAATTCTATAGAGTTTTTTTCATTTTCATAGATGAACTCATACTGTTTGCATTTATGAAATAATAAATGCAACATGTTTTGCACTAATATAGTTCTCTTACTTTGTGTTTTCTCTTTTTAAATTTTTTTTTGCCATTTTCTTTGTTTCATTTTCCTATATCTTATGTAGGATTGCTTTTTTTCCCCTTTCTGAATGCCTCAGTAGTTTCGAAAATATAATTCTAGATTTACTAATTGTGCTGTACACCATTTAGAATAAAATGCTTAAGTTTTTGTTTGCAACTTACCAAATGTGAAACAAAGAAGGTAGGATGACAGTGGAATAAAGCATTTAAACTCTTTGTCTTTGTGTCTGGGCACAATCTAACCTATCTACTTCTTAGCTACTCAACTTAAGGCAGATCATTAAGCTCTCTGTGACTCAACTCCCTTATCTGTAAAATGGGGAATGGGGATAATAACAGTATCTAATGCCTCATAAGTGTTTGCTACAGTACCCCAAAACTGCCCCTGGGTTTTTTGTGTGGTTATAACAGCATTATAGGACAAGATGACTTTTACTACTTTCTCACATTTTTAAATTGTTTTGTACATCTAATTTATGCAATAATATTTTATCTTCTCGTGTTAATTGAATTGAATATTCACTAACCAACAAATATTAAACATATTATCTTTACTTTTACGATAATACTGTTAGATACCACTATCCCTGATTTACAGATAAGAATACCGAGATTCAGTGTTTGAGTTAGTTGTGGATAATTATACAACTAATATGTGAAAGATTCAATAATAAAACAAAGATCTACCTGGTACTAAACTTTTGCTCATTCCCTACTTTCATCTTTGTATTTACTTAGAAAATTACTGGTAGCTAGTCAATCTCGAAAGGCTTGAATCTTGCCCGCATATGCATATTTTAAACTTACTGAAAGTAAAATTTTATCACAAACTCTTTTCTGATTATGCACCTCTTTGCCTTAGTACAGTGTTAAATCTGGAGGAAAACGATCAATAAATTGCCCCCAAATAAAGTGGCAGAATATTTATTTGTGACAATAATTTATTATAAAGGTTAATGATGTTTTTTACTATCTGGAAGGAGAAAGGTCCTGACGAATAACATCCAAAAGAAATGCTGTGCAGACATTTTTATTTCCTACATGTTTTAAACTTGAATTTAAGTTTTCTTCAAACAGTTTTTAGAAAGGTCCAATTTGGCATCCAGCACGAGGTTATTTGAGAAATAATTAAGTGAGGTGGTAAACTTGCCAAAATATCAGTGTTCCCAAGAATTTTATTCCTGACTTAGCAAATAGTCTTTTATTTGTGACTATTCACTTTTTTTTCTATCTGATATCTAAATATTGTTTCCAAGGGAGAACCAGTATGACTACAAACAAGTAATACGCGGATTAGTGACTTCTCTTTCCTACTCATCAAATCTCCTACTAAAATGAGATTCAAGGATTATTTTTATTTTTAAAATAAACTAAACTCTGGTTATTTGCAACAACCATGACAATAACACAAATCTCATTGTATGTAATATGAAATCTTAAAATCTCATCTTATTAATTGGAAACTGAAATCACTTGAAGAAGAGATTTAAGGATTAATTTTTAAATCAGTTTTTAATCTTTTTCATTTTTTATCAGTGCAATAAAAATTTATAAAAATACAGTCCTTAACCTTTCATCACTTTTCTTTTTTTCATTATATTTAATTCTAAAGATTCAAAGGTTCTATATGCCAGAAAAACAAATCAGAATACAAAAATGTATGGCCACTTTCAAAACATATCAAGTTCAAAGACAGTTTTATTTACACAAACAATTGTGCAATGGTGCTTTTTGATAGATATTGCATTGTTTATGGAATAAAATATCTTAGTTTGAAACTGGATTTGGCCTAGTTTGTGCATTTGTGTAATGTGTGAGCTAAACTACACATTTGATAATGACACTTTAAACTCTTAAATTGCTATTATATTAGAAAAATAGCCTGCAGAAAATGCACCTATATTTATTCCAATGTATCCAACTTATCTGTGTCTGGCTAATGCTGTTAGAAAATGTTTAACTGAAGTATGTGGAAATCAATTAACATAAATTCAAGCACTTCTTGAACTTGATATGTCTAAGTAAACTTAGAACCTGGTAATTTGAAAATACCACATTGACAGTATTGACAAAACCAACTACTTGCAGTTCTGAAATGAATGCAGTTGTTTGCAACATGACAGCTGTAAAAAGAGAGAAACCTGTTACCCAAACAATTTCAAGCATCTCCTACTATGATTATCTGCCTGTCCATGAGAACCAGGCCATTGACAAAAAATCTAATTAAGGTGTTGCTTTCCCAATCAAAGTTATTGCTTTAAATGGCCTCATGGTACCATCAGTTCCTTGAAAGGGAAATGAGCAGAACATGGAGGCCAGTAAGTAAAGAAACATACTCTTCAGGCTCAAAAAATATTTCTGGAGGTGATCTTTGACTGTTGGTGCCTGCACATGGACCTGAGGAAGAAAAGAGCTCTTTCTAAGAGTATTTGAAGAAATCACAAGCCCGGCCTGTAAAAGACTATGACAACTTAACCTTAAAGCTCCTCCTTGGACTCCAATTTGCTCCAATATGAATCAGTCTGAGAAAAATGTGCAGACCTATGCAGTGTACATAGTGAAATGTCAACTTCTACTATAGCCACTGAGGATAAAAAGTAGGGGAAAATCCCTCAGAAGTCAAAACATCGGGGATTTAGGGAAAAAAAAAAGGGTAGGGATTTCCATTCCTCTTGAAGAGCTGAACCAGAAGCTACCAGATCAGTTTACCAAAGAACTCATTCTGTCCTCAGAACAGGAGTCTTCTTAGTCACCATATGATAAGATTTTATCTTTATTTTTGATCAGTTCTTTCTGTATTTGTCATTTTCCTCTTTCTGAATGTGAATTATTATTCTGCTAATCTTATTCCTACTGTATATGATTATACCTTAATATGCTGAGAGACAAATTGCTCTTATTTTATAATTTTCTAGTTAATGAGAGCCACATCTACACCTGATGGCTAGGACTGTGTGTCACCTTGAAGTTCAAGGTAGGTGTAGTCTCTGAGCAGGCTTGGCTGGTATTCTTTTTGGTAAGGTTCAGTTTAGAGAGGATGAGTGTGTTCTGTTTTTGCATAAAAGCTTGAATTTGGGTATTTGAATATTCAAGGTAGACTGTAGCAGAGACAGCAGGTTGTAGCCCCAATGTTTTCTCCTATTTTTGTTTATAGTAAGAGAACCTTGAATATTAGCTGGTTGCCAAGAATAAATGCTATTTTCCAGTATCATTTGCAGCCAGATGTAACCAATAGACTAAGTTCTTATGAATGGAATAGGAGGGAAAATCTGCTTATGATATGTAGGTAAAAGGAGGTAGACTGACTCCCTTCCTTTTCCATTCTACTGCAATGCTCTAGTGTTGAGAGCTCTACAAGTCAGGAATATACATCTACAGATGGCTCATGGACAAGAGTTTACCTACAAACTCTGAACTGGTAAGATAATTTTCAATATCATTAACTCAATCTCACTTTTTTAACTTCATTTTTTTTTGTACACACTTAAGATGTATAATATAATCTTCTGACATACACATTAATAATCAAATGATTAATATGGTCAAATTAGCAATATTCATCACCTTTCATAGTAATCATTTTTGATAAGAATACCTAACTTCTACTCATTTAGCAAATTTTTATATACAACACAATATTATTAACTATAGGCCTTATGCTATACATTATATCTCTAGACTTATTTGTCCTACCTAAGTGCATATTCAGACTGTCCACATATAAGTGAGATAACACAGTATTTGTCTTTCTGTTTCTGGCTTATTTCACTTAGTATAATGTCCTCCAGACTCATACATGTTGTTGCAAATGGCAGTATAGTTCTCTTCTTCTTTTAGGGCTGAAAAATATTCCATTGTATATATGCACCACAGTTTCTTTATCCACTTATTTGTCAGGGAACACATATTGTTCCTATATCTTGACTAGTAAGAATAATAACCTGATTTCACAGTTGATCTCAACTTACAAGAAAATGTATATCCCATTAATAAGCTAAGTAAAGGAAGGATGAGTGGAAAGTATGAAAGAAATGTTGCAAGAAGAGAAAATAGGAATTGTGCAGTCCTGGAATTAAAATAATTTATGGCCCATTTGAGTGTGTTTGGAGTAAGTTGTCATAACAACATAAAAAATTAAAACAAATCTAATCTGGCTAAGTTAGAGAGTCAAAGATAGGTTGCCTTTTCAGGAGGGGCATTGTAATTGCTTTTAGTTGAAGAAATAGCAGGGTGTTAGAATTTACTCCCAGTGCCAAAAAAATAAGAAGTGAGATGTTTGTAAGTAAGAGGACAATCTACAATGGAGTACAAAAAGTTGCAATCCCTGGGGACCACAGAAAGTTTTTCTTTTCTTTTTTTTTCTTTTTTAAAAATTATTTTTATTTATTATTATTATTATTATACTTTAAGTTCTAGGGTACATGTGCACAACGTCCAGGTTAGTTACATATGTATACATGTGCCATGTTGGTGTGCTGTACCCATTAACTCGTCATTTACATTAGGTATATCTCTCAATGCTATCCCTCCCTCCTTCTCCCACCCCATGACAGGCCCTGATGTGTGATGTTCCCCACCCTATGTCCAAGTGTTCTCATTGTTCAATTCCCACCTGTGAGGGAGAACATGTGGTGTTTGGTTGAATCAGCAAAGAAAGAAACATTATTTTTGCCTTTAGAATCTCACAGAGGCATACATTTAAACAAATACATACAATGTAATGTCTTAAGTGCTGATATGGTTCTCAGAAACCCACTCAGGTTATTCATAAGAAATAGATACAATTTCTCAAGAATGAGTATGTGTTTGTATGTGCATGGGTTCACTGAGACTGGGAAATTGGAAAAGTCGAGTGAACCCAGAAGGATAAAGTAGGCAAAGAACTGTGAAAGTCCAAAAGCTAAGCGTGAAGTTTCACACCTCTAAATAGCTGAGTGCCTTATGTGTTAAAGGAGTAGAAAATATGCGAACAAACATTTTAGATGACCATGGATGTACCTGGTCTCAGTAAACACGCTTCTTGAAGTGGTACTTTATATATAGTTTCTTCAACTATCCAACTATTTATATATTCTCTAAGTTGTTGTAATTTGGCATCTACTCCTATTATTCTACTAAAACCATTCTCTTGTAGGTCAGACATAACTTGCGCAACCCTATTATCAATAAACATTTCACAATATTTTGTCATATTGTGAAATATTCTTTTGTCTTTTGTGATTTTGCATCTTTCAAGACCTTTTTTATTTCTCTGACATATTCTTGTTCTCTCTTGTTGAATATTCTCCTTTATCTTTCCTCACCTCCACACTGACTCCTGAACACTGTAAGTGTTCAATAATTTTTTTTACTTCTATTTTTACTTATGTGAGGCTGGGTAGCTAGTGTCTTTCAAGTAGTTTGTCTATTTCATCTAAGTTGCCATATAATTGGCATGAAGTTTTACGTAATCTTTTATTATTATACTGATAATATATTAAGGATATATTATAACTCCTCTGTCATTTGTCACATTGATCCTCTCTATTTTCTCTCCTTTTCCTGGATAGAAATTTGGCTAGAAGTTCCCTCAACTAATGAAGGAAGGGATTGGTGTAAAAATATCCTTCCTTCTCCATTCTCAAGGACAATTTTGAAGTATTTCTGTGTGGTATTCAGTTTCCTCACACACTTGAATCCAGTTGCTCAATCCTCTTAATGAATATTAAATTGGCCTTTCTTCTCTGTTCTTACTTTCTCTACTATTTCATTGGTGCTTATATCATGATTGGCTTCTGTGAAACCCAAACTAAGACAAAACTTCAAAACCAGTATCAAGTGAAGGGCACTCAGGTTTAAATATTATTAAGTAAAAATGAAAAAAAAAATCTCCAAATATCAAAATTAGCAAAACAACGCTACACAATCTTTACTATGTTTTATACAGAAGGGTCCAAGAATGCCATAGTCATTTCCCCTAATAATGAACCTTTGGTCCTATTGAAATATGACATATTAGGCAGAAATAATAATCAGATTATTTTAGTCTCACAAACTAGGATTCTGTTACGTACTAACATGTGAAAAGTTAGTGATTTTTGCTTTAAAAAATATTTCATACCACCATGGTGATTGCCTCTTAGTTATATACTTTCTATTAAATTTTGTGGTATATAGAATTATTATATAATTTACATTTTTCTAAATATTGGCTTCTTTATTTTACTTCTGAGGACACTGGCTCATGGAAGTTTTGTACCTCATTCACATTTATTTGTATTCTATCCATAAATGACATACAACATTAAGAATACAGCTGAGTTGAGACTCATAAGTTCTAATTTCCAAGTCAAATTCTCCCTATATCATTGCACAGTATTTCTCTTCTACTGGTGAGAGTAATTTAAGATTTTATCTCATTCAAAGAATAAGTCCACATATAGTCTACTCTGAGACCATGAGAATTTATACTTTGGTTACATGTTTCGAACATAGTGGTGGAAGCTTAAGAATGTGTATTTGAGGCCAGGCACGGTGGCTCAAGCCTGTAATCCCAGCACTTTGGGAGGTTCAGGTGGGCGGATCACGAGGTCAGGAGATCGAGACCATTCTCGCTAACATGGTGAAACCCTGTCTCTACAAAAAATACAAAAAAATTAGCCAGGCGTGGTGGCGGGCGCCTGTTATCCCAGCTACTTGGGAGGCTGAGGCAGGAGAATGACCTGAACCCGTGAGGCAGAGCTTTCAGTGAGCCGAGATGGCACCACTGCACTCCAGCCTGGGTGACACAGCGAGACTCCGTCTCAAAGAAAAAAAGAAAAAAAGAATGTATATTTGAATTCCAACAAATAACCTACATTAGTAAAATATGGTCAAGTGGTTCATCTAAGTCTTTGCTTCTTAAGCTTTATTTTTCCTTTCAATCAAGAAAAGGTAAATTTCAGAATTCAAAACACATCATGATTAATTAAATGGGTAAGAATAGGGCAAAGTGAATAAAATAATTGAGTAGCAAGGTGAGAAGAAATTATTTGTAGAAAACATTACCAAGAAACTATGTTGTGTTTGTTTGGGGAAACAGATATAAAGCTAATTGGAAAATAACCAACTAGAAATCTTCATTTTTCTTTTGACTGTAATGCATAATACTGGTTCCCTGGGGCTATGGGCTTCTACAGATTTCCACATTTTTATTAAGATGTTAGGAGAAAAAGACTTCATTAAGCTGAATATTTACAGATGACCATAGTTTACTATTTAAAAATACTTATCAAAATTTATTTAAATATTTGCTTATAACTTACAGGAATTTATCTTCTGTTTAATTCTGGATTTGTTTTATACTCTATTTTGGGGGGAGACAATGTGGACTTTATTTTAGGGGGGACAATGTTGATTTTAAATTTAGGTCCAAAATATTTTTGACAACTTGTATGAATTATTTATATGTTTGAAGGGACATGGGCCAATTTTCCAATGATAGTCTCAAGAGGAAACAGAACATAGTTCTAGAACACAGTGAGCTGTTCCAGGTTACTGGTGGCCTGCTCTATTTACAGCAGAAACTCTTAGCTTTTCTTTCCTCAGAATGCATTCAAAACCAAAGCAGCTTGAAAGAACAAATTCATCTCCATAAACTGTGGTTTATAAGTAGGCTAAAATCACCCAGTCGGATGTTGTATTCTTTAAGCAGAGAAGCCAAGAATATGACCACGTGAATTTGCTACTCTTGAAGATTACAATAACACACCAAAAGGAAAGGACAGAGTTGGTGTCTGCTCCTCTACTCACCGTTCCGATGAATGTACCTTGGGATCCCGGCTGAGATTCCCAATATGAAGCGGGGTAGTTGTCTGGGGTAAATACCCCGGGTTTGTCGTCTCTCGCTAAGAAGATTAAGGATATAGACACCCAAGAGGAATGAGTTTAGGAGTGGAGGTTTAATAGGAAGAAGAAAGAGAAAGGAGAACAGCTCTCTCCCTGTGAGAGAGAGGGGCTCCCAAAAGGAAAAATCCGGCCTGCAGCAGACAGCAACAGATTTTATAGGCAGGCTTGAGGAGACAGTGTGTGATTAACATAGGGCCCACAAATTGGTTCGACCAAGTGTGACATTTACATAGCGTGAAGGGAAGGGTGGTTGCCCCACCCTAATCTTATTCTGTAAATTGGGTCTTTGCCTGGCCTGCACCGTATTGTCTTCTCCTTACTGTACACATGGTTTGGCGAAGAGAAGAGAAGATGGAGCCGCCATTTTGAACATGCCTAATCGCAGGTAGCCTTTTCCTAATTGGCACAACTGCCGGCATTCATGCGTGAAAGCTTCCAGCTTACTAGTCTATGTCTGCAGCTTGATTTTTAGTGTATGTCTGCAGCTGCTCTTTGTTAGAAAAGAAAATGATTTTGGGGTTGTTTTTCACTAAAAGGAAAACCTTACCGAGGACTCCCCTACCCTATCAGCCTAAATGATTTCTCCTTAACTCATAAAGAATTGTGGACCACAATTTATTTATTCACTCATTGCAAATTTATTCATTTCTTTATTCACAGTAGTATTCATTTATTTATTCATATAGTCATTCATTTCATTATTCATTTCTTGATTCACAGTAGTATTCATGATGGAATATTACTCCATGATAAAAAAGAATGAATTAATGGCATTTGCAGCAACCTGGATGGAACTGGAGGCTATTATTCTAAATGAAGCAACTCAGGAATGGAAAACCAAATATTGCGTGCTCTTACTCATAAGTGGGAGCTAAGCTATGAGGAGGCAGAGGTATAAGAATGATACAATGGACTCTCAGAACTCAGGGGGAAAGTGTGGGAAAAGGGTGAGGGATAAAAAACTACAAATTCGGTTCAGTGTATACTGCTTGGGTGGTGAGTGCACCAAAATCTCACAAATCACCACTAAAGAACTTACTCATGTAACCAAATACCACCTGTTCCCCCAAAACCTACGGAAATAATTTTTTTTAATTGAGCATCTAATACATGCTCCTTTTATTATTTTCTATATCTATAAAGATAGAAAGTAAGAAAAGACATGGGTAAGGAGATAACTTATGGAAATAAATAATTGCAATGAAATGTGAATTTCCTCATAAAAAAATAGAAAAGTAGAAATAATTTCTCTAGATTCAAATGTGTTTATGGAATATTATAACCATATTCAAGTTATAGGCCTGTTTGTTTCTTATTTAAAATAATAAATCATAAAAAGACAAGATAAATTGTAGTATCAATTTGGCATCTGATAATTCCAAGGAATTGTTACTAATATTTCTATGTAGAATAATGCTATTATGACATGTAAAAAATTCCATATAATTTTCAGATTTATAGTATATGCTTTAAAATAATTCAGAGAGAGAGAACGAATTTTATGGATGAAGCAAAAATGGTAATATATTGATAATTATGAAAATGGCTAGAGGTGTTAGTGGATATGTGAGAGTTTATGAAACCATGCTATTTTTGTGTATAGTAACATTTTAATAAAATTTCTCAAAGTAGAATGCGTGAAATAACTTAGTATGCTCATAGTCACTTTAGTAATAATGGAAGAATGGGATAATGAGTGAATTGAAATAAGTGATATGATTTTGTTAGTAACTTTCTAGGTGGTCTGAAATCTTTTTTGACCTGGAAAAGAGTGCCTTTACTTTTGCTCAGTGTTTATTATCAGCTGAGAGCTGAGTTCATGTTCATTGGTGGTATGACAATATATTAAGTTCTCTGGAGAGTTAACCAAGAAAAAAACTGATTTGACGGGGATGTCTAAAGGTAGGCAACTTTGCAGAATGAAAGATAGCAGAATCAACAAGTGAATACTCCAAGTAGAGATGGTTTTCAGTGTGAACAGTGCTTTTTGAAAAGCTCAAGTATGAAGATGACAGTGTAATATTTTTACGGCCCTTTTTGTCATCTAATTCCTAGAAGCACTTTGCTCATGTTTCGGCCTGTGTGTGTGGATATTTTTAACCACGTGGAAGCATCATTCCCTGAAGAAGGTATAACCTAAATTGTTTTAAGTTGTTTACCTACAGTGTTTACATTGGCTTAAGAGGTAGGAAATATTCTGTGAAATGACCTGAAGGTTTTTGGCCCTAGATTTAGAAGAGGCGGTGGGAGTCAGATGGTAAAGAAAAAGTTATCAATGCTGAATTGATGAGTGTGTTTCCCAAACAGTTGGAAAGGTAGTGTAGGAACTGTTATTTCTTTTTCTATGCATATCGTTTATAATAGAGAAGTGACTGAAATGTGAACAAACAGGTTTCCTAAAGTAAATAATGTCTATGTTCATCAATAGTATATATTCTTAAGCTGTAACTTTTGTGAGAAAATACTTTAGAATTGGTTTTGGCATTGTTCCCTGAAGCTATGTATCTAAATTATTTCTCAATTTCTGAGATCAGAAACACCCTAATAGTTTGGATTATGAGCAGTAAATTCTTCATTTTCAAAGGCGACATGGCTTTTTAGAGGTAGAGTAGTGACAAGGCAGGAAAACTGGAGTGTAATTGGCTGTAACTGGCACCCATATGAGCTGTTAAATTTTTCTTTACAGCCAAATGTGGTACTTAAAATTATGAGAAATACTGTCCTTAAACTGAAAACACAGAAATTTTAAAAAATCATGTATTATTCTTAAAAATTAAAGTTACATTAATAGTAGTAAACACTGTGTATCTACACACACACGTAACTTTCCCTATTGCAACTAATATTGACTATATAATGTGTGATATTTATTAACTTTTTAAAAATTTTGTATTTTTTATAACAGATCAGCTGTGCCTATTTTGAATGTCATATAGAGTGAAAGACAATGCACTCTTTTGTGTTTAGCTAATTTTGTTTAGCATAATGCTTGAGGCCTTTGTCCATGTTGCTGCATGTATTAATTATTAATTCTTTCTTAGTACTGAGTATAATTTTATTATATAAATATACCTAAAATTAATACGCTTTTCTTATTGAAAAACCTTGAATTTTTTTTCTAACTTTTACCTGCTAAGAATGAAGCTCCTATCAATGTTGCTATGCAGTTGTTTTGTAAAAATAGGTTTTCATTTATCTTGGGTGACCTTCTGGTTACTCACATGCAGAGTAAATTCTTAGGATTTGTGCTGGGCATATTCATATATGTTTTGAGGATGAAATGGGTCTTCAAGGGGCAACATTCATAAAAATGTATGGATAACAGCAAATGGTTATCACAATGTTTTCAGACATGTCATAGAGGCTGGCTTAGTCTGCATGTATAAATTCAGGAAAGTTGACATCTAGATTCATCTGATAATCACTCAAACAACATATCTTGACTTGCTGTGAATCATCAGCATGCTTTTAAACTTTTAGACACTTAAGCTGGGCCCAGTAGAAACGCAGGCTATTAAGGTTGTTGCGAAAAAACCTTTAAAGTGGGTTTTATTAAACCACAGGCGAACGAAATAATGTGAAACTGAAAATATTCTTTGATTAGATGATTCAGTGTTGTACGTTTAGCCAGATTGTTGTAAAACTATTCTCTTACTCCATTTGAATAGAGCCAACTGGACATGATCAGGATATTCTCAAGGGACAGATTTTTATTTTTAATTTTTGGTATTGTGGGCTTCATACAAAGTAAATACATTCAGCAAAATTATTTTAGATATGAGATTGAAAACATACATTTCTATTTATAGACTGAAGAATATATATGTAACCTGTATTCCCATTCCACTGAAACAAAAATATATACCAATGTATTTTATAATAAAATCTTATAACATGTTCACCTCTTTTTAATAATCTTTTAAGATAGGTATGGTGGCTCATGCCTGTAATCCCAGAACTTTGGGAGGCTGAGGCTAGAGGACTGCTTAAGTCCAGGAGTTTGAGACCAGCCTGGGCAACAATGGTGAAACCCCGTCTCTATGAAAAAAAAAAGTATATTTTTTATTTTCTAAAAAATGAAAAAAGTAAATAAAAGAATTTTTAAGCCTAGAGGTGAAGAATGGGCAGACTTTCCACAATTGTAGATTTAATTAGATATTTTCATTTCTCCTTCCTCTAACACCTACTGTAATCCCTTATATCCTTCATAATGGTCAGTCTATGATATGAAGAGTATTAAATACTTTTTGAAGCAATTGTTGATGACATTCATTGCAAATAATAAATTCATGAGCCCTTTTCAATTCTCTTTTCCTTTCACAATTCCTTTTTAATCTCTTAATTATTCCCTTCCTATTTTAATTGTTGGTAACTTAATTTTGCTAGTGATAGTTGTACTCAAAAATAAATGAGTTGTACTCATTTATTTCAAAACTGAGGCATTATAGCGCCAGTATAAGATAGTAGTGAAGGTCTCAAGATCTAGAGTATGACTGCTGGTTTTCAGCCTGTCTGTTTTGAGGTCATGAAATCTCTCTATGCTTCAGTGTTCCTCTCCAATCTATTATCAATAGCACCTAATCTATAAATTTTCCCGAGGAAAGGTAAAATAATATGTATAAAAATCTTGCACAATTTTTAGCATATAAGAATCACTCAATATATACCAGCTATAATGCTATTATTGCTGCTTACTGAGAAAAACTAGATTCAGAATATTAGGACTACTTTAGGTACTTGAGCTATTTCACTAGTGTTTTAAAGATACCTGGGGTAAGAAGTAAAAAAAGTCAGGTACATTCTAACGGCATGTCTCAGATGCCTGAAAAGATAAAGTATTTTTTCCTACATTTACAAAGTCTCTTTCACTGACCAGTGTCTGGCATTTCAGAACTCTATGTCCAGCCCTTCAAATACGTACAATAACATTGACAACCTCTGACTGTGAGGAGTGTTAGTTAGTCCCTCCCTCCAAGAGTTTCCCTCTTGTGGGAGGATTTTTGAGGAGAGGCATACACCAAATGTTTAGCTCAATATTTACCATTCTCTCAATTTCTACATCTTCTCATGTCTTAATGAGTTGGTAAGTGCACAGCCTGAAATTTTTGAAAGAAAGCACAATATAATGTAGGTATTTTATAAATACATTAGAGATTAGTGTAAAGTTGGAACACATTTGGTAATAGAGACAGGCAAATGTCTCATACCCAAGCAGCTAAGTAAAGCATGCAACATGGCAGTCAATGTGCAAAGCTAGAACTAAGTCCTAGTGGTGGTGTCACTAGAAGCAATATGCCCACTCTCCTTTAGTGGAGCCTCAAGTTAAATTTTACAGTGTGCTTTCTCACAATAACAATGGACTTTATAATGAGTTGGTATAATTTAAAATCTTACTATAGTATTATATAATAATGATGATAGTACTGATAAAAATGGTATACACTAAATATATACCAAATATGCTGATACTGTGCTAGCTGATGCTGTGCCATGGGTTATGTAGGAACTATATTATGAAATTCTCACAATGAATTTCTTTTCAATGGCAGGTATAATAATACCTACTTTCTCATGTGACAAAACGGGCAGAACGAAATTTAGAAGCTTGCCAAAAGAACATGTGGTAGGCAAATGCTAGAACCAAGCTCCCAACCTAGAAAGAATTACTTCACTCAGCCAACACAGGATAAATATCTTTTGTGAATAATATATGACATTTATGTTCTGAACCAATATAATAGATTGCATTGCTTAAATCAAATGAACATTATTAACTGGCCTGCAACTATCTACTCTCATAAACATTGCACATTCACATGCACATATACGCAGAGGCAAACAGGAACACACACGCATGTGTGTATGTATGTATGTTTTAAGCGCACAATGCATTTTAGATTAGAGATAACACATATAATTTCTAAAGTGTAACTTCAAATGATTTCTACCTATACAATTCAATAAATAGCACTTTTCATGTTCAAAATGGCAAATGCTGCATATGGATATGCACCACGTTTTTAGCTCCAGAAGCATTTTGGATTGGTTTCACATAGGCTTCTCTGACATTCTTCATTTTGCTACATTATCATTTCTTACATTTTGGTCCGAGAAAAGTATTTAAAAGCTTAGAGGTCAATGTAACAAATCATCCAGTTGTTTATAGTATACATCAGTTGAGTTCCTAGATGTTTGAACAAAGACATTCTCTTAGATATAAAAATGTGAAAGAAAAAATCTCTCTTTTACTTTCTTTCACTGAGTTCATGAGTGTCAAGAGGTAAGATATAAACACATGTACTTGTAATACGTTTAAACTGAAGTAAAAATTATAAGTTGATTCTGACTTCAAAGAAAATCACTTATTGCTCATTAACGTTTACATATTTGTGACTGAACTTTTTTTTTCCCCTAGAAATCTCTTAATCAAGTGATTCTTTCATAAGTGTTTACATAGAGCTTGGGTTAATTCTCACAGGTCAAAAAAAATTGGAGATTGAAACATCACTATTATTAATTCAAGACTACAAATTACTTCATTTTTCTTTCCAATTTATGCCTGCTGTGTATATAATTCTACCATCTAGATTTGTTACAAATAGAAGATTTCATTCAACTACTGGAGAAAATAATTTAGAAAGACTAGTTCTTTTCGTAACTTTTTATACCTCAATAGTTCAATTGTATCATTTCCAGCAATGCCTGCCCCCCGAGTTTGTCTAAAGCATTTTTTTCACAAATGGTGATGAAGGTGCATGATGGAAAGAGTTATAGAGCTCAGAAAATAATTCCCATGTTAACCTTTTTGTCTGTGTCTGTAAAAATAGTTTTTCATGCAATCTGTTTCCCTTATGGCTGGGCCAAATATTTGTGTACATTAAGTTCCAAACTGTGTTTTTAAGTCAAATAGGAGATATTTGAAAATTTTCCATAGAAATAATGGCAGATAGCATTATAGTTCCCCAGGTCATCATTGATAAAGATAAGATTGAGATTTGAGAGAAACAGAGTCAATTGAAAGGGAGAAAAAGCAAGATATTTCTATTTCTAGCAATGTAATCTTCTAGATAGTCTGGAAAATCCTTCCAGTATAAAATACTAGAAGGCAGAAAACCAATAACCATTTTTGCAAATATTTAGCTAACTTCCCCCCAAAACTAAGGAGAAATCCCAGTAACACACCCTCTCCTCCTGCAGAGAAAGGATAAAAACCTAAATGCTAAGCAAACTCAGAAGCTAAATCTACCTAAGGATACTAAATGACATTTGAGAGCTGACATTCGTAATATGTAAGCACTATTTTACAAAGGCAGAGACCTTGGCTGAACTGGGTCCTGAAAACCCTTGATGAATTATGAGCAGGTACGATGTGAAAGTGAGAATGGCCAGCCAGGCCAGGATGGCCAGAAGACACTCATGGAGCTCAGAAAAGCAGTTGTTAACAAACTTTTGTAGAAATATTTCAATACTTTCACCATAGTGTGGCAGAATATGTTATCATGGTGAATATTAGTCATGCTGATATCAGGAAACTGGGGTCTGAACTTTTTGAAAATCTCATAAGAAAATGCAAGAAAAGGCCATTGGGCTGCTCAAGACAAGGAATTGGAAATGAGAACCACATGCAAAGCCACGGACTATAAACTCAGATAAAGGATGAACCAGAAAAATCTGCCTGCCAGTAATGGGAGTAATAAGAAAATAAAGTAATAAAATTAAAAGCAAAAATTATTGAAAGAGAAAGAAATACATTGGGAAATAAATAAGAAATTCAAAAGTTGGTTCATTGAAGAGCTGAGAAAATAGGAAGACTAGTCAAAGAAAAAGAAAAACACCAATTACCAATATCAGGAATGAATAAAAGGGAACATAATCACTACCAACAGAAACTAAAAACTAGTAAGAAAATAATATGTACTACTTTATGGAAATTAATTTCATGATTTAGGCCAGCCATCAAAAATGTGAGATACCTTGAAATACACCTAAAAAGATATTTGTGAAATATTTGAATGGAAAGTTAAAAACTTTACTAACAGAAATTAAGCAGATCTAAATAATTCAAGGCAATTATAATGTTCTTACATTGGAGAAGTAAATGTGTATAGATTCAACATAATTTTATTCAAAATACCAGTGGGATTTATTAGAGAAATAGAAAAGCTGATTTAAATTTATACACAAAGGCAAAAAAAAATTAGGAAACCTAAAAATCGAATCAGAAGAAAGATGAAGGACTTGAAGTATATGATTTTAAGAGTTATTATAAAGCACTAGAAATCAGAAAAAAAGATCTTGACAGACTTTGTACAGATCAAAGGAGCAGCAATAGACCCACATGTGTATGGTCAATTGATTTTAGAGAAAGATGGAAAAGCAAAAGCAATTCAATGAAGAAAGATAGTTTCCTCAACAAGTGACGCTATAATATTTGGGGATTGGGCATCACCTAGAAAAAAGAGAATGCCGATTCATTTTTTAAACTATACACAAAAATGAAACCAACATTTTTCAAATAATTGTTCATAGACATCAATATAAAATCTAAGACTATAAAATTTCTGAACTAAAACATAGGAAAAAAATTGCTGTAACCTTGAGTTAGTTCATGATGTTTTTGATATAAGACCAAAATATCATTCATGGAACAAAAAGTTGATAAATTGGACTTTCTGAAAATTGAAATTATTTTGTAACATAATAAAATTATTGTATACATAAAACTCTATAAATTTAGTTACTAAAATAATTTCATATATATACCATATAATATTTAAAAGTTTAAAAATTTTAATATTCATTATTTTCAGCATGTTTTGAGGGACTGATATTATGTGTATACAGTAATGCCCCAAATCCTTCATACTTCTTGAACAAGTCAGAAATTTAAGGTTTATATTTTAAACAAATGATAGCCAATGCCATAAAACACCATTGGCACCTTAATAAAACCTCAATTATTAGAAAACAGGTAATTAAAACATGGGCAAAAGACTTGAATAGACATTTTACCAAAAACAATGTATTTATAGAAAATAAGCACATGAAAAAAGTATCGATGTATTTAGTTACAAGGAAATGTAAATTAAATCCGGAATGGGACACCACTAAACAGCTATTAAAATGTCTCTAAGAAGCAAAAAAACTTACTATGCCACATGCTGGCGACACTGTGGAACTGGAATTCTCATTACAGTTTTAAGAAATTTCATTAAGATGTACCTTTGATGCAGTTTTCTTCCTGTTTCTTCTGATTGTGTTCTGTTGAGCTTTTTGATCTATGGGTTTATATTTTTCATTAGATTTGGAAAACTTTGAGTCATTATTTCTTCAAATAACTTTTCTGTCTGCTTCATTTTCTTCTCTCCTTCAGATACTTACATTACATATGTATTAGGATTTTTGAAGTTGTCCCATAGCTTACTAATAAACTGTTTTTTTTAAAAAAAAATTTTATGTATCTTATTTTGAGTAATCTCTATTGCTGTATTAAGATCAATGTTTTTTTTCTGCAAATGTCTAATCTATTGAAAATGCTTGTCCAGTTCATTTTCCATCTCTAGAATTTCCATTTGAGTGGCTTTTGTATCTCTTATGTCTTTCTTTAAAAAACTTGTTTTCCTCTGTATTCTTGAATATAGATTATAGTTACAACCCTTGTAAAAGTTTCTTATCCACTTATTCCATAACTGGTATAATTTCGGAGTCAGTTTTAATTGATCTTACTCATTATGGGTTATATTTTTCTGCTTCTTTGCATACCTTGTACTTGTGGAATTACACATTCTAAATTTTAAGTGTTTTTTGTTGTTGCTGGATAATCTTGATTTGTTCTGTTTTGGTTAATATTCTTAAGTTTTGTTCTGGGACACAGTTGATTTACTTTGAAACAGTTTAATTTTTAATAGGCGGAATGGGCCAGGAAGTTTAAATAAAGAGGAAAAGAAGATATTTTATCCAGATGGCATAAGCCTTAAAAGAGAAATCTATATGTAAACAAAAGTGAAAAATAACTGTGTATTACCGGTCTTCGAGTATTACTGAAATAATGATTCCATTTTCCAAATGTAAGTGTATAGGTCTTGGAAGAATACAGTAGAACTTATCTGAACACAATCTAGTGAAAGCAGCCACCTATAGGACCAAGTTACATTCAAGGCAAATAAATGGAGGGAAAATTTGAAGAGATTGATATTTTTAAAGGGCCATTAAGTATGAATATAATGTAAATAAGTAAGATGAATAAACATTGAAAATGAAAAAGAATAACAACAGAAATAAAAATCAAATTACATATTCTTTAGCTTTTACAAAGTATTAAAAACAAAATTTTTCTGTTTGTATATTCATCAATTTTTAAATGATTTTAAATATTTTATAAGGTCATCTGATGTATTTAGGATGTAAACATGCATATTACTTATTTTTTAATTTTATTTTACCACATTATACAAGCAAGTATTCACATATATAAAATATTAATATTTAATGACTTATTTTGAAAACAGAATCAAGCATTATACATAACATGTATACTTTGAAATCCTTGGATCTTCTCAAGAGATTTTGGGCTAAGGTAGTTTAGCTGAGAAAGAAAACATTAAACGCAAAACACTACATCTGGTGTATTATACTTCCATCAACCAGTTTCCAATGAAGCACATATACTACATATTTGGGGAGCTGTGGTAAAGTAACAAGACAATAAAGAAATGAAGCATCTGAGATGAACTCTTAAAAAGATAAAAGGACTATTAAAAAATAGTTCTGTTTTAAGAGAATGAATGATTAAATGTGTCAGAATTTAATCATTAATTAATGATTAAATTTGTCAGAAGTGCTATTAACACAGATCCTTTTAACTTTATTTCTCAATAAAGAATTTCCCTAGGAGAATGCCCTACAGGGCCCCAGATAGCAACTTTGCCCACAAGTGTTCTAATTAACTATACCAGAGGGTCTGCTTCGCTGTCTAGTTAATGCTTTCTATCTGGTTCTTTGCTGGCCATCATGTATCATTGTTCAGCCAATGACAGCAGTCAGGTTATTAAAGGTGTTGATATTAAATTAACAACAGTAGTAAACATTGTAGCCATACTTCACATCTCAGCAGAACCAATGAAGTGGATGACACTGAATCCATGCTGATATGCTGCAATGACAGATGGGCGTCATTTAACACAATACATCAGTGGGCAACCCACGTACCACAGCTGTCCTCCACTAAATGAATTAGATCAGGGTAATTAATCTAAGGCAGAAAGTCTTACTAAAGTGGGTCCTAAGCAGAATTAGAGAAGAATGAAATCTCCTGCTAAAAAAATGAAAAGGATTTATGCCTTAACAGTTTTAGTTCTGATAAGAAATGTTCTAGAAGGTATTTTGTTTCTTAAAATACATATAAATCATCCCTTTTGTTGAGAAACAAACTCGCCATCTGGGGCTAAAATAGGTGTGCCTGTTCCTTTATTCCTGTACTAAAAATAGATGCTGCCAAGAAATGAAGCTCAACCTGGGATATTTGGATCAGTTCTTTAAGCTAAAACAAAGCTCATTATCTTTTATCAGATATGCTTGCTCCAGATACAACTATCCCAACACTAGTTGTTACACAGATAATAATTCAGATGTCAAATTCTCATTTTTGATAGGTTTTATACAGAGATGGATGGATAGATAGAGGGGGATAAGTAGATAAATAGATAGATAGATAGTTTTTTTCTACCTGATTTCAGACCAAAGTATGTGGGTTTACAAGGTTGGCCTTGCCGTAAACAAGGCATACATTCTTATGTATTTTTCTTAAATTTTTCTTAAATATCTTGTTTGTTTTAAGCATATACTCATGGAATATTTTAAAAATATATTTAGTAATTTATCATTCCTTTTGCTCATTTTTCATAATTAACATTTAAGACCACGATACTCATAATACAAACTCTTTGTTTCTAAAATGGCTATTTTAAGTCTTTTTATGATCTTAAAGTACTGATTTATGGTGTATATCTTTAAAAAAGAAAATGCTCTGGATGTTATATTTAAAAATTGCCAATAAATCAAAGCCATGATTTGAACAAGTCAGAAACTATATTTAAAATAATCAAGTAAATAAATGTTTCTAACGTTTAGCATTAAAACAGTATGTGCCTAATTGTACTTATCTTTTTTAACGTTAAAAATCACAAAGCTGAGACATAATTTTCTAATTCATGAATATCTTATGAATGTAATTTCTAATGTTTCACTGTACAAAGTTCTGATACCTTCCTATGAAACATATTTATTATGATGGTAGCAATTGATCAAACAGCATGTCATCTGCTCAGTTGTTACAGTTCCCCTCTAGTTTTTGCTTTCTTTATATCCTCCTTTCCAGGGGCTCCTTTCTTCTGCCTATCATGCCCAGATGGAAAAACCTGCTGCTAATTACTGCCAATGACATTTTTAACACAGCAGGAGATATCCAAACACCAATCGTTCTTTTTTAAAAGAATTTGCTAGCTTCTTGTTAAGTTAGCAACTCTTAGTTGGAGGTCTATACCAGTCACATCAAAAGTATTGTATGTTTATTGTAGAAGCATAGCAAGTTGCAGCTGGCAGAAGCTACCACATACATGGTATTTGATTTTTAAACTTCATTATCTTGATCGTCTGTGATTAGAGTAAATTGTGGACTAACTGCTGGTCACATTTAAGTATTAAAATTGAAAACATAAAAGAACAGAAAAACATAAACACACCTCAATATGCAAGGATATTCACCTCTCTACTTAAATTCTTAAAACTAAAAAAAGTCTAAGTATGTCAAATTGCATAACTATTATAATCAAATTTCTATTTTAAATAAACTATTACATTAAAAAAACTAAGATCTTTAATTTACCTCCATTGAATGAGAATTGTTGGCTGTAAATTCAGCTTGCAGTGGCCTCTCTATCTTAACCAAATAATCCATTTAGTTATTTCCAGAATATCAATAAAGCTAAAATCACTGAGTTTATTTCTTTTCTACTGTGGACAACTGGGCCACGATATTATGAGTTCTTAATTTTGAATGGCCACTGAGCAGGAATAATTCAAAGACAAATTTCAGTTGTTGCTAGAGATATTTTCATTATGTTCAGAAGCTCTTTATCCATAACATTCTCTAGTGTCTTCATATAGTTTAAGTTTTACCCTCTGAGTTATGAGCAACAATAAAACACTGCTATAAACTAATTTTATTGCTATAACCTGTGATATGACAACATGGAGCGACAGCAATATCATCCTGTCCTTCACAAACAAAGGTGACATTACAGAGTCACCAATATTATCGTGTATTTTTAAGTCACATTCACATATTCATATCCTGACCTTTTTGTTTAAGAGCTTGTCTATTTTTTACTCTGAGAAAATTATTTTAATTATCTGAATATGTGCTTTTTCTTTAAAATTGGAAGAATAACCTTGCACTGTTTTGAGGTTCAAATGAAAGGAAGAAAACATTATAGTTTAATGCTTTAATTTTTTTTTTTTTTTTTTTTTTTTTTTGAGACCGAGTCTCCCTCTGTCGCCCAGGCTGGAGTGCAGTGGTGCGATCTCATCTCACTGCAAGCTCCGCCTCCTGGGTTCACGTCATTCTCCTGCCTCAGTCTCCCAAGTAGCTGGGACTACAGGCCACCACGCCTGGCTAATATTTTGTATTTTTAGTAGAGACAGAGTTTCACTACGTTAGCCAGGATGGTCTCAATCTCCTGACCTTGTGATCCGCCCGCCTCGGCCTCCCAAAGTGCTCACAGGCGTGAGCTACCGTGCCCGGACGCTTTAATTGTTTATAACAGAAGACACACAAATATTTTCTACTGCTCAAAGTACAAGGAGTGGTGCAACATATTTATTAATTAGTTTTGGCATGATAATACACACACGGATTTACCAGAAGACAAAGATTTCTTTGAGCAAACCTGCTTTCCTTGGTGACCAAAATGGTAGACTTCTTCAAAGATGGTCTTACCAACTGAATAAATCAAACATGTCCCTATACTAACTGAAACCAAAATTAAATCCTCTTGAAAGTGATTGTTATATATCACGGCACAATTTCAAGGACCATTGATTGGATTTCAGATTCAAATGATTTAGACACGTTTTTTCTTTATGGATAACAGCCATTAAAATGGTACTTAAACATAAAGGTTGAAGAATGGAATCTCATTATGATGATTTTCAATATGAAATAATTCATGATTCAGCAGGTAAGTCTTGAACTTCAAATTGTTAAAATATAAGAAGGACTTTTGGGGGCTTTAATTATTTTTTAATTGACAAATAAAATTACATGTATTTATCCTGTGTACAACAGATGTTTTGAAATACATATATACATTATGGAATGACTAAATTTAGCTAATTAACATATGCATGACCTCATAGAGTTATCATTTTTGTGGTGAGAACACTTAACATCCACTCTCTTAGAATTGTTCAAGAAAACAACACAATGTTATTACTGGTCCCTCCTTCAATTCAGTAGGAACTTACTAAACAAGAATGAGGTGCTAGTTGCAGGTATTTGATGTTTGCAGATACTCGAAATTATCACTTTTTGAGGCCACAGGTGATACAGATATTATAAAGAGGTAAACAAACTTAGAGGTATTATTTAGAGGTAAACAAACTTAGACTTGCATACTGCCCATATGATCGTGGGCAAGATACTTAGGTGTATTTGGTCTAGTTTCCTCATGCAGGAAATGGAAATGATACCAAAGTTGCAAGACCACTGTCAAGATTAAATGGCAACATAGTCAATGTAACACAGGCAGCAGGATGTCCGACACATAAAAAAGGCTCAACAGTTGTTATTATTACCTTTAAATACAAAACCAAAACAAGGGTAAAGTTACTAAGGAGGAAAAGCTTTTGGATTTCTTTGTGCCTACGTTATCAATGATTCACTTCATAATTCACATACCTACACTTCAAAAAGGCAGAGAGAACCAGTCTCTGGGAACTGTCTTATTATACAATGTGGGAAGAGATTCTTTATAGGAAGTCACTGAAGCTTCTAGACTAAATGAATGATGTCATCATTAACTAAGATAAGGAATTGAAACTAAGGACTAATCTGCTTAGGCTGAGCAAACTTAACATGCCTTGCTTGCTTTTAGTCCCTGGCTTCTAGTTAATCTTAAAACCCATATCAGCTAAGTCACATAGCTAACCCTTATGTTTTGTTGACTTTATAGAATCAATAAAAAGCCCTTTGAAAAGTCTGGCCTGGTAACTACCATGGTTCTCTGACAAGTTTTGTGTCCTTGGTGTAAGCAAAAAAATGTCACTTTCTGACAGGCCCAGGAACCTAAAGATATTTTAGGGCCACGAGAAGAAAGAAACACCAATTTATATAGGAATTACAGGCACAGTCTGTTAGCAAATCTTTGGCTTGGTTAGCCCTAAGGCTTTTACATGTCTAGTTAGGGGTTCCTTCTAAAAAGTTTCCAACAAAGCTAATTTTAAGAAAGTCTATATGGTCAATCATTATTCTTGTTGCACTTCATGCAAATAATCAGTTCAAGTCTAGTAAGACTAAAACTTATTTTACAAGTAATTTGGTCCTACTGTGATATGTCTTTGACAGGTATGGGAGTCTGGAAAGAGAAAAATTATGTTTTAGAAGAAAACTATAGTACACCTGTTACTAGAGTCTAGCCTTGTGACTTCTTTTGAGTTTTTATTATTTGCCTACAACTTGGACTGAATCCTAAACTTTTCCTGAATACAAATCTCCAAACTAATTCTCAATTTTTCTTCGATTTTCTGACTTGCATTCAATAAATTGATACTATCTTGTTCCTGAGGTGCTGCAAGCTGAAGCTCATATGCAAAAGCTTATTAGATTGCCAGTGACTACTTTCACTTTAACTAAAAATGTTTAGAATCTAACATCTAGACACCTCAAGTAACTGCCCTTCAGACTCTAAAGAAACTGGTTTAAAATCAACTTCATACTCACTGGACAGGAGTATATGAGATGCTGCTGGTGACTCATTCCTCATTAAAACTGAAAAGACTAAAACTATGGATCTACCATTCTTGGACAAAGCAGGCTCCTCAAGAGGTATCTGACTTTCACTATGACTATGCAACAAGAAATAGGGACCACAGCATAGAAGAACGTCACAATCCTGGTCATTGTCTTACTCGCTTTTACTTACTTGCTTCTAGTTGACCTTGGAGTCCATATAGTTAGAAGTTACATAGCTAAGCCTTAGAGGTAACATTTCTGACTTATGGGTCACCATAGTAATAATTGCTTCAGTTATTTTTCAAGAACTTAAGAGTCAGTTTTTGTTCAAGCCTGCTAAGCCCACCAATTCTTCAACTGGGCCTATATGAATGTCCAGTGGTAGACATTTTAATGTCAGAAGGCGAAAAATTTCGCTCTCAGATCATGCAAATAATGCCAGTTTGTGAACATGCATCCTATGAAGAACTTGACTATGTTTGCATAGAACACCAATTACCTCACTTTTCCTTATCCCCAAAACCTTTCCTTATTCCTCAGAAAACCTTACTCTTTTGTATTATAAATATCACTAAAACCGCATCTTCGATGAGGCAGGTTTGAGACCTGTTCTCCTGCCTCCTTGTTTGACTGCCACATGAATAAACTCTTTATTGCAAAACTTGTCATCTCAGTGATTGGTATACAACACGTTGGGCAGAATGGGCCCGGTTCAGTATCAGAATGTCAGAAAAAAAAATCTTGTTTGGAGGGGTACAGAGAAGCCCAGTTTTAGTAATGCAAAATATAGGACATTTAGATAGAAATATTCAACAGTCATTTGTGAATGAAGCTAGGGGATACTAGAATACGTGGAAGCTTATGGTTTAGAAATAGACAAAATCATTCAGAAAAGTAACCTATAGAACAAAGAGAAATAAATACCAAATCAGAGATTTGGAGTATTTGATTATAAAAGGTGAAAATAATGTGTGTGTGTGTGTGTATCTGTGTGTGTGTGTTGGTGTGTGTGTGTTTTTTGATGAGAAGGATGACTAAAACATAATCATGAAGAGGAAGAAGAACTGGTCTCCTGGGACTGAGGAAGTAAGCAGAATTGATAAGATAAGTATATATAACATTTAAGTTAGAAAAGAAAATCTCAGAATTTCTACCTAGGGTATTAAGAGCCAACTGCATCTAAGAAGCTGAGGAATTGTTATTGAGACTAAGGGACTGAAAAAGGGAAAAGAAACAGAGCAGGAGATTAGAGTAACCAGGTTACACACTGAAGGCTCTCCACGGGGAGATAGGGTGAAGTGAGTTGGAGTTGAACGTAATAGATTTAATTCATTGAAGGAAATAAGACAATGTCCTGTATCTTTTCTAAGAATTTTAATGGGAAGATGGAACTTATAAAAACAAAAATACGTGATCTATCAAAACTGAGGTGTGTGTCACTCCCATAATATGTCACACAATTTGGTCCTGAATGAAAAGAGATAATCACTTAACTTGTTGGTTTATGACATACCCACGAGATTTTTCAAGGAAAACTTGATTTTTAAGGTATAAAACATTTTAAATCTGTCAGAATATAATCTTTAATTACTACTAAAATCTTCACTTTAATCACACTAAAATTATCATCCCCGCAATTTTGATAAAATCAAAAATTATAAATATAACCAATTAATTATTATTAAAATAATGTATGAGAGAATTAAAAGCACTATTTAGTTAAGTACTTTAATTACTTGGGTTTTGCAACATAATCATTTTTGCTTATGTGTTTACTTGGTCTTGTTGAGGAGGAGGAATAGGATTATGAAAGGCAGATGTTTGGTTAAGGCAGAATTGATGACTTAGTGTCCATCCTCTCCTTCTGCACACGTCGCATCTCACAACAGTGCATTTCTGAATCAACAACAATTTTCTGGTGATCATTGACTAAAAGGAATGAGCTATTGGTTCTGAAATCAGTGGCATGTGGATTTACCTCTAGTCCTGAAAAGATTATTTATTCTTATGTACAATGTATTACCCTTCCTTTATCATTCTTTATGTAGTTATGATTTTAATAATCATTCTTTAAGTAGTTATGATTCACATTTAAATTTCACCTTCACAGGAACTGTGTACTGTGCTTCTAGGTACGAAAATGCAAGGTTTTAGGAATGCTTACCAAATTGAAATAAAATTTCTAAGATTGATAGTCTCCAACTTACCAAGTTTTGATTTAAAATTTTTTGACTTTATGATGGTGTGAAAGTGATAAGTATTCTGTAAAAATGATACTTCAAATTTTGAATTTTGATCATTTTCAGGGCTAGCAATAAGCAGTTTCATACTCTCTCACGATGCTGAGCAGTGCCAGTGAGAGGCAGCTCCCAGTCAGCCACACAATCAAGAAGGTAAACAGCCAATACTCTACAATAAAGGGTGCTGTATTGCCAGATGATTTTGCCCAATGGTAGGCTAATGTAAGTGTTTGAGCACGTTTAAGGTGGGCTAGGTTAAGCTATGATGTTCCTGTGGTGTTATGTGTATTAAATGCAGTTTTGACTTAAAATATTTTCAATTTACAATAGGTTTATTGGGATGTAATCCCACTGTAAGATAAGGAGCATCTCTATATATACTGGCAAAAGTCCTCAGGATATGTTTTTAGGTTTCTAGAAATGAATATTGAGGAATAAAATAACTGTAATTTGGGGATACATTTACTTGAATGGTGTGTTTTACAATCTACTATTTGTATGTGTATTACCACTTTAGTTCAGAAGCAGGTCAGTGATAAGTTAAAACAACTTTCTCTTTTCCAACTTGCCCTTTTTAAGAATGTGAAATAAAGAAAATAGAAAAATCATTTGAGTTTAATGGCTAAGAGGAGGCAGACTTTCATGTTCCTTGAATATATACAAGGATTCTTTAATATTAGTAAATGTAAGAAAGGCCTACGTGATGCAAAGTAAAAGACAATCTTTATAATAAATGTACATATATACATATGTATGTGTATACATAGACACATGTATATACACATACCTGCATATATATGTATGCCTGTGTGTGTATGTGTGTGTATTCCTTGTACAAACAAGAAGATATTTACAGGAGTGTGTATTTTCTTACATTATGAAAGTAGCTGATGCAATGATCCAACTTGCTCCGTCTTTCTCTGACGAGAACACGGACTGTGAGAGATCAAGATAAGCTTCCTAAATAAATATATGTAGCTCATCAACAAAAGTGCTGTAGTGCATGCTCAATCTACACAATAGTTTCTGGCATCACCAGTCTTGCACAGTAATGGAGGGTAAGCCCAGAGAAGTAGGCGTAAGGTTGACTTCTCAACAAAGCTTATGGAAACTTGCGCAATATTATAGCTGTGAGAGCTATAGCAGTTGTTACTAAATTTCAGCAAAGCTAATGTTTAACATTTAGAACATTTCAATCACCATTATTCACTGATTCAATGATGTGTTTTTAACTCTAGCTAAACTTGTAGATATTAATAAGTATATGTCTATTATGTGATATAAACCCTTGGATGTCCAAAAGGCCTTAATTTACATCTCAACCTAATTGATTGCCAGCTCTATTATCTTACCATGTAATTTTGCCATGTTTTCCCTAAGTTCTCTCATTGTCAAACGTGTTTGGTTTATGTAATGCTACTAACATAAAGCTTAGCACATAGTACGCTCTCTATAAAAGTTAACTGGTATCTGTCTCTACCCTTTCCTTAAGTGACAGTAAAGATGCGAATTACCCTTCTTTAATCCTAAAAATTGCAGTTTCAAATAGAAATTGAGCTTAGTATATTATTGATGATAATAATGTTATCTTTGGTTATTAGAAATGTGGAGCATATAAACCTTAAAGAATGTATAGACAATTCCAATTTTCTATTTTTAACTATTATACTAAAAATTACTCCCATTAGAAACCACTCTGTTAACCTCTGACCTATCTTATTCTGATTATTCTTTTGATTGGACCCCTTCATAATAGGTATAATCTGATTCCTTATTGCCGTTTTATGGCAAATGACTTAGATAAAGATTACTAAAACTTTTTTGGTCAAAGGATGTTATGCCTCCATTCAGATATAATGGCAGAGAATGTGTCTTCTAGGTCTCTTGCAGCTCTAACTAGGAAAATCCTTTAGAAGTATTTAAATATGTCTGACATACCCTTTTATAAACATGTCTTAATGGAAAACTGAGTTCTGACAGCTTTGTTATTGAATACTTGTTGGTGAAAATTAAATAAGAATGTATTAGGTACCTTGTGCATGCTTGAAAATCTGCTAAATTCTTAAACTTGAGTGTCTCTCAGTCTACAATTATTTTTAATTTCCAAAATGTTAACTTATTTACTACCTTAGCATAATTAAGGTAGAGAAGCAATGCTTATAGAGTGTATACTGTGCCTAAAGATTTTCTTTCCCTGAAAGACAGCATTGACAGAAAATTAGTGCAGCTGGGGAATCGCACACACACAAAGATCTATAATGTAAGTATTTAATTCTTTTCTTCTAAGATATCCTAAAAGCACTATATTTTTACAGAGAGATTAACTTGTTTGAAGACAGGAGCTATTAATCTTTCCCATAACAGGCTGCTGAATCATTCTCATTCATTCTGTCAATGTCGTTTTACAACTAAGTTTCAGACAATTTTTGCAAGAATAAAATGTATAAGCATTTGAAAATGCTAATATTCTCAGCTGAGTGTTCCTAATTATGTCTTTAGTTCATATCTGCTTAAGGTTTTTATGTTGAAATAATCCCCTCTTCAGTACTTCCTTTTTCAGTATATCATACTTGGCTGGTGCTAGAATGATGACATTCTTTGACTGTTGTCTCTACTTACCCTCTATAATGGGATGTTTCAATGGGATATGTTGAAATTAGTGATGAAAAAGATGGACAAAATTATATCTCTTTAATCACTGTTTTAAATTACAAGGAGTTGCTTTAAGAGATAAAAAATTCCTTTGAAACACAAAGCAAATATTACTTTTGAATAAGCAAAGGGATACCATTATTTTACCAAGCTCCATAGACAAGATGTTTCCTCATAAATATTCTTCATAATGGTTCCCAAATGTATTTCTCATTTCTATCTTTTTGGCTGTGCAGAATTTTCTATATTTTATGATTTTTAATGAACAAAGTCATTTTTCCATTTGGAATGTTAAATTCATAATTTCACAAATTGAGGAATAATTAATCACATTGAAAATAAAATGAGAATCCACTATGGGCTTGTACTAAATTGTAGGTTTTTGTGACACCTTTACTTGTTTAAATAAATTTTTATTTTAAAATATATTTTGATTTACAGCTAAATGAAGATAATAAAGAGAATTCTTTAATCCATCTTGAATTGATTTTTGTATAAGGTGTAAGGAAGGGATCCAGTTTCAGCTTTCTACATATGGCTAGCCAGTTTTCCCAGCACCATTTATTAAATAGGGAATCCTTTCCCCATTTCTTGTTTTTCTCAGGTTTGTCAAAGATCAGATGGTTGTAGATATGTGGCATTATTTCTGATGGCTCTGTTCTGTTCCATTGATCTATATCTCTGTTTTGGTACCAGTACCATGCTGTTTTGGTTACTGTAGCCTTGTAGTATAGTTTGAAGTCAGGTAGCGTGATGCCTCCAGCTTTGTTCTTTTGGCTTAGGATTGACTTGGCGATGCGGGCTCTTTTTTGGTTCCATATGAACTTTAAAGTAGTTTTTTCCAATTCTGTGAAGAAAGTCATTGGTAGCTTGATGGGGATGGCATTGAATCTGTAAATTACCTTTGGAAGGATGGCCATTTTCATGATATTGATTCTTCCTACCCATGAGCATGGAATGTTCTTCCATTTGTTTGTATCCTCTTTTATTTCCTTGAGCAGTGGTTTGTAGTTCTCCTTGAAGAGGTCTTTCACATCCCTTGTAAGTTGGATTCCTAGGTATTTTATTCTCTTTGAAGCAATTGTGAATGGGAGTTCACTCATGATTTGGCTCTCTGTTTGTCTGTTATTGATGTATAAGAATGCTTGTGATTTTTGCACATTGATTTTGTATCCTGAGACTTTGCTGAAGTTGCTTATCAGCTTAAGGAGATTTTGGGCTGAGACAATGGGGTTTTCTAGATATACTATCATGTCATCTGCAAACAGGGACAATTTGACTTCCTCTTTTCCTAATTGAATACCCTTGATTTCCTTCTCCTGCCTAATTGCCCTGGCCAGAACTTCCAACACTATGTTGAATAGAAGTGGCGAGAGAGGGCATCCCTGTCTTGTGCCAGTTTTCAAAGGGAATGCTTTCAGTTTTTGCCCATTCAGTATGATATTGGCTGTGGGTTTGTCATAAATAGCTCTTATTATTTTGAGATACGTCCCATCAATTCCTAATTTATTGAGAGTTTTTAGCATGAAGGGTTGTTGAATTTTGACCCAGCCATCCCATTACTGGGTATATACCCAAAGGACTACAAATCATGCTGCTATAAAGACACATGCACACGTATGTTTATTGCAGCATTATTCACAATAGCAAAGACTTGGAACCAACCCAAATGTCCAACAATGATAGACTGGATTAAGAAAATGTGGCACATATACACCATGGAATACTATGCAGCCATAAGAAATGATGAGTTCATGTCCTTTGTAGGGACATGGATGAAATTGGAAATCATCATTCTCAGTAAACTATCACAAGAACAAAAAACCAAACACCGCATATTCTCACTCATAGGTGGGAATTGAACAATGAGAACACATGGACACAGGAAGGGGAACATCACACTTCAGGGACTGTTGCGGGTTGGGGGGAGGGGGGAGGGATAACATTGGGAGATATACCTAATGCTAGATGACGAGTTGGTGGGTGCAGTGCACCAGCATGGCACATGTACACATATGTAACTTACCTGCACATTGTGCACATGTACCATAAAACCTAAAGTATAATAATAATAATAATAATAATAATAATTACAATAAAAGAAAAAAAAATAAAAAAAAAATAAAGAGAATTCTAATATATCCATCACCCAAATTTTTCTGTTATTAACATCTTACATTTCTATATTATATTGATCACAAATAATGAACTACTTTGAGATATTGTTATTAGCTGAAGTATATACTTTATTCATTTGTCTCTAGTTTTGACCTAATGTCCTTTATCTGTTCCAGGATCCCATTCAGGTTATCATCTCACATTGAGTTGTCATGTCTCCTTAGGCTCTTCTAGAAAGCAGCTTTTTCTTGGACTTCCTTTGCTTTGATGACTTAGACGGTACTGAGGAAAACTGATTAGATACTCTATAGGATGTCCTTCACCTGAAATTATTCTAATGTTTTTCTCATGGATAAATAGGACTTATTAGTGTTTGGGAAAAAATCCATGGGGGTACACTCCCATTACTCTCAACATGACTTATCCCTGTCGAGGTGAATCTTATTCACCTGGCTGGGTAGCGTTTGTCAGGTTTTTCCACTGGAAAATTACTCTTTTACCTTTTCTCCATACCACAATCTTTGGAACAAGATCAGTATGTTCAGCGGACATTTATGGAGTGGGGAATTACGCTCTACTTCCTTGAGGGTGTATTATCTACAAAAATTATTTATTTGTTTTTGTTCAGAAATTTGTCTATTCTTTCACAATTTATTTGTTTTCTCAAGCATTTATTTACATCAATATAGACTTGTGAATATTTATTTTATAGTTTAGGTTATAAACCAATACCACTTATTATTATTACTATTATTTGCTAAAATTATTCCAACTTTTAACCATTGGGCGTTCTTTCAGTTGACTCTCATGTCTCTGACATATCCCAATCTTTGTTTTTCCTGAGTATTTCCTCACTTTATAATAATATGAAATGCTTCAGACTCTTATATATTCTCTATTCTAATCTTAAAATCAGCCATTTCTTCAAGGAGACCTGATTTTTGTTATTCGAGGATGGTATTAGAAATCAACTTCAGGGTGCTAGATATGCCTATTGCTATTAAGGTGTCATTGCTTGTGGGCCTCTGACAGAGAAAGAACATATACGAGTGTATTTAACTAGTGTATATATACATAGCTACAAATACTATATATATGTATATACACACACACTCATATATACTGTATCTGCAAGTATATATATACACAATATATATACTGTATATATACTGTATCTCCAACAGTATTCCATTACCACATACGTCATCCTAGCTTTCACTCCTTCCTTGTTTGTAACCTCCCATTCCAATAATGCATAACTTGACTTCCCCCACTCCTTGTTCAAATTCAGTATATATGTATATTTCTTTTGGAATTTTTAACCATACCTCAATGGACAATGACTTCATAAATTATAACTCAGACCAAATTTTCCATGAGGAAAAACTTTTTCATTGTTACATTGTCAATGTATAATTTATTCCCTGGAACATTAAAGGTACTGAAAGAATAATTGAGAATGAATAAAGCAAGTCATGCTTATAATTTAGACTAGAATCACAGCTGTAAGAATGTAAAATTGGGGAATTTATAACTATTACGGAGCAAATCAGAAGGTTCTAAATATATTCTACATAGCACTAATAAAATAAATGACATGGATGACTTTCAAAAGAAGTATTTTGGCATTAGAAGGATGATGATGCCACTAAGAAATTCCTTCATAATTTTATGGAACGTTTTATAATTAATATCACTATAATCATGCAATTAATAATTGTAACTGATAATCATGTTACTGTGATATTTTAGTTTATGTTTAGAGTTATAGGGTTAGCACAGAAAGCTGTATATTACCTTACAGGAATTTTCTCTGCCCTACAAGTTAACATTATTCTGTATCACAACTTATTTTGTTTGATCTGTGAGATGGGTAGAGAAAGCATAATATTCTCACTTTAAGGGTGAGCATATTGATAAGCAGTGAGATAAGCTTGCTTCTGTAATTGAGAAACATTGCAAATTCTCAACTATGAAAGAATGCAAATAAAATTTGAAAAAAATAAAAATTGATTTTACTAGATAGCTAGTGGATAAATTAAATGATCCTAAGTGTCTTTATAATGGATATTCATACATTTTTGCTACTAGCTTTTGTTCCGTTAACTTTAAGTATGTTAATTTTAAATAATAATTTTGCTATTTCAATAAATATAATGACCTCATTGAACTTAAAAAACAAGTAAAAACAGAATAAGAGATATTTCATAAATTTCAAAGAATTTTTCCTATGGATTTGTTTGTTTTAGTAGACACATATGATTGATTAGTCATTCTCTAATGGAAATGTTCTGATAAGAAAATTCAGTTAAATGTCTTGAGATTTTCTTTCCAGATATTCACAAATGGAAATGCAGACATTACCTATGTTAAAAGCATTACTATCTTCATTATTTCTAAATAACACCAAATTACATGCAAATATGACTTAAATTTAATAGATTTAAGTACTTTGTTATTTAAGGATCTAGAGTCACAGATGTATATTTTAGTGAGTATATATGTGTTGAAATTATGTCTAAAATTATTTTACTACAAATATTAGATACCTTAAAACCACAGTACTCTATACCAACTCAATATTAATTAAGTGTTTACTATGCCAAGGTGGTTTCCTAAAGCAAGGAAGAGAGCCACTGAGGAACCATATACCAAGTATTATAACATAAGTTGAGACTTTGGTGATCATTACATTCTTCTTAAGTATAATTGCTATGAACTATTATTTTAATTGTGACAGTAAGTTCAATATACTCAAAGACTCAAATGAACTGGACCCCAGTAACAAACCAGCTTCCACTGCTTGCTAGCTCTGTGATCTTGAACAAAGTGCTTCACATCTCTGAGCTTATATTCTTATTCAATAAAATATGATAATTCTATAGGGCTTACAGGCTTTTAAAAAATTTTAATGAGTGTATAAATAGATTTAAAACGCTAAATCCATATTTGACTAGGGAGATATTCCATCAATGTATCAGTGTATCAAGTTGTTAGTTACTATAGTTACTTGATAGTCAATAGTTTATTTTTATCCTATTTAATACTAGATAGATAGGTAGATAGATAGATATAGCATACATTTTATAAAACACAGACTAAATACCACATATGAATCTCTTTTCTATTTAAGAACAATGCCTATATATATACATCTCATTGTATTTTATCTGTAGCTAAGATATAATCACAATCCTGAAATTTGTGTTTCCATTCCCTTATTTTCTCTCTATTGCTTTGTTCTCTCCAGTTTTTTGTACTGTGGGGTGGAGGACATCATATAATCTTCCAATTATATCTCAGGTTTTAGTGGGACTGTGACCATCATAAGTATTTCTCTTTGTATAGCCTTTTTTTTTTTTTTTACCCTCAGGTGAGACAGAAGAGTTATAGGGGGCTTTAGTGGAAGTAACACCTTTATCCACACCCCAAGGAAAGTGTCTGATAAAGTATTTCTACTGAAGAGTAGGTCTTTGTTACGGAAGAAGCTCTGGGTATATTTCACAATGATTACTTTTTCTCTCTCCGTGTCAGAAACATTATGGAATCTTTCATGGCTCTTCATTGTAAGAACCTGCTGGGATTACTGAAGAAGAAAAAACATGAAAGTTTGAGCATTCCTCTAAGACTGGGGTCTTTGGGCTTTTCTCTCAATTTACTCAGCCTCTAGCAATTTGTCAAAAGTACAATTGGAATATTCTTTTTTTTTAATTTTATTATTATTATACTTTAAGTTTTAGGGTACATGTGCACAATGTGCAGGTTAGTTACATATGTATACATGTGGAATATTCTTTCCAGTTTATGATGTCAGCAGCATCTGGTTAGATAAGCAGGTCTTGGCTGTGACCTACTGGATTTGCTCTTTTCTTCAGTTTTTAGAATGGTCGCTTGTACCCAAACCCAGTCTTCTGACTGTTCTACCAAAAGTCACTGCTGTTCAGGTTTTCAGCTTTTTCTTGTGATAACAGGAGCAATGACTTCCATTTCCTTTATATGGCAGAGCTGAAATGGGAAGTTAATATCTTCACCTTTGAAAAATTGTTTCATTGGGTACCCAGTTTTACCTTAATATATGTTTTTATCTCATCTTTTGGAAGATATAATTATATTTTATTTTTCTATTATTGTGGTTGAGATCTGTTGTTAGTATAATTGCAGCCTCTTTTTGGTTATCTGTCCTTTCTTCCTAGCAGTTTATATGATCTCATTTTGTCTTGGATATTTCTTAATTTCAGCACAATATGTCTAGACATGGATTTGTTTTTCTGCTTTGGACACACTGGGCTTCCTAAAGCCCATATACTCGTGATTGTCCATATGTTTAGAAGTGTCAGAATCATTATTTCTTCAAATATTGCCTTGCCAATTTTCTCTTCTTCTGGAAATGTGATTAGATAGATATGTATTACCCATTTTTTTAATCCTCCATATTTCTTGTTTTTCACACTTTTTAAGTTGTTATATTTCTGCACTAAAACATTTCTTTATTTTTATTTTCCAGTTTACAAATTCTCTGCTTAGTTGAATCTAAATCTGAATTTAAAACAATATATTGAGTTTTGATTTCAATAATTACATCATTTATTTTTATAACTCTTATTTTTTGCATATTTGTCTGTTTATTCTTGTCCATCCAGACTTCATTATAATTAGCTCTTTTATTTCTCTAAAAATATATTATATAGGTTTGATATTCTGAATGTTACCATTTTTATATTTGCTGTCTTTGGTGACATAAATCTTCCTTTATTTTTCATTTGTCTCTAATAATTCTCATTATGGTAAAATGTCTTCTTATATCTTTTGTGGCATCTGATATAAAATAATTATTTTAATCTCTATGTGTTTTGGAGGTCCAAACTGTGGAATCTTTCTTTTACTTAAAAACTAGTTTTGCTCCTAAAGATAGCTGGGAAATGCTACTTATCAAGGTTATTTTATCAACTCTCAAGAGACCTGCCTTAGGGTAGGAACTCTAGACCCTTCTGATTTGCTGTTAAATCAATGATCAATATACAGAACAGGGGTGATGCTATTTGCATATTTCCACAGAGTAAACCTTCTCTTCTTGGCTACCTCTTGGTTTCCAGCTCTGACTAAAATAATATTTTAGTGGCTGCAGATAGATCTATCCACAAGCATGTGTCATCCTGGGTTCTAATTATTCCATAGTAGGAGAAATAGTAAAATCTTAGTCTACAATATTGGTGGAAGCAGAAGTTGTAATTTCCTAACACTTGGTATAAATTAGTTTGAACTATGATTTAGACTTATGTCTGCATTGTAGTCTTTCTATTAGAATATAAGACCTTCTCAATCAGGACAACTTATATACCTATTTACATACCTATTCCTTACTAGTTCCATATATAGTGGAATTATATAACTTGTTGATAATTATTCTCAGGTGGTAATTATTCTTATTGTTTCTAGCTATGTCAGAAATGATGGACTCAGAGATCTCCTCTTCCAGGCCTTAAAGATTTTCTTTGACATTAAAGGCACTATATAATTACCTCTCAGATTTCTCACTCTATAGTTATTTTAGTGTCTAGGTATTAACATGATGAAATTGCTGATCACTATACACTCATCTCAAGGATATTTTTCTTCTATAAGATAAAGATCACTATGCAAGGCTAGGTAAAGAGATAATAAAAAAAGAACTCAAAAGTAGACCATGTAATGTGCTTGCCACATAAAAAATATAGGATAAAGAGAATTTCAGAATTTTCTGGATTATATTACTCTAATATGTTGTGAACTTTCATAGATTTACCTTAACATCCTTTTACTTTTTCAAATAAAATTCAATTTTTAAAAGGTATTTTCATGACAGTATGCGTTAAGCATAAGCATATACAGGCTTTGTGCAACTAAAGATTGATTTTCTAAAAAATTATATTTCACTCAGATTTGTAATTCAGAAAAACTAATATGTTCAGTATTTGAACATATAGTAGAAAACCCAACAGGTTATATATAATAAGTTGTCTTTTCTAACTTGTGCCTTATTTGTATTCCTTGCTTGATGTCTACTGAAGAGAACTTGTACCTCTCCTACAGCATAAACATCTAATTTTAACATGGATTAATGTTTCAAATCTACAATTCATTAGGTACTCTAATTTCAGGAATGGTTCTTTATACCATGAAGTGCTATTATAGGCAACATATGAAAGGGCAAGCTGCATGAATGGTAGTTTTGTAGGCAAAATAGGAGGTTTTTTCCCCCTGAGAATTGGACAAACCAGTTGAAGAGAGCTTAAGAAAAAAAAAGCTTGATTTTTTAGAAATTTTATTGGCCTTATAAATCAAAACCCCTTAGGGAAGAAATTATCTCTATTCTCTTTTTCTCTTTCTTGTCCCCCTTTTTGGATGTCTTCCCAGTGCCATTGTGCAAACAGAGTAGGCACTAAATAAATATTTGTTTGTATAGTGAAGTTAAAATGTGGGTGTTTAAGACTGAGATGGATTGTAGCTACTGTTACCTTCTCTAGAGTGGTTGAATAACTCACACTAGTTGAAAAATAAACTCTCTTTTAATTAGTAACACTAGTAGAAGGTTTAAAATTCTATTGAAGGTGTGTGTGTGTGTGTGTGTGTGTGTGTGTGTGTGTGTGTGTGTTGGATGCAGCAGAATATGTATGCCCTTACATTGCCAAATAATATTCATAAGGATTTTATCACACACACACCCACAGACCCACACGCCCTTATAGCCTGAGTGTGCAGTTTGGTTGAAAGATCTAACTCACTCTTTATTCTAATATAATGAGATTATTAATTCAAATTTTGAGGAAATGTCACAGGGAAATACTTAAATAATAGAGGATCAAGAGAATATGATGTAGGAAATGGACAGAGAAGGTTATGGGAAGTTGAAAATTATGCAGATAGTTGAAAAATAAATAATGTTTATGGGAGAGTGAACAAAAAAGGCTTTAGAACAAAAAATGTCTGATGTTTATTTTCAGAAATTCTCTAATACACAGTCTCGCTATTCACCCAAACTTGCAAACACATGAATATCTTAAGTGAATGGTTTTGAGGAAAAAAAATGACTGAGTTCAATATCTAGATAGTTGTGGAGTAAAAAAAGATGAGTATAGCCTTAGAATATGGGGGGCAGGGGTGGGGGGAAGGATGCTAAGGACCCAGCAAATGCAAACAGCTATAATTGGAAGGGATCTAATGTTAGAAAATGTGAGAAGTTCATTGGAGTTGGAGGAGTTTATTTATGCCCTATAGCGTGCAAGATCGAGTATATTGAATTAAATCTCAAAGATCAGTCTGAGTCTCAAAGAAAGGTGAGTTGAAATGCTAACTTAATTAAATGCATACTTACACATTCTTGACAATGTGGAGGATTCAAAAGAGAAGATTCCTGCTTTTTGGAAGCTTCAGATTTATATTAGAGGGGCACGCAAAATCCACAGTTGCTCTGAAGATCAAATAAAACCTGGATTTAGTCCCTAAAATGTGAAAGCACTATAAGGAAATTTCGCTACATAGATACTCTTTGACTTATGATGAGGGGATATCTCAATAAACCCATCATAAGTTGAAAATATAATAAGTGAAAAATGCATTTAATACCAGATAAACTCATTGCAAAGTTAAAAAAACTGTAACTCGACCAATAGTAAGTCCAGATGCCCCTCAACTTAGATGAAGTTGGTTTCCAATGAACTCATCTTGAAGTCAAAAAATTATAAATTGAACAATCATAAGTTGATGACCATCTGTATGAATAACTGAGTAGCTTAAAGGAAAGTACACTGATGGATTAGTCGTATAGTTTAGTGGGGAACCAGCTTATGTCGCAGAATTCTCTATTTATCAGTATTTTCCTGTGAACTTCTATCCTTTTTTTTTCTTTCCTGAAGGTAATGCTTTTGTCAGACCAGAATCTAATATTCCCTTTTAAATAAGACCACCTTAAGAACTTCTTTTACATCAAAGGTGAAATTGGGACTTAAAATGTCTATCATTTAAGTTTTTGTTGAATTTTGGAAAGGATATTCTGTATCCAAATGAGAAACATATTGCCAGAATATAAATAACTCTCGAATTAATTTGAAAATATATTCAGAGCCAATAAATAAGCATGTTAATTCACAGGTTTCTAGGAACACAGAGGGATAATACCTTAGCATCAATATATATTACATCAACATTGATAAAATACAGACAAAGTGGTGCTAAAAGGGATATTTTTACCATTAAGTGCTTATAATAAAAGGAAAACAGGATCTAAAATCAATAATCTTAGCATCCACCTAAAGAATGTAGAAGAAACGCAAATCAAGCAAAGTATGTAGGGTTAAAGAAATAATGAAGATAAGAGTGAAAATCATGTAATTAAAAAATAGAAAAATATCCAGAAATTGAAATCAAAAGTTGATTCTTTGGAAAGATCAACAAAGCAATAGACATTTATCTAATCTGATGTTAAGAAAAACAAAAAATATGACAACATATTACCAAAATTAAAAATCAGAGAAGGGACACCACTAAAGTCTCTAAATAAAATAATTAGAAGAAAATATTATGCACAACTTTATGTCAAAAATCAAATGAAATATGAAATTTATAAATAGAAAACAATTTACTGAAGAATAAATAAAACCTGGATATACCAACAACAACTAAAAAGACTGAATTAATAATAATGATAATAAAAATCTTTCCATGAAGAAACGCCCATGCTCAAATACCTTTACTGGGGATTCTATCAAACATGTAAAAAGAAGAAATAAAGAACATTGTAATGATGTTACAACATAAAGCAAATAAACAGTACACATGCTGTCCATTTGCTCAATTTTCAGCCTCAATTTTATTAGAAATATAAATTGAACAAGACAACAGTTTGCTTATCATATTAAAACATTAAAAAAATTAATGAGGCCTCTGTATACTAAAATACGATGTAATAAATACTGCAAAGGCTGTAGATCATGAACCAAACAACTTTTATTGTATATCTAAATCTCAGGAAATGAAAAAAAATCTAAAAAAGCCTTTTTACCTCTTCAAAGCCACAAAAATGTGAACAAAATTTATTGCATAGGCTTCTAGTTACTAAAATACATTGACACTGACATAGTAGCTAAAGAAAATAAATTTTAAAAAGTAAGTAAACATATAAAACTCCTTCAAACTTCTATTTATTTAGAAAATTTAAAACATACACCTAAATAACTGACGGGTCGAAGAAGAAATTATAATGGAAATTAAATTTAGATTTGATTGACAATCAAAATACTGCATGCCAAATCTTATAAAATGAAATTAATGTGAATATTTATAGTTTAATATTTATATTATAAAATATTTTATATTAATTTATGAATTGTGTTCAGGTTAAGATGCTTTTAAAAAATGATACACAGAATAAACCCAAAGAAGATAGGTATAAATGTATAAGAAAGATAAAGCAGGACTTAATGAAAGAGAAAATACACCAGGCACAGTGGCTCATGCCTGTAATCCCAGCACTTTGGGAGGCCAAGGCGGGAGGATTACCTGAGGTTAGGAGTTCAAGACCAGCCTGGCCAACATGGTGAAACCCCATCTCTACTAAGAAAAATACAAAAATTAGCCAGGCATTGTGGCACACGCCTGTAATCCCGGCTACTCGGGAGGATGAGGCAGGAGAATTATTGAGCCTGGGAGACAGAGGTTGCAGTGAGCCAAGATTGCACCTCTGCACTCCATCCTGACCAACAGAGCAAGACTCTGTCTCAAAAAAAAAAAAAAAAAAAGACAGAGAAAATAAAGTTAATACAGAGAAGTGCACAAAGAGAAGAACTTTTGAGATTGAAGAAGAAAGTAAGAAAGCATGAATATATTAGAAATTTGAAAGGAGACATAAATCCAAATTTAGTTTACACTAAAAATTATGTGAAAATACTATCACAATTTGATGTAAATAAACTAAAAATCTTACACAAAATGATAATTGGGCTAGGTTTGAAATTTCATGTGTTTGAATCCTCAACATACACTCTTCATTACATATTGTAGTTTTATATCTTTATATTCTAATACATTTTCTTCCAGATCTTTACATCCATCTACCTCTATGTATTGTCTACATCTAGAAAATAGTACACAAATATCTTGCCAGTCTGTGGTCTATGTGTACTTGCATGTACATGCCTGTAGTTATATATAATATAAACACGAATAAGTCCCACATAAAATTGTGCTCTGGTATTTCAAAGCAGAGAATAATCACCCATGAATTTAAGATGGGAGTAAATATTAGGTGAGAATTAGAAAAAAAAATGAAAAAGCATTTATCCTTAGGGGAAAAATACTTATGGAAAAGTACATCTCAAATTTATAGAATGAGCATGGGCAAGATAATGGTAAATTCTGAATTAATATGAGCTAGTGGCATTTGTTTCCTTAAGAAGACTAGCTATTTGGAGGTATTTTGGGGGATATTAAAAAAATACCTTCTAGTATGTTTCAGAACATTGGATAATGTGCAGTAACAACCATAATAATGTGTTATTTCTAATGCCTTACTGGGTATTGGGAAACCACGATTCATAAATTTCTCACCTATTTACACATCTTGGCATTAACAGCACATACTCCAGAATTATATTTTCAATAATATATGTTAAGGCATCCTTGGAAGAGGAGAGACAGAGTTTTTCTCTGGAGCAAATTTATTTACATTCTCTGAGAGTAAACAGAGAGATATCCCTCTCCCTGGAGGACATTAGAGTGTAGTAAAGATTTCTTTTCCTGGAGATATATGATACATTTAAACATAATAAAGTTAGTGTCTCCCTGCAGAGAGGAGAAAGGACAGGCTTGCCATCATCTCCCGTAGATCAGAGTTTTCTAATCTCAGGTTTCTTCCCCTACAATGCACACCCATAGCATACGTAGGCAACACCCAAGTCTCATCACATCACCCTGTGGGAATTAGGGCTCAGGGAAATGACACCAGTAGCTACCATTTCTGTACCTAATAAACTGTCTACATTTATTTATATTTATTGTCTCCTTGCCAGCTGAATCTGTTGAAGTGTGGTAAGCCAACCTGGTAGTTGCCACCATGCTACTACTTAGAAATAGCTTGACTGATTGACATTAGGGTAATTTTTCCAAATTCTGGAATAGTTGGAGAATGAATTAGTTGATGTGAAAGTCAGGAGAAAATACAGATAAATGTCTACCAGATATAATTTGCTAACAAAAATACACTGTATATTTATGTTACCTTTATACGCAATTAACTTTCATTTTCAATTTAGTTCTTCACAAAAAATGGATGTACTAACAATCACCAGATCTTATCCCTCAACCTATAGAAGGTACAGGAATTTTAAAATTATTAAAATACATCAGATATTTATGTTACACATGAAGCTTATGGCTTAATTTTCCTACAGGATATTGGATAGATTTAAAATTATAAGACAAAATCATACAAAAACACAGAAAATATAGTGGATTATTCTGGATTTATGGTTATAAACAGGCATATCTTATTTTACTGCACTTCACTTTATTATGCTTCACAGATACTGCATTTTTTACAAACTGAAGATTTGTGACAATGCTGTGTCAAGCAAGCCTACTGGTGCCATTTTCCCAGAGTATGTGTTCACTTTGTGTCACTGTGTCATGTGTTAGTAAGTCTCACAATATTTAAAACTTTTTCATTATTATATCTCTTATGGTGATCTGTGTTCAGTGGTCTTTGATGTTACTATTATAATTGTTTGGGGTACCATGAATCACGCCCATATAAGATGGTGAACTTAATCAATAAATGTGTGTGTTCTGACTTCCACCTACCAGCCGTTCCCAATCTCTCTCCTTCTTTTAGGGCTTCCCTATCCCCTGAGGCAAACCTGTTAAAATTAGACCAATTAATAATACTAATGTTAATAGTCTCTAGGTGTTCAAGTGAAAAGAAAAAGAGTCACATGTATCTCACTTTAAATCAAAAGTTGGAAATAATTAAGCTTAGTGAGAAAGATATGTTAAAAGCTGAAACAGGCCAAAAGCTAGACCACTTGCACCAGTTAGCCAAGCTGTAAGTGCAAAGAAAAGTTATCCAAGGAAATTAAAAGTGCTACTCCAGTGAACACATGAATGATAAGACAGTGAAAATACGAAAAAGAAAGTGGCTGATATGGAGAAACTTTGAGTGGTGTAGATAGATCTAACCAGCAACATTTCCTTTTGCCAAAGCCTAATCCAGTGCAAGGCCCTAACTCTCTCCAATTCCATAAAGGCTGAGAGAAGTGAAGAAGCTGCATATATATTCCACTGCATATATATTTCAATGCATATACATGCATTACCATTCACAATAGCCAGGATATGGAATCCACCTAAATGACAATCTACAGATTCCATGGATGTGCATTCCATATCTGCACATACGTGTTTATTGTATTACTATTCCATAGCCAAGATATGGAATCCATTTAAATGCCTATATCTGAAGATGGGCATTTATGTGGATTCCATATCTTGGCTATTGTGAATAGTAATACAATGAACATGGGTGTGCAGATGTCTCTTTGACACAGTGATTTCATTTTATTTGGATATGTATCCTGAAGTAAGATTTCTGGATCATATGGTAGTTCTATTTTTATTCTTTTGAGGAAGCTCCATACTGTATTTCATAATGGACGTACTAATTTACATTCCCATAAACAGTGTATGAGTTCCCTTTTCTCCACATCCTCAACAACATTTGTTATTGTTTGTCTTTTGGATAATAGCCATTTTAACTGAGGTAAGGTGATATTTCATGGTTTTTTTTGCATCTCTCTGATGATTAGTGATGTTGAACTTTTTTCATATATCTTTTGTCCATTTGTATGTCTTCTTTTGATAAATGTTTGTTCAGGCCTTTTGCCCATTTTAAATTTGATTTCTTTCTGCTGAGTTGTTTGAGCTCTTTATGTATTCTGGATATTAATTCCTTATCTGATATATAGTTTTCAAGTACTTTCTCCCTTTCTGCAGGTTGTCTCTTTATTGTTTCCTTCGTTTGTTGTGCAGAAGCTTTTTAGTTTGATATAATCCCATTTGTCTGTTTTTGCTTTGGTTGCCTGTGTTTTTGAGGTCTTATCCAAAAATCCTTGCCCAATCCAATTTTATGAAGCATTTTCCCTACGTTTTCTTCTAGTAGTTTCATGGTTTCAGCTATCACATTTATGTTTTTAAGTCCAGTGTTGAGACCTACTTCTCAGAAAAAAATATTTATTTCAAAATATTACTGCTTATTGATAATGCACCTAATCAACCAAGCACTCTGATGGAAATGAATGAGAAAAAGCTGTTTTTTCATGCCTGCTAACACAACATCCATTCTGTAGCCCATTGCTTAAGGAGTAAATTTGAATGCCAAATATTATTTATTTAAGAAATACATTTCATAATGCTATAGCTGCCATAGATAGTGATTGTTCTGGATGAACCTGGGCTAAGTAAATTGAAAATATTTTGTAAAGGATTTACTATTCTAGATGCCTTTAAGAACATTTGTGATTTATAGGAAGATGTTGAAATAACAACATCAAAAAGATTTAGAAAGAAGTTTATTCCAACCCTCATGGATGACTTTGAGGGATTCAAAACATCAGTGGAGGAAGTCACTGCAGATATGGTGGAAATAGCAGGATACTTAGAATTAGAAGTATTATAGAGTCTGAAAGGTGACTGAATTGCTTCAATCTCATGATGACACTTGAGTGGAAGAGGATTTGCTTTTATAGCTGAGAAAAGAAAGCAGTTTATTGAGATGGACTCTATTTCTGGTAAAGATACTGTGAACATTGTTTAGATGACAACAAAATATTTAGAATATTACATACACTTAGTTGATAAAGCAGGAGCAGGTTTTGAGAGGACTGACTCCAATTTCAAAAGAAGAACTGTGGGGAAAAAATGCTATCAAGCAACATCACATGATACAAGGAAATCACTCAAGTAAAGAAAAGCCAATCAATCTGGCAAACTTTGTTATTTTAAGAAATTGCCACAGCCACTCCAACCTTTAGCAAACGCTACCCTGATCAGTCAGCATGCATCACTGTTTAAGCAAGACCCTCTGTCAATAAAAAGCGTATGACTTGTTGAAGGCTCAGATGATCTTTTGCATGTTTTAATAATATAACATTTTAAAATGAAGTATGTACATTTTAAGAGATAATGCTATTGCACACTTAATAAACTACAGTATAGTGCAAAAATAGCTTTTATATGCACTGGGAAATCAGAAAGTTTGTGTAACTTGCTTTATTATATTTGCCTTATTGCAGTGGTCTGGAACCAAACTTGCAATATCTCTGACGTATGTGTGCATTTAATTGTTTTATTGTCTTGTGATATTTTCAAAATACCTAATGAAAATTATGTTGCTAGTGACTCATCATTTTATTATTTTGTGAATGAGACTGAAATCTTTAAAATCAATTATTTTATAAATGTCATAATTTTTGGATTTCCATATACTTTTTACCCAGACCAAAATTTAAAAGTATATAATGATGTGAATATGGTAAGTATTGCTCTCTTGTTTGGCTAAATAATTATACATCACACATTTTTGTAGAATTCAAATATTTGTCCTTCAGTTCTGACTTCTTAAAGATCGTCAAAAGCTTTCTTTTTGGGTAGAGGAGAGAATGAAGAAGTAAGACTTTAGAAGGGCACACCTGAAAAAGTGTTATAACAAAATAGTTTTATCTTTGATAAAATTATAAATATAAATAACAATGCATGTGGACTATATGTATGCATTACAACAATGTATGTGGATATTTTACATATGTATATCTGATGTAATCCATTTTATCAGAAATCTTATACTTAGTTGCAATTGCATCACCGTGTCACAAGTGGAAGAAAATTGATTGTGAAGTGTATTAAGTATGATGTAAAACAGAAAATAAATCCCTTTTATATATTTCTGTTTATATAAAATATTTATTTTATGAAATGATAAATAGTGGTATGAGTTACAAATTCTAAATGATAATTATGCATTTGCAATCAGGAAAATATTTACACATATTAAAAGTTGACCTTATGCCACTTTGCCTTTATCTAAAGGAAGACTGCGTGTCATTTATCACCAACAAATACATTAATTCATCAAGAGTAGGTGCTAAAGTTAACTTCTATTCCTTTTAATGGGAACACATTCTTCTTCATAAATACTAAGATAACATATTTAAAATATCCCAAATCTGACTCTTTTATGTTGTGAATGGGTTCCAAAGTTATATTATTGTGTTACTAAGCGTCATAAGTTTTAGGTGCAAATGGTATTATTACTTTATGCAGATGTTCAGTCTTCAAACCATACAATAAATAAATGTATACAATAATATGTGCAGTTGGTTTTGTGCTTCACAAAACTTCCTGTCAGTAAAGTCCTCCTTTTGCATTGCTGAAGAATCTGATCCACCAGACCTTTCTCGAAGTTTATTGGCCTGAGCAGGAAATAGTTTGACAAGCTGGTCTAGGGACAAATGCAGAACTCGGCTTGGCACACAAGAAGTGCTCAACAATTATTTGTTGAATCGATGAATAATTATGTGTTAATTATGCTATGTGGCACAACTCAGAAGCTCTAGGCATTGTTTATATAGTTGTTTCTAAGGATAATAATTAGTTCCTTGCTATTAATTTATCAATTTTGAGTCCAGTATAATCCTAACTAAAGCTAATCTTTCAGTAAGTGACAAAATGATGTCACGATATATAAAAACTCCACTGAAACTGAAAGCATGTCAGCACTGATAAGTTGCAAAAGGAAGCTGTTATCAATGGATATTTTTACCTATGGCTCGGCTTATCTGACTTAACTGAATTCAGTAGTCTTTGGAGGATGTGAATAGCTGTGGTGAATATTTTGTGCATCATAGACACATTTGGGGAGGGAGTTGGGGTTCTTGATTGATGAACATGAAATGGCATTTTATGTTCTTAATAATCTGGTTTCTGCCTACATGCATCTGTTCTACTTATATTACTATGATACAATATTTGTGCATTCACCCAAACAAATCTTATATGTCATGTATCTGTAATTTGAACATGTCTTCTTTCTCTCATCTTCATGAATACCTACTTATCATAAAATCCAGTTCCTGTGTCTGCTTCAGCTGTAAAGCCTTTACTGATCCTATATTCCAAAAGAAGTAACCCTTTTCTTGTCTTTGTGGCATTTTTATGTTTAATATATATTATTATATTCATCAAACTATATGATATGCATTTGCTTTGATAATATTTTTTTCCTCAGACTGAGAGCTTATTGGCTTTTTTATATGATTGAAGTATAAGAAACTACCTTTTTTATCCAGATCAATTTCATATGGTTTAATCTATTAGTCCCATGATTACAAACCCAATTATTATAAATATATAAGTAATATTGTATATAACATAACTAGTAATGATATTACTACTATCATCATCTCCAACACTTAATGCTCTCCCTGGCAGATAGTGAGTGCTTAATAAATGTTTCTATTTGAGTGAAAAGTGGTAAGATAAATTTCAAATGCTAAAACACTTAATAACTTTGTTCCTGATTTAGGAATCTGAAAGAGGTTTTCAATTCCAATTATGGAAAGGATGTTAGTGATGCTGGTATTAGACACTTCTTTGTGTTACTGCAGGTAGGTCAGAAAAACATGAAATAAAGTGCCAACGATTGCCTTCCTAGATCTCTGAGTATTGTAATGTGTTGTCTGTTGAAGGATTTTTAGGATCAACTGTCACTCTCATACAAAATGCCAGTCTATATCTCTTGGGTGGTTGGGCATTATAGTCTGCAGATGACCTGGGCTATACAGGTGATTTTTTTTTATTGTGGTAGATATTGGTTAATAAAGAATAGAAAACACACAGTAAGGTATTTTCAGTAATAGTTTGAAGTAATGTTTTTCTCTTGTAACTCCTCCTCTTTCTGGACACCTTCCACTAGACTGTTCACAACAGGGTAACAATTTTATTTTACTTTTCATATTAAATATCTGTCAGCATCATATATACCCTATGGAAAATAATATTCCTTAATTTTTTTTAGAAAAACTATTGAAAAATTTACAACATCCTAAAATTCTAACGTGAAATTTTAACTTAAGAACTTGTCAGATTTTGTTTTTAGTATAAATGTCATTTGCAGAGTAAATTTTTGGTACTTCTTCCTCAATATGGCTTACTTTTACCTTTTGACACAAGAAGATAGTTAATTTACCATGTTCTATGCAGTCAATAGCCTGTGACAATCCTGGCACTGAAAGTTTTAGACAGCATGAGAAAAACAAAACAACAAAAAACAATTTGTGTTTGTACCCTCCAGCTGCTTCTATTATAATAAGAGTCAATGTTGTTGTTGTTGATATACAAGATACCAAAAAGTGAAAAAAAAAAAAACCCTTAAGTTGCTAGGTACTTAATTTCTCATTCATTCATATTTTTTCAAACATCATTTATTGATGGCTTGCTTCCATCTATAATGAATAAATAGAGGCCAAATTGACCCTGCCTCTTGAAACTGGAAACCAAAACTGGAAACAGTGTATGAAAACCTGGTTTTTAATACACTTGACGTCATGCATTAGTGGACAATGAGCCCTGAGAGATGGGAAACAAGTGAGTTCTATAGCTACTGCAGTTGACTACCTTGAGAGCTTCCAGCCCTATGGCAGGTGCAAGGAAGCCTGGAAGTTCTTAAGCCTTGAGAACTCTGAGTTCCGAACACGTAGCTGGGAGTCAGAGAAGAGCAAGTGGCTAATATTCACATGTCAGAGTACTGGTGAAGTTTAAGAGTTGCACAGGGAACTTGGGAGGCCTATTGAGTATTCCATGAATATTCTGCAGAGTAGTGATCAACATATACATGTGACTTATGTGAGAATAGTACCTGAGGCTGTGAAATAAATCACCTCAAAAGGATTAGACAGAAGAGTACCTGGAGCTCACACTGGGCAGAAAATAGTGTCTGTGCCTATCTCCACCAGCTAGACAGGAGAAGCTCATAGTTGACAGAGCACTGGGTAGATTATGCAGAAGTATCAAGATACTTAAGTGATAAATAATTAGGCTTTGCCTTAAATATTGCTTCTGTCTTGTCTAATATATCTTAACAGCAAGATTAGAAAAAAACAAATGGCTTTCAGTAACTTAACTGTATTTCCCTAAAAGCACAAGAATATTTATGGGAATAAAAGAAAATTCCACATAGAGATTGGGAAAGGTAGTGAGAAGGAAGGGATAGGGAGAGATGGGTTAAAGCCTGAAAAATTACATCTACATAGGAGCAATAAGGTCAAGCATTCTGCACCACAGTAAGATGACTGTAGTTAACAATAATATATAGTTTCAAATAGCTATTTGAATATTTGTTTGAGTTGGAAACATTCAATGTTCTCAAAGGACCCATAAAAACAGAACAAAGTGACATAAAACAGATGATCAATTAAACAAAAATAAAATTATATGAAACAGGAGAACATTGGCTGTTTCCAACTCAAATAAATAATCAATGTTTGTGATGATGAATATGCTAATTACCCTGATCTGATCACTATATATTTTAGGTATCAAAACAACTCTATGTACTCCATGAACGTGTACAACTACTATTTGTCAATTAAAATAAATTTTAAAAAGAAAATGTCAGGACCCTAAAAGGTGAAATTTATAATGTCCAATCAAACATTACCAGGAATGCAAACAGGCAGGAATATATGATTTAGGAGAAAAATTAACTAACTTCAAAGGACCCATAACTTTCATGAAAGAGATGTTAGAATCAGGATATTAAAGGATATCAACACTGTTACTGTAACTGTATTCCAGATGTTCAAGAAGTTAAGTAGAGACACGGAAGATGTAAAAATAACTTAAAATATCTAGAGATGAAAATTGGAATAAGTGAGATGAGAAAAAGACAAAATAGGATTAATGGGAGATTAAACATTTTAGATGAGTGAACTTGAAGGCAGCAATTGATGACAAAATGAAACACTGAGAGAAAAAAAAAGAACTTTAAAAAATGAAACAAGCATCAATGATATGAAAGAATCATGTATCATTTCCTCTGAGTAAAACAAAATTAAAACTATCAGAAAAAGTTAAACAAAAGTGTATTAAATTTGGGTTAAAATATATACATCCAAATAACCTAATGGTCTAAAAAGTATTATAAACTGAGAAAAATAGTTGGAAATAAAATAATCAGATGCAGATAAGATGGTAGCTGTAGTAAGAGTACGGTTTTAAATGTTTATATTAGAAAATAAAGTGAACAAGCATTTATTTTAGCAATATCCTTAATAAGTTAAAGAATAAAAAATAAACCCAAATAAATTGAAGAAAATAAAAAAATAGAGTTAAGAGCAGAAATAAAAATAGAACAAAGTGATATAAAACAGATGCTCAATTAAACAAAAATAAAATTATTTGAATAATAGAATTTATGTATTTATTATTTATTAATTCACCAAACATTTATTGCATATCTCTCAATATAAATCATGGGCCCAAGAAGACACAGAGGCCAAACTCATATTGGGTTGGAAGAGAATTTTGTGAAAGCAAAATTTGCAAAGGTGTTGGCAGAATTTAGAAAATAAATCAAATCAGTAAGAAATAGCCTAAGACCCTGGGTCTAGTAATGGAGGGACCCAAAGTATTAAGAGAGATTGGTGATGTCATACCAGCATGGAAAGCTCCTGTGACTTGAACTGAGGCTTTTAGTGGAGCGATGCAGTCAACTAATCCTGGAGACTTGGCATTGAGGAAGCCTTCCATACCCTCCTGATAACCTACAGCACAGAATGTAGTCAATTTTCAGTAGGAGCTCCCCAGTCCCCAGCCTGCTCCTGAGCATCTAGTTCACTACACTGCAGAAAGTGAAATAAACTACTTTTATCTTTTTTATGCTCACCATGTCCTCCAAGGGTTTATATACAGAGAACAAGAAACATCCCTTCACATTTTAACTAAAGCCTCACTTAGTAATGAATTTCCAACTTCTGAAATTTACAATCTTTTAAAATTGGCCTATACAGAAAAAAAGCACTGTAGTTCCTCAGCCATAACCAAACACCAATAATCAATTGTAAATTTGAAGACTTGGTCTCTGGGGAGCCCTGCACTGGGAGTGTTCTTGAAGGATGGGTACCTTACTTCTAAGAAATTATGGAAGTTACAAGGTAATTAATATCTGAGATCCAGTGAGCCTGGGTTTGGAGTAAATGGCTGAAAAATCTTGAAACAAATGATTATGTACTTTACTAATATATCTATTCCAGACATAACTAAAGTTTATAAGTTATCTATTAACTTATGAAGCAAGATATATTGGTAGTTATTCTCTTATTTTGGCATCCATATTAGTGACACGATCTGGAATGGGATATGAATAAAACTTAGAGGGATGGTTTTATTTGTTTATAACTATGAATTTGGTGGAGTCCTCTTGCCTTATTTTTTAAGTGGCTGTGGATTTCTATTAACTCCTGTGCCAAGTGCAATATTAAAGCCGATAAATGACAGTAGTTCACTAAGTCACCTGGGAACATTAATAAGTATTAAATACTATTAAATTATTAATTTATACAATAAATATTTATTATTGAATTAATTTCATTATATAAAATAATATATCCAGAGGAATATAATGTGCATAAATGCATTCTTTTAATTCTATAGATACCATATGCATACAATTAAACTTATAATTTTATTGCTTTAACATTTTTATTAAAATTATCTTATTTTTAAATCCCATGAAATGAAACTGAAATGATACATAAAATAAATGGTAAAAAATAAATATCTAAAATTATCTATAATCTAAAAATAACTTACATTATTATGACCCAAAGCACATTTTCTGGATATATTTTTGCTTTATTTTCCCATTTTCTCATAATTCTTTTTTATTTCTCAGGGATAAGTTATATTAAGTTACTGACCACTGAAAATACAATGCAAATAGAAGAGTAATAATTAACATATATTTACATGAAGTAAGGAATTTGATTACCCATTATTGTTTGTTGATTTAAATTAGGCAAATAGTGAAATACTTCCCAATTATATATAAATATAAAAATATAGAATTTTCTTGTAATTTGACATGCTCAAATCTTGAAACCCTCAAACAAGAGTCACTGCAATAATAAATTTGGAAGACACAGAAATACCCAGAAATCATAACTAGCAGTTGGTAGCAGCCTACTTTAAAAGATTTAGCACCAAGAAGAAAGAATTAAAGAACACAAAAGGGCTGGAAAGTAAGGCTTACTTATCATTAGTCAACTTCAAAACTATTACCATTTTTACCAGCTCATTCTTAGTAGAATTTCTTTCTTAACATGAGTAGTAATATTTTTCATCAGATTCTGTTGATAACTCTGAATTCCACATTCTTTTGCTACAAAGATGCTTCTTTGAGGGAATGGATATCCAAGTAAATAAATAAATAAACAAATAAATAAAAGGCTATTTTGACTTTAGGGATAAAAGATATTTTAAAACATGTGAGGTCATAATTAGTTAATTGATGCTGGTAACTGATTCAGGCAGCTATGAACTGAGAACATTTCAAAAGCCCTACCCAGGGGCTCATCTCACATACACAAGAGACCGAGGACATGAACTAAAAGAAAGCTACAGTGTTCCTCCTCTTCTGGCTTAGTCTTAACATTTTGTGGGAGCTGCTTACAGAATCAGGAATCAAAAGAAAGACGATTTGGGAGCTTATTTTGTAGAGAGGGATGGTTTAGTAGAAGCTTAGAATGGGATACACTGGCCTTGTGTTAAGCCCTACAGCACAGGCATCACTAATTATTTATATCCTGCTGTTAAGCGTAAAACAGGCTTGACTGCCCTTACAACAGCTGCAGTCTCACCACGTGTGCAGCACCATGAACTTTATGTGTGAGCTCTCTGGAAGAGCTATCAGGGGCACGGGGCACTACAAGCAGGTAGCATCATTGTCAGAAGAGCCTTCTGAAGAGTCCTGGTGCATCGGCAGCAATTAATGCAGGTGGTATTTTAGACAAGGGAGCTAATGAGCTTTAATATGCATGCAGGTGAGGGAGTGCTGAATCAGTAGAGCCATTAATGAACCTATGACAGCCTAATTAGCTACAATTTAAAATCTATGGAATCTAATCAGAAGAGCTGAACACTGCTGCAAATCTGTGTATGAATGAGTCTTTCTAAATACTCCAATCTGTTGCTTAGTCACTGATTGATAGTAATTGCTTTTTTTCCTCTATTGTGCATAGGAAAATGCCCAATTTTGCTCTGATAAGGGAGGACACAACACTGAAGTTAAATGCCTAAGATGTTTAGCTCCTTAAGTTTAATCAGTGAATGTTTAAAAAAATCAAAGTAAAATTAATTTGAACTCTGAATATAGATGATTTAAAATATACTACCAATTTCTTATATATTGGGTTGGCAAAGACAACATAGCTATTAACACCCAACAGCATATCTGAAAAGCAAGCAAAGATGCTGAAACATGCAAATGCATAAAATGCATTTATTAATCCATAATTTGTTTTAAAAAGCTTTATTTATGTTATCAGAGATAACAGGGCAACGTAGTTTTATTGAATACTTGAGATAATGAAATAGCTTTTTGAGGTTAACACAATCTATTAAGCATCAAATTTTTATGTGGCTGAACTAGTTTGTTTCAGAAAATGGGAATAATTTTATAAAGGTATGAGGTGATACTATTTTGTAGTGGCCATTTGGTAATAACTGACGTATAAAAGACACAAGCAGTTTTTCTACTCTGACATTTCACCCTTGTATAACACAATTCATCTGAGAACCTTAAAGAACTGTGTAGGCTCTGATTTATTGAGTCTTATAACACCACTTGTAGACAGGTCACTATGACTATACTCGTTTTACAGTCAGCTCATCTGAGCTCCATTTGCTGAAGGTCACAAGTGAGTCAATGGAAGAACTATAAAAAGAGAGTCAGGAAAGTCCAGAGTGTTACTTCTTTACTTTTTCCATTTGATAAATGATGCATCTCTCAATTCTGACATTTCAGATAAAACTCTATGCATCTAATTTTTGAATATAAACAGAAAACATCTTAAAATGCAGATGTTCTAATCATGAATTATTTTAAAAATACTGATATTTGGTTTATAAGTATGGTATTATCAGTTTTGAACCAAACGAAGAGAACTGCCACATTTCCTTATTGTGTCAGTAGGAGCGATTGTAAAGTGTTGTTTCTATTAGCTTAATCACCAGGTACTAAGGTTGAAACCTAAAGAAAAGATAAAGATATTTTCTTTGGTTAGAAATTTCTAAAATAGAAGAAAGAAAGAAAGAAGAGAGGGAGGGAGAGAAGGGAGAGGTGAGGAGATGGATGGGGGAGAGAGAGAGAGAGACAGAACAGAAAATGTACACATAAATATACCTACCAAAAGAACTTCAGATGAGATGGCTTATTAAATAGAAGCTGATGACATAGAAAAGATACATAAGATGTATATTGTTTTATAAATTTGTTTTTTAGTGGAACACACACACAAACACAAGGGAAAGATGAGAACGTGAAAGGACACAGACAACTCAAATAGTATATCAAAATAGTTTTAGATTATGTACTGGTATTTCTGCAATTCATTTTTCCATGTAAAAAATGTACTGCAAGAGTAATTTTATGAAATGTGATGTTCAAATGAAATTTACCTGATCCCTGGCCCAATGGATTTTTTTTTCAAGTTTGATGACATTATGGTAAAATCATGTTAGTATTGACCCTTATGCATTAATATATGAGCCAAGTAATCTCTAAAGTAAATATTTTTGAAAGTGCTGCTCATGTGACTGTGTTTACAAAAGTGTCCCTTGTCTTTGAAACATCCAAGAACAAGGCTATCAAACTTCAGTATGTTGATGAATAAACTTTATTCTACCCAAGATATATCTGATTCTTAAATTCATAAAATTTGATCATTGTTTCCTTAAATTAGTTAGCAACAATAAATAATCCCCACATTTGGTTTTGTTTTCATATGCTATGACGTAATATCAGTTAGTTGGAAAATGTTCTATTATGTCTTTTGATTGATATTTTCCTATTATTGTTTTTGTGCATATAAGCTGAAAATAATTTGTCTTAGTTAGTAGCTTCTTTAATTATTATATATTATTAAATATTATCATATATGTACCACTGTATTTGGTCTATCTAAATTTGATAGGTAAAACTGCCATATGCACTTCAGTAGCTGGCAAGTTGGAATTGAGAGATATTATTTAAAATACTAAATGTAAAATTTTTGGTACATGTTCAGTTTGCATTACTCCAATAAAAACAAATTCAAAACATTTTACACCATCACTTTATTTAAAGATAGCATTTTAGTCACAATAATAGTAGACCTCAATTTATAATAAAATAGAAATATACATTAAATTAGTATAGTATAGAGATGAAATTATTTACATTTAAAACTTCAATGCCATTTCTTTTTCTTCCCTTTGCTTTCAAGAATAGCCCAATGTTTATTATGTTTTCTTTACAAAAGTCAACTTAGCTGTGTGTCTTTGGTATAGTTACTGAATCTCTTTAGCATCAATTTCATAACCTATAGTAAGGATGTTATAATGTGACCTTCTTCAACATGTAATAGGAGGAGTAATTAACATTAAGTACCATAAAACATGTGCGTAGTAAGAGCTCAACACAAATTGAATGATTTTTGGAGTTTCTAAAATTAGACTGTTTTATAAATAGTAGGTCCTCAGGAAAAAAAAGATGCTATTTCTGCTTCAAGGTGATTATACCCTTTGTTAAAATTAATGGAGTACTTGAATCAGAATTTTAAATAATTTTTTTAAATTGGTACTTGGTGATGGCAGATCACTCTACATTGAAAATGTTTCATTTAGTAGACCAACTTTCCTAGGCTTTATTTAATTTTGGAAACTATATTGATTTAAATATAAGAAATGAATAGAATCATTAGATCTATGAATCAATTATTTGTATTAAGATCTTTATTGATATAGATTAACCTACTTGATGAGTATGTTAGTAAGTTCACGTATGTTTGAAGGTGAATGTTTGGTTATATTAGAGTTTTCAAATCCTTTCGTATTTTATTGCAAACTATTTTACAGCATGATTTTATTCTTATTCTGAATATTTAAGATATTGATATGAGTTATGTTTTATCAGCATATACAATTGTAAATTTCGTGGAAGTACAGACTATACCTAGTATAGTGCCATTCATTCAATTAATCATTCAATACATGAAAGGCAGAAATTCAATGGATGAATGCATATATTCACTTAGGAAATATTAATTGTCTTCTTACTCTGTGTCCTGTACTGTGCTAAACAGTGAGTGTATAGAGATAAGCAAAATAAACATGGTGGATCCCCTCATGGAGGTGATAAATGATAAAGTATTAATTTTGAAAAATGCTATGAAAGTCAAGTTCATATTTCATTAGGGAACTTAATTTTAATTGAAGCATCAGGGAAAGCCTTCTTAGAACAATATGCAACTGAGCTGGGTAAAAGAATATCTAGGAATGAAAGCTCTCTTAGAACAATGTGCAACTGAGCTGGGTAAAAGAATATCTAGGAATGAAAGCTCTCTTAGAACAATGTGCAACTGATCTGGGTAAAAGAATATCTAGGAATGAAGCTCATAAAGAGTGGGCCAGGGGAAGCATTCTGTGTAAACGAATTCCATATGGGAATATCACAAAGGTGGAAAGATCTCAGTCAAAGAACGAAAAGAAGGTCATTATGGCAGAAGAGAAAGGTAGAGAGAAATAGAATATAAGATTGATGAGTTAGATAGCAGATCATGCAGCAACTTGTTGGCCATGTTAAGGATTTTAGATGTGCTCTAAGTGGAATGAAAAATCTTGAAGGAATTTAAAGATGGGGTTTAAATCATTGTGTTTAGATTTAAAAATTGTCTCCTCTGTAGAGAATGGTTTGGCAAGAGACAGAAAAGCAGTTTATGGTCCAACTAGAGCACACACTGATATTATTCAAGGTTAAAGATATTGCTGGATTGGAATACAGTGGTAGCAGAAAAATTGGGAAAGTACAGACTTCAGTATATTTTGATGGTGTAACCTAAAAGGCTGAAGAAAATGTTCCTGTTCTAGATGAGAAAGAAAGATAAGTCTAGAGGACTTCCAGCCCTTAACCATGTAATAGTGAAGTACTATATAACTAGAAAGTGAACACTGAAAAAGAGAAGACAACACTTTTTTATTGGAAGACACATGCATGCATAATAGGTCATACTTAAGACCATAGAAATGGATGAGGTCTTACAGGGAGAAAAACTAAGGTGAGAAGAAAGTTGATATCCAGATGTATGGAACAATGCACAGTGAAAAATGATGCTAAGACTCCAGGAAAGATGAGGTCTATAACATTTCCATTGTATTTTGGTAAGATCAGTAATTACTCCAACAAGAACAATTTCAGTGATATGATAGGAAAGGTTCAAGTGAGATTTCAGACACTGAAGAGTAAATAAGGGTGTTTCCTTTGAAACATGCAAGAGTACAGATTATTTTTACTACCTTTTCTCCCAGTGTAATCTCACTAAAAGTCTCATAAAGCTAACTATGCACACACACACACACACCCCGCTGTACATTAAAAACAAGCTCATAATATGAACCTACAGCAATGAAGCCTCCTAGACAAATATTTTGAAACATGTATCAAAATAAGGGAGAAAACAGAAAGCTGATACACACCTTCTTGGAGTTTCACCACGAAATAGATTTCTTTAAAAATACTTGCCATAATATTGGAAAACCTATCCAAAGTGTTCTTTTTTATTAGAACAATGAAAAAAGTAATAGGCAGGTCACAGAAAAATAGGGATATTCCTAATCATTTGAAAGACAAAAAGGAGAGTCATTTTTTTCAGGAGAAAGGAACATATAGTCTATATTGATGCTGCCTACCATACCTACTACTTTTCAAGAAATAGTTTTACCCAGGCAAATGTGAATAAAAATGTTAAGGAACACTATGCATAGATAATGCCCAGGAAATACAAGGAAAAAGATAAAAAAAAGTAATGTTATACGAGCAACATCATGAAAAAATAGAAAAAGAGAGCTTTCCTTGCCAGGAAATACAAAGAAAAGACAGAAAGTATTGTTATAGGAACAATAGCACAAAGAAATAGAAAAAGAGATAGCTTTCCTTGCCCACAAAAGAATTAAAACATTAGATAATTTTAAATATCTCAAAGAAGAGGAACAATAATTTTTTAAAAAGGAATTAGAAGTCAATAAAAGGAGATAAGAAAAACTGCCAGTGCTAATGGGAAAAATGTTGAAGAGAAATATATCAATATACAGAGATAAGAAACAGAAATAAAATTCTACTAAATATGACTATAAATTATGATGCTTTATGGCAGATAAGCTACAGGACATGGCAACAAAACCAAAACAGGTTAAATTTTTAAATACCTGCATAGGAAATTATAGATAATAGATTTAAAAAAAATCAAGATACACATCATTTAGGAAAACAAGAGAATAATAAATATAATAGAAAAAGTAACCAAAAATATAATATTAGAAAAATTTACTGAAATAAAAATTTGACAATATGTATCATAACTGCAAAATGTTTCCTTGGAAAATACTGATATAAATGTTAAAAAAGAATATATATCATAACGAATTTATGGTCTTAAATAATTATAAAAATACCATGTGGAAACCATGCTCAGGAAAACATATTATTTGGAGGAAAAGCCACTTGATTTGTCATGTATTTATAGCCATATTCAATGCAGGATATACTAGGACAATAACTCCAAGCTTTTAGGAGGAAGAAAGTCTTGGCCGGGTGCGGTGGCTCACGTCTATAATCCCAGCACTTTGGGGTGCCGAGACAGGCAGACTGCCTGAGGTCAGGAGTTCAAGACCAGCCTGGCCAACATGGAGAAACCCCATCTGTACTAAAAATACAAAAATAGCTGGGCATGGTGCCGTGTGCCTGTAATCCCTGCTACTCGGGAGGCTGAGGCAGGAGAAACACTTGAACCTGGGAGGCGGAGGTTGCAGTGAGCCGAGATAGCACCATTGCACTCAAGCCTGGGCCACAAGAGCAAAACTCCGTCTCAAAAAACAAAACAACAAAAAAAGTATGAAGCACAAAATTTATAGCATAAAGACAATATATGATGGCATATATATATATATATACACACTATATATAACATATATATTACATAGATGCAATACATGATTTATATGAAAAAAAAAGTGGATTTGTACTATATGTAAAAATTGAGGCCAGGAGCAGTGGCTCATGCTTGTAATCCCAGTACTTTTGGAGGCCAAGGTGGAAGGATCGTATGAGCCCAGGAGTTCCAGACCTGCCTGGGCAATACAGTGTGACCTCATTGCTACAAAAAATTCAAAAGTTAGCTGAGTGTGGTTGTGCATGCCTGTAGCCCCACCTACTCTGGAGGTTGAGGCAAGAGGATTGCTTGAGCCCAGGACGTGGAGGTTGCAGTGGGCCAAGATAGCATCATTGCACTCCAGCTCGGATGACAGAGCAAGACCCTGTTTCAAAACAAAATCTAAAAACAAAAAAAAACAAGTTTAATCTATCTTCTTATATTTAAATTTAAAGGAGTTATTTTTTCTTAATAAACTGGTAAAAAAAATCTATTAGACTTTATAAATATACCAGCTTTTTTAAAAATAAAACATTAGGTTAGGTGATAGATATGATACTTAGCTTGATTGCGGTAATAATTTCACATCATATACGTATATCAAAACTTCATATAGTACACCTTATGTTTATATAATTTTTATCAATTATATCTCAAAAAAGCCTGGAGAAAAAGGAGAGAATGTGTGAAATGAATTCATTTTGTCAAACTGACAAGGTACATATAAAACTTGCATATTTTCAATCTGCAAGTCTGTATTATGAGTTATTTGAAATTAAATTCACTAAATTCGAAGGGTATCTTTATTTAGGTGGTGGAATGTTGCTTGTTCTTTGTACACCTATTAGTTTCTGAAATTGTTCGTAAGAAACATTAAATTTTAAAAAACACATAAGGTAATTTTGTGAAAGAATAAATAGGAATCAAGGGCATGAAGAAAGGATGTAGGAACTGTATTGTGAGCCTTCTCTGTGAAGGGATAGAGAAAATGAGCAATAAATTAGAGTTGTCTTATTCAGCTAAGGCTGCTATAACAAAATACCTGAGGTTGGGTGGCTTTAAAAAACAGAAATTTATTTCTGACAGTGGTGGAGGCTAGAAGTCCAAGATCAGGGTGTCAGCTTGACAGTCAGGCTCTTGATGAGGGCTCTTTTCGTGGTTGTGTCCTCATGTGGTCTTTCTTGATTGCGCACAAAAATAGAGTGATGCTTGTTTTCCCTTCTTTTTATAAAGACATCAATCCCATCATTAAGGGACCCACCCTCATGAGCTAATCTAACCTAAATTATCTCCCAAACCCCCTACCTCCTAGTACCATCCTACTGGGGATTAGGGTTTCAACGTATGAATTCTGGGGGGACATAAACATGCAGACCATAACGATAGTTTTAAGTTAGAATTACAGAAAGTGTATTATAATACTAACAGAGAAGGGTAGAGATTCAGGATACTTGGCACAAAATCAGTCCTCCAAATATATTGCTTCAATTGAATTAAAATTGTTGTAAACAATTTGTTATGCTAGTTATATAATATTTCTGATTCAAAAGAAACAAGAACAAAAATATTTTATCTTGAAAATCTTTCATTAAAAAGTAAAAAAGAAAATTTTAATGTATATCGTTGGTGTTTAATACATATCATATATATTATTAATATGCTTCCCATATAATACAATATATACTGCTTAAACTTATAATGCTTTTATTAGATAATTGTTTGTTGTCATTTCTCAGGAATTTGTCAAATCTAAGAAAAAGCAGTCAGGAAATTCAGATCAGAAAAAAATTCCAATTATCTGGTGAGAATGAAAACAAAGGCAGAAATGTTACTTGATTGAAAGAATTCCTTGACTTGAAGTCAAACGCAAGAGGAGAAAACAACAACATAAGAAACAGCATAATACAAGAAGTCAATTTTAAGGTTGGTATTTCAGGAAAGAAAGGAAACAACAGGATCTAATCAGTTGCTCTTGCTTGAGGCGATTGCCATATTATAAGTATGCGTTTGTGGCCCTGTGAACAGTGAGCTATTCTTTCAAATACACCGAATACCAATAAATTTATATAAATAGTATACTTCATACCAATCATATGAGTGTTTTCTCAGATATAAATATTGAAAGCAAAGTCAGTGCTTAAATACGTAATTTTGACAAGTGATTTCATGTAGTACCATTAATTTTGCTAGAAAATTAAAATGTTATATTATTCGAATACTACCAAATAATCTTTGCTGATGTTTTCCAACATGTGGATATTCACTGTAGGCAACAGATTTTTGTAAATAATTCAGTAGAAGAAATAAAAAAAGAAAACAGTGGAGATGTTTATGTGGCATACTGACATGAAGTCAGAAACCTACCTAAAATCTGAGTTAGGAAAAGCAGCATCAATTGTAATGACAAAACCAATATCAAGATGAACAGACAAAATTTATTTATTTATTTGTTTATTTATTTATTTATTTAGAGACCGAGTCTCCTCACTCTGTTGCCCAGGCTGGAGTGCAGTGGCGCGATCTCAGTTCACTGCAATCTCCGCCTCCGGGGCTCAAGTGATTCTCCTGCCTCAGCCTCCCGAGTAATTGGGATTACAGGTGCCCACCACCATGCCTGGCTAATTTTTGTATTTTTAGTAGAGACGGAGTTTCATCATGTTGGCCAGGCTGGCCTCAAACTCCTGACCTCAGTTGATCTGCCCACCTCGGCTTCCCAAAGTGTTGGGATTACCGGTGTGAGCCACCCTGCCTGGCCTATATTAATTTTTTTTAAAAGTATTGCACTTACATTAAGCAACATATAACCTAAGGTTCAATTTATTTTATTTCTTTTTTTATTTATTTTTTGAGACAGAGTTTCACTCTTGTCTCCCAGGCTGGAGTGCAGTGGCAAGATCTCGGCTCACTGCAACCTCCCCCTCCCACGTTCAAGAGATTCTTCTGCCTCAGCCTATGAAGTAGCTGAGATTACAGGTGCTCAACACCACGCCCGGTTATTTTTTATATTTTTAGTAGAGACGGGGTTTCGCCATGTTGGTCAGGCTGGTCTTGAACTCCTGACTTCAGGTGGTCAGCCTGCCTTGGCCTCCCAAAGTGCTGGGATTACAGACATGAGCCACCACACTTAGCCCCTAATGCCCAATCTGAAGATGATTTTAGACATACTCAACAATCAGACCAACATCAGCACAAAATCCAAGAATATTTCAATGTGAGAAATATTTGACATTAAAGATCAAATTATCAAATAGTCAATTCATGCTTTGTAAATTTTAAGTCTTTATTGTAAAAAATTAAGTATTAAATAATTGTACTATTATTTTTCAATTTTAAATGATATTGAGGAAATTGATGTTTGTGTTAATGTTCCATTCTTTTGATATTTTCTATCTTAAATGTTTATATAAGATAAAGTTTAATTTTATCTGATACAGAAATATAAACTCTTATAACATATTGGTTTATAATAGTGAATTATGCATTTATTGTTATGTATTTACTACAAAGTAACCTCTGAAATGTTTAATATGTACCTAACACATGGGAAAAATTTTAAAAAATACAGTAACTATTATTATGATGACTCATTATGATTTAAAAACACATACATAAAGAACATCTCTTCAAATAAAAAGTCCTTGTGATCTCCTTTGGCAAAATATTTTTAATCAAAATGGGAAGTTTCTGCCAATACTGTAGATAGACATCCATTCAACTCTTACAAGCAATGTGCACCATCTTCTCTTCCCTTAAATCTGGTTAGACTGGTATCTCTTCTCATAGCTGTGAATGTTATGGTTATCTAAGCGTTAACATTTGCCCTTGATCATTCTCAATTGCCTGTCAAGAGGAAATGGGGAACAGTAGAATGAACAGATCACTTACTTACTCTGCCCTATTTGTTTGGTGGGCTCTTTAAGGATTGAGGATAAAAATTTAAAACCGCTCAAGGCAGGATACTTAAAAAAATGCTTTGAATATAATAGAGCCTTTAATTAAAAGCATTTACTCATAACTTGTTTTTAAAAATCCTCTCATGATGTCTACCTTTAACACGTCTGTCTATTATATGAAGTTGTTTGACTGACACTGAACACAAATCCCAGAAAGGAGAGGCAACTAAGGTAACACTGACATTCACTGACCGTGTCAGATGATCATGTCAGATGAGACCAAGAATCTAATTTCTGGTCTCAGCCCTTCTTTCACTACTTATTGCCTTGTTACCTTCTACATTTTCATAAGAGAAGATCACATATTTAGGGATCAGAATCAGACAAGGACACAGATGTTCTTATAAATCAACAAGGATACCTTAACTCATTGGTGGAGGTCAATTGATAGTATTAATACTTTTTTTTCAGTTGGCACATTTAAATCTGACAATATCAGAATTGGTTTGTAAATCAGACCTACGAAAATAAACTGCCAATTTTAAAAATCGTCATTTCTTCAGAATTTCTGAGGTCAGAAGCCACGGATACCAGAAGAAATTTGTTTAAAAGTATCAAACTTTTCAAAGACTCAGCGCCTTCAGCTAACAAAAATGAAACCAAAGACATACAAGGCAGCCGCTGCATGGACTTTCATTCCTTTTTTATTTTTGCTGTGCTTGGATGTGAAGATATCCTGTGTGACTGAGCCGTCTCATACTGAAGAGTCAGCACTGCTGTTGCTATTGAAAGAGCTATATTGAGAACTTTATTATGCTCATCTGAAAAGCAAAATCAGTGACTATGAACAACTTACAGGACAGCTGAAAGTAGTTAAATCATTTACTTGTAATACTCCCAAGATCTTAAAATGCTACAATATATAAAATACATTCAGTCACCACAGCACTTTTACACTCAGACAAACCCCTTGGAATCTATGGGAACTTTTCATTTAATCCCTTTCTCCCTATTCTGTTGTAAGACAAAAGTAGTCACAAGTAGACAGTTTCTGACTTTTTGCTTTGAGCTAGAGGTTTAAATTCATAGAGTGTTTCAGATCCAGAAAAAACAAGCAGCATTTTTAACAAGAGGATGTCTCATAATATATTGTTTATTTAGAATCTTAAAAGCCCCCACTTTACTCTGAAGGTCTTGGTCCATGTGTTCAAGTCCTAGCTGGGTCGTTTATTACCTGTATGCTTGTAAAATTACTTCTCCTTAACTGATTCCATTTCAATGTCTAGAAGATGAGACCAAAATAGCCATATCTAGTTTAGCTACTTACCAGCATTGTTCTGCACTTCAAAGGTGAGATCACAAGAGAAAGAGTTTGCGTGATGGTTGAAGGTTCTAGAGTCAGAGACATGGGTTTGAATCCTGGGTGTAATACCAGCTGCTGAATTTTGCTTGGGCGAGATTTTCTACTTTTTTTCCCAATAAGTTTCTTTTCCCACAAAAATGCAGAAAAAAATCGAGTGTACCTCATAAAGCCATATTGATATTTAAATGACATCACAAATTTAAAGCTACAGGCCTACATGCATACCTGTGTTTCATGCATGCCCCTCTCACCTGTTTAGGCACTGCAGACCAGACCAGTAAAGGAAGGCTGTGATTAAATCACTACCTTGGTTCTCACTACATAGTTTAAGAGAAGTCTGTTGCCAGTCACCCCAGGACTTTTGGCTTGAACTTATCCCGGTACTCCTGTGCTAGACTCAGAGAGTTATTCTCTGTGTCACATCTTTGTTTATGAGGGATACTACCAGAACTCCCACTCACCCAAATCAATCATCATTTTCATCCTCTTCATCATCATTTTCAATACCCTTGATGCTCTGAATATTCACTAATTAGAGCCAATTCTCGGGTCCTCTGTGTCTTTGCAAACTTTCCCAGTGTGACTTCTTCAATGTACCATCTACAATTAAGGCTTCAATAAGGTGGTAATAGTGTTTGTTTCTACAATTTCATTTCCAAACCATTTCTCCTTTCTTCTTGTTTTAGAAACCACCCCCAACCCCAATTCCTCATCTGTATCATAATAGCTGCTCCACTGACTCTACCGTAATTTCATTAACCGTAGCTCTGCACATCTATTCTTATGCGGCTACATTTCCACAACCCATCTCAATAGGCACTTCCTTGCATTTATCCTCAATCCCCTTGCCCTGCTCTCCCTTTATTATACTCCCTGAATTAGTCTATGTGGTATCTGCACCTGTGCAGGTGCAGTAAGCTACACACAAACTTAAAAGTATGCTGACTGGTCTCATTTTAAAACAATTACCCTAAATCTCATGAGGGCATCCAGTAGTGTCTCATATACACACTAAATTTTTCTGTTTGCTCTTTCATCCCCAAAAATGGTCATTTCAGACATTCTTCTCGATCATTAAATCTCCATCTGATTTATTCATCTATATACCAGTCACACATGCAATGCACTTGAGCACACACACATATTTTCTGCCAATAAGTTGGTTTTCAGCTTTCTTCTGGAAACAGATGATTTACTATATAAACTCCCTCATCTTTATGTTTCCAAATATATCACCCTCCCAATACCTTCATTCAGATTTTTTTCTTCCCACTATTTATGTTGGATAAAATTTTTACTCTTATAAAAAAATTATTCACCTTCTCATAGACTTCTACCATTGCTACAATTAAACTTTAACAGCATTATATGCTGATAACCTCAATTTTATCTTCCGACCTGGTCTATGCTGTAGGAAAAGCTCACTTGGAATTGGATAACTTTGCCTCTGATAGGTATTGTCAGAGTCCAAAGCATATAACTGCAATTGTCTTGTGGAATTCTGTTCTTGGCTGTCTAATAGGCCAGGGTGGCTTCATCCTGGGCATGCAGTCATATGGGGCCTTGCATTTAAAAGTTGCCTATACATGGGCGAGGACTTCATGTCTAAAACACCAATAGCAATGGCAAAAGAAGCCAAAATTGACAAATTGGATCTAATTAAACTAAAGAACTTCTGCACAGCAAAAGAAACTACCATCAGAGTGAACAGGCAACCTACAGAATGGGAGAAAATTTTTGCAATCTACTCATCTGACAAAGGGCTAATATCCAGAATCTACAAAGAACTCAAACAAATTTACAAGAAAAATACAACCCCATCAAAAACTAGGTGAAGGATATGAACAGACACTTCCCAAAAGAAGACATTTATGCAGCCAACAGACACATGAAAAAATGTTCATCATCACTGGCCATCAGAGAAATGCAAATCAAAACCACAATGAGATACCATCTCATACCAGTTAGAATGGCGATCATTAAAAAGTCAGGAAACAACAGGTGCTGGAGAGGATGTGGAGAAATAGGAACACTTTTACACTGTTGGTAGGACTGTAAACTAGTTCAACCATTGTGGAAGACAGTGTGGCATTTCCTCAAGGATCTAGAAGTAGAAATACCATTTGACCCAGCCATCCCATTACTGGGTATATACCCAAAGGATTATAAAACATGCTGCTATAAAGACACATGCACACGTAAGTTTATTGCAGCACTATTCACAATAGCAAAGACTTGGAACCAACCCAAATGTCCATCAATGATAGACTGGATTAAGAAAATGTGGCACATATACACCCATGGAATACTATGCAGCCATAAAAAATGATGAGTTCATGTCCTTTGTAGGGACATGGATGAAGCTGAAAACCATCATTCTCAGCAAACTATCCCAAGGACAAAAAACCAAAAACCGCATGTTCTCACTCATAGGTGGGAATTGAACAATGAAAACACTTGGACACAGGAAGGGGAACATCACACACTGGGGCCTGTCGTGGGGTTGGGGGATGGGGGAGGGATAGCATTAGGAGATACACCTAATGTTAAATGACAAGTTAATGGGTGCAACACACCAACATGGCACATGTATACATATGTAACAAACTGGCATGTTGTGCACATGTACCCTAGGACTTAAAGTATAATAAAAAAAAGTTGCCTATATTTGGTTTAATGTTTTGCTATCACCATGTTGAAATCATTACTAATTTATAAATAAGCACTCTACGTACTCATTTTACACTGGGATCCCCAAGATAAGTAGGTAGTCCATCTTAGGCACCTCAAATTTAATATTGTCAAGCAGATGACTTGATTTTTACCAGCCTACCAAATTTGTTTGCTATTTATCCTATTTTTATTATTGCCAATGATACCTTTTAAACTGCTCAGTTGAAAATCTAGAAGTCACAATTGATTTTTTCCTTTTCCACCATTTTATATGACGAAAAGTTCTATAAGCTATTGCATCTGCATTTTATCCTATTTTTCTACACAATATACCCAATTTCTGCAGAACAACCAATAGAGAAATTGGATGAATTGAATATTGCAAGTCTTCTAACTTGACTCCCTTTTCCTCTCTTAAACATCTGTAAGCCATTCACTGCAAAGTAGCTAAAAACATTCATGCAAAATAAAATCAGATAATATTATTCCTCTGTTTAGATTTTTCTGGTGTTTTCCCCTCATACTTAAATTAAAATCAAATCTCTTTTTATTGCCACACATAATTTGTCATTGCCTATATCTCTGCCTCCATTGAATTCTATTCTTATTGTCTCTCATTGTATATCAGCCAGAAGGGCTACTTTTCTATTTTGTGAATATAGCTAACTTGTTTTTTGCATAGGGCATTTATTCTTATTTTGTTGGTGTGAAAATTCTGTCTCAAATATATGCGTCATGGCTGTCTGTAACCTGTCCTTCACATTTCACTTAAACTGATACTCCTTGAAAGATATCTTTCCTGATGCATAGTCTAAATTAGCACATATTCAGCTACTCACTGTGTCAGTATGTTCTTCCTTTTTAAAACTATCTTGCTCATGTTTGTATTTATTTATTTTACTCTTTTCATAAGAATGTACACTCCACGAGAACAAAGACCAAGTATGTCTAGTGTATGAATGCCTGGGAAAATGTTTGCTAAATATATTGGAATTAACGTACTTAGCACAGTGCTTGCCGTATTTTAAATGTTCAGCAAATGGCATATATTACTGTATTATTTTAAATTATTTATAGAAGAGTTTCTTAAGTTAAAAACATTATAAAAATTATATTCAAATAAATGTTTTATATGAAAACTATAGCAGTGCTAAAGCTTCTGAAATTAATATTCATTAGTAGTAGTTAAGGTTTTCTTATTCTTTTGTTTAAGGCCCTATACTATAATTTTAACAGGGGAACAAATTTTGCTGTTTTTAGAAAAAAGACCTCATTTGTTTAATAAAGTAAAACTTAAAAATGAAAATGCTAATCAAAAATATTATTGGGAGAAGTACTTTCAGAATAGCAGAGTAAGGGCCTCCCAAAATTTGCTACTCCATTAAAACAACACCACTGCTAAATGCATCAAAATAAACTTTTTCAGAATCCCGAACATTAACCAGGCTTATAAGTGTTCCTGGAGTGTTTATTCAAGGACTATAGCTGAATTTTTTTTTAAATGGTAAAATTTGTGGTGTTTTAACTTGCCCTCATCTCCTCACCGTCTCATAAAAAAATATCCTCAAAAGCTAGCAGATTCACAACAATGCTTGTGAAAACCAATAGCCTAGCATCCACTAGGGCATATGCACCATGTGACTAGAGGTCGCCAAAATGTATAAAACTCAGAGAATTTTCACTATTCGAGCTATCTGGCTTTATTTTACATGATTCAGATCAAACTTTGTGACAAAGGCACACTCCACAATGTAATTGTTAGAAAATAAAATCATGGAGATTATTTAAATTTTCAGCTGCCTGAGATGGCAATACCAGTTGGGGCAAATGGGAGGTTGACTAAATAAGTTAAAAGGAAAGGGTGTGTATAGAGATTTTACAGTGTACTTTTAAAAGGTCTGACATATTTCTGGGAATGTTGAACCCACACCCACATGCCTGGCTGTGTGCGTTGGCGGGAAAGGCCTGAAGAGACCCTAACATCTCAGCTCTGGCTGACCTTGAGGCACCACATAAGTAGGAAGTGAAGGCTAAGGTAGAAATGTAAACTACTGGAGCATTTGAGTCATGCCATAGCACATGCACAGATCCTGTGGACAAAGGCTCAAAGACTTATTAGTTCAAGGCATTTAAAGAACTTCTGTCCAATCACTAGCTAATCACTAAGCCAACCAGCCAAGACTTCAATGACCACATGTAAGAGAACATACAGGCTTTACAGAGTCGGTCCATAAAAGTCACTAAACAAATAGCAATACACCTAGGAGGGCAAGATCTGATTTCCAGAGTTGCCACGTTATATTTTTTTAAATGTTCAGTCCAGCAAAAATAAATTAAAAATAACAGGAAAAGTAGTCAATAGTAACTGTCCCCGAGTAAACCCTGTTATTGGAATTACTAGACAGACCTCAAATCAGCTATTATAAATATTTTTGAAGAGCTAAAATAAACCATATTTAAAGAAATCAAGAAAAATGTGATAATGACATCTTGCAAAAAGGAAAATATTAATATATTCAAATTATTCAGAAAAGTAATTCTGGAGTTGAAAATTTTAATAAATGAGACCAAAAAATCCTCACTGTAGGAGCTGAACAGATTTGAACTGGCAGAAGAAAGAGTTCACACACTTTACATAAGTCAATTGATACTATACAATCTGAGGAACAGAAAGAAAAATAAAGAAGATAAATGAACGAAGTTTCAGAGACTTATGGGACATCATCAAGCACACAGATACATTCATAATGGGATTTCCAAAGGAGAGGAAAAAGAGAAAGACTTATAAAGAATATTTAAGAAATAATGGCTGATAGCTCCACGAATTTGATGAAAAAGATTAATCTGCACATCCAAGAATGCAATGAACTCCAGGTATGATTCCCATAATTGGTAAAACAATCTTTTGGAAAATAAAAAATAAATAAATTACTAGATAAACAAAAAACAAAAAAAGCATTCATATCTAGTAGACCTGCCCTACAAGAATATTAAAGAAGGTCTTTCAGGCTAAAATGAAGAATGCTGGACAATAATTTACACATAAACAAATGAAGAGACTGATACAAGTAAGATTATAGGTAAATATAAAGACAGCGCAATTATATATTTGGTTGTAAGCATTTCCTTTTTCTAATTTAAAGGAAAGGTGCATAAAATAATTGTAAAACTGCATTGATGGGCTTATAATGTATAAAGACATAATTTGTATGACCATAACAGCATAAAAATATGTGAGTGGGAATGGTGCTATAGTGAAACAAATTTGCTAATACTATTGAAAATAAATTAATAGTAATCAGAAATGGATGTTTGAAGTTGCTAACTGAAATCCTCAGTGGGAAAAATGCCGAGAAACAGAAAGGGAATAAAATGTTACACTAAAATATTTAACAAAACAGAAGGTAGAAATAAAGGAATGGAGAAGAAAATATAGCAAAGGTGTAAAGGAAACAACCAGAAAAAAATGGTGGATGTAAAATCTAATTTGTCATTAATTACATTAGTAAATGATCTAAACACTTCAATCAAAAGGCAGAGATTGGCAGGATGGATAAAAAGCCATAATCTAACTATATGGTGTCTACAAAAGGCATACTTTAGATTCAAAGACAAAAGGTTGAAAGATAGAAAATAAATAGCATGCAAATAGTAAACTAAAGAGAAATGAGATTATAATACTAATATCAGGTGAAAAAGACTTAAAGGCATTAATTGTTCTAGAGACAAAGACAGAAATATTTGAAGGAAAAAAGAGTGAATCTATCAGGAAACCATAACAAAAAAGGAAATAAACAGCATCCATACTGGAAAGGAAGGAGCAAAATTATCTTTCTTCAGAGGTGACATTATCTTATATATAGAAATTCTGAAGGAATATACCATAAAAACTCGTACAACTAACAAATGAGTTTAACAAGTTTGTGAAATACAAGATTAATATACATTATTATTAACTATAGTAACCTCCCACCCCTGATAACCACCATGATAACCTGATAACCACCAATTTACTCTTACTGTGAGTTTGACTGTTTTTTTGTTAAGATTCCATATAAAAGTGAGGTCATGAAGTATTTATCTTCCTGTGTCTGGTTTATTTAACTTAGTATAATGTCCTCAATGTATCCTATACACAAAATTTGCTAGAAGAGTAAATCTCAAGTATTTTCACCACAAAAAATAAAAAAAAAGAAGGCGACTATGAGAAGTCGTGGAAATATTAATTAGCTTGATTGTGGTAATCATTTCATGACGAATACATGCATCAAAACATCATATTTTATACCTAAATATATAGTTTTTTAATTTGTCAATTATATGTCAATAAGGTTGGGAAAAATTAACATAGGTAAAAACAAATGTACAAAAATTAATTGTATATCTTTTTACAAGTAAGGAAGAAACTGAAGAAGAAATTAAGACATATTTTCAATAGAATAAAGGGGGCCGGGGCCAAGATGGTCTACGAGAAGCAGCAGCGATTAGAGGCTCCCATCGAAAAGAACCATATCAGCATGGGAACCCTGCACCAGCAACCGAGGTATCCAGGTTTTGTCATCAGAATTGACTAGGCAGCTGGCATGACCCACAGAGAGGAAGGAAGAGCAGTGTGGTGTGACAACCCACCTGAGAGCCACACTGGGCAGGGAAGCCCCCACCCCCCAGCCCAGGAAGGCATTGATTGAGTGTGCTACCCAGCCTGAGAAAACAGGCTTTTTCCATGGAACTGTGCAACTCATGAATCAGAAGATCCCACTTGTGAGTCCATGCCACTGAGGCCTAGGGTCCCAATAGCCACTCAGCTAGAATCTGCTTAAGTCTGCGGAGCTCCTGGGGGAGGGGCGACTAGCATCACAGCTGCAGCTGCCTGTTGTCTAAGCCATTCGAGCCTCTTCGGGGAGGGGTGACAGCCAACACTGGAACTGTAGCTGCCTAACACACTAAGCTCCCAGGGAAGGGGGAAGATGACATCCATCCCTGTTGCTCCAGGCTATGCTTTTCCCCTGTTGGAGCCAGAGAGGCTGATGGCTTGGTCCCAAGAGGTCTTCCCCACAGCCCAACACACCAGCTGTGGCAGACTGTGGCCAGAGTGCCTCTTCAGTCCTGACCCTGACCCATCCCTCCTCACTGGGTGGGGTTTCCCTGCAGGAACTCCAACAACTCCAACCAGGGGCTCAGAAACAGAATGCTGATCTCCCTGGGCCTGAGCCCTAGAGGGAGGGGCGGCCACAGTCTCTGTGGACCAGCAGGCCTAGTCTTTCTGCCTGCTAGTTCTGAGGAATCCAGGTCACCCAGGCAAGAGTGTTTCCCCCCAGAGAAGCATACCACCTCCACCAAGGGACAGTCGAAGTGCTTGGTTAAATGTGTCCTCCTCCCTGTGCCACCCAACTGGGTGAGACCATCCAACAGGAGTTGTCAGACTCCTATTCAGGTGTGTTCCTACTGGAATCAGGTTGGTGCCCTCGAGGTCAGAGATCCCAGAGGAAGGAGCAGTCACCCATCTTTGCTGTTCTCCAGCCTCCTCGAGTGACATCTCCAGGTACAGGAGTGAACCAGATGAATAGGGCTTTAAGTGAACACCCAGCAAACTGCAGCAGCCCTACAGAAGAGGGACCTGACCATTGAAAGAAAAACAAACAAGCAGAAAGCAATAACAATGGCATCAACAAAAAAAGTCCCCACAAAATCCCCATCCAAGGATCAGCAGCCTCAAAGATCAATACTAGACAAACTCATGAAGATGAGAAAGAATTAATGAAAAAAAGCTGAAAACTCAAAAGGCCAGAGTGCCTTTTCTCCCCCAAGTGATCCCAACACCTCTCCAGCAAGGGTGCAGAATTGGACAGAGGATGAGATGGACAAATTGACAGAAGTAGGCTTCAGTGGGTGGGTAATGACAAACTCCACTGAGCTAAAGGAGCATGTTCTAACCCAATGCAAAGAAGCTAAGAACCTTGATAAAACGTTACAGGAGCTGCTAACTAGAATAACTACTTTAGAGAGGAACATAAATGACCTGATGGAGCTGAAAAGCAGCACAAGAACTTTGTGAAGCATGCACAAGTATCAATAGCTGAATCAACCAAGCAGAAGAAAGGATATCAGTGTTTGAAGACTATCTTGCTGAAATAAAGCACGCAGGCAAGATTAGAGAAAAAAAGAATCAAAAGGAACGAACAAAACCTCTGAGAAACATGGGACTAGGTAAAAAGACTGAACCTACAATTGTTTGGAGTACCTGAAACAGATGGGGAGAATGGAACCAAGTTGGAAAACACACTTCAGGATATTATCCAGGAGAACTTTCCCAACCTAGAAAGACAGGCCAACATTCAAATTCAGGAAATACAGAGAACACCACTAAGATACTCCACAAGAAGATCAAACCCAAGACACATAATCATCAGAATCTCCAAGGTCAAAATGAAGAAATAAATGTTAAGGGCAGCCAGAGAAAGGCCAGGTCAACTACAAAGGGAAGCCCATCAGACTAACAACGAACCTCTCAGCAGACACCCTACAAACCAGAAGAGAGTGGGGGCCAATATTCAACATTCTTAAAGAAAAGAATTTTCCACCCCGAACTTCAAATCTATCCAAACTAAGCTTCAGAAGTGAAAGAGAAATAGAATCCTTTCAAGACAAGCAAATGCTGAGGAATTTTGTCACCACCAGGACTGCCTTGCAAGAGCTATTGAAGAAAGCACTAAATATGGAAAGGAAAAACCAGTACTAGCCACTTCAAAAACACCGAACTATAAAGACCAATGACACTATGAAGAAACTGCATCAACTACTGTGCAAAAAAAACCCAAATAACATCATGATGACAGGATTAAATTCACACATAACATTACTAACCTTAAATGTAAACGCGTTATATGCCCCAAATAAAAGACACAGAACGGAAGATTGAATAAAGAGTCAAGTCCTATTGATTGGTGTGCTATATTGAGGAGACACATCTCACATGCAAAGATACGTATAGGCTCAAAATAAGGGGATGGAGCAAAATTTACCAAACAAATGGAAAGCAAAAAAAAAAGCAGGGGTTGCAATCCTAGTCTCTGACAAAACAAATTTAACCCAACAAAGATCGGAAAAGACAAAGAAAGGCATTACATAATGATAAAGGGATCAATTCAACAAGAAGAGCTAACTATCCTAAATATATATGCACCTAATACAGGCGAAACCATATTCATAAAACAAGTTCTTATAGATCTACAAAGAAACTTAGACTCCCACACAATAACAGTGGGAGACTTTAATGCCCTACTGTCAATATTAGACAGATCAACAAGACAGAAAATTAAAAAATAGATATTCAGGACTTGAACTCAGGTCTGGATCAAGCAGACCTAATAGACATCTACAGAACTCCCCACCCCAAAACAACAGCATATGCATTTTTCTCATGGCACTTATTCTAAAATTGACCACACAACTGGAAGTAAAACACTCCTCAGCAAATGCAAAAGGACTGAAATCATAACAAACAGTCTCTCAGACCACAGTGCAATCAAATTAGACTCAGGATTAGGAAACTCACTCAAAACCACACGACTACATGCAGGTTAAACAACCTGCTCCTGAATGGCTCCTGGGTAAATAATGAAATTAAGGCAGAAATCAAGAATTTATTTGAAACCAATGAGAATAGAGACAACATACCAGAATCTCTGGGACACAGCTAAAGGAGTGCTGAGAAGGAAATTTATAGCAGTAAATGCCAACATCAGAAAACTAGAAAAATCTCAAATCGATACCCTAACATCACAATTAAAAGAGCTAGAGAAACAAGAGCAAACAAATTCAAAAGCTAGCAGAAGACAAGAAATAACTAAGATCAGAGCAGACTGAAGGAGATAGAGACACGAAAAACTCTTCAAAAAATCAATGAATCCAGGTGCTGATGTTTTGAAAAAATTAACAAAAGAGACTGCTAGCTAGGCTAATAAAGAAGAAAAGAGAGAAGATTCAAATAGACACAATATAAAATGATAAAGGGAATATCACAATGACCCCACAGAAATAAACTACCATCAAAGATTACTATAAACACCTCTAGGCAAATAAACTAGAAAATCTAGAAGAAATTGATAAATTCTTAGGCACATACACCCTCTCAAGACTAAACCAGGAGGAAGATGAATTTTTGAATAAACCGATAACAAGTTCTGAAATTGAGGCAGTAATTAATAGACTACCAACCAAAAAAAGCCCAGGACCAGACAGATTCACAGTCGAATTCTACCACAGGTACAAAGAGGAGCTGGTATCATTCATTCTGAAACTATTTCAAACAGTTAAAACGAGGGACTCCTCCATAACTCACTTTATGAGGCCAGCATCATCCTGATAACAAAACCTGGCCAAGATGCAACAAAAAAAATAAAACTTAAGGCCAATATCCCTGATGAACATCGATGCAAAAATCCTCAATAAAGTACTGGCAAAGCAAATCCAGCAGCACATCTAAAAGGTTATCCACCACAATCAAGTTGGTTTCATCCCAAGGATTGGAGGCTGGTTCAATATACCCGAATCAACAAACATAGTCCATTATGTAGACAGAACTAATGACAAAAAACATATGATCATCTCAATAGATGCAGAAAAGGCCTTTGATAAAATTCAACATCCATTCATGTTAAAAACTTTTAATAAACTAGGTATTTATGGAACCTATCTCAAAATAATAAGAGCTATTTATGAAAAACCCACAGCCAGTATCAAACTGAATGTGAAAAAGCTGGAAGTATTCCCTTTGAAAACTGGCACAAGACAAGGATGCCTTCTCTCACCACTTCTATTCAACATGGTATTGGAAGTTTTGGCCAGGGCAATCAGGCAAGATAAAGAAATAAAGGGTATTCAAATAGGAAGAGAGGAAGTCAAATTGTCTCTGTTTGCAGACAACATGATTCAATATTTAGAAAACCCAATCTTCTCTGCCCAAAAACTCTTCAAGCTGATAAGCAACTTATGCAGTCTCAGGATACAAAATCAATGTGCAAAAATCACAAGCATTCCTATACACCAACAATAAACAAGCATAGAACCAAATCATGAATAAGCTCTCATTCACAACTGCGACAAAAAGAATAAAATATCTGGGAATACAGCTAACAAGGGATGAGAAGGACCTCTTCAAGGAGAACTGCAAACGACTGCTCAAGGAAATAAGAGCGGACACAAACAAATGGAAAAACATTTCATCCTCATTGACAGGAAGACTCAATATTGTGAAAATGGCCACAATCCTCAATTTATAGATGCAATGCTAATTTATAGAGGCAATGCTATTCCCATCAAACTACGATTGACATTCTTCACAGAATTAGAAAAAAATTCTTTAAATTTAATATGGAACCAAAAAAGAGCCCGTATAGCCAAGACAATCCTAAGCAAAAAAGAATAAAGCTGGAGGCATCACACTACCTGACTTCAAACTATAATACAAGGCTACAGTAACCAAAACCACATGGTACTGGCACCAAAACAGACATACAGACCACTGGAACAGAACAGAGACCTTGGAAATGACACTACATGTATACAACCATCTGGTCTTTAACAAACCTGACAAAAACAACCAATGGGGAAAGGATTCTCTATTTAATAAACAGTACTGGGAAAACTGGCGAGCCATATGCAGAAAACTGAAACTGTACCCATTCCTCCCACTTTATATAAAAATGAACTTAAAATGGATTAAAGACTTAAATGTAAAACCCAAAACTGTAAAAACCCTAGAAGAAAGCCTAGGTAATAAGATTCAGGATATAGGCATGAGCAAATACTTCATGATGAAAACGCCAAAAGCAACTGCGACAAAAACCAAAATTGGCAAATAGGATCTAATTAAACTAAAGAGCTTCTGCACAGCAAAAACAATACAAAACAAAACAGAAAGTATCATCAGAGTGAACAGGCAACCTACAGAATGAGAGAAAATTTTTGCAATCTACCCATTTGATAAAGGTCTAATATCCAGAATTTACAAGGAACTTTAACAAATTTACAAGAAAAAAACAACCTCATCAAAAGGTGGACAAAAGATATGAAAAGACACTTCTTAAAAGAAGACATTTATGTGGCCAAGAAATATATGAAAAAAGCTCAAGATCACTAATCATTAGATAAATGCAAATGAAAACCACAATGAGATATCATCTCACACCTGTCAGAATGGCAATTATTAAAAAGTCAAGAAACAATAGATGCTCTGAGCCTGTGGAGAAATAGGAAGGCTTTCACACTGTTGGTGGGAATGTAAATTAGTTCAACCATTGTGGAAGACAGTATGGCGATTCCTCAAGGATCTAGAACCAGAAATACCATTTAACTGAGTAATCCCATTACTGGGTATGTACCCAAAGGAATATAAATCATTCTACTATAAAGACACATGCATACGTATGTTTGTTGCAGCATTATTTACATTAGCAAAGTCATGGAACCCACCCAAATGTCCATCAATGATAAACTGGATAAAGAAAATGTGGCACATATACACCATGGAATACTATGCAGCCATAAAAAGGAATGAGATCATATCCTTTGCAGGGACAGGAAAGAAGCTGAAAGCCATCATTCTCAGCAAACTAACACAGGAACAGAAAACCAAACACCACATGTTCTCACTCATAAGTGGAAGTTGAACAATGAGAACACATGGACACAGGGAGTGGAACAACACATACCAGGGCCAGATGGGGGTGGGAGGTGAAGGGAGGGAGAACATTAGGACAAATAGCTAATGCATATGGGGCTTAAAACTTAGATGACAGGTTGTAGGTGCAGCAAATCACCACGGCACACGTATACCTATGTAACAAACCTAAACATTCTGCACTTTTATCTGGGAACTTAATGTAAAATAAAATTTGAAAAAGAATAAAATATTTAGTAATAAATTTAACAAAAAGTTGCAAAATGTACACTAAAAACTACAAAATGTTGTTGAATGAAATTATGGAAGACCACAATGAATAGAAAGAAATGTGCTTATGGAGTGGAAGATTCAGTATTACTGAGAGGGTAATACTTTGCAATTTGATCTACTTGCTCAATCTAGTCCCTATCAAAAACCCAGTTACTCCGTTTTTTTTTTGTTTGTGTTCAAAATAGATAAGCTGATTCTAAAGTTCATATGCAAGTGCAAGGAAATAAGAAGTCAAAATAATATTGAAAAAGAACAAACTTAAAGCATTCACACATCCTAACTACAAAACTTGCTAAAATCTGTGGTAGTCAAGAGAGTGTGGTACTAAAATAAAGATAATGGTGTGTATCATTGGAATAGAATGGAAAGTCCACAAATTAATTCTTACATTTATGATTAACTGACTTTAAATATGAGTGCCAAGAAAATTTAATGAGAAAAAAATAGTGTTGTCAACTTCATGGTGTCAGGAAAACTGGATGTCCATATGAGAAGAAAATAAAGTTAGGCCTCTATTTTACAGCACAAATAAAAATTGATTAAAAATTAATCATAGATTTAAATGTAAGAGTTATACCTATAAAACTTAGAAGAAAACAGGAATAAATCTTTGTGGCCTTAGATTTGTCAATGCTTTCTTATAGATAGCACCAAATATACAAGCAACCAAAGAAAGAATATATAAGTTGTACTTTATCAAAATTAAAACCTTATACTTTAAAAGACATTATCAGTAAAACAGAAAGTCAGCTCACAGAATGGAAAGCCATATTTACACATCATATATGATAATATATTTGTATTCAAAATATATAAATTACATTTACCACTCAAAATAAAAAGTCAATTACCCAATGAAAACATGGACAATTTGAGTACATGTTTTTTCAAATAATTTATAAAAATGGCCAATAAGTACTCTAAAAGACGTTTGAAGTCATTACTCATTAAACAAATGCAATTCTAAACCTTAAAGGTTTTTGACTATGTTTTAATACCTTTATGATGGCTAACATTAAAAAAGAAAATAACAAGTGTGGTCAAGAATGTGAAATTATTGCTATTCCCATATATTGGTGGTGGGATTGTAGAAAAATACAGCCGATTCAGAATACTGTTTGTTCTCATAAAGTTAAACATAAAATTACCATACAACTTAGTAATTCTACTCTTAGGTGTATAACCAAAAAATGGAACACAAATATTGAAACAAAACCTTATATATTCATATTAATAGCAAAATTCACAATCACCAAAAGTAGAAACAGCACAAAAGTTCATCAACCAATCAATGGCTATATAAAATGTCAATGTTTTTACAATGTAATTTTAGGGGGCATTAAAAATGAATGCAATGCTGTTACACATAAAAACACGAATGACATTGTTTATCCTAAATAAAATAGCCACAAGAGGCCACATAGTGTATGATTCCATTTATAAAAATGACCTAAAATAGGTAAATTCAGAGTGTCACAAAGTAGATTAATGGCTGTCAGGACTTGGAGAAGACAGGTTGCATAATAACTGATTATTAGTTTTGGATTTCTTTTTGCAGTGATAATATTCTAAAGTTAGGGAGTTGTGATGGTTGCTATGTGAATAAACTGAAAACCACGTAAGTGTTCACTCTAGTTTACTGCTGTTAAAACTGTTATCACTATTTTTGAAAGTTTTGTGAATAGCAGTTTGAAAACCTTTGACTATATTATTATTGGAAGGAAAGCATCTAAAATAATTACATCTGTTTTCATTTGTAAAATATGCCCTAAAATAGTTAATTCATTCTTGGTTCTTTTGGTACTATATGTTTAATATCTGAATCAAAAGAAACCATATTACTTTCTGCTATGTTAAAATATGGCAAGTTTCAGTATGAATTACTAAATAGTGAATTTTAGACAATGGTGTACTGTTGCCAGCTTACATTGTCTTGTGAGGGCCAATTGTTACATTTTCAGGAGTTTTGTCAGCCATTTGATATCCCCGCAGCTTGCAATTGGCCATGGTGGCAGCATTTATTCCAAACAAACCAACACAGATTACCAATGGGGAGCCTTGCCCAGGGAGTTTGAAGTTAACCATTTACTTGTACAGCACTGATTTTACTTGCTAAAGACAAGGTTAAGAAAGTGAAAAGGCAAGCCTTAGACAAGGAGAAAATACTTACAAAACGTGTATCTAATAAAGGCCTTTGTTCACAGCATACACAACTCATTTCCAATAAGCTAATAATCCAATAGAATGTTCTAAAAATTAGTTCATTCTAAACAATATATACATTTGACAGCAAATTTATGAACACATCTTACCTACATTTATGAACACATCTACCTACAGTAGGTAATTACACAATTACCTACTACATGGCATTATAGTAAACACTTTCACACACGTTATCATGTGAATCCTGAAGAAAGGGAAATGAAAACAGGACCGAAAAGAGAGGAGGAGCGGTGAAGAGACAGAGACAGAGACAGAGAGAGAGAGAGGAAAAAAGGAAAGATGAATCCCCATGATAGATATGGTTTGGTTTTGTTTTATTATTTTTTTAAATTATACTTTAAGTTCTGGGATACATATGCAGACCATGCAAGTTTGTTACATAGGTATACATGTACCATGGTGGTTTGCTGCACCCATCAACCTGTCATCTTCATCAGGTGTTTCTCCTAATGCAATCTCTTCCCTAGCCCCACACCCCCAGACAGGCCCCAGTGTGTGATGTTCCCCTCCCTGTGTCCATGTGTTCTTGTTGTTCAGCTCCCACTTACAAGTGAGAACACGCGGGGTTTGGTTTTCTGTTCTTGTGTTAGTTTGTTGAGAATGATAGTTTCCAGCTTCATCCATGTCCCTAGAAAGGACATGAACTCATTCTTTTTTATGGCTGCATAGTATTCCATGATGTATATGTGCCAGATATTCTTTATCCAGTCTATCATTGATGGGCATTTGGGTTGGTTCCAAGTCTTTGCTATTGTGAAGAGTGCTGCAATAAATATATGAGTGCATGTGTCTTTACTGTAAAATGATTTATAATCCTTTGGGTATATACCCAGTAATGGAATTGCTGGGTCAAATAGTATTTCTAGTTCTAGATCCTTGAGGAATTGCCACACTGTCTTCCACAATGGTTGAACTAGTTTACACTCCCACCAACAGTGTAAAAGTGTTCCTATTTCTCCACATCCTCGCCAGCATCTGTTGTTTCCTGACTTTTTTTCTGATCACCATTCTAACTAGCGTGAGATTGCATCTCCTTGTGGTTTGGATTTGCATTTATCTAATGATCAGAGATGATTAGCTTTTTTTTCATATGTTTGTTGCCTTCTTTTGAGAAGCGTCTGTTCATATCCTTTGCCCACTTTTTCATGGGGTTATTTGTTTTTTTCTTGGAAATTTGTTAAAGTTCCTTGTAGATTCTGGATATTTACACTTTGACAAATGGATAGATTGCAAATTTTTTTTCCCATTCTGTAGGTTGCCTGTTCACTCTGCTGATAGTTTCTTTTGCTGTGCAGAAGCTCTTTAGTTTAAATAGATCCCATTTGTCAATTTTGGCTTTGGTTGCCATTGCTTTTGGTGTTTTAGTCATGAAGTTTTTGCCCATGCCTATGTCTTCAACGGTATTGCCTAGGTTTTCTTCTAGGGTTTTTATGGTTTTAGGTTTTACATTTAAGTCTTTAATCCATCTTGAGTTAATTTTTGTATAAGGTGTGAGAAAGGGGTCCAGTTTCAGTTTTCTGCATATGGCTAGCCAGTTTTTCCAACACCGTTTATTAAATAGAGAATCTTTTCCCCATTGCTTGTTTTTGTCAGGTTCGTCAGAGATCAAATGGTTGTAGATGTGTGGTGTTATTTCTGAGCCCTCTGTGGTTCCGTTTTTTAAGGAAATTATCATCCAGGTGTAGTAAGTAACTTGCCCATCCAGTCTCTCAACTTTCTGCCTCCTTGAATTCTTGCTATAAAAGCATAGATTCAAAGTAATTGTGAAATAGTAGTTTTCCAATTTTGAAATTAGTGTTCATTATATTTACATACCTGGATTGAAGACCAAGAGAAGAAAAAATATGTTGAAAATTTGGAGATTGTCTGTAATAAAACCTGGGAAAGATCTTTTTTTTTCTTTTTTTTTCAGACAGGGTCTTGCTCTGTCACCCAGGCTGGAGTGCAGTGGCAGGATCTCGGCTCACGGCAAGCTCTGCCTCCTGGGTTCACACCATTCTCCTGCCTCAGCCTCCTGAGTAGCTGGGACTACAGGCACCCGCCACCATGCCAGGCTAATTTTTTTTTTTTGTAGTTTTAGCAGAGACGGGGTTTAACCATGTTAGCCAGGATGGTCTCAATCTCCTGACCTCATTATCTGCCCGTCTTGGCCTCCCAAAGTGCTGGGATTACAGGCGTGAGCCACCGCGCCTGGCCAGAAAGATCTTTGAATGTTGTTAACATGCATGGCTCATAGTCTTTACAGAGAGGCTATGAAATATTTCACTGAGTACATTGCTTACAATGAAGAAATAAATGTAAGATTTGTAAGAATACTAAATTAAAGAATAGGTTGGTAGTAAATTTTTCTTAATTTTTCTCCTTAATTTTGACAGTATTTTTTCTTCGTTTAGTTTTAAATTCCAAACTTTTTAACTAATTCAACTTCAGAATGGAATTTCCATCAACAAGTTGGTAAAACATGTTGTAGTCATTCAAGAGCTTTTAGATTTAAATTTTCTAACCTTGAGCAGATTCCAAATTTGCTTTCAGCCAGAAAAGTCCTCTTAAATAAGACAGAACTGCAAAAATATTATCAACTGCAAATTCAATCTAGATGTAATTCAGCTGTTCTGTTCTTCACCAGACATTTCACCACGGAAATTAATTGCCAAAGTGTATTTCTGGCACTCTTCTTACTTTTTGAAAATTCCCCAACAATTCATGATATAGAAAAGATAGCATTCTGTTTTCTCTTTCAAATTTTAATGAAAAAAATTTACCAGAAGTAGCCAGTATGTAAGAAGTATAAGTACTAAAAATAGACATGTAATGTTTTGCATAATTTTGTTTGCCCCGATTTTATAATTGTTGCCATAATAACCTCAGAATATAAATACACATCTATTCTGAAAAGGTAGAACAATTTAAGTAGTCATTCACTTCTCTTCCTAATTTTAGTAGCAAAAGCTTACTTGATCTTTAAAAATAGTATGCTCAGTAATGTATATTCCACATAATTGCTATTACTATCTTCTTTTCACTTTGTTCAGTATTAACATTTGAAAATCTTTTAAAATTGGACTAATAATTTTGATGGCTGTATTAGTCTGTTCTCACACTGCTAATAAAGACATACCCAAGACTGGGTAATTTATATAGGAAAGAGGTTTAATGGACTCACAGTTCCACATGGCTGGGGAGGCCTCACAATCATGGCAAAAGATGAAGGAAGAGCACAAGGACTTCTTACATGGCAGCAGGCAAGAGAGGCTTTTGCTTGGGATCTCCCCTTTATAAAACCATCATATCTTGTGAGACTTATTCTTTAACACAACAACAGCACAGAAAAGACCCACCCTCATGATTCAATTACCTACCATTGGGTCCCCTCCCACAACCTGTGGGAATTATGGGTGCTACAATTCAAGATGAGGTTTGGGTGGGGACACAGCCAAACCATATTAATGGTGTGTATCTCAAACTATATATTGTCTATCAACAAAAAGGCAAGATTATTCAAGATATAAGTAGCATAATATAGAGAACATGGGCATGGTATTGGAATACCTTGCTGTTCAACACCTACTGGCTCTATGGCTGTGGACAGATTTATCTGGCCTTCTTTTCCTCATTTTAAAAATGAGAATAGATAAGATAACACATCTTAAATTCTTTGGTATAATCAGGTATTATAGAAAATGTGCTGCATTTGCTAGACAATAAAGCAATTTGCAAGTGCCAGTTGATATTATCATTTATATTGTTTCAGGAAAAAATAAGATAGAAAAATCGGAAATTTCCTAGATATTTCTTATGACCACTCCACATAATTACTATCCTTACAGACCTATTTTTCCTCTAATATTGATCTTTGTAGCAAAAGGGTACATCTGGTTGGATTCCAACAACACTTTAAATAAATTTGTAAGTTCTTAGCCATTTCTAATTATGTAGTTCTTTCGAAATTATATCTGCATTCAGTGGTGTTTACAAAGAATAATTTTGATTAATTGTATCAGCATGTCCTATATAAAACACCTTTCCAGTTTTGTTATGTATATACTATGCAATTTGTGAAAATAAGCAGCTTATCTAAAACTTTTTGGTATTTATTTCTAACGGAACTAAAGGTTCTTGTCTAATTTTGCATATTAAAAATCAATGAAAGAATCACATAATATTGACTATTTTCATAGGAAGTAAACAATTACTGAAAACTGGGTATTCAAATAAGTTATCTTCATCACCAGGTTTTTTTCATTGGTCTGAAATTTGTTTTCTTATGGAAAAACAAAAGGAAAACTTCCTTACCAGTCTAGATATATATGTTATATGTCATTTTTTCCAGTTTCTCATAGAAATATAAGAAAAATCTTACATGAGGATAAATTTTTAAAATATTAACTAATACACATCCGGTCAATATAAATAGTCACAGTGTTTATGTTCAGCTTGATATAACGACCAGGAGGCAAAATTCTGATTTTACTTTATTTAACATATTCACTTTTCTTTGGTGCATATGTTATCCTCAGTATGGTTAATGCTTCAAGACAGAATTTTATTTTTGACACTTTAGTGGTGTTTTCCATTTTAATTTTCGCTTTTTTACTGTATGTCAGTGCGTATTCAAAAATTAGAGCACATTAATCAAAATGCATTTATATCATCATGATTTTAAATTTTGCATTCTCAACATAGATTAGAATTCACTAATACATATTTACTATAATCCCCTCTAAACTAATGTGAAAATCTCATTCTAAATATCATAAGGTCAAGGATTTGATCACTCTGTTAAAAAGATGCATACACTCAGGTTCATCTGTGTTAGATCGTCTAGGCAACGACTTGTTGTTGTCTGTAAATGACTTTTGCCCAGTCAGAAATAAAATCAGAACCAGCAAGATGAGAATAAAGCAACAGGAGATCATTGACCTAGAACTTGGCTCACATTCCAAAGGCCACAAGGCCTAGGTTTGTTCATAAGAAGGAGTTGATCACCATGTGGTGCTATTGCTACACAGCAGGCCTGGGTCTCTTTGCAAAATGAGCACTAACATTGTGCTTGCAGAAAAGCATTGGTAGAAATATGAAACATTTATTTTTTATGTAACCCATCTATAATAGCAAAGAAAATATAACAAACCAATGAGAATATTATCCATAATAAATGGAATTACCCTTCTAAAGTTAATGTTCCTGAATTCTTCAAGATTTAACTTGACAACATCTTCAAAAATTTATGTAAATTTAAAACAAAACCACACTAGTTTTGCACACACATTCTCTTCATCTTCCTTTCTCTCTTTCGCTCAGTTGCGTGCACGCACATATATGCCTACACAGGCATTTAATTGCTAGAATATATTGCCTCACTAAGTGTTTTGTGATACAGATCCAGGAAAGCCTCATGAACTCTCAAGAGGAAGACAACAGAATCAATGGCAATGAGAATACATAAATAATAAACTGGGGATGCAAGTAAGATAAATTAAGAATTACCTCTCATATGAGATTGAACACAATATTTACTAGAAGTCGGAAAATACTGTTCTTGACAATCTAGATATTTCCTTTTAGGAACTTATAGCCTAGTGTCATATACAACTTACTGTCCCAAGTGAGTACATAGTCTAGTCTAATATTAATGAAACTATATTTGTATTATCAAAATAAGAGTTCAGTTGTTGGACTAAACCTATTTGGTTGTAAATGGCAATCTGGTGACAACAATTTTTAATTCTTTGTTGTGCGATTATAAATAGCAAATTTTTAGAGGCTTTCAAAGTTTTGTTATGATTTCTCAAAAATATTTTGTCTATAAAATAACAAAAATGATAAATCTTTCAATGTGTACTCTAATTTTTGGTAAATAAAATGAAATCCTTTTATGTTCTTGGCCACTTTAGCTTTAACTTAAGAGAAAAAAAATCATAAATAATACAAAGAAACAGACAAACAAAATACATTATGTTCAAGCTCATTTGAACATCCTGACCATTTTTTTCTCCTTTCACTACATCCAGCTTCTGATAAAAATTCTTGTTTACTTACGCAAAATAAGAAATAATTTTTATAGCACTAGTTTTTGTATTTAATAAATGAAGGTGTGCATCATTAGAGTACAGTATCACACACTCAGGAGAAAGCAACTACACAATTGTAGCATGATGCTAAGATATGGAAAAAATACTTTGCTTTCCTACATGAAATAAACATACCAAGGGAGTTAGGTGACCCTTCATGGTTATTTCTTTGTCTCAGAGTCTATGATGGAGGCCCTATAACGTCTATGAACACTTTCAAATTAGACTGTTTTAAAGGAACAGATATATAGGAGATAGCTGCAAGGGGAAAAGTAATGGTCCTGGAGGAGTAGGTGACAGTTTTTTCCTTTATTAATCCTCTGAAGTGGGCAGGATGGGTCTCTTTCAGTAAGGAGACATCATATGTATGTCCACTTCCACATGTTTTCAGATTAATTATAAATGCAACCCCCCAAAAATACAGGTGCTATATATTACATTACATATGATTATCATTTATTTCACCTATGTGAAAACCTCTAGAAATAAGCTTATTTTCTATGTATAAATAAAGCTTATTAATTTAAGATGCCCCCTCCCACTACCCTGTACATTTTATCTATCTATTCACCTTTTTTTTTTTTAGTTCAGCCAGATGTTGGACATACAGATGTGAGAGTCAATGCCCAGTCAAAAGAAAAACTGAAGATCCACAGCAGCATCTTCCCCAACACAGCCAGGAAAACACTTCTAATGTCCTTCTATGGCTTTATGTCTGTTTGTGTGTGCATTTTAACAATGAAGATGCCCCAATGACAGAAAAGATGACACTGAAAATTATTGAATATGAGGAGATCTCAGCCAGAATAATTCATGGAGGATTGCTAGAGTCATTATGTATGGATAAACAAAATGAGTACTGCATATACACAAGGATGCTGTATTTCTTCAGTAAACAACTTGCATACATGCAGCAGTGCTGAATGAGAAATAACAGCCAAGGGTTTTTTTCTTTTCCTGCCTTTATAGTTACAGTATTCCATACAGATTTCCCATCCAGTTATTTTTCGGTCAACAATCTCACTGTCTGCAAAATCCAAGATGATATGCTGCAATAATTTTTAGTGTTAACATGGAGGATCTATAGGCCTTGATATATATATATATAAATATATATATAAATATATATAAATATATATAAATATATATATAAATATATATAAATATATATAAATATATATAAATATATATAAATGTATATGTAAATATATATAAATATATATAAATATTTATAAATGTATATATAAATATATATAAATATATAAAAATATATAAAAATATATAAAAATATATAAATATATATAAATATTTATAAATATATAAATATATATAAATATATATAAATATTTATAAATATATAAATATATAAATATATATAAATATTTACAAATATATATAAAAATATATATAAATATATATAAATATATATATATATATAATGCATGGTGTCCATTTACATTCTCATTGATCTTGAACTATTTCTTAAGCTCTGTGTCTTATATTTAAATGGGGGAAAGTAGTATTTAACTCCCTTACAGAGTTTCTCTGAGAATCACTACAGATTTCATGCAAATTATCTAAAAAAACCCATAGTTTTCAATAAATGTTAATCATAATGGAATTCCACATTAAAAACTTAAATTGTACATTGATGAACAAATATTAATTGAATATTATGTTTACTTATTATTATTCCCTCAGGAGACAGGAATGTATGTAAAGTATTCGTGACCCAAATTAAGAATTCCTCCATACACACAATCAGACTTTCTTCAGATCCTCAACCAATTAAATAGATAGCTTGTAACACAGTCTTAGATTTTTCCCATTCCAAAAAACTAGTCTCCTTATTCTCATGATACTCTCCAATGCACAGATAATGTGAATAGATACGAATTCATACTACACATTTGTATCTTTTATATTAAAATATGACTATTATTTTTAATAAATTCAAAACCCAAATTCAGTTTTCAAACACAGAAGTGTAAAAAAGCTCAAAATTATATTTATAATATTGAGTATGATGTATTGCCATTTTACATGTATGTATGTGTTTATACATATATACAACCATTTAACATAAAGCCTATGTTTCCACAGAAGCATGAAAGTGTAAACTGTTTTGAAAATTTACAGATTGTGATGATAATTGTGCAAGCTCTAGTTGTGTGATTATTATAGTAAAATATATAAGAGGCTATTGGTGTCTGTTTATGCTGGATTTTATGTTTCTATCTGGAACACTAAACTCCCACTTGAAGGCACACAAAATGAAACAGCAGTTCAAAATAAAGCTTATGGTAAAAACTTTTAAGATGTTATATCATTTTGGAGTGATAGAGTTTTCTCACTAGTATATCTATGCTGTTCCAAAATAAAGATGCATCTGTAATTTGAAACACAACACTGTACGATGTTTTATTTGAGTGCAAGTGGAAGATGAATGTTGCATAATGTTATGACACATTTTCCATGACATAGAATGGCCTCTCTTTATTTGTGTGTGTGTGTGTGTGTGTGTGTGTACATTTATGTAAGTTTCTTTGTATTTTATCTTGTGTTAGAATTGTGTTAGTTGACCTCAGTTCTTTATTTCCTCTTGGACAGGGCAATTTGTAAGATGTATAGATTATTTTCTCTTCTTCTAATAGCTTCTTTTAGTACTTTAAACAACACACTTAAATCTTAGAAATACAACAGCAACTATTGACTGCCAAGAAAGATGAAGAAATTAGTATCCTTAACATGCCTTTATATTTCAATTTCTCTCTACCTTCAGGCCGGGCAGGGTGCAGTCTACACACAGCACATAGCCTGAGCAACAGACATTAATGATTTTTTTTTCAGAATTTTGTTTCTGTATTACTTTATTCTTATTGCAACCAACTATATTTATATTAATATATAATTTTAAAAATAAATTTTATTTTTAATACATCATTTTGTTCCCAGAACTACAAAAACTATTTTCCCTCAATATTATATCTATGTATATTCAATATTCAATGACTTTTGTAATAGTGTAACTTCCTTATTCCTGAGCTTATATTTATTAATCTCTTAGTGGTTGGATTCCAGCCACAAGTAGTAGCAGTAGGTTTTGCTTGTTAAATTTGAGGCTTTAAACATTTCATAACCTTTTAAGATACATATTCAGACATGAAGGACAATTGAGCTGGGTATCATATTTTTGTGGGCTACGTATTCCATCATAAGTCATTTTCATTGCCTTCTAATACTGAATGCTATAAACTCCAAAATATTCATCATTCATTTAATATATTTTTATTATTGTCTTACTTTACTTACTTGCTTTTCCCATTTTTGCTTTTTATTTTAGATATCCAATTTAGTATATTTCATTTATTTTTGGATGGCACACATTACCTTAAAGCTTTTCAACTTTTCTTATGGAAAAGTTTTTCATAATGGAGCCTTCATCTTCTGTTGCATATTATTGTTTTCTTTAGCGGGGGAGGATCCTATAAATTTAGGTCATATTATATAATATGTGGCTGGTGGCTGTATTTTTAAAGAGCTATATTTTATGAACTTTTAAAATACATTGATGTCTTCTTTTTCTTTATAAGCACTATGAGATTCTTTTCTTTTAGCAGAAGAGTAGAAATACACCTATTAAAATTTTTAGAATTAATTATATGTTCACAGACTAGATTTGCAGGATGAAAACAAGAGAAGAGTTTACTCTGATGTTTATGGCTGCACCTGTGGAAAAAGGCTATTTTCAGTGTTTCAGATAATATAGCACCCTCTTACTCATTCTGCAAGATGATGAGCATTCATAAGCAGAATAAATATTGTTGCTAATGTTATGTTTGTGGTAGTGTGGTAAGAGCAAAAATGAAATCCAGGTCTCATGACTAGCAGGCCAACATATTCACCAGAAGATTATTAAGTTTATTTACTCCAATGAGTGAAGATAAGCAGTAAATTAGAAAAAGTTTTCATTCTATAGAAAGCTGGTATTACTAAACTTCTTTAATTATATTTTAGGTCTCAAAGATAATGTAAAAACTCTAACACCTATTTTTTGTCTAGCATTACTATTCACATGTTATACTTTAATTGGTAGAGTTATAACAGTAATAATCAAATGAGAAACTGAAATTAAAATAAAATCAAAACATGAAGATGAAGGAGACTTCAACACTGTATGTAATGTTTTTAAATTTTAGCAAATAATATGCACTTATATATGTAAAGATTTTATCTATCCATCTAACTATATATTTATAGAGTTGTCAATGAATACTTTTGTAGTGTTCATTTTACTAGCAGTAGAAGGCTCAAGGACATGAGAGACAAGCTGTGCAGAGTTTGCTGAAGCAATTTCTAAAAGATACAAAAGTCTAGAAATGGAAACATCTTTGAGGTGTCTAAAGACATCTGGATTCCAACGTGGCTGAAACCGAGTAAACAAGGGGAGATGAGATGGAAGATGAAGTCAAGTGGTGAGAGGGAGCATGTTCATCCAGCTGTGTATAAGTCGTGCTAAGTACTTGGGTTTTATACTGAGTGAGCTGAAAAATACTGGACTGTTTTAAACAGAGAAGTGATATATGATCTAGCTTAAATTTTAAAGGAAACGTTAGGTTTGTACTGAAGAAATATCCTGGAGTATAAGGGTATCTTAAGTTTTAACAAGGGATTGGAGGTAGAGGTGAGGATAAATAATTATATTTTGGCTACAATTTTGATATAGAAACAACAAAATATCCCAGTGAAAAATATTTGAAATGAGAATCAAAAAAATGAGAGAGAAGTAAAAGGTGACTTTAAGTTAATTTGTATGAACAATTAGAAGAATGGAGCTGACATTTACTGAGATGGGGTGAACTGTGAGAACTGGTTTGTTGAGAGAGGATTAAGAAATCCTTTTGGAAGTAGTTAATTCAGCTAATTGACTAAAATAAGGTAAAAAAAAAATAAAGCTGGATATTTAGGGTCATAGGTAAAATAAAGCTATTTAAAGTTATAAGGTTGGATGTGTTTACTTTGGGAAGTAGTAGATAGAGAAAACACTGATCTTCAAGATTGATTTTTAGAGCACTCAAAGACTCAGAGCTCAGAAGAATAGTGAAGACCCATCAAAGGAGGTAGCCTGTAAAATAAGGCAAGAAACAAATATAGTTAATATTATGTCCTGCAAGCCGTGCTAAACAAAGTGTTTTAAGAAGGAAGGACTGATCAATCATGCCAAATGCCCTATAAATCAAGTAAGAAGAAATCTAAGAGTTGAGCATTTTATTTTACATAAGGTAAGACACTGTTTACCTTTACCATGATCTATTTCAATTCAGGGGTGGGCCTGAAAGCCTAATCAAAGTAGGATCAATAAGAAGCAGGAATGTATTCTTCTTAGGCCAGAATGGTAGAAAGAACATAGTAGTTGAATATCTCTAAACTTTCTGAGGGAAATTCAACTGGCAAAAACTCAAAATTAACTAAAATTTCAAGGTAAACATCTTCATAAAACAAGAAGATCAGTTGGGTGACTATTGAAAAAGTCCAGGTTAAGAGATTTTTGTAGTTGGAATCTGAGTGATAGCAAAGGAGATGACAAGTGGTTGGATCCTTGATACACTGTTTAAGAGGAACCAACTTGCAAGATTAGATGTAGGCTTTGAGAGAAAAAGAGGATCTAAGACAACTCTAATTTTGTTTAAACACAGCATCTTGAATGATGCAGATGTCTTAACTGAAATGGTAGTGATTTTTTTGAAGTGCAAGTCAAGTCGTGGCACAAAGCTGCTTAGAATCTTTCAATGGTTTTGTCAATTCAGAGTCAAATACAATGTCCTTATTATGGTATATATCATAAAAACTGGCCTAACTGGACTCATCTCCAGCATCTCCAGTAATATTAATATCCTAAAATTCTTATTCTGCAATTAGTTGCATAGAGCCTTATGCTATCTCTTATAATTTAATACAATAACCTTTTTATCTGCATGCTTTCATTATACAAATGGATTGTAACGTACCTAAAATTAGAGATTCTACCCTTCCCAAAACATAGAAATAGTCTAAACATATACATAGAAGCTGTTCATATAAACTTTTTAAGTAAATCAAAATATATAATAAAAATTGTTGCTTCCTATAGACTTGGCATAATATACTACGGAAACAATTGTCTTGAATTTCTGAGTGTTGTGGAAATATTATGATGTCCACCTGAGTATTTAATATGACAACCAGAGACTAGGTTCTAGTGTGGCAGAAGTATATTGTTCAATATATCATTTTTTTCAGACCATAAAATAAGTTTTGCATTTTAGATTTTACTTCTGACATACAAGGTAGATGGTAAACTGACCTAATAATAATAATAATGATTTATGTTTCCAGTGTTATATGTCACATGCTTATAGCATAAGCAGCAGTGTTATCAGTTTCAATACAAAATGGTGTGAACCAAAAAGAGATTTCAGAAATATTTCCACGGGAAACCTAAGCCGTTCATCCTTCATGGGACAAAAAGCTAATTGTGGAAGATTGCTATTAAAAAAAACACACACAAATTCCTAATCAACATCTATTGGAAATCACTTAGAGATTTGTATTTCTATAAAAGAGCTACAAAGGGATGATAGATGAGATGGTTTCTCCTGGAATGACAAAGGATCAAGAATCTTATGTAGAATAGTCAGAGGTTTTAAACATAAAATCTTGAAGGATTCTGCTAAGAGTGTAAAAAGCAGGTGTTTGTTCTAAAGCTAGACTACCAGAATAATGAAAAATTCCAGTATAAAAATTCATGAAAGGAAAACTCATAAATGTGTCATAAAAAGATAATTATTATCTCAGATATAAGCCAGATGCTCTCCTGTGGATTGCATATTAATATTCACAGATAGAAAGTTCTGTTTAGACAGAAGCGTTCCATTTGATGGGTTATATATGCAGTAAGTAGAGAAACTGGCTTAAGGGTGATAATAACTGCAGAAGACAGAATCATGAGTTCAGACTTTTGGATATTGTTAGTACTATTTGGTTTTAGCATTTGCTTTTTATTTTCAGGCATTAATGGGCCAATCACAGTTTTGTGACTTTTGTAAATTATATTTTTGTGGAAGTCATTTTCCCCTGTAAGGTTCCTGCTGTTTATATGAATTATATGAATAACATGTATGTATGTTTTGTACAGTTTTTCAGTGTCACTTGGATAAAGGATACTATGTGATCTGAATCTTGTAATTAAAGTTAATTAAACAATTACTATTTTGGAATTAGGTAAACTCTTAAAGAAACCAAATTCTACCCAATTAAATAGCATTTTATGTTTCTTAATATGAGGCCTGAGATAGTATTAAGTAACAGTTGCTCCAGATTAAGGCAACTGATCAATGATCCTAGGCAAATTAACTCATCAAAAATGAAGAAGCTCCCAATACTGACCAACCAGATGAACATGACTCAATCAACATCAAAATCAATGAGGTGAAAACAGTCTGCTTTCAGTGAAAATCAATGGTGGTGAAAATGAACTTCCTTGAACTTGACTTTTACAGATTTGGAGGCTGCTTGAATAACAGAAGGGTATTCCAGTGGTAATAGATTCCTACCTCTTTCTAGTCAGTTTCTAATCCTTTAGAATTTAACAGTAATTCCATGTCATAGTATTTGGGATCTCCTAATGTAAAATTCAACTAAAGCCAGAAATTTCAAGTATGAGCAACAAATGCATCACCTAAGAGCTCTGGAGAATGAAATCTAAATGGGCAGAATGGGCACATCATGAATGAGCCCTTAGATAAATAGCTTACCTGCCATTTAACAAAACTCCACAATTACCTCCACTCTCATTTAGCTCTGGAAAAATACAGCAGCGTATATTTTTGTAAGGTAGCTCAAAACAGATTGTTAGATAATTTGCATGTGTAATAATGTTCTGGTACCCTAGCTTTTCCCCCAGAAAAACAACTTTGCCCTATTTAATAACAGTCCTGAATTTCAATCTAGATTCTTGGGGAAGGCTTGTGATGAAAAGGGTGCTCAGTGTCCATTACTTGGTCTTGCAGCTTGGTCTGTCAGCAACTTCTGCCACTTAGTCAACTTTCTCTTTTTCCTCCCTAAAGTCAACCAGTGCAATTCCTAATACTAAAACCATGTTATCTACATATGATGAGACTTATGGTTCTTTCCAAAGGTGTAAATGACATACTTCCAGATAAGATTTTGAATTTTCCTAAAATATCATCTCGAATAATGTTTGGGTCAAAACATAGCAGATCCCCAAATAATGTAACTCTTTATTGAAGTTTTTTGGAAATTGCGGCTTGTAATTTATATTCCTCTGAAGGAAGGGTCAGAATACTTTTACTGTAAAGGGGTAGACAGGAAATATTTTAGGTTTTGTGGGCTACGTGGCCTCTGTCAAAATGCTCAGCTGTGCTGCAGTAGCATGAAGGTAACAATAGACAATACGTTAAAGAATGAGCATGGCTGTGCCCTAATAAAAATTTATAATTTTCATGTGTCCAAAAGATATTCTTATTTGACTTTAAATCATGTGAAATTTTAAAATCCATTAGGTTGTAGGTAGTACAAAAAGAGGTGCTGGGCCAGATTTGGCTGCAGACTGTATTCTACTAACCCCAGCTCTAAGGCATTCATATGAGGTATTGCTATATATTTATGGGTATACACATTGTTGGTCCTTGTTACAAATGAATGAAACATTCAAACCTCTTAAAGATGTTCTTTTTCTCTCATATTTTCCTATTAAAATGTTTAGCACTCCATATGACTTATTATTCCATAATTAACTAGCATTGCTAGTTTAGATTTTCTTCATTGAGAATATTGGTTAAATTCTATCCCATATTAATCACAGTACATGTTGAATATTCAGGATTAAACAAAATAATCCAGGGATAAAACTCATGGAGATAATCATTAAAGGCATTTTGCGAGCCTTCCCAAGGGAGTGACTTTCCCCTGAGAAACGATGCGTTCCTCAGCTAGATAGGATGGGTTAGGGCCCAAAGCAGTCCAAGGAGAAGAATTTGTTAAGAATGGTGTATCATTAAGCAGGGCAGAATTAGAGGTTAATGGCAGAGAATACCCAGAGGACAGAAACAATAAGTTGGAACTAAACTCTTGCTTTTAGCTGCATGTAAAAGGAAATTGAACTCACGCTGGTGTAAATGACTGAAATGATTTATTTCCTAAGCTAACTGAAAAAAAGTCCTGAATCAGGTATAGTCAAATCAGCCCTCTGCTGTGTGCTTTCTTAGACATTGCTATGCTATGATAATCACTATGCACCTGAAACAATATTCAAAGGTTCTTCAGGTTACTTTGTCTAAAGAGAGGAAAAATCTTTCCTGTAAATAACCAACAAAATCTTCCTGTGTTTCTCAAACCCAAACTCGATTAGAAGTCTATTTCTCTACCAATTCAGTAAACATGGGGCACTATACAGTTATTGGCTTAGGCACTGGCTTAGGCATGGACTTTCTTTTTTTTTTTTTTTGAGACGGAGTCTCGCTCAGTCGCCCAGGCTGGAGTGCAGTGGCGCGATCTCAGCTCACTGCAAGCTCCGCCTCCCGGGTTCACACCCTTCTCTTGCCTCAGGGTCCCGAGTAGCTGGGACTACAGGGGCCCGCCACCGCGCCCGGCTAATTTTTTGTATTTTTAGTAGAGACGGGGTTTCACCGTGTTAGCCAGGATGGTCTCGATCTCCCGACCTCGTGATCCGCCTGCCTCAGCCTCCCAAATTGCAGGGATTACAGGCGTGAGCCACCGCACCTGGCCAGGCATGGACTTTCTGAGCAAACCACTAGCAACGGTATGACTGCCCTTTGGATTTGGGAGTGAGATCGGCATGCTCCTAAGAACAGGGACTGTGCAGTGACTGTATCATTACCTGAAGCCGAACTGGAGTATGAATATTGAGGGGTCAGCAAGTGGCAGCCATGACAAAATTCCAAGTTTTTTCCTATAAAGTGAGCAGCAGAGTGGCATCACAAAATATCATGCAAGGAATGATTTTATATTTGTATTTATTTATTTTTTGCATTTTACTTTTTTTTCTTTGCTAGTAGCACAAAGTCATACTTTAATGACCAAGGCCAGGCATGGTGGCTCAGGCCTATAACCCCAGCACTTTGGGAGCTGAGGTAGGAGTATCACTTAAGTCCAGGAGTTTGAGACCACCCTGGGCAACATAGAGAGACCTCATCACTCCAAGAAAAGAAAAAAAAATTAGCCAGGCATAGTGGTGCACTCCTGTGGTCCCAGTTACTAGAGATGGTGAGGTTGGAGGGTGGCTTGAGCTGAGGAGTTCAAGGCTACTGTGAGCCATGATTGTGTCACTGTACTCCAGCCTAGGCTACAAAGTGAGACCCTGTCTCAAAAAAAAAAAAAAAAAAAAAAAAAAAAAAAAAAAATTAGATTTCAATTTTTTATTTTTAAAATTTTAAACAACTTTATTAAGAGAGAATTCACATATCATACAATTCACACATTTAAAGTGGACAATTCAATAGTTTTTAGTCTCTTCACAGATATGTTCCACAATTAATTGTTTCATCACAACAAAATATTTTCATCAGCTCAGAAAGAAACTTCCTTTACTTCCTACACTTTAGCTATTTCCTTTTTTTCTTCCCTTTCCTCCAGCCTTAACCAAATATTAATCTAATTTCTACCTTTATTGATTTCTCAACTCTCAGCATTTCATATGAAACGATTCATATACTATGTGGCCTTTTGTGATTGGCCTTTTTTACTTAGGATAACGTTTTCAAGGTTCGTCTAAATTGTAGCGTATGTCAGTGCTTCATAGCTTTGTTGTTTTTGTTGTTGTTGTTGTTGAAACAGTGTCTCACTCTGTCACCCAGGGTGGAGTGCAGCGGTGCAAGCTTGGCTCACTGCAACCTCCGCCTACTGGGGTTCAGGCAATTCTCATGGCTCAGCCTCCAGAGTAGTTGGAATTACAGGCATGTGTCACCCCGCCCAGCTAATTTTGTATTTTTAGTAGAGATACGGTTTTCCCATGTTGGCCAGGGTGGTCTTGAACTCCTGGCCTCAAGTGATCCACCCGCCTTGGCCTCCCAAAATGCTGGGATTACAGGCGTGAGCTACCGCACCCAGCCACTTCATATCTTTATTGGCCAAAAATATTTCATTGTATGAATACTCATTGTATAGATTTTGTTTATCCATTGGTCTGTTAATAGACATTTGGGCTATTTCGACATTTTGAAAACTGTGAATAGTGCTTCTAGGAACATTTCCATGTAAGTTTTTGTTAGACTTAAATAACTGTTTTCAATTATCTTAGGTATATACACAGTAGTGGAATTGCTGGTTCATTGGGTTTAATCGTTTGAGAAACTGCCTGATGGTTTTTTAAAGTGGCTGTACCATTTACATTCTCACTAGCAGCATACAAGAGTTTTGATTTCTTCACATGCTCTCCAGTATGTGTTGTTATCCGAATTTGATTCTAGCCATCCTAGTGGGTATAAAGTGATATCTCATTGTGTTTTTATTTCCCTGATGACTAATAATATTAAACATTATTAGCAATTTGTATATATTCCTTGGAGAAATGTTTATTTTGCCCATTTTATAATTTGGTCATTTTACTTTTCAATGTTGGTTTGTAAGAGTTCTTTATATAGTGTAATTAGACGTATAATTTGCAAATATTAGATGTACAATTTGCAAATATTTTCCCAAATTTTATGGGTCATCTCATTTTCTTCATGGTATATTCTGAAGCACAACTATTTTTAATTTTTGATGAAGTTCAAATTATTTATTTATTTTACTGTTCATGCTTTTGGCATCATATTTCATGTTTGAGTTTTATAAAAATACATTTATATCCACATTTGCTATGTCTTATGTCTTTTAGCCATCATTCTTGTTATTGAACTATACCCAATAGTGCCTTACTAAACTCAAGGTATATAATAGGAATTAGAAACATTTCTAAGGGGTTAAATTTATGCATATGAGTTTAAACATTAATACATCTATCAGTGGGCTTACTCTTCAAAACATTAAAAAAGAAGTTAAACAGATGTTACTATCTCAATAGAGGACATTATGGGCAAAACACTTATTAGGGGCTAATCAAGCCACCCATCTGCAGAGAATAAATAGACACCACACCTAGTTTAAAATAATAAAATGTATAACAAGTGCTAATTCACACACCTGGTCACCCTGTCACTCCTGCTTACATAATTGGCTTTGTACTTTTAAATTTCCCTGTGGGAAAAGTAATAGAAAACTTTTGGTGAGTTAAATAATTGGATGGCATCACTGAGAAACATATCATAGTACTTTGTAAATAGTAGAGACTTTACAAATATTTGTCCAAGAATGATATTTCAAAGTTGCTACATGGATTTAGGCAGATGAAGCTGAAACCTGACCAACTGAATACATTAATTCATCCATATCATGGGCCAACTGCTGCAGAAATGAAGTAATAACTTAAGATAGTTTTTGATGCAAACAAGGATGACAATTTTAAAACTGCATTTTTCAAATTACCAATTAAAGTATCAATTTAATAAATAATCATTATAAATCAGTCACTTAAATTATAAAGACACTGACAAAAGCTGTTTGATGTTTACATACCTACCAAAACTCTTATTCAAAATTCTAGAATGACGAAATGTTAGAAGGCAAAGGAATTTCTTGTGATCACCCTGCAGACACAACATGGCCTCTAGCCCAAATTTGGTTCTAATGTCAAGGCTGCTGATACAACACACATAGCAAGAAAGTATGGAAATGTTAATTACTTCCATGATTGAGATTTCTGAGGTGATCGAGGCAGGCTTCCCAGGAAGGTCCAAAATGGCTTGAGAGAGCAGGGAAAGGCAACTGGCTCAGCATTTTTATTGTGGCTGTGGATGCCACTGAGCTGTGAGTTCCATGAAGGGCCAAGGGCTTGAGTGTTTTAAATCTCCTCCTTGCACCAAGGAGAAAGCACCCAGGCTCTTTTTTATCAGCTTGCCTAGATGTAGGGCAAAAAAGAAAGCAGTGGGTCTAAAAAGCTTTAGCAGTTGAACATAAAAAATGGAGTCAGGCTCTTTGTGATGGAGTTCTAGTTAAATTAAGGAGGAGTATGTAGAAATTAGGAATGTGCAGATGCTGGAATCAAACTTATTTGCTTTATTCCCTTCTCTCCCGTGTGCTAGATATCTGACCTTGGGAAAATTACATCATGTTTTTGTATCTCAGGATCCTCATCTGTGTAATTTTTATAATTAGAGTATTTTTTAGAATTTCATTAGGAGTAAATATTTGCAAATTATCCAACTATCTGAGTTGTTATAAGTACTGAAAAAAAAAAAAAAGTGTTGTTTTTTTCCAAAGCCAATGAAGGCTAAGTTATTTGCCCAGGGAATATGATGGCAGAGTTAGGCTAAAAATTAAATGTTGGATGTTCCAGTCTATGTTATTGTTACTACACTGTGAAACTATTCTCCAATCCCCAGAATTAGTCTCAAACTCACTACTCTCCTCAGAGCAAAAATATACCACCTATCTGTGAATCTAAATCATTTTGCCTGGGCTACTTTACTCATCTTTGTGACTTCAAATAATACTTTCTGCTGAAGAAATCCAAATCTGTATTTTTACCCCATACCTCTCTACTAAACTCCTAAACCATATATAAAATTGCCTATTGTAATTACCATTTTTATATTTTTTCTACCTCACAGGCTTCAATCTTAATATGTCAAAAACAGAATTTATTATCTCTATTCCTTGTTCATTGCCCCTGAATCTGCCTTGTCACACAAGTCAGAAATCTGGGAATTCTCCTAGAAAACTCTCACTTATTGTTAACAATATGGATATTGCTTAGATTATTTCTTCATAAACTCTGTATTAATTTTAAAAATTGTATTCTAATTCAGCTTTCAAACCCACATCTGTCTTTTATTCAAAGCTAATCAAAATAATAATAGCTATTATTTACTAAGATTAGTTATATCTTTCTTAAGGTTTTATTTTTTAAACACTTTACCTCATGTAACCCTCTCAATATCTCCATGAGATGGGTATTATAAATGTCTACATATAACATATGAAAACAAATCCAGTACAACCTATTAGGCCATATGACAAGAGTTACAGATAAGTCCGATTGTAGAGCTAGGATTTAAACCAACTGCACCTCATTTCTGCAACAGTTGACATAACATTCTGCTTCTCCTTGTATATTCCCTCCACTTACCAATCTAAAGTTTCACAGTTTTTATACAATCACACAGAAACCTCTTGATATGATTGATACTTAAGGCCCTCTAAGCTGTGACCTCTGTTTGACTCTCAGGCTTATTTTTAGCCTATTCACAGATTATGTTTAGTTATATTGAACTCTTTCATATCTCATTTCTTGGCCTTTGCTTCCTCCATCTCCAACGTGATGGCTGCCTTGAGGGCCAGCTACATAATTTGTGGGAATCGGTGCAAAATAAAAATTCAAGGCCCCTTGTTCAAAAAGCAAGAAAAGAGTGCTGTTAGTAGTATTAAAATATATAAAGCTTTTTTCTTTCTTCTATGGTATTTTTCTAGACATGTCAAGTTTCTTTTATTTTCTATTTAATTTCATTCTAAAACAATTTAAATTAAAAACTTTTAGCAAGACTTTTCTTCATTCATCTTTACATAGCATAATATCAGTTTTAAAAGTAAAAGAGCAGTATGTCAAATCATCAAAAGTATACAGTTCACATTTTGTAGCTCTTATGTGCATTGTGTATTTCTTTCTTACCAAAACAGAGGAAATGCTTCACAAAAGTAATTCAACTGCTTTTATTTTACCTCTTGATATGCAAACAATCTACCAACACTCTACCTTTGACTTGGTGATGAGTAGGAAAGGTCTGAAAGGAAAAGGACGTATGATTTGCCCTATCGTTTGTTTCCTCTTTAGATCATCATTTTCAGCATAAATGATTGAAAGTAGCTTCAGTAATAAAGGAAGTAGCTTAAGTAATAAAGGATACAGGGTTCTTTGGTCACTCGTGTTTCTTGAAGCATGATTAATCATTTTCTTTCTGCTTTTGAATGAAGTTTTGGTTTGGAAAGAAAACAAGACAACAATGTCATATGCTTACTTCTTTATTCAGTCTTGCTAAATTCTGACCATGGGTTCACTAGAATGCAGTACTCATGGGGCATTGTGAATTCATGTGAAAACTGGGGTGCAAGGAACAGTGGGCCTGGTTAGTATGAATATCCTTGACATATGTGCTCTATTGTCACTTTGGATTTCACTTACAAAATGTAAGTTCAAAGATATAATTATTAAGAATTTTAAGATGGTCACAGCAGATCACTAAACCAAGGGCAAGGCCCTTGAAATTGGCTCTGGCTGCCTGGTAAAGATCTACTTCTTTTTGAAGACTCAACTTAGCTCAAACTTGATTTTGTCTTGGAGCAGTCCCTGAATTCCCATTTGTAAAAGTAACCACAATCTCTCTGATCCCAAACTGTACCGTAAGTAGTCATCTGTCTTGGCATCCATCATTAATATGTTAGGTCTACTAGCCACTCTTCCTACAAGATTTTAAGACCTTGACAGTGGAAAACTTGCTTTATTTATAGTTGTAATTTTCCTCTCAGCAGAAAATGTGTTGAATAGATAAATAAACTGATATCTAATTGTAGCTATAGTGATATGGTTTGGCTGGTGGGAGGCAATTGAATCATGGTGCAGGTCTTTCTCATGCTGTTTTTGTGATAGTGAATAAGTCTCATGAGATCTGATGGTTTTATAAAGAGGAGTTACCCTGCACACACTCTCTTTTTGCCTGCCACCATGTAAGATGTGCCTTTTGCCATCTGCCATAATTGTGAGTCCTCTCCAGCCAAGTGGAACTGTGAGTCCACTGAAACTCTTTTTATTTATAAATTACCCAGTCTTGAGTATGTCTTTATCAGCAGCATGAAAATGGACCAATATATATAGTGATTTGTATCTCAAGTCCAAATTCTTAGATCTATAACTTTTTTTCTATATTAATCTTTAATACTAAGCAATATTATGCTTCCAGGCTAAGTTATTAGACATTCACAAAAATTTTATGAAGAACTTATGATATATGCTATGGACTGAATGTGCCCTCCCAATATTCTTATGTTGAAGCTATTACCCCCAGAGTTATGTTATTTGGCTGTGGGGTCTTTGGGAGATAATTAGATATACACAGGGTTTTAAGAATGGGGCCCTCATGATGAGATTAGTGTTTTTATTAAAGGAAGAAGAAATGAGAGCATGCACCCCCAACCCTGCCCACAAAGTGAAGACACCACAGGAAGATAGCCATCTGCCATCTACAAACCAGGAGGGGTGCTCTTACCGGGAATTGATTCTGCTGGCTCCTTTATCTTTGACTTTCCAGCCTCCAGAACTGTGGGAAATAAATTCCTGTTGTTTAAGCCACTTAGTCTATGGTATTTTGTTATGGCAGACTGAGTTCATTAATACACATATAAACTTCAGTTATGGAATGAGTTAGATAATAAGTAAATATCATTGACATACTATCTGTATCAGTCAGTTCTTGCACTGCTGTAAAGAAATATCTGAGACTGGGTAATTTATAAAGAAAAGAGGCTTAATTGTCTCACAGTTCTGCAGGCTGTATAGGAAGCAGGATGCTGGCAACTACTCACCTTCTGAGAGGGCCTCAGGAAACGAACAATCATGGTGGAAGGCAAAGGGGGAGCCAGATCTTCACATGGCCAGAGCAGGAGGAAGACAGAGATGGGGGGATGTGCCACACACTTTAAACAACCAGATCTCATGAAAACTTACTATCATGAGAACAGCACCAAGGGAATGATGCTAAACCATTCATGAGAAACTGCCCCCATGATCCGGTCACCTCCCACCAGCCCTTACCTCTAACACTAAGCATGATAATTGAACATGAGATTTGGGCAGGACACATATCCAAACCATATCACTCTTTGATTCTTACTTTATTGTCTTATTCTGTTTAAACACCAAATTATTTTAGTTAAATTAAACAGTAATTATCTGCTATTCTCCCATTTTGTTACTCAGTGGATATACATAAATAGTGGCGACAAAGTGCTATTTTGAAAGAGTCATGAAATTTGCCAAGATCGTATACACACTCACATTCACATCCACATTCACCACCCTTCCCACATACGTGTTTAAATTCCATGGGTTTTAGTGATGATCAATATGATAAATAAATTATGTGTGGGTTTAAAAAATCTTCAACTGTAAAAATAATCAAATAAATTTATTTAGTTCTCAACAAGAGTTTTATAATTCAAAATATCTTTAGATGGGTGCACAGCACAGAATTTATATGTATGTAAATGTATATCTAAGCAAATGTATGTATTTATAAATTATATATATATACACAATTAAATATGCATAGGCATACATACAAATCTATCTATCTGTCTCTCTACTGATTGATCGAGAAAGAATTCCATAGTATTTGTTATTGTTAATGTAATTATTTTGGTGGAATTATTGATTTTTTAATTAATTAGAAACATATACAATAAGATATTTTTGACAGGTCTTATAGAGAGTGGCCCAAAGTGTATATTTTAAGAAGAGATTCTGCTTCATCTTTGTGCCTAGAACTTTAAGTTTACTAGAGTTTCATCATGTTATAATTCATTTAGGTTCATAGATATAGCAAAGAACATGTATCCATGAAGATAAATACAGAGATAAATGTAAACATATGTAAACAAATTTTCTGTCAGGTAAATGTTTCTCTGTTTAAACCTGAGGATGAATGATTTTGAAACATAACTCACTCATTCTGCCTAAAAAGGCTGGTCCACTTTGAATGACACTTGTTTTTCACACACAGTTTTACATTTGCTGGCTAAGTGTAAATATGTAATCTCTTAACAGATTGGATATATTTTTCATCCAAAATACTTCTTTAGTGGGAAATTCTATTCAGAGTAAAAGAAAATCTCACCATATTGTGGGAACACATTTCTAAATACCGTGTCAGACAAATATTTTCAAAACACATCATGCTGTTAGTTTAAAATTAGGCCTGGCCTACAAAACTGTAGGAAAGTACAGCTCTTATCATTCAGCTCAGTGCAATCTGCCCCTAATTTCAGGTTCAGTTAGGCCAATCACCTGGCAGTTCCAGCCAAAACCTTCCCACCTTCCACCTCTGACACAGGACAAGTCTCTCTGCTCAAATAGAACTTGTTAGGTTCTCCTAAGGTCACACTGAAATTCTTATCAAAAATTAGATGTGCATACTTTAATGAGAGTGACCAGTAATTGAAGTCATTTTCTCAAGGTGGTGCTACCAAGTTACTAAAGGAATTAGATACCGGAATTATCAATGATTTCTCTGACCTGAAAAGGAAGTTGAGGACTGATTTACTTATTTTCATATGACAGAGAAATAAGTCCTTCTGTTGAGAGGGATAAGTGATAAATATTTGTATACTTCTACTACCATCTTATAGATATGCAGAAGTGTTACTTATTATTATATAATCTACTGAAAAATGGTCATTTTTAATAACTGAAATACTTCAAATTAAGACTGACATAATGAAATAAAGCTGGGACATTAAATTAGAATCACTGAAAAGAAAGACCAAGAATTTGGTGTGGCAAACTTGGATGGAATCTTGGCAAAAGAAACAAGTATCTTATCACATAAGCAGACTGATACCAGGAAGCTGTAAGTTAAGGACCTTGACAATTACGATGCCTTTTCCAGTCCCCTTTTGATGATGCCAGAGTGGAAGACCCTCCTACTGCAGCATTTTCTCTTGGTTGTGTAGATGCCAGCAGTAACTTTAGCATGTTGTGAAGTGTCCTCAGCTGTAGAACCTGATCTTGCTGAATGGCTGCACATGCAGATATGCAATGAAAGCTTGTTGAATGAATTTATTCACACTTGGCAAGACCAGCAATCCCAGGCTATATCTTTTTTAAAAAATATAGATTGACAATTTTATCAAGCTACATGTCAAACTAATAATATTTTATATTTTTCTATAAATAATATCAAAATGAAAATGAATCAATTAAAAATCCTAAGTAATGTTTGGCTATTCCTCAAAGTATGATTAAATTTTATTTGATAAAGTTTCAGTGTTCAGTCTTTCTAATTTATTGCAGTATGAATACAAAAATTATCAATTTTCTATGCTGCATTAACATGGATGTTTTCTTACATCTGTCTGCACTAAGAAGGTATAAATGGTGTATAAAATAACAGTCAGTAATATTCTAAACATTAAACCTGTCTGAGAGAATTAAAATGTAATAATGCTAAATATTAGAGCAGTACGTGAATACTGAAATATAGTAAACATACATGAAAAACAATGGCCTGGTAAGATGATGATACATATTATTAGCATGAAATAACAAATCCTTATGTGATTACTATTCAAATCTTTTGGAAAATTATAGATCTCCAAAGGTATTTTCAGTTTATTTTAGTAGAAAGATATCTTCACACCCACACAAAATTTTTCATGTATCTAAATGTTTTGTGAAATTATACGGTGCAATGAAATTATAATGCTAAAATCTTAGGTTCATGTTTTAATGGAAATAATAGCAAAATATAAAACATTTGAGGAAAAATGCTAATTTTATATAAAGTTATGAGTCATATCTCAGGAAAGTCTATGGATTTAAAATATTTATAAGTGTCAAACATGTATTCAAAACAGTTTACTCATTGAAAAATTAATATTCACTAAACTACCATATTTTTTCCAACAGAACAAATTAATATCCTTGATCAGAATAATTATCTGATAGTGTAGTATAGTCTTAGTATACTGTGTAAAAATTTGCATCTCAAAGAATAATATAATATGGTATTACATAATTTTGCATAATATTTATCTTTTGTTATAGGTTTATCAACTGGTGAACAAGGGAAACTCGCTTGAAAAAAGATTTCTTAAGATAATATCATGGAAATGATAATATGTCCATAACTTAAGCCACCTGCTTTGCACCATGGTTTTCTTCTTTTAAAAATAAAACTATCCTGCATTTGCTTTAAATTATTCTGAGGGCAAATGCTCTTTTCATGAAAGCCAGCTGTGCCGAGTAAATGAAAATATGTGTCATATCACAGTTTACTGAAGGGACAAAGCCGAAAACAAAACCTTTTGCTGAACTAATTAGTTGTGAATCAAAGCTTCATCAGAGACTATTCTCTGTTGCTAAATGAAAATCTTCTAAGTACATGGAATAGTTTAACAGCATGCCATTTTTAAATGTATATATGGCATGTATATATATTTGGCATATATATGGCATATATATATTTGGCATATATATGGCATATATATATATTTGGCATATATATGTGGCATATATATATATTTGGCATATATATGTGGCATATATATATATTTGGCATATATATGGCATATATATATTTGGCATATATATATATATGAGAGAGAGAGGTGAAAGCAAATACAGCACCGACAAACTATAATCTACTGAAAAATGGTCATTTTTAATAACTGAAATACTTCAAATTAAGAGCTTGTATATGTGTAGATTATAGTCTAGTTGCAAATCAGTCCCAATGGCCTTGAGTGATTACATCATTAAGAGTACATATTCATATTGGCTGGTAAGCACTACTTCCTTGGATTTAATAAGTCATTTCAGCAAAAATTCAATTTCAGACAATCTAAGGCAGGTTCTGTAAGTGAGGCATCATGGGAAAATACAATATCAAGGTTGCTGTGTTACAAAGCTTCAGAGGGCACCATTTATATACATTATTAATGTGACTCTTTAATCATAATATATAATCTTCTCTGAATAAAGTCCCCTGAGGCAGTGCACTACACACTCTAGGTAGTCATATGTAGTGGCCTTTTTCAACAAAAACAATAATTGCTTAGAAAGGACACTATGGGAATGCAGGGATGGGGAAAGAAAAACTTGACACTTCTGGGAAGAGTCAAATAAAGTTTTAGAGAGGAGGTAATCCTTTTGCTTGGCGTTGAACCATAACAAGGGATTTTTTTTTTCTAGGGTGAGATGGGAAAGATATATTCTGGCAGAAAGCACATGTGCAAAGGCAAGAAAGCTGAAGTTGTATGTTCAGAAAGTGACAAGAGATTAAGCATGGCTCTGGTAGGGAAGAGTGGGTAGGGATTGATATTGGTATATGATAGGTAAGGGTTAATATTGAGGGATTTCGTGGAATATAATTGGGAGAATGACGCCATCATTTTTGTAGTCTGGGAAAAATATCAGTCTGGCAACAGTGTTAAAATAGAATGGAGACACTAGATAGAGTGAAACAAATTAGGAGTTTTGCCATAGTTGAAACAATAAACGATAAGGATGGTAGCCTTGTCTGTCTTTTTCATCATTATATTCCCAGTGACAAGAATAGTGCTTGGAACAGAGAGTTGAACTAATGTGCAGACAGGAGGAGGGATCCAAGATGTATCTAGAAAAATAAAGCTGACAGGACTTGAAGTTCCAACGGATTGGTTCAGAACACTGTAAACTACATTTTATGCCAAGCAATATTAAGCGCGACTGAGATTTGGCCCAAAGTCCAGCTGTTGTTTCTGGTCAAATTACAGTGGCCCAAACACCCAAACTGTTCAAACTTAATCACTTTCCACAAATGTTTACAATGTATTTCTGAGTGTATCCAACTTGAGCCAGCTTTTACTGATTCACATACCCTTTTGTGTTCACCTCTTCTGAACTCTGTATCAAACGACTTCATGTTGGTAATTTGAAATCGCACATATGGGACCATTTACACAATGAAAATTGGCAAATGCTACAAACTAGGGTTTTGTTTTTTCCCCGAAATTCAGTTTTTAGACATTTATCAGCATATCATTGACTACATGAAATCTGTGCTTCTCCTTTCCTGACCTTCCTTCCGCTATTACTCAGCAATTTCCACAAATTATGAAGCCTCTGCAAGGATACGTTCAGAGCTCTTATTGCCCAGTATTCCAAAGCCACCAACTTCAGAGTATCACAGCAGTGCAGGAATCTGGCTCAAAAAATATGCTTTTCTTTGATGTTTAATTTTTTAATTTTTAATTTTTATGGAGGCAAATTGTTGTACATACTTATGGGGCAATGTGATATTTTATCACTAGCATACAATTTGTAATGATCAAATCTGGGCAATTGGGATATCCATTATCACAAACATTTATCATTACTTTGTGTTGGAAATATTTCACATCTTCCCTTCTAGCTATTTTAAAATATACAAGAAGTTACTGTTAAATATAGTTGCTCTATTATGTTACTGAACACTAGATCTTATACTTTCTGTCTGACAGTATTTTTGTACCCATTGATCAACCCGTTTTTATCCTTCCTCTCTGCTACATTTCCTAGCGTCTGGTAACAGCCATTCTATTCACTGTTTCCATGACACCATTTTTTTTGGTTTCCACATCTGTTGGTTTCCACATCTGAGTTACAACATGTGATATTTGTCTTTCTGTGCTTGTCTTACTTCACTTAACATATTACCTTCCAGTGCAACCCATGTTGTTGCAAATGGCAGGATTTTATTCTTTTTTATAGTGAAATAATATTCCATTGTTTATACATTTCACATTTTCTTTGTCTATTCATCTGTTGATAAAAACTTTGGTTGATTGCATATCTTTGCTATCATGAATAATGCTACAATAAATGCTAGAGTGCAGATATCTCTTCAATGTAGGTATTTCCTTTCTTTTAAATATGTACCCAGCAGCAGGAATGCTGGTTTGTATGGTGATTCTACATTTAATTTTTTGACGAAACTCCATACTGTTTTCCATAATGGTTGTACCAATTTATAATTTCACCAACAGTGTATGAGTCTCTTTTTCTCCACATCCTTGCCAGCATCTGTTGTTTTTGTCTTTTTGATAAACTGGATGTGCATATATCATATGCATTTAGCCGTTCTAACTGGGGTAAGATGATTGTGTTTTTGATTTGCATGTCCCTGATGATTAGTGATGTTGAGCATTTTTTTCACATACCTCTTGGCCATTTGTATATCTTCTTTCTGAGAAACATATATTCAGATCCTTTGTCCAATATTCATCAATTTATTTTTTTTTTTTGGCTACTGAGTTGTTTTACTTATATATTTTGGTTATTAATCCCTGTCAGATGATTAGTTTGTAGATATTTTCTCTCATTCTATAGATTGTCTCTTCAATGTGTTGATTGTTTCATTTGCTGTCTGGAAGCCTTTTAGCTTGATGTGATTATTTTGTCAATTTTTGTTCGGTTGCCTGTTCCTTTGAGGTTTTACTCAAGAAATCTTTGTCCAGACCAATGTCTTGAAGTCTTTCCCCAACGTTTTCTTTCAGTAGTTTTATAGTTTTGGGCCTTACATTTAAATTTTTAATCCATTTTGAGTTCACTTTTGTATATGTTGAGAGATAGGGGCCGAGTTTCATTCTTCTGTATATGCATATCCAGTTTTCCCAGCATCATTTAATGAAGAGACTCTTCCCAATGTATTTTCTTAGTGCCTTCGTTGAAAATGGGTTGGCAATTAATGTGTGGATTTATTTCTAGGATCTCTTTTCTGTTCATTTGTCCATGTGTCTGTTTTTATGCCAGTACCATGATGTTTTTGTTACTATAGCTTTGCAGTAAAACTTGAAGTCAGGTAATGTGATTCCTCTAGCTTTATTCTTTTTTCTCCGAGTTGCCTTGGTTATTCTGCATCTTTTGTAATGTCATATATATTTTAGGGTCGCGTTTTCTATTTCTGTGAAGAATGTCTTTGGCATATTGGAGGGATGGCATTGAATCTGTATACGACCTTTGGTATAGACATTTTAAAACTGTTGATTCAACCCATGAGTGTAGGATATATTTCCACTTTTTAAGTTCTCTTCAATTATTTTTCATCACTGTTTTATAGTTTTCATTGTAGAGATCTTTTTCCTAAGTATTTTTTGTAGCTATTGTAAATAAGATTGCGTCCTTGATTATTGTTTTCAGATTGTTTGCTGTTAGCATATAAAAATGCTACTAATTTTTGTATGTTGATTTTCTATCATATAATTTTACTGAACTTATTCGTTCTAATAATTTTTTGTCAGCCTTTAGATTTTTCTAAATATAAGATTATATTATCTATTAATGAGGACAGTTTGACTTATTCCTTTCCCATTTGGATTCCATTTATTTCTCTTATCTATGTGCTCTCGCTGGGATTTGAAAGTCCTTGGCCTAGTTTCATTCTTCTGTATATGCATATCCAGTTTTCTCAGGGCCACTGAATAGCTGGTGAAAGCAGGAATTTTTGTCTTATTCCAGGTTTTAGAGAAAGGCTTTCCACTTTTTTACATTTGATATGAAACTTGCTGTGGTTTGTTATACATGGTCTTTATTGTGTTGGCGTATGTTCCTTTTATACCTAGTTTGTTGAGAGTTTTTACCATGAAGAGATACTGAAATTTGTTGAATATTTTATCTGCACCTATTGAAATGATCATGTGGTTTTTGTCCTTTATTCTGTCAATGTCATGTATCACTTTTGCTTCTCTGTATACGTTGAAACATCTTTGCATCCCTGGGGTGATCCCACTTGATCATGATGAATGATCTTTTAAATGTGTTGTTAAACTCAGTTTGCTAGTATTTTGTTGAAGATTGTTGCATCCATGTTCATCAGTAATTTGCCTGTAGTTTTATTTTCTTAGTCTTTGTCTGGTTTTGAAATCAGGGGAATGCTTGCCTTGATAGAACGAGTTTGAAAGTATTCCCTCCTTGATTTATTGAAATAGTTTGAGTAGAATTAGTATCTATTCTCATTGATTGTTTTTTTTTTGTTTTGTTTTGTTTTGTTTTGTTTTTTTCAGAATTCAGAAGTGAAATCATCAGGCCCCAGCTATCCTTTGAAGGGAGACTATTATTGCCTCTATCTCATTACTTGTTATTGGTCCGTTGATGCCTTAAATTTCTTCATGTTTCAGTTATCATAAGTTGTATGTGTCTAGGAATATATTTATTTATTTTAAATTTTCCAGCTTATTGGCGTATAGTTGCTTATAATGGTCTTTAATGATCATGTGCATTTCTGTGGTATCAGTCTGCTTTTTCATCTCTGATTTTATTTATTTGAGTCTTCTTTTTTTTGTTAGCCTAGCTAAAGGTTTGTTAATTTTATTTTTCTTTTCAAAAAGTCAACTTTTATTGTGTTTTGCCTTGTATTTTTTAAGCCAATTTCATTCATTTCTGTCCTGATCTTTATTAGTTTTTTTCTTCCCCTAGTTTTGTGTCTGGCTTGTTCTTTCTTTGTTCAATCTTTAAGTCTTTAAGGTATAGTGTTAAGTTGTTTATTTAAAGCCTTTCTACATTTTTATGTAGGAGTTTTTTGTTATAAACTTCCCATCTTTCTTTGCTTTTGTATCATAGCTCACACTCCCAAGTTCTACTTGTTCCAGAGTTTTCTAAAATAACTCATATTAAGTACTGTATGAGTCTTTATACCTCATCCTTCAAACCATAATGACTCACATTTTATCCTAGTGGCTTAGAGACAGGCAGACATCATGAAGGTCCCTATTGTCCTTCTTTCTCAGACTCTGCTACTCAACATTTACACTCTGCAACCACCACCACCACCACCACTTTCCAAAGAAGCAACAACAAATCATGTCCAGCACACACAGTCAAAAAGCATTTTTTTAAAAATAGAGCTGATGTAATAGAAGGGTAACAGCTCCACCTCAGCCAGCTAAATGCCTTCTCATGTTGTTATTATGAGGACTCCTGTATGTAATAAACTACAGTGATGACCACAGTATGGGCTTATACATACTAAGTATTTAATATGGCATCATGTACTGTAAGCCTTAATGAGAATTATTTCAAAATTATTAATGTGTGAATAAGCTATTTTATCTGCCTGATAATGTAAACTCTACTCCTCTGAGGTGGATAAAATATAAAATCAAATGTAAAAATTATAATAAATTTAAATTCAGCAAAATGAAGCCTTGACACAAACTAGGTGATATCCTTGGAGAAGAAGCAAAATCTTGAAATAAAAGTAATTTACTTTTACTTCTGGGTGCCTTTTACTGTTTCGAGACCTCTTCTTGCTCATCTTTGAAAAGTTGAGAAAAATTTACTCTTCTGTTCTAACACAGATTTTGTGAAATTTAGGAATAAATGCATGTTTAAAAATGCCATAAACTATAAATACCGTACATATGTTATTATTGCAAAATTCATTGCAAGAATTTAGTCAAGAAAAAATATTGTTTTAGAAAATGAAACATACAGCTTTCACACCTCACCTTAGGCTTTCCCAATGTATTTGACTTTTAAAAAGATTATACCATCCCCTAATATGCTCATTTTGCATTAAACAAAAAAAGTACCTTCTTGCTGGAACTGCCTGTTCACGTCAGTGTGAATGTAACAGTGTCTGGTTTATCAACAGTCTGGTTAATTTTATTTGACCAATGCAAAGAGCTATCAAAATAGTCCAATGTATATTAAATTGACATTAACTGCTTTGCTACTACAAACAGTCAAATGAAAACTTCCCTCAATACTCAGACAGTTTAAGATGTTTAAAATCACAACACAGGTTTACATTCACAACAGATCTAGAGTGGAATAATTTTCTTTTTATTACTTAATGGAGAAGTTCTCAAATGAGTTTGATTCCTCTGTTTTGAAGTACAAGTAATGTTACCCTCCTCAATTATTTCTGTGAAGGTTTTGAAGAAAAGTTTCAAAAACTTAAAGCATATCATACATACTAGTTGCTGCATATACATAGGCAACTTTTACCACAGAATGACAAAAACATATCAAATCTGTACACTTAGTACTAATGTTCGTAATCTATATTCTATTGTTATAGGTTTCTAATGTAAATTTCTGATTTACTAAATAAAGATCATTAACAACTTGTATTTTCTTTTGTTTGTTCTTTTTACTACTGGAGTTCAGCAGAAGAAATATGATCATTTTATGAATGTCTGAGATGTTGAAGAAATATAAAGTTTAATCTAGCCACATTCATAAAAACTTCATCATATTTTTCTGTTGGTTGAATAATTTTATGATAATTAGATTTATGCCAACATTACCTAAAATTTTTTGTTAAATGTTTTTACATTGTATATGTGAAATAAACCTGTATCTGGGAAAGGAAGTAGTTGAAAAAAAATCTCTAGATTATGCTCAAAATATTTGTGATTACATAGAATTTTTACTAGTGAGTTTTTGCCTGAGATAAAACACAATTCCTAATGTGGGTTTGATAAATTAAAACATGAAAAATGGTACCATTCAATGATTAATATAAGTAGTATCTTTCATCATTGGAATTGGTATTGCTTCTTAGATCACTATAGAAATAAATTTTGAAATGATATAGTTCAACAGATCAATAAAAATGTTTTTTTCTTGTTTTATTGTCTTCAATGGTAGCAGAAATTATAAAAATTAAAGATTGAGACCAGAAAAAATTTAATATAATTAAGAATTTCATGAATTGTATACGTCGCCCAATTTATTAAGATTTTGCTGAATCACTTTATAATTTGTATTCCTGTCTATTGCTTTTAAAATAGTTGCTCATTGTATTAGTCCATTTCGCACTGCTCTAAAGGAATACCTGAGATAGTAATTTATAAAGGAAATATGTTTATTCAGCTCACAGTTTTTCCGGCCATACAAACATGGTATGAGCATCTGCTCAGCTTCTTTTGAGGCCTCAGAAATCTTACTCATGGTGGATAGCAAAGCGGGGAACAAGCATATCACATGGTGAGACAAGGAGCAAGAGAGAGAGGAGGAGGTGACAGTCTCCTTTAAACAACAAGCTCTTGCATGAACTAACAGAGTGAGAACACACTTATTACTATGAGGAGGGTACCAAGCCATTAATAAGGGATCCTTCCCTGCCATGACTCAAACACCTCCCACCAGCTTTCACCTCCAACACTGGGGATTGCATTTCAAAATGAGATTTGGAGGGGACAAATATTCAAACCACCTAAATTGTTACATCAACAATTGCAAACTTGCCAACAATTTATAGCACAAATAGTTATAAAGAAAAAAACAGAACACTAAATTTTGCTATACAAATATTCCAAAATTTACATGTACTGTATTTACTTCTAATACTTTTACATTAATTTCTGAAAAATAGTCAAAATTGCATAGTGCATTCACATTTTAAAATAAACTTTTGGTTAAAATATATCATCCATTAAAAACATCATTCATTCTTTTGTTGTGTCTCTGCCAGGTTTTAGTATCAGGATGATACTCATAAAATGAGTTAGGGAGGAGTCCCTCTTTTTCTATTGTTTGGAATAGTTTCAGAAGGAATGGTACCAACTCCTCTTTGTACCTCTGGCAGAATTCAGTGAATCCGTCTGGTCCTGGGCTTTTTGTGGCTGGTAGGCTGTTAATTTCTGCCTCAATTTCAGTACTTGTTATTGATATATTCAGGCATTCTTCTTCCTGATTTAGTCTTGGGAGGGTGTACGTGTCCAGGAAAGTATCCATTTCTTTTAGATTTCCTGGTTTATTTGCATAGAAGTGTTTATAGTATTCTCTGCCGGTAGTTTGTATTTCTGTGGGATCAATGGTGATATCACCTTTATCATTTTTTCATTGTGTCTATGTGATTCTTCTCTCTTTTCTTCTTCCTTATTAGTCTGGCTAGCAGTCTATCTATTTTGTTAATCTTTTTTAAAAAAACAGCTCCTGGATTCATTGATTTTTTGAAGGGTCTTTTTGTGTCTCTATTTCCTTCAGTTCTGCTCTGATGTTAGTTATTTCTTGTCTTCTGCTAGCTTTTGAATTTGTTTGCTCTTGCTTCTCTAGTTCCTTTAATTGTGATGTTAGGGTGTCGATTTTAGATTTTTCCCACGTTCTCCTGTGGGCATTTAGTGCCATAGATTTCCCTCTAAACACTGCTTTAGCTGTGTCCCTGAGATTCTGGTACATTGTGTCTTTGTTCTCATTTGCTTCGAAGAATTTATTTATTTCTGCCTTAATTTTATCATTTACCCAGTAGTCACTCAGGTGCAGGTTGTTCAGTTTTCATGTAGTTATGCGGTTTTAAGTGACTTTCTTAATCCTGAGATCTACTTTGATTGCACTGTGGTCTGAGAGACTGTTATGATTTCTGTTCTTTTGCATTTGCTAAGGAGTGTTTTACTTCCAATTATGTGGTCAGTTTTAGAATAGGTGCGATGTGGTGCTGAGAAGAATGTATATTCTGCTGATTTGGGATGGAGAGTTCATGATCCACCCGCCTCGGCCTCCCAAAGTGCTGGAATTACAAGCATGAGTCACCACACCCGGCCTATCCTTGTTAATTTTCTGTCTCATTGATCTGTTTAATATTAACAGTGGGGTGTTAATGTCTCCCACTGTTGTTGTCTGGGAGTCTAAGTCTCTTTGTAGGTCTCTAAGAACTTCGTTTATGAATCTGGGTGCTCCTGTATTAGGTGCATGTATATTTAAGATAGTTAGCTCTTCTTGCTGTATTGATCCCTCTACCATTATGTAATACCCATCTTTGTCTTTTTTGATCTTTGTTGGTTTAAAGTCTGTTGTGTCAGAGACTAGGATTGCAACTCCTGCTTTTTTTTTTTTTCTTTCCATTCGCTTGGTAAATATTCCTCCATCACATTATTTTGAGCCTACATGTGTCTGTGAACGTTAGATGGGTCTCCTGAATACAGCACACCAATGGGTCTTGGCTCTTTATCCAATTTTCCAGTCTGTGTCTTTTGATGGGGTCATATAGCCCATTTACATTTGAGGTTAATGTTGTTATGTGTGAATTTGATCCTGTCATTATGATGCTACCTGTTTATTTTGCCCATTAGTTGATGCAGTTTCTTCATAGTGTTGATGGTCTTTATAATTTGGCATGTTTTTGCAGTGGCTGGTACCAGGTTTTCCTTTCCATATTTAGTGCTTCCTTCAGGAGCTTTTGTAAGGCAGGCCTGGTAGTGACAAAATCTCTCAGCATTTGCTTGTCTGTAAAGGATTTAATTTCTCCTTCGCTTATAAAGCTTAGTTTAGCTGGATGTGAAAATCTGGGTTGAAAATACTTTAAGAATGCTGAATATTGTCCCCCACCCTCTTCTGGCTGGGATGCAAGGCTGTTTCAACATACACAAATCAATAAACGTAATCCATCACATAAACAGAACCAATGACAAAAACCATATGATTATCTCAATAGGAGCAGAAAAGGCCTTTGATAAAATTCAAAACTCCTTCATGCTAAAAACTCTCAATGAACTAGGTAATGATGGAACATATCTCAAAATAATAAGAGCTATTTATGACAAACCCATAGCCAATATCATACTGAATGTGCAAAAGCTAGAAGCGTTCCCTTTGAAAACTGGCACAAGACAAGGATGCCCTCTCTCACCACTCCTATTTAACATAGAATTGGAAGTTCTGGCCAGGGCAATCAGTAAAAAGAAAGAAATAAAGGGTGTTCAAATAGGAAGAGAGGAAGTCAAATTGTCTCTGTTTGCAGATAACATGGTTGTATATTTAGAAAACCCCATCGTCTCAGCCCAAAATCTCCTTAGGCTGATAACTAACTTCAGCAAAGTTTCAGGATACAAAATGAATGTGCATAAATCACAAGCATTCCTATACACCAATAATAGACATACAGAGAGCCATCATGAGTGAACTCCCATTCACAATTGCTACAAAGAGAATAAAATACCTAGGAATACAACTTACAAGAGATGTGAAGGACCTCCTCAAGGGAAACTACAAACCACTGCTCAAGGAGATAAGAGAGGACACAAACAAACAGAAAAACATTCCATGGTCATGGATAGGAAGAATCAATATCATGAAAATGGCCATACTGCCCAAAGAAATTTATAGATTCAATGCTATCCCCATCAAGCTACCACTGTCTTTCTTCACAGGATTAGAAAAAACTACTTTAAATTTCATATGGAACCAAAAAAGAGCCTGTATAGCCAATACAATCCTAAGCAAAAATAACAAAGCTGGAGCCATCACGCTACCTCACTGCAACCTGTACTTCAATACTATAATAACCAAAACTTCACGGTACTGGTACCAAAAAACAGATGTATAGACCAATGGAACAGAACAGAGGCCTCAGAAATAATGTCACACATCTACAACCATCTGATCTTTGACAAACCTGACAAAAATAAGCAATGGGGAAAGGATTACCTATTTAATAAATGGTGTTGGGAAAACTGGCTAGCCTTATGGAGAAAACTGAAATCGGACACCTTTATTACACATTATACAAAAATTAACTCAAGATGGATTAAAGACTTAAATGTAAGACCTAAAACCATAAAAACCCTAGAAGAAAACCTAGGCAATACCATTCAGGACTTAGGCATGGGCAATGAATTCATGACTAAAACATCAAAAGCAACGGCAACAAAAGCCAAAATTGACAAATGTGATCTAACTAAACTAAAGAGCTTCTGCACAGCAAAAGAAACTATAATCAGAGTGAATAGGCAACCAACAGAATGGGAGAAAAATTTTGCAATATATCAATCTGACAAAGGGCTAATATCCAGAACCTATAATCTATATCCAGTTCTACAAGGAACTTAAACTAATTTAAAGAAAAAAACAAACAACTCCATGAAAAAGTGGGCAAAGGATATGAACAGACACTTCTGAAAAGACATTTATGCGGCCAACAAACATATGGAGAAAAGCTCATCATCACTGGTCATTAGAGAAATGCAAATCAAAACTACAATGAGATACCATCTCTTGCCAGTTAGAATGGTGATCATTAAAAGTCAGGAAACAACAGACACCGGAGAGAACATGGAGAAATAGGAACAATTTTACACAGTTTGTGGTAGTGTAAATTAGTTCAACCATTGTGGGAGACGGTGTGGTGATTCCTCAGAAATACCATTTGACCCAGCAATCCCATTACTGGGTATGTACTCAAAGGATTATAAATCATTCTACTATAAAGACACAGGCACATGTATGTCTATTGCAGCACTGTTCACAATAGCCAAGAGTTGGAACCAACCCAAATGTCCATCAATGATAGACTGGATAAAGAAAATGTGGCACATATACACCATGGAATATTATGCAGCCACGAAAAAGGGTGAGTTCATGTCCTTTGCAGGACATAAATGAATCTGGAAACCATCATTCTCAGCAAACTAACACAGGAACAGAAAACCAAACACCACATGTTCTCACTCATTAGTGGGATTTGAACAATGAGAACACATGGACATAAGAAGGGGAACATCACACACAGGGGTCTGCTAGTGGGTGCGGAGCTAGGGGAGGGATAGCATTAGATGTTAATGTAGATGACAGGTTGATGGGTGCAGCAAACCACCATGGCACGTGTATACATATGTAACAAACCTGCATATTCTCCACATGTATCCCAGAACTTAAAGTATAATAAATATGTATATATATATATATATATAAAAATTCATTCAATTATCACAAAATGAAATTCAGATTTCTACCGCATGTGCATAAAGAATATTAGTTCTGCTTGTTTTTTGCCTTATAAAAATGGAGCCATATAGTATATTTCCTTTTGTGTCTAGCTCTTTACCTAAACATTATTTTTAAGAAAATCAGCCAATCTGATGAGTAGAAGCTCACTAATTTTCATTGCACTCTTTCATTACAAGAATATACGTCCATGTTTTATGCATTCTTGTTTTGATGAACAATTGAGTTGTTTCCAATTTTTTAATGTTAAAAATAACACTTAATGAACATTTTGCAATTTCTTTTGAGACAAATATATATTTCTGTAAGTATAGAGTACAGCGGAAGTGTTGGGTTATAGGAAATGCACAAATTCACTTTCGTAGATATTGGCAGTTTCCGAGGTGGTGGAATCAATTTGTATTCCTACCAACCACTGTATATGAAAATTCCAGCCAATCCAAACTTTTATTAATTTTCTTTATTTAGACTTTCTACACTAGTAATAACTCATTGTGTTTTTAATTAGTATTTATCTAATGAACAGTCAGAATAAGTATCTATTTATAATTGTATTGGTCAGTTGTTCAATGATTTTTTTCTTATTGATTGATCAATTGATTGTATGATGGTTAAGTATAGGCATAACATTATTCAGTAGATTAAACCTATGCATCTTATGTAATTGAAACTTTATGCTCATTTGACAGCAACCTCCCTTTTCCTCCTCTTCCTAGCTTCTTCCCAAACTCTACTCTTTCTCCATGAGTTTGGCTATATCTAGATAACTCATTTAAATAAAATTGTGCACTAGCTCTCTGACTCGTTTATATCACTTAGCACAATGTTCACCCCTTTTTTGAAGGGCTTGTTGAAGTTCCTTGCCTATTTTAAAAATTGTTTTCTGGCCAGGCGTGGTGGCTTACGCCTTTAATCTCGGCATTTTGGGAGACCGAGGTGGGCGGATAACCTGAGGTCAGGAGTTCGACAACAGCCTATCCAACATGGCGAAACCCCGTCTCTACAGAAAATACAAAAATTAGCCGGGCAGGGTGGCATGTACCTGCAATCCTAGCTACTCAGGAGGCTGAGGCAGAAGAATCGCTTGAACCCGGGAGGCGGAGGTTGCAGTCAGGTGAGATCACACCATTGCACTCCAGCCTGGAAACAAGAGCGAAACTCTGTCTTAGAAAAAAAAAAAAAATTGTTTGCTTTCTTCTTGTTATTGATCTTTTTGTTGTTTAAAATATTGTAAATCTCTTTTATCATTCATTTCAGAAGTCTCTACCCTTAATATCATCCAATTTATTTGCTGCTTTGCTTATGGTTAGTGCTTTTTGGAGCCTATCTTATAGTCAAAGAAATATTTTCCTATGTAGTCAAGAAGATATTTCTTATTCTAACACCTTGATTACCCCACTTTTCACTTTTTTTTAATCAACAATTCATCTGAACTGATTTTCAAAATAATGTAAAGATATTACATTTTACTTTTTCTCTATATATCTCACAAACTCACCCAATAACAAACACAGAAAAGGCTATCCTTTCACCACTGCTCTGAGTATCTATGTATCTATCTCTATCTATCTTTTATTAACACTTTATTTCATTCCACTAGTCAACTTTTTACACTACTTATACCAGTGCCACATAGTCAGAATTACTGTTGATTTATAAGATTTTCAAATGCTTACACTTTTTCCATGTATTTTTTCCTATGAAAGTTAAAAAAAAATTCCATATAAGAAAAGCTGCTCACATTTCATCAAATCTTTAAATAAATTAAGGGAGAATTGATCTATTCTTAATATTGACTCTTTACAATTGTTGACATCATTCTATTTATTGAGGTCTTCTTTAATTTCTTTTAATAATATTCTACAGCAACCTGTGTAGAGAACTTACACATTCTTAATTAGGTCTACTCCTAGGTTTTTAATATTTTTCTTCTAGTATAAAAGCTATTTCTTAAAACCATTATTTACTAAGGGTTTGCATAGAATACCAATAGATTTTTATATATTGATCCTGTATCTAGTAAACATATGATAGTAAGTTATTAACTTTAATAATTTACTCATATATTTATTTGGAATTTTACTACAAAATAAATAATAAATACACTCAAATCGTTTGCTTATTATGACAGTTAAATTTCTTCATTTCCTGCCTGCATACAATTTATTTGACTGTCTGATTGCACTGTCTACAATCTTCACCAAAATTTGTAATAGAAAAGATGATAGCAGACATCTTTACTCATTTAAAGCATCAAAGAAAATGCTTTCACAGTTTACTTTTAAATAGAAAGTTTAGGGGAGTTTTCAAAGATATGCTTTATCAGATTTAAGGAAGTTGCTTATAGTCCCAATGTAGTAATGATTCTTATCATGTATGGAAGTTTATCATAATGCTGTTCTGAATCTGTTGAGATAATCCTATATGTCATCCCTTTTATTATGTTAATGTAATGAATTATATGATTAATTTTTATATGTAAATAAACTACAGCTTTCTAAAAAAGATTAACTTGACAAAACTGACACAAGGTGTTTTGGGTTTTTTTTTTTTGAGACAGAGTCTCACTCTTGTCACCCAGGCTGGAGTGCAGTGGTGCAATCTTGGCTTGCTGCAAACTCCGCCTCCTGGACTCAAGTGATCCTCCTCCTCAGCCTCCTGTGTAGCTGGAGTTACAGGTGCCTGCCACCATGGCCAGCTAATTTTTGTATTTTTAGTAGAGATGGGATTTCACCACGTTGGCCAGGGTGGTCTCAAACTCCTGACATCAGGTGATCTGCCCGCCTTGGCCTCCCAAAGTGCTGGGATCACAAGCATGAGCCACCACACCTGGCCAAAGATTTTAAAAAATATTTATAGTATTAAAATACTCATGTTCAATGTTAAGTCGATGTACTTGGTTATATTAATGTCATTCTATATTAATAGTATTAATGAAATTGAAAAGCAAGAATTATAAATATATGTCAAACATAGTTCAGAATAAGAAAATACATTAGAAGAATTTCTCTAATCTTCACTTTTTCTACCAAAAGCATTCCTAATAAACTGCACTATTTCAGGTTTAGGCATTGAGAGATGTTAAATAAAGTTTAGATATTTCTATGTATGTATCTGTAGATATTAGTGATTGAGTAAATGATAGGGACAAGTGGGAATAAAGAATTAGTGATTGATCAGGTGCTAGGAATAACTGAACCTAATTCCTAGGTTTCTGCTTCAGCAGTCATGAGAAGGGTGAGGACATGGGCTGTAGGACAAAAAGGTAGAAAGGAGATAATTAATTCTGGTTTGAACATTTTCTTCTGGTGATCTGAGATTTAAAAAGTTATTTTGATAGCAGACATGCAAATAAGTTTGTATTGTTTTATATTCATATTTCCTATTACTTTCCACAATGCTACAATGAGCATATATTATGTTTACGTCTAGAAAAATGATAAAATCTGTCATCCATAGATTACTCGAAGAATTTTTATGTCTGATAGTGATTGTGAAGCCCAAATCAGATACACCAACAATAATAACTGTTTGCTTTTGCCTATTGATATTTAATCAGTAAAAAACCATAAAGAGAATAATATAAATGAATTTTTGTTTCCAATTTCCTAAGAAACACTAAAAGTTTTAAGATTATTACTTAAAAGTTCTTTAAAACCTAGACATTACTTTTCTTAGTACTATCTAGTCTGCTAATAATTTATTGAGAAGATTTTTACTTTCTGTAACCACTATTTTATTTTCAAATCCATCTACACTAACAGTGATTAAGAATATGGAATGCACATTTCTATGGTATAAGAAAGATTGTATCCCAATATTGGACAATTATGTATATATATTTTTATGATGATTTAAATAGAGTTTTATCTTGAAATCCTATGAGGTATTTCCCAGTCCCAAGGTTTAATACACTAGAGATGGAATTTCACCTACCATTACACAATATCCTTCTTACTGTCTCTTTGAAACAAAATAGTTCTGTTTCCTGAGCTAAAGTCATGTAGTGTTCTAAAAACATATTCAAGAAATAAAATGTGGATTCTATTTAAGCAAATATTATAAATAATATAAAACTATTTTATTTCAAATAAACATTACAATTTTAAGAGAATTATAATATTAAAAAATTTATTCCTACATATATTGAATACACTGTAATTTTTTTTGTCTAGTCTGAGGGTACTTCTAGACCTTGGGGTTGCCAAAATAATGATGAATATTTTACCATAATTGAAAGAAAGTGCTGACTTGAGAACATTTTATAGAATACCATATATCATGGGTTTACCATATTTTGTGATTTGGGCATGTAATTTTTCTTTGTTTTGGAACACTATGAAAAGTAAATCATACCCTTGAATTTGGAGAAAAGCATAATGTAATGGTTGAGTTGGAGCTATATTGTCTGAACTTCAAGTGATTCTCCTGGGCTCAAGTGATCCTCCATCTCCAGCGTCCTGAATAGCTACCACTATAGGCGGTTGCCACCACAACCGTCTAATTTTTTAAACTCTCTCTTTTTTTTTTTTTTTTTTTTTTAAGAGATAGAGTCTTGCTTTGTTGTACAGGCTGGTCTTGGAGAACGCATTTTGCTCTTTAAAAGATCCCTAATATGAGGTGTGTTTAGGTTTGAAGTGGGTATATTCATGCTATTTAAGATTACAATAGTGAATGGATGTTGGGTGCCAAATTAGGCATAAAGTTAAAAGAGATCTCCAACACCGACAGCAATATTGAAATTCAGAAGTAGAAAAATCAAAGCTCTGCTCTTGCATGTCAGGGAATGTATAACATATTAATAGAATCCATGTCAATACTAATATTTAAGTTTACATTACCATTATTGACTTAACCTAATGCCAATGTCACAGTGTTGTTATTTTATGTAGTAAATGCTTTAGAAGTGGTTCATGGCTGGCAATGATTGAAAGAAGGTAATATTGCCTGAAAGTAAAAATCTATATTCCATTGTGAAATCTCAGCTAATACACCACTTTGATCCATTATTTAAGATCATTCTATAAGGAAATATGAAAAATAGCAACAATTTTACAATTTTGTTATATGTAGTAGCATACATCAACTAGAAAATATTTAATGAATTTTACAACTGTGTACTTCTGTTATTTTGTTAGATATAATTTTCACAGCAGTTTTGAGTTTTATTTTTTGTTATACGTAACTTATTAAAAATGACAGCCACTACTGTGGATTAAGCTTTTCTGATTCTTCCATAAAATGTTGTTTGAAAACAATTTCATATCCTTTATGTTGGGAGTAGAATTAAAGATTTAATAAAAATCCTATAGAGAATGCTAGATAGCAGATAATATTTATCTTTATATATATACACATGCATTTGTTTTTCATTCTTAGTTACTAGGATTATTTTGCCACTGAGAGATTAAAAAAATAGTAGGTACTATTTATTTGAGGACTACCATATTCCAAGGGCTTTATATGCATTTTCTTGTCACAACATCTCTGCACGCTAGTTTCATTTGACACACTTATAGAAGAACAAACAAGCTCAATGATATTAAGCAATTTGACCAGGCTTAGCTTCTAAAAGGGTTCATGCTTGTATTAGTCTGTTCTCACTCTGCTAATAAAGACATAACCGAGAATGGGCAATTTATAAAAGAAAGAGGTTTAATTAACTCAACAGTTTCACATGGCTGGGGAGGCCTCACAATCATGCTGGAAAATGAAGGAAGTCCATAGGGACATCTTACATAGCGACAGCCAAGAGAGCATATGCAGGGGAACTCCCCTTTATGAAACCATCACATCTCCGTGACACTTACTCACTATCACGAGAACAGCACAGAAAAGACCCGCCTCATGATTCATTTACCTCCCACTGGGTCCCTCCCACAACAGCTGGGAATTATGGGAGCTACAATTCGAGATTTGGGTGGGGGCACAGGAAAGCCATATCAAGGCTATTTCCAGATAGCATGTTCTCTTTCTAAAAGACTGTGCCAATCAAGATCCTAGCAAGAAATATATGGCACATTCAAATACGTAATTTGAGGACAGCTTAATGAAGAGATTATTTACATATATGTGGATGGGTTTAGGACAACAACAAGACATGAGTCAATAACCTCAGCCTCATAATGCAGGAATGAGCTGCATAGTAAGAGGTACCACATAGTAGCTATAGCCATTAAAAGAGGAATGCAGCCAAACTCATGGTCACTTGACTGGGAGACAACTGACAAAATAAAGACCCAGAGCTTCATCTTCTATTGTCCTCAGCACTTTTGCTGGTGCCTCATATTTCCAAGCTGGAGTATACAACAGCCCACTAATGTAGTCCAATGGTGGACATAAGATATTTTGGAGACAATTACTAGACAATTTTTTAATTAGAAGGTAGTCTGTTCTTACAACATATGCAAATTATTAGCCATGCTAATTTCGGTTTTTCAGACAGGGAATAAAATGCTAATTAAATCTAAATCTCATATAAAGTGGGTGTTTGCTAGAACTGAAAATGCATTATAATGATTGGGGAAAAAAAGCAGTTGACAGATTTGAAGTCATACTCTGAGGAAATCAAAGTTGTGCTTTCTCCTTCTCATTACTTGCTTTTTCATCCATTTCTCACTTTATTTATCCAGAAACTGCCAATCCCAGAATTTATCATTATGTTGGGATGAGGTAGTGAAGACACAATACTTGCTTTGTCGCCCAGGATGGAGTGCAGTAGCACCACGATAGTCTCAAACTCCTGCACTCAAGAGATCTTTCCGCCTCAGTCTGAGGAGTAGCTGAGATTATTTACAGGCGCGAGTCACTGGGGGCCAGGCTTATTGCATTACGAATATGTTTTTATTTCAGGAAAAGTTAAAGACCTGGTTTGATGGGGGTGAACAGGAAGCAGTCAAGCTAGAATGCTCATTCTTTCATGTACTACGTTGCACAATTGTCAGAGGGTCCTAGCAGAAGAGACTCCATCTTGAGTAAAGACTGGATGAGGCCAAACCTGCCGGGATACATTCTCAGAGGAGTTAGGCACTCTTGGTCACAAGATGTTTATGGTTGAGTGAAGGAGTTAATTATGTTAACTAAATAAATAAAGACTCAGAACTTATGGAAACTTCTTGATATTTTATGAACAAGAAGCATTTAATAATCTAAGTTTTCTTAAAAATAATATTACACTCATAAAGTCTTGCTAGCCTCAATAGTTACCCAGGAAAATAACAATACTAATAAGCCTGTCACAAGCTGAGAACAAGCTTTTATAATGAGGTACAATATTCTTAGCCTTAATATCCTATATAAGCAAGCATTTATCTTTAAGGTAGCGGCCTTCCTTCTCTTGCTTTCTGGGGATGCCTTACTCTGTAATAGAATGATTTCTAATAAACGGTGTTAACTTTACTGTACTCTGCAACTCACACACGCGAGATCCAAGAACCCGCTCTTGGAGTCTGGAAGAAGACCCCTTTTTCGGTAACACAATGAAAACCCTTAGACTTACTTCTGCTTTCCAGAGTTGTTCATGAATCTGATAGATTATGATGTGATTTTACCACACTGTTGCAGCTGTACGCTATGTGACTATTTATATGAGAAGTTATCCGGTTGCACAAGTACACCGATGTACTACCTGATAGCTCTAGTTGCATATTTGCAGGAAAAAACACAAATCCGAAATATATATATATATATATATATATATATATGTATATATAAAATATATTTGTGTAAGACATAGGAAAAATTTCCCTGACCTATGAAAAGATTCGACAAGAAAGAAAAACTAGTAGGACTTTTCTTGAATACTGAGAAAAATATCTTTGAAAATATTTTTCTCCTGAAAAAGGGTAGGTAAAAGTTTAGAAAAAAAAATAATTGTTTTAATAAAAGTGCAAATAGCTATTCCTTCTATAAATTAGCACAAGAAAGCAGGTCGAGGTATATAGTAAATGAATGAATGTCATAAAAAGAAGAAAAATTAAGAGTAGAATTTAATAGAATTAAAATATGCATGTAAAAGGTAAAAGTAGAAATATAGGGAAAAATCAAGTCTACGATGTGGAGGAGAAACACGAGAAGTTCTCAGGTAACAGATTAAAAAATGAAAGAAATGTTAAAAATTGAAACAAAAAAATTACAAGTAAAACTAAATGAAATAGAAATACAGTCTAACATTTATAAGTGTGCATATAAAATATTTTCCTAATATAAAAAATATTCAAGATGTACTGAAAAAATATGACTAAGTTAAAAAGTCCCAAGTCAAGGACCCTAAGCAGAATAATGTATTCAATGTTTAAATTGTTTAAATAAAGATTTAGTTATAGCCTGTAAACTTAATGTTAACGTTTGTAAATATGGGCAGAAAATATTCATATTGACTACAAAATATACATGCTCACCTAGTTCTCCTATAACATAATAAAAAATAAGATGCTACAGACTAGAAGTTTTCAAAGGACAAAGATTTAACTAAAGAGTTCTAAAGGCCAGGCACGGTGGCTCACACTTGTAATCCCAGCACTTCGGGAGGCCGAGGCACGCCGATCACCAGGTCAGAAGATCGAGACCATCCTGGCTAACATGGTGAAAACCCATCTCTACTAAAAATACAAAAATTAGCCTGGTGTGGTGGTGGGCTCCTGTAGTCCCAGCTACTCGGGAGGCTGAGACAGGAGAATGGCGTGAACCCGGGAGGCAGAGCTTGCAGTGAGCTGAGATCGCGCCACTGCACTCCAGCCTGAGTGACAGAGTGAGACTCCATCTCATAAAAAAAAAAAAAAAAAAAGAATTCTAAACTCAGATAAATTTTCATACACAAAGATAATCAACAATAATACAAAAAATGCAAAATTCAGGAAACTAATTTTATTCTAATTACAAAAGATACTTTTAAAAAATATATTGTTATTTAACAGTAATTAACAGTTCAGAACTCAAAAATATTATGTTATTTAACTGTTACTTAACAGTCCAGATCTAAAAAAGATCATGCTGTAGATGCAGTTGTAAGATTTGATATCAATTAGCACAAGCTTAAATATTTTTAATGTTTAAGAATATGGCAAAAATTAGTTATACATTCTAAATACTGTAAATTCTATAAAATAAGGTAAAAGAACAAATAACTGAAGAAAATATTTGCAAGCTTAAATATAACTATATAATAAAAATCTATTCCATATCCCAAATAAAAATTTCAAATTTCAGATGTTTAATAGGTGGTATATAGGTAGATATATAGAACCTGAATTGCTATTTAACCTAGACAAGTGTACAAATCACTGTTTTATTCCAAAAGTGTAAATTTTGATACATAGATCATAAACATAAATAAACCATTAGGAATGAATAAAAATAGGTTTAGTTTCCCAATAATTACAAAAGACAAAAGCAAACAATATGTAATTTATGTGACTAACAAAACAAAACCACAGGAAACAATGAATAACATAAAATAAAGTCATAAATAGGGGAAAGCTGTCAACTCAAAACATAAAAGTTATTACAACTTTTAACATCCTCTATTTAAAGGAAAGGATGTTCTGATTAAAAGCAAAGTTTGAATTGATACTACTATTAAAATGAAGTTTTTATTTTAAAAATAAAATGAAATCAGTAAAGAATAGAATATAGTCTTTAATAGTGCTGAAGCAGAGTGGATCCCCACAAAGTGTCATGGAGCCTCAGAGAAGAATGTCTTATATGATTCTATCATCCTTATTATTTTAACTGATGACAAAACATTGGCATATGTGTGTGTCTAAATGTACAATTTGAGGACTATAGCTAAATAAAATTGTATTGTATTAGATTTTTGTTAAATAAGTAGATTTATCTGTTCTGTTTTACCATAGTAACCACTTAAATGTTTATACGTAACCCACATCATGTTGTAAACCTCAAATATACACAACAAAATTTATTTTTGAAAGTCAAAAAAAAAATTAAATTTATGAAAAAATAAAAAATGGCCAAACACACAAAATTAGGAGGCAGGTTTGACAATAAACAATAGAAAGAAGGGTTTATTGAGGCAAATGGGATAATTTTATATTGGTGGGAATTTAAACCCATAACAAAGTAAAAATAGTTATTAATCTCCCTTTACCTATAAACTCAGAATATATATTGAAATTTTATAAGAATAAATTGATAAAAACATACTTTATTGACACTTAAATGCAGTGCCATTAATCTATAAATTCAGACTAGTTAATAGTCAGATAATAAATAATTTCAAAATAGATAAACATCATAACTCTAACAAGATTAGCCTGAAAGAGGGAGAAGAAATGAATCTATTCCCCATGAGTGTGGTTTCCGTGATGCTCAGAAAACCAAGTAAAAGTTACCGCCTGTTATTCAATAACTTTAATTCTAGGTATCTATAGAAAGGCAATCATTAAAAATGTAGAGAACTTAAGAGACACAGATTTACAAAGTTGTCTCTTTCAGCATTCTTTACATGGAAGAAATTGGAAGCAGTATACAAATATAACATTAGCAGAATTAAATAAATTATGATATACATGCACAATAAGAAAATTATTCATTAAAATTATACATAGAAACAAAAATATTTAATAGCCCGATACCACATTAAAAATAATATTTGACCGGGCGTCTTGGGTCACACTTCTAATCCTGTCATTTTGCGAGGCCAAGGCAAATGGATCACTTGTGGTCAGGAGTTCGAGACCAGCCTGGCCAACATGGTGAAACTCTGAGTCTATCAAAAAATACAAAAATTAGCCGAGCATGGTGGTGTGCGCCTGTAGTCCCAGCTACACTGGAGGCTGAGGTTGGGAGAATCATTTGAACCAGGGAGGCAGAGTTTGCAGTGGGCTGAGATTGTGCCACTACACCCTAGCCTGGGTGACAGAGTGAGACCCTGCCTCAAAAAATAAAAATAAAAACAATAAAAAATTATAACAATATTAAGTAAAAAATCAGGATGTAACAGCATAATCTCACTGAAAGAAAGACAAATTTATATTTACTTTTTTAAAGATTTAGACATAAAAGGCATTATACTAGCATGATATATTGATATTACCCAAATGTTGGGATTTTAACATCTGTACTTTCTTACACTATTTCCTAATTTTCTATAATGAATGGATCTTTCTTTGATAATCAAAAAGAAAATTGAAAGCAATGGGGTAATCTCCTTTGTTTAAATAAAATAATAATATAGACATATAGATCATATAGGCATATAGATGTTTATGTTCATATAGACATGTAGACATTTAAATATGGTTTGCTACAAATGAAATTTAAGGAAAAGCCTTGCCACTGTGAGTATAACATTTGTTCCTGAAAATCACTCATACAGAGATGAAAAACCCAGTTTATTGGGGAGTGATCATATACAATTAAATGTTCACACACACACACACACGTAATTGTTATTTATGATCTCAAGTCTCATCTGTAGTTGGCTTTTTTAATCCATCATATTTTAAATTAAATACAAATAAGTTCTTAACAAATAATTGAACCAATCACTTCTGTTTGGTTTAGCAGCCATACATACTAAGCATATTTTCTATTTGTTTGTTTTTCAGGTTAGGGACAGTATTTTTCTTATTATAATATGACTCTTCAATTATTATAGTAATTATCAATCTCTCAGTTATTATTTAATAAAACTTTATTGAATAAATGAATTAGTAAATTTAATACATTGATAAATTGGTATCATTCATTATTCACTAAAATTTATAGATATTAAAAAAGAAAAATCTCAGATATAATCATTAAATCGGTAGGATCATATGTGTAATGGTGGCACGGAGTATATGAATGTATCTTTTTATGATATGTTTTCCAAAGCAGGCCTGAAAGAAAAAATAAGTTGCTTATCTATTACTTTTAATTTATAATATAAAGTACACACACACTTAAATTTCAGTAGAGAATTTCAGATTACATGTATTATTCTACCAATTTACCTTTCCAATTTCTTCCTGTTTTGTCCATAACTAAAGATATGAATGATGTTTACAACTGACAATTCTATTTGAATCTCACTTTTTCTAACTAAAGCCATAAAAGATACATTCATATAAAATGTTACATAATAATCAAGACAGTTTGATTGCATATTCTTTTCAAATTCCATATGCATGCACACTTTCTATTACTGCTAATGAGAGCTTTGCATGTGTTTTGATGGTGACTAGCATTTGGTAATTTTAGGAAAATGCACATATTGTTAAGTTCTCTTTTTCTCTTCTTTTTTGCTCCTTTGTTGGTTGTTGAGGGAACAAATTCATGGAATATTACAATCTGCATCCTTCCAAAAGGATCCTTTCAGTGCTTTTAAAATTTAATTATATAACACATGATGGGTTTAAATCACCTCCTCTCATAATGTAACCCGTTAAAAAACAGTTGGTTTAGTAACTTGTTTTTATTGTGTGAAGATGAGCAATAGTGTATCATTATCTGTTTCAAATTGGGAATATCATTAAAGACATTGGCAGCACTCAACATTGAAAACTTCTTAAGATTTACTTTTAATACATCTCTTTTGAAAAGCAATACTGTGGACTTTTTCATTAGGAAAGAAAAGAACATTTTCAAGTGTGGTTGCAAACAAAAGAAAACAAAATTTTATGGAAATCTTTACCCAGTTCTCAGCACTGGCTGCTCATCACAATAATTTGGGAAAATTACTTAAAGAAAATATTAATACCTGTCTGACCTGCATATCTAATCAATTAAATCCACATCTGAGTCCTACTTTGCATGAGTAGACTCCAACTTATGAGCTCTTAGCAATCTAGCTCACAAGATTGTGGTGAGAAATTACATATTAATTTACCCATGTAGAGGATAACATTATGATAACTGTTCATGATAAGCAAATACTGTAAGTCTTCAACATCATCAATAGGTTCTCAGAAACTGTAACTTGAAGCAAAATGACATATAATGAAGCCAATTTCCCATAGGTGAATTGGTATTAACAAAAGTTAAGTTCTTACAATATATTCTGGTCATAAAAACATCACCAAACTTCCAAATAGAGACTTCAAATGCTTCTAATATTAAACTTCAAAATACTTACATACATTAAAGAAAGCAGGAAAGATTATTATTTACCCAAATTTTGTTGAGTCAGTGAGTGACAGTGGTCATAGTGGTGGTGGATTAAATAAAAAAGCAAATGTTTGCAAAGCTAAAATTGTCAGGAGCACCTCCTACTACCACACAGTCCAAAACCAAACATGAACAAATATGGCCCATAGCACATTGTCCTACCACATTTTTTGTCATTCCGCATCAGTATAATTATCATATACTCTCCGAATTTTTATCCAACAATAATTTGTATTCATTCATTCATTCCTTTTCTAACCCACTTATTTCAGCTCTGAGTCCCAGATGCCTAGAGTCTATTCCAGCAGCTCAGGGCATAGAGCAGGAAACACCCTGGACAGGATGCAATCCCATGGCAGGCCGCACTCACACCTACCCACTTTCACTCAGAAGAAACCATGTAGACAGGCCAATGAACTTAAGGGACACAACTTGGAGATACGAGAGGAAACTAAAATACCTGGAGAAAACCCATGAAGACATGGGGAGCACGTTACCAACTCCACACAGACAGTGGCCTCAGCAGGAATCAACTATTTTTCTCATCAATGTCACAATATTGAATGAAATGATGCTATTCAAAGACCAGCTGTCACCCTGGATATGACTTTGGCATCTTGTAATTCACAGATTGCACATGGGGACTGAAAGCAAATAACTGACTCTTTTTACACATGAAGGGGGGGTTCAAGCTAACAGCAAATATACATATCTATGCAACATGAGAAAAATGCACTTGGTCTAGAATGAAACGTGGGCTGATTCTTTAAGACAATAAATAAATAAAACAAACAGTGAAAAAGTTTCCTTTCCTTCTATATTTGTGAAATTACCATTTCTAAACAGTGAAAAAGTTTCCTTTCCTATTTAAGACAATAAATAAATAAAATAAACACTGAGAAAATTTCCTTTCCTTCTATATTTGTGACATTACCATTTCTAAACAGTGAAAAAGTTTCCTTTCCTTCTATATTTGTGAAATTACCATTTCTATGCCTAGAATGGAGGATGCAGAAGAATATTTATTTGAAAACCTTGTTTCTCGCCTCTCTTTTCAAGTCTTTAATTAGCCATTTTAATATTTTTTTCATAAAGGCCTTGCAACTATTTCAGTTTATCCTTTTTCACTCACAAGGAAAGAATTGCTATTCATCAATCCCAATTTAAAGCTGAAATTGTGTATATTGGTTAAATTCGTTATGATTGGCAAATGCTTTCTTTCTCCTTTCTACTGTATTTTCAGTGGACGTATCAGGTATAAAACATAAATTTCCCTGCTTTTAAGAACACATAGGGTTAGAAACAGCATTGATGGGAGTTGTCAGTCTGTGCTCATAAGCTGCTTATTGACCTTTAATTTTGATATGGATAAAGTTTCTTGTCATGTTCATAGGTTTGTGAAAGTACAAATGAAAGTTCTATATGCATCTATAAGATCTGGCTTTCTCACACTGTTAAATTGAACTCTTTTTTTTTAGAACTGATTCAATTTATATTCCTATAATCAGAGGTGATTAATTCTTATTTCTAACTACTCACAATCTGTAGCACAGTTGACTAAGACTTAAATATCTTAATTATTGCTTAATTTCTGGTAAAAATGTTATTGAGGAAAACTGGTTATTGTTATTAAGAATTCATTCTGGGAAAGGTAAGAATTATTAGGAGGTCTGTTCATGGAGGAATTAAACCGCAACACTTTCGCGCATCATCATGGTGCCTCAGGAAATTTGCTTTCTCTTTGCGATCTTTCCCATCTTTATTATAATCCATACTGTGATATCGAATAGCATTTTTTTCTTCAACCACTCTTGATTGACACCTCGATTGAGAAATGGTCACTTCATACTCTCATTTCTGGCTCTGATTCCTGATTCCATTTCTTGTATGTTACATTTGCTCCCAGCTCCAAACATACATCTATTTTTGAGCTTTGTTATTGTCCTAATAGGTTAACATTTCTCTTTCAAGACTTAAGAATGTCTCCATTCTTCAAATGTAATTATTTTGTAATTATAATATTTTAGTATAATATTATGTATCAGCAACTAAGCAACTAACATTTATATCTATCCTGTTGTGGTTAGAATGAAAACATGTATAGCATTTTTATTCTGTTAAGATCACAATATTTGTATTATAGTTACCAGTCCTTAAAATATGGTTGTAAGTACACCTAGTGTAGAGAGGCTTATTATTAGCAGATTAAAATCTTTCCTTATTTTATTCTCCAGAAGCCCCAAAGCAAAGAAACTTCCTTATGAAGCGTATATGTGAAATCATTTTTACCTTTTAGTTTTACTTATCAAGTGCTGGGGTAAGAGCAAGCAAACAAGCAAATAAACTCCATAGCAGCATTACAGATCTATATGCTAATATTTGAAAATTAAATTTATAAATATCTGCAACACAGAAACAATAACAATAACAAATTATTTTTTGAGACAAATACATGTGAAAAAGCATCTAAGAGTGAGAGCAGACCCCTCAGCAGAGTAGGAAGTGGGGACCCAAAGAATAGTCCACCATGCATAGCTCTAAATCTAAGTGGAGGAAATTAAAGGTTAGATTAGATAATCATACTCTTAAGTATCTTTAAATATCTGTTCGTAGACTTTAACAAAAAACAAAAATGCATTTGAAGGCCTTACTTCTGCTTGCAAAAAATGTATTGTTCATAAATTAAGGCACTGTTACCATACTAGCATATAACTCCTGGGAGTTGTTATTTCTAACTGATATTTATACTATTTACACTAATAATTACTCATATTTCATAAAGAGGGTGTTATCATCATGTTTTCACCTTTTAATTTGATTGTGCTAATCATATAAAATTAGAGAATAAATCTGTTAATGATAACAGGTGTGCTTGTTAGCATGCTTAATGGATATTTTGATTAGTTCATATCCAAAGTATGCAAACATTTTTGATTACCTGTATATAGTACAGCTTTATAGCAAAACTCCAAGATGAAGTCAAAGGATTTGTGAATTGCAATTTGCAAAAAAAATTCCTCAGGTTAAAGCAATACCTCTAAGAAAAAGAAAACAAAATATCTGCAGGCAGTGCCATACAGAGTTTAAATTTGAAGATTTTATCTATCTACGAAATCTGTCAGTGAGCTCATTTAGCAGCCACTCATAAGAATTTGAAAACCTAATGTTTTATCTTGTTTTCATAATAATGATATTCACAAAGCTCTGTATGTTTAACTTAAATTTGAGTGATGATTTCAACAGTATATTCAGAATCACATAATTAGGTAATAACATTAATTCATGTTGGCAGTCAAAGTTCTATAATGATCAACTTTTCACTATTTGTATAAATAAATACTAATGGATAATAAATGCCCTATTATTGAATTTATTCTATTTTCTTTATATAATACATTTCAGACATTAATGTTTCTAAGCAATGTTTGCTCTTTAGAAATACTGTTTATGGTTTATGTGGTTATGAAATAGTCTTTAGAGAGAAGTGACAGGCTCACTGTTATAAAGTTGCATTTATTGATATGTTAAGCAACAAAAGCTTTGCTTATTCTAAAACATCAATCCATTATTATTGAAAAGTTATGTTTTTTTCTCTCTCAACAGTAACATATTAATTAAAAGAATAATGTAAAAATATATCACAAATGCTAAAAATGCTACATTGAACTTGACCAAGAAAGAGAAACTTATAATTCTACAGATAATACTCTTGACAGAAATTTTACGTCATCTTAAATAATGCATAAATATTTAAATTTTATAAAACCTATATGAGATTGACTGTTATAACATCTAGTTTTAGATTTCATTTGATGATGTGAAAATTGATGTTCAAGGACATTGCCCAATGAAACAAGACTAATAAAGAGCAAAAATATTTTTGCAGCCCTACTTATGTCAATACTCACTTTGTGAGAAATAAAACTCTCTCACTTAAATTTCATTTACATATACTTTCTCACATGTAAAATAAGGATAAATCCATCAATCTCATATATGCAAAATTAGCAGAAATGTGGCTAGCCATGAGTTGCCACATGTTTCATGGCATAACCAGTGAGTTGAAGCCATCATTACTATTATTATCTTCCCTAGGAGAATTTCCATGTTAGTGGATGTATATGAAGCCCTAAAGAGGCCAAAGCTATGATGGTAAATTTTTGGGAATTTCTTAGTGCAAAAGGATGTATTGACTATTAATCTTGCAATATTCCTAAAATCATGCAATGTTTTAAATAATATCTTGTGTTTTCATAACCGTGATAACATATGTGCTTCTAAATCAAAAGTGGTTTTTTCTTGTTTGTCAAAAGCTCTGGTTTTTATGCTTTCACATATAAGTTTGAACAGTAAATGAATGTTCTTATTGTTGAGTTTTTTGTCCTCTAAGATCCACTATAAAAAAGTGATAATGTGCTTACCGGTATAAACACATATTTGAATCCTACTCATGTAAAGAAATCTGCTCTCAAAAGAGAATAGTAAACAAAACATCAAGCAAACAAATACATTTTTAAAAAAGGCCTGGGTCTCTTTATAAGTAGCTCGAAACTACTTGAAAGACCATTGTGGACTGGGATTTCTACCTGAGAGACCTTTCCACTTGTTACTCAGATTTTTCTCATCTTACAGCTTTCCAGGCTCATAGCACACTGTGATTCAGGATCCATCCTCAGAAATCACAGGATGTGCTGTGCTGTTCACGTCATCTACTTGCTGACTGGCCGGAGAGGAATCTTGTAATAGCAATAATCTTTAGACCCATATTAATCTCTCACCCTCAAAAAATCCTATTAAGTTCTAATGAGGGAACATTCCTCATACAAGGCAAGGTACTTTCTCGATAATAAAACATAAGACTTTCCTGTCTAAAAGTCATTGCTATTGTCTTAAATTATAGTTTTATTTATTCTTTAAAGATTTAAAGTCCGGGTGCGGTGGCTCATGACTGTAATCCCAGCACTTTGGGAGGCCGAGGCGGGCAGATCACCTAAGGTCGGGTGTTCAAGACCAGCCTGACCAACATGGAGAAATTCCGTCTCTACTAAAATTACAGAATTAGCCGGGCATGGTGGCCCATACCTGTAATACCAGCTAATCAGGAGGCTGAGGCAGGAGAATCGCTTGAACCCCGGGGGCGGAGGTTGCGGTTAGCCAAGATTGAGTCATTTCACTCCAGCCTGGGCAACAAGAGTGAAACTCTGTCTCAAAAAAAAAAAAAAAAATTAAAAAGAATAATAAAAGAGAAGGGAAAACTATTTTAGGGAAGATCTACACACACACACACACACACACACACACACGCTTGTGTATTTTTGGTGGTTTTATAGAAAAACAAGTGGTAGAACATAGGAATTCAAAAGCCAGTTGTGTGGTGGAGTGTTGACAAAGCTACATACTTAACCAGACTTGTTGCCCTGACAATTACCTTATGTGACTCATCTCTTCTTCCCTTTTATAATTCCTCCCACTACTCTCCCCATCTCAGGCTTATGTAAGCTCCATATCTGCCTTTTGCAAACTCATAACTCCCAGGTCCGGAGATCCCATAATCCCAGACAATGAAATACATCACTAGAGTGTTTGTTTCCCTAGAGCAACAGGGGGAAGACATGGGACCAGTTTTTGGCCTTCGGGGCAGGATTGCTGAAGAGTTTCATCACAGAATCACTATTACTTATAGAGCCTAATTTTTTAATACTATTTGTGATGTGTTACATTTTATTCATTCATTTCTGTAAAAATAAAAATGTATACAATAATGCTTTAGATCAAATATATCATCAGGGAGTTTGCATTCTGGTAAGCAGATAACAGTGTGATATAAATTGCACATGGCTGATTGTAATATATAATAGTAAAACTAGAAATAATATACTACATCCAGTTCAGGAAATTTATAATAAAATTATGTGAGTTGGCTTTTAAAATTAAACTGTATTGATACTATTTTCATTGAAAAAAAGTGCGGTCCCATTTTAAACAATAAACTAAAAAATTAACTTTTTTAAAATAAATACTTTATATGTTAGAAATTGCAAAATCTTGAAAAAATGTTCTGCCCAACTATTATTCTTTTCAATACCATTAAGTAAATTAGTTAAGAACTATATAAATATATTTTCATTATCTTTTTAATTATCTAAATTTTTGTTTTTAAATTAGTTTAAAGAAAGCTATGTAGATATACTGAAATTTAAAAAAAATGAGAGCAATGAAAACTCTTATGGTCTCCCATGTGTCCACATAAGAACAAAAGAGTAAAAACAAAATGAACATTTTAAATGATGATTTCCTATACCAAGAGTGGTTTTTAAAAATTAAATAAATGAAAGTCCCAACTGTTGAAAGTCACTTAAAAATGAAGAGGGAATTAGAATGAGCCAAAATTTTTACTTGTACTGTTTCCTTTTCATGTTAACTCTGCCTTTATTATTAAACCTACCCATGTTTTTCAGTCATTTCAACTATTCCAATCATTATGCGTATTCATTAATATATACGGTATAGTTTAAAAATTCACTAAATTTTCATGAATATTAAACTATCATGCAAATAAGAGTATTTGATTTACCTGAAATTATTTCCATTTTAAAAGAAAAGTTATATTGGATATTCATAAATGAATATATGTCTATTTACATGAATGCATATAAACATACCATTGTGTGTAAACTCATACCCCATTATACTTTACAATGCTTTACAATAGCTTTTCTTACTTGTTCCTCACAGTAGCATATTGACCTTTCTCCATGTGTAAAATAATAATAACCTAAACACTAAAAGCAAAGAGAAGTGAAAGGTTTTCCTAAGTAACAATTATCTGAATCTGAACAGTTTTGCTATTCAGTGGAACAATCTTATTTAAATAAGGCATGTAATGAGTTATTTTACAACACTATAAACAACTTATCTACTCTTATATAATTTTTTGTTTTGTTGTTATTCATCTGAATGGTTAATCAGTCTGAATAACTTCTATAATGTTTTCACTATAAAAGTGTAAACCCTTTCTGTTGCTGACTCAAGTTATCATGACAGCACTTCATAAATGTACTGTTAAATATTTTAAGAGAAAGTACAAATTATTATTGCATAAAAATATGGTATTAGATACATTTTTGTTGACATTTATTTAATAATGTTAAGTAAATCATATATTATATATATATATATATTTAGTCATTCACCACATGATGACATTTTTGTTAAAGGTGAATAGCCTACATGACAGTGGTCCTATAAAATTATGATAGAGCTGAATAATTCCTATCACCTAGCAATGTCATAGATATTGTAGCATCATAGTGTAATGCTTTACTCACATGTGTGTGGTGATGCTGTTGTAAATACACCCACAGTGATGCTAGTCCTATAAAAGTGTAGCACATATAATTATGTACACTACCTAATACTTGATGATGATAAGTGGCCCTGTTACTGGTTTATATATTTACTATACCTTTTATCATAGTTTTAGAATATACTCCTTCTACTTTAAAGGAAGTTAACTGTAAAACAACTTCAGGCATGTCCTTCAGGAGGTGTTTCAAAGAAAAAGGATTGTCATCATAGGAGATGACATCTCCATGCACGTTATTGCCTATGAAGAACTTCCAGTGGGACAAGAAAGATGCAGAGGTGGAAGACAATGATGATGATTCTTTATGTAGGCCTAGGGCAATGTGTATGTTTCTGTCTTAGTTTTTAACAAAAAAGTTTAAAAAGTAAGAAAATAATAGACAAAATTTTATAAAATAAGGATATAGAATATTTTTGTACAGCTGTAAAATGTGTTTCTTTTAAGCTAAGTATTAATATAAAAGCTATAAACTTAAAAAATAATGAAAAGTTCATAAAATCTTTAGAGAAATGTCTATTCAAGTCATTTGCTCATTTTTTAATTGGGTTACTTCTCTCTTTGTTGTTGAATTTTAAGAGTTCTTATATATTCTGTAGTCTAGACCATTATCAGGTATATGATTTACAAATATTTCACATTCAGTAAGATATCTTTTTTCCTCATCACAGTATCTTTTAATGCACAATAGTATTTAACTTGAAGTCAATCTGTTTTTTGTTTGTTTGTTTGTTTTATTGCTTGTACTTTTGGTCATATCTAAGAACCCATTACTAAGTCCTAGTTCGGGGGGATTTAGTTTCTATTTTTTAATAATAATGGTTAGCTATAGCTCTTATATTTAGGTATTCAACCCATTTTAAGTTAATTTTTGTATATGATGGAGGTAGGGGTACATTCTTATTCATGTAGACACCTAATTTTACCATTTCTGTTTGTTGAAAAGACTATTTATTCTTCATTGAATTGTCTTGGCATCCTTGTTGAAAATCAATTGATAATAAATGTATAATTTTTTCTAGACTCTTATTTTTATTCCATCAACAACATGTCTCTATTTATGCCAATTTCACAATGTTTTTATTACTGTAATTTTATTGTAAGTTTTAAAACTGGGAAGTGTGCATTGTCCAACCTAGTTCTTTTTCATGATTGCTTTCCTATTTTGGGGTCCTTTCAATTCCATATGAATTTTATGTCCAGCTTTCCATTTCTATTTCTGTAAAAAGTAAAATAAAATAGGATAATTTAAATTTCGATAGAGATTGATTTGAATCTTTAAGTCAACTTGGGGATTATTTCATTCTAAACCATATTATATTTTTAATTTCTTTCAGTAATTTGTTTTTACATTTTTATGAAGGCTTGCACATCTTTGGATAACATTTTCCTAAGTATGATATGCATATTTAATATATTGTTAATGAAATTATCTAAATTTTATTTTCAGATTGTTTATTGCTGATAACTAGAAATACAACTGATTCTTGAGTAATGAAATTTATCCTGCAACCATGTTGAAAATGTTTAATAGTTTTTTTTTATTCTTAGGATTTTCTATATATAAAGTTATTTCAAATGGGGAATAGAGATTATTTTACTTCTTCCTCTCCAATCTCAAGTGTTATTATTATTAATATTTTGCCTATTTGCTCTTACTAGAACTCCCAAGGCAATGTTGAACAGAAGTGGTGAAAAGAGGCATTGTTTTCTTGTATCTGAAATTTAGTGGAAATTTTTCAGCCATTCACTATGGAATATGATAGTAATAGGTTTCCCAAAAATGTCATTTATCATGTTTAGATATACACTTCTATTTCTAGTTTGTTGAATGTACGTATCATGAAAGTGTGTTGGATTTTGTCAAATGCTTCTTTTACGTCAATTAAGATACACATGTGTGAAAGGAAAGTGATGTCAGCAAGATAATGGAAGGAAGCCCTGGACCCTTCTTTCCTCAACAGAAAATTCCCTTTATAAGATACATGGAACAATTCCCTTTATAAGAAATCCATAAACTAGTTGAGAGACTTCTCCATCTGGGCTAGCATGAAAGCAGTTACCTTGAAGCTGGTAGGAATACTTGAGATACACTCACATCTTTCCCCTAGCAGGATGCCATATAATTAGAAGGAAACTCCTAGTTTCACCCTATGAAGGAAAGAAAAGTACTGCACCAAATATCCGATATCCTAATTATCCTGAGGGTTGCCTGAAAAAATGACTTCTACCTCACTTCTGTCATATTGCTGACAAAACCTTTTACTCTAGTCACCTGAAGGTCACTGAGAAAAATGACTATGGCTTGAACTGTCAGGCTAGCACATTCCATAGCCATACTTCCAGGCTCAGCTCAAAGTAAGAAAGTGGGAATACCTCAGCTCCCAGCTTCTCCCTAGGGAGAGAAGAAAAGACCTCACATCCAATGTTCTGATTTTTCTGAAGACCACCTGAGGCACTGGTTTCTGTCTTTCCTGTCTCAGAGCACTGATGTGACTTGCTATACTTTAGTCACCTGGAGGTTACTGAGAGCAAAGATTTACATTTCAATAAGCAAGCTAGAATATGTCTTAGTCCCACTCTCTGGCTTAGTGAAAAGTAGGTGGGGAAAACAAAAACAAAAACAAAACATGCCAGCGTCTTCCAACAGCAGGAAAGAAAGACTAGACCATACATGCAATGCTAAAATATTACTGTGTGTTGCCCCAGGTACTGGCTTCTGGTGGGTTTCTCTCAGAGAGCTGAAGGGATCTGGCACAGTCTAGATGCCTGAGTGCCACTTAGGAAAAAGATGGGGGTTTGAAAGTGTAAATTTTTGAGATGTCCCCTGAATCACTATCTGGCCAATTGGTGAGAGACTTCCTTTGTATGGGACCAGTTGCTGAAGACTAGAATTGGCTGTTTTTATAATGCATAGACCCTAAGCAGAAATTGTTAAGGAAAATTAAGAAACAGGAAAATATGTTCCAAATAAAGGAATGAGATACAACCCCAGTCCCAGAAATCAACTCTAATAAAATGAATATATGAGAATTCAAAAAAACCATCATAAAATTGCTCAGTGAAGTCAGGAGAACAATGCAATATCAAAGAAATAATTAAAGCAACAAAATAATATAAATCATCTATAAAAATGACCAAACAGAAGTCATGGAACTGATGAAGACAATGACTAAAGAGAAGAATCTAATCATGCGGTTCAACTGGAGAATAGATTAAGAAGAAGAAAGAATCAGTAAATTAAAAAAAAAGTAATTAAAAAATATCCAGAAAGAGAAATGAAAAGCAAAAAATATAGTGAAAAAGAGTAAAGAAAGCTTAAAGAACTTATGGAAAACCATGGGGAGGACGGTTATCTACATTGTGAGAGTTCTCAAAGGGAAAGAAAGAGAGAAATAAGAAAAAAGCTTATTTGAAGAAACAATGACCAGAAATTTCTCAACTCTGAGGAAAGAAATAGACATTCAGATCCAGGAAGGCCAATGAATCTCAAAAAAGATTAACCAAAAGTAAAATACCAAGATACATTATAATCAAAATGTCAAAAGTTAAAAGACAGAGACCTTTGAAAGCAGAAAGTGTAAAGCAACTTGTAATATATAAAGGTATTTCTGTGAGCCTATAACTTACCAGCAGAAACCTTGCACACTAGAAAGGAGTGTGATGATATAGTCAAAGTGTCAAAGGCACAAAAACTCTGTTAATAAAGAATAGTATACTTGGTAAGGTTGTTCTTCAGTAATAAAGGGGAGATAAAGACTTTCAGAGACAGACAATACATGCAAGAGTTCATCACCACTAGATATGCCTTAGGAAAAAAAAATGCTAAAGGGAATTCTTTAAGTTGAAATAAAAGGATGCTAAACAGCAATAAAAAGCATATAAAAGTATAGCAGTCAAAGGTAAAGGTAAATATATAGACAAATACAGAATATTTTAATACTATAATGGTGGTGGGTAAATCGCTTTTAGTTATAGCATATAATTTAATATATGAAAGTATTAAAATAATTATAAAATACAGTAATGAATACTTAATATGAAAAGATGTAAATTATGATATTAATAACATAAAATGGGGGGAAGTAAAATTGTGGAGGTTTTGTCTGTGACTGAAGTGAAGTTGTTATCAACTTAAAATAGGCTGTTATAACTCTAAGTTGTTTTATGTTAGCCCCATGGTGATCATAAAATAACACCTATATAATATACATGAAAGAAAAAAAAGAAAGCATATATAAATCCAAAAAATTAATGAAACACAAGAAAGGCAGCAAAAGCAGGAAAGAAAGAGAAGAGAATTACAAGAAATATAGAAAATAATTAATAAAGATGTAAAAATAAATCCTTGACTATCAATAATTACTTTAAAAATAAATAGATCAAACTCTCCAATCAAAACAACTGGAGTAGCTAAATTAATTAGAAAAAAGACAATAGCTAAGTTTATGATATATAAGAGACTCACTTTAGTTTTAAGTACTCACATAAGCTGAAAATGAAGGATGAAAAAAGATATACCATGCAAATGGTAAACAAAAGATATTGGGAGTATTTATGATATCATGCTAAATATGTAAAAACTCTAATAAGAGACAATATATAATAATAAAAGGGTCAATTTAACAAGAACATATGGCAATTATAAACATATATGCATCTAACATCACAGCACACAAATATATGTAGCAAACATTGGCAGAACTGAAGGGAGAAATAGTAATACAATAATTGTAGCAGACTTCAATATTCCACTTTCAATAATGAATAAGACATCCAGATATAAAATCTATAAGCAACAGATGTGAATAACACTATAGACCAAAAAGACCTAGCAGACATATACAGAGCACTTCACTCAGCAGAAGCAAAACACACATTCTTCTCAAGCACAACTAGGATAGATTGCATGTTGGGTTACAAAGCAAGTAAGAAGACTGAAGTTACGCCACCTATCTTTTCTGACCACAATGGAAAAAAACAAGAAATAAACAACAGAAGCAAAATGGGAAATTTCACGAATATGTGGAAATTAAACAACAGAATCTTGAACAGCCAATAGTCAAAATAAAAACTGAAATTGAAAAATGTACTGAGACAAATAAAGCAAAAACATCATACAAAAGCTTTTTCTTTTTCTTATTTTTTTTTGTAAAATTAAAACCATGGCTGAATTACAAGTGAGACTGAAAAGTTGATTATTAAGGATAATATATGTTTTGTTTTTACTGTGTCTTTTCTTCAAAGACAAATACAATATTCTTCCTGTGACAGGTAACTTTGGCTCAGAGTCACGTAAGGCTAGGTCAGAGTGAAGAAAAGGAAAAGCTTATAGCTTGCTGATAAACCAAGAACAATTCTCCATCTGCCTGTTTCTTGAAGAAACGTGATGGCATGCTGCTCTGGCACACATCATAACTATTCTTAGTGTCAGGATTTATTCAATAATCATCTAGTCAGTATCGATAGCATTGTTATGATGACATGCTCAAGTAAACTCTCAAAAATAATAATTAATGGAAATGATTGTAGTAATGGGATTTTGCAATGGACAGGGAAGGAACAAATATGATTTAAATAAATTGAACCTATTAACATGTTGTAACAAGAATGCATTAACTGTTTACTTGTTATTAATGTTTTGAGTAAACAGGATAGTTTCTAAAATATTTCTTTGCCTTAATTTGGCTTTCTCCTTTAAGGTACTACCTTTAATAGAGAAAAAAAGATATTCATCTATAAAGCCAGAAGAAGGTGTAATACCTTTATTTTAATAAAATGTAACACAGTAGTATAGATAATTATATATTAACAAAGTAAAACATTAAAAACTAAATTAAATTTTATCATAACACATTTAGTTTAATTTACATATTTAAATGTATAATTTCATCTAACAAAATACAGAATAATACATATTATTTTTATGTAAAATTATAAAATAAGTATATGTTAAATAGACATCAATACATTAACATAGCCATATAATCTTTAAATATGAATGCACGTTTACTTATATATAAATATATGTAATTCTACAATATCGAAATGTTAAAAATTAGTTATATAAAAGTATGATATATCAAAATACATTTTGTAATATATGATTTAATATAACATATACAATTAATATGCATTTTATTATGAACATAGACATATTTATTTTGACAGATACATTTTCATATTTTTTAGTAACTATTGGAATTAGATTAATCAAAGAATGTTAAAATGGTTGCCATTAAGCTTGCTGAGACAGCCTCTTTGCTCTCTCTCTGGCCCAAGGGCCATATAATTCCATTCACGTGGTTTTCAAATGAGCACTGGGTATTTACACTTACATTTACTGGGTAAAGTGATCATGGAAAAACACTTTTTAGTGCTTTATATGAATAAGCTAAGTTTGTATTTAAATGAATAACGGATTTCGCTAATTTTTTTTATGGCAGATTTGTCCACTAAACCACTGTCTTCATTGAATATGCTGTATGATATTTTGTGGCATTAAATAGCTTTTTTCCATCTCCAAACATTTTACCTCAGAAGATTCATTTTACTGTTTCTGGTTGCAAAAACAATTTGTTTCATATGTTACTATATCACTCCTTGACATCTTAGCTTCATGCCATTCTTAAATTTAGTCAACAGGTAATTGATATTTTTTACCCAATAATTGATAAAAATATATTTTAGGAGGAGTACAGGTATATAGACCCTTTAAATTGGCAATCTAAATAATTCAGAAAAAGTAATGGCATTTTGAGTGATTATTACGCGTCAAATCTTATACTGAGTTCCAGGTAACATTTGCAAATTCTTACAACAATGCCTCTGGTTAATATTATTAGAATCTTCTTTCATAAATGATAAAACTAAGGCACAGGAAGGTAAAGTGCTTTGCCTGAGATAAAATATTTAGATGGTGGCAGAGTAAGGATTCAACTATTAGCAACTGGGTTCCAAAGTTGGTATTTTAATTTCATGCTATGTTGACATGACCATCAATAATATTCCTAATTACAGTATTACTTATAGCACATGTTTACCCTCTTTTTTGAAATCAAATTATGAGAAACTTATTAGATCACGTGCTGAAATGTAGAAAAGTATCTACGTTGTCACATCTGCCTCTTAGACAGTTGTTTACATAAGACGTAAACTGGAAATGTGCTCTCTAATAACTTTTGGAAAAAGGAGACATGGATAAATAAATAAGTCAATGAATCCAAAGCATGGAGACTCAATGCATGACTTTGAAATCAGATTACTTGGTTTGGTTTAGAAGTTAATCTGGCATGTCTTATTTTTCCAGGACTTATGAAGGCTTCTTTTCCTCTGTTCCTATTCTTAAATCATGCCTTCATAGTCTCGGCTACAAATAGTCACTGACATTAATATCTATCATTTAAATCTGTAATTTCCTCCATTTTTTAAAACCAGGGCAGCTATCCATTGCTAGTTTTCCAGCAGCTTGTCTACTCTCTATAATTCTTTAAACATCATGAAAAACAGTTCAATAATTTTAACTTAGGCTTTCTCAGTAGTCTGGGAAATAATTCATTTTGGCCAGGAGACAAACTCATTTAGAGCAGTTACCTAGTTTCATACTATCTCCTCACTTACATCAGGCTTCAATTCCCTCTTTCAATAGTTAGGTCTGAATTTCGTCCTGATGCTCATTCCTTTTGACAGAAAAGATGGAGGCAAAATAGTTGAGTAATTCTACTTTCCATTATCTGCTAACGTGACAACATGAGGTCTGAACAGCAGACCTGATCTTTCCATTATCTTTCTTTCTTTTGTTTCTGTGTTACAAATATCAATTTTTTAGTTTTTTATAATGTCAGTATTTCATTTAATACAGTTTAATAAGTGCTAGGCACCTAATGTTATATGACAGAAAGTCTTCATACCTGATTGTGACATCAGAGAGCATATCCTGAGTAAACATTCTTCAAGTTGAAAAGTTCAATTAAAAGGAAATGCATATTTGAGGACATGTACAGGAGAAAGTGACTGAGTTTACCAGGGAAATCGGGAGGGCTTCAAAGAGGAAGTGACTACTGAATTGGGACTGGAAAATCGTTTTTCCATGCTTTCCCTATTATATGTATATTTTGACTTTTTAGAGTCAAAACATATATATATATATTCATTTTTTTGCCTAATTGTTTCCACCTTGGCTATAACTTGTAATAACAATCCCTGTTTATATAATTCTTTTTACCTTATTAGAATCCTTACTGTCTTCATATGTTTTAGGGCTTCTTGACTTTTTCTCCTTTTCTGTTTAGACCCATGGTTCCTAAGATTAAGGATTCATTCTTAACAACATTCTCAGTGCTCTTGTTCTTTTTTCCATTTGTTAAACCTGTGAGCAAAACCTACACCGGAGGAGTGCAAAATGCATACCTCCTATTACGCTGTGAAGAAAATCTCACTGTTGGGCAGATTGGTGACAATAAATTTATGCACACCACTGTTTCAGTTTGTTAGGGGTGCCTTAACAAAGTACTACAAACTGAGTGGCTTAAACAACAGAAATTCCTCGACTTGAGTTTTAGAGCACAGAAGCACAAAATTAAGATGTCAACAGGGTTGGTTCCTTCTGCGGACTGTGAGGGAAAAATCTCCAGACCTCTCTCCTTGGCTTTGGCTTGAAGAAGCCTGTCTTCTTCCAATGTGTCTTCATGTCATCTTCCTTTTATGCATATATTTCTCTTTGTCAAAATTTATCTCTTTATGAGAACACCAACTATATTAGATTAGGGCCCATACTAATGACATTATTTTAACTTGAATATCTGTATAAAGACCCTATCTCCAACTAAAGTCACATTCTGAGGTACTGGTGGTAAGGGCTCCAACATCTTTGTGGGGGAACATAATTCAACCCATATCAGCAACCTGAATAATTTGCCTGGTAACTATGTTTATCTGTATTCCAATAATTTCCCACTGCATCAGAAATATTTCAAATATTTCTACTCATTTCAAAATGTAGGGCCCAGCTTCAGAGTCACTATGTCATTTTAGCAGATTCTCTGTATTCATGCCTCATAGAAAACAATATTTAAAAACAATGCTAATCAGGAGGAAAGATCAAATAGACATACATGTATGTATCTATCATTAGTCTCTTTCTCCTATAATTTTTTATATTAATAATAAAGGATGTGTTTCTTCTGCTACCTAAGAATAACCTATCTAGCTGGGCTCTAAATATATATATTTTTTCACATTTCACGAATTCCGTGTTCTCGATTATAAATCTTTATTTTCAATTTTCGTTTTCTACTGCCTTTTCCCCAATAGCAGGTAAATATGCTCTAGTCTCTTTCTTGTTAAAACAAATACTCAACTAGATGTCTTTGGTCATTTTTATTATTTCACTATCTCTCAGTTGTTACCCAGACAATTTCAACCTGAATTCCATATACATGACCGTCATAACTCCCTAAAATTTTCAGTGACCACTGTGTTTCTGAATCCTGTTCTCAATCTTTCAACAGTGTTCAGTATATCTTATCACTGCATCGTTATTATACTTTTACCTTTTGTCTCTTTGATCAGACATAGCTGTGGCTTTATTCAAACTTTCTGTTCACTTTATTCTTTAAATTCTTATTTTCTAACTAACCATAAACATTGAAACATTTTTCAGTATTTTTCCTTTGGTCTTTTTTGGCTTATTTAAACTCTCTTACTGATAGCGGTGGTGGGTGATGCATCCTGCACACTCCATGGCTTCAACTGCCTTCAATATGTCAACTGTACTCTGGGCTTTGAACTTTATTAATCCCTCTTCTTGGATATACATTGGAGTATTATCCACGTATTTCATGAGTATCTGAAATTTCACATGTGCAGAACATTAATTAGCTAATCTGCAAAGCATAAACTTCTTCCCCTATTTCTCATCATGGTAAATGACACCACCATTAACACCATTGCTCAAGTAGAATTTATTTAAGACTGTATTGGACATAAAATTAGTTGCCTGTCCTTATATCCATTTAGCATTGCAGGGGAATACACTCCATATGGAGAGGATTTTGACCATTGTGAACAAGAATGGGGGAAAATTAGGCAAATTCCCTTTCCCCTCACTCTTGTGAAAAAAGTCTTAAGCATTTTCTTTTTGGAACCCATTTGGAGAAGTTTTATTAGATCAGTGAATATATCTACAGGGCAAATTCGTGTGTCTCTTCAGAGATCATCTTGAAAGGTAATTAATAGTGCAGCCACTGCAAAGTGGGTATTTCCTAACCTCATTCCCTTTTTTATTGTCCTGCAAGTGTACTTCTGAAATAGAGCATCAACAATTTAGTCCTCCTCAGACTGTTTTCAAAAGAACCTGGGATAAGGTATCTTCCTACACCTTCATATCAAATTTTGTTGTTTGGTCTCTAAGTAACTGAATCCATCTGCTTCTCTCTTTTTCTACCGATATTACTCTAGTTGAAAACATCACCTTTGCTTGTGAAGGATATTACAATGGATTTCTCACAGCTTTCCATGCTTTTAACATTCTCTCTGCCAACTATTTCCCAGAATCCAATTAGAATGACCTTAGTAAACTTCAAATTTGATATTGCCACTCCCATCCTAAAACTTGTCAAAGGCTTCCCATTGCAATTAAAATAAAGGCTAAACATCTTTAGAACTGCCTACATCAAGGCTTGCAAAATCTTGTCTCTGCCATCCTTGCTTTTCTCTTTTTGTACCATTTGATTTTTTCTTACAACTACATTCCACCCATATTGGTCTCTCATAGATTCCTCCAAGATGGCATATTCTTTTGCTCTTTTTTCTTTCTGGAACACCTCTCTCCCCTCCTCTCCCTCATCATATCACTTCTAACTCTTCCTCAATTGTTCAGATATAACTTTCACAGGGTTACCTTCAATAATATTCCTGTTAAAATTTTCAGTGATGGAAAAATAAAAGAATTTCCAGTGATAAAGGATTGTTGAATCTCAAGATTTCTTAAGCTCACAGAAGAGTTCTCTTAGTATCTATATCAACCTCTCCTTATTGGCCTTTATAAGTTTGAATGTAATATTCTCTTGACTATCTATATAGCATTAGAAAAGTATCTTATTGCAGCAATGTCTCAAATTCCTTTCTCTGATTTTCACAAGCTCTAAAATGGCATAGTCACATTCTCAATTGTTCTCACTTCAACCTAATCAAGAGATTTTCTCTTGCTATTAATAGTCAACAGAAGTATTTTGGTTTAGTGCTCTTTCTGCCTTCTGAGAAATTAAATGACCTCTTGCTAAATATTTTAGAATCAGAAAAAAGGTTCATAATCTTCTTTCATCAATTAGAATATTGCATCTATAAAATCAATTTTTTGGTGATTTTAAAAACAGCTTTACATGTCAATGTGATGGCATCAAGAGACACTGAAACATTTATTAGGATGCCATAAACTTTATAGTTCTTAAAAAGTCAGATAAAGAAAGTGCATATACGAAAGTTAATATGTTATGAAGCTGACGAAGGAGTACAGCAGCAAGCGAGTGAAAGATTTAAAACAGCTTTGGTTTGGAACTGCAATCCCTAGGTGGTCTAATTCGAGCAGAACATTGCCACAAGGCACAGGACCCCGGCATTGTCAGAACCTACTCAAGTCATCTGCCATTTTGTCAGATGGAGGAGCTTCCCCACCTCGTAGATGAAGCTCATCACAGCCTTGACAACATTGGGTTCCACATCATTAGTTTCCATTTGATTCTATAGCAACAAAATAAGAGAAAATTAATTATAGTAGATGCTGGAAACCAAATAGTGGAATTAAAATCCCAGCATTCTCATTTAATGGCCAGGAAACAAATTACACTATTACAGCAGAACAGCTTTTTTTCACCTCCTGTGCTGGTTTCTGTATTTTGTACAAATGTGAAGCTTATACTCTGAAATAAACAACTTTATTAAAAATGAATCCTGGAACATTACTGTGGAGAATTCAGTCAGTGATTCTCTCCAGTATGTGAAGGAAGACACCACTTATACTTTTGTGGGAAAATACTACTTACCTCCCTCTGTTTGCTTAGTAAATGGAGTAACCTTTTTACTTCAAAATCATCTCTTCCATGGACTCAAGCTGGTGAGACAGACTGGCAAACATTGGCATCATCAAATGATTATGCATTCCAGTCCAATTTCACTCTAAGGCTGATTAAAACAGGGAAGTGTAAACAGATCCCATTTTAAGTGGAGCTGATCCAAATTGCTGGCTAAGACTAAGGTCAAAATCAGAAATGGCTTGAAAGGGAAAGGCAGTAGGTAAATAACATGACTAAAGAATCTCTTTCAGCAGAGACAAATCCTGATTCTTCCAACATAACAATGAAGCTGCAAAAGAATAACTCTTTCAAGAAAGAACTTTATACGAATGCCTGGTTTCATTTCCTACCCATCATTATCTAATAACATTCTACGTTAAGAAACTGCATTATAAACTTTCTTGGCAATTTGAAAACAGGGTGTGCTAAATGGTAAATAATATACTCAAAATACTTTCAAGCTTGCCACATTTTTGTTCTAGTTTTATCTTCAGTAGAAAATATATCGTTTTCCAAATGCTTAGTCTTGAGTTCTCTCTCTGGAGAGTGGCTATATATTCCAGCTCTGCCCTGCCAGGGCTCCAGGAGAGATGGTCATGGATGTTTACAGTATGCCTCTCATAGGATACTTCCTTATCCAGGTTGATGTTCTAGTGCCTACGTGTCTGACCTGTAATCAGGTGTCCCTCTCACAGGAACTTATTTATACTGGCAGATACCCTTGTGGCTCTTGTCTGACCCATGTCCAGTTTATTCTATTCAGATAGCTACTCTCTGGGAGAGCCCTGATTGGGAAGACAGTTAGATTTAAGCATGTCAATCAAATAAGACACAGAGGAAGAAGCACACAGAAACACATGAAATTAGAGAAGTATCTTTTCTATAATACTTGCTTTTTAAAAATTGTATTGTTAATCGACAATTTATAATTGTGTATGTTTATGGGGTACAAAATGATATTATCATTTCTGAAAACAATGTGAAATAATTCAATCAACCTCAAATATTTATCATTTTTATGACCTCAAATATTTATTATTTTTTGTTTTGAGAACATTTGAAATTTACTCTCTTAGTAATATCGAAATGTACAATACACTATTATTAACTGTATTTACCACCTGTGCAATAGATCTCAATGAAAACTAACTTGTTCCTCCTGTTTAACTGAGATTTTTGTACCATTTGTCTATCATCTCCACACTCCCCCCAAATACCCTGCCTCTGTTTCCTCTGTATCCATCATTCTACTCTCTGAAGAAGCATTTTTTATTACAGTTCCCAGAAAGAGGGCAGCATGCCTTACAGGGCCATGGGGAAGGGGGAAGCCATTCAGAACATGCACGCTCAACCAGAAGGTGAGGACCAAGAATGGGGAGAAGGAGGGAGGGACCTGAGTCCCAGTCTCTTTGATGGGGTCCTGTGTGTTACCCAAGCAGGTTTCCCTGCATGGAGTTCTATTTGGTAAGTTAATAGCAAGCAGGTACAAGTTCCATGGAATCATGATGTCACCAAGAAATGGTCACTATAGCATAGCGTATTTGTGAGGATGTGGGGCTCGGTGGGGGATTCAAGTAGGTTGTATCAAGCTTCCTATAGGGAAATGGTCACCAAGAGGTGGTTGTATAAGGCAGACATCTGGATGTACCATCTTGAGTAACTGAGAGGAGATGGAGAGCCAAAAACTGTGTCAAGGATGACTAAGCCCTATTTCTTGCATAAGAAAGTTCAACTTACATTCAAAATGAATGCTGAGGCAAAATAAAATTATAAGACTTCACTACAGGTTTATAGACAGGCAAATAGATAGGAAGGTGTGGCTTTCAGATAGTAAAATGTAAAGCACCACATAAAAGCCTGAAAAAATATATTCAGTTTCCAAATAACCTCTTTTGTCATTGCCTATCATTTTTGCATTTCTCTTTCTTTCTTTCTTTTCTACTATATCATTTACTTCCCAGATGTGTATCTATCTATTTGTATACAGATTATATAGCTTTATTATATTGGGATAAATGAATCTACTGCTTTGTGACTTCCTGAAGTTATTTCTGTTGAAGATCAACTATCCAGTGTTTCCTTCTCTTTTTTTTTAACCTTCATCCATGTAATAAAAACCTGGGTAATTTTTTTTGCTGCTGTTGTAAAAACAAGGAAAAGCATAAGAATTACTTCTTGCCTTTCTTATTATTATTGTATCAATATTTACTTCATGAATGATTCTGAGACATGTTTAACTGCACCCAAGACACAGGTGGCCTTACTTAGTTCACTCAAATAGATATTTAAAGCCAACTATTTTCAGGTTAGCTACATAAGTGTTAAGATTATAATGATTACAATGACTATGGTATAGAGTAAAAGACTCAAAAACATTTAAATTGGAGAAATTATGATCAGGTTACCTTGTTACAATAGCATATGGCTTGAGGGAAATGGGTTTGGTGCTGTGTAAAAATTGATGTGTAATGTTCAAAACAGGCATTGTATTCGGAATAGTATATCCATTTAACAAATTGATCTTCACAATAACCTTGCAAAGTATGTGTAGTCATTCTCATATTCAAGACAGAGAAGTTAGTAACTTGTCAATTATCAGTTATTAGTCGTTCTTATATTACTGCATCCTTACTAGACAACAATATTGTTGGCAAATTGTTTTATAGGAGAACTTGCTCAGTCTTTCCAAACTAATCATTATTTGTGACTTATGTTTCCACCAAGACATACACAAATGTTAGTAAGCTATAACTAAGGTATGATATTGTAGAGCTATAAATTCAGGTTTGGTCCAATGCCCTTTGATGTTTTACACTGACCCTCTTACTTCCAAGCAAGGATGTAATTTAGGCAGAATAAACACAGATAACCTTACCGGGGAAGACTTAAATATTAGTTATTCCTCTTGGGAACCACACAGATTGTGATTAGATTACTGGTAACCTTAATGAAACCCAGATGAGTCAAATGAACTCTGACTATAAGACTCTATAAAAACAGCCAGCCACCACTGAGTGTGATTTGAGGGTAAGTAAAAATGCACTCTTCCCTTCATCCAAACTAAGCTCCAGAAAATCCAGGCTGGTGTTCCTGCCTGATGGAGAACAACACATATTTGCACAGATGGGAGTAGAGCCAGGGCAAATATATTCTTAGCAAAATCCTTTAGATCACTTAGAAATGTAGCTCACCTGACCCAGTATCTAAGACATTCTTTCCATGAGGTATTAAATCATTTTGAAAGTCTATCATTAGAAATTTAGCCTTTGATTTTAAATAATGTATACTATTCTACTTCTAAAAGAGAAAGAATACTATAAGTAATATCATGACGTACCCTTCAATGTGAGTGGTAAATCCTCCATATGGTCAGTATTTCCCTTTATTGGGAAGAAGGGAGTAGGATCCAGAAGAAAGAGATTGCAGTAGAAAGGCAGGCTTAGGGGGAATACCAAAGAATGTGTGATTTCACTCATATGAGGAAGCATAGAAAAAGAAAAAGAAATTGGAAAGGGAGGTTGTTATAAATGATTTTTCACTACATAATCTTATCAAGTATTAGTCTAATCATATCATCAAAACTTGCTGATGTTTTCAAAACAACAAAAATAAAATATTTTCTTATATAAAAATATACTTTACATTAAATTCTAATGGTGGTTTGATAATATTGCTTTTTCCTATTTATAGATTAAGAAACTGGGATATGTTTTTTCAAGTTCTTTGTTTTTAAAATCGGGTTATTTGTTTCTGCGCTATTGAGTTGTATGGGTTCCTTTTATTTTTGGAAATTAACCCTTTATCAGATATATGGTGTGCAAATATGTTCTCTCATTTCATAGCTTTTCTTTTCATAATGTTTATTGTTTCCTTTGCCATGCAGAGGCTTTTTACATTGATGTGGGCCCACTACCTATCTAGTTTTGCTTTTGTTGCCTGTGCTTTGAATGGATATTTTTCCAAAGAAGACATACAAATGACCAACAGGTATAGCAATAGGTGTTCAACATCATTAATTATCAGGGAAATACAAATAAAAATTACAATGAGATATCACTTCACACTTGTTAGGATGACTATTATTTAAAAAGAAGGTGTTGGTTAGGATATGGAGAAATTAGAACCTTGATTGCTGTTGGTGGTAATATAAAATAGTGGAGAAGCAATGGAAAAGAGTATAGAGATTCTAAAAATATATTTAAAAGGTAGAACTACCATATAATATAGCAATCCTACCTCTGGATATATATCCAAAAGAATTCAAATCAGAATTTCAAAGAGATATCAGCACTTCTATGTTTATTGTAGCATTATTCACCACATAACTAAAATATGGAAACAACCCAAGTGTCCATTATGAGAGTTCTACTGAAAACTCTCCAATAGCTTTCCATTTCACTCAGAGTAAAATCCAAGGTCTTTGCCCTATTAGTTGATAATCTGATTGCCTTTTATTTCTATCCTCCTTTCCTACTTCTCCCCTCCACTCTTACCCTACTCCGATTGCTTCACCCCACCTGCATGAACCTTTTTGCTATACTCTAAGTATGCCAAGAACCATTCCATTGCAGGATGTTTGCACTTGTTTCTTTTGCAGACAACACACTTTCTCCACATATTGAAATGCTCACTTCTTCAAGTCCTTCAGGTTCTTGATAAGATGTTATTTTAATAGTACGTGGTCACACATACATCTGGTTATTTCTTCTCACTATATTTTCAGTTATATCACCTGAACAATATGTATTTGTTACTTGTTCCACTTTGAGCACACACACATGCACATTTCTTGGCTGTAACCAGTAGAATATAAGTGTATGAGGCAGAGCCTTTTCAATTATGATCACCACTTTATCACCAGATACTAAAGTATGACCCCTTCTTAATCATTCCATATATAAAACAAAAATAGAAATTATGATCCATACAAAATAGTTTATTATCATCAACTATTATATGACTAAATAACACAAGAGGAAATTCAAATTACACTGAAATTAGAGACCTTAAAATATAAACCAGTGTTCACCAGTATATTTTTTTAAATGATAAGATTTCTAATATATATTTTAGGCTAATGCTTCTAATTTCCATAATTAAACTAAACTCAGATTCTGATTTCATATATGACAAATCTGACTTGTCTATGATAACAATCCTGAAATATTTGGAATATAAATATCAGTTTCTTCAATATATACCTTTGGTTAGTGATCATATAATTAAATAAGAAAAGTTAAATTGTTTAATCAAAAAATTTTCCATATTTAGATACAAACATTTGTATGTATTTTATTACTAACCCATATAAAAGATGTAAGAAAACAAATATCTATTAAGCATTCATTCAATTCTCTTAAAAGTTTTGGAAGTTCCATTCTGGAAGCAGAATTGAATAGATTCTGATTTCCATTTGAATCTTCGTTCTTTTTTCCTTTGTATGTTATGGCTCACTCATATAACTTTGAGTTCCAGTTTCTTCATTTGTAAATGAGCATAATAAAAAGCAGAGAAAATGTATGAAAAGTATTCAATACATAGGTTATATTCAATTAAATATAGCTACCAAACAGACTCAGAGTTTAAATTTAATTTGGGTAGGTCAATTTTATCACTTTTCTTAGATTAAAAATAAGTACAAAAGTTAAAACAGTTTGTTCACAGTTTAGAGATAATGAATGAGAGGACACATTCTATGGAAGTGTTTTTACCAAAACAGAAAACTGAAAACAATTATAAATATATTGTATCTTTCAGTTTACAAAACTGGAAAGTGGGTTATTGAATAAATGTCTAAATGATTGTAATAATTAGAAACAATATCTAAAATTTCACTTATCTAGGCTTTCATGACATGCCTATTTAATTATATAAAATTTATAACGTGATATTTAGATATAATTTCTCTTTCTTAGATTTTGATTTGGAAGAATAGCCATAACACTAGGTTTATTTTAGAATATCTATTTTTGTGGATGCTTCATTACTTTGAACTTCTTTAGCTGTTTAGTTATATAGTCCTTATATAGCTAGCTTTCTCATTATTGTCATCAAAGTTCCTTTTGGTGATAAATACACATGAGATTTCTCTAACAAAACTTTCTGTTTGAATACAACTTAATTAATTTGAACATGGTACATAGAAACTAGTCTTTGGAATATCTTCAATCCATTCTCAAAGCAATAGCAAAATAAAATGCCGCCTAACCACAAAAATTTTACTTTGATGAGAACTTTAGATAAGGAATTGACCTACAATGAACACAAATATTCTCATATACCTTTCTGTGTTGACTAAAAATGTCTTCAGTAAATGCCTAACTTCACCTATATTAATCACTTAAACTTAACATATTCAAATGAATGTTCTATTATTATTAAATTTCCCAAACAAGTTACTCTAGAACAAATTAAAAACGCAGAATTTATGCATGACCTGTGGGTCCGACTCATTACTTTTTAGCCATGTTTGCATATTGCTACACTTTTTCTTGGATGTAATTAATTGAATGTTATTCTTATTGCAAGTAAATTTGCCCCTACTCACTGCCCATTTCAAGATGGAATGGTATATGATACTAAAATTGCCGAGGTATTTCAAGAGTTTTCAAAAGTTGCATGGTAGTGAATTATGTTCCTGTTAGGTAGTTAGATAGACATTAGCAGCTGGAAGGGGGCAAAACCGGAGAGCAAAATGGCTGTCACTAAGACAGTCCCTGGCCCATCTGAATTCAGCCCCCAAATAGCCTTAACTCCACCTTAATGGATGGAATCTGTGGTAAAGTCTGTGGCCAGCACATCCTGGAGAAAAAAAAACTAGAGCATAGGTGAAAATCCTATAAAGTGGCACATGCCCAGTAACCTAAAACTGTATCAAGTTAACCCTACACTCATTATGCTATCATTATAATAAAATTTACATGTGGTTTCCTTTCCCCATCCCAGTGGGCTTTTCTGTATGAATTATGGGTAGGAACATGCACAGTTTAGTTTTAGTTACATAACCATAAACTGCCAATCAAACAACATCATCCTGTCCCTCAGACACAGCCCAAATTTCAACTCCTTCCCACAAACCCCATAAAGGTATCTTGAGTTTTGTAAAGAAGTGCTGATTTCACTTCAGAGAAATCAGCCCACTCTCCCTCTGAGAGCGTATTACTGTGTTTCAATAAACTTTGCTTTAAGCTTGCATTTTGGTGTTTGCAATCCTTTGCTCATTATCACAATAACTAAGATTGCTGGTCCAGAGCTCCAGCTCTGTTGATCTCCTTGATTAAAGGATTCATCTCAACACAGCATTCCCAGTAACATTCTAAGGAAAATAGACTAGTATTTAGGAAGACGGAATTTCTTCATGGCAGAAAGTTAAAAATAAATAGCCTACCATAAATGTGTACTACAGAAGATGAGTTTGCAATTGTCTTTTTTCTCTTAAAGCAAGATGATCGAGGGAGATTAGGAGTAAAGGAGAAGCATGTTAAACTCATAAGTACACTTTTTACCAAAAATGAGTGCAGAAAGAGACTTGAACATAGAAAATTAGTCAGTGTCCCTTTATTTCATATTTCACTCTAATCCTTGAAAGGGAATGAGAGATTCATCAAAAGAACCGTTGTTCCTCCTCCCTGGGCTAAAAATGAGGCCATGGAATCAGTGTTGGACACTAAGAAGAATGTAAAGCAGCTTATACTTTAAGCCATAAGAATAAGCAGAAGAAATCAGCGGCAGCTGCATTTCACATATAACAAAGATTTCACGTAGGCAGAGTTATTATAGCTCCAAACTAAAATACCAGGATGACTAATGGGCTACTCTTCTACCACTGGGACCAGATTAACTCTGTTTGCTGCTTGTTAAGAAATCCTTGATCACATGGAGATGAAGATCGCCACCACAATCCTTGTGATTCGGACCATGTTATGCATTGAAAGTGTTCCCTGAAAATTCATATGTTAAAGCCCTACCCCTCAACGTGATGATGGTATTTGGAGATGGGGATTTGGGGAGTTAGTTAGGTTTAGATGAGTCTTGATGGTGGCTTCTTCATACTGGGATTAGCGCCCTTTTAAGAAGAGAGTAGAGAGCTTGCTCTCCTCCTCAGCCCACCAGTGAGGACACCAGCAAGAAGATGGCTGCCTAAAAGCTAGGAAGGAGGCCCTCACCAGGAATTGAATCAGCCAGATGCTTGATCTTAGATTTTGAGGTATACAGGACTGGGAAAAAGGAATATTTGTTCTAATATTTTTCACTTCATATGTTGTACAAGAGAAACAAGTTTTTTATGCAGAGTGTTGGTGCATAGGAGAAGTCTAGTACTTTGTTCTATTTCTGATAGATGTAAAAAGAGGGACATTTTCTCTGGAGCAAAACATGTCAATATCCATGAAAACTGATACGCGTTTCACCTAGTAATTCAATTCGTCTACCAAGAATTTATCCTATAAACCTACACAGATATGAACAAAATAAAACTGATGCAAAATATGCACTGAACACATAAACAAAAAGAAGCAATCTAAATATTCAGTAAGAGGAAACAAATAAATTTTAATATTTTATGAAACAAATGCCTTTAAAGGTATAAAATGACATGGAGAATGTTTATTTTATGTTTGGGAAGGGAAAGCATATTATAAATAGGGTATTTAGTATCAGTCTAATGTGCATATAAATATATCAAACATTTAATAGCCATCTATGTTTCTGTTATGGAAAACTTATAATCTATTTTATACTGAAAAGTTTTCTCAGATGAGTGTGTATTGCACTTATAGACTAAAGAGTTTATCCAATTCACATTTTAAAATTGCTAATGTGTAAGTGCCATCTTTTATAAAATTTCTGCCAAAATATAATTAAAAAGAATTTTCAAAATGGCGTTTTAAAAGCTAACCGTAATTTGCCCTGGAATGCAGAATTCTTTGCGCAAAACCTGCTGAATGTTTAGGAAAATACCTAATGGATTCATGGGTCTTTCCCTCTCTCTCTCTCTCTGGCTCTCTCAACATCCCTTCTTCTTTTCCTTTTTTCTTTGTATAGTGAGGCTCAGAGAATTGTGGTTGTCTCCTGGGAACATAAGACCATGGATATTCAATGGCAAAGAGAGGGAAATAAAGAGACTAGTACTTGGGATGACCATGGGCTCAACAGCTTGATGATTCATTCAGGTTTATGTAAAAAGGCATCAATAAGAGAACACTGCAGGCTACCATGACAAAAAAAAAAAAAAACTTCAGGAACATAAAATCTAATAGAGAATTTTCAATATAATCATTTAACAAAAACTCACTGATTATATTATATGTGTGAATACTCTACCAGGCAGCAATCAATATATAAAAGTTCCCTAGTTTTACAGACTTTAAATTCTAGTCTAGTGGGTTGAGAATAAACCTTATTTAGAAATAAATATATACATTACCAATATTGACTGGAACTATGAAGTAAATCAGCAGAGCATCAGGAAAAGTGAAAACACTTTTAGATTGGATGGTGAGGAAATATTTCTCTGCAGAACGTCTACTTGAGCGCAATACTTGAGAATTTTAAGTGACACATAATGCAACATTTTGAGAGAACATTTCAAGTAGAATACCATCAATGCAAAACTCTAAGACTCGAAAAAAATTGGGTTTAATGATTTAGAGGGAAAGGAAAGCAAATGAAATTTACAGATTAGAAGCCAGATAATATAGGGCATTTGTAGTATGTATTTGTCTATTTTACCAACCTGCTTCTGTTTCTGCTATCTAATAGGACCCTGAATTTCACTGTGGGCATTGAAGTGTTTCATCTGTGTGAAACTTTGGAATGATGATAAATCAGAGATTCACTCTATCAGTAAAAGTTCAAGGGCCCAAAGAGAAATTTTTTCACACAGAGACATCAAAGATAATCACAAACACAAAGTTTAGACAATTAGACTCTGTGATGATTGATTTTATGTGTAAACTTGACTGAGCTAAGGGATGCCCAGATTAATAATATTTCTAGGAGAGATTAGCATTTGAATTGGAAGACTGAGTAAAAAAGATCACCCTCACCAGTGAGGGCAGGCATCACCCAACTACTGAGGGCCTGAAGAAAAAAATGGTGGAAGATGAACAAATTCTGTCTGTCTGTTTGAGCTAGGACATTCGTGTTCTCCTGCCCTTGAACATCCGTGCTCCTGGTTCTCAGACCTTCACACTCAGACTGGGACTTATACCATCAGGTCCTTTGTTCTGAAGCCTTAGAACTTGGACTGAATTACACCACTGGCTTTCCTGGTTCTGCAGATTTCAGATGACAGACGTGGGACTATTCAGCCTCCATAATTATGTAAACCTATAGGTTTATAATACATATATAGACAGGAATATGCATAAATAGAAATAAGTTTATAAATATACATATATTTATTTACATATATATTTATTTATGTATATAAATAATATAGTAATATTAATATATGTAAATATATTATTTATATAATATATAAATAACATTTATTCTATAATATTAATATATAAGTATATGTAAATGATTACATATCAATATATAATTAGTTATTCTATATTATATCATATATAATATACAATATTTATATATTATATCATATATAATATACAATATTTATATATTATATCATATATTAATATATAATATTTGTATTATTATATAATATAATTATATATTAATATATAAATATATGTTAAAATATAGAGAGAATTTATATAGAGATGCTTATATGTATGTACATACACACTGTATGTACATAGAGATTTATTATAAAAATAATAATAGATGTAATGATAAAAATAATTATTACTAATAATTTTAGTTATAATTTTATTGGTTCTTTTTCTCTGGAGAACCCTGGTGAATGCAGATTTTAACACCAAGAGTGGTGCTAGATAGAGTAACAGAATTTTATGAATGATTGTTCTGAATAGGTTATAATGGCATTTCTAGTATTGGCTCTCTAATCCGATGACATGTAAAGATGCTAATGATTCTATTGTATTTCTAGTAGTAAAGAAATCACTGATAGTCCATGGCATGAACTGGTAATAGACATAAGCAAAATATCTGCATTGACTACTCCTACTCAATTACTAATACGAAGAAAAGAATTAAGTAACTGTATGCATTTCAAATATTTTTAGAAAACTGAAAAATATGATGACACTGGTTGGTGGATCTTAATGCCACTGGGCAAAGTAATGGAAGAAAAGGAGGAGCTCAGGGATTCGAATTTCCAGTTCAAGTGCTGAATAAATAATAATCCAAGAACTTCTAATGTGAAGAATACTTTGTTGCATCTAGCCCCTCCGATAAAGAAGCAGCAGACAGAATACCTGGTAGGTCTCTTTGAATTTTGTCAGTAACACATTCCTCAATTGCGTGTCTTTCTCTGACCCATTTACCAAGTGACCTAAAAAGCTGTTAGTTTTGAGTGGGGCCCCAAACAAGAGAATTTTCAACATGATCAGGCTGCTGTGCAAGGTGCTCGGCCACTTAGGTCATATGATCAATCAGACCCAATAATGCCTGAAGTGTTGTGCCAGGTAGGGATGCTGTTTGGTATCCTTGACAGGCCCTTATAGATGAATATCAATACAGGTCTTTATTAATTTGGAGCAGGGACCTACCATCATCAGGAGATAATTGAGATAGTTGTTCCTTTTTTTCTTTTCTTTTTTTGAGGTGGAGTCTCACTCTGTTGCTTGGGCTGGAGTACAATGGCATGATCTCGGCTCACTGCAACCTCTGCTTCCCTGGTTCAAGCAATTCTCCTGCCTCAGCCTCCTGAGTAGCTGGGACTACAAGCATGCACCACCACGCCTGACTACTTTTTGTATTTTTAGCACAGACAGGGTTTCACCATGTTGGCCAGGTTGGTCTCTAACTCCTGATCTCAGGTGATCTGCCTGCCTTGGCCTCCCAAAGTGCCAGGATTACAGGAGTGAACCACCACGCTAAGCCAACTATTCCTCTTTTGAGAGGCAGCTATTGGCCTTTTACTGAGCCTTAGCAGAAACTGAATGCTTGACCATAAGAACTGAGCTGCTCATCATGAACTGGGAGTTATCTGAACCATGCAGCCGTAAAGTTGGGCACACACAGTAACACTCCATCATCAAATGGAAATGGTCATGACTGGGCCCAAACAGGTCCCAAAGGCACAAGTAAGTTACATTTTAAAAGTGGCCCAAATGCACTATGGTCTGCATTTCCTTTTTTTGGGGGGACAGAGTCTTGCTCTCTCGCCCAGGCTGGAGTGCAATAGTGCGATCTTGGCTCATTGCAACCTCCACCTCCCAGGTTCAAGCGATTCTCCTGCCTCAGCCTCCCAAGTAGTTGGGATTACAGGTGCCCACCACACCCAGCTAATTTTTGTATTTTTAGTAGAGACTGGGTTTTGCCATGCTGGTCAGGCTGGTCTTAAACTCCTGACCTCAAGTAATCCACCCGCCTCGGCCTCCCAAAGTGCTGGGATTACAGGCATGAGCCACCACACCCAGCTCATGGTCCACATTTCTAATACACTGCCCTTTACTCCCAGCTGGCATCTATGACCTCATAGGAAATTCACTACAATTAATTAACAGAGAAAGGGAAGCCTCAGGCCTGCCTTATAGATGGTTCTGCACGACATGCAGGCGTGACCCAAAAGTGAACAACTGTAGAACTATAGTCCCTCTCTGGGACATCTCTGAGATGAAGGGAGATCTTCCCAGTGGGCAGTGTCTGGTTGTGCATTTTGCTTGGATGGAGAAATGACTGGATGTGTGATTAAATATTGATTCATGGCTATAGAAAACACATAAGAAAAAAAAAATTTAAAGAAGTTTCAGCAAGAAGAAAATGAAACTCATAGCCAAAAATATTTCAGACTTTGAAAAATAGATACATTATCTACAATAATTATGTAGAAACATTTGAAGAAATAGAAGATTTTAAAAAAAGCAAGCAACAATAAACCATCGTAAATGGAATAGATTTGAGAAAAATAAAAACTTGTAGAAATGTAAACTAAATTATTAAAACCTAATTCTCAAAAGATTCATTAAACAGTAGATTCAACACAGCTGAAAAGAGCATCAGTAACTTGGAAGAAGGGTTGAATGAATTATACAGAATAGACGGAAACCACAGTGTGACACGTCTCCTGGCAAGAGATGCTGATCCTGCAGTCAGCTTGCTGCCCGTGTTCTGCTTAGATTTCTCCTACTGCTTAACCCTCCTCTACCACATACACACCATATTGTTATTTAAACAAAAAACAATGTTTTGGTGTTATTTTTAGACATCTGCAGAATTCTGAGACTAGAGCTTTCTTTCTATTTCAATAGTCCCCATCCCCCTACTGCAATAGTCTAGTCCGTCTTTTGCAATAATTCTTTTGAATAAAAATCTCCTTACGAATTTCTGGTTTATTTTTTTTTCTTTGACACTCTATACTATCCCTCTACCCCTGACCTTGTCTCGAAGTTCCAGATCCATATGTATTCAGCTGTCTATTTCACACAACTACTTAAATCCAAACTGATGCTCTTATCCTTCAAATTTGTATGTCTTCCACTGATTTTTAGCTTATTTAATAGCATTACTTTCCTCTCAGTGATATAGGCTAAACATCAATGAGTCCTACATGAAAAAACACCCCCTCACTCACATATACAATCAATCTCCAAATTTCCAAATATTTGTCTTAAATATCAGTTAGATCAAGCCACTTTTCTTCAAATCGATTATCACCTCTGGTTCATGCCACCATTACCCCTTAACACAGACTATCTCAGTTGCCCCTTCCTAATATTTTTCCTTGTGATTATTTCACTCCTTGCCTAACACTTCTAAAGACTCACATTGCTAAGAGTAAAGTTCAACATATAAATAAGATTAAGACTTAGCCTGATCTGCCTCCTGTTCTTCTTTTCTGTCTCATTGTGTATACTCTTTCCTCCTTGCCTGATTTCATTTGTTTCAAATGAGCACTGTTAAAGATGGCTTACTAGATGCAGCTATGAAGTGCTTCTCCATAGAGAGAGAGACCACGATTTCAACTACACCCAAATAATTTTAAGAGACCTTTGGAGAGAAAACGCCAAATGTGGATAGAGAAAAGATGCCGTCACTGATATTGAAGAGGGCGAAAGCTGGGAGTCGCATCTAGCGTGCCTGAATGCCAAGGCTGGTTCCTAGACACCTAATGGAGCTGGGAAAGGGATGAGTGAAGGGACTGGGAGATTGCTGACTGGCATTACAGGGCTTTGGTATCCTAGCTGGAGGGGACCCCACACCCCCATGAATGTGTGAGGGGGCAGGAGGATCTCCCTGCAGATTAGACCAAGACAGAGCTGCAGCAGCCACAGAGCTGGAGACCTTTGAGCACAGGGTTAACTCCCAGGGAGCCCTGTCTTACATGCCTAGCCCCCACGGCTGCTCATCTCCCTCTGAGTGGCTCTGGTCTGCTTCACCGAGGGACTGGGACACATCTATCCTGCAGGACTACCTGTCTGCCAGCCCCTCCTAGTGCCCGTAACTGGCTGCACGGCAAGAGCATGTACACAGTGCAGCCCCTGCTGTCGAGCCTGGGTGCTTTGTTCCACCTGAGGGCAGTTCCACCAAACTCAGAACCCAACCCCAAGCTTCCAGAGGAGGGAGTTGCAAGTAGGTCCTTGCGCCCCAGGGCTGCAGCTTGATGCTCTGAGTGCTGTGCTCACCACCTGAAAGGAGGAGGAGCCCACACTCTCAGAAATATTAGAGGGCTGAGTTACACAGGTTCATGGGCTGGTGTGAGACCTAGTCCTGCCTAGCTCCACAAAGCTGATCCATTGTGAGTATGGACTATTTCCCCACCAGACCTCCTCCCCACCTGAAAGAAATTGCAACAGCAACAACAAAAATAATAGCGCAGTGCCAGTTATCAGAGATGGTTCCTCCAAGGCTCACAAGCCGACCTAGTGAGGGGATCAGCTCTCTCCGCCTCACACCACAGAACACAGCTACAAACACAAGGGTACACAAAGGAACACTGTGTCTAACAGCTTATCTACTGCCCACTGCTCTTAAACGCCATCCACTGGAACATAATCCAAACTGCAACACCAAAAGTCCCTTTACTAATTCTCCCATGTGTGAAACCAAGAGCAAAATTCAACAAAAAAGGACCTTGTAGCCCTATGAAAACTTCCAGAAACGAAGCCAATTGATAATACTCAAATAATACCACAAATAAAGGAATAACAGCACTCGCAAATGAGAAAGAATCAGCACAAAAACTCTGGCAAATCAAAAAGCCAGAGTGTCCCCTTGTCTCCATGAGTCCACTAGCTCCCCAGCAATGGTTCTTAACCAGTCTGAATTGTCTGAATGACAGACATGAAATTCAATATCTGGATGGCAAAGAAGCTCATCAAGACCTAGAAGAAAGGTGAAACTCAATTCAAGGAAGCCAAGCAATCTAGTAAAATTATTCAAGAGCTTAAAGACAAAATACCCATTTTAAGGAAGACCCAAACTAAATAAGCTTATTGTGTGGAAAAAAAAATTACTACAACAATTTCAAACACAATAGGAAGTATTAACAGCAGAATAGACCAAGATGAAGAAAGAATCTTAGAGCTCAAAGACAGGCTGTTTGAATCAATTCAGGCGAAAACAAAGAAAGAAGTTTTTTTAAAAAATGAACAAAACTCATAAGAAACATGGAATTATGTAAAGAGATCAAATCTATGACTCATTGGCATTCTTTAGAGAGAAAGAGAGAATAAGCAACTTGGAAAATATATTTAAGAAGGCAGTCCACAAAAATTTTGCTAACCTCTCACTAGAGAGATTGACATGCAAATCCAGGATATACAGAATCCCAGTCAGATGCCATACAAGAAAACCATTTATAGGCTGAATAGTTATCAGGTTCACAAGGGCAATGCAAAAGAAAAAAACAACAGGTAGAGAGAAGGGGTTGGTCACCTACAGAGGGAACTTCATCAGGCTAGCAGCAGACATCTCAGCAGGAATCTTACAAGCCAGAGGAGATCAGGGGCATATGTTCAGTGTCCTCAAAGAAAAGAAATTCAAACAAAGAATTTGATATGCTCCCAAACAAAACTTCATAAATGAAAGAGAAGTAAAATCTTTCTCAGACAAGCAAATGCTGAGGGAATACCTTTCAACTTGACCAGCTTTACAAAAGGTCTTTAAGAAAGTACTAAACATGGATTCAAAAGAACAGCACCTGGTACCACAAAAATACACTTAAGCACATAACCCACAGACACTGTAAAGCATCTACAAAATCAAGTCTATATAACAACCAGCTAACAACATGACAAGATCAAAATCACACATACCAATACCAACCTTGAATGTTAACAGGCTAAATGCCCCACTTAAAAGACAGAGAGTGGCAGACTGGATAGAAAGACAAGATCCCACCATCTGTTGTCTTGAAGAAACTCATCTCACATGAAATAACACCCACAGGCTCAAAGTAAAAGAGAGAAGTAAGATCTACCATGCAAATGGAAAATACAAAAGAGCAGGAGTTGCCATTCTTATATCAGATAAAACAGACTTTAAACCAATAAAAATTAAGAAGGACAATGAAGGGCATTAAATAATGATAAAGGGTACAATCTAACAAGAAGCCTTAACTATTGTGTGTGTGTATGTGTGTGTGTATATATAGATATAGATATAGATATAGATATAGATATAGATATAGATATAGATATCTCCAACATTAGAGCACCCAAATTCATAAAACAAGTTCTTCTTGGCTTACAACAAGACAACCACACAATAATGGTGAGAATGACTTTAACACCCCACTGACATCATTAGATGAATCATCAAGGCAATATCTAAGAATATCTGGACTTAAATTTTACACTTGACTAATTGGACCTAATAGATATCTACTGAGCACTCCACCCCACAGCCACATAATATACATTATTCTCATCTGCACATGGAACATATTCTTAAATAGACAGTCTCAGTCATAGAGCAAGCCTCAATAAATTTTAAAAAATTGCCATCATATCAAGAACACTCTCAGACCACATGTAGCAAAAATAGAAATTAATACCAAGACGATCTTACAAAACTACAAAAATACAAGGAAATTAACCTACTCATTAACAATATAATAATTTCTAGGTGAATATCAAAATTAAGGTAGAAGTAAAATTATTCTTTGGAATTAATAAAAATAGGGACACAACTTACCAAAATCTCTGGAATGCAATCAAATGAATATGAAGAGGAAAGTTTCTATCTCTAAATTCATTCTCAAGAAGTTAAGAAAGATCTCAAATTAACAATCTAAATTTTCACCTAGAGGAGCTAGAAAAAAAAAAAAAAGAAACCAACGCCAAAGCTAGCAGAAGAAAATAAATAACTAAAATTAGAAAAGAACTTAATGAAAGTAAGATGCAAACATCCATATAAAATGTCAATGAAACCAACAGTTGTTTCTTCAAAAAAATAAAATTGATAGGCTTCTAGCTAAATTAATAAGGACAAATAAAGGGAAGATCTAAATAAGCACAGTTAGAAATAACAAAGGTGATATTACAAGTGATTTAACTGTTAAAAGATTCTGAGAGACTATATGAACAAAACTATGCAAACAAATTAGAAAATTTAGAGGAAATAGATAAATTCCTACAAGCACACAGTCTTCTAATATTGAATCAGGAAGAGTTTGAAACCCTGAATAGACCAGTATCAACTTCTGAAATTGAATCAGTAATTAACAAAAACCTACCAACCAAAATGAATAAAACCCCTTGACCAGATGGATAAACAGCTTAATTCTGCCAGATGTACAAAGAACTGATGCCAATCCTACTGAAATTATTCCAAAAAAATTGAGGAGGAGGGGCTCCTTCCTAACTCATTCTATGTAGCTAGCATCAGCCTGATACCAAAATCTGGCAGAGACATAATGAAAAAAAATCAGGCCAATATCCCTCATGAAAATAGATGCAGAAATCCTCAACAAAATACTAGCAAATCAAATCCAGCATCACATCAAAAAGTTAATACACCATGATCAAGAAGGCTTTATTCCTGGAATGCAAGGCTGGGTCAACATTGACAAATCAATAAATATGATTCACTACATGAAAAGAATCAAAAGCAGGAACTATATGATCATCTCAATAGATGCAAAAAGAGCTTTCCATAATATCCAACATCCCTTCATGATAAAAGCCATCAACAGAGTAGGCATCAAAAGAACATTCATCAAAATAATAAGAGCCAACTATGACAAACCCACAGCCAATAACATACTGAATGGGCAAAAGCTTGAACCATTTCCCTTGAGAACTGGAACAAGATAAGGATGTCCACTCTCACCACTCCTATTCAACATAGAACTGGAACTCCCAGCCAGAGCAATCAGGCAAGAGAAAGAAATGAAATGTGTCTAAATAGGAAAAAAAGAAGTCAAACTATTTTTCTTGGCTGATAATATAATTCTATATCTAGAAAATCCCAAAGACTCTGACAAAAGCCTCCTAGAATTGATAAACTACTTTAGTAAAGTTTCAGGGTACAAAATCAATATACAAAACTCAGAGGCATTTCTATACACCAGCAATGTTCAGGCTGACAGTGATTCAAGAACACAATCCCATTTACAATAGCCACACAAAAAAATGAAATACCTAGGTGTACAGCTAACAAAAGAAGTGAAAGATCTCTACAAGGAGAGTTACAAAACACTGCTCAAAGAAACCAGAGATGACACAAACAAATGAAAAAGCATTCCATCTCACAAATCGAATCAATATCATAAAAATGGCCATATGGTCCAAAGAATGTTACAGATTCATCGCTATTCATCAAACCACTAATGTTATTCTTCACAGAACTAGACAAAACTATTCTAAAATTCATATGGAACAAAAAAGAAGCCTGAATAACCAAAGCAATATTAACCAAAAAGAACAAAATTAGAGGCATGACACTACTTGACTTTATACTATAAAGCTACAATAACTAAAACAGCTTGGTACTAGTACAAAAACAGACACACAGACCAACAGAACAGAATAGAAAACTCAGAAATAATAAAGCCACACTAATCAAAACAAGACTGGGGAAGGAACTCCCTATTCAAAATGATGACGGAATAACTGGCTAGCCATATGCAAAAGATTAAAGCTGGACCCCTATCTTTCGCCATATAAAAAAATTAACTCAAAATAGATTAAAGATTTAAGTGTAATACCTTCCACTATAAAAATCCTGGAAGACAACCTAGGAAATACTCTTCTCAACACCGGCCTTGGCAAATAATTAGTGGCTAAATCCCCAAATGTAATTGCAACAAAACCAAAAGTAGACAAGTGGGACCTAATTAAACTAAAGAGCATTTGCACAGCAAAAGAACTACCAACAGAGCAGACAGACAACCTACAGAATGGAAAAATATATTTGCAAATTTTACCTTCAACAAAGGCCTAATATCCAGAATCTATAGAGAACTTAAACAAATCAGCAAGCAAAACACAAACAACCCCATTAATAAATGGGCAAAGAACACGAATAGAAACTTCTCAAAAGAAGACATACAAGTGGTCAACAAACATGAAAAAATGCTCAACATCAATAATCATCAGAGAGATGCATATCAAAACCACAATGGTGAGAATTCTTACACTGGTGAGAATGGCTATTATTAAAAAGTCAAAAAATAACAGATGCTGACAAGGCTACAGAGGAAAGGGTATGCTGATACATTAATGGCAGAAATGTAAATTAGTCCAGCCATTGTTGGAAGTAGTCTGTTGATTTCTCAAAGACCTCAAAACAAAGCTACCATTTGACCCAGCAATCTCTCTCTTGGGTATACACTGAAAAGAAAATAAATCATTCCACCAAAAGGACACATACACTTATATATTTACCACTGCTGTATTCACAATAGCAAAGACATAGATCAACCCAGGTGCCCATCAATGGTAGATTGAATTTTTTAAAAATGTGCTACATATACACCATGGATTACTATGCAGTAATAAAAAGAAGGAAATCATGTCCTTTGCAGCAACATGGATGCAGCTGGAGGTCATAATCTTAAGCAAATTAATGCAAGGACAGAAAACCAAATACATTTTCTCAATTTTAAGTAGGACCTAAACATTGAGCACACATGGATATAAAGGTGGGAACAACAGACACTGTGGACCACTAGAGTGTAAAGGGAGAAAGACTGGTTTTAAAAACTACCTATTGGGTACTATGCTCACTACCTGGATAATAGGATCTGTACTCCAAAACTCACTATCACACAATATACCCATGTAGCACATATGCACACATACCCCCTGTATGTAAAATAAAGTTGAAAATAAAATAAATGAATAAATAAACAAAAGAAAATAAAAACAAATCAGCATGTCTGTTGCCTCGGGATTTCACATGGGTTTTTGCCTTTATCAAGAGTGTTTGTGTCCCCCTAATTTTACCTGAATAATTCCTCCTCAACCAATGGATCTTAGTGCAAATGTAATTTACTTAGGAAGTGTTTCCCTTACATTCCAGACTAGATCAAGTTCTCCTTTTATAAGCTCTCACAGCACATAAATTGTACATTTCTGTCATAAATCTTATCATTTTTAATGTCTGACTGTCTTATTAATGCTATCTGCCTCCACCAAACCATTGCCATCACCATTAACTATAACCTCAATGAAGGCAGGGATGTATGTTATCTACTTTTACTTCTGAAGTTGATAAATGTGGCCATTTAAGAAAAGCAACTGTTTTATAAATGAATACAGCAAATAAGAAAAATTTCCAATAAAAATTGAAAGATAATTACAAAGAGAAAATAAAAAATATTAATTTGTTATGTACAACTTATTATAAGTATTTAACTTATTGAAGTCAATCTATGGAGAGTTTAATCCCAGAATTCCTGAGACAATATTTTATTTATATACAAGGATATAGTTCGTAGCTTTGCAAAATTCCACAATTGCAGAGTGTCAATGAGATGATATCCTAATATGGCTGGTACTATAATGAATTTTTTATATTCTTAAAAATATATCATCACATATAATTTTTGTCCTTGAGAAATAAGGACATTTAAATATGTTAAATTCAGGACACACATAATAAAGGCTGCTAGAATTTTATAACATATAAACACAGTTATAGCCTAGTATTAAAAATCTTCATAATACTAAGCACCAAAATAAAATTACCCTGGGAATAACATAGCACACACGTTGTCATTAGGAAGATCTCAGGGTGCAGAAACAACTGAAATCTATTATGCATCAATTTAAAAACTCTATTAAAATAATATATAATTATATTTTCAAATGTGGCAAAGTGAGACTATTTTAAAATTCCATGTAGTAACTGAAATTTTTTAAATTAAAAACTAATGTATATATCTATGTATTTTAAATATATATCTATATAATATAATTGAGTTTTTAAAAAGTATAAATATTCTCCCATTATAGAGTTAATTACTAATATTCTCCAATTGGAGCATTTATATTTCCTTTAATAAAGAACTTTATAAAGGTCCATCAAAATGATTATTATTTTTCATATATTACTTCTGGATCACTATTACTTTTGTAAATTTTTTTTAAAAAACTCTTTTATCTTTCTTTAGTCTCCTTTTTAATAAGCTTAAAAGCGTGGGTGTTAGACCAAAATACAAATTTATTGTAAATAAATACATTTTGAATTTAATTATCTTAATTTAGCCTTTCCACAATGTATATACATATATCAAAATGTATTGCATACTACAGATTTGTCTGATTTTTTGTCAATTTAAAAATAAAAAAATAAACTTATGCATATGATTATAATAATGTTCATTGAGGTTTTTTGCAGGATATAAAGTTCTACGGGTTTTAGCACATGCATAGATTCATATGACCACAACCACAAATAGAATAGAGAATAATTTTATTGCTTCCAAAGCTCACTTGTGCTGTTCCCTTGAAGTCACAGCTTTCCTCCATCCTCTAACTCCTAGTAACCACTGATCTGTTCTCTGTTGCTATTGTTTTGCTTTCTCCATATTCATATAGCATGTAATTTTTTTAAACTGTCTTCTTTCTCTAAGCAACATATCTGAGGACTATGAGCCCTTAAGTACATATGGGATGTTATGTGAACATGAGTTTGGAACTTTTCAGAGTAAACATCTAGGAGTGTCGTTGCTATTTCTTCTGATAAGGGAATCTTTAAGTTTGTAAGAAAATACCTGAATATTTTCAGCATTTGCTGTACTATTTTTTATTCCCATTAGCAATATATGAGAGTTTCGGTTGCTTTGCATTCTTATCAACATGTGACATTGGTATTGTTATATTGTTTGTTTGTTTTTTAACATTGCAACAGATATATAGTCATATCTCATTGTGGTTTTAATTTGTGTTTCCCTAAGGCTAAAGATGTTTGACATATTTCCATGCACTTACTTACCATCCATCTATCTTATTTGGTTCAGTGCCTATTCAAGTCGTTTTGCCATTTATTTATTCATGTATCTATCATTTATTTTTTGTATTGTTTGTTTCTTACTGTTAAATGTTGAGTGTTCCTTAATTATAAATTCCAAAATAGCCAACCCCACAAACAAAATTTTGAATAAGTGGAAAGGCTAAAGATGCACATTTTTATTCATTAAGTAAATTGTATCTAAAATTGTAAACTTGGTTTTGTCTTCTTAAATTAATAGAGTCTGATTGCTAACCTGATTACCATCTTTAAGGCATTGCTAGGTGTTGCAATATTTTTTTAAAATACGAAATCACTGATTCTCTACCAAAATTTCGATCCATGAAAAAGGCTGAAAGATTATCATTTTTTAATTCTGCAAAATATCAAGCTACTTAGGGAAAACTATAGTTTGTCCATGGAGTGATTATGAATTTAAGAAGTAATTCAGGAGCATGCTTTGATCACAAATTGTGGCAACAGTTAAAACCATTATACATTTTTCTGTCTAGAAGACAGAAATATGTGTTTATTATAGATAAAATAATTTCCCCATTTTACAATTATCAAAAATATAACTCTTATGGCAAAAATATTCCCACGAGGTTTATTTCATTTATGGAGATAATTATATTATTTGGACATTTGGATTGTTTTCTGTTGTTTTTCTTTTCCTTTTTAATCATGGCATTGATTTTGGACAACTATGAGTTATTTTCCTTGTTTGCAATTGTAAATTTAAAAAATATAATGAACATATAAATAAAAGTTTTCCTGTGTTTATCTTGTTTCTCCATATAGACTGTTGCAAGTAGAATTACCTTGACAAAGAGACAATTAATTTAAGTAACTTGTTACTATAATGTAAAATAGACTATTTCAATGACTCTGTCCTATATATTATACATCCTTTCTTCTTTCAAATATCACAAGCAATTAATCTCTATGAAGAAACTGAGGATAACGGAGAGAGTAAATGTCCAATTTATTGTCACCTGCCAAAAACAGATACTTTGAGCTTCTTTACAAATAAGACCTTCGTGTATGTATTACTTATTCTTCAAATTTGCTTAACCCGTAAATATCAATGTCTACCTCAGAGGCAGTGTGGAAACTGGTTAATAAGATCTGGAGACAAGTTGAGATGGTTTTGAATCTCTGCTCTATCCAATAAAAATGCAGCACGATATGGGACTATTCTAATGCTAGAGGATAAGTGGTATTTCCAATGTTCTTTTCTTTTGAGTTGCTAGGACTGCAAGTAGAAACAGTCCAAATAGAGAGACAAATGGCACCTTAGAAGAGAGACTGCATGGACATGCAAGAAAATTGTTTTCTCTGCATGAGAAAACAATTTCTTGTTTTCTCTTAATTCCCTAGATTCATTTTTCTACCCACAAGCTGTGGTTCTTGAATTGCTTACCTGAAATTGATGTCTGTATCTGTGTTGATGTCTGAGTTGAATTGATGCCAATATCTGATCAGAACACACAATTATCTTTGTGATAGCTTGCTTAAACTTAGATTATAAGAGATAAATGATATCCATATGTGGTAATTACTTAGATCCATCAATGCTCCACTTTCTAAAAACTAGGTCTGAAAGCTGAGAACAGTCTTCACAGTTTTAGTATGCTTGTTTGGCTGAAGTAGGTGAGCCTCCAGGGTCTTCAAAACTGGGTGTAAATCTTGCCAAGAGCGGATTACACAATTTCGTTCTTAACTGTATTTGTTCTTTTTGGAACATAGAAGTGCAAAGACAAGCAAAAATTTTTAATTAGAAAGTCTGCTGGACATTTTCAATTATTCAGAAAAGTTCATGTCAGCTTCTGTTCTATAAATGTGCAAGCCCATTATTTTTCTTTTGGTGACAGCTGTTCTTTCACCTGTAATTTAGCATATAGTTTTAGAAGCATCTGGGACCCTGTAAGATATGGAGAATCATGATGTTTATAAACAGATGTCTATATGAGTGTATTTCTTGATGGGCGAATGTGATGAAGATTTGGTTTGTTGTTTTGGTTTTGTATGGTTTGTGATAAATCTATCCTATACACTAATAAGGAGAAACATATAGTTAGAATAGTTGCATGTATACCACCAACACTCTTTTCTGCTCTACATGCTAAACACAAGAATTAATATACCACTACATCTGATGAGGAAAAACATTCATATATGTTTGGTTCATGTACTATCATGTAAGGCAGTTTCTTCATAATGCACTAATAGGCTCCAATTTTCATAAGCAAGGTTAATTTTAGACTGACTATTTTGTTGGTTGGCTGTGGAAGATCCAATAGTTACTAAAACTACATTAAACATTCCCAGTAGTGTGATTGACTTGTGGGAACCTCTCCACTATTCATGAAGTCACAGTTTACTATATTTGGGTGTGTGGTAGAGGGCAAAAAATATACTAGCATTCAAAGTAATGTCACCTTCCTAAACCTAGCTATATATATATATTTTTTATTTTACTTTAAGTTTTAGGGTACATGTGCACAACGTGCAGGTTTGTTACATATGTATACATGCGCCATGTTGGTATGCTGCACCCATTAACTCGCCATTTAGCATTAGGTATATCTCCTAATGCTATCCCTCCCCCTACCCCCTACCCCACAACAGGCCCCGGTGTGTGATGTTCCCCTTCCTGTGTCCATGTGTTCTCACTGTTTAATTCCCACCTATGATTGACAACATGCAGTGTTTGGTTTTTTGTCCTTGTGATAGTTTGCTGAGAATGATGGTTTCCAGCTCCATCCATGTCCCTACAAAGGATATGAACTCATCATTTTTTATGGCTGCATAGTATTCCATGGTGTATATGTGCCACATTTTCTTAATCCAGTCTATCATTGTTGGACATTTGGGTTGGTTCCAAGTCTTTGCTATTGTGAATAGTGCTGCAATAAACATACATGTGCATGTGTCTTTATAGCAGCATGATTTATAATCCTTTGGGTAAAAAACCTGGCTATAATTTTTATGCTCAGCTGCCCCATGCCTTTATTTTTAGAAACCTGTTACCCACCACCTCAGACTAATTCTAGTCTCTATGCATTGGTTGAATAGTAATTAACTATGAAATTTGTTTTCAAAATGCCTCTTTTTCAGATGTTTGAAACAGTAAAATTGAGGTGGGACTAAAAAACCTGTCATTCTTACAAGCACACTGGATGATTCAGGCATTAATAGAAATTAAAGTATGAGGCAACTCATAATAAGAGAATTTTTTTATTTCGATTTTCTTAAAATGGTAAGATCTTAACTGATCAGGCAACTGATTTTCTTGTACTTTTTACAAGAGTAATACTCTTATGCTTTTATTTATATCCCAGTCTGGTGATTTTACTCCTTTTGAGAACAATCACCAACTTATCATTCTTCCTCTTAGCAGTGTCTGATAGTCTCTGGAATCAATGTCTTTTATGTGTCATATTAGACCACTTGAATATTGAACTTCTGCCTCTGTAACTGAAACCTTCTTTCCCCAATAACATCACTTCCCTTATTTGCATCTCAAGCAAAGGCTGTTTTCAACCCCTTTCTCTGATCATGAGTATGCAAGTTCTAAAAAGAGTCAGCATTTTTTTGTCTGTTTGTGTCCACTGCCAATCTCAAGGCATTGCACATCTGCTATTATTCACAATCCCTAACATTTTAAGCATAAAGTTATTTTAAAAATTGCTGTATGACAATGATAGGTACTAGATAGGTACTAATAATGACTGAAAAGTGAACATGTTGAGACATCAGTTAATATGCCCATCACCATTATTACACACCTTCCACCAACTTGCTAGAAATAACCACATTCATGTACTTTAGTCAGATATGCACTTACGTAAACATGCTAAGATCTGTTACTATAAAGTAAAATAGATTATTTCAATGACTCTGTCCTATATATCATATATTCTTTCTTCTTTCAAATATCACAAGCAATTAATCTCTATGAAGAAACTGACGATAATGGAGAGAGTAAATGTCCAATTTATTGCCACCTGCCAGGAAGATACTTTGAGCTTCTTTATAAATAAGGCATTCATGTGTGTATTACTTATTCTTCAAATATGTTTAGCCCATAAATATCAATGAGTACCTCAGAGGCAGTAACTGGCCAGTTACTTATTGTTGTGGCTGGTTACTCAGTTAAAGACAAAATATGTCTGGTATGATTAAATTTTTATAAATTCAAACTCAGTACATTTTGTACATCGAGATTATTGCAAAGTGACTGTTTTAGAATGTGCTTTAATAACTTTGCAGGTATCAAAAAATCAACTTTTTCTTTCCTTCAAAGGTATGAGTAGGCCCATCGCGGTGGCTCAAGCCTGTAATCCTAACACTTTGGGAGTCCAAGGTGGGTGGATCACGAGGTAAGGAGTTCGAGACCAGCCTGGCCAACATGGTGAAACACCGTCTCTACTAAAAATACAAAAATTAGCCAGATGTGGTGTCAAGCGCCTGTAATCCCAGATATTCAGGAGGTTGAGGCAGGAGAATCACTTGAATCTGGGAGGTGGAGCTTGCAGTGAGTCAAGATCATGCCACTGCACTCAAGCCTGGGTGACAGAGCTAGACTCCATCTCAAAAAAAATATATATATATATATACACATATATATATACATATATATATACATATATACATATATATACATATATACATATATACATATATATACATATATACATATATATACATATATACATATATATACATATATACATATATATACATATATACATATATATACATATATACATATATATATACATATATATGTATATATATACACACATAGAGAGAGAGAGAGCAGAAATTATATCTTTCTCTGCTTTTCAAGAACTTTTCTCCCTAATTTCTTTCTATGTTTAGGATAGAGAGGTTAGGCAAATAAAGCCATCCAGGAATTTAGCAAATATTTTAGGATATAAGCTGTTTACTTATTTGATTTAAATAAATTTTGTTTTCTTTAGGTGAAAATCCCTTTATTTCTCTTCTTAGTTCAAATTATACTTCTTCTATTATTGGCAGCATTCTCTGTGATACCTGATCACAGTTGAATTTATTTATATATACACTTATTTATAAAAGTATTAGTTTAAAATATTAAGTGGCTATTAGTGGAATGAGAGGGAAAAGAAGGAGGTTGAGGAGGAGAAATGGGAAGAGAAGTAGAGGCAGAAAAGGAAGACGAAGAGTGAGGAAGGAAACAGCTGGGTTCAGTAACACCTGGTTAATGGACTGTCTCAGTGATCCCAGGTGAACTAGAGAAGAAAAAAATTATCGTTTTCATAATGTACTGCTGTAATAAACTATTTTTATTAAAGGTATGTTCTTCTAGGATGTACTTTACACTCACTGAGATACATGAGATTAACAGTGGACAGTGAATAGCTAAATTTGTAGGGAATTTGCTATGTGCCTGGCACTTCATTTTGTTACTTATGTAGTCCTCACAGCAATATGGTAATTTTGGCACTATCGTCCCTGTTTTATAATAAGAAAACTAATGTCCAGAAAGTTATTGCAATTTGACCAACTAATCTTTGGACTTGAAACCAGATGTAATCTGTTTCCTTCTTATTTCATTTCACTTCATTGCCTCCCTTGGCAGTTAACTTTGCCCTCATTTTTGTGTATCATTACTCATTGAGGAACAATTAATATATAATAGAAAGCAAAAATCTAGTGTGTTCAGTTTGATGAATTACAACCTTTTATACATCTGAGTTACCACCACCTGCAAACAAAATATATACTATTTCTATTACACCAGGAAAATATTCTGGTGTTTTCTAGTCAATGCTGTACTTTTAGGAAGCAGCCTAACTTCGGTTTATGTACTCATAGCTTAATTTTGTCTGTTACTGTACTTTATTTTATATACAAAGAGTGTGTTTTCCTTTTGTTTGCTTTATTTTATTCAACATAATGTTTTTGATATTCATCAATGTTATTTTGTGTTTTAGTAGTTTATACCTTTTATTGCTGAGTTGAACTTCATTGTATGAATATGACATTCTCCTATTGATGGACAAATATTTGTTTTGATTCTAGTTTGTAGATAAATACAGTGTCTACAGTATGGCTTGCAGAGGCATATAGCAGGTTCATGTTTTGCTTTATAATAAACTATCAGTTTTTCAAACAGTTGTACCATTTTATGCTACCACCCATAAGTTATAATGCATTCAGTTGTTCCACATCTTCACTAATATTTGATACTTTCAGTTTTATTTTTTTCTTATTATTTTAGCTATTCTGGTGAGTGTAAAATTTTCTTTCTGTCTCACTTTAACTTGCACTTTTTTGAGGACTAAAGATATTGATCAAATTTTGCTGTGATTACTTGTCTTTTTCTACATCATCTTGAAGTTTCTGTATGAATTTTATGTCCATTATTATTAAACATTACTTTATTTTCATTATTGATTTGTAGGAGATATTTATATGCTCTTGATATAACTCCTTTGATATATGTCTAGAGATAATTTTATGGCATTTTTCACTATAACTATATGTACATATGTTATGCTACATCAATATGTAATTTTCATAATGGTATATTTTAATGAACAGAAATGTTTAATTTTAAGGAAGTTCAAAACTATTATTATGTTTTAATTTTATTGTGTTTTTTATCTCTTGTCAAAAAATACTTGTCTACTTTACAATCACAAAAATATTTTTTCTATATTTTATACTGAAGGTTTTATAATTTTAGCATTTACTTTAGGGCCATAATTCATTATGAATTAATTTTTACAAAAAAAGTGATATGGGAATTAAGAGTCTGTTTATTCCATATGGATATCCAGGTTTTCAGAGCCCTTTGTTAAGAAGTCTTTACTTACAAAATTGTCTCAGTACACAGATCAAACATTATTTGTTCTTTTGTGGGCAGGTCTACTTCAGGATTCTCTATTCAGTTGCATTGATCTTTGTCTACCCTTAGGGCAATACCAAACTCTTTTTATTATTGTAGATTTATAGTAAGTTTTGAAACCTAGTAAATCCTACTTTGTTCTTTTTCAGGAGTGTCTTGGCTGTCCTATGTCCTTTGCATTTCCATATAAATTTTTATCACCTTGAAGTTGGCAAATATTCACACACACACACACACACGCACACACACAAAAAACCTTGCTGGCATTTTAATTGAGTTTTCAAATCAGAAATGAATTTTAATTTAAATATATTTGGCAGACTGAATATATTTAAAGCAAACGGTATGGTGATTCAATATATGTATACATTGTGTATGATTGCCATAAACAAATCTTTAAGATTTTGAGTCCGTGCATGAGGTATATCCTTCTCTTTAGATCTTAATTGATTTCAGAACTGTTTTATGGTTATCTGTATAGAAAATTTCCTCATGTTTTGTTAAATGGATATCCTAGCTGTTTGATGAATTTGGTCCTATTGTCAATGGTATTATTTTATTTTATTTCCACATAGCATTGCTAGTATGTATAAATTGAAAGGATTTTTGCATATTGACAATATATAGTAAAATCTTCTAAATTTTCATTTACGTTTCAGTGGACTTCTTTGTAAAATCTGTAGAATTTTCTGCATGCACAGTCATTTAATCTGAGAACAACAAAGATTTTATTTTTTCCTTCAATCTTTATGCCATTTATTTCTTTTGCATGAATTACCGCCCTGTCAAGAGAGCTGGTGAAAGTAAGCATCCTCCCTTATCCTGATCACGGTGAAAGAGCATTCAGTGTTTCACCATTAAGTATGAGGTTACCTGTAGAAATTTCATAAATAAAATTTAACGTATTGAGAAATTCTCTTACATCCTCAATTTTCTGGATTTTTAAAAAATTTATGAATTGGTATTGAATTTTATCAAATGTATTTTCTATATCTAATGAGATAGTGGCATATTTTTTTCCTTATTCTGTTAATGTGATGATACTGATTGATTTTCAATTTAAAGCAAACTTGCATTTCGTGACTCATTGTCCATTCAATTTACTTTGCTAACATTAAATTAATAATATTTTCAGTTATGTTTATGATGGGTTGTAATAATCCTAATTTAAAAAATTTAAAAGTGTTTCATCCTCCTCTATTTTCTTAATAAAAGTTTAATCAGATTTATTATTTTATTCTTAAATATTTTATAGAATTCACCAATAACATTTTGGGCCTTGGAGGTTTTCATTACAAATTTAATTTAATAGATATAGGGCTCTAAAGATTTTCTATTTTGTGTCATGTGAGTTTTGATAACTTGTATTCTACAAAGTAGTCCATCTCATGTTCATTTTCTAACTTATCAGCATAAAGTTGTTTATCATATACTTATAATATACTTATTATTATATTTTTGATATCTATAGGCTCTGTAGTGACTCTCCCCTCCCACTTTTGCATTCAGAATATTGGTAGTTTTTTATCTCTCTATCTCTCTTTTCTTTTGATGGATCTTTCTGGAATTTTATTATTCTGTTCAAAAAATATTTTTTTTACTTTTTTTCCAGATTGTCTTTCCATTTAAATATAATAATAATTATTATTTTTTTTGAGTTGGAGTCTCACTCTGTCACCCAGGCTGGCATGCAATTGTGCTATCTTGGCTCTCCGCAACCTCTGCCTCCCAGGTTCAAACGATTCTCCTGCCTCAGTCTCCTGAATAGCTGGGATTACAGGCACGTGCCACCATGCCTGGTTAATTTTTGTATTTTTAGTAGAGATAGGGTTTCACCATGTTGGTCAGGCTGACTACTTTGTATTCTTATATTTATTGTTTTATTTATTTTATTTGAGTTTAATTTGTTCTTTTTCTAATGTATTAAGATAGAATATTAAATAGTTGTTTTTGCCTCATTCATTGTTCTAATAGTTTCCTATTTCTCCTGTAGAAATTACCATTAATTGAGTGATTTAAAGCAATTTATTATCCTATAGTTCTAAAGGAAAGTATGGGAAAAACCGAAGGTCACAGTGTTTCACTGTGCTAAAATCAAGATACCTGCAGGGTTGCATTTCCTTCTAAAAGCTCTATGAGGAAATCTCTTTCTTTTCCTTTTCCATACCATTAGAGGCTACTCCCTTTCCAGAGCTTGTCAGCCACAGCCAGCATTGAGTTTATTTTAACCTCTGCTTCCACAGTCACATTTTCGCCTCTCACTCTGTCCTTGCCTCTCTCCTATAAAGACCCTTGTGATTACATTCAGCCACTGGAACAGTGCAGGACGATTTTCTCCTCCCAAGATCTTCAACTAAATCACATCTGCAAAAGTCTCTTTTGCCATGTAAAGTGACATATTTACAGCTCTCAGGGTTTAGGACATGTCTATTTATAAGCAGCCATTATTCTACCCCATCACAAAATATAAAGCTATTAATTTCATTCTAAGCATTGTGCTATCTATATCCAATATATCTTGTATATTGTGCTTGAATTTTAATTCATGACAAAATGTATGTGTGTTTTTGATTTTTTATTACTCACATGAATCCTATTTTAGCCCATAGATTATTTAGAATTTTGTTGCCTAATTTCCAAATAGGGATTGTTCCTAATGTAATTTTGTTATTCATTTTTATTTTAGTACTATTTTCATCAGACAATATACTCTCCAGAATTTTAGTACTTTGAAATTTATTAAGACTTGTTTTAGGGCTCTCTCTCTCTCTATATATATATATATGATCTATCTTGATAATTGTTCTATGGTTATTTGAAACATGGTGTATTTTGTAGTTGCTGATTATAGTGTTCTACATATTTAAGTCAGATTGATATGCATTGAAACATCACTCTGTATCTCATAAATATATGTAATTATTTCATGTCAAAGAAAAATAATAGAAAAAATCCTTAAAAAATTAAACATATACTTTCGATATGACTCACAAATTCCATTCCTAGGCATACACCCCATAGCAATGAAAACATATGTCAACACCAGTATCTATCCTTCCATTTATGTTTTTTTGTTTTCTTCTTCAAGTGCATTATGGTTTAAAACATACTTATGTCCTTTATAATATAATCAACCTTCTCATTATTAAGGTAAGAGTGATGATCTCTTACAACATTCTACATCCTAGTAGAATTCAGAATCCAAACTTTGAGTTTACTTTAATCTCAAGCATTGCAAATTATTTGTGTTCAGCCTTTAAAAGGCTATTCAAGTTGGGGACACTGTAGTATATATGTTTTGATTGTTTGCACACTTACTAATTTGGGAGTCAAAACTGACAATAACTAGAGAGTTTTAGTCTAAAAGTGTTTATAAGTTATGTTAAAAATCATATCTATATTATTTCTAAATATTGGATAAAATTGCCTTGGAATTGTATTTTTAAATGTTCTTCTATTGTTTAATCCAGCCATCTTAACATAAATATCCACAAATATAATTTTTACCTGTGTTTTAAAAAATATATTGTCAGCTCTCTGTATCCACAAGTTCTACATTCACAAATTCAGCCAAACTCTAATCAAAAATATTCAGAAACAAAACAAACAATAAAAATACCAATAGAGTCATTAAAAAATACAAATTAAAGACAACGGTTATAACAACTCTATAATAGTATAATGACTATTTACATGGCATTTACAGTGTATTAGACATTATATGTAATCTAGAGATGATTTAAAGTATACGTTATTGTGTGCATTGGTTATATGCAAATATGACAACATTTTATATAAGGGACTTGCACACATGCAGATTTGCACACACATGGCGGCTCCTAGAACAAAATCCCTGCAGAGTGAGGGATGATTGTACTTATAAGATAATTTTTAACATATGATAAAAGTGTGTTTGTGTGTACTTGTGCATGTGTGTATAATTATGCACAACAAAGTAGAATAGCTTACTTTCTATTTTCTACCGGTTGAGTTTGTCAGTGTAAAATCTAAGATAGGGACAAGGTTTTCTGGTGGGATCTCTAATCATTTTATAGTAAACAAATTGGAAAAGGGAATTATGCCAGCCTCAAAAGTTCATAAGACATTTAGACAATTTGCAAAAGCACACTCAAAATACTTTCTATAAATTATACTCCAGATAGCCTTTACATATGCGTATCAAACCTATTGATTTTAACAGCATTATGCTCATGTTTTTTTTAATGAAATAAAATTCTGCTATAATCAGTCTTACAACCTATTTTTGCTTCAAAGTGTAAAATGGTAATCATTCAAAAGCAATAAGAGGCTTTCAGACTACAGTAACATTCAATGATACAGAGTGTTTATCCCACTTTCCTTTATCAGATGTGAATAATTAATTTTAAGCCTTAAATATGGGAGCAGGAAGAACTCTTTAAATAAAGGAAATCAAAACAAGCTACTAGAATTATGACTTGGAACTTTTGAAGCCCAGATAATTAGTTGACTGCTGCTGCCTAATTTCATAATTGTGAAGGCAATGGCACTGATAACAGTTGCAAAACATTCACAACTTAAATTAATGAATTGCTGAAATGTGATTGATAGAATGAGGAAAGTGGTTTGTTTATGCTGGGTTTTTTTTGTTTTGTTTTGTTTTGTTTTTTCTGCCAGGAAACAAGCCAGGAATCTGGGCCTAAATAGAAAAGGAGGACATAAAGACAATTGAGGCAAAATGGTTTTATTAGATGGTGGATATATTCTGCTTCTCATATATTCTGTCAAAAAACAAACAAATGAAAACCTCAAACCAGAGAAGGTACAAGTACAGTTGGGAACCCTTAGTGATACCCAAAGATTTAAGAAAACTCTATGGTATCTCTTTCTTGCCCTTGTAAGTTTGTATCTGTCTTAATATAATATTCATACCTTTTGATAAGGCATGCTACTTTGAGGCAGATGTAGGTGGTGAGAAGTGGTAGAGGTGAGAAAATTAGAAAGGAAATACATATCTTCATTTTAAAGGTTATTTTTCTGAGTATAAGATATTTTATTCAAATTAATCATGAAGGATCGAGCAACTTATTGTTTAAAAATTTTTTATAGATATACACTTAATGTAGTCTTTGTGCCTCATGATTAAGATATTCTTTAAGGGCTTTGGCGATTCTCAAAAGATCTAATTTCTGTGCAGCAAAGAAAACGTTGATGAAAATAAATATATACATTCTTTTTCTGATTTTCCCTTGAGCTCCCCACAATCCCTATGACAAGGAAGACTGAAGATGTATCTGACTAGTCCCCTAAAGCCCACCTTCAGTGGGTCTGCACTTACAACAATGACGTTGCCACAGACCCTTTTTCTTATGCAGGGCCCTGTTATTATCTCATCCTCTTAGAACTTAGATATTTATTGTAGGAGAACATTTAATTCTACATACTTCCTACTTCTTAATCTACCATTTTATTATCATCACTTATAAATGCTGAATCTACTTTATAATTTTCTTTATGTTAGACAAACAAAACTTTGGGGAGCCTGAGAACACCAATATCCAAAAGCAACATCTCGCACGCTTAAGGTATTAAGGAACACTGCTGTAATCATGTGCCTCATCCCCATGGTTCTGGTCAGAGATATCATATTAATCAGAATTAATCCCACACGTATATTTGGTTATAATAAAATATGTAAAATAGGCATTATCCCTCTATTCACAGATAATGAAACTGCTGCTAAAGGGGAAAATTGACTTGCTCAAGGTTACATAATTAGTGTCTTCATTTTATACACAAAAGTGTTGAACTAAATGATTCTAAGTTTTACTCTACATTCTACATCTAAGAATATTAATTAGTACAGGTTGAGTGCTGTGGCTCACGCCTGTAATCCCAGCACTTTGGGAGGCCGAGGCAGGTGGATCACCTGAGGTCAGGAGTTCAAGACCAGCCTGTCCAACATGGTGAAACCCCATCTCTACTAAAAAAATACAAAAATTAGGCTGGGCACAGTGGCTCATGCCTGTAATCTCAGCACTTTGGGAGTCCAAGGCGGGTGGATCACAAGGTCAAGAGATCAAGGCCATCGTGGCCAACATGGGGAAACCCTGTCTCTACTAAAAATACAAAAATTAGCTGGGTGTGGTGATGCACACCTGTAGTCCCAGCTACTTGGAAGGCTGAGGCAGGAGAATCGTTTGAACCTGGGAGGCGGAAGTTGCAGTGAGCCGAGATCGTGCCACTGCACCCCAGCCTGGCAACAGAGAAAAACTCCATCTCAAATAAATAAATAAATAATAATAATAACTAAAGTTTACATTCCCTCAAGAATACTTTCTGATATGATCAAGTTTTGGTCAGTGCACTTTTTATAAGCTGGAGGTATAGGTAAGAAAGCATTCTTTTTGGCAAAGTATGCATGTTTTGATTAGGACTGACTTAGCCAATGCCTACTTTAGTGTTGCCAGAAATTTTTTTAAGTCTTGGTAATAAGAACATAATGTTTCTAACGTAGAGTGAGGCTCCCACCCATCTTATGAAGTCTCTAATATCCCTGCATAGTTCACTTTTCTGCCTTGATGAATCAGACTACCCTTCCAAAAACATAGAGATAACATAAAATGAGTTACTTCACTCTGTGTGAGCTGTCACCCAGAAGGGTTGGCAGTCTAAGTAGGAAAACAGTGTATTGGGACTAAGATTGAGAGTCCATTAAAGAACTAATTTGCTTAGGTGGTCATGAGGTGGGAGGGTGGTGAGTGGAAATGAGCCAGAACAGCTTGAAAAATAGTAAAATGGGAATTTTGATGTTAGTATCTATGAGAACAAAGAAACCTAGAAATTCTGTTCTCAGAAATTCTCAAATTATTAATAAAACTTTCCTCCTTTAGAAAATTTTCTATCATTAATCCTCATATTGACTAGTTTTGTGACCTATAGCCCATGGGTGCTGTTAGTATTCCAATATTTTATATGCATTTATTTTTTAAAAAAATTACAGTATTCTATTTCTATGTTCTGTTATAGTAGTCCAAATATAATTTACTGATATTAACTTTACAATTATGTCTATATTTATTTATTATTGTATTTTTTCTGTCTTCTTAATTAATCTAGTATAGAATTCAAGCAGGTTTTCAATAAATGTTAGCAACTGACAGAATGTTGTGGTAGGTTTTAATATATTTTAGCATAAGTCTTTTTCAGAGGTAATATATGTATCTCTACACAAAAATCAAACATAATTTATAATTGCTTTTCTTATAGTATTTAAAAATATTTTATTAATAGTTTTATTGAGATAAAACTCACATATCGTCAAAGTGTACCAGATGGAGTTAAATAGGCAAGGAAGACTATTTAAAACTATTGCGATAACAGAGAGAGAGATTGAAATAAACTTTTCTGAAACAAAAGAGGGGAAAGTTTTTAAGTGCCATGGCGAATTTGTTGAAAAGTACTGGAAGACATGTTGTGTGGGAGGTTGGTCAATGTGATTAGTCCACCTAATGAGCTGTTAGAAGGACTATTTGCTAATTGGCATTTATGATATTTAGGTCCCTACCCTCCTGCAGAGACAGGAAGATAAGGGTGCTATCTTTCTTAATAATTGCATTTCAAAGGGATGATTCCTAGGTCCTTGAGAAAAACATTTCTGGGCTTTGAAACTGTCAAGAAGCTGGGAGAAAATCTACATCTCAAAGGAGTAGAGAAAGAATTTATAATTGCAAGTTTGGTAACATAAATGATCTAAGAAAAAAAAAAGATCAGGAGCCTAGAGTCAGAAGAAAATCTCTGAAGTTTATTCAAATTGAGGGGAACATTAAAGCTGTTTTGGTCACCATCTCGTAATATTAAATACATAACGGCAAAAAAAGGAAAAGACTCATGTGTGATTTTGTTTGTTAAAAATCATGACAACCTGCATGTATATTGGCACATGACAGTACATGTGCATGATATAAGACCCAGCATTTCTCCAATCTGAAAAACATACAAAAACAAAAATGCTAGGTAGTCACATGTACTTAAAACAACCCCATGGTATTCCTAAAAGCCCATTGTATGCAGGTTGGGACCTCTTGGACTAAAGCTTTGCAGTCTGCCAGTCTGTAGGCTCAGGCTGAGTTCATGGCTACACTCTGGGCAGTTGACACAATCTTAAGCCTTATGATGATGATGATGATCAGCATATTGATTAACTAAGTCCCACCCTAAACATTGACCACCTTTCAAATGAAGGTTTTTCCTAGGGAGGGAGCATAACTTTTAAGTAATCCCTTTCTTCTCAGCAGAGGTTGATTCCTAGAGAGTGATTCAACTGTGAGTTTTCAGCAACCAACCCCTGCAGTGGCAGGGAGAGTGAGAGACTCATTCAGATGGGAGAATAGTACTGTTGAATCACAGACGTACTGAGATTCTCTCTCAGAGTGGAGTTCTCCAGTAATGCTGTGGCATTGAATGCTCTTCCCCCCACCCCCCAACCCCCGCCCCAGCAAGTCCTTTCTGAACAAAAACCGATTTTCCTTGCATTAGAAGCTATTTTGATAAAAGGAAATAATTTTAAACCCACATATCTTACCAAGAGACAGCATTTACTCTCAAAAGAGCTCTGTATTTGGAGCTGGAAAACTAGTCTAAATTGTTTTGCTTTTTTTTTAACAAGGGTGTCTATCTGCAGATGTAATAATTATTATTTGCCAATATCATTATTGTAAGAAAACACATTTAAAAAATCCAGACCTAATAAAATAAAAGGTACCTGAACATAAAGTCAACCAACCAACTAAACAAACAAGTGAAATGCAAATACAAGAGTCCTCTCATACAACAAAAATAATCAATAGTAAAATCAAATTGACAGAGGTGACTTATTTTCAATATCAGTAAGAACAATAGGGTACCTAGAGAAAGCTAATAAAAAAGTACAAGACCTATATAAAGTTTTATAAACTTTACTGAAAAACGTAAAAGAAAACCTAATACATGGAAAGACATCTTGTGTTCCTGGATAGGGTATGTTTTAATGATACAGATACTTCGTCAAATTACATAAATAAGCTGAAGTTTCTATCTCTGCCTTTTATTGCATCAAAAGGAAACATCCAAGTAGAATTTAATTAAATGTGGATGTCAAGCTTTGGACCACTTTATCAAAAATATAAGCATGTATAGACAGAGGGACCATTAGAGAGTTATCCCAACAAGGCAGATGAATTAGAGGTGAAAGATGCTATTCTAATATCAAATTGAGTGAGAAATGCCATATATGTATTTTGACAAAATGGATAAAGAAAAAACACAGTGATTACAAATGTGTACTCTATTTCCTACGTAGACAACTTTATGTGATCTACTCCAGTGTTAATATCCAGGTTAATAATTGTGGGAGCAATGCCCATATTAAACATCTAGATAATCTACATATTTTATATAATCCCAATAAAAACATTTTTCAGAAATTTTAGAGAAATCAGCAGTACCATTTGCTGAATAACAATGCTTCTTTTTGTCTGACATGTCCTAACTGAGTCTCTGGGTTTCTCTTCTTCCAAACCAAAGTGCTTCACGTGGTCTCATTTTCTCCAGGTGTTATCAGCTCTTGTATCTTGCATGTTGTTTGCAATTCTTCCTGACATTTTAGACATTTTTTAGTCCTGCTCCAGGCCACTTTCATGAAGCCATGTGGAATGGCAGAATAAAAGGGCAGGGTCCCACTCCTGCAGCACAGATCCATAGTGCATATGGCTGCGTTCAGGCCCAGGTGCCTTTCTGCAGGATTCTGCTTGCAAAATTTCCCGGTAACGCCAGAATGCCGCTATAATGGCAAATCCCTGAATCCCTACAGGGTTTAATGCCGAGCAAAGGAAAAAGTCTGATTCCCTCCTGGGAGGTATAATACATTATTTCTGGAACATTAAGAAACCCAAACTTCAGAAGTAGGCAAACAAATGGAAAAATGAACAACCTTTCTTTTTTTATTCCAGATATAGGCAGGATGGTTAATGCATTCCCCTGCTGAAAGGCTTATGATTGATGATCTCTCATTATGGGAAGATAAGTAGAATTATTTTCTGAATGATTCAAGAAGTTGTCTCCAGGCTTGTAGCAGCAGTGACTCTCTTCTTTCACCCCATACCCACTGAGAGGATTGGCAAGGTCCAGGTGTTCACGCCCTCCAGATGCTATCACTACTGTTGTCTGGCTGCATGGTAGGTTTTGACTCCCCTAAATAGCTAAGCAGCCACTGTATCCACAGCCACTCTCACAAGAAAGGCCATGAAAATGGAAAGCAAAGGGCAAGTTTCTTTACTGGAGCAAAAAACTGCGGTGTGTCCAACTGCATGAAACCTCAAGCACACCTCTCCACAGATACTCAAACACAGGGGGGCTTTATGTTTCATCTTTCTGATACTGCTTGAAAAGTTTCCTTAATATGTTGAGTTTCTTTTATACCACAAGACATTTTAGTGTTTGCCTTCGCTTATGAGTCTGTAACACTTTATTCTAAAATTTATCCTGAGAATGTATTAATTTTCCATTACAACAAATTTAGTGGCTTAAGCCAACACAAATTTGTTATCTCATAGTTTCTTTAGGTGAGAAATTTGGGTATAGCTTAGTTATAGCTTGGTAGAGTTCTCTGCTTTGCATCTTACAAGGCTGAAGTTAGTGTTTAATGGGCTGCATTCTTATCTGGAGGCTTGCCTGAGGAAGACTTGGACTCCAAGATCATTCATGTTATAAGCAACATGTATCCCCATGGCAGTTTTCTTGCTGAGTGTTAGTCAGGGAGCACTCTTATCTCCTGAAGGATGCCCATAGTGCCTTGCCACCTGGCCCTCTCCCAGGTCCTTACGTAACGTAGCAGCTTATCTCTTCAAAGGCAGCAAGTAAGTTTTTCAATCTGGTCAACTGAGATGAAGTCTTATATATAAGAATGTGATCATGGGAGTGACATCCCATGACATTTTCCGTATTCTATTTGGTAAAGCAAATCACAACTTTCACCCTCACTCAAGTTCTACTCTCATTCAAGTGGAAGGGGTTATATGAGGTCATGACTTATCAGGGGATCACCTTGTATGTGTCTGTCACAGAGGTAAAGATGAACAAATTGCTTATGCATTTTTGAAAAAAGAACCAATAAAGGTAACTTGTTCTACTAGATGTCAAAATATGCCATAGAATTTTATCAGTCTACTGTCATATATAAGCAGAAATATAAGAAAAAAGAATAGAGTAGAATCAAGAGACTACAAATTATATATATGTTGGTATATAGAACTTGGTATATAATAGTATTGAAAAAATTACCATTTATTAAAAAAATTGGAATAATAGGATATTTCAGTGGGAAATAGAGAAAGTAAAGCTTATCCTACATGCAAAAATATGTTAATCTTTGTAGCAAAATGAATAATGCTGATTCAAAAATAAAAATATTTATTTAAGAATAAATTTTCGGAATCAAATGTTTAGCAGCTTAATGTTGCTTGCCATCATTGTGTAAATATTTCCATGTGTACCTATGTTTCATTTTCACTCCTGATTTTTCAATCTGAGCGTTCACATCTAGTCCATGCAGAGGACTTTGTCCAGAATGCACAGAAGAATATACTTCATTATACTATGTCCTTTGATAAAGAGTTTCCTATTGAACTGGGCATTCATTTGTGGACTACTTTATTTCTACTTTTCTTATATCTTGATTCACTTAAATCTAGTTACTTCTTTCCTACTTCATGACACTGAATTATATGAATTATTTGAATTTTTTACATAAAATTTTAAATATTCAAGGGAGTTATTAGAATACAAAGCACTGGGAAATAAAGCTGTTTCATAAAGTATTTTTGATACATTGTGTAATTAATCCTAGAAAGAATCGGTCACTTCATTGATAATCTCATGAACTTCTATTTTCTGCTCTTATCATCGATTCTTTATGAGTGCAATTTATTTTCAAAATAACTATTAAACTCTAATTAAACTATAATTTACCCAACTATAATGCTCAATAGAATAGCTATCTTTTCCTTTGAAAACACTGGATTTTATAATAATATTCAGTGGAATATACTTCCTACATAAGATCTAGAAAATCTTACTGAGTGTCCTTGAAACAAAGGTATTCTGTATTGTGAGAAATACAATATTTCTCACTAGTTTCATGAGGTCATTAAACACTTATTAGTTCCACTGATCACTGTCACTCGGTCAAGCTAATATGAGCCCATGCTTTCCCCCTACAACTCATACACATTCATACTCATTCACTCTCATACACAACTCTTGCACTTACACACAGAATCATACACATACAAGTACTCACATATGTACACAAAGATTCTCATTTCATTTTGAATTTAGTTGAAAGGGAAACAAAGACATGCAAAAATTCTAAGGTAAGGATAGTCTTTATAACTAAAATCCTGATTCTGTAACAGAAGAAATCGAGTTTTTTAAAGGGTACATAAGCAATGAGGTTACAATATTTTAAAAAATACACTGGCTTCATCTCTGAACATCCAATTATCTATTTGTCTTTTAAACTTCTCAAATTGAAAATAAAGGAAAACAAAGCCACCCAGGGTAAAAACCTTTCTTGTCATCCATAGACTATACAAATTAGACACAAAAAATCATTTCAGAAATATCTGAGCTCTCAGAAGCGTTTCATTACAAAAAAATATTTGGAAATCAGCAGTGAATTAAATAAATCATCCTCTCCTGTCACATTGATGAAGGAATTGTATGCTCTGTTTTCATGACAAACACATCATTAGTGTACATACACTTAATCTGATTATTTCATTCAGCACAAGAGACATTACGGTTAAAATTATATAAAAACTCAAATCACACTTGATGTTTCCCAAATATCATGCTTTGTGTGTCCTACTCAAGATTTCATCAAATGTTTTACTAAGCTCTGTCACAGGAATCCAGCTGAAGCAAGATGATCCCTTATTATTAAGCAAAAATAAATTGCATTCATTTTTCCTCTGAATTTAAATGAAACAGTGAATACAATACTTGGGAAATACACAGAGGTCACATGTAATACCACCAATATGCTGCAATACATTGATGTAGCAGGGTAGCTCAAAGAACTGAGGATGTATAAAAATGCGAGGTTAGCAAAAGAAACAGAAGTATTGTGTAAACATCTGCATATTACTAACATGAGAATCTTTGTATTTTTGAATTTTGAAAATTTTTGGATACATACAGTTTTGATTTTATCACATTTCTGCTACAATTGCAAAATAAAGAAAGTAGTGGGCCAGTCAATTATCAGTAAAAAATAGGTATTTGATTTTTAAAGGCAAATTCAACTAATTTTTATGATGTGAAACAGCTTGAAAGTGGAAAAATATTATTTTAATATCAAAATATATTATAATGAGGTCAAACAGATAATATGTTAACAAAATAATTCTGAACTCTAGAGAATGATCAGAATTGAAGGGAAGGTCTCTACAAAGTCCTGTAAGTCAGAACTATGGATAAACTTGCAACCCAATTAAGTTGGGACAGTCTCATTTTATTCCTAGTGCCCTGATGTTATTATTAATAGTACTCCCTTTTACTCTCTAAGTGTTCTTTTTTAGCTGATAATAAATTATATAGTCACTATATTCTCTATCATAATTAATAAAGATAAGCCAAAGGAGTGTACCTTCAACTGGCCATGAGAGCAATAGGTCTTCACTATCTTGCCTCAAGATTATGTCACCTCCCCTCTCTTCCTCATATCCCAGAGCAAATACAAATGCTTGATAGCCCAGAAAATTATGTAATTCCCTTAAATGGATAGAATTATCCTAACTACGTCTGATGAGTAAGAAGTTGTATGTCCCTAGATGCTTTTATAAGAAGTACAAATGCTATATGGAGAGACATAAGCCCCAACAGCAAACTCATAACCTGCCACGTTGGTGGTATCTTGGAATTCAGTTGTCTAGGAAATGTTGAGATATTCCTTGTGATATGAAATACAAGTTTCTGCACCTTCATTCTCTCATCATGAAAAATAATTACACAATCTTAGCATACCTCTTTGGATGTTGGAGGTAATATTTATCACATTTGAGGATGAATTTCTTTTTTTTTAATGAGAAAAGCAAGCCATTTATTTTTTTTTCTTTATTTCTTCTAAAAAGAAGAGGATACATGTGCAGAACGTGCAGGTTTGTTACACAGATATACGTGTGCCATGGTGGTTTGCTGTACCTATTGACCTATTCTCTAAGTTCTCTCTCAACCCTCACCCACCAACAGGTTCTGGTGTGTGCTGTTCCCCTTCCTGTGTCCATGTGTTCTCAATGTTCAAATCCCACTTATGAGTGATAACATGCGGTCTTTGGTTTTCTGTTCCTTTGTTAGTTTGCTGGGGATGATGGCTTCCAGCTTCATCCATGTACTTGCAAAAGACATGATGTCATTCATTTTATGGCTGTATAGTATTCCATGGTGTATATGGGCCAAATTTTGTTTATCCGGTCTATCATTGATGGGCATTTGGGTTGGTTCCCTGTCTTTGATTTGTAAATAGTGCTGCAATAAACATACGTGTGCATGTGTCTTTACAGTAGAATGATTTATATTCGTTTGGATATATACCCAGTAATGGGATTGCTGGATCATATGGTATTTCTGGTTCTAGATCCTTGAGGTATTGCCACTCTGTCTTCCACAATGATTGAACCAATTTACATTCCCACCAACTGTGTAAAAGCGTTCTTGAGGATGAATTTCTTATCAGTTTATTGAGTAACATGAAAGACTATATGAGAAGAGCTCAGAGGAAAAGAAGCTCTCCTGCAGATCCATATGTTGGTATAAACAACCCTGCCAGTTGGCCATAATGACCCAGTATACTCAGTGTTGCTTATGGTGTGTGTAGCAAGCAGTCAGAGGTGCTTATGGCATATCTGCCAAGTCTTAATTAGACAAACACTTGGGAACCACTAGGATTTTAGAGCAAAGTGGAGTCCTCTTCTGCTACAAATTATTCTCCAATTGAGAGGCAGCTTTAAGCTCACTACTTGATAGAAACTAAATGTGTATGAAACAAAATGTAGGTATGTGATCTGATCTTCCTGTCATGAACAGAATGATATTTAAACCAAATCACGAAATCTAAAGCGGGTTGTGCTCAGCAGAATTTTGTCACTAAATGGTATTTATAATACTGGCCAAAAACAGTTTTAGAATGCAAAAGTAAATTGTATGCCTGCGTGATTTAGAGTACCATTGTACACACTGCTTTTGCTTTGGTGCCCTTTCCTCAAAACACAGCAATAGACAATGAGAAGCAAAACTACAGGACTAGTTTTTTAATGCTTCTTCATAATATCCTAAACTAACTGTGAGTTAGGTCCTCTCATCGCTCACTCCTGCTGTGTAATCCCACCTCTAGATGGTTCCGATTCTCAATGATTTATGATAACTGTGTATCTTCTCCTTGTTCATTCACCCAATGAGTATCAACAGCTTTTACCATCCCTCATTTGTCTGTGCATCCTCGCCACACCTTTCTAAGCAGCCATTTTTTCAAAGTTTCTTGATCTTAACCATTTGGGTGAGTTGTGTTTTCTGCTCTCACTGATGCTGATCCAAATACATTCCCAATTTATTTTACACAAAAAATCATGCATATTTTCTTTTAATTCTCACTGAACTTAACATAATGCCTGGCTTATGGCAAAAATAAATAAATAAATAAATAAAGTAAATGAGTGAATGAATGAATGAGTTTATTAAGATTATCTAATATAATCGAGAGGTGTCATTTTGCTATATTACTAGGAGCATGCATAGTGAGATATGCTATTTCAAGAGATTATTAGAATTCCTCATAGAAATAGCCCTTAGCAATAAGGAAAAACCAGATAATTGGTATATTAGCAATCACAAATTACTAAGTGATTTGTATGGTGATGACCAAAGTAAAAGCAAAATATTGGGATATTTGATGCTCTAAGAAACATGAGAGAGGGAATAATCAGTGCATTTTAAATACCCTCCATTAATATAACTATCTCTTCAATATATGAGGAATGGAAGATATATAACAAGGTCAATTTATAGGTTATCACTGAAACTAAATTGCCCAATACAATATCAACTACAATATTAATTGTAGAACTAAGACTAATATGTAGGTATTTTTATTATTCTGCGCCATTTCCAAAAAATAAACTGAGGCTATTTGATACACGTAGCTCATTCACTTTGTAAAATATTAACTAATTGCATCAAAAACAAACAATTGCTATGTAATAAAATGCATAGGTAAGTGAAAAATGTATATAGATTCCTCCATTATGTAAAAAAGAGTATGGAAGAGAGAAATTGAACCCAAATTGAGCATACATCTGAAAATAATGGCAAAGGCACCAATCAGGCCAGACACATATCTCTGCATTATTGTCTGTCCTACAGCTTTACTCTGGGACTCTGAAAATCACAGCATAGTTTTAATTATAAAGAAATATTACTCTGTTTTATAGTAGTACATAATACAAGGTACAGATATTTTGTATGAAGGCCACGCACAGTGTCTCATGCCTGCAATCCCAGCACTTTGAGAGGCCAGAGCGAGAGAATTGTTTGAGCCCAAGAGTTCAAAACCAACCTGGGAAACATAGTGAGACCAAAAAGCGAAGCTAGCTGGGCATGACAACACACAGCTGTGGTCTCAGCTACTTAGGAGACTGAGGTGGGAGGAGCACTTGAGCTGGGGAGGTTGAGGTTGCAGTGAGCTATCATCATGCCACTGCACTCCAGCTAAGAAGAGGGAATCTATTGGGCTTATTATTTCAGAGATAGTGGGGAAAATTTGGATTTCTCACTCAACTAATAGTTACATAAAACATCAGTAGTTACGTCTGATCTCTGTCGTGATCTAAAACTGATCTTATTAGTACGGTTACAGTTATATTATGTAAATGAATTGATTTTACATTTTAATAATTATCCATATATGAAGTTAAAACAATTTAAAATATTCCAAAAAAAATCTATGATATTTAAAGTGTAACAATGTACTCCATTGTGATTACATTTCTTCTCAAATTTTTATTATCCTCTCCTTTCTGATACCTTTAAAATCATAGAAATAGTTTAGAATTTATGCAGTTGTCTGTCTGAGATGTCCGAGATACTATTAAGTATAATGCTTTGACTGTGATGTTTTCAATTTTAGACTATTATGTTCAGCTGGGTATATACAATTTATGATTTTTATGGCAGTTACATATATATTCATGTAGTGTGCATTATAAGAAAAGCAAGGAATAAAACTATAGTATCATATAATTACTATCACCACTTCACTAGAATTAGCCTAACGCAAAGGATTTATGCCCAAAATAAAAATGAACGTGGGATGGATACATTGAGTATTCTTAATTATATCTAGACTATATTCATTTGTTCATTTAAAAAACCCTTTAAAATCCCATTGTAATTCATTTCCCTACATTTAAAAGTTGACTTAAAATGGAAAATATTTGCCATATAGCTATCAACGGCAGGTAGATTTCAGGAATCATTCTATCAGTGGGTAAAAGGAGTGACAAAATAACACTGTAGTAATGACTTACAGATCATTCCTGAAATGTTTCCAATATTTCAGCCAATTTTTAAAAAACCCTTCTATAGAAAAAGTTTTTTCAACATAACCAACTAAGGACTTCAGATTCCTGTTCTCCTCAGAAAAAAAGCTCAAAGTTACTGGTGACTGGACAAGTTTCAAATGGAAAACAGAGGAAAGAGAGCCACAACTTGTCAGAGTCCCCACAGGGAAAAACTGGGGTGCAGAAAAGAAAGAAGGAAGAGTTTGGAACTTGGGGCCACATGGAAAGTGTAGGTAGGACTGTTTCTCTGCTCCTATCGCCCTTCTGACAATCTGCTGATTGCTAAATTGCTGGGGAGCCCCTCTGTTCCTGTAACCCAGGGAAGCACATTCAATGACAATTTGGAAACTTCTTGAGGAAAGAGAACCAGGTTGTCAGCTCTCGCAGGCATGCCCGCACTCTCAAGACCTGAACTGAGACAGTGATCACCATACTGGTGTTGCACCTGTGGTAGGACACTGCCCTACCCAGGAATTATCTGCTCTTGAGTTACCACGCCAACAGATCCCCCACAAACATACCTCATAAGTAATATGATTGGAGAGCACAGGGGGCCAATGAGTCCTCAGGGAGCTATAGGACTACTGCAGATATAACCCTCAGCATGGGCAACCCTTAAGCAATAGAGGAGCGCAGCCAGCCAAAGCCCTCCATGGATCAAAAGAAACACTCTGCAGGGCCAGTCGCTTAAGGGGACATCATTGATGCCTGGGTATGGATGTGGAGAAGGGGTCATCTCCTGGCACTCCCACGTCTGTCAACTGCTGCGGACACGGCAGTGGTTCTTCCCAGTGGAGAGCCATGAGTGTGCACTTACAGAAAGCATTTTTCATGCTTTTCACCCTGGCTCCACCTCTCCCAAAAGTGAGCCTGCACTGCTTGGGCTTCCATGAAGGGCAGGGTCCAACTCCCTCTCCCTACACAGAGTGGCAGCATCCTGGTAACAGAGGACAGACAAATCATGGAGTTTCCTACTCTGGACTGGGAGAAAAGGTCCTGCCCTGAGCCCATTTTAGTGGTAGCCATTAGAGGGGTGTATCCACAGCCTGTAGCAACATTGTAGCTGACAACTGATGGACAAAGGCTTTATTAACTGATGGTCATGAACCCTGTGACAGAAGTGTGATAGGGAAGTGGATAGCATTCCTGCTGAATCAGGACAAGGAGCTGCTGCACCCTCCCTGCTCCTTTCCCTGAGACCTCAGTGCACCCCAACATCATCCTACCTGTGGGTGAGCTGGCACTCACTCTTAAGCATTATCTACTGGACTGCAGCCTGAACTACACCACCAAATAAAAACCCTGCTGCTAGAAGGGCTTAGTGCTGGTTCACAAGATAAGCTTCCTGAGATCCCTACATCCTCAGCCCCGCAGGAGAAAGTGTGTCAGCTCAGACATTCAATACACCACTATAATGAGGACCATCTGAAAAAGCCACTACTCAGAAGCCGTTTACAACCAGGGAACCCATGCAGAGCCTGGCTCCCTGAAACCATCCAGAAACAAAGCCAAACAATTATACAAAGCATGCATGACAGTTATCCTCTTGAGGGAAAAATAATTTTTTAAAAGTCTCATCCAAATAATAAGTAATTCAAAAATAAGAAACAATAGCTCCCTCAGATGAGAAAGAATCAGTACAAGAATTTCAGCAGTACAAAAAGCCAGAGGGTCTTGACACCTCTAAAGAATGACACTAGCTCTCTTGCAATGGATCCTAGCCAAATTGAAAAATCTGAAATAACAGATAAAGAATTCAAATTATGGGCTGCAAGGAAACTTAACAAGATCCAAGAGAACATTGAAATTCAGTACAAAAAAAAACCAGAAAAATTGTTAAGATTATGGAAGACAAGGTAGCTGTATTTAGAAAAAAAAATATAATTTTGGGAATTGAAATTCACTAGTGAATTTTAAAATATAGTTGTAAACTTTAACAATAGATTAGATCAAGCAGAAGAAAGAATTTCAGAGCTTGAAGACTAGTCTTTTGAACTGATCCAATTCAACAAAAATAAAGAAAAAAGAATTGAAAAAAAAATGAACAAAGCCTTTAAGGGATTATGTAAAGCAAACAAATTTATGACTTATTGGCATTCCTGAAAAATAAGAAGGAGTAAGCGATTTAAAAAAAATATATTTGAGGGAATAATTCAGAAACAAAAATTTCCTAATCTTGCTAGAGAGTTTGACTTTCAGATACAAGAGATTTAGAGAACACCTGCAAAATACTACACAACATGATGATCTTCAAGGCATACAGTCATCAGACTACACAAGGTCCACGCAAAAAAAAATTCCTAATGGCAGCTAGAGAACAGGCACAACTTTTCCTATAAAGGAAATCTAGTCACACAAACATTAGACTTCTCAGCAGAAACCTTACAAACCAGAAGAGATTGGGGTCTGATTTTTAGACTTATTAAATAAAAACAATGACAGCCAAGAATTTCATATCCTCCTAAACTAAGCTTCATAAGTGAAGGAGAAATAAATTATTTCCCAAACAACCAACTGTTAAGAAATTTCATCAACCGATCAGTCCTATAAGAAATGCTCAAAGGAGTTGTAAACATGAAAATTAAAGAGTAATATTTGCTACCATAAAAGCACACATAAGTACAAAGCTCACAGATTCCATAAAACAATTACACATTTGAGACTACAAATAGCTGATAAAACTATGACAGAACAACACATTACATATCAACATTAACCTTGAACATAAGTGGCCAAAATGCTCACTTAAAGCATAGAGTGATAAATTGGGTAGCAAAAATAAGGCCCTACCTTCCAATGTCTTCAAGATTGATCACACATGTAATGACATGCATAGGCTCAACGTAAAGGGATGGGGAAAGATTTATTATGTAAATGGAAAACAAAAAATAACAAAGGTTGCTGTTCTTGTATCAGACAAAACGGACTTTAAACCAACAAAAGTAAAAAGAGATAAAGAAGGGCATTATATAATAATAAAGTGTTCAATTCAACAAGAAGATTTAAATATCTTAAAAAATATATGCACTCAACATTGGAGCACCCAGATTTATAAAACAAATACTACTAGACCTATAAAAGAGGTAGACAAACATACAATAATAGTGGGGACTTAAACAATCCACTGACAACACTAGACAGATCATTGAGGCAGAAAACAAAGAAACTCTAGACTTAAATTGAACTCTTGTCCAAATGTCTCTCATACTCATCTATGGAATACTTCATCAAGCAACCATAATATATATATTTTCTCATCTGTGCATAGAACATTCTCTAAAATTGGTCACATACTTTGTCATAAAGCAAGTGTTAATGAATTCAAAAAATAACAATAAAATTCCTATTAGGCATCTTCTCAGACTACAGTGGAAGGAAATTAGAAATCAATAACAAGAGGTACTCTCAAAACCACAGGAGTAGATGGAAACTAAACAACTTGCTCCAGAATGACTTTTGCATAAACAACAAAATGAAGGTGAAAAGAAAATTTAGAAACAAATGAAAGTAGGGACCCAACATACAAAAACCTTTGGGATATAACAAAAGCAATGTTGAGAGGAAAGTGTATAGCACTAAAAGGCTACACTGGAAAAATAGAAAGATCTCAAATTAACAAACTAATGTCACACAAACAAAACTGATAGATGGCTAACCAGACTAACCAAGAAAAAAAGAGAGATAATTTAAATAAGTAAAATCAGAAATGACAAAGGTGATATTAAAACTGGTAACACAGAAATACAAAATATCCTCAGAGAACACTCTGAACATCTCTCCACATAAACTAGAAAACATAGAGGAAATTCATAAATCCCTGAAAAGATAAACCACCTCTCAATATTGAACCAGGAAGAAATGGAAAGTCTGAACATACCAATAATTAATAATGAAATTGGATCAATAATAAAAATCTTGTAACCAAAAAAAGGCTGTAACCAGACAGATTCACAGCTGAGTCCTACCAGATATAAAAAGCAGTGCTGGTACGAATCTTCCTGAAACCATTATAAAAAATTGAAGAGAAGGAATTGATACCAAAATCTGGTATGAATACAATAAAAATTGACAACTGCAGGCAATTATCCCTGATGGATATAAATGCAAATATCCTTAACAAAATACTAGCAAACCAAATCTGATAGCATATAAAAAAAGTTAATTCACCACGATCAAGTAGGCTTTATTCCTGGGAGGCGGGGGTGGTTCAACATACACAAATCAATAAATGTGATTCACCACATAAATAGAATTAAAAGCAAAAACAATATGATCATCTCAATAGATGCAGAAAAAGGTCTTGATAAAATTCAACATGGCATCATGATAAGAACACCCAACAAACTAGGCATTGAAGAACATATCTCAAAATAACAAGAGCCATACATGACAAGCCCACAGTTCACATCATACTGAATGGGCAAAGTTGAAAGCGTTTTCCATAAGAACTGGAAGAAGACAAGGATGTCTTCTCTTAGCATTCATATTCAGTATAGTACTGGAAATCCTAACCAGGTAATCAGGCAAGAGAAAAACATAAAAAGGCATTCAAATAAGAAAAGAGAAAGCCAAATTATCTCTGTTCACTGATTATATGGTTTTAAACCTAGTAAACCCCAAAGATTCCTCTAAAAGCTCCTAGACCTGATTAAAAAAAAACTTTATTAAAGTTTCAGGATATCTAATGAATACATAAAAGTAAGTGGCATTTTTATACACCAATAACATTCAAGCTGAAAACCAAATCAATATGTTAATCCCATTCACAATAGCCAAAAGATAAAAATAAAATAAAATACCTAGGAATACATTTAACCATGTAAGTGAAAGATCTCTACAAGGAAAACTAAAAAACATTGCTGAAAAAAATTATAGGTGGCATACAGAAATAGCAAAAACATCCTAGGATGATGAATTGGAAAAATCAATATTGTTAAAATAACCATACTGCCCAAAGCAATCTACAGATTCAACAATTCCTGTTAAATCAATGTCATTTTTTCACAGAATTAGAAAAATCAGGTATAAAATTAATATGCAAACAAAAGAGAACCTGAATAGCCCAAACAATTCTAAGTAAAAATAATGAACCTACAGTCATCACATTATCTGGCTTTAAATTATACTTCAAGGATATAGTAACCAAAATAACATAATATTGGTACAAAAATAGACACATAGACCAATAGCATAGAATACAGAACTCAGAAATATTAATAGAACCACACACCTACAACCAACTGATCTTTCACAACTTCAACAAAAATAAACAACAATGAAAGGACACCATATTTAATGAACGGTGCTGGGAAAACTAGATAACCATATACAGAAGAAAGAAGCTAGATCCCTACCTCTTACCATGTACTGAAAACAGCTCAAGTTGAATTAAATACTTATATGTAAGATCTCAAACTATACAAGTCCTAGAAGAAAATCGAGAAAAAAAAATCTTCTGAGCATTGGCTTAGACAAACAATTTATTAGTAAGATCTAAAAAGCAAAAGCAACAAAATCAGAAAGTGACAAATGGGAGTTAATTAAACTAAAGATCTTCTGCTCAGCAAAAGAACCAAGTAAAACAGTTAACAGATGGCCTACAGAATGGGAGAAAATATTTACAAACTATGCATTCAACAAAGGTCTAATGCCCAGAATCTATAAGAAACTTAAACAAATCAACAAGCAAAAACAAGCAACCCCATTGTATTAGTCTTTTTTTGCACTGCTATAAAGAACTGCCTGAGATTGTGTAATTTATAAAGAAAAGAGGCTTAATCGGCTTATGGTTTTGGGGATTGTATAGGCTTCTGCTTCTGAGGAAGCCTCAGGAAACTTACAATCATGGTGAAAGGCCAAGGGGAAGCTGGAACATCTTGACATGGCTGGCAGGAGAGAGAGCAAAGCGGGAGGTGCTACACGCTTTCAAACAACTAGATCTCTTGAGAACTCTATCATGAGACAGCACTAAGGGGATGATACTAAACTATTAGAAAACATAACCATGATCCAATCAACTTCCACCAGGTCCCACCTCCAACACTTGGGATCACAATTCAACATGAGATTTGGGTGGGGAAACAGAGCCAAATTATATTGTATCACCCATTAGAAAGTGGGCAAAGGACATGAGCAGACACTTTAAAAGAAGACATAAAAGTGGCCAAGAAGCATATAAAAATTTTTCAACCTCACTAATCATCAGAGAAATACAAATCAAAACTACCACGAGATACCATCTCACATGAGTCAGAATTGCTATTATTACAAAGTCAAAAAATAAAAGACGTTGGTAAGGTTGCGGAGAAAAGGGAATGCTTATACACTGCTGGTGGGAATGTCAATTAGTTTGCCACTGTGAAAAGCAGTTTGGCAATTTCTTAAAGAACTCGAAGTAGAATTACCATTTGATCCAGCAATCCCATTGTTGGGTATATACACAAGGAAATATAAATCATTCTACCATAAAGACACATGCACATATAAGCCCATTGCAGCAGTATTCATAACAGCAAAATCATTGAATCAACCTAAACACCCACCAACAGTAGACTGGATAAGAATATGTGGTACATATACACTATGCAATACTACACAGTCATAAAAAAGAACAAGATCACGTCCTTTGCAGCAACATGGGTGGAGCTGGAGACCATTAACCTAAGTGAACTAACACAGGATCAGAAAACCAAATACTGCATGTTCTCTTTTATATGGGAACTAAACATTGAGTACATAGGGACAAAAAGAAGGGAACAACAGACACTGGAGCCTACTTGAAGGTGGAGGGAGAAAAGAGGCTAAGGATCAAAAAACTACCCTTGAGGTACAATGTTATTGCGTGGGTGGTGAAATAATCTGTATACCAAACCCCTGTGCCACAAAATTTGTCTATATTACAAACCTGCACGTGAACCCCTGAACCTAAAATAAAAGTTAAAACAAATTAAATTAAATTAAAATCAAAATGGGCTAGCAGAAATTTCTGACCCGAATAGACATTTCTCAAAAGAAGGCATACCAATGGCCAACGGTTGATGAAAAAATGCCCAATTTCGCTAATCATCAGGGAATTGCAAATTAAAACTACAATGACATATTAATTCACACCTGTCACAATAGCTATTATTAAAACCACAAAAGAGAAATTTTGATGGGGATGCAGAGAAAAGGGAATTCTTATGTACACCGTTGCTAGGAATGTAGAACCATTATGGGAAATGATATGGAGGTTCCTCCAAAAATTTAAAATAGAACTACCATCTGATCCAGCAATCGCAGTACTTGGTATATATCAAAAAAATGTAAATCAGTACCTCAAAGAGATATCTGCACTTTCATATTCATTGCAGCATGAATGAATAGCTAAGACATGGAAGCAACCAAAGTGTCTAATAATGGATGGATGGATAAAGAGTATGTGGTATAAATAAACAATGGAATACTAGTCAGTCATAAAGAAGAAGGAACTGCTGTCATTTGAGACAACATGGATGAACCTGGAGGAGATTATATTAAATGAAATAAGCCAGTCAAAGAAACACAAATACCACATCATCTCACGCATATGGAATCTAAAAAATTGAACTCATAGCAATAGAGAGTAGAATGGTGGTTACAAGAGGCTTGAATAGGGGGACTGGGGAGACGCTGATCAAAGGATACCAAATTTCAGTTAGATAGAATAAGTTCAAGAGATCTATTGTATAACATAGTGACTATAGTTGATAAAAATAGATTGCTTTCTTGACAAATACTAGGAGAGCAGATTTTAAGTCTTCTCACTACAAAAGAAAACGATAGCTTTGTGATATATCTCATATGTTAATGAGATTTAACCATTCTACAGTGCATATATATTTCAAACATCATGTTGTACATGATAAATACAAATTTATCCATTAATTTAAACAAAAATCTAAAAATAAAAATAATTTTAAAGACAAACAACAAAAAATCCTTTTCTATAAACATCAATACATCTATTGGATTTGTTTTAAATGATAAAGCTTCACAAAGCCTTGGTTTTATCTCTTATTTAAAAATGACCTTTAATTCTAATTATTTCCAGAAACAAATAAACCTGTCACTACTGGCGTTCTAGGAAGAAGAATAACTACCTTACTTTAGTGTTTTTTTGTTTGTTTGTTTGTTTGTTTGTTTGTTTTTTTCATCCAGTCTCGCTCTGTCACCCAGGCTGGAGTGCAGTGGCGTGATCGTGGGTAACTGCAACCTCCACCTCCCAGGTTCAAGGGATTCTCCTGCCTCAGCCTCTCAAGTAGCTGAGATTACAGGCAACCACCATTACGCCCAGCTAATTTTTGTATTTTTATGGAGACAGGATTTCACCATGTTTGCCAGGCTGGTCTCAAACTCCTGACCTCAGGTGATCTACCTGCCTCAGCCTCCCAAAGTTCTGGGAATGAACTCCCAAAGTTCACAGGCGTGAGCCACTGCACCCAGCCTTGTGGGGTTTTTTGAGGTTATCTTCTTATATATTGAGATCTTCCTTAAGAGTCACTCATTTATTCAACAGAATGTATCCATCTATCAAGTCAGTGGAATATTGTTGATGAAGAATAAACCCAGTTTCTATGGCTATCTTAAATCCTTATCATGTAATACTAAGGTAAATGTTCTCATTTCTTAGAGTGGTAATAATTACAGAGAATCAATAAGTCCCTATATAGGCAGATTTTTAAATTTTGTTATATTTCTGATATTTACTTTTTTTATTAAAATGCCACAATAAATAACTGAAAATACATTTAATAGGATATTTGGCTCCTCTCTCTCTAAAGCAGGTGTTAGATTGATCTTAAAAGACAGTCAAGAACCTATAGTTGTTATGTAAGGATTATTAAATCAAATGCAAAAATCTTTAAAATTTGATTCCCTGATTCCTTATATATTCAACCTTATCTCTCATTATTTCCCATTATACGTTCTTGACTCCAATCAGATAATTGTTCTCAAGAAAGTGATTATTCTAGTCTCAGTGAATTTTTTCCTTATTCTTTTCTTTTACCTAAAATGGCTTGCAACCTGGCATCCAACATTGCACAGTGAACCGTCTTTGTATTATCATCTTTTCAATAAAGCTTCTTACAGCATAAATCCTTAAAGTGTCATGAATATAATTGCTATCAAACTATTGGCTTACACAAGACTTCTGGCCTGGTGTTGTTACATCTACATGTTGACTGCAGTCATTTTAAGAGCCTCCAAATGCAGGATTAGTGTTCACAGAACTACAAATAATTGTCCACTCCCTCTGGAACAGCAAGAAAGGTAGGGTATTTATTCACCAACTACTGTTGCGCTGAGCTCCAGTACATTAAAACCCTGCCACTTCCCCTGTTTCTGGATCGAAGCATCCTCCTCTAGTAAGAAAAACCTCTCGGGCAAAGAACTTCAGGTGCTTGGAAGAAGAAGCTGTCAAGTAGACGTACAAACTTGATGTAAGGTGGCTCCTTACGTGGACTTATCTTAGCTAGGTTTTATATAGTCTCCCGAAGTCCCCAGGTGTATTGAGTCTAATTACTTCAAAAAAGATCTTGGAGTAAAATGAACCATAGTTTTAATTTTGATTCTAATACTTGTGAACTTTGTTCTGATTGTCATATTAATAGAAATATTCATAGTATTACAGTAATGCTGTTGGAATGTACTGTGGGTATAAACCTTGATTTTTAATACCTGACTCATGATTTGACCAAGATGGCAATTGTTAGGGGGTCTTCCGTCTTGTCCCTGGGATTATTCTTCCTCTTCTCCATTTGATTTCCCTGGATGGGAAACTCAAGCCAAAAGCATATCTTGCAGTGCTTTAAGCTAAAATGTGTTTGTGATATGAACTTTCATAGGAAGTGTATACACTCAAATTAAATTTCAAGCAATCGCCTAGGGTAGGAGGGAGAAAGTGCAGTTCTTTTCTTGGCTGAACTACTGCTAAAGTGACCTTCAATAAACTAGTCAACCTTTTTATTCATTAGTTTCTCCCTTGTCAAAGTAAGTGGCAAGGAATATATTGCTACCAATCGTGCATGGCTATAGTGAAGAGAAACGGAAAAATTAGCACCCTAAGAAATGCAGATTTGCCATGAAAATATGCTATGTATGTAGAAATTTTAATAGTCTGCAATGTTTTCTTTGTGATTGAGCTTGAATGGATGATGCTAAGGCATTTTGTTGGTTTGGTTTGTTGCTTACTTTAGTCTCCTGCAGAAAGGTTTCACAAAATAGATTAAGTTTTATATCTTTCCACCTAAAGGAAGCAGACAGTTACATGGCTGGTTTCATCTAATGGAGAGATTTATTGTCATGCTGAAGTGAAAATGTGATAAATGTATTTCCTAATTCAACCTTTTCTCAATCTGCATATTTCACATTTCAATCAAATACAAATGACTGTCATGCAAAGATTTTATGCACTTGAATTTCATCAAAAGGGTAGAAATATAAATATTAAGAAGGTCCTACAATATGTGAAATGGTTCTTATTAAATCTAGGGACCAATTACTTGACTCCTCATTATTACTGTCCATTGAGATTTTTTTTAAATATAGAAAATTGTCAATTCTTTCAAAGATGAAAGCTAACATGAATCATCTGTAAACAAGTAGAAAAAGTTAATACATGTTTAAAAAAGTTAACACATATTTAGGACACAGATTACATAGGTTCAAATAGCATAAAATTATCACATTATTTCTTTTTTATGTATTTCTCTTACATACCTTCATTCGCTGTTGACTGATTCAACAATTAGTATTGTTCAAAACTCAAGTAATTGATTCCCTTTGCAAAGTATGTTCTTATAATGCAGGGTCTGGGCAAGAATTACAGTGGTGTTAATTGTGTACTTAGAAAGGATGATGTTAGTATACCCAATATAGAAACAAAAGGAATAATTTATGTATGCAATTATTAATTAAAATGTATTTTAAAATATAATAATATAAATACTGTTACTTACAGAAACATGAATTAAAAATTAGGAATTTTGGTAATTTCTTGAGCTCTGTTAATCGTCGCTTTCTGGTTTCACTTCCTTATTTTATAAGCCAGAGTTCTACAGAGAAATAGAGCCAATAGGTTTGATGGATAGATATAAATATATTTATGATGTGGGATTGGCTTATATGACTAAGGAGGCAGAGAATTTCCATGATATTCTATCTGGAAGCTGGAGGCCCAGGAAAGCCAATTGTATCATTCTGGTCTATGCCCAAAGTTCTGGAACCAGGAGTGTTGGGGGAATGTGGCTACAGTCTGAGTCTAAGGCCTGAGAACCAGGATCACTGATGTCCAAGGGCAGGATAGGATAGACGGCCCAGCTCAACAGGTGTTTTTGTTCTATTTAGGCCATCAAAGGATAGATGATGCCCATATCTGCATTGATGAGGATGATGTTCTTTACTCAGTCTACAAATTCAGATGCTAATCACGTTTGGAAAGCCCCTACCACATCTGCAGACACATACCCAGAAACAATGCTCTGTTAGGTATATGGGTGTCCCTTAGTCTAATCAAGTTGACACATAAAATTAACTATCACACTTATCCTAAAAATAAAGTTTGGAATTATATAAGCTATAAAAGTTTCTTCTAGCATGAAGATTCCAGGATTCTTCTATATTGTTATTTATTTGCTATGGCAAATTCATGATTATGCTCTTGGAAATTTAGCTTTGAGAAGTTATCAACCTGTCTATATTTATAGAAATGCTAGGATTAGCCAAAATATGCTCCTTTTGTAGGTCTCTCCCAGTCAGATTGTTCAAATCAACATACCTAAGGTATGTTGTTGCTTTCCTCACAGGAAAGGTAGATATTTGGAAAGGGTTTCATGGAACAATTGTCTCTTGGGATTTCACCATTTTACTGATCACTCTTATAAATTCTAAAGAAACTGATTTAAAAAAAATTATCCTGAGAAGCTTGTGGTCAAAGAGGGTCACTTCCTAACATATATATCACAGCTTCTATTTTAAGATCTGTTCTTCCTAGTCAATTGCTTTTTAACACTGCCTATGGTAAATATAATTGAGTATTTTCAGAAAAAAATGACCTAGATTATACCGTGTGTGAAGTTAATTGCTTATATAAAAATACAGTATTCAAAATCATTTCAAATGACAAGTATTATTTTCTCTTATTTGACTTAATTGTGAATACATTTATAAATTCATCAAGTAATTGTAGAATTATTTATTTGAACCGTGTAAACTCTGAAATAAGTGAAATTTCATTTAGTAACACTGTGGACATTATATTTTTAAGTCTCTTAGCAATCAAGTTTCAAAAATAATCCAAATGAGATTCAGAAAAGCTTAGCAATTTATAATGCGCCACACAAAGTCAACAATTATAACATCTTCTGATTTTCATTTTCAACAAAGCAATGGGACCAAATAAGTGGGGCAAAGTATGCCTGAGAAAAAAAGATGATAGATTAATTTAAAAATGAGGCAAAAGGTATTATATAAAGCATTGTGTACTTTAAAAAAGGCATCACAAAAATGAGCACTAGACGATGTTTTTAAAACCTAAAATGAACAAGGACAAGCAAAATGAGAATCAGTTAGGAAAAATATATAACAAAGCATACAGCATCAATTCTTCATTTCCTTTATATTTTATTAGTTTCAATATAAACACTGAGGGATTTTGAGATGTGAACATAATGAAAATGCTAGTTTGGTGAAGTCAATGAGGAGTTTTTAGCTATTTTATAATCAAGTTCCTATGTTGTTCTCAGGTTTATCGTTTATTTGATCATTTGTACAACTGGCACTTAGATTAACTAACAGGCAAGCATAATCATACAAAAGTAGAGTGTACCAATATGGCTTTAAAACTAGACCAAACTATCAAGTATGTGAGTATGAAGGGTGTAGAAAAACAGACATTATAAATTAAAAGATTATAGGATGCAGTTTTACATTTGACCTCAGGACTAGCAAAACATTAGTAAGGAAAGAACTCTTAAGATATGTTGAATTTATTCTCTTTAAAATCCAATGTTACCCAGAAAGAGTTGCTAAGAATGTTACAACTCTTAAAAGTTTCAATTTGTTCAATGAGTCTTTATGTACAAAGGTCCCTATGCATTAGTCTCACTCTAAACTTAAACAATAAAATATTTTTAAAGTATAATTTTTGATTGAAATATTATGTCAAGTCTGTTAAATTTTGTACATACTACTTGATAAATGTATGAATTCATTGCTTAGGGGTAAACAATACAAACTAGAGCAAAGAAGGAAAAAATGAAATGAGAGGACTTAGCTTCCTTGTCAACTAGGCAGCCCTGGAGAATGGAGCAAAAGGAAATGGATACTGCTAACTTGGGTTCCTGGATTAAATGATGCTTCTTTAAACGTTAGTACATAATTTGAGCCTTATGCTTAAGACTAAGAAGAACACTAAAGGAATGAGGCCTAAAAAACTTCTCAGTTCCCAATATACCCAGTAGTCAAAGAAGAATGCTTATCTAATATAAATAAGTGAATAAACAAAGTTTCTGCAAAAGTTACTACTCTGTTTTTGACTATAAACAAACCATGAATTGTTATAAATTTAGTAAACAAGCATCATTGCTTAGTTTATCCGTGCTGTTATACAAAGCAATTACATCGTTTTTGCTTTAATTTAGTTCTTTTCAATGCTTTTGAGAATATGTCCCTGTTTGCAGCACCATGAGTTTCCATCTACAATTGTCCACACTCTTGGTGCACTGTCCATCTGACTAGTTACTACAGACAATTATGATAACAATAGTGGTAACTTACAGTTATGGAATGCTTAGTTGAATGTCCAGCATTATTATTTTTTATTCATTGTTAGAGAGGATGAAGAATAACCGGAACACCTGGGGCTCCAGCATAATGCTGGTAGAAAAACAAAATGGTACAAACCACTTTGGACACAATAGTTTGGCAGTTCCTTAAAAGATCAAACATGTACTTCAAATATGTCCTAGCAATTCAAATTCTTATTACCAAGAGAAAAAAAAATATGTCCATAAAATATTTGAACATGAATTTTCATAGCAATTTTATTTACAATATCCCCAAACTTGAAATAACTCAAATGTCCATTGAGAGTTGAATAAACACATCAACAAGGACTGAACAATAAAAAGAATGCACTACTGAGATAAGCAACAAAATGGATGAATCTCAAAAACATCATGGTGAGCAAAAGGTGCCAGGCACAAAAGAATATGTACTCTCTGATTTCATTAATTTCAAATCATAAAAAACTGTTAGATAGTGACAGAAAGAAAATTTGTCAAAGGCCAGTGATCTTGGAAAGGATTTACTACAAGTATGCATCAGTGAACTCTGAGGTTGATAAGGATATTCTATATCTGCATTTGTTTTATGTTCTGGTTATTCCTTACCCTCTCTAACAATAAAGGAAAAATAATAATGGTATACCTTAAAGGCTCTCCACTTAAAACAAGTATATTTATTATATGTTTGAGAAATGGAATAACCACTTATCAAATGTTCTTTTTTAAAAAATAATAAATGTGACTATTTTAATGCAAGATACTGATTAAAACTAATGATTCTGAAATATCTAGGTCATACTAACTGCAATCACATATTATTACTCATCTTCACATAGGAAAAAATATAAAGAAGGTATAATCATAAGCAGTATTTTTCTCACCATTTCACCATTTTAATGTTCCTAGGAAAGAGATAGATCCAAAATTAAACATGAAAGATATCCTCAAACCTTTGAAAGAGTCTTTAATTTATTTAACACTAAGACAGCAATTATTATTGAAAATAGAGAAAAAAATTCACAAAATTTTATAAAATGATGTTCTTACTAACTTCCTTTTATCATTTACAAATCTTTATTATCCCTACTTAATTCTGGAATTTTAAAACCATATCATGTTCATCCACTTCATTTATGACATTTTGATGCAGAAATGTCATTGGTATACATATCCTAGATTTTCTGTTGTACAATGTCAACAATTTAGTCAACAGTATTAGATTGCATATTTGTTTCTAAACTTTATACATAATTATCTTAATTCACAATATTAATTTAGAGAGAGCAAAATTTTTCTATTGCCTGTGTTTTTCATCACCATATTCTGACTTTTCAAGCAAAAAGTACACAGCAGAGTTGCTATAAAACTTCTCTTGTAGGACTATCTTAAACTAGACTACCTGGGGTTCTGACATGAAAAGCCCTACATTACAGAAATTCAAATTTCAGGACTACCACACATATTTACATAAAAATCGTATTATCATTAGTGAATGGATATAGAACTAAAACAACACATAAAGACTGCTCAAAATCTCAGACAACGAATTCAACATGCCATGGCCTAAATAATTATGTCTCGTCAGGATTTGTATGTTAATATCCTAGGCCACAAGGTGATGGTTTTAGGAGGTGGAGCCTTTGGAAGGTCATTAAGTCATAGGAGCAGTGAGTGGGATTAAGTGCCCTTATAAAAGAGCCCAAAAAAGACCCCTCACTCCTTCCACCAGGTGAAAACACAAGAAGGAGACGTGTGTGAAGCAGGAAATGGGCCCTCACCAGACACCAAATCTGCCTGCACCTTGATCTTGGATTTTCAGTCTCCAGAACTGTGAGAAATAAATTTCCGTTGTTTACAAGCTATTTCATTTTGGGTATTTTGTTACAGAAGCATAATTATTGCTTAATTATCACATTTTAATAACTTATAACTGATATTATCTTCTAGTCACTAATAGCCAGGTTACAATAACAATAAAGAAGCACAGAGAAAACTACATGAATATAAAGCACATTTACAACGACTAAGTTAGTTAATAAAGGGATATATAACATATATAGTATTATATCATATTATATATAGAATGTGATTTAAGACTGATTTTAAGGTATAAAGCAACTATAAGGGATAAAAACATCATAGTAAAAGTTTTAAGTTCTTAAAGAAGTTACAGTAATTCTAAATATATACACACTAAAAGTATCTCAAAATGTGTAAATCAAAATGATTATACTTCAAGAAGAAGCAGAGAAATTAGCAATCACAATGTCACAATGAAATGAATTAGACATACCTCCTACAGCAATTATCTGTTAAAATAGGGAGAATATTAATAAGGATATAGATTTAAATAGCAAAATGAATATGATTGATTTAAATTATCTTATATAGAAAGTTACATCAAAAATTATAAAATTTAGGTTATTTTCAAGCGTGTGGAACATTTATAAACATTTATATCATAGGCTCTGTATTATATATACCTTTGTTTCTGATGTAAGTTAAATTGGAAAAAATAACAAACATTTTCAAACCGAGTAATTCAGATACTCTCAACTTGAAACATTAAACAGCAAACATTTAAATAACTCACAGGTAAAAGGATAAAAAGAAGAAAAAATATCAAGGAGCAATTTTAATATGAAACAAAGCAAGTTAAAATGATACATACCGAACTATTGGAAATTAAGTTAAATTAGAACTTTTAGTGAGAAGTACTCTTAAGTGCTAATATTTGAAAAGTAAGAACACTAACAATTATTAAATTAAATGTAAAATATGAGTACTTAGAGAACCAAAGATAAACCTTGAGAATTCAGAAAAATAATATGATAAAGAGAAAAAAATGTTGAATTGTAAAATATAGACCTTAATAATGTCTGTCATTTTTATTTTGACCATTCTCTCATCTGATGGTATATAAGTCTATCATGCTATGGACTTAATTTGCTTATAATTGATGATGATTAACTAGGTTGCCACTTTCTAAATGCTAATCGACCATCACTTCTTTGGTAAAATGCCTGTTTAGGTCTTATTCTTCCCTACTGCACATGCACATTTTATAAATTAAAATTGCCTTTTTATAATATAAAAAGGCAATTTAAAAATTGCCTTTTTGTTTTTAAATTATAGATATTCTTTTTATTGTGGATAAGTGTTCTTTGGGAGATTTTATACACATATATGTATAAAACACACATATACATAGGTGTTTTTCATATCACTCGCTTAATGTTATTGAACATACATTCTTGATTTTATTGCAATCCTGTTTATATTAATAATTATTTTATTTTTATGGTGAGTGCAATTTTAGACATGTTTAAAAATATTTTGCCTGCTATAGGATCATAAAGATATTCTGTTTTCTTCTATGATCCTCATTGCTTTACCATTCAGATTTAAGTTTGAAATCTCTCTAACATTGACTTTTAGGTATGGTGTGATTTGTTAGATGTGAGCTTCTTTTTTCCTATTCAAATATCTTACTTTTGCATCATGATTTACTGAAAGAGTCATTCTTTCTGTTTTTATCCATTTAACTCTTCTCATTCCAATAACATATTCCTTTAATCTTTTTGACAGTAGGTCTTCATATCTGAGTGCATAAGACTGTCAAGTTTCTTCTGCAAGATTATCCTCTCTATTCTTGGTGCTTTTATTTTCCAATTTACATTTTTTTCTTCTATTAATACACATTATTTTACATATTTGTTGGGTACATATGAGTGTTTGTGACATTCACAGAATGTGTAATGATCAACTCAGGGTAATCGTGGTATTCTTCACCTTCAAAATTTATAATTTTTAAAATAATTTCAATTTTTATTTTACGTTCAGGGACCACATATGCATTTTGCTACATGGGTATATTGTATGATACTTAAGTATAGGATAAAAATGATTGTGTAACCCAGTTAGTGAATATATATAGTACCCAATAGGTAGTTTTTCAGCACTCTCCCTTACCTCTCTCCCGTCTCTAGCAGTCCCTAGTGTCTATTGTTACTATCTTTATGTCCAAGTATACTCAAAGATTAGCTCCTACTTATAAGTGAGAACATGCAGTATTTGGTTTTCTGCTACTGCATTAATGCACTTAGGATTTTAGTCTCTAGCTTCATCCATGTTGCTGCAAAAGAACATGATTTCAGTCTTTTTTATGGTTATGAAGTATTGCATCCTGTATATGTATTACATTTTCTTTATCCAGTCCAATGTTGATGGCACCTAGGTTGATTACATTAGCTTTCTTTTGTGAATAGTGCTGTGATAAACATATGAGTGCAGGTTTCTTTTTGATAAAATAACTTATTTTCCTTTGGATAGATATCCAGTAGAGGGATTGCTGGATAAAAGGGTAGTTCTATTTTTAGCTTTTTAAGAACTCTCCAAACTACGCTCCACAGTGGCTGACCTAATTTACATTCCCACTACCAATGTGTAAGCATTCCATTTTCCCTGCAGCCTCGCCAGCATCTGTTTTTTTTGTTTTGTTTTGTTTTTATCTTTTTAATAGGACCTACTCTGGGCCAGGCTCAGTGGCTCACGCCTGTAATCCTAGCACTTTGGCAGGCTGAGGCAGGTAGATCACTTGGGGTCAGGAGTTAGAGACCAGCCTGGCCAACATGGTGAAACCCCGTCTCTACTACAAATAGAAAAATTAACTGGGCATGGTAGTGGGTGCCTGTAATCCCAGCTACTTGGGAGGCTGAGGCAGAGAATTGCTTGAACCTGGGAGGTGGAGGTTGCAGTGAGCTGAGATCATGCCACTCCAGCCTGAGAGACAGAGTGAGACTCTGTCTCAAAAAAAAAAAAAAAGTAGCCATTCTGACTGGTATGAGATGATATCTGATGTCCTTAGTGCACTTTTTTTTAGAGACTTCGTTTTTGTTTTAACTTTTATTTCAGGTTCGGGGTACATGTGAAGGTTTGTTACATAGATAAACTAGTAAACTAGTGTCGTGGGGGTTTGTTGTACAGATTATTTCATCACTCAGGTGTTAAGCCCAGTACAGTTTTTAACGGGGTTGTTTGTTTTTTTCTTTTTGGATTGATTAAATTTTCTATGGATTCTAAATATAAACCATTGCCAGATGCAAAGGTGGTATTTTCTTTCATTCTGTAGGTTGTCTGTTTACTCTGTTGACAGTTTATCTTGCTGTGCATAAGCTCTTTCTTTTAATTAGGTCTTACTTGTTAATTTTTGTTTTTGTTGCAATTGCTTTTGAGGATTTAGTAATGAATTATTTGTCAAGGCTCATGGCCTTCATGAATGACTTAATACCACTCCCTTGGTGATAAGGTAGTTCTCATACTATTATTTCATGCAAGAGCTGTTTGTTTAAAAAGAGCCTGGCATCTGATCTTCTCTCTTGCTTCCTCTCTGCATGTTATATGCCCACTCCCCCTTTACCTTCTGCCATGATCAAAAACGTCCTTAGTCCTCACCAGAAGAGAAGAAGCTGGCACCATGCTTGTACAGCCTGAAGAACAGTGAGCTAAGTAAACTTCATGCTAAGTAAACTTCTTTTCTTTATCTATGTCCAGAATGGTGTTTCCCAGTTTTCTTCTAGAATTTTCACATAATGAGGCATTAAATTTAAATTCTTAATCCATCTTGAGTTAATTTTTGTACATGGTGAAAGATATGTGTCCAGTATCATTATTCTGCGTGTGGCTAGTCAGTTATCCCAGCACCATTTATGGAATAGAAAGTCATTTTTGCCTTGCTTATTTTTGTTAACTTTGAAGAAGATCAGATAGTTGTAGGTGTTTGGCTTTATTTCTAAGTTCTCTATTCTGTTCTATTGATCTGTGTCTCTTTTTGTACCAGTACCATGTTTTTTTGGTGATTGTAGCTTTACAGTATGGTTTGACAATGGATAATGTGATGCCTCCAACTTTGTTATTTTTTGCCTAGGATTGCTTTGGCTGTTTGGGCTTGTTTTTGGTTTCATATAAATTTTAAAATAGTTTTTCCTAATTCTGTAAAAAAATGACATTGGAAGTTTGATAGAAAGAGTCTTAAATCTTTATATTGCTTTGGGCACTATGGCCACTTTAATGATATTGATTTTTCTAATCCAGGTGCAAGTAAAGTTTTTCTATTTCTATGTCTATGATTTCTCTCAGCTGTGTTTTACAGTTATCCTTACAGAGAAATACCTATTCCTAGGCATTTTGTCTGCTTGTGGCAATCATGAATGGGACTGCATTCTTGATTTGGCCTGCAGCATGAACATTCCTTGTGTATAAAAATGATACTAATTTTTGTACATAAATTTTGTATACTGAAACTTTATTAAAATTGGCTATTGGTTCTAGGAGCCTTTTGACAGTGTCTTTAGGGTTTTCCAGGTATATAATCATATTGTTAGTTAACAGAGATAATTTGACTTATTTTCCTATTTGGAAGCCTTTTGCTTTTATATCTTGCCTGATTTCTCTGACCAGGATTTCCAGTACTATATTAAATAGGAGTGGTGATAGTGGGCATCCTTGTCTTGTTATTGTTCTTAAGGGGAATGCTTCCAGCATTTCCATGTTCAGTATGATGTTATTTGTGGGACTGACATAGATGACTCTTATTGTAATTACATTGAGGTATGTTCTTTTGATCCTTAGTTTGCTGAGAATTTTTATCATTAAGGATGTTGAATTTTATTGAAAGCATCTTCTACATCAATTGAGATGATTAAATGGTTTTTGTTTCTAATTCTGCTCATGTACTGAATCACGTTTGATTTGTTTGTGTTGAACCAGTCTTGCATCCCAGCAATAAAGCCTACTTGATTGTGGTGAATTAACTTTTTGATATGCTGCTGAATTTCATTTGCTAGTATTTTGTTGAGAATTTTTACATCTATGTTCATCAAGGTTATTGGCCTGTAGCTTTTGTTACATTGTGTGTTTGCCAGATGGTATCCACGTGATGCTGACTTTGTGGAATGAATTAGGGAGGAGGCCTTTAATCTTGATTTTTTTGGAATAATTTCAGTAGATTTTGTACCTGTTCTTCTTTGTACATCTGGTGGAATTCAGCTGTGAATCCATCTGATCTGGAGCTTTTTATCATTGGTAGATTTTTTATTACTGATTCAATTTCAGAACTCAATATTAGTCTATTCAGGATTTCTATTTCTTCCTGATTCAAACTTGGAAGGTTTTGTGGTTCCATGAATTTATCCATTTCATCTAGATTTTCTAATTTTTGTGTAAGATGGTTTGGATCTGTGTCCTTTCCAAATTTCATTTTGAAACACAATCCCCAATATTGGAGGTAAGGCCTAGTAGCAAGTTATGGATCATGGGGGTGGATTTCTCCTGAATGGCTTAGCACCATTACCTTGGTGATAAGTTACTTCTCACATTATTAGCTCATGCAAGAGCTGGTTGTTTAAAAGGAGATTGGCACCTCATCCTCTCTCTCTTTCTTCTGCTCTCTGCATGTGATACGCTGGCTTCCCCTTTGCCTTCTACCATGATCAAAAACTTCCTTAGGCCTCACAGAAGAAATGCAGAAGCTGACACCATGTTTGTACAGTCTGAAGAACCATGAGCCAAATAAACTTTTTAAAAACTTTATACATTACCCAGCCTTAGATGTTCCTTTACAGCAATGCAAACACACAGTCTGTATAGAGGTGTCATAGTAGTCTCGAATAATCTATTGCATTTCTGTGGGATTAATTGTAGTGTCACTTTTGTTGTTTCTGATTGTGCTTATTTGCATCTTCTCTTGTTTAATTTGTTAATTTAGCTAATGGTCTATCAATCTTGTTTATCATTTCATAAAACCAACTTATAGTTTGTTGATCCTTTATAGGAATTTTGGGGTCTTATTTTGATTCATTCTAGCTCTGATTTTAGTTATTTTTTTCCTTCTGCTAGCTTTCTGTTCGGTTTGATCTTGTTATAGTTCCTCTAGGTATGATATTAGATCCTTCATTTGGCATCTTTCTAACTTCTGGATAGCACTATCTCTTCTCTTAGCCCTTTCTCTTAACACTGCCTTTGCTGTGTCACAGAGGTTTTGCTATGTTCTCTGTTCTCCTCTGTTTCGAATAACATTTTTGATTTCTGCTTTCATTTAATGCTTACCAAAAGTCATTCAGAAGCAATTTGTTTAACTTCCATACAATTGTATGGTTTTGAGTGATCTTCTTGCTATTGATTTGTATTTTTATTACACTGAGGTCCAAGAGTGTGGTTGGTAAAATTTTGATTTTTTTGAATTTATTGAGACTTGCTTTATGGTCGAGCATAAAGCCAATCAGAGTATGTCCAATGAACAGATGAGAAGAATGTATATTTTGCAGTTGATGGGAAGAATACTGCATAGATGTCTGTTAGGTCTAATTGGTCAAATGTTGAATTTAAGATCAGAATTTCTTTGTTAGTTTTCTGTCTTAATGATTTGTCTAATGATGTCCCTGCAGTATTGAAATACTCCACTATTATTGTTTGGCTGTGTAATTATTTTCATAGAACTAGAAGTACTTTTTTATGAATATGAATGTTCCAGTGTTAAGTGTATATATATTTAGGACAGTTAAATCTTGATGAATTGAATCCTTAATCATTATGTAATGCCCTTCTTTGAACTTTTTTCTGTTATTGATTTAAAGTCTGCTTTTTCTGATAAAAGAATAGTGACCCTTTCTGTCTTTTGTTTTCCATTTGTCTGATAGATCTTTCTCCAACCCTGTACTTTGAGCCTATTGGTATCATTATGTGTGAAATGGGTCTTTTAAGGCAGCAGATGAATAAGTGTTTTTGTTGTTGTCTTTGTTATTGTTGTTTTTATCCAGCTTGCTGCTCTGAACCTATTTAGTGAAACATTTAAACTGTTTATATTTAAATTAATATTAATATGTGAGAGTTTGTCCCTCTCATGAAGTTATTAGCTGGTTGGTTTGTAGTTTCTTTTTTTAACTTTTATTTTAGGTTCAGGGTTACATGTGCAAGTTTGTTGTATAGGTAAACTCATGTCACAGAAGTTTGCTGTACAGATTACTTCATAACCCAGGCACTAAGCCTAGTACCCAATGTTTTTGAGTTTTTTTCTCTTCTTCTCCCTCCTGCCACCCTCCTCTCTCAATTAGGCCTCAGTGTCTGTTGTTCGCCTCTTTGCGTTCATGAGTTCTCATAATTTCATAATTTCATACCCACTTATAAGGGACAGCATGTGGTATTTGGTTTTCTGTTCCTTTGTTAATTTGCTAAGGATAATACCTTCCAGCTGCATCCATGTTCCTGCAAAGACATAATCTGATTCTTTTTTATGGCAGTATAGTATACCATGGTATGTATGTACCACATGTTCTTTATCCAGTCTATCATTGATGGGCATTTAGGTTAATTCCATGTCTTTGCCATTGTGAATAGTACTGCAATGAACATTTGTGTGCGTGTATCTGTATGGTACAATGATATATATTTATCTGGGTATATACCCAGTAATGAGATTGTTGGATCTAATGGTAGTTCTGTTTTTAGCTCTTTGAGAAATTTTCATGCTGCTTTCAACAATCATTCAACTAATTTTCACTCCCACCAACAGTGTATAAATATTCTGTTTTCTCTGCAACCTCACCAGCATCTGTTATTTTTTTGCTTTTTAATAATAGCCATCTGACTGGTATCAGATGGTATCTCATTGTGGTTTTGATTTGCATTTCTCTATTGATCAGTTTTCATGTATTATTTCATTAAATAGGTTTTTGAACACTTTTTTTCCTCACATCACCTTCTGGGATACCAATAATATGTAAATTTGACCACTTTATGATGTCCCACATGTCACTAAGTCTTTATTATTTTTCTTTCTTTTTATTTTGAATTTTTGTCTGGCTATATTATTTCAAAAGACCTGTTTTTAAGTTCTGAGATTCTTTATTTGGTTTGATTTGACCTATTGTGGAAGATTTCAAGTGTATTTTGTGTCTCTTTCCATGAATTTTTTATTTCCAGAATTTTCATTTTTCTATGACATCTATCTCATTGGTAAATTTGTCATTCATATTCTGAACTGTTTTTCAAATTTCTTTGTACAGTTTTTCAGGATTTTCTTATATCTCACTGAACTTCTTTAGAATCAGTAATTGGATTATCATTCCAGGATTTTATCACATATTTCCTTTTGATTGGTATCTGTTGCTGAAGAATTATATTTCTTTGGAGGGGTCATATTTTCCTGCTTTTTAACGTTTCCTGTGTATTTATTTTGACATTTGCACATCTGGTATAGCAGTTGCTTCTTCATTTATTTTGTTGAATTGCTTTTTTAGGGGAAGACTTCCCCATGATGTATCTATGGTGTTGGTGGGGTAGGCCCATTGGCTTTGATTCTGGGTGCATGTAGTAGTGTAGCCTCTTTATTCTCTGGCTATAAACAATGTCAGTGGTATCTGTGATTTCCTTGGCAGTGTAAGGGGCAGTAATTTATTGAGGTTTTGGTAAAGTTTTGCTGGAGACAAAGAGGCCTGGTGGGCCAGTCTTCAGGCCCGAATAGTGGCAGCCTGCCTGTTCTTGGGCTCCTAGGTGATGTACGCTGGTACCAGTGTTAGTAGGTCCATGACAGTTGATTCTATTTTTTTTTTTTTTTTTTTTTTTTGAGACAGAGTCTTGCTCTGTCGCCCAGGCTGGAGTGCTGTGGCACGATCTCAGCTCACTGCAAACTCTGCCTCCCAGGTTCAAGCAATTCTCTGACTTAGCCTCCCGAGTAGCTGGGATTGCAGGTGCCCACCTCCGTGCCTGGCTAATTTTTGTATTTTTAGTAGATACAGGGTTTCACCATTTGGCCAGGCTGGTCTTGAACTGCTGACCTCATCATCCACCCGCCTCTGCCTCCCAAAGTGCTGGGATTACAGGTGTGAGCCACTGTGCCCATCCAAGGGTTGATTCTTTAGCCACCAGGTGGCTTGCTCAGATGCCAATTGCAGCAGTGTTAGACCAGGAGGATAGGTTCTTGGGCCCCTGTGCACCTGGCATGGCATAGGAAATAGCAGAACATTGGTGGCACAAACCTTTGGGTGCCAAGTGGTGCATGCTGGTGTTGATGATGGTTGTGATGGGCTGAGAAGGTGATATGATTTCGCTGTGTCCCCACCCACACCTCATCTTGAATTTTAGTTCCCCTAATCCCCATGTGTCATCGGAGGGGCAGAGTAGACGGTAATTGAATCATGGAAGCAATTACCTCCATGCTGTTCTTGTGACAGTGAGTGAGTTCTCACGATATCTGATGGTTTTATAAGGGACTTTTCTCCCTTGGGCTGGACACTTCTCCTTCCTGCCATCATGTGAAGAATGATGTGTTTGCTTCCTCTTCTGCCCAGCTTTCAAGTTTCCTGAGGCCTCCCCAGCCATGTGAAACTGTGAGCCAATTAGATCTTTTTCCTTAATAAATTACCCAGTCTCAGACAGTCCTTCGTAGCAGCGTGAGAATGGACTAATACAGCAGGGCAATCTCCAAGTTCCTAGTTGGCACATTTGAGTAGGTGTTAGTGATGGTGTTGGTAGTTGGCTGGGTGGACATGTCTTCCAGTTCCCAGAAAGACTGCACAGGTGCCAGAGGTGGTAGAAAAGGCAGAGTGATTCCATGATTCCCATGTCCTTGAACAACGTGCTCAGGTTCTAAAGAAGTGATGCTGGGGCAGGCAATTCTGACCTCAAGCCCCTGGTGACATCCAGGGATATTGGCAATTGTTGGCAGGGCAGAAAACTCTGTTGTGGTGGGTGTGAAAAATCTGATTCCAGGGCTCCTGCTAAAGCACAGGAGTCTTGCTGTTGGTATGAATAGAGGTGCTATCAGCAGTCCACTGCAAGCAGCTTTTATGATCTGGGAAGTGCACACTTATTCTCCAGCAGCATCAATGGCCACAACGATGTGTGTGTGGAGCCTGTATTCAGGATGTACAGTAGAGCACAGATACCATACTCCTGATGTCATGGAGATTTGCCCAAAGCCTCAAACAGGGAACTCTCGGGTTCTGCAGTTGCATTTGTTTCGACTCCTGGCTACAGTAGTGGCTACAGAGTTGTGTGGAAAAGGAGAGAAATCACTCCTTCTGTACTCATGCCTGACCAGAAAGACTGTGTTGCCAGTGGGGGCATTGTCACTGTCCACTGACCAGACATGCAGCTCTTAGGCTCTTTTACTCTCAATGGTGGCAGCGGCCACAGTGCCACACAGAGGTAAGGAAAGAGGAGAGATCCCACCCTTCAGTATGATCTTTAGCCTAGAGGCCATGCTACCAGTGGGGGTGTTGTTGCCACTCACAGCCCCAGACAAGTAGCCTCCAGTTCACCTGCTCCAGACCCTGGTGGCAGCAACAGTGGCTGTGGCTTCTGCATTGTGTAGGGGGTGGGATGGGGGGTAGAGATGGGGGATGGGGATGGGGGGAAGGGATCCTGCTTCTAGGAGTGCAAGCCAGAGCACATAGGTTGCTCCACAGTAGTGGGTAGGTCCTTGCTCCCATCCCCAGACAGTCAGGTCTCTGACTGCAAGCCCCAGGATAGAGCCCATGCTGCTGGAGGTGACAGGTGCCAGACAGGGAATTCTCCAGCTCTAGAAAGGGCATGCTTTGTTTTCGTTTGTTCCAGGTGCCAACTCCTTGGTGCATTGTACTGTCCTTTCCCAGGGGAGTAGTACTCTGTGTGGGCAAAGTACTAGAACCTGACAGACCTTTGGGTTCAGCCAGTACCGTGCCACTGTAGCCCTCTTGGTGGGCACTGGGAAATGTCAGTGTGGACTCCAAGGATGTAAAAATGTAGGGGCTATATTTTTTAGAGTAGGATGTAGCCCAGTGATAGCTGGGATTTCACAATGGCACCCTGCTACAGCTGTTTATATCTTGTGACCCAGTATAAATTCCCTGTCTAGTGCAGTGTGCCCTTACAGGGCCTCCAGATCATACCCACATTAGTCTCAGGGTTTATGCGGGTAGAGGAGCTCTTCTGTGGTAGAATTGCATCACTTCATGATGGAGTTGTGGACTTCTGAGGGTCTTTCACTTACCCTTTCCCCACACTAGGGAGCCCCTTGGAGCACCCAGCCAATCTCACCTGAGGTGGCTGCTCACTTTCCTCTCTTTCTGTACCTTAGGTATCTCCCATGACTTCTCCATTAGACTTCAGTGAACTCTCCTAGATGTTCTACTTGAGATGTAGTTGTCTATTGGTGGTTTTGGTTCTTCTTTTTGAGGAATGTGAGAGTACAGTGTCTCTAGCCAGCCGTCTTCTTCTTCATCCACCATCTACATTTTTAATCAACTTGCCAACTTTCACAATATTGGGATGTTGATGAGAATTAAATTTATTTTATAGATAAATTTTGGCAATATGCCCTCTTTATATTATTAAGTCTTCCAGTTCATGAACAAAATGGATTCAGACATTTATTTCTCTATTTTTTATTAATAATATTTATCAGAATTTCTGTAAGTCATATATAACTTTTATTAGATTTTCTGCCAGTTATGGATACTATCAAAAACACCTAATAATCTGTGGTAATACATAGGAGTATATTTGATATACTGTGACCTTAGTAGATTTTTAAAATTTATTATAGAAGTTATCTATAAATTACACTGGTATTTGTTTATATACAATCATTTTATATGCAAATAATGACAATTTTATCTGTCATTAAGGTTTTACATGTTTCTCCACAGTTTTAATATATCATATATTCTTTTATTATTGGCCCAAAATTTTCTAATATCCATTTTAATTTCTTCTTTGAAACATTAATTATATAGAGTATTTTTTTAATTTTGAATATTTTACTATATTGTGGCTACTATTTATTTGATTGTTCTAGCTTAATCTATCTTATTTTTCATTCTGATCAGTGAACACACTCTGAATAATTTAAAATATTTAGAAGTATTTATATTTGTTGAGATTTGCTTATCGCCAGTATATAGTCTATTCTGGAAAATGTCTCATAAGCATTTGAAAATAATATATGTATTCAGTACTGTATTAATTTCTTATTGTCACTATAGCATATTACCACAAATTTAGTGGATTAAAACAACATGAAATTCTTTTCTTGTAATATGATAGGCCAGTAAGGATCCATTTGGGGAGTAGGGAGGAGTTGTAGGGGACAATCTGTTTCCTTGCCTTTTCTAACTTCTAGAGATTCTTGCATTCCTCAGCTTCTGGCCCCATCCTCTAGCTTCAGAGCAAGCAGCCTAGAATCCTCCAGTCTCTCTTTCTGCTTCGGTCATCGATATTTTCATGCCTCTGACCCTCCTGCCTCCCTCTTATAAGAACCCTTGTGATTACAGTTGCCCTTCTTGGCTAATTCAGAAATCCTTAATTGAATCACATCTACAAAGTTCTTTTTCCACTTTCACTGCTTCTGGGGACTGAGTTGTGATAATCCCAAAGGCATGATTTTCTCCACCACATGCAGTTTGGGGTGTAGTGTCTTAAATCAGATATATTAGCTGTGCTTTTCAAGCATTGTACATTTGCTGAAATTTTGTTATAATTTTGTCCTGGCTCGGTGGCTCACTCTTGTAATCCTGTCAGAGGCATTCAAACCACAGCAACTCCATCTTGAGTGAGGGCTAGAAAAATAAGGCTGGGACTTGCTGGGCAGAATTCCCAGAAAGTTAGGCATTCCTAACCTTTAAATGTTTACGTCTAAGGGAACAGATTGATGAGGTTTACTAAACAGACCTAGACTTGAGAGTGTCCTAATATTCCGATATCTTGAGAATAAAGGCCTTTCTAATTTTGCTTTAAAGATAATAATATTAATTCTTGCAAAATACAGTAACTAAGAAAATTAACCTTTTATCACAAGCCCTTGTAGCAGAGCACATCTCCCCAGGATGTTTTTTTTTTATCGTATATATACAAGTATTTTACCTAGAGCGGATGCACTCCTCCTCTTACTTTTGGGAACACCCTACTCTATCTGTGGAGTGGCTGTTCTTTCACCACTTTACTTTTCTTAATAAACTTGCTTTTGTTTTGAACTGAGGACTCTCCCTGAATTTTTTCTTGAGTGAGATCCAAGAACTTGGTCTTGGGGTCTGGATCAGGACCCCTTTCCTGTAACAATCCCAGCACGTTGGGAGAACAAGGCAGGCAGATTGCTTTAGTCCAGGAGTTTGACACCAGCCTGGGCAACAGGACAAAGCCTCATCTCTTCCAAAAAAAAGAAAGAAAAATTTGCTGGGTATGGTGGTGCATGCCTGTAATCCGAGCTACTCTGGGGGGTGAAGCTGAAGGATCTCTTGAGCCCGGAAGGTTGAGGCTGCAGTGAACCCTGATCCCTGATCGTACCACTACACTCCAGCTAGGGCAACAGAGCGAGACACTCTCTCAAAATAAATAAATAAATAAATAAAATAATTTTCTATCAGTTACTTAGAAAGGTGGGTTAAAATCTCTGATTCTGATGTTAAAAATCTGTCATTTTTGGCTTTATGTCATTTGAAACTATGTAACTTGTAAAGACCAATTTTATTTTAGGATTGGAGTGACTCATTTTATGGAATATTCCACTTACATCTTGTAATGTTTATGTATTTCCCTCTCCTGAGACAATGTGTAGACCTTACAATTCTTTAACTTCTTATACTCTACACCTGACTTCCATGCTATTGCTGTCATCTATTTTTACCTATACTGCTACATATATTTTTACCCACATAGCATGTTATAATTGTTTCTAGAACTTCTTATTCCTTTAGATCTACTAGCATATTTTTCATTTCCGGTGTTACTTAATTCTCCCTGAGATGCAGTGCTTCCTTCTGGCATAATTGTCCTTCTGCCTTGAGAATTTCCAATTGTGTATTTTTAAAATCTTGGTCTGATAATGATTAAAAAATCTCTTAGTCATTGTTTATCTGAAGATGTCTTAAATTTAACTTCATTTTTGAAAAATATTTTAATGGATTTGGAGTTTTACGTAGACATTTTTCTTTCAATGTCCTGAAAGTTTTATTGGTTTTATTTCATGCTCCCTCATTCGTGTTAACAATGCAGTCCTTCCTCTCATTATATACTAAAAGAGAAAGTGTCCTTTTAAAAATAGTGTCTTATAAGCTTTTTGTCTTTGGTTTTCAACTATTTTAAAATGATCTCCTATATGTGGTTTTCATTTTAGTAATACTGATAGATTTTTTCTTCTATTAACTTTGAAAGAAATTCCAATGTCTTCGCTTTGTATGTTTTCAATTATTGCCCATGAACTGTTTGTTCTCCTCTTTTTCTGAGTCTAAAATTACTTGCTTTCTAGATTATTCTTCTGGGTTTCATATGCCTCATGTTGTTTTATATTTTTTCTTTATATGCTTCATTCTGCATGTTTTCTAACTGCATTATCTCCTAGAATATTTGATTTTTTCTGCTGTGTCTGGTGAGTTAAAATTATCTCAAGTTATGAATTCTTTGGCACTATTTTTATAGGTTCTACTTGATTATTTGATAGATTATGTTGTTTTTAGACACTCATCCTGTCAACTTTATTTTCAATATTAATAATAGTTTTATTTTAAAATATTACCTAACTACTCAAACCTGTGTCATATAAACTTCTTTTTATTGTCTGTCTTATCTTTTGGTGTTTGGAAAATTTTGATTGAATGTTGAATATTACACACATACACACAAAATGTAGACTCTCTTGATAATGTCAGGATTTTTTATTTGTTTTTTTCCTGTCAGGCAATTAGGTAAAACAGAACGGTTTGACCAATCAAGAATGAATGTTTTAGTGCTGTATTTCAGGCTTCGTGAACGCTTAATAGTGACAGTTTACACTTAATAATATGGAATATGACTTCAGGGATTTCCAAGGAAGGAAGATTTCAGATCTTCACCAGAACGTCTCCTCTTTAGACAAATATGACTTCTAATTTTTTTCTTTCTACATAATAAGACTGATAAAAATTATAGAAAACAGCCTTACTTTTGGCTTCTGTGCTAACTGGTGAAAATTCTCAATCACTGAAATGTTTTTCCTTCTTTTCAGTAGATGAGCATCTGATGTTGTGATTACTATGGATATTCTCAAATGCATTTAAATAGTTGTTTCTGCATGTTGTATGGGTTTAATATCTATTCTCAGTGGAATGGTTAATATTTAATTATGATGTTAAAGAAATGTCATAATGTTGTGCAAGAAGTAATCTTTTATTCTACTTAAACGGTGATAGATGTACACTTCCTATCAAATAAAGAAGGCTCTTTTCCACCTTTATGGCATTTCCTACCAGTGAGTGAACAGAGCCACTGTTTAGGATATGGGAAAGGAAAACTGTAGTAATATTTTGTAGTATTAAGCCTATATAGTAAACACTATTGCTTGGTTGTGCAGGTAAAACAGGAAATATGAATTTTGTAAAGCCTACTAAGGTAATAAAGCTTTTTTAAAGATCTTACATGAAATAGACTTCAGTAGGAAAATAAATGACTATTCAGTATACTTTGGAAGAAATTTCAGGAAAACAAGAAGAAAATTAAGTTTAAAAGAGTTGTTATTGATATTGATATAAGTAATCAAATCGAATGCAGACCAAGGGTGAAGCTAGTCTTAGGAATGACTTTAATCTGAATATTAAATGGTGTCAGAACTCTCTGTCTCCTTTTCTCATCTCTTTCTCAGAAGGATTCTGAGAGTCATCAATGTTTGAATCATATGCAAAAAATAAAACCAATCACTGTTGAGAATCAGGATATCTCGCAAAGAAGGCAGCTCACGCTGTAGACACATAGCTTGTGTATTCATGGAGATGAAGATGGAAATATAGTGGATAGATTATACAGGTATGTAAAACATCAAAAGCCTTCAATTCATCAAAGCAACCACTGCAATTTGTATGTACTATTATACCAAAGTTGTAATTAAATCAGAATTATATAAAGGCATTATTAAAGTATATTAAGAACTCTTATAAATAATTGTTTACTATAGGACCTAAAGAAATGACAAAATTAGATTTTTAAAATAATAAATGCATGAATGAAATTCACTTATTTTTAGGACATCCAGAAATTGATGTAATGATCATTGTTATTTGGCTTTCCATTACTTTTCACTATAAATCAGTTTATTTACTTTTAAGGCTTCTGATTTTCATTTTCAGAAGATGAAGATAATTTTCATATTGTTATACCTTAAGAGTCATAGAAGAAATCAACAAAGAATCATTTGTAACTTAAGCAAGCTTTGTTACTTGAATTATTACTGTTATGGGAAAATTGTCTTAAAACACACAAGTTGATTGTGTTACAAAATAAGCAGTTTGGACAAAGGTATAGATTGCTTAGGTTAACAGCAAACAGTATGAGCAATAATGATTCTGAAGCAAATGAAAAACATTTAAGCAGATATGAATCAGTTACATAGATATGTATAACAATCCACAAAGCATCTCTTTTACATGAAAGATTGAGGACAAAAATTAGAATAAGAAAACCACAATAAAACTTTTCTGTGTATGTGAAAATATCTTAAAAATTGTGGATGTGGATAAAAAACTGTGGATAAATTCTAAACGCTGAAAATTAAAGTTGAATATATTATTAGCAGAAGACATCTAAACCTTAGATAAATAACTCAGACTTAGATACCAAAATATAATGAGCGGTTTCATAAAGTGATTGAAGGTCACATGAATTGTAATATGCAAAGATATGAAATTGCATTATGTATAAAGTAAATTTGACAGCTATAGGTAAGGAAAAAATAAAATATTTAATATATTTTGTCTTTGTACTAAATAATAAAATCAATGCCTCCGTGAATGTAATATCAAATTTATCTGACTCTGAAAATTTTATATAACACAATAACAATATAGTATCTAAAACTTTCTCCCTTAGAAAATTTTCTCACCAATATTATTTTAAAGTAAGCCTCTTTACATAGACTTTGTTTAGTATATATACTGAAGAATTATGAATCAAAATTAAAATAAAAAATGTCGGACTAATAAACATTCTTAGAAAGCATCGTGTTGTAACAATGTTTTGATTTTCTTCTCTTTATATTTTCACAATTGATTGTTCACTGATCTACCTCTGCATCCTTGAGAATTACTCCCAAATATCTGCCCCATTTTAAACAGTAGCAGCATCATTATATACTAAGCCTATCCTCTTTGTACACTTTGAAAGTACTGCACCCAATTCAACTGCATTGGGGGCAATGACTACATATTGTGATTTATGAAGATGATGGTGATAATGATGGAAGCTTCAAGTTATAGAGTGTTTTATCATGTGCCAAGCAGCATGCTAAATGATTAACATTCATTATCCATTATCCACAATGAACCTATAAAATATTACAGCTTGAACGTGTTAAGTAACTTGCTCAATATCATTTCACTAGTACTTGAGGAAGTTGAGGATTCAGTCAGCATTGTCAGTATCCAGAAATGTGTCCTGAAACATTTCATAATTTGATTCTGATAGTATAATAGTTACTACTAATATATAAACAAATTTAATTCTCCATCAATGAATCTCAAAAAAGCAAGCCCAGGAACATATTAAAAAGAATTCATACTTAATTTTCTAGTATCTCAAGAGAATAAAACAAGGTATATTTTCTAAACATATAATGTTACCAAGTGTGTTATATTAGACATTAAAAGGACAGCAATACTAATTATATAAACTTGATAAGCATGTTCAAAAGCACAGTGATACACTGAATTCATTTTTAAAATATTTCCCTCGGTTGTGCATCCTCAATGGGTCAAATCAGAGCTATCTAATAATTAATTTCTATGAGTTTTATTAGTCTAGAAATATCTACAGAGTATTTTAATTAACCTTATGAGTTTCAATGAATATTTAAACTTCTCTATTCTCATTATATTTTAATAATAAATTACCCATGTACTTTATCAGTCCATAAAATTGTATGATTGAAATTGTTTCTAGCTGGTGCCATCCACAAAATTACTTGATTGACTTCTCCTGAGCATCTAAATATGGTATGTCAATACGAAATCAGTAGCAAATTCTGGTTCCCTGAGAAACACGCTAAACTTGTTATTATTTTTCCACACTAATACTTTGAACGAGACAAAATCAAAATATGTGCGCTTTCTTGTTATCATTTACCAAAACTTATTACTCCATGTAATGTCTAAGTTATTCCTTGATGAAAGAATTTATCTTCATAGATTCTCAATCATATCCAGGTCATCTATAAGCCTCCTGGATATGTACATAAAATTTTGCGACTATATGAGATATTCTTGTATAGAATTGTGGTGTGTAAAACAATATTCAACAACAAAAGTAAGAAGAAGGAGGAAAAAAATGTAATATGTTCGCATACGAAAATGTAGATCAATGTTTTCCAACATTGCGTATACATTTGGCTTCTATTCCTTAAAATACTGACCCCACCACCCCCCACAGATATTTTCTCAAGTTATAAAAGGGAATTAAATTTCCTCTTTGACACACCTGTCAAAAACATCAAAGACTATAGTGTCTTCCACCTGTAGATGATATTTTTCTACATATTTTCTTTATGCACAAAGGTACTAAACATATTTAAGAGATGCAATAATTTAAAAATTTTATATTTTTTACAAACCTATATTTACTTTTGTAGAAATGACTTCAAACTGGAATCCATCACAAAAGGCTTTTATCAGCTCAAGTTTTATGCAAAAGAGTTTTACATCAAGGTTTCAAAAGACTTTGTATTCTATCCAGCTTGGTAGAAGAGATGAATCAGGACCATGCTACAAATTCCATGAAAACAGACTTTACATTGGATTTTAAAAACTGCCTACAGAAAGAAATTTGTCTTACCCCAGTAACTCTGCATGCAATAGCTATGGATATCAGGAGGGATTATGAATATAAGAAAGTTATGTTCTTCTACAACTTATTCCGTGAAGAATATGAAAGTGTGTGAGCTTTACTGTTTTCTTAATGTGTCAATTAAACCTTCCCACTGCAAAACTAGCTAGTAAGTAAGCTTTTCCTTTATGCCTACAGCCTTTCCTTCTTACCCAGAAGTCCAGGAAGAAAAAAATTCTGATAAACTAATATATTTTAAGTGTTAAGTATTTACCTTTTATGGCCTACTTGAAATATAAAGATGTTGTTGTTGTTTGCACATATACAATTAAATGGTGATTTTTTAAATTTTCAACTTAATAGGAATGTGTGTTATTTGAATTTCAAAAGTAGACTAATAGAATTGGAAAACTCAGCAAATTGCTTTTGTTGACATTTCAAGGAAGTAATTTGGCACGTGCTTGGCTAAAATTGACCCACCTCTGCATGCTCCGTATTGACTGCCACCTACTCCACCTGTGATCCATTCCTTGAAATAGTCACACAGCCTAAATTAACCTGAAGGCTTTTCTCTTCCTCATATTCTTGAAAGAAATATCCCTCAGCTTAAAGAGAGGAACAGGATGGTTCTGAGTAATAAAAAAAAAATGTTCTACTTACATATCAATGACTTTGATATTTAAATGTGAATTATGTCTAGAAGCAAGTGCACCTATTACATATGGGAAAAAAGTCAGTGTTCAGAGGAAGCTACTTACAGTTTATTTCTAAGATCATGAATTGTCACAAAAATGTAAATAAAAAAAGAACTTATGATAAAATCATTGTAGCGTTACAGTGAATTTTAAGAACAGAGTAAGTTTTTCAAAAGGACATTATATTTAATGCATGGCAGTCATATTTACTTTGTAAAATACTTTTTTTTTATAATGAGAAATTTACTCTATCTCTGGGTCAGAAGTGCATTTTTTCATCCCTAAAATTATTGTATCCCAACTGAATTTACATTTAAAATTGAAACTTTAAAATAGTACCAAGTTTCCCTTTTACTACTGCTACTTTAGGGGAAAGGGGTAGGTTTTCCCATAGATGAGATAAAATCATTGTGTTCTTTTCAAATATTCTTAAATGACTTTTAAAATGACATGTATGGCACACACAGAGAAATGACAGAGAAAATGAGTATATTAATGAAATGATAAATCATATAATTTTTCATGTAGTTTATAAATGGTAACATCCCAAAAGATTATAGATTATTTTTACTTGTATTATTTAAATATTTTATTAAAGTTGGAGTAGAAAGAATAAAATTTTATCTACATTTTGTTCATTCAATCAACAAAATATGTATGTATTTTTTCACTTTTGATATATACAGTATGTGGAAACTCTAGGATGGCAATTCTATTGTGATTGTGTGTCGAAGAGTGATCATTTTATGGACGGACCACATGAGGAATGTAGAAGCAAGCACATTATTTTCTCGTCCCTTTCCACACCCCACTTAGGTCAGGTATTTAGAATCTACAACCTATTCCTAGTGCATTTACCTAATTACATATTTCCTCTCAAAGCTCCTTAATCTGACTTATCAACTTTCCTAGTCGCATTTTTCCTGATTGCCTCTGGGCCTTTCATTCTTCCGCTATTAACAAAAAAATTGCTACTTAAATTTTTTATAATGATAAGATTAAAATATTCTTTGAGTAGATCCTAAACTCTTGGATCTCAGACTCTTTATAAAGGACACTCAATTGCAAATGCACACATCCTATGTGGAGATTTGGCCTTATATCCCCATGTAGAACCCATAGCTGACTACACCAGTCACAAAACATTTTTGTTCCTCTGGCCAAGAGCCTAAGCCTAACTATAATCCAAAATGCTCTTCAAATTTCTCATCTTTTTGTCTATGTTTTTGGTCACTGATGACCTGAATCTGAGAGCACAAGTGGCCATGGTGGTCTACCACAGCCTATTGCATGTTGGGAAGAAAGAAATTCTTCCTAATCGCAGGCATTCTAGCTTAGTAGCACTTTAGCCACATGGAAGGAAGTAATACAAAGATGCAAACATCCAAATCAATGCTATGCCAAACAGAACATTTAAAAAAACCTCCAAAATATGATAATTACAATACCCTTACCTTAGAGTTTGTTTTAGCATCTCTATAAGCCTAGAATTACATTCTAAGATTCATTCTCTGAGAAATTAAACGGTGGGGAAAGTTTAAAGCATCCCCTAAACTTGCAGTATGCACTTATAAATTAAAAATGATGCTCCTTATGCTACCGCTGATGCCAACAATATTAATTTAAAAATGAATGCTATAATTTACATGATTTTATTGTATTCTAACCACTGTAGTAGTCTTAAAAAAACATTATAAGAAAGACACACACACATATTTATATGTTGTGTGTATACATATATGCACTTTTTAAAATTAAAAATTAGTATTTTTAAATTTGGGGAACTGGTACATAAAATGAGTTTATAATATGAGTTTTCCCAACTTCTGAAAAAATGAAGGTGAATCCAGAATTTGGAACAATGTCTGTGTCATCGTTAAATAAGTGATTTTTTAGTATTACAAATTAAAAAATGGGTATTCGGACATAAATGTTCTCCCTTCCAAAGATTGGTCCTAACCTCCACCTTTGTAGGTAATATGTATTTCTCTATTAAAGCACAGTTAAAGTGAAAAAAAATCAAGAACTTTTTGAAGCTAACAACATTTATGGGGCCTCACCGTATAAGTATCTTCTCAAGCCCAAGAGTTACTAGTTATCAAATGGACTGTCTACATAGATCAGTTTTCCTGCTCTACTGTCTACATTTCTGCTGGTAGATGTACTTGCATTAAACTTGAACTTTCTCATAATTTTGTCCAAATTGGGTTATCAATTTAGGAAACTGTGGTGTGTACAGCTTGGTGTTTTCAAGGTAAGTTTCTTTAAAATTGTTCTTTAGCATTATTTTCAACAATTATGTATTGAGCACCTACTAATTGGCAGACTTAAAATTTCTAGTGATTAACACTGAACAGTATAGAAAGGTTTACTCTCCTCATTCTTAATAAAAAATAATTGTTCTAGCAGAGATTAATGTTAGATGGCCATCTAACTTATTCCAATGACCTCAGACACCCATAATGTTAAAGTTTAAAGAAACAATTTGATTTGACTAAATACTGATGCTCTCTATTAGAGACTTATGTCAATAACTTCTTTTAAGTATATTGTCTAGCCACTTCGAGAATGAAAATATAGTGACAGCTGATGTCAAAAGCTGTTAAAAGAGTTGGGGACGTTGAGTTTTTCAAATGTCAAACACAGGAGCAAGAAAAAATCACAGGGCCCATGTTATATCAAACACAGGGCCAAAAAAAGGAAAATGTTTGACTTTATAGTCAGAAGATTATGGCTGATAGGTATTTGAGGTAGTAATAACCCTTTCTTAACTACTACGAAATTAAATATTCTGTATTTTCTATAAGTTAAATAGCATGGTTTTAGCAAAGCAGTTGCATGGTCCAAAATATAATCAGCCAATCAAAAAAAGTTTGCTTGGACTTTTGTTCATTTTTAAATTCCTTGTTGAAGCCAAATTTAGAAAATTTATAAGCAGCTTGAAGAACTATATTAGTTCTTAGAATGTTCCTGAGATCAGGGCAAGTGTTCCAAAAATGATATTTTTATTACAGCCTAAGAAATTTTTAAAAATTGCAAACTATAGCATGATGTCTAGCATATCTCTAAAATCTAAAACACATCAGCACTCCGGCCTTCATATCAGACATGCTGAGAATGTCCTTTGCTGAAGGATGATTGAAAAAAGTCACAAGGTTGCTGAGCGTCCTAAATGGCCAGTGCGAACGCCAGACAAAGATAAATGGAAGAGATAAAAAAGACCCTTTCTTTGATAGACCCTGATCTCTCTTTCCACAGCATTTTTGTTATCCCACGATAAACGTCTCACCTGTTTTAACTATCTTGCCTTACGTGCTTATACCTATCCATTTTTGAAGACATTTTTCTGAACATATATGAAAAATACAGTTTTTTCTCCTGAGGATTGCACAGTCAGGTGGGCTAAAGAGCAACAGCAAAGGAAGGAGAAATTATGTCATCACCACGACAGAGGAAAATCCAAATTTCTACTAATGCACAGAGCCCTAAAATGGGAATTATGAGGGCTGTAGCAGAGAAGGTGACTTAAGAACTGAGTCATGAAGAATTACTTGCATTAGTCAGATAAAGAAAGAATGAGCAGACTAAGAACATTCCTAGACAAGGGTTCTGTTTACAAACTCACAAGAATTTGGGAAGCTGTGTAAATTATAACTTGAAACACAATGAATGAGCCAGAACAAGAATGAGGAGACCACTTTTGAATTGCAAAAAAAATACAATTTTATTTCAAAATGGATATAGAGAAAGAATTGATGAGCTGTTATGCGGAAGGGGAACAAGAATTCATATATTTCTGGATATTGCTGTGTTACTTTCTGCTTTTTATTCTCGCTCAGATCCAGTTGTTAGCATCTAATAATTAGGGTGTTACCTGTCCCTTTATCAAGCTCATTTGTGTTTTCTGAAATGCCTTAAAGTTCACACAGCTGATTTTGTAGTGGTGTGAATTCTTAGATCATAATAAATATTCAGAGATGTGTTTGAGCAGCCGATGATGACCCCACCACAGAATATCTCACTTGAAGGTGAAGCAGGTCACCTATTGTGCTCACTCATGTAACCAGCCTATTTCCAACATGAAAGATCTAGGGGAGCTGTTGGATATATTCCTGAAGTCAATTCATCTTATTGAATATTAAGCAATGAGGTCCATTCAGTATCTTGATTGTCATGTAGCCAAATGAAAAAGAGCAGGAGAAATAGAAAGGGGAGGCAATAGAGTTTATTACATTGGAAAGATTTCTGAGTTAGGCCAGAAGATAATAATATTGCTTCTGATGGTTATTAAACATATATACTATAAACTGAAGAAATGTTCACCCATTAATATAGTTGATAATATTGGTTCCTGCACATGCAGGGACAAAGTGTTTTCAATACAGCTTTGATATGTGGTGTGATGGTGAAGGCCAATGATTTCACATATGTTAAATTTCAAAGTATTTTTTTAACATTGGATAGAAATATTTGGAGAAAATAAATAAAAGGTAATAAAAAGGTTTTATAGCTGGTGTCATGTATAAATACAACATAGAAAAGTTACAGGAAGAAAACATGATTTTTAAAATTTCTATTTCTATAAAAAAGAACATTGGAAAGCAGTCACACAAAACACTGAAAATGAATACAGTAAAAAGCTTCTGTAATAGCAGTGTTATAAAAGAAAACATTCAGCTCACAAAAGCAGTCATTGACTCTTCAAAAACAATGATTCTTACTTGAACACCAATTTGAGCCAGGATGAATTTCATAAAGAGGTGATATATGCACAAATAGCCTCTGATGAGAGGAAAGTACACAAATTTGTGTGTGTGTTTTCAGAATTTGGTAGTGGTTTAAAAATATATTTATCTGTAGAATGTTTATACTTAGCAAAGATAAAATTCACTTGAAATGTATCTAGTATGATAACTAAATTTTTATTTTTATTTAATTTTAATTACACTGTAAAAACATAACCAATGTGTTATGACTGAATTGCATTCCACACAATTCATATTTTGAACTCCTACCACCCAGTACCTCAGAATGTGACTGTATTTAGAGATGGGGCCTTTAAGGAGATAATACAGTAAAATGAGGTCATATGAGTGGGTTCTAATTCAAGATGACTGGTGTCCTTATAAGAAGAGAAGATCAAGACACAGACACACACAGAAGAAAGACCGTGTGAAGGCACGGAGACAAGACAGCCATCTACAAGCCGAGTAAAAAGGCCTTGAAATGAAACCAGCTTCCCAGTACTTTGATCCTAGATGTCTGGCCTCTAGTTCTATGAAAACACAAATTTCTGTTATTTAAACTAGCCATCTATGGTACTTTGTTATGGCAGTCCTAGTAAACTAATATACAGGAAAAATGTATTTCTGTTGAATGCAACTGTATTATTTTTATAAGACTAAATTTCATCTTAATGATTGACTATTTAATATCCAAACTAGAATGCAATGTAAGTTTCAAATACATACTGGATTTCAGAACTTTCCTTGGCCAAAGAAAAACATAAAATATCTAACAATTTTGTGATAACACATTAAAATCACAGCATTTTCTATACGTTACACATTTACTATTTGAGATAAAATATATTATTATATTAAGTTCACATGTTTTTATCTTTTTAATGTGATTTTCTTAACCTTTTTCATATGACTACCAGAAAATTTAGTCATTTATATTTTTTACATTATATTTATATCAGAGTGCTACATTCTAGGCATTAATCTTCCTTTATAATATCAGGAATAAAGAGAAGAAAACTTAGAGAGAAGGGATGAGCTCAAATCACATATTTTTAAGGATAACGTGGCTCATAGAATAATATCTCATCACCATTTCCTTCACACATAGATCCAACCAAAGAGATCTCATTTTCCATACAAAATTTCCCCTTAACCATACAAATATCTACTGTTTGCATTTTTTTCTAGCATCTCTTTCTGACATGCATAGTAAAGAGATTTAAATACTAAGTTTCTGATTTTACTGTCTAACTCTAACTTTTTTATTATTTTTTCAGTAGTTTTTTGGGAACAGGTGGTGTTTGGTTACACGGATAAGTTCTGTAGTGACGATTTCTGAGATTTTGGTGCACCCTTCACCCGCGCAGTGTACACTGTATTCAAGGTGTAGTCTTTTATCCCCTCACCCTCATGATTTTTAACCACACAATTGAGCATAGAATATTTTTTGTCCTAAGCTTATTATTAGTTTCCAAATTCAAACAAATAAATTAATATACAAATGAAATTTTACATGTGTGTTTGACAAAATGAAAACTGGAGGCTTTCTTTAATCATTTAAAACACCAGTGTCTCTATGAAATCACTCCCTTATTTTATCTTAAAAATGGATCAAAGTCAAGTAAAGCAAAATTTTCTGTTAAGATGAGGGATAAGTAGGAAATGACTGTGGTTAAAGAAGATGGCCTCAATTTTAAATAGAGAGAAGTTAACCATTTAAAAATAAACCCCCTAGGAACGGGTTTAAAAGTCAGGATGTAAATACAACCTAGTGCTTACTGCATGCCATTTTCGAAGGTTCTGGTTAAAATACAAATATTTGATATTCTCAAGAAATTCCTACCAGCTTAATTATTTTTTTAACAGGAAGTATCTCAACCAAAATAAAACAAGGCCTTTAAGTATTAGCTCTTTCTGCAGGGTAATCTAGTAAAATTCGTTAACTTTTATCTAGTCAGCATCAATAGATAGAGGTATTCAGTGTCTTGTAATCCCTGCAATCTTCCCATTAACGCAAAAGAGTCTTTCTCTTCTTGATAAACCTCATACACTGTTCTGTTCTGTTCTGAACAAACTGAACATTTTACATTGATAAATCAGACGTAATAGGTTCCTGGTTCACAGATGCAGCCTTTCGGTCTTTTCTCACATTTCCTGAAGAGATCACCAGAAGTCACTTAGGTAATGATATAATAATTCACTATTCTTATGTCTTCACCTTTGAAGTTCAGAACTTCACTTTTCTGTCTAAAGACTTAAATTTTTCAAGTAAATACCTTATGTTTTTCAACATTTAATAATAAAATAACATATTTAAGTTCTAGTCGTATCTCCATAAACAATGCAAAGGAAGAGCTTGCCATGGAAAGTCAGTTTGTTAAAACTTATTAGTCCAGAAATTACTTAGATCCATTCTTGCAACTTACTTTACAAAATTCCCAAGTCTTACCTACTGTTATGATCTCAATGGCAGTAATAAGGTTCCATGAACCTAGTAATTCATAGGCTATTTGGCAAACAGTACATTTAAAATTATGAGATTTGAGGGAAAATCTAGTCACAAAAGGAGTCTATGATGACAGACATACTGGCACTTACTAATCTTGCTGAATTAACTTAGATCTGGCTGGGGAAAGCATTGAATATATTTATATACTGTTTAACTTTTCACAAATGTCTCCTTTTTGTTATAATTGTTTTTAATCACAATCATTTATATGAATACAAATGCCTTTATAGTTATCATCCTTGTTCCGTACTTTTAATGCCAAACAGCCATATTTGTAGTTTAAGAATAGGGATGCATAAAGTTAATGGAGTAATCATGCTATGAACAATGATATTTATTTTCAGGGATACAAGATTTGGTAAAACTTGTAGCTTCAATTAAAGATAATATTATTTAAATTTTTGTCATTTATGTGTTATAACACTGAGAGGTGAGTAAAAATTAAACTCATCTAAAAATAATATGAGATTAGCATGTAATGAAGCCCTTGTCAGTAAAGTTTATGGTGGCTTTTGCTGTGTGTCCTGTAGGATTATATCTTATAAGGAAAAACAATAATCTCCTAATAAAACAAAAGAGAAAAGAACAAAAAGCAGTTTTGCAGTATGTGCCTCTTATTTTTATTTTTGAAAGATTATATGTAAAAGACAGAAACAAAGTATATATCATATACCCTTCTTTGGACAATGAAAGTATTCTCAAAATTGGAAAAGAAACTCATTTTACTGGTAAATTGAACTGTAATTTATAAGCATTTGATGTACTTACCAAAGGAAGCATATCGTAGAATAATAAAACTCACCATCTCTTCTGAACATTTGAATTTTACATACTCTGACTTTCTTAAAGCAGGACACATCTGTATTTCTATTAATCATTTATTAAGAGTAAAATGATTCCTGTGCTGGTGAAAACAGGAATACCTCAGGGTGATTGTTTGAAGTTTAAGACTTTTCCTGACTTCAACTCTGTGCTCCCATGTCCTCTAGGAAAAGAAGTCATAATTGCTGAAATGCTGTCACATTCTGTCAACTTCTCATTCATTCAGAGATTGATACATTATAATACATAAGGATTTTAGGCATAAGATTAAAGCAGAGAAAAGTGATTATCTAATGCTATGTCGGAAGTGAGTGAAGCCTTCTTTAGTCTGATTTCTAAAACAAGAAAGGTGAAATGAAAGATCCTTCAAGGTCAAAAATACTCATTGGTTAAAGTGTGATGGATTGGTAGGACTGGAAAATCATTACTAGAGTGAGACAAGTAGTTGGGATCTAAAAGATCAAATTGTTTCACGTGCACTGGGGATGGGAGCAGGTTGGTAGGAGTTCATTCCTTTGTGGACAAGTTTTTGGGAAGCTCATGTGAATATTGCGGGTGTCAGCTTTGAGCTGCCATTTAGAAAGGGCATATTTAATTACTGCATAAAACAAAGAAAAAACAAGGGTTTATTCCTAAGTTGAGTCTTCTTCTCCAATCCTTTCTTCCATACTTCCTTAACAGCACAAAGTTGGATCACACAGTGAAAACAACCTCTCTGCCTGGCAGTACTGACCACTAGGAACCTATCACAACAGCGCATTCTTTACTTTGCTCCTTTGCTCCTTCTCTGCTCCTTCTTCCCCTATTCCTCTTCATTTTATTCAGTACTCAATCTCTGCCAAGGGTCATCGCTGATAAATGAAGGTGTCTAGAGATGGCTCCTACTCTGTGTAAAGCACCCTAGTTCGGTCTATAGGGTCTTAGTTTATTCTCAACTTTGAATCACCAAATGCCACATGGTCTGCTCATGTTTATAACTCCTTCTTCTTTGAGCCCAGAAAGGGTTTTGCAAAATTCCTATATTCCAGAGACTTCTCTTATCTACCTAGCTCAAAGTTGTAACTTGGGCTAGTCAGACTTGCTCATTCTGTCGATATAATCCATTCTATGACAAAGAAACAAGTTCCTTAGTCAGACACTTTGATTTCACCGTTTCTAGTTTTTTACAACTAAAGATTTATTTTGGTCTTCTATTCACATTTCTTTAATCATATCAGTGGGAATTTGGAGAAGAATGGGGTAACTATATTGGCTCAGATTTCCCCCATTGCTTTTAAGATAAAATTCCAATGCATAAACAGGGCTTACAAAGCCTCCAATGACAGCCTCTGATCTCATTTCCTCCTGTGCTCTACCTCCCAGACTTTGCTTCCTTCAGGCCCTCAAATGTACCGGGTTTGCTCACAACTTGAGGTCTTTGAACCTGTGATCCCTGCTACCAACAACCATATTAATCTCATTCTTTACAATACCTAAAACCTTAGAACAAAGTTTAGTACAAATAAACTACTCAATGATTATCTGTTTAATGAATGATCTTTGAATAATATAATTTATAAACTGTTTTATTAAATTCTAAAAAACACCGCACAATAGTTTCCTTAGCATATTTTCCTACTATCACATATGCAGCATATACACTCAAGGTATATTTTACATTTTTAACTAAAATACAGTATGAACTATAGTATAAAATTATTTTATGAAATATTATTTTAAATGAATGAAATGTATGAATGACATGAAACCACATAGGAAAATCTGTTCCATTATCAATTCTCCCAGAGACAGGTACATCTTGGGCTCTCTTCATGGGAAATTAATTACTCATCATAGTACTAGATATTATATATTTTATACAATATATTCATCAAGATGACAGTTCTGAAGTATAACCCTAAGTCATGCATCCCTTTGAATACTTATTTATATTGGCTTAATGATATATTATTAACTCACTTCACAGGAGCCGTTTTTCATCTCAGCTGGGACATCAATATCAACTTATTTTTTTTCTCTGTATTTCTGTTCTGCTCCCAATTCAATTCCCCACCTCAGAAATTCTAGAAAGGATATACATTAACTGTACACATATTTTAATGATTCTCAATTCTGAATGTTGGTGAGTTGAGCCCTTCAGAATTCAAGTATACTTATCTTTGATAAAAAATATTCAGTTATAATTGATACATATATTTTATACTTGTATTTTTTCACAAGTTCCATTGGAGCAGGAGATTGTAAAAGTAGAACTAGTTTAGATTTTTAAGAATTTTTTTCCTACACTAATGTCATTGCACTTTATCCTGTAATAACGGAATTTTTTAAGGACCAAGGCAAAAATCTTTTGTTATCTCTATAAGCTTGTTTTACAAAGGATCACTTTTACAGATACATAGTCTATAGTTTATTAGATGTACAACTTAGCACATGTACAGTGCATATATGTGTGTGTGTGTATATATATACATATTAGATGAAGTGCTTTTACACTTCTAAGTTCTTTAACTATAAAAATCATTTACTCAGCCCAGTGACTCTATGAGTTAGATATTATTTTTATCCCCATTTTACTGATGAGAAAACAGAGATACATATACAACTCTGGTTAGTTCCATAAATTTCGTAGTTAGATTTGAACCCAGGTAATCTAGTTTCAGAGTCCATGTTCTTTGTCATTGTGAAACGTTGTCTTTATTGTTTTGTTGATAATGTTTTAAATACAGAAATAACTTTTCAATAAACTGACAGAACTAACAACACATTATAATAGTTGGAACTTTGATGTACTTGATGTACTTGAGAAGTATTTAATGTACTTATATGTAGTTGTTGATTCTTATTTGACTACAAATTAATTGTACATTTCCTTTTGCATGGCTACCATGCTCCCACGTTCTGGTTCTTCTTTACCTCTCCAGCTTCACCTTTCAGCTTGCTTCAGTTTGCATCCCTACTCTTGACATACCTCTACAATTGCTTCTATTTGCATCTCGGCTCCAGTCATACCTGCCAGGATGGTATGCTATCCTAATACTGACCTTCAACCCCTGCTGTGGCTTCCCTAGACAGTGTGAATTTTTAAGATTTATTCATAAATACATCTACAAAGCATTTACTGACCTTCAAGACTGAGTTGATGACTTTATCTTCTGTGATCCAAGAGCCACATATAGAGTATTATCATAGTGCGTATTGCATTTTATTGTACTTATCTTTTTACATGCCTCTGTCTCTATCAATTTTACTGTGAACAAATATTACATTGTGTACTGCTAGTGTAGTACCTAACACATATTGGTGGGCAATACATTTAGGTTAATGCACGAACAAATGAATAAATGCATGTGTGATGCGTGTGTCTTGGACACTGTTACTGAGAGAGTGAAATGTCTTAGTGTACACAAACAAAACACAGGTCATCGATGGCACCTGTCCTTTTTGGCTTGAAAATAGTTGACCCCAGTGATGTTATTTATGACAGCAGAGCTCAAGCACTTCTATAGACATTTTTATTGGGAAGTTTGTTTCATCAGGGAAATATAACTGACAAGATAATAATTGTTACTTACTTTTAGCATCATAGGCTCACAGAAAATAGGCAGTCCCTTCTATCACTGCTTCAGTAATCACCCTTCCTCCCTACTAGATACTGACACTATCATGAGAAAGGCAGAAATTGGTCTTGTAATCCATGTCAGTTCTTATTTTTTAATAATTCTAGGCAAGAGCAGAAAACTCAGATAATTTTTAATAATAGCAATAGGTACTCAACATATGATAAGATGGAAAAGTACACGGGGCATTTCATTAACAAAAAATGAAAATAATAACCAATCATTTATATTTCAGATAAATATGAAAATTCTGGCATTTAGATTGTTATTATTGCTAATTTAATTTTAGTTAAGAAGCTCGTGAGTTACTATTTAGTATAAGCTAGTTTTTTATAAAGTACCTGATTTTTAACAATCAACAAAATATAGAATAGCAGAATGTAATAAGTTAGAATGTTTCCAGTAAACTTTACTTAACACCTTTGTTTGTATTAAAAGAACTTTGGAATTTTTATATTACCATGAAGTCTAAGTCCTTTGTTTTCTGTTTTGTTTTGACCTTAAATTTTACAGAATATCCATTAGGCTAAAATTCCATAGAAAGTTTCTGCATAAGAAATTTGCTATTTAGAAATTGTTAATCTGAGTAACTATTGCTTTTATTATAATAAGACTGTTTGAGTTTTCTGAGTAAACTGCAATGTACTATTTTTACATTATTAGTAGAAACAATCTACTAGAAGTTAATTCGGTGGGAAGAAAATTCTATAATAGTTAGAACTTCACACAGGGGTTCTAATTGAATTTAGCTGGAGCAAGACTAATGCACTCTTTTAGCAGATTTGAGTCAGTTCCTTAACTCTAAGGAAGATTGCTTTGCTATTCTGCCCTTGCCTAGGATTATTTAAAAAATGAGAACTGACATGGATTACAAGACCAAATTCTGCCTTTCTCATGGTAGTGTCAGTAACCAATAGGGAGGAAGGGTAATACTATCTTTTAATCTAGCAGTATGATGAGGGTCCCCTGAAATAAGGACATTTACTATATTTGTTCTTTTTTTAAAACAACCTTTCTTTTTCTTCCAACAAAACTAATCAAGTCAGCTGACTTTGGCTAGTCCCATATCATCTGTTTTGTAAAGAACATACTAGGCTGGGCACAGTGGCTCACTCCTGTAATCCTAACACTTTGGGAGGCTCAGGCGGGCAGATCACCTGAGGTCAGGAGTTCGAGATCAGCCTGGCCAACATGGTGAAACCTGTCTCTACTAAAAACACAAAAGTTAGCCGGGCCTGGTGGCACATGCCTGTAATCCCAACTACCCAGGAGGCTGAGGCAGGAGAATCGCTGGAACCCAGGAGGTGGAGGCTGCAGTGAGCCAAGATCATGTCACCGCACTCCAGCCTGGGCAACAGAGCGATACTCAGTCTCAAAGGAAAACAACAACAACAACAACAAAAAAGCATAAATACTAATAATATCAAGTTACAGAATAAATCTAAATCTTAAGTTCCTTCTAATTCAAATTTTAAGAAACATATAGGCTCAAACCATTATACTTTTTCCTTTGCTATATACACATTACTTATTCTAAATATCTTCTATTTTTGAAATTACTTAATTTTGTGTTTCAAAATCCTTAAGTCTTTTTTACAATGGATGTCCATACTTAGATTTTTTCATTGTTCTTATAGTAGGTAAATTTAGGGAATATACGGAAAGGCATCTAAACTCTTCCGGACATAGTAGAACCTGGAAAGATCACCGTGTTCTCCTTGAGAATAATAGATTAAAAGACGTCTTTATAACAGAATTAAGGCTGATATAAAACTTTTGGTAAAATAGCTGTAAGTTTAAGGAGTCTAAAATGGAAAATAACTTTTATATGATTTATTTAATAATAAATTACAACCCAATTCAAAGAGCTGTTTTAAAAGGATGTTGGTTAAAGGATGGAATGTTACAAATAGTCCTATCATAAGATATATTATATATAACACACATATGCACTGTTTTCTGCCAGAAAACTGCATCCTAAATGGGATTGGAGAGATTTTTCATGTTGTTTTACATGACAAATGTTTGTATGTATTATCTATATCTATATATACACACATCTTTATATATGTGTATGTATGTATATATGTGTATATATACACACATATAATATACACACATATAGACATTTGTGTGTGTATGTTTTGTTTATAGATGTATATATAAACATGATATAGGTATACATATGTAAAGATATATATATACATATATTCACACAAAATATATAATATATAAATATATGTAAAATATATATTGTGTATATATCTTTATGTATATGTGTGTGTGTATATATATTTACACACATATATACATATATGTGCATTTGGGTTTGTTTTGTTTTTCTAATAGCTTAATTTAGATATATTTAATATACAGTAAGCTGCACTAATTTAAAATATACAATTTTATAACTTTTAATAAACATATACACCCATTAAACCATCTTCACAATCAAGAGACAGATTATGTACATGCTCCAAAACTTACCTTTTACCTTTTCTTAGTTCCTCAATTCTTTACCTCCTTGCACACTCATCCATCCAGTGAAAATCACTGATCTGCTTTCTTCCACTAGAAAATAGTTTGAATTTTAACAATTTTTACATAAAAGAAATTTAAAGGATAAATTTACTCTTTTCTGCCTGGTTTCTTTCCTTCAGCATAATTCTGAGCTTTACCCATGTTGTTGCAGGTATTGGCAGATCATGTTATTTACTACCTAATATTCTATTGTAGGGATACACCACAATTTCTTTATTCATTCATCTGTTAGAGGACACCTGGGTTGTTTCCAGGTTTTCATTATTATAAATAAAGTTGCTATAAACATTTGTGTATGTATAAGCCCTTGTATGGACATATGCCTTCATTTATCTTGGGCTAAAATCCTAGGAATGGGTTGGTTGGATCATTTGGTACATATGTGTTTAACTTTCAAAAGTTAAACTGTCAAAAGTGTCTAAGAAAGTGTATAATTGTTGCATCATTTTGCACACTCACCTCAAGACATAGGAGTTTTGTTTTTTTCACATCCTTTCTAACTCTTTATGATCAGTCTTTGTTATTTTTAACATTCTAATAGGTCCATAGTATCATCTCATTTTTGTTTTAATTTGCACTTCCCTAGCAACTATATTGAACATCTCTTACATGCTAATTCATCATCCATATATCTTCTTTGCTGAAATATCTGATTAAATATTTTAGGGTGGGTACAGTGGCTCATACCTGTAACCCCAGCACTTTGGGGGGTTGAAGTGGGATGATTGTTGAAGTCCAGGAGTTCAAGACCAGCCTGGGAAACATAGGGAGAGCTAGTCTTTACAAAGAAAGAGAAAAAAAATCCCCAAGCAAGGTGGCTCCTGCCTGTGGTCCCAACAACTCGAGAGGCTGAGGCAGGAGGGTTGCCTGAGGTTGGGAGTTTCAGGCTGCAATGAGACCTGATTGCATGACTGCAGGCGGTGTGGGTGACAATGTACAACCCCATCCCAATAAATAAATAAAGTAAAAATAAAAATAAATAAATAATTTGCCAGGTTTTATTTTATTTTTGTTTATTATTGCTGACTTTTGAATGTTACATATTCTGTATACAAATGTTTACTGATATGTGTTTTGTATTTTTTTAGTTTACCATTTTTTTTCTTTTTTGTGTCTTTAGAAGAGCAGAGTTTTAATATTTGAAGATTCGTTTATCATTTTTGCCTTCTACTATGGATCATGTGTTGGTGTCATCTCTAAGAAATCTGCACCTAATCCAAAGCTATTATCAAAAATGTTAAAAGTCAAAGTTTTATAGTTTTAGAGTTTACATTTTATTTATATTTTCCATTTCCATTTATATTTATATTTGAGTTAACTGTGTGTAGCTCAAGGTATCAATGAAAGTCTTTTTTAAATTTCACTTATGAATATCCCCTTGTTCTAGCATCACTTGTTGAGAATGCTCTTTTCTCCACTGAATTGTCTTTAAACATATGTTGAAATCATTTGTTCATATATCCCTAGTTTTACATCTGGACTAAATTTCCTATTCTATTAATCTATTTCTCTACCTTGACACCAATACCACATTATATGAAAACCGTGGCAGTAAAAATAAGCCTTGAAAGTAAGTAATGTTATTCCTCCAATTTTATTCTTCAAAGTTATTTTGGCTCTTGTGGTACCTTTACATCTCTTCTGATTTTAAGAATCAGCTTTACAATTTGAACAGAAAAGCATGCTGGAATATTGATATGCATTGCAGTGAATCTACAGATCAAATTGTGAGGACTGGCATCATTGCATTATTGAATGTTTCTACCTATATATATTATCTATATACCAAATTATATAAATTTTATTTAATTTATCTAAGCAATTATTATTTTATTTCATTGTGCATAGGTCTTGAATACCTGAGATTTATCCCTAGATAGTTCACACATATTATGTGATAAAGTAAGAAATTGTTTTTGTTTTAATTGATGATTTTTTTGTTGCTAGTATATAGAAATACAATTGATTTTTAGAAGGCCCTATGTCCTAAAAATCTATGAAAATTATCAAAATATGAACTCACATATTCATTCAAATTGCTTCACAAAATAGATTCAAATAGATTTTCTACATAGACAAGCATGTTATATTTGAGTATAGTTTTACTTGTTCCTTTCAAATCTTTCTTCTGTACTTTTTTCCAAATTTGTATGTCATTGACTTTCAATCTGATCTTGCTATTTCCTTTCTTCTGCTACTTACTGTTTAATTTATTACTTAATTTTCATTTCTGAAGGTAGAAGCTGAGATTATTGTTTGGAGACTTATCTTCTTTTTCTAATAATAATTGAAGACTTTAGTGTTATACGTTTCCCCACATGCATTGCTTTGGTGGCATCTCACAAAGATTTATATAATATGATATGGTTTGGCTGTGTTCCCACCCAAATCTCATCTTGAATTGTAATCCCCATAATCCCCACATGTAGTGGGAGGGACCTGTTGGGAGGTAATTGAATCATGGGAGACGTTTTCCCCATGCTGTTCTTTTGACAGTGGGTGAGTTCTCATGAGATCTGACGGTTTTATAAGCATCTGGCTTTTCTCCTGCCAGCACTTATTCTCTTTCTTGCTACCCTGTGAAGAGGTACCTTCTGCCATGAATGTAAATTTCCTGAGGCTTCTCTAGCCATGTGGAAATGTGAGCCAAAACTTTTTTCTTTATAAATTATTCTGCCTCGGGTATTTCTTCATAGCAGTGCAATAATGGACTAATACATAATAGGTTTTTGTTTTTGTAGAATTCACAAACTTTCTAATTTTGAATTTGATTTCTTTTTTTGCTGTACAATTTTTATGAGAATGCATTATTTAGTTTTCAAATGCTTGGGGATGGTCCAGAAAACATTCACTCATTTATATCTAATGTAATTCATTTGTGATTAAAAAACATACTTTTATTGATTTAAATTCCTTTGAATTCATTAAATTTTATTTTATATACCAGAGCATCATGTATTGTGGTAAATATTCCATTGCACTTGTTAAGAATGGGTAGTCTACGCAGGTGAAACCAACACTACCATGAAGGCCATAAACACGTCTATCCCACCTGCATTTTCTCTCATCTGCATTATTATTGTTGTTATAATTATTATTGTGAGAACACTTAAAATAAGATCCACCGTTTTAAAAAATTTTAAGTGTACAATACAGTATATATTTCTTTAATTTTAGAGACAGGATCTCCTTTTATCACCCAGGCCAAAGTGCAGTGGTATGATCATAGCTCACTATAACTTCAAACTCCTGGCCTCAAGCGATCCTCCTGCCTTGGCCTCTTAAAGCCCTGATAGTATAGGCGTGAGCCACTGTGCCTGGCTAAGTATTGTTACTATAAGCCCTATACTTCTATACTTATCCCCAAACTCATCAAGTTTTATACATTAAATGCGTATAGCTTTTTATATCTCAATCACACTTCAATAAAGAGGCTTACATAAAATCAAACCAAAAGAAAACAAAGCAAAACAAAAATGAAGAATGTGTAGTCTGTTGATTTTGGTTGGAGTGTTTCATAAACATCAATTAGGTAAAATTGGTGAATAGCTTTGTCTCAGTGTTACTTGCAATTTTTTCTTGATTGTTCAATCAATAATTGAAGAGATGGATAATAGTCTCTGACTTAGAGATTTTCTGGTTCTCCTTGCCATTTTTTCAATTTTTGATTCTTTTATTTTAAAAGTTTATTATGAGATGCATTAATGTTAAAGATCATTGTGCCATATTGATGGGTTGACCTTCTTAACATTATATAATGACTTTCATTATTACTGGAATATTCTTTGTTCTAAAATGTACTTTATCTGATATTAACTTAACCATCCCAGCTTCCTCTTGATTCATGTTAGCATGCTATTTCTTTTTTATTCTCTTAATTTAAATTGTTTTTTATATTTAAGGGGCTTACTATAAGTAATGTATAATTCTTTTATCCAAAATGACAATCTCTGTCTTTTAATTGTGATGTTTAAACATTTACATTTATTTTTAACATTGGCAGAGTTAGATTTAAGCCTATCTTCTTATTGTTGGTTTGTTATTCATTGCATCCTCTATTTGCTCCCTTTTTCCATTTTTTCTGCTTTATGTTGTATTTGTTGTTTTTATGACTATATTTATGAGTCTTTGCTGACATCAGTTATAAATCTCTATTTTGTTATTTTAGGGGCTATTTTACGGCTCATATTATACATGTTTAAATTATCACAGTCTTTCTTAATGTCATAGTATACCACTTACCATTTAGTCTAGAATCTTAAACAATATACTTCAATGTTCTCCCTCCCAGATGGTATTCTATTATTGTTACATATTTTAACCATATTTATTATAATCTTCATATTGCATTATTTCTTTTGTTTATACAGTTGTTTTTTTTTCCAGTTCTACTGAGATATGATTGAAAATAAAAATTGCATGTATTCAAGGTACACAAGTTGATTTCTTGAGGTATGTATATACCTGCCTCCTTAGCACAGTAGGTAGTCAGTCTCATAATCTGATATATGTATATATTATAAAATTTTTGTAACAATCAATTTAATTAATATATCCATTACCTCACATAGTTACATTTTTATACTGTATTAGTCCATTTTCATGCTGCTGATAAGACATACCTGACATTGGGAACAAAAAGGGTTTAAAGGGACTTACAGTTGCACATGGATGGGGAGGCCTCAGAATCATGGCAGAAGGTGAAAGGCACTTCTTACATGGTGGCAGCAAAAGAAAAATGAGGAAGAAGCAAAAGTGAAAACCCCTGGTAAACCCAACAGATCTCATCAGACTTATTCACTATCATAAGAATAGCAGCCCCCATGATTCAATTACCTCCCCCTGGGTCCCTCCCACAAGATGTGGGAATTCTGGGAGATACAATTCAAGTTGAGATTTGAGTGGGGACACAGCCAAATCATATAATTCTGCCCTTGGCCCCTCCAAATCTCATGTCCTCACATTTCAAAATCAACCATGCCTTCCCAACCGTCCCCCAAAGTTTTAACTCATTTCAGCATTAACCCAAAAGTCCACACTCCGAAGTCTCACCTGAGACAAAGCAAGCCCCTTTTGCCTATGAGACTGTAAAATCTAAAGCAAGCTAGTTACTTGCTAGAGACAAAGGGGGGTACAGGTATTGGGGAGATACAGCCATTCCAAATGAGAGAGAATTGCCAAAACAAAGGGGTTACAGGACCCATGCAAGTCCAAAATCAAGTGGGGCAGTCAAATTTTAAACCTCCAAAATGATCTCTTTTGACTCCAGGTCTCATATCTAGGTCATGCCGGTGCAAGAGGTGGTTTCCCATTGTCTTGGGAAGCTCTGTCTCTGTGACTTTGCAGTTACAGCCTCTCTCCTGGCTGCTTTCAAAGGCTGGTGTTGACTGTCTGCGGCTTTTCCAGGTGCACACTGCAAGATGCGAGTAGATCTACTATTATGGGGTCTGGAGGACAGTGGCCCTCTTCTCACAGCTCCACCAGGCAGTGCCCCAGTAGGAACTCTGTGTGGGAGCTCCAACCCCATATTTCCCTTCCACTCTGCCCTAGCAGAGGTTCTCCATGAGGGCCCGGCCCCTGCAGAAAACTTTTTCCTGGGCATCCAGGCATTTTCATACATCTTCTGAAATCTAGGCAGAGGGTCCCAAACCTCAATTCTTGACTTCTGTGCAGCTGCAGGCTCAACACCATGTGAAAGCTTCCAAGCCTTGGGGCTTCCACCCTCTGAAGCCACACCCAAGATCTATGTTGCCCCCTTTCAGCCACAGCTGGAATGGCTGGGACACAGGCCACCAAGTCCCTAGGCTGCACATAGCACAGGGACCTTGGGCCTGGCCCACAAAACCACATTTTCCTCCTGGGCCTCTGGGCCTGTGATGAGAGAGGCTGCTGTGAAGGTCTCTGATGTGGCCTGGAGACATTTTCTCCATGATCTTGGGGGTTAATATTAGGGTCCTTGCTACTTATTCAAATTTCTGCAGCCAGCTTAAATTCCTCCTCAAAAAAATGGGTTTTTCTTTTCTACTGCATCATCAGGCTGCAGAATTTCTGAACTTTTATGCTCTGTTTTCCTTTTAAAATGAAACGCTTTTACCAGTGCCCAAGTCACCTTTTGAATGTTTTGCTGCTTAGAAGTTTCTTCTGCTAGACACCCTAAATCATCTTCCTTAAGTTCAAAGTTCCATAAATCTCTAGGGCACAGCAAAATGCCATCAGTCTCCTTGCTAAAACATAACAAGAGTCACCTCTGCTCCAGTTCCCAACAAGTTCTTCATCTCCATCTGAGAACACCTCAGCCTGGACCTTATTGTTCATATTACTATCAGCATTTGTGCCAAAGCCATTCAACAAGTCTCTAGGAGGTTCCAAATTTCCCACATTTTCCTGTCTTCTTCTGAGCCCTCCAAACTGTTCCAACCTCTGCCTGTTACCCAGTTCCAAAGTCACTTCCACATTTTCAGGTATTATTTCAGCAATGCCCCACTCTACTGGTACTAATTTACTATATTAATTCATTTTCACATTGCTGATAGACATATATGAGACTGCGAAGAAAAAGAAGTTAAACTGGACTTACAGTTCTACATGGCTGGGGAGGCCTCAGAATCATGGTGGGAGGGAAAGGGCACTTCTTACATGGTAATGGCAAGAGAAAAATGAGGAAGAAGCAAAAGCAGAAACCCCTGATAAACCCATCAGATCTTGTGAGATGTATCCACTATCATGAGAACAGAGTGGGAAAGAGCGACCCCCCATGATTCAATTACCGCCCCCTGGGTCCCTCCCACAACACATGGGAATTCTGGGACATATAATTCAAGTTGAGATTTGGTCGGGGACATAGCCAAACCATATCATATACTATGACGGGAATACTTATGATCTACTCTTAGCAAAACTTAAGTATACATTATTATAAATATAGTTACCATCCTGTGTATTAAGTCTCCAGAACTTTGTCATCTTATAATTGCAAGTTTATACACTTTGTTTCACCTCTCTCCATTTCCCCCACCGCGGGAAACCCATCTTCTATTCTCCTTTTCTGTGAGATTGACATTTTTAGATGGTACATTTAAGTGAGATCATGCAGTATTTTTCTCTCAGGGTCTGGCTTATTTCACACACCATAATATCTTCTAGAGCCATTTGTGTTGTCAGAAATGGCAGTATTTCCTTATTTGCTATGGTTGAATAATATTACATCCTATAAATATATGCATGTATATCATATAATACAGAGACAAAACCTATGACCAAACATCTGACTATTACTGCGTCTTACTCATGTGTCTTATGCAAACTTCATGCAGAATTGCTGTTTCTCTTTTTTTTTTTCACATGATAAATTTAGGGGAACATTGAAATGCTGACCCATGTAATAGCAGTCTTAAAATGATTGTGACAGCTCCAAAAAAAAAAATCTTTGTTGTTGTCGTTCAAAAGAAAGTAACAGGTTGCAAGTCCTTGATAAGAAGAAAAAATAAGTGAGAGTGAATTTTTTAACTAGTTTAATTTTGTTTTGCCTTTTTGGCATTTTTTCCTCTTTTCTCTTGAATAAAATCTCCCCATCATTAAAGATCTAGTTCATATCACATCTCTTACAGATTTCTTGAACTTTATTACAAGTATATATTTGTTGAGCAAATTTCTATTCCACCTGATCTTACTTTAAAACACTTGTATATCACATTATTTTGGTAAACATTAGTTGCATGTTTATTGTTGATGCTAAAGTTCGGCGTATCTCTTGGCTATTCCAAGATAATCTTGGTTAATATCTGTCACCCAATGTAATCTGCACCCACTTTTAAATCTCAAAAATAGTTTTGTTCAGATGATATATTATGCATTAGCCTAGTCTTACCAAATTGTGAACCAAAATTAATACAAAAACATTGAAGGCTTGAATAAAGCAGGAAATTTAATACTCAGAGACTATCAAAATTTTATCTCACTCAAGTGGAATCTGAAAAAGTTGATCTCATAGAACCATAGAAAGGGATGATGCTTACCAAGGGCTGGGTGTCATGGCAGGTAGAGTTGGTGGAGATGTTGGTCAAAGTGTTATTAGTGGCAAATCTGTAGGGGTCTGCAGCAACTCATTTCTTGCCTCCTTGGAGAAAAGAATTTGGCCAAGAGGCAGAAGTAAGTTTAAGGCATTAGGAGAGACCCAAGCAAGTTTTAGAGCAGAAGTTAGAGTTTATTAAAATGTTTTAGAGCAAAAATGAAAGAAAGCAAAGTACACTTTGAAGAGGGCCAAGCAGGTGACTTGCGAGATCCAAGTGCCCTGTTCAGCCCTTGACTTGGGGTTTCACGCAATGGCATGGTTCTGGGGTTTTTCCTTCCTTGATTTTTCCCTTTGAGCAGGCTTTTCATATGTGCAGTGGCCTGCCAGCACTTGGGATCGGTTCCATGTGCAGTGCGTTTACTAAAGTTGTGTGCATGCTCACTTGAAGCATTTTTTTCCTTACCAGTTGTGCATTCCTAGAGAAAGGTCATATATCAGTTAAACTCTGCCATTTTGTCTCTTAGTGTGTGTGTTTGAGCCAGAAAGCTGCTGATCACCAGCTCCGGTGTTTTCTACATATTGAAAGACTGTCGTTCTCTGGCACTGGCTGAGTGCTGGAGAATTTCTTTAAAGAATTTCTTTAAAATTATTATTTTAAAGAAACAGTTTAACAAATGCCTGATCATCACCTAATGGTCACCCGACATTCCTTGGGGAGCCTTCTCCTGCCCTGCTTATGCCTGCCTAATTACCTACTCTAACAAAAGGATACAAAAATCTCAGGCAGAAGGAATAAGTTCTAGGAAATCATAGTATAACTGGTGACTATAGTTATAACAGTGTATACTTGAAAAATACTAAGAGAGTAGATGTTAAATGTTCTCACAACAAAAATGATAACTATGTGAGATAATACATATGATAATTCGCTAGATTTAGTCATTTTATAATGTGTATGTATTTCAAAGCATCATGTTATACACAAAATATACAATTTTATGTTAATTGAAAAATAATAGGCCAGGCGTGGTGGCTCATGCCTGTAATCCCAGCACTTCAGGAGGCCGAGGCAGGTGGATCACCTGAAGTCAGGAGCTCGAGACCAGCCTGACTAACATGGTGAAACCCCATCTCTGCTAAAAATACCGAAAAACTAGCCAGGCGTGGTGGCAGGCACCTGTAATCCCAGGATTACTCGGAAGGCTGAGGCAGGAGAATCGCTTGAACCTGGGAGGTGGAGGTTGTAGTGAGCCGAGATCACGCCATCGCACCCCAGCCTGGGGGACAAGAGCGAGACTTTGTCTCAAAAAAAAAAAAAGAAAGAAAAATAATAAAAAAAAATTTTAATATATATTTAATATATATATAAGAGACACAGGAAAAAAGTGAAGAATAGTGATTGGAACCCCCTCTCTTTTTCCAACTCAATCTCCTCCTCCTTATTGCCGCCTTCATCAACATCCTTCTCCTTCAATTCCTCTTCCTTTCTTTCTTCATATTTTTGTTTAAAATTTATTTTAAAAGTGTTTGAATATTGTATTTCTAAAAGGAATACAATGTTTTTTTTAAAACAATCTTATTTACTCTTTGTAAATTCAAACTTATAACTGCACAAAAAAAGACATTTCAATTATATTCTGATTTAGTGCTTCAAATGATTTTAACAGTTCATGTAAAACATTTATGTGAAACTTAACTTTTAACAGTTAGTTCAAGTAAAACATCTATGTAAAATTATAAGAAAGTGCTTGATAAATAAAAATAAAAATAAAATCAAAGGAAATTTAATAACTGACAAATATCTTCATGTAATGGTAATATAAACTCTTTAGATTACCTCACTGAGCACATGTGTTTCAAATGAAGCTAAGTGGAATTTCAATTGCCTAGATCGAAAAATTCTAAAATTCCTATTGGAGAGACTTCTGAATAGTAAATATAATAATTATATGTATGATGTCAAACTATAATGCACATATATGGCATTAGATGAGTCGTAACAAATGAAATATTGTAGCAGATATGAAAAACAAATTTGTTTTAGAAATATAAGTTTTATTTTTGTTTACCCAGAGTTGTCTGTTATCAGGCTTAAATAAAATGTAGTCACAAATTATTTATAATAGTACCATCTTTGGTGTTGAAATAAATGAATGATTTAAAAACAACTCCCTTATATTTTATATTGGGTTGTACCTTTTAGAAGTGATATTCCACTTAATGCTTTGGAAAAATTAGTTAGTAGGAATGTAATTTAAATAAATGAATACAAAATATAAGTATTTCGTTAAAAAAAAAACTGATATTGCCGCTTTTGGTTTTTGTTTTTTTTTTTTCCCCTCTTCTCTTCTTGCCTTTACCTGCAAAGACCCCTGTGGTTTAAATAACTAGTGTGTGTACACTAATAAAAATCCCATTAAATTAAATGGCCAGTAGGCATGCGGAATGTCCTGTCGCAATTTCAGAAGACAGTTTGTTACCAGACACCCTGCTATGAACATTTTATTTTATCAGGGTTAAGAAAAACGTTTATAAAATCTATTTATTTCTATTTTAAACGTTTAGAGGATCCTGGAAATGGTGGCTTTATATTATTTTGTCTTCATAGAATGAAATGGTTGAGTGGATTCCACATGAGGCACTATGTAGAATACCCTATAGCAAATGTATATAATCAACACAATCGGTCAGTAATTTTCATTCCCTCAACTATTATTTCTTTCTTCCATTTGTGAGCAATAAAAGTGGCAATTCAGTGCATATTGTATTATAGGAAAGTGTTTACAGCACACACTGTACCTCTGTTCCAACAGAAATAATTTCATAATTATAGAACTATTTTTTCTTGCAAACATTCTCTGCCTGACTTTCACTCTCTTACTTTTTAAAATATGAGCATGAGTTCATATTTTATGAAGGTAGAACATCTTGCAACAGATTAAGGTGGCACTTCCAATAATAGCATAACGTGAGTAATAAGTAATGGAGAAAGTTTAAAATCCTGTACAAGGAGGAGAAATGAAAGCATCGTAGTTGGAAAACATCAGTGGAAGAGAAAGGAAGATGATAGAAAATTGGCATTAATTCTCTGATGAAAAAAGGCAAAATGCAGAAAGAAACACAGACGCTATAAAATTAAGGAATCAAATCTCGCTTCTGATTGGGAAAAATAAAAATGAAGACAATGGTGAGAGTTTTACATTATTTAGGACAAGCAAGCAGCAAATATGTTTTAGCCTTTGTGTTATCAGAAGAAAAGAAGCAAAGTTGAATACAGATAAAGCAATCTGGAGAGTGTGAAACAGATGCTCGATGGAAGAAATGAGAATTCAGCTGCAATGAACAGGGAGAGTATTCCTGCTAAATCAAAGACTCTATGCAGGTTACATATTGAAGTCAGCACTAAATGGGAAGTAATCTTCATCATTTCATAAATGACAAGGAGGTCAACACAGACACTAGACCCCGAGGTTAACTAAGGGGTTCTGAAGATTGAAGAGAGGAAACATTGCACTTATGTAAGACTCAAATGGAAAAATGTTTCACACTTAGACACAAGGTGAAGGATTTACAGACTACGATAACCCAAGAATTCTTAACATCCAGATTAAATATACATAGAGTAATTGATAAATGAAATTTCATAAGATATTTTATGTGCAAAGAAAACTGATTATATTTTTAGTATTTCACCAGTATTAAGAAAGGAGAGGGTGGGAATTACCTATGAGTAGAATGTTGCATGTATTTGTTTCACAAAAATAGCATATTTAGGCTGGGCATGGAGGCTCATGCCTGTATTCCCAGCAATTTGGGAGGCCAATGGGAGCGGATGACTTGCGGTCAGGAGTTCGTGACCAGCCTGGCCAACATGGCGAAACCCTGTCTCTACAAAAAATACAAAAAACTAGCCAAGTGTGGTGGCATATGCCTGCAGTCCCAGCTACTCAGGAGGCTGAAGTTTGCAAAGGAGTATATCTATACATTTTATACCTTTAAGTGGATAAGCACCATTAGTCGTAATATATTAGGGAGCAAGTCAGAGGTCAACTTTATTAAGAGAACCAAGTTCAGAACGTTAGTCGTAATACATTAGGGAGAAAGTCAGAGGTCAACTTTATTAAGATAACCAAGTTCAGAATAGTGAAGAGATTGGTAAGTGTGGCTTTCATAGAAAAATGAGTCTCAAAATAATCTGTGCTGTCATAATTAATTCTAGCATTAGCTAGTAGTGAAAACTTGTGTAAGTCCCTTAATTCACTGGATTTGCCATCTCCTCAATGGAAACAAGTTATGATGTTAGGTTAGATTATAACTAAAATCTCGATAGTTCTGCAGTTGTCACCACACCCATGCTATATGATGTAAATTATATTTTGGCTTTAAAGAATTTAGTTTATCAAACCCAGATAGAGAGCTAAGAGGATAAATTTCTATTTGAACTGTGATTCAAGGCATGTCAGGAACCGCTAAGGAAGTTAATTTGCTCTCCAGAGACCTATTAATATATCAAATGGACGCCTCTCCCTGATGAAGCATATAAGTTAATTAAGGATGATTGACCCTGTTTGAAGTAGATAGGATATATGAGCTGTTTTAAACTGAGATTCATGCCAGAAGATGTGAAGCAAATTTAACACTTGGACAAAAATGGAAGTCCTTCTACCCACAGAATTTTTTGATAGAGTTAATAAATGCTTGTATAATACCAATCAACAGGTACATTATTTGGTTATTTTAAGTATATATTTATATAATTTCTGATATTGTGAAGAACTGATTTTTCAACTCATTATTTTTAAATTTATATTGCAATTTTTGTTTATTAGAAAAGCTCATAAAAGACGGTTTACTTGTCGATGCTTCTTCTATAGCAATGCATTATAGAGTTGAATTGGTTATCTGTGTACTGTAACTGAATACTCTATTACCATCTGGTGGGTGCAGTCCAAATCACAAGCATAAAATCGCTAGGAGAAAAAAAAAATCATAGGCTTTTGAACTTTTTCAACTTTATGTATCCTTTAAAACCAGAGGAATATAAATATACACACAACTTCAGATGTATGAGATTATCTCAGAGTGTCCGGCCACAAGTATTTTAATTTTATTCTAAAAACGATATTGTATTGTAAACCCTAGCTGCTCCAACTATGATCTGTGAACCTGCAGTATCAACATTACCTAGGAGCTTATTAGAAATCCAAATTTCAGAAGTATTGAATCTCCTAATCTGTATTTTAATAAGATCTTCATGTGATTTGCATGCACATCAAATTGAAAAGCACTGATAAACACCATAATTATATTTGCCTTTAAATAAATGTAGTGTTCTAATTACTAAACTTCCAATGAAATAATACTAAGAAAATTTACCATCTCTAGGCTGTGATTTTTTAATTCCTACCATACTACCTATGTTAGTCAGGCTTCTCCAGGCAAAACAGAACTAATAGGATATAGATAGGTAGGTACATGAATAGATCAATCAATCTTGTTCAACCCCCTGCCTGCAGGCCACATGTGGCCCACGAAGGCTTTGAATGCAGCCCAAAACAAATTCATAAACTTTCTTAAAACATTATAAGATTTTTAACAATGTTTTTTAGCTCATCAGCTATTGTTAGTGTATTTTTTGTATGGTCCAGGACAATTCTTCTTCATCCAATGTGGCTCAGGGAAGCCAAAAGATTGGCCACCCCTGAGATGATAGATAGATAGATGATAGATACAGATAGATGATGATAGATAGATAAATAGATAGATAGATAGATAGATGATAGATAGATAGATAGATAGATAGATAGATAGATGATAGACAGATGATAGACAGATAGAAAAAGTGGGACTTTATTATAACAATTGGCTCATGCAATTCTGAAGGTTGACTAGTCCCACAGTATGCCACTTGCAAGCTGGAGAACTAGGAAAGCTGGTGGTACAATTCAGTTTGAGAACCAGGGAAACCAATAGTGTAACTCTCATTCCAAGGCCAAAAGGCTGATAAAGGAGTGGGAGTGCTGGATTGAGTCCTAGAGTTCAAGAGTTCCTGAGAACCAGGAGCTCTGCTGTCCAGGGGCAAGAGAAGATAAATGTCCTAGCTCAAGAAGAGACAGAATTGGCCCTTTCTCAATTATTTTGTTCTATTTGTGTCCCCAATGGATAGGAGGATGCCTAACTACATTGGTGAGGTAAGATTTTTCTTTACTTAATCTACTGCATCAAATGCTAATCTTCTCCTCAAACATACTCATATACACTACATATTTATGTTCATACATATGTACATACATACATCATAGCTAAAAGAAGTAGAAGTGGGACTTTGGCAAGAGAGCTTGATTCTCTAAGTTTAACAGGTCTAACTATAGGTCTTTCCATCTTTAGCTCTTTTCATCCTGCTTGCCCACTCTGTTTGAAACCCACTAACCTCTTTGATTTAGGGTTCTTGCTTTAGAGTCTTTGCAGTTTCTCTGCCTGAAATGTTCTTCCATCCTGAAGTTCACATAGCTACCCTCTTGTTCATTTCCATTGGTTCCCATCTAAAATATTCTGTAATCATTTGGCATCTCACGACCTTATCCCTCAGTCACTGTCCACCCTCACTGTGTTTTAGAAGCCCCTTATAGCATGTATTGTTCTCAGACATTTGATAAATGTATTTGTTTAATTTATTATCATTTGCCTAGCCCAAGTAAAATGTAAGTTTCTTATTGACAACCAAATTGTTCATATTCTCAGTGCTAACAATAATGCCTCTCAAGGGGGTGGAGCCAAGATGGCCAAATAGGAACAGCTCCAGTCTACAGCTCCCAGCGTGAGCGATGCAGAAAACGGGTGATTTCTGCATTTCCAACTGAGGTACTTGTTTCATCTCATGGGGGAGTGCCAGACAGTGGGTGCAGGACAGTGGATGCAGTGCACCGTGCATGAGCTGAGGCAGAGCGAGGCATTGCCTCACCTGGGAAGGGGTCAGGGAATTCCCTTTCCTAGTCAAAGAAAGGGGTGACAGATCGCACCTGGAAAATTGGGTCACTCCCACCCTAATACTGCGCTCTCCCAACGGGCTTAACAAAGGGCACACCAGGAGATTATATCCTGCACCTGGCTCAGAGGGTCCTACACCCATGGAGTCTTGCTGATTGCTAGCACAGCAGTCTGAGATCAAACTGCAAGGCAGCAGCGAGGCTGGGGGAGGGGTGCCCACAATTGCTCAGGCTTGAGTAGGTAAACAAAGCGGCCGGGAAGCTCAAACGGGGTGGAGCCCACCACAGCTCAAGGAGGCCTGCCTACCTCTGTAGGCTCCACCTCCGGGGGCAGGGCACAGACAAAAAAAAGACAGCAGTAACCTCTGCAGACTTAAATGTCCCTGTCTGACAGCTTTGAAGAGAGTAGTGGTTCTCCCAGCACGCAGCTTGAGATCTGAGAACAGGCAGATTGCCTCCTCAAGTGGGTCCCTGATCCCCGAGTAGCCTAACTGGGAGGCACCCCCAGTAGGGGCAGACTGACACCTCACACGGCCGGGTACTCCTCTGAGACAAAACTTCCAGAGGAACGATCAGGCAGCAACATTTGTGGTTCACCAATATCTGCTGTTCTGCAGCCACCGCTGCTGATACCCAGGCAAACAGGGTCTGGAGTGGACTTCCAGTAAACTCCAACAGACCTGCAGTTGAGGGTCCTGACTGTTAGAAGGAAAACTAAAAAACAGAAAGGATATCCACACCAAAAACCGATCTGTACATCACCATCATCAAAGACCAAAGGTAGATAAAACCACAAAGATGGGGAAAAAACAGAGCAGAAAAACCAGAAACTCTAAAAATCAGAGCGCCTCTCCTCCTCCAAAGGAATGCAGCTCCTTACCAGCAACAGAACAAAGCTGGATGGAGAATGACTTTGACGAGTTGAAAGAGGAAGACGTCAAAAGATCAAACTACTCTGAGCTAAAGGAGGAAGTTCGAACCAATGGCAAAGAAGTTGAAAACTTTGAAAAAAAATTAGACGAATGGATAACTAGAATAACCAATGCAGAAAAGTCCTTAAAGTAACTGATGGAGCTGAAAATCAAGGCATGAGAACTACATGACGAATGCACAAGCCTCAGTAACCGATGGAAGAAAGGGTATCAGCGATGGAAGATGAAATGAATGAAATGAAGCGTGAAGAGAAGTTTAGAGAAAAAAGAATAAAAAGAAATGAACAAAGCCTCCAACAAATATGGGAATATGTGAAAAGACCAAATCTACATCTAATTGGTGTACCTGAAAGTGACGGGGAGAATGGAAACAAGTTGGAAAACACTCTGCAGGATATTATCCAGGAGAACTTCCCCAATCTAGTGAGGCAGGCCTACATTCAAATTTAGGAAATACAGAGAATGCCACAAAGATACTCCTCAAGAAGAGCAACTCCAAGACACATAGTTGTCAGATTCACCAAAGTTGAAATGAAGTAAAAAGTGTTAAGGGCAGCCAGAGAGAAAGGTCGGGTTACCCACAAAGGGAAGCTCATCAGACTAACAGCTGATCTCTCAGCAGAAACTCTACAAGCCAGAAGAGAGTGGGGGCCAATATTCAACATTCTTAAAGAAAAGAATTTTCAACCCAGAATTTCATATCCAGCCAAACTAAGCTTCATAAGTGAAGGAGAAATAAAATCCTTTACAGACAAGCAAATGCTGAGAGATTTTGTCACCACCAGGCCTGCCCTAAAAGAGCTCCTGAAGGAAGCACTAAACATGGAAACGAACAACCGGTACCAGCCACTGCAAAAACATGACAAATTGTAAAGACCATCAAGGCTAGGAAGAAACTGCATCAACTAAAGAGCAAAATAACCAGCTAACATCATAATGACAGGATCAAATACACACATAACAATACTAACCTTAAATGTAAATGGGCTAAATGCTCCAAGTAAAAGACACAGACTGGCAAATTGGATAAAGAGTCAAGACCCATTAGTGTGCTGTATTCAGGAAACTCATCTCATGTGCAGAGACACACATAGGCTCAAAATAAAGGGATGGAGGAAGATCTACCAAGCAAATGGAAAACAAAAAAGGCAGGGGTTGCAATCCTAGTCTCTGATAAAACAGACTTTAAACCAACAAAGATCAAAAGAGACAAAGAAGGCCATTACATAATGGTAAAGAGATCAATTCAACAAGAAGAACTAACTATCCTAAATATATATGCACTCAATACAGGAGCACCCAGATTCATAAAGCAAGTCCTTAGTGACCTACAAAGAGACTTAGACTCCCACACAATAATAATGGGAGTCTTTAACACCCACTGTCAACATTAGACAGATCAACGAGACAGAAAGTTAACAAGGATATCCAGGAATTGAACTCAGCTCTGCACCAAGCAGACCCAATAGACATCTACAGAACTCTCCACCCCAAATCAACAGAATATACATTCTTTTCAGCACCACACCACACCTATTCCAAAATTGACCACATACTTGGAAGTAAAACACTCCTCAGCAAATGTAAAAGAACAGAAATTATAAACAAACTGTCTCTCAGACCACAGTGCAATGAAACTAGAACTCAGGATTAAGAAACTCACTCAAAACCACTCAACTACATGGAAACTGAACAACCTGCTCCTGAATGACTACTGGGTACATAATGAAATGAAGGCATATATAAAGATGTTCTTTGAAACCAACGAGAACAAAGACATAACATACTAGAATCTCTGTGACACATTCAAAGCAGTGTGTAGAGGGAAATTTATAGCACTAAATGCCCACAAGAGAAAGCAGGAAAGATCTAAAATTGACACCCTAACATCACAATTAAAAGAACTAGAGAAGCAAGAGCAAACACATTTAAAAGCTAGCAGAAGGCAAGAAATAACTAAGATCAGAGCAGAACTGAAGGAAATAGAGACACAAAAAAACCCTTCAAAAAATAATGAATCCAGGAGCTGGTTTTTTGAAAAGATCAACAAAATTGATTGACCACTAGCAAGACTAATAAAAAAGAAAAGAAAAAAGAATCAAATAGACGCAATAAAAAATGACAAAGGCGATATCACCACCGATTCCACAGAAATACAAACTACCATGAGAGAATACTATAAACACCTCTATGCAAATAAACTAGAAAATCTAGAAGAAATCGATAAATTCCTCAACACATACACTTTCCCAAGACTAAACTAGGAAAAAGTTGAATCTCTGAATAGAATAATAACAGGCTCTGAAATTGAGGCAATAATTAAGAGCTTACCAACCAAAAAAAGTCCAGGACCCGATGGATTCACAGCCGAATTCTACCAGAAGTACAAGGAGGAATTGGTACCATTCTTTCTGAAACTATTCCAATCAATAGAAAAAGTGGGAGTCCTCCCTAACTCATTTTATGAGGCCAGCGTCATCCTGATACCAAAGCCTGGCAGAGACACAACAAAAAAAGAGAATTTTAGACCAATATCCTTGATGAACATTGATGCAAAAATCCTCAATAACATACTGGCAAACCAAATCCAGCAACACATCAAAAATCTTATCTACCATAATCAAGTGGGCTTCATCCCTGGGATGCAAGGCTGGTTCAACATACGAAAATCAGTAAACATCATCCAGCATATAAACAGAACCAAAGACAAAAACCACATGATTATCTCAATAGAGGCAGAAAAGGCCTTTGACAAAATTCAACCACCCTTCATGCTAAAAACTCTCAATAAATTAGGTATTGATGGGACGTATCTCAAAATAATAAGAGCTATCTATGAAAAACCCACAGCCAACATCATACTGAATGGGCAAAAACTGGAAGCGTTCCCTTTGAAAAGTGGCACAAGACAGGGATGCCCTCTCTCACCACTCCTATTCAACATAGTGTTGGAAGTTCTGACCAGGGCAATCAGGCAGGAGAAGGAAATAAAGGGCATTCAATTAGGAAAAGAAGAAGTCAAATTGTCCCTGTTTGCAGATGACATGATTGTATATCTAGAAAACCCCATTGTCTCAGCCCCAAATCTCCTTAAGCTGATAAACAACTTCAGCAAAGTCTCAGGATACAAAATCAATGTGCAAAAATCACAAGCATTCCTATACACCAATAACAGACAAACAGAGAGTCAAATTATGAGTGAACTCCCATTCACAATTGCTTTAAAGAGAATAAAATACCTAGGAATCCAACTTAAAAGGGATGTGAAGGACCTCTTCAAGGAGAACTATAAACCACTGCTCAATGAAATAAAAGAGGATACAAACAAATGGAAGAACATTCCATGCTCATGGGTAGGAAGAATCAATATCATGAAAATGGCCATACTGCCCAAGGTAATTTATAGATTCAATGCCATCCCCATCAAGCTACCAATGACTTTCTTCACAGAATTGGAAAAAACTACTTTAAAGTCCATACGGAACCAAAAAAGAGCCTGCATAGCCAAGTCAATCCTAAGCCAAAAGAACAAAGCTGGAGGCATCATGCTACCTGACTTCAAACTATACTACAAGGATACAGTAACAAAAACAGCATGGTGCTGGTACCAAAAGAGAGATATAGACCAATAGAACAGAACAGAGCCCTCAGAAATAATGCCGCATATATACAACTATCTGATCTTTGACAAACCTGACAAAAACAGGAAATGGGGAAAGGATTCCCTGTTTAATAAATGTTGCTGGGAAAACTGGCTAGCCATATGTAGCAAGCTGAAACTGGATCCTTCCCTTACACCTTATACAAAAATTAATTCAAGATGGATTAAAGACTTAAATGTTAGACCCAAAACCATAAAAACCCTAGGAGAAAACCTAGGCAATACCATTCAGGACATAGGCATGGGCAAGGACTTCATGTCTAAAACACCAAAAGCAATGGCAACAAAAGCCAAAATTGACAAATGGGATCTAATTAAACTAAAGAGCTTCTGCACAGCAAAAGAAACCACCATCAGAGTGAACAGGCAACCTACAGAATGGGAGAAAATTTTTGCAACCTACTTATCTGACAGAGGGCTAATATCCAGAATCTACAATGAACTCAAACAAGTTTACAAGAAAAAAACAAACAACCCCATCAAAAAGTGGGCGAAGGATATGAACAGACACTTCTCAAAAGAAGACATTTATGCAACCAAAAAACACATGAAAAAATGCTCGTCATCACTGGCCATCAGAGAAATGCAAATCAAAACCACAATGAGATACCATCTCACACCAGTTAGAATGGCAATCATTAAAAAGTCAGGAAACAACACGTGCTGGAGAGGATGTGGAGAAACAGGAACACTTTTACACTGTTGGTGGGACTGTAAACTAGTTCAACCATTCTGGAAGTCAGTGTGGTGATTCCTCAGGGATCTAGAACTAGAAATACCATTTGACCCAGCCATCCCATTACTGGGTATATACTCAAAGGATTATAAATCATGCTGCTATAAAGACACATGCACACTTATGTTTATTGCGGCACTATTCACAATAGCAAAGACTTGGAACCAACCCAAATGTCCAACAATGATAGACTGGATTAAGAAAATGTGGCACATATACACCATGGAATACTATGCAGCCATGAAAAATGATGAGTTCATGTCCTTTGTAGGGACATGGATGAAGCTGGAAACCATCATTCTCAGCAAACTATCGCAAGGACAAAAAACCAAACACCGCATGTTCTCACTCATAGGTGAGAATTGAGCAATGAGAACACATGGACACAGGAAGGGGAACATCACATACAGGGGACGGTTGTGGGGTGGGGGGAGGGGGAGATAGCATTAGGAGATATACCTAATGCTAAATGACGAGTTAATGGGTGCAGCACATCAACATGGCACATGTATACATATGTAACAAACCTGCATGTTGTGCACATGTATCCTAAAACTTAAATTATAATAATAATAATAAAAAATAAACTTCTTGCTAAAACCAAAAAAAAGTAAAAAAAAAATAAAATAAAATAATGCTTCTCATATATAAGCAATTGATACATATTTGCTCAGAAAATGATGAAAGCACTTGCCGGCTTCCTTTGCAAATGGAAGCAGAATTTTTCGTGTTTAAAAAATCATTTTTTTTTTAACAATTGTTCATTCTGGTAACTTTCTAATTGGTAGAAAGTTATAAACTGATTTGCAACTTAATTTTGTTAGTTTGTTTTGTGGTTTTTTTTTTCTGTTTTCCAAATGTACCACTGATAGTATAAATAGGGGCAAGAGAAGGGGAATTTTATTTCTAGTTGCTATATTTCAAATCTGTTCTATTCTTCAATTTCCGGACACCACCTGAGTCCTGCAAGCAGAACAGACTCAGAAAACAGCAATCTTTTCATATTTCCACAATATCATCACTCTCTAGGACACTGAGAAGGGTTCTATTTCCTGGCATTCTTGTCATTAACTGGCATCATGAGACTGCTTCTGGCCAATGAGTTGGGAGTGAACGTGATGTCTGTCACTTCCAGGCTAGAGCACTTAGTTGCTGGTTTGAGATACACCAGAATATTCTCTTCACCCTGACAGAGTAACTACCAGTATTTGAGACAGTAGTTGCCTCTATCAGCCTGGGTTCCCACATTATTAAAACAAACTGAATTCCTTAGCTGGAGGAAAAGAAATCTTTTGTTATTTAAACCACCAAAATGTTGGAGGAGTTTATTGTTGTGCTTTTACTGACATATAACTTAGCCTGGACTGATTAATGGCAGCACTTACCAACCTATATTGTAATTTGTATATCAAGATGCATGTTTCTGTATCCAGTGTTTATGTTCTAAGTTTCTGGAAACCAGGCAATAAAACTCACTCATCTTTGATCTTCATTACAAGTGCTTGGAAGAGAGTGGATCTCAGTAATGACTCCTTGCCAGAGTTAGAAGAATAATCATTAAGATGATTAGAGTCAGAGACTTGACACAGGACATAATATTAAAGAAATCTGATTTGTACAATCATGCAAAAAAAAAATTGGGTGCTAGAAAAGTTTTAGGGTGGGTAGTATAAAATCCATCTTCACTTACTACATGAGGATTATCTCTTATGTAGAGTAGTAGTTCTCCAGAACAGTAGAAAGTAAAGGTTAAAAAAGAAAGAAAAGTATTTTCAGGTAATACCAGGAATTTTGTGGCCTATGTCATTTATTCTATGGCAAATTTTAAAAAGTCTAATAATGCCTGTGGGACTATCTCAGATATAAACTTCATCTGTTCAGAATATCTGAGCAAAACCAGGAAAAGTCCACATAACCACAGAACTAGAAGACAAATTTTACTTAGAGTATACAGTTTTAGAAAACAGTATGTATCAGTAAATTAAAGCTATAAATAGGCATAATTTATTCATTTAAAAAGAAAAATTTTAACAATTGTAGCTCATCAATAATTGAATAAGTTTCTCTGAGAGGTAAGGAACTAATTGTCTGGGTTGATTTAAAAGGTTTTTATGTTCAGTATGTGTTTTGCTGTACAGCATCTAAGATGCCTGCTAAATCTGAGAATGTATGAGTCTATGTTTCAATTTAAGTGGCTCAAAGGAATCATGCCTATTTTGGGGTCTCTTCATGAGTTTATAAAAATTAAGATTTCAAATTCTATCCTTTGGATTAAGTCAGGTTGTAGCTAGCTGTACTTGTTTAAGTCTCACCCCTCTACTTTGTACCCAGAGGTGTTCAATAAGTTTGGTGATTGAATCATGTATAATCATGTAGTAATAATATGATGGGGCATTTAATAAAAGTAATTTAATGTGTCTCACATTTAAAGAATGATCTTATTGAATTTTAATCATGTACAGGTTTCCACACTAGAGTATGTAGACGCTGAATTTCATTATTTGAAAGTTGCTTCCAAGCATAGGCACTGGGGGCTTTATTCTTCCTTCTTATCTTCTCATTTCAAGGATTCTAATCTCAGGATCCTGAAAGTTTCCTCAGCATTATAAAGGGTACTGTCCCAAATGGGCATTTTGTATATAGCTCAGCAAAGTCTACATACATGGATGAATGTCACATGTGGCCAGTGATCGGTATTGGCAGGATGCTGTTCTCAGCTTAAGGTTTTTACAAAAGAGTTACCAGACAGGAAAAATTAATATGGTTCTGATCACATCTTACCTTTTGAGCTCTCTTAAATGGGAAGTAGCTAGAATAGATAAATGGTTCTGATCACAGAATCTTCCCTGTAACTGATGATACTATTCCACTGCCTTTTCTTGCCTCTCGTCCGGATCTTAAAATTTCTTGACGGTTAATATCAGCCCTACTCTGTAGCCCCATCCCTTGGTCCTGCAGAGACTAAGGATGCTCATGTTCCAAGTTCTCTGATTCTTCTGCGAGGTTTTTTTTTTTTTCTTTTTCTAATGAAATAAATAAGGCTATTGCTGTCCAAATGATAATTTCTGACTGGGTTCCAAGAATCTATTTTGGAAGCTGAATTTAAAAAAACAAACTAAAACTAAATTAAATATTTACTTTTTAATTTTATACTTCCATTAAACTTTCCTAATTTCCTGAGGCCTCAGAATGAGAAAAAGAACCAAAAACAGGTAATCGGAACAGAAAAGCTGAAAGATTAATTGTTTTACTACAACTATAGATCTTAATGTAACTATGTAGAATGAGCAATGTATTTTCATCATTGTATTCTTGCAGTCTTGCAGAGTACATACCTTATAGTGGAGACTTTATAATTATATATTACATATGTAAATTATTTAGATAAGAATGGCAATTTAGTAATGGTAATTATAAGGAAGGAGGGACTTTATCAACCAAAAAATAAACAATATAAATGCTTAAAATACATTACGTTTTTTAAGTAATATAGGTGACCTCTGAAATGTTTACTCAGGAAAATTAGGTGATGCCTAACAAATCATAAGAAAAATAAATCTAATTGACAAAGTATATAAAACTTATGACAAAATTTGTTAGAGAAACATTTTAGAGCAAGTTTAGAAATCATGTAAATTTATTAATTAAAAAACAGATATCAAATACCTTTATTTCTTAATCAATTATTGTGTAATATTACACAGTATTGGAAGATAAATATATCTCATTGATTCAGTTTATGAAAGTATTCAATTTTAGATGAAGTTACTAAAGCATTCTCATATAATTGGTCTTTATATAGTCTAAAATATTTTCTAGATTTTTGCCTACCACTAGTGGTCTAGAGACAGAGAGAGAGAGAGAGATTGAAAGAGAGAGAGAATGTGCTCAGATGAGGCACCATACTATGATATGATTCTTTCCTGGATAGTGAAGAGGTAAATTTATGACTCCTGTGCTAGTTTATTGCTAAAAGCATTTTAACATAGTATCTATTTTGGGTATGCTTGATATTTAAATTGTGACTTACTCCATACAGGGAGGCAAATTTACCATTTAGCTATAAAATTTAAGTTTCAGACCCCCTTTCTCACAGAGAGCTGTGAGAGAATGAACATATTCTATGCCACTTGGCGCTAGAAATATGGTCGTGATTAAAAAGAATTGAGGTGTGAAATGCATAGAATCATAAGCTAGTCTAGAAAATTCTTCCAATTATCCAATGTGTAAACCTGTAAATGAAGGATGTGGTGATCATCAAAAACCCATCAAATATGAGTGATAATAAGCACATTTTGATCAACCTAGAAAATAGACTAAGTTTCTTTTTTTCTTTATTGAACAGATATTTTAAAATTGTTGTAATATGAACAGACAATGAAGAGAATGCAGACTAAAAGGTGAGAAAAACATAGAGGTATGACAGAATAGTAATCAATAAAAATACTATCATCATTTTCTGGGTCTTGTAATTTTGTTGGTATATGTCAACATTTTAGAATATAATTTGTTATAATTATAATTATTATTATATTTTTGGGACAGAGTCTTCCTTTGTCACCCAGGCTGGAGTACAGTGGTGTGATCTCAGCTCGCTGCAACCTCCAATTTGTTATAATTTTTGTTTGAATTAAATATTCAAGTTCATAATTAATTTTCTCTATATATTTTTGTATTATTTTCCATAAGGAAGGATTCCCAAATTGTTTAAGTTTTAGGACTCACAAAACCTGGATCTATCCCCTTGTACTAAATGGATGTGTATACGAATAGGCCCTTGAGGGTGACAAGATAAATAATAATAATAATAATTAATAAACAATACATACAATAAATAAATGCAACAACCGCATACAAATACTAACTCATCTTCACACCAGAGACAAAAAGACACATTGTTAGTCCTTAAAACAACTCACTGAGCTCTTATCGACCCTTTTTAGTTCTTAATTACCTACATATGCTTTCCTCTTAATTCTGGGACATTAATACTATAAACTTTCACTATAACATGGCCATAATAGAGGAATAATTCACTCTAATATAAACATATCTTGGATCCATTCAAAGCAAATAAGAGAAAGGGAACAGCAAATATTATTTTATAATATATATGAATCTTATCATATCGTCCCCCTAAAAAGGAAACACAAAAAGGAGTCACTCTCTGCAGCTGTTCATGCTCATATAGAAAAAATGTTGATTAAAGCTATCATCAGGGATGATTCAATCCACCTTTCCTTTAACTTCATTCTGTCCTAACACCACCTTCTATCTCTGATTTCATCTGTATCATCACACAGACTCATTGAAATGATTCTATTGGAAATTATTTTGCTTACATTATTTTACTAAGCAGAAGTGATTCTACTAAACCTTATAGATACTCATGTAAGAGTAAACCAGTGAGTCCCAATTGATAGTAATTGAAAATTTCCATGGTGTAAATATTTTCATCATGGCCAATCTCAGTATATCAATTATGTCACTAAAGGTGAAGCTGGAAAACAGGTGAGCCTTGGGTTCTCATGAGCCAGTAGGAGCTGGCTCCAACACACTACTTCTTATACATAGGTTCTGAATAAAGCACCTAGCTGGTAAGGTCTTTTAGAATATCATTTACATTACGTACTTTAAAAAATAATTATCTAATAGTCTGTAGAAAAACATTTTATATAGGTTCCTATCTTAACTGGCCGCTAGTCAACAATTTGTTCACATTTCTGTAGTGCAAATTTCTCAAACAAGGTGAGTTGGGTTGAAAGCTTTCATCATCCATTAAAAATTAATAACCCTGGCTTCTGTTATACCAGATTGTATATCCTGACCTACATTGTGTTCTATATATACGGGTATGCAGGCGTGCCAGTTTGTTTCTTGTTGAGTGCTATGTCCCCATGTTTTCTTTCAGTTCTTGTTTCTTATATGAAGCCAAATGATCTACGTTTGTCATAATAAGAATTGCAAATGTCCTTCGAAGGAAAAGTCATTTTTATTTAGTAAATAGAAAGCATGAATAATGAACAATACAAGAAAATTGTAAAATAATTAGGAAGTGGTTCAGAGGTGCTCATTTACAACTGAGGAAATTAAAAATGCAAATGTATTATTATCACAAAGGTAGTTAACAGACAAATGAATGAAAAAAAGAGCATTCCTTCTAATTCATCATTGTTTAAAAGACACCTGTGAATTCTAACTGGAAAAGACAAGACTGAGAAATGCAGATGGTCACATTTTGTATTATATTTATCAATTTTTTCATACTCTAATTAGAGAGTGAATCATTCTCCATAGGAAGAAGATACTGTGTATTTGAATATTTAAATAAAAGCCAGTTGATGCAGAATTCCAAATACTCCCTTTTTGTCTTTGTGACAGGGGTGGTGCAAAATTTATTTTCTTTGACTGAAGGAAATGGCTGGCAGTCTGCCCTAAAAGATCTATATTTGGATTCTGAAAATTAAATGAATTTCAATATCCTCTTTGTTCTAAGGCTGAATTTATTGTACTGAGTTATGTTGTGATTTTATAAAATGTTAACTTACAAGCAAAATGTTGGCAGTGTCAGATTATTTTGTGTAAAATTAGATGTTACTTAAATAGATTTATATGAAGATTTATTTTTTAAATTGTTTAAAACACGATTATTTCAATATGATCATCCTAACAGTGAGATCTGTTTTGAGAGTGAGACCTATTATTTTCAATATATATACAATTTCACATTTGTAGTGACTAGGATTAGAAATGTGAAAGAAGATTTACAAATAGCTGTTTTTGTTTTTAAATGTTGAACATATAAAGAGAAATACACCACCATATCATAGTAGAATGAGAAACATACAAAATATTAAGGAGGAGAAGAAAATATGCTTATACACTTAAAGATATTAAGATTTGAAAGAGTGCACTTCTAGGCACTTAGAGATGAATAAAAGCAATTATGTTTAACTACAACAACTCAGCCATTTTCTAAAACTTTTTCTTTTGCTGAATGAAATCTCATTTTAGAATCAAACAGAAGGTAATGCAAACTATGCAATGATTTCATACAGTCTAATAATTGTACCTTTTTTCTCTTTTCTTTATATGTACTGCTTATCTGATTTTTTTACATTTCTCTTTCAATCCAAAATAGAAATCTGATAAATTATGTTTAACACATCAAAGACAGCAGCTTTGAGCAGATTACTTTTACCAGTTTCTAGTTCAGTTCCAGGTACACTTCATAATAAATTGCTGCTCAATTGAATTTTAGTGCCACCTGTGTAAGAACTTGTTTATTGGTGTGTCTTTAGGCTCCTGCTTGGTTATTCTGCATATTATAATAAAGTAACTGAACTTTCAGTTTCCTAAACCAGCTATATGGATGGGAGAATGATTGTGACCAACTAATGAAATACGCTTTCATATTATTCTCCTCATAGAGTCAACCATGGTATTGTCATTAAGTCTTTAATATTACCATTACACTTCTTTTTCTACAATTAATGGGGCATCCATAACTAAGATGGATTGTTCGTAGCAGAAAATGATATATGTTAACTAAATAAAGATAATTGAACAGGATCATTAGCAATGAAAAGTATTCATTTGGAAGATTTCTCTTTTACCATGCTAGCTTACAAAAAAGACAGATTGGAGACTACACTGTATTTGTTTTCATGCAGACGTAATATCCTAAAATTCCTTGCAAGTCTGATAAAGTCTACTTTAAATTACACGCAGGTAAAGTTATCCAACATAAACTTTTTCTAATACACTTCTATAAAATATCACTTAATGTATAATATAGCATGTAATAAAGATATAGCTCAGACACTAAGTTTAATGTAATACTGACTAGAAGCAAAAAAGTCAAGATGGAACATGACGAACTCCAACACAATTGGACACTAAGGCTTTTAGGCCTCTCTTTTTATTTTGCTTTGGTTTTGTTTATCTTTAGAGATATGCTCTTTCTCCTGGAACTTGAAGTGGACTCATCCTTGTGCAGTGCTGGTTTTGCCATACTCATTTCAAGTATTATAGACATATCTCACGGTGAAAATATATGAAGTTATTTGTGATGCAATTAAGTGAAGATAAGAAAAAAAAAAGCAGAGACTTAGCATGTATCAGAGCCTCGCTTCTTGTAATAAAGCATTGTTTGTCTAGTGCTCTTTTGGGTATAAAATAGACTGTAGTACACCCTAGTAAAAAACAAAACAATGACAACAAAAAACTAAATTTAAAAATAAAAAAATATATTTGGCTTAAAAAAATAAAAACAAAATGATAAATGCTTGAGGTGACAGATACCCCCATTTACCCTTATGTGATTATTACACATTGTATACTTGTATCAAATGTCTCATGTACCCCATAAATATATACATATACCTACTGTATACTCATAAAAATAAAAAATTTAAAAAAGAAAAATCTATCTAGTTACAAGGGCTAGGATCCAATACTCTTCTCAAGTGATCCCACTGGTCCTTACTGTGAGAGTCAGTGCCTCCATTCTTCTACCCCACAACTCCAAGGTAGACCACTTCAGGGCAATTAGGTTCAATGAGGCCAGCTCTCAAAACCTTTTTCCAGCTTTTCGTCAAACTTAACACAGACTCTCCACTCTCCTCTGCCAGGGTAGCCATCTGCCCTCCCATATGGGAGATCAAAACTGCCTTGTTTCTCTGCAGGAGTTTCTTCACTTCTTCAAATCGATTTATTTTTCTTTTATCCCTGTGGAATGTTACCGTGAAAATTAAATCAACTTTGAGATATATATAGACAAAGAGAGAGAAAGAAACTTTGTAAACAATTAATTAAAAGTATTTATTTTTATTTTACAAATAATAAAATTATGGAAAATAAAGTGAGGATATGTATTATAATTCCTGGGGAAACAACTACATTCTAATTTATTTGACAATCTGGGTAAGTTGTATGATATTTCCGTGAATAAAAAAGTATTAAAAAGTCACTAGAGATGAAGTTAAAAATGTTAATATAAAAATAGTCATAGATAACATTGAAAGAGTGGGTGAACCCTTAACTCTAATATAGGATAACAACAGGCCCAACCATACGGACAATGTCTGCCAAACCTTCAAATAATATGTGATTTAGAAGTAGTTTAAATTATACCAGAGCATAGTAAATTATCCAAATGAATAATCTCCAATTAAAAATGCAGGCATGATTTTGATTCTAGAAAAAGAAAATAACAACTTTCATCAGGACTACAACAACCAAACGATTGTTACACCAGGTAAAAAACACTGAAGAAACATTCTGTACAACCTATTTTAGAATACAGTGAATATTATAAACATGAAGCTTGTGATCTTTAGGAGCAAAAATCATCTTATATGTGGTAAATACTTTGCAGGACATTAAAATTAGGTAAAGTATGCCCAATTAAACTGGTAATTATTTCCTAGTTCTAATGAATAGAACATGGACATTGGCTACCAGAATCCATTTGTTAACTTTCATAAATGATCTATAATTGAGATTATTAAGCCTGTTAAAGAAAGCAAGGTAAAGAGAGTAAATTATACCTGACTTTTTATAGACTCTGCCTGTATTTAAATTAATCCTTCATAATTATGCCAGAAATACATTTTACAATTGCAGCCCTGCCCATTTGGCTTTAACTTGGCACCAAATTTCCTATAGAATACTTTTTGAATTTCTGTACATTGTATCAAATTTATACTCCAGATCTACCCTAATGTTTCACCAAATATGCCATGTAAACACGCCCTATCAGGTAGGCATTGTTTTATAGGAAAAAAAAATAATACCTTAGCTGTTTTTCAATGTTTATTGCCAGACATTTTACCTTTTAAATTTAACCATCATTTTACAGTTGTAAAATGATTACAATAACCTAGGCTTTCTTGTCATAATGAACATATTTATCTTGTACTTACTGTTCCCTATTTTCTTATCCCCTATATAGTCAGTACAGAGTTCAGGGTTAATAAATCTAAAACTCTAATTTTATCAAGTCAAATAGCTAATCAATTGCATGTCCTCCTTTGACTTCAGTTTTATAAAATAAAAACCCCCCAAAAAATAAAATTATAAAATTCAAAGATACACATTTTTAAAAAAGAGACTATGAGACTCTCATGAGTAACATGGCCATAAATTAAAACCAAAGACTTCTGTGATATGAAAAATATCCTAGAAAAATATAATTTACCAACTGAAGAAGAAACAGGATTTGTATGGTCATATAAACATTAGTTAAACTTAATGAGTATTAAAACAGATATTTCCACAAAAACTCAATCTAACATATCATCTTCAATGAATTCTCAATTTGAAGGAACACATAATTTCAATTTTATGTAAACACTTTTCAATACAATTAAAAAGAAAATATAGCAGGTTTTCCAATTCTTTTTGCCTTGATTCCAAATCTTGAAAGGACCAGTTTAAAAAAGTTATTCTCACACAGAAAATTTACCCTACTCAAGTATGTAGACAGAAACTCTTTTTCCTCTAGAAAAATACATAAATAAAAAGGCAAAATGAATCCACAACATATCAAAAAAATACTGAAAACGACATGTCATGACTAAACAGGAATGATTTAACAGTGGGAAAACCATTTATTATATTCATTTATTATATTCCATTACAATCACAAAATAAAGGAGAAAAATCACATGAGCATCTTAATAGAGGAAGAAGGCATCCTTGATAACATCTATTGATGATTGAAAAAAATGCAAACTTTTAGAGAAATAATAAAAAGGTGTTTGTTTAAATTTAATCCAATTAAAAGGATGAAAATAAATAGCAAATAGCATAGTCAAAGGTGAAACAATAAAAGCTTTTCCTTTTAAGAAGAAATAAGGAAATGATGGCCACTATCCCCATTTCTATTCAACATTAGTAATGAAAGTTGTAGCTAGCACAATCAGATTTTAAAAAAGCATGTAAAAATAATAAGAATCAGAAAGGGGGAAAAGAAGTCTCATTGTTCAAGGAGGTACATCATTATGTATATAAAAGTCAAGAAAGAACATGAATAAATTATTAGAATTTATGACAGATACTAAATTAATGTCTGACAGAGCCAATTTTCACTTTGTAAGTCTGAAACAAATAGTAAAATAAAATAATAAAAAAGAATACTATTTATATTGGCCTCAAATATGTGAATTAGTTGGATATTCAGTATATACACATTGTGCATTGAAGATGAGTGGGGAAAAAGATGTTTTAATAAATGTTGCTGAAACAATTAGCTCCCTATTTGAAAATAAAGATAAAAGAGTATTAAAAAGAACAAAATAGAGGGAAAAAGAGAAAGAAAAAACAGAAGGAAGTAAAGGGAAAGAAAAGTAAAATAAACAAACAGTAAAAAATCTAAACAAAGAAGTTGGATATCAACATCACACAAAATCAAAAACCAATCCCATGTAGACTGAAAACAAAAATGTGAAATTCAAATTATAAAGCTTCTTTTTGTAGCAGACATTCTCCCAACCATTTTTCAAAGATCTTAAATGTTAGTGGGTTTCTACCAACCTCCGACTACCAGTTGGAAAGGTCTTTTCCAGAACTGTAGAAGGCAGTACTTCTTGCGCACCTGAAACAGGCTGTAAGTGCTGGAAAATTGACAACACTCAGCATCGGCATGCATCACTGATTCTCAGGTTTGATATGTAAATACTGAGGCTTCTGCTCCCTTTGTGTGGAACAATTCAGATATATTTATTTTGTACCATATCCTACCAGGATTAAGCTCTTGTCCCACCACAGAAGGTGGCTCAATAGTATGCAAATTAGCTGCTTTCTTTCTTTTTTTTTTTTTTTAATCATTTCCCCACTTTTCTACTGATGTACCCTGCATCTCTCAAACAAACTGCTTTCACTCACTTTGGCTTATGATCCTCTACCAGAGACACCTAGCTTAAGAATGTGGATGCCAGAAGAGTTTCTAGGAAGCAGATACTCTGGATGAAATTCTGGAACTGGCTAATTCCCCAGAATGTGACAACCCCAGAAGGTGCTTGGTATAAGTGAGATATTAGATAACTCTTCATATGCTATAGAATAATGATGACTAAGTCTTAATCACACATAGTAAGTTAGTAAGAAATACACGAGGAAAGGCATGAATTGACTTATGCAATCTCTCAAGCATCATAAAGATATGATGGCAATGATAAATATAAGATCTATGAAGTTGGATAATTGTTATAATGTTTCCTCAATATACTCAATAAAGAAAATGGCTTACTTAAATCAACTGACCACCAACTCAGGGCATGGTATGAAAATTAGTATTCCTCTATAACAGAATTTAAAGGGGCATTCATCTGCTTCAATTGTATGTCAGGACTGTTAAGAGTAATCTGTGGTTGTTTTCTCAGAAACCTAAATAAATGAGATATCTATGCTAGGACTGCAAAAAAAAAAAAAAGGACTTGCAGAAAAATCTTAATTTACTAACCAAGAAAGTTTTCTGTGCCAGAATCAGGGCCCTCATATTGAGACAGCAGGTAATAGCATACCTAAGTAGAAATGCTAGAGAACTTTGAACATCTAGTGCTCCTTAGTCTCTTGGGATGATCAGATTTGACTTGTCTCCATGACAAAAGGAGAAAAAAGCCTCGCTTTCCTGAAAAACATTCCAAAGTCTTACTTTCCTGAAAAACACTCAGAGATCACTTCATGTGAATGGTCAACAAAATGATGCTTGCCCTTCCACTGATTCTTACAGCTTTCAATCCAACAGGAATTTCAACCTAGCCAAATTGGACAAGTACTACTCATTTCTTAGAAAGAAATTAATTAACCACCAGAACTGCCCTTGGATATAAGATGTTATCAGCACACTAGTAAACATGTTAGGGAATATATCTTGAGGCTGGTAGATTGCAAGGAGGGGGCATTGCAAAATAAGGTATGGTGAACATTTGTTGATAATGAGGAGGACACCTTCTTATTTCTCAGGGCTTAACAGCCTTACAAAGACATCTGCAACCATTTATCATATGATTATCGGATATCTTCTCATAGCTTGAAAGTGCAATAGGTCATAGTAAATGAGATGTCTATGCTAGGACTGCATTGGCAGGATGCTGAGAAAGAGTTCAATGAGCACAGAGATGTGCTTGTGCTAAAGTAGATGATTATTTAAGATGAGAGAGCCTGATTACTATGTGCCATGGGAGGACTCAGCAGGTGCTTCCTTCCCTATAGAGTGTAAGAAATATACTATTGAAAGTACTGCCAGTATCACGAAGAATCTCAGAGACAAAAGTCCATTTTAGTCAAAAGTTGATGAGAAGGAAAGCTGCTATGGAACCGAGCTCCCAAGTGTTATTTGGGATGCTGGCATTCTATATATGTAAATGTGAGACAAAAATAGATTGCTGTTGACCAAAATACTCATTCAGGGGCAACAATAAAAGAAACTGGTAAGGGGGAAATCCTCTTGTTGGTCACAGTTTCAAGAAGCTTACTTGGCTGTTACTTTATTTGGAGGAAGCTAGGGCCTGAGGTAAGGATATACACTGAGCTCTGAGGCTGTTTTCTCAGAAACCTAAAAAGATCAGTTAGAAGATCAATTACAAGGAATTCTGAGGAAAAGGCAAATACGTGGTCCCAATAGTAGTGAACACAAATTGTGAGAATCTTTCTTTTTCAGACCAAGGTCTACCAGAGACCATTCCTGCAGATGAGATGTTTACATTAGTTGTCTCATCCGGTTGTTAACTTCTCCCCTTGGCCATCACAATATGTTCATGGATGGAGTAGGCATAAAGACATGGATATGCATGGGCTTTACATACAGCACTGTCTTATCCAGCCATTACCACCATTGATCTATCCATAGCAGAGAGAAATATTTAGATCTCGAAATGGTACCATTTGTTAACCAAACAATCTGCCATAGGGTAACAGGTGAGTGATAAAGAGTTATTTTCATAATGGAAGAATCAACACTCTGTCCTTACTGAGATTTATATATACATGATGTATGGGTTTACATGAGATATTGCATAATCTCACCTCAAAAGAAGGAACCACTTCATGGCAAAATAAGTGACACAAAACAAAACCCCGCATGACTTTCTGTACATTCATTGTAATCAACACACACACACACACACACACACACAAAGACACACACAGAGAGAGAGAGGCAGAAAGAGAGAGAGTTAGACTGAGATTAAATTGCCCTGGTGTTACTGTATATTCTTTACTATAGATTGTTACTGTAGATTGTCAAACAAAACCACCTGAAAGAACAAGGTTGTTCCAGAAAAAAAAAAAAAAAAAAAAAAAAACTGTAATCCCCAAGTATCTAGAAGCTGTGCAAGAAATGATAATTATCAAACTAAAAAGATGTACTAATTGATTCAAGTAAACTGTAGGTCATGATGTACCTAGTATGTTTTTTACACTTAGAACAGATCATATTTAAAATCTCAGTCTATACATGAAAAAATTGTTTTCAATAAATTCATGAAATCATTATACAAATTATAATGTCCAAAAAAGAAATCCAGCCAGTGAAAATTTGTGTTTATTAAATTTTATGTATATGTATGTGTATTTATTAAAATATTAGATTGCATATTTAAAGACATTAAAATATAACACCATATAAATATTATAGTATATAAAGTGAAATTGCAATAGATTCATAAATTTTAAATACATTAATGTATTTTTGAAATATCTACTTATTGATTTGTAATCAACAATAAATAAGAACATTATAGTTTTTGATCTTTAATTTCTATAAATTGATTTCATGAAAATGTGTCTTCTTAGCATTTTATGTTAAACAAAATATATATTCACGTGTCCATTTATCTTCACTCATGATTAATCCAAAACAATTTCTTTTTATTATTTACATTCTCAAATGTTGTCTTTCACTTGAGAAACAGATATGCAAACAGTTAAGAAAAGACTAAATGATCTGGATGAATTTGGTGGATCCTAAAATTAAGATTTTTAAAACCAACAACAATAACAAAATCCTAGAAATTGCAATATTGTTCAATTCAGATTTCAAATGTTTCTTTCATAAAAAACAAATAATAAAAAGTAAATATTTCAAGCAGGCAGAAGAATGCCAAAATTATAAAAGCTCATGTTTGCAGTCACAATAGTATCATTTTAATTTTGAATATGCTATATAAACACAGTGCCACAGAGGTAAGAGACAGAAATTTTATAAGGCAACACCTTGAGTAATTTCTTGTTTTTATGTTTTTAATACTATCTACTTTTATTTATTTATTTATTTAGGGGCTACATGTGCAGGTTTCTTACATGGGTATATTGTGTGATGGGTTTGGGGTACAGATTATCTCCTTACCCAGGTGGTGAGTAAACTAGCACAGAGGTAGTTTTTCACCACAAGGCCCCGCTTGCTCTCCCCTCCCTCAAGTAGTCCCTGTTTCTATTGTTTCCGTATCTATGTTCATGTATACTCAGTGTTTAATTCCCACTTATAAGTGAAAACATGAAGTATTTTGTTTTCTGTTCTTGAATTAATTCATTTAGGATTATGGCCTCCAGCTGCATCCATGTTGCTGTAAAGGACATGACTTCATGCTTTTTGTGTGGTTGCATAGCATTCCAAGAGGTGTATGTCCCATATTTTCTTTATTCAATCCACCACTGATGGGCACCTAGCTTGATTTCATGTCTTTGCTATTGTGAATAGTGCTGGGATGAACATAAAAATGCATGTGTCTTTTTGGTAGAATGATTTATTTTCCAATGGGTATATATCCAGTAAAGGAATTGCAGGGTCGAATAGTAGCTCTCTTTTAAGATCTTTGAGAAATCTCCAAATTGCTTTTCAGAGAGGCTGAACTAATTTTGCATTCCTACCAATGGTGTATAAACGTTTATTTTGCTCTGCAGCCTCACCAGTATCTATTGCTTTTTGACCTTTTAATGGCCATTCTGATGAATGTGAGATCATATCTCATTGTGGTTTTGATTTGCATTTCTCTGATGATTAATGGTGCAGACTATTTTTAAACTGTGTGTTGGCTCCTTGTATGCTCTCTTTTATGAAGTTTCTGTTCATGTCCTTTACCCATTTTTTAATGAGTTTTTTTGTTTGTTTTTTGTTTTGTTTTGTTTTGTTTTGTTTTTGAGACGGAGTCTCGCTCTGTCGTCCAGGCTAGAGTACAGTGGCGCGATCTCGGCTCACTGCCAGCTCCGCCTTCTGGGTTCACGCCATTCTCCTGCCTCAGCCTCCCTAGTAGCTGGGACCACAGGTGCCAGCCACCACGCCCGGCTAATGTTTTGTATTTTTTGTAGAGATGGGGTTTCACCATGTTAGCCAGGATAGTCTCGATCTCCTGACCTCATGATCCACCTGCCTTGGCCGCTCAAAGTGCTAGGATTACAGGCATGAACCAACTCACCCAGCTTTTAATGAGATTTTTTTGTATTTTGCTTGCTGACTTAAGTTCCTTATAGATCCTGGATATTAGACCTGTGTCAGATGCATAGTTTGCGAATATTTGCTCCCATTCTGTAGATTATCTGTTTATTCTGTTGATAGTTTGTTGTTGTTGTTTTTCTGCCATGCAGAAGCTCTTTAGTTTAATTAGGTCCTACTTGTCAATTTTCATTTTTGTTGCACTGCCTCTTGGGGACTTAGCCAAGAAATCTTTGCCAAGGCCAACATCAAGAAAGGTGTTGCCTAAGTTTTCTTCTAGGATTTTTATAGTTTGAGGTCTTACATTTAATTTTTTAATCCATCTTGTGTTGACTTTTGTGTATAGTAAAAGGTAGGAAGTCCAGTTTCTTTCTTTTGCATATGCCTATCCAGCCATCCCAGCACCATTTTTGACAGGGAATTCTTTCCACATTGCTTATTTTTGTTGACTTTTTTAACCATTAGAGAGCTCTAGGTGTGTAGCTTTATTTCTACGTTCTCTATTCTGTTCCACTGGTCTTTGTTTTTGTACCAGCACCATGATATATTGGTTACCTTAGCCTTACAGTATAGCTCGAAGTCAGGTAATGTGATGGCTCTGGCTTTGTACTTTTGCTTAGGATTTCCTTAGCTATTTGGGCTCTGTTTTGGTTCCATAGGAATTCTAGAGTATTTTTTCCCAGCTATTTGGGAAATGAGGTTGACAGTTTAATAATAATAGCATTGAATCTGTAGATTGCTTTGGACAGTATGGCCATTTTAATATTTTTTTATTCCCAATCCATGAGCATAGAAGATTTTTCCATTTATTTGTGTCATCTATGATCTCATTCAGCAGGGTTTTGTAGTTCTCCTTTTAGAGATCTTTCACTTCCTGGATAAGCTGTATTACTAGCTATTTCATTTTCTTTGTGGCTATTGTAAATAGAATCATGTTCTTGATTTGGTTCACAGCTTGAATGTTATTGTATAAAAACGCTTGTGATTTTTGTGTTTTGATTTTGTATTTTGAAACTTTACTGAAGTTGTTATAAGTTCTAGAAAACTTTTGTTGGAGTCTTTAGGGTTTTCTAGACATAGAATCATATTATCATTCAAGAGAGATAGTTTAACTTCTTCTCAGATTTGGATACATTTTTTTTCTTTTTCTTGCCGGATTACTCTGGCTGGCACTTCCAGTACTATGTTGAATAGGAGTGGTGAGTTGGGGAACTTGTTACAATTCTCAAGGAGAATGTTTCCAGCAATTGTTCATTCAGTATCATGTTGGCTGTTAGGTTGTCATAGATGCCTCTTATTATTTTGAGATATGTTCCTTTAATGCCTAGTCTGTTGATGGTTTTTGTCATAAAGGTATGTTGAATTTTATTGAAAGCGTTTTCTGCCTCTATTGAGATGATCACATGGATTTTGATTTTAATTCTGCTTACATGATAAATCACATTTATTGATTTGCGTATGGTGTAATAGCCTTGCATGCCAAGAATAAAGCCTTCTTGATCATGATATATTAATTATTTGATGTGGTGCTGAATTCAATTTGTAGTATTTTGTTAAGGATTTTTGCATCCATATTCATCAGGGATATTGGCCTGAAGTTTACTTTTTTCCTTGTGTAACTGTCATATTTTGTTTTCTTAATGATTCTGGCTGTATAGAATGAGTTCAGGAGGAGTCCCCTCATTCTTGATTTTTTTGAATAGTTTCAGTAGCATTCACATCAGTTGTTCTTTGTACATCTGGTAGAATGTGGTTCTGAATCCATCGGGCTTGGTGCTTTCATTAATTCAGTAAGTTTGCTTATCACTTATTCAATTTCAGAACTTGGTATTGGTCACTTCAAGTTTTCGTTTTCTTTCTGGTTCAATTTTGGGAGGCTTTATGTTTTGAGAAATTTATATGTTTCCTCTAGATTTTCTCATTTGTGTGCATAGAGGTGTTCATAATACTCTTTGAGGATATTTTGTATTTCTGTGACATTGGGTATAATGTCATCTTTGTCATTGTTAATTGTACTTATTTGTGTCTTCTCCTTTTATTTCTTTGTTAATCTTTTTAACAGTCTATTATTCATATTTATTTTTTCAAACAATCAACTCTTGATTTCGTTGATTTTTTTTTTTTTTTTTTTTTGACGGAGTCTTGCTCTGTCACCCAGGCTGGAGTGCAGTGGCGCAATCTCGGCTCACTGCAAGCTCTACCTCCTGGGTTCACGCCATTCTCCTGCCTCAGCCTCCTGAGTAGCTGGGACTATAGGCGCCCACCACCACGCCCAGCTAATTTTTTGTATTTTCAGTAGAGATGGGGTTTCACCATGTTAGCCAGGGTGGTCTTGATCTCCTGACCTCGTGATCTGCCTGCCTCGGCCTCTCAAAGTGCTGGGATTACAGGCGTGAGCCACTGCACCCAGCCTTCATTGACCTTTTGTATGGAGTTTTGTGTCTCAATTTCATTCAGTTCTTCTCTGATTTTAGTCATTTATTTTCTTCCGCTAGCTTTACTGTTGGTTTGTTCTTTTTTTTCTAATTCCTTTATGTGCAATATTAGATTATTTATTTGAGATCTTTCTAACTTCTTGATAAAGGCATTTTGTGTTGTATAGTTTTGTCTTAACATTGCCTTTGCTGCATCCCAATGATTTTGGTAAGTTGTGTCTCTATTTTTATTAATTTCAAAGGATATTTTGGTTTGGAGCTTACTTTCATTGTTCACATGGGTTATTCAGAAGCAAGTTGTGTAATTGCCATGTATTTATGTAGCTTTGAGAGATCTGGATATTGATTTTTTTTTTTATTGCACTGTGGTCTGAAAGTGTGCTTGGTATGATTTTGATGTTTTTGAATTTATTAAGACTTTTTATAACAAAACATGTGGTCAATCTTAGAAAATGTTTCATGTACAGATTAGAAGAATTATACTGTGGTTGTTGAGTGGAGTGTTCTGTAGATGTCTATTAGGTCCAATTGATTCAGTGCCAAGTTAAGTCTAGATTTTTTTGGTATAATTTTCTGCCTTGATAATTGTCTAATGCTATGAATGCTATGAGTGGGGTATTGAAGTCTCCCACAATTATTGTGTGGCTGTCTAGATATTTGCATTGCTCGAGCTGGGCTGGTTTTATAAATATGAGTGTTCTAATATTTGGTGCATGTATATTTAGGATAGTTGATTCTTGTTGAATTGAACCCTTCATCATTATGTAATGCCTTTCTTTGTCCATCTTATTTGTTATTGGTTTAATGTCTGTTTTACCTGATATAAGAATAACAACTTCTGTTCTTTTTCTTTTCTGTTTGCATGGTAGATATTTATCCACCCCTTTACGTTGAGCCTGCAGGTGTTGTTACATGTAAGATAGGTCTCTTGAAAAAAGTAGAATGTTGGGCTTTGTCTTTTTATCCAGTTTGCCACTTTATCCCTTTTAAGTGGGGTATTTGACTATTTATATTCAGTGTTAGTTTCATGCGTATCCGTATGAAGAGACCACCAAACAGGCTTTGTGTGAGCAATAAAGCTTTTAATCACCTAGGTGCAGGCGGGCTGAGTCCGAAAAGAGAGTCAGCGAAGGGAGATAGCGGTGGGGCCGTTTTATAAGATTTGGGTAGGTAAAGGAAAATTACAGTCAAAGGGGGGTTGTTCTCTGGTGGGCCGAAGTGGGGGTCACAAGGTGCTCAGTAGGGGAGCTTTTGAGCCAGGAGAAGGAATTTCACAAGACAATGTCATCGGTTAAGGCAAGGACCGGACATTTTCACTTCTTTTGTGGTGGAATGTCATCAGTTAAGGCGGGGCAGGGCATTTTCACTTCTTTTGTGATTCTTCAGTTACTTCAGGCCATCTGGGCATATATGTGCAAGTCACCGGGCATGCGATGGCTTAGCTTGGGCTCAGAGGCCTGACATTCCTGCCTTCTTATATTAATAAGAAAAATAAAACAAAACAGTGTTGAAGTGTTGGGGCAGCAAAAATTTTTGGGGGGTTGTATGGAGAGAGAGAATGGGCGATGTTTCTCAGGGCTGCTTCAAGTGAGATTGGGGCAGTGTAGGAACATAGAGTGGGAGAGATTAAGCTGAAGGAAGATTTTGTGGTAAGGGGTGATATTGTGGGTTTGTTAGAAGAAACATTTGTCGTGTAGAATTATTAGTGATGACCTGGATATGGTTTGGTATGAATTGAAAAACTAAATGGAATAAGATAAGGAGAAAAACAGGTATTAAAGGACTAAGAATTGGGAGGACCTAGGACATCTAATTAGAGAGTGCCTAAGGAGGTTCAGCATAGCCTTGCCAGCAAAGATTATTTATTTACTTTAAGAGTTAAGAGTGGTGGTTTGGGGATAGCACCAGGAGATATCAGCTGTGGTAGCTTGGAGAAAGAGTGTAAACTGGCAGTGTAAACAAGAGCAGGCATTTATGAGTAGTTGAGAATGGTGAATAGGAGTATGACTAGAAAGAAAATAGTAGGGATGACAAGTTTTTTGGGGTGCAGTCTAAGTTGGTCTGGTGTCTGGGATGAGACTGGGACTTAATAAAAAGGAGCATCTATACAGGAGCTCAAATGGGCTGTACCTTGTAGCATTCTGAGGACAGGCCTGACTTCTGAGAAGGGAAAGTGGTAAAATTATTGTCCATTCCTTTTTAAGTTGGTGGCTGAGCTTGGTGAGGTATGTTTTTTAAAGACCTTTAGTCAGTTCTACTTTTCCTGAACACTGAGGACTGTAAGGGATATAAAGTTTTCACTGAATATCAAGAGCCTGAAAAACTGCTTGGCTGATTTGACTAATAAAGGCTGGTGTGTTATCAGACTGTATAGAGGTGGGAAGTCCAAACCAAGGAATTATGTCTGACAGAAGGGAAGAAATGACCATGGTGGCCTTCTCAGACCCTGTGGGAAAGGCCTCTACCCATCCAGTGAAAGTGTCTACCCAGACTAAGAGATATTTTAGTTTTCTGACTCGAGGCATGTGAGTAAAGTTAATTTGCCAGTCCTGGGCAGGGGCAAATCCCCGAGCTTGATGTGCAGGAAAGGGAGGAGGCCTGAACAATCCCTGAGGGGTAGTAGAATAGCAGATGGAACACTGAGAAGTGATCTCCTTGAGGATAGATTTCCATGATGGAAAGGAAATGAGAGGTTCTAAGACATGGGCTAGCGGCTTGTAACCTACATGGAAGAGGTTATGAAATGACGACAGAATAGAATGGGCCTGTGAGGCTGGCAGGAGATAATTTCCTTGGTCTAAGAACCACTTGCCTTGTGTGGGAAGAGATTGATAGGTGGAAGTTTCAGCAGGGGAGTAGGTGGGAGTGACTGATGTGAAGGAGAAAAACTGGCCATGAGGGACAGAAGTTGGAGAGCTAGCTGCTTGTCTAGGCACCTTATCAGCATAAGCGTTGCTGTGAGAAACAGAAGTTGGAAAGCTACCTGCTTGTCTAGCCACCTTATCAGCATAAGCGTTGCCTAGGGCAATGGGATCTGACACCTTTTGATGCCCCTTGCAGTGAATGACCCCAGCTTCCTTTGGAAGTAAAGCTGCCTTGTGCAGAGTTTTTATTAAAGAGGCATTAATGATGGAGGACCCTTGTGTAGTGAGGAAACCTCTTTCGGCCCATATGACCGCATGGTGGTGCAGAATATGGAAGGCATATTTACAGTCAGTATAAATATTGACACATAGTCGTTTTGCAAGAGTGAGGGCTTGAGTTAAGGCAACGAGTTCGGCTTGCTGAGAGGTAGTGGAGTGGGGCAGAGTGGTAGCCTCAAAAACAGATGCGGAAGATACTATAGCATAGCCTGCCTTTACTGGTGAGTGGCGATTAGGCCTGGTGGAACTGCTGTCAATAAACCAAGTGTGATCAGGGTGAGAAACAGGGAAGAAGGAAATGTGGGGAAATGGGGTGAACGTCAGGTGGATCAGAGAGATGCAGTCATGAGGGTCAGGTGTGGTATCCGAAATAATGTGGGAGGCCAGATTGAAGTCCAGGCCAGGAACAATGGTAATTGTGGGAGACTCAACAAAGAGTGAGTATAGCTGAAGGAGCTGGGGAGCAGAAAGTATATGCCTCAGGTGTGAGGAAGAAAGTAGATTTTGGAAATTATGAGAGCTGTAGAGAGTGAGTTGAGCATAGTTTGTGATTTTGAGGGCCTCTAAAAGTATTAGGGCGGCAGCAGCCACTGCATGGAGACATGATGGCCAGCCTAAAACAATAAGGTCAAGTTGTTTGGACAAAAATGCTACAGGACACGATCCCGGTCCTTGTGTAAGAATTCCAACTGCACGGCCCTGCATTTCAGCTGTGTGTAATGAAAAGGATTGGGATGAGTCAGGGAGAGCTAGGGTGGGGGCAGTCTCTAAAGCTGTCTTCAAGGAATGGAAAGAGGAGTGGGGAAAGGATTTAGGATCTATGGGGTCAACTAGATTTCCTTTTGTGAGTATATATAGTGGTTTTGTTAGGATGGCAAAACCAGGTATCCAAAGGCGAAAATATCTAACCATGCCCAGGAAGGAAAGGAATTGTTGTTTTGTAGAAGGGGTCAGGGTTTGAGAGATTAGTCAGACGTGATCGGCAGGGAGAGCACATGTGTTTTTATGAAGAATTATGCCGAGATACGTAACAGATAAGGATGAAATTTGGGCTTGACTGAAGTAATGGGGGCTGTCTGTGAAGCCTTGCGGCAGTACAGCCCAGGTAATTTGCTGAGCCTGATGGGTGTCAGGGTCAGTCTAAGTGAAAGCGAAGAGAAGCTGGGATGAAGGGTGCAAAGGGATAGTAAAGAAAGCATGTTTGAGATCCAGAACAGAATAATGGGTTGTGGAGGGAGGTATTGAGGATAGGAGAGTATATGGGTTTGGCACCACGGGGTGGATAGGCAAAACAATTTGGTTGATAAGGCTCAGATCCTGAACTAATCTGTAAGGCTTGTCCGGTTTTAGGACAGGTAAAATGGGGGAATTGTAAGGGGAGTTTATAAGCTTTAAAAGGCCATGCTGTAGCAGGTGAGTGATAACAGGCTTTAATCCTTTTAAAGCATGCTGTGGGATGGGATATTGGTGTTGAACGGGGTAAAGGTGATTAGGTTTTAATGAGATGGTAAGGGGTTCATGATCAGTCACCAAGGAGGGAGTAGAGGTATCCTATACTTGTGGGTTAAGGTTGGGGGATAAAAGAGGATGATGCAAAGGAGGCTTTGGATTGGGAAGAAGGGCATCAATAAGATGCGGCTGTAGTCCAGGAATAGTCAGTGAAGCAGATAATTTAGTTAAAGTGTCTCAGCCTAATAAGGGAACTGGGCAGGTGGGGATAACTAAAAAGGAGTGCTTAAAAAAGTATTGTCTAAGTTGGCACCAGAGTTGGGGAGTTTTAAGAGGTTCAGAAGCCTGGCCATCAATACCCACAACAGTTATGGAGGCAAGGGAAACAGGGCCTTGAAAAGAAGGTAATGTGGAGTGGGTAGCCTCTGCATTGATTAAGAAGGGGACGGACTTACCCTCCACTGTGAGAGTTACTTAGAGCATCTGTGATGGTCATGTAGGCTTCCAAGGCAATCAGGAAGTGTCAGTCTTCAGCTGCTAAGCCAAGAAGATCTGGGAAGGAGTCAGTCAGAGTCTTGGGCCAGAGTTCCAGGGGCTCTGGGAGTGGCTGCCAGGTAAGTTGAACAGTCCGATTTTCAGTGGGGTCCTGCACAGATGGGACATGGCTTAGGAGGAATCCTGGGCTGTGGGCATTACTTGGCCTAGTGGCCAGATTTCTGGCACTTGTAGCAAGCTCCTGGGGAGGCGGGCCTGGAGGAACACCTGGCCACTGTGGTTTAGGCATTTGAAAGTTCTTGTGTGCTGGAGATGTGGCTGGGGTTTGTCTCACAGTGGAGGCAAGAAATTGCAACTTTTTTCTATTATTGTACACCTTGAAGGTGAGGTTAATTAAGTCCTGTTGTGGGGTTTGAGGGCTGGAATTTAATTTTTGGAGCTTTATTTAAAGTCAGGAGTGGATTGGGTATAAAATGTATACTGAGAATAAGACGGCCTTAAAGCATCTCAGGGTTGCTGCCAAACAAGCTATGAACTGGGCTGGGTTTTTATATTTGATGAAAGAGACCCTAAATGCTATCTGATTTGAGATAAAGAAAAAGGAGCATTAACTTTGACTATGCCTTTAGCTCCAGCCACCTTTTTAAGAGTAAATTGCTGGGCAGGTTGGGGAGGGCTAGCCACGGAATGAAACTGTAAGCTGGACCAGGTGTGAGGAAGGGAGGTGATAAAAGGATTATAGGGTGGAGGAGCAGAGGCTGAGGAAGAATTGGAACCTAGCTCAGCCTGTCAAGGAGGGGAGAGGTCAGATGGGTCTGTAGAAAAGGAATATTAGAAAGACTCAGCGATGCTTGGGGTTGGGACTGAGGGGACAGGTGGGAGGGAAAGAAGGAAGATTTGGAATGAATTGCATTGGGAACAGAGACTAGGAAGGGACTGATGTGTAAAAGAATGCCTGGACGTCAGGCACCTCAGACTATTTGCCCATTTTACGACAAGAATTATATAGATCTTGTAGGATGGAAAAAATGAAAGTGCCGTTTTTTGGCTATTTGGAACCACTGTCGAGTTTGTATTAGGGTCAAGCGGCATTGTAGAAGAAAATAAGCCATTTAGGTTTTAGGTCAGGTGTGAGTTGAAGAGGTTTTAGGTTTTTAAGAACACAGGTTAAGGGAGAAGAAGGAGGAACGGAGGGTGGAAGGTTGCCCATAGTGAAGGAGGTAAGCCCAGAGAAAAGAGAGTAGAGACACAGAGGGAAGAGGTTCGGGGGTTCTCACCCTCCAGAAAAGTGGTAAAGGGGTCAGGGCGCAGAAATAAGGGGTTGGGGCACAGAGATAAGAGGTCGGGGTGTGGAAATAAGGGGTTGGGGCAGAGAGATAAGAGGTTGGGGTGTGGAAATAAGGGATTGGGGGGTTCTTGCCCCCCAGAAAAGCAGAGAAGGGGTAGAGACACAGAGAGAAGGGGTTGGGGTACTTGCCCCTCCCCCAGAAAAGCAGGACTTGCTGCTAAGGGGCAGGACTTGCCACTAAGGGTGAAGGACCAAGGCAGGCATCCCTGCGTGGTCTGACACCTCTGAAACGTGGGTGAATAATCAGAGAAGCATCCCTGCAATGACTAAACAGCAAGGGAAGGCTGCCTTCCCAGTCCGTGACCGGCGCCGGAGTGTTGGGTCCACAGATAAAACATGTCTCCTTTGTCTCTACCAGAAAATGAAAGGAATTGAAATTAAGAGAAGGGAGAGATTGAAGTGTGGTGCCAAGATTGAAAGGAGAAAGAAGTTGAGGGATAGTGAGGGAGGTTGGAGAAGAGAGTAAAAAGGGGCCACTTACCGGATTTGAAACTGGTGAGATGTTTCTTGGGCTGGTCGATCTGAAGACCTGAGGTCGTAGGTGGATCTTTCTCATGGAGCAAAGAGCGGGAGGACAGGGGATTGATCTCCCAAGGGAGGTTCCCCAATCTGAATCACGGCACCAAATTTCATGTGCGTCCGTGTGACGAGACCACCAAACAGGCTTTGTGTGAGCAATAAAGCCTTTAATCACCTGGGTGCAGGTGGGCTGAGTCCGAAAAGAGAGTCAGCGAAGGGATATAGGGGTGGGGCCATTTTATAAGATTTGGGTAGGTAAAGGAAAATTACAGTCAAAGGGCAGTTGTTCTCTGGCGGGCAGAAGTGGGGGTCATAAGGTGCTCAGTAGGGGAGCTTTTGAGCCAGGATGAGCCAGGAGAAGGAATTTCACAAGACAATGTCATCAGTTAAGGCAAGGACCGGCCATTTTCACTTCTTTTGTGGTGGAATGTCATTAGTTAAGGTGGGACAAGGCATTTTCACTTCTTTTGTGATTTTTCAGTTACTTCAGGCCATCTGGGTGTATATACATGCAAGTCACCGGGGATGCGATGGCTTAGCTTGGGCTCAGAGACCTGACAGTATTGATATGTGAGATTTTGTTCCTCTCATTTTGTTGTTAGTTGGTTGTTTTGTAGATTTGACTGAGTAGTTTCTTTATGGAGTCTGAGGGATATGTGCTGGAGAGTGTTTTTGTTTGTGGTAACAGGTCTTTCTTTTGTTTCCATGTTCAACACTCCCTAAAGAACCTTTGTAAAGCATGTTTGGTTGTAATTAATTCCCCTAGCATTTGCTTGTCTAAGAAGGATTTTATTTCTCCTTTGCTTATGAAGCTTAATTTGGTGGGATATGAAATGCTTGGTTGGAATTTATTTTCTATAAGGAATCTGAAAATAGGTCCCTAATCTCTTCTGACTGGTAAGGTTTCTGCTGAGAGGTCTCTCAATGGCCTGATGGGGTTCTCTTTGTGTAAGAACTGAGCCCTGTATCTAGCTGCCTTTAAGATTATTTCTTTCATGATGATCCTGGTGAATCTAATGATTATGTGCCTTGGAAATGGTTGCCTTTGATAGTATCTCACAGGGATTATCTGTATTTTTTGAATTTACATGTCAACTTCTCTAGTGAGATTGGGGAAATTTTCAATGACTATTACCTCAAATGTGTTAAATGTGTTTTCTGAGTTATGCTCTGTCCTTCTCTAACAGGAATGCATCAAGTCATAGATTTGGTCTCTCTATATAAGCTCATATTTCTTGGAAGCTATGTTTGTTTTTCTTAATTGTTATTATTATGTTTTTTGGTCTGACTGAGTTGATTCAAAGAATTGGGCATAGAGCTCTGAGAATCTTTTCTCAGCTTGTTCTAGTTGGCTATTAATGCTTCTTACTTAATTATAACTTTTTGTAATTAACTTTTTAGTTCCAGAAATTTAATTTGACTTTTCTTCAAATGGCTCTTTCATTTTTCAGCTCTTAGTTCCATTTACTATATTCTGTGGATTTCTTGGATTGGGTTTCAACTTTCTCCTAAATATTTGAGTTTTCTTGCCATCCATATTCAGAATTCTATGTCTCTCATTTCAATCATTTCACTCTGTTTCAGAACCATTGCTTGGGAGCTCCTGGCCTCATTTGGGTGTAGTGGGCCATTCTGGCTTTTAGAGTTGCCAGAATCCTTGCACTGGTTCTTTCATATCTATGTGAGTTGGTGTTCCTCTAACCTTTGAGTTGCTGTCTTTTGAATGGGGCTTTTAGCTATTATAAACTTTTTTTCTCAAAATGAATGCATGTGTCTTGAGTCTTTGTGTCTTGGTGACGGTATAATTGGGAGTACTCCAAATTAAAATACTGTATAAATTATAATGTTTATTAATGTAAAAATAATACAATTATTCTGCATTGAAGATTTCATATATATTATTAAAATTCAACAGTAGCAACAGCATTTGTTCAGAATGTAGATACACTCAGCAGCAACCATACAAGCCAGGAGAGATTTGGAGCTTGTTTCACCATTCTTAAAGAAAAGAAATTTCATCCAAGATTTTCACACCCTACTAAACCAAGCTTCAAAAGCAAAGTAGAAAATCAAATCTTTTACAGACAAGCATGTGCTAAGGAAATTTGTCACCACTAGTCCAGCCTTACAAGAGATCCTTGATGAAGTTTTAAACATGGAAACAAAACAAAGATACCTACTATCACAAAAACACACAAAAATATATAGTCTTCAGACTCTGTAATGCAACCACAAAATAGAAACTACAAAGCAAACAGGAAACAACTTTGTAATAGAACCAAGTCACACATATCAGTTTTAAACTTGAAAGTAAATGGCTTAAACTTCCCACATAAAGGTGCAGAGTGGCAAGTTGGATTAAAAAAATAAGACTGTCTGCTGTCTCACACATAACCACACCCATAGGCTCAAAGTAAAGGGTTGGAGCAAGTTCTACCATGCAAATGCAAAACAAAAGACAGCAGTATTTACTTATTTCAGACAAAACAGACTTTCAACCAGAAATGATGAAAAAGGGCAAAGAAAAGCATTGCATAATGATGAAGGTCTCAATCAATAAGAAGACTTAGTATATAAGCACCCTAACTATATATGGCACCCAGCATTGAACATCAAGATTTATAAAACAAGTATTTCTCTATATGCAAAAGACATAGACAACCACATAATAAAAATAGAGGAGTTGAACACCTCACTGACAATATTAGACAATTAATTGAGGCAGAAAACTAACAAAGACATTCTGGACTTAAATTCAACACTTTACTAATTGGACCTACTAGTTATCTACAAACTACTCCACCCATCAAACACAGAATATACAGTCTTTTCTTGTACACATGAAACATACATAACACTGCAGAAAAGCAGTGTTAAAAGGAAAGTTTAGGCTGGGCGTGGTGGCTCATGCCTGTAATCCCAGCACTTTGGGAGGCCAAGGCAGGTGGATTACCTGAGCTCAGCAGTTCAGGACCAGCCTAGCCAACATGGTGAAACCCCGTCTCCAGTAAAAAATACAAAAATTAGCCAGGTGTGATGGCGGGTTCCTGTAATCCCAGCTACTCAGGAGGCTGAGACAGGAGAATTGCTTGAACCCAGGAGGTGGAAGCTGCAGTGAGCCAAGATATTGTGCCATTGCACTCCAGCCTGGGCAACAAGAGTGAAACTCTATCTCAAAAAAAAAAAAAAAAAAAAAAAAGGAAGTTTACAAGCAGTAAATGTCTACCTCAAAAAGTTAGAAAGATCTCAAGTTAACTCAAACATTACACCTAGAGGAAATACAAAATAAACTAAACCCCAAGCTAGCAAAAGAAAACAAACAACTAAAATTAGAGCAGAACTGAATCCATCCAAAACTAAACCCTAAGCTAGCAAAAGAAAAACTAAACCCCAAGCTAGCAAAAGAAAAACTAAACCCCAAGCTAGCAAAGGAAAACAAACAACTAAAATTCGAACAGAACTGAATCCATCCAAAAATCTATGCAAAGTATCAACATAAGCACATGTTGGTTTTTTGAAAGGATAAACAAGATCCATAGATGGCTGCCTAGATTAACAAAGAAAAAAAGAGAGAAAATCCAAATAAGTACAATTAGGAATGACAAAAAGTGGCATTATAACCAAGTTTACAAAGATACAAAAGATCCTCAGACTAATATGAACACCTCTGTGCACACAAACAAGAAAATCAGCAGAGAATGGATAACTTCCTGGAAACATGTGGTCTCCAATGACTGAATCAGGAAGTAATTGAAACATTGAATAGACCAATACTGAAGTGGCTACATTGTTTGGGGTATATACCCTGGGGCTCATTGTCATACACCAGGAAAATGTAGGACATGGACACACATGTGGAGTTTAGAAGGCAGAAGAGAATGAAAGGGATCTCTAAGTGGAAAAGACCAAGACGTGACAGATGCATCAAATTATATAGTTAGGTTTGAGAAGGTGGTGTCTGATTTACATAGGGCTCACAGAGTGGTTCGATCAGGTATGCTGTTTACATAGCATGTGGGAAAGGCTGTTCGCCCCACCCTGATCTTATTATGCAAATGGATTTCCAGTTGATCCTCACCAAGTGTCTGATTCTTACTGTACATGAGGCTGGCAAAGAAGGGAAGATGGAGCTACCAGCTTGAACATGTTTAGTCTCTAGCTCCTGCTGGCATTCACCCATGCAGGCTCCTGTGAGGCCTCTGAGCCCAAGCTAAGCCATCATATCCCCTGTGACCTGCACGTATACATCCAGATGGCCTGAAGCAACTGAAGCTCCACAAAAGAAGTAAAAAGAGCCTTAACCGATGACATTCCACCACTGTGACTTGTTTCTGCCCCACCCTAACTGATCAATATGCTTTGTAATCTCCCTGACCCTTAAGAAGCTTCTTTGTAATCTCCCCCACCCTTAAGAAGGTTCTTTGTAATCCTCCCCACCCTTGAGAATGTACTTTGTGAGATCCACCCCTGCTGGCAAAACATTGCTCCTAACTCCACTGCCTATCCCAAAACCTATAAGAACTAATGATAATCCCACCACCCTTCGCTGACTGTCTTTTCAGACTCAGCCTGCCTGCACCAGGTGAAATAAACAGCCTTGTTACTCACACAAAGGCTGTTTGGTGGTCTCTTCACACGGACGCACATGACAGCTCCCAGCTTCCATGTCTATGTCTGCAGCCTGACTTTACAGGCTGCTCTTTGCTCAATGATTTTGGGCTGCTTTTCATTAATGAGAAGAGCTTTACCAAGGACTTTTGTACCCTCACTATCTGCCTAAAGGATTCCTTCTTAACTTCTGTGTCATTATCAAGTGACAAAATTGAATCAGCAATGAAAATCTACCAACCAAAAAAGTCCCAGAGTAGAGGGATTCACGTACAAATTCTACCAGATGTAGAAAAAAGACCTTGTATAAATTATACTGAAGCTATTCTAAATAATTGAGAAGGATGGACTCCTCCCTAACTCATTCTATGAAGCCAGCATCACCCAGATATCAAAACCTGGCAAAGACACAATGAAAAAAGAGAAATGCAGGCCAATATTTTTGATGAATATGGATTCAATAGTCCTCAATAAAATACTAGCAAACCATATCTAGTAGCATACAAAATGTTATTTCACCATGATAAAGTAGGCTTCATTCCTGGAATGCAAGGTTGGTGCAAAATATGTAAATCAATAAATGTTCTTTCCCACATAAACAGTATTAAAAATAAAAATAAAAAAAGATAATCTCAATTGATGCAGAAAAATCTTTCAACAAATATCTAACATCTCATCATGATTTAAAAAAAAAAACTCTCAAGAAACTAGGCATCAAAGGAATATACCTGAAAATAATAACAGTCATCAATGACAAACCTACAGCCAACATTATACTGACCAGGACAAAAACGGAAGCATTTCTCTTGAGAACTGGAGCAAGACCAGGATACCCATGCTCACCACAACCTATTCAACCTAGAATTGGGAGTGGTAGCCAGAGCAATCAGGCAAGATATATAAATGAAAGGCATTCAAATAGGAAAAGAAGATGTGAAACTATCTCTTGTCTGGTGATATAATTCTATACTTAGAAATCCCTAAGGACTCTGCTAAGAGGCTATTAGAATTATTAAGTGATTTTAGAAAGGTTTCAGGATAAAAAATCCATGTACAAAACAGAGTAACATTTCTATATACCAATAGTGTTCAAGCTGAGAGCAAAATCAAGAACACAATCCCATTTACAATAGCTACAAAAATATGGTTTTGTTCTGTGTCCCCACCCAAGTTTCATGTTGAATTTTAATCCCCAATGTTGGGGGATGAAGCTTGTATGGGGGTAACTGGATCATGAAGGCAGATTTTCTCCTTGCTGTTCTCATGGTAGTGAGTGAGTTTTCATGAGATCTGGTTGTTTAAAAGTGTGTGGCACTTTCCCCTTCTTTCTGTCTCCTGCTGGCCTTGTGAAGAAGTTCCTGCTTCCCCTTCACCCTTCTGCCATGATTGTAAGTTTCCTGAGGCTTCGCACCCATGCCTCCTGTACTGCATATGGAACTGTGAGTCAACTAAACCTCTTTTCCTCATAAATTACCCAGTATCAGGTAGTTCTTTATAGCAGTGTGAGAACAGAATAATACAGAGAATTGGTACCAGATAAGTGGGCACTGCTATAAAGATACCTGAAAAATGTGGAAACGACTTTGGAACTGGGTAACAGGCAGAGGCTAGAACAGTTTAGAGAGCTCAGAAGGAGATAGGAAGATGAGGGAAACTTTGGAACTTCCTAGAGACTGGTTAAATTGTTGTGACCAAAATGTTGATATTGATGTGGACAGTGAAGTCCAGGCTGAGAAGGTCTCAGGTGGAGATGAGGAACTTATTAGGAAAAGGAGTAAAGGTCACTTTTGCTATTCTTTAGCAAAGAGACTGGTGGCATTGTGCCCCTGCTTTAGAGAACTGTGGAGGTTCGAGCTTGAGAGAGATGATTTAGGGTATCTGGCAGGAGAAACTTCTAAGAAGCAAAGCATTCAAGAGGTAGCCTGGCTGCTTCTATCGGTTTACACTCATATGCCTTTGCAAAGTCAAGGTCTAAAATTGGAATTTATATTTAAAAGGGTAGCAGAGTATAAATGTTGGAAAATTTGCCTGATCATGTAGTAGAAAAGAAAAACCCATTTTTTTGGGAAGGAATTCAAGGCTGCAGAAATTTGCATAAGTAAAGAGGAGCCAAATGCAAATAGCCAAGACAATTGGGCAAATGTCTCCAGGGCACGTCAGATATCTTTGCAGCTGTCCCTCCCATCACAGACCTAGGAGGGAAAAATGGTTTCAAGCGTTGGGCCCAGTATCTTGCTGCTCTGTGCAGCCTTGGGAGTGGGTGCCCTGCATCCCAGCTACTCCAGCTCCAGCTGTATCTAAAAGGGGCCAAAGTACAGCTCAGGCCATTGCTACAGATGGTGCAAGCCCCAATCCATGGTGGCTTCCATGTGATGTTGGGGCCTTTAGGTGCGAAGAATGCAACAGTTTGGGAGCTTCAGACTAGATTTCAGGGGATGTATGAAAACACCTGGATGTCCAGACAAAAATCTGCTGCAAGGGCAGAGCGTCAGGCCTCTGAGCCCAAGCCTGCACATATACATCTAGATGGCCTGAAGCAAGTGAAGAATCACAAAAGAAGTGAAAATGGCCAGTTCCTACCTTAAGTGCTGACATTTCCTTGTGAAATTCCTTCTCCTGGCTCAGAAGCTCCCGCACTGAGCACCTTGCGACCCCTGCCCCTGCCTGCCAGAGAACAACGCAGTTTGACTGTAATTTTTCACTACCTACCCAAATCCTATAAAACGGCCCCACCCCTATCTCCCTTCACTGACTCTTTTTTCTGACTCAGCCCACCTGCACCCAGGTGATTAAAAAGCTTTATTGCTCACACAAAGCCTGTTTGGTGGTCTCTTCACAGGGACGCATGTGACACAGAGCCCTCACAGAGAACCTCTACTAGGGCAGTGTGGAGGGAAAACATGGGTTTGGAGCCCCCCCACAGAGTTTCCATTGGGGCACTGCCTAGTGGAGCTAGGAGAAGAGAGCCACCATCCTACAGACCCCCAAATTATCCACCAACAGCTTGCACTGTGCACCTAGAAAAGCTGCAGGCACTCAAAGCTAGCTTGTGAAAGCAGCCACGAGGCCTGTACCCTGGAAAGCCACAGGGGCAGAGCTGCCCAGGGCCATGGGAACCCACTCTTTACATCAGCATGGCCTGGAGGTAAGACATGAACTCAAAGGAGATTTTGAAGCTTTAAGATTTAATGGTTTCCCTGCTAGGTATTGGACTTGCACTGGGCCTAAAGCCTCTTTGTTTTGGTGATTTTCTTTCTTTTGGAATGGGAGAATTGCCCCAATGCCTGTATCCCCATCATATCTTGGAAGTAGCTAACTTGTTTTTTACTTTACCTTTTCATAGGTCTAAGGGACTTCCCTTGTCTCAGATGAAACTTTAGACTTGGACTTTTGAGTTAATGGTGGAATGAGTTAAGACTTTGGGGAACAGCTGGGAAGGCATGATTGGTAGTTCTTTACAGCAGTATGAAAATGGACTAATACAAGTACTATGTTTCCTTTTCATTTATATGGTCAAAGGGGAATACAGGTTTATCTTTTAAGCTTTTTGTTTGTTTTACAAGAAGAATATATTTAGTAATTTTTATGTGACTGTAAATTAATCATTTAAACATTTAAAACATATTCCTCAAGGGAGAAAATCGAGGAAGAGTTGGGGTAGTGTATTGCTGCATTTCATTTGAAGTACTCCTGTAATATTTGCTCTTTTTAAAATAAACATAACATATTTCTATTTGACACTTTTTTCTAAATATAAATTTAAAGAAATGAGGTAGACACATCTGAAACAAAACAAAGAACAAAATGAAATAAAGCAAAATTAGAATGCAATCAAAATAAACTAGTAATGAAAAATATACTAAATTTAGTGGAGATAAAATCAAAACTAAACTTTAAGTATTATAAATACTAAATAAATAATATCTAAATTGTTGTGACCATAAGAATATGATAAAAATAATAAAAATTTACAAATTTAAAATCAGTAATTAAGGGTAAGTGGGAGTTAATGTTAATTCCATATTTTAAGCAGGGTGACAGTAGATTATGTTAACATTTGAAACATAAGTTTTCATAATCAAACTTAATTTTAGAGAGATATTTTAGTATCTTCTACTTTTGCAAAAAAAAAAAAAATTGAATGTCAGCACTCTTTTATTTGCCTCACACATTTTTTCCTTTGTTTAAGTGATGGTTATAATTAATTTTAATTATAAAAATAAAAAGATTACAATCACATTTTTCTAAAACAATTTTTCTCAATATTTATTTAACTTTAAACTTCCATATAGCTATATAGAGGTATCTAAAGTGATACATACCAGTTGTGAAAAATGGAGATTTTCCACATAACATATTGAGTGATTTTTTCTTTTATTTTCATATTTTTATAACATTTGTATCATTTTATTTGAAGCATATATTTCTATGAAAACAATAAAAGCATTATGTTTTACAAATATCTAGCTATAAAAGACTTTACAGTTTTTTTGACATGCTAAAAAATATGACCACAAACTAGTAGCTACAATTTCACTTTTTGAAAAACATAGAATTATGTTTCTTAACTTAAAACAAAACAAAAATTACAAGTGATTATTACTGTTTAACATTGATGTAGGAGGTCTAGCAAACTTAATCATACATAAAAAATAAATAACAGGTATAATTTTTAGAATAAGAAAAAAATTGAGCAACAAATTATAATTGTATGCTGGTATTATTTGAACGTTAGTCCACTCCAAAACTCCCAAAACTCTTGTTGAAATTTAATTGCCATTCTTACACAGCACAAGGTGGGATATTTACCAAGTGATTAAACCTTGAGGGTTTTGCCCTCAGGGTTGAGATTAGCGCCATTAAAAGGAGCCAGTTCAACCCCCTTTAGCCTTTCTTGCTCCTCTGCCTTCTGTCATGTGATGATGTAGCAAGAAGGCCCTTGTGAGATGCTGTTGCTTTGATCTTGGACTTCCCACTTCCCAGAACTTTTCACCAATAAATTTCTGAGTATTGTAAATTACCCAGTCTTTGTTATTTTTTTGTAGCAACACAAAACAGACTAAGCCTTGTATGCCTAGAATTATACACCCAACCAAACTGGAGGGAAAGCTTTTGAATAACAACAAAAAATAAATAAAATGGTAAGATATAAAAAGTAGACCAATATATGGCAAAGCCTCACAGATTTTAGGAAATTGTTACTTGAAGAGCAAGTTCTGATCTTTTCTTCAAGGCATTTACCAAATTAGGAAATATCACAGAGTCCCTGCACATCGAGAAACATTGGAAACTTCAAAAGATAGACTGAAGCCCTCACAGTTTTTCAGGGTTATGAAGATATAGAACAATAAAGCTCTTCATCAATGGAAATTGAAGACTGAGAGAAGATATTTGCAATCTATATTTGACAAATAACTTGCATTCTATAATGTATAAAATATCCCTAAAAAATAAAAAACAAAAAGACAAAATAATCATTTTGAAAAATGGGTAAAAAGTTTCTTCAGACAACTCACAAAGATATTCAAATGACTAATGGATATATGAAAGGGCACTCACCATGATTTGTCATCAAAAAAGAAACAAATTCAAATCATAATAAGATAAGAGTGCACCATACCAATATACACTTACCAGTGTGGGAGATGAACAGTATGTGCTCTTTAGAACGTCAAACATTTGAACATCTCATTCACTGCTGGAGGGATTGTGTACCCTAGGCATACACATTTTGGAAATCTGTTTGCCAACATTTTTTATGTTTTTTATGTTTAATATGTTGCCAAATCTGTTTGCCAACATACTAAAAATAAACATATGCCTATTCCATAAAGTAGCAATTGCAATTGTGGGTATTGAGCAACATAAAGAAATGTTTATGGCCAACAAAAGACTTATACAAGAATGTTTATCATACCTTTATTTCTAATAGCCCCAAACTAGAAACAATTCAAGTGCCTTTTGACAGTAGGCTGGCAAAATAGTGTATGTTCACACACAAAAATATTATATAACAATAAGAATGAGAAATTGATACATGCAACAATGTGGATAACTTTCCAAATCAAAATATTGAGTGAAAGAAGCCAGATATTAAAAATTACATAATAGTGTTGCCATTTACCTGAGATTAAAAATAAGGATGAACTAATGTATAGTGTTAGTTAAAATAGTTGTTATGTTTTGGAGGATTATTTATTAAATGAAGGCACAAAAGTGTTTTTAGGGAATTCAAAATATTGTATTTCTTTATCTGGGAGGTGTTTATGTAAGAGTATACCAATAGAAAGTTATTGTACTGTATAGATTGATTTGCTTATTTCATTGTAAAGGAGTTTACAGCTTCTGACCTAGAGATCATGTTCTAAGAAATCTATCTTATGAAAATAGTCAAAACATAATATACTAAGTTCTTCTTCTTCTTTTTTTTTTTTTTTGGAGTCTCATTCTGTCATCCAGGATAGAGTGCAGTGGCATGATCTCAACTCACTGCAACCTCCACGTCACAGTTTCAAGCAGTTCTCCTCCATCAGCCTCTGAGTAGACTGTGCATGCCACACTCTCAGCTAATTTTTGTATTTTTAGTAGAGATGGGATTTCATCATATTGGCCATGTTGGTCTTGAACTCCTTACCTCAAGTGATCTTCCTGCTTTAGCCTCCCAAAGTGTTGGGATTACTGGCATGAGCTACCCTGCCTGGCCTATACTGAGTTATTCATACTAGTAAAACCTTAAAATCCTAAGGTGCAAAAATAGGCAAATTATTAAATAAACTGTGATATATCCATAGGGTAAAATATTTGCAGTCATTAAAATATCTGTGAATATGCCAAAATAGTCACAAAACTACCACTAGTGAGCTTGGGTGACAGATAGGTGAGGTTATATGTGATTGTTAATTTATGTATGTATATTTATAATATAAATAAAATATAAATATTAATATACTAATAAACCTAACTTAGCTAGGTTTGAGAGGTAAAATTGATGTAATAGTCAGAAATGAATAAAATATCAGAGAGCAAGAAAAGAACATTCATTCCATTGTGTATAGCCTTTTATATTGAAGTAGATTCTCCCAGACAATTATAGATTATTTGGGCAATAATTTAGACAAACTTATGAGTTGTAATAATGTTTTCTATTTTTTTATTTACATGAGCAATAATCAATTTTCAAAGGGTATGTGGGAATTCAGCTGTAAAAATAATGATGGTCAAAAAAGAGGCAACATCCGTTTTCGGTAAATAGTTTCGCTTGCAATGAATAAAAGGCAACTTGATGAAAGTATTTCCTAGACACTTGATTTTGTTCAATTCCTCTAACTTAACACTCAATCAAGCAAAAGCACTACTAATCAACATCAATTTATGTATGTCTTCTTCTCTTCCCTTTCCCTTTCTGTTCTCCTCTCTCCCCTTGTGTTTCATCTCAGGAAGAGACAGCATTGCTGCAAAAGGAACATGTGATTTCTGGCAATTGGAAAGATGCCACAGATGGTAAATGTAATTCCATACTGAAGAGAGTATAATTATCAATATTGTCTATGTACATAATTTCTTCTTTCTCCTTTGTGCGCGCATTGATTACAATGCTTTATTACTTCCTATATTCTTCTTTTTTTTCTTTCTCCTGGACCCATCGCTACCTCTCCTTCTAGGCTAGCAGCTCCCATATTCTTCTTTCCTTTATTCTTGGTTCCAGTACCAACCAGCTGTCACAAAATAATCATACCCTGGATCAGGAGCTATTTCTAAAGTCTTTACCAGGCTACACAGAATTCCAAACTAATAATATGTCACTGGTCATATTCACTGCAAGCCTAATACCTTACCGAGCTACGGAAGATGTTCCCATCCACAGAAAAACAGTATTTTGGTATGTACATATGCAAATTCAATAATATAATGGTATAAGTATAATAATCTGCCTGTTTAAGAGTTTCTAGTCAAAAAGGAATGAAAATATCAGAAAAGCCCTAGTGCTGTATTATTTAGTAAATAACATCTAAGTGGAAAGAAATATTGATGAATTTACCAAAGCGTCTGCTAATTCCAAATAATAGGTAATGCACACAAAAAAAATACCACAACCCAGTTAATTAGGAGGTTTGTCTAGTATCTTAAGATCCTCAAATATTTACATATTCATCCACTACTTTAATTAAACATATTAACCAGCATCACTTGCTACACTCTGCTTTATTTCTTAGCTCATATTTGCACTTTGAGGTTAGCACTGTTTGTCAAGAACCATAATTTTAAAATTTGAATCAGGATTCACACCATTTGCTTGATAAGGATCATATTACATAAGCAGGGTTATTAAATGGAGTCAGCCTACCACAATCCCTTTCATTCATACTCTGGAGAGTTGAGAGTCTTGCTGTAAAGCAGGCGAACTCTCCATCAAAAGCAGCATCAGCTACATCAAGCACCAACTGTGCAGGCTGCTGAATAAAGTATAATAGTGGTAATTATGTGTCCAGCTATCTGAAAACTTGTAAGGATTAGCATTTAATCAATGTAAAGTCCACCAATGTGATAAACAAAGAAAACCTTTGTGAAACTAGATTGCCTCTTTGATCTGAAAGCAGAAAATCCAAATTGAGAATATGAGAAATCCAAATTCTTTCAGTAAATTGTTTCTCAGATAAAGGAACCACGAGTGGACTTGAAAGAAAAGCAAATGTTTTTCCCTTGAATATATATGTACATTTCTGTAAAGGAACATAAGTTACATACTAAAAAGGGAAAAGTTACATTCTTCCTTTCATAACTGAATTGGCATTGCCTTCAAGTCATGTAATTTATTTTGCTACTATTCTGTCACATTAAGTTGTGTCCATGGCTATAAGTCTCTAAGAATGAAACTATTTTTAAACTAGTCTTTCGTTTTTGGTCACTGTCTAGCCTTTTATTGGTCAAAGCCTACCTTTCGAAGTCTGCCTTCCCATCAATTGAAGTCAACTTCTCTTGTATATCTCTGCACCCATTTGCAACCAGAACGTATAAAAATATTATAAAAGTCTAAATGTTGTAAGTATAGCATGGTAATTATGCCTTAATGCATTTCCCAAAGTATCTACTAATTCCAAGTATTAAGTATGTAGAAAAGCACATCTTGGACTGAGGGATTTAAAGGTCTCTAACATTGTCACCCTGTCTAACTATGACATATTCAGATTCTCACCCATATCTCCTTGTGTCCAATTTCCCACAGTGGAAATCTTTTTATTTTAAGACCTGGACGACCAAGGAGCAAGTTTACACCTGCTGGGCTTTCTTCCGGAATTGAGTTCCATGTGCTCCATGTCCCCTGTGCCCTTGATTCTAATTACCACTGATTTATTTTTGCTTTATACTGTCTTTAGTTATCATGCTTTGCCTGCCAAACTTAACAATGTTTTTGTCTACAAGCCTGCTAAATCCTCAAGACAGAGCTAATTCTAAGTTCTCATACAGAGCTGGTTCTAGGTTCTAGTATCCCCTTCTCATTCAATCTTGCCATATTGAATTCAATTTTGCTCAATAAATGACTGCCTTTAATTCCCATTAACACTTTTCTTTCTTCAGAATAAAGTCACTTCCTCTCATCAATTGCTGTGTTTTCTGAAAGTTATATAACAAAACTATTAAAGCATAATTTTATTTTGCCCAGGCCAATAAAGACCAGTCTTGAAGAGATTACTAAAATTACTCCCTGATTTAGGGCATGTCTTCAACTGTGTATCTGCAATTTGTTTGTATTTTTTTCTCACACAAGACAATACGAATAAATTTAACTATACCATAAATGTACCAATTTGGTAAATCTCTGTTCCTAAATCCATAACATGTGCCACATTGTCAAACTGCTGTTTATTTTACTATGAGGCAGCTGATATTCACAACTTAATGAGAAAAAAGTACTATAAAATAAAGCTTCTAATTTTTTAAAATGATTAATCACAGAGAAATATATTCATCAGGGAAAGATGTTTAAAATGTTACTGGAATTCAGGTGTTTCCATGCCAGGTGTCATCTTACAGTTTTTCTCTAGAACAAAAAGCAAGTAGACAGAGGCACTACATCTTGGATAAACAAGAGATGAATGAGAAACTAGGGAAAATATCCCCAGATCTCACCAGTCTCCACAGAAAAGAGATTCTTTTCTCCAGAGTGACCTCAAAAATTCATTCTAATCAAGAGACTGATGTTATCCTTATTGTGAATGCTTAGCAAATTAAATTATTTCACTCTTCACTGAATAAATACAGTGATTCCCAAAAATTTTAAGTAAATGTGTTGGAAATGAATTATTGATGAGATCTCATAAATACCAACTTAATGATGTGTAATTGCTTAATTTAGAACATTGACCTGATTAATACAATAAAACTCCTTATATTTTAAATTTTTCTAGTCATTCTATTCAATTTTCTTTTGTTTAACAATAAAGGTGTTATGGAACTTCTGCCTAATTCAAACCCACAAATGCAGTGTAGGCCACAGTTTTCATGCTGAGTGAGCATAGGAAGAGGCCCTTTATTTCTGTCAATATGTGTGATGAATTTGGCCATTTGGCCCATAAACACAATCCACATTTGCTAGAAAATCTAAGTAGACAAGCTTGATTACATCTGAGGCTTAAATCTCAATAGCCAAGCGGGCACTAACATATCCATTTGCAATTTATAAGAGATTTGAAGATATATATCAGCTTTCTTTGTCTTAAAAATGTTCTGCCTTCTGACACAGACCTTAAGAAATACTGATCAAGTTGGGCTTTCCTCATATTAAAAGACTAAATGCAAAAATAGCAATTTTTATAATACTGAAAAGCATTTTTCATGTTCATTAACAAGCAACATGTGTGATAATTCATTTGCATATATATATATATGCTTAGAATATGAACCATAATTAATTTGCTTATATGTATGTGCTTAGAATATACCATTACTTAATAATGTTATTTGGTATGCTGAGAATTCAAAATTTAAAAGCATCAATTAAAAGAGGAAAAATTTTATTAAACAAATAGAAACTTAAGTAACTTTATCTTTGGGCCAGAGAGTAAAATAAGTTAAATACATAATGTCATATAAAACTTTTCTTAGAATGTATTTTTATTAGGACTATTTTTAAATGTTTTTTCTCTTAAAAGACTTTCTAAAAGCAGAAAATAGTTTCTAGTTAATGTTTACCATCCATAAGTAACATAGGATCCTAGAATAACAATCTTTTTTAATAACTTTATTGTTTTTGTGAATTAATACATTACAAAAAAATCAAGCAATTTTGAAAATGAAGACCATAAAATGTTTCTTGCTATCAGTTCTTTTTAGTAATAACTTTAGTGTTTTGTAAATTAACCCATACTGATTGGACAAAAACCAAGGGAACAGTGTAAAATATTTCTGTTGTGTTTTGATAGCATTTTCCAGAAAAGTACTTTTATGTTTCTGTTTCTCAGTCTCTTTCTCACTGGCTCTTTTCTACCCTGCCCACCAATCTCTCCTTCACTATTTTATAGAAATAGAATCACACAGTGCATCTTGCTTTGTAAGATTTTTTATTCAAAATATTAAGAAACACTTATAATCCCAGATTCACATTTTCATGCTAAATGATTGTTATATATTTGTTTGTAATTTAATTAAGTAATAAATTATGGACAGATAATTATTCAAAACATAAGAGTGATTGTCAAATTTTCTCATGCATTTATATATGCATACTGGTATGATTATATATTTTATTTAAATATAAAATTAAGACAAATGGATCAGAGTCATTGTACATGTTATGTTCAGTTACATATTTATAAATGTTCACACATGAAGGCTGAACAATCTACATGCCCACCAACAGGAGTTAAAAGGTCAGTCTCTTCATACTTTCTCAAAAACTGGATTTGTTCAATATTTTCCATTTCTACCAACTTTAGAAGTTTTACATGTTTTTTGAGAAGATTGCACAATTATCAAGTATTTTAATTCCTAATGAACTCTCAAAACCCTTTATGAAACTTGGGCTAAATTTCTCCACTGATATTTTCTTCCCACCTAATATTTATTTGAGCTATTCACATACTATCAAATTCATTCCTTTAAAATGTGCAGTTCAGTGGTCGTTAGTGTTTTCACATGATTGGTCAGCCATCGGCACTATTTAATTCCGGATTATTTTTATCACCCTAAGAAGAAATAGGCACCCATTAACACTAACGTTCCATTAGCCCCTTTCCCCAGGTCCTGGTGAAAACTAATCTACTTTCTGTCTCTATAGATTTTTCTATTCCAGATATTTTATATAAATGTGGCTTTTTGTGTCTGGCTTCTCTCAATTAATGTGAGGCTTTTGAAATTTTTCTGTGTTGTAGCATGCATCATTACTTTATTCATTTTTATGCTTGAATGCTATTCCATTGTATAGATATAACACATTTTTAATCCATTTTAGTTTATAGATATTTAGATTGTTTCTAAATTTGGCAATTATAAATAATGCTAATAGGACCATTTGTGTGTGTTTTGTGTAAACATACATTTTTAGTCTTTTTTATTATATAATAGTGGAATTACTGGGTCATATGATAACTCCACGTTTCACTTTATGAGGAACTGCAAACAATTTTCAAAGGACTGAGCCATTTTCTATTCCTACTAGCAAGACATAAGATTTCCAGTTTCTCCATATCCTTGCCAACATTTGCTGTTTTACTTTTTGATTATAGCCATCCTAGTGGGTGTGAAGTAGTATCTCACTGTGATTTTGATTGGTACGTCCTTAAAGATGTTGAGTGTCTTTTCATAATCATATTGGGAAAATATATCCTCTTTGGAGAAATATATATTCAAATCATTTCACCATTAAAAAATTTGGTTACCTGTCTTATTATTTTGTTGTAAGAGCTCTTCATATATTCTAGATATGAATTTCAAATTATATTTTGCAAATACGTTCTCTCATTTTGTGGACTGTCTTTTCACTTTGAAAGTATCTCTGGTAGCAGTAACATTTGTAAAAGTTAGCATAAATTGCAATTTGATCTTTATTTTTCTTTTGTTGCTTGTGTTTTAGGTGTCACAACTAAGAAACCACTACCCAATCCACAGTCAAAAATATTTGCATCTATATTTTCTTGTAAAAATCTTATAGTTTTAGGTATGTTCTTTGGATAAATGGCCCAAATTCACTTATTTCCACATGGATATACATTTTGCAGGAACCAAAGGTTGATAAGATTGTTGTTTCTCCATTAAATTGTTTCAGTGTCCTCATCAACATTCAATTATCTATAAATATATGCGTTTAATTTTGGACAATCTATTCTAATCAATGATGTTACGTCCAACACTATACCAATACCATATAGTATTAATTACTGTAGATTGGTAGTTAGTTTTGAAATTCGAAAGTGTGAGTTATCCAAATTTGTTTTTCTTTCTCAAAGTTGTTTTGACTATTCTGGATTTCTTAAATTTTCATATGAATCTTAGAATCAATTTGTCAATTTTCAACAACCACAGCAAAAAGTCACCGGATATTTTGATAGGAATTTCATTAAATCTGTAGCTACATTTTGGTAGTATTGCAATCTTAACGATATTAATTCTTTCAGTACAAGAAAACAGACTCTTTTTTTTTAAATCTTAGGCACTTTGTACATTATTTCAATAACGTTTTGTGTACTCTTATTAAACAAGTGTATAATTTTGCACTTGTTTTGTTAAGTTCATATATAAGTATTTTTATCCTTTTATGATATTTCAATACTTTTTTACTTTTATTTTCTGAATTTTAATTGCAAGGGTATAAAAATACAATTGATTTTTGCCTATTGATCTCCTCTCTTGCTTCTTTCTGGAACTTGTATGTTAGCGTTACTAGTTTGTTACTGAATTACTTAAGCGTTTTTATTTATATCATTTCCATCATTCTAAAATATATAGTTTTACTACTTTATTTCCAATTTGGATAGCTGTTATATACATATTTTTTATTGGGGGAGTTAATTGCCCTGGCTAGAACTACCAATAAGATGTTGAACAGAAATGATAAAAGAGGATATCATTGTCTTGTTCCTGATCTAAAAAGGAAAGATCCCTATATTTTAACATAAAATATGTTGTTATCTGTGGGTTTTTCATAAGTGACTGTTGTCACATAGTAGCAGTTACCTTATATTCATAGTTTGGTAATTGCTTTTATCATTAAACAATGTTGGATTGTGTCAATTTTTTTCTGTATTTATTGAGATGACAATGTGGTTTTTGCCCCACTCATGGTATATAAGATTTGTTACTGTGGTATGTTATATTAAATGATTTTTGTATATTGAACCAATCTTGCTTTCTTGAGACAAATGCCACTTGGACATGGTATATATTCTAATTCACATGTTGCTAAATTTAGTTTGCTAGTATTTTGGGGAAAGGTATTGCGTCCATATTAATGCAGCATATTGGTCAATTAATGTATTTCCTCATGTTTTCCTTGTCTGGTTTTTGTGTCAGAATAATATTGGCCTCATAAAAAGAATCAGGAATTGTTTCTTCCTTTTCTATTTTTCAGAACAATTTATTAAAGTTGTCGATTTTACTATGAACCTTTGTTAGATTTCCCTAGTTAATCCATCTAAGCCTGTATGTTTCTTTGTGGAAAGTTTTATTTTGTTGTGATTTTTAAATTACAAATTAAACCTCTTGTTTTGTGTGTACTATGATTTTCTTTATATTTTTCACTCAGTTTTGATAGCTTGCACCTGTCTAAAAATTTGTACATTTTATATATCTAGTTTGTTGCCAAATAATTGTATATGACATCCCCTTATAATCATTTTTATTCCTGTGAAGTCCATGGTAATAGCCCTATTTTATTCATGAATTTGGTAAATTAAGTCTTGTCTCCATTGTTCTTGGTCAGTCAGTCTTAATAAAACTTGTTGATCTTTACAAAGGGCCAATTTTTAGTTGTTTAGTTGTTTTTCCCTTTTCTAACTCATTAATTTCTGCTCTTATATATATTGTGTCCTTCCTTCTGCTTGCTGTGGATTTAGTCTGCTCTTCTTTTTCCAATTTTCTGTAGTAGAAATTTAGCTATTAATTTCAGATATGTGCTTTTTCAATATATTCATTTATAGCTACAAATTTCCTTCCAAACACTTCTTTGAGTGTGTCTCAAAAGTTTTGGTAAGATGTGCTTTCATTTTAATCCATCTCAGAGTAGTTCTAATTTCCTTTGTGAGTTCTTATTTGATAAATTGCTTATTTAGGAATCTGTTCTTTTATTTCTAATTATCTGTGAATTTTTTATATTATCTTGTTATTGATTTCTAATTTATTTCATTGTCGTCAGAGAACATACATTTCATGATTTCAATGTTTTTAAATATACTAATGTTTGTTTTACAGTCTGACATAGCCTATTCTGTAGAATGTTATACCTGCAGAGGAATATATATTCTCTTGTTGTTGGGTAAAGTGTTTTAGATAACTGTTAGAAGTCTAGTTGGATTATAATATTGTTTAAGTCTCCTATTTTTTACTGATCTATCTAGTCATTCTATAAATTATTGCAAGTAGGGTACTGAAGTCTCCAACTATTATTTAGGTCCTTTAATCTATAGTGTTTCTTTTCTAAAGAGATTATAGTTTGGATCATATTTATATTTTTTCTGCCCACCTCTGCCTTTTAATTTTAGTGTTTATGTCATTGACACAGTATAATTACTTACACTGTTGAACGTATGCCTGCCATTTTATATGTGTTTCCTATGTATTTGCTATATTATTTGTTCCTCTATTCCTCTCATGTTGCTGACTTTTATGTTAAATAGATTGTTTCTAGTATAGCATATTTATTACTTTGTTATATGTATTTATTTTAATTATTTTAAGTTTTAAGTTGTTTTCCTGGTGTTTGCCCTTGGGATTAAATTAACATCTTTCCTTGTAACAATCCAATCCTGATGAATATCAATTGACTTTAAACACTATGTAAATCTTTGTTACTATACAGGTTTATCCCCTCCCTTCTCATTTGTTGTTATTGTTATTCACATTACACCCTTATCCTATCAACATGTATTTATACTTACTGCTTTTTCTATTTGACTTTTAATTGAAAACAAGGATTACAAATAAAATGCATGTACATGCCTTCTATATTTATGTAGTTTATTTTACTGGTGCTGTCTTTTACTTTCACATGGAATTTAGTTAGTGTCTAGTATTTTTTATAGAAAAATGAAAGATTCCCTTTAATATTTCTCCTAGGGCAGATTTGCTAGTGACAGATCTCTCAATTTTTGTCTTGAAATGTCTTAATTTCTTTTTTTCTTTTTTCTTTGAGACAGACTCCCAGTCTGTCACCCAGGCTAGAGTGCAGTGGCACGATCTCCGCTCGTTGCAAACTCCACCTTCCAGCTTCAAGCAATTCTCATGCCTCAGCATCCTGAGTAGCTGGGATTACAGGTGCCCATCAACACACACAGTAGTTTTTTTGTATTTTCAGTAGAGACAGAGTGCCAGGCTGGTCTCGAACACCTGCGTTAGCCTCCCAAAGTGCTGGGATTACAGGTGTGAGCCACCATTCCCAGCCATTGAAATGTTTTAATTTCTCCTTCATTTCTAAAGTGTAGTTTTGCTACACATACAGTTTTTGGGTGCCAGTCTTTTTTTTTTCTTTTTTCTTTTTTTTGGGATGGAGTTTCACTCTTGTTGCCCAGTCTGGAGTGCAATGGTGTGATCTCGGCTTACCGCAACATCCACCTCCCTGGTTCAAGCAATTCTCCTGCCTCAGCCTCCTGAGTAGCTGGGATTACAGGCATGTGCCATCACGCCCAGCTAATTTTGTATTTTTAGTAGAGACAGGGTTTCTCCATGTTGGTCAGGGTGTTCTCGAACTTCTGACCTCAGTTGATCCACCCGCTCTGGCCTCCCAAAGTGCTGGCATTACAGGTGTGAGCCACCATGCCCAGCCTAGTCTTTTTCTTTCACCACTTTGAATATGCCATCCCACTGCTTTCTAATTTTTATGGTTTCTGATGAGAAGCTGGCTATTAATCTTATTGTGGATACTTTGTACATGATGAGTTATCTCTCTTGCTGCTAAAAATTATCTTTGTCTTTAGCTATCAGGTTTATTATGGTGTTTCTACATGTGGCTGTCTTTGAGTTTATATTTACAGTCTTTTTTTTAAGATTCTTAGATGTGAAAATTTATGTTTTTCATCAGATTTTGGAATTATTTACAATTATTGTTTGAAATATTTTTTTCTGCACCTTTTTCTTTTTCCCTTCTGCTGAGACTCTTATAATGTGTATATTGGTATGTCTGATGGTTTCCCACAGGTCTATGAGAATCTGTTTATTTTTTATCATTTTTTTCTTTCTGTTCCTCAGACAAGATATTATATTGTATTCTAGTTGTTTAGACATAATTTAGTTGTTTGAACGTACTCTAAGTAGATACCAAAGTCTCTTTAGTAAATTCTATATCTCTGCTTCTTTAAGACAGTTTCTACTGTTCGCTTTGTTGTTTTTCTTTTTTTCTGGAATGGGTATACTTTTTCTTTTCATTTCTTGAAAATTGTGCTGAAATGTTAAATCTGTCACATTTAAAATAACATTATATGAAACTCTTGAAATCTGATTTTCTTCCTTCCCAATATTTTTATACTGGTATTTATTGTTTATTATATCTATTTAATGTCTTTTCTGAAGTGATTCTGTAAAGTCTGTCTTCCTTGTCATATGTTGCCACTGAAATCTGGGCTGTTTGTTTAGTTGTCATCTAATGATTAACAGAGATATTCTTAAATTCCCGGAACCAGTAAGTCTCTCTGTTTTGCTAAAGATCTTAATGTGAATGTTGCAAACTACAGCACTCAGCCAGGCAGTTGATAACTCATTTTTATCCTTCATTTTGCTTGGATAAGGATCAAAATAAGCCAGATGTGATAATTTAGGACGTACTTAGGATTTTGTTTTTGTTTTTGAGCATGCATACAGCTAGAGAAAGAAGGATCGGATGAGGGCATGTTAAATTTCCTCAAAAATCTTGTTCTTAGTATAATTCAGCTATTTTTCTTGAATAAATATTCTCTGGGTTGCTGTAAGTCTAAGTTATTTTTCAGAGTTCTGAAAAAGTTGATTCTGAAAAATATCATCAGCTTTCTCATCAGTTTTGTGATTGGGAAAATTTTTGGAGCTATTTATTCCACCATTTATGCTGATGTTTCTACCTTTCAATTGAGTTTTTACTGTCTTGTTTCCATGTTATTGTTATTAAGTGGTTTTTAATAGCAAATAGACTTCATTTATGTATTTCCCATTTGTACGTTGTTTTTAGCTGAACAAAATAGTTTTACTTCTTAACCTAAGAATATTTAGCCCATTTCTACTCCACTCTAGATTGTTTTTTGACATGTTATAAATGTCTTTTTAATAATGTAATAATAATTATTATAACATTAATAGTATCGTTAATTGAGAGTTTTATCTGTGGCAGATACTATGGTAAATAAAGAACACATTGAGTTATCTCACTTAATGCTCTCAAAAATTCTATTAGTTATTTTTAATATGTCTATTTTACAGAGGCAAGAACTAAGTCTAGAGAGAATGAGCAAAATAATCATGATCGCTTGACTTCTAGTAAGCTATAAAGAATTTCAACTACTGTGTTATACTATTTTTCCTTAAAATGTTTATTTTCTTTTTTTTGTGATTTTATAATCTATAAAGAATTTCAACTACTGTGTTATACCATAACTTTTTATTAAAATGTTTCTTTTCTGGTTTTTGTGATTTTATGGTTTTATTTAATTAAATATATATTTCTGGTTCATCTGAAATTTACTTTTTAAGGAGTAATTAAGAATTAATCTTTGTTTTGAAATGGCAAGGTGATCAACTCAACACTATGATTGATGATCCCCTACTTTTCCCACTGTTTTGAAATATTAGTGCATTTACTCGTATTTTCTTTTTCACTTTTATCTATTTCTGGACTCTCAATTCTGGTCTATTTATATTTCTGCATGTCTGAATTTACATTATGCTACACGATTTTCTGGAGAATACTATAAATTAATAATATATTTAAATATTCAGTGAGAATAGTCCACCTTTTAAAATAATTTTTTCCCAAATTATACTCAGTTTCATCTGCAAATGATTGGATCAGATCTCTTGAGGATGAAATAACATCTTTATCAAGGGTTCTAAACTGTGTGTGTGTGTGTGTGTGTGTGTGTGGTTTGCGCACGCACATTTTACTCAAGGCTTCCTTTCTAAAACTCAGTCAGTTTAATATGGTATAACTTCACTTCTTCATTTCCGGGCCATGATGTACGATTTTATTTCTGAGTCTGACTGTATTTGGGTAGGGTCATAGTGACTTTTCTGGAAGATCAGATATGAACAGAAATGATATTCTTACCTCATAAGAGGCTAGAATTATTTTTTTTCTCTATGATGGTCACTTGGAATGTTTAATATGATGGTTACTCCAACGGTCTAAATTTCAGAATGAGGGTATTGAAAATAAACCACGGGCTGAATTATGATGAATATATTGTGTAAGAAATACATTTTATAAAAAAGAATTACATTTTGTAATGAGTTTTTACAAGTGTAGGTAGATTGTTTTTTAAACTCAGGATTTATGCAACTCAGTTAACAGGAACAATTTTTCTATTTCCTGGTTTTATTACTTTTTATGTCTGATTTAATTCTTAAATTTAAAATAAGATTTCTTTTCTTTTTCAAATTTTATTTTAGCTTCAGAGGGTCCATTAGCAGGTTTGTTACATGGGTAAGTTGCATGTCATTGGGGTGTGGTATACAAATGGTTTCGTCACTCAGATAGTGAAGATGGTACCCAATAGGTAGCTTTTCAGTCCTCACTTTCCTCCATCCTCTACCCTCAAGTAGGCCCCGGTGTCTGTTGTCTCCATCTAGTACTCAATGTTTAGCTCCCACTTGTAAGTGAGAACATGCCGTATTTGAATTTCTGTTTCTGCATTCATTTGCTTAGGAAAATAGTCTCCAGCTACATTCATGTTCCTGAAAAAGACATGATTTCGTTCTTTTTATGGTTGCATAATATTCCAATGTTTCTTAGTGTGTGTATATCATATTTGTTCTGTTCAGTCTACAGTTGATGGGCATCTAGGTTGATTCCATGTCTTTGCTATCATTAATAGTGCTCTGATGAATACAGAAGTGAATGTGTCTTTTGGTAGAATAATTTATATTCCTTTGAGTATATATCCAACAATGGAATCGCAGGGTCAAATGGTAGTTATGTTTTAAGTTCTTTGAGATATCTCCAAACTGCTTTCCACAGTGGCTGAACTGATAGACATTCTCACAAACACTGTATACATGTTCCCTTTTCTCTGCGATGTGGCCAACATATATTTTTTTTTTGACTTTTTATAAATAGTCATTATGACTCATGTTAGATGGTATCTCACTGTGGTGCTGATTTGTATTTTTCTAGTGATGAGTGATGGTGAACATTTTTTCATGTGTTTTGGCCACTTTATGCGTTCCCTTGAGAAGTGTCTGTTCATTCCTTTTGCCCTCTTTTTAACAAGGTTATTTATTTTTTGCTTGTGATTTGTTTAAATTCCTTATACATTTTGAATATTAGAACTTTGTTGGATGCATAATTTCTGAATATTTTCTCCCATTCTATAGGTTGGCTATTTGTTGATGATAGTTCATTGGTTGAGCAGAAGCTCTGTAAGTTAATTAGGTCCTACTCGTCTATTTTTGTTTTAGTTGCAATGCCTTTGGGAGACTTCATAAAAAAAAATGTGTTAAAGCCTACAACCAAATGATATTTCCTAGGTTTTCTACAAGGGTTTTTACAGTGTTAGGTGTTACACTTAAGTCTTTAATTCATTTGAGTCAATTTATGTGTATGGTGTAAGGAAGGGGTCCAGTTTCAATCTTCTGCTTATGACTAGCCAGTAGTCCCATCACCATTTATTGATTAGAGATTCATTTTCTCATAGTTTATTATTGTAGACTTTGTTGGAGATCAGATGTTTGTGGGTTTGTGGCTTTATTTGTGGGTTCTCTAACCTGTTCCATTAGTCTATGTTTATGCTTTAGTGCCAGTACCAGCACCATGCTATATAGTACTGTAGCCTTGTAATATAGATTGAACTCAAGTAGTGTGATGCCTCCAGCTTTTGTTTTTGTGTGTGTATGTGTGTGTGTGTGATTTTTTTTCTCAGTATTGTTTTGGCTATTTGGGCTCTTTTTTGGTTGCACATGAATTTTAGAATAGGCTTTTTTTCCTAATTTTGTGAAAACATGTTGGTAGATTGATAGAAATAGCCTTGAATGTGTAAACTGCTTTGCACAGTATGACCATTTTAACAATATTGATTCTTCTTATCCATTAAAACGGATTGTGTTTCCATGTGTTTGTGTCATCTCTGATTTCTTTGGGCAGTGTTTTGTAATTCTCATTGCAGATATCTTTCACCTACCTGGTTAGCTGTATTTCTAGATATTTAATTCTTTTTGTGGCTATTGTGAATGGAATTCTGTTCTTGATTTGGCTCTCAACTTGGACATTATAGGTGTATAGAAATGCTACTGATATTTGTACATTGATTTTGTATCCTGAAACTGCACTGAAATTGCTTAACAGTTTTAGGAGTCTTTGGGCAGAGACTGTTGGGTTTTCTAAGTATAGAATAATACCATCTGCAAACAGAGATAGTTTGACTTCTTCTCTTCCTATATGGATGACTTTTGTTTATTTCTCTTCCCTGATTACCCTGGCTAGGACTATGTCAAATAGGAGTGGTGAGAGAGGTCATCCTTGTCTTGCTCTGGTTCTCTAGGTGAATATTTCCAGCTTTTGGCCATTCAGTATAATGTTGGCTGTGGGTTAGTCATAGACGGCTCTTATAATTTTGAGGTATGTCCTTTTTTTGTCTAGTTTGTTAAACGTTTTTAACATGAAGAAATGCTGTATTTTATTGAAAGCTTTTTCTGTGTCTATTGAGATGATTATGTAGTTTTTATTTTTAGTTCTGTTTATGTGATGAATCATATTGATTTGCATGTGTTGAACCAAACTTGCATCCCAGGATTAAAGCCTCCTTGGTCTTAGTGGTTTAGCTTTCCGAGGTGCTGTTGGATATCTTTTACTAGTATTTTGCAGAGAATTTTTGCATCTATGTTCATCAGTGATATTGGCCTAAAGCTTCCTTTTTTCAGGGTATCTCTGTTAGATTTAGTATCAGAATGATGCTGACCTCATAGAATGAGTAAAGGAGGAATCCCTTCTCCTTGATTTTTTGGAATACTTTCAGTAGGATTGGTACCAGGTTTTTTTAACATGCCTGGTAGAATTCAGCTGTCAATCCAACTGGTCCAGGGTTTTTTGTTTTTTTTTTTTTAATTGGTAGGTTTTTCAATCCTGGTTCATTTGTGGAAATCATTATTGGTCTGTCCAGAATTTCAGTTTCTTCCTGCTTCAATCTTGGGATGTTGTGTGTTTCCAGGAATTTATCCATGTTTTCTGGAGTTTGTGTGCACAGAGGTGCTCATAATATTATCTGAGGATTTTTTTGTATTTATTTGATGTCAGCCATAATGTCACCTTTTTCATTTCTGATTGTATTTATTGGAATCAGCTCTCTTTTTTCTTTATTATTCTAGCTAGCAGTTTATCAATCTTCTTTATTCTTTCTAACAAACCAACTTTGGTTTCCTTGATATTTTATATGAATTTTCTCATCTCAATTTTTTTCAGTTTAACTCAGATTTGGTTATTTCTTTTCTTCTGGTAGCTTTGTAGTTGGTTTCCTGTAGATTTTTTAGTTTCCCTAGGTATGATGTTAAGTTGTTTATTTAAAATAGTTTTAAATACTTGATGTAGAGATTTAGTGCTGTAACCTTTCGTCTTAACATTGCTTTAGCTCTGTTCCTGACATTCTGGTATGTTGCACCTTTGTTTTCATTAGTTTCAAATAATTTCTTAACTTCTGCCTTAATTTCATTGCTTACCCCCAAATCATTCAGGATCAAGTTGTTTAATTTTCATGTAATTCTATAGTTTTGAGAGCTCTTAATGGTGTTGATGACTTTTATTGTACTGTAGTCTGACAGTGTGGTTGGTATAATTTCAGTGGTTTTGAATTTGTTGAGAATTTCTTTTTGGCCAAGTGAGTGGTTGATCTTGCAGGTGAAAATAAAGAGTTTTCTGTTGCTGTTGGGTAGAGTATTCTGTAGATGTCTTTTAGGTCCTTTTGTCAAGTGTTGAGGTAAGGTCCAAAATATATTTCTTTGTTTTCTGCCTTGGTGATCTGTTTAACACTGTTGGTGAGTTGTTGAAGTTTCCCACTATTATTTTGTGGTTATCTAAGTATTCGTAGGTCTCTAAGAACTTGCTTTATGAAATTGGGTGCTCCAGTTTGGGTGCATATGTATTTAGCATCCTAAGATGTTAAGTCTTCTTGCTGAATTGAACCCTTTACCATTACATTACACCCATCTTTGTCCTTTTTCATTGTTGTTGGTTTAATGTCTGTTTTGTCTGAAATAAGATTAGAACCCCCTGCTTATTTTTCTTTTCTGTTTGCTTGACAGATATTTCTTCCTCCCTTTACTTTGAGCCTAAGGACGTCATTGCATGTGAGACAGGTCTCTTGAAGACAGCATACTATTGAGTGTTGCTTATTCATCAAACTTGGTACTCTGTGTCTTTCAAGTGGGGCCTTCAGCCATTTACATTCAAGGTAACTATTGATAAGTAAGGATTTCTTCTTATCATCATGTTGTTAACTGATTGTATTGTAGACTTGATTGTATATAGTTGCTTTATAGTGTCAGTGTGCTATGTATTTAGGTGTGTTTTTGTGTTCACAGGTAATGGTCTTTTGTTTCCATGTTTACTACTCCCTAAGGACCTCTTTTAAGGTAAATCTGGTGTTAATGAATTCCCTTAGCATTTGCTTCTTTGGAAAGAACTTTATTTCTCCATTGCTAATAAGCTTAGTTTGGCTGGATATGAAATTCTTGGTTGAAATTTCTCTTTTATGAGGATGCTGAATATCAGCCCCCAATCTCTTCCGACTTGCAAGGTTTCTGCTGAGAAGTCTGCTGTTAGTCTGATAGGCTTCCCTGTGTAGATGACCTCCCTCTTCTCTCTAGCTGCCTTTAAGACTTTTTCTTTTGTGTTGATTTTGAAGAATCTCATGAATATGTGTTTTGAGGGTGGTCAATCTCATGACTATATGTCTTGAGGTATAGTATTTTGCAGGGTTTCTCTGAATTTCTTGAATTACTATGTTGACCTCTCTAGCGAGGTTGGGAAAATCTTCATGGACAATATCTTTAAATATGTTTTCCAAATTGTTTGCTGTCTGTCCATCTCATTCAGGAATGTCAATTAGTTTTATGTTTAGTCTGTTTATATAATTTCATATTTCTTGCAGGTTTTGTTCATTTCTTAAAAATCTATTTTTTTCTGCCTGTGTTGATTTGAAGGAGCATTCTTCAAGCTCTGAATTTTATTCTTCAGCTTGATCGATTCTATTATTATTATTTCTAATTACATTCTGAAATACCTGTAGTGAATCTTTCATTTTCAGAAGTTCAGTTTTGTTCTTTCTTAAAATGATTATATTATCTTTTAACTCTTGGACCACTTTACTTTTTTCCTTGAACTTGATTGCAACCTTCTGTATGTCAAGCTTCCTTGCCATATAGATTCTGAATTATATGTCTGTCACTTCAGCCATTTCAGTTTGGTTAAGGACCTTTCCTGGAGAGCTTCAGGTTCATTTAAAAGAAAGCGGCACTCTGGCTTTTAGAGTTGCCAGAGTTCTTGCACTGGTTCTTTCTCATCTATGTGGGCTGATGTTTCTTTAAACCTTTAAGTTGTTGTCTTGGGATGGGGTGTTTTGCTTTTATATTCTTTGATGTTCTTGAGGGTTTGACTGTGGTATCAGTTGGGTTTAGTTGATTGATTTCATTTCTGGATGCTTTCAGGGGACCCAAGCCTCAGCCCAGCACTTTTGGGCTATGTGCTGTAATCCTGGGGACTGTGACAAGTCCTGTGGCTTTGTTCTCTAGTCCCTTGAGCTTAAGCACCTGCTTTGCTCACGGGGCTGAGTTTCTGCAGCCTGCTTGCAACTACATTTCAATGGGGATTGCTGGCAAAAGTGCACTCGCTGGGTGTCAGTAGGGGGAGGCTGTGGGTGGGTGTGCACTGGTGGGGCTGTGTCTGCAAAAGTGCTCTGATGGGTGGGTGGAGTTGGCCAGTGAAACAGCTATGGCAGTGGCTTCTTTCAAGTGCTTCAGTTGGGCAACTGAGGTTGCACTGTAAATGGATGCAGCCAGGCAAGGACTCTAGTGGGCTGACAGACAGCAGGGTGCTCAGATTAGATTGGCCAGCCCATGGGCAAGACTTCCTGTTCTGCCCATAACCAGCAGCTAACAAAGGCTAAAGCCACCTAGATGAGTGTGGCAAGCTTTGGGGAATAGGTGCCCTGGCCATGCTCCACTGCAGTTATTCCCATACAGAGTCCTCTGGATTCCATGCAGGCTGTCATTCTGTTTCTGCCAACACTCTAAGTAGTTCTCACTGCCAACCCAAATGCCTATGGATGTTGTGGAATCTCCCAAAGCTAGGATCCCAAAGGTCCATGATGAGAGTGGGCCACTCCATGCCTATTTTACTCATCCCTTCCATAGAAGCCACTAGGGAATGAGAACAGGTCCTTATGTTTGGCAACCCCATGCACAGTTCCTGGTTTCCTCCCCTTTCATCCCATTGTCAGTGTTCTCCTCCTGTCCACCCTCCAATGCCTTCTTTTTGAAGATCTGTTAAGACTGTGCCAATCTACCTGACAGTCTCTCTCGGTGGGAGAAATTCTTCCTGAGAGCACTTAGTGGGCTATCTTGGCTCTTCTGTTATTAAGTTTATACTAGTATTGAAATGTAGTCATAAAAGTTTCCCCTTTGACCTATTTCCCTGTAAGAATATTTGTAACATAGGGCCTAATATTACTCAAAGTTTTAATAAAATCTGCTTGTAAACCTACTGTTAGGCAAACTTTTGAGGGCTGATTAAGTTTATTTAACTTTTTTTAGTTTTTTTTTTTCTGTTTAGTCAGTATCTGCAATTATATTTTTAGACATCAGTTTTACCTAAATTTTAAAACTTGTTGGTAAATTTGAAGACTTATGTAACTATTTTATATTTCTTGTTCTCCAATTATGCAATTTTCATTCTTACTACTCTTCACTCACAATATCTCATTTTAGTACTTATTGTTCAAATATCCAGAAGGTTGTCTATTTTGTGATTCTTTTTTAAAAGTAACTTTTATTATATTAATTGCATTTACTCTTTTCTATTTCATTAAATTTTGTTTTTAGATTTTGGTGTTAATGCTTTTATAATCTCCTTTGCTGAATTATTTATAAGTATTCATTCAAGATAATACATTACCTTTATGTAAGTGATTTACTACTTCCTATTCCTAAATTTGATAATCATTTTCATGTTTTTCCATGCTACATATTTTTAAAATTTCAACAATCCTTGATCTTTTGGTCTTTTTTTCTTTCAATAATGTGTTTGTCATGACACATTTACTTGGTATAAATTATGAAATACTAGCTTTCTTTTGGATAGTAATCACATTAGTAATCTTTTTTACTTGTAATATTTACTTCAAATATATGTTTTTAAATATACAATTGTGTCTTCCTTATCATACCTTTTCTTCTTTCAAACTTTCCAATTTTAATCATCATGCAAGGGAAATGTTCATCTAGTCAAATTTTTATGATTTACTTGATTTTTATTTACTTAATTTTTTAAAAAATGAAGGATGACTTTTTGAAAATATGTTTTATCTATTTCTGTAGAGATTATCATATTACTTTCAGAAACATACACTGAATACAATCAATTTCGTTAAAGATTGTCTTAATAATGAACCATTTCTGGATGTTTTTCTTCTTCTTTTAATGGAAGTCTATACTCTTCTTGCTGTTTCATAACTGAGATTATTTTTCTTTTTAGCATTGATATTCAGGATGATGTTTGTTTATAGCTTTTACCTGATATATTATTTGGTATCAGTATTATACTTCATAGGAAGAATTTAAGTAGTGAATCACTGCAGGTTATAAATCAGCCTCCACTTAACAATTCTGGATGAAAGGGGCAGAGTCGCTCCAGAGAAAAGTGATAAATCAGCTTTTGGTTTTTATATTTCCTACCAAAATCCCAGAAACAAAAAAGACAAAATGATACTTCAGTTGACAATTATTACACTTTCAACTTTGGCACTAAGGAGCATAGAATTATTTTCAGTTATTCATTTTAATAATTAGATTTTTAGTATGCTGTTGCACATGCAAATTTATGATAATCACTGCAGTACCTAATGGTGCACTATTCTTTTCTGTTTCAGATTCCTTTTTGCCACATAGTGCCATAACATATACAAAAGGCCTTGTCACTTCCCAATTTTAAAGACAAAACTGAATTCTGGTCAACAAAATGTGAATAACAGTGTCTAAAATTGATAATAAAACAAAAGAGTCAACAAAAGCAAACAAGACACAGACAAAGAAGGATTATTTAGAAAAATGTTTATTTTTTTTAAAGGAAAATCTTTTGATTAGAAATAAAATCAGTATGACATAGTGGATAAATAAACAAAAAAACTATACTAATGTATGTTAAATGTGCATTGGCACAATCATAGCTCCCTACAACTTCAAACTTCTGGGCTCAAGGGACCCTCTCTCCTAAGCCTACCAAGTTGCTAACACTACTGGCATGCATGACCAGATGGTGATTTACTTTTGGAGACATGTTCTCACTATGTTTCCCAAGCGGGGTTTGAACTCTAGGCCTCAAGTTATCTTCCTGCCTCATCCTCTCAAACTGCTGGGATCACAGGCATGAACTACCAGGCCTGGCCCAACACTGAATTTTAATAACAGGTTTTAATTATTGATTAAAATGAGGATTTTAAACTCAAATGGCTCTGTTTACTCAAACACATGACTGTCCTTGAATGTAAGAAACTGACTTTTTTAGGCCTTAGTATGGTTAGATGACAAATGCATCCACCATCCTGTGCACTGACATATCTTGATTAGGTTTCTTTTCCCTTCTGAGCTGGGTTTACCATGTGTTTGTTAAACAAGTTTCTCAAGCTGGCTTTCTCTGACATAGCAGAATAAGATTCATATGGTCTGAAATCGACTACTAGAGGGCTGTATCTTCCAGTGGCACAATCTTTCTTGAGAAATTATTAAAACTAAAGGTCAAGTAAAGAATCCATACATTTGTTCTATGTATTCATATAGATTGCAAATTGCATTATATTATCTGAATATATTTTAGAAATCCTTATATTATCTATTGATTGTAATGGTCTATTTATCAATATGGAAATGAAGATATAACATATAGAGCTTGCAATCAGTTCTGATTGTTTGAGTTTATTGGACTGAAGAAAAAAATTGGTTACACATATAGATTAAATGGTTAGAATAATCCAAATATTATTTCTACCATATGGCAGGATGGTTAGATAATTTATCCATAATCCTCCTAAAGTATAGAAATGTGAGTGAAATACCACAGATATATTCTGATTTACATAAAATTGTTGGGGATATTTGCATTTGTTATGAGATCAAAAGATATTAATACTAAGAGATCTCTTCAAAGCATATTTTGAATATTTTTTCCTGATTATATAGTTATATTATTCATTACAAAATATACAAAGATAAAAATGTAAAACAAAGAAATCAAATGTCCCTAGAGTGGATTCTATATTATTGTTTATATTATTCTCAACTTATGTGTATTTTATAATTGTATTAATAATGTTCTTACATTTAAAAATATTTTATGAAGATAACACATTGGAAATAAATATTCTTCCAAAGTAGCCTTTTCATGGCTGCATAGAATTTCCTCAATAAATGCTTTTTACTTTGGCAGCCCCTTATGTTGACCATTTAAGTTATTTCCCAGTTTTAGTTAGCATCCTTCTACTATATGTTATTGCAAGTCTTTGATAATTTATTAGAATGAATATTTGCAAATAGAGTTATTTATGATGTTTAGTATACTTAGCCACATTTTACTGTAGACAATTTGAACCTGTGTATAATGCTACTAAAAAAAATGGGCTACACTTACTCATACATTTATCATCGTCAAATATTTTTAATAGCAGTCACTTTTATAAAGAAAAATGTCTCGCTTTTGTTTTAATTGTATTTGTTTACTACAGACACCAGTGCATATTTTAAAATTTAAAAAAACCCTTAATAATTAGGTGTCATCATTTTAAGTTTTAATAATTCTTTAGTTTTACAATAATGTTTTCAAATAATTCTCATTTTCATTATAATCTGGAAATTCTACCCTTATTGAAATCTTTACTCTGTTGTTCTACTTCAACCTGGAATTATATAAATTAAACCTGAAAGTAAATGCCTGCTTATATTACCACTACCTATTCTTACAACTTGTTTACATAAAGATTCTATTTTACTACACTTGTTTATGGAATAGGAACATGTTACTTAAATGTCTAAAAAACTATAATCTTTGAGAAACTTCTGGACCTACATGTAAGGAAGAAAAGGAAAAAAATACAAAAAATGGTGATTTATTTTAATACAATTTGAAAAAATAAATTACTATGTTAACTGTTGCTCCTACTTGAAATTTTGAATACTATACCAATTTGAGGCTTCCAAAATGTATGTTATTCCCTATTTTAGAAGAATCTTTGAGTACTTTTATAAAAATAACAAATTTTTAGACTTTGATATATTGTGTGCAGACATCTTCTGATTAATCTACTACATTATTTTAATTATTATCTTCTTTAAAATTATTTTCTCATATTGATTTAAATATTTCACTAAAAGATAATGGAAGGAAAGGGAATAAGAGGTTTATTTCTAATATTCAGAGATGAAGCAGGATAGATTATATATGACTGTTAAGTGATACTAGAGTATTGATTGTTTCAACCTCTGAAACTTTTTGTTGAATATGAACAGAACCATTAGACCAAAAAAGATACTATAAATATATAGGTAATCAATGTCTGATAAGACACTACCTATTTGATGCTTCAGTGATGCTACAGAGAGTAACAAGTTAGGGAAGCTAGATGGCAATCATTCTACATGAAACCTCAGGATGGGGAAGTGAAAACATATTTGGTTAATCTGTTAAAACATTTTCATTTTGGCACATCCTGAAGCACCAGTAAGTGTTGATATCTGATCACTCCTACGGAACATTCACTTGCCCTGTGGTGTGCTTAATCCTTTATGAATTTGTCTTGACTGTCTAACTAAATAATATTGTCCTTGGGGGCAAACCATTTCTGTTTGCGTCTGTATTTTATGAGGAAGATAGCAGGGTGGTTATATAAGTGGCAGATAGAATAATTATAATTGTATGTAATACATAATTAAATTATAATAAAATATAATTGATGTCTATTCTTCTTATATCTTAATAGTATCTTCATAATGTTTCTTACTCCAGAATAAACTCTAATTACATAGATTGCAAATTGCATTATATTATCTGAATGTATTTTAGAAACCTTTATATTATCTATTGATTGTAATGGTCTATTTATCAATATGGAAGTTAAAGATGAGGAAAATCATCAGGTAATATTTTGAGACTTCACTGAGGCTACACAAAGCACAATAAAGCCATGGGTTTAAGATGCTTTTGAAAATGAACAGGCCTGAGACCCAAATTCTGAATAACTATATATATCTATGTTATGTTTCATCTTGTCCCACATGCTATTGTCATATTCTATATATTGTGTTTGAAATAAATACATGTCTCTTATTGGTTATATCATACTATTTTCTATAATAGTGGACTTTTAAAAACTATATTATTTTAAAATATCTTAAATTTTTATTTTTTAATTTATTCTGTCAATATCTAAAATATGTCAGTCTCTCACCATTGTGGGTTGTATATTTTTTCTGACTCTCTGAAACACACACACAGAAATATAAGATATGTATATTACATATATGAAATACACAGTTTCATGTCTGTTTAATTGTCTTAAAAGATTTTATGTTATCAATGTGTTTTTATTCATTCTTTTACTTTGGTTATATTTTATATTTTTTCTCAATGTTTTTAAAAATTTTGCTATATTTCCTTTTACATCTGTTAGCATTGATTTGTTTCATAACGTATTTACGTTATTTAAAGCCAAAATTAGGTCATGCTATTTTTGATTACTTCCCATCCCACTTGGAGTAAAATCTAAAGTTCTCACTTTCCTCTACAATCCCAGTTATCTGCATCCTACTAACCCACCTCTCTCGGCCCCTGCTTGTAACATTCTCCCTTTGCTCCCTCTTCTCCCGTGATACTGATCTAGCTATTTCTTGAACTGGCCAAGCACACTAGTACCACAAGGCTCTTGTATGTTCTCTTTTTGTGGAAAGTCTTCTGTTGATAGCATGACTTAGCTGCTTATTTCCTTTTGTCCACTGGTCAAATGTCAGTGTTCAAATTATCAGCAAAGCTTTGTGTGATAGGCAGAATTATTATCCAAAACAATGTCTATGTTTTAATCTCCAGGAGCTGTAACTATGTTAAGTTACGTGACAAAAGGGAATTCAGGTTGCAGATGCATGTAAACTTGCTAGTCAGCTGACCTTAAGACAGGGGGATTATCCTGGCTTGTCAGAATGAGCCCAGCTGAGTCACAGGGTCCTTTAAAAGGGAAGACGAGGAATAGGAAAAACGGTCAGAGTGACGCCATGTAAAAAGTCAATCCATTGTTGCTGACTTTGAAGATAGAGGAAGAGCGCCATGGGCCAAGGAATGAGAGCAGCTTCTAGAAGGTAGAAAAGCAACCAAGCGGATCCTACTCTAGAATCTCTAGAAAGGAACTCAGCCCTACTGACTTTTTGATTTTAGCCCAGTGAGACCCATGGCAGACCTTTACATTATGAATATAAAATAATAAATTGATTTTCTCTTAATTCATGAAATTCTGGTAATTTGTTACAGCAGCCATTGGAAACCCATATACCTTCCTAGACCAGCTTATGTGAAAAAGCATACGAACCCATCATTTCACTGTTCCTTACCCCATTTTATTTCACTTCATAGCATTTATTATCACTTATTGTATAACATAGTAGGACATAATATGATAGATATTCTGTCTATATGTGTATACATACTATCAATAGTATGCATACTATTAGTAGTTTTGATTTGAATATTAATATATTATTCCATCTTTCTCCAATATATATTTTTTTTTTTTTGAGACGGTGTCTCGCTCTGTCGCCCAGGCTGGAGTGCAGTGGCGCGATCTCTGCTCACTGCAAGCTCCACCTCCTGCGTTCACGCCATTCTCCTACCTCAGCCTCCCGAGTAGCTGGAAGTACAGGTGGCCGCCACAACGCCCGGCTATTTTTTTGTACTTTTAGTAGAGACGGGGTTTCATCGTGTTAGCCAAGATGGTCTCTATCTCCTGACCTCGTGATCCGTCCGCCTTGGCCTCCCAAAATGCTGGGATTACAGGCGTGAACCACCGCGCCTGGCCTCTCCAAGACTTTTTAATTTCGCTCTTTGTCTGACACATTTCTATTCACTAAGACTAAGCCTGAAATTTTCTCCTTCATAAACTTTTATGGAATTCCTGCAAAATTAAAAAAAAATTTCTCTAACAATATGTTAGCAAATACAGACTTGATCTGCTTACATATCTGAGTCTACAATAGACTATAAACTTTTGTCAAGAAGGACTGTGCTTAGTTCAGCTTGTAATCATGACTATACTCATTCATTTAAAATATTTACCTTGTTTCTACTGACAGGTATGAAACAAGACAGATAAGTATGCAGAGAAATAAATATAGAAAAGTGACACTTGCTATGACTATATTAATTTAAGGTTAAAAATATGGAATGTCTGCCAGTGGTGATAATTGGAAGGGCAGGCAATTCTGAGATTGCAAGGTTGTAAAGGCATCTCTGAGGGAATGCCCTTTGAGCTGAACGGTAAGACGTACATAGCTATGGAATACTCTCTGAAGAAAAGGCATCCCAGGAAGAGAGGTGAGCTGATTCAAAGGCCCCAAATGGGAACAAGCTTGCGATGTTGGAATAACAGAAGGAAGTGCAATATGACAGGCTTATAATAAACAAGGTGGGGAACTTGTGTGTGAGGTAGAACTGAAGAGGCAAGCAGGAATCATGTTGGTGAAGTGGAATATGGAATTTGAGTTCTATTTTAAGTAGAATGAGAAGCCTCCAGAGGGTTATAAGCAGAGTATGGTATGCTCAGTTTTAGATTTTAAAATATTATTGCTACTGCAAGATGTTTGAATAGTCCCAAGGCAAGAGTAGAAGCAGGAGAATTAATTAGGATATGGCTGTTGTAGTCCAAGTGGGAGAGGAGGCTGGTGTATGGGAATCATGACAGGGTGTAGATAGCACAGTATTTATCCAGAAGGGATTTAACTAGGAGGCAAACATAGCTAGAGCCCCTGGTCTTCACTTATAGAGGCATCTCATGAAGCCATTTGCCTCATTTTGTATTCAAAATTTTATAATGTTTTTCTTGATGAAATATTTTACAAAATTATATAAAATTCAGATCCCACAAAATTTGAGTTCAAATTTTCTGTCATGTATTAAATTGAAACAAAGATTACCTAAGCATAAGCCATAGGGTCATCATTAGTTTTATATGTATGTTACACACATGTACACACACACATACATACACACACACATTTTTTTTTACCTTGAAACATTTAAAAATCTGTAGGGAAAATAAAGTCCAACAAATAACATAGGGCAATCTTCCAAAGGTGCCCAGGACAATTGGCTTCAGAATCACCATAGCCATTCCATTGCCACTAGATTCTACATTCCAAAGAAGTTAAAAAAAAAAAAAACATAATTTCTTAAATATTTCTTATTCTACTCTTTTGCCAAATACATTTTTTTTTTGGAAAGAGACTGAAGCTGCCCAGAATTGAGGTAACTATTTCAACCAAGGAGTAATTTTATGTTTTATCAAAAGGCACTGATTACCACTTAGGAGAACATTTCTATCTATAGCCAGATCCATCTGGATGATAATGTCCATTAGTTAGGAAATGGAACATCCACATGTTTTCCAACATATAATCATCTGATCTCTAAATAGCAAATCATGCTATTTTAAGTGTCTTAATGTGCCTTTTTAACATATGTAGGAATACCATCAACCTTAATTGTATATTCTTTCTCCGTATACTAAAGACACATTTCTATATACCCAGAAATCTGCAATTTTAAAATAACAGACTGGATGGATATTAGACATAAACATTTCACTATGCAGCCTCCTCTACATTAAGAAATAGACTCATATGAAGATAGAATGATGGACAGAAACAAAAATTTATTGAGGTATGATTTCCTTTCAAATTTTTTTATTTTAATTTTAATTCGTATTACAAGACAGTACACACTGATATGAAGAATAGTACAAATGACAGTGTTCCCCCTCATGCCCCACTCCTCATTCCCAAGCTCCAGTGATAACTATGGAAAATAATTTGGTATATATACTTCGGGATCACAGGTGTGTGTGATTAGTACATATGGAATTATGTACTAGTTCTGTATTAGCACATAAAACATTTTCTCTTTTCCTGATAACTATGGGTTTTTTTTTTTTTTTGTAATTTAGCCATTCACTTACTAATAGATATTTAAATTCCCTTCCTCTCCCTTCACTTCTACATTCTATTATAGTTACCATCAAAATCTTTGTGCATATACTCAAGAAATTTCTGAAGGTTATTTCTATGTGTTACATTTCTTAGAAGAAGAATTACTAAGACAAAGGCTAATCACCCTTTGTATTTTAATGATTACTACGTAACTTACTTTCAACATGCTATACTAATTTATGTTCCTCCAAAAAAATATTTGGCAACATTCTTTCTCAACACAACTGCCAAAATACTAAGGTAAGATTTCTTTCCTTGTAAAAATGTTTGTTTTTCCTAGAGTGTCAAATTGCTTCTTTCATTAACATTTGCTTGGGTTTTTTCCTCTGCTCATTTTTATTCCAAACCCAATTTTTGATACAATATAATCTCCCAATATAAAACTTCTTGTATGGGCAAAGAAAGTAAGTAGTCTATCACTTCCTTTGATTTCTTATTTCTGTCCTCTGGTTTCCGTTCCAGCAGGAGCCCTGGCTCCTCTGCACACTTAGAACTTCTAGATTTTCAGAGCAAGAGTGCTGCTGGCACTCTGCAACTTCCTTTAATACTGCCGTGGGAATATCCTTCACCTCTTGCTGATCAACCAGCTCATATTACTAAAATCTTTCGTTTTCTTTCTAGGATTACCATCTTATATTAGGAGCAAATACCTTGCAGTAGATTGCTGAGAAAGGGCTTATGAGCAATCAATTGCTTTAATTAGAGAATATTAGATTTAATTTTGAAAATCAGTAAAGGAGTAATGTGACAGACATAAAATATAGTGTTTAGGCGATGTGAAATACATTAGTAAATAATCAGATCATTATTTGATATATTCATTTTGTAAACAGAGTAGCTTGTCTGTTAACTGCTGGCATAGGAATAAATGGCTCTCTTGTATGAAAGTATATTTGTACCTATTCTCAACAACTACAATCTTTATTTTTGTTTAAAATTCACAGTAGTTGTTTGGTTTCCCTTGTTAAATTAGCTCTCTATCACATGTCAGTTCTTACCGGAGTCAGTGAATCAGAGGAGAGCCCATACTCTTCCTATTCTTTCCTGCTAGCTCTCACCCTGACATTCCTCTGCCCAATACAAACACATTCTCTCTTCTTTCCTCCTTTCAAAAAATGCCTAAAATAGCAGAAGGTAAGCTCTCTCTCTCTTTCTCTCTCTCTCTCTCTATATATATATGGCACTATCATAACTTTCATGAGTTTCAGGATGCAGATCCTGTAGATTTTGTGACTTGTGACTTCCCTTTGAATGTTTAAAATGAGCCTGGAGAACCCTACTTCCATGAGGAGTTAATATACATTCATACATATACTCACATATATGCCAAGGGAAAATATTGAAGGCTTTTTTGTAACTATAAGATATTTTAGAAGCTTTAATATGCTTGTGTGCAAAATAACTATTCAATGCTGAGATGTGATGTTTAGGGTATCTCAAAATCTAATTGCTTCTAGATTCTTTAATTTTAACAACATCATGGTGAACTACTGTCCAGAGACTATTTTGAAAAACTTAGCTTGCATATTCTTTTTGGTCAATTATTTCTGAGTCTCATTACTTTCCCAACAGTTTAGAATGCCACATAGTTCATACCCATAGAAGTAGAGTACTATATTTGGCATTTTATATTGTCTTATGGGATTTTATGTACAAATATTTTAATTAAAGCCAAGTTTAAGGAAAATTTTCAACTTATTGTTGATTTTATGGCATCTTCATTTTCTTTCTTTATTACGTCAGAGGTGATGAACCACATTTTCCTTTGGGTGCCTATAGGTCACTGATTCTCAATGAGGAGTGGGTGTTGGGGGCAGTTTTGTTCCCCAGAGGATATTTGGTGGTATCTGCCACTGACATCTAGTGGACCAAGGCCAGAGATGTTAAACATCTACACTGCACAAAGCAGCCCCCAAAACAAGTACTAGTAGTATCAAAGTTGAGAAAAACTGCTGTAAATAGTTGAGATTTCCAGAAACTCTATTCACAAACAAAGTGATACTGCAGGAAAAATATGGAATGTCCAAGTTAAACTAAAAACCAGAAGATATACGAATACGACATTCTTTCCTCTCAGGTAAAATAAACATTGAATCGGAAAAAACAACTTTCTCAAACCCCTAAAGTGCAGGTCTAATTATAAACTCTCAAATAGTGTAAAATAAACATTAACCACACTTGATAGGTAAATTAATGCCATGGGCCAATTTCATGCAATCCTCATGCTTTGACACTTTTCTTAACATTTTCCCTCCTTTCTAATGCTTAGATTGCAAGTGGATTTCTAATTCTTATTCCACTCATTACTTAACAGAAACACTGAGGTCACAGCAAATAAAGCAGTATGAGTTAATGAGAACAGCTTTAGCCAAAGAGGAGGTATTTCTCCAAGTACATCAAGTGCTTCACATATATTAAGAAACCCCAGCTGAATCAATTTAATAATGTTGGGATTTACACAATTATTACAGAACCTTCATTATTCACCCAGTCTGCGCATACCACAGCACAAATGAACATCTCAGTCTGGTGGTATTAACATTGCCATTTTCTCACCCATTCCCAGACCATCTGCTCCATGCTGATCATTCACTGCTTTAACATTTAACAGTTACCCAACTGCAACTTAGCATATTTGTGTACTTTTGAAAACAGCTGGTTTAATAACTTCTTCAGAGCTTTTGGATAAAGAAATTGTTTTGTAGTGCTTTATAATAGTCTTTTTTTATTGGTGCCTCTGAGGAAAGATTATTACGGTTGCTTCATTTATGCATCTGCAATCACTCGTAATATTTCTTGTCACATTTGGAAACATATTTTCAGTATTTATAGCACAATAATGTAGGAAATCTTTATTGCCCTTTTTGTTTTGCTGTTTGTTTTTTTAAAATGTCTCTGAGGACTAGAGTAAAACCTTTTGCATGAAATAATTTAGAGTAGCACGATGGTATAAATTTGAGTTGTTTCGGAGTTCCCACTCACTTGCTATGCCATATGAATTTGTTTCTACATCAGTGATGTTTCTCTTTTGCCTCTTTGTTAAAGAAAATGCAAGAAAAAATAACTACTTGTTTCAATATTCCAGGTTTCTAACTAGACATATTTCCCCTGAGGAGGTTCTTAGATAACTTTGTGAATCTGCTGCTTTGTTGATGACTGGAAATGGCCCAGGGGCTGCTTCTGGGTGCTGGCACTGTTCTGATTTTTGAGTCTGTGTAGGGGCTACACATGCGTATTTACCTAGTGAAAATTTATTGAGGTGAACCTTTTGCATACTTTCTTGTGCATATATATATATATATATATATATATATACGTGTTATATATACACATATAATATATGTAATATTTCAATAAATTGTTCAAAAATTGAACCAACAAAGCAAGAGAAAGAATTTTACTGGGTTGTCTCAATGCTTATAGGCCAAACCCTAAACTCTTCACTCAGTTGGTCTTTGGTCTTGACCTCTCACTATGACCTCAGACTGATAGGTTACCATTCACTTTATATTTTGTATTCAGCAATAGAAAGATAAAGGATAGATAAAGGATGAAACCCAATTTTGTTGAAACTATTCAGTTTGGAAGTCAGTATAATAAACCACTTTATTATTCTTTATAAAATGGATACGTATTCCACATATGTAGGATTTTTAAAGATTTTTTGAATTTTACTTTAAGTTCCTGGATACATGTACAGAATGTGCAGGTTTGTTATGTAGGTATACATGTGCCTGGTGGTTTGCTGCACCTAACAACCCATCATCTAGATTTTAAGGCCCACATGCATTAGGGGCCATAATAAATGGGCAAAAACTGGAAGCATTCCTTTTGCAAACCTGCACCAGGCAAGGATGCCCTCTCTCACCACTCCTATTCAACATAGCACTGGAAGTTCTGGCCAGGGCAATCAGGCAAGAGAAATAAATAAAGGGTATTCAAGTATGAAGAGAGGAAGTAAAATTGTCTCTGTTTGCAGATGACATGATTGTATATTTAGAAAATCCCATCATCTCAGACCATATATGTGGGATATTCTAATGAGACAGTTGTATTGAGAAAATAAAGCGTTTTTGAAAAAGTAATTTTATATTTTTAAATGCAAGATGTATGTTTAAAGTATCTACTGTTATATAACAAATTACTTCACAACTTAGTAGCATGGAACTACAAGCATTATCTCATAGTATTTGTAGGTTAGGAGTTTGAGAGCAGCTTGGCTGGATGGTTCTGGCTCAGAGCCTACTATAAGGCTGCAGTCAAGTTGTGGTCTGAGGCTGCAGTTTCTGAGATGTCTCACTCACATGGCTGCTTGCAAGCAGTCCAGATTCCTTTTTGCTGGCTGTTGTTAGGAGGCTTTACTTCTTAGTTTCATGCTATATAGGTTTCTCCATGAGACAGCTTGAGTATTCTAACAACACGGCAGCTCATTTTCTCTTGAGAAAGAGAGAGAGGGAGAGAGAGAAAGAGAGGTTACATATATTTTATTACTTAATGTTGAAAGTCACACATTGTCACTTCCACCACATTCTGTTTATTAGAAATGAGTCAATGAGTCAGTACATCTGGCCCTCAGTAAAAGAGAAGGTAATTAGGTTCCATCTTTTGAAAGATTGCAAAGTCTTGTGGACTCATTTTAAAATTATCACAGTCTTATTACTGTTTGGTGTTTTAAGTGCTCTGGATGGCTGTCAGTGAGATTCTGAATTCATTATTTTAATCATTAGCATTCTAATTTGGTATTAAACTAGTACACATTGTAACAAAGTAAAGTTTAATATAGCACACGAGAAACTTTGTTAACAACTATAAAAAAAGAAAATAAAAGAACCATTGCAGTTACAAAAATTATTCTGATTATTGCCACTAAATGAACAAACACACAGAAAGGAAAATGTTTGCGTTGCTTTTTTATTTGCCTTTCTTTTCTACTTACCAAGGTTAATTTCTCTTTAATATTAGGAAGAACATTGATAGTTTACAGGATTAGTGATCGAAAACACTGTATTTTTCTATGATTTTTTGTAATGCTCTAAAGAAAATGTCTTGAAATGTAGGTGGTCCGTAAATGCTCTGCTTGTTGTCAAACTTAAGCATCTCTATGGGGAACAAGCCATTCTTGCCAAGTTATTTGGGAATTCCCATTATTCTTATGACACATTAGTAGGAGTGTCACTGCAACTTTAAATAATGTCAATTATCAATGTACAGCTTAGGTAGATTTTTTTTCTTCACTAATGTCTGAATTTTACCTTTTATTTGTTTGAAAGAGACAATCTCCAGATGTTACATAAGTTGATATTTGTTAAGAGTTAAACAAAATTTCTGTCAATTGAAATATTAAAATTGAACATTAATTTGTGATTTCTACTTATGAGCCTGTAATCAGCTTGTAAAAAACATAAATTAGGTTTTTTGAACCTTTATGTTCTTTTTTTATATATTGTGTTGCAATGAGTAGATTTTCATTAAATTGCAGTCAAATGAATTTAGAACATTTCCAATGCAGAAAGAAAAATATATAGAAAATCTTATATGTAAGACTCATTTCCTATTTATGAAAAATTTTCATAGGCATTATATACTGAGAAATTACATGCACCACAACTTACAGGACAATGAAATGAAAAGATGTAATTGATGCACACTCACTACTTATGACACTGAGATGTATTTTCTGCATTCTTTAATGACAGTGAAATGTTTGACGATGAACAGTAAGTACTGATGAAACTGTCAATATATTAGTATCGATTCACTTTTTAATAGCAGTAAAATAATTGTGCATGCGGAGATATATTGGAAGTCTAATTTCAAACCAAATGCTCTTAGAGATAAAATTTTCTTTCCTTACATCCTGGTTTTTCTTCAGAGGCTAGAAATAAAAGGAATAAGTGAAATAAATAGCATTAGTGATAAGAAAAATATATTCTCAGCTGTTCTAGTAATTTAATTGGTATTTTACATATAATACATTTGACAATACTGATCAGATTATAAGGTTTGCTTTTTGAACTACCAATGAAGATAATATTTTAAAAAATGGATTCTAATTTACTTACCCCAGTTACGTTTTGTGTAGGTGTTTGTGTTAGATACAGTATTTGAGAAAATTGACAGAGTTCACCATCTTTGCAAACAATGTAAAAGACCAATTGATTTTGACCTATTGATTGCAAAATTAGTTGTATTTATACATTATTCAAAAATAAACCCTATTTGTCAATTTACATGATAGATATAAACATTTTTTAAAGAACAGAACATTTATACATTTCTGTTTTTCTTTTATGTACTTATGAAGTTATTTTATTTTCTCAAGTCCAAGACATTTTATATCAATGTGTCTTTTCAAATGTAGATTGCATTTTGCTTAGTTTTTTGCTTAAGCTTTCTTACCACCTGTTATCTTTAATGGCTCAGAGCTTTTGTTACACAATTATTTTCTCATAGATTAGAAGCTATCTTAAACCCTGTCTTCTAAATGTATTAAAATACAAGAGAAGATACTTCAGTCAAGATGAAATTGGGGGCTGGATTTATTTTCTCGCCTGAAACAAGTCCCCAACAGTAAACAGATGATACATTAAAATGATAGTATTTGAGGCACTAGATGTGAGACAACAAAGGAAAGGAATCCCTGAGAGACAGTTAAGATAGATAAAGTTTGTAAGACAAAGTAACAGCTAGAAGAAAGGTGCACAGAATAAAAACCCCAGAAATCTATAGAGTCCAAATGGAACTTTAAGCATAGTAATGATCAAAAAGTATGCAAGTAAGGAAACTTTCTGAATCTAAGGAAAGAAGCATGCAAAACGTTATAAGGAAGATCTCTTAGCCTTCATATACAAACTGGAATAATAACTGTTTCAACCAGTTAGACTAGAACATATCTAAATTCATAGAAAATTGGCTAGAACTAAGAAAGGTCTTGTCTCAGTAGTGGGTAGTAATTAGACCTAGATTAAATGCTGCTGTGGTCCTGCCTAACAAATCAACTTATGTTTTTTTTCCTTTGTGAGTAACTTTAGTGTATCCTAGAACAAATCTAATATAAATAATGCTTTATATAATATAATATAGAAATATTATTATTAAAATAAATATTTAAATCTTCCCAGCAGTATTTACAAGGTTTGCTATGGACAGAAGATTCATATCCAAAGAAACAAAAAAATATAGCTTATAATGAGAATTAAAAGTCAATTAATTAAAACTTACCCAGAACTGACACAGATGTTAGAATTAGTAGAAAAGGACATTAAACAATTATAATGCATTTTATATTGTCAAAGAGATAAGTACAGAAATGGAAAGTTAATCCCCAAAATGGTCCAAATTGAACATCTAGAACTGAAAACTAAAATCTTTGAGTTGAAAAAGATTATATATTGGATGGGATTATTAGCAGACTAGGTATTACAAAAGAGAAAAAAAAAACTGTTGACAACATAGCAATAGAAGCTATCTAAAATGAAATATATGGAAAATTCAACTATAAAACAAACAAAATACTGAACACAGTATCAGAAAACTGAGACAACTTTAAGCAACTTCAATGTGTGTCTAATTCAAGGACCAAAGGAAAATACAGAGAAGAAGACACAAAAAAAATTTGAATAAATAATTGTCAAAAATAATTTTCACACATGATCAAAACTATAAACTCACAGATTGAAAACGATAAAAAACCTGAAGATAAAATAAATGAAGACAATTTTACCTCATAGCAGCATATTGCACCTACTACTCACACTATAATCTTATTGTCTGAAATCAGGGAGAAAGAGAAAAACTTAAGCTAAACTGGAAATAAAATCAGTATGATAGAAGATTTCTCAACAGAAGCAATACAAATGACAAAGCAGTTATTCAAGATCTTTAGAATAATGACAGAAATAATACTGTTAACCTAGAATTCCACATCCAGCATTAATATCTTTCAAAAATAAAGCTGAACACTTTCAGATATACAAAAGCTGAAAGAGTTAATAATTACCCATAGACCCACGCTGTAAGAAAGAGTAAAGAAAGTTTTTCAAGTAGAAGGATAATGGTATTAGATGGCAATATGGATCTATAAAAAGAATTAAAAAACACAGTAAAATTTGAATAATACATAGAATAAGGTATAATATTACTTTAAGGAAGACTCTGATAAGTTAAAAAATATTTAAAATCAACCTTAAAACAACTACTAAAATGATAACACAACGAGTTGTAGCTCATAAACAAATGAAGAAAATAAAATTAGATCATAAAAAGTACCTAATTAATCAAAGAAGGCAGAAAAAAATAAAGATAATTAAGAACAAATGAACTAAATAGAAAGAAAATAGTGAGAAAATGAAAAAACAAGCTGGGAGAAAATATTTGCAAATTAAATATCTGATAAAGGAGCTGTATGTGGACTACACAAAGAACTTCTAAAACTCAACCTTTTAAGAAGGGCAAAAATTTGAACATACATTTCATTAGCTATGATAAACCAATGGCAAATAAGCACATGAAAAGATGCTCAACAGCATTAGTAACTAAATAAATGTAAGTGAAAACTGCAACAAGATTCTGTTTACATATATTAGAATGAATAGAATTAATAAGACTGACCATACCAAGTGTTGTTAAAGATATGGAGAAACTATAACTATGCTAAAATGCTGGTGGATGTGTAAAATGTTGCACTTGGCAAAAAATGTGGCATTTTCTCAGAAAGTTAAATATGCATCAGCCATATGATTCAGTCACTTTAATTCTGGATTTTATTCAAAATAAATAGAAGTATATGTCCATACATAGATTTGTACACAGATGATTGTTGATGCTTTATTTAAAATATGCCAAAATTGGAAATCACTCTAATTGTTCACCAAAATGTGAGTAAACAATTTATAGCATACTCATATAACAGAATACTATTAATAATAAGATATAATTAACTATTGACGTATATAACACGAATATACTTTACCTTAGTTATGCTGAGTGAAAGAAACTGTACACAAAATATCAGTGAATACTTTACAATTCTATTTACTAAAACCCAAGAAAACCAAACTAGTCTGTAGTGACATAAACTACATCAGTTTTTGTCTAGAACTGAGTGGGACCAGGAAGAAAAGAAACATAGGGATTAATATAGCATTTGAGGAAATCTTTTGGGGTAAAAAACACATTATTTGTCATATCGTTAGGATGATGTGTCAGGTATACACATCTGTAAAGCTATGTTTATTTGTATGCTTTTAATTGTTGTACATCAATTATACTTCAGCAACTATTTTTATAAAAAGACAACAGCTGTGGTAAGCATATAAAATAAGATGAAAATTTAAACTTGACTTTAATGTTCCTACACTTCACATTGATATTTAAAACAAAGCTGAAAATATATCCGCTTTTTTGAAATGAAGTAAATATTTATTTACAATCAAAACTGTATCACCAGAAATGACAAATAAAAAAAGCTAAAAATGTCTGAAGCATCATATAAATCCCAAAAGTGACACAACTATTTTGGAATAGATTTTTTTAGAAAACTTTTAGGTTCACAGCAAAATGGAATGGAAACCAGAGTTCTCATATAACCCCTGGCTCCCACACACCCATAGCCTCACCCATTGCCTCAACAACCCACACCAGAGTGATACATTTGTTACAGCCGATGAACCTAAATGAACACATCATCGTCAGCCAAAGTCCATAGTTTACATCAGGATTTACTCTTAGTGTGCATTCTGTGGGTATTGACAATGCACATGACATGTATCTACCATTATAGTATCATGCAGAATAGTTTTGCTGCCTTAAAATTCCTCTATGCTCCACTTATTCATGCTTCCCTCTCCCCAAACCCTTGACAACTATTGATCTTTTTATGGTATCTCCGGTGACGCTTTTGGAGAGTGTCACATAGTTGGAATCATATAGTGTGTAGCCTTTTCATATTAGCTTATTTGACTTGGTTAATATGCATTTAAGTTTTCTTCATGCCTTTTGATGGCTTGATAGTTCATTTCTTTTGATGATGAATAACATTTCTTTGTGTGGAGGTTTCACAATTATTCATTTGCCTACTGAAGAACATCTTGGTTGCTTCCAAGTTTTGGCAATACAGTAGTACCCCCAGCTTATCCCGTTCCACTTTCCATAGTTTTAATTGCCCACAGTCGACAGTGGGGAAGCTGAAATAGGTAAGTACAATAAGAGAGGAGCGAGAGAGAGACAACAATCACATAACATTTATTGGATTATATTGTTATAATTGTTCTATTTGTTAGTTATTGTTAATCTCTTACTGTGTCTAATTTATAAATTAATCACAGATGTGTATGTATGAGAAAATATAGTACCAATAGATCTCAGTACTATCCATAGTTTTAGGTATCCACTGGAGGTCTTGAAATACATCCCCCATGAGTAAGGTGGGACTACTGTAATAAAGAAAGCTCCTATAGACATCCTTGTTTGTGTGCAGAAGTGTGATTCCTGGATCACATAGTAGGAGTATATTTAGTTTTAAACTGCCAAACTATCTTCCAAAGTGGCTGTGCCTTTTATCATTCCCATCAGTGGTGCAGAGAGCGAAATGTTACTCCACTTCATCACCAGCATTTGGTGTCAAAGGGTATCATTTTTAATAGTGCAGTTCTCACAGAGAAGACTTTCTAGAGCCATCATAAAGGTTGGTTTAAATTCAAAGCTCCCAACTAAAATCTTCATAATGACCAAAACCATTGTCTTCAACATTTGGATATTACTTTTTAGATAATTTGTTTATTGTTTTTGATGTTCAAATCAGCCCTGTAAATTAAGTGGGGAAGATTTAAGGAGTTTAAGTTTAATAGTGCCTATCTGATAGTCCTATTAAGATCAAGTGAGCTAATACACACAAGTTCTTCCTGACACACTGAGATAACTCATAGATCATTATATTACTATTCTTGTTGTTGGTATTATTATTGCTTTTGTTTTAAAATTCCTCCTCTTTTCTACATAAGGCTCACAATAAAAAAGGGTGAAGTTTATTTTCTTCATTATGAACAACATACTTCTTTCAGTTTACTTATAAATGTGACTATATAGAAAATAGACTTTATATATTTCTTCTTACATTTTCTTGTTGAATTTTCTAAATTAGAAGTTTCAGAGGCGACATGCTAGATCTTTATGTATTTACATCCCTGAAAGTGGACATAAAGAGAAATGACAGAAAAAGGCAGAGAAGCTAAGCTGGGAACCACCCAGGGAAGATCTCTGAGACACACTTCCAGCAAAAGAGAATATAAGGGTTTGAAAAAAATGGAAGGAAATGTAGAATAACAGTTCTCTCTACCCCTAGAATGGAACTCCTGAATGACTCTGACTTCAGTAACAAGAGCCGTACTTTTCACATTTGATGGGACACTTTGACTCAAATATCCCTAAAATAATTTTAAAATGCAAGGTCATTTCTATGCACACTTTATCTTTTTAACAGTTGACAAAAGCCAGAAATGGGAGAGGTAAAAATTATTTAGTAAGAACACTTAGGAAGAGTATATTAAAAACAGTAAGCTTTCTTGACAGTTTTCCCCAGGAAATAATCTATGCATATTATTCAAACTTTTCTCATATATGTGTTTATGTGTTTACTTCCTTCTTGTTGTTCTAAGCCCATAAAGCCAAGGCTTATTTTTTTATACAATTCCTAGCACATTATATAGCATAGGTCCTGATAATTTTAGGTGTTCCACAAATGCCTGTTAAATGATCAAATGGTGATATATGAACTCTCTTCCTCCAATTTTATTTTTCTAATTTTTGAGACCTCTTTTCCCTTTTATGAAAAGAGGGGATAATTTATGATGTAGAAAACAAAACCAGAAACAACTCCCAGGATATCATTAGTTAAGGTGAGTAATTGCAAGAAATTAAAATATTCTGTAACCTAGATCCTTTATTTATAAAATAAAGGAGTAAGGTTGCACTTGGAGAAAAATAGTAAATCTGTGATTCTAATTTTCTTTCATCTTTTTGGTCGTCAGAAAATTATAGATACAAAATATGAAGCTCTCTTACTGATACTTCATCTTTAAGCGTGATTATAATTTGCAGATAAGTAATTCAATCTATCAAAGTTCACATAGTTTTCATTTTCTCTTCTCTCAAATGCTCAGCAGAAAGACATGAGCAAGGTGAAAAATTAATAAGCACACATACTTCTTAACTTTTCTTACAGATTGTATAAGCATGAAAGCTTTGCTTTGATTCTTTTAGAAAAAAAAAAAAAACACTACCCAGCAATTATAGGTGTGTAAGTAGAAGGTAGTACCAATTTGCAAAATAAATTAGTTTGACAATCAAGTTAAAACATTCCACAATAATTGTGTAGATAATATGTTAGTAAAGTGGCACTTTATATTTCTTGAGTATGACAGTGTTTACAGATGCAATTGTTTGTTTTTATTGATATACTTGTCCATTCTTCTACATCCTAGGTAGTCCACTATTAAAACGTGGGTAATTGTTATGCACACATAAACATTAGTATGCAGTATCATTCAGTAGAATTCAATCAGTTACACAGACTAAACCTTGTATTTATGGGCTTACAGAGTGACGATTCATGAGGATTTTTAAAGACATTTTCTCTCCCACAGCCATCAATCAAAGTGACAGCATTCCTTAGATTAACTTTGGATTCCCCAGCACAAATTAATTAATCTGTCCACTACTTCCTATCTCAGTGTTTCAATCAGCCAACAAATAAAGCCAATCAAGATTTCAATTTCTTGCTGATTAGCCAATAAACTGTGACAGTGGACTTGTGGCAGGACTTCTGGGACTCTCATAGTAGCTTACTTATAGATGGAGCAATGTTATGATCAGTCTCTAAACCACAAATAAGAAGAACATTGCGTTTTCTTCCCACTTACCTTCAGCAAGGGAAAGGACCTTTTCAGATAGAAACACAATTGTTAAAACAACCAGTTGCAAGTACACTCACTTTGAGATTATATTGTCATCATTTTGGTAATGCTGCTGCTTTAGAAGTATCAAATTGTGTAAATGCCATGAAATTTTGAATTAAAAATTATTATATTCAAATAATGTATGCATACTAGAGCCGTCACTTTTCCTCATTGTCAAGAACCCTATGGAAAAGCACTCTCTACAACAAAGGAACCATTACTTACTGCTTTCTATGTATTTTATAGTATATAGTAAAATTAATCTAGCATATGTGTTGTCTCCTGTAAATCCTTCTGACAGGAGAATAAACCCAACTAGAGGAAAGAATACGGACTGAGTACCCGAAACCTAACATTAGTCCAGACTTTGCTAGTAAGTTGTATGCACTTGAGAATCACGTATTTTGTACATGCTTTGGTTTTCTCATAGGTGAAGTTAAGAATGTAGACTAACTTCTAAAATTGGATGACCCAGCCAGACACAGTAGAGTCTTTTTTTCTTACAAAGACAACATCTAGACATTTTCTCCTCTTTTTGTTTCTGCCACTATCAGTGTTTGAAGTTTATCAAAGTATCAGTGACATCATGGGCTTGACGCCCAGCAGAAAGCAAATGCAAGATAAGGTTAGTGACCTTTTGGTTCCCCATTATACTTTGCATTTCATTTCTTCACCTCTTGGCTGGGTGAGGTAGGAGTGGGAGGATTAAAATAAATCAATCCTGCTCCTCAAAGTGTGTATGATATCATCCATTCCTCCTGATACCATCTATCCCTCTTGACAGTTCCTGACCTCAACCAATCTAATCTTCTCGCCATTCCATTTCATTTCTTAAAGATTTTTGCTCCTGGATAACAATCTTTATTTTAGTGCCTGCTCCTGTCATCTTGGAAGATGACCTGTCAGTTCCAGGGCTTGTTCATTCCTTGGTGTTCTTATTTCTAATGGCATTTTCTTCCATTCCACCTCAGCCAGCCATTCCAGTTTTACAACAGAGTGAATCACTTTTGAAATCTCTAAGCAAATATTTTACTGTCTACACCAAGCATCTCTTACCTTTCCAGATAACTTGTTCTAGTGCATTTACAACTAAAATGATTTGACTTCACAACAATATTAATGATAATCTTTTGTCCATCATTATAGTTGGTTTTGAAATCCCGTTGCCTGTCTCATCTTCCATTGATAATGCCTTACAAAATCTCAACCATATTTATTATTTAAGTTCACAGATTTTATTTGGTCATTTAATACGACCTGAAAACCAACTATTAGTTACTCATGAGCTTGCTTTCTTACTTTTTGGGATGAGAATTGGTTCGTCCTCTCGCAGCTCACATTTCTACCTCATAATCCACTGAGAAAATGTAAGTGCAAAATCTGAAACCCTCTTATATTTGCATCAACAAATTTAGTTTATCCCTTGCAAATGTACTCAACTTGTTTTCCTCCTCAATATAATAAAATAACTATTCCTTGTCGTATTAAATTCCATTTTCTGTATTTCTGTTCTGGGCCTAATTATCTTCTTTTATGAATTAATCTTGTGTTTTTTTAATTATTTTTCTGATTTCTTACTCTTTGCATTTCATTCACTTCTCTGCTGTCTCATTGGGGATAAAAAAATTCTGCACTATCTACTATTTTATAAAATTGAAGAAAATTTAAAAAACACTGAACACACAATATCTTCAACAAACAAACAAGTTTGCTACACGACTTGTTTCCTTTCATATATCTCTGTTGACAAGTTTATTCCTTAATTTTTAGATATTCTTACTTAGCATCCAAGCAACTCTAAGGCTATATGCAATATCAAACTTTTTTTTTTTTTTGAGATGGAGTTTCGCTGATCTCGGCTGACTGCAACCTCTACCTCCCAGGTTCAAGCGATTCTCCTATCTCAGCCTCCTGAGTAGCTGGGATTACAGGAGCATGCTACCACATAGGGTTAATTTTTGTATGTTTAGTAGAGATGGGGTTTCATCATATTGGTCAGGCTGGTCTCAAACTCCTGACCTCAGTTGATCTGCCCACCTCGCCTCCCAAAGTGCTGGGATTACAGGCGTGAGCAACCATGCCTGGCCTACCAAACTCTTAATTTGTAAGTAGTCATGAAAATATGCCACTCAGATATCCTTTCAAATTAGTAATTCCATTTGATTACAAGGAGTGAAATCAACTGATAGTTTTTAGCCTCAGTGCTTTCAAAACCTTCTTCAGTTTTTAAGCTGAGACAACTTTTTCCCAGACAGCCCCCGACCAATGACTGTGTATGGCAAGAGTACCAGAGCTCAGCCTTTTCTGTCAAATGCAGATCACCTCAAAAAGGCAATTTACTTTCTATTTCAAGACTATATTTTCTTCTTTTACACCATTTATAGGAAGGCATGATTGTTTTATTTATTTCATTGTTTTATTATGCTTGTATTTTTTTTAAACCTATCTCCCAGCTAGAGAACAAAGTTTAAAGCACGGCTTAAAGACAGAACTCATGTAAGTTCCCAAAGAATGCCTAACTCTTAACACAGCATTCTCAATACATTTTGTAAAATTTTTTTGAAGTTTTGGCCAGAGCAATCAAGCAAGAGAAAGAAAAGGTATTCAAATAGAAAGAAAAGAAGTCAAACTATTCCTATTTGCAGATGATATGATTCTATACCTAGAAAAGCCAGAGTCTCTGCCCCAAAGCTCCTTGATCTGATAAACAACTTCAGCAAACTCTGAGGATACAAAATCAATGTGCCAAAATCAGTAGCATTCCTATACACCAACAAGATCCAAGCTGAGAGCCAAATCAAGAATGCAGTCTCATTTAAAATAATTACAGAAAGAATAAAATGCTTAGGAATAGAGCTACCTAGGAAAGTAAGAAATCAGAAATGACACAAACAAATGGAAAAATAGTCCATGCTCATGGATAGGGAGACTCAATCTTGTTAAAATGGCCATATTGCCCAAAGCAACTTATAGATTCAATGATATTCTTATCAAATTAACAATGACATTCTTCAAAGAATTAGAAAAAACTATTTTTAAATTTATGTGAAACCAAAAAAAAGCCCAAATAGCCAAGGCCATCTTAAACAAAAAGAATGAAGCCAGAGGCATCACATTACCTAACATCAATCTATACTACAAGTCTACAATAACTAAAACAGCATGGTATTGGTATAAAAACAGACACAGACTAATGGAACAGAATAGGGATCCCAGAAAAAAAAAGTCCACGCACCTACAACCATGTGATCTTCCACAAACTCAACAAATACAGGCAATGGGGAAATGATTCCCTATTCAATAAATGGAGCTGGGATAACAGGCTAGTCATATACAGAAAATTGAAACTGGACCCTTTTGTTACACCGCATACAAAAATAAACTCAAGATGGATGAAAGAATGAGATATAAAAGCTAAAACTATAAAATCCCTGGAAGATGACCTAGGAAATGCCATTCTGGACATATGACTAAACAAAGATTTCATGACAAAGACACCAAAGACAACTGCAACTAAAACAAAAATTGACAAGTGGGACCTAATTAAAGTAAAGAGCTTCTGTACAGGAAAGGAAACTATCAATAGAGAAAACAGGCAAGCTACAGAATTGGAGAAAATATTTCTACACTATGCATCCAACAAAAGTGTAATATCCAGAATCTATAAGGAATTTAAACAACCAAGCAAAAAAGTAATACCATTAAAAAGTGGGCAAAGGTTATGAGTAGATACTTCTCAAAAGAACCCTTAAAGTGACCAAAAATTATGAAAAAAAATGCTCAATACCAGTAACTATTAGAGAAATGCAAATGAAAGCCATAATAAGATAGCATGCCCCACCAGTCAGAGTTGATATTATTAAAAAGTCAACCAATCAGAGATGTTAGTCATGTTCCAGAGAAGATGGCAACACTTATACACGGGTGATTTGAATCTAAGTTAGTTCAGCCATGTGGAAAGCAGTTTGGATATTTCTCACAGAACTCAAAGCAGAATTATCATTTGACCCAGCGATCCTATTATTGAATTTATACATGAAGGACCATCAGTCTGCCATAAAAACACATGCGTGCATATGTTCATCACAGCACTATTCACAATAGCAAAGACATGGAATCAACTTAAGTGTCCATCAGTGGCAAACCAGATAAAGAAAAGGTAGTACACATACACCGTGGAATACTACAAAGCCATAAAAAAGAATGAGATCATGTCCTCTGCAGCAACATGAATGGAGCTGGAGGCTATTATACTAAGTGAACTAACACAGGAAAAGAAAACCAAATACTGCATGTTCTTACTTATAAGTGGGAGCTAAACATTGAGTACATATGGACACAAAGAAGGGAACAACAAACACCAGAACTTACTTGAGGGTGCAGGATGGGAGGAGGTGAGGATTAAAAAAAAACCCTATTGGATACTACACTTATTACCTGGGAGATGAAATAACCTGTACAACCAAACCCCCGTAACATGCAATTTATCTGTATAAGAAACCTGCACATATAGCCATGAACCTAAAACAAAAGTTTAAAAAAGTTTATAAAATCAATAAATTAGTGAAAAAAATGAATAAATACTTTAATGATTTCTATATCTCCCTTTTAAAAATTGATCTTCATCCAAATTTTCAATATCTGCCATAGACACTATAAAATAATTTAAACTGAGATTTAAATTATAATCATGCTGAAAACATTACCAAAAGTTTTCATTTATTTTATTTTTGATTTACTTCTGCTTCATTTTCTTTAATATGCATAATAGATTTTAAATGCTTTCAAGGTCTATGGCAGTTTATATGGAAGATACCAATGAGAAGCAAGCAAGTATAAAAGTTAGTCACACTATCAATTTAGTCAACAACTTAAAATGCTTTCCACTTCTCCCTTTAGCTGTCTTTAACTCTCTCTTTCTCTCTCTGTCACACACACACACACACACACACACACGAGTGTGCAGGCATGCCAATGACTTCAGCCTGTATCGCACAGCTTTATAAACTTAGAAAAACCTAATTTTGAAAATATCACAACTATTGGGAAACACTGCAAAACAGGCAAAATTGTATGAGTGTGCATGTGTGTCTGAATAGTAGTGCTTTCTCCAAAAGAGGGCTCTCATGACCCTCTTTCAGGTTTTGCTGTGCCTTAAAAATCGAACAGAAAAGAAAGAAAGAAAAAAAAAAACTCTGGGTAATAGATAAACAGAAATGAAAACACACAGAAAGTAAATTCCCCACTGAATGTAATAAAAGAAAATCAAACTAAATATCATTGTGGTGCTCAAATGACAGCGAAAACTCCTTAAAGTTAAATCAGATTACTAAATACAAAGAAAATGCCTAATGGTAAAGTATAGCAGCTCCAAGAAATAAGTCTATGCTGTCAGTGAGATATAACTGAGAACGTATATAGTATTGTGTTAACATTTAATTTTCAAATATTTTTTGGAATATGTTAAGTGACTTTCAAAACAAAATTTAAACTTCAAATTATTTTCGTGTTCACAATTGCAGGTCCAAAATCATGCAGCACATTATGAAAATATCCTCTTCATTTCAATAATTTTAAAATAAAATTAATGTGATTAGAAATGCTAAAATTTTGTACTAATTTAAATGTAGGTTGATGATGAAACATGGGATATTTAATGTCACTTAGAAATTAAGAAATTAAATTACATATTAAGTGCAGTTCACTTTCCTGTGGTATATCTCTACCTATCTATAGTTCAATTTCTCAATCTTTCTATTAACCATAATGTCCTCTAATCAGCAATAATTTTTACATAATACAGATAAAGAGAAGAAAGTCATTCTATACAAAATAAAAAAAAGTTTAAGTAGAAATTCATTGAGTAACATTTTCCATATGGCTTTGTGTTTTTTTCTCTTTTAAATTGTTTAACATGTTAGAAAAGAAGACATTCATCATATTATAATTTAATTAGAAATATCTGTAAAAACATGAGAGAATCCATATATTTCCTAAAAATCTTAATTGAACTTTGCGTACTTAGAATACAGAGGCTATTTGGCCAGGCATGGTGGCTCACACCTGTAATCTCAGCACTTCGGGAGGCCGAAGCAAGCAGATTGCTTGAGCTCAGGAAATGGAGACCAGCCTGGGCAACATGACAAGATCCCATCTCTACAAAAAAAAAAAAAAAAAAAACCCACAAAAACCAGCCAGGCATGGTGGCATGTGCCTATAGCCTGAGCTACTAAAGAGGCTGAGGTGGAAGGATCACTCGAGCCCAGGATGTCAAGGCTACAGTGAGCCCAGATTGTGCCACTGCACGCCAGCCTTGGCCACAAAGCAAGACCATCTCAAGAAAAAAAAATAAAAAAAAGAAACACAGAGGCTGTTGACAATTTTCCCAGGAAAACATTTATGATACTCAAGTCTGGTTGAAATTATCTTGAACCAGTCATTTAGCTTTGTATGATCTTGTGACTATAAACTAGCAAACCTCACAAGATTTGGTAAAATTGGATTAAGTGTCTCAGGAAGTGCAGCAGTTTAATGTGAAGAGTAATTAACTGATAAATAAAGGGTAAGCATGTCCTCGAATAACTAAAGAGATGCAAGTTTTGGTCCCTCAAAAAAACAGATATTGCTAAAATAGTAGATTTTAAATGTTCTCACAACAAGAAAATAAGTAGATGAGTTGACGGGTAAGCCCATCAGCTTCATTCAATATTTCTACAACAGACACATATATCAAAACATCACACTCTATCCCATAAATAAAAAATTATTATTTCTCCACAAAAACATATTTCATTCTATTCAAAGCAACCAAAAGCCAACACATAGACATCAAAATTTTTATGCAACTTTGTAAAACACTAAATTCATGATAGCCTACTGGAAAAATAACTTGGTTCTGACATAAGTAATCAGAAGTTTCTTTTGATCCAACATTTTCCCCAGTTTTCTTGAGGTATGACTGACAAATAAAAATTGTGTACATCTAGAGTATGCAACTGGATATTTTCTTATATGCGTACATTGCATCGACCACTACATATAGTTACCCTGTGTGTGTGTGTGTGTGTGTGTGTGTGTGTGTGTGTGTGTGTGTATTCCACAATTTACGCAGGTTACATTCTTTTTATATTATTACTTAACTTTAAGTTCTGGGATACATGTGCAGAACATGCAGGTTTGTTACATAGGTACACATGTGCCATGGCGGTTTGCTGCACCCGTCAACCTGTCATCTACATTAGGTATTTCTCCTAATGCTATCCCTCCCCTAGCCCCCCACCCCCTGACAGGCCCCAGTGTGTGATGTTTCCCTTCCACACAGGTTATATTCTTAAGAAATAAATCCCGTTATCTATAAGCATGTATTGGACACCTATATTATTGGGTCAGGAGTTAGGCCTAACATAATTCAGAGTTAAGAAGACTAATGGATAGAAAAATAAATATGTGTATATTTTGTGGTTGATACAGCTCAGTGTGCACAAATTGGCAACATAAGAGTACCAATAAAGAGAGGCATTGGAGATACATTTTTAGCAATATCTAATTTCTTCACTAAACCTTATTTAACATAGTTTGTGGTTATTATATCTGGACATTGAATTGATATACAAAAGAACATAGCTGGTAAATTGGAAGTTTATTTTTTTCCTGGCTATATATTAGACCACAAACCCTCCCACTACAAGACTGTATAAATATAAATCTGTATAAATTGTATAAATATAAATATGTATATAAAATTGTATAAATATAAAACTGTATAAATATAAAAAACTGTATAAATATAAAATCTTAAGAGATATATAATATATAACAAAGTAATTTATATATACTTTAAATATTTATAAATAAAATTTAAATATTTAAATTTTTATATTATATACAAGCCATTATATAATTATAATATATAACATCTATTTTATGTAATTTATATAATATATATTTTATTTTTAATTGTTTAATTATTTTGTTTGTATTTTTATTTTTACTTTAAGTTCCATAGTACATGTATGCGCAGGATGTGCAGGTTTGTTATATAGGTAAACATGGGCCATGGTGCTTTGCTGCATCTATCAACCCATCACCTAGGTATTAAGCCTAGTGTGCATTAGCTGTTTATCCTAATACTCTCCCTCCCCCATCCCACCCCCTGACAGGCCCCAGTGTGTGTTATTCCCCTCCCTGTTTCCATATGTTCTCATTGTTTAGCTCCCACTTGTAAGTAAGGACATGCAGTGTTTGGTTTTCTGTTCTTGTGTTAGTTTGCTAAGGATAATGGCTTCCAGCTCCATACATATCCCTGCAAATGATGTAATCTTTTTCCTTTTTGTGGCTGCATAGTATTCCATGGTGTATATATACCACATTTTTAAAAAATCCAGTCTATTATCGATGGGTATTTGGGTTGATTCCATGTTTTTGCTATTGTGAATAGTGCTGCAATGCACATATGCATGCATGTATCTTTGTAATAGAAAGATTTATATTTCTTTGGGTATGTACCCAAAATGGGATTGCTTTGTCAAATGATGTTTCTGCTTCTAGATCTTTGAGGAATCACCACACTGTCTTCCACAATAGCTGAACTAATTTACATTCCCACTAACAGTGTGAAAGCATTGCTATTTCTCTGCAACCTCGCCAGCATCTGTTGTTTCTTGACTTTTTAATAATCACCATTCTGACTGGCGTGAGATGGTATCTCACTGTGGTTTTGATTTGTAATTCTCTAATGATCAGTGATGCTGAGCTTCTTTTCTTTGCTTGCCACAGTAATGTCTTCTTTTGAGAAGTGTCTGCCCATGTCCTTTGCCCATTTTTTAATGGGGTTAATTGTTTTTTTCTTGAAAATTTGTGTAAGTTCCTTGTAGATACTGGATATTAGACCTTTGTCACGTGGATAGATTCCAAAAATTTTCTCACACTATGTAGGTTGCCTGTTCATTCTGAGGATAGTTTGTTTTGCTGTACAGAAGCTCTTTAGTTTAAGATCCCATTTGTGAATTTTTGCTTTTGTTGCAATTGCTTTTAGTGATTTTGTCATGAAGTCTTTGCCCATGCCTGTGTCCTGAATGGTATTGCCTAGATTTTCTTCTAGGTTTTTTCTAGTTTTGGGTTTCACACTTAAGTATTTAATCCATTTTGAGTTAATTTTTGTATAAGGTGTAAGGAAGTGCCCCAGTTACAATTTTCTGCATATGGCTAGCCAGTTCGCCGAGCACTGTTTATTAAATAGGGAATCTTTTCCATATTGCTTGTTTTTATCAGGTTTGTTGAAGATCAGATGTGTCGTTTCATTCCTGAGTTCTCTAGTCTGTTCCATTGGTGTATGTGTCTGTTTTTGTATGAGTACCATATATATATATATATATATATATATATGTTTTATATATATGTATATATGTTATATATACATATATAATACTCCATATATGTATATATAATTTATATATGTTATATATAATCTATATATTATATATTAATAATATATAAATATACAATTTATAAATATATAGTATAAATAGATATAAACAAAAGAATATTAATTATTAATTATACATTATGTATTATTGTATAGTATATAAATTATAAATTATGTTATATATAAACATATAATTTATGTAATATATACTACATATAATTTATATATTTTAATATGATTTATTTATGTATATTATAATTTATAGACATATAATATATAGACATATAATCTTATAATCTATATAGATGATATATCTGTAAATTATGGTATGATTATGTATGTAATCTTATAATCTTAATCTTATATATACAATCTTATCATTTTAATCTTATATGTATGACCTTATTATATATCATATATAGGTATTTACATAATAAACTTATGTTTACACAAGTTTACACAAATGTATATTGATATAATAAGTGTAATAAATATATTTTTATGTAAATATTGATATTAATATAAAAGTATGTTTATATTATGTATAGCTACATATAATTTTATAATGTATGTAATTAATTTAGGCATCTTTTATATATAAGCCTCAGAATAAATCAGACATGCTCTCTGTTGCTAAATATCTTCAGTGTAACAACTTTTAACTTTATATGGACCACATTTACAGTTCCCTTTATTGGTCAAGCTTCAGTTATAGAGTACGTAATCCACTTCATATTAGCTGAAGTAGAAAATGATTTATTACAATGAATTAAATGACATATGGAATTTTTTCATGAGCTAAGCAATCATTTGAAGTTCCAAGAATCTCACCAATGACACATTGTAGAACTGGGCCACCAAAAGATCACTATACCCTGTCACTACAAGAAAAATTTACAATCAAGAACCTGGCTGCAAATTTTGAATACAGCTTTAAACCTGCTGGTTCCAACACCCTACTCTTCTTTCCATGGTATGCACAGGCACATTTCAATGCCTGATCCCATCCCTTTTGTCCCCCACAAGGATGAGGTCTAAATCCAGTCTCATTCTGGAGCATCTCTTGGTGAAACCTGAATCTCAATGCAGAAACTTAACAGCAAGACAGGTTCACTACTGAAGGCATTTTTTTTTTTCTAGAAGAAAGTTGAAATGCATTTTAAATACTCCAACTTAGTTATTTAGAATATACTCAATTTGCTTGGCAACGGTGACAACCTTTCCCTGAGGAAAGCATCTCTTGAGGAAACCCAGAACACAGATTATTTCTGGTGATAAAATTCCAACAACTCTTATCGCTCACAGGAAAAATCACAAATATGCAAGAAAATAAAACATTATAAGCAAAACTGACCTAAATCAATAAACAACACTAAACCATCAAAGACTATAAATATCAGAATTATCAGTTATGATACGATAAATTATCCCAGTTACAAAATAACTGTGCACAATACAGTTAAATAATAAAAGAGGGAAAATGTCCATGAGGAAGGAACAATAGTCCTTCAAACTAAGCTGACTTAATTCCAAGTTCCTGTAAGATAATCTCTACACCAGATCAAAAGGCATTAATGGATCTAAAAATAATTACATATATGTGTATATACATACATACATACATACATACATAAATTTCTACATCCATCCTTAAAACAATTTTTATTAACAAGGATAATTACAACCATCCTAACCCGTGAATATATATATATATTCTGTATATATATATATACAGAAAAACAGAAAATACTATAAACTTCACATTAAGTGTATGTAGTCAAATAAATACCCAGATCCAGCAAAGTCACCTCTAGAGCCCACATTAGAGTAAGCATTTATAAGAAAAAGGGAACAGAGAAATGGAGGTCTATTGGTGAGAAATCACAGAATACTCTCAGAAGAAAAACCTTTCTATTATGGCCTGAATTAAGTCTTCCCACCCAACCTCCTCACCCACCATTTATGTCTTAAAGTCCTAACTCCTGGTACATCAGAATGTAACTGCTTGGCAAGAGTCTTTAAGAAGGTAATTAAGTTACATGAGGTCATTATGGTGAATTCTAATACTATATGACTGACTGTCCTCATAAGAAGAAGATATTAGTACACAGACACACAGAGAAAAGACTATATGAAGACACCCGAGGAAGGCAGTCATCTGTCTACAAGCCAAGGAGAGGGGTCTCAGAAGAAACCAATCCTGCTGACATCTCAATGCTGGACTTCTAGTCTTCAGAATTGTAAGGACATAAATATCTGTCATTTAATCCATCCAATCTATGCTATTTTATTAAGGCAGCCCTAGAAAACTAATACAACCACTAAGTTGAGACATATGTGTAATAGTTATTAGACCTGGTAGATCAGACCACTAACTTGTGTGGCAGGGGTTGCCAACCTCTTTACATAAGAGACCAGATAGTAAATTTATGAGGCTTTGAAGGCTGTGTGGTCTCTGGCAGTACTCAATTCTGTTGTTATAGCATGCCAGCACTCATACAAAATACATAAAGTGAACATGGCTGTGTTCCAATAACTTTATTTACCAATATAGGCAGTAGTCTGGGTTTAGTTCCTGAGCTATAGTTTAATGACTCCTGTATGAGGGAATAAAGAAAAACAATCTTAAAATAGAAGGAGGTTAGAGGTGGCAATCTTCATAGAGCACTGCTTTTGGGAAAGAGATAAGTAACCTGGAAAGGGGAAATACTCCTAGGATTATTGGTGGTGAAAAAAAAAGAAAGAAGCAAGAATTGGATGACATAACAACTCTATATCCTCCGCAAGATAATCCATCTCTTATACTGAATGTATTAAGCCAATAGAAGAGGGTGCTGTTGACGTAAGAAATTATAAGCCAACTGAATCTCTCACCTTTGTCTGCATACAACTGTCATTTCTAGCTCAGGAAAATAATTTATTTTAAGCAATGGAAGAAAACATCTAAACATAGCTTTTATACAAAGTATATGTAATGTGAAATTTAGAATGCCATAATTTGGGGCTTGGCAAATTTAGTGGCAGCCTTAACAGGTAAAATTTGTGGTGCATTATACAAGGTTCTGAGTCTACTGACAGATTAATTTAAATATTTACTTCCCATCATTGCCTATTATTTCAGAAGGCTTTGTGTTGTTGGCCATTAAGTTACGATAGATGGATAGTAAGAGCACTGAAGACTGTAAGAAAAGATCTCAGACAGCAAGCTTAAAATTACATCATGATAAAGGGTTTGTTTGTAGTTATTCAAACACTTAATGACAAAAACAATATAGACTCTGAGTTTATTAATACTTTTAGGAAACTATTGTCAAAGAAGCCTCAATCCTAACTTGCAGAAGATGGTATCTGCCAAACCTCTACAGAACCCCAAGTTTCACTGTGCTTAGAGAAAGTGGGTTGCTAATAATATAATCTACTCTCCAGTTCTTATATGGAGGATAATACACAAGAAACAACATTCTAGATTGCAAAACTAAGGGATAATCAAGTAACTTATGGTTAGTGAGGCAAAACTATTCTTGGCCAAGAACCAGAGACTCTTGACTATTTCTTATTTATCCCTCATATGGAGGGGAGCTTTAAAAAATCCTAATTAAAAAGTAAAATTTATATACAGTTGGTCTTCAACTTATAATAGGGTTATGTCCCAATAAATCCATTATAAATCAAAAGTGTTATAAGAGGAAAATGTATTTAATACACTTAACCTGCTGGATATCATAGCTTAGACCAGCCAACCTTAATCATGCTCAAGATGCTGACATCTTAGCTTACAGTTGGGCAAAATCAACTGGCAGCACAGCACCCTGTAAAATATTGGTTGTTTACTCTCCTGATTGTGTGGCTGACTGGGAGATGCGGCTCACTGCCACTGTCCAGGAATGCCAGAAAGTATTGCTAGCCCAGGAAAATATCAAAATTAAAAATTTGAAGTAAGGTTTCTATTGAACTACGATCACTTTCACACCATGGTAGAGTTGAAAAATCATAAGTTGAACCACCATTAAGTCGACTGTCTGTATTTATGGTGTACAACATGATGTTTTGATATATGAATATGCTAGAAGGAAGTTTTAATGAGCTGTGTGGTTCCTTGTCTATCAATGTAAAAACAATGAGTTTTAACCAGATAGGTAGTCATTTGATGCTGATTGGGAAGGCTGCACACAGGTCCAGATCTGGGTCTAGTAGTAGCAACTTAAAGAGAATTTGGGTTTGGAGAGGTAACGTGTTTATAGAAATATGTATAGAAATAAGGATGTTTATGAATGTGCTCTGGTAAAGGGGTTGACTGTTGCTAACACATAGCTTTATATATCAAATCAATTTTATTCTGTGTTTTGTAACTGAGCTCTATTTTTCCCGCATGCATTTCCCAGGCTGCACTTCTCAATTTCCTTTGCAGTTGGGTATGACCATGAGACATAGTTCTAGCCAAGCACTTATAAGCAGAAGTGTTATGTGCAACATCCAGGAAGACCCGTGCAAGACATTTCTCCAACTGTTTAACTCATCCCTTTTAGTGAAGTACTTTTCCTCTTTCTCCTATTCCTCCCTCATTTCCAGAAGAACAGAATACTATGGCTCTGTTAGCTGTATTTGTCTGTGCTGCGACCTTGAGTGTGGAAGTCAGTATAGCAGAGGTAAAAAGAGTGGAATAAAGCTATCATATTATCCCAGCCCTGCTTGCTAATTTGTTTATTTGTTTGTGGGGTTTTGGTAGTTGTTTTACTTTTACCATGGGAGAATAAAATCTAATGTGTTTAAACCAAGGTATTATTATTATTATTATTTTATATGCACCTAAACCTAATCCTCACTAATGAAAATTTCCACATATTTTCATGAATGCTCTGAATTCTTTTCTTGAAAGGGTTTTAAGCAGAGGTAGAATTAGAAACATTACCAAAATTTTTTGTATTGATTTTCAGAGGACCGTTAGTTATGATAGGGAGTAATTGCTAGCCTCTAGAACATTGCTCTGAAAAGATTACACGTGAGTATACACAAGAACAGGCTATTTTTTTTAGCATTTTCTTGAATATATGCATTGCACATAAATTAAATGAACTGTTCACTTAGAATAGTGATATGTACCTAATTCAGATTCAAAATATTAATATCTTTTGTCAGATGGACTCTTACCTAGATGTTATAATCTGGAAATGACCAGATTTAAAAGTTAAATCATTCCTGGTAGTTAAAAAACAACTAAACCCTATATTTTATGTATGTTACATAAAATTAAGTTATTCATTTTATTGTTTTTCTCTTATTGTTACAATGCAGTTTAATTAAAATGAACATAACCATTGTTTACTATTTTTATTAATTACCTATTTCTTACATTACTGCTCTAAACCTTGATATACAGAAATTAAGTACGGTTTTCCAAGTACTAGAGATAAAAGAAAAGAGTGGAAACACAAAAAACATCAAATGGCGGGGTCAAAAGACACTGAGAGAATCTTTTTTTCACTTTATCATTGAAATTATGAATAATTCTAGAATATTTCTTACTATAATAGGAATAAGCTTTATTGAATCTTAAAGAAATGATGCTAGAGTTTGGTTAGAATCCCTATATATTTGGTTCTGCAGTTCAGAAGTGTGACTATCAGGCAGCTGGGTAGAATCTATTGGTATATCTACTGGAATAGTTATATTTTATTATTTTACTCATATACTACATTGTTTCTTCAATTTTCATTAAAATTATATTTTATAGTCTATAGGAAACCTGTGGAAATAAACTTGTCTTGAACCTCAATTTGAACTTTTTTCTTTTCTTTTTTTTTTTTTTTTTTTGAGACAAAGTCTCACTTTGTCACCCAGGCTGGAGTGCATTGGCATGATCATGGCTCACTGCAGCTTTGAGCTCCCAAGTTCATACTATCTGCTCCTCAGTCTCCCTGGTAGCTAGGACTCCAAAATGGCTGGCTAATTGAACTGGCATTTTAGTTTGAAAGATCAAGGGCTATTTTGAACTTGCTCATGGGACATTTGAATATCTTTTGAATATCTAGTCATATAATCTCAGGTATGAAATAATAACTATTTAACCATAAAATATAAAACTGGTGGAGAATTTGTTTCTTTCAAAGAGCTTCCCATTAAGTATTATGCATAATAGAAAATCTGAGAACCAAGAAAATTAATTCTTCTCTTGGGTAGAAAGCGGTGTTGGCAGTAAGCCAATGTTTCTGCCAAAAACAACTAAAAAATTATAGTTACAAAATTTATATATCAAAGACATAAGAAATCTGAAAATCTTAACAAGTTGTTCCAAGCAAATATTTTGAGACAGAGTACTAATTATAAGTGGAAATGTTGATAATTTATACTTCATCAAATTTTAATTTTTCTAAAAAGAAAGTCCACAGAGTACAAAGAGCATATATATATGCACTATATATATAGTATATGTACAAATAATATATATATACACTGTATATAAAGTAGTTACATATATATAAAAATAATATGTATTATATATTATTATATGTATATGTAAAGTAGTTCTATTCAGATAACATAAAATACTGCTAAAACTCTATTTCATATAGATATGAATATAGATATTCAAATGTACCTTGAGCAAGTTCAAAATAGGCCTTGATCTTTCAAACTAAAATGCCGGTTCAATTAACCAGGCATGGTGGCACATGCCTGCAATCCCAGCTATTAAGGATGCTGAGGAGAGGATAGTTTGAGTCTGGGAGTTTGAGAGTTCGAACAGAAACAACCTCATGAAAAGATGGACTAAATATTTAAGTAGGTATGGCAGGAAACTACACACAAATGACAAATAAGTATATAAAAAGGCACAACATTTTTATTTGTTAAGGAAATGCCAATTAAAACCACAATTAAATACTATTGCATATTTACTAGAATCATGTAAATTTATAAGACTTACAATGCAACATTTTGGTGAGGGTTGGTAGCGACTGAAGCTGTCATATGTTTCTGTTGGAAACCTAAATGGCACAATCACTTTGGAAAACAGTTTGACAGAATTTATATAGTTATACATTGACAGAACACTTCCACTTCTAGGTATTTACTCAAGAGAAATAAAAAACAAACAAAAATTGATTAAGTAAAAGCAGGAAATCCTTAAAAAATTAACAAATCCAGTGATATATATTAATAAAAGAACAAATTAATTCCAGATATTTCACAACTAAATGTGAATGGTAAATCAGTAGAGCTTTTAAATAAAAAAAAAAAAGACAATACTTCATGAACTTGGAGTAGAAACACATACATGAGATAGAAACTGTAAGGGAAAACTTATTATTGGATTATTTGAAGGTTGTAATATTATTAAAAATGAAAAAGAAACACTGTTTATTTGTGTGAGTGTATGTGTAGGGATATTCTCATATGTATATCTTAATAAGACTTTTATTCAGAATAATTTCTATAAGCAGCTTGTAAATCAATAAGAAAGACAATCTTATAGTAAGTAGGTAAGGATACAGAACTTGAACTCTCATATAGTGTTGATGACAGTACTGAAATGTACACACACATATGTGTACATATTTGCATGCAAATGAAATATATATCTACACTTCGCATATACATAATAGAAAAACACACATCTATCAAACAAAAGATGTGTACAAAAATATTCATAGCACTGTATTTATAATAACCCAAATCTGGAAACTACACACAATCCCATCAAGAGTAGTGTGGATAGACAAATTGTTAACATATTCAAAAAAGTGAAATAAGAGACTACCATAATAAGAAAGAAAAATCACAACTATATTCCCAAATATGAATATATCTGATAAATATAATGTTGAGTGAAGTGACCCAGAGACAAAGTATTGCAGGTTGAGCTTTTTCATATTCATAAATTTCAAAAGCAGGCAAAACCAGTTTGTGATTTTAGAATTGAGGATAGCAAGTATTTGGGGGAGGTGGCTAGATGGGGGATGAGAGAGGCTTTTGAGATGCTTCCAAGGTTCTGTTTCTTGATCTGGGTGTTACACAGGTGTCGTACATTGCAAAAACTCATTAAGCAATATGTGTATGTTTCTATCTCTATGCTATATTTCAATAATTTAAAAAACAGAATAAATGCTAGAATTAATTGAAAAATATAAACACATACATACATGAATCTATGAAGTCATCATTATTTAAAAATAGGAGAAAGTCAACATAATCAGACTAACCATATATTTTCACCATTTGATGTGACTATTGTGCCACATTTTTACACAGAATAATGTTAACTGAAAGAAGTAACTTAAAAGGCCCATGCCTATAATCTCAGCATTTTGGAAGGCTGGCCATCACTTGAGCCCAGGAGTTTGAGACCAACCTGGGTAACATAGTGAGACCCTACCTCTACAAAAGATTGAAAATAAAAAAAAATAGCAAAGTGTGGTGGTGCGCCCCTGTAGTCCTAGCTACTTGGGAGGCTGAGGTGAGGTGAGAGGATTGTCTGAACTCAGGAAATCGAGGCTGCAGTGAGCTGTGATTGCACCACTGTACTATAGCCCAGGTGACAGAGCGAGACCCTGTCACACTCACACATAAAAAAAAAAAAGAAAGAAATGAAAAAAATTAATTATTCATTTCTAGAAAACACTGTATTATTCAGTAATCATATAACTTTACTTAATGTTGGAAAGCTCTTCTTTATGGAAGAGCATTGTCTAATAAATGTGAGGGAAAGATAGATTTAGAAAATCACCATTTCTAAATAATTTCAACTTTTATTTTAGATTCAAGTGGTACCTGTGCAGGTTTGTTACATTGATATATTGTATGATGCTGAGGTTCTGGGGGGTATAGATCCTGTCACCCAGATGGTGAGAACAGTACCCAATAGGTAATTTTGCAACCTATGGTCAGCTTCCTCCCTCCCCCTCTAGTAATCTGCAGTGTCTATTTTCCCATCTTTATGTACATGTGTACTCAGTGTTTAGCTCCCACTTGTGAGAAAATGAGATATTTGGTTTTCTGTTCCTGTGTTAATTCCTTTAGGATTATGGCTTCCGGCTGCATCCATGTTGCTGCAAAGGATGTGATTTCATTCTTTTTTTATGCTGCATAGTATTCCATGACGTATAGTTAGCACATTTTTTAATCCAGTTTACCATTGATGGGCACCTGGGTTGATTCCTTCTCTTGTCTATTGTGAATAGCTCATTGATGAACATGAGGGCATGCATCTTTTTGGCTGAATGAGTTATTTTATTTTGGGTATATACCCAGTAATAGGATTGCTGGGTCAAATGGTAACTCTGTTTTAAGTTCTCTGAGAAATCTCCAAAGTGCTTTCCACAGTTGCTGAACTAATTTATATTTACACCAACAGAGTATAAGCATTCCTTTTCTCCATAGTCTCACCAGCATCTATTATTTTTTGACTTTTTAATAATAGCTATTCTGTCTCATGTGAGATGGTACCTCATTGTGGTTTTGACTTGCATTTCTCTGAAAATTAATGATTATGAGCATTTTTTCATATGTTTGTTGTTCTTTTGTGTTTATGCATTCTTTTGAGAAGTGTCTGTTCATGTCCTTCGTCCACTTTTTAATGGGTTTATTTGTTTTTTGTTTGCTGGTTTAAGTTCCTTATAGATTCTAGATATTAGACTTTTGTTGGATGTATAGCTTCTGAATATATTCTCTCATTATATAGGTTTTATATTTACTCTTGAAAAATTTCTTTTGCTGTGCAGAAGCTCTCTAGTTTAATGAGGTCCTACTTGTGAATTTTTGTTTTTGTTCCAATTGCTTTTGGGGACTTTGCTAAAATTCTTCACCAAGGCTGATGTTGAGAAGGGTATTCTCAGTTTTCTTCTTTCAGGATTTTTATACATTGAGGTCTACTATTTAAATCTTTAATGGATTTTGAGTTAATTTTTGTATATGATGAAAGGTAGGGTTCCAGTTTCATTCTTTTATATATGGCTAGCCAGCTATCCCTTTGCCATTTATCGAGTAGAGAGTCCTTTCTTTGTTGTTCGTTTTTGTCAGCTTTGCAAAAGATTAGATGGTCATAGGTGTGTGGCTTTATTCCTGGGCTCTTTGTCCTGTTTCCTTGGTCTATGTGTCTGTTTTTGTACCAGTACCATGCTGTTTTGCTTACTGTAGCATTATAGTATAGTTTGAGGTCAATAGTGTGATGTCTCTGGCTTCGTTCTTTTTACTTAGGATTCCTTTGGTTATTCGAGCACATTTTTGGTTTTATATGAAATTTAGAATTCTTTTTCTAATTCTTTGAAAATTGACATTCGTAGTATGATAGGAATAGTGTTGAGTCTGTAAATTACTTTGGACAGTATGGCCATTTTAATAATATTGATTCTCCTAATCAATGAGAATGGAATATTTTTCCACTTGTTTGTGTCATCTTTGATTTATTTCATCAGAGTTTTTAAGTTCTATTTGTAGAGATCTTTCACTTCCTTGATATTCCTAGGTATTTCATTTGTTGTGTGAATACTATAAATGGGATTATGTTCCTAAATTTACTCTCAGCTTGAACTTTACAGGTGTATGAAAATGCTACTGTTTTGTACATTTATTTTATATCCTAAGATTTTACTGAAGTCTTTTATCAGCTCTGGGAACTTTTGGTGGAGTCTTTAGGGTTTTGTTGGATATAATTATGTCATCAATGAAGAGCAAAAGTTTGATCTCTTGTTTTCCTATTTGGATGCCTTTTATTTGTTTCTCTTGCCTGATTGCTCTGGCTAGGACATCCAGCACCATGATGAAGAGGAGTGGTGAGAATAATCATTCCTGTCTGGTTCCAGTTCTCAAGAAGAATTGTTTCAGCTTTTACTAGTTCATTATGATGTTAACTGTTAGTTTGTCCTAGATTGTTCCTATTATTTTAAGATATGATCCTTCAATGCCTAGTCTGTTGAGGGTTTCTATCATGAAGGCATGTTGGATTTTATCAAAAGCTTTTTCTGCATCTATCGACATGACCATATGGGTTTTGCTTTTAATTCTGTTTATATGGTAACTCACATTTATTGATTTGCATCTGTTGAGCCAGGCTTGCATGCCAGAAATAAAGCCTACTTGATTGTGCTGTATTAACTTTTTGATGTGCTGATGGATTCAATCTACTAGTATTTTGTTGAAGACTTTTGCATCTATGTTCATCAGAGGTATTGGCTTGAAATTTTCTCTTTTTTTGGTTCTGTCTCAGCCAGATTTTTGTATCAGGCTGATGCTATTTTCTTAGAATGTGTTAAGGAAAACCCCTTCTTTTTCTGATATTTTGGGATAGTTTCAGTAGGATTGGTACCAGTTCTTCTTTGTACATCTGATAGAATTTGGCTGAGAATCCATCTGATCTGGGACTGTTTTTGGTTGGTAGTTTTTAAATTACTGATTCAATGTCAGAACTTGTTATTAGTCTGTTAAAGGTTTCACTTTCTTCCTCGTTTAACCTTGGAAGGTTGTGAGTTTCCAGGAATTTATTAAATTCCTCTGGATTTTCTAATCTGTGTGCATGAGCTGTTCATAATGGTCTGTGAGGATCTTTGGTATTTTTTTTGAAATTGGTTGCAACTTTATCTTTGTCATTTCTGATTGTACTTCTTTGGACCGTCTCTTTTTTTTGCTTGTTCATATAGCTAAGCAATCCATCATCCTGTTAATTCTCTTGAAGAACCAACTATTGATTTTATTGATATTTGTATGGATATTTGCATCACAATTTTGTTCAGTTCTTTTCTAATTTTAGTTGTCTTTTCTTCCGTTAGCTTTTGAGTTGATTTGTTCTTTTTTTCTAGTACTGTTAGGTGCAATGTTAGATTGGTAATTTAAGATCTCTTAAACTTCTTGATGAAGACATTTAGCACTATAAAATTCCCCTTAGCATTGCCTTAGCTGCATTCCTGAGATTTTGATGAGTTGTATCCCTATTTTCATTAATTAAAAAAATAGAAAATCACTATTTTTATAATTACAGTATGAATTTATGAAGAAAATACATGAAATATATGTTCTCAGGACATACACAAAAATCACATCATTCAATATTTTGACTGTTAAGGGAAAGAAGTAGAACTTTGCAAGATGAATAAAACCATCCCCAACCTCATTTGGTGATTAACTTTAGCTTCCTCTGAATGCCACAACAAAACATTGCATACCTTTCACCTATAAGGTATTCTTGCCAGCAATATTTCACTTCAGTCAAAAAAAGGCTTTAAATCAAACCTCCATTTTATGAGAAATACAGAGTGAGAAGATAATTAAGTGTGTCAATTTGGGATTTGAATACAAAATGTTTATTCAATTAGGTTGATAAATTATTGCTTTCGCATTGTCATAGTTGTTAACTTTGTTAGATGTAATAGGGTATTATGGTTAAGTCCTAAAATGTCCATATTTATTTAGAGAAACATAATAAAATACCTTACTGAGAAAATTCATAATGTCAATAATTTAAATATTTTATCATAAAAAGATAAAAATAAGAAAAAATGTGAACAATTATTAATCCAGTTAATGGGCATGTAGGTGTACATTATATTATTTCTCTGTATAATGTGGAATATTATTTCTAGAATTTAAAAAATTCAAAATTTAATATTTTTATATATGTATATATGTACATATATACACACATACATATATATAATAGTAAATTATAGATTTCTTATATTCTTTCTAATATTTTAGAGCTTTTATAGAGTTCACTTTGATTTTATTGTGGTGAGATGTACATACAAAGATTTTTTCAACAATTCATTATTTATATTTGAATGTATAGCACTGAGGTAATTTTGAAATTAAATGACATTACTGATTATTTTTCAAAAACATTGTCCATAGTGAAAAAAGCCCCATGTCCATCAATAATGTTATATTTTATTTACAGTTCTGCTGACTTCTATCTCATGTAAGCATACTTGATATTTCACAAAGCAACCAAACTTGTGAAAACTGACACTTTTCTGTCATTCTTTCTCATTTGTTTCTATAAATGTGTGACAGGCCAATTCTATCCTCAATGAGTGACTTGAGTAATTTATTTTAAAAATCAGTAAATCATATATTAGTACAGATAAATTTTAATGTTTTGTAATTGCAGATTGCTTTACTGTTTATTTTTTAACATATTGGTGGGGGAGTGAAACTGCCTATCATTTTTTTATTTATATCACCAAGACTGACAGATAATACCTTAATCTCTAATATTATCATGCCAAAATGAATTTTACCAGGTAATACTTTATTTAATTTTATTTTGTTTTATGTTAAATATTAAGATAATTATTTTGCACTTTACTGTTAAGTATAGGTTCAGATGGAAAACACCTTCTTTCTTTCTGGTGATCTATTGTTTGTGACTTTCTGAGAGTCTCTACATTCATAATTCAGGGAGTTTGACACCATGACTCTCTGGCTGAATAAAGAAGGTAGCATACACCCAAAAACACTGAGTTAGAAGTAAAAACTCAGAGAGAAGAGAAAGCAACTTATAGTTATGTTTGCTAAGATTGGAAATTTTCTTCGACAGTAGGCTTCTTATTCTAGCATTAAAATCTAGCCAAATTCACGGTGTTAGTCATATCTTGATTTTATTTCTAAATTTGGTGTCTAGGAAAAATGGTGTGCAAAATGTATTTTTTGTTTTGCATCATTTACTGCATATTTAGTGTGAGAGGATAAAGTATTTTTCTTTGTATATATTTCAATGTGTTTGTGCTTTTATCTTCTATTACTCATTATCTTTCACTGTTTTAGAAGAAAGCTAACTAAAAGAAAAAAATTCTATCTGCTACATTAACTTACATTGATTCAGTGGTAACTACAGCCAAGGGTGTTAAAGTGAATAGGTAATTATCCCATTGTGAGTTTCTCCAAAATAGATGCCTGCACATATATAATAGGCTGATTGGCCCACAAGGCTGATGTTTAGGTTTTCAAATATCTTAGAAATGCTTAGTTATCTGATTCTTTATTCAATATAGAGTATTTTGCAGTGTTTAACTTACAAAAGTTAGTAGTTTGCTTTTTATTCTACTTTATATAAATATTTTTGTATTAAAGAAGTTTTAGTATCACAAAGAAAATCTAGTGGTTAACTATAGAGGTAATATACAAGAGAGGATAGAAGTAGCAAGTATCTACTGAGTACCTGCCTTGTAGGTACTGTAATATGTTGTTTAAGGATAGTATCAGTAGAAAAACCTTGTAAGGTAAGAAAAATCAGTACCTACGTGTAGCAAGTAAGCAGATAGAGACCAAAGGAAGTTGAATTTGTATCATACAACCAGGACTCAAACTTTGTTATTCTGATTCTTCTTCTACTTATAAATAGTAAATATTAGTGAATAGTCAAATGATGTAAACATTAGGAGGTAAACACACTATCTTTTAGTTAAGTTTAGCATTTATTGAATACCATCTTTTTGTCAGTCATTTTGCATCCTAGGTGCTTAAGAAAAGATATCCACTCCTTACATAGAGATAGATGGCTGATAAGATTTGGTTCTGTGTACCAACCCAAATCTCATGTTGGGTCGTGATCCTCAGTGTTGAAGGGTGGGGCCTGGCAGGAGGTAATTGAGTAATGGGGGCAGGCTTTCCTTTTGCTCTACTCGTGATAGACTTCTCACAAAATCTGGCTGTTTGAACATGTGTAGCACCTCTCCCATTCTCTCTCTCTCTTTTGACAGCCATGCAAATATATGCCTGCTTCCCCGTCGCCATCATCTTAACATCTGGCATGATGTTAAGTTTCCTGAGGCCTCCCCAGAAGCAAAAGCCTATACAGCCTGAGGAACTGTGTTTCAATTGAACCTGTTTTCTTTATGAATTACCCAGTCTCAAGTATGTCTTTATAGCAGTGTGAGAACAAACTAATACAGAAAATTTGTACCAGAAAAGTGGAGCATTGTTATAAAGACACCTGAAAATGTGGAGGTGAATTTGAACTGGATAATGGGAAGAGGTTGGAACAATTTGAAGGGCTCAGAAAAAGACAGGAAGATGAGGGAAAGCTTGGAACTTCCTAGATACTTGTTAAATTGGTGTGATCAAAATGCTGATAGTGATATGGACAGTGAAGTCCAGGCTGAGGAGGTCTCAGATAGAGATGAGAAACATTGGGAACTAGAGTAAAGGCTAGTCTTGCTATGCTTTAGCAAAGGGACAGATGGCATTCTGCCCCTGCTCTAAAGATCTGTGGGAATTTGAACTTGAGAGAGATGATTTAGGGTATCTGGTGGAAGAAATATCCAAGCAGCAAAGTGTTCAAGATGCAGCCTGGCTACTTCTAAAAGTCTAAGCTCATCTCAATAAACAAAGAAATGACCTGAACCTGCAACTTATACTTAAAAGGGAAATAGAGCATAAAAGTTTGGAAAATTAGCAATTTGCAGCCCAGCCATGTGGTAGAAAACGCATACCCATTTGGGGGGAAGAAATTCAAGCTGGCTGCAGGAATTTGCACAAGCAAAAAGGAGCTGAATGTTAATATCCAAGACAATGGACAAAATGCCTCAAGGCATTTCAAAGACCTTTGCAGCAGCCCTTCTCATCAAGACCTGGAGGCCTAGGAGGAAAAATTGGTTTCATGGGTCAGGCCTAGAGCCCAGCTGCTCTATACAGCCATGGGACATGGCACCCTGCATCACGGCTGCTCCAGCTCCAGCTGAAGCTAAAAGGAGTTAAGATACAGCTTGGGCCATTGGTTCCAAGGGTGAAAGTCCTATGCCTTGGTGGCTTCCATGTGGTGTTGGGCCTGATGCTGTGCAGAGGACAAGAGTTGATGCTTCAGAGCCTCCACCTAGATTTCAGAGGGTGTATGAGAACACCTGGATGTCCAGGCAGAAGTCTGCTGCAGGTATGGAGACATCATGGAGACTCTCTACTAGGGCAGTGCAAAGGGGAAATGTGAAGTTTGAGCCCCCACATAGAGTACTTACTGGGGCACGACCTAGTGGGGCTGTGAGAAGAGGGTTACTATCCTTCAGCTCTTAGAATGGTAGATTCACCAACAGCTTGCACGGTGAGCCTGGAAAAGCTGCAGGAACTCAATACCAGCCTGTGAAAGCAGCTGTGGGGGCTGTATCCTGCAGAACCACAGAGGCAGAGCTGCCCAAGGCCTTGGGGGCCCACTGCTTGAATCAGCATACCCTGGATGTGAGACATGGAGTCAAAGGAGATTAGTTTGAAGCTTTAAGATTTAATGACTGCCCTGCTGGGTTTCAGACTTGCATGGGGCCTGTAGCCCCTTCTTTTTGGACAATTTATGCCTTTTAAAATGGGAACATTTACCTATTGCATGTGCCTCATTGTATCTTGGAAGTAACTAACTTGTTTTTTATTTTACAGGATCATAGACAGAAGTGTCTTGCCTTGTCTCAGATGAGACTTTGGACTGTGGACTTTTGAGTTAATGCTGGAATAAGTTAAGACTTTGGGGGACTGGTGGGAAGGAATGATTGTGTTTTGAAATATGAAAAGGACATAAGATTTGGGAGGGGCCAGGGGCAGAATGATATGGTTTGTTTCTGTGTCCCCACCTAAATCTCATGTTGAATTGTATTCACCAGTGTTGGAGGTGGGATCTGGCAAGAGGTCATTGAATCATGAGGCAGACTTCCCCTTTGCTGTTCTTATGGTATACTTCTCATGAGATCTAGTTATTTGAAAGTGCATAGCACCTCCCCCTTCACTCTCTCTCTGTCTCTCTCCTGCCAGGCATGTGAAGATACACCTGCTTTCCCTTCACCTTCTGGCATAATTGTAAGTTTCCTGAGGCCTCCCCAGAATCAGAGCCCTGTACAACCTGTGGAACTGTGACTCAATTAAACCTCTTTTCTTTAGGAATTACTCAGTCCTAGGTATGTCTTTATAGTAGTGTGAGAACAGACTAATGCAATGGCTTACACTACAGTACAGTGAAAATTAAATAAACAAATAATTATAACAAAATTCAGGCCATAGTAGAAGCAAGTTGAATGCCTAGAGAGAGAAGGCTGTAAATATATTTATCTAATAATATGGTTTGCCTCTGCCCCCACCCAAATCTCATCTTGAATTATAGCTCCCATAATCCCCACATGTTGTGGTAGGGACCCAGTGGCAGGTAATTGAATCATGTGTGTTTTCCTATGCTGTTCTCATGATAGTTAATAAATCTCATAAGATCTGATGGTTTTATAAAGGGTAGTTCCCCTGCACACTTTTTTGCCTGCAACCATGTAAAATGTGCGTTTGCTCCTCCTTTGCCTTCTGCCATGATTGTAAGGCCTCTGCAGCCATATAGAACTGTGAGTCCATTAAACCTCTTTTTCTTTATAAATTACCCTGTCTTGAGTATGTTCTTATTAGCAGCCTAAGAATGGACTAATATATCTAGGAAGTTAGGAATTGTGCAAATAGTTAGCGGTTCCTAAGTATAATTGTTATTGATGGAGAAGAGCCTACCATTTACATGAGGAATTTAAGGGGATTTCAGACACCTAGAGTGTTTAAGACAAAGCACAGAGCCACAAAAATCACATGATGCAGACATAGAACAACTAGGAATCTGATTCTCTGGGACCTAAGTGATGGGAGCATGTGGTAAGATATATAATTGAAGTGGCAGGCAGGATTCTGATAGCAGGGCCTACACACAATATGAAGAAGCTTGGACTCCTCTCTGAAGGTTATAAGAACTATTGTAAAGTGTCAGCATTGTACCCATGTATCAAGATTTTCATTTCAGGAATCTAACTCCAGCAGTGACATAGATGCAGGAAGAGATGAGAGGTGTCACTAGTGGAAGAGAGATAACTGAGGAAACTATAAATGGCCAAGTGAGAGATGGTGAATATATAAACTAAACTGCTTGCATTAGGATTTGGAGAGGAGCTATTCAGGAGGTATAATTGACAAAATTTAATAATTGATTTGATTGGGTAATATGTTGACTAAAACAGAGTCTAGCACTATTCCCAGAGATCTTCATGAAATATAGGTGGTAGAGATGTTTAGATATATACAATCTGGTAATATAGAAGAAAATGGATCCCTATATTACATGTCATTTAAGAGGTCAGCAGACAAAAGATGTATAAAGGAAATAATCAGGGAAGTGTATTGATAACCAGTAGGGCTGAACTTTATTTGTGAGCAGTATTTTAGTTATAAATGGTAGATATTAAGCCTGTACAATGATATTCAAACAATGGCATATTGAATGGGTAGAAGAATCTATCATAATATTAGAGTAATGGTTTGAAAAACCAATGTTTGTGGAGATAGCAGTCAGGGTAGTTATGGGGAGAACAGAGACTAGAAGCTGAAATTACAAAGTGATCAAGATGTTCTCTGGATAAAGATGGTTGACTAGAGGCACTCAACACCTAACTCCTATGAAAACAAATACCAAAATAACAAATAGATAATCACAAGTTAATAGAGTGTTTAATGGAATATACTGAAATTTAGTAAGGAAGAGATGAAGATCTTCTGAGGCACAGAAACTCGTGATGGCAGCATAGAGGGAAGTGAAGTTCTACTTGGGTTTAAATTTGCACTCAAGAAGGACTCCTCATCTTGGGAAAAAGGTAAGCAGGAGATCCCCAGCAGTCCACGTTTCCAACAGAGATGCCTGCAATCCTAGCTATAGGAGAGACCCACAGCCCTCACAAGCCATGGGTCTAGTATAGACAGTGGCTGGAGTCCATGTGATTACATTATTCTAGAGAGAAAATTTATGCTGGAGCACCCTCATTCCCTGGGACCCAGGCTGCTGCAACATGGCACCATTCTGAGAGTAGAGAAACCATCTGACCCCTGGGACCCAACAGCTCCAGCATCTCAACATAAATATGGCCCTGCTTACCATCTCACCACATCCACTCAGAGGGCTGCAGTGTCACAGCAACAGCTGGGCCTGGTGTTGCAGTCATGGCACCAGTACCCAAGTCCACACAGTGCCCTACACCTTGGAAAGCAGGCAATTCATCAGAGCAAGGAGGCTTCTCTTAAGACATAAAAAGCAGACATGTGTGTTCCCCAGAGTCTGAGAGCAGGACCAACTGGGACTTGTCAACACTGCTGCTGACAACCCCACCCCTCTAGTAGTGGATCTACTACGTGCATGCACATGGTCCACCAGGGCTGAGGACTGGCTTGCCCAGTTTCCCTGATACCATCAAAACCATCCAACAGCTTCCACAAACAACCACTGCTTAGACTACTCAGACATTCAGAAACACCACTGATGTTGATTATTAAAATAGAAAGATGGCATACCAAAATATATCAGATATAGCAAAAGCAGTACTAAGAGAAAATTTTATAGCAATAAACACCAACATCAATAAAGACATATTTCAAATAAATAAGCTAATGATGCAAGAACAAACAAAACCCTTAATTATTAGAAGGAAAGAAATAGTAAAGATCAGAGCATAAATGAAATGGTTGCTCAAAATGCAAAAGATCAGGAAAACAAAATTAGTATTTTGAAAAAATAAACAAAATTGACAAACTATTCACCAGACTAAGTAAGAAATAAAAGGGAAGACTAAAATAAAATTAGAAACATACATGAGATATAACAGATAACACAGAAATACATAGGAACTTGAGGCCATTAGGAAAGACTTCATGCCAACAAATTGGAAAAACTAGAAGAAATGGACACATTCCTGTATACTTATAACTTACCAAGAGAGAACCAAGAAGAAATAGATAACCTCAACAACCAATAATCAGTAACAAGATTAAATCAGTAATACAAACTCAGCCAACAAAGAAAAGTTCAGGACAGAACAGCTTCACTGATGAATTCTAATAAACTTTCAAAAAAAAGAACTAACAGCAATTCTTCTCAAACTATTCCAAAAAATTAAAGGGGAGAGAACTCTTTTGTTTTTTGTTTTTGTTTGTTTGTTTTTTGTTTTGTTTTGTTTCTCTTTCAACAGAATCTTACTCTGTCGCCCAGGCTGGAGTGCAGTGTCACGATCTTGGCTCAGCACAACCTCAGCCTTCTGGTTACAAGTGATTCTTGTGCCACAGCTTCCCCAGGGGGAGAGAACTTTTTCTCACTTATTTTCCAAGGCCAGAATTATCCTGATACCAAAATGAGACAAAGACAAACAAAAGAAAACTGCAGGCCAATATTCCTGATGAACATAGGTGCAAAACTCCTGAATCAAATATTAGTAAAATAAATCCAACAGCACATTGAAAAGACTATACATCATTAAGTGGGATTTGTCACAGAGATGCAAGGATGATTCAACATATGCAAATCGGTAAATGTGATATACCACATCAGTGGAATAAAGGACAAAAGCCATATGACCATCTCAATAGATGTGGAAAGAATGATAAAATTCAATGTTTCTTCATGATAAAAACTCTCAGTAAATTAGATATGGAAGGAATATATCTCAACACAATAAAGGCCATTTATGAAAACCCCCACAGCTAACATCATACTGAATGGGGAAAATCTTTTCCTGCAAGAACTGGAACAAGACAAAGATGCCAACATTCATACTTTTATTTGACATATTATTGAAAGTCCTAACCAGAGAAATTAAGCAATAGAAAAAAATAAAGGGCATACAAACTGGAAAAGAGAAAGTTGAATCATCTGTCTTCGTTTAAAACATAATTTTATATATAGAAAAACCTAAAGACTCCACTAGAACACTATTAGGGTTGATAAACAAATCAGTAAAGTTGCAGGATATAACATCAACATATAAATTTCAGTAGTATTTCTAAATCCCAATTACAAACTAGCTGAAAAAGAAATAAAGAAAGCAATTTTATTTACAAAGCCTATAAAAATAAAAAGTAAAATACCTAGGGATAAATTTACCTAAGGAGGTAAAACACTTTTACAATGAAAACTACAAAGAAGTGATGAAAGTAATTGAAGAGAACACACCAAAATAATGGAATTTGATTCCATGTTTATAGATTGGAAGAATAAATATTGTTAACATGACCATACTACCCACCTACAGATTCAGTGCAACCCCTATCAAAATACCCGTGACATTTTTTCACAAAAATAGAAAAAAATTCTAAAATTCGTATGGAATTTCATTTGATGTCTCACGAAAGACTCCAAATAGCCAAAACAAGCCTGAACAAAAAGAACAAAGCTGGAGGCATCACATTACCTGACTTCAAAATAAACTACAAAGCTGTAATAACCAAAACCACATGGTTCTGGCTCAAAAACAGATACATAGACCAATAGACCAGAATAAAGCACCCAGAAATAAACCCATGTATTTACAATCAACTGGTTTTTGACAAAGGTGCCAGAACATCCACTGGGGAAAGGATAGGCTTTTCAGTAAATAGCACTGGGAAAACTGTATATTTATGTGTAGAAGAATGAAGCTAAACCCCTACAAATATCAGAGTTAAAGTGGATTAAAGATTTTAACATAACCTAAAACTATGAGACTACTGGGATAAAACATGGAAGAAGTGCTAGAGGACATTAGTCTGGGCAAATATTTTATAGGTAAGATTATAAAAACACAGGCAACAATAGAAAAATAGACACATGGTATTGTATCCAACTAAAAAGCTTCTGCACAACAAAGGAAACAATCAAGTGAGTGAAGAGACAATCTGCAGAACAGGAGAAAATATTTGCAAACTATTCATTTTACAAGGGATTAATACCCAGAATATAAGAGCATCCAAATCAACAGCAAACAATGATAATAATAATACTATTAAAACATGGACAAAGGATCTGATTAGACATTTTATAAAATAACTCAAACAAATGGTCAACTGGTATATGAAAAAATGTTCAACTTCACTAATCACCAGGGAAATACAAGTCAAAACTAAAAGATATCTTCTCACTCCAGTTAGAATGGTTATTATCAAAAGGAGAAAAAATAACAGATACTGGAAGATCTGGAGAAAAGAGAACTCTTATAAACTATTGGAGTGAATGTAAATTAATACAGTTATTATAGAAAACATGCAACTGACTCAAAAAACTAAATATAAAAGTACCAGGGTCAGGCGCGGTGGCTCACGCCTGTAATCCCAGCACTTTGGGAGGCTGAGAAGGGCGGATCACGAGGTCAGAAGATAGAGACCACCTTGACTAACACGGTGAAACCCCGTCTCTACTAAAAATACAAAAAATTAGCCGGGCGTGATGACGGGCGCCTGTAGTCCCAGCTACTCGGGAGAAGGAGGCAGGAGAATCGCTTGAACCTGGGAGGCAGAGGTTGCAGTGAGCTGAGATTGCGCCACTGCACTCCAGCCTGGGCGACAGAGAGAGAATCCGTCTCAAAACAAAACAAAAGTACCATATGATTCAACAGTCTCAATCTCATTTGGGTATTTCTTTAATGTCAAGAAAATCAACACGTCAGAATGATATCTATACCGCCATTTTTATTGCAGTGCTATTCACACTAGCCAAGATATGGAATCAACCTAAGTGTCTATCAAAAGATGAGTGGATAATGAAAATTTACTATATAGACACAAGAAAAAGAAGGAAATGTCATTTGCGGCAAAGAGGGAGCCAGGAGGATATAATGTTAAGTGAAACAAATCAGACACAAAAAGATGAATATAGCATGTTCTCTTTCATGTGTGGGAGCTAAAAATGTTGAACTTATATAGCCATAAAATTGTGGTTATTAAAGGCTGGGAAAGGTTGGGGACAGAGGAGGATTGAGAACACTTGCTTAATAAATACAAAATTATACCGAGAAAAGAGGACTAAGTACTAGTGTGCTATATAGCACTGTAGGGTGACTATAGTTAACAATAACTTATTGAATAATTTCAAATAGCTAAAAGAGATGATTTTGAATATTCCCAATACTAAGAAATCATAAATATTTGAGGCCATGTATATGGTAATTACTCTGATTTGATCATTAAACTTTAAATGCATGTATTAAAATATTACTTTATACCCCATAAATAAACATAATAATTATGTATCAATTAGAAAATTAAAACAACAACAAGATGCTTTCTCACTTCTATTTTAATTCTCTTTATGTGTCAACTTCATTCTGTCAGACTAGTGTTTCACTTGAGGGAAGATATGGTGATCTGCCTCTTGGGGATTAAATATCAATTGTGGCAAGTGCAAAACCTCTATACTAACATTTTGACTAAAAAAATTAATAAACAGAAAGAATGCTGCTTGGCCCAGTTTGGCACAAGTGTCTATCTCTTGCTAAATTATTGAGTGTAGAAGGAAGCCTTATGCTTGGATCGGGTTAGTCAGATGCCCACACCAGTGTCAGTTGGAGGAGTAGTCTGATTCTTCATGAGAATTTCATAGTTCGTTTGTGGATCTTCAAGTGTAGGTGGATCATGTTACTAAAGGAGAATGAAAGCAGGGCAAGAGGTGTTGAAGTAACAAAAAATAGTAACTCTTTTCCAGAAGTCAAGAAAAATATTCAAGGAAAAAATACTCAACAAAAGCAAAAGATACAGCTATTTCAATAGGCGATGACAGCATCCAGGAACTCAACTTTAATACTTCTCTATTCCTCATTCTCTACAACCAATACCTACCTAATTCAAACTCCAAACTATACCTTCAATTTATTGTCTTCCACATCAGCATCACCAATTTGCCAAATCAATATCATCTTATACCCAAATTATACTCTTAACAATCAATTCTCCATACAGAGCACACATTTTTTTATAAAAAATACATATTTGATTTTGTCCCTTCCTACTTACTCTTTGCTTGAATTGCTTATAATTTTGCTTAGGATGTAAGTAAAAATTCTTAACATCCTAAAAGACCATTGGGCTGTATTCACCTCATAGATGTATCTTATTTGATCTATGGAGTATATAAATCATTAAGCTAGAATTTTAAAATTAGAAAATTTCACATATAGTAACATATTTCTGGTTTCCCTTGATAAATCAGATGTCTGGACAACATAACGCCCACATTTCGTGTGCAACAACCTTCTAAAATTAAGTAGAAGCTGATCCTGTGCCCTGCAGTTTCCTGCAGTCTCCATCATTCATTACTATGCTTATCAAATAAACCTGATATTATTGTTTCTTGCCTGGACACTCAGGCATGTGTTTGCCACTGTTGCCATGTGTAACATGTAGTATGATATTATATAATATATTTATGACATGTTAATATCTTTAATGTTGTAAGCCCACCTCCTTCATACTGTTTGTGCTCTAATTATACTGACCTTTAAGTAAGTCAAATGCTCCAACTGCCTGTTGGGCTTTTGAAAAACCTAATGCTTTTAAAAGATTCTTCCTTACATATTGGACCTGGCCAACTCTTACTCATCCTTCAGATCTCTTCTAGAATGCTACTTCATCAGAGAAGTTTTTCTTGATCACTCTATGTGACACCATTTAAATTCAGTCTTTCTTTTTAAAATTTCTCATGGATTCTTTAAACTTTCTTAATGCTATTCATAACAATTTTCATTGTATATTTGTATATGTGGTTATTTGTTTAGTGCTTGTTGCACTTTTGGTTTCCTGTTTTATTACCACCTCTAGTGGAACGCAAAAGACTGACTAGTTTGCAGCAATCCCAGCTCCCAATATCTTTTGAATAATAATTATGTACACTCTTCCATTTCAGTATTCCATCTGCAGTCATGAGTAGGGAGGCAACATGGCCTGAAATTTGTGTAGTTTATTTACTACAATAATTTGACTATCTATGTACGGTTCTTTCTTCAATAATAATCTAAAGGATAAACTACATTATTCTTAATAATTATGCAAATAACCAGATGATTGCTTTCTATTACATTTTATAGAAGCTAGCAGAGATTCAACTGACTTATCTGGTTTGTCATTCCCTGCTTTGATTCTCACTTGTTTTTGTCATCATGGCTGTGTTTGTTTTGTAGTTCAAATTGGATTTTTTTTCACTGATTTTGAAAGCATTACTTTCAAAATATCATTATACTTTCAAAGTATCATTATTTATATTCAACTATATTTTCATTACTCTTTAATAGTCTTTAAGTTCAATGGAGAGAAACATTTTGTGCACTTTTTTTTTTGAGATGGAGTCTCGCTCTGTCACTCAGGTTGGAGTGCAGTGGTGCCATCTTAGCTCACTGCAACCTCTGCCTCCCAGGTTCAAGCGATTCTCCTACCTCATCCTCCTGAGTAGCTGGGATTACAGGTGTGCACTGCCACGCCCAGCTAAGTTTTGTATTTTTAGTAAAGATTGGGTTTCACCATGTTGGTCAGGCTGGTCTTGAACTTTTGACCTCGTGATCCACCCACCTTGGCCTCCCAAAGTGCTCGGATAACAGGCGTGAGCCATTGTGCCTGGCTCATTTTGTGTATTTTTTAAATGTGTTCATCATCATGCCTGGGACATAGTATGTTCTCAATGTGTACCTATGGAATAAAAAAGCAAGTATAGATATTGTGCCTAAGTTTAAAAAAGGTATGCACAGGCAAAATTCATTATCAAGGTTCCTTTTTTTTGAGACAGGGTCTTATTTTGTCACCCAGGCTGGAGTGCTATGGCACCATCTCGGGTCATTGTAGCCTCGACCTCCCAGGTTCAAGTGATCCTCCTGCTTCCTGCTTCAGTCCCCTGAGTAGCAGGGACTACATGCACATGTCAGAACACCTGGCTAAATTTTGTATTTTTAGGAAAGACGGGGTTTCCCCATGTTGGCCTGGCTGGTCTCGAGCTCCTGAGCTCAAGACATACACCCACCTCGGGCTTCCCGGAGTGCTAGGATTGCAAGTGTGAAGCACTGCTCCTGACCCATTATTGAGAGTCTAAGAGTAAAATTCACTGCTCTTTGGATGTTTTATTTGTTGTTCTCACAACGGTATTCAATACTATTTTCAAACAACTTTTTCAAAGAAAATTATTATTTTGTCCCCATGATCTTAGCTCAGGAAATTAAACAAGTTTCTAAGGAAGAATTTAGAGGCAAGTAAAAGAGACTGGCAAGTATTGGACATTTTCAAGATGCTTTTATACAGAAGAATAAGTTCCAGGTAGAGTTCATGAAGGTTAGAAGAGAGGATGGACATGTTCATATTCTGACAACTCACAAGAAAAGAAGTTGAGGATAGAGGAAAGAGAAGAAAAGCACTTCTAAATAAATTAGGCAAGGAAGATAGAAATCACATAAATAGTTAAAATTTTTAATGATTGAACTTTAAACGATGTAGTTTGTATTCCATGATAACTTGAATCAGATCAGTTATTTAGTTTGTTCTGATCCAGGAGATGGATAAGTGTTAAATTGAGAATATGGAAAGAAGCCCGTTTTGTTTTTGAACACTGCCCAGAGGTTTGAAATAAAATTTTCTGAGCTTAGCTTTTTGTGAAGGAAGAAAACAAAGCCCGTACTCTATGTTTATATAAAAGGACACAAAGCTACTTAAGTACCTGGTGTTTGTGTAAACACTTTGTAATCTCTGGCGTACAAGTAATACACCAGAGAAAGTAGTGGAATACATGTGACATACTTACTTGTAGAATTTGAGAAGTTAATACAGCATATTTTAAACTTGCTATTCAACTCAAATATTTTGATTGCATTGTATCTATCCTTTTGTTTATTGCTTACTGACGGAACTTAGAAAAGTTTGATAATCTAACAATTTTTTTTTTTATTATTATTATTATTATTATTATTATAATACTTTAGGTTTTATGGTACATGTGCGCAACGTGCAGGTAAGTTACATATGTATACATGTGCCATGCTGGTGCGCTGCACCCACCAACTTGTCATCTAGCATTAGGTATATCTCCCAATGCTATCCCTCCCCCCTCCCCCCACCCCACAACAGTCCCCAGAGTGTGATGTTCCCCTTCCTGTGTCCATGTGTTCTCATTGTTCAATTCCCACCTATGAAATCTAACAATTTATAAGCATGGTGTACTTGTAAATATAAGAGCTCATATTTTATGCAAAGATTTAGAGTGGGTCTTTCTTGCAAATATTATTTTTATATTAAGAAAATATAAAAATTTCTTAAAGAATTTATGTTAAACATTAAGAAAATATTTTTAAACTTCCTTCAAAAAGAATTTCTAAAATCCTTTTTTTGAATTTTTGTTTTTAATTCCATCTATTTTTGTTTTAAATGTAGATTAAATTATTCCAATGTGTCTGGTAGATGCTAGGTGATTTGTGTACCTCATTTACTTAATCCTCACATCAACATTATATGAGGTATTATGCAAATGTGTCATTGTTTAGGACCATGTAGTTAATATGTGGTGTATCTTGGAAGATTACATTGTTTTGATAATTCATGATACATGAGTGATGTATTTTTCAGTATAGTGAAATCAGAGTTAACACCTTCAGTACTTTATTTACTCAGTAAATATATTTTTATTGATTGCCAACTGTGTGCCAAGCACCATGCTAAGTTGTGTTAGTTAGCGGTGAGATATACACATATGGTCATTCTGTTTATGCAATAAAAATAATTATGCTGCACATACACTACGCATGTGCCCCACGAACCAACTGCAAATCCCATGATTGATACAGCAACTGTCATCAGACATGTAAATGTGCTCATAGGGGTGAGAGAGGAAAGTTGCTAGAGACATTTTCACTTTTCAGAATGAGAGTGTGTATTACTGTCATCCATAAATGAGTAGTACACACTCTAATTCCCACAATGAAATCCCAGGGTTGTTTACGAAAGTATATGTCTATTGCTACTTATTAGGTCCCTAAGGCACTTTTAGTTATATGTGATGCTCAGGAGCAGAGAATGTTGGTAAAATTGTGGGCTGGTTCAAATACATATAATGTCTTACTGAGATCTCTGGGAATTGTAAATTCCAGAGATCCAGCTGCTGGTTTTATTTCTGAGTGTATGTTTGCATCTATTAAAGACAGTGACATGTAAAAAGAAGAGGGAGTAGAAAGCACAGAATAGCCATGAGTCCACCAGAAAACTTATAAGACTGTGGTTTTTATATGGGAGAGGAAAGTGTAATAGAGGAGTTAATCTAAGTTCAAGAGTCAAAAATAAATTAAATAGAATGATTTCTTATGGTGAAAAAAAACCTGACATTATGTACACTGATATCTAATGACTAAAACTAATTTTTATACAGCAATATATTTTCAGCATTTCCATTGTAGAAGTTGTAAAATAGAAAGGCTACAAATCAATGGAGGTATAAAAATTAGTTGGCATCAGAAATCATGAAGAGTTTTTAGTTGACAATGCAAATATGGTCACTTTTATTTCCTACTCATTCCTGCCTTCCACAGTTCCTAAGAAAGTTTTGTATTGGGTATGAGATGTAAGAGAAAGAAGGTATATACCCTAATCAATTAGAACAGGGGTCCGCAACCACAGGGCTGTGCACTAGTACAGGTTTATGGCCTGTTAGGGACTGGGTTGCACAGCAGGAGGTGACGAGTGGGCCAGCAAGCATTAAGGCCTGAGCTCTGCCTCCTGTCAAATCAGTAGCTGCACTAGATTTGCATGGGAGCAGGAACCCTATTGTGAATTGCCCATGCAAGGGATCTAGGTTGCATGCCTCTTATGATCATCTAAATAATGTCCGAGGTGGCACACTTTTATTCTCAAACCATCCAACTCCCCCTTCCATTCCATGGCAAAATTGTCTTAAACAAAACTGGTCTGATAAGGTTTGGCTGTGTCCCCACCCAAATATCAACCTAAATTGTATCTCCCAGAATTCCCACATGTTGTGGGAGGGACCCAGGGGGAGGTAATTGAATCAAGGGGGCCAGTCTTTCATGTGCTAGTCTTGTGATAGTGAATAAGCCTCACAAGATCTGATGGTTTTATCAGGGGTTTCCACTTTTACTTCTTCCTCATTTTTTTCTTGCTGCCACCATGTGGGAAGTGCCTTTCGCCTCCTGCCATAATTCTGAAGCCTCCCGAGTTACGTGGAACTGTAAGTCCAATTAAACCTCTTTTTGTTCCCAGTTTTGGGTATGTCTTTATTAGCAGTGTGAAAACTAATATATGATCGCTGGTGCCCTTATAATTCAGTGGTTGGGGACTGGATGGAGTTCCTAGCAATTAAGATGAGGAAGACTGTATATGGGACAGATTTAAAGGCAGATATTACCTTAGTTTGGGACAATTAGAGTTTGAGATGGCAATTAGATATCCAAGTGGAGATGTAATGTACGCTATTGGATTTATGAATACAGAGGTTTGCAAAAAATTTTCATCTAGGGATTTAAATGTGGGAATTGGCATATGGTTGATATATAACCATATGAGACGAAGATTACCAGCGGATGAAATTTAAATATAAAAGAAAGATAAGGACTAAGCACTGGATTACTCCAACCTTATGAGGTTATATACAAGAAGTATTAGCAAGGGAAACTGAGAAAAACGACAAGTCATTTAAAATCTTAGAAGTGTGTGATATACTAGAAGTTGAATACAAAAAAAAAAGTATACCAAGGAGAAGGAAGTTCACAACTATGTGAAATAATGCTGTCAGCTCAAGGAAAATAAAGAGTAAGAAAAATGACCATTGGAGTTAGCCAAATGAGGTTTACATTTGCTCTATAGCCAACCACTCTAAAACTTCAGAGCTTAAAATATACATTTATTATTATTTGTCCTGGTTCTATATATTGGTTTTTCTCTGTGGGGTGATTAGCATTTGGGGAGAATCAGAAATTTGCAATTAGATATAAATTTGGTCTGTTGTCATCTGAAGCCCTGCTGGTCTAAACACCCAAGATAGGTCATTCACATGGCTATCAGTTGATGTGACTGTCAGCTGGATGCTCAGCTCGGGCTGTGGTAGGCAGAACAGTTGCCTCCCAAAGATTTCTACTTCTTAATTCCCATAACCTGTTATTTTTTTCCTGTTGCATGGTCAAGAGAAACCAAGGTAGCAGTTGGAGTTAAGGTTATTTATCAGAGAGCCCTAAGAACAAATGGCTTAACGCCTATTGAGATTCTATTGCATGCCCCTGATGGTTTATATTTGTTATGCATGTACTCATTACGCAATGTATTGTAATATGAATTACAGCTATGTCATTGTTTCAAAAAATTTTATTTTCTACTTAAATATTTTAAAATTAAGCTGTTGATTCCACAAACCAAGTTGACCTCAAATTATAAAATTCAGTTATGAAGAATTATGCTAAAATTATAAAAAAATACAACTAGACCAAATATTATACAGGAATTGTTTTCCTAATTTATAAGAAGAAATAACCTTAAAAATAACTTACTAATAAATATCCAACATTAGGTGATTGGTTAAATTAATTTCTTGGTTTGTGCATGTGACTGGGTATTATTCAATTACTACAAACTAAGAAGAACATGCAACAGTGCAGGTTTCTAATCGAAGTTTACTAAGCAAGAAAAGTAGACTTATTATGTAAAAAAAAAAAAGAAAACTGTAAGAAGTAGGATAATAATAATCCTTGTTTGCTTGAGACTCAGGAGTTTAACAGGATAGGGAACTTACAGTGCTAAAACCGGGAACGTATCAGGCAAACTAGAAAGATTTGGTTGCATTAGAATGAGTTGGTTGCATTAGAAGCAATCTATTTCAAATCTATGTGTGTGTGTGTGAGTGTGATCTGCATACATTTGTACACGCACACACAATCTCCATTGAAAATGGATGTATATGTCAATTTTTGCTGTGTAATAGACAATCTCATAATCTTAGGGACTTATAATAAGAGACATTTATTTTAGGCTTAAAAGGAGACTGCTTAGAACTTCACTAGATCTGGCTGGACCTAGGTCTTGTGCACATCTACTTCTTACTGGGACCCAGGCTGAAGAAGCAGGACCTGTGAACGTCATGGTGGACACCAGGAGTGCAGAGGGCAAGCCTCTTAAAGCCTTTACTCTGAACTGGCACTTCTGCCCACATTCAACATGTCACTTTTTCCTACCTTCCCAATGTCAAAGGAAAACTCATGGCCAAACACAAACTCAGTGGATCAAGGCGTATTTGCTATGTTAAGGAGGAGGGGAGTGGATCTCTGCTGAGAAATTATCCAATATATCAATGTGGGATTTTGAGTGTTTTATTTCTCATTATATATTTTTAATGTTCTAAACTAAAGGTGTATTAGTTTAATAATCAGAGAAGCATATAATTTAAAACCAAATAAAACCCCTAAAGTCCCATTGACAATATCCTACTTAATATAGTAAAGAAACAAAAGGTATCTATTTGGGGCCATATAGAAAGATGAATAAATCATAGGGATTTAATGTATAGCATGGGGAGTATAATTAATAATACGTATTGTATAGTTGAAATTTGCTATGAGAATCGATCTTAAATGGTCTTACCACACACACATACACACACACAAACACACTCACACACATAAATGGTAACTATGTGTGATGGATGTGTGAACTAACTTGATTGTGGTAATCACCTCATAATGTATACGTATAACAAATCATCACATTTCACACCTTAAATTTATACAGTTTTATTGTCACTTAATATTTTATCCCACTCAATAAGACTGGGAAAAAATTTCTATTTTCTGATATACTTTTACTCAAATAAAAGATGATTTCTAAAATAAGTTTAAGATGTTCAAACAATAAAAATTAAATGGTACTAAGAACAGTGTCTGAACTTAGAAGCTACAATTCTTTGTATAGAAATGAGGGTCTTGTGTCTCAGAGATCTGGCTGTGTGTTAATACAAAGGTATTGTGTGTCCTTAGTTAAAGTAAGAGAAAGAGGACAGCATCAGTGATTTTCATTCACAGCAGAGGAAAATAGCTCCCAAGAATATGCTGTGCTCTCCAGGGACTTAACAGAGATTAGAAACCCATCCATATTTCTTCATCTGGTGATTCTCTGGAGAAAATACCCAGACTAGTTCTTATGATTTAAACTTCTTTAGTGGCAACAGGTATCATTGGTTTAAAGATTCATCCCTGTTTTTAAAAATGGATTATCCTAATATATTCCCCAGCAACTCAGCCACTTACAAAGCTGGTATTTGGGGGAAAACTCAGTCATAAAAGAAGTCTAATAGTGCCCAAAGTGCCACTTCTACTCACACACGTATTTGAAATTGTTAGGCAAACAATAATAAAGAATTTGGCCCCTGACAGAGCTTTTCAACAATTAAACTTCTGATGTATCAGGCTGCCAGCTGCGGAAATGGGCTTCTTGGCAACAATTTTTTAGTCACTTATAACAATTTGTTTAATTACGGAACCATAAAACAGACAAAACTCATTAAGAAATGAGATGCTGGGCCAGTAGTGCAGACGCACATTAGTCATGATCACCACCTGTGGCAAGTCTCTCCAGCTTGCTTTAACAGAGGCACTTTGAATTTGTTTAGAGAAAAAGTGAGTCTAAACAGGCTGCCTGTGTGCACTAGGAACCCAGCTGCATCTTCCCCCAAAGACCCTGCCTGCAGTGTTGTATGAGGCAATGCATGGAATACACAGTCACTCCATTTGTCATTTTATTCTTCCAAAAGAAATTTCCACCATTTACCTTCCTGGAAATATGGAGTGGCAAATTCAAAGGAAGGCTGTAATATACAGTGAGTCTACTTTGCTACATTTTACCTATACAGACAGACATTCAAGTTTGTTTCTAGTACATGAGTTAATTAATTCATCAGAGGCTGCAAAGCACCTGCTACAGGTCACATATTAATTTTTGTGCTAGAAATGCTATTTTAAAATATTTTTTAAAACAACAAAGCCAAGATTTGAATACATCTGTTTGCAAGTAATTTTTTCATTTTGGCTCACCTGAGTCTAATCAAATTACTGTGTGTTAGGTCACAAGTATTAGGAGTAATATAATTTCATCATTAAGAAAAAAGCAATTGTTTTTAAGTGAAAAATTACGTTATAGCAAAGAGGAAGTACACCTGGAACTTGATTACTCAGCTCTTCTAATAAGATAATTTAATGCGAGGGGCTCAGCCTTGGAAGACGAACATACCTGAGTTTGAAGCTCAACTCAGTACTCACCAGGTATTGAGTGTTGAGCACGTGGTGAAGTTACTTAATCTTTATACCAGTAACATTTCTCCTATGCAAGTGTAGATAATAATATCTCCCTTAAGGGACTAAGACTAGTAAACCACAGGTCTAGCACACAACACAGAATCTGGCACCTAACAAAATGACCAGAGTTGTTAATTTCCTTTCTTTTCAGACATTAGTAAGCTATTTATACATCCATTTATTGATTGATTGATATTGTGATTTTTTCTTAGGCATACATGACTCAAATATTTATCAGGGCCATGTCAGATATGAAAAGTAAAATTTCTCTGTTTTAAAAAATTTTTGTAATGCCAGAATCAGTTTGCACTTAATACACCCTGTATATCGTTTTTTCCTGTCCACAATCTGCAATATGTCCTAAAAGGCTCATGAATGGAATGTGTAATGCAAGGCTAGGAATTCTGGAGAAGATTGGACACAGAAAACAGAAGCATACATACAAGAGTTTGGTCTGGAAGCATAAATGCAATTTTAAAACAAAGTTGTTTCCAGGAAGGCAGGTGACAGTATACAAAGTTTCAACTATTACACAAAGCTTTTGGAAATGACCAAGGATTGAAAACATTTTTATTAAAGAGTTGGCGAACATTTCTAATATTCTGCTATATATTGTGAATTATGTTCGGGGCAAATATGCACATGTTTCTGGTGTTTTGATGACAGCTTTTTGCCAGAATCTTTCTTAGGTTGATATTCTAGAAGACAAATCTTAAGTAAAACAGGCACACTTACCCATCCCCCCACCAAATAAATATTTAATGCATCACCCTGCTTTATTTTAATTTAAAGAGGCTACCTATATAACCGGACCAGAAAAAAAATTGCTACTGACAGGATCAAAGGTATTGTGTGAAAAAAGATATTGATATACGGATTTTACGTTATAAAGTATACTGTACTAGATATATGGTGTGTATAGGTATACATGACTTTTATACATAAAAGAATATTAATAGATTATCTGTTTATTGCTCAGCTTCAAATAGAAGGTCCCTCATATTTTAAAGTCTTTATATACCATGAATGAATGTCTCCGTATCTCAGCTCTCCAGGCCCCAAGTTAACCATTATTCCAAATTTGTTATTAATAATTCTTTTGCTATTTTTAATAACTTTACTGTGTGTTAAAGTTATTAATAATAGCAAAAGAATTATTAATAACAAATTTGGAATAATGGTTAACTTTATCATTTAAGAATATATCATTTTATTTTACTTTTTTTAACAAGTTGTATTATAAAATAAGATTACACAGACTCTTCTATGACTTATGCTTTTTCTTTCAAATGTGTTTTTGAGATCTAGACATGGCAATGTATATATCAATAATTAATTCATTACTTTCACTGCCATGTTTTAAATTATGTGTCTATACCAAAATATATTTTGGAGTTATGTTAATAAGCACATAATGTTTTGAAACTTTTATGACCTTCATTAAGTGGTTTAATATTACTTGAAGATAAATTGTAATAAGTTACAAATGTGTGCTAGATACCCTAAAGCAACCACAACAACATGATCTATATCTTACTAATCCTTACTTTTTGACATTTTATATTTAAAGTATATTTACATCTAAAGTATACCTCTTGTAGGCAGCATACCAAAGAGTCTTTTTTAATCCAATCTGACAATCTCTGACTTTTAGTTAAATTCTTTAGACCATTTTATATTCAATGTGTTTATTAATATGGTTAAATTCAATCATGTTACTATTCTTTTTTATTTAATAGCTATTATTTTTTTTTTACTATTGTTGTTTAATGATTATATTTTTATCTCATTCATTATCTTATTAGCTTTTTTATCTATTTGAATGATTAATACATCAAATAAATGGAAAATTAATAATACAGAGGATTTGAATAACATCATCAGCCAAATTGACCCACTCAGCTTGTATATAATACTCTACTCCACAATAGGGGATACACATTTTTTTCCAGTTAACATAGAATATTTAACAAGATAAACTATATTTTAGGTTAAATTAATAAATAAATACCAGTGAATTCAAAATGATTTGAATCATATAAAGTGATTTTTGAGTACAATGCAATTAAGTTAGATAATTACAGAAAGATCTTTGGAAAATATCCAAAAATTTGAAAGCAAACCACTTCTAAGTAACTTACAGATCAAAGAAAAAATCAAATGTAATTAGAATATAACTTTTATAATAAAAATGAAAACACAGCATGTAGAAATTTGTCCAGTTTTGCTAATGTAGTAATTAGAGATGAAATAGTAACAAAATGATTTTATTAAAAATAAAGTTTCAAATAGATCACTTTATTTTCATCCTTAAAAACTATAAGACAAGAAAATTTAAACCTAAGGAAAGAAGAATAAAGAAATAGTAAATATCAATGTGGAAATCAACAAAATAAAAAACAAAACAAAAATAGTAAAAAAGGAATAAAATCAAGAGGTGAGTTTTACATTTTTTTATTTAATTTAATTATTTTACCATTCTTCATTCTGTCACCCATGCAGCCTTGACCTTCTGGGCTCAAGGGATCCTCCCACCTCAGCCTTCCAAGTAGCTAGGACAACAAACGTGTACCACAATGCCGGTTAATTTTTACAATTTTTTCATATATATGGGGTCTCTCTGTATTGCCCAGGCTGGTTTTAAACTCTTAGACTCAAGTAATCCTCCTGCCTTGGCCTCCCAAAGTCCTAGGATTACAGGCAATGACCACCATGCCTGACCAAGAGCTATTTTTTTGAGATCAATGACATTGTCAAGTTTTTAGGTGGATTAATAAAGGGAAACAATAGAGAAGACCCAAAACATCCATATTAATTATGAGAAAAGTCATGGATTTACAAATTCTATAGATGTTAAAAGTACAATATTATAATCAAATTTATACAACAACATTTGCAATTTTAATGAAGTGAGCTAATTCCTTGGAAGACTCAAGCTGGCAAATTCTGCTCAAGAACAATTAGCATACTAAAATAATATTTATTACAGTTGAATTTATAGTTAAAAACTTCCCCCCACAAAACAAAACAAGAACAAAACAACCTTCAAGCTTAGATAGCCTAATAGATAATTTCCCCAGACATTTAAAGAAGAAATAATATCAACCGTTCAAAAATTCTTCTAAAACATAGAAGAGAGAAAAAAAAGAAATTCCCAACTCATTCTATGAGGACAGTAAAAACCTGATATCAAAGCCAGTGCAAGAAAACCAGTGACCAATGCCCATCATGATTTCTGAAAGCATACCACATTTAACTTCACAGAATATAAATATAATATTTTATTATCAAGTAGAGTTTATATTAAGAATGTAACATTCTCTTAATGTTTAAAATGTATCAATGAAAGTCATTGTATTACAAACTTAATACCAAAGCCTTATGATCATCTCAACAGACACACCAAAATTACTTCAACAAAATCAAAAATTTATTTTACGTTAAAAAATAATAAAAATGAAAAAACTCAGCAGTATAAAAATGCATGTCAGTTTTCAGAACCTGATAAACAGAATCAATAAGCACTTAAAGCAAACATCATACATATTGGTAGAAAATTGGGTCTTTTTCTAAATGATTAAAAAACTGCTCTGACCAGTTGTAGGTAACATTGTACTAGAGGTTTAGCTACTGCAGTAAGATGAAAAAATAAATAAATAAAAGACATGAATATTGGGTAGGGAAATGTAAAACTATCTTTATAGAAGGCATAATTGGTCTTCGTAAAAAAGAGTAGTGAGGCATTTTTTAAAAATCCACTTGAAATAGTGAGTTTTTAAAGTTTGTAAGATAATAGGTTAATAACAAAAATAAATCATAGATAATAGGTTAATAACAAAAATAAATCATAGATGTAAATACTAGCAATGAGTAACCAGAAATTAAAATATATTAAAAAATTATCCATAATAAATGTGCAAGACCAATTCTCTAAAAGTACAAAATAGTGCTAGAAAAATGTAAGAATATTTAATAAGTGAAACTATAATCATACTATTGGAGTAGAATATTCCATATCAAGGTGTCAAACATCTTGATATGGAATATTCTATACTGCTGAGTTTTTTATTAAAGATTTAATGCTATCCCAATCAGAATCCCATCAGACTTATTTTCCTAGACATTAAGAAGAAGCTGATTTTTTATGTAGAAAAAACTCAAAGGATCTAGAGTAGCCAAAACAATAAAAAGAACAATAAGACTGGAAGACTAGTGCTACCTGATTTTAAGAATGATTGGAAAGCTATAATAATAAAATATTTAGGTTTTTTTCAGATAATTTTTATTCACGATAGTTTTGTTTCTTTAGAATTGTCTTTTTTTATTGTAACTTTATATTGTTTGAACTTATTCTATGGAAATATTTAAATGTTTATCTTCTTGTGTTTCAGCTGCATTCCTTGTTAGACAACTCACATTGCTTCTAACAGGTACCTGGGTGTTTTTAAAAATTAATTATTTTAAAGGAAATATTGATTAACTGTTTTTATTATTAACAAATCATAACCTAAAAATGATCTATAAATAATATCCAAACTGTAACTTGAATTTTTGTTAATATGATTACAAAAACTATCTAAATCTAAAGCAAATATTAATCTTCCATTTTAAAGTTTGAATTTTCAAGTATCAAGCCTGAAGACATGAAAAAAAATCACTCGAGTGCTGTATTTACTGAGTTTCCTTAAGCAAGGCACAAAAATATAATATAAACAAGCTGTTCAAAAACAAAAATGATTGCCAATTTACCTAATTACCCAGATCGTAAAACAAGGTGGCATTTAAGAAACTCTGATGAAATTAGTGAATATAGTCAAGAGGAAAACCAATAAATAACAGAATGTTACCTTTGAATAGCCCATTTGTTAGTATGATTATAGATAACTGTTGAATAAGAGTTTTCATTATCTTCTGAAGCTTTTTCTTTTCTTTTCCCAAATTCTCACTTTGCAACCAATGAAAATACCTTATACCCCTTAGTCGTGCATTCCTTGGCTGAAATTAGGTTTGTCTGCTTTGTAATGCATAGATATACAGAGACGCATTTTGATTCTCAGTATCTTTGATTTTTGCCATTTTATTATACAGATGGTAGACTCACTCAGTAATTATTTTAAACTGGAAAAAAAAAACCTGCCCTTTTTTTGTAAATGATGTTCTGAGTAAACGGAAAAATGAACCAGTATTAGGAGTGTTTGTATGGCTATTTCACACCTCTTTTACTGTAATGCTTGGTTTATTACGAGATGAAAACTATCATTTGGAGTCATTTCAAAACATAATTAAGAATTGTGGTAAAGCTTAATCTAGTGGCCTAAACTATTACTGAATGTCTCCTTTTTGTGAGTTAGAATACGGTAATTCAGGAATAGAAAATATGTATACCGCATAACAGCACTTGAAAATAAGCACAAATAAAAATGAGTCATTTCTACCCAGTTAAAATAGCATGAATTCAACTGCCAAATAATTGTGGACTAACAAGAACTAGAGATATGATTACATAGACTGATCTGCACCCTTAATGTCACAAAATCTGGGATGAGTAACATGGTGGACATATTCTGTATCTAGCCATATGGCAGAGGATTTAATGCCAAGATTAGGCAAACAAACAAACTGGTTAATAGAACATTTAATGGAGGAGGTTTTACCTAAAAATTACTCATATGAAAAAGAGCTCAGAAAGGCAGGAGCAAAAAAAAGCAAGCTAAGGTTTTGATTTTAATGGACAGTGTGATACCATCTGCTTAATGTAATTTATTCTACATAATTCAAATATGTTTGCTGTACACATCATATTTTTAATAGCCTCTTTGTCAGCATTTTAGACCAAAAGCATTAAACCAGAAATATTAAACCAGTAAGAATGTTTTGGCAATCTAGGTACTTTCTTGTATCTGGAAACTATTTGTCTGATTACATTTCCAGACTTAGAGTTTGGGAAATATAATCAGCAAACCGCATAAATTATGTTTATTTTCTAACTTCAAATAATACAAAAAGGCACTCACCGCTAGTATAATTGTGTATATAGTTTCATATCATTTTAATAGAACAAATAACATTTTTTGAGATCACAGTATTATTCTTAGAAAATTGATTAATCTATTACTCATCTGTAACATGACTGGCCAAGTAATATAGAATTCCAGTTGACAGTCTGTCAAGTACATACGTTAGAACTTTTTTCTTCTAGTGTCTTCGGCCATTATCTGATGGAGTTAATGGTTAGAGAGCTAAACAGTGCACTTCAAACACTAATTGATGTTTATTCAGGAAACAAAAGCTGTTTTTTTCAGCACATATCAGTGAAAGAGGATTATCAGTTTTAGAAGAAAGAAGCAATTCATAGAAATTATAATGGACATAGTGTATGGTAGATCCAACGTACTTAACTGAATTTAGACGGGTGTGAAAAAAAGTCTTTTTTGTTGTTATTCTCACATATTCTTTTTGAACACATTCTGAAGTCTTGTTCTTTCCTACTCCTGAATAAAATCCTAAGCAAATCCCATAGCTTTCTTTCCCTGTAATTTCTGGGTATTAGCAAGTACTCTTACTTGTTCAGGTAATAAAAAGTCCAAGCTAATTTGAGGTATACCAGTTGATATCATTCAACTTCTCCACTCTCTTCAACCCTCTTCTCAACCTCACCGCATCTGCTGTCAAATTCTAACTTGTATCTTTCAGTGGGGAAGGGAAGGTGGGCATCAGTTTGCTACCTTTTCCTGACTACAGACATCTTTCTTGTAGTGATTGCAATTCTTCTTCTTAGAGCTGAGTCCATGGAGGTGAGCAAGGGAGAGTTAGAGGTAAAGAATCAAACCTTACAGCTTATGTTACTATAAACCAGTGCTAGTATCCTCCTTGGCAGAATGTCCAAACACTGACTCTCCCACTCAAAAGGTCTTTCTCTTTCTCTCTTTCATTTTCTCTTAGAGACCCAATATAACCAGATATTCCATCTTCAAGTCCCTAGTTGAAGATGAAGCCTCATAGACAAGTGATGATTGACTGCAACACTGAGCTCATTACCAATGAGCTTAAGTTTCTTCTATTTAGACACACTGCTATCCCTTGATACACATTTTGCAAACTCCATGTTAGAATCCCTTTGCAAGGCACCAACTGTAACACCATAAAACATGGCCCTAATCTTGCCTAACCATGAGGGTGTTATGGATCTGTTTGTGAGTTCAAATCTGAATCACAATAAATTTATACCTTTGTCAAAATATCCTCTAAAACAGAACCATTCACATCATACTTTATCTTCATTGTTATCTGGCAAATCACTCAAGCCAGACCCTCCCAAGCCTTGAGGTTTTAAAGCATCAGTTAACATGACCTTTATTCTCCCAGTTCCAGCAAATGTTTGCCAATCTCTTCAAGGGGCTTCAAATTATCCTCATCCCTAGACCCTTATGACATGGTTTAAGGTGAGAAAGAAACTTACTACTGATCAAATCCTTAAGGATCAGGAAGAACAGTGACTACTCTCTTCGAAGAAATTCTCACTTCTAGCCATTTCAACCCTCTTTTATACTGTTACTAAAGAACTAGGGTTGATGCTGAGGCCATGAAACTAGAAATTACCTGAACTCTATTCAAATCAAACTTCACCCATTCTTAAAGTGTTTTGGAAATACAGAGGTTTCTGCCTCACTCTTGAATTAGAAAATCTGTTTTAAAAACAATCAATATATACTTACTAAGATTCTCTGAGAGATGAAAGGAATGGGACAGGGTTGACCAGGACAAAGACAACCTAACAAAAGTTAGTCAATAGGCCACATTACATAGAGCTCAGCCAAGACAAGTAGACACAAGTGAGAAAGATTATTGTCTAGAAGGTAGATGGAATTGCTTGCACCAATAAATAGTGTTAAGGTATCAGATTTATGTCCACTGATTTTAGAATACAGAATACCAGCTCTACAGATTTATAATGCTCTGTTTGCTGCATTATACAAAGGGATGTTAGTCATAACCAAAAATGAAATCAGAGCCAAACCCTAGTGAGTGTGAGAACTTTGGTGCTAGGATAATTGCACAGTAACCAATGTAAAACTAAATACATTATGGAGGCTAAATACCAAAACCACAATTGTTTTAGTTTTCCTAGTATCTTGACATTTTAAAGGCACGATATATTATTTTCCAGACAATCAAGGGCCATTTACTGAACACCAACTCTAAGCATCTTCCAAAACTAGGCACTAGAGGAACATTATGTTAGTATTTGGTCAGTGTCACATAGCAGAAAGAGAAAGCATCAGCATAATTTACTGAAATATATACTGCCTGCTGAAATCACAAAAAAATGAAATATTTGAAATCTTTAGTGGTTACACTGAATTTAATATGCCTGCATGTTGAAATTATCTCTATAATTTAAATTAAGGTGAATTTTCCTGTTCTTCTAATAATTTTATATCGTTTTAATGCGCATGGTTCCAAATAAATGTGCATTAAGTAACACACTTTAGTTAAGTATTTCAATATGCATTCATAAAAGCATGTGTTTGAAAATGCCGACACATATGAAAGCTCATTCAGTAGAAACTAATGGTGTCCAGCAGAGAATAAAGTAACTAATTGAATTGCATAATGTAGCCAGTAACATGATTTTCAGAGTGTGGGTATTTGCAAACAAAATACTTCATTATCTATAATGTCATAAGAGATCACCGAAAAAGAAACTTAAATGTTTTTTCATCTAAGTGCTTCTTTGCAACAGTTAATGGAAAATACATATACTCTAATGCTTTTTGATATAAAAATTGTGAGTGAAATTTTTTCTTCTAGCTTTCTTATTGTACTTAACATGCATGTTATTGTTGAATTATAGTGATCATGTCAGTGAGACAGGAGAATATGCTGCACTTTGCTGCACTTTTTGTAGATATTTCATTATATAGGAAGAATCTGGAGACCAAGACTCTATCTAGATTCTGCAGTTTTCATGTAACATTGGGAAGTTTTCCTATTTTATCCATGAGTTTTACTTTTTATTAAATGAAAATATTTACATCTGTACTATATTATCCAAAAAGAAAAAAAACCAGAAACAAACTAAGCAAAACAAATAAATATTTAAGTTAATATATATGGCCATAAACAATAGATCATTGTGTGAATAAAATAATTTCTGTAGCCATTTGACAAATATGTGTGTGTCATCTGCTATATATTAATAACTGTGAAAAACCTGAGATTTTACCCTACTTGCAAGCTAAGAAGTTAGGTCACCACAGTTCAATGAATGTTGACAGGCAACATATGACTCCTGGATCAAAGACAAAGGGTAGTTTATTTATCACAGAAGTAGCAATGCCCAGAGCAGACACATTATTTTTGTACTAATTTCCAAGATTCAATTCCCACTGGGTGACCCGAGAAGGACCAGCTGACTGTTGAACATGCAATGGGTGACATTATAGGAGAAAACCTTGAGTTTAAGGAAACTGAATCATATGAGCAATCGGCACATCTGCTCTTTGCTCCAGAGGGAGATACTGTATCTTCTAAGGTTGTTTGGTATATAAACTTTCTTGAAAAGATAGTCCAGGAAAAGATAGTCCACATCTCTGCTTGCAAAATATGCAGAGGTACAAGACACATCCATTTGACAAGTATGGCCTCTTCTAAAGATGTTACCCTATAAGAATATATATTCTATGCAAAATAATGACACTACAAGAAGAGTAAAATCTTAAAAGTTATTTATTCATCTGAATTACCTTACAATTTTATTATTTCTTTCTCAGAGAATGAAGAATTTTGGCTTGGATATTTAATAAAACATTGGTATATATAATAGAATGATATTTTAACATTTCAATGATTGCATAAAATGTATTCCAGGAATTAAAAATATGGCAAAATACTATCATATACTTAATTTTAACTCAGTAAATATTTACTAAGGTTGCCTGCATGCAAATCTGATAATATGTATAGAAGATTAGGAATTATATGTTCCATTCCAAGGATATTAACGCTCTTAGATACGTGCACAAGGGGTCCCTGTCCTGGGGCCAGTGCTATAGAAAACCTTCTCCTTCCCTCTTCAGGCCATGTGCACATCATGAGAAATCATATCCTACCTTCTACAACACAAGCCACAACACATAAATCTCCCTATGGGGTCCCTGAACTTACTTTTATGGCTTGCACATGCTTCTGTCTCAGGACAATCTGTCTTAGGGCAAACTACCCTATTACTGTGTTATGCCTCTAGGTCCTAGAGGTGGTAAAGTTGAGCGGTCTTTTGCTGAGAGTGATGACATTTCTTGCATTTGAGGGTCAGGGTATTTGTATGCAATTATACAAAGCTCATAATCGTATTGGATGGAGGTTGGAATGGGAGAAGTGAGGCAGGCCATGATGTTGTGGTCAGGAACTAGCTGTCCTATGTTATGGAGTCTGGTATGGAATTCAAGGAAACACTATAATCGTTACTTTGTATTTGGCTTTCTAGTTAATTATAAAGCTATAGTCATCACTTAGGAGACTAGAGCATATTTTATTTAATAGATGGTTACCTTTATTCATGATGTCTAACATTTATACATATAGTATTTGTGCCTTTATATGTTCTCATGCCCTGGGTACCTCAAATGTTACAGGAGGTTCTGCCCAAGGAATTTGAAATCTATAGTGAAAATGTTCATTAACAACCAGCAGCAATAAAAGAAAGAAAGCAATAACTCTCACATAATAGAGATATAATGAACTGAAATGCTTTGAAATTAAGAGGATGGCTTGATCATCTTCTGACTCAGAACTTATGAGGTTTCAAAAAAGGATGAGTAATGTAAGCTGATCCTTTAGAGATGTATAGGACTTTAATAAATTGGTAGGTAGAAAAGGAATAGATATATAGATATATTTGTACATCTATATATATCTAGATCTAGATCTAGTTATTAATATATGCACAATATATGTACAAAACATGTATACGGTATATATTTTTAAATTAAACATGCAAAAATATTCTGTTAAAAACTATATAAATTAAGAAATAGCAATGCATCTTATAAAAGAGCAAACAATATTTTTAAAGTATTGAGGTAAAGAAAATGTTAGCTTCCTTAGTGATGTAAGGATTCTTTAATGATAATTAAATGCCTGATACTTAGGCTATGATCAGTATTAGAATATGAACAGAAGATCACAAAATCAGAACAAAGTGAAAAAACCTTAATTACTACTACTGAAACCAGCCTGGCCAACATGGTGAAACACCATCTCTACTAAAAATACAAAAAAATTAGCCGGGTGTGGTGGTGTGCACCTGTAAGCCCAGCTACATGGGAGGCTGAGACAGAATTGCTTGAACCCGGGAGGTAGAGTTTGCAGTGAAGCGAGATCACACCACTGCACTCCAGCCTGGGTGACAGAGTGAGACTCCATCTCAAAAAAAAAAAAAAATCATTCAGATGTAAAACGTGCAAAATTATATAATTGATATATTATTTCATAGAATTTTACAAATACGCCCAAGAATACTTTGTATAAAAGGAAGGAGTTTATTTGTTGTGTATGTGTATACACACATATGTAAGGTAGTTTATTGTGAGTTTACTGTCTTCATTTATTGAGAGTAAATGATGTCGATTTATTAACTCATATAATTATCCCAAATACTATGTGAGAGGCATATTATATTTATTCCCATTTTATAGAAAAGAAAACTCAGTGACAGAAAGATTATATAGATGTACAAGTTCACATAACTAGGAAGCAGCAGAGGAGGAGACAACACCAGGACTATGACCTGCTTCTTAACTGCGACACACCATGTTTTGTGACCACCATGTATATTATATATTTTGTGCTATATGTTAAATGTTCTCTTTTCTAGAAGAGATACCAGAAAATGTAATTATACTCTCTATTGACTCCTTTTAATTTTATTATTAGAAAGATAAAAGAATGTTTCATTTGTTCAGTCATTTAACAAACATAAATATCATATATCAAACTCTATGCTCAATCTTCAGGCATTTAAAATCTAACAGGGTAGCTATGTACACAGATATCATAGTGTAGTAGGATTAGATAAGTGCTATAAGAGAGGCTGAATTACATACAGTGGCAAAAAGTATGTAGTATTCATTTTTTAGAATGAACCAGATCATGCTCCAAAAATAAGAAAACCTCACATCTTATGGCTTAACACAACATAGTATTATTTCTCATAAACAACAATATCCAACGATGATTGAAAATAACGGATGTAATTAATTAGTTACTACAGGTCTCAAAATATTTACATGACTTATTGCGGGAGTGGAACACTCTTAAAACTTGGGTCAAAAACTAAAATGTCATTTGTGCTTCTTGCCCAAAGCAAGGATTGAAAGGAGACATAAGCATGAAAAGAGAAAATAACTATAATAATGGTTAACAACTCAAATAAATATCAAGTTGATATAAACAAAGAGGAAATTGACTCTGGCTATGAGATTAGGGGCACACTAATAATCAACTTAATAGATAATTGAACATTTAATTTAATAGACTATTGTCTACATTACCTACATATACCTTCTCTCTATATTTCTTTAGGCATTCATTTGAAGAGAATGTACTTCTATCCACTCATTTTTTTGACACAATCAGAAATATATGTGGCTTTGTGCATGCATGCACATATGTGTATTGCATGTATGTATATATTTTATTTCACTGATAATACAGGCAAACCTTAGAAATAATGTGGGTTCAGCTCCAGACCACAGCAATAAAATAAATAGTGCAATAAAGTGAGCCACATACATTTTTTGGTTTCCCAAAACCAAAATACATGTGAAAGTTACATTTACACTCTACTGTTGTCAATTATTACATCTAAAAAATGTACATACCTTAATTAAAAATACTTTTTTGCTAAAAAATGCTAATGTTCATCTTATCCTTCAACAAGTTGTAATTTTTTTTGTTAGCGAAGGGGCTTGCCTCAATGTTGATGGCTGCTAACTGATCCAGGTGGTGGTTGGTGAAGGCTGTGGTGGCTGTGGCATTTTCTTAAAATAAGACAACAATGAAGTTTGCCACCTTAATTGACTTCAATTCATGAATGATTTCTCTGTTGAATGTGTAGTACTTGATAGCAGTTTGCCCATAGTAGAACTTCTTCAAAATTGTAATCAGTCCTCTCAAACCCTGCTGCTGCTTTATCAAGTAAGTTTATGTAAAATTCTAAGTCCATTGTTGTTATTTTGACCATGTTCATAACATTTTCACCAAAAGTAGATTCCATCTCAAGAACCACTTTCTCTGCTCATTCATAAGAAACAAATCCTCATCTATTCAAGTTTTATCATGAGATTGCAATAATTCAGTCACTTCTACAGGCTCCACTTCTAAATCCAATTCTCCTTCTTTTTCCATCACATATGTAATTACTTTCTTCATTGAAGTCTTGAGCCCTTCAAAGTTATTCTTGAGGGCTGAAATCAACTTGTTGCAAACTTGCAAATTCCTCTTAATGTTGATATTTTCCCCTGCTCCCATGAATCACAAATTTTCTTAATGGCACCTAGAATGGTGGATCCTTTCCAAAAAATTTTCAATGTACTTTGCCCATAACCATCAGAGGATCCACTATCTGTGATCGCTATAGCCTTACAAAATGTATTTCTTAAATAATAAGACTTGAAAGTCAAAACTGCTCCTTAATCCATGGGCTAAAGAATGGATTCTGTGTTAGCAGGCATGAAAACAGCATTGATCTCCTTGTACATCTCCATCAGAGCTCTTGGATGACTAAGTATAGTGTCAATGAACAGTAATATTTTGAAAGTATTTTTTTTTCTCTGAACAGTTGGTCTCTACAGTGGGCTTAAAATATTCAGTGAGCCGTGCTGTCAAAACATGTGTTATGGTCTAGGCTGTGTTGTCAGTTTTATAGAGCACAGGCAGAATAGATGTAGTATAATTCTTAAAAGCCCTAGGTTTCTCAGAATGGTAAATGAGAATTGGCTTCAATTTAAAGTCACCAGCTGCATTAACCCCTAATGAGAGAGTCAGCCTATCCTTTGAAGCTTTGAAGTCAGGCAGTAACTTCTCTTCTTTAGCTATGAAAGTCCATGATGGCATCTCCTTCCAATATTAGGCTGTTTCATTTACATTGAAAATCAGTTATTTAGTGCAACAATGTTCATCAATGATTTTTTTGTTTTGTTTTTTAAGTTCTAGGGTACATGTGCATGACGTGCAGGTTTTTTACATATGTATACATGTGCCATGTTGGTGTGCTGCACCCATTAACTTGTCCTTCACATTAGGTGTTTCCCCTAATGCTATCCCTCCACCCTCTCCCCACCCCATGACAGGCCCCGGTGTGTGATGTTCCCCATCCTGTGTCCAAATGTTCTCATTGTTCAATTCCCACCTATGAGTTAGAACATGCAGTGTTTGGTTTTCTGTCCTTGTGATAGTTTTCTGAGAATGATGGTTTCCAGCTTCATCCATGTCCCTACAAAGGACATGAACTCATCCTTTTTTATGGCTGCATAGTATTCCATGGTGTATATGTGCCACATTTTCTCAATCCAGTCTATCATTGCTGGACATTTGGGTTGGGGTTCCAAGACTTTGCTATTGTGAATAGTGCCGCAATAAACATACGTGCGCATGTGTCTTTATAATAGCATGATTTGTAATTGAAATGCAAATCAAAACCACAATGAGATACCATCTCACACCAGTTAGAATGGCGATCATTAAAAAGTCAGGAAACAACAGGTGCTGGAGAGGATATGGAGAAATAGGAACATTTTTACACTGTTGGTGGGAGTGTAAACTAGTTCAACCACTGTGGAAGACAGTGTGGTGATTCCTCAAGGATCTAGAACTAGGAATACTATTTGACCCATCAATGATCTTAGCTACATCTTCTGAATAGTTCCTGCAGCTTCTCCACCGCACTGGTGCTTCACTTTGCACTTTGATGTTCAGACATAGCTTCTTTCCTTAAACATCATGAAACAACCTCCGCTAGCTTTAAACTTATCTTCTGAAGCTTTGTCACCTCTCTCAGCCTTCATAGAGCGAGAGAGTTAGGGCATTGCTGTGGATTAGGCTTTAGCTTAAGGGAATGTTTTGGCTGGTGTGATATCCTATCCAGACCACTCACACTTTCTCCCTATCAGCCAATAAGACTGCTTCACTTTCTTATCCTTCATATGTTAATTGGAGTAGCACTTTTAATTTCCTTCAAGAACTTTTGCTTTGCATTCACAACTCAACTAACTGGCACACAAGGCTTAGGTTTTACCCTATCTCAGCTTTTGACTTATTTTACTCATTGAGTTTAATCATTTCTAGATTTTGATTTAAAGTGAGAGACGTACTTTTTTTTTTCTTTTTTTAGCTTGAACACTTAGAGGACATTGTAGAGTTATTAACTGGCCTAATTTCAATATCATTATGTCTCATGGAATAGACAGCCCTGAGGAGAGGGAGAGACACAGAAGAATGATGACTGGTCAATGGAAAAACCAAAACACACACTGCATTTACCCATTACGTTCACAGTCTTAGATGAGCATGATTTGTGGTGCCCCAAAACAATTACAAAAGTAACGTCAAAGGTCATTGACCACAGATCACCATACTATATATAATAATAATGAAATGTTTGAAATATTATGAGAATTACTAAAACGTGACACAGAGACACAAAGCATGCACATATGGTTGAAAAAATGCCAGTCATAGACTTGCTTGATCTAGAGTTGCTACCAATTTTCATTTTTTACAAAACACACTATCTGCCAAACACAATAAAGTGACACACAATAAAACAAAGTCTGCCTATATGTAAGAGTCACTATCATATTAAATTAGATTCATGTCTAAAATTAAATTTTCTCTAAAAAAATTTAGTGTGGAAATCAGTTTCCAACTGAATAATATTCAATAAAGCCAATACAGAATCTAATGTGAAAAAACCAGTTATCTGAGTCTGTGATGAACACGCGCTTAACTTAGATCAGATCAGACTATACTAGAAATTACATGCTTGGTTTTGTTTTCATTAGGTGAGGATTAGGAATGATTATGTAAAATCAATCCCCCACTAGTTACTGCATTCCACGGCTTAAGAAGTAAACTGTAATTGGATAAGATTTTGTAAAAAATTCCTACTGTGTATGCAGACAAGGGAATTAGGAGGTGAATTTATAACATCGATTGTTTTGCTGGCAACACACATACGTAGGTGCAATCTTATTAAGAAATAGCTGGCTGGATGTGTTGGTTCATGCCTCTAATACCAACAATTTGGGAGGCTGAGGTAGGAGGAACACTTGACATCAGGAGTTCAAAACCAGCCTGGTTAACATGGCAAGACCCCATCTCTACGAAAGAAAATTTTTAAAAAAGAAATAGCTATGTCAAACCATTTGCTATTGTTTTAGGTAATAGAAACCAGAAACTCAAACTCAAGTAAATTAGGTTAAGCTTAGCAGAAACGTCAATAGATGTTTGTCTCTCTTTCTTTTTATTTTTCTCTCTCTCTCTCATTTTCTCTCTCCCTGTCATTACTTTTACTAGTTCTCTAATCTTCTTTGTTGCCTTTACATGAGCTCCATACTGAGGCACCAAGAATTTTAGGCTTGCCTGCTTCTCAGAACCACTGATCTCAGAGAAAAGCATGACTCTCACCCAATGCTTGGATTAAAACTAAGTGCCCTGAAAGAATTTTATGCCCACATCTGCAGCTAGAGAATCAGCATCCCCATAAACACATGTAATTGGAGGTTGGTTCTTCCCTTTATAAATAGAGATTTTCTTTTCAGAAGACACAGAAAAAAAAAATGCTAGCTAAACACTGAAAGAAAAATACCAGCAACAGAAACAGCAGGAACAAAAAACATGAAAAATATATCCTCTACAAAACAGTTTACTTTTACACACTTCTTTAAGGGGTAAAAAGTTATCAAAACATAAATAAATAAATAACATATGAGTCAAACAGCAGAGAAAGGGCAATGACTATCAGTATGTGTTTGTACCTTTAATTTTTTTATAGACTAGTCATTCTACAAATGGCTTCAAAAATAAACTCTGGTTTCTTTAAATGCCACAGAGGCAGAAACAAGTATGTCTTTCAGAGTCTGAGAGTCAACTTTGATAATAAAGAGAATGTAGTATTCTTCAGACCACGAAAATTCTCAATCAAGACACTAGCCCAAATTATATAGTCCAAATTATATGGTAAATGTATTATTTCCCATTAAAACTTGTATATTCATATTTGTTTTAAGTCTAGTTTCAAAAAATAGTGTGCTCTCTAGTTTTGCCCTCCTGAAATGACTGTTATATAATTATTATATTTCTTTTAACATAAGGATTTATGCAGGACTATATTACATAATTACTTACTAGTGAAATTATGTAAAATAAGGGAATTTTCCAGAAAGCATCAGTGAACATATATTATTTATGTTCACATCAAAAACATAAAAGCAAATTTAGAAGCAATTACTTATTTACAGGTGGCTTGGAAATCTCAAATTCTGACATTTCTTGCAAAAAACAAAGCTATGTATTTATTGCCCACATTTCATAATTTTTGTGTGACAAAGGAAGAAAGTTGGAGGGTTTCAAGTGAAAATTAAACTAATTGCAAAGTAGATATGAAACTTGCAGAGCTTGGAATAAATTTTCCTAAAGGAAAACAACTTTTTGGCATCCACTCATAAAACGAGAACTGTAGGGTTAGCTACAATAAGTCTATAGTCTAGTTTTCAAGAAAATATGTGCTTGGAATGTATTTGTAAAACTATATCTTCCAATCTTCCAAACTGAAATTATATTCAGAGATAAAATTTTTAATATTAGATCATAGACTTCGATTTTCGCTGAGCTTACTTAGTACAAAAAAAATTTTGATAAAATTGGTTTTATTGTCAACTTATCTGCCATACTTTTTATTAACAAGTGATGTCAATTTTCAAATATTTCATACTTTTTACATATAACAAAACCATAAAACATGAGTTGTCACATCAAATTTCATTCTATACACAGAAAAAGACTGTTAGTGACTCCTTCTTCTATGCTATAGTTAAAATATCAGTTAGTTTTAAATTTCCAAATCAGAATTCTCTTTGAGATACAATCCCAATAAGCTATAAATAGCAACTTATTCAATCTTAAAATTCTTTTCTGGAACAATAATTAGTATATTCCTCTTTCTCTTGATTTTATTCATGACAGCTCTTATGAAAAGCGGTTTTCTTTTTGAAGATTGGTAGGTAAGTATTTATCCGACTGAAAAATACAAATAATTATTTTGGATGTAAATTTCATACTGTAAGCTGTTAAAATCATTTTCTGTCTCATTAATCACTGCCATCAAGTTACTAGACTTAGACCACAGGTTACTAAATGAAATTATAGACTATATTTTCCTGTAGCAATAATTATGATTTTTAAAAAGTGTTTCTTTCATTAAATTGCATATTCTTTATTGTTGCAATAGTATGTTCTTCATTAGTAAGATTTCATTGTCTATAACAATGCCTGGAGAGTTTAGTACTTGCTTAAGAGAGCTTATTAGCACTTTCAAAAAATACAGCAAATAGGTAGCAATATATTTATTTTATCAGACTTTTGTTATATCTAGATTTAATAGGATACATCTGGAAGCTAATTTTAATTATTACTTTTTATTTTGTAGAAGTGTAATCATAAACATGTATGAAAACCACACATTTCCAGGAATAAGGGTTTCCTTGCTTTGTGTACTGTAATGTAGAAATTTGTCTCTGTTGTTAATATTTTTGATAATGGGTAAATACCTTTGCTTCTAACTTCTTAAGAAAATTGCCTCAAGATTTAACTACATTCAAAGCTAATACCTCATTTATGTCCCTTTAATAAAGTATATCACAATGAAACACGATTGAATAAATACATATTTAAATTAAAATAACTGGATAAATGTGTTTCGACACTTGAAACAAAGGAACTCAAATTTATTCTTATGCTCTGATTCCATTATATATACAATTCCATAGCAAACTTGTACATTAAAATACCAATTTCCATTTTAGAATTCAGACAGTATACTTACCTTCTTCCACTTAATTAAGCTCTGGATATGGATTGCCATCTTTCTAATTGTAAAATATACTTTCTCTTTACCACATGATATTGTTTTCATTTCACTATCACTTAAACGGGGGTAAGTAGGAGTGACTTAAAATTAATGTTGTTGAAATAATGTAAATGTTGATTTTTAGAAATGTGCAACTAATAAGCTATAAAAGTTACAATAATAAATAATACATCTTTCTCTCACTTTTTCTTTCATTTACAAATACTTTAAGCAAGGATACTCCACACAGGGCTTATAATGCATTTGTAATGTAAAATAATTAAAAAAAATAAAAAAAGACAAGCAGGCATTTGATTTACTCTTTTTAAGTAAATTACTAAATTATTTTTTCTTCATTTATACTTGCTCAGATGTTTCATACAGTTCCTGACAGTGGTGTACTGGGAATGTTTTCCTGTAGAGAATAATTTTTAAATGCTTCTTCTTCAATAGAACAAAAGTATTTTAGAAAATATTCATGTAATAAAATAAATAATAATGGGCAGAAAAAAACATTGTGAATTTTTTTATATTTTACTTTACATGTAATAATGTCAATAAAAAATAAAACATCGCTATACAAAAAATGAAAATATAACAGATTAATATTTGTAATTCAATTAACGTAGTTTTTAAAAAACATAAAATTATAATTAAATATTGGTCTGTCACAGTAATGCATAGCAACATTGAAGTTTAAGAGCCTTCATTTCTGCCAATTTGTCAAGGACTTTATCAAAATTTGCCATATCCACATATTCTTGTTTATAAACATTTTAATGAGATTTGCCAGCCTGTTTTAATTCATACTTGATTGAAGTATGTATTTTAAGCCTATCTTTTAAAAGATATTTTCACATGAAGAAGCAGCTTTGCAAGAAGTTAGAAAAAGTCTTGAATATAAGAACAGTCGTGAAAAAGATTTTAACACCAATATCTCAAATGGTTTATATAATAAAATTTAGCAATTCAAGTTCTATTTCAGCACAGTCACTAAAGTGTGATTTTATATTTCAAATATAATTTCTAAATGTAAGAATATTCTGTGTGACTGTGCTTAGAGGCACAAAATCTGTCCATAAAGCTTAAATGGTTTTGAAATATTACAAAGTTACACTCTAAACAAATGTGTGAGGCCAAATCCCTATATGCAATAGTCAACTGTCTTACTGGTATTTCTTCAAATTAACTTTCTCAAAGAAGACATTTATTAAATACAAAATAGTGTTAATTTGAATCTTAGAGATATAGTGTTAAGATTCAATTGTAACTCAGCAATGATTTGAGGCTTTATGCAAAAGATCATTTCAAGGAGAAATAGTTTATTTAGATTCATGGAGATAATGAAAAGCTAATTAACAGTAGGTCTTTTATTAATTTTAAAGTTCTCAAGAGATCATCTACCATAGCCCTATTTTGGACACACGACTGCCTTTTTGAGAATTCATAGTGTGATGGTTTTTTATATCATACTAACACTCAAGAAGAAAATTACATTAAATTTTAAAATTTGAATGAAATAAGAATTTCAAAGAGTCTGATTAAGAAAAACTTTGAAACAAATGTTTTAGCTTTTTTATTTTATTAGACACAAAGTAATTATTTTGAAAATGTATAAGAAATTTTTAGATACATGAAAATAATTTATAGAATAAAAATAAATTAAACATAGTGGTCATTTTTACCATTTTTCCCTCAGTCTCAAGCTAACTTAGATGGTTAATGATATAAATTGAATCCACTTTAAAATCTTTAAGTTGTTTTTACTGATTTTTTTTCCAAGTAAACATTAAAACCTGCCCTTATTTGTCAAAAAACTAATAACTAATAAGTGAATGTAGTTGAGATCGCTTTACAGAATACAATCCAGGCCATTTAAATTTGGTTTTGAAAATATAAGCAATGTGAAATATTTTATTATTGCAAAGGTTAGTGAGAAATTAATTCCAAATACTTTTTGTAAATGAAATAGATAAAGGAAACACTGTCCCTGAGAAGCAGATGACACAGTCCCTTAGTTTATATCATTCTGAGTCAGGGAACATGGCCTTTATAAGCACTGTTATCAATGAATTTGAAATAACTCCAAAGTTCAAACATCAGTGAAGCATCACATCGTATGTTCAAATCAGATGACTGTTTAGCTAGGCAAATGCCATTTATATTTCAGAAGACATCCATGTTATAATCAAAAATGAATTAGCAGACATGGAAACTTCAAGCACCATTTGTCATCTGGAACTCATGTGCATTAATATGCCTCATATCTGTGACTCTGAGAAAAGCTAAGTCAATTCCAGAATTACCATAACATTCAAAACTAAACAGTAATGCATTTTAAAGTGAATGTATTGAAAATTGAATGCCAACTGAAAATAAATGATGGCACCTTTTAAAATTAAATTACAAAAGGCTTTTTCTTTGTCCTTTACCCCATTGTCATCCTCAGTTAGCATAACTGTCACATTTCTACCACTTATATCCTATAACAAAAATGGTTTAGAATATAAAATGAGATAAAACACATACCTAATTCTACTTAAGTGAATCTGTGATAAATGTACTTGGTTTCTTATAAAGGAAAAATTCAATGTTATTCTACTAATTGATTGTGTCTTCTACATAAGAGTCTGTTAGTAACTTACCTGAGTTTATTTATATCATTATTACTTTTAATATGCAATGTTCTCTGAATATATTTGCACTTCAATAAGGAGAGACAGAATGAAACAAACCATTAATGTGTTAAAATGTTATATATACGAAGGGACAACATAATATTTATGGTAAAAATAAAGTTATAAAGTATTTTTTGTCCTTCTTAATAAGCCCTAAAAAATGAACCCATAAAATTGAATTACGTTTTAAGTCTAAAAGCAAATGCAAATCAAACAAAAGACAGCTGAAGCTGTATTTTGCGGATAGATTACTCTCTCTTTGTATATGGGTATGTGTATGTGTACTGTTACAATGAACACTCTGCCAGAATACATGAATCATTCTAATTATCTAGGAGGGAAACTGCAAAACAAAACATAAAATCCTAACCATCAAATACTATTAACTAAAACTAATTTACAGAATTTCTCTATTTTTATGAACTAAATGGATAATATCCAAGCTTTCAAATGCAGTAATTGCAGAAACACTTTACCTATATCAAAACACTTTATTAGAGCACTTCAGTCATATTACAGCACTATATAGTTTTACACATGTACTTTTATTTATTTATTTGCTAATTACAAATTATGTAAACAAACAAAACATCATTTACAACCAATAAGAATTGAAGCCCCAAGAAATTGAACATAATAGATAAAATTGATAAAAATCATGCATGGATTGATTAAATAATGAAAATAGAAATAGTAACCATAATAAGATTAGCAGCTTCATTTTTTAGGTTCATTTGTGTGTAAAACTCTAAAAACCCAACCAATTGAATTTAGATAATTAAAATATATTTTAAATTACGAATTTATTGGCAGTACTATTCAGCAGTATAAGCACAGCTGAAGAGACAGTGAAATGGAAGAGAGGTATGAAACCTTACCCAGAATGAAGTATAGAAAATTAAAGATAATAAGTTAAGACATGTGGATGATAGAGTGAAATGATCCAATAAACGTATATTCAGAATTCAGAAAAGTGAGTCTCCAGACAGTTGAAGACAAAATGGCTGTAACTTTGTCCATAATTGAAGTAAAAAGATGAATCCACAAATCAGACTTATTGGAAATGTGTGTCTGTATGTATTGTTATATATGTATCTTTGTGATGTGTGTTGATATATATTATGCATATGTAAATGCGTGTTATGGACTGAATGTTTTTGTCCCCCAACATTAACATGTTGCCAATGTTAACGTTAACATGTTAACAATGTATGTGATGGTATTAAGAGGTTTAGGAGGTAATAAGTCATGAACATTGGAGTCCTCATGTCCTATGAATAAGATTAGTGCTGCTATAAGAAGAGTCATGAGAGCTTGCTCTCTCTCTCTCCGCTCTTCACCATGTGAGGATACAATGAGAAGATGGCCATCTGTATGTCATTAAGCAGGTCCTCAGAGGTCACTGAATCTGTAAGCACCTTGGTCTTGGACTTTCTAATCTCCAGAACTAAGAGAAATACATGTTTAAGTCACACACTCTATAGTAATTTGTTACAGAAGCACAAACTGACTAAAATAGTGTGTGTATAAATTAGGGGATAATTGCATGATGACTTAAAACATTACTAGCATTCTAATTTGGTACATGAAAACTTTCCAGAAATGATTTTGGTTACTATCAAGTGTAGTTAGTTCAAAATATTTCAATTGTGAATACGACATCATTAATTTTGTAAAGAACTAACGTTAAGTGTTATATTATGTGGATAAAAGAATAAATTATAAATTTAATGAATATGTTTTTATTAAGTTCACATTATCACTTGACTAAAATGTGGCTGATGTACCACAAAAAATATTTTCATTAATTCTAGAAAATTGAATAAATAACTAATTTTTAAAATAGCTGTATCTATTATAAACATTAATCCATTGATTTATTGATTTACTCAATATTCATGGCTTGCATACTGTAATATATATGTATGTTTATACATAGATACATACTGTGTGCATATACATATATGTGTGTGTGTATTTACTGTTACAACCATTGTGATGCCATATCTCATAATATGTTATATGAATATCCTACTTGTTTGAACTTGAACTAGGCTTTCAAAGAGTTATAACTCAAATATTAGTGCAGCCGATTTGATTTTTCAATAAGTTGCTTTTGATTAATATCTCAGATGAAAATGACATTTGGAGTCTATTACATATTTTTAGGTAAAACACTAGACACTGTTGCAGTATCATTGTCATCTCCCTCAACTTGTATTTTAGTATCCAAGGAGTAAAAATTATGTGCCCACACCCATGGTGAGAAAGTTTCAGGTAGACAAGTTCATTTTCTCCAATTACTGATGCCACTTTTGTATAGAAGTTGTATTTGTTTTCAGGTTTCTTTTTTTACACAATTAGTGACATTATTATTTATGATCAGGCATTTTACACTTCAGAGTGCATAACATGTTTGAGAGTAACAGGGTTCCCGCTTTGAGGGGATTCTAATTCATCATCCTTTAATTGCCTGCTTGGAGCAAAGTCAAACCAATTCCCTTCTTGCCTGACCAAAGCAGCATTCCTTTTGGCCTTGAACACCTGACTCTCACTTCTCTTTATAACAAAACTCATGTCAATTTGAGAAACATTCACTATAAAAAGAGGGTGAGGAAATAAAACATGTTGAAATGATTTTTATTAATGTCATTGTTACCACCATTTTCAGGGTTGTGATATGTGACAAAATAAGACCTCATAATGTCCTCAAATATCCTTAAAGCCCTACATGCGGAACTGAAGTTAGAATAGACTTGGGCATGAAATGACGTTCAAGTAATGAAAAGCAGAATATACTACATAGGAAAATAATTTTTCCATGACAAAATTCTACAAATTTCAACTATGTCACTATTTTTGCTATACATCAACCATCCTTAATTTTTATGCTTCAAAAATTTATATCTTTTAATTTGTTTGTTTATTTTGCTTATAGGATACCTGAAAGAGGACTCTGGTAATTTTAGAGTATTTTGTTTTATCCAAATATATCTCTTCAAGGAGAGTTGGAGGAATAAAATAAATGAAATGTAAAATATAATTTTATACGAAAGTTAAAAGTTGCAGAAATTGTATGCATGTTCATACTCAACAAAGCTGATTCTCTTACGCTATTTGTCTTTTATTCTCTCTCCACCTACTTCCTTCCTTCTCCTGTGACTATGTTCCTGCTTAAATAACGAGGGTCCATATTAACTTTTTGTGGTTCTTAGGAGCCCCCAATCTCATAACATGTCAGTTAGGAGAGCATCTCTACAATTATCACAATCTCCACTCCAGTGCTCCAGATGTTCTTTTACAAATGTAATATTTTACTACACGGTGCAAAGCCCTTTCTCAGCTTTTTGTCTTGTTGAATTTGTTAAGTTGATTCAGGTTGGAATATTACCATTGTAGAAATATATCATGATGTGTTATTTTTATATTATATGTATATTAATTTTTGTGGTACATAGTACATGTATATAAAATCAACAAAGTGAAGAGACAATTCACAGAATGGGAGAAAATATTTGCAAACTACCCACCTGGCAAGGGATTAATAACCAAATTAGATTTTTCAACTATAACATCTAGATTTTTGCATTTCATAAGGAGTAAGTTGTGTACTACTGTAAGTCATTTATTAAAGATCAACAGACTGTATTTCTAAAGTTATTATATTGGGAATAGCTACCTGAATGTTCCTCAAATCATCTGACATAGATAGTCACGTGTCAAGTATATACAGACGTTGGCACTTATTTGAAGTTCCCTCAACAGGCTCTGTGTTGTGTTGCTGTGAAATGTATGGCAATATAAAAAGTAATGCAAAAGATGAACACTCAGAATGCTAAAGAGTGAGTTCTGGCACACCAGGTTGACTGCTTCTACACATTCACCCAACCTGTTCTCCAAAGTATTTGCAGAGAACAAGGCTGGCTTATAAAAAACAAATTCGGCAAACCATAGTCGATGGGCCAAACCTGGCTTGGGGCTTATGTTTGTAAAGTCTGAAAGATAAAAGTTTTTTTTTTTTACACTTGTGAAAGGTAGTAAGAAAGAATATAATACAGATAATGTAAGTGGCTCAAGAGATTAAAATATTTACTTCCTGGGTCTTTTTTTACAGAAAATTTTTGCCAAGCCTTGCCTTGTAAAATGAAGGGATCCAAAACCAAAACCTAAATCAACAGCAATAAATGGAAAACTGATTTATTACATCAGACCACATCAGATTTTTAATTACACAGAAGACATTTAAACATGAAATGTCTTCCTTTTTGATGCTGCATAACCAACAAGCATTAATCTACTATTATAAACCAACAAATATAAACACACTTACCACTGAAAAGAGCATATTATTTCTTGTTTTGTGCTCAAATATAAAATATATTGGTTAGCATGTCCTCCTGTTACCTATTGTTAATAAAACAAGGGACCCAACATTCTTCATGTTCACCAGTTTCCTTTATGCCAAATGTATACAGGTGAGTCATGTGTTTATTTCTTAATAAATCAACGCATGTTTTAAACAAGCTTTAAATGTTTGACAAACATTCAAAGAATGATAAAGGAATGATAAATCCTTTCCTACTCAGAATAATTTTATTGATATACCTTATAAGCTTATATTTTAATATACAGGTAGATTGTACTTAATAACAGAATGTCAGAATAATTTTGGTAGTGGTGCTATGGAAGAGGGACAAGTTAGAGATGCCAGTAAATCAGATAGATTGACAAAGTAACATTTAAATTAAAGTCAAAGATTAATTAGTAAACACTATGTCCATGAAATAGACCACTTTATAGATGTCTACTGTATAGACTTCTTTTGCAGGACATAGGACCTCTATCATTACCACACAACTTAACCTTGTGTAAATAAATGGATGTTGCTGGGTTAAAATAAAACTTTATTTACAAATACAGGCAGCATGCTGAATTTGGCTCCAGGAATGTATTATGCCAAATCCTGATATGGATTACAGCCTGGATCTTCCTAATTTCTAAGTTTCTGTAACTGTAGATTATGGAAAGTAATTAGGAAAATGAAAAAAAAAAACATTTAATACACTATTTTCTTTTTTCTTTTTTTTTTTTTTTTTTTTTTTGAGACGGAGTCTCACACTGTTGCCCGGGTTGGAGTGCAGTGGCACGATCTCGGCTCATTGCAATCTTTGCCTCCCAGGTTCAAGAGATTCTCCTGCCTTAGCCTCCTGAGTAGCTGGGATTACAGGCACCCGCCACCACGCCCGGCTAATGTTTTGTATTTTTAGTAGAGATGGGGTTTCACCATGTTGGCCAGGCTGGTCTCGAACTCCTGACCTCGTGATTCGCCTGCCTCAGTCTCCCAAAGTGCTAGGATTACAGGCGTGAGCCACCATGCCTGGCCTAATACACTATTTTCTTAGTTATCAAATGAAAATAAATTACCCCTATAATATCCCCCACATACACATGTAATTTTTAATTTATGAAATTAAATTCATTCTGCTTATGCCTTACTTTATGATAATGGATTGGTACCATCCATTCAGGAATCTGAAAAAAAAGACACAACATAAACATTCTGAGCAACAGAACAAAAGAATACTGTTTTTTTTTTTTTTTTTAATTGTCTTCCTTTAAAGGAAAGAGGTGCCGCTATATTCATTATTGACTTTGGAAGGGAAATTGACAAAAAGACTCATGGAAATCGACGTTATCATAAAAGCAGGTGCTGTGCGAAGGGAAAGTCGATTCAGTCATACCGTTAGCAAAGCTTTCTTTTTTTGTAGTAACATGTCTTATTAGATGGACTGGTGGTCTCAACAGACAGCATGGATTCAAATACCAAACTTGGCAGAAGTTACATGCTTTCTGTTTCTCTTGCCTTCCTGATGAACAGCATTGCCTAAAAAAATCATAATACAATTAGTTACTTTGTCATTATTTACCTGTTTTATTTTGAAAATGTGAAGATATATATCCTCAAATACACTTTGTTTTATTTTGTTTTCCCCAGGATACATTCCCAAATCAGATTAAAAATGCATTACATGCTATAAAATCAAATGGGTCCAATAAGAGATCCAACTCTTTATTCTGATTTCTATTTTTTATTTAATTGTATTTAGAATTTTTGAGGAAATTACCCTGTTGAAACTACAAACTACCTTATATTTGTCTTGTTCATATGTTCATCGGATAGAAAGGTGGGTTTATTTATAGCAAGTTGGTATTTATTGATATGAACTCTGTAATTTTCTAGTTCCATGACCTTGAAGAACCTTAATTTCTCATCTGAAAAGTATAAATAATTGGGCAACCTATTTTAGAGAGAGAATTGTGATGTCTGTTAAATTAAATAAGTAATTACTAAAGTACTTTGTACTGTGTCCCTGTCATTTCACACCCGGAAATAACAATTGTCCTCTAACTAGTTTTGTTTTTACCGTTGTTCCCCATTCAGTCTAGTATCTGAATAGTAAAGAAATTCATTTTTAAAAATGCAGATCAAACTATGTATTCCTCTGCTCAACACCTTCTACTGCCTTGCAATCACATTAAAATAAAATCTGAAGTTCTTACTATTACTTGCCAGCCTATTCATGAACTAATTCTTTTCCAAATTTTTCTCCACTCTTCGCGTTTGATCATTCTTTTTTGTTTCCTAAAACACAACAAACTTTAGCCAACTTCATGGCCTTTGCTCTTTTCTTAGTCTTTCTCTTGACCCTCTCGAGTCTTTCTGGCTTCTGCTCAAATGCCACTTTAACAATAGAAGCTTTCCCTAAATATTCTGTCCAAAATAGCTCAAAATAGCTGGGCATGCTTTGGTCCCTTTCTCTTCTCTACATGCTCTTCTCATATCATTTCCCTCCTCTCCAGCCACAATGACCTTCTTTTAGTCCTTTTCATACTTGCTTTCAACCATGGGGTGACGTGAGGTCAGTCTGAATTTTAACAGATGATAGAAGGTATGGATCTTGTTTAAAATATGATATCTAGATACTAAAGAAACATTTTTGAAAAAAAATGCCTGGCCCCACTGAGTTACCAAAATAACATTGTCAATGACAATGTGACTATGTATGTATAGTTTGATTTTTAGACATTTATTTTGTTCCTTTGATTTACTTATTTGTCCTTTGTCATTACCACACTCTTGCAATTACTGCTACCTTACATGAAGAGCCAGCAAACTTTTTATGTAAAGGGCCACATAATAACTATTTTATGTTTTGTGGGCCACATATGATCTCTGTTTCATATTCTCCTTTGTTTTTATAATTATTTAAAATGTAAAACCATTGTTAGCTCTTAAGCTGTACAAAAAGAAATCACAGTAGGATTTAGATAACAGGCTATAGATTTTGGAATTCTGATCTATATTAATAATTAAAATCAAGTAACATAAGTTCTCTGACTGTGCTCTCATTTAAAATCTGTTTACCTATTTTAAGTACTTTATTTTATATATAAGTTTTAGTATTAGTTTAGCAGGACCAAAATTCTCTTGGAATTTTGATTGCAATTGTGTTAAATTTATAGATTAATTTTAGGATGATTGATATCTGTATTGCTTCAATTCATATAATTAAATGGTTGTACCAATTAACTTCATGACTGCAAGTGACAACAAAATTTAGTATTCAGGCTCCTAAGACAGCCCACTGAGGTAATTTGCTCATTTGATAACGTAATAGTTCAGTTTTTTATTTGTCTATTGGTGTGGAGATTAATATATGATTCCATAACACTGTAAGGTGAAAACTGTGAAATGCATCCAATTCCTATCATCAAATGGAAGTGGCAAAGAGTCTTACTCAGATCACTTTTACAAAGAAATTGAACAAAAGCATCAATAAACTGTGGTTATGATCCACAGCTTTTCAACCTAGAAATAACCAATCTTCTGTAACAACAAATTCAGGAACTTGTTGGCTAATTCTTAACCATAAAATAATTGGATTACAGCAAAGTCAAATCATTCATTCAAATCTAAGTGATAAAAAACCAGCTAAAGAACTCTGACATCTCAAAAATCCAGAGTTTCTTCTTATATCCACGTCACTGCGCTAGTTTCCCAGCAATAGTTCTGAACCAGGCTAAAATGGCTGAAATGATAGAAATAGGATACAGAATATTGATACAAAATGAAGAACATCAAGTTTCAGGAAGAAGTTGAAACCCAATCCAAGAATTCTAAGGTATACAGTAAAATAATACAGAAGTTAAAAGAAAAAAATGTCCATTTTAGGTAAGAACCAAACTGACCTTATAGAAGTGAAAAACTCACTTCAAGAATTTCAGAGTACAATCACAAATATTAACAGCAGGATTGAACAAACTGAAGAAAGCATCTCAGAGCTCAAAGAATGGGTCTCCAAAATAACTCAGTCTAGCAAAAATAAAGAAAAAATTTAAAGAAGATTGAACAAAACCTCCAAGAAATATAGGATTGTGTAAAGGGACTAAATCTATGACACATTGTCATCCTGAAAGAGAGAGAGAGAAAGCAAGCAACTTTGAAAACATATTTCAGTATATCATCCATGAAAATTTCTCTTGAGTGACCAACATTCAAATTCAGGAAATGCAAAAAAAAAAGAAAAAAAACCCCTGTGAAATACTAACAAGAAGATCATCCCCAAGACACGCAGTTGTCAGAATCTCCAATGTCAGAATGAAAGAAAAAAATGTTAAAGGCAGTTAGAGAGGAGAGGCAGGTCACCTACAAAGGGTAGTGTAACAGGCTGATAGCAAATCTTCCAGTAGAAACCTAGAAGCCAGAAGAGATAGGGGGCTTACATTCAGCATTATAAAAGAAAATAATTTCCATCCAAAAATTTCATATCCAGTCAAACTAAGCTTCATAAACAAAGGAGAAATAAAATTCTTTTCAGAAAAGCAAATGCTAAAGGAACTTTTTACCACCAGAACTACTTTATAAAAAGTCCTGAAGAGAGTGTGATATATGGAAAGGAACGACTGTTGCTGGCTAGTACAAAAACACACTGAAGTACATAGAATGGAGACACTATAAAGCACCCACGGAAACTAGTCAGAATAATAAACAGCTAACAACACAATGACAGGATCAAATCTGCACATATCAATACTAATCTTGAATGTAAATGAGGTAAATGCCATAGTTAAAAGGCACAGAGTAGCAAGCTGGATAAAGAAGCAAGAATCAATTGTATGCTATCTTCAAAAGACCCATGTCACATGCAATGACACCCATAGGCTCAAAGTAAGAAGGTGGAGAAAAATTTACCAAGTAAGCAGAAAACAATGGAAAGCAGGATTTGGTTTTAATTTTATACAACATAGACTTCAAAACAACAAAGATCAAAACAAAGAAGGACATTCAATAATGGGAAAAGCCTCAATTCAACAAAAAGACCTAACTATCCTAAGTATATATGCACTCAACACAGGACTACCCAGATTCATGAAGTCCTTAGAGACTTATGATGAGACTTAGATAAGCACAGAATAATAATGATAGAATTCAGCACACCACTGACAGAATTATACAGATTATCAAGACAGAAAAACAGCAGATATTTGGGACCTGAACTCAACAGTTGAACAAATGGATGTAATAGACATCTACAGAACTCTACACCAAAAAAAAAATCAGAGTATATATTCTTTGCATGTGCACATGACACATACTCTAAAATTCACCACACGATCGGGCATAAAATGATCCTCATCAAATTACCAAAAAAAACTGAAATCATACCAACCACTCTCTCAGACCACAGTGCAGTAAAAACACAAATCAGTGCTAAGAAAATTGCTCAAAACCATAAAATTATATGGAAATGAAACAACCTGCTCCTGAATAACATCTGGATAAATAATTACATTAAAGCAGAAATCTAGAAATTTTTTGAAACTAATGAGAACAAAGACACAACATACCAGAATCTCTGGGACACAGCTAAATAAGTGTTAAGAGGAAAGTTTACAGCACTAAATGCCTACATCAGAAAGTTGGAAAGATCATACATTAACAACCTAACATTACAACAAGAAACTAGAGAAACAAAAGCAAACCAATCCCAAAGCTAGCAGAAGGTAAGAAATCACTAAAATTAGAGCTAAACAGAAGTAATTGAGAAACAAAAAACATACAAGAGATCAAAAATTGATCAAAGATAGAAAAGCACACAAAAGATCAACCAATCCAACAATTGGCTTATTGAAAGACTCAATAAGATAAGTCGACTGCTAGCTATACTAATAAAGAAGAAAGAGAGAAGAACCAAATAAACACAGTTAGAAATTATAAACGGAATATTATCACTGACGCCACAGAAATACAAAAAACCCTCAAAGAGAATGTCAAACTATTCATTTTTGTAGATGATATAATTCTTTTTTTTTTTTTTTTTTTAGTTTTTTCAGGTTTTATTTTGTTTCGTTTTCTTACCAAACAAGACTTTGGAGTCAAGTAATAATAATAATATATTGATGTCATGCTTTACAATTTTCTTTTTTTCTTTTCTTTTTATTATTATTATTATTATTATTATTATTATTATACTTTAGGCTCTACGGTACATGTGCGCAATGTGCAGGCAAGTTACATACGTATACATGTGCCATGCTGGTGCGCTGCACCCACCAACTCGTCATCTAGCATTAGGTATATCTCCCAATGCTATCCCTCCCCCCTCCCCCCACCCCACAACAGTCCCCAAAGTGTGATGTTCCCCTTCCTGTGTCCATGTGTTCTCATTGTTCAATTCCCACCTATGACTGCGAATATGCGATGTTTGGTTTTTTGTTCTTGCAATAGTTTACTGAGAATGATGATTTCCAATTTCATCCATGTCCCTACAAAGGACATGAACTCATCATTTTTCATGGCTGCATAGTATTCCATGGTGTATATGTGCCACATTTTCTTAATCCAGTCTATCATTGTTGGACATTTGGGTTGGTTCCAAGTCTTTGCTATTGTGAATAATGCTGCAATAAACATACGTGTGCATGTGTCTTTATAGCAGCATGATTTATAATCCTTTGGGTATATACCCAGTAATGGGATGGCTGGGTCAAATGGCATTTCTAGTTCTAGATCCCTGAGGAATCGCCACACTGACTTCCAGAATGGTTGAACTAGTTTACAGTCCCACCAACAGTGTAAAAGTGTTCCTATTTCTCCACATCCTCTCCAGCACCTGTTGTTTCCTGACTTTTTAATGATTGCCATTCTAACTGGTGTGAGATGGTATCTCACTGTGGTTTTGATTTGCATTTCTCTGATGGCCAGTGATGGTGAGCATTTTTTCATGTGTTTTTTGGCTGCATAAATGTCTTCTTTTGAGAAGTGTCTGTCCATGTCCTTCGCCCACTTTTTGATGGGGTTGTTTGTTTTTTTCTTGTAAATTTGTTGGAGTTCATTGTAGATTCTGGATATTAGCCCTTTGTCAGATGAGTAAGTTGTGAAAATGTTCTCCCATTTTGTAGGTTGCCTGTTCACTCTGATGGTAGTTTCCTTTGCTGTGCAGAAGCCCTTTAGTTTAATTAGATCCCATTTGTCAATTTTGGCTTTTGTTGCCATTGCTTTTGGTGTTTTAGACATGAAGTCCTTGCCCATGCCTATGTCCTGAATGGTAATGCCTAGGTTTTCTTCTAGGGTTTTTATGGTTTTAGGTCTAAGATTTAAGTCTTTAATCCATCTTGAATTGATTTTTGTATAAGGTGTAAGGAAGGGATCCAGTTTCAGCTTTCTACATATGGTTAGCCAGTTTTCCCAGCACCATTTATTAAATAGGGAATCCTTTCCCCATTTCTTGTTTTTCTCAGGTTTGTCAAAGATCAGATAGTTGTAGATATGTGGCATTATTTCTGACGGCTCTGTTCTGCTCCATTGATCTATATCTCTGTTTTGGTACCAGTACCATGCTGTTTTGGTTACTGTAGCCTTGTAGTATAGTTTGAAGTCAGGTAGTGTGATGCCTCCAGTTTTGTTCTTTTGGCTTAGGATTGACTTGGCGATGCGGGCTCTTTTTTGGTTCCATATGAACTTTAAAGTAGTTTTTTCCAATTCTGTGAAGAAAGTCATTGGTAACTTGATGGGGATGGCATTGAATCTGTAAATTACCTTGGGAAGGATGGCCATTTTCATGATATTGATTCTTCCTACCCATGAGCATGGAATGTTCTTCCATTTGTTTGTATCCTCTTTTATTTCCTTGAGCAGTGGTTTGTAGTTCTCCTTGAAGAGGTCCTTCACATCCCTTGTAAGTTGGATTCCTAGGTATTTTATTCTCTTTGAAGCAATTGTGCATGGGAGTTCACTCATGATTTGGCTCTCTGTTTGTCTGTTATTGATGTATAAGAATGCTTGTGATTTTTGTACATTGATTTTGTATCCTGAGACTTTGCTGAAGTTGCTTATCAGCTTAAGGAGATTTTGGGCTGAGACAATGGGGTTTTCTAGATATACTATCATGTCATCTGCAAACAGGGACAATTTGACTTCCTCTTTTCCTAATTGAATACCCTTGATTTCTTTCTCTTGCCTAATTGCCCTGGCCAGAACTTCCACCACTATGTTGAATAGAAGTGGTGAGAGAGGGCATCCCTGTCTTGTGCCAGTTTGCAAAGGGAATGCTTCCAGTTTTTGCCCATTCAGTATGATATTGGCTGTGGGTTTGTCATAAATAGCTCTTATTATTTTGAGATACGTCCCATCAATACCTAATTTATTGAGAGTTTTTAGCATGAAGGGTTGTTGAATTTTGTCAAAGGCCTTTTCTGCATCTATTGAGATAATCATGTGGTTTTTGTCTTTGGTTCTGTTTATATGCTGGATTACATTTATTGATTTGCGTATATTGAACCAGCCTTGCATCCCAGGGATGAAGCCCACTTGATCATGGTGGATAAGCTTTTTGATGTGCTGCTGGATTCTGTTTGCCAGTATTTTATTGAGGATTTTTGCATCAATGTTCATCAAGGATATTGTTCTAAAATTCTCTTTTTTTTGTTGTGTCTCTGCCAGGCTTTGGTATCAGGATGATGCTGGCCTCATAAAATGAGTTAGGGAGGATTCCCTCTTTTTCTATTGATTGGAATAGTTTCAGAAGGAATGATACCAGCTCCTCCTTGTACCTCTGGTAGAATTTGGCTGTGAACCCATCTGGTCCTGGACTTTTTTTGGTTGGTAAGCTATTGATTATTGCCACAATTTCAGCTCCTGTTATTGGTCTATTCAGAGATTCAACTTCTTCCTGGTTTAGTCTTGGGAGGGTGTATGTGTTGAGGAATTTATCCATTTCTTCTAGATTTTCTAGTTTATTTGCGTAGAGGTGTTTGTAATATTCTCTGATAGTAGTTTGTATTTCTGTGGGATCGGTGGTGATATCCCCTTTATCATTTTTTATTGCATCCATTTGATTCTTCTCTCTTTTTTTCCTTATTAATCTTGCTAGCGATCTATCAATTTTGTTGATCCTTTCAGAAAACCAGCTCCTGGATTCATTGATTTTTTGAAGGGATTTTTGTGTCTCTATTTCCTTCAGTTCTGCTCTGATTTTAGTTATTTCTTGCCTTCTGCTAGCTTTTGAATGTGTTTGCTCTTGCTTTTCTAGTTCTTTTAATTGTGATGTTAGGGTGTCAATTTTGGATCTTTCCTGCTTTCTCTTGTGGGCATTTAGTGCTATAAATTTCCCTCTACACACTGCTTTGAATGCATCCCAGAGATTCTGGTATGTTGTGTCTTGGTTCTCGTTGGTTTCAACGAACATCTTTATTTCTGCTTTCATTTCGTTATGTACCCAGTAGTCATTCAGGAGCAGGTTGTTCAGTTTCCACATAGTTGAGCGGTTTTGAGTGAGATTCTTAATCCTGAGTTCTAGCTTGATTGCACTGTGATCTGAGAGTTTGTTATAATTTCTGTTCTTTTACATTTATTGAGGAGAGCTTTACTTCCAAGTATATGGTCAATTTTGGAATAGGTGTGGTGTGGTGCTGAAAAAAATGTATATTCTGTTGATTTGGGGTGGAGAGTTCTGTAGATGTCTATTAGGTCTGCTTGGTGCAGAGCTGAGTTCAATTCCTGGGTATCCTTGTTGACTTTCTGTCTCGTTGATCTGTCTAATGTTGACAGTGGGGTGTTAAAGTCTCCCATTATTATTGTGTGGGAGTCTAAGTCTCTTTGTAGGTCACTCAGGACTTGCTTTATGAATCTGGGTGCTCCTGTATTGGGTGCATATATATTTAGGATAGTTAGCTCTTCTTGTTGAATTAATCCCTTTACCATTATGTAATGGTCTTCTTTGTCTCTTTTGATCTTTGTTGGTTTAAAGTCTGTTTTATCAGAGACTAGGATTGCAACCCCTGCCTTTTTTTGTTTTCCATTTGCTTGGTAGATCTTCCTCCATCCTTTTATTCTGAGCCTATGTGTGTCTCTGCACGTGAGATGGGTTTCCTGAATACAGCACACTGATGGGTCTTGACTCTTTATCCAATTTGCCAGTCTGTGTCTTTTAATTGGAGCATTTAGTCCATTTACATTTAAAGTTAATATTGTTATGTGTGAATCTGATCCTGTCATTATGATGTTAGCTGGATATTTTGCTCGTTAGTTGATGCAGTCTCTTCCTAGTCTCGATGGTCTTTACATTTCGGTATGATTTTGCAGTGGCTGGTACCGGTTGTGCCTTTCCATGTTTAGCGCTTCCTTCAGGAGCTCTTTTAGGGCAGGCCTGGTGGTGACAAAATCTCTCAGCATTTGCTTGTCTGTAAAGTATTTTATTTCTCCTTCACTTATGAAGCTTAGTTTGGCAGGATATGAAATTCTGGGCTGAAAATTCTTTTCTTTAAGAATGTTGAATATTGACCCCCACTCTCTTCTGGCTTGTAGGGTTTCTGCCGAGAGATCCACTGTTAGTCTGATGGGCTTCCCTTTGATGGTAACCCGACCTTTCTCTCTGGCTGCCCTTAACATTTTTTCCTTCATTTCAACTTTGGTGAATCTGACAATTATGTGTCTTGGAGTTGCTCTTCTCGAGGGGTATCTTTGTGGTGTTCTCTGTATTTCCTGAATCTGAATGTTGGCCTGCCTTGCTAGACTGGGGAAGTTCTCCTGGATAATATCCTGCAGAGTGTTTTCCAACTTGTTTCCATTCTCCCCGTCACTTTCAGGTACACCAATCAGACGTAGATTTGGTCTTTTCACATAGTCCCACATTTCTTGGAGGCTTTGCTCATTTCTTTTTATTCCTTTTTCTCTAAACTTCCCTTCTCGCTTCATTTCATTCATTTCATCTTCCAGGGCTGATACCCTTTCTTCCATTTGATCACATCGGCTCCTGAGGCTTCTGAATTCTTCACGTAGTTCTCGAGCCTTGGTTTTCAGCTCCATCAGCTCCTTTAAGCACTTCTCTGTATTGGTTATTCTAGTTGTACATTCTTCTAAATTTTTTTCAAAGTTTTCAACTTCTTTGCCTTTGGTTTGAATATCCTCCCATAGCTCGGAGTAATTTGATCGTCTGAAGCCTTCTTCTCTCAGCTCGTCAAAGTCATTCTCCGTCCAGCTTTGTTCCGTTGCTGGTGAGGAACTGCGTTCCTTTGGAGGAGGAGAGGTACTCTGCTTTTTAGAGTTTCCAGTTTTTCTGCTCTGTTTTTTCCCCATCTTGGTGGTTTTATCTACTTTTGGTCTTTGATGATGGTGATGTACAGATGGGTTTTTGGTGTGGATGTCCTTTCTGTTAGTTTTCCTTCTAACAGACAGGACCCTTAGCTGCAGGTCTGTTGGAGTACCTGGCCGGCCGTGTGAGGTGTCAGTCTGCCCCTGCTGGGGGGTGCCTCCCAGTTAGGCTGCTAGGGGGTCAGGGGTCAGGGACCCACTTGAGGAGGCAGTCAGCCCGTTCTCAGATATCCAGCTGCATGCTGGGAGAACCACTGCTCTCCTCAAAGCTGTCAGACAGGGACATTTAAGTCTGCAGAGGTTACTGCTGTCTTTTTGTTTGTCTGTGCCCTGCCCCCAGAGGTGGAGCCTACAGAGGCAGGCAGGCCTCCTTGAGCTGTGGTGGGCTCCGCCCAGTTCAAGCTTCCAGGCTGCTTTGTTTACCTAAGCGAGCCCGGGCAATGGCGGGCGCCTCTCCCCCAGCCTCGCTGCCGACTTGCTGTTTGATCTCAGACTGCTGTGCTAGCAATCAGCGAGACTCCGTGAGCGTAGGACCCTCTGAGCCAGGTGCGGGCTATACTCTCCTGGGGCACCGTTTCCTAAGCCCGTCGGAAAAGCACAGTATTCGGGTGGGAGTGGCCCGATTTTCCAGGTGCCGTCTGTCACCCCTGGAAAGGGAACTCCCTGACCCCTTGCACTTCCCGAGTGAGGCAATACCTCGCCCCTGCTTCGGCTGGTGCACGGTGCACTCACCCACTGACCTGCGCCCACTGTCTGGCACTCCCTAGTGAGATGAACACGGTACCTCAGATGGAAATGCAGAAATCACCCATCTTCTGCATCGCTCGAGCTGGGAGCTGTAGACCGGAGCTCTTCCTATTTGGCCATCTTGGCTCCTCCCCTGCTTTACCTTCTTTTTTTATATTTAAGTTCTGGGGTACATGTGCAGAATGTACAGGCTTGTTACATAGGTATACATGTGCCATGGTGGTTTGCTACACCCATCAACCCGTCATCTACATTAGGGTATTTCTCCTAATGCTATCCATCCCCTAGCCCCCCGCCCCCAGACAGGCCCCAGTGTGTGATGTTCCCCGCTCTGTGTCCATGTATTCTCATTGTTCAGTTCCCACGTATGAGTAATTCTATACCTCAAAAACCCAGTAATCTGTATCCAGAAACTCCTTGATCTCATAAACAACTTTAGCGAAATTTCAGTATACACAATCCATGTACAAAAATCAGTAGCATTCCTATACACCAACAACATCTAAGCTGAGAGCAAAATCACAAACAAAATCCCATTCACAATAGCCAAAAATATAACATACCTAGGAATACAGTTAACCTAGGAGGTAAAAGATCTCTACAATAAGAATTACAAAACACTGCTAAAAGAAATCAAAGATGACACAAACAAATGAGAAAATATGGCATGCTCATGGATTGGAAGATCAATATTGTTAAAATGGCCATATTGTCCAAAGCAATTTACAGATTCAATGTTATACCTATCAAACTACAAGTGACATTATTCACTGAATTAGAAAAAAACTATTTTAAAATTTGTGTGAAACTAAAAGGAGCCCACATAGCCAAGGCAATCCTAAGCAAAAAGAATAAACCTGGAGGCATCACATTACCTGACTTCAAACTATACTACAAGGCTACAGTAACCAAAACAGCATGGTACTGGTACAAAAACAGACACATAGACCAATAGATCAGAAAAGAGAGAACATAAGTAATGCAGCACACCTACAGCCATTTGATCTGTGACAAAATTGACATAAACAAGCAATGGGGAAAGGACTCCCTATTCAAAAAATGGTCCTGGGATAACTGGCTAGCCATATGCAGAAGACTGAAACTAAAATCCTTCCTTTTATATATTACACCATATATAAAAATCAATTCAAGATGGATTAAAGACTTAAGTGTAAAACCTAACAATATAAAAACGCTGGAAGATAACCTAAGAACTGCTATCCCAGACAAAGACTGTGCAAAGATTTCATGACAAGATGCCAAGAGCTGTTGCAACTAAAATAAAAATTGACAAATGTGACCCAATTAAAGTAAAGACATTCGGCTTCACAAAACCATCTATCTTCAGAGTAAACAGACAACTTTCAGAATGGGAGAAAATATTTGCAAACTGTGCTTCCAACAAAGGTCTCATGTCCAGAATCTCTAAGGAAGTTAAACAAATTTACAAGCAAAAAACAAACAACTCCATTAAAAAGTGGACCAAGGACATAAGCAGACATTTTTCCAAAGAAGACATATATGCAGCCATCAAGTATATGAAAAAAATGCTCAACATCAGTGCTCATTAGAGAAATGGAAATCAAAACCCCAGTGAAATACTATCTCACACCAGCTAGAATAGCTATTATTAAAAAGTCAAAAAACAACAGTTGTTGGCAAGTTTGTGGAGTAAAGGGAATGCTTATGTACTCCTGGTGGTTATGTAAACTAGTTCCCTCACTGTGGAAAGCAGTTTGGAGAATACTCAAATAACCAGAATTACTATGCCACCTAGCAACTCATTATTGAGTATGAACTCAGAGGAATATAAATCTTTCTACTGTAAAAACACATGCACATATATGTTCATGGCAGCACTATTCACAATAGCAAATACATAAAATCAACTTAAATGCCCATTCATGGTAGACTAGCCGAAAAAATGTCGTAGATATACACCATGGACTACTAAGTATCTATTAAAAAGAATGAGATTATGTCCTCTGCAGCAATGTGGATGAAGCTGGAGGCCATTATCCTAAGCATACTAACACAAGAAGAGAAAATCAAATATGGTATGTTCTCACTTATAAGTGGGAGCTAAATATTGAGTATATATGGACACAAGGAATAGAACAACAGACACTTGAGCCTACTTGAGTGTGGAGGGTGGGAGGAGGGTGATGATCAATAAGCTACCCATGGGATAATATGCTAATTACCTGGGTGACAAAATAGTCTGTACATCAAATCCCCGTGACATGCAATTTACCTATGTAATAAACTTGCAGCAGTACCGCACAATCTAAAATAAAAATTAAAAAAGGAGAAGTTCAAATAATTAGCCCTATTGATTACATTGTTCACAATAATATACTGATCTTCTTACTATAGGATACTAAGGAATTCATAGTTTCAGAAACATATTCTAACTCAGTTATCGCAAAGATTTGAGAGTAACACAGTAGCTAATTAGAAGTTCTCTTTCGCTTTGATGTCAAGTCTTTTCCCTATTATATTTGTGTTCCAGTTAATACTTAATAATCATTTGATTTAAAGTATTAAGATAGCTATTGCCATCCATGACTTCAATTAGAATCTATGCTTACTTTAATTGTGAAAATAGGGGAAATATCTGCCACTTTTATTTTAAAATAATCTTAGATGAATGGGAATTTGAGTATTATATAGAGGATATAATTTGAACACTAAAATTCCAGCAGAAAATTTTGACAGGTAATTTATTTAGCTACCACAGTGATAGAGTGCCTTACATAATGAGACACATATAATCAGCACATTAATTGTAATCAAAGGTGATTCTGGGACGGTGTCACTATTCAGAGAAATAGGGATATGAGGGTTGCATCAAACCTTGAGTTTTAGTAGAGATTTCCATCTTGGGTTTTAAATGCTATTTGCCTTTGTATCCATTGTTTATATTCCAGAGATCTCTCTAAATGTTTATATGTATATAAAGCTTTAAGGTAAAGCTAACTGCCACACATTGAACTTTTCTTTCTTCTATGCTTTTAGCAATGATTTGTCAATATGGCCTGTGGATCATTATCCATTATTCATCATGAGCAATTTCTGCAGCAGTATTTCCCATCATCACTGACTACTGTTAAGTATGATTTTTCTTTTTTCCAAATGTTCGTCTTCCTATCAAATCTTCTCTAGTGTATGCTATGGCCAATCACTTTACTATCTCATTTCTGAAGTTTAAGTTAAAAAATCTGATTTATAATTTTATGACTTAGGAAAATAGAACACCCTTTTGTACATTTTATTTTAATTCCTTGCTTCATTTTAGAAAACCAATGTATTTGACTCCTTATTAAGAATGATTTACAGTTCATACAACCATATAAAAGAAACTACATATTTTGTCTATTGCTAGTCCAAATATTTGTGCTTTATAACATTTCTGTAGACCACTGAACTACATGGTGTTTGATATAGTTAGGCTTTGTGTCCCCACTCAAATCTCATCTTGAATTCTAATCCCCAGATGTTGAGGGAGGGACCTGATAGGCAGTGATTAGATCATAAGGATGGTTTCTCCCAAGCTGTTTCTCCTGACAGTGAGTGAGTTCTCATGAGATCTGATGGTTTTGTAAGTGTTTGGTAGTTTCTCTCTTGCTGTCTTCTTCTCTCTTCTGCCGCCCTGTGAAGAGGCGACTTCTGCCATGATTGTAAGTTTCCTGAGTCCTCCCAGACCTGCAGAACTGTGAGTCAATTAAAGTTTTTTCTTTTTTTTCTTTTTTTTGGTTTATAAATTACCCAGTGTCAGGGAGTTCTTTACAGCAGTGTGAAATCAAACTACTATGTTGGTGCAAAAGTAATTGCAGTTTTTGTCATTAAAAGTAATGGCAAAGTAATTAAAAGTATGGCAAAAACTGCAATTACTATTGCAACAACCTAATAATACAGGAAATTGGTACCAAGAGTGAGGTATTGCTATAAAGAAATGTAAAAATATGGAAGCAACTTTGGATCTGGGTAATGGGCAGAGGTTGGAACAGTTTTGAGGGCTCAAAAGAAGACAGGAAGATGTGAGAAAGTTTGGAACTTCCTAGAAACTTGTTGAATGGTTGTGACCAAAGTGCTGATAGTAATATGGCCAATGAAGTCCAGGCTGAGGGGGTTGCAGATGGATACGAGGAACTCCTTGAGAACTGGAGCAAAGGTCAGTCTTGATCTGCTTTAGAAAAAAGACTACTGGCGTTTTGCCCCTGTCCTAGAGATCTGTGGAACTTTGAACTTGAGAGATGATCTGAAATTGGAACCTACGTTTAAAAGCAAAGTAGAGCATAAAAGTTTGAAAAATGTGCAGCCTGATGATGTGCTAGAAAAGAAAAACTCATTTTCTGGAGAGAAATTTAAGCATGCTGCAAAAATTTTCATAAGTAATGAGGAGCATAATGTCACTTGTCAAGACAACAATAGGGAAAATGTGTCTAGGGCATGTCAGAGATCTTGATAGCAGCCCTTCTCATCACATGCCCAGAGGGCTAGAATGGAAAAATGGTTTTACGGGCTGAGTCCAGGACCGCTCTATACTGTGCCGCCTTGGGATTTAATGCCCTGTATCCCAGCTGCTCCAGTTCCAGCAGTGGTTAGAAGGAGCCAAGGTACAGCTCAGACTGTTGCTTCAGAAGGTCCAAGCCCCAGCCCTTCGGCAGCTTACATGTGGTGTTGGGCCTGCAGATACACCGAAAACAATTGAGGTTTAGGAGGAAGGGAAATGTGGGTTTGGAGCCCCCACAAAGAGTCTCTATGGGGACATTGCCTAGTGGAGCTATGAGAAGAGAGTCACTGTCCTTCAGACCCCAGAATGGTAGATCCACACACTGACAGCTTGCATCGTGCACCTGGAAAAGCCACAGACACTCAATGCTAGCACATGGAAGCAGCCAGGAGGGGAGCTGTACCCTGCAAAGCCACAGGGGTGGGGCTGCGCAAGACCATGGAGAGCTCACCTCTTGCATCAGTGTGACCTGGAAGTGAGACTTAGAGTCAAAAGAGATTATTTATCAGCTTTAAGATGTAATGACTGTCCCCACTGGATTTCAGGCATGCATGGGACCTGTAGCCCCTTTGTTTTGGCCAATTTATCTTATTTGGAATGGAAATATTTACCCAATGCCTGTACCCCCACTGTATCTCGGAAGTAACTAACTTGATTTTTTAATACTATCTTGCTTTGGATTTTACAGGCTCATAGACAGAAGTGACTTGCCTTGTCTCAGATGAGACATTGGACTGTGGACTTTTGAGTTAATGCTGAAGTGAGCTAAGACTTTGGGGGACTGGTGGGAAGGCACGATTGGTTTTGAAATACGAAAATACATGAGATTTTGGAGAGGCCAGAGGCAGAATCATATGGTTAGGCTTTGTGTGCCCACCCAAATCTCATCTTGAATTGTAATCCCCGGATGTTGAAGGAGAGACCTTGTGGGAAGGGATTGAATTATGGGGGCAGTTTCCCTTGTGTTGTTCTCATGATAGTGAGTTCTTTTGTATAATTTTACAAAATTGGTAAAGTTGATATAATACACATCAAAAAATCTCCTTCTAGAATTCTAAATACATGTACATTAGAATATTTAATATTTTACCATAGGTCTCTGAAGTTCTGCTCAGTTTAATATTTTTTCTCTGTGTTCAGATTAGATAAATTTTATTAATCTTTTGTTTTTCTTCTTCTTTATCTAGGCTGTTGATATATCCATCTAATCTATTTATTATTTTAGATATGATATGATTCAGTACTAAAGTTTTCATTCAGTTCTTTTTTGGATTTTAGTTTCTCTGATGAAATTCTCTATCTTTTCCACATTAAGTCCATCTTTTCCTCATGTATACATTAACTAATCCTAACAGTTATTTTAAATCTTAATGTTTAATGTTTTACTTTGTTGGAAGTTCCATTGTTTTGTTTCTTTGTGTATCTCAGATTTTTGGTATTCTATGCTGGAAAGAACTGAACAGATGCTGGTGGATAATATTTATTTTCAGTAAATAATAACCCCTTTTTATAAGGTATTAAATATGAAGGCCTTACTTCTACAAATTCATCCAGAGTAGATCTTGTCCTGTGCTATGCTGTACCTTTAGCTAATGTCAATTCACTACCTATTTCAGATTATTTAAAGTCAATTTTAGGTCCCCCTGCCTTCCAAAGTGCTACAATCGAAGCATCACTAGATTCTGGAGAAATTTATCTGCTTTCCAGCCCTGCCTTGACTTCCTGTGTACTGTTGTGTTCTTGATGAAAACCCAGGGAGAACAAATGTGGAAAAGAAGGACTTTGGTCTCTGATTCTGAACTTCATCAGAATAAGATCTGTCACTCTTGTCTACAGGTTCTCAGAAACATGGCTTTTAACCAATTGGTCAATACTGACGTAACCACTATTAAATCAAGGTGATATCATGTGCCTTCCGATGTGATGTATTCTAACAAATTGCTTAACCTGGGTCTAGTCATGAGGAAATATCAGCAAAGGCAAATAAAGAAATATTATGCAAAACAAATAAACAAATGCCTGGCCTGTACTCTTAAAAAATGTCAACATCAAGGAACATACACACAAAAAGACAGAGAAACTATTCTGGAGTAAAGAAGAATAAAGGGACATGAAAATTAAAGGCAATGCATAGCATGGACTAGGGAAGAAAAGTACTACGAAGAACATTACTAGGAAAACTGACAAAAATCTGAATATGTACTGTGGGTTAGGTAGTATAATTTTATCAAGGTTAACTATAGAACGGCTATTTGGATTTTGATAATTATACTAATTTTGTTGACTAGACTGTGGTTATTTAAGGAAATGTTCATATTCTTAAGAAATTCACACGGAATGATTTCAGGTAAATGCCTCTAACTTACTCTAAAATATTTCAGGAAAAAATATATATGTAAATAGATTGATAGATCAGGAGGAGAGAGAGCAGATGATAAAGCAAATGAGGTAAAATATAAACAAAAGACCAATCTAAGGAGAGACAGAAGTTCTTTGTACTATTATTGCAGCTTTTCTTTAAGTTTGAAAATGTATCATACTAAAAATTTAACAAAATAAACGTTTTTGCATTTCCCCCCCTTACTCCTATAACATCTCTGACAGGTTTATTTCTATTTCCACCATGCCTCCCTAGGGAAATATAAGGCCATTCGTCTTTTCTCACATAATAAGGATTGTACTACTTTGGAATTTTGTACATTTCGACTTTATTTTTATCTACAGCTCTGATGGGTTTAAAAATGTTTATTGAATATTTCCTTATTGTTTAGGTGGACGTGACAGTCTCTTGTCCTTTGTCCCAATTTGAAATGGTTAGTTTTCTACACACAGTCTTCTTAAAATAATGATTAACTTAGAATAAATGCCAATGCTATTCTAACAGATTGGTGTCTTTAGAACTGTAATGTGAAAATTTAGACATATAGACACTCTACGAAAAATAATAATTTCCCTATGGCTTTTAACATGTATTCTTTTTCATCGTCAATGAAGAATTCTTCATATTACCTAATAATGATCTTGAGATCAGTGGCCTAGCATTTTATTCCTCATGCAGTTATACTAGTCTATTACATAATTCCTAAACAATCAGGAGAAGATTCATAATGATTTTCATCCTAAAGCCAAATTATAGTTAAAGTGCTGTAAGTTGTATATTTATTTTATATAAGCTAAATAAATAACTCTGCAGCAATTCTGTGATGCTGTAATGATGTTTAGATGTTATCCATTAAGTCATGGCTTCATAAGTAACCAAGTTTCCTTGAATTTCCTAGAGCCAGGGACTTTCTATAAATTCCAAACAAAGATAATTCAAAGAAAAGAAGTTATTTTAAATAAAATTAATATATTAAAGAATATTCATAAAGAACCAATAAACTTGTGTTAACTAATTATTTAATGTCTTACTATGTATCAGGCACTGTTGGGCACACAAAATACATCAGTGATCAAAATATTTTGCTTCCTTTATGGGGTTTACATTCTACTATGGTGGAGAAAAACAGCATATATTAAAAAAATCAATAAGTACATCATTATTTACTTATTGTATAAAATATAAATTTTATATAAATTTATTAGATGTTATGGGGAAAATAAGAAAGTAGAGCAGATTAAATAGGTCAGAAATATTGGCTGTGGATGCAGTTTTAAATAGGCTTACCTGAATTGCACAAAAACCCCAAAAATTGATAAGTAGGACATAATTAGATTAAAGAGCTTCTGTACAGCAAGAGAAACTATAAATGGTGAACAGATAACCTACAGAATGGAAAAAAATGCAAACTATACATTTAACAAAAGTCTAGTATCCAGAATCTACAAGGAACTTAATTCAACAAAGAAAATCATATAATCCCATTAAAACGTGGTCAAAAGATATGAACAGACACTTCTCAACAGAAGACATACAAGTAGCCAACAAACATGAAAAAATGCTCATCATCAGTAATCATCAGAGAAATGCAAATCAAAACTACAATAACGTATCATCTCACACTAGTCAGAATGCCTACTATAAAAAAGTCACAAGATGTTGGTAAGGCTGCAGAGAAAAGGGTACACTCATACACTGTTGGTGGGAATGTAAATTAATACTGCTACTGTGGAGAGCAGTTTGGAGATATTGCAAAGAACTAAGGATTGTACTACCCTTCAACTCAGCAATCTCATTACTGATTTTATACCCCAAATAAATAATTCTACCAAAAGCATACATGCACCTGTATGTTAAATATGGAATCAACCCAGGTGCCCATCAATGGCGGGTTAGACAAAGAAAATATGGTACATATATACCATGGAATACTATATCGCCATAAAAGAGAGTGAAATCATGTCATTTGCAGCATATATACAGTATATATACAGTATATATACAGTATATATACTGTATATACACAGTATATATTTGCGGTATATATACAGCTGGAGGCCATTATCTTAAGTGAAATTACCAGAAACTGAAAGCAATATATGGCATGTAGTGGGAGCTAAACATTGGGTACACATGGACATAAAGATGGGCACAATCGACACTGGAGATCACTAGAGGGGGCAGGTGGGAGGGGATGGACCAAGGGCTGCAAAGCTACCTATTGGGTACTATGCTCATTTCTTGGATGACAGATTTAGTCATACCGCAAAACTCAGTATCATATAATGTACCTTTGTAACGAACTTACATATGTACCCTCATTATAAACTAAAAGTTGAAAAAGAAAAAAAGAAACAATAACAAATAAATAAATAAAACAATAAATAGGGTAATCTAGGAAGGGCTACCAAGAAGGTGACAGTTGAGAAAAAATTGAATGCAAAAACTTGCAAAGGTTGCAAAAGAAAAGTCACCTCCCAGGAATAATTCCTATTAATTGTTCTATCATAAGTATTCAGTTTTTTTCTAAATATATACATATACACAGATGGTTCTCAACTTATTATGAGGTTATATCTTGATAAACCCATTGTAAGTATAAAATATCCAAAACCAAAAATGTATTTAATACACCTGACTTACCAACATCATAGCTTAGCTTAGCCTACCTTAAATGTGCCCAGAACATTTACATTAGCCTACATTTGAGCAAAATCATATAGCACAAATCCTATTTAATAATAAAATATTCAATATATTATGTAATTTATTGAATACATTCTTGTGTATTGAGACATACATATCACTTGCATAATCATCATAAAGTCAAAAAAGCATGAGTCAAGCTGTCATAAGTTGGGAACTGTCTGTGCATGATTTTGCTGTTTGTAACTTGCGTTTAATTTGTTAAAGCCACATATTTTGAGTAGATGTAGAGTTACTAAATAGTGTTCTATAACAGCGATTCACCAATAGAGTTTCAGCATGCCCCTGGGTTCCATGGAAGTGCTTCATGGGGTGTCCTTTGTGGTAGGGAAAAACGAGTGGCATCCTTAGATAGAGAATTGAGCACTACACGCAATTTCATAGGGTGGGGAGAACACAGCTGCTAAGAAGTTTGGAAAACTCCTGTCTTTCATATTTTAAAGTTCGTTATTTATGTTTTATGATTTTTTGAATCAATTCCATATGTTTGTGCTTTTAGATTGTTTATAATTTCCCCATTTTTTATATATATATAAATATAATTAACCCATTATATATATACATACTATATATACATACATATAATTTTCCACACGTTGTACACAAACACACACACACACATCTCCCCTCAATGGATATCACAGCAGTTCTATGGTTGCACATGTTCACAATTATTTTACTAAGATACAGAATATATGGAATCATACATGCAAGTACTACATAAAATTCTAGCATGTTTTATTTATTAAATTACCCTACAGTAAGACTACTATGTACACTTCCACAATCACTGCTTAAAGGTAGCCATTTATCATAATCTTTATTTTTACAATATTTTATTTTTATTTATGAATCTAATGGATGTGATATGATTTGGCTGTGTTCCCACCCAAATATTATATTAAATTGTAGCTTCCATAATTTCCACGTGTTGTGGGAGGGACCCAGTGGAAAATAATTGAATCATAGGAGAGGTATTTCCCATACTGTCCTCATCGTAGTGAATAAGTCTCATGAGATCTGATGATTTTATAAGGGGTTTCCTCTTTCCCTTGACTCTCATTCTTTCTTCTCTGCCACCAAGTAAGACATCCCTTTCACCTTCTGCCATGATGGTGAGGCCCCCCCAGCCACGTGGAACTGTGAGCTCATTAAACCTCTTTTCCTTACAAATTATCCCAACTTGGGTATGTATTTATCAACAGCATGAAAATTGACTAATACAGAATGAAAATGGTGTTATTGATATTTTAATATTTCTTGCTCTCTAAGGGTGTTGATTGGATAACTACATGCACAAAAAATATCAATTTAAAAAATAGCAAATTCCCTTCCAAAAGTAAAGAGATATAGAGAAGATATTGCTTTGTTTCAATGAGTTAGTGTAACAAGGGCCTTGAAACTTCTATTCTGCTATACCTGCTTTACTTTCTCATCTATCTTTGTAAATAAGTTAAAAGTTATCTGTCAGAGAGATATGTTGGTGTCCTAAGTTCTAGGGCAGATGCTGAGATTTATTTCTGTGCATATACCAGTAGGTCATTTATAAGATAAAGAGGAAGCTTTTCCTGTAGGTCCTTCAATGCTTACACATGTGCTGTGTGGGCAAGAGTAAAAAGTTGTAGGAAAAAATTGTGTAGCAACAAATAATATACTACACCTGGAAAGTGCTTGTTTTGCCTTATTAACAAAGATAAATCTATAAAAAAATCATTTGGCTGATTTAGTTGGTTGGGGAATTCATTTGTTCCCAGAGAAGTTACATTAGGATTCCATCCAGTTCCTTATAATGTATACAGATGCAAGAAATTTAATTTATGTTTTAAATATAGTAAATATTCTAGATTAAGGACTGAGTGCCTGCCAAATTTTAAGCTCAGCTGTTTTATTTTATTTTTTTGCTTAAGATATGAAATAATGTCTTGAACTATATAAAACCAAGTTATTTACTTCCTAATTTTTTGAATTTGCTGATTTGTATCAAATTTTGTAGTGATCTTGCCAGGCAGGCTGAGAGCCTATATATTAAAATTTAGCCCAAAGGATTTGTTTTAAAAAACCAGCTTCTATGAGATTGAAACTTAACTAAACTTACTGCCATGTGCGTCTAACTTTGCTTTGTAAAATGACTTCATTAAGCACTTATACTTTTAATTTGCTATAATGTACCAAAAAAATCAGTATATCTGACAAATGGAGAAAATTAAGCATTTCTTTTCTGTTCTGGTATATTTATACATATGATTAATCTTTTAAATAAAGCATATTCAGTATGGGTATTTCTCATAAAATAAATTGTGTCATGGCTGTTACCCACCATCTTTTTCCCTTAATTCCACTTATTTCTTAAATATATTCATGAAAATATAGATTTCATGGCCTTAGGTTTCAATGATTTTGTGACTGCCCTTTTCCCATGTTGTCTGTGGCTAAGTTGGATAAGAGTGAAGTGTTTAAATGTCCCCTGATTCATTAAGATAAGATGTAAGATCTCTCTACTGACATTTAGGATATACATAGAGCTTTCCTATGCCTTTCAAAGCTCCTCAAACTAATGAGAAACAAATGGAAACAAAGAAATAAAAATAGTTACAAAAAGAACAGTTCCTGTTGTTGTTCCTTGGAGGTTGTCTCTTCACCTCCAAGGTTAAAATAGGAGACAATTGTGAGAATAACTCCAGAAAATTAAAAGCAAACACATTGACAAAAGAAGCTGGCTCAGATAAACAGATAATGACCAGTGGTTGATGGTGTTTTATTGCACATTAAATTTTTAAAAGAAGGAGTAACCGGCCGGGCGTGGTAGCTCATGCCTGTAATCCCAGTACTTTGGGAGGCCAAGGCGGGCGGATCACGAGGTCAGGAGATCGAGACCATCCTGGCTAACATGGTGAAACCCCGTCTCTACTAAAAAATACAAAAAATTAGCCGGGCGTGGTGGCAGCCGCCTGTAGTCCCAGCTACTCGGCAGGCTGAGGCAGGAGAATGGCATGAACCCGGGAGGCGGAGCTTGCAGTGAGCTGAGATCGCGCCACTGCACTCCAGCCTGGGTGACAGAGCGAGACTCTGTCTCAAAAAAAAAAAAAAAAAAAAAAAAGGAGTAACCAAATTTTCAGAAAAGTAAGAAACCTCTTGCTATTCTCTTGTGAAGGTCTGTGTTACTGAAACATCTCTAAAGTTTGAGATGAACCTAACTGAAGTAGGGGTTTACTAAAGGACACAAAAGGCACTCCATCAGGACATCCACTGCAAGGTAGGTGGTTGTTTTCTGTGTTGCTTTGTTTTGTTTTTTCCATTTATAATTCATTTTTAACTTTGAAGATGGGATACGTTTCTAGTTATGTATTTATTTTGACGTGTATTTCATTTTATTTAAATTTTTCCTAGCTTTAGTGAGGTATAACTGATATATAAAAAATCTATATATTCAAAATGTACTATGTAATGTTTTAATATACATACGTATTGTGAATAATTACCAAAAACAGACTAATGAGCACATCTATAAGTACACATAGTTACAACTGTAGGGTGTGTGTGTGAGTGCCTGTGTGTGTATGTGTGGTAACACTTAAGATCTACTCCCTTACCAAATTTCAAGTAAACAACACAATATTATTAACTATATTCACAATAAACCCACGTGCACTGATGGTAGGAATGTAAATTGATACAGCCCTTATGAGGTGGTTGTTTGTACTCCTTTTTTGTGTTTGTGTATGAAACTCTTATTCAATGAAAGAAAAGAGTGTATGATGCATTTGAAAGAAAGCATGACCCCATTTGTCCATAACAGCTGAATTTTTTTTCCTTTTCCATTTTTATTTTATTAAGTTCTGGGATACATGTGCAGAACGTGCAGGTTTGTTGCATAGGTATACATGTGCCATGGTGGTTTGCTGCACCTATCAACCCGTCATCTAGGTTTTAATCCCCGAATGCATTAGGTATTTGTCCTAATGCTCTCCCTCCCCTTGCCCCTGAACCCCCAACAGGTTCCAGTGTGTCATATTCCCCTCCTGTGTCCATGTGTTCTCATTTTTCAACCCCTGCTTATGAGTGAGAACATATGGGGTTTGGTTTTCTGTTCCTGTGTTAGTTTACTGAGAAGGATGGCTTCTAACAGCTGGATATTTCTATAAGCCAATGAGGGCCTAAGGAAAAAGAAAAATGTTCTCTTAATGTATTGTAAACTTTTGCTTAGAAAAGCATCTCATACCATAAATTCTTCCATTTAACGTAATTGAAGAGTTAACGATGACTTTCTCAGAAAGGAAGCTTCTCTTTACTTCTTAGGCATGTATATTTCTATATTTCTATGAGACTATTGATGCCTACTTGAGAAAGCAACATCTAGTAAGTTCTCAATGTTTGCTTACAAACTCTCTTTTTCTGTCAAACTTATTCATTTTCTGGGTGTCCTCTCCTCATTGCTTATTTTTGTTGACTTTGTTGAAGATCAGATGGTTGTAGGCATTAAAAACATACATCAATATAATAGCCATCTATGACAAACACACAGCCAACATGAGAGTTAATGATGAATCTTTTTTAGAAAGTAAGCTTCCATTTATTTCTAGGGGTGTATTTTTCTTTTTACCTTTTCTTTAATAATTTCAACTATTATTTTAGATTCAGGGGATACATGTGTAGGTTTGCTACATGGGTATATTGAGTGAAACTAAGGTGTGAGGTACAAATGATCCTGTCATCCAGGTAGTAAGCATAGTACACAATAGGTAGTTTTTCAGCCCTTTCCCTTCTCCCACTCCTAGTAATACCCAGTGTCTATTGTTGTAGTCTTTATGTCCCTGTGTACCCAATGTTTAGCTCTCACTTATAAATGAGAACATGACATATTTGGTTTTCTATTCCTGCATTAGTTCTCTTAAAATAATGGCTTCTGGCTGCATCCATGTTGCTGCAAAGGAGATGATTTTGTTCTTTTTTATGGCTGTACAGTATAGTGTGTATGCACACTTTCTTTATCAGTTCCACTGTTGATGGGCATTATTCCATGTCTTTGCTATTGTGAATAGTGTTGTGATAAACAAATGAATGCATGTGTCTTTTGGCAAAACAATTTATTTTCCTTTGGGTATATAACCACCAATGGGTCAATGATAGTTCAACTCTTAGGTCATTGAGAAATCTCCAAACTACTTTCCACAGGGGGCGAACTAATTTACCTTCAAATTAACAGTATAGAAGTGCTTTCTCTGCAATCTTGCCAGTATCTGTTATTTTTTGACTTTTTAGTAACAGCCATTCTGCCTGGGGTGAGAAAATACCTAACTATGGTTTAGATTTGCATTTCTCTGATGATTCATGACGATGAGCATTTTTTTCATATGTTCATTGGCCCCTTGTATATCTTCTTTTGAGAAGTGTATGTTCTTGCCCTTTGACAAGAATGGAGTTATTTGGTTTTTGCTTGTTCAATTGTTATTTGTTTTATGGTGTTGTTTTTTGTTTGTTCAATTGTTTAAGCTCCTTATAGATTCTGGATATTAGGCTTTTGTTGGATGCATAGTTTGTAAATATTCTCTTCCATTCTGTAGGTGTTTGTTTACTCTGTTGATAGTTTCTTTTGCTGTGTCAAAGTGCTTTACTTTAATTAGGTCACTCGTTAATTTTTTGTTGTTGTTGTTGTTGCAATTGCCTTTTAGGAATTATAAATTATTTGTCAAGGCCAATGTCCGGAATGATATTTCCTAGGCTTTCTTCTAGGATATTTTATAACATGAGGTCTTACATTTAAATGTTTAATTCAAGTTGAGTGAATTTTTGTATATGATGAAATGTAGGGGTCCAGTTTCATTCTTCTGCATATGGCTAGCCAATTATCCCAGCCTGATATATTGAATAGGGTGTCCTTTCCTCATTGCTTATTTTTGTTGACTTTGTTGAAGATCAGATGGCTTTAGGCATTAAAGGCACATACATCAAAATAATGACAAACACACAGCCAACATCATACTGAATGGACAAAAGCTGGAGGCATTTCCCCTTAAGAACAAGAAAAGACAAGGATGTCTATTCTCACCATTTCTATTTAACATAGTACTGGATGCCTTAGCTAGAGCAAACAGGGTAGAAAGAAATAAAACACATCCAAATCAGAGAAGAAGAAGTCAAGTTATCTCTCTTCACTAACAATATGGTTCTATATCTAGAAAACTCTAAAGAGTCCTCCAAAAGGCTCCCAGAACAGATAAATGACTTCAGTAAAGTTTCAGGATACAAAATTGTCATACAAAAATTTCTGGCACTTCCAATAATGTTCAAGCTGAGAGCCAAATCAAGAATACAGTCCCATTTATAATAGCCACGAAAGGTTGAAATACCTAGGAATACATCTAATCAAGGATGTTAAAAATCTTTACAAGAACTACAAAACATGGATATAAGAAAACATAGGTAATGTAAGCAAATAGAAAAACATTCCACATGCATGGATTGAAAGAATCAATATTGTTAAAATGACCATACTGCCTAAAGCACTCTACAGATTCAATGCTATTCCTATAAACTACCAATGTCACTTTTCACAAAATTAAAAAATATATATGTGTATATATGTATATATGTATCTACATATATGTGTGTATATATGTATCTACATATATGTGTGTATATATGTATCTACATATATGTGTGTATACATGTAGATACATATATGTGTGTATACATGTAGATACATATATGTGTGTATACATGTATCTACATATATGTGTGTATACATGTATCTACATATATGTGTGTATACATGTATCTACATATATGTGTGTATATATGTATCTACATATATGTGTGTATATATGTATCTACATATGTGTATATACGTAGATACATATGTGTGTATATGCGTAGATACATATATGTGTGTATATATGCATCTACATATATGTGTGTATATATGCATCTACATATATGTGTGTATATATGTATCTACATATATGTGTGTATATATGTATCTACATATATGTGTATATATGTATCTACATATATGTGTGTATATGTAGATACATATATGTGTGTATATGTAGATACATATATGTGTGTATATGTATATATGTATCAACATATATGTGTATATATGTATCTACATATATGTGTGTATATATGTATCTACATATATGTGTGTATATATGTATCTACATATGTGTGTATATGTATCTACATATATGTGTGTATGTATGTATCTACATATATGTGTATATATATGTATATACACATATATGTGTATATATGTATATGTATATACACATATATGTGTATATATGTATATGTATATACACATATATGTGTATATATGTATATGTATATACACATATATGTGTATATATATAATTCATATGGAACCATAAAAGGGCCCAAATAGCCGAAAAAATCCAGGCAGAGCAAAAGGAACAAAGCCAGGGGCATCATGTTTCCAGATTTCAAACTATATTATAAGGCTACAGTAACCAAAATTGCATGGTAATGGTACAAAAAGAGATACATGAACCAAAGGAACAGAATAGAGAACCCAGAAATAAAGCTGCACACCTCACATCCTGTTTTCACTTCTAAGCCTGGGTGTGTCTCCAGATTTTTCTGGGTAAGGATTTGTTCTGGGCATAGCACATGGTTGAGGTCAAAAACTCCTGACTCAGACAGACTAACACAATGGAGTTGCATTGGCTATGGAGACTGGGAGTGAATGTAATATTTTTTGATGCTACCAGACAGCCAAGACTGATAATGGGATGCTATCTTCAATAAAAAAAAACAAAGCACAGGGCAGGGGCATGGCTGAATTTTGATACTAGTAGATTAGATATGTGAGTGAAAAAATACCTCATGTTCAGGAAACCACAAGTAATATTTTCTGGAATCACATTAATTTTTCACTAATTTTAGAAGTGGGAAAGTACATAAATTTGGATAAATATAAGATACTTGTCTAATTCTAGGAAAGGTAGATTTGTCAAAATATTTTAAAATAATGGAGTGATAATCAGTGTATTTTAGGAATAATTAATGCAAAATTAATAATGAAATTGGATAAATAAGAAAACAGTAAAACAGAATAAATACTTTAGATTGGATAGGAAAGAGAAGAAAGATTTGAGATTGAATGCAAGTTTTTGGCTTGAAAACATGATTTACTGTGAAACCATATACAATTAACTGACAAAGAAATATAGAAAGTCAACCATGTTATTGATTTTTTGTATTAAGAAGAAAGAATTTGGAAAAGAAAATGAAGTCTTTTGTAATAGGCTAAATTTAATAAGTCATGAGACTTACATGAAATTTAAGACATGCAAAGATGTCCAAATGGCAGTTATATCTTTATACCTATGGAGAGAGTTAGGGATTAGATCATTAATTTTCAACTACTTTATAAGGGCTAGTTGAACTTGCCCATGTGAAGCCCTACTGAAACACACACAAAAAACAATATGGGTTTTGATTTATCTATGTTCTTAGTTTTCAAACCAGAAACTGATAATAATAAATAGATAAAAATTTTCATAGGTAATAATACAAATATAATTTACATTTATACTCATTTGCATGTTGAACTTAAATTAATCTGTGATTTCATGAATTCGGAGCTGATATTATCTCTAGTCATCTCTATGGAGAGGAGCAAATCCTTGGATAAAAATGCATCACTTTATAGTTGTTTCCTTTCAGCAGAGTGAGTACCCATTGCAGTTGTGTTTAACACCTTAACTTATAGTTAATACTCATGTTTTCTCTTCCACAGATTCATGTAAAAAACGTCCACAAATATTCTAGCTAGGATGACTCAAGAAGACAAGCTTGGTCCAGGGATGAAAAACCATTCCATCTGAATGTTAGCTTTTCACATAGCTCTTCTAAGATCTCTATCCCTGAAAGACAAACTAGCCTACCACAGTATGTATTAACTTCTTAAATATTCTACATTCCTCTACTTTTCAGAATTCTAGATTCTGCCAAGTAGAAATGAGTGGGGTACTTTAGCTAACAAAAAATCTACTATCTAGGTATTTACTCTTTTGTTCAGGATGAACAGATTTATAATTCAGGTGAAAGTGAGAGGATTATAACAAAATAAAACATTTGTGAACTCAGTAAATCATAAGCATATCTCCTTTCTCTTTAAAAAGGTTTTAGATAAGTAAAACTGAAAAAAGCTATTCCTCCATATTTTTCTTGTTATTGCTTTAATTTTTACAAATTTTATTTATTAAAATCTTTAAATATATAGTACAATAGAAAAAAGTAGTATTCATCATATTGAAATAAAATGCATAAAATTTTTTGATATCAAGGCAGCTAATAAACTTAGTAGGAAAACAATTTAGATACTAACTGTATCAGTTAAGTATTGCTAAAAATTGCCAAATCACAAACCATGTTCAAACTAAGTACCTGAAAGCAACATTTGTTTCTGCTCACATATCTCCAAGATAGCTGTGGTTCAGTTGGTTAAAGTAGGAGAGAAGGATGGAACTGTTTCTCCTTCACAGCCCTCAGAAGGAACCAATCTTGCCACCACTTTGATTTCAGAATTCGACACACCGGAATTGTAAGAACATAAATGTCTATCATTTAAGTCACCCAGTTTATGGCATTGTGTTACCGCAGCTGCAGGAAACTAATACACACGATCGAACAAAAAGTCAAGAGGCAAGCTATGATGAACTGTAGGGAAAAGTATGGAAGCATGAAAGGGTGAAGTATTGGGACCAATAATCAAATCTACTACACTCCCAAAATTATTTTAAATAGATCTCACCCACTACACTGCTGAGTCCAAACAAAATAGGGAATGAGAAACCCAAACTAAAATTCTTCACTCCCGAGAAGTATCAGCATCCTAACCTAAGCTGTAAGAAATGTTCTTGTATGTTTAATTCAACTTCATAAATGAAAATATTTAAAATATTGTAAAACATTTCTTTAAAGTATAGAAACCATTGCTTTTAACTATACTTAGCATATAAAAGGGGGAAAAAGGGAATCACTCAAATAAGAGCGTTTTCAAGTCATTTTAAAAAGGGAGCTAGCATTATTCAGAAAATTACAAAAACAATTCTGAAAATACTTCTCGAGTGAATAGTATGTACATTAGGCAAACTTAACCAATGAGTTCAATAGAAGTAGAAAATCTATTAAAAACCTGCTATAAATCACAACTTGTTATGGATGTTACAGAAATTTCTTTAGAAAATTTCTTTCCAGCTACTTTGTCTATTAAGCTATTCCATCAATATTTATTTCATTCTCTCTGGATATAAACTGCATAATGCCTAGTGTGGATACTGAAAAGAAAAAATTGCTTACTTCATACTCTATGCATTTAAGAAACTTCACTTTGAATATATACATATGTGTGTGTATGTGTGTGAGTGTGTGTAAAATGAATACCTATAAGTAAAGAATTCTTTATCATAAAGATATTTTTCCATGTATAATAAAAATATTTAAACAACCAGCAGTAAAGTTTTTTTATCACAGACTACAAACAGCAAAACTAATAGCTAGAGACCATTATGAACACTTTTCAAATTCAGACATAGAAAGATTTGCCATGAAAGTATAAACCTTAGATTTCGGACTTGTCGGTTACATCAGCCCCTTCCAAGGCTCCAGGAAGGCCCGTGTCAATGTGATTACATGATTATATGCATTTATAAGATTTCAAAACTAAAAAATGAATGACAATAACAAAATATTTAGCCATGATAATGTAAAACCCTTCTCCCTTTGCACTTTGAATGTCTTGCTACCATCTTTCCCTGCTTGAAGAATGGCTTTGGAGTGTTCATGGGCATTTTGGAAGACGAAAGCCAAAGGAAAGTTGAGACATGTTTTCTGTTGGATTTACTTGGCCGTACAGGTGAATTGCTGCTGTTTTTCAGCCATTGACTTTCATCTCTAATTTTGTATTTCTATTGTATAAATTTCAACATGAACAGCTTAGAGTTTCAACATTTTTTTCTAATTGGCTTACTAAAAATACCAGGCTATCTGAGAAATTGTTGCTAATCAAGAAGGAAGAGAGGCTTGTTATTTCCTGTTTCTCTTACTGAAATAGATGATATAATCCCTTGAACCACTGAAAATTTTTTCTCATTTTTCTATCACAGTTTGGACAACTATTGAAGCCAACTAAAAGCAGAGAGTGTCTTGAAATTAACTAACCTGTTTTCCTTCCAGTTAGCCCATTTATACAATGATTTTCTTTAACACATGCCTTTATAAGCATGGTATTTTGTATAGAACGCAACTTTAATCCATACCCTAGGGGTACTCATTATTTGAAGACCCTTTGAAATCCACAGCCCAAGCATTATTATATTGAACATTTCAAACATTATTGTTGTCTGTACCAGAGTAGTTTCATTTTCCTGTCTGTTCTTTGTTTTTCTTATACAAATGATAAAAATAATTTCTTTAGCAAAATGAGAGGTGTTCAAAAGCTTTGACTACCCATAGAGACTGTACAGGTACCACCACCTTTGCATCAAGTTCTAAAATTTCAACAAGCCCAGAAGCATCAGAGAAGTTCTTAAATTATCTAATCAAATTATCTTGTCCTCTACATCGCTACCTGGTCCAATGCATCTCATTTTGTGAAAGACTTTCCTGGTCCATTTTGGCTGATTCTGCCCTCAGAAGACCACAGCATCAACATTAGGGTGCAGCTCTCTGAGGTCTCTGAAAGGAGACCGGGTAATTCACCAAAGTTACAAAAACTGGTTTATGAATGAGTGAGTACTACTAATAAACATTTTATAGAACATTGTTACTTTGTACCACCTGATAGCAAAGTGTTATGAGAGGGCAAGCCAGGAGATGCATATCATTCACTGACCTTTAGCTGTGTGAAGCTACTGACATTTGCTATTTCTTAAAAAATGTGTTTCAGTTTTCATATAACCCAATACACAGTTACTTGAAAGGCAGTCAAGAAGGTGAATGTGTATGTATGAGAGAGAAAGACAGAAAGACAGAGAGAGGTGAACTTAGTTTGTTTAATTTTTTACAAAGGAGTGGAGCAGGGGGAGGGAATTAATTATGTTGTTGTACTTCTGCCTTCTCAATTGCAATTTTCTTTCTCAACAAACTTAGTAAATTAGAGCAACAATTTCTCTTTTATTATGTGTTCTGTATTGTCAGTGATAGTGGAAATGCTTTTAAATTAATTTTATTTTTATAAGACATAATACAATGCCTGGTTCATAATAAACACTCAATAAATGTTGTATCAAAAGTGAATGAATGAAATCACACTTTTTAGCTTTGCAAAATTTATAACATCACTTATTTTTCCCCAATTATCTCTTATCTAAGTAACTCTCCTTTTTAGCAAAAAACTACAAATAATATTACCATTATACTATTTTAAGACTAACAGAACACCATGTTTAAGCTTTATGCCTCATTTTTTCATCTTAAAGACAGAGCTAATAAGTGTGTTATACGTGGATTATATGCATTTAAAGAGCATTAATTTGTGACAACACATATATGCATTCAATAATTCTTATCAATTAAAATCACTTTTTGTATAAATATGGGATATATGCTCAAATATAATGGTAAAGTTGTAGTTATTAAGGCTGATTTGTTTCATAGTTATTCTAATCTCTATTTAAGTGTACTGCCAAATTTTCTGTCATGTAAAGCTATGCCATGAATACAAAAATATTTAAGCCTACTAATTTATACAATCAGAATAACATAATTCATATTCTTGGTTTTATAGCCATATCCTCAAATTAGTATCTATAAGCTGAGGATATTCTTTAATCCCCAGTGTCTGCAGAACATTTACAAAATTGTATTACTTTGCAGACCATAAAGAAATTCTAAAGAAATTTTAAAAGTAGAAATTGTAGAGGTCACACTCTACAACCACCAGTCTATAATACTAAAAATTAACATCTTAAAATTTAAAAAAAATGGATAATACAGAACATTTCCTTGAATATTGGGTTTAAAAGGAAATGAAATTGCAATTATAGTCCATTTAGAAAATAATTACAAGAAAACACTATATTTTATGGTGTTCAGCCAATATTGTACTTAGTACAAAATGTGTTGTACCTTGAATATTCACAGTTATGCTGTGATTACTGGAGTGATTGACTCAAGATAACAGAGAAATAGTGCCAAAGAAAACAAAAAAGCAGAAAGTAGGAATTAAAACTCTATTAGAAAGTAATCAAATAAGAAACATGGAAGCTTAACTATTTTTTATAAAGAAATTTAAGATTTACTTAGAAGATACTAATGTCATCCACATATACCTAGTAAATGTAGTCAAGTCAAAAAGAAAACTGCAAAGAGATAGTATTGGAAATAAGAAAAGTGTTTTTAAATGAAAAACAATTGAAAAAGAGATAAACAATAATTTTTAGAAGATATTTAAAATATGAGGTAATCAACTTCAAGCCTATATGCTAATATATTTAAAAACCTAGAAAAAATAGATGATTTCATGTTAAATATACATGAACAAAACTGACCTATGAATTAAAATACGTGAATACCCTCATAAATGCAGAAGACCTTGAAAACTGCATCAGAGTACAGCCTCCAAAAAAATGTGTTTTCTTTCAAGAGTCAAAAACCAAATAACTTTTATTCTACTTAAGCATTCCAAAGCCTAGAAAAATATGTATTTTTTAAAAATTAACATTTTATACTAGCATAACTTAATAAAATTAACATAAAATAGTTCCACATGAAAATTATAGGCTCTCTGCTCCTCCAGTTCGACAGACAGCTGCATCTTCTTGTGCAGCGCCATTGGCATCCCTGAGACCCTATGGTGGAAGTAAAGGCCCAAGTCAATGGATTTGGCCATATTGGTCACCTGGTCATCAGGACTGCTTTTAACTCTGGTAAAGTGAATATTGTCACCATCAATTACTCCCTCATTGACCTCTACTACATGGTCTACATGTTCCAGTATGATTCTACCCATGGCAAATGCCATGGCAGCGTCAAGGCTGAGAACGGGAAGCTTGTCATCAATGGAATTGCCATCATCATCTTCCAGGATAGAGATCCCACCAAAATCAAATGAGGTGATGCTGGTACTGAGTACATAGTGGACTCCCCCAGTTTCTTCACCACCATGGAGAAGGCTCAGGTTCACCTGCAGGAGAGAGCCAAAAGGGTCATCATCTCTGCCCCCTTTGCTGATGCCCCCATGTTCGTTGTGGTCATGAACCATGAGAAGTAGGATAAGAGTCTCGAGGTTGTCAACAATGCATCCTGTACCACCAACTGCTTAATGCCTCTGGCCAAGGTCATCCATGATAACTTTGGTATCATGGAAGGATTCATGACCACAGTCCTCGCCGTCACTGCCATCCAGAAGACTGTAGATGGCTCCTCTGGGAAACTGTGGCATGATGGCTGTGGGCTAACCAGAACATCATCCCTGCATCTACTGGAGCCACCAAAGGTGTAGGCAAGGTCATCCCTGAGCTGAATGGGAAGCTCACTGGCATGGCCTTCCATGTTCCCACTGCCAACGTGTCGGTCGTGGACCTGACTTGCCATCTGGAAAAACCTGCCAAATATGATGACATCAAGTAGGTGATAAAGCAGGCATCACAGGGCTCCCTCAAGGGCATCCTGGGCTACACTGAACACCAAGTCATCTCCCCCGACTTTAACAGTGACACTCACTCTTCCACCTTTGATTCTAGGGCTGGCATTATCCTCAACGACCACTTTGTCAAGCTCATTTCCTGATATGACAATGAATTTGGCTACAGCAACAGGGTGGTGAACCTCATGACCCACATGGCCTCCAAGAAGTAAGACCCCCAGACCACCAACCCCAATGAGAGTGCAAGAGGAAGAGAGAGGCCTTCAGCTGCTGGGGAGCTCCCTGCTGCACTCAGTCCCCCACCACAATGAGAATCTCCCTTCCTCACAATTTCCATGCAGACCCCCTGAAGAAGGAGGGGCCTAGGGAGCCCCACCTTGTCGGTTACCATCAATAAAGTCCCCTGTGCTCACCTAAAAAAAAAAAAAAAAGAAAATTATAGCCAATTTCATTTAAAATAAAGAAACAAAAATTAAAAATAACACACTGTCATAAATTAATGTAAGACTATACTAAAATCACATTTCATTATACATTAGGGTTATTTTTAAAGTGTGAAGCTTGTTTAATGATTAAATATCTTAAATTAGTTTATTATGTGAAAATATTTTTATTGATAACAATAAGGATAATTATCTAATAATATAAAAATTAATGCTAAAATTTTTAACAATTTCTAAGTGCAATTTTCTAGAAGACGAGAAAGAATGAATAGCCTCTTAAAATGCTGTTTTAAATTATCTATTAGAATTCAATGGACAACATTTGTCATAATAATAACCTAGAAGGACTCATGTTAATTTTAGAAACACAAATTGCTAATGGTGAGAATACATTCTGAGCAACGCATCATTAGGCAATTTTGTCACTCTGAGAAAGTTACAGAGTGTACTTACACAAACCTAGATTGTATAGCCTAGGCTAGATGGTACAGCCTACAGCTTCTAGGGTGAAAACCTGTACAGCATGTCACTGTGCTCAATTATGTAGGCAATTATAACACAATGGTCAGTTTTTGTGTGTCTAAACATGGAAAAGACACACTCAAAATATAGTATAAAAGATAAAAAATGGTACACCTATACAGGGCATTCACCATGATTAGAGTTTGCAGGACTGGAAGTTGCTCGGGGTGAGTCAGTGAGTGGTGAATGAATGTGAAAGCCTATACACTACTATAGAATTTATCACTGTACAATTAGGATACACCAAGTATATAAAAAATATTTTTCTTTTTTCAATAATAAATTAATCTTAGCTTACTATAACTACTTTATAAACTTTTTAAAACTTTTTGACTCTATTGTAATAACAGTTTAAAACACAAACTCATTTCACAGATGTACAAAAATATTTTGTCTTAATATTTTTTTCTTTTTTTTCTTCTTTTTTTACTTTAAACTTTTTAATTAAAAATGAAGACACTCATACACACATTAGCCTAGGTCTGCACAGGGTCAGGATCATCAATATCACTGTTATCCACCTCCGCATCTGGTCCCACTACAAGGTCATCAGGGGCAATAACACACATGGAGCTGTCATCTATGATAACAATTCCTTCTTCTGGAACACCTCCTGAAGAACCTGCCTGAGCCTATTCTACCATTAATTTTCTTTTAAGATAAGTTTTAAAAGTATGCTCTAAAATAATGATTAAAAGTATAGTTTACTAAATACATAAGTCAGTTACAGTCTTTTATTATCCTTATCAAGTACTATGTGCTGTACATAAATTGTATGTGTTGTACTTTTATACCACTGGCAACACAGTGGGTTTGTTTACACCAGCATCACCAGAAACATGTGAGTAACATGTTGCACTACGATGTTATGATGGTTATGATGCCATGATGCCACTAAGTGATATAAATTTTTCAGCTCCATTATAATCTTATGGTATCACCACTGTATTTGTGATCCACTGGTGACCAAAATGTTGTTATACAGCACATGACTGCATACTAACTGTGGTGTCATTTAATATACTGTGTGTTCTGGAAAGGACAATACTTCAGAAGATAATACAAATTGCAATGTGTAATAATTGAAAAAATAGTGTCAAGAGCATAGTTTCTTGTATTTGATATGATTGAAGACTACATAAACTTTGTAATAACTCTTAGAATTTATAAATATTAACATTTACTAAGAAGGCTGATTAAAATAACATAAGAATATAAGAATCCTTATTGGAATACTTAGAATACTTAGTTTGTAATATAAACTGCTGTGTACATTCTCAACCCTGTATTAAAAGACTTTAAAATAATTAGAAATAAAATTTGCCAGATATTTGTGGTATAAAAAGAGATATCTAAAAATCTGACTGAAACACATAAAAGACATTTGCTCATTGAAGAGATCTACTATATTACTTGATAGTGCAAACTATGTATATTGTCCCTCTACTAAGCTATAAATGGATATCAATTTTAATTAAAATTCAGTTTTGGTGAGTTTAAGAGGCATGCATTAATATTTAAATTTCCCATGGGAAAGTAAATGTTCTAAAATAACCATCAGCATTTTAAAAAGAAAAAAAGGTTGGCACTGGCTATAAATATTTAATAAGTAAAGTCGAAAGAACTGTCAGATTAATCTATAAGCAGAACTGTCATCTATAAAAGAACTGTCAGATCTATAAACAGAAAAATTTGGTGAATTTTATGTGGGAAAGCCTACATCCATCTTTTCAAATATATATATGATATATATGATATATATGATATATATGATATATATAATCTATTAAATATATAAATATATTTATATTTATATATACATTACATGTATTATATATAATTTTTAAATATATATTATATATTATATATTATATAATATATAATATATTATATATATAATTTTATATATAATATAAAATATAATTATATTTTATATAATTTTATATATAATATAAAATATAATTATATTTTATATAATATATATATTATATATATGTATTTAAGAGTGTAGGTGCTAAATAAAAATTTGCTGAATGAATGAATGAACAAAGTCAGGTTTTAAGACAACAGTAGCCCCGGCTGACACCTTGATGGCAGCCTTGTGAGATGCTCACAGCTTGAGGACCTAGCTAACCTATGCCTGAACTCCTTGCCCACAGAAACTGTGAGACAATGTTGGTGGCTTTAAGTTGCTATGTTTTGGTGTATTTTTTATACATAAATAGATAAATAATACTCATGGAAAGATGCAAGAATTAAAACAAGTTGAAGAAAATATATGAGAACATTTGTCTTACCTTTCCCAATCGAAAGACTTCTAAACATAATGGTAACTAAAGAAAATACAAAGACTGAAGATTTTATGGCATAAACATACCCAATATACAGTCTGTAAAAATATACAAACATATAACAACCATTTGGGAAATGGCTTATGGTAAATACAACAGAAAGATGTTCAATATTCTTACTAGGTTGGCGCAAAAGTAATCGCGGCTTTTGCCATTCCTTTTGTTTCCTTTATTAAGAGCTTTTTCAATTAATAAGAAAGAATTAAACATCACATTTTAAAAACGGGAAAAATGAATAAAAAGTCAATTTAAAGGTTAAGAAAAAAATCAACATAAGGTTTAACCCTTACTAGTCATTAACAAGCCATACATTAAAAAAAAAAAAAAAATCTACAGAGACAACAGAAAAACACCGATCGGATCGCTTTTCTCATTGCTGAAAGACTTGTTCTCCGCTTGCTTTGGCATTGAAATTTCTCCCCATACACATACATTTTCAGCAGGGTTATAGCAATTTTGTCTTCTTCATTTTGTCTTCATTTTCAGTTTTGTCTTCTTTATTTTGATTGTACAGTGGGCCCACAGACTTGCCTTTGTGTATTTATCATATTTACCTCTTTTCTTGTCCATAGTTTCTGTTTTAACTATACAATCGAAAGGTTATCTTTTAATTTGATCTTTTGAAGCTGAAATAATAGTTCTCTTTTCAAATACTAATTTCTTATGTTTTCTCAGTTTCTGATTGTGTTTGTCTTTGACAGAACAACCTGGCTGTCAACAGCTTGTATGAACTAAGAAATTTTTTTTCTATAATGAAATCTGCATGCATTTTAAATCTGCACAACATTCTTCTTACTAATATCTCTATTAAAGTGATTATTTGTTTCCCATTTCCACTGTTCTTCAATCCTTTCTACTTTTCAATCCTTAAAGCCTCCTCTTGGTTTTATTTATTTATTTTCTCCCCAAATCAGTCCCCAAAGAAATACATATCTCTTATATTATAGAGATAAATATTGATCTTTTTATTTTTATTAATTTTTTGTGTGTATGTTGTATAAGCAAATGTGTATCATTCTTTGGGATTATAACTTTCTCAAATACCCTCAGTCTCTCAACTGTGAGTAAAAAACAAAAAAGAGTCGAAAAAATCCTTGACCTTCATGGCAAGCTTTTGAACTCTCACGATTTTGTGCTTCGCATCATTCATAATCACATTTCCTTCCTCCTCCAAGAGTTGTTCAAAATCAAGAAAAATAAACACATGTACCTATTTAGATATAAATATGAAATATACAATAATAAATGTATAATGCATGTGATTAAAAACACAATACGTATGAAGTTCGAGATCCCTCCTTTCATGGTAAAAAGCTTCTTTTAAAAATCACTGCTAATATTTCTTGCCATTAAAAAGATAATTTTAGTGAAAAATTTAAAACCTTTAAAAGAAAATAAATGAGACTATCTTGAGATACAAAATATGTTTTTAGCAGGACACTAAAAGAACAAATAATGAAGGCTGATAAATCAAAATATATTTATGAGGAAATCTGCCAAAAAAATTCATAAATAAAGTCAAAAGACACAATGCAGGATGACTGTGACAGACTACCAGTCCTCCTGAGAAACAAAGGACACTGGATAAATTAGAAAAAGACATTGCTTTGGAGAGCTACCAAGGGAACTGGGATTTGAGGAGGTCAGAGCCCACAGATAATAGCAACACACTAAGGTAAGTCTTATGCCTGGGAACTGGGATTTGAGGAGGTCATGGGTCCAGAATTGGTGGGTTCTTGGTCTCACTGACTTCAAGAATGAAGCCGTGGACCCTCGGGGTGAGTGTTACAGTTCTTAAAGGCAGCGTGTCTGGAGTTTGTTCCTTCTGATGTTCGGATGTGTTCGGAGTTTCTTCCTTCTGGTGAGTTCGTGGTCTTGCTGGCTCAGGAGTAAAGCTGCAGACCTTCCCGGTGAGTGTTACAGCTCTTCAGGCGGCACGTCTGGAGTTGTTCGTTCCTCCTGGTGGGTTCGTGGTATGGCTGGCTTCAGGAATGAAGCTACAGACCTTTGCGGTGAGTGTTACAGCTCATAAAGGCAGTGTGGACCCAAAGAGTGAGCAGCAGCAAGATTTATTGCAAAGAGCGAAAGAACAAAGCTTCCACACTGTGGAAGGGGACCCCAGCGGGTTGCCGCTGCTGGCTGGGGCAGCCTGCTTTTATTCTCTTATCTGGCCCCACCCGCATCCTGCTGATTGGTCCATTTTACAGAGAGCCCAGTGGTTTGTTTTGACAGGGCGCTGACTGGTGCCTTTACAATCCCTGAGCTAGACACAAAGGTTCTCCACATCCCCACTAGATTAGCTAGATACAGTGTCAACACAAAGGTTCTCCAAGTCCCCACCGGAGTAGCTATATACAGAGTGTGGATTGGTACATTCACAAACCCTGAGCTAGACACAGGGTGCTGATTGGTGTGTTTACAAACCTTGAGCTAGATACAGAGTGCCGATTGGTGTATTTATAATCCCTTAGCTAGACATAAAGGTTCTCCAAGGCCCCACCAGACTCAGGAGCCCAGCTGGCTTCACTCAGTGGATCCGGCACCGGGCCCGCAGGTGGAGCTGCCCGCCAGTCCCGTGCGCCCACACTCCTCAGCCCTTGGGTGGTCGATGGGACTGGGCGCCTTGGAGCAGGGGGCGGCGTTTGTCGGGGAGGCTCCTGCGGCACGGGAGCCCACGGTGTCGGGGGAGGCTCAGGCATGGCAGGCTGCAGGTCTGGAGCCCTGCCCTGTGGGGAGGCAGCTAAGGCCCGGCGAGAAATTGAGCTCAGCAGCTGCTGGCCCCTGTGCTAAGCCCCTCACTGCCGGCCGGCGGCGCCAGTTGGCAGCTGCGAGTGCGGGGCCTGCCGAGCCCACGCCCACCCGGAACTCACACTAGCCCGCAAGCGCGGCACGCAGCCCCGGTTCCCGCCGGCGCCTCTCCCTCCACACATCCCCGCAAGCTGAGGGAGCCGGCTCCGGCCTTGGCCAGCCCAGAAAAGGGCTCCCACAGTGCAGGGGTGGGCTGAAGGGCTCCTCAAGTGCCGCCAAAGTGGGAGCCCAGGCAGAGGAGGCGCGCCCAGAGCGAGCGAGGGCTGTGAGGACTGCCAGCACGCTGTCACCTCTCAGTCAGCGCCCACAGATAATAGCAACACACTAAGGTAAGTCTTATGTCTGCCCCTCTTTCTCCTAAACGCATTTTCTAGCAACATAAGCTGTTGGCAAGGAGAACTTGAGCAGAGCCTTAAGCAGTGTTCTAGGACCACAAAAAACACACACACACACAAATGGAGTGCAGGCACACTCAGGTGGAACTGCCCCAGTAGACATTGCAGGTTTTTAGTTGGGATGCCTGCAAGAGTATATCCAGGAATAAGAATGAACTGAAAATACATAAGGACTAATAAAAACTGACACTTAGCCTTGAATAAACTTAATCCATGGTGATTGATTACAATACTGTCAGAAGCAAAAGAAAATGCTCTCTAAAGGAAGAAGCATACTCTGAAACCTCTAAAATTTTTCTTACACAATGTATGGAATGAAATCAAAAATTGGAACATGAATGAAAGAAGAAATTGGAATAAAAAATTTTTTAAATGACAGTAGAAACAAACTCAGAGGTGATAGCTATAAAGATTATCATTCACTAACTTTAAAAGAAATATGATTTATATATTAGGAAGAATATATCAATATAAAAGATTTTACTATAGATTTGGAATCTATAAAATTATATAATTAATTAATATAATTAATTACAAATTCTAGAAATGAGAAAAATAACTGATTTAAAGCATGCAATAAATGGGTTCAAGAATAGACTAGATACACCTAAAAAGATGATGCATGATCTGAAAAATAGATTAGTAGAAGATATTCAGGATAAATCACAGAGAAATAATCAACATGAGAAATACAGAATGAATCAGAATTATACAAATAGACACAGAGAGGGAGGATTGAAAGAACAGAATACAGGCTATTTTTTGAAGACATATTTTTCCATAATGAATGAAAGACATCAAACTACAGATTTCAAAGCAGTAAAGCTCAAGAAGACTAAATACAAAGATTATCAAACCTGGGCATATCATAATAAAAATACTAAAAGTCAAAAATAAAGAGAAAAATCGTAACCAGCCAGAAGAAAAAAGGCACATATTTTTCAAAGGACCCACTAAAACATTTACAATGTTTTCTTCAACAGAAATGTAAGAAACCAGAGATTAATGAAACACAATGTGTAAAGTTCTACAACCAACTAATATGGAAATTATAAGTCCCCTGACCAAAACAAAAAATGAGAAAACTCATCTCTAAAAGATAAACTATATAAAAAATACTAAAATAGTTCTATGGGAAGAAGAAATTTGATCTTACATAAAAGAATGGGAAGTTTCAGAGGATTGAAGAACAATGGAAATGAGAAATGTGTCATCATTCTATCATCATTCTAATAATAAGAGGAATGTTGTGTGTGTTTGAAATGCATGCAGATTTCGTTGTAGGTATCAGTAGAAAGAAATCCTGGATTTCACAATAAATGACAAAGACTTCTATCAAGAATGTATAAAAATTCGTTTAAATGTAAATATAAATACCAAAGATTACAAAATGATAATTCATTAAAAAATATAAGGTAAAAAAGAAAACACAGCTATATATTTTATGACAGTATGACATGTATATGATAGCCATAGGATGCTGTCATGCATATGTCATGTTGTCATAAAATATATGGATAAGAACTTGAAGTAAAGCAAAATCTCATGCTCTGATGGTGGGAGTGGAAATGGATACTACAATTTTTAAATAACGATTTGATGATTTTTTAAATGTTTACATATGAGAAAAGAAAACATACTATAATGTATACTGCAACACTTTGAAATATCAAAAATACATATACAAAACAATGTCTCTCTACATGAGAATGGACAAATAAAATATGATATATTTATATAATGAAATATTGTAAAGTAGATAAAATGAGAGAGAACTATAAATAAAACAATGGATACATCTTCAAAATGTATTTTTAAGCCCAAAAATTATTGCCAGAGGGTATTTAGAGCATAACATAATTTACATAAAAATTGAAAACATACACAATACTCATATATTATAAATACATATATATGTAAGGATGTAAGAGTGTGTCAGACCAGTTTTAATTCTAGAGGGAACAGGAAATTGCAATAAGATAAAAATACACCTTCAGGAACTTAACTGTAATTATAATGTTCTATGTCTTAAAATAAAAAATCTTAAGGAAATATAATTTTCTTGAAATGTAAGGCAACTGATGAGTATAGGAGGCATTCTTTTATTTTGTATTCTTATTTCTTATATTTTTATAGTAATTTTATAATAAAATGCTTTTTTAAAAAGTCTGTTATGATATGAGTAGAACCTGAAAGCAGAAAGCTAGAGGGTAAGATAATGGTCCAGGTACAAGATGATTATGTCTTGGACTTAACCATATGGCTTGGACAGTAGTCACCAAGTGACAAGTGGTAGGATTAAGGATAGTTTTTTAAAATTATGGCTAACAGAATTTTCCAAGGATAAGAACTGAGAAATCATAAACAACTCTTATGTTTTTGGCTTCAGCAATATATTTCATGCAGTAACATTGAACAAGAAATAGATTCAAGAAGGAATTCAACTGGGAGTTTAAAAGGAGTAATGTCTTTAATATTCAAATTTATGGCATCTATCAGGTGTTCAACAATATATCAAGTAGGCAACTGAATGTATAGGTTAGAGTCAAGAGTGAGGTCAGGTCTGGGAATATAAATTGGGGAGTTAGCATGAAAATGATACTTAAGGCCAGGCGTGGTGGCTCGCATATGTAATCCTAGCACTTTGGGAGGCCTAGCTGGGTGGATCACGAGGTCAAGAGTTGAAGACCAGCCTGGCCAAGATGGTGAAACCCCATCTCTACTAAAAATACAAAAGTTAGCCATGTGTGGTGGCAGGTGCCTGTAATCCCAGCTACTCGGGAGGGTGAGGCAGAGAATTGCTTGAACCTGGGAGGTGGAGGGCAGTGAGCCGAGATCACACCACTGCACTCTAGCCTGGGTGACAGAACCAGACTCCAACCCAAAAAAGAAAAAAAAAAAATGATACTTAAAGCAATGATACTACTTATGGACAGAGTGAAGATGGAGTAAAGAGGAGAGTGTTAAAGACTGTTTCTTGGAACCCTACATAATTAATAGTACCTGAAAAAAGAGAAGGCAACTAAGTATGTAAGAAAGAATAACCACTCCATCAAGAAACACTCTGAGGGCTGGGCTTGATGGCTTACACCTGTAATCCCAGCACTTTGGGAGGCCAAGGTGGGCAGATCACTTGAGGTCAGGAGATAGAGAACAGCCTGGCCAACACGGTGAAAAATACAAAAATTAGCTGGGCCTGGTGGCACACACCTGTAGTCCCAGCTACTCGGGAGGCTGAGGCAGGAGGATCGCTTGAACCCATGAGGCAGAGGTTGCAGTGAGCTGAGACTGCACCACTGCACACCAGCCTGGGTGACAGAGTCAGACTCTGTCTTAAAAAAAAAAAAAAAAAGGCTTGGAAAGTGTGGATCCAAATATGTAAAAAGGCTTTCAAAAACAGATAATGTAAATGCTAAAGATAACTGTTTAAAGTGAGGGCCGTGGATTGAATTAAAGAATTAAGTAAGATGGATGAGAATTCTGTTTAAGTTTGGGGCTGTTATAGTAGCTGTATATTCTAATGGAAATTACCCAATAAGAATATATTGATGATGGAGAATGGGAATGGGACATAATCTTGAGCAAAAGGCATGTACGTAGGGGGCATGAGTGAATCAAGTGCACAGGGCAGTAGTTATCCTTGGCATAGCCATGCACTGCAACAGAAAGAAAGGAAGACTGTGTGGGTACATATGCAGACAGTTGTTAAATTTGCAAGTGGAAAGATGATTCAGTTCTCATCTGATTTCTTCTATTTTCTTGGTGAAATAAGAAGTGTTATGTACTAAATTGTGTACCCCACCCAAAACTTATGTGTTGAAGCCCTAACCTCCAGTGTGACTATATTTGGAGACAGAGTGTATAAGGATGTAATCAAGGTTAAATGAAATTATAAGAGTGGGGCCTTGATCTAATAGAATTTCTATCATTATAAGAAGAGACATCAGAAAGCTCTCCATCCCTCATCCCACCCACACACAAAAATTATGTAAGCACCAGGCAAAACGCAGCTGCCTCCAGTGCAAGAGAAGAGGCTTCCAAATGAAAACTACCTTTGGCCAAGCAAAATAATACAAGAAGCAAGATTATCATCTGAAAGTAGAAAAGGAAAGGGATGATGAAAGTTTGAAAGAGAACTGAGATAGTGATCTCAGAGAGTGGGATAGTGAATTAGGGAAAGAAATTTACCTCTGGGCCATACTGAGGACTCCATAAATATTGATGGAGTGACTGAACTAGAAGAAACGAAAGAAAATAATTCAGAGACGCATTTGAGAGTAGAATGAGTATGGAGTTTGAGGGCACATTAGAAGTGGCAGGGTGATACAGATTTGATGTTCAGAGGTATGTGGGACTAAATGAGTGGTGACTGGTGACTGGTGACTTGTAAATCCTAGAATTCTGCTCAATATGGAGGAAATGAGCCTGCAAGTTATATGAGGATAAGTACTAATGGTCACTTAGTGGGAGATGGGCAATATTTTGAAATGTAATTGTTCAACTTATCTTATATATTTATATCCCTTTCGGTATTAAATGCTGGTAGGGGGATCTCTCTCCTCTTCATTAAGTAATTAAGTAATATTACCCTTTTTTGCTTGAATGATGGGAAATGCAAACTAATTTGCATGTCCTAATGAAATAGTTTCTCACAGGCTAATTCCTAGTTATTGGTTTTGAGTATAATAATTTTTAATCAGCTTCCTTGTTCTTATTCTTTTGGGCCTTATTTCAATGGACTACTTGCATCGATGCTATTTATTATAAGCTTCCTCTGTTACTTTTTGATGCAGTCAGAGAAAAAATGTTAGTCATTTATTTTAGCTCTTACATTATTTAGAGCTCACCTTTCTTACTTTAATAGCTTTACATCTTCTCTTGCCTTATTTGAAAAATGTCAATTACAGGAATATCTACTTATCTAACTCTGCCTCAGGTTTACCTCCCCAAGTTCAACTTTTCTGAGTTGAGCCTCATCTATTAAAATCAGAACTCATTTCCTCTTTTTTAGGTCCTTCAATGAATCAAGGCTTCCTTGGACAGTTCTACATGCTCTTTTATTTTCAACATTCTCTTCACTCTTTCCTCTTGAATTTAACTATCAAAGGTTTCCCTTTAGAGGTCAATTATTTCTTGACCTCTTGACTTCTCTGTGTTCTTATTTTCTTATCAGATCAGATTGAGGGCTTGCTGTGCTTCTGCAAATCCTCCCCTATCACAGCCCTTATGATGCTATATTTTAATTATTTGTTTATATAATTTACTCCTTACTATATCATCACCTCCATGAAAGTAAACAATTTGTACCTTTTGCTTATCAGTACATCCTCCAGACTATAAATGCTTAATTCACATTTCTTGAATAAATGTATGTATGCTTCTTCTGACCAAATACATTAGAAATATTTTAATTAACCATCTTAAAATGTCTACTTTTTATATTATAACTTGAATATGAGTCCTGGTCATTAGCCATACATTCCATCCAAAATAGCAGTGATGGTTATGAAATTATTCATTGAAAACTTTATTTCCTGTGTTATACAGATAATTTCCTAACTTTCTGCTACATTTTAATTGCCCGAATTTGAAGGCCAGCAATATAAGGGAAATTTTATTGGTCAGATTACTATGTTGGATTTATTCAATTTTGTTTTACTTAACTGTGGTATAAAGAGTTTCAGTTAGCACACTGGCAGCGATAAAATCCTTTGTCAATACATTATAGCAATATTCTAAGCATGAATAAACTTTATTAGGGACACAAATCATTAGTAATGAAGTGGTCCTTTGACAGATTTAAAAAAAAAAAAAAACCTTAACACAGCAGAATGAGCTTACATGCATTTTGCTTATCAAGTGGAGACTGGGAATGAGTTGCACTGTCAAGCAGGCTGCAGACTATCAAAGTCAGTAGTTGCCCCAAACTTTCTGAATATAAAGGCTTGAGTTATCTGATTCTTCTTCCCTAGTTTATAAAAAATTCAATAAATGTTTTTCAGAAGTAATAAATTAAAATTATAGAAAGTTAAATTATGCATTTTTAGTTGATTATCTTATTAGATGTTAAGGCTAGAACTCAGTGGATGAAGTGATTTTCCTGAGGTCTTATACCTTATAAATGACACAAATGCACCTAGTATCCAAATGTTCTGACTCATAGTGATTTATATCTAGATCGAAGTCCCTGTTTGGATTATTGGTTCCAGAATGTATGTGTCACACTTCCACATAGAAATTTACAAATTTGTCTTCCTCCTTCTCGTCTAATTTGTATTTTCCTGAAGAAATACCTATACTCAGACCCCTGTTTCTAATATATATAGGATATTAAACTCAATTGAAAACATGTAGGCATAGATACCAGATTACAGGTTATGCTTCATTATAACAGAATTGACCCTTGGATTAGTGCATTCTCATGCTGCTAATAAAGACATACCTGATACTGGGTAATTTATAAAGAAAAGAGGTTTAATTGACTCACAGTTCAGCATGGCTGGGGAGGCATCAGGAAACTTACAATCATGGAGAAAGGGGAAGCAAACACATCCTTTTTCAGATGGTGGCAGCAAGGAGAAGTGCAGAGCAAAGTGGGGCAAAAGCCCCTTGGAAAACCATCAGTTCTCGTGAGAACACACTCACTAGCATGAGAACAGTATGGAGATGACCACTCCCGTGATTCAGTTACCTCCCACAAGATCCCTCCCACGACACATGGGGATTATGGGAACTACAATTGAAACTGAGATTTGGGTAGGGACAGAGCCAAACCATACCATTAAATCTTCATAATATGGGGACTATTCTCCTGCAGGGATAAGAATTATTGTATATTAATCTCATTTAGAATATAAAATATTTGTAACTATTTATTTCAGAGTTAATAGAAACCTCAAATTATGTAGTTTTAAGGAGACAATGTTGTTTATTTTACTAAACATACATAGAGAAATTGAAACAAATGGATAGAAAAGTACAAAGTGGGTCCTGACACAGCAGCTATCATGACCAGAAAATTAACGGAGTACTATTTTTTTTTTTAAACAGGCTATTGTACTTGAAAATACTCTATTAAATAAGTTGGACATTTTACCTACAAACTTATTTAAAAGTTAATTTGCTTAGCAATTCCTATAATTTAAAAATAGTTTAAAGTTAAGTTTTAACAGAGCCCATTTGCAAATCTTTATGAAATCTTATTTTAAATTAATGAGATTTTACCGTAATAAGAAAGAATTTAAAGTCCTTATTTTTTATTGTTGTATTTACATAGCTTAATCTTGTATTCATTTTCCATTTACCTAAGAAGCAACTTTATGTTATAGTTTTTCCACTCTTGTAAACAGCAGATTCATGTTAGAGATTTTCTCTTTAAAATGCAGAATGTTAAATATAAATGATGATCTACTCATTTCTGACTTTACTAGCTATTCTCATTAACAATAAGTTGTTTAAAGGAATGAGAGATATAACCACAAGGAGATACAAAATTCTTGTGTGGATGGCTAGTTTGATTTTGCTATACCAGTACCTTAGTCCTCCTAAGTATTTTGCATTAAATTCCATTTAAGTGAATTTTCTTTTGAGATCTGAGAATGACTTTTTAAACTAAGAGAATTATAGATATTTTTCCTTGAGTCATACAAATGAGAATACAGCATTGTGATTTGAATGTAATCTGTGCATTAACATTGCAAAGGTTCAAATCACAGTTCACCTGTTAGTTGTGAGATTTCCACCTATTTACTGCATCATCTTTACATTTCTCCAGGTGTGAATAATGATGCTATTAGAATCTCTAAGGATTAAATGAGATAATCAAATAAAGCACTTAGGACAGTGACTGACACACAGTATGCACTGAACACCTAACTATTAAAGTTTATCAACTCTTACTTATGATTTGAAAATTAATGACTGAGACAATATTGTCCTTTAAAAATTAATTATGGTACAAAAATGAATCAAATGAAAAAAAGCCTCAAAATGTAAGTAAGGTAGCTTTGAATAAAGATGATAGATATTTGTAATGTATTTCACCCCTTGAGCATCATTGAATACAATAAAATAAACATATAATGAAAAGAATCAAACTCCATAGTCAAAGCAGAAGAAAGTAAATTATCAAAATCTAAAGCACCAGTCAAGAAGAATATATATCCAATAGGGAAACTGGAATAAAACAAGAAGTCGAACTCAGAGCTTGGAGCTCCTCAAAATCAGAAAAAATATGGACTGAAAAAAAAAAAAAGAGCTTTCATCATTGAAATGTCTCTATTATGGCAAGACACTCCCTAATTGGGAAATGCCCCCTGCGTCCTCCCCACTGTACCCAGAAGAGAGCAACAGATCACCACTGCACCCTGCAAAGCAGCAAGTGAGGTTTTCGAAAACATGCTCACCAGCTCTCTTTGGTTACTACCATAAGGTTTACAAACTGCAGATATGGAAGAATGAAAAAGGGAGAGAAAAATGAGCACTTCATGGAGATCCTGAAATTAAAAGGGGTTGATGGAAGGTATATGATAACTTCATGCTGAGGGAGTATACAAGACTGATAGTTGAATGGAAGAGTAGAACATTCCTCTTTCCCATGTCTCCTTCTCCACACAATTCTGCAACAATATTTGAATAAACAGCTAGCTCACACTCAACAGTATTACTAGAAAGGAAGGTGTTTGGTGACAAGGTATACATAGGAATAGAGGAAGAGGAAAATACAGGAAGCAAAATGCAAATGCATACCTGATGCAAAATGAGAAAGCACTCTAAAAAGAGAGATATTCTTGAGAGTCACAAGTAAATATACAATTAAGGTTTCCAATGATAAGGAAGCTTTGCAGCTTGGAATTTATCCTTATTTCACCTGCATTCTTAAATGATAGCTGTGTATAAAATTATACAATGAAAATATTTAAATTTCACACTTGGATGGTAATAATTTATTTTACATCTGATCTCTAAGTATTACTGATGAAGTCTGCTGAAAGTCTTGCCATCGATAACTCTTATACCATAAAGTAAAATTTATATGTTTTAAGATTTTCCTTTGTCTTTCCTGTTCTCTGGTTTCAACACCTAGTTTCTCAGTGAATATAATTAATATCTTCCAAGTAAATGTTCCTGGTTTCTTTTGGTCTCTTTTTCAGTTTCTGTTTTTGAAAACTGTGTTGCCTCATTTATTTTTCCATTTTCCTTTTCTAAAAATAGTATTAAATAAATCTTGAAATTTTCCTAATCTTCTGTATCTCTTGCCTTCTCTTTGATATTTTCTCCCTCTCTTTTGAGCTATTTCTTTAGATTATCTTCCAATTCACTAATTTTATTAATAACAATATTAATCTGGCTACTTACCATATCTGTTCCACACGCCATGGCTATACTACTTGTTTATAGATGGTACATTACTGCATTTTTCTCATACTTCTTTTTGTTTGTCTTATAACTTCAATATCTCTTTATTAGCTCTGAAAGTTTCAGTTCCATATACTTATTTTTAAATCTCTTAAGATTATTTTATTCTCTAGTACGGGGGGCTTAAATACTCTCAAATGTTGCATCTGTTGGTTCTTTCTCCTTGTGTATTTTGCAATTTCCTACTGTGAATTTGTTCTCTGGGATATCATGTTCTATGAAATTAGGTGACCTCGGTTTTGGAGTCTTCTCTAAAGATCAATTTTGCCTTGTCTAAATGTGACCTTACAATTTTTCACCTATTATCGAATAATTTTTATTGTAAATACTCAGCTCAGGCTTCTGTATAAACAACATACAGTTGTGTAGATCATACATTGAAAAAGAGCACCCAACTGAGGGGATACCAGTGCCAGAAATTCAGTCTTGTGCATAAATCAAGCCATGTATTCTGTGAAAAGGCAATCATCCAGAAAAAGAGACACTTTTTTCACAATTCATGCAAGGAACTATTATGGGCTGGAATCAGTCCTGCTCCTCATCTACCCATGACCCAAGCAGATTTTTAGTTTACTTATCACTTTCCTGAGCTACTGGATGCTGTGTTTCCTAGCATATTGAACAAATAGCCCTTTGTGGCTGCCAATTTTTCACAGAAATCTCAGTTTTAACTCGTGGGTTTCACAGGCCAGATGATCATCATCCAATATTGCATGGACATTTCAACCTTAGCATCCAGTTTTAAGGCCTGTATGTAGACTTTGTACTTTGTTGAGCCACTAATTATCAAATACCACTCACCATTCTGTCTCTGTTACCTCTGGCACTTAGGTATTTCACTTTCTTATGATTTTTTGTCTGCTGCTTGTGTTTTATCCAAGAGACTTGTTTGTTTGGAAAGAAAAATACCAGCCCACCAAATCTAGTAGAAACTTAGTACTTCTTTTTGAATTCCTTACCATTTTCTTCATGGACATCAAAATCTCAATGTTACCCTCACTTCACTGGCTGCTTCTTTTAAATCTCTATTCTGAAAAATAATTTTTCTAATTTGGTTGACTCTTCTACCTCGGTTCTAATCCTTTGTTGTGGATTAACCTGTTGTTAATATGGTGCATTTTTTAATGTGGACAAATGGTAGGATTATTAAAATTATGTTAAAAATGCTATATCCTTAAAGATATGACAATTCTTAGTGCTCATTTGTTTCCTGGAAAGAGGTTGTATCTCCAAGAGGGAAGGCATGGAGGAAGTTTGGTGATTATCCAATCCTTTTCTTTTGATCAATCATATCTCCTTGGAGTCATAACTTCTATTCAAAGTGCATACCAGTAATGTTACTCTTTTCTTTACATTTTAGTATATATAGTATTGTAAAAGTAACATGTTCTCATTATAAAAAAATGGAAAAAATATAGAAATGTTTTTTAAAAATCAATTCCATAAAAATAAATAAATAAATGTACAACCACAATTTCCAGCCCTTGGTTACTAAATGTTACTGATATTTCTTGACTGTCATTTCAATAATCTTTCTATATTCATATTGAAATGAATAAAGAGATGTACAAAATTTTCTAGTTATTTTATTTAAATGATTTTAAAATGTTATATTTAATTAAGTTTAATTTGTGTTTAAATTTCTAAGAAGAAAAAGAAACTGAAGGATAGATACCTAATAGTCAGCCAGGACCACCCTAAAAGGTATTCTTCCGACATAATTACACTTAATGCAGTGACTGTCAATATTTTCCATATAACCTTTGAAATTTCTTCATAGACAGATAGATAAACTGTATCTTAATAATACTCAGAAAAGAGGATTAGCTGTGATACTTTATTATCCGAAGACCTGTAACTACCTGAAACTTAAATCTCCAAAATGAAACTCTTGATCTCCTCTGCCAAACCTGTTCTTCCTACCACCTGCAAATCTCTGAAATGGTAAATTTATTCTGCATAGTATTCAGGCTAAAAATTTTTGTCATTTTTTGTCTCTTTACTTTTCCTTATACCCCAAATCCAATCCTGCCAGTTTTATTTTCTAAATATACCCATAACCCAAACACTTTTCATAGCAACTTTATTATAATCCTGGTCCAAATCACTATTATCATCCATGAGAAACTATTGAAATAGCATATTTTACTGCAATAGCATATATTATTAGCATGGTCTATTTTGCCTACAGAGCTAGCTGTACTGGTTAATCTCATGGTCTGCTGGCAGAGCTGATTATATCTACCATAAGTAAAAATTTCTAAGAGATTTCCTGGAAATATAGGAAATAAGAAATACATCTACAAGAATGTAGATAATTAATTGTCAGTGTATGATCACTTAATAACTTTCTCTAATCAAATAGTATGGACCGAATGAATTCAGTGAATCATTCCAAAATAAAAAAGAAGCAGACAACAGAATCAAGGGCTGGAGAGGAAAGGATGGACTACTCTGAAGATCTACAGACACTAAACAGTAAATCTTGTGAAAATGATTCCAGCAGAAATTACCCTAATAACATAATGGACCACAATCCAGTGGTATTGAGTTCCTTCAGGAATAATCTGATGAAATGTGAAGCCAGAATAAAAATGGCAGAGTAACATGGAGAGTGGCAGCAGCCTACGGAAAAGTGTAGTGGAGACTCAACAATTTAGAGTGAGGGGATGTAGGAAATTGAAGGAAATAACTAAAGCATACTAGAAGGAAAAAGCACAATTTTAAAAAAAAAGCTTTCTGAAGAACTTATGAGGATGGTAAAGAATATGAAAACATACTTTCCATCATGGAGACATAGTAAACCATATTCTTTCTATGCCTTCAACGTGTGGACAGCGTGCAAGCAAACAGTGAGATTTTTCCAGTTAAAACTCACTACCTCTAGCACATACAACTATGTTCAACTTGAGTTGTTAGACACTGTTGATTCAGAACGTACTTCCAAAAACACAGATACTCGTGGCAATTTTTTATTGCTGTCTAGAAGGTTAGTCCTGAAATTGTGTGTGTGTGTGTGTGTACATACGTATATATCTTGGAGTCCTCTCACTTTGCTGAAGTTAGTGCCTTTAATATATGAGAGTGTTCTATACACATAATACCCAGTCTCAGCTTTCTTTCTGGAGCAACTATACCTACAAAAGTATCTTCACAGCTTGCGTATGCTCCAGTGAAATTCTTTTTTTTTTCTGTCATAACCCATGGAGGTAAAGACACAGAAGAAGAGAAATAATACAGTAGTCCCACCTTATCTGTGGTTTGGCTTTCTACAGTTTCAATTACCTACAGTCAACTGTGGTCAGAAAATATTAAATAGAAAATTCCAGACATAATTCATGAGTTGTAAATGTATACAATGTTCTGAGTAACCTGATGAAATGTTGGGCAGTCCCACCCTCTTCTGCCCAGAATATCTGCTCTAATGGTGCTCCCTGATTGTTAGTCACTTAGGGTTATCACCTGTCCCAGTATTTCAGTGACTGTGTTCAAGAAACTCTTACTGTATTTCTTAATGGACCCAAAGTGCAAGAGTAGTGATGCTAACAATTAGATATACCAAAGAGAAGCCATAGAATGCTTCCTTTAAGTTGTTCAACTTAATAAGGAAAGAAAAAAATACATATATATACTAAGCTGGCTAAGATCTACATTGTAAGAACCAACCTTCATCTGTGCAATTGTGAAGAAAAAAAATTAATGCGTAGCATACACAGAGTTTGGTACCATCCTCGATTTCAGGCATTAACCAGGCATCTTGAAATGTAGTCCCCATGGTTAAGGGCAGGCTACTTATTACTTAATCTACATTATTCTCCTTTAGCCCTATATACACAGCTTTATCCTAACAGAATCTGAATCTTGCTATCTCACACTGGTTAAGAAGATTCACTGTGGCTATGGAGCTCCTCAAATACTAGTGGATAAAGTAATTTTTACCACCACACACACTCCAAAGTGTGTTTTTCTTTAAAAGAGTGGCAGTTTAGATAGTGGTCTTTGCTGGGTGACTGTCCTCAAGATCTGGTTGGAATATCATTCTTAATATATTTGCATACAGGATATAATTCCTTGTTGATACATACCAAAAAGCCTTGATGTTTGTAGGCCACCTTCTCTTTGAACATTCATTCACTACATTTTGTGTTCAAATGGAGACTACAAAGGGAGAGATTTTACTGGGGCACCAAGAAACTCTGAGGAAGATAAATATGTTCTTTATCGTGATTATTGTAATGTTTCCTAGATGCATACGTAACAATTTATCAAATGTTGCTTTTTAACAATATGTGGTTTATCATACATCAACTATACCCCAATAAAGCTGTTAAAAAAAGAATTATATTGGAAACTATTATAATAACTGGCGTTTTCTTTTAACTGCATTCTGAGAGTTTATTTTCTTAATGTACTACTAGGATTCTGTGTAAAACACCAGAAAGAGCAGGAGAGCTAGAACTGGAAAATGTAAACTTAACTTCTGGTGGTAATTACATTTTAACTTGAGAACTGGAAAACAACAGATGGTAAATAGTCTGTATGCACATATGAAAATTGTTTATGAATACCATGGTGGAGATTTAGTAAAGTACTATGGCTCTCCTAAGAATTTTGTATTTCTGCCAAAGGCTTTTATGAAAACTCTAGAGAAGATTTAGGTAAAGTAAACCTAGTGAGGGGAATAAATAAAATGGTGTCTCGTTATTCTTTTCAGTTGTGTGATTCTTACTGTCCACTTTCATTGAACCATGGGAAGCTGCTGCACATTGAACAGAGAAAGTTATGTTAATTTGCTAAAGACACAAAGAAATAAAAACAATACACACTTCTTTTTTTTTTTCTGACCAAATCGTTTGTTTTTTTAAAAAAAGAGTTGGTGTATTTTCTAATTCACTTGTTTTCTGGGCAGTCTTCGTCTCTAATCTGTAATTTAAGGGTAAAGATTCTATTAAGTCTTAGAATTTGAATCAAGTAATTTTTGTTTTTCATTTTTACTTGAGTGCATTAAAAACTATGACATTAAAAAATCCACTAGCAATAGGGAACAAAGATGTTATTGTAAATCTTTTATTGTTGGTATTTGTAGATATTGTGGAGCCAATTGTTTATTGTTGCCAAAAATATTTCAATGATGTGCAAAAAACTGGAGAAGGAAATACATTATAAAAAATTAAAAGCCTAAGACTAGAAGGCTAAAGGGTACTCAAGAAGTCATCAAAGATATAATCACCAGTATTTGTTTTTACCAAAGATAAAACAAAGGGTCCTAAATGACACTACCTAATAAAGAATATAAATTGCATACCTGAGGACTATTTCTAGGTTCTGAAAATTATTAGCTTCTGAAATATGTTTCTGAGGCAAAGATAGGTGGCATAGAATCTTATTTGTCTGAGCTATTTTCAATGTAGCAGGCTCAGAAGTCTTGTGGAGAGACTGTCATTTTTTTTTTACCATTGTTTATGTGAAAGCCAGTCAAAATATGACCAAAAAAAATTCATACTAATAGCTCATTTATGTGACATTTTATGTTTTTATCTCATATAAGGATTTTATAGATAAGATTAAGAACAGGAGTTCCAGCGTATAACAAAATAAACGCAAAATATGACAAAGCAACAATTAACATTACACTGTACAAGGAAAAGCTGAAGGTTTTTTTTTTTTTTCTAAGAACTGGAACAAGACAAGGGTGCTCACTCTCACCACTCTTATTCAACATAGAACTGAAAGTCCTAGCCATAGCAATTAGGCAAAAGAAAGAAAGAAAGTATCCAAATTAAAAAGAAGAAAGTCGAATTATCTCTCTTTGCCAACATGACCTTAAATACAGAAAAACCTAGATTTCACCAAAAAAACTTTTAGAATGGATAGAAGAATTCAGTAATGTTGCAGGATACAAAATCAACATACAAAAATTAGTAGCATTTTTGTATACCAGTAATGAACTAGGTGAAAAAGAATTCAAGAAAGCAATTTCATGTATAATGGCTATCCAATAAATAAAATACCTAGGAGTAAATTTAACAAAGGAGATGAAAAATGTCCATCAAGGAAACTATAAAACAATGATGAAAGAAACTGAAGGGGACACCCACGAAAAAGAAAAGACATCTCATGTCATAAATTGGAAGGGAAATATTGTTAAAATTACCACACTACTCAAAGTGATCTACAGATTCAATGCAACCCCTATCAAAATACCAATGGCATTCTTTACAGAAATAGAAAAAATACACTCCTAAAATTTGTACAAACCACAAAAGACACCAAATAGTCAAAGTAATCCTGAGGAAGAAAAACAAAGCCGAAGGCATCACATTATCTGTGTTCAAAATATTCTACAAAGCTATAGTAACCAAAACAGCATAATAATTATAAAAATAGACACATAGGTCAATGGAACAAAACCCCCAAATTAATCTATTTATAGCCAACTGATTTTTGACAAAGGTGCCAAGAACATTTATTGGTCTTTTCAATAAATGGTGCTGGAAAAACTATATCCATATGTAGAAGAATGAAACTAGACTCCTACCTCTCACCATATACAAAAATCAGCCCAAAATGGATTAAAGACTTAAATTAAAGACCCGAAACTATGAAATTACTAAAAGAAAACATAGAGAAAATACTTTGGGACACTGGTTTTGGCCAAGAATTTATGGCTAACATCTCAAAAGCCCAGGCAACATAAGTCAAAATAAACAAATTAGATTATATCAAAATAAAAAAAAACTTCTGCACATCAAAGGAAAGAATCAATAGTGAAGAGACAACCTGCAGACCAGAAGAAATATTTGTAAAGTGTTCATCAGACAAGGAATTAATATCCAGGGTATAAAAGAAACTCAACAATCAAAAAATAGTAATCCAATTAAAAAAGAGCAAATGATCTGAATAGAAAACTCTCAAAAGAAGACTTACAAGTGTCCAAGTCTGTGAAAAAAAAAATGCTAATCACTAATGATCAGAGAAATGCAAGTCAAAACCAAAATGTGATATCATCTCATCCCAATTAGAATGGCTACAAAAAAGGCAACAATTAGCAAGTGCTGTCGAGGATGCAGATAAAAGGAGACTCTTTTTATACACTGTTGGTAGAAGTGTAAATTAAAACAGCATTAAAAAAAAAAACAGTAGGGAGTTTCCTCAAAAAGCTAAAAATATAACTAGCATATGACCGGGCAATCCCACTACTGGGTTTGTATCCAAAAGAAAGGAAATCAGTATGTCAAAGAGATATACGCGCTACTATGTTTATTGCAGCATATTGACAGTAGCAAAGATATGGAATCAATTTAAGTGCCCATCAATGGAGGAATGAATAAAGAAAATGTGGTATATACATCCGATGGAATAGTATTCGGCTATAAAAAGAATGAAATCCTGTAATTCATGGCAATATGGGTGAGCCTGGAGGACATTATGTTACATGAATAAGTCAGGCAAAGAAATATAAAATGCTCTCACTCATATATGGAAGCTAAAAAAGTTGATCTTGTAGAAGTAGAGAGTAGAATAGTGGTTACTAGTGGTTGAAAAAGGTATATATAGTTAACTAGTTGGCTATAACTATAGTTAACTATAGTCTTTGTTTCCATTGTTTTCAATGTTTATTTGAACATATCTTTTACATTTTCCTTTGGATCCTAGAAGAAATATTTTTTTTTCTATTTTTTCCCATTATTCATTGTTTTCATTCAGTTTAACTGCTTGCAAGGTGATTTTTAATTTTGTTTTGGGGTTTTAAGATTTTAATTTTATTCCTAAATTTAAATATTTTGTTAAATGGTTTTTAAGTAAAAAGGTTGATTATTGCAACAAATACAGTAATGTTAAATAAACAATTATCTATGTGTCTTCTATTTGTATTATGTATCTACCTATTTTGTATTTTTAGTAGAGACAGGGTTTCACCATATTGGCTAGGCAGGTCTCAAATTCCTGACCTTAGGTGATTCACCCACCTTGGCCTCCCAAAGTGCTGGGATTACAGGTGTGAGCCACTGTGCTTAGCTTAACTTTAATTTTTAAAAATATTCCATCCAAAAATTTATAAGACTAAAACATTGAAACGGCATACACTTTTACCTAAATTTACAAGTTGTTAATACTATTATAATTTTTATGAGCCAGCTGAAATAATTAGTGGGCATTGTAACCTCACATCTCTCAAGCTTAGAACAAAGAAATCATATTCCCTAATTTTGTACAATTATTAAATTCAACAAGTTTAAGTTTAATAACGTATTATTTGATATAGTTCATATTAAAATTTTTACAATGCCTCCATTCACAATTTATATGATTTTTTTTTTCTGATCCACAGTACAGTCCAGGATCATGAATTGCATTTATTTTATGCCTTTTAAATTTTCTTTAATCATGCACAGTTTCTTTGTCTTTCTTTCTTTTTTTTTTTTTTTTTTGGGAAGAACATCTTTTTTGTCTTTCTTAAGTTGACTTTCTTTTTTAGGAGAACAGGCCAAATGTTTTAGAGAATGTTCCTCAGTTTGTAACTATTAATTATTTTCCCAAGATTAGATTCAAGTCAACTACTTTTGGCAGGAATACCAGAAAAGTGATATCTTCCCAGAGTATCATGTCACTCTAATTGTGTCCCATTATTTGTCATGAAAATGTCGATTACTTGGTTACCGTGGTGGCTATCAGATCACTCCACTGTAAAGGCACTTTTTCCTTTCTAATTAATATGTAACTTATGGGGAGACACTGAGATTGTATAACTGTCCTATTAACTCATTGGTTTTAGTATCCATTGTCTGAATAATTATTTTGGAGATAGTTTTCTTTTAATTCTTGACATGCTTTATGCTTCCGCTAACTTTGCTGAAGCAAAGCTTTCCCCAGACTGATAGCTCTGATCTCTTTCAAAGCCTCTTTAACCTTCATTTCAATTCCTCCGGGTCTCAGACATGGTGTCCATATTTCCCCCTTTGCTTTCTCTCTGAGAGTGGCATTTATCTGCATTCCCCTCTTGCTCAGACAGGGCTGCATTTTTCTCTTCTCCATTCAGTTTCTGCTTGATATTTTGTTCTGGCATGGCCTCCAGAGCTGGCTCTCCAGATTTGAGCTGTGTATTTCTCCACTTGCACATAAACTGTTACAGCGTTTTGTTTCAGAGTCACATTACAGGTCTGATAACCATGGGTGGTTTTATATTTCTTTCCTGGATTTTCTGGAAGAGGGAAAAAACAAAAACAAAAACAAAATTGAAAGAGATTGAGAGACAAAGTAACAGATAGAAACTGAGAAAAATAGAGACAGAGGCAGAGACAGTGGTTAAGAGGATGAACAAAGCATCAGAAGGAAATAAAATAGCATGTAATAGAATAAATATTTTATTGTTATTTTTTGCCCCGTATTAGGTCAGAATTTAGTGAATATCTAACTTATCTTACCACTTAATTTGATAAAAATGTGACCAAGTTAACATGAGTTATTTCTATAGGTTACAGATGAATTTCCTGTTTTCAGAAGCCATCTTAACACTGCGTTTCTTTCTTTTTTTTTTTAAATTATACTTTAAGTTCCAGGATACATGTGCACAACGTACAGGTTTGGTACATAGGTATACATGTGCCATGTGGGCTTGCTGCACCCATCAACTCATCATTTACATTAGGTATTGCTCCTAATGCTATCCCTCCCCCAGCCCCCCACCCCCCGACAGGCCCCGGTGTGTGATATTCCCCACCCTGTGTCCAAGTGATCTCATTGTTCAATTCCCACCTATGAGTAAGAACATGCAGTGTTTGGTTTTCTGTCCTTGTTAACACTGCATTTCTTTATTTGATAAATTGCACAAAGATCCAGGATTTAAAATTGTTGATGAATGTGAATGTAAAAGGAAAAACATATACAAAATAGTTTATGTTAACACACATAACATGTTATGTTATGCTTTTCTTATAAATATGTAACTTTCTTTAAAATGTATATGACACCAATTTGTAATGAAAAGAAAAAAAAGAACAAATCCTTAGTTTGATTTCAAGATGTTTCTCACTTGCTATATTTAACTAAGAAAGCTAATAGCCAATATATGGAGTTTTAGGGAATTTTCAAGAGGTGCATTCAGGCTTCACTGATGTTTACTCATCCTTACACTCCCACACTTAAGGAATTTCTCTGTATGTATTAAACTTAATGTTTTTACTAATGCATAGAATCGGACTTATTTAAATGGTTCAGTGACATAAAAATATTAAGAGTGTATGAGTCAATAGTTCTCTCTAAAAATCTTCTGTAATAAATGAACTGTGGCAATCAAGTTTCCAAATTCTGTTAAGCATAAAATGTAAAGTTTGACTATTTCAACCTAAGAAATACATTCAGGCATTTTTATTTTACAATAGTGAGATGGTATCAAAATGGCCTAGTATAATAACACACTTAATTTGCCATGTGAAAAATACATTTAATATTCCTGATGAAAAGAAGCTCTATTAAATTGAATGGCCTATTTCCTATTTTCAAATATCTTAGATTCTTACAATGAACTTCTTAAAATATCCCAATGCTGCTGAATTGCTAGTGCATTAAGTGAACATTTCATTTACCATTCTCAGATAAATATACATATAAACTTATGTTTTATTTAAGACACTTAGCTGGAGTGTGAAACATAGTTAAATAAAAAATATTTAATAACCCAGTTTCAAATATTTAATAACCCAGTTTCAAAAGGTCAGCTTTCTATTTTAATTCCTCAGAATATGTAAATTCTTGACATCACCAGTATTTAATGAAAATTTTATTTCAATACTGTGAATAAATTAAGAAAGATCTTGTTAATACATCACATTGAAATGTCGATTGTCTCTCATGCAAACTCTAAAATTAGAGTCTGTATAATGTTAAACAACTCTATATCTTTTGCACTCAAAGAGATTTTAATATCTGTTAAAATAATTTTTTTTGGCCTGGTCTCCTTGTTCGGTCTCTTCTTAATCAAAACCATTCTCCACATTATTTTAGTTAAATCAATAATTTCATCACTTTTGTGATGAAACTAAAACAAACAACTCTGACATCCAGGAACTAGCCTGATACTCACAGTGAAGCCATATGTTTCTCCTTTTGGATATAAACAATTTCAGAGAGCATAAACACCAGATACGGTCATTTTGAGATCATTATAAAGTAACCCAAAACAAGGTCACTACTTAAGCCACAATATACTACACAATCCCTGACCCAGCTAAAATGAGTAACTGCTGCTTCTTTACCAATGACAGCTGTATCCCTCCTCTAGTCTGCCTAACCTATAAGATTTATTGAGATACCCCATTGTGGAATTGCCCCCTCTTTCTGACAGAACATAATCTAGAATGAACTCCTCCTTCCCTAGATACTCAAAATTGCCTGACAAGAGCTCAGTCCTACTATAGTTTTTTCCTAATATCGGTTATCAAGATTGTCACCTTTCCCCATGGTGAGTGTTCCCCCTCATTGCAACAATAAGCCCATCTTGTTAATTATAGGTGTATTCTTTTTGGTTTAACAGCACATTGACATTGCTTCAGTGATTTTCTTTGTCTGCATGAGTCCATCCAGTCCTTTGAACATGTCTTGCAAGACCCTGCATGCTTTTCTTCTCCTACTTGGCAGCTTATCAGCTGCTGCTACTTCTCAAAAGGCAACTTTTTCTTCCAATTAACTTTCCTATTCCCCAAATGCTCCATGTTCCTATTCCCCAAATGTTCCATAATAACAACTAAGTCACAAGAAAAAATGAGGAGTTTGGAAGAGAAAAGGAAGGTAAAGAGGAAAAATAGGACTCCAAATTGCTCATGTGTTTTTATTTGAAAGAGATTTGAAGTGAATGCATCGTGGCCTTGACATCAGTTCTTTTATAAGGGAATCTGAGGAGAGTTAAGTCAAGTGTCTTACAATGCTTGTCTATTCTTTACACAAAGCTCTCATCAGCTAAGACTTTGTGTGGAAAATAATGTCATCCTATCAGTTAACCACAGAATATGAAGGCTGTACTCTAGGCCAATTAAATCAGAGGCACTGAGGGTGGCTCTTAGACATCAGTATTTTTGAAGTCCCCAAGATAATTTCAATGTGTAGTCAAGATCTGTAGCCACCACTATGAAGAAAAACAAGAGAGTAATAAAAGGAATTTTCAGCTGAGTGGTTGTTTCTGACAAGGGGAGAGAGAGAAATGCATTCAGAAAGGGACTTAAGTATGTTGGCATATTCTATTGCAAAGGTGGGCTATGATGTGTTAGGTTTTACTAATCTTACTATTATATTAATATCACTATTAATTCTCCTGACTGTACTTTACATATATTATTTTTTGAATGAAATGGTAATTTAAAAATAATTGATAAAATTCAAGGATGATAGATTTGCCTTTTATTTTCAATAATCCATTTAAGAGAGGTCCTTTCAGTCATCAATGCTAACACATATATAATTACCTAGATGCCACTAATCCAATTACTTACACAGCCTGTATGTAAACAACAAAGCTCCCCCACAAAAAAGTTAATTTATTGGATGGAGATAAATAAATTTCCATAATGAATATCATTGTCTTAAAAACAATAACAACAGAAACTTTTTTATGCAGCATCTTTTTCTCTTCTATAAGTGAAGAAAAAATGAGAAAAAAAAAACTTAGCATTTCGGAAATTCTGCTGTTGCTGAGTGGCTCTAAACTGAACTGGCAAAGGCTCTCTTAGAGCTACTGGAGACCTCACTAAAGAAGAGTTGGCATTTACTCTTTCTTCTACCCACGGGATACCAATATAAGCATTAGGAACACCAATTCCATGACTCTTCTAGTACTGCCTGGCAAAGTCCTGTTAAAATTCTGCAGCTAAATCTTAATGTTCCCCTGTCATAACCGGGGGAATACTAAATCCCTTTTTATATCTCACAGAAAATATTTTCCATTAAATGGCAGTTGATATTAAGGAAATGTTTGAGGGATTTGCTGATTATGTCAATACTTTGTAAGTAATTGACATAAATCTAGTCACATTGAAGTGATTATACTTGTTCTGACAGTGATGGGAAAGAATACCACTCAAAATAGGTTATTGAAAAGAGTGCATTTGCTGTGTTTGAATACCATTTATTTACTTGTTTAAATTTCCATGTTATTTCAAACTACAGTAAGGCATTTTCAAGATTATCTGTAATTACTACAAGGATGGTATTTCTGTCATTTTATTCTGTTCCATTTTTAGTGGGAAAATAATAATAAAGAAAGTAGTAAGGATATAAGTGACATCTAAATCCTATGATTGTCACTCCAGCATTGATTTGATTGATCTGAGTTTGTATGTGCATAGGAATTTGAGCTGGCTATCAAAGAAGATAAGATCCTAAGAGAGATAAATTCAGATCTGTGTTAAGAGCTTACATCTATCCGTGTCCCAGAAAAACACATACAGACAGCCTCTCAACAGTAATATAAATAAAACAGATGTCAGATAATATATGTCTAATAATACAAATCTTAGAAATACTTTCTGATAATTATTACAATAGCAATGTTTTCTGAAATTACTCTGAGGAAGTATCACTAAGTAGTACACAGGTCTTCACACCACTGTTCATCTGGCATATTACCTATTTTTGTGAATAAAGTTTTACTTGAACACAGCCATGACTCTTCATTTATGAATGTCTATTTCTGCATTCATAATACAGCAGCATCACTGACTTGTTGCAACAGAGAACTTTAAAACTTGCAGGTTGAAAATAGTTACTATCTGACCCTTTACAGAAAACTTTTATTGACCTCTAAAGTAGTAGATGAGAGTAAATATGGTATTTGCATTCAGGTTGCCTTACTTGTTACTGTGTAACTTTGGACAAATTACTTACTCTCTCTCTGCCTTAGTTTCTTCTTCCTTAATATTTCTAAGGCATGTAGAGTATCACCTATGGTTCTTCAAATTTGGGTAATGTAACAAATAATATCTTGTTAAATTTACCAAAATTATTTTCGGAATGAAAAATGCAAAGCATTTTTAAAACAATGCAACTTTATTAATCATCATCATATTTACAGATTTTCAGGAAATATCTGTTTTTATAGTAAATATCAAAGTTATGGGTCCAGATTATCTAGCCTTCCAGGAAGTTATATTTCTCAAATCACACTTTATACTTTAATTCTCCTCTCACAAATGTATTTTTATCCCCTTCAGCAAATGACATTTTGCCACTTGTTAAGTGATTTGAGAAAATTTGTCATTTTACTTTCTTTGATAGTCCACAAAGGTCTAACTGCATCTTCCTTAGTATTGTTTGTACTATTTTTTACTTTATTTTTCAAAAAAAAGAGCATTAATTTATCAGGAATTATGTTATTTGGTGCTTAGGCTTTTATCACTTTGTCCTTCTCTAGGTGGAAAAGCGATATATCCTGTTAGGAATGTTATGGTTTTGATAGTCCACCAAAGTTATGTGCTGGACTGATTATGCTGGCTGAGGTTAATGGCACAAGACTGTCCACACATTCCTTTTCACTGGATCTATTTTCTATGGCCCTCCTTACTGATAAGGGAACAACATTTGGCAGTGACACAGTAAATAGCAAGATTTTAACACTGCCAAGGGACTCTGTGAGTACTTAATGAGCCATTTTACTTTGCTAATGTCTTACCCTTTGCTCTGTGTTATTAGGTCAGTAGGCAAATTGGAACTATAAAGTCGAAGGCTGCCACACACATCGCTAAAATAAAGTCTGGGTTTTGGTTTCTGTGTCCTTGTTTTGCAAAGCATTTTCTATGTCAGTTTTCAAGAAACGATACATTGTCCAATCAGAATGATAAACATTGTCTTATGTTTGGGGATTTTGGCACTGAAATACTTTTATTTATTTTACCTTGGATCTGAATCCTCATTATTCCTCATACCTCTCAGCTCTAGCATGAATAGTTTGTGGCTTTCCTATGTCAACTAGATGATACTATTAAAACAGATGAGATCCATCTCTATCTTCTGTTCTACAGTAATAATAATTTGATCAGATAATAAAAAGTAAAGATCCCAGAATTTGAAACATGATGAAGTCATAACAACAATAAAAGGATCAAATAATCTCATTCAGTATCAGAGTTCAGTCATAATGCTTGCAAATTTTCCATATGTCATGAGACAAACACACACACAAACACACACACACACACGCAGTAATCTACAGTAATTTCTTATTTCTTCTCATTAGCCTCATAAATATAGCTTACTTCAGGCTGAGATACAATGCTATATTAAAATAGTTGACTTTACAGTCAGACTTTCTGGTTTTGAGTATTGTTTAGACCTATTAGCAGCATTGTAACCTAAGGCACACTCTAAATATTTTTAAACTGATTTCCCCAATTATAAAACATAGATAACACTCACATGTGCTTCATAGAATTATTTGAATTAATATGATAAAGCATACATATTGTTTATTATAGCACCTTAAACACAGAAGTACTAAAATGATAATATTAACCTCATAATTATTACTTAGCGAATAAAAGAGGGTTTGTGCTAAAATAAGTTATTATGTTACTATTTCTTTTTTGATCTATTTCTATTCCTTCTTTCCATTGTGGATCCTCAGAAAATGCACAGAAAGAAGGCTAGCTGATTGGATGAGTGGTTGGATGACTTCAGGAATCTTCTCATAAATAATCCTCCTTGAGTGAAACCCTTCATAAAATATTTTTGTAATATTTACCATTAATACTCAGATTATCAACATAGATTCTATAAATTAAAATTTCTCTATAATCCGTTAGAACACTGTCATTTTACTTTATGCTGGTCTCTAGAAGCCATGCTATGACCTGATTAAGTATTATATTGTCATATTCTGGCCAGGAGAGCTCAACTGGACTTTGCCTTTATTTTCCTTTAGTTTTCTGTAAAAAGTAAAGAGGATAGAAAATTAAAGAAAATAAAAAATTAACACTTTGAAAGTCACACCTAGATTTTTCAGATTGTAACATTTTACTGTATTTGCTTCAGATCATTTATAAGAGGAATAACACATTGCAATTGTAGTTGGCGATTTCATCTTACTCCCTCAATTCTAATTCCAGTTTTATATTTTCTGCCAAAATGTAACCACCACCCTATTTGGCATTTTATATAATTCCTGAAAACATTTTATTTCATGTATCTCTAAATTATAGATAGATAGACATAGATGCAGATTTGTAAATATGTAGTAGTGCATCACATGTTTTTAAATGGCATATGAGCCTTCATAATTCATATATTCTGCAATTCTTGGTTTTTACTCAACATTATCTGTAGAGTCCATATGTAGACTACAACAGTTTATTCATTCTATTCTTTATAGACATTGGGTAGTTTTCAATGTGGGTCTATTTCAAATAAAAAGAAGGTACAGTGACATACTTGAATAGATGTATATGGGCTTGCATTTTCCCTGGATAGAAGAGATAGACTTGGATAAAAGTGATACATGCTATTACTATTATTGTATCTTTTTTCCTGTGATTGTCCAGGTATGAGAGTTCTCACTGCTATAAACTCTTTTTTATGTGTGATGTCAGACTTTTTAAATTTTTGCCAATTTTATGATTATAAAATAGACTTCTATCTTTAATTTTTATTTTCATGATTTATGAAATTGAAAATCTTTTAAATTATTTTAATAACATGACTTCTTAAAGTTTTCTTGAATATATTGCTTATATTATTTACCTGTTTATATTTATACATGAATTTTTTATTTTAAAATTCATTTAAATATTCTTTATACTCTTGTCAATTTATTCATTGGAAGTATTTTCCCTCAGACTGGCTTGCTTTTCCTTTTTTTTTTATTTTTGTTTTTTCTCACAACAATGATTGAGCAAAATAATCACACATAAACATTATTAGCAGGTGCTGAAAAATATATATTACCTCTATTTTGTGGCTTTACATAATGAAATTTTTTAAAAATTAATTATATTGATCTTCCCAACAGGGAAAAAAATGTCATTATAGAGAATTTAAAAGCTACAAAGAAGAATATGAAACTCTTGTGTAATTAATGACACAATTATTGTTGACATTTTGGGCTTCACTTTGTTTTGAAATTTTCCCCTATGAAAAACAGGACTCTGAATATTCATAGAAATAGACTTACTAGATGAAAAATTTATGTGCATTTTTAAGGATTTTGATTAGATATTTCTGGATTGCCTTCAGAAATTTTGCACCATGTTATAATCCCACCATGAATTTATGAAAGTATATTCTCCTTCATTTCTTCTCAAAACAAGATTTAAACTTTCCTCATTCTTATTTTAATTTAACCCAATGTAACCTTTTCTAAATATTAAAATATATATATATATTTTGAGAAAAATTTCTCTGTAATCAAAAATTAATGTAAAGTGGTGAAAAACACATTTAATCCATCCAAGAACAAGGTATCAGTGCATACTCATTACAAACTTCGTGTAAATTTTTAAACACATCTTCAATTTTCTTCAAAAATCCTATTCTTTGTTGGTTTTCATTTGTTTCATTGCTACTGTCAATGGAAATCTTCTTACGAGAATTACAAATATATAGGAAAACTATTGATTCCTGCTTCTTTATTCATTCTAGAAACATTATTCTTCTGTCATTAATTTTAAAAATAGTTAATGGGTTCTTTTATGCCATCTAGATATGCAAAGATATTAGCAGACATAATGAAATATTTTTCTCGGTATTTCTAATTGTTTCTTATTTCTGTTTTATGAGTTAGAGATACTGATGATGGCATTTTTAATTCTGAAATTGTGTTGTTTTACTTTCCAACATTACACACACTTATTGGATTGAGATGCCTTCTTTTTATTACATGAAAGAAATGCTCTTTGATTGCTTTTTTTATTTTTATCAATAATTAGGTGCTAAAATTAATGAAATATTTTTAAGCTTTTAAAATAATCTGTAATTATAGGCTTAATTTCACCTTTTATTGATAAATATGTAGGAAGGTATTTTAAGAAATTTATAAATACTAGATTTTGTTCTTGATGTTCCAATGTGTACTGGATAATAATCAGCAAATGGGATCCATACATTTACTATTTTAATGAGATTTTCTTTGCAGTTTATTATATAATCAATTTTGATTAATACTCCTTTACCTGCTCAATAAAATTTCAATTGAGTTGTTAAATTATCCTGTAATAATCTCACTTTCACATTTTTCTTTATATTTCTGCTATTGGGATTTGTTTCATGTATTAACCAAATAGTAATTTTGTTTAGTCAATAAAGGTTCATGACTTCAGTTCACATTGTGGATTTTACACATTATGAATATAAAATGACCCACGAAATTTTTTTCCTTCTATGCTTTTTATATAAAATAAATACTGACACCATATTTGTTTGTTTTGTTTTTATATTGTTATTTTCTGGCAAATCTTTTCCTATAATTCTATTATAGTTCCTGAAACAAAGCCTAAAATTTTAGTGGCTTTAAACATTAAAATTTTATTTTAATTTTGTCGTGAAAAGGTAAAATTTAGTTTGCCTAATTAATGTGAAGCTCTTCTCACACCAGTGATTCAGGAACTCAGGATTTCTTCATCTTGTTGCCTCATGGTCTTCACCATATGGCTACCATGGTTCTGCCAGACACTGATATCAGCTGGCTGAAAGAGGAAAGGGTATGGTGCTGTGCCCTTGAGAAGATTTTACGCACCTGATCTTAAAGGGCAAACATTTCTACTCTCATTCTATTGGCCAGAATGTAGCATGGTAGTCAAACCTAACTATAAAGAAGGCTGGGAGACATACTCTTGCTCTACTCTCAGGAAGGAAAAATCAGTTTGGTCAATAACTAAACAAACTTTGCAGGTAATATTTTGAAGTATCTTTTTTAGACATCATTTATATATATATTTTTAATATTACTTTAATTAATTAATTTTATTTGTTTATTTTTGAGACAGGGTCTCACTCTGTCACCCAGGCTAGAGTGGAATGGTGATCTCAGCTCACTGCAATCTTTGCCTCCCACACTCCAGGGCACCTCTCAGGCTCCAGGGTGCCTCTTGGGCTTAAGCAATCCTCCAAACTCAGCCTCCCAAGTAGCCGGGACTACAGGTGTGTGCCACCATGCCTGGTGAATTTTTGTGTTTTTTTGTAGAGACAGGGTCTTTCCATATTTCCCAGGCTGTTCTTGAACTCCTGGGCTCAAGCAGTCTGCCAACCTTGGCCTCCCAAAGTGCTGTGATTACAGATGTGAGTGCCTCAACAGGCCTATGTTATATATGTTTTCACCTCCATTTTTTTCTATAGCCAGAGGAGTATAATTTGATTATATTCATGTCATTTTGACATACTTACCCTTATTTCTGTCAATTTTATGCTCTTTTTTCTCTATGCTTGTACTTCTTCATTTTGATTTATCTGCTTAAATATTATTTGGTGATTTAAAAACATTTTCTTGTTGTTTCCAAGTGCTTATTTATTTATTTATTTGTTATTTTTTTATTTTACCTTAAGCTCTGGGATACATGTGCTGAACATGCAGGTTTGTTACATAGGTATACATGTGACATGGTGGTTTGCTGCACCTATCTACCCTTTATCTAGGTTTTAAACCCCACATGCATTAGGTATTTGTCCTAATGCTCTTCCCTCCACTTGCCCCCACCCCCTGACAGGCCCCGGTGTGTGATGTTCCCCTCCCTGTGTCCGTGTGTTCTCATTGTTCAACTCCCACTTATGAGTGAGAACATGTGGTGTTTGGTTTTCTGTTCCTGTGTTAGTTTGCTGAGGCTGATGGTTTCCACTTTCATCCATGTCCCTGCAAAGGACAGGAGCTCATTCTCTTTTATGGCTGCATAATATTCCATGGTGTGTATGTGTCACATTTTCTTTATCCAGTCTATCATTGATGGGCATTTGGGTTGGTTCTAAGTCTTTGCTATTGTAAATAGTGCTGCAATAAACATACATATGCATGTCTCTTTATAGTAAAATGACTTATAATCCTTTGGGTATATACCCAGTAATGGGATTGCTGGGTCAAGCCAAATCATGAGTGCATTCCCATTCACAATTGCTACAAAGAAAATAAAATACCTAGTAATACAACTTACAAGGGATGTGAAGGACCTCTTCAAGGAGAACTACAAACCACTGCTCAAGGAAATAAGAGAGGACACAAACAAATGGAAAAACATTCCATGCTCATGGATAGGAAGAATCAATATCATGAAAATAGCCATACTACCCGAAGTAGTTTATAGATTCAATGCTATTCCCATCAAATTACCACTGACTTTCTTCACAGAACTAGAAAAAACTACTTTAAATTTCATATAGAAACAAAAAAGAGTCCGTATAGCCAAGACAATTCTAAGCAAAAAGAAGAAAGCTGGAGGCATCATGCTACCTGACTTCAAACTATACTACAAGGTTACAGTAATCAAAACAGCATGGTATTGGTAGAAAATAAGACACATAGACCAATGGAACAGAACAGAGTCCTCAGAAATAACACCACAAATCTACAACCATCTAATATTCAGCAAACCTGACAAAAACAAGCAATGGTGAAAGGATTCCCTATTTAATAAATGGTGCTGGGAAAACTGGCTAGCCATATGCAGAAAACTGAAACTGGACCCCTTTGTTATACCTTATACAGAAATTAAATCAAGATGGATTAAAGACTTAAAAGTAGGCCGGGCACGGTGGCTCACACCTGTAATCCCAGCACTTTGGGAGGCTGAGGCGGGCAGATCACTAGGTCAGGAGAGTAAGACCATCCTGTCTAACATGGTGAAACCCCATCTGTACTAAAAATACAAAAAATTACCTGAGCGTGGTGGTGGATGCCTGTAGTCCCAGCTACTTGAGAGGCTGAGGCAGGAGAATGGCATGAACCCGGGAGGCAGAGCTTGCAGTGAGCCAAGATCAGGCCACTGCACTCCAGCCTGGGCAACAGAGCAAGACTCCATTTCAAAGGAAAAAAAAGAGATTTAAATGTAAAACCTAAAGCCATAACAACCCTGGAAGAAAACCTAGGCACCTAGGCAATACCATTCAGGACATAGGAATGGGCAAAGACTTCATGACTAAAACACCGAAAGCAATTGCAACAAAAGCCAAAATTGACAAATGAGATCTAATTAAATTAAATAGCTTCTGCTCAGCAAAATAAACTATCATCAAAGTGAACAGACACCCTACAGAATGGGAGAAAATTTTTCAAAGTGCTAACTTTTAACTTTATTTTTTAAACAACATTTTTGTGAGTGTGAAAATATAGGAATTCTAAATATAGTACTTAATATGCACCTGGAAATCTCCAAAAAGCTTCAAGCATATTAACTCATCTAATCCTGACAACAACCTTATGACGTTGGTAGTATTCATAGTCCAAATTTAATCATGAAAAAGTTAACAAAATATGTATTTCTCTAGTAAGATTGCAAATCTATGTGCAATTAAAATATAGCTTTGAAATATATAAAATAAAAGTTGACAGAATGTAAAGGACAGATAAATAACAGCATTATATTGGAAAACAGTAAGATACTTCTCTTAAGTATTCAAACACAGACAACAATAAAATCAATAATTACACGGAAAATTTGAGCAAACTCTTAAGCAAAATTTATTCAATTGATATAAATATACCACCATACTCAATAAATGTAGGATGCCTATTTTTTTCAAGTATTCAAGAATGATTTACATAAACTAATGATGTGCTACATTATAATTCAACATTTCAAAGAATTGTTGTCATATAAGATGGTCTCTGATCAAATTGGTTATACGCTAGAAATCCAAACAAAATGAACATTAAAAAATGTCTATAAGTTCTAAATTACTAAATACATGTTTAAATAACTATTTAGGTTAAAGTAGTAGATACAATGCCAATTAGAAAAACTTGTTGAGTAAATAGTAAAGATATTACATATAAAACATTTGGGGAAATATAAACCTGCACTTAGAGTGACATTCATAGTCATAAACAAGTGTATTTGAGAAGAGGATTAAGATCAGCACATTAAGCATACTCAAGTACTTAGAAAGAAAGGAAGTAGAAACTTAAGCCCCCCAAACCAAAGGAAAGGAAATAATAAAAACGAAAACATATATATATATATAATTTTTTTTTTAGACAAGATCTCATTGTGTTGCCCAGGCTGTGCTCAAATAATCCTCCTGCTTCACCCTCCTAAATAGCTAGGAATACAGGCACAGGCCACCACGCCAGGCTAATTTTTATAGAGAAGGGGGTCTTCCTATGTTGCTCTCAAACTTTTGGTCTCAAGCGATCCTCCTTCCTGTGCCTCCCAAAGTGCTTGGATTATAGGTTTGAGGCACTGCATCTGGCTTGAGAACAGATTTTTTTTTAAATGAAAAGAAATATAGTTTAAAACAAAGTAGAAAAAAGTTCAGTTATTTGAAAATATAAATATAAGTAAAATACTTGTAATGAAACTTACCACGGTAAGACTGGTAAAAAATTCACATATGCGTGTGTACATGTTCACACACACACACACACACACACACACATCTCAAAATCAGTCATGTAAAAGGGAAATCAAAACAGATTTTTAAAACACTAAAATATTAAGGCAGACGTCCATAGAAATATCACATCCAATGACAGAATACATATTCTTCTCAACTGCATATGGTTCTCCAGTATAGACTATGGTCATAAGTCACTCCTCTATACATTTGAAAATTTATAAATCATAAAACTTATGTTATCTGTCCAAAATAGAATGAAAGTAGAACTCTTTCTATGAGGCCATGTTACCATGACACTTGAACCAGGAAAAGACATAATGAGAAAAAAACCAAAACACTATGTACAGATTAATATCTTCTATGACTACAGATACAGAGATCCTCTACAAAATACAAACTAAATCTAGCAATATAAGAAGGATAAGACACAATTACCTAGTGGGATTTATCTCAGGAACACAATGATGTTGTAACATACAAAAATCAGTCGGTTTAATATGCCACATTAGTAGAATAATGAGCAAACACCACACAATCAATAGATATTTAAAAGCCTTAGAAAAAATTCAATGCCCTTTTATTATAAAACAGTCAATGAACTAGACATAGAAAGAAATTTCCTCCATCTGACAAATAACATCTGTGGAAAACCCATTGGTCATATACATAATCATGAAAGACTGAACGCTTTCCTTCTAAGATAAGAAATAAGACATGATGTCCTTGCTTGATAGTTCCATTCAACACTGTATGGGAGGTTCTAGCTGGGCAATTAATCAGGTAAATATGCTTTTAGCATACACTAGGACTGAATAACCAATAGAGAGGGGCAATCTCTTCAAGGCTTACATTCGTATCTCCATGGAAAATAGGTTATATAGCTCATTGACTAGCAGAGAAGTTCACTGGGTGCCAGGCCAGAGCTGATCCACAATAAGTGGACAGCTTATGTCCACTCTGGAGTAAAGGTACACTGAAGCTGGCAGACAGGAGCGTAGAGGGTATTGAGGTGCACATGGAGAAGGCTGATGTGAGAATATGCAGAGAGCTCAGTATGTGTGAGCCCACACATTGGCAGGCCAGCATGAGATATAAAATATGCAGTGACTGCGCTCAGCTCTACAGGAGACAACTCAAGGGAGTGTAGGTAGCCAAGTACGGTGGCTGGGTGCCCAGAAGTCATTGGAATCCTAAAGGGAATGTGTGCAGAGGAAGTCAAGAGTCTGCGTGCAAACAGGGAGACATGAGGTTTGGAGCGCATGGTATATAGGTCAGGAAAGCCACGGCAAGGTCAGGCCGGGATGGAGAGTTTGCTTAAGGATTGGCCCCTTTGAGCTCATGGCTGGGGTAGTACACAACTGCGTGTTCCTCACATGAACTGCTTCAGCCTCACAGGAAAAAGAGGAAAAGTTGTTTTTTTTTTTTTAATTTTATATATATATATACTTACTATACTTTAAGTTCCAGGGTACATGTGCACAACGTGCAGGTTTGTTACATATGTAAACATGTGCCAGGTTGGTGTGCTACACCATTAACTCGTCATTTACATTAGGTATATCTCCTAATGCTATCCCTCTCCCCTCCCCCCACCCCACAACAGGCCTCGGTGTGTGATGTTCCCCTTCCTGTGTCCAAGTGTTCTCATTGTTCAATTCCGACCTACGAGTGAGAACATGCGGTGTTTGGTTGTTTGTCCTTACAATAGTTTGCTGAGAATGATGGTTTCCAGCTTCATCCATGTCCCTACAAAGGATATGAACTCATCCTTTTTTATGGCTGCATAGTATTCCATGGTGTATATGTGCCACATTTTCTTAATCCAGTCTATCATTGTTGACATTTGGCTTGGTTCCAAGTCTTTACTATTGAGAATAGTGCTGCGATAAACATATGTGTGCATGTGTCTTTATAGCAGCATGATTTATAATCCTTTGGGTATATACCCAGTAATGGGATGGCTGGGTCAAATGGTATTTCTAGTTCTAGATCCTTGAGGAATCACCACACCGACTTCCAGAATGGTTGAACTAGTTTACAGTCCCACCAACAGTGTAAAAGTGTTCCTATTTCTCCACATCGTCTCCAGAATGTGTTGTTTCCTGACTTTTTAATGATTGCCATTCTAACTGGTGTGAGATGGTATCTCATTGTGGTTTTGATTTGCATTTCTCTGATGGCCAGTGATGATGAGCATTTTTTCATGTGTCTGTTGGCTGCATAAATGTCTTTTTTTGAGAAGTGTCTGTTCATATCCTTTGCCCACTTGTTGATGGTGTTGTTTGATTTTTTCTTGTAAATTTGTTTGAGTTCTTTGTAGATTCTGGATATTAGCCCTTTGTCAGATGAGTAGATTGCAAAAATTTTCTCCCATTCTGTAGGTTGCCTGTTCACTCTGATGGTAGTTTCTTTTGCTGTGCAGAAGCTCTTTAGTATAATTGGATCTCACTTGTCAATCTTGGCTTTTGTTGCCATTGCTTTCACTGTTTTAGACGTGAAGTCCTTGCATTAAAATTCAGGAAATACAGAGAACGCCACAAAGATACTCCTCGAGAAGAGCAACTCCAAGACACAAAATTGTCAGATTCACCAAAGCTGAAATGAAGGAAAAAATGTTAAGGGCAGCCAGAGAGAAAGGTCGGGTTACCCACAAAGGGAAGCCCGTCAGACTAACAGCTGATCTCTCAGCAGAAACTCTACAAGCCAGAAGAGAGTGGGGGCCAATATTCAACATTCTTAAAGAAAAGAATTTTCAACCCAGAATTTCATAAACTAAGCTTCATAAGTGAAGGAGAAATAAAATCCTTTACAGACAAAACAAATGCTGAGAGATTTTGTCACTACCAGGCCTGCCCTACAAGAGCTCCTAAAGGAAGCACTAAACATGGAAATGAACAAACAGTACCAGCCACTGCAAAAACATGCCAAATTTTAAAGACCATCGATGCTAGGAAGAAACTGCATCAACTAACGAGCAAAATAACCAGCTAACATCATAATGACAGGATCAAATTCACACATAACAATATTAACCTTAAATGTAAATGGGCTAAATGCTCCAATTAAAAGACACAGACTGGAAAATTGGAAAAGTTGTTTTAAAAGAGCAAGTACAGCAGATGAAACTATTCTTCCTAAATCCCTGTCATGCCCTCTACTGACCAAGCTTAACATGGAGCTTACTGCAGAACTGAAATGCATGAATCCAACTCATTATCACAGGTATTGAGGGGCGAATTTGAAACTGAGAGGTAATTAGCTGATATCTGGCATAATCTGGAAGAGAAAGAAACAATGCAGGAAGATTTGCTGTATAAAATATAAGGAATCATAAAGCTTTAATAAGTATAGTATAGCTGTGGGGATAGGCAAAGTAAACAACAGAATGGAATAGAAAGGGTGAAACAGACAAACATAAAACTATGACCAAAAAGTGGCTCTTAAATATAGAAAAATAAAACTTTTACTAAACATATAAAAATATGTTTTAAAAAATGTTGCCTTATCTGATATTATAGGTAGATCACAGTTCTGAATGTGAAAGACAAAGAGTAATGCTAATATATAATAACATATTATCATTTCCATAGGATAAAAAGATTTGTATTGAGGAGGAAAAGTATACTTCTCATGAAAAAAAATGATTATCAAATTGGACTTCTCTAAAATTAATACAATCTAGGCATCAAAAGATATCACAAAGGATGTGAAAAGACAACTCAGAATAAGGGAAGATATTTGAAATACATGCCTATATATCCATAAGGTATGAAAAACACCTACCTATCAATGTTTAAAAAAAGGAAAAAGAAAATTTCACAACAGACTTGACTAGGTACTAGATAATATTGGACAACGAAATGGCAAACACAGATACTCAACCTTGTTATAATCAGGGAAATGAAGATTGAAACCACATGAGATAGCACTACAGCTATACCAAAATAGCTAACACACAAATGTCTGTGAAGACATGGAGCAATGGGAATATGAATTGTTCTAATCATTTTAGACAAATGTTTGACTTTCAAGTTAAGCCTATGTACCCCTTAAGACCTAGCAATTCCACTCTATTTATTAATATATACCTCACAGAAATATGTGCACAAGTACTTGAAGAAACACGCACAGAAACGTTTCCAGCAGCATTATCTACAATAGAAGCTAAAATCAACCTACATTTATCAACATTACAAACAATAAATAAATGTTAATTTAATGGAATATGATAGAGCAATAAAACCAATTAAAAGTACAGCTACATAAATATATTGATAGAAAGAAGCCAGATGGATAAGAATACATACTTCAATATTCTATTTATGAAAGTCCAAAACAGGTAAAAGATACACAGTGTTTTAAAAGACAGTTTAACTATGGAGAAGACAAGGATAATAATTGGAAGAAGAACGTAAAAGGAGACTCCAGTGTGCTGGAAATGTTATATTTTAAGAACAGGGTAATAGTTACACAAGTGAGTTTGTTTTGTACAAATTTATTGGGTAAATATACATTTTATTCTTGACAGTAGATCAACTACAACCTGAATTTTAGATAATTTTTAATACTTTTCACTCATTTTTAATGTCCCATGGTAGATAGGATGAATGAGATAGAGATCCAACAACTTAAGAAATATAATTTCCACGATATTGATTCTTCCTCCATGAGCATGGAATGTTCTTCCATTTGTTTTGTGTCCTCTTTTATTTTGTTCAGCAGTGGTTTGTAGTTCTCCTTGAAGAGGTCCTTCACATCCCTTGTAAGTTGGATTCCTAGGTATTTTATTCTCTTTTAAAATGGCCATACTGCCCAAGGTAATTTATAGATTGAATGCCATCCCCATCAAGCTACCAATGACTTTCTTCACAGAATTGGAAAAAAAAATAAAGTTCATATGGAACCAGAAAGGAGCCTGCATTGCCAAGACAATCCTAAGCCAAAAGAACAAAGCTGGAGGCATTATGCTACCTGACTTCAAACTATACTACAAGGCTACAGTAACCAAAACAGCATGGTACTGGTACCAAAACAGAGATATAGACTATTGGAACAGAACAGAGCAGAGCCCTCAGAAATAATACTACACATCTACAACCATCTGAACTTTGACAAACCTGACAAAAACAAGAAATGGGGAAAGGATTCCCTATTTAATAAATGGTGCTGGGAAAACTGGCTAGCCATATGTAGAAAGCTGAAACTGGATCCCTTCCTTACACTTTATACAAAAATTAATTTAAGATGGATTCAAGACTTAAATGTTAGACCTAAAACCATAAAAACCCTAGAAGAAAACCTAGGCAATACCATTCAGGACATAGGCATGGGCAAGGATTTCATGACTAAAACACCAAAAGCAATGGCAAGAAAAGCCAAAATTGACAAATGGGATCTAATTAAACTAAAGAGCTTCTGCACAGCAAAAGAAACTACCATCAGAGTGAACAGGCAACCTACAGAATGGGAGAAAATATTTACAATCTACCCATCTGACAAAGCGCTAATATCCAGAATCTACAAAGAACTCACACAAATTTACAAGAAAAAATCAACCCCATCAAAAAGTGGGCAAAGGATATGAACAGACACTTCTCATAGGAAGACACATGACACATAAGAAGCCAAAAGACACATGAAAAAATTCTCATCATCACTGGCCATCAGAGAAATGCAAATCAAAACCACAATGGGATACCATCTCACACCAGTTAGAATGGCAATCATTAAAAAGTCAGGAAACAACAGGTGCTGGAAAGGATGTGGAGAAACAGGAACACTTTTACACTGTTGGTGGGACTGTAAACTAGTTCAACCATTGTGGAATACAGTGTGGCGATTCCTTGAGGATCTAAAACTAGAAATACCATTTGACCCAGCCATCCATTACTGGGTATATACCCAAAGGATTATAAATCATGCTTCTATAAAGCCAAATGCACATGTGTGTTTACCTGACTGTATTATAGTTGTTCTGAGTTATAAATTATAATGTGATAAAGAGGAAAAAAACAAATAGGCAAAACTCAAAATATGAAAATTAATTTTCTGTGGGATGCTTGAGAAAACCATTTGAAACCTATTTCTTGAACTAAAAGTTTAATACAGCACATATTCAGAATATGAATAAAAAATAAATTTAATGTACAAAATATCAAAGTGTTTAATTTCTAAATAAAAATCGTATTATTAAATAGCATATAGTATAGAAAGTACCTGAATAGCTTTACATTAACTGGAACTGAATAACAATAAAAACATGGTAAGAGAAAAATGACTGTGTCTTGTGCCCAAATTCTGGGATACACAGACTATCTAAAGACAAAGAATTTTTCTTATAGAGCATCTGAAATATTCAGAGATCCTCCACTAGAATAAATTTATTGCTGCTATAAGGTATATAAAATGTTGATAAACTGCTTTCCTGACCTTGGAGAACTTTGTTGGCATATTAAGAGACTTTGATACATAGCAGAATGCAGACATGCTTTGTGATTTGTTGGATGCACTGCTCTAGGTCTGCACTATTAGGTTCGTGGGAAACAAGGGGAAGCTTTAGAGAAGGCAGTATGTGCGAATGAGCCATAGTCTCACTGGCAAATGCCCCAAGTGAAAAACTCTGGGGATTTGAATGTTAAGCAAGTTCATTTAAACACCACACAACCCCAAACTTTATGACACATATATTGTTCCCTGCAGTATATCTCTTTGATTTTCTTCTGTCTCTTTGCTTTCCTCGCTGGTAACATAGCATTTGACCCCCTGTACCTTGTTTACAAAGCATTGCCTTATGCAGCACGTTGGGGCTCTAATGAGTGACAGCCATAGCTGGAGAGAGACTACAATAGTGAAAAGTAAAACCAAGCAGAGTTTTAATAACATGAGTCCTGAGCCCTATTAGCTCTACAGAAATGTCCTTGGAATATAAAGGCTTCAATGACAAACTGGGGTATGGAAAGTGGGAAATGCTGAAATGAAGTAAGCATTGGAAAAATAAATTGTCAAAATTCATTTTTACTTTATATCCCAGAAGCCTCCTTTTAAAACCCACTCACTACAAGATTTCTAGGAAGGGCTTTTAAATCATATTGTTTGTTTTCCTCTAATATTTAATTTGTAACTTTCGTCTGTTTTATCAATGGGTGAGTTCAAGGTTAAAAAGTATACCTAGGCAACAAAAATATAATCAATTCACAAGTAATGAGACAGAAAATTTAATATTTCCCATTTATACCAATGTATCATTTATCAGATATTTCAGTGCTTTCCCACATAAAATCTATGCTGTTTTATTGACAAAAAAAATTCTTTTTTTCTGTTTTAAGAAAGATAATTAGGTGTATTTAAAAATATTTGTAATAAAGGAAAGGAGATTTTCTTCCTAATGGACTCAGTGGACTCGGATCACGCTTATACAAGTCCTAGACCACAAGTAGTAAAATAACAATGGATAGAATTCCCTTCCCTACTTCTTGCTTTGAATTTAGCAAGGATTACGTTTGAGCTGTGTAGGTTCTACCCAGAAATATATTATATGTTCTTTTGATTTACCAATTGGCCTTGCATATCTGTGGATGCCTGAGAAGACAACACTAGTGCTGTGGGTTTTTCTCCATTCTTGTGCTATTAGCAAGTGCATTCTTGGTTTACAACTAGGAGACAAACATCTGGGACTCTCCTTGTGCTGTCTGTAGTGGAGGTGGGAGCATTTATGCCTGCTAGACCAATAGTGAACTAGTGAACTAGTTAATTATTGGCTTTTTAATAAAATTCATATATAACCCTACTTAGACAATCTAGCTTAAAACATTCCTTTTCAAAATTCTGGAGGTTGACGGATTTAACTTTTGCCTAGCAATGTTTTACAGACACAATGCCTCTATACATTTTAAAATTTAGAATATTGGATGGTAGAACTTTTCAATGAGTTTGAAGGAAATATCCATTTAAGTCATCTTAAAAACAATGTAAGAAGTTGCTATTACATCAACTACATTACTTAAATTCTCTACTGATTACACACGTGAATAAGACAATGCAACTTAAAAAGGGTATTAGTTATTAAACATATTAATGTGTATTACCACTTAAAGTAATTACATTGGTCAAATGTGATCTGGTCTGGAATTGCCTCAATTCCTCACTTTTGTTGCAACACAGAATCTATTTCACTACCTCTTTTACTCACTAGGCTTGACACTAAAAGTAATTAGATTTTAGTAAATTGGACTCTCAATTAGTATAATATTATTGGATATTTTTGTATAATATATATGGATGTTTTTCATTTGTTTTTCCAGACTCACCTTCCACTCTCTATCCTGCTCTGTATGCCAGGAAGCTGACCTATGCAAGCCACATCAACTGGCTCCCTTGCCTTTTGGCTTCCAGTTATGTTGTGCTAATAGGAGGCACCAGTCACAGATTGGCCCATAAGGGAAAACGAAGATTTGCTAGGTTTTTCTACTGAATGCCAAAGCATTTTTTTTATTCAGTCCTCTTCATGCAATTACACTTTCATTAAGCAAACCTCCCGGTCCTCTTTGCCCTAGGGTCACTGGTCTCTCACTACTGCAGCTACATAGAAAGGGGTGGTATTTGCCAACACCCTTTATCAGTTTCTGTGAGCTCTTTTAAAAACACTGGAAGTCATATCATTTTTTGTTTTTGCTTGTTTGGTTGGTTGGTTGTTTTTGTTTGTTTATTTTTTGCCACAGAAGGGGTTCATGGGCCTCACTCTGTTGCCCAGGCTGGAGTGCACTGGCGTGATTATAGCTCACATGACTAAGTGGAGTGAATGGAGTTCTCTGGAGTGATTATAGCCTCCAACTCCTAGACTCAGCCCATCCTCCTGCCACCATACCTAGCCTGAAATTAATACCTTAATTAAACTCTTCAGTCACCCACTTTAAATGTGCTCCTGGGCCAGGTGCAGTGGCTTATGTCTGTAATCTCAGCACTTTGAGAAGTGGAGGAGGGCAGATCACTTGAGGTCAGGGGTTCCAGACCAGCCTGGCTAACATGGTAAAACCCTGTCTCTACTTAAAATACAAAAATTAGTCCAGCAGGGGGGTGTGCACATGTAATCCCAGCTACTTAGGAGGCTGAGGCAGGAGAATCGCTTGAACTTGGGAGGTGGAGGCAATAATGAGCAGAGAGCTCACCAGAGACTCTGTCTCAAAAAAAAAAAAAAAAATGCTTCTGGTTTTCTACTAGATCTATGAGTAATAGGTATAATTGTTTAGAGTTAACCTTTAGACATATTTTAAAAATAAGTATTAGCCAGGTGTGGTGGCGCAGGACTTTTCCTTAGTTCAGCTAAAGACAGCATCCTTGTCCATCCCATGGCCATGAAAATTTAGGCTTGCAGACAGTTTGAAGGGTGAGCAAAGCAGGGTTTTATTGGGTGAAAAGGAAGAAAAGGGGGAAACAGGGACTCTGGCCAAGCAGAGTCCCTGACAGAGGGCTTCCCTCAAGGCCATTTGAATCTCAGATTCCACACAGGAGGAGGAGGGTCCAGGCCCCTCCCTGCTGCAAACTTCATGAACTTTTTGAGACTCCACCCCAGTGGAGTCCGAGCTGGTTGAGGTTTCTTCAGGGACCCCCTCCCATCTGGATGTCTGATTCCCCCCTCAAAAGAAGTACATCTAATTGCCGTTAGATTAAGGATAAGGATGAAGACTAATCATAACTGCTTCCTGCTGACAGGGGGCACTGTTTGGGGGAAATGGCAGTCAGAGCTCCCTCAGAGGCCTATTTAAGGGTTTCCAGCAGAAGGGGTCATTGTCAGAGGTTCTAGTTGCATGACTGTGTGGAGTTTGATGGACCAGAGAACAGACAAAATGGGTTATCAGAAAACATGTACCAAAATGAAACAAGGAGGAGGTAAGGACAGCTCAAAAATTTTGAGGCCTTTTACCAGTTTCCACAGGGAGAGGGAGGCTAAAAGCCTGACTGGCAAAATATTTCACCCTTTTGCCAGCATGTTGGGCTTCTGGATTCCCTTCCCCTGAGCCCAGTCTGAAGCCAACCAGTTTAAGGTTTGGGAAATTAATTCTTTCCAGTTTGGAGGATGCATCCGAGGGAAGTGTCCCGTAGTATGGAGACACAAGTACCTATCAGTGAAGAGAGGTCAGAGAAGGAGAGAAGAAGAAAGAGGATATTTTTTCAAAGCAGTTCCAGGGGTTCACGATGCATTAAAAAGGGGTACAGACTAGAGATGAATGGCTACCCATCTAGAAAGAGGGGAGCAGGCATCCCTGGTTCCCTTCTCTTCCTAGCAGATATGTTCCCTTCTCTGCCTAGCAGATACTCGGTGTACGTGAGGAAGAAAGGGAAGAGTGTCCTATTTCCCCCTTCCATCCTTGCATCCCCGAGTCCTGGTGATCTTGGTACATCTTGCCATGATTGCCAAAGCGTCTTTCACCCATGAAGCAGAGAGGCCTAGAGAACAGAAATTATTCAGTCTTACCTATGTCTCTCTCCCAGCTACTGTCAGTAGCGTTGGAGTTCCCTAGACCTCATTTATGTCATGGATATTAACATGGCCTTTATCCATGAAACAGGAAGCTTGGGGTTGGCTTAATTGGCAGGAATCAGCCATGCTTACCTGCGCTGTGCCTTTTAAACTCTGTTGTCATCTGCCTCTGGATCCCTTAGATCCAGTTTTTTTTCCTAGGGCTTTGACCCAAAGGTTGGAATTGAGTCTGGGACAGACAAAAATGTGTCTCCTGGGGGACTGCATGGACTCCTTATCATAAGCCAAATGCTAAGGTGAAACTGTGGAACTGAGTCCTCCTCCAACAAGGGAGGATGTTTCATGATGCATTCAGATAACTGGTCACTATAGTTATGCTTGCTAAGATTTGGGTGCTTTGGATAGCTCCCTTAGTTTTACTTTCCCAAAAGGAAACCTCTGAGGCATGGGCATCCTATTTGTTCCAATCGCCTGGCAGGATTTGCAGGATAATTGCTCAGAGCTAGAATATTGATCCAGATTTCTACATCACCCATTCCTCTTGTTCTTTCTTAGCTTCAGCGAGGGATTGCTGGGTGATTTACAGGATCAAGCAGGGTTAGGCTAAAATAGGTGAAAACTTAAAAACAACTAATGAGTTTAGAATTTAATGACAAATGTACAAGTTTTGAAATATGATTTTTCTCTCTCCAGTCCTCATTTTTGTTAAAAAAAAAATCATCATGGAACTAAATGGTTTGCAAAATAGACTTTTGTCTCTTAAACTTGCCTGATTATTTGCATACAGTGCAGCAAGAATAATTATTTCTTCATAGGCCTTTCGGATTGGCTGTGATGGATGTCTATTCCATAAGAAAGGCCTTTTAAAGCTACGCCCAGCCATGGGTTTATCCTCAAATACCTGTGAGTTGGATGATTCTTTCCTCTTAAGGTCCCAAGGTAAACTTGGAGCTCCTAGGCCTGTTAGAAAGTGACATTCTTTACTGACCACAGGTCAGGAACCCTGTACAGGACTGTGTAGATGAGGGCATGAGGGCAGTCTCTCATGGGAGTTTTATCAGCTCTGTAAATAGAGCTTGACTCCTTAAAGTCAAGGGCAGCATACCCTTCCAGTCAAAGTCTTGGTAAAACAACTACTTTCTACAATTGTGTCCTGTTGCAAAAGAAAAATAGATTTTTATTGCACTAATGCAAACAACTATATTGCCATAAGAATACTCACAGGTAGGGTCCAAATCCTAGAGGAACCGGGAAGAGAGAAACAAACATGCTTCAAATCTTGATTATGAGAGCATATACTTTACTTAATTATTTAAGGCCATAAATACTTAAAAATAAGTTTCCTTGACTCTGAAAAACAAAGCATGGATTAGCAATATTCCAAACAGTAGTCAAAAAGTTTGATTCAGGTTGCTGAGTTCAGTTCATTTAGTTAACTCTTGTTTTGCTTACTATTTGTGAACATTTCAGCTCTTCATGAGTCCTGTACATTTTCCTTTATTCCAATGTTATCATCTCTGAAGTTATCAAAAGCCTGCATTTGAGAGAACCTGTTAAAATTCTATAGCTCATTATAAACCATCTTTGAAAATGATTAAAACAAGACAACAACTGTCTGTGAACAGCAAAATGTTCAGGGCAAGTACAGTTAGAAACACAATTGACAAACAAGTTTGGTTATCTCTGTGGTTTATAATAACTTAGCATAACAACCTTAATTATGATTGATAGCATATACTTAGACATTAGAACTTTAGAAATCTCATGCAATTTTGGAACATATATAAGCATTATTTACTAAGATACAACCTAAAGAAGACTGAACATCATTTTGGCAAGCCCATGTACCTGAACATGGCAAATAATCCTGTTTACCTCTCTTTTTTGGACACTTCAGAGGCCCTCTGAAGTATTCAAAAAGCCAGGTGCCAGGGAAGACAATTTTGAAACTGAAGTTTGATTTTGGGAAGGCTGTTAAATGTTCGAGGTTTTAAACACTTGATATTATAAAATAGAATCCCAGATTACTGTAAGTTATTTATTTTGCCAAAATGATTACTCAGAAATTTAAGAAGCAAAAACCTTTTATAACCCTTTACAAATTTTGCCAAAGAGCAGATTAGTGCATTAGGAAAACCTTGTTATGCTTTTATTTCAATGCTGAATTTACAGAAAAAAAACATATAATACCCTTTTCTGAATTTGGTCAATATGTTCACACAAAGAACCTCTTCTGCAAGATTAATTTCTGCAATGCTTCCTCCACTTGTTTGAACTTTCAGCTTTTCCTAATTTAAATTAAAACAATCCTTTAATCCTAGGCCAAAGTTTACACTCCCATGCCTTCTTATAACCTTTTACAAGCACACACACACACACAGTTTACTGTTTTTACATACCTTGATTGTAAATCTATTTTCAGTAGTGTCAATTACATGTTATAATGGTAACTCCTCGCAATTTTTAACTTTAAGGTAAAACTTGGTAAGTTGCTTTAATTGTGTGATAACTGAGGCCAAACTTTTCCTTCTTAGTTAAGGGTGTGGTTAGTTCCATATGTCCTCAGGTCTAATCAATTTTGAAGCAGGCAAGACAGACTGTCTTCAAAACGCAAATTCAGTTTGTAACCTCAAAACACTAGCAAACCTTGCATCTCACCTGCATTTTACCAAGAGTCTTTAGGGCTCTTTTTATTTCTCAAAGATTAAAGTCACTAAAACTGAAAGGTACCACAACTTTTATCTTCCCTTTAAAAAATATTAGATCTAAGCGATTGTCTTTCTTTGGGCCAAATTAATTAGAGTTCTTTTTACAGACATCACACATAGTGCACACACAGACAGGCAGAAGAGAACTCCTCCCTTGTTTTCTGTAACTGAGATGTACAGTTAAAGGGCAACTAAGTCACAGGCTCTGTTCTTGAAGCATTAACAAATTCATTCAATCAGTAAATTATATATACGTGGAAAATTTCATATATTAAGTAAAATATCACATAGACATTGTATTAAATGGTTGTTAAACCATTAAATGAGTGTTCATAGTAGGAAGCCAGATATATGTCTATAGGTAGGTTAAAATAGTGAAGAAAGTTTATTTTAAATGTGAATATTTATCTTAATCATGGATCGTAATCAGAAATATCTGCACAATTTAACATAAAGTGTAAAACATACTCTGAGATAAGCTCAGGGGGACTCTCAGGATCAAGTTACAAGAGACAGAAACAAGAAGGCATTAACAGCCAGGCACCTGGCTCACGCCTGTAATCCCAGCACTTTGGGAGGCTGACGTGGGCAGATCACTTGAGGTCAGGACTTTGAGATCAGCCTGGCCAACATGGCGAAAACCCATATCTACTAAAAATACAAAAATTAGCCGGGCATGGTAGCGTGTGCCTGTCTCCCAGCTACTCGGGAGGCTGAGGCATGAGAATTGCCTGAACCCAGGAGGCGGAGGTTGCAGTGAGCTGAGATCGCACCACTGCACTCCAGCCTGGGTGACAGAGCGAGACTCTGTCTCAAAATAAATAAATAAAAAAAAGCACTATCTATGTTCAATATATCGTTGTATTATACAAGACGTAAGAGAGAAGTTTGCAAAGATAACTTAGACATGACTGAAATATTTTTATAGAGAAGGGGTTTTTTGAAAGCTGTAATTTAGAAAGATTAATTCAGGAAGTTGAACAGTTGTACTATGGAAGAAACTGAAATCGAAATTGTACCCAAAGCCGCTTTCATATAAAATGCATTCTTCCATTTTTGGAAACTACACTTTAAGTAATATATTATTTATTCTATTTAGTAGTTTATGTTCACTATAAAAAACTTGGAAGACATGTGCACACATACACAAAAGAGCTAAAAAAACATAAATTCTTCCATAGTTTTATCACCTATTTTGGTATGTATATTTTTCTGCTTTTTAAATCAATATCATAGAGAGAGAGAGAGAGATCTCAAGCTCAAATGCCTAAACATTCCAAGCATAGAACCTCAAAGAATGTCGAAGACTAATTATGGCAAATTGTGAAGTTAAAGTGCCACTTAAAGAGAAAAGCTGCTGCTAATACCTATGACACTGTTGCCACATAATAATGGTCAAGTGTTCATAGATCTTTCAATTTTTAATAGAAACAGGGAATTAAATTTTCATGCCTAAATATGCTGGCAACAAATTCCATTTAAAATAAAAACCAAAATGTGTGCAAATACCATAAGGGCCCAATAAACAAAATAACCTCTGTGTTGTGTGCTATATTTACCTCAGGGTCAGATTACCAACAATAAAGAGATTAGTCTTGAACTCTGGATTCAGATCTATTAAAGTTGAAATTTCAGCCTTGTGATACATTATACAAATATGATAATGTTCAATTACCTTTTTATGCCATGATTTTCTCATCTGTAATACAAGCATAAAATCTTTCCCTCATAGAGCCATAAGGGTTAAATGAATTCATAAATGTGAAGAACTAACACATCACTAGAGATATATGAAGTGGTCAGTCAGTGATAGCGATATTTTATATAAGTGGTGCCATAAATGTTTAATGTTTCCTATCTTAATCTTTTGTTTTTAATGATGTTTTCTGAACACATGTTTGCTAATGACTACATGGCATTTCATCATATATATGTGGACAAATATTTATAATTAGCCAATTCCTTATTATTGGGCTTTTGAAAATTTTTCTAACTAGTATTTATTTATTTTATTATAAGTAGTACATATATATGTTTACTTTCTTCCTAAGAGTAAATTCCTAGAGATGGAATTATTTGTAGAATTCTATATTTTTTACATTTTTGGTATGTTTTGTCAATTTATCCTCTTCATAAATTAAAAAAAAAATTATATTTTCATCAACTATGAGTGCTTATTTCTGTGCTTATGTTGGATACTTTTTAATACATTTTGAATTTTTAAAATATTTACTTGATCCTTTGAACACTACAGTATAAATAATGCTTTCTTCATTTGATTGTTGAGGATTTTGTGACACATTAATTTTCGCAAGTTCACACAGTCAGGGAGGGAAGTGGGACAAGAATGTAGGTCGTACAAAGCCCAGTTTTTTTGTGAAATGTTTTATATAACACATAGTTTTCCACTGAACAATGCAGGGCTTAAGAGTGCGACCTCAGCTCCACCCCCATGCAGTTGAAAATCTGTGTATAATTTTGACTACCAGAATCTTTACTAGTAGCTTACTGTTGATTGGAAGACATACTGATAATTTAAACAATCAATTAACAAATATTTTGCATGTTGTATGTATTATGTACTTTTTTCATACGATATGTCATTTTATTAATTTTATTAAGAAAATTATAAGGAAAATACATTTACAATTAACTAAGTTGAATTGTATCATCACAAAGGTCTTAATCCTTGTCCTCTTCACATTAAGTAGGCTGAGGAGGAGGAAGAGGTTGGGCTTGTTCTCTCAGGGATCACACAAGCACAATAGGTGGAGGAGGTGGAAGGGGAGGCAGAAGAGGCAGGCACTCTTGGTATCATTTTTATTAAAAAAAAAAAAAAAATCCCCATATAAGTAGGCCTGCACAGTTTAAACCTGTGCTATTCAAGGGTCAACTGTATTTCTTTGTTTTTAATAGAAAAAAAATTACCTCTGAAAATGTAGTTAATAGTAATTTAATATTATAACACTGAAATGGCATGCCAACACTTTTTATTTGCTAAAGATACACAAATATTTTGAGATGAGACCAAAATTTTGAAAAGATATTTCAACTTCATAGAAGTGACAGCAACCAGGATTAAGACCATTCCAAAATGTTTGCACTATACTAAGCTTCAAAGATGAATGTTAGGCCGGGCATGGTGATTCACGCCTGTAATCCCAGCACTTTGGGAGGCCAAGGCAGGGGGATCACAAGGTCAGGAGATGGAGACCATCCTGGCTAACAAGGTGAAACCCCGTCTCTACTAAAAATACAAAAAATTAGCCAGGTGTGGTGGCGGGCACCCATAGTCCCAGCCACTTGGGAGGCTGAGGCAGGAGAATGGCGTGAACCCAGGAGGCGGAGCTTGCAGTGAGCCGAGACTGCGCCACTGCGCTCCAGCCTGGGCAACAGAGCGAGACTCCATCTCAAAAAAAAAAAAAATTGATCTAATATAAAAATATAGGAGATCGAGATCATCCTGGCCAACATGTTGAAACCCTGTCTCTACTAAAACACAAAACAATTAGCCAGGCATGATGGTGCACACCTGTAGTCCCAGCTACTCGGGAGGCTGAGGCAGGGGAATCGTTTGAACCCCGGAGGCAGAGATTGCAGTGAGCCGAGATGCGCCACTGCGCTCCAGCCTGGCAACAGAGTGAGACTCCGTCTCAAAAAAAAAAAAAAAAGCACATTTAAAAATTCCTTATGCTAGCAGAAACTGTATTATAATAAACAGGAATTTTCTGAAATGAAAGATCAGAAATTGCAGAAATAAAAGGAATCATAGACAGTGTCAACCTTCATAATGTAATCACTGTAACAGTGAGAAAATGAGAGCAGAGCTGGGGAACTCTGACTACCTGTCTCCTAGACAACTGAAGTTGATTTTTTGCATTGACGATAAAGTATTAAGATGGCTTTTTGCTAAACCAAGTTGTAGGAGTTTCGTGTTGTTGTTTGGTTTGGGTTTGGTTTTGGTTTTGGTTTTGGTTTAGAGGTAGGGTGTAGCTCTGTTGCCCAGGAAAGGGTGCAGGGGCAATCACTGCCACCTTGAATTCCTTGTCTGAAGTGATCCTCTTGCCCTAGCTTCCTAAGTAACCGGTGCTACGGGCATGCACCACCATGACCAGCTATCTTTTTTGAAATTATTTTTTGTAGCGATGACATCTCACTATACTTCTTAGGTTGATCTCAAACTCCTGGCTGCAAAGGATTCTCCCACCTCAGCCTCCCAAAGTGCTGGGCTTATAGGCATGAGGCACTGCTACCAGCTCAAGTTGTAGTTTTTGGTAGGCACTCTGTAGTAGCTAAGGACACATCATTCACCTAATGATGAACACACTAATTCATACTTTGAATTTCTTAATTTCCAAGTCAGTGCCTTTGGCTTCTGACTCTTTTGGTTTATTTTATTTTCACCACTACACTCTTTATTGAAAGCAATGGACAAAAAACTAGAACTAAAAAGAAGCTTATGTCTTTTTATTACCATCTTCGTTGGATAAACGTATGCAAGATGTTTTCCCACAGTTACTGAAACACTAACTTCTTAATATAAAAGCAGTGAGATAGAATTGATTTAAATTGCTCATTTGTATCATTACTATAATCATTTTGAGTGTGAGTTAACATAAATAGATGTATGACTTTTTCTACTGTCTAGGGAAAATCTCAATGGAGACACTGACAAATAAGCTTCTTCTTTATGCATGTAGCCTTTTTTACTCCATAGTCATGAAAAGATACATGCCAGTGTCTCTAATAGTTTCCTGTTCTATTTTGAATTATCTTTCAATACAGGAATTCCTTGTGTAATAAGCACACTTTGAGTGGATTTAAATTTGAAGCCAGCTAACTTGAAGCTCAATTACATGTCAGATTTGTCTCAAGCCTTTTATTTTTGTTTGTGTCCGCAAAGACTGATTCCATGGTCATATGTTTGAGGTTATTTGTTCTTAAGAACAATATCTGGGTTATATGTCATCAGGACAGGCAGCCAATGTTGGAGGTGCAGAAATATTCTGGCCCCACTGCAGGGTTACAGTTCATAGACCAAGTCTCTCTAGAAGATATATGAGTCCTCCCACCATTGTTCAGTGTTCAGTCCAGGAGTTTAACAGAAGAAATCAATGAGGCGCAACTGTGCAAAATAGGGGTCAAATATGTACAGCTGTGGCTCCACATATATCAGATAGCTCTGTTTGATTTTTCTCTAGACAGTATTCATTATCAAAATGGGCTTCAGAAGCTTTTTATTAAAAACAAATTGATGTTAATTAATTCAGATTGCAGTGGCCATTAGTCAGCTATCTCGGTGCAGAAAACTGAATCAAATCAAGACTGTTCCCTGCAATCTCTGAGAGTTTCCTATCTTTAAATCTAATTTTAAATTGGAATTCTTATGTTTTAAGTTAAAGTAAGCTTTTTTACTCTGGCTGTCTCTTGACTATCAGCTGCCTTGTTCCTTTGCTGCTTAACTTTATTTTAGGAGTCCGTATTATATTATGTTTCTACTTATTTACTGATAATATTTTATAATTTATATTTTCCTATCTATCATGGTTTTTTGGATGCAATTAAATTATATGTATTTTCACTTAAATATTTGGAATTTTAAATCTAAAGACATTTTTAAAGTAATACTTTTTGTTTCCTGTTTTATAAGAGAACTATATGAATTCTAACAAATTACTTCTCTGGTGTTTTAACTATTCACATTCTATAATTCTTTTCCTGTATATTATTTTTCTTTCATGCCTTATCTCTTCCCCACAAACACACACATACATAAGCAAAAGGAAGAAAGAAGCCTGTCAAAAATCCTTTATTTTTTCTCTTTTCCTATAATTAGTATGAATAAGAATCAGTTCAATTGCCTTTTTTCTCTTTGTCTTGGTCGTTTGCCTCTCTGAGTGACCAACAAATCATGTGTAGGCAGATATGAAATCTGTGTGCTTCTTTTTCCTCTCCTTTAATTTGGACGGATGAACAGTAGAAAGCCAGAAATAGGAGGCTGAATCTCTAGAAATAATATGTGAGAGAACAAGAAAGGTATGTGTGAATGTGTGTGTATGCAAGGAGGGTGGGGGAGCAGAGAAGTTTAAATGATTTGCAACAGGACAGGGGATTGTGGAAAGATGAGACTATTGGGGTACAAGTTGTAATGAGGAGGAAATTGGAGCTGATGTAAAAATTATGGCCAATACTGCTCTGAGATCCGCAACAAACACAGACCCCTTTCTTCAGGTGGTCCTTACCCTCTGAAGTGTCAGCTTCAAAACTTTCTACATCCTGCTTCAGTGTCTCTGAAAATCTAGGTTGGTTGTACTGCTTTGCTGGGGCACCCCAGGCCCACACTGGGACTTGCAATGGCCTTCCTCTCTGTTTCTATATTATGGGGTTTCTCTGTCCCCACCCCCATCAAAACTGAGATCATCTAGAAGACCTGAGGGGCCCCAGGATTTGCAAATATGAGAGCATTCTAGGGTTCTCTGTCCAGGTCCTTGCGTCCTGGTTCTAGAAGGGCAGGCTGACACGTGAATTATTCCCTTTAGTTACTTAAGCATTTCTCTAATGGGATCATATGAAATCAGGCTGGCACGTTGGTGCTGACATATCAATTTGAGGTGATAATCACTCTCATCTTTTTTTTATCCTGTGTTCCCCCCACTGCTCACCAAATACTGGCACCTATCCGTCAGCAGAGAAATCACAGGGTAAAATAAATCTTGATCAAATCTTCCACGGGTTGTCACTTCTATTTCTTCATTGTTCTATAATGCCAATGAACCTTTTTAAGCAATGTCTTTGCTTGCCTCTAAGTGATGTGGTGACATTGTGCTCTCCTAGGTCAGTCTTAAGCCATGACAGAAAGGGGAAGTCTGTTTCTTGTGTGAATGGGACCACTAATCTCACTCCACCCACAGATCCTGTGATAGACGGAGTGTTTGTCTCCCAAAAGAGCCATACGTTGAAATCAAATCCTCAATGTCATAGAATTTGGATGCGGAGTCTTTGGGAAATAAATAGGCCATGGGCATGGAGGCCTGATGAATGCCCTTTTAATTAGTGCCTTATAAAAACAGGTCAGAGATCAGGCTCTCTTTGCTTTTTGCCACGTGAGGACACATCAAGAACACAGCCCTCTAAACCAGCAAAAGGGCACTCACCAATTACACAACCATACTGGCACTCTGATATTAGACTTCCAGCCTCGAGAACTATGAGAAATAAATGTTTTTATTTTAAACTACCCAGTCTATGAAAAGTTGTTCTAGCAAACCCAAACTGACTAAGACAGGCCCTTACCTATACCCCCTTCCAGCTGGTGGTAGTATATATAAAAATATCTCACATTTTAAGAATGCGGTGATCACAGCCTCAAAAATTCAAGGAAAGATATAGTTGGAAGATGGATTATTCTATTTTTATGCTATCAAATTTTATATACTCAAATTAACCAGATAATTTCCTGAATACTCTAGGTCAGACTTGTATTTTTGGTCATCATCAAAACAGTACAGTAACATGTTTTGAGAGAGTCATTGGAAGCCAGTTCTTTGGGCAGCATGATGGATGGTGCAGTCATGAGTAATGATGTAACTAACCAGCACTAAATAAATGGTATTAGGGAACTGTGGTAGCAAGAAGATCTATATTGTTTCAATACAAACAGGTTGTGGAGAGCCTGACATTGTGAGTAATAATAGTGTTGCTACCTTTTTCAAAATGGGAGATGTGAAGTTAACCAGTTATGACATATTTGAAAGAAGAGGACGTGAAAAAATGGCTCCTGGACCTCAACATAGAGAAATTGTACCTGGACACTACAAAGAATTATCACATGAACTGACTGAATAAACAAATACCTATACTTCTCCTCTACCATTATTTTAAATCTTCACCAGTAAGTCACTAAGCCTCAAATAGGCCTACACGTTTTTAATACATATTTAATCAAAGTGTTGATATACACAGAAACCCTGCAAGAAATATTTTTCCAGGATTCTGCATGTACTAGGGGCAAGTCCACTTCACCAATTGGATCTGGTGATCCATTTGGATACCTAGAGATGTGTGCAACATGATCATACCTTGAAAATGGCAAAAGCACCTTACATTTACAATATGGATGACAATTATAATTTTCTTAGAGGAAAGCGCATTATTTTCCCAATTATGAGGAGAGGTCTGTAAGAGAGACAGGAAATAACCAAAAAGGTAACTAAAAACAAATAAATAAATCATGGCAAAGATTTTTCTGAATATTTCTCTCCTATTTTAAGCATTCAAACAAATGTAGTTGAAAACTAGCTATAATTCTGAAGAGTTTGAATATATTTGCTTCTTGTAGACTGAGTTCACATGTTTGAACTGATGGAATTTAATGAGTTCATTCAACCTTATTTGAAGAACCACATAAGTACCAGGTATACAACATAAAAATTATGTATTTTTTTGTCTTTGAGCTACTAACAGTTTAGTAGAAGAGGAAAACATGTAAACAAATGATTACACAATATGTTTTGAGAACAAACTGAAGAAAGAAACTAAACGGTATGGGAAAACAGAAAGAAGCTTTTTATGTGGTAATTACTGAGCAGTCTTACAAGATTAATAGGCGTTTCCAGGGACATCAGTGAAATAAGTCTAATACAGGAAAATGCATATGTATGCAAATATTAACATTGACTCCAACTTCCTGTTTCCCTTACTCTGTGGCTTAGATTTCTGAGTTTGAAAATATTTCTCATAAACTTTAATTTACCTCTGCAGTTTATCAGAGTTAGAGGAGTATTAATTGGTGTTATTTTAAGGGGTATTTGTCAATTCCCAGACTTGCAAAATATTACACACAATGTATATATCAGCTGGCCCTTGATGTTAATGAATTAATTCTGAATCGCAATTCCACATTCTATAGAATTCAATGTCTCTCTCGAGTGAACAGGAATTGCCAGAGGTTTATCTCTCAGGTTCTTTCACCTGGCTTCTGCTTCCATGCATGCTGTATCACTTCTGTGTCATACTGATGAAGGTGTGAGACTGAGCCTTTTAACCACTTCCTTAAGAAACCACTTTTCTTATGTCTTGACATGCTCAAATCTTCTTTGACATATTCATGCTTTTCATGTCCCACTCAATTATGTGGAATTACCTAGACACTTTCCTAAGCAAGACAGCATCCTCTTTAATGATGCCTTGGTTTGTTTTTTAAGGGTGATTCCCATATATGGCTGCATATTAAAATCACCCAGATGAGAATTACAAGACAATACATACACCCCAGAATACCATTTATTGATATTGTGATTTAATTGGCCACAGATGAGTACAAGGTACTGCGCTTTTAAAAGCCTTCCAGGTGATTCTTATGTGCAGCCAACTATTTTATAGATTACCACAATTTGTATATGTTTGAAAAACATCTTGCTCAATTTTTTTTAGGTTTGAGCTTTATATAAATTAGACCAAAAGTATGTGTTTTCCTGTAATTTTATCTCAACATTATATCTATTGCTTATTCACACTCACTGTTGCATAATATATAATAGTATATATACATATATACACATATATATGTATATATGTATATGTATGTATATATAGTGCAATAATATAGTTAATGGATTTGAAGATTAATGCATATCTTGCTCTTAACAATGCTTCCTGAATATTTTAAAATAGCATCTGGTGCAAATTTTTAAGTGTTTCTTATAAGGTATATATAATGTATTGAAATTTAGCAAGTTATCCCAAATTATTTTCCAAAGTGGTTGTACCAGTGTACCTGTCCAACAGCAGTGTATGGAATCATTGTACCAGTGTATGCTCTCAACAGCAGCCCATGAAAGTTATCCTTTTCAAGGATGAGTTCACATGCTCATCTGCATGGGAAGTCCCTATCATAGTTATCTTGGCTAGTGCCTGATAGATACCCTTCAGGGCCAGAGGAGCCCAATTATAAGGCCAGAAGTAGCCTGTGTAGCCATTCGTCTTTTTCGCTAACTGACAGTGGGCAGCACTTACTATCAGTGGGCAGAGTCTCCAGGATTTCTACTTGCTCATTTCTGGCTATCTGCCTATTCTAACAAAATGAAATCATGAGGACAGAACCCTCATAGTGGGATTAACGCCCTCATAAGGAGAGATACCAGAGAGCTCTTTCTCTTTCCATATAGCCACAAAGACGAGGTCATGTAAGTATACAAAGAGATGGTGGCAATCTGTAAGCCAAAAGAAGAGGCTTAAGAATAAAAACCTACTTTGTTGACATCTTAATTCTGAACTTCACAGTTTCCAGAATGGTGAGAAAATAAATTTCAGTTGTTTAAGCTACACAGTATGTTAGCTTTTTATGGCCACCTAAGTTGATCTATATATCCACTTACAAACACACATCACCCACATACAATATTACATTTATGTATATTATATTCTGTCCAGCACTTTTAGGTAGAAAGTGGAGGCAAAGCTTTTCTCTAAACATCTTTCTCAAAATTGTTGAAAACGAATATTCTTATATTTTCAGTGTCACATAATTGCTAACATAGTTCTTTTAATATATTTGTTATAAATTATGATCAAAATTGTGATGAAAATAAATGAGATAGTTGCTTTACTATCAAAAATCCTGTTGATTAACTCCAATTCAAGATAGTTGTAGGTGTCTGAAAGCCAAAGTTTGTGATTAAAAACTTGATGAACAGAATGTATTTGATTGGACTTCAGAGTAAAAGGAACTGAAAATAGGGAAAATTGACAGTGGAAGTTTAAGGCAATTTGCTATAATTATTAAGACATAGGCCTCTGTTAAGTGGAGGTTCAGGAGAAAATTTTTGCAGATGACTTTCTTGGGAAAAAGATGCCTAGAAATCCAGAAAAAAACAATCAGAATTTCAGAGGTGAATGCCATTTCCAGAGGCAAATTAATAGTGAATCAAATGGAGGGTAATATCCACTTCCCTCTCTTGCATAGTTCCTCTAGAAGATCCTGAATCTATTTTTTATTAATAGTCTTGTTTCCTCTTTATAAAGAGTATCCCTTAAGTAGTTTGGATATTTGTATCTGCCCAAATATCATATTGAATTCCAATCTCCAATGCTGGATGTGGGGCCTGATATGTGTTTGGATCATGGGGACAGATCCCTTATGAAACATGTAGCCATCCCCTTGGTGATAAGTGAGCTCTCACTCTGAGTTCACACAAGATCTAGTCATTTAAAAGTGTGTGGCACATCCCTTCCCCCAACTCTTTCTCACTTGCTTCTGCTTTTGACACGCGATGTGCCTGTTCCACCTTCACCTTCCACCATGATTGAAAGCTTCCCGTGTCTTCACCAGAATCCCAGCATATGCCAGCATTATGCTTCCCATTTATACATTCTAGTAGCCACATTTTTAAAAGTAAAAGGAAACAGATGAAATTACTTGTAATAATATATTTTATTTAATCCAATATGTCAAAATTATCATTTTAATATGTAATCAGTATAATAAATTATTAATTAGATGTTGTACATTTTCTGTATACTTATAGAACATCTCAAATTTGACAAGTTACTTTTTATGTACTCAGTAGCCACATGTGGCAAGGCACTATGAATTGTATGTACAACTATAGGAAGGAAACAAATAAGTCACTTAGGTGTTGGGACTTTCAGGTACTCTGTCTAAACTTCCCTGGATTTAAATACCACTGGTAGAAAAGAGGTATTTTGATGGATAGACTCCTATCTAAGAAAGATATTTGAAGAAAGAACAAAGAAAAAAATGACCTAAGTTTTCTTTTCTGGGTTATCAAGGTTAAAGAACCATGGCCATATCAGTCAGAGGGGCATGACTTTGAAGAGGTCATTGCTCAGAGAAAACGACCTAGGAGTCAGAGACATTACTTAAAATAGGAAACTAAGAATTCCCCATACTAGATAGGATCAACATTAGTCCATTTAAAATATAATTACTTTTCTGTTCCTGTGGTTGTTAGCTAAGGATAATGGCCTCCAGCTCCTTCCATGTCCCCACAAAGGACAGGATCTCATTCGTTTTTATGACTGCATAGTATTCCATGGTATATATATACCACATTTTCTTTATCCACAATCAAATACTACATATTCTCACTTATAAGTGGGATCTAAATGATGAGAACGAATGGACGCATACAAGGGAACAACACACACTGGAGCCTTTCAGAGGGTGGAGGGTGGGAGGGAGAAGATCAGAAAAAAATAACTAATGGGCACTAGGCTTAATACATGGGTGATGAAATATTCTGTACAACAAACCCTTATGACAGAAGTTTACCTATGTAACAAACCTATACTTGTACTTCTGAATTTAAAATAAAAGTTAAAAATAATAACACACACAAAAACTCTTTGATGATGGCTTCTGAAATATTTTACCTAAAATGACTACCTGATAGTTAGGTCTTACAATCCCTTTGTAATTTATCTTGGGTAACTATCTTAATCCATTTTGTATTTCTGTAACAAAACATCTGATACTGGGTAATTTATAAAGAAAATAAGTTTATATGGTTCATAATTCTGGAGACTGAGAGGTTCAAGAATCATGGTGCTGGCACCTCATTGACCTCTGGTAAGGGCCACATGCTGTTTCACAACATGATAAAGCATAAAGGTAAGTGAGCATGTACAAAGAGGCACACATGAGGGCTACAAACCCACTCTCACAGGAAATGAACTGTTTCTGTGAGAGGTAGAACCCGTGTGCTCATTCTTGAGAGACAGCAGTAATCTATTCATGAGAGACCCACCCCCATAAACCAAACACCCCCTTCTAGGCTCTGCCTCTCCCCAGTGCTTCATTGAAGACCAATCTGCAACGTTAGTTTCAGTGAAGACAAACCATGGACCAATCATAGCAGTTACAGAACTATCCCTCCATTAGTTAATTTAAAAAATAGCTTTCATAGTAAGGAACAGCAGAAAAAAAATGGAAGGAAAATAGAGAAAGAATATCTATTGTTAAGCCAGCACAATGGTTTTCTTATTTCCTCACAAAGAGATGATTTAGATTATCTAAATTGAGAAACATTATTTTTTGTTCATTTATTCCTTTGCTTTTATTTTTAAATAGGCTCAGTCTTTTTGATCTGTCTGTATGTGTGTTTTCTCTATAAGACTCCCACCATGAGATGCAAAATTCATGTGCCCAACCATTTAAGTGATTTTTTAATAATATAGGAAGAGCAATTCCTGAATTAGGATATTCTTAGCACATTGTTCCACTCTATACATTACAAATGTAAAGCAGGCAACAGTACTGTCTCTCCACAGGGAGAATTTATGACATAGTGCTATTATAAACCCAAAAATTTTATAGTGTTTCATTTTATGGTCTATTCTGCCTAAAATGACCTAAGGTATAATTTTCCTCCCACTGATTGATGCCATCTACAAAGTGCCATTGCTATTGAAGGGTTGGGCTGAACCCATAAGAAAATAATTCTCACCTTTATAGCTTTTGCGTCTAAGCCCAGGTGGTAATGAAAGGGTGGTACATCAGTAAAAGGTTATTCATTAAGTGCCCTTAAGCATATTTGTAAGTACAGGGAATCAGAAAGACTCTAAGAACAGTTCTGACCACAACTTTTGGTCATTTGAAGCAATTACCTGAGGTGCTCTCCGTGAATGCTTCCAGAGCAACTGAATTGTCTAAGAAAAAAAGGAAAAAATAGTGAATTCCTAAATAGGTTTTACAACTCATGTGGTCTCTGTAGCCATTAAGCACATAATCTCACATGAGACCAAGCACCTGCTGATCACCTCAAAATATATTTCATCTGTAACTGGGTATGTGTAATCTCTCAATGTCCTGTTCAAGGTAAAATACACTTCCTTTCAAAAGGTCCTTGGTAATACACATTAAAAAGAGCTCTTGGAATAATGCGCATGAATTTGGAAGAATTGACATATTTATTGTGAACAAAATATATCACTGGTGAATGTAGTCAGTGTATTTCAAGTCAATCAGTGTATTTGAATTTCAATTCAATCAGTGTAACAATAGGTCAAGTTTTAGAAATCTTTAGTTAGTCCAGACAATCATTACTGGATGACTTAGCACTGTAGTTCTCATGTACTAACCACATACAAGCATAGTATTAATTAGAAATCAGTCAATCTCAACTGTAAACCCTAACACTTCAGTCTTCTGTCTTTAGTTATTTAGTGTTTCCCATTGGTTGTGCTTGTTTTAATGTTAGAGCTATTTGTCCCTGGTTAGATGGATGGATAGATAGATATAGATGTAGATATGGATATAGATATCTCACTTATTTTATTCTAGAGTTGTGTTGATGCTTACGTTTAAATAGTACTATTAGCCTTTTATCTTCTCCAGGATGAGGACTGTGCCTGCTTCTTATATTCTCTATAGATGCCTTAGGAAAAGATATGTTCACACCATGGGCAAAATTAATATTGAGAAGCAGTTGCCTTAGGTCACATATAAGTAAAAGACATACCTATGAACTTTAACAAATGAAAGTTTTACATAAACTTATTGCTTGATTTGGTTACACAAGTAGTTATGGAAAACACAGGAAGTGTACTAAGGGAACACTCAATTTTTTTCATAGCCCATACATGCTTAAAGGTATGAATTGGTGATATGGACAGGAGAGAGGGAAATTTTGGGTAGAAGAGGGTGGTTCCCTGGCAAAGGCCCCGCCCTGAAACCTGAAGACCTGCTTCCCTAAATGAGGACAGGCAGTTCTGTTTTTGCACCCAAAAAGTTGTCCCTGTCGCACATTCTGCAAAAGGAATCAGGGAACTCTCCCATTTCATTGGTGCTTGCAATCAGCTCTAATTGAAACGTATTTTTACCCTTTGGGAAAGAGGTGATCAGACATTTATTTTTCACTTTATTTCTTAGTTATTGAAAAATAGAGGTCAGAGTGAAAAAGCTATTACTTCGAGTGTTCAGGTGTCACCAGGCACTTGTCTGTTGGGATGGACACCAATTGTGAAGAATGTAAGAGAATCCCTTCTTAAAGGAAGAGCAGAGAGGAAATAAAAGCCTCTTTGGATAGACTACACTCTGATGCATTGATATGGTTTGGCTGTATTCCCACCAAAATCTCATCTTGAATTGTAGCTCCCAAAATCCCCATGTGTTGTGGGAGGGACTCGGTGGAAGACAATTGAATCATGGGGGCAATTTCCCCCATACTGTTCTCGTAGTAGTGAATAAGTCTCACAGGAGCTGATGGTTTTATAAGGGGAAACCCCTTTCTTTTCTCTCTTCCCAGCCATCATGTAAGATTTGTCTTTTGCCTTCCACCGTGATTGTGAGGCCTCCTCAACCATGTGGAACTGTGATTCCATTAAACCTCTTTTTTTTTTTTTTTTGTAAATTACCTAATCTCAGGTATGTCTTTATCAGCAGCTTGAAAGTGAACTAATACATGTTTGATCCCAAAATGAAAATATTTTCTTCTTTCCTTTTTATTTTGTTTTTTTTCTAAAATATGATAGGCATTAGCAAGGTGCAATGGCTCACGCCCGTAATCCTAGCACTTTGGGAGGCCAAGGTAGGCAGATCACTTGAGGTCAGGAGTTTGAGACCAGCCTAGCCAACATGATGGAACCCTGTCTCTACTAATAGTAGCAAAATTAGCTGGGCATTGTGGCACAAGCCTGTAATCCCAGTTACTCAGGTGGCTGAGGCACAAGAATCACTTGAACCCAGGAGGCAGAGGTTGCAGGGAGCTGAGATCATGCCACTGCACTCCAGCTTGGGCAACAGGTGAAACTATGTCTCAAAAAATAATAAATAAAATAAAATATGATAGGCATTAATCTAAGATTGGACTCAGTATGATAACACAAAGAGTGAGAGTTGTATTTTACTTATCTTATGTACAGGAGAGTACAGCTTAACAAAGGCCTGTTCTCTTAAGTACAAAGTCAGCTGTGCTTGCTCAGACTTTCCGGATCATTATACTAAAGTAACAGTTTAACCAGCTTATTCAGCTCAAATTGAGACAAACTATTCTGGCAGGAGGTCTTCGTTACAACTAGGTTGATTAATGTAATGAAAATTCACAAGTTGTCCTCAATGATTTTCTAATCCTAGCTCCTGATGGGTCTTGCTTGCTTTTGAGTAATTTTTTTTCATAAGCACTACCCAAAAAGAAGCTGGAAATGAGGAGACTTCTTAACGCTCCTAAATCCATACTCTTCTAATAAGCACAGAAGAATGTGTCAGCATTATTCCACTGTTATCCTTTGCCAGCTCTTAGCTATTCTAGAACAGGAGCAACAGTAAATCTTGTTAGGGAGTAGTATACCACAATGATTAAACTTGCAGTCTCCAGAAGAGGCAAACTGGATATTAATTACATTCACCTGTTTGGGTATATGTAAATAAAGAATGCTGTGTTTCTCACAAGACAATATAAATATTAACAGAGATGAAAATGTGTGACATGTAGAGGGGTTTTAGCAAAAGCTAGTTCTTCTAATTTTAGTGCCTTAATATAGAAAAATACATGAAAAATGTATTAAACTCTCTGACTTTATAAAGCAGAAACTGACACACTTGTTGGTGTTACTTAATTTTTAATATTCCTTACTGTCTTGGACCCTGATTTTCAACTGGGTATATTATAACAAAATTACATTTTCCAGTTCCTGTTGTTGTCAAGGATGGCCAGTAAAATTGTATATGAAAGTGGCATATGACACTTCCAGAAATTATCCTTATAGAAAGAGAACAGTGTCTCTATTCTTTTTTCCCTTCCTCTTCCTTGGAGTTTGATATGATGGCTGGTGCTCCAGCCATCATTTTGGATCAAGATGATAAACATGTAATACACACCCTGGATTGCTTAATTCCAAATTCAATTTATATAAGGAAAAAGATTAAATTTATTTGTGCCTATTATGTGAGAAAGAGATGAACATCTATCTTTCGTAAGTCACTCTTATATTGTTCCTTTTGTTATTCTGTTGTATGCAAACATAATCATAAATATTGTCCAGGCATTCCCAAATTATCCTCTCCTGGGGGTGACTGGACTGTATGTGAAAAAACCCAGTAGCCACTCAATTATTTTTAAAGGAAAGAAATTTTTTTAAACTGTTAGTATATTTAAAATTTTTAATTAGTCCTTTGGGTATATACCCAGTAATGGGATGGCTGGGTCAAATGGTATTTCTAGTTCTAGATCCCTGAGGAATCGCCACATTGACTTCCACAATGGTTGAACTAGTTTACAGTCCCACCACCAGTGTAAAAGTGTTCCTATTTCTCCACATCCTCTCCAGCATCTGTTGTTTCCTGACTTTTTAATGATCGCCATTCTAACTGGTGTGAGATGGTATCTCATTGTGGTTTTGATTTGCATTTCTCTGATGGCCAGTGATGATGAGCATTTTTTCACGTGTCTTTTGGCTGCATAAATGTCTTCTTTTGAGAAGTGTCTGTTCATATCCTTTGCCCACTTGTTGATGGGGTTGTTTGTTTTTTTCTTGTAAATTTGTGTGAGTTCTTTGTAGATTCTGGATATTAGCCCTTTGTCAGATGAGTAGGTTGTGAAAATTTTCTCCCATTTTGTAGGTTGCCTGTTCACTCTGATGGTAGTTTCTTTTGCTGTGCAGAAGCTCTTGAGTTTAATTAGATCCCATTTGTCAGTTTTGGCTTTTGTTGCCATTGCTTTTGGTGTTTTAGACATGAAGTCCTTGCCCATGCCTATGTCCTGAATGGTAGTGCCTAGGTTTTATTCTAGGGTTTTTATGGTTTTAGGTCTAACATGTAAGTCTTTAATCCATCTTGAATTAATGTTTGTATAAGGTGTAAGGAAGGGATCCAGTTTCGGCTTTCTACATATGGCTAGCCAGTTTTCCCAGCACCATTTATTAAATAGGGAATCCTTTACCCATTGCTTGTTTTTCTCAGGTTTGTCAAAGATCAGATAGTTGTAGATATGCAGTGTTATTTCTGAGGGCTCTGTTCTGTTCCATTGATCTGTATCTTTGTTTTGGTAGCAGTACCATGCTGTTTTGGTTACTGTAGCCTTGTAGTATAATTTGAAGTCAGGTAGCGTGATGCCTCCAGCTTTGTTCTTTTGGCTTAGGATTGACTTGGCGATGCGGGCTCTTTTTTGGTTCCATATGAACTTTAAAGTAGTTTTTTCCAATTCTGAGAAGAAAGTCATTGGTAGCTTGATGGGGATGGCATTGAATCTATAAATTACTTTGGGCTGTATGGCCATTTTCACGATATTGATTCTTCCTACCCATGAGCATGGAATGTTCTTCCATTTGTTTGTATCGTCTTTTATTTCATTGAGCAGTGGTTCGTAGTTCTTGAAGAGGTCCTTCACGTCCCTTCTAATCATGCTGCTATAAAGACACATGCACACGTATGTTTATTGCAGCACTATTCACAATAGCAAAGATTTGGAACCAACCCAAATGTCCAACAATGATAGATGGGATTAAGAAAATGTGGCATATATACACCATGGAATACTATACAGCCATAAAAAATTATGAGTTCGTGTCCTTTGTAGGGACATGGATGAAATTGGAAATCATCATTCTCAGTAAACTATCACAAGGACAAAAAACCAAACACCGCATGTTCTCACTCATAGATGGGAATTGAACAATGAGAACACATGGACACAGGAAGGGGAACATCACACTCTGGGGACTGTTGTGGGGTGGGGGGAGGGGGGGAGGGATAGCATTAGGAGATATACCTAATACTAAATGATGAGTTAATGGGTGCAGCACACCAGCATGGCACATGTATACATATGTAACTAACCTGCACATTGTGCACATGTACCCTAAAACTTAAAGTATAATAATAATAATAAAATAAAGAAAATTTTTAATTAGAAGAATTAAATCTATTAAAAGAATAAAGGGAATGTTTTTTGAAATATAACATTTATGTTCATCTGCAATGGTAATACATGATAATTGTAGATTTTTTAACAATAGGCAAAACACAAAAGAAAAAAGAATCCAACGTAATAATTTATTGATTTTCTGTTTATTTCTAAAGAAGTGTGTGCCTGACCATGATTAGAATTTGAGATATGTTTTGTCAGAGATGGAAATATATTTAAATATTTTAAACCCAGATGAGAAGAGAACATATTAAATTTAATTTAGTTTCGCTTTGCCACATCAGATGCTCAGATGTCTTTGAATAGGAAAAGAACAATAAGTTGAAGTGGCCTTTGTGGGAAATTCTACTTGTATTTCTAAAAGTTTATTTTCTTGGCTTGTTGGGAAGTCCAAAGTTAGCCAGGATAGTTACCACTTCTTGAACAGGCATTTTTGGGAACCAGCTTAAAATTCGGTTAATAACATGTGGAAGCCAAAAGTACAAATGTGGAAGCTCTGTATCGGTTGAGTAGGTGAAAATTTCTATGCCATCAATGACTCTAAATGTTAACTTTTATTCTTATACCAAGTGTTGTACTTTGTTCCTTTTTTTTTTTTTGAGACGAGTCTCACTCTGTCACCCAGGCTGGAGTGCAGTGGCGTGATCTCGGCTCACTGCAGCCTCTGCCTCCTGGGTTCAAGCGATTCTCCTGCCTCAGCCTCCTAAGTAGCTGGGGCTACAAACACGAGCCATACCACCCGGCTAATTTTTGTATTTTTAGTAGGGACGGGATTTCATCATGTTAGCCAGGATGGTCTCGATCTCCTGACCTCATGATCCTCCCGCCTCAGCCTCCCAAAGTGTTGGGATTACAGGCGTGAGCCACTGTGCCCGGCCACTTTTTTCCTTTCTTTACATAAGGAAAGCTTTTACTTCACACCTAGCAAATCCAAAGTAGTTAATACATATGATATTTTGCAGATGTTTCCAAAATTTCTGATATATACTTCAAAATGATCCCAAGTTATCAGGGGTGGCAGAGGTCTTTGCCTGTAGTTACGCCATTTTGGTCTCAGGCAAATACCTTTGAAATATTTTACAGAAAAGATCTTCTCTACCTTTTATCTTGTCAACTGTTACTCATATTTCAGGTCTAGTTTAAATGGAAAATGCTCAGGTAAGCCTTTCCCAAACTAACAAATAGAATTATTCTCCTTCATTATATGGCCTGAGCCATATAATGAGCCATTACTTGGCATGACACAGGTGAGCTCTGTTTTCTACTGGGTCCTTAGTGCAGTAAACCTAGTGTGGCTGAGTGGAGTGCCTAACAAATTAGAAAGTTCTTTACACCTATTTAATCAGTGACAAGTTGAATTAATATATTTTAATAAATTTGAAATAACCACAGTTAAAATGAATTCAGATTATCTTCATTGATTAGAAATTTAGGATTGTTGAGTATGTAGCATGTTCTATATTGATTAAGTTTTCTTTTTTTATTATTATACTTTAAGTTTTAGGGTACATGTGCACAATGTGCAGGTTAGTTACATATGTATACATGTGCCATTGATCAAGTTTTCATCCTCAAAAAGCGAGTGAGGATTTGTTGGTCAAATTTCTTAACAAAAATGCAGCATGCTGATAGAAAATGGAATACATAATAGGTGAGTTGTTTTTGTTTGTTTGTTTACCCATAGTGTTAGATGCAACCTGATTTTTAAAAATAGATTTAGGGGGTACAAAGGCAGTTTTATTACATGAATATATCATTTAGTGGTGAGGTCTGGGCTATAAGTGTAACAATTTTTCAATACTATACATTGTACCTCACCACCAGCCCACCGTCTATTTTTCCACTCTCCTATGTCCATGTGTGCACATTCTTTAGCTCCCAATTTTATGTGAGACCATGTGGTATTTCAGTTTCTATTTCTGAGTTATTTCACATAATATAATGGCCTCTAGTTCCATCTATATTTCTGCAAAATACATGATTTCTACTAAGCTGTATTCCATGATGTATATGTGTATGTATATGTGTGTGGGTATGTTTGAATATATACACTACATCACTACATTTTTTATCCAATTATCTGTTGACGAACCCTTAGGTTGATTCTTGACCTTTGCTATTATGAATTGTGCTGTAGTAAACATACAAGTGCAAGTGTCTTTTGGATATAATAATTTCTTTACTTTAGGGTAAATATCCAGTAGTGGCATTGCTGGATCAAATAGTAGTTCTATTTTTAGTTCTTTGACAAATCTCCATACTCATACTATTTCCCATAGAAGTTTGTACTAATTTCTATGATCACCAACAGTGTATAAGTATTTCCTTTTTTCTGCATCCTCCCCAACAACTGTTGTTTTGACTTTTTAGTAATATCCACTCTGACTGGTATAAGATGGTATGTTATAATGGGTTTAATTTGCATTGCTCTGATGATTACTGATGTTGACCATGTTTTCCTTCATTGCTGGCCATTTGTATATCTTCTTTTGAAAAAAGTCTGTTCATGTTCTTTGCCTATGTTTTAATGGGGTTATTTGTGTTTTTCTTGTTGAGTTGTTTGAGTTTCTTATAGATCCCAGATATTAGCCTATTGTCAGATGCATAGTTTGCAAATATTCTCTTCCATACTATAGATTTTATTTTTACCCTATTGATTATTTCTTTTTGTTGTGCAGAAGCTTTTTAGTTTAATTAAATTCCATTTGTTTATTTTTGTTTTTGTTGCCTTTGATTTTGAGGTCTTAGGCATAAATTATTTGCCTAGACAAATATCCAAAAATGTTTTCCTAGATTTTCTTCTAGAATGTTTATAGTTTCAGGTCATACACTTCGGTCTTTAATCCACCTTGAGTTAATTTTTGTATATGTTGAGAGCTATGGGTCCAGTTTCAATTTTTTTGCATACAGCTAGCCAGTTTTCCCACCACCATTTATTGAACAGAGTGTACTTTCCTCAGTGTATGTTTTTGTCCACTTTATTGAAGATCAGTTGATTGTAGCTATATTTCTAGGTTCTCTATACTGTTCCATTGATGTATGCGCCTATTTTTATGCCAGTACCATGCTGTTTTGGTTAGGAAAGCCTGGTAATATAATTTGGAGTCAGGTCATACGATGTCTGTAGCTTTGTTGGTTTTGCTTAGAGTTGCTTTGGCTATTCAGGCTCTTTTTTTTTTTTTTTTTTTCTAATTCTGTGAAAAGTAACAGTATATTGATAAGAATTATATTGAATCTACAGGTTGCATTGAGCAGTATGGTCATTTTAACAATACTGAGCAATAAGCAATTCATTAGTATGAAATCATTTTCAATTTGTGTCATCTACTATTTCTTTCATCAGTTTTGTCATTTTCCTTGTAAAGACCTTTTGCCTCCTTGGTAAAATGTATTCATAGGTATTTTATTTTATTTTGTAGCTTTGTATATGGAATTGAGTTATTGATTTGGTTCTTAGCATGGTTGGTTATTGATGTATAGAAATGTAACTGAATTTTTGTATGTTGATTTTGAAAATTTACTGAATTCATGTATCAAATCTAGTAGTCTTTTGGTGGATTTAAGGTTTTCTAGATATAAGATTACATCATCAGCAAACAGAAATAATTTGACTTCTTCTTTTCCAAATTGGATGTCTTTTATTTTGTTCTCCTGCCTGATTGCTCTGGTGCAAGGTACTTTCAGTACCACGTTGAATAAGACTGATGAAAGTAGGCATCCTTGTCTTGGTACAGTTCTTAGGAGGTAATAGGGTTTAGATATTTGTCCTCTCTAAATCTCATGTTAAAATGTGATTCCCAATGTTGAAGAGGCCTGTTGGGAGGTAACTGGTTCATAGGGTGGATCCCTCTTGAATGGTTTAGCACCATCCCCTTGGTGATATGTGAGTTCTTAGGCAATTGTTTCACATGAGATCTGGTGATTTAAAAGAGTCTGGGACCTTTCTTTCTCTCTTGCTTCCTCTCTCACCATATAATGTACCTGCTTGTGCTTTAACTTCTACCAGGAGTAAAAGCTCCCTGAGGCTTCACAAGAAACCAAGCAGATGTCAGCACCATGCCTCCTATACAGCCTGCAGAGCCATGAGACTATTACATCTCTTTTCTTTATAAATTACCCAGCCTCAGGTATTTCTTTATAGTGACATAAGAATGAACTAACACAGGGAGAATGCTTTATTTTCCCCCATTTTGTATGATGTTGGCTGTGAGTTTATCATACATGGCTTTTATTTTTTCAGGTATGCTCCTTTGATGCCTGGTTTGTTTACTTTTTTATCATAAAGAAATGCTCAATTTTATCAAATGCTTTTTCTGCATCTATTGAAGTGATCATATGCTTTTGTTTTTAATTCTGTTTTAGTGGTGAATTGCATTTATTGTTTTGTGTCTGTTGGACCATCCTTGCATCCCTTAAATAAAACCAACTGGATCATTGTGTATTATCTCTTTGATGTACTGTTAGATTAAGTTTGATGTGCTGCTAGATTAAGTTTGCTAGTATTTCGTTGAGGACTTTTGCATCTATGTTCATCAGAAATATTAGTCTGTAATATTCTTTTTTGTATGTAATATTGCCTGGCTTAGACATCAGGGTAATATGGCTTTGTAGGCTAAGTTGGGGAGGATTGCCTCTTCCTTGGTTTTTTTGGAGCCATTTCAGAAGAATTGGTAGCAGTTGTTTGTACATCTGGTAGAATTCAGCTGTAAATACACCTGGTCCTGGGCTGCTTTTGTTGGGAAATTTCTTTGTTACTTATTCAATCTAATTACTTGGTATTGGTCTATTCAAGATTTCTATTTCTTCCTGGCTCAAACTTTGGAAATTGTATGTTTCTAGAAATGTATTCATTTCCCTTAGGTTTTTAAGCTTGTGCCCATAGAGATCTTCGTAGTATTCTTGATGATCTTTCATATTTCTGTGGTATTGGCTGTAATATCTCTTTTTCAATTTCTTATTGTGCATATTGGAATCATCTCTCTTCTTTTCTTGATTGATCTATCTAGCGATATATCAATTTTATCTTTTTAAGGAACTACATTTTCATTTGGTTGATCTTCTGTAATTTTTTGTCTCAATTTATTATTTCTACACTGATCTTTGGTATTTATATTCTTCTGCTAGCTTTGGGTTTGGTTTGTTATTTTTCCAGTTTCTACTTCCTTGAGATACAACATTAGGTTGTTAATTTGTGATCTTACTATCATTTTGATGTAGGCGTTTAGTGCTATATTATTCCCTCTTTGCACTGCTTTCAACCAGTTAGGTGGGTTTCCTGTATGCAGCATATGGTTGGATCTTATTTTTTCTATGCATTAAACCAATCTGTATTATTTATTTATTTTAGGCCATTATTTCTGAAGAACATTGATAATTTTTTTTTTTTTTTTTTTTTTTTTTTTTGAGATGGAGTCTCGCTCTGTCACCCAGGCTGGAGTGCAGTGGCGTGATCTCGGCTCACTGCAAGCTCCGCCTTCCAGGTTCACGCCATTCTCCTGCCTCAGCCTCCCGAGTAGCTGGGAGTACAGGCGCCTGCCACCACGCCTGGCTAATTTTTTGTATTTTTAGTAGAGGCGGGGTTTCACCATGTTAGCCAGGATGGTCTCAATCTCCTGACCTCGTGATCCACCCACCTCGGCCTCCCAAAGTGCTGGGATTACAGGCGTGAGCCACCACGCCCGGCCCTTGTTTTTTATTTTAAATTCTGGGATACATGTGCAGAATGTGCAGGTTTGTTACATAGATAGACAAGTGCCATGGTGGTTTGCTGTCCCTGTCAACGTGTCATCTAGGTTTTAAGCCCTGAATGCATTAGGCATATGTCCTAATGCTCTCCCTCCCCTTGCCCACCACCTGCCGACAGGCTCTGGTGTGTGTTTTTCCCCTCCCTGTGTCCATGTGTTCTCATTGTTCAACTCCCACTTATGAGTGAGAACATGTGGTGTTTGGTTTTCTGTTCCTGTGTTAGTTTGCTGAGAATGACGGCTTCCAGCTTCATCCATGTCTCTGCAAAAGTCATGAACTCATTGTTTTTTATGGCTGCATAGTATTCCTGGTGTATATGTACCACATTTTCTTTATCTAGTCTATCATTGATGTGCATTTGGGTTGGTTCCATGTCTTTGCTATTGTAATAGTGCTGCATTAAACATATGTTTGCATGTGTCTTTATAGTAGAATGATTTACATTCCTTTGGGCATATATCCAGTAGTTGGATTGCTGGGTCAAATGGTATTTCTGGTTCTACATCCCTGAGGAATTGCCACACTGTCCTCCACAATGATTAAACCAATATACATTCCCACCAACAGTACAAATGGATTTTTGCAATTTGTGGATCAGGAGATTCCTTCATGAGCCTACACCACCAGGGCCCTGGGTTTCAAGCACAAAACTGGGTGGCTGTTTGGGCAGGCACTGACCCGCAGGAGTTTTTTCAGTGGCACCTGGAACTCCAGTGAAATGGGAGAACCATCTACTTCCCTGGAATAGGGGCTGAAGCCAGGGAGCCAAGCAGTCTTGCTCAGCGGGTCCCACTCCCATGAAGCCTAGCAAGATAAGAACCACTGGCTTGAAATTCTCATTGCCAGCACAGCAGTCTGGAGTCAGCCTGGGATGATCAAGTTTGGTGGGGGCAGGGGTTACCACCTTTACTGTGGCTTGCCGGGGTATACTCACCGGGGTATCACCAGTGGAGACTGCAGAACAGCAAAGATTGCTGCCTGATCCTTCTCCTGGAAGCTTCTTCCCAGAGGGACACTGGCCTGATGCCAGCTGGAGTGCTCCTGTATATTTTACTGTGGGTTTAGTAGGCAGTTTTCCTTTGACAGGGCTAAGGATACTAGAAGGTTTGGAGTGCACGGAATTCACCACAGCGCAGCAAAGTGGTTGTGGCCAGACTGCTTCTTTAGATTCCTCCTCACTGGACAGGGCATCTCTGCAGGAAATACAGCAGCTCCAGTCAGGGGCTTACAGACAAAACTCTCATCTCCCTGGGACAGAGCACCTGGGGGGAGGGATGGCTGTGGTTGCAGGTTCAGCATACTTAATCTTTCCTGCCTGCCAGCTCTGAAGAGAGAGGCTGATCCTGACAAGGGGGATTTTCCCAGCACAGTGCACCAGCTCTGCTAAGGGACAGACTGCCTCCTCAAGTGGGTTCCTGACCCCTATGCCTCCTGACTGGGAGAGATCTCCCAAGAGGGGTCAACAGACACCTAATACAGGAGCGCTCCAGCTAGCATCAGACCAGTGTCCCTCTAGGGAGAAGCTTCCAGAATAAGGATCAGGCAGCAATCTTTGCTGTTCTGCAGTCTCCACTGGTGATACCCCGGCGAACAGGGTCTGGAGTAGGCCTCCAGCAAACTGCAGCAGACCTGCAGAAAAGAGGCCTGACTGTTAGAAGAAAAACTAACAAACAGAAGGCAATAACAACAGCAACATCAACAAAAAAACATCCCCCCACAAAAACCCCATCCAAAGGTCATCAGCCTCAAAGTTCGAAGGTAGATAAATCCAGGAAGATGAGGAAAAACCAGCACAAAAAACGCTAAAAATTCCAAAAGCCAGAATGCCTCTTCTCTTTCAAATGATCGCAGTGCCTCTCCAGCAAGGGCACAGAACTGGATGGAGGATGAGATGGACGAATTAAAAGAAGTAGTCTTTAGTAGGTGGGTAATAACAAACTCTACTGAGCTAAAGGGCATGTTCTAATCCAATGCAAAGAAGTTAAGAACCTTGATAAAAGGTTACAGGAGCTGCTAACTAGAATAACCAGTTAAGAGAGGAACATAAATGACCCGATGGAGCTGAAAAACACAGCACAATCACTTCGTGAAGCATAAACAGGTATCAATAGCCAAATCGATTAAGTGGAAGAAAGGATATCAGAGTTTGAAGACCACCTTGCTGAAATAAGGAATGCAGACAAGATTAGAGAAAAAAGAATCAAAAGGAATGAACAAAGCCTCCAAGAAATATGGGACTATGTTAAAAGACTGAACCTATGATTGATTGGAGTACCTGAAACACACAGAGAGAATGGAACCAAGTTGGAAAACACACTGCAGGATATCATCCAGGAGAACTTCCCTAGCAAGACAGGCCAACATTCAAATTCAAGAAATACAGAGAACATCACTAAGATATTCTATGAGAAGATCAACCCCAAGACATATAATCTTCAGATTCTCCAAGCTTGAAATGAAGGAAAAAAATGTCAAGGGCGGCCAGAGAGAAAGGTCAGGTCACCTACAAAGGGAAGCCCATTAGACTAACAGTGGATCTCTCAGCAGAAACCCTACAAGCCGGAAGAGAGCGGGGGCCAATATTCAACATTCTTAAAGAAAATAGTTTTCAAATCAGAATTTCATAGCCAGCCAAACTAAGCTTCATAAGCAAAGGAGAAAAAAAATCTTTCCAGACAAGCAAATGCTAAGGGATTTCATCATCACCAGGATGGTGTAAAACACAATAGTTTACAGACTAAAACAGTTTTATTCACTCTAGTGCAGTTCAAGCTCCAGGAAAGAGGGGTGACTGCTTGATCATTGTTTACCTGAAGAAACTCTCTGTTGCTGCAGGCAATAGGTTGGTCCATGGAATGAACTTGAGTGACTTGAGCTCCCTGCTCAGCCCTTGAGGGGATGACAAACTTGGTAGAGCTGAACTGCCAAGTCTGCCCTTGGATATTACAATGGTGGGCACAACTACCAACCCAGACAGAGGTGGTGGCAGGAGCTTCTGGTGAAATTTGCTGAGGTCTTTGCGCTGGGGAAGTGAGTTTTTCTAGTCCGTGGTCTAGGTAGGCAGGGATGTGGTCCACTGTCCCATCACACCACTGTCCTGGTGCTTGGGACAATCAGATCAGACAAACATCATGCTCTATCTTGAAGCTGCAATGTAGCCAAGAGCCATGAATGATGCCTGCTCTGTGGCTCACCACCAAAATGTCTTTGGTGAGGAACCTTCTCCCTCAGCTCAAAAGACACAGCTTTTTTATTCTCCTGCTCTCCGCTGCAGGAACACTGCTGCTTTGTGTAGGGGGAGTCTTTTGTGCAAGTTGGCTCCAGTGGGCACGCTGCCATTTGGTATACAGATGCCCCTAATAACCCTAGAATGGCCATCCTGTGGTGCACCTGCACCAGTCTCCTGAAAGTAGCCATAACTGGGTCCACTGCACTGGGTAAGCGGGAAGGAGAAATCTCCCAGTCCAATTCTGTGCCCAAGTACTGGGGCTGTCTGGCCACTGAGATGGAATCATACTTGTACCTTGTGGAGCTGAGCATAGCACCTGTGTCTCCACTAGAAGTGCTGCCATCACTCTTAGCCCACAAGTGAGGCACTCTTAACCATAAGAAAGCATGCATACCCTTTTTTGTTGTTGTTGTTCAAGGGGTGCTCCCTTTCTGCACTGCACTCTTCCTTCCCTTAGGGGCAGCACTCCATTCCCCGAAGGTTAAACCCCTGGGAAGCCTGCAGCTCTCTTGGGTCCAGCAAGGCCTGTGTGGTTGGCTGCAATCCAAGCTGGTCCTGGGGAATATCTGCAGGGGCTCCAGTGATTTGGAGAAACAAGGGATGAGGTTCCCTGGGCAAGACAGAGTCCCTCAAAGGCTGTGCTCCAAGTATGGCACCCACCACACAGCTTGGGTCTAGGGGAAGGGTAAGTGACCTGGCTCATGCAGGTAATCTGGTGTAATGCTCTCAAGAAGTCTCCAAATCACTGCCCACACCAGTGTTTGGGTTTGCAAGAACAGAGGCGCTCTCCAACAGGTGGGATACCGGTGGTGTGCCGCAGAAGCGAGGGCAGCCAACAACACTCGGACATACCTTTTCAACAAAATACCAAGTCCCTTGGGGTTCCTAGCTAATCTCTGCCAGCTTCTTGTTTCTTTCTTTTTTTGTGCCCTGGCTTCTTTCTGTGAGTTTCATGCTAGGTTCCAGTACTCACCCCTTGGCATTCATTCAAGTTATGATTATTCAGCTGTAACTTTGGTTCTTTTTATGAGGAGAAGTGGTGTCTGGAGTCTGGAGTCAGCCATCTTGACAAATATCTCACAACAAGTATCTCACGACAGATAAGTTTTTGATAGGGGCAGGATTGGGACTGAGATATCGCCAAGGTAGAGTGGACTTACCTTAGGTCTACTTAAGGACTACACTACCTTAACTGCATTAGGTCTTAAAAGGGCAACATCTGCTTTTGGATACCTGAATCTTTTCATAGGCTGCGTAAATAGTAACTTTCAATTGTCAATATTCTTAAAGTAAATGTATACTAACTCTTTTTACATTTTTTAAAATCACATTTTAACATTGCAGTAGCGGACTGCAAGTTGTCTTTCTATCCATGTGTTGTAGATTTGTAAAAGTCCCAGAGGCAATAAGCAATTTTCTGAAAGTCAAACAACTCCTAAGAGTTAGTGCTAGAATTTGATTTAGGGTATAAATGGAAGATATTTTCACTCCATTTAAACCATAGCAATGATACATCTATGCACTCCTATTTTTGTTAACTATGTATTACAGAATCTTGAGACTAGATCAGGATTAAAGTGGTTATATATTCTCTAGTGATTAAAGTCAAAGGCTCTGAAGCCAGATGACCAAGGCTCAGATTCCAGCTTCACAACTCCCTATCTCTGCAGTCTTGGATAAGCAATTTAATCTCTCTGTCCCTCAGGTCATTCTTCTATTACATGTGGAAAATAGAGGTACAGGTACTAATTCATAGAATTTCTCTAGATTTGTTCTGTTTAGAAACAAAGCTAACTCACAATCCTTTGAGTATTTATTCTAGATGAGAGAGTTTAATTCACCTGAAGTATAGTAAATTAAAACTTACAATTATCTATTTAAAATATTTTTAAAGTAATCAAAGACACTATAATGTTGTCAATGTTCCTGACATATGGAAGTTTTATTATACCTAAACATGAAATCAGTAATCAACATGTCTGAAGTCTTCTATGCTTTCAGGATTAAGTTACTACCAACCCTCATTTCACTCCATGCCACTCAGAGTGCAGTGTGTTCAAACATATAAAACAATAACTATATGAATTGTAAACTAAAGTGAATAAAACTCTGAATAAAATATATATTCTCTAACATCAAATTTAGTGATATATAATTGATTTCATTTTGAAAATAGAAAATCATCATCCACCACTCATTTGCTTGAGGAAAAAATATTCATTTTTAATATTTGCACCAAAATATTGAAATAATTTGTAGCACAGAGATGATTTGGTTTTCTTTTTTACAAAGTTTATTCTCACAGACTGTGCTTTAGAACTGTGGTACAGAATTTCAGTTCCCATGGTAACTTTATTTTAGCAACAGAAAAAACAGACATAAAACATGTATAGAAACAATGAAGGCTGTATCAGCTTCAACCAATATACTTTCTGCTCTGTCTAGAAGAACCAAATATAAGCCTTTTTATATATCAATATATCAAGTCACTCCTTGTAAAGACTCTTTACATATTTTGTTATCATAAGAATAGTCAAAGATGGCAGATAACATGTAATAGAAAATGTAAATAATATATAATATCTATCAGACATATAAAACTTTTCCTGTCAATGACAGCCCCAGTAATTTAACCAAGAGAATCAAATCCTTAGACTCATATTTTATTTAATATTTCATTTATCTCTTTTACTGTGTCATTAATCTTCTCAGTTATTCTGTAAAATATCAGTTGTGTTCATTCTTGTATCTTCATTGTTGCCATTACCAAACTTATCCAAACTCAAATCAACTCATGCCTAGATATATGCAATAAACCAGTTAACTGAGTTTCCTGAATCAGGTTAAATTACCATACCCTCCTTCTCAAGTGATTTCTGAACATCACTGACAAATAAAACTAATATCTCCCCCAATACTAAAGATATAATGTTTAAAATATTTGAGAGTTTATTATTTTAAAAAATTTCAAGTGCTTGATTCTTTAAATATCTATTAATTATTTTCAAATTTATATTAAGCAATGCTCCTAGATGCAAGAGTATGACAACAATAGCCAAGCCAGCATCAGACAGTGGACATCTCTCTGTCCTGCTTCACTCTCTGGCCCACATGTGGCTCTCTTAAATTCCTTTCCTGAATTTCATCTATCCCAGATGGGGTAATGCTGTCATCAGTTCCTCTACTGTGTAGGCCATTTCTCTCTAGGTGTTCTTCAAGCACTATCATACAACACAATCTGTGTGGTTCTCTTCTGGCCATCTCCAAGAAATGAGGAAAGTAAAGGTAACATTTAAAGAATTTAAGATGTGGGAAAATTAGCTGACAATAATTAAGAATTAAAATCCAGCTCCCTTGCTATATAACTGGGCAACATTTTAGGTACTGTTTTACATTCTGCTACTTATTTCATGCCACTGAAAACATGCTGTCAGTAGGAAAGTATTAGTGATGTTGAATGCCAATATTTTTGTACATCAGTGTACTTTTGTGGTCTTGAAAGGCAATTTTCTAAAGATCATAGCCTCCTGAACTATAAGTTAAGAAAAGTTAATTTGAAACCAAGTGTTGGTGCTAACTAGTAGTTAGAATTTGTGAAAATAAGTACTTTGTGCCTCAGTTACTTCTAGAAAAAATAAAGAGGTTAATTTGGAATATTTTAAAATTTTCAGTCTTGACATTTCTACTGTTTTCAAAAACCCATGTATTCAATTTGATGGTTTAGTTTTAAGAGTTTAATATGCAATGTGGTTGACAGACACTAAGGCGACCCCCCAAATTCCCCATCTCCTGATGTTCAAGTTTTGAGTGTACACAGGACCTGTGACTTACTTCTAACAAAAATAATATGGCAAAGATAACTGGATGTGTTTCTTTATCCTTCTTATCTTAACAGAATTACTCTAGATATTCTCTCTGCTGGATTGCTGAAGTTAGCAGTCATGTTGGGAAATCCTCCATAGCCAGGAACTGCAGATTATTCTAAGAATGACAAGCAGCCTCTAGTAACTTTAGGAGATCTCTAGGAGCTCACATGGTCTACAGCAGAAGGCAGGAAGCAATCAATGGCCCTTACTCTCACAGCCGCAAGGAAATAAATTCTGTCAACAATCTGATTAAGCTTGGAAATGGATTCTTTCTGAGTAAAGTCTCCAAATGAGAATGCAGTCCAGCCAGGACCTTGATTGTAGTATCGCAGAGGTCCTAGTTAAGCTGTCTGTAAGACTCCTGAATCATAGAATCTGTGGGTTCATAAATGTGTGTTGTTTGAGCTACAAAATTAGTGGTAGTTTTTAACATAGAAAATTCATAGACACAAAAAGCAGGTTGCTTTATTACATCCTAATCTACATCAGAATTTAGCATCCAGTAACCACCCAGCTGTTCAAGTCATCATTTTTTGTAATTTGAACATCTAATCCATTAAAAAGAATTTGTCAGCTCTACCTATAACACATATCCCATATCTACCCCTTTCTCACAGTTTCTTTTCACTGCCACCCTTCTATCCTAAGCTATTATCATCTATCACCTGGACTATTTCAACTGTTTATTTTATTTTGCTTATTTACTAATTTTTTTTTTATTTTTGGAGACAGAGTCTCACTCTGTCGCCCAGGATAGAGTGTAGTGGCGCTATCTTGGCCCACTGCAAGCTCTGCCTCCCAGGCTGAAGCAATTCTCCTGCCTCAGCCTCTCTTGTAGCTGGGATTACAGGCTCACGCCACCACGCCCAGCTAATTTTTGTATTTTGGTACAGATGGGGTTTCATCATGTTGACCAGGGTGGTCTTGAACTCCTGACCTCAAGAGATCTGCTCACTTTGGCCTTCCAAAGTGCTGGGATTACAGTTATGAGCCACTGCACCCGGCTCAACTGTTTTTTTACTGATCTTCCTTCTCATACTTTTGCCCCTTTTCATTCCACAAAGAAACACAGTGGGTCCCTCATCAAGTTGAATTCCTACTCAACACCTGGGAAGTTCTATTAAGAGGCTGTAGGAGGAAATCATGACTTGAGACAGTAATCAACAAGGAAAGATGAGGAAAATAATTTATCTCCCTGATTCCCTTTTTCTTTTTTCACAGTGGTGGAAGTTCACCCAATAGGTAATGAATTCTGTACTTTTGGATGATGTCATCACGTTCCTTGCTGCCTCTCAGCAATAGCAGATAACCTTTTCTGTGATGTGACAGTTTATTCCATTGTAGTAAATGAAGCTATAAACTCTGCACATACAGCTAGTCACCCCATTTTAATGACAGTGACCAAAAAGGAAGGCCTGACACTCTCAGGGTTGACTGGCCCCAGTTGTGGAATCTCAGCCCACTGAGGAAGTAGAGAAGGCCAAGGAAATCTGAGATGGCCCCAAAATATCTGTGACTGATACAGAATTTTATGTGTTAAAAAATTTTTCTTCTCAACATATTTTAATAAATTGGCTCCATGAGTAGAGAGAATATTGCCAATTCAATTTGTTATGAGTAAAACTTCATTTTTATTTTTTTTCAATCTCAAGTCATCTGCCCTTCCTGTACTGCCATTCTTAGTTAATAACCTCATTGCATTCATCCTGCTAGCGTGGTAAAAATCTGATGAAAAAATGGATCTCACTTAATATGTTACGAATTCCTGATAATTCTGGCACATAAATATTTCTCAAATTCATTCTTATCAATACCATCAGTCACTTCCATGGCTGGCTCATCTTTTCTTACTTTGATTATGGGAATGATTTCCTAACTGTTAAGGATTGAACTATGTCCCCGAAAAAAATGAGTTGAAGTCTTAAACCCCATACCTATGAATGTAATGTTATTTGGGAATAGAGTTTGCAGATGTAACCAAATGAAGGTATCATGCTGGATTAAGGTACACCCTAATCCAATGTGACTGGAGTTCTTATCAGAGGAGAAGGTATACACAGACGTGCAGGGAGAATGCTGTCTCAGGACAGAAGCAGGGATGGTAGTAGCATAACTGCAAGCCAAGGAACAACAGGGATAACAGCCACCATCCAAAGTTAGAGAGAAATGAGGAAGGATCCTCCTCCAAAGCCCTCATAGACAGCAAGGCCCTGCTGACACCTTAATTCTGGACTTCAAGTCCCTAGAAATGTAAGAGAATACATTTCTGTTGTTTTATTTAAGCCACCCAGTGTGTAGTACTTTGTTATGATAGCACCAGGAAACCCATACACTCATAAATCCTGGGCCTTCAGTCTTACAGATCATATAGTTATTTACACTTTCCAAATGGCTATTATGTCACAGAAGGGTCTTCATGATCTGGCCCATTGCCCACATCTAAAATCTAATGTCCTGCAATGGTACCATATGTAGGTGAACCATGTGAAATGAAGAATCTACTTGGGAATACTTGAGCTTTGACTGATAAGGTTTGCATTGTCAGGAAAACTTTCAAACACGACAACAATAGTCACTAAACTTGTTATTCCCTTTCTTCTATCTTTTTCTTGGTTAAAATTTTTTTAAAAAGTTAAAATCAAATGACCACTGACCACAATTTTGAAATTCAGGAACAGAACATGTTACACAAATAAACAATCAAGTAAAAAAATAAACAAATAAAACAAGACCGAGTGCAGAAAACCAGGGCATAGTATTATAATTAAATATAATTAACAAAAAATTAATCTGACATTAATGTGCATAGTTGCTATTTTTGTATACTGTAATCAGCAATAAATGGCAAACCGTGTTTTTAAATAAAGTATAATTAGTAACTAGGAAGCTACAAAGTGTATATATGTACATAATGATATTCTGTGATCTGTCAATAATTTATACTCTCCTTCTGGAGTATGATATGGGCATCATTCTTTGAATAAGTTGCTAAATTAAACTCAGGTAATTAGTGAAATTTTAGAAAATTTTTCACTTTAAACAGGTTTCAAAAGCTTTTGGCAAAATCAGTATATTAAAAGACTATTGATGTTGGGTCCTTTAAGATCTCATCTCAAAGTGCTTGGAATTGCAGTAGTGGTGGAATGCCACCTAGCAAAGAATCCACACAAAAGAGAGTATGATAAACACCTAGTGCCAATTAATGTTGGATTATCAGAATATGAGTTGCATCAAATAAGGATGATGATGAGTGCTTAATATGGAGATGAGGAAGGAAAGAGGCCAGGTGAGAAGATCTGGGCTCAAAATCCCAGGCAGGGGAATTTCTAGCTTGGAAATATTCTATGGCACCCAGTATTTATTGGAAAGCGCGACAGTATATAACATGATTAACATAAGATTCTATTTTAATTTGATGGTAACCAAAGAAAACTCATGAATGAATTGGGGAAGTCAGTGGATTTCTTAGCTACAGAATTAAAAGGAATTTATTAATTTATTTTTACTCTGTTACTCAAGAATAATAATACTAAAACTCTTGTCCAAATGCTAACATTCTCTTGCTGCATACACTTTCTTTTAAAATGTGTTTTATCAAAATGACAAAAGGACAACCTTTAAGAAGGCTTATGCTAAACGTAAGTCATGTGCCCTCGTTTCCTACTCCACTTACCACTCCCTAGATACATTCACTTTTAATAGTTTCTGTTTGGGGGATTTCCTAGTGCTTGACCCCATATCTCTAAATATTTTTTTTGAGATGGAATAACAAAAATAATTAACATATAAAGAAGGACACAAACAAATGGAAGAACATTCCATGCTCATGGATAGGAAAAATCAATATCATGAAAATGGCCATACTGTCCAAGGTAATTTATAGACTCAATGCCATCCCCATCAAGCTACCAATGACTTTCTTCACAGAATTGGAAAAAACTACTTTAAAGTTCATATGGAACCAAAAAACAGCCTGCATAACCAAGACAATCCTAAACAAAAAGAAAAAAGCTGGAGGCATCATGCCACCTGACTTCAAACTATACTACAAGGCTACAGTAACGAAAACAGCATGGTACTGGTACCAAAACAGATATATAGAACAATGGAACAAAACAGAGGCCTCAGAAATGCCAACACACATCTACAACCATCTGGTCTTTGACAAACATGACAAAAACAAGAAATGGGGAAAGCATTCTCTAGTTAGTATATGGTGCTGGGAAAACTGGCTAGCCCTATGTAGAAATCTGAAACTGGATCCCTTCCTTACACCTTATACAAAAATTAATTCAAGATGGATTAAAGACTTAAATGTAACACCTAAAACCAGAAAAACCCTAGAAGAAAAGCTAGACAATACCATTCAGGACATAGGCATGGGCAAAGACTTCATGACTAAAACACCAAAAGCAATGGCAAGAAAAGCCAAAATTGACAAATGGGATCTAATTAAACTAAAGAGCTTCTGCACAGCAAAAGAACCTATGATAAGAGTAAAGAGGCAACCTACAGAATGGGAGAAAATTTTTGCAATCTACCCATCTGACAAAGGGCTAATATCCAGAATCTACAAAGAACTTACATTTTCAAGAAAAAAACAACCCCATCAAAAAGTGGGCAAAGCATATGAACAGACACTTCTCAAAACATGACATTTATGCAACCAACAGACACATGAAAAAATGCTCATCATCCCTAGTCGTGAGAGAAATGCAAATCAAAACCACAATGAGATACCATCTCACACCAGTTAGAATGGCGATCATTACAAAGTCAGGAAACAATAAATGCAGGAGAGGATGTAGAGAAATAGGAACACTTTTACACTGTTGTGGGAGTGTAAATTAGTTCAACCATTGTGGAAGACAGTGTAGTGATTCCTCAAGGATCTAGAACTAGAAATACCATTTGACCCAGCGATGCCATTACTGGGTATATACCCAAAGGATTATAAATCATGCTACTATAAAGACACAATGCACATGTATGTTTATTGCGGCACTATTCACAATAGCAAAGACTTGGAACCAACCCAAATGTCCATCAATGATAGAGTGGGTTAAGAAAATGTGGCACATATACACCATGGAATACTATGTAGCCATAAAAAAGGATGAGTTCTTGTCCTTTGCAGGGACATGGATGAAGCTAGAAACCATCATTCTCAGCAAACTATCACAAGGACAGAAAACCAAACACCACATATTCTCACTCATAGGTGGGAGTTGAACAATGAGAACACATGAATACAGAGTGGGTAACATCACACACCAGGGCCTGTTGTGGGGTGGGGGGCTGGGGGAGGGATAGCATTAGGAGATATACCTAATGTAAATGTCCAGTTGATGGGTGCAGCAAACCAACATGGCTCATGTATACCTATATAAGAAACCTGCACGTTGTACACATGTACCCTAGAACTTAAAGTATAATAATAAAAAAAGAAATTGTTATATATATATTTATATATGTAATATATATAAAATGGAATGCTATTATATATTATATATATAATGGAATGCAAATGCTACTATTATATATTATATATATAATGGAATGCAAATACTACTATTATATATTATATATATAATGGAATGCATATATATAGATATATAATGAATGGTATATATATGTTTATATATAAAAAATGGAATACTACTCAGCCTTAAAAAGGAATGAAATAATGACATTTGCAGCAACCTGGATGGAATTGGAGCCACTTATTTTAAGTGAAGGAACTCAGAAATGGAAAACCAAAACATTGTATGTTCTCACTCATAAGTGGGAGCTAAGCTATGAGGACACAAAGGCATAAGAATAATACAGTGAACTTTGGGGACTCGGGGGGAAAGGGTGGGAGGAGGGTGAGCGATAAAAGACTACACATTGGGTACATTGTATACTGCTTGGGTGATGGATGCACCAAGATTTCAGAAATTACCACTAAAGAACTTATTTATGTAACCAAACACCACCTGTTACCCCAAAACCTATGGGAATAAAAAATAAAAAAAAAGCAATCTTTCTAGTTGTAAAAATATTACATGCTTTATGAAACCTTCAGAAAGCGTAGGAAATTATAAATTAGAGAACAAAGATCAATCTCTATCACAGAGATAATTATTATAAACATGTATATACAAGGTAATTTATTATTTTTCACTTGAACCATTTATGTGTAAATATGTATTTATATATTTATGCCCAAATATATATGAACCACTAACTTTCTCTCTTACTTTTTATGTATATTATATATATCATATATCATATGTATTATATACATCATATGTATTGTATATATGTACAGATGTACAGTTTATAATCCCCTGACTGTTTAACATGTTAACATAAATATGCTTGTTTTTAAATTATTTTAATATTTGCATAATATTCAACCAAATGATACATCAACATTAATTTAATCATCTGTATTTTCTGTCCTCTCTGTGTATTATGCAGTTCTTATTCTTTTTTTTTATTTTATTATTATTATACTTTAAGTTTTAGGGTACATGTGCACAATGTGCAGGTTAGTTACATATGTATACATGTGCCATGCTGGTGTGCTCCACCCATTAACTCATCATTTAGCATTAGGTATATCTCCTAAAGCTATCCCACCCCCCTCCCCCCACCCCACAACAGTGCCCAGAGTGTGATGTTCCCCTTCCTGTGTCCATGTGTTCTCATTCTTCAATTCCCACCTATGAGTGAGAATATGTGGTGTTTGGTTTTTTGTTCTTGCGATAGTTTACTGAGAATGATGATTTCCAATTTCATCCATGTCCCTACAAAGGACATGAACTCACCACTTTTTATGGCTGCATAGTATTCCATGGTGTATATGTGCCACATTTTCTTAATCCCATCTATCATTGTTGGACATTTGGGTTGGTTCCAAATCTTTGCTATTGTGAATAGTGCCGTAATAAACATACGTGTGCATGTGCCTTTATAGCAGCATGATTTATAGTCCTTTGGGTATATACCCAGTAATGGGATGGCTGGGTCAAATGGTATTTCTAGTTCTAGATCCCTGAGGAATCGCCACAGTGACTTCCACAATGGTTGAACTAGTTTACAGTCCTACCAACAGTGTAAAAGTGTTCCTATTTCTTCACATCCTCTCCAGCACCTGTTTCCTGACTTTTTAATGATTGCCATGCTAACTAGTGTGAGATGGTATCTCACTGTGGTTTTGATTTGCATTTCTCTGATGGCCAGTGATGATGAGCATTTTTTCATGTGTCTGTTGGCTGCATAAATGTCTTCTTTGGAGAAGCGTCTGTTCATGTCCTTCACCCACTTTTTGATGGGGTTGTTTGTTTTTTTCTTGTAAATTTGTTGGAGTTCATTGTAGATTCTGGGTATTAGCCCTTTGTCAGATGAGTAGGTTGTGAAAATTTTCTCCAATTTTGTAGGTTGCCTGTTCACTCTGATGGTAGTTTCTTTTGCTGTGCAGAAGCTCTTGAGTTTAATTAGATCCCATTTGTCAATTTGGGCTTTTGTTGCCATTGCTTTTGGTGTTTTAAACATGAAGTCTGTGCCCATGCCTATGTCCTGAATAGTAATGCCTAGGTTTTCTTCTAGGGTTTTTATGGATTTAGGTCTAACATGTAAGTCTTTAATCCATCTTGAATTAATTTTTGTATAAGGTGTAAGGAAGGGATCCAGTTTCAGCTTTGTACATATGGCTAGCCAGTTTTCCCAGCACCATTTATTAAATAGGGAATCCTATCCCCATTGCTTGTTTTTCTCAGGTTTGTCACAGATCAGATAATTGTAGATATGTGGCGTTATTTCTGAGGGCTCTGTTCTGTTCCATTGATCTATATCTCTGTTTTGGTAGCAGTACCATGCTGTTTTGGTTACTGTAGCCTTGTAGTATAGTTTGAAGTCAGGTAGCGTGATGCCTCCAGCTTTGTTCTTTTGGCTTAGGATTGACTTGGCGATGGGGGCTCTTTTTTGGTTCCATATGAACTTTAAAGTAGTTTTTTCCAATTCTGAGAAGAAAGTCATTGGTAGCTTGATGGGGATGGCATTGAATCTATAAATTACCTTGGATAGTATGGCCATTTTGATGAACATTGATGCAGAAATCCTCAATAAAATATTGGCAAACCGAATCCAGCAGCACATCAAAAAGCTTATCCACCATGATCAAGTGGGCTTCATCCCTGGGATGCAAGGCTGGTTCAATATAAGCTAATCAATAAACGTAATCCAGCATATAAACAGAACCAAAGACAAAAAACACATGATTATCTCAACAGATGCAGAAAAGGCCTTTGACAAAATTCAACAACCCTTCATGCTAAAAACTCTCAATAAATTAGGTATTGATGGGACGTATCTCAAAATAATAAGAGCTATCTATGACAAACCCACAGCCAATATCATACTGAATGGGCAAAAACTGGAAGCACTCCCTTTGAAAACTGGCACAAGACAGGGATGCCCTGTTTCACCACTCCTATTCAACATAGTGTTGGAAGTTCTGGCCAGGGCAATTAGGCAGGAGAAGGAAATAAAGGGTATTCAATTAGGAAAAGAGGAAGTCAAATTGTCTCTGTTTGCAGATGTCATGATTGTATATCTAGAAAACCCCATTGTCTCAGCCCAAAATCTCCTTAAGCTGATAAGCAACTTCAGAGAAGTCTCAGGATACAAAATCAATGTACAAAAATCACAAGCATTCTTATACACCAATAACAGACAGAGAGCCAAATTATGAGTGAACTCCCATTCACAATTGCTTCAAAGAGAATAAAATACCTAGGAATCCAACTTACAAGGGACATGAAGGACCTCTTCAAGGAGAACTACAAACCACTGCTCAATGAAATAAAAGAGGATACAAACAAATGGAAGAACATTCCATGCTCGTGGGTAGGAAGTGTCCTTATTCTTTTCATTTGAATTTTTCCTAGCTGCCAAGACAAATATTCAAGTTGATCTCTTCTGTAAATGATTCAGTTCTCCATGTTTCCAAACCTATTCTTTTCTTTCTTAAATGTAAGTTTTAAAAATGTGATTGCATTTTGTTTACTTTACAATCTTATATGATTAGTTTGCACAGTCCTCTCTTCTTGAGATCATTTCTTTTTGTGTCATTTTTTGTCCTTTCATTTTGGACTGTTATTTTCTTTCTTATTTCATTTATTTCCTAGAGGTAATTCTTCTTAAGGCCCACTAAAGGCATCAGGTAATTTTATAGATTTTAAAATCTATAAAATCTACTTATGCTGCTTCTACTAAGTACTTTCTTTTTGGTATCTTTCTTTTAAAAAAAAGTTATTTTCCACAGGTCCTGTGTTGTTGTTTTCATTTTTTCCTTTACTTAAGGTAAAATGGAAAACATACCCATATTCCATGTTGCCTTTTGACAATTCCATCTCCTTCTCATTTCTTTCCACTCCATTCTTCTTGGGTAGCTGTCAAAGAACCTTACTGCTTAGTAGCTTGCACATTGGTTACAGTAAACACTTCTCAGCCCTTTGTTTAGGGTAATCTGGGATTGAGCTAGAATGATTCTGCTGAACTAAAATGGGTTTACCTCTTCTTTCCATTGCTTGGTTTATGATACTTTGAGAATGAATGAGACATTTTATGAATAATCAAAGCAAATTGCTTCTATTGTTCACTATCTCTAAAACTCTTCATGTGCTTGCTGCTTACCAAAATGATTCTCATAGGGTGTAGAGTTTACAAGGCAAAAATTTCCACTGACCATCTACATTTCTTCTTGCCCTATTAGTTGACTGTAGTAACATTCCTTGAAAGTAGATAAGAGAGGGCAAGTATTACTAAGGCCATCATATAATACAGTCTGCCCATAGGAGTTCACTAGAATTATTGAATTAATTGAATAAGTAGCTATTTGGTGCTATTTGGATGTAGTGTATTGTCATTTGCATTATTTATTGAGCATCCACCCTCTATAGGGTGCTGTCCTATACAAGTTGGAATCAATTTGAAAGCCAAAATTAGCCATATAACAATATATGTTAAATCACATATTTATTTATGTATTAGGCCCGTGGCTAAATGTCTTTTGTAACAGCTTTATTTTTCTCTCTTTCTCACTGACGTATACAAAATTAGAGACTTGCTTTTCAGTAGTGAGCTGCTCTTTGCCTATCTACTGAGGAAGGATGTAGCATTTATGTAAAGTGAAAAGCTACAAGATATTACCATTATGCTGCTCAGTGAGCTGTGGCCCTGGCCGTTGCCTATCACGCAACTAATTACTACCCCCATGCGAGGAAGTGCAAGCATGCATTTCACAGATTGCTCGGGTAAATATATAAATATATCATCCAGTCTGTATTGAAATCCTTTGGTGAAGTTAGAAAATGAATTTAGTTACATTTTAGTGCCATAGAACCCCAAATATGAAATAGAAAACAAATCCATTAAGCAGATGCGGTTTATTTCTTTCAAGTTGCCTAAACTAATATTCTTAAAAACTAAAATGTTATGTGACAAAAAGCAGACCCTTTTTTACATATGACCAAGTGTCAACAAATTTGCAATACTGCAAGTCATTCTGTCTTTAATAGCTCTTGTTCTCTTATTAGTACAGTCGTCCCTTGGTATCTGTGGGGAATGGGTTCCAACACATCCTGCAGATACCAAAATATATCTTGCTCCAGTCCCTTGATATAAAATAGTGTAGCATTTGCATATAACTTGTGCATATCCTTCCATATACTTTAAATCATCAGTAGATTGCTTATAATACCTATTACAATGGAAATGCTATGTAAATAGTTGTTATACTATATTGCATAGGGAATAATGACACATAGAAGGTCTGTACATGTTCATTACAGGTGCACTTTTTTTTCCTGGATATTTTTGATTTGCTGTTGGTTGAATTCACAGATGCAGAACCCACAGAGAGCTGACAATGTATTCTTATTTACTATCCTTTAAAAACTCTTCAAATACTTCTTAAAATAGTTTGTAACTTTTGATAATTCTCTTTTATTACTTCTGATTTTAATCTATTTTAATTAAAATTAAATTATGATAATGTTTACATTATGAGGTGTTTGTTTACTTTTATTGAGAGAAGTCTAAAGTTAATTAAATATTTAAAATAATAATATCCTAATTGTTTCACACTGGCAAAACACTGTTCTCTGTAGAACTTGTCCCTAGATATTCCACTATAGCTATACTTAACATTATTTGCAGACATTGAGTAAATCCTTTTTTCTTTTTTCTTTTTTTTTTTTTTGAGACAGAGTTTTGCTCTTGTTGCCCAAGCTGGAGTGCAATGGCACGATCTCGGCTCACGGCAACCTCCGCCTCCCAGGTACAAGCGATTCTCCTGCCTCAGCCTCCCAAGTAGCTGGGATTACAGGCAATCACCACCACACCTGGCTAATTTTGTATTTTTAGTAGAGATGGGGTTTCACCATTTTGGCCAGGGTGGTCTTGAACTCATGACCTCAGGTGATCCACTCGCCTCAGCCTCCAAAAGTGCTGGGATTATAAGTGTGAACCACCGCGCCTGGCCGTAAATCCTTCTTATTATCATCATTAGCTGGTGTGATCAAATTCAGAAAATTCAAATGCTTACTCCAAATCCCACAAATATTTACTATTCTACTCGTATTTTCCAAGAATAGCATTTGACATATAGTCAATTTATTTGAGGTAGTTTGGAAACAGAGGTGTTACTCTTTGTGTCAGTAACCCCAGTTCAATCAATTAATGCCATAAATTCTCAATTTTTAAAAACATTAGTAGCTTTTATAAACTCAAAAAACCTCTATTAGACCCCTATGATATGCAAAGCTCTGCACTGCATAGAAAGTGGCTTTTATGCCCATGTAACTTTTGATCATTAACAAGTTTTTAATTTCCTATATTAAAATGTAAACGAGATCTTTCTTTAGAAAGTAGTTTCTAACAGGAGTTAATGTGAGTGCTCACCTCCCTTTGCTTTACTTGTCTATGACTCCTAATAGATAAGATTATGCTTGAGAATGCTACAAAGTGTATGTTAGAGTTCTCTGGTTGTAACTATCAACTCTGTCAAATATCATCTCTGTCAAACCTAAGAAAGGGTGAATTTATGTAAAGATTCAGGATAGGGTACTGCCAAGCTTAAAAAGAAGCCTATACAAAATAGGTTTAGAGAGTATAGAAAATCAGCACAAAGACCTTAGTAACATGAATTGAGTGACAATTTGGGGTAACCCAGTTAGAATGAATTAATTCCATTTATTTCTTCTGTCTTTGCAGTACCCAGTTCAAGATTTAAAGTTCTGTATCACAATCTCATTGATGGATAGGTCACTTAGTCTTGGTTACTGAGCTATGGAAAAGAAATATGTAGTAGAAGGAATCTCCAGATTTCTTAGTGGGATGGCAGATTCCAAACCTTAACTATACCAAATGGAGAAGTGTTAATTCATCAGAAGAAAACTGGGATGTTGTTTATTGTTAAGTAGAGGAATGGAAGGTATTTTCAGAAAATAATCAAAAATATATATTATGATTCCTTAACTTTTCTTTTGTGAACTATCTCCATATACAAACATACCCCAACCACATACATGTATGGCTAACACAAATCTCTAAAAAATTGCTACTTATCTTCCAAGAGAAGTAAACCTCTATTCTGCAAAGCTCTTTAATTCACAAGTGGTAATGCCTATAGCTGCTCATCAAATAACTTATAAGTAGGGAGAGGTGTTAATGTCAAGCAAATATCACCTCATAATAGCTGAAAATTAAAATGTCTATTAACAGCCTGAAATATTAAAATTGCTCACTTTTTGATGTGGCAATGTTAACATATCAACATAGCCAGTGGATAATTGATTGACCCTGAATATAGAATTCTGAAAGTACAGACAAGTGCCTTTTTATTAGGACATTATTTCCAGGGAGCAAAACCATGGTACCAAATAAAGGAACAGTTTCAGTGGCTTAGGAAATGTGCAGGCTACCTGGTAGCAATCCTTTCACGAAGTACATCCATCCTTATACATATAAATAATGAACCAGTTAATTCAGAAGGAAAATTTGAGGAGAAATTGGCTTAAAGAGAGAAACAACATTGAAACTCCAGGTATGAACATTAGTTTGTTCATTGATTTCCTCATTAAAGATACACTAAAATCTCTAAGAAACTAATCAAAGAATAAACTAATAGGAGGGCAGAACTGCCCTCCTAAGGGTAATAAAATGTTTTTGAAGGCATGCATATAAATGAAACCCAAAGTACCCATTTTTGTCTCTGAATTCAATAAGTCCTAGGAGATGAGCTCTCTAGGATGGCGAAGCATCTAATGGATGATAAAGTAGGTACTTGAACAGGACTAAGTGCCTTGGTCTGGGACAGTGAAGCTCAGCAATCACTGAAGGCCAGGTCAGTAAATCATCATCTGTTTGCATATTTATAAGGGGTCACAAAGACATAAGTTATTTCAAACCCTTACTGGGACTTAAAATTACAACTTTAAAATAGGAAAGACAAATGGACTAACTTGAAAATGAATTGGTAATGACATACTGCAATGGAACACGAGTTTTTAAAAATAATCCCTAATATTATTTTCATAGTTCTGTATTTTCTCGAGTCATCTAATCATTATTAATTATAAGACAGTCAACATAATACAAATGTCTAACATGATTAAATGTTGTTATTTATGAAAAATATGCCATGTCATTGGCATTTTTAAACAAGCTATAATGAAAAGTTATAAATATATTTTCAAATAATACATATATGATCCTTTTAAGTAAATAATCTCTCAGACCAGGTAAAGGGGTAGATTAATATTCTGGAAGGGTTATGTTTGAGTTGTAAAGATAATAACTATAAAGGGCTACAGTTGTGACTAGAATTCTGCCATGAAAAAAATGCTGGGATAGGTGCTGTCTTACTAGAGAGAGAAAATTAATTATGAAAAAATAGGTTTTAAAAATCTTACCTATCTTTGACTTGCAAGCATATTATTTTCTGTAATCACTTTTTTTTTCATGCAATGGGCCCATGATTTGGAAGTCCAAGTAGTTCAACAGCAGGCAAAACCTATTAAAATCTAAGGATGACTCCTCTATATTTCTTCTTAGAGAAGAAGAAAAAATTAAGATGGCAATGAATACTAAATGTTTAAAACTAGGAAAGATGTATTTTAAATTTTAAATATTTTAAGTGGTTGGCTCAGTTTATTGGGCCATTATATATATATTTTTAACTAACCCACCAATAAAATAAAGTGATTGTAATTAATAAAAGAATATATTGGTGAAAGCCTACTGATATTTTTTCCTCAGACTTTAAGGAAGCATAAAATAATTAAGGAAATGATCAATCCATGCTTAAAGGGTATCATCATCCTGTTGTTATAGAATTGGAATACAAGAAACATTAATTTCTAACTTAGAAACACTTAGGAACCATGGATGCTTAGGATGCTGGAAAAATGGTTTTTCCAAGGGCAAACTCTCAAATTCCTCGTGTGATAAAGCATTGTAAAACAATGTAAAGTCATCAGGAACACACACAAATCCCCAAAAAAACACTCCAAAAAAAAAAAAAAAGTTTCTGTTAGGTCAGTTTACACCAAGTAAAAAGAAGCCTAACAATTTTTTCCTTAAAACTCAAGTTTTAATTGCCTCAGCCTCAGGGAAATCATAAACTTCAGAAGTGACAGTTTATATGGGTTTTATGAGCCTGTTTACTCTGTTATTCATGAAAAAGGAACTTGCTTTAGCAACTGCTGCACCTCATGATACTTAGGTTACCTGTGAGTTAGCGAGCAGATTTTTAAAGAAGCAAAAAGAATTTGTATTAAGAAAGTAGTGTGCTAGCAACATATGTTTGAAATAAATATCATTGTAAAATTATGGTGAGTTAATTTAGATAAATACTTTCTACCAAAGGACATTTGTGAGAAGGCTACAGTCCATGGGATGCTCATATGCTCTAATTTGATTTGCTTGCTCAGTCAACATTTATAGAACTTTCCACACATAATATAATAGGTATTGGGTTAGAAAAGATTAAAAGCAGCTGTTCATGCCCCAGAGACCCTCAGACTACAAAGAAAACACTTCAAATTATTTTCCAATTGAGAATGATAGTGATTATTTTTTATTCCTGAAAATCTACAACTTTCTATTGATATTTAAAGTTACAAATCACATTTACATCTCAAGTTAAAGATGAGATTGAATTATAATCACAAATACAGAATAAAAATCCCTAAACCTTAAATATGTGTACTACCTATAATCATTTGATGATTTACTATAAGATGGTGACAAATTTTTTAACCCCTGAACCCTTTGACTCTAGTAACATTTGTTGGGCATTTCAAAACTGCAAAATGTTTTCTTTTGGGTCTCAAAATGAAAATGTCTGAGGAAATATAAAATGTGGCAGAAAATAATGCAATGGCCATAATTTTGGTTTGAGAGAAAAATTAAATTTGAACTCTGGTCCTTCAGCCTCCAGCTGTTTGAATTAGTGACGCTACTATACTTTATTTCCTTAATAAAGAGTTTCTTCATTTATAATAATGACAAAAAGTGAATCCCTGTCTTACAGTGGTATGGTCATTATGAGAATTAAATAAAGGTAATGTATGCCATATCATGAAGTAGTAACAGTATTTCTTAAGAGTCCACCAGAATGACATCAGGAGAACAGCGACATTTGGCCAGCACCACTTATGAGTGTGGTCCAGGGCCCAATAATGTCAGGATCACCCGGCTCCCCTCCAGATCTCCTGGAACAGAATTTCTGTATGGGACCCAGGAACCTGTGTTTTAATAAGTTTGCTGTCCAATTTTTGTGCACACTAAATTTTGAGAAGCAGTCTTCTAATCTGCTCTCAGCTATATTTCCAGTACCTACATTTACAGTGGGTAACAAAGATAAGCCTAATTCATTAATATTTGTTTAACCATTCTCTCAGTAATGATTGCTCTGTACTTCAAGACATCTTTTCTTATACTTACTATTGGGAAACATCTCAGGATGAGAGACTTCAAGTAACTTCCTTTGTTATTTTGCAGGTCACAGCAACAGTAAGGAACAAAAATTATATTTTCAGATATTTTACATTGTCAGATAATCCTTTTGGAATGACAATAATAGCAGTGCCTACACTATAGGACAGTTGTGAACATTTTGGGCAATGCATGAAAAACATTTGGCAAATGTACTTGCATTATATTATGTGCACTCAAACATAATATCATGGTTTTGGGATCTTATTTTCTTAACTAAATTAAAAAGAAATTTTATTGGGAAAACAAATGTATAGAACCTTTAAGAATTTTATTTTGCAAGGAAGAACGAGAATATTGCCTTTTTATAGGTTGATTTTTTTGCTTTATTTCCATTTTCCAAGTCAGTGTATGTAGAATATTGATTGAGGTTCAAAAATCTATTTACCCTCTTAAACAACAGAATAGGTTGAGTTGTATTTAAACTCTTTCATTGTATAATGTAAGAGGTTAAAGATGATGAATAATAATCGACCTAAGCAAACTACTACTGCAGCTTTCCTCAACTCAGATGTTTTGCACACAATGTGTAGAAAATGGAATCTTTGAAAAGGAAAGTCTCTATGTAAGTTTAAACACAGTAATAATCATGAAAATGAGGAATAAGTGATTCATTCTATAAACATAAGATTTTTCTCAACTAATAATTATGTCTGTAGTGAAGTACATAGTCATCAGCAAATCACAAGACTGAATTTGTCTGTTTTCTTTTGATCATCAGTAATACTTAGTTGTGATGCATTTGATGGACTTCCCACTGCAATAGGAAACAGGATATTGTGCCGTTATACCTGCAGCCATAAAAATGGTTAGAAGCTTCTTGTAACAACAACAAAAAAAAATCCCCTGAGAAATATACTTTTAAAAGCTTCAAAGAATGTTAAAGATTTTCATATATGCTATAAATGGACATCTGAAGTCCATGCTGTACTTCAATAAAACGAGAATGGTTGTCATGTCAAATCTCCACAGGCTGTCTTTGCCTATGTTTTCATGGTTAAGAAATTCCACTCAGGCAGAATGAAACCTAACCTTTAATATTACATTCTGTAGAACAAGCCCCAATGACACGTAAGAGGATCTTATCACTGGATCTCAATGGATTTGGTTTAAAACAGCTTTTTTCCTGCAAGACAGATATCAGATTGGGAGTACTTTTCAAGAAAAAAAGCCCATTTCCTCTTCATAGTACAACCTGAAAAATAAAAAGTTTGCTCAGAATAATCACAAAAGAACAGATAAGACTATTAGGATAGCACTTCATCCAATAGGGAAGGCTCAAAAATCTATACTGATCTGTGAACAAATTATATATTTAAAAGATGTTCTATTCTTCTTCAGGTTGTAACTAGCAAGTTATAAAACTCACAAAAATAAATAAAAATCCGATGCAAATGAAATTTAATAATACGTACATATTCCTATCTAAAATGAAATGAATTCAATAATCAAAATCAAGTATTGCAACATAAAACTAATATTGACCCCAAACATAATAAAGTATATTTAAATAAATAATTAATTTGATAGTATTAGGTTGGTGCAGAAGTAATTGCGGTTTTTGTCATTACTTTTGCACCAACTTAATATAATTTATATCTACTTATTAGTCATTTGTTTTCTACTTATTTCCCCTAGAAACTGAAGTAGAAGTTGATAAATCCCAATGGGAAATATAATTTATTCTTTGATGAGAAGAAAATAGATGTAAGCATGATGTTAAATCTAAGTTTGAGAGTTTAATTCCAAAATTAACTATATGTAGAATTAATATATTACCAAAAATTAAATGAGTATGTTATTTTGCTTTTATTAATATTAATTAAAAACATTACCTATTTTAGTATCTTGAGATGTTAAAATCTATTTTTGATATAACTGTTTCTTTTTTGAGGAAGATCATATCTCCATAGAGGAATAGCATGGAGATTTTAATTTGGATACTGTAGAGTTTAAAAACAAGAAATTATATTTTCCATGTAATTTCCTTTGGTTCTTGAGTGTGTTCTCGATATTGATGGCATGAATACAACATTTTAAAACTTAAAAAAAATTATTTAACAAATACTTGTATAGTACTTACTATATATGTGCCAGGTGCACAGAATATAAGCACTTTGAAAATACTAGCTCATTTCATCTCAAAACCCACTTTATAAAGGAGATGTTACTGTAATCCCCATTTGGCATTAAGGAAACAGAAGAACGAGGGAAAAATAACCTGCCCTAGGTCACAAAGTCATGGCGCTGGTGAACGAACCCAGACACCCGCACAGGATGTGTGTTGTTAACCACCATTTTAGCTGATGCTTCTATGTGGTCTTAGGCAGAAATTTGTTGGTTAAAATTAAATTTTCTTGAAGAGTACATTTTAATTGAATGAGATAGAATTCAGGCATTCCTTTTTTATTTATTTATTTTTTTATTTTTTTGAGACGGAGTCTCGCCCTGTTGCCCAGGCTAGAGTGCAGTGGCACGATTTCGGATCACTGCAAGCTCCACCTCCCGGGTTCAAGCGATTCTCCTGCCTCAGTCTCCCAAGTAGCTGGGACTACAGGCACCCGCCACCATGCCTGGCTATTTTTTTGTATCTGTAGTAGAGAAGGGGTTTCACTCTGTTGGCCAGGCTGGTCTCGAATTCCTGACCTTGTCATCCACCCACCTCGGCCTCTCAAAGTGCTGGAATTACAGGTGTGAGGCATCGTGTCCGGAATTCAGGCATTCTTATAAATATTTGTTCGGCTGACATTTGTGTTTTTATGAAAAGTGTCATGCCTGAAACCCAAACCACCAGAAACCACAGGGGAAAACCCAAAGTGTTCATAGCACTTCAAATCAGTTTATAGAATGAAGAAGTAGAAGTCTGATAGGTACAGAAAGAGGAATACTTTCCACACAAAGGGTATAGGCCTCACTTTGCATGAGTTGTAATTTGAAATTTGTCACCTTGAATAACACAAATTTTAAGTAAAAATTTGCATGAAGTCTAAGCTATGTTATAATAGAAAATCCCAGGGAAAATAGATGTACTTTTAGAATGTTCCTTTTAAAGACTGGCAGGGCCTAAATTGTTGTGTGAGGCAAAAGCATGAGAGTGGTCATACCGACAAAAAAAAAAAAAATCTGAGAAAAGTTTTAATTAAACACTTTTATTTTGGAAGGGGGCATTTTGTATTTATTATTTAACTTTTAAAAATTCCCTAAAGAGAAAAGAACAGCCAAAATCATATACTAGGGAGAACATAGAAAAACGTTGTTGAACTCAAGTGTTCATTGGGCAGTTAAATGAGTGCAGTGGGTGAGGTGAGGACTGTGATGAGGGGTCTGCATGGTAGAGCCACTTCTTTCCAATATCTCCAGCACACTGTTTCTTATAGTCAATTTCCAAATTTGATCATCAATTTGCCTTTTTAGCATGATAAATCTGCCAGGTCATAGTAGCCCCAGTAGCCCCAAACTACAGGGTCACTGCCTTTTATAACACTTTAAGCTGCAAAAAGGGTAAAAGGTGGGTCATAGGTGGGCATGACATGTCAGCATTGAAGAACAAATTCCATTATTGTGTAAGAAAATATTCATTGTACCACAGTTACATTTTTAATTTTTTTCTTATTGTATTATTCAGATTATTTCTCTACTTTTGGCCCTAATGCATTTTTAAAAGAGAGTATGTTAAAGAGTTTTGAAGGTTCAGCTGAGATTAAAAGTCATAAATATTTAGAAGTGCCAATCAGGATGGTTTTATTATCTTTTCAGCCAATTTTAAGAGACCTGATATAAGGCTTACGATTAAGCTAAGAACATTAGATAATTAAAACTATTGGTAACAACACAGTTGTAATAGTTGACCAACTATTGGAAAGAAAATAAAAGAGCAGGCTGAAGGATTTGAAAAATAGGAAGCAGTCAAGGAACTTGTTGCAAAGGAATGGAAGAACAAGTTTGCTAAGTGATATTGAAAGAGAGGATATTCCCATTAGACACTAAACTCAGAAAATAACATTGCAAATGCATTAAACCATAAATAAATTAAATTCTTATAGAACTTTATTAAGAGTCTAATCATATATTTATTGTTCTCATATTATGGTTGAGGATAACAGGTTTCAAGTGTTTAAGTAATTTGCAAAATAGCAGGTAATAAGAGAATGTCAGAGCAAAGATTAAACACTAGGCCTGTTTGAATCCAGAATTTTAACTCTTAATTACATTAATATTATCTTCTGAATTAATATGCTTCTGGTTGACAAGAGGAAGCCATGTAGAGGACTACTCTAGTGGGGTGCAGAAATGATCTTTGTAGATGAATGAAATGAGGTTAGAATATCCATGTTGAACATGAGTGGTGCCCAGTATGATCACATATGGATAACAAAGAGGACAATGGTGAGTTAGATGGCCAGATCTAGAGACAGTGAACAGTGCTGACATAGAAATTTATAAGGGCTAACAAAAATAGGTCAGAATAATTGGATAGCAAGAACTTCAGAAAAGAATGTTAACTCAAGTTACCAAAATAATGGTTTGGAAAGTTAAATAGTAAAGAAGACTCCATATTAACATTTAATTTTACTTAATGTGTTTATATTACAAAGGCTTCTAATGATTTATATTACTTATCACTATTGCTATATTATTAACTACCATAAACTTGGCAGTTACACACACACACACACACACACACCACACACAAACACACTACACACAAACACCTTTATTATGTTAGAATTTTGATAGGTAAGGAATTTGGGCTCAACTTAGCTGCGTTTTCTGTTTTTAGTGTTTTCCACAAAACTGCATTCAAAGTGTTGGCCAAGGCTGAGGTGTCTTCTGAAAGGTGGACAGGGGAAGAATCAATTTCCAAGGTAACATGGATAGTAGCAGAATTCAGTTCTTTGCTGGTTGTCAGATTGAGGACTTTCTGTTTTTGCTGGCTCTAACCTGAAAGCTGCTGTCAGTTATTTACCCAGTGTGCCTCTCCACAGAGCCCCTTACACAATGACAGCTTGTTTCATCAAAAACAGCACGAGAGAGAGTTTGCTAGCAAGATGGGGGTCAGAATCCTGTATAATCCATTCTTGACAATAATATCAGATAATCGTTGCCATATTATATCAGTTAGAGGCAAGTCACAGATCCAGCCCACACTCAGTGGGAGCGGATTGAACAAGTGTGTGAATACCAAGAGGTGGAGTTTGTTGAAGACCATCTACCACATATCTCTAATAATAATCTTCTATATTGAATGACTTATTTTTTTCTCACAGTGGGATGAATAGAGGAGGGTAGAGAAAGACCCTATAGGAACATAAAGACAAGCTACAAAATACAATTTCATTGCTCCCAAATAGTCAGTGAGTGTTGCTTTCCCTTTAATCTCACACATTTGCAGAAATGAAAGCTATTCTCCCAGGAAAATCATATTTCTTGCTAACTTGACTTTTGGTTTACCTCGTAATTTATTTTCTACTTTATTATTGATAAACTGTTTTATTCTTCCATTTACTACAAGAAATTTTAGTCCCAGATCAAAAACCTACCAGTTACTTGGGAAATTACTTTTGACTCACAGTTCACATTGCTGATTTCATTGATAATTACAACAACACCAGCTATAAGGATAACTCTCAAAAAGTAATTATCCGGAAAGTGTTCATTATGTCAAAATGCCTCAGATAAGAAACATATTTTGTGTTATATTGGAATGACCACCAAACAGCAAGGGATATGAGTCCAGTAGTACAATGTTTAATGTGCTGTGGGTTAAAAGAAGTAAAGGTTTTAATACTTGACTACATTTAAAATCTCAAATTGTTAACAGAAATTTTACTATAGGATACTTTGCTGTGAAGCTAATGAAGGTTAAGCTTCAGGGCCCTTCGCTTGGACAGGCCTCTTCCGATGCTTTTATGCTCTACTCCAGGGACTTCGGGGAAGCGAGGGGAGCAAAAACCAGAGCTACAGAGCGCGGCCCCACACTAGGTGTCACTTGCTATACCCTAGTGGTGATTTCCATATCTAACCTGTCCCTAATAAACATTTGCCCCATAGGTCCTCAAGGTACATCATTGGGATCAAGCAACTTTGATTGCAAGGAGAAGAATAAAAACAAGAGGGACGACTGGACCAAGGTGCCATGTGAAGTGACCTGTGAGGATCAACCCAGTGAAGGTAAGGATGGAATTGGCATGGAGAATAAAGCAGGAGGGAATGGCCCATAGCCTTTGTAAGAGCCATTGGGAACCATGTCTACTTAATCAAAAGTATGGAAGCCTTCAAGAGTTTTTCTTAGGGCAAGAATCATTGCCTAAATAAGCCACTGCACAGGAATTTATAGATGTGTCATTACCAGGAAAGAGTTGTGGAGCTAAAAGAAAGTTTTCTAAACTATTAACTACTTTTTTTTTTCAATCGACCATGCTAGATTGAATCAACTTTTTAGTGTCCCCACAGAAAATATTTTAAAATTGCTACATATGAAGAAACAAAGGCTGTGAAGCCAAAATATATAGAGATGTCAGGCAGCTAACTAATAGTATTAATACATTATTTTTCTGAATGTTGTAATGTTTGTGATATTGCCACTTTATTTGCTTTTGCTTTTTAATTTGTTGGAATTCATTTTCTCAAACAAAATAAATGTTTACTTTCATGCCTTTTTTCTTTTTATAAATTTGTAATAATTTTTCCTCAAAGAGAACTTCCAAAACAGTGTAAGTGATCTGCCCTGAACACTATAAAGTCCTTCATCACTGTCTCTTTCTGCCTTGTATATGTAACTATGTATCTGAGCCAATTATTCCTAGTAAAAATCATTTTAAAGTTTTGCTTCTTTCTCTCCTCCAGTAGAAGTATCCTTCTGCCTGCAGTTTCTGAAAGAATATGCTGCATGCAGCATCTCTTCCTTATTGGAGCAGATATCTCATGCCTAGATTAGGTTTATTAATTTACAGAGATTTTTCAGGATAATGCCTAGTCATGAGGCTCATTTTTTAAACCCACAAACAAGGAAGGAAAAATTGGCTTGTCATCCTAGTTCAGGAAAAATTAAGAGGTTTTTTTCTTTCCTACCAGGGATTTAGAGAAAGTCTCTATAATCCCACTGGCATGAATTGCAAATGTAATCACCAATATGAAAAAGGTTAAAAAGCTCTGAAGTGTTGGGCTATGCTGCTTTGGCAAACAAAGGCCTCATTGTTCACAGAGCAGAACTCAGCTTCTGGGTTTCTGTATAATGGTGGTGAGCAGAAACACATTCTTAAACCCTGGGTCAGCAAAGCATCAAACAATAAAATAAAGAATAAGAGATGTTGCCTTCAGAGAAGAGAAAAGAGCAAAATCTCCCTTCACAATGCCACTTCATATCTTGCCTCACTTCATCCCAGTAGTCACTTCTAGCCAGGTTCACAAAGGTTTAATTGATGTCTGGGGTGTGTATAGAACATAAGGTCTCCCTTAGTAAAATATGTTATTATGCTTAAGAGAAACACCTTCATAATTCATTAGGAGCTTCTGAGAATGAAAGCCATTAAGTTAGTCACAAAAGAAAACTCATTCAGTCAAATGAGTTTGTTTTCACTATGCTTTTTTCTCCTTCCGAAAACAAAGACTGAAATTTCTAGAATGCCTGAAAATAAAAATGTGCAACAGACAAAAGTGTGCATATAGGATTAGGTTTAAAAACCTGAGCAAAATGAAATAAACACTGCTGTCTTCAGTTTATCAGTTTAATTCTGATTTCACTCTGATTTGAAAGGGATGGGTGACATCTTAAAAACCAAGTCCAGTTTCTCCAGTCCAGGGAATTACTTGGATTAGGCCTTGGCTATAATGGGTCTTTGAGTAAATGCTGCATTTTTTTTTTTTTTTTTTTTTGAGGCGGAATTTCGCTCTTGTTGCCCAGGCTGGAGTGCAATGACACGATCTCTGCTCACTGCAACCTCCACCTCCCAGGTTCAAGTGATTCTCCGGTCTCAGCCTCCCAAGTAGCTGGGATTACAGGTATGCACCTCCACACCTGGCTAACTTTGTATTTTTTTAGTAGAGACAGTGTTTCTCCATATTGGTCAGGCTAGTCTCTGTGTTCTAAATAAACTACTTATAAGGCTTACTTGAATTTTTCTAAAGGGTGGTAGATATTTTAAATGTTTGTTCTTAACACAAATCTCAAGACAATTGGGCATATCTTTCTTAGATTTAACATTCTACTTTCATATTTTACTTTTACTTGCATTACTGTTGATAGTTTTCTCATATAAGAGCCAAAAGGAGAAAACTTTGAGAAAGTCAAGGTTTAGACAGTGGCTAGTAAAAGTCAGTTTATGGGGTGTTTTAACTACACCTTGAAGGTTCATGTGACTATTACCCACATCTCAGGGATGATGCAATAAATAAAGGCTAGACTCGGGCAGTGACTCACTGAGCTCAGCAACACACTGGGGACGTGCATGCTGGGAGTTACAGTCTAGGAATGGTCAAGTCACTTAGCTGCTCAATGACTGTTACCACCACTGTAAAATGAGGTTAATATTGCTAAGAACTGGGAGGTAAACATTACATGTGATTGCAAAGTTCCTTGAAAACGTAAAGATAATGTGTAAATTCTGAAAGGCACAGGTCATACATCAATGAGTGGATACAATTTGTGCATAGAAGAGAGAGAAGATGTTTTACTCAAAACAGATGATCAAAACTGATTGAGCTTACTTAGCTGGGCTTCAGCCATTAAAAACAATTTGAAAGATGAAAAGAATGAGGAGAAGGAGAGGGAGCAAGAGAAAGAGGAGACTTGGGCAGTGGTTGGGGATTAAGGGATTACCAAACATGTTGAATACGCTAGTAAAAGTCAAATCAATTGACCCTTTTTTCACTTTCTTACTACACTTATGTTTATTCTCCATGATAAAGGCCTTTAAATTTTCTCACCTCCAAAAGCGTTTCTTCTAGAAAGACTACTGTTATTAATTCACCCCTCTGTGAGAATCCATTTTTCTTTTTTTTTCTTTTATTATCATTATTATTATTATTATTATTATACTTTAGGTTTTATGGTACATGTGCGCAATGTGCAGGTAAGTTACATATGTATACATGTGCCATGCTGGTGTGCTGCACCCACCAACTCGTCATCTAGCATTAGGTATATCTCCCAATGCTATCCCTCCCCCCTCCCCCCACCCCACAACAGTCCCCGAAGTGTGATGTTCCCCTTCCTGTGTCCATGTGTTCTCATTGTTCAATTCCCACCTATGAGTGAGAATATGCGGTGTTTGGTTTTTTGTTCTTGCGATAGTTTACTGAGAATGATGATTTCCAATTTCATCCATGTCCCTACAAAGGACATGAACTCATCATTTTTTATGGCTGCATAGTATTCCATGGTGTATATGTGCCACATTTTCTTAATCCAGTCTATCATTGTTGGACATTTGGGTTGGTTCCAAGTCTTTGCTATTGTGAATAATGCCGCAATAAACATACGTGTGCATGTGTCTTTATAGCAGCATGATTTATAGTCCTTTGGGTATATACCCAGTAATGGGATGGCTGGGTCGAATGGAATTTCTAGTTCTAGATCCCTGAGGAATCGCCACACTGACTTCCACAAGGGTTGAACTAGTTTACAGTCCCACCAACAGTGTAAAAGTGTTCCTATATAAGGAAACTACCATCAGAGTGAACAGGCAACCTACAAAATGGGAGAAAATTTTTGCAACCTACTCATCTGACAAAGGGCTAATATCCAGAATCTACAATGAACTCCAACAAATTTACAAGAAAAAAACAAACAACCCCATCAAAAAGTGGGCGAAGGACATGAACAGACACTTCTCAAAAGAAGACATTTATGCAGCCAAAAAACACATGAAAAAATGCTCACCATCACTGGCCATCAGAGAAATGCAAATCAAAACCACAATGAGATACCATCTCACACCAGTTAGAATGGCAATCATTAAAAAGTCAGGAAACAACAGGTGCTGGAGAGAATCCATTTTTCAAATCTCTTAAGTAGTTCTAATTTCAAAATGTGATCTGGTGCTTTGTCATTATGCTTAGGTAAAAAAAGTGAATATTAAGTTTAGTATAAGAAGAAAAAATAAGAACACAAGTGTTTGTGTTTTTACTTTCATGTAAAAAATAAATAAGAAACCAAGTGAAATGCTAACTTGCAAGGGATAGGTGGGAGCTAGAAGAAGGAAATGAGAACATGAGCAAGGCGTTTTTGAGTAATTTTAAAATATGATTTGGTCTTTTGAAACATAATTTATTAATAAATGAATTAAAACAAAAATATATGAAAACAAAACTTATATTCAACCCAAATAGAAACAAATTGTTTGCCATATTGATAAAATAATCATCTGATAATAAGATTCAACTAAAGTAACTTTTGAACATAGTATTCTTTTTTCATATGAGAGAGAGAGAGAGATAAAACAACTACAAATAAATCTTCAAGGCTTTTTTTGTTTTTAATAATAAAATGGGTGTCAAAATTTTGGTAGTATTGTTAGATATATTGATACTGATGGTTACCAGAGTTTCAACTTGGAGAGAAGAAAGACAGATGTGTAATGAAGAAAGTAAAGAACACTATGATACTGTTATTGATGTGGAAGTATCAATATGAAATCATTATATAACTGTCCATGTCATCTATTATCCACCTATGTATGCATGTATATATGCATGTATCTATTTCTTCATATTCTCCAGTGAAAGAGATCAGAAGCAATGACACTCTATTAGTAACGAGCATACCTAACACGCAAATATTTTTTTCTCAATGGCAGTCTCCAGTGAAAGGAACCAGGGCATCTTGAGCAATGACAAATTCAAAATCTGAGTCCTGGAAAGTATAATATGAGCCTGGAACATCTTGTTGTGTCACAAAACAAAGAAGTGCTCAAATATCAGTGAAGCTAGTTTAAAATGATACCAGAACTAGCTTAAAGGGCTTACCATGGCCAAACAAGCATTAAAAAAGTAACTACGCGAATGGATTTGAACACCATTGAAATACACGTGTAAATATATGTGTGTGTGTGTGTGTGTGTGTGTGTGTCCAAAGTTTAGGAGAATGATAGGCTTTAAGAACAGTTATGTAGGCCGGGCGCGGTGGCTCACGCCTGTAATCCCAGCACTTTGGGAGGCCGAGGCGGGTGGATCACAAGGTCAGGAGATCGAGACCACTCTGGCTAACACTGTGAAACCCCGTCTCTACTAAAAATAAAAAAATTACCCAGGCATGGTGGCCAGCGCCTGTAGTCCCAGCTACTCGGGAGGCTGAGGCAGGAGAATGGTGTGAACCCGGGAGGTGGAGCTTGCAGCGAGAGGAGATCGTGCCACTGCACTCCAGCCTGAGTAACAGAGCGAGACTCTGTCTCAAAAAAACAAACAAACGACAAAAACAAACAAAAAAACAGTTATGTAGAAGGCCCCCAATCTTCTGTCTCTTCCCTCTTTTCTCTTTCATCCCTGTCTCCTCCTCTTCTTCTTGATCTTAGAAATTCTGTGCCTCTGGTCGTTTCTCGGAATACATTGATAATAGTGTCTCCTAAACTACGAGTGACATTATCACCCCTTTCAGAATTATTAAAAAGATTTGGGAAACCAAAAGAATGAATCTTTAATGGTGAACTATATAAAATTATGCTTTTTAGTTTTTACCTGCACCTTTTAAATGATGCTAATATAGTAAGACTTTACTCAGTCTGCACAGCTGATTTATAAGGCTCTCTTTTTTTATTTTATTTTATTTTATTTTATTTCATTTTATTATTATTATACTTTAAGTTTTAGGGTACATGTGCACAATGTGCAGGTTTGTTACACATGTATACATGTGCCATGTTGGTGTGCTGCACCCATTAACTCGTCATTTAGCATTAGGTATATTTCCAAATGCTATCCCTCCCCGCTACCCTCTACCCCACAATGGGCCCCGGTGTGTGATGTTCCCCTTCCTGTGTCCATGTGTTCTCACTGTTCAATTCCCACCTATGAGTGAGAACATGCGGTGTTTGGTTTTTTTTCCTTGCGATAGTTTGCTGAGAATGATGGTTTCCAGTTTCATCCATGTCCCTACAAAGGACATGAACTATTCAATTTTTATGGCTGCATAGTATTCCATGGTGTACATGTGCCACATTTTCTTAATCCAGTGTATCGTTGTTGGACATTTTGGTTGGTTCCAAGTCTTTGCTATTGTGAATAGTGCCGCAATAAACATATGTGTGCATGTGTCTTTATAGCAGCATGATTTATAATCTTTTGGGTATATACCCAGTAATGGGATGGCTGGGCCAAATGGTATTTCTAGTTCTAGATCCCCGAGGAATCGCCACACTGACTTCCACAATGGTTGAACTAGTTTACAGTCCTACCAACAGTGTAAAAGTGTTCCTATTTCTCCACATCCTCTCCAGCACCTGTTGTTTCCTGACTTTTTAATGATTGCCATTTTAACTGGTGTGAGATGGTATCTCATTGTGGTTTTGATTTGCATTTCTCTGATGGCCAGTGATGATGAGCATTTTTTCATGTGTTTTTTGACTGCATAAATGTCTTCTTTTGAGAAGTGTCTGTTCATATCCTTCACCCACTTTTTGATGGGGTTGTTTGTTTTTTTCTTGTAAATTTGTTTGAGTTCATTGTAGATTCTGGCTACAGTAACCAAAACAGCATGGTACTGGTACCAAAACAGAGATATAGATCAATGGAACAGAACAGAGCCCTCAGAAATAATGCCACATATCTACAACCATCTGATCGTTGACAAACCTGACAAAAACAAGAAATGGGGAAAGGATTCCCTATTTAATAAATGGTGCTGGGAAAACTGGCTAGCCATATGTAGAAAGCTGAAACTGGATCCCTTCCTTACACCTTATACAAAAATTAATTCAAGATGGATTAAAGACTTAAATGTTAGACCTAAAACCATAAAAACCCTAGAAGAAAACCTAGTCAATACCATTCAGGACATAGGCATGGACAAGGACTTCATGTCTAAAACACCAAAAGCAATGGCAACAAAAGCCAAAATTGACAAATGGGATCTAATTAAACTAAAGAGCTTCTGCACAGCAAAAGAAACTACCATCAGAGTGAACAGGCAACCTACAAAATGGGAGAAAATTTTCGCAACCTACTCATCTGACAAAGGCTCTCTTATGTTAACCAAGTTTTAAGTATAGCCCATGTGCCACCATTTCTTGAAAAAAAATTTTAAATGTCCAGTTTCTTCTTAGTTCAGATGAAGGTTAATTCCATGGACTATACATGTGACTAGATTTACTCTACTTTTTTTCATTGTTTTTACATGTATTTTCTCAAAGGCTTGCTTTACAGAATCAAACTTATCTTTCTGTATTGCGAATAAACTTGATATTTTTGAAATATGTGTTATAGCATGGCTAGTATCCTTAGATTCCCAGGAATTTTCTTTCTACTGTGTTTGGAAGTGGTAAGACCTTTTTCTTCGTACACTCAGAAAGGGATCTGTTGTGGGTCTTAGATGAGTAATGGTCAATTTGGGTAGGAATAGTATAAATCCAAGTTAGTGCTTGTTTTTTTACTATTTATTTTTACTACAGTTTCTCACCAAAACTACCTAATGAAAGAAGGGTAATTTATCTGGTTTAAATGGGTATCAGTGAATAATGAGGGTGTCTGATCCATGATTTGCAGTGCTAATAATGCAAAACACATAGACATGAGGTCATAGGTAAGTTTAGGAACTTACCATATGGTACTAATATATTTATATCACTTGCAGACAATAATTTTTAGTGATTGCCAAAGTGAATGACATTAGTCCACTAAATGGCCTTGTTGCAGGTTTATTTAAAACAAAAAGTCAGTTTTATTTTATTGTAAGCATGAAAACTTTAAATGCAGCATTAATGGGTAAATTCCTTTTGCTCAAATTTGACAACATTAACATAAATATGGTAATGCATTTGAAATGCTTAGCATAGCTCTTCACTTCTAGAGAATATTTAATATATACTAGCTGTCATTTATATACAGCTCACAGTTATTTGTGTACTATTGTTTGCCTTTCTCTTCCACTATAATTTTCATCAGGGTGGATTTTTTCCCATGATTTTACATTCACCACTTAGCATGGTTCCTGGAGTACCACAAGGGTTCAATAAAATATTTGTTGATTAATCAAAACCATTCTCCCCACCAGAATTCATATTTACTAAGTGCTTATTTTATGTAAATTCTGTGTTCAAACTAATACACAAAGCAATTTCTTATAAGGTTTTTACTATGAGACATAATTTGCATTACATTGTCCATCATATAAGGAATAATAGCATTGATTTTGTAGCTGCATTATCTTATTCAATAGTGAACTCAGTCATGTAATATAGATATTAATATTTCCATTTTATAGATGAGAAAACTGAGGTTGGTCAGATTAATTGTAAGAGTTCTGTCCTTGCCACGATATCTGAAATTCAAAATAAATATATTTCCTGCATCTCTGTTATTAGATGTATCTGTGAAGCACTTTGACAATTATTAAAAGAAAAGCAAATTCTAGCTCTCACAACAATGAGTATGTTCATAGTGTTAAAAAGCCTCTTATGAGATACAACTACATTATGAAAAGAGACCTTTACTGTGTGAACAGATTGGAAAGGAGTCTGGAGATGCTAGTTGAAAGGGCAAAGATCTCAGAAATAAGGCTGTTTGTGTTTGACAAGCTGCTTCCATTTGGTTAAATAAGAAATAGAAGACATCACAGATAAATGTCACATAGGCAAAATGTTTTAGAGATACTGTAATCACTGGCTTATGGGAGATTTGTGATACAGCCTTGGAATGTGTGCTTACTGAATCATGTGCCAAAATGGATGTGGAAAACTAATTATGTTTAGATGAAATGGAAAAGCAAAATTGATACCTGAAAATTTTGCAGGATTAAGCAAAATTGAGCATGACAACAAAGAAACAGACACAGAGATTTAGATATTACTTTGGAGTTTTAAATGTCATTTCTGTTCACTTCAATGGAGGCAAGGCATTGACAAACATGTCAACATATGGCACTTAACAATTTGACAATGGGATTGAGTACCAGTGTACCGCACCTGCATCAGCTCCCCAGATTTTCTGTAAATCTGCTGTTCTTTGTCAATGATAGAAATTACCTTAGAGAGTGTTAACACAGTGTGCCCCAATTAAGAAAATGTAGAAATTATATCTTCATTATAAAAATTCGAGGATCCTAAAATTTTGTTCCAGGTTTGTTGTTAATATTGCACATTATTTACAAATAATTGTTTCAGTTGATCTGCTTCATTAATAAAATTTATTTTGCATAGCAAGCTGCAAATAAGACAGTGTAGACAACTGGTATACCAACTTTTTTAACATAATTTTTAGAATATATATATATCTATATATTTTAAATACTACATATATTATGTATACCTATATAAGGTATATAAATGCTTTTGTTAATTTTAAAGATTTTGTGATACTTACTAGTCTTCAGTATACATGTATATATTTTGTCCTTATAAAACATTTTTTGCAAAATACTTGCATACATACCCCATATGTCTAGAGTTGCTTTTCTTTAGCATGTAGGAAAAAGTTTTTTTGACTAGGCCAAATTCACCACCACTGTAGGCAAATTCTGTACAATCTATGTCTATAATATATGTAAATTATCTCAGATATCATAATAAAAATGTCAGGATGTAATCTGGGATAGTAATCTTGGATACTTTTTTGAAGCACTTTTAAATATTTGCTCTGTAACCAACATTGATTGGTATAACTAATACTCTTATTTTTTAACTAGAATGATGTCATAATATTATCATATTGTTTATCTGATACTAATAATTATAATAACAATTTGCTTTGGATATAAATTTATATGTTGAAATTGACTTCCTTCAGTTATTGAAGGCCAAAAATACATACTGAACTATAAGGAATATAGAAAATATTATTCATGGTTGATAAAATCAAGGTATTTAACATATCTCAGATGTAAACACATAAATAACTATGATGTTTACATATGAAGTGTTTGCAGTGTTTGTGAAGGAGAATGGTACAACTGAACCAGTTTGGAGAGATTATATAAAGAAAAATGCATTAAGGTAAGAATTTAAAGACAGTTAGAATTGATAATGAATAAGCATTCTAGGCAGATTAAATTATTTATGCAGAATAAGGGAGTGGGATATTACCAAGTGTATTCAAAGGACAAGATGGTAAAGAACAAATTGGATCAACAGAGTCTAGTTGGGCATAACTGGACAAGTAAGATTTTTAAATACTAGATTATAAAATTTTATAAACCAACATTTTTCAAAGTTGCCCCATGGAACATCATTACTTCTTGGAAATACGGAAGGTATTTTTGAACGAAGTCTCCCTCATCAAAATCTAAAGAGATAACTGTATATTTTGTCCTTTTAAAGGTTCTGAGAATCCATAGAGTAAAATTTCTATTCCTCTTCAGCCTTGCTTAACCCAGCATTGTCCCAGTTATTTGGGCACTGACTTCTTTTTTTGCTTTCTCTGTTCTGACCAAATGCCTTGCACAAATATAGCTATAAGCAATGAGAAGCCATTAGTTTTTAGAGCCTCGAGTAACTTGATAAAAACCAAGACTTCAGAGCAACCATTTTATGCTTATGTGATGTGGAAAGAATGAGAAGAAAGCTGGAGATGGAGAGACGAGGGTCAGAAACCAGAAAGGAAATTAGCCAGCTTTTCAGTGTATTAGACATAGTGTTATGGCAGTGAGAATAGATAGGAACATTAATCAAACAGAATGTGAAGTCTCCGGTAGTAGATTAAATATAGAAGTACAAGCAGAAGTCAAAGTTAAAAATAATTTAGTGAAACAAAACATCAAAAATTGTCACTCACATATTAATGTATGTTTAGAAAAGTTCTCCTGAATTGGAGTTCTATATTCATTCTGGAACTTTACTTCAATGTTTTAACAACTTGCCAGCCAGAGAATTGTGTCTGAATATTAATCACTCCAGCTGTATTTCACCCCTTTTCTGGTAGTATTTCAGAATTTTTCAAGTAGTATAGATTGGGGTCCTGCAGAGTTCTTGTTAATCTAATTTCTCCTGACTTGCAAAATAGAAGATGATTTAAACATCTTTGAAAATGATTGAAACACAGGCCTTAATTAATTTTAGGGAGGTGGCTTGCATATATTTTGCACACATGGCTTGCAAATGATTCTAGACTTACTAAATTAGGATCAAAGAAAATATATTGGAAGTCATATGTATAAGATTTATTTTAAAATATTTTCATCAGGCTTGGAAACCTTTTATTAGGTGTCAATAAATTACTTTGACCCAGAGATGTGTAACCATATTTTATATTCATACCAAAATATGATATGGTGTCTGTGGGCTGAGGAGTCATTTGACTGGACAGGATTGCAATTCTACCTGTCCCATATTAGACATGTGGCCTGAGGCAAGTTATTGTAAGGATCTGTATCACATTTTTTAATCACTATTTTGGAGGGGTAATTATATTCTCCTCAATGACTGTGAAATGTGTGTGTGTGCATGTGGAATGGCTGGCATAGAGCCAGGCATATAATCAGTCGTCCGTGTAGTTGAATCCCCTGTCTCCTCACTTCTTAGTCTTCAAACAGTTGTGTTAACTGAATTTTTAAACTGCCTCTAAAATCTTCGCCATTAACTTTTACTTAAATCATTTCGCCACCTTTCATCTCTGTCCATTTTATGGTAGTGATTCTTTTCTCTGTAGCACTTTTCTTCCCCTACACATGAAGACCAGGGTTTATGGATTTATCATTTTCATTCTCTTTATCAATCTCACTTTTGCCAAGGTAAAGAAGGATGACTATTTCCAAAAGAACTGATTCTGTTTGTAAGAAACCTTAGGCCCAGATCTTTCTGAAAAAGGCTATTTGAAGTGGAATGTGTGGTTTTAGATGTAAATTCACTCCCATAGTCCTGCAGACAAGATAAACATGTTCATTTTTTAAATAGACACTTTTCATAGGAATATCAGTCTAAGTACACAGCTGGGATACAAGATAACAATAGCTCTTCCTAACCAGCTTTCATTACAGAACTTACAGTCACATGTAAAAATCATTTCTTTTAACACAAAAAAGAACAGCAGTAGATGGCTGGAATTTCTGACATATTCCATGGGCTACCATTATATTTGATATCATTTTCATAGCCTCATTGCCTTCCAGTTCTCTGGGGTAGAAGTAAACTACTCTCAATGTACTTGAGTATCCAGAACCACTCCCCTGCTCCATGTACCCAAAGCCCTCTATTTATTTATTTATTTATTATTTATTTATTTATTTTGAGATGGAGTCTCGCTCTGTCACCCAGGCTGGAGTGCAGTGGCGCGATCCCCTCTCGTTGCAAGCTCCGCCTCCCGGGTTCACGCCATTCGCCTTCCTCAGCCTCCCGAGTAGCTGGGACTACAGGCGCCCGCCACCATGCCTGGCTAATTTTTTGTGTTTTTAGTAGAGACCAGGTTTCACCGTGTTAGCCAGGATGGTCTCAATCTCCTGACCTCATGATCCGCCCGCCTCGGCCTCCCAAAGTGCTGGGATTACAGGCGTGAGCCACCGTGCCCGGCCCCCTCTATTTATTAATTCAACAAAAAATATTGAGCACGTACTATGCAATGGTTGGGTTGCCAATGTAGTGATATACAACAGATTGAGACAGAACCACGGTCCCTGCTTCCACAGATACCCTGTTGTTATGTTGGGACTAACATAACACTAGAATGGAAGCTTCATGAGGAGAGACTTTTTTTGTCTGTTCTCTCATTTCATCCTAGGTCCCAGAACAGGGCCAAGCATTAAGGAGCCTCAATAAATATTTCTTGAGTAAAATAAAGGTATGAAATAATGTGGGTAGTAGTAAATATAATGAAGAAAAACAAGGCAGAATAAAGAAATGGAATGTAGGTTTATACAAGTTATTGTTTGGGGCTCTTTTCTACTTTTCACAAATGTCATCCAACGAAGTGTGATCCATACTGATTCCATACCTGACTAGTACATCAATTTCCAAAGCCCCATAGACCACCTCTTTGAAATAACTCTCTGTCTTGATTTCTTCCTCCAGAAACTAATCTTCATCTGTGTTTAGGCCCATTATCTTCTTCCATAGTTAGGGCTACAGATTTGTATTAAGGTTTTGTTTCTCTATGAAATATTTGCTGCATTTAATATTGGCATATAACAAGTTAACTCCAAACACAGAGATAAAATATCAGACTATTTTATTTCTTACTAGCTCCCAAATAAAACTGTTTTGCAAAAGCCATGACAAAGTTTTCACTGTCCAGTGAGATGAACCACATCAGAGGAATATAGTCAATTATTGGAAAACTAAACATATTGCTTGTAAGATAGTCTTTTGGAATTAAGACATTTTCTTCATTTTTAGTTTCATAATGCCTATTATTATAAAATGATATTCATCTCAAAAAGTAATATTGTTTTTCTGGTTGTGTAACGTATTTGGCAACTGCAGAACTTAGTAATCCTACATCAAGATCTAAATTTGAGGAAGATGGGAATGTTAACTGTGTATAAAGTCAACATCCTAAAATTTCTCTCACTGGCAATTTAGTGATAAATAAAACGAATGATTATACACGCACATATGTACTTGTTTGCGAAGTCCTTGGGGTAGAGATTAATTCTATATTTAATATATGCATTCCTAGTGCTCAATACTTGGAAACAGTATATGCACAATAAATATTAATTTACTGAATAAACAATTCTAGGCTACCATTCACAATAAACATAAAGAAGGAATATGAAATAAAATACCATGTATGAGTTTAAAAACTTTTGGATTCTATGAGGGTGCTCACCACACCAGATGGGATAGCAAATAAAAATGTAAAACAGTTCAGATCACAGATCTTTTTGGTGAACAAATAATGAATAAGAGAGAAGAAAGGATTTTGGTGCATAGTTAATCTTTATCCAACCCCCATCCCAAACTTGAATAGTTACAAGAATAACTATACAGCTTTGCTAAATCCCAATCTAAACTTAATATATACTTTATTACATGGAAATCACAAATATAACTTAGAACCTTCTATAGGTTCACATTTCTACACTGAAAATTACTCAGTTGCACTAGATCTGCGTTTGGTTTGATTGCTCACTAATTGTCGAGTGTATGTTGTGTTTGCTTTTTGCCTTTATATGCTCTAAGCATTCCTCTTAATATCCTTGGTTCTGTGGTCATGTAATGTCAAAATTATTGTTTCCATGCTTAGATCCCTAATGCTGAATTTGAAGAGATACGGAGATGTGTGTGAATGTTTCCTGATGGAATTTTAGGTGAGAGAGAGAGAGACAGAATAAATAAAGGACTTAGAATGTCAGCCCCTCTCTCAAGACAGTAAATTTTTGAATTAACTGAATTTGAGGCGACTCCTATCAAGCAGTTAGTGACACTGTTCATCAGCCACTTTAACACAATAAAGTTGAAAAATAGGATCAAAGAACCTGAAGACAGAAATAAGCTGAACAGGCATGTAGGCACTAGTGTGTGTAAAATTAAGACAAGGAAAAAATCATTCTAACTTAAAAGCATCCCAAATGGCTCAGAATGCAACTGAAATAATGATATGTTATTTCCCACAAATATCTAATGGCTCCAACATGAGGAGCTAACTATAATGAAGAGTCTTATTAAAATATAAAAATCACTGAGGGAGCATGCAGGAGCAATCCAATCTCGGCAGCACCACTTTATGGGCAGTTCTTAGTTTGAAGATCAGTGAAGGTGCCAGTGCTTCTTAATTTATCTTAAGCCTGATAATTTGCACTTCGCTGCAACTTTTCTCCTAACAAAGCAGAACACAAATATTGAAATAAAAGTAGCATAATATTATTTTAAGGTGTTTGTACTGAAATTTAATTAAAACATCAAGTCATATGACACTAGAGACTAGTCATAAATAACAATTCTAGGCATATATAAATTAGATTTAAGTAGCAGATAATAGTCAAGACTATACCTTTTGGCTTGAAGCAGTGTTTTTTTTTTGTTTGTTTAAAGGTAATTGAGGGAAAACATATGATATTCACATTTTCCGTAATTCATATTGACATCTTTGAGCATACTTCACAATAATAATAATGAAAATGAAAGTGTTCTGGCTGGGATTGACAGATTTAGCAACACGATCAAATAAAAAAAGACAGGTATTCAGTAAAATTTAAATTCTGGATAAACAATGATTATTTCTTCGTATAAGTTTGACACATGCAATTTTGGAGAATGCATATACTAAAAATTATCTATCTATTGTTTATCTGAAATTCAGGTTTAACTGGAAATCCTGTATTTTATCTGGTACACCTAGGTTCAGGCCAATGCTAATCAAGATAAATTGTATGCATGGTGCTTTAGTGAGTAAATTAAATAGGTCTAATTGTATATTATCTTTAGATAAAACAATCATTTGAAATACATGATAATTGAGAGATAGAATGATACAGCTGAGCAATATTTGTGTTTCACTTATTCTTCCAGGAAACACTAATGGAGATCATTGTGCAACCCTCTTGAAGTTAGGTAAAGTTATATGACTGAGTTCTACATAAAAGACTGTGGGCAAAAGTGATGTTCACCTCTTCCAGTCCCCTCTCTCCCTTTCCTTTTCCTTGTCTGACAGTTTGAGGTAAGGCCTCCAGTGGAAGACCCTGAGCCTTTATGATAACAGTATCAAAATATGGAAGGGGGCTGGGTACCTGAGTGACTACATGGAAAAGAGAACCAACTCCCCATTTCTTCCTGCCACCACTAACACACAGTAGATGGTGAAGTGCATGGCAAAGGAACAAACTCTCAACGTTCTGAGGCTGTTTGTTTCAATGGTTAGTGTGACTTAATTTGTCTAATAAAGATATTAACAGTTTGAGTAGGCTGCTTTTGCAACTGAAACTTCCAACATGTAATTACTGGCTTATCAGACTGGAGGTAGGTGGTGAAGGAACAGATATAACAGGATGGACAGCTATATATCTGTGTTATTCAGTGTCAAATATTTAATTAAACAGTAGAAGAGAGAAAGTGTATCTACTGGGATCTACCTTTAAGAAATGAGGTTGGTTAAAAACTGTTATTGTTCTCTTTTGGATATGGTTATTTACTATGCTGAGCAATGTATTACCTAAAAAGATAAATTTAGGAAAGAATAGGCAATATTAAATGAAAAGGAATAGGAAAAAAAAAACCCCAGAAACTTGGGTTTATTCAGGTTGTGAAGTACTTACCTGGACTCCAAACAATTTTTTAAGAGTGATTTAAAAGACTTTTGTAAAAAAATAAAACATAAAAATTAAATAAATAAAAAATAAAAGCCTTTTGTAAGATTTCCTACTTAAAGTAACTCAGACCTGGAACACGTTTAGACTGAGGGTATGGATATGACATCCAATTAGTTTTAGATAGATAGTCACCAGGTGTGCCATTAAGTTGAAAAAGAGAAACTTAGAGGTGAGAAAGCAAAGAAATAAATTTATCTAAGAGAATATTCTGGACTGCATAGATTAAGAGCCTACCAATACTTTAGGGAATTTTATTGCCTTTAATTATTCAATCTGTAACACAATCTTTGGACTCAAGTTTGCTTCCATAGGAGCTAGTCTGAAAAAGTTATACAGGATTAAAATCCTTACAAAAGACAGAGACAATAAGTTAAAAACAGAAGGAAAATATCTTCCAGAGCAGAGCCAAGATCAAAGAGAATAACGAACAATATGTTATATTGCCTAGAGATCTTAGGCTTTGTGTTGAATCCCTTGGAGAGAGGCTTTGGGTGTTCCATAGATAGAATAAATGGAACAGAAGATATTTGTTGATCAAAAGGACAGAATCCACATTTCTCTTCTTTTAAAAGTTAGACTAATTTCCCAGTCTTTTTGAAGCAAGGTCATGTGACTGAATTCTAACCAATAGAAAGCAGACAGAAGGGTCTATGACTATCTTAGTCTGCTCAGGCTGCTATGATATATTATAGATGGAGCAACTTAAACAAATTTATTTTTCATCATTCTGAAGGGGAAGAAGGTCAAGAACAAGGTGTCACCCAACTTGACATTTCGGAAATGGCTGCATATCATACTTCTCCACTGTTCTCCACACTTACTCTCTCCCTTATCTCCGAGCTGGTAGCAGAGGAGCCAGCAGAAGACAGCAAGCCCTTGGTATAGATAGAGAAGCCATGGATGAAAAGAAGCAGGCCTAAATGGCAGAGCAAAGTAACATAGCATTCCTCTCTACTATCATCGTGTACTGGATAGGCCCCCACAAATAATCCTGTATTTTGGTAAACCAGTGAGTTATTAGCATTAGCAGTTTACCTATGCTGATAAACACAGTGATTAAAAAAACAAACACAATCTTGAAACACTATACAGTGACATTTATAATTGGTTTAAAAATAAACTTTTTTTTTAATTTTTTATTTTTTATTATTATTACTATTATTATTATTATACTTTAGGCTCTATGGTACATGTGCGCAACGTGCAGGTAAGTTACATATGTATACATGTGCCATGCTGGTGCGCTGCACCCACCAACTCGTCATCTAGCATTAGGTATATCTCCCAATGCTATCCCTCCCCCCTCCCCCCACCCCACAACAGTCCCTGAAGTCTGATGTTCCCCTTCCTGTGTCCATGTGTTTTCATTGTTCAGTTCCCACCTATGAGTGAGAATATGCGGTGTTTGGTTTTTTGTTCTTGCGATAGTTTACTGAGAATGATGATTTCCAATTTCATCCATGTCCCTACAAAGGACACGAACTCATCATTTTTTATGGCTGCATAGTATTCCATGGTGTATATGTGCCACATTTTCTTAATCCAGTCTATCATTGTTGGACATTTGGGTTGGTTCCAAGTCTTTGCTATTGTGAATAATGCTGCAATAAACATACGTGTGCATGTGTCTTTATAGCAGCATGATTTATCGTCCTTTGGGTATATACCCTGTAATGGGATGGCTGGTTTTAATACATTAAAAGATATCTTAGGTTTGGTGATTTAGGATACATCAGCCAATCAAGTTTCTCATTTACCAGAGAAAATGTGTTAAGCTTTACGCTTGATTTTGGACTACACCTTTTATTAATGCTTTCTCTGACATTCCAATCAGATAATGTTATTCTCTTTTTATGGGTAATACTTTTGAAATGCAAGATTCTGAAAACCAGAAGCTTCAGTCTTCTCTTTTGAAACATGGTGAATTAATCATGTTGATTATTTTTAAATTCTTCTAACAGTATTCTAATTTGTCAAACCTCGCATCAGATTCGCTATATTATTAAAGAGAGGTTTATGTAACAAGACAAAAATCACAGCAAAATGATATAGTTCAACATGCTATTACTGACTGATTTTATCCATAAAAGGAAAGGAGATTGGAGGAGACTCTGAATGGAATTTTGCATAACCAATATGAAAGAGCCTTTAGGCACTGTTTTTAGCCTAAAAATTGACAAAATGAAATGAATTATCAAGAACTCAAAGTTAAAGTGAACTTTCAATCCATCTTATTTATTTCATTAAAGCCCTTAGAAGCAACTTTGTTCATTAGTTACTTGGCTTATATTTTAATGCTGCAAAAAATGTGGTTGTTATGCCATCCAAATACAGTCTTTTACTGGATGTTTAGCAGTTTTATTATTTTTTCCTGATGCCAGGCGAGGTACCTTTTAACTTAGTTGTTCCCATCCTTTACTCCGTATTTAATCCACCTGGGGATGTTTAAAAAAAATTGATGAGTCACTTCCACTCCCAGATACTCTGATTTAATTGGTATTGAGTATAACGATGGTACTGATAATTTTAAAAATTTCTCAGGTGATTCTAATACTTGGCACAGTTAGGAAATCACAGTTTCAACTATATTTCCAGTCTAGATTCACCAGATTTAACTTCAAGGAAATAATGTTATGAATTCTTTGTTAATGTTTTTTATAAAGATGCTTGAGGAAGACATGCTAGAGCAAAAACTACAACTCTAGTCCTCTTGGATATTTTAGATAAGGTAAGATTTTTAAATTGCACTGATACCTACAGTTAATTTGAATAAAACATTTATATCTCATTTAGTCAGATGATTCAGTGAGAAAGGTGGGGTCATGTTCAGTCACCAAGTGTTAAATCATTCCAATCTGGTGTTGGTCATCTTCTACGTGTTTTTATCTGGATAAACTTTCCTTTAAAAGGGACCCTCTAAAGAATTATTCTAAAGCGTTCTTTTTTCATTATGATGGATGACAATACTGAATCATACCTGAATCACAGACTTGGCTATAACTTTCTAATTGAAAGGACTAAAAGTAGCTAAAATGCCAATTTAAAATATTTAGTGTAGAAAAGTTGTGTAAAATAAAACTTGTTTATTATGATGGCCAAGATAATTCTGTTCCCTCATGAGAAATAACGTATATTTCACTTTCTTTTTGATTTTCAGTTTTTACAATAGCAAAAAAAAAAAAATCTGACATAAATCTAAACATTTAGCTTCACCGTAATTTAACAAATAACTTTGGCAACAAAATTAAATTTAAACATGGCTATGAGTTTTCGAAGTATCAATGTCTTCTGTCAAACTGTGAGTTCTTAGGTGAAGCATCTGATGAAATGTTGCTAGCCATTTTTTTGCTGTAGTTTTTCTTTTCAAACAATTTTGCATTTATTTCTCCATCTGACCTTCCTTCACAAGAGGCAGTTAACAATATATCCATCATATTTTCTTGCTGCGCTTGAGTACAGATCATATTATTTCATTTCAGAAATAATTTCCTGATGCTGTATTTAAGTAGCACATTTTATATCAATGGACAAATCAGTGTAAAAGAATGGGAATAGCCCTGATTTAAGGGAAAAAGATCTGATTTGTGACTTTCAAACTGATTTTTGATTATTACATAAAGATATGAGAAACAAGATCATTCATATTTCATCATAAAGATTGCATCCTAAGTGAACTATTGGACTGAACAATTACAGAGACATTAAACATATTAGAAGAAAACCACCCTTAATTTGTGCCAACAATATTCCGGCCCAGATTCTCCACTGAAGTATTTATTTTATAATTTGATTATTTTCTGCACTTTACCTTTATTGATAGGAAAACAATTATAGAGGTTAAGATCCATTTGCTATTTTATATTATTTCAGAAAATGCTAATATTATTTTTCTTTATAACATGCACCAATCTTGGGAAAAATAAGAAACAGAGAGGAAAAAAAAAAAACCTCTCTGGGTGTATGTATGTTTTCTGGTTAATTTTTGTTTAATTATTCATTCTGAAATAATAATTTATTAGGCCAGCTTTCTTCTCCCAGAAATCCTGTATGCTTATGTGATTGTCAAAAAAATAAAACTTATATATAAAGCTTGTAAGTTAGCCAGAAATTTGCTGGTTCACATCCAGGCAAGAAATTTGCTCTCTTCTATTGTTAGAGAGAAACTCAAATATTAAGTTACAAAAGGTTGTGAAATATTCAGAGTTGACCAAAAAAGTCTTGCCATTCCCTTCAGCTTAACTAAATTTTAAACAGATTTGTTCCTGACTATAGGTCCTTTATCTCACTTTTCCTAGAGCATTTAATTTAGAAAAATTGCAACTATATATTGTTTCCCTGCACCTTTGAGATATAAATCTTCTTGCCATTTTTACAACATAGAAATGTCTTTCTCAAAGAACTCAGAGCATCTCTTTGAAATGAAATTATCAAGAAATACAGGATCCTTATCCCCCAGTCTCTATGGGAGGGTAGGAGCTTAACATCAATAAATGCCAATTAGCAAGCACAGAATGCCTAATCATACTAATCAGCCTTCCTCCAGTGTCCTCCAGTATATTTCCACTAGCTCACCCCAGTGCTTAAAAGTCTCTTGCCCTTTATTTCAAAGGAGTTGAATTTAATCTCCCTCCCCTGTTGCAATAGTGTTGAATAAAGTCTTTCTTGTCTGTTTTTGTTGGTTCTGTGCAATTTTTCTCTGGCAGAGTCAATGTTGCCTTTCTGCCAGTCTCATAAAATATGTGCTTATACAAGCATTGGTTCTGTTTTGTTATTGCTGAGTCATTTTTAAATTTTTTTAACTATATCATTTTAAAGGACTTTACCCACATAAAAAAGGTGTTGCCCTGGGGACTGGCTGAGAGAAATTACAGGTAAGTGAAAAGTAAATGTAAGCATAGGCTTCATGATTAAGCCAAATATATATTGACTTATATAAATCAAATTAACAAATAGAAGTTTGCATTTGTTATTTAATGAATGAAATTTAAAACGTATATAAATGTATACACATTTTGAAAAGTATCCTAAATATGTGAATATTTCAGAGTTTAAGAACAAGGGCACTAAATTACTCATATATTTGATTCATTTCTCTAGTTCACTTTTCATTTGTAAACACTACATAAGACCTTTCTACAAGATTATTTTTAGCCTTTTTAGACAGGTAGTGAAAAGTATAATGAGCTAATTTATCTAAAATACTCCAATTGCTGAGATAACTGACTCCTTTTAACATTTTTTCATTAATTATAATAGATTTTTAATTACCATTGGAAGGTTTTATAATTAGTTAACATCTAGTTATATAATCAGTGACCCTAAGCTTTCTAATTGACATAACACCTAAAAATTACTCAAAGCATGTTGTAGTGTTGCTTCATGTCAATGAATGGAACCTGAATTCCATTTATTTTAGAGAGGATAGGCTAGTGAAATTTATCAAGGATGTGCTGTGGCTTAATGCTTTTTTGGCACACCTATGAATGTCCTTGTAGAGGCTAGAAAAAGGAAATTGACAAAGAAGTTTGTGATTTATATATACTATAGACCCATTATTAGCTAGGGTGAATGAAGTGAGTTTATCAACTCACTTCATTTGTTTTAATTGACAATTACATAATATCAAATTATAACAATATACTTTTCTATAATTTTCAATGGTAAAAATAGTAAACCTGAAAGGAAATGGAATTCAATAATTTAAATTTTAAGAGCAATTTGTTAACAGAATTGATTTTTCCCAATTCTTGTAGCTTTGCAACCAATGACAAGTCATATTTCAATAAACATAAATTAGAGAAAATCTAGAAATATTTTGATGAGCATTGTTGCCATATGCAATGATTGTGTATATCCAATCTACATACCATTGTGCTTCAACTCCATAAACTGTTTTTATTTTTCTCCTGAAGAAAGTTACAAAAAAAATAAAGTTTTATGCACTTGCCAAAAAGCAGTGTTTAAGTTACCAAACTGGTCATCATTTCTACCCCCGGCTCTAATTTGCTTTAGTTAGCCAATTAATTTCCAGAATCCCAATGTATATTAAACTGTGTTGAACTGCTCATAGTCCAGAAATTACTTCTCTGTATCTGCCTATCTTAACTCACCATTTGGATCCCATTTGTTTGACTTGCTCTTTTCAAACTCTCTTTTGGTGCCAAATTGCCCAAATACTGTTTAGTACTAAATTTTTGGCTGACCTTTTTTACCTAATTAGGTGTTCAAAAGACTTTATCCTGCATGTACCAAATATATACTATCATATCAAGTATCCCAAGGCCTGTTTTAAAGGAAGGGATAATAAGAGTACCTTTTAATAATCTGTACATCATATATGCAATACATTAGCAATGGAACACTTATGAATTTGGTAAAAGGCCAGGGCATAATTATTTGCTAATTAGCTAGAATAGTCCAACATTTAGGATATAGCGCTTCTTACAGGACATTTCATTGTACAATTTGAAAAGAAAAGTAATGATCACTTAATTATGTAATAACTATTCTTGTTTTGGAGTTATCTGTTTAGGCAGTTTCATAATGGTATCCAGAGCTAAAGTACTTTATATGTTATGTCATCTTTTATTTCATGTTGAAATCTCCTCAGGGTATGAAATACAAAATGACAGTGATTCAAAGTTGGACAATAATGTGCATTTCTAGGTCCAGTGTTTTTGTGCTGCTAGGTGTGAGTTCTTAAAAATATTTACTACAAATTATACTGATCTATGCTTATCATTAATTAAGAATTTCTGATTTTTTATTTGTAATATTTTTTACTCACAGATATTTTGTTAATAAATGCATTTAATCCTTCACTGTAAATATCATTTCTGCAGCATTGCAACAAAATTCAGCCTTTGAGTATTTTAAAATACATTTTAAAAACTATTTTTATATAAAGTTAATACAAAATTATTTATATCTCTCTCCTTAATAGTAGAAAATGACTTTAAGTGATTAAAACAAAGGATAACTTTTTTTTTCTAAGACATCCTCTTGAAGTTAAAGATGGCTTGTGTATCTTCCGTTCTTGAACTAATGAATGATGTTTCCCAAGAGGCCTGAGCCAAACTGTAACCAGTCCAGCACCTTTGACTCCATTTAGAATGGAAGAATTGAAGATTCTTAATAAGTTTGTTGTACACTTAAGAAAATATAGTAAATAAATATAACAGAAAGGATCTTCAGAAAAGGCGATGGATTTTCATAGGGCCATTTTAAGTTAGTCTTAAGTGGCTTTGTCAACAGAGAAATCTGAGGAGTGTTGCTACTAAAAGCAAAAAACATTAACACATTGCAGAACAGTTAAATGTTAATGCTTTTCCTTGGCTAATTCTCTAAACTAGTTCTAAAAAGTAATTAGCGGTTTTCTATTATATACCAAAAAACCCCACATTTTCAAACTTACACCACTGCTTTGTATTTGGCACAATATGTGTGGGCAACATCGGGATAAGAAGTAAAAGCAAACTACATCGTTGCATTCAGATGGTTACAAATAATGCACAAAAATGAACATGACTTCCCCATTTACAGATTTTGATGTTAGATTCAGATGGAAAAAGTTGTGAAGAAAACTTCTGACAAATGTTCATGCTTATCCAGAGAAGTTCACTATATACCAGCTATGCTTTTGTAAAAGTAATCTCTTTCTAATTTGATCCTATCATTTCTATGATACAAGTTATCTAATAACCACATGCAACTGCTTATAAAACCGCAATTTAAAGAACTACAAACCACTGCTCAATGAAATAAAAGAGGATACAAACAAATGGAAGAACATTCCATGCTCATGGATAGGAAGAATCAATATTGTGAAAATGGCCATACTGCCCAAGGTAATTGATAGATTCAGTGACATTCCCATCAAGCTACCAATGACTTTCTTCACAGAATTGGAAAAAACTACTTTAAAGTTCATATGGAACCAAAAAAGGGCCCACATTGCCAAGACAATGCTAAGCAAAAAGAACAAAGCTGGAGGCATCATGCTACCTGATTTCAAACAATACAACAAGGCTAGAGTAACCAAAACAGCATGGTACTGGTACCAAAACAGAGATATAGACCAATGGAACAGAACAGAACCCTCAGAAATACTACCACACATCTACAACCATCTGATCTTTGACAAACCTGACAAAAACAAGAAATGGGGAAAGGATTCCCTGTTTAATAAATGGTGCTGGGAAAACTGGCTAGCCATATGTAGACAGCTGAAACTGGATCCCTTCCTTACACCTTATACAAAAATTAATTCAAGATGGATTAAAGACTTAAATGTTAGACCTAAAACCATAAAAACCCTAGAAGAAAACCTAGGCAATACCATTCAGTTCATAGGCATGGACAAGGACTTCATGTCTAAAACACCAAAAGCAATGGCAACAAAAGCCAAAATTGACAAATGGGATCTAATTTTACACTAAAGAGCTTCTGCACAGCAAAAGAAACTACCATCAGAGTGAACAGGCAACCTACAAAATGCGAGAAAATTTTTGCAATCTACTCGTCTGACAAAGGGCTAATATCCAGAATCTACAAAGAACTCAAACAAATTTACAAGAAAAAAACAACCCCATCAAAAAGTGGGCGAAGGATATGAACAGACACTTCTCAAAAGAAGACATTTATGCAGCCAACAGACACATGAAAAAATGCTCATCATCACTGGCCATCAGAGAATTGCAAATCAAAACCACAGTGAGATACCATCTCACACCAGTTAGAATGGCAATCATTAAAAAGTCAGGAAACAACAGGTGCTGGAGAGGATGTGGAGAAATAGGAACACTTTTACACTGGTGGTGGGACTGTAAATTAGTTCAACCATTGTGGAAGACAGTGTGGCGATTCCTCAAGGATCTAGAAGTAGAAATACCATTTGACCCAGCCATCCTATTACTGGGTATATACCCAAAGGATTATAAAACATGCTGCTATAAAGGCACATGCACACGTATGTTTATTGTGGCACTATTCACAATAGCAAAGACTTGGAACCAAACCAGATGTCCATCAATGATAGACTGGATTAAGAAAATGTGGCACATATACACCATGGAATACTATGCAGCCAGAAAAAATGATGAGTTCATGTCCTTTGTAGGGACATGGATGAAGCTGGAATCCATCATTCTCAGCAAACTATCACAAGGACAGAAAACCAAACACCGCATGTTCTCACTCATAGGTGGGAATTGAACAATGAGAACACCTGGACACAGGAAGGGGAACGTCACACACTGGGGCCTGTCGTGGGGTGGGGGGATGGGGGAGGGATAGCATTAGGAGATATACCTAATGTAAATGACGAGTTAATGGGTGCAGCACACCAACATGGCACATGTATACATATGTAACAAACCTGCACGTTGTGCACATGTACCCTAAAACTTAAAGTATAATAAAAAGAAAGAAAAATATAACTCAAAAAAAAAAAAAACACAGAAGTTTGGATTAAGGTTACACTGCAGAAAGTGGCAGAGTCCAAATTCAAACTCCTGCTAAGTTATTCTACTCTCATCTTGGCTGGCTCTCTTTGTGTTAGCAGTATAGAAAGAAAAATAGGCCTATTTCAGCAATGCATGCAAGACAACACTTCATAAGGGTTCAAGGGATGAATTGACTCTCTCCTATAGGACTCTTTCTGCCAAATATAGGTTTCTGGCTGCTGCTCTTCTCCTAATTCCACCCTTCCTTGCCTTCTCTGTCAGAGTAATTGTTATGATTATTTATTTGTCATAGTATTATTTCATTATTCTTTTAAGGTTCATGGGATCTGCAGTGATGTTCTTTCTTCATTTCTGATATTAATAATTTGTGTTCTCCTTTTTTCATAGCTTTGCAAAGAGATTTATTAATTTTATCAATTTTTCATATAAGTAGCTTTTAATTTTGTTGATTTTTCTCTATTGCTTTCCTGTTTTCAATTTCATTGATGGAAATCTTTTTTATTATTTTCTTTCTTCTGCTTACTTTGGATTTCATTTACTCTTCTGCTAGTCTCCTAAGGGTGAAATTGTAGATTCCTGATTTAGATCCTTCTTCTTTTCTAATCTACTTATTTAATGCTATAAGTGTTCCTCTAAGCACTGGTTTGGCTACATCCCACAAATTTTGATAAGTTGTGTTTTCATTTTTATTAAGTTCAAAATATTTTAAATTTTCTTTTGAGATTTCTTATTTAACTCATTTATTTTATTTACGGGTATATACTGTATAATTTTTAGATATTTGGGGATTTTCCAGTTGTCTTTCTGGTATTGATTTCTAATTCAATCTCATTGTAGTCTGAAAACCAATATTGTATGATTTCTATTCTTTTAAATTATTAAGATGTGTCTTATTACCCAAATGTGGTCTGTTTAGTTGAATGTTCCACGTGAGCCTGGGAAGAACGCATATTCTGCTGTTATTGAATGAAGTAGATTACAGATGTTCATTATATCCAGATGACTGATGGCATTATTAAGTTCAACTATGTCCTTATGAATTTTCTGCCTGCTGGATCTGTCCCTTTCTGATAGAAGGATGTTGAAGTCTCCAACTGTGATACTGAATTAATCTATTTCTCCATGCAGTTCTATCATTTACATAGTTTGATGCTCTATTGTCAGATGTATACACATTAAAAATGTTATTTTTCATGAAAAATTAATCGTTTTATCATTGTATAATGCCCCTCTTTATCCCTAATAACTTTCCTCACTTTGAAATCTGCTCTGTCAGAAATCAACATAGCTATCCCACTTTCTTTTGATTAGTGTTAGTATGGTGTGTTTTTCTCCTCCATCTATTTACTTCCAATTTATAAGTGTCATTATATGTGTCTTTATACTTAAAGTGGGTTTCTTATAGACAATGTATATTTGTGTTTTAGTTTTTGATCCATTCTGAAAAATCTCGGTCTTTTAATTGGTGCATTTAGATTGTTAATATTCTAAATGACTATGGATATAGTTGGATTAATATTTACTATATTTGCTTAATATTGGATTAATATTTACTATATTTTACTATATTTTAAAAGAAGTTTTCTTGTCCTTGTTCTTTGTCTCTATTTTTGATTCTACCCTTTTTCTGCCTATGTGGTGTTAATTAAGCATTTATATGGTTACATTTTCTCTCCTTTCTCAGCAGATAAGTTGTAGTTCTTTTTTTACATTTTAATTAGTAGCCCTAGTTTGCAATATATATGTACGAGTAACCTAAGTACACTTTTGAATAATACTATACCACTTCATGTGAATGAGAGTACTTTATAATAACAAAATAATCATAATTCCTCCTTCTCATTTCTTCTATCATTGCTGTCTTTCATTTTACTTATACATAAGCATATATAACAATGCGTAAAAAACAAGTTTTTATTTTACCTGTACTTATCCCCTCTCTAATATTCTTCCTTTCTTTATTGCATCCACGTTTCTGACCTATATTATTTTTCTTCTCTCTAAAGAACTTATTTTAACATTTCTTGCATGATGGGTCTACTGGTACCAAATTCCTTCATTTTTGTTTGTCTGATAAAGTATCTTTTTCTCCTTGCCTTTTGCGGGATAATTTTGCAGGGAGCAGAATTCTAGATTAGTGGGGAATTTTTGTGCTCTGAACACTTTAAATATTTTACATCACTCTATTCTTGTTTGAATGGCTTCTGAGAAGGCAGATATACTTTTCTTTGCTCTTCTACAAATAAGAAGTCCCCCAAACCATGGGTGAATTGGGAATTAATTCATAAGTACATACTGGGTGATTTCCTAAGTAAATTTTTCCCAGTCACTAAGTCTTTGTGTTTAGTATGGAGTTAATTTTATTAGTTAAATGTTTTTGGTTGTTATTTTTCCCCAGTATTTCTAATTGATTTTCTTATATATCTTACTTTTCTAGTTTCATTTTGTTTTGCCTTTTGTGCAGTCTTTTGTAAAGGGAAGATAGCCCTTTACTTATCTGATTAAGCAATTTTAACATATATTTTGAAGTCTTTATCACATATTTCCTCAAAGCTATTTTTCTGGAATTTATTCATTTTCTGGTTATTGATTTTATTGACTTTGTGAGCAATTTTTAAAATCATGGATCTCAAAATTTTAACAAAGAGACCTGTTTAGAGGATTGTTTCCACACTTCTAAATTCTTTGCTTTTACTCCTCCTCATCTAACATTTTATGATTCCCGTTGTCTGCTCCCAAGACTCTCCAGTCAGAAACAGGCTTTAAAGTTGTATTTTTGGGCTCCTGTGACATGGTTAAATCAAGAATATCAAAGATCCAGGTAAAATACTCCTGTTGCTTGGTATCATTACACGTTGAATGGCTTTATCTGTGTCTTCCTGCTTTTATAAGTCTACCTTGATGATGATGGTTGGAAATAGTATTTTTGATGATTTGCTCCTTTTTATTGTTTATTTTAATTATTATCTATTCACATGTAAGGAGGTTCATTCTCAGCATCTGACTCCAAAAAGTGAATTAGAGACCTATTGTCAAATGTCAAATCCCTTTGAACTCTTACCTTGAATGAATTAAAACACTGGTATCTATTTCCTTTTTTAAGCTAAGAACACAGTGATTTCATGATTCAATCTCACTCACAATTTTGTAGTTTTATTTTATTTCTTATGTTCTGAACCTATTTATTTTTTCTTGTTCCTATTTTTATTTTACCTATCACTGGAGCTAAGTGGGTGAATCAAATGTATTCTATGGAGTCATCGTGTTGGATGTCTGAAATTCATGTTTATAGTATAAGCCTCTTTATTTCTTATCTTTTATTTGTTATTGGAGAGACACTGTTAATCACTGGTTTTAAATCACATTTTGTCTCATTATATCAAGGATACAACTTTAAAAGTTAGAAAATAGTTTTTTCGTTATTGTAAACGTACCTAAAAGGTAGGGGTTTCTTTGCTGTGGAATTTTAAAAATTACTTCTGATAGATAGCTTTTGGCCTGAATTTTCTATATATTTTCTTGTCATTGCAATGACTAGTATAAGAGATAATGTGGTACTAAAATATACTAATCTCAGAAGAGTATGTGGCTTACATTAAACCCTTACAAAAAATGAAATATGTATTTAATAAGACTTTCATTGAGCAAATAGGAACATTTTAAATTAGTAATGTTCCCTACAGAATGCTAGGTAATGTAGGGATATTATGTTAATATTTGGCTAAATTTATATGAAAACTTTATTTGTATAACTTAACATATTTTAATTAGTTGTGGACTTCTCTTTATAACATTCTTCCTTAAATGATTAATATATTTTGCTTTGAGAAATGGCACATTAAATGTGCATGCACATACCTGAAGAGTTTAATGGATTTATGATTATTAAAACCAATGCATCTATAAAAATTGTTTGACCATTGGGTTTAATGTAAAAGGTCAGAGGGTTCTAGGTTTAAAAATTCTTATTTTTAAGGCTCACTAGAGAAGCTGTAAAAATCTACCTTCCAGGAGAGAGAATTGTAGTTCAGATGTTTACCAACCTTGGCTTTTTAACCTCTGAAATTTTAAAGGACAGTTGTGCTACTTAACGCACTTTTATATTTCTCGATGGGAAAGTGCATTTTCCTCCTACTAAAACCAAGAATTCCTACAAAATTCCTCTTTGAGCTCAATGCAAGAGTGAAATATATACCTTTATAAAAGAATGTGTGAGGCAAAAGACTATTTTATATAAAGAATTGTTTCTTGTGTGGATAAAAGATTTTTGAAAAGTGTATAGGTACCACGATACTACGCTGAATTCTTTTTCTTCTATTTCTCTTTTGGTGAGGGGAGCATACACGTAATATTTTGATACATGCATAGAATGTGTAATGATTGAGTCAGCATATTTAAGGTATTTAAGGTACTCAAGTAATTATAATTTCTATGTGTTGGGAACATTTCAAGCCCTCCCTTCTAGCTATTTTGAAATATACAACACATTGTTTTTAACTCTCGTCACTCTACTCTGCTATCAAACATTAAAACTTATTCCTTTTATCCAACGGTGTGCTTGTGCCCAATTAACCAATAGCTCTTCATCACACACACCACCACACACACATACATTCTGCAGCCTCTGTTAACTATCATTCTGCTCTCTGCATTCATGAAATCAACTTTCTTAGCTCCCACATATGAGTAAAAACATGCAATATTCATCTTTCTGTACCTGGCTTATTTCACTTAACATCATGGGCTCTGGTTCCATACATGTTGCTACAAATGACAGAATTTCACTCTTCTTTATGACCAAGTAGTATTCCAATGGGTATATAAACCATATAGTCTTTATTCATTTATCTGTTGAGGGACACTTAGGTTGATGCCATATTTTGGCTATTGTGAATACTGCTGCAATAAACTAGAGTGAAAATATCATTTTGACATACTGAGTTCCTCTACTTTGAATAAATATCTAGTAGCAGAAGTGCTAGATCATATGGTAGTTCATTTTTTTGTGTTTTGAGAAACTTCCATGCTGTTTTTCATAATGTCTATACTAATTTACATTTCCACCAACAGTGTTTAAGATTTTTTTTTCTCTGCATCTTCACCAGCATTGTTTTTTGTTGTTGTTGTTGTTGTTGTTGTTTGTGTTTAAACATTTTAAATAATAGCCATGCTAACTGGAATAAGATGATATTTCATTGTGGTTTTAATTTGCATTTCTCTGATGATCAGCGATGTGGAACTTTCTTTCATATAGTTGTTGGCAATCGGTCTTCTTTTGAGAAATATCTAATTCATCCCTTTGGACCACTTTATAATGGACTTGCTTTTTTGCTGTTGAGTTGCTTGTATTCTTTGTATATTCTGGATGTTAGTTCCTTGTTGGATAAATATTTTCTCATATTCAACAGATTGTGTCTTTATTCTGTTAATGTTTCCTTTGCTGTGCAGAAAATTTTTAGTTTAATATAGTCCAACTTTTGTTTTAGTTGACTGTGCTTTTGAGTTCTTAGCCATAAAATATTTGCCTAGACCGATGTCCTGGAGTTTTTTCCCTATGTTTTCTTTTAGGAATTTTATAGTTTCAGGTCTTACATTTATATCTTTAGTTGATTTTGAGTTAATTTCTATATATTGTGAGAGATATGGGATCTAATTTTATTATTGTGCTTATGAATATGCAGTTTTTCCAATAGCATTCATTTTAGAAGGTGTCTTTTTCCAATCTATGTTCTTGGTGCATTTGTTGAAAATCAGTTGATTTTGAATACATGGGTTTATTTCTGGGTTCACTATTTTGTTCAATTGATCTATATGTCTGTTTTTATACCAATACCATGCTATTTTGGTTACAATATCTTTGTAATATATTTTGCAGTCAGGTAGGGTAAATTGCTTTGGCTATTAAGGCTCTTTTTAAATTCCATTCAAATTTTAGAATTTTTTTTTTCTATTTCAGTGAAAATGACATAGATATTTTGATAGGGATTTCATTGAATCTGTAGATTGATTTGAATTGTGTGGTCATTTGAATGATATTAAATCTTCTGATCCATGGGCATGAGATGTCTTTCCATTTCTTTCTGTTCTCTTTAATTTCTTTCATCAGCATTTTGCATTTTTTCTTTTAGAGGTCTTTCACCTCCTTGGTTAAATTTGTTCCACAATATTTTAATTTTTTGTAGCTATTATAAATGGGAATGCCTTTTTTTTCTTTCTCAGTTATTTCATTATTGGTGTATTAATCAGTACTCATGCTGCTATAAAGAACTGCCCAAGACTGAGTAATTTACAAAGAAAAGAGGTTTAATTGACTCACAGTTCTGCCCAGCTGGGGAGGTTTCAAAATACTTACAATCATGGTGGAAGGGTTAGCAAACATGTCCTTCTTCATATGACAGCAGGAGAGAAAAGAATGAGAACCAGGTGAAGGGGGAAGCTCCCTTAGAAAGCCATCAAATCTTGTGAGAACTTACTATCACGGGAATAACATGAGGAAAACCTCCCCCATTATTTAATTACCTCCCACCAGGTCCCTCCCACAACATATGGGGATTATGAGAACTACAATTCAAGATAAGATGTGGGTGAGGACACAGCCAAATCATATTAATTGGCTTATAGAAAACTGATTTTTGTATGTTGATTTTGTATCCTGCAATGACACTGAATTTATTTATCAAATGTAAGAGGTTTTCGGTGGAGTCTTTAAGTTTTTCTAAATATATGATCATGTCATCTTCAGAGAGGGACAATTTGGATTCCGCCTTTCCTTTTTGAATTTTTTTTTCATTTACTTTCTCTCTTTTTCCTCTTCTCTGATTATCATGGCAGGAACTTTCAGCACTATTTTGAATAGGAATGGTGGCAAAAGTGGACATCTTTGTCTTGTTCTAGTTCTTAAAGGAAAGGCTTTCAGCTTTTCCCCATTTAGTATGATGTTAGCTGTGATTGTGCCATATATGGCCTTTATGATGTTGAGGAAAGTCCCTTCTATGCCGAGTTCGTGGAGATTTTTTATCATTAAAGGCTCTTAAACTTTATCAAATGTTTTTTTCTGCATCTATTGAGATAATCATATAATTTTTGTCCTTCATTCTGTTGTGATATATTGTATTTATTGATTTGCATATGTTGAACTATCTTTGCACCCCACTTGATCATGGTGTCTTATCTTTTTGATGTGCTGTTGGATTCAGTTTGCTGGTATTTTGTTAAGAATATTTATGTCTATGTTTATCAGGGATATTGGCCATTAGGTTCCCTTTTTGTTCTTGTGTCTTTGTCTGGTTTTGATATTAGGATAATTCTGGCTTTGTAGCATAAATTAGGAATAATTTCCTCCTCTTAAAATTTTTGGAAAAGTTTTAGGATAATTGCTGTTCTTCTTCATATGTTTGGTGGAATTCAACAGTGATGCCATCTAGTCCGGGCCTTTTCTTTGTTGGAAGACATTTTATTACTAATTAAATCTTTCTAGTTGTTATTGGTCAGTTCAGATTTTCTATTTATTTCTGATTCAGTCCTGGCAGGTTGTATTTGTATAGAAACTTACTTATTTTCTCTAGGTTTTCCAGTTGAAATTTATTTTATCATCAATGTTTTTCCTGCCATTCTTTAATAAGAAAGACAGGCATTAATAACTATTTAGCACCAAATATATGTCAGGACACTTCTAAACATGTTGTATTTTTTTCAATTTTACCTTCAGAAGAATCCTCAAATATTGGTTGCTATCCCCATATTTAGGTGAGGATAGGGAAGTATAGCTAAAGTTTAATCTGGGTCTCTTCATCTCTACATTGGAAAGAGAACTGGTCTCTTCCACTTCTATGGTGGAGATGAACTTTCCACCATAAAAATAAATGCATGTATCTGGCTATTGACATAAATTATTAATTAGCCCACCTTGTATCAAAAGTATTTCTCATGTTTAATAAGTAAGGAAAATTAAATTATATAATACATTTACTTTAGAAATAAATTTTAAATCAAACATTGTAGTGGGGCTTGGAATGAGAATTTCCACAGCCAACGCTACAGTCAAAGAACAAAAAGAGCAAGGTTTTGTTTCTTTATTAGTGCAAAAGCACTTACATATTGGTATGAAGTTGTTTAACCCCGTAAGAGGAGAGACAGTATAGAAGACACTGCACAAAATGTAACAGATTCCAGAAATGAGTACACCAATAAGAGAAAGCTGTGCTGCTGATTTTATTTTTCTGTATTTGACAGAAATGCATCAATCAACAAACTTAGATTTGTTGTACTGATTGTCTGGAAGTATAGTTTCCTTACTGCTAAGTATAGGTTAATTTTTGTTGCTTTTTTCTTTTACTGTATGCTACTTCCAAATATATCTATGATTTCTGCAGGGCAAGAGTGATAGGAGTGGGCTCAATATGTGGTTAAGTCTTAACAGTGGACAGGAAGCATGCTTAAGGTCACCATTCTTCAGTGTTGAAGATTCAGAGACCATGATCTTGTTCTCTTTTCTCATCTGTCCTCTTGCCTTATCATCTCTTTTTGGTCCTTCCCTCAACTCTTCCTTCTCTTTAGTCTCTCTTCTATTCACTTTCTATTCTATAACTTTCTATTCTATTCTGTTTGAGAGGCAAAAAGAATAATAATAATTCTGGAGCCTTCATTATTTTTGAAAATATTCTTTGATTTCCTCAGACAATGTATTCCACAAATAAATTTTCTTCCCTTGAAAGTTCTTTATAGAGACCTGACACCAATACAATTTCTTTAATTTGCTCTATGTCGTAAATTTTAAGTGTTTTACAAAGTTGAGGTGCTTAAGATAATTATCAAACTAATATAATAAGGAGGGAGAACATGTTAAAAATAAATCAAGTAGTTTAACTACATATAGTATCATAAACCTTAAAAGACCTTAAAAAAGTCTCCACCTATTAATTTAGAATAAGTAAAAACTGATAATAGAGTGACATGGATAATGTTTAAGCCCATGTACTATTAGTATCATAATTTATTGGTCACAAGTAAAAATATATTTTATGTAAAATTTTTATCAAATTTTACCTTGCTAAAACTATAGTTTATTAAAAGTAAAATAATTTATACTGTATGTCCACACTTAGTGAACTTCAAGTCCAATGGACTGGAGAAATCATAACCTTGATTACTACATCAAAAATGACTTCAATGAAATAAATTACATGGCTTCCTTGATGTTATCTAGTTACTTCTTGGTATCAATTTAGGTATAAATATGCTAATATATTTTAGTTATATATAGGAAATAAGCAAATATGCTAAGCATTTATCTTTCTTTCAACTTATATTGTTCAAGAAGAGACTTAATAAAAGAGAATATGATGCAGTAAATTATAAATGTCATTGGAAAAACATGAGAGCCATGCATATAAAGGTGTTGAAAATGAGCAAAGGTCTCTAGAGATTAGAAAGAGTATAATGTAGGATAATATGTTAAAGAAAATGCATTCCATTATTTTCTTTCTTATCATAGATATTTTATAAAATGATAGAGAAGAAAATATGTTATAGTGAGATATGTTTTAATTAAAATATTACATTGACAATTTATTAATAGAGGTAATTCTAGATGGTATTTGGTTATGAATTTGTTTCCTTTAAAAAGGCTCTCTAGTCTACAAAATATATGAACATCATTTTTGGCAAAATACAGTGAGTATGCTTCATATCCTTATCTGTGAACCACTCTTGTTTCTATTTACTATGACTATTTCCAGAATTTATGGTTTTACATTTGTCACCGCCTGCACAATGGAACTGCTACTTTTATAAAGACCTGTATATCACTGTAGCTGTAACTAAGTTTTCATTGTTGTTTTTAGTTGTTGTCTCTCTTGCTTAAAGACTCTGGCTATTTATCTCAGAGCACATACAGAAATTGAAATGTACAAAAGCGGAAGTTATTAAATAGAGACCACACAAGATACCCACTCTACTTGAATGAAGGCCTTTTCATGACATCAATTCAGCTGCAGTATCTTCAGTTCTTAAAGTGGGGAAGCCAGAATCTCTAGACAAGGGAAGAAGGGCTTATGAGTTGTGTTCTGGTAGGTGTAAGAAATGGTAAGTCTCATCCCCAAGGACATGGTTAAAAAAAAATTTGAGTGGCATTTTTGGAATGGGACCTAGGTTTCTCCATTTTTAAAAAGCTCCAAAGAGCTAAAAATACTTAACAACAAACATTGAGTAACAAGCGTATAGTGAACTAGTCTGAAACTGCATATGAAGTACATGGTGTTTTCTTAGATTCTTGGTTTATTTAGTGTTACTGTGAAAGTCAGTGGAGACTGAGGCATTCTCCTGAACTCCCAGCCTCTCCAGCTACCTTTTATTCTTGCAACTAAATTCATAAAATTAATACTCAAGCTCAGTGTTGACTGAATCAGAAACAACTGTAGATCAAACTCGCACTGCTTTAAGGTTGAAAATGTTTTTTGACACACACACACATGCAAGGTAATAAGAATCACAAATGACAGGTAATTCAGGAAGCAGCTGCAGATACAAAACAAAGCAAAACTTCACATAATCATTTATTGTAGATCTCCTAAGCCATACATTCAATATTTCACATTTTTGTTACTTTGCAGTAGCATTGTTAAAATATAAGTATATAGTCACTGGTAATAAATTTAAAATGTTTAAATTTAAAGTGTAGGGACCAATGGAAACATTTCCGTTTGTCCTCTGAAATTTTGCTGTAAAATTAACTCACAAAAGACTGATTGATTTGAGCAAAGGCATACAAATGTATCAACATGCACATGGGGAAGAACCACAGAGTGATTATGTAACCCCAACCTTCGAGTGTGGTTCAGAAGCATATATGCCATACTGAGATTACAGAATGTATGAGGCTTGGCTCTGGCAAAACAGGTTACAGGAGGGAAAAAGAGGAGACCTGGCTAGCAAAGATGGTTTTGTTGTGTAGGTGGAATCCCACAGGTAGCAGCCCTCAAAAGATGTAGTAAATGTTTCTTTGAGATCTTGAAAGCTGTCTTTTATTTGTTATTGGGGAGACACTGTTAATCACTGGTTTTAAATCCACATTTTATCTCATTATATCAAGGATATAACTTTAAAAATTAGAAAATAGTTTTTTCATCATTGTAAACATACCTGAAAGGTAGGAATTTTGCTTTGGAAGTTTAAAAATTACTTTTGATAGATAGCTTTTGGCCTGAATTTTCTATTTATTTTCTTGTCATTGCAATGACTAGTATAAGAGATAATGTGGTACTAAAATATGCTAATCTCAGAAGAGTATGTGGCTTACATTAAACCCTTACAGAAATTAATGTTTGTTAGGGTTCCACAAGGGAAGGCCTCAGAGAAACCTGGCCACATCGATGCACATTTTCTAGAGATGCAAATCTCCCCCACAAAAGACAGCTTTGCAGGGCTCATTCTGTTTACAAGCCCTCTTAATAGCAGTGTCAAAATATGTTAAATAAGTATATTTTGGGGTGAAATATTTTGATTTCCTTCAAAAGCATAACTCTGAACAAATGCAAGAATAAACAGGAACAGAACCACAGTATGATAACATACCTAATCAAGGAAGGCACTTTTTTATAGCTTGGAATGCATTACTTTTTCTCTGTGATTCTTGGGTAATGCAGAAGTTCAGAACTCCTCAAATTAAATTAGGAAAATGTGTTCTGAATTTGCACAATTCTATTATGTTTTGTGTCCTGCCACTTTAGCCATAGAATGGACATCAGTCTTCATTGAAATATCATAAGACCCCTGCATGAGCAAATTTGATTGAACTTTCTGTTTGCTAAGTTATTGCGTTTCTTACATTCATTTAGAAATGTAAGTAATAATGAATGCTTTTAAACAAAGAATTTTAACATTTCTTACTTTTACAGTTTGTGGGACTATAGACTGCAATTTTTGTGAAGAATTTAAGTATGAGAAGGAATGCTTGTGCCAGAAAAAAAGTCCAAGAAAGACTTACTATCATGGAAAACCAGGAGATAACTCTAAAGAAAAACGATGCTTACAAACTCAAGAGCTCAAAATGATATGAAATTCCTACTCTCTAGCCCCTCTTACTACACATGCAGCTATGGACAAACAATTTAACCACTGTAAACTTTAGTTTTCTTACCTGTAAAACAATGAAGGTGATGATCATGCCTGTGTCATGGAGTAGTTCTTGGAGTTAAATTCTAGCATAATGTCTCCTCCATAGAAAAGACTCTCTGCAATCACATTTCATTTTTTTGAAAAAAAAAAAAAAAAGCATTGAGTATGTAGAAGCCAGGAATGCTGCTAAACATCTACAATGCACGAGACAGCATCTATGAAACCACCCCTGCCACAATATAGAAGTTTCTGGCCTAAAATGTCAATAGCGTCACTGTTAAGAAATTCTGGTTTAATCTATACATTTTAGCAGAGTATAATTTTCTCTGCAGAAAAATATTTATAATTTTATTATGTAATTTGGAAACTAGAAGAAATTCTTCTGTGAATGATTTGTAGAAAACTTTTATTAACTAATAATATCTAAAGGAATAAAAGATAATGATGTTTATGTCTCTGTTTAAGCCTTGAGTAATCAACAAACCCCTCAGAAATGCACAAAACTTCAATTTTTTTAGTCTCTTAAATAGACAATTAGGGTCTTAAAATTGTTGATATAAATGGTGATTTATTGTTTTACATCTCAATTTCTTAGACTGTTACTCACTTCAAAAGAAACTGACTTTGCTACAATGGTACTTACGTCACCAGGTAAGAACTTACATAAAATAATTATAAAACTAACTTTTAGTAACAAATACAATCCAATAATAACACTACTATCCAAAAGAAAAGTATTTAATGGTCAACACAATTTCAGGTCTGCATTTCAAAATGTTTTTCCTGAATCTTTTATTCTTCCTTTTCTGTGACAGTCTTACTAATGCATCAGTACAAAATAATTATTTAACTGTTTTGCAATCCAAGGAACACATTATGATCAATTGGGGAAATATAAAGCTACCCACCATGAGATCCCACCCACTAACAAATGAAATCAGAATCACTTTGTGAAATGTCTAATATCAGAGTCTTTTTTAGGTCCCCCCCAGGTGATTCTCACATGTTCTATGATTGAGAACTTACAGGGCAAGTAGGTCTTACTATCTGCTTATGCAAAGGATAAGTAAATTAGTATGGAAACAGTAGTTTCATTGGCTAATGCCCATTCTTACAGTAATCAAAGCAAAAATTGCACCAAAGTTAAACAAGCAGGGAAGATTTTATTCAAGGCTATGCAATAGGGGAGAGAGACAAAAATGCAGTCAAAACTCCACTAAACAAAAAGCAGAACAGATTGTAAGGGCTGGGGCAGGAAGATGTTAGGCCTTACCCAACAGAGAGTAAGCTGTCTCTTACCTCCATGACAGAATGTAATTTCACACTTTGGAACAAAGGGTCCACCTTAGACTCCTACTCTCTCATAGAGACTGTAAGATAGAGGTGGTATCTCCTTCAGCATGTACATTTTAAAGTTTCAAAGAAATGGCTCCACTAGTAGGTCCTCGAGAATGACACTGTTGGGTTGTAAAACTGTCAAGAAGCTTTTAAAATGATTTGTACATGAAAAGGGCATAGAAAGCATTTACAAGTTTTATAAAGTAAATAAGGAAAAGGAGGTCAGACCCTTGAATCAGAAAGAAGGCTGCCTAAAGTTTAGCCATGCTGAGGATAATATTAAGGCCTCTTTAGACACAGATAATGAGGTGTTTTGTTTTTTCTTAGAAAGGGTTCTCTCAAATTTTGCTTCATCTTATATATACCTGTGAGTTTTATAAAAATACTGATATCTGGTCCGTGCTTGGGTGCTTTACCCTATTGTTGAACTCATAGACTTTTGACTTCTTAAAGTTAAAAAAAAGTATATTTTATATGTAATATATACAATATATTACATATAAAATATGTAAATATAATTTATATATGTTTATAATATAAACATACATAAAATATATAATATATATATTTCTATATAACATATATACTTCTATATAACATATTATATATTTCTATATAATATATAAAATATGTAAATAAATATGAAATATATAAATAAAATATTAAAAATTTTAAATATATTTATATATTATATATGAATATATTTTTATATTTCTACATATAAATATATAATATATAAATATATAAATATATACATTTTATTAATATATTTTATTATAATATATACTTATATTTATATATTTCATATATAAATATAATATATACAACTTTTTATATATTTTATATATAAATATATACAATCATTTTATATATTTATATATAAATACATAATATAAATATATACAATATGTTTTATATGTAGAAATATGTACAATCTTTGTATTTATTCATATATGTAAAATATATAAAATCTTTTTATATATTTTATATATAAATATATACAATCTTTTTATACATTTATATAAATATATACAATCTTTTTATATAATATATATGTACAATCTTTTATATATAAATATGTACAATCATTTTATATTTTATATATAAATATGTACAATATTTTCATATATTTTATATATCAATATATACAATATTGATATATATTTTATATATCAATATATGTATTTCATATATAAATATATACAATGTTGATATGTGTTTTATATATAAGTATATACATATATGTACATATATACATATATACAAATATATACATATATGTACATATATACATATATACAAATATATACATATATGTACATATATACATATATACAAATATATACATATATGTACATATATACATATATAGTATATGTACATATATAGTACATATATAGTATAGTACATATATACATATATACTATATATGTATATACGTATATACATATATACTATATATGTATATACGTATATACATATATACTATATATGTATATACATATATACACATATATACTATATACATATGTATATACTATATACATACATATATAGTACATATATAATATACACATACATATACACACATACATGTGTATATGTACTATATATACACATGTATGTGTATATGTACATGTATGTATATGTATAGTACATACATACATGTGCTATATACACAGTATATACATATATGTACATATGTATATATTTATGTATACATGTACATACATACGTATATATGTATGTACGTATATGTACATATACATATGTACATGTATGTATATATAGTACATACATACATGTATTTATGTATATACATATATAGTATATATGTATATATATATACTATATACATGTATACACTATATACTGTATAGGGTATACACTATATACGCTATATACTATACAGTGTATACACTATATACTATATAGTATATATGCTATATATGTATATACATGTGTATATATAGTATATATATGGATACATGTATATACACATATACACACATATATATACAATATATTTATATATATTCAGGCTATAATTATTCTCTGCACCAGATTTCCTCATTTTTGTTTCAGAAATATTAACTGCCTCAGCTGAGAAGCTTATTTTTGATAATCTGCTAATAAAAATCACAATCAGTATAGTGTCTTTTCTATAGGAAATATTCTTGCAACTTTACTTTGGTTTCCTATAACAGTCTTTCTATCCAAATCAGTGAGATGACTTTACTGTAACAGTCTTTCTATCCAAATCAGTGAGATGACTTTACTGGTTGCACTCTCAGCTCAGACTAAAAGGGCAATAGTACCCCATCAAGTTGACGAGCGGCATTAATTTAGTAGACATATTTGTATGTCCATCTTTATGTAACTATTATATTCATTTTCTTTCTTCAATATGCAAATTAGAGTATTGGTTCCTAATTTCTGAAAGTCAGATTCCCCTTTGAGAAACTGATAAGTGCTCCTGAATATCTTCTGATAAATGCAAAACTACCCATATATACAAAACTGCAAAACTACCCATATATACAAAACTTTTTGCATAATTTCACAATATTCACATATTCATTGAACCTGATTCCCATATTCTAGTGATATAAGGCCCCATTATTAATTACTTATAAAATAAGGCCCAGCCTGGTGACTCACACCTGCAATCCCAGCAGGAGGATCACATGAGGCCAGGAGTTCAAATCCAGAACTGGGCAACAAAGTGAGACACCATCACTACAATTTTTTTTTTTTTTTTAATTAGCAGGACATGTTGACTCACACCAGGAGTCTCAGCTACTCAGAAGGCTGAGGCAGGAGGAAGGATGTCATAAGCATAGGAGTTTGAGGCTGAAGTGAGCTATGATTACACCACCACACTCCAGCCTAGGTGACAGAGTGAGACCCTGTCTCTAAAAACAGAAATGAAATAAAATGAAAAAAAAAAAAACTATATCAAAGTCACTTAAGAACACAGATTTTAAACAGAAGATTCTCTGTCATAAATGATCCAAGCAGTAATTTTAAATCAAATAATTAACCAAGGGACATTAATTTTTACTTTATAGATTAATTTCTTGTATTAAGATATGTTTTAAAAAGTTGTGTGTGGTTCACGCCTGTAATCCCAGCACTTTGGGAGGCTGAGGTGGGTGGATCACTTGAGATCAGGAGTTCAAGACCAGCCTGGCTAACACGGTGAAACCCCATCTCTACTAAAAATACAAAAAAATTAGCCGGGCATGGTGGCGGACACCTATAATCCCAGCTACTCAGGAGGCTAAGGCATGAGAAATGCTTGAACCTGGGAGACAGAGGTTGCAGTGAGCTGAGATCGCGCCACTGCACTCCAGTCTGGATGACAAAGCAAGACTGTGTCAAAAAAAAAAAAAAAATTGTGAAATAAGTAAGTTTAATGGGCTCCCCTTTGTAGGTTATGGGGCCTTTCTCTCTAGCTGCCTTTAACCTTTTTTTTTTTTTTTTTTCCATTTCTGCCTTGGAGAATCTGACGATTTTGTGTCTTGGGGATGATCTTCTCATGGAGTATCTTACTGGGATTCTCTGAATTTCCTGAATTTGAATGTTGACCTGTCTAACCAGGTTGGGGACATTCTCATGGATGATATCCTGAAATATATTTTCCAAATTGGTTCAATTCCCCTGATCTCTTTCAGGCACACCAGTCAGTCATAGATTTGGTCTCTTCACCTAATCCCATATTTCTTGGAGATCACGTCTTTTGCAGGGACATGGATGGAGCTGGAGGCTATTATCCTGAGCAAACTTACACGGGAACAGAAAATCAAATACCACATGTTCTCATTTATAAGTGGGAGCTAAATTATGAGAACACATGGACACATAGAAGGGAACAGCAAACACTGGGGCATTTCAGAGATCAGAGGGTAGGAGGAGGGAGAGGATCAGGCAAAATAACTAATGGGTACTAGGCTTAGTACCTGGGTGAACACTCTGTTCAATAAACCCCATGACACAAGTTTACCTATGTAACACACTTGCACTTGTACCCCTAAACTTAAAATAAAAGTTAAAAAAAAAAGTTGTGAAAAAAAGAAACAAGATAATCTCAAATACTCTATCATTTTTCAGGCATTTGATGAAGCATAGAAGTTACTATAATTAAAATGAAGAAAAAATCTATACCAATATTTATGTATTTGCTTTTGCATCCCTCGATTCTTTTTGGTATTTTCATTCCCATAAGAAGACATTAATACTTTTTTTGTAGTTTTTCTCTTCCTTTTGACATTTGGCTTTAGCAATTGTGTTTGGGAGGTTAGAAATTTTAGCCACTACGTTGCAGTGATACTCTGGGGCTCATGAAGAAGCAGTCACAGTGTAGTGTATCATGACAAACTGAAATGGAGTTCCAGCTGTGTGAAGGTAAATTTTCCAGCCACACTAGCACAGACTGAAATAACTCACCCTTGAAGGCTGCTGCAGAAAGCATCAGTCTAGATCGCAGACTGCACCTATCAACCACTCTGTAGTGCTGCCTGCAGCAGACACATGGAGATTCCAAAGTAACAAAGGGAGGTTGATGCATTTTGGCAGAGTAACTTACAGTATTTAAACAGTTTGAGTCTTTAGTTCAAAAAGTTCTTGCCTGAAATCCAAGAACTTTTCTATTTGTTAAATTGGATGATGTAAACCTGTAGTAATGTACTAATTTGTTTTCCTACTATTAAAACTAGATAAATATTTATAAATTTTTACTATTTTAACATGGACAAATATGCTATGGAAACATCATAGGAAAGTGGGAATCCTTGTCAAATTTCATGGTGAAAGTGTCAACAGTGAAAATTTATATGTATGTTTTTTGAGGTTTCAATTCAATTGCAGTGTAACTTCATGTTTCTACAACTAAGTTGAGTTATTGATTTCCCCCAAATAAGTGAGAATTAGTCTTCTCCAAAAATGAATATTTTCACTTTTTATAATTAGCTTGTAAGAAAAGCTAAAGTACCATACAGTGGTGTGCTGAAGCAGCTCTTACTGGAGCTGGATTTTACTAGCCCATGAAAGCCAATTATGCACGAATCTTCACAACTCCCTGTTCAGTAGCGTCACTATAATAGCTTAAAAATAGGTCAAAGTGGGAGTACTTACAGCACCAAAGTTATTAGGATGCCATATTCCCCTCCCCTTCCCAAGCCAGGTGTTAATCATTTACTGGCATCCTTGTGAGATTATAAACTGATCTAAGCCATTATAGTCATATGACAGGTATCAGGTGCTTTAGATAAATTTCAGTAGATTCATGTCATGAAAGGTGAAGATAAATATGCCTATCTCTTTCTTTACAACTTTGCAGCCAGGTGGTATGTGAGAATGAAAGCAAGTCTCATATCTTATTAGACCTCATTCTGGCAATTATATATGCATTAAATAACAAGAAGAAAAGAAAATATTTACATGACTAGTTCTCCTAGGCTTAGTAAAATCCCCACTCTTTATCTACAAACATTCTGACAAGAATCCTGTTTTTTTAAGATTGCTCCTAGGATGACACATCAAGATGGAAGACATAATCAAAATTGTAATAAGTCATTTGAGTTTACAGAGTCCTCTCAGATAAAGTGGTGAAAACACATAATAAAAATTGCTCACTTAGAGTCCTGGTCTGAAAATGTTATTTTCTAGGGCATGCTGAATTCTTACGCCTTTCTCAAGCAGAGAGAATGCTGGTACTATTTTTCCAATCAATCACATATTTTGGACACCACTTCTTTTACCAAGAAAAAAAATCATCACAACAAACCTTCTGCTAATTAACAATTCTGTAACATAGATTTTAAAAATGGTATTTGACATACTTATGTAGCTTCCTCTGGAACATGAATTTTTGATTAGCATTCAACAAACCCTATACTAACCATAGATTCAAGCTGATATATATATATATATATATATATATATATACACACATACATATAGTAAACTTTTATAATAAAATGGTATTAAAGTACTAGATGGACAATGTGGTATGATGGCAAAAAATTCGAGGTAAAAAAAATATCAGTTCTGCAGGTTAGGAGACAACTCTACATAATGTTTTTGTATGCTGTATAAGCTTTTACTGTTAGAATATCTTGTCAAGATTAACCTTGAAAGATAAAGATAGTGTCTTCCTCCAGGACAGAGGGCAGATTTGTTCCCTGATTATGATAATAAAGATAAGATTATCCTTATAAGATTGGGGATTTCCTAAATTCAAAGGTTTTCAGCTATGATACATACCAATTGTATCTGATATATGCAACGGGCCTGCATCCACGTCACTCCCCATGGGACTTGAAGGCCAAGAGAACTGATGAGAACATGAAGTTTGTGCTGACCGCCACACTATTGGTAATAAAGTGCTGTGTGTATGGTCCTGGAATCTTGTCTTTCACTAGCATCCATAAAACTATAGCAAGCTAATTTATTAGCTTGCAGGTAGCATAAAAATTTCAGACCCTTCACAGGTCATGACACTGCAGAAAAGTAGAGAACCTAAGATTTTATCAGAAGCCATGATACTCAATCAAGATTTAAAGATAACACATTTATAAATAGGTTACAAGTTAATTCATTATCTTTGTCAATAATTTTAACTTATGGACTTGATATAAAATATTAATTATTTTTCTTACTTTTATACATTGAAATATAAAGACGTTTTAGAAAATTTTAATACTTCTTTATGGGCTCAGCTTCATTATTAGATTCTGCATTGGTACACTTAAAGCTATTAGCAAAATGCAACCTGATATTTTGACACTTAAATATTAATTTGAAAATATTCAGGTATTTAAGGAACTGTTTGTCATATTGAATTCATTTTATAATTTGTATTAGTAATTATTGAACTGACCTAGATGACCTTGGTTATTCCTCTCAACTTGACTAAAGTTTAGACAAGCCTTTTCCTGGCAATAGGCCCCTGACTTCCCTTTTCTTACTGCATTTACATTAGAGAATTTGCAGTAGAGAATTTGCAGTTGTAAGTTCTTTCTCTGCCTCTTTGAGATGCAAATCTTCTAGTTTCTTGTCAATTTTACAAACCACAAATTTCTTTTCACCTGAGAGCCATCCTTTTATAATAAAATCATCAAAAAAGATAGATAGAGCCCCTATTCCCTTCTCTGTGACAGGATAGGAGCCTAACTTCAACAAGTGCTGATTAGCAAACACAGAGGACCAACCCTAATTGCAATGACCAACCCTTCTCCAATGCCCTCCAGTACTTTTCCACTAGCTCACCCAGGTGCTTAAGACCTTCCCACCTTTTGTTTCAAGAGAGTCGAATTTAATTTCTCTATCGGTTGTAATAGTCTCAAAGTCTTCCTTGTCTAACTTATCCAGTGTCATTTTTCTTTTACAAAACCCAATAAAAATTAATATATTTTATAATAAAATTATTAAAAATTATATATATAATTATAAAGCAATCTTTTTAAAAGGACATTATTATTTTTTAATTACAGAAAAGTAATGTTAACAGGGAAAAATAATTTTCAGTCCTGTAATCTATCTTGAGTCTTTAAAAATGTAATATGAGTTGCCACACAAAAATCATCATACAAAGAAAAACAGTATCAAAAATAATTTACATATGAAGAAAAAACTGGTTTAATTTGTTCAAACTTGCAAAGGAGGATTTTGGTTTAGTTTTTCCTGCAGTCCCATTAATAAAACCAAGGAAATCATAGAGAATTTAAAGTCTGATTAAAAGATAGGAGACAAAGAAAAGGAATAATTAGGTAATTCTCAGGACACAAAGAATTTTCCAGTGGGGTGCCCAAGGGATCAGCACTACACACTGCAATTCAATATATCTCTAAAACGTCTGTTACTAGGAGAGACATTTATGCTTTGGTTAGTTGGGACTTTGTAAGATATCTGGGAAGATTTCAAAAAACAAAATAATTGGTTTCAGGGTAGCAAATGAAATTCACCCCAAGAGTAAAGTATGTCATATTAAAACGGTCAGCTTAAGCTATTTATACTCACTTGTAAGTTCTAAATTAGTTGTAACCTCTCAGAAAATTGACCTGAGTCATCTCAGGAATTCTCAATCAAGACATCTCAACGTGAAATAGAGCTCATTTGTATTAACAGTCTAAGTAGAAGAGAGTTCATCTTTCACCATGACAGTCATGGCCAAATAACGAGGGACCAGCTGAGTCTGATAGATTAGAGCTGTTGGCAGTCTCCATTCCATTGCTAACTTGTCGTCTAAATTTGGGAAGCCATTCTAATACTCTTAAAACTCTGCAAAGTAAATCTGACTGCCAAAACATTTCCTAACTAGGAAAATAATAATAGCACTAATGATTGGACAATTAAGATTCCCCCAAGACAATTATTTAATATTATTGAAATCTGAGACCTTCAGCCTTAACAGACCAAAAAAAAACCACTCAGCCTCTAATCTTGCTTCTTTCTTATCACTTGAATGCCTGTTAATTGAAACAAACTGATTTATATTACAATGGAAAAGGAATGATATCAAAAAATTTAAAAATCTTAAAATTATCAAAGAGGGGTGATCAGGAGTGTTCTGATAAAAAATGTAAAGTTACATTGCTGTTTCAAGGTAAGGAAAGTACCAGAATGTTATGCCTATTTGAAAGAAGACCAGCAGACTCCTATGCTCTGGGACTAAATAATTTAACAGAGCAAATATTTCTCTAAATTTAAATTAAGGTTTTCTTATTGAGGAATGCTGTCTGGATTCTGTCCTAGAACATCAATTCTTGGTCAAAGAGGAAAAGGTACTTTTGTGTGAAAAAATGGGATGTTGCCTTTCAAATCTCATACTCATCATTGGAGAAATTCTTTCCATGCTTTTAAATAGAAAGTCATAAGAAACAGGAACAATCCAAGGCCACCCTGACAGTAAAATAACCCCAGCTTTATAGGCTTAGTAGCCCTCTCCTTCAACCCCAGATGGAATAGCACATTGGCTATGGGAGCAGAAATATCATTAAAAGTAGCCAGAAGTACGGAAAGTTAGCATCAGTTGCTCTATCAATGGTCATGGGGGCAGCAGCTGCTGATTAAAGACACCAGGTATAGAAGCAGCTATGTAAAGAATGTTTGTGTCTTTCCAAATTCATATGTTGAAATCCTACCTTCCAAGGTGATAATATTAGTAGGTAAGATTTTGGGAAGGTGGTTGTGCCATGATGATGGGGTCTCAGGAGTGGGATTAGTGCCCTTATTAAAGAAACCCAAATGAGCTTGTTGCCCCTTCCACCATGTGAGAGAAGTTGCCCTGCGTGAGCCAAAAGTCAGACCCTAACCAGACACCAAATCTGCCTTGATCTTGGACTTCCCAGCCTCTAGAATTGTGAGAAATTTCTGTTGTTTGTAAGTAATCTAGTTTATAATATTTTATTTTAACAGTTTGCATGTACTAAAATGGAAGCACAGGTGAATAACAGACTAGCAGGAAAAGAAGAAATGGTGGGGGTCATCTGGGGTTTTCTCAGGAAAAACGAAGTAGCTTGACATGCCAATGGTTCTAGAGTGTGGAAGTCCTAACTAAATACAAAATATTTTTTGTGACTTTTGTTCCCAAGTTATAGAAAAAGGATGTTACTGTATAGCTATATTGTATTGCATTGCATTGCTTCTATAGCTAAATAGTTTAGGCTGAAGCAAGGTTTATTATAAATAATGAATTTCTCTTCAAAATATTGCTTTTAACACACACACACACACACACACACACACACACACAGAGCTAGATTACAAGGAGTGTTCTTTATTTACTTATTTATTTATTTATTTATTTTACCAGGAGTGTTTTTTAATCAAATTTTTTGAGTTAGATTTTTTTATTTGACACGCTGCATATTAAGTTTTCAGTGATTCAAATTTTGGTTGTTTCTCTTTCTCTTTACATCAACAGAAACCAACACTTCCACAAAGAATTTGATTTGATGGCATCATGTGGACATAGAACTCTCATAGTAATGACCCAACCTGTGTTTCCAGTCATCCTGATGAACTCTCAACAAAATCAGATTGTTATACTGTTGTTCTCACTTTACACCCATATTTTCTCTTGCTCCTAAAAAAGGTATCTGGTATTAAATAGAATTCTGTATCTTAAAAACTTGCCATTGAGAAAAATGAGAAGTAATTGTACATTTTAATACTGAAGGTTTTAATAAAAAAAAGCAATGTGAACTATCTGTTCCATTTTTATTCCTCGTCTACAAAAGACAGAAGTGTCAGTATTGAGACAATTGCTTGATAATAGGGATCACAAGTATTGCTCTTCCTGAAATTTTTGCAGACTTGAGGTTTACTTTCTTTAAGATTTCTGGGCAATTCTGTTAGGATAAAGTACATATCCTATAAATGAAAGGGTCACAACTGAGATAATTAAACTGATCATTGGAGCAAAAATATTTTCCCCTGGAGCAATTACTAAATTAAGGTTTACTTCATTTTGCTTGAAATAGTAAATTTGTTACCTATCCAGTTTAGTTTATTAGTATAAATTAGACATGACGTAAATGAGAACTATGTCAAGCTAATGAATTTCATTGGAAGTTGGCTATTGAAAGTTAGAAAGAAATGAAAAATAACTCATAATAAATTCATCTAACATGTCTTTTGCCTCCTACTCCGCAACATGGCCTTTGTCTGACATTTCCAGAAGAGCAGGTATTCCAAGTCAGTTAATTTCAGTTAGTGAAATTTTTTCTTTCAAGCAGCCAATTATTTTGACAAAAATATATCCATCACTGCCATCAACTGAGGTTAGGAGAAAACTTAAGCACAGTGAAAACAGTGGATTGAAGACCATGAAAAGCAGACCCAGGAGGCCCAGGGCATCCAGCGCCAAGAGTAGGGGGAATGTGAAATAAATTTGAGAAAGATAATCTCTTGAAACTATTCCCCTGCTTTCTCAAATGGTATGTATTTGATGTAACTTAATCCCTGCATGGTTAGAGTCAACACTATAAACAACCATAAGAACTGCACTGTAATACAGTTATACACAGGAGTTTTGCAGTTATGTAAAATACTAAATAACTCTATCTTCCATCTTTTTAAACTGTGTCTATTTTCAGTTGTGTACATTGTTCTACTAGTTTTCTGTATCTTCCCTCACCAGCAAGTTGTCCACTCTAAATTTGTTCTGCTGACAATGTTTCTGGCTGTAGCCTACCTAAAGCCTTCCCATGTTTTGTTTCAAATACAAGCTGAGATATTAGGTAAGTCATAATGACATTAGCTGTGTATTTCCTTGCAATAGAAAAAAACTTTCACACTTATTCTATATTCTCTTGTTTTATTCTGATAGCTTTGAGTTGAATTTGTGCTGGTTTATTGACAAGTAAATGGATTAGTACTTAGAATTCATTAGGACACACTTATAATCATGTCCAAAGTAATATTAAATAAAGAATAAAAGAAGCTCTCCTTTGAGTTACATGCATGGATTTTAGTACATGAGTTTTGTGGCATCTTTCGGCTAATTCATAGCATGTTTTTGTCTATATTGAAGTTTCCATCCATAGTTTGTAATGGAGGTTATTTTAGTATTTATTAATGGTGCTGAGGATTTAAACGATACATAGAATAAGGGAGCTTGGAAGATTGAGTTCTATTTAAATAATCATAAAAGTAACAGACCATTGGGGGAGATTAAAAGGCAGCCAAACTTGCTTTGAAATGTTCTATTTCTACAATATTAGAAATGTTGGATTCTCAAAGACCTGCAACCGGAAATCATATTTCCCAGAAGTAAAGCTTTTTGAGGGTATTCAGGCTGCTAGAAAAACAAACACACATCAAGAGTGGCCTTCAAAAAGACAGAGGAGGGTGCATTGTCAGGGGGCGCAGCAACAGACAGAAGGCAGTTGCCATGTATGACACTTCCGTCACACCTTCTCAGGGTTTTACTACTGTAATATTGAAATAAATTTGCACTTTTTGTTACCCATTTTGTCTCTCTTTCATCATTATGGAGACTTTAGGTATTTAGTTTTGTCAGCTGAAAAAACACAGCCTAAGTGAAACCAATCAAAATCAATGTGTTGCTTAGTTTTTGTATTTTTCTAAAAAAAAAAAAGTTATTATTTTGCTATCATCCTCAAATCATATTCTAAAATGGCTGTCAGCCAACACGATTCCCATTTCAAATTTTCTTCTACTCTCCACCCTCATGGATTTCCATCAGGGGACTATTACTGGTCCTGATTCTCAAAATAACTTCAGCACATCAAAAAATTATCTTCACATTCTCTTCCAAAAACTGCTACCTCCAAAGTTTCTTTATAAGAGGGAGTTAAAGTTACAAACAGAAACATATTTGAGTTGGAGATTCAGGGACTTGTTTTGCAGATGTGCTTGTCCACCAAGCATATATTGTATTATTTACATAGTGTGGGGGTGAGTAATGGATGGAAGGAGTGGGGCTTTGGGAAGCATGTTGTTATGAGGGCTAATGGGGAAAGTGGGATTAAGCTCATTTATCTTAAGCTTGTTCTTGAACCTTTATTGGCTCTAACCTTGGTGAAATCACAACTCTTCATTCTTGTTAATGGTGCCATTGATTTTACATCTCCAAAGCTGGAATCAAAACACTTTTAATTCCTTTTGTATTGCATTTCTCTAAACAGTCCCCTTTTCACCCTTGCATAATTCTGCCACTTGACCCTGAAATCCTAGTAGCCTCATTGATGGCATTTAATGTTCAACTTCCACATATGACCATCAACAGTCCATGTTGAGAACACAGGGAGACAGAGAGGTATTTCCAAATTAATTAATTTTAGTTTTTCATATCTTTTTGGGATGTCAAAGAGTATAAGCTTGGATGTTAAATATATTTGAACTTAACCTCTGAATTTAACACTCAAATAAGTAGGTTAACTTGAAAACACCCAACCTACAGAATCAGGTACTGTGAAAATTTTAAAAATAATGCCACAGATTTTAAAATTCAGTTTCTTCATACATAATAACATACATAGTTTAGGGGTACATGTGATAATTTAATATATCCACTTAATTTGCAAAGATCAAATCAGTGTAATTATATATCCATTACTTTAAATATTTGCCTTTTCTTTATTCTAGAAACATTTGAATTATTCTCTTCTACCTATTTTGAAATACATAACAAATTATTGTAAACTATAGTCACCCTGCTGATCTACCAAACACTATGTCTTATTTCTTCTATCTAATGGTGTACTCTACCTATTAATCAACCTCTCTCTTCACTCCCCTCTCCTCATCCTTCCTGGCCTCTGGTAACCACCAATCTATAATCTTCATGAGATCCACAATTTTAGCTCCTACATACGAGTGAAAACATGCAATATTTGTCGGTGTGTGCTTGGCATATTTCACTAAACAAATGATTCAATTAAAAACTTCCAGAAGTTTTTGTTTTTTTTTTTTTTTAACTTTAAGTTCTGGGATACATGTGCAGAACGTGCAGTTTTGTTACATAGGTATACACGTGCCATGGTGGTTTACTGCACCCATCAACCTGTCATCTACATTAGGTATTTCTCCTGAGGCTATCCCTCCCCTAGCCCCCCACCTCCTGACAGGCCCTGGTGTGTGATATTCCACTCCCTGTGTCCATGTGTTCTTATTGTCCAACTCCCACTTATGAGTGAGAACATGAGGTGTTTGGTTTTCTGTTCTTGTATTAGTTTGCTGAGAATGATGGTTTCCAGCTTCATCCAAGTCCCTGCAAAAGACATGAACTCATCCTTTTTTATGGCTGCATAGTATTCCATGCACATTTTCTTTGCCCAGTCTGTCATTGATGGGCATTTGGGTTGGTTCCAAGTCTTTGCTATTGTGAACAGTGCTGCAATAAACATATGTGTCCATGTGTCTTTTAGTAGAATGATTTATAATCCTTTGGGTATATACCCATTGATGGGATTGCTGGGTCAAATGGTATTTCTGGTTCTAGATCCTTGAGGAATTGCCACCCTGTCTTCCACAATGGTTGAACTAATTTACAGTCCCACCAACAGTGTAAAAGCGTTCCTATTTCTCCACATCCTCTACAGCATCTATTGTTTCCTGACTTTTTAATGATCGCCATTCTAACTGGTGTGAGATGATATATCATTGTGGTTTTGATTTGCATTTCTCTAATGACCAATGATGATGAGTTTTCATGTGTTTGTTGGCCACATAAATGACTTCGTTTGAGAAGTATCTGTTGATATCCTTCACCCACTTTTGATGGTTTTTTTTTTTTTCTTGTATATCTGTTTGAGTTCTTTGTAGATTCTAGATATTAGCCCTTTGTCAGATGGATAGATTGCCAAAATTTTCTCCCATTCTGTGGGTTGTCTGCTCACTCTGATGATAGTTTCTTTTGCTATGCAGAAGCTCTTTAATTACATCCCATTTGTCAATTTTGGCTTTTGTTGCCATTGCTTTTATTGTTTTAGTCATGAAGTTTTTGCCCATGCCTGTCCTAAAAGGTGTTGCCTAGGTTTTCTTCTAGTTTTTATAGTTCTAGGTCTTACGTTTAAGTCTTATTCCATCTTGAGTTAATTTTTCTATAAGGTGTAAGGTATAAGGAAGGGGTCAAGTTTCTGTTTTCTGCATATGGCTAGCCACTTTTGCCACCATCATTTATTAAATAGGGAATCCTTTCCCCATTTTTGTCAGGTTTGTCAAAGATCAGATGGTTGTAGATGTGTGGTGTTATTTCTCAGGCCTCTGTTCTGTTCCATTGGTCTATATATCTGTTTTGGTATCAGTACCATGATGTTTTGGTTACTGTAGCCTTGTAGTATAGTTTGAAGTCAAGTAGCATGATGCTTCCCGCTTTGTTCTTTCTGCTTAGGATTTTCTTGGCTATGTGGGCTCTCTTTTGGTTCCATATGAAATTTAAAGTAGTTTTTTCTAATTCTGTGAGGAAAGTCAATGTTAGCTTGATGAGGATAGCATTTAATCTATAAATTACTTTGGGCCCTATGGCCATTTTCACGATATTGATTCTTCTTATCCACAAGCTTGGCATGTTTTTCCATTTGTTTGTGTCCTCTCTTATTTCCTTGAACAGCGGTTTGTAGTTCTCCTTGAAAGGGTCCTTCACATCCCTTGTAAGTTGGATTCCTAGGTATTTAATTATCTTTGTAGCAATTGTGAATGGGAGTTCACTCATGATTTGGCTCTCTGTTTGTCTGTTATTGGTGTATAGGAATGCTTGTGATTTTTGCACATTGATTTTGTATCCTGAGACTTTGTTGAAGTTGCTTATCAGCCTAAGGAGATTTGGGGCTGAGACGATAGGGTTTTCTAAATATACAATCATGTCATCTGCAAACAGACAATTTGACTTCCTGTCTTCCTATTTGAATACGCTTTATGTCTTTCTCTTGCCTTGATTGCCCTGGCCAGAACTTCCAATACTATGTTGAATAGGAGTGGTGAGAAAGGGCATCTTTGTTTTGTGCCCCTTTTCAAAGGGAATGCTTTCAGCTTTTGCCCATTCAGTGTGATATTGGCTATGGGTTTGTCATAATTAGCTCTTATTATTTTGAGATATATTCCGTCAATACCTAGTTTATTGAGAGTTTTTAGCATAAAGGGGTGTTGAAAAACTTCCACAAGTTTCCATTTGCCTCTTAGCGACTGTGTGGTGGGTGGGTGGGGGAGGGAGTTCCTTGTGGAACCATTTAGAAGAAAAAGACACTTTCTCAAAACATCCTCATTATTGCCACACTTTTCCTGGACAATTTACCTAATTTTATATTTTAAGTTTTGTATATTATATCTTATTTCATTATTTCTTTCCACAGAAAGTTTTAGGAATGATGTATGATCATCTTATTATTTTCTACAACAAATTATTGTGTTGGAGTGTTTTTATGATTATTAACTAAAAATATATATAGTAAAGGGTTTGTTTTTCTTTACTTAATTGACACATTAAGAAATATTTCCAGAAGTTGATTTGTAGTCTATAGATCCAAACAAATAAAAATAGAAAGCTCAACATTCTTTACAACTGTCCACACATCAAATGGATTTGACCCTTTCTCTAGCCCTTTCTATTTGTTGTTCATTTATCTTGGATGTCAGGATTCTGTATTTGTAGGCGATGCTGTTAAATGTGGAATCATAACTGGTGCTTTCTATTTTAAAGCATTTTTAAAGACTAAGGTTAGTTTGAACTTCAAGTTATCTTTAGATATACAGAAGAAAATAATAAATATCTTGAACCTGATATATAAAGTATTTTGTTTTGAATTGTGTTTTTGTTCCTCTAATGTAAAATATTAGCAAAATAATAATTGAAAAAAAGCACCTGTTCAATTTGTGTTTATCATCTTATACATCAGTTCATAAACCTATGTTATAAAATGTACGCAAAAACTACATTCATGTAACATTTCTTGCACCATATTTTTAAAAACAAACATACCTCCATTTTATAGATCAATAAAGACTGTTTTTTCTCATTAATTCTTGAGATTCTGACTTGTGAATAGTTTCAGTAAATATTTATTGAGCCACTATTATTTGAAGAGGTTTTTTATTATATTAATGCTATTTATCATAGGTACTTTAACAATAAAATGCAATAAAGCATTATTGCTTCTTTATCTCAAATAACATAAATTTACATAACTGTACTTTAATTTTTAAAATTATATTAAATGATATATGTAATAAATATATAATGGTATTATTTTCATCTCCAAAATCTGTGATATTACAATAAATAAATACTCAGGACCTAATAATAATAGATAGTCTGTATTGAGTACTTACGATGCAGGCCCTGTTCGAATATTTTCCTTCAGCAAAAACTCACTTCATCCTCAAAACAACCCTAGGAGATGGAGTTTTATAGATGGAGAGCCCGATCCACAGAGATTTTAGTTAATTCTTTAAAATTTAAGTATGTTTTTAAAAGTCCCTCTTTTAATCAACTTGATTACTTGCCACAGTCAGAATCCTAACTTGAGCCACTTTAGGCATATCTAAACTGGAGGTGATTGGCTTATCTGTGGAAGGACATGGGTGTGTGATTTTTCTCTTGTGCCGTGAAATTAGGCAGCTCTCATGCTCATACTTGCCCAGCATTTGAACTAAAGAAAAAAGACTCTATTCCCATAGACTCAGCTTGATTGTTTGACTCCCCTTTCTCTTCTGTTCAGGAGATCCATTACTGACAGAGGATGACTACAAAGCTGGCAGGGGGTTGTTTCACTTCTGACCAGATGGATGAGTTCCCTGCTTCAAAGGGATGGGTGCACTGCTGACATGGGGATGGGTGCACTACTGATAAAAGATGAATACACTGCTGACAAATGTTGGGTACACTGTTGACAGACAATGAGTACACTGCTGATCAGAAGAATGGTAGCACTGCAAACTGGGAGCATGGAGGTACTGCTGCAAGTGGGATGGGTGCCCTGCTGGAAGGGGATAAGTGCATCTCTCACCAGATGGATGGGTGCACTGAAGTCGAGGGGATGGGTGTGCTTCTGACAGGGAATGGGTAAACAAATGACCATGGATGGTGTGTTGCTGGCAGGGAATGGTTGCACTGCTGAGAGGAGATGGGTCAACTGCTGATAGGGGATGGATGCACTGCTGATCTGGTGAGTGGATGCACTGCTGAAAGAGGAAGGGTACATTGCTGACGAGGTGGATGAGTGCACTGTTGACCAGGGAATAGGTATGCTGCTGAGAAGGGATGGATGTATTGTTTAACAGGGAATGGGTGCATTGCTGACTAGGTGGTAGGTGCAACTGCTGATAGTAAATTCCCCCCGAAGGAGCTGCCCACACCTTCAGTGCTGATGGTTTGACTGTTAACTGGATTTAATTCATCTGAGGAAAGGCTGGACTTGGTAAGGGAGAAAGTAGGCTGCATTCTGAAGCCACTATAAGTATTAGCTAGCATGCACAGAGAGAAGCCCTCTGATTGGATTTTGAGATTTTGTGATTAAGGGGGTCTGAATATAAGAATAGATGATCAGGCAAATTAGCTGCTATGCATCCAAGAAGCCTACAGAAACTGCTAGTCTATGATAAGTGAAATAGCAATGCCTCCATCTTTCTGAGAACACTGTGAAAGGAAGAAAAAGGCTCAAAAATACCATCATGCTACAATGTATTTATTAGGTGACATCAGAAGCCCCTCAAAGAATTTTAATCCCTGGGAGGGCCATAATCCTGCCAGTGATTTAAAGCTTTCAAGAATACATAGGTATAAAGACACTGGCATTACTACAGCTAGGCCTGACCATACAAGAGGTGGACACAGAGATGGGCTCATTAATATCCATGAGCATAGTGAGGCCTTGAAAAATATAGGTGAGGTGGCAGTGCCTAACTGCCAGAAATCAGGGGGATGCAGGTGAGAGATATTAGCAAGGTTAGAGGAACAACCCCCAGAGAGTTATGAAGGGGATTTATAGGCTATACCATCCCTTGGGCAAAAGCCATGGCCAGCCAACAAGGGCACTGCTTAGCATCTACAATGAAAAGGCTTGATTAAAAGTCACAGTCCCTTCCTCAGATTCTAGACTTAAATTTTCAGTTTGAAACCTATAGGCTGAAGAGGTGACCAGATGCCCAGGAGGAAGGACCTTGCAACATTTTAGCAAGTATATATTTTAATGAACCTCCCAGCCTTTCCCCAAAGGGACCTAGGGACATTGTTTACCCTGGTGACTGTACATTGAGAAAAGAGGACTATTTACAGAACAATTAGGCACAAAGTCTTAATTGACATTGACATGTGATGGGCCAAAGCATCATCATATTCTCCCTCTCCTTTCACAGGTAGGAGTGCCATGACGTTTCACATGCTAAAACCTGATCGCCAATGTGATGGTTTTAGGAGGTGGAGCCTTTGGGAGATAATTAGGCCATGAGGTCTGAACCCTCAAAAATGAGATCAGTGTTCTTGTAAAGAGGCCCCTGAAAGCTACCTTACCCTTTCTACCATGTAAGGACATGGCGAGAAGCTGCTGTTTTGAGGAAAACAGTCCTTGTCAGATACCTAATCTGCTGGCACCCTGATTGCAGCCTTTCCAGCCTCTAAAATTGTGAAAAATAAATTTTTGTTGCTAGATAGTGAGGTAGGACTTTTCTTGGCCCTTTTGTTGGACTCGTGACAAGGATGAACGTTTACTGGGCCTGCTGCACTGAACCCCTTGTGGGAGGGAGCCCATGAGCAAATGAGTGCAAGACCAGGCCAGACACTCCAGGCACTGGTAGAAGCAAGCTCCATGTGGTGGTGCTCAAATAAGGGGTGTGCCTGAGACCCCAAGACCCCAGAGCGGGTGTTACAATGCTCCTTTAGTTCTGCTGTCTGTGGACGGCTGTGTGTTAACAGCTCAGTTGGCCCTTTGCCTCATTGTGTTGGGCAGTTTCCCTCTGCCATCAAGGGCAAAGGGCTGATGTGACAGTATTTTTTGGGTATCCACACTCAGTGGGTCCTGAGCTCTTGTCCAGCATCCAAGAAGAATGAGGTCACACAGCCATTTGAAAGATGGTGAAGAAAGATGGTGAAGGTGAAGAATTTTACCGAATGGTGGACTGGCTCTCAGTGAAGAGGGTAGCTGGAGAGGGAATGGGAAAGGCAGATAGTTTTCCTTGAAGTTCAACTGTCCCTTCCCCAAACTCAAGCCATCTCATCTTCCCCAAAGTCTGGCCATCTTCTCTCCAAAGTCAAGCCATCTCTCCACTCCACCGACTGAGTCTGGGGTCTTTATAGGTGCAGGATGGGGGTGGAGTGGGCCATAGGTAGTTTTGGGAAAAGCAACATTTGATTGGTAAAAATGCATTATTCAGAAAGAACCAATTGGGAGAGAATGAGCAAACAGGAATAGAAGTTCTCACTTTGGGCCACAGGTTTCAGGCTACTTTGGTTTGAAGGTGAGGTTTCACCAGGCACCTACCCTTGTATGCTTGGAATTTCCTTGCCTTTTGTCTCTATCAATAGTAGCCCTAATGAACTAACACATGAGGCTTGCAGAGGGCAAGAGAACCTGCTACAGGGAGCAGCTTTCTAACAGTCTCCACCTACTTCCTTTTTGATCTACCACAGTGCTCACAACAAGGCTGCTTACCCTAGGCTGCCTCTAGCCAATGCCTAAACATGGAGAGGGACCTTAGAGCTGGCCCATTCCTGTCTGACATGGGACTCCTCCAGTGAATAACCCTTGCTTGGATACTCTGCACCAGGCTGGCTGACTTTCGTGACTTGAACTGTGATACCAGAAATGTAATATCCAATTTTTTCTATGTTTCTTTCTTTCACAATGGGCACACCTGAATCATATTCTGAAGGCACTCCATGTCTACTCTGGCCCTCTCCCTCTTTATCTTTCACAGGCATTTTCCCTAATAGATCTCTAATATCTTGCACATCTAAAATTGCCTTGGTGTTGCTTCTTGCAGGGCCTGAACTGACAACTACAAAATGGACTTTCTAATTCACAAAAATAAATGATAACACACAAAATAAAGGAAAAATGTATATGTGTCAGAGCTGAAGTAAGGATTAAAATAAAATAAAATGACCTTGCAGATTGCATATTCATGGAATTATTTTTCCAAAAAAGTGATGAGGCATTCTTAGAAAATACAATGGTGCTAGTCAGGCAGAACTGCTATCAAACACTTTCTAACACTTTTGCTTACAAACTACATAATTTGGGTCAAGTTACTCGACACCACTTAGCCTTAGCTTCCTCAATTTAAAAATAAGCATACTAAAAGTTAATAGAATAAATATTTGCTGTAAACACTAGTGGGGCCATAATAGTAATTTAAGGTCAGCATTAATGTTCAACCAGTTGTTATTTTTTCATAACCCCTTTACAGGACTGCTGAGAAAATTTAATGAAACAAAAGTTCAAAGTTTGAAGCATTGTACCTGATAAGAATGTAGTAAAAGCTCAGTTTATGTTAAAAACGAAAGATAACAGTTTAAAGATGGCCACAACTTATTTGACATTCCTCCTATTGAGAAAGAGAATCTCTTTTCTATTCTCATGAATCTGGACTGGTTTTTAACTGCTTTGGTTAATAATGCAATAATAATTTGCAAGTTCTTAGCCTAACTTCAATAGCACAGGCAGCTTATACCTTATACCTCAGTCTGTTAGAGACTACCATGTAATAAGCATGAATACCCCGAGACCACTATTTGTAAGGATCCATACAGAGAGAGGAAAAGAAACAATGAGGTGTCAAACATGAGAGTGAAGAAGTCATTTTGAAAGTGCATCCTCCATCTCCAATTATCCCAGCCAACATCACATGGATCAGACATTAACCACCCAGCCTAGTCCTTCCCAACTTCCTGAACCATGAAATCATGAGCAAAATACAATTGTTTAAAACCATTAAAGTTTAGGGTAGTTACTTATGTAGTGATAGATACCTGAAACAGTTTCTACTCAAAACTGAAAATGCAAAGGGGAATTAAAGAGTTGTGAAATAAATTTTAAAAGTTAAGACTGTTGGAGGCTGTTTCCTTGGACTTTATTTTGATTTCAAGGAAAATAGCACAATTTTTCACAGCACCTGTTACTAAATAAACCAGACTGAACTGAATTTAAACCCTAACTTTGTCACTTGCTGAATGACTGTAAATTAAGTAAATTTCCCAGGCACAGTTTGCTTGTAAGTAAAATAGATATAGTCATAATTTCTAAGGTTATAATAAAGTTATAAGTGGCAAAATGTGAGCACTTTTTTTTCCAGTACATTTTGTGGTATACAGCTTAGTTGGTAGTCTCCCTTAGCAAATGTAGTTGCTTAGTATTTTACCTCATCTATTTTCGAGTTTTGCATTTGAGCCTAGCCTCACAATTCCTGCTTCATAGCCTACGCAACCTGTATTCAGAGTCATTCCAAATCCTTCCTGAGATATAGAGGTGGTAGCAAAAGTGCTCCGTAGACTATGTATCAAATAGACCATTGCCCAAGTTCAAGGAAAAAAATCATAGGCTCTGCTGATTGCCCTTATAAATAAGTCAACTTGGAGACCTTGGTTCCCTAGTACATAGTGCTGGCTTGTAAAACTTTAAGAAAACAATGGTATTCTTTAAAAAGACATGTTTTTTTTCTTTTCCTTTGAATTTAGTTTCAGTAGCTCTACCAATGACCTCTGTCAATAAGGAATATATTACTTTTCAGATTTTGGCATCATTCAGAAATACAGTTCTGCCAAATATGTTTTAAGAAATCTGTCATGCCTGCCTCTATCAGATAGAGTCCATCAGGACATAGATATATACTTAAAATGGTTCTTAGAGAAGGTTTAATGAGAGGATGGTTCGTAAAGTTTGCGAAGAGGTTAAGGGATCCACCAACACTGAGAAAACACACAGAGACTAGAAACTGTAAACTGTTGCCTCACCAATGGCTACAAAAGCAAGGCAATAGAAGTATTTCCATCTTCCAACTGCCCTTGGGAATTTCTTCGGCAAATCCTAAACAGAAGCAGAGAGGTGGAAAGGTCAGTTGATGCAAGACCATGCCATCAGCTTCCTGAGGCATGGAGAAAAGCAGAAAAGAGCACATAATGAACCTCAAGATCCAAGCAGAAAATAAGAAGCACACTGCCTGACTGTTGATTTCAACAGCATTGTTAGCTTGGCTGCTCTGAATGATGGAACTTGGTTTGATGTTGAATAGCTGTCAGACTTGCCTGCCCTATTTATAGTCTATTGCCTTTTTCAAGTCAGCATTCACTAAAAAAAAGAGTGAAAAATAGTCAAAATATGTAGATTATAGGGGAAACACTTCAAATAGAAATTCACTAGTAATTAGAAAAAGCAAATTGCTCTAACACACATATATATATATTATAGAGCATATCTCACTATAATAAGATATTATCTATACCCTTCAGGGCAGCAAAGTTTTCAAGTTTTGTGTTACCGTGGGTTGGTATGGATCTGGCCCCAGGAACTCTCCTGCATTGTTGGTGGGAGTGTAAATTTGTTTATGTTAAAGACACTGTGAGAAATTTCATCCACCATAGTAACATCCTCCAGTCATACTGGGATCAATAGAATTGGACTCCCTGTCTAAATCTGAAGGCCTATTCAGCATTCGTGACAGGCTTCAGCAGGCCTTGCCCTCTCAGATTATTCAGACCTATAAGCTCTGCCCTTGATTTCCAGGAGAGACAAACCTCTCCTCCGCAGCTCATCCACAGTTGTGATCTCCCCTCAACAGAGTGAGTAAAACTCAAACTGGCACTCATAATTTTAGCCTGGAAATAAATCGCATCCTAGACAATCCCTCCAGGCACTAATCAACATGTGCTCAGGCCATGTCTACCCAGAACACGCTTTTCTGTTACAATACTTATTTGGGGGTGGAGAGAATTTTAGTGATTTCTTGTTGTTATTTTCTACTTTGCATTTTTTTATATTGCTTAAACAACTTATAGTGAGCAGATATCATTTGGAAGCGTGCAAACAAAACAAAATGAATAATAACAAATGGTGTTTAATCTTGAAATAATTTAAAGTTTTAAAAATAAACGAATTATTTTCTTAAAGATGGAGGATCTCCGAGAAGAAAAAGTTTTTAAAAAGCAATTAGTTTGCAAATGAATTATGTTCATTTCCAGAGATAATTTGTAAACAATTCTTATTCTCGTTTTATAGAAAAACATATAGAAATTTTGAGTTGGAATGTAAATGATACTACTTATAAGAATCCAAATGTTAAAATCTCAACTTTGAATTTTACATTTTCATAAAAAATACAAAACTCATTTGCACAAGTCCACTCATAGCAGAACAACAGCTACCAAAACCCAAGTCTCTCAAGTGAACACACTGAGTCTTAGGAGCCTTAGTATATATCTTTTAATATTAAATAATTGCCTTACTGACCTCTATCTTTGATCTATCCAAATAATGTTTTTATTAATAAATGGTGATTGTTTTTTAACCTACAATAGATAATGTTTATAATAAAATTTAAAATAGTCTTCTTTTCCTTTTTCTTTTTTTTTTTTTTGAGATGGAGTCCTGCTCTGTTGCCCAGGCTGGAGTGCAATGGTGCAGTCTCAGCTCACTGGAACCTCTGCCTCCCGGGTTCAAACGATTCTCCTGCCTCAGCCTCCCAAGTAGCTGGGATTACAGCCATGTGCCACCATGCCTAGCTAATTTTTGTAATTTTTAGTAGAGATGGGATTTCGCCATGTTGGCCAGGCTGGTCTTGAACTCCCGACCTCAGGGTGATCTGCCCACCTCGGCCTCCCAAAGTGCTGGGATTACAGGTGTGAGCCACTGCACCTGGCTGAAATAGCCTTCTTTTCAAACATCAAACATATAAATCTTAGAATATGTTAGCATGAGTGAGTGGTCAACAATCAAATGATTTAGTTCTTTAGATTAGTTTAGAACACAGTTTTAATTTAATGGCCTCTTTATGTATCTACCTAAATACGATAATTTTTAGGGAATATAATTGCTCTGATTAGGATTTTAAGAACCATCAGGAAATAAATACTCCCATTGATTCTATGTGGCTTTCAAGAAAATTAACACACTCCATGCTAAATAGGACAGTGGTACTCAAATGTGAGTGAGAACAAGACTTATCTGAAGTACTTATTAAAAATGGAAACCCTTACACTTCACACCCAAAGAATCTGATTCATTGGCAGAGTTGGAAAATCTGTACTTTATGGAATGAATGAAACACAAGCCATTCTAATAGAAGGTGCCCATGAGTATAAGTTTATAAAGAAGATAACACAGTGATATTTTCTTTTCCTATTATCTCACAAATATAAGCAAGTTCTAACACCATATACATAAGTATATGTATAAATTTATAGACATACATATACCTAGTTTCTATTTTATTTATAATTTTTAATATAAGCCATTATTCACTTCTCTAATTTATGCCATAAAATTAAAAACAAGATATACCTTTATATGCACAATGGGACACTAATAGCTTCCAATTCTGGTCTACATTTCGATTTATATTGAGTTGAAGAGATATAAATAGCCTTTTCAATATGTGGTTTCATGGCTCTCTGAGAAGGGTTTGTACTAACATGAACAAGAAGAAGCTTACAAAAGAACATAGTAAGTTTAATAAATGTCATCATATGCACATCAAGGGTTTTGATGGCTACCACTAAATGATAATATAAATAATATTATTGGCTGTCCCTTTTCTGAATATTGACAAGTTACCATTTTGTTCTTCGGTTCATGGCATGAATCAATGTTTCTTAGTTCATAAGAACCACATGAAAAGTTTTCTGAAACATACAGTTACCAGTTTTCACCATACCTTTTTCATTCCATATGCAAAGGATAGAATCTGATGGTGTGTCTTTTAAAAAATGCACCCAAGTGATTCTGATGTGAATATAGGGAACTACTCGTCTTTAATCTTAGTACTCAATTGTTCATATTCTTTTGATAAATTACTTGATTACAGAACAGCTAATAAATGATTTTTGAAATATCTAGGCCAGAGATTTGAAAAGTGTTAGCAGGTGAATAACATGTAGTAATCTTTCAAATGATAATCTAATTGAAGCTATATGCTCTTTTCTTGAAATATTTAAAATATTTGGCATGCATGCTTTCATCAGTGTATCAAGCCCAATCCAGGAGCTTGAAGGGCCATCTGAAACCTACTCAAGTACATTCTAAAAACCATTGATTCTAGATTAAGGAAACCTAGGCATAGCTGAAAATCTGAAGACCATGCTGTTCAGGCAATCCTCTATAAACTTTACTTTTCACACTTGGGTGTGTCTGAAAACTACACATGTATGTCATAAAAAAATCATTGATTCTAGGTTAAGGACATGTAGGCATAGCTGAATATCTGAGGACCATGCCCTTCAGACAATCCTCCATGAACCCTATGTTTCACAATCAGGTGTTTGATGATGCTGAAGGAGTACATGATTGTAAATCCTGACAAGAAAACCTAAAATAGGTATGCTGCACTTACAAAATCAAGAACATTTTTATATACTTTAAAAAGTAGTTGGGTAGAGGGTGTTATTTTCTAAGTAAGACGCTTAATTAAGACTCATGTGTAGGCATTTGGCAATCCTACTTCTGCCCACAGGTCCCAATGAGGCATGCCTTCAGGCAGACTCAGAACTTCCTTATACTATAGTTCTGGGTCTAATCCAAGTTATACAGCAATTCCAGTTTTTTTTTGTTTTAAATTGACAGATAAATTCACCCAGTATGACATGATGTTTTGAAGTATGTAGTCATTGCAGAATGACTAAACCTAGATAATTCTCATATGCATTATCTCACATAGTTATCATTTTTATGGCAAAAAATTACTTGATGTCCACTCCCTTAGCATTTTTCAAGAATACAATATACACTCATTTGTCACTTAACCATGGGGATACATTCTGAGAAATGCGTTTTAGGCAATTTCATCACTGTACAAACATCAGAAATTACTTATACAAACCTAGATGGTATAGCTTACAACACACTTGGGTTGTGTGGTATAACCTATTACTCCCAGGCTACTAACCTGTATGGCATATTACTGTACTGAATGCTGTAGGCAATTGTAGAACAATAGTATTTGCGTATCTCAGCATATGTAAACATTAAAAAGGTACAATAAAAATACATTATTAAATCATATGATACTATCATCCTATATGTAGTCTGTAATGGAACAAAACATGGCATAAGACTGTATTACTAACTATAGTTACTGTATTGCACAGTAGATCTATTGAATGTATTCTTCCTAACTGAAATTTTGTATCCTTTGGCCAATATCTCCTCAACCCTCTGCTCCAAGCACCCCAGCCCTGGTAACCTTGATTCTACTCTCTATTTGTATGAGATCAACTTTTATAGATTTCACATATTAGTAAGATCCTGTGGTAGTTATCTCTGCCTTGCTTATTTTTTAACATAATGTCCTTGTAGTTAATTCTCATAATTTTATATTGTCTCAGCATCCATTTTGACTACAAGTTTTATTTTCTCGTACCAGAATCAGGACTCAATCACCCTTGATACCATTTCCAGTTCTATACCATGCCCAAGTGGCACAAGCTGGTAGCTAGAGATGAAAACTTAGAGAAGTCTCCCCTGCCTCATTGACTGGACTCCCAGCTTTTCCAATTTAAGTGGCCCACATCCTATTCCCTTATATTGTATACTACCAGTTGCCACACGCTCTCTTTCTTTGTCTGACTCTTCATTGCTTCCTTGCTTGACCTGGGGACTGAAGACTGCCTTCCCAGCTCATTGTGCCCTCCTTGCCCAGGATCTGTAAACAAAAACTCTTTGAACTTGTTTTTTATTGAGGTGGTGTATTAAATTTTCACCTTCCATCTGAAGAATTAAAGGCTGCCCCAGCATCAGAGGGAATGGACGTGGGTCAGACTAGAGCCACAAGGGCATTTGCCAGTATAAACTCCTTGCCTACATGAGGGAGGTCCTGGTCACAGGTTAGACAACTAAACATTAGGCTGTTTGCCAAGTAAAAGAAGCACTCCTTAAAAGTCTCACTATACACACTCACTTTTAGCTCTCTTTTGTGTTAGTCTGTTTGTGTTTCTATAAAGGAATACCTGGGACTGGGTAATTTCATAAAGAAGTTCTATTTCATGATTCTTCAGGCTATACAGGAAGCATGCTGCCAGCATCTGCTTCTGGTGAGGGTTCAGGAATCTTACAGCCATGGCAGAAGACAAAGGGAAAGCACGCATATCACATGGCAAGAGAGTGAGCAGGAGAGAGATACCAGACTCTTTTAAACAACCAGCTCCTGTGTGAACTAACAGATTAAGAACTCATTACTGTGGGGAGGGCACCAAGCCATTCATGAGGGATCCACCCTCATGACCAAACACTTCTCACTAGGCTCCACCTGCAACACTGGGGATGTCACATTTCAACATGAGATTTGGAGGGGACAAATATCCAAACCATATTACTGTACTCCTGGCTCCCCAAATCTCATGTCCTTCTAACATTGCAAAATACAATAATCTCTTCCCAACAGTCCCCCAAATTCTTAACTTTTTCTGACATCAAGTCCAAAGAACAAAGTCTCATCCGAGATTCAAGGCAAGTCCCTTCCACCTATGAGCCTGTAGGATCAAAAATAAGTTATTTACTTCCAATGTACAATGATGGCACAGGCATTGGGTTAACATTCCCATTCCAAGGGAGAAACTGGCCAAAAGAAAAAGGTAACAGGCCCCACACATATCCAAAATCCAGCAGGGCATACATTAAACCTTAGAGCTCCAACATCATCTTTGACTCCATGTCCCACATCCAGAGCATACTGGTTCAAGGAGTGGGCTCCCAAGGCACTGGGCAGCTCTGCCCCTGTGGCTTTGCAGGGTGCAGTCCCTGTGGCTACTCTTACAGGCGGGAATTGAGTGCCTGCAGCTTTTCCAGGTCCAGGATGCATGCTGCTAGTGGCTCAACCATTACTGACCCTGGAGGGTGGTGGTCTCCTTCCCACAGCTCTACTAGGAAGTACCCCAATGGGGACTCTATGTGGGGATCCTCACATTCCCCCTCAACACTGTCTTAGCAGACTGTTGAGCACTTTGCTGCTTAGAAGTTTCTTCTGCCAGGTACCCTAAATCACCACTCTCAAGTTTTGCCTTCCATAAATCCCTAGGGCATGGACACAATGCAGCCAAATTTTTTGCTAAGGCATGACAGGGGTGATCTTTGCTCCATTTCCCAATAACTTCATCATTTCCATCTAAGGACTTGTCAGCCTGGCCTTCACTGTCCACATTTTCTATCACCATTTTGGTCACAACCATTTAACCAGTCTCTAAGAAGTTCCAAAGTTTCCCTCATCTTCCTGTCTTCTAAGTCCTGCAAATTCTTCCAACTTCTGCCTGTCACCAAGCTCCAAAGCTCCTTCCACATTTTCAGGTATCTCTATTGCAATGCTCCACTCCTTAGTACCAATTTTCTGTGTTAGTTCATTGTGTTGCTATAAAGGAATACCCAAGACTGGGTAATTTATAAAGAAAAGAGTTATATTTCAGCTCATGATTCTGCAGGCTGTACAGAAAGCATGATGCCAGCATCTGCTTATGGCAAAAGCCTCAGGAGGCTTACAATCATAACAGAAGATGGAGGGAAAGCTGGCATATCACACAGTGAAAGAGCAAGCAAGAGAGAGATGAGGCTTTTATTTTTGGAGGCGGAATCTTGCCCTGTCACCAGGCTGGAGTGAAGTAGCAAAATCTCGGCTCACTGCAACCTCTGCCTCCTGGGTTTGAGCGATTCTTCTGCCTCAGCCTCTTGACTAGCTGGGACTACAGGCGCTCGCCACCACGCGCGGCTAATTTTTGTATTTTTAGTAGAGACGGGGTTTCACCATATTGGCCAGGCTGGTCTCGAACTCCTGACCTCATGATCTGCCCGCCTCAGCCTCCCAAAGTGCTGGAGTGAGCCACCATGCCTGGCCAATATCAGACTCTTTATAACAACCAGCTCTTGTGTAAACTAACAGAACAAGGACTCATTGCTGTAGGGAAGGTACCAAGCCATTCCAGAGAGAACTAGCCCCATGACCCAAACATAAGATCCACCTCTAACACTGAGAGTTACATTTCTAACATGAGATTTGGAAGGGGCAAATATCCAAACAGTATCACCTTCATTTCCTCTTATGGCATTTCCTTTTAGGGCCACTAACTTCTCTGGTATTGTGACCCAATTTAGCTGGGTACTCTCAAAACAGTCCTCCAGGTTCATCCGTGCTATTGAAATAATGGAATTCCCTTCTTGTTATGGAAAAAGATACTGCTTTACAAAATCACCACCAATTTTCAAATTATCAACATAAAAATATCTAAACTAAATGCTCATAGCCAAATAATTGTTATTAAGTTTAAATGGCATAAAAATTCATTTTCATTGTTGGAGTAAATCTAACTGCTATGTCTTTAAAACATAAGTGAAATAAAATAATAGGCATGCAATGCAGCAATGGCCTTTTCAAAATTGCAATGATCGGTATTAAAATTACTCTAGTTTGCCAAATATGGTCAGAAGAGATTGCAAATGACATTTGCAGGTATTAGTATGAGTTGTAAAAGCACAAATTTTAGTAGCCATTAAGATGATCCTGTGTCCCCTTGAAAGTAATTATGAATCCCATCTGTAACATTTGTCTCTTGTTGAGAAACAGCTAAGTGGGGAGCCTGATTTTACTAAAATTTCAATTTTTTTAACATGTCCATATGTATATATTGACAAACCACTGTGTAATGTATAGGAGATTAATTCAATCCAATCTAATAACCATTTGTTGATATTTGAAAATGCTGATCTAGTTAATGTTCCTTGGAGAATGAAGGCAGTCTTTGCCTTTAATAAATATGTAATTCCCACTTTTCAGATATGCCTCAAAAAAAGCAAATCCACCAAATTTTTTTTGGCCACTGCTAGATATTATTATATAAGCTCATTAACAGGATGCTAAACATAAAACTGAATAGCAAACAATGCTATTCAAATGCTTTAGATTTCCAGCCTGGAAGAGTGAAAGCTATTTTACAATAAACTAGAAATTAGCCCCGTTAGTACCATATCATTGCTATCATTTGCAACAGACATAGCCATTTAATGAATATACATTATCCTGAATATTAATTTCCTATTATTATAAAATGTCAGGCCAGCACAATTGCTGGCCTTGTCATCTTGTAATACTCCATGATATGACAGAAAATTGGTCTCTAAAGGAAACTATTGAAGAAATAAATCTATTTCAACAATTTTTAAAAAATTTTATCTCTATATAGCAAATTCATGTAAAGTAATAAGAGAACTCTTCAGATTTATACTTTATTTCTAAAATAACATAACTAAAATAAAACTGATTTGGGGGATATGTATGTATATAACTATATTTTCTCTAATAAAACAAAATTGATTGATACCGAAATTTATAACACCATACATAAAATAGCATAGATGTTACCTAAGGTGTCATTCTAATATCAAATATCTAAGTTCATTATAAAAGTCTGCTTAACAATCATTGAACACTTTCCATCTTCCCATTGAAATACACATGGGGTACTCAACATGCTCTACATCTCAACATTGGAGACTGAAGATTCAACATTACAGGATCTTGAGATAAATTCTCCTTTGTTACAGTGTACAAGTTTCTCAAATGAGCCAGAGCAGCATGGTTACGAAAAAAGAAGGGAAGAAAAACTGTGAGCCACTTGTTCCTCGTGGGCCTGGCTTGGTGATAAAAGAACACTGACATGAAAATGGAATGGGATCTGCTTAAATATTATTTTCTGAGTTGGCCAAAGCCAGTTATGTCTCTCTCCCCTCTAACATGTTATTCCCCATTTCTACTTCTCTGTATGCCCTATAGGCACCAGTGATTTTCAGTTTGAAGGAAAGTTTAGTGTCTATTTCTGGGAACTGCAAGTTTGTTACTAATCAAATTAGAAACAGAGTGTATCCATTTTAAATCTCCATAGAAAAGAGAAGGAACAAAAATAGAAAAATCTAAGAACCATTAAAAATACTTATCAAAACTTGACATGACAGACACAAGAAATTAATAACCAGAGATGGGAAAATTCTAAATAAGTGAAAATCGATAATATACTTAAAGAATATTTTACTATTATACAATAGATTGGTATACAATTGTTTAATATCAAGATAACTATTAATATGTAAAATTGTGACCTCTGTTCTTAATTGATTACAAATGTTTGTTGTGTTGTGTGTTTTCTCCATGAAGGCACTATTCTAGGCACTAGAAATACTATCAAATGAAACAAGTATTATGATCCTGCCCCAATGAAGCTTACAGTCTAGAGTCTAGCAGAATCAATTGAGAAAAATCAAATTATAATCTTATATTGTCAGCTCAGTAATTTTTGGAAAGGCATTCAATGAGCCACAAAGTTATGTATTGGGGGTGTATGTGTGTGTGTGTGTGTGTGTGTGTGTGTGTGTAAAAAGAAAGAGACACAGATTAACTATGGATGCCTACCATCACCATTATCATTTAATATTATTTTGAAATTCTGAATCTAAATTGTAAATTAAGAATTTAAACTGAATAGAAGTTTTTAAAAAGAAGAGGTAAATTTACTATTGCACATTTTTATACATTTGTATTCAATAAAGCTATTGTATAACCACAATAAACTCTTCATATTAAATATTAAATACTAAATACATGCAAGTTAAATATGAACATTAAGAAAATAAAATTGAAATGGATACTGCTTACAAAAAAAATAACGAAATGCTGAAATCTTGGGCAAATATTAAATAAATTTAAAATTTACACTGCCTCTGAAGAAAAAATAAAAGTTTCCGCAATAAGGTGTGGGGTTGAATAGTATTCCCCTAAAATGTATGTCCATCTGAAACATCAGAATGTAATCTTCCTTTGGAAGTAGGGTATTTGCAGATGTTATTATTGAAGATGAAGTCATAGTGGACTCGGGTGGGCCCTAAATCCAATGATTGGTACCCATATAGAAGGCCATGTGAAGACATAGATGGGAGAAACACCATGTGACAACAGAGATAGAGATTGGAATGATGCAGGCATAAGTCAATGAATGCCAAGGACTACCCGAATCCATGAGAAGTTAGAAAGACACAAGGAAGTGTTCTTCCCTATAGCCTTCAGAAGGAGCATAACCTACCAACACCTTAATTTTGTACTAGTAGCCTCCAGAGAGTGAAAGAATAAATTTCTGTTGTTGAAAGACATCCAGTTTGTGATACTGTATTATGGTAGCCCTAGTAAACTAAGACAATTAAAAATATAAAAAATATTTTACAATGTCCAATAGTTCATCTATTATGTAGATATGTCAGTGTTATGTGACAAAAGTATACTTCTGAGGTCATGAGACTCTTGATGATGAAATATTTAGAAAAACAACATCCAACTCTATAGTGTATAAAATAATTACTATTGATGTATTATCTCATACTGTCATTAACACTTGTCTTTGAATATACTGCATTAGCCATGATCACAGAACAAGTGCTCACTGGCTGACAGATATTGGTTCTGAGTTCCTCCCTCAATTATAGTCTCTAAACCTAATCACAAAACATTTTGACTGGGAATTATTTTAACTCTGAGAGCTTTAGGGGGAAAAAAGAATAATAATTTCTCATAGGGGAGCAATCTCTATTTGAAGACTTTTAAAGTATTCTTTTATTAACTTAATCAGTGTAATGTTGTCAAACCATTACCAAGAATGGAAACTCGACTACAATGTATTGACTGTCCAGGCCAAAGTGAAGCTTACTGAGCTGGGAGGTGAGTCAGTGATATATTCTTCCTTGTGTATATGTACAGCCTCAAGGTAAGCATGTCTCTTCAGCAGCATTCTAACCTTCTAGCTGCTTTAATAAAAGACTGATGCACAATATTTGTTAAGTGCAAGCCAATTAAAACAACACTTTGCTTATTTAAATACATTCAAAATGTAGCAAACCTTCGGCTTTAGAATTTATCCTTTCACGTAAATCTTTCAGCTCTTAACATAAACAGCATTATACACATGACATCAACAGCTTTTGATGGCCAGAGGTATTACGACTGAGCTTTCCTTTGACTCAATTATTGCTGAAATTGACTGCAGTTTATCAGTGAGTAGACAATATTGGTATGGTTTGAAGCTAAGTAATTTGATATTTTCTAAAAGTTTATTCTTAATATTGCACTAATTTCTTTTATCCTCCTTGTTCTTATCCTAGTTGTCATCATCAAAATCCTCATTCAGCATCTATTACTTCATTTAAAATTAGGCTAGTTGATAAGGATATAATAATGTCTTGGTCCATCTGTACTGATATAAAAAATACCATAGACTAACTAATTTATAAACAACAGAAATTTGTTTCTCACAGTTCTGTAGCCTGAGAGGTCCCAGATCAAGGCACCAGCAGGTTCCATGTCTGGTGAGGTCCCCATCTCTCTGCTTTCATAATGGTGACTCAACACTGTGTCCTCACATGGCTGAAAAGCAGAAGAGTAAAAAAAGCCTAGTTCACTCACTCCAGCCCTTGGTAAAGCACTAATCTATTCATGAGAGCAGAGCCCTCATGAAAAAATCACCTCCTAAAGGCCCCACCTCTTAATACCACCATAATAGAGATTAAGTTTCAACACCTGAAATTGGAAGGGCACTCAGACCATAGCAAATAGTGAATACAGATCTTACATTTGTTAGGGTAAAACAAAATAGAAAAATTGACTATTTCAATGCAGAGTGGTATGTGATGGTATGTGGGATTATAGTCTGCTAAGGTAGTACAAAACAAGGCATTTAACCTGTGTTTGGTGTCAATAATCTCATCAGGATAATTCCTGTTCCTCCTTCTTATTTCAGTTTAGTTAATCTTCTGCTAAAGAGTCACACTGGAACTCTGGGGTAAGAGAGAGCATGGTGCTTTGAATTAAAGCAAATTTAATATGACTCCATGAAAGAAGAGAATAAAATTTAGTGTAGCTCAAGTACAGAGTTCAAGCATGAAAGTGGTGATAAATGAAGCAGGTGGTACATTATTGGTGCTAGAGCATGCATGGTCTTATAAACTCTTCTATCATATATATTTCTTCCCCCAAACTAAGCTGGGATTCTACAAGTTTTTTAGATTTTCTGTGCTTTCTTCTACCTCCAGATGTACACATACTGGTTTCCCAAGCTACAGTAAACCTACTCCCATTCTTTGCCTGCATTATTTCAACCCACCTTTTAGGTCTCAAGTAGTACATCACCTCCTCAGGAAAATTTTAGAGTGATATAATGAATCCAAAGATAATCCACAATAATCCACATTCTATATAATCTCCATTCCTTGAGTGTGGGCAAGACCTACTAATATTACTGAATATCACTCCAAGATTAGGTTACTGATCAGCTGTTTTTATGTTAATTCAAAGGGATATTATCCTGGGTGGGCTTGACCTAGCCAGAGTAACATTTAAAAGAAGGTGAAGTATCAGAGAACTCTCTCTGCTGGCCTAGAAGAAACCAACAGTTACATTGTGAGCTGTCTTCGCAGAGGACCACAGGAAAGCTCAGTCATACAACCACTAAGAACTGAATTCTGCCAGCAGTTTTGATTAAGCTTGTAAAAGGGCCCCACATTAACCCATTTTCCTGCTGCTATAAAAAACTGCCCAAGACTAAGTAATTTATAAAGCAAAGAGATTTAATTGATTCACAATTCAGCATGGCTAGGGAGGCTTCAGGAAACTTACAATCATGGCAGAAAGCGAAGGGGAAGCAAGGCACCTTCTCCATAAGAGAGCAGGAAGGAGAAGTGGCAAGCAAAGGAGAAAGAGCCCCTTATAAAACCATCAGGTCTCCTGAGAACTCACTCACTATCAGGAGAACAGCTTGAGAAAACTACCCCCATGATTGAATTACCTCCACCTGCTCTCTCCCTTGGCACGTGGGGATTATGGGGATTGTAATTCAAGATGAGATTTGGGTGGGGATACAAAGCCTAACCCTATCAGACTCTGAACTCCAAATGAGGCTGCAACCCCAGCCAACATCTTGATTTCTGTCTTATGATACCCTGAGTAGAGAACCCAGTTTTTATGTGCCTAACTCCTGAAAAAAGAGAAAATAATTTACTATTTATTTAAGCTGCTAAATATATGGGTAATTTTTATGCATCAATAGGAATCTAATAGACCTCTCCAACCCTCACTAGAAGTTTTTTCTTATATATTACCATAGCTTTCTGTTCTTCTGTTTTGTTTACCACTGCACCAAGTACTATACCTTGCCATAATATTCACTCAAAACATATTTATTAACCAAATGAGTCAGGGGGAACCATTGAACAGTTTTAAGCATTGGAATGAAGTGATAGTAAATACCCTGAACACTAGTTATAATTAAACACAATTTTGTACATAACCTGTTCCCAACATAATTGTTAACTCCGTCTCTCACCATTGGCAGACTTCTCAATCAGCACCACATATTTTCGACATTTGTCTGACACTTGTGTTTTGCTATGCGTGCCACTTCTCTGATAATTTATTCTTTTTTTGACTGTTTTCCCCATTTTCTTGTTTTTACTTGAAAAGCACTCACTCTCAAGTATTGTCCACCCTTTATGTATCCAACATGCTATGTTATCAGTAAAGCCTTCATCTTTAACTCTGCTTTCCCTGAGTATCACCTTTGGTATTCAGAAGACAGAAATGCTCTCTCAGTGTTCCTGCCTGCAGTACAGAATGATTCACGCTGATACTTAGCTTTGAATTTGGGCAGAGTAAAATACCACCTGTTTGTGCTTTTGGGTTTAGAATTGTCCACTCAGTAACAAGACACGTCAATCTTGAAAGCCATTCAACTAGTCACTAAGCAGAAAAGTACATATTTGCAGTTTGGATTCAGGTATCCATCAGATGAGATTCTGAAGAGATATTCTGATTCTGATGCTTTTTTACATGATTTTCATAGACCAAACACATAGTTCTGTTGCTTTCACATAAACGCCATTTTGTTGTATTTTTGTTTATAACATAGCAAGTATACATTTAAACTTTGAATGTTTGTATATTATCATGGGTAAATTCAAGAACTGATCAAATCAGTCCTTCCTCTTCCTCCATTTTATGTACAGTGGAAAACAATTTACTCCATTTTGCCATCCCTCATTCTATTTTACTCTCTTCACTAATCCTTTCTCTCCTTTTGTGATGTCTCAAACATGGCTGCAATAACACTAAATGGGAAGCAACCCCTTGGGTGAGGGCTATTACTGACCTATAATTTTCTAAGAAGTGATGGGTCATGAGATCCTTTTGAGTAAGCCACTTGAAAATGCACACGAATGAGCATATGTTATTAGTGAATAGAGCCCTTAGAGAGCCATTGTGGTGGCTTAACTTATATTATGACTCATTCTCTGTAATTTAATTCCAGAGCAATTACTGGTACTAGGCATCTAAAAAATAAGAAATCTTTCCTCTTTCAGATTTCTCTCTCTCTCTCTCTTCAATACAGATTCAAGCACAGAAGCTGAACAAAATTACAAATAAATATGGATCTTCTTGTTAGGCTGTGGAAACTGGGATTTCTGTTGCTGGTTCTCTCCAATTATAGGGAAGTGTGGAGCAGAAGATATTGAGACAATTTACTGACAATTTTTTTTCTACTTAAAATATTGAATAGATAAAATTTAAAATGATTGCAGAAATAAACAAGATATTTAGATACAAATTGTATTAATTAAAAGACTGATTTTCAACATTCAGAAGAAAAGAGATAATTTTTCCAGTATTGAAAATATTTTCTAGTTCAAAGCAGTTACAGTCAACGTTAATAAAAACAATTTTGATTTGCACTAAAAATCATCTAGCTAATTCATAAGCATAGTAGAATTCTACATCTGCACTTTACATAAGCCACGATAAACCAGGATCAAAATGTGCTGAGTAAATGCGTGGTAAATGCCACAGAGGTCTTCATGTGCTCCATGACCAAGGAGGACTCAGGGGATAAAGTGGGTGTTGTGTTCCTTGTGTAACTTGAATATATACCACTAATTATCATGAGGCTGACAGTTTATGTTTTACTTTGAAAAAACTTTGCGTCCTTGATAGTTTCTAATAAAAGGTGCGCAAACACATAAAGTCCGTTTTGTTTCAGGGAATGCTGGAAGAAGTCTGCTTACTACATTTTCTAATAAAACATATATATATGTATATATTAGTATATATATTAATATAAAAGTATAGGTATACTTTTATTAATTGATACAAAACTGAAATAATTTTATAGTTAATAGGTTTTAGATCAGCTCAATAGGTGGTTCAGAGCAAAGGAAAGGAAAATTCTGTTATTTTAAATAAGAAAATTCTAATTTTTGAGAAATTTTATTTATCTCTAAATAAAATTCTTTTAACATAAGAGTTAATGTCTAGGACTGTGATTGTTGGGTCATATGGTATATCTATGTAAACCTTTTTCTTTTTTTTCTGAACGGAGTTTGGCTCTGTCGCACAAGCTGGAGTACAGTGGCACGATCTCGGCTCGTTGCAACCTCCGCCTCCCAGGTTCAAGAGACTCTTGTGCCTCAGCCTCCCCCAAGTAGCTGGGATTACAAACGTCCACCACCACATCTGCTTATTTATTTATCTCCAAATAAAATTGCTATGTGATCCATGTAGATTTTTCAATTTTAAAAAAATAATTTTTTACAAAAGAGTTTAACATGAAGGAAAAATATGTTGGTTTTGGTATTTTTCAAAATATATATTTTTTAAAAGTAAAAGTCTGACGTTACTGACAAGTTATAGGGAAGATGCTGAACAAATAAGCTTGATCTATTGTTTGAATGCAAAATGGCACAGCTACTTTGGAAGACAGTTTGGCAGTTTCTTTCAAAGGTTTACATAGGTCAGTCACGGTGGCTCAAGCTTGTACTCTCAGCACTTTGGAAGGCCAAGACGAGTGGATCAGTTGAGGCCAGGAGTTTGAGACCAACCTGGCCAACATGATGAAACCCTGTCTCTTCAAAAAATACCAAAATAAGCCAGGCGTGGTGGCGCATGTCTGTGGAGGGTGCAGCGAGCCGAGATCATACCACTGCACTCCAGCCTGGGCAACAGAACAAAACTCTGTATCAAAAAATAAAAAAGTTTACATAAATTTACCATATGACCCAACAATCAGAGTCCTATTCATTAACTCAACTGAAATGAAAGCTTATGTTAATACAAATACCCATATGTGAATTCTTATCTGCTTTATTAATAATTGGCCAACCTTGGAAATAAGTGTTCCTCAACTGGAAAATACATATGCAAATTCAGACACTTCCATCCAATGGAATGATATTCATCAATAACAAATGACCTATTGATACATGCAACAACATAAATAGATCTCAAGTTCCTTATGCTACATGAAAGAAGGCAGACTCGAAAGTGCATTATTTGATTTATGTGACATTTTTGCAAAGATAAAACTAACGAGATTTAAAACAAAAACACAAAGACCAGTGGTTGCTAGGGGTGCGGAGGAGGAAAGTGTAGTTGACTTGCTGACTTGAAAAGGACATGGGGGCCTGGGTATGGTGGCTTATGCCTGTAATCCCAAGCACTTTGGAAGGCTGAAGCAGGAGGATCACTTGAGGCCAGGAGTTCAAGACCAGCCTGGCCAACATAGTGAAACCTCATTTCTACTAAAAATACAAAAATTAGCCAGGCATGGTGGCACATGTCTGTAATCCCAGCTACTCTGGAGGCTGAGGCAGGAGAATCACTTGAACCCGAGAGGTGAAGGTTGCAGTGACCTGACATCATACCACTGCACTCTAGCCTGAGTGACAAAGCAAGACTCTGTCAAAAAAAAAAAAAAAAAAAAAAAGTGGGGGGGGGATATTTTGTATGTCAAAGTAGGTATTGTTCTATATCTTGATTGTAATGGTGGTTATGCAACTTTATGAATTTGCCATAGCTCACAGGACTGCACACTAAACAAGTTATATTTTACTGTATAAATATTGTATTTTAATAAAAGGATAAGAGAAACCTACATTTTAGGGTAAAAGAATTAATAATACAATTCAGTGTGATTTAGTATATTCACAGGATTGCACAACTATCACTTCAATTTTAAAATATTATTACCTTCCGCCCCCAAAAAATCACCTCAACTCCTAGCCCTTTGGAACCACTAATCATTTTGTCTATGGATTCTCCTATTCTTGACATTTTATATAAATAGAAACAAACAATATGTGGTCTTTTGTGACTGGCTTAACATGATGTTTCCAAAGGCCATTCATATTGGAGCAAGTATCAGCACCTAACACCTTTTATTGCTGAACAATACTTCATTGTATGGATATACTACATTTTTGTTTAGCCGTTTATCAGCTAATGGGCATTTGGGTTGTTTCCACTTTTGGGCACCTATGAATAATGCTGTCATCAAGATTCAGGTATAAGTTTTCAGTGTGGACATAACTTTTCAGATATCAGGTATATATCCAGGAGTGAAATTTTTAGGTAATATGGTTATTCTATTTTTAACCTTTTGAGAAATTGTCATTCTAAATGGCATTCCAAAGCTTTTCTAAAGCTGCATTCCAAAGTTGAATGTACCATTTTATATTCCCACCAGCAGTGTTGGTTCCAATTTTTCCACATCCTTGTCAACATTTGTTATTATGGCTTTTTGATCATAGCCATTCGGTGTTAAATAGTATCTCATTTTCGTTTTGATTTGCATTTTTCTAATGACTAATGACGCATTGTTTTTAAATTGCAAAATATTGCTTTTTACAAATAATTTACATGCTAAAGTCTTAAGAACTTAAATATCTGTCTAGATCATGTACACCAAAATACAGGGCCTCAGCTCAACCAAGTCTTTCTATAGTTAATGCTTGAATTCCATTTCTTCTTTCCTAGAATGGAATATGGAATAAAAGTCTTGAAAACTGTAGTTGTTACCTCTGTTAGAGAATAAATCCCAGGCAAGATGAAGTTTTGTGTAGATTAAATGGTTCATTTTTTATTCGCCATTAGAAACTCAAATTTGCAAAGAGCTTTTTGGTCTCTCTATCTGTACTTTATAAAAACTAAATGCTTATTGCATATCCTTGTAATGCAGAGTAGCAACTTCTTCATGTTTAATGATGTTGTGCTTCCCTGCAAGAGTACTCATTGGGTCCCTCCTTCTCCCCACTACCACTGGGACCTGGAATAGGGATGGGCACTCAGTTTTATGAGACATGATTTGCAAACTTTCTTTAAATGTGTAACTATTAGACATTTTGAATTTTCTATATATATATACAAATCTGTACATTATATGTATACCACTATCACTTTTATTTTAAATATTACTAAAGCTTAATTTTTCATTTATTTTTCCTAGCTCTCTTGAGGTATGAAGGACAAAAATATATATATTTGAGGTATAAAATGTGGTGTTTTGATTATGTATACTTTGTGAAATAATTACCACAATTAAGCTAATTAACATAGCCATCACCTAAGTTTCCATCGTGTATGTGCGTGTGTTTGAGTGTGTGTGTGTGTGGTGAGCACATATGAGATCTACTCTTTTTAGGAAATTTCAAATATACAATACTTTTATAATTAACTAAAAATTCTAAAACGTGTACAGAGTCCCAAAAAGATCCTGAATAGCTAAAGCAATTTTTGAGCAGGAAGAACAAAGGTGGAGGCTTCATACTCCCTGATTTCAAAATACACGACAAAATTATAGTAATCAAAACCATGTGGCATTAGCATAAAAATAGATACATAGACCAATGGGACAAAAGAGAGAACCCATAAATAAACTCACTTATATATAATAAATTCATCTTTGACACAGTAGGAAAACTCAATGGGAAAAATGTTAGTGTTTTTAATAAACGGTGTTTTGAAAACTGGATATCCACATGCAAAAGAATGACAGTGAATCCTTCTCTTACATCATTTATAAAAATCAATTCAAAAGGGATTGAGGAATTATATAAGACCTAACTCTATTAAACTCTTACAAAAAATATAGGAGGAAAGGTCCTTCACAATGGTCTCTGCATTTTTTTTTCCAGATTTGGCCTTCAAAAACACAGGCAATGAAAGCAAAAATAAACAAGTGGGGTACATCAAACTAAAATGTTCCTGCATAGCAAGGAAACATCAATCAAAGGAAAAAGCAACCTACACAATGTTAGAAAATATTTGTAAACCATATATCTGATAAGAGGTTACTATCCAAAATATATAAGCAACTCATACAACTAAATAGCAAAAATATATAATCCAATTACAAAATGGGAAAGTATCTGAACAGACTTTTTTCAAAAAAGACATGCAAATGGAAAACATGGGTATAAAAAATGTGCTCAATGTCACTAATCATGGGAAAATGCAAATCAAAATCATGAGCTTTCTCTTTACATGTTAAGATGACTATTTTCCAAAAGACAAGAGATAATAACATTGGCAAGAATGTGGAACAAAGAGAATGCTCATACTCTATTGGCAAGAATTATAATTTGTACAACCATCATTGAAAACAGTATGCAGGTTCCCCCAAAATTTAAAAATAAAATAACCACATGATCCAGCAAACTCACTTTTGGAAATATATCCAAAGGAAATAAATTACCATCTCAAAGAGATATTTGCACTCTCATGTTCATTGCAGCATTATTTACAATATCTAAGATATGGAGGTGGTCTGCATCCTGTCAACAGATTAATGGATTTTAAAAATGTGACCTGGATACACACAAACACACAATGGAATATGATTCATTCCTAAAAAGAAGAAAACCCTGACTTTTTTGACCACATGAATGAATCTTGAAGACATTATACTAAGTGAAATAACCACATGCACAATAGCAGATATTGTATGATTTCACATGTAGAATCTTAAAAAAAGTGAAAAGGGAGATATTAATGAAAGGGTATAAACTTTTAGTTATATGACGAAAAAGTACTGGAGACAATATACAGCATGAAGACTAGTTTAAAATGTTTTACTTTTTATCAGAAACATAATACATTTATAAGTAGTGAATCTCAGACTCAAACTCCAGACTGTACAAATTCAGAGCTTAAAAAAATTTTCATGATATTAATAATGAAGTATGTTATAAGAATGGAATATTTAACATAATATTTATAGATGCCATTTAATATTAATATTTGATTTTTAATAATACATATGACAATGACTTCTCATAGAAAGAGAACCATAAATTTATCTGAGTGTTATATTAAACATAATTTGTCATGCAACCATATGTATGTAACCATGATCATTTTCATATATAATATAGACAATTGATTAAATAAATGTTTTATCTTATAAAATTCAGATTTCAAAAATTTTAGGATTGCATTTTCTAGATACTAACTATAAGCAAGTGGAATTTGAAATTAAAAATACATTATAATTTACATTAGCACTGAAAAACTAAAATACTTAGGTATATGTCCAACAAAATATGTCTAAGATCTGTAGGAGTGAAACTACAAAATTCTGATAAAACATATCAAACGAGAGCTAAATAAATGAAAAACATTTAACACCATTGCAAACAAAATTTTAGCAAGTTACTTGTTGGATGTTGACAAATTGATTCTAAAGTTTATATGAAGAGGCAAAAGACCCCAAGTGGCCAGTTCAATACTGAAAGACAACAAAGTCTGAGGATTGTCACCACCAAACATCAAGAATTATTACAAAGCAACAGTATTCAAGACAGTGTGGTATTGGCAAAAGAATAGACAAATAGACCAATAGACATATAAATATTTCAATATTTCTATACTTCAGATCAAATCCACTGATCTGAGACAAGGGAACACAGGTAAAACAATGGAACAAAGATAGTTTTTCCAACAAATGGTGCTGGAAAAACTGGATACTTATATGCAAAAAACATGGAATCTAGACACAAGCCCTACATGCTTCACAAAAATTAATTCAAAATAGATCATAGACCTAAAAGTAAAATATAACGCCATAAAGTTCCTAGTGGAAAACATAGGAGAAAATCTCAATTACCGTGGGTATGACGATGACTTTTTATATACAACACCAAAGGCATTATCCATGAAAGAAAGAGTTGATCAAATGGACCTCAGTTAAATTAGAAACTTCTGCTTGGTTCTCAAACCTGATTGTGCATCACAATCCCCCAGGAATTTGTTGCAAATATTCACGGACCTCATCTCCAGAAAAACAAAACAAAACAAATAAACAACAATAAAAGACCCACTTATTCTCTATAAAAGACAATGTTGAAGAGAATGAAAAGATAAGACACAGACGGAGAAAGTCGTTGAAAAAGACATCTCTTATAAAGAACCATTATCTAAAATTTATAAAGAACTTTTAAAACTTGATAAGAAAACAGTCAACCTGATTTTAAAAAGTGCAAAAACACCTGAGCAAACATCTCATCAAAGAAGACATACAGATGGAAATTAAGCATATGAAAAAATATTCAACATTATATGCCATCAGGGAATTGCAAATTAAAAGGACAATTAGCTACTACTACTAGAATGGCTAAAATCCAGAACACTAACAACACTAAATTCTGGTGAGGGTGTGGAACAACAAGAATTCTCACTTGTGCTGATGGAAATGCAAACAATGGAGCCATTTTTGAGGACAGTTTGGAAGTTTCTTACAAAACTAAACATACTCTTACCATATTGTTCAGTAATCTTACTTCTTGATATTTACCCTAAAATGTTTAAAACTTATTTATAAACAAAAACCTGCAGAGAGTTTAGACCATCTTTATTCATAGTTTGCTAAAACTTGGAAGCAACTAAGATATCCTTCAGTAGGCGATGAATAAACAGTAGTACACCCAGATAACGAAATATCATTAACCACTAAAAAGAAATGAACTACTGATCCATGAAAAGACATGGAGGAAACTTAAATTCGCATTACTAAGTGAAAGAAGTCAATCTAAAAAGGCTACATACTATATGATTGTAACTACTGACATTCTTGAAAAGTCAAAATTATGGAAACAGTGAAAAGATCAATGGTTGCCTGGGGTTAGGGGAGAAGGAGAAGTCAAAGGGCAAAGTGCAAAGAATTTTTAGATCAATGAAAATTATGGTGGATGCATGTCATTATTACATTTGTCAAAACCCATGGAATGGACAATAGCAAGGGTGAAGCCTAATGTAAACTACAAACTTTGGGTAATAATAATGTGTCAATGTAACTTCATCAATTATAATAAAATTGCCACTGTGATTGGGGATATTGATAATGTGGAGACTATGTATATTTAGGGACATGGGTCTATAGGATTTCTCTGTACTTTTTTCTCAGTTTTGTTGTTAACTAAAAACTGCTCTTTAAAAAAGTAGTTTTTTAAATTAGGATTACAAAATACTTTGTATATAGATCATCCTCAAACAGAAGGTATGTCCCTTAAAGTTCATAGAAAACTATTGAAACTGTAGTAATGCAACCAGTGATCACAATAAATGTACATGCATAAAAACTTGCTGTTGAATCACTACCAATTTTTTTTCTCTTCCAGGGATATTAAATTATGTATAATTGCCCAATAGTGAGTGCTAAGACTTGTAAACTAAATTCCTGATTGACCTTTATGTTATAACGTAACTATCAGTATTTGATTTCACATCAAGTAGCTACCTAAAAATAGCACATTTGTTTTTCCTTCCCATCCTGTAGTCTTCGCTGCCCCCTCACATACTTAGCTTTTGCCAGGCTTTTCAGAGGTGTCTGTGACTCTCAGAAGAGGCTCTTAATTCTTGGCTAATCTTGCCTCTATGTCTTGCAGGTGCTGTAGCCTCATTTGTCTTCTTTCTCACTGGAGTTGTACAACCAAGAACTATCACGCCCACCAATAAATCTAGCCATAATTGTTTTAAGAGCTGGAACTCAGCTTCAGCTTCCCACAAAGTCCATTTTATCCTCACTGTCTCCCGGGGGAAACATGAAGAGGAATGTATTCAGGAATTTACCAAACCAGAAGCACGTCAGTTTTTTTCTCCAAAGCCATAAAATGTGAAATACAGTTTCTAAACCCCTTACGCCTATGATTAGAAATTAGAGATTAATAAGGATTGACATTGAAATTTTGCAAAGAATCTCTAATTATATCTGAACAAATGAACAGGAGGAAAAATTTTAAAAGAGGCCAATTGACTATGATGCCAGTCAAATCTTTCTTAAAATTACACAGAAATGCTTCCCATTTCATTTTCCAGAGGTAATGAAAAATATGCTCTGCTGGAAAGAAATCAAATGACAGTACATAATCAGGTTTCCAATCTACTATTTGCATTGTGACACCCACGCACACTCCACTCTGATCATGTTTTTATATTTTTGATTGGAATGAACTGTTATTAAATGTGAAAAGGCTGAAATGCATGAATAATAGCTATTAATTATCACAATTTATTAAATGGATAAAGGCAGCTGGGACCTTAGTTTGTCCCTGACACTACACAGATGAAGCTGTAAATGAACAGTACACACACAAAGGTTATTTATTTCTAGTTGTTTTGCAGTGCTTCACTTAAATCTTTAGCTTTTCTTTGTAGTCATATTGTGATTGTTTATTATCAGAACTCTCCACCCCCAGAAATCTTGCCAATGTCACATGTACTAACAAATACTGAAAGCTCAAGTGATCTTTAATTCCCACTGTTCCCTAATTGAACATCCAATTCAGGAAGAATAGGGCAGTATGAGGAAAGTTGGACAGAGAAAAAAAAAGCTATGCAAATGCCTCACCAATTTTACTTTTTAAAATGGCGGTAGTAAGTAAATGCTTGAGGCATCAAATGATGAAACAAGGTGGCTAAAATATTTCACAGCCTGAAAGTGTTCCACTCTTATGTATTAGCCCTAATGCAGTGATGCTCTATGATAATTCGATAGCACTTTTGTTGGGCAATCCCAGTACTTTACTCCTTTGGCTACTGGTCCTGACTATAAGTGAAAATAAGCATTCTGACTGTCATTGCAATCCGTCTCAACTACAATGAATGAAAGCAGTTTGAGATACAAAAATATTTTGCTTCTTTTTATACAAGTCTACCTGGATTGTCTGATTTAAAATTGGACCGGGTTTTTCTAAGAACTCTCCCACCACCGTTTGTGGAGATACAGCCTAAAATTAAGTAACTCTCACTTCTGGCTTCCATGATGCCACTCAATAATTATCCTACAAGTCTATCAATTACAAAATTGTTTCATAAATGTGTTGTTTCCTGAATTGTCTATAAAATTTTGGTGTTACCTAAGATTCTGTCTCAGCATTTTTTCCTATGCATATCACCTTTCTTCTTATTCATTTTTTTCTCTTTTTCTCTTCTTTCTAACTATATAATAGAAAATTCAGAAAAATTGAGATAGTTTTAAAGGGAATCTGTAGAATTTAGGTCTAAGCATTTAAATTTAAGTATCTGTTAGGTCTCTCAAGAAATATTTAATAATTATTGGGAAATACAAGGATGAGGGGTGAGTTTTACTTGGCAACCATTTGGGAATGAACACTATAGAGCTGATGTCTAAAATTGTAGGGTGATTGTGACTTTTGGGAGGGAGAATTTAGAGCTACATTTATTAATGTAAATAAAGAAGGAAGGTGAACAAAAACTAGGACAGTATTGCAAGCATTGTATTTGTGACTTCATACATTTTATTTTTATTTGTTGGGCTGTGTCACTATGGCAAATAGTGAAAGATTAAGTTTTCTTCAAGGGGAACATTTTAACTTTGTCACAATTATTGTAGGTAACAAATGAGAGATCAACATGGTATAGCCAGATGCTACAAACCTCAGCAACCCTATCAAAATCTACAAATGCAATAAGGAAGAAGTAGCTAAAAACAGCCCCATGATGGCAACTGACATTAAATCAAACAAAAATGTTATTCAAACCAAATATGGAGCAGGATTTGATTCTCCCCAAACTTAAGGCTCATAGCTAAGGGGTGAAACCAGAGAAGGGAAGCTAAGAAAGATATCTAGAGAACTAGATCTAGAGTCAACACAAAGTAAAATGAAGTTTGAATTCAGATTTACTGTGTCCACAGAATCATTAGTTCAGGTGCTCCAGCTTCCCTATACTAGCATTTAAAGAGATTCTGTCCCTCTAAATTGGAGGAGAAAATGAGTAATAATAGCCATTTGGTGAGTAGAAAAACTATTATTAGGTGTAATTAGCTTTACTTGTCCCATATGCCAGGATAGAGTAGAAGATGCGCTGAAGAAAATGTTGCCAATAGATCGAGCCTGTTACTTTCATTCAGGTTAGTTGTTGAAGGTATTCTGAGTTTGACTCATTTTACACATGTTCTTCTAATAGCAAGCAATCAATAATTATATTGATTCAATCAATATGTTCAATTAATGAATGTGACTTCATATAATTTCATCACAGCATTTTAATATATTATAATTAAAAATTATAATTAATAAACATCTTATTTGGCAAACTGATAATTTATAATCTTTCTTCACTGAACTGCAAAACAAAGTCTGCTTTGGAAGATATCCACAATCCATGTGTGATGCTTGCTGTCACACATTAAAATAATATATGGGGGAAAATAGCAGAAAGGATGAATGAGGAAATAAAACAGCTAAAAGATAACAGTGTATAATTTTAAGCAACATTTGTGTATTTTTTTTCCTTTTCTTACCTAAAGGAATTTTTATGGAGTTCACTGAGATTTTTAAAAAATTACAGGGCCGGGTGCGGTGGCTCACACCTGTAATCCCAGCACTTTGGGAGGCCGAGGCAGGCGGATCACGAGGTCAGGAGATCTAGACCACGGTGAAACCCTGTCTCTACTAAAAATACAAAAAATTAGCTGGGCGCAGTGGTGGGCGCCTGTAGTCCCAGCTACTCGGGAGGCTGAGGCAGGAGAATGGTGTGAACCCGGAAGGCGGAGCTTGCAGTGAGCCGAGATCGTGCCACCGCACTCCAGCTTGGAGGACAGAGCGAGACTCCATCTCAAAAAAACAAAAATTACAAGAATTAAATCCTATGTACCTGTTTGATGTGTTTAAAAAACATTAAGAATGTGATGAATCAAAACCAGGACAGCATCCACCAATTACTTGACACAGTAATAAATTAGTGCTCTGTATTATTCCATTATCAACCTACTATAAAGATAGTACCTGAAACTGATAATTTATGAAGAAAGGTTTGATTCACAGTTCTGCATGGCTGGGGAGGCATCAAGAAACTTAAAATTATGATGGAAGGCAAAGGGGAAGCAAGGCATGTCTTACATGGCAGCAGAAGAGAGAGCAAGAGCGAGGAAGTGCCACACTTAAAACCACCAGCTCTTGTGAAAACTCCCTAAATATCAAAACAGCATGGGGGAAATCACCCCCATTATTCAATCACCTCCTACCAGGTCCCTCCCCTGACACGTGGGGATTACAAATGAAGATCAGATTTGGATGGGGACACAGAGCCAAACCATATCATGCTTCATTCAGCTACAGAATAATCTAGACCCTACACAATGGAGAGAAGTGGATGCATGCCTCAGTGAGGGGAGTCATGTACATTTCTCTTCTACTTTTTTCTTTTATCAACCACACATTACCCTTGCTTTATTATTAATTAAGCATACATTTGTTGTGTAAGTTTGAGAGTATAAAAATGGAAACAAATACCATGTTTACATGGATCATTTTAAAAATACTTACCTGTCAGTATTATTATACCACATATATTTTTGGGTTTTTGTTTTCAATCTTTAAGATTTTTATATTTATTTATTTATTTTTGAGATAGGTTCTCACTCTGTTGCCCAGACTGAAGTGCAGTGGTTCAATCATAGCTCACTGAAACCTTGAACGCCTGGGCTCAAGTGATCCTCTCACTTCAGTCTCTAAAGTAGCTAAGATTACAGGCATGCACCACCGTGCCCAGCTAATTTTTTTAAAGTTATTTTTAGCAGAGAGGTCTCACCATGTTGCCCAAGCTGGTCACAGACTCCTGGGCTCAAGGTATCCTCCCGCTTTGGCCTCTCAAAGTACCACCATGCCCAGTCAAAGATTTTCTTTTAAACTCTATCTGATGTTAGAGAAGTGATTAATGAGGAGGCAGAAAATGGCCCCTTGACATGTTGGGACAATGCGTTATCATGAGTTATCTGTTTGATGAAACATTTCTTTAGAGCAGTGCATATGCGAAGTTCTTCACTCACATACACTGTTAATTCCATCCTAATGCATGTATTAGCAGCCCAATAGATGGATTCAGGGACTGAATTAAATTTCTCAAGCATTTGAGGGAAGTTAGAAAGAACTTCAGAGATTCTGACTTTGATTAGAGAGCTAGAATGCCAAAATCCTACTCAAAAGTCAAAGTGGGTAGGATTTGTTTTCAGTGGGCACATATCAAGCCCATTTTTAAATTATTGAGATATTTTTGAGATTAGAGATTTTTTTTGAGATTAGAAAATGTTACTTTCCTGAGCTCATCCACTGCCTCTCACCTTGGGTGTCAGCCTCCCTTTAGAATTCCCAGGCCTCCCCACAAGGAAAGAGGAGGGGACACAGACACTCCTCCAGTACTGAGAACAATGGCCATTGTTTGCAATGCCTGTGACTTGCTGGTTGCTGTGTTCAATTTCTACTCTTATCATTGCCTAATTACTAAACAGGGAAACTCAGACATGGCTAAGTGATACCAAAAGCGTGCTGTCAAATAGAAACAAAAAAGCCGTTTGACTGAATTTTCCATTTTTTATCACTTGGTGATGGTACTGTGAATACCAATCTTTCAGCTGACAAATTCAAATAAAAGAATTTGAAAGGTTTGCATTACTGTTGTGTCTGACACATAGTAAGTGGTGAACCCCTGCTTGAAATTTTCATCACTCCTACTGCCCTAAAAAAATTCTTTAAGCAAAGGCAAACTTTCTGTCAGTATCATTATGAAAACTGTCAACTCTTAATCAAGAGCAGAAGTGGATCAAAGTGAGTGCTCAGTGGCTCCTGGGAGATGACAGCATCTATAACCAATTAACCTGGAACCTCATGAATGCGGATACTTTTGAGCACAGCTCCACAGAGTTCCTAGAGGCAAGACTCAAAGGAAGATGGTGGGTGGACAAAAACTCTAACTTCCGGATCATGGTTCCACACATAGACAATATGACTATAGAAACACCTCTTCATGTAACACTGATGATTATTCTACCTGTGCTGATATTTTATCACTTATGTGTTAGAAGTCAAAATAATAACTTTATTAATCACATATCAATTTGACGTGAATGAAAACATGCTTGAAGGTATTTATAATGAATGAATGTAACTTAAATCTATGATAAGATGCCATTTTTATTAAATGGATTGGTGGAGATCAAAAAGCCTTATAATATACCATGTGGATAAGGGTGCAGGGCATTATTGGTAGGAATAAATTGCTGTAACATTGAAACATTAAATTAAATAAATATCCTTACATTACCCTTTAATTTAACTTCTAGGAATCTATCATATTGGCATGTTCACATATAATGTAATTACATATGTATAAGCGAAATCACTGCAGGTGGGCTTTTTTGTAATATCAAAAGTTTAGATAGGATAAAAATGCCTATTAATACAAAATATTTTTATGGAATGTTTACATAAAGAAATCCAATGCCTAAAGGAAAGTCACTTTATATGCACTGCCATAAAAAATCGCCAAATAATATTTTAAGTGAATAAAACCAATCATTGGAATATGTATTATATGCTTCCAGTTTGATATAATGAAGAAAAACATTGAAAGATATGTGTATTTATACATGTATGTTCATATATACATATATATGTAAATAAATACACACACACAAGAAAACACAAGAAACCACTAATAGTAGTTGTTTTCTGGTGTAGGGAATGAAAACTTTGGGAAAGAGGAGAGGGAGAAATATTTAATCTTATCCTTTTTGAATTTGAATTTTCTACAATGTACTAGGGCTCTTTATTAAAAATAATTTATCGTGTACACTATTCAGGTGATGGGTACACTAAAACCTCAGACTTCATCACTATACAATATATCTATGTAACACAACTGCACTTGTACCACTAAATCCATAAAAATAAAAAAACTGAAAAAGCAAAAAAAAAACCATCATTTATTAATACTATTGGTATGGAGCACAGAGCTAGGAATTATAGAAAACAATTTTATATACTATGCTCTCTGCCTTCCTTCATTGTCTTAACTATTAGTTTGCTCAACGTAAATGGAAAATGAGAACTTCTGTTAAGTATTTCATATGGGCTAGGCTCTCTTGGGCCCTGCAATGTAAAAAATTACTTTCAATTTGATTTGGGGCTCTAAAATGCTAGACTTAAAGATGAATTCTATATTTTCCTTAAATGCTTCTGCAAGCACTACACTAAAATTTGGGGTGAAGCTTGGAATATTATTGCTTCTGGGGATTCTGTGTCCTATTCTCATTTCTATAAAGGAAGTTGCCAGCAGCTTGCAAACAGGGTGTTTGCTTCTTGGTTTAATATTGGACCAGTGTTTGTTTTCACATTATACATGTGTATATATGCTTTTAAATTGTATTACAGGATTTGGCAGCAAACTGGTTTACTTCTGCATAAAGGCAACATATTTATATTTTATTGAACCTTTTTGCTGCTACATGTGTTGATTTTTAAAAAGCAAAATACAAATTTTAAGCAACTCATGCTTGACATAGAAGCAGTAAAATGAATTTAATCAAGTATGGTAAAGAAAAATACATGGCAATTTCTTTTTTGACCAGGTAGAAAAAAAGAACATGCTATGATATCTTTGCTATTAAGGAAGCTAATAAATATCTCTCTGAAATCAGTGGTAAGTTACTTAAAATATTGCAGTAACTGGTACTATTTTTCTGGAGAGGAAAATAAGAAATGGCTTATTTGATTTATTTGTTAAATATAATTAAAACTGTTTATGTTCATCTCAATGACTTTATTTTATATATTAATAAAATTTTATAGTTGTATTTTTAGGGTTGTATGAGTCCTAAAGCAGAATTAGAGACAGCGGAAAATTTACTTCTAAGTGTGTTGAGCTTGATTTCCCATTGACCAATATCTGTTGTGGTACTATCCATTTACTCATTCTGAGAATTACAAAGCTGTCTAAACTAAATGTAATTCGATGAATGAAAAATCCCTGCTGTGTCCTTTGTCCTCCTAAAACAAAAGACTGGTTAAAAGAATAACCTGTAACAAAAAAGCTCAATTAATTAATTCATGCATTTATTCATCATTAACATGACTCTTCTCTTTGCTTGATTTTAATGTTAGCTAAAGGAGCAGGCATTAAGGTATATATGGCCTGGCTGTTTCCAGTAGAGTATTGTCTTTAATAATCAATTTTCCTAAGGACCTAGGTGTGCATGTGCTCACCTATTTGTGTGCATATGATGCAGCTGTCATGCTGGGGCACCAAATATTTTTCCAAATTGAATGATTTCTATCTGATGAATGCACCGTTTTGTGAAGAGAAACAAATTTGAAGTAAAATGAGCTTTGGGGGATAAGGGAGAATTTGAATGAGATTCTTACAGTGATGTTCTGAAGAAGGTGGGCCTATGGACAGAGGAATAAGTGGAAGGGCAGGATGAACTTTAGAGGAGATCATCCATGAATAAGCGGTAGAAAGTAATATTAGCAACCAATTCTGAATGTTTTATGAAAACAGTAATTTTTTAAAAGTTTTTCCTGAATTGTTCAGTAAATTCAGATATAACTATGGCAATAAAAGTGGGCCATATGTCACAAAAAAGGAGTATGCTTTAATATTATACATAGATTTGGCATTTCATTAACTGCTTTATATTAAATAGATTACTTATATTAAGGAGAAACCAAATATAAGATAAAGATAGGACAAGTACTAGATAAATTGGATAATGTGGATAAGTGTAAACTGATAAAATTTAATTCAAACTAAACTAAACCCTCTCTGTAACTGAACCTCTGTATTAGTCAGGGTTCTCTAAAGGGACAGAACTAATAGGTAGATAGATAGATAGATAGATAGATAGATAGATAGATAGATAGATAGGAGTTTATTAAGGAGTATTAACTCACATGCTTACAAAGTGATCTTTCTGCAATAAGCCATCTGCTTACAAAGTGATCTTGCAATAAGCCATCTGCAAGCTGAGGAGCAAGGAAGCCAGTACAAGTCCCAAAGCTGAAGAACTTGGAGCCCGATGTTCGAGGGCAGGAAGCAAGCATACAGCACCGGAGAAAGATGTAAGCTAGGAGGCTAAACCAGTCTAGTCTTTTCACTTTCTTCTGCCTGCTTTTTATTCTCGAGGTGCTGGCAGCTGATGAGGTTTTGCCTACCCAGATTAATGGTGGGTCTGCCTTCCCCAGCCCACTGACTCAAATGTTAATCTCCTTTGGCAACACCCTCACGGACACACCCAGAACCAATACTTTGCATCCTTCAATCCAATCAAGTTCACACTCAGTATTAACCGTCTCAAGTCCACCCCTTGTCAACTTGAACTCATACACATCTCCTGAGATCGTACATAATCTTCAAATAAAGACAATAGCATGGTTGTATTTATGCCTGACATAATACAACTATCCTTCATACAACTGGAAATGCACCAATCCCCAATCAAAATGCTATTACATAAAGTGAACAACACTTAAATGCTGATATGAAGTCAATAATTCTTATGTCACATGATAAAGGAAAAAGGAAATAAAATGAAGATATTTTCTTAGTACAACTGTACACATGCACAAACATGTTTTTAACAAACAAAGAGGAAATACTCATGACAATTACAGTCCTCATTTCTGCAACTGGTCACTTGGTTGTAGCTGGTATTGATAACTACCTTCTACTACGTATTCTGTATTCTCTTTGCCTTCAGCAAGCACCTCATCAGGTCATGGTTTTTTTCTTGGTGGAGTGACCCAAACCTTCATTCCTTCATTCCTGAAGGGTCTGGACCATTTGTAGTCCTGCCTGGATTGGGCTGTTGTAGTTTCCTATTGACCTTAACTACAGGGCATGGTAATACTAAGAGACACCTCAAGGGATCTCCTGTATCCACACATATTCTTCCTTATCCCCATTATGTAGTAGTAAACTGATTTTATCTTGATAGTCTGCATCAATCCCCCCAGCCAACACTGTAACTCCCTTATTAGCCTGTTTACTTAAAGGTAAGAGGAGCCCAAAGTGTCCAGGTAGCGATCTTAACTTCCAGTTTAATGGAATCACTGTTGTGTCTCCTGGTGGCAGCATTCCTCCCTCCGGAACTAAGACCTCTAGGCCAGCAGAGCATAATGTCATGGGAACAGGAAGCAAAAATTTTGCTAGTGGTTTGCTAGGAGTGATGGTGAGTGGTGCCACTTCCACTTCCATCCCTTGATTACCAGACCTGTGATTAATTAGCAAATGTCAGACCTCTACATGAGTCAGACTATTCTGATTGCTGCTTTGCCTCTTCTGTCCATTACAGTAGCTATGCCAACCTTGCCTTTTACTGTTTAGTGCTACCTCTTGGCCCTTGCTGCCCTGGGACCAAAGTATTCCCATTGCATTTAAATTTTGTAGTTGAGTGACTGTGGTTCCCACTGTTAGATCTCAGACACAGGGAAGAGCAATTACAGGGCTCTTCAAAGATGCAGGTGCTGCCCTCACAAACCTATTTCACAAAGCACTGGTCATGGGTATATCTTCTGGACCTCCCATCTGGGATGAGTAGGTCTAAAATGACTAATTCACTACAGCATCCCAATCTCCCTAAGCCTTTGGATCCCTTCCACTACATTAAACCAAAGGAGATAAGGCATTTTCCAGCTCGCTAAAGTGGGCCATCTTTTAATCCATATTTCAGCTAACCAAGAGCAAATAAACTATTAGAACCTTTTTTAACTCCCCAGGCTCCTACATTAAATGCAGAATCTCTGCTTAGTGGGCCCAAATCAATAAATTCAGCCTGATCCAGCTCTATGTTCTTCCCACCATTATCCCAAACCCTTAATATCACTTCGCATGCCTGTTCTCCAGATTTCTGCTTATATAAATTAGAAAACTCAAGCAGTTCTTTTCAAGTGCAGTGCACCTCCTCATGGGTCACACACTGAACTTCATCTCGAGGGGCCCACCAGGACTTTAGTCTAGTTATAGGTATAGAAGTAAACAGGGGTGTTGGTGTTGTGGGTGGCTCCTAAGGAGAAACAACATTATCTTGCCTGGCAACAGCCTCAGGGGAGGCCATCACTGTTGCCTCAGGCAGTGCAGGGTTTATCTCCTCAGACAAAGATGGAAAGGCTGATGGCAGTGTGTGTTGGGAGGGGATGTTGCCAGTCCTGAGGATCGGGAAGCTGTTTCTTCTGGGAAAGAAGTTTCATCAGAGTTTACAAGCTCAGTATCCCCAGCTTTATCAGGGTTCTCCCACACATCCCCATTCTAAGTTTCAGGGTCCCATTCTTTGCCAATTAATGCCCTCACTTTAACAGTGGACACCTGGTGAGGTTGTGCATGCACCTTTCATTGATGGTCAGCCACTTGCATGATAAGCGCTGGCGTCTGATTTTCCACAATTTCAGCTCTTTCTCTACAGGAGATAAGGCTCACTCAGGGAAAGCTTAGCAGATTTGAGGCTCAGTATCTTCTTCTGAATCCAGAAGTTAGAATCCCTGAGTATATCATTTTCTTTCATTACTTTTACAGTGAACTTAGGAGCAAGCAACCAATTTCATTATGTTCCTTAGTTCTCCACATATAGTCAAAGGTATTATGTATAGAGACACTAAAGTTCTTGCCTCTCACAAGTGGTTAATCAGGAGTATCAAAAGCATTTATTTTGCATAACTCTCTAAACAGTTTCCACCAAGGACTATCAGTGCTCTCCATACTATTAGAGTTCTTAGCATTTGGGGGTCTAATCATATTAAGCAGCCAACTACAAAAACCCCCAAACAATGAAAGAACTCCATCCTTGACACTCAGTATTAATCATCACAACCTCCTACATATTTTGGGCAAAATAATATTTATTTTTTTGTATTTATTAGGCAACTCACATCCTTCAGTTCTTCAATCACCTTATTTTGGAATTTTTTTAAAAATAATAGTCTACACTTATTGTACACTATTTCTAAAGGAAAACATAAATTTCTCTTTAAATCCTTCTAAATTACAATAGATCATGTAACCACAAAGCACAATTTCAAAGAAACAAATCTGCATATTTGGTGGGTTGGACCTATCATTTGAGACAAAGAAATGATTTGGTATCAAATTATTTCCTTTGGAAATTCCTTCCCAACTCAGTGGTATCTGTGGAGCTGTCAATCATGGTCTCATATCCTCCCAGTCACAGAGAGGACCACATGGTGCAAGAAAGGCTAATGGTTCTTCTCCAGAACTTTACAAATTATAGACAGAATCTCTTTACATCTGTGGATTACAAATTCAAAGGGTTTGTACCTGAGTCAATGACTGTTTCCTGCTGCATGTTGAGAATCAACAAACATAAAAGATCAGGGATTAGGAAGAGCTAGAGATATTGACTACTAGTAACAATGAAATACCCGTTCAGTCCCTGATATCTGATTTCTCTATTTCTTTCATTTTGCGAAGATGCATCTCAACTAAATAAGCCAACAAATATCCTTTTAGCTTGAGACAGACTGAAGAGAGTTTGTGTAATTTTCAACTGAAGGAATACTGACTAATAGAGATAGAAAGGACAACGTGTCAGAATAAGAAAAATTATCCATAAAGAAGGCAGTTGTAAAATGTACATATACTATACTACTTATGAGAAATTAACCATAGAAAAATTGTAGAAAAACAAGATAAAAACATTGTTATCTGTTTATTACCTTCATAATATGCTGTTTATTATCTTCATAATAACCCAATAATTCAATTGCATAGAATTATATTATTGCAATTTATTTAAGTAGCACAGACTTACAATCACATCTTACTACTAATGTGCCATTGCAACACATAAATTAGGATAGAATATGGCAATATGACCTTATTTGCTTCAGTGATAATAGTGTGGGTGATTCCTATGTAAAATACAATTTATTTGCATTTTAGAGATTACATTTTGAAAAACTAAATAATTTAATACTGTTATAAAATGCAACATGCATTACAATACATATGCAAATATACTCTATTATGTAACATAAGGTTACCAAAACAATTCACATCTAAATAAATTAATAATAATAAAGAAAACAAACTGGAAGGTATAACAAATAGAAAGAACACAGCAAATAAAATCCACAACTGAACGCAAGACTCTAAAGTGCCATTCTTAAAACAGGCTCACAACAATCAGTACGAATTTTGCATCATTATGAATTTTGCATCATTGCCAAGAATTATAGTTTCTAGAGCAGGTTCACTTTTCCATAGGGTACAAACATGCAATACTCAACAAACTCTTACAACTTGTTACATTTAATTCACAGATAATTTATTATGATTTTTGTAATAACTTACTTGATAACTGAAAGATTTTTAATAACCGGTAAATTACTTCAACACTAAGAGTTTACAAAACTATTCAGTTATACAAACAGAAGGAAGATATTTTATAATCTATTGCCAACCCATTGAAATAAAATCAATCCTGATGGAGCTGGGAAAATAATTTGAAACTATTTTATTGAAATATAAAGAGCCTCAGACATCCATCTAGCGGATAGAAGACCAAGCATCAATTCATTCCAGAGCTAAAATCTTCCAGAGTGGCATTAACTTTTGGATCCTGCTTTGGACAATACTAACTATTTTTTATTCTAAGAACTAGCTCATCAAATCTCCTGGCAATTTGGAATGAGTCCCTCAGAATTACAATAAAACAGACCTGAAATAAACCCATCAGAAATGCTTTCATTTATGAAACCCTGTTTGAACATTTTCAATTAGAAGCCAGGAGGCTAACTAATTATTTTTCAGATCTATGTCATCTTTGCACCCCCCCAGAAAAATATAAATCCATAGGACTTAAACTGACTCCATCTCCCACTCCCTTCAATAACATTATAGTTCCCGCTAAAGTGCCATCCTCATTCTTAACCCGTCATTTTAATTTTAGTGATATATGTAATTTGCAGCAAAATTGCCTATTTCCTCCAGCTTTCCTTTCACATTCTTGTCTTCAAACTTTGCTTATCTAAGCCAATCATATTCTATGTTAACTTTTTGAGAAATCTTTAATCCTCATCTGTTCACTGGCATGGGTACCCTTTTTATACTCTCTTAGAACTGTCTACCATTTTCACACTTAGCAAACTGCATTGTAATTGATTTGGTTGCATTGTAGACTATAAACAGTGAGGTTAATAACTATATTACCATATTCAAAACAAAATGCCTACTTTTAACATATTTTTGATATGGAGTAGGTGCCATAAATTGTGTTAAATGGATACATCAACAAATTCAGGAAGAAAGGAAAAAAAGAAAGAATAAAAAGAAGGAATAAAAAAGGGAGTGAGATGGAACAAAAAAGAAAAGATAGGAATGAAACAATAAATTCATATATGCACAAATATGTAGAAGAAACATAACGTGTGTTTAGCAGTAATACACCTTTAGTTCTAACTTCATACTGAAAATAATGTAGAGAAGAAGTGCAAACCTCCACAATCAATCACTGAGAACTCATAAGGGATGTGAATAAGGAAACAGCGGGTCAGAAATGGGGCTTAAACCATGATTAGAAAGGCAATGGCCTAAGTAAGGTGTCACATGTGCATTATAATTACTTAATTAATTATATTTGAAGACAAACTTAACTAAAAATAGGTTGACATGTATTCCTTTTGCTGCACTATTGTGGTGGTAGTTATATGGAGAGTTCCAAGTCAAAATAACCCATTTTGGTAATTGTAAACCAGAAACAGCTCAAACAGAAAAAAATCAAAAGTCTCCTTGTAAAGCTCACTGTGGGGTACTGTTACGAGATCTTTGGGGTGTCAATTTTCTTCCTGGAAACCTCTGTGGCCAGTGGTGCCTTTGCCGGAATTCTTGTCCTGCATACAGGAAGAATGAGGTATTGAGGTAGGCAGACAAGCAAAGGGTGAAGATAGGCGAAGAGATTTATTTAGTGTTAGAACAGCTCAGAGTAGACTCCTCTCTGTAGGCAGGTGGTCCAGTTGAGTGTTTAGCTCTTGGCAGAAAGGAGGCCCTGGAGAGGGTGGCTTCTCTCTGCTGGCAGGTCATCCCATCATCTCCAGCTCTCAGCAGAGAAAAGGCCCTGGAGAGGATGACTCCTCTCCACAGGCAGGTCACTGGATATCTCTGCAGGTCTCTAAACTCTCAGCAGAGAGGGTAGCTCCTCTCTGCAGTTGATCTCCCTTCATCTCTCCACCCTCTGCTCTGGCTGATCCTGGGCTTTTATGGACCTCAGAGAGGAGGAAGTGCCGGTCAGTTGGTGGCCATGGGTGGCCACCATGGGTGGCCCGGAAGAGGCACCACAAGTCCCCACTCTGGTCGGAAGGACTGTCCTGGCCCCCAGCCTTTAGGCCCTCTCTGGCCTGAAGGTGGGGCCTCACCAGGACCCATCTCCTTCCACCCAGGGATCTGTCTGCCTCCCACTGCCATTCATGGCCCCAGGGCTCGATCTCAACCCCACTCCCAGATCGGAGCTGATGCAAGGAGAGAAGAGAGGCCAGGCAGCGGGAACGGACAAGTAGACATCATCGAGCCAGCAGGGAAGGGAGTAGGGGTGGCTTCCCAGCCCAAGGATGCAGGCTGCAGAGATACCCAGAGGTCCTAGGCCTGGGAGGGCAGCCACAGCTGCACCCAGGGAGCTCCCACCCTGCCACCTCAGAAGGGGTGGGGCTCCCGCTTGTCCCCAGTTCCTTCCTGCCTGCCCTGTGAAGCAGGAGGCCCAGGTCTGCAGCTGCGGGTCTGGTGGCTGTAGCCGCACCCAGGAGGCAAAACCTGCCTGTTCCCAGCCTCCCTGTCAAGAGTACAGGGAGGCTCAGATCCACAGCTGCAGTTAGGGTAGGGCTCCTGCCTGTAGAGCAGGAGGCCTGGGTCTGCAGCAGCGATTTGGACGGCTGCAGTCGCACCTGGAGAGTTCCTGCCCCAACTCAGAAGTGGCGGGGCTCCTACTGGCTCCATGGAGTGTGCAGCCCGAGCCGTGCCTCCCTCCTGCAAGTGGGGTGATGGCAGCAGCCACTGCCATCAGTACTAAAACAGGTGCTCCTAAACAAATGCTTCCTTTACATGGGTTGAACAAACAGGTAGTTGAAAAATTTGGATCAAATGGGCAACACTTGTTGAGTATATTCAGGTGAAGATACTTGTTCAGGTGAAGATCATTCTTCACCTTGAATATGCTGAACAAGTATTGCCCATTTGATCCAGAATCTGCTTCCATGATATAATGTTATTTATCCAATGTAATTTCAACATTTTTCAGAATTTTTATATTAATGAATATTAAAATTTTGTGTCTCTCATTCTAATTTTACTATGTTTTAACCACCTAAATTTAAAATATCACCTTTAAAACTGCGTTATTGATGCATTTCATACTATTTTCAAAAAGAGATCATCTTTATTACAGAGCATCATGGCAGCTCTTTTCAGTGAAAATGCCTCTGGTTTTAAAACACCAATGCAGCCAAAATCATTGCTGTATTTGGCTGGTGATTTAAAGTTTACTTCTGGTCACCCAACCATTTATACTACTTACTATGGGCTACTCAATTCAATCATTTAATAGTTTATGGTTAATAAAATACGGTTACTTTTAAGAGATAAATTATTGCTAGAACAAAGTAATTTATCTTTCAGATATAAGATATAAAAAGATTGTAATATAAAGCACAATAAAAAGCCATTCACCTTATAAATACCTCCTTTTCTCAATATGGTTTCTTTCCCTGTGATAGTATAAACTATCCTTTTGAGCAACTGCTATGAATCTTGTTTCAACAGCATAACATTCATATTCCTAGAAGAATAAATATGTCAATATGTATATTATATAAAGTATTTAATTCATGCAAATTTTATTTTCCCATAATATAGTTGTAATTTTAAAGTACTGGTTTGTTGACAAATGAGAGGCTGCAGATTCTACTAAATTTTCCAAAAATATAAACATTTAATCCAAACTATTTTTAAACTACTTTAAACATTTCTACCACACACCCAGCTGGCACATTTCAGGTTATTCTCTGATATTAAAATAGCATGATGTCTCTTCATTTGTAATTTCACTTTATCTTAATGTATAATTTTTGCCTCAAGGCCCTACTTTCCTTTGTATTATTCTAATTGACTAAACAAGATTTTTTTATTTTTAAAAATTTTTATTGATACATAGTATTTCTACATTTATACTGGGTACATGTGATATTTTGTTACATGCATAGAATGTATAATAACCTAGTACAGTATTTAAGGTATTCATTGCCTTGACTAGTTATAATTTTTTTTTCATTTTTTTTTTTTGAGAATACAAAGGCCACGCACTTTTTTTGTGGTTGTTGTTCATTTATATTTTTTTAATTTTAATTTTTTTATTTTTATTTAAATTCCAGGATACATGTACGAATGTGCAGGATATTTTACATAAGTATACATGTGCCATGGTGGTTTGCTGCACCTATCAACCTGTCATCTAGGTTTTAAGGCCCTCATGCATTATGTATTTGTCCTAATGCTCTCCCTCCCCTCATCCCTCACCCCCAACAGGCCCCAGTGTGTGTTGTTCCCATCCCTGTGTCCATGTGTTCTCATTGTTCAACTCCCATTTATGAGTGAGAATATGCAGTGTTTGGTTTTCTGTTCCTGTGTTAGTTAGCTGAGAATGATGGCTTCCAGCTTCATCCAAGTCCCTGCAAAGGACAGGAATTCATCCTTTTTTATGACACCTAGTATTCCATGGTGTATGTGTGCCACATTTTCTTTATGCAGTCTATCACTGATGGGCATTTGGGTTGGTTCCAAGTCTTTGCTATTGCAAATAGTGCTGTAATAAACATACATGTGCATATGTCTTTATAATAGAATGATTTTAATGCTTTGGGTATGTACTCAGTAATGGTATTCCTGGGTCAAATGGTATTTCTGGTTCTAGATCCTTGAGGAATCACCACACTGTCTTCCACATTGGTTGAACTAATTTACACTCTCACCAATAGTGTAAAAGCATTCCTGTTTCTCCACATCCTCTCCAACATCTGTTGTTTCCTGACTTTTAAATAATCACTATTCTGTCTGGCGTGAGATGGTGTAATATTGTGGTTTTGACTTGCACATCTCTAATGACCAGTGATGATGAGTTTTTTACATATGTTTGTTCGCTGCATAAATGTCTTCTTTTGAGAAGTGTCTGTTCATAACCTTTGCCCACTTTTTGATGGGGTTGTTTATATTTTTCTTGTGAATTCTTTTTTTTCTTTTTTCTTTTCTTTTTTTTTTTTTTTTTTTTTTGAGATGGAGTTTCACTGTGTAGCCCAGGCTGGAGTGCAGTAGCGCCGTCTCTGCAACCTCTGCCTCCCGGGTCCCGGTTCAAGCAATTTTCCTGCCTCAGCCTCCCGAGTAGCTGGGATTACAAGTATACACCTCCATGCTCAGCTAATTTTTGTATTTTTGGTAGAGACGGGGTTTTGCCATGTTGGCAAGGCTGGTCTTGAACTCCTGACCTCGTGATCTGCCCGCCTCAGCTTCTCAAAGTGTTGGGATTACAGGCATGGGCCACCGCGCCTGGCCATGACTTTCTTTAACTTCCTTGTACATTCAGGATATTAGACCTTTGTCAGATGGGTAGATTGCAAAAATTTTCTCCCCTTCTGTAGGTTGCCCGTTCATTCCAATGCTAATTTCTTTTGCTGTGCAGAAGCTCCTTAGTTTAATTAGATCCCATTTGTTAATTTTGGCTTTTGTTGCAATTGCTTTTGGTGTTTTAGTCATGAAGTCTTTGCCCATGCCTATACCCTGGATGGTATTGCGTAGGTTTTTATCTAGGATTTTTATGGTTTTGGGTTTTACTTTTAAGTCTTTAATCCATCTTGAGTTAATTTTTGTATAAAGTATAAGGAAGGGGTCCAGTTTCTGTTTTCTGCATATGGCTAGCCAGTTTTCCCAGCACCATTTATTAAATAGGGAGTCCTTTCCCCATTGCTTGTTTTTGTCAGGTTTGTCAAAGATCAGATGGTTGTAGATGTGTGGTGTTATTTCTGAGGTCCCTGTTCTGTTCCATTGGTCTATATATCCATTTTGGTACCAGTACCATGTTGTAGCTTTTTAGTATAGTTTGAAGTCAGGTAGCGTGATGCCTCCAGCTTTGTTCTTCTTGCTTAGGATTCTCTTTGCTAGAAGGGCTCTTTTTTGGTTTCGTGTAAAATTTAAAGTAGTTTTCTCTACTTCTGCAAAAAAAGTCAATGGTAGCTTGATGGGAATAGCATTGAATCCATAAATTACTTTGGGCAGCATGGCCATTTTTACAATATTAATTCTTCCTATCCATGAGCATGGAATGTTTTTCCATTTGTTTGTGTCCTCTCTTTTTTCCTTGGGCAGTGGTTTGTAGTTCTCCTGAAGAGGTCCTTCATGTCCCTTGTAAGTTGTATTCCGAAGTATTTTATTCTCTTTGTAGCAATTGTGAATGGGAGTTCATTCATGATGACTCTGCTTGTCTATTGTTGGTGTTTAGGAATGCTTGTAATTTTTGCACATTGATTTTGTATCCTGAGACTTTGCTGAAGTTGCTTATCAACTTAAGGAGCTTGGGGCTGAGATGATGGGGTTCTCTAAATATACAGTCATGTCTGCCAGGCACGGTGGCTCATGCCTGTAATCCCAGTGCTTTGGGAGGCTGAGGCGGGCAGATCATGAGGTCAAGAGATCAAGACCATCCTGGCCAACATGGTGAAACCCCATCTCTACTAAAAATACAAAAATTAGCTGGGCATGGTAGCATGCACCCATAGTCCCGTAGTCCCAGCTACTCAGGAGGTTGAGGCAGAAGAATTGCTTGAACCTGGAAGGCGGAGGCTGCAGTGAGCCGAGATCATGCCACTGCACTCCAGTCTGGGCTACAGAGCGAGAATCTGTCAAAAAAAAAAAAAAAAAAAAAAGTCATGTCATCTGCAAAGAGAGACAATTTGACTTACTCTCTTCCTATTTGAATATCCTTTATTTCTTTCTCTTGCCTGATTGCCCTGACCAGAACTTCCAATACTGTGTTGTCTTGTGCTGGTTTTCAAACGGAATGCTTCCAGCTTTCGCACATTCATTTGCTACGGGTTTGTCATAAATAGCTCTTATTATTTTTAGATATGTTTCATCAATACTTAGTTTGTTAAGAGTTTTTAACATGAAGGGATGTTGAATTTTATCAAAGGCTTTTTCTGCATTTACTGAGTAATCATGAGGTTTTCGTCATTGGTTTTGTTGATGTGATGGATTACGTTTATTGATTTGCATATGTTGAACCAGCTTTGCATCTCAGGGATGAAGCCAACTTGATAGTGGTGGAAAAGCTTTCTGATGTGCTGCTGGATTCAGTTTGCCATATTTTACTGAGGATTTTTACATCAATGTTCATCAGGGATATTGGCCTGAAATTGTCTTTTTTTGTTGTGTCTCTGCCAAGTTTTGATATCAGTATGATGCTGGCCTCATAAAATGAGTTGGGGAGGAGTCTTTCTTTTTCTATTGTTTGGAGTAGTTTCAGAAGGAATGGTACCAGCTCCTCTTTGTACCTCTGGTAGAATTAGGCTGTGAATCTATTTGGTCCTGGGCTTTTTTTGGTTGGTAGGCTATTAATTACTGCCTCAGTATCGGAACTTGTTATTGGTCTATTCATGGATTTGACTTCCTCCTGGTTTAGTCTTGGGAGGGTACATGTATCCAGGAATTTATCCATTTCTTCTAGATTTTCTAGTTTATTTGCGTAGAGGTTAAACATCATTTTTAGGTATCATTTATAATTGTGTTAGTAGTAATCTTAGGATGTCGGAAATCTAAGCTCCTACCAGTTATTATCAGAGGCAACTGCATGTTATCATAATTTAATACATTGTAATATCATATTCTCACTATAGTCATATTGTAATCTTTAATAACAACAGGATGTATATGTCTGCTATGGGGGAAAGAATAAACTACAAAGGGCAGAATTTGCTGAAGCACCAGGAATCAGAAATCAAAGAGTATTCTCTTTCCAGAAATATGGCCAATTAGGTATGACTGATCCCAGACTATTCATTTTAGAATAAACAATAAAAATTTGGTTAAACTATATCGGTTTAAGCATCAGTGATGTAGGAAGTGAGTAATATGTAATGTTCAAAATATGAAAAATCAGGAAACTGGAAGTAAAAAGAGCACTGAAGCTAATATTCATCTAGAGATAAAATGTGAACTTTGGCTTCAGGGCCTCAGAGGGCGTAAAGAATAGGAGAAAATTATAAGACCCATCCAAGTTAGAAAATATATAGAAAGCACCTTCTACAAACTCAATCTCCCCACTGCTGAAAGCCATGATTTGAAATAGTATGCATATGATATATGGTAGAAATAGAGATAAATTCAACTTAAACCATTGTGAGGAAAATTGCCTGGCAAATACCTTGGTGTTGAGCAGAGGAGAGAATGGGACCCAATATCAAGATTTGTAACCACACGATGGCTTAGAAAATTTGTCACTGAAAATAATCTAGATGGTACTAAACAAACATAAACAAAGCAAACTAAAACAAACTTTAAGGAACTTAAACAAGAATCTAAAATGGTCAAAGGGAGCACCTTCCAATGTAGTTAAGTAAGCTCCTACCAGACTCATCTCTTCTGCAGGTAACAAATATTAACTAGAAAAAGAGTGGAATAACAATAAATTGAGGGCATTAGGTAGTAAAAACTAAAGTAGGTCAATTCTAGAAGAAAGTTGATACCCATAAAAAGGGAATGACATGAATGAGCTCTATTTTGATGGCTTTTAGCCTTAAGAATTCCAAAGGTGGCACTATATAGAGCAGCAAAAATTCTGATAGAAAGCCCACAGATTTTTCAGCTTAATGGAATAGAGGGCAGATTTCAGGTCAACCAGAGCCACAGGCAAATGAAAGCAGTGGAAGGAGCCGCACATGATAAACACTGCTCAAATCTTAGGCTGATTCTTGAATCATGCCTATGTGAGACAGACTCAGCTAAGGGAAAATTAGCCTACCTGAGATGTGAGCTGTTGCCCAAGAAATGGTGTTTTCTGAGTCTGACCAAATTATTAATAATTGCTTGCTCCTATAAAAGATTCAGTGCTTTTAGAATAATATAAAAGAATCCAAAATCTACACAATAAAATATTTACAATGCCTACGATTAAATCCAAGATTACTCAACATACAAAAAACCAGAAAAATGTGACCTTTTTACAAGACAAAAAGTCTGACAATGCAAATGAATCACAAAATGACTCAGAGTTAGGAATTTATGGAAAGGTATTTCACATAAATTATTATGCTATATTCAATGATATAAAGAAAAATGGGCTTACTATGAGTGAAACAACAGGAAATTATAGAAAACTAGATATAGAAATTAAGCAAATTGAAATTCATTTTACTTGAAAATACATGTAAGAATTATTTTTTTAAAAAGCTAGATTTCAGTTGCAATGAGTACATCTAGCACTTGATCTTGGTTTCTAATGCTATTTTGCCATAATTGGAACTATATCTCCTTGGGGAAATGGATCAAGACTTGGAACATCAAATGTCAGAAGGAAAATGTCCAGGAAAGTAAAAAACCAAAACAAAACATCTCAGTACCTCAGTGATAGGGCATCCCAAAGGGACACAGAAGCCAACTTAAAGAGCTACCAGTGGCTAATGCTGAATCAATTTGAGCAACAAAATATATAAAACATTATTAGATTATAGCCCAAAGCATAAATACATATCTATGAGCTCATAAGGATATAAATAAACAATTAAATCAGTAACTAAATAGGAGTAAGGAGATAAATCTCACATGCAGAATAATCCAAATAATTCACGTAAACACTCCAGCCTCAAGGAGAGTGAGTACAACTCCCCACTCCTTAGTGTGAGTTGCAAATAGTGTCTTCCTTTCAAAGAATACAGTCAGTAAAAGGGGAAAAAGAAGAATAACTTCACAATATGAGAAACCTGGCAAACCATATCTCAACCAGGTGATCAAGGTCAACATAAGTCATCTTAATAGTATATACACTTGATATGTTGTAATGGGAATGGTCTTCCTCTCAAAAGCCCATTACTTCAGTCTAATTATAAGAAAAACATCACACAGATTCCAATGAAGGACATCCTAGAAAATATCTGACCAATACTCAACAACGTCAATATCAAACATAAAAAAGGTCTGATAAACTGTCACAACCAAGATCCTAACACATGAGCTCTAAATGTAGAATGGAATCAAGGATAGGATTCTGGAACAGATAGGGAACTTTGGGCAACAACGAAGAAGATATGCTCAGGTTTGCCTTTTCTGTGACATCTTCCATGACTGTCCCAAGGTAAAGGACCATTTTTCTCTCTGTAACCAAGAATCCCTCTCATCATTCAGCAGTGATCATATGCCATGATGCATCATTTATCCATCAGTCAATTGTTGTATCCTGCAATTAAATTACTTGGTAGAGAGCTGTGGATAAGTTACATAGCTCTTTGTACTTCAGGTGTTTAACACAGTTCCTTGAATAAGGGAAAGGTCTTCAATATTCTTGATGATGTTCTATTTTATATCTAGATATTTTTTAAATTAAGGAAACATAGCACTGTTAATAGGCTTGATGGAAATGGCTACACAATAGTACTAAAGAAGATCTCTCTTCAACTCAACTTTTCTTTGGAAATGTCAGGGCTGTATTTTTCAGACAGGAGTTAATGTTCTATATTACCTTGTTAGCGTTCCTCATAAATTCATAGTCTGTTTCCTCAAACTTATAGATTCAAAACTCATATATTAGCTTTCTGAAAGTAGATTATTATCTGTAAATGAACTGACAAGTCAATGTTAAGCAGCATTAAACAAAAGTAAAAATAATAGCTAACAATTTATACATGAAAATGATTACTAGCCCCAGGCCTATGACAAGAATGAATTTACAGAAAACTACAATATTAATGAAATACAAATCACACAATGAAATAGTTGAACAGTCTTAAGGTAGGTGATATTTATTCATCCTTTTTTATGCCATGACAGATTATTTTTCTAGCACTTCTGTATATATTCATGTCCACTGTGCCCAAAACAGAGGCTAGTTATCTAAAATAAGATCACTTTCTATTCTAACAAAATTAACATATTTTTTAGTCTCTATTCTTTATTCTTTTTCTATTCTATTTTTTGCATTCTCCTACATTACTAGACAGAATACATATCGTTCCTATAGTGAAAATGAAATGACTCTCTACTCTTCTGAGTATTTATAAGAGTGAGAGCACTCTTTCCTGCATTACTTGTATTGGATTGCTAGTTCCAAAAGCAAAGTTTCTGAACCCCTTTTTGACTTGGTCACAAGTCAAGTTTTTAAAAATAAAGAAAATATTTGGTCCCCAAATATAGGACCTTGTTTTTTACAACCATGGCAGAATATAGAAAGGCTCTCCATTTCAGAGATTCCCAAATAGCAGCTGTGCACATGAGGATTGGTAGTTTCTGTGTTGGTGGGTTTTCCTGCCACTATTACTAGGGGTCAACAAAGAGAAAGCAGTAGTGATATTACTAGGAAACTCAAATATAATGGGAGAAAATCTAGCCTATGGTTATTCAGAAAATGAGAGGCAGAGAGGAATTTAGGGTAAGTGAAGCCATATAAATCAGCTAATTTATAGTTGTAATCCCAGAATCATAGTAAATGATCTAACTTATATTCAGCAAAGGACTGATCCAAACAGCTAAAAAATTGGGTTGCATAATATGGTTTGAGAAATTTTTAGTGGATCAGAATCTGTCCTTTATTAGTTTATTGAGAATAAATTAGTTAAGTTTCAATTTGTTTCACATTAAATTAATGCCCTTCTCTATAACTTGAAAGGGACAGTGAGGTAAGTTAAAAATTTATATTTCTTAAAAATAGATCCACAAAACAGCTTTTAAGAAGAATGAATTTGGCAAGACAGAAAAATATGAAAATGTTAAGGAAGTTTTCTAAAATGTCTGACTTCACCATAGCAGCTGAAGCTCTGAAATTATCTGGTTCATTAAAAAATTAAGTATTTTTAACGAAAGCCCAAGACTAAACAAATAATCTTTTCTTTTTGTCTTTATTCATTTACCTGGCATAAAATTGAAAACAAAAGGAACTTCTTTGATTAATGACCTCTGCTAATCCTTTTAGTAGAACACGTGATGATATTTCTTAAATTTTATATCACTAACAAATTAAGTTTGTGTTAATAACAAATGTCACTCACATGAAACTTCTGCATAAATATTCAGGGTGATCTATATTTTATCAGAAGTAACAGAAAGCATGCCAGTCAATGTGGATTTAAATAAGCAATTAGCGCATAAGTTATTAAACATTTTAAACAAATGGGTTGTATCAAACCCAAATTATTAAAGTTCAAAGAAACTTCATAGAATCTTGATGGCACAGGTGTCTCTGAACTGCCGAGAATTTCTGCATTCATAAAAGATAAAGTAGATTAGCTTTACATATGATATAATCTTCTTTTCAATCCTAATATTTTTGTAAACATTTTTGAAAACTATTATTGTAATCCAAGTCTTTGCTGTCATCCCTTTTCTGATGTTTATAGCTTCTAGGGAATTTAGGCAAATAATGAAAGTCCAAGGAGGATCAACTTCTGAACTAGAAGGTACAAATCAGGATTCTTCAGACCTTCCAAATAAACCAGGGTTATTTCTCTCAGCTGTATCTGTAGGACTCCAGGGAGACTGGAGTTTGTTGAAATGTGGGACTGTATCAGAGTTTGAGGTTTTATTTCTTTATGGATTTCATTTAAAAAATTAATTCTAAACACAAACTTCTTGTAATTCCTTGGTATATTTTGTTTTTATGATATTGCTCATTTTCTTAAAAAGTAAAGCTGGGAATGGTGATTCAGACTTAGAAATAGCTAACTGTGGCAGTTTCCTTTGTTGCTAGAATGATCATAAAATTTATTTTCTCAAAATGGGATAGTTTTGAGAATAAAATTAGTGTAAATTTTTTTCAGGGTGTGAAAATGTTCTAAGTTTTATTAAGTTTAATTAATTTATTAATTGTAATTATTTATTAGCCATAAATATATTTAATTTGCTTGGAAAGACCGTAACATATCTGTTCAAAATTAAATTATCTCTAAAAAGAATAATGATATATAGTTACTTGTATGCCAAAAACTATGAGTTGATTATCCAAATGACAAAAATTACATACATAAAATTAAGTATTTATGTACTTCAGGCAGTTTCTTGTTTGTTTCTAATACCATGTATATTTTTCAGAAGAAATCAATTTAAAATGACCTTATTTTTGATTTTTAAAATAAAATTCCCTATAGTTACTTTCAGAGTTGCATTTTAGGTTTAATGCATTAAAATTATTAATACATTTAATGTAGTTTGCTCCATGACTGACTGTATGTTCAAATGAGAAAATATTATCTTCATAGGTGCTCAGGTATGATGTACACTCAGAGGGTTTCTGGAGGATATTCTTAATTCTAATCCCTACTAGAAATGCATACGTATTTCAGCCCAAATATTTTTACTAAGATCTTTTTTTGCTAAAATCCCAAATATCATCTTCAACAAGTGTTTTTATAAAACAAAATTTTAAAAAATTGCTTGTCTCTATCATTATTTTGAATGTTTTGCCAAATTTAGATGCTGCAACATATAAGACCTATTAAATTCATTTCATTCAATTACAAAATATAACTTTAACCAATTAAAAATGTTATCTAAATCAAAACTATTACTATTTGTCACACGTCAATTTGTTCTAAAACACAATTATAACACTCAAAAAATTATTTTTTATGCTGTTCGAATGCTAATTATTGAGTTTATTCCATTTCTACCTTACTCTTGTGGGATTAAATTTCAGTTTCTTCCTGTATGCAAATTAGTTTTAAATAACCATATTTCACTATATGCAGGTTTTTAGATTATTGTGTTTCATTTATTAATATTCTTATTAAGCATTTCTAACTGAATTTGAACTGAAGAGTAGCAAAATTCCTATAGCTCATTTATAAAAAAAGCTTCAGTATCATTTTTAGAGTGAGTTACAAAGCATCCTTTGACAGTTCAAATATTTCTAAAATCTAATTAATAATAAGCAGCAAAGAAAGAGTTCATACCTCCATGGTTAAGGAGGCTTTTGTTTTTTGTTTGTGTTCAATGTCAATTTTGATTCAAATTTTTCATAGTTCAGTTACTTTTAATGTGTATGTAAAAACATCTTCAATTTATCAATGATACCTTCTACTTTGATCCATAAAAAGTATTAATGCAACCTTTTTGGATCTGATATGAATTATGTGTTACAATTTGTGAATCTTAAGTTTTTATACTATGAAAATTATTTTTACTAGGACAACAAAAGTTATTTTCATATGAGCACTACAAAACAAATAAGTTAATCTTTAATATTGAATTTATTATCTGAATTCACACTAATGTCTGATATTTAACATTCAATAGTGAACTTTAAAAACCAGTCTGGTTTCATAAATCGGATTTAAAAACAATGAATTATTAAGACTAATTTTGTATTTGAAGCTTCTGATGACATTGGATTAAAACTAGTATCATTTAACTGTTTATGAAGTTCTATTAATGTAATCAACATAATATTGCGTATGGCTTTACTTTTCCTAGTTACACAAAGCTACTTTCACTTATAACTGAGCAAAGTTAATTTTAAATAGTCATTTGATACAGTGAAAATACAGGTGATATGGTTTGGATTTGTGTTCTTGCCCAAGTCTCATGGCGAATTGGAGGAGGAGCCTGGTGGGAGGTGATTGAATCATGGGGGCAGACTTCCCCCATGCTGTTCTCCTGAGAGTGAGTTCTCACACTAACCATTCCTATACCAACCACTTTGCTTTATTAGCAAGTGCCCTTTATATTTTCCTTGAAATGGGTGCCAGTTATTACACCTGGGAAAAATTAGTAAATGAGAAAGAAGTTATTGCTTGTCATGTTTCAGATTTAACCACATGAGAGAATTTCACTTCCCTGTACATGTATTTGAAATCCTAAGAAGCAAGATCATGCAAACACATGGAAGAAAAGAATAGGTCTATTATAACCATTCTGTATTATTTTAACAGTTCCTTACTCAAAATATAAAAGAATTCAGACAAATGGTAAATTGAATGGACCAACGGAACAAGAACATGAACTGGAACTGTCACTGCCAAACTGGAAATGCTGGTTGTCCCATAAATAGCTGTATTGCTGTGTTTCCAATTAGTAACTGCAGCATTACAGAAGCATGCCCGGCCTCTTTCTAACAACCCACAGTGACATAGAGAAAATCTGGAATTATTACACTGCCAGACAGCAAGCAAGCATCAACAATAGCATTTTGTTTAAAATATGTTATCTTTTTTCATATTTGACGTTCTATGTGTGGGTTTGGCCTTATGTGCACATATCAAATTAACAAAATACCATGTAACATTTTAACAATAATAAAGTTGAAAAGAGCTACAAATATAATCATACAGAGTGTAAAAATCAAAACTCTGTTTGATATCTTTATATGATTATCATTTAAATTAGTAAAAGTATAATGGATGTTATATTCTACAAATTGAATTTTTATATTTATAATATCAGATGTGATACGACATAGTGTTTAAAGAAAAAAGGGAGGCCAGTAGAATACACTAAATTATAGGTATCCAGATATCAGATGTGTCTGTAGCCATGTACCCTTTACATATTGCAATGTATGCTATCTTGTTTTAAATATTTTGGTTTTGGCATTTATTACCGTTTAGGTATTAAATTGATTTTTAAAAATTATGTGTTAGTAGATTATATGATTATGTGTGAATTTCATTTTAAGATAGTAAAAAGAGAGTGGTAAAATATTTGTAATATTTTGTAATCAGGGATTTGAAACAAATATGATTAAAAAAATCACTACAGAAGCAAACTCTATTATTTCATTCATCCCTTGATAGTCTTTGCTTCTGTAGCTTTCCATATTTATTTCTTTCTACCTATCATAGTCTCCTTTATCCTCCCCCAACACATTTGTATAGACCATGTTCTACTGCTTCATAAGACACAACTTAAATTACTTTTATGAAACATATCCCAAGTCATTATTTTCTGGACTTCCAAAGTCCTTTACCTGTATCTTTTCTTCCACAAATACCTATTAGTATCAAGGATACTAGTTATTCATGTTATTTCTTTTTAGTTCTGTAAGTTCTTTGATGGCTGAATGAGTCATATTTATTTAAGATATTTTTTAATTTAAGATAATATTTAAATCATATATCACACACTTTTCTTAGCATGTGACAGAAGCCCAATAATTTTGGTTGAAGAAATAAAGGTAACACTTCAAATACATGTTAATTTTGAGTTGTATGAAGAAATAACTCATATTTGATGAGTTATAAATGAAGAAATATTAGCATGGGTAAAAGCGCATCCACAAACAGGAGAATTTCTAAGCATTAGAGAGAACCTATGTTTTTAGAACTAACAGAAGACAAGATAGCAATGTGGGTCTGAACCAGGTTGTGGAGGGCCTTATCTGCCAATGTAACAAATTCATAAGAATTCTGTAAGTGTGGGGAGTCTTTGGGGATTAGATTACAATACATAAAATGGATAGAAGTTGTATAAATACAAGCTCAGGTGACCAGTTTGCAAGCAATTTTATTAGTTCAAATTAGAAGTAATGACCTCAGTCAGGGAGGTTGGCATAAAAAAATAAAGGAGACGACATATGTGAGGGATATCATGTAATGTCAACAAACATTTATGACAAAGCAGGAGGCTTATTTTAAAAATGTCATGAGGTTTATTGCTTCATAATGCAATGACATTTTAAGAGAAATACGTGTTAGAGGGGGAAGACTCCTTTATTTTGAAGATGAAATTTCATTATGAGTTTGAGGAAACATCTAAGTGGAGCTGTCCAGCTAGGAAGTAGGCCCCAAAAGTTAGGAAATGGGTTCACCCACATAGAAGTGATAACTAAAGCTGTGACTATGGGGAGGAAGAAGAGGAATGTGATAGATGAAATAATGCCCTCCTCTGAAAGATATTGGATCCTGATCCTCAGAACCTGTGACTGTGTTGCCCTATATGGCAAAGGAATTTAAAGTAAAGATGAAATTATTTGCTAATCAGCTGATTTTAAGATAAAGAGATTATACTGGTTTATCTGAGTCAGTGCAATATAATCACAGGGTGTGTCAAAGTGGAAAGGGAAAGCCTAGAGTAGGTCACAGTGACTCAGAATTAGAAGGCTTGGCCTGACTTATCAAGTCTGCAGTTGGAGGAAGGGGACCATAAACCAAGGAAAGCAGGTGGTCGCTACAATGTGAAAAAAGTGAGGGAGTGGATTCTCTACAAGTATCTTCATGAAGAACACAGCCCTGCTAACACCTTGACACCCAATGATCTCATTCTAGGTTTCTGGCCTCCAAAGGAGTGAGACAACATATTTTTATTGTTTTAAGCTATGAAGTTTGTGGTCCTTTGTCATAGTACCAATAGAAATCTAATAAAAAAAAAAGCAACAGTAATGAGAGCTCATCAGAAGCAAATATACAGAGGTTATGAGTGAATAAAGTCTGCAAGTGTGTGATAGGATTTGGCAACTAATATATCAACAATGACCTTTGAAAAGACAGTGGAAAGAGAATAATAACTTTGAATGCAATTTTCTTGTTCTTTAAAAATATTCCAAGAAATGGATTAGACTTGATTATTGGCCATATTTCTCAAAACAATCTTTCCAGAAAGGTATCCCAACTTTACATACACAACTGACATCCAGGGAAATGTTTTCAGCTGCTCATGACTAGAACTAATAGGGCTGAGATTTGACCACAGATTTGTTTGGTTTCAATACCTATGCTCCTTCTACTATGATTCCTAAACTTGTTGGGAATCAAACTGCAAAGATTTAAAGAGGGAGCAAGTAAAGATATGAGTGGAGTGGGTTTAAATCAATGAGTTCAAGGCATTTGTTCTTTAGAAAAAAGATGTGATGATTCCTTAAAATCAGCGTTTATCAACCTTGGCTGTATTGGGCTGTGTAAGTGTTTTCAGTAGGAGGATGTCCTGTGTGCTGCAGGATGTTCAGCAACATCCCTGGCCTCTGCCCGCATGATGTGAGTAGCACCTTCTCCAGGTAGGATTGTAACACCCCAAAATTTCTTCACAAATTGCCAAATGTCCTATGGGAGGTAAAAATCACCTTAGGCTGAGAATCGCTGTCTTAAGTATACTATGGAGTTAAGAAAAAGGTTTTGTTACTTTTTTTTTTTTTTTTTTTTAATGAAGGTGAAGTTGTTTAGGGAGACCTGAGTATGCTTACTGATAATAGGAGAAAGAATCATTAGAGAGGAAATGATTGAAAATGCAACAAAATAAACAAGGTGAGACAGAGCATGATCTTCTGGTGCTCAGTATAATGTGTTTCAAGACACAGAGTACTGAGCCACGAAAAACCTGGTTAAGACTCAGAAGCTGACATTCTGAATGTGAGCATAGAAGTGATTCCTGGGCAGTATTTTGCAAAGTATGTTTTGTGAAGGATATTCCCAAGAGTTTCCTCGAAAGCAGGGTCTCCACATCACATTGTTTTGGAAAATATCATTTACTGTAACTCTTTGGGATGTTTACACTACAGAATAGAATTTTTAAAACTTTGGGAAATTATTCAGCATTTCCAAACTTTTTTTATTATGGAAATTTTCTCCTGTGCAATACCTATTAATATACAAAAGAACATCCAGGAAAACTTATGCAACATTGGTAAATTTATTTTTATTAATACCAGTTTAGAAAAATAATCATTCATTCATGTATAAGAAAATGAGCAGGATTCTCTTTGCCATTTTTTTCTATTCCCAAAAATGTATGAAAGGTGCAGTCTTTTCTCTATCAAGGTCCCAAACTCTTTGTTCTCTTATTGTCCCAAATCCTTGTCCACTTAGGATTTAGAATTTCGAAGCATATTTTTCCTCCCTTCAGTTTACCAATGGACACCCACCCCCAACCATCCCTTCTAAGGCAAAGAAAGGAAGAAATGAGAAATTTATAAGGATTTAAAACAGGTATTTAAAGATAGAATTGTCTAATCAAATTTGAGGGAAAAAAAATGGATCCTGAATGCTTGGAGAGCTGAAACAGCCTAGTCAAATTGCAATTCAACTTTTTATTAGTAGAAAATTGCACTATGTAAACTTATCCATTTCTTTAAATGTATTATATTCTTTTTTATTTCATTTTATTTCCCTTAGCATCACTGAGACATCATTTTGGAAAATCATTAAACCATCTCAGCTGTATTAAGAGAAAAGCAACCTTGGTTTATGTCTTGTTCATGAGTCCAGGAGGGCTAGGGCAAATGGGGGCCTCTCAAAGGCCAAGGCTGTGAGATGAATTAGTGATGCCACCCAGTGCAGTGAATAAGAACAGCAAATATCAAAGACTCAAACTCATAGTATGCATGTCGTCATAGTAGCCTAGACCCTAGACCAGAGTTCATTTCCATCTGAAGGAGGTGGCTAGGAATGGTGTGCTTCGTGTTTTTATTTGTTTGATTGTTTTGTATTTTATGTGGATTTATATTACTATATTCAGGAAGAGAAAAATGACATAATAAAACTTATATATCTGAAAAAGACATTGAACAATATTATTTACTAAGCCAGAGTTTTGAGAAATGACATACAAAAAGGCAAGAACTCACTGCAGTGTATGAATTAACCTGGACAGTAAAATGAAAGACAACATGAACCAGAAACAAAAGAACAATTTGAAATCACAAACAAGAATGATAGAAAGGGAAAGCAAATAAAAGTAAAACCAAGAAACTGCCCCTGTCAGTACTGGCTTAGTGCTGTAATAATATCCTGGTGAAGAATTGGCAAAAACCATAGTGCATCACAGGAATGGCTATATAACATATGACATTCATGCCTTTTTATTAATAATCACTACAACTTATCGTATATTTCCTTTCAGTTCATAGTTTTCTGACTTTATTCTCAAAACCATCCTATGTGGTAGATATTAATATCCCTATTTCAGAACCTAAAGAGTTTAAATAACTTTTTCAGAATCATACATAGATGCCTATCCAACCTCAAAGTCTGTGCTGTTATTCTCCGTATTTGTTGCCAAATACTGTTGATATCTTTATCAAAATCCAAGTTAAAGCTTTTCTCCAGATACCAATAAGGAGAGGCACCAAAACAAAGTAGATATACCTTTTATTTTCATCACTTGCTCAGTAATCAATGATCCAAGAAAACAAATGTGTGTGTGTATATATATATAATACATATTTATATATTTACATTTACATATTAAATATATAGGCATCTATATATTTATATTAATATATAGATATATAGGCATATATATGTTTATATATGTATAAAATTATATAATCATATATATATCACATATATATAAAAAACTGTGGAAACTAATAAGCAGAAGAAACGGCCAGTATGTCAGTCAATGTCAAATACTTTATAGAAATGTTTGAAAAAAATACCAAAACATCTTAAAAACTACTGAAGAAGAAAAAAAATAATTAATGTCCCTTGACATGATGTCTTAGTCAGTTCTGGCTGTTATAACAAATATATCCTGGGCTAGGTGGTTTAAAGAAAACAAATTAATTTTTCATAGTTCTGTAGCCTAGAAAATTTCAGGTCAAGGTGCTGTCAGATCCAGTGTTTGGTTAGAGCTCATCTGGTTTACAGAAGGCTGTATTCTTATTGTGTCTTCACATGTCAGAAAACAGAGAAAGGAAGAAAGCACTAGTGTCTTCTTGTAAGAGTGCTGATCTCATCCATGAAAGCTCCACCCTCACAAACTAATTACCCTCACCTCCTATTGCCATCACTTAGGGGTTTGGATTTCAACATATAAATCTGTAAGGACACAAATATTCAGTATCTAACACATGGCATATAGCCAGAATTATAAAATGAGAAGAAAAATTGTGCAACAAATTTGAGTTTGTATAAGAAAAGAAAAATCAAGAAATGGTCCATTTTAATTTAACTTTGTTCCCTCATTCACTATAACCATGCTCCACTCAAGGAATTTATTTAAAATATCTGAGTCTCATTATTTTTCTTTCAATAGGTGGAAGTGTTCAATTATCACATTATCACATATTTTTGTGCAAATGATGTTAAATAAATATAATAAAACTTAAAATATATGCCTAGTATATAGCAGACACTTAATCATTTTCTAAAACTTCATTCAATACTGCAAAAGTTACATATTGGAAATGGAAATGATTTCCCATCTCATTGCATTTTCCTTGAGAATCTGACTTGTCTGAAGTCCTGGAAGAGGAGATGTCCGTACACATTCTGCCCCCATACCTAGTCATGTCTACATGAACCAGCTATGGATACTGACCCAAATTAGATTAATAACACAAACTTTTTAAAATTTGGGACAAAACCTGAGAATAAATAATTTAGCTCTGCAGTGTCTACCTAGACTTTCAGTTAATCTTGGGGACTCAGCTCACCACCTCGGGATGGCTGTGATTAAACTTTTACAAACAGCTGAGAATGAAGGAGGAGCCTGAATGTGAAAGCAATAGAAAGAAGTAGAGAGAAGAGAGGAGCAGAGCTGTTGGAAGGAAGGGAAGCAGGGACACAAGCTGACAGAGAGAGGTTAATTTTCTAATACCCAATTGCTGTAAAGTCTAGCCATATTTCCTTCATTTGGATTCATCAAGATTCTCCTATGTTTACATAATAATTCCCCTTTTTATTAAGTTTCTCTCAGTGGGTTTCAGCTCTTTGCAACCAAATTATTCCCAATTTAAGCAGGTTAGGAACTTAAATAAAACCATTTTGACTAACAATAAGATTCCAGCTGCTACTCTTCTTATTCTTTAGCAAGAATTGAGTTTTCTTTCTTTCTTTCTTTTTTTTTTTTTTTTAACCTCTGATACAGTAACAGTTTGTGAGAATGCCCAAGCCTTGATGTGTAGGACAAGAAAGAGAGTTACAAGAGTTAGCAGTGACTAAAATTATTTAAATTTTGAAAAAAAAGATGAGAAAATGGAAAATTGATTCTAAGTTTCCATTTACGTAACTCAAATGTCTGAGTGGCCCTTAATTGCTAAGGAGGACACTAATGACCAAACTTTAAATTTTGACTCATAAGCTTTAGATTGTGGGAGTTTAGAGGTGGTCTGATGATCCAGGCATACACCATGTGAGGACTTCTTGTTTACGCTGTAACTCAGAAAATCAAAGTTTGTTTTGTTTTGGTTTCAGATAAGTGCAAATAGAACACAACATGACCACTAATGATTACAAGATGTACTAAGGTAGAAAAGAAAGACACTAGGTGTATAACCATATTGATTTATGGCATGTCCTAAGGTAGCTGACAGCTCATGTGAGAAAATGCCCAAATATCAGTTTACTTCCAACTGTGGTCACTAAGTTTTGAATTACCATAATAGAGTCATTGATATTTTATACCCCTCAGCTATTTTGTAATCTTATTATACTATTTTTTACTTGCACAAACCCAATTAAACTATTTCTCCTCTCAAAGAAAGCATGAACTATCTTAGAAGCTTAGAAATTTTACTGAGTTTAGCAGGTGCCATTGCAAAAAGAAAATCTACCTTTCATGAGTAGGATTATTTTAGGTGACATCCAAACTAAATTATGATTAGACTATGAAATTTGGACAGTTTAGAACAAAATGATTATATTTTCTGAATCTGGGGATCCATGACTACTTCGCCCCTTATGATCCATTTTTAGAGAACTTTGTCCACCTATGGCCAGGAAATAATAGCCCTAGACATGCTATAAACCTCACCATGTCCCCAATCATTGCTCATTGATGAGTAGCCATGAGTGGTTTCCTGATCTAACCCATGTTCATTATATTTTCCTTCTAAATTAGAATTTAGAACACAGATTCGAATTTATCAATATTAAGCTAGAGGTCACCAGAGAAGGAAGAATGGCCTTTAGAAAGAAATAAAATACAGTAAAATAAAAAAAGACATCCTGAAGTCTTAGAAAACAAGAGGCAATAGTATTAGTTTTGTTTTTTTTCAATTTCTGGTTCTATTTTTAAAATTTAGTTTAATTTTAATTGGCAAATAATAATTTTACATATTCAGAGAAGCATAATGATATTTTGTACACATAATGTTTAGTGATCCGATCAATGTAATTAACATACCTATCATCTAAAACATTGTATTCTAGAGCCATGTCATACTTTCTGCATTTGTGTTTCTAAAATTTTATGATATTTTCATATTTATAACTAGCACAAATAAAATTATATATATATATTTATATATATATATATATATTCCAAATAGTTTACAATTAAGGTATCTGGGATTGTGCAGTCTAATATGTTTGCTTTCTCGGTTATCTAGACTGGTGTCATCCTTAACATAATGTAAATCACAGTAGAAATTGAATACATATTAATTAATTAATAGTTGTCTTTCCAAAGCCTATTTTTTCAAGATTTCATTTAAAACCACTTTTCTCAAAAAGTAGAAAGCTGAAACTGGATCGCTTCCTTACACCTTATACACAAATTAATTCAAGATGGATTAAAGACTTAAATGTTAGACCTAAAACCATAAAAACCCTAGAAGAAAACCTAGGCAATACCATTCAGGACATAGGCATGGGCGAGGACTTCATGTCTAAAACACCAAAAGCAATGGCAACAAAAGCCAAAATTGACAAATGGGATCTAATTAAATTAAAGAGCTTCTGCACAGCAAAAGAAACTACCATCAGAGTGAACAGGCAACCTACAGAATGGGAGAAAATTTTTGCAATCTACTCATCTGACAAAGGGCTAATATCCAGAATCTACAAAGAACTCAAACAAATTTACAAGAAAAACAACCCCATCAACAAGTGGGTGAATGATATGAACAGACACTTCTCAAAAGAAGACATTTATGCAGCCAAAAGACACATGAAAAAATGCTCATCATCACTGGCCATCAGAAAAATGTAAATCAAAACCACAATGAGATACCATCTCACACCAGTTAGAATGGCAATCATTAAAAAGTCAGGAAACAACTGGTGCTGGAGAGGATGTGGAGAAATAGGAACATTTTTACACTGTTGGTGGAACTGTAAACTAGTTCACCCATTGTGGAAGTCAGTGTGGTGATTCTTCAAGGATCTAGAACTAGAAATACCATTTGACCCAGCCATCCCATTATTGGGTATATACCCAAATGATTATAAAACATGCTGCTATAAAGACACATGCACACATATGTTTAATGAGGCACTATTCACAATAGCAAAGACTCGGAACCAACCCAAATGTCCAACAATGATAGACTAGATTAAGAAAATGTGGCACATATACACCATGGAATACTATGCAGCCAGAAAAAATGATGAGTTCATGTCCTTTGTAGGGACATGGATGAAGCTAGCAACCATCATTCTCAGCAAACTATCACAAGGACAAAAAATCGAACACCGCATGTTATCACTCATAGGTGGGAATTGAACAATGAGAACACATAGACACAGGAAGGGGAACATCACACACTGGGGCCTGTTGTGGGGTGGGGGGAGGGGAAGGGATAGCATCAGGAGATATACCTAATGTTAAATGAGGAGTTAATGGGTGCAGCACACCAACATGGCACATGTATACATATGTAACAAACCTGCACGTTGTGCACATGTACCCTAAAACTTAAAGTATAATTAAACAACAACAACAACAAAACAGCCTGGAGGTGGTGGCTCATGTCTGTAATCCCAGCACTTTGGGAGGCCGAGGCGGGTGGATCACTTGAAGTCAGGAGTTTGAGACCAGCCTGGCCAACATGGTGAAACCTTGTCTCTACTAAAACTACAAAAATTAGCCAGGCATGGTGGTGCATGCCTGTAATCCCAGCTACTAGGGAGGCTGAGACAGGAGAATCACTTGAACCTGGGAGGTGGAGGTTGCAGTGAGCCGAGATCGTGCCACTGCATGCCAGACTGGGTGACAGAGCAAGATTCTGTCTCACAAAACAAACAAACAAAAACCTTCAAAACCAAATAGAAGGTCAGTCATGGTGGCTCATGCCTGCAGTCCCAGAACTTTGGGAACCTGAGGTAGGAGGATCTTTTGAGACCAGGACTTTGAGACCAGCCTGGGCATTATGGCGAAGCCCATCTCTTCCAAAAAAATACATAAAGTAGCCAGGTGTGGTGGCACATGCCTGTTGTCCCAGCTACTTGGGAGGCTGAGGTGGGAGGAACACTTGAGCCAAGGACATCAAGGCTACAGTGAGCCATGTTTGTGCCACTGCACTCCGCCTGGGTGACAGAATGAGACCCTGTCTCAAAACAAACAAACAAACAAAAAACCTCAAAAAACAACAAAACACATTAATTTTTATCTCATAGATTTTTTTTTCATGTTACATAAGTTACATGTCAAGTTGTAAATCACCATTAAATTATTTAACTTTGTAAGTAGGCTCTGGTTATAAAATATGTGATACTTTCAAAAAAAAAATCAACATTATAAACCAAAGTAACTACTCTTCCCTTTTTCCATAGTTTTTTCTTTTTTTTTTAAAATCTCCATCCAGGCACTGATATTAAGCATTTAATTGACATTTAATTTCCTTAAAGTCAAAGCAGAGTGACTTGTGCAGACACTCTCATGAAGAAGACACTATATAATATTTGTTTAATTTAGAATTCAAAGAGTTAATAAATGAGAGTACTTATATTTGGAATAATAATTATAACAAAAAGTAGCTTATGAAATATATTAAAAACCTATGTCTCCTTTTAGTGCAATGTCAACATCATTCTCAGATGAACTCTCCATTAAATGTAAGAATAAGAACAGGCTAGCTTAATTAATTCTCGAAATAGACAAAGGCTAGTTTTCCTCTTTTTGTCTCTTTGTGGATTTCATTATCACCTAAATTGTTTAGGTATTTAAAGTGTCTCCGGAATTGAGTTAACAAAAACAAAAAGAAGAGTACGGGCCCGGCGCGGTGGCTCATGCCTGTAATCCCAGCACTTTGGGAGGCCGAGGCAGGTGGATCACGAGGTCAGGAGATCGAGACCATCCTGGCTAACACGGTGAAACCCCGTCTCTACTAAAAAATACAAAAAATTAGCTGGGCGTGGTGGTGAGCGCCTGTAGTCTCAGCTACTTGGGAGGCTGAGGCAGGAGAATGGTGTGAACCCGGGAGGCAGAGCTTGCAGTGAGCCGAGATCTTGCCACTGCACTCCAGCCTGGGCGATAGACAGACTCCATCTCAAAAAAAAAAAAAAAAAGATGACGATTCTCCATTACCAAAACTGGTACAGGCTTTGAGACCAACATTATTCCACATTAGTTGTATGTAGTATGGTGTGTAGTTTCATTTTTTGTAACATGTATAACACCTATTACATGCAACCTTTCTGAGGGGTACTTATCATAGTGCCTACCTAGCAGAAATTATAACCTTAAAAATAGAAGCTGTCTCCCAATTTTTCTTATATATTTTATATTACATATAATTATATATTATAGATTTTTATACTTATATCTCATATATTATATATTTCTTATAATATTACTATCCTTAAATAACATTTAAATAGAGAACCCATAATTTGTTCTTTGTATTCATTTGGAGGGTAGAATTCTAAGGTCAGTGAAAATTCACTGGTTTTATACCCACTCAAAACTATACTGTGACCAAAATGTTACCTACAATCGCCGCCCCTCCATCATACACACACACACCTGCATGCGCACTTTCTGAACAAATTACAGTAAGAATAGAGTCAATGAAGCATTTGGTTTCATCCAAAGTGTTGACTGCAGTGGAGGAAGACACATGTGAAAATTCTGACAGCATCATTTTAGAAATTTACACCCTCCTCAAGGTCATTGTACAAGGGGAAATTAAACTTCATAATTCCTCCACATCCAACATGGTGTCTAACACAAATCAGTGTTTGATTAATGAATAACTATTTCTGAATAAGTATATAAGTTAATCTTTGGATAAGTGAATACCCTGAGAATGAATGACTAAATACATGAAGAAATAAAATAACTTAAGCACACACTTCATGCTAAAATCTACATTGACCAAGAGTACCTGTCTCAGAGCACATGTAAGTCATGTTTAGTAACGTACTACGAGAGTCATTAGTAAGGAAATTCTAGTAGGAGCAAATTTAGTTCATTGGTTTGAACAAAATAAGTGAAACTTTTAAAAACAAAATATGTGAAATAGCAAATATTTTAATGGGAAAATCAAAATTAGAATATGCTAAATGAGAATGCTGGATTCACAAAATAGATTCTGTAGAAGAGTTTATCCAGGTTATTATTAAGCAGAAGTGGTTTACTGAATTTGTTTTTCCTATATTAAATATGTAGCGTTTTCATATTCTCAGACATTTAAGAATATTGGCAGGCTTATTTCAAGTTATTAAGTGTCAGAAAAGTGTCCATGACCAACATGAGAAAACAGCTTCTTCATGCTTTTCAATGCTCAAAACATATTCAAATGTAAAAATCCAATAATTTAATTGCAATAACAAACTCAGTGATGTGTGTTTATCTTGCTTTTACACACAGGGATTTACTAGAAATCACCTTATGGAAAAGTAGTTCTATGTGCTAAAGCCCAAACTCAATGGAGCACTACACATAAAAGTTATTAAAATCAAATGCTTCTTTTAAACTTTAAATTTAAACCCAGAGAGCTAGATAATCCAAAAGGAAATTAAGGGAAATGTCCTTCTTTAAATAGTCAAACTACTACTGCATTTGGGAAAAAAAAAATTGAAAAGTTAAGTGATAGGACCCCTCCTACAAACAAAAGGAAATCCCATATTTCAGTATAAGAATTATATTTATTCACATGCACTGGAACTGCACAAATAAATTTATTTAAAAAAATTAATTTTAAAGGTTTATATTAAAGTAAGAAATTCATTTTATTGATGATATTCATACTGTTAATAATGTAAAATTTTAAAGAAAACAATTATCAATATTAACAATTCTTAAATGTGATTCTGTTTCTCACAATATAAAGAATATTATAAAATATCCTTTCATATGGACAAGTTCTCAAAAGGTTTGTATACTTTATAGTTTCCATAACTTATTTTTACAAGCTTATTGCTTTAGCGGTAAATATGAGTAGAGTATAAAAATATAATTTAATATAATACTCCTTCATATATTAAAATTCAATTTATATATATATTTATACACACACATACATATTCTGAGTATTCAACACTTCAAAAAGGCTTAGAATATTTTTAAAAAATTATAATTTACTATGCCACTAAGGAAACCACCACCAATTCTTGAAAAAGAATGCATTTACAAAACCACAGAGTATTAGCATTAGAAAATAATAAAAGAAGTAAACAAAAATATTACACTAATTGGATATTTAAGAAAATTCTCAATTAACTATGATGTCAAAGAGATAGTTATGTACACAAAAAATACATTAAAACCCTTGGAAGTATACTAAACTCAGAGCATCAAATATTATGACATTTATCCAACTGATACTAAGAGGAAAATCATTAGACTTTATTCAAATTAATAAATTAAATTAGCACTAAATTTTGATGAAATATTTAATTTATATGTGTATATAATTTATAATATGTAAATAGTAGTTTATAAATAAATGACTGTAAAATAAAATAGAAAGTGCAGCTTAATTAGAAATAAGATTATATATTTTACATATTGTATAGATTAGAATATGTGAATTATGTATAAATATACATTGATTATAAAATGACTATCATTGATTACCATTGGCTATACATTATCAATAAAATATGAATTGATTAAGTAAAATATTAAATATTAAACTTAATTAGAAAGGGTATTCAGTAGATTAACTCATGACAGTGAGATCTGATAAACTGAATCATAAACTAATTATTTTAAAAAAATTGAACAACACAGACGAAACCTTTATAAAGATAATTAATTAAAAAGAGAGAAATACATATTAAAAATCCAAAATAAATTTGAGAATAAAGTGTGTATGAAACATTTTAGAAAGTACTATGTAAAATTTGATCAAGACAAATTTCAAAATCAGTGAAATGGTCATTTTTCTGGGTAACACATAAATTTTCTAAATTATTTAAGTAAAATCAATATTTAGAATATGTAGATGATCTTCAACAATTTATCAGAAATTTACCTTCTATTGTCCTGAATGATCAGTGTTCATGAGATTTTGAGAAATAATTTTTCTTAAATAGGCATTTAATTATCATGCTGTGTATGCTAGATAAATTGTTTGAGTATATAAATATTAAAGTCTGTCAAATTATGTTATGATGTTTATGTAGCCTTCTTAAAAGTAAAACAGAAAAGTAAATAAAATTTTAAAAACAAAGCTTTTGTTGGGGAGAAAACAGAAGGACAAATACTACGTGTATCCATACGTATGCATCTGGAAAAATTATGAAAATTTGATACTAGTAAAAGTATCTACATTTGTACATACCTGCAATGGAAAATGTGAATGCAGAAACTAACCCTTCTGTTTTCAATAATTTAGAAAACAATATATGACCTTACAACATAGTCAGAAAACAAAGAACTAATTGCCTAGCTCTCATGAAAAACATATCATTCAAGATCTCTAACTTGCACAAAAATAAATTTTGGGTGGATTAAACTATAAGATCTTTTAAAAAACTGCAGAAGTCTCAAATAAAATATAATTGAATATTTGTCTATCACAGAATAGGTGAGGACTTCCTATCTGTCAAAGTGATGGAAAAAAATCACAGAGGACATGATACATCATTTTCCAAATAGGCCTTTTAAATCTCTGTGCATCAAAAATACCTACTTAAAAGCAAAACGTGAACAGAATCACAAGGCAAACAAAAAAGGGAGGAAATATTTACCAAAATATTGTCAAGAGATAAAAATCTTTAAAATATTTTTAAGAGCTTCTTGAGTTGATAAGACCCCAAATATCAGGTGGATAGAGTTTACATAGTCAATTTGTGTAAAGGACAGATAAATATATGAAAATATTAAAGAATATAAAATACAAAAATAAAATATAAATGTGAAATATATAAAGTCTAATTTTATAAATTAACTTAAAGATTCAAGTATAATCAATAATGCAAACCCATTTTTATTTAATAAGTTACTGAAATAAATTCTGTTGAGATACACGATGTGGCTAGGCATGGTTGCTCATGCCTGTAATCTTAGCACTCTGGTGGGCCGGGGCGGGGGGACCCTTGAGTTCAGGAGTTCAAGACTAGCATGCGAAACGTGGCAAAACCACACTCACCCCACTTCAGCCCCTGTCTCTACAAAATACAAAAATTAGCTAGGAGTGGTGGTGAGCACCTGTAGTCCCAGCTACTTGGGAGGCTAATGTGGGAAGATCACCTGAGCCCAAGGGGTCCAGGCTGCAGTGGGGTGATAGCATCACTGCACTCCAGCCTGGGCAACACAGCAAGATAAAGCAGAAAAGAAAAGGAAAGAGGGGAGGAGAGGAGAAGAGGGGAGGAGAGGAGAGGAGAGGGGAGGAGAGGAGAGGAGAGGAGAGGAGAAGAGAGGAGAGGAGAGGAGAGGAGAGGAGAGGAGAGGAGAGGGGAGGGGAGGGGAGGGGAGGGGAGGGGAGGGGAGGGGAGGGGAGGACAGACACCATGGAAGGGAGGGGAGGGGAGGGGAGGAGAGGAGAGGAGAGGGAAACACAGACACCATGCAGCACTGATTCAACGTAGCTCTTACTGGATATAACAGGGGATTTAATGTCAAGAGTATGTCTGTTGAAGATGTTCACCATGGCAGTGTGGCTGGTGACAGAAAAGATGGCCTACCAATGAAAGTATCTGGCTTCACTGCTCGGGAGATTATTCTGAGTCATCATCCAGGCTAAATCAGTGGTGGCTATGCCACCATGCTGGGATTGTCACAATGCTTGCTATGAAACCATGCTGTATTGTCACATTACTTGCTAATTTTTTAGTTGAAGGAAAGGTTGGTCTATGCATACTAGCCCCAGATTATTGAAATCTGCTGAGCCTTCCACCATTCATAGGGTTCCTGGATTCTCTATCATTCTCTGGTTCATTTTACTATTTACAATATGAGACATAAGTTGTTGTGGGTATCATCAATGCAGTGGACAAGAAAACTGCCTGAATTGGCAAGGTCACCATGTCAGTCAAGAAAGCTCATGAAAGTGAAATGGATATTATTTGTAACACTTGCACCGCCACCCTACCCGTTCTGCGTTTTTAACCAACTTGTGGAAGAATAGTTCCAAAACTATTTGTCAATTACCATTTACAATTTCTTAGGGACATGCTGATTAATGATAATGCATGTTAAAAGCATCAGAGGGAAAGAGATGTTTTGACTCCCCACTAGATCTCCTCTGATACCTCCTCGCTGGGAAGTGATCGGAGTGCTTTATTATTGCTCCAGAGGTGACCTCTGTTGGGCAGGGATGAAAGCCTGGTCTCTCCATGAAGTTTTCTGACTCCTAGTGAGGAAACAGAGAGGTGCCTAGTTACTGCTGGGTGGAGATGGAATCCTAGGCAGCCTGTGTGGTCTCCACTGGCACCACAGGATGGGGGCTTGTTATTACCTAGAAGGGATGGAAGTCCCTATTCTCTACCCAGCCTTCTGTGACACCACACTGGCCAATAGGTTGGGGTGCCTCATTATAGACTGGCATGAATGGAAGTCTAGGTACTTCAATCTAGAAGATAGTGGTTATCGTCTAAAAGCTTTCATTTTGTGAGGCTACCCCGTTCTTAGCCCTTTAGCTAGAGAGAGTAGGCTTTTGTTGTTGTTGTTCTTTGTTCTACTCTTATGTGTGTTTCCAGGTTGCCAGTTGCCAGAAACTTCAGCTCCAGGTTAGGAGACATGAGGCAAAAAGAAAATCCAGGAGCTCACCAGCATATCATTCATCAGGGCCATGGCCCCTAGACAGCTTGCCTCTTCTTTCCTCCCTTTAGAGAATTCTTCATTTTGTTTTATACATAATATCCAAGGATTTTAGATGGACTTAACAGGACACATAGGGAAATATATATCTAATACATCCTCATGGAAGCAGAAATTGTACATTAAAACCATTTTTGCCATAATGAATGTAGAAATTCCATAATAAAGTAATTGTTAACTAAGTGGCAAAGTGATTATAGACATAGGGTGCATTATATCAAATTATTAAATTTTATTTTAAAAGCTTTTAATAACATGAAAATATATCCTTTACCTGTGAAATGAAAAAGATACAATTGTATATGATATTTACTATATTTTTGTGTGTGCATATATTAACTATATTTTGATTATGCAGATAAAATGTATGGACCAGAATCACTGGTAATCAAGAAGATACATATTAAAGCAGTGAGATACATCTCACATATTAGATTGAAAAATGTTTAAATGATTGATAATTCCAAATGTTGTCCAGATTGGGAGGAAACAGGATCTGGTACATTGCTACCAGTTTAGGTGAGTTTAGGTGAATGCAACCACTTTTGGAGAGCAATTTGTCCATAACTAGCCAAATTAGAGTTGCATTATTTTCTAAAATCAGAAACTCTACATATAAACATGTGCCACAGAAGGAGGGAGATAAACAAAGATGTTCATTGTAACACTTCACACTTTTAAAATATTGAAAGAAATTAAAATAACTTCATTATTCAAATATAGGGGAATGGTGTATAATCAATATGGTATATACATATAATATGATAGTTAAAATGAATAAACTAGTTTTATGTGTAACAACATGGAGCTATTGCAAAAACATGAGAGAAAATAACCAATTATAAAATATATATTATTTATGAAATTAAATGACATATAAAACTAGATAATCATATGTGTATAAAATATAACTATATCTGCATAAAAATTATATATTAATTTTGTAATGTTGGTTATGTCTGAAAATGGAATGAAGGGCAAAGCACGAGGAAGTAGGAGCTTAGCAATGGCTGTAACATGTTTTTCCCTTAAAAGTAAAGATAGCTAAGGAAAAGATGGCAACAGATAAGAAACTGTGGTTCACATGATTTTTACCATGTAGTCCATTAAAGAACATTTAAAAGAAACTTATTATTTGTAATAAAACAATGTGACATCATCATCTTCATTATAAATGTATCTATTTTGTTTAAGAAGTTGTTCGATTCTGCTTAATAAACATTGGGTCTCATCCTCAAAGATGAAAGTGAAACAGCTTTCTAAATCATTGATTTTAAATTAGTGACAAAGTAGAAATTATTTTTAAAGTATTTTAGCCAATCCACCTATCTTGAGTACTACTAGTTTCATCAATGAAAGTTCACTTTTAACTTTCAATATTCTATGGATTAAGAGAATTAGAACACTTGCTCTGGTACTTCTGGAATGTAGTCTTTTGACTAAATGCTTATTAACCTACCCTGAATGTACATTACTAATTGAGCAATTTCCATCCCTTAGTATAAACCAAATAACTAATACACTCATTCATTTTTCAATGCTTATTCCAATGTATTTTAAAATATATGTGACACCGACTGTATATTTAGTATTTACATGAAGTGTTGATATTAATTTTATAAAAATAAAAGGAAAATTTAAGAAAGAAAAATAATTAGTGAATTTCAAAAACGCATGCTATATTGAAGAAGAGAGTGCTGAAAATAAGTCAATGTACTAAAGTTACACGAAACAAGGGTAAGAAGAATATATTTACCCTATATCTAGAAAACCTGCATGTAATAAGAATATAAAACCAAATATAGAACAGTAATAGCTCATGCCCTCCAAGAATGTAAACATACACATAATTTTTAACTTGAGTGCCTCTGCAACAATAAATGAATTATATCTAATTTTCTAAATATCAAATTATATGAAGTTTCAAGGACCAGATTAAAGGACAATAGTAAAGGAACTAACAGTTCTACCTTGTGCTTTAAGATAGAACAGTGTAAATCATTGCTTTTGGTAGGGAGTTAAGGGAAAGGTATTTTTTGTACATGGTACAGATCAGAGTAAGGGTGCAAATTTGGAGGAGTACACAACTCTGCCATATAATAGTTGTATGGCATTGGATAATTTACTTCTTTTCATCTTAGTTTTTTTTCTAATCTGTAAATGTAGCTACTAATAGTGCTTATTGTGAGGATTAAATGAGCTATTTAATGTAAAAATCTTAGAACATCATCTTCCATACAGTAAATGCTTAATAAATGTTTTCTATAAATATCATTGCTATTAGTGTTATCTGTAAAATAACAGCAAAATAATGGGACTAATTACTATTAATTATTGTAGGGAGTCATGCCTGTCCACAGTGATCATCATGAAAGTTTCTCACTGATAGCCTACTCTTCTGCCATTATAGGTTCCACTGTAGTTAGATGAGCAAAAGTAACTAGTCCCAGGCAATGCAGTCACTGCAGAAGTTGAGTACATTTCTAGTATAGCACACTCGAGTTCCCTTTGATTGTTGTAGTGACTGGAAGCATCAGTCTAGAGATGATATTTGCATTAGTATGCTAGGGTTTCCACAATAAAATACCACAGACTGCATGGCTTACACAACAGAAATGTCTATCTCTGAGTTCTGGAAGCTGGAAGTCCCAGGTCAAGGTCCTGTGGGATTCAGGTTTTGGTACGGGCTCTCTTTCTGACTTGCAGGTAGTTGCCTTCTCAATGTCCTCATCTGGCTTTCCTCTGAGTATATTTATAAAGCAATGAATCCTATTAGATTAGGGTCCCATGCTTATGACAACAATTAAAATTAGTAACACCCTAAATAATCTATCTACAAATGCAGGCATACCTCAGAGATACTGTGGGTTTGGTTCCAGACGACTACAATGAAGTGAATATCAGAATAAAGAGAGTCAACCAGTTTTTTGTTTGTTTGTTTTCCAGTGCATACAAAAATTATATTTTCACTTTACCATGGTTTTAATGTGTGCAATAGCATTACATCTAAAATAGCAATGTACATCTTAACTGAAAACACTTTATTGCTAAAACAAACAAACAAACCCTAACAATCACCTGAGCCTTCAGTTTTGTAAGATTTTGCTAGTAGAGGGTCTTGCCTCCATGTTGATGGCTGCTGACTGATCAGGAAGGTGGTTGCTTAAGGTTGAGGTGGCTGTGGCAATTTCTTAAAATTAGACAATAATGATGTTTGCTGCATCTATTGACTCATCTTTTCATGAAAGAGTCCTCTGTAGCATGTAATGCTATTTGATAGCATTATACCCACAGTAACACTTCTTTCAAAATTGGAATCAATCTTCTCAAACCCTGCTGCTTGCTGCTTTACTATCCAAGTTTATGTAGTAGTCTAAATGCTTTGTTGTCATTTCAACAATATTCACAATATGTTTTCCAAGAGTAGGTTCCATCTCAATCAGTCACTTTTTTTGGTCATCTAGATGAAGCAATTTCTCATCCATTCAAGTTTTATCATGTGATTGCAGCAATCCTGTAACATCTTCAGGGTCCATTTCAAATTCTAATTCTCTTCTATTTCTATCACATCCTCACTGAATTCCTTCACTGAAGTCTTGAACTCTTCAAAGTTATCCATGATGGTTGGGATTAAAAATTCCTGTTAAATTCCTTCTTAAAAATTCCTGTTACTGTCAATATTTTGACATCCTCCCATGAATCACGAATGTTCTTAATCACATATAGAATGGTGAATTCTTCCCAGAAGATTTTTCGCTAACTTTGCCAATATCCATCAAATGAATCACTGAGTATGGCAGCTATAGTCTTTGAAATGTATTTCATAAATAATAAGACTTGAAAGTCAAAATGACTGTTTGATCCATGGGCTACAGATTGGATGTTGTGTTGCAGGGATATAGCAACATTAATGTCCTTGTACATGTCCATCAGAGCTCCTGAGTGACCAGTGGCATTTTCAATGAGCAGTAATATTTTGAAAGGAACATTTTTTGCCTGAGCAGTAGGTCTCAAAATTGGGCTTAAAATATCCACTAAATTATGTTGTAAACAGATGTGCTGTCATCAGGCTTTGTTGTCTCATTTATATAGCATAGGCAGAGTAGATTTAGCATACCTCTTAATGGTCCCAGGGCTTTAGAAATGGTAAATAAGCCTTGGTGTCAGCTTCAAGTCAGCAGCTGCCTTAGTCCCTAGCAAGAGAGTCCACCTGTCCTTTGAAGCTTTAAAGCCAGGGATTGATTTCTCTCTAGCTATGAACGTCCTAGATGGCATCTACTTCCAATATAAGGCTGTTTTGTCTACAGTAAAAATCTGTCATGTGTAGCTACTTTCATCAATTATCTTAGCTAGATATTCTGGATAACTTGCTGCAGCTTCTCCATCAGTACTGGATACTTCACCTTGCCCTTTTATGTTGTAGAGATAATTTATTTCCTTAAACTTTGTGAACCAACCTCAACTAGCTTTAAACTCTTCTTCTGCAGCTTTCACACCTCTCTCAGCTTTCATAGACTTGAAGAGAGTTAGGCTTTTTTCTAGATTATACTTTTGCTTAAGGGAATGTTGTGGTTCTTTTGATCTTTAGTGCTCCAAAGCACTAAAACTTTTTTCATATCAGCAATAAGGCTGTTTCACATTCTTATTATTCATGTCTTCACTGGAGTAGCACTTTGAATTTCCTTCAAGAGCTTCCCATTGCATTCATAACATAGCTAACTAGCCTAAGAGGCCTAGCTTTCAGCCTATCTCCTCTTTCAACATGCCTCCCTTAAAACACTTAATCACTTTTAGCTTTTGATTGAAAGTGAGAGACTACAACTCTTTCTTTCACTTGAACACTGAGAAGCCATTGTAGGGTTATTAATTGACACAACTGCAATATTGTTGTATCTCAAGGAATAGGGAGGCCCAAGCAGAAAGAGAAAGATAGGAAACCGCCAGTCAGTGGAGCAGTCAGAGCACATACAACATTTATTGATGAAGCTTGCCGTCTTACGTGGCACCCCAAGTACCACATAAGTACAATAGTAACACCAAAGATTACTGATCACAGGCAACTATTACAGATATAATAATAATATAAAAATGTTAAATATTGTGAGAGTTACCAAAATGTGACACAAAGACACAAAGTGAGCACATGCTGTTAAAAAAAAAAATACCTGTAGGCTTGTTCAACCCAGGTTGTCACAAACCCTTAATTTGTGAAAAAAGCAGTTTCTGCAAAGTTTAGTAAGGCAAAGCACAATAAAATGATGTATGCTAGTATCTGATAAGAACTATATAGCAATTCTTATCCTTTTACCTTTTCCCATAATATTTATTTTCTTCTCTACCTTTAGAGTTTTCTCTTTGTTCTGTTCAGCAAGTTGAGCATGACATATTAGGGTGTGTATACGTGTTTGCCCATGTGCATGCTCATGTGTGTTTTAGTTTTTCTTCTGCTTAGTGATCTTTGAGTTTCATTTTTCCATTGTTTGTTATTTGTCATTGCTTTGGGGAAATTCTCAACCCTTATTTTCTTTAAAATGTATTCTGACATTTTCTCCCTGTCTTCTTCTGGGGTTCCAAGTAGATATACAATAGACTGCTTGATGTTGTCTCAAAACTCTTGAATGCCTAGTGTTGTTTTTATCTCACTTTTCTGTCCCTTTGTACTTCATCCTGTAAAATTTCTATTAATCTGTTTGAGTTCACTGATTAATTTCTTAGTTGTGTTGAGTCCACTGATGAACCCATGATAACATTCTTTATCTATGTTACCATGCTTTTTATTTCCTGTCATTTCCGTCTGATTCTTTCTCATAGTTTTCATCGCTCTCCTGAAATTACCCATCTGATCTTGCATGTTGCCCACCTTTCCAGTGGACTCCTCAGCGTATTGATCATAATTATTTTAATTGCCATAAGTCTAAAATCTATGTCATATTTGTGTCTGATCCTCTTAATTGCTTTGTATTTGGAAGTGAGATTTTTCTTGTCTTTTCATATGTCTTGCAATTTTTTTTCATAAAAGATGACCTTTTTAAGATAGTAGAGACTGAAGTAAATAATTTGTGCAAGGAATTGTGCACACTTTTCCTTCTATTGGTTTTTGGTGTGGAGTTTTGTTAATTTTATCAGGTTTTAAGCTGGTTTTGAGGTTGATTAACATTACCATTATCCCCGGTGCGCTATGGACTCTAAATTTTTTTTTTTTTTTTTTTTTTTTGAGACAGAGTATCACCCTATTGCCTGGGCTGGAGTATAGTAGCATGATCTTGACTCACTGCAACCTCCATCTCCTGGGTTCAAGTGGTTCTCCTGCCTCAGCCTCCCAAGTAGCTAGGATTACAGGCACCCACCACCACATCCAGCTAATTTTTTGTATTTTTAGTAGAGACAAGGTTTCACCATGTTGGCCAGGCTGTTCTCGAACTGCTGACCTTGTGATTGATTCTCCCACCTCAGCCTCCCAAAGTGCTGGGATTGTAGGCATGAGCCACCGCGCCCGGCCAGACTCTAAATTTTACTGACATTAGCATGTGTGTGGGGTTGTGTATGGTAGGAGGTGGTGCGCAGAGAGTCTTTCTCAATATCAGTTCCAGGCTTAGATTTGGAACATCTTTTACCTTGTTTCTCAGAGACAGCTTGCTTCTTAAAGCTCCCTCATCAGTATTACAGTCTTATTTATACTCGATGCTTGTTAGCAAGGTGATTGGGGTAGTGTTCTGTTCTCTGAAATTCTGATTAAATCTTAGGCAGATAATTTGTCCCTCAGTCTCAGGGATAGGACCTTCACAAATATTCTTTCCCCTCTTGTCACTGTAGCTCTGAGCCCAGCTGACATTCCTGCCCCTCATTCAGGATAGAGGCTTTTTGTTGCTGTTGTTTCTTTTTCTTTTGCCAGTGCTGTATGGTTAGCAATTTGGTGGCCCTTTCACCTACAGTCTGAAATTTCTGTTCCAAAGAGAGGAGAGGAAATCAGTGTCTGAGCAGTCTCACGACCCCTCTGCAGCAGCTGCTCCCCTCCCTCAGGTCTGCACCACGAGGGATGTTTTCTTAGGACTTTTCTGTCTTACATATAAGCTTCTGAAGAGTTTCATAGAGGACAATCATACAATAGGGCACTAACAACTTTTATATCTGCAATCCCTAGGTGCTTCATACTCTCCATACATGACCTCAATCAATTTGTCAATTACTGTAGCTGAATTCTTCTTATTGGTGTTTGCCACACATAACCAAGTGTGTACATCCAGCCCCTCTCTGTAGGTGCCTGTTTGTCTCCAGATTTTTGTCTAGTTGGTTGCCTTGAGACTTCAGCTTTCTGATGGATTCAGAAAAATTGCAAACTTGAAGATTTCTGTCTTGTCTTTTAAGTTTGAGATCGACATTTTCCATCTTTCTTCATCCTACATCTTCATCCATCTCCATCTTCATCTTCATCCTTCCACTTCAAACTGGAAGTGCCAATGAGATTCTAATTGCCAAGTTCTTGGTAACTGTCAACTAAATCAGCTACCTTGCCTTTGGTATTCTGGGACATCTTATTTTTTAAATATTTCCTATTAGTTTTATTTGTTGACATTTTCCTCCCTCTGGCCATCTCCTTTGTCTTGATGTCCCTAGAGTTCTGTCATAAGCTCCCTTTTCCTTTCTACAAACTCAACAACAATGCCATCTATGCAAATGTATTCAGCTATCATCTTTAATGACATTTAAATCTCTAACTATATCTGAGATCATCCTCAAACCTCCTGAACTTCTCTCTTCCTGATATCAAAGGAACTCTAAATATAACTAGAAGTAAGATTATTTTCTGTTCTTGTTGTTGTTCTTCCCCCTGCACATCCTATCTTGGTGAATAGCAGCAAAACTCATCTATTCTAAATGCAAACACCATGTTTCACCTAAGATTCTTTCCTCTATTTAACTCCACATATCTAAACAGGCCCTAAGTCTTCAAACTTCTACTTCATTAACTTCCTTAATCATAAGTCCAACATAAGAAACCAATTGCTACTTTGTTAAAGCAGAGCATTATCATCTTTTACCTAACCAACTCTATAGGGCCCCAATTGGCCTTTCTAATGTTAATTCTGCCACCCTTCCAACATCCTATACAACTTTCTAAAATATTTCTACAATGAAAACTATAAAACATTGATGAAAAAAATTAAAGAGGGCACCAAAAAATGGAAAGATATTCCATGTTTATGGTTTGGACATATCTATATTGTTCAATTGTTCCCCAAACAATAATATACATTGTGAATGTATATTCATAATGCAAACCCTATCAAAATACCAATGACATCCTTCACAGAAATAGAAACAATATCCTAAAATTTAAATGCAATCACAAAAGACCCAGAAACCAAAGCAATCTTGAGCAAACAGAACAAAACTGGAGACATCACATTATCTGATTCAAATTATACTACAAAGCTATAGTCACAAAAACAGCATAGTACTGCCATAAAAACAGACACATAGAGCAATGGAACAGAACAGAGAACTCAGAAATAAATCTGCACATTTATAGTCAACTCACTTTTGACAAAGGTGCCAAGAATATACATTAAGAAAAGTTCATTTTCTTCAATAAATGGTACTGGGAAGATTGGATATCCATATTCAGAAAAATACAATAGACTCATCTGTCTTGCCATATATAAAAATCAAATAAAAATGGATTAAAGATTTAAGTCTGATACCTAAAACTATGAAACTACTAGGATAAAACATTTGGAAAAAAATTCAGAACATTGTTCTAGACAAAGATTTCTTGAGTAAGATCTCAAAATCACAGGCAATCAAAGAAAAAATTGACAAATGGGATCACATCAAGCAAAAAGCCTTTTGCACAGCAAAGAAAACAATCAACATAGTGAAGAGATAAACCACAGCAAGGGAGAAAATATCTGTAAACTACACATCTGACAAGGAATTAATAACCAGAATATATAAGGAGCTCAGATAACTCAATAGAAAAAACAAAACAAATTTCAAATTTCCCAATTAGAAATAAGGAAAATATTGGAATAGATATTTCTCAAAAGAAAACATATAAATGGCCAACATTTATATTAAAAATGCTCAAAATCAATCTTTAGAGGAAATAAAAATCAAAACTATATGAGACGTGATTTCACCCCAGTTAAAGTGGCTTTTATCAAAAAGACAGGCAACAGATACTGGCAAGGATGTAGGGAAAGGGAAATATTTATATACTGCTGGTGGGAATGTAAACCAGTGCAGCCACTATGAAGAACAGTATGGAAGTTCCTCAAAAAACTAAAAATAGATCAACCATATGTGATCCAGCAATTCTGCTGGTGTATTTCCAAAAGAAAGGAAATCAGGATATAGAAGAGATAGTTGTACTCTTATGTTACTGCAGCACTGTTCACAATAGCCAAGATATACAATCAGTCTAAGTGTCCATTAATAGGAGAATGGATTTAAAAATGTGTACACATACAAAGTGGACTATTATTCAGCCATAAAGGATGAAATCCTTTCAATTGCAGCAATATAGATGGAAGTAGAAGACATTATGTAAAGTGAAATAAGACAGGGATAGAAAGACAAATATTGCCTGTTCTCACTCGTATGTGGGTGCTAAAAAAAATTAAACTCATGGAGGTAGAGTAAATGATGATTACCAGATATTGGGAAGGGTAGTGGGGAGGGGTAAATAAAGAAGAGATTCTTAACAGATACAGAAATAGAGTTAGACAGAAGGGATAAAATCTAGTGTTCAGTAGCACCATAGGGCAACTATACTTAATAATTTATTGTATATTCTAAAAGAACTAAAAGAGTGGAGTTGGAATGTTCTTAAGATAAAGAAGTGATAAGTGTTTGAGGTGATGGATATCCTAATTAATCTGTTTTGATCATTACACAGTATGTTTTTATCAAGATAGCACATACATTCCATAAATATATACAATTATTATGTACCCAGAATAATTAACAGTTTAAAAAATAAATTGGATTTTTTTTCTTTTCAAACCAGTAGTTCCGTTCCATCTGTGGATAATATATAAGGGTATTAGTAGCCTGGTCACTTTTTACCCCCTATTTTTTTTTTTACTACTCCTCTCACCCTAAACTTTAGGAATGCCAAAACATAGGTTCTTTTATGCTTTTTTAAATTTTGCTCAAATTATTATATCCTGTTCCTCTGGCAGGCATCTAAAATATTTGAACTTAGCTCAAATGTCACATTCTCTATGAAGCCATTTCAGAGATTTTCTTTCTTTTATAAACTATGTATGATTTCTATATAGCATCATTAATACTGCTAGACTGAATTTCCTAATAAATATGAAAGTTAATAATGCTAGTTACAGCTCAACATAGAGAAGATAGTCAGTTACTTCAATTTATTGCAGTTTACATATAACTATAAAGAACACTGAAAAATCTATTAATATTCAGCCATTGTGAAAAGCAATTTAGTGATTTCTCAAATAAGTTATAACAGTACTTCCATTCAACCCAGCAATCCCATTATTGCGCATATACCCAAAGGAATATAAATTGTTCTACCATAAAGAAACATGTACGTATATATTCATTGCATCACTATTCACAATAACAAAGACATGGAATCAACCTAAATGCCCATCAATGGTAGACTAGATAAAGACAATGTGGTACATATACACCATAGAATACTATACACCCATTAAAAACAAGATCATGTCCTTTGCAGCAACATGGATGAAGCTGGAGGCCATTATGCTAAGCAAACTAACACAGAAACAGAAACCAAATGCCACATGTTCTCATTTATATGTGGGAGCTAACCATTGAGTCCACATGGACAAAAAGAAGGGAACAACAGACACTGGAGCCTACTTGAGGGTGGAGTGTGAGAGGAGGGTGAGGACTGAAACTCTACCTAACAGGTACTATGCTTATTATCTGGGTGATGAAATAATCTGTACATAAAACCCCCATGAAACACAATTTACATATATAACAAACCTGCACACGTACCTTTGAACCTAAAATAAATGTTATTTTTAAAATCTATTAATATAAATAATATTATCAATAGCAGAAAGCAAAAACTTTGTCCAGATTTCCCATGTCATGTACATTACCCATTTTCTTTCCTCTTTACACTATGTAGTGTATCATTTGACCCTTTTGAAAACTAACAACAAAATCTTTCAAAAAGAATACTGTTCACTTGAAGATATGCCAAGCTGTGTTTTTCTCAACAAAATGCCATAAGATTATTTTTTACATAGTCTTCATTTTGACTTTCAGTTTTTCCAAGCCTTTATCTACTTTTATAAACATTTGCACATATTTATACAAACATTGTAAGCATTTATAGAAAATTACAAAGGTCAATAAACAACTCTAGATCAATCAATTTTGCTATTTAATTAATCAATTTTTTGAGCAATATTTAGTAAAAGTCCTTTTATAAAGGTCTGTGAATCTGCAGTACAGTTTGGGGAGTAAAAACTCACACACCATTTCAGGAAGCTGATTATTTGCGACATAAAGGGACTGAGAAGAAAGAATAGTTTTGTATGCTTTTGTAGATTACCCAGATGACCTATACAGAGATTTTTGGGAAGCTCTGTGAAATCCTTTAGCCAAGTTTACTCTGGCAGCAGCAACCCTTGCTGCCTTCTCTCTGAGTCCTTTGGCTCCAACTTTGGGGAAGTAGGGAACTATTTTTATTTCTCAATGGCTTCCACACTGGAATTCCCTGACCAAGAGACTTAAAAATCCATCAAACTGGCTTTTTCTCCAATGTAAAAAAATATTGCACCAACATATTATAACTTCCAATCTCTAAGACTGCTTATAATGAACATTCTCTAGATGTAGAAGCATTAGAAGTTGTAGCTCTATTATTTTTATTGTGGTTTTTAAATAACACAGTCATTCAGATTTGTTATTAATCATTTCAAATAGTCATTCCTTAAAATATTATCATACGCTTATTAACCAAGACAATAAAAATGGAAACAAATATATTAGTAACTACTGCTGTACTAATAACACACTACATAGCACTAAACAATCAAACACAATATTTTCTTAAAAATGAGACTAGTATTCAGCATACTGTTCTTTTCCTGTTGTGTCTAATTTTGTTTTGCAAATTCTAAAATTTGTTAGTGAATATTTCTTGTTCATATGGAACCATCTTTTAATATTATATCATTGCTGCACCTCACTAATGATTTAGTGGACTTATAAATCATTAGAAACACTGATCTGGTTGATGATGCATTTGAGTAATACATCATGAGGAAAAGGTGCTTCAATGATCTATGACTCTAAAGATGGTGCTGTGTAGAATCAAATACAGGAACACTTTTAGTTACTGCAGAGAATCCCTGCTCTGGAGAGGGCTTCACTTAAAAAAATTCACTATCTTTTGGCTAAGTTTTAACCCATTGTTAAATATTTTGTCATTTCACTCTATTTGTTTCCAAAAGCAGACATTCAGACAAATATATCATAGTATAGCGTGAAAATTATTTGCTTTCTTCATCAAGAAATGCATTGACAAAAACATTTTGGATTTTTATTGAATATTAAGTTTCTATATCTCTTCTCTTAGTGATACTATATGAGATCATATAATACAGAAATGTTTTTATCCTCAATATTAATCATCATTTTACATACTCTAAATAGCAATACTAGAATTATGTGATTCTGGAGATACATTTACAATCAGTATTAACCAAGAGCCAGATGACTACTGTGTGAACTGTAGTCTTTAAAATGGAGTAACTTAAAAATAAGAAGTTCTCAGAGATCATTCAATTGAATTTGAGCCCTATATGTTTAAGACATAGTTTATTAATCTTCTAATTTTTCATTGTTTTCAAATATTATTCTACTATTAATTTTCTACATGTGAGAAATAGAATGTATTATTTACAATAACTCATTAAGTAATAGACTCAAACTCTAAAATTGAATAGACAGTGCTTTATTTTCTATTTTTTAATAAAAATAATCTGACAAACTAAATGAGCACTTTATACACTTTTAATATTAGTATAAAATGATACCATCAAAACCTTACACAGATGCCTTACTCTATGTTGTGAAAAGAAAGTTCTGAGTTTTGCAGATTCTTTCTCTGATTTGGATGCCTATTTAATTAATTTGATTAATCACTGCTCTAAAATAACTCAATGCCTTGGATTTTAGAAAAATTGACCCAATAGTCCCAAAGAAGGGATAAATCTCTTTTATTTCCCTCCAATATACTCCACTCCCACCCTTCCTAATCCAGGACCCATCTAATTTTTGCCCAAAGCTGGTAGGTAGAAAACATATTCATTATTTTTAGGATAAATCCTGGTCTTTACTCAAAAAGAAATAACTGACTCCTTGACCCACAGTGGACAGTTACTGTAGCCAGAAGGTATAGTTTTCAACAGTGTGAGTAATGGAGTGTTAAATCACACCTTGTGTACATTTACAATCTCAGACACATGCTATTTAGCCCTAGTAATATCTCCTGTGTTGGGAGAAGAGAACATCACACTGACCCACCTCCTGTTGCAATAGTCCAGTACCTCTCACAGTCTTCTCTCAGTATGTAGCACATCTTGTAAGAATTAGCAATAGTTCTTTGGCATAGGACAGCTCAAATTCAGATTAACAAAAATAACATAATTTGTTTTATGTAATCTAAAGAGTCTTAAGTACGTCATAAATTTGCGTCTATTTCTATCATGAAGCAGAACACTTAACATATTTATAAATTGCCCATTTGGTTTACCTTCAAACCCCTCTAACTTTTCCAAGGACAATAGAGGGTACTTACTTTAAATCTGTCTCATTAAACAACCTGATAAAGTGATTTTCCCAGTATAAAGAAGCCCTTAGCTCCAAAAGGTAAATTCCAAACATTTTTTGGATGGTATAAAATGCTTATGATTTTGAAATTGGCAGTTTTTCCTGCTAGGCCTTACGGGATGTCTCATTACACAAGCTTCAGGAAAGAAATTTAAACTTATTTGAAAAAAAGAAAAGAAAAACTAAGAATGCTTTTTAACAAAGCACAATAATTCCATTCTAGTGAAATATTAAACAAATACTTCAAATTATAGGAAAATCTCCCCTCAAATATATTCACTGATATATTACTGAAAATAATGAAATAATCTAAACAAGCTTAGTATCCAACAATAGGGGAATAAAGGCATATCCCAAGGAAGATCGGAAGATCTTTCCAGCTAGTGTTTTCTAAAAAGAATGTCTTCTGGCTTTCGATATTGAAACTACATATAATACATTTTTCTTTTATTATAATGTTTTCCAGTCATTATTTATAGAGGTAAATTTTATATTTATCTCTGTAAAACACGATACACCATTTTTAAGCAAAATTTGGGGTAAATCTTACTACGTTTTAAATACATCTATACCACGATCACACATTTTGTAAACCATACTGAATATCAGCAAAAAGCTACTGTATTATGGATGTGGCTGGCCATAGGATTGGCATCTCAGGGTCGCATCCAGTGTGACACTGAGCCTTCCTTTAAAAAAAATTCGATATTGTTTTAGCACAAGATAAAAAGCTTATAACTGAACTTAACAAGAATTAAGTCAAAGTCCCATTTTGCAACATTTTTATCTTAAGTGCCCATTACCCCCATGAAAATTTAGCAAAGCCTTCTTCAATAGTTTCCACAGACATTTCTGTCATCACTTCCTCTGAGACTCATGATTTGTCTGAAGACTTTGATCATCATCTCAACTCCACCATTACATCTGTAATCAGTGACAATGAAGTGTCAACCATCCTTACTATCTTTCTTCTGAATTTTCTTTAATTTTTAAGGCATCACTTCAAGAGTGAGCAAACAGTTTATTTCCAGATATTACCTGGTTTTTATTGTGAAATGTGCATTTCCATTATAAATTTTGTTATTGCTTTGTGTTCTTTGCTGGGCTGTATTATAAGTGTTTATCAAATGACATGCAAACTCTACAAGAATAGCATTTAAACTGTTTATCAGCAACTTTATCAACTGTCCAGTGTATCAGATGTTTTAAAAATACTTCTAACATGATAGTTTGTTTTTTGCCCGTCATCAAGTTCAACATGGATTTGAAGGGAGCTCTGCTATCATTTAACCATTGAGACGCCCAGGTTCACAGAGATATGTTTATGAACAGAATTGTATCCTGCCCAGAATTCATATGTTGCAGCCGTAACCCACAGTACAAACTCTATAGGCTATATTTTGCTTTACTTTATGTTAATTTATTGTGTTTGGCAGATATTTCTTTTTTAAAACAAAATTGAAGATTTCTGACAACCCTGCTCAAGAAAGTCTATTGGCATCATTCTTAAAACCACATGTGCTTACTTTGTGTCTCTGTGTCCCTGAGCCATAAAAATATTGAAATAAGGCCAATTAATAAAACTACCATGACCTCTAAGTGTTCATATGAAAGCAAGAGTCACACATCCCTCACTTTCAATCAAAAGCTAAAAATGATTAAACTTATTGAGGAAGAAAAGATGAGACCAATTGAAAGCTAGGCCTCTTGTGTCAAACAGCCAAGTTTTCAATGTAAAGGGAAATTTCTTTGCAGTATTTGACTCCAGGTTATAAAGCTAAAATATAAAATGTACTACACACAAAGTCTGTACTGTAATTAGTAAATGTGCTTCTTACACAGGTATGGGTTAGAAACTATGGAACTAATTTATATGTATATTAAATTGAACATATAAATAAATATGCTGTAGATAATGATAGCTAGGCTTCTCATTGTTGAAGAAAGAGGTTACAAATAAGAGAGAAGAAAAGAATGAATTCTGTGTTGCTGGATTGGAATTGGAGGAAGCAGTGCGATCTCATGGTTTTAAATTGTTGATACAGATAGTATACCAGTTTCCCATTACTGCCGTATGAAATTAGCATAAATGTAGCAGGTTACGACAACAATGATTTGTTATTTTATAGTTCTGAAGATCATAAGTCCAAAAGGGCTGGGTTAATATCAAGGTGTTTACAGGGCTGCATTTTCTTTTGGAAGATCTAGGAGAAAATCTAACCTGCTTGCCTGTTCCAGCTTCCAAAGGCTGTCTGCATTCCTTGGCTTGTGGCTCCCTTCCCCCATTTTCAAAGCCATCAGCATAGCATATTCAAATTTCTCTTCAATTCTGACCTTTCCTTCCCCTGTCTTCTTTTATAAAAACCCTTTTGATTACATTAGGTCTACCCAGATAATCCCTCCCCCCTCAAGATCCTTAACTTATCACATAAGTCTCTTTTGCCACGTATGCTAACATATTCACAAAAGTCTGGGTATTAGGATGTAGACATCTTTAGGAGGTCTTTCTTCTGCCTACACAGATAGACAGGTCAGAAATAAATCTGCATATGTATGTATCCACACAGGCCAAAATTTTCTCTTTCTCTCTAGATATATTTTCAAGCTTTGACTGCTGAGAGGGCCTGGCAACAGAGATACCACAATAGCAAACAACACATCTCCATCTCAGATCTTAGTTCTGCAATAACATTCTTCAATGAAAAGAGCTCAGAGTCTTTGAAGAAGCTGTTGATTTCAGAGCTGTAGCACTAAAAACACAAGTTGAGCCTATAACATTCTGTGGTGCTTCCAAAATAGAAAAGTTATCCAAAATAACGGAGGCATAGTAGAAATCAATCTGAAAGAACCCCCAGTGGCCAAAACTGGAAATAACTAAACAACAAAATAAATAATGATTGTACTGGATTACAATCTATAAAGTAAAACATATACCTATGTGTCTATACTGAATAAAGTTGCCAGTTAAAATATAAGGCACACAAATTTTAATTGCAGCTAAACAATGTATGAAAGTATATTTCAAATATACATGGGACATACTTATACTAAAATTTATTTGCTGCTTGGCTGAAATTAAAATCTAACTGGGTGTTATGTATTTTCATTTATAAAATTAGGCAATCACAATCCTGATATAAATAAATAGATGATTGATAGATATAAGTAGATGAATGATAGAAAGATAAATAAGCAAAGACAGTATTTTATTGCAGAAGGATTCTGATTAATGACTATAAGCAAAATGAAAGAAATAGAAAATCACCAATAGAACACCATAGAAATACTTGTCTCAGAGAAGATTAAGTGATGGCTACTAAAATTAGTGGGTTAAACGTCTGTGGAGAAACAAGATACAAAGTCTCAAAAAGACTCCCCCAAGGTATTTATTAACTAGAAAGCAACCAATGGCAACTCTAGGTTGATTTATCCCCCCATAAAATATTCCCATCTTCTAACCCCAGGTACCTATGAATGTGATATTATTTGAAATGGGGTCTTAACAGATATAATTACCTTGAGATGAGATCCTGCGTTTAGGATAGACATTAAATCCAATCACAGTCATATGCTGCTTAACAACATTTCAAACAAAAACAGACTGCATATGCAATGGTTGGCCTATAAAATTATAACAAAGCAGAAAATTTTCCACGGCCTAGAGCCATCCTAGCCATCGTAAAGTCATAGTGCAATGCATTACCATGTGTTTGTGGTGATGCTGGTGTGTAGTGTTTATAAAGTCTACAGTAGTGTACAATTGCGTCCTCGGCATTCTAATTCACTCACCACTCACAGACTGAGTCACTCAGAGCAGCTTCCAGTTCTATAAACTCCTTTCACGGTAAGTTCCCTCCACAAGAGTACCATGTTTATCTTTTATACTATGTTTTGACTGCTGCTTTTTTATGTTTAGATACACAAGTACTGACAATTATGTTACAATTTCCTATAATAGTCAGTACAGTAACATGCTGTACAGGTTTGTAACCTAGAAGCAACAGGCTATGCCATATAGCCTAGGTGTGTAGTAGGCTAGACCATCTAGGTTTGTGTAAGTTCATTCCGTGATACAATTTTCAGAATGTATCCCTGTCATTAAGTGACATATGACTATACTGATGTCTTTATAAGGAGAGGAAAACTGAAGACATGGGGTTTGCATCCTGGAAAAGAAGGAAACATTAGGGAGAAAAAGAATGAAATCTGAATAAAGTCTTTAGATTAGTTAATAGTATTATGACAATGGTAATACTATTACCAAATATTTCTTTTAATATTTATCAAAAAATATTAGAATATTTACCAAATTACTAAGTATTTATCTTAGTAATTATACTATAGATATATCAACCTTTAGGAAAGAGGGGAATAAGGTATAAGATACATCTCTACTATATTTCAACTCTTTTGTAAATGTATTTTTTTGAAAATACAAAGTATTAAATAAAAATTTCATTGTTGAGAACTGAGCAGTTTCATTTGGGTGTTACCATTAGCAACAAGACTACTAATTGCTTTTAACTGGGGTATAAGATAGGAGAGTTAGAGTACTATGGACTGAATTATTTGCCCTCAAAATTTATATGCTGAGATTCTAACCCCTGTACCTCAGAATTGACTATATTCGGAGATAGGACCTTTAAATAGGTAATTAAGTTAAGAGAAGCCCATTAGGATGGGCTCTGATCCAATCTGACTGTTGTCATAAGGTTATGAAGACACTGGAGAATCACCAAGAGAAAAGGCCCCATGAGGACACAGTGGAAAGGCACCACCTGCAACCCAAGGAGAGAAGCATCAGGAGAAAGGGAACCTGCCAACACCTAGTTCTTCGGTTTCCAGTTTCCGGAAATATGAGAAAATCAATTTTTGTTGTTTAAGCAACTCAGTTTGTGGCAGGTTGTTACAGCAGCCCTAGCAAACAATTCCACAGCTAGTATAACCTCTTGCCCATGGAAGCTGTGGTGGAATCTATGCAGGCTTTGAGTAAGTTAACATCTCCCAATTTCCACTTGTTTATCTATATTTGAAGAATAATACTTATATTTAACCCTGTTATGATTATCAGAAACACTATAGCTAACGGCATTTGTTTTTTTTTATGAAGAGAGAAGCAATTTTTTGCTAAGTATGAAAGGGGGCATTCAAGTTCAGAGCTTGAAGGGTGGAGTGAACGTTTTGAAGAGACATGATAAGAAACAGGAGATCAAAGAGTAGACATAAAATAAAGTATAATTCCAATGAACTCCATGACTAAATAACATCCCCAAGTAGTTAATTTGCTTGTATCAAAACCTAATTACAAATGCCCTTTGTGCCATCTGTAATTCAAGTTTCTTTTTGTCCTTTTACAAAGCTAATCAAATATGCAATATATATTTATGATAGGTTGGCCTCTAAAAGTTAGACAATGGAAGCCTTCAGATATTTGACACCGAGTTATCTAATTAGTGTCAGTAAAACTTAAAATATACACAACTCACATTAGATAATATATGTTGAGAGAACTTTCAGAAAAAGGCTAAACTGTAACTCCCATAAAAAAAGAAAATATGTTAAAGATTGTATTTAACTCATGAGGGAAGCAGGCAGATGTTACCAATGGTTCAAAAGAGAATCTGAAAATAGAAACAATTATAGATCAGGAATATTAAAATGCAAATGCATATGAGAGAAAAGTAGTTTTTCCTCTTCGTAGGAGGAAGACAACTGAACCTCCACCAGGCAGGACAGAATTTACATGTCTGTCAATGATATACAACTTAAAAACAGTATAAAAATCACTCAGAGATAATGAAAGACTTGAATCAGATAACTTGAATCAGTGTCCTCCCAACAGTGCATATACATTTTTCTTTTATTTTTTTGAGACGGAGTCGCTCTGTCGCCCAGACTGGAGTGCACTGGTGCGATCTCGGCTCACTGCAAGCTCCGCCTCCCAGGTTCACACCATTCTCCTGCCTCAGCCTCCTGAGTAGCTGGAACTACAGGTGCCCGCCACCACTCCCGGCTAATTTTTTGTATTTTTAGTAGAGACGGGGTTTCACTGTTAGCCAAGATGGTCTGGATCTCCTGACCTCGTGATCCGCCTGCCTCGGCCTCCCAAAGTGCTGGGATGACAGGATTGAGCCACTGCGCCCGGCCCATTTTTCTTTTGGAAGCACAAATTTCTTTCTACATATTTAGACAGAGGTCCTAATGTGTCTGGAATTGGTTCCTTCCAGTGGGTTCTTGGTCTCGCTGACTTCAAGAATGAAGCCGTGGACCCTCGTGGTGTTACAGTTCTTAAAGATGGTGTGTCCGGAGCTTGTTCCTTCAGATGTTCAGATGTGTCCGGAGTTTCTTCCTTCTAGTGGGTTTGTGGTCTTGCTGACTTTAGGAGTGAAGCCATAGACCTTCGTAGTGAGTGTTACAGTTCTTAAAGGTGGCATGTCCGGAGTTGTTCGTTCCTCCCAGTGGGTTCATGGTCTCCCTGACTTCAGGAGTGAAGCTGCAGACCTTCCCAGTGAGTGCTACAGCTCATAAAGGTAGTGCGGACCCAAAGAGTGAGCAGCAGCAAGATTTATTGCAAAGAGCGAAAGAACAACGCTTCCACAGCATGGAAGCGGACCTGAGCGGATTGCTGCTGCTGGCTCTGGTGGCCGGCTTTTATTCCCTTATTCAGCCTGGCTCATGTCCTGCTGACTGGTCCATTTTACAGAATGCTGATTGGTGCGTTTTTACAGAGTGCTGATTGGTGCATTTACAAACCTTTAGCTAGATACAGAGCACTGATTGGTGTGTTTACAATCCTTTAGCTAGACAGAAAAGTTCTCCAAGTCCCCACCGGACCCAGAAGCCCAGCCAGCTTCACCGCTCACTAACATGCTGTTTCTTTAATGAAATGTTGGTGATACTTCAAGGTCAGGATATTCTGGGGTATTCATAGGCCAAGAAAGTTAAAAATAGTTCTAATGTGGCACATCCTCATGACTTCTGAGGAAGCTTCTCAAGTGGGTCTCTTTTAGTCAGTTATTTTTCTTCCTACAAAATGCTTAACAGTTTAGATATTCATGGTATAACTTCTATAGAGCCCTGTTCTGAATCTTATTAAAAGATATGAAATGAGCCTAAATGTAGACATCTAAATAAGAAAGTGTATGTAAAAATTTTAATTATTCAACTAGAGAATCAGTCTGTGTTTTTGCTCTGTGAGTAACATTCTAAAGTGAGTAAAAAAGATGGCTTGGAAAATAGACCCTAATAGAAAGGTTAAACTAGTTAGTTTGCCTTCTGTTTTCATTTCTGCTTTAGTCTGGGAGAATCAGTAGACCTAAAATCAGTCTTTGAAAGACAACAAAAGGTGCACTGTAGTAAATTATTTTCCATAGCTACAAAGGGCAGAAAAATAGATCAGTTCAGATTTCTTATGAAAAATGCACATTAGAATACATAGATATAGTGGTGTTAATTTTTAAACAGCTTACTGAAGGAAGTTATTGATATCCCTTCCTTGCTTTAGAGTCTAAAAAAGAACAGTTTTGCCATTTATCTAAAGTGGCCTAAAAATAAATAGAAAATGAGTAAAAAATAGGAATCACCTAGGAAATTGTATAAATATTGCAAAGAACCAGCTCAGATTATTCAGACTCAATAGGTAAGCAGTGAAGCCCAAGAATTAGAATTTTTATGACAGTTTTCACGTCATTTCAATGTACCTCTAGGTGTAGAATCAACTTCACAAGTTGTCCTCAGCCCGCTTTTATTCTGACATATCATCCTATTAACTTCTCGTAACATTCGATATAAATAATTCTGTGCAATATAGCTTCATGGGAACAGTGAAGTGGGAAAGGCAGAAATTTACCAGTAATTCCTGGATTTTCAAGTTTCAGAAAACCATTACAACCCAAAATACAAAACGTATGTACCTGGAAGAGGAGATAAGGATATCTTCAGTCAGGTGCCTTCTCCTGTTTTGAGTACGCATTACCTAACAATCTATCCATAGGCCCTTGAGACCCTGGCAATTGCCTTGGAATATTGGCAACCTGGCTCTATCTTGCTATATTGTATTTTTACAATGTTCTTATTTTATTCATTAGTTTTAGCAGGTCACAATAATTTGTTTTGCTATTTATAGGCACTCAGGATACATTCGCCTACTTTGCTGATAATGAAGTAGTTTCTGTTTTACCAAATATCAGACTCTTGCATTTAAAATGTTTGTCTACATATCCCCTTTAGTACTTCTTTTATTTGCTCCGAAAGTGACCATTTTTTAAAATTTTATATTTTTAAAAAAGAACAAACTCTTACAGGTCCCATTTAATGAAGAAGTCATTGTAACAGATAAAAATTTTCCATCTGCAATTTTGCTTAGATAGTACCTGTTTTTAAAATGTAACAGTGAATAGTTCACCTGGGAAGGTAAATGTTTAACTGAAGATTTTTCATCATTACATGTATTCAGGACAACACAATTATTAAAGAGAACTAACCAATTTTTTTAACTTAGTGAATTTGGAAGGTGTTTTTCTTGCCCATTGTTTGTCAAGATCACTTAAGAGATGAAAAATAACATAGTGCCAGAAGGACAGAAACATTGAAAGGGAATGAGCAGTTTTGACAATAATAATAGATGAGTGTTTTGTGAAAATAGGTTATAGGTTTATCATTAATATTAAAGCTGCAACTCAAAATAAATGGGCACAATTTACAATAATCATTTACCATAATTACATATACATAGAAGACTTTTCTATCTCCAATAATCTCAAACTGGAGAGAATTGAAGTTAACATTTAAATGAGAATGAACTTCAATGTAGAACCACACTACAGTCGTGACTAACTTGGACTCAAATGAGATTCAACTGAATTGTTATTATTCCATCCAGGGTAACTTCACCTCAAATCCTCCCTGGACATGCAAGAATATTTTTGGTAAAATAATAATAAATAAATAAATAAATAAATAAAACTTACCGAATACAAATGTCTTTCCTGGCTCTAAATTTAGTTTTTTCCTATACTTGTAAGGAAAACAGACCCCAAAGTGGCTAAGGCCAGATCTGATATTAGAGGGAAGAAATGAGCTTATTTATGTAAAGTGCATAGCCCAGTTCCTAAATGACAAGTAATCACTTCATGGTAGTTACTGTTTATATTTGTTAATATTCACCTTCTTTTCTTTGCTAAAAATTGCCTTACGTAAACAAACGAACCAATAAAACTAAGAGACAAACAAAAGAAAAAATCTTCTTCCTGGATAAACTCTCTGGGCAGCCCTGCCACTGGGATTGTACTGCCCACACGCCAACACTGCATCTCCAGGAAGGTCCACACCATTCCCATTGAACCTTACTTATTTGATACTAAAAAATAAGTACCTCTTATTTTTTAATCAAAAAGTAGTTTTTGATTGAAAATTATTTTAAGTGTATGGATAAAAGTGTATGGACAATGGCTGAAATGAAATATGTACATATACAAAAAGAAAGTAGTTCTGAGAGTGAATGTATATGTGATTACATCTTATTCTGATTTTTTTTGTTAACTTTTCTTGTTCATTTATTTTCTATGCTTCCATAACAAATGACAACAAACAAAATGGTTTGAAACAACAAATTCATTACTTTACAATTCAGAAGATCAAAAAACCTAGTAGGTATGAGTCTCACTGGACTAAGATAAAGGTATTGGCAGGGTTGTGTTCCTATCTGGAGGCACTAGGGGAGAGAATACCTTTACTACTCTTTCAGGTTGTTGGCAGAATTCAGTACCTTGTAGCTGTAGGACCAAGGTTACCTTTTCTGCTGCATGTAAGCTGAAGGCTCTTCCCAGGTTCTAGCGGCTACAGGCATTTGTGACCCCCTTCTTCCATCTTCAAAGTTAGCAAAAAGATGAGGGGGAGTCAAGTCCTTCTCATGTTACATCTCTCAGATCCATCTTTCTGCCTTCTGCTACTGCTTTTAAGGACTTAAGTGATTAAATTAGGCCCATCTGGATAACAACCCAGGATCAGGATAACCTGCCTATTTTAAGGTCAGGTGATACATAATCTGAATCCCATCTATAGCTTTGGTTCTCTTTGCCATCTAACTTAATAGAGTGACAGATTCTGGGGGATTAGGATATGAACATTTTAGGGAATCATTACACTGCCTACAGACAGTAGGTAGGCTTTTGACAACAAACTTTCAGAGTAACAGAGCCCAAATTTTGTACATCCAGTATTGATTTTACCAACTTTACCCATCATCTCTTGTTGCCAATTTTACTCTCTCATTTCTATTTCCTATCTCTAACTAAATACCACAGTCTCCGTGATAAATCACAATTTCTCATGGTCATAACCACTAATTTTAGTTCTGCAAACAGTCTTACTATCTCTTCATTATTTTTAAATCCATTTCTGACTTTGAATATCCAGTTACTGCTATAGTACAAACTCATATTCTTTTCATTCTCTTTTTATATATATATATACTTTAAGTTCTAGGGTACATGTGCACAATGTGCAGGTTTGTTACATATGTATACATGTGCCATGTTGATGTCTTGGTGTGCTGCAGAAAAATTTCTACACATTAGTGAATATATTCTGTCTAAAATAATTTTGTCATACTATCATTTTGCTGGTGAAAACCTTTCATAATTATACTGTTTTCCTAGGAAAATGTACTGCTTAGCTGTCCTCTTTTTCTCTCATCCTTTACTTGACTTTTCTATTCAACAGCCAAGACTTGGCTTATCTATCATTTCTTTGAGTAGGAGTCCTCATTCCTCCGTTCTGGGTAAGGTGCATCTTCTCATTCTTCTATACTTACCTCTCACAATATTTATCACACTGTTATCACCATAAATTTTCTTATCTATTTCTCTCAATGGATTGTAAGCTTCTGAAGAGCAAAGTTGTGCCTCTTATCTGACTTGAGTCCTTGAGTTCAGTTTAGAGCATGGCAACTAGTATGTATTAATATCCAATAAATATATGCTGAATGAATAATTAATAGTGATTAATATTATGTCTACCCTGTCTAGTCACATGGAATTCTTGAGGTTTCAGAGGCAAAGAAACTAGAGGATATTATGCTAAGTGAAATAAGCCAGACACAGAAAGAAAAATATTGCATGATCTCATTTACATGTAGAATCTAAAAAAAATCAAATATACAAAATAGAGGATAAAACAGGGGCATGGAGGTGGGAAAATGGGCGAGATGTAGATTCAAGATTACAAAGTAGCAGATACGTAAGATGAACAAGTCTAGAGATCAAATGTACAATATTAGAACTATAGTTAGTACTGTGTTTGGGATTCCTATTAAATGGATAGATTTCAGTAGCTCTTTCTATAAAAAGAAAAAATGAGTAACTATGTGAGATGATAAATATGTTAGTATGCTTCACTATAGTTAGTAACTCCTTTAACTATCTATATGTATTTCTTATATCATGTTATATACCTTAAATACACATGATAAAATTTAAATACATACATACATAAAACAAAGGGGCAAAGTATGAGAAAATTATTTGGAAAACATATGCTATGCACACTCATAGCTTTATACATTTTTAACTTACAAATAAAAGACTTATTGTTAAGTATAATATATTAGCAGTCAATTTGCCTTGCTTTCCAGCAAGTCTATACTTCACAGAAAATTAAATATTTTAAAAGCTATTTTTAGAAACTTTATACTTGCCAATCTTTGTGTATTATGTAATAGTATTACATTTCAAACAAGGCAGAGAGATCTATCATGGTAAACCTACTTTCATATCTGCCTGGAGTCACAAGTCTCTTCCAATACTAAGGCATGGACCATGTAGTGGGAATCCTGACCTGCTGACAACATATTCCTATTAATTTAATAGTTGAATGAACGCCAGTTTAGAAATCAATGGATACTTGCTCTATTGTATTTCAAACAACTGCTCCTCTGAAAGTGTTGAATATAGAGTTAAATAAAATCAGAGTACCAATACAAGTAGCATGAGATCTGTCTTTTTATCTGAGCTGTGGCCAAGCTTGGGAAAAAAGTTTAGTTGGTTATTAATCTGATTATATTGGAACACTCAGTAAGCATCAGAAAATTACTATTTTTTCATTATGCCTGGATTTTATGAATCTTTCCATACGTCCTTTTCAAACTAAAGGAAGGGTGATCCTGAAAACAATCCTTCCAGAAGTATAGTAGTTGTTTACAAAATAAATATAACAAAAAATAGCTTTTTTTTTTTTTTTTTTTTTTTTTTTTGAGATGGAGTCGCGCTATGTCGCCCAGGCTGGAGTGCAATGGCACGATCTCAGCTCACTGCAACCTCCGCCTCTTGGATTCAAGCGATTCTCCTGTCTCAGCCTCCCTAGTAGCCGGGATTACAGGTGTGCACCACCATGCCTGACTAATTTTTTGTCTTTTTAGTAGAGATGGGGTTTCACCACATTGGTCAGGCTGGTCTCGAACTCCTGACCTCAGATGATCCGCCTGCCTCAGCCTCCCAAAGTGCTGGGATTACAGGCGTGAGCCACCATGCCCAGCCAAAATAGCTTTTCAATATACTAATAACTGATTAGAAAGCACAATGAAAATAAATTATAATCTTCACTAGCAATGAAAATGTATATTTTCTCAAAATGAACCAGAAAATTTTAATACTTTTCTAAGTCATCCAATAATGTTTGTATAAATGGAAAGATATACCACACCGATGTATAAAGACTTGCAAATTGTTGGATTTTAATTATCCCTAAGGTGATTTACAGTTTCCATCTTGAATTTTATTCTAAATTGACTTCCAATATTTATTAACATTCCAAAACAATTTTTAACCTAACAAAAACTGTTAAATGTTACTTGGAAGGAAAAATTGAGAAATGGTAGATAATAAAATATATAAAAACAAAAACAATGAGAAAGTACCTGTAGTATTGGATATTAAACTAAAATATTTTTTCAAAAATTAAGATAAGGATGGTATCAGATAAGGAATATCAATTGATCAAATTGAATATAAAGTTCCAAAACTGACATGAGAATAAAGAACTTTTATATGTTATTAAGATATAATTTCATAGCAATAGTGGGAAAAAGAGAGTCAATGAATGGTACTAGAAAATTTGGAGGAATAAAGTAAATTTAGGTTATTATCTTGTAATGTATAAATAAAGCCTAGATGGAATTATGAATAAGGGAAGAAAGAAAAGAGGGGAGGGAGCAAGGAAGAGACGAAGGAAGGAAGGAATGGAGGAAGGAAGGGAGAGAGAAAGGGAGGGAAGGAGGAAGAAAAAATATAAAAGTGTAGAGAAGGTAAAATCTTTAATGAGTGAGGAGAAAGTGAATTTATACATCTCTGCACAGTGAAGCTACTAAGATATTTAGCTCTTATTATGTAATTTCCGAAAGTTTATTCTTCTACAATTTTAATCAACACTATGCCTTGTTTTTTTCTTTCAACAAACATACAAGTTGCTTACTTAGCCCAAAGAGGTCAGTAAGCTTCTAAATCTGGAGCTAAAAATATAAGAGATGAGCCTGAAATATCTTACCATATATGCAAAAAGAAATAGAGATCTCATAGACTATCATTATCAAGGATTATGTTAAACGAACACACAAGCCAACTTGAAGTGGCTCCTGATGGGCAAAGGTGGAGATGAGTTGAGCATAAGCATCCATAAGAATGATGATGATAATGAATTGCAATATATTATGCATATTTCAATCCATGACATCATTATATTTTTAAAGAAAATAACGTGTTTTGGCGGTTACATATAGAGAATGCTATGGAAGCAACTCATTATTTTGAAAATGGGTACATATAATAAAAATGTATTCTACCTTTTGTATACAAATTCTACCTCGAAGTAACCAAATAGCTGTTCAGGAGAAGTTTCTCTGTAGAAGTATTCCAACATATCAGAAGTGCCTGAATTAGAATATTGGCATTTTGTGATGCATAATGAATTCATGAATACTAGCAACCACACTAATGGCTGCTGACATTCCAGAAAGAATGTATCTTCTAATGAAAATGTACAACACCAGCTATAAAGTGTTCTTCCCCAATACTCTTGAAAGTATTTATTTCAGAAGAACAGAGAAACAGTAGTATGGGGATGCAGTGAGCAAAATCCTGGTTATGGGAAACTATAGAATGAATACGCTGCTTTCCTTAAAAAATAAATTCTAAGGAAAAAATAAAGATAGAGATAGAACTTATAAATGAAGAGAGTTCTAAGAGATTAACTGAAATAATGTTTATTTGGATCCTAAAATGAACAAATAATACTAAACTTATGAGACAATCAGGGAGATTTGAACACTTACTGAATATCTGATAAAATGAACAATTCATTAGTTTATAAGTATGATAATATTTTAGATATCCATGCTAAAATATTTACAGAAGAAGTAATAAAATGTCTGGATTTTGACAAAATAATTGAGGTAGTTTAGGAAATGCATGAGAGTATCAATGAATCAAGTTTGTCTATGTGTTATTAATTCTTAAAGTTGGATAATTGACATATAGATGTTTGTTATTGTTTTCTCTAAGTTTACTAAAATTAAAATAAAATGCTATGTTAATAAATATTATTTCCTTCTATTAAACAAAAGCAAAGATGAAGTAAAAGGAGTTCTATGATTATTCAAACTACATGATAGATGTTTCAGTTATTCAATCTTTATTTTGAAAAAATAACAAAGGACTAATTCTCTAGTAGAACTATCATTCAATTAAAAATAGTAACAGTGAATACATAAATAAAACACATTACCAATGATCTGGAAGGCACAAAATGGAAATATAAAACCAATGAAAATTTTAAAAATTATTTTCACAATATGAATAAGTAAAACATCTAAAGAAAATGTCTACAAACAGCAATTTCAAAAGGGCCTCTAAGACAGAAGCTGATTAGATCTAAGAAAAAAAGCAACTGCATATTTTACAAGCATCTTTACTACAATCAGAAAGGTGAAATTGCTTATTGGTACAAAAGTCAGTGCTATATTGTGTGACTATGATTTACTCCATATCTGAAATGGTTGACATGTTAAATCTAATGCTTATTTAAGCAATCAAATCATAATTGGTACATTTATGCATAAAATATTAAAATACATTTGTCAGTTACTATAGATCTCTGCTTATCAACCGTAGGGGATTTTCTGTCCTCTTCTCCCTGGGGATATTTGGCAATGTCTGGAGACATCTTTGGTTCTCATAACTGGGAAAGTGTTATAGATATGTAGTTTGTAGAGGGCAGGGATGCTATTTAACATCTTCTAATGTACATGGCGTCCCACCACAGAATTACCCAATTCTGTCAATGGTGATTTCATTTAGAATTTATGCTGTAGATATACCAATATTTTTCAAGACTAATTTATGAATTTTTTAAATTACACATTGAAATTTTATTTTTATGCATTCATTTGTTTATTTATTCACACAGGATATCTTGCCATTATGAATGCCTCTTTTTCTTAAGGTTATAAAATACACCTTTGTCCAAATTAAATGTGTTTTTAAAATTTATTTTTCATTAGATATAGGTACAATGAACCACCATAGATTCAATGTTGTAGTTACTATTACATTTGCTCTAACATTTGAAGCAACAAACAAAAATTGTTTGGAGAAGCAACATATGCTGATTGATATGAAAAATAGGAAACATTTCTTAATATCATAACTTCAATTCACTGTCAACACCTTTGAAAAGCATGGAAATGTCTTTAAATAAATTACAGTGTCATAGGGAACAAGAAAATTCTTACCCAGAGTATTTTTGTTGTTTTTATGTCAAAAGACCGACATGTTCTTTATTCTTAATAAAGAAATGACCTTTGTTTATATTTTGTAAACTTTATGCTACACATTTTCTTCTGAATCCTAGTACATATCTCATTGCTAAAATTTTCTTTATTACAAACTTAAATTTGTATATGTTTGCATGCTGTTAAATAAAATGTGCCAATTGAAATCTAGAACTAAAATTCTAATGTTTAACTTTTAATCATATTTAGAGCAGATTATTTGAACTGTGACTATTAAAGAAATAATAATGGAAAATCCTTGTGTTTTAATGGATGAAAACATTTTGAGAAAACAAATGGTTATGAAATAATATTCTCCAACAAAATGGAAACTAGGAGACATATTTTTAAACATTTGTGTTTTCTGGAATTCTCAGATTATAGTGGCCCTGACACAAACAAGGATAATATAAAGCAAATTCTATACCTTTAAAACTTAATTTATCCCTGAAATTAATTTTGAGGTACAGTTGTTAATTTTTAATCACTAACCCATATTACAGTGAATCTTTTACTATGTATTTGAGAAAGAAATCTAATAAGATGATGTAGACTCTATCAATGTATCTAAATAAAAATTCATCTTTATCAAGAAATACATTTGTATAAATGAGAAAATGATGCTAACAGAAATCAAGGCATTTAAAACGCATTCTAATTAAATCAGCATGTAGTTACAAATCCCAACTGTAGGTAAGTGACTAATTAGCCTGTTAAGGTTAATAAAAATTTTCTCTTCTGTAAGATTAATTATAAAGGATGAGTGACCACTGAAGAGTCTTTAAGTGATTTTTATTTTTAATATTTCCAAATCTAGTTACAACCAATAAAAATTATTCTAACTGCTCATAAAACATTCTACAATTTCTGATTTTTATGTTTCTAAAGGTGTTCCTCAGAGTAAAAATTAATTACAGATGGTCACTGACTTGTGATGCTTCCATTTATGATTTTTCAAGTTTACAGTGGTGCAAAGTGATACATATTTAGTAGAACATCAGTAAGTTACCTGAGACATTTAATAATTTATTAACCTCATCATAAGTCAAGAAGCATCTGTATTGTACTTATGACACTATTTCTTATAGAACTGAAAACTAAGACATGAATTAAACAAACACAAATGTTGTATCTGAAATGGTGGCTTACTTTTCCTCGGGTTATGTATTTATAATACCTGCTAAGCAAAGTAGAGTCTTAATTACTTTTGTCTCAGCTAGCTATTATTTTCTCCTTAGGAGATAAATGTGTATTATTAGGAATCAATTATCAATTATCATTTCCTTTTATAAAATTTGGATGACTAGCACAAGGAGAATGTTACAAGCTATCTTCTCCTCAAGAAAATATGGAGATGGAGATTGGGGTAAAAGATGTTTATCTGATATCAATGCCTGGGAAGACAAAGCCCTGGAACTGAGAAGAGGAAAAAATGAGTGAAGGAGATGCAACATATCTTTGGCCATCTAGTGGGGAGCTCTGAAGCTAGAGCTATCCATCAAGCCAAATGGCTGTAGCTTTGTATCTCCGCTTTACTGTGTCACTGGATCCAGGATCTGCAGGAAAGGGCCGACTTTGGGAAAACAGCTCCCTGAAGCTAAGGCAGACTCCAAAACAGCTGAGAGTGGAAGCTGCCTTCTGCTTACCCTCCCCATAGTTTGGCAGCAAGTCCTTTTTAAGGGGAGAGAGCCAGGACAACACATCTTCGTGTCTGCCACAATCCACCCTGAACCAGATCACCCAGGATTCTGGTGAGCTTCTTTTTCTGAGGAGAAACTTAGAAAAGGAAAGCTAGTGGAACAAACTCTAGCATTGCTACTGTGGTTAGTATCAGCTGAAATTGAAAATCACCATCTCTCGCTTCAACAATTCATTCCATGGTTCCCTCACTCTTAGCTATCACCTCTTCTGGGCTCAGTAGTTTACCCTAGTGATATGAGAGATCCACATCCATGAGAAGACTAAACCTCTGGTTACCATGCCCTCATCAGGCAAGTTTACTTTACCTGAACATTTAATTCACTATAGGACAAGAGTACAAAGAGGTACCCACGTAATTCACTTGGGTTCCACACATATTCTTCTCTTTCCTCATTGTATGACATCTCTACCTCTTCCTAACGGCCAGAGTCAATTCTTCCTGCAAAGACATTGATTCCTTCTTTTGCCTACCGGTCCCTGGACACAAGAAGACCCACTTGTCCAGGTGGCAGCCATAGTTTATAATTCAATGGGGCTTTTGCTGTGTTCTCTGGTGAGAGTGTGTCTCCTTTGGAGACTAATACAAATCCCCACAATCGATCACTGGAAGTAATAGTAAGTAGGGCTACTCCTGCTTCAAGCTTTTTGTTCTGCATCTCTATATTCTCCCTAATAAGACACAATTCCATATAAAAATCTTTGAATCAGTGCATAGAGTACATCCTGAAGGATGGTAGTCCATCTCCACATGCATTGCCTCAAAAGTGGCACTCTAGTTGTGCCATCAGCAAGCATACCAATACACTATCAAGCCTAGAGCTTACAGATGGAGCAGGATCTGATACAATCAGTGGGTTCTCTTGTCATGGAATCACTTGTACTCATCCTTCTCTGTATGATAGGTCCTCTCATACCTAAGAACCTAAATCTGCAATTTGATAACTGTGTTCACTGTGATTTTGCTTCTCACCAAAAAACTTTACCATGAAATTAGATATATTTATTGTTACTGATCAAAATCTTAAATATGAGGAAATTGCAAAACTAAGGAATAGGTATTCTGGAAACAAATGCAGTCAAAGTTTAAAGATGGAGATAAATTAATATTTTTCATAGAGATAAATAAATCTGTATACATTGTCACATTTCAAAACCTGTGAAGTGTTAAGAAGGTAAAACATTTTAAGTCCATTTTATTGGTTCTATTTTAATGAATTCAATCCTATGATTCTTGATCATTCACAGCTACATTTAGGGCTTAGCGACTTAAAAAATAAAAATATGGCCAATGTAACATTTGGAAATTGGACTAATTTTATTCATCTGCAGTGAGAAATCATCATACTTTGGCCTTTCTAACTGGAAAAAGTTATGATCATCCTGGCCCAGATCCATTTAGGAAGGAATATTCCATGGTCCTTAAGAGCAGAATTTGAGTTAAAGGGAGAGCAAAAATAGTGAGGGAGTGAGGGAGAAAGGAACAGATGAAGATACACAATTTTATAGAGTCAAATGTCACCCACAATAGGAAATACAAGATGAAATAACATTTAGGAATAGGACAGATCTGACTATTTAGGATGTTTAATGGTTGTATTTCAGACATGATACAGACATGCCAATAAAAAAGGTCATACATAAAATAGGAAGTTGGGGCTAAAAAGAAAAATGCCATTAGGTTGAGAGGAATTGTATTAAGGTCCACTCATCTTGAATGTTATATAAAAATTCATGTGCAGGTCACATTTTTTTTTTCAAATGATGGCTTACACCTGTCTTAACTTCACCTGCAGGTTGTAGTTCTCACAGCACCTGGCCTAGCAGTGTTGCTTCTCAGTATCTGTTGAATTAAATCAGAATGAACAGGAGGCATTCATGAGTAAGTTCCCTCACTCAAATTTTATTTTAGAACTGTTAAGCAGTGAAAATAATATATTTCCTCCTTCAGATGTCAGCAAGTGGATATTCCTCAGCAGAGATTATTAGAGTAAACTAAATGAGACCTCTAGAATGGCAGCCCTCAATCTTTGAGAACCCTACTTCTTTTCTGATCAAACTGGGTTAAGACTCATATTATGAGAAACATATTTCAGTAGGGGTAATCAAGCAAATTCCAGATGGGTGAAAATCTCTACTCTTAGAAACGGTGACAATATTCTGTATTTCCTAAATGTTACTTAGGCTCATTCTTTCCCATATGCACAATCTGAAAAATGATTCATCTTGCCCTGAACTGCTGCCTATACACCTGAGCGGAATCCACTTCTGCTCCTTCCTCCTAAACACTTCTTCCCACACTTATCTTTGGCCGCAATCCTCTGAATCTCAGCCTTGACCAGGGCAGTCAGCCTAACCATTTCTCCTTGAATTAGGCACTACTGAGCCATGTCCACTCAAGAGACTGCTGGTAATTCTCAGCTTGCTTCTCTCGGCATCACTGAGCAAAGCTGTTCTTACAGATTGGACAAACTTATCCACCTCAAAGCAGGAGGTTTTGGTTGGTAGGATAATCACATTTCTTCCTCTGTTGAGCTTATCAACGGATCTTTGGCAGCCTCGCTTTCATTCAATTTCAGATTTAAACCCTTAAATGTTACTGTGTTATCAACTGCTGTGTATTTCCTACCACAGTAACTGTATGCCCATTCTGAAACATCAAATTAGATGTTAAATTGTATTCAAGGAAACTTCATGTAAGACAAAAATTTACCAAGCCCAAGCGCATGTTACACAATGATAAAGGCTGAGAGGTTAATCTGATGACTTTTAATTTATAATGTCAATCTCTAAGTTTCAGGCTTTTATTTTCCTTGTTACAATAGTACTCAAACTATCCTGAATTGTTTCTGGAAAACTAATTTGAAAAGCCAATTCATGTTATAAAATCACGCTGAGTTTTTCCACATCAATCTTGACACAAAGTCAGGGGTTTCCGAGAGAAAAAGTAAATAATGAATATAATTTGTCCAGTGAAGATTTGTATGTTAATGAAAAAGGTATTGACCTCTAAATTAGGAGACCTGAGTTCTAAACCTGGGCTGACTCTAATTAGTTCTGGTATATTATTTATTATTTCTGGACTCTACATTTCCTGTTTGTTAGATAAAGAGATTTAACGAAATTATTTCAAAAGTTTTTCCTGGTTCTAAAATTATAGGTCTATTCTATGGAACATTTTTGTATCAGACCATTAATGCTTTATGATAATATTCACTGGGCAATGACTCCCGCTAAGTAACCATTTGCATAACAGCAGGAGGGCAAGGATTCTGAGAAATCAGAACTAATTTTTTCCCAAAATGCAAAGGCAATTGCCTTTATAATTAGATGGTTTTTATGTTGTTACAAAAAAATTAAAAATTATAATTTTGAACTGTAGTACATGTTTGTTATATGTTAAATAAATTAAAGTTTTTAAAAGTTTATTTTCAGATTTCTTCCTAACTTTCTCAAATCTTCTCTATGCTTGATAAGCAAGATAAATATATCTGGCTGGGGAAACAATATACACAGAATATTTGCAAATGATTATAACTCTTCAGGCAAATCTAAAATGGTAAGAAAGATTCATAAAACATATCACTACAAATCAAAAAGGGTAAAAAGTCTGTGTACCTCTCTCTTCTGTACAGATCTGATAAAAAGTCTCAACCTCAAAAATGTTCATGGGTATCTGTGGTCTTGATGATAACTCAAACTGATTAAGTATTGAATGAAGAAAATACAAGGTCATTTAATCTGATGGGGACACTTCTAAAATGATCAAACAAAACTACCATCTTAGGACGTTGAGTTTTTCAAGGAAGCACTAGTAGTTCAGGTACAAATCTGAAAACTATCATCTTATTATAACTTCATAGTAACTTTGCCAGATATGTGATATATACTATATAGCTAGCACTGGTCTAGTTGTCATTGCATTAGAAATTATACTTTGGTGAAGAATATAAAGTATATATTCTTTATATAAAGAATATAAAGTATAAAGAAATTATACTTTTTACAGTTTAAAAGAAGATCATAAAATATTTATACTATACATTTTAATATTGTGTTCTGATATACTATATTGTTCAGACTCTGTTTATATTTAACATTATATTTTGTATTTGTCAGATAATATCAACAAGGCAAAAGAACATGTCCTAATGCTTTTACAGGTTTCCTGAGTATTGACTGTGCAATAATGCAAATTAAAAATTAAAGATCTAGTAGCTTTTTTTTCCTTTTTAATGTATTTTTAACCTATTAAATAGGAAGTTTTACTTAAAGCTATAGTTAAGGTTTTAGTGAACTGCATGCATTTTAACTTGCTGAGTTTATCACATCCTGAAAGATGACATTTTATAATTGCTGATGAAAACAGGGATAATGTGTTATACGGATAGTGCATAAAGCTTATGATCACTATGAAGAAATGGTTTACTGCAAATGCAAGTTAGAAAACCCTTCTTAAAATTAATATTGCCTTTCTTCAATTTTAACCAACCATCCATGTTTATAACTATGTTACCAAGGAAAACCCAAGGACCAATAAGCTATAAGGTATTTTTTAACCTTACCCCTACACATTCAACACAGATAAGTGGCTTTATTAAAACACTCACTTTGTATTTTTTAATACCTTTACACTTTGATGCTCTTATTTATACTCTTGATTAAATTAAAATACAGTTCTCTCAAATATACTCTAATATAAAGAATGTATTTCAAATCCCCTTAACAAAAATTGTTTGGAAATACATCAACATTATACAATAAATATGAATGTAAAACTTCAGCTTAAATTGATAATTAATATTTCATAGATTAAAAATTGATAAATAATTTTAGCTGTTATTTCACAGAACACTTATATAAAACAAATCAGTATTATAGTTTGCTAAAATAAAAACAAGACAAACGATACTATTAGGCTTGGTTCACAAATGTACTAAAAGTTTAATGTGGTATAAAACTCACTTTGGACACAGAAATTGATCTTTTTGAAAATAAAAATATTGCCATGAACTATATATGTAGATTCACTTTTGATTCATTTTGGAAATCTTGTAATGCAATAGTTTCTTAACAGTACAGAATACTTAACTTGGCTCTACCAAGTATAGAGGAAATGATATCTTAGAAAAAAGCTATTAAAAGCTGTCAATGAAATTCACACTTAGCAACTGTGTTGCCAAGTTCCAAAAACTACAATTTGACTTCAAGGGTTTAGGTTGAAATAGTAGGAGATGAAATTTGTGTACTTAACAAATTTTAAAATTTCAAAATGTATTAATTTTTATTTATTTATATTTAAAACCTTTAAAGCAATAGGCTGGTTAAATAAACAAATTGCATGGAGCTACATTTTGCTATATGTTTATGAGTTTAAAAAACATGCAACTGGCAAATTTAAATTTTCCAATTTCAACATGTACAAAGCACTGTGTAAGGTAGTGTGGTAAGGAGAGAAGAAAAAATTTAAAAATCTTTAGAAAATAATTTAAAAACTATATTTCCTTACCACAGCATTTAAACACATATTTATCTGAGTAAATGTTTGAGTATTTGAGTGTTAAATGAGAAATATATGTAAAAAAAATTAAAAAGAACCTATCAGAGTAATATTCTAACAAATGGAATTTAATGTTACTTAAACACAAGTTCTTTTTTTTTAATTTTTAAATTTTATTATTATTATACTTTAAGTTTTAGGGTACATGTGCACAATGTGCAGGTTAGTTACATATGTATACATGTGCCATGCTGGTGTGCTGCACCCATTAACTCGTCATTTAGTATTAGGTATATCTCCTAATGCTATCCCTCCTCCCTCCCCCAACCCCACAACAGTCCCCAGAGTGTGATGTTCCCCTTCCTGTGTCCATGTGTTCTCATTGTTCAATTCCCACCTATGAATGAGAACATCTGGTGTTTGGTTTTTTGTTCTTGCGATAGTTTACTGAGAATGATGATTTCCAATTTCATCCATGTCCCTACAAAGGACATGAACTCATCCTTTTTTATGGCTGCATAGTATTCCATGGTGTATATGTGCCACATTTTCTTAATCCAGTCTATCATTGTTGGACATTTGGGCTGGTTCGAAATCTTTGCTATTGTGAATAGTGCCGCAATAAACATACGTGTGCATGTGTCTTTATAGCAGCATGATTTATAGTCCTTTGGGTATATACCCAGTAATGGGATGGCTGGGTCAAATGGTATTTCTAGTCCTAGATCCCTAAGGAATCGCCACACTGACTTCCACAATGATTGAACTAGTTTACAGTCCCACAACAGTGTAAAAGTGTTCCTATTTCTCCACATTCTCTCGAGCACCTGTTGTTTCCTGACTTTTTAATGATTGCCATTCTAAATGGTGTGAGATGGGCTCATGGGTAGGAAGAATCAATATCGTGAAAATGGCCATACTTCCCAAGGTAATTTATAGATTCAATGCCATCCCCATCAAGCTACCAATGACTTTCTTCACAGAATTAGAAAAAACTACTTTAAAGTTCATATGGAACCAAAAAAGAGCCTGCATCGCCACGTCAAACCTAAGCCAAAAGAACAAAGCTGGACGCATCACGCTGCCTGACTTCAAACTATACTACAAGGCTACAGTTACCAAAACAGCATGGTACTGGTACCAAAACAGAGACATAGATCAATGGAGCAGAACAGAGCCCTCAGAAATAACGCCGCATATCTACAACTATCTGATCTTTGACAAACCTGAGAAAAACAAGCAATGGGGAAAGGATTCCCTATTTAATAAATGGTGCTGGGAAAACTGGCTAGCCATATGTAGAAAGCTGAAACTGGATCCCTTCCTTACACCTTATACAAAAATTAATTCAAGATGGATTAAAGACTTAAACGTTAGACCTAAAACCATAAAAACCCTAGAAGAAAACCTAGGCACTACCATTCAGGACATAGGCATGGGCAAGGACTTCATGTCTAAAACACCAAAAGCAATGGCAACAAAAGCCAAAATTGACAAATGGGATCTAATTAAACTCAAGAGCTTCTGCACAGCAAAAGAAACTACCATCAGAGTGAACAGGCAACCTACAGAATGGGAGAAAATTTTCACAACCTTCTCATCTGACAAAGGGCTAATATCCAGAATCTACAATGAACTCAAACAAATTTACAAGAAAAAAACAAACAACCCCATCAAAAAGTGGGCAAAGGACATGAACAGACACTTCTCAAAAGAAGACATTTATGCAGCCAAAACACACATGAAAAAATGCTCACCATCACTGGCCATCAGAGAAATGCAAATCAAAACACAAGTTCTATGTTGTGAAAATATATAACCAGTAGAGAAATAATAAGACTGCTGGATAATAAAGTGCTTCTCATCAAAAGGTAGGCTGAGAAAGATGGCAGAATAGAAGGCTCCACTGATCATCTGCACCTACAAGGACATGAACTTAACAACTAACTACAAAAAAAGCAGCTTCATAAGAACCAAAAATTAGATAAGCACTTACAAAATATCTGGGTTTAACTTTATATCACTAAAAGAGGCACTGAGAGGCAGGTAAAACAGTCTTAGAATTACCATTGCTACCCCTCCCCCAACTCCCAGCAGTGGCAGTGTGGTATGGAGAGCATTTCTGTGCCATGGGGAGAGGGAGAGTGCAGCAATTGTGAGGCATTAAACTGAGTGCTACCCTGTTATAGCAGAAAGAAAAACTGGACCAAACTCAGCTGACACCTGCCCACAAAGGGAGCATTTAAACCAGCCCTAGCCAGAGTGGAATCACCCATCCCAGAAGTCAGAACTTCAGTTCCTGCAAGCCTTGCCACTGTGGGCAAAAGTGCTCCAGGATTATAAATAAACTTGAAAGGCAGTTTAGGCCACAAGTACTGCAACTTCTAGGCAAGTCCTAATGTTGAACTGGGCCCAGAGCCAGAGGACTGGGAGGGCATATGACCTACTGAGACACCAGCCAGGTCAGCTAAAAAAGTGCTGACATTACCACTCTCATAAATTCAGGCTGCACTGCTCACAGCTCCAAAAGAGATCCCTTTGTTCCTCTTGAGAAGAGGAGAGAGAAGGGAGAGGACTGTATAGATACATAATTGTCAGATTCACCAAAGTTGAAATGAAGGAAAAAATGTTAAGGGCAGCCAGAGAGAAAGGTCGGGTTACTCACAAAGGGAAGCCCATCAGACTAACAGCGGATCTCTCAGCAGAAACCCTACAAGCCAGAAGAGAGTGGGGGCCAATATTCAACATTCTTTTTTTTTTTTTTTTTTTTTTTTGTTTTGTTTTTTTTTTTTTTTTTACATGGAAAAATCAAGCATTTATTCCCAAGTAGTCTTCTACAGTGTTGGGGGAAAATGGCATACATTTGCTATGGAATAAAAATAATCTATAAAACATTCTTTATTTTATTTAGATCTGTCACAGAATTTGGCCAGTTTTCTTTTTTTTTTTTTTTTATGAATTGGAAGATTTAATTTTTTTTTTTTTTTTTTTTTTTTTTTTTTTTTTAGTATTTATTGATCATTCTTGGGTGTTTCTCGGAGAGGGGGATATGGCAGGGTCATAGGATAATAGTGGAGAGAAGGTCAGGAGATAAACACATGAACAAAGGTCTCTGGTTTTCCTAGACAGAGGACCCTGCGGCCTTCTGCAGTGTTTGTGCCCCTGGGTACTTGAGATTAGGGAGTGGTGATGACTCTTAAAGAGCACGCTGCCTTCAAGCATCTGTTTAACAAAGCACATCTTGCACCGCCCTTAATCCATTTAACCCTGAGTTGACACAGCACATGTTTCAGAGAGCAGGGGGCTGGGGGAAAGGCCATAGATCAACAGCATCCCAAGGCAGAAGAACTTCTCCTAGTCAGAACAAAATGGACTCTCCTATGCCCACCTCTTTCTACACAGACACAGCAACAATCTGATCTCTCCTTCCTTTCCCCCCACTTCCCCCCCTTCTTTTCAACAAAACCACCATCGTCCTCATGGTCCGCTCCCGATGGTCGCTGTCTCTTCGGAGCTGTTGGGTACACCTCCCAGACAGGGCGGCCGGGCAGAGGCGCTCCTCACCTCCCAGACAGGGCGGCCGGGCAGAGGCGCTCCTCACTTCCCAGACAGGGCGGCCGGGCAGAGGCGCTCCTCACTTCCCAGAGGGGGCAGCTGGGCAGAGACACTCCTCACTTCCTCCCCCATCTGGAAAGGGAGGAGTGCCTCTGCCTGGCCGCCACCCCGTCTGGGAGGAAGTGAGGAGCGCCTCTGCCTGGCTGCCCCATCTGGGAAGTGAGGAGCGCCTCTGCCCAGCCGCCACACCGTCTGGCGCCTCTGCCTGGCCACCCCGTCTGGGAGGTGAGGAGCGCCTCTGCCCGGCCGCCCAGTGTGGGAAGTGAGGAGCGCCTCTGCCCCGCCGCCCTGTCTGGGAGGTGAGGAGCGCCTCAACATTCTTAAAGAAAAGAATTTTCAACCCGGAATTTCATATCCAGCCAAACTAAGCTTCATAAGTGAAGGAGAAATAAAATACTTTACAGACAAGCAAATCCTCAGAGATTTTGTATTTTGCATCTTGAAAACCAGCTCAGTCACAAAAGAATAGGGCACTGGTGAGAGTCATGAGGCTTTCTTTCCAGGCACTGCCTCACAGACAACATTTCTAGACACACTCTGGAACTGGAGAGAACCTGCTGCCTTGAAGGGAAAGACCCAGTCCTGGTAGAATTCATTACCTGCTAACTGAAGAGCCCTTGGGCCCTGCCTTACCAGTGGCAACACCCTGGTACTATGTTGAGGGCCTTGAGTGGGACTGAGACTTGTTGGCTTGAAGGTAGATTCAGCACATTCCCAGCTGTGTTGGCTATGGGATGAGATTTTTTTTCTCCTTGAGGAAAAAAAAAAAAAAAGGGAAAAGTAAAAGGGATTTTGTCTTGCACCTAAGGTACCAGCTTGGCCACAAGGGGGCTAGAGTACCAATTGGGCTCTTGGGGGTCCCCAATATCAGGCCTTGGTTCCTAGATGGCATTTCTGGACATGCCTTGGGGCAGAGAGGAGCTTACTGTCTTGAAGGGTGAGTCCCAGGCCAGGAAGCATTCACCAGAAACTGACCAAAAAGACCTTGGGCCTTAAGGGAACATCATCTCCCCATCAGTAACCTGGCAGTAATCTCATAAGCTGGTGGTGATGGCCACTGAGTGAAGCTCCTCTGCCATTGGAAGGGGAACACAAGAGTGGGAAGGACTGTGTCTTGTGGTTTGAGTGTCAGATCAGCAACAGTATAGTATGACACCCAGCAGACTTCTAAGATTTTTGACTCTAGTCCCCAGCTTCCAGCCAGCACCACTGGACATGCCTGGGGTTGGGGGAATCTTACTGCCCTGCAGGGAAGGAAACAAACCTGGCTGGTTTTGTCTCCTGCTGATTGTAGAGCCCCATGGCCTTGAGGAAACATAGATCCTAGACAGTGAGCAGTTAAAGAAGGCCTTGGGAGAGACCCAGTACTGTGCTGGCATCAGGTCTGACCCAGCACAGTAACAGAGGTGGCCACAGGGGTGCTTGTATCACAACTGTGGCCACCCACCTCCAGGTGATTCAGAACAGAGACAGATATTCCGTTTGTGTAAGAGAAGACAACAAGAGTCTCTGTCTGGTAATCCGTAGAATTCTTCCAGATTTTGTCCAAAAACATCAAGTTGGTATGTCTACAAGTCTGCAAGAATGACATTAATGACATTATTACTGGGCCTGGAGTGCCCCTAAAGCACATACAGCTTAGATCACGACACCCAAGTCCTTTCACATATATAAAAACCTTTCCCAAGAAGGACAGGTGCAGATAAGCCTAGACTGTATAGACTACGATAGATACCCAAATTTTCAATGGCCAGACACAGATGCACATCTACAGATACCAAGATGATCAGGAAAACATGACCTCACCAAATGAACTAAATAAGACACCAGGGACTAACCATGGAAAAACAGAGATATGTGATCTTTCAAACAGAGAATCCAAAATAGCTGTTTTGAGGAAACTCAAAGAAATATAAGAGAACACAGAGAAGGAATTCAGAATTCTATTAGGTAAATTTAACAAAGAGATTGAAATAATTAAAAATAATCAAGCAGAAATTCTGGAGCTAAAAAAATGCAATTGCCATACTGAAGAATGCATCAGAGTCTTTTAATATTAGGTTGGAATTGCCCAGGCTTGCTCAGGTAAACAAAGCAGCCTGGAAGCTCCAACTGGGTGAAGCCCACGACAGCTCAGGGAGGCCTGCCTGCTTCTGTAGGCTCCACCTATGGGGGCAGGGCACAGACAAACAAAAAGACAGCAGTAACCTCTGCAGACTTAAATGTCCCTGTCTGACAGCTTTGAAGAGAGCATTGGTTCTCCCAGCACGCAGCTGGAGATCTGAGAACGGGCAGACTGCCTCCTAAACTGGGTCCCTGACCCCTGACCCCTGACCCCAAGCAGCCTAACTGGGAGGTACCCCCCAGTAGGGGCAGACTGACAATTCACATGGCTGGGTACTCCTCTGAGACAAAACTTCCAGAGGAACGATCAGACAGCAGCATTCGCAGTTCATGAAAATCCACTGTTCTGCAGCCACCGCTGCTGAGACCCAGGCAAACAGGGTCTGGAGTGGACCTCTAGCGAACTCCAACAGACCTGCAGCTGAGGGTCCTGTCTGTTAGAAGGAAAACTAAGAAACAGAAAGGACATCCACACCAAAAACCCATCTGTACATCACCATCATCAAAGACCAAAAGTAGATAAAACCACAAAGATGTGGAAAAAACAGAGCAGAAAAACTGGAAACTCTAAAAAGCAGAGCGCCTCTCCTCCTCCAAAGGAACGCAGCTCCTCACCAACAATGTAACAAAGGTGGACAGAGAATGACTTTGACGCGTTGAGAGAAGAAGGCTTCAGACAATCAAACTACCTTGAGCTATAGGAGGAAATTCAAACCAAAGGCAAAGAAGTTGAAAACTTCGAAAAAAATTTAGACAAATGTATAACTAGAATAACCAATACAGAGAAGTGCTTAAAGGAGCTGATGCAGCTGAAAGCCAAGGCTCGAGAACTACGTGAAGAATGCAGAAGCCTCAGGAGCCGATGCAATCAACTGGAAGAAAGGGTATCAGTGATGGAAGATGAAATGAATGAAATGAAGCGAGAAGGGAAGTTTAGAGAAAAAAGAATAAAAAGAAATGAAGAAAGCCTCCAAGAAATATGGGACTATGTGAAAAGACCAAATCTACGTCTGATTGGTGTACCCTGAAAGTGACAGGCAGAATGGAACCAAGTTGGAAAACACTCTGCAGGATATTATCCAGGAGAACTTCCCCAATCTAGCAAGTCAGGCCAACATTCAGATTCAGGAAATACAGAGAATGCCACAAACATACTCCTTGAGAAGAGCAACTCCAAGACACATAATTGTCAGATTCACCAAAGTTGAAATGAAGGAAAAAATGTTAAGAGCAGCCAGAGAGAAAGGTCGGGTTACCCACAAAGGGAAGCCCATCAGACTAACAGCGGATCTCTCAGCAGAAACTCTACAAGCCAGAAGAGAGTGGGGGCCAATATTCAACATTCTTAAAGAAAAGAATTTTCAACGCAGAATTTCATATCCAGCCAAACTAAGCTTCATAAGTGAAGGACAAATAAAATCCTTTACAGAAAAGCAAATGCTGAGAGATTTTGTCACCACTAGGCCTGCCCTACAAGAGCTCCTGAAAGAAGCATTAAACATGGAAAGGAACAAACAGTACCAGCCACTGCAAAATCATGCCAAATTGTAAAGACCATCGAGACTAGGAAGAATTTGCATCAACTAACCAGCATAATAACCAGCTAACATCATAATGACAGGATCAAATTCACACATAACAATATTAACTTTAAATGTAAATGGACTAAATGCTCCAATTAAAAGACACAGACTGGCAAGTTGGATAAAGAGTCAAGACCCATCAGTGTGCTGTATTCAGGAAACCCATCTCACACACAGAGACACACATAGGCTCAAAATTAAAGGATGGAGGAAGATCTACCAAAAAAATGGAAAACAAAAAAAGGCAGCAGTTGCAATCCTAGTCTCTGATAAAACAGACTTTAAACCAACAAAGATCAAAAGGGACAAAGAAGGCCATTACATAATGGTAAAGGGATCAATTCAACAAGAGCTAACTATCCTAAATATATATGCACCCAATACAGGAGCACCCAGATTCATAAAGCAAGTCCTGAGTGACCTACAAAGAGACTTAGACTCCCACACAATAATAATGGGAGACTTTAACACCCCACTGTCAACATTAGACAGATCAATGAGACAGAAAGTTAACAAGGATACCCAGGAATTGAACTCAGCTCTGCACCAAGCGGACCTAATAGACATCTACATAACTCTCCACCCCAAATCAACAGAATATACATTTTTTTCAGCACCACACCACACCTATTCCAAAATTGACCACATAGTTGGAAGTAAAGCTCTCCTCAGCAAATGTAAAAGATCAGAAATTATAACAAACTGTCTCTCAGACCACAGTGCAATCAAACTAGAACTCAGGATTAAGAATCTCACTCAAAACCACTCGACTACATGGAAACTGAACAACCTTCTCCTGAATGACTACTGGGTACATAACGGAATGAAGGCAGAAATAAAGATGTTCTTTGAAACCAACGAGAACAAAGACACAAGATACCAGAATCTCTGGGACACATTCAAAGCAGTGTGTAGAGGGAAATTTATAGCACTAAATGCCCACAAGAGAAAGCAGGAAAGATCCAAAATTGACACCCTAACATCACAATTAAAAGAACTAGAAAAGCAAGGGCAAACACATTCAAAAGCCAGCAGAAGGCAAGAAATAACTAAGATCAGAGCAGAACTGAAGGAAATAGAGACACAAAAAACCCTTCAAAAAATTAATGAATCCAGGAGCTGTTTTTTGAAAGGATCAACAAAATTGATGGACCGCTAGCAAGACTAATAAAGAAGAAAAGAGAGAAGAATCAAATAGACGCAATAAAAAATGAAAAAGGGGTATCACCACCGATCCCACAGAAATACAAACTACCATCAGAGAATACTACAAACACCTCTATGCAAATAAACTAGAAAATCTAGAAGAAATGGATAAATTCCTCAACACATACACCTGCCCAAGACTAAACCAGGAAGAAGCTGAATCTCTGAATAGACCAATAACAGGCTCTGAAATTGTGGCAATAATCAATAGCTTACCAACCAAAAAGAGTCCAGGACCACATGGATTCACAGCCGAATTCTACCAGAAGTACAAGGAGGAACTGGTACCATTCCTTCTGAAACTATTCCAATCAATAGAAAAAGAGGGAATCCTCCCTAACTTATTTTATGAGGCCAGCATCATCCTGATACCAAAGCCGGGCAGAGACACAACCAAAAAAGAGAATTTTAGACCAATATCCTTGATGAACATTGATGCAAAAATCCTCAATAAAATACTGGCAAACAGAATCCAGCAGCACATCAAAAAGCTTATCGAGCATGTTCAACTGGGCTTCATCCCTGGGATGCAAGGCTGGTTCAATATATGCAAATCAATAAATGTAATCCAGCATATAAACAGAACCAAAGATAAAAACCACATGATTATCTCAATAGATGCAGAAAAGGCCTTTGATAAAATTCCACAACGCTTCATGCTAAAAACTCTCAATAAATTAGGTATTGATGGGACGTATCTGAAAATAATAAGAGCTATCTATGACAAACCCACAGCCAATATACTGAATGGGCAAAAACTGGAAGCATTCCCTTTGAAAACTGGCACAAGACAGGGATGCCCTCTCTCACCACTCCTATTCAATATAGTGTTGGAAGTTCTGGCCAGGGCAATTAGGCAGGAGAAGGAAATAAAGGGTATTCAATTAGGAAAAGAGGAAGTCAAATTGTCCCTGTTTGCAGATGACATGATTGTATATCTAGAAAACCCCATTGTCTCAGGCCCAAATCTCCTTAAGCTGATAAGCAACTTCAGCAAAGTCTCAGGATACAAAATCAATGTACAAAAATCACAAGCATTCTTATACACCAATAACAGACAAACAGACAGCCAAATCATGAGTGAACTCCCATTCACAATTGCTTCAAAGAGAATAAAATACCTAGGAATCCAACTTACAAGGGATGTGAAGGACATCTTCAAGGAGAACTACAAACCACTGCTCAATGAAATAAAAGAGGATACAAACAAATAGAAGAACATTCCATGCTCATGGGTAGGAAGAATCAATATCATGAAAATGCCCATACTGCCCAAGGTAATTTATAGATTCAATACCATCCCCATCAAGCTACCAATGACTTTTTTTTACAGAATTGGAAAAAACTACTTTAAAGTTCATATGGAACCAAAAAAGAGCCTGCATCGCCAAGTCAATCCTAAGCCAAAAGAACAAAGCTGGCATCACGCTGCCTGACTTCAAACTATACTACAAGGCTACAGTAACCAAAACAGCATGGTACTGGTACCAAAACAGAGACATAGATCAATGGAACAGAACAGAGCCCTCAGAAATAACGCCGCATATCTACAACTATCTGATCTTTGACAAACCTGAGAAAAACAAGCAATGGGGAAAGGATTCCCTATTTAATAAATGGTGCTGGGAAAACTGGCTAGCCATATGTAGAAAGCTGAAACTGGATCCCTTCCTTACACCTTATACAAAAATTAATTCAAGATGGATTAAAGACTTAAACGTTAGACCTAAAACCATAAAAACCCTAGAAGAAAACCTAGGCACTACCATTCAGGACATAGGCATGGGCAAGGACTTCATGTCTAAAACACCAAAAGCAATGGCAACAAAAGCCAAAATTGACAAATGGGATCTAATTAAACTCAAGAGCTTCTGCACAGCAAAAGAAACTACCATCAGAGTGAACAGGCAACCTACAGAATGGGAGAAAATTTTCACAACCTTCTCATCTGACAAAGGGCTAATATCCAGAATCTACAATGAACTCCAACAAATTTACAAGAAAAAAACAAACAACCCCATCAAAAAGTGGGCAAAGGACATGAACAGACACTTCTCAAAAGAAGACATTTATGCAGCCAAAACACACATGAAAAAATGCTCACCATCACTGGCCATCAGAGAAATGCAAATCAAAACCACAATGAGATACCATCTCACACCAGTTAGAATGGCAACCATTAAAAAGTCAGGTAACAATAGGTGCTGGAGAGGATATGGAGAAATAGGAACACTTTTACACTGTTGGTGGGACTGTAAACTAGTTCAACCATTGTGGAAGTCAGTGTGGCGATTCCTCAGGGATCTAGGACTAGAAATACCATTTGACCCAACCATCCCATTATTGGGTATATACCCAAAGGACTATAAATCATGCTGCTATAAAGACACATGCACACGTATGTTTATTGCAGCACTATTCACAATAGCAAAGACTTGGAACCAACCCAAATGTCCAACAATGATAGACTGGATTAAGTAAATGTGGCACATGTACACCATGGAATACTATGCAGCCATAAAAAATGATGAGTTCATGTCCTTTGTAGGGACATGGATGAAATTGGAAATCATCATTCTCAGTAAACTATCGCAAGAACAAAAAACCAAACACCACATATTCTCACTCATTGGTGGGAATTGAACAATGAGAACACATGGACACAGGAAGGGGAACAACACACTCTGGGGACTGTTGTGGGGTTGGGGGAGGGGGTAGGGATAGCATTAGGAGATATACCCAATGCTAAATGACGAGTTAATGGGTGCAGCACACCAGCATGGCACATGTATACATATGTAACTAACCTGCACATTGTGCACATGTACCCTAAAACTTAAAGTATAATAATAATAAAATAACATAAAAAAAGAAAAAAAAAGGAAAAGTAATTGTGGTATTTTGCTATTACTTTTAACATCTACTTTTAATGACAAAAACACAATTATTTTTGTACCTGTCCTGCAGGCTTGACTAAATAGAAGAAAGAATTAATGAGCTTGAAGACAGGTTATTTGAAAATACACAGTCCAAGCAGACATAAATAGAAAAGAATAAAAACAATGATACATGCCTACAGAATCTAGAAAATAGCCTCAAAAGGGCAAATCTAAGAGTTATTGGCTTGAAAGAGGATATAGAGAAAAAGATAGGGGTAGAAAGACATAATAAAAGAGAATTTCCCAACCATGGAGAAAGGTATTTATACATAAGTACAAGAAGGTCATAGAACACCAGGCAGATTTTACCCAAAGAAGACTACCTCAAGGTATTTAATAATCAAACTCCCAAAGGTCAAGAACAAAGAAAGGATTCAAAAAGCAGCAAGAGAAAAGAAACAAATAATATACAATGGAGCTCCAATACATCTGGCAGCAGACTTTTTATTGGAAACATTCCAAGCCAGGAGAAAGTGGAATGGCATATTTAAAGTGCTGAAGAAACATAGTTTTACACTAAGAGAAAAACATTATCCTTCAAATATGAAACAGAAATAAAGACTTTCCAAGACAAACAAAAGCTGAGGGTTTCTGTGAACACCAGAACTGCTCTACAAGAAATGCTAAAGAGAATACTTCATGTAGAAAGAAAAAGGATATTAATGAGTAATAAGAAATCATCTGAAGGTACAAAACTGACTGGTAATAGTAAGTACACAGAAAAATACAGACTATTATTACATTGTAACTATTGTGTAAAAGCTACTCTGATCCTAAGTAGAAAGACTAAATGATGAACCATTTAAAAATAACTACAACTTTTCAAAACATAGATAGGAAATTAAGATAGAAATAGAATAAAACAAATGTTAAAAATTGGGTGAATGACGTTATAGAGATTTTTTATCAGTTTTTTGCCTGTTTTTATGATGTTAAGTTGTTATCAGCTTAAAATAATAGTTATAAGGTAGAAGTTGCATGACTCATGGTAACCTCAAAGCAAAAACTTAGAACAGATACACAAAAAATAAAAGGCAAGAAACGAAATCCTATTACTAGAGAAAATCACCTTCACTAAAAGGAAGACAGGAAAAAAACAAACAACAAAAGAGAAGAAGATAGAACAACCAGAAAACAGATAATCAAATGGTAAGAGTAGTCCAGGCGCAGTGGCTCACATCTGTAATCACAGCACTTTGGGAGGCCAAGGTGGGCAGATCATGAGGTCAGGAGATTGAGATCATCCTGGCTAACATGGTGAAACCCCATCTTTACTAAAATTACAAAAATTAGCCAGGCATGGTGGCAGGTGCCTGTAGTCCCAGCTACTCGGTAGCCTGAGGCAGAATGGTGTGAACCTGGGAGGTGGAGCTTGCAGTGAGCCGAGATCACACCACTGCACTCTAGCCTAGGTGACAGAGCAAGACTCCAACTAAAAAAAAAAAAATGGCAATAGTAATTCCTTTCTTATCAATATAACATCAAAAGTAAATTACCTAAACTCTCTAATGAAAAAACAAAGTGACTGAATGGATTAAGAAACAAAGCCCCAATGATCTGTTGACTACAAGAAACATAGTCAACTATAAAGACACATATAGACTGAAAATAAAATGATAAAAATAATATTTAATTCCAATGGAAGCTAAAACAGAGCAGAAGTACCTATATTCATATCAGACAAAATAAAGTTTAAGACATAAACTATAACAAGAGACAAAAAAGATTTTTATATAATGATAAAGGGGTCAGCACAAGGATATAAGAATTTAAAATATGTATGCACCCATCACTGTAGGAGCCAGATATGTAAAATAAATATTATTAGAGCTAAAGAGAGATAGACCCAAATACCAAAATAGCCAGAGACTTCATCACCTCACTTTCAGCATTAGATAGATCTCCTACACAGAAAATCAACAAATTAACATCAAAATTAATCTGCACTATAAAACAAATGGACCTTATAGATCTCTACAGAAAATTTCATCCAATGGTTGCAGAATACACATTCTTTTTCTCAGTACATGGTTTATTATCAAGGATAGACCATACGTTAGGTCACAAAACAAGTCTTAAAGCATTCAAAAAAATGAAATAATATCAAGCATCTTCTCCAACCACAATGGAATAAAACTAGAAATTAATTACAAGAGGAATTTTGGAAACTATGCAAACACATGGAAATTAAACAATATGCTCTTATGACTAGTGAGTCAATGAAGAAATTAATAAGGAAATTGAAAAATCCCTTGAAACAAATGATAAGGAAATACAACATATAAAACCTGTGAGATACAGCAAGAGCAATACTAAGAGAGAAGTTAATGCCTACATTAAAAAAGAAAAAAAAATTTCAAAAGTTAGTGACTACATCAAAAAAGAAGAAAACTTCAAATACACAACCTAACAATCCATCTTTAAAAATCTAGAAAAGCAAGATGAAACCAAACCCAAAATAGTAGAAAAAAATAAATAATAAAAATCATACTGGTAGTCAATAAAATTGAATTTTAAAAAATACAAAAGACTGATTAAACAAAAATTTAAAAAAAAATTAAACAAAATTGATACACCTTTAGCCAGACTAACAGAGAAAAGAGGAAAGAAGATCCAAATAAATAAAATGAGAAATGAAAAGGAAGACACTACCATGGATATGGCAGAAATTCAAAAGATCATTACTGGCTAGTATGAGCAACTGTATGCCAATAAAGTGGAAAATCTAGAAGAAATGAACAAATTTCTAGACACATAAAACCTATCAAATTTGAACCAGGAAGAAATCCAAAACCTGAGCATACCAATAACAAGTAATGAGATTAAAGCTGTAATAAAAAGTCTCCTAGCAGAGAAAAGCCCAAGACCTAACAGCTTCACTGAAGAATTTTACCAAATATTTAATGAAGAATCAATATCCTTCTCAAACTATTCTAAAAAATAGAGGAGGGAATACTTCCAAACTCATTCTACAAGGCCAGTATTACCCTGATACCAAAACCAGACAAAGACACATCAAAAAAAGAAAACTGCAGGCCAATATCTCTGATGAATATTGATGCAAAAGTCCTCAACACAACACCAGCAAACTTAATTTAACAATATCTGAATAAGTTCATTCATCATGACAAAGTGGGATTTATCCCTTGGAAACAATAATGTTTCCACATATGCAAATGAATCAATGTGATACATCATATCAACAGAATGAAGCATAAAACCATATGATGATTTCAATTGATGATGAAAATCTTTTGATAAAATTCAACTTCCCTTTATGATAAAAGCCCTCTATAAACTGGATATACAAGGAACATACCTGTACCTAGTAAAAGCCATTTGCAAGAGACCCACAGCAAGTATAATATTAAATGGGGAAAAACTGAAAGCCTTTCCTCTAAGACCTGGAACATGACAAGGATGCCCACTTTCACTACTGTTATTCAACATAGTACTGGAAGTCCTAGCCAGAGCGATCAGAAAAGAGAAATAAATTTTAAAAATCCAAATTGGAAAAGAAGAAGCCAAATTATTCTTATTTGCAGATAATATGATCTTACATTTTGAAAAAACTTAGACTTCACCAATAAACTATTAGAACTAATAAATAAATTCAGTAAAATTACAAGATACAAAATCAATGTGTAAAAATGAGTAGCATTTCTGCATGCTGACAGTGAACCATCTAAAACAGAAATTTTTGAAAATGTAATCTCTTTTACAATAGCCACAAATAAAGTTAAATACCTAGGAATTAACCAAATAAGTGAAAGATCTCTATAATAAAAACAACACTGGTGAAGGAAATTGAAGAGGACACCAAGAAATGGAAAAATATTCCATGTTCATGATTGCAAGTATCAATATTGTTAAGATGTACACATTGCCCAAAGGAGTCTACAGATTCAATGCAATCCCTATCAAAATAGCAATGATATTCTTCACAGAAATAGGAAAAAAAAATCCTAAAATTTATATGGAACCACAAAAGAATCAGAATAGCCGAAGCTATCCCAGGAGAAGAGAACAAAACTGGAAGAAGCACATTACCTGACTTCAAATTACATTACAAAGCTATAGTTACCAAAACAGCATGGAACTGGCATAAAAACAGACGCATAGATCAATGTGAATAGAGAACCCAGAAATAAGTTCACACATCTACAGTAAACTCATTTTCAACAAAGGTGCCAAGAACATACACTGGGGAAAAGACAGTCTCTTTCATAATGGTGGTGGGAAAACTGGGTATACATATGCAGAAGAATAAAACTAGACCATTGTCTCTCACTGATATGGTTTGGATTTGTATCCCCACCCAGATGCAATGTCAAATTGTAATCCCCGTTGTTGGAGGTGGGGTCTAGTGAAAGGTGATTGGATCATGGTGGTGGAATTCTCATGAATGGTTTAGCATCATACCCCCTTGGTACTAAGAAGTGGGGCATTGCTATAAATATACCTGAAAATGTGGAAGTGACATTGTAACTGGTTAATGGGCAGAGGTTGGGGAAGAGTGTGGAGGGCTCAGAATAAAAAAGGCACATGAAGGAAAAATTGGAACTTCCTAGAGACTTGTTGAATGTTTATGACCAAAATGCTGATAGCGATATGGACAATGAAGTCCAGGTTGATAAGGTCTCAGATGGAGAAAAGGAGCTTATTGATAGCTAGAGCAAAGGTTGCTTTGTTTTGCTTTAGTGGAGAAGCTGGAGGCAATGTGCCCCTGCCCTAGGAATCTGTGGGACTTTGAAGTTGAGAGTGATGATTTAGGGTATCCAATTGTTTAAAAGTGTGTGGCACCTCCCCCCACCCTCTCTCTCTTACTCCCACTTAGTCCATGTAAGAAGTGTCTGCTTCTCCTTTACCTCAGGTATTTCTTTATAGCAGTGAGGGAATGAACTAATAGACTCACCATATATAAAAATCAAATCAAAATGATTTAAAGACTTAAATCTACAACCTCAAACTATGAAACTACTATTAAATAAAATAAAACATTGGGGAAACTCTACAGGACATTGGACTAGGCAAAAATTTCTTAAATAATACTCCACAAGGACAGGCAACCAAGGCAAAAATGGACAAACGAGATCACATTAATAAAAAAAATCTGGCTGGGCATGGTGGCTCACACTTGTAATCCCAGCACTTTCGGAGGCTGAAGCAGGTGGATCACCTGAAGTCAGGGGTTCACCACTAGCCTGGCCCACATGGTGAAATCCTATCTCTACTAAAAATAGTAAAAATTAGCCAGGTGTGGTGGTGGGCACCTGTAATCTCAGCTTGTCAGGAGGCTGAGGCAGGGGAATCACTTGAACCCAGGAGGCAGAGGTTGCAGTGAACCGAGATCATGCCATTGCACTCTAGCCTGGGCAACAAGAGCGAAACTCCATCTCAAAGAAAAAAAAACAAATTTTGCAAAGCAAAAGAAACAATCAAAAAAGTGAAGAAACAAGCAAAAGAATGAGAGAAAATATTGGCAATACTCACAAACACCCCATCTGACAAGGGATTAATAACCAGATGTATAAGGTACTCAAACAACTCTATAGGAATAAATGTAATTATTTGATTAGAAAATGGACAAAAGATTTGAATAGACATTTTTCAAAAGAAGACACACAAATGGCAAATAAGCCTATGAAAGGTGCTCAACATCACTGATCATCAGATAAATACAAATCAAAACAGAGATATCATCTCACCCCATTTAAATGGTTTATATCCAAAAACCAGGCAATAAGATGTGGAGAAAAAGGAATGCTTGTACACTGTTGGTGGGAATGTAAAGTATACTCTATTGAGAACAGTATAGAGGTTCCTCAAAACACTAAAAATTGAGCTGCCACATGATCCAGCAATCCTACAGCTGGGTATATACACAAATGAAAGTAAGTCAATATATCCGAGTTATTTCTGCACTCCCATGTTTGTTGCAGCACTATTCACAATAGCCAAGATTTGTAAGCAACCTAAGTGTCCATCAACAGATGAACGGAAAAAGGAAATGTGGTACTTACACACAATGGAATATTAGTACTATTTAGTCATAAAAGAAGGAGGTCCTATCATTTACAACAACATGGATGGAATTGGAGGTCATTAAGTGAAATAAACCAGGCACAGAAGGACAAATTTTGCTTGTTCTCACTTACTTGTGGGTGCTAAAGTTAAAAACATTGAATTCATGGAGTTAAAAAGTAGGATGGTTACTACAGGTTGGGAATGGTAGTGGTAAGGGTGGGATAAAAGTAGGCATGGTTAATGGGTACAAAAACTAGAAAGAATAAATAATGCCTAGTTTTGATAGCACAACAGGGTGACAATAGTCAATAATAATTTAAGTGTACATTTTAAAATAACTAAAATAGTATAAGTCAATTTTTTTTTAATTTAACAGAGTTTACTTGAACAAAGAATGATTCATGATTAGGGCAGAACTCAGAACCAGAAGTGGTTCAGAAAGCAGACTGCTGAGCCATGTGAGCAATGAGATTTTGTAGCCCAAAGTAGAGAAACCACCTGACTGGATTTTTTGCAACACAAAGGATAAGTACTTGAGTGGATTAATCCCATATTTTCCATAATGTGGTTATTACACATTGCATGTCTGTATCAAAATATCATATGTGATCCATAAATACATACACCTACTATGTACCTACAAAAATTAGAAATTAAAAATTAAATTAAAAAAAGATAATAAGACCATGATCAAGTGAGTTTTATACCAGGGATGCAAAGATGGCTCAACATGTTCAAATCAATACATGTGATATATCGCATATACAGAATAAAGAACAAAAATCAAGTAATCATCTCAATAGATGCAGAAAAAGCATGTGATAAAATTCAACATCCCTTTATGATAAAACCTTCAAGACAATAGGCATTGAAGGAACATACCTCAAAATAATAAAGGCTATACATGACAAAACCATAGTTAACATACTGAATGGGGGAAAGCTGAAAGCATTTTTTTCTAAGAAGTGTTAGAAGATAAGGGCGCCCACTTTCACCATTCCTATTGAACCTAGTACTAGAAGTCCTAGCAAAAGCAATCAGGTAAGATAAAGAAATAAAATCCATCTAAATTGGAAAAGAAGTCAAATAATCTATTTGCTGATGTTGTGATATTACATGTAGGAAAATCTAAAGACTCCACCCAAAAACGTTTAGATTTGATAAATGAATTAAGTAAAGTTGCATGATATGAAATAAAAACAAAATTTAGTAACATTTCTACACATCAGTAACAATTTAGGTAAAAAAGAAATTAACAAAGCAATTTCACTTACAATAGCTACAAAAAAAGAGAAACCCTAGAAATATATTTAACCAAGGAGGTGAAAGTTTATTTATAAGGAAAGCTATGAAACACTGTTGAAAGAAATTGAAGAGGGCACAAAAAAATGAAAAAATATCCCATGCTCTTGGATGGGAAGAATTAGTATCATTAAGATGCCATGCTGCCCAAATAAATCTATAGATTCAGGGCATTCCCTGACAAAATACCAAAGTCATTTTTCACGGAATTAGAAAAAAATCTTAAAATTAATAAGAACCAAAAACAAAAACCTGAATAGCCAAAGCAATTTTTTTTCTTTTTTGAGGCAGAGTCTTGCTCTTGTCACCCAGGCTGGAGTGCAATGGCGTGATCTCTGCTCACTGCAACCTCCACCTTGCAAGTTCAAGCAATTCTCCTCCTGCCTCAGCGTCCCTAGTAGCTGGGATTACAGGCGCCCATCCAGCTAATTTTTGTATTTTTAGTAGAGACAGGGTTTTGCCACATTGGCCAGGCTGCCAAAGCAATCTGAGCTAAAAAAAAAAAAAAAAAAAAAAGAAAGCTGGAGAGATCACATTATCTGACTTCAAATTATGTTACAAAACTATAGTAACCAAAACAGCATGATACTGGTATAAAAACAAACATATAGACTAATCAAACAATAGAGAAATGAGAAAGAAAGCCACATATTATGCAGCAAAATGATCTTTGATGAAGCCAACAAGAACATATATTGGGGAAAGATACCTTCTTCAATAAATGGTGCCGGGAAAATTGAATTGTCATATGCAGAAGAATAAAACTGGACCCATATCTCTCAACTCAGCAAGAATTAATTCAAGATTGATTAAAGACTTAAAACATAAGACCCCAAACTATAAAAATACTTAAGAAAACCTAGGGAAAACTCTTCTGGACATTGGTCTAGGCAAATAATTTATGAGTAAGGCTTCAAAAGCACAGATAACAAAAGCAAAAATATATGAATTGGACTTAATTAAATTAAAAACTTCTTTACAGCAAGAGAAACAATCAACAAAGTGAAGATACAACCTTTTGAATATGAGAAAATGTTTGCAAACTATTCACTCAACAGGTGAATAACAAGAAACTCAAATACCTCAACAATAATAAAATATTACTAATAATCCCATTAAAAAGTGGGCAAAAAACATGAATAGCAATTTTTTCAAATAAGACATACAAATGGTCAACAGGTATACAAAAATGCTTAACATTATTAATCATCAGAGAAATGCAAATCAAAACCAATAAAATATTATCTTATCCCAGCCAGAATGGCTAAAATAAAGATTAAAAATAACAGATGTTGACCAGGATTCGGAAAGAAGGAAACTCATTTACCCTGTTGGTGATAATGTAAATTAGTATAGCCTCTATGGAAAACATAGCAATTTCTCAAAGAACTAAAAATAGGACTACTCTTCACTCCAGCAATCACACTGCTGGCTAACTACCCAAAAGAAAAGAAATTAATATAGCAAAAGAACACCTGTACTCATATGTCTAAGACAACATTATTTACAATAGCAAATGTATGGAATAAACCTAAGTGTCCATTAACAGATGAACAAATAAAAAAAACGTGGTATATATACAAAATGGAATACTATACAGCCATAAAACATAAAGGCATATATTTTGAAGCAACAAGGTTGTAACTGGAGGTCCATATCTTAATCAAAATAAACCAGGCAGAGAAACACTAATATCACATGTTGTCTCTCATAAGTGGGTACTGAAAACGTGCTCACATGAACATAAAGAGTGAAATGATACACAATAAATACTTGGATGGGTAAGAGGATGGGAAAGGCAAGAATAATAAGAGATTTATGAATGGGTACAATGTAAGTTATTTGGGTGATGGATAATCTCAAATCCCTGACTCATACACAATCTATGCATGTAACAAAATTGTGCATGCACCTTATAAATTTGTACAAAAGGAAAATAATAATACTTTCAGATGAGTTGAATTTTATCTTTTACTGAAATTAATATTAATGAAAAACATAAAAACCTCTATTTTTTTTTTTACTTGTTGAGACCCACTGACACATTTTTATCACTTGTTGGAGGAGACGGCAATCCAAATTATTGTGTCAATATTATGCTGCTTTTGGTTCAATATCCTTACTCTTTTAGATCACAAAATAACGTCTCTGCTCAAGTTCTTTTTATTTATTTATTTATATATTTTTTATTATTATACTTTAAGTTCTGGGTTACATTTGCAAAACACGCAGTTTTGTTACATAGGTATACACATGCCCTGGTGGTTTCCCACACCCATCAACCCATTAATCTACATTAGGTATTTCTCCTAATGTTATCCCCCCCCAGCCCCCCACCTCCCAACAGGTCCTTGTGTGTGATGTTCCCCACCCCCACTGTGTCCATGTAATCTCATTGTTCAACTCCCACTTATGAGTGAGTACATGCAGTGTTTGGTTTTCTGATCTTGTGATAGTTTACTGAGAATGATGGTTTCCAGCTTCATCCATGTCCCCGCAGAGGACATGAACTCATCCATTTTTATGGATGCATAGTATTCCATGGTGTATATGTGCCACATTTTCTTAATCCAGTCTATCATTGATGGACATTTGGGTTGGTTCCAAGTGTTTGCTATTGTGAATAGTGCCACAATAAACATATGTGTGCATGTGTCTTTATTGTAGGATGATTTATAATCCTTTGGGTAAATGCCCAGTAATGGGATGGCTGGGTCAAATGGTATTTCTAGTTCTACATCCTTGAGGAATCACCACACTGTCTTCCACAATGGTTGAACTAATTTACACTCCCACCAACAGTGTAAAAGCATTCCTACTTCTCCACATCCTCTCCAGCATCTGTTGTTTCCTGACTTTTTAATGATCGCCATTCTAACTGGCATGAGATAGTATCTCATTGTGGTTTTGATTTGCATTTCTCTAATGACCAGTGATGATGAGCATTTTTTCATATGTCTGTTGGCTGCATAAATGTCTTCTTTTGAGAAGTGTTTGTTCATATCCTTTGCCCATTCTTTGATGGGGTTGTTTGTTTGTTGTAAATTTGTTTAAGTTCTTTGTAGATTCTGGATATTAGCCCTTTGTCAGACGGATGCACTGCAAAAAATTTCTCCCATTCTGTTGGTTGCCTGTCCACTCTGATGATAGTTTCTTTCGCTGTGCAGAAGCTCTTTAGCCTAATTAAATCCCATTTGTCAATTTTGGCTTTTGTTGCCATTGCTTTTGGTGTTTTAGACATGAAGTCTTTGCCCATGCCTATGTCCTGAATGGTATTGCCCAGGTTTTCTTCTATGATTTTTATGTTCCTAGGTCTTATGTTTAAGTCTTTGATCCATCTGGAGTTGATTTTTGTATAAGGTGTAAGGACAGGATCTAGTTTCAGTTTTCTGCATATGGCTAGCCAGTTTTCCCAACACCATTTATTAAATAGGGAATCTTTCCCCTATTTAATGTTGTAGCTGTGTGGTGTTATTTCTGAGGCCTTCGTTCTGTTCTATTGGTCTATATATCTGTTTTGGTACCAGTACCATGCTGTTTTGGTTACTGTAGCCTTGCAGTATAGTTTGAAGTCAGGTAGCATGATGCCTCTAGCTTTGTTCTTCTTGCCCAGAATTGTCTTTGCTATGTGGGCTCTTTTTTGGTTCCATATGAAGTTTAAATTAGTCTTTTTTCCAATTCTGTGAAGAAAGTCAGTGGTAGCTTGATGGGGATAGCATTGAGTCTATAAATTACTTTGGGCGGTATAGCCATTTTCACGATATGTATTCTTCCTATCCATCAGCATGGAATGTTTTCCATTTGCTTGTGTCCTCTCTTATTTCTCTGAGCAGTGGTTTGTAGTTCTCCTCAAAGAGGTTCTTCACATCCCTTGTAAGTTGGATTCCTAGGTATTTTATTCTATTTGTAGCAATTGTGAATGGGAGTTCACTCATGATTTGGCTCTCTATTTGTCTGTTGTCGGTGTATAAGAATGCTTGCGATTTTTGCACATTGGTTTTGTATCCTGAGACTTTGCTGAAGTTTCTCATCAGCTTAAGGAGGTTTGGGGCTGAGACAATGGGGTTTTCTAAATATACAATCATGTCATTTGCAAACAGAGAAAATTTGACTGCCTCTCTTCCTATTTAAATATCCTTTATTTCTTTCTCTTGCCTGATTGCCCTGGCCAGAACTTCCAGTACTATGTTCAATAGGAGTGGTGAGAGAGGGCATCCTTGTCTCGTGCCGGTTTTCAAAGGGAATGCTTCCAGTTTTTGCCCATTCAGTATGATATTGGCTGTAGGTTTGTCATAAATAGCTCTTACTATTTTGAGATATATTCCATTGATACCTAGCCAGACTAATAAAGAAGAAAAGAGAGAAGAATCAAATAGACACAATAAAAAATTATATAGGGGATATCACCACTGATCCCACAGAAATACAAACTACTATCAGAGAATAAAACACCTCTATGCAAATAAACTAGAAAGTCTAGAAGAAAGGGATAAATTCCTGGACTCATACACCCTCCCAAGTCTAAGCCTGGAAGAAGTCGAATCCCCGAATAAACAAGTAACAAGTTCTGAAATTGAGGCAGCAATGAATAGCCTACCAACCAAAAAAATCCAGGACCAGATGGATTCACAGCCAAATTCTACCAGAGATACAAGGAGGAGCTAGTACCATTCCTTCTGAAACTATTCCAAACTATAGAAAAAGAGGGAATCCTCCCTTACTCCTTTATGAGACCAGCATCATCCAAAACCTGGCAGAGATACAACAACAACAACAAACAAAAAAAAAAAAAAAAAAAAAAAGAAAGAAAAGAAAAGAAAATTTCAGGCCAATATCCCTGATGAACATCAATGCAAAAATCCTCAATAAAATACTGGCAAACCGAATCCAGCAGCGTATCAAAAAGCTTATCCACCACGATCAAGTTGGCTTCACCCCTGGGATGCCAGGCTGGTTCAACATAAGCAAATCAATAAACATAATCCATGACATAAACAGAACCAATGACAAAAACCACGATTATCTCAATAGATACGGAAAAGGCTTTCCATAAAATTCAACACCCCTTCATGCTATTTATTATTATTTTTTTGAGACAGATTCTTGCTCTGTCACCCAGGCTGGAGTGCACTGGCATGATCTTGGCTCACTGCAACCTCCGCCTCCCTGGTTGAAGCCCCGGGTTCAAGCAATTCACCTGCCTCAGCCTCCTGAGTAGCTAGGATTACAGGCCCCCACCATAATGCCCAACTTATTTTTGTATTTTTAGTACAGACAGGGTTTCATCATGTTGGCTAGGCTGATCCGCTCAAGTTCTTATCCAACCTATTCCACTTTCAGAAGCAGGTCATTATTTCCTTTCAGCTGTTGGAGATCACCTGACTGCTTTTCCTTTCCTGTCATTTTCAAACAGGGGTATTTTTTAATATCCTAACCAATCCTAGATCTGATATTTTTGTGTATCTGCTTTTCCCCCCAAGTCTTATTTGTTTGGCAGTTATTGAATGCAAGTCTGCAAATTAGATCTCTGTCATATTACTTTTTCACAACTCTGCATGTAGACATATTTTCATGCTACAAACAATAAACCATATTTCCCAGATGATTTTGCTTAAGCAGGAGGATGAGAAAAAGTACGCAAGCATCTGGGATTCTGCCACACCTGACAAATTTTATTATTGATTAAGATTCTCATCTCGGTTTATTGAAGAGTAATCACTTATTTGCAGCTACATAGCAATCACTGGTGGAAACTAACAGAATTTCAGCCTCCATAATATAGCTTTATTCTTTTCTCTTAGGAGGAAAAATATTGTAAGTGAAAATTATGTCTGCTTTTAAGACCTGAGAAAATACTAAGTGGTTGAACAATAAATTTCAGAAATTCCTTCGTATAGCTGAAATTAAGGTTAATTAAGGATTTTTTAAAAACCAAACTATGAATTGTTCTATGAATTAGAAGAAACAGTATCTTTTTTCAAGTGTCTATCAGTTCAAACATTGACAACTTCCCATAACGCTGGACACGAGTAGGTGCAATCTAGAAAAGACGATGGTAATAGAATGGCAAAAAACAGGTGAATATTGACTTGCTCCTTTTTTACTGCTTTTACAGATGGCTAATTAATCTGTTAATATTTATTTATTAACTGAAAGTATCTAGAGTAACTATGTGCACTTTACCACCAACCTGAGCCCACAAACATGCATTATTTTATTCTTCCTTGGAGAAATTTCTGTTAGTACAGTGATTGCACCTTCAAAATAAGTCAATGAATACATCAAAAAGCTTATCAGTTAAGATATAATCAAATTAAAATATGTTCAAATGAAAGTGTCTCAGGCAACAAGAATATTCATTTTCTCACATTGCAAGAAGCCCAAAGTTAGGCAATTCCAGAGTAGCAATTTAGTGATTTTTAACATGACTAGCTCTTTTATCATTTCTCTGCTCTCCAATCCTCAGTGTATTAACAATTTCTTCTCTCATGGTTGCAGCATGTCTGTCTCAACTCTGGAAATCATATTCTCACATACCAGCCACAAAAGAAGGGAAGAAAAGAGTAAAAAGAGATTGTTGCTCCTACTTCACTTTTTAGCACAAAGGAAAATATTTCTAAGTTATCTGCCAGCAGACATTTTTTTTTTATTCTCGTTGGTGGAAACTGGGTCATACATCCATCCTGAAATCAATCACTGGCAAAGATGCATTAGCCAACCATAATGTCATAGCCCAGTTAAGGCTTACCCTTAAAGCTGGGAGAGGGGCACATCTTGGTGTGCATGTTGCTGCTAACCTACAATCTCAACACGTTTGAAGAAAGAATGGCTGTTGAATAAGCCACAAACCACTTCTGCCACCAGAGTGAAGTAGTTTTAATTAAATTTTCACTGCCAAGTATGTTTGGGAAAGGTAAAAATGCATGAAGAGAAAGTTGTTGGAGATAGCGTGGAATGTAAATGAAATGGAAAATTTCCAAGTACATATTATGATAATGCTGAAATCATTCTCGGAAGATTTTTTAACTTAAACGGCCTTTCTATCAAAGGTTATCCCACATAGAAAAAAAGCCTGCAACCTCAAGGAAGGAGGAAATTTAAAACCATCTTTGAGAATAGCTTTCACATTATTGACTGCCTTTAGAAAAATTGACCCTCAACACATATCCATGCATATTTCAATTCTATTTACTCTGTCTCACCTTTTCATTTGTCAAAACTGGAAATCAGGCTACACCTTCCTTGGCCTTACACCATTAATCTGGCCTGACCAATATTTAGAAGTTATCTTTGTATTACATCTGCCCATCTTTCACTTTTTTATTGTGGTAATCTATACATAACATAAAATTAAACATTTAAACCATTTTATAGAATTCTTATTTTTTGTACAAAGTACACAGTACTTAGTAGGTACACAGATGTATGAGGTACCCGAGAATTGGACACAGGCATATAACGTGTGGTAATAACATCGGGTGGTGGGGTATCCATCACCTTAAGCATTTATCCTTTCTTTGGGTTACAAACAATCCAATTATATTCTTTCCATTGCTTTAAATGTACAATAAATTATTGTTGACTATAGATACACTATTGGGCTATCAAATACTAGATCTTACTCATGCTGTGTATTTTTTGTGTCCAATAACCATTCCTACTTCATTTCCCCACCCCACTACCTTTCTCAGCCTCTAATAACCTTCACTCTGCTCTCTATCTTTATGAGTTCAATTGTTTTAATTTTCAGCTTCCATAGATAGGTAAGAACAGGTGAAGTTTGTCTTTCTGTGCCTGGCTTATTTTACTTAACATAGCTCCATCAATGTTGTTGCCAATGACAGGATCTCATTGTTTTTAAATAGCTAAATAGTACTCCATTGTGTATATGTACTACAATTTCTTTATATATTTTTCTGTGGATGGACACTCTTACTGCTTCCAAATCTTGGCTATTGTGAATAGAGCTGCAATAAATGTAGAAGTGCAGGTATCTCTTTGAAATACTGATTTCCATTTTTTTTTTTTGAGTTTATGTTTTTTGGGTATGTCTTCTTTTGAGAAATATCCATTCAGGTCTTTTGCCCATTTTCTAATGAGATTATTAGACCTTTTTTCCTTAAAGTTGTTTGAGCAACTTTTATATTCTGGTTATTAATCCCTTGTCAGATGGGGAGTTTGCAAATATTTTCTACCATTCTGTGGGTTGTCTATTCACTTTGTTGATTGTATCCTTTGCTGTGCAGAGGATACAATTCCCTCCTCTTCTATTTTTTGAAATAGTTTGAGTAGGATTGGTATTAGTTCTTCTTTAAATGTTTGGTAAAATTGAGCAGCATTTTTTAACTTGATGCAATCCCATTTGTCCATCTTTCTTTGGCTGCCTGTGCTTGTGGGATATTACTTAAGAAATCTTTGCCTAGTCCAATGTGCTGTAGAGTTTCTACAATGTTTTATTCCAGTTGTTGCAGAGTTTGAGGTCTTAGATTTCAGTCTTTAAACAACTTTGATTTGATTTTTGCATATGATGAGAGACAGGGGTCTAGTTTCATTCTTTTGCATATAGATCTCCAGTTTTCCCAGAACCATTTATTGAAAAGACTGTTCTTTCTTCATTGTATGTTCTTGGTAAATTTGTAGAAAATGAGTTTGCTATAGATATGTGGATTTGTTTCTGGGTTCTCTCTATTCTGTTGCATTGGTCTATTTGTCTGTTTTTATGCCAGTATTACGCTGTTTTGGTCACTATAGTTGTTTAGTATAATTTGAAATCAGGTAATGTGTTTTCTTCAGTTTTGTTCTTTTTGCTCAGGATAGTTTTGGCTATTCTGGATGTTTTGTGGTTTCTTTTTTTTTTTTTAGAATTGTTTTTCTATTTCTGTGAAGAATGTGATTGGTATCATCACATTGAATCTGTAGATTGCTTTGGGTAGAATGGATATTTTCTCAATATTTATTTTTCCAATCCATGAACATGAACTATTATTCCATTTTTATGTGTCCTCTTCAATTTATTTCATCGATGTTTTATAGTTTTATTGTAGAGATCTTTCACCCCTTCAGTTAGGTTAATTTCTTTGTATTTTATTTATAGATATTACAAGTGGAATTCCTTTATTTCATTTCCTGATTGTTCACTGTTGTTATATAGAAATGCTACTGGTTTTTGTATAATTATTGATTTTGCATCCTGCGATTTTACTGTATTTGTTTATCAGCTATAATAGTTTTTGGTAAAGTTCATAAGTTTCTCATACTATGTACAAATGAGGATAATTTGACTTCTTCTTTTCCAATATAGATGTCCTTTATTTCTTTCTCTAGTCTGATTGTTCTAGCTAGAACTTACAGTACTAGGCTGAATAACAGGGATGAAAGTAGGCATCCTTGTCATATTCCAGATCTTAGGGGAAAAGCTTTCCGTTTTTCCCCATTCGGTAGTGATACTGCTGTGGGTCTTTCACATTGGCTTTTATTATGTTGAGGTATACCCAGTTTTTTCAAGTTTTTGACGTGAAGGGAAGTTGAATTTTATCAAATGCGTTTACAGCATCAATTAAAATGATCATATGATTTTGTGCTTCACTCTGTTGAAATGATGTATTTCACTGATTGATTTACATGTGTTGAGCCATCCTTGCATCCCAAGGATAAATGCCACTTGGTCATGATGAATGAACTTTTTAGTCTGTTGTTGAATTCAGTTTGATAGCATATTGTTGAGGATTTTTTAATCAATGTTCATCAGGATACTGGCATAAAACTTGTTGTTTTTTTTTTCAGGGGTCTTTATCTAATTTTGGTATCAGGTTAATACTGGCTTCATAGAATGAGTTTGGAAGTATTCCATCCTCCTTTATTTTTTAAAATAGTTTGAATAGGATTGGTATTAGTTCTTATTTAATAGTTTGGTAAAATTCAGCAGTGAAGCCATTAGGTCTCAAAGTTTTCTTTGCTGGGAGACTTTTTATTATATCTTTTATCTCATTACATGTTATTCGTCTATTTAGGTTTTAGATTTCTTCAGGTTCAATCTTGGTGGGTTATATGTGTCTAGAAATTTGTCTATTTCTTCTAAATTTTTTAATTTGTTGGCATATAGTTGCCCCTGGTAGCCTGTAATCATCTTCTGAATTTCTGTGGTATCAATTGTAATGTATCCTTTTTCTTCTCTGAATTTTTTAGTGTTTATATTTATTTATTCAATTTTTAGCTTTTATTTTAGTTCACGGGTACATGTGAAGTTTTGTTATATAGGTAAATTGCATGACGTGGTGGTTTTGTGTACAGATTATTTTATCACCAGGTAATTAGCATAGTACCCAATAGGTAGTTTTTCGCTTATCTGCCTCCTCCCACCGTCCACTTTAAAGTAGGCCCCAGTGTCTATTGTTTCCTTCTTCATGTCCATGTGTACTCAATGTTTAGCTCCCACTTATATGTAAGAAAATGTGGTATCTGGTTTTCTGTTCCTGTGTTAGTTCACTTAGGATAATGGCTTCCAGTTCCATTTATGTTGCTGCAAAGGACAAAATCTCATTCTTTTATATGGCTGCATAGCATTCCATGGTGTACATGCACCACATATTTTGTATTCTTTCCACCACTGATGGGCATTTACATTGATTCCACTTTTTGCTATTGTGAATAGTGCTGTGATGAAGATACATATGCATATGACTTTACTTATTTGGGTCTTCTCTCTTTCTCAGTCAGGCTAAAGTTTTGTCAATTTTGTATATCTTTTCAAAAAGCCAACTTTTTGTTTTGTCAATTTTTTGTATTGTTTTCTTAAGTTCAATTTCATTTATTTCTGCTCTGTTCTTTATTATTTCTTTTTTCTACTAATTTTGGGTTTGGTTTGGTCTTGCTTTCCTAGTTCTCCAAAATGCATCATTAGGTTGTTTATTTGAAGTTTTTCTACTTTTTTAATGTAAGCACTCACAGCTATAACTTTCCTCTTATTACTGGTTTTATCATATCCCAGAGGTTTTGGTATGTTATGTTTTCATTATCATTTGTTTTAAATGTTTTTAATTCCTTTTTAATTTATTGACCCCACTGGTCATTCCAGAGCATATTGTTTAATTTCCATTTGTTTGTACAGTTTACAAAATTCCTGTTATTAATTTTTAGTTTTATTCCATTGTGGCTAGAGAAGATACTTGATATAATCTCAATTTGTTTACATTTTTAAGGCTTGTTTTATGACCTAACCTATATTCTATCCTTGAGAATAGTCCATGGGCTCCAAAGAATTTGTATTCTGCAGCCATTGGATGAAATGTTCTGTAGAGATCTATTAAGTCCATTTGATCTATAATGCAAATTAAGTCTGATGTTTCTTTGTTGATCTTCTGTCTGGAAGTCTGTTCAATGCTGTACATGGGATATTGAAGTCTGCAACCATTATTGTATTTTGATCTATCTCTCTCTTTAGCTCTAATAATATCTGTTTATGTAACTGGTTGCTCCAGTGTTGGGTGCATATGTATTTCAAATTGTTATATTCTTGTTGAATTGTTCCTTTTATTATTAGTGACCCTTTTTTCTCTTTTTATAATTCTTGTCTTGAAATCGATTTTTTCTTATGTTAAGTATAGCTACTTCTGCTCTTTTTTGGTCTCCATTGGCATAAAATATATTTTTCCATCCCTTTATTTTCAGTATATGTTTGTCTTTACAAATGAAGTTTTTTTTTTTTACTAGGCAACAGATTACTGGATCTTTTTTCTTTCCTTTTCATTTTTCATTCAGCCACTCCATGTCTCTTTGGAATGGAGGGGTTAGTCTGTTTATGTTAAATAATATTATTGAGAAGTAAGGACTTATCAATAAGTAATGGACTCCTGCCATTTGTTATTTGTTTTCTGATTGTTTTGTAGTCTTTTATTTCTTTTCCTTTTTTTCTGTCTTCCTTTTAGTAAAGCTGATTTTCAGCGGTAGTATGTTTTAATGTCTTGCTTTTTATATGTTTTTGTATCTGTTCTATGATTTTTAATTCAGGTTACCATGAGGCTTACAAATAATATCTTATAACCCATTATTTTAAGCTGATGACAACTTATCACTAATTTCATAAACAAACAAGCAAAGAGTAAACTAATAGAAACTCTACATTTTAACTTGGTCTCCCTGCTTTTTAACTTTTTATTTTTTCTATTTATATCTTATTGTACTGTCCATGTCTTGAAAAGTTGTTGTAGTTATTATTTTGGTTGGTTCACCTTTTAGTCTTTCTCCTCAATATATGAGTAATTTACACACCAAAATTATGATATTTTAATATTCTGTTTTTCTATTTATTTACTATTGCCAGTAAGTTTCGTATCTTCAGGTGATTTCTTCTAATAATTTTTTTTTCTTTCAGATTAAAGAACATCCTTTAGCATTTCTCTCAGGAAAGGTCTGGTGTTGATAAAATGCCTCAGGTTTTTTTTGTTTTTTGTTTTTGTCTGGGAAAGTATTTCTCTTTCCTGTTTGAAGGATATTTTTGCTGGACATACTATTGTAGGATACAAGTTGTTTGTATGTTTGTTTTTTTCTTCTACACTTTAAATAGGTTATGTCACTCTCTCCTAGCCAGTAAGTATTTCACCGAGAAGTTTGCTGCCAAACATATTGGAACTTCACTGTATCTTATGTTTCTTTTTTCTTGCTGCTTTTAGAATCATTTGTTTATCCTTGACTTTTTGAAGTTTGAGTATCAAATGTCTTGAGTTAGTCTTCTTTGGGCAAAATATGTTTGGTATTTCATAACCTTCTTATAATTGAATATTAATATGTTTCTCCAGGTTTAGGAAGTTCTTCTTTATTATCTCTTTGAATAAACTTTCTACCTCTATCTCATTCTCTACCACCCCTTTAAGGCCAATAACTCTTAGATTTGCTTTTTTGAGGCTTTTTCCTAAATTTTGTAGGCATGCTTCTTTTTTTAAAATTATTTTTCTTTTGTCTTTTGTATTTTTAAAAGCCTGTCTTCAAGCTGAGTAATCCTGTCTTCTGCTTAATTCTTCTGTTAGGAGAATTTGATGTATTCTTCAGTATGTCATTGCATTTTTTCTTCTCCAGAATTTCTGCTTGATTCTTTTTAATTATTTTAAGCTCTTTGTTAAATTTATTGAACAGCATTCTGAATCCCTTCTATGTATTGTTCCAAATTTCACTGAGTTTCCTCAAAACAGCTGCTTTAAATTTTCTGTGTGAAAGGTCACATATCTCTGACACTTCATGATTAGTTACTGGTGTCTTGATGCTTGTGGATGTTCTTTGGTGTCTGGACATTAAATAGTTCGGTCTTTATTGAAGTCTTCAAAGTCTAGTCTTGTTTATATCCACCCTTCTTGGGAATGATTTCAATGTATTTGAAGGGACTTGGATGTTGTGATCTAAGTCTTTGGTCATTGTGCCATATCTGCATTAAAAGGTACCCGAGGTCCGATAATGCTGTGGCTCTTGCAGACTTATGTCTTTGTGGTCTTGAATAAGATCCAGAAGAATTCTCTGGATTACCAGGCAGATAATCTTGTTGTATTTCTTCTTTTTTTCCTCCCAAACAAATGGAGTCTTTATTTCTGTGCTGAGTTGCCTGGAGCTTGAGGATATGTGACGTAAGCACACTTTGGCCACCACCACTGTGTATGCACTGGGTCAGACCTGATGCTAGCACAGTATTGCATCTCATACAATGCCTGTGGTAACTACTACTTCGCTACCACATATGTTCATTCAAGACCCTAGGACTCTCCAATTAGCAAGTGGTGAAACCAGCCAGGCTTGTGTCCTTCCCTTCAGAGTGGTGAGATCCTCCCAATCCCATGTGAGTCCCGAGATGCCATCTTGGAGCAAAGGCCTATAGTCAAACTTTAGGGATCTACCTGGTGCTCTATTCTTCTGCTACTGAGCTGGCACCCAAGCCACAAGGCAAAGACCTTCCCACTCTTCCCTCCCCTTTCTGCAACCAAAATGTTATCTCCCCATGGCCACCATCAAACTAGGCCAAGAGTCAGTACTGCCTAGCTACTGTCAATGTTTATTTGAGGCCCAAGGACTCTCCAGTCAGATTGTGGTGAATGCCACCAGGCCTAAGACTCTCCCTTCAGGGAAGTGGGCTCCCCTGTCACCCAGAGAAGGTCCAGAAAAGCCATCCCAAAGCCAAGTCCTTGAACTGGGGACCTCAAGAATCTGCTTGATGCTCTACCCCACTGTGGCTAACCTAGTACTTAAGCTGCAAGACAAAGAACGCTTTACACTCCTCTATCCTTTACTCAAGCAGAAGGAGTCACTCCCCACAGCCACCACAGCCTAGAATGCACTGGGTCACACCTGAATCCAGCACATCCCCAAGTCTCACCCAACCCACGATGAGTGCTGCCTGGGCACCACTTCTGATTATTCAGGGGCCAAGCGCTCTTTAGTCAGCAGGATTTAGACCCAATTACCCCAAGACTGGGTTCTTCCCTTTAATGCAGCAGATTCTCTTCTAGTCCAGGGTGTGTCTAGAATTATTGTCTGGAGGTTAAAGTCTGGAATGGGGACCTTAGGACTCTGCCTGGTGTTCTATACCACTGTGGCTGAGTTGGTATCCAAGTTTCAAGACAAAGTCCTTTTTACTGTTCTCTCCTCTCTCCTCAAGCAGAAGGAAGGAGTCTCTCCTGGAGCTGCAAGCTGTGATGCCTCAGGTTGAGGGATGGCTGGTGCAAGCACTCCCTTGGCTGCCCCAGCTGATGTCTCATTGGGTTGCATGCCTCCCTGCCTCCCAAGTCCACTGGCTCTGAACACAGCATAGCACCAGTGCGTTCCCAGGAATGGCAGTTCTTGAGGCCTAGACTGCCTTTTAAGTTTATTTAGAACTCCAGAACACTTTAGCCTACAGTGGAAAGGCTTGCCAAAACTCAGGTTCTGACTGCTGGGATGGGCAACTCCCCTCTGGCGAGGGCTGTTCTAAATATTCCCACTGTAGGAACCAGCTGAGTTCTTCTCAGTGTTGCTTTCTGCTGCTATAGGTCAGCATGCAATTCCAATGCAAAGTCCCACAATCACTACACTCTCCCTTCCTCAAGCACACAGATTCTCTCTCTGTGCCATGTGGCCACTGCTGGGAGATGGGGAAGGAGTGGCATCAGCACTTCAAGACTATCTTTTCTACCCTTTTCAGTGTCTCAGTTAAATGAAGTTAAAACCAGGTGCTGTGATAACTCACCTGATTTTTTGGTCCTTAGGAATCTAAATATTTTTTGATTTTTTGTGTGGATAGTTGTTCAATTTGGTGTTTCTTCAAGGAGGACAATTGGTGGAAGCTTCTATTCAGCCTTCATGCTCTGCCTCCTCTCCCTATTTTAACCATTTTTTAATGTACTTTTAGTGGCATTAAGTACATGTACATAGTTTTACAACAATCATCACCATCCATCTCTGTAATTCTTTTCATCATGAAAAACTTAAACTCTTTTCTCATTAAACGATAACCCCCTATTCTCACTCCCTCAGCCCCTGTAAGAAATTATTCTAAATTCTGTAGACTTAGTCTATGAATTTGACTATTCTAGGTATCTTGTGTAAGTGTAATCATGCTGTATATCAACCTCATGTCTGGCTTATTCACTTTGCCTATTGTCTTCAAGATTCGTCCACATTGTAGTATGTTTCAGAATTTTCTTCCTTTTTTTTAAGGCTGAATAATATTTCTTTGTATATATTTTATCTACTCATCTGAAGGTAGACACTTAGATTGCTTCCACATTTTACCTATTGCAAATAGTACTGCTATGAATTTGAGTATACAAAGGCTATGGACTGAATTGTTTACCCACAAAATGTGTATTTTGAAACTTTAACCTTCAATGTGACAGTATTTGGAGATAGTGTTTTTAGGATATAATTATGATTCAATAAGATCAAAAGGATGGGGTCTTTATCTGATAGGACTTTTGGCCTTGGAAGAGAAAGAGATTAAATGATTTTTCTCTTTCTCTCAATGCACAAAGGAAAGGACATCTGAACACACAGGGAGAATGCAGCAGTGTGCAAGCAAGGAAGAGAGACATCACCAGGAATGAAACTGGCTAACACTTTAATCTTGGACTTACCAGCCTCTAGAACTATGAGAAATAAATTGCTGTTGGTTAACCCACCCAGTCTATGGTATTTCATTATGGCAGCTGTACAGGACTAACATAAAAAAATAGGTTCAAATTATTGTTTTTAATTTTTTTAGTAGACACCCAAAAGTGGAATTGCTAGATCATATTATAATTCTATTTTTAATTTTTTGAGGAAGGGCCATGCTGTCATTCATAGCAGCTGTACTATTTTGCATTTTCACAAGCAGTGAACAAGGATTTCAATTTCTCCACATCCTGGCCAATACTCATGTGCTGTTTTGCTTTATTGCTAACTTGTCTTTTATAATAACCATCTTAGTGTGTGTAAAGTGGTATCTCTTTATGGTTTTGATTTGCTTTTCATAATGATCAGTTATGTTGATGATTTTTTTTTTTTTTTTTTTGAGACAGACTCTCGCTCTGTCACCCAGGCTGGAGTGCAGTGGTGCGATCTCCGCTCACTGCAAGCTCTGCCTCCCAGGTTCATGCCATTCTCCTGCCTCAGCCTTCCGAGTAGCTGGGACTACAGGCACCCACCACCATGCCCGGCTAATTGTTTTTGTATTTTTAGTAGAGGTGGGGTTTCACCATGTTAGCCAGGATGGTCTCGATCTCCTGACCTCGTGATCTGCCCGCTTTGGCCTCCCAAAGTGCTGAGATTGCAGGCGTGAGCCACTGTGCCCGGCCATGTTGATGATATTTCACGTCGCCTTTCACCCTTAACTCTCTTTTATTCTTATTCTCTGAATTATTTAACATATTTTCATACTGTTTCCTGTGTTTATAATAAAAATTGCACCTTATTTACCGGGAAAGAAGTTCAATTTTTGCTTAAAATCTATGCTTTTTGTAAAATCTTCATGAATCCTATTTTCATATTAATATATCTTTTTCTGGATATCTATTATCTTCTTTATTGATGATTACTGCAATTTCCACAGCTTGAAGTGGATTATAATTAGACATATATGGGTCTTCTTCTACTTGACAAAACTTTGTTCTTATTCATTTTGTTTTTCCCAGCATCTATAAATGCTGAATTAATTCATTCACAAAGAAGAACTCTTTATTTAGAATATTCATTAGTGCTTTTGTATACTAATGTGTAGTTTTATGCGTGATTATGCCATGAAATATAAATTGTATTTCCTTAGGCACGTCTAAATATCTAGGTAGAAAACCTAAGTATATTTGATATTGATGTCAGAAATAACTGATGGCTTGGTGTAAGGGAAATATTATTAGAGTATATCTTTTATGAATACTTGTACGTATATGTCATTGAATAGAATTTTGATTACTGTTTAAGTCTCTTCAGGTTGGTAATATTTATATCCTTGTAGCTAAAGCAGATATCCAAAGGTAAAAAGCTTTTCTAAGCTTCATTTGACCAAATTTTCTGGTAAACATAAATCTAATCTACTGTAGAATTTTCTTCTGTCAGACTCAAGTAGGAAAGGGAGAGTCAGAAATTTGATTGTGAACAGCAACTTGTAATTCATATGTTCCTATGACAATGGGTACTGTAAAATATTGTCCACTGAACCCTGAACCAATGGAGGGAGTTATAATATGGCATTTTTGACAGCTATCCTGCAAAATTTTGTGCTAGTCTCATCTGTTATTCTTCCTAGCAACTTATTAAAGGGGAAAGCACTATCAATAGCAGATACAAGAAAGGACAAGGTAACACTAAAACAACATAAAATTTTCTTACACTGGGCCCAAAAGCATTCTGCAACTATAGAAAGTTTATGGAGAAGAAATTATATTACTACTTAGAAATCTAAGGTGCTATTCCAAATCTAGTGCCTTGGGTACCTACAAAGTATATAAGAGCAGAGATAAAACTCAAAAAAGAAATAATAGTAGAGTCCCACTCTTCTCCCTCTGGTAATAAAGACAAATCCTCAGTTAAAGAAGTAATTTCTATTTGGCATCATACTAATCAAGACTTCATGACTAATTTACTGAGATATTAACTAAAAATAGCCATTGGTAAAAAGGGTGAAAAATTTGTTTTCTGCTTTTCAACTTAATCTTTTTTTTTTTTTTTTTTTGAGACGGAGTCTCACTCTGTCGCCCAGGCTGGAGTGCAGTGGTGCAATCTCGGCTCACTGCAAGCTCCACTTCCCAGGTTCACGCCATTCTCCTGCCTCAGCCTCCCGAATAGCTGGGACTACAGGCGCCCGCCACCATGCCCGGCTAATTTTTTATACTTTTAGTAGAGATGGAGTTTCACCGTGTTAGCCAGGATGTTCTTGATCTCCTGACTTCGTGATCTGCCCACCTCGGCCTCCCAAAGTGCTGGGATTACAGGTGTGAGCCACCGCGCCCAGCCCAACTTAATCTTGTTACTAAATGATGATATGAATGTACAAGAGATCAGTTCCCAAGAGGCGGAGTGAAAAATCAGACCTTGAAATAGCAAATATTACTTAGCTTAAATGCAATAATATGTTTCATGGTAGAACACATTAAAATGTATGACTATTTATGTGAAATTTTTTTCTTGCTTAGTTTTGTCTAAGAGCCCATGACATTAAGTATTACCTACTCCCATATTTCAAAATGATATGCCAGACCCTCTAGAATTGACTCACAAAGAAGTTGATTGAAAACTGATGTTTTAACCTTTAGATGACTATTCAGTTTCAGCTTGTAAATTAGACTGGAAAGGCCAAAAAATAGGTAGAGATATAATTCTTTTGAAAAAAAAAAAAACAGTGATAATTACTTGGCATTTATTTAAATGACAAGATTCCATCTAAAACAACACATACCAGCACACCAGAGAGTCAGATGATGACCACACATGGAAAAGAAATAGGATTGTGTTGTTCTATGTCCTTCCAAAGAAGGGTATCTGGAAGAGAAAGGATAACTCAGCAGCCAAATGCTGCGGAGATCTACTCCTGGTTGTTTAGAGGTGATGGGAAAATGGACTACTAGGGGGTGGTACATAAGGAAATCACAAAGTTCCACAAGAATGAAAGTTATTTTATTCACATAAGCAACAATCACATGTGAACCTCAGTTTACAACCGGAAGGTCAAATGAGAATAATTCCGTGGCTCATTGCCTCTTATTTTCCTCCAAAATGTTAAATGATCAGTATGTCAGAGATTACAATTAGGAAGCTAGGAAGTAGGCTATAAGAATATTTGAAGAGATGTAATAATCTATTCAGTTTTGCCTTTGCCTCTGGCCAGCTCAAATGGGGAAGGGCATTAAAATTAGAAAGTTACTGTTAATGATTACATTGAACTGGGCATTACTGTATTAAAAAGATTGATTTTTGTTTTAAGTGACAGAATTATTTTTTATTATCTGAAAGTTATTGGTAAGACTACACCCTAGACCAGGAAATGAATTAGCCATACAGAGTCTATTGGAAAATGAAGATCTGGAGAGAACGTTTGCTCATTGATACTGAAAGGATATTGTTTCTAATCCTATTTATTGACTATACTAAAAAAACAAATGTTAATTAGTACTGATACTTCTGATTTCAAGTTACAGTTCACATGAACATTTTCATGTTCCTAATTTAATAAAAAGGGTTTCCCATTTCTTTTCCATTTGTGTTTTTAAATTTTGTTTCTTTTAGAGACAGGTTCTGGCCATCACTCAGACTGGAGTGCAATGACATGATCATAACTCACTGCAGCCTCAAACTCCTGGGCTCCAGCAATTCTCCTATCTCAAGTAGCTAGGACTACAGGTGCATATCAACACACTTAGCTAAATGTTGTATTTTTTTTTTTTTTTTTTTTTTTAGAGACAGTCTTGCTATGTTGCACAGGCTGGTCTTGAATTACTGGCCTCAAGTAAGTGATCCTACTGTCTCAGCCTCTAAAAGTGCTGGGATTACAGGCTTTAGCCACCATGACCAGCCTCTCCATTTTATAATTGTGTCTCTTTTAAACTGAATGAGAATTCTTCTAGTAAAGTTAACATATCAATATATCAGATCTTTCCTGGAATTTACATAAAATAGTTAAAATCTCACAATTATGAAAAATAATAAAAGTCCTGAGGAATGATTTTTTTTAAGCCCGAAATATATCAACTAACACCATGCATTCAAACTGCTTTATCCAAAAGTCACTTGAAATCATTTTTGTGTCTTTATTTGGTATAAAAATAAATACACGCTCCCATATTTTATTCATCTTAAGGCTTTTCTTCTTCATTTTTAACTTAATGGTAGTGACATAATTTTAAAAATATGGAAATGGACATGATTCCAAAGTCAACATTATATCAACAGGTATACTATTCTCTACGTCATTTGAGTTGTATACTCTAAGTCATCTAATTTCTAATCTGAAGATTTATTTTAATTATATTGTATCAAATTTTACCCTGTTCAAATTTTTTCTGCGTCATTGTTTTCTTCTCTTTGTGAGTTTCACCGCTGAAAAGTCTTGGTTTTCCTTTCTAAATAGAATATCCACATTATCTTAAATTGGATGTTCCAATTTGACTTGAATGTATGCTACCGTCAACATGCCTGTTGACAACTTGATTTTGTTTTCCTTTGTAATTGACTTTTTCCTGCTTTGTCTTTAATATCTAGTATTATTTTCTCTCAGTTTTCCCAGGTAAACAGTGAAGTCTTTCAGGAATCAGGTACTTTAATATCAGCAAAGTTGTCTTGAATCATAAATCGTAAATTTTGGTTCAGATTCATCTTTTCTTTTTACTTTTTAGGCAATTAGAAGCATTTTGGATCACCCTGGCCTATCTTCTATCTATCACTTTTTCTCTGATTCTTTCCAAACTTTTAAATTAATTTTATTCTTGTTTTTTTTTCATTTCTATTCAATATTTAAATTCAGAGTTAAAAATAGAAGCAAAATAAAGGGTGCATGTGTGGAAGAATAAAATACATATTTTATTTTTCTGTACCTTAAATACATATATAAATAAAACTTAAATACAAATAAATTAAGATAATGAATTAAGCACAAATGTAAAGGAAAATCAGAAAAACCAAAAGATAAGGAAAAAAGAAGAAAATAATGACTGAAAAGAAAAATATAGACCAAATAATAATTAAATAAATTATCAAATCATTTAAAAAGTTACAAATAAACCCTCAAGTAACCTCATTTTGGAAAACAGAAAGCACAAATATATAAAGTAAGAAATGAAAAGTGGAAAATAACTATTAAAACAAAAAATGACTTAAAAAAGAAATTACTTTGTGCAAAACTATGAAAATAAATTTGAAAGCCCTGATAAATTGGATAACTTTTTGGAATTCCATCTTCATTGGAAACTACAACAGAGACCAAATGTCTAAAAGACAAAAGAAAAAGTGATAAGGGATCTGCCTGCCCACCACCAAAATGACTAATTCCTGGTAATTTCTAGGAATTCTAACAAATATCCAAAACTTAGAGATTGCCATCGCTATTTAAACTATTTCAATCACTTGCAACATAAAAGAATGTACAGAGCAATTATAAACTGATATCAAATCTTGATAAATATGACAAAAGAGAAAAAACAAATTATGAATACATATGCAAAAATAAAATATTTGTAAATCATAGCCAGGGGACATTCTAAAGGTAACCCCTTAAGATAACCCAAGTCAAGTTTATCTCAGAAACAAGGCAGGAATCAAAATGAGAAAACCTATTAGCATTTATCATATTGACAAATTTAAGGAAAAAATTATAAGATCACCTCTTTAAATTCCAAAAATTTCTCAATATATTTGATTACATGAGATCAATATAAATTCCTCATTATTAAGAAAAACTAGTGTCCAGGTAAATATTTGCATAAGGTGATTTTACATAAATGCAAACAAATATGATACATTAATTTGAATACTGCAATTCCAAAAAGAAATGTATACTTGCTAGTCATCCTAAGACTCAAATCCTGCATTTTACCTCATAGATCTCAATTTCTAGCTGAACAATGACAACTGCCATCCATGGACAAATAAACACATACACGTATGCATACCTGAAATTCTTTCATAGTAAATAAATTTAGATACATGGCAGATAATGAAATAAAATAAGTGATATAATAAAAATTTGGCCTGATTAAACATGATCATACATACATGGTCCTCAGTCACAGAGCCAAGAGAGGTCAAATGTTGGGATGTATACAAAATCTTTATCAATCCATTGCCATGATCCCAATTACTATCTGATGCCTGCATTGCTCAGGTCTTCACAGTTCTCCTAGTTCTAGTTGCACTTTTATTAACTACAGTTTTTCCTAAGAAGCGGAATCCAAATCACCGGTGATTCAGGAGAAGATTTTAGGCTTAAGCTGAGGCTCTTGAGGCATCTGCAGACTTGTGGTTCTTTTCCTCTAGTACTCCAGCTGTGGCCTTGAGTCTGTTAGGATTCTGCATGGCAGGGCTACGATGCAATAATGAGTGCCCTTTGTTATCAAGGTTTAGACAGCTGTGACCACCATGTACTTCTCTCACTTCAGGTTGCACTAAGCATAAGCAACACAAAGGCATCTCATGCTTTATGCCCTTGACTTACCCCCACAGCTACTTTCTGAGTCCGCTAGAACCTGAAAGCTCTGGATGGTGGAAGAGAAAAAAGGAAAATCTTTTAATTCATTAAGTTTCTTGAAATCTCTTTTCCTGGGGAGAAAATGAAGACAGGCACCAGGTTGCCTCTAGCCTCCTTCATGACTGTTCAAAGAGTTCCCAGGACTTAGTAAAAACTGAAATTACAATCTGACTAATAATGTCACCCTTTCTTACCATGGATACATTTTCTCAGTGTCATGACTTTCTGAACTAAGTAGTAGAATTATTATGTGAGCATAGAGCCTCATCTTCATTTTAAACCAAGAAAGACAAAGTTAAATATCACTCCTTAAAGAGTTTTATTCTTACTGAGAGAAAAATTTTCAGGCACAAAATATTTTTGATAAATTACTAAAATCATTTAAAATTGTGCTTATAATTAATTTTTTACACTTTATGGTTTAATTGCATTACTTTAATATTTATTTTCATATGGGACAATTGACGGTGTTTGTTTTCATTAACGACACAGGTAGAAGGTTTTCTTTTAAAAATAAATGTATGTAAGTAAAAACATGAATCAATTTAAAGATAAATATTAAGCAAATTATAGTACTGATGGTGAGATTTAACAAAAATTGTGAAAATGCTATGCAAATGCCTGAAGTATAATAATACTGGCTGAATAAATATGTAATCTTAGTTATCCCATGTTTTCAACAGATGTATGATGAAATCCCTGTCTCCGCCCCTAAGCCTGTTTTCCTATTTCTTAGCATGGCTGTTGATATTATCATCTATGCAGTCTAACAGTGATTCTCTCCTGCCTCTTCCCATGATTATTTCCCATTTGTTGTTCTAGTAAGTTATAATGTTATCTCTATATGTATCTTTAGTATTATATTTGATCTCCCTCTATATTTATGATATTTATAATATCACTGGAACATGCACATATTTTACATATTGATTTTTTTCAACCTCCATAGTTCAACCCATCTTTTGTTTAAACAATTGTTTTTCCTGTGTCTTTTTTTTTTAAAAAAAATACTTTAAGTTCTTGGATACATGTGCAGAACATCAGGTTTGTTACACAAGTATACATGTGATGTGGTGATTTGCTGCACCCATCAACCTGTCATCTACATTAGGTATTTTTCCTAATGCTATCCCTCCCCTAGACCCCCACCCCTGAAAGGCCCCAGTGTGTGTGATGTTCCCATTCCTGTGTCCATGTGTTCTCATTGTTCATCTCCCACTTATGAGTGAGAACATTCGGTCTTTGGTTTTCTGTTGCTGTGTTAGTTTGCTGAGAATGATGGTTTCCAGCTTCATCCATGTCCCTGCAAAGGACATGAACTCATCCATTTTATGGCTGCATAGTATTCCATGGTGTGTATGTGCTACATTTTCTTTATCCAATGTATCACTGATGGGCATTTGGGTTGGTTCCAAGTTTTTGCTATTGTGAACAGTGTTGCAATAAACATACACGTACATGTGTCTTTATATTAGAATGATTTATAATCCTTTGGGTATATACCCAGTAATGAGATTGATGGGTCAAATGGTATTTCTGGTTCTAGATCATTGAGGAATCGCCACACTGTCTTCCACAATGGTTGAACTAATTTGCACTCCCACCAACAGTGTAAAAGCATTCCTATTTCTCCACATCCTCTCCAGCATCTGTTGTTTCCTGACTTTTTCATGATCACCATTTTAACTGCTGTGAGATGGTATGTCATTGTGGTTTTGATTTGCATTTCTCTAAAGACTAGTGATGAGTTTTCATGTTTGTTGTTGGCTGCATAAATGTCTTCTTTTGAGAAATGTCTGTTCAAATCCTTTACCCACTTTTTTGATGAGGTTGTTTGTTTTTGTCTTGTAAATTTGTTTAAGTTCTTTGTAGATTCTGGATATTAGCCCTTTGTCAGATGGATAGATTGCAAAAATTTTCTCCCATTCTGTTGGTTGCCTGTTCACTCTGATGACAGTTTCTTTTGCTGTGCAGAAGCTCTTTAGTTTAATTAGATCCCAATTGTCAATTTTGGCTTTTCTTACCATTGCTATTGGTGTTTTAGTCATGATGTCTTTGCCCATGCCTGTGTCCTGAGTGGTATTGCCTGGGTTTTCTACTAGAGTTTTTATGGTTTTAGGTCTAATGTTTAAGTCTTTAATCCATCTTGAGATAGTTTTTGAATAAGATGTTAGGAAGGGGTCCAGTTTCAGTTTTCTGCATATGGCTAGCCAATTTTCCCAACACCATTTATTAAGTAGGGAATCCTTTCCCAGTTGCTTGTTTTTGTCAGGTTGATGAACATCGATGAGAAAATCCTCCATTAAAAACTGGCGAACCAAATCCAGCAGCACATCAAAAAGCTTAACCAACACAATCAAGTCGGCTTCATCCCTGGGATGCAAGGCTGGTTCAACATATGCAAATCAATAAACATAATCCATCACATAAACAGAACCAATGAAAAAAACCACATGATTATCTCAATAGATGCAGAAAGGCCTTCGATAAAATTCAACACCGCTTCAGGCTAAAAACTCTCAATAAACTAGGTATTGATGGACGTATCTCAAAAGAGTAAGAGCTATTTATGACAAACCCGCAGCCACTATCATACTGAATAGGCAAAAGGTGGAAGCATTCCCTTTGAAAACTAGCACAAGACAAGGATGCCCTCTCTCACCACTCCTATTTAACATAGTATTGGAAGTTCTGGCCATGGCAATCAGGCAGGAGAAAGAAATGAAAGGTATTCAAATAGGAAGAAAGGAAGTCAAATTGTCTCTGTTTGCAGATGACATGATTATCTATTTAGAAAACCCCATTGTCTCAGCCCAAAATCTCCTTGAGCTGATAAGCAACTTCAGCAAAGTCTCAGAATCCAAAATCAATATGCAAAAATCACAAGCATTCCTATACACCAGTAATAGACAAACAGCCAAAACATGAGAGAACTCCCATTCACAATTGCTACAAACAGAATAAAATACCTAGGAATCCAACCTACAAGGGAAGTGAAGGACCTCTTCAAGGAGAACTACAAACCACTGCTCAAGGAAATAAGAGAGAACACAAACAAATGGGAAAACATTCCATGCTCATGGATAGGAAGAATCAATATCATGAAAATGGCCATGCTGCCCAAAGTAATTTATAGATTCAATGCTATCCCCATTAAGCTACCATTGACTTTCTTCACATAATTAGAAAAAGCTACTTTAAATTTTATATGGAACCAAAAAGGAGCTCATATAGCCAAGACAATCCTAAGCAAAAAGAACAGAGCTGGAGGCATCATGCTACCTGACTTCAAACTATACTACAAGGCTACAGTAACTAAAACAGCATGGTACTGGTACCAAAACAGATATATAAACCAATGGAACAGAACAGAGTCCTCAGAAATAATGCCATACATCTACAACGACCTGTTTAAACAATTTTTTTAAAACCTTCAGTCTTACTGATTTGTAACTCATGTTGTGCCTCTCAGCCACCCTCATGCTCTCCCCAGAATTGTCATTCTAAAACACAATTCTGATCACATAACTTTCTAGATTTAAAAGCCTTAGCCAATTTTTTTGTTTTCTATAAAGCAGCACTCAATCTCAGTATGGCAAGTTGTGTCCTTTATGTTCTAGCTTCAGACTAAATGTTCAATATCATCACTCTCTCCACACAAATCCTTGTAGCATCCAGGTATGCTAGGCTTTGTAATAATAATTTATGTTTTAAAAAAGTTACTACTTCTGACAGAATTGGCTTTGTCCTCCATTTTATCTGTTAAATTCCTGCTCCTCATTTAAGATGAAACTCATTTATCATTCCTTCTTCAAAGTCTTCTTAAGTTCCTAAAAGCAACATTCATTATTCATTCCTTTTTGATAACACTTAGTGCTTTACTATATTATTATAGAACATTCTACTTTATATTGTGTGATTCACATCAATGTCTACTTTTATTACTGCATAGGAGGTCTTATTCATGAGAAGCAGTGCAATACAGTGCTTCAGATCTAATATTCTGTGGTCAACAACACCTGGGCACAAAGTCCTAGAAAAGTTGGATTTCTGGTAAATCTCAGATGAATAAATAAGTGAATGAGTTAAATGAGCTGAGAATCCTCCCATACATCAAACTATTCTTTATCCCCAAATCTTCCTCACCTAGTACATTCCTTAAAGGCCTTGTTCCTTTTATCTTTTAACAAATTAATCCTACTTATTGAGATTTTTTAAATGGATTTAGCAGATGGTGCACAAATGACCATTCTGTAATATTTGGTAAAATGTCACTTGTTAAATGAGTGGGTTGAACTGGATAATATATGCTTCCTTCCATTTCCCACAGTCTCTGACCTCAAGGAGCACATCCCTGCTGTGTGATAGGCTTATGTTTAGCCATGCCTTTTAAAGATTTTATTACATCAGTAAAATTATGTCATTAACACATACAAATTATGTGATTAAAGCTATTTACATTAAACATGCAATTAGATCAAATTATGCTAATAGGAAAATGCAGGATAACGAAAATTAATTTTAAAAGCAGAGAAATTAACTCAGATAAACTACATTTAAATACCATCACACGTTTAAAAGTAAGCAAGCAAATATTCCTGTTTTATCTCCACTAGTTCAGACTCTAATCAACTTGTCTTCCTGCTTTCATCTTCCCTCTCCAGTCCAAACTCTATGTATGACACAGTTACCTGTCCAAAATACAGATCCAGCATGTTCCTTCTCTGCTTAAAAACTGAGAGTGGCACTCATTCCTTGTGAGAAACAATTTGTACTTTCACTCCTCAACAGTAGGTGTGACATTAGCTTTCACTAAGTTCTGTGAGTCTTTTTAGTGAATCATCAAAACGGAGGGTGATTTGGAGGAACCTTGAATTTGCATTTGCCATCTGATGTGAGGGTAATCTTGTATGGACTCTTGCCTCTCACTTTCTATTTGACTTTAATTCCTTACAGCTGGAGTGAAAATCATGGGGAAAATTGGCTTTCTAGAGGATTGCACCCTTACCCTTGAGTTTGAGTTTGGCTAATTCTGGCTAGAAGCTTTTGTTCAAATATTTGCAATCATTTCAATAAATGCAATTTATTTATCAGAAAACTACTTTGACTTCTTCACACAAGTTTAATATTTAGAACTATCATTGTCATTTCACTCAAAGCACTTGGTAATTTCTTTCTGATTTCTTCTTCAAACCCAAGAATAATTTAAAGTGTGTTTTAGAATATTTAGGCTAGACATATTTTGAACTCTCATTTGTTAGTTTAAAATTTTGTTAAATTTTTAGTCAATGAATTAGACCTACAGAATATCAATATTTGCAATTTAAGCTTTCTGTCTAACGCATACTTAAATTTTGCAGAGATTTATTGTTGGACTAGGGTAATACTTAGCTGTAAGACAAATACTATTTTGTCTGTTTTTAATTTAATATAGTAAAGCTCACTCTTTTGATTCTAAGTTTTATGAATTTGACAAATGCAGCGTCATGTAAACATCACAACAAACAAGATTCAGGACAGTCCTATCTGAAGTAAATTCCTTTAGCTTTTAGTTATTTGTAGTCAAATCTTTTCTCCACCTCTAAGCTTTAGAAAACACAAATCTGCTTTCTTTTCTATAGTTTTGTTTTTTCCAAAATGTGTATAAATGGAGTCAGATGATATGCATTATTCTGAGTGACTTGTTTCATTTATCATAATTCATTTTAGATTCACTGATGTTTTGTGTGTGTCATTAGTTTGTAACATTTGATTATAAAGTTGAGTAGCATTTCATTGTGTGGATGTGCCACAGATTTTCCAGCCATTGACCAGTTTAAGCACATATGGGTTGTTTCCATCTTGGGGTGACAGTGAATAAAACTGCTACAAACTTTTGCATAGAGGTTTTTGTGTATATAAGTTTTCATTTTTTAAATCTAAAACATTAAAAGTAAAATAGCCATATTATACAGTAAGTATATATTTAACTTCATATGAAATGGCATAACTATTCTTTAGAGTGGTTGTACCAGTAGTCTTCGTATCAGCAGTGTATGAGAATTACAGTTGCTTCTCATCTGTGCCAGCATTTAGTATTTTCAATTTTTAAAATTCCACTCTAATTGTTTTTTGTTGTTGTTGTTGAAATGACTAAAACCTAAAACCCTCAGCTTCTTTTTATTAAATTGGGTTACTTATTGTATATTCTAATAAAAGTCATTTGTCAAATTGTGATTTGCAAATATGTTACTTCAGTCTCTGGTTTGGCTTTTAACTTTAATTTTGCTGAAGTCCAACTTATCAACTTTTTTTAAAACATAGTGTGATTTTAGAGTCATATATAAAAACTTTTTACCAAATGTTTTCTCCTATGTTTTCTTATAACAGCTTCATAGTTTAGGTTTTATAGTTAGGTCTATGATCCATTTTGAGATAATTTTTGCATAATATGTGAGGTATATATTAAGGTTTATTTTTACATATGGATATTAAATTTTCCAGCATCTTCTTTGAAAATATTATCTTTTTTTCCAAACTAATTGCCTGTGCATCTTTGTCAAAAATTAATTGATCACATTGTGTGGGCATGTATATGGATATTCCATTCTGCTGCATCTGTCTGTGTGTACCCTTTTACGAAAACCAGACTAAAAAATTCCTTTAGCTTCTTAAGTTTTGAAATCAGGTGGTATGAGTCCTCCATATTTGATCAATTTTTTAAAAAGTCTTTCTTTTATAATTACTTTGCCTTTTCAAACAAATTTGAAAATGAGTCTGTCAGTATCTACAAAAAATAGCTATGATTTGATTGGGTTATTATTGAAATTAGAATCAGTTTAGGAGAATTTGGCAACTTAAGTCTTTAAATACATGAACACAAAATATCTATTGATTCAGGTCTTTTTTTATTTCTTTTATCAGTCTTGTGTCATTTTCACTATGCACATCTGGCATATATGTAAATGCATATTTAGATTTATAAGCATTATATCTTACTGGTGCTACTTAAATGGTTCTGTGTATTTAATTTAAATTTCAAATAGTTTCTTGCTAGTAGATAGAAATTATATTGATTTTTATATATTTTATTAGTTTAGCAGGGCTGCCATAACAAATTAGCACAAACTGGTTTGATAAAATGGCAGAAAATTATTGTCTTCCAGTTTTGGAGACTAGAAGTTCACAATCAAGTTCTCTACAGAGTTAGTTCCCTCTGAGGACTATAAAGGAAGAATCTGTTCCAGGCTTCCCTCCCTGGCTTACAGATGGACGTGTTCGCCCGGTGTCTCTTCATCTTGTCTTTCTTCTATGCAAGTCTGTGTCTATGTCCAAATTTCCACTTCTAGTAGGGACCTCACTCATGCTGGATTAGGGGACCACTACAGGTTTAATACTCTGGTACAACTTCATTTTAACTAACTGTATGTGCAAGAACCCTTTTTCCAAATAAGGTCACAGTCTCGTATACTGGGAGCTAAGACTTTAGCATGCAAAATTTGAGGGTATACAACTCAACTCATAATAGTTTACCCTTTTCTCCCAAAGATTCACCTTTTCTCACATGCTAAATGCATTCACCCATTCCAACATTCTTAGAAGTCTTTATGGCATTAACCCTAAATCACAAATTTCATCCAAATATTATCTAAATTAGGTGTGGGTGAAACTGAGAGTATTCATTCTGGTACAAAATTTCTCTTTGTCAGTGGAACTGAAAGGTTATTTGCTTCCAAAAATACAATGGTAGGATAGGCATATGATAGATGTTTCCATTTCAAAGGGGAGAATTCTGAAGAAAAAAAGGGATAATGTATCCCAGACAAATTTGAAACCTAGCAAGGAAATTCCACTAGACTTCAAGGCTTGAGAAATAATAATAATCCCCTTACCTTGATGCTTTCTTTTTCTGGCCCACTCAGGAGGCCACCCTACCCTCTGCCCTGATATGCAGCCCACCCTTTAGAATGCAGGAAGTGGCCCCACCCTTAGCATCAATTTTTCCCTTTATTGAAGGATAACACATGTGCACAGCCAGACATCTTCATTGACCCATTTCCTGCCTATAAAATCCCATAAGTTGGGATTTTATTTCATCTCATCCTTTATTTCATCTTCCTTCCTTTATTTCATCTCTGTCCTTTTCAGTTCAAAATTGTAATATTTCTGCTGAGATGGTTGATTGGATCCACAAATTCCATAACTAATGTCTTTTTCAACTGATTGTTCATCCATGCCCATGATGTTCTCTCCAGAGCAAGCTTTCTAACATTTTGCAGTGTGGATTGGCTACAAGTTTTCCACATTTTCAAGTTCTGTTTTCTTTTTGCTTATCAATTACCTCTTCAATTTATCTCTTTTCTCACATTTATAGGCCAAAGGAAGGACCAGGCTGCACTTTTGATAATCTGTTTAGAAATTTCCTCAGTTAAATATTGAAGTTGATCAGTTAAAGTTCTACTTTCCATCAACAAGAATACAATTCTTTCGAGTTCTCTGCCACTTTATAACAATGATTACCTTTTTTATTAGTGTACAATATGTTCTTCATTTCTATATGAAACTTCACCAGAAGCACCATTTATATTTCAAGAACCATTCTGCTTATAATAATATATGTATTCTCTGAGAGAGGTTTTCCATATAGTTCCACTCTTTTGTTTCTGAGCATTCACCAGAATCTCCTTTAATGTCAAATGTCAGTACTTTATCAACAGTCTGTTTAAGCCAATCTAAGCTTTTTCTATCATGTACCTCAAAACTTTTTCAGTCTCTACCCATTACCCAACACCAAAGTTACTTTATCATTTCTGGCTATTTTTATCTATCAGCACCTAACTTCCCAGTACCAAAATATGTTCTGTGTCTCTTCTCTAGCTTCTGGTGATTTTATAGTAATTTTGCTGTTTCTTGTCTTGTAAAAGCATCAGCATAATCTCTTCACATAATATTCTTTGTGTGTGTGTGCGTGTGTATGTGTCAAAATTTCTTTTTTGAAAAAAGAACATCAGTGATACACGATGAGAAGTCCATCCTACTCCAGCACGATCTCATGTTAATTCATATCTTCTATGCCTTATTTCCAAACAAGGCCACACATTGAGGTACTGGGGGTTAAGACTTCAACATATATATTTTTAAGGGGGACACAACTCAACCCATAAAATTAACCTTGTGTACCGAGACACCGTTAACTCACTTATTAGTTTTAAGTGAGAATCTAGCTTATGTAGACTACTCAGGATTTTCTATCAAGACAATCATGGTTTCTTTATATAGTTTTTTGTAACAATTTTATTGAGATATAATTTGCATAGCATACAACTCACCCATTTAAGATGTGTAGTTTAATATATTTTAATCTTCACAGAGTTAAGCAACCATTGTCATAGTCCATGTTAAAACATTTTCATGACCTCCAAATAATCTCCTTAACCTTTAGTCATCACTCCCAATCCTGTATTTTCTCATCCGTAAGCAATCAGTAATCTACGTTCTAGTTCCATAAATTTGCTTATTCCGTACATCTCATATAAATGGAGTCTTATAAGATCGAGTCTTCTGTGACAGGCTTCTTCCACTTAGCATAATGTTTTTAAAGTTTATTCATATTGTAGCATGTATCAGTACTCCATTCCTTTTTAAGGTCAAATTATGTTCCATTGTATGGATATCTCACATTTTACATTTTATTTATCCATTTATTAGTTCATTAATATATGGGTTGATTCCGTCTTTTAACTAATATGATTATTCCTGCACTAAACATTTGTGTACAAGTTTTTGTGTGAATATATCATTTTTTTTCTTGAAGTGGAATATAATTGCACCTAGGAGTGGAACTGCTGTGTAAATTATTAGCTCTATATTTAACTTTTTAAGAAACTTCCAGACTTTTCCAAAACAGCCGCCTCATTTTATATTCATGAAAGCAATGTATGAGAGGTTCTTATTTCTCCATGTTCTCAGCAAGACTAGGTATTATCTTTTTGATTCTATTAATTCAAGTGGATACAAAGCATTGCAATACGATTTTCATTTGTATTTCCCTGATGACTTAACGATGCTGAGAATCTTTTCATGGGCTTAGTGGTTATCTGTACAACTTCTTTTAAAATATTTTTATTTTGGTTTTTTGTCTATTTTTAATTGGGTCATTTTCTGCTATTTTTGAGTTGTGAAAGTTCCTTATATGTTCTAGGGGTGCAAGTCCCTTGTTAGGTATATAATTTTTTTAATTTTTTCTTCTATTTTGTGGATTGTTTGCTCACTTTCTTAATAGTGTCCTTTGAACAAATATGTTTTTATTTTATATGAAGTCCAATTATATAATTTTTTTCTTTTGTTGCTTGTGGTGGTGGTATCATAAATAAGATTCTATTTTCAACTTTAAAATAATAAAGATTTACTGCTGTTTTATAAGATTTCTACAGTTTTGCTTTTACATTTAGGTATTTGATACATCTTGAATTAACTTTATATAGTGTGATGTATAGGTTTAGTTTCAGTGTTTTCCATATGTTTATACAGTTGTCCTAGAACCATGTATTAAAAGAACTATTTTTTATTCATGAAATTGTCTTGGCAGCATTGCTGAAAATCAGCTGACAATAGATGTGTAGGTGTATTTCTGATTTTCAGTTACATTCCACTGATATGCCTCAATTACTGTTGCTTTCTAGTAAGTTTCAAAATTACAGGGTGTCAGTCCTCCAACATCTTTTTCAAGATTATTTTGGCTATTTAGTTTCCTTGAATTTCAAAATTATTCTTAGGATCAGCTAGTCAATTTCTGTAAGAAGCTTAATGCATTTCTGTAAGAGTTGGGTTGAATTCATAGATCAATTTGGAGAATATTATCATCTTAATAACATTAAGTCTTTTGATCTATGAAATATCTTTCCATTTATTTAATTTTTTTCTGTAAAGTTTTATTGTTTTCAGAATATGTGTTGTATTTTTTTATTAAATTTATTTCTAAAAATTTTATTTTATTTTGGGTGCTGTTGTAAATTAGATAGGTTTAATTTCATTTTGGACTTTCATTGCTAATTGTAATGATTAATTTTCCGTTACATTGGCTAGGTCATGGAACCCAGTTTTTGGCCAGACACTAATTTAAATATTTCTGTGAAGCTATTTTTTAGATGATATTAAGATTTACATCAATGGGCTGGGCGCAGTGGCTCATGCCTGTAATCCCAGCACTTTGGGAGGCCGACGCATCCAGATCACAAGGTCAGGAGTTCAAGACCAGCCTGGCCAACATAGTGAAACCCCGTATCTACTAAAAGTACAAAAATTAGCTGAGTGTGGTGGTGCGCACCTGTAGTCCCAGCTACTCAGGAGGCTGAGGTGGGAGAATCACTTGAACCCGGGAGGCAGAGGTTGCAGTGAGGCAAGACCACGCCATTACTCTCCAGCCTGGGTGACAGAGTGAGACTCTGTCTCAAAAAAAAAAAAAAAAAAAAAAGATTTACATGGATGATCTTTGAGAACAAGGAGCTTACCACACATAATTTATGTGGTCCTCATCCAATTAGTTGAAGGCTTAAGGAAAACCTGAGGTTTCCCAAAGAAGAAAGAATTCTGCCCCCAACTGCCTTCAGAATGGAACTGCACCGTTAACTTTTTCCAGAATCTAAAGTCGGCCACTCTGCCCTGCAGATTTTGGATTTGCCAATGCTTACAATTCTATAAGCCAATACCTCTCTCTCTCCCCCCCCATTCTTATGTTAATAGATGGATTGCAATTAATTTTTGTATCTTGATCTTGTATGCTGCCACGTTACTGAACCAGTATTAGCTCTAATATATTTTAGTGAATTCTAAGTCCTTAGGATTTTCTATTTACAAGATGATGCCATTGGCAGACTAGGATAATTTTATTATTTCCATTGTAATGTATATATCAATTTTATTTTATTTTATTGCCTACATTTTCTGGCTAGAAAATAGAAATGGTGACAGTGGATATTTTTATCTTGTTCCTGATCCTAGGGAGAAAGTTTCTAGATGTTTGTAGATGTTCTTTATCAACTGAATAAGTTGAATTCTATTTCCAGTTTTCTTAGTGTTTTCATAAGGAAGGGGTACTAATATTTTTCAAATACCTTTTCTGCACCTTTTGAGAAAATCATGTGTTTCTTGCTTTTATTCCATCAATATAGCTAGCAATTGAGATTATTTTATTTCTCTCTAAGTGTTTATCTCTCCATCCATCCATCTATGTAAGTACTTATAAATCATCAATGAGATTTATAAGCCTGTAGTTGCCTTTGTTGAAAGTTTATCTTTAATAAGTTTAATTTTTAACAAATATGGAGGAAATACGGTTATCAATCCCTATCAGAATGTGATTATATATTCATCATCATCTAACTATGTAGCAATCATTACCTATCTATATATCATGTACACATTTGTTTCCCTATTGCACTAAATACAGTTGTAGTATAATATCGAATAGGAGAGGCAAAAGTGGACATTATTTCTTATCAGTCTTAGGAGAAGTCATTCAGTTTTTCATCATTAAATATTATATTATCGTTAGACATTTTTGTAAGGATCCTTTATGGGTTTAAGAAAGTATCATTTTATTTCTAATGTTTGAGACCTTTTCTCATAAAGAGATATTGTATTTCCCTTTTCTATTTCTGTAATAATAATCGTAATTTTTTCTTCTTTAGTTTGTTATATATGGTAAAGTATATCAGGTGATTTTCAACAGTTTAGCAGCTTTGCATTCTCAGGTGAGACATGCTGCATTATCTTTTTTGAAGCATTGTTGAACTTAATATGTTGTTGAAAATGCTTGTGTCCATATTTTTTGATGCCTAAATTTTCTTTCTTGTTATACTTTTGTCTGATTTTGGTATCTGCCAAACTTGCCTTTATTCTATTTTTTCTTTATTTTCTATTTCAATAATTGCTCATCTAATCTTCATTATTTTTCCTGTACCATCTTTGGGTCAAATTTTCTCTTTTCACTCCTACATTTCTTAGAGGTTTAGATTACCGTTTAGAGATTTTTCTTGTTTTCAATATACACATTTCATATTCTAAACTTCACTTGACATTTTGCTCCAGCTCTCTCTCAAATTTTGATATAATGCATTTTTTTGTATTTTGTTAAAAATATTTCTACTTTTCTTAAGGCTACTTGTTTTCTCCAGTAGGCTAAAATGTGTTTTTTAACTGACCAATATTTGAGTATTTTCTACATATTTTTAAAAATTTATCCTTTAATTTTATTGTGCTCAGAAAAATGTTTTAAATTATATTAATTTTTTAAGTAAAGGTTTCCTTATGACCTAAACTGTTTGATACCTAGGTTAACTTCTCATATGCTATTGCCTTGACTGTATGGAGTGCTCTATAAATGTCAATTATACTATGTTGTTTGGTGGTATTTTAAATTCCTCTATATTGTTGCTGATTTTTTCTCTACTAGTTCTTTCTATTATTTAGAAATGTCTCCAACTATAATTCTGGCCTTATTTATTTATTCTTTCAGTATTATCTGTTTTAGCTCCATGTATTCTGAAGCTGTGTTGTTAGGTACATACACATTTAGGATAGTTGTGTCATCTCGATGAATTAATACTTTTGTCATACGTAATGTCTGTCTTCATTTCTGTTAATTTCTTTGCTCTGATGCCTATTTGTCTGGTATCAATACAGCCATTTCAGTTATTTTTTATTAATGTTTGCAATATATAACTTTTCTCATCAATTTACATTTAGGCTATCAATACCATTATAGTTAAAGTGAGTTTCTTGTGTAGAGCACACAGTTGCTCCATGCCCATCAGACCATTTACGTTTAATGCAATTTTTGATATGCATAAATTTAGGTCGACCAGTTTTCTGGTTTTCTCTATGTTCCTTCTAGTATTTTTTTCTTCCATTTATTCCCCCTTTTTTGAAACTTTTGGATTATTATGACTTTTTATATATTTTATTTTAAAATATGTATTGTGATTTTAACTATGCCATTTTAATATATTATTTTAGTGATTGCTTTAGAAATTACACAGAAAGTTCTCAATGTTTTACAATTTACTAATAATCAATAGTTTACTACTTCAGTTTTAATGGTGAAATGTTACTACCTTATATTTTACTTTACCCTCTCCTCCTTTAGGCTATAGTTTTCTTCTAAACTACATCTATATACACTGCCACTCTTTTAGCCAATCATAAATTTTGCTTTGAATTGACAGACATATTTTAAATAACTCAATTGGAAGAGAATATATTTTTAAATTTAGCCAGATATTCAAGCTTTTTTGAATGTCTTTTATTTCTGATGTTCTAAGTTTCCTTCTAATATTTTCTTTCATTTAAGAGCTACTTTTTAACAATTTAGAGCAAGTATAAGGGCTAGTATTTTCTTGTTTTTAATTTGAGAACATTTTTACTTCTCTTTCATTTCTAAAGAATATTATAACTAGAAAAGCAACTCAGGTGACAGTTATTTTCTTATAACACTTTAAAAATGTATTGCTTTCTTTTGTCCCCCTTGTTTCTGAAAGGCAGTAAATAAATGTATTAAAAAAACAGATTGGTAGAATTTTAAATGGCATCTAAATGTAGAAACTATACTGATTGAGATATCCTAATGGAATCAAGAATAACAATATGTAAATAAATTACTTCCAGGAAAATTATACGGAAAATAACCTTCCCAAATTGGCTGAAGAATAAATATAAAACACACAATTACAAAAACCAATGTTTTCTTTTTAAAAGTCATTTTTAAAAAGCACAAGAATTTAAAGACTTACAGGTAAGCAATACCAAAAGTTCAACGAATGGTCCAGAATGAAAGCAGAGTTTGAAGACTTCTAAGCTCTATGTATTAGGTTCAGCTCATTTTAACACAAAAATAAAATAATGCTAGTGTGCAAAATGTAATGTAGCTCAAATTCACTTGTGTCATACTTACAGAAATACCAAGTAAATACTAGCAAATTAAATCCAGGACATATACATAAAGATAATATGACCAAATAAGATTTAATTTTTGAACTGAAAATATTATTTAGGCTTAGAAAATTTAATAATGTAATTAATGTTTTAATATATTAAAGGGGAAAAACCAACTTAATTATTTTAAGGAATTCAGGAAATCACTAATTATTAATAATAAAATATCTCAGAAAAAATAGAACAGGAAGGAACTTCAGTTTGATAACAAAAATCCAGAGTAAACATCATATTTTAACATAATACACTTTAAATATTTTCTTTAAATTCAAGAGGAATAAAACATTTCCCATATTGTACTCTATACCACCCATCGACTCATTACTGGTTTATATATTGAAATACTGTGTTTGCACAAAGAAATTATTTTATTCACTTCAACTTAATAGTTTTGCTATGCTGTCTTTAGGTCCCAGAAATTCTCTGGTTTCTACACAGATATTTCTCTTTTCTTGATCTAACAAATAACTTTTTATAACACTGTCCATGCTGTTTTTATAATACTGCATGGAGCTCTATGCTATTTAATGAGGCATTTCTCTTAATCAGTCTGAGGAGCTCTGAAATGTTTTCATGCTGTGCACAAAGGCAAGAGTTTATAGAATATGCTTAACTATAAATGTTCTCTATTTTCATCCATATGTAAATCAATAGACTTGGGAAGCTGGTGATCTCCTTAGTGTTTAGCTCACATTTTACTCACAAGGATATAGGTGGGCTATTGAAAATACTATTCACATAATTCTAAGTAAGTTTGAAAAAAATAATATAATTACGTAGAGTCCCTTTGCCTTTCATTATTAACAAAAAGAAAAGAATTTAAAAATCCATTATTATATGTCTGATTTTGAATTCTACACAGATGTTAATATTTAATTTCAAATATCTTCCCAGATGACTTTTTCTACGTGATGGAAAACATTAGGAGAAAAACGTGGGGCACCGCAGCCATAGATTTCATTGTCTCAAACCATGAAAAATAAAAAGAGCCACATCTGACAGAGACACACTTTTAGACTATATACTGTAGAACTGAATCAGTTGTACGTAACGACCAACATGCTGAGCTAAATTCCCATTGATGTGGTTCATTCGTCCACAAACGGAAACAGTGCTAATGTAAAAATTAATGTCACCTTTGTTTCATCTTCATTTTTACTTATGATGAAGCTTTGTTTCACCATATCCTTAACTTTTCTAGTTCCTTATAGCCATGTAATGAAGGTGAGAAAGAATATTTACTATCATTTCAAATGTTGGCTCTTTTATGTCTAATTCAAATGATTTCCTGAAGCATTGCTCTTAAGAGCTGGTTAGGGGTATGGTTGTGGACTGATGTCTGTAGATTACCATACATTTCTGTACTTTCCAATAGTGAGTAGAAGTGAAATAAAATTAGACTTTGTAAGCATAATTTAGGCATAATTCATCATGAAGATGAAACAATCAAAACATAAAGGCAGATTATATTTTGAGTGCACAAAAATAGCAAACAGTGGATTTTTTAACAGCATTCATATTGTTAAATATCTACACTCTGTCTTAAACTGAGGCAATGAGATTATAACCTTAATAGTTAAGCCAAGAATGCTAGTTGTGGTCAGATGACTCAGTCATTATCATTAGAGTACATACACAGGGAATTCGGTCATTGTGTTCCCAGCTGGCAGCTTTTACTAACATCTGGGTTATTAACATCAGAATCAGCAATCTAGCAAATTGTTCTCTCTAACATATCCAGCTAATCCTGGACCCAAATTAGTTCCCTTCCAAACCCACCTGCAGTAAATCCAGCAGTCAAGATTACCCTTGCACAGAATTACTTGAATTATATATAAAAGTAGATTAGGATTAAATATTCCAGAATTCATGCCTGGCTTTCTATCTGTAGACAACATTGAGTATGCTTTTGGAAAGTGAAAGTCAAGATGCCAACATTATTTGCTTGTCAGCGAAAAATTTCAATGAAGATTCAGAGATTCTAACTACCACTTAATCAAAGCTATTTGGAAAAAGAGACATTTTCCTCATATTTGAGACAATTGCAACAAATATCTTATCATAAATATTTGAACAGTTTTGAAACTGTTTGCTTATATGAAATATACTCATAACAGCTTTAAACGGCAGTTCTGCTACTGTGTAAGCTTCTTGATCCTTAAGATGGTTTCTGCCTTGTTCTTTATCCAGCTTAAGGAAATTTTATAATGCAGTGAAATGCAGTGAAAGGAATCTAAAGTTCCTGTGATAAATCTAACTAATATAAGTATTCTTACTGTACTTACAAACCATTAATATAATTTAATGCCAGATCATTTAAAAGTGAGATTTCTCAAATAGGTTCTTAAAGTTTAGTTGATTCTCTCTGATAAAAGGCAAACTCTCTCAGGGAAGAAAAAACTACAATGTAACACATTCATATGCACATAATTTAAAATTCTTGTGATGCCATCATAAACCAGCATGGGTTTTCTTTCTTTCTTTATTGTCGTTTTCTCTGATTGTATATCCCTTACGTAGAACCCTGTTGCTTTCCCAGGGAACACTGCTTTTGATTCAAATACACATCTGACCAAACCCAGCTCTACACTATTTCTATTAGCTCTCCATTCATGCATCTTGCATCTTGATAAAAAATTCCTTCGTTTTCAGACATGTTCCTTCCTCTACTCCTTTGTTATGCTGTTCCTTTCTTTTTTTAAGTGAAAGCAAGTTTATTCAGAAAGTAAAGGAATAAAGAATGGCTACTCCATAGGCAGAGCAGTGGCATGGACTGCTCAAGTTATTTCTTGATTATATGCCAAACAAGGAGTGTATTATTCATGAGTTTTCCAGGAAAGGGATTTCCCAGAACTGAGGATTCCTCCACATTTGAGACCATATAGGGTAACTTCCGGAGGCTGCCATAGCATTTGTAAACTGTAATGGCATGACAGTGCCATGGCATGTTAGGGAGTGTCTTTTAGCACGCTAATTAACATATAATGAGATATTTTTGACCTTTGTTACAAAGATATATTGTACTCAATACTTTGGATACAGTATCTTCAGTGTTGAGGTTGTTAATAGGAAAAATAAAGGTTTCCATAATCAAATATGTTTTGGTAAATGCTCCTAACAATATTTCTATCTTGCGGATATATAAAACATGTCCATCTTTAGAGCATAAAGTTTCAGAATAGATATCCAGTGAAAAAATCCGTATTTCCTTAATTTATTTGATACACAGTGCTTCTCTGGTATATGCAAACTCTTAGACTTTTAATACACAGAAGGACCTTACAAACCAATAGGGAAATAGGCTTCCTTAGAAAAAGAAACTAAGATTTGTAAAAGCAAGTTTTAAAGGAAGAAAAGTAAATTGTTTTCTCCAATAGTAATTAAGAAATAAAGATTAAAACAACCTTAGCTCTTTTCTACAAAGTTTTAAAAGTTTAAAAAGAAAAATGAGTGTGTTTAGAAACTTGTAAGCTAGTAGTGAAACTGAAAACCGGCTTACATTTCTAATAGGCTAGCTAGCCATACTTAACTGTGGTTAAAATACACATACTATTTTATTTGGCTATTTTTAACTACTTATCTTATGAAAATAATAAGCACTGTAATAAATGTATTCTGCAAGGTTGATCATTACAGTAGGATAGAATGAAAAAAAATCTAAATGTCCCACAAAATAAGATTAGTTAAATAATTTATGGTATATCTGTATCATGGAATTCTAGTCATTATAAAATCATATCAAGTAGATATTTTTACATGCAAATATGATCAAGAAAAATTATAAAGCAAGAATATGAAGTATTAAATACTAAATAGAGTATAGTTGGGTGTATGTTTCTGTGGTTGTATTTGTGTGTATACATATATGTATGTGTATATATATCCACAAATATATATATATATATATACAGGCACACACACACACACACACATATATATATATATATAGGGCATGTCTGTGTGGGTGTGGGTGTGCATATACACACACGGATTTTTTTTCACTGACAAGTGTAATCACTAATATGTTGGCAATAATTACGTTTGAGTGGTAAGTTCTTAAAAGTTGAATTTAATTGCTTAGCTTAGTTACATTTACAAAAATTTCTCTAATGGGATTAATTATTGCTAGCAAAATAAAGTCATTTAACTTTTCTTCAAGTACTTCATCTAGCAAGCTTTTAGTGGCTCTTTCAGGCAGTTAAAGATCTTTCTTCCATGTTCCAAAGGCACTTTGTTCACTTATCATATGGGTATCAATATATGTTTCCTTGATTGATTTACCGGTAGATTTTGAGCCTCCAAAGAGAAAGGCTGTGATCAGATTTTCTTTCTATTCTCTGGTATTAGCACAGTGCTTGACTCATAATAGCATTAATAATAGTTTTTGGAGCAAATGAACGAATAAATCATTAAGTAAGTTTGACCAAATGCATAAAAAGATAAATGAAATTGTTCTGGCTAGGTTTAATTATCAAAAACTACTTCAAGCTAAATGCCGCAGGTATTTAATGCATTTCTACCTTTTAAATTAAAATAGCTCATCCAGAGCCATGCACACTCTGAGCCCTCAATTAGTATTGATTGATATAATTCTATGAGAGGCATGAGTTAGGTTAGTAAATGACATGGGGAATCTCAATTCAAATCATGTTTCTAAGTGGTAACCAAAGCTGTAAGTGAATCTGTTACGTGGCAATTCTATTTAGAGAAGAGAATTGGGGCTAGGCTTTAAAGTAATTTTTAAAATAAGAAAACCTACAATATGTTTTCATTTGAAACATGTTTACATTTCATTCCAGCATCATAACACAAAACCATATAACATTTGTATATGCCTAAAATAATAACAGTAATAATAATTATAATTTGCTACATTGAATCACCTAATCACAACTATTTATACATATTGAGAGTTAAAAAGGGAATGAAATATTTCCTTTTTCATTTTTGATAAAGCCTAATCCTGGAAAATATTACAGTAATTATAGCAAATATTTGCTCTCTTCATCAATCTGTTTGTCTAAGACCATGCTAACTAATTTATATATCCTTGTGATCATGTTAATAGCTGCATAAGTAATTATAATTCTCCATATTTTATAGATGAGGAAACTGTAGTACAAGAAGTATAATTTATTTAGGGTCATATAATTTCTCCTTTACAAAACTGAGGCTGGCTAGTATCAGAATCTGTGCTTTTAAATGCAATGCTAAAGTGAGGAAAATTATTATGACCAGAAGAAATCTCCACTTAATGGAAAATATTCAATCTTGTGTGTTATAAGTCAACTAGTAAATGTTTTTATATGCTTTATATATTCAGTATTCTATATTTTATATATTTTCTGGGTTTCAAAAATTATGTGTATATATATATATATATAGAGAGAGAGAGAGAGAGAGAGAGAGAGAGAGAGAGAAATGACTTATGGAAGATAATAACCAAACAGTTAAATGAAAAATGCTTTTGAGTCAATGTCAAAAAGCAACATATAAAATGTGAAAGACATTTTCTTAAGATGCTGATTTGAAGAAGAGGACTACAAGTCAAAGTGTAAGGGTACATGCTTTCTTTCCCTGATGTCAAGATACAGCATACCCTAAATAAAATGAAAAGTATATATTAAGTGTTTGACAATTTTTAAAATCCTTACACTATCATATAAAATATTGGTCCACTATAATCTCTGAAAGACATAGACAATCACTATCACCAGATGCTAATTTTTGAAATGAGAGAAAATTCATCTTGGCAAAGAGACTAAGATACAAAGTCAAGATTAAAGGCACTATGATTACTAAAAAAGGCAAAATAAGCTTTAACTAGGAATGTTTCACATCTTAAAAGAAAGACGAACAAATATCTCAGGAATTAGAATTGGAACTATACTTATCTGACTCCAGTGATAGAGCCGTAATGTTGTTCGTACTCAGCATCAAAGAATGTTTATACAAATTCACCTACTCTCTTCATCAAGTAGTGAGAAATGAATGGTAGTCCTTGTCTAAAATCATGAAAAGAAAGCCACATATATTTTCATAATATGTTTTAATACTCCTGGATATAATAGATTTCTAGGTGAGTCTCAAAGTGTTGACAGGTGTCTTGCTTGTTTGAGTAACTGCTAGTCTCCCACTTCAAATGGGAAGAGGGATTATGATGGACAGTGGAGTCTCAGAATTTATTTCTGAAAGGTCTGTAAGCCAAGTCAAATTTAACATCATGGACTACAACACAGAACACAGCCTCTAATCTGGTGAACATTTCCAGAAACTTGATAACAGCTTTCTTTCCCAAACAAAAACATTTCACATATTTTAAGAAAATTGTCTTTTGCACCTTAAGTGTGTTTTTTACATTTAAATACGTCCACTAAGTCTTCATTAAAATAGTAAGAGTGAGAAATGGGCAAAACATTCCCAACTAAGGGAAATATTGAAATAGATATGGTACATCCATATGCTAAAAAAATGCAGTTTATATAAATCTGTCTAAAATAATTTTAATGACATGGGAAAATGATTATTACATAAAAATTTTAAATAAAATATGATGTAATTTTTTTACATGTTTTGAATTTCTCCCTCCACACTGTCAGCCTTGCTGCTATGGTTGCTACTTATCTTTCTCAAATGAACAATGTATAAAATTCCCTGGAAGATGAAGAGGGAAACAAACAGAAACTGAGATTCGAATTTTGGACATTTAGTCAGTTCATTGACGTAATTCTCAAATCCTGCACAGCAGCCTTCAAGTGGACACTGTTTAAATGTACACATCAGCTAAATTATAAAAAAAATTTTACCAGTCATGGACTTTCAAGTTTTTTAATTAATGTATGAATATGACAAAAATGTACATTTAGAAATGTCTTAACTATGAAATATATGAAAAATACCTCTCAAAACCTCCTCTAAATCTACAGGAAATTTTTCTTGAATTTTTTTCTTGCTGTTGCACAATTTCTAACGGGGAAAGTGGGGAGAAATGTATATAACTATAGACCACTGCCATCCAGGAAGAGGCAGCAGCAGAAAATTCAGCATTATCAAAAGTCTTGCTGGCAGCCTTGCAAGCCTAATGCTTGATTTTGCTGGTGTTTCAGGGTGGAGGTTGATTCACATTCACAAAATTCCTAAGAAACAAATGCTTAAAGCCGGTGTTAATTTATGTATTACAAGAGAAATAAAGATGTCAATAGATTGAACATTTGTGTTAGTGTAACTAGCAGATTCTCCTTCTAAGACAAGCAGGATCCCTATTTATTATGAGGTGGCTTGGTGAGACTGAAGTTACTGTCAGACCAAAGAGAGTAGCTCTCTGATTCAATATATAATTACTCAAGCTCAGCTAGCTTTGTGGGAGCCTAGTGTTTCCCACTCACTCAGAGCAATGCAACTGGGAGGAAGACCTTAAGGCACAAGGCTGTGAATGAACATGTTCTATGGCCATTGGTTAGAGGGATAGGAATCAGCAAAATTGTTTATATGGCTTCCTTTGTCCTTATTTTTATTTTACTAATCAGCCATCTGCCAACAAACACTCACAGACAAATTTGTTTGAAATCTTTCCTGAGCTATGTTAATATCATCAGTCAATTTTTCACATATGTCAATTTAGAGGCATTAAGTGCTGAGTTTTTATAATTATTGTGGATGCATAATAGTTGTTCATATTTATGGGGTACACGTGATGCTTTGATATAGGCACAAAATTTGGAATGATCAAATCAGGATAATTGGGATATCCATTACCTGAAGCATTTATCATTTCTTTGGGTAAGAAACATTTCAATTCCACTCTTTTAGTTTTTTTGAAATACACAATGAATCATTGTTAACTATAGTTGCCCTGCTGTGCCATTGAATACTAGATCTTATTCATTCTCTCCAACTACATTTTTGTGCCCATTTTTTAACTTAATCTTGACGGACAAGGTCTGGCTCTGCCCATAAGTTATACTAATACAAGTTGAGCATGTTTTATCCAAGATATTTGGGACAAGAAGTGTTTCATATTTCTGACTTTTTCAGATTTTAGAATATTTACATGTACATACTGAGATGTCTTGAAGATGAGACCCAACTCTAAACAGAATTCATTTATAATTTCATATTCACCTTATAAACATAGCCTGAAGTTAATTTTATACAATATTTTAAATAAATAATTTTGTGCATGAAACAAAGTTTTTGTACATTGAACCACCAGAAAACAAATGTATCAGGTATGAGATTTTCTACTTGTGGCATCATGTTTGCACTCAAAAAGTTTCGGATCGGGGTGCATTTCAGAGTTCAGATTTTCTTTAATTAGGGATGCTCAATCTGTATACTGTATTATGTGAAATTTTGTCAAGAAAAATACATCAACTATGTTTATAGCCAGACAAAATCTATATTTTTAGAAAGGAAATATTTGCAAAGGAAATTTAACATAATTAAAGACTAACATTAATAAAATATAATTTTTGAACCTGAATAAGCTACTTTCTGTACGTTCTCGACAATTCAGCAAGTAGCGTTATTCCCTCCAAGGTGTAAATATGAGGCTTCTCCCAATACAGACCAAGTTTTATTTTGTTTTTGTTGCACTCATTGTCATTAATCGAAATAATTTTTTAAATGTGCAGATTGGAAGAATAAGTGCTTTTTTAAATCTTCCACAGCATTCAAATCCTCTTATTTCTAGTTTTCCTTAGTAAAAATGAGTTCTATGTCAACATAACAGAATTTTTAGCTCAGGACTGAGCCACAGTTGGGCAATGATGTCATTGCATTATGCTCAAAACAAGTTAACTCTGGAAGCCATTTGAGCCCCATTCATCTTGAAACCTGATTCTCAATTTTCGCTTGCCAATAGTACCTCTGTTGCTTACTGCCAGAGCTTGTTGTCAGCTAGAATTTTAGATAGAGATTATAGCTCAAAGAAAGGGAGAGCTATGTAACCACTATATTATACTTGGACCACAGAGGTAATTAATTACCTTTTCATCTGAGAATTTCAAAGAAGCCTACTAATTGTGTTTAATGAAGCTTCAGGTTTCCCTAGGGAGATGTGAATTTGGGTTATATGCCTTTGAATGCTGTTGATGGGTCACTACCAGGATTCACTGTTTTACTTCAGTCTACCACTTGCATTGAGTATTGAGGATCTCTACAAATCAGCACTGCCACTCATAAACCATACAAGAAATTAAAACATGGAATCCAGCCTGAACAGGACCTGTGTTTTAAGTATTAAGGGTAAAATACAAAATTACTAAAAAACTACTGAAAAACTGTATTTGATACTTCTCCATCTAATAAGAAATTATCTTCTTACTGTGCCACTGCCACATCAAACATCAACAAAAGACCATTTGCTTTTTCCTGACTCAATTATTAAATGGTCCGTTACAAGATGGCCTTTTATTCTCTTGCAGCAGGTGTTTCACACTCAAATAATGAGCCTTATGATGTAGGCACTGCATCCTTAGTTCCAGCTAAAACCTAGACTCCCACCCAGTTGGGCAGAAGTGAATATGATAATTGACTGGTGACTCAGAGAGGACAAAGGACATTTGTGATTCATCCATGACTTAATGATGAGCCTCTTATAGCCCATCAACTATTTTAGCAATTTTAAGAGAACAGTCTGCCAAAGTGTACTCCTGCTGGTATTAACATGACAATTCAACTAGTAAAAGAAAGATTTTGACTATTTGTGTAAACCCCAAAATATCTGAATGAAAAGGAAAACATTCAGCCATTAATAACTTTGGTCTTCTATGGAGAAAGTATCTAGATAAAATTTGTTTCTTCATCTAAGTGTTGAGACATTGCAAGGTACTTCTTTTCTGAACAAAAGGTTACCTGTAATGTTATTAGGCTGGGATGTCGAATTTTTATGAAAAAACTGTTATTAAATTATGTAAATGCTACTTTTAAAAATGTATTTTTATTTTTTGAGACAGTTTTGCTCTTGTCACCCAGGCTAGAGTACGTTGGCACGATCTTGACTCACTGCAACCTCCGCCTCCTGGGTTCAAGCGATTTTCCCACCTCAGCCTCAGTAGCTGGGATTACAGCCTCAGTAGTTGGGATTACAGGTGCCTGCCACCACGCTTAGCTAATTTTTTGTATTTTTAGTAGAGATGGGGTTTCACTATGTTGGCCAGGCTGATCTCGAACTCCTGACCTCAGGTGATCTGCCTGCCTCGGCCTCCCAAAGTGCTGGGATTACAGGCGTGAGCCACTGCACACAGTCGTAAATGCTACTTCTTAAAGAAAACTTAAGGCCAGTGACTTAGATGCTTACAAAATTTCTGCAGGAGGAGGAATAGAACAAGAGGGCAGAATAGAGCCCTTTAGCAATTGTCTTCCTGTAGCAACAGATTAAACAATCCATGAAAGCAAGTACTTTTACAGGCCCCCGCAAATTAAGTGAGCTATTACCGTACCTGGTTTCAACATAGCATCAAGGAAAGTGGAATTGCAGAAGGTAGAAAGGACAGTCTTGTATTGCCTATGTCACTCTTCTTCCAACCTTAGGCAGCTCAGCACAGAGAAAATCTGTGTACTTCGGAGAGGGAGATAGAAGTGAGTGTGAAACTTTGCATTGGGATTCAGTGCTGCCTTGTCAAAGTGGAATACTGCAGAGGGTAGAATTCTGCCAATGCTCATGGAAGGAGTATTTAAACCAGTCCTGTGCCAGAGGGAAATTCCCCACCTTAGCTGGAGGAACCCAAGTCTGAACTGGCTTTACCACCAGCTGATGAAAATGACCTGGGAACCGGAATAAATTTGAATGGCAGTCAGGTCACAAAGAATGCAATCCTAAGCCAAGCCCTGGTGCTGCACTCATCTCAGAGACAGTGGACTTTGGTTGTTACCCAATGCAACACCAGTTGTGGCAGCCAGTGGAGTACCTGTGTCGCCTATCCCCCAATTCCACGCAGTGTAACTCTGGGAGAGATTCCTTCTGCTGGGGGCAAGAAGAGGGAAGAGTAAAGAAAAATGTGTCTTATAACTTGGGTACCAGCTCAGCCACAGTCAAATAAAGCACAAAGCAGGTTCCCGAAGCCTCAAATTTCAGGTCTTTGCTCCTGGATGGTATTTCTAGGTCCACCTTGGATCAGAAGGGAATCCACTGCCCTGATGGGATGAACATAGTTCTGGAAGAATTCATCACTGCTGATTAAAGTGGTCTTGGGCTTTGAATAAATATCAGCGGTAGCCAGGCAGTAGTGAACATAGGTCTTGTACAAGCTCCAGTACTGTGTTTGTCTGCAAGGCCTCAAGTGCAACCTTGTGCAGTGCCAGCTATAGTGACCACAGCAGTGCCTTTGTCACCCATCCTCCATCTTAATTTATTCATTGACCCAGTGGTCATTCAGAAAAAAATATTATTTAAAATCCATGTGTTTGTACAGTTTTCAAAGCCTCTATTATTGAATTCTAGTTTTATTGCTTTGTTGTTGGGGAAAATAATAGATACGATTTAAATAATTTTTTTTAAAAATGGAGACTTGTTTTGTGTCCTAATGTGTGATCTGCCTTTGAGACTACTCCATCCATGACCTGAAGAAAATAACATGTACTCTGTAGCTGCTGGATGAAATGTTCTATAATTATCTATTAAGTCCATTTCCTCTATGTACAGAGTAGGTTTGATGTTTCTTTTTTGACTTTCTCTCTACGTGATTCACAATAGCCAAGATTTGGAAGCAACCTAAGTGTCCATCAACAGATGATTGGATAAAGGGAATGCAGTACATACATACAATGGAGTCATAAATTCAGTCATAAAAATAATGAAACCCTGTCATTTGCAACAACATGAATGGAATTGAAAGACATTATGTTAAGTGAAATAAGGCAGACACAGAAAGAACAACTTTACATATTCTCATTCATTTGTCGGATCTACAAAATAAAACAATTGAACTCATGGAGACAGAGAGTAGACTGATAGTTACCAGAAGGTAGTAGGGGACAGAATCAGTGGGGATGGTTAATGGGTAGAAAAGTATACTTAGATACAATGTATAAGATCTAATATTTCATAACAGAACAGAGTTAACACAGTCAACAGTTTATTGCACGTTTAAAAATAAATAAAAGAATAAAATTTGAATGTTTTTAACATGAATAAATGATAAATACTTGAGGGGATGGATATCCCATTTATTCTGATGTGATTATTATTCACGATATACCTGTATAAAAATATCATCCCAGCTAAGATGGCTTTCATGCAAAGACAGGCAATAATAAATGCTGGCAAGCATGTGGAGGAAAAGAAATCCTCACACAAAGTGGGTAGGAATATATTTTACTACAACTACTATGGAGAACAGTATAGAGGTTTCTCAAAAAACTAAAAACAGAACTAACATATATGATCCAGTAAACCCACCTATAGAGTATATATTCAAAAGAAAGAAAATCAGTATATAGAAGGGATTTTCTATTTTCTGCACTTTCATGTTCATTACAAGATTATTCACAATAGCCAAGATATAGAGTTAACCTAAGTGTTTATTAGCAAATGAATGGATACAGAAAATGTGATATATATATATATACACAATGGAATATTATTTGGTCACAAAAATAGAATGAAATCCTCTAATTTGCAACAACACGGATGGAACTGGAGGACATTATGTTAACTGAAATAAACCAGACACAGAAAGAGAAATATTACATATTCTCATTCTTATGTGAAAGGAGAGAGTAGAATATGGCTACCAGAGGCTGGAAAGGGTAGTGGGGAGGGAGGAAAAAAGAGGGGAGTGGTAATGGGTACAAAAGTACAGTTATAAAAGGAATAAGAGCTAGTGTTCAAAAATACAATAGGAAGACTATAGTTAACAATAATTCATTTCATAATTCAAAAAACTAAAGGAGTGAAATGTTCTTAATATAAAGAAATAATAAATTCTTGAGGTCATATATACCCCAAATTACCCTGATTTGGTCATTGCATATTGTAGATTTGTATCTATAAATATCACATGTACCCCATAAATATGAGCAACTACTCTGCATCCATAATGATGTTTAAAATTATTTCTAGTTCCTAAAATATGACAACACAAAATTCCTCTGGGTTATCTTAACATATTGCTTAGATAACATATGGTATCACAACAAAAGGAGGAGGAGGAGGAGAAGAAAAGAAGCAAGGAGGAGGAGAAGGAGGAGAAGGAGAAGGAGGAGAAGGAGAAGGAGGAGGGGGAGGAGAAGGAGAAAGAAAGAGAAGGAGAGGGAGAAGAAGGAGAAGCAGCAGAAGCAGCAGAATAAGCAGAAGCAGAAGAAGGAGAAGAGGGAGGAGGGGGAGGGGAAGGAAGGAGGGGGAGGGGAGGAAGAGGAGGAGGGGGAGAAGGAGGAGGAGGGGGAGGAGGAGGGGGAGGGGGAGGAGGAGGGGGAGGAGGTGGAAGAAGGGAAGGAGAAGGAGGAAGAAGAGAAAACTCACCTAAGATACTGAATACACAATGACCAAATGTACTCTCAGACAAAATGACCAAAACAAACAAACAAACCCACAGGCACTTTCCAGTAAAAAGGATGGCAGCTGAAGAGAGAAACGAAAAATTAAAACAGAAGGAAAAAGATGTGGGTAAGTGTTTCTCATATTCATTCAGAAATGTATAATTTGGTCTCATTGTGAAACTTCCAAAATGTTTTCAAAGTGTTTTTATAGAGTTTTGGTTTCTCTTTTTTCTTCAGAGCAGAAAATATAAGCTTAAAAAGGAAACTTAACAAGTAACTTCTCTGTACTGAGAAACTTGGAAATTATTAAGGACAGATTTTGTGTTTCTTTAAAAAAAAAAAAAAATGGACTGACATATATAAAGTCACTAAGATAAAGCAACACATATAAGGCTCAGCTCACGAAATAAAAATATCAAAAGTTTAAAAACGTAGACTGTGGATTAATTTAATACATTTAGCTTAATTTAAATAAAGACACTTGGCTTAACTTAAATAAAGGATATCTCTATGGCAAAGATTCCGAAGTGAATTTCAGGGATCTGATAATACAACATGTTCTTGTAGCTCAGAAAAATCTAAGGATTAAGTTAGATACACAAGAACTTCTAACTTTACTAATTTTGTTCAATCACTTTTTTTTCCTATATAATGCTTCAAATAAAATTACCTGATTCATAGTCATAAAATATTATATTCTATGAGAATTTTAGTGTGGAAGTACTGTGCCTGTAATTATTCTTATTGTTTAAAATAATAACTTTATTATCAGAAATCTAAACTTTTATTGAGCATTAGATTTCAGATAAAAGCCAATATTACTCAATATATGATTATTTTAACATAGATAACAAAGCTCAGTTTACACCTTTTATAGAATGCTATATACGTTAAACTTTGATCCCTTCAGAAAAATTCTTAAAAATCTATATGGTGAAAATTTCAGATAACTTTGCGTCATGCTAGGGTCATGAGAATCGACTTAAGTCATAAAAAAAATAGGCAAACAACAGAGGCTTTTAAATCTTTCGATTATTTTAGTAAAGGTAATTTTTACCAGTTAATATTTTTATTTAGGTTAAGTTAAAATATTATCTGTGGCTACATGCCTAGAAAATGAAATGATAAATAGTATTACTTATTGTAGAATATTTAAAAATTAGTAAAAGTTATATAAAATTTAAAATTTGTTTTATTCTAAACACTTATTTGAAAATAAATTTCATCTCTTTTTCTTATTTCTTATTTTAAACATGTATTTTAATTGTATATATTTGAGATGTACAACATGATGTTTTAATATACATATACACAGTGGAATGATTACTAGAGTCGAGCCAAGAAACATATCCATCATCTCACATAATTTTTTTCCATGGTAAAAGCATCTAAAATCTACTTTTCTAGCAAATTTCTGGTATACAATATTATTAACTGTAGTCCTCATCCAATACATAAGACTTATTCATTTTATACAACTGCAACGTGGTACTCTGACTTATATCTATTTTCCCCATGTTCCCACCACCAGAAATCAGTATTTTATGATCTGTTTCTATAATACACATTTAACTAATTTTAAACTCTACATATAATTGAGATCATGCTTTAGTTTTCTTTCTGTGTCTTGCTTATTTCACTTAGCACAATGTTTTCCAGATTTATCCATTCTGTTGAAAATGGAAAAATCACCTTTTTTAAGGTTAAATTTTATTTCTTAATATATTACTTTTTTTATTCATTCATCTAGTGGCAGAAACTGAGGTTGTTTCCATAGCTTGGCTATGGGGATTAATGGCTCAATGAACATAGATGCACAAATACAAGATACTGATTTCATTTTCTTTGGATTTATACACAGAAGAGAAATTGTTGGGTCACATGGTAATTCTAGATTTAATTTTTGAAGAAGCCCCCAATTTTCTATAATGACTGTCTCAACTTACATACCCAACAACAGTGTACAAGCATCCCCATTTTTCCACCACCTCACCACCACTTATTGTTTCTTCATTACATATAAAGGTAATTTATTAATCCACACAAAAATCATAATAAGGATAATAAGAAAAAGCAATGACAAGAGAAGAAACACAAATACCTAAAAATATATAACAATGTTGAAGTCAGTAATGATAAAACACAGCAAGTTGAAATAGCCATTGAATAAATATGTTAAATTGCCACTTTGAAAAAAAAAAAAAAAAAAAAAATAGTCATCCTAATAGATTTGAGGTGATATTTCATTGTTGTTTTGATTTGCATTTCTCTTGTGATAATAGAAATTAAGCACCTTTTTAAATACCTGTTTGTCATTTATAAATCTTGAGGAATAGATATTTCTCAAATGAAAACATACAAAATGTCAGTTCCTTTGCCCATTTTAAAATTAAATCATTTGTTTTTTCATAATTGAATTGTGAGAGTTTGTTATATATTTTGGAAGGTAACTCTATTAGATATATGGTTCACAAATATTTTCACTCAATCTCTGGGATGCTTTTTTGTTTTGCTGATTGTTAATTTTGCTGTACAAAAGCCTTTAAATTTAATGTATCTACTTGTTCAGTTTTGCTTTTCTTGCTTGTACTTTGGTGATCATATAAAAAATCATCGCTGAGTTCAATGTTGTCAAGCATTTGCCCTATATTTTCATCTAGGTGTCTCATGTTTAGGTCTGTCATGTATTTTAAATTTATTTTTACATATAGGGTCCAATTTCATTCTTTTGCATGTGGATATCCAGTTTTCCCTTCAGCAGTTATTTTAGAGATTCTTCTTTCCTCATTTTTTTTTCATAGTGCCCTTGTTGAAAATTAGTTGATCATACATGCTTGGGATTATTTCTGGGCTTTATTCTGTTCCATTGGTCAGCATTTTCATGCCAGAGACATACTTTTTTGGTTCCTATGGCTTCGTAGTGTCCTTTGAAATCAGGAAGCGTGATGCCTCTGGTTTTATTCTTTTTCTTAAGATTGCTCTGACAATTCAGGATATTTTGTGGTATTACGCAAATTTTAAGATTTTTTTTCTATTTCTGTGAAAACTGTCCTTTCAATTTTGATAGGTATTAAACTAAATATATAAGTTACACTGGGTAGTATGAACATTTCAACAATATTAATTTGTTCAGTCCATGAGCACTGAATATCATTTTATTTGTTTCTTCATTTTATCAATATTTTATAGATTGCAGTGTACACATTTTTTATCTCCTTAGTTAAATCTACTGTTAAGTATTTTACTCTTTTCGATGCTATTATAAAAGAGATTGCTTTCTTAATTTCTTTTTGGATAGGTCATTATTTAGGTGAAGAAGTGCAAATAATTTTTGTATTTTAAGTTTGTATCCTGCAATGTTTCTGAGTTCATTTATCAGTTCTAACATTTTTTGTGTGATCTTTAGAATTTCTACACGAAAGATCATGTGATCTACAAACAGGGATAATTTTACTTCTTTTTTTCCAATTTTGATGGCTTTCTTCTTTTCTTATCTGATCACTCCTGCTGATACTTCCAGTATAATGTTAAGCACAAGTGACAAGAGTAGGCTGTGGTTATTTATAGTACCTTTTTATACTAGTTATCAGTTATCAGTGATCTACACACCACTACTACAGCAGTAGAGTATACTCAAGTTGATTATATATTTACTTGTACCAGTGAATTTAAAATTTCATATTGTTTTATGTTACTAATTCTCCACCTTTTATTTATGCTTAAAGAACTCCCTTTAGTATTTATTGTAAGGCAAGTCTAGTGGTGATGATCTCCCTCAGCTTTTGCTTATCTGTTATTGTCTTTATCTCTCCTTCATCTTCAAAGAATAATTTATTTGTTGTAATATTCTTAATAATTTTTGTTGCTTTTTCCAACTCTTTGAGTTCCAGTCTCTCCTGTCCTGCAAAGTTTTGCTGAGAAAACTTCTTTAACCTTATCAAAGTTCCCTTGTCTGTAATGTGCTTTTTCAATACTATTGCTTACAAAATACTTTCTTTGTCTTTGATTTTTGACAGTTTGATTAAAATGTATCTTGGGGAATTCTCCTTTGGACTGAATCTGATTGGAGATCTTTTAGTTTCATGAGTCTGGATATTCATATTTTTTCTCAGACTTGGGAATTTTTAAGACGTTATTTCTTTTAACAAAGCATTTTACACATTTCTCTATTTTTCTCTCTCTTCTTCAGAAACTCCTATTATGCAAAACTTAGCTGTCTTAATGGCTTAATGGTATCCCACAGATTCTGTAGGCTTTTTTCATTCTTTGTCATTTTTTCCTGTTTTTTTCTCCTCTGACCAAATGATTTGTCTTCAAGTTCACTTATGCTTTCTTCTACATAGTACAGTCTTTGTTGAAGCTCTGTGTTTGCATTTATTTTACTCATTGTATTCTGTAGCTCTGAATTTTCTGGGGTGCTTTTGTATTCTAACTCTTTGTTGACATTCTTGTTTTTTCTCGTATTTTTTCCCAGATTTCATAAAAAAATTTATTCTGGATAATCTTATAGTTCACTGAGCTTCTTTAAACAATTATTTCTAATTGTCAGGCAATTTCTGGAACTCCAGTTCTTCAAGGCCAGTTATTGAAAAATTATTTTCTTTCTGTAGTGATGTCATGTTTCCCTGATTTTTTGTGATACTTGTCACCCTGAAAAGGTGCTCATTTGAAAAACGTAGTCATATTTTCCAGGCAGTATATATTAGCTTTGGTAATAAAAAGCCTTCATCTGGTACCAGGGGAAATGGGTCACTCTTGGGCACACTGTGGCCACAAATCTAGTGGTGTAGGTTGCCAAGTTTGTGGGCCTGTGGTGACTCCAGGTCCAGTTGGACATGGTGTCATATTGAGTTAGACAACTGAACTCTGGGATGTCAACAACTGTGTGATCCTTGGTGGTGAGGGCTGTAGGAGGTCCACAGTGGCCATAAGGGCTCTTAGGGTCCTTAGCAACAACTTGGGTTCAGCAGCAAGGTGCTGGGGCAGGAAGTGATGGGAGCCAGAACTTGTGTGTACACATTCTGCTGCAGATGTTGGCTGACAGCACATGTGTAGCAGCAGAGTGCCAGCTGCAGCCTTGTGCATGGTGGTATGGTACAGAGTTAGAGGCAGGGGCTGGAGTCAACTGTGGTGCATGAGTTTTGTTGGAGGCTGGTAGTATGAATGTGCACCACTGCAAAGTCAACTGTAGGCTGGCAACAGGGGTCAGACCAGCTGTGTGTTTGTAGGTTTCTGAGGGCACAAACTAGAGTTGTATATGTACATTCAACTATAGGAACTAGCTATGGCTTTCAGCAAACACTAGGCGGTAGAGTTGGCTGCTTGTGCACATGCAGCTACGGAGGCTGGTGTTAGTGGCATGAATGAGCCTACATACAGGGGTTAGCTATTGGTGCATGGCAATGGGGCAAGAGCTTACGCTGGGAAATCCCAGGTCATTTGCATGCACATGCACAGTGGCTATGCTGGGTCCCTAGGCCAAAGCACCCATAGCAGCAGCATGTTGGATGGCTCTGGGGAAAGAAAAGGGAGAAGGGTGGTTGCTGTTCTTTCTCAAGTGAACATTGAGCTCTTCCAGAGTTATTTTCATTCATAAATAGCTACCAAATTCTTGTTCTTTGTGGGAAAAAGCAATGCTGGGACCTCCTACTCTACCATCTTGCTGAAATTGCTCCTTCATTAATGATTCTTTTCAGTATCAAAGCTTTTTCTTCTTCATATGCCAGGCTTATCATATTGATTCATAATGTTTTCAGAATAAAGAATTATTCCAAGTTGTTTTATGTATTGTTCTTAATTGTAGAGCTTTTTCAGAACCACTGCACAATTGCTTTGGCTTTGGGGTATCTGAATATATTGAAGAGAGTAATTTTAATGAATCATCTGTTTTAGCAGGACACTGGTCAAATATCACCCACAAGAGAATGTTAACATATTTAATCGCGCTAGTCAAATTCTATGTACCCTGTTTTGATAAACAGCTTTGAGGGGGGAAGACAAAGAAAATTAACATTTATTGAGTACATGAACTCTGGTAGATATTAATTGACACAACTAACCTGGAACATAAATATTACTATCCTCATTTTATAGGTGAGGAAACCGAGGCTCAGAGAACTTTAATTATTGGGTTAAGGTTAGACTTTAAGTTTAGATACTTAGAAAGTAGCATAATTGAGAATTCTCTTTAGGGGTTCCTGTCTCTAAAACTCATTGATGTTCTTTCTTTTCAAAGATACTGCATCTAACACAGTTTTCTAATCTAGCAGAGTTGGATTGTTTTCTAATCTAAAAAAAGTTGGATGTATTAGTTTATATTCTAAAATTTTGTGACACTGTTCATTTGTGTCTGTTGTAAAGAGCTACTAATGTGGCCTCTTTTGGGCTCTATGATTAGCTGAGAGATTTCTACAGGTCCCCCCACCTTCCTCTTCTTTTTTGAATATCACTATAATTGAATTTTGATATTTCCATCTTGAAAGTCACCCAAAGAGGCCTCTAAAAGATGCCTCTGGTGCACCCCCTTTGCAAATATGATTAACTTGGGCTATGCCATCTGACAGGGTTACCCCCAATGTTCATCAAGGGGTTTCTTTGAAACTTCCCCTCGTTCATCTCTCCATATCCGCTTCACTCCCAATATCCAATCATTTGTCAAGCACTAATGTGACAGTAGCCATAGGAGAGGAAAAAGGTGGATGGATTTGAAAGGTTTCCAGGCATGTTGGCTAATGCCCGCAATCCCAGCACTTGGGAAGCCAAGGTGGGTGGATTCTTTGAGTCCAGAAGTTCAAGACCAGACTGTGCAACATGGCAAAGCACCATCTCTACAAAAAATACAAAAATTAGCCAGGCATGTAGACCCAACTACTAGGGGGCTGATGTGGGAGGATCATTTGAGTCCAGGAGGTGGAGGCTGCAGTGATCTGAGATCATACCACTGCACTCCAGCCTGGGCAACAGAGCAAGACCCTGTCTCCAAAAATAATAATAATAATTAATTAAAATAAAAGGTTTAAAGTACACAGCACTGAAAGAATGATGTAGCTAGTCCAGCTGTGTGGAATACAGTAACATTGTCTTTTGCCTCCTCTTATGTCTCTGCATAAACATAACTGGGCTACAGGACCAGTTAGGTGCTCCCTAAAAATATTATCATTGTGCCTTCCATTTTTCCTTGTAGCATTTCCCATATATTTTAATAAATAGTTGTAGGTACACAATCTGTGTAGTGTGTATCTTCCTAGTGGATTCAATATTCATAAGGGAAGGCAGATGAATTTTGCCTTGTGGAACACTATTCTATTCCAATATGTAACGTATTACCTGACACATACTAGGAACTAAAAAAAGATTTGTTGAAAAACAAACAATTCTGTAGTCCCAGCTACTCGGGAGGCTGAGGCAGGAGAATGGAGCCGAGATCGCGCTACTGCACTCCAGCATGGGCGACAGAACAAGAATCCATCTCAAAAAAATAAAAAAGAAAAAAAAAAAAGAAAAACAATTGATTGTTAGAATCTAAATATTTCCCCTGCTATCAAATTGATTTATTAAATTTTAACTTTTGATTTTCCATAATAGTTATGAAGTATTCCTAATTTATCTTCTAAGAGTATTCTATTTCCTGTCTATGATCTCTGCTTATGTGCAACATTCTTTAATTGTTTTTCATTTGTTTGTTTGTCTTTTTTGTCTCTCTTTTAGGGGCATTATGTACATTGTCTCCAAGTTTACATTGAAGCTGGCTGTTTTGAACATCTCTCATGCATCATTTCAGATGCCCTAACCTTCTCCTGTCTTTTTTTGTTTGTTTTTGTTTTTGTTTTGTTTTGTTTTGTTTTTCAGACGGAGTCTCGCTCTGTCGCCCAGGCTGGAGTGCAGTGGCATGATCTCGGCTCACTGCAAGCTCCGCCTCCTGGGTTCACACCATTTTCCTGCCTCAGCCTCCCGAATAGCTGGGACTACAGGCGGCCGCCACCATGCCCGGCTAATTTTTTGTATTTTAGTAGAGACCAGGTTTCACCGTGTTAGCCAGGATGGTCTAGATCTCCTGACCTCGTGATCCACCTGCCTCGGCCTCCCAAAGTGCTGGGATTACAGGCGTGAGCCACCACGCCTGGCCTCTCCTGTCTTTTTCAAAGCAACCATTGTGTAAAGCAGTGATCATTTATGTAAAGTTCCAATCAGCCTCATGGTGGACAGCCTGGTGGCATCCAAATTGCACATGCGCCTTTCAGCTCCTGCCCTTGGACTTCTTTGTTGAGAGATGGGTATAGGACTCTGAAGAAACCTCTTTGTCAAAATGACTTATGGGCATACGACTTGCAGATTAAATGCATTCCCCTTCCTTTCCCAGAGAGATGGTCCTGAAATATATTTCACAAGGCTTCTCGGAAAGTTCCACAGTGTAGAGAAGCCAGTTGCCTTTAGTGATGGCCAACTGGTTCCCTCATCATTGATTTGGCTTTGACACTTCCTAGTTTGCTCCCACTGTCCCTTCCTCTTCAGGAAAGGGTTCATGCATATGACTTTGCTTCAGGTCTGCTTTCTCAAAACACAAGCACAGCAGTGGCTTGTTCAGTATAACCTATTCAAATGGCAGTAGAATATAACCAGAATCCCAATAACCAATAAAAATTCTGTAATAATAACAGTGTTTCTGCTTTTATATGCTCCATTAACACAGCCTCACTGCTTTTTAAATTTTCTTTTCCTTTCATCGCAATGAAATCCATACACTTACTTTGTCATGTATGGGATTCATCTTACTTACAAGAAATCAATTACATTGAATTTTGACAGTTTGCTTATGAAATAAAACTATAATACAGATTTTATTGTTGTTGTCTTTCGATGCTATCAATACAAGCACATTAAAAAAAGATTAGTAGGAATATAAGAGCGTGAATGAAGGCTGTACACTGGCCTGGTTCTCACATTTTGAATTATGTTTCTTTAAAGGTCTTTATTAAAGAATGTAGGGGACAGGGAATATAGACAAGGAAAGAGGAAAAGAGATCAATAGTTACAAGACAATGTTAGAGATAGGAAGAGGCATCACTTTAAAAAAAAGCTAACTCTTAGATAAATCATATATAATACTCTTCATACAACGTATATGCATAATTTAAAGCATGATAAAAATGTAAATACTTATTAGCTCACCACTTAGCTTCAAAAATAAAACAAGCACCAGAAATTGCTGAGAATATACTTGTGCAGACAACACATTTAAGGCAAGGAAGATAAACACTGTGGAATCTGGTAGCCTGAATATGAAAAATACTAATAATACAATACTACTACAGGTGACCTTAAGGAGAAGCACTTCTTTCCTTTGAGACCTTTTTATTTTGTAGAGAAATGTGGCACAGATTAGAGTATACGACATGTCAACTTGAAAGAGTTTGTTTTTGTTTTGTTTTGTTTTTGAGATCGAGTCTCGGTCTGTCGCCAGGCTAGAGTGGGGTGTCGTGATCTGGGCTCACTGCAACCTCCGCCTCCTGGGTTCCAGCGATTCTCCTGCCTCAGCCTCCCGAGTAGCTGGGACTACAGGCGTGTGCCACTACGCCCAACTAAATTTTTTTTGTATTTTTAGTAGTGACAGGGTTTCACCATGTTGGCCAGGATGGTCTCAATCTCTCCTGATCTCATGATCCGCCCGCCTCCGCCTCCCAAAGTGCTGGGATTACAGGCGTGAGCCATGGGTCCCGGCCGTTTTTGTTTTAAAAGATACTATGTTTGTGAAAGTAACTAAGTTACCATTTCTTTCCTATTTCCTTAAAAGATGAAACTATGCAAAAGATGTTTTAAAATGGTCTCGAATAAAAAGAGATTGTGAAATTTCTGTGGAAATCAGTGCTTTCCAATTATGTGTCTTTTGGGAATAATAGCAAAATTTAGGCATAATCTTATTCCCAATACAAAAATCAAGTATTTTTAGAATTGTGGGAAATTTAAAACATTTGATTACACTCTTCAACAGCTGAAAATAAACTCAGAAATACATGAATTTAATATAAAAGAGAAGTCCAAGAATAATACATAATTTTACATTGTATTTTCAAAATTGCATATTCATAATTAATAAAATATCCCTTTAATTTAAAAGGGGGAATCATTTTTTAAAAGAAAATCCATCTCAATGTTATAAACATATCTGTTGTATAAAGGGAAAAAAACCCCTAAGCTTTAATTTGTGATCTCGTTTGTTTTAATGTGGCTTTTGCATCTCTAGATCTTGATTCAATTGCAACTTGTGCCACTTCACGGGCAATTTGCCTGGATAATGCCTGCCCCCACTTCCCCTCCCATTAGCTGAGGGGGTGACTTGGATTCGGACAGTCAGAAGTTATGCTCCATAGGGCGCCAGTTCCTTATGTCACTCTTCCTGCCTCCCTGCTACTACATTACTTATGGTTAGTTTCACGCTGAGCACATTTTCTTCCACGTTAACACGCAGTTATTTTTCAAGTGGCTTTGCAGAACAGATGTTCATATGTGAGTTTCCATCTTTCTTCTTCCTCCTGAATATTTTTCACAAAAGACTCCCTCGCTTTTCTTCATTTAGTCCAGAAGGAAAAAGAAAAAAGAAAGAAAAGAAAGACCCATCCTAATTATCCTAAAAAATTTGTTTCTTAGATATCTCCCTATATAATTAGTTCCCATCTATTTCTCTTACTATATATCTTTGTTGAAAAGAAATTTGCTTCCTGGTTTTCTTATCTATTCCTATGCATAATTTTTTTGCCTGAAAATTATGTTTTTATTTTAAAATTTTATATAGATGGCTATTACATAGCCCTGTCCACATCATCTGCATATACTGCTTCTATTCCAATTTTCATCCAGACCTAAGCCTGAGGTCATGAGTTAATCTTCAAGAGAATTAGCTTATTCCCTTCCAACGCTTTCTGTTGCTCCTGTTTTAAAGTTTAAGTGTCATATGTCCTCACATTTGCTCTCTGTGACTTGTCATCGTGACTTGTATTCTGTCTACAATTTTAACAAATTAAAAATGATCTTAAATTTCTCTCTTTCTGAAATCTGAAATCTATTCACTAGGGAGAGACACTGCAACCTTTGAAAGAAAATGAAAAGTTCTTCTCTTAGTTCTTCAAGAGTAAAATAGAAGCTTTTAGATCCAGAACCAATTAGATCTCTGGCCTTCCCTCTCTGTTGCTAATCTCGGCAAAAATCCCAGTGTACAATTAACTATACACATATTGATCCCCCAGGACATTAGAGTTGGAGTCAATTGGGAGTTTTCAGGACTAAAAATCATTTACAAATCGAGGTTAAAACAAACAAACAACAACAACAACAAAAATAAGCATTTGCAGAGTAAGCACTTATTTCAAATATTTGTCAATAGTTCATTCTATAGGTAAAAATTCTTATTTTGATGAGAGTCTTTTTTGAATCCTAGTCCACTTTTTATTTATTCCATATGCCCTTGAACTAAACTCTTGGCAAAAACTTTACAGATTGTAACCCGGGTGGGGAGAAGATTGAGTGTTAAATCATGAGACAATTAAATTGATCAATTACAATTCAATTCATCTCTCTCTCTCTTTCTCTCTCCCTCACTCTTTCTCACATGATAGAATTTTTAAAAAGCAAAATAAAAGGCTTCTAAATAGTTCCACAATAGTAGATTATACACTTTAATTATTCTTTCTCGAAAACTTCTTTAAAGGAAAGAGAAGTAGAAATCTTTCCCAAATGTATTACAAATTCAAAACCTCTATTACTGAAGTATTTAGACATTTATCATTAATAATAGTAATCTTGAATCCTAGAGCTTCCTGTCACTTTAAAGTGCTGCTTTCTTTAATAGAAAGAAAGAAATCCCAATACCCCATAGCCCACCATTAAACCAAAGTCATTTCATACCTGCAATGTGCCATCAGCCATCTCTTCCTGAGAAGGAGGGCAGCATGCTGCTAATCCATAGCTGTCATTCACACACATGGCTGGTGGGCAACTGGGGAGAAGAAGGGAGCCATTAGTCTGTAATTCTTAAAATTTACATCCTCTGTAATTTTCAGCAAAGGCTTTCCTTTTTTAGTATCTAAAATAGACTGAACCACCACTACCACAACCAGTTCATGGCATTTTCCTAGAGTGAAAACAGACAGCCCAGTTAGGTATTTCAGGATAAAAAAAAAAAAAAAAAAAAAAAAGGGGGTGGTTTTATCTGCATCTCAACTTCCCTGTGACGGTCAAATAACCAAAATTTGTTTATTCCATCTGCCTTCTTTAATGATCATGAACAGTGACAGATCCCCGAGAGAATGTACAACACTTTCTGCTTTACGGTGCTCAGTGTCATTCTCTGTCAGAAAAAATTTACAAGTTGGCTTTCATGTTTGTAAAGTTCAATTCCCAGAATAGTAGGTTATAAATAGCAATTACCATAAAATACCGCACACCTAGATGTTGTTCCAAGAAAAAATATGGAACTGGCTTTTGTTATTTCTTTTTCTGGAAATGCACAAATGTGACATAGCTGCTCCTCATTCCACTCCTCATTTTAGGGAGTTCACACATATGTAGATTATTTTACTTAAGAATGGAAGAAAACAATTCATTAGCTAAATTCTCATATAGTAGGTATGAGTCCAAATATCCTCTCCGGAGTTCATTATCTTTTCACCCTGACATTTTAAAACACAATGCAACAGACTAGGAGAAACAAACTTTGAGTAGATGATCTGGGTTCTAAATTCTAGTTCTGACCAGGGGAGCTAGGATAAGGTGCATGGATCCCGAGCCTACATTTTCTCATTTTATAAATAAGGAGACTAAAACCAACAATGTGTAAGTACAAATTCTAATAGCCTTGGATATATTTGAAGCCAATAAGAAAGATGTTAGAGATAGCAGAATTGAGTTTTCACTTTAGAATTCTTCTTCTAAGTTTTCTGTTCTATTCTGAATAGCTCAGGAAACACTGGACAAGCTATTTGGGCTCTCTAGCCTTGGTTTCCTCATTTGTAAGACATAGAAGATAATACTACCCTATTGCCCATGTTGGTGTGGGAATCCACAAAGAAGGACACAGCACTGTTCCAAGTCAAGATAAGGTGTCTATGAATGGTGACCACTGTTATTATTTCAGAAAATCAGTAATAATACTGAAAATTATGTTTTCCTCTCCTTAGCAATTGCCTTCTAGGAGAAGAGATCTTCTTTTTTTTCTAGTGTAATAAAGTATGATTGGTTACTCTATTGTTGTACCTATGTGACAAATGCATAGCAAACTCAGAAACATTCATTATTGATGAAACAAGAGTCACATACATTAATCATAATAATAAAAGGAAAAGAGAAGTGTAGTCAGTTCTGCTATAATCCAGCATATGTGTTTCTATGCCAAATTACACAACAAAAAACAAAGGGCTTAGGGGAGAAAAGAAGTTAGGAGAACACCCCTCAGAAATTTCATCAGTGACACATGAAAGACTGGTAGTAATATAATGAAGATGGTAGCACAGTTAAATGCTTAAGGAATGCATAAATACTTCAATAAATATGCAACTTTACCTTAAAAACGAGGTGAGCCTGCTCTTGGAAGGGTTGTGACATGTAAGTTATTGTGGAGTCGTGGAAGGGGGTTATCTGAAATTGGAAGGTAAGTTCTAACACCATATGTGGGTGTTTGTGGCTCATAATGTGTGATGAACTGAGGTAGCTGAGAGATAGTTGACTGTGTGCCTGTGTGCATTTTGTGTATTCCTACTGGGCTCAGTCCAGCCATGTGCAGCTATCTGCCTTCTCTTGGTGTTTCTCGCTGACAAAATCAGGCATAATCACACATGAAATTTGCATTATGCTCAAATTGTTCCTTAATATATCAATTTCTTTGGAACAAATTTGTGTTTTCAAAACAAGCATTACAGTGGAAATGACAATATGTAGATTTCCTCAAACGTATTCCTTATAAAGATTATGTATATATGTATATGCGCATGTCTGTATATATAACATTGAAGATGAAAATATGAATAGAATTCACTGAATTATGATTTTCTTTGCTATGATCATAATAAAATTATTCATGGTTGAGTATCTTTGCATAATGCTGCATTTTTTCCAGCACACCAAAGGACATTATTTGTTTAAAAATTCCAAATACTAGAAAAAAAGAATACATCTTACCAAATCCTTATAAGCACTCTTTTGATTTAAACCTTTTTTCAAGTTTCATATGTGTCTCAATTTCCAGCTTCAGTGAAAACAAGAGAGAAGGTGGTGTGGAAGGAGAGATACAGAAGAGAAGAGAATAGAGTAATGGAAATTCAGTTTAAAATGCAGACAAATCTGCTGTTTCTGCTTGATAGCCTGTAACATTTCCATGTAGTGCACTTTGCATGGCAGAATAGCTACTAGTAATAGAATTCTCTCACAGTGGAGGTTAATTACTTTTCAGCTACAGCAAAATAAATTTCCTGTCAAGCTCATGGACAGGAGTATGCCAGTGTCCCCATTTTTACCTTCAGTTTTAATTCAATGTTAATATCTGACACTTGCTTGCATTTAGTGGGCTGTTCCTCTGAAGAGTCAGAGCCCCAAAGGAATACTGAGGGACTGTCAGTTATGTAGTATCAAAGTACGTGTTAAAAAAGTGGTTTGCCTCTCCCACAGTGTACCATAAAGAAGATTAACTGACCTGCCTCTTACTTTAGAAAACAGGATGACCCTCCCGGCAATGTGGGAAGTGAAACGAAACACAAGACAAGGAACCAGGGAATTCCATCTTTCCCAGTCCAAAGGGCAGCAAACCCTGGATTTCTGTTGCTTCTCACACTGATTGTAGGGAGGCTTTAAGAGTCATTCATTTCCATCAATTTTCAATTTAATAAGACCAAGCCCATTACAAAAAAAAAAAATGCTGAACTTTATAGGATAATGTTTCAGCAGCTTCCCTTAATTATCCAATTTGGTAGCTCAATTTTTCTCCCCCAGTGAAATATCCTGTTTATGACCATCATCATGTCCTATCATTGGGACAGGCACTATCAGTCTCTTAATCTGTGCCAAATTTGGCAATCCTGAAGGACAGATGGCATAGGGAAATGATCCTACATGAATGACTTCCCACTGTATAGAAAACTGTTCAGGGAAACAGGAATAAAGAACAAGGAAGCAGGCTGGGCATGGGGGCTCACGCCTGTGATCCCATCATTTTAAGAGGCCAAATGAGAGGATCACTTGAGCCCAGGAGTTTTAAGAGTAGCTGGACAAACTAGAGAGATCCATTCTCTACAATTATTTTAAGTGAGCTGGGCACGGTGTGGGGTGCCTGTGATCCCAGCTACTTAAGAGCCTGAGGTGGGAGGATCACTTGAGCCGAGGAAGTTAAGGCTGCAGTGAGTGAGCCATGATTGCACCACTACATTCCAACCTGGCAAACAGAGTGAGACCCTGTCTTTAAAAAAGTAGGGGAAAGAAAATAAAGAAGCAGAGTGTACTCTGTTGAAAAGCCCAGACTTCATAGCTAAAATATTTGTGATTGTCAATAAGAAAAGAACAGATATGAGAACATATTTTCAAGTGTATTCTTTCTACAATACAGCTCTTCATTTTCAGAATTCCCCGCCCTGCATTCTCTTCCCATTAAAATCTTTTAGTTCGATATATCTGAGTAGTCAACACATAAAACCTATTCTGATTTGGCTAGCCTCACTATCCTTTGAAATGCTATAGCGTTCTATCTTATTCTTTACTGTGACACTTATTATATTGTCTCGTATCATAGTTTTAGTTTTTGGTTTCATTTTATTTTTTGTTTTTAGTTTACTGCATTTTCTAGCATGATGCCTTGCATCTAGTGAATCCTCAATGAGTTTTTTTTAATTGACTTTTCTTGATACATAATACTCTTCTAGTACAGAGGAAACTGGGGGAGAAGACGTTCAGTGCATTAGAAGCTCCTTTGTATCTTCAACACTTGATATTAAATTCATTTGAAATTCAAGATTCCTATATAAAATGATACTTGACAGTGGATTTCTGAGGGTAAAAACAGTATAACGTGATAAGTAAATATTTATGTATGTGTTTCTGGGGACTGGGAAGAAAATTACCAATACCCATCTTACCCCTCCCAAGGTTGAAACCAAACTGAAAATATAATACCTGAGATAGAATAATGGAGATCAGAGTATCATTTTTACTAAGCATAAATGTGGCTGACATGCCACGGTTAAATCAAGCTCCCTAAAATTTCACCCCTGGACAACGTTATGCATTGTTTGAAAGAGCAATAGGAACCACTCAAGTAAAGTGCATGACGGCAGAGTAGATAAACTAGGTGGGCTTTGTGGACAGGGAATCCAAAAGGCTGAGGCCCACACATATAGGTTCTCCTCTAAACTCACCAACAAAAACAGTTACTGCTTTCTGGCTGGTACAGAAAGGTCTGGGGAGGGAAATGCTTTTCTTTAACAAGAACAGAGAAAAATGTCTTAGGACAGGATGAGTGGGGAGTTAGCATTCCTGCCTGAGTCACTATGATGTCCATTTTTATTAACTGTCTTTGATGATGATAGAGAATGGTGTTTGCTATTAAGGGTAAGTATAATTTGGAATTGAATTCTTTCTTAGAAAAAAATAATAGCAAGTGGAAAAACCTTAGTGAAAGTGAGGGAGAGCCCTACAGCCAGATGGGAAGGGATCAGTCTTGGTCTATAACTGCATGTACTGGACAATGCCCAGCTGAAGGAAAAAAACTCTGACAAGCAACAGAAAAATGGAACACATTTCTGAGTATCTTTTGCCTTGAAATTTTGTAATAATTGTTCAACCATTTGTTTAGTAGTCCAGAGAAATTGCTCATCTGACAGAGTTTCTGAACCTTGAAGATAAAAGTCCTTCTCAGTCATTACATTTCTATTTGGAGTAGGAATGAAGCATAAAAAAGAAGAAATAATGTTAGAAAAATGTTCAAGGACCATTGAGGTAAAACAGTCTGTTATATATACATAACATAGTTATATGTATTCAAAAGTTGTAAACTCTGTTTATATATATATGTGTGTGTGTGTTATACATAACAGTTGCAAACTCTGTTATATATACATAACAGCTATATATATATAATTATACAATATATATTATATAATATCTATGTTATATATATAACTTTTTCTGTAAAGAGTCAGGAAATATTCTAGGCTTTGTGGTCTATACTGTTTCTTTCCCAAGTACTTAACTCTTCTGTTATATCAGTAGCTTGAAAGCAGCCAAAGACGTAAATGAATAAGCATTGCTGTTCCAATAAAACTTTATTTATGGGCACTGATATTTGTACTTTGCATAATTTTTATGTGCCACAAAGTATTATTATTCTTTTGAATTTTGTCAGCCATTCTCAGCTTGCAGGCGACACAATGAGTTGGATTTGGTCTGTGGACCCTTGTTTGCAGACCTCCAAAACAAAGAGTTCACTGAAATTTGAATTCAATCTTATCCTGAGTAAACCTAGAAAATGAACTTAGTAATTAGCAGTTGTCTACTCTATAATCTATAGCTTAAATTCTGAACCAAAACTCCTTCTCCACTACTGTGAAAAAAAGTTTTGTAAAAGCCAGCGTCCATGAGATTTTTAAAAAACCTACAAAAGAAAAGAAGATGCAGATTATCCATTTTGATTCTTGCCAAACCAACATTTCAGTGTATATTTGTACAGGCCTTAACCTAATGGATTTAGAATGGAAACAGTAAAGGTCGAGAAATTGTAGAAGCTTAAGAATCAGTCTAATTTAGGGGTACAGGATAGGGACTTAGAATTCCTATGTGGGGTATCCAATTATACCGAAAAATGTTCAGCAGAGGTAAACTGATGTCATTTCTCTTCTCGCTTATTTCATGAAAGAGCAAAGGAGTGAACTTCCACTAGACAGCTTCACTATGTTCTGCGGAAAATAAAACTGGAAGTTTCTCAGGGTGTAACTAGCTCAAGCTAAATTTATTCCAGAGCTTTCCATGGGTACCACCTGAACAGTAATGGCAGGGCAGGCAACTGTTATTCATTTAGAAGCTCAACATCCCCTTTTCCTTCTCTCTTTCCATATCACAAAGCTGCTTTAATGTTCCCTAATCTTGATTTTCTTCTCTCCTTTTCCCCCTGCTTTCCCAGGTTTTGTTCTTCAAATTAATTACAGATTAATATGTAGTAGACACAGGACAATTTTAAATAAAGAGCAACATTGTATCTTCATTTCTTCCTTCTATTGCCCTTCTCATGGAATAAATGCTGCTGTTTGTGGTGTACACTGATACACATTTGAAGTATAAATATATACACAGTTAGTTATTTTAATTTTAATTATTTTTATAGTAATTACATTATCCTATATTTTTCTGTACTTTTTAAAAGCATATTTTACTGTTTTTTATGTTGATTTATTTTATGTCGGTTATGAATATATCATGGACACCTATCAAAGTCAGTACACAGTTACTTTGTTTTTGGCTTTATTTTTTCCCTGCATAGATTTTCATGTCATGAATAAAATATTATGTATGTAGTCTGCCTCTAGTGGGTAAGCTAAGAGAAGATTTCCACTTTTTCTTTTTCCTTTATTTAAAAAATACATGCATACTGAGGAAGTTAGACTATACAGTCTATACAGTTCTTTCCATTTCTAAATTTCTGCGATTCTCTGAATGCATTTCCATTGCATTTTGCCAGGTGCTCTACCAAGAGTAGAGAGAGGAACTGTACTGTAAGCCAGTTTTTTTTTAAAAAAGAGAAAACCAAAGAAGGAAGAAAATGCCTATAAAATATGATATGATAGTTATAATAATAAAATAATTATCTGTAAAATATTTTATAATAAATTTAGGTTTTGTGTCCTGGTTATTCAAAAATCTAAATAATTAATAAAAAAGTAATAAATTAACTAAAATGTATGTTAGAGAGGAATATAATTTTAATGTTATTCACTCACATATTTGATTTTTTAAAGGAAAATCATTATTTAAAAATTTTACAAGAAACTTCAGTCTCTCCCTAATTCTTGCTGGTTAGAAGGTTTTTGCACTAAATGGAGAAGGAAAGGTAGCAAAATGTTAACACATTTAAATGGCCTCTAAACTTAACTCTTCACCAATATATATAGGCTGAGGTTTAAAGTGCATATAGGAGCCTCTAAATGGCACCGATTCTGTGTCTCTGGGCAGAAAATCTCATATAATAAGGCCAAAGCAGTTACTGGAAAAGAAAGTTGTGGTTTTAATGCATTGTTACTCTGCTCATAATTTATCTAGGGTTTGTAATTTGCAGAGGGTCTGTTGTTCATCTCATTCATCACAGTGAGACACCAAGGAGAGGAAAGCTGTACACACAAAAATTAAAAATCGATTTGTTGCCCTTGGCATGCTTTCATTTCTTGTTCAACTCAGATTGTGTGTTTGCCACTTATTGGTTTATTTTGAACTCCACAAAAGAAAAATAAGTCCGTTTGGTTCATCTCCTCCTATAGAAATGGACTCTCTGGTTATCTCTAGGTTTCCCCCGTCATTTTGCATCCTTATTAATGATACTAAAATGTACAATTGCTGCGGGCTGAAAAGATCACAATACTTCTGCCATATTTCCTATTTCACACTTCTATTGAAAGCATTTACTCTTTTTCAGGAATTATTTGAAATACATATAACAACCAACATTTCTTTCACACTCTTGCCAATAATTCGCTACAGAGAGGCGGAATGCTATAGTATTTAAAAGCTCAGACTCTGCAGACAGATTAGCTGAATTCAAATCTAAACTCAACCCATTTTATGTGAGTGGCCTTCAGCCAGTTACTTAAGACTATCCAGACCAGGCATGGTGGCTCACGACTGTAATCCCACCACTTTAGGAGGCCGAGGAGGGCAGATCACCTGAGGTCAGGAGTTTGAGACCATCCTGGCCAACGTGCTGAAATCCTGTCTCTACGAAAAATACAAAAAGTAGCTGGACATGGTGACTCATGCCTGTAATTCCAGCTACCCTGAGGCTGAGGCATGGTAATCACTTGAACCTGAACCTGGCAGGCAGAGATTGCAGTGAGCTATCTGCCTGGGAGACAGAGTGAGACTCCATCTCAAAAAAAAAAAAAAAAAAAAGACTAACGAGGCCTAAGTTTATAAAGGGGGATAATAATAGTGCCCCCACATCTTAAAGGCAGCTAGGGGATTAGGAGAGTCATTACTTATAATACTTAGGATAGCTCCTGTCACACACCATGAAACTGATAACAATGATTATACATTTTCGGAGGCTTTGGTTACTTCATCTGTTATGGACTGAATCTTTGTGCACCCTCTCCCACTTCATATGCTGAAGCCCTAACCCTTGTATGTGGCTGTATTTGGAGATGGGGCCTCTAAGAAAGTAATCAAGGTTAAATGAGGTCCTGAAGATGGGGCTTTGAGCTGATAGGCTTGATGTCCTCATAAGAAGGCCACTCTCTCCATGAGCACTGTGTCTCAAGAAAGGCCACTGAGCACACAGCAAAAAGGCAACTGTCTGCAACTTAAGAGGAGAGCCCTCACTAGACACCAGTCATGCTGGCACCTTAATCTTGGGCTTCCAATCTCCAGTACTGTTAAAAAATAAAATTCTACTGTTTAAGCCACTAGTCTATGGTATATTCTTAGGGCAGCTTAAGCTAATGAATATATGACCTTCACTTTGTAATATAATTTATAAAATTAGCTGAAAATATTTATTTTACTCAATGAGATTTTTATTTCAGGGTTTTATCTTCTATATATATTTTTTTAATTTCATTTTTCCCCAGTAAGAATAGTTTTTGTGCTTACCTAAATTTCTAATTAAGGTAATTCTTAAAAAGACCCAACAGAACCCAAAAGAAAAACCTTATTAACCCCACAGAAAAAGGAGACTTAAAATTAGGCAAAAAGGTAAGCAAAGCCTGTACACTCAAAATAAAAGGAAACATTGATCTGCAGATTAATAAGATTTCAATCAAAATCTCAACAAGGTTTTTTTAAGACACAGAAAATCTTATTCTAAAATATTTATGGAAAGGTACAGGCCCCAGAATAGCTAAAACTACCTTCCACATGTAGTGACTCATTGAATGGTTTTGACCAAAATGCTGATAGTTATATGAACAATGAAGTCCAGGCTGAAGTGGTCTCAGATGGAAATTAGTAACTTATTGGGAACCGGAGTAAAGATCGCTCTTGCTATGCTTTAGCAAAAAGACTGGGGCATTTTGCCCCTGCCCTAGAGATCTGTGTAAATCTAAACTTGAGAAAGATGATATAAGGTATCTGGCAGAAGAAATTTTTAAGCAGCAAAGCATTCGAGATGTAACCTGGCTGATTCTAAAAGTGTTCAGTCACGTGTTCACAGATTACCTGAAACTGGAACTTTATATTTAAAAGGGAGGCAGAGAATAAAAGTATGAAAAATTTGCAGCCTGACCATCAGGTAGAAATGAAAATCCTATTTTCTGGGGAGAAATTCAAGCCAGCTGCAGAAATTTGCATAAGTAATGAGGAGGCAAATGTTAATAGCCAAGACAATGGGGAAAATGTCTCCAGGGCATGTCAGAGATCTTCACAACAGCCCCTTCCATCACAGGCCCCGAAGCTAAGAGGGAAAAATGGTTTTGTTGGCCAGGTCCAGGGCCCGTGCTCTTCTATGCAGCCTCGAGATTTGGTGCCCTGCTTCCCAGCCACTCTAGCTCAAGCCACAGCTAATGGGGGCCAAGGTAGAGCTTGGAACATTGGTCTGAGGGTGCAAGCCCTAAACCTTGGCAGCTTACACGTGGTGTTGGGCCTGTGCACAGAAGACAAGAGTTGAGATTTCAGAGCCTATGCCTATATTTCAGAGGATGTAAGGAAATGTCTGCATGTCCAGGAAGAAGTCTGCTTCAGGGGTGGAGCCCTCATGGAGAACCTCTACTAGGGCAGTGCAGAAGGGAAATGTGAGGTTGGAGCCCCACCACAGAGTCTTCACTGGGGCACTGCCTAATGGAGCTGTGAGAATAAGGCCACAATTCTCCAGACCCCAGAACGGTAGATCCACTGACAGCTTGCACCATATACTTGGAAAAGCCACAGGCACTCAATGCCAGTCTGTGAAAGCAACCTTGGGGGCTGCACCCTGCAGATCCACAGGGGTACAGCTGCCCAAGGCCTTGAGATCCCACCCTTTTCATCAGTGTGCCCTGGATGTAAGATATGGAGTCAAAGGAGATAATTTTGAAGCTTTAAGATTTAATGACTGCCCTGCTGGGTTTCAGACTTGCATGGGCCCTGTGGCCCCTTTGTTTCAGCCAATTTTTCCCATTTGAAATGGGAGTAACTACCCAATGCCTGTACCCCCATTGTATCTTGGAAGTAACTAACTTGCTTTTGGTTTTACAGGCTTATAGGTGGAAGGGATTTCCCTTGTCTCAGATGAGAATTTGGATTTGGACTTTTGACTTAATGCTGGAATGAGTTAAGACATTGGGGAACTGTTTGGGAGGCATGATTGGTTTTGAAATGTGAAAAAGGCATGAGATTTGGGAGGGTCCAGGGGTGGAATGATATGATTTGGCTCTGTCTCCACCCAAATCGCATCTCAAATTATAATCCCCACATGTCAATGGAGGGACCTGGTGGGAGGTGATTGGATCATGGAGGCAATTTCTCTCATGCTGTTCTCATGATAGTGAGTGAGTTCTCCAGAGATCTGATGGTTTAAAAGTGTTTGGCAGTTCCCTGCTGGCTTGCTCTCTTTCTCTTGCTCCCTCACTCCTGCTGCCGTGTAAAATGTGCCTTGCTTCCTATTCACTTTCCGCCATGATTGTAATTTCCTGAGGTCTTCCCAGTCATGCAGAACTGTGAGTTATAAACTTTTTTGTTTATACATTACCCAGTCTCAGGTATTTCTTTATAGCAGTGTGAAAATTGACTAATATATCACGTATTCAATAAAGGAATAGTATCTAGAACTAGTATTTAGAATTCTCACATTCGACAACAACAAAAATTCTATAGACAATTCAATTAGAAAATAAGGGGAAAAAATATGAATAGTCATTTCATAGAAGAGGACATACAGATGGAAATAAGCTGACAAAATCTATCAGAAAAATGCAAATTTAAGCTACAATGAGATTACTGCACACCTGTCAGAAGGGTTAATTTTTTTTTTAGAAAAGTGACACCACCAAATGCTGAAGAAGACATAAAAAAGCTGTATCACTTATATATTGCTGATAGGAATGTATAATGATACACCCACTCTGGAAATCAGTTTGACAAATTCTGATAAACCTAAACACATAATTACCATATGGCCTAGTGACTGCATTCTTGAGCACTTATCCCAGACAAATGAAAATTTTTGTCTACATGACAAACTGTACATAAGTGTTCATACCAATTCTATTTTTAATTGCACAGAACAAAAAAATCAAAATATTCTCCAACTGGTAAATTGTTAAACAATTTGTGGTACATCTATAGCATGAAATACTACTTAACAATGAAAAGAAGGAATTATTAGTACTTACAACAACTTGGATAGATATTCAGAGTTGTGCTGAGAAAAAACAAAAGCCAAAAGCCAATTCCAAAAGGTTATATATACTCTACAATTCCATTTATGCACATTCCTGAAGTGAATAATTATATAGATGAAAAATATTAGTGGTCACCAGGTATTAGAGACTTGCGTGGATGGAAGGAGATAGATGTGGTTATAAAGGGGCAGCACAATAGATTCTTGTGGGGACAGAATAGTTCTTTATTTTGACTGTAGTAGGCAGTACAGAAGAGAGTGCATGTAAAACTAGTGAAATTTGAGTTTAATAGGTGGATTGAATCAATGCCAACATCCTATACTATAGTTATGCAAGATTTTACCATTGTGGAGGACTGGGTGCAGGGTATATGGGATCTCTACTATTTCTTACATGCATTGAATCTACAATTATCTCAAAACAAAAGTTTAGTTAAAAAGTCAAAGGGACTAAACTAAGAGAATATAAATTGATTCCTTAACTTTGTGATTATACTGTCACCAGGGTAACTAAGTATTATAAATGAGCACCTGACTCAAGATTCTGTACAGCATTGTGTCTAGAATGTATGTAGTGTGTATATTTATTTGTTCTCCTAATAATGTTAGAGCTTTCTAGTCCTTGAAAATTCTAATTTGCATTAAGATTTGATAGAATAATTAAGACTACAGAAATTATCATGCATAGCATTGGTCTCAAGTCCCCCAGTACAAGAAAAGTTGAACTTTTGACATGGATATAAAGCAGTCCCAGAAGCCTGCTGTTAAGCACAGTTTGATTCTTGGATTCAATTTCTGAGCACTTTGAAGTCATTTTATGCCACTTGACTCAAATCATTCATCTTAGTGAAAATTTGTTAGTTAAATGTCAGCTTCTTGGTGTTAGTCTATAGACTTCACGGAGGGAACCAAGGCTGTCTAACAATATTTAAAAAGACACTTCTAGCTCAGGTAGCATGCCGGAGCAACAGAGGAACTGTGGAATATCCTGGCCATAGGACAGTTTTGCTAGCAATAAATATACCAAGAAGCAATAAATAACACATTTAACACCCTCAGTGAATTGTAGCATAATTCCTGCTGAGAAGAAAATCTTTCTGGTTTTTGTAAATATTTTAACATTCTTTCCAATTTCTAGTAACATGGTGATTCAGGAGTAGCTACTACTGTCATTTGTAAAAGACATAATGGAGATTTATTGCTTAAGGTAGCTCTCTGCATGTGCTGCATGCAGGCTGTCTACTTTAAGGTACCATCTTATTCTCCCTGGTTTCAAAGACAGCCTCTATTTTGATCACTCTCTGTTGTTTTCTCACTGATTGTGGCTGATGTTAATAATAATTACAAGATTCGCCTGTACTTTAATTGTCAACAGAATCAGGAAGAACAATATCTAGGCAGGAGTAATTACAAGTAAATCTAAAGAAATGAAATGTTAGTTTTCAAACTTAAGCTAGTTTCAGCTATCAAACAGACAGCAGATTATAGTTGCATGTTAGTGCATTTAAGAGGATGCTGGCAGTATTTTAAAATAATCAAAATATTACAATACACATGCTCTTATAGGGACCAAAAACATCTCTCCTTTAAGAGGTATTGCAACTGAATATATATTTGGTCTGTTCATGAGAACATGTGTAATTGTTAAGATGACATTACTTTCAATCACAATAGGTGCTAGATATCAATATAACCTGTTATAAAAAGAGCTATTTCATCATATTATCACTTAATAACAGGACAACTAACATGTCTCATCATTTTTACTTTATTGTCTCAAAGTTTTAATTATTACGATAAATACATGTTGTCTCCATAAGTAGAGTATTTTTAAAAACTAGTAAATATTTTGATACAGTAGGCAACAGAAAATATAGGTACATGGCAGCTTATTTTGGGGGGAAGTAAAAAGAATAGAAAGAAAATTAACTTTTACAGTTCTGACAATAATGAAGACAAGGTTTTTTTTTTTTAAGTCATTTAGAGAGTATCTTTTAAAACCAATAGTAGCTCTTTGTCATTCTCTGCATGCTCCAAGATTCCTTCTGTCTAATACACAATTATTAACAAAAACACTATCTTCTAATCTTGGCTGCCTTAAAAACATTAGCAGAGGCCATTTATCATCATATTTCTTATTAAAGCTTGGAAGAAACACCACACAGCAGTGTATCTTGGAAGTTGGAACTGTGAAGAAAATCACTGTCTGTTATTTTCTCACCGATTGCAGCTAATGTTAAAAATAATTACTATTACAAGATTTGCCTGTACTTTAATTGCTAATTTTCACAGATCCATTGACTTAAAATTTCATTCCTATCGTGTAGAATTATTCATAGTTGTCCTTTTCTCCCATTATTTGGATGTCCTAGAATTATCCAAGATAGTATTTTGAGTTTCCCTTCTCAGCTGTCCTGGCAAAATCAGTTCCCTAATGAAGATGCATGGAACAGCCACTGGGCATTGCCATGGTATGTTTTTAAAAAACACACAAAAAATAAGTTTGATCTGTTTAGACTGACAACACAGTAAAAAATCTGATGTGTTTCTTCATTTGTTATTTATTCTTCTTATCAGTTTTTTTCCACTTATTAACGGTTCTTTAGAGATATTTGCCTTCAATATTCTGCCCTTAAGTTATTCTTTTCAGCAAATGATTTATCATTGCTCTCATACCATAAAGAGGTGACAATGTTTTCTGTTCTGAATGCGTGATAGAACTGAAATCAAGCATTCTCCTTTCAGTGGTCTGAATCTTTCCAGAGCTTTCTTTTTCTTTTTTCTTTTTTTTTTTTTTATTTGAGACAGGGTCTGGCTCTTGTTGCCCAGGTTGGAGTGCAGTGGCGCAATCTTGGCTCCCAGGTTCAAGCGATTCTCCTGCCTCTCAGCCTCCCGAGTAGCTGGGATTACAGGAACGTGCCATCACGCCCAGCTAAATTTGTATTTTTAGCGGAGACAGGGTTTCACCATGTTGGCCAGGCTGGTCTCAAATTCTTGACTTCAAGCGATCCACTCACCTTGGCCTTTCACAGTGCTGGGATTACAGGCGTGAGCCACCACGCCCAGCCCAGAGCTTTCTTATTACATAAAGGCATAAAGAATATGAACATAAATGGTTATTTTCCTCTTTTCCAATATTAATGTTAGCACATTGTATATCACTACCAGCAATTTTTCACTTAGACATAGTTGTTTAATAAAACATGTTGAGCATCTCAATTCATTTTACTCATGCTTATAGCTGCATCGTATTTTAATACTTATTGACCAAGTTTCTTTTTTTGCTGCACTATACCATGCTTTGTTGAATAACCACATATATATATAAATATGTGGTTATATATATATATATACACACATACATATATACACACACATACATATATACACACACACACACACACACACATATATATATATATATATATATATAGCATTTATTGGCCACTGGAGGTTAAATTCCTAGATGTGACAGACGTACTACATATGTGATGTAATGTTTGAACAATATTATAAAATTAAATCTACGGCAAAGTTTCTTAACAGCAACACTATTGACTTTCTAATTATTGGCCAGATAATTATTTTTTATGGAAGCCATCCTATGTATTTGTAGGGCATTGAGCAGTATCCTTGGTCTTTACCCACTAGATGCCAGTCGCAACCCTCTCTACAGTTATGACAAACACATGTACAGATGCTGCCAAATTTTCTCTGGGAGGACAGAATCATTCTAATTCAAAATCTCTGTTCTAGGTTGTTTTACCAATTTATAGCACTGCTTGCTGGGTAAGATTATCTATTTTTCTTACCAACAAAGTATATAATCAAACTTGGAAGTTTTTGACAATTTTATCAGAAAGGGAATAGAATATCTGCAACATTTCCATTTTAATTTCTTTTATTATAAGAGAATGAGCATTCTGTCATTTTTTGCCCTTTCTATATCTGTTCTTTACACTGTTTATTTTATTGTTAGTCTATTCGTACTTTCCAATTGAATGTATTTTTTATAAATTTTTAAGACTTTTGTATCTTAGAGTGGTAACTTCTTTGAAATATAAATTAAAAATGCTTTTTTCAGTTAGGCATTTGTTTTCTGGTTTTCATTATGCTGCTATGATTATGCATATTTTTAAAAATCTTTTATTTGGTTGTGTTTATCAATCTTTAATTTTATGACTTCTGAATTTTGAGTCATAATTGGAAAGGCTTCCTTGGTCCATGATTTTTAAGGTGTTTACACATATTTTTGTCTAGTACATTTATAGCTTTGTTTCTTTAAATCTGCCATCAAATGTGAAATTTATCCAGTATTCAGGGTATTAATCTTCTTTCTGCAGAATTCTTTATTATAATCTTTAAATTATAGTATTCTTTTATGGATTATTTCCTTTTAGCTAGCCAAAACACAACTAATCAAAAGACCATTTAGAGGCCACTTGCAAGTATAGTCTAAAATTACTTTCTAATCTTTAATATAATTTTTAGATTCTATTTCAGACTCTGTGTAAAGGATGTGGTTAGTGGAATCTGTATTCTAATTTTAAATATAAAGTTTTGCATTTTTAATAGTAAAATTGTATTTTTTACAGTTTTTTTGGGATAGGTCATATTCAAGAATCTCAAATGGAGATTTCTAAGAAAAACTTTATTTCTATAATATTTGAAACTTATGAGATGATATGTGAGAACTCTCTTCTGGAGTTTATTGGATTTTAATATGAGAAGTATAATATGTATCCTGTGAAGATCTGCCTGTGCCTTTAAAAGGAATCCTTTTATAATAAGAACCACTGCATACAGAAAAAAAACTTCCTCCTGAGCCAGGTTTATTTTTAGGTAAAACCACAGAATCTAATCAGGCTTCCTGTTATAATGTAAAGTGGAAATATAAAGATGCCTGATTATTTTGTGTTAGGACCAACCGTTTCATTCTATCATCTGTCTTTTTCCATCACCTCCAGTGTGATATCCTGGAATGGGGCTCCTGACACATAATAGAAAGCTTCAGAGGAAACATTAATATGTTCCTTAGTTCAAGTAGTTCATGTTATCACAGAAGCAAATGAAAAGTCTCCCAACCTTTTCATTTACTTCTATGACAACATGCTCTGAGAGGAAAGATTCTTGCTAGCTGTTTTAGTTTTAAATTAAGTGCCATGAATGGTTTCATTTCTGGATCACCCATAGCAACCATTACATGCAAGTGCAAGATGAGCAATGGGTGCATGTGAAATTCTCAAGAATTTAAGTTCAAGAGCTCTGAATTATTAACAAGAAGGTTTTGTTAGTTTGGATTTAGCAAGGTAGGGGAAATTTTACATCATTTATTTATTAGTTTCTACCTTCTTTTCTTTCTGACTTTTTAAAATCCATGTCCTTTAAAAATATTAATTCTTTATGCATAACCCTACTAACAGTAAAAAACACATTTCAGATACGTTTGGAGTGTTGGTTTCAGTGGCCTCCTGACAGAAGCAAGAAAGCTTCAAAAAGAAAGCAGAGTAAAGATCAAGACTTTACACCTGTTACCACTTTTCACTTTTTAGAACCTCATGTTAGAAGTGACAAGTTTTAATTTCTGCTGATATTGCAGTTATTCTCTGTTTAAAATTTACTTGTCATTTGTTTACTTATTATTTTTCTCCACCTAATTTGTTCTTTCCCTGTTCTTCTCAGGAGCCTAGGAGCCCTAATGAATACAGAGCCTTGGCTTCTGACAGCTTGACATTGCCGAGATGTGCCTGCAGATTAGAGTCCACACTGATGCTTGATAGGATCTTGGGGGAGGCACTTCTCCTCAATGTGTAAATTTCTAATTTCTAAAGTCCTTTATTTTTTTCTAATTCAGCAGTACTATAAAATACACTTTGATTATGATTTAAGCCAGGAGGTGGCAATTTTTGTTACGGAGTGCCAGATAAGCAAATATATAAAGTTCCATGAGCCATTTGGTATCTGTTATAACTACTCAATTCTGTCGTTACAGTGTGAAGGGCGTCAGAGACAACATGTAAGCAAATGAATGTGGCTGTGTTCTGACAAAACTTTATGCACAACTGAAATTTAAATGTTATACAATTTGGAAGAGTCATAAAATATTATTCTCTTCTTGAATTTTTTCAACCAGTAAAATCATGTAAGAACTATTTTTAGCATGAAAGCTTACAAAGAACATGAAAAGGGCCAGATTTAGTCCACAGGCCTTATTTTACCAACACTAACCCTAAGCAGTGATTATCAAGTTTGAGTGTGCATTGGAATCACCTAGAAGACTACTTTAAACAGATTGTTGGATTACCTCCAAAATTTCTGACACAGTAATTCTGCATGGGGCACAAGAGTTTTTATTTTTAAGACGTTCCCAGCTTATACTAATGTTGCTTGTTTGGGAACCACACTTTGAGAACCACAATCTAGATCAGATTGGCAAACTTCTTCTGAAAAGAGCCAGATAATAAATATTTCCAGCTTTCCGGACTCTGAGGTATCTGTTGTAACTACTAAACTCTGCCACTGTAGCACAAAAGCAGCAATAGGCCATACATAAATGAGTGGATATGCTGTGTTGTAAAGTTTTGTTTACAAAAACAGGCAGTGGGCTGGATTTGGTATATGGATGTAGTTTGTAGTTTGCTGACCCATGATCTAGAAGACTGCCTCTCCGTTTTTTTTTTGTTTGTTTGTTTGTTTTGAGATGGGGTCTCACCCTGTTGCCCAGGCTGGAGTGTAATGGCCTGATCTCGGCTCACTGCAACCTCCACCTCCCCATTCAAGCGATTCTCCTGCCTCAGCCTCCTGAGTAGCTGGGATTACAGGCGTGCGCCATCACGCCTGGCTAATTTTTGTATCATTAGTAGAGACAGGGTTTCACCATGGTGGCCAGGCTGGTCTCAAACTTCTAACCTTGTGATCCGCCCGCCTCAGCCTCCCAAAGTACTGGAATTATAGGCGTGAGCCACCGCACCCAGCTGAAGACTGCCTCTCTTATTCCAGACAAGTAATTAAAGAATCTATCAACATTATGGTTACTAAAGTCTGTTTGTATATAACTTTCTGAGCATATAATGATAAAAACAATTTCAAAAAGTGAATTTTTAATAAATAATTTATCACCAATAAATTAAATAGATCTATGTCAGACTTCCCTGCTAATACTGAGAAATTAACAACCGTAGAAAAGATGTCTGAGCTAACTGATGAAATGTGCATACAAATAAATAAAAAAAGCAATTATTTCTTTTGTTCTTTTGTTCCTGTTCTGCTAGCTACTAAGAAATAGGTTTAATTATTTTCATTTTAGATATTTACCAAATAGCTTGAGATCTGGTACTACAAAAAAAGTTCTATAAATTATAACTTTTCCCCAAATTTTCTGACTCTACTTTGATCATATATTCTAAAACATTTCTTTGGATATACCTTCCAAACATTTTACTGAGTTTTACATCATATATATATACACATATACATATATATATATACACACACACACATACATATATATACACACACACCCCCACATATGTGTGTGTGTATCTATCCTATATAGTAATATATGTGTATTATATACATGCATAATATATACATATTATATGTACATAAATATATAGTATACATATATAATAGTCATATGTAAAAATAATATAATGCATAATCTTATCAAATATCACAGATAATCTGAGAGGATATCCATGTATATTCATGTGCATGCATGCATACATGCTTAAAACTCTATTAATAATTTCCCAAACCAGCTCAATTTTCTGTGGGCCTGTTTTCCTGTGTGGTAGGCTAATTTTTCTTTTATACATTTCTCAAGTATCTGGTGATTTGATTTTTTATTAATAGCATAAAATGAGAGGACAGGAATATTTATAGAGCCTTGTAGATATGTGAGTGGATGGGTTTACATTAGGCTGAGTATGTAGGTAGCCACCTGTTACACTGGAATTATCTAAATACTAAATTAGAAGGCTTTACTCTGAGGTGCAGTGCTAATACTAACTGTCCTAATTCTTCTAAATCCCTTACCATATCAAGTATTTTTTAGGAAGATAATCTTCTGGCATTTTGCCTGGTGTAAATGCCTGGTGGCAGATACAGTTTCCTTGCCTAGAATTCCAATGAACGGCCTTGTTTATAGACTCACTTCTCTCTCCAGTCCCCAGTGTACTTTCTGTCTTTGACTACTTTCAGGCTGATATATAACGTCATGTTATTTCCACACATGCACAACATCCTCATATTCAGTTTGCAGAGAACTCAAGACTATTACAAAAATACAATCTGGAAAAAAAAAAAAGAAGGGTCCTAGAACTGAAAAGTATTGACGAATGTGAATGTTTGTATCAAAGAAAGAGTCCCTTAAAATTAACCAATCAATAAGCACTGCCATCTCTAGTTTATTAAATTTACAACTGAGTGATCAAGTTAACAAACTGTGTATTGCTAATGTTTTTGAGGTGAAAATTATTTGACTTTTAGAAATCAAGACTACATTTTCTCAATTCAGTCTCAATTATCAGGTTATACTGTTTCTGTTCTTCTCATATTCAAGCCACATTACTCCCTGAAGACTTAAGCCTATGCTTGTTATTTTCTCACTAGGTTACAGGGAGAATGGAACAAGTTTCAGTAGAAGAAACTTCACCTAACTGCTTTAATTCCAACAGTTCTTGAATTTCCTGAAAAATCTATTGGTAAGTTTTTCATCCAAACTCCAAGTGGATTACAAGTATTGTAAATGCCTTTGGTTTGACATGGTGTGATGGTACATGTCAAAGTCAATTGCCATCAAGTCTAATTTATTACTTTATTGAAAAGTTGGACATCTTGAGGTTCAGCTTAATTGAGATTGCTCATTACAAGCTATCGTCCCAGAATGGAAATATAGAGTGAATGCCACTTTAAGTGCAGGAAGAAAAAGTTTCAACCATAATGTAAAAATAGCATCTGATGAGCAGATAAGAATCCTGTGTAAGGCACGCTATTATCAGCAACCACAACTGCTCCTACTGTAGCAGTTCTGTAGCACAAGCTCTGCAAAGGAAGCCAAAGCAATCATAAGAATTTTTATAGCAAGGCTGTTCATGCTTTTATAGTACTCATTGTGTCAGCACTTTAATTATAAAATCTCTTTTGTCAGAGATTATAGCAAAGCTGTAAACCCACCAAAATTATTCTTTAAAAACTCACTTGTTTAATATACAATAATTGAATAATATTTTTTAATGCTTACCAGAGTTGTCCATGTATCAAATGGAAAGCACATTAATTAATATGTGCAATAATAAGGCCCTTGCAAAAGTGGATGGCCAATAAAAACAAAATTAAATAATTCAGAAATGTTTGGAAATATATAGTACTTATAGGCAATATGCAAATGGAAAATTGTTATAATATATACAATATTTTGTGTTAATATTTAAAAATAATAGGTTAGAGCCCACATCATAGATTACATAGCATCTTATATTTTTAGTTCATGGAATTTACATAAATTGCAATTAGGTAAATACCACTGTGTGCTTTTTGAAATGTGTTTAAAATAAGACTGCAAGTCAAGAGAGACAGTAATCACATCTTTCTCAGTTTTATTCCCAGTGACGTATATCCACTTTTGCCCATAGTATGTTTTCAAGTTGAATGAAGAACCAATAAACTTATGATGTATAGATTAACAAGTAACTTATTGGTCAACAAGGAACATACATACCATCACTTTATAATAATCGCTCATTTCATCCCATCATTTCAGTTTCTGAGAAAGCATATATAATTTGATATATGAATAAAATCACATGCATAAGAAATTTATTTTACCTTAGTACATATGGATGTTTTCATTTCACTTACATAATTTTTCTATATTTATTCTGAGTAATTAGTTTCTTGTATGTCAACAGGAGAACAAATCTGGTTTTGAAGATGAATTATCTATTGCATCCAAATATGGGTTTGGTTGCTAAGAAAAACATTTAGCCTCATTTTTTGAAAATTCTAATGTTATCTTCCACTTTAAAATACTATTAGAATAGGTTCTAATTGTGAAGTTTTTATACAACAACATCCAGATCTAAATCATCAAATGAAGTGTCCTAGACTGCAGAGTCAAGAACATCATGTAGGGTTATCTTTCGTTAGTCCACAGGAGGCAGTGATGCTGAGGGCAGGGCATCAGGGGTAGTTAGGGAAGAGGACTTTTATTGTCTCCAGTGGTGCTGTTATTCAAAATTCTATTCAGATTAATATAATTTAATTATCTACTAAACTTAGTACATTTAAAAGTTAAGCTTATAAAGGTAATATTTAAAATGTTAAAAACATTTGAATCTAAACTGAGGAACTGAATTTGTAAATGTATTTGCTGTCCTTTATAGGAAATCATGATAAAACAATGCTAATATAAATTATAAAACATTTTGAAATATTCCTTTCTGTACAGGTGACAAAAACTGATCAAACCCTTGAACCTCACATTAGATCTGACACAGCTTGTCTCACTTGTACACCTTTTTTTAATCCCCCTCATCATATATGTCATAAATTGAGAATGGTGCTTACCTCAGATCCAGAGCCAATGGCTATTATCAGATTGTCACAACATTAAAACTTTTAAACTATGAAGTGCTTTTTATAGAAATTTTTCTATAACATTACATACAAAGATATAACTGTAGCTTGCCTGACAGAGCATCTTAAAGATGAATTGTTGCTTAGAATGGTTTAAAGTGAAAGAAGTTTATGCAAAAGAGCTATTCAAAGACTGTAACATTGGCAAATTTCAAATACCACAGCCTATTACATTTGTGTGTGTGTGTGTGGTGAGGCCACCTGAAATCTACTCTGTTAGCAAATTTCCAGTACACAATTCAGTATTATTAATAGTCATTGAGCTGTACATTAGGTCTCTAGATTTATTCATCCTACCTAACTGTAACTTTGTATCCTTTAACTAACATCTTTATATTTCCCTCACCTCCCTGCCCCTGGTAATCACTGTACTATTTGCTGTTTCTTTTTAAAATTCTGCATATAAGTAAGATTATGCAGTATTTATTTTCTGTGCCTTGCTTATTTTGTATAATGTTTTCCAGGTTAATCCATATCACTGCAAATGGTAGGCTCTCCTTTCTTAGAACTGAATAACATTTTATATTGCTTCTATATCTTAGCTGTTGTGAATAATGCTCCAATACAGATGGGAGTGCAGATATCTCTTTGAGGTACTGATTTTATTTCCTTTAGGTGTATACCCAGAAATGGAATTGTTGGATCACATGGTAATTTAATTTTTAATTTTTTTAGGAACCTCCAAACTGTTCTCAATCATAGCTGTATCAATTTACATTCCCAATCGTGTACAGGGTTCCCTTTTCCTCAAACCCACCCCAACACTTGCTATTGCTTCTCTTTTTGGTAATAGCCATCCTAACAAGAGTGAGGTAACATTTCATTGTGGTTTTAATTTGCATTTACCTGATGATTAATGATGTCGATCACATTTTTATATACCTTTTGGCCATTGGTACGTCTTCTTTTGATAAATATCTATTTAATTCTTTTTCCCATTTTAAATTGGGTTATTTGGAGTTTTTTCTTATTGAGTTGTATGTTCCTTATATATTTTTGACATTAACTTTTTATTATATTTTTCAGATGGTTTCACAGAAGTTTGAATGTTTTAAACGATAGTAGTTTCACCACCTAAGAAGTTGTCTTTCAATAAGAAGACCAAAGAGGAAGATTAAAAAAGGCTTATTTTGGTGTATCTCTAGGATATTTCCTAAGAACTGGTATACAATTGGTCTAGATATTTGAGGAAGTCTGAGTTGATGCATAGGCAGGTATGGTCAATAAGAAATTAGGCTTATCAGCCTGATTTCATTGTTACTCAGACTGGTAAGAACTGAGGACATGAAGGCTGAGGACATGAAGGTCACCCCAGATAGCCATCTTGTGCTGAACCTGCTTTTTGGCAGGTAAGTTCTTGCCAACCCCTAATCATTTCTGCTAACTCCCTTGTATTTCCAGTACCACCGTACTCAATTAAAGATCCAGACTCATCTCTTACAATAGTAAAACATACCTAAGATCAGGCTATAATGTTTACACAAGTTTATTATTACCTTTAGTATTTTATTCAAATAATATCACAAAGCATTAAAAATTTCAGAAATAAACCTATAGACGCACCCCTAAAACTTTATATGAATATCTCTGGGGCAATAGGCCATGGTTCTCTGCAGGTTAGTGGTGTATTGTTCACTAGCTGTTAAATTATTCAGTGCTTACACAGTCTCCAAACCAAATGTATACTTTTCTTTTTTCACTCCCATTATCTAAGTAGTCACCATAAAATAGCAATATTTACCAAAAATATCTCTCATATCTGTTCCATCTTCTCCAATTCAATCGAATTGTCAGTGCTAAAAAATCTGCTATTTAGCTTAAGCCTCCTCCAATTATTTATTTTTCATAATGGGAGAGAGTGTAGCACAGCTGTTAAATATACAAGGTCTAGACTTAGACTGTGCATGGTTCAAATTAAGATCTGACTAGTGGTGTCATCATTGCCAAATTACTTAATTTCTCTGACCCATTGCAGAATTAACAAAAAGTACAATAATTATGATGCCTACTCCTGCAAGCATTAAAACAAACATGCCTATATACATATATATGTAAAATGTGTTTTATAACATCTGGAACAAAAAGTCCATTCAATAAATATTAGCTACTAGTATTATTGCCATTATTATCTCCAAAATTTAGCTCAAATATTTCTTTTTCAGTTACAATTTGAATATCTCTGGGAAAAATGTCAATCATTTTACTCTGTCTTGTGATGTCATCCTGTGAAATGTATTCTTTTTTTGGCACTGATAATATTAAATGGATGAAATTTAAAATAACAGGTATTCTCTCTGAAGAACAATTTATGCAACTTGAAGATGGTCCAAATACAAATCATATCTGATAGTTAACCAAAGATACTGACATCTGCCTTCCTGAAAGATCAATAAGATTGGAGAAGATTATTATAATTGGATGAGTGATGACATCACAAGGCATTTTTTAACTGTAAATGATAGAAAATGGTGTTTACATTTACCTGGGAAGTAGATTTCTAATATGGATAGAATTTAAAAGATTTAAAACGTGTACACTGCTCTAGATTTTAAAGTGTTATTATAGTCAAACTAATAATAAGGCTTAACTTTAAGTGAAAAAAAAACAAGAAAAATGTGCAGAAAATATCTACTATATATTATATTGTGATAAATGACAGCTACCATCAGTTGTTAATAAATTGAACTGAAATAGCAGAATATAAATAAAGAAAAGATCTATATCTAGCCTATTTAAATCTTGCTTCTTAATGGAATTTTATCATTACTTCACTTCTCTATTTTATAGTACATTCTATAAGTTATTTTTTAAATTTACGACATAAAGGAGGCTTTCTATTAAGAGCTTGCTAATGAAATTACAAACTGAAACTTGAGTCATAACTGACATGAAGATTTGAATAAAAGAATACATTAATTCACTAATCTAGCTGATGATCAAGAAAGGGATGCAGGAAAGAACTGACAATCTGTGCATATATAGAGTGCCAGATATCCCATGTCGAACATTTATAAAGTAGAATAAAATAAAAGTAGTGGTATTGCTAGAGCAGCCATGGCTTAATAAGCCTGAACCACAGACTGGTTGGTTCTTTAAGATAAAACCAAAATATGAAGACTTTGAGAAACCACATTATTTCTTTTTATATAAATATTTCTTTTTAAATTAGTAATCAACAAATATATGTACCTTCAACAATTGCAGATTACATAATTTCAGAACAACGCTCCTTCTGAAGAAAATTAGAAAACTGTAGGAAAACATTCTTCTTGAAGGCAAAAGACAGCTTGGTGCTGTTATCCCAGTAGTTAGTGAGTTCTCTCTCTCCAGGACTGAAGTAGTTCTGGCAGAAATGGATTAATTCCCCGTGAGAGTGGATTGTTATAAAGCCAGGACGGTCCCTCAGGCTTTCCCCTCTTTGTGCATGTCTACTCTCTTTTGACTTTTTGCACCATGTTGTGATGCAACAGGAAAGCCCTCACCAGAAGCCAGGGCCATGCTCTTGAACTTCTCAACGTGCAGAAATGCGACTAAATAAACCTCTTTTCTTTATTAAGAAAAAAGAGAATTAAATAAATAATTGCTAGGCCCAGATCAAGGAGAAGACAGAGATCCAGAGATAAGGGCTTGATATCTGGAACTTACTCAACCTTGGGGTGTTTGTTTATTCTAAGAGATTCATAGCACATTAATTTATAGCCTCCTCTGCTAAAGGAACAAAGGTGGAAGAACATGTCCACCTAAATGTGGGAGGGCTTAGTAAATTATGTGAATTTGTATGAGACCTACATACAAATAGGATATAGAGGGCTATATCCTTAAAATAAGGCTAAATTAGAAGTTAACTGCTCCTTCCCAAGACTTTATCCCAACTCCAAATTATCTTAACACCTGAAATTCTATTAAGATGGTTCTAGATTGTCAATGCCCCAGACACATGAGAGAAGTAAACATAAAACTTTTATGTTTTAAATTTAAATTGCATTCTAGTAATATTTAGATTGCATTCTAGTAATATTTCTGAAAACCAAAGGACTAAAGCAGAATATTTTAAAGGCAACAACAGAATTAAAGATTGTCTTCAAAGAAAAGTCAATAATACTAAGACGCTATTAACCAGTTCAATAGAGACTAGAAGATAAACCCTTTTGAAATGACATTTTAAGGTGCTAAAATATAGCTGTTAAATTAGAATTCTATGTCCATTACAAATATTCACTAAGTATTAAGATAAGTACATTTATGGACAAGCAAAACAGAAAATATATCTCTGATGAGTAGGTTACCTGTTCACTCTGACAAAGGGCTAATATCCAGAATCTACAATGAACTCAAACAAATTTACAAGAAAAAAACAAACACCACCATCAAAAAGTGGGCAAAGGACATGAACAGACACTTCTCAAAAGAAGACATGTATGCAGCCAAAAGACACATGAAAAAATGCTCATCATCACTGGCCATCAGAGAAATGCAAATCAAAACCACAATGAGATACCATCTCACACCAGTTAGAATGGCAATCATTAAAAAGTCAGGAAACAACGGGTGCTGGAGAGGATGTGGAGAAATAGGAACACTTTTACACTGTTGTTAGGACTGTAAACTAGTTCAACCATTGTGGAAGACAGTGTGGCGATTCCTTGGGGATCTAGAGCTAGAAATACCATTTGACCCAGCCATCCCATTACTGGGTATATACCCAAAGGACTATATACCCATATATGACTATATGTCATGCTGCTATAAAGATACATGCACATGTATGTTTATTGCGGCACTATTCACAATAGCAAAGACTTGGAACCAACCCAAATGTCCAACAATGGTAGACTGGATTAAGAAAATGTGGCACATATATACCATGGAATACTATGCAGCCATAAAAAATGATGAGTTCATGTCCTCTGTAGGGACATGGATGAAATTGGAAATAATCATTCTCAGTAAACTATCGCAAGGACAAAAAACCAAACACCCCATGTTCTCACTCATAGATGGGAATTGAACAATGAGAACATATGGACACAGGAAGGGGAACATCACACTCTGGGGACTGTTGTGGGGTGGGGGGAGGAGGGAGGGATAGCATTAGGAGATATACCTAATGCTAAATGGCGAGTTAATGGGTGCAGCACACCAGCATGGCACATGTGTACATATGTAACTAACCTGCACATTGTGCACATGTACCCTAAAACTTAAAGTATAATAATAATAATAATAATAAAGAAAATATATCCTGAAAAATCTACAGCAAAGGAAAAACTAAAGGGAAGTCTATAGGAAGAAAGAAAAATGTGCAAAAATTGCATTTTGTAAAAGCAAAAAAAGAAAATAAAGAACAAGAAAATAAAAATGTTCTATCACCTGCCGGCATTTACATATATTAATGAACACAATGGTAGCACATAACTAATGATGTGGTAATAAGATTCAAAGGTCCTTAACAAAAGGTAAGGCCCCAACTAACATTAGACTTTGGTAAGTCAAGATTAATGTGATAATTTTTAGGTTAAACACACAACATTTTTTAAAAATAGGAAATGAGCAAACAAAGAAACCTACAACAAGAGTGAAAAATAGAAAGATCTCAGTAAAATAAATTTAAATCCAATTATATTAGTAATTACATTAAATATAAATGGATAAAAATCTAATCAAAGTTGCTATTCTTGATTTCCTAAAATCACAGTTCTATTTGCTATTTACAGAAAATTAAAATACAGAAAACATAATAAAATAATGCAAAAAAAGTTATGCTACATAAAGACAAATTAAAATAAAACTGATGTAGCAGTATTAACATGAGACGAAGAAAACATTTAGATAAAGAGCATTCCTAAAGAAAGAGAGGAAAATTTCATAGTGATAAAATTCAATGTAACAGAAATACGTAATTTTAATTTTGTTTTCAACAAATTAATATTAGCTTACTATATATTAAACAAAAGATTATAGAACTAAAAATAGAAAAAAACTGATTCTGTAATTATATTTTTAAATGTTAGTGTCTCTTTGATAGAACAAAGGGTACAAGTTAATAATAATTGACTAGAAGAGCTAAGCAACATTAATAAGAAATATAACTTCATGAAGATATTATAGTGTGTATACTAAGTGCTATGTCATTGCATACAAGAACTGCAGAATATTGACATACAAAGTTTCAGAATTGAACTGAGAGTATGTTCTCTGATTACCATGCAATTGAGGTTAAAAAAAATACTGAAAATTTAACCAGAAAAAATAAAATATTTGAAAATTAAGCTATACACATTTATATAACTCAGGGGATACAATGGATCACAAAGTATATTAATAACTATGTTGAAGTTAATAATATTTAAAATATTACCTATCAATCTTATGGGAGACAGGGAAAGCCATACTTAAAAAAGTCTGTAATATATCTATCTGTATTTATGTGTGTGTGTATTAAGGGGTTAAAAATAAAAATGAAGTAAATTCTAATAAAATATAAGGAAATAAATAATTAAAATGGTAATCTAAAGATATGCTAAAATAGTGTTGCTCAAATTAAAAAAATCATTCATTATAATATCGCTTAGAAAATACAAACACAAAAGAAATTTTGAAATTTAATACATGACATCCATAAAAATGTGTAGCACGCATTATATTTAATGGTAAAATATTCAAAACTTCCCCTTGGAAATCAGGACAAGACACTTCTTACCATCTTTCTCACTATTTAAGAATGTAGCTTAAGTCCTAGCCAGTGCACTAATAAAATACACATAAATTATAAATTTTAAAAATAGTAAGGAAGACATGGAAAAGCTATTTTATTAGATGACACAATATTACATCTAAATATTCAAAAGGAACCACAGTAACATTCCAAATTAATAAGTCAGCCTATCAGAATATCATGAACAGTATCAAAAACCAATTACATATCTACATACAAACATTTCTACTGATATACACACATTCAACTGGTAAATAATATAAGATGCCCATTTACAAAACAATAATATAAAAACGCAAGCTAATAAAAGCTTTTAAGACTTCTACAAAAACAATAAAATATTATTAAGAGGAATTTTAGAAAAACTAAGATGAAGAAATTCCTTGCCCATATGCTACCCTCAATCCTTTTAAACATCCAGTGGTGAGAATGCTGTTAATTCATTATAATACAATCTACTTCCTTAAATAAATTAGAAGCCATTTTGGAACAGTTCTTCACATTGATAATTTTTTTTTATATTATTTAAATTTTTAATTTTTTTTTCTCCAAAACGTAAACGTTTAACTTTCACTTATTCTATTATCTTCAGTTCCAGTTATCTTTTTAGTGGTCTCTAATGTATACTTTAGGCTGGGCATGGTGGCTCACACCTGTAATCCCAGCATTTTGGGAGGCCAAGGCGGGTGGATCACCTGAGGTCAGGAGTTTGAGACCAGCTTGGCCAACATGGCAAAACCCCGTCTATACTAAAAAAAAATGCAAAAATTAGCTGGGCGTGGTGGCATGTGCCTGTAACCGCAGCTACTCAGGAGGCTGAGGCAGGAGAATCACTTGAACCTGGAAAGAGGAGGTTGCAGTGAGCCAAGATTGCACCATTGCATTCCAGCCTGAGCAACAAGAATGAAACTCCATCTCAAAAAAAAAAAAAGTATACTTTAATGTTTTTATTATATTTCAAATTTTGTCATGATTTTTTTCAACTCTCTTATATCCATTTCTTTCTAATCATATTTCTCTTAATCTGATCCATATATCTGTTTATAGTATAATGTTCCTTTTTCATAAGTAATCACATTTAATTGGGACACACTGTATGACAAATCATTTTTTAAAAATTTATTATGGTCTCTGTACTAAACCATTTTCTGACAATCGGTTCTTTCTCTAAGTAAATATGCTCTCTTTGCTTTTGCAAAATTGTTCCATAGGTCATATGTAATTGTTTTTTTTTAATTATTCTTGAATAATAGTAATTATGACAATATCTCAATTTTTAAATGCCAAATAGACGCCAAATGCTGTATAATCTTTAAAATAAATCAACAGTTACACATGTGGGTAGAAAAGCTGAGGTTTGCATCCATATTTATCTAATTGCAATGCCACCCACACCATACAATTGCATGTTAGTCCTCCTTGAAGGAGATCTTTCCAAACCTATATTAATCACATAGTCTCTTTGTTTGGATAGCCTTTTGTCTCTTCTCTGTCAACCTGGACAATCCCTTTATCACATCTAAAACAAAATAGCAGGCTGCTATGTTAGGTATTTTAATTGTATGTTCAGACTCTTGTAAGATTTCATTTAATTATTTCTATAGGTCTATCTTGAAATCTCCTTTTCTACCTATTTGTTTTACTGCACGCATAGTGTATTAAAAGTATGTGAAAAACACTGCACTACTCTAAAAGATCTCTAGATGATGTTTCTGTCAAAACAACAACAACAACAACAACAAACTCTTTATTTCCAGAAAACACACCTGTGGTACGCAATACCTAATTATCAGCATCCTCCATATCTTGCTTAGCTGGTTTCTGGGAAATGCAGCTTTTGAATGGTTGTTGGGGGAGAAGTATTGCTGGAAGAAATGGATGAGTGGGAATCATGTCTTTGCTATTTTGAAAAACTCAGTCACGTAATGCTTCTTGTAACTTATGCTTCTGAGCTAGAGTCTAGAAACCAGATTTAGAGAAGGAGGCAGGAGCTTATTCTGACCCATAGAAGACAAGATGTGTTGAAAGGCAATTGTTTCTTTCAATTCAGTTCCATTAGTCTTGCAGAAATTCTCTTTAGATTACAGCAGTAGTTTTGTCCATTTTTTGTCCATTTTTCTGTGTGAGTTTCAGTACATATTTCAATGGAAAATCAGGGAAGGCTATGACAGCGTTACCACATGCCATTTTAGGCCTCTGTATTTATTCCTGCAATCTTCTACATATCTTTCAGGCAGAGGTATGATTTGAAAGGCATGCACAAACTGTTTTATGCTACTTTCCTACTTGATTTTAAATGATGAAGAATAGTGCTTAAAATTCTTTAGAAAATAGTCTTGGTTTGACAATATACCAATGGGATTTGAGAAAAATCTTACATTCCTTTACTTCAAAATGAAGGTAGCTTTAGAAACATCTCCGTTAGTAGTCACTAGATCATGAACGGTCAAACCTTTGGAAGAAGAGCCACAAAATAAAGTTAATAAAAAGGAAAGATTTCAGGGGTAATAAAAGAGGAGAAGGAGATCTTTTGGCAAATAATATTAAGTATCCAGTACTGAATGCAGACCATTTGAAGAGAAGTGGTATAAGGTAAAACACTTGAAAAGTATATTTTTAGAACCACTAAATATATTAGAGTTAAAAGGAATTTAAATGTGTCTGTTCAACCACCTTTCTTTCTTCAGTTCTCACAGCTACCTGCCAAATAGTAGTCCAACCCATGCTTAATAATTCCAATGATCCATTTCATTTTTAAGCTTTTCTTTTAATGCTTTTACAGAATTTAAACTTGTCACCACCCTAGGAGTTCAAGACCAAACTGGGCTACAAAGTGAGGCCCCCCCAACTCTACAAAAATGTTTTAAAAACTTAGCTGGGCATGTTGACAGAAGCCTATGGTCCCAGGAATCTGAGGAACAATGAGCTGTGTTTGTACCACTGAACTCCAGCCTACACAACACAGTGAGACCCTGTTTCTTAAAAAAAAAAGAAAAGAAAATCTGTCACCACATTATTTTGTATTTAGGAATTGACAAACCAGAAGGATAAAGAAATTCATCAAGAATGTTGTTGGCTAGAAAACTATAAAGAAGGTAAGTTATTCCAGAAAATAAAAAAGAGGTAATTACAAATTTAAGTTGAGAGCTTTCTATATTTATAAAATGTAAAATTGAAAAAAAGTTGAGTTTTGTGTTTCTCCAATGAACTCTGAGCATTAAATATGCTGGAATGTAGACTAGAAAGAAATTTCTAATATTGTTTTGCTAAATCCCAGAGATACATTGGGTGGGAACCTAGGGAATTCTAATTACCTGATAAGGAGTTTAAAATTTATGCAATCAGCAACAGTAAACAATTAAATACAATTTATAGTATAAAGAATACCTTAAAAAGATTATTTTGACAATAATATATTGGTGGAACTGAAGGTACAAAATCAGGAGGGGAAGAAGTTAATATAAATAAAACCCTACATAAATCTGACCAGTGCGGTAGCCCTGAAAAATAGAAAAGATGGGATAGAAGTTAAAAATCACAGTAGAAATAAATCTTGTAGAACCTAACAACTCATTGGATATAAAAAAGCAAGGGAAAATAAAAGGGCTTAGGAAAAAGCTTTCAGATTTTGAGCTTGTTTGAGTGAGACCTGATGAGTTTCAGATTTTTGTTAAACATGACGTGCAAATAGAACACATATGTAGAAACATCCTACAAATAACTAGGAATATTGTATAAGAAGATAAGTCAAGCTAGGGTGAATGAAGGGGAATATACAAAAATCATCAGCATGAAAGTGACATTGAAGCTCTACATGGAGACCTAAAAACTAAGCATTCTTACAGGCAGAAGATAAAAAAGCCTTCGAGAAATAAAAATTGAAAGTATGAGGCAATGCTTCTCATTATTTTACTAAGCAATATAGAACTTTTCCAAATTTTCTTAAACACATTTCCAGTAGGCTTAGAACATATGCCACCACTCTAAAGAAGTCTATCAAAGTAAGAAGCATTTTATTCACTTGAAAAGTAATAAAGTTATTCATTTTAAAGTAACATATAAATATTTATAATTTAAAAAGATGCTAATCTATGTTTCTAAGATTTCAAGTGATATTTTAGATGACTCTGACATAGAAACCATTTTTATTTGAACTTGAGCAACTGTAATACTCAATATTATTCCTGCAGCTCCTATTATATGTATGTTTTAATTGTAAGAGACTTCCTCATGTTGTTACAAAAAATATTAAGGATCCACCTGTCTGTGGTACTAGTTACAAGAATCAGTGTGTGTGTAAAAAGTATACATCAAAAAGAGTAAATTCTACTGTATTTCAATTAAAGTTTTTTTAAAAGAATTATTCTATATCTTTCAGGCACCAGTTCCTTTAATCAATCCCTAGTTTTGTAGCTGATTTTTTTCCTTCATTTATTCCTTCCTCTCTACCTTCATTGCCTTCATTATCTTTCTTCTTATCCCTTTTATTTTTCTCCTGTATCATTACTTCTTGCTTAGATCCACTGTGCAAGAGCTTGACCAGTTATAAATCTTAAGTATACATTCAGTTTTAAAAGTGAAAAATAGAAAACAAAAATCAACTATGTATTTTTTAAATCAGACAAGTTTGCACATATAGAAATAGGTATTTTTAAAGGTATTATTCATAATGTTATATTTGATAACATGGGATATACATTCAAACAAGACTGATACAATTTTTATACCAGAAATTTACTAATTTTGTGATAAAATTTGAAGGAAATATGGAATTTATTGATTTTTAAAATCATGTAGACAAATGGGAGTTTGGCAAATTAGTGGTTTATTGCAGTCAATGAATCAAGTAAAAAGCTGAAACCAGAATTGAACATTTTAGGCTTCATTTTTTAATGATAACTCTAGTAAAAAAAGGTATGCTAAAAAATGTGTCTTCTAGGTTTGAAGAGTTGAGAGATCAATAGGAACAAAAAGGGTTTATTTCTCTTTGAGGTCAAGAGTGAAAACTTTGGTTTATGTTTCCATGAGGGAGTTTGTCAGATAAATACTAGTTCATTCACTCATTCATCCAAAAAATATTTACTACATAATTTACTGCATGCCAGACACTAATTGTTTGGATAAGTGAATAAACAAAACTAATATCTTTGCAAATAGTAGTTCTTCAGCACAGAGGAAGGTGATAAACATTAAGGTAATTCTGTAGCATTCTGGAAGGCACTAAGAGCTATAGAAAAATAAAGAGCAATATAAAGGGAATCAGGATTGCCAGGGCTTAAAGGGGCAGGTTTCAATTTTAAAAAGAATCGTTGAGGGATGCCTAGATTACATGTAACAATAGAACAAAGACTCAATAGAGTTGAGTGAATTAGACATATGGCTATTTGGGAAGAGATTACTGAACGGGAAACATAGATACAGATTTCCTAATGCCAAGAATGTGCCTGATGTAGTGAAGGAGGGGTAAGGCAGCCAGTGGCTAGATTATTGAGAGACAGGGTAAAAATAATGGGAGATAAACTTATAAAGACAAAGAGTTAGGCTGTTGAAACTGACCTGCTAGGACCTTGTAGGCTATAGTGAGGATTAGGGCTTACCAAAATTCAAAAAAAAAAAGAAAATGAAAAAGATTGCAGGAGAAGGAGTACAGAGTGTGTAGTATGCATTTGAAATGGTTATCTCAAGTAGGACTCACCAGACACCAAATTTGTTGGTACCTTGACAAAACTTAAGGGAGAAATAGAGCAATACAATTGTCTTACTCTGTTTGGGCTGCTATAAGAGAATACTATTAACTGGGTAGCTTATCCAATTTCACAAAGTTCTGGATCAAAGTTCAAAATCAAGGCATCGGCAAATTTGGTGTCTGGTGAGGGCCTACTTGCTGGTTCATAGAAAGCACCTTCTTGCTGTGCCCCATGTAGTTAAAGGCAAAGGATCACTTTGGGGCTTCTTACAAGGCACTGATTCAATTCATAAGAACTCTGCCATCGTCTTCTAATCACCTCTCAAAGACAGTGCCTCCTAATAATATTACTTAAGGGCCAGGCTTTAAACATGAATTTTGGGGAACAAAAACATTCAGACTATAGCTACAATAATAGTAGAAAACTTCAAAATACCACTTTCAGTAATAGACAGAACATGCAGACTGAAGATCAGTGAGGAAAAAGAGAACTTCAACAACACTGTAAACCAAATGGACCTAGTAAACTACACAGAACATTCTACTCAAAACATCAAAATACACATCCTTCTCAAGAACACATAGAATATTCTCCAGGATAGCTTACATGTTAGGTCACAAAACAAGTATTAACAACTTTTGAAAAAATAGTATTTAACAAAATATCTTTTCTCACTACAATAGAATAAACCTAGAAATCAGTAATAGAAGAAAGATTGGAAAATTCGCAAATATCTGGAAAGTAAACAACACCTTGAACAATCACTGTCATGAAGAAATCAAAAAGAAAACTAGAAAAAAAGACAAATAACTAAAACCAAAAACTAAAAAAGAAGATAAAAATGAGAACACAATATACCAAAACTAATGGGATGCATCAAAAGCAGTCCTAAGAAGGAAGTTTATTGGGATAACCCTACCTTTAAAACGAAAAAAATGTTTCAAGTAAACAACCTAACTTTATACCTCAAGGAACTATAAAAAGAAGAATAAGGTAAGCTCAAAGTTAGAGGAAGAAAGGAAACAACAAAAAGTGAAACAAAAGAAAATAACAAGTGGAATTTTATTTCTTTTCTAAATAAAAGAAATGAAAAATAGAAAACAATTTTAAAAATCAATGATGCTAAGAGTTTTGTTTAAAAAGATACAAAATATTGGCAAACCCTTAGCTAGAACAAGAAAAAAAAAAGACTCAAATAAATAAATAAATTAGAAATCAAAGTGGAGACATTACAACTGATGCACCAGCAATACAGAGAATCACAAGATACTACTATGAATAATATATCCCAACAAACTGGATAACCTAGGAGAAATGGGCAAATTCCTATAAACATACAACTCACCAGTACGAAATCATAAAGAAAGTCTATATAGTCTATAGTTATAGTCTACCAATCTATTAATAGTATGGAGATTGAAACAATAATCAAAAACTCCCCGAAGCAAAGAAAATTCCAGGACTAGATGGCTTCTGTAGTGAATTCTTTCAAACATTTAAAAAACAATTGACTGCAATATTTTTCAAACTTTTCCAAAAACCTGAAGAGGAAGGAACACTTCTAAATTAATTTTATGGGGCCAGCATTATCTTGATGCTTAAGCTAGACAAAGATACGAAACTACAGTCCACCGTATTGTGATAAATATAGATGCAAAGTCCTCACGAATATGTTAGCAAACCAAATCCAACAGAAATTAAAACGATCATACACTATGATGAAGTGGGATTCATCTCTGGGATTCAAGAACTGTTCAACAGATACAAATCAATAAATACGATACACCATATTAACAGAATGAAGGATAAAAATCATGTGAACATCTCAATAGATGCAGGAAAAATATTTAACAAAATTCAACACCCTTTCAAAATAAAAACTCTATGAAACCTCAAAATATGAGAAAAGTACTTCAACATAACAAAGACTGTATCTGAAAAGTCCACAGCTTAACATTACATTCAATGACGCAACTGAAAGCTTTTCCTCTAAGATCAGAAATAAGAAGTATTCCCACCACTTCTATTCAACATAGTACTTGAAATCTTAGCCAGAGTAAGAAAAGGATGAAAAAGGAAGAAGAAAAATTGTCCTTGTTTGAAAATGACATGATCTTATAAATAGAAAAATAGAAAACCCTAACATCTCCATTAAAAATCTGAAGAACTAATAAATTAATTCACTAAAATTGCAGAGTTTAGAGTCAACATGCAAAATCAGTTGTGTTTCTACACATTAGCAAAAAACTATCTGAAAAGTAAATTAGGAAAACAGTCACATTTACAGTAACAGCAAAAAAGAGTAAAATACTCAGGAATAAACCTAACTAAGGAGGTGAAACACTTCTATACTGAACACTACAAAATACTGATGAAAGGAATTAATAAATACACACACAAATAGACATTATGTGTTCATGGATTAGAAGACTTACTATTTTTTTCTGTTTTTTTTTTTTGTTTGTTTTGTTTTTATGTTTTGTGAGGCCAAATTTTAATTTTAAAGTACAAAAATCAACTGGGTCACCTCAGAATTTTTTACAAGCAAGAAAACCTCCAAAGGATTTCATTTCATTTCACTGTTGTAAATGACAATCATTTATGATCCATGCATAATAAAGAACAGAAAAAGTATAAAGAAAAGAAGAAAGTGGTGGAAAAAATGAAGTATTCAAAACACATTTTATCGTTACAAGTCCAATAAATTATACTGTTCACTGAAAAAAATTTCTATTTCCAAAGTTTAAGGACAGTGTTTTCTCAAGCAATTGTGTGAGGCTGCATGTGCGTACTAAAATATTAGAAACAGAAGAGCAAAAATCCCCACAACTGTCTCAAGTCTGCTTCTGAAAATGTGCAGAAGCATTTTCTTTTTTTTTTTTTGACAAATTAAAAATTATATATTTTAAAGGTGTACAATGTACTATTTTGGTATATGTATACATTGTAAAATGATTACCACCATCAAGCTAATTAACATATCCATTACCTTATATGGTTACCTTTTTTTATTATTATTAAGTATTTATTGATCATTCTTGGGTGTTTCTCGGAGAGGGGGATATGGCAGGGTCATAGGATAATAGTGGAGAGAAGGTCAGCAGATAAACACATGAACAAAGGTCTCTGGTTTTCCTAGGCAGAGGTCCCTGTGGCCTTCGGCAGTGTTTGTGTCCCTGGGTACTTGAGATTAGGGAGTGGTGATGACTCTTAAAGAGCATGCTGCCTTCAAGCATCTGTTTAACAAAGCACATCTTGCACCGCCCTTAATCCATTTAACCCTGAGTTGACACAGCACATGTTTCAGAGAGCACGGGGCTGGGGGCAAGGCCATAGATCAACAGCATCCCAAGGCAGAAGAATTTCTCCTAGTACAGAACAAAATGGAGTCTCCTATGCCTACTTCTTTCTACCCAGACACAGTAACAATCTGATCTCTCTTTCTTTTCCCCACATTTCCCCTTTTTCTTTTCAACAAAACCGCCATCGTCCTCATGGCCCGTTCTCGATGGTCACTGTCTCTTCGGAGCTGTTGGGTACACCTCCCAGACAGGAGGGCCGGGCAGAGGCGCTCCTCACTTCCCAGACAGGGCGGCCGGGCAGAGGCGCTCCTCACGTCCCAGAGGGGGCGGCCGGGCAGAGGCGCTCCTCACTTCCTACCAGACGGGGTGGCAGCCAGGCAGAGGCGCTCCTCACCTCCCAGACAGGGCGGCCGGGCAGAGGCGCTCCTCACTTCCCAGATTGGGTGGCCGGGCAGAGGCGCTCCTCACCTCCCAGACGGGGCGGCCGGACAGAGGCGCTCCTCACTTCCCAGACGGGGCGGCCGGGCAGAGGCGCTCCTCACCTCCCAGACGGGGCGGCCGGGCAGAGGCGCTCCTCACCTCCCAGACGGGGCGGCCGGACAGAGGCGCTCCTCACCTCCCAGATGGGGGCGGCCGGGCAGAGGCGCTCCTCACCTTCCAGACGGGGCGGCGGGGCAGAGGCGCTCCTCACTTCCCAGAGGGGGCGGATGGGAAGAGACGCTCCTCACTTCCCAGAGGATGGGCGGCCGGGCAGAGGCGCGCCTCACTTCCTCCCAGACGGGGTGGCGGCCAGGCAGAGGCGCTCCTCACCTCCCAGACGATGGGCGGCCAGGCAGAGGTGCTCCTCATCTCCCAGAGGGAGCGGCCAGGCAGAGGCACTCCTCACTTCCTCCCAGACGGGTGGCGGCTGGGCAGAGGCGCTCCTCACTTCCCAGACGGGGCGGCCGGGCAGAGGCGCTCCTCACTTCCCAGAGGGGGCGGCCGGGCAGAGGCGCTCCTCACTTCCTCCCAGACTGGGTGGTGGCCGGGCAGAGGCACTCCTCACCTCCCAGACGGGGCGGCAGGGCAGAGGCGCTCCTCACCTCCCAGACGGGGCGACCGGGCAGAGGCGCTCCTCACCTCCCAGACAGGGTGGCGGCTGGGCAGAGGTGCTCCTCACATCCCAGACGATGGGCGGCCGGGCAGAGACAGTCCTCACTTCCTATACAGGATGGCGGCGGGGCAGAGGCTGTAATCTTAGCACTTTGGGAGGCCAAGGCAGGCGGCTGGGAGGTGGAGGTTGTAGCCAGCCGAGATCACGCCACTGCACTCCAGCCTGAGCAACATTGAGCATTGAGTGAGCGAGACTCCGTCTGCAATCCCAGCATCTCGGGAGGCCAAGGCCGGCAGATCACTCAGGGCCAGGAGCTGGAGACCAGCCCGGTCAACAGGGCGAAACCCAGTCTCCACCAAAAATACAAAAACCAGTCAGGCGTGGCGGCACGCACCTGCAATCCCAGGCACTCCGCAGGCCGAGGCAGGAGAATCACAGGAGCCCGAGGCAGGGAGGTTGCAGCGAGCTGAGATCACGGCAGTACAGTCCAGCTTTGGTAACAGAGGGAGACGGAAGAAAGAAGGACAGGGAGACCGAAGAAAGAAAAAAGAAGAAAGGGGAGGGGGAGAGGGAGAGGGAGGGGGCTTACTATTGTGAAAATGTTCAAAGTACCCAAAGCTATCCATTGCAATTCCTATCAAAATCGCAAAGGAAATTTCTTACAGAAGTAGAAAACTAATAAGATTGAGATGAAAGAAAGGAGATATCACACTTTCTAATTTCAAAATTTAGTACAAAGCTGCAATAATCCAAACCATAGAGCAAAACTAAAAGCTTTTTTCTCTAAAATCAGAAATGAGGCAAAGAAGCACACCCGCCATTTTTATTCAAAATAGTACTTGAAGTCCTAGCCAAAGCAAAAACAAAAAGAAGAACAACGATGGAATACATCAGTGGAAAAGAATAGAGAACCCAGATATAAACCCATTAGTATACAGTCAAGTAATTTTCAACAAAGATGTCAAAAACACACCATGTGGGAAGAATTATCTCTACAATAAATAGTGTTGGGAAAACGAGACATCTGTATAGGAAATAATGAAATAGAACCCTTATCTCATTTTATATATAAAAAATCAACTCAAAATAGATTAGAAATACAAATGTAAAATCTGAAACTGTAAAATAAAGAAAACATAGAGAAAAAGCTTCATGATACCGGTCTTGATAGGTTTTACTGATATAATACCCAAAGCACAGGCAACCAAATAAATAAATAAATAATTAGGACTATATTAAACCAAAAAGTTTCTGCATAGCAATCAATAGCACAAAAAGCAACTTCTGGAATGTAAGAAAATATTTGCAAACCATATAACTAATAAGAGGTTAATCTCTAAAATATATAAAGAATTCTACAATTTGGTAGCAAAAGAACTAATAACTCAAATAAAAAATAAATAAAGGAAATGAATAAATATTTCTTTAAAGAAAACATACAGATGTCCAACAGGCATATGAAAAAAAGTTTAATGTTAGTAATCATTAGAGAAATGCAAATCAAAGTAATAATGAAATATCATCTCACACCAATCAGGATGGCTATTATAAAAAATAATAAGACAAGTATTAGTGTAGATGTGGAAAATGCAAACCCTTGGACATTGTTGGTGGGACTACAAAATGATGCATTCATTATGGAAACCAGTATGGGGGTTCTTAAAAAAATAAAATTAGAAATGTAATATGATTCAGTAATCTCACTTCTGAATATTTAGCCAAAATAATTGAAATCAAGATCTCGAAGAAACATTAGCATACTCCTGTTGTTCACTGCAGCACTATTTATAATAGCCAAGATGTGGAAACAACCTAAATGTTCACGGGCAGATGAATGGTTAATTAAAATGTGGTAAATATATAAAATGTAATATTACTAAGCCTTAAGAAGGAAATTCTGCAATATGCAACACCACAATGAACCTCGAGGATATTATGCCAGGTGAAATAAGCCAGTCACACAAAGACAAATACTACGTGACTCTACTTATATGAAGTATCTAAATTAAATTTATAGAATGCAACAATGTTATGGTGGTTGCTAGGGGTTGGGCGGGGGAAGGAGTAAGACACTGATCAATAAGTACAATACACCAGATAAGTAAGATAAGTAAGTTCTAGAGTTTTGCTGTGAAACATTGTATCTATAGTCAAAACACTGTACTGTACACTTAAAAATTAAAAAGGGTAAATCCCATGTTAAGTGTTCTTACCACAATAAAATAAAATTTCAAAGTTGAATAAATTTCACATGGAGCAAATTACTCCTATTTTTATAAACCATATAGTCAATTCTTAGTCCTCTTGGAACTTAACAAATCACAGCATCTGACAGTGTTATTCACTACCTCCTCATTTTAAAACTGCACTTAGTTCAGGTGGTATCTAGGATGTCATGTTTTTCTTGTTTTTTTCACCTATCTCACTAATTTCTTCCAATAGTCTTTCTTTGGTTTATCTTCTTTTCTATGATCCTTCCTTTAGTGATATCTTCAAGCCTTATTCTTTAAATGCCATGTATGTGCCAATAACTTCAAATTTGTATCTCTAAACCAGAACTCTCCAGACTTTGGACTTTTATATCTAATTGTTTACTCAGACTCTCCACATGAAGACTACGAATTTAACCCTTAGCTTGATCTTGTCATTTCCTCTCTCTTCCACACACAAGTATGCACCACCCACTATATTCGTTTTCTCAGTTGACGGCAATTCCAGCCTTCCAGCTGGTCATTTAAGAAACTTTGAAGCATTTCCAGTGCCTGTTTCTTTCACAGCCTTCATCCAACCTATCAGGAAATTCTATTGGTTCCATCTAATAAATATATCCATAATCTGAAATTCCTGGGGGCTGAAGGAAAGAAATCTATTAAAAATAGTATGTCTACATTTTCTGCAGAAGAACAAAGAAACCTATTTTTTTTGTAGAAAGAGAAATTTCACAAAAGTGTTAATATTTTTGCATTTTACTTATTTTCCTTAATAGAGGTTAAAAGTGCCAAAAGAGATTTAATATTAATACGATTTGCAACAGCATGGGGCTTTGCACTTTAACAGCTTCTAACTAGCAAAAACTGTGCTGCAAATACATATTTGTGAGCTTGTTATTTTAGTTAATTACATACTTGATTAGACACCATGGCAGAACCTGGCAGTTATTATGACTACAAGTAAATGTTTATTTTTGTCGTTCTAGATTTTATAACATAATAACTAAACAGGAACTAAAAATTTTTAACCATTAGCCTTTGTGAGTCATCTAATTCTATGTCTTTAAATAGAGTGCCTTGTTTGACAGTTTTAATAAACATGGTGGGTAAAGCAGTTGAAAAATTCACTGCAAGACCAAGATTCTTAGGGTTTTTTTTAAAGTAATTGTGTGTAAGTTTGTTCGTTTACGTATGGCAAATGCAATGATCATTAAACCTTCCAAAATATATTTAGAAAAATAATAAAATAGAAACATAATTTTCAGAACTATCAGTAATTGAAAATTAAATTGTTTTTCTCTATATGTAGCTAAAACACAAAAAATGACTATTTCTTATAAAAGATAACAATTAAATACTAGAAGAAAATGGTATGTGTAACAAAAGCTCTACAGTCAACAGGATTATATTTTTTAAATGACCATCATACTGTCTGCATATAGTCAACTTGTTTTAATCTTTCATGCTTTATTTCCCTTGTTTTAGATTACTATTATTCAATAAAAATAAAATACAGAATGATCTTTTATTAAACAAACCACAGTATTATTTGTAATATAGCTTATCAAAGTCATTTTCTTTCTCAGTACCACAATGAAAAAGGAATATTTTAATACTGCCTCAACTGTCAGGACACAATTATTAAAAAGAAGGTACAGGGTGAACTTTTATTCTGCAAATACATGGACACTACTTATTCAAAGATTATTAGAATGTAAACTAAAAAATTTGCCATTATCAGGTATGTATTATAAGATATTTTACATATGTAACTAACCTGCACATTGCGCACATGTGCCATAAAACCTAAACTATAATAATAATAATAATAATAATAAAATATATTTTAAAGAAGGTTCTTCAGGCATGAGTGAAGTGATACCAGATAGTAACTCTGATCCATATAAATGAGGATCACTAGAAATAGTTAGTATGTGATGTTTTCAGAATATGTTTTATTGTATCTTAACTTTATTAAAGGACAAGGGACTGCTTAAGACAGTAATGAAATTATATTGAGGCATTTCTGCAAAGGCACATATTATAATAAAAACAGTATGATAGATGGGTAGTATAAATATTACATTATATGTGAGGTAGTTTAACTTTGTTTCAAAAGAGACAGTGGGAAGTTACAGAAACATACTTTAATCCCAGGGGACTAATAGACACTGAGGGCTACATGTGAGTGGAGAGTTGGAGGAGGATGAGGCTGAAAAAACTACCTATCAGGTACTATACTCACTACTTGGGTGATAAAATAATTTGTATACCTAACCCCAGTGACACAATTTACCCGTGTAGCAAACCTACACATGTACTCACTGAACCTAAAGTAAAAGTTGAAAAATAAAAACTAAAATTGTGAGATACATTCAAAATCGTGCTTAGAGGCAAATCATAGCTTTGAATGCTTATATTATTAAAAAATGTTTAAAATCAATGGTTTAAATTTCCAGTTTAATAAACTAAAAAAGAAGACCAAATCAGTTGGAAAGTATACAGGAGAAAGCAAATAATAACAATGAGAGTGGAAATCAATGAAAAAGAAACATACCAATATTAGAAAAAAAAAAAAAAAACAAAGCTAAATGCTGAATCTTTGAAAAGAATCAATATAGTTGATAAGCTGCTGGCTAGACCAAACAGAAAAAAAATGTTGCCCAAAACAGATGTAAAATAACAAATGTTAACTATGGCCTCTAGGCTCATAAGCTATTTATGTCAGTAAATTCAACAATTTAGATAAAATAAAATTATTTATAAAAACCAGAAAATTACCAAAACTGATCTAAAAAAAGAAAATAAATGAAGAATCCCTTATGATCTTAGTGTTTGTGTCCTCCTAAAAGTCATATGTTGAAACCTAACTTCCATGGTGATGATGTTAAAAGGTGAGGCATTTGGAGGATGATTAGTTAGTTTATGAGGGATCTGCCTTCATGAATGGAATTAACAGCCTTATAAATGAGGTTTGTGAGAGCCCTTTTGCCCTTACTACATGTGAGAATACAGAGTAGTCACCAACTATGAAGAACAGGGTCCTCACCAGACACTGCATTTGCCAGTGCCTTGATCTTGGGCCGTCTATGCCCCAGAACTGTGAGCAATAAATTTCTATTGCTCATAATTTACCCAGTCTATGATATTTTGTTATAGCAGCCCAAACAGACCAAGAAAACCCATCTTCAAAAAATGAATTCATAACTAAATATCTTCCCCCAACAAAAACTTCAGGCACAGATTGTTTATCTGGTGAATTCTTTCAAATATTTAAGAAATAAAAAATACCAATATTAGAGTCTTGTAGAAACAGAGGAGGAAGAACCACTTCCCAACTCATATGCTCAAGGCAACAAAATTTTAAATATAAAAATAGACAAGGCCATTGCATCAAAAGATAATTATACAACAGTATTGCTCATTTATAGAGATATAAAAATCCTTAACAAAATATTTGCAAAGCAAATCCAGAAATGCAACATTGGATATTCAAATATCAATGTAATTCACCAAATTAACTAAATAAGAGAAAACTGATTTAATTTTATTAATGAGTGAAAATTGTAATATAGTTTTTATTAATTTTTAATAAAATTAAAATTTTTAAATAAAATTTAGCATCAATTTAAAACAAAATAAAATAAAGTAGACGCTTAGCAAACTAGGAAGAAAATGGAAAGCCTTCACTGTGATAAAGACCAACTAGAAAAACCTACAGATGCCGTCATAACGCTGGATGACTAGACGTGTTTTTAAATTAAGATATAAAACAAGGCATGAATGTTCATTACTGTCATATCTATTCAGTCTTGTACTATATGGCTAATGTAATAAGACCAAAAAATGACAAGAAAGGTATAAGAAAGTTACAAGATAGAAGGATATAATTGGAAAGGTATGAGAAAACCGTTTCCACTCACACATGATTGTATTTGTTAAATGTCCCAAAAAATCTAGCAAAAAAACTTACTACATATAATAAACATACTATCAAGGTCAGAGAATATATTTCAGTGCCAGAAAATCCACTGTATTTGTATGCACTAGAAATGAAGAATTATAGATCAAATTTTTAAAATACCATTTTCAATAGCATCAAGAACACAAAATCATGAAATACATACAGAAAAATTAACATGTGCCAGACTTGTACTAAAACTACAAAACTTTAGTGAGAGAAATTGAAGAAAAGCCATATGAATCAAGAGATGTGCCATATTCATAATAAAAAATTCAGTATTGTTAGATATCTGTTATGGGTTGAATTGTGTACCTCCCCATCACTGAGCCCCCGTGCCAAATTCATATGTTGAAGCCCTAACTTCCAGTGCTTTAGAATATAATTTTTGGAGACGAGACTTTTAAAAAGGTGATTAAGTTAAAATGAAGCTACTACAGTGAATCCTTATGCAATCTGACTTATGTCCTGATAAGCAAAAGTAAGGACATACAGAAAGACACCCAGGATGTATGTGTGCAGACAAAAGACTATGTGAGGATTCAGCAAGAAGGCAACCATCTGCAAGTCAAGGAGAGAGGCCTCAGAAAAAAACAATCAAACAAGCACCTTTATCTTGGATTTCTATCCTCTATAACTATGAGAAAATAAATTTCTATTGTTTAAGCCACCCAGTCTGTATTATCCTATGGAAGCCCTAGCAAACTAATACGATGACAATTCACTCAAAACTGGTAGATTCAGTGTAACCCTAACCAAAATGCAAGCAAACTTTCTTGAAGAAATTGATATGCAAATTGTAAATTGTATATGAACATAAAAGAAACTACAATAGCTAAAACAGTGCAAAAGAAATAATGAAGAACTCCTTCTACTAATTTCAAAACTCACTATAAAACTCCAGTAATTAAGAGAGTCTGCTTTTGGCAAGATTTTGAACACATGAATCCATTGAAAAAATAGAATCCACAAATAGACACTTACAGAGTCTTTTTTTTTTAAAAAAAGACACCAAAGCAATTCAATGGTGCTGAAAACTACAACACACACACACACACACACACACACACACACACACACCCACACACCCTTTCTCTTAACTCACACTGTACACAGATTTCAACATGGATCAAAGACCTGATACAAGAGTTAAAACTATAAACCTTCCAGAAAAAATAATAAGAAAATCTTGTTATGACCATGATGAGTAAGTAAAAATTTCTTAGACTACAGAAACGTTTAAAACCATAAGATCAAAAATTTGTTAATTGTACTTCATTAAAATTAAAAACTTGTACAAACTAGAAACACTGCTAATAAATAGCTAAATCACAGCTTAGGCAAATATATTTGCAGTATCTGACAGAGGATTTGTATCTAGAATATATAAAGAATGCTTATATTTAATAAAAAGACAAACTTCTAGTTAAAATTGGGCAAAAGACTGTAAGAGATAATTTGCAAAAGAAGATATTAAAATGGCCAATAAACACCTGAAACATTTTGCTGAGCATTATTAGTTGCAACTGCAAATTAAAATAGCAATAATATTTCACTACACATTCACTAGAATGGCTATATTTTAAAATTATTCACAATATCAAATGTTGGCAGGGATGTGAAGCAACTGGAGCAGGTGTGCAGTCCTGTGGGAGTGTAAAATGGCACAACCCTGTTGAAAAACTTTTTTGGCAGTCTTTTTATAAATTTAAATCCATGCCTACCCCAAGACCCAGCAATTTCTTCTCAAGACATTTACCTGAGAGAAATAAAAAGTGTGTTCATAGAAGACTTATATAAGAATGTTCATTGCAGCTTTATTTACAGCATCCCTAAACTGGAATCAACCCAAATGTCCATCAGTAGATAAACTGTTATATACAATCGGGAATCTCCTCAGCATTTGGAAGGAATCAACATAGATGACTACCAAAAATATTATGCAGAGCAAAAGAAGTCAGATGTAATACCTGATTCTGACTTCAGCATAATACCTGGTGACTTCAGTTATAAGTACAGATAAACTAAGCTATGGTGATGAATTGGCTTTATTGAGACTGGCCCTATTGTCCCATAGAACTGATGTTTATAGTCTTTTTTAATAAACATAGAAATTGATCTGCTCTTAAAGCTTGAAACTTGTATTTGTCTTATCTAAGTTCCTTTCTCAAGAAACCGACCCTCAGGTCTCCTAGACAGTATCAAGAAACTGGAACTCACCAGATTCCCACATCCAGACAATGAAAAGCCAGGCCTCTCATTTCTCATGATTTCATTGACTCTCCCTAATTCCTATTTTCTGGCATATAGATACATTCCTTCCCTGATATATAAACCTCCAATGTTAGTCTGTCAGGAAGATGGATTTGAGAATGATCTCCTATCATCTCAACTGCAGCACCTGAGTAAAGCCTTCTCCCCTAGCAATACCTGCGGCCTCAGTGACTGGCTTTCTGTGCTATTAACCACAAGACCTAGACCTGAAGTTTTGGTAACACTATCACTATTAATAAAATTATTGCCTCCGGAAGTAGGAAGTGGGGATTGGTAGAAATAAAATACAGGGAAATACCTGGAGTGACCACACTTCATAGAGGTGTGGGTTGTATGGGTTAAACATTCCTCAACATACATGAAGCTGCTTTTTTTTCTGTTTTTTTTTTTAGACTGAGTCTCACATTGTTGTCCGGGCTGGACACAATCTCGGCTAGTAAGCCTCTGCCTCCCAGGTTCAAGTGATTCTCCTGCCTCAGCCTCTCGAGTAGCTGGGATTACAGGCACCTGCCACCACGCCCGGCTAATTTTTTGTATTTTTAGTAGAGATGGGGTTTCACTATGTTGGCCAGGCTGGTCTCGAACTCCTGACCTCATGATCCGCCCACCTTGGCCTCCCAAAGTGCTGGGACTACAGGGCAGCTGCTCATTTTAACCTGTGCATTTCACTATTTGTATGTGATACTTTGATTCTAAAAGGTCAGTTTAACAACCTTAAGGTGCTTTGATAACAAAAAAAATACCACAAATTTATTTAGTGTTTGAATTCTGGAATATGTACCACTTAGATGTCTGAAAATATAGTGTCATTTTCATTCTTTAGCCTATAACTTATTTTGTATTTAATGCTTTAAATTAGCAAATATTTTCTGTAAAGGGCCAGAAAGTAACAATTTTAGGCTCTGAGGACACTATATTCTCTGTCACAATTACTCAACTGGGTTGTTGTAGCCCAAAAGCAGCCATAGGCCGGGCCTGGTGGCTCATGCCTGTAATCTCAGTACTTTGGGAGGCGGAGGTGGGTGGATTATTTGAGGTCAGGAGTTTGGGACCAGCCTGACTAACATGGTGAAACCCTGTCTCTACTAAAAATACAAAAATTAGCCGGGCGTGATGGCGGGCGCCTGTGACCCCAATTACTTGGGAGGCTGAGGCCAGAGAATCGCTTGAACCTGGGAAGCAGAGGTTGCAGTGAGCCAAGATCATGCCACTGCACTCCAGCCCAGGTGACAGAGTGAGACTCTGTCAAAAAAAAAAAAAAAAAAAAAGCCAATGAATGAGGCTGGCTGGGTTCCAACAATAAATCTTTATTTACAAAAAAATCAGATTACATGAGAGATTTGTCCTGGGGAACCATTGTTTGCAAACTCTTGCTTTAAATAGTATAGGGTTATGAGCTGTAGCATTTTATTTTATACTATGCTACACTACATATTTTCCCTGACACCTTCTTTAAAGAAATGGCTTTCCGAACTTATATAAATAAATAATCAATATAACTATGGAAGCAATTATTATTTCAGATGTGTTTAGGAAAGCAAAATTTTAAAAGATTATGAATACTTAGTAGCTTATTCCATAAGACAAGATTACGCACCAATTGAATGGGGAGTTGAATGGGCACTAAATTATAAAGAAAATCATAGAAGAGGACATCTGTCCATAGAAGCTCAATGAGCATTATATTTAAATATATTTGATTATGATTTAGAGTATGTAGCATAATAGATTTTCAGCCAGATGTTAAGGCAGAAAAAGAAATATTATTTTACTAATTGTAATTTTCAATAATATAAACCATTCTAAGCATTCATTACTGCCACATTCTTAGAACATGTCATTTCCTTCCTTCTCCATGTAAATTGTTTGTATGACAACTGGGAGCTAAGGGTGTGGTCTTCTCTTTTTTTCAGTGTTTTCACATTGCCATGGAAAATTTTGAAAGACCATGTTAACAGTTCCAAAAATATGCTTCAATTATTTGCTTCTTATGACCTAATTTTTCTTAAAGCCTGGCATTATTCTTTAGTCTTGCGCCTCACTGAATACATTGAAATTCCAAGTGTATTTTCAACTCAAAAGATAACCTGTGCATATTTGGCCATTACTTACAGACATCTCCACATTTAAAAAAATAATGACAGTAAAAAACATGTGAATCCAATATCCAGGCTATATAAAATGTGGATTCCTGAGTGCAAAAAAAATATGGAAGCTGGAAAATACCCCACTTCTCTACTTTCCCAACTCTCAAATTTGGCTGGTTCATGTTTGCGCTAGTAAAGTCAGTGAGAAAGATATTGCTGAATATGTGGAAGACTCTTCTTTGATTGTATGACATTCTATCATACATTTTTCTCTTTTAGTAATAGGTTAAAATTCTCTTTCACCTGCTATGGATAATTCTCCTTCTCTAGAGTGATATTTTTGCATTCTTATTCTTTTATATTATTGTAGATGATTAGAATTGTGAGTAGTTCCAGTTATTGATATCGACTCAAACACGTAAATCTAATACATACTCAAATGTAAGAATATATATCTTTTTAAAAAATCATTTTATATTTTTAATACCTCTCTTTGTTTTCAGCTACAGTTCTATTTTTTATTTTCTCCTTATTTGAAATCTGTACATTCCAGAAATAGCTGGTCCAAGTGATGCTGCATTTCTGCAATGTGATGCCTTTTCAGTGGAACAAAATTCTGTATATTCAACTAATGTTGTAATGATTAAAAATTTATGTACATAACACTTTTAGGATATTAAGAATTTTATAGGTTTGAGAAGAAAAAAAGAACATAATTATGTATTTGCAAAGGCTACTCTGAGATGGTAGAAATCCAGTTGTTTTTCCTTGTACCAGTAAATCTAAATGAGAGGTGACAATGTCTTTTATAACAATCTCTAGACAATCTCAATTATAAAAAATGTTTACTATACCACAATCAGCCTTAGAAATAATGATAAATCAATTATACTGAGAAACGTTTTTCTTTTTTTGTCATTTCCATGGCTAAAATCTTAAGCTTTTTTTTTTTTTTTTTTTTTGGTACCAAATTCAGGGTATTATGTCTTTGTATCTTTCCTCCCTTCCCTTTCTTTGTTCCTTTTTCTTCTTACTTTTTTCCTTTTTCCTCCTTCTTTCCTCCCTTCATTAGTTCCTTCTTTACTTTTTTCTGTTACTTTTGCTCACTCAGTGTTTTTGTAGCAGTTAACCTAACCTAGTTTTATTTTGAGTGCTTCTCCCTTTCAAGTCAATTAAGCTTTTCTCTTTTCCCCTCATCTTTATATTATTTTTTAGCTTTCAGGTAAAGTCTTACACAATTGTTTTCCTGAATTTAATTATGCAACTTTAAGGATTAATACTGGAGTTGAGCAGATTTACACAGCACTCAATTCTGTGAATTACATTTCCAGGAGTATCTCTTCTGGTCACTCCAAAGGTCCCTTAGGTGGCATATACCTCAGACCATCTAGAAGTAATGAAGACTCTCCTGTCCAAGGTATGGCAGTTTTCTACCCCATTCATAGGTCTCATCAGCCACTGCTCAAATCCTTTAAGCCACCTAGCACAATGACAAGAATTGTGAAAGAAAACTTGGAAGCAAAAGAAGTGGTAGATGAAATACAAAGCAAAAACTCCAGACTTGGAGGGAGATAAAGAGTAGGATGTAAGTGGTATTGGAAAGAGAGAAGAAAAAAAGGTAGATAGATTAAAAAAAAAAGAAAGGAAAATAAGTACAATATTTGTAACATAAACCCTTACTTCATTTATTTCTACTTATGTGGTTGTCTCTGAAATTGTACTACATGAAATTAGTCAATATGACTATTTGCAAAGGTATTAAAATCTTTACAAAATATCAGTTATGTTTTCATCATAGTGGAAATGTATAGAGCAGACTTTGTATGCAGAAATGCATATATAGAAAATCAAGGGTTTAACCAAATAGAAGATATAAATGCCTACATTCAAATTTTAAAATCTCATGCTTTATATAAAATTAAAAGTTGGGGAGAAATCACGAGCAATGCATTGTTAACAGATTAAAGTTCTTGTTTCTATACATGTTAGTGATCATAGATGGCTTAGTGTAACTACAAAATATAATTGAAATCAATTGAGAAATAATTGAAATCAAGGCAAAACTAAAAAATATGTATTATATATAATCATTTTGTATTTTATTTTTATTTTTATTTTTCTTGTGTTTCTAACACATTTTATTTGATATTTTATCCATGGAAAAATTCATTTCTACAGTCAAAAACATTATTAAGCTATTGTCATGTCATTTGCAAAAGAAGCAATAATAAATGAAAACTAGTATCCAGCTACAGGGAATTGGTTAACTTATTGTGCAGATAAATGATGGACTATTATTGCAAACATTCGGAATTATGTTTCAAAACCAACTTGGAAGTAGGGGAATTGTAACTTGGCTTTTCAGCTTTCCTTGCCACAGCTGCAGTCTCATATTGAATACTTTCTTCACTTGGCTTCTGGAACACTACACCCTGTGTTTCTTCTACATTGTAGTGTTCTCCTTTGGTGTTCTTTGTTAAATCCTCTCCCTCTACATGTTGAAGAGCCGCAACCTCCATATCTCTTCATTTCTCTATCAAAACTCACTTTCTAGTAAGCCAATACTTTTCATGGCTTTAAATTTACCTGGACATGGAAGACCACCAAAATTATATCTCCAGCCTGCACATGGCCCCTCCATTCCAAATGTTTATCTAAAACTGAACACCTTTACTTGTACGTTCATTAGGCATGTCAAACTTTTTTTTTTTTTTTTTTCTTGAGACGGCGTCTTGCCCTGTCACCCAGGCTGGAGTACAGTGGCACAATCTCGGCTCATTGCAGACTCTGCCTCCAGGTTCAAGCAATTCTCGTGCCTCAGCCTCCCAAGTAGCGGGGATTACAGACGTGCCCCACCACACCTGGCTAATTTTTGTATTTTTAGTAGTGATGGGGTTTTGCCATGTTGGACAAGCTGGTCTCGAACTCCTGGCCTCTGGGGATCCACCCATCTTGGCCTCCCAAAGTGCTGGGATTACAGCCGTAAGCCACCATGCTCACCCTAGCCATCTCAAACTTCTTATGTCCAAAGTAAATATTAATTAATCTCTTCTCTAGTGTTCTTCATCTCAGGATCTGGCTCCACCATTCACTCATTTGCTGAGGTTTATAATTCTCATCTCCCTTCTATTTTTTCCCATATGCATTCCATTATCAAATTCTTTTGACTTTGTCTTCAAAATATATCTCCAATATAAGCTACCATTTCTGTCTACTTTTGCTACTATCATCCTATCAAGACATATACTCTCTCTCCTATATTCCTTTAATAGCCTGCTACCTGATCTCCCTGCTTCCATTCTTAGCCCTACATTGTACTATAAAAGCCAAAGTGAATCCACTTAACATATCAAATTATGTCACTGCCCTGATCTAATATTCTCCAATGGAAGAAATCCAAAGAGGTTCAACCAAGCCTTCTCAATAAGTTACAGTTAATATGCCCTTAATATTTATTTCTAGATTCCTATGCATTCTTAATTTTCTATAATAATCATATAATCATTTATTGCATCTAAAAAAGAAAGAATATAAACATATATGTATATATATCCTACTTTCAATATTTTAGAATAATTGGCTTAGCGTGTTAGGATGATAAAAAGAGTTAACACTGTTATAAAAAGAAAAGAACATTTAAAAGACATTTTAAAATGAGAAACAGTTTGTTCCATTGCAATATATAGATATTTTATTTCATTTATTGCAGAGTGAAATTAATAAGATTATACAGAAATAGTGTCAGAAAAATACCTATTATCTTTTATTGTATATGAAAATAATTGCTATTACATAGTTCACTTCAAAATATCCAAGACCATAAAAAATTCCTTCTATTTGTCTTTAAATATTAAAAAGACAGAAGACATACCTGGAAACATCATTGTTGAGAATGACCACATTGAAAACCTGAAAATGAAAGCTAAATTACCATGTCATTAAACTGATAATGTATAGGTTAGAATTAATGCAGACTCAGTGTTTGGTATTATTGCTTTCCTGGTTATTTTGAGTAAATGGAAACCATACATAAAATTTTGATATAGTATGGATTTTACATCCCCATAATTTACCATAAACTCATTGAATATTAGAGATTTAAAGAAACTGAAACCCTATATGGAAGAATTTATTTCATGTCACATAAGAAAACTGAGACCTAGAGACCACAAACCACTTTTGTTAAGTTTGGCAACAGAAATTAATAAAACAAATGCTTGAAGTTAGTAATCCTAACACATCATATATTGCTTATTATTGCATAATTGATGATGCTAAATTTCCCTAAATTGGCATTGTCATGCACACTTTGGCCATGTTCTTTAATGTAAACAAAAATCCTGAAACTCACATTATAACCCAAGGGATCCAAAACTTGTGAACACAAGAAGATGGGAGATAGCCATCAGTCAGGGATAAGAATATGTCACTGATCATCACTTTCTTCTTTATGCTTACTTACTTCCAGATTTCACTCCTAGGTTGGCAGTTGCCAAAATCGGGCATTGTCTCAATGTCTCAATGTTACAAGCGATGAGAGAGGCTAAAATACAAAGGGAGATGGACATATAAATGGGGCAGGTCATCTATTTTCTAGTCAAAGCTACCATATTATTGTACAATCTCAGCAGGAAGGATCTTAAAGACCATCTGATGACATTTCATGAAAGATGCATGTGAATCTCTATGGAATGCTTTTCAAGTGCTTTTCTAGGTTATGACTGGACACATTTTTGTGAAAATAGAAATATTATTTCTTATGAAATACCTTTATAACTTTGAATGATTCCTTTTAAAAATTTTAGATTCAAGGATGATATGGTTTGGCTGTGTCCCCAACCAAATCTCATCTTGAATTGTAATCTGCATAATCTCCATGTGTCATGGGAGGGACCCAGTGGTAGATAATTGAATCATGGGGGTGGTTTCCACCATACTGTTCTCATGAAAGTGAGTGGGTTCTCATGAGATCTGATGATTTTATAATCATCTAGCATTTCCCCTGCTAGCACTCATTCTCTCTCCAGCCACCCTGTGAAGAGGTGTCTTCCACCATGATTGTGAGTTTCCTGAGGTCTCCCCAGACATGTAGAACTGTGAGTCAATTAAACCTCTTTTCTTTATAAATTACCCAGTCTCAGGTATTTCTTCATAGCAGCATGAGAATAAACTAATATAGTAAATCGCTACCAGGAGTAGAGTATTGCTACAAAACACCCAAGAATGTGGAAGCAACATTGGAACTGGGTAATAGGCAGAGGCTGGAACAGCTTGGAGGACTTAGAAGAAGACAGAAATATGTGGGAACGTTTGAAACTTCTTAGAGACTGGTTGAATGCCTTTGACCAAAATGCTGATAGTGCTCTGAACAATAAAGTCCAGGCTGAGGTGATCTCAGATGGAGATGAGAAATTTGTTGAGAACTGGAGTAAAAGTCACTCTTCCTATGCTTTATCAAAGAGACTGGTGGCTTTTTGACCCTGCCCTAGAGATCTGCGGAACTTAGGGCTTGAGAGAGATGATTTAGGGTATCTGGCAGAAGAAATTTCTAAGCAGCAAAGCATGCAAGAGGTGACAAATCATAAAAGTTTGAAAAATTTGCAGCCTGACAATGCGATAGGAAAGAAAAACCCATTTTGTGGGTAGAAAGTTAAGCCTGCTGCAAAAATTTGCATAAGTAACAAGGAGCTGAATGTTAATCACCAAGACAATGGAGAAAATGTCTCCAGGACATGTCAGACACCTTTATGGCAGCCCCTCCCATCACAGACCCAGAGGCCTAGCAGTGAAAAATGGTTTTGTGGGCCAGAGTCAGGGCCTCCCTGGTCTGTGCAGCCTCAGAACATGGTGCCCTCCATCCCAGCTGCTTCAGCTTTGGCCATGGCTAAAAGAAGCCAAGGTACAGCTCAAGACATTGCCTCAGAGGGTGCAAGCCCCAAACTTTGGTGGCTTACACATGGTGTTGGGCCTGTAGGTGCACAGAAGTCAAGAACTGAGGTTGGGGAACCTCTGCCTAGATTTCAGAGGGTGTATGGATAAACCTGAATGTCCAAGCAGAAGTTTGCTGCAAGGGCAGAGCCCTCAGGGAGAACCTCTGCTAGGGCAGTGGAGAAGGCAAAATGTGGGATTGGAGCCTCTACACAGAGTTCCCACTAAGCCACTGCCTAGTGAAGTTGTGAGAAGAGGGCCACTGTCCTCCAGACCCCAGAATGGTAGATCCACTGACAGCTTGTATCATGCACCTGGAAAAGCTGCAGACACTCAATGCCAACTCATTAAATCAGCCAGGAGGTGGGTTGTACCCTGCAAAGCCAAAGGGGAAGAGCTGCCCAAGGTCTTAGGAGCCCAAGTCTTGTATCAACGTGACCTGGATGTGAGACACAGAGTCAAATGAAATCATTTTGGAACTTTAAGGTTTAATGATTGCTCTATTGGATTTTGGACATGCATGGGGCCCATCGCCCCTTTGTTTTGGCCAATTTCTCCCCCATTTAGAATGGGTGTATTTACCCAATGCCTGTACCCGCATTGTGTCCAGGAAGTAACTAACTTGCTTTTGATTTTACAGGCTCATAGGCAGAAGGGACTTGCCTTGTCTCAGACAAAACTTTGAACTTGGATTTTTGGGTTAATGTTGGAGTGAGTTAAGACTTTGGTAGACTGTCAGGAAGGCACAATTGTGTTTTGAAATGTAAGGACATGAGATTTGTGAGGGGCCAGGGGCAGAATGATATAATGTGTCCCCACCCAAATCTCATCTTGAATTGTAATCCCCATAATCCCCTCGTGTCATGGGAGGGACTCAGTGGGAGGTAACTGAATCATGGGGCTGGTTCCCCCATGCTGTTCTCATGATAGTGAGTGAGTTTGCACAAGATCTGATGGTTCTATAAGCATCTGGCATTTCCCCTGCTGACACTCATTCTTTTCCTGCTGTCCTGTGAAAAGGGGACTTCTGCCATGATCATAAGTTTTGTGAGGCCTTCCCAGTCATGTGGAACTGTGAGTTAATTAAACCTCTTTTCTTTATAAATTACCCAGCTTGGGTATTTCTTCATAGCAGCATGAGAATGGACTAATACAAGGGGGACTAATACAAGTTTGTTACATGGTTATGTTGCATTACACTGCAGTTTGGGGTACAAATAATCCCGTCACCCAGGTATTGAGCATAGTACCCAATAAGTAGTATTTTAGCCCTTACCCTCCTCCTCCTCCCTCACCACAGTATTCCCTAGTGTCTGTTTTTCTCATTTTTATGTCTATATGTACCCAAAGTTCAGTTCCCATTTATCAGTGAGAGCATGTGGTATTTGGTTTTCTGTTCCTACATTAATTCAATTAGGAAAATGGCCTCCACCTGCATGCAGGTTGCTGCAAAGGACATAATTTCATTCTTTTTTATGGCTGCATCTTTGAGTAATTATACATTTTAAAATCATTTTAAATATCTTCCAGTGAATTTCTCCCTATGATCCTAATTTATGAATTTTTTAAATCTCTCAATACATACAGATATATACATGGGTGCATGTGTGTGTGTGCATGTGTGTATGTGTGTGAAGAGTTAAATAACCTCTCCAGTTGAAATCTGAATAGGACAGAGTCTCAAATAATTATCACCTTCAAAATGAAAATAGTAATTTTTATTATATCTAGGAGTTCAGAAAATTCTTGTGCCAGACTTTGTGTAAAACATTTACTCACATTATTTCATGCAACTATACAATAAACTAATGAAATAATATTATTAATCCCTATCTTTGTTACTGAGAGAGGTTATATAACCTGCCCTAGGTCACACAGCTACTAATGGTATAGAAATTTGAATTCAGAGTCTTTGTTCTCTGCTACTTTCCAGTATTAATACAATACTCTGTTAATGCAAACTGAGAATGAATTGGCTATTTTGTTACATACCTCACGCCAGACATACACTAAGCTTACTGCGGATTATAAAACAAAAGTAAAATAAAACAACAGAAAATGATAATATTTAATATTATATTGCTTTGAATATTTACACTTTTAAAAATATGGTTCTACTTAAGATATATGTAATTATTTACTCTTGTAGACATCTTATGTCTGTTGGTGTTATCACTGTTGTTGTTGTTAAAGAGGTATTCACAGTCTCACAAGTTAGGATTGTCATAATGAGAACTCAAAATCATACTGACAAATGGACTTAAGCTAATTTTTGTTCTTCCCTAAAACTTTAATTTTTTTTCAATTCAAGCAATGATGAGATATAATTTCGATATTCCAGTTGGAAAAGAAACATAGACCTCTTTCCAAAACTGAATTTGATAGTCCTTTGATCTTCAGACATTATCTCAGTTTTTTAAAAATCACAGCAAAATGCAAACTACAGAAAATGATGATCCACCTAGTTGTGAGTTTTGATTCAGTGTCATGTAATTAGTTATAGAATAAGTTTGGTAATCTTGTTAAGGCATCTTATTTGGTATCTTGGCAATTTTGAGTTGCTAGGTTTCAGAACATGTGTATTTTCATTGGAAATAACAATTTTTCCTAAATGAGACCATTGTTTTATAAAATAAGAAAAACCCTGTTCAAAAAGTTTTCATTTGTGTCATATTTGAAAGTTCAAAAGTATGATATATTATATCATATGTTATATTTATTATTCCTTGAAAGATAAGGAAACTAATGTATATTTTCAGATATTTTAATTTTTAATGGGTACTTGTAAAGAGAAGAAAGGTAATTATTTCACATATAAAACTTCAAAAATATTAAATTTGGGGTAATTTCATATATGCGATTTTAATCCATCCTAATTATTTCCTTCATAAAGATACCAACTGTGTCTCCAAATATCTAAGGCAAGAAAACTTCTCATCTATCTTTCATTAGGAGAAGCAATAACGCTTTCTGGTCAAAAAATGTTTTAGGCTAATACTGCCCTGCAACAGAACTCAACTGTACATGGCAAATTAGTCAAACAACTTGGTTACTTTAATGCCCATTCTAGAGCAAGTAGAATGCTTACACATATTTTTAATATTTCTAGGAAAGTAATGTTTCTTTACCCACTTCCCTATGCTGGCAATATTATTCTAATTAAAAAAGTAATTACATGCTATTATTTAGCAAATCTCACAGCTATGTACAAAAGCTCCCACGTTAATCATTTATAATCAAAAGAGTAGGAAATACAACAATTAGATTTAAAACATTTGTAGTTATTTAAAATTATTTTGTTTCTTGTACTGTTTGATATAACTAAAAGACTCCAGGCATAAAAACCTGACCAAAAGAATAACTAGTTATAATTTCTTACATCTACATAAAAATAATTTGACTTTTTTTCCTGGAATTGTTAATAAAAGAAGCACTCTAATATATATTTCCCCTAGTTTCTGTAGTCTCCGTATGTTAACTATCACTCATAAACTTCCTTCCCTGTCCCATGTATCACCTACTTCATTTGATTATTGTGTTATTGTGCCCTGAAGTTTTTCTCTCATCCATTGTAATTAAAGTCCAACTATTATTATGTTCCACATTGGATAGTAAGTTGATTTGAGTATAGACATTTATTTATTTTTCTCCCCAAGGATATGTGATATTTACCTATTGAACTTATGTAACAATAAAAGTCAATAGAAAGTAAGAGCAGACAAGGGATGGGAATTTACATAGCTAAAGTAGCATCTCTTTTACAGAAGAACAGAATAATGGAATAATTTTCTGATGTTTCCTAAAAGAGGTTTTTTTCAATTAATTGAATTTTTAAGAAGTGAAACATTAATTATTTGTTAGGAAGTTTAGGAAAGCATAGTCTAAAGTATGTTTTAGAAAAAGACAACTCATTTTCTTTAAATTGGCAACAAGTTAACCATTCTTTCCAGTCTTGACAATTACCAAATAAATTAAAAGGAAATACTGTCCCAATAGCAGATTATTTTGCCAAACATTTGGATAAATAGAAGTAATGACTTTCAAAAAAACACTAATATCAGGTTGTGAGATTTCTAGGTAACATCATTTACTTTTCCCAACCCAATTAAAGCTAAATGTTTATGCTTCTTAACCTTTAATTTATTGTTCCTGAAAGCCTTTTCTCCACTGCCCCCACTAAAGAACTTCTAGTAACAACAGAGTTTCTTGATCTGAGTAAGAGATGAATACTAGAAATTTTAGCAAACATGTCCTTGGATCTATCAGAAAATGCATATGCAAATTAACATTTTCAATTTCTCTGATTTTTTTTAATTTTTGGAAATAAGTGTTAAAAGATGTCAGGATTTATTAAAAGTCCATATAAATTGTTCTTTGTGTTGATGCCTTATAGACATGTAAATCTCTTTGAAGACAGATTGGATTTATAGTTCACTCAAATCCACCAGTGCAGAAATAACCCTCATTAGGTTTACCTGAAGCATTTTCAGTTTCTATGATGGTTAACATTGTGCAATGGGATAGGATAGTTGGAATGAAGAGAGTCAACCTGCAAATAAATAAATTTGTTTTCTTATTTTCCTTTTTTGGATTTATTATGGAGACCTGGTATTCATATACACTGAATGTCATTTGGACATAATCAACTACAAGCTTTAATAATGTTGATAAGCTACCTCGAATCTTTTCTTAGAATTAATGTCAGCAGCAAAAAGTAAGCCTAATACTGTCTTTCTCAGTGGTTCTAAAACTTAACAAACATTAGAATCATTTACGTTTTGTTAAAATACAGATTTCTGGGCCCCATTTCTAGAGCTTCTAACTCAGCGAGTCTGGGCTGGCTCTCGATAATTTTCATTTCTAATAGTTCACTGCTGCTGTTGATGCTGTTGGTCTTGGAAACATACTTTGAAAATCACTGGCCTACTTTGTTAATCACCATTATTACAAATCAATTGTCAATTAATCAGAGTTAACAAAATATATAAATATTTGTCTCTATAGATAACATATGCATGTAATTAAAAATTTTACTTTGGATCTTGATGCTAAGGGAGTCTTGAAACTGAGAAAGAGAAAATAGTAATAGAAATTAGGGTAGTTTAAATTTTTTACTTTCACAAATTTTGAGGGAAGACAATCACCTTGGAAGACTATGAAAATTCGCTTGCCAATATATATTTAATAGCAGACACAGCCACTTTTATTGTGGGAGCTTAGGGGACACTTATTGTATTGACTAACACGGTCCTTCCCTTGGTCAGAGACCACTAATTTCATATGAATGTTCTAAATATCTTTTCACTGTGGAATTACTATTTGTTGCCCACCAGTCATGAAGTCGATATTAAGAAAAGATTTTCATTTATTTACTACTGAGTTGGATGAATAAAAGTAAGAGATCACAAAGACAATTTTCAGACAAATAAATGAAACAATGTAGCAATTCATATATGGCAGAAGTTAAGGAAGAAACTTAACTTGGTCCTTGGTCACTAAGTGATCTTTGACCACATAAAGCGGTCAAAGAAGTTATTTCAAAACACGGAAAAGTGCCTATCAACAACTTACACCACTGTGTGTTGTAAAGCTATTGTTTATTCTTCAAATTGTATGTGCCCAGAAAAGCTGGAGAAAATACAGTAAGCTCTTATCAGTACCCTTTACCAATAGAGAATGTCATAAGGGACAATCTCAAATAATCCAATGAAATATTCATCACTCCCATTAACACTTAACTTTATGTTAATAAAAACAACTACATTTGTTTGTATCATTTGTTAATTAAAATTATTACCATTTTTAAAACCAGGCTAAAGAAAAAGACATGAGGATGCTCTACTGGCCTCGTTGTTGTTTCCTGTGCACCAAGGGACTCAGATGCTTCTGGGCTTTGCACTGACATTTTCCTGTGTTAGGAAATCTCTTCACACAGATCATCACTTCGTTCAGTGTCTCACTATGCTCAAATGTCATCTCTTCAAAAAAGACCATTTCTGAAATTGCACAACCCTGTAACTCTCTGTCCTGTTAGCCAGTTTGATTTATTAACACTTAACGTATTTCTTTATAATTTTTAATTTTTTTAATTGTTTCTATTGTTTGAGACAGAGTTTCACTCTTGTTGCCCAGGCTGGAATGCAATGGCATGATCTCAGCTCACTGCAACTTCCACCTCCCAGGTTCAAGTGATTCTCCTGCCTCAGCCTCCCGAGTAGCTGGTATTACAGGCACCCACCACCACACCTGGCTAATTTTTTGTATTTTTGGTAGAGGTGGGGTTTCACCATGTTGGCCAGGCTGGTCTCGAACTCCTGACCTCAGGTGATCCACCCGCCTCGGCCTCTCAAAGTGCTGAGATTACAAGCCTGAGCCACCATGTCCAGCCACTTAACATATTTCAATGAGGCTATAACACTAGCATATCTAAGAAGTCCCATTAGTTTATTTACTATATGGTAGTTTTCAAATAGATTTTTAAAATCCCTGACTCTCCCTCCTTCAAAAGGTAAGCCCAAATTCAATCCTCTTGAATGTGGATCAGACTTGATGACTACTAATGAATAGAATTTGGCAGAATTGGCAATGAGTCTAACCCTCTCGAGTTGCTTCCTCTGAGGGAAGTCAGCCACCAGGTATATTCATGAAGCCTGTGCAGAGAGGCCCATGCAGGAAAGAAGTGAGGCTTCCTGCCAACAGTCATCACCAACTTGCCAGCCATGTAAGTGAATCACCTTGTAAGCGAATCATTTAACTCCAGTCAAGCTTTCAGATAACTATAGTACCCGGAAACATTTTGATTGCAATCTCATGAAAGAACACAAGCCGAAACTGCCCAGCAAAGAAACTCTGTAATTCCTGATGTTGTTACAAATCAGTACACAGCTAATACCGCTAATGAAAAAGTATGGCCAATTTTACTAACAAAATTCTCTCTTATCATACAAAATTCCGTTTTATATTTAATGAAAGAGATCTTTGAAACTAATTTAGACTCAGATTTTAATCATATATCACTCTTGTGCATACTCATAAAAAGAAATTGCAACTGAAAGAAATTGATGATAAACTTAAAACTTCTTCACATTTAGTATCCAATTTCTCTGACTATATTTTCAACTTAGTATGATCAGCATCTGTGTTTTTCAACACAAGACATCTGCGGTGTCCTTAGAAGTGTTGATGAGGAGAATTTTTTAAAGGAATTATACTATTTTCTTTAAACTTTTCTTCTAGGTGGTCGACCCTCATTATGCAAGTTTTGTTGTTAGTGATTTCTCAATCTTACCAAGCTGTCTGGTGATAAAAATCATGTTATTCTTATTTCCTGGTCAATAGTGACTATAAGATGCATCTGCAGCCAGACGTCAACATGTTAAAAAATACATTTTAGAATTAATGACATAGAGAATATACAAATATATTTATTTGTTAATTATAACTATCCCTGCTAAAATGTGAAATGCAGTGACTTTGTCTTGTGTACAGTTGCATCCAAAGTGCCTGGCACATAGTAAGTGTGGAATAAGTATTTATCAAGTGACTGAATAAAGAAACACATGCATACATAAAATTACAGTATCATGTATACTAAGGAAGAGCATTCCCTGGTTTGTCATCTATGTAAACCAAAAATTTTAACTAAATATTGTAGTAAATTGTGTTTAAAAATTAAAGTGTAAGACTGAAAATTATCAACATTACCTTTAGGTAACTTAAGATCATTGTTTTGATTGATATATTATTTATTATTTGACATTCCTATTGCTATCAGTTATATAGGAAACACTAAAATGTTGTACTGCATGAAACCCTCAACAGAGCTTTTTTTAAGCAATCCTAAAACTCTGCATTTTGAACTTACATAAATTTCTAGAATCTGGTATATTAGTTAATTTACATAATATAAGTGTTTAAACAAAATGTTATCTCACTTTAAAACTGTTTCCATTCCAGATGTAGGTTATGAAGGGAACATCCACCTTTCAGTATCCTCCATTTTGCTTTCATACAACAACTGCTCACATGTGACTATTTCTACTGCTATGTAAGCCAACTATTTCCCATGTCTATATTACAGACACACTATCAAGAAATAGGAACTGTTCAATGTGGCACATATTTTCCAGGAACTGTGTCCATTTTGCAGAGACAATATGTTTTCATCACCTCAAGGATGATTGACCAAAGGCCAATCCCCAGCAAGTGATGCCAGCTAAAGAACTTTCCCATGTAGAGTGAGACCACAATTAATAACAGTTTTACAGCCCTATAAAGCTCAAAACAAATACAAATAAAATGAACAGGCATCCCTGTTAAAGTCAAGAAGACAAGTCAGAGGTATATTGATTGAGTGGAATGTTAATATATTAATAACATTGTTGACATAAGTGATTTATTTCATTGACAGAATTCAGAATGAGATTCATTTATCATCATCTCCTACTCATCCATCAGTAGGATATTGTCCCAAGTAGTTGGCCTTCTATTACCAATTTAAGTTTTTTTATAGTAATTATATTAGAGAAAGAATGTATTATGGTTGTGATTCACTATATTATAAATAAAATATAAACGAAATTAATGTTTTGTATAAACTAATATGTTATAATATTCAAATGATAGTTCTATTACTTCGTTTTACTTATTTTATACTGCACTAACTCCTACCCTCTCCAAATTACCTAGTTTGGAAAGACAATTAACTTTAATTCTACACTAATACACTTCTCTTCAAAAAGGAGGATGATAATAAGCCCCTGGTAAAAATGAATACCGTTTAAATAATGTCCACTTGATATGTAAGATCTCCAATATTTAACCAGATAACATCAATAAATTCCAATGTGTGCACACTTCAGAGAAGATGGATGAGTATAACCATATATTGGCCTGGAAGCTTTCTCTACTTCTTCAGAAGCTCCTGAAGACCCATTTTGGAATCTGAATGGTTCAATGAGAGTATCTTACCAATAGGGACAGATAACAGTGGAAAAGTAATAGAAGAGCAGCCTCTACACAACTGGCCAGAATTTGTGACACTTAGATCCAGTTCTAAAGACATAAATGAATAAAGAAGAAATTTAGGGCAGATGACAGAGGACACATATGAATGGGGAGAGAATATAAGGTACGTGGAGGTGAATATGTCGAAAGAAGTTGGGGTAAGAACATGAAAATGTTGTCGATACTACAATGGAGTTTTAATTTTATTCTTCAAAGGAAGAGTGACCAAAGAGTCTTAAATTGGAAAAGAAATGATCAAATATGCAAATTAAAGAGAGATCACCCTGACAGCTATATGAAGAATGGTCAGGAAACCAGAGGTGGTTAGGACATCAAAACAGGTCAGCCAAAACTTTTAGACATCTCAAAAGCTTCAAGATCCAAAGGGATACATCTCTAATTATAAAATTTAAGACCCTGTGACTTGTAAAGGTATTGTGTGACTAAAATTTTCTCTAGTTTTTTTAGATCACAATGTGCAAAGTTATTGCTACATAGTATATTAACAGAAAAAGACAATGATAAAGTTAAAACATACCTAATTCAACAAACTAACCAGAAGCTGATGAGTTTCTTACCTCATGAGATGGACACTAGAAGTGTAAACATATATTTCAATAAAGCCAATGCATTTTTCAAATATGTGTTTTGATTGCTACTAAGTTTAAGTCACTACATGCTAAGCCATTATATTAGGTATTACATTAGATGCTAAGGCATTATGTTAGATACAGGGGCTGGGGAAGAAATGGAATAAAAATCAAGGGGTAAAGATGAAAAAAATAAGGCTACTGATGGACATAAATTACTTTTATGTGTCCATTTTTAGTTCTTCAGTAGTTTCATTCGTTTTCTTACCATCTTAAAGCACTTTACGATAGCATGGTTTGGAAGGAGAAATAATTTTAGAACCCAAGCACTGTTAGTCTTGGTGACAAAGGGCCTTCAAGGGATGAGAATGAAAGAAATCAAAAAATATTTTTATGGATATCTACTTGACCTGAATGCTATATGCCTCACTCACTGATTAAATCAGATCCTGGTGCTACTGGAGTTTAAAATAATGACTGAGGAAATTAGAACAAGTCTTAAATTTACTGATAATTTTGGCAGATGTTGAAATCGGGTCCATGTGCAGCTTAGCCCATTATGCTTCAGTGGTTTTTAATGTACAATGTGCTTTAAGATTTTTTTTTTCTCCAGATAGAAAGTGTCTGCCTTACCTTCAGAGAAATTGTATCCTCAATGAAAGATCAGATTAAATGGAATAAGTGTTTGCTTATAAATTTGGATTAAGAGAGTGCAGCTGAAAGGATGCTTAAAATGTATCTTTAAACCTAAGTGCAAAATTTCCATATGTACCTTGAAATATGTATTGGGGTGTTAAATGTGCTCAATAAGCTAAGCAATGTGTTAGATAATTAATAAACATTTAACAGCATTGATTTTTACAGCCTGCCTTATTGAACTTCTTATCAGTATTGAGCAGATGGGTCATAACTATGAAAAATTATATTTTAAACACGATTACTATATGTGGATTATATTTGAAAAATACTGTTCAGTGAAGCATTTACAAATGTAATTTAATGCACAGAGCAAGACCCCAAAGTTAAGGTAATTTTTCTTGCATTAAATACAAAGGTACTTAACTGATATATAAAGAACATTATGGAGCTGTTTAAAAATAAATGAAAAAACAACCCCCTATATGAAAGAATAAAGTAGTATGTACAGTACCAGCTAGGAGTAAACAATTAATTGATTTTTGCTTTTACTTAGCATATAACAAATTCATTCTAATTACTTTTTAATATTGTTCTTGATATTAAAAATACATTTGAATTTTTGTGTTACTACTATAGAAATCGGTATTACTATAATAATCTCTTGGAATGACAACTACTGTTTTATAAGCCTTAAATTGTAGTGAACACACATACACACACACACACACACACACACACACACACAGACGAGTCAAACATTAACTCATTCCTGATACAGGACTGAGATAATGTGAAAAGCCCTAGTAATTTTTTTTTGCAATTTTTTCCAAATGAATTTATTTGTTAATATTTACATATTTCAGCCATTATTTTATTATGACACAAATATATTTAAGATAAACACTGTAAAGTATAGGTTATCCTTTTTAGAAAGTGGTAGGACCAAAACAAATGATTATTGAACCTATCACAATTTTCAAGAAAGGTAACCAGCCTCTAGCATGGTCCCCAATAATCAATGCTTTCTGCTATTCAAACTTTTGTGTAGTTAGTATGTCACCTTTGACATCTGATTATTAAAAGCCTGTAGCTTCAGTCTTGGTCCCTCTCTCTCTTTTTCTTCCCCACTCTTACCACTGCCAGCCCAGCTTTCTGATTGTTCACTCTGAGGGAAGCCATATTCCATTCCAAACAGTCCCAGAAGAGGCCACTGTGGCAAAGAACCGAAGTCCTTGGCTAACAGCCAGTGAAAAAAACAGATGCTGTCAATAACCAGGAAAGTGAGTTTGGAAGTGGATCCTTCCCTAGTCAACTCTCCAGATAAAACTGTGGCCACAATACACTTCATGTGGGACCTTGAGTCAGAACTACTCAGCTAAGACTCTCCCAGAATTCTGGTTCACAGAAATTGTCAGATAATATTTATCTTAATCTCCTGAGTTTTGGGATAATTTGCTGCATAGCAATTAATACACCAGATGACATATCTATCCAATTGTACCCAAGAGACATCATGCTTGATAATATGAGACGTACATAAAGAGTGGACAGCATGTGAATGCTCAGCATATTTACAATCTAGTTAAAATAATTAAGATACATACAAATAACATAAGACAGTCAAGAAAAAAATGTGTACTAAAATAATGATATTAAGAAAATGACATTGAAACATAGGAAGTAGAGTCATTTTTGTTGAGGAGCTGCATAAAGCCATATAGAAATGGTACAAGCAAACTGATGTGTGGCTGATGACTATGATTTGTACACAAGGCATTCCAGGATGAAGACAAAGTTTGCACAAATGCATAAAAATGGTAAAGTACAGAGTGTACAAAAAAATCAGAAAAAAACTTAGTTGGACCAACTATATAGCGACATATGTAATAGATTAGAAAAGTAATACCTATTCATGAGACATAGAATGTATTAATATTCCAAGTCTAGCATAAATTAGGTGATTTGGGGAACCACAATTTATCTAAATTTTCATATATGCTTTTGTTAAGGTGTTAGCAATTGTGATATATTCACAGTCTTGCAAAAGCATCTGTATTATAGGTTAGGATGCCCTTGCAATGCTATTTCACTGCTGATCCATTACCAACAATCAACTGGATACATGCAAAAAGAGAAAAAATTGCATCTGAGAAACAAAGATAAAACTGAAAAAGTTTATAATTTTCTGGAGTTTATACTTGAGCATAGTCATGGATATTAAGTTATGTTCAGCATTCCAACTCTCAGGAATTGGTAGTAATTGCCTAGATATCTGTGTTGTATAGGAACATAGGCTATATCTGAGTTTATAGAAAAATTGTGCCATGATCATTTTGGAATGTCTGCCATGGCAACAAGAGAGGAAAGAGGTGGCATTTGTACATGCTATTTGCCATATTTGTATATGAAAGAAGAGGTAGAACATATACAGGAAAAGAGGACCATAAAGGGATTATGTTAGCTCAAGCTGTGACACATTTACAATAATAATTATTGTTTTTTTAAATATTTAAAATATTAAGATTTGATTATTATAGGAAGCTTTAGAAGAACAGAACTCAAGTTCAACCTTAGAGAATAAGTTGTATATTATTAGAAAATCTGTAAAAATGAGAACATTTGTATTTATAATTTAAGTTTTAATGTTGCATCATTCAATGTTTATTCCCATTTAACTTAGTTTTACATATTAAGTTATCTCTGGATTCTATCAGTATTATGGATCAATTTATTTGTAAGTGTTATATTTGGTCAGATAATTTCCATACTATCCACATAGGTAACAAACTAAGCAAATCAGTTGAGAATGCATTTATTTTCAAGTAATAGATACTTGACTAACCGTAAGTTGAACAAAGAGGGGTTCTTTTCTTCACATATGAAAAAATCCATAGATACACAGTTGCTGGCATTCCTTCTGGTTTTCAGTGATGACATAGTAGCCTCATCTGTTTCTACCTCTCTTATCCACCAAAAGCATGCTAGCATCTCACCTCATGTTTATTGGCTTCTGGTAACAAAGACTGGTATAGCTCAGGACACCAAGTCCAGGCTCAAAGTAAAAGCATGGTAGAAGGGGAAGTAAGGGCCCAGAAATAGTTCACTCCTTTTAACAGGACATCAGAGATCACCATAAATTTGATTGTGCAGAACTTAGTCCTTTCTAGTTGTAAGCAAGGCATTATCTATTTCTTAGGGATAGGTACACTGCTACTCCAAATAAAGTCAGCACATGGATACTAAAGAAAAAGAGAAGAATGGATAATTTGTAAGCAATAAACCACGCCTGTTTCACGAAGCACAACGTTACACAAAATGTGTGCGGTAAGCCCACAGAATTTATTTTCAAGAATCATTTAATGAATTATGTTATCCTTGATAGTTGTACAAAGAATTATTATTCATTCACCAATAATTTATAAATCACCTATTATGTGGCAAGCATTTTTAAAGTTCTAGGAATGTAACCATTCTGAGGTTTATTTTGGAAACAAGTTACTTTTCAAAAGCCAAATATATCAGAATTTACATTTTTAATATAATCTTGGAAAACTAAAGCACTGAGTAATTCATAACTATAATAATAATTAAAATATCATATATGAAAGCAATTTTATTTTTATAAACTAGAAAAAACTGACAAGTGAAATAAAAATACCACTTACAATAGAATAAAAAACATCAAATATCTATGAATAAATATAACAAAAAAAGGTCAACATCTCTACAATGAAAATAACTAAACATGAGTAAGACAAATTAAACAAGATGAATGAAGGGTAATTCTATATTCATGAATTGGAAAACCTAGTATTTTTAAGATTTCACTTTTACTTTTACAATTTGACATAAGCATTTAATTCCATCCCAGTCAAAAGCCTAGCACGTTCTTATGCTATCTATCCAGTGATAAAAAATGTATATGAAAATGCAATGTATCTGGTATAACCAAGACAATGATGAAGAAGAAAAAGTTCAGAAGCTACCCTACCCTATCTTAAAACTTATTACGAAGCTACAAAAATTAACAAGCACGGAGTTAGCCTAAAGATAGATGAATGTACTAAGGAAAGTTCAGAAATAGACATATACATGCATAGTCATTTCATTTATGACTATTAAATAATTGAGCCAAAGAAACAGACACAAAGAATACACAGTGTGATTCCATTTATTTAAATCTCAAAATCAGGCAAAACTAATGTATAGATTAGAAATCAACATAGTAGTTATTTGGGGCAGAGGAAAAGCTGTAATTGGAAGGGAGCAGAAGAGGACTTTAGAGGTTCTTGTAATAACCCACTTCTTGCTGTGGGTGCTAGGGTGTTCATTTTGTGAAAATGTAATAAACTGTGCAATTATGATTTTAAGTATTTGTATGTGTTATACTTTAATAAAAAAGTTTACGTAAAAATCAATGGTTCCTATGCACCAGCAAGAACCATTATAAATGTTATGTTAAAAAATAGAACGGACCCTTTTTAATAATAGCCATTCTGACTGGTGTTAGATGGCATCTCATTGTGGTTGTGATCTGCACTTATCTAATGATCAGTGATATTGAGCTTTTTTCATATCCTTGTTGGCCGCATGTATGTCTTCTTTAGAAAAAAGTCTGCTCATGTCCTTTGACCACTTTTCACTGGGGTTGTTTTTTGTTTTGTTTTGTTTTTTTCTTGTAAGTTTGCTTAACTTCCTTATGGATGCTGAATATTAGACCTCTGTCAGATGCATAGTTTACAAGTGTTTTCTAGCATTCTGTAGATTGTCTCTTCACTCTGATGATAGTTTATTTTCCTGTGCAGAAGCTCTTTAGTTTAATTAGGTCCCATTTGTCAATTTTTTGCTTTTGTTGCAATTGCTTTTGGCACAGTCATGAAATCTGTGCCTGTTCCTATGTCCAGGATAGTATTGCCTAGGTTGTCTTCCAGGATTTTTATAGTTTTGGGTTTTACATTTAAGTCTTTAATCCATCTTGAGTTGATTTTTCTATACAGTTTAAGGAAGGGATCCAGTTTGAATCTTCTGCATAGAAATAACAGATGCTGGTGAGTTGCGGAGAAAAGGGAACACTTATACATGGTTCGTGGGAGTGTAAATTAGTTCAACCACTGTGGAAAGCAGTATGGCAATTCCTCAAAGAGTCAAAAACAGAACTACCATTGGACACACAAATCTCATTAGTAGGTATATACCCAGAGGAATATAAATCATTCTATCATAAAGACACATGCATGCAAATGTTTATTGCAGCTTTACTCACAACAGCAAACACATGGAATCAATCCAAATGCCCATCAGTGATAGACTGGATAAAGAAAATGTGGTACATATGAACCATGGAATATTATGCAGCCATAAAAAAGAATGAGATCATGTCTTCACAGGAACATGGCTGGAGACGCAAGGTATTATCCTTAGCAAACTAACACAAAAACAGAAAACCAAATACCACAAGTTCTCACTTATAAGTGGGAACTAAATGATGAGAACTCATGGACACAAAAAAGGGAACAGCAAACATTGGGGTCTTGTTAGGCGGGGTGCTGGAGAGGAGCAGAAAAAACGACTTTTGGGTACTAGGCTTAGTACCTGCGTGACAAAATAATGTGTACAACAAACGCCTGTAACATGAGTTTACCTATACAACAAATCTTCACATGTATCCCTGAAACTAAAATAAAAGTTAAAAAGTAAATAAAGAAATTTGATTCCTTCAAAAGTGATAAAACTGACCCAATGTACCAAAGATTAAATATCTGTAGAATGCCTCAGAATAAATTCAAGATAAAATGTACAAAATCACTATAGATTATAAAATATTGTAACAAAAAAGACTTGGCAAAAAAATGAAATACATACCCTGCTACTGAATGAGAAGACACACTATCACAAATGTTGATTAAGCCTCAGGTTCTAATACAAATTAAAGGGACCTTCAATCTGAATTTCAATATAATTTTTCATGGTATTTCCCAAATTGACTCCTATATGTAATACATTTCAAACTAGCCAAGTCAAATCCTAAAAATAAAATGAGATGGTTTTGGACTAACATTAAACAACTGATTCTAAAAGTCTGAAATTAGATCAGAAATAGACAAGTAAATCAAAGGAATAGAAGAGTGCTTGTAAACATACATATATGGGAACTTAGTGTATGTCAAATACAGCATAAGAAATCAGTTAAGAAAGGGTAAACTATTCAGTATCTGATATGGTGGCAACTTAATTTTTATATGCTGAAGGCATCCTATCTACCAAAATATTCAAAAACTAAATTCCAGATCTAGTTCTATTTAAAACTCCAATTTGAAATATTATTGTTTAAAAATTATTAGAAGACAATATAAGTTAATATCTTTACGATCTCCATGAAGAGCAAGTATTTCTTAGGCAAGTCCCTCAAAGAATAAGTCAGTAAAAAATGATAAATTTAAACATAACAAAATCTAAGTAGTCTATTTAACAAAAAAAAAGACAAGCAAAAACCTGTGAGAAAAAATAAAGATAGTACACACTATATTACATATAAAATATAGGAAAAATAAAATATAGGAAACACTATACTACATATGAAAAAAGATAAGTATATACTATATAAAGAACTTCTGTAAATTAATAAAAACAAATTACAATAGAGAAAAAGAACATATTAAGACAGGTCACAGAACAAGAAATAAGAATGAAAAATATACTGTTATTTTGATAAGATCCTTTTGGCTGTCTGAATAGAGTGTAGGCAAATAATGCAGAAATTGGGAGACTAGATAGAAGTCTATAGTAATGATCCAGGTGAGAGATACTAATGGTACAGATCAGGGTGTAGCAGTAGAAATTCTGATACATAGCCAGATTCTGTGTATATTCTGTTGATTGTGTCATAGCATTAACTAATGTATTACATGTGGAGTACGACAAAAGGGAAGTGTCAAGGATGAGTTCAAATTTGCTCTGGAGTTAGCATAAGTAACTGGCAATATGAAGTTGCTGTTTTCTGAGATGAAAAGTTCATATCAGGAAAAGGTTAATAGGAGAATACCAGAAATTCAATTGTGAATCTGTTAAATTTGAGGTGCCTATAAAATACCCAAATATTGGCCAGGTGCAGTGGCTCACGCCTGTAATCCCAGCACTTTGGGAGGCCGAGGCGGGCAGATCACGAGGTCAGGAGATCGAGACCATCCTGGCTAACATGGTGAAACCCCATCTCTACTAAAAATACAAAAAATTACCTGGGGGTGGTACCAGGTGCCTGCTATCCCTGCTGCTTGGGAGGCTGAAGCAGGAGAATGGCTTGAACCCAGGAGGTGGAGGTTGCAGTGAGTCGCCATCACGCCACTGCACTCCAGCCTGGGCAACAGAGCGAGACTCCATCTCAAACAAACAAAGAAACAAACAAAGAAACAAACAAAATACCCAAGTAGTGTCTCCTCCTTTCTTTCCAGGAGATAGTTAATATATGAATCTGAATTATGCAGAGAGAAGGGGACCTAGAATTGAACACCGGGCCACTGTAAGTTTTAAAAGTTGGGGAAAAGACAAGTAAAGGTGTGAAGTGGAAAGAAAGGGAAGTAAATAAAGCATTCCAAAAGAAAGGGTGGGACTGAATATATCAAAGTCTGCCATTTGTTCAAGTAAAGCCAGGACTGAGAATTTAAATTAAGTTTAATTTAATTTAAACATAACAAAATCTAAATAGTCTATTTAACAAAAAAATACTAAAAAGACAAGCAAAAACCTCCGAGAAAAAAATAGATAGTATACACTATATTACATATAAAATAAAATAAATTTAAATTAAATTAAACCTAACAAAATGGGCCTTTGAAAACTTGTCAAGAGGTTTAACTAATTGGCGAAGAGTCAGGAGAGGAGGAGAGGAATAAGGAGAACAGAAAACTCTTTGCAGAAATTTTGTTGGAAGTATGGTTGCATATGGGGAGAGAAGTAGGATTAAGAATGGTTTGTTGCGTATTTGCTTACTGTTAGTAATAAGTGTTCTCCTGAAAGATTTACACACACACAAGAGTATATTTATACATGTAGAGTAAAGAGATTTAGTATGAGGAATCGGCTTACATGATTCTGAAGTTTGAGAAGTCCCACAATCAGCAATCTGGAGACTAAAGAAAGCAGGTGGTATCATTCAGTTCAAGTCCAGAGGTGTAATAATGAGTGGAGCTGATAATGTAAATCTCAGGTCAAAGGCAGGAGAAAACCAATGTCCCTGATTGAAATCCTAATCTCATCTGTAAACACCCTCATGAACACACCAGAAATGTTTCACCAGATAACTCGGTATCATATGGCCCAATAAGTTAACACATATAATTCACCAGCACAAGTCTACTGCTTGCTAACTTGGCACCCATACACATCTCCTTAAGCCATACTTACTCTCCAAATAAGATAATAACTAGATCATAAATCATAAGTCTGCTTAACCTGATACAACCGTCCTGCACACAACTGAAGACACATGATCTCTTCCCCCAAAAGAGGAGGTAATGTCTTTGAGTTTTATTAATTCATCTCTTTGATATCCCATAACTTAAATACTATGATGTAAAATTAACAATACTTAAATACTGTGATATAGAGTCAATGTAGCTTATATTACATAATAAGGGAATAAAATAGAAAGAAAATAAATCAATTTGATACACACAGCTGTATTTATAGCAAACTAAGAAGAAAATACTCATGACAGTTACAGTCCTTGTTTCTGTAACTAGTCATGTGTTTATAGCTGGTATTTATAACTACTTATCCTACTACTTATTTCTTTTGCCATCAGCAAGCACCTCAACTGGCAGTGGTTCTCTACCTGGTGGGAAGACCCAGACCTTCATACCTGAGGGTTCTGGGGCATTAGTAGTTTTTCCTGGATTGGATTATTATAGTTTTCCATTGACCTTAATCACAGTGCACGGTAACAGTAAGAGACACCCTAATGAATCTCTTGTATTCCAGATATACTCTTCCTTACCTTCATTGTGGAGTAATTGTCTAATTTCCCTTTGTCAGGATCAATTACTCACTTCAGCCAGCTCTGTGACTCCGTTCTTTGCCTCTTGATTCAAGGCTTGAGGAGCCCAAAGTGGCTAGGCAGCAGTCTTAACTTCCAGTTCAATGAAGTCATTGTTGGTTGTGTCTCTTGGTAGAAGAACTACTGCCTCTAGAACTAAGACCTCTGGGCCAGCAGAGCTTAAGGTTACAGGAACAGGAAGCAAGAATTTTGCTAGTAGGTCACTGAATGTGAATGAGTAGTGTCATTCCCATTACCATGCCTTGATTCCTGGACCCATGAATCTTGGATATCGGAGAAACAGAACCGAATATTGAATGATAGTTCAGAAAGCATGCAGTCTTCTGAAGAACTTTGTCCCGTCCTGACAAATGATAGCCACCTAGCTGGTCATCAAAAGGCCATTTCACTGTTCTATCAAACCAGCTGCTTCAAGATGAGGGATGGGAAGGTGCATGGTAAAAACAGTGAATTCCATGGCAAAGAGACCATTACCACAGTCTTTTGCTGTGAAGTAAATTCCGTAATCAGGTAATGCTGTATGGAATATCATGAGAGTGGATACAGCATTCTGAAAGTCTGTGAGTGGTAGTTTTAGCAGAAGCATTGTGTGCAGGGAAGGCAAATTTGTGTCCAGAGTGAGTGCCTATTTCAATAAGAAAACATTGCCTCTTAGATGATGGAAGCAATCTAATATAATCAACCTACCACCAGGGAGCAGGCTGATCATACCCCAGACAATGGCGCCATACTGGGGTCTCAGTTGCTGACAGGTTGGGCATTCAAAGGTAACCATAGGAAATTTGGCATTGCTGAGTGACAGTCAATGTTGCTGAGCTCATGCATAATCTCTATTCCCACTTCCATAGCCACTTTGTTCATGAACACACTGGGCAATGACAGGAGTAGCTGGGGAAAGATGCTGTCTGGTATCCACAGAATAGGTAATCCCATCGGCTGGATTACTGAAATCCTCTTCATCTGAAATCGCCCTTTGGTGAGTATTCACATGGGATACAAATATCTTCACGTTGTTTTCCATTTAAAGAGATCTATCTACTTACCTCGTCCCCCAATTTGTTTCCCAATTTTCTTTGTCATCAGTTTTTCTATTATATCCCTTCTAAGCCCTGACCATCGAGCCAAACAATTAAACACAGTCCATGAATTTGCATATAATCATAAGTCTGGCTATTTCTCCTTCTAAGTAAAGTGTGTAACAAGGGAACTGCTTAAATTTATATTCACTGGGAGGATTTCCCTTCACCACTATCCTTTAGGATGTCCCAGGAAGAGACTGTAGTACTATAGCTGTCCATTTTCAGGGGATGCCTGCATATTATGCAGATTTATAAACCAGGCCCAAGGCTTCTATGTGTCTGTCAACTGACCATAGGAAACTTCCCATCAGGCCGCAGATGCAAGCTGAGAGAGAAAGGCTTGTATATCAGCAGTGGGGACTATGAGCATTTGGGCCACTTCTTCATGTAAAATACTTGTACCTGTTCAAGCCTGATTATGTATATACCATTTCTGTTTGATGATGCAGTGCTGCTGTGTACCTTCACTTTATGGCTCAGTGGGTCAGATAATACCTAGTTAATGACAGGCAGTTCAGGTCACATGGTAACTTGGAGGCCCATGGTTAAACACTCAGTCTCTACTGTTGCTCAGTAGCAGGCCAGGAGCTGTTTATCAAGGGAGGCATTTTCTGTGTAGAATGGTCAGGTATTGCTCCAAAATTCTGAAGATCTTTGCTATGATTCACACAAAAGGGCCTGGTATTGTCTCCAAAGAGCATTCCTATCTGCCACTGACATTTCAAGCACCATTGGATCTGCAGATCATATGGCCCAAGAAGCAGAGAAGCTTGTACAGCAGTCTAGATCTGTTGCAGAGCCTTCTCCTGTTCTGGGTCCCACAAAAATCTAGCAGCTTTTTGAGTCATTTGGCAAATAGATTAGGGTAACACCCAAATGAGAAATATGTTACCTCCAAAATCCAAAAGGAATTACTAGTCATTGTACCTTTTTTGGTTGTAAAAGGATCCAGATATAGAAACTTACCCTTTAACCTTAGAAGGAATATTTCAACATGTCCCACACCATTGGACTCCTAGAAATTTCAATGACATTAAAAAATTGTGAATTTTTGTCACATTTATTTCCCATCCTTTAGCATGTGAGCATCTTACCAAGCCTAGAGTAGTTGGTATTTCTTGTTCACTAGGACCAATCAGCATAATATCATCAATGTAATGGATCAGTGTGATCCCTTTTGGAAGGAAAAGTCAATTAAGATCCCTGCAAACTAAATTATAAATAGGGCTGGAGAGTTAATATACCCCTAAGGCTGTACAGCGAACGTGTATCTCTGGCCTTGCCAGCTGAAAGAAAGCTGTTTCTGGTGGGCCTTATTGACAAGGATGGAGAAAAAGTCATTTGCTAGACCAATATCTGCATACCAGGTGCCAGAAGATGTGTTAATTTGCTCAAACAATAAAACTACAGTTGGTACAGCAGCTGTAGTTGGAGTTACCACCTAGTTAAGCTTGTGATACTCTACTGTAATTCCCCAAGATCCATCTAGGTTTTGCTCAGGTCAAATAGAGCTGAGTGGAGATTTAGTAGAAATCATTATCCTAGTATCTTTCACGTCCTTGATGGTGGTAATAATCTCTGCAATTCTTCCATGAATGTTGTATTTATTATGGTTTACTATTTTTCTAGGTAAAGGCAGTTGTAGTATTTTCTACTTGACCTTACCCGCTCTATAACAGCTCTTACTCCACGGGTCAAAAACCAGTGTGGGGATTGTGCCAGTTACTGAGTATTTCCATTCCAATTATGCATTCCAGAACTGGGGAAATAACTACAGGATGGGCTTAGGGATGCACTGGGCCTACTATGAGATGTCCCTGAGCTAAAATACCATTGATCATCTGGCCTCCAAAAACTTCTACTTTGCCTAGTGGACCACAGTGACATTTTGAGTCTCCTGAAATAAGCATCAGTTCAGAGTCAGTGCCCAGTAATCTCCCAAAGGTATGATTATTTCCTTTTGGAAATAATATTTCCCAATATTTCCCAATATAGAGTTACCCTGATAAAAGGCAGTAAATCTCTTTGGAGGAAGCTGGGAGAAGGATTAACAATATAAATTTTTGGTATTGTACCCAGATTCTTCCTCAAGAGGACCCAGCCTCTCCTTTATTCAAGGGGTTTTGGGTCTATAAACAAGCTCAAGTCTAGTAATTGATTGACAAACTGTGAGTCTATGTTTTTGATTCAGGTCAGATTTGTTTCCTATAATTTTTTCTCCCTATACAAATCAAGTAAGAATTTAGTAGGCTTCCTATTTCACTTTCAGAAACACTGTGATCAAGTAGCCAACACGATTAGTCTGTGTGAGTCAGGCTGTTCTGATTGCTTCTTCATCTCTGCTGTCTGTTATGGTGACCACATCCACCTTGTCTTTGAACGCTGAGTGCCACCACTTGGCCCCTGGTGTCCCAGGACCCAATTACCCTCATTGTATTTATGTTTTCCAATTTGGTAACTGCAGTTTCCACTGTGAGGTTTGTCCTACAGAGAACAGTGATCAAAGAGCTTGTTAAGGATGCTGGGGCCTCCCTCACAATGTGTTTCTCACAATTTTGGTGAAAGTTATCTCTTCTGGACTTCCCCAGTGTGGGTGAGGTCTCCAATGACAAATCCATTCTAAGATTCTAATCTCCCTAAGAATTAAATGGCTTTCTCTACATTAAACCAAGGAAGGTATGGCATCTATAAGTTGCTCACTGTGGGCCACTTTTTGACCCATGTTTCAGTCAACCACCCAAACTGTGAGAGCCCTTTCTAACTTCCCAAGCTGCAATATATTAAATCCAGAATTTCTGCTTAGTGGGCCCATATCAATAAATTCAGCTTGATTCAGCTTTATGTTTCTTTCACCATTACCTCACTCCTCTAGCATCCCTTCCCACACATGTTCACTGGATTTCTGTCTGTGTAAATAAATTATAAAACTCAAGTGTTTTTTTGATGTTTAGTTCACTTTCTCACACTTTGTACTTCACCTTTGGGGCCCTACTGGGACTTGAGTCTAGTTATAGGTCTAGACATAAAGAAGTGTGGTACGGGTGGATCCTGAAATGAATCAGCATTCCCTTCCAAGGAAACTGCCTCAGAAGAGGTCACCACAACCTCCTCACACAATACAGAATGATTTCTCTCAGAATTCAGGTGAAGAGGCTGCAACTACTGAGACTAGAGGAGCTACACAACTAGGGGTGGAGAGTCTCTTCCACTAAAATGAGGAAGGCAATTCTGCCTAGAATGGAGAGGTCACATACACTGGCAAAGAAGACTGATCAGAATTTCAAAGTTCAATGTGGTCAGCTTCATCATGGTCTACCCCCACATCCTCATCCCAACATACAGGATCCCATTCTTTTCTAAACAATGCCCTCATTTTAGCAGTAAACATTCTGCAAGGCTAGGAGTTCAACTTGCATTATAATCCAGCCAGTTCCAGGATGAGATTCTATGCTTGATTTTTAGCAATCTAATTCCCGAGTCTACAGGACATAGGCATTTCTTTTAGAGCACACATGAAAGGTTACGGATCATTTATGCAGCCCTTGAGCCATGAGTTTGAATCTCTGACCTCATTGTTTTGGTACTACTTTGACCAGTGATATTAGAAACAACCAGCTAACCTCAATTATATTCATTAGTTTTCCAAACAATATTTGCAAGTATCACACAGATAGTCTCTCAACTCATTGCTTCTTATAAATTGCTAATCTGAAGTCTCCAGTAAAGATTTTGTGTATCTCTATTGCCAGATCATGCCATGGAATGTCACTGCTCTCTTTACTACTGGAAATAGAGTCTTTAGTGTCTTTAATTCTAATCAGATTGGAAAGCCAATTTCAAAAACTCCAGAATCAACTCAGAAAATTATTATTAGCATTCTGTTTTTCTAGACCTACTCTCGGGGTTAAAATATGTGTTAGTCATTGCTCTCTAGAGAAACAAAACCAATGGGATATGCACACACACACACACACACACACACTCACTACAGTTGTCCCATGAGATTATAATGGAGCTGAAAAATTCCAATTGCCTAGTAAATTTGTAGCCATTGTAATGTTGTAGCACAATTACAACATGTTAAATAGCTATTATTTTAGAACGTTAAAATAGCTATCATTAGTGACTGTGAAAAACAAGCAATCCAAATATTCACCAATAAAGTCTTTGTAATGTAAAGTATGACACAACTTTACTATAGAATACAAATTAGCCAGTAAAATTATTATATCAATCTCTATAAAGAAATTATCAACAATACATTAAACAGGTGACAGTGGAGAATGATCCCATTTTTCTAAAATTGAGTACATATGCATAGAAAAAAAGTTAAGGAAATACTCCAAAGTGCAGCATTTTATTTCTAAAATATGCAATTATGGGTGCTTTTCACTGTATGCATATATCTATATCTATACATCCTCAGCTTTTAGGTAAAGAATATTTTTAAAAATATTACAATTATATAAGGAAAGAAAAAGTATCTCTAACAACTTTTTGATTTAAAAGCAAAAATCTCTCTCTTACAGGCACAATAGGATATACACTATCAATCAGGGACCCAACTTCTAAGTTGGTAATGACGGATCATCAAAAAGAACTAGTCCTTGGAATTTACTGTTATTCTTTCACTGACAAGAACAATATCAACCATCTCCATCTTGGGGAATAACACCATTACTTTTCTTCAGAAACCAGTCTACCTCATACAAAAATCCAGTCTCTCTTCATTACCGGCACCTGAACAAGATGTCTATTTAGTCAATTTTCCAGGCAAAGAAAAACAAGAGTTCTATAGTTCACTCTAAATCTCAAAACCCCAAACGATTACATCAAATGGATAAGGTCCAAAATTGAGAGTTTTCAGAGAGCAGTAAGAGCCATTTTGCCTCTAGGGTGTCTCTGCTTTTAGAACGAAGTGATGCAAACTTTCATAAAACCATTTGTCACTGCAGATTTGTGAGATTCAGTCTCCCTTGAGGCTGATGATTGCTCAATGTTTTTTGTATCATGATGCCAGACTTGTCAGGGTTTTATTATTATTATTATTACCTTCAATGACTAAATTGAAGCTTAGAAAATCGAGCCATTCTGTTTTTATTGCCTTATGATAAGTAATGGTTAATAAATGTAGAAAGCAAGCTTTAGTAAACATTTTCACCAAAGAAGCCCGAGAAAGCCTGAGATGACAAGTGTCCATGGATCTTCAGCGGGATGCTTATTCCTGCTTCATGTCATGGATACTTTTGCGTTTCTTTTCTATCTTTACTTGAAAGTCGTCTTAACTATTCCAAGAGCTTAAAAGATCCATGACCATTTCTTGAGGTCATTTTAAGAATTGTCACACAGGTAAAAACAACTTTGGGTCAAATGTAATGCACAAAATGTTTTTTAATTGTCTTTCAGTTGTATGACTTTCATAACATTATGAATTTCAGCACCTGTTTTCAACCAGTTCAAGAACACATTATTTCATTAATATCAACCTTCCTCAAAGTGTCAAGTAGAATAACGAGATATAAATTTGCCATAACTGATATGTTTAAAAAAGTAAAGTGATAAATAACTCTGCTATTATTTGGATATGTACACACAAAGAAAATTGTCACTCCTCATTTTTCTTTTAACAAAATTGCAAAAGGAAAAGAAAATACAACTGTTATTCATATGTTCCTTAAAATAATATTTTATGGCTTTTATATATAGGTTAATATTTTTCATTTTATATGTTATATATCCCTGGGTTCTAAATATTTTATAGATAAGACAATAGTCTTTTAAAAAATTGTATTAGTTTTTATGAGGACATACAGGTAGTAGGTGGTAAAGCTAGGATTTCAAATCTGCTCTGCTGTGCAGGAAGCCCATCTTTAGTTTTGCTTATTACATAAAAAACTTGATTATGTGAATTGGTGGCATTTGAAAGCCCTTTCCCGCAGCATTGTGACGCTATTACAATAATTGTCATTTTATGAACTACATTTAGATTTCAATTATATTCAAAAAATACTAACTTAGGAATATATTTTATTAAATATAATTACCTTAAAATAAATTTAAATAAAATCATAATATAAAACATATTTTTAATTCAATTAATCAAACATAAAGGAAGTGACAGATACAGTAAGAACATAGGCTTTGCAAGCAAATATATGTATATATTTGTTTCCAATTTAGCTCCTGCCTTCCCTAGTTTGTTCACATTAAGCAATTTACTTTATTTCTGTATGCTTCAGTTTCTTTATCTGCAAAACAGATCCTCTAATTCTTGGAAACAATTTGAAACTTTTTGACTTTTCTGTATCCTTTTCCATTTGTTCTACTGGTATCTTGATTTACTCCTATGCAAATTCTTCATAGTCTATGGTCTTAGTAGGACCATACCTTTCTCTGCTCACTCTCACAATCTAACCCAAAAGAACAGAGACCTTTATCTTCCTTCCCTTGAGAATGAACTGAAGGGAACATATGTCCAAAGTGTGATAAATCAGAGGCTGACCACAGGACTTTAAATTAGAGAGTGTAAAACAAGGCAGAGAGGATATTTAGAGGCCAGATTCATCACAGTGGGGAGGACTGAGCATGCGGGAGGGCCAGGAGATGAGCATCGGAAGAAGAGGGACATAATCTTGACTCTGACTCTTACTGCTTAAACCCATGAATACCCTTGTTTCCTATTTTTTCAAACATCATCTCTAAACCTCCTATTAACTCTATTAACTTCTCACCCAAATTTTTCCTAAGGCAATTCTTTTTAGAAACTAAATATAGAATTTTTTTTTCTTTTCTTGTAAACCAAAACCTGGTTTATACAATAATAATCAAGGTAAAATGATGTAATTTGTGTGAAAGTATCAGAAAAACTGGCATAGCAAAAATTTTAGCTATTGTAGTTTGTTTTTATGATTATTACTTTTAAAATTTTCTTCAAAAAGGATCTGTGAATATTAGAATTATTTAAATGTGTTCTGCACACATTCCTCAGAAAGAATACTCCTAGACACAAAACACATTGCTAAGTACCTGGAATAAAATATCTCAGTCTTATTTAGCTTTTTCTTTCCAGGTCCTTAACAATGTGCTTTATACATAGGAGTGCTCTATAAGTATTTGTGGAATGAATTAATTCAAACCCGAATTAATGTGTACAGATGTTCTTATTACTCTGCTCTATTTTTACAATGAGATGGTGAGAAGATGAGAGTAGCAGAAGATGTGGTTACTAGCTAATTTCAATGTCGAGAGTAGCAGAAGACATGGTTACTAGCTAATTTCAATGTTGTTTATAGAAGTGAACCTTTTCTTACTAAGAAAAGGAGTGGTGCTAGGATTATGATATAACCATTAGAACAAAGAAACAAATGTTTCTAAATACTAAATAATGTGGAAATAAAAGGAAACTTTAAAAAATGTGCATATAGTTAGACAGAAGAAACCAAGTGGAAGGGACAGGAATAGAAGCTAGATTTATTAGAATATACTTTGATTTGCAAATTTGACTTTACTAATATGAACTTTACATAATTTAAATTTTAACACCATAAATTGAAAAGGAAATTAAACAAACTAATTGTATATCCAATTGGTGGCAATATTACATGAAGACCAGTCATTTTAAGTGACTCTAATATACTGTAACTTGATTGTACAACTCCAATGAGATATACACTAGAGAAAAATTAAATATTAATTTGGAAACTACTTTCAGTAATAATATTGATGGTAGTTTTTACCTTACTTTTATTGTGAAACTATTTTGGGAATTTATGGGATAAATAAAATTCATTTAAATTGGTCTTTACAAGTGACATTTGCAGCTTAGAAGAAAGGAAACATCTGAAATCTGTGATGTAGCCTTGATTCTAAAATGTCACTATGGACTTCTGATGCATTTTTTCTTTTAAAAATGTATATACAACTGATAACTCTGCTCCCTAAGAAGGCCTGAAAACAATGCACCAATGTAGCCTAGACATTTTTTCATGAAAGAAAGCAAAGACGGTATCATGACCAGTATGATTATGAAGAGAGTGTGCAAGCTCAAAAGCCAAATAAAATAGGCTCCAATCATAGGCTGCACTAAATTGAAGTAAGTCAAATATATTTAATTCTATGGATTCATAATGCTAAAGAAAAAAAGAAAAAAAAAGCCCTTATTGGTAATTGGAATGGCGATGGGAAATCAACTCGTTACTTTGGAAACTAGTAAATAAAATTTATCTTTCCTATATAAACTGTACTTTAGACTTACTAATAAGTTGAGAATGAGAAGTGTCTTAATTATAGAAAAGTATTCCAGCCAATAAAGGAATAAGAAATTTTAAAAGCCACCATCTTAGAACTCTGATTAATTATTACATCTAGATGATTATCATCAAGAGATTTTAATATCATGTAAAAAGATAAATATTGTATATCTCTTTATGAGGTAGTCTCGGGAAAAAAAGTTTCTCTAAATTTGATCAACCTTCAGGTCTAATTAGGAACTTACAGAAAATGTAAGGGACAGAGGAAAATGTGTAAGAATAGCATGTATTTAAAAATTATAAAACTCTAAGCTGTAAGAAGCTGTACAGGAAAAATACTCCAGTGTGTTTAACAGCAAAAACAAAAGGATGTAAAAAAGAAAAGAAAACAGGTGATGGAGGGGTAAATATGAATCGAAAGGGACTTAGAAAATATAGCAACCTAATAATAATGCTTTAATTTGATTATTTTTAAAAAATCCTGATCCATATAATCAAATTGAGAAAGAGAAATAGAAGAAGATGGAGAAGGAGGAGAAAGGGAGAAAAAAAAGGGGAGGAAAAGAAAAAGAGTAAGGAAGATTATTACTGAACATTAAATAGATATTCAATTATATTAAAAATTGTCATTAAATTTTTAAGCTGTGGTAATGTAATGACATTGTGTTAAAAACTTCTTAAGTTGTAGACATATGTACAGATGAGGTTTTCTTTAAAATATTCTGAGGAGTATAGTGATAGATAAATAGAGTACAGAAAATTATAGATGAAACAAAATTGGTTTAGGGTAGCCCATTTATGTAATTAGATGTGAGATACATGGATACTTACAGTATTAATGCTACTTCTTTATATAATTAACATTTTTGTAATAAAATACTTGAAGAAAAATACATGCATATATGTAAAATTTTAAATGCTTAAGCTATGCATGTGTATATATATAAAATGTTTATAAAAGCACATATGTAAAATATTTTAAATTATATATGTGCTTGTATATATATAAAATGGTTAAAATATATATAATTTACTTTAATATTTTATTATAGACATAAAATTTAATTGTAAATAATATATTACATATATATGTATATAAGTGTATATTTGGCATATCTGGGTGGCAGCCCACAGACAAGTTCTCTTTTGTCTCTATGGGTAAACCAACTTTTTAAAGCAAAGTTTCAGGGTCAAATATGAGACTAGAAGTTAGAATTACTGACAGAATAAGGAACTAGATACCTATTTTTTAGAGTCACTAAGCAAAAAGCAAACTTCAATGCATTCCAGGACTAAAATGTGTAACCATACTTACGTAGGTACCTAGGCTTATACCTTCTACAATAAAAGTGTCATTGAAAAGAGTTAGTAGTGCGCACAGGCACATATATGACTTCGAAAAAAATACTTCATGGTGATTTTTAAAGTATTTCCTATGTGTTCTAACTTATTCTGTAGGAGCATTATGCATATAAATGAACACACTGACTAGTTAGCATTTCAAATAGCTCTAGAGGTGATGAGCTATGCACGAAAATACACACACTGGAGTCAGATAAATGAGTTAAATATTATCTCTGCCACATACAAGCAGTGCAGACATGGAAAGGTTATTTAATTTATCTGAATCTCAACTGTCTCCTCATATAAAATGAGGAGCCAATTACACATATAACACCCTGCACATAGTAAATACTCACTAAATAGTTATTATTAGTAGTCGTTATATTAGAATGTGTTTATTTCTAAAATAACTTTCCATTTACCCACAGAACTTTCCCAAAATGAACTTTTTTACTGTTAAAAAATAATTTCTATTTGTAGTCATTTGAGTACATGTTATCTAAATACCATTTATAGAGAAAATGAATTAACTCAATATATGCATACGAATGGGATCACGCATTCATTTTTCACCTCTGGAAACTTCCATTCAAATATTTGCTTTAGTCTTGAGTGAAAACAAATTTAATGTTCTCCCTCATCAATGGCCCCATTATCACAAAGCCACCATGCAAGTCTGGATAATTTTGTGCAATAGCTATTCTGTCCATTTCTGCTCAAAATTAAGGAAGATTAAAATTAGCTGATTGTTTTATAATTCTCTGCACATTTCCAGAACTGTATCAGTAAGTCCTATTGCTTATATCATTTTAGCTCTAGGTAATGTTATAAGTATGTGTGATTCACAGCTGACATGCTCCAAAACTATGGTTTTTTTTTTTTTCTTTTTTTTTTTTTCCAAAATAAACCACTTTACAAAACTTTATCTTACGGAAAATCGCAAACATATACAAAATTAGACTAGTAAAATGAATCCCCATATACCTATCATCCAGCTTCAACAATTACAATTTCTGCTCATCATTTGAATGGCACACACACACACACATATTTGTGTGGATATATATGTGTTTTTAGTTTTATATATATAAATAAAACTACATATATAGTTATAGTTGATTCTTATATATATAAATGTAGTTATATATATATACATAGATAAAAAGTTGATTATTATTATTCACAGATTTCATATTTGCAAGTTCACTTACTTCAGACTTATCTATAACCCCAAATCGATACTTGCAGTGCTTTCAATACTATCTAAATCTTAGGATCAACTGCAACATTTTAAGAAATATTTATGCTCATCCTTAAACCCAGAAATTCTAATTTCATTGGTCTTGAGTGGAACTCAGGAATTAGCTCTAAGTAAATAAAGATAATTTTAAAAATATATAAACAAATATATGCCCAGGATACTTTTTTTGGTACTAACGCTTAGCCTTTTGCTACTCAAATTTAGTTCATGGGCCAGAAGATTTGGTTTCACATAGGAAGTTAGTGGAAATGAAGAATCACAGGCCCCAACACAGAAGTACTGAACACAACCAACATTTGACAAGATCCCCAAGTGAATCATTGCGTGTTATACTTTGCAGAGTATTAACCAAGTCTGCCTAGAATTAACAGAATTTCCACCTAAGCTAAAATTTAGAATTCCACATGATGCCCACTAATTAAGCTTTTCAATTACATTAACAAAACAGAAGAGAAGGAGGTGAATGTAATATCCAGAGTTATAAATTATTTAAAACCTGTAAAAAGAACATTTGTTTGCTTCGAGAAAAAGAAACTAATAGCATTTTCAAATATCATCATAATCATGAACTGTTTCCACTGGAATGCAAGAAATGTCATCTGAATTATAACTTAGACTTACAATTGAGCATTTATATTAACAGCAAGTAAAATTTCAGAAGCTATTTTGATAAATTGAATAAAACAGTTTGTATTCCATTCCCAAAAGAATATGCATATTTATATTTGTAGATAAATACATATGACATTAATTCTATTTGCATAGATTATATAGAAATTATAAATCTATATGCTCCCTAATCTCTGACTCTCTTCCATAATAGCCAACATAAATTTTCAAAGACCCCAAGTAGAGTTATATAGTGTGAAAATTTAGTTGAAAGTTTTTGCATTCTTAACCATACAGCAGACAAAATAATCATTTCAGAAACACAAATCATATCATAAAATTTCCCTGTATAAATTCTCAAACAGCATTTCATTTTATTAAAAGTAAAGCAAAACAAACAAAAACAACAACAACAGAAAACCTCAAGCTTTTTAGTCTGGTCTAAAAAGCCCAGGCTACCTCTGCACCAACACCTCTCCTTTTAACCACTCACAAATAGAGGTCCAGCTTCTTTCCTTAGCTACACCAACTTTATTTCCTACATGGAACTTGTGGACTAGTTCTTCTCTTCTCTCTTTTGCATGCCTGACTCCTAGTTGTTATTTAAATTTCAGGAAAGTTTGCTCTAAATACTCAACCCATAATAGCTACCTAGCCACCCTCTATACAGCACCCTGTATAGCACTTTTCAATCTATTCTCCTGTTTATTCACTTATTTTTATTGTCTATTTTATCAACTACAAATGTAAGATTCAAGAAAAAGGGGATACTGGCTCTCTTGTTCATTACTGTAATAAATTAAAAATAAAATATTATAAAATTATAAGCCCTAGGGAAAACTGGAAAGCATATGAAAATCAGTTGGACGATAATGTGGGAAATTTTAATATTAAATATTAAACATTAAAATTTCCCATATATTAAGCATCTACTATACCAGGCATTATAATGGGCTGTTATATACACTATCTCCAGTCCTCACAGCAGCACTCAAACACAAAATAGGCACAATTTTACAATAGATAAATTTGTGACTCATAAAAATTACAGAACTCATCAAAGGTCCTATGACCAGTAACATTGGAATCAGGACTTAAACTCAGAATAATCTATACAAAATACTTCCTCCCATTAAAAAAGCTTGATGGCACATATAAAGGAATAAAGGAATCAAACAATTTAATGGTACTTCCTAAGAGTCATGCACTTTTAGTTGAACAATGAAAACACATGGACACAGGGAGGGGAACATCACACATCAGGACCTGTTGTGGGGTGGGGGTCTAGGGGAGGGATAGCATTAGGAGAAATACCTAATGTAGATGACAGGTTGATGGGTGCAGCAAACCACCAAGGCACGTGTATACCTATGAAACAAACCTGCAGGTTCTGCACATGTATCCCAGAACTTAAAGTATGATAAAAAGAAAAAAATATATATCATCTATAGTTCAATTCAATTGAGTCCATTGGAAATAATTTTAATTAGTTCAAAATATTGAACTAATCAAATAACTTCGATTAGTTCTATGTTATCATATTTATGCCCCATGTCAGAGGACAACATGTCAAGCATATATACATGCATCTATATATATAATATATAAATAATAAAAATTATTTGATATAATGAGTATATATATACTCATTTACTTATATAAATTAAGTTAAATTAAATTACTCATATAAATTATTTACTCATATAAATTAAGACATAGATATAATACATCTGTCAGGAATTAATTCAGTCTTTTTCATAATAACTCCCTCCTGCCCTCAAAGTCTCAAAATAATTTTTCAAGTACTAAAAATTGTTTTTCCTTTTAAATTAATTTTTAATTTTAGAAAAATTATGAATTTATATGACAATTGTGAATGTAGTACAGCGAGTTCACATATACCCCACACCCAGTTTCCACTATCGTCTCATATTAGTACGGTACATTGTGTTATAATTATTGAGTCAATATTGACACATTATTATTAACTGAAGTCAATATTTTTATTATACTCTCCCTGGAGTTTACCTAACAATTTTGTTCTGTTCTGGGATCCTTTCCAGGTTACCATGTTATATTCAGCCATGATGTCTCCTTGGGCTCCTCTTGACTGTGACTGTTTCTCAGACTTTCCTTGCTTTTGACGAGCTTGACAGCTTTGAGAAGTAGAAGTACTAAAAAAAATTCCACAGAATGTCCCTAAATTTGGAATGCCTGATGTTTTTCTCATGATTATACTGGGGTTATGTATTGGGGAGGAAGATGACAAAGGTAAAGTGCCATTTTCATTACCTTATATCAAGGGAATATGCTATCAATATTTTACACTACACATCACTACTCGTATGTTCACCTTTGTTGCTTGACTGAGGTTGTGCTGTCAGGAAAGTTCATCTTATTTCCCCTCCCCAAACTGCATTCTTTGGAAAGAGGTCACTATATGTTTCCCACACTTAAGGAGTGGGAAATTTACCCATCGCACTTTGAAGGATGGTCAGCTACATAAACAATTTGGAATTCTTCTGATTGAGAGATATGTCTATGCTCCTCCTATATAATCGTTTATGCAACCACTTATATATGTAAATATTAAACCATATTTTATTTTATGCTTTGGATTATAATCTGATATAACTTTATTCTGCTGTTCAAATTGTTCTAACATTGGTCATTGGAAACTCTTTCAGTTAGCTTCTGTGTCACTTTGATATACTATCATCATTGTGGTGGTAGTGTTTTGTTTAAACTACATATGAGCACAATAAGATGATCCAGCCTCATATTGCATATTTCTTGCCACAGTCTTAAATCAGCCATTTCTCCAAGGATCTCTGGTTTCCTTTATTGGAGAACAGTACCTTAAACCAAGAACTAAGCTCTAGATGTGCTAATTATCACTGGAGTGCTGTAGCTTTTAGGCTTTCTCAGCTGACAAAGGAAGGAAACATGTGTATGTCTAGAGTACTTAACTGTGTATATATACATACCAATAAATATTTCTATACGTAATTATCTATATCTATATTAAGTTAAACTTGAGTTCAGTCTTATGTTTCCAACTCTATTCCATAACCAGATGGAACACCTCAGCCTCCAACCCATAATGATCTGCAACTCCAAACTCCAAAAGGGAAAAGCTTTGCTCACAATATGGATTGACTTAATTGTTCAATTCTAGCACACATTTATAGCAATATAACAATTGTTAGCCTGTACTCTCATGGGAAAAAAACTTTATCAACTACAGTATACTCTTTATACAGTTTCTTTTGTCTTTAGTCTTATATATGCCACTCATTTCCAAAGTTACTTAGGCCAGTCCCTTTTCTTTCATACCCATAAATGATATGGTTTTCTACATTTGTAGAAATGTAGAATGTGACATTTGTCACATTCTGCATTTCATCCTGGAACTCTCAATCTCCTAATCTTTTTTTTTTTGAGACAGAGTCTTGCACTGTCGCCCAGGCTGGAGTGCAATGGCGCAATCTCAGCTCCCTGCCAGCTCTGCCTCCCAGGTTCAACCGATTCTCCTGACTCAGCCTCCTGAGTAGCTGGGATTACAGGCACCTGCCACCATGCCCGGCTAATTTTTGTATTTTTAGTAGAGACGGAGTTTCAGCATGTTGGTCAGGCTGGTCTCAAACACCTGACCTCGTGATCCACCCACCTCAGCCTCCCAAAGTTCTAATCTTTTTTTAAATTTGCATACATTAAGGCTCAATTTTTGTGCTACAAAGTTCTATGAGTTTTCATAAATGCATACCAAGTATTTTACATTAGAATATCATAATGAATAGTTCTACTGCTTTGTAACTAGGAGAAGAGTAATTCAAAAGCAACATATTTTTCTTTAAATACAAAAGTAATACTGCATATCTGGAGAGATTGCAGATATTAATGACACTGCCAAAGAACTAAAGAATACAGGGCTGTGCTGGTCCATATGACTCAGCATATCCAATGGTGCTTGAAGTGTCAGTGGCAGATAGGATGCTGCTTGGAGCCTGTGGCAGGGCCATATAGGTGAATCACAGTGCAGGCCTTTAGAATTTTGGAGCAAAGCACTGTCATCCTCTGAAGATAACTATTTTCCATTTGAGAAACAGCCTGTTACCGGGTCTTACCATTTAACTGTTCCTGCTAGTTTATGGCTGCAGAGTTTCTGCTAGAGGTAGGCATATTTCAGCTGTGACTCTCTGCCCCATCTTCCCAGATTTAAGGATGGTGGTTTGCCCTACAACCTTAGTTCTCCGATATGTCCAAGAAAAATTGTTGATTTTCAGCTTGCTCAACTTTTTCTTGCTGTATGCACAAGAGTGGTGACTTCCAAGCTTTTTATACTGTGGAAATGAAACCTAATGTCCCAATCATTTTTCATGTGAAATAAGATGCTGGAATTTGTTTCTTCTTCATTATCTGGTCAGTGATATCTGAGAGGCATGCAAATTTTGGATAACAAAATCAAAAGACTTAAAGAATATGTGATTTTGATGAGTTATTTTAAAGCCCAACATTATAAAATTAGTGTCCACCAACACTAATTTTCCATTTTCCTCCCTATATTCTGTGGGATCAATTAATCATACTGGTGTGCAAGGGACACTGTTGAGAAGGCTGAATCCATGAAGAATATTTCTTAAAAGAAGAAGATTAATCATTCTACATAAAGTCCTTGAATTCTACTTACTAAATTATTAGATACAAAAATACTTCGCACCACATTATTAAGTTGAGTTTTTGGAAAAGAAAATCAAATTCAAAAGGTCAAGATGTAACTGTTCTCAAAAATATTCAACCAGAAATTTGCCTTGAGCATAGTCAAGCTAATACAAATGTAGAATGTATTTTTGTATCTCCTTTCTCTAACAGCCTGTTACATAATCCTTAGGGGGCAAGTAATTTTTCATAATGATAGTAATTGCAATTGAGTTTAAAGTGGCTAAAAGCCTAGGCCATGTCAAATTTTTATGTCAAATATACGGAAAGATAAAGAAAGGAGGGGTTGGAGCAAAATGGAAGTGGTGAAGAAAAGAGAAAACATGTGTGGTCCCCAACATTATAGACATGCAATGTGCATGAAGCATACCGAGTTTAAGACTGCTGCCATGAAATTTGCATCCTAGAATTTTTTTAGTATGAAGAGTATTTAAAAGCATATGCTCTGATGTGTTGTGACAGAAAAGTAGAGAATATTTCACTGCTAATTACCCCTCTAACATTCCAAACACATTTGGACAGCAGTATAATGAGGAATTCAGTGATCTATACATATTTTTCTGCTTTGCCAATAGGTGTCAATGTTTTTTTTTTTTGTTTTCTTAAGAAATGGAGTCTTGTGTTGCAAGATGAAATGAAGTGTGCAGTCATAACTCACTGTAACCTTGAACTCTTAGGCTCAAGCAATCTTCCCACCTCAGCCTCCCAAGAAGCTGGAATGATAGGTGCAAACCACTATGCTCAAATAATCTTCAAATTTTTTGTAGAGAAGAGGTCTCACTGTGTTGCCCAGGCTGGATTCAAACTCTTGGACTCAAGTGATCCTCGCATGCCACCTTCTGAAAACACTGGGATTACATGTATGAGCCACCACACTGGGCCAATGGCATAATGCTTTAATCAACTATCAAGAAATATCTTGCACAGCACAAGGAGAAAAACAATAGTTTTCTTGCCATAGGTCTCAACAAAATAACATCATTTCCACTAATCATAGTCATTCTGATAGAACAGTATAATAATAACTGTGTATTATTTATAGTTTATAAATACATTCAACATAAAACATCCCATTTACTATTTTTAGCAATTTTTTCAAGGAGGAATTATTAAAATTTTATATAATTTGCCCAAGGACACAGCTCATATGTGATAGGGCTTCACTGAAAAAGAAAACTCTTCTTGTTATTGTGTCATCAAGGAGTCCCATAAGTAAAGAAAAGAGGACTTGAAAATTAAAGACACCTTTCCTTCCCTTAACTGTCACATAGAGAAGGTTGATCTAATTGGGCCAGCAGCCTTCCAGAGAAAAAAATACTATTTTCCATATTTTTAGATGTTCATAGACCTCCATCCAAGTCAAGGATAGATACATTTTTAAACATTACATTGTAGCAAAGTAGAGAGGCCACCTTGGCTATATCCAGGGGTATTTTTCTTTTTTAAGAAAAAGTAACCTTGCTAAATGTTGTGATACTAAAAAGCTTTTTGATTAAATTATATTTTTGTGAACTCCTAGAAAAGTACCACTAGCCATATGAAGAGTAGCAAGATATCATTTTTGATGACCAGGAAAGTTATGAAGGTGAGTGAATTAAAAACTTCAACTGTGTTCAAGGATGAATGTAAGGTCTCTAGAGATATGGACTCTGCTTCATTCACATAGGTGGCTGTTGTGTGGGAAACTAACTTGATTTAATGATAGGCTTCCAATGTACTACCATGAAAATTACTGTTGAAACTGGCACATTGGATAAAGAGTCAAGACTCATAAGTGTGCTGTATTCAGGAGACCCATCTCATGTGCAAAGACATACATAGGTTCAAAATAAAGGGATGGAGAAATTTTTACCAAGCAAATGGAAAGCAAAAAAGAGCAGGGGTTGCAATGCTAGTCTCTGATAAAACAGACTTTAAACCAACAACCAAAAAAGACAAAGAAGAACATTACATAATGGTAAAGGGATCAATGCAACAAGAAGAGCTAACTATCCTAAATATATATGCACTCAATACAGGAGCACCCAGATTCATAAAGGAAGTTCTTAGAGACCTACAAAGAAACTTAAACTCCCACACAATTATGCTGGGAGAACTTAACACCCCACTGTCAATATTGGACAGATCAATGAGACAAAAAATTAACAAGGATATTTAGGACTTGAACTCAGCTCTGGACAAAATGGACATCTACAGAACTCTCCACCCCAAATCAACAGAATATACATTCCTCTCATCACCAGATCACACTTATTCTAAAATTGACCATGTAATTGGAAGTAAAACACTCCTCAGCAAAATGCAAAAGAATGGAAATCATAACAAACAGTCTCTGAGACCACAGTGCAATCAAATTAGAACTCTGGATTAAGAAACTCATTCAAAACTGCACAACTATTTGGAAGCTGAACAACCTGCACCTGAATGACTACTGGTGCATTAAGGAAATTAAGACAGATATAAGTAAGTTATTTGAAACCAATGAGAACGAAGACACAACATACCAGAATCTCTGGGAAACAACTAAAGCAATGTTTACGGGAAATTTATAACACTAAATGCCCACATCAGAAAGTGAGAAAGATCAAAAGTCGACACCCTAAATCACAATTAAAAGAACTAGAAAAGCAAGAGTAAACAAATTCAAAAACTAGCAGAAGAAAAGAAATAACAAAGATCAGAGCAGAACTGAAGGAGACAGAGACACGAAAAAACCATCCAAAAAAAAAAAAAATCAATGAATCCAGGAGTTGGTTTTTTGAAAAGATTAACAAAATAGATAGACTGCTAGCCAGACTAATAAAGAAGAAAAGAGAGAAGAATCAAATAGACACAATAAAAAATGATAAAGCGATCACCACTGATCCCACAGAAATACAAACTACCATCAAAGAATACTATAAATACCTCTATGCAAATAAACTAGAAAATCTAAAAGAAATGGATAAATTCCTGGACACATACACCCTCCCAAGAATAAACCAGGAAGAAGTCGAATCCCTAAATGGGCCAATAACAAGTTCTGAAATTGGGGCAGTGATTAATAGCCTACTGATCAAAAAAAGTCCAGGACCAGACAGATTCACAGATGAATTCTACCAGAGGTACAAAGAAAAGCTGGTACCATTCCTTCTGAAACTATTCCAAACAACAGAAAAAGAGGGAATCCTCCCTAACTCATTTTATGCAGCAAGCATCATCCTGATACCAAAACCTGGCAGAGATACAACAAAAAAAGAAAATGTCAGGCCAGTATCCCTGATGAACAGTGATGCCAAAATCCACAATAAAATACTGGCAAACTGAATCCAGCAGCACAGCTTATACACCATGATCAAGTTGGCTTCATCCCTGGGATGCAAGGCTGGTTCAACATACACAAATCAATAAACATCATCCATCACATAAACAGAACCAATGACAAAAACCACATGATTATCTCAATAGATGCAGAAAAGGCCTTTGATAAAAATTCAACACCCCTTCATGCTAAAAACTCTCAATAAACTACATACCGATGGAATGTATCTCAAGATAAGGATATTTATTTATGACAAACCCACAGCCAATATCATACTGAATGGGCAAAAACTGGAAGCGTTTCCTTTGAAAACTGACACAAGAAAAGGATGCCCTCTCTCACCATTCCTATTCAACATAGTATTGGAAGTTCTGGTCAGGGCAATCAGGCAAAAGAAAGAAATAAAGCATATTCAAATAGGAAGAGAGGAAGTCAAATTGTCTCTGTTTGCAGACGACATGATTGTATATTTAGAAAACCCCATCATCTCAGCCCCAAATCTCCCTAAGGTGATAAACAACTTCAGCAAAGTCTCAGGATACAAAATCAATGTGCAAAACTTACAAGCATTCCTATACACCAATAACAGATAAACAGAGAGCCAAAGCATAAGTGAAGTCCCATTCACAATTGCTAAAAACAGAATAAAATACCTAGGAATACAACTTACAAGAGATGTGAAGGACTTCTTCAAAGAGAACTACAAACCACTGCTCAAGGAAATAAGACAGGACACAAACAAATGGAAAAACATTCCATGCTCGTGGATAGGAAGAATCAATATCATGAAAATAGCCATAGTGCCCAAAGTAATTTATAGATTCAATGATTCAATGCTATCCCCATCAAGCTACCATTGAATTTCTTCACAGAATTAGCAAAAAATATTTTAAATTTCATATGGAGCCACAAAAGAGCTCACACAGCCAAGACAATCCTAAGCAAAAACAGCAAAGCTGGAGGCATCATGCTACCTGACTTCAAACTATACTACAATGCTACAGTAACCAAAACAGCATGGTACTGGTACCAAAACAGAGATATAGACCAATGGAACAGAACACAGGCCTCAGAAATAACACTACACATCTACAACCATCTGATCTTTGACAAACCTGACAAAAACAAGCAATGGGGAAAGGATTCCCTACTTAGGAAATGGAGTTGAAAAAGCTGGCTAGCCATATTCAGAAAACTGAAACTGGACACCTTCTTTACACCTTATAAAAAAATTAACTCAAGATGGATTAAAGACTTAAACGTAAGACCTAAAACCTTAAAAACCCTAGAGGAAAACCTAGATGATACCATTCAGGACACAGCCATGGGAAAGTACTTCATGACCAAAACAATAAAAGAAATGGCAACAAAAGCCAAAATTGTAAATTGGGATCTAATTAAACCAAGAGCTTCTGCACAGCAAAAGAAACTATCATCAGAAAGGACAGGCAACCGACAGAATGGGAAAAAATTTTTGCAATCTATCCTACAAAAGGCTAATATCTACAAAGAACTTAAACAAATTTACAAGAAAAAAACAAACAACCCCATCAAAAAGTGGGCGAAGGATATGAGCGGACACTTCCCAAAAGAAGAGATTTATGCAACCCACAAACATATGAAAAAGAGGTCATCATCACTGGTCATTAGAGAAAGGCAAATTAAAACCACAATGAGATACCATCTCATGCCAGTTAGAATGGCGATCATTAAAAAGCCAGGAAACAACAGATGCTGGAGACGGTGTGGAGAAATAGGAATGCTTTTACATTGTTGGTGGGAGTGTTAATTAGTTCAATCATTGTGGAAGACCGTGTGGTGATTCCTCAAGGATCTAGAACAAGAAATACCATTTGACCCAGCCATCCCATTACTGGGTATATACCTAAAGGATTATAAATCATTCTACTATAAAGACACATGCACACAAATATTTATTTCAGCACTATTCACAATAGCAAAGACTTGGAACCAACCCAAATGCCCATCAATGATAGACTGGATAGAGAAAATTGGCACATATACACCATGGACTACTATGCAGCCATATAAAAGGATGAGTTCATGTCCTTTGCAGGCATATGGATCAAGCTAGAAACCATCATTCTCAGCAAACTAACACAAGAACAGAAAACCAAACACTGCATGTTATCACTCATAAGTGGGAGTTGAATAATGAGAACACATGGATACACAGAGGGGAACATCACACACTGGGGGCTGTCAGGGGTGGGGGGCTAGTGGTAGGGATAGCATTAGGAGAAATACCTAATGTAGATGATGGGTTGGTGGGTGCAGCAAACCACCATGACACGTGTGTACCTATGTAACAAACCTGCACGTTCTGCACATGTATCCCAGAACCTAAAGTATAATTTAAAAAAATTACTGTTGAATACCAGTATATGAAACAGAAGGGCTCACAGACCAAATTAAACTACTCTTGTCCCACAGAGTATTAAATCACTTTAGGAAACAATGGTGAAGCTAGGGCAGGTTAGCACACTTAAGATAAAAGTGATGGAAAGATCATACTATCTGAATCTTGAGTAGTACAATGTTCATTTGTATGTCCTATCTCTGAGCAGCATCATATTAGTGTAGTTACAAGATCTAGAGTTGTGACTGAGCAAAAGAGCTCACAGACAGAAGGTTGCCTGAGTCAAGGACATACACTTGCTCCATCAGAGTGACACAGAACAAGAATGTCTGACCAATGGCTGTAGCTTGCTGAAGAGCCATGGGTTTTATTTTCACTTTGGGGTAGAGGATATATGAAGTTACACTTGGTAGCCACAGTAAGTGGTCAAAGTAAGGCCTTGTGAATACTGAATGTCTCTAATGTCTCATATATATCCCTCATATATAATGTCTCGTAAGTATGTTATAGTACATTTATTTATTTATTTAGTCATGAATATTAAATGTATTTTCTTCCATCTCTTTCTCCAGTGTTTAACATGCCCATACTTAATATAGTTTAGCTGTGTCTCCACCCATATCTCATCTTGAATTGTAGCTCCCATAATTCCCACATGCTGTGGGCAGAACCCTGTGGGAGATATTTGAATCACGGGGGCAGTTTTCATGGTAGTGAATAAGTCTCATGAAACCTGATGGTTTTGTAAGGGGTTTCCCTTTTCACTTGGCTCCCATTCTTTCTTGCCTGCTGCCATGTAAGACATGCCTTTCACCTTCCACCATGATTGTGAGGCATCTCCTGCAATGTGGAAGTGTGAGTCCATTAAACTTTTTTCTTTATAACTTACCCAATCTCAGGTATGTCTTTATTAGCAGTATGAGAACAGACTAATACAGTAAATTGGTACTGGGAGTGGGGTGCTGCTATAAACATACCTGAAAATGTGGAAGTCACTTTGGAACTAGGTAACAGGCAGAGGATGAAACCGTTTGGAGGGCTCAGAAGAAGACAGGAAGATGTGGGAAAGTTTGGAACTCTCTAGAGACTTGTTGAATGGCTTTGACCAAAATGCTGATAATGATATGGACAATGAAATCCAGGCTGAAGTGGTCTCAGATGGAGATGAGGAACTTGTTGGGAACTGGAGTAAAGGTGACTGTTGCTATGTTTTTGCAAAGAGACTGGCAGCATTTTGCCCCTGACTTAGACATTTGTGAAACTTTGAACTTGAGGGAGATGATTTAAGGTATGTGGTGGAAGGAATTTCTAAGCAGCAAAGTATTCAAGAGTTGTCTTGAGTGCTGTTAAAGGCAATCAGTTTTAAAAGGGAAACAGCATAAAAGTTCAGAAAATTTGCAGCTTGATGATGCAATAGAAAAGAAAAACCTATTTTCCGAGGAGAAATTCAAGCTGGCTGAAGAAACTTACATAAGTAATGAGGAGCCAAATATTAATAGCCAAGACAATGGGAAAAATGTCTCCAAGGCATGCCAGAGAACTTTGGGGCAGCCCTTCCCATCACAGGCTCAGAGGCCTAGGGGGAAAAAATGGTTTTGTGGGCTAGGCCCAAAGCCCTTCAGCTGTGTGCAGCCTAGGGACTTGGTGCACTGTGTCCCAGCTGCTGTAGCCATGGCTAAAGGGGCCAAAGTACAGCTTGTGCCATGGCTTCAGAGGGTAGCAAGCCCCAAGCTTTCACAGCTTCCATATGATGTTGAGTCTGTGGGTGCACAGAAATCAAGAATTGAGGTTTGGGAACCTCTGCCTAGATTTCAGAGGATGTATGGAAATGCCTAGATGTTCAGGCAGAAGTTTTCTGCAGGGACAGGCCTCTCATGGAGAACCTCTACTAGGGCAGTGTGGAAGAGAAATGTGAGGTTGAAGCCCCCACAGAGAGTCCCCACTGGGGCACTGCCTAGTGGAGCTGTGAGAAGAGGGCCTCTGTCCTCTGGATCCCAGAATGGTAGGTCCATCAACAGCTTGCATCATGTGACTGGAAAAGCTACAGACACTCAATGCCAGCCCAGGAAAGCAGCCTGGATGGAGGCTGTATCCTACAAACCCACAGGAGTGGAACTGCACAAGACCATAGGAACCCACATCTGCATTAGCATGACCTGGATGTGAGACATGGGGTCAAAGGAGATTACTTCAGAGCTTTAATATTTGGCTGCCCCACTGGATTTCGGACTTGCATGGGGCCTGTAGACCCTGTGTTTTGGCCAATTTCTTTTATTTGGGATGGATGTACTTACCCAACGTCTGTACTCCCATTGTATCTAGGAAGTAATTAACTTGCTTTTGATTTTACAGGCTCATAGGCAGAAGGGATTTGTTTCAGATGAGACTTTGGACTGTGGACTTTTGAGTTAATACTGAAATAAGTTAAGACTTTGGGGGACTGTTGGGAAAGCATGATTGGTTGTGAAATGTGAGGATATAAGATTTGGGAGGGGTCAGGGCTGGAATGATATCGCTTGGCTCTGTCCCCACCCAAATCTTTTTATTTGTTTATTTATTTTTGAGACCGAGTTTCGCTCTGTCGCCATGCTGGAGTGGAGTGGCATGATCTCGGCTCACTGCCACCTCCACCTCCAGGGTTCAAGTGATTCTCCTGACTCAGCCTCCCAAGTAGCTAGGACCACAGGCACCTGCCACCACACCCAACTAATTTTTGTATTTTTAATAGAGCTGGGGTTTCACCATGTTGGCCAGGCTAGTATTGAACTCCTGACCTCGTGATCCACCTGCCTCAGCCTCCCAAAGTGCCAAATCTTATTCTGAATTGAAGCTCTCATAATTCCCACATGTTGTGAGAGGGACCCAGTGGGAGACAATTGAATCATGGGTGCAGTTTCCCCCGTACTGTTCTCACGGTAGTGAGTAAGTCTCAAGAGATCTGATGGTTTTATAAGGAGTTTCCCATTTCACTTGGCTCTCAATCTCTCTTGCCTGCTGCCATTGAAGACATGTCTTGCTTTCCACCATGATTGTGAGGCCTCCCCAGCCATGTGGAACTGTGAGTCCATTAAACCTGTTTTTCTTTGTAAATTAACCAGTCTCATGTATGTCTTTATTAGCAGTGTGAGAACAGAGTAATACAATACTCTACACCTAACAGCATATTTATACTTAGCACATCTTATGAGTTTCAACCGTCTCATTTGTTTTCTTTTTTTCTGAAGAGTTGAATATTCTAAAACAAGTTTTAAAAATGTACATTGTGGTAGTCCCTGATATATCACTTTCTATACATCCAGAAATACAGTTTGTCCACATGCAGCCATTCTCCATTATCAATTTCCAAGGGTGCTTATCACAATAGCAATAAATTAATCTCATTCAATAAAAGAAGGACTTTATTCTATAACCTATGTAGCTATTGTTGTATCATTTGGAGGATATATAAGACAAAACATGAATAGAATGTGAACAATAACAACTCACATGAGAACATAAATCATAACACTAGTTCTAAAGGAGTAGATATTTTAACATAGCAACAGCAAATGTTTTCTTTTGTTACCTTATTTTAATCTGTTAAACTAAAAAATACAATAAATTGTGAATAGCACAGTAACTTTGTACAAATTTTACAGTTTAACTATTACTTTGCCTTCTATGACAGCCTTACATTTCATATTGGTACCCAAGGACATGCACATCAGAGATATTATATTTTATGTGGCTCAGTTTTTCATTACTCTTCTTAAGGTATGAGGTAACAAGGAATCCTTAGTGTAATTTTTTAATATTTCTCCAAATTTGAGAAAATTTATACAAGTAATAGTAAAGAAAAAAGTATGTTTAAAGAGAGATAAAAACTGTAATCACAGTAATACGCAAATTTTTTAGAAGACTATAAGCATTCTACATAGGCTATCAGAAAAGACCAAGAGTTACATTAGTCATGATTTTTTTTTTAATGAATGTAAATTTCACTGATAAGCAGTTACTCTTTGGAGGCTAAATGATGTTAGGCATATTAACTCTTTAGGCTGCTTAGAATATATTAGCATTGTGCTAATCTGTAAATCGTTAGATAATAGGAAAAATTTGCACCAGCATATATTAATGTGTTTGCAATACTGGATAGTAAAAATTTGTGCTTATATTCAGTAAACAGCACTCATGCATGTGATATATATATTTTATATATATTTATATGTATTTATTTATATTATTTATATGTATATATTATGTATTTATATTTATATATGTAAAATGTATGTGTGGGTGTGTGTGTGCATGTGTGTGTATGTAAGGAGCACCTGTTTTTAGTGTTTTGTATATAGAGTTTTCCCTATGTATGCAGCACAAATCTTTCTTTTTCTTGTACACTCTTACTAGCAATCCAAACATTTTTTAAATCGAATCATGAGCATCATCAGCTACATCATCTCGTCTGCATTAGTAATTCTTTAAGTCTAAAAATACACACTGCCAGGGCACTCATTTAAAGCTTTATTTGAAATACGCAGATTTAATTTGGAGAAAAGAGAAGACATGATATTTATTTCATTTAAGCTAGATACACATATATTATTTGTGGCTCAATTTTTGTTTGGGAATTTAATATATGTGTGTACCTGTGTATGTCTCTCAAGAGGACCACATACCAATTTATTTTTATTTCTTTAAGGTTTTTTTTACAAGACACATATAAAATGGGATTTCCCCTGTGTATACTCCCAGGATTACCACATCAGAGAGCACTCATCACATCTAATTTTCATAATTTAATTCTCTCAGTTTCAAATGGAATTTTTTGTTCTTTTTGGATTTTTATGATCAAAAAATCACTGCAGACAGAGCTATGCTTAAGTATCTACTGATATATAATCTGCCCTCTTAGAAATCATGACCTTATAACTAAATTCCACTCTCTAATCTCAGCAGTACTCAGCATTATTTTTTGGCTGTTTTTCTCACTCCTCCAGCCCAAGTGCTCCATATCCCTTTCTCTAAACACAGAGGGCAGATTAGGCTTAACAGGCTTTCAACCATAAACTTCAATAGCACTTTAAACAGCCTCAAAATGGAATTTCTTCTTTAACTAAGAAGATGTTACTTTGTACATCATAATTGAAATACATCAAAAAGTTCCTTGTTAAAGCTCAAGATATATTACAAAGCCATTCTATAGCATGGCTGCAGGGCTTTGCTAATTAGAAGGATGACAGATCAAATTCCAGAGAAAGTTATGTCAGTTGAAGTGCTGGAGATAGAGTAGCTTATTTAAATTGTGTACGCAAAACAATCAAGGAAACATATCAAACCATGGTATTTTGTTTTATTTTGTTAAAGTGCAACACAAACTAAAATCAAACATTAACAATGCTTTCATTTGCCTTTATGAGTGTATATATATGTATGAGTATATGTATGTTGATAAATACTGAGAAAACTTCAATATTTTAAATGTATATCACAAATGTATATACTTTCATACTCAGTAATCTGGAAGTGTTCTTGGAAGACAGAATGTTTATAAACAAATAAAATTTTATTATTTAAATTTGACTTAAGGGACTTATTTTAAATAACTCATTTCTGAGAAAGATGTTATTTGTATTAGAGTTTGAAATTATCAGTTGTCTCATTTTTAAAGATTTCCCAATTACTAGCTATTTTTATTTAATTGATTAAAAAGTTTTCTCCAAAACCAACTGATGTCTACTTTTACTTAGTACAAGTTGCTTACGCACGTTACACGCTGCCAGAAAAATATTTTATTTCTCTGTTCAACTCTCTGTGACGTTTTGAAACTTCTATTTTAAGTATTCTTTTCAAATATTCCACCTTGAACATGCCTAACCCCAGAGAGTCTTCGTTTACTACCTCACAAGGAAATCACTAACTTCTACTACCGAAAATATCAACTTGTCTTCCAAGCCGTTTAACAACTTGTCTGCACCTCTCCCTCCACAATAGAAGGAAGAGAAGCATCCTCCGCCTTGGAAGACCACTCCCTCCCTGGGAGTCTTCAGATCTCATCAACCTTCTCCAAAATCTGAATCTATTAATGACCCCTTCTCATTCGTCTTCAGCTGTATTTTCTGTGTACAACTGCCTACCTTGGATTCAACTGCTCCCTCTCAACCATGTCTGCCCAGTGGCATTTTAAACACGTTCTACACTTTGTCCATTTTCAAAAGTACTTTAAAAGGAAGGAATAAAAAGTTCTCCCTCTATCCAATGTTCCCATCTTATCCAGTTACTGCCATATTTATTTTTCTTCTCTATTGAAATACTTGTAAAAACAGTTGAGTGTATTCACAATTTTTCCTTTCTTGCCTATCACTCATTCTCCAACCCACTCCTGCCTGGCCGCTGCTGCTACCACCCTGAGTTCAGTTAACGCCTGTCAGTCCTTGCATTACATGCTTGCCCTCTCAGTGGTGTTTGTTACTGTCCATACATTCATTCATTTACTCATCATTATTTATTGATTCCTGGAGGGTATACTATGTGCCATGCCTTAAACTAGATATAGGGGCTACTGCAGTGAACACTATAACTTAAGGAGGAAAGGAGACAGATAAGAGAAACTAAGTAGTATTGCAGATTTAAAAAAAAAAAAAAAAAAAAAAAAAAAAGCAAAGCAGAGAAATAAAGAGTTGCCTGTGGTGATTTTGAAATGTGAAATCCATATTCAAAGAGAATGTTAAGAAAATGTTTCACTGCCACAATTTTAATGCTCAAAATCAGAGATTGCTGAATATTCTGTCTGGTACCACCACACATTCTTGTTCTTAACTCTGTCATATGTTTTGTCCTTTCTTGCAGGCTGCTTCTTTTTACCAATATATAAATGTTGGAATGCTTTTAAAAATGGTGCTTTGTTTTATTTTCTTCTCTTTGTAAAATTCCCCTCTTGATACTTTCTCTACAAATATGATGTCAATGGTCATCAATATAGGTATCTCTTGTTAAAAACCTATTATTTGCATTAATGACTTGCATATCAAACAGCCAACTTGAGTCACAATTTGGATATCTCAAAGATACCTTATACTCATTATGTCCAAAATCCACTCTTGATTTTCTACAAGAAAAATGGTCTTCCTTATACTGTTCTCTAGCTTACTGAATGACACTAACTTTCTTTAGAGTTTCCCAGCCAAAAAATTCGATAGTTAACATCAGTAACTCCTTCTTTTATCATACTATGTAGCCCATCAATCATCAGGTTTTTTTAAGTTAACATCTTAACAATGTCTCCATTTTTCTCTTTTCTAATCCAAGGAACTATAATCTCTCAATGGAATAATGAAACATTGTTCAAACACTTCCTTTCTTTAAAAAGTTATTTACATTGTAATCAGGTTAATTGTAGATTTCATCCTATGTTTTAAAATTTTCCTTTGGATATATACAATTTTAATTGGTCAATTTAATTTTTTTTTCTTTGAGACAGAGTTTTGCTTTTATTGCCCAGGCTAGAGTGCAGTGGTGCAATCTTGTCTCACTGCAACCTCTGCCTTCTGGTTTCAAGCAATTCTCCTGCCTCAGTCTCCCAAGTAGCTGGGATTACAGGTGCCCACCACCATGCCCAGCTAATTTTTTTGTATTTTTAGTAGAGACGAGGTTTCACCATGTTGGTCAGGCTGGTCTCAAACTGCTGACCTTGTGATCCACCCACCTTGGCCTCCCAAAGTGCTGGGATTACAGGCGTGAGTCACTCCGCCGGCCCTAAATATTTCAAAATTTAAAAAAATGTAAAAATTAATAGCCTCCATGCTCTTCTGACAAAATTCTAAATGCTTAATATGGAATACAAAACACTACCATCTGATTACTATACCCTCTCTGGCCACACCAGCCACAATTGCCTTTTCCTTGTCCTGTGTTCTAGACAAGCTAACCTTCAGTTCCTCAGATGATGTGCTCCTACAGTAGGGCTTTTGCACATGCTCTCCTGCTCCTTATATTGGAATTTTATCTTCAACTTCTTTACTTACATAATCCATATTTACCCTCCATATTTCATTCCATAGGAGAATTATTCACATTAGCCACAACCTACCAGAATGCACTGGATTCTACGTTATATGCTTCCCCACACCATATACTTTTCTTTTACAAATGTCATTACAGTTGTTACTTTTCATGTATGAGAGCTATTGTTTAACCAATGTTTATTTTCTCAACTCAACTATAAATTCATTAAGGACTGAAACTGTTTTGATTTTGTTTTACTGCTGTGCCATTATATATTTGTTGGATATATATATGGGTGAAAGAGTGAACTAATAAACACATTTATATTTTTGTTTTTGTCTTTGTTACAATACAGTTTTTACCAATATTTGACTGTAACTTTTGTTTTTCCACTTTTTAAACATATTCCTTTTGACAAATTACACAATCTTACTAAATATTAATTTTGTAATCAGTAATTTCAGGATAATTATTGTTCCTACCCCGTAAGTTAAGATGAATGTAAATTCATCTTTGTAAAGAACATAAAATAGGTAATTGCACATAGTTAAGTGCTCAATAAATAACTTTGTTATTTTTATCTTCTCTGAACTGCCTAAAACAATAACTTAACTCCAAATTTTCACTTGTACTATTAATTGAGTAGTTTACTCTCTATAAAAAGCATAATTACCTAGAGATTAGAATAATGTGTGAACTGTAGGCATTATATTGAACTGCCATTAAGTGTAAGTTTTTATTTAAGAGTTTTAATTACTTCTTATACATAAAGGGTTGAGAGGTTCCTACAATTTATCCTTACCAAGCAGTGTTTTCCCTTCTAGGGAAATCAATCAATTAATTAATTACTCTCTAGTAATGGAATCAGCCTTCAGCAGATCCCTGACCTGAAAAACACTCATCTGAAATAAATAAATAAGAAAGACTACAGCACCAGTAAATATCATGTTGCCACCTTCACCAAAAATTTCCTTAGGACAGCAAAGAAAATAAAATGGAAATGAGAACTCTATCCTTTAAGACACCCATAATCCCAGATAGCAATATTCAAGGAAAGGCTGCCAAATTCAATACAAATAATGTTGCATTTAGACAGATGTTGAGAGAGAACACTAACAGAACATGTTTTCCAAATGTAGGTGTCATGCTCAAGGAAGGAAGCCCAACATGTTATTTTAGAATGACAGAAAAAGAGTATATGGGCTATTGGTAGAATCTTTCCTGGGTCGAGTTTGTTCTAAATAATAAGCCAGGATAAAGGCACAAGAATTAACAAGAAACTGCATACTTTTGCATGGTTTGCAGAATGCAGTCTCTTGGTAAAGAAGTGAGAAGGACAAACATTATTCACTGTGAGTAACTTTATGGCTGTCAATCTGCTCATTGAAAGAAGTAAAGATTAGACAATACACAGAGAAAAATTTGTGTTATTAAAAACTGTATTGTATACAAAGGAGAATTGCTGCTGCTGTGAAAATCATGTGTTTCCTCAACTTCCTAGTAATTTCTTTCAAAGGCCTTATCCAGTCTTTGGACCATAAATGCTACGCAAACAGGAACTAGCAAGGAGTTTACATAAAAGTACTGTAAGAAAAAGAAAAAGAAAAAGAACAGAAAGAGAAGATGAAAATAGAAAAAGAAAGTGACAGATTAAAAATCCTCCCTAATTAAATTAAATTAAATTAAAAATTTGCCATCAGCCAGACAGAAATTGTAATCAAAACTATCATGAATTTAAGAAATGAAATTATCAAAATTATTAAATTATTATACAGATATTATTAAATAATCATTAAACTATTATTCAAAATTATTATAATGAATTGTAACACTAAACTAAAATTTTTGAAAGTCTAGGATTTTTATTTCAGAGGTAAAATTTAAAGAATATATGAAAGATTATGAAAGCAGATTACATCCAAGGTGTCCAAATTTGAGCTGGCAGGGACAGAAGAAAAAAATAATGGGAAAATTAAAATAAAGATCACAATTTGAACTGTACAAGGGAAAGTAATCATTGCTGAAACTATGATGGTAACATTGATAATCTGTAGGTGAATTAACTAAAGCAAAATCAAATGGAAAATAGCATAAAATTAAAATAATATTTAGAAAGAAAATGACATATGAAAATCAGATAATGGAAATCAATAAAATGATAGTGTCACTGAAGAGTACTGAACAGAAATAGGGAGATACATAGATGATAAAAAGGCAGATGATAGACTTAAAATATATTTAAGTAAACTATCTCAAAAAAATTTTTTCAGAAATATAAAACAACTTAAAACTATATGTGTACTGGATATAGTGTTGAAATTAAAATGGGAAAATGAACATCAATACCAAAATTATTCAAAATTGAAAGAAATTTTTGAGAAAGAATATCTATTCCATTTTTTCCCCCTTTGAGACAGGGTTTTCCTCTGTGGCCCAGGCTGGATTGCAGTGATGTGAACACAGCTCCCTTCAGCCTTGACCTCCTGGGCTCAAGAGATCCTCCTACCTCAGTCTCCCAAGTAGCTGGGACTACAAGTGCACACCACCATGCCCAACTAATTTCTTTATTTTTTTTTTATAGAGATGAGGTCTTGCCATGTTGCCCAGGCTGGTTTTCAACTCTTGTGCTCAAGTAATTCTTCTGCCTCAGCCTCCCAAAATGCTGGAATTACAGGCATGAGCCACCCTGCATGATCCAAATAGTTTTAAACATAGATAAATTCTCATTCTAGTAAAAAAGAAACAAACATTTTCTTAACACACTATAATTTTAAAACAGTTCCCAAGAACTCTTCTGGAAGAAACTTCTATAACAAAATATTTTGGCAAGCAAGAGATAAAAGAATAAATTATAGGAAAGAGACAGATTATAAACATTGAGCTATGATTATCACATATAATGTATTTGTTTTATACCTGAAAATGTAGAAGTAACATAACAACTAAATTTGGAAATGAATGAAAGAGAGAAACAGGGGTAACATGCATCGATCAATTTTGATATCTTAATGTTTCATAGCAAAGGTTCAAAAGATGATATTTATACCTGATAAATTGAATAATACAGATATAACTAAGTACACAGGTACCAGTAATCATTAAGAAAAACAATGTAACCAGTTAACAGTTGGCGGCAGAGAGAAGGGAAAGGAAGTTGAAATGCACACATTTTTATTGCCCTTATTTTGTAATTAGAGAACATAGTGCATTATTGTGTTAAAATATTGTCACAAGTGTGAAACATTGTATAAAAATACTCTGCAGTGCTTTTTCTAATTACAAATGGACATCAGGCATCAAAGGAAGGTGATTTCCTGAGAAATGGAAAGACAACAAGGTGAGTCCTATGATCACACAAAGTTTCTACCTTGAAAAAGTTTCCAGGTCATAATGCAGGGACGGGGAACCCAGGTGAAGCCTGTAGGATTCCTCTGAGACAAGAGACAAAGTTGGGAAAGCAAGGAAGCTACTGTTCACAGGAGTAGCAGAAAGGAGAGAACTACAAAGGGAGAAAACTCCAGAATCCTCAAACAAGAGAATAAGTATTACTCAATTTAACCAAAAGAAGACAAAATTTTAAAAAGAGAAAAATAGGAACAAAAAACAGATGAGACAAACAGAAGCAAATAAGATGACAGATATAAGTCAAACAATATCAGTGATCACATTAAATAAAAAATGTTTTCAACGTCCCCAAAAAGCAGAATATCAGATGATTTTAGAACTGTTTTTCCTCGGGTATTCTGCAGAGTACCAATGAGCACAAGCCTATGAGAAAACTAACTGAGGCTGAGGACAGGATCTTACTAAAGGATTAGCACTATGTGACACTTACACAGGACTGGGAATAGTGCTTGTGTCATTTTAATGGTGAGATTTGAAAACCTCTTAATTAATGGGAAAATGGGTAGTTTTCTCAGAAGTGTTTTGCCTAAGTGATGAAGAAAATGAGGAGGACAAAAGGTGAAAAATAAAAAAGGAAAAAAATCAATCAATGGAGAGGGATCCAAATGAACACAGATGTTAGAAATTACAATCAATAATATTAAAACATTTATTTAAACTGCATTGTATGTGTTCAAAAGGATAAGTATAGACATGGAAGATGTTAAAAAGACCCAAATCAATCTTCTGGGGATAAAACAATACCTGAAATGAAAAATACACTGCATGGGATTAAATGTCAATTAGAATTTGCAAAAGAAAAAAAAAAAAAAACATAGTGACCTTGAAGACCTAGCAATGAAAACTATCCACAATGGAATGTGAAGTGATAAAATAAAAAACAAATTCAACATCAGTAATTTGTGCAACAAATTACTAATATATGTGTAACTGGAGTTCAATAAATCAGCAGGAAGGACCAGAAACATTTTTTAAGATATAACTATTAAAATTTTTCTGAATTTGGTGAAACTGTAAATGTAAACAATCCATGATTCCAAGACTAAGAACTATAAATAAAACTATACCTATGCACATAGTAATCAAGTTTCTCAAAACAAGTGATCAAATGACACTCTTGTAGGCATTTAGAAAAGACACATTGTATACAGAGGAACTTAAACAATAATCACAGCAGATTTCTCATGGAAAATGATGCAATTGAGAAGACAGTGAAGCAATATCTTTAAAGTAATGTTTAAAAACTGTTAACCTAGATTTCTACTCTCAGCAGAATAATATTTCAAAACTGTTGGTAAAATAAAAAATATTTCAGAAATATGTATGCTGAAGGGATTTATCACCAACATACTCACACTTCAAAAAATGAATGCTAAAAATATTTACACAGAAAGTGATATCACGTGCAAATAAAGAGCTACACACACACACACACAAAAAATGAGCACCAGAAATGGCAAACACATTGGTATATTTATGTTTACTTATGTATGTAAGTTTATTATTATTTCAATTTCTTTAAAAATTATTAACAGGCTGAGTGCAGTGGCTCATGCCTATAATCCCGGTAACCTGGGAGGCCGAGGCCTGTAGATCACTTGAGCCCAGGAGTCAAGACCAGCTTGGGGAACATGGCAGAACCCTATCTCTACAAAAAATAAAATAAATAAATAAATAAAAGCCAAGTGTAAAGTAACCACTAAAATGACAAAACAAAGAACTATAGCATGTAAGTAAAATATGGACATAAACTGGAATTATAAAATTTACTCAATTTATTGAAAAGACAAAATAAAAAAGAGAAAGGAACAAAGAACAGATAACACAAATATTCACCAAAATATCTTCTGGGCCACAAAGCACACCTTAATAATTTGAAAAATATACAAATTATAAAATGTCTGTTCATATACAACAACGGAATTCAATTAGAAATCAATAACAGTAGATTGAAAGTGCTAAAATACTTGGAGACTACACAACACACTTCTAAATAATACATGAGTCAAAGAAAAACTCTCAAGAGAAATATAAAATTATGTTGAACTAAGTAAAATAAAAATACAACTTATTAAAATGTGTTGGATTCAGCAAAAACAGTGAGTAGAGTGAAAATTTATATCATACAATGCATATACTAAAACATGAAAGGAATAAAATCAGTCATCTAAGTCTTGCCTTAGGCAACTAGAAAAAGGAGAACAAATTAGGTCTCAAGTTACCAGAAAAAAAAAAATAACAAAACTTAGAGCAGAAATCAATAAAATTGGAAACAGAAAATTAACAGCGAAAAATCAATGAAACCAAAAGCTGGTACTTTTAAAAGGTAAATAAATTGATGAATTTAGTCTAGTCAGACTAACAGAAAAAAGAAAAAAAAGACACAGAATAGTAATATCACTAATGAAAGAGGGGCCATCACCACTTATTCAATGAACATTAAAAGAATAATGAAGAAGTATGAAAAACTGTATGCTCACCTATTTGCTATCTTAGATGAAATAAACAAATTTACTGAAAGATACAATCTAACCAAACTCACACAAGGAGAAATAGACAAATAGACCATCTGAAGAGGCCTAAATACATTAAACAAAGTGAATCAATTTCAGATAAACTTCTAAAGGGGATTCCAGGCCTAGAAGATTTCCCTGTTAAATTCTACTAAACATTTAGGAAGAAATTACTCCAATTCTACACAATCTGTTTCAGGAAAGCAGAGGGAAGACTTCCTAATTCATTTTGAGGCTAGTATTATCCTAACACCAAAACCAGGCAAAGACATTAAAAGGAAGAAAAATTACAGACCAATATCTTTCTTGAAAATAAATGTAAGTATCCTCAACAAAATATTAGCAAATCAAACCTAATAATATAGTAAAGAATTATAATCACAGCTTAGTTGGATATATTCCAGGTATTCAAAACTACTTCAACATTCATCAATGAATATAATTAATCACATCAATAAGCTAAAGAACAAAAGTTATATGATAATATCAATAGATGTAGAAAAAGATTTGACTTTTTTATAACAATCATTAGCAAAGTAGGAATAAAGAGAAATTTCTGCAACTTAACAGAGAAAATCTGAAAAATATATATATATTTAATGGTAAGAAACAGATACTTTATCAAGAACAAAGTAGAGACGCCCCTGTTTCCTCTCCTATTAAAACATCTTACTGGAAGTTTCAGCTTACACAGTAAGACGAGACAAGGAAAGAAGAAAAAAAAATACAGATTGGGAAAGGAAGAAATAAAACTGTTTTTGCTTGTGGATGACATGATTGTCTACATAGAAATTTCTAAAGACTACACAACAGCAATCCTGGAACTAGTAATCAATTACAGCAAAGTTGCAAGTTACAAGGTAATATAGAAAAGTCAATTGTGTTCTTGTATGTCAGCAACAAACAACTGAAATTTGAATTAAACTACACTGCTATTTATATTAACACAAAAAAAGAAATATGTATAATCTTATAAAATATGTACAAGATTTACATGAGAAAAACTACAAAGCTCTCATGAAAGAAAGCAAAAAAAAACTAAATAAATGGAGAGATATTTATGTACATAAATACAAATACTCAATACTCTTATGATGTTAGTTCCTCCCAATATGGTCTACAGATTTGACACAATTCCAACAAATAGCTCATTGAACTATTTTATTGATATCAAAAAACTGACTCTAAAGTTTACATAGAAAAGCAATGGACTCACAATAGCCAACACAATACTGAAGGAGAACAAAATCAGGGGCTGATATCATCTAACTTTAGGTTTTAATATGAAGCTACAGTAATCAAAACAACGTGGTATTGTTGAGAGAATAGACAAATAGATCAATGAAACTTAATGGAGAACCCAGAAATTGATTCTTACAAAGATGATCAACTGATGAAAGGAGCAAAGTCCAGTTACTTAGGCACAATTTCTTGAAAAGGCTAAGTAATTGGACACCCACATGCAATAAAAATTAATCTAGACATACACTTTAAATCTTTTAACAAAAATAATTAAAAGAGATCATGGACTTTAAGACGGAAAGTTAGAAAACTTTAAAATATGGCTTAGGAAAAAATCTAGGTGACCTTGTGTTTGGCAACGGCTTTCTATATACAATACCAAAACCACAATTCATGAAAAAAAAATAAGCTAGACTTTATTAAAATTAAAAATTTCTACTCTGTAAAAGAATTGTTAAGAGAACCAAAGACAAGACATCAACTGGGAGAAAACATTTGCAAAAGATATATCTGATAATGACTATTATCCAAAATACACGAAGAACTCTCAAATATATATATTCACTATATATAGATGGTAAATAAGCACATGAAATAATGATCAACATCATATTTCCTTAGGGAATTACAAATTAAAACAATGAGATACTATTACATATGTATTAGAATGGCTAAAATCTAAAACAATACCAAATGAGAGTAATTATGTGGATCAATAGGCACGCTTTTCATTGCCGGCGTGACTGTACGGCGATATAGCCACTTTGGACATTAGTTGTCTGTTCAGTTTTTTGTTTGCTTCTTTTTTGTTTGTTTGTTTGTTTTTGAGACGGAGTCGCACTCTGCTGCCAGGCTGGAGTGCAGTGGCGCGATCTCAGCTCACTGCAACCTCCGCCTCCCAGATTCAAGCGATTCTTCTGCCTCAGGCTCCTGAGTAGCTGGGAATACAGGCACCCACCACCACACCCGGCTAATTTTTGTATTTTTAGTAGAGACAGGGTTTCACTATATTGGCGAGGCTGGTCTCGAATTCCTGACCTCGTGATCCGCCTGCCTTGGCCTCCCAAAGTGCTGGGATTACAGGCGTGAGCCAACGTACCCGGCCCAGTTTTTATCAAAGCCAAAGACAGCCTTGCCAAATAATTCAGCAATTGTACTACTAATAACTTACATAAGTAAGTTGAAAACTATGTCCACACAAATACCTGCAAATAAATGTTTATAGCAACTTTATTAATAATTTCCAAAACATGGAAGCAACCAAGATGTCCTTCAATAGGTAAATATATAAGTAAACTCTGATTCATCCATACAATGAAATATTACTCTGCAAAAAAAAAAAAAAAAAGGAAATTAGCTATCAAGCCATAAAAAGATGTGGAGGAAATTTAAGTGTATATTTTTAAGTGAAAGAGGCCAATCTGGAAAAAACTATATAACTGTATTATTTCAACTTTATGACAGTCTGGAAAAGGCAAAACTATAGAGAGAGTAAGCAGCTCAATGTTTGTCAGGGGAATGAAGGGAAGGATAAAAGGATAAATAAATTGGTGGAAGAAAGGGAATTTTCAGTGCAGTGAAACTATTCTGTATGAAACTGTAATGGCAGAGACAGGACATTTTTCATTTCTCTAAACTGATAGAACAATACAACCCACAGACTGAACACTAAAGTATTGACCTTCATTAATAATAATGGATCTATATTGGTTTACCAATTATAACAAATGTACCCCACTAGTGGAAGATGTTAATAATAGGGCAAACTGTGTGCTGGGGGAGAGCCAGCATATAAAGACTTTCTGTACATATTGCCCAATTTTTTGTAACAAGAAAGCTTCTCCAAAGAACAAGGTATATTTTTAAGAAAGAGAATAATTCATTAGACCAACTAGAATTTACTCCACAAATTCAAAGTGGGGCTTAGCATTCAAAACACAATGTAACTGACCATATTAAAAATGTTAATAAACCATATAATCATTTCAGTAGAAGCAGATAATCTCATCCACAAAATTCAGAATCCATTACTGATTTAAAATAAACACTTAGGAAGCTAGGAAACATCCTCAATTTGATAAACAGCATATATGAAAGACAGATAATAATATACTTAATGTTGAAATACTGAATAATTTCATGCTAAAGTCAGAAATAAGACAAGGATGTCTGCTTTCACCACTGTTCAACATTTTAGTGGAGGTTCTAGACAGGGAAATAATGCAAGAAAGAGAAATAAAAGACTTCTCAATTGAAAAGGAACAAATCAAGTCGTTTTATTCCCAGATGATATGATCATGTATGTGTAAAATCAGATGGATTCTACTTGAACTCATAAGTGAGTTTAACCAGTATTAGGATATAAAATCAAAGTAAAATACAAACTATATTTCTATAGATTAATAAGGAATAATTAAACATTGAAATGTGTGAAATATATTAATATAAAAATATGAGAAATTAGTGATAAATTTGACAAAAGAGGTACAAGTCCTTTACACTAAAAGTCATAAAATATCTCAACAAAAATAAAAGACTTAAGTAAATGGAGAATGTATTATATCCTATCAACGTCATAGGCCAGAATACTCAATATTGAGTAAGATATCAATTCTTCTCAAATTATCTATAGTCTACTGGAATCCCAATAAAAATCATATGTCTTTTTAATTGAAATTGATAAACAGAGTCTATAATTCATATGGAACTGCAAATTTCATATATTTGATAGCCAGTTTTGAATTAAAAAATAGAGATGGAGAACTAATTCTATCTGATTAAAGACTTATTATAAAGCCACAGAAATTAAGGCAATGTAGTATTAACATAGATGTTTAGACAAATGGAGTGGCATGAAGGGCTCAGAAAGAGATCCTCACATAAATGAACTTATTTTCAACAAAGATGCCAAGACAATTCATTGGAGAAATGTCAGTCTTCCCAACAAATGGTACCGAAACAATTCCATATTCATATTTTTTTTAAAAATCTTTGATTCATATCTTGTACCATAAAGATTAACTCAAAATGGATCATAGAGCTAAGTATAAAATCTAAAACTCAAATTTCTAGAAGAAAACTTGGGAGCAAATCCTTGTGAACTTATTTTATGGGAATATTATTTAGATATAACAATAAAATATACTCTGTCAAAAAAGATTGACATACTGAACTTCAGCAAAACCAAGCACATAACCATAGCAAGTGTTGGTAAGGATGTGGAGTAGGTGAAGCTCTCAAATAGTTCTGGTGGAAATACTAAATTGGGAAATCACTTAAAAAATTATTTGATGTTTCTTAAGAAGTTAGAGATAGACCTACTATATGATCCAGTCATTCAAATCTTAGCTAATATAACATATGTCTATAGAAAGAGTTTTATGTGAATGTTCACAGAAGCCTTATTTGTAAGAGCCACAAACTGGAAACAGTTCAGATGTCCATTAATAAATGAAAGGAAAAAAACATTGTGATAAAGCTATAACCATGGAATACTTACATCAAAAGAGTAAACTATTAATAATTGCTAGGATATGAATGAATAGCAAAGTAAAAATGCTGAGGCAAAGAACATACGCAAAAAAATAGTATATACTGTCTGCTTCAGTTTATATGAAACCCTATACATTACATACTAATCTATAGTAACATAAAGCAGAAGAGTGATTGACAAGTGGGAGTAAGAATACTCAGAGACTTGAAGGGAAAGATTATCAGAGAACAATAGAAAATTTCTTCAGTGATGAATAATTTCATTATCTTGATTGTGACAATAATTTCAAAGGTGCAAACAAATGTTAAAACTTATCAAATTGTACCCTTTAAGTAACTGCAGTTGTTAATGTAGCTCAACGCAGCTGTTTGGTTTCTTTTTAAAGATTGGTAATTTAGATGACAATCAGGATTTAACTAGCTATCCTTTCTCTCAGAGCAAGGGATTAAACTAACAATACATATTTTTAAAATTAATGAGTGCCTTCATTTAGATATAAACTCAGTTGCACAAATACTTAGTATTCAAAGCTTTGTTCACAACAAATTTCAAAAAGATAGTTAATCGGTTTCTATTAGATGCCCTTTAGAAAGCTAAGAAAATATTCTTCAACTCTTACTTTGCTAATACTATACTTTAGGTGAAAAATAAATGTTAAATATTATGAAATATCCTTTCAGTATCTTTTAAAAGTATCAACTGCATTTATTTATTTATTTATTTATTTATTTATTTATTTATTTTTTAGACAGGGAATCTGTCACCTGGAGTGCAGTGGCGTGACCACGGCTCACTGCAGCCTTGATTTCCACAGGCTCAAGCAATCCTCTCACCTGAACCTCTCAAATAGATTGGACCACAGGTGTGCACCACCACCTCTGGCTAATTTTTTTAATTTTTTGTAGAGACAGGTTTTTGCCATTTGCCCAGGCTGGTCTTGAAATTCTGTGCTCAAGCAATCTGCCCACCAGCCTTCTGAAGTGCTGAGACTACAGGTGTGAGCCACCACAAGTGGCCATTAACTGCATTTATTTAGTAAATCACATTAATAATTTCCAAATGTTAAAAAGGTAAGATTTTTTTTTTTTGCTTGTTTATATAAGGAGAGTCAAGAAAGAAAAGAATAAATTGATAATGATGAACACTACAGAGGAACAAAATTACACCATCTCAACAAGATTCTTCCCCCGTATTCTTCTCTGAATCTCCTGAACGTGCATGAAACATCAATACAAACCAAATACTTCATGACAAAATTGACATATAAAGACTAAACCTAAATCTGATGCCCAGAATATCCTAAGTATTCTAACAGACTAAGTAAAATTTCTTTAACTATTCTATACTGCATTCCCCTTATCAGTAAAATAAAGATAATTGTATGTGTTTCACAGGTGATTTTAGCATGTAATTAATACATGTAAAATACTTAAAATGGCACATAATATGTAGTTAATCCTCACCAGTTTCAGATAGTTGGCACCTATGGAGCATATCCAGTTCTCAGGTTTTAAGAACAAGGTATTTTAGATATAGCTTTTCTCTCTGCTTCTGTGTCTATCTCTTCCTCTTTCTCTGTCTTGCTCTCTCTCCATCTTCTCTCTCTCTCCATTTCTCTCTTTTCCTCTAACACACACACCACATACAGCAATGATAGAGATTTATCATTTTACACCGAAAAAAAGTGGACTATCAGAAATAAAATTTTTCCAAGGCTACTTTAACACAGAACTGAGCCAGGAATATAGTTAAACCTGCAGACTCCAAGTCTTTTACTTTTCGACTACAGTTTTGAAAAACAAATATTTTATTATATTTTTATAGGAAAAGAAAGGATGAACTCGGAAACCCCAACAGTCTCACTGCTTATTTGCCATTTGTATATTGTCTTTGGTAAAGCGTCTGCTCAAATTTTTCACAATTTTTTGTGGGCTTATTTTCTTGCTGTGGAGTTTTAAGGGTTCTTATGTTCTATATACAAGTCCTTGTGAGATATGAGATTTTTCACATGGTTTCTTCTGTTTTGTAACTTGTTTTTTCATTTTCTTAAGTGTTTTTCACAGAACAAAAGCCTTTTTTTTTTTTTTTTTTTTTGGCGATGGAGTCTTTCTCTGTCTCCCAGGCTGAAGCTGCAGTGCAGCAGCGCTATGTTGGCTCACTGCAACCTCCACCTCCCGAGTTCATGTGATTCTCGTGCCTCAGCCTCCTCAGTAGCTAGGCTTACAGGTGTGTGCCACCACACCAGGCTAATTTTTTGTATTTTTAGTAGAGACAGGGTTTCACCATGTTGGCCAGGCTGGTCTTAAACTCCTGACCTCAAGCAATCCACCCCCCTCAGCCTCCCAAAGTGCTGGAATTACAGGCGTGAACCACCACACCCAACCAAGACTTTCTGTCTATATACATGTGCTCCTCAAAATTGAGAAAAAAAAATGAACTAAATAACAAGAGGAATTTATAATCAATTATTACAGTTATTTAAGACAATTAAACAGCAAGAAAACATTGAAGCTTTAAAGAAATGGCAATGCCACAGAAAAATTATATTAAGTGTAAATATCTCAAAATACAAAATTTTACTTGCATGTTTATATTAAGTGAAACGATTTCTGCTCAAAAAAGTATTATATAAAAGTCCTGATGATGGCTATTTATTTGATTTGAGTGGTTTCACATCTACTTTTAAAATGTGTTTACTTTTAAGATTTTATATTATGAACAATTATTCATTTTGCCAACCCAATCTGTTACAAAATTTCTTGTGAGAATTCCACAAATTTAACTGCTATAGAGGAATTCAAGTTCACTGAAGACAGAAATTCAGTAAGATGCATTTTTGAAATACAGTGCATAAAAGAATGTCCCACATTTGAATGAAACTTGATAAATGTTTATGGCATTGAATTAGCTTCACGTTATGTGTGTTCTCATTGAATTTTATTTTCAATGCAACAATATTTGTTTTACTATACTTTATATTTTAATATGACCATTTTCCTCACAGACGACTACAGTCTAGAATGCAAGGAGCCCGCTATTTATAGATACTTCATGTCTCCAGCAAAACACATATATTTTATTTATTGTAGGTTCTCAATAAATAGAGTCAATTTTAAGGCACCATTTTAAAAATGATTTAAATAATGAAGTGATTTCAAAATTTCCATTGCATTCAAAAATGTACTCGAAAATACTATTTTACTTATATGTTTTAAAATTCATTTTCAGTCATTTTAACGTGTGGAACAAACACTTTCTCTGACTGGACATAGCTCATCTGCTACTATGCAAAAAGACTATTTTAACCCGCAAAACATAATATAAACATTTGTTATCACCTATTCTTATAACTGTGTGACTGTATAGTCTAATGACTGCTTCCTTTTACAAAAAACTCTTCCTCACTGTCCTAAGTCAGCAGCAAATTAAAAGAAAAGAAAGGTTGGAGGGAATAATTGGTGAGTATGCAATGTTGCTATTGCCCTCTGTCACAACAGAGAAGCTACTTAACTCAAATTTGTGGTGGTGCTATTAAACTATGGCACATTCATTATTCTTCACAACAACAAAATCCCCTTGTAATCAGGTTAGAGTTGAGAGAATGTGGTTGTATTCTAAACATGAAGCGTTTTTAATGTGGTTGACTTGGCAAGATTTACTATGCATTTCATCACTAGATGTTGTCATGCATATTAATTTTTCTTTTTTCCATGTATCAGTTCACTCTTTTCTAATTAAGTCACATTTAGAGCATCTGACTGATCACAGGAGACAACTTTGTAATTAATTCAGCCTGCTCATAGAGGCAAGTATTTTCAATTAAAAAAAAAAAGAAAGAAAAGAAAAGAAATACTATTGATGATTTTCTCAAGAACTATAATGGACCCAGTACTATCGTTTTACCACTACACGAAATTGCCCTCTTCAAAGTCAATAATGACCTCAGTGTTACTGAATGCAATTTTAGTTCGTCAACCAAAATTCTTTTGACTTTTTTGCAGTGTTCTGTATTATATCTCCCTTTTTGAAAATTCTTTCACCTTGGTTTAAATGTATACTTTCTTGGTATAGTTTCTTCTCACCTTGCTGTGTGTACCTTCCCCAAATATTTTTGGGAGTCTTTCATTTATTTACCTATTTCTTGAGTATTATTTTTCTAATAGTTCTGCTATTAGCCATCTTCCCCTTTAACTCTAGTGGTTAGTCTTGCCCTCTCCCATGGCTTCATAACCATTTATACACAAATGATTCTGGAATCTATATTTACATGCAGAACTGCAAAAAGCATGCATACCAACCAAGGAGAAGGCAAGCCCAACCCTTCAGAGTGAAAACTCACCATAAACAATAGGCAAGGCTAGGCTATTGAGTACTGACAAGCAGCCTTGTCTGCAAACCAGACCTTTCTTCTGAGTTCCAACCCTGATCTTATACATCTCAAGAACAGAACCTTCAAACTAAGTGTATCAGTGATCTATTGCGGTGTTACAAACCACTCCAAGACTTTGTGGTTTGAAGCAAACACTTATGAGTCTGTGGGCAATTATGCAGATTTACACCAGCCTCACCTTATCACAAGTGGACTTCTTCATTTGTCAGCATATGAGCTGGGATGGGGCCTGGCTGGTCTAGGATAGGCTCACATGAAATAAGTCAAGCTGATCTGCTTTTCTCCCAAATCTCTCTAGCATGCTAGTCCAGGTTTATTGTGATGGTAGCAGTGGTGATCCAAGAAAGGAAGTAGATTGCACAAATACATTGTCAAGCCTCCACTTTTGCCACTATCCCAAGATGAATCACATCACCAAGCCCAAAGGGATTAATTGAGGACACTAATGTAACCTATTGACCCAACTCAACATGTCAATATTACTACTTACTATTTGTTGCTTTACCTCTTCTTCCACTCTGGGCTGCCTATGTTATTTTCCAACTGGATCAACTGCCTACATTTAATAAGTCACAAAATTCTGTTGATTCTACCTCACAGACATTCACTGCTTTCTCTAGTTTCTTCCACATATACTGCTGCTATGGTGAGTTCCCATCTTTCACCTCAATACTCTAATTGGCCATGTCATCCCCAAACGTGACCCCCGAAATGTATCTTTTACATAGAAACCACTTTGGTTCAGATATTTCTGAAATATAAATGCTATCAGGAAACAGCATACAAGAAGCAGTTTTTTCTTGCCCTTAGCATAAACTTCATATATGACTGATACGAACTTTGATGATTGGGTGTTTACATTCCCACCTTTATTTCTAGTTCCTTCTCTTCTCAAATTTTATGATCCAGCTATAATGAATTACATTTAGTTGTTTTGGATGAACTACACACTTATTTGCACATGCTTTTTGGCTAGAACACACCCTTACATGACTAATAAAGAAAAGAGGGAATTAGTTGTGTTCTGTATATATAGCTAAGAAGTTAATCCAGGATTTGAAATTTTCTGAATGTAAGCAAGAAATAAAGTAATTTTACCTAGAGTTAACTACTGTAGGTAAATGGTATTCCACTATCAATTGTTGAATAACAACCAATCCAAACTTAGTGGCATAAAACAATTATAATTTATTATGCTAACAGAATCCATGGGTCAGATATTTGGACAGAATAAAACAGAGATGGCTTATTTCTGCTCTGGAACCTCAGCTGAAAGCTTCAAATGCATACAAAGCTCCTAAATCCTAGCTACTCTACCTTACTTGCCATATATATGCTGCAGCATGTATAAATGTACAGCTGCACCTTTACCCTGTCCCTGCACCCAACTCCCTTTGTAGCCCTGCACAACAGCTTTCTCTCCTTTGTAGCTATAAATAGCAAAGGGTTCTGCCTTTCATCTCTCCCAGTATAATTGTGTTGTATTCCACCATCAAAATGATGGCAGTGGTGACCCATCTAGAACGGCTGCTGCCATGATACCCCTTCTGAATTAGCAGGGTGGGAGCCTCTTGCTCCCCAGCTACAGCTGTGGCTACCCAGTCATGGCTACAGACCGGGGCATCCCTGTGATCTTGGGGGCTGGGAGCAGGCAGGAGACTTACCCTTCTGGGTGCAGCTGTAGCCATCCAGCTGCAGCTGTGGAAGGAGGCATCTCTGTACTCTTGGGGGCCCAGGAAGGCCCCCTCCCCATGCAGGTTCAGAGGTGCCTGCTTCCACTGCCTGGCCTCTCCCCACTCTTGGCACCTGCTCCAGAGTTGGGGCCAAGTCTAGGCACTGTTGCAACCTGGCCGGGTGTGTGCATACATGGGGCAGCAGTAACATGCCACCCCTCTGCTACCTCGGCCCCCTCCAGACTTTGGCCACCAATGATCATGGAAGGGAGGTTAAGGGGGGCTGAGGGCAGCTCAGCCCTGACCTGCAGGTGCCCTCAACATGAACAGCCTGGGCACCATGAACACTGGCAAGATGCAGACAGACTCCTGGACAGAAGGAGTGGGTCCCCAATAAAGCCCCACTCAGGCCCAGGGAAGGCCTGAAGCCTGCCTGGGGCCAGGCTTCCAGCCCCCACGGACTAAAGTGGAAACCTATGGTGCTTTTTCCAGGCCTACCCATAGCCACCCATGGACCAATCAGCATGAGCTTTCTCCCCTCCAAAGCCTATAAAAACCCTGGACTCAGCCAAACTTGAGGAAGCAATGGGACAACCTGTCTATGGAGAGGAGTCTCCACAGGGTCCCCTCTCTGCTGAGAGCTGAGATGATGGACTGAACAGCTGCAGAGAGGACCTACTCAACACAGGGTCTCTTCTATGCTGAGAGCTGAACACCCATCAGGACACCCTGGCTGCGGAGAGGAGCTGCCATCTGCAGGTCTCCTCTGAGCTGTTCTATTGCTCAGTAAAGCTCCTCTTCACCTTGCTCACCCTCCACTTGTCCACTCACCTCATTCTTCCTGGACACAGGAAAATAACTTGGGACCCGCCAAATGGCAAGGCTGAAACAGCCATAATACAAACAGGGCTGAAACATGCCCCATGCTCGCCATGTTGTGGGTGACAAGAAGGAGAGAACAGAGGAGAGAAGAGCTGTGGCCCTCTGGGGAGCCCAGAACTAGGAGCTCCCCAAGCTACGGCTGTGACACCCTCTTTGGGGCTCTGTGGTTCCTGGCATCTCCAAGCTTCCAGGTGCCACCTCATTCCCCAATGCCAGCCATGGAAGCTGCTTGTGGTACGCCTGGCACAGCCAAAGACTCGCAGGGTGCTGGCGTCCCTGCTGGCACTTGGAGCTGCCTGCCCTACCACAGCCAGTGTTCCTGGCTGTACACAGTGGTTGGACCCCACACTCACTCACTAACACATGCTTCACCGCTCTGCTCTCCCTCGGAGGCATGGGATCCAGGCTGGTAGCACAAGCTGTGCACAGCCTGTTCAGGCTGAGTGAGCCTGAGAAAAACTCGGCAATGGTGCCACTGGCCACAGAGGTTTTCCAACCGGAAAAGCAACACCTCAAATATCCTGTAATGAAAAGAATCTTTAAATCATACAAAATACCAAGTCTTTCCTCATTTTCAACACAGTAAATATTAAATATACACACACACATATACACATATGCAAATATATACTATACTTAATTATATGTTAGCTTTCTCATATATGTTTAGATATATATATATATCCCCAGATATATAGATCTATATATATAGATATATATCTAAACATATAAGTATATAAGCACAGTTTTAAAATATTACTATCCCTCAATCAGTAGAATGGGTTTGACAGAGCAGAAGCATCATCATCTTGGACAAATACCACCACTTAAGGTTCCATCTCCCTTTCTAATCTCATGCATTTCAAGGAAATCACTTCTCTTCTAACAACAAACAGCCAGAAAAAACAGACAATAAAACAGTTAAGATAGTTCCAGCACAGAGGGAGGGGGGAAAGTCTCTTGGGTAACCACCAAACTTCACATTCATACAATGGGCCCCAGTAAAACAGTGGGCCCTAATAAGCACATTCCTTTCCCTTCAGGTGCAGTAAGATAGAGAAGCTAAAAGGAGACTTGGGGTATATGCCTGCAGCTGCAGGAAAATGTATGGAAAGAGACACAAAACTCTCCCTCCCAGATAAGTAAGACAAAGAGACACAGAAACATTCTGATCCTGTGATAAGCCCCTGCCCTGAACCCTTAAAAACTCTTAGTCTGTAAGACAGAGTGCCTCTGACCTAACTGGCCAGAAGCCCCTCTGAGGTTTATTTTCCAAAACAAACCTATCTTTGACTGTTGAACCACTTTTTGTGTTCCTTTCCTCTTTCTTTAATTCTTAGAGGGGTGAGAAGAGATGGCGAGGAATTCAAGAGAGTTCCTGAAAACCTATTTATTAAAGTTTGAGTAAAGAATTAGCATATTAATGCTTCAATTCAGCCATAAATAATAGAACTCGAGTGATAATAGAATAAAATAATGAAAGTATGAACCCATTCCTGGTTATATTTTTACTTGAAAGTGGGAAATATAGACAATAATTTACTACATATTTTGAGATTATTAGAAAATACTTAAGTGACAATATTTTATTATTTTTTCAAAATTTAACTTTAAATATTTAAATATATGTTTTGCCAGAATTTTTTTTTAAAAAAGAATACTTTTAGTTTCTAGAAATCTCAATTCACATAAGTTGTAACTTTGCTGAGCATATGTCTTACACTTCTAGATAAGACTTAAATAAAAGATGACCTATAGGACCCCTGAAGTACCACTGAGCTATGAATATTTTATTATATTTGACCAAAACTGGATGTATCATGTCATAACTAACCCACATGCTCTTCCACTGTTGGTGTATGAAAATCTAGACCACACACATGAGCTTATTCTACGCTAGTAATTTTCAAATTATGCTTTCTAAGGCTCTAGTGGTTCCTTTAGGAGGCCCGCAGGCCTACTGGGGGAATGAATGTGTAGCACTTGAGGCTCTTCTATCAGTTATTTGTTGCTACAATAACATTGCATAAAAACCAGCCATAAAACTCAGTGGCATAAAATATTGTTTATTGCACATGTGTCTGGAGTCAGTTATAGTCAGTTAGGTAGATCTATTCATTAGGGTTGTGCCGGTTCATGTGTGTGTGCAGAATTACTGGTTGTTGACTGATCTGAGCTGGAGTTGTCTCTACTTTTTTGCATATTCCTCATCCTCCTCTAGTATTTAGCAAGCTATTTCAGATATATCCTGCTGTGATGATGTAAGTGTAGGTAGAACACCAAGCTTCACTGCATAAGCCCATTTCAATCATCTGCTATCATCCAGTTGGTCAATACAAATCATATGACTGACTGACATACTAAAGGTTGGTGCAGGTCACATCATCTAAGGTGGGAGGACATTGCAAAGTTCTATGACAACAAGTGCTGATAAAGGGAGAAGAAAAATTAGAAGATCATCATTTCAATATCTCTATAGTGCCTTAATCCAAAGTACTTTTACTTTTATCTATTTCATATATTGGACTACATGGCAAAATGGCAACTGAAAGAGCAAGACATTCTCTTATTTTTAAAAAAATATGAAAATATTGTACACAATTGTGCCGAATTCCTCAGACTCTCCCCACCTAACCTGAACCTGCTTGTGCTGATTTCACTTTACAGGTAATAATTTTGACAGCAAACTACATCTACCACATATAGAGCTGGGACTTTGCCTGACACCTATACTATAATTTTGTAACTCTACACTTGCAAAAATGTCTGTTTGTTCTATTTTTTTCTTACTCATCTGTCTTCTTTAGTCTTTCAATGCCTGTACTATATGATAGATTCCTCAAACCTAAATCCAAAAGAAAAACACCATTTTTTGTATTTCTAAATCAATGCTGGGCTGGCCTCAATTCTCTCACAGTGGAATGAGCAGAAGAGATTAGGATGTTATGTTTCTTTAATTCTTTTCTTGTGTGTGAACTGGTCCCCAATTGTGCTATTTACTGCTTTGCCTTTAAACCACTTGGGTCTATCAGTTGCTTCCATATGCTATAGGGTTTCAGTGGTACAACACATGTTGCAACAACGAGGCACAAAGTGCTATTCTACTTGAGAAACCGAATTTGTATAGCCCACCACAGTGCCAGTTACCATTTCTACTTCTTTCTAATTTCTTTGACTCATCATTGATTCACATGCATTCAATAATAATTGATTGAACTAGAGTAAGTAGTTCTATCTTGAGAATTTCAGTGCCCCACAAGAATGACATAGAAAACAACTGCAATTATATTGATTACCTACCATGTGCTGTTTTTCAATATCATTTCTCTATTCTTAAAATACCATAAAATATGATTATTATTTTTCCTTTTTGACAGATGATAAAATGGTGATTTTGGGGGATGAAATAACTGGGCCAATTTTATAGAAGTAGTAAGTTTTGGAGATGAGAAACAAACATAATTTTGTTTTATTTCTTCCTTAGGCTTATGATTCAGATTTACAATGGAGTTGTCAAAAATTACCAGTTTCTTCTTGTGTGGCCAAGGGCAAGTACACAAATATAGTCAAGTATATACATTTGATCCAAAAAACTGTGTTCATTGGTTTCTGGTGGTGTGCCAAGTGTAGTCGGAGATGCTGGAGAGCAACACATGATAGAAGCATGGCCCTGCCACCCACAGCTTACAGACAACCTAAAAAACCTGTTGAAATACACTTGCTCCAAGCTGGACCACCTACAAATATTCTGCTCATCCACAAAGAAAGAAAATATTCACGAAAACTATAAAAATGTTACTGTTGCTGAGATGGCCAAAAGAAAGCTACTAGAAAAAGTAAGATAAAAATCCAATGTAACACCATATCCATGATGAAGAAGGATACCTACAATTGTTTTCTAATTTTCAGTGTTTTAAACTCTGCTTATTGCTCTAGTTTAAGAGTATTGTTTTTTCTTACTTAAACTTTACAAAGTGCCCCACGAAAGTCTTACTCTTTTCCCTAAAGGACTGAAATCTTAAACCTGGAGACACGATTCAAAAAGGCTGAAAACTATTGTTGAAGCAAGTCTTTGGGGATTCTCGGTTTTGCTGAAGCACAAACATTAAATATAATTTTTGCCCCATCATTACACATGTTAACAATTTTTCTATAACTAGCATTTGATTTACTCAATCTAGTATAAATTTGTATTATTTTTATATAAATGATATAAAAATCAGTATATAAGAAGAGGATTGGCTAGTATTCTCAAAATAAAAAAAAAAGAAAAAGAATGTGGGTGCTCTGATCTTTTCTTTTGATAAACTATTTAAAATATTTCAAATGGCATTCAATTGAAGAGTTATCCATTATGTCACAACACATTACATGAAATGATTATCACAAAATTAAAAAAAATAGAAAGCCAGACAAACACACATAAAAACAAAGAAATCTATGGGAAAAATCCATTTAAATCTTTGTGAGGGATATGGGGGAGGGGAGTCACACAAAAAGGAGGGAAAAAAAAACATGCTGCTTTTCATTGACTTTAAGCAGCTGCCATTGAGCGATGACAGCGTAGGCAGCCTTGAGCTGCAGATGAAAATTTCCACGTGTAAATTGGGTGGTTGCAAATTCTTTCAGTACTGTTACTGTTATTTTGTAACCTCAAACTCACATAGTCTAATTGTTTGCAGTATGATGTTAGGCAAATGATTTTTATCGGCGATAAAGTTCAGAAACAAAGAGGTCAAGGACTTACTGAGTTACTTAACAAAAAACAAGGAGAGCTCCAGAGAACCCCCCTCTTTAAATTGCACTTGAAGGTACTTCAAAGAAACATAAAAGGGGGAAAAAGGGGAACAAAAACATCAAGAGTAGAAGAGGAAGGTCTGCATCCACATGCTAATTATGTTTCACTTAAAATAACTATGCCTACTAATATCCTGAAAATGTAGCAAATTGTATTTGCTATTAAACACCTAATTTGGCTTAATATTGTCCTCAGAAATGTAAAACACTTTCTTTCAAAGACAATGGTTTGTAAACTTTATACAATAATTGAAATCAACTTAAGAAGCTTTAAGGAAAACAGGCTTTATCCCCACTTTCATTCATTATTTCTTCTATTTATTCATTCAGTAAACTGCAATTATTTGGGAGGAAGCTTAGTAGGCACTCATAGTTTTTGAACCATTAAATTAATGAAAGGTAAATGCTTCAAAGAGACATCTCTAGGGAGTCATTTCCCAGACTTCACTGCAACCACAATGAAATTTGAAACAGAAGAATAAAAGCAAATCCAATATATAAAAATCCAAATGTTAATAAGAATAAATAAATGGTGATTATTTGTGCTAGAAATGAATTCTTCATTACGCAAATGGTTTCCCATAGAAATCATTGTAATGGTGAACTGCTTGTCTATCTTAAATATTAAGAATTTATATAAATGAAAAAAATTCTTTTTTTCTTTGTGGCATAATTTCCCTAATCCCTTTCCCCGGAAGACTCATTTTGCTACGTTAATACTTAAATGGGACTGGACAACAAAATTCACCCACTCTTACCAGACTATTATTAATATCAGCAGCAAATCCACACGAGTCTACATCAACTCAATTCTTGCCTCTTTAGAAGAAAGAATTTGACTGAGGAGCATGGGGCAGATGTAGAGACCTAAGCAAGTTTTAGAACAGGAGTGAACGTTTGCTAAAAAGTTTTAGAGCAGGAACAAAAGGAAGAAAGTACACTTGGAAGAGGGCCAAACAGCCGACTTGAAAGATCCAAATGCCTCTCCCGACCCTTGACTTAGGGTTTTTCATACCTTGGCATGACTCTGGGGTTTCCATTTCTTCTCTCCTGATTCTTCCCGTGGGTCTGCATGTGCAGTGGCCTGCCAGCACTTGGGAGAGGCCGCATGTCCAGCGTGTTTGCTGGAGTTGTTCACATGCTCATTTGAGGCATTTTTCTCTTAATCAGTCGAGCGTTCCACAGGAAAGTCAGAAACCAGTTAAACTGCCATTTTGCCTCTCTTGGTGCGCATGCTTAAACTCACCCGCCCAACTCCTAGGATCTTATTGGGAAACGGCTCATTACCAGCTTCAGGTGTTTTCTATCTACTGGGAGACTGACTTTTCCTGGTACTGGCTGCAATTAATTATTATCTTAGAGAGACAGTTTAACAACTGCCTGACCATCACCTGATGGTTGCCTGATATTCTTGGAGTGAAGCCCTCTCCTGCTCTGATCATGTCAACCTAGCTACATACTCTAACAAGACTATTTTAATAACTGCTTTTAAAAGATTCATCTTCTGAAGTCTTTGCTCTGCCGCCTGAGTTAGGTATGAACAAAAGCAGAGCCAGATTACTTAACACTATATGAGGAATTAGAGAGGCTTTGGGAGAGAATAATATAGAGGATGAAAGAGAATGAAGAGTGGAAAATAATTGTTGAAATAGGAACCAAATGCTTACAACGGGGATTTAATGCAATGATTGTGCAGTGTGTCATTACTTCTAGGTCTTCTTTTGGGGATGCTGGAAACTAAACTCTGAGCCTGCCCTCAATGTGGATACAGAAGAAAGTAGATTCACAGGGAGATTCAATGTAAAATGCGTACATTAGCCATAATTAATGCTCTGATCAATTCATGAAATATTATTAAACACTAATGGCAGACGTAGAGAGGTTTTACAATTACATATGTAAATATAATAGAGCCCCTCCCTACCTTTGTATGAATAACAGGCATGAATATAATAGAGGGAGTTTAGGATACATGACCTCAAAATATTTTAAGCTGAAGGAATTTGAGCAAAGGAAGAGATGTCTCTCTAACCTTCCCACTGCCCTTCCTTCCTGAAGCAGGTCATAAAAGCTGGAAAGGGTTTTCTAGCGTTCTCTTAAAATAGGTTATAAAAGCTTCATGTGAGAGGTGCCCTCCCTATATCCAGAGAAATGAGCATTTTTGTCTTCGAAGACTCAAGGACATAGAGAAGCATCTGAGTCAACAGACTCTGATATGTTTCCCTCAGTTTACTCCCACTAGATCATATTCCATTTTATCATATTTCTCCATGACTCTGCATTTTACATCAAACATAGCATAAAAATATGAAGGTTTGACTGTTTCTTTTGGTCTTTCCTTACAAAGGCTCCAATGTCACCTAAATAATATAATATAATATTATATTATTATATAATATATAATATATAATAAAAATAATATAATAAATACAATCATCCCTCAATATCCACGGGAGATTGGTTCCAGAACACCTAAGAATACCAAAATTTAAGGGTGCTCAAATCCCTGTTATAAAATGGCACATAATCTATGCACGTCCTCTCATACACCTTAAATAATCTCTAGATTACTTATAGTTTCTAATACAATGTAAATGCTATATAAATTGTTGTTATACTGTATTGTTTTTATACACATTATTTTTATTGTTGCATTGCTATTTATGCATTTTGAATATTTTTGATTCATGGTTGATTCAATCTATGGGTATGAAACCCACAGATATGAAGGGTAGACTGTAAATCTGCTTGCTTTTCTCTTGTTAACCTGTATTTTGTTCTAGGAGCCTCAGTCATGAACCTAAAATCTTTTACCTGGGTAAAAGAAAAGCAATTGTGTTCCTTTATATCATCATAAACTGACTTAATTTTGAAGATAGACAAATATACAAAGTTCTGGAAAGACAGAAAAAAAGCAACTCAGACTTTCTGAGGAGATCAGGAAAATATCATAGAAGGCTGCAGGGGAGAAACAAATTTTCCTCTACGCTTTTATTAATGGCTGGAGGATCAGTGTATTAAACTGACAAGCAGATTAACAAAAGAAAAGGCTTACATATTTATTAATTTTTAATTTTACATGCACTATGGCATCATTAAAAAAAGTGAACACCAAAACGAGAAGCAAGATTTGGAAACTTGTATGCCACCTTAATAGGGGAAAGGGTAGGGGATAAAGGCCACTTATGGGAGAGAAAAAGAAATTTCAGGAAATACAAATGGGCCCTTATAAGAATAAATGGGAGACAGAGTTTGTGGCAATGACTGGCTGGGTTTGGTGCAAACTTCTCATCTCTTTTCCTATGACAAGAGTCAATTTTCCCTGGTCAATGAAACTTCCAGGGAGGGAATTTGGACAGTTTAAATTTTTTTTTTTTTTTTGAGGATATATTTTCAGGCAGATAAGGGGAGTTCACAGAAAGCCTCTTCCTGCATTTGTTGATTCTCAAATGTCTTCAGCTCAAGATAATCCTTACGGCACTGTGGCATATTCTGTACCCTTTCAAGGTCAGATTAAGTTCACTTGTAGTAAGAGAACTGTAGACCAGATGAGTTAAAGAAACAAAGATAGAGAAATGGATATGGTGCATGTAGAAAGATTCCAAAAAATGAGAAAGACATAAGTAAGAATGAATGTGTGAAAGCCTTCATAAAGTTAAATTTCATAGAGTGATTATGCAAGCTTTGAGCACATAACACAAGCATCAAACTGTCAGAAGATGAGAAAAAGTCAAATAAGAATAGAGTACTAAAGGCTTTGTGCAGTGTGCTTCACAGTCTGGACTTCAATTCTTCACAAACAGACATAGTAATGAAACAAAATGAGTTGTGGATCATGGGCTAAACCTATGACCACAAACAGGAGAGAGAATCTTGAACAATGCCCTCCTGCCAATGCATGTAGAAGAAGGAAGTATCTTGATGAGGTTCAGGACACACTATTCCAAAAGATGGCACCTTGACATACTGAATAGGTGAAGGAATTTGAGGAAATCACAGAAGTAGGAAGGTGATTCAGATCTTTTCTTGTTCACCTTTCCTGCAGCCGGTCATAAAAAGTAGGGAGGATTTTCTGAGCTTCTCTTGAAACAGTTTATGAGACCCTCATTTGAGAGGTGACCTCTCTATAACTAGATAAATGGGTATAGGCAGAAATACCCATTTTTGTCCTGTTACATTTTTCCAAGAGTCTCTGAGATTCTTCATCAAATTTAGCAAAAGAAATACTCAGATTTCACTGTTTCTTCAGGACTTTATTTCCTTACATAGGCTCTCATGCACGTATAACATATTCAATAAATCTGTATGTTTTTCTTTTGTTAACTTGTCTTTTCTTATAGGGGTCTCACTCATGAATCTAACATGGGGAGAGGAAATTATGTTTCCTCCCTGCAGTTCGCCAACGTTCACAACTCAGTGGTTTCCATTTATATTTTTTCTTTATTGAAATGAGAAGAGTTGCTTCTTATCAAACATCCACATGAACAGAACTTCACATATATGTATCTTCCCACATATCCAAAGCATGATAGACTATATCAGTAAAGAAACAGACCATGAGAGTTCACAGTATAGGATATTGAGTACTGCTGGATGAAAAAAATGCAGCTTATTCATTACTTCTCCTTTGAACAATTATTTAGTTTGATTACTACCTTCAAAGACCTATTTTAAGACGTTTAATTTTAAATTCTTTTTACTGTCATTTTAATGATCAGGCATTGTTAAAGAAAAAATTACTCTAATACTTGTTAAAACAGTAATGATGACTTCATTAGAGACTTGCAACAAGGCAGAGAGATCAGGCTCAACTCCGAATACAATAAGGACAAGTGGGGATTTATGACCAATGTGCAAAGTGAGGGATCTATGGATGGAAAATTACTAAGAAGAGACATCAAGGGTAGTGGGATTCTTGCTGAGACATCAAGGGTAGTGGGATTCTTGCTAAAGTGACCCAGTAAGATTCTTGCTAAAGATAAGCCAAGTACTTATTAATCAATGATGGAGATGAGGAACTTGTTCAAATGTCAAGGGTGATCAGATATCAAGGGTAGAGGGACTATCACTAAGCTGATTTGGCAGGATTCTGTCTAAATTTGGGATATGCAGGCCTGGCAAAAACAGGATAAACATGAAAGGCCAAGACCAAGGCCAATTCAAAAAGAAGGCTCGAGGGTCTTATCAGTGAGAGACTATTAGTGAAAGAGTCTTTGTCAGCATGCTATTTAAAAATTAAGAAAGGTAAAACATACTAACAAGGGTGAACTATAATAAGCTTTGCTCTGCCTGTCTACAGAGATGGAATAGACACTGCAGATAACATGAGATGGAATTTATGTGTCTGCTAAAGTGCATGTGCCAGTAGGAATTTAGAAGTTTTTACACAAGACATGTCTTTGCACTCTGTGTAGTATTCACAATCAAGCAAAGACAATATAGGATACTTTTATGCTACAACTATACAAATATATATTTTTTCTTTTCATGTCTACAGTTATTTTTCTGCTTCTTCTTTTTAAATCTCATATTCCAGTTAACATAAAATAATGCTTTATACAAATAAAAACAATTCTTTTTAAGATACTGTGACTACCTGTTATGTTTCCTGACAAAATTAATTACGTCTTTGCTAATCTACTCAAGCTCCAAATAGCATTATGCAGTAACTTATCAATACTTACATCCTACAGGGAATATACTTTATCATCTAGGGTCTATAGACTACTTTTAAAAGAAAACAATCAATAAATTCTTTAGGCAGAAATTTATCATGCCATTCTCTCTTTACAACACAAATTGAAATGAAATCCGCTAAACAAGCACAGAACAGTGACAAAGTCCATATGCAGATTTTTAGATACTATTGGTATGTTCCCTCCTTTCTCTGGAAAAATTTCACTTTTTCCTTATATTCTTCAGGGCATCCTTTTCTAGATTAGCTCTTCAATGTATTTAAACCAGACCCAGAGAGCTGAACTGAACAAATAATTAAAAGAAAACATAATTAGAGAACTTGGGGCCATATTACAAATATAAAAAGTATTTTAAGTAAATACTAAGTTGGAAGAAATGCAATAAAATATTATATTAATATACTGCTAACAAAATATTAAATGATCAGTAAGCATCAAACATTACCAAAGTATATTGTATTTTGCCTGTGAGGATAAAGAGAAAATGAATACTAAACTAAGCATCCAGCTCAATAATTTAAATAATTATAATCATCCAGAAGAATCCACGAGGAAGTGCATAATGAACATGAATGCATACAGACATTTGTCAGACATTTCTATGATATCCTTACATTAAGCCAAATACAAGTTATCATCGTCTTGGCAGTATTTATAAAAGTAATCCAATTCTGGACCAAATCCTGACAAAATGATTATAATGTTCATCAGGAAGATCAAACTCCTATTTTTTGCAACAGTCTCTTTTCTTAGCTCCCATGTAATAATGTTCTCTTCATTTTTCTTCTTCATCTAGAGGATTCCTTTTAGTCTCCTTCACCAGATTTTCTTCTTTGGTTTTAAATATTGGAGTTTCTCCAGTACGTGTACTAGATACTTTCAAGACTCAATATGCAGTTCCTAGAAAATATCCAAATCATTATTCAACATTTAAAAAAAATTCTATGATTTGCTACTGTATTTTTGGGCTAGAACTCTTGTCTGTGCTCTCACTATATTCCACAGTCTGCTCAATATCTACATAGACTGAAGAATAAATCACAAAGGCCCCTTAAAGCAATGGATCCGAAATTGAACTCATCTATTTTCTGAATAAGTGCTTCTCTATAGTCTCTTTTCTCCATAGAGCTTACCATAATTCCATCCAGTTTCACAAGAGATCCTGAATCACCCATGATACCTCCATTACATTCAACAGTGTTCAGAAATTCATCTTCAAAGCATTTGGCTTCATCTCCTGAATATATTTCAAATCTATTCAATTTTCTTAGTTTCCTCAAAAAACAACTTAGATCAAGTCACTATAATCTTTCACCTGGACTCTGCCATAGCCTTCTGATGGTCCGGTCTCTTATCAGTTTTCTTCCTCTTCCAAAGAATTCTCTATGCCACAGTCCAAAGTGAGATCAATCTCTAATATCGTCACATTAATTTTAGGAGAAATACAAAAAATTCTTACATTGGCATGTATAGTTTTATATGGTCAACTTCCTGCCACTCTCTAATATTTTGTCTTAAACTGCATGCCCGTGCTATCTATTTTAGCCATGCTGGCCTTGAATCAGTGATTTGAACAACTCACATTCCCTTCCGTTGCATGGCTATTGCATGTACTCTTTGCTCTGCCCTAAGTATTTGAATGTTCTCTTCCATCATTTTTGCATAATTGACTTTGCATTTTGCTTATTCATAAACTCAATTATTACCACATCAGAAAGATTTCCATGATGATAAAGTGTAGATTTTGTCCATTGCCTAAGTGTTCCTATAAAAGTATAAATTGGTTTCTTCACAGCAGTTATCATGATTTGAAATTATGTTTGTTTGATCGATAACTATCTTCTTCACAAGACTGTATAAGATTCAAGCATTAGAATACCCATGCCTATTTTGCTCACCATTTCATCCACAGCCTTCAACACAGGATGGGAAATGTGCAATAGGCAGTTTTACAATGAATGTGAGTGAATGGCAAATATATTTGTGGAAAAAAAACTATTGAAGAAAATTTTATGTGTATAAATACTAAAACACTATATTACTGACACGAAAATGGGTGAATTTACTAGTGGAGTGAAATAGATATGAAGAAAATAATGTAATATCTGATGAGAAAGCTATATTAGAGTAAGAAAGGAAGTTCTATTCAATACTTTTGAAACATCTACCAAACAATTTTTTAAATAAAAAGAGATGGGTTCTCACCTCTTTTTATTTTAAAAATTGTTTTGTAGCTATTTCAAAAGTATTAAACATCTCACTGCATGAGTAAGTCAAAATAAATTTTTGATGACACAATTTTGAAAAAATACATAATTATTAAAACATTAAACATTTATTAAGCACTCTGGAAAGGATTAAGATTCATAGTCATAATGGCATAGCAGAAATATTTGGAGTAAGATAGACCTATTTTTAATTCCTCATGGTGTTACTTAGACAAGTTGCTTGCTATTAAAAATAATGAATAAACTTTATTTTTAAAGGGGTTTTAGGTTCGAAGGAAAATTCAGCAAAAAATACAGACAGTTTCCATATACTTCTTGTTCCTACACACACACACAGTTTCCCACTATTGACATTCTGCACCATATGAATGAATTTGCTACAATCAAAGAATCTAGATTGACACATCCTTATCACTAAAAGTCCATCATTTACATTAGCATTTACTTTGGGTACATCTGACGGATTTGGGGAAATGTATAATGACATGTATCCACTATTGTACAGTCATACTGAATAGTTTTATAACCCTAAAAATATTCTGTTCTCTACCTATGCATCCCAAACCACTAGCTACCACTAATCCTTTTAATGTCTCTATAGTTTGGCCTTTTTAAGAATGTCATACAGTTGGAATCATACAACATGTAGCTTTTTCAGATTGGTGTCTTTCACTTAGTAATATGCATTTATATTTCCTCTATTTCTTTTCAGGGCTTGATAACTCACTTCTGTTTAATGCTAAGTAATATTCCAAACTCTAGCTGTTCCACACTTTATTTATTTGGCTACTAAAAGACATTTTAATTGCTTCCAACTTTTGGCATTTATGACTAAATCTCCTAAAACATCTGTGTGCAGATTTTTGTGTAAATATAAGTTTTCAATTCATTTGGTAAGTAGGATGAAACGCAATTGCTGGACTCTAGGTAAGAGAATATTTTGTTTTGTAAGAAAATGCTGAACCGTCTTCCAAAATGGCTGTACCACTGTGCATGTCCACCATTAATGAATGAGAATTCTTGTTACTCCACATCCTCATCAGCATTTGGTATTGACAGTGCTTTAGAATGGCCATTTTAATAGATGTGTAGCAGTAAGTCATTTTGATTTAATTTGCAATTTCCTAATGATGTATAATGTTAAACATCTTTCATATACTTAATCACCATCTATAGATCTTTGGTGAGATTTCTGGTTCATTTATTTTATCAGGATTGTTCATTCTCTGATTGTTCAGTTTTAAGTGGTCTTTGTATATTTTGGGTAACAGTCCTTTATCAAATGTATCTTTTGCAAATACCTTCTCCCAGTCTGTGGCTTGTCTTATTCTGTTGACATTGTTCTTTCCAGAGCAGAAGACCTTAATTTTAACGAAGTCAGCTTAACTATTATTTCTTTCGTGGATCTTGCCTTTGATGTTGCATCTAAAAATCATCACCATATACAAGATGAATTAGGTTTTCTCTGTTATCTCCTAGGAATTTTAGTGTACAGTGTTTATCATTTAGGTCTATAATTCATTTTGAGTTAATTTGGTGAAGGGTGTAAGGTGTGTATCTTGATTTTTTGCATATGGATGTCCATTTATTTTACTACTGTTAGTTGAAAATACTATCTTTGCTCTACTGTATTGTTTTTATTCCGTGGTGTAATAGCAGTTGATTATATTTACATGGTTTCTTTCTAGGTTCTCAATTCTGTTCCACTGATTTATTTCTCTGGTTTTTTTTTTTTCCCAATACCACATTGTTTTGATTACTGTAGCTTTATAATTAAGTCTTGATGTCTGTTAGTGTCATTCCTTTAACTTTGCTCTTCTCTTTTAGTATTGGATTGGCAATCCTGGGTCTTCATCCACTCTATGTAAATTTTACAATCAATTTGTCAGTATCCACAAATTAACTTACTGGAATTTTAATTGAGATTGCACGGACTCCATAGATCAAGTTGGGAAGAAATGATATCGTGAAAATGTTGACTCTTTCTATTCATATGAGCATGGAATATCTCTATTATTTTTTCTTTGATAACATTCATCAGTTTTGTAATTTTCCTCATACACGTCTTACAGATATTTGGTTAGATGTATGAGTAAGTACTTAATTTTGGGGTGCTAACGTAAATAAAAATGTGTTTTGAATTTCAAATTCCAATTTTTTATTACTGCTACATAGGAAAGCAATTGACTTTATATATTAACCTTATATCATGTAACCCTTGTAGTAATTGCTTATTAGTTTCAAGAGTTTTTTGGCAATTTTTGATTTTTTTTACATAGATGTTATTGTCATCTGAGAACAAGAAATTTGATTCATTCCTTCATAATGTGTATACTTTGTATTTCTTTTCATTGTGTTATTACATAGCTAATGTATCTAGCACACTATTGAAAAGCAGTGCTGACAGAGGACATCCTTGTCTTGTTCTTGATCTTCACAAGAAAATTTTGAGTTTCTCACCATTAAGTATGATGTTAGCTGGAGATTTTTCATAGATGCTCTTTATTAAGTTGAGTAAGTTTTTTCTATTTTTAATTTGTTGATAATTTTTATCGTGAATAAATATTGCATTTGATGAATTTTTTTGCATGTATTGATATGATCATGTGATTTTTCTTCTTTAGCATGATGTGATGGATGACATTACTTAATTTTCAAAAGTTGAAACAAATTTGCCTACCTGGCACAGATTCCACTTGGTCATGGTGCATACTTATCTTTATATATTGCTGGGTATAGTTTGCTAATATTTTGTTGAGGATTTTTGCATTTATGTTAAAAAGAGATATCAGTCTATTATCTTTTTCTTTCTTCTAATGTATCAAAATCCCAGAAATTTTGGAAGTTGGATTCATTTCATTTTATTTAGTTCAATATATGTTTTAATTTCAAGATTTTTTCTTTAATCCATGTGTTATTTAGGAGTGTGTTATAATCTCCTCATATTTTCGAATTTTCCACCTTTCTTTCTGTTATTGAGTCTTAGTTTAATTCTATTGTGGCGTAAGAGCAGAATAGTATAAGTTCAATTCCTTTACATTTGTTGAGTTCATTGAGGTGTATTTTATGTCCCAGAATGTGGTCCATCTTGGTGAATGTTTCAGGTAAGCTTGAAAAGAATATTTAAACTGATTTTGTTAGATTAAGTATTCTGTAAATGTCAATTATGTTCAATTGATCAATGCTGCCTTTGAGTTCAACTAAGTTCCTACTGATTATCTGCCTGCTGGATCTCTCCATTTATGATAGAGAAGATTTAACATCTTCTACTATAGGAGTAGATTCATCTATTTCTCCTTGAAGTTCTGTTAGTAAATTGGCCTTTAGTAATGTAGTAGTAAGATGTAAGAAAAAAGAAGAGTTATATATTCCTATGATTAAGTTTCAGTGTTTGGTGAGGCTGTGTTCCTGGATTGTGAACCTTATCAGTGCTTCTGAGTCCCCCATATCCCTCATAGATGGGACAGGATGGCTAGAGGAGGCTGGAGTTAGGTATTTCTTTCCTATAGATCGGTTAGGCTTTGATAAAACCCCAGCATATTAGACTCTGATAAAATAATTTCTCCTGAAAGAAGACCTTATTAAGAAGAACAGAATGCTTCAGTGTGTTTTGAAATAGTTGCTTCCCATAAGTAAGAGAAAATTTTTATCTGATATTAACTATGAGAATCTGGTAGGGCTCCTAGGGGTACCATTAATAAAGCTGTGTGAGTGCGCTGATGACTGGGTCTCCCTGGAGTATTTTTTATTTCCAGACTTGTCTACCTTTAACCTCCAGCAATTTTTCAATAACAAGTCAGATTTCCTATCCCTGGCACTGGTTCCTGCAGAAGTTTCTGCTTATGAGTTTCTGCTCTGGTAAATTGTGATTCTCTGTATTTGCCTGTCTGTCTCTCCAATCTGGGGGCAGTGGTTTGCCCTGTGACTTCACTTCTGGGATGGATTTAAAAAGATGTGTTGATTTTTCATTTTGTTTCCCTTTTTATTGTTAGGAGCTGATTTCTAAGTTCCTTACAGGCCTGCCAGACCAGAAACACAAAGACATTATTTGCTTACAAAACTGAGAGCCTCAATTTCCTGATTTTTAAAAGAGAGAATTTTAATACTTAACTCATATAGATGAATTTAGGATTAAATTTTGAAATATTTTATATAAATGGATTTAGGTTAAATTATATGATATCTACCCTAATATAATGTCAGTTACATATTTTCTTAAATATTAAGAAACCAGATACCAAGTTCTACCACCATAGGAATAGCTTTTATTTTTGATAGACCAACTGTGGCCCTACATACTCCTCCTGGATGACTGAAGTTTAAATATTCAAGGGTTTTGTTTTGCTTGTTGAACTCTTATAGCTATTGTAAACTTCCCAAGATGCAGGTGACTGAACTTCAGATAGCAATTTTATGATTCCCAACTCATTGAAGGTCTTATTTATATTTTTCAGTTGTATGTTTTTTTTTTCTAAGCCAAGGAAAACATTGGCCATCCAGGAAATTTCCTATAACTGAACTATAGTCAGGATGTTCAACATCACTTTACTTGGAGCTGGAAAAATTTGTTTTTGAAGTTGTATATAGTTATGTCCTTGCACATATTGAAAGCTTTCTATAGTACTAAAAGTTTGTTTTATTTAATCAAACATTAAACATTTTTAAGAAAATAATCAGACAGTAAAGTAAACTTATCTTCTTGAAAAAAAAAATACCTTGCATCAAAAAATAATATCCAGAAAATTAAGCCATATAAAATTTTACATTATGGGTGTTTAAAAAAAAGACATAATATGAAAACAACAAACAGGAAAACTGTAGCATATATAACACATATTTCCTGTCTTTAAACAATAAAGTGTTAATTTTACCCTAAGAATGGAGAGAAAAACCCTTTCAATAGATAAGGTAAAAAAAAATCTGAATCTTAGTTTTAAAAAGACCTATTAAGTACATTGAAAAGCATTTAAAATAATAAGTAAAAACTTTTAAAAAAAACAAAAAATATAATACTTTTTGCTCATAAACTTATTAAAATGTAAAAAAGTCCAATGTTGATGGACATATGGTAAAATAGGAATTCTAATACAGGACTATTATTTGAAAAGCCATTTGTTTTGGTATCAAAAGTCTTAAAATATTTACTCTTTTTGATTCAACAGTTTCAGTTTGGAAATCCTCCTGAATGATATCGTATACTGAAATATATTTATGCCTGCATTCGTTAATCAGTGGCATTTAAAATAACAAATTTAGAAATGATTCACATACTCAACAATAAGAAACTTTATTATGACATGTTTATACAATAAATATGTATTATAAAACAGAAATTTAATGTTTATCTTCAAGCAATAATTTACAAAAATTTCTGCATTTATTTAAAATGCAAAAGGCAGGATGGAAAGTGTTTTCATCAAATGATTTAATCTATTTAAGCCATCATCACTAAACCACCAGACACATAAACATCTTTATACAATGCATTGTTTCAGTATGCCACAATTTATAGTCTTTGCATTGGATTAGAAAATTAGATATAATTTTATTTTTATTTATACAAATTCCCAAAAGAATAAGAGGAATTTCTTCTTCTTTGCATAGAAATTAATATATTTTTGATCACTATGTACTCAAATTGGGTGTATGGCAAGTTTACCATAGATTCTATCCAAGAGGTCGTTCAGTCATATATAAGAGGAAATTGCTTCTGTTTCTATAAACTAGATACTGGTCCCACATGAGAAAATCATGTTAATTTTAACTTAGTGATGGAGTATCTAGGGACACATATCATAACTTATGGATACTATTATTAATATTTAAAGTGTGTTGAAACTATTGTTCTACATTCCCTCCATGCATTCACTCACTGAATCTGCATACAATCACAAGAGACAGATAATATTATAATCTCCATCTTGTCAATGAAGATACTAAGCCATAGAAAAATTAGGTAACTTATACAGAGTCACGAAACTGGTTCCTGAAATAAATATCTAGGATACATTGGAGATGTTCAGCTTTCAGAGCTCATACTTCTAAAAACGTTAGTTTTTATTACTTCATGAATGATTTACTTTCAGTTATCAACATCCCCTTAAAACAGATAAATATTCTTGGATTTATTACTGCCTTGAGTGTGAAAATTGGGACCATCAACGTATTTCCTGACGCCTGGTTCTATACTTTACTCACTAGGCTCTGACGAGCTATACAAGCTCTCTTGCAGACTAAGACAAATCCTGCCACGTTGCACAGCTGGTACTTGAAAATGTCACTGTTGATTAGATATTTTTAGTCATTTAATTTTTGCTCTATAAGCTGCATTTCAGTTCTCCTTCATGACTGACACATATTGTTTCTGTCTTTTACTTCCGTCCACATTTTTCTTTAGGGCACTCATTAAAAGAAACAAGACATGTTATTTTTAATAAGATATCACCTGCAGAAAGGAAGCAATGGGAATAAAGTAGAGTCCTTCCCATGAAAAATATTGCTCCAGTTAACTAGCCTAAATTGAGTTAATTTTGGAAATTGTCTGCCCCAGAATTAAAACAATAAAAACACTACATTTGAATTCTAAATAGCAATATGGAATAAATGTATTATAACTAAACAGAGCCACATAGGAAAGTGTAAAGAAATTCTCAAAATAAGTCTTACAAGAGAATGTTCTATTTTTCAACAAAGAACAGGCACTCTGTGTCAAAGTCATAGCTGAGAGTTTTACTTGTGGGAATATGTGATAGTTTGGGTAGAAGAGGGCACAATTTGGACTTTGATATCAATTTTATTGGAGAAAAAAATCAGTACTTACAATTCTATAATCAAATTTAATATGCATCATACTATAAAACAAGATATTTCTATAAATAGCTATGATAAAGAAGATGAAATAAACTAAATAAAATTTTTGTCCTCTTGAACTGAGTCTTATGTTTTTATGCAATGAATATTTACAAATGAATTGTTTTGTAGAAATGACTTAACAACGATCAGTACATTTTTAGAAGGTATTTATAATAGCCAGAAATAATTACTATTCTTGGCTAATCATGGTCATTTTTATATGTAACCTTAAACTATTTTTTAGATAACAAAATAATAAACACTTTTTGTAAATAAATCAAACATGTATTAACATAGGATATAAAACTTGTTAGTATCTTAAGACCAAAATAAACCTACTTTTATACTATTATTTGTATATGTGTTTATTTCCATGTATAATATAAATATACAAACATTTGTTTTATAAGGATATGGCAGATACTGAATTAAGAGTTTACATTCATTATCTATTTTAACCTTCACAAGAACCAAAAAACCCTATGAGTTTGGAAATATTACTTTCCACATTTTATAGACACGTATATGGAATTATTAATTTTTTAAAAGAGAATGAGAGTTTATTAGAACTTTATTTCATGCTGGGCATGTTGGTTCACATCTGTAATCCTAGCACTTTGGGAGGCCAAGGCGAGCGGATCACCTCAGGTTAGGAGTTCGAGACCAGCCTGGACAACATGGTGAAACCCCGTCTCTACTAAAAATACAAAAATTAGCCAGGCATGGTGGCAGGTGCCTGTAATCCCAGCTACTTGGGAGTCTGAGGCAGGAGAATCTCTCGAACCTGGGAGGAGGAGGTTGCAGTCAGCCCAGATCACGCCACTGCACTTGAGCCTGAGCAACAGAACGAGACTCCATTTCAAAAACAAAACAAAACAAAACTTCAGTTCATATAGCAAGGCAACCTGAGTTTCAATAGTGTTTCTGCTAATTACTAAATGTGTGATTCCTGGCAAATTACCTAATCTGTTTTTACCTCAATTTCTTCTTCTGTAAAATAAGAGTAATAATAATATCTACCTTATAGGCATAATGTGAAGATTAAATGTTTCAATGAATTTAAAATGCTTAGATGGTTGCCTGAAACACAGAAAAGACTCCATAAATGTTAATAAACATTTATCTATTGATATCTATTTGTTCCTCAATGTTATCTATGTTTTTGTGAGTATATACAGAGCTATCCCATCTTTTGAAAGAGTTGTATAGTGTCTGTTTTTATTTTCTCCATCCCCTCCTGTTTGACTTTTTAGTTTTTTTTAATTGCAAACTGCTACAGTAAATATAATTGCGGGAGGGGGGGTGTAAATATATATAGTCTTACAGTTGAATAAATATGTCTACATTGTATACATTTTTTAAGTGTAATTTCTGAATCAACAGCCATGAATATTTAAAATGTGTAGATAATATTTGTTACCCACTGAAACACTGCCACCAACTTATGTTCCTTCCTATAGATAGTGTTAATTTCCTCATGTGTCACTATTACTAGATTTATTCATTTGTTTGTCCACTAATTCAACAAAATTTATTTGTCAGTTATTATGTTTCACATAATTTGTTAAGAACTGGAGACATCTTGTCCCTGTTCATGGAACTCACACTCTTTGGAGAAGACTGATTTTAAATATCTAATTGAACGTTGGAAAGATGTCCAACTGAAAGGATGTCAGTATTCCATAACAGATGAAAAAGATAGGTTGTGAAACAAAGCAGCATGTTCAGAACAAGTAAGAATAAGTAACTTAATACATTAATAAAATGAAATTATTTAATAAATATAATTTTTATAAATAAATAAATATATTTATTATATATATTTATAGGAAGGTTTTGAGAAGTGAAGTCTCAAAGATGGGCTAAGAAATCTATAGATGGGGTCATCCATCATCTTTTTTCAGTCAAGATAGCAAATTATCTGAAACATTTCAGTGAATTTTATTCTACTGATATACTGAGCAGATAAAAATGAAAATTAAATGCTTATCATGCATTATGAGGTAAAAAAAATTTTTTGCTTCTTTTAAATTTTTAAAAAATGGTTTATAACTTGTGATTTTCATTTTATACTTCAGTCTTCATCATAACCATCAGCAAGGAGTAAATGATAGCTCATAATTTAGCTGCTAGACTTACAGTGTGGAGCAGGGAGTTGAGGCAGAAACTAGATGTTCTAGTATTTTACAATGAGGTAACTGAATATGTGTTTCCATTTATATTCAGTAAGTACCTTATCACAGAGAACATTGTCTCTTCCAGCTCCCACTCCTCCCAAAGTCACTTAATCAAATTAAACATGCTCAAAGTCTACCCTTTTAAATCACACTGAAACCAAGCTAGATCCCATGGCGATTTCTCTTTAACACCAGTAATTATATGCTTCCATTGCCCTCTGACTCCTGCAAGATCCAGGGCAGTTCAGTGTGGAAATGAGCCTCATTAATTCCCATTTCTGCAATTCAGTCCAAAAACTGTAGGGTGGGAACATTTTTTTCCCACTCTTAACTAAAGCAAATGGTACAGAGGCTCTGATCTATTTCATCATTTAGACGATCTACTACTGCCAAAATAAATCAATTAGAGAAACATTCATCAATTGTATTCAGCACCACCACCTAATCTTGCAACAGTTCCCAGTCATAGAGATTCATCTACTCCCTCTGGCTGGGTAGCAGAAAAATCTCAAAATTTAGGAGTATGGCTACTCAGTCCTTGTTTTAGTCTTATCCTACACTGCACAGAACATTGTGTTTAGAATAAAGTACCTGAGCTACTCTTGCCAAAGAAATGTTTAATGATGTTACAAATGAAGCGTTAAATTTGATTCACTGCATTTTGTATATCAGTGCTATGCAGTAGAAATATATCGTAAGCCACCACATAACGTAATTTTTTATTTTCTAGTATCCACATTAAAAATAGTAAAAGGAAAAAGGTGACATTAATTTTAATAATATATTTTATTTAAATCAATATATCCAAAAGACTAACATTTCAACATACAATCAATATAAAAATTGTTAATGAGATATTTTACAATTTTTTTATATAAAGTATTTGAAATATGATGTGTATTTTACACTTACAGGACATGTCAATTCAGACTTGCCACATTTTAAGTACGCAATAGCCACATGTGGCCAATAGCTGCCATGTTACACTGTGTGTGTGTGTGTGTGTGTATGTAACTTTAAATTCTCTCTAAATAGGATGGAACAAATTTTTAAAGTTGAAAGAGCAATAGTTAAGATTTTTATGGCAGATAATAGTTTGCTAAGCACTCTAATACACAGAATTGTAGTTGACTTGCATATCAGACCCATTTTCTTCTGCTATATCAAAGCAATTCCTAAAGTAGAAAGCATGACATGTGTAAGAGAGAGAAAAATAAAAGTTTACTTAGAATTAAACTCATAGTAGCAATTTTTACATTCAAAGCTCAGGCCACAAAAACAAAAATAAATACATGGGACTACATCAGACTGAAAAGCTTCTTCATAGCAAAGGAAACAATCAACAAAATGAAAGAGCAGCCTATGGATTGGAAAAAATATTTACAAACCATATATCTGATGACAGGTTAATATCTAACATGTGTAAATAACTCATATAACTCAAGAGTAGAAGAACAATCTGATTAAAAAACGGGTGAGAGACCTGAATAGGCATTTCTCCAAAGAAAACATAAAAATCACCAAAAGGTATAGGAAAATGTGTTCAACATTATTAATCATCAGGGAAATGTAAATCAAAACCACTATGAGATACCATCTCATACCTGTTAAAATAACTATTGACAGAAAGTCAAAAGGAAGCAAACGTTGGCAACGGTGTAGAGAAAAGGGAACTCTTGCACATTGTTAGTGGGAACGTAGATTGGTACAGCCATGAGGGAAAAACAGTATGGAGGTTTTAAAGTAATTAAAAATAGAACTACAATATGACCCAGTAATCCCTCTGGGCTCCAAAGGAAATGAAGTTACTACCTAATAAATATATCTGCACTCTCATGTTCATTACAGTATTATTAACAATAGCCAAAATATGGAAACAATCTGTGTCTGTAAGTGGGCAAATGAATAAAGAAATAATATGGAATATTATTTGGCCTTAAAAAATAATGAGAGCTTGCCATTTGCTACAACATGGATGAGGCTGGAGGATATTATGCTAAGTGAAATAAGCCAGACACAGGAGAAAAATATTGCAGAATCTTACTTATATATATAATCTGGAAAAAAATCAAATATACAGACACAGTGGTTACTGACGGTAGGCATGGAGAGAAAATGGGGAGGTAGAACAGAGGATACAAAGTAGCAGATATAGGGCACTGTGGCTTATGCCTATAATCCCATCACTTTGCTCCCAAGAGGCCAAGATAGGAGGATCCCTTGAGCCCAGGAGTTTGAAACCAGACTGGGCAACAAAGCTAGACCCTCCCCTCTACAAAACATAAAAAATTAGCCAGGTGTGGTAGTACATGCCTGTGGTCCCAGCTACATGGGAGACTGAGGCAGAAGAATTGCTTGAGGCCAGGAGGTTGAGGCTTCAGTGAGCATGACCATGCCATTAAATTCCAGCCTGGGTGACAGAGCAAGGTTCTGTCTCAAACAAACAAACAAACAAACAAAAAATGTTTAAAAGTAACAGATACATAGGATAAACAAGTCTAGAGATCTAATGTACAATATGAGGTCTATAGGTAATAAAATTGTACTGAATTTGGGATTCCTGCTAAAAAAGTAGATTTTAGCTGCTTTTGTCACAAAAAAAAACTAAATGAGTAACTATGAGAAATGATGAATATATTAATTTGCTTCACTATCATAGCTTTTTTATCTTTATGTATGCCATAATATCATGTTGTATGCCTTAACTGTACACACTCAATTTTTTAAAGTAAGTTGCATAATGCACATTAGAAGGTAAATAAATGTAAATAAATCTTTATACCAAGCCCACCCCTTAGGAATTCTTATTAGGGAGACATAAAAATAAACTCTCAAGTAGATGCTTCTTTGTTCAGTGAGGCTGTATTAGTTCATTCTTACACTGCTAATAAAGACATTCCTGAGACTGGGTAGTTTTTAAAGGAAAGAGAATTAATCGACTCACAGTTCAGCATGGCTGGGAAGGCCTCAGGAAACTTACAATCATGGCAGAAGGGAAAGCAAACTCATCCTTCTTCACATGGCAGCAGAAAAAAGAAGTGCCAAGCAAAAGGGGAAAAAGCCCCTTATAAAACCATCAAATCTCATGATAACTCACTCATTATCAGAGAACAGCATGAGGAAAACTGCCCCCATGATTAAATTATCTCCCACTGAGTTCCTCCCGGGACATGTGGGGACTATAGGAACTGCAATTCAAGATGAGATTTGGATGAAGAAACAGCCAAACCATATCAGAGGCATAGGAAGAAGTTCGAGATCACACAAATAGACTCAGCTAAGTCTGGAGGCTGGAGTTAGAGAGGGATGGCTTGTTCCACATCAGAATGTGTATTTGCGGTTAGTTGACTTGGTTGAGGTAGGGTTTGAGAGAATTGCTCAGTAGAAGGGATAGGGGATAATGACATGGCCACAGGGTAAATTTCATTTTGGCAAAATTACCCAAGGGGATTCTCAGAACCAGCCCTTTTAGCCTTTTCTCTTTGACTTTATTAATAAAAGTAAATTTTTCCACCACTCTTACAAGAAATAAGTCCTTTTTATAAAATTTTAATTTCAACCAATATTAGAATGTCTCTGTATACTACTTGCCACATATATTTCTGCCTTTATCCTCATCTATTTTTCTGGCCTTTTTAAAAACAATATTTTTCTGTAGTCAGAACTGTAGAGTTAATATACTTCACCAATTATTGCCCACTACTGTGCTGTTTACAATATTAATTTATAATCTATCACATGAACTGTTCTAAGTATGGTTGTGTGGTTGTTTTGAGTATCCAACTTAAAAGCAGTTATTCGTGTAGGCAGAAATAAAATATTTTAATAGAAAACTGTAACTGTGTTGTTGTCATCCCTTTTATAAATTTGTGTTGAGGATAAATCAGTTTTAGCAGTAGGGAACAGCAACTCAGCTCTGGAGCTTACTAGTCTTATGGAAGCCTCGCTGGTATTTCTTACTTCATCTCTTCCCTTTATTTAATGTCTTGCTTTTTATTATAATATCACTTCCTTTTTATATAGACAGGGTCTCACCATGTTGCCCAGGCTCGACTCAAATTCCTGGGCTCAAAGGATCCAATCTTCCTTCCTCAGTCTCTCAAGTAGCTGGGACTGCACGCAAGCACCACCGTGCCCAGCTGTTATCACTTCCTTCAGCTCTGCTCTTAACATCGGAACTACAGAGAAGCAGTGGTCTAGTTAAAAAAAACAAACAGTTGTTTGCTATTTCTCCAGGCTGGGTGCCCAGTCCCACTTTCTCTGTGACAACCTAACAGTCTTAAGACAGGTCTTTAAAACCAGGCAACATCCCAGCACTTTGGGAGGCTGAAGTGGGTGGATCACGAGGTCAGGAGATCGAGACCATCCTGGCTAACAAGGTGAAACCCCGTCTCTACTAAAAATACAAAAAATTAGCCGGGCATGATGGCGGGCGCCTGTAGTCCCGGCTACTTGGGAGGCTGAGGCAGGATAATGGCATGAACCCCGGAGGCGGAGCTTGCAGTGAGCCGAGATCACGCCACTGCACATCAGCCTGGGGGACAGAGCGAGACTCCGTCTCGAAAACAAAACGAAACAAAACAAAACAAAAAACAGACAATGCTAGCAAACTCTGTGAAGAAACAGGTAGATTTCAGATTGATCTTGCTGGGTTTTATTGCACAGTAGGGCTGGCTGGGAATTTAAGCCTTCCTCCTAATACCTCATTTTGGAAGGTGAAGGTATGGCAGCACTATAATTCACCTTGGCTATTGATCCATCCCTTGAGAAACTATGCTAATTGTATCAAAAACACAGCTGTTGGGGGAAGAAACACAAACTGGCTCTATGGGTTTAGGAGGTAATTTGAAGTTAGAGCATCAGTCTTCCAAGTATAGGCTACCTTGTCCAGGGAAAGTGTAAGGCAATTCCTTGGGGAAAACAAAAGAACATCAGAACTTGGATTTTTAAAAATCTAAAATTAGAACAAAATTAGACTTTAGATTTAACACATAGAGAGACATATCTGTATATAATAATATACATAAACATATATGTATAATTTATAAACAAATATGCATATTTTAAAAACATAGGCTCAAAATTTTTTAACTGATGCGATTCATAAAAATGTCTTAATTTTCTAACATTTACAAGATTGGTAAAATTCAAGGCCAGTCCAATGAGACAGGCACAATGTACCCAAATTTTCAAAGCTGTAAAGAAGTGAATGAAAATATCCTCTTAGGACTGCTTAGGCCCAGTGTGGGCTGGAGATTTTTCTCAAACATAAGTAATCGAATTAAGACAAAAGCTTTATTTGGCCATTTGTTATTTTCCCCTAAACATATAACTGAGTTGTCTAAATCATTAGCAATTTTTTGTCTTTATAAAATTAAGTCAACACACAACTTGGAGCGATATTTAAAGAAACAAAAAGAGCCAAAGATAAGTTAAGCAATCTAGTCTCAATAAAGTTAACTATTAATCTTTGACGCATTAAAGTTTGCTTTTCTTTCTACACGGGGAAAACCTTCACTTTTTCTCGCTTCTAAGCTGCTCTAGACCTTTACCTTCCTCTGTTTCCTAAGGAGCATTTTGTTTCTGATTTTAAGAAGTCTTATAATTTCTTTACCCTCCTGTATTAAAGAAAAGTCACTGATGATCTAATTTGGGTGAGTTAGTGTTTCCATCAAAAAGCAGTTCATCTCCTTCAGGGGTGCAATATTTCTAATCTCTGGGGGACTGAGGGGACACCTTATCACCTTTGCAAGAAATAGATTCCATGATCCTTCTTCTTCAAGATCCATAAATTGGAAAAGGTACTTGGCTCGAATCACCCGAAATCGTGAAAAACTATTATAATTTGTGATAAAATTCTAGTCCTGAAAAAAATCTTAAGCCAAAAAAAGGCTGTCTAGTTTTTATTTTCATTGAAACAAATGTATATATGTGGTATACAAAGACTTAGGATGAAATTGTTTGGTTTGATTGTTTTTAAGTATTATGAAATGGAATCATACTATGCATATCCTTTTACAAGGTGATGTTTTTCAATGGGCCATTAGGTTTCTAAGATTCACTCTTGTTTCTATGTGAAGCTGCTGATCATTGTTTCACTGCTGAATAGTATTTCATTGTGTCAGTATACCACAATATATTTAGCTATTATCTCATTGTGTCAATTTATTTAGCTATTCTTCTTTCAACAGATATTTTTGTTATTTGTAGGTAATTTGATTGTTTTGCTCTTAATAGCAATGCTATCATGAACATTCCTGCTGCTGCATTTTGTTAACACATGTAATGACCTTAGTAGGCAGTAGATTTCAAATCTTTAGGCCACAATAGACAGTGAGGTACACATTTTAACACAGGTAACAGACACAGGCACACATATAAAGAAAACTGAAACAAATTCCTTTAATCTTTACCTATTTAAATGGCACTCTACCATTTTCTATTTCCATATTTTGCTTTATTACGTATATTAATTATATGTATTGTTTTGTAGTCTATATTGTTCTATTTAATTTTTTTAAATGCTGGTAAGATCATTGAAACTGAGATTCATAGTTTAAAAATACAGCTTTCTATCCGTTATACACCTGATAGAAAAATGCTGTTTCAAATATTTACTTTCTCAATTTTATAAGACAATAACAATTATTTTCAAAATATGATTGGGTCAAATCAAATTTCAACTACTACCATAAAACAATTCATGCCTCTCCACATTCCACAGACATTAGTATTATCAGACTTTCAGTTTTTTTAAAAAAATCAATGCAAATCACATAAAACAACATCTAGTTGTCATTTGTATTTTAATCCCTCTGATTAATAAGTTGAACATCATTTCCTCTTATTCAAAATACTATTTGAGTTTTTAATATGATTTCTAGTAGTGCTATTTACATATTGGTTTGTAAGAAAGTTTGTTATACCATTGATGCTAATTCAATTCTATTTAATTATAGTGTCCAGTGTCTTATCTCACTTTAGGCTTGCCTTTCATGTTACATATTGTGTCTTTTAATGAAAATAAAATTTTCAGATTACCTGTATTCTTTTCTTTTTTTGTTTGTTTGTTTGAGATGGAGTCTTGCTCTGTCACCTGTCACTAGGCTGGAGTGCAGTGGCACAATCACAGCTAACTGAATCCTCGACTTCCCAGGCTGAAGTGTATTCCCTTCCTCGCCTCCCGAGTAGCTGGGACAACAGGCTTGCACCACCATGCCTGGCTAATATTTTGGGTATTTTTTGTAGAGACAGGGTTTCACCATGTTGCCCATGCTGGTCTCAAACTCCTGGACTCAAGCGATCCTCCCTCCTTGTCCTCCGAAAGTGCAGGACTTATGGGCATGAGCCACCATGCCCAGCCTGGATATTCTTTTGACTAGGGCTGCTGATTTTCCTTATGTGCTTACAGATCCTTGGTTGTTCATTTATATTAAAACAAAAGACCCGAGCATCTATTTTGCATTTCTTATGCTGTTGGGTTAGTATGTGTATTCCCAACTGGATCTCTCTCTTGAGTGGATATTCTCACTATGATTTCTATATTAGGTAGGATGAGGCTTTCTTAATAACAAGCTTCACTTTAGGGTGAACAGGCCTGGAATTCTCTCTCAGGGTACAATCCCAAACCTGTGTGTGTATGTGTGTATCAGGGTGCACAGAGGAGTGAGTTTGGCATCACTAACTTCTGAAGTTGTCATATATAGAAGCTTTTCTTACTCCAAACTTTCACTAAATCAGTGCCTCTAAGCCCAGAATCTCTTTGACATTTTGCTGGGCAAATTGCTCCAAGCCTTTTCTGCAGATTCCTTAATAAATGCTACTATCTATCTCTTCACCTCTCTCATTTTCAACCCATACATTAACACTTCCTATCTTCAAGAAGCTTTAGAAATCTTTTATTCTGTTGTAATTTTCCTCTGTTCTTCTACTGTGGTCTTATTATCTTATTTATTACACTTTTTATTTCTAGTTCAGTTTTAACTTTAGAAGGACATGAAACAAATCCATAAACTGATCTTTCATCTTGAACTAGATGACATATGAGTCATGTAGTTTTACCCCTTCCTCAGTGGTTGGTTAGTATGCAGTTGTGTTAGCTTGAAATAAGGGAAGGAATGAAAAGCAAAATCTCATGGGAGATCCATTTCTTCATTCAGCAAATACAGAGCATCTTATAGAAAACCTGGTTGAGAAAGAATGGCCAGATTATAAAAAGAAACAGGAGAAAGCAAAGTCAATTATGAAAAGGCAGGGAGTAGTTTCAGGAGTTACTAATGGTTAAAGCTATCTATTGCTGTAAAATATTTTATAAGCAGGGGAAGGACTCTAACGTGACTTTTTTCCTGGTGTTTTAATCTGAGGGATATCACCAGTCTGCAGGGATCCAAGCTTATCCAGATTTACAATCCACTACCTCTTCTCTGTCAACTCAAATTTAACCTTTCTCCATATGATGCTACAGTTGTAGTTTTGCCTTAGAACTTTTAAAAAAAAAGACTATCTGAACTCTTTCAAATTGAAAGTATTCGTTTACAATTGTATGTCCAAATACTTCTAATCTTCTGTATTTCACATAGTTAGTTGCACTTGCTTTAAAATGCTTGAGCTACAAACTATTTCTATGATTTAAACTCAATCAATCAATAACACAACACACTTTACAACTGATTTCACTGTACTATAAGGCATAAAAAGAAGGATAAGAACTGGCTTCTTCTAAACAAGATTTTATGACAATACAGTAAAGAAATTACACTAATGCTATTTAGACTTCCACTAAACTGGACATAATAGAATATAATTTTCTTCTAAATCTTAACTATAAATCCCGGAATATCCCCAATAATCAGCTCAGGCCCAGATAAGGAAATGCTAAGAAAATTTATCTCACAAATTTGAGCTTCAAAGGGTTATCTTGAACTCTTTCACTGTCAGAGAAGTATCCAAGCAAAGGTCAGGCTCTCATTAAAGCTTATCTGAAGCCAGAGTTATATGTTATGGTTTATTGCCTCAAGTACCAATTAATACAGAATTAAAGAAATGAAAAACCAGTGATTCATACCTTTGCAGGCAAATCTTCATACTTCAGCATAATGTTAAAATATTAATTGTCATTTTAGTCATGCAGTATTTTATTAGGCACTTAACTCTGTAGATTTTATCAAAAGATACATAACATTCATTTTTAACAAAATGCAGAGGAGATTTGGGGAACATTTACTCAAAAGCTAATAAAGTAAAATCTTAGAGGTGTTTTCTAACCAGCGACTTAAACGTGGACATCAATTATTAATGAAATTGAAATGCTTAATAATAGGGGACTGGAAAGATGCTATAAAGAATTGCTGAAATATCACCATGATATCAAGGGCGATTGTCTTCTTAGGAGGCATACAAAAAACAATAAAAGGCATAATTGCACACTATAACATTAATGAATTTTGCCTACAAGGCTATTGGTTGGGAGAGGAGAAAGAGGGTACTTAAGAACCACGGGAGGGATCACAGAAGCGTGCATTCCCCATTTCATTACATTACAAGTTACATTTTATGTAACTTGGAAGCATTCTTACCCTTCCTGTAGATAAATGTTAACCCAGTAACACTGATACTCTCCTTCAAATACCTGCAGGCACATTTTGCATGTACAATTGACCGCTGAACAAAGCAGGAGTTGGGGCACCCACCCCCACACAGTTGGAATCTGAATATAAGTTTAAACTCTTTCCAAAAGCTTCACTGGTAACAGCCTACTGTTGACCAGAAGTCTTACTAATAACATAAACAGCCTATTAACATGTTTTGTATATTATATATGTTAGATACTGCATTGCTACAGAAAGGGTAGAAAAAAAGTTCTTAAGAAAATCGTAAGAGAAAATACATTTACTAAGTGAAAGTGGATACTCATAAAGGTTTTATCCTCATCATCTTCACATTGAGCAAGCTGAGAAGGAGGAGGAAGCAGTCAGTCTTGCTGTCTCAGGGGTGGCAGAGGTAAGAGTAAATCCACATATAAGTAAACCTATGCAGTTCAAACCTGTGTTGTTCAAGGGTCAACTGTATATTTGTTTCATGATAAGCAAATGCTTCATCCTACCAAGAGCCCTAAGCCAGTACTGTCAAGCGGGCTAAACTTAATGCTTTTGCTCCAAGAGCTCTCCAAACTTTGCATCCTACTTTCATCATCATCTGTGATGTCTGCCTCTAGAAAATGAAAGCTGTCCTTCCAAATGCTTAACAACATTGTAGCAATTGAGTCTGTAGAAAACCTCAAAGACAAAATTAAAAAAAATAATAATTCCCTGTGAACAGCAAGCAAACAAGGTTTTAGGTAGAAAATTATCCTTGATAAATTGAGTCTCCTTAGGATGTGCATAGATACAGATGGGTTCTTATGTTATTACTGTCATTTAAAAGACAGCTGAAGTTGTAAGACGTTTTGTGACTGAGACACTATTGTCCATTTTTGGAAATCGAGCCTTGTAAATACTTTTACATTGGCGCTAGCTTAAAATCTATTGTACACTTTCTATCTCAATAACAGGTGATTAAAAGTTGATGTCTTCTGTCTGTTACTTTACTCAAAAGACACATTTTGTTACAATAATTTGTTTGCTTCTGTGATTGTACTGCTTAGCTCTTTCTTACTCTAGATCTCGTCTTATTATCTTTTTTGCAAGCAAATACAATGAATGAATCCTGGAATAAAATGACGTAAATAAAGTTACCCCAAAAGTATCAAATATCTCTTCTGTAAGAATTAACAAACTCATTTCCTCAGGGTTTGGACTACACATTTTGTCTGAACACCTAGGGGTTCATGCTGTTATTTCATTTACTCTGTAAAAATGTATAAATATATCAAGATATTCTAAATATAAATATAAGTAGAAACATATTAATATATATCAATATATAATCAAACATATTAAATTAGTCTGCTTATAATCAATAAGATATATATGTAATACATTTACCTCTAAATTTTCTGAGAGTATATCTTCATACTTTGAAAAGGCTGATTTGTGTCAAATAACTTCTCCAGATTCAAGATGAGTGAAACTACACTGTAACTTAAACAGAAAACTATGGTGTAAATATAAATACTGTGAAGAACATTACAATTTTACCCAAAAGTCTTTATCAAGTTGGTATTGGTATTCAAGTTCTGCATATCAGTTCTACATCCAGTAATCTCATTTTCTTTACTGTTTTCATCTGTAAAGCAAGAATATGAGATTGCCAACATAGCAGAAATATTATAATTAAGTGAAGATTTTTTAAAAGATAAAGAATGATACTAGTAATGACAAGAATGATGATGATAATGTTTTGTTCTATTGTCATTGCCTAGACAGGCTCCTGTCTAAAAATGTTTTCTAGTTGTTGTCATTGTTGCTGTTTTTCATGTTAATTTTTTTGACAGAAAAAATAATGTCAGAACAGACTAATAGGTTTGATTGAATTAATCTAAAAATGAAAAACTTTGCCACCAATGTTTCCTCCTACTTTGAGGCTATGCTAATTTCCAGGATACTATCCAACCCTTCTCTCCAATTTCCAATTTGAAAATCCCTGATATCTGAACAGTTTTATCTCCTTTGTCTTTACTCTTACAAAACTTACTATTGGATCTCTTTAAAGTTTCTGATGCCTTGGGTTTCTAATTATCCTATTTCATAGTACTGTTCTTTGGATTTATTAGCACCTGCATATGTGAAAAATGCTACCTCCCTCCCTTCATCTGCCACTGTTTCCTCAGTCAGTCCCTCTTTCTAAGGCAAATCGACTTCCAGTTTTCCCCTATTCCCATTGCTGAACACCAAAACACTGCTAGACAAATTGTTCAAAGGTGCCGATTGGCTCTGTTACAAATTTAGGTTTTCCAGACTTACTTGTGTCTTTGAAGTTGTTTGACAGCAATTATTTGGCTCATTTCTTTTTTTTAATAATAACTATTTTTTTAAGACAGAGTTTCACTATTATCACCCAGGCTTAGAGTGAAGTGGCATGACCTCCACTCACTGCCACCTCCGCCTCCCAGGTTCAAGTGATTCTCCTGCCTCAGTGTCCCGAGTAGCTAGGATTACAGGCATACACCACTACGCCCAGCTAATTTTTGTATTTTTAGTAGATACAGGGTTTTGCCATTTTGGCCAGGCTGGTCTCAAACTCCTGACCTCAAGTGATCCACCTGCCTTGGCCTCTCAAAGTACTGGGATTACAGGTGTGAGCCACTGTGCCCAGCTGGCTCATTTCTATTAGACATCACATACATTCAGCATAGAGGTTATTGCAAGCTTCTGCCATTCTCTTAAGCCCCCTTTCACATAGACCAACATATTTCCTTGAGTTAATTGACCTAGTTTCTTATTATATCATGAAGATGGAGGCAACTGAATAGAAACACTCCAATTTACTCCTTTCCCATTTTCAAAAAAAGTTCTTAGATTCCTCTGTACTGCCTTTGAGGTGGACATGGCAACCTCTTTCAAGTGTCAGCCTTTCAATGATGTTCATTATGACAGTCATTTCTTCATTCTGTTTCCTTGGCCTGTCATTTTCCCTGTTCTTGGGTCTCTAACTTCTCACTGACTTCATTCTCTTTCTCTTAGACAGAAACAAAACAAACAAACAAAAAACAAAAAAAATCCTCAAGTAAACATTAGCTCAACCCTGTCTCCCATGAAGTTACTGAATTCTCCTCTTTTTACTGGATTAATATCTTGAGAAAAATATTATGAATGGAAATTTGGGGGGCATCTATACAGATTGTGTCACCTTTTTTTTTTTGGAGACAGAGTTTTGCTCTTGTCGCCCAGGCTGGAGTGCAATGGCACAATCTTGGCTCACTGTAACCTCTGCCTCCCGGGTTCAAGCAATTCACATGCCTCAGCCTCCCAAGTAGCTGGGATTACAGGCACCTGCCACCATGCCTGGATAATTTTTGTATTTTTAGTAGAGATGGGGTTTCACCATGTTGGCTAGGCTGGTCTCGATCTCCTGACCTCAGGTGATCCACCCACCTCAGCCTCCCAAATTGCTGGGATTACAGGCCTGAGCCACCATGCCAGGCTGAGATTGTGTCACTTTTAATGGTAGCTCATTATCCACTTTAGTCTCTTTTATCTGTTTCAGGGTTCATTCATTTTTCCCCATAGCTTCAGTTACAAAATATATAAACGGCTTTAATCTCTTGAGGGTGTAAATATAAATTACAATCTTCTACTTAATATCTTTATTTGAAGTGCCGTGAGTATCTGCAATTTATAGTGTAACAAAGCAAAATTTTGTTGCTCTTTCTTGAATTTGCCTCTTCAATACAATTTTGTTAGCCACTGTTTTGAATTAAGTTTCTTTTTTAACTTGGACCCTCAAACTGTAGAACTCCTAAAGACCTTTCAAGATCCAACTCTGTCACTTATTCACTACTCAATTAATTCATTATTACATTTGATTACTCAACTACTCAGCCCTCATATTAAACTCTTAGCAGGAATATAAGGTAACATAGGAAACACAGTAGTAAACCAAATAGATACATTTCCCTGGCTTTACAGAGATTTGGTGAAGTCTTCCTTATTTTAAATGAATGAATTCCTCTCTCCTTAAGATCTTCATGAAATGCTGTGCAGGTACATAATATAGCAATTATCACTTTGTTTTTACTTATATGGTTATTTTAATGGCTTCCATAGATCAGCCAGGCTCTCTTAAAAAGACTAGTTTTGTATAGGTGTCTCTGAATAGATGTGTAGGTATTGTCGCTTTTATTTTTTCTGTAGTAGATTGAATCTCATAGTTATTTCATTAATATTTGTTGTTCCCTGAGTAAAGTAAATGTGGAGTCTGAGGGGGCAAGGTAAAATTACGGAACCAAATGTTTAAGAATATGTGCTCTGAGAAATTATATTTCCATAGGCTTGTTCCCCTTGTAAAGAGTTGCCCTTTTCTGAATTTGGTAAATCTGTTTCATAATTCTGTTCAATATATAAGGAGTGGTAAAAAGAAAATTAAAACAGTCAAATAATTTTCTTTTACTTAGGGTTACTAAGTTACAATTTTTTGGTTAAAATATTGTGGACAGCAAATGATACATCCCTTAACTCAATTCCTTAAAAATGTCTCAATATTTTTACTTTTCGGTAGAGTCTGAGAAAAAAAAAATGAACTACATTTAGTTTAACTCTAGAATATAATAAAAATAATTAGCTTCGGGCTATAGAGACACAACCACAACTAAGAAATTGCCTTAGAACACAGCATTAAAGAGAAAATTCTTATTGGGGCATATTCAACATAGTGATTTGGAGAGAAGAGTCAGAGACAAAGACAATGATAGGCCTTGCGGTAATAGTTTTTGAAAAAAATGTCAATAAAATACACCTATTACATCGAAAGATGTTGAGTCTATCTGTAACTCAGACTTCCCATCTTTGATATGGTAGATGCAACTCACCCAATTGCAGGCTCGTTAATATAACGCTTCATGATAGTTAATAAAATATTCATTAAATGTTTTAATGATTTTATTCTTATCTGCTTTCTACTCTTTTCTATGAGAATTAAGCAAAAGCCAGACTGTACTGCAACACTTTTCTGGAAACTTTCTTCAAATTGCCCATACCCAAATAGCAAAATGTTTCAGATCAAAATATAGTGAGATCCTTGATTATTAAGCTATTAAAATATTGAATTATATCTATCACATCTCAATTGAGTAAATATTCATGTTTTGCAATCAAATTGTTCTATACCAAACAGGCACAGATGTAGCTATGTAATCTGCTTATATGACTATGCTGGCATGTATTTAATAGCCTTTGGAGGAAAAACATGTAAAATTGAATGATTTTAAAATAGGATGACTTCGCTCATTAATTTTTTTTTTTTTTTTTTTTTTGAGATGGAGTTTCACTTTTGTTGCCCAGGCTGGAGTGCAATGGCACGATCTCGGGTCACTGCAACCTCCACTTCCTGGGAATGCGTCACCACGCCTGGCTAATTTTGTATTTTAAGTAGAGACAGGGTTTCCCCATGTTGGTCAGGCTGGTCTGGAACTCCCAACCACAGATGATACACCTGACTTAGCCTCCCAAAGTGTTGGGATTACAGGCATAAGCCACAGCGCCTGGCCTCATTAAAAATTTTTGTAGAAGTTTTGTTTCCTTTCCAAACACTTAATCCCTGAAGTCACAGCAAGCAAAATAGAACATGAGTGGTAGTAAATGTATAATCATGGGATGCTACGTACTTGTGGCGTAAATAGGTTGTATTATATCTAGGGCAACTGTCTCAGTTTTCTTTGCTGAATCCTAAGTTAGAACATTATTTTCCTCTCTCTACATGAAAAAGTAGAAGAAAAAATATACAAAGAAAGGAGAATGAGAGGAAATAAAACAAAGAGAAGGAGAAGAGAAAGGCTAAGTGCTTCTTCCTTATAGCACATCTGTAAGACTTTACAGCCTCTTGAGTCTTTGTCTAATTTTTAAATTTTCTTAAACTTCTCATTACGAGTGTCTCCATATTCTCTTAATTTCTTTTTCTTTCTTTCTTTCTTTCCTTCTCTCTCTCTCCTCTTTCTGTCTCTCTCCTTTCTCTCTCCCTTTCTTTCTTCCTTTCTCTTTCTTTCTTTCTTCTTTCTCTCTTTCTTTCTTTCTCTTTCTTTCTTTTCTTTTTTCCTTTCTTTCTTCCTTCTTCTTTCTTTTTTTCAAAGACAAATTCTCACTATGTTGCCCGGGCTGGTCTTGAACTCCTGAGCTCAGGTGATCCTCTGCCTCAACCTCCCTGATAGCCAGGCCTACAGGGCAATGTCACCATGCCTCCCTATATTTTCATGAAGTTATTTCAATAGTCCAAATTTCTCTTAAAATGTGACATGGTGAAACCCAGTCTCTACTAAAAATACAGAAATTATCCAGGTATGGTGGCAGGTGCCTGTAATCCCAGCTACTCGGGAGGATGAGGCAGGAGAATCGCTTGAACCCGGGAGGTGGAAGTTGCAGTAAGCCGAGATCACATCACTGTACTCCAGTCTGGGTGACAGAGTGAGACTCCATTTCAAAAAAAAAAAAAAAAACGTGATGCCTATAACTAAAAAAAAATTTGAGGAATGAATCTATCTTTAAAACTTTTGAATCTTCTTTATTGTCTCCACATGTTTCTTCTATAAAATTTAAGCAGTGCAAGTGCACTTTTGTTACATGGATATAGTGTGCAGTGGTGAAGTCTGGGATTTTATCACCAGAATAATGTACATTGTACTCATTAAATAATTTTTCATCCCTCACCCCTCTCTTACTCTCCCACCCTTCTGAGTCTCCAGTGTCTATTATCACACACTCTATGTCCACACACTCTATGTGGTATTTGACTTTCAGTTTCTGAGTTGTTTCACTTAAGACAATGGCCTCCAGTTCTATCCATGTTGCTGCAAAAGACATGATTTCTTTTTTTATTTTTTATTTTATTTATTTATTTATTTATTTATTTATTTTTTGTGGCTGGGTAGTATTCCATGGTGACTGTATGTGTGTGAGTCACATTTTCTTTACCCAATCATTATTGGACACTTAGGTTGAGTCTGTATCTTTGCTATTTTGAATAGTGCTACAATAAACATAGAAGTGCAGGTATCGTTTTTATATAATGATTTCTGTTCCTTTGTTAGATGCCTAGTAGTTGGATTGCTGGATCAAATGGTAGTTTCATTTTTAGTTCTTTGGGAAATCTCCATACTGTTTTTCACAAAGGTTGTACTAATTTACATTTCCACTAATGGGGCATAAACATTTCCTTTTTTCTGAATCCTTGCCAATATCTGGTGTCAGACGATATCTCATTGAGGTTTTAATTTGCATTTCTTTGAGGATTAGCGATACTAAGCATTTTTTCACATGCTTCTTGGCCATTTGCATGTCTTCTTTGGAAAAATGTCCATTCATGTCCTTTGCCCACATTATCTATTTTTTCCTTTTCTTTTTTTTCTTTTAGAAACAGGGTCTCACTTTGTTTTTCAGGCTAGCTGGGGCCACAGGCGCATGCCACCATGCCTAGCTGATGTTTTCATTTTTGTAGAGATGAGATATCCCAATGTTGCCCAGGCAGCCTTGTCTCCAACTCCTGAGCTCAAGGAATCTTTCTGCCTCAGCCCCACCAAGTGCTGAGAATACAGGGATGGGCCACCATGCTCAGCCTTGGCTACTTTTTAAAGGATTTGTTTTTATTGTTGTTGTTGTTAAGTTATTTGAGTTCCTTATAAATTCTATATATTAGTACCGTGTTGGATTCCTGGTTTGCAAATATTTTCTCCCAGTCTTCAGGTTGTTTGTTCACTCTGTGGAACAAGTGGCTATGTGGAAGTTTTTCAGTTTAATTATGTCCTATTTTTCTATTTTTGTTTTTGTTGCCTGTGATGTTGAAGTCTTAGTAAAAAATTCTTTGGCTAGACCAATTGTTCAGAGTTTTTCCTAGGTTTTCTTTTAGTATTTTTTACGGTTTCAGGTCTTACATTTAAGTCTTTTACCCAGTTTGCCTTGATTTTTGTATGTGGTAAGAGATAGGGGTCCAGTTTCGATCTTCTGCATATGGCAATTCAATTTTCCCAGCACCATTTATTGCAGAGGTATCCTTCTCCACTATATGTTATTGTTGATTTTGTCAATGATCAGTTGGCTGTAGATATATAGCTTTATTTGGGGTTTTAAAAATTCTGTTCCACTGAACTATTTGTCTATTTTTTATACCAGTACCATGCACTTTTAATTATTATAGACTTGTAGTATAATTTGAGGTCAGGTAATGTGATACCTCCAGTTTTGTTCTTATTATATATATCTCTCTCTCTTTTTTTAATGTTGGAATTCTTCAGGAGTCTAACCTCGGTCTCTTCTTACACTCTTTTCTCTCCCTGGGAAATTACACCTATTTCGTGATTACATTTGCACTAATTACAAATTCTATATCAATTGTACTGATATCATTCTTTCATTCAAGACTTTGATTTCAGGTCATCTGAAGCTCAAACGCTAAAAGTAAACTGAGAACATTGTATATCCTTTGAAGTATTTTCTCTTACTTTGAGGCAATTTCTCATAATACGAATGTGATCAATATCTTACACTCTTCATACTTTTCATAATCTTGTGTAATGGACAACAATTTCTATTACTGGGCTATATCTGCCTTTCTCATTTACTCATCCTCAGCCTATTAATGGAACCTGCTGATAGATGATCATGCCTTCACCACAACCGTCACATGCCGGAGTCACTCTTGTAAAGCTGCTTTTATAATATCACAGCTGTCTTCTTCAAAATAGATTTTCCAATTAATAATCAATTTACAGTGAGGTTAGCAAAACTTTCAATTCTTTCCATAACATTTGGCCACAAACTATGGCTCCAACTTGATCTTAAACTACATAATAATCACAACAAAGCTAATATTACTGATATAATTGAAGTTACCATAAATGACTATTAGGCACAGTATTTGTATATTTTATATATATTATATAGAGTATCTCAATAAAGCCTTTATAACAAACTTATTATATAGGTTTTACACTTGATATATTTTACAGTTGAAGCTTGGAGATGCTAAGAATTGCTCCTGTGGGTGAGAGGAATAGGCAAGATATGAATCAAAGTTTATGTCGGATTTTCTCCCAAAATGCATTTTAACCACTAGGCATAGTGTGCTTTAATTTGGAATTTATTGACATCTATTTCCTAATAAACTCAAGCTGAATGTTTTCACCACTATCATGTTATTATTTCCACGCATTCTATAATTCAGCCTTTCTAAGCTGTAGTGTGAGCTTTAATAACTAGTTGCCTTTGCTCATGATTTCTTTCACTTTATGGACATTCTGATCTCTGTTTCAGGCTTAACTCAAATGTCAATTTCTTCATAAAGCTTTCTAAAATTAAACCAGTTGAAATTAACGTTCTTTCCTTTGGTTAGTAACTTTCCATTGCATGCTACCTCTGCCACAATTTATTGAACAAAATGCATTCTACCTTTCAATATGCTATTTATTACATGCCTGGAAGAGATCAGATCTTCATTCTTCTAGTGTCTAACAAATATTCTTTGACAAAATATATGCTCAATAAATGCCTATTGAACAAATGTTAAACAATTTTATCTACAACCAGTTACACAATAGGAAAAGCATATTTCAGATAGAAATATTAGGTGACTTTTTATTATTCAATACATAATGCAGACTTATGGGCCCTAAATGGAATACTGTAGCAATGTTAGATTTCTTTTAAAGGCAACCATCATTCAATATTCTGCAGTTCAGGAGCATGTCATCTCCATTCACACATTCACTGCCTTGATGTCAAGGGAGAGGAATCTGAAGCATTTGTGTCTTTTGTGTTCCTTCTCCTTTCCTTAGCCTTGAGAACTGTAAAGTAACCAAATGGTAGAGGCTTCCCACAATGCCCAATTCTGCTAATTCAGTTACTGGAAAACATGTTGCCAGTGCCCAGTAGTTCACATTCTTTTGGAAGCCATGCATTTGAATATTTACAAGATGACTAAAACATTTAAAATGTTGGCTACCCAGATCTAATTTATATTCACCACGCATAGCATAGACACTGTGTCAAAATCAATTTGACAAATTGTAGAAAAAAATAAGTATGATAGCTTAAAAAGTCAAAATTTACTGATAAGCTGACACATTAAAATGTATTTTTCTTAAACATCCTCTTGATTCCAAGGCTAAAGTAGCAGTGCAGGGTTTACATTGATACTATTTTCTTGAATTTAAAATGTTTAGAAATTGAACACAGTGACAGCAAAAAATGAAAAGCACCTTTCTATCTAAATGACACAATTGTGCTGACAAATGTTATCATACTAAGAAGCATTCTTTTTATGACCTTTGACTAATTGCTGTTCATTATTCTATTATCCTGTAAAATAGCCTAAAATCTCTCCCTTTCAATGGGAAATAAGTGGGCAATTTAAAAATGTACTAATGGAGTTCCTGCCATTTCTTCTTCGCCACAAGAAGAAAGCCATGTGAAAGCCTATGCCAAATCTCACTCTCCTGAACATGCTGCTGCGAAGAAACAGCAAATCAGAGCTCTCCCAGAAACAGAAACGCAGCTGCAAGTATTACGCTTGGCCAAGCCCCTCTTCTTTCTATTGCTGTTTCCTACATCCAGTTTCCTTCTTCTGAATAGTGCTGGAAAATTAGCAGGGAGAGAGCATGTGCTGGATTTGGAGTATGTGCCTTCAGGGCTTGGAGCCATAGTCTTCAGGAGCCATGCTGTGTAGCCCATTAAACAACTGACAAAGAAAGAAGAAAATAGTCCTTCTTAGCATAAATATCCAATGATTGATAGCAGTCTTGTTTATTTATTCCTGCCCAGCGTGTTTGCAAGTCTACCCAAAGAGTCAAATCCTGTCTATAATACAAATCACCAGGAAAACATTTTCTATTCCACTTACTAGTTGTCATTCCTCTGAAGTATATTTTTTCCCTAGTATGCATAAAACAGTATCATCCTTGCTACGCTCAGCATTGCCCTATGCTTATTTTGATGCTTGAGTTGATTTTTGCTATTAAACCGCAATCTTCCCTGTCACTCTTTTATTTTCTTTTAATAGATTTTAATAAGTGGCATGATTTAGTAGTGTAAAGAAAGAGACATGTATGCCATCAGTTCAGAATTCAGTGACAAAATCTTAATTTTTGTGGAAGGTGGGAGTGTGTAAACCATGGAGGTTAAATATATGATGAAGAGAGAGAGAGAAACTCAATACGTATGGGATACTTTACTTCCTCCAAAAAGCAAAACCTGTTTAGCAAGCAATAGTCTACACAGTGGAACAGTGTCGCCCATACAGTGTAGTAGCAGCAGAATTGTGTTCCTGTTCCCTTATTCTCTAATTCCCAGCACATTCAGTGGATTACATACTGTTTATGCATCATGCAGCCTCCCTGAGCCCTGTTTCTTTACAGTACTTACTCCTGCTGCTAAAAGGAAAATAGGCTCTGACAATCCTCTTTGGCTGCCAAAGCTGCTGCCTCTGAATGAATACATCCCGCTTCCAAGAGTCAAGCTGATCCCTGTGATCCCTGAATCCAACAGGAGTTCAAAAGAATTCTGCATGTCTCAAAGAGCAAAAATTGCTATTCCTTTAGGATTTAAACAGGAACCAGAGCTTCATCACGTGAGAGCTGATGCTATCATACCTCCGGACTTCAGGGCTGCTGCTGAACCAGCTCAAACTGCAGATGAACCGGAAGGCCCAATCTCCCTCTGACTCTGGCTTTCCTCCTGCGTGACACAGTTCAGTTCAGACACAATAATGAGGCCATTGAATTTCCCTCTGCAGCTGGGAGCTGACTAGAAATGCAAAAGCTAAGTTGTTGAAATAACTGTGTCAGGGGACTTGCAAATGAATATACTGTCATTCCAATGTAACCCAATTTACCCTGTGTTCATAGTGAACGGTTTTAGATGCTTAGTTTAAAGCCCTACTATGATGCTCTGCAAAAACATCTTTAGAACACCTTCCCAGAGGAAAATTGACAACCAAGATGACAGCTAAAGAGATAAAAGAACCGCAATGGTGTAGCATTTTTATGACACTTTTCCTAGAAAGATTTAAAGATGTTAAAAAGTGAATGATTTTACAATATTTATGAGATACGTGGTAAATACTCTTCAAGTTAAAAATAATAATAAAATAATTCTTATAGGGCATTATTATTCTATAATTCTCCTTTTAAATATAAAACGAAGAAAATGTCCCACTCTGAGCAAACAATAAATAAAATTCAGTTTTTATAAAGCTCATATATCTGTTCATTTGAACAAACAGGTACCATTCTAGGAGGAGAGATCAAAATAAATGCAGCATGTAGAACTATCCTCCATAGACTTGAAAGCCCTGTTCAAATTATTTATTTTATATACTTTGATACATTAAAAAATTGTCAGAAACATGTATCTTGAGCTTGGTATTCACCAAATGGTTTTGCTAAGATATTTTAGAACCAGACTGTTAGTAGGCTTAAATATTTTAAATATAGTAAAATTATGTTTGTATAAGCATTCCATGATAGATGATGATGATCTGTAGTTGATTATGTCTTCCTCTGGGTAGTATCTAAGATCTATGTTATACAATGGTGTGAATATGTGATTGAATGAAGAAAGAAGATCATTAGCAAGGATTTTATCACATAGGTAAAAAATTTTAAAGCAGAGTGTCTTAGTTTATTTCTGCTACTCTAACAAAGTACCAGAGGCTGGGGAATTTATAAACAGAAATTTATTTCTCCCAGTTCTGGAGGCTGTGAAGTCCGCTATCAAGGCACTGTCAAGTTTGATGCCTGGTAAGGGCCTGGTCTCTGCTTCCAAGATGATGCCTTGAATGCTGCTTCCTCTGGAGGGGATGAACTCTGTGTCCTCACATGCAGAAGGAGTGTGACAGGTAAACTCAGTCCCTCAAGCTCTTTTAAAAGGCATTAATCCCATTCTAAGGGTGAGCCCTCATGGCCTAATTACCACCTAAAAGTTCCCACTTTTTAATATAGTACAGTTGTCGGTTGATGTATACGGAGGATTTGTTCCTGGACCTCCTGCATAATATCCATGCATACTCAAGTCCTGCAGTCAGCCCCGAGAAACCTGCATATATGACAAGTCAGCCTTCTGTATATGTGGATCTCATATCCTGTGAATATTGTGTTTTCAGTCTGCATTTGGTTGAAAAATATCAGCATATAGGTGGTCTCACACAGTTCAAACCTATGTTGTTCAAGGGTAAAATGTAGTTTCCCCCTTGTTCTTGAGGGTTACATTCCCAGACTCCAGTGGATGCCTGAAACCATAGATAGTACTAAACTCTCTATAAACTTTGTTTTTTCTAAACATATAGACCTATAGTAAACTTTAAAAATTAGGCACAGTAAGAGGTTAACAATAACTAATAATACAATAAAACAATTATAAAAATATACTGTAATAAAAGTCAGATGAATGTGGCCTCCCTTTCTCTCTCCCAATGTGTCTTATATGGTACTTACCCTTCTTCTTGTGATCTGTTGTTCTGACAACCAAGACAGCTACTAAGTGACTAATGGGCAGGTAGTGTATACAGTGTCTGCCCAAACGGCTGCCCACTTTTGTGCTTGAAACCCAGGGCCCTGGAGTTGTAGGCACCTGAGGGAATCTCCTGGTCTGTGGTTTGCAAAGATCGTGGGAAAAGCGTAGTATCTGAATCAGAATGCACTGTTCCTCACGGCACAGTCCCTCACGGCTTCCCTTGGCTAACGGAGGGAGTTCCCTGACCCTTTGTGCTTCCCAGGTGAGGCAACGCCCCATCCTGCTTCCGCTCACCCTCTGTGGGCTTCACCCACTGTCTAACTAGTCTTAATGAGATGAGCCAGGTACCTCAGTTGGAAATGCAGAAATCAGGAACCTTCTGCTTTGATCTTGCTGGGAGCTGCAGACCAGAACTGTTCCTATTCAGCCTTCTTGCCAGCCACCCTACAATGGTTCTTGGCCATATGTTGCTTAATGGATACCACCAGAGACCATTGTAACATAAGGAACACAGATGATAGGAAACAATATAATCATGAAAGGAATGATTTCTGCAAATTTGTCTCAGGATATGCTTATCCAGATTATAAATAAAATTTATGTAATCAAAATTCCACAGGCGTATCAGAAAGTCATAAACAAAGAGAAAAAAGACCTATGATTATACCTATTTTTTTAATTTGTAAGATTTGACTACACATGTTCACAATGCATTATTTGATAAATACAACTTAATATTTCTCATTTTTCACTTAAAAAAACAGCATAAATTTAAAAACCATAGAAATTATTTTAGTGCAAAATATTTGAGTATTAGACTTAAAATCAGTTTATATTTTGTTTTGAAACAAGTAATCAAATTTTAATCAACATTTAATCTCCAAATCAAACCTGAGATAAAATATAATTTTTTACATCTATGTTTACAAATGAGGCTTTAAATAAACAAAGCATTTTGCAGCAGCTATTGGAGAAAAGTCAAAGTTACTTTTCTATGTGTTTATTATTAAAAATAAAAGGAAAAGGAAACATATACAATAGTCTTTCCCAAAACTGAAAATTTTGCTTGCAAATTATTTCTTTTCACTTCTTTATTATATAGCATATATAAAAGTTGGATTTTGTTTTGATTTCTAAAAAAATTTTACAAAATATCTTTGTAGTGTTATAGGACTTCCAAAAATAATTTGAAATTACCTGAAAACAAATACTAGAAATTATTTAATTTAAAGCAAGAAATTTTTTGCAAATGCATTGACATGCTAATGCAATAAGATTTTACAAACCACATAAACAATTAAAGTTTTCCTTCTCTGTCAATTCAAATTTTAAAACACCAACCATTTACCTTTCAAGATTATATTTGCTTAAGAATTCTGGACAGTTGTTCACGTTAGACGATTGTTCCTCTTCAGAGTCCAGTACTATCTGCAGGAGATATCTGTTGTTTTATTTTGTTTTGGTTGGCAAAACAACTGGAAGGCACTATTGCCACTTATTTAGTTGGGCCAGGGTTTGTCTATGTCTGAGGATGTTAGATATCTTCTAATGAGAAAGAAAGTCTTCCTGAACAAAGATTTTTCCAGATGCCATTTGACTTTCTAAGTTCTCACCAGATAACAGATGGCATAATAGTGAAAGGTGTGTGTACTTGAGTGGAGCCAAGTCAGATCTTACTCACACGTTCTCATACCTACACAATGTAGTTTTGGCCTGGTTTTAATTACATTTAGCCCTGTAAATGTACTACCACGTATCTAGAAGAAACATTGTGTGTTTTCTTTCATCTGAAACTTTACCAGGAATTCTTTACTATGCCAACCATCTCAGAAAATCATGTTGCTGAGTACAATGCTGTTTTAGCCATTAAAATCATCACAGGTACACACTTGGATCAGTTCACATTCACTTTTATATTTGTAGTGTAACTCTTTATAGGTGTACATCTGTCTAATTCATTGTGTCTTCTAATATAATCATGACCAAGCATTTATCTCACACTTCTTCAATTCATCATCATAGTAATGAGGGCAGTGTGTATAAATTATGTGCATAAGTAGGGTCTATTATCTTGAAATTTTATTCCACTTTTAAAAAACGAATATTTATAAAACATTTGTGATAGGAGAGGGCATTGGATGCAATCAGGGCTCAAAACCATTGCTCTCAATACACCGTCCTGAGCCTGTCTGGGAATAGACTCCAGTCCCATACAGACCTCAGAATATCCCAGAATTCCCAGTAGACTTTCAGCTTGAGGATTTCATTGAAGCTACATCTTTTATAAAAGGAATTGCAAATGGAATGCTTAGAGGGCCAGGCAGTTACTAAATGAATGAACTCAGTCAACTGTAAAAACAGTAAGAAATGGAGAGGCTTATGGCAAATTTAGTAATATATATTCTAGCTAAGGAAGGCAAGACCCAGTTGGTCTCAGCAAATATTGCCTTGGCGAAATGACAATCCAGTGTTACTGTCACTTAGTTTTCGAGTAATGCAGAATATGTAAATAAAGTGGTACAATTTCCTAAATTTTAATACATTGTGTGTGACAAACAAACCTTATTATAGACTATCCATGGGGTGTCACACTGCAGTCTCTAAGTTTTTAATGGAAGAAAATAATATCTGGTCATAGAACCCTAAAGTGTGAGCTATGTCCCTGAATTTTTTTTTCAGGTAGCTTTTACTTAGAGTTAAAACAAAATGTTCATTGCACAGATGTGAAAAAGAATAATACTGCATTATCAGTTATATTATAATGGTTTACACATTTTACCTATTGACAAACCCATGGCAAAACAAGATGTTTTGTTGGTTTTAATGTATTGTGATCTTAAAACTCTTTTTCAATTTGTATCCATTAATTTTACCTCTGATCACTATAGTTTTAAGAGCAATTGACTCATATATATTGGGTACATAATGAGTACCCAAAACAGCTTTTTTTCTTATCAGTCAAATTAAGGGACTTTATATGATTGTCTTTGTATAATTTGAATGTGTACATATTATGCATTTGAACTACTGTTAAAACAGAAAAGTTACTTAAAGCAATGTGAAAAAGCCTTAATGTAAAAAAAGAGGATATACGTTTTCAACTCCTTTGTTCATTTTTTCCACTTTCTTTCTAGAAATTGTTTCTGTCAATTTTAATTTTCTCTGAGTTGAGTGGGAAAAGGATGTAGGAGACAGTTACCTCCAACTGCAAATAGCAATCAAAGATTAGTAAATGTTTTCAGCAGTTCCAAGTTTCATTGAATCTGTCTTGAGAGGTATGTGGCCAAATAAAATATGCATTTCTGGAAAGGCAGTAAGAAACATCTTGGTGTTTTAAATTAATGAATTGAAAACCAACTCAGAAAAGACCTAAAAATTAAGGAATTGCCATATATGAGAAGAATCACAGACCCTGCTTAGCACAAAGATGTTAGGGAAGAACAGTCTTTATAAAAATAGAAGAAAAGCTAATACAAATATCACAAGTGCATTTTAATGGTTCTATTTGCAATGGCACACACTAACAGGGACATCACCATTGTTTCTCCAAGTTTCCTGTATCTTCAGCAGTTGTGAACAAATCGTTGGTAATTTTGAAACTTCTGTTTTTGCTTTAGAGGTCATTCCCATTCCTCAATTAAAAGCAAAGCAAAAGAAAAAAAACCAATAACATTATCCAAGAACCAAAGAATCTTAAAATATAATTTCTTAAGAGTCATCTATAGAAATGATGTGAAATAAGGTAAGAAGAACCTGTTTGTAAAATAACAAGGTTATGTGCCCCAAATCGAATGAAATATATGTATTTTATTATGTGATCATGGTTCACTGCAGTATATATATATATATATGTGTGTGTGTGTGTGTGTGTGTGTGTGTGTGTGTATATGTATATATGTGTGTATATACACATATATGTGTGTATATACATATATACATAAATATATATATACACACACACACATATATATATAAACACATTTAAGAGAAGTCAAAAGCAGCCTGTCAACTTCTTTTAACTTCCTCAGACCTTGGCCTATCTTGACTTCTTTACTTCAAATTCAAATGTTAAAGAAGCTAAGTGGTACTTGCATGTATATTCTTTCTAGAGGGATTGAAAGAATACTTTAGAAATTGATTTTGGAAATCCTATACCATAGTCCATTCACAGCAGATCTGAGAATATGCTATTTTTAAGAGGCATAGCCAGTTTGAGGAAAACTCAGCTAAATGCTTAGATGAAACTACCCTGTGCCAGGGATGCCCCCTGGTGGGATTGAATGTCTAATGATCACTAATGATTATTTTTTTCTTACCTCAGAAATATATTTACTAACCACAGTTTTATTGATTCTAGATTTTTATTGTCCCTAAAGATAAAAATGTATTTTTAGATAAAACAATATCTGTCTTCTGAAAAAATATTGAACAAGATAAAAAACTTCAGGGTACATTGGTGAGAAAATTAGAAAAATGACATCTCTGTTATACAAATGAAAACGAGCCCTTGAATGCTGTTTTGATGGCCTGTAACAAACCTCTTCTGCAGAAATCTGCAAAATGGTTTCGCAGTTGGAAATTCACAGCAATAGAAAAGATGCTCTGGATTGCTATATTCACAGGTAAGATGGCTCTTTTTAGACAAAAAAAAATAAAAAATGTTATTGCCATCAACAGAATGAGACTATTTTGATCACTGAGTATATACTGGGTACTCTAATAGAATTGCAAGTAAGTCCCAGAAGAAAAAAAGAAACAATGATGAAAATGGGTTGGTTGAATAGAAGTAGTCTTAGCAGAGGCTTGAGTATATGATGACAAGTAGTCTTCTCAACCATACTGAAAACCATTCTTTTGCTGATGGTGTTTTGAGAATTAAAATATGTATATGTGTGTATATATATATATATATATATATATATACACACACACACACACAAAGTAAGATTGATTATGTTTATGAATTTACTTAAAGTTGCCACTACATTAAATTCAATATAGACATAAAATTTAGGTCAAACACATAGTTTTTACAAATCATATTCTTGTTTATACTTTCCAAAGTAGGTAAATGTGACAAAAATGATGTTTTCCAAGAGTACTGACATAAAATAAAAATTAATTAAACTTCTATTTAAAAGGTTTTATTTTATAAATGCTGGTGCATTCAGCATATATTTGGAAAGGCTGCATTTCACTCCTATTAAAACCAATAGATTATGTCTAAAACAATATCAACACAGCTATGCATAATGTGTACCCTTAAAATTTCTGTCTCCTTCCTTAATAATAAGAGTGTTATTGATATAGCAAACGCTACATCAATTTTCTAAAAATAAACACTGTTTTATTACACATAAAACTTCTAGAAGAGTTAAATCTTGGCTTGAAATGAAACTTCAAATATCAATAGGAAAAAGCATAAAGCCAAATGTTTTCTTAGTTGCAAACCAAATTAAAATATTTTAATTTGGATTTACCATAAATTATGCAAGATCTGTAGAACAAAGGTAACCGAGGAAGCTTTTTTAAAGAAAACTCCAGACATTTGGAAAATTAGAGATACTCAATAAACCCAAAATATGGCAAGGTTCATCCATCCCTAAAAGTAATTAATAGATAGTTTTAATCCTTGTATTTGATTTAATATCGTCTTGAGGTTAATCCATATTTCTCCTTTCCCTTAAAAAATTCGCAAAAATCCTCATGACTGCAAATGAAACATATACCATTGTGCTTTTTCTTTCTTATCTCTCTCATCATTGACAGAGGCAGCCTTAGATTCCATTTCCCAGGGCATCCTGTTGTTGGTATAGCAAGCCTTATACTACTGTCAGTTCGCTCAGTCTAGCAGAACATTGATTTTTAAATGGGGAACCTGGAAGAAAATAATTCAATATTCTATTAGACAATGAATACTGATAGTCAAAGAGGTAGGAGAAGGTCCTTCACTCCATTTTAATGTATATTCATGAAGGAAGGGCTTTTTATGTTCCTACTAGAATGTATGCCTTGTGGGTATATTTAAGGTGTGACTCACCAGGGGAATCCTGTATTTATGGGAAGAAGGGAGAAGAGGTGAAACAATCAAAGGAGGAAATCAAAGGAGGATAAATGACATACAAAAAAACTGCTATGTGGCATTCAAGTTTGTTTTTATTGTTGTTTTTGTTTTGTTTTATTTTGAGACAGAGTCTCCCTTTGACTCCCAGGCTTGAGTGCAGTGGCGTGATCGTGGTTCTCTGCAGCCTTGACTGACTCAAGCCATCCTCCCACCTCAGCCTCCAAAGTAGCTGTAACTACAGATGCATACGACCACAGCCAGCTAATTTTCCTTTGAATTTTTTTTGCAGAGACAGGGTCTCACTTTGTTGCCCAGGCTGAGCTCAAACTCCTGGACTTAAGCAATCCTTCTGCTTTGGCCTCTGGCCTCCCAAAGTGCTGGGATTACAGGCATGAGCCACAGTGCCTTGCCTTGTTGTTGTTTTTAATTTTAAAACTCTTGGTAAGATCAATAAGAGTCTGTCCTCAATCATTCACCTAGTATTTGTTTGAAGCTCAGCACAACTCCATGAACACTAACTCTCCAAATCAGGTAAGTTAGATCAGAAGAACAATTTTTCGTACCATATGCTTTAAACATTTTTTTGAATTTTAAAGTAATAATGTAGGTTGCAGCTATTCCCTGGAGCCTTCACACGATTTTGACTCAGATCTAAAAAATGCAAAACAAAAGTAATCAGGAAAAATTGATCAAAGAATAAGGCAGTCTATGATTTAGAAAAGGAATGGATGGACTGAGTTTTTAAGTCTCAAATATGTAGGTGATATATATATATAAATGTAAATGGCAAGTGTGGATGATATGATAAGCAAGAAATGAGCTAAGGTTATGCTATATAAAGTACCTATAAAATTTAACTTAAAAAGCCAAGATATTTTATGACAAAATAAATAACCTATGCATGCAATATCTTCCCAGAATTCAACTCTTCTCTGTTTTTTTTTTTTTTTTCTTTTTGAGATAGAGTGATGGAGTCTCGCTGTCACCAGGCTGGAGTGCAGTGGTATAATCTTGGCTCACTGCAACCTCTCACTCTCTGGTTCAAGTGATTCTCCTGCCTCAGCCTTCTGAGTAGCTGGGATTACAGGCACACGCCACCACGCCCAGCTAATTTTTCTATTTTTAGTAGAGACAGGGTTTCATCATGTTGGCCAGGATGGTCTCGATCTCCTGACCTCGTGATCTGCCCGCCTTAGACTCCGAAAGCGCTGGGATTACATGCATGAGCCACCACGCCGAGCTGTCTTCTCTTTTTTAACTCTTGAAAAATTGATGACCTCATAGGGTGGGGAAGGGTATAGATGAGGCTACTGTCTGGCTGCCTATTGGTCAGACTTCCAGACACATATACCTGCTGCAATCCTTCTATTTTTGGTGGAAAAGCATGAAAAAATAAAAGTTGAACCACCACACAGCCCTCTGGTATCTTTCATGTTTATTTATGGGAATTGGTCTATCAAAGTGTAAGACATTTAAATTATGTTTATAAATTGGTTTAACTTTAAACTCTTTGAAATGGTGAATACCTGCAAGCAATCAGTCATCCAGATCTATTTGTCATCACCTATTATTTCTATGAATAAGTTCAATGATAATAAGTAATAGTGTTTCTAATATTTAACATATAAAAATCACATTAAATGACAAAGGATTGAAACACACTATAAGATAGAGCATCACTTAATTACTTTAGACTTTGTTTTCTTATTTTGTAAAATTATAGTGTTGGGTTACAAAATATAAAGTCATTCCCAGACTCATGAGAATATGTTAATATTATGGTCAAGTCCTCTTGTCTAACACACATTGTTTAACACCCGTCGAAATCCTACATAGAGATAGCCAATATCTATGTAGTGGTTACAGCAAGGATTTGTCAACCTAGGTTCAACAGACAAGGTTTCAATCTTATATTGACTATAGACTTTGGAGAAATTATTCAATCTTTTAAAGTCTCAGTTCTTTATCTATAAAACTGGGAAAATAATAGCACCTACCACCAGGACTGATATTCAGGTGGCACAAATCTATACAGTGCTATGAATTCTTAATGGCCAAAATCATTTCTGGTTAATTAGTGCCTATAATCTGCCTGTTGCTAAGTATTTTGAATATTAACTCTTAGAATAATGTTGACATGTCTTGATCAATATATGTTCTTAACAACCTATAGTAACAATAGCTGTAGCAGTATGGACATAGTGACTCCATTCTTTTACATGTCAGAAGGAGTGAACAAAATTTATTTCTGTGCTTTCCTCATCAATTTCAGCTCTGAATATAAGCGTAGCATCCTTTACGTTGAACAATGAATAGAATATGGCAAATAGGAATTATAAAAATTGATTTGGCTGGGCGCAGTGGCTCACACCTGTAATCCCAGCACTTTGGGTGGCCGAGGTGGGTGGATCACCTGAGTTTGGGAGTTCAAGACCAGCCTGACCAACATGGAGAAACCCTGTCTCTACTAAAAAAAAATTACAAAATTAGCTGGGCATGGTGGCACATGCCTGTAATCCCAGCTACTCAGGAGGCTGAGGCAGGAGAACCACTTGAACCCAGAAGGTGGAGGTTGTGGTGAGCTGAGATCTCCCCATTGCACTCCAGCCTGGGCAACAAAAGCAAAACTCCATCTCAAAAAAACAAAAACAAATTAATTTAATATATTCCTTTAAAGAATTAAAGACTTATTTTATACTGGATTATTGCCGAAGGAGCCACATTTTTTGCAGGAATCCTAAAATATTATTATTCATTGTTTCTTACTCTAATAAAACCTGCAGAATTATAGACACAACTTCCTTCTCTACAGGAAAATTAGCTGACATCAAAGAATGGTGTTAAAGGATTAGCACAAGTGAAGGCTCTTTCCATATAAAAAATAAATTTAATTAAAAATAAACTTTGGTATTTTGTTAAAAACCAATGCTTAAAAGCTTTTAAATTACAAGGAACACAAAACTTCTTACCAAGAAAAATATAAACATTCAGAAATAGTTATTTATCTATACAAATGCCTGGAATCTAGCCTCAGATCATATTGAGAGTTTTCTGCTTAACAGTAGGGTGTGACGGGGCAAACACAAGCTATTTACAACAAAAAGTTGTGACAGTGCAGGTCTTGATTGGCATGACAAAACTGAAGAGGCAACATTATTAAACAAAATTAGCAGGGACTCATGTTATACAGAATTTAACCCATTATTACATATGCGCATCAGTGGGTAGATGACATGATTTGGATCTGTGTCCCTGCCCAAATCTCATGTTGAATTATAATCCCCAGTTTTGGAGGAGGGGCCTTGTGGGAGGTGATTGAATCGTGGGGCAGATCCCTCCTTGCTGTTCTCTTAATAGTGAGTGAGTTCTCGTGAGATCTGGCTGTTTAAAAGTGAGTGGCACCTCCTCCTTCACTCCCTTGCTCCTTCTCCAGCCATGTAAGATGTGCCTGCTTCCCCTTGTCTTCCACCATGATTGAAAGTTTCCTGAGGCCTCCCAGCCATGCTTCCTGTACAGCCTGTGGAACCATGAGTCAATTAAATCTTTTCTTATAAATTGCCCAGTTTCAGGTATTTCTTTATAGCAGTGTGAGAACAGACTAATACAGTAGATATCACTTCAAATCTCCCTTTTCAATTTAATACTTTCTTCTCATTTCAGATATCTTGGAATTTGCTAATGGACTACTTCCAAATGCTGTTCTCCAATAAACGCAGGTTCTTATCACAAAATGAGCTCAATTGCACGTGTTTAATGCTCTGCAAGGAGTACAGTAACTGTGTCAGTAGTGCTTTTGCTTATCAAATTTACATTTCAAAGTAGCTAAATTGTTTTGAAAGTGTATCTCAATGTGGAGTCTTTTGCAGTCACTGCTTGATGTTTAAAATGCCTGATAGCTACAGAAAAAAGGGAGAGAGGGAGAGAGAGAGTGTGTGGAGGGGGAGACATGGAAATATGTATTTCTTGACATTTGTTCAAGAACAAAGGAAGAATAAAATTGCTTCCACATAGAGCAAATATACAAGTGGCTATTTCTATAGATACATTTGGCTTATATCACTATATTTAGTATAAAATTGAATTGAGTGTTACTTATTGAAAGAATTTTAGGTAGATTCTACTTCATCCTCCTCATTTTATAAATGCAAAATACAAAATCCAGGGAGCTATGACATGGGTTAAATCATATAGTTTTGGAGTAAGATGTGGCTCGATTCGATTACTGACTCTGACTCTTAAGCTATGGGAATGCTAAGCATCTGCTTCCTCATCTGCTAAAGATTTGATAGAACAATTTTAAAAATTAATTGAATAAACTAAGAAAGAAATTCCAGTGGGAAAGACCTGAGTCCATTTATTTATGGCTGGAATGCTGATTGATACAGTACCTGATGGCAGAGTTTCACTGCAACTTCCTAAAAGGTAGGAAATAGCTCAAGTTTTGTGATTCCGAATTATCCCTCTGATTTTTATTTAGACAAATTGCTATGGGGAACTGTCATTCTGATTATACTTCTGAACCAGCGTCTTAGAGCAGCTTTATGACTGACACACAGGCCAGTTTTGAGAGAGTATTAGGATTAATGAAATGAAATAAAGAAAATGTCTGTTTACTGCTAATATGAGTTTCTTAAGAAGTTCTGTTAAAAGACCTCATTTCCTCTAGTATGATCTATTATATTAGAATAAATACATTCTCTTGGGTTCAATAAAACATTTGTTTATTTCTAATTATATCTATAAGGACAAGGTTAAAAATATAGATTGGATTCAATAGCTGGTTTAATATCTATATTCTGAAACTGTCAATCAGTAGATTGATTTCAATATGGAAAAACGTCTCTGGAGACATCTCCAGCTCTCCACACCAATCAAAGACATGGAAAATGCCATGGGATCATGGTATATAGTTTTAGGAGACAATATTGAAAGAAATAGCTAATATTGTAAATTACAACTATGTTTCTCATAATATTAAAGAAAGGCTAAAATTTAGGAACATAATTTAGTGAAAATACAGAAAACCTTTTTAATTTCAGTTACAGAAAAAAATACTAGTTTTATAAATATCCTTTGTTTTAGACTTAGTTTAGCAGTAGTTTCTGTTAAACATATTGTAGTTATTTTAGTTGGCCACAAGTTCAAAATAAGTATATAAAATGATTGACAAAAACTAAACCTTTAGTATTTTGGATGGCTTTGTTCTGAGCTTGTCTGAGAATAGCATTTTCATTTCTCAGTGTCACATTTTGAGAGGAAGCATTCTATATGGAAAAACATCTAGGGAGTAAAGGAAATACATGGAGATGTGATTGAAAGTGCTGCTGTGGTCTAACTGTTTGTGTCCTCCCCAAAGTTTGTGTGTTAAAATCCTGATTCCCCAGGATAATAATGTTGTGAGGTGGGGCCTTTAGGAGATAATTAAGTCATGAGGGCAGAGGCCACATTAATGGGATTGATGTCCTTTTAAAAAAGGCCCAAAAGAAACCCCTTGCCCCTTCTGCTATGTGAATACAGAGCAAAAAGACTGCAGTCTTTGAACTAGGAAGAGGGCCCTCAACAGAGCTCAACCATGCTGCATCCTAATGTAGCCTCCAAAAGAGTGAGAAATACATTTCTGTTGTTTATAAGCCACTCTATGCTAATTCTTTAGCAACCCAAACAGACTATGACAAGTGCTTTGTATTATCAAAACATACAAAGTACACAAATTTTTTAACTAAAATGTAGATTTGAAGGATAGTCTATAGGGAGACAAAGGAAAGCTGCTCTGTGTTGTGTCAATGAGCCAGGACCAATGGGCAAAGTTACAGAGTCCAATTTCAGCTTAGTGTAGTAAAAACAGCAATTACAGCTGCCCAACAATATACCAGTTCCACTCTCAGAACAGCAACTGAATGATCACAGAGCATGGAAGAAGGAATCTGTGATCTGGAAAAGAAGTCAGACTCGAGTGCTGGAAGTTCTATGCCTCCTGGGAACTAGATCTATTAGAGCAAAATATCAGATCTGTACCCAATTATAAACTATATTCTTGAACTTCAGGGTGAGACTTGAGATATATGTATATGTGTCTATTATTTTTTTCACCAAGTTAGACAATATTTTGTATTTAACCTTGCCACATGTCTAATATTTTTCTAGACCTATTACTTTTATATTTCTTCTCTGTACAGTATAATTTGTTCACTTTATCTTAAGTTTTAGAGTTTTTTACTGCTGCATTCAATTTATATATTTCATAACCACCAAATATAAAACTGCTTCACTTTTGACAACAAATTCATACCTATTCAGCTTAATTTTAAAAAATAAAATTAAACCCCTAAACCTAGGATTTTACTTTGTAGAACTCTTATAAATCACAATTTTTTCCTTTTTTGTAGGATAACAGTTGATATATTTGTCAAGCTTTTTTTTTTTTTTTTTGAGAATGAGTCTCGCTCTGTCACCCAGGTTGGAGTGCAGTGGCGCGATCTGGGCTCACTGCAAGCTCTGCCTCCTGGGTTCTCACCATTCTCCTGCCTCAGCCTCCCGAGTAGCTGGGACTACAGTCAACCGCCACCACGCCCGGCTAATTTTTTGCATTTTTAGTAGAGATGGGGTTTCACCGTGTTGGCGAGGATGGTCTGAATCTCCTGACCTCGTGATCCACCCTCTTCAGCCTCCCAAAGTGCTGGGATTACAGGCGTGAGCCACCGCGCCTGGCCTATATTTGTCAAGTTTTACAATCTCATCAAAGGCATATTTACTTTTAAGCTTTTAAGAATGTTCTATATGGTTAAGATTAACATAACTCTACTTATAATATTTGTGGGGAAAATAATTATAAAACAATTTTATAAAATTGCTGAAAAGAGAATGTGTTTTTCATTCAACAGAAACACGCAGTGAATTTGACTCACAATTCCTGCCTCTCCTCAACTAAAAACCTCTTCTTATATTTCCAGCCTATAAAGCTTCTCCACCTTTACTTGTCTTTAATTATACCAGCATTTTCTCCTAGACTCTATTAATTGGTAGGTTCTAGGCTAGTAAAAGACCTCTGTCTATCCATTCACTTACTGTAACAGAGAGCTGACACAGAAAATTCAGATTAACATTCTAGTAAAAATGTTATTTAAACCAATACTTAAATTATTTTTTGGACAAAATTATCTACATAATTTTATTAATCCTATGCTTCACAGAGCCAAGCAAAGTTACTGAATTAATTGGGAATGCATAGCTAAAAACAAAATGGAATTTGATTACCTAGGACCCTCATTTAAAAAATAATAGCAGTGTTAACCCTATTTTGACTTTTATGTGCTGAATATTTGTGTTCTCCCAAAATTTATGTTGACTGTAACCCCCAACGTGATGGTATTTGGAGGTGGGGTCTTTAGGAGGTAACTAGGTTGAGATGAGTTCCTGAAGGTGGAACCCCCATGATGGGATTAGTGTGGTCTCAGTGTGCTGTCACTGAGAAAAGGCCATGTGAGGAGGTAGCTGTCTGCAAGCCAGAAGCAGGGTCCTGACTAACAGCCAAATCTGCCTGCACATTGATCATAGATTTCCCAGCCTCCAGAACCATGAGAAATAAATGTCTGTTGTATAAGCCAAGATAAGGGTTCTTTGGTTGGAAAGATTTTAGTCAGGCTTCTGAAACTTCTCCTAGGCCCATCTATGCCCTTCCTTATAAAATCCAGTTTTAGCAAAAGAACCTGGCTAAATCAGTTTAGCCGGGACTCCCCATCCTCGATATCTGATTATCTTCAATATCTGATCAGATTCCTCCTCCTCTACCATCCCCCAGGTGATGTCTGATCATTGTGGCTTGTCTTTACTAAAAATCCTGCTAAGTTAATTTAGCCAGAATACCCTGACCCCTGACATTTCCTCTTAGTAATTTTCCATCCACTGACTCTCACACTGCTCCTTGGCTAAAATTCCCACTTGCTCATACAGTATGCAGAGTTCAATCTCTCTCCTCAGCTTCAAGACTCTGTTGCAGTATTCCTTATAACTATCACAATGGTCCTGAATAAAGTCTTCCTTACCATGCTTTAACAAGTGTCATTGAATAAGTTTTTTCTATAACAACCATCCAGTCTATGATATTTTGTTTTAGCAGCCTGAGCTGACTAGGACACTGCGCAAGCCAACTCTAACATAGGAAAGTATCTTAAATCGATTGATTAAAGTTGCAAAAGAAAACGTGGAACAGATACTATCATAGTGCATTAGGATTAGTTTCAAGTTCACTTTGATAGAAAAAAAGGGCTTATAACGTTGTTAGAGTCTTAGACCCTCATGAAAATCTCAAAAACTGGATTCTTTTGAAAAATGAACACACTCAGATGCAGACTAAAACTGAATGTCATATGCTCACGGTCAAACTGACCACACTATTTTCTCTTTGGAGTTAGAAAACTAAATCTAATCAAACCTAGTTAAAAAGAGAAAAGCATCGTAAAATGTATTTTAAGTCACAGAAAATGTAGCCACTACAAAAGTATGTTTCACAAGAAACCTAAGTAAGACTCAAATCTATTCAATTAGTATAGAAAAAAAGCACTAATATTTTCCAATATAATTCCACATTTGTTATATAGTTTCATTCTGCCAGGTAGATATGGGCAAAAGAAGAGTGCTCCTTTCATGTAAAGAATAAATTGGGTTATGCATAGATATTCATAATTTCTTTAGCATCCTCCCCACAATATAGTTGATGCTAGGAGCAAAATTTTTCCCATAAGCAAAGTCCTAAACAAAGTGCATTTTCCCCCCCAAAAAACAACCATGAGTGTCGTACAATGCTAAGAATCACACTTTCACCCTTCCTCTGTTCTTTTTTTCTTTCACCTTGTCAGGAACAATCCCTTTGCCCGTTGGAGGGAATACATATTTTGGGAAAGGAGGAAACTATTAGTTTAAGTATACAACCAATGATAGTATCTAATGGCTAAAATCTTGAACATCAAACAAAACCAGGGAAAATGAAAAGAAATTAATAAAACTGGGAGAGATGACACTGTTAATATCCAGCCCCTTTTCTCTCATAAATTATAAACCTATAGCTCAGAAACTTTTATTTTTCAAGATGCAAGGCCAAACCTCTGGCTACCAGATCAGGTAAGTACAGACCTAAAAATAATGAAATATATTGCTAGTCCTGCTTTTAACTGATTAACAGAGCTCAGGTAGCTAAAATGTTATCCCCCTAAGAGTGGCTCCTAGGCTTTGCCTCCTAAGTAACTGGGCTAACCAGTCATAGATTTTATGAATTTACATGTAGTCTTTCCAAACTTGGGTAACAGCATTCAAGTTCATCCTAGGACATTTTATATCTGAAGGCCCATTTTGGTGGTAGCCAGAATCTTTGTATGCACATGCAAATTGAGCATTAAAAACTTGGCATTTTATATATAAATAGTTGGAACTCATAAAGAGCAAATCACAGATATTGGAATGTTTTTTTGAACAGAGATAAGCAAGCAGTGTGCTACATTAATTTTTAAGTCTCTGCATATTAATTTCCTCAAACAATTGCACTTCTCATGCTTGTTTTAGTTTTGAACACATTGTGATAGAGCATCTTTATTTAATATTTGATCATGCAAAATTAAACACATTTAGAGTTTAATCTTCCTGATAATAAACTATTGACAACTTAAGATTTATTTTCCTCAAGATAGTTTCAAAAGTCCCTGAGATGTCAATTTCTGAACACCTGTTAAAAAACTGTAACCTATAGGGACATCTCCTAAATATTGCTGAATCAAGTTACTTTCTCAATTTGAAACTCTATTGATTCGTTCTGGGTTGCTTTCTTATAACTTCAATGGTCTGAGAAGAAATAGTAGTCACTAAATCATATTCTTGGTTACATAGAACTATTTGAAACTGAAAAATGGAGTCTATTTCAGCTTACTTTAAAAAAGACAATTGTCTTTAAAATTAAAAGGAAAAAAAAAACCTGTGAGAGAAACAAAACTAGCAGCTTATATGTTAACATAATGTTTATTTTCTTCTAATTTGGATAAATTATATAAACCCTTTATGGTTGCTCATTACTGGTCTACTTCATCTTTTTTTGCATTTCTCTTTCCTATAGTTCACCTCCAGACCTATTGAATTGCTTGCCATTTCCTAAAATTGCTATGCTGCTTTCTCCCTGGATGCCTTTGAATACAGTTTCTTGTAAATGCACAGCCTCCTCTGTTAAATTCCTCAGTGTAAATCATCCTTCAGGAACAAAACCAAGAATTGCCTTCTCATGGAGATATTGCCTGGCAGTCCTCAAAGTTGTAAAAATTTTTGTTACTTTTTGTATAACTCCATCAGTAATTATTGTTCTGTGTTGAGATCATGGATTTTATTATCTATGTCTTTTAGTATCTGCAAACACTTTCAGTCAAAAGATTGTGTCTGGTTTATCAAACATTGACTGCAATAGGACTGGAATAGACGTTGTAGAATTGAGAAAACGGGTGAATGAACAAATGAAGAAATGAGAGCAAACTTCGATGACTCAGTGCATTGCCATGTAATTTAGCAGAACTTCAAAGGATATATACATAGTAACCTAAAAAGGAAATTTCTAAGCAAGTAATTCAGTCAGTGGATTCATTTGGTTGTAACTACTGTCATTATATCACAGACCAGTAATTTCAGTTATTTTAATAACCAAATCAGTTTTATCACTGATTTCTTCACTACATATTTCAGCCCCTGCTCTGGGGTTAAAACTGTCCAGGAAACTTGGAGCTACTTCTTGAGAGCTGAAACTACCTCTGGATAAGGTACAGATTAATAAGACCATTGATAAAAATCATTAAAAAGTTGCAGCATGCGTTGCCTTTTTTCAGCAGTGAGATGTGCTGCAGGGTTTAAGTTTTGGAGTCAGATGAGTATGTCTTCAATTCCTTTACCCTCTAAATGAGTGACCTTGTTAACTTTATCCATAAGAGTGTTACCTTGATACATTTCTTAGCCCTCTGTGTATTTATTTATTTTTATTTTTAAAAGAATATCCACATCTACCATCATGAGTGGGGGTAGAGAAATGGCACAAGACTGATGAGGTAACATATGAAAAATGTCTACTTCCGTATTTGACACATAGTAACTGATGAATATTAGTTTATTCTTTTTACTACCATTTTTTGTTTACTAACACTTTTCATTGATCTTTGCCCTGCCTAGGCAAACCTTCTGAATTGCTGAGGCTATTTTGTGGAGAATTACAGAGGCCACTAAACTCTTCCTTAACTCTTAGAGTGCAGCAGAAGTTGTAATAGCATCACTGAACTGAACATAATGATTACTGGGCAATCTCTCCCTCCCTCTCTCGTTGTCTTCCTTCCTCCCTTCCTTCCTCGCTTTTCTTTTTCCCCTTTTTCTGCTTTTCTTTCTCTCTTCTTCCTTTTTTCTTCTTCTCTTCTTTCTTCTCTTTCTCCTCTTCTTAAATATGAACAAATGTAAGAAATACAAATATGCTTTAAAAGTAAAAGTTCAACTTTATAAATATTAATCAATGAATATATGCTCTAATTTTATCTGAGGGTACTCAGTCATCTCTAACCTTTAATTTTATATGAGTTATTTTCCAGACTTATTTTTTTGCTTGGCTCATAGTAAAATGCTTAAAACCCATCACAAACTGGTTAAAATATTTTGTGTTCTCCTTGCATCAAAATGTAATTACTGCTGTATCTTTACAAGTTTGTTGTGTTTTATTCAGCTTACTAAAAAAAACTAATTTGTTTAATTTTGTGTAAACAAAATAATCAGTCAATTGATGAATTTTTAACTTTTTAACCAATTGTTTGAACATTAGGTAGGTAGATATAAGTTGTTATTCCACTGGAGCAGGCATGATAGGGAGGCATTTTCTTGCACTAGCAGAGATTATAGCTGCTGAAATAGACTTTTAAGGCATTAGACAAGTATTTGGTGGAGAATGGTTAATAAACGCTAATTAAGTCAGCTCCAAAGAAACCCTTGGAGGAAGATCAATATTATTAAGTGTTTAAACTAGCTTTTCACATTTACTGAATCTATATGGAACTGGGCAAGCTGCAATGCCTCCTTCACTTTCTTACTTTCTGCTCCCCTTTCATTTAAACTGAATGTTGGCTTGCAGCTCACACTTGTAATCATCTTTTTCTCTCTAGGAACTTATTTAAGTTGCCATATATACATCATATATTATATATATACTGCACAACATTCCTTAATGTTGAGTTACTGAGCTTGGCTGATATGAAAAGCTGCAGAATCTGCTAGTGCTAGATTAAAAATGTATATGAACAAGGCAAAAAATAAAAAAGGATCCCACTTGCTTCCTCCAAGGTAAAAGAAGATAAAACTGTGCTTGACTGACAAAGAAAATAAGAATAGTTCTGATTTTAGCATTAACTTCCATAATCTAGAGCTAAGTAATTGGTACTTGCCCACAAGCAAAATAAATCACCAGGTACACAGGATATGAAGTACATTATGAATACGAGCTGCTGCCAATTAATTATTGGTTAATTAACATACATCCTAAATTAATAATAATCATAGTAATAATGATAACAGCTAGCATAAATAGAATTATCTTACTCAGTGGCAGGTGCTCTACACTTTACATTTCATCTTCATGGCCATTGTACAAGGTAGGCACTATTATGATCCTCATTTTACAATGAGTAATCTGAAGGCTAGAGAATTTGGATAATTGCTAAGAACCACATAGCTATTAGATGATAGATTTGGGATCTGAATCCAGATAACACACTTCTACAGTCTATGTTCCATCTAAGACAATTTTTCATTTCTCACCATGTGCCAAATTCTAATCTTACTGAGGCTAAGTCCAGGACTGCAGAGTTGATAGAAAGACCACCAACAGATCTTTAGGCAATGCTTCATAGCAGGTAATTAAAATATTTGCATAGGAAAGTATTAGAAATAGAAAAAACTAAAATGATCAGAGACAACTCACTTAGGGGCCAGCATATTAGAAACTCTATCAGAACAATATCTGCCATTTTATGAGATAATTAATTTTCTAGTTTTATTCCTTTCTCACAATATCTGCAACAATCTTTACAGTTTTCAACAACACACTAATACTACAAATAAGAAGACATCATATTTATTAAATGCTTCAAATGCATCAAGCATTTAAAAAGGGCATTATATACACTATTTCATTTATTTCTTGCAAACTTATAAAAGAGATATTGTTTTATTTTAAAATTGAATATACTGGTACTTAGGAAGTTTACTATATAAATTAATAAACTACAAAATTAAGAAAATAAGTCAGAAAAACACACATTCCAACAAAGATATATTTTATAAGCACCCTTCTGGCAAAATTAAAATAGTATCTGCTGGTGTGGATGTGGGAACTCCGATATAGGTCACTTCATGCCCTGCTAGTGAGAGTATCGACTGGTGCATTTAAGCTGGAAATCACAGTGGAAGGCAGTTAAATTGCCCATGGCCCAGAAATTCTCATTTTGCATATATATATTCCCAAGATATACATCACAAAATTCTGCAAGGATATTAATTACAGCATTGTTCGTGATAATGGTTAGTCAGAGGTGTCCATCATATGAGGAAAAACTAGATAATGTGTGGTAGAAAGTCAACATGAGGTATCATGCAACGGTGAGAGGCAAATGAGTGTGTGAATATGTGTTTGTATGAATAGGTCTCAAAACCACTGCACAGAGTGGTATAAAATACTTGCAAATTACATATCTAAAAAGAAACTTGTATCCAGAATATACAAGATAATTTAAAACTCAAAACTAATATAAGAAATAGACTAGTCGGAAGTAAGCTAAGGATATGAATTGATATTTCTCTAAGAAATATATACAAATGGCCAATAAGCACATGAAAAGATGCCCAACATCATTAGTTATTAAGGAAATACAAATCAAAACCACAACGAGGTACCACTTCACACCCACTAAAATGTAAACAATAAAAAAGACAATAACATTATAATATTCAAATATTCAGTTCTCAGCAAAAAATTATGAAGCACACAAAGAAATAGGAAAGCATGACCCATTTAAATTTGACACAAATCAGCCCTAAAAAAGTTCAGACATGAGAAATATAGGACAGACATTTTAAAACAACTCTATTAAGTATGTTCAAAAAGCTAAACAGACATAACTCTCCCTAGCCTTTTCTCCTAGGCCTTAGTTCATCTGTTGTGTGTCTCAACCATAATCTTTTGCCCCAGCCATCTGATGCTTTTCTGGCCAGAATGAGTTCCAAGACAGGCAAAGAAGGGAAAAGTGACTTGAGTCCTTCAGGCAGTTCTCAGCCAGACATTAGAAATATAAGACAGACACTTTAAAACAACTCTATTAAGTGTGTTCAAAAAACTAAAGGAAAATATGGACAAAGAACTAAAGGAAATCAGAAAACAATGTATTAACAAAATAATATCAGCAAAGAAATAAAAATTTGAAAAGGACTAAACAGAACTCCTGGAGCCAGAAAGTACAATAACTAGAATAAAATATTTGTTGAGAAGAATCAATAGCAGATTTGGCAGGCAGAAGACAGAATCAGGAACATGAGGATAGGATAACTGATATTTTCCTGTCTGCAAAGCAGAAAAAAAAAAGAAATGAGAAAAATGAACTGAGTGTGATAGACCAGTGGGACACCATCAAGTAGCCTAATGTCTGGTTAATAGGACTTGTAGAAGAAAGTAAAAAATAGAAAATTTATGTGAGTGTTAATGGCTAAAAACTTCACAGCTAAACTGACATATGTATAGTCGTCCTAATCCTAAGCGAATTCAAAGTCCACTAGAATTATTCATACAAACACTCACTCTTTTAATTCTCTGATCTCATTATCTCCATGAACTTCATTCTTACTCCACTTTGGTTACTTGCTCCAATTGCTTCCCTACAGCTTTTCACATCACTCAAAATTGCTTTTTCTCTGAAATAAGAAATTCAATTGCCCACTTTCTCAATGCATTCCAAATCCTTATGGCTAGCTTACTTAGTTACCTCCATTATAAGTATTCTTCAGCTTCATCAAGATCTGCAGCCTTCTAATTTCTCCCACATTCTTAGTCTTGTAATCGTATTCTTTCTTTCCTCCCTAAACTGATTCTGATTCTATACCATTTTAAAATAGATTGAGTCCTCTCCTATAGCATCCCAGCTTTCTAAACCTCCACCTTTTCTTATGCCTGTACCTTGACTGTAGGTAGCTACTACTCCATATTTTTACCCTCTAACATGTCATTAACACAACGTAGTTTTACCCTCCGCACACCCAAAATCTGTTCTTTCCAATTTGATTCTTGAACTATATGTGTTTAAATTCAACAGATACTTCATGCATCTTATGTTACTTAATTGTCTTTAGTATTTGCACTATTTACCAGTCCCACTTTAAAACACTCTCTTTCCGTGGCTTTCATGACACTCAACGCTACTGGGATTGAGTAGCATCAACAAAATATTTTCTTGAGTTTTCTGTTCAACTTTTAAATATTGAGAATCTAAGAGACAATTTTCTATACTTTTCTTTCACTCAATGTCAGCAACCCTCATATGTTTTGGGGACTGTCTTAGTCTCTTTGTGTTGCTATAAAGGAATACCTGATGCTGGGTAATTTTTTTTTAAAGGCTTATTTGGCTCAGGGTTCTGCAGGCTGTTCAAGAAGTGTGGTGTCAGCATCTGCTTCTGGCTAGGGACTCACTATTTCCACTCATGGAGGAATGTGAAGAAGAGATGGCATGTGAATATCACATGGTGAGAGAGAAAGGAAGAGAGGAGGGGAAGATGCCAGGTTTTATGTATTTATTTATTTAACAACCAGATTGCATGGGAAGTAACAGTGAGAACTAACTCACTCCCATGAGAATGATGCCAAACCATTCATGAGGGATCTGCCTCCAGGACCCAAATACCTCCCAATAGGCCCTAACTCCAACACTGGGGATCAAATATCAACATGAAACCTGGAAGGGCCAAACAAACCATAGCAAAACCAGGGCAGAGACTTTCAGTAAAAGCCATGCCTTGGTTAGTAGTAGATTTGCGGCGGCAGCAAATCTCTATATTTTTTGTGAATTACAATGACAAGTTCACTTATTATCATCGGTGTGGGGTGACAGCACTTCAGACCAATAACAGATTCAACCCCACTGTGTTGGTGGGGGCAGGTAGAATAAGGAGGAAAAAAATAGTGATTTTTAAATCTAAATTAAAAGACCATAGGATGTCTTCATTCACTGCAAGGTGATAATTTGTCAACATATTGAAAGACCCATGGAAATTAATATCAATATTTTCTGAAGAAGAGTTTTGCTGAAAGAGATTTCTGCTTCAGGTGGTGAAGGAGTTTAGAACACACCACCGTAAAATATGCCACTCTGGCGAATTTTACTTACATATTTTACTTACTTTTCCACAACTGTCTTTCTTGGTTTAACCCAGTATAAAAGCATTTAAGTTTTATCAGTTCTTTCAGTAATCATTTCCTTATGAGGGCTCACTTGTCACATAAACCCATATTAAATAAATGTGTATATGTTTTCCTAGTGCTTAATCTGCCTTATGTCAAGTTAAGTCTCAGGCACAACCAGAGACCCTAAGAAAAGAGAGGTAGAGTTTTGCCTCTTCTAAAGTGGGAAATAAAAGCTGTTAGATTTAGATTTATTTAGTAAAGTTTAGAACATGTTGATGCAACATGAGGTTGGATAAGTACAAATTTCCTATAAAAACAAAAGTGCTTTGGGCATTTGGCATTAAGTAATGAGAAATAAATGTCAGGGTAAACCTCAATTCTTTCCCAGTATAATTCCCATTAAAATTATATGTTCAGAGGAAACATTTTATAAATATATTTACCCCTTTCCCAGACCTATTCTGTAAATAATTACTCACTTTACCTGTTGGAGATTTTGAGGCTCAGAATACAACACTACATTGAGACCTTCTCCTCAAAAGCAGCATCAGAAGCAAAGTTTCTCTCTGGCCTTTTCCTGCTCTCCTGTCACTCACCTCTCATCCTCCCAGAGGCAGGACATAGAAACTCAAAGCTCTCTTTCTTAAGGTAGGTCATAGAAATAAAAACTCCCTTTCCCCAAAGCCAGCCATAAAACCTAAACATAGTATTACAACTTTATGACATATTTTTGTGTAAGAACTGGCCATAAAGAAATTCTATGACCTACCTTCTTTGATTGTAGGTCATAATACCCCCATTCCAGAGAGATCCCTGCCCCAGACCTGGAAGAAAGAAAGGCTGCACAGAAAGTCCAAGAGGAATCTGAATAAACAGCCCTTGTTGGGTTTTGCCTCTCAATCTATTACTATTAGATCCTACTCTTTTTATCCAATCACATTTCTACCTGGCTGTTCCTGCTTCATCAAACCTGAGTATGAAACCAGACAATGTGTACCTTTGGGTTTTCATTTCCGATGGCTTTCATGTCACACAAAACTATGATTAAATGTGTTATGCTTTTCTCTTGTTACCCTGTCTTTTGTTATAGAAGTGTCAGCCATAATCCTTATAAAGAAGAAGAAAGGGATCACACCCTTTGCATCCCTACAGGGCCTCCCTTACTGCTCCGAAGGCAGAAAACCAGGTTGGATACAGCCTTGTCACATGTATTTCAATTTTTAAAATCTGTAATTTTCCTCCAATTAAAGAGTTACATTACTAAAGCATCTATTTTAGGTGAAATCTTCATAGATTTAATGTTTTTGTGCTAAGAAGAAAATGGATATGGTTTTAAAATCAACCAAGAAAAGTTTCTTAAAGAAAGTTGATGGTTAGACTGCAAGTTGGAGAACTATGTAGAAAGAGATTCATCATTCTGTGGCATAAAGCTGCTCACAGTAAATACTTGCTCAAATCAATTAATTGCATCCAGAATGGTTTCAAACTTCTATCAGTGGGTAATCGAGGTTCTCCAAGAGTGTTGCCTCAATGTGTATTTTTAGCCTTCTCTCTCATAGAATTTATTAAACAAAGAAATAAATACAGCCTTGCTTTATATCTAGGTAAATACATTCATTATCATCTAAACATGTCTTCTCATTTCTAACTCTGTGATTATATTTCTTGCACTGCTTCTCTCACCTGGAAGGACCACCTTAGCTTTTTTATCTGTTTACATGCTATACTTACCTAAAGTATAAGTAGATGCGCTTTAAAAAAGTTTTTGACTGATAATTTAGCCCATTGTGATCTATTTCTTTCTAGACTCCTTTTCATGTAATGAGGTTATGTTTTAAACAAGTTAATATATAAAATGGGTTATACCCAAGCACATATGTTTTCTAACCATTTATACTTGGAGGATGTCACCACTGCATTTATTGATATTTGACTATTCCCATAACAGTATATGCTGGTCTTTACTGTTATTTTACTGTTATGTTTCTCAATGTTTTTTCCAGTAGTTCATAATACTTTATTACCTAGGGGACATAGCTTTACTTCTTCACATTGAATGAAGCTATTAACACACACTGCAAGTTCAATTAATAACTGAAGACATAAATATTCAAGAAAGGTAAAGGAAAGAGGGAGAAATAGAAGGCAGACAAGAAAGGTAGAAAGAAACAATGAAAAAGGAGAACATGGAACAACTAAAGTGGTCCTCATTGGTCACTAAGCCCTTAATGACTTTATAAACACATTTTGAAAACAGCCTGAAAAGTTAAGTCTGTGAGTTAACATTTGTAAAATTGATTAAATATTATACAGTTCTCTACAGATATAAAGCATTAAAAATCATCTAAATCTAAAACCAGGGTAGCTTTTGCTCTCAATATTGTTGCACTAAAAATCATCTAAATATAAAACCAGGGTAGCTTTTGCTCTCAATATTGTTGAATTGTATTTTAAATTTGTTTCACACTGCTCTGTCCCTTTGTTAATTTAATGAAAATTGCAAAATACTTTTGGAATTTGGAATGTACAGAGTAAATTCCAATGAAATTCTGTGACGAGTCATCATCCTTTTACTAAGACATACTTGTCTTGTTTTTTTTTTTTTTCCAGAGAGTCAAAAGCCCTTAACTATAGACAATAAATTTGCTATGTAACAGGAATTTTAAAACTCATTTTAAATCTCTTCATCACTTTAAATGTACACTAAAGAAAGCAAGTTATACTTGCTAAAGGCATCATTTGATTTTATGGTCATTTAAAAGTCTCATATATTTTACAATTGGCATTTTCAAATATATAAATATATATTTACACATAATATCATATGTTTTCCAAATATGCTATTAAAATCTAGTACAAATTTTTGAGCAAGATTCTTATGGTTAATTGTTTACCATTAAAATAAACTACAGTTTCTATGCATCCTGAGGTTGATTTTATTTATTTTAGTTTAAAATTTTTTAAAAATTATTTCTAAAAATTTTGTGAGTACATAATAGTTGTATATATTTATTGGGTATGTGAGATGTTTTGATAGAGACATGCAATGTTAAATAAGCATATCAAGGAAAATGGAGTATCCATCCCGTCAATTATTTATCTTTTGTGTTACAAACAATCTAATTGCACTATTTATTTTTTAAAATACAATTATTATTGACTATAGTTACCCTATTGTGCTATCAATTTGTATGTCTTATTTTTTCTATTTTTTTTGTACTCATTAGCCATCCTCACCTCCCACGCCAAACCCCTATTACTCTTTCCAGCCTCTAGTAATCATCCTTCTACTTTATATGTTCATGAGTTCTAGATTCCATGAATAAGTGAGAACATGTGATGTTTATCATTCTGTGCCTGGCTTATTTCACTTAACATAATAATCTCCAGTTTCATCCATATTGTTGCAAATGACAGGATCTCATTTGCTAAGTACGTGACTAAAAAAGAAAAAAAAAGTTGGTTGCTAAACAATTTTTAATACAAGAGGCATTCAATTAGTTAAAAAGAGATACTTTTAAATAGAATAAAGGGGATATGTCTATATGTTTCTAAAACATTAACAACATTTTACACCTACAGGTAAAATTTTAAATTTCCTCTGTTATCTATTGAATGTCTATAAAATGTGTCTCTTGTTTGCATTTCCTAGCTGACAGTTTTTGTTGTTGTTGTTGTTTTGTTTTGTTTTGAGACAGAGTCTCGCTCTGTTGCCCAGTCTGGAGTGCAGGGTGCAATCTCGGCTCACTGCAACCTCTGCCTCCTGGGTTCAAGAGATTCTCCTGCCTGAGCCCCCTGAGTAGCTGGGATTACAGGCGCACTCCACCACACCAGGCTAATTTTTGTATTTTTAGTAGAGACAGGGTTTAACCATGTTGGTGAGGCTGGTCTCAAACTCCTAACCTTGTGAACCACCCGCCTCGGCCTCCCAAAGTGCTGGCATTACAAGCAGGAGCCACCGCGCCTGGCCTGGTCAGCTGACAGTTTTTCTATTTGAAATATTTTAAATTTATTTGTAGAAGGCATTTAAATTTAAATATTGTAGATAAGGTATTAGTTTGGAACTATTCAAATAATAATGCTAAAATCAAGTATGTTAAAAATGCATAGTCAACAGAATTTTGCTTCCAACAGTGTATTGGGCAAGATACTCTAAAAAAACCTCCTGTTACAGAACTACTATATTCTGGATAAAACATATTTTCAATATTTCTGGCTCACAAAGAGTCACGGTGTTTCCAAGGATGCTCCATCCTGCTCCCAAAAGAACAATGAAATAAAATGCCATGAGCTGAAAGAAGAAGTGCAAACAATGACTAACAAATCAACTAAAGCAGAAACACTTCTCTGAAAAATAAATGCTTAAATGTGTGCAAGTTTGAAGACTAAATCTGGGACCAGTGCATATGAAGACTTAAATTAACCAGAGTCATTCACATTGAATCTGCACCCTTTGGAGCTAAGTTATTCCCAGCTTGGCAGTATCTCTTGTAACTTGGCAAATACAAATGCTAATTTCCTCTGAAGAAAATTATTCACAATTAGGGCCAGGAGTAATGTCACTGATTGAGATCATTGTCAAAGATTCCCAAGCCACCAAGGACAAGCCAGAAGAAACACAGACATAGGGGCATAAGGACTTTGAATTCAAATGATCACACAAGGAATTTTTTTAAATATATGAAAAAAGTTCAAATTAATAGGATTTTACCTAAAACACATACTGAAAATGAACAGGAAGTTTTGGAAAAGAAACAACTCTTTTTGAATTAAGAAAATATAAACGATAAATCAAAATCTCTGTAACAGATAGCAGTATAATAAAATTTGAGGACTTCAACATGTCACCAACAGCACTAGACAGATAATTGAGACAGAAAATCAAAAGAAACTGAATTTAAACTGGACTGTAGATCAAATGGACCTAGTAGACATTAACAGAACATTCTACGCAACAAATGTAGAATACATATTTTTGTCATCTATGCATGAAATATTCCCCAAGATAGACCATATGCTTAGTTGTGAAGCAAGTCTCAGTAAATTTTCAAAAAAGTAGAAATCATATCAAGTATCTTTTTGGAACACAGTGGAATAAAATTAGAAATCATTACCAAGAGCAACTCTCAAAACTATACAAATATATGGAAAATAAAAAACTTGTTCCTCAATAATCATTTGTTAAATAATGAAATTAAGGCTGAGATTCATAAAATTTTTAAGTAAATGAAAATACACACAACATATCAAAACCTCTGAGGTACAGCAAAAGCAATGCTAAGAGGAAAGCTTATATCACTAAATGCCTACATCAAAAGGATATAAAGTTCTCAAGTTAACAACCTAATGCCACACTTTAAGGAACTAAAACACAAGAACAAACTCAAAACTACCAGAAGAAAAGAAATAACAGAGATCAGAGCAGAACTAAATGAGATTGGGACCAAAAAAAAAAAATAATACAAAGGATCAATGAAATGACAAGTTAGTTTTTTGAAAAGATAAATAAAATTGATAGAATGCTAACTAGACCAACCAAGAAAAAAAGAGGGAAGATTCAAATAAACACAATCAGAAATGATAAGGGTGATATCACAACTGGTACCACAAAAATAAAAAAGATAATCAGAGACTACAATAAGAATCTCTACACACACAGACTAGAAAATGTAGAGGAAATGGATAAATTCTTAGAAATATACAACCTCCTAATATTGAGCCAGGAAGAATTAGAGACCCTGAACAGACCAATGATAAGAAATGAAATTGAGTCAGTAATTGATAATCATCTAACAAATAAAAACCCAGGATCTGACAGATTCACAGCCCAATTTTGCCAGATGTCTTACACAAAGAAGAGCTGGTACCTATCTTACTAAAAATTATTCCAAAAAAATCAAGGAATAGGGATTCCTCCCTAACTCATTCTATGAAACAAGTATCACCCTGGTACCAAAATCGGGCAAGAACACAACAACAAAAATAACCTACAGGCTAATATCATTGATGAACATAGTAGCAAAAGTTCTCAATAAAATACTAGCGAACTGAATTTAACAGCACATCAAAAAGTTAATACATCACAGTCAAGTGGGTTGTCTGTTAACACATCACAGTCAAGTGGGTTGTCTTTCAGGAATGCAACATATCCAAATCAATAGGTGTAATTCACCACATAAACACAATTAAAACCAACAATCATAGATCATCTCAATAGATGCAGAAAAGCATTTGATAAAATCCAACATCCCTTTATGATAAAAAGAAAACCTTCATCAAACTAGTCATTGAAGGAACATACATCAAAATAATAAAAGCCATATACAACAAACTCAAAGTAATATCATACTTAATGAGGAAAAGATGAAAAGTACCAGAAAAAGACAAGGATATCCACTTTCACCACTCCTGTTTAACATAGTGCTGGAAGTCCTAGCCAGAGAAATCAGGCAAGAGAAAGAAAGAAAAGCCTCTAAATTGGAAAAAAAAAATTGAAATCAAATTATTTCTGTTTGCTGGCGACATGATATTTTACAAATAGAAAACCCTAAAGACTCTTCCAAAAGATTCCTAGAGTTGAGAAATGACTTTAGTAAAGTTCCAGCATACAAAAATCAATGTACAAAAATTAGTAGTATTTCTATACATTCTATACATAGTATTCAAGTTGCAAACCAAATGAAGAACCCAATTTAATTTACAATAACCACAAAAATATAAAAAAGAATACATCAAGCCAAGAACGTGAAAAATTTCTAAAAGCAGAACTACAGTAGTAATAAAAGAAATTATAGATGACACAATCAAATGGAAAAACATCTCATATTCATAGATTGAAAGAATCAATATAGTTAAAATGACCATATTGCTCAAAGCATATACAGATTCAGTGAAACTCCTATTGAATTACCAACATCATTTTTCACAAAATTAGGAAAAAAAATTCTGAAATTCTTGTGGAACCAAAAAAGAACCTCAATAGCCAAAGCAGTCCTAAGCAAAAAGAACAAAGCTGGAAGTGTCACATTACCCAACTTCAAATTATGCTACAAGGCTATAATAACAAAAATAACATGGTATTGGTACAGAAACGGACACATAGATCAATGGAGCAGAATAGAGAACCTGGAAATAAAGCTGCGTATCTATAGCCAACTGATTTTTTACAAAGTTGATTAAAAACATACAATGGGAAAAGGGTACTGTCTTCAATAAATGGTGCTGGGAAAATTGGATAGCCATATGCAGAAGAATGAAGCTGGAACCCTGTCTCTCATCATGTGCAAGTCATCTCATCTCAAGATGGATTAAATAGTTAAATCTAAGACCCAAAACTATAAAAAAAAAAAACTTGAAAAAAGCTGAGAAATAACTTGAAAAAAGCTGAGAAATATGGACTCTGCCGTAAGCAAAGAATTTATGACTAAGACCTAAAAAGCAGAGGCAACAAAAACAAAAATAGACAAATGGGACTTAAACTTGAAAGCATCTGCACAGCAAAAGAAATAATTAACAGAGTGAACAGACAACCTGAGGAATGGGAGAAAATATTTGTAAACTATGCATCCAACAAAGGACTAATATCCACAGTCTACAAGGAACTCAAACAATCCAACATACAGAAAACAACCCTAAGAAAAAGTGGGCGAAGGTTATGACCAGACAGTTCTCTAAAGAAGACATACAAGGAGCCAGAAAACATGAACAAATGCTCAACATCACTAGTCATAAGAGAAATGCAAATTAAATCATTGATAGTGTCTCAATGATATACTATCTCACACCAGTTAGAATGGGTGTTACTAAAAAGTAAAAAAAAAAAAAAAAAAAAAACACAAAAAACAGATGTTGTTGGTAACAATGTGGAGAAAAAAATATTTATACATTGTTGGTGGGAATGTAAATTAATCCAACCTCTATGAAAAACAGTATGGAAATTTCTCAAAGAACTAAAGATAGAATTACCATTTAACTCAGCAATTGCACTACTGGTAACTACCCAAAGGAAAATAAATTGTTATGTAAAAAAGACACCTGCACTATATGTATGTTTATCTCATTGCTATTCACAATAGCAAAGTCATGGAATCAACCTATGTATCCGTCAGTGGTGGACTGGATAAAGAAAATGTGGTACATATACACCATGAGCTACTACACAGCCATAAAAAGATTAAATCATGTCTTTTGTCCCAACATTGATGGAACTGGAGGCCATTATTCTAAGTGAAATAAGTCAGAAACAGAAAATCAAATACTGCCTGTTAACACTTATAAGTTAGAGCTAAACAATAGGTATACATGGACATACAGAGTGAAATAAAGACACAGGGCACTTCAAAAAGGGGGAGTTTTGAAGGAAGGTGAAGGTTAAAAAAATTACCTATAAGGTACAGTGTTTACTTTTTGGGTGAGAGGAACCCTGGAAGCCCAAACCTCACCATTACACAATATATCCATGTAACAAATCTGCACAGGTACCCCCTGAATCTATAAAAATGAGTAAATAATAATAAGAATAATTAAGCCTTTAGATAGTTTAAACAATAGACAGATTCACCTGAAAGAGATATTTGTGAACTAGAAGTTAGATTTGAAGCTATTACTCTGAAAACAGCACAAAACATGTCCTTTTCCCACTTTCTCTTTTATGTAGAGAAAAAATGAGGAAGAGATATTGAGGATAAAAGGTGAAGGGTGACTGTAAATCCAGGTGTAACTCCCAATAGAAAAAAAAATAGAGAAAATGGAGGCTTGATATATTTGAAAAAATAGTAGATGAAGATTATTTGGAAAGGACAAAACACTTGAATTTGCAGACATCAAAAGCAGAATATATTTGAAACAAAGTAAATAAAAATATTTCCACAAATAAAAACTTCAGAAAAGCAAACACAAAGAAAAGGTATTTCAATGTAGCCAAAAGAAAAAAATGTAAAAAATAAAGACCATTAGACAATATTCTCAACAGCAGCAACAGAGACCAGAAGATATAAACTATACAAGAGAAAATGATTGCTTCTTAAGGATTGTTTTCCAAGAACATGATGAGCTCTAAAACTATTGTATTATTTGCAAGTGTATTATACTGATTGACCTTTATGCTTTGATAAGTTAAGTTATGCATTATAGAATTCCAGAGGTAATTAAGAAGAAAACTTAACATATACAAATATCTTTATTAAGCATTATATCAATGTAACAATTCTGCACATGCACCCCAATCCAAAATTATATATATATGTATGTAAATATGAAATAAAAATAAAATATACAAGCAAGTAGAAAAAATAAAATAATCCAAAAACTTCTGGGCAATATAAATGAAAAGGTAAGATTAATAATTCTAAGAATACAAAATAGCAATAATTCTAAAAATGCAAAAATAGCAAAATAGAGACAAATTTTAAGTTAGAGATTTCAGAATAAAATTGAAATAAATTAAAAGAAATTTAAAAAGAATAAAAATATAGGCTATTTATGAGACGGCACAGTGACCCCTTTTAGGAAACTGCCAGTTACCTCTGTACCTCAAAGCATGGAAGAAAAGGAAAATCTTGAGTTCCTCCAACGGAATTTTCCAGGCACCTAGCTAGCCATGAGAAGTAAATCAGCAACCTGAGAAACAAGAAGATAACAGTACCTTAAAATAATATCCAAGGAAATTAGAGCCACAAAATATTTGGTTCTCAATAGAAACTAAAGATAGCATCCTATCATGTGTCCCTGAATGGTTTCTCAGAAACCTAGACTCCTACCAAACAAAAATTGCTGCCTGCTGACATGTAGACCTCAGATAATGGGAAACTGAGGACTAAACTCTGACTTCCTTTCTTTGTTCTAAATTTCTTTCTGAGAATCCTGGAGGTATTCATGCCACAGGCCAAAGCCACCATTCCTTTCTGCTGACCCAAATTTTTAGACAAATCTTTTCCTCCTTTACCAATCACAAATCAGAAAATTTATGTATTATTTAGCATTTGTCTTTTTGTGCTTGGTTTATTTCACTTAGCATAATGTCTTATGTTGATCCACATTGTTATGAATGACAGAATTTCCCTTTTCTAAGGCTGAATAATATTCTGTGTGTGTGTGTGTGTGTGTGTTGTGTGTTACATTCCTATATCCATTTATCCACAGATGCTGTAGTTTTCCTGTACTTTCCCTTTTCTAGATTAAGTAAATTCATTTCTATACTATTTAGCATAGAATTGTTATGAATCAACGTTGTTTTTTCATTAAATGCTTTTTTTGCATCTACTTGTGTGATTGATTTGTCTTTTATTTCTTCAATGTGATAAAGTACATTAACTGATATCTAATGTTTAACAAATCTTGCATTTCTTAAATAAAATTAATTTGGTTATAAGGCATTATCCTCATTAGATATTAGTAGATTTAGGTTACCAAAATTTCTTTAATATCTTTGTCTCTATGTTTATCAGTAAAATTGGTCTGTAAATTTCCTTTTTCTGTACTTCCTTGTTAAGTTTTGGCATGAAGATTAGGCTAATCTCATAAAAGAGCTGGTCAGTATCTGCCAGTTGTTTTGTTTTGTTTCAGAAAGAAAAACCATAAAAATGATGACATATGCTGGGTACAGTGGCTCATGCCTGTAATCCCACCACTTTGGGAGGCTGCAGCGGGCGGATCACTTGAGGTGAGAAGTTGAAGACCAGCCTGGCCAACATGGTGAAACCCCCGTCTCTACTAAAAAATACAAAAATTAGCTGGGCATGGTAGTGGGTGCCTGTAGTCCCAGCTACTGAGGAGGCTAAGGCAGGAGAATTGCTTGAACCCGGGAAGCTAAGGTTGCAGTGAGCCGAGATCACGCCACTGCACTCCAGCCTGGGAGACAGAGTAAGACTCTGTCTCAAAGAAAAAAAACAATGGAGACGTACACCTGCAAAAATCATCACATATTAATTTATGCAAAGGACAGTATGAAATTGTTTTGTATTTCTTAGGGGCCATATAGATTTGAATTGTTCTAGGCAAGATTTTACTATAATATCATAATTGTAGGTATCAGATCCCCCAAACAGTATAAAAATCCTCAGGGTGATAACGTTCTTATTCACAAAAATGTCAGAACTCCTTTTGCTCAAAACTGGTCATTTGGCTGGATGCTCTTGGGTAAAGTAGAACATATATTTTATTTTATCAATCATTATCTCTAAATTTAATTTTTATATTATTTGTAGCATACTATGAGTAATGAGAAAGTACACAAAGCAATAAATTTTTGACTCCTCCATGAATTTATCATAATGTTATAATCTTACAATAATTATAGTAACCATTATTGAGTAACTATTGTGTAGCTGGGATTATATGGGCATAATAAATATATGGGCATTTTGTGTATATATATATACATATATATGTGTGTATATAAATATATAACATATATGTGTATATATAACATATATAGTTAATATATATAAAACATATATGTGTATATATATAAAATGTATATATGTGTGTGTATATATATAAAATCCTTTTATGCCATTCAACAGTCTGTGAGGTGAGAATTAACATGTCCATTTGATAGCTGAAGAGATGTCCTCTCAGAAGTGTTACATAACCTGCTCATCAAATATGTGGCAGATACAGGATCTGAATCTAGATCTGACACTGAAGTCCTCATTTTTCCATTGTGTTGTGACTTCTCCTACTATATGTGTACCCAGACGTATTCATTCTTTCTTCCATTCAAGCAATGTAGGAGGTACTGTACTGGAGACTAGATAAAAAGATGAATGAGATAGACATGGCCCCAGTCTCAAATTCTAGTGCAAAGACCAACAATTACAAAAGCATTTACAGCTAATGGCTAAGTACTGCGGAAGAAGAAGGGCAGGGGCATCTATTTTAGTCTAGGAAAAGTGAACTTAGCCAGTACTGGAAGAGTGAGTATTATAAATGCTAGGTATGTGAGTAAAGTTAACTCCAAGAAACTGCACTGGATGGTCTTAAAACTTTTCAACTATAAATTATAAAAGCTTGGGCTGGGTGCGGTGGTTCAACCCTGTTATACTAGCAGTTTGGGAGGCTGAGGCAGGCGGATCACTTGAGGCCAGGAGTTTGACACCTGCCTAGCCAACATGGCGAAACTCTGAAACTCTGTCTCTACTAAAATTACAAAAATTAGCCGGGCTTGTTGGTGCAGGCCTGTAATCCCAGCTACTTGAGAGGCCGAGGCACGAGAATCTCTGGAGTCTGGTAGGCAGAGGTTGCAGTGAGCGGAGACACTGCACTCCAGCCTGGGCAACAGAGCAAGACTCCATCTCAGAAGATAAAATAAAATAAAATAATTAAAAATAAAAAAATTATAAAAGCTTAAGAGCCAGTGAATACTTTCTAGTGTCTCTCTTTATGAAGCCAATTAATATACACATTAAAAAATTAAATTTTTTATGTTTTTTAAAAATTATTCACCCAGAAATTTACTTGGGGTTGGAAAGCAACTACATTAAAATGCATGTATGTCAATATGCCTAGGTATCCTTAATATTTACATTACTTCTAAAATGACTGTATCACAAAAGATGTATAACTTTTGTGAGTGCCTTAAAAAACACTTTCTGTTAATAAACTAAGTGCATAAGGAGTTCATCATCCCTTTCAAGCTAGGAAGTCAAGGCAGGAAGAAAATATTCAAGTAAAAACACACTGAATTAGTAAAACACAATGTGGATCCCAGAAAATTAAAATTCTAAGTGCATAGTAGTAATCGTGATGTCTCCATTAGTTTATATTAATTTGTTTTAATTTAAAGGATTTTGGTTCCTCAAGAAATCCTTCTTTAATTATACACATTTGGGGAATATATAGTTGTAGAAATGAGTACATATTAGATGCAGATTGAGATAGAAATGTACATGGAAGTCAAGGTGAAGTAGAGAGATATGATACAAAATAGATGATGTAACAAGCATAACTTCACTACATGTAGTAGTTTTTAAGAGCTGCCGTAGCAAAGCATCAGAAACCGAGTAGCTTCAACAACAGACATTCATTTTCTTATAGTTTTGGAGGCTCAAAGCCCAGAATCAAGGTGTTGGCAGGATTGTCTCCTAATAGCTACAAGAAATAATCTGTTCCATGCCTCTCTCCAATTTCTGGCAGTTTGCTGATATCTTGGACATTTCTTGGCTTGTAGATGTTCACTTTCATCTCTGCCTTCATGTTCACGTAGCATTGTCTCTGTTTGTGTGCCTTCCCCTCTATCCAAATTTTCTATTTTTTTAAGGACACAGTCATATTGGATTAGGGGCTACCCTAACCAAATAATCTTAACTTGATCATCTGAAAAGACCCTTTTTCTAACTAAGGTCACATTCATAGGTGCTAGGGCTTAGAACGTCAGCATCTTTTGGAAGAGGGTTCAGCCTATACCACTACATGCAATATTAAATAAGTGTAATTTTATGAAACAATCTTCAGGTGACTAATTTGAATATCACATAGATATATAATAGTATCTCTTAAAACTCCCATCAACTTATTTTAAAATTTACATATTTAAAAGTAGTTTCCATTTATTAATATGACAGACCATATACTTGAAGATAGAATTATAAGTGGAAAAATAAGAAGAAAAAATTTAAAAAACCTATAATGAGAAATGAATTACATTTTCACTTTGTAGAGCTGTGATACGCATTTTCCTTTTTATCCTTTTTACTTTGTCATTAAATTAACATAGATTCACAAGAAATGTCATACTAATTGGGATATCTTTGAATCTGGTGTAGAAAAAGGTCACACTTAATCAAAGCAGGCCAGAATATTCATGAAGTCTTGGTCTTGGCCATACCTTAGCATCATAGGTTTCATACCGAATTTATACTGTGTATACATTGCATAAGTTCATTAAGTTATTTAAAGGTAACATGATTTTAAACATCACATTTCAGAACCGTGAAAGTTAAAAAGGAAAGCCCTCTTCACATAGTTATATAAATAATAAAAATCCAAAACAATAAACATCTTTTGTAGTCTTAGATGTACAAATTTTTTAAAGCTATCTTTATTATAATTACTAAGATGGGCTAATTTAAAAATATAAAATTAAAATTGGGTAATACAGTAAAAATATTTTATATTTTTAAGTAGAAGAAGAAGAACTTGAATCGACTGCCATCGAATAATTTCTGCAAATATATTAGGCTTTAGATAAAAATTAGTCATAATAGCAGTGACAAAACAAATCTATGTAGGTTTTACCTATATTAATGCCATAAAAACTTGACTCCCTCAACATTCTTATTTAAAGTTCTGAAATCCTTTTGTGATTTTATTCTTTTCGATATGATTATATGAGCGATTACCTGATAATGTTCCTCTGGGCTTGTTCCATGTATGATATAGGGTAACAGATTTATTTATTACGAAGACACCAAATCAGTCAGAGTCCTACCAAGAATGTAAACTCTGCTCAAAGAAGCAAAATCTATAATCTACTCAAAGAAGCAAAAAGTAAAAGGGATTGCTTACAGAGGTAACAGATATAATGAGAAGCCAAACAAAGTAGCGACGTAACAGGAAAATTTGCTATAGCAGGAAGTTGTGCTACGAACCCTAGGCTGGATTAACAAAGGGAAAAGTGGTTTTGGCACAGCCCAGCGGCGTGATTGCCCAGGTGGAATCATTGTGGGTCTCTCTGTCTGGAGGCAGTGTCATTAAGGAGATGCACCTGTTGCTCATACCACCTGATGCTGGGAGAATGAGAAATACCTTGGCTTCTCTCTTGCTCCTTACCTCCTATTGACTGAAAAACTAGTGAACATGAAGATTGATTCTATCAAATATAGACAAGCCAAAAAAGAAGAAACACTCAACAAAGGGAGATTTTCATACAGGGAATTGGTCACACTACTAGCAAGAAAACTGAAAGGCACTAAAGTCAATGACTCTAAAAATAGGATAACATCATTCAGCAGGGCAGATGCTTTCTAATTTTTGCTTGGTTTGACGAAATTGGAGAGGAACCTAATTGACTTATTAACTGATGAAATATGGTTGATGGCAAGTCACAATGGGACTTTTGGCATGAAATATGCAAAACAGTCAAGGAATTAAACAACATGGCTGTAAAAGTGTCCTTTATTTTCCTATGCTACTGTTTGTGAACATGATTTCTCTCAATGACTATTTATAAACATACACACACAGAGCAAAATTTCTGCTAAAACTAGCCTCATTTTGAAATGTCCACCAACATATGTATAGAATAATTGTGAATATATTCAGCTGCCTCACCCATCCTAGTAAGAGATGCATTTTACAGTAGTATTTTATTTAAGGTTATTTTCAAATGTCATATTTATATTTTTAAAAAACTGTAAATTATAAATAATTTCAATTATAATTTAATCTAGAAGAACAATTTTATTTCTTTGAATATTATGGTTCCAAGACATTTTAACATAAATTTATATTTATATGTGTGTAAATATAAAATAAATATTTATATTTATATGTGTGTAAATATAAAATAAATATTTATATTTATATGTGTGTAAATATAAAATAAATATTTATATTTATATGTGTGTAAATATAAAATAAATATTTATATTTATATGTGTGTAAATATAAAATAAATATTTATATTTATATGTGTGTAAATATAAAATAAATATTTATATTTATATGTGTGTAAATATAAAATAAATATTTATATTTATATGTGTGTAAATATAAAATAAATATTTATATTTATGTGTGTAAATATAAAATAAATATTTATATTTATATGTGTGTAAATATAAACATTTATATTTATATGTGTGTAAATATAAACATTTATATTTATATGTGTGTAAATATAAACATTTATATTTATATGTGTGTAAATATAAACATTTATTTTTATATGTGTGTAAATATAAACATTTATTTTTATATGTGTGTAAATATAAACATTTATATTCATGTGTGTAAATATAAACATTTATATTCATATGTGTGTAAATATAAACATTTATATTTATATGTGTGTAAATATAAACATTTATATTTATATGTGTGTAAATATAAACATTTATATTTATATGTGTGTAAATATAAACATTTATATTCATATGTGTGTAAATATAAACATTTATATTCATATGTGTGTAAATATAAACATTTATATTCATGTCTGTAAATATAAACATTTATATTCATATGTCTGTAAATATAAATATTTATATTCATATGTCTGTAAATATAAATACGTATTTATATTTATATGTCTGTAAATATAAATACGTATTTATATTTATATGTCTGTAAATATAAATACGTATTTATGTTTATATGTCTGTAAATATAAATACGTATTTATATTTATATGTCTGTAAATATAAATACGTATTTATGTTTATATGTCTGTAAATATAAATACGTATTTATATTTATATGTCTGTAAATATAAATACGTATTTATATTTATATGTCTGTAAATATAAATACGTATTTATATTTATATGTCTGTAAATATAAATACGTATTTATATTTATATGTCTGTAAATATAAATACGTATTTATATTTATATGTCTGTAAATATAAAATAAATATTTATGTTTATATGTCTGTAAATATAAAATAAATATTTATATGTATGTAAATATAAAATAAATATTTAATTTATATGTATGTAAACATAGAATAAATATTTATATTTATATGTATGTAAATATAGAATAAATATTTATATGTATATACATATAGAATATTAATATGTATATACATATAGAATAAATATTTATATTTATATGTAAATAAATATTTATATGTATATGTATATACATATACATATAAATATTTATATGTATATGCATATACATATAAAATAAATAATTATATTTATATGTGTATACATATAAAATATAAATATTTATTTTATATGTACATTTAAAATACATGTAAATTTAAAGACATACTTATTGCAGCATAGTATATTAGTTATAAAATGCTTTCAAACATAAAATATGTTACAGTAATATATTACAGTAATTTTCTGTGGAGAAGCAGAAAAATTATGAGTTCTAACAGAAAAAGTAAGCATTAAAAATTTTTAACTATTAAAAAAGAGATTAATGCCATAATGTATTTTAATGAATTACGAGGGATATCAAATTGCTATGGTATTTGTAGTCTTTAAAATAGATCTTTAAAAGTGACATAATTTCATTTAGCAATATCAATACTCATAAAAATGAGTTTGTACACTCAGTTTTGAAAATTACATTATTTGCAGAAACTTCAACTTAAGCAAAATATAAAATGTAGATAGTAACAATAATGTGCAAAGGGGTTCATAGTTATTTAAAATTACTTTCTGGAAGAATGATCAAAACGTTTGAAGGTCACTAATCTAATCTGCCACCTTGATGGATATGTCTCTTATTTAAATTCATTGTAACTTTATAGAGATAAATTAGTGTCCAAAATTACACATTGGGTAAGTAATTCAGCCAGATGAGCTGATGTTCTCTGTTTTCCTTTTCAGAAGCATCCTACATGTACACAGTGCTATCATAAACATAATTCTATTTATCCCCAGCTAATAAAATGTCTGATTTTTCTCTTTTAGTTAAAACTCAAAAAGCCACTAAAGTTACTAACCCAAGATCAAATGACTGATGTACCTATGAGCTATTCATTGATGCATGCTATTAAAACTTACGTGTGGAAATAAAAAAGTTCAACTTGTACATTTAAAAAATGTGGAAATAAAGTTCAAATTGTAGATTAAAAAATTCAAACTTGTAGATAAAAAATTGCTATAACGTATCATAGGAAGCTAGACTAATAAGTTGAGTTTAATTTGAAACAAGAGACATGCTTATCTAATGCAATATGTGAATAGCTAATACAATATAAAAATATTTAAATCATTAATTTATTTTGTCAACAAGCATGTTGAACACAATATATTTTAGGCATTCATCTAAGCACTGGGGGAGATGAGTAAGATAAGGACTTAGACTATATAAATCTCATAATTCAATAATAGAGGCAGGAACAGATGAATTGTACCAAAAATCCAATGCATTTTGAAAATAATCAATCACAGAGTTATTAGAATTAAAAAGAGATATTACTAGTAGAGCACAAAGTCCATTAGCAATGAATGAAAAAAACATTAAATAAATACAAAACAAAGTCTATGAAACAAATGTAAAAAAGACAGTGCCCCAGTTAAGAACTCTGGGAGAGGTAGAAGTATTGTGAGCAGGTGTGCTCCATGTCACAACTGACTTTTTTGAAGGAAGTTATTGATACCTCATCTGTAATTTCTCACTGTGAGCAGTTTACTAGCTTAAAATTAGATTGAGAAGAAAAATTGAATAAATTTTTCACACTAGATTTTTTTATCAGATACCTGATTTATTCTTTAGCAAATGCTATTTAATTACTTGTCAGGATCATCCTCTCTTGTGGTAACAAAAAAAGGGCAAAAAATAAACCCCAGCTACTTCAGATTCTTCAGCTTGTCTAGGTGTACTCTCACTGTGAAAATAATCTATTATAGAGAGGTCTTAAAAATGGCAATCAGACTGAATCAGAACTCCATCTTTCATCTCAGCTGTATAACAACTCTTACCTGTGATTATGTCACTTAAATCCAGTTATATAACATGAATTAAAATTTTCAGTAGCTCACAAATATCACAAGCATACATTGGGTTTTAACTGAACATTTGATGTTATAAGTCTCCAAAAGCTTTGCAAGTTCTCCCATGCTCCCAAGTAATCCTATACAAAATTGAAAAGAAGCCATAAGAAATGCGTTTTTAACCCACCATATAATTATAGGTCAGTCTTCCTTGACATGCATATTTTCTACCACCAGGATGGCCTATTTGATCACAGTCGTATTATTCATGAAAGAAAATATTTGAGTCAAATGTTTTCTGCTTTTAGGGTACATATTAGTAGACTTACTGACTAAAGAAAGATAAGTTATGTAATATTAAGCCACTTTTCCTTTTTCATTCTTCACTTGCTGCTTATTCTGAGTCTAGAGAAATAAAAAGACTTTTTGTTTACATATTTCTAGCAAGGAGAAATGAATGAAAATTTTTAATTAATATTATGACATTATTATATATATCTGTCAAATTCTGCATTGACTATGTGTTTTATTCCATCATGTTTTCTTCAATGTCAGAAAGAGATTATGATATATTTACTATATTTTCTTTGATTTTTTTGAATATATGCTGAATTTAATATTGGAAAGATTTTACATGTTATTGGTTTCCTTTGGCTCTACTCTATGATCTCAATTTCATCAACTCACCTTATAACACTACAAACAAGTTTTTAGCCCCTGGTTATTGATACAGCTTCAGTAGACATCTAAGGTTTCTAGCTATCATTTCTCCAACAAATACAGTATACATATGCACACACACACACACACATTTTTATAGCCCTCAAATTTACGTAACAATAAAAAAATTCACAATTTTAAACAATAAAAGCCAGACACAGAGGTGAACCTACTATATGATCCTGTCTTTATAATGCGTGAACACAAGCAAAACTGTTCTAAATCAACCTAGTGAATCTTCTTGGAAGGAGCAAAGTAGGTAGGGGATGATAGAAACTGGAAGGAAAAAAAGAAAGCTTCTAGAGTGGTGGCAAACTTTATCTGGGTTTTAAGTGAATAGTTATATTCCCTTTGTGTAAATTCTATAAACTGTACATGTATGATGTTTCTATATATATATTGTGTCTGCATTGATATTGTAGGCATAAAAAGTTTTAGAAATGTGTTATATTTAAGAAAATGTCACTTAGTGTCATGATATGTGCTTAAACAGTCAAGTCCAAAAATAAGTGTTGGTCCAAAGACTTACTCCTTCTTCTGTGTTGCCACAACATCTCACATAACCACAGCATCAAATAAAACTTTAATTATTTGTTTACATGATTTTCTCTATTATTGGAAATGCAGCTATATGAAACCAAGCACTATGTCTAGCTTGTTGCTTGGCATAAATATTTTTAAAACTTTACTGAATGACTAAAAACAATATTTTAATTTTTGCTCTTCTTTATTTCCATGCCAATATTGAAAGAAAAGACACTGTGTTTTAAAATTAAGCAATAATAATAACTTCAAGAGAGATTTGGAGACAGGTTGTTATAATTCATTACGCAAGTTGATAAAGTGATGTTAGGTGTGTGGAGAGCGTTATTTAGGGAGTTAATCTTAGAATAACGTCTATCGTACTCTATGTGTGTACATAACTACCAACGATTTCTGCTATGCTTTGAGATGGGCTTCATTGGGCTAATAAAATGTGGCACTCATATTACTTACTCAATAACATTGCAGTTATCCTAGTAAAAGATGCATGAGAAAGCAAATGTGTGGCTAGCTGTTCCCTTTCCTCTACCAAAGGCTATGTATAGAATATGTTTCTTCTGTATCACATGAAACCCAGGTATCTGTTTAAAAAGCAAGGAAGTTGAGTCTACACAGATAAATTGAAATAATGATTTATATTTTGATTTCAGTTAAAATAATTACATATTAAGTTTTAAATGTTGAGCCATACCAAATTAATATAATGATGAAGCAAAGCAATTATCATTTCATTATCTACATTAGTGGAAGTTCCCAATACTTACCCCCACACTCCCATAAAACCATTTTTTTCAAACAATTTATAAAGCCATATTGCTGTACTCTGGCTAAAGGAGTCTTAAGCCCTGAGCCATCACTTGAGCTCTTGATAGTCCCTGAAGCCTCTAACACACTGCTGAGTAGACCTGAGGTTCCATGAAGCATAAGTTGAAAACTACTGAGAGTAATTTAGCACCAATGTTTAGGTCTGTGAACTACAGTATGACTAATTGGCTTTCCTATTTGCTCTGCACATCTACTTATATAATGTGTGTCTCATCTCATCTTTCCAAACTTAATATTCTATATCATAACCCATCTGTCTACTTGGTAAAATATTTTTTCTTCATTTAAAATAGAGTTGCCTCCTTAACATATTTACTTTTTTCTCTTTGACCAAAATTTCAGTCATTGCCTTTTATTCCACTATTTTGGAGATGCACAGAGGATATTTACTTCCTAAATCTTGATTCAGGAAATATCTAATAATACAACAAAGTTAATTTTGAAATGTCTGTAATTTTTCCTTATTACCTTCTAATACAAGAGCAAATATCAACACCCTTACTAGCTGGGTAATTTTGGACACATTACTTCATCTGCGTGGGTCTCAGTTTTCTCAGCAAAGAAGTGGGACAACAGCTGTATTTGCCTGACAGGGTTGTTGTGAAAATTACATAAACCAAGACAGGATGATTTCTCCCAACACATAAGAAATTCTCAGCGTGTTAGTTTTTAGCATTAGGTATTATCAAAAGATATTAGTTATTATCACTTGGATTTCTAATTTCTGGAAATAAGAAAAAGATGAAAAAGAGGTAATTGTGAGTGGTAGAAGGAGATTGTATGGGAGGACATGTGAGAAAGCTGTACCTATTTCCTCAAGACTGCCCCAGTTGAGCAGAGAAATAATGTTGACTTTGAAGTTTGAGAATCAATTACTTTAAGAGTATGCTAGAAACACCTTCTCCATGGGTAATCCCATGGACTATTATATTACGTGATTAGCTCAAGGTCTCAAAATGCCTATTAATAAAGTCAATTTAGAATTTTTAAAAATTTTTCCTTAATACCTTGTATTTTTATACATTTTTTTCTTTAGCATTCCCAACATTCCCATGAGTGACAGAAATGTTATAATCTTTATTTACCTGGTAAAAATTTATAGACATGTCTCTGTCATACAATGGTAAACCTGAAACTCAGATTCAGTCTGTTTTCCTTGCCACAACTCTAGATCTGCTTCCCGTGCCCTTTTTTCCATTCATTGTGTTTCCAAACATATGTATGAGACACATACAGAGAAAAAAAACTGTAGGTGATTTCATGGTGTGAATATATCATACTTTATTCCATTGTTGTTCAGCATTAGGTAACCATTTTTTTTTTTTTACTGTCTTTTCATTGGTGACCAGTTTCGTTAGGTAACCATTTTTTTTTTTTTTTACTGTCTTTTCATTGGTGACCAGTTTCCAACTACTACAAATGATATGGCAATGAATATTTTAGAGCATCTTGTTTGGTACACAAATGTACCCAGGTCTGCTGGAACTGTTAGCACAAAAGTTTGCATGTGTACATCTTTAGTAGTGACAGTTTTCCCAAGTATACAAGTTTTCTTGCATTTTTTGCCAATATTTACCTTTGTCTGTATTTTTATTTTTTACCATGGGGAAGGGAGTGGTAGTGTTACCTCATTCGGGTTTTAATTACTTTTACCTGCTCCTTAATGAATTTTAATGCCTTTTCATATTTATCTTTTTATATATATTTTCTTACCCTATATCATTAAAATATTCTCTTATTTGTTTTATAAGAATTTTATAATTTTAGCTTTATATTTAAAATATTTAATTTTGAATACATGCATGCATTATACTAATATACCTTATAAGAATTGAAATTTTTTTTGCTAACATAATTTATTAAAATGACTCTTATTTGTCTCCTAAATTACCTTCGCATTTTTGTTGAAAATCAGTTGATCATATGTGTATGCCTCTATTTTTTAACTCTCTGGTGTGTACCATTGATCTATTTGTTTGCCTTTATACCAAAACATAATGCTAAAATATGGTTATGGTCATTTCATGCCATAATACACCCTGAAATCAAGTATTATAAACCCTCCAACTTTTTTCTTTTTTTTTTTTCTTTTTCTTTTTTTTTTTTTTTGAGATGGAGCTTTGCTCTTTTTGACCAGGCTGGAGTGCAATGGCGCAATCTCAGCTCACCACAACCTTCGTCTCCCAGGTTCAAGCAATTCTCCTGCCTCAGCCTCCTGAGTAGCTGGGATTACAGGCATACGCCACCACACCAGGCAAATTTTGTATTTTTAGTAGAGACGGGGTTTCTCCATGTTGGTCAAGCTGGTCTCAAACTCCCAACTTCAGGTGATCCGCCTGCCTCTGCCTCCCAAAGTGCTGGGATTACAGGCATGAGCCACGGCGCCCGGCCTGTTCTTTTTAAAATCTGCTATATTTTACTACCTTTGCTTTTTAATTTAAATTTTAAAGTCATTTTATTGGTATATATAAAAATTCATGCTGAAATTTTGATTGGGATTGTAGTGAGTCTAAAAATCAAATTGGAGAAAATTGATATAATAATCATATTGCGTATTTTGATCTGTGAACAATGTGTATATATACGTGTGTGTATATATATGTATATGTGTGTATCTTAATCTCTTTCAGCAAAATTGTATAATTCTTTGTATACATATCTTACATATCTTTTGTCAGATTTATACATAAAAATTCACATATTTGATATTTTATATATTACTTTTTAATTTCAGTTTTTAATTGTTACTGATACATAAAAGTGCAATTGAATTTTATGTAGTCATCATGAATACTGTAAACTTGGTAAACTCACTCATTTTTTCCAGAAACTGTTTTGTAGATTCCATAAGTTTTGTACAGACTATTATATCATCTGTAAATACAGACACTTTTACGTCTTTCTTTTCATTCTGAAAGCCTTTTATTTCTGTTTGTCACCTTATTGAGCAGGCTAGAACTTCAATTACATTGTTGAATAAAAGAGAGAGAAAGGACATGCAGTCTTTAACCATTAAGTATGAGATTAGCTTTAGGATTTACACAGATGTACTTTATCAGATTGAGGAATTCCCCCAATATTACAAGTTTACTAAGTTATGTCAAGAATAAATTGGGATTTTTTTCAAACATTTTTTTTCTGTATCTCTTGTAATGGCCATGTGGGTTTTCTTGTTTCATCTGTTAATATTGTAAATTATATTTATTGATTTTCAAATGTTAAACCAACCTTGTATTTCTAAGAAAAACTAACTTGGCCTTGCTGTGGTATCATTTTGTATACCATTAGGTTTAATTTTCTAAAACACCCTTAAGGATTATTTGCATCCATAAGAAATATTGAACTCTAATTCCCTTTTCTTATAATATCTCTATCTGGTTTTAATTCTAAAGCTGGCTTTAGAGAATTGGTTGAAAATAGAATTCACCTACTTTATAGGAAGGATTTTGACTACAAACTCAACATCTTTAATACATATATGGCTATTCAGTTTATTACTTTTTGAGTGAGCTATGGTAGTCTGTCTTTCAAGTAATTTGTCCATTTCACAAGTTGTAAATGTATAGGCATAAAGTTGCTCATGTTTTTTCATCATTCCTTTAATACCTGTAAGATCTATAGCGATGTCAGCTCTTTATTCCTGATATTGGTAATTTTCTCGCTTCTCTCTCTCTTTTATCAGGTCAGCCTAAGTAGAATTTTATCAATCTTACTGGTGTTCTCAAATAACTGCTTTACATTTTACTGATATTCTTTTTTTTGAATTTTTCATTTTTTATTATTTACAATCTGATTTTTATCACTTTCCCATACTTAATTTGAGTTTAATTCTTTTTTAGTTTCAGAAATTGTTTTATGACTTTAAATATATTATTAAAATGTTGAGTTCCAGTTTTCAAGCTGACATAGAAAGAGCTTCGAAGCCATCACTACTGTCCTCAAAACAAGAAAAAAGTTGAGCAAACTGAAAGTCAATCAGTCTTCTTAGATCTGTTGGAGAAACGAGGTCATAGGGCAAACTGCTGTCCTGAAAACTTGAAAAACAAACAGACAGATACAAAAATTACAGTTCACTGAGAATAGAAGTCCTGGAGCAAATACTTCCAACTGAATCCTGTATTAGTAGGAGTACTTCAAACTGAAATTGACAAATTCTGGATGTTCAATATGGGCTAGTTTGATAGTTAAAAACTGTGAGAGACCAGTCTTAGCATCTCTACCTTATTCAATTTTCATAAGTTTTACATCTAAGAGCCCTACCAGGTTCTCACTGTGAGAAGATCAGTGAAAAATCACCTCATGCTCTGGCAGAGGGAAGAGAAGAGTAATCATCTAGAAATATGCCCAAAGCTCTGTTTTTCTTAAAGATGGCCTGTCCTCAATGGAAACTATTTTAACAAGGTATAACTGACTGTGGTTTTACCAAACCCTAACAATCTAGCGAAAGGAAAATACCAACTCAGGCTCAGTGTCAAACTGAGACCTAATCACGGAACAATTCAACATCTACCTTCCCTCCACAACTTACCACCATATCAATAGAGTTTCTGTAAAATAACAAGGAAGTAAATCAAAAAGGACTGAAGGCATCAGGCTTTATTTAAAGAGTCTCTAGGAAAACCTAAAGACAACAACGCAGACAAAACAAGGAAATTAGGAGATTTCAGCTTCTGATGCCGCAGCTACAGCGAACAGTACCCACCGCCTAACTTCCTAGCCAGGCAATTATGCAAGGTAACAACTTGCACTGTGTCTGAAAATAAATCCGTTGTTATCACTACCTTTTTTTCCTTTATATGTAATGTATCTTTGCTCTTCTGGACACTTTTAATGGTTTTCTTTATAACTATTTTAAATTATTTAATTATGATATACTTGGTGTATCAAACTGTGCATGTGATTTTCTTTTCTTTCAAATTTCCTAGTTTATTTCCCTTTTCGTCTAATATTCTTAAATTTTTCTTTTTTGTACTTTTAAAAACCTTAATTCTATTGCATTCTCATAGAAGCTGAGACTTTTTTGTTTATTAAAATGTTAAAAAATATTACAGATCTTGATGTTGTGATGAATTAGTTTTGTAGATTTTCTCAATAAATATAATTAAAGTAGCATTGGAGTGTAACACAAATATAAAATAAATATTAGTGAGTAAAAACTTCTATGAAAAAATGATTAAATTAATATATGGGAGAGAAGAGACAAATCTTCCATGTAGAATTCCGAATAATTATTTAGATACTCTGTCTTTGAGGAAGTGATGTATAACTCCCCACTGCTTAAGTATGAGCTGTTCATAGTGACTGCCTTTTAAAGTACAGTACAGAAAAGAGGGGGAAATAACATTTTAGTGGAGAAAAATTGGTCAGCATTAACATGACAAATCACATTGTAGCAAGTACTCTTGATACAATGTGATTAACCTGAAAATTTACTTGTTTGTTTTTTCTCATCAAAAGGCATAACCTCAGTTGTATTATAATTTTTAAAATAGATAATAAAGAAAGAGGAAGAGTGATAAAAATCAGAGGTCTAACAGACAAAAATCAAAAGACATAAAACTTATGCTTCCACTCAAAACAATCTTTTCAAATAATTCCATTTTACTGTACCACCTGACAGCATTTTTGAACTTGGAAATTTAACAAGCCTCCCAAATACTTCACCCTTGGCAGTGATACAGAAATATTTAAGTCACTTAAAAGTAAGCAAAATATGACAGGACACTTTCTGCAACCATAAAAAAGAAAAGATTTCAAATAATTTAAAATAAAACATGCAACAAATGATTAAAATATGACCAAAAACCAATGTGAGTTAAATATGATAAGTGCCTGAATACATTAAAAAATTCAAGATAGAATTCCATAATTCAGAACTTAAGTAGGCCAAAGAAAAACGTAGATATAAAAAAAGCACAAATTTAGGGGAAAAAATTAAAAATTCTGCCAAAAATGAAGACTAAATTACATTACCCATAGTAGGCTAAATGTTATTTAAAGTGAATTAGTGATGCTAAGAAAAGAAAGAAAACTGCTGAGAGAATAAATATGATAAAAATAGAAAGTATGAAGGATCAGAAAGTGATAGCTAATTTCCAAACAGAAAAACTTTTACATCCAAATACTAAAGGAACTGATTATGTGCCCATGGAAATTAATTAGGCATAGTAAACTCTAAGGCATATCAAAATTATTAGACTTGAAAGATAAATAAAATATACTCCAAATACTTGCTGTCTTGTTTAATGACATTATAGTTCTTCAATCATAGACAAAATATCTGAGCCTTTTTGATGTATTTGCTTCTTTTCTCATTCTAGAATACAATATATCTTTTATATAATTGGGCTGGAAAATATTTTAATATTCCCAATGAGGAAATAGAAATAAATAGGTTATAGATGATACATAATTAACATATGTAGAAAATTGATATATATATACATATATATACACACACAAATATATATAGTTACTTAAACTTATGTCATTCAAGAATGTTAGGATTTCTTTATATAAATTTGCAAATAATGTACCTAAATATTAGAAGTGAAGTATATGAGTTTGAGAATAACATTATGCATTCATTTACCTGATGCAGAATTAAAACCTTCAAAATTATACCATACCTTGAATATTTTCTAGCACATAATGGTTATTTAATAAATATGTGTTGAAGAACAAAAATTCTTGAAAGAATTGGACAAAAAAACAAATTTGGATTTCTCACATGACAAAGGTAAAAAATGGACACTGAAAGCAAACCTAAAATTTCACAGTAAATTTACAATCTCCATAGATAAAAGTTGTTATTGTTTTGGCAATTTATCCCAGGTCAAGTTCCAATTAAGGTAACTAGATTCAATGAAATCAAATGATACCTAAAGTAAGAATAATTATTGAATAGGGTTAAATTAGGCCACAATAAAGTGTTAAATAAATTATGCAAAGAAGAAAAAACTTTCCAAAATTTTTCTAAGACTAAATATCAGAAAGCTTGTTATTAGTAGTATTTTAATCATTACTGAATAATAAATTGACTTTTCATATAATTTTCAGCCTTGTTTTATCAAAATATGTATATTTTTGTTTGTTAGGCATTAACAAACATATTCAAGAAGAAGGAAGACAACAGTGACAATATTCTTTAAATTTAAACATTTAAAATGTGCTACTTGTATGTAATGTTGTTAAGTACCTAGCTATAAACAATAGTAGAGACACAGTACTAAGATATTTTTCAAAGGCTAAAATGATTTAAGGAAGTCTAGGAAAACTTACTAAACTGTACTTTATATTTATTAAATAATTCCCTTAAATTTTTTGAAATTTGTCAAATTAAATCCTGTTTTATCAGTATGTTATTCTATGTCAAAAATAAAAATAAAAACTGTTTTATCCTCCTTCTAAGTAGCATGACTTGAGTTTCTGAGTCTCATTTTTTTTCACTGTCTGTTGAATGGAAATAAAATACAACTATTAGGAGTATCAAATATGTTACAAAAGGAAAAATTACTTGGGAAAGTTTAGAATATTCTTATCCTATGTTTATTATACACCCATTTGATAATCTACTGAAAAGTAAAAAGTCTTCTTTAACATGCAAGATATACTATCCAGTTGTGTAAACAAATGTGTCTCATGAGGGGAAAAGAAACAAACAAATAAAAACCCATCCATAAGGCAGAACTTAGGAAAAGCTCAGAAATCAGAGTCACTTTCTATCTTAGAAGGCAATAGTGTGAGGGAAGAGGATGAAAATGAGTTTAGCTTGAAAGTCCGTGTAAGATGTAAACCCATATATCCTCTTCCACCTTGACTGCACTATAACTTCCCTTCTGGCAGGGAGTATAGTGATATAACAAGAGAAACTACAAAAGCATAAGGCACATCCAAAATAGGGGTAAAAATTCTGTAGTTAAGCATGGGAATTAAATGACAGGCTGAATACTGAATGGTAAGACACCTTATCTCTCCTTTTCTACTCACTTCCTAAAAAACCCGCATATAAGTTTATGCTGCTTCTTGCACCCTGGGCAGAAATTTAGAGTTCTGCTCCAAAGGGAATGGCCAAATAGAAAAGAGTTAGAGAAACTCACTTAACACTTGAAGATGCCCCTCCCAAAATGTTTTGATTCCTATCAGGAAACTCACCAGTCAACAGCCAACTATGTACATATGGTTTTTCTACTTACCATTATACTCTTTTTCATTTAAATTAGAACAAACAACCACAATCTTCAAGCATTTTAAGAAAGCATTTACTATGAAATATAGAACCCAAAGCAGAAATAAACAACAGAAACTTGAAGGAAACTAACAATGCAAAAAACAATTAAAGAAATTTAAAATATTTTCAATGAAACAAGAAAAGGAAATGTATTCATGAAACAAGACAGGATAGTGTTAAAAATAAATATCCGGACACCAAAAAATAAAAAGAAATTAAAAGTTCAATATGAATATCAGAAACTAAATTTGTTGAAGTTACCTTGGGGGCACAAACAAACTAACAAATGACAAAGAGTAGAAACATAGAATCATGAATAAAATTAAATGATCAATCTGAGAACTTAATACCTAGTAAATAAAAATTCTAAAAAGAAGAGTGAAAAGGTACATAGAATTATAAAAGATAATGACCAAAAATTAAAAAGCATCACAAGAACTTAAAAGAATGAGGGGCTAGATTCAAATGGCCTATTTAGTGGTAAATAGAGTAACAAGTCACATCAGATAGAGTAACAAGTTGTTGCCCACAACAAATCACATCATTTCAAAATAGAAAGACATAGAGAAGATTCTACAGAATTAAAAACAGAAAAAATAGTCAGTGTCAATTAAATGGTGATCAAATGCTATTTTATTTCCCAAACAACAGTGAAAGATACTGGAACAATATCACTTATAAACTGATGGAACATTGCTTCCAATTGTAATTTCACACACAACTCAATTATAAACCAACTATGACAGTATTATAAACACATGACACTTAGGCATCCTCTCAAAATTTATCTTCACTACATCTTTTCCTTGATGACACCAAAGAATACTGGGGAATGTGAATGTGTGAAAAAATAATTTAAAAAGAGGGAAACATGTGCTTCAAAATGTATAGAACCCAAAACGGAAAAAAGTGAAAGGAATTTCTAGGATGATAATAAATAGAAAGTACCAGAGTAGTACTCAGAGAACAGTGTTGGAACAACCAGTCAAGATTAGAGCAGGAAGAAGGGCCTCCCTGGCCGGGCGCCATGGCTCCCGCCTGTAATCCTAGCACTTTGGGAGGCTGAGGTGGGCGGATTACCTTAGGTCAGGAGTTTGAGACCAGCCTGACCAACATTGCAAAACCCTGTCTCTACTAAAAATACAAAATTAGCCAGGGGTGGTGGAACATGCCTGTAATCCCAGCTACTTGGGAGGTGAGGCAGAACAATCACTTGAACCCAAGAGATGGAGGTTGCAGTGAGCCGAGATCGGACCATTGCACTCCAGCCTGGATAAAAAAGAGCAAAACTCTGTCAAGAAAAAAAAAGGGCACTTGTAAACAGAAAAATGAAAACCATAGATTATTTGAGGTGTTTGGCTATAGAAATAAGTTTTAAGAGTTTAGGGTAAGGTAGGGGAATAGCAGTAGGTACATAGAAAATGTCAAAGGCTATAATATATACAATGAAGATTCTTAAATTTCTTTAAAATTGATGATACCCTGAGCTCAATTTATAAGCGCTGTAAGAATCTTACAAGCAGCAAATTGTGTATTATTTGAATGAAATATGTTGCCATGCTTTAGAAGACCGATAAGATAAGATGAAACTGGAGAAGTAAGCAGAATGAGGAAAATGAAGACATTACTATGCACATTCTTATGAGGATATTTAACATTTCGTGATGACGAACTTTGTGAAACATGGAAAGAGCTACCAAATTTCCTTAAAGTAGTCAAATCTTTGAACAATATTTACATATATTTACAAAATATTGACACATATCTAAGACATTTATAACCTAAGTTAGTCTTCCAAAGCCCTGATCCCACATTTCTTAATGAGTAGTCCACCGCTGCTTCTCATAATTGTTTAATCAGCTGGCAATTCTGACAAGTAATGGCCCTCCAGAATGCATTAAATAAGCACGCATTATTCCTGTTAACCCTCTGGACAAAGAAACGGCTCGCTTACTGCTTAGTATGTAAGTGGCAAAGGTCCTAGGTTCAGGATTCCCCTGCTGTGGTTTGCCCACTGCATGAGCCAACACTGCCTGGCTCTTCATGCTACTATGTATAATTTGGCTTTTAGGGAACTAACATAGTGATGTTACTCTACCTACTGTTGTTGCTATGAGTAATAAATTATTTTTTGGTCTACGACCCGGAAGTCTTGTGTCTTTTGTCACCATTTATTGAATTGAATCAGCTTATATCTCACTGGCCTATATAGTTGTGGTGGGAAATCTCCTGATTCTAGTTCTTCACCTTGTCAAACATATTTAAATAAGATAAAATTCCAATAGTTACATGTAGCAAGCTATGGAGTTTGTTAAAAACTGTTTGGTTTAACACACCATTTGTGATTTGGAAATCCTTGGAGATTATTAAAACATCAGAAAATGGATTAAAGATTCTTCAGGTAAATGACCACTACATTTGCTTTAATATTTGACTTAATTTTTTATTTAAAATTATTTATCAAATGACTAGGGTTAGAGAAATTGGTCTAAAAACTTATTATTTTTTCTTTATCATCAGAAGTAGATGCAATTAATCATTGTATACCATCCAGGAGAAACATTAGCTATTTCAAAACAATTTAGAATGGGTGAGAGGAATGTTTTTAAAAATAATATCAAGATTTCATGGCCAAACATATCTTAAGGGAAGAAAAAGTCCAGAAAAAATACATTGACAATTTTGATACATAGTCATAGCCTATTTTTCCTACCTTATCCAAAGATGCAAATAAAATTAATATTTCATACCAATAAATGTATATTTCATTGATTTCATAAAATTACAACATGATGAAAAACAATTAAAGTTATTGATTTGTTAAAAGCAAAAGGAGCAATAATGTGGAGATTTGGCTGAAAACAAAGAAAAGGTGTGGAAGTATTCTCTGATTGGCGCAGTGGCTCACGCCTGTAATCCCAGCACTTTGGGAGGCCGAGGTGGGTGGATCACGAGGTCAGGAGAGCGAGACCATCCTGACTAACACAGTGAAACCCCGTCTCTACTAAAAATACAAAAAATTAGCTGGGCGTGGTGTCGGGCACCTGTAGTCCCAGCTACTCGGGAGGCTGAGCCAGGAGAATGGCGTGAACCCGGGAGGCGGAGCTTGCGGTGAGCCGAGATTGTGCCACTGCACTCCAGCCTGGGCGACGGGGCAAGACTCCGTCTCAAAAAAAAAAGTTTTATAGATGGGGCAACTTAAGGTTGAGGAAAAAATGGAAGTGTTTAGAATGCCATAATTTCATGTGAATAATTTAAAAAAGGAACTAATCAGCTAGATTTTAGACAGGTCATAAACATGGACACTTTTGTCACCTCCAACTACATGGAGCTTTAGAGCAAGGAGAATGATTGTGGACCAGTGGCTAAAACCTCAGTGAACAAAGAAGTGATGAGAATGGGCAGTAGAGTCTAGAACAAGAATAGCAAAGCATAATGCAGCCATAGGGCATAACCTCAAATGAGCAGGGATCTTTACCCACAGAAGAAGGGAGGTGGTCTAGAAGTATCAAAGGGATTTAATACATGTAAGCCTAGCCCCCTCAGCCTCATTCTGTACCCTCATACCAAAAGGGGAATTAATGAAGATTGGGCCCCATACCCTCAATAATTCTGCTAGAAAGTAATATCTTCAGGGAAATTCGAGTTTCCATCAAAATCACGAAATGTTATTAGAATATTATTAGTAGGTTAAAATTGTATGGAGTCTGTTTACCATAAAACACGGCATCCAAAAGCACAGTGGGAGGAAGGAACCATAGTCAGAGAAGTCAGATAAAAAGCCCAGAGGCATATGAACATGAGAATGAGTGAATAAATGGCCATTTGATGAGCCTACATTTTAAATTGTAAGGTAAGACAGGTTAGCCTTAGCAGGCTTAAACTCAATGGTAGGGGGAGAGGGTGGTCTCAGGTCTCTTTTAGAACTATATATTGCATATTTTCATTTGAAATGTAGATTTCTTATATTAATATGAATATATGACTCTAACTGCATTTTCTTTATTCACACTGAATTTTAAAAAGTGCATTGATTATAACTGGAAATAATGAAGTTGTTTTCGAACATGTTTTTAAAGTATGAATATAGACAGGCTGAGAAAGAAGACTCTTTTTTTCCCTTTATACTATTTTAATGTTTCTCATTTTTCAAAGAGCACCCTCAGGCAAAATCTTGTATCTGTTACAGAGACATTTAAAAGAAATCTCAGTTCCCATTAGACATTTTAGAAAAGAATCTTTTTCTGCATTTCATTAGTATCATCAATAAAAAGAATGGCAGAAAAGATATAGTAATTAATGTATATTAAATACATCATATTTTACTTTATTCTATGCTTAAAGACAGAAAAATTATGTTAAATATTTATATTTTGATTTCTCTTGCTTCAAGTATGATATAAGTGAACCTTATAGTTCTAATGTTTTAGTTAAACTAAACTATTTTATGCTAGTTATCAAACCCATAGGAAGTAACACTGATGACGTATAGAATCTAATTCTAACTCTTCATCTTCATTACTAACCTTACTTCACATAATTCTTACTTCTATACTTAGCGGCTCTAACAAAAAATTTTATTAATATATTTTACCATACTATCAGAACACTAGAAACAAATATGTTTATCTTCATAGAAAAAAAATGATTCAGTGCACTATAACATTCATTATGGCAAAAAGCCTTAACCAAATAGGAAATATAAGGAAACTCCCTTATGAAGATATATAAAAGAAGAAGAAGAGGAGGAAGAGGAAGAAAAAAAGAGAAGAAAAATAGGCAAACATTTTACTTAACAGTGAATAGATATAAGCCTTTCCTTTCAAATCAAGGGAGAGACATTGATGACTTCCATTCTGTCTTTTATTTTATACTGTACTTTAGGGCATAGGCAATGTATTTCAGGTTAAGGAATTGAAATTATAAGAATAAGAATTGGAATAAAACAAAATTTGTAGTACTGGAAGCTGATATAATAGTCTATATTAGCCTGTTTGGGCTGTTGTAACAAACTATTACATTTCGGGTAGCTTACGAACAATGGAAATTTATTTTTCATATTTCTAGAGCCTAGGAAGTCCAAGTTCAAGGCACTAACATATTTGGTGTCTGGTGAGGGCCCTCTTCCAGATTGCAGACGACAGACTTCTTGCTGTGTCCTCACACAATGAAAGGGTGAAAGAACTCTCTGAGGTTTCTTTCTTACAGCCACTAATCCCATTCATGAGCATTGTGCTCTCATGACCTAATCACCTCCTAAAGGCCCTACTATCTAATATGATTACTTTGTAGGTTAGGATTTTGCTGTATGAATTTTTGAGAGGACACAAACATTCAGCTCATTGCATTGTTTATTTGAAATACTCAAAAGAATTTTCAAGGCAAATCATTAAAACTTTTTTTGACAAAAGATTATACTGTTTAAAATTAATTGTAAAAGCTAAAGTGAAATTAAAATGCAAAGATGGCATTCAAAACTATTACGTAGAGACACTTTTTTATTTTTTTCAAAAAGTATGCTTAAACGTTGTGGAGAAAAACTGTATTAATCTTTACTGAAGGCATTAAGAGATCTAGATAAATAGAGAATTATACCATGGTAATGAAATTGATAACCCAAGAGAGTCAACATGCCATTTTTTCCTAAAGTGATCTTTAATTTCAATGAGAAGAAAGAAAAATCCTATTATATCTTTCAATGGACATTAACAAGCTAATTATAAAACTTATATGGAAATGGAAATGCCCTAAATAGTCAAGAAAATTTTGAGGAAAAAATAATATTGTTCTAATATTTGCCTTAGTGTGTAGCAAGACTTATGAAACACTAATTAACAAAACGTGATGCTGGAGCAAATACAAATAGACTCGCAACACAGTGTGGAGCAAACATCCCAACTGGTATGCCATGAATGGGTTATGCATATTTAAGGATATTAATTCCCTTAACTTACTAGACTCTTCGGAGGATCCCAAGTTTGTCACAACCATCTGGCTGTAAGTATCCTTGCTGATTCTCCTCAGACTCCTGAGAACTTACTATTAAATTCTACATGTGCATGACACAGAATAAAATTTTAAAAGTAATATGATGGAGCGTTCAGAAATAGAATCATAGGTATATGGAAACTTAACACATGACAGAGCTGGATTGAATTATAGATAAATAAGGAACAGTAATACAGACATATGAAGAAAAGAAATAGTGAGGGACTGCACACGGTGGTTCAGGTCTGTAATCTCAGTGCCTTGGGAGGCCCAGCAGGGAGGATCACTTGAGCCTAGGAGTTCAAGATTGCAGCAAGCTATGATTGCACCACTACATTCCAGCCTGAGACACAGTAAGTCCCTATCTCTAAGAAAAAGGAAATACTGTTTGAAAAATTAGTTACTATATTGAAAATACAGAATTGGATTCTCACACCACATCAAATGTAAAATAATATCTCAGTATAATTAGAAAATTAAATATTAAAACGCAAAATGTAAAACTTTAGGAAGAACAATATTTTTATGAAGTCAGTATGAATTAATGATTGATAGGATTAAAGACACACTACCTCAATATATGTCATTCTGGCATTTCAGAAAAGAGCAGAAGCAGAAAGGTCACTCTCAATTTCCCCTTACCCTTTCTTTCCTGAAGCAGGACACGAAACATAGAAAGAATTATCTGACCTCCTTGAGGCAGGACATAAAATCTAGCTGACCTTCTCCTTGAGTAGGTCATGAGGTCCTCCTACAAGAATTGCCCTCTCTATACCTGGAAAAAAGAAAGTCTCTGAATGCACTGGGAATCAGAGAAAAGACTGAACAAACAGGACTTGCTAAGTTTATTACAATTAGATCATACCCCTTTGTCCGATTATCCTTCTCCATGACTATCCACTCTTTATGAAACCTAACCATAAAAATACACAGATTTCTCTGCTTCTTTGGGCCTTCATTTCTGAAGGCTCTTGTGTTGTGTAAAACTTAAATTAAATAAATCTGTATGCTTTTCTCTTGTTGTCTTTTATTATAGATACCTCAGCCATTAATCTTGTGATGGAAGAAAAAGTTTTCTCCCCTACATATGATATCATATATTGTTTAAAAGCTCATGGAGACAGAGAGTAGACTGATGGTTACCAGAAGCTAGGAAGAATAGTCGGGGTGAGGAGGAAGTGGGCATAGTTAATGGCTACAAATATATAATTAGATAGAATTAATAAGATCTAGAATTTGATAACATAACATTGTGATTACAGTCAACAAAGCTTCACTGCACATCTAAAAACAACAAAAGGAGTATAATTGGAACATGAAGAAATTATCAATTACCCTATTTACCCTGATATGATTATTATGCATTTATGTCTGTATCAAAATATCTCATGTACCCCATAAATATACATTGTATATATGGTATATATATATATGCAATACACAATATGTAGTATATATAAAATTGTACATATATACTATATATACTACATATACAATATATAGTATATATAAAATTATACATATATACAATATACTATATATACTATATATACAATACACTATATATACAATACAATACTATATATATACTATGCTATATATACAATATACATACATATATAGTATGCATATATAGTATGTATATTGTATATATAGTATATATAGTACAATATTGTATATATAGTACATATATAGTACTATATATGTACTATATATACTATATAGTATATATATTGTATATATATACTATATATACACATATATACTATATATGTATATATGTATACATATACACTATATATGTATATATGTATACATATACATATATACATATATGTATACATATATACATATATGTATACATATATACATATGTGTATATATATACATATATACAATATATATGTATATATAGTATATATAGTACTATATATAGTATATATAGTACTATATATAGTATATATAGTATATATACTATATATAGTATATATATTGTATATATAGTATGTATATATATACAAATACACTATATTGTGTATATTGTATATATACAATACATAGTGTATATACACTATATAGAGTATATATACAATATACACAGTATATATACAATATGCACAATATATAGTATATACAATTTATACAATATAAAATTGTACATATATACAATATACAATATATAGTATATATAAAATATATAATGTATTATTTACCCAGAAAAATTAAAAACTAAAATTAAAAAAATATAGAAATATGTAGTAAGAGTAAAATAAAATTTATAGGCATATAAACACCAAATTTATCATAATGCTTACTATTAAGGGAAAGAAATGGAAAGTAACAAGACAGAAGTGAAAACGGGAGTTTTAATTAAATTATTGCCAAATTTTTATATTTTTTAAGCTAGGAATGAAGAATTCCTAGCTTAAATTCAACACAATTAAGAAAAATAGGTAATTGTGTTGTTATTTGCATGTTGTATGTCTTAAATATTTTATTTAAAAAATATTTAAAAATATATGCAATAATAATCAGGACTTGAGAAGTATAGAAAGAATTAAAATATCTTGTTTCAAGGTTATTTTACTGAAAAATTGTGTAGATGGAAAGAAAATTAATCTCAAGGACATGTAAATTCTGTGATTTCTGAAGTCATCCTAAAAGGGTATGTTAAAAAGTACTGTAAGCAATTGTACTAAGTGGTTATAATTATCATTTCTGGGTTTTATTTGAAATGGTAAGGAGACAATATATAAGAAAAAATTTGCAACTTAGGTAACTGTTGTTACCTAAGTTGTAAATTTACAACTGAGTAACTGTTCTGCTCTAAGAAACTTTGATTTACTTTATATTTGTAGCATCACTGTAGCATCTCTTTCTAATGTACTTGCTGTAGTATTAAAAACCTGTGGTGGTCAATTTGTCTTCCCCAGGAGGCCGTGACTCTTTAGACTACATGATACTGGACAATCCTTTACTCCAAAATATATCTTAAGCCGACTATGTTCCCCTTAACAGAGTTGCAAAATGTTACCACATTTTATTCACATCAAGAATTTCTGGAAGAAATATAATTAATTAGTTTTCTCATAGAAAATAATCTGCCTGTTCATTATCGGATAATTGGAAAATAAATTAAAAATAGAAAAAAAAAGGAAAAAAGTACTTGTATAGCTTCTTCTTGGAACCAGCCAGTGGAAATAACTTAGTGCCCCCTCCTTTGTTGGTACGTGTGCTGTTATATGATTGTGATCTTATGGTCTTCAAAAATACATTTATCAATTTAATACTTTCATCATCATAAAAGTGACAGATAAATATTGAACATCAACAAAATGCTTCAAGGAAAGGAATGTAAATCACCTTTTAACAGATTTGTCTGGCTGCCAATCCAGTATGTATTCTTCTCTTCTTTATTATTACTAATAAAGTAATATTTTAGTAATATTAGTATATTACTGATATCCGCTCAAGCAGTGTGGAATATTTTCTTTAAATACCTGGCTTTGATATTCTTAACTAGCAAAGATGTGGAAATTGCACTCATCCTTCCATCAATTCCTTGATTCTCTGTTGCCACAATCTTAGGTGAATTTTTACCAATTTTCATGACAATTAAATGGAACTAAAAATAAAATTAGTTGACCATTAATGATTTCCTCTCTGGAAATAGAGTTATCCTGCCAGCAACAGAGCAGTTAGAAACGCTTTATTCTTCCAACAGTCACTGTATCCACAAATACAAAGATTGTATCAACCAGAAAAGAAGAAGAAAAAAAGAAGAAAGGTGTTCGTGTATGTGTTGACTGTGCTGAAGCTAGACTTTGAAACATATAAAAAGAAAGAAAAAGGTGATAAGATAGCACTCCATTTCCAGGGAGAACATTTACATTCTCTGACCCTTCTGATAGCCAGACAAAACTTTAAACAAGAAGCACTTGTTTTTAACTATCTTTCCAATTTTCCTTTGCTTAAAGAATGAAGTCAGGTAGAAGAGAATGCTGACATTTTCTGATTGCTTTTTGGTTTTCCATTAAGCTTCTTAGCACAGATTGGATACATAACAGGTGACAGAGTGGAATTTTTCTTATTGTTCCAGAATTATCAGGGCTCAGAGCTAGAAAAAACAAACAAACAACAACAACAACAACAACAAACCCACCCCAAAACCCAAACAAACAAAAAAACAAGGGAAAAACAGTACACCACAAACTGCTTATCATGGCCAAAAATTGACACAGACTCAGTTTTCCACTGTTCATTATGAGCTGAAGACACCCTCTCATCCCCACTACAAGTTTCCTGACATTACAAGACTGTGAGGAAGCTGGGGGGGACTCATCAGACTCACAGACAAGGCCATGCAGGGTTCTTGCTAAACAACCATTTAGATTAACTCATTACTCTGTTCATGAGAGAAAGGAGAGTGCTTCCATTCCACCTCAAGAAAACAGTTTGGAGGTTCCAAGAAAATAGCTTCTGGAGAAAAGAACTTTGGAGTGACTGAAAGAAAGAGAGGTAAACATTTCACTCCCTACCTGGATGTCCGATTAGGCATCCAAAGGTTTCACCTTTTTGAGCAGAGGAGAAAACAATAGTGGGTCAGAGAGAAATGGTGGTGGGAGAGCTACCCACATCCTGTAATGTGGTATAGAAAGAAGTGCATCAGTTTCCCTTCAAAAGTCAAGTGAATATCACAAAAACATATACCGTCTTGCTGGGATCCCACCAAAGAGTGCTACCTGCTGGTGAGAGGACAGTAATGGGAGCTTATGTGCTGATGGCAGGTGATGAATGATTAATAAGAACTTGGAAGGGATTGAGCCAAAGCTGGACCTTCTGCAACAGGCAATTAGAGAGTAGAGAGACTCCAAAAGCTCCCCAAAGAGTTCACAGAGGTGTTGCTCTGAGAATCATCCTTTAAACACTTGCCAGGAAAAGGAAGTGAGAGACCAGAATACGTCTTGGCATAAGGACTGTTTTGAGCTGAAAGCAATTGAGAAGAAGTAGATGAGAGAAGCCTCTTGGCTCTTCCTCTCTTCATCTAAAAACAAGGCATAAATTTACAAACCGTATCCTCCTTTTTTCCCTACCAGGGAGGACAAAGGTTAAGCACTGAAGACAACTTTAAGCTCTTATGCCCCTGGAGGTGGCACCGGAAGGATCTATATCAGCAAGCTTTACTAATTAGCCTCTATCTGCCATGCGTTCATCTCCTCACAATCTGCTGCCCCTAAAGACTCAAAGTCCTTTTCTTTTGTCTTGTCACTTCTCTAAAAATTCACGATTCTTTGTCAAAGACGCTATCTATAAAAGCTGGAATTTAAAGGCACCTCTTTTAGAATTACTCATTCCCTGTGTATCTCCCATGTACACATAAAATATTATGTTAATAGACTTCCTTTTATTTGTTAATGTGTCTTTTGTTATAGGGATCTGTTCCTACTAAGAACTTATGAGGGTTGAAGAAAAAAATTATTTTTTATCCCCTACAAAAATATCAATATCTTATCAGGGCAAGTTTAAGAAATAGTGACACCCACATTTTCTTAATCCAGTCTATCATTGTTGGACATTTGGGTTGGTTCCAAGTCTTTGCTATTGTGAATAGTGCTGCAATAAACATACGTGTGCATGTGTCTTTATAGCTGCATGATTTATAGTGGCACATATACACCATGGAATACTATGCAGCCATAAAAAATGGTGAGTTCATGTCCTTTGTAGGGACATGGATGAAACTGGAAATCATCATTCTCAGTAAACTATCGCAAGGACAAAAAACCAAACACCGCATGTTCTCACTCATAGGTGAGAATTGAACAACGAGAACACATGGACACAGGAAGGGGAACATCACACAGCGGGGACTGTTGTGGGGTGGGGTGAGGGGGGAGGGATAGCATTAGGAGACATACCTAATGCTAAATGACGAGTTAATGGGTGCAGCACACCAGCATGCCACATGTATACATATGCAACTAACCTGCACATTGTGCACACGTACCCTAAAACTTAAAGTATAATAATAATAAAATAAAATAAAATAAAAAAGAAATAGTGACACCCAATGGAGTACAACTATCATCACTTAAAAGAAATTATTTTCCTCCTTCTCCTCACTTCTACGCTGGAGGACCCAAGCTTCAAAAGAGGAGGAGAGGGACCCAAGCCTATGCAACAGACAGGGGAAGAGATGAGTTTGAAACCAAGATTACAAATTAAAGTTACAAAGTACACTACGTTTTAATGACTATAGTGTCTGGACCACTTTTAAAATCTACTCAAAATTCCACGAAGGGACAGAAAAGGAAAATATATTAAGGCTCTAGCAAAAGTTATGATTGCAGAAAAATAATTTTCAAGTTTATATTCCACTGATTGAGGCTCCTTCTAAATATGAAATAGGGACAAGACCAAGGCAAAGGTCTCTTAACATTTTTTATTATTGCAAACACAGAGCGAGATTAAAACAATGAACTACATTTTGCTGTAACTTAACTGGTCTGAGGGCAGTCTACTTCTAACAATTTTCAATTAAAGAAGCTTACCAGTTATTTAAAAAGTGGGCAGAGAGGAAGAAACCAAGTAGAAGAGAAAACAAACAATGAAGGTGTTATAAAGCAATCTGCCAACCTGTTTTCCCATCATCCTTTGCACAGCTACCTTCCTACTCACTCTTGTTTCATTAGCAATTTAGTGTTTAGCATGTTGGTTACAGTAGCTAAATGTTAATTGGCTATTTGGCATGTTATGCCAAGATGAACCTGATTAATTAAGAGAGGAAGCACTATCCTTTGAGCAACATGACTAGGGCACTGATGTTGATGCCTGAGGTTCAGTATATAATGAGACTTGTAGCTTCAGGCATGGGGGAGCCTGCATGCTCTCAGTCTCTGGCATAGCACCGAATTAAGTAGTCGCTCTGTAGTGGACCCCTGCTTATCAGCAACCTTGCTATTACTCTGCTGACCTGATGTGCATAAGCAATATTTTCATCCTTTTCCCAAGAGATTTATTTGGCTGTTGAAGTAGAAAATGAATATTTTACAGTTCACTTGTCTGATCAATTACCTACAAGCTGCTGCAGTATTTTATAGCCAGTGGGAGAGCTGTGTAGGTGATGATAGAGAAATCTGGAGGGAATCTCTTAGCCAACTACACAAAAGGGACTAAAACTGTGAATGAGCCATCAGTAACAATTCTTTGTTCATATGGGTCTAGCCAGAAATTACACTGTAACCAATTAATGTACTTAAATGATAATCAGCAAATGTGAATTCTAGAGGTGAGGAAACCTGACTGCTTGATTGGAGTATAATGCAGTGCAGCATAGCTCAAAGCCAACCTTTCTCAAGGCTACGCCTCCCATAGCCCTGCCATTTTTGTCTTTAATAATTTAATGAAAATTATTTTTCAGTGATACTTTGGAATTTTTTAAAAAAGTAAGTGGAATGTACTTACCTGAAGAAGTGTTTTGTTTCCAGCCTTGAAGGAGAGTATGTTTGCAATGTCAGCTTCCATAGAAATTTGTTTTCAAATGAGTATCTTGATTTGCATGTCTATAATTTAATACCATTTTGTATGATCTTCATTGAACAATTTAAAATCATCTTTTCAAAAAATAAACATTAAAATATTGACTTCTTTTGTCCCTTAAAAGAAGTATTCTAAAAGACTCTCATATACATTAAAGTTAATTTAGTCTTAAATGTTTTAGGATTTTTTTCTTACTTTAATATTTATAAACCACATTGTTGGAATGATATTTATGTTATTACACATAATTTATTCCAACTTTTACATAAGCATATAGTTGAAATATGATAAAAATATTAAATAAATTGTACAGTACCTGGGATCTGCCATCTATTTAGCGAAGTCCGCTATTATCTTCAAAATATAAATCTGGCTTTGACAGACTAAAAAATTATACATTGCTCTGAAACTTGTAAAAAGAAAAGATCTAAGACTTCATTTTGTTCAACAGAGAGAAATCAGAGTAGGCTTTATTTAGTCACAGTGATAACATAAGACATTTTCAGTGACTAAATGAAAACATGATTTTAAAGGAAGAAACAAATATTTTCTTAAGTATACCTTAGTATGGGGGTATTTTATTTCTATTTGAGAAGCCGTATTTAACATTCTTTATAATGCAATTTTACTTTGCCCATCCAACAAAATATTCCATTAGACAATAACTTCAAATTGAAAAAAATAAACTAAGGCTTCTCCTCCCCCATTCAAAAATATATATACACTCAAGGTTTGACATTTTTATTTCCTCATCCTATCACAGTTTCCTTTCTGTTTTTTTCCCCATCCATCATAGCTATTTAATGGCAAAATAAATCTGTGTCAAGGAATAGAAATGTTAACATATATATGTGTGTGTATATATATATCTTAAATCAAGTGTTTAAATTTTAAAATATTCTGTGTTTGCAATTGTGCTAAAATCTTCTTACATTGTGTAGGGCTTAAAATATATTTTATTAGGAATTGGAATTCCCTTATACAGAAACTTTAATGACCAAGATTAATCTTCACCACAGATTGCCAAGTGTTTGAACATGACGCAAATTGATAAAAGATGTGTGAAAATAATTGTTAAAACATCTGAATCTCTTGAAATAATGCACTTAACTCAAAAGTATTTGAGCAACTATAACAATCATGGAGATTTTAATTTTGCTATATATTTTCAGAACAATTGTACCAACTAGCTGATTCCTTTTGTTGTTACTTTTAGTCTACCTACTCATTTACTGCTTTTGGCAAAGAACAAAAAGAGAGTCCATCAATCTTTGCTTTACTAATTTTGTGATCAGGCTATTTTTATTTCATTAGTTTTTGCTACTTCTGTCATTTTTTCCTGAATATTTTAACTCCCTCCATTTCTTCTTTATTTTCTTTTCCTTTTTCCTTTAAATAATATATTGATAATGAGTTTAGTGCAGAATAGCTTATTGCTTCTCTTCCAGGAGTATACAGGGATGATGTAAAGCTCTCAAACTTCGATTCTTTTAAGGCATTTAATTTACAATAAAATACATCATGAAATTAATATCTGGTAGATGTGTTACATTAAGATTTTGAGTCATATGTCATTACATATATACACACACAGATTGTATATTTTTATGTTATATATACATTACACATACTTTCCTAAACTAAAATCTCTCTCTCATTAAAGGATATTTGAGAAACTCCATAAATAACACAGTGGTCAAGAGTTCAGCTCTGGAGACCAAATGCCTGCCGAGGCATAGAAACATAGAGACCGTGGCTCTATGTTTCATTTGCTGTGAACCAGAGCAACATACCAAACTTCCATATGCTTCCGTTTCCTCATTGCTGCAACAGGATAAAGATGATCTTAATTAGTATTTACCTCATAGTTTGTTGTAAGGATAAGTCAATACATGAAAAACACTTGGAAAATTGCCTGGCACATAGTAAGCAGACATAAAAGTTAGCAATTAAAGAGTAGGTTGAATATATTTTCTATTTCTTCTTTTTTTTTTTTATGAGAAAGGGTCTTGCTCTGTCACCCAGGCTGGGGTGAAGTGGCACTGTCATGGCTCACTGCAGCCTTGGCCTCCTGGGCTCAATTGATCCTCCTGCCTCAGCCTCCCGAGTAGCTGGGGCCACAGACATGTGCCACCAAGCCTGGCTAATTTTTTTTTATTTTTTGTAGAGACAGCATATGGACAAGTTGCCCAGGCTGGTCTTGAACTCCTGGGATCAAGCAATTCTCCCACTTCAGCCTCCCAAAATGCTGGGATTACAGGGGTGAACCACTGTGCCTGATCTACATTTTCTATTTCAAAAGGATGCTTTTTATGGTATATAAGCTTCATCAAAAAAAGTCCCTAATTAATGCTTCTTTGTGCACATTGATACTTTTTAGATTGGAAACCATAGATTGTGCCAAGTTCATCTTCACTTGTTGATCCTGTTGCCAAAATGGCCTTTGCTTCTGGGTCTCCCTCCCACTAATGGTCTCCCTGAATGAAGTTTGTAGACAGCTCATATCGGTGTTACCCAAGGAGTTCGTTTGTTAATTATGAAGACTTTTGGAACCCCATTCAGTATAATACAGCAGGACAATTGAAGATGTAATTCAGAAATCTGTATTTTGTGAAGCTTACCACAGAAGCACACCTCTCTCTTTTTTTTTTCTCTCACCCCAAAATTGTCTTCATGCTATCAGTTTTCTTCTCCATTAAAGCTTAATGAGATACTAAGGCAAATTATTACCTTTTCCAGAGTTATTTACTTTTATGTACATCACTTTGATGGTAAAATAAAAGGATTTCTTTTCCTATAAAGGATTTTAGACATATGCAAAATGTGGGGGCCTTTACCTCAGTGTTAAACCATCTCACTGCAGCCAATTATTGCCAAATTGGTTCAATTAGCCCCTCTTTTGGGGTCAGGGCCTATAAGGTCAAAAAGACCTATATATTACAATGATTCTAACGCCTACATATTTCATCTTCAAAGGGTTGTACTAGTTCTCCAAAGTAGAACAATAGAAGGTTAGACTATGCATAGTCAATGGGACAAAACATCAGAATTGAATGATCAGGTTCACAATTTTAGTTCTGCTTCTGACATAGTATGGTTTATGGAAACCATATTTATGGAAAAGTAAAGCTTTTCCATAAATTCCCTGAAATATAAAATAAAATTCCTAGTCTATGGAAAGCATATTTCTTCAGATTTCACAAAACATTTATCAAAGATGAATGTTTATAGCACAGTCACATCAACAATTCTTCTGAGTATTATACTTTATTTTACTATGGTGAACTAGTATAATTTTTTAAGCAATGGATAATGTTTTTTTTTGTCTTCACTGCTAGAATGTATGGAATTATATTTGGTTTTCAGTTACAGTTGTATCTCTTAACCTATATTTTTGGGCAAAGCTATCTGATTTGTACTCTTATTTTTTCCACTGGAATTGAAAAATACAATGTTTTTACTATACTGCCTTTCTGATAAAAGGAAAAAATATATAAGTAAATAAATGGGTAGACAATAAAAAGAGATTTTTTCACCTTCAAAATGATGATGAACAAATAATAAATCACCTCCCACACAACTTCAAAGAAAGGATGCACTATATGAATCCAGAATTATGGTAAATATACTGATGATAATATGACTTTTTCAATTTTCAGATGGTTTTTATTTGTTGCCAATGAAAATTCACTCACACAAAATGGGGACTTTATACTCCATTACAAACTAGAACAACCTTAAGAAGTCATGATTGCATTGTTACTGTGTTTATGACTAGTGGTTTTTCATATAATTTAACACTTGAGTATGATTTTATAGATTTTATAATAACATTGTTACCCAGTTGACAAAAAATTTCATGAGACTACATGAATGCAGTTTTACTTTGGAAAATTTTCATAAAACTAATTGTATAAGCTTCTTAGACACTAGCACCAGCAGAACAATTGGTAATAGTGCCAACATGCAAGTAACAAATTGAAAGGAAGAAAGCTTTAAAAAAAATGGTCTCTCTTTAGCAAAGAAAACAAAACTGTTTTCATTTCACTTTTTTGCCATTGTGAATAATGGAAAAATGTTTTGAAAAAGCAGGCAAATCACAGAAAGCCTAAAGAGAGTCAAAGAGCTGTCACCAGGACACTAGAATTATTATTGTTTTTACATGTTTCCATTGGAAGTCAGGTCCCACTTTAAGTGCTCTGATGCACTTGGGTAAAAGGAAATCTGCAAAGCCAGGTGAGATTTTACGACTATGGCTTTATTTCCAAAGATCGTTTTTCTTATTTTAGATTAGAGCCTATTATGTTATGAGGCAAAAAAGCATCCTTATGAAACGAGGTCCCGCTTAGAGCTCCACTTCACCTTTTCAGCTTTCAGCAGCCCAACTGAAGAAGCAGCACTTTGGAAAAAGCACAAAGACATTTCTACAAATGAAAAAAAAAAAAGTTTGGGATATGAGCATATTTTCTTTGTAAGACAGGATCCTTGCTGTGTCACTTCTCCAGATTTGTCTATTTTGAATAAAAAGAGAGCTTTTTTGACTGAGAAGGTTATAATGGTTTAAAGTGTTTATTATTAGAACCATTGGTTCTTTTTCCTGTAATTTAAAAAAAAATTATTTTTACAGGTTTTTGAGGAACAGTTGGTATTCGATTACATGAGTAAGTTCTTTGGTGTTGATTTTTAAGATTCTGGTACACCCATCACCCTAGCAGTATACGCTGAACCAAATTTTTAGTTTTTTATCCCTCCCCCTCCTCCACCCTTTCCCCTGAGTCCCCAAAGTCCACTGTATCATTCTTATGCCTTTGCATTCTCATAGCTTAGTTCCCACTTATGAGTGAGAACATACGATGTTTGGTTTTCCCTTCCTTTGTTACTTCACTTAGAATAATAGTCTCCAGTTCCATCCAAGTTGCTGCAAATGCCATTAATTGATTCCTTTTTATGGCTGAGTAGTATTCCATTACCTCTCTCTCTCTCTCTCTCTCTCTGTATCTCTCTCTCTCTCTCTCTCTCTCTCTCTATATATATATATATATATATATACCCACATGTGTGTGCAAATATCTTTTTCCTGTAATGACTTCTTTTCCTCTGGGTAGATACCAGTAGTGGGATTGCTGGATCAAATGGTAGTTCTACTTTTAGTTCTTTAAGGAATCTCCACACTGTTTTTCATAGTGGTTGTACTAGCTTATATTCCCTCCAGCAGTGTAGAAGTGTTCCCTTTTCACCACATCCACTCCAACATTTATTTATTTTTTTTTATTATGGCCATTCTTGCAGGAGTAGGTAGTATTGCACTGTGGTTTTGATTTGCATTTTCCTGATCATTAGTGATGTTGAGCATGTTTTTAAATGTTTGTTGACCATTTGTATATCTTCTTTTGAGAATTGTCTATTCATGTAAAGAGGAATAGTTAAATGTCTCTCCATTAACCAAATATACCTATGCCTGACTCAAGTATCTTTTGTCTTTGTTTATTTCTTATTTTATTTATTTTGAAAATATTCAAGAAAACTAAATATAGATGATAGCTCTTACTGGAAAACATATATTGTTCTTTTTTATAGATGCAAGTTCTATCACACAATTGTTGACATTTACATTTCTAAGGTGAAAATCTTATTGAATCAGATGCTGAGAAAAACAAAGAAATAATCGTTACTGATGGACAAATTCTGGCAGAAAATAGTTTGCTAAAATTTCAGGACCTGAGCAGTTGAACTCTTAAGTCCCTGACTCAGATAACTAAATATTCAGTCTATCACAGTATAGTTGTCCTGAACAATTAAAAATCAGCTGTTGGTCATATGTTACTGTTTGCGTGTGGCTATCAGGCAAAGCCTCAAAGTCATTTTGATTGAATTCAAGTTTTAAAAATATGGGAGACTAGTAATTTTGTTTGTCTGAATGTTTTTCTTTCTCCTTTTTTGAACTAAACATCTTGAGGTAATTGAAAATTCATATGTAGTTGTAAGAAATAACATAGAGCAATCTCATTGTAATCTTTACCTCATTTGTCCCATCGGTAACATTTTGCAAAACTATGGTAAAATATTATGACAAGGATATTGACATTAATAGAGTTAACACAGAACATGTCTATCAAGACAAAGACCTCTCATGTTGTTGTTTTACAGAATACAAGATCCTTCCGGCCCACACCCCTTCTAAAATCATAGGCAATAACTAATCTGTTCTCCCTTTCTATAATTTTATCCTTTCAAAAATATTTTGTAAATGGACTCATAAAATATGTATTGCATGGGGGATTGTCATTTTTAATTCTGCTTAGTTTTCTAAAGATTTATTCAAGTTGTCACTTGTAAAAATAGTTGGCTCATTTTTAGTGTTGAGATGTATTCCATTATATGAATGTATCACAGTTTGTTTAAGGCATCTGGGTTGTTCCCAGTTTTGGACTATTATGAATAAGGATTCTATAAATATTTGTGTATAGGTTGTTGTATGAACATAAGTTTTTATTTCTCTGGGATGGATGCCCAAGAGTGCAATCGCTGGGTCATATGGCAAATGTATGTCTAGTTTTGTAAGAAATAGACAAAATTTGCTTTGCCTCTGATGTATGAGTGATTTGGCATTTGGTGTTGTCGCTACTTTTTATTTTAATGAATCATCCTGACAGGTATATAGTCATACCACAGTGTGGTATTCATTTGCATTTCCTTAATAGCTAATAATGCCAAACAACTTTTCATATGCTTATTGGCCATCTGTATATTCTCTTTAATGAAATAGTTCTTGGCTTTTGCCAATTTTCTGATTGGATTATTTGATTTATAATGTCAAGTTTTGAGAGTTCTTTATATATTCTAGACATTAGTCCTTTTTGGGATAAATAGTTGATAATATTTTCTCTCACTTTGTTGCTTGGGCTTGTATTTGTATCCTCTTGATCTCTTACAAATCAAAAGTTTTTGTTTTGTTTTGACGAAGTTCAGTTTATCATTTTTTTAATGCAGTGTGTTATTTTTGTCAATTCTAATAAACTTGTTTTCAATCTAGATGCCAAGATTTTCTTATATGTTTTTCTCTAAAAGTTTTATAGCTTTATGTTTTACTTTTAAGTCGATGAAGGATTTTGAGTTAATATTCTTACGAGTGTGAGATTTTATTTTTCTGTCTATGGATGTCCAGTTGCTCTAGCACCAATTATTCATTTATTTAATGGTTATCTCTTTTCTAGTGAATAACTCTTGCACTTTTACAGAATTAGTTGGTCATATTTGTCTGGGTTCATTATTTTCCATTGATCTATGTATGTATCTCTCTGACAAGACAACACAATCTTTATTACTGTAGCTATATAAATTATGAACTAGAGTAGTTCCCACTTTGTTATTCTTCCACAAAATTATTTTAGCTATTCTGATTCCTTTTATTTTCCCTGCAAATTTTAGAGTGATGTTTTTCTATATCTACAAAATTCTTGCTTGGGTTTTGAGAGGTGTTATGTTAAACCTCTACATCAATTTAATGCGATTAATATCTTTACTATGTTTATTTAGTCTTCTAGTCCATGAAAATGGCATATATCTAAATTAATTTTGATCTCCTTTTCTTTCATCAGCATTTTGTAATTTTCAGCATACAAGCTCCTTATATGTATTGATAGATTTACACTTGAGTGCTTCTTATATTTTCAACAACTCTAAATGGTATTGTATTTTTAATTCTTATATTCATGTAGACATTGCTAATATTTAGCAATAAAGTTACTTTTTGCATGTTTATTGAATTAATTTATTAGTTGTAATGTGTTTTTTGGTAGATTACTTGGGATTCCCTATATAGACAATCCATCATCGTCTTCTTCAAATAGGGATAGTTTTATTTCTTCCTTTATTATCTGTATGCTTTCTATTTTTTTCTCTCTTTTCTTTTTGCCTTACTGCACTGGCTAGAACTTGCAGCAGCATGCCGAATGAGCAGTGAAGCAAACATCTTTGTCTTGTTCTCACCCTTTGTAAAAAAGCATTCAGTGTTTCACCATTAAGTATAATGTTAGTTGTAAGTTTTACGATTAATGCTTTTTACCAAGTTGAGGAAGTTCCTTTCTATTCCCAAATAGTTCTATTTTTCTGAAATTATTTAAATTACTATTGATGTTAAAATTTGTGAAATCCTTTTACTGTGCTGGTAGATATTATGTGATTTTCTACTTTAGCTTGCTGAAATAATAGGTTATATTGACTGATATTCAATTATGGCACCAGTCTTGCATTCATGGAATAAACCTTAGTTGGTAATGATGTATTTTTCTTAATATACTGTAGAATTCTATTTGCTAACATCTTGCTAAAACATTTTGTATCTATATTAATGATAGATTTTGGTCTATCGTTTTTTATTTTATACTGCTTTTCTTTGGTTTTGGCATCAGGGCAATACTAGCTTCAAAAATGAATGACAGGTTTTCCTTCCTTTTCTATTTTCTGGAAGATGGAGTGTAGAATTGATGTTAGTTATTCTTTAAATGTTGAATTGAGTTCTTCAGTGAAATAATCTAGGCCTGGAAATTGTTTTGGGGAAGTTTTAAATTATGAATTAAATTACTTAAGAGATATAGAAATATAGATCTATTCAAATTATCTATTTCATATTGGGTGAATTGTGGTAGTTTAATTTTGAGGAATCAACACATTTCTTCAAAGTTTTAAAATTTATGTTTGTAGAGTTGTTTGCCGTATTCTCTTGTTATCATTTTGATTTTGGCAGGATCTATTTTATTTTTTGTATTGATAATTTGTGTCTTCTCTTTTTTTCTTTTACAGTCTTGTGTTAGGTTTTTCAGTTTCATCAATCATTTTGAAGAATCAGATGTTTGGTTCACTGATTTTCTCTATTATTTTTCCATTATCAATTTCATTGATTCCTGCTCTTATCTTTATTATTTTCTCTTCTACAGGCATACCCATTTTCTTCCAGCCCACATCCCTACTAACTTTTTATATGTGTCTTTTGTTTATTTTGCTTTTCTTTTTATATCTTCTTGTGGTGGAAGTTTAAATTACTAATTTCAGACTTTTATTATTTTTTTTGAGATGGAGTCTCACTCTGTTGCCCAGGCTGGAGTGCAGTGTCACAATCTCAGGTCACCGTAACCTCCACCTCCTGGGTTCAAGCAATTCTCCTACCTCAGCTTCCTGAGTAGCTGCGATTACAGGCACATGCCACGTAGACCAGCTAATTTTTGTATTTTTTTAGTAGAGACAGGGTTTCACCACGCTGGCCTGGCTGGTCTCGAACTCCTGACCTCAGGTGATCTGCCCACGTTAGGCTCCCAAACTGCTGGGATTACAAGCTTGAGCCACCGCGCCCGGCTGAGACTTTTATTCTTTTACGTATGCATCTACTGCTATAAATTTTATCTCAGCACTACTTTAGGTATGTCTTACAATTTTTTGGACTATATTTTTATATTCCTTCTAGCAAGGCAATGTATATTTTTTATTTTTCTTGAGGCTATCTGTTTTATGCATAGATTATTTAGAAGCATGTGGTTAGGTTTTAAAGTGTTTGTAAGAGAGCTAAATGATAAGAACTTATGAACACAAAGAAGGAAACAACAGACACTGGGATTTACTTCAGGCAGGGGGAAGAGTGGGAGGAAGAAGGGAAGCAGAAAAGATAACTACTGGTTACTGGTTACTGAGTTTAATACCCGGGTGATATGCTAATATGCTAATATGCACAAGAAACCTTCATGTCACATGTTTATGTAACTAACCTTCACACGTACCTCCAAATTTAAAATGAAAATTTAAAAAAAAAAATATATATATATAAAATGTTTGGAGATGGATGGAGTTGGGATTACCTCGCTGGGAGGCGTAGGAGTGCCTATTTACTGTTTCTCATGTGGCCCCCACTGACACTTGGGGTAGGGGGTTGATCTCATTACCATTGAGTAGTGTTAAAAGTCCTGACTCTCCCCTGGTCTTCTGACATCACTCAAACATGTGGGAGGATGCCTTATTACTGTTGAGTTGGAGTGGACATCCAGCTTACCCACCTGATCTCCACTGACACTACAGGGACTTGCTACTACTCAGAGAGGAAAGATGTCTTTCTTTGATATGACTTTTGTGGAGGGTGGGGGAAATGGGGGGCATTTGTCATTACCACATGGTGATGGTGAAAGCCCAGGATTCTAGCTTGATTTGGCTGGTGTGGGCTGGACTCAGGCCACAGTAATTTATGTGATAAACAACTAAAATGTAGCTTTTATTTTATTTTCCGAGACAGAGTCTCGCTCTGTCACCCAGGCTGGAGTGCAATGGCGCGATCTCAGCTCACTGCAACCTCCGCCTCCTGGGTTCAAGTGATTCTCCTGCCTCAGCCTCCTGAGTCGCTGGGACTACAGGCACACACCACCATGCCCAGCAACTTTTTGTATTTTTAGTAGAGACAGGGTTTCACCATGTTGGCCAGGATGGTCTCGAACTCCTGACCTCATGATCCACCCACCTCAGCCTCCCAAAGTGCTGGGATTACAGGCGTGAGCCACCACGCCCAGCCACATAGCTGTTATTTTCTAAAATCTTCTGTCTTGTTAGGCTTCCACTTTCCTTATCCTTTGGCTTAAGAGAGCAAAATTTTTTTGGAGGAGAGGGAGGAGTTGTCTGTGCCGACTGGTATCTTGAGGTTGCCAGCTTCTTTAGCTCCATGTGTGGGATATATGAGGTAAAAATAAGCCCATCATGTCATTCTTTGGGTTTTAAAGTCATCAACCTGTCTGCCTTCTTTTTGCTATATTTCACAGTCTTCTTATCTATATAATAGCAGGGTTTTTGTCTTCTTATTTTGCACATAATATCCAGGGTTATTAGTTGAAATTAGCAGGAGAAAGAGGGAAGCACAGGTTCTCCAGCTTCTTGGAAGACCCAGACTCCAAATTATGAATGTGATTTGTGATTCTTGGCATGAAATATTTTTTTGTTGCAAAATTATTTTCTGTCTTTTACTTCTGAAAGATTCTCTTTTGAGAGTCTTTCAACATCACAGTTTTCTTTCCATGGATTTTTTTTTTCATTAAAAAGAGAACATGTCGTACTAGGTCATGTAACAGTTATACTTTCTATTCCTTATTCTGAGACTTATAATGGCTCCAACGGCAGTTAGCAGTTGACTTCCTTATGATGTTACAAAAGTTACGTATAATGCCGTACAGCAACAATTCTACCATCAATCACCTGTTATTAACCCATGTTCCATACATTTATTAAAACTTTTACCAGTCTATTTCTGGTCGGAGACATAAATGTCCTTTTCATGCAATAAAGTTTTTAATAGCAGCAATCACACTGCCACTACTCATAAATTACCACCTACTTTGTGCTAGATATTATACTTTGTGGAAACAATGATGAACACATTTCTATGAATTTGTGCTCCTGTGGAGGAGACTAAAATGCAAACAAATAATTATAATTCTGGAGTAACAGAAAATATAACTGAGAAACATCTCAAACAAATGAGGGAATTAACTTTCATGTGTAACAAGAAATCTAGAAGTGCAGCATCTTAAAATGACACCAGGGAACTAGATTCTATGTATTTTTATCCTACTCTCCGTAGCATGTGACCTTGCTTTGTAGTCACAAAGGAAAGGTAAAAAGACCAACGAAGACCCTGAAAGTCCTCCCAGATGACTTCCACTTATATCTCATTGTCTATTCTGGGCCACACATAATTATAAAAGAGTCTGGGCAATGTCTCTTTTTTCTTAAGAGGGGTACATGGCTACTATGGGAAAAATGTGGTCCTGTTAATATGGACAAAGCAGAGAATAAATATTGCTACAGAAAAAGTAAGGTTGTTAATATAGGTGAAGACTAGGGAGAACACTTACTTTGCTGACAGTGTAATTTGGTGTTGAATGAGGTGCTAAAGTCTAACTGGTAGAAAAGGGGCTGGGCGCAGTAGCTCACTCCTGTAATTCCAGCAACTTGGGAGGCTGAAGCAGGCAGATAACTTGAGGTCAGGAGTTCGAGACCAGCCCGGTTAGGAAACACTGTCTCTACTAAAAGTACAAAAATTATCTGGGTGTAGTGGCGCACACCTGTAAGCCCAGCTACTCGGGAGGCTGAGGCAGGAGAATTGCTTGAACCCAGGGGGCAGAGGTTGCAGTGAGCTGAGATGGCACAACTGTACTTGAGCCTGGGAGATAGACCAAGACTCCGTCTAAGAAAGAAAGAGAGAAAGACAGAAACGAAAGAAAGAGAAAGAGAGAAAGAAAGAGAGAAAGGGATAAAGGGAAGGGAAGGGAAGGGAAGGGAAGGGAGAAAGAAGGTGTTCTGCGAGAGGGAATAATAGCGTAGTAAAATTTCAAGGAGTTTTGGGGGGAATAATGGATATTCCTGAATAAACTAAACGTGAGGGGATCGAATATGACTGGAATTACAGGTAAAACCTTACCTTGCAGCTTGATTGTGGTGGACCTGACATGCCATGTTAAAGAAAGTAGGCTTTATCTCATAGGAATTCAAAAGTTCCTAAATAGTTAATAGATGGGTGAAAGCAGATTTGTGGTTTGGAAAGAGAGCTCTAGTCAGCAATGAGAAAGTGAGGGAAGAGAAGACTGAAAGCTCACTAGTTCATCTTAATCTGTCACTAAAATCTAAAGGTGTTAATCTTTTATTATTTGATAGAAGCTTCTGCACCTGTTTGAATTTTTAAACATATCCTTCCTGAGGTGGAAAAATTATAATTGTATACAATATTCTGTGTCAGGCTTACCCTGGTTTCAAATAAGGTAGGCTACCATTTTCTAATTTGTTTCCTTTGCCTGGCTTTGCTGCCAACTATTTTCTTTGGTGTCTTTGCTGCCAACTATTTTCTTTGGTGTCTTTGCTGCCAACTATTTTCTATGGTGTCCCTGGCTCTGGCTCTACACTGAGCCTGCTGGAATTTGTTGGAGCTCTGAAAAATGTAGAGTTGATAAATATTATCTCTCACTCAGTTCGTACTATTCTTTTTTCTATATGTTTACATAGCTGACCAGGTTATAAAGAAGTAGAGACTGGCTTTTTTTCCGTATTCTATTCTGATAATTTGGAGTGATCAAAGTTTCAAACTTCTGATTAAGCTTCAAGTTCTCTATAAGTGTATAATTTGCATTTATAAAACATTTTATTTAAACATTTTAAAACTATGGGTAAACTACCCAAGCAAATGTGGCTTTTAGCATCTGTTAACATATCAGTGACTATTGTTAATTTTTTTATGTCAGTTCAACTCATTTCTGTACAACCCCAATAACATTTTCTGGCCATTTCTGGGCATACATTTGTTTGTAGCTTTGCATGCATCATTCTTTGAACTTAGGGTTGAGCATGACTTTTCATAATCATTTTTTCAAGCCAGTATTCTTTCATGACAGACATAAAATGGGCTTAATTAAATGCCAGACAAAGCTCCATGCATGCTCCTGAGAGTTACCCAATAACAAGTGAACATGTAGCTAAGTCTTGATAATGCTGCATTAGTCATTTTTATAAATGGTTCTGAAGCTTATTCGACTATTAGAGTATGTAAAGTTTACTTTTTGGTAACCATCCTAAATTTACACTTTTAAAAGTTATTTCTTTTCAAGTGAGGTACAAATAATTTTTCTTAAATGTAGAACTTTATCACCAGTAATAGCAAGAAATTTTAAAATAAGCTTTGACAATGACTGATATATTAGGTTTTAGATCAAAGGACAATTTTTAGTATTCCTCAATGACTGTTTCTTCAACCAGTATCAACCACATTGTCAATAATGCATGAATTAAAGGGGTGGCCTAATAATGTTTATGTGAATTCACTCAAAGACAAGAAAGTATAATGTCTTTGCATTTCACAAATATTTGGGTAAACACTGCCCAAATTCTTAAAGAATTTTATATTGTGCACTTTTGTACAATAGTTTTGTGGACCCTGCAAAAGTCTATGTGTTATTTTAAGCATAGACTAAAGAACATAAACAAAACTTTAGCTTCCTTTTAGCTTATTGTGAATGGCTTAACAATACTAAAAGAGTTTAAGTAAGTTAATAGGTAAGGTGAATTAAATTCATTGCAATCAAAGGAGCAGCAGATATAATTAGGATAAAATTCCTGGATGACTAACATTGCAACAAGTACATGATATGAATCAACTGGGAGGGAACTGCAAGCAGTGCCATTTTCAGATAATTCAAAGCAGAAACAATTCCAAGAATGACCATCCAATAAGCATGATAACATTTGTCCAAAGTCTGAAATTCTGTGGAATCTTTGTTAGTTTAGAAAACATTTGAGGTATTAGTTTCCACTCTTTTTACTTTCTGTTTTTATTGAAGATTTTTTTTCTCTTTTTCCATAGCCATCCCTGTGCTGACTCTGAAAATGGATGAAGGTAGAAAGACAAAAAAGGCTGGAAGTCCACATCGGTTTTTATTATATAACTATTCCTTCCTCCCTTTGCCCTCTCGGCTCCAATTATATTGGCCTTCTTGATAATCCTAAATAAAGCTAGCCAACTCCAGCCTGTATCAAGGATGTTGCAGTTACTAATTTTTCTTTCCAAATTCTGTATTTCACTCATGTACCTCCTCAAATGTCACTTTTTTAGTGAGCATGTCTCCATTTATCCCCTTACAAAATGCAAAAATTAGCATTCTCAGAATATGGTTTATATTTATTTTTTAAATTGCTTATTTTTTTGTTTCTTTCCACAAGCATAACTTTGTTTTTGCTTACTGCTAAACATCCAGAAAAGAGTGGTTGGCATTTAGTAGATATTCAAGTACTTCCTGAATGAATGGAAGAATATTTCAGAAATTGCAGCCCTTATGAAATTTAGAAAATTTGAATTTTTTCCCACAAGGAACAGGCAGAAAATAATACGTCTTTTTGTTCCTGTAATAAAAAAGAAAAAAAAATCTTCTTGGTCAGGAAGGAAAAATAAAGAAATGATGGGAGCAGAAAAATAGAGAGAGGGACCTTGAGCCCTAAAACCTGTGTTGAGCTCCAGGGAGGCCAGAAAGCCACCTGAGAAGGAAATGATTTCTGGGAATTGTTTCTTGGCACAAAAGACTGTAGATTCCCATGTGCAAATTCCTATGCCCTAGCAAGCATTGAGGTACCTTAGAAGACTCACAGGATCTGAAAAAGGAAATAGATATTTCAGTAGTCATTGATGAGGTTCAAATACCAAATACTACCAGGGGTGGCAGTCCTAATACCTAGTATTGCATAAACTCACTGGGAACTTTGATATACTTCTGGGGATAGGAGAAACACTCAAATACTTAGTTACTTACAACCTAATAAATGAGAGCTTGATGTAGAAATTGTTGGATTAAATATTTATATTCTTTGTGCACTTGAATTTATGGGCTGGGATTAATAACTGTCCCATTTACAGTTTATTTCAGTGAGAGTACATGCGTTTCTGATTTCCATTTGCTTATTTTATACTGTACATGAAGGTGAATGTTAGGAAGATGCATTAATTTAAACGCTTGACACTTAGACAACAGGGGAATTTTTTGCTAGTGTTTGGATCACTCTTTACACCCCATAAAGGATGTTGGCAAAAATGTAGTGACATCTGTACTGGCAGTGTGAAAACACTGAGGTCAACAACTGCCGAGATGGCAAGTATGAATCTATTGCTGAAATGTGTTCAAGTCAGCACCACATGTTGCAAAGAAATTATAGAAGCCAGCATCTTTCAAAACCAGTTTTGGAAGCTGTCACAAAATTGTCAAATGTATTAATAATCTTATTAAATAGCAGGCTTTTTCAGAAATATTTGTAACAGTCTAGAATCAAGGTGGAGGTTTGAATATATCATACGAGACAAACTCATTATTTTGTGGATGAAAATAATTCATTTGCTTAACATCTCAAATGCATCATCTCTTTCAAACATGTTGGTACAATATGTTTGAAATGGGTTGGATATTTTATTCTATTTTATTTTATTATCATTATTATTATTATTATTATTATTATTATTATCATCATTATTTTGGAGACAAAGTTTCTGTCTTTTTGCCCAGGCTGGAGCACAATGGTGTGATCTCAGCTGACCGTAACCTCTGTCTCCTGCATTCAAGCGATTCTCCTGCTTCAGCCTCTCGGAGTATTTTTATTTTTTAGTATATCGGAAGGCTTCATTTGGCAGTGGGGGATTGCGCTGTTAAACTACATGCTATAGCATATAGTGTTAGGGAATGGATTTGGGATTTAACTTGACAAACAAAAAACATGTGGAGTGTCTTGAAAACTTAAGCAAGTATCTGAGACAAATGTCACCAACATAACTGAGACCTAATACAAAAAATCACTCATTTATACCATTTTAAGATATATTTGGAAAATTATTTTTCACCAAAAATAAAGTGTTAAACTGGCTAAGGATCCCAGTCTTCTGCTCATTATAAATGTTTCACCTGTGAGAGAATGTAAGCAGTAATTTGAGGTTGCTATTTATTGAAAAATGGGAAAAAACCCTCTATTATTCAGGATTCTGCTACATTTTAAATGAAGAGCATCCTGTGAATAGAATGCTGTTATTGTTGTAGCTGCCCACTTATATGTATTTGGATTTTACTCTGCTCAACTAATCAAAACAAAATTGTAAGATAAAACAGATGCTTAGACTTATTTGTCCTTGAAATTTTTCATGCAAAATCCCCTAATTCAATTTCTTTTTCAAAACATTTTGTAATTTCCAAAATATTTGTATGTTTAAAATTTGATGACTATCTTACATAAATGTTAAAAACTAAACTTGATGTATCTGATTAATGTGACACTTTTATTTGCTCTATCTTTTAAGATTTTTGTGTAAGATTTTCTTTTTAATAAAGTATTCCTACTACTAAAATAGTTTGAAAATCACTACATAGTTTTCATTTTTTCAGATCACTTTTATCATTTTATTGGCCTAGAAATTGTGATAGCTTTTAGTAACTGGTGGTGAGAAAACACTATGATTCTAATGCTGCCTTTCTGGAACTTATAGTTTCATGGGGAGACTATGCTATATATACAGATGTGAAATCACAACTGTCCTAAGTGCCATGAGAGAAAGCTACATGTCGCTATAAGAGTCTATGACAGGGGTTTAGTAAATAAGTCAGAAAGTCAGGGAAGACTTGTACGAAGTCAGGCTTGAGTTGAGGTCTGAGGGAGTAACTGGACTGGGCAAGGAAAGCCTCCAGGGTGAGAAGAACGCACAGGAGGCTATTGTGGCTGCAAAGAAGTGATCAGTGGGGCTGGATGGGAAGTGAGATTTAGTTGAAAAACAGCCAGGGCTGAGGCCAGGGAACTTAGCCTTCATCACAAGACCAGTGAGAAGCTACTGAAATCATTTTACTACAAAGTTCTATGATGACACATAAACTTCAAAATCACTCTGGCTTTATGGGGGGCACAAATTAGAGCGAAAGGTGATAGGATGATGGAGAACAAGGGTAGTAGGCTATTGAAGTTTTCCAAAGGAGAAAAATTGGAACCTTAGGCTATCAAGGTTTGAGAGAATACAGTCGACAGATTTGAGAATTTATTTTTAAATGGCAAATTGCCTTTGAGGACATAAGGTGTTCTTGGGGTCTGTTTGTTGTTCAGGTTTTTAATATGATTAACAGCATGGATGGTGAGACCATCACACATCATTCTATGCCTCTGTTTCTTATGGTATGAAACGCTAGAGTTAATTTCTAATGTTGTCTTCAGGTCTAACAACATTGGCCCTAACCAATTTGTAAAGGATTTCCGTAAAATCAGCTTACCTATAATGTCCTATGAAATAAGACAATTTTTTCTTTAGTCTCTCTTCAGTGACATAGTATGGCACATCTGAATTATATGAAAGGAAACAGAATAAAAGATGAGTTCTAGTTAGTAATATAAAGGTTAAAATTAAAATGGATTTCTATTGAGGTTATTTATTTTTAAAAATATCAAATAATGACTTTCTTAATCCTTCATTTTTTCAAAGTTTCTCTGAGGTGTGGTCTTGAACCATTTTCTGCTATCTAATATGTTGCCCCCTTCTTTCAGAGGTATTGAATCATTCAGTTCCAGGAACCCATTAGAGTCCAAACAATCTCTAAAAACTCCTAAACTTATTCATTTTGCTCCAGCAACCTTCAAAGTGCTTAAAATTCTTAATATTTACTTGTGCTTTTGAGGATGATGGCATTTGCATAGCTACAGTATAGACTTTATACTGTATGCTTTACCTGTTGAATGTACTTTGTACTCAGCCATGCTGTTTGCCTTTACAGTAATTATAATGTTGACCATGGAAAATGAGAAAAGTCTTCGTTATAGGCATAGTATCATCCAGTGGAGATTGCAGACACAGCATGAAAATAAAGCTGAACATAGTTATAATATCTTTAATACATTCTAAAAATGTACTTTTCATTTTAATTTCTAAACTGTCTCCTTGGGTGGTCTTTAGAAATATGAAACCATCACTAAAATGAACATTTGCGGTATACGTTTTATTTTAGTTTTTTATTCTATTTAGCTGTCTATATATTTAAGATTATTATTTTCTAAAATCTTTATTTCTGGTTTCATTTTAGGATTCACTATGTTCTATGTTAAGTTGTGATGCAGGATTTTTGCTCCTTAGCTCAGCTAGTTCCAGGTTCTTCTCTCACAACCAGGAAGAAATAGGTATGCAGAAGTCGAAGAGTGAGTGGAGTAAAATTTATTAGAAAAAGAAAGCTCTCAGCAAAAAGAGAGGCCCTAAAAGCAGGTTGCCGGTGCCCTGTTCACAGCTGAATACAGGGGCTTTTACATACGGACTGATAGGGCTGGCTTCTTTATTTGTGCAAGGTGAAAATTCCTGGTGCCTCCACCCTATTCCCCCGTGTGCATGTGTGCCCTTAGTTGGCTGCTGGCATGTTTAATCAAGCCTCCTTTGCAAGTTCCCTTATCTGCACAAAACATCTGGTACAAGCATCTGTGGGGTGGGTCAGAGGCTCTCCGGGACCCGTCCCTTACTGTCTGCCTAAAGCAAGCTGGCTAACGCCTTTCATTCCCTGCTTCAGGAGTGGGTACCCCAACTGCTGTTGGGGAAAGTGGTCAATGACAGCTCTTAACTGCTTCCTGCTGACAGGGGGCACTGTTTTGGGAAAGCAGCAGTTAGGGCTCCTCTTGAGGTTGGTTTAAGGGTCTCCAGAAGAATGACACATTCATACATGGTTCCATTTGCAACACCATTTGAAGTTTAATGGCCGCTAAGCAAGAATAAGCAATTAGGGTTATTAGAAGATGCATACCAAAATGAAACAAGGGAGTAAGGGCAGCTCAAAAAAATCCCAAGGCTGCTGACATGCCCAGATAACTGGTGGCTACAGTTATGCCTGCCAAGATTTGAGAGCATGGGGCTTGGCTCTGGTTAGCTCCCTTGGTCTTATTTTCCAAAACAAAGAAACTTCTGGGTTATGGGCACCCCATTTATTCTTATCACCTTGCAGGCTTTGCAGGATAATTGTCCAGAACTAGACTATTGATCTAGATTTTTATATTACGCATCTGTCTGTTTCTTCTGAGATACAGCCAGAGATCACTGGTTGGTTCACAGGGATAAACAGGGTTAGTCTAAAATGTAGGCAAAAACTTAAAAACAACAGATGAGATTAGAATTTAATAACAAGTATATGGTAAGTATTGAAACATAATTTTTCTCTCTCTAGTCCTCATTTTTGTCAAAAACAAATCACGATAGGACTAAGTTGCTTGTAAAATAAACCTTAGTCTTATACTTGGCCTGATTATTTGCATAAAGTGCAGCAAGAATAATTATTTTTCACATAGGCTTTTAAATTGGCTTTGATGACACTCTGTTCCCCACGGAGTCTCAGATAAGACCTTTTAAAGCCAAGCCCAGCCATGGGTTGGTAGCCTCAAATACCTATGAGTTGAGTAAATTCCTCTTTTCTTGAGGTCGCAAGAACATGGGTCTCTTGGGCCTGTTAGAAAGTAACATTCTTTACTCACCACAGGTTAAGAACCCTAAAGGTTTTGAGAGGGATCTTTCTGCTTTCAATTCCTGGGGTTTCATAAGGAAAACAGAGGTTTTCACCCACATTAACAGGGGGCTGAGGGGGTAGGAATTATCCACACTTATCCAAATGTGGCCTTTTCCCAATGCTGTCAGTAGCCTTTGAGCTCCCTAGACCTTGTCTATGCCATGGATGCCAGCATGACCTCTACCCATGAAACGGGAGCATCCTCTATCCATGACCTCCTCTATCCATGAAATTCAGCAGGACTTAGTCATGCTAAGGTAAAGCTATGGAGCTGAGTCCTCCTCAAGCAAGAGAGAGAAAAGGATGTCTTGTGAATTGGGGTCCTGGCCTAATAAGATGTCTTCCAAAAGGAAAAAAAAAAAACAAAAAACCTCTCGCATAAAAGGTAACTCCTGACAATTTGGAGAAAAAAAAAAAAAAACAGCTTAAGTGCAGGGCACGGAAGATGCCTGGGGGAAAATCCTCTAGCTGTATGCAAATGGCTTCCTCCAACAGGGAGAGAAACTCTCAATCACTGTACCCTCTTCCTGGCTTGGCCATGGGAGGAAAGACTCTGTTGGCGCATGGCGCGGGGGGCATGGTGAACAGGAAACACTGGCCAGCTGGCCACATGGGGCCCTTGGCTACCGAGGCTGTCCTGGGGCCCGGGCCCAGGTGGCAGCCGCAGCTCATTCCCACCCCACATGGCCATTCAGGATGGGGGTGGGGAACACCTCTAAGAACAGAAGGAAATCGCATTATTCTGAATTGCATGTCTGATGGCTGGGTCAAAGGGTCATTCTACCAGTAATATCTCTGCAGTTTGCAGCAACACCCTTACCATTACAAAAGAAGAGACAGGTGCCATGACAGTACCGAAAAAAAGAAGTAAAACGCCATAGAAAAGACTGGATTGGGACGAGGCCAACATTCCCAACCCCAGAGGATGACGGGGGTGGGTGTGTCATGGTCCTCTCCTGCATCCTGTCCTCTGTAGCTGTGCCATTCATTCCTAATTGGCTCACCAGAGGTTCAGTGCTGCATCTGCCTTCAGGAAAATTCTGAGGACAAGAAGGCTCAGAAATGAAAGTGAAAGGCTGTGGGTCTGCATTCACCCTCCACGTATCCCAGATGAGCCCCCAAAATCATGCAGGATTTTTGTGCCTTAGCTCAGCTAGGTCCAGGTTCTTGTCTCATGACCAGGAAGTACAGGCACGTGGACATTGAAAAAATGAGTGGAGTAGAATTTATTAAGTGAAAAGGAAAGCTCTCAGCAAAAACAGGGGTCCTAATAGCAGGTTGCTGGTTGCCCCCTTCAGAGTTGAATACAAGGGCCTTTACATACAAGCTGATGGAGGTGGGTTCCCTATTTATATAAGGCACGGATTTCTGGTGGCTCCACCCCATTCCCCAAGTTGTATGTAGGCCCCTTAGTCTGTATGTTTAGGCAAGCCCCCTTTGCAAGTTCCTTTATCTGCACAAAACGTCTGGTGCAAGCACCTGCAGGGCAGGTCAAAGGCTCTCCACGACCCTTTCCTCACTGTCTGCCTAAAGCAAGCTTGCTAACTCCTTTCAATGGTATACCCCATATTAGGTAATATAAATTCATATGAATATTCTCCTTTATTCTTTCTTGTGTGGAGAGGATCTTGCATCTACCAATCAATAAACTGCTGCTTAACATGAATTTAAGGTAGAAGGTTGTCTTTCCATGATGATTTTCTATTTATCCAGTTTAATAAAACATTTGCAAGCACAGGCCAGTGTTGCAATGAATAATGTGTCTGACTATGGATCAGAAAAGTATTTGCCTTCCTTAAAGAAATGTGGTCTATATAGCTGGTTACAGATGCATTTCTGAGCTCTTTTTTAAAGAAACAGGACTCTATAGAGGAGAAATTACTAGGCAAAGAGTCAACTAACTTTTTTTACCACAAGATGTGTAAGCTCCCTTAGCTTCAATTTCTTCATTAGTAAAATAGGTGTTACAATAATATCTTTCCTGCTTACTTATAGAATTGTTTTGAGAATCAAATGGGAGCAATAATTTAAAAGAACTATAAAATCTATAAAGTACTCTACTAGTGAAATATACTACCATTCCTTATAGGAAGGTCTTTTCCTGTATAAACATTGCATGCTTACTAGTTTTATCATTACATGATTAGCATATGCATTAGTTTCCTATGGCTGCTATAACAAGCTACCAACACCTTCACGGCTTAGAGCAACAGAAGTGTATTCTCTTTCAGTTCAGGAAGCTGAAATTATCTTCATTGAGCTAATGTGAAGGTGTTTGAGAGGTTAGCTCCTTCTGGAGGAACTAAGAGAGGATTTCTCCCCTTGCCTTTTTTAGCTTCTGGAGGCTACCTACATTCCACGGCCCATGACGACTTTATTGCACCTATGCAACCTTCTGCTTCTATAATCACATTGCCTCTCTCTCCTCTCTCTAATCATGTATTTTACTGTCTCCGTTTTCATAGAAGACAGTCATTATACTTAGGTCCTTCCCTGATTATCCATGATAATCTGTTTCTCTCAAGAAAAAATCCCTTTTGTCATGTAAGACAACATTTACAGGTTCCAGAGAATAGGATTGTACAGACATACCCCAAAGATATTTTGCGTTAGGTTCCAGACCATAACAATAATGTCACAACAAAGCAAATCACATATATTTTTGTTTCCCAGTAATTATAAAACTTATATATACAATATATTGTAGTCTATTAAACGTGTAATAGCATTATGTCTAAAAGAACAATGTACATATCTTAATTAAAAATACTTTATTGCAAAAAAATGCCAAAAATCATCTGAGTCTTCAGCAGGTTGTAGCATTTTTGCTGGTGGAGAGTCCTGCCTCAGATGTTGATGGCTGATAACTGATCAGGGTGGTGGTTGATGAAGGCTAAGGTGGCCATGGCAATTTCTTAAAATAAGACTTCAATGGAGATTACCACATCAATTGACTCTTCTTTTCACAAAATATTTCTCTGTAGCTTACCCACAGTGGAACTTCTTTCAAAATTAGAGTCAATCCTTTCAAACCCCACCACTACTTTATCAACTAAGTTTATGTAATATTATAATTTTTTTGTCATTTCAACAATGCTTAAATTATCTTCATCAGGAGTAGAGTCCATCTCAGAAAAACACTTTTTTTACTCTCATTCATAAAAAGCAACTCCTTTTACATTAATTTTTTTTTCATGTAATTGTAGCAATTCAGTCACATCTTCAGGCTCTGCTTCTAATTCTAGTTCTCTTGCTGTTTCCATTCTGCTAATGTTTATTAGCAGTTGCTTCTTCTGCTGAAGTCTTGAACTTCTCAAAGTCATCTACGAGGGTTAGAATCAATTTCTTCCAAACTCCTGTTAACGTTAATATTTGGATCTCCTTTCATGATTTATGAATGTTCTTAATGGCACCTAGAAGAGCAAGTCCTTTCCTCAATTTACTTTGCTAGATCCATCAGAGAAATAACTATCTATGGCAGCTGTAGCCTTACAAAATGTATTTTTTAAATAATAAGACTTGAAAGTCAGAATGACTACTTGATCCATGGGCTACCGAATGTATGTTGTGTCAGCAAGCATGACAACAAGAGTAATCTTGCATATCTCCATCAAAGCTCTTGGGTGACTAGGTGCATTGTCAATGAGCAGTATATTTTGAAAGAAACCTCTTTTCTGAGCAGTAGATCTCCACAGGGACTTAAAATATTCAGTAAATCCTGCTGTAAACAGATGTGCTGTCATCAGGCTTTGTTGTTTCATTTGTATAGCACAGGCAGAGTAGATTTAAGATAAACCTTAAGCATCTTAATATTTTTAGAATGGTAAATGAGCATTGGCTTCAACCTAAACTCACCAGCCATATTAGCCCCTCACAAGAGAATCAGCTTACATTTTAAGCTCTGAAACCAGGAATTGGTGCCTCCTCTTTAGCTATGGAAAGTTCTAGATGGCATTTTCTTCCAACACAGTGGAAGGCTGTTTAATCTACATTGAAAATTTGTTATTGAGTGTAGCCACATTCATTAATCATCTTAGCTAGATCTTGCTGCAGCATCTACATCAGCACTTGGTGCTTCACCTTGCAATTTTATGTGCAAAGTGAAAGAAGACTTTATAGAAAAAACTTCTTTCCTTAAACCTCATGATCCAACCTCTTCTAGCTTTAAACTTTTCTTCGCAGCTTCCTTCCCTCTCTTCATAGAATAGAAGAGCGTTAAGGCCATTCTCTGGATGAAGCTTTGGCTTAAGGCAACGTTGCAGTTGGTTTAATCTTCTATCCAGACCACTGAAACTTTCTCCATGTCAGCAATAAGGCTCTTTCACTTTCTTACCATTCCTATGTCCACTGGAGTAGCACTTTGCATTTTTTTCAAGGACTTACCTTTGCATTCACATCTTGGCTAACTGGCACAAGAGGCTTAGATTTCAGCCTATCTCAGCTTTTGACATGCCTTCCTCACTAAGCTTAATCATTTCTAGCTTTTGATTTAAAGTGAGAGATGTGAAAACCTTTCTTTTACTGAAACACTTAAAAGCCACTGTAGTATTATAAATTGGCCTAATTTCAATATTGTTGTGCCTCAGGAAATAGAGAGACCCAAGCAGAGGGAGAGAGATGCAGAAATGACCAGTCAGTGGAGCTGTCAGAACACACACACAATTTGTTGATTGAGTCCGCCATCTTATATCAGCATTGTTTGTGGTTCCCCAGAATGATTTCAGTGGTAACAACAAAGATCACTGATCACATATCACCATAGAAAATATAATAATAATAATTTTCAAAGTTGATATATTGTAATAATTACCAACATGTGACACAAAGTGAGCACTTGCTGTTGGAAAAAGTGCATCAATAGACTTGCACAATGCAGAGTTGCCACAAACCTTCAGTTTGTAAAAATCACAGTACCTGCAAAGCACAAAAAAGTGAAGTGCAATGAAATGGGGTATGCCTGTAGATGTCTTTGGGGCCATTATTCAGTCTATCACAATTATTATAGGATGATCACGTGTAGCCAAGTATCTTCATGGATAAGAAATCAGATGGATGCAACTAGTTACTGTTCATGAAAACATTCACCAGCAGGGCATTTCCCTAGAGTAGTGAGAGGTTTCTAGCCTGAAACCTCTTGATAATTGGTCTATCAATCAATGGACACAAAAAAGTGTCACTCCTACAATGTGAGTATTCCTAAAACGAAATGTTTTCATATTAGAATGGTCCTTCTGTTAGAAAGTCCAGAAGTAACTGAGTCCTAAAAGAAGAGGGGGAGGGACAAACGGGTGGGAGCATCAAAGAAACCAAGCTATAAGCACACAAGAATGTTGTCTTAACAGCAGCAAGAATGTTGTCTGTTTCAAAATGCACTTTGATTCAATAAAGGCTCCCAGAGGTAAAAATAATAATAACAATAATAATAATTGTTTTTAAACTGCTATTTCAAGACACTATGATTCTGACCAGCAACACTTTGACAAGCTATTAGAGTAACTTCTTGTCTTATATAAATAATTAATGATTACTCCCTTAAAGGGAACCATGCACTGATGCAAGGATACCTTCTCTCACATATAATCATTCTAACACTTCTTTCTGTAAAGTCACTGACTAGTCAGAAAGGTTTTTTTTTTGTTGTTTGTTTGTTTTTTTTAACTTCACTATGCTTTCCTAAATGATCAATTATGATAATGGGTCTTATTAGAATTCAGGGGTAAATAGAACTGTTGAGCAAATTATACTTATTTGCAATTGCTGAATTCCTAAATGAATTCTCATCGGTTTAGGCCTATGCTGGCAAAGCAATATTAATTTTAATCTAAGTGGTTTGAAAACAAATTAGCTACCTTTCTCATCCCACCCACTGTTCCCTGGCAATTCTTCACCACAGTCGAAATTTGGTTAACACTTTGATTGAGTTACAGGTAAAATGATAACCATTAGGCAGTTTTTCAATTTTTATATAAATAATTTAGTTTTTGAAAATTTTAACTCAGAGCTTCATAAAATCCTCACACATGAATTAGAAAAATTGGACTAGGTTAAAATTTGAATGTTTGTCCTTTTAAAAAATCTGTATTGGCTACATAAATGTGTTATTATTAGAGAAAAGAACTGAGAGTCCTTGGAATAGAAAACTAACTTTTGCAATATGTGTTTTGAAAAAAAACATGTATTAGTATTTCAGACTATGCCTGGTTAATAGATTGATAATCAATAAACAATTGAATGCAATATAGAATATCCACATTTTTACCTTTCTGCTCTTGTGTATATTTTCTATAAATGAATCCCACATCTCTGACTTAACAACTGCTCATTGTCCTTAACATGACTTCAGCCTAAGCCATTCCTCCTAACCGCTACATTTTCCTGTGGTTATCATGGTATCATACTCCCTCCAGGCTTCAAAGCCATGGATATCACAGTTGTTTCTGAGACAGTAGGCATCAAATACTTACCTTTTCTTTTTTCTTTTAAAGTTTTTTTTTCTCTACCTTATTTCCAATTAGTTATGCCATCACTCTGGATAGAAGCCCCACCACTATTTACTTTGAATTCTTTAAGAGCCATTTAATTTTCCAGGTTTAATTCTAACCTTTCCATCTGTTTATCACACAAACTGTTTTTAAATATTGATTTTATCTCTTTATTCACTCTTAAAATCCCTGGATGGTTCTTCTTCAAGTCTTCACCAGTTTTTTGAGCCCTTTTATTTTTTAATCTCACTCGGCAACCCAACTTTACTCTACAGCTCCTGCTTCCTCAACCACAGAAAATTCTAATTTTTCACTGCCCCAAATTTGTTCCTCCATTTATTTTGCTTTATTTTGTTGTGATGTCATCCTTCTTTCTATTCCATAAGTGTTCATATTACCCTATAGTTTTTTCTTAGTTTTTGAAGTATTTCTTTCATACAAGCATAAAATATCACTCTGGCACTCACGGCTGAAAGAGAAAGACCAAGCTATTCAAGTAAAACACATGAAGTGCTCTGTGTGATAGGTGACTGATTTCTTGATATTACTCTGGCTTTGCATGTAAATTAGGTAAGTTATTAGATGAGATCATTATGGCTAATTTTGCTGACAATAATTATCTAATTTCAGGATAAGATTTTGGCTTCAGCTTTGGAATGATACATATGTTGCTTCATTTTCTTATTTATTTATTTATTTTGAGATGGAGTTTCGCTCTTATTGCCCAGGCTGGAGTGCAATGGCATGATATCAGCTCACCGCAACCTCTGCCTCCCAGGTTCAAGCGATTCTTCTGCCTCAGCCTCCTGAGTAGCTGGGATCACAGGCATGCACCACCACCCACGGATAATTTTGTGTTTTTAGCAGAGATGGGGTATCTCCATGTTGGTCAGGATGGTCTCGAACTCCTGACCTCAGGTGATCCACCCACCTCAGCCTCCCAAAGTTCTGGTATTATAGGCATGAGCCACTGCACCTGGCCATTGCTTCATTTTCATTACATCTTTATTACTAAAAGTAACTTAAATGTAGCCAAAGGATTTAGGTATACACTTGTTTTCATTCCATTCCTCAGTCATCATTTGACAAGATTAAGTCTACTTTATATTTTTAAATTTTTTGGTGCCACTAAAATCTGTAAGTTAAACAAATCTATAAAATGTATTTTACTACAAGAAACATGTAGCAAAATTTTATAATTTAAAGGAAGTATCTAAAAATTAGAGTGGGGGCTATCTAGTTTTGTTTTTTTTTTCAAAATTTCAGAATAATCAATAAAAGATTACCAATGTGAGAACAGTGAAGCCTACCTAGGGAGTGAGTTTTTAGTTATAATATGCATTGACTATATAGACTATAGCCATTAATATTTCAAATATTCCTCCAATAAATTTCTAAAAAAACTAGTTGACTTTTTCCTGGGCACACCTTATACAAACATAGGCACTGCAGTTATGAAATGAATATTTTATATCTTCTATACCAATGACCTATCATTAAAGTCAGTAGGATGGAAATTGTTTTGAAGAATGCGAGTAGTTACACTTGGAATTTACAAAATTGCTTTGAAACTGCACTCCTCCTTCTTTCTACAAATTAACTCCTCTGATGGATTTTTTTTTTTTTCCGGTAGCCTTTTCCTGCTCCCTCAAGCTATAATTAGTCATTGAAAATTGTCTCAGTGCATAGCTGGAAGACACTATAAACTCTGGACATAGTTCTTTCTCCTTGTTAAGAAAAGGCTCTCACTGAGTGATATAATCTCAGTAACCTAATGACCAGAAGGTGATTTCAGAACATCATGACCACTATTCCTCTTTAGCAGGCTGTAAGCACAGGTACAAAATTATTAGTATTCTGTCTTTTTAAAGACACTAGTAAAGCAGAAGCACAGCTAGTACACCCAGAGCATAACTCACCTAATTGTTCACATTTTGGTTAACAGAAAAAATAATCCTTATTTTGATAAGTATTCTGTGTCTTCATGTCGTTATAAAACTAATAAACTATGAAGGTAGATAAAATCAAAACCAGTCATTCAAAATGTGTTTACAGTTACATTGAAGCTCACTTCTAGTCTCAGGCTAAAGCAGCATTTAAATGCTAGATACTTGATATCTCCAATTTTGAGAGAAAATGCTGAATCAATTTAAAATAGCTTCAAACATGTAGATATTTATGTGGGAACTAATTGGCATAAACAAGAGGGAAGATTGCTGAAATGATTTACATGTGCCTGTTTATAAAGCCTGCTGGATTTTAACTACATATTATTCAATGCTTTGTTGTAACTTTGTGTATCTTATTCATCAATCACATCTAAACCACTGGGGTTCTGACAATAACAAATATGAAATGTATCCCATTTTCTCTCTATTGTTGTTATGAGGAAAGCAATATAGAAGAAAACAAGTTAAGCCAGTAAGTCACAAAATAAAGTGAGCAAATCAGTGTGACCAGAAGTGGGACAAATCTCTTCAGCAGTCCAAACTCTTAAAATCAGATTTTTTTTGTCCTAATTTGGGAATTCAGCTTTACTAAATCTAAATGCTTAAGTCTTTGCCCTCAGACACAACACCTTTTAATTTGTTATTGCTGAACATTATAAATTCTGCAATTATAAATTCTGCAATTGCTAATTCTTGTTGAGGCTCACCCTGCATGGACCAGACATAGTGGGAACTGATTTCCATGTAATGTATGATGTACATTCTCTAGTAGAAGCCAAACTTTTTATTTACTGTTGTAGCATCACCCTGGTATGTAGCAAAGTGCTTTGTAATAAATTATTACTAAATTTTAAAAAAGTAATAAACAAAAATTCTAGATTGCCAAAATGATCTTCCTAAAGTTGTCAAACTGATCTTAATCTTTTTCTTTTAAGTAAATCAGTGTGTAATGCATAATATTTTATGTTTTAAAGAAAATTAACAAAATAAAATTACCAGGATATGTTATCCCACAGATGCACAGCTAATGAAATAATATGAAGAAACTTTTAATAAAACTGTCATAGAATATGTAGGAGATAAACTACACATACACAGCAACTAGGTAGACTCAAGCAGATAAATAAACCAAACAAATTATACTTTATGAATTTAAATTATACAAGAATAAAAAAGGTAATCAGAGCTTTAGAAGATGAAATATAATCTGGGTATTATAATATAAAGTAAAAAATAAAACAAAGTTTTAAGTTATGAGAAATGGAAGATAATTTGGGAATAGAATGACCAGACAAAATATCTGATTAAAGAAGTCTCAGAAAGATTATACTTTCAGTGATCTTTTTTTTAGTTTGTTACTAGAAAAGTGTCTCTGAACCTGGAGAGCACCAGAAACCGTGAGGAGGAGATGTAGCGCTCTCTCCTGAACTTAAAGCTGGCTCTTGGTTTTGCTTTGCTGCAACTGCTTTTTGCCATTGGTGATCATTTTTCTCTTCCTCCTGGGGAGTGAGAGAGAGAAGATGCAGCACGAATGTTTCTTTTTTACGTTTTTTTTTTTTTAAAAAGAAGTCTGAGAAAGAAAAAAACTTATGGAAAATAAACAAGAATTGAAGAAATAATAAATCAAAAAACATATTTATTTTGGATGGAGACTAAAACTGAGTGTCAGACAGGATTCATTCCTTCAGTTGTTCAGTCTCTCAACAGATGTTTATTCAGCAAATATTGTATGCCAGATGTTGTTGTAAGTGCTAGGGATATGGCAGGAAGTACATGTTGTTAGGAGGGAAAGACAGGCAAGAAACAATAAGTACTAGATTATGGAAAGACACTGTTTTAGTCTATTCTCGCAGCTATAACAGACTATCACGGACTGGTAAATTATACAGAATAGACATTTATTTCTTTTTTTTTTTTTCCTGAGACAGAGTCTTACTCCCTCCCCCAGGGTGGAGTGCAGGGGCGCAATCTCAGCTCACTGCAACCTCTGCCTCTGGGTTCAAGCAATTATCCTGCCTCAGCCTCCTGAGTAGCTAGGATTACAGGCGTGCACCACCGTGCCCAGCTAATTTTTTTGTATTTAGTAGATACGGTGTTTCACCATGTTGGCCAGGCAGATCTCGAACTCCTGACCTCGTGATCCACCCGCCTCGGCCTCCCAAAGTGCTGGGATTACAGGCGTGAGCCACCACACTGGGCCAGAAATTTATTTCTAACAGTTCTGGAGCTGGGAAGTCTAAGAACAAAGCACCAGCAGATTTTGGTGTCTGGTGAGGGCCTGGTCTCCACTTCCAAGGTGGTGCCTTGAACCCTGAATTCTCTGGAAGAGAGGAACTTCGTGTCCTCACGTGGCAGAAGAGCAAGAGAGAGCAAATCCACTCCAGCAAGCCCTTTTTATAGGGGCATAAATTCATCTATAAGATCAGAGACCCCATGGCCTAAACACCTCCCATGAGGCTCCACCTCCCAACACTGTTGCCCTGGGGAAAACATTCAAACCATAGCAGACAGTACATTTTAAGGGTTTAGAGAGTACTGAAAAGGTGATTTTTTCCCCTATAACTTTATTTTCTTTTCCTCTTGAGGTGACTTGTACATAGAGCAATGAATGAAAGTCTCCTTTAACCCAAACAAAGAAAATGTACAGAAATAACAGTGAACTTTAATTTCTATATCCAAAGGTCCTACCATATATCTGAAAAAATTGACTTTCAGTGATTATTGCACTCCCTTGCATTTCTCTGTCCCTGTCTATGTCTTCTTTATCCTCTGTAGTTTCCGCTTTATAAAAGTGGGTGCTTTGCTACTTGGCATAGATCGATGATAGATGATTGATAGATGGATAGATAGATAGATAGATAATAAATAGAGATAAAGAGACAAATAACTGTTATGTATACATAATTATGAAATCTTTATGTCTTTATTGTAAATTATGACTTTTAGTGTTTAAACATGGCCTAAATTTTAGGTTTCATAACTTTTGAATTGAATTTTACTTGGCTGATATGAAGATTGCAATCTGTGATTTTATGTTACTTCTATTTCCTTGATATACTTCTGTATTTTTCTTTAGTGTAACCCAGAGCTCACATACAAGTTCTCTTATGTAGCATCCGGCCTTAATGGCTTCTCTCAATCTCTCTCACTGACTCTTACTCCCAATTCATTAACTTCCAATTTTATGCAGAGTAATTTACTCCACTTTAACCTTTGATCCCAAACTTTCATATTCAAATCGTCAAAGAGGTCAGATTAAATAAACCCTCTAGCTGTTAAGACACATCCTCCTTAGAGTATGACAGTACACACACACACACACACCAGGAGGGTTTGGCAGACTGAAAACTCATAGGTGTGAGCCTATAAAATTGAAGCAATAGTGTTACACCAAGAGAAATGTACAGGTCATACAGAATAGTCTTTTATAGGGAGGTAAAGACATGTATATTCATACTTAATCATGCTGTTTCAGATCCCAGGGAGGCCTGCTATCTAAAATATGAAGTTTTAAAAAGAATAAGAGAACTAGAAATGCTGGGCAAAAGTTCAGAAATCTTAATATGTCAATTTTATACCTACAAAAAAAGCTAAACTATAAAGTCTGTATGATTTTGGGCAAAATTTCAGTAGGAATTAATTATGAAGGGTTTGAGTTTCTTTAATAAAAGACAAATTAGTATTGACTTTATGTTTGTAATGCAGAAATTATTTCTTTTTTATCACCACTTTCACTTCCATATCATCAAGTCTCATGTGAACTAACTCTATGTGGAATTGAAAGTAATGTTCTAAAGTATGTAAACTTTAGAGAGTCTGAGTCATCTTCTATTGTGCTGATTTTCAGCTAGTCTGTCATTTTTATATTGTTGCTAAGTGCTTTTCCATCTAATTGCATAGGAACTGATTTGTTTAGCAACCTCTGTTTAGAGTCAGGCTTTGTTCTCTTCACTGTGGACACCATTCTGGCATTGTTTTCCTGTTTCCATTGTTTTGCAGAGCATATTTTAACACAAGCATTTTCTGATTCAATTATCCTCCCCTCACCCCTCCCATATGTAAGCGAGAGTACCCTTTGGCTCAAAATATATGCTTGTAACAGCTGCTTTGCAATGTTCATTGAAAAAGAGAGAAGGAGAGCCCAAACAGCTATGTTACTAAACCATACACATAAAATAGTCATACTCAATTAAAGACAACAGTAATCAAAATAGAAATAAGGAACATATGCAATTCAGAAGCATTAGGGTAACTGTAATTCCCGTAGCCTTTTATAAATGTATTTGGTGATTAATTCAGAATATCATGAAAAAATGCATACCTCCTTTGACAATTCACATAATACTTCATAGCTATATGCATTTAGGCTGTGGATTATCTCATTCTAAGAAATGTAAAGCACAAGGTCTAAGTAGAGTGAACATTACGTTATACTGGGAATGATACATGGTGTAAAACAAAAGGAAAACCTTTTAATCATATTTCCAGAAGGTCTTAATTCCTTTTAGAGACCTTTATGCACTAAGGCTCTCTAAGCATGAAACTAGAAAAGAGAAAGAAAATCTACTACAAAAGTTAAAGAAAATAATTGATAGAGCCAATTTATAGCCTAAATGTATTTGTTCATGGATAAGATAAATTAATGAGTAAAAAGAAAGTAAGATCATTGGTCCACTTTTAATGTTACCTTACATAAACGCCATTTGATGGTCTTATCTTGAAAAAAATATTATTTTTGTCTAAACAAATTGTGGAAGAGGGTACAGCTGTGAAATAGGGAAAAATGTCTAATAAGTAAAAAAATAAAAACATAGTGCATAGATATCAAAAAGAGAGTCTCTGGAATTTAGGACTATCTGAGTAGGCTAAGAAAACAATTATTGGCATGAATGGCAATCAAATCAGTAAGAATTTGAAGGATGAAGATCTCCAAAGTAAACGGGAACTTTAGAGAAATGGGCATAACATTCTGTGGAAAATTTCCCCTTGAGGCACTAGCTGAATGCTAAAATTTGCATTTGAAGAACACATTTCTGAGAATTCAAGCAGAAATCAACTGCTGAGACACTAAAAGTTTAGGCAGATATTTTGGCAATATTTTGGTGCGGGGAAGATGAAAATTAGAATGTAGGACCATTACAAAACAAGGGACTTAGGGTGCAGTGGCCCACACCTGTGATCCCAGCACTTTGGGAGGCCAAAGTGGGAGGATCACTGGAGTCCAGGAGTTTAAAACCAGCCTGGGCAACATAGCAACGTAGTGAAACCCCATTTCTACAAAAAAAAAGAGGAAAAAAATGGACTTACAAAAATCTCAGGCCTTTAGTTGAGATCCCTGAAAAGGCAACAACTATAGAGTGAGAAGCAAACTAGAAACAGAATATCCTCTGCTGAAACAAGGTAATCTGCATGTATTTTAGTAGCCCCCAAGAAGAAAGATATCATTGAGAATGCCAGCAATTTTTCATATACAACTGGGATTCAGTCAAAATTTATCAGATATGCCAGGGAACAGAACCAAATGACTGAGAAATGTAAGAGAAAAACATAGAAGTAGAGCAGCAGAAAATCAAAATATCTGAGGTATCAGGACTAAATATGTTCCAAAAATAAATACAAAGATGGAATATTTTCATCAGAGAATTGGAATTTAATTTAAAAATTAAATAGGAATCAGGGATCTTACAAAATACTGAAATTAAGATATAGATGAATTTAATAGTAGATTAATGATTACCACAGTAGAAGAAATAAAGTATTTACCAATAGATTCACATACTTATACACATACAAAATATATAGATTGAAGCAAGCAAGTAAATTAAATTAAAAATAAAATAAGAGCTATGTGGAACATAATTGAAAAAAAGGTTCATGTATTTGTAACTGGATTCCAAAAAGGAGAAATGACGGAGGAAAAAAATAGAAGTATGAGAAGAAATGTTGGCTAAGAATTTCCCAAAACTAATGAAAAGCATCAAGTCTTTGGAGCCATTCGAGAAGCTCTATGAATCACAGCCCAGCTAAAAACAAAATAATAACACCTATTATACAAAACTGCTAAAAACTAAAGCCAAATGACAATCTTAAAAGCATGCAAATAAAAGACACGTTAGTTTCAAATGAATAATAATATGATTAAGAGCTGACTTTTGAAATAAAACAATGGGAGACAGAGAACACTTACAGTGCTGAAAGAAAATGACTGAATCTATATTTAGAAAATGATATCCTTCAAAAATGAAGGCTAAATAAAGGCCTTTTTTATTTGTTTTTTTTTTTTTTTTTTGGTCAAACAAGAAGTTCAGAGAAGCTGAGGTCATAATACTTTTTCTAAATAAAATGCCAAAGATAATTATCTAGGCAGGAAGAAAATAATCCCTGAACAAAGCATAATAATAAAGGAAGAATACAAAGCACCAGGAAGGAGAAACATCAGAGCATATCAAAACCAAATATTAAATGTTAGAACATAATAATAACAACAATAATAATACATGTTCAAATTGTATGTAAAATTAATATCCATATTACTGATAGTGCAAGAAATCAGAGTGGAACTTTTCAGGCACTTTCATTGATCAGGAAGTGTGAAAGTAATAAAGGTATATTCTAATCAGTGAAGGATGCATATTATAATGTATATGGTAAACATTAAAAGCAATAAAACAGTAAAAGGCCAGGCAGAGGGGCTCACACCTGTAATCCCAACACTTTGACAGGCCTAGGTGGAGAATTGCCTGAGCCCAGAAGTTCAAGACCATACTGGGCAACATAGTGGGACCCCATTGCTACAAAAGAATTAAAAAATTAGCTGAGTGTGGTGAAACACTTCTGTAGTTTCAGTTACTCAGGAAGCTGAAGCAGGAGGATTGCTTGAGTCCAGGAGGTTCAGGCTGCCGTGAGCAGTGATCACACCACTGAACTCCAGCTTGAGTGACAGAGTGAGAACCTGTCTAAAAAACAAATAATAATAATGTATTTAAAAACTAAATAATGTAATAAGGAGCAAAGAACAGACAAAACAGAAAATAAATGGCAAGATTACATAAATCCCAAAATATAAGTAATTGCTATATATATTTAAATACTTTAGTTGTCAGAAAAAGATTGTTGGGCTACATACAGAAACCCATTTCTACTTAAAGGAGACATATTTTAAATATAAAAATAGATAGTGGAAGTTTAAAAAGCAAAATAAGGTTAAAAGATACCCTGGTACAGCTATGGTGAGGGCACACTGAAAGAAAAAATATACTCCAAAAGATAAAAAGGGTAATTTCATAATAATGAAAGAGTATTAATAGTATCAATCTTAAGAGGAAACAAAAATAACAGCACATTAAGCCCTAAAAATATAGAAGGTATAAAATAGTAGAATAGAAAGAATACAAAGGAGAAAAACCTGAAAACCCCAAATTGACACTGTTGATAAACCCCTTGCAAGACAGAGAGAGACAAAGAGAAAAAGAGCAGAGAAAGAAAGAAAAGGAGGAAGAGAGAAAGAAGAGAGAGGATAGGAAGGAGGTACAAAAACCAACAACATAAATTTTAAAAAGGGTCATTGTTATAGCCATTTAAAAGTTAAGAGGAAATTGAACAATGCCAATTGATATGGATTGACTGTGTCCCCACCCAAATATCATCTTGAATTGTAGCTCCCACAATTCCCATGTGTCGTGGGAGGGAACCAGTGGGAGGTAATTGAATCATGGGATGGGCCTTTCTCATGATAGCGAATAAATCACATGAGATCTGATGGTTTTAAAAAGAGAAATTTCCCTGCACAAGTTCTCTCTTTGTCTGCTGCCATCCATATAAGATGTGACTTGCTCCTCCTTGCCTTCCACCATGATTGTGAGGCCTCCGTAGCCATGTGGAACTGTATGTCCATTAAACCTCTATTTCTTCCCAGTCTTGGGTATGTCTTTATCAGCAGCATGAAAATGGACTAATACATCAATCAAGTTACCCATCAAATACCAATGTGTTTGTGCATATCAATCAAAAATTTCAGATGAAATGTATGCATTTCAAGAAAAAACGGATTTGTAAAATCGACACAAAAAGAAATATGAATCATCTTAAATCTATTAAAGAAATTAAATTTATCATTTAAAATACCCAACAAGTAAGCCTACACTACTTTACCAAATACATAAGGAATAAAACCAAACTTACACTAAAATTTTCAGACAACACATGATGTGGAAAAATGATGTCAATAGTCTTTTTGTCACATTTTGATAATTCTTGCAATATTTAAAAATTTTTTATTACTATTTTATCTGTTATAGTGATCTGTGATCAGTGTGATTTTTAATGTTACTGTTGTAATTGTTTTGGTGGACCACAAACTGTGTTCACTTAATTGATAAATGTGTGTGTTAAAAAAAAATCATACAAAAGGATACAGTTGCTCACGCCTGTAATCCCAGCACTTTGGGAGGCCAAGGCAGGCAGATCACTTGAGGTTTGGAGTTCAAGATCAGCCTGGCCAACATGGTGAAAGCATCGTTGTGCACAGTTGAGCATCGTTGTGCACACCTGTAATCCTAGCTACATTACAGGCAGAGGCAGAATTGCTTGAACCTGGGAGGTGGAGGTTGCAGTGAGCTGAGATCCTGCCACTGCACTCCAGCCTGGGCCACAGAGTGAGTCTCAAAACAACAAACAAACAAAAATCCAACAGCTGGATGCAGTTGCTCACACCGGTAATCTCAGCACTTTGGGAGGCCCAGGTGGACAGATCACTTAAGGTCAGGAGTTTGAGACCAGCCTGGCCAACATGGCAGAACCCTCTCTCCACTAAAAATACAAAAATTAGCTGGGCATCACGGTGCACGCTAGTCGTCCCAGCTACTCACAAGGCTGAGGAATGAGAACTGCTTGAGCCTAGGAGGTGGAGGTTGCAGTGAGCCGAGATCATAACCCTGCACTCCAACCTGGGAGACAAGGTGAGACTCTATCCCCCCATCAAAAAACAATTATAGGATATAAAAAACACTACCCACCACATTTATTTGATGAGACAACCATTATCTTGAAATCAAAATGGTACAAGATTATTAATAAAATAATGTTACAGAATAATCTTTCACATGAACCTAGTCACAAAAACTCTAAACACATCATGAACTGGAAATCAAATCCAGCAACATATATTTTGCATTTATTTCAGGACACAAAAGCTGTTTAATATCAGTCTTAATTCAGCACATAAACACAATAAACAAGTGTGTCCATTTAGTGATAAACAATAAAAACCAATGTACAATACAAAATTTTTTCAAGATGATAAATCCTCAGAAAATTAGTATTGAAAAGGAACATTGTACCTACAGCAAACATCATTGTTGTGGTACTATTAGGAACACAAAATGAATGCCTACTACATTAATTTATTCACCATTGTGCTAGAGGGCATAGTCATTGTAATGAGTCAAACAAAATAAGTAAAAGCTTTAAGGATTTAAAAGAAGAAATACTGCAGTCCCATGATGATGCTAGACTTGTGCACATAGAAAACTAGATAAATTATTAGTTGATAAATACAACTCTGGATGCAAAATTAACATATGAAAATCAAATGTGTTTATTTTCTATGTTTATAAAGGAATATTAGAAAATGACATTCTAAAGTGATATCAAAATAGCATTTATAAATCAAATAACTAATGGAAAAGTATTAGAATACTTTTCATTAGAATATGCACATCTATTAGAGATGTACAAGTCCTTTAAACTGAAAACTACAAAATATTGCTAAGATAATTTGAAAAAAATAGAAGCAGTGACAACATAGCTTTTTGAATCTTCCTTTTTTCCTTCATGAAAAGAGACAAACCTCAAATCCTGTGATCAATATCTACTACAAAGTTTAGTTGACTATTGTGTCATGAAGAAACTCAAAATATAAGTGGGTAGGGTCCAGCCATTAGCAAATGTAACATTATTTCTTTCATTAGCAACATCGATTTTGGGGAACCAATAAAACAGAGTGAAGCAAATTATGCAAATAGTACTCATTACCCAGTGAGACAAAAAGGAAGTTTGTGATGTGCTGCCACTTTTTATCAAGACAATGAATATATCCATTGCTCTAAAAAGTTTGTGATGTTTCCCGTGTTCCTCTATCCCCATTCAACCACTAATCTGCTGTCACCACATGTAAATTTGCATTTCCTAAAATTTTATATAAATGGAGACCACTCAGTATGTGGGTTTTTTTTGTCGAAATTCTTTTATTCAACATAATTATATTGAGGCTTATCTGAGTAAAGCATGGGTCAGCAATTCATTTTTTTGTTGCTGAGAAGCATCCCGTCCCATTATATGAATACACCATAGTTAGTTTATCCATCCACATGTTGATGGCCATTGTTTCCAGTTTTTGGCTATTATGAATAAAGCTTCTATAAGCATTTGTGTAACATCTTTCTGAGGACATAAACATTTGTTTTTTAAAAAAATAGGAATGAAATGGGTACATAATATAGTCAGCGTATCAACTTTTTAAAAAAGTCATCTGCTTTTTAAAGTGGTTGTTTCATTTAACATTCCACTAACAGTATATGACAGTTCCAGTCGTCTATATCCTCACAAAGACCTAGTATGGTATATCTTTTAACAAATTTTAGCTATTCTAGTTGGCATGTAGTGCTAATTGTGATTTTAATTTTCATCTTTCTAATGATTAATGATGCTGAGTGCATCTTTTCTTGTACCTATAGATCATTTTTAGTATTTTTATGAATTATTTGTTAAAGTCTGTTGCCTGTTTTTTATTGGTTTGTTTAATTTCTTATTGTTGTGTTTTAAGAGTGCTTTGTATATTCTGAATACCAGTCCACTATTAGGTACATCATTTTCAAATGATTTCTCCCAGTTGGTAACTTCTCTTTCCATTTCCTTAATGATATCTCCCACAGAGGAGATGTTTTTCATTTTGATGAAGTTCATTTTACCAAGATGTTTGATTGATCATGCTTTTGATTTCATATTTAAAAAATCGTTGCCTAACCCAAGGTTGCAAAGCTTATCCTATGTTTTCTTCTATAAATTTTATAATTTTAGATTTTACATTTAGATCTATGATGAATTTTGAGCCATTTTTTATGTACGTTGTGAGATATGAAACAAAGTTCACATTATTTCCTATGGCTGTCTGAAAGTTCCAGTACTGTTTGTTGGAAGACTTTCTTTCTCCACTGAACTGCTTATTTCACACTAATGAAAAATAAATTGTCCACATATACAATATTCTATTTTTGAACTCTCTATTCTGATTTATTGATCTATTTTTCTATCATGATTCAAATATACATTGTTTTGATTACTGTAGTTTTATAATGCCCCTAAATCAGTATAAGAGCCCCAAATTGTTAATCCTCAACTTCGTTCTTTTTTTTTTTCTCAAAATTGTTTTCACAGGTTCTAGGTTTTCTAGGTTCATTGAGTTTCCATATGAATTTTATAATCAATTTATAATTTTCACCAAAAATTTATTCCAGGGTTTGACTTATAGAATTGATAATTTAATAATATCATCTTGTGACCCATGAAGATGGCTTATATCTCTATTATTTAGGTCCTCTCTCATTCTCTAGGTAATGCTGTAATTTTCAGTATATGACTCTTACTTATTTTATCAAATTTATCTGTATATATTTTATAATGATGCTATTATTGGAGACATTTTAAATTTAATTTCCAAATTGTCATTACTAGTACATAAAGCCCTATTTGCTTCTGTATATTTACCTTGTATTCTGTAGCCTTAATGAATGCATGTACTGTATGAATTCTAGTATCTTTTGTGTAAATGTCATTGAATTTTCTACATAGCAATGATGGCATCTGTAAATAGTGTTTTATTTCTTTATTTCCATTCCGAATACTTTAAAATTATTTTAACTATTAAGTTGTCTGGAATACATAATACAATATTTAATAGAAGTAGTGAGAGTGAATATTTTTGTCTTAAGTCTGATAATTCCAGATTAAGTACTATTTTAACTGCAACTTTTTAATAGATGTGCTTTACCAGGCTGAGGAAGATCCTTTCTATTTCTACTTGGCTGAACACTTTTATTAGTAATAAATATTGGTCTTTATCAAAAGCTTTTTCTTAATTTATTGAGATAATCGTATGGTTTTCTTTTTTGTTTTGTTAATTTAATAATTTATGTTGAAAAGTTTTTAAACACTTAACCTAGCATCCTTGGGAAAAACCATACTTGGCTATGATGTCTTAATGTTTTATATCTAATTAGATTTGAGTTGCCAAATTTTCATTGATAATTTTTGCATTTATGTTCATAAGGAATGTTGGTCTTAAGTTTTCTTTTCTTATTTTTTTTTTCTGGTTTGTTATCAGGGAAATGCTTTTGGAAAACATTTCCACTTCTTCAATTTTCTGAAAATATCTGAATAAAATTATTAACACTTCTCTCTTAAATGTTTGGTAGAATTCATTAGTGAGGCCATTTAGGACTTCAGTTTTTGTTTGTTTGTTTGTTTTTGTTTTTAATTCTTAATTACACATTCCACGTCTTAAACATTTACAAAGATATTCAGAATTTCTGTTTCTTCTTGGGTGTGTGTTTTAATAACTTGTAAATTTTAAGAAATCTGTTCATCTATTTAATTCATTAAAAGTAATGTCAAAAATGCAATTATTTTGCACCAGCCTAATAAGTTGTCAATATTATTGGAAAAAGCTCTTTATAATATTTATTTAACAGTATTCTAATGTCTGTAAGTTTTGTAATGTTGTCAATTTTCTTAGTTCTGGTATTGTTACTTTTTAACTTTCTTTTTCTGATCAGTCATGCTGGAAGTACATCAATTTTATGGATCTTCTCAAATAATCAGATTTTTGCTTCACTGATATAGCCATCATCTCACTCTTTTCTATTTTATTGCTATCCACTCTGATTCTTGTTGTTTCCTTTCATGTAATTACTTTGGGTTTAATTTTTTCTTTCTTCCAGTTTTAGAGTGGAAATTGAAGTTACTGAGTCAATTTTTTTCTAATATAAAGGTTTAGTGTATAAATTTTCCTCTAAATAATATTTAATTGGCATCTCATAAATTTTGATATATTTTCATTTTTATTCAGTGTTTCCTTTCATTTTGCTTAGGATTATATTATTTAGTTTCCAAGTACTTGGGAATTGCCCAAGAATTTTTGTTATTCTTTCTAATTTAATTGTATTATGGTCAGAGAAAACACTTTAACTGGAATTATTTTAAAATTCTTAAGGTCTGACTTGTAGCCCACAATAATTTTTGGTAAATATTTGGTGTGCCTTCGAAAATAATGGTCATTATAATGTTGGATGGAGTATTCTATAAATGTCTATTACATCAAGCTACTTGGTCATGTTGTTCAAATGTTTTATGTTCTTACTGATTTTCTAATTTTCTATAAGTTATTTATAGAAGAAAGTTAAAAATCCTACTACAATGGTGAACTTTTATTTTTCTTTTAAAAATCCTGTGAGATTTTTAATTCATGTATTTTGAAACTATTATTAGGTGCATGAATGTTTATGAGCTACTTATTTTTTATAAATTGAGCTCATAATTTTATAATTGCTGTACTTATCCCTTTTAATATTATTTGATTTGAAATCAACTCTAACATTAATATAGTTTTTTGATATATTATGTTAATGCAGCATTTTTTCCTTCAGCATTACTTTTACATATTTGTGTTTTGTATATGAAATAAGTTTTTGTATGTAGCATATCTGTGGTTTTGATTTTTTAAATTCAATCTGCCAATTTTTTGCCTTTTTATAAAGATACATGAATTATTTAAATTTAGTGTGATTAGTGATTTTATTATGTTTTAGTCTAACATCTTTAACTTTGTTTTCTTTATTTACCATTTATTTTTCTTGATTTTTTTTCTTCTTTTTCCATCCTTCTTTTGGATTAATTGAATAGTTTCTATGATTTCATTTTATCTGCATTGAGGATCTATTAATTACAAATTTTTGTTCTATTAGTTGAGTGGCTTGTAGTATATATTTTAAAATAATTACAACATGCCTTAAAATGATTATATCACTTTACATAAAGTATAAGAAATTTAAAGTAATATATTTCCATTTTCTCTTCCCAATGATTGTGCTACCATTGTCTTACATTTCAATTGCACATTGATTATAAACTCCACATTACATTTTTTTTTTGTTTATGGTCAATTTTTTTCTAAGATATTTAAATAATAAGCTACATGTTTTGTATTTGCCGGTGTTACATCATTTCTAGTGCTCTTCATTTCTTTGTGGAGAACTTTATTTCCATCTTATGTCATTTTTCTTCTGTCTGAAAGGCTTATTTACAGTACAGGTCTGCTAATAATAAATGATTTTAGCTTTTGTAATTTCAAAAAAGTCATTATTTCACTTATGTTTTTGCAAGATATTTTTACTGTGTCTAAAATTTTCAGTGAAGATTTTCTAATTAAGCACCTTAAGGTACTTAAGTGTATGTAAGCTCTTATGGCACTTTTTATTAAGTATATTAATATAATACTTAAAGCATATTTCTTCTGATGAGAAATATGCTGCCAAACTTATCTTTGTTCTCATCTGTGAAATATTCTCCATCTGGCTGCTTTAAAATTTTCTCTTTATCACTAGATTTTAGCAATTTGATTGCCATGTTTCTTGGCATATTGTTTCCACATTTCTTATGCTTGGTGTTTGTTGAGTTTCTTGAATTTGTTATCATATTTGGAAAATGTTCACCCATTGCTTCTTCAAATAATTTTTAGCCTTATCTCTCCTTTGGGGACTAAAATTACATATGTAAGTGGGCCTCTCAAAGTTGTGCTGCAGCTCATTTATGCTCTATTTGTTTTAATTTTCTTTTCTCTCTATGTAACTTTCTGAATAGTTTCTATTGCTATAGCATCAAGTTACATTCTTCATTCTGAAATATGTACTCTACCATTAATCCTATGCAGTTTCTTTTCCATCTCATACATTGCAGTTTTCATCTTTAGAAGTTTGGAGGGGGGGTGCATTTTTAAGACTACTAACTTTTTTTAACATATGAAATATAAAATGATGATTGTTTTAATGTCCCTGTCTACTAATTCTAACATATGTGTTAAGTCTGGGTTGGTTTTAATTAATTTTTCTTGTAATTATCGGTCATGCTTTCTTGCTTCTTTGTATGTTTGTTAATTTTTTTTTGAATACTAGACATTGTGAATTTCACCTTGCTGAATAATGGATATTGCTATATTACTATAAATATTCTTGAGCATTATTCTTATGTGCAGGCAAGTTACTTAGAAACAGTTTCTTCCTTTGTGGTTTTGCTTAAGTTAAAACAACTTAAAAGCTTGCTTTATCTACCAAAGGAAAACTGTTCTGTCTATTCTATTCTATCCAATGCCTTATAAATCTTGAAGTTTTCCAGTCTGGCTGGTGCTAATAGGCAGTATTCCAGGTCCTGGAATAGGTATGACTTCTGGGCATTGTTATCCCAATCTTTTCAGATAGTTTTTCTAGGTAGTTTTCTCACAGGCATGCACTGATCAGTATTTAGCTGAATACTTGAAGAGGAGTCTCCTCATTTCTCTAGAAATCTCTCTTCATGCTGCTTTTTTTCTATCTGCTAATATTAACTGACTTTGGTCTAACTCTAACTGCTTTGGTCTCCCCAGACTCTCAATTTTATTTTCTCTGAAAATCTTCCCAACAGGCAACCATAGGGTCTCACCTCATTTGTTTTCTATGTTATCAAAATTACCCCTGTTTATTGCCTGATACTCAATATCATAAATAATATTTCTCTTATAATTTCACTTTTCTTTGTTGTTCAGTAAAGGGGTAAGCCCAATCCCTGTTATTCCATTTTACCTGTCAGTAAAAGAATTAAAATTATTTAAAAACAATTTTGATGGTTTAAATAGGAAAAATACCAAAACAAGTTAATTTCTAACCAACCAAATCAAAACCACATTTAGCATTTAGTGAAAAAATATATATATTTCAAATTTTAGAGAAAAAAGAATATATTTTTACTCTCCTGAGAAATTATGCTCCTTATCAAGGCAGCTGTTGAAACTATCTGTGTATCTCTCCAAGATACACAAGTTATGTAATATCTTAGGAACACCTGGTTAATCCTCTGATTCCTTTGAAGGCAGATTATGTAATTCATGGTTGAGCCTGGTAGGCTCTCTCATGTGATGAGCTGCTTGCCAGGCACAAGAGATGACATGCTTTCCCAATGGACACAGAGATGACTCACAATTTCCATTACTGACATAGTGGAACCCATAGGAAAAAAAAAAAAAAAAAGCCCCACTCTTTGCTGACCTGCCCCATGGGCAATTCCAACTATGTTTGCTTGGGAGAAATTCTGTTTGCTGACCTGATATGTGGTAGTTACGAGACCATGTTTTTCTTTGGGTATTCTCATAGTTGTTGATGTCTTCTTTTCTAAATCTCATACATTCTAATGTTAAATTTTGCATTCTTGAGACTTCTTCAAATTAGGATCATTATTTTTTCTTTCAGGCTATCCTTGGTTTAAAGGATTATGTGATTATGAGAAGGAATATTTAAGATGAAATTTTTATCCTACCCTTTGATAGTCACATCACTTTATCCAGCCACCTTGCTCTAAGCAATGGTGATAGCAATGCAGACTACTTTTACCACAGCTGAGATAACTAGAGAGAGAAAATACAGAGAAGCCAGATTTAAAAGTAAAATAACAAAACCAAGACATAATATATGATAGCTTGATATACATAGAAAATAAATCTCAATTAGTTGGTACCTCAAATTCCTTTTGAATTTTATTGTGAAAAATAATTGTTCTCAATAAGATTATTCCACATATCCTTCCTTGCACAGAACATGTTCTGACAAATAGTATTTAAACTTTCTTTAAATATTGTGTTAGGGTTGTTTGTCCCAAAAGCAGACCCTATGAGTAGGATTTGAGTGAGTAGTTTATTTGGGAGACGAACCCAAGAATCACTGGTAGGAGAATGGGAACTTAAGACAGGAAAAGAAAAAATGTCAGTATATGGTGTGCAAATGGGCAGGTATCCACTGTGAGCAATTGGGTTTTGATGTAAAGTTTAAGAGCACTAAATGTATCATTGTAACAGTAGCAATTGCACAATGATTGAGGATAATTACTCAGTTTCCTTATTCTTCAGAGTAACAATGATTCACTAAATTTATTGATTCAGAAACTTTAAGACAGGTGAATTATCCAATGAACACAGATGATAATTTGAAAGTTTTTGTATTTTAGAAGTATGTGTGTTTGATGGTGAAAGAAGATTACACAAATGCATTCTTTATTTTGTTTTCAGTCTTTCTTGAGAAACAAATGTAGCAAAAACTGTGGGATTTCATGGTTCTGAGAATTTTACCTTTGTTCTAAGAGCACTTTGAATGTGTTATTCTTGCTGCCGTAAACTTTTATCCAGAAATTGCCACATGTAAACTGTTTTTATATTTGTAGTAAAATTGTGAATGACCCTTGTCCCCTATATAATGTTTCACATGGGAAAGAATTTAACATATGGCCAGGACTACAATATATCTCTTTGGTACTTAACATATTTATTACTTTCTATAATTTTGCTTTGAGTCCTGACTTCCAGAATATACAGTAAATTTTATTAATCAATTACAGCAATAATTTTAATCCTAGTCATTGCATGTAAATTTCTTTCCTTCTTTCCTTTTTTGCTTTAAATTCTTCATAAGAGGACATTTAAACATGCTACATGTACTTTAACACAATAATATTCCAAGGTTTAGATAGGCTATTTTATGGCATATACTAGAGAAGGGTGTCTCTAAACTATTCTTCTCTGTACCAGAAAAAAGATACTTTCTACAAGTGAGCTCTACTATGTCTCCTGTATCTGAGTGTGGTGATTTAAGGATTCTGGAAATTTTTCACTCAGCCAAAAACTAAAGGTTAAAGACAGAGATGGTAACCACAAGAAAGCAGGAGCAAGCAGGGGATGACAACATTCACAGATTTACTCTTCATGTAACCCACGAAAGATCTGTCCCATGAGTGAGCAAGCTACAGGCTTTCCCCCCAAAGAATATATAATTGAGAACAAAAATAATCAGCAAGACCTTCTCACAGCAATTTTAGCGAAAACTTTTTCAAAATTATTGTGGTTTTCATGTTGGGGAAATGAGTTTGTACACTCTTCCTGAGCAGCTGTGGCAATATTTTTCAGGGATAGGACATAGACCCTAGAGAAGTTTTCCACACCACTCACCAAGCAATGGGTGAAGTCAAGTTTCGAGATCAGGGCAATAATTTCCAAGAGAGACACAGAGATTAGTATAGTAGATAAGAGAGGGGAAACACTACGTAGCTTATATGGGTCAAGAACAGTGCTTGAGGTAGGCAGTCCAAAGGGAGAAACACAAGAAACCCTCCACTACTAAAGTTCTCCTAGGGCCCTCAATTACACTTACCCTCATAGAAGAGTTGTTTGCATGTTGAGTCTGCCTCTCTCCCTGGATCCTGAGCACCTACTGGGCAGGCACCACTTAGCTAAATAACACCCGTTATGCATATTGTCTTAAATATAGTAACACAGTCCCCTGAGTGTTTAACTCAATTATGCTGAAGCAAAGGTCAGGAAAATCAGCCTTCACAGATGTAAGATAAATATTGCCATTCAAATCACAGCTGTGTACATGACTTTAGTAAAACATGCTTACTTCTTCTAAAAGAAAGGATAAGAAAAAACTGTTAAGCTGTTACTATAATTATTTCACCAGAAAATTGATAACCCCAAAAAAGCCTGATTGTAACTATGCTGAGGAGTTCTGTGTAACAAATTAAATAGCTTTTCAGTGAGATCACTACTGCATGCAAATGTGACTGTCAGCATATTTTATTTTTAGAAGTTTTAATTCCTTTAAAATGCCAACTACTATAAGGACTTAGGCCAAATACTCGTTATCCCTTCATATACACGTTAAAGGGTCACAAGTACTCTCTCTAATCTGCAGTCTCTCTTATATTTATTGTCTTCCTTCCATAGTAGAACTTTCTCTACATAAGCTCAAGGTGAAAGCACCATAGATGCCTCTGCCACTGAAGAACTCCATCAAGTGTTGCCAAATCTTTAGAAGACTAAAATATGAAATAATTAGGGAATCCAAAGCATAACAGGATGTATAGCATAAGGCTAAAATACTATCAACCATGACTTCATATACTGACAGTTTTCTCATATTTTCCTTTTGAATAAGAAGCAGCTAGGGTTTGTCTGAATATTGTATGCCATGATAAAATAAATATCATATTCCTAGTACATGTTTTTCAGTTGTAGAACAAGTAAGGTAGACTGGAATAATATTTGTTGATAACTTAAGACTGATAGTCTAAGCTTTAAATTTATCCCACTGACATTAAGAATTAAATCTCAATATAATTATGGTGTGTGTTTCGTTTTGAAGTTGCTGAAATGACCTGGCTCAGAGAAAAAAGAAAAGGACCCTAACATTTTAGAGGACACACAAGCTTTAAAATAGGGAAGAGAATCTAAAATTATTTTTGAAATGTGAAGAACTATATTTTCACCTGACAAATTATATTTTCCAATCTCACAAGCAGTCAATATTATGATGTTTAAGATTCATCTCCTTAGCAAAAACACATTCAAGATTTAATAAAACTAAAGGATGTCATTCAAAATAATGAAATAAATAAAAGAAGGACCCTCCTCCTTTTCCTGTTAATCCAACCATAGTGCTCTAAATCTCATTTTCCTCTCTGTCCTCAAGGCATTGCTCTGTGAGTCATTCCTTTCCTCTATTGTCAATCTCTTTATTTCTAGTGAATAATTTCCCCATTGCTTATCATTGTGATCAACCCTCATCAACCCTACGCAAAATGGACTAGCACCATGCCCTTCTATGGTTTACCATATAATGAATAAAATGAACACTAGTCACCACACTGATCATTATATAATTAAAATCCACCTAACTGCCAAATCCATGCTGATTTATTTTCAGCATAGTTGTTATTTATTGGTAGCAACAGTAAAGTTGACCACCTTCTGCTTTTAAAATGTTCCTCTTCTCTTAATTTCTTTGATAGGTCTTTACATATCCTTAGCCTATTTTTCTATCAACATTTGTAAATATGCTTCATTGGCCTTTGTCTAGACTTTCAACTGCCAGTGTTTTTCCAGTGGCTGTACTTTCATAAATGTATTGGACACATTACAGAGTACATACTGACTTACACTTCAATTGCTTTAGTTGACTGCTTCTTCCATGCACATCCCTCTCTCCACTTCTCTCTCATTCATCTCTTTTCTGTGATATTCATGTCTCATGGTTCTTTCCATCTTTTGATCACTACCACTCAGTTTCTCTGTCTCTTTGTTGCTTCTTCTTCCATTGTTCTCTTAAGTTCCTAAGATTCTATTTTCCATTTTCCTTACATCTCACTTTACTCACTCTATCTAGTTAATTCCTTTCCATCCTATAGCTTTAGCTCTAAATCAGTGAATTCCAAAATTTTTTTTATTATACTTTAAGTTCTAGGGTACATGTGCACAACGTGCAGGTTTTTTACATATGTATACATGTGCCATGTTGGCGTGCTGCACCCATTAACTCGTCATTTACATTAAGTATATCTCCTAATGCTATCCCTTCCCACTTCCCCCACCCCACAGCAGGCCCCGGTGTGTAATGTTCCCCTTCCTGTGTCCAAGTGTTCTCATTGTTCAATTCCCACCTGTGAGTGAGAACATGTGGTGTTTGGTTTTTTTGTCCTTGTGATAGCTTGCTGAGAATGATGGTTTCCAGCTTCATCCATGTCCCTACAAAGGACATGAACTCATCATTTTTTATGGCTGCATAGTATTCCACATGGTGTATATGTGCCACATTTTCTTAATCCAGTCTATCATTGATGGACATTTGGGTTGGTTCCAAGTCTCTGCTATTGTGAATAGTGCCGCAATAAACATACATGTGCGTGTGTCTTTATAGCAGCATGATTTATAGTCCTTTGGGTATATAACCCGTAGTGGGATGGCTGAGTCAAATGGTATTTCTAGTTCTAGATCCTTGAGGAATCGCCACACTGTCTTCCACAATGGTTGAACTAGTTTACAGTCCCACCAATAGTGTAAAAGTGTTCCTATTTCTCCACATCCTCTGCAGCACCTGTTGTTTCCTGACTTTTTAATGATCACCATTCTAACTGGTGTGAGATGGTATCTCATTGTGGTTTTGATTTTCATTTCTCTGATGGCCAGTGATGATGAGCATTTTTTCATGTGTCTGTTGGCTGCATAAATGTCTTCTTTTGAGAAGTGTCTCTTCATATCCTTCGCCCACTTTTTGATGGGGTTGTTTGTTTTTTTCTTGTAAATTTGAGTTATTTGTAGATTCTGGATATTAGCCTTTTGTCAGATGAGTAGATTGCAAAAATTTTCTCCCATTCTGTAGGTTGCCTGGTCACTCTGATGGTAGTTTCTTTTGCTGTGCAGAAGCTCTTTAGCTTAATTAGATCCCATTTGTCAATTTTGGCTTTCGTTGCCATTGCTTTTGGTGTTTTAGACATGAAGTCCTTGCCCATGCCCATATCCTGAATGGTATTGCCTAGGTTTTCTTCTAGGGTTTTTATGGTTGTAGGTCTAACATTTAAGTCATTAATCCATCTTGAATTAATTTTTGTATAAGGTGTAAGGAAGGGATCCAGTTTCAGCTTTCTACATATGGCTAGCCAGTTTTCCCAGCACCATTTGTTAAATAGGGAATCCTTGCCTCATCTCTTGTTTTTGTCAGGTTTGTCAAAGATCAGGTGGTTGTAGATGTGTGGTATTATTTCTGAGGGCTCTGTTCTGTTCCATTGGTCTATATCTCTGTTTTGGTACCAATACCATGCTGTTTCGGTTACTGTAGCCTTGTAGTACAGTTTGAAGTCAGGTAGTGTGATGCCTCCAGCTTTCTTCTTTTGGCTTAGGATTGACTTGGTGATGCAGGCTCTTTTTTGGTTCCATATGAACTTTAAAGTAGTTTTTTCCAATTCTGTGAAGAAAGTCCTTGGTAGCTTGATGGGGATGGCATTGAATCTATAAATTGCCTTGGGTAGTATGGCCATTTTCACGATATTGATTCTTCCTATTCACGAGCACGGAATGTTCTTCCATTTGTTTTTGTCCTCTTTTATTGTATAGGTAACTCAGGCTATCACTGGAACTACAGAGACATATTTTCAATTATGAACTAGACATTACATCACATTTCAAACTTAACCTTACAGTAACTACTTCACTGTGTTGAAATCCTTGGTTTGCCTGACTCTCCCAATACAGACTGAGTTATTTAAAGGAAGGAATTTTCATGTCTCCATCTCTTCAAATTCTAAATGTCACCTGATTCCTAATAAATGCTTTATAGCACATAGTGATGTAATGAATGATGTAAGTCCATTGAAGTCAGACTTTTACTTCTGGAATGTGAAGCTGTATTTCACTGAAAGCACATTTGGGGAGTTAAGTTGGAAAATTAAATAGATCTACAGAGTCAGAAATAAGAGTTTTCTCTGTCACCCTCCCTCATTGTAAATTTGATGCATGCTGGTTAGAGCATTCTAAAATTATTAGTTTCTAGTGTAGGATCAGTATGCCATTATGTTAGCTTTTAATTAAATGGAGCAAAGTTGTTAACAGAGCATGACTCTTTTTTTTTTCAATTATACATTAAGTTTCTACAGCAATGACTAAAGAAGGCTTATGTTTTTCACATGGTCTTTTACACATGAGAAATGGGCTTACAAGCCTCCCTTTTCATGACAGCATCCTAAAGATTTCTGCACTTGGATAGGCTGACACTTATAAAAATAATTTAGGCCCCATTTTATTTTTAGGATATAAGAAGAAAAGAAACATCAAGGTCTTGTTTGAAACAAATAAATACAAATAATTGCAGAGCCTCTGCAAAAAGATACAGAATAAAAGCAAATGAGATCAAACTGAATCTAAAAACTTCAATAGTGACTGATTAAGATTGGCTTTGATTGCTCTCTCTTTTTTTACTCTTAGCAGTTCAATATAAAGGCTATCAATATGAATTATCTTTAAATTTGTATAAAATACCTCCAAATATTCTGAAAATATATGTAGCTTCATTCCTTAATAAACAAAGAAAACAACAGCTCTAAAAATACTTACCAAGAACTCACTAAGCAGGTTAGAATTCAAGCATAATATGTGGTTCATGCCCTCTTAATGAAAGGGAATAAATAATGATGAAAAATAATAGAAGACTTAAAGAATAACGAGCAGAGAAGTTATAAGGAATAAAAAAGAGAAATGCATAAAAGTACAATCTGAGAATAACTTGGAAAAAGTTAATGTATTTCATTCATGCCAGAGAATTATTTTCCTTCTATCCTTGTCTTTCTAACTAACAGGACATAATTCTGTTACACCCAAGCAACATCAATGCTACTTTCATTTGACATAAAATCTATACTCATTGGAACTTTGTGAGCACCAGACACAAGTTTCTGTGGCACAATATCTTAAAATATGTGTAAGAAATTATTACTCTTACACAAAGGGCTTGCTAGATTCTTTCAACAAGCATTGATCTCACAGTCAGTTTTCAATGTGGTATTTTAAGTGATTGAAATATTTACGTGTACCATTAGAAACTGCTTTCTCACATGGGAATATAACATTTTATGACAAACTATTGTTCTATTTCTCCAGTCTATGTTATTTTCAAAAATTATTGTTGAAATGGAGTTTTTTTCAATATCAGTCAAATCAAGATATAGACAAGCAAAATTAACGTAGGACAAAATGCCTTGAAAAGATACATATTCTCTCAAGCTGTGCAAAATTCTAAGACACAATCAATAGAAAGAAAACAATACTTTATGCTTGTATACAACTCTTTACCAAAGGCGTATAGAACATTTTTAAAACATGATCACTAACCCATGTCTATATATGTGGAAATAAATACACACAGAAATGATAAAGAAGTCAAGAAGCTAAAAACAGCAGTCAATCTTCCAAAAGTGTATTACTAATCCTTACTATAATCATATAAGTATCCACAATTTCATCAGTTATAGTAGAACCTCTTCTCTCTAAACTTCCACAAAAAATTTTCAGAGTCCTGCAACTTCTATCCCACATGTTCTTACATTTTGATTGTGTAGCCTCAGGAAGTTCATAGTATAATTAAGGAATGACAACTGCTGAGCATGCCAACAATGAAAGGAAGAAGAGAAAAGAAGTATTGAGGTATGAATAAGCCAAGCTGTAACTGGGTAGAGCAGAAGAGAGAGCAGATGGCTACATTTTCTGGACATCTGTTGAGAACTGGATGCTTATTAGAAGTCAGTGAATTCTGAATTGGCATAAAACATCAGCCTAGAAGATTATTCTATTAGACTTTATTGGAATGACTTAGGGTGGTTTGAGGTCAAGTAAGAATGGTTATTATTAATTATTATTATTATAACATTTTATATTCTTTAAGACATTTTCATATAAAATATTTTATTTCTTCCTTTCAATATTTCCATTTTTCTTGTCAGAAAATTGAAACAGAGTTTAATGACCTGCCCAAGCACAAATTAGGGATGCTAGTGATAGGACTAGCTGAAATACCTTCTTCCTTAGAATGGTATTTTTTAAACTTATAGAGCAGAGTAAAAAGTTTAGAATCAAATCAACTTGAATGTAACTGAAGAAATTGTTTTGGCAGTATATATATTCTTGTTAGGACTTTGTTAAACTTACAGTTAAATAAATGCTTTTGTTTTTTATATGCGTAACAGGAAACACTCCAAATCAATATGCAAAGAAATCCAATGGATCACCAGTAGAGATAAGCTAATTTATTTCAAGTTGCCTCCATAGTTTTAACATACAACATGTTACCTTCCTTGTCATTTTATATTACAAATATAAAAGAATATTCAAATATTAAACAGAACATATTATTTTGTCCTTGGATTCGGCTCATGACTCATACCTCCTACTATATACCAAAACATGGATGACAGACATAAATGTAAAATTTAAAACTATAAAACTTCTTGAAGAAAATAGAAAAAAAGTTCTTATGACATTCAGTTACTCAAAGATTTTTAAAAAGAAAATAAAAACCATGAATAATAAGAAATAAATTATACTATATCAAAATTAAAATTTATAACTTCAAAAAATGCTGTTGCAAAATGCAAAGCAAAGCCATAGACTGGGTGGAAATGTGTAAAAAATGTATAGATGCAAATAACTAGTTTTTAGAATAAACTCTCAAAAGTGAAAAACTAAAATCAAAAACAAAAACTAACCCAATGAAAAATGGATAAAAGATTTAAAAAGACACCCTACCTAACAAGACATACAGATTGCAAGTAAGCACATGAAAAGATACTCACACCACTGGTCATGAAAACTCAATAATATCCCACTGCATATCTGTTGGAATATGGAAACAAACAAACTTAACAATACCAACTGTTGACAAGGATTTGAAGCAACTAAAACTCTTATAAATTCCTGGTGGGAATGTACCATAGTAAGATCTCTGAAAGGTAGTTTGGCATGCACTTAACCATATGACTCAGCAATCTCACCCCTATGTATTTATTCAAGGCAAATGAAAACATAGGTCTACCCAAAAACCTGTATGTGAATGAATCCTTTTAGCAGCTTTATTCATATTCACCCAAAACTAGAAACAACCAAAATTTCCATCAACTAGTGAACTGATAAATAAATTGTGATACATTCATGCAATGGAATATTACTCCAAACAAAAAGAAACAAACTATGTGGACGGACACAATGTAACCATCATGCTAAGAAAAAAAAGTCAGGACTGAAACCATACACATTGTATGAATCCATTTAAATCAGGTGTCCCCCAACCTCCAGGCCACAGACTGGTAGTGGTCTGGGGCCTGTTAGGAACTGGGTCACACAGCAGGAGGTGAGTGGCAGGCCAGCAAGCATTACTGCCTGAGCTCTGGCTCCTGTCAGATCAGAGGCAGCATTAGATTCTCATAGGAGCGTGAACCCTATTGTGAACTGCATATGCCAGGGATCTAGGTTGGGTGCTTCTTATGAGAATCTAATGCCTGATGATCTGTGGGAGAACAGTTTCATTCTGAAATCATACCCACCAACTCCATGTCACAAAAGTTGGGGATTGCTGATTTAAATGCATTCTGGAAGGAGGGGCCAAGATGACTGAGTAGAAACAGCTCTGGTCTGTAGCTCCCACCGAGATAAACATAAACAGCAAGTGAATTCTGCATTTCCAACTGAGGCCCAGATTCTCTCATTGGGACTGACTAGGCAGTTGTTGCAAGGAAAAGCAGGATGGGGCAATGGTTCATCCAGGAGGTGCACAGGGCAAAGGGACCTCCCTCCTGTAGCCAAGGGAGATGGGGAAGAATTGTGTTACCTGCCTGGGGAATGCTTTTCCCATGAACTTTTTGCAACCCGTGGATCAGGAGATTCCCTCATGAGCGCACACCATCAGGGCCTTGGGTCCCATACACAAAGCTGTGCAGACCTACAGCAGCCACTGAGGTTGGTGGCCGCTTGGACAGGCACTGAGCTCGAGGAGTTTTTGCATACTCCTCCAGCTCCCAGAACTCCAATGAGGTAGATGATCCGTCTAGTCCCAAGGGAAGAGGGCTGAAGCCAGGCAGCCAAGCAGCCTCCCTCAGTGGGTCCCACCCAGACAGAACCCCACAAGCTAAAGACCCACTGGCTTGGGTTCCCAACTGGCCAGCACAGCAGCCTCGAGTCTACCTAAGACTACTGACTTCCCAAGGGAAGGGGCGACCACCATTACTGCAGCTCTAATCAGCAGTTTTCCCCTGCCAGTGCTAGGAAGACTGGGCAGAATTCCCCATCGCGTAGCAAAGCAGCTGTGGCAGATCACGGCCAGACTGCTTCTTCAGGTGGGACCTAGATTTATCCCTCCTCACTGGGTAGGGCCTCCCTGCAGGAATTTCATCAACTCCAGCCAGGGGTTTACAGACAGAACTCTCATCTTCCTGGGACAGAAAACCTGGGGAGAGGGGTGGCCATGGTCTCGGGCTCAGTAGACTTAATTTTTCCTGCCTGCTGGCTCTGAAAAGTCCAGGGGATCTAGATGAGGGGGATTCCTGTGAGCCCGCTCTGCTAAGGCACAGCCAGATTGCTTTTTTTAAGTGAGCCCCTGATCCCATGCCCCCTGACTGGGTGAGACCTCCCAACAGTGGAGTCACAAGACACCTCATACAGGAGAGTTCCAGCTGGCATCAGGTCAGTGCCACTCTGTGACAAAGCTTCCAGAGGAAGGAGCAGGCAGCAGTCTTTACTGTTCTGCAGCCTCCACTAGTGATACTCAGGTGGACAAAGTCTATAGTGGATCCCCAGCAAACTGCAGCAGACCTGCAGAAGAGGGGCCTGACTGATAAAAGAAAAACAAACAAACAAACAGAAAGCAACAACAACATCAACAAGAAAGACTCCACAAAAACCCTATCCAAAGGTCAATGCCTCAAATATCAAAGATAGATAAATCCAAGTAGATGAGGAAAAGCAATGCAAAAACGCTGAAAATTCTAAAAGCCAGAATGCCTCTTCTCTTCCAAATGATTGCAGCACCTCTCCAGCAAGGGCACAGAACTGGGCTGAAACTGAGTTGGATGAACTGGCAGAAGTAGGCTTCAGAAAGTGGGCAATAATGAACTTTGCTGAGCTAAAGGGTTGTATTCTAACCCAATGCAAAGAAGCTAAGAACCACGATAAAAGATTATGGGAGCTGTTAATTAGAATAAGCAGTTTAGAGAGGAACATAAATGACCTGATGGAGCTGAAAAACACAGCATGAGAACTTCATGATGCAAACACAAGTATCAATAGCTGAACTGACCAAGCGGAAGAAAGAATATCAGACCCTGAAGACTATCTTGCTGAATTAAGGTGTGCAGATAAGATTAGAGAAAAAAGAATGAAAAGGAACGAACAAAACCTCTGAGAATTACGGAATGATGTAAAAAGACTGAACGTAGGACTGATTGGAGTACCTGAAAGAGATGGGAAGAATGGAATCAAGTTGGGAAACATATTTCAGGATATCATCCAGGAGAGCTTCCCCAACCTAGCAAGACAGGCCAACATTCAAATTCAGAAATCCAGAGAACCCCAGTAAGATACTCCATAAGAAGATCAACCCCAAAGCACATAATCATCAGATTCTCCAAGGTTGCAATGAAGGAAAAAATGTTAAGAGCAGCAAGAGAGAAAGGCCAAGTCACTTACAAGGGGAAGCCCACCAGACTAACAACGGACCTCTCGGTGGAAACCCTAAAAGCCAGAAGAGATTGGGGACCAATATTAAACATTCTTAAAGAAAAGGTTTCCAACCCAGAATTTCATATCCAGCCAAACTAAGCTTTATAAGTGAAAGATAAAATCCTTTTCAGACAAGGAAATGCTGAGGAATTTTGTCACCACCAGGCCTGCCTTGCAAGAGCAGCACTAAACATGAGAAGGAAAAACTGTTACCAGCCACCACAAAAACACACTGAAGTACACAGACCAATGACACTATGAAGCAAGACATTAACAAGTCTGCAAAATTAACTAGCCAGCATCATGATGACAGGATCAAATTCACATATAACAATATTAACCTTAAATGTAAATGGGCTAAATTCCCCAATTAAAAGACACAGCATTATGGCAAGCTGGATAAAAAGACAAGATCCATCTGTGTGTTGTATTCATGAGACACATCATGTGCAAAGACACACATAGGCTCAAAATAAAGGGATGGAGGAAAATTTAACAAGCAAATGGAAAGCAGAAAAAAATATGGGTTACAATCCTAGTTTCTGACAAAACAGACTTTAAACCAACAAAGATAAAAAAAAGACAAAGAAGATAATTACACAATGATAAAGGATTCAATTCAACAAGAAGAGCTAACTATCCTAAATATATTTGCACCCAATACAGGAGCACCCAGATTCATAAAACAAGTTCTTAAAGACCTACAAAGAGACTTAGACCCCTATACAATAATAGCTGGAGACTTTAATACCCCATTGTCAATATTAAACAGATCATCAAGACAGAAAATTAACAAAGATATTTTGGACTTGAACTCCACTCTGGATCAAGTGGACCTGATAGATATCTACAGAACTTTCCACCTAAAATCAACAGAATATATATTTTTCTTGGCACCACATGGCTCTTACTCTAAAATTGATCACATAAATGGAAGTAAAACACTCCTCAGCAAATGCAAAAGACTTGAAATCATAACAGTCTCTCAGACCACAGCAAAATCAAATCAGAACTCAAGATTAAGAAACTCACTCAAAATCATACAACTACATGGAAATTGAACAATATGCTTCTGAATGACTTCTGGGTAAATAATGAAATAAGGGCAGAAGTCAAGAAGTTCTTTGAAACTAATGAGAAAAAAGAGATAATGTACCAGAATCTCTGGGACACAGCTAAAGGAGGGTTAATAGGGAAATGTATAGCACTAAATGCCCACATCAGAAAGCTAGAAAGACATCAAATCAGCATCCAAACTTTGCAAAAAAAAAAAAAAATTAGAGAACAAAGAGCAAACAAACCCCAGAGCTAGAAGAAGACAAGGAATAACCAACCTCAGAGTGAAAGTGAAGGAGGCAGAGACACACACACACAAAAAACCCTTAAAAGAATCAATGAATCCAGGAGCTGGCTTTTTGAAATAATCAATCAAATACAGAGACCACTAGCTACACTAATAAAGAAGAAAAGAGAGAAGTTTCAAAGAAAGACAATCAGAAATGGTAAGGGGGATACCACCAGTGACCCCATAGAAACACAAACAATCATAAGAGAATACTATAAACACCTCTATGCACATAAACCAGAAAATCTAGTAGAAATGGATAAACTCCTTGGCACATACACCCTTCCAAGACTGAACTAGGAAGAAGCTGAATTCCTGAACAGACCAATAACAAGTTCTGAAATTGAGGCAGTAATAAATAGCCTACCAAGCAAAAATAGCCAAGGACTAGATGGATTTACAGTTGAATTTTACCAGAGGTACAAATGAAGCTAGGACCACTTCTTCGGAAACTATTTCAAATGATTGAAAAGGAGGGACTCCTCCCTAACTCATTTTATGAGGCCAGCATAATCCTGGTACCAAAATCTGGTAGATACAACAAAAAAAGAAAACTTCAAATCAATATCCCTGGTGAAAATCGATGCAAAAATCCTCAATAAAATACTGGCAAACTGAATCAAGCAGCACATCAAAAAGCTTATCCACCATGATCAAATCAGCTTCAACCACAGGATGCAAGACTGGTTCAACATATTCAAATCAATAAACATAATTCATTGTAAAACAGAACTAAAGACAAAAACCACATGATTATCTCAATAGATGAAGAAAAGACCTTCGATAAAATTCAACATCCGTTCATGTTAAAAACTCTTGATAACTAAGTATTGAAGGAACAAACCTCAAAATAATAAGAGCCATTTATGACAAACCCACAGCCAATATCATGCTGAATGGACAAAAGCTGGAAACATTCCCCTTGAAAACCAGCACAAGACAAGGATGCCCTTCCTCACCACTCTTATTCAACACAGTATTGGAAGTTCTGGCCAGGGCAATCAGGCAAGAGAAAGAAATAAATGATATTTAAATAGGAAGAGAGGAAGTCAAATTGTCTTTGCAGATGACATGATCCTATATCTGGAAAACCCTACTGACTCAGCCCAAAAGCTTCTTAAACTGATAAGCAACTTCAGCAAAGTCTCAGGATACAAGATCAATGTGCAAAAATCACAACCATTCCTGTACCCCAACAACAGACAAGCAAATTATGAATAAACCCAAAACCCAAATTATAAATGAACCCTCATTCACAATTGCCACAAAGAGAATAAAATACCTGGGAATACCGCTAACAAGGGAAGTGAAGGTTCTCTTCAAAGAGAACTACAAACCACTGCTCAAGGAAATCAGAGAGGACAGAAACAAATGGAAAAAACATTCTATGCTCAGGAATAGAAATAATCAATATCATGAAAATGGCCTACTGCCCAAAGTAATTTATAGATTTAATGCTATACCCATCAAACTACCATTGACGCTCTTCACATAATTAGAAAAAAAATTTTTAATTTATATGGAACCAAGAAAGAGCCCGAATAGCCAACGCAATCCTAAGCAAGAAGTACAAAGCTGGAGACATAATGCTATCTGACTTCAAAGTGTACTGCAAGGCTACAGTAACCAAAACTGCATGGTACTGGTACAAAAACAGGCACATAGACCAGTGAAACAGAATAGAGGACTCGAAAATAAAACTACATGTCTACAACCATCTGATCTTCAACAAACCTGACAAAAACAAGCAATGGGGGAAAGGATTCCCTATTTAATAAATGGTGCTGAGAGAACTGGCTAGCCATATGCAGAAAATTGAAACTGACCCCTTCCTTACACCTTCTACAAAAATCAACTCAATATAGATTAAAGACTTAAATGTAAAACCCAAAACTATAAAATCCCTAGGAGAAAATCTGGGTAATACCATTCTGGACATAGGCATGGACAAAGATTTTATGATGAAATCGCCAAAAGCAATTGCAACAATAGCAAAAAATGACAAATGGGATCTAAGTAAACTAAACAGCTTCCGCAGAGCAAGAGACTATCATCAGAGCAAACAGACAGCCTACAGAAAGGGAGAAAATTTTTGCAATCTATCCATCTGACAAAGGTCTAATATTCAGAGTCTACAAGGAACTTAAGCAAATTTACAAGAAAAAAAAACAACCCCATTAAAAAGTGAGCAAAGGACATGAACAGACACTTCTTAAAAGAAGACATATATGTGGGCAATGAACATATGAAAAAAAGCTCAACATCACTGATCATTAGATAAATGCAAATCAAAAACTCAGTGAAATACCGTCTCACGCCAGTCAGAATGAGGATTATTAAGAAGTCAAGAAACAACAGATGCTGGCTAGGTAGTGGAGAAATAGGAACGCTTTTACACTCTTGGTGGGAATGTAAATTGGTTCAACCATTGTGGAACACAGTGTGGTGATTCCTCAAAGATTTGGAGCCAGAAATACCATTTGACCCAGCAATCCCATTACTGGGTATACAGGCAGAGAAGTATAAATCATTCTATTATAAAGACACATGCACATGTACGTTCACTGCAGCACTATTTACAACAGCAAAGTCATAGAATCAACCCAATGCCCATCAATGATCGACCGGATTAAAAAAATGTGTTACATATATGCCACAGAATACCATGCAGCCATATAAAGGAACAAAACCATGTCCTTTGCAGGGACATGGATGAAGCTGGAAGCCATTATCCTCAGCAGACTAATGCAGGAACAGAAAACCAAATACCACATGTTCTCATTTGCAAGTGGGAGCTGAACAATGAGAATACATGGACACAGGGAGGGAAACAACACACACTGGTGCCTGTCAGGGGAGGACAGGGGCAGGGAGAGTATCAGGAAAAATAGCTCATGCATGCCTGGCTTAATTCCTAAGTGATAGGTTGATAGGTGCAGCAAACCACCATGACACATGTGTAGCTAAGTAACAAACCTGCACATACCTCATATGTACCCTGGAACTTAAAATAAAAATAATAAATAAATGACATTCTGCAAGAGACAAACTATAAGGACAGAAATGAGATCAGTGGTTGTCCAGGGATGGGAGTGTGGAGAGCTGACTGACTACAAGGAACATAGGAAAGCAAGGAAAGTATTTAGGATGATGTAAATATTTTATTTCTTGTTTGTGGTAGTGGTTGCATGTCTACATATGACTGTCAAAACTCAGAATGGTACACCTATAAAGAGTAAATTATAACTTTATAAACTTGATGTTATAAGAAGGCACATGAGATTTTGTGACTAGGTTGCTAAGTATCCCTGAGGTGGTTGTTGTCTAAAGATAGTCTCCAGTAAATGATAACCCTATGTAGACACCCTGTGTATACCCTCCTATATTGAATCTGGGTCAACTCAGACTCATTTTAACAATGAGAATATTGAGGAAATGAGGCTGTCCCAGTTCCAGCCAATGTTTTCAGCCTTCGAAGGCCTCAAAGCATTCACTTCTGTGCCTCTGGGAACCACATGCAAGAGACTGGGCACCCTGCAGGAGAGACAGCATGGGGAGGCCATGTGAAGGGGCTCTGCTGACGCAGGGAGGCCCTAGAAATACATGGATAAAACAGAGGCCCATCTGTCTCAGCATCTCAGCTGAACTCATTTTTTAAATTTATGCTGAGACTATAGACATGTGAGTAGACTATCTTATATGTTCCAGACAAGCCCCTAGATGACTCCAGCCCCAGCTGATATAATGTAAATCAACAGCTGTTCCACTGATCCGCAAAATCATGAGAGATAATAAATTGATGTTGCTCAATGATCATCTTCCTATAGAAATTTCCCAAATTAGCCACCCTTTCCAGTGTGAGACACTGTATCATTAGCGCTTGAATATATAGGCCATGACAATGATAGCTGAAATTTAATGAGTGCGACACTGTTCCAACATCATTACATGTATCACTTAACTCTTGTAATAGTGATATGATGTTGGCTTTATAGTTGGATTTATAGGCAGTCTTTCAACCCACTGTGACAGAAAGAGGCAGGAGAACATGGTGTTTAAGGCATGAGCTCAAGGACCTCACTATCTGTACCTGAATCATATCTTTGACACCAGCTCTGAGACACTGGATGGAAATCATTTAACTTCTGTGCCTCGTTTTTATCATCTCTAAAATTAGGATAATAAAAGTATCACCTTCTAGATTTGATGTGAGAATTAATGAATTTAATACAAAAACATTGCACAAAGGAAGCACTCTAAAATGTTAATTATTCTTGTTACTGTTATTTCACCTATATCTAGCATAGTATAATGACAGGGTTTAGAGTGAGAAGAGCTCAGTTTCAGTTTCAACACTTCTTATATTTGTTAGAATTTGTGCAAATCACCAAACATGTCTACTCCTCAATTAAGTGAAGTTAAACATATTATTTTCAAAGAATTGCTTTGGGGCTCAAATAAGACAATTTTGTGAAAGAGCTATATAAATTATGAGTATAGACAATTATGATACATTTCTATTTTATGTTTTCTTGCATCATTTTCATGTCACATCTCACTACTAAATGCAAGTTTTCTCCAGACTAAAGAATACAACATCTATATTTTGCGTAGAGTACAGGATTCTATACATTGTCACCCAACTTCCATTAGACTCTTTTGCTTATTCTCACTCTCAATTTTTATAAATAGCGACCTGACCAATCAAACACTGATATTATGAATAGGGTAAAGATGTGTTCTGAGCTATTCCAGAAAGCAAAGTAAGTTGATGAATTATTTCTTCATCGATAAAATGGAATGAAAATGGCTTTATTGCATATCAATATGTGAATTACCAAAAATCTATGTTCATACTTAATATGATTCTTAGTATATTACAGACATTCAATAAATATTAATGGTCATCCTACCTTAACTAACCTTGATAATAAACCATCCATCTCATTAAAACAAGTAAAATATAGTTTGTATGACTTGCTAGCACTTCTTTAAAAATAATTCTCTTCCCCACTAAAATTCATGCTCCTGTTTACCATGCTGTAATTTTGCTCTCAAAAATTATACTCTGCTAACATAATCCTTTGGGGTTTTTTTCTTGGCAGATGCACAAAAATAATTTTTTCCCTTCTGTTTTGCCAATCTGTATCCTCCCTTTGTCCCTTTGTTATAAGGAAAGACAGAGAAAGGCATTTCTATGCCAGGGAATCATTCTTCACTCATGAATTGGGTGGGCCACTGTACAGGACAAGTGACAGATTTGATGGTGAGCAGTAATACCATATTGTAGTTGAAGGGGCCTATCCAGGTATGTGTAATTGGCTGGTTATCATAAAGGCAGATGTTGACAAAATTAAAAGCTGTGTCCATTTAAGGAACAGTCCAGAAAACTGTGCAGTGCAGTGGTATTATAGGTCCTGTTACAAAAGTCAGTTTCCCAATTAATAATTTTGTGGTCCTACATTTTTGCCTAGTAAGCATTCAGTAGGCTACACTTCTCCTTTGTAACTGTACTGATTTTTCTCCATATTACATTATCTCATTTTCAGGGATCACACAAATATCAACGTGAAAAGCTTTGCTACTTTAATAACACACAATACATTTAGGATACAAAATGCCTGTGAAAGTCACAGTTTACTCTGTAGTTTCATTGAGGCTTATAGTGCATAATGCTACAGTAATTCTCCAAGGTACTTTTCAAAGATTGACAAGAATAAATGTGTTTTATCCATTGTTAACCATTCTACGGGCAGCAAGATCCTGGAGTGTGATGTTGGTTTTCATTGTTGCTCAAACCAATAGCACCTCACTTGCATATGATAAAAAAAAATCAAGACAATAATAAGGAGTCTTTTAACAAATTATAACTAAACATAAATGCTACTGAGCCAGCTTTATGCATGAGGTCATTTGTTGCTTTAACTTAATAAAACCAAATAAAGAATACTGGCTGGATGAATATTAAATAATGTTTATTTGAGAAACAATGATAAGTATTCTAGATTACAAAAAAAAGAAATTCCCATTGTAATTATCATTTTAGTCTCATTTTATTTTATGGAACTTTTATGAGTTTTAGCAAAAGTATATAAACATAACCTGAATTATGCCTTAAATATTGGCAGAAGATTTCCAAAAGGAAGGGGAGAAGGTATATCATTTATATGAAAGTAATTAAATTAAATTTTAATTAACATGTTTTAATTTAAACAATTATAATCAAGGAGTTATGCAACTTTGTAAAGTCATTTACTGCACCTTGCTATATTTTTAGCAATGTCTGTAACTGAAATGTTTCAACTGATACAACTTGAAGGTTTTGTCTGCTTTATTTTCCCTGAAGAATAAATAGAATCTGGCTCCCAAAATTAAAATCAGCTTTGTTGAATGTGTGTATATAATGTTGGAAGCAAAACCACTATGTAATAGTGACTACCACAATGTACCATGTAACCAGTTGTGGCTATGTACATAGAGTCCTGTGAAAGTGGCTAATAATTCTGAAATCATGTTAATCTATAGAAGGATTATGGTTAGTCCAATTGGTTTTATTACCATTCCTGCAGCCAGCACAAAGATCATCTGCACATTTCATATGAGCTCTGTGGAACAAGGCTGGTCAGATTCTCTTCCCCACTAAAATTCATGCTCCTGATGAATGAGTCACAGATGAGCCACATTACAGATTGGATGGGCGTGAAAATCTGAAGTACAATGAAACAATGACATACAGCATTTAATCATTTAAAATGCTTCTTTTTCAAAGTGAAAAGTGGCCTAATGAAGCCAAAGAGTAAGGTGCCAAGGTGCCATCTGGCTCTAAAGACGAAAAATATTCTGGAATAAACTCTGAAAATTGAAGTAAAGTGGGATACAAAAAAAAAAAAAAAATTATGCTCCAAAAGAATAAAGTATGAATGTTACATGTGATTAAATAATTACAAATAAAATGTATTTAGTCACGCTTCTACTTAATATCTTGCCTCCTGAAGTAAAATTATATTTAAATAACAAAACAGATTATTTAAAAAGCCACAGTAAACTTTAATATCATTAACATAGGTGATATAATATAATAAATATACAAATATATTAACATAATATTATTTAATAAATGTCTTTGTACATGAATATATATTTGATATATATAATATGTATTTGAAAAGTCTAGTGAAATACTAATACCTGGAGAAATAATGCTAAAATTACATCAAGCTAAAAAATAAAAACAATACAAATGAGTACATTTGTTTTATTTCCCAGTAAAATTAATTTTACTGTTCAAATTCCTTATTAATAAATTAATTCCAAGGAACTGAAAAATGTTTTATAAGGTATACTTTTATTTTAAGGAATATTATACTACATATGGGAACATGGTACTTTTTTAATTGGGCAGAATTTTCATGACAGCACCCTTTGTTGTTACACAGTTGAACCACACTAATATAAAATTCTCATCATTTTTAAATGTCACTTTGAGAAAGTTATCAACAGCTAGAAATAAACTATAACCAAATATATTACCTGAATTAGAGTTGCACTATCACAAAAATGGCAGTATATTCTAGTGCAAAATAGTGCCAGTGCTAAATTAAAAAATATTTTTGCCTATAAAAATATCTGCTCTCCTCCAACCTAATAAAACATAACCAATTTGTATTACATTTTTTGAATTTGCCCTGAAGTGTGCAGATACATCATCTAACCCACAGGAGAAATGTTAAAGCAGTACTGGGAAATCACAAAACATAATTGCTAATCTTCACTTCTTTTAAAAGAATCTTCTGCTTAATACTGGTTGAAAGGGATTCTCAAAGGGTACCAAACTTCATAGACTATTGCAAAAGGTAACCGTTTACATTTATTCTGAATTTAGTTGAAATTTCCAATGTGTGGTGGTATCATTTTGTAAAAGCTTACTTTAGATGGCTGTTTATTGCATTGTCAATTAAATTTCTACCCTTCAGTCTCTGGATCTCATTACCTCATTTATAGAAAGAAATAAAATCCAAACAAACGATTAGAGTCAGAAGGCAGATTGGTAGATTATTCCTGCATCAGAGGAATACACTCCCCCAAACAGCAATCATTCATACTTCTGAGATTTCCTTCAGTACATATTCAAGATTGGCCTCTTCAATTTTAATGGTACATTTGGGAAAATTTAGTTTTTGTGATAGCTTTGCTTCTTCTCTTTGGAAAAAAAATATAGATAGACAGATTGCTTGATATAGAGAAAGAAATATAGATGTATGTGTATATATATTTTCATTTGTAAGACGAATGTAGAGAGACAGTATGTACTTAATATGAGGCCCACTGGCCCTTTTTAAACAGAAGTAGATGCTAAATATTTTAGACTCAGGATATGATACATAATATCAAAACAGTCACTGGTAATTTCGGAGATCTAACCTTCAGGTATATAAAAAGCACTAGAATGCACTTGCTAAACAATAAAATGATGAGAAATTATTATCTAGGGAAAACTAAGTGTGTTGTAAGTATCATAAGCAGGAAGGAAAAAACAGTGTTGCAGAGCGACTAGAAAATATTTACAATCCAAACATGGTTTGAGACCTTGACAATTCTAATAAAATGAAGATGGTTTGTGCTTTTCTATTCCGATGGCTCTAGGAGGGTAAAATCTGATTGGACAAATCTGGACAACTACATCAAAACTATTTGCTATGAAAGCAATAATTAAATTTAAGTGATAAATTTAGATATACAAAAAAGAAAGGCAAAACTCTACTAAAGTTGATGTCAGAGATAATAATATTAAAGATGGCCAGCGGAACACTTTAAAATTTCACTTCCAGTAAAAACGATTACCTCAAGATCACTATTTGTGAATATAGTCTTAAAAAGATGTTTTCTAAAATTAATTTCACAATTTAAAAACTCCACTATCTCAACTATTGGCCAGAGACAAACACCACATTAATTACTGTATTCCTTTATTCAAATATATTTGGGGAATGTGCTATGCAGAGCTTAAAAAGAGGTATTCATGTTTGATACAATACCTGTCCTCAAAGACTTCAAAGCTTTGGGAAAATAGTAAACTCGTTAAATGTGTTGGCAAACTTCTGTAACAATTGGTTACAGGAATAAATACAAAGGTAAGAAGCACATGATACAATTACTTCAAAGTCAGGGAGAGGTCATCCTAATGAAATAACTACTAAGCTGATATTTGCATGAGGAGAAAAGGGAAAGGCATTATGTCCATAGGGAAGTATTGTTGCAAATGTAGTACAAAAGATTGTACATGAATTGCATTTCCTCGAACATTGGGAAGACTTGGTAAAATTTTGAGAGACCAGAATTGATCTTGAACTTAAGGTCACAGAACTTTTTGTAGCGTTACATGGTGAAAATTTCTGGCATTTAACTCCCTGATATGTACAAATGAAATTCAATACTACATACTATATTAAATAATCTTGTAAACTCCTTGGGTCTATCTTTTTCTATACATTCATATTTTATTTACTGGTTTACTACAATTTTACCCTGCTCAGAAACATTTGATAGAACAAAAATTTTCAACCTGAATCTTAAATTCGTAATAGCTCGTGTGCTGATAAATCTCTAAATTGCAATTTCACTGTATTTCCTTGGTGATAATGTTAAGCTTATCAGTTAAAACAATTTATCATTTCTGCTGAACACTTTCTAAAAGTATAACATACAGACAAAAAAGTACAAATATCATAAGCATAGAAATTAATGCATTTTCACTGGTACATGCATGTAAGTAATTACCACCTAGGTCTGGGAAATGAATATTACCAGAACTGTAGAGGTTTTCATAATTTCTTCCCATCAATACTCCTTTCCTCCTCCTCAAAAGTGACCAAATAAGTTGAGATGACAATCTCAGTTGCTCCACATTCTCACCAACACTTGATATTGTCAATCTTTTTAACTTTAGCAATCTGATAAATATGTAATGGTAACTTGTATTCATTTTTATTTGCATTCCTCTTATGACTAAATAGACTGAGAATCTTTTCATATGCTTTTTGGTCATTTGAAATTTCTGTTCAAGTCTTTTGCTCTCTTGTCTGATAAGTTGTCTATTTTTCATACTGATTTATTTTTATTCCAGGATGACCCAGTTTATCTATGAAATAAATACTAAAAAATTAGGACTTAGATCTACCATCTCATTACTTGTTTTATATTTTCTCTATCTATTCAGTTTCTCTTTCTTTTTTCGGGTGGGGGAGTAGAACAAGAATTTGAATAGTCTGTGTATTTTCGCTTCCTGGTTCTTGGACCCTACATCTCCTACACTGTCTTTTATAGTCTTTATTATTATTTTCCTACAGACTTCATTCCAGATGTTTTCTAATAACCTATATGTACATACATCACCACTCTCTTCAATTCTCCATCTACTGAGTATTGAAATCCAGTATAGTATATGACCTTGAATAGGTAACGGTACCTTTACAGAGTGCACAAGAAGCACAAATCATAAACCTAAAAAGTGAATAGATTTGACTACATTGCAATTAACAACTTACACTCATTAAAATGCTATAAAAATAAAGTGAAAAGACAAACTACAGAAAGAAACTGTTTGCTATGTATCCTACAAAGACTCTTATCAGAACTCTGACAAATCAGAGGAATGTAAATTAAAACCAAAATTAGGTGCCCTTTATATTCATCAGAATAGTTAAATGTAAAAACATAGATAATATCAAATTTTAGTAAGCGTATGAAGCAACTGGTACTCTCCAATGCACTTTTGGTGAGAGTTTAAATTTGTAGAGTTACTTTGCAGAACTCTTTGTTATTATCTAATATCCCTGAACATAGGAATATCCTAGGATCCCAAAATTAATTCCATTGCTAAGTGTATATCTATCACTAAATGTGTACATACATCTGCAAAAAGCCATATAAAGGAACATTTCTCAGAGCACTATTTTCTCAGTCTAAAAACTAACTAATGGTCAGCAACAGTCAAGGGATAGACAAGCATTGAATATTTATGCAATGGAACACTATATAGCAATAAAAATGCTTAAAACTATTGTACACCCAAAAATAAGAATTAATATTACAACTGTAATTTTGGGCAAAAGAAGACATAGAAAAATGTATGTACTATAATGGGCAAACAAATTTATGGTTCTAAAGTCAGAATGGTGATTACCATAAGATACAGTTTAATTGGAAAAGGGGGCATGAGAGGTACTGATAGGATGATAGTTAGACCCTAGTTCTTACTATGAGTGGTTATTAACTAGGTATGTTCATTTTATAAATATTCACTGAGCTGTATACTTATGATTTGTGTACCTCACTGTATATATATTATATTATAATTAAATTATTTTAAAAATGCTTATCGATATGGTAAGCTGTAGGGAAATTGGTATATGATTGGGAAAGTTAATGCTTAGTGGCTTGCTGCAATGTTCTCTCTGAAGTGACAGTACAGATTACACAGTAAGAGAAAATAAAATAGAGGTTGAACATAAAGTGCTTGAGCAAAATAGTGACCATTTACAATAGTGACTGTGAACAACGATGTTTAAAAGATTTTCAGGGAATAATGTTTGTCTAAGTTAATGTTACAAACACTGAACTGATAAACTACCTATCTTTTCATTCATGGAGTTTTAGAGTCTTACAGTTTTCTAAGAGCCTATTTTTCAATGGAAAGAATGTTCCAGAGCTCTCAATTTAGTGGGAGAAAATTTAATAGAAGAAGAAAATCCAAAAGAAGGAGAATAGAAGGCAACCCAATAGAATCCAGCAGAATCCAACTAAGGTTCAAGAAAGAGGAGAGAACAAAGATGACAATACATCAAAAGAAGATTAAAAGGAGGTATTTCCTTTTATTTAATGTTAAAATTTTACCAAGTTTTAAGGTACGTTTATCAGGAAAAGGCTTTAAATATCTTAATGTTGATAAGAGGTTGTTTGTTTATTTTTTTCTGCCACAGTTGGCTAAGACCCAAGTAATATCTGGCCTGGTCTCATAGATGCTGCAATGGATACTATAAGAATTTTAGATGGATGAGAAGGAACTGGAACTGACCAAAGGTTATTTCATGGTATTCAGAATATTGAGATTAAGGAGTTTTCATCCACTTTCTATATCTTTGGGATATAGAAGTAAACTGCATGACAAAAAACGTTCCTTCATGTGACTGATTTTCTAGTAGAGAAACAGATAAGAAAAATAAACGGGTAAAAATTGAGTACATTAGGTAATGATAATTTCTAAGAAGGGATCTAAATCAAGGAAAGGGGCTAGACCTGCCATGTATTGAAGGCTTTAAAATTTAGATGAGAAAGATATCCCTGAGGTGACATACAGCACAAATTTGAAGGAGGTAGGAGAACAAACCCACCTCCTTCTGGGATATCTGGGAGAAATGAATTCTAGGCAGGAGGACAGCAAGAATGAGTGCTCAGAGACAGAGTATTTTGGACAGTTTTGAAGAATAAGGAGGAAGTCAATGTGACTTGAGTCAACATGGAGAAGAACAGCAATAGATGAGGTCAGAGAATGAATGGAAGACAACTAATGAGGGACTGGCAGGTTGTTGTAAAGTGGTTTTAATTCAATGTGATGGGAAACTACTGCAAGGGTCTGCGCAAAAAAACACTCACTGATCTTTATGTTACCTGTAGCAGGTACCATATTTGATGAATCAAGCATGGAGAAATGATCTCATAGTCTATTTGTTTTTGGTTCACCATTTCCTTTAGAATTATAAAAAACAAGTTTTCTACCTTATACTGATGTGTTTCACAAATCTACTAATTTTATTATGTAGTTTAAAAGTTCAAATGCTGTTTATAGTGAACATTATAAATTTTCTACCCAACATTCTCATTCTCTGATCACAGAAAATTTTGTTTAGGAGCCCATCCTTTTTTCGTATAACTACGAAACTCAGGAAAGCTGACAGTAACCCTGTCTACTGGGTTATGAATCAAAATAGGAGAAGCAATCACGATAAACCCATAATCTATGCTACTACTGATTGGTTCAGGAATTCAGAATTAAATCAGTAAGGGTGTGGCATTTTTCTAAAAACTTTTATTGTTAAAGTCTAATGGAGAGGACCTAAACTAGTCAAGCAGAATAAAAGGAACAATTTTTACGTCAGGAACAGGGGAAAGGTTTTTCTTCTCCTTGCACACAAAGGAGGCATGTAGCCTCTTCTACTATCAAACTACTATTAGAACCTTCTTAGGAACTTGAGGGTGGAGAGCTTGAGAAGAGGCCAAAACAAAGAGAATGATAAAGTTGCAAGAATAGCAGGAAAAATCAAATTAGAACCCTGATTGTTCTAGGTTTGAAGTGTGACCACATCTCAACTTTCTATTATGAAAAATAATATACTTCCTTATTGTTTTAGCGACTTTTATGTCACATTTTAAGTTACTGGCATTAGAAAACATCTGAAGATATACATCACTCTAGCCACTAGCAAAGCATATCTACATATTGACAGGTAGTATATGCATAGCTCTCTCTTCTACAAATCCATCATATATATGTATAAATTAAATATTGTATATATGTACATATATAAATTATTATACATATATAGTAATACATAATATTTAAATTATATGTATCTTTATATTTTCTGAAAGTATTTATAAAATATAACATCAAAAATGCTTACAAGAAATACTGTTTAATTCAAGTATTTAATTATTATCTCTAATAACTGTCACGCCAATTACAATTAATTGATTTCTCAAAGAAGTGATTTTTTCTCCCTAAAAGTTGTTAAACTCGATTTTAACTTTCAAAATACAATATTAATTTTGAAGTCAGTCAGTCCATTGATCCAGCTAACAGTTTTGAGTGTCTACTTCATGTGGTTTTCTACATAGTACAGATCAAAGAGATACTTATTGTGTTTGCTTTCAAGGATTTCAAACCTAGTAAGGGATACAACCACATAGACATAACATTAAACTGCATGATAATCATTATTACAAAACTAGTTAAGTGCAGACACAATGAAGGGAGTTGCAAATGCTCTTTCAAGTTTCAGAAAAACACTTCATAGAGAATGAATTTTTTATCTCTTTCTTAAAGTGTCATTTTTGCTAGATGTGTATGGGGATAAAACATTTTAGACAAAATACATCATATTCATACGGGCATTAAGACTGTGACACCTATTTGCCCCAACCCCAACCACATACCTAAGCAATTTTCCTAAAATATTAGCTAATCTTTAATACCCAAAATTCTTGCTACTCCAAAAAGCAACCCAAACCTCAATAAAAATGTCAGGACCAATAAAACAGAAGATTTTGACAATATTTACTTTTTTAACTTTAGCAACTAATAGTTTCATGTTGAAACTAAATCTATCCTTTCACCTGGGAAAAGTCCAAGTAACATGCAATATTTCATCAATGTCTAATTACCAAATTAAGATTTTTAAAAAGAAAGATTAAAAAGAAATCCCTACTCCAAAATCGGTTTCCAGTTGCATTGCATTTATTCAGTCTTGCCCTCTTACCTTTGTGTGTTCAAATGCTGCCTTCTCAAGAGGTATATGATGATATGCAATATGGCCTATGCCATATAACAAAGCAATAATTCCCTTTAAACTATATCAATCCTTTTTTCCCCCAAATGTGCTCTACCACCCTTAAATATCTCCCTGTACATTTTTCTTATTCCATGAACAAAGTTGGTACCTTGAAGTGATGGATATTTCCTATGGGTCAGATTCTCAAGTTTTGTCACTGAAATTACAAAACACATGTATTTATCTCATATATTACTACAAAATCATACACACTGCAATGTGTTTTAAAAATACACTTGGGAGTTCAGAACCTAACTGGAAAGGAATTTGTCCTGAATGCTTGCCTTCAATTTTAAAATTGTTGTGTATTTTAATTAAGTAAATTCAATGTCATTTAAAATAAACAAAGAGGATATAAATATTTGGACACAGAGAACACATTGCAACATTCCTTCTTGGCAAGAATTCCCCTTATAGAAAACAGTCAAGTTTGTAGAATGAATAAACAATCAGATAGGAGGAAGGGAATAGAAAACCTGGAAGGCATTCCAAACACCTTTGACAAGACTGCAAATACTATTAAATAAACAAATGTTAATGGATAAATTGAATTGCCATATAATACAAGTGCCTTGAATAAACCGTAAGATCTGATCTTGGCAAAAAAAAAAGAGGAGAAGGAAATTTTTAAAAGCTTTTTCTGTGTGTGCAGGTAGAAAAGATTAAGTAGTTTAGTTACATCAGGAAAACTGTGCAGTAGGTCTTGGTCCACATAGTTATAAAGTATTTTGCTTGAGAGGCCATGCACATCATGCCTATTTAGCGGCAGCACAAAACAATTGGACTGGAATCAGCCCCAGGTCCCCTGGAAACTGACCCTCAACATGCATGTCCAGCTTCTGAATCCTGACTCCTACATTTGAGAACTCCTGCTCCACAGTTTTCTGAGAACTGAGGGGGACATTCAAAGGCCTCAGCTTACATGACAAAGACAAAAAAAAAATAGTAAGAGCAGAAAGTTATGAAATGTATGAATAAGATAAATTTGTATTCCCAAATCTGAAATTAAAGAAAGGTTCTAAATTCCTAAGATTGTAGACTTGTCTTCTTATGATTTTAAAGCAATTTAATGTAATTAAAAGCATCGCTTCTTAGGCTTAATAAAAGGAAAAATGTATTCAAAATGTAAAGGATTGCTATTAAAAGTTTGTAAACTTGACTATGAATGCCACAAGGGCAGAACATTGTGTCTCTTTTGCTTTCTGATATATGCCAAGACAGGCTGGCATATAGTAGCTACCACAAATATTTCTTGAATGAGTAGCACACTAATAGTTTATTTAAGTAGGCAAAATTCTAGTTAAAGAATTTGGCTAAATTCAAATAAAATATTTCTAAATTACTGTTCTCTAATATTTTAAAACAACTATTTCTATTTTCTGTTGCTTTAATGAAGCCAAGAATAAGCTGCAGTGCAGGACCTGGCTCAGTGCCATCTCTTTTCACACCCACCCATTTCACACCCTTTCACCTCGGAAAAGTCCAAGTAACATATGATATTTTATCAATGTCACACCCATGCCCACCCATTTCACACCCAAAGACACTCTGTCAAGTAGATATTTTAACTCTCTTTGCCCATGCAGATATGGGGAACAGAAAGATAAGTAACTTGCCAAAAGTCAGAAAACTAGGAAGTCATTATTTGAAGTCATTATTTGAAAGTCATTATTTGAAACCAAGCCTCTCCAACTAATAAACTGAGAGTCTCAATGTCTGCACTAGATTGACAGGAATATCAGATTTAAAATTGACTGATGGGAAATCAATCTAGATACACACACCTTCATTTAAGAGAGGACAAAACCATGGTGTATGGTTGTCTAGTGTTGCATTTATTTTTGTTGCATTTAGTTTTGGCTGATTTTTGTATTTTTAGTACAGACAGGGTTTCATGTACAGACAGGGTTTCATATTGGCCAGGCTGGTCTTGAACTCCTGACCTCGTGATCTGCCCGCCTTGGCCTCCCAAAGTGCTGGGATTATAGGCATAAGCCACCACGCCCCTCCTCTTAGAGGTTAAATTAAATCTCACCCTTCTATATTTTTCCTATAGTAGAGTAATAGGTAAAATTTCCTCTTCAACAGTTTTGAAATATTTAAATAGTATCTAGTGACATGTTGCTACATTACATGGGCACAGTTTAAAGCACTCCAATTTATCTAGTAATATTGAAGGGAGAATTACATATGTTTGTACTAATTTTTATCATGTAAAACAACCTTGATGATAATCTGCGAAGTAAAGAATACAGGAGCAATTTTATAAGTAAGAGTGGGAAAGGATTTACTTTTTTGGATTTTGTCTCTGGCCAAAGTTCTTTCTACAGTTGTAAAAACTTCAGCAGTCTATGTGAAATATGTCCAGTTTGCTCTCTTTGCATTCAGAAGCTCTGCTTGTCAGTTATTCTTCACCGGTTCATAAACAATAATGCTTAAAAATAAAGGTATAAGAAGTATTTGTTTTCTTGCATTTCTGAAATGAGTGCCTTGTGTAATACATTTTTTTTCATATTTAGAATAAACCAAAATAGAGAAAACAGCTGCCCCTAGAAGTGGAAGCATTTGAAAAAGCCTTTTTAGGACTGAGTAACCTGTGGTTGAAGAGGAAGTATAATTCAATGGCATTTATGTCTAAAAGGATTCCGTTAAGAGTCAACAAAATGAGACTGAATAACTTCATTTGAAATTATAACCACTGTTCCTTTGCCAAAAAAGAAAACGAAACTCACTGCCCACAGGGCAGTGAGAAGCTTTAAGTATTATAGGAAAGAAAAGAAAATGCAACAATTGCTACCCAAAAAGTTTATGGTCAAGTTAAATGAGTAATTTAAAGAAAATGGATACTTGTACTTTGTGGAGTTCAGCTCCTTTTGCCAGGCTATGGACTGCAGGCTGTTACTGCCAAGGTAAAAACATAAAAATGATGGGCTGGTGGTTTCTATGCAGCTTATGCTAATTTAAAACCCAAGAAGCTGCAGGAAGAATCAGTGTTGTAAATAGACAAGTGGCAGTGCCTGATGAGTATTCTCTTTCTCAGAGACTTCTGTCCTCTGAGATGCTCAACAGCAAATCTCCCGCCTGGGCTCCACACAGGAATCAGCATGTCCCTGGAAAAGTATGCAGACAAACCAGTAGTAGGAACATCCCCACGTGCACTTCACCACCTGCAGTGATTTTTATTGTCTGATGAAGTAGATATAACTGCTCTTTATCTTACCAATTGGCTACAGAGCGAAAATGGTCAACATATTATTCATGCAAGGTTGAGCTCATTGCATTTTAGTTTCTTTTCATAGAAACTGATTGTTTTTTCCTGGAGTTAGGTACATGTCCCCAATGCCACCTGAATTACCAATGTTTCACTTATTCTTCCATTATTTCTAAGGGCTATGAATTGCACTTCAGCCACTTCAGTTGTGCTCCCATTCAAGGGAGGCAAACACAGATGCACTTAGGAGTCTGATGGCTAATATAAAGGAATAAGGCAGAGGATACAAGCATCAGGGAGTAGAAGGTCTTAGTGATTTGGACCATGCATGCTACATGAACAGATAGTCAAATACAATTTTTAAAAACAGAAAAATTTACATGCTTTGCACCAGTTTGTGAACCCAGTCTTATATAATGATCTCTAAGTTTCAGCTGTAAATGTCTTATTTGCCCAATATGTCTTCATTCAAATTGCTTAGAGAATCAAACTAATTGGCTACTATTAGGTTAAGACAGGGAAGCCCTTGAGTCGTATGCCTATTCTTGTCTAATCAGTTAGCACAGAAGAATTACGGTAATGGATTATGTAAAATATCTGCTTAATCATTATACACCCAGTTGGTCAGGTCAGTTCCCTCCAAACAGGGCTATGGGAGAGCCAGGCATTCTGACAGTTGACTTCTCCAGTATGATGGTCTTTCCTATAGACTTGAAGTGGAGACATATAAAGCTGCGGGAGACCATAACCATAGCTTAAATCATTATTTTTTAAATAGATAATCCATAAAACACCATCCCATTAGATGCTGAAAAAAAGTATTCTGAATTCAGGGACTTTAAGAAATACCAAACACATTTACTTAATTCAGAGTTTCTCAGATCCTTTAGTAGGCTAACATATACTGTGTTCTCTAAAATAAGAATCGCTATTCATGTTTTTCAGTTTTATTTTGTTATTGTTATGTTTTGTTCTTTTCATTTTAGAACTTTCCTATCTTAACTCTTCTAAAATAACTTGAGTATAGACATGGTGGTTTACACCTGTAATCCCAGCACTTTGGGAAGCTGAGGTGGAAGGATCACTTGAGCAAAGGAGTTTGAGAACAGCCTGGGCAAGATGTCTTTATGAAAAATACAAAAATTAGCCAGGTATGGTGCCACACCTGCAGTCCCAGCTACTCAGGAGGCTGAGCCAGGAGGATCACCTGACCCTTGGATGTCAAGGTTGCAGTAAGCTGTGACTGCACCACTGCACTCCAGACTAGGTCACAAAGTGAGACACTGTCTCTAATAAATAAATAATAATAAATAAAAAGACAAGTTATTTCAGACCTCTCCAATCTTATTTCTTAGTATGCCTGGAAGTTGTATTTGAGACATAGTAATCTAAAATTATTTTATAAATAAGAAAAACAGGAGGGTAGAGCCAAGATGGCTGAATAGGAACAGCTCCAGTCTACAGCTCCCAGCATGAGCGACAGAGAAGATGGGTGATTTCTGCATTTCCAACTGAGGTACCGGGTTCATCTCACTGGGGAGTGCCAGACAGTGGGTGCAGGACAGTGGGTGCAGCGCACCGTGCGTGAGCCGAAGCAGGGCAAGGCATCGCCTCACCTGGGAAGCGCAAGGGGTCAGGGAATTCCCTTTCCTAGTCAAAGAAAGGGGTGACAGACGGCACCTGGAAAATCAGGTCACTCCCACCCTAATACTGCGCTTTTCCAATGGGCTTAACAAACAGCACACCAGGAGATAATATCCCGCACCTGGCTCGCAGGGTCCTATGCCCATGGAGCCTCACTCATTGCTAGCACAGCAGTCTGAGATCAAACTGCAAGGCGGCAGCGAGGCTGGGGAAGGGGCGCCCGCTATTGCCGAGGCTTGAGTAGGCAAACAAAGCAGCAGGGAAGCTCGAACTGGGTGGAGCCCACCACAGCTCAAGGAGGCCTGCCTGCCTCTGTAGGCTCCACCTCTGGGGGTAGGGCACAGACAAACAAAAGGCAGCAGTAACCTCTGCAGACTTAAATGTCCCTGTCTGATAGCTTTGAAGAGAGTAGTGGTTCTCACAGCACGCAGCATGAGATCTGAGAACGGGCTGACTGCCTCCTCAAGTGGGTCCCTGACCCCTGAGGTCCTTGACCTACTGAGGCACCCCCAGTAGGGGCAGACTGACACCTCACACGGCCGGGTACTCCTCTGAGACAAAACTTCCAGAGGAACGATCAGGCAGCAGCATTCGCGGTTCACCAATATCCGCTGTTCTGCAGCCACTGCTGCTGATACCCAGGCAAACAGGGTCTGGAGTGGACCTCCAGCAAACTCCAACAGACCTGCAGCTGAGGGTCCTGACTGTTAGAAGGAAAACTAACAAACAGAAAGGACATCCACACCAAAAACCCATCTGTACATCACCATCATCAAAGACCAAAGGTAGATAAAACAACAAAGATGGGGAAAAAACAGAGTAGAAAAACCGGAAACTCTAAAAAGCAGAGCGCCTCCCCTCCTCCAAAGGAACGCAGCTCCTCACCAGCAATGGAACAAAGTTGGATGGAGAATGACTTTGACGAGTTGAGAGAAGGCTTCAGAAGATCAAACTACTCCGAGCTAAAGGAGGAAGTTAGAACCAATGGCAAAGAAGTTAAAAACATTGAAAAATATTAGACGAATGGCTAACTAGAATAACCAATGCAGAGAAGTGCTTAAAGGACCTGATGGAGCTGAAAACCACAGCACGAGAACTACATGATGAATGCACAAACCTCAGTAGCCAATGCGATCAACTGGAAGAAAGGGTATCAGTGATGGAAGACGAAGTGAACGAAAGGAAGCGAGAAGAGAAGTTTAGAGAAAAAAGAATAAAAAGTAATGAACAAAGCCTCCAAGAAATATGGGACTATGTGAAAAGACCAAACCTACATCTGATTGGTATACCTGAAAGTGATGGGGAGAATGGAACCAAGTTGGAAAACACTCTGCAGGATATTATCCAGGAGAACTTCCCCAATCTAGCAAGGCAGGCCAACATTCTGATTCAGGAAATACAGACAATGCCACAAAGATACTCCTCGAGAAGAGCAACTCCAAGACACATAATTGTCACATTCACCAAAGTTGAAATGAAGGAAAAAATGTTAAGGGCAGCCAGAGGGAAAGATCGGGTTACCCACAAAGGGAAGTCCATCAGACTAACAGCTGATCTCTCGGCAGAAACTCTACAAGCCAGAAGAGAGTGGGGCCAATATTCAACATTCTTAAAGAAAATAATTTTCAACCCAGAATTTCATATCCAGCCAAACTAAGCTTCACAAGTGAAGGCGAAATAAAATCCTTTACAGACAAGCAAATGCTGAGAGATTTTGTCACCACCAGGCCTGCCCTAAAAGAGCTCCTGAAGGAAGCACTAAACACGGAAAGGAACAACCGGTACCAGCCACTGCAAAAACATGCCAAATTGTAAAGGTCATCAAGGCTAGGAAGAAACTGCATCAACTAATGAGCAAAATAACCAGCTAACATCCTAATGACAGGATCAAATTCACACATAACAACACTAACCTTAAATGTAAATGGGATAAATGCTCCAATTAAAAGACACAGACTGGCAAACTGGATAAAGAGTCAAGACCCATCAGTGTGCTGTATTCAGGAAACCCATCTCATGGGCAGAGACACACATAGGCTCAAAATAATGGGATGGAGGAAGATCTATGAAGCAAATGGAAAACAAAAAAAGGCAGGGGTTGCAATCCTAGTCTCTGATAAAACAGACTTTAAACCAACAAAGATCAAAAGAGACAAAGAAGGCTATTACATAATGGTAAAGGGATCAATTCAACAAGAAGAACTAACTATCCTAAATATATATGCACCCAATACAGGAGCACCCAGATTCATAAAGCAAGTCCTTAGTGACTGACAAAGAGACTTAGACTCCCACACAATAATAATGGGAGACTTTAACACCCCACTGTCAACATCAGACAGATCAATGAGACAGAAAGTTAACAAGGATACCCAGGAATTGAACTCAGCTCTGCACCAAGCAGACCTAATAGACCTCTACAGAACTCTCCACCCCAAATCAACAGAATATACATTCTTTTCAGCACCACACCACACCTATTCCAAAATTGACCACATAGTTGGAAGAAAAGCACTCCTCAGCAAACGTAAAAGAACAGAAATTATAACAAACTGTCTCTCAGACCACAGTGCAATCAAACTAGAACTCAGGATTAAGAAACTCACTCAAAACCATTCAACTACATGGAAACTGAACAACCTGCTCCTGAATAACTACTGGGTACATGACGAAATGAAGGTAGAAATAAAGATGTTCTTTGAAACCGATGAGAACAAAGACACAACATACCAGAATCTCTGGGACACATTCAAAGCAGTGCGTAGAGGGAAATTTATAGCACTAAATGCCCACAAGAGAAAGCAGAAAAGATCCAAAATTGACACCCTAACAACACAATTAAAAGAACTAGAGAAGCAAGAGCAAACACATTCAAAAGCTAGCAAAAGGCAAGAAATAACTAAGATCAGAACAGAACTGAAAGAAATAGAGACACAAAATCCCTTCAAAAAATCAGTGAATCTAGGAGCTGGTTTTTTGAAAAGATCAACAAAATTGATAGATCGCTAGCAAGACTAATAAAAAAGAAAAGAGAGAAGAATCAAATAGATGCAATAAAAAATGACAAAGGGGATATCACCACTGATCCCACAGAAATACAAACTACCATCAGAGAATACTATAAACACCTCTACGCAAATAAACTAGAAAATCTAGAAGAAATGGATAAATACCTCGACACATACACCCTCCCAAGATTAAACCAGGAAGAAGTTGAATCTCTGAATAGACCAATAACAGGCTCTGAAATTGAGGCAATAATTAATAGCTTACCAACCAAAAAAAGTCCAGGACCAGATGGATTCACAGCCGAATTCTACCAGAGGTACAAGGAGGAACTGGTACCATTCCTTCTGAAACTATTCCAATCAATAGAAAAAGAGGGAATCCTCCCTAACTTATTTTAGGAGGCCAGCATCATCCTGATACCAAAGCCTGGCAGAGACACAACAAAAAAAGAGAATTTTAGACCAATATCCCTGATGAACATTGATGCAAAAATCCTAAATAAAATACTGGCAAACCGAATCCAGCAACACATCAAAAAGCTTATCCACCATGATCAAGTGGGCTTCATCCCTGGGATGCAAGGCTGGTTCAACACATGAAAATCAATAAACGTAATCCAGCATATAAACGGAATCAAAGACAAAAACCACATGATTATCTCAATAGATGCAAAAAAGGCCTTTGACAAAATTTAACAACCTTCATGCTAAAAACTCTCAATAAATTAGGTATTGATGCGATGTATCTCAAAGTAATAAGAGCTATCTATGACAAACCCACAGCCAATATCATACTGAATGGACAAAAAGTGGAAAGCATTCCCTTTGAAAACTGGCACAAGACAGGGATGCCCTCTCTCACCACTCCTATTCAACACAGTGTTGGAAGTTCTGGCCAGGGCAATTAGGAAGGAGAAGGAAATAAAGGGCATTCAATTAGGAAAAGAGGAATCAAATTGTCCCTGTTCGCAGATGACATGATTGTATACATAGAAAACCCCATCATCTCAGCCCCAAATCTCCTTAAGCTGATAAGCAACTTCAGCAAAGTCTCAGGATACAAAATCAATGTGCAAAATATCACAAGCATTCTTATACACCAATAACAGAGAGCCAAATCATGAGTGAACTCCCATTCACAATTTTTTCAAAGAGAATAAAATACCTAGGAATCCAACTTACAAGGGATATGAAGGACCTCTTCAAGGAGAACTACAAACCACTGCTCAATGAAATAAAAGAGGATACAAACAAATGGAAGAACATTCCATGCTCATGGGTAGGAAGAATCAATATCGTGAAAATGGCCATACTGCCCAAGGTAATTTATTGATTCAATGCCATTCCCATCAAGCTACCAATGACTTTCTTCACAGAACTGGAAAAAACTACTTTAAAGTTCATATGGAACCAAAAAAGAGCCCACATTGCCAAGTCAATCCTAAGCCAAAAGAACAAAGCTGGAGGCATCACACTACCTGACTTCAAACTGTACTACAAGGCTACAGTAACCAAAACAGCACGGTACTGGTACCAAAACAGAGATATAGATCAATGGAACAGAACAGAGCCCTCAGAAATAATGCCGCATATCTACAACTTTCTGATCTTTGACAAACCTGACAAAAACAAGAAATGGGGAAAGGATTCCCTATTTAATAAATGGTGCTGGGAAAACTGGCTAGCCATATGTAGAAAGCTGAAACTGGATCCTTTCCTTACATCTTATATAAAAATTAATTCAAGATGGATTAAAGACTTAAATGTTAGACCTAAAACCATAAACACCCTAGAAGAAAACCTAGGCAATACCATTCAGGACATAGGCATGGGCAAGGACTTCACGTCTAAGACACCAAAAGCAATGGCAATGTATCCAAAATTGACAAATGGGATCTAATTAAACTAAAGAGCTTCTGCACAGCAAAAGAAACTACCATCAGAGTGAACAGGCAACCTACAGAATGGGAGAAAATTTTTGCAATCTACTCATCTGACAAAGGGCTAATATCCAGAATCTACAATGAACTCAAACAAATTTACAAAAAAAAAAAAAACCCCTCAAAAAGTGGGTGAAGGATATAAACAGACACTTCTGAAAAGAAGACATTTATGCAGCCAAAAAACACATGAAAAAATGCTGATCATCACTGGCCATCAGAGAAATGCAAATCAAAACCACAATGAGATACCATCTCACACCAGTTAGAATGGCGATCATTAAAAAGTCAGGAAACAACAGGTGCTGGAGAGGATGTGGAGAAATAGGAACACTTTTACACTGTTGGTGGGACTGTAAACTAGTTCAACCATTGTGGAAGACAGTGCGGCAATTCCTCAGGGATCTAGAACTAGAAATACCATTTGACCCAGCCATCCCATTACTGGGTATATACCCAGGATTATAAATCATGCTGCTATAAAGACACATGCACACGTATGTTCATTGCGGCACTATTCACAATAGCAAAGACTTGGAACCAACCCAGATGTCCAACAATGATAGACTGGATTAAGAAAATGTGGCACATATACACCATGGAATACTATGCAGCCATAAAAAATGATGAGTTCATGTCCTTTGTAGAGACATGGATGAAGCTGGAAACCATCATTCTCAGCAAACTATCGCAAGAACAAAAAACCAAACACCACGTGTTCTCACTCATAGGTGGGAATTGAACAATGAGAACACATGGACACAGGAAGGGGAATATCACACACCAGAGACTGTTGTGGGGTGGGGGAAGGGGGGAGGGATAGCATTAGGAGATATACCTAATGCTAAATGATGAGTTAATGGGTGCAGCACACCAACGTGGCATATATATACATATGTAACAAACCTGCACGTTGTGCACATGTACCCTAAAACTTAAAGTATAATAATAATAAAATTAAAAAAAAAGAAAAACAAAGCCACCATACTTCTTCAGTGAATATTATTTGAACATCTACTATATACCAAATATTTTACTAAAATTTAGACATAATCCAAACCTCTTATCTGTCTTGGCAGGATGAAGGGAGTGTTAGATATTGTATCTTTAGTGTCCAGCCTTACAATTTCAAAGTTGTTGAATGAATTTTAAGTGAATGAGAAAGTTGTTGTGAACCCTGGCTCTGAATCAGTATCTCCCATAAGTATTTGAACACACACACACACACAGACACAATTCAAAAGTCTGAGTATACTCCAAAGCTGCTAATCAGAATTTTTGGGTTAGTAGCCTCCCAGTTTTTAATTTTCACCAGACTCCATGGGTAATTTTAATGCATGACCAAGATTGAGAATCATTAATCTAAAAACATGAATTCATTAGTGGCATAGATTGTGTTAAAATGGAAAATGACTTCCAATCCAATACATTGTCTGCTAGTGGGGGGATTAGAATATACGTACTGAGAATGGCAGAGAGGCCCCAGTTAGACATAATCATAGCCCCATGGCAACATAATTTTAGGCAATTAAGGGAAGGGCAGACAATGTAGGAAGATACCACAATAGAATGTTGAGGAGAAGGACATTCTACCAATCAGACTTGTAGCCAAGAAATCAAGGCAGAAAGAAATAATACAGAGAATTAGGTTTGGCCCTAGGAAAGATGGCAAAGGGTGTAGTTGGTGGAAAACCAATATTGCTCCTAATATTTATTGGGCACCTATAATATGCTGGTTCTGTGTACTTTGCATGGAATATCTCACCTAACTCTTACAGCATTGCTATGAAGTGGGAACCATAATTCTCATTTTGGAGAGAAGAAAAATATAGCTTAAGGAGGTTAAGAAACTCCACACAATTACATATCTAGTAAAAGAACAACTAGGATTCCATCTATAGAAGTCTGAAATTAGGGAACAAAGGCAAAAGGAGAGCAGAAGCAAAAGGCACCATGTGTCTCCTGGTCATAAAGTGTTGCTTGAGTCTGGTTTCCATTTGCCAGGCCTCATCTTTCAGACCTCATGGGAAGAACTTGTAGGTGAAATTTAATAAGCTTTAGGTACAGAGCTAAGAAATGGAAAAAAAAAAGAAATCCAACTGGGTGATCAAATAATAATAATTTTAAAAATCTCTATTTCTTAAAACCTGAAACAAAAAGGCTGTTGACAGAATACCAGGCCTCCTGGAAGGGGCTGCATTGTGAGAGGGTCTGGATTATATTTGGAGCTCAAGGGAGATTCAGCACAACCTTCAATTCCAATACTTACCAACTTTTTATTCTCTTTGTTCAACTCTGCTTCAAGATTTTTTTTTTTAATTCTAAACACATTACTAAAATAATCCCTTCTAAAATCAAGGGATAAAAGCTTACATGCACAAACTGGTTATTTTCGTATCTGTCTAGATTATTTCCATGAATATTTATCACTAGCGTTAGAGCAGTCTTATTTATTCTTATAGCAGTTGTGCATACCAAAGTTTGTTTTCATTGAAGAATAAAATCTATAGCATCTCTATTCCTAATCAATGTTGTTCATTTCCAGTATACTGAATATGATTATTCCCTTTGCAATATAGTACTTAATTGGCAAGAAATTCACCCTGTGGCTTGATGACAACAACACACACACACTGAATACATGCCTTTGTTCCCACTCATATAGGTCAGGTCATTCGATTCAGACAGTATAAGTTTTATGTACAATTGTATACACTTTCTACTGGATTAATCTCATCAGCCAAAGTTCATCCCTTATTTTTATTCTCTCTCCTCTTTCTCCCTGCTTAAATTTGATCTCAAACCCCTCAAGCAGTACATTGCACTGGGAGATACAAAAACTTCCAGTCGCAAAAATATAGAAATTTGATGTGATAACAAAGTGCTTTAGGGAAGCATGCATGCGGTGTTAAAATCCAATCCAGCTTCATTGTCTATTCATGAGGATGGAGTAGTCATTCGACAAATCCTCAAAAAATATGCAGAGCGTTATTTCTTTACAATAAGAATTTAGTGGGTGCAATTAAGTGAAATATTTTAGAGTACTGCAATCAAGTTTTGGTCTAGATGTATTTCTTAAATCTAGATTGGGGTGTGTTTTAGTAGTCTATTGTTATATAGCAAATTACCACAAAATGGATCAAAACAATACACATTTATTATCCCAAAGTTTCTCTGGTCAGGAGTGTTAGTACAAGTTTGATAGGTGCTCTGTTTAAAGTCTCTCAAGGCTGCAGTCAAGATATTCACTGGGCTGTGTTGTTGTTATCAAGAGGACTAACTAGAGAAGGCTCAGCTTCCACAATTATTCAGGTAGTGGGCAGAATTTATTTCCTCATGGACTAAGAGCCTTGGTTTCTTCTAGTCATCACCTAAAGGCACTTTACTCTTTGACATACGGTCCTCCCAACAGGTCAAGAGTCTGCAGAGTGAATGAGCAAGTAAATGAAGTATTATATGAAGTAGCATAATCATGTAAATGAAATATCATCACTTTTTCTATAGTCTTTTTGTCAGAGGCAAGTCACAAGTTCCACTCATATTCAAGAGAAAGAGATTATACAAAGCCAAGAACATCAGGAGAAGGAGATCATAGGGGTACCTTAGGGTCTGTCTGTAACAGAATGGATAAGAGAAGGCAGAGTGAGTACTTCTAGAAAGGCCCCTCAAATGTTACAGATATATTTCCTCTCTCCTTCAGAAAATTCCTGCAATCTAACTGCCATTGCTTTCTCTTAAAGCAAAATTCTGGGCCATCTATCTCAAATTTTCATCTAAATAAAATATCTGAAATCCACCCTTGTCCCATTTAGTGAAAATGCCTGAGAGGCAGTCTCTGGAAACTACTCCTACATGATATTTAATCTAGTGGAAACTTGAGAACAACTTACTTACATCCTAGTAAAGTTTCCAGCTATTTGAAATGTCTTTTCCCAAAATTTTAAGTATAAATTTTATTCCCAGTGATTTCCCTATATTTGAAGTGTCTTTGGAACAACAGCAGTATCAATAATAATAAAATGAGATTTACTTTTACTTATTTGTCAATTTTTATTTTAGATTCAGGGGGTACTTGTCCAGGTTTGCTACCTGGGTATATTGTGTGATGCTAAGGTTTGGCATATGTATTAGTCCATTTTTACACTGCTGTAAAGAACTACCTGAGACTGGGTAATTTATGAAGAAAAGTGGTTTAATTGACTTACAGTTTCACAGACTGTACAGGAAGCATGGCTGGGAGGCCTCAGGAAACTTAGAATCATGGTGGAAGCTGAAGGGGAAGCAAGCACATCTTACCACGGTGGAGCAGGAGAGAGAGACAGTGAAGGAGGAAGTGCCGTACACTTTTAAACTATCAGATCTTATGAGAACTCATTCACTATCAGGAGGAAACCTGTTCCCATGATCCAATCACCTCCCACCAGGTCCCACCCCCAACACCGGGAATTACAATTCAACATGAGAATTTGGTGGGGACACAGAGCCAAAAATATCGGGGTACAAATAATCCCATCACCCAGGTAGTGAGCCTGATACCCAAATAGGTAGTTTTTCAACCCTTCCCCCGAATTGATGAGCACCTAAAATGATTCCATGTCTTTGCTATTGTGAATAGCACTGCAATGAACATGTGAGTTCATGTGTCTTTTTGGTAGAATGATTTGTTTTCTTTTGAAAAGAAGAGCTGGTACCAGGGAGAATTACTTTTTTTTCCACATCAAAAGAGGTCAAAAAAAGTGTCTTCCTTTTTATTAAACTTTGTGTAATATGTAACACTAAGTTCATAATTTTGTGAATTACTAACCATTTTCCTTCTATACCAAGCTTACAAATGCCCTAAATAATTTTTCCCCATATAGGTAAATCCAACTGATTATTACTATCTTAAAGTAATTGCTTTAAAAAATCTTTTAGGTCCACAACTTAAAAGAAGTATATCATCTCTGCTGACTTTCCTGATTTGAGTATCATTTTTACTATATAATTTTATCAATCCTTTAAATTGTTTTCTCATTGTATGATAATCAAGTAGGAGAAATCAATACACTTTTCCCAGAATTTTATAATTTTTATCTTTTTATCATGTTCACTTGATCATTTCAAGGCTGATTCTTTAAAATCTATTTCCTTTATTTTGTATACCCAGCAATGTTTTACTGGTAAAAATAACAAACCTAAACCTCTTTGAAATAATATTTCCTTAGATTAAGCTCCCTCTAATTTGAATACATAAACAGAGTTTGTGAATGTTGATTTTATTGCACAGACTTGCACTGCATTGGAGAAAGGAATAATATTACATATTTCAGAATATCCAATATAGATTTGTAGACTCAGAGGTAGGCAAGGCTTGGAAAGTAAGCAAGGTCAAGATGCGGAGGAGACAGGTAGAGATAAATGAGGTTGTATAAGCCAGCTCAGCCTTTATCACAGTCCTTAGATTGTAGTGAAATCTGCATTAACTACATTACCTAGTTTGTCCAGACCAAGAAATTAAGGAAAATACTCCAAATAATCAGTACAAATATTCAAGAATGATTGAGATATCCCTGTCATAATTATAACCAAAGTAGCAATTGTTTTTGGCCCTTTTCATTTAGATTCAGTTGAACAAACTTTACTAATTACCATGAGACTTATTCTAGGTATTGTCTAGTTTTTTTATACCTAACATATACCTTGTACATGGTATTTTACTTATTCAACCTATTCAAACCCTCAGTGGGCATCTATACAGCACAAGTAATATCTTGGTCATTTGGCTAAGTTTTAATGTTTTAGCTAGAAGGACAACAAAGGTGTGTGGATTATGAGCTTCACTTGCTTATTTTTTTCACAAGAGCTGTTCTTAAACTTTTTGATCTTAAAAATTATTATATAAAAATTATTAAGAATCCTAAAGAACTCTTTAAAAAATTACATTGGTTATTTCTATGGATATTTGCCAAGTTAAAAATTTAAAGAGATTTTTAAAACTATTTATGCATTCATTTTAAGCAACAATAACAAACTCATTAAATATTAGCATAAAACCAACAATAATATATAAATTATGTGTCAACCTAATAATTATATATTAACATTAATAACATATATTAACATAAATTACATATTTGAAATATTTAGTGAGAAAAATGTTATCATTTCATATTTTTTCCAAATATCTTTAGTGCCTGACAATAGAAGATAGCAAAATTCTCATATCTGTTTCTGTACTCAAACTGATACAATATCATACATCATGTGACCTCTGGAAAACTTTATACTCATGGGAGAATGAGAGTAAAACAGGCAAGTGGCATTGGAGTAGCATTATAACCTCACAGAGCTCTTAAAAGGCTCTTTGGGACCCTCAGGGATCTCTATGCCACATTCTGAAAATTTCTGTTCTAGGAGATAAAGATAAAATGCAACTTTTACTTAGAGGTGAAAAAGATATGACATTCCATAACAACATCAATAATGGTAGTAGACATGCCCCAGCTTTGCCTCACAGAACGTACACACACAAAAGCCACAGGTTAGACACTGAACTCACTCTTAATATCATTTATTGTTCATAAGCACAGAAGTATAGTGAGAAGAGAATAATTTCCAAAGGTATATTTAAAAAGAAAAAAAAATTTGCAGGATTTTTGAAGAATATATACTAAAATGTAATACATTTCTTTTTTAAATTTATTTTTTATGTTCTCGTGTACACGTGCAGGATGTGTAGGTTTGTTACATATGTAAACATGTGCCATGGTGGTTTGCTGCACCCATCAACCCATCACCTAGGTATTAAGCCCAGCATGCATTAACTCTTTTCCCTGATGCTCTCTCCTCCCAACCTTCCCCCAACAGGCCCCAGTGTGTGTTGTTCGCTCCCTTTGTCCATGTGTTCTCATTTCTCAGCTCTCACAAGTGAGAACATGCAGTGTTTGGTTTTCTATTCCTGTGTTAGTTTGCTGAAGATAATGGCTTCCAGCTTCTTCCATGTCCCTTTTTACGGCTGCATAGTATTCCAGGGTGTATATGTACCACATTTTCTTTATCCAGTCTATCACTGATGGGCATTTATCCTTTTGCTACTATTAAATAAGTATTTGACTTCTCATGTGAGAAAGTAGAAGACATACAAATTGTAGAAAAGTAAAGTAATAATACAAAAGATTTTCAAAATAGTTGAATCTAGCTTCTTGTGCTAATATTAAGGTTACCTCATAATAATTCATGATGGAAGATTCATTTTGAAGTGATAAAATTATATCATTTTTCTTAATTATCAATCTAGTTTTCTGAATTTAAGAACTTGTTTAGGGGAACACAGGGCTGTTAATTTTGGTTAAAGTCATCCCATTTTCATTTCTCAGAGCACCACTTGGATAGAGCAACAAAAGTTAATAAATGCTGGTTTTAAGAAAGAAAGAGATAAGAAGTATTGACAAGGTTTCTCAACATAAAGAAAGAGGAAGCTAGTTTATAATTTTTGTTACCACACATAAAAAACATAATCCTTAGCAGTTTGATGTACAAATCCTCACTAATTGAATTTTATTTTACTTAGAGAAATATAGAGTTCAATGATAAAGAAATATAATATTTCACACTAATTGAAAAAAAGTTAAAACATTTATTAGATTAGCCTTAATACTGCAGAACACCAGAGGCTAAAAATATGATTGTGAACAGATAAGACTGTCAAGTTCCAGAAAATAATTTATTGCACAAATATAAATTAATCTCAATTTATAGTAAGGCCCCACATCTCATTTCCCTGCAGATATCTATACACCCTTTTATTATAGTATTTATTTTATGGTAATTGTTTATTTATGTGTCTGAAAGTTCTAGAAGAGCAGAAACCATGTTTTTTCCATTTTTGTAATACAATAATCTAGCAAAGTGATTGACATGAAGTTGATTTTCAATATGTATTTTATGAATAAGTGAATAAAGGTGTTCACCTTTGTTGAAGAGGAAGTAACTTTTCCAAACTCACATACCTAACATGTGATGAAGTTGGGGTTTACAGCCTCTGAAACAGAAACCTTTGCTGTTTCATCTCTATCATACTCTATTAATAGCCAGATATTTTTTCATGGGGAGTCAGCCTCTCTTTTTGAGCTACTTATTTTAATATATAAAACTAAGTGGTAAACCACCTGGTTTCTAAGTTCACTTCTAGTTCTGATATTTGGAATTCCATATTTATTCTGTTCCCAATTCAATGCATAGTAATGTATGTGTTATGGTAGGGCAGGAAAAGTTGCACCTTTGTCCTTGCGGGTTTTCCTCAAATTAGTAATATATACCATTAAGTAAAGAAAAAATACTAAATAAATCTTCCTACAAATGAGCAATTATTTAACAGATAATTAAGATCACAATTTCCCCTTTTCTTCAATGGCTTCATGACTATCACTTGCTGGTCATTAACTTTCAGATAATATAAAAACTAAAATCCTTACAATTTCAGATTAACAAACAATGTCATTTAGTGACATTATTTATATCCCTTCCTGTCACAGGCTGCTTTGGGTTGCACTCTATATACCTTAAAGCTACTTACCAAGACAATGACTTTCTCTAAACATTTCTTCTGCTTCTAAAGCACTGAAATAATTCCACAGTTTCAAAAAATCAATTCAATAAGTATTTTATAATAGGACTCCTCACTATTTAAAATGTGCACTATTCAGTACAGAAAAGGATAGGTATTCATAAAATAAAGTGGCAAAATAGCTTATAACAAAGGTAGTCATGCAGCCTGGCATTCATTGCTTTTGAAAGCCCTGCTTTGAGTTTTTTATAAAAGAAAGAGATCAGTCATGCTTGGACAAAACACATGAAATTTCAAAACACAAGAAATTTCTTTTACTTCAGATACCTTTTCTTAGGATTCTTTAATTGATTTATTTCAGAAAAGAAGCTTTAAAAAGAAGCATAGAACAGCAGTTAAGAACTTGGTCTCTGGAGCCAGACAGGCTAGATTCAAATTTCTGATCTGCCATTACTAGCCTGGCTTCGGCCTAGTTATTTAATTTATCCTGACATTAGTTTCTTGGTGTTTAAAATGTGATTCATAAGAGTACGTACCTCAAAGTCCTGTTGTAAGACATTGATGTTAATAATCCTAAATGATTTATGAGCTCTAGGAATATAGGTAGCACATTTGACTCCTCGATAAAGAAATTAATCTGATCATAATGATTTTCAGTACCTGAGTATAAAACAAAAAGTTTCAAATCCATAACAGTGACTAAAGAGATTTCAGTGTAACTAGAGCATATGATGACCAAGTGGCTAAACCAATGGGGGATGAAAGCTACACAGACAAAGCAGTGAGGCAAAAGAAGGAAGATAGAGACTAAAAACCCATTTCTACATCCCATATGTAGTTAATGTCCAAAATGTGTGGGCAAAATTATCTAACTTTCTATACTATGCATGAGCAGCAATAGATGTTTGGAATTTGTATTAAAGCACAACCTTCTCCACTGCTCTAAGAAAATCTATAGGATTCTTTTTAAAAAGGAAAATACATAAGCTACACTGTGTTCCAAATGAAATATCAAATAAAATGTTGAAAAGACTTTCTATCAAAGAAATGCTTTGTGTTGCATTTTATACCGAGGCAAAAAAAAAAAAAAGAAAGAAACAACTTAGTGTTTGGAACACTAAGAAATTTAGGTTTGCATTGAGGAAGGATAATTTTACAACAGTAAAAAATGGCAAGCTTGGACAGTCTGTTGCCTACTAAAATTACTTATAAAGGAACACACTAAAAGAACATTTTGATAAATACAATTTCATATAAAAGATCATAAACAGATAAGGTTTTTAAGAAGAAAATGAATGGGAGAAATGATACCTAACAGAAGCATATCATGGGTTCTACAAGCAAGTTTGGTAGAAAATAGATTAACGAGGAATTTGAAGATAAGTATTGGGAAGCCTTAACGAAAGGGAAGGTTCAGATTCTGGAAAGAAAGTGGAAGGATTATAAAAACATTTAGATACCAAAGTTTTACCATGTACAGTGGCAAGATACTGGGAGAAGGGATGTACGTATATAATGTATGTATCACAGAGATGAGATATGTAGGTGTAATGAGAAAGGCATAATTAATAAATGGCAAGATATGCCCAGGACATAAATTCTCAGTAATTTTTAGATATAGGTTTAATCATTCCTTAAAGAGAAGGAAGCAAGGAAGATTAAACACAGGATCTTAAAGCTGGATGAAGCTAAAGTATTGTCTAATTCAATTTTATCATTTTTGAGATTAGGGAAATGAGGCTTAGAAAAACGTGATGACTTGCTTCAAGTCACAGAACTGGTTAGTAGCAGAGTTAGAGCTTGGAATCAATTGATTCACTGGGCTAGTGCTCTTTATGATATACCCAACTGACCTCTCCAGAAAAAATCAGAGGGCTGATTTTTTTCCTCACCCAATTACCCTAAACAATGTTAATCTCAGTAATCCAGCGTAATTAATAAGCTCAAAACTACTTTATACGTGTATCAAAATGCAAAAAAAATTTCCCATAGGACATAGTATTAAAAATATTTATTTAAAGTAAGGAAATGTTTAAAAGTATAAATACTGTGTTGTTTTCCTACCTGTTGGTTGCTAATCAAAAATTCAATCATTGAACTTTTTAAATGAGAAAGGTCCTAGAACCTAAGAAAAATATATCTGTTGCAGTTGAAAATAATTTTAACCCCTCAACTTATTGTGCATTCTTTCAACAAATATTTGTTGAGCATTACTACATGCCAGCCACTGTGCTGGGAACCAAGAATACCATTTTCCTTACCAGTGCTGTGCTGGTAAATGATTAACAATCAACTCTCTAAGAGAAAGGAAGTTCAGCTTTATAGCATTTAACAAATGTCCATAGTATGAATACTCCACCATGGCTGATTTCAAACTACCAGTGTGACATCACAGAAGGTGAAATCAGAAAAACATGCACAGTAACACACCATCACACCGCAGGATAACTATCAGCCTTTAAAGGCCAGAATGAGTTGGATTCACCATACCACTGGACTTTCATGGAGCATCTTCTGTTGGGAAAGGCAGATTTAATAATTTTAGCATTCTTAATAGAATGCTAAAAATTGCACAAGATATTACATATTGTGGTATAAGTGCTATAAAGGAAAGCTAACAGGTGATGGTTCACTGGAAAAGGATTACTTAAAGTGGAGCAGGCATGGCTTTCCGTGATGACACAGGCACTAACGGATAAAAATTAGCTGGAGGAAGAGCATCCCAGACAGAGAAAAAACAGCATGGGGAAGGCAGTCAGGAAAAGTACATTCTGGGAAGCCGCCCAACTTCCTGCTAATCACCAATACATACAGAGTCTAGGTGATGCAAAATATTTATTTACTTTTCTTGTTTATTCACCTTTTAATTCAAAGTTTGTTGAGGCTAGAACTCAGGGATTCTCTCCTCCTGCCATTTTCCCCAGAAATCATTGGTGTTTTTCTACTTTTCTGCCCTTCTTCTAGGGTTCTGAAGAAGTGGCACAATCCTTAACATTCCAAATGCCTGCCAGACTCCCTTCAGTGAGGCACAGCCCAACAATGTGTTGTAGGAGAAGGCTTTAAGTCTTTCAGATGGATATATACATTTCATACCACCCTCTCTAACACTGACCATTTCTTAGCACAATAATCATAGATTAATCACATCTACCACTGTATTTTACTTCTTACCAAAGACCCTTTTTCCTGTAGGCAGTTAGTGGATAAGAAAGGAAAGGGAGAGGAATAAGTAATAAAATACCTTCCTGCCACACAAATTTTTTAAATTATTTAAAATTATATGATTATTCTTAAATTCTTTTTATCACATAGAAATGAAGAGCAACTTTATATTCTGTAGGCTTTTACATTCATGTCCACAGTTTAAAAATTTAGATACCATAGAAACATTTAGAGGACATATTAGAAGAAAGCAGTAGATGTTTATAGTACTAAATGTTTCAACATTCTTTAAAGATGCCTTGTTTAATATTTTAATTAGAAATGTCCACATTGGTCATGTTACCTCATGTTCTCATTCTCCTAGACATCTCATCTGCACTCAAAGCTTTGAATTTAGCAAATATCTTGCAAGTTCTAATTGGCTGAGATACCAGACTCACTAGAGATTCTTTCACTGCTAACAAAAATAATATTAATAGTAGTATTGATTTGATTGCTATGTCTGTAATAATTTCTACAATAAATAGAGCTAAGACAGTAGTGAAACTATATGACAAGACATATTGAAGAGTAGAAGACTTTCTAACTTGTAGACTTAAATGTTCTTTTTATAAAGAAACTTGAAATGACACAAAATTGTTATTCAAATTATTTCTATTACTTTTTAATTTTTTAACTTTTGATTATTTTTTATTTAATCTTTTTATTTACATAGGATATTGAGGAACAGGTGGTGATAGGATACATGAGTAAGTTCTTTAGTGGTGATTTGTGAGATTTTGGTGCACCCATCACCTGAGCAGTATATGCTGTACCCCCAGTTTGTAGTCTTTTATCCCTCACCCCCTTCCCACCCTTTTCCCCTGAGCCCCCAAAGTCCATTGTGTCATTCTTATGCCTTTGCATCCTCATAGCTTAGCTCCCTCTTATGAGTGAGAACATACAAGATTTGGTTTTCCATTCCTGAGCTACTTCACTTAGAATAATAGTCTCCAACCTCATTCATGCTGCTTTGAAAGCCATTAATTCATTCCTTTTTATAGCTGAGTAGTATTCCATCATATATATCATATATGTGATTTATATATGATATATATGATTTATATGATATATGTGATTTATATATGATATATATGATTTATATATATGATCATATATATCACATATATATCACAGTTTCATGCATATATATCACAGTTTCTTTATCCATTCATTGATTGATGGACATTTGGGTTGGTTTCACGTTTTTGCAATTGCAAATTGTGCTGCTATAAACGTGTGTGCAAGTATCTTTTTCATATAATGACTTCTTTTCCACTGGGTAGATACCCAGTAGTAAGATTGCTGGATCATGTGGTAGATCTATTTTTAGTTCTTTAAGTAATCTCCACACTGTTTTCCACAGTGGTTTCACTAGTTTACATTCCTACCAGCAGTGTAGAAGTGATCCCTATTCACTGAATCCACATCAACATCTGTTAATTTTTTAATTTTTTGATTATGCCCCTTCTTGAAGTAGTAAGGTGGTGCTGCATTGTAGTTTTTACATGCATTTCCCTGATAATTAGTGATGTTGAGTATTTTTTCATATATTTGTTGGCCATTTGTATATATTATTTTGAGAATTGTCTATTCATGTCCTTAGCCTACTTTTTGATAGGATTGCTTGATTTTTCTTGCTACTTTGCTTGAATGCATTGTAGATTCTGGATATTAGTCCTTTGTCAGATGTATAGATTGTGAAGATTTTCTCCCACTCTGCGGGTTGTCTGTTTACTCTGCTGACTGTTCCTTTTGCCATGCAAAAGCTCTTTAATTTAATTAAGTTCCAGCTATTTATCTTTGTTGTTATTGCATTTGCTTTTGGGTTCTTGGTCATGAAATCCTTGCCTAAGCCAACATCTAGAAGGGTTTTTCCAATGTTATCTTCTAGAATTTTTATAGTTTCAGTTATTATATTTAACTCATCAACCCATCTTGAGGTGATTTTTGTATAAGAGATGAGGATCCACTTTCATTCTCCTACATATGACTTGCCAATTATTCCAGCAACATTTGCCAAATAGGGTGTCCTTTCCCCACTTAATGTTTTTGTTTGCTTTATCAAATATCAGTTGGCTTTAAGTATTTGGGCTTATTTCTGGGTTCTCTATTCAACATATACTGGAAGTCCTAGCCAGAGCAATCAGATAACAGAAATAAATAAAGAGCATGGAAATTGGTAAAGAGGAAGTCAAACTGTCACTGTTTGCTGATGATACAATTGTTTACTTAGAACACCTTAAGTGACTCCAAAAAGCTTCTAGAACTGACAAAAGAATTCAGCAAAGTTTCTGGGTACAAAATTAAAGTACACGAATCACTAGCTCTCCTATACACCAACAGTGACCAAGCTGAGAATCAAATCAAAAACTCAACCTCTTTTACAATTGCTGAAAACAAACAAACAAACAAACAAAAAAAAAATGCTTAGTAATACACCTAACCAAAGAGGTGAAAGACCTCTACAAGGAAAACTACAAAACATTGCTGAAAGAAATCACAGATGACACAAACAAATGGAAACACATCCCACGCTCATGGATGAGTAGAATCAATATTGTGAAAATGACCATACTGCCAAAAAGCAATCTACAAATTCAATGCAATTCCCATCAAAATGCCACCATCATTCTTCACAGAACTAGAAAACACAATCCTAAAATTTGTACAGAACCAAAAAAGAGCCCACATAGCCCAAGCAAGACTAAGCAAAAAGAATAAATCTGGAGGCATCACATTACCTGATTTCAAACTATACTATAGAGCCATAGTCACCAAACAGCATGGTACTGGTATAAAAATAGGCACATAGACCAGTAGAACAGAATATTTCTATTACTTTTACCAGAGCTGCCACATTTAAGTTCCATCCATTCCAACATGGAATTAATAAAAATGAGGGATTATTTCATCAATTGGACATTGAAAAATATTTTGTGATCCAATTTTTGGTTTTCAAGAATAATGTTCTAAAAGAGGTACTTGGTGAAGAAAAGAAAATACACTTTAGTCTGTACTGAGAATTTTTAAAAAAGTGTCCCCAGGCTTCTACAAAGACTGTCAGTCATTAAAGCAGATCTGACAGATCTGGTTTTAATCCCTTTTAATCAATCAATATCAGTTTTATCACCCAGAACTGCCTTTAAGCCTATATAATTAATCAGGCACCTACCTATAGAGAGCATACCTCTGTAAGCTGACCATCAATATCAGTCTTATGGTTTGAAGAACAGCCAATAAATGGCAGATTTACTCCGATGAATGCTCTTCAGAAGCTATGTTGACCCACTCCTTCTGCTGTAAACAGCACAAATTCAAAAGAATGCTACTCCTAATCCCCATCTGAAATCAATTTTTTTTCAGTAGACTGAGTTGAACCAACATAGCTCTTGATTACTTAAGTAATAACTTCAGCCTTTTGTTTCAGATATCATGAGGTTGTCTCATCTTTCTACAGGGTTGGCTGAAAGTTACTTTTTGTAACTTTTATAGTTATGCTATTAAAATTCAAATATATTAACATTTTCTAAGGAAATAATACAGGGCCACCATACATAATCCAAAATTGTTGGGACGCTATGCACTTAAAAATTCAGAACTTTACAAATTTAGAAAGGTACGTATACCAAACATTCTAACATACCAAATATTCTAATACCAACAGTGGAGTCTGAATCAGTACTCAGTAATCAAATAAAATATTTCTGTAACAAAACAATGGCAAAAACAAAGAAAGACTCAATAGCCTCACATGAGAGCAGATAGTTTTTCTTTTCCTTTTTTTTTGAGACAGAGTTTCACTCTTGTTGCCCAGGCTGGAGTGCAATGGTGTGATCTCGGCTCACTGCAACCTCCGCCTCCTGGGTTCAAGCAATTCTCCTGCCTCAGCTTCTGAATAGCTGCGATTACAGGCATGTGCCACCATCCCTGGTTAATTTTGTATTTTTAGTAGAGACGAGGTTTGTCCATGTTGTTCAGGCTGGTCTCAAACTCCAGACCTCAGGTGATCCGCCCTCCTCGGCCTCCCAAAGTGCTGGGACTACAGGCTTGGGCCACCACAACGAGCCCGAGTGCAAATGGTTTTTCAACCATCTGAAAGAAAGTTGAACATTGAAGTTTATGTCAAGTCAAGTTTTGCCACCAAATGAATAACAAAAACGTTTTGGGTTTAACAGCTATTTTGGAATTTTTCAATTTTGGAATTGCAGATGAGAGGTTATAGAGTTTAATATACCAGATACATACTAATATAAGGATATAGAAATCAAGACATGCGTATTCTCTGGTTTCTCTCCATTGATAAAAGACAACACAAGTAAAACAATAATTTAAAACAATTTTTAAAAATAATTTGAAATTTAAAACAATAATTAAGATAATTTTATAGGTGCTAAAAAGAATACCATGAGAGTGATGAAAGTGTTCCATAAGGGACTGTGGATATGGAAGGTAACAGAAATGGCTTCCCACTGATGCTTGGTTGAGTCCTGAGGAATACGTAGAAGTTACACAGCTGAATGCAAAAGGGAACAACATTTCAGGCCAAGTAGGAAGTAGGCTTTAAGCCATAGGAGGCAGATAATATGGCTGGTTTGAAGCATTTCATGTAATTCAGTTTATTTGATGAGTAGAGCAGTGACAGGAAAGGAAGTCAGAGAAATAAATACAGACTAGTGCAGAAAAATCTTCATGTTCCATGCATTTAGAAAATCAAGATACGACAAGGAAAATACAGTAAAAGTAGCGATGTTGTATTATTAGAGTGTAACCGCATACTGACCTAAATAATTGAATTTAAAAAAGGGGGAGAGAATGGACACTCTTCTATGCAGAATTCCAAATTATTTAAGTAATAATGCCTCTTGCAGGAGGTAGAGCACTGCTCCCCCCCACCCCTTTAAATGTGGTCCACACAGTGACATTTTTCCAAAGAGTACAGGAAGACGGGGAAGAGAGTAACTTTCTAGTGGAGAAACCTGATAAACACTAGCTAGGTCATCAGGCTTACCGCCAACAGTGACCAAGTCATGTTGATAGCAGGTACTGTTATCCGTGGAGTGTCTTGAATGCTAGTTTTCCAGGTTCTTGGCATTTTGAACAAAGAATTGGATAAAACACACAATGCAATGAAAGAATGAAGCAACAATAGCATAGATTTATTGAAACGAAAGTATACACTGCAGAGTAGGAGAGGGCTCAAGCAAGCGGCTCAAGAAAGCAGCTCAAGAGCGCTAGTTACAGAATTTTCTGGGGTTTAAATACTTTCCAGAGAATTCCCATTGGTTACTTGGTTTACACCCTATGTAGATGAAGGATTGGTCTGTGACCAGGCTGAGTGGTCACAAAAGGCAACCAATCAGAGGCTGTAGTGAAGTTGCAAAGTTCCACCCCTATGCAAATAGACTGGGCCCACAATCAGTCTGATTTGTTGTGGGAGGGGAGGAATCAGAGTATTTCCCATTTTTCATCTATGACGCAGAAAAGGTGGGGGAGGTTTGCAAGGGGAGTCGCCTCTGATCCTTTTGTTATTTGGTGCAGAAAGTTGGGGTTTTCCTTTTGATTCAGTTTTAGGAAGTCAGCACAAATCGGCCTTAGGTTCCCTGCCTCCAGACTCCATTCTCCTGCCTCAGTACTTCTTGAAATAATGTGATGAGAATGGCACTTTACAGTGGTCTCCTGCCAAAACCCATAACCCCAGTCTAATTATTATGAAAACATTAGCAAATGCAAACTGAGGGACATTGTACAAAATTTCTGACCAGTACTCAAAACTCTCAAATGAGTTATCAAAACAAGGAAAGTCTGAGAAACTGTGACCACAAAGAAGACCCTAAAGAGATGCAATGACTAAATGTAATGTGGGACTCTAGTTGGGGTCCTGTGACAGACCATTAGGTAAAAACTAAGGAAATCTGAATACAATATGGATGACTGTTAATAATAATGTAACATATTGGTTTCTTAGCTGTGGTAAATGTGCCATAGTAATGTAAGATGTTGGCAATAGTGGAAAATGGGCGTAGGGGATGTGAGAACTCTGTAACATCTTTACAACTTTTCTGTACATCTAAAACTATTCTAAAATTTTAAATGTTTGCTTAAAAATAGCAACGTAGAAAAAAATTTCTTAAAATATAGGTGATGGAAAAGTTAGTTTAGCCATTGGAGGAGTAAAATAACTTCTGCCCCTCCCCTATTTCCCCATATCCTGTTATGGAAGAATCACAATATGCTACAAATCCTCATAAAGTTTTCTTTCCTTTTTTTTTTTAGACACAACTTACAGAGGGACTCTCTACCTTGAGGATTTGATTTAACCTAAAGCATGGAAACGTGTAGCATTCAGAGTTTCAGCCCTGTCTTTATACAGGCAACAGTTTATAGGCGGCCCAAAAATTGAATCATTGTTATGCATTTCTTAGGTGGGTCGCCCCACACTATAGCCTGTGAAGACAATGGTGAAAAAACGAAGGAATGAAGAAGACAGAGTTTTGTTGTGATATAAAGCTCTAATCTGATCAAGTTAGGTAGATCTGTGAGATAATATTGTCTTTGAATTAGGGGTGTGTGTGTGTGTATGAGTGTGTGTGTGTGTGTGTGTGTAGGTGCCCACCAGAGGCCACTAACAATGACATCTCAAGGAAAACCAGATAAGGGTGCCAACGTCTTCCTTCGACCCTTCAGCTAGAGCTACCTCATTTGTCATTCAGAGCCACTCATTTTCAAGATTTATTGTTCACAAGAATTACTGTAGATTTCTGCACTCTTACTTCTTACATCTAGGGTGGAACACAAGAATTACACTTTTATACACCTTCAAAAAAGGGGTGTGATGGAAGAAATTAGCAGACCAAATTTGGAGAAGAACAAATCAAGAGTAAATAATTCAATCTCCAAATTTAATAATTGATGTATGGGCCCAAAGGCTAGATTAATAGTGGAGAGTGAGATTTTAACTTGTGCAGTTTAGAAGTCCACAGAGATCATGAATTTCAGCATCAGGAATTTCAAAAAGGCACCACCTTTGGAAGAGCAAAATAGGAAAGGGGTCACAGTTAAGTGTATGGCTTCGTAAACAGAGCAAGGGTGTAATAGGCTAAATAATGACCACCCAATATTAGGTCCTAAACCCTGGAACCTATAAAAGTTACCTTATAAGGAAAGAGAGTATTTGCAGATGTGATTAAGTTAAGGATCTTGAGATGAGGAGATTAATTATCTGGATGGGCCTTAAATCCAATTTCAATTATCTTTATAACAGAGGGGCAGAAGAAGGTCACAGGCAAAGAAGAGGAGAAGGTGATGTGAGAATGAAAGCAGAAATTTCATTCTGTGTCTGCATGATACAGACACAAGCAAAGGAATGTTGCCAGCCATGAGAAGCTGGAAGAAGGGAAAGAATTCTCCCATAGAACCTTCAGGGGAAGTGTGCCTCTGGTAATGCCTTGATTTTGGCCCAGTGATACTGATGATGAATTTCTGGCTCCCAGAATTGTGAGAAACTAAATTTCTGTTGTTTTGAGCTACTAAATTTACGGTAATTTGTTATAACAGCCACAAGAAATTAACACAAAAGGCTACATTTCAATCCCAAAACTTGCTGGGAATACTGTGGCCCTGCATATCGTATTCCTAAAAAACAGTTAGAGATGTACACTCTTTAGAGTGTAGAGTGTAGCTGAGAGGCTAGGACCTAGAGTGTCTTCATGAGATAACCCACCTGAAGAATTTTACTTAAGTCTTTCATTTCACTTTCAGCTATGAGGACAATCATATAAGAGCACAGTTTTAATATGCCTCTCCTACGACAGTAAATTTATTTAGTTTCTACGATCTCTCAGTGACATCTAAAATCTCAGTATAGTCCAGGGATCTATGCAAATACAGAGGAAAACACCATGGAGCAATAAAGAGAAGTGTGTCCTGTCCCTCATTCACCCTTTCATGTTGTTCCCACTGCAGGAAGAATCCTATGGAGGAGGCAAAGTTCAGGAGCTCCAAACAGTGAGAACAACTACAGGGAAAAGTTGGCCCCTGGGAGCTGTGAAAGATGTGTGGAGAGCATGGAGAAGAACCAACAGCCAGCAGATAATGCAGAAGCAAACCCAAGACAAACCTTTCTTAAGAGTAGTGACCCTTGGATTATATTGTTTTAAAGAAGTATTAACTGAGCCAATTTTTATAGCAATTGTTTTTCTAGTTTCTTCCTTCTCTCCTTCCTTTTTTCTCTCCTTCCTTCTTTCCTTACACACACACACACACCACACACACATTTATGTATCAGTATGTATGTGTAGTCAGTCCTCCGTATCTATGAGTTCTGCATTAATGAATTAAACCAATCAAATATAGATAATATTCAGGAAAAAAAATGAATGATTGTGTCTGAACTTTGCAAATACAGATTTCTTTACCTGTCATTCCCTAAACAATACAGGGTAAAATCTATTTACATAAATTTACATTGTATTAGGTGTTATAGGTAATCTAGAGATGATTTAAAGTATATGAAAGGATGTGTGTGGGTTATATGCAAATACTGCACCATTTTATATCAGGGACCTGAGCATCTATAAATTTTGGTATCCGTGGGCTTCCTGCAACCAATCTCCATGGATACTGAGGGATAACTATATATTGGTTTTGCCTGCCCCAGTGCTAGAATAACTTTTCTGCTGTTAATTCCATTAAAGAGCAAATCAGGGATCCTATTCCATCATGGAAGCTATAAGGGCATACATACTATATGCTCTCCCTTCCTTAGAAAATAGACAGTGAGTATATGCCCTAGGCTGGACCAATTTTATACCCTGTATTTTTAATTTCAAAAATGTTATATGAGGTTTTGGAATCAATCTGGGTTCATTCAAGGTTCCTGTGGTAGCATCAGATGTCCTTAAGTCATGACTGACTCCAAGTGACTTCCTTCTTTACCAATCAGCCTTGGTAAAACCCCAGGCTTCCTTCCTTTTCCTTGAGATATCCCTCATTAAAAAAATATTCTACTTATTGCAATATCCTGAATAAAATCCTCTCCTTGATTTTTTTCAGGGCATTTTGTCTTAGACAACCATTAGAATAAATTAGCTTTTTCTTTAGGTTAGCGAAAGTTGGGTTATATTTTTTACAAACAGAAATCCTTACCAGTTCAATTTTTATTTTAGAAGGCTCTGATGTTTAAGTGTACTCAAAGATTTTCATCATATAGGTTTTAATATTTAAGAAGTATTACTTTGTATACAAAGTGAGATACAGCAGTGATAGTAGAGTCAAATATTACAGATGACCTAGAACATATGTTACCAAATATGACAAAAGGATAAACTTTAAAGCTTTCACTGATACTCCTCATCACAAATGCTTTCCACAGGATAATACAAGAGATATGGATCACACAACTGATGCGACTATAAGCATTTTGAAAAGTAGCCTTTCTTTTCTGCTTTCTGTCTATTCCCAATTTTTATGAACTTATTTTCTGTCAATGTATTGGAAACAGAAACCATTTACAGCCACTAACTTATTGTCTTCATTAGCATAACTTTGCCATTCCAGAAAATGTTTCCCCAGGAACATGGAGTTGTAAATAACTTTTCTGAAAATATATTTATCAGAACTATAGACTATTAAAATGGGTTCTCTTTAAGGACTAGTTAAAATAACCCATTCTCTAAACAACAGATAACTCAACCAAGTTCAGCACGTGATGGGTTACTCTTCAAGGACTCCCTTCTAACCCTCACTTTGCTGTGTCCACAATTCTAAATTGCTATACAATAGCATTTTCTCACTCTCATTGAGTATTTTACACAGAAAGATATGCCTTGAACCAGACCACCCAAAAGTTGTAAATATTCTGTCTTTAAACTCCCCCTTTGGTAGAATTCTTTCAAGGTAGTGTCCTCTCTTTCTGCAGTAAGCAATACATTTGTCTTTGCTTGAACAATAGGTTATATGGTGATTTTTTCAGGAAGTCAATAATCAATATTAAGGAATACTTATGGAAGCAATAATTTTGATAAAGAGTAGGAAGAGATAACATCTTTTTATAAATAGATTTAACCATTTCCCATTCCTGATCCTAATGGGCATAAGAGGTGGCATTACAGTTTCTAATCACATAAACCAGTTCAGGTTCTTTCCTGAGATTTAAAATAAAACTTCACTCCTTATTTCTCACAGGCCACTATACCCCTGAAATTATGCAAATAAGAAGGGGAGAAAAGGTTATATTCTGACTGTGAAAGATAATCATGACAGTTAAATTATAGTGGCCATTGTTATTATATACTATTATAGTGGTTCTATTACTCTTCATTTTCAAAAATGATAGTGTATTTGTGAGGGAATACACAAATACAAGAACAGTGAGGAACAGAAGGCAAAAAGAGGACGCTTTAAATTGTTATCATCTAGAAGTAGAAAAGGGAAAATCATAACTAATTATTAAATCAAATCATGTTAAATCAGCCCTAGATTGTAGTAATTGCTTAGTAATTTGATAGCCTAGCAAAGCAGCCATTACCTAATGATGACAGCTATTTACCCAGATGGAAAGTCACAGGGAATTGGAACTACTGCCACACAGCATTAATCAGAATAGCCATCAGTAATGGCCCCTTTAGAGTACCAAATCAGTCATGATTAGTAGAGGTGGTTCAAGTTCAAAAGGTGAGAAGTTAGACAGCATGTCTCTTGGTCCCAAGACCAGGACTCTGCTGTTCACCAATCTGTTTGCCTCAGAGTTTTATGAGCTGGAAAGAACATGTTTCAAGGGATGCAAAGCCCTGTATGGGCTAGGTGGCTTTGTCCTACTCAGCCATCTTTAAGGCATAGTAGAAATACTGAAACAGCTGTTTTTTAACTCAACTAAGTCAAAATGCCTGCTTCAAAATATAAACACGTCATCCCCCATTATCACCTCACTCTTTACCCCAGCTCTGATCCTTCACTCATCCCTGAGCCTCAAGCCTCTTCTGATTCTCCATGTATCCCCAAACATCACACCAAGCATGAATTTAATGCATTTCTCACCTCGTCTCTCATCTTCTGCAGTAAGTATCAGAGACTTGGAGATAAAGTCTACTAAACACAGAACTGATCATATAAATGAAAGTTTAAAAGTCTAGTAATTTATTTTTAAGTTCCTGTCACAATACTCCTGAATGCAAATATTCTAGGCATCAGCATGGTTAAGCAAAATGACGTGTCAAGAAGAGATGAGCCCATTAATGTAGTGAATCATTGTTCATAAGGATCAGATGAAATATAAAATAGAGTGATACAAAACCAGAGAATACAGCCTCTACTCTTGGTGCTTCAAACTATTTTAGTCTGTAAAAGACAGCACCTAGTTTTAATTAGAGAGGACATGAACAGGTCTCAAAACAGGTTGCTATGACTACAGAAGTGATCCAGTGGTCTGTAGCATAGGCAGATAGGGTGAATTAATATTCATAATCTCTCATCCAGAAGGTTGGAAGTCCCCACTGAGAGAAGTGGGAAAAGTTATAAAACAGGCCAGTTAGAAATGGCTCATTGATTCTCTTCAATAAGAGGAACTCTCAGTAGATGGAGTAAATCTTGAAGACACAGGTGAGAGAAAATAACAGCACTCAAAAGGCTAAAATTCTGAGAAGGGTTGGTTGGTTCTAAGTAACAAATATTACATAGCTACTGATGGTCTAGTTATAAATAAAGAAGCAGAGAATCAAGAAAGCTTTACACATGTTTTAACTTTATTTACTCCAAAAGTGATATATTTTTACAAAAGTAATTTGTGCTTAATACAAAAAGATTCGAAAATAAAATCTGAAAGACAAATATATAAAAATCATCCATAATCCAATCACTGGAAATAAACATTTTGTTGTACATTCTTTAATATCATGTACTATATACATAATCACTATTTATTTGAAAAGTAAAAATAAACCTTTAATTTCTGGTGTGGAGGGCATTAGGTACTCTGAGACACTCCTCCAAGGTAGAACAGCTAGACTGTAGACAGAACAAAGCAAAATTCATGAGCTGATTACAGAGTCAGTAGTAGTGCTATTTGGCTACACAGGGGCATGCAGATTGCCCTGCAGTTAGATTTTTTTTTAAATAGCAATATAACAGGAAAACTGAGTCTTAAACTAGCATCAAAGTGTTAGTGTTTTAACTGTAACTCAAATTAAGCCAGGACATCAAGGATGGCCGAAATTGTTATAAGTCCAGAAGTAAATCAAAGATTTCAGCAGAAGTAGACAAAAATCAACCCTACAAAAAGAGTGATCTAATTTAAGCCATATAATTTGCATAGATGAAGGTCAAGTACCAAACTCACAATCAAGGACAATCCCAACATGTTAAAAGGCAAGTCAGCATTTTTCTGGTTTTTTTATTCCTCTCAGTGCTTCGTTTTAGATCATTTCTATTGTTTAGTCTTCAACTTCATGATCTTTTCTTCTTCAGTATCAAATCTGATGTTATTCATTCAATGTTTATTTATTTTTACATTGTATAATTGTCTCTAAAAGTTCCATTTAAGTGTATCTCCTATTTTTCCTTTCTCTGATTGTATTTTCTTTGAATTTTTGAACATATTTTTAGGTTATAATAAACTTTTAAAATCCTTTTCTACAAATTTTACCATATTTTGTCATTTCTGAGTCCTCTTATGTCTGATATTTCTCCTGGTTATGGGTTGTAGTTTATTTACATGCTCGTTCATTTTTATTGAATACTGATGTTGTAAATTTTACATTTTCTGGCCTTAGATTTTGATGTATTCCTATAAAGGGTGTTGGTTTTTGTACTGGCACAGTTAAATTATTTGTGGATCCAATTGATCATTTGAGATTTGATTTTAAGCTTTGTTATGGTAGATTTAGAGCAGCCTCTTGAGGATTCTGCCCAATGTTCCATGCACTACAAGTTTTCACCACTCTGCAAAACAAAACACAAATTATTCCTGGACCTGTAAGAGCTCTGTGAATTGTTTTTGCTTAGTCGTTTCAGTAGTTCTCTCCTTTGCATCGGAGTGTTTCATCCCATGCATGCACATGCACGTATCAGTCAAAAACAGAGGCCCCCTCTGAAGTTCTCCAAGGCATGCACTTTCCCTATCTCTCCCTCTCTCACTCTTTTCTCTGTCCTCTCCTGTCTGTCACTCTCATTGAAAATTTCAAATTCTAGCCCCCTCAGGAGGGAACCAGAATTTTCATCTCTGTCTTTGCAATTTGGCTGAGCTTTGTTTGGGTTCCCCTCCCTGCATCATAATCAGGAAATCTCCAGTCAGCAAACTAGCCCAACCAATTGTTTCTCTTCTCTCCGTTAAAAGAAAAACTGTAGACAAATTAAATGGAACAGAGTTTAACTGAGCAAAGAACAATTCGCAAATTGGGCAGCCCACAGAACCAAAATAGGTTCAGAGCAACTCAGGGGCTGCCACATGGTCCAATAACATTTGCAGACCTCAAGAGAAAAGTAACATACAGAAAACAGAAGTGAGGTACAGAAACAGCTGGATTAGTTACAGCTTGGTGTTTGCCTTATTCAAACATGGTTTAAGCAATTGGCTCCCCGTGATTGAAACTTGGCTGCTGTGACAGGCTGAGAATTGGCTACTCATTACAAGAGTAGGTTACAATCCTTTACACATCCATTTAGGTTACAGTTCACTATACGTGGAGAAACCTCTGGCTGAACTTAAAAATACCTAAGGGGGCAGCTTTAGGCTAAAGTTAATTTAACATCTCAGAGATCACAGCTCTGCCCCCTTCTTACTGTTCATTGTCTGAAAACCATTATTTCACATTTTTCTAGCTTTTTAGTTGTTTACAGTGAACAGCAATTGCCATAGCAATTAATCCTTCATGGGCAGAAGCTGAAGCCCATTTATTGCTTTTAGGCCTGACCTCCACTTTGTCTGATATTAAGATCATGAACTCTGCTTTTACTTTTTTTTAGTCCTCTGGAATGCAGTTCAGAGTTACCTGTTTCATTTCAATCCAATCTGAGATTGTCACTGAGTAGAGGATTAAAAACATTTATGCTTTGTTAACATGGCAAACACATCTGATTTCAGCAATTTTTTAAATTTAATTTTTGTTTGCGTAGTGTATTTAATCATTCTTTTTCATTTTAATCTGTTTCTTTGCTTCTTAATATGTGTGTGTAGGAGTGTGTGTGTAATTTTTACATTTATAAAGTACTGTTGTCCTAGTATGTTTAGCTTTATAATTTTATATGATGCATTTTGTTCTCTATTTATGAAATAATAATTTTGCATTTTAATATTTGCCATTATAAAATCATATTTTTCTTTCTCCGATATCTATTCTTTGGCAATGTATATTAATCAGTAATATTTTCTTTCTAATTTAGTATCTTTGTAATCTTGAAGATGCTTATATTGCTTGATTTGTCAGACTAAAATAATATATTTTAAATTTCAGCTATTTGAAGTGAGGCATTCTGAGAAACTACTTAATTCACACCTTCTTAGTCCTTCTTCCTAGCAAATATTTCTAGACATGAAATACCAACTTTGTCAAGACATACAACACTTACATCCTGTTCTAGCCTCCTAACCCACCTGTTATATTTTGTAATTCTAGAGTTAAACATTTTAAATGTTCATTGCCTGTCTTTTTGCCCAGCAGTCTCCAGTTATCTTTTATTAACTTAAAGTGTAACTTCTAGCAATTTCTCAAGAAAAACTGATGTACAAAAAATTTCCGTAAGCCTGCATGTTTAGAGTGGCATGAGTGTGACCTTTCTAATGGAAGAGCAGCTTTACATATTTGTATTCTTCAGAACATACTTTTTTCTTTTTCTGTTTCTATGCTTCTTTATTGTCTGCTGATGTTGAATGTTGCTGAAAGGAAATCTGAAGCCAAACTGACATTTTATCCTTACAAGAGATTTGATATTTCTTCTTGAAAGCTGAAAGTTTTTTTTTTCTTATTCTAGTGTCCCATAATTTTACTAGAAAATGTCATGTTGTTCACCTGGGTCAATTTTCTCTGACATATACCCTTTCTCAATATGTAAATTTAGCTTTTTTTTCTCCCCCAAGAAAGTCTTTTCTTGAACAATGTATGGAACTGTTTGTTCTATTTTATTATTTTGCAATTCTTTGAGATATTCTCCAGGATCCATTGGTTTCCACTGGTGAATTCAAGGCAATTATGATGTAGATGTCCACTCATGCATCCTTTAAATCTTTGCACATGGCATTAATCTCCATCCTCCCTACCCCAGACATCATATTGCTTTGTTGGACTACCTTGGCCAGAGGTGGGTCAGTTTCAGAGGACTTCACTTGGCCTTGCACACTATTACAGCTCGTATCCAGCAGCCAAAGGCCCAATGTGGGATTTGTACCAAATACCAAGTATGTCTGTCCCAATCACATATTCAGATACCATGAAAATGATCACAAAACCAGTCTGCAATAGACCCTCTGTGAGTCAAACATTGGCCAGGACCCTACTGATTACCTTCTCCCCACATCCCCTGTCTTTAACAACAAGGGGACTATGAAAACTATTTGGATCTCTGGGTATGAATGTTAACATGGAGTTTGTATCGGAGTCCTTAAAATATTCCCCTTTCCCCAGTGTACAGTTACTCAAGTAAATAGTTGTAAGTTATTTCAGGGAAGAATGTGGGGATTTACTACTTGTACACTTGTCATGGTATTGCAGAGCTCTTTCTTCAAGGGATATAGTCTTTTATTCAATTATTAGATTCCAAGTATGAAAACTGGCTAATGTTTGTAAACCAGGCGGGAACTGTGGCTTTCGACTGAGGCAATTGCCCTCAACCATCCATTCTTAAATATATCTGAGGATACTAATTGATTGGTACTCTTTTTGGCTGTTTATATATTACACCCCTTGGGACACCATGTTCTATTAATAATCTCCATAATTTTCTGTGTATGATTCCATTTGGACCTTGCCACTCACCACAATGATTGCATCTATTATACTTTGGACAGGTAAGCTCCACCTACCTGCTCCACAGGGGTCTGTCTGTGACTATCATTCCTATTGCTATCGGTGAGTCTAATTAGATAATGGACTCTCCTACTACTATTCCTGAGCAATAAAGAACAACTACTGTACTTACCAGTGATCCTCGTACCTTTCTTACCAGTGCTAGCCTTATGACCTTGGTAAATGGTGCATCCTTTGGTCATTCTCATAGTACGTAGTTGGTACATAGTAATCTGGTGGGTTCTCCAGTTTTACATAGTAAAAATACTCCAGCATGAACACTTCCCTGAGTTTATCATTGCTCCTCCACTGTCTAACATTAAAAAAATTTGGCATTTTGAACTCACTTAACACAGCCATAGCATATATGTCCCTGTGTCCCGTGATCTTTGTCAACATGTTAAATCCTGTATTTCAGGAAAGTGCTCCCAACTCAATACATTCTCCCTTATTTGATTTACATCCTGACCCCTTTGATAAAGCATCCTTAGGATCTAGTCCCGCCTATAATCCCCCAGCTCCTGAGACTAGATTTGGTAGTTCCTTTGGAGTAAAGACCCTTTTCTTTTTTATCATCTTTTTAAAAAATCCTGGCCCTGACTTGATTATGCTGTGACTTAATCCTAATTATGGTACCAGGGAAAGCAAAGATATATTTTGAGAACAGCACAATTGTCTTGTTAGGGAGAGTAATGCACATGACTTTTTGACACATGCTGCTACACTGCTGAGAATTCTCTCAACAACTTATATGTACTATTATACGGTTTATGCCCTATTACTCTGTTTTTGACAACACTTATAGATAAGAAATTTTGCCTGCTCATTTTACTTTTTATTCTTTATTTTTGCTCCTTAATATTTTCTATAGAGAGAAATTGAAGATGCTGGTTTATGCAAACACTTTTAAGTTTAATATACTCATGATATAATAACTTGCTGTCAGGAAATTTGGTAGCATTTGAAAAACATGTATGGATATTTGCATATGTCCATGTAATGCCAATAATTATTGATATCAGACTTTTTTTAATTTGAAAATTATTGGTAAATCATTTGGAATTCCTAATAAAACAGCAGGAAGCTCAGAGGTAGCTAGCCAATATTTGTAAATTTAAAGAAATATAAATGTTTTATTTTGCAATTTGTCTGGAAAATACTTTAATTATCTTTTAAAATTAGAAGCACATAACGCCATTGATATATAATCCCATTTTGGGGAACATGCTATACAGAAATAAAATATATATGAACAATGTATTTACTAAAGCTTTTGTAATGGAAAAGATATGGAATCAACTATAATATCCATCAATAAGAAGAAAATGGTTTAAGAAATGACAGTGTATCCATGTGAAATAACATTCAGCTTTTAATAAGAGATAGTTTTTTATCCTTCAATTAGAAAGATGACCATGATATATCATTAACTTAAAAAAGCATACTGTCAAGTAGTATGCATGTTATAATTCAAGTTTTACACATATATGTACATAAAATTGCATAAGAACATGGAGAATAATATAAAGGGAATCATACCACATTGCATTATGGAGTGATATTAGAGGGTATAATGGATATAACGTATAAAATGAGTGGGTAGGCTGAGCGCAGTGGCTCACACCTGTAATCCCAGCACTTTGGCAAGCCAAGGCAGGCAGATTACTGGAGGGCAAGAGCTTGAGACCAGCCTGGCCAACATGGTAAAACCCTGTCTCCACTAAAAATACAAAAATTAGCTGGGCTTGGTGGTATGTGCCTGTCATCTTAGCTGCTTTGGGGACTGAGGCAGGTGAATCTCTTGAACCTGGGAGGCAGAGGTACAGTGAACTGAGATTGCCCCACTGAACTCCAGCCTGGGCGACAGAGCAAGACTCCATCTCAAAATAATAATAATAATAATATTTTTAAATAAATAAATGGGTAAACTTATTTTTTTCTTTATATATTTTGGAATTATTTTATTTGTTGCAACAAGTATGCATTATTTCACAACTAAAAAAACATAAAGAAAATGCAAAGGATAAAAAAAGAAGTATAGGAAATATTCCAAGACCTGGTTATGAGACCTTAAAAAAAAAAATCCGTGAAATTAGAGAAAAAACGGTGAGTTGGCCTTAAATCTCGACACACTTTCTCCACATTTCCTACTTTTCTGTCATTTTCTGCACCTATTAATAACCATCTATTAATTTCTTCAGTAGTCAGACATGATAATTTGGGATGGCTCAAAACAAAAGGGAATATGGTGAGAGTGGCGCACTGGATTTTATAACTAGGCAGGTATACTGTATTTGAATTGTCTCTTGTTCTCACTGCATATTTAAGCAAGGAACATGTTAATTCAGCCATTGTCTGGGTGTGAATAAAGTTTTCTTTCTCTTTCATAATTCTTGAGGGACATTCCAGTCCTGATAGCTCTCTTTGATGTGGTATCAATTTATACAACCAATTTCTCCTCACTCCCAAAGTTTTATATGCTATAAACAGACAGGCAACAAAACAAAGTCCTTCTTCTTAGGGAGTTTATATCCCATGGGAGAGACAGACAAATAAACATAGGATATAATGTCAGGAGACGGTGAGTGCAGTGACAGGAAATAAACCAAAGTAGTGGGATAGAGAATGATCCAGCTGTGTTCTTTCACAGGCTGCTCAGAGAGGATCTCCCTCTCAGGAATCACCATTTTGGAAGAGCTCTAGAGTAAAAACTGTAGCAATTCATAGCAGTATCTATGGGAATAGCTTTTGGAGAAGAGGTAACGTAAAGTACAAAGACCCTAATCAAATAGATGAACCACCCAAATCGTATGGAAAATTCAGTCTTCACAGGCATGGAGAGATGGCAGAAATTAGCATGCCAAAGATTGCACAGCCAACCACAGCAAAGTGGTGACCAGAACAAGGCATGAGGCAACGTCAGGGCTGGGTCAGGAATATTGACACAAAGTATTAGTTTGGCACAAAAGTCATTGCCGTTTTTTGCATTAAAGTAATGGCAAAACCGCAATGACTTTTACACCAACCTAATAGTTGCCCTCAGGTTTAGCCCCAGCTCAGGGGTCAACATAGGTTTGAATTATAATCCAACAGCGCCACAATTCTAGGAAATGTATTTACACCTTCCCACTTGCAAAACAGAAATAATATTACCAGTTCTCTGATTCCTTCATAGACATGTTTAAAGATTAGAAACAAAGCACTTGGAAGTTCATAGGCAACAAGAGAGAGACAGAGTAAAAAGTAAAAGTAAAAGAGAGATTCATTGTGTGTTGTGGGAAGTCAGGGACCCCGAATGGAGGGACGTGCTGAAGCCGTAACAGAAGAACATAAACTGTGAAGATTTCATGGACATTTGTTAGTTCTCCAAATTAATATTTTTATAATTTCTTATACCTGTCTTTACTGCAATCTCTGAACATAAATTGTGAAGATTTCATGGACATTTATGACTTCCCCAATCAATACTCTTATTCCTATGCCCATCTTTAATCTCTTAATCCCATCATCTTCGTAAGCTGAGGATGTATGTCACCTCAGGACCATGTGATGATTGCATTAACTGCACAAATTGTTCATAAAGCATGTGTGTTTAAGCAATATGAAATCTGCGCACCTTGAAAAAAGAACAGGATAACAGTGATGCTCAGGGAACAAGGGAGATAACCATTAGGTCTGACTGCCTGGGAGCTGGGCAGGACAGAGCCATATTTCTCTTATTGCTGAAAACACGTAAGAGAAATATCACTGAGTTCTTTCCCCAGTAAGGAATATTAATAATTAACAGCCCCGGGAAAAGAATGCATTCCCGGTGTAGGGGGGTGGTGCTCTCAAATGGCTGCTCTGGGAGCGTCTGCCTTATGCAGTTGTAGATAGGGATGAAACACACCCTGGTCTCCTGCAGCACCCCAAGGCTTGCCAGGATTAGGAAATTCCAGCCTGGTGAATTCTAGTCAGACTGGTTCTCTGCTCTTGAACCCTGTTAAGATGTTTATCAATGACAATGCATGCACAGTGGGACATGAAACTTCATCAGCAATTCTAGTTTCGCCCTGGCCTTGTGACCTTGCCCTACCCATTTGCTTTGTGACATTTTATTGCCCTTGAAGCATGTGACCTCTGTGACCCACACCCTGTTCGTACACTCCCTCCCCTTTGAAAATTGCTAATAAAAACTTGCTGGTTTTATGGCTCGGGGGCATCATGGAACCTGCTGACATGTGATGTCTCCCCCATACACCCAGCTTTAAAATTTCTCCCTTTTGTACTCTTTCCCTTTATTTCTCAGACCAGCTGACACTTAGGGAAAATAGAAAATAACCTATGTTGAATTACTGGGGGCTGGTTCCCCCGATAGTTGTGCATTTCATTTTGTGTTTAATATGTCCTAAATTCCTGTTTCATGTTTAGTGGAGGATAATGGATTTGGTACCACCCTACTTCTAGGTACTGCTCCATTTTCTAAAGCATCTTCTAGAATTTTACTAAGTGAAACATGAATCCATTGTATCCTTGGGAATTCAAAGATAATATTTATTTGGAGTTAAAAAAGAAAAACCTGCAGGGTTTTTCTAAAAGGTATATATCTTATAGGCCCTATTGGTGAAATTAATTTAATTCACTTCTTTTCTTAAGTTTTTATGTTGACAAGAATCTCCCCAGTATTGCTCCCTACTTGCTCCCATTCCAAAGGGAAGTACTGTTAACACTAAAATGCCCTACTTTGTAACCGCTGGATTTGTTGCTGCATATTCATAAGTATATGGGGAGGTTTGAATAATTGAAAAAGTATAGTTTCAAGTATGCCCAACTAGAATGTCCTTGCCAAAATATAAAACTACTGTAGCTCTATCTGAGATATTTTCAGAAAGCTGGAAAGTCAGAAAGAGCTGATATTGCATCCTTTCTGCTTTTACTCACACAGGTACACAGAGACATTGAGACAAAAAATAAATTATGTAGTTTGTTCAAAATGACAAGGTGAGCTAATAGCAAATTTTAAAATATGAGCAGAATAACATTTATGTTGTAGGGCTATTTGACTGGGAACAAGGAGAGCTTTTGACTCTTTCTAATTTCAAAGAATCATAAGGTTTCATAATGGGTAATAGATTTCCAATATTTAACAAGCTGCAAGAACAGTTCACAAGGTAGAATCAGTAACAACTTCAATTATTTTGCTACTTCCATCAGCAAACACAGTGCTTTGTTTTTCTACCAGGTACAAATTCTTTTATACCTTTCCAGGATCTGAATTCCAGTAGTTCCTCTCAACCTTAGAGGAAAAATTTTGGCTCACACATTGGCTTATAAATTTCAGAGGTAGTTCCTCAATTTACAACAATTTTCAATGCTATCCATTGTTCTTTTGAAAAGTTCTCCTCTTCATCTTATCTAAATAGTATTGATGGGGCTGCCAATCACAGTAGCTCACCTGTCTCCAAAGAGATGGGGATATGACACATGATGGGGCAAATCATAGTATCCCTTTGGCATTTTTCCAAACTGGAAAAAAGAGAAAGAGTTGTTTTCTTCCAGCTTCCGAGTTTGCAATTACATGAGCTCAGAAGCTTCCTTAGTCATAGTTTTAGCCTTATGGAGATAGCTGGTTTGAGAACCTGAAGTTGAGACATAAGGGAGAGAGGAGAGAGAGGAGAGGGGAGGGGAGGGGAGGGAAAAACCTTGAAATTGGTGTTTTGTTTTCTTTATCCCAGGTTTCTTACTTTGGTTACAAGAGTTACTAAATTGCCTTTTTAACTTAGGCTATCTCAAGTGTAACTTCCTTTTAAGCAATAAAACATGGCAATATTTTAGAATATCATTGCCATGATTGCATTATATTATGTGACAAAGTTAAAAGGATTTTGCAGATGTAATTAAGGTCTCTAATCAGCTAAAGTTAAATAATCTTAAGAGGTAATTATACTGGGTGGGCTGGACCTAATCAGACGAGCCCTTTAAAGAGGGTCTGGAAGTCAGAGATGAATACAATTTAAAAATTCTCTCTCCTGTTATCTTTGAAGAAGAAAGCCACCATTAGTTCTACAGTTGCAATGATTGAATTCTCTCAACAACCACATGAATTTGGAAGAGAACCCTGAGCTGCAGTAGGAAATTCAGACTCAGTGACACCTTGGATGCACACTTGTGAGTCATGAGCAGAGGACTCAGTTAAGCTGTGCCAGTATTCCTGACCCTTAGAAACTACAAGATAATAAATAATCAAAATTAGTTATTCATAGGTGATGAGAGCCCTAGGCTGTAACATATAATAATATAGCTTAATTAATATTAGGAAAACAAGTATTTACCGAGTGTTCAACATGTACCATTCTCTATGCTACTTTCCTTGCAAACTCATTCTTCCTCACAAAAATTTCGGAGAAAAATATTACTAGCTTCATTTTAGAGACCCCCCCCAAAAAATTAATTTTTCCTCAGGTCACACAACTGTTACATAATAAGACAAAGATTGAAAGCCAAACTTGTTTAATATTTGCCTTTGGCCTCTACAGTACACAGGATGCAAGCATGTTATAAGTGCTGCAAGCATGTTATAACCATGCTGACAAAACTATGAAACTGAAGCCAGCTTGTCTTAAGTAAGTGCTCAGTCAAAATTCCTTCCCAAAAGACCCCATTCCAAAGTTGCAGAAATCATACTCCATTTATTTCCATCACAATAATCACCCAGGTGAAGTTGCTGGAGGCTATATTGCAAAGACATGACATAGTCACCTTAAATAAATGTACACTCCTACTCTAAAGAGGAAGAAGTGGTAGCCTCTAGAGAAAAAAAAAATGCTTCACAATATTAGAAATCATTGTCAAAGCATTCACATCAAATAAAGTGTGCATTAAAAGTTTCTATCCACTCATATGTTTTCTGTCAAGTTCTCCCAGAGTGTCAGTGTATCTACCTGAATAATTTAGATGGAGTCTCCAGAATTAATTGCCCTTCAATGAAGGAGATTTTTTAAAAAAGACTTTGCCCCACTCTCCAATTAGAAACTGTGGGCAGTCTTAGTCCATCAATTGCTAATTTATTTGATTTGTCAATCTAGATTGGATTAGGCAGACTTTTTAGACTAAGTCATTGTATGTAGGTAGGTGATTTTTAATTTGTACCTTCAATTCCAATCTTTCTCTAAGATTTAGTACAATGTACTTAACAGTTTTCTGAGCATTGTCTCCTAGGTGAGCCATTAGCTTCATAAAATTACCCATCTAATCAAAGCATCTTATGTATCTCTAATGCCTTTCTTCAGAATGTGTTTCCATTGGATTTTATAATTCCAGCTTGAAAACTAAGAATTTTTTACTCCCCCATATCAATCATCTATAATTTCATTATTTATAACCTCCCTTATTTTATCTGTTTCCCAGTTTCCACTGTCAATTTTTTTTGTGTGTGTACAAACCCTTATGAATGGATAGCCTTGAGTAGATTCCAAGTAGGTATCCTGGTTTCAGGCATTCCTTCATATATATCATCCTGTACATTACTCCCAGACTAATTTCCTAAACAACACTTCGATCATAACATTTACGATGTTCTAGGGCTTAAAACTTTTTTGCTGGCTCATGATTGCCCTTTCAAAATAAAAAAGCCTCCTTCCGAATTACAAACCAGCCTGAAACTATTTCTTAGTTTTCTATCACTTTCTTGCTCATATGCTATGCTTCATGCAAATTGGACTGTTGCTATCCTATAAACATGTATTTTATATAACAAATGCCCCCAGGATCTTTCTCTAATATGGTTAGTAATGCACTGACAGGAATTGAAGTTGTGTCTTCTTCCAGCATAAGAGATGGCACTCAAAGGCCAATTTCCAAAATGCCACTTACCTTCTCCCACCAGCACGAGGGACCGCAACATTCCACAGTCCCCCAGCTCATCAAAGCTTGCACAGATCACTTTCATAATGTTAAAAAAAATTTCTGGGATCTAAACTCATACTCTTTGATAGCTGAGATCTAAATATTTATTTTTCTACTTATAAGGTTGTTCTCATGCTTGTACTAAAAGTATGAACAGAGGGGGCAAAGACCCTTCTTTGGAGCACAATCATGGTACACCCAGCAACGTTTAATATAAGTCTCCTTTTCACTATTATGCCAAGAGATTAAGGGGGCACACGCATTCTTCTAGGATGCTTACTCCCACCAATAACTTGTTTCTCAATACACATATTGTGACTTTATGAACGTGTACTCACCACCTCTCCATACATGCCTACTTTGTTCCTGTAATGTTCCCAAGCTTGAATATTGCTCCCCATAATAGCATATTAAAGTTCTGCCTTGTCTTACTGCAAACTGAAAAGTTACTTTATCCATGCCTTACGTCTTGTGTTCTCTAATCAGAAGAAAAAGATTTCATCATTGAATTCCAAGTGCTCTAATCAGAAGAAAAAGCTTTCATCATTGAATTCTAGTACATTTATTCTTATCAAAAGCACTTATCCCATACTGCCTAATATTATTATGGTGGCAGTATAGTATTGTGTCTTACCAGATTCAGAAACACTGATAAGAATTTACTGTTTTTTCTAAATTTGTACATATTGTCTATCACAGAGGCTTAAGTACAGTTTATTCACAATATTACAAAGGATAACTAAAGCAAATTTCAGGAATAACTTCCTTCCTGAAAGAATAAAATTACATCAGTTGGTCCAAAATGACTGGAGTAGCATGGCTTTTTCCATGAAACATTGACTGGTAGCTTTTTACAACCTCACTCAATGCAGATGCTTCAGTTCTGCCTGGGTTGATCAAGAACATAAAACTATCATTTAATAGGAATGCTGCTTTTACACTTGTGGAAACAGAAGCCCGTTTTATCAAAGGCTCAATTTTTTATAATATTATTCTTACTATCTTAAATCTTTAGGGTATTTAAGATGGAATTTTACAACTCAGAAGTCCAAACACATAAGGAAATACTAAGATTTAGAAATATAATAAAGAAAATATTCCCATATGATTTTTATGATTCTGTTCACTTAAATAAAAACATCAATAGGCTTCTAAAGTCATTGATTATTTTAAGAGAATATGATGAATGCTATCCCAATTGTTTTTACACATGAAAGAATCAGCACAAAACCCAAGAGCTGACCAATTTTACAGTGAGAAGCACATAAAAAGTAGTTTCTTATGATCTTGCAGGAGGAAATGCACTTGAAATACTGTAAGAAAGGCAGTCTTGTGATATTTCTCATTATAAAAGGTCACTGCTCCACTCATTTATCATTATTTTATGGAGAAAGCAGAGTCGGTTGTGTCTAGTTGGGAGCAATGTTGCTGAGAAGAGTTTTAAAAATTACCTGGTGTTAAGAGGGACAGAGAAATTACTAGGTGTCTTGCAAAGCACAGTTTGGAAACATATCGCTAGTGCAAAATATCAGAGATATTGTAAGACACGAGAGGAGAAAGAGAAATCTACACTGAAGGGACTATTTTCTTCTCTTATAAATACATCTTCTCACCTTAAATAGGAATTATTTATGAGTTTAACGACAAGGATACTATATCCCTCATTGCATTTGGATTTCATTTCTCTATTAGGGGGATGTATTGGAATTCTCTATCACTGGGGGATGATCACATACCATAATAGACAATAATATAGCAAAAACCATACATGGAAGTATTTCATATTTTCAACAAAGTGAAAGGGAATTTTTTACTCTACATAAATGCTAACATATCTAATGGTTATGTAATGTCATGTTGTTGCATCAGCGTGAAAATTCATAATACATAGAATCAGTGCATAATACTACGGCATGTCTGCTGTGTGGGAGATGCCAGTCTGAGAGTTCTACACGGAATATTTCACTTAATTATTTAATCTTCCTAAGAAACCCATTTGGCAAGTACTAACATTAGCTCCATTTAATAGAAGAGAAAAGTGAGGTAGTTGCTAATGATTGCACAATCAATGGTGGAACTGGAATGCAAGCTTAGGCATTAATATGCAACCATACTCTCATATTTAGAAGGTCTCCTTTAATCAAATAAATGACAGAATTCTTTGATTAAACAATAACAATTACCAGAAAAGCCACTTTAGGCAGGATGTATATTGGAAAGTAGGAATCCTTAAGGAAGAATCAAAAGAAAATTCTTGGAGTTAAAAACCATGCATTACTAAACCTGCTATTTTATAATTTTCTCTGATGTTCATTATTATAGAATTTGTAACTGCACAGACTAAGAACTGAAATAAATTTAACATCAGTTTTTAGATCAAAATATAAAAAGCTGTTCTCACATGCTCCTCCAAAAAGTGTACACGTGCAATCTACTCAGCCTCCCTGCCACACACTTCCAATAATATAAAATAGAAAGAACACTGTAATGTAGGTCTGTATGTGGTTGTTTTGGTAAAAAGAGATATAACATTATGATAACAATTAATTTTGCAAAATCTAAAGCACAATACAAATGACAAATGTTAATAATATTTCAAAAAGCATTATACATAATAATGAGCAAGCACAAAACATTCCATTTTACAAAATAAAGAGAATTTCCCATTATTACTGACATTGATTAATTTGACAGGAAAAGAAAGCAACAAATATCATCTGATTTTTTATTTTAGTATATAAGCAACAGTATTGCCTGAATTCAATTTTAACAAAAACTGAATTCCATGTAAGCATTTAAAAAGTTATAGCATTTTTCATCTTATAAAAATTAATTTGGTAAAATTATAACACGAATATTTGGCAAAGGGTGAGTTGAGTTGGTCTTTTCTCCACTTAAACAAGAATTCCAAATTAAAACAAGTATTTTAGAAGAATACACTTTTATTAATAAAAGCTAAATTCTGCTATAAAAAGGAAAACAAAACAAAACAAAAAAAATCTGTCCTGACAATGTCCACACTGAGTACATCTGGCAAAAAAAAAAAAAAAAAAAAAAGCCACATATTTAACTTCTGAGTTTTCTAAAGCAATGCTATTCACGAACAAGACTTTTTTTAGATAATAAAAATAGGTAGAATGAACAGACAATTATAAATTTTCCTTCTTTCATAGCCAGGAAGTAGAATAGAGAAAACATGCAATAAAATGATATTTTTTTCAGATATATTTGCATTTGTGTAGTTCTACTATCCTTATAGTTTAAAATTTCTACCATAATGCAGATATGTATTCTATATATTAGTGGTCCACATTATTGAGAAACATAAAAAGTGAAAATGGGTTTATTGTAATTCTTTGAAGTCTCAAATTTTCTTATTGAAGTACGGATTTTTAAATTCTAGCATACCTTTCTATTTTCACTAGTTTACTCTTCTTGGTATGTTTCATTTTCTGTTAATTCTAAATGCAAATTAGTAAATTTAGTATATTATAACTTGTCTGGGAAGTAAAATTTGATGATTCCCCAATATATTCCAAAATTAAGTAATTTTTTCTTTAAAATTGTGTCATCTTAATCTTTCTGTTTTTACTAGTGTCCTCTTAGACCAATAGACCACACAAAGTAACTACACATTCTGGTCAAAACAGAAAAGAAACAATTACCTGAAGACACAAGAGAGTGATTAAAAAGAGGGGATTCTACCTTAGAATAAGAGAACACCAGGGGGTCAATTTTTATTTTTAACTTTAAATAATTTTAGCCTGAATTTTACCCTGTCAGCACCATGTGAAGCAGCTAAGATTTTGATAGAAAACCTACAGTCTTACTGCTTTATAGAACCAGACGAGAAAAATTCAAGAAAGGAGCAAGTCATTGAGGTGGAGTCCCAATTCTGCACATAAACTCTGCCCACGTGGCTGCTCCCTGAATCATACTACATGCGTAAGGTAGGCTCCAAGCTACAATATAAGACTCAAAAATAAATGAGAATTAAGGATGCTATTATCTTAGTTCATTTAAGCTGCTATAACAAAATGACTTACACTGTCTTACAAACAACAGAAATTTCTCAGCGTCCTGGAGGCAGACAAGCCCAAGATCAAGGTGTGGGCTATATATAGTATGTATTCAGGGCCCTCTTTCTGATAGACAGTTGTCTTCTCATTGTAACTTCACATGATGAAAGGGGCCAGAGAGCTCTCTGGGTCTCTTTTAAAAAGGCACTAACCGCATTCATGAGGATTTTGTTCTATGACCTAATCACCTTCCAAAAGTCCCACTTTCCAAGAGCATCACCTTGAGAGTTAGAATTTCAACACATGCATTTTAGGAATATACAAACATTCAGATCATAGTAGTTGCCTAAACTAAGAAATACAGAGCTTGTAGTTTGACTGTAAACAAATTAAATTATAGTGTAAACATCAGGGGTCGGGAAGTGGGGGCAATGAAAAAAAGGAACTTAATTCTTAAAGAAACACAACAGAATCCAAATTATCTACAATATGTCACTCACAATTTCCAGGACACAATTTAAAGCAGGCTGACATTTAAAAATTACAGGAAAATATGATCCTTTCTCAAAAGAAGAAAGTCAACCGAGACTGTGGCTGACTGCCACGGTTACTACTTGAGACCATCATTACAGCAGTTACTACCGTGACTGCTTGAGACCATCATTACAAGACTGAACAAAGGGACGAAAGTAGAAATGAAAACTTAAGACAAAAGAAACTGTTTTAAAGGAAGGGAAACTGGGGAAGAAGAAGAGAGCTCCCTGCTTCTAGTGAGCAAAGGCAGCTCCTGACCTTCTACAGCCCTTCATATTTATTGGGTAGCAAGAGCAGGGAGGAGGAGGTAACAATTGGTCAGCTGCTTAATTGATCATAGGTTCATATTATTACTAACAGGCTTCAGATATATCTAACCACAAGAAACATTGCGCTTGGTGGGTGACTGCCCTCAGCGTCCCTTCTGGGTGGCAGACGCAGTTTGTCGGTCTGCCAACATTCTGCATTTATGAGAAACAGCTTGCTGCTTACTCATATAGCCTCCAGTGGTATACTGAGCTGATCACGACCCTCAGTCCTTCAGCCTCCAACACGAGACAAACCTCAGGATGATCCAAATATTGGTTGTAGTAAACAAAGATTTTAAAGCAGCCATAACTATGTTCAAGGAAATTAAAAAAAGAAAAATAGATTTTAAATGAATGAACAAATATAGAGTCTCAGTAGAGAAGAAAAAAACATAAAAAATAAACTAGTTGGAAGTCTGGATTGAGAAAATTCCCTATATAGTCTGACCAGATCTCTGAGAGGAAAAAGGTTTAACAGTGGAATAGAAAGGTCAGAAGAGTCAGAAAACGTGAAGATAGAGGGAAACAAATGATCCAATATGAATCACACAGTGAGGAAAAAAATGACAAATACGAACAGCAGCCAGTGCTCAAATACTATTCTCCAATAAAAGAAACCAGATATTTTCAGAGAAATGGCTGGTTGTAGGGCCAGACAGGGAAAATATCAGATGACCCTAGAGCACCTTATACTACCAAAAAGTAATATAGTGCTCACAAAACAGGTTGGGAAATGTCAAAGTGACACAGAAACCAACCTGAAAGTACTCCCAGTAGTTAATTCTAGAACAATTTGAGGAACAAAATAATGTGGTATTAAATTATAATTGAAAGTATACAATAAATATATATAAGTTCATACTGATATATATATACATAACTGACTGAATACAGAAATGAGAAAGAAGAATGAAATTAGACTCTTATCTCACACCATATACAAAAGTAAACTCAAAGTGTATTAAAACCTTAAATTTCAGACCCAACATTATAAACCTGGTAGAAGAAAACAAAGGGGAAAGCTCCACAACATTGGTCTGGGCAATGCTTCTTGGGATATGACCCCAAAAGCACAGGCAACATAAGCAAAAATAGACAAATGAGATTTCATCAAACTGAAAGCTTCTGCCCAATAAAGGAAACAATCAACTGACTAAGGACACAACCTACGGAATGTGAGAATATATTTGCAACCATACATCTGATAAGGGGATAATATCTAAAATATATAAGGAACTCAAATAATTCAATAGCATGAAAACAAATAGCCTGATTTTAAAATGGGCAAAGGACCACTTGAATAGATACTTCTCAAAAGACATATAAATGGCCAACAAGTATGTGAAAAAACGCTCAACTAAACACCAGGAAAATGCAAATCAGAACCACAACGAAACATCACCTTACACCTGTTGGAATAGCTATTATCAAAAAGATGAAGGATAAGGAGTATATAAAAAAGAAAACCCTGGCATATTGTTGGTTCAAACATAAATCAGCACAGCCATTATGGAAAACAGTATGGAATTTCTTCAAAAATTTTTTAAAAAGACAAACTTTTTTAATAGAAAATTTCCAAGTAATATATGTAGCTACTTTCCCCTTTAGGAATTGAAGGTTAATCTCTCTGCTCTTGAGGGTGGGTTGAGCTTACTAATTCATTTCCAAACATTAGGGAAAAAATCATAACTTCACTGTGGATAAATCTGGCAAACAAAATCTTGTATAATTGATGAAAACGTAACTACAGATAGTACGTGGACATCATGTACCTCCTGATTTGATGTGATGAGAAGGGCACTTTACCTCTGCACTTCTCATTTCAAAAGTCAATAACCCCAGTTCGATTATGAGAAAAGTATCAGACAAAACCAAATTGAAGAAGATTCCATATGTATTTATCGTAATTCTCAAAACTGTCATGCAACACTAAGAAATTATCACAGACCAAAGAAGACTTGGGAGACTTGACAACTAAATGCATTGTGGTAACCTGCATTGGATCTTGGAAGAGAAAGGGGATATTAGTATTTTATTTTATGTATTTATTGTTATTATTTTTTTTTGAGATGGAGTCTCACTCTGTCGCCCAGGCTGGAGTGCAGTGGAGCGATCTCTGCTCACTGCAAGCTCTTCCTCCCGGGTTCACGCCATTCTCCTGCCTCAGCCTCCTGAGTAGCTGGGACTACAGGTGGCCGCCACCGTGCCCAGCTAATTTTTTGTATTTTAAGTGTAGAGACAGGGTTTCACCGTGTTAGCCAGGATGTTCTTGATCTCCTGACCTCGTGATCCACCTGCCTCAGCCTCCCAAAGTGCTGGGATTACAGGCGTGAGCCACTGCGCCCGGCCGGATATTAGTATTTTAAAACAACTCAAAAAAAAAAAAAAAAGTAGATGCACATATGTAGTTGCTAAGCTCTTACATTTTATGTAAATTGGTAAAATATCAATTCTAAATAGACTATGAAGAGTAAGGACTGTATATTATTTTCTCTGGGGCAAAGTAAAAAGTAATACAATAGCTCAAACAGATATATTTAAATAGCCAACAAAATAAACTATATTTCTAAAATATTTTATTCCAAAATTAATTTTAAATTAATAAGAACTAGAGAAACAAAAACCAAAAAGGACAAATGAAAATAAATAATAAAAAGGTAAATATAAATTCAATCATATCAATAATTATAATAAACATTAGTGGATTAAAACTCCCATTAAAAGACAGAGATTCTCTCTTTCTGTGTCCATTTCTCTCTCTCTCTCTCTCTCATTTACAAGATGTCTGCCTTCACTATATTTCCTGCCTTGACTTCTCAAAGGCACTCAATCTCTAATTCTTTCTAGTAGACTCATATCCTCACCACTGTACAGGAATTGATATTTTAAAACACAGCAGCTCCATTTTATCCAATTGTCAATTTTCAAAACTCAATTTAACTACATAGTATGTGTCATTATTGATTATTCCATTCTTGATTCAGCTATTTCTTTCTTTCTCTTTCTCTTTCTCTTTCTCTACCTCCCTCCCTCCCTCTCTTTTCTCATTTTTTCTAAATGCTTGTGCTGATGGATTTTCCTACCTCTTAGTTCTTCTTTTATATTTCCTATAGCTTATTCTAACCCCTAAATATTAATGTTTCCAACATTTCTTTCCTCAGTTAATTTTTTTCACTTTTATTTTTTACTTTCCTCTTACTTGTCCATCTCTTTGTCTGCCCATACTCAATTATTTCTTAAATGCAGTGACAAGAAAATCAAAATCTCTAACTGGTTCTTCATGAAGGATATTTTTTCAAGGATATTTTTAAATGTCAAATATGTCACATATTCATTTGACATCTGAAAACTATATGACTTATATTAGTCAGAGACATGAAATAAATTATTAAACATTATTTTTTATCTACCAGATTAGTATTCCCAAAGCCCAGTCTTTAATGTGGTCCTCTTTTACTTAAAAACTTTGATGGTTTTCCAATGGGCACCAAGCAAAGTCCAGTATATTTAGCCTTGCCACTTAAACTTTCTTTAAGATATATTCATATTGATTAACACAATGCTTCTCTAACTACTTTTCATGCAGCTTTTTGTCAGGGACTGGAAAAGAAAGAGTACATACCTCAAATTTTCTTGCAGCTGTCTCTGCATATTAGTTAGCTTCAAGAAAGGGATGCCCTTTTAGTATTTGGAAGGAAGTGAGAACATCAGATCGTAGGCATGTGGTTCTTCAGTAAATAATGTGCTAGTAGCATGCTGCAACTGTAGGAGAATCCTTACCGTAAAGTCAATTCCCATTTGTGGATACTCAGCTGCAGTGACAGGTCCTTTTACCTGAGTCTCTTTCTTAATTATGTTAGAGTGAGCAAGGTGGCTTCCTGTAATGACTACTGTGGCAGTTGTTTTCTTGCTAAGCCAATTTTGTAATGAGGTTCTGGGGCTGTGAAATAACTCTGGAATCAGAGCCGAGAACACCTTCCCTGGGCTTTCCAATTATGCTATAAAATATTTAATCATCTCTTTAATCCCCTTTCTGTTTGAGCTAGCTAGAGTAGAATTTGCTTTCTACAATTGAATCCTACCTAAAAAAATTTATCACTAACCTATGTGCAGAATAATGTGCATTTTTTTACGACCACATATACAACTTATACTCCAGGAAAATTTAGCAACTTGCTACTTGCTACTCCCCTTTTTAGTCCTTTTTTCTACTCCCATATCTTTGTTCAAACTATTCCTTCTATATGTCATGGCTTAATGCCTTCCCCCTCCGATATTCATATATTCAATTATTCTCCATGCTACGAAGCTTAAATGTTACATAGCTCATAAAGCTTTACTAATATCATCAACCAAAACAATGTCCTCCTTCCTACTTTCCATAACATTTTACTTATATTTTATCCTCTCTTTTTGGCTGTTTCATCTGCACTTATCTCTGAATATTTAAAGGCAGTTGCAATTTAATTTCTGTTTGTGCTATATTTTTGTCACCCAGCAAACAGTTCACTTGTTTTACCAAGCAGTGCTCCAAATGGCATCAGTCCATCCAAGCCTTACCCTACTTCCTGAAGCCCAAACAACAGAGAAATTCATCCTCCCTTCTTTGCTTAATGGCAAGTGGAAGGGCCATTGTAGCACATATTTGGACCATCTAATGAATAATTAGCTTGCATAATTTTGGAAACAGTCTTTCAACTCTGTGTAAACTAGGAAGTTGACCTAATCAAAGAAATAATATCACATCCTTGCCGGGAGGTCAAGGATACCTCAGTTTAGTATTTATTTTTGTCTCTTTCTGATTATTAGCTGACACCCTATTTGATAATCATATAGCAAACATCACAAAACTGGGACTTTAATTGGAAAATTGACAATCTGTTAAAAGAAAATGGAACTCATTTCTTCTGACAGGAACAGTATTTCTAGTGTAATAAATATCGTTTTGCTTAAGCAAAATCTCCTAAATGTGGATGACTGTGTTTGTTACTTATGCTTCCAATTAAAGCATCAGAGAAAAAAATGAACTCAGTGCACAGGGTCAAGTACTAAGGTTTAGACTCTGACTGGAATTGCAGTGAATTGTGCTAAATTAGACCTCAATAAATATCTGAAGATTAAATCCATGGACAAGAAAAAGAAAGAGAGAGAGAAAAATTAATTATTTATTTCATTCATTCTGGGGATGAAGCAGGCCAGAGAGATCTTAGAAACCAAATATATCTACAAAGCACAACACTGAAGAGACTATTTGATCTACCTGCACATTGAGTTGACCATGTATCAGGATCAATCAAGGCAAGAAAGTACATTTTAATGATTTTTATTCTAAACTAGTTTTGACATGCTGGGAAAAAAAGCAAATCGAATGAGAAACCTGAAGCAGATAAAGCCTGTGAAAGTAGATTGAACATTATTGAATGCAATACAAACACAAAGAAATCTATAACTGATATAAAAGTAGATATACCAGGGAAGCAATTCCCAATTAGTTGTACTTTGTCAAAAGCCAATGTGATTCAGCATTAGGTAAGATTATGTGGCAAGTCTCACCTCCTTTGGGAGTCTAGATTTGGTCTAACAATTTGAAGAAGTTTTTTAACATGCAACTTGGTAGCATTTATTTGTACATTTAAGAAACTCTCCTTATGTAAAACCAAACTTTTTTGTTCATTTGAAAATTCCTGTTTTGAAGAACCATGGTTTACATAGCAAAAGTACCAACACTTTCTGTCTACAGAAATAGTATTTGTACCTGGGGCCTTATATGTTATGCAAAGTATTCGCTTTACCAGTGAAAAGGAGAATCCTCATTTTAATATAATTTCCAGAGGCTTAGATCATGGTTTGAACTGCAATCACCTGCAGGGGAAACTTAGAGATCAAAAATATCCATTTGCTTCCTGAACCCAAATCTAGCATTTTCTCTGCAAGAAACTGGCTTTGATTTCTCCCCCAAAATTTAAGTTTCAGCATACTGCTAAGTAATACAGTGGAGTAAGGAAAGTAAGACAGTATAAAATTTTAGAAACCATGTAATTACATCTAAACAATAGTTTATATATAAACATGCTTACAGTTCTTATGAATTAATGAATAGTTGTAACATTTTATTTGGACTTCTTAAATGTCTCATTGGAAAACATGATTTCTAGAGATATTTTAAAAAATTTATACAATATGTGAGGCTGAGAAACTCTAGGTTTTATTAACTTTAATGTACATCAATAAGCTTTTATACTTGCTTGTTTTAGGAGTATCCCTGTGAACCCAAATAATTGAATTTATACGAAGATCACCTAATATATAGCTTGATAAAATTTTCACATTTGAGCATATGGTGTTATTGTATGTATAACCTGGGTGACTATAAGCCATTTGACAGAAAAGTAACTTCCTCTAAACCTGATTCTTATTCCACCACAGAATAAATTCCATCTCTGACCAAAACTGTGATAGGGGTAATAGGATGTTAGAAATTAAATAAATCCTTTTTGAAAAACATTACTTTCCTAGATTAAACATGTCTTGCTTCTCCATTTATCTTGGCCTTCTTGGTCTTTGCTGGGTTAATCTTTTTCTTTTTGTAAATTCTTCAGTTATCTTTCTAACCTAATGTTAAAAAGTCCAGATTTAAGATACTAGGAGCAACATAGCATTAATATTTATATGTTCCATTTACAACTTTTTTGTTCTAAGCCCTTGCAAAGTCTTTTAATTCTAAAATAATTGTTTCATTATTAACAAAATAATTACATTATTAAAGTTTGGTTTTAGATCTCTAAGTCATTTAACTATAAAAAATGCTTTGGTATATATACCTTATAATAATATATGGAATTTTAATAAACTATATAGCCATTTGTAGGTAGTATAGTCAGTAAATTATTAGAAAGTGTTAAATAATGATGACTTAGACTGGTAATAAAAATAAAGAAAAATTTACTGGTTGAAATTGTGGTTTAGAATAGAAGATAATAATCTGAGGAAAAAGCAAATTAATACTGAAAAAAGAAGAATAAATTACCACTGGTGAAAAAAATGTAGATTAATTTTACAGTTACTAACATCCACATGATAGAATAAAAAGTAGGATATTATGTACATGAATACATACAATATTCTGCACACATTAAGTTAGGGTCAGGAAAGATTGTGGATACTAAAGTGATATTATAAGACTTCAAAATATTTGCCATAATATGATAATCAAAAGATTTATAAGCATAGGCTTAAAATGGTCTCAAATAGTTGGCACTACAAGGCCACCTAAAAAAAAGAGGAACTCAAATGAAGACAATATACAAAATTTTTAAAAGGGTCTTTAGATTTTGTGTATATTTGTAAATTCAAGGAGGTATGTTTAGAACATCTGAGGTGGAATAGTGTATTGTTCTCCCTGCTGACCCAAACAGTGTGGTGATAAATCAAAAAGCTGTAGATCCAGTTCCCTCTCTGGTTCCCCTTGCTAGTCTATGTCTCTGCTTAGAGTAAACCATGCACCAGGAAAAGGCTGAGGCCTGGGCTCAAACCCATTGAAGTATCGTGCTATTTAGATGGTCCTCTTTGCCTTTACTCTTGCTAAGAAGGTTGGGGTTACTACGGAAGGGTAAAAGCAAGAAGTCAGTTAGCAACTCAACCTAAATTTCATACCCTAAAAAAAAAACAGATATCCTAAAAGACCATTCCTTTCTACCTATTACAGTATCAAGCAGAATAATCTAAAAATGAATAAATTAGAAAACCATCTCTAACATTAGGAAATAAAAATTGTAAAAGCACCTTTTTCTACTAGTAAACATTTTAAAGTCAAAATCATTTGATAATTGTCTGCAATGAAGGAACTAGGTGATTTCAAATACAGTATCTGATATGTTTTGGTTGTGTGACCATCCAAATCTCATCTTAAATTGTAGTTCCTATAATCCCCATGATTCATGGAAGGGACCAGGTGAGAGGTAATTGAATCATGGGGGTGATTACCTCCATGATGTTCTCCTAATAGTGAGTTCTTGAGATCTGATGGTTGTATAAGGGGCTTTTCCCCCACTTCGCTCTGCACTTCTCCTTGCTGTCACCATAGGAAGGAGGACTTGTTTGCTTCCCCTTCCACCAGAATTGTAAGTTTCTTGAGGCTTCCCCAGCCATGTGGAACTGTAAGTCAATTAAACCTCTTTTCTTTATAAATTACCCAGTTTCGGGTATGTCTTTATTAGTAGCCTGAAAATGAACTAATACAGCATCTATGACTCAAAGTTCATCTTAAAGAAAGAGAGGAAAATACCAACAAAGTTGGGGATAGAGTTGTGAAGTTATAGTATACCTGACAAATTAACTACAAGATTATCATACTCACGTGTTAGCTTTACTAGCGTTAGTAATCTCTAGCATACTAAACAAAATGATTGGAGAGGAGAGACTAGAATCAGGAAAATCTATTAGGAGGTTAGGACAAAGAAGTAGTAGAAGTTAGAGCAGAAATGTGATAGTAGAGTAGGACTCAAGCAATTCCACATGTAGAATGATGAGAATTGGTGGCCATCAGGATGTGGTGAGTAAGCAGAATCGATATAGGAAGGTTCTGAAAGCTGCTAATTTAATGAGCAGAGTCAGTAATGCTATCGACTACTACAGGAAAACCTCGAGGATTAGTAATGTTTTGGTTTGGAAAGAAGATAAAAAATTTAATTTCATGCCAACTCATTTAAGGAATCTAATTTTCAGGAGTGAAAGACATGTAAATCAATATCAGGATAAAGACATTGAAAGGATTGGAATCACTAAGCAGAGATTATTGGAAGTGCCAAGAAGACGGAAAACACCAGGAAAGATTAATGGGTATAACATTAGTAATAGAAAACCCTTCAGGAAAAAAGGATGTTTGATAATACCACATGACACTAAGAAATTACATGAGATGAGATGAGAGGAAATCATTAGATTTTCCAGTTTGGCAGTTGTTGGTAACTTTTCAAAAAACATGCTCAATCAGTTGTAGGGATTATTAGATTATTGCAAATCAAGAAGTAAAATAGTGTCTGGAAAGTTAAGACAAATCCGTAGATTGTTCCTTGAAGACACTAGAAGGACATGGAAAAGATAAAAGTGAAGCCTTTGGTGTGGTCAGAATCAAAGGAAGTAGGCTTTAGTGTGTGTGTGTGTGTGTGTGTGTGTGTGTGTGTTTCTGCTTTTCTTGCCTAGAAGTGGCTTGAGTAAACTGATAAGAAACCAGCAAAGAGAAAAATTGAAGACTTAGCAAAGCAAGGGTATCATAATGGTAACAATGACCAGAGATAGAAGAAAAGAAATTGGGGAAAAAAAGAACAGAAAGGGGCCTGATTCAAACACAGATATATATATCTGATGCCTCTGTCCCTCCATTATAGAGGAGGGCAGTGGAGAGAGGGCAGAAAAGATCCATGGGGTCTTAGGGAAGAAGAGGAAAAGATCCCAAAGTGTGACATAAAATTACATATATATATATATAAAACTCTTTCTTTTCTTAAGGAAAATAAAGGCCAGGTGAATAATACATTTTAGGATGGTGTTTTAGTTTAATCTCCTCCCAAGGCAGGCCCTGCAGAAGAATTTGGCTACAGAAAACACAAAGACAATAAAACACGTGTTTATGACTGTACTACAGGGGGTTCAACCCTCTTGAGACATTTGAAGAAATCACGTAAACCACCCTTTAGAATTGTTACAGAAAGGTGAAAGATGAGGCGTTTAGCCACCAACTTCTGTCTTATGTTGGCTGAAGGTTGTTCTCAGAAGCATTAAATACAACCTTTCCCACCTTTCTTTTTGCCAGAATTTGGGTTGAAGAAATTCCTGTGGCTCCTGAGAAGGCCTTCAGCCAGAGGGTGCTAGTTAGTGAAAGCTGTCAACTCCTTCATAATGGTCTGCTGCAGCTGCAGGTGAATTCAGAGCTGATGGAGAGGATTTGGGGCAGGACATCAAAGGTTAAAAGCTCTGAAGATGAAAAAGTGGATGCTCTCCATACTGGCAACTTGAGTGCATTACTACTATATGTAGACTCCAGCAGAATGAGTGTGCCATTCACTAAACACGAACCAAGTGCTACAAATCCCTTTCTCTGCATATCCCATTCTCTCTACCAAGAATCCCTTCCCTTCCACTGTGTCAAGAGATTCTCTACCACTGTTCATTCATGTTAGTAGATTAGGAAAGGCCATCTTGCCCCACCTTCACCCCCTTGCCACAGAAAGGCCCTCAAGGCCTTTTTCTCCCCTCTTCCATCCCAGGGGGAGATCTTACTAACACAATAGAAAACAATGAAAAAGACTTTATTCCTGTAATAGCACATCTGAGTAATGCTTTGAAAGGCAGTCAGTAATAGGCAAGAAAGCATTTTATTTACCATTTAGGATGTTTCATTGTGAAAAATTTAAAAGATAGAAAACTTCCTTAGGAAATATATGAAGATCCTGTCCCTCCATTATAAAGGAGGGCAGTGGAGAGAGGGCGGAAAATATCAAAGAAATCTTAAGGAACAAGAGGAAGAGATCAAAGAGTGTGAAGAGAACTTGTGGATACTTATCTGAGATGAACTTTACATGACTACTGGGGACTTGATAAGGGAAGAAAGGATACATTTTGCACCTTACTCTGGACACAGTGTGCATGAATGATTGGCTAAGGGATTAGGCCTCCTCACTTTCCTGGACATTATGGCATGCATAATGGGTTATCTATGCATTCAACTAATTTTACATAGTGAATATCCTATGTGCCAGGCATTGAACTGTATGTCAGGGCATAATCGTTAATCAGAAGACACGGTCCCAGCCCTCATGGTATTTAATATGTCAAAAAATATTAGAGGACATTCTGTTTTATGATACTTTCTTCTGCTTCTCATATTTCCCATCAGTCTTATTTTGCCTCTTGAGTTTTCCTTCACATTCTGTCTTATAAGTATTTGTGTGCATGCCTGGCCTCACCTAAGAGATTAAGAGCTCCCTGAAGGCAAAGACTGTTTCTTCTCTCACACAATTACTGACCGACTCTGACTTACTGACTGAAGGCAGGAGAGGTGATTGAGTGGGGGTAGCATTTGAAGTCTAGAAATGAGCATTTCAAGCCAATAGCATGTTTGACCCAATCTGCTCAGCTATTTTCATAATGGTAGGAGAAGCTTCTTTGCCTGAAGGAGGCATGCCTCCTCTTACTTTATATCTTCAAAGAAACATATTTAATGATCAAAGCCATATCTGTTCCACTCATTTTGGGAACGACATTACATTGAAGTTTGAGCTCCAAAAATGATGGGAAAAAGTTAATCTTTAGGTCACTCTTTCTAAGTTTGTGGGAATGAATATTCAAAGGGAACTCTTCAGTAAAGCATGTCAGACTTTCTAAAACAGTATGATTCCACAAGTAGATATAATAAAAGGCAGTAACTTATGGACTGAAGCTGAGTAGAATGTCAAAAAGGACAAGGGCTTTGGACTCAGACAAAATGAACACGCTCACTTATTAACTGCATGAATTTGAACAAGTAACTTAATCTCTCTGGGCCTCAGTTTCATCTTTAAAATGGGGATGTTGATACCTCTTTCAGAGATTCATATGAATTCACTGAGAACTCTTACGTAGAATACCTCAAATATGTAACACATAGTTGTCATAAATCACCTCTAGAATTTATTTATTTCAATGGCAGATGTAACAAATATTTTAATACTTGTTTAAGTGCATGGCCAATTAGGTAATGAGATTTCTCTGGTAAGGTAATCGTTTAAAGGAGTTGCAAAACTAAATAATAATAGACAGCAAAGAACCACATATGATAATGGAGAAAATGCAAAATACAGTTAAAATATTGTTTTACCTAAAAGAGGAGGGCGAATATGTTTATGAGAGAATATCAAAAGGTATTATTATACTTAATTAAATTTAATGGAAAAAACTTAAAAATAAAAATCTTAAACTTTCAAAATTTTTTGAGGAAGAAGAGTTAATCACAATTCACTGTCTCTATAGGGAAGCTAACACATCAAGAATTCCCATAAAGCACTAGTCATTTAACTTCTTCCAAGCCCCACTTGAAAGAAGAGATAAAATGTTGCATACTAATTTTTATTCCCTCTAACTCACCATAAAATCAAACTATGTTCCTTGCTAGATTCATGGTTTTCAGAGCAAGCAGAGACAAATTCATTCCAGTGTAGTGTATGGGAATTATCAATGCATACCTTAGAAAAGATACAGAATCGATATCTGTAAGTCCAGACATGCATCTGCTCAACATTTGCAAAATGAATATGCCAAGATGATACAAAATGGAAACAAAAACATTCATACACAAATATGTGTACTTACATATCCACTTTCATGGGACTTTTTAAAGCCCTCCTGGCACTTTGTTTGTACCCCCGATGATATGCACCATAGAATACTTTATATTACAATTAAGCATGCAATTTTTAATCTCTTTTTAGACCACAAACTACAAAAAAATAATGACTATGCCTCGCTTATCTTTTCACTGTTCAATTTTCTGTTATGCCAACATCAGGAACTAATCCTTAGCATAGCTTAAGAAAAAGAAGAAAATTAATGTTTTGAGTTTTTAATATATGCCAAACACTAAACTTGGAGTCTATTATAAAATATCTCATTAAATACATTATTGAATTTAATGTTTTAAAAGTGATGTGAGTCTCTTTGGCCTCTTACAAAAGCTAAGATGACACGTCCTCTACTCCACCCAGGCCTCAGAAAAAGCTTCTTCATAGGGTACAAGTTATTGCACAGTAGTGCAGTAGTTTTAATAAACAGCCACAAATGGCGTAATTCCATCTTCCCAAAAACAAACTCATGAATGAAAGTATTCATACTAATTTTTAAAAGTTTCTGTTTTAAGTCACAAATTAGAACATTTAGCATAAAGGAAATGTCTAACTAATGAATCTCATTAAAATAATGAGTGTATAAGTGTCATCATGTGTCAGCTTCAAAATTCTATTTTACTTGCTAACTCATAAGTTATAGGTGATTATGAAAAAGAAACTGGTGCAGTCCTTTGAAATAATACAGAAATAAAATTAGAATTAGAGCCTTACATATGTGCAAAAGTATAATACAATCTACAAATAAAATGCAAACTCCACTTCCCTTCTCTTTGTTGTTTCTTCCCCAAAGATAAATAATTAATCAAAAGACTATTCTCCCTTTGAATACAATGATCTAAAGTAGTTGCCTCATATATTTGTAAATGTATGAGAAACAATTTTTATAGGAGTGAAAACAATCTCCTTTGTTATCTAACCTATGGTATCAGGAGTGAAAAAGTAATTTCACTTAAAGTCAGCAGTTGACTTGTATATGATAAACTGAGATTGGAAGGACAAAATTGATGCTGGGAAAGGAAAAGTTAAATTCAGGATTCTGAGTTCTGTTCAAATTGGAGAACACCAATGGGGAGACTGAAGCGCCTCTCCTTACTGAAGCAGCAGTTTGAAGTACTCTTGTGTAGTATAATAGAATAATTGACCCAATTAGGGCCCTATTCATCAGAAATTAGATTTCTGCAGGTGCCAAGTACAAAGGCTTTTAAGGGCCTTCTCAGCTTCTCACTAGAAACATTGGGAAATTGCAGGCACAACAAAACTGTACAATCTGCAATTTAATATCTTTTCTCAAGGTATCCACTGAACCTCACTTTAATTTTAAAGACAGATGAAAGGGACACAGATTAGGGTCTTTTTCCTTGCCAAGACAGCCTTTTCTTGTGAGCCTATGGCAGGCCATCCTCTTTAACCCAGCTTTAAAGAAACATGTTCAAAAACAAAAACGGAAGACTGGGATTGAGTATTCACCTTTCACAGAGTATTCACCTTTCACAGAGTATTCATTCCAAAGTCTGTCCAATTCAAGTGATATCTTTTAAGATTAATATTGTATTCATCATTTAAGGTCATAAAACTCAGAATGGCCTCAACCAAGTCCTTTAGATGCTTCTTCAGGTGCAATTCATATTGCACAGTTAAATATTTTTTTTAAAAGTTGGGTCTGAGGTTCTAAAAGAGAAACACTGATGTTCCTTCAAATTTTCCTGGGAGTATGGGTTAGGAAAGAGGTAAGGGAAGGTCCCTTTCCTCAAGATCAAGGGATTGTTGAGTGAATTTTAACCTTTTAGTTTTCTGATAAAATGTTCCCTTTCACTGACAGGATGTGAAGCAATTCTCTCTCTCCTGACCTCCCCGTCTTTTCTTCCTTGACTATACACACAATCATGTTAATTTTTTTATTCTTCCTTATTTTCTTTATGGAATTTATTATACTCTGAATTATGTTATGTATGTGTTCATGTGTCTTTACTTACACTGATTTCTGTATCTCCCATTAAAATGTATGTCCCAGGGAAATAAAGGCATTGTCTCACTTACTGCTATGGTCTCTATCCTTACTGTCTGGAAATGTGCAGGGCACATGGTAGATTCTTAGTGTATGTTCCTTGAATGAATGAAAAAAATAAATTTATTGTCCTCAGAGAAGTCTAAAATCAGCACATTAAAGGCATGCTTTTTTTTTTTTTTTTTTTAAGGTAGAGTCTCACTCTGTCGCCCAGGCTGGAGTGCAGTGGCACAATCTCGACTCACATCAACCTCCCCAACCCAGGTTCAGGCGATTCTCCTGCCTTAGCCACCTAAGTAGCTGGGACTACAGGTGTGTGCCATGCCTGGTTAATTTTTGTAATTTTAGTAGAGACAGAGTTTCACCATGTTAGCCAGGCTGGTCTCGAACTCCTGACCTCAAGTTTTCCACCCGCCTTGGCCTCCCAAAGTGCTGTAATTACCAGTGTGAGCCACTGCACTCAGGCAAGGTATACTTATTCTAAGAGAACCAACACCCCTGCCTTCCTTCAAGGGTTCAAAAGGAATATATCAGATCCTGTAACTAAACGGTATGGTTGAGCTTAGCTTCAAGCTAGAGTGTGTCTTCCTTCCATTTCCCAAATAAGATTCTTCAGCATTGGCTTTATTACCAGGGTGAACACGGTCACGATATGGCAGAATCAGCTCCAGTTCCCACATGTACTCTGCACGTAACCAGAAACAGAAATTTTCTTATAGTTTAAAAAAAAAAGTCCAGGAAATATTATCTTATTGGCCTTGATTAGCCTAACTTGTGTTATGTGCCTTCCCTGAATCAATCCTTACACTATTATCAGGAGGCTCGTACATGGTATTTAATCAGGTTAAGCCATGTGCCTTACCCGTGGATCCTGGGGTAGAGTCAGCTTTACCCAATGCACATAAACAAGGAATGGGAAAAGTTAAGTTTCTCCAAACAATGCTGCAAAGGAGAGTGGTGGCTGGAAGTAAATATAAAAATGCCATAACACACAAATCAGTGGACACCCTTTAGTCCTTAGCTTAATCAAACTTTCTGCAGCATATGCTAAAGTTTACCTTTTCTTCAATTTTGAAATTTTCTCTTATTCAACTTGAACTTACTCTTACAACTCCATGTTTCTGATGGCTGCTTCTGGTTTACATATTCAGCTGCTTTTATGCTGTCTTCCCTTTAAATGTTGGTCTTCTCCAGGGTTGGTTGCTCATGCCCTTTCTCTCATTCTGTATGCTCTCTCAGAATGATTTAATCCATGCCCATTGGATCAGCTAAATCCTCAAGTCCTAAATTTTGGTCTTCATATCAGACTCTTCTCCAATGCCACAGGTCCTATAAATCAAACTGTCTACTAGACCTTGCCACAACTGAAATAAAACATATTATCAGCTAAAAATTATATCCCTTTTCTTCCTCCAGCCATCTTCTGATTATAACCCAGTTTCTCCCACTACGTTGGTGATACTCAATTGAACTCAGCAAGTCCAAAAACTTACCTTAACTTCACACTTTCCAACCAATATACAAACACCAAATCCCACCAATTTTACTTCTTAAATATTCTCCAATATATGTATCATCTTCTCTTCATCATTATTGCCACTGTCTTGAATAAAACCATCTTTTTTTGTTGTTTTGTTTTGTTTTTGCCTAGACTATTGGGAGAGCCTTTTAATTTGTCTCCTTACTACGGTCTTCCTTTTTTCCTTCCAATCATCTTTTACATTGTTATTCAGAATATTTTTTAAAGAGTAAATCTGGGCCCAGCGTGGTGGCTTACACCTGAATCTCAGCAATTTGGGAAGCCGAAGTGAGCAGATCACCTGAGGTCAGAAGTTCAAGACCACCCTGGTCAACATGGTGAAACCCCGTCTCTACTAAAAATACAAAAACTAGCTGGGTGTGGTGGCAGGTGCCTGCAATCCCAGCTACTTGGGAGGCTGAGGCAGGAGAATCACTTGAACTCAGGATGCAGTGGGCCAAGATCATGCCACTGCACTCCAGCCTGGGCAACAGAGCAAGACTCCATCTCAAAATAAATAAATAAATAAATAAATAAATAAATAAATAAAATAATAAATCTGATCACATTCATTCAATAGTTCCTATTGAGTATATTGGAGTTTAACATTCTTAGTAGGACATAAAACACTATTGGTTTTTTATGTTCTCCTCTGCTCTTCAGCTGTTATTTCCCCCCACTCTGTATCCCTTAGGAAATTCCTACTCATCATCATGGCTCAGCTCAAGTGCCAACAGAATTCTCCTGGGACAGACTTTGTTACCTGGGGAGAACTGAGCAGTCCATTTGCTTTGGTCTAATATCGTCTTCTGTAAACTTCACTAATGCCATTTATTCTACGATTTCCAAGTGTTTGTGTTTTGTTTTTCGTTTCACACTAGTATGAGATCTCTTTAAAGGTAAGTATTGTACAGTGCTTTGTTCATCTTTGCATCCTACAACATGAGAGAGGGCATTGTATGGAAAATAAACATGCTTGTGGAATGAATATTAGAATGACCAAGATGCTGTGAAATGTGTAGGTAACATATCATTTTTTTCATATATGGTGATATGCTTTGGCTGTGTCTCTACCCAAATCTCATCTTGAATTGTAGTTCCCATAATCCCTATATGTTGTGAAAGGGATCTGATGGGAGGTAATTGAATCCTAGGGGCAGTTACCCTCATGGTGTTCTCACGACAGTGAGTGAGTTCTAACAAAATCTGATGGTTTTATAAGGGACTTTTCTTCCTTTGCTCAGCACTTCCCCTTCCTGCTGCCATGTGAAGAAGGACATGTTTGCTTCCCCTTCCACCATAATTGTAAGTTTCCTGTTGCCTCCCCATCCCTGCGAAACTGTGGGTCGATTAAACCTTTTTTCTTTATAAATTACCCAGTCTCAGGCAGTTTTATATAGCAATGTGAGAACGAACTAATACATATGGAAACACTAAGAGTTTTTTAAGTTCATAGTTTAAACTCATTGAGCAATGATCAATGGATAAATTAGGATAAAATTTATAGCTATGATTTTGGCAATTTGCAGGGAATACCATTTCTCTCGGACCAGTAATTCTAAGCCTGAAACAATGAATAATTGACAAGGTCCTCCTGAAATTGTGTGCAGAAACTTTATGTATATGTCTATTTTTCTGATAGAAGAGTCTATATGTTTCATTGATCTCAAAAAGAATTCATACTCTATGAAGCTTGAGAACTATGGTCCTAGATCTTATTTTCCCTATAAAACTATAGACTATAGATACAATAGTCATTAACACGTGTTGCATCACTTATATTAATCCATGGTATATTTATTTTCCTTTTGAAGTCTCTTTTCTTTTTTATGTTATCAGAAATAGCAATATTTTGAAAGGAAACTAATGCAAACTAATTACCATGAAATTTAATATTTTAAATGATTCACATATTTTTTGCATTATAGATATAACAACCAAAATTATAGCAGGCATGCACTTTACATAAAGAGGATAGAGGTGCTATTACAATCACTCTTATAATTTGCATATATTTTGTAATATTTTTGAGTTAAGTAGATGCAGTCAGCAAAATGGCAAGGAGACTCCAGCTTCAAGAGCCACAGATGTGGTCCAAACCCCAGCTTTAAAATCACAAAACTGAGTTGGAATTTCATATTCTTGTGTGTGAATTTGGGCAACTTAATGTACTTCATATCTTAATATCCAACTTGTGTAACGTATGGAAAATAATAGTACTGATCTTATATTGTTATTATGAGAATGAAATGACCTATTCATGATAACATACATGGCCTAGTGCCCTGGAATTTGTAAGGCCTCTATACTTGTTAACTATTATATCTCTTATTATCATGTATTGTCTTTAAAGTATTTTATTAAGAGAAAATCAGGAATCTATATAATATTTCCAGAAGCAACTAAAATGTCCTAGCATACCATTAATTGTTATACCCAAGGAAAGAGCCAGCCAATTGCCATTCACAGCCCTTAGCATTGCAAGACTTTAAAGGGATCTTTGCCCCCCTTATGAATAAAACTGAGGTTGTCTTAAATTACTCTTTTCCAGAGCTTTCTAAATAGGGATAACTACTATACAAAGTAACCATTCAATAAATGTTCACTGCCTGGTTAACTGATTGACTCTGGTATATTTGTTTTCTATTGCTGTACAACAAATTACTATTCAGCAGCTTAGAACAAAATGTGTTTTCTACTTCTCAGTTTCTGTGAGTGAGGAGTCCAGGTATTAGCTGAAGCCTCTGCTCTAGGTCTCACAAGGCTGTTATCAAGGTATCAGTCGTGTTACAGTCCTTTCTGGAACTCTGAGTCTTTTTCCAAGATCCTGTGATTTTGGTAGAATTCAGTTCCTTGCAGTTGTATAAATGATGTTCCCATTTTCTTTCTAACTGTGAGCCAGTGATCACCCTCAACTGCGAAAGTCCACCCTCAAGTCCTTGCCAGGCGACCTCCTCTCACATGTCGGTTCATTTTTCAAGACCAGCAAAAGAATCTTTCTGAATTCAAAAGGAGCTCCAGTTCCTCTTTTAAAGGACTTACCTGATTAGGTCAGACCCATCCAAGATACTCTCCCTTTTGCTTAACTCAGTCTACTTATTATGGATCTTAATTATATCTGCAAAATCTCTTCCGCTTTGCCATATAATTAACATGATTAACATTATGGAAGAGATACCTCATTGTATTCAAGGGTCCCACGCACACTCAAGGTGGGAGATTATACAAAGTCATGGCTCCTTGGGGGTCATTTCCATAGTCTGCTACCACATCTGGGCACCTCCAGACTAAATGTTTTGCTCAGTTCTCAACTCACATCACTTCGGTGATCTCAGAAATTGCATTTGAGGGGGTGAGCCAAATGAACCCAGGAGTCTGGAAGTATCTCTAGGTTTATTATCTAGCAAATAGCTTATTGTGTTAATTATTTTTTAAAGTCCATATAGGGATGGTCAGGTAAATTATACATTTGCATGTACATTCTATTTTTTTAAATAAGTAGCATTTTTTAAGTTCAGCATGTGTTTACCTTTGTATCTTTGTTCATAGGTAGAATATAAACTTAGTGGGGGGCAATGAGAGTGTCAAATTCACTTTTATGTTCCAACTGCCTTGATTTCAATAGTTAATTAAGGCCCACCCAACTAAACAGTTCATATTTCTAATTCTCTTTAATTTAGGTCATTTACTTTGTTTGACCTTTGGATCTCCTATGTCCCTTAAGAGGAGGATATTTGATATTTGTTTAAAATATTGTATGAAAGTCTATATAATTTGGTCCCTAGTCATTTCTAACAAGAATATTCTAGTTCTTTGTCAGAAAAAAAAAAGAGAGAGAAATATATGTAGGCTTCAACCTGGTAACTCAAAAATGCCTTGGAAGCTACAGTTTCTTCAAAACCAATTGAGGTCAGCGACATCACAGTGCTCTTTCTGAGGACGTTTGCTTCTTCAGCAACATCAGGCAGACAAATGTCTGTGAAATGACACTCCCCTTCTACCAGCAGAAGAAAACTGGACTCAGCCCTGTGTGTGTTGGAGCTTTGCATTTCTCTGGGAAGCAGAAGTGGCCTAACTTTCAAACTTACCACAGAACATTCTCCCTCAGAATGCCTGTAGCACAGGTTCCACATCAAAGGGAGCAGAATGCTAACAGCAGAGAATCGACATGACAGGAAAGACACACTTAGTGTTCAAGTCTGTATAGGCAGTGGCTTCATATTGAACTTCTTCAATCTTCAGTGAAGCATGAGAGAAAAACAGAGACACACAAAAGAAAACTCACAGAAATCCCTGGATTCCTCTACACTGGAGAGACTGCTGGTGATTGATTAAGGTCACACTTTCATTATTTGAAGTCAGCTTAGTATTAGAGAAACATCTTTGCAGATCAAGACTTTAGCCCAAGCTATGTGGATATGTTTCAGAGAGTTCAAGAAGTCCCTGAAATAACAGGGAAACAATTTTTCCAATATACCAGTTTGTGCATGTGACAAAAATGTCACTTGAGACATTCTCTGGCTTTAGAGCCTTAGATAAATTTCCACCAAACTTTTGTTTCAGGGCCTGGGGCACTAAAAAGCCCCACCCACAATGTGTGTGCCTAACTTGTGCCGTTTTCTGTTTTGATATAGAATCAGGGCAGCCTGCTTTGTGCTGCAGCACCTTCAACCAAAAGTGAAGCTCTGTCTGCTCCCATTTGCCTCCAAAGGGAAATTCAATCACAGCAAATGCGTCATGAGTTTTATGGATGTAATAAAATTTGTGAGGTCATAGAGAAGCAGCTCATACAATTTCGCTGGATTTATTTCACTTCTTTCTTGTTAATATTCATACACTTTATTCTCTCGACATCTCTGTGTTCACCACATAGGGCTCTCCCTCTCTTATAAAGAGCAGTGGGAAATATTGTCCAGTCTCTACATTCCTATACGACCCTTCTAAAATCATATGCCTTCTCCAGGTCTCCTACAACGTTGGAAAATAAACATTGTCCATCTGTATTTATGCCTCTGAGTTTTCTTCCTAGAGAGATGCAAAGCTTTCACCATATCCTCAACAAGGATGTGTAAGAACCCTTGCTTTGAGCCTATGCCCATAGTGGAAGGTTCGAAGGCATATTCCATTATCAAAAAGATGGATGACACAAAACACAAGAGCTCCTGGTAGGAACAGTGTTCATCTTTTCTCTGTACCCTCAAAGGAGTTGAGATCCTCTCCAGGGCAAGGTGACTCGGCATCTCACATCCCTAATTACAATCTTACTGCTCTGAGCCTCCTTCTTGCCTATTTCCATTGTTCTTCTTCACCTTTGACCCTTTCCAGTGTGCACTCTGAAATTTTCTATATCTTATTAACAAATACACTTTCTTCACAATCTTTTCTCTGACCATTCTGTCACCAGGGCACATATAGCTTAAGAATGCATGTTCTGAAATTAGTCTTCCTGTTTTCAAGTCTGTGTTCTATTATTTACTAACTCCATGAGTTTGGGCAACTTAATCTTTCATGTATATATTGGGATAATAATAGTATTCACCTCACAAGGTATTGTGAGGATTAAATGGGTAAATATGTGCAGAGAAATTAGGACTGAGCCTAATACACAGTAAGTCTACAGAAAATGTTAACTCTTAAATTTATCATTATTATAATCATCATCCATTGCCACCTCCTTGCTCCACCTAACACGGACTCCACCATGAAGATGCCACTTCTGATGCAGCCCCCACAGTGGAGGCTCTCATTTACCACACCTACCAAACGAAAAGCCTAGACAGAAAAGTTTGTCAGAATGTCGACTCAGCAACATGTTATTTCAACATCCACATGCCTTTTAGTTATTTGACCTCCTCAGATCTGGTTGTCTTCATTTACATTCCCGAACACTCCTTGATTGTTCATTATTCAGAATGCATGCAGGTCAAATATCTTAAACCTCAATATGCTACTCTTTGGGCACAACCATCTAATCGTCCACATCCCTCAAGCCACTATGTTGGTACTATGATCTCACTGAGACCTGGGATTCTATGGTCTTCCATTTTCTCGCAGTGTAGCAGACTGCTACTGGCCTCCCGGCCTCCCTTCTCCATCTTGCCTGAATGCTGCAGTTCATCTGCGGCACTACCCCATCTACAATCCTCTCAACTCTCTGGTACCTCTGCCCTTCTTCGATTTTCTTCAAGCATAAACTCATCCTAAATTAGTGATACAAACTCTTCTCTCTTTTCCTATAACAGAATGGTAAGAATCCAGAAAAGATATTATTTTGTGACCTTAGGCCATTAAAGATAATTTTTTTAATTTCAGTAGGGTTGGCAATACCACTAGAAGTAGTATATTCAGATCACTTTATTCTTTGTCCAGAGAGAGGACTGTGGTGAGCTGTGAATATATTTAACTGCAGATTTCAAAGGCTGGGGTAAAAGTGACAGAATGGAGGGGAGGAGCCAAGATGGCCGAATAGGAACAGCTCCGGTCTACAGCTCCCAGCGCGAGCGACGCAGAAGACAGGTGATTTCTGCATTTCCATCTGAGGTACCGTGTTCATCTCACTAGGGAGTGCCAGACAGTGGGCGCAGGTCAGTGGGTGAGCGCACCGTGCGCCAGCCGAAGCAGGGGCGAGGCATTGCCTCACTCGGGAAGCGCAAGGGGTCAGGGAGTTCCCCTTCCAGGGGTGACAGACGGCACCTGGAAAATCGGGCCATTCCCACCCGAATACTGTGCTTTTCCGAAGGGCTTAGGAAACGGTGCCCCAGGAGAGTATAGCCCGCACCTGGCTCAGAGGGTCCTACGCCCACGGAGTCTCGCTGATCGCTAGCACAGCAGTCTGAGATCAAACAGCAAGTCGGCAGCGAGGCTGGGGGAGGGGCGCCCGCCATTGCCCGGGCTCGCTTAGGTAAACAAAGCAGCCTGGAAGCTTGAACTGGGTGGAGCCCACCACAGCTCAAGGAGGCCTGCCTGCCTCTGTAGGCTCCACCTCTGGGGGCAGGACACAGACAAACAAAAAGACAGCAGTAACCTCTGCAGACTTAAATGTCCCTGTCTGACAGCTGTGAGGAGAGCAGTGGTTCTCCCAGCACGCAGCTGGAGATCTGAGAACGGGCTGACTGCCTCCTCAAGTGGGTCCCTGACCCCTGACCCCCGAGCAGCCTAACTGGGAGGCACCCCCCAGCAGGGGCAGACTGACACCTCACACGGCCGGCCAGATACTCCAACAGACCTGCAGCTGAGGGTTCTGTCTGTTAGAAGGAAAACTAACAGAAAGGACATCCACACCAAAAACCCATCTGTACATCACCATCATCAAAGACCAAAAGTAGATAAAACCACAAAGATGGGGAAAAAGCAGAGCAGAAAAACTGGAAACTCTAAAAACCAGAGTACCTCTCCTCCTCCAAAGGAACGCAGTTCCTCACCAGCAACGGAACAAAGCTGGACAGAGAATGACTTTGACGAGCTGAGAGAAGAAGGCTTCAGACGATCAAATTACTCCGAGCTACGGGAGGATATTCAAACCAAAGGCAAAGAAGTTGAAAACTTTGAAAAAAATTTAGAAGAATGTATAACTAGAATAACCAATACAGAGAAGTGCTTAAAGGAGCTGATGGAGCTGAAAACCAAGGCTCGAGAACTACGTGAAGAATGCAGAAGCCTCAGGAGCCGATGCGATCAAATGGAAGAAAGGGTATCAGCCCTGGAAGATGAAATGAATGAAATGAAGCGAGAAGGGAAGTTTAGAGAAAAAAGAATAAAAAGAAACGAGCAAAGCCTCCAAGAAATGTGGGACTATGTGAAAAGACCAAATCTACGTCTGATTGGTGTACCTGAAAGTGACGGGGAGAATGGAAACAAGTTGGAAAACACTCTGCAGGATATTATCCAGGAGAACTTCCCCAATCTAGCAAGGCAGGCCAACATTCAGATTCAGGAAATACAGAGAACGCCACAAAGATACTCCTCGAGAAGAGCAACTCCAAGACACATAATTGTCAGATTCACCAAAGTTGAAATGAAGGAAAAAATGTTAAGGGCAGCCAGAGAGAAAGGTCGGGTTACCATCAAAGGGAAGCCCATCAGACTAACAGCGGATCTCTCGGCAGAAACCCTACAAGCCAGAAGAGAGTGGGGGCCAATATTCAACATTCTTAAAGAAAAGAATTTTCAACCCAGAATTTCATATCCTGCCAAACTAAGCTTCATAAGTGAAGGAGAAATAAAATACTTTACAGACAAGCAAATGCTGAGAGATTTTGTCACCACCAGGCCTGCCCTAAAAGAGCTCCTGAAGGAAGCGCTAAACATGGAAAGGCACAACCGGTACCAGCCACTGCAAAATCATACCGAAATGTAAAGAACATCGAGACTAGGAAGAGACTGCATCAACTAACGAGCAAAATATCCAGCTAACATCATAATGACAGGATCAAATTCACACATAACAATATTAACTTTAAATGTAAATGGACTAAATGCTCCAATTAAAAGACACAGACTGGCAAACTGGATAAAGACTCAAGACTCATCAGTGTGCTGTATTCAGGAAACCCATCTCACGTGCAGAGACACACATAGGCTCAAAATAAAAGGATGGAGGAAGATCTACCAAGCAAATGGAAAACAAAAAAAGGCAGGGGTTGCAATCCTAGTCTCTGATAAAACAGACTTTAAACCAACAAAGATCAAAAGAGACAAAGAAGGCCATTACATAATGGTAAAGGGATTAATTCAACAAGAAGAGCTAACTATCCTAAATATATATGCACCCAATACAGGAGCACCCAGATTCATAAAGCAAGTCCTGAGTGACCTACAAAGAGACTTAGACTCCCACACATTAATAATGGGAGACTTTAACACCCCACTATCAACATTAGACAGATCAACGAGACAGAAAGTCAACAAGGATACCCAGGAATTGAACTCAGCTCTGCACCAAGCGGACCTAATAGACATCTACAGAACTCTCCACCCCAAATCAACAGACTATACATTTTTTTCAGCACCACACCACACCTATTCCAAAATTGACCATATACTTGGAAGTAAAGCTCTCCTCAATAAATGTAAAAGAACAGAAATTGTAACAAACTGTCTCTCAGATCACAGTGCAATCAAGCTAGAACTCAGGATTAAGAATCTCACTCAAAACTGCTCAACTACGTGGAAACTGAACAACCTGCTCCTGAATGACTACTGGGTACATAACGAAATGAAGGCAGAAATAAAGATGTTCTTTGAAACCAATGAGAACCAAGACACAACATACCAGAATCTCTGGGATGCATTCAAAGCAGTGTGTAGAGGGAAATTTATAGCACTAAATGCCCACAAGAGAAAGCAGGAAAGATCCAAAATTGACACCCTAACATCACAATTAAAAGAACTAGAAAAGCAAGAGCAAACACATTCAAAAGCTAGCAGAAGGCAAGAAATAACTAAAATCAGAGCAGAACTGAAGGAAATAGAGACACAAAAAACCCTTCAAAAAATAAATGAATCCAGGAGCTGGTTTTTTGAAAGGATCAACAAAATTGATAGACCGCTAGCAAGATTAATAAAGAAAAAAAGAGAGAAGAATCAAATAGATGCAATAAAAAATGATAAAGGGGATATCACCACCGATCCCACAGAAATACAAACTACCGTCAGAGAATATTACAAACACCTCTATGCAAATAAACTAGAAAATCTAGAAGAAATGGATAAATACCTCGACACATACACCCTCCCAAGACTAAACCAGGAAGAAGTTGAATCTCTGAATAGACCAATAACAGGAGCTGAAATTGTGGCAATAATCAATAGCTTACCAACCAAAAAAAGTCCAGGTCCAGATGGATTCACAGCCGAATTCTACCAGAGGTACAAGGAGGAGCTGGTACCATTCCTTCTGAAACTATTCCAATCAATAGAAAAAGAGGGAATCCTCCCTAACTCATTTTATGAGGCCAGCATCATCCTGATACCAAAGCCTGGCAGAGACACAACAAAAAAAGAATTTTAGACCAATATCCTTGATGAACATTGATGCAAAAATCCTCAATAAAATACTGGCAAACAGAATCCAGCAGCACATCAAAAAGCTTATCCACCATGATCAAGTGGGCTTCATCCCTGGGATGCAAGGCTGGTTCAATATACGCAAATCAATAAATGTAATCCAGCATATAAACAGAACGAAAGACAAAAACCACATGATTATCTCAATAGATGCAGAAAAGGCCTTTGACAAAATTCAACAACCCTTCATGCTAAAAACTCTCAATAAATTAGGAATTGATGGGACGTATCTCAAAATAATAAGAGCTATTTATGACAAACCCACAGCCAATATCATACTGAATGGGCAAAAACTGGAAGCATTCCCTTTGAAAACTGGCACAAGACAGGGATGCCCTCTCTCACCACTTCTATTCAACATAGTGTTGGAAGTTCTGGCCAGGGCAATTAGGCAGGAGAAGGAAATCAAAGGTATTCAATTAGGAAAAGAGGAAATCAAATTGTCCCTGTTTGCAGATGACATGATAGTATATCTAGAAAACCCCATTGTCTCAGCCCAAAATCTCCTTAAGCTGATAAGCAACTTCAGCAAAGTCTCAGGATACAAAATCAACGTGCAAAAATCACAAGCATTCTTATACATCAATAACAGACAAACAGAGAGCCAAATCATGAGTGAACTCCCATTCACAATTGCTTCAAAGAGAATAAAATACCTAGGAATCCAACTTACAAGGGATGTGAAAGACCTCTTCAAGGAGAACTACAAACCACTGCTCAAGGAAATAAAAGAGGATACAAACAAATGGAAGAACATTCCATGCCCATGGGTAGGAAGAATCAATATCATGAAAATGGCCATCCTTCCCAAGGTAATTTACAGATTCAATGCCATCCCCATCAAGCTACCAATGACTTTCTTCTCAGAATTGGAAAAAACTACTTTAAAGTTCATATGGAACCAAAAAAGAGCCCGCATCGCCAAGTCAATCCTAAGCCAAAAGAACAAAGCTGGAGGCATCACACTACCTGACTTCAAACTATACTACAAGGCTACAGTAACCAAAACAGCATGGTACTGGTACCAAAACAGAGATATAGATCAATGGAACAGAACAGAGCCGTCAGAAATAATGCCACATATCTACAAGTATCTGATCTTTGACAAACCTGACAAAAACAAGAAATGGGGAAAGGATTCCCTATTTAATAAATGGTGCTGGGAAAACTGGCTAGCCATATGTAGAAAGCTGAAACTGGATCCCTTCCTTACACCTTATACAAAAATCAATTCAAGATGGATTAAAGACTTAAATGTTAGACCTAAAACCATAAAAACCCTAGAAGAAAACCTAGGCATTACCATTCAGGACATAGGCATGGGCAAGGACTTCATGTCTAAAACACCAAAAGCAATGGCAACAAAAGCCAAAATTGACAAATGGGATCTAATTAAACTCAAGAGCTTCTGCACAGCAAAAGAAACCACCATCAGAGTGAACAGGCAACCTACAAAATGGGAGAAAATTTTCGCAACCTACTCATCTGACAAAGGGCTAATATCCAGAATCTACAATGAACTCCAACAAATTTACAAGAAAAAAACAAACAACCCCATCAAAAAGTGGGCGAAGGACATGAACAGACACTTCTCAAAAGAAGACATTTATGCAGCCAAAAAACACATGAAAAAATGCTCACCATCACTGGCCATCAGAGAAATGCAAATCAAAACCACAATGAGATACCATCTCACACCAGTTAGAATGGCAATCATTACAAAGTCAGGAAACAACAGGTGCTGGAGAGGATGTGGAGAAATAGGAACACTTTTACACTGTTGGTGGGACTGTAAACTAGTTCAACCCTTGTGGAAGTCAGTGTGGCGATTCCTCAGGGATCTAGAACTAGAAATTCCATTCGACCCAGCCATCCCATTACTGGGTATATACCCAAAGGACTATAAATCATGCTGCTATAAAGACACATGCACACGTATGTTTATTGCGGCATTATTCACAATAGCAAAGACTTGGAACCAACCCAAATGTCCAACAATGATAGACTGGATTAAGAAAATGTGGCACATATACACCATGGAATACTATGCAGCCATAAAAAATGATGAGTTCACGTCCTTTGTAGGGACATGGATGAAATTGGAAATCATCATTCTCAGTAAACTATCGCAAGAACAAAAAACCAAACACCGCATATTCTCACTCATAGGTGGGAATTGAACAATGAGAACACATGGACACAGGAAGGGGAACATCACACTCTGGGGACTGTTGTGGGGTGGGGGGAGGGGGGAGGGATAGCACTGGGAGATATACCTAATGCTAGATGACGAGTTGGTGGGTGCAGCGCACCAGCATGGCACATGTATACATATGTAACTTACCTGCACATTGCGCACATGTACCATAAAACCTAAAGTATAATAATAATAATAATAATAATAAAAGAAAAAAATAAAAAAAAAAAAAAAAAAAAATTCTTCCTGTGTCCACGCTGTGCACATGTACCCTGAAACTTAAAGTATAATAAAAAAAATTCTTAATTCAAAAAAAAAAAAAAAAAAAAAAGTGACAGAATGGAAGTACAAGCTATATGTTCCTATAATGTAGACTGTCTAAAGTCCATTTTCTGTAATAAAGAGTACTAATATTGTGATTAGTTTCAATTAATTTTTTGTTACTAATGCTTATCACAGACATATATGATTGCTGAATGTATAAATTATATAACTAATAAGATAAAAAGCAAGGGGCATGGAAAGTAGAAAAAGTAAGAATGAGAGATAGGCTTTCTGAAGATAAAAAGAGGTAAGACATGTAAAACATTTAGTACATTGCTTATTACATGGTAGCCCTCTAAGTTCTAGAATTTTATCTCATATTTCTTCTCATTTTCTCCCTTGTATTTCTTATTCTCCTTCTCTCCTCTTTGTTTTGCATTATAAATATTATCATTATCAATACTATGAAATTATTAATCTAAGAGAATCAACCTCAGCAAGCCAATACATATGGACAGAAGTTAAGAAGTCAAAATGAAGAGAAACCCCTTGTCTGATTAAGTTTGCAGAGGCTTTTCACAGTCTTTATAACTGAAGGCCACTTGGCCAAGATGAGAGATATTGGTAAATTTTGTAGCCCTAAGTGCTTTAGGTAGAAGGTATATTTATATAGAGTTTCTGTTATCCATGATGTTCCCATTAGTTCAATAACTGCATGAGTACGTCTCCTGAATTACGTAATGCTCTATTACACACATACCTATTGATGTAAGATAGGAGGAACACCAATGTGGATATGCCTTAAGTGTTGGAGGACACATCTAGCTTTTATTTTATCCCCTTACCATATATACTGTCACAGGTAAGTAATTTATTCTACAAGCACATATATATTTATTCATTCAACAATCATATATGTGTTGTGCCAAGAACTAGTACCAAAAATTAATTTAAAATAATCATAGTATTGGTATTCTTCATTATAGAAAATGGAATTTAGACCCAGTCTGCCTGTTTGAAAAATAAAAATTATAGTAACTGCTTATCTACATTAAAGAAGTATTGGGAGAATGGTTGTAACAAATAAGTCAAAATTATTCACATAATTGTGATATACCAAAAATATTATTTCTTCTTTTAAAGTTAACTAGATTAACAGTTCAGGGCCATACAGTACACTCTGTGTGTTCTAATTTCAGCCATGACATGTATGAAGTATTTTAAATATGATAATGAAAAGATTATGTCTTACAGGACACCCAAAAGTACAATTTGGTTAATTCATGAAGTTTAGAAAATGAATGAATAGTAGTGGTTTTATTCCTACATAGTGTGTATGTGTGTGCATGTGTGCCTGTGTGTGTGTGTGTGTGTGTGTGTAGGTTTTACTCTTAACATAGTGGTGCTTTTCAATGTTTATCTACAACTTGTATAAAAAATAAAGTCAAGCTTACCAAATTTGAAGGTGACTTAAAAATATAAACACAGTATACATAATAAATGTCATGGCTGTATTTCAAAAAATAGGTATAACATGGTATACAAACTGAAACAAATAAGATTAACTTTATTAAAAAGAGCTAAGAACTTCTATATTTAGGTTATAAAATCAGCTAAACAAGCATAGGTTGACAGGCAGCAAAATGTTTAACACTTCACGTGAAAAGAAAAAAGACTTTGTAGTAAGAGTTTAACATTTGTGTAACTGGCTACATCCCCATTCTCACCGCTAAGTATTCCCTCATGAGAGTCCTAGACTGCAGTCTTGAATATATATTGCACAGAAAACAGAAAGAAACAGTCTTATATATTCTTTCCTGGTCAGACAACCTAATGAATAGTTGGAAGAATAAGGAATTTTCAACTTGGAGAAGAAAATTATATAGGGAGAGTCTATGTTCAAACAGCCAACAGCTACTAGGTGGAAAATGGTTTGAACTTATTATTATGTTAAAGAGAAAAGTGAGGTCTGATAGGTTGATGTTCTAGGAACAAGGGTTTAACTAGCAATATTTCTAATATTGTGAACCCTCCAGGCTTCCTGTCCTGGACACATTAAAGTAAGTGTTCATTTCCCTTTTATCTGATGTAAGAATTATTCCTGCCTGAAGAGAGGCCTTGGACTTGATTTCAAAAATTTTCTTCAAGCTAAAATCCTGTGAATCCTGAGTCTCCATGTGATTTGTTCATATTTCAAGGAAAAACACATGAAAAAAATCAGTAGTTTTATATGCAAAATGTGGTTTTAGTTAACTGGGGGAGAGGGTATTGGTTACCAGACCTGCATTATATGCTTGGCTTTGCAACTCACTTGAGTGAACTTGAAGAGATTACTTAATCTTCTACCAGTGAAGGAGAGGTAAGAGGCTCCATTATCACACATTTAACCTGTAAAATTATTTCTACTAATGAAAGCCCATGGAGAAGCTCAATATGCAAACAGAAATACATTCCCAGCTGGTGTGATTTCAGTAGGAATGGTCATGGCCTACCCAATTCCTTGTCCTGACTCCATGCAATGATATGACTCCACAGTCAGCCCGTGATGGGGCTTCATAGACATCCAGAGCCTGCTTACAGTCAAGTTTCAACACAAACCAACCAACCTGAGGTAAATGGCTTCTAGAATCTTTTCACCTCTATCTGAATTTACATTGTTTAGATACATAATGTGTCTTGAAAATCAATCATGTTTTATCTCTGTCCAAAATGTTTTTTATTTGATATTAACATTCAGCTTACATCAAAGAATTTTAGCATTGAAAAGGCATTGTTTTATGGCTTATTTTAATACTATTCAAAAAGGTATGATAAAATAAATAGCTCTATTTTTCGTTTCCCTATTTATACTTTAAGTGAATATAAAACATTTTTCTTATACTATTAATATGTAGTTACATGTTGTTTGCCACACATTCTTCACATATACATTTCATATGTATTTCATACATGATTGATAGCATACAGTATATATAAATATGTAATGCATTTATATATGGACCACATTTAAAATCCTTTTTTTCAATGGGTAAAAACCCCAAGGAAATATTTTAGCTCCTTTCAACCTAATTTAAAAACATCACCAGTTTCCAAGTAGCAATGTAAAATGAATGTGCAATTAATAGTTCTAAGAAATGGGAATAGCATAATATTTTCACTGTGATGAACTTCTGGCATTTAAAAGGACTTTAATATGGATATCAAGTATCTCAAGATACAATTTAGTTGTGAATAGTTAGGTTTGTGAGCAAGGATGAAATCTCCAGCTGGAATATTCAAAGATAATCATTTAAAGATTTTCTAGTTTTCATGATTGGCCAAAAATAAAATTGTTAAACTTAACTCGTAACCCAGTAAGAGAAAAATTAAACTAAAATAGTCACTAATATAGGTAGAAATAATAAGAGGCAGATGAAAACAAGCAACAAAAAGAAATAATAAGATATTGATGAAAACAAGTAATTACAGGACACTCATCATTTCCCACGATAGAACTGATATTTCTTAAATGCTATCATCACAGTGTACTTAGCACTAGTCAAGACTTTATTAAAATACTCAATCTTGTTTATGGTGAACAAATTAAGTTACCTGTGGGACTACAAAGAAATCTCTGAAGAAAGTTACAAATATCTTTCACTAACAAACTAGCATATGTCTTAAGTCATAACATGTAAATTTTGAATATTTTGACCACAGTTTCCTCACTGAACTATTGCATAAATATCTGTAATTCAATACTGTTAAATCCTTGAAGCATAGATCCTAAGAGGGAAGCACAAATAGGCAATATCATTGATCTTGATATTGAGGCATGTGCCACTTATCAGAAAACAGTAAACACAGGCTTCTGCAGTTACCCGAAACTCTCTTGAAAAATGACCTAACACAAGAAGAAAGCTAACTCCTCTCCTGTTCCTGTGTTCTCCTTCATTGTTTTTATTAACCAAAGTCCTGAAAGAGTGGTTTGCACTCTGTCAGCACTTCCTCTACTGTTAATGACTTAGCCTTATGTAATCTGGTGTTTTCTTTCATCATTCAACTAAAAAGTCTTCACTTCAGATCACAAACGGCCTTCCAGTGGCAAATTGAATGGACACTTTTAAATTATATAACCTGATCTTACTCTAGCATTTGAACAGATTTTGATTGCACGTAATTATTGTGATTCTGTTCTCTTCTGGTTCAATTATTACTCCTCTGAGTATAATTTTCACTCGCTGACTGATTTCCTTTTTGCCACTTGGCTCTAAATGTTAGTGTTCCTCAAGGTTCCATGCAACGCCCTCATTTTCTCTGTGTACTTAGTCTCACCAGGCAAACTCCTCCACCCCGGGGTTTTCAGCAATCATCTATATCACAAAGCCACAGACAGTGAGGTGTCTGGCTTTGTTGCTCGTCTACTTTCCAATGCCACTTTTTCAACTAAATAAATGATTTTTCCTCTAGTGTATTCCATAGGCAGCCAAAATTAAGTATGTTTAAAGTAGCACTTCTTAATTCAAACTTCAAATTCTTCCCAGTTAATTTTATCACGATTTCATTGGGTAGCCACATTAGAAACTTTAGATCCTCCTTAAATCTTCCATCTACTTCACCTTCTACTCCCAACACCAGTAGATTATTAATACTATGCACTGCTTATCTTCCCAGGTCAATATTTCTATAATTATTACCTCTGTCCATTTTCCTCTGCCTTACTTTACTTTATTCTTCTTGCCTCAAATCTTACTTTCTCTAATTCATTCTCCTTACTGTTAACTAAAATCATCTTTTAAAAACACAAAGAAAATATACTTGATATCTTAATTAAAAATACTTAATATTGCCCTATTGGATAAAGGACATAATTCAACTTCTTAACCATGACATACAAGTGCACATAAAATTATTGATGCAGCCCTTCTCCACCCTACCCACAATACATAGCACACATGGCCTCTTTTACCTCTTCAAGAATCCTCCATTATTCCCATTTCTTTTGCATTTTCAATATCTCCCATTAGCTCCACTTTTCAGCATAGATACATGCATATTATAAGTTTAAATGTAAACTGTTTGTATTTCCTTCATCTGTTTCTGTATAGCTATTAGTCCTACATTTACTCCCCTATTACTGCTATAATTTCGCTTTTTCTGTCACCTTATTGCCTGTGCCACCAGCTATGTTAAGCAATGTTCCTCTAATGAACAAATTCAGTAGGCATTATTTAGAACTTACCTTTTATAAGTACTCAGCAGGATTTGATATTTTTAGTCTCTTTCTTTTTAAATAAATCCACCCCTTGGCTTTTATTATATGACTCTCCCCACTCTCTACCTACGCATCTGCCTATGAGATGATGGAGTTTCTCGGGATCCCTAACAAGTGCACTTTTTTTCTCTTTCTGAATCTATACACTATCTCTGGAAAAATCCACCTACATCTATGGATTCATCTATAGTATTTTTTTGCTCTGCTTTTCAAATTGAGATACGTAGCTTAGTTCTTGGTTTTCGTTTTTGTTTCTTCTAAACTACCAACTTAAATCCACATAACTATTTACTGGACATCTTTATCAGATGACCCTGCAAATACTTTAAACTGAAGATGTCTACAGATTGAACCAATAATCTAAAGTGACCCAAAGCTAGGCAAAATAGTGTCAAGGCCTTCCACCATCAGGCAAAACAGTAATCTGGGAAATATACTAAATTATTCCTGTGCTCTTTCTACCATCATCACCACAGAAAATATGTTACCAAGAACTTTCAATGCTGTCTCTTAAATATCTTTCACATTCACCATCTGTCATTCCCTCTGTCTTTATTCAAATCTCATCCTTCTCTCACCAAGATCAACGTAGTCTCATTACTAAGTTCTCAACCACTTTTCACATGAACTACATAAAACAGAAAATGAGAACATAGTATAAATTAACAAAAATTACATTTGTGAATTAAAATAATATGGCTACTTATTTATGTGTATTATAATTTAAAAGCTGAAAAGAAATTTAGTTATAACCAAAGATTCTATCTGAAATGGAAAAAGAATGAAAAAATTCTCATAATGAGAAAAATCAATAAATAAAGACAAAAGAATATTCTTTGCTTTTTGCTTACAAATTCTTGTTTTGTACTGACAAAGAAATTTTGAGTTAGAAGAAGTCTCATTACCCACACAGCTCAGATTGAAAAGAGAGGAGAAAAAGTGGCATGATGAATCATTATTAATCTCAGGCCTCTGGTGAACACACAGTAAATTGGATTTCTTTCTTTCTTTGTTTCTTTTTTTGGCTCACTGTAAGCTCCGCCTCCCGGGTTCACGCCATTCTCCTGCCTCAGCCTCCCAAGTAGCTGGGACTATGGTGCCCACCACCACACCTGGCTAATTTTTTTGTATTTTTTTAGTAGAGACAGGGTTTCACCGTGTTAGCCAGGATGGTCTCGATCTCCTGGCATCATGATCTGCCCGCCTCGGCCTCCCAAAGTGCTGGGATTACAGGCATGAGCCACTGGTATTTCTTTCTTTCTAAGATGGGTCAACTAAGAACCCCTGTTAAGGCTTTGTGTTTTAGAAGGCTGGTGCTATGGACTGAATGTGTCCTCCCGAAATTAATATATGAATCTCTAATCCCAGCTGTGATGGCACTTGGATATGGAGCCTTGGGAGGTAAGTAGGTGTAGATGAGGTCATGAGAGTGGAGCTCCCACAAGGGGATTAGTGTCCTTATAAGAAGAGGAAGATATCGAAGTTTTTCTCCCTCTCCCATGGGAGGATGGACATCTATAAGCCAGAAAAAGTGGCCTCACTAGAACAGAATTACCTAGCACATTGATCTTAGACTTCTCAGGCTCCAGAACTGTGAGGAAATAAATTCTTGCAGTTCAAGCCACTCAGTCTAGAGTATTTTGTTACGGCAACTGGAACAGACTAAGGCAATTAGTTTGTTTAGTTTTAGACAGCTAAGAGCTGATAACATGCTATGAAGAAAATCCAGTTTTTGTTATTTTCTCATGCTCACGTTGACTCTACATGAAAATCCTGCCAAACAAAATAATCATTTAGTAGTGGGCCATCTTTGTAATTCTTTTGTGGCGATCTAAATTTGATATATAACATTTATTTTCCAGGTCCAAAAAGCTTACAAAGAAATTTTTATATCACTATCCTAAGCCAATACATCCAAGTTTTTGTTCATTTTTGAAATAAATCAATGCAGTGGTTGTTGTGCACCCTGTTGAAAAGCAATGGCTAATTACACTTGTTAGAAATCACCTTGAGTAAAGTAAAATACAACATAATTAAGAGTAGATACAGAAAATGAGAAATCTGAAAGTAGGCATTGTTTTAGCCACTCAATGATATCAAGGGCAGTATTTCTCTGAATATCTGTGGCTGCAAATGGCTGTGATAATTCTAATTTGGGGTCTAAATCCAGGCAAGAAGAAGGAAGGAAGATGCCTGCTGCATCTGTTCTTTTTAACAGGAAAGCAAAAGATTTCCTAGAAACATTTCCATGAGACTACTTTTAATATATCATTGACCAGAACTGTACCACCTGGGCACCCACAGTGTGAAGGGAGACTGTAACAGCAAGTCTCAAGCTGTTTCAACCCTTACAGTAGAGGCAGGGAAGGAGAAGAGGATTGGGAATGGGTTTCTGGTTAATCAACCAATAGCATCTGCTACTCCAATTATCCATCAACTGATCCACAATTACTATTATTATTATTTATTACAAAAGCTAACCAGAATGCCTCAACTCTTAGAAACATAGGATTTAAAATATCACTTCAAGGAAACAGGTTCTTTCTATCTTTGAATACCTTTCATAGTATTAGGTCGAGTCAGGGTGACTTATCTCCTTAACAAAATGAAGAAAAAGTTTTAGACATGAAGTCCTTGCCCATGCCTATGTCCTGAACGGTAATGCCTAGGTTTTCTTCTAGGGTTTTTATGGTTTTAGGTCTAACGTTTAAGTCTTTAATCCATCTTGAATTAATTTTTGTATAAGGTGTAAGGAAGGGATCCAGTTTCAGCTTTCTACATATGGCTAGCCAGTTTTCCCAGCACCATTTATTAAATAGGGAATCCTTTCCCCATTGCTTGTTTTTCTCAGGTTTGTCAAAGATCAGATAGTTGTAGATATGCGGTGTTATTTCTGAGGGCTCTGTTCTGTTCCATTGATCTATATCTCTGTTTTGGTACCAGTACCATGCTCTTTTGGATATTGTAGCCTTGTAGTATAATTTGAAGTCAGGTAGCGTGACGCCTCCAGCTTTGTCCTTTTGGCTTAGGATTGACTTGGCGATGAGGGCTCTTTTTTGGTTCCATATGAACTTTAAAGTAGTTTTTTCCAGTTCTGTGAAGAAAGTCATTGGTAGCTTGATGGGGATGGCATTGAATCTATAAATTACCTTGGGCAGTATGGCCATTTTCACGATATTGATTCTTCCTACCCATGAGCATTGAATGTTCTTCCCCTTCTTTGTATCCTCTTTTATTTCATTGAGCAGTGGTTTGTAGTTCTCCTTGAAGAGGTCCTTCATGTCCCTTGTAAGTTGGATTCCTAGGTATTTTATTCTCTTTGAAGCAATTGTGAATGGGAGCTCACTCATGATTTGGCTCTCTGTTTGTCTGTTATTGATGTGTAAGAATGCTTGTGATTTTTGTACATTGATTTTGTATCCTGAGACTTTGCTGAAGTTGCTTATCAGCTTGAGGAGATTTTGGGCTGAGACAATGGGGTTTTCTAGATATACAATCATGTCATCTGCAAACAGGGACAATTTGGCTTCCTCTTTTCCTAATTGAATATCCTTTATTTCCTTCTTCTGCCTAATTGCCCTGGCCAGAACTTCCAACACTATGTTGAATAGGAGTGGTGAGAGAGGGCATCCCTGTCTTGTGCCCGTTTTCAAAGGGAATGCTTCCAGTTTTTGCCCATTCAGTATGATATTGGCTGTGGGTTTGTCATAGATAGCTCTTATTATTTTGAGATACGTCCCATCAATACCTAATTTATTGAGAGTTTTTAGCATGAAGGGTTGTTGAATTTTGTCAAAGGCCTTTTCTGCATCTATTGAGATAATCATGTGGTTTTTGTCTTTGGTTCTGTTTATATGCTGGATTACATTTATTGATTTGCGTATATTGAACCAGCCTTGCATCCCAGGGATGAAGCCCACTTGATCATGCAGGATAAGCTTTTTGATGTGCTGCTGGATTTGGTTTGCCAGTATTTTATTGAGGATTTTTGCATCAATGTTCATCAAGGATATTGGTCTAAAATTCTCTTTTTTGGTTGTGTCTCTGCCAGGCTTTGGTATCAGGATGATGCTGGCCTCATAAAATGAGTTAGGGAGGATTCCTTCTTTTTCTATTGATTGGAATGGTTTCAGAAGGAATGGTACCAGTTCCTCCTTGTACCTCTGGTAGAATTCGGCTGTGAATCCATCTGGTCCTGGACTCTTTTTGGTTGGTAAGCTATTGATTATTGCCACAATTTCAGAGCCTGTTATTGGTCTATTCAGAGATTCAACTTCTTCCTGGTTTAGTCTTGGGAGGGTGTATGTCTTGAGGAATTTATCCATTTCTTCTAGATTTTCTAGTTTATTTGTGTAGAGGTGTTCATAGTATTCTCTGATGGTAGTTTGTAGTTCTGTGGGATCAGTGGTGATACCCCTTTATCATCTTTTATTGCGTCTATTTGATTCTTCTCTCTTTTCTTCTTTATTAGTCTTGCTAGCGGTCTATCAATTCTGTTGATCCTTTCAAAAAACCAGCTCCTGGATTCACTAACTTTTGGAAGGGTTTTTTGCGTCTCTGTTTCCTTCAGTTCTGCTCTGATTTTAGTTATTTCTTGCCTTCTGCTAGCTTTTGAATGTGTTTGCTCTTGTTTTTCTAGTTCTTTTAATTGTGATGTTAGGGTGTCAATTTTGGATCTTTCCTGCTTTCTCTTGTGGGCATTTGGTGCTATAAATTTCCCTCTACACACTGCTTTGAATGTGTCCCAGAGATTCTGGTATGTTGTGTCTTGGTTCTCGTTGGTTTCAAAGAACATCTTTATTTCTGCCTTCATTTCATTATGTACCCAGTAGTCATTCAAGAGCAGATTGTTCAGTTTCCACGTAGTTGAGCGGTTTTGAGTGAGTTTCTTCATCCTGAGTTCTAGTTTGATTGCACTGTGGTCTGAGAGACAGTTTGTTATAATTTCTGTTCTTTTACATTTGCTGAAGAGAGCTTTACTTCCAACTGTGTGGTCAATTTTGGAATAGGTGTGGTGTGGTGCTGAAAAAAAAATGTGTATTCTGTTGATTTGGGGTGGAGACTTCTGTAATGGAAACAAAAGCCAAAATTGACAAATGGGATCTAATTAAACTAAAGAGCTTCTGCACAGCAAAAGAAACTACCATCAGAGTGAACAGGCAACCTACAAAATGGGAGAACATTTTCGCAACCTACTCATCTGACAAAGGGCTAATATCCAGAATCTACAATGAACTCCAACAAATTTACAAGAAAAAAACAAACAACCCCATCAAAAAGTGGGCGAAGGACATGAACAGACACTTCTCAAAAGAAGACATTTATGCAGCCAAAAAACACATGAAAAAATGCTAACCATCACTGGCCATCAGAGAAATGCAAATCATAACCACAATGAGATACCATCTCACACCAGTTAGAATGGCAATCATTAAAAAGTCAGGAAACAACAGGTGCTGGAGAGGATGTGGAGAAACAGGAACACTTTTACACTATTGGTGGGACTGTAAACTAGTTCAACCATTGTGGAAGTCAGTGTGGAAATTCCTCGGGGATCTAGAACTAGAAATACCATTTGACCCAGCCATCCCATTCCTGGGTATATACCCAAAGGACTATAAATCATGCTGCTATAAAGACACATGCACATGTATGTTTATTGCGGCACTATTCACAATAGCAAAGACTTGGAACCAACCCAAATGTCCAACAATGATAGACTGGATTAAGAAAATGTGGCACATATACACCATGGAATACTATGCAGCCATAAAAAATGATGAGTTCATGTCCTTTGTAGGGACATGGATGAAATTGGAAATCATCATTCTCAGTAAACTATCGCAAGAACAAAAAACCAAACACCGCATATTCTCACTCATAGGTGGGAATTGAACAATGAGAACACATGGACACAGGAAGGGGAACATCTCACACTGGGGCCTGTTGTGGGGTGGGGGGATTGGGGAGGGATAGCATTAGGAGATACACCTAAAGCTAAATGACGAGTTAATGGGTGAAGCACACCAGCACGGCACATGTATACATATGTAACTAACTTGCACATTGTGCACATGTACCCTAAAACTTAAAGTATAATAATAATAAAATAAAATAAAATGAAGAAAAAGTAAAGCAAGAAGATTCAAATGTCTTTACAAACATCTCAGGTCTGTGAATTTTTTTTAAGGTTATTATATTTGTATATCAGGCAAGGTTTCTTGTATGTCTTTAAGAGGGGTTGTTTTGCCTTGGAATTCAGTGCTGGTTTCCTGAAAGAAAACCAACAAGAGAACATCAGCTCAAAAGCAGTGAGGTATAGTGCTGGAGAGCTCAGCAACTGTGTCAAGTAGAGATAAGTTCAATTCCTTGTTCCAATCCCTACCAACCATATTACTGCAAGAAAGTTATTAAACCCATCTAATACTCTGTTTCCTTACCTGTAAATGAAAAATATAATATCTACCTCATAGGGAGGATCCTTGTGAAACATGAAAAGAAAAATTTATGTAGACTTAACCTTGAGACACATACTTAGTGTTATTGGGCAAATTGCTAGTTGCCTATCCAGTAGCCATTTACCATTCTATATAGGCATGTGTATAATTAAAGGCCACAACTCCTTTGCGGATAAGGGTCACCATGTGACTAGACTCTTATCAGTGAGATGTAAGCATTAAAGTTTCTCAGCCAACTTTAAAAACGGTGCCGAATAGCTGGCACATTTTGCCCTTTGTCTTTTCTTTTCTCCCAACTGATGACTGGTGTCCCAGCCATCATCTCATGACCAGCAGAGTATAAAACCAAACAACAGTCTTAAGCTTCTTGAAACTTCTTTTAAGTTATTTTTACAATAGTATGTTGCTTTATTTTGGGGTAGTATAAAATATTATCTACTCATTTTGGGGGGTTACAACTTTAGTTTCATACAAACTGTCAGCAAAGGCATACATTCAATATGGGGGACCATAGAAAATCTTAAAAAGGAGCTTGCTGTGTTTATTATCCTCAGGGTGGGAAAAAAAGCCCTCACTATCCATGGAAATCATATAAAAAAAGAAGGAAGGTTTCTTCTGTTTCTTCTGTTCTCATGAGAATCTGTCTTATAACTATGTAATAAATTATGAAAGTCCTGAAGAATATCATATTCTCTTCTCATACTTGCTACATAAATTTTTTCAATGAAAATTATATGACTCATAATCTTAAGACATATTACCAACTACAAAATGAATGATATTAGAGGAAGTCAGCTTAGCTCAAAGCTTTCCAGGCAACCCAATAATAATTTGTTGTCCTCCTTAAAAAGACATAAAGTGAATCCTGTGCTAAGAACTATTTATAATAAACAAGTAAAGGCCGAAGAGGTTGATTAAAATACCTTCAAATTGCATATTTTGACATTAAATGAAAAACCTCTTCAGAAATCTATTCATGATTAACATTTTAAGTGATCTTTAGGAGATTATTACAAGACCTATAAAGAATGGAGAAAAGCAAAGTTGAGCTACAAATAGAAAATATTAACATACTAACTTCATTTAAATTTATTTATTTTGCCTCTTCACTTGCTTCAATAATTTGATATTAATCTATTTACAACTGTTGTGAAAAACTTTCAAAAGGCAAAAGGTTTTTTTTTTTTTATAAAAAGCTCCAGAAAACAAAACAAAAAAAGAAAACAAACCTAAACATAAAACAATGGAATGACCATTTAGGTGGTGTGGAATGAAAGGTCACAACAAATCAATTACTAGGGTTGGAAAAGCATCATTGTATCTAGCAACAATCTGCATATCTTGACCTCAGCAAAACAAATTTCAATGGATCACTGAGATGGTATGAGGGTAGGTGGCTGATATATCAGTAAAGATATAAGAGAGAGAGAAACAAAATACAAGCAAAAATACCAAATAGGGTGAGAAAGAAAGTGTGACTATGTTTTTTACAACATGGCACAGTCCTCTGTTCTTTAATAATACTTTTGTCTTGCTTCACACTCAGCTATCTCTTCTTGGTGTTGCTGACATACCTGTCTCTAAGAATATCTTCTCCATAGACACCTTCTAAAGATTTACTAAGAACATTCAAAACTTGGTACACTACATATTCAAGCTGACTAGAATTGTTTATAAACATTAAGTAACTTGTGATTAATAGACAAGTAGCTCTGGCCTGACAAAGTACTTGTAGAATTTATTTTTAACATTTTAAAATAATTGTCTGCTTATTTCTTGGCTGTGTTCTTAATCTTCAATGTTATCAGATGAGTAATGTGTGAATGACTAAATTATTCCTCTGCATAAGACTTATGCTCTTTCTTGGAGGATCTATGATATAGGTCCTTGAGATAAATGCTGGAAAGTGAAAGTCACTGAGGATTTCTCCTGGAAACATATCACTGTGGCCCACTGAGAAGCTCTGAGATCATTTCCAAGAGTCTTCTTTTTAGCCCCTTGGCTAGAAACAATTATTTTGAGAAACTTTTCATCAGAAATTTGAGAGTACATAATTTCTTATTACTTAACCAAAGCTATAGGTGGAATGGCATGTGGCATTTTAAAACAAATTTAAATCCTGACTCAAGATTCAAGTTAAGTTTTAGTCTAAAAATCCTGAATACCAATTGCTCAAATATATTCATATTTCAAAATGTACACTTTGATATCAAAAAGGCTAGCAATTTTCTTGTAAGATGCACCTATTTCATCAATCATATTTTTAATACTGCTGCTGTAATTGGCATATGCTCTATCAGTAACTTTAACAGTACATCTACTCATTTGAAATATGCATCTGGAGCCTTTAAAAGCATCATAAGAGAATAATACTTGTTATATCAATTTGGCAGCATCTGTTGTATCATTTTCTATATAAAAATTAAATAGTTAAACACTGGTTCATTCCTTAATCCAACAAAAAAGAATTTATCTATGACTTTGGCTTTGCAAAGAGATAAATCTATTCATTATAATTGCTTTAAATACTATTCTGAGTTTAACAGATAGAATGCCAAAAGAAAAGAATGCCATTTCTGATATGCTTATTAACATTTTCTAAGGATTAGAAAATAATGATCTATAACAATGACAGTCAAAAGCTATTTACCTGTGTATTTTAGTGTAACTCATTGTTATCATAATGACACCACTTAAACCTCTAGAGTCTTTGTTTATATAAACCTTATGGGGTTGGAAGTTTTATCTGAAGCTTCTCTAAATCAATTCATGTAAATCTGACTAACCATTTCTCAAACTCGGTTCTTTTGTTTTCTATGTGATTTGTTTCAGGTTGTATTAAAATAAGGTTTTTCTCCTATGGCATACAAAGATTTATTTATTTTTTATTTTTCACTTTTATTTTAGGTTCAGTGTTACATGTGCAGGTTTGTTATATGGGTAAGTTGCATGTGACGGGGGTTTGCTGTACAGATTATTTCATCACCCAGCTAATAAGCATAGTATGTGATGGGTAGAGTTTTTTGATCCTTGCCCTCCTCGCACCCTCCACCCTCAAGCAGGCCCCTGGGTTGTTGTTCTCTTCTTTGTGTACCTACGTGCTGAGTGTTTAGCTTGCATTTATAAGTGAGAATATGCAGTATTTGGTTTTACGTTTCTGTGTTAGTTTACTTAGGATAATGGCCTCTGGCTCCATCCATGTTGCTGCAAAGGACATGATACTGTTTTTTTTTTATGGCTGTGTAGTATTCCATGGTGTATATATACCACACTTTCTTTATCCAGGCTTCTATTGATGGGCAAATACATTGATTCCAGGTCTTTGTTATTGTGAGTAGTGCTGTGATGAACATACACATGCATGTTTCTTTATGGTAGAATGATTTATATTCCTTTGGGTGTATACTGAATAACGGATTTTCTGGGTCAAATGGTAATTCTGTTTTAAGTTCTTTGAGGAACCACCAAACTGCTTTCCACAATAGCTGAATTAACTTACATTCTCATCAGTATCCTTTTCTCTGCAACCTCCCTAGCATCTGTTACTTTTTTACTTTTTAATAATAGCCATTTGAACTGGTGTGAGATGGTATCTCATTGTGGTTTTGATTTGCATTTCTCTAATAATTAGTGATGTTGAACATTTTTTCATATGCTTGTTGGCTGTGTGCAAGTCTTTGTTTGAAAGGTGTCTGTTCATGTCCTTTGTCCACTTTTTAAACGAAGTTGTTTGTTTTGTGCTTGTTGATTGGTTTAAGTTCCTTACAGATTTTGGATATTTGGCTTTTGTCAGAAGCATAGTTTTCAAATATGTTTACCCACATTGTATGATGTCTGTTTACTCCGTTGATATTTCGTTTTGCTGTGCAGAAGCTGTGCATGTGACAGGGATTTGCTCTACAGATTTTTTCGTCACCCAGCTAATAAGCATAGAATGTGATAGGTAGTTCTTTGATCCTCATCCTCAGGATTAATGAGGTCTCATTTGTCAATTTTTGTTTTTGTTGCAATTGCTTTCAGTATCTTTCTCATAAAATCTTTGCCAGGTCTTATGTCCAGAATAGTATATCTTAGGCTATCTTCCAAGGCTTTCTAGTTTTAGGTTTTATATTTAAGTCTTTAATTCATCTTGAGTTGTTTTTTGCAAATAATGTAAGGAAGTGTTCCAGTTTTAATCTTCTCCATATGGCTAGCCAGTTATCCCATCACCATTTATTAAATAGGAAATCTGTTCCCCATTGCTTGTTTTTATCTACTTTGTTAAAAATCAGATGGACGTAGGTGTGTGGCATTAATTCTGGGCCCTCTATTCTGTTCCGTTGGTCTATATGTCTGTTTTTGTACCAGTAACATACAGTTTTGGTTACTGTATCATTCTAGTATTCTAGTGTAGTTTGAAGCTGGGTAATGTGATGCCTCCTGCTTTGTTCATTTGTGTAAGATTGCCTTGCCTATTCAGGCTCCTTTTTGGTTCCATGTGAATTTTAAAATAGCTTTTTCTAGTTCTGTGAAGAATGTCATTGGTAGTTTTATAGGAATAGCATTGAATCTGTAAATTAGTTTGGGCAGTATGGCCATTTTAACAATATTGATTCTTCCTATCCATGAGCATGGAATGTTTTTCCATTTGTTTGTGTCATCTCTGATTTAAGTGGTCTTTTGCAATTTTCAGTGTAGAGATCTTTCACATCACTGGTTAACTGTATTTCTAGGCATTTTATTCCTTCAGTGGTTATTCTGAATACGATTGCTTTATTGATTTGGCTCTCAGCTTGGATGTTGTTGGTGTATACGACTGCTACTTATTTTGTACATTGATTTTGTATACTGAAACTTTGCTGAAGTATTTTATCAGATTAAGGAGCTTTTGGGCAAAGACTATAGGGTTTTCTAGGTATAGAATAGTATTGTCTGCAAACAGAGATAGTTTGGCTTTCTCTCTTCCTATTTAGATGTCTTTTATTTCTTTTGTCTGATTGCTCTGTCTAGGACTTCCAGTACTGTGTCGAAAAGGAGTGGTGAGAGAGGATATCCTTGTCTTGTGCAGATTTTCAAGGGGAATGCTTTCAGTCTTTGCCCATTCAGTATGATGTTGGCTGTGAGTTAGACATCTCTTACTATTGTGAAGTATGTTCCTTCAATTCCCAGTTTGTTGAGGCTTTATAACATGCAGGAATGTTTAATATTATCAACAGACTTTTCTGCATCTACTGAAATGATCATGTGCTTTTTGCTTTTTAGCTCTATGTGATGAATCACATTTATCGATTTGCATTTGTTGAAGAAAGCTTGTATCCCAGGGAAAAAGCATATTCGATTGTGGCAGATTAGCTTTTTGATGCATGCTGGGTTCACTTTCTTTGTTAGTATTTTTTCTGAAGATTTTTGCCTTTATGTTCATCAAGGCCTAAAGTTTTCCTTTTTTGTTGTGTCTCTGCCAGCATCTAGATGATGCTGGCCTCATCAAATGAATTAGGGAGGAGTCCCGCCTCATTGTTTTTTGGAATAGTTTTAGTAGGAATGGTACCTGCTCTTCCTTATACATCTGGTAGAATTTGGCTGTGAATTCATGTGATCCTGGAATTTTTCTAGTTGGTAGGCTTTTTATTACTGATTCATTTGGGAACTCATTATTTGTCTGTTAAGGGATTCAATTTCTCACTATTTAAACCTTGAGAGAGTCTATGTTCACAGCAAATTATCCATTTCATCTAGGTTTCTAGTTTGTGTGCATAGAGGTATTCATAGTCATCTCTGAGAGTTTTTTGTATTTCTGTGGGGTCAGTGATAACATCCCCTTTGTCATTTTTATTCTATTTGAATTTTCTCTTTTTTTATTAGTCAAGTTAGCAGATAATCAATCTTATTTATTCTTTCAAAAAACAAACTCTTGGAATCATTGATCTTTTGTATAATTTTACACAATTCAATTTCCTTCAGTTCAGGTTTGATTTTGATTATTTATTGTCTTCTGCTAGCTTTGGGATTCATTTGCTCTTGGTTCTCTGGTTCCCCTAGTTATGATGTTAGGTTGTAAATGTGAGATCTTTCTAACTTTTTGATGTGGGCGTTTAGAAATATAACTTGCCTCTTAACATGCTTTATCTGTGTCCCAAGCATTCTGGAATGTTGTATCTTTGTTTTTGTTCGTTTCAAAGAATTCCTTGATTATATTGTTTACCCAAAAGTCATTCAGAAGCAGGTTGTTTAGGCTAGGTGGGGTGGCTCACGCCTGTAATCCCAGCACTTTGGGAGGCTGAGGTGGGTGGATCACTTGAGGTCAGGAGTTGGAGACCAGACTGACCAATATGGTGAAAACCCTTACTACTAAAAATGCAAAAATTAGCCAGGTGCGGTGGCATATGCCTGGCTATTCTCAGCTACTTGGGAAGCTGAGACAGGAGAATTGAGAGGCAGAGGTTGCAGTGAGCTGAGACTGCACCACTGGACTCCAGCCTGGGCAACAGAGCAAGACTCCATTTCAAAAAAAAAAAAGACAAGAAAAAAAAAAGGAAGAAGCAAGTTGTTTAATTTTCATGTAATTCTGTTATTTTGAGGGATTAGCCTTGATTTCTATTTTTATTATAATTTTTTAATTCTAATTTTTGTCAGTACAGAGTAGGTGTATATATTTATAGGATATATGCAATATTTTGGTATAGGTATGCAATGACTAATAATCACATCAAGGAATATTAGGGAATCATCCCCTCTAGCATTTATCTTTGTGTTACAAACAATCCAGTTAAACTCTGTTATTTTTAAATGTACAACTATATTATTAACTATAGTCACCCTGTTGTGCTAGAAAACACTAGGTCTTATTATTAAATGACTTTTTGTACCCATTAACTATACCCACCTTCTTACCACTCCCCCATTACAATTCCCAGCCTCTGGTAACCATTCTAATATTTGCCATCTCTATGAGTTCAATTGTTATAATTTTTAGATTCCATGAATAAGTGAGAATATGCAATGTGTGTCTTTCTGTGCCTGGCTTATTTCACTTAACATGATGACCTCCAGTTTTATCCATGTTGTTGCAAATGACAGAATCTCATCATTTTCTATGTTGAACAGTACTTCATTGTGTGTTACTGCCAGATTTTCTTTATCCATTCGTCTGTTGATGAACATTTAGGTTGCTTTCAAATCTTGGCTATTGTGAACAATGAACTGAAAAGTCTGCTGCAGACATACTAGAGTTCAATTATATGCTATTTGTTTCTTTTCTCTTGCTGCTTTTAGAATCCTTTCTTTATCCTTGATCTTTGGGAGCTTTATTATTACATACCTTGAGGTAGGGTTCTTTGGTTTAACTCTGCACAGTGTTAAACTTAAACTTCTTGTACTTAAATATTGACATCTTTATCTAGGTTTGGGAAGCTCTTGGACATTATCCCTTTGAATAAACTGTCTACCACATCTCTTTCTGTACCTGATATTTAAGGCCATTAACTCTTAAACTTGCCCTTTTGAGGCTCTTTTCTAGATTTTGTATGCATGCTTCTGTGTTTTTTATTCTTTTTCCTTTTGTGTCCTCTGATTGTGTATTTTCAAACAGCCTGTCTTCAGGCTCACTACTTGTTTCTACTTCTTGAAAAATTGTGCTGTTAAGAGAATCTGATGGATTCCTCAGCATGTCAATTGCATTTTCCAACTCTAGGATTTCTGCTTGGTTCTTTTTAATTACTTCAATTTTTTTATTAAATTTATTTGATAGATTCTGAATTCCTTCTTTGTGTTTCCTCAAAACTACTCTGAAGTCTCTGTCTGAAATGTCATATATCTCTGTTTCTCCAGGACTTGTCCCTGGTGCCTTATTCAGTTTATGTGGTAAGGTCATGTTTTCCTGGATAGTGTTAATGCTTGTAGATGCTCATCAGCATCTGAGAATTGAAGAGTCAGGTATTTATTGTAGTCTCCATAGTCTGGGCTTGTTTGTGCTTGTTCTTCTCAGGAAGGTTTTCCAGGTATTCAGAGGGTCTTAGGCCACAAGCCCAATAATGCTGTGGTTTTTGCAGACTTGTAGAGGTATCATTTTGGTGGTCTTGGAAAAGATCTGGAAGAGACTCATGTTCTTTTCTCTTACTTTTTCCAAAATAACAATAAAAATAACAATAATAATAATACAGAGTTTTCTTTCTGTGCTGAGCTGCCTGGAACTGGGGATGTGATGATGCAAGAAACCCTGTTGCCCCCACCAGTGGGACTATACTTAGTCAGATCTGAGGCCAGCACAGCACTAGGCCTTGCTCAGAGCCCTTCCCCCTTCAGGGTGGCAAGTTCCCCCAGGTCACAGGCATATCTAGAGATGCTGTGTGGGACCCAGAATTTGGAGTCAAAAATGTTAGAAATTCGATACAACTGGGTAAGCTGGCACTCAAACCACATTACAAAGTTTTTCTCACTTTTTCTTCCCCTTTCTACAGGCAGAGGAGCCTCTTCCTGTGGCCAGAACCACTACTGGTTTATGGGGGGTTCTGCCAGGCCACTGCCAATGTTAGCTTAAAGCCCAGGGGCTCTTCTCTCAGCTTGTGAATGCTGCCAGGCCTAGGACTCACCATTCAGGGCAATGGGCTCCCTTCTAGCCTAGGATAGGTCTAGAAATGCCACTCAAGAGCCTATTCCTGAACTTGGGACTCCAAGAGCTGCTTGTTGCTCTACCCCATTGTAGCCAAATTGTTACCTAGGGTGCAAGACTTTTCCCTCTGCTTTCCTCAAACAGAAACAGTCTTTCACCATAGCTAGGTGGGAATGTGCTGAGTCTCTCCTGAAACCAGTACATCTCAGAACCCAAGTTTCCAGTGTGCTTCTTGGGTATTACTGATGGATTTCAGCCCAAGGGCTCTTTAGTCAGAAGATAATTAATCTTGCCAGGACTTGGCCTTTATCTTCAAGGCAGTGGGGTACCTTTTGGCCCATGATGTGTCTAGAAGTGTCTCCTGGGAGCTGGATCTGGAATGGGGACCTCCCAACTCTGCCCAGTGCCCTGTTCTACTATAGCTGAGCTGGTATCCAAGATGCAAGACAAAGTCCTCTTTACTCTTTGCTCTCCTCTCCTTAAGCAGAAAGAAGAGGTCACTTTTGTTGTTACATGCTGCACTAGCTGAAGTCAAGGGAGGGTGCAAGCATTCACTTAGTCATGCCAGCTGGTATCTCCCTAGGTCACATGCCACCTTAGTTCACTGGTTGTAATCCCAGTCTAGCACTAGGAGTTACCTAGGAATTACAATTCTTGTGTCCTGGACTCCCTTTCAAGTGTACCTAGGACCCCAGAGGACGTCAGTTCATGGTGGCAAGGCTTGCCAAGAAACTAAAGTTCTGATTTGAATGGGTGAATCCTCTATGGCCAAAGCTATTCCAAATGCTCCCTCCATGCACTGGTACTAGCTGAACCCAGCAGGGCTTTATTCTCAACCGTGACAGGACAGCACTGAGTTGTGACAGGCAGTACCTAGTCACTTTCCTCTCAAAAGTGTACAGATTCTCTCTCCATTCTGCATGGCCACTGCCAGGAGATGAGGGAGGAGCAATGTTAATGATTCACCAGTGCCTCTCCTGTCATCCTCAATGCCTTTTTAAATATGAAGTTAAAGCCAAGTACTGTGATTGCACATCTGATTTTTGGTCCTTGTGAGAGTGTTCCTGGACCAAACTGAGGGTTGGGCTGCTATTTCTCGAGGCCCAGTAATGAGATGCAGATGAACCAGGAAGGAAGAGAGTTTTTATTTATGCAACCAGTTACAGGGAGAAGGCCTGGGAATTATCACCAGACCAACTCAAAATTACAAAGTTTTCCAGAGCTTATACACCTTTTAAGCTATATGTCTATGGGTAAGTATGCATTCATCGGAAGACATAAGTGATTAACTTCTTTTAATCTATAACTAAGGTCTGAGACCTGAAGACCTGCCTCTGGGACCTTAGTAAATTTACTTTAGCTAAATGGGTCCAGGTGCTGGGGTGATTACCCCTATCTTGTCTCCTGCTAAATTACAAAGGTTTGAGGAGATCCTTCAGACCCCCAGTAAACTTATTTGTGGAGGCCTGGGGAGTTTCTTCATACCTACAATAAAACTTATTTAATCCTAAATGGGTCCTATTAAGAATTCCTTCATTATTTTGTCATGTTTTAAGGCCCAGGAAAGGCCTAGACAAAATTCTTGATGGGCTTTTGTTACATCCCAGTCTTTGTATAAGGGCATGGGCTTTTAATATTTAACTTAACCACTCAGTCAGTACTGAAACAGTTGTTATGGAAGCCTGAATTAGTGAGACCTGGCCTGCCACAACAGTGCTTTTCTGTGTGCACATAGTTGTTAAAATTTGTTGTTGTAGTGGGGGAGATAAACAGGGTAAGATTCTATTCTATAATCTTGCTCTGCCCTCTGCCTGATTTCTATTTTTATTGTGCTATAGTCTGAAAATGTGTTTGGTATCATTTGTATGTGCCATGAGCAGATAAGAAGAATTTACATTCTGTTGGTTTTGGGTGAAGAGTTCTGTAGATTTTTGCTAGGTCCATTTGTTCAAGTGTCAAGTTCAGATCTTGAATATCTTTGTTAGCTTTCTGCCCCACTGATCTAATACTATCAGTGGGGTGTTGAAATCTCTCACTATTACTATGCAGTTATCTAAGTGTTTTCACAGGTCTCTAAGAACTTGCTTTATGAATCTGAGTGGTTCTGAGTTTGGTGCATATATAATTAGGATAGTCAGGTTTTCTTGTTGAATTGAACCCTTTACCATTTTGTAATACCCTTCTTTGTCCTTTTTGATCTTTGTTGGTTTAAAGTCTGGTCTGAAATTAGAATAGCAACCTCTGCTTTCTGTTTTTCACTTGCTTGGTAGGGGTCTCTCCATCCCTTTACTTTGAGGCTAGTAGCAGCATTGCATGTGAGATAGGTCTCTTGAAGACAGCATACTATTGAGTCTTGCTTCTTTATCCAACTTGCCATTCTGTGCTTTTTAATTGGGAAATTTTGACTGTTTATATTCAAGGTTAATATTGATATGTGCAGATTTGATCCTGTTATTATATTGTTAGCTGGTTATTATTCAGACTTGTTTGTGTGATTGCTTTATAATGACAATGGTCTATGTAATTATGTGTATTTTTGTAGTGGCCAGTAATGATCTTCCTTTCCGTATTTAGCACTCCCTTCAGGACCTTTTGTAAGGCAGATCTGGTAAGGAAGCAAATTCTCTCAACATTTACTTGTCTGAAAAGGATATTATTTCTCCTTTGCTTATGAAGCTTAGTTTGGCTGGATATGAAATTTTTGGTTGGAATTTCTTTTATTTAAGCATGCCAAAACATGGGCCCCTGATCTCTTATGGCTTGAAGGGTTTCTGCTAAAATGTCTGCTGTTAGCATGAAGGGTTTCCTTTTGTAGATGACCTGCATGTTCTCTCTAGCTGCCTTTAGGCTTTTTTCTTTTATTGCAACCATGGAGAATGTGATGACTATGTGTCTTGGGAATTTTTGTGTGTATAGTATCTCACAAGTTTCTCTGTATTTCCTGAATTTGAATGTGTGCCTTTCTAGCAAGGTTGGAAAATTTTTCATGTACAATATACTGAAATATGTTTTCCAAATTGCTTTCTTTCTCTCCCTTTCTTTCAGGGATGCCAATGAGTCATAGATTTGGTCTCTTTACATAATCCCATATTTTTCAAAGGTTTTGTTTATTCTTCTTTAATATTTGTTCTTGTTTTTGTCTGGCTGAGTTATTTCACAAAATTGGTCTTTGAGCTTGGAGAGTCTTTCCTCAGCTTGGTTGATTTTACTGTTAATACTTGATATTGGATTCTGCAATTCTTAAAGTGAGGTTTTCAGTTTTTCAGCTCCATCAGATCAGCTTGGTTCTTTCTTAAAATGGCCATTTTATCTTTCATCTCCTGTATCCTTGGATTGGGTTTTGACTTTCTCCTAAATCTCAATGATCTTCCTTCCTATTTACATTCTGCATTTTATTTTTGTTATTTCACCATAAGAACCATTGCTAAGGAACAAGTGCATTTGTTTGGAAGTAAAAAGACACTCTGGCTTTTTGAGTCACCAGTGTTCTTGGGCTGGTTTTTTCTCATCTGTGTGGACTGCTGTTCCTTCAACTTTGAAGCTGTCATCCTGTGAATTTTTTTTTTTTTTTTTTTTTTTTTTGCTTTTATCTTCTTCCATGTCCTTGAGGATCTGATTTGGTATAATGTTAGTTCATTCAACTGGCTTCATTTCTGAAAGATTTTAGGGGGCGAAGGTTCAGCTCAGGAGTTCTGTGTTGCATGCTCTAACTCTGGAGGGCTGGTATCAGGCCCCTGGCTTTGTTCTTTTGCCTTTCAAGGTTAGGATCCTGCTGCACTGAAGGTGCTGAAGTGTTTCTGGACCACTGGCCACAAAGCAGGCGGTGGCAGTGGAATCTGGGGTCATTCACACACGCCAGAAGCAGCAGTAGCATGGTGGTGTTCAGGCATTTGCAGCAGCAATGGCAGAGCTGCCAGGGATTTGTGCTCATGCCAGCTGCAGTAGTGCAGTGGAATGCACATGCTCTGGTAGGGGAGGGGAGAGGAGGTCTACCCACGTGTGTGCACACCAGCAAAGTGGCTGAGGGGTGGCCACGGGTGAGTACATGCTAGTAAAGTGGCTCAGAGGGGACTGTGGTGGGGGGAGGGTGTGGGTGGCCTGGTGTACTTCAGTGGGGGCTTCTCTGCTGGAGTTCTCCAATGGCCAGGTGCAGGTTGCCAGTGAAGGTGTTATGATGTGGGCTCACAAGAAGCACCTTTATTGGGCATCCAAGGCTGCACTGCAAGTGGGCATGCCCATGCTAGAGCCTTAGAAGAGGCCAGCAAACAAGAGGATGCTCAGATCTGACTGACCATTTCTCATGGGCAAGATTGCCCTGCTCTGTTCAGTTCCAACAGTTCCCCTAAGGTTAAAGTCTCCTAAGGGAAAATAATGAGCCTTAGGTGATGGGGCATCCCTGGGTGTACTTCACTGCAGATATTCCGATCCCAAACTTTCTGGGCTCCACAAAGGCTGGAGTCATTCCCCTTCATATGGTTAGGCTTTGTGTCGCCACCCAAATCTCACTTGAATTGTAATCCCTGTAATCCCCACATGTCAAGGGAGAGGCCAGGTGGAGGTAACTGAATCATGGGAGCAGTTTCTCCCATACTGTTCTCATGATAGTGAGTTCTCACAAGATGTGATGATTTTATAAGGCACTCTTCCCCCTTCATTCAGCACTTCTCTTTCCCACAACCTTGATGGCCTTGTTTCCCCTTTGCCTTCAGCCATGACTGTAAGTTTCCTGAGGTCTTCCAAGCCATGCTGAACTGTGAGTCAATTAAAATTCTTTCCTTTATAAACTACCCAGTCTCAGACAGTTCTTTATAACATTATGAAAACAGACTAATGCAGTTAATTGGTACCAGTAGAGTGGGGTGCTGCTATAAAGATACCCAAAAATGTGGAAGCAACTTTGGAACTGGTTAACAGGCAAAGTTTGGAACAATTTGGAGGGCTCAGAAGAAGACAGGAAGATGTGAGAAAGCTTGGAACTTCCTAGAGACTTTTTAAATGGCTTTCACCAAAATGCTGATAGTGATATGGACAATAAACTCCAGGCTGAGGTGGTCTCAGATGGAGATGAGGAACTTGTTGGGAACTAGAATAAAGGTGACTCTTGCTAGTCACCTTTATTCCTTTATGTGGCACATATACATTATGAAATACTATGCAGCCAAAAAAGGAATTAATTCCTATCCTTTGCAGGGACATGGATGAAGCTGGAAACCATCACTCTCACCAAACTAACACAGGAACAGAAAACCAAACACCACATATTCTCACTCATAGGTGGGAGTTCAACAATGAGAACACATGGACACAGGGAGGGGAACATCACACACTGGGGCCTGTAGGGATTGTGGGGTAAGGGGAGGGAGAGCATTAGGAGAAATAACTTATGCATGCGGGGCTTAAAACCTAGATGATGGGTTGATGGGTGCAGCAAATCACCACGGCACATGTATACCTCGTCCTGCATATATATCCCATAACTGAAAGTATTATAAATAAATTTTTAAAATTCTTTTTTCTTTGTTTTTATCAGATTGAATTAATTCTAAAGTCTTGTCTTTGAGCACTCAAGTTCTTTCTTCTACTTGTTTAATTATATTGTTGAAACTTTCCAGTATAATTTGCACTTCTCTAAGTGTGTCTTTCATTTCCAGACATTGTGATTGTCTTTTCTTTATAATATATATTTCTATGGAGACTTTTACAAACCATATTCTGTATTGTTTTTCAAAATTTATTTGTTGGTTTTCACCTTTCTCTGGTACCTCTTTGAGTAGCTTAACAATCAACCTTTTGAATTTTTTTATCTGGCAATTCAGAAATTTCTTATTGGTTTTGATCCATTGCTGGAGAGCTAGTGTGATCTTTTGGGGGTGTTATAGAACCTTGTTTTGTCATATTACCAGAATTACTTTTCTGGTTCCTTCTCATTTGGGTAGACTGTTTCAGTGGAAAGATCTGGAACTAAAGGGCTGCTGTTCAGATTATTTTGCCAGACTCTTGCTATGCTTTAGCATTTTTACCCTGCCCTAGAGATCTGTGGAACATTTAACTGGAGGGAGATAATCTAGGGTATCTGATGGAAGAAATTTCTAAGAAGCAAAGCATTTAAGGTGTGACCTGGGTGCTGTGCTCATCAAATTACTCTGTTTTATGCGTTCACAAAGAGATGGTTTGGAATTGGAACATATGTTTAAAGAGGAAGCAGAGCATAAAGGGTTAGAAAATATGCAGGCTGACGATGTGATAGAAAAGAAAAACCCATTATCAGAGGAGAAATTCAAGCTGGCTGCGGAATTTTGCATAAGTAACGAGGAACCATATGTTATCCAAGATAATGGGGAAAATGCCTCCAGGGCATGTCAGAGGTCTTCACGTGACCCCTCCCAGCAAAGACCCAGATGCCTAGAAGAAAAAAATGGTTTTGTGGGCCAGGCCCAGGGCCCTGCTGTTTTGGGCAGTCTTGGGTATTGGTGCCCTGTGTGCCAGCTGTGGCTAAAAGGGGCCAATGTACAACTCAGGCTGTTGCTTCAGAAGGCACAATCCCCAAGCCTTGGTGACTTACACATGGTGTTAGGCCTGTGGGTGCACAGAAGTCAAGATTTGAGGTTTGAAAACCTCCACCTAAATTTCAGAGGATGTATGGAAATTCCTGGATGTCCAGAAAGAAGTTTGCTGTGGGAGTGGAACCCTCTTGGAGAACTTCTGCTACAGCAGTGTGAAAGGGAAATGTGGGGTCACAGCCCCCACACACAGTCCTCACTAGGGCATGAGCTAGTGGAGCTGTGAGAAGAAGGCAAATGTCCTCCAGACCTCAGAATGGTAGATTCACTGACAGTTTGCACTCTGCTTGCACCACGCACTTGGAAAAGCTGCAGACACTCAATGTCAGCCCATAGAAGCAACCAGGATGGGGGATGTACCCTGCAAAGCCACAGGGGTAGAGTTGTCCAAGGCTGTGGGAACCCACCACTTGCATCAGTATAAACTGGATGTGAGACATGGAGTCAAAGCAGATCATTTCAAAGCTTTAACATCTGACTGCCTTGCTGGATTTAGGATTTGCATGGGCTTGTAGCCCCTTCATTTTGGCCAATTTCTCCCATTCAAAGAGGATGTATTTACCCAATGCCTGTATCTCCATTGTATCTGGAAGTAACTAATTTGCTTTTGGTTTTACAGGCTCATAGGCAGAAGGGACTTGCCTTGTGTCAGGTGAGACTTTGCACTTGGACTTTGGGTTAATGCAGGAATGAATTAAGACATTGGAGGATTGTTGGGAAGCTATGATTGGTTTTGAAATGTGAAAGGGGCATGAGATTAGGGAGGGTCCAGGGGCAGAATGATATGGTTAGGCTTTGTGTCTCCACCCAAATCTCATCTTGAATTGTAATTCCCATAATCCCCACATGTCAAGGGAGAGACCAGGTGGAGGTAATTGAATCATGGGGGGTGGTTTCTCTTATTCTGTTCTTATAACAGTGAATGAGTTCTCACGAGATCTGATGGTTTTATAAGGCACTCTTCCCCCTTCTATTGGCACTTCTCTTTCCTGCAACCTTGAGAAGAAGGTGCCTTGCTTCCCCTTCACCTTCTGCCATGATTGTAAGTTTCCTGAGGTTTCCCCAGTCATGCTGAGCTGTGAGTCAACTAAAATTTTTTCCTTTATAAATTACCCAGTCTCTGGGCAATTCTTCACAGCTGTGCTGGTTTTCAAAGGGAATGCTTCCAGCTTTTGCCCATTCAGTATGATGTTGGCTGTGGGTGTGTCATAAATAACTCTTATTATTTTGAGATACAGCCCATCAATACCTAGTTTATTGAGTGTTTTTAGCATGAAGAGGTGTTGAATTGTATTGAAGGCCTTTTTGCATCTACTGATATAATCATATGATTTTTGTTATTGGTTCTGTTTATGTGATGGATTATATTTATTGATTTGCATGTGTTGAACCAGCCTTGCATCCCAGGTATGAAGCTGACTTGATTGTGGTGGATAAGCTTTTTGATGTGCTGCTGGATTTAGTTTTCCAGTATTTTATTGAGGATTTTTGCATCAATGTTCATCAGGGATATTGGCCTGAAATTTTCTTTTTTTGTTGTGTCTCTGCCAGGCTTGGGTATCAGGATGATGCTAGCCTCATAAAATGGGTAGGGAGGAGTCCCTCTTTTTCTATTGTTTGGAATAGTTTCAGAAGCAATGGTACCATCTCCTCTTTGTTCCACTGGTAGAATTCGGCTGTGAATTCGTCGGTTTGGGGCTTTTTTTTGGTTGGTAGGCTATTAATTACTGCCTCAATTTCAGAACTTGTTATTGGTCAATTCAGGGACTCCAGTTCTTCCTGGTTTAGTCTTTGGAGGGCCCATGAATTTATCAATTTGTTCTCGATTTTCTAGTTTATTTGCATACAGGTGTTTATAGTATTCTCTGATGGTAGTTTGTATTTCTTTGGAATCTGTATTTCTTTGGAATCAGTGGTATATCCCCTTTGTCATGTTTTATTGTGTCTTGATTCTTCTCTCTTTTCTTCATTCATCTGGCTAGTGGTCTATCCATTTTGTTAATCTTTCTAAAAAACCAGCTCCTGGATTCGTTGATTTTTTGAAGGGCTTTTCATGTCTCTATCTCCTTCAGTTCTGCTCTGATCTTAGTTATTTGTTGTCTTCTGCTAGCTTTTGAATTTCTTTGCTCTTGCTTCTCTAGTTCTTTCAATTGTGGTGTTAGGGTGACAATTTTAGATCTTTCCCACTTTCTGATGTGGGCATTTAGTGCTATAAATTTCCCTCTTAACACTACTTTAGCTGTGTCCCAGAGATTCTGGTACATTGTATCTTCGTTCTCATTGGTTTCAAAGAACATATTTATTTCTGTCTTAATTTCATCATTTACCCAGTAGTCATTCAGGAGCATGTTGTTCAGTTTCCATGTAGTTATGTGGTTTTGAGGGAGTTTTTAATCCTGAGTTTTAATTTGATTGCACTGTGGTCTGAGAGACTGTTATGATTTTCATTCTTTTGCATTTGCTGAGGAGTGGTTTACTTCCAATTATGTGGTCGATTTTAGAATAAGTGTTATGTAGTGCTGAGAAGAATGTATAGTCTGTTGATTTGGGGTGGAGAGTTCTGTAAATGTCCATTAGGTTTGCTTGGTCCAGAGCTGAGTTCAAGTCCTGGATATACTTGTTAATTTTCTGACTTGTTGATCTGTCTAATATTGACAATGAGTTGTTAATGTCTCCCACTATTATTGTGTGGGAATCTAAGTCTCTATGTGGGAATCTAAGAACTTGTTTTATGAATCTGGATGCATATATTGGGTGCATATATACTTAGGATAGTTAGCTCTTCTCTTTGCATTGATTTCTTTACCATTATGTAATGCCCTTCTTTGTCTTTTTTGATCTTTGTTGGTTTAAAGTCTGTTTTACCAGAGACTAGGATTGCAACCCCTGCTTTGTTTTGCTTTCCATTTACTTGGTAAATTTTCCTTCACACCTTTATTTTGAGCCTATGCTTGTCTTTGCATTTGAGATGGGTCTCCTGAATAAAACACATTGATGAGTCTTGTCACTTTATCCAGTTTGCCAGTTGGTGTCTTTTAATTGGGGCATGTAGTCCATTTACATTTAAGGTTAATGTTGTTATGTGTGAATTTGATCCTGTCTTCATGATGCTAGCTGGTTATTTTGCACATTAGTTGATGCAGTTTCTTCATAGTGTCATTGGTCTTTATATTTTGGTATGTTTTTGCAGTGGCTGGTACCAGATTTTCCTTTCCATATTTAGTGCTTCTTTCAGGAGCTCTTATAAAACAGGCCTGGTGGTGACAAAATCTCTCAGCATTTGCTGGTCTGTAAAGAATTTTATTTCTTCTAGCTTATGAAGCTCAGTTTGGCTTGATATGGAATTCTGGGTTGAAAATTCTTTTCTTTAAGAATGTTGAATATTAGTCCCCACTCTCTTCTGTTTTGTAGTGTTTCTGCAGAGAGATCTGCTATTAGTCTGATGGGCTTCCCTTTGTAGGTAACGTGTCCTTTCTCTCTGGCTGCCCTTAACATTTTTTCCTTCATTTCAACCTTGGAGAATATGACAATTATGTGTCTTGGGGTTGCTCTTCTCAAGGAGTATCTTAGTGGTGTTCTCTGTATTTCCTGAATTTGAATGTTGGCCTGTCTTGCTAGGTTGGGGAAGTTCTCCTGGATAATATCCTGAAGTGTTTTCCAGCTTGGTTCCATTCTCCCCATCACTTTCAGGTACACCAATCAATTGTAGGTTTGGTCTTTTCAAACTGTCCTATATTTCATGGTAGCTTTATTCATTGCTTTTCATTATTTTTCCTCTAATCTTGTCTTCACGCTTTATTTCATTAAGTTGATCTTCAATCTCTGCTATCCTTTCTTCTGCTTGATTGATTCAGCTATTGATACTTGTATATGCTTCACAAAGTTCTCTTGCTGTGTTTTTCAGCTCCATCAGGTCATTTGTGTTCTTCTCTAAACTGGCTTTTCTAGTTAGCAGTTCCTGTAACCTTTTATCAAGGTTGTTAGCTTCCTTGCATTGGGTTAGAACATTCTCCTTTAGCTCAGAGGAGTTTCTTATTACACACCTTCTGAAGCCCACTTCTGTCAATTCATCAAACTCATTCTCCATTCAGTTTTATGCTCTTGCTGGAGAGGAGTTGTGATCATTTGGAGGAGAAGAGGCATTCTGATTTTTGGAATTTTCAGCATTTTTGCACTGGTTTTTCCTCATCTTCACAGATTTATATGCCTTTGATCTTTGATGCTGATGGCCTTTGGATGGGGTTTTTGTGTAGGTGTCTCTCTTGTTGATGTCGATATTATTGCTTTCTGTTTGTTAGTTTTCCTTCTATCAGCCAAGTACCTCTTCTGCAGGTCTGTTGGAGTTTGCTGGAGGTCTGCTCCCAACCCTGTTTGCCTGGGTATCACCAGCAGAGGCTGCAGAACAGCAAAGATTGTTGCCTGCTCCTTCCTCTGGAAGCCTTGTCCCAGAGGGGCACCAGCCTGATGCCAGCTGCGGCTCACCTGTATGAGGTGTCTGTCCACCCCTGCTCAGAGGTGTCTCCCAGTCAGGACGCATGGGGGTCTGGGACCCACTTGAGAAGATAGTCTTTCCCTTAGCAGAGCTCAAGCGCTATGCTGGGAGATCCACTGCTGTCTTCAGAGCTGGCAGGCAGGAACATTTAAGTCTGCTGAAGCTGCACCCACAGCATCCCTTTCCCCCACGTGCTCTGTCCCAGGGAGATGGGAGATTTATCTATAAGCCCCTGACTGGACCTGCTGCCTTTCTTTCAGAGATGCCCTGCCCAGTGAGGAGGAATCTAGAGAGGCAGTCTGACCCCAACCACTCTGCTGCACTGTGGTGAGTTCCACACAGTCCAAACTTCCTGGCGGCTTCCTTAACACTGTGAGGGGAAAACCGCTTACTCGAGCCTCGGTAATGATGGATGCCCCTCCCCCGACCAAGCTCGCTTGTCCCAGGTTCTTCAGACTGTTGTGCTGGCAGCGAGAATTTCAAGCCAGTGGTTCTTAGCTTTCTGGGCTCTGTGGGAGTGGGACCTGCTGAGTGAGACCACTTTGCTCCCTGGCTTCAGTCCCCTTTCCAGGGAAGTGAACAGTTCTGTCTCACTGAGGCTCCAGGTACCACTGGGGTATGGAAAAAAAAATAACTCCTGCAGATGACTTAGTGTGAAGACACTGCTGCCGAATTTTGTGCTTGAAACCCAGGGCCCTGGTGGTACAGGCACACGAGAGAATCTCCTGGTCTGTGGGTTGCAAAAACCGTGGGGAAAGTGTAGAATCTGGGCCAGATAGCACAGTCCCTCACAGCTTCCCTTAGCTAGGGAAGGTAATTCCCCAGCCCCTTGCACTTCCTGTGTGAGCCAACGCCCCACCCTGCATCTGCTCACCCTCTGTGGGTTGCACCCACTGTCTAACCAGTCCCAGTGAGATGAACTCAGTGGAAATGCAGAAATAAGCTGCCTTCAGCATTGGTCTCAATGGGAGCTGCAGACCAGAGCTGTTCTTATTCAGCCATCTTGCCAGTTCTCCCCAGGAAAAAAGAATTTTAAAAAATGAGCAAAGCCTCCAAGAAGTTTGGGATTGTGTTAAACAGCCAAACGAAAGAATAATTTGTTTTCCTGAGGAAGAAGAGAAATCTAAAAGTTTGGAAAAATAACTTGAGGGAATAATTGAGGAAAATTTTCCTGGCCTTGCTAGAGATCTAGACATCCAAATATAAGAAACTCAAAGAACACCCAGGAAATTTATCACAAAAATATCATTACCTAGGCACATAGTCATCCAGTTATCTAAAATCAAGATGAAGGGAAGAATCTTAAGAGCTGTGAGGCAAAAGCATCAGGTAACCCTTAAAGGAAAATCTATCAGATTAGCAGCAGATTCTCAGAAGAAACCCCACAATCCAGCAGGGATTGGGGTCTTATCTTTAGCCTCCTGAAACAAAATAATTATTAGCCTGGAACTTTGTGTCCAGCTAAACTAAGATTCATAAATGAAGAAAAGATAAAGTATTTTTTAGGCAAACAAATGCTGAGAGAATTCACCACTACCAAGCCAGCACTACAGGAGTTCTGAATCTTGAAACAAAACCTCAAAATACACCAAAATAGAACCTCCCTAAAGCATAAATCTCATAGGGCCTATAAAACAGTGAAAAGGGAAAAAAATAAAAACAAAAACAAATCCAAGGCATTCAGGCAACACCTAGCATGATGAAAAGAATAGTACCTCACATCTCAACACTAACGTTGAATATAAATGGCCTAAATGCTCCACTTAAAAGATAAAGAATGGCAGATGAATAAAAATTCAACAACCAACTATTTGCTGTCTTCAAGAGACTCATCTAACACATAAGGACTCACATAAGATAAAGGGGTGGGAAAAGATATTCCACGAAAATAGAAACCAAAAGCAAGCAGGAGTAGCTGTATTTATATTCAGATAAAAATACTTTAAAGCAACAACAGTTAAAAAACAAAAAGAGAGACATTACATAATTATAAAAACAATTAGTCCAACAGGAAAATATCATAATCATATATATATGATTATATATATGTGTACATATATATATATATATATATATGTATGCACCTAACACTGGAGCTCCCAAATTTATAAAACAATTAATACTAGACCTAAGAAATGAGACAGATGGCAACACAATAATAGTGGGGGAATTCAATACTCTACTGACAGCACTAGACAGTTCATCAAGACAGAAAGTCAACAAAGAAACAAAGGACTTAAATTATACCCTGGAACAAATGGACTTAAAAGATATTTACAGAACATTCTACCCAACAAATGCAGAAAATACATTCTTTTCATCAGCACATGGAACATTCTCAGATATAGACTTCATGATGGGCCACAAAACAAGTATCAATAAATTTTTAAAAATCAAAAATATATCAAGTACTTCCTCAGATCACAATGGAATAAAATTGGAAATTAACTCCAAAAGGAACCCTCAGAATTATACAAATACATGGAAATTAAATAACCTGCTCCTGAATAATCTTTGGGTCAACAATGAAATCAAGATGGAAATTTAAAAATTCTTTGTACTGAACAATAATAGTAACACAACCTATCAAAACCTCTGGTATGCAGCAAAAAAAAGTGCTAAGAGGGAAGTCCATGGCATTAAATGACTACATCAAAAAGTCTGAAAGAGCACAAGTAGACAATCTAAGGTCACATCTTAAAAAACTAGAGACATAAGAACAAACCAAACCCAAACCCAACAGAATAAAAGAAATAAAGATCAGAGCAGAACTAAATGAAATTGAAACAAACAAACAAACAAAAAAAGACAACTAAAACAAAAATGTAGTTTTTTAAAAGATAAGATCTATAGACCATTAGTGAGATTAACCTACAAAAGCAGAGAGAAAATCCAAAAAAGCTCCATTAGAAATGAAATGGGAGATAGTACAACTGATACCACAAAAATACGAAAGATTATTCAAGGCCACTATGAACACCTTTACAAGCATAAACTAGAAATCCTAGAGGAGATGAATTCCTGGAAATATACAACCTCCTAGCTTAAACCAGGAAGATATAGAGTCACTGAACAGACCAGTAACAAGCAGCAAGATTAAAATGGTAATGGAAAAATTATAAAAAAAAACAAAAAACAATCCAGAACAAAATGGATTCATAGCAGAATTCTATCAGACATTCAATGTAGAGTTGGTACCAATCTTATTGACACTATTCCAAAAGATAAACAGTATATCTTTCTCTAAACCCCTAAATTGTTCTATAAAGCCAGTATTACCCTAATACCAAAATAAAGGAAGGATATAACAACAACAACCACCAAAAAAAACTACAGACCAATATCCCTGATGAACATAGATGCAAAAAATACTCAACAAAATGCTAGCTAACCAAATCCAACAGTATATCAAAAAGATAATACATCATGATCAAGTAAGTTTTATACCAGGGATGCAGGGATGGTTTAACCTAGGCAAGTCAATAATCGTGATAAACCATGTAAACATAATTGAAAATAAAAATCACATGATCATCTCAATAGATGCAGAAAAAGCTTTTGACAAAATTCTGCATTCTTCCTGACAAAAAAAAAATCTCAGCAAAATTGGCATGGAAGGAAAATACATCAAAGTTATCAAAGCCATCTGTGACAAACCCACAACTAACATCATACTAAACAGGCAAAAGTTGAAAGCATTTCCCCTGAGAACTTGAATAAGACAAGGATACCCACTTTCACCACTTCTATTCAACACAGTACTGGAAGTCTCAACCAAAGCAATCAGACTAGAGAAAGAAATAAAGGGCATCCAAATCAGTAAAGAGGGGGCCAAACTGTCACTGTTTGCTGATGATATGATTGTATACCTAGAAAATCCTGAAGATTCATCCAAAAAGCTCCTAGAACTGGTACGTTAATACAGCAATGTTTCAGAATACAAATTTGATGGACACAAATCTGCTATACACCAACAGCAACCAAGCTGAAAATCAAATCAAGAACCCAACTCCTTTCACAACAGCTGCAAAAGAAAAAAACCCACACTTAGGAATATACTTAACGAAGGAGGTGAAAGACCTCTACAAGGAAAACTACAAAACACTGCTGAAAGAAATCATAGACAACAAAAACAAATGGAAACACATTCCATGCTAAGGAATGGGTAGAATCAATCTTGTGAAAATGACCCCACTACCAAAAGCAATCTACAAATTCAATGGAATTCCCATCAAAATACCATCATCATTCTTCACTGAACTAGAAAAAAAAATCCTAAAATTTATATAAAACAGACAAACAAAAAAGAGTCTGTATAGCAAAAACAAGACTAAGTAAAAAGAACAATCCTGGAAGCATCACATTACCCAACTTCCAACTATACTACAAGGCTGTTGTTACCAAAACAGCATGGTACTGCTATGAATACAGGCAAGTAGATCAATGGAACAGGATAGAGAACCCACAAATGAAGTCAAATACTTAACAGCCAACTCATCTTAGACAAAGTAAACAAAAAGATCAAGTGGGGAAAAGATACCCTATTCAACAAATGGTGCTGGGATAATTGGCAAACCATATGTAGAAGAATTAAACTGGAACCTCATCTCAAACTTTATACAAAAATCAACTCAACATGGACCAAAGACTCAAATCTAAGACCTAAAACCATAAAAATTCTAGAAGATAAAATTGAAAAAACCCTTGTAGACATTGGTTTAGGCAAAGAATTCATGATCAAGAACCCCAAAACAAAGGCAACAAACAAAAGCTAAATAGATGGGACTTAAACTAAAAAGCTTCTGCACCCCAAGAAAAATAATCAGAAGAGTAAAGAGACAATCCCCAGAGTGGGAGGAAATCTTCTCAAACTATGCATCTGACAAAGGACTAACATTCAGAATCTACAAGAAACTCAAACAAATAAGCAGGAAAAAAATCTCATCAAAAAGTGGGCTAAGGACATGAATAAACAATCTCAAAAGAAGATATGCAAATGGCCAAAAACATATGAAAAAATATTCTACATCACTAATTATCAGGGAAATCCAAATCAAAACCAAAATGTGATACCATCTCACTCTTGCAAGAATGGCCATAACTAAAAAATAAAAAAATAATAGATATTGGCATGGATATGGCGAAAATGCGACACTTTTACACTGTTGGTGGGACTATAAGCTAGTAAAACCACTATGGAAAACAGTATGAAGATTTCTTAAATAAGTAAAAGTAGAACTACCATTTGATTCTGCAATCCCACTACTGGGTATCTACCCAGAGGAAAAGAAGTCATTATATGAAAAAGACACTTGCACATGCACATTTATAGCAGCACAATTTGCAATTGCAAAAATATGGAACTAGCCTAAATGCCCATCAATTGAGGGGATAAAGAAAATGTGGTATATACAGGGAACATCCAAGATGGCCGAATAGGAAGAGCTCCAGTCTGCAGCTCCCAGCATGATTGACGCAGAAGATGGGTGATTTCTGCATTTCCAACTGAGGTACCTGGTTCATCTCATTGGGACTGGTTGGACAGTGGGTGAAGCCCAAGGAGGGCAAGCTGAAGAAGGCCATGGTGTCACTTCACCTGGGAAGTGCAAGGAGTCAGGGGATTTCCCTTTCCTAGCCAAGCGAAGCTGTGACAGACTACCTGGAAAAACGGGATATTTCCTACCCAAATACTGTGCTTTTCCAAAGGTCTTAGCAACCAGCAGACAAGGTGATTCTCTCCCATGCCTGGCTCGGCGGGTCCCATGCCCACAGAGCCTTGCTCACTGCTAGAGCAGCAGTCTGAGATCAACCTGCAAGGCGGCAGCCTGGCTGGAGGAGGGGCATCTGCCATTGCCGAGGTTTGAGTAGGTAAACAAAGCAGCCAGGGAAGCTGGAACTGGGCGGAGCCCACTGCAGATCAACAAGGCCTAATACCTCTAGACTCCACCTCTGAGGGCAGGGCATAGCTGAACAAAACGCAGCAGACAACTTCTGCAGACTTAAACGTCCCTGTCTGACAGATCTGAAGAGAGAAGTGGTTCTCCCAGAATGACGTTTGAGCTCTGAGAACGAACAGACTGCAGACTGCCTCCTCAAGTGGGTCCCTGACACCCATGTAGCCTAACTGAGAGAACCCTCCCAGTAGGGGCCGACAGACACCTCATATAGGCAGCTACCCCTCTGGGACAAAGCTTCCAGAGGAAAGATCAGACAGCAATATTTGCTGTTCTGCAGCCTCTGCTGGTGATACCCAGGCAAACAGGGTCTAGAATGGAACTCCAGCAAAATCCAACAGACCTGCAGCTGAGGGACCTGACTGGTAGAAGGAAAACTAACAAACAGAAAGAAATAACATCAACATCAACAAAAAGGTCATCTACACCAAAACCCCATCTGTAGGTCACCAACATCAAAGACCAAAGGTAGATAAAACAACAAAGATGGGGAGAAAACAGAGCAGAAAAGCTGAAAATTCTAAAAATCAGAGTGCCTCTTCTCCTCCAAAGGATCGCAGCACCTCGCCAGCAATGGAACAAACCTGGACAGAGAATGACTTTGATGAGCTGACAGAAGTAGGCTTCAGAATGTCGGTAATAACAAACTTCTCCAAGATAAAGGAGGATGTTAAAACCCATTGCAAGGAAGCTAAAAACCTTTAAAAAAAGATTAAACGAATGGCTAACTAGAATAAACAGTGTAGAGAAGACCTCAAATGACCTGATGGAGCTGAAAACCATAGCACGAGAACTTCATGACGCATGCACAAGCTTCAGTAGCCGATTCGATCAAGTGGAAGAAGGTATCACTGATTGAATATCAAATTAATGAAATGAAGTGAGAAGAGAAGTATAGAGAAAAAAGAGTAAAAAGAAATGAACAAAGCCTCCAAGAAATATGGGACTATGTGAAAAGACCAAATCTATGCTTGATTGGTGTACCTGAAAGTGATGGGGAGAATGGAACCAAGTTGGAACACACTCCGCAGGATATTATCAAGGAGAACTTCCCCAACTTAGCAAGGCATGCCAACATTCAAATTCAGGAAATACAGAGAACACCACAAAGATAGTCCTCGAGAAGAGCAACCCCAAGACACATAATTGTCAGATTCATCAAGGTTGAAATGAAGGAAAAAATGTTAAGGGCAGCCAGAGAGAAATGTCAAGTTACCCACAAAGGGAAGCCCATCAGACTAACAGCAGATCTCTCGGCAGAAACCCTACAAGCCAGAAGAGAGTGTGGGCCAATATTCAACATCTTAAAGAAAAGAATTTTTAACCCAGAATTTCATATCCAGCCAAACTAAGCTTCATAAGTGAAGGAGAAATAAAATCCTGTACAGACAAGCAAAAGCTGAGAGATTTTGTCACCACCAGGCCTGCCTTACAAGAGCTCCTGAAGGAAGCACTAAACATGGAAAGAAACAACTGGTACCAACCACTGCAAAAACATGCCAAATTGTAAAGACCATAGATGCTAGGAGGAAACTGCATCAATTAACAGGCAAAATAACCAGCGAACATCATAATGACAGGATCACATTCACAAATAACAATATTAACCTTAAATGGAACTGTGCTAAAATGCCCCAGTTAAAAGACACGGACTGGCAAATTGGATAAAGAGTCAAGACCCATCAGTGTGCTGTATTCAGGAGACCGAGCGCATGTGCAAAGACGCACATAGGCTTAAAATAAAAGGATGGAGGAAGATCTACCAAGCAAATGGAAAGCAAAACAAAGCAGGGATTGCCATCCTAGTCTCTGATAAAACAGACTTTAAACCAACAAAGACCAAAAGAAACAAAGAAGGCCATTACATACTGGTAAAGGGATCAATTCAATAAGAAGAGCTAACTATTCTAAATATATATGCACCCAATACAGGAGCACCCAGATTCATAAAGCAAGTTCTTAGAGACTTACAAAGAGACTTAGAGTCCCATACAATAATTATGGGAGACTTTAACACCCCACTGTCAATATTAGACAGATCAATGAGACAGAAGGTTAACAAGGATATCCAGGACCTGAATTCAGCTCTGCAACAAGCAGACCTAATAGACATCTACAGAACTCTCCACCCCAAATCAACAGAATATACATTCTTCTCAGTACCACATCACACTAATTCTAAAATTGACCACATAATTGGAAGTAAAGCACTTCTCAGCAAATATAAAAGAACAGAAATCACAACAAATTGTCTCTCAGACCACAGTGCAATCAAATTAGAACTCAGGATTAAGAAACTCACTCAAAACCGCACAACTACATGGAAACTGAACAACTTGCTCCCAAATGGCTACTGGGTAAGTAACAAAATGAAGGCAGAAATAAAGATGTTCTTTGAAACCAGTGAGAACAAAGACACAACATACCAGAATCTCTGGGACACATTTAAAGCACTGTGTAAAGGGAAATTAATAGCACTGAATGCCCACAAGAGAAAATAGGAAAGATCTAAAATTGACACCCTAACATCACAATTAAAAGAACTAGAGAACAAGGAGCAAACAAATTCAAAAGCTAGCAGAAGGCAAGAAATAACTAAGATCAGAGCAGAACTGAAAGAGATAGAGAAACAAAAAACCCTTCAAAAAATCAAAGAATCCAGGAGCTGGTTTTTTGAAAAGATCAACAAAATTGATAGACCACTAGCAAGACTAATAAAGAAGAAAAGAGAGAAGAATCAAATAGATGCAATAAAAAATGATATAGAGGATATCACCACGGATCTCGCAGAAATACACACTATCATTAGAATATACTATAAACATCTCTACGCAAATAAACTAGAAAATTCTAGAAGAAATGGATAAATTCCTGGACACCTACACTCTCCCAGGACTAAAACAGGAAGAAGTTTAATCTCTGAATAGACCCATAACAGTCTCTAAAACTGAGGCAATAATAGCCTACCAACCAAAAAAAGTCCAGGACCAGATGGATTCACAGCCGAATTCTACCAGAGGTACAAAGAGGAACTGGTACCATTCTTTCTGAAACTATTCCAATCCATACAAAAAGAGGGAATCCTCCCTAACTCATTTTATGAGGCCAGCATCATCCTGATACCAAAGACTGGCAGAGAAACAACAAAAAAAGAGAATTTTAGACCAATATCCCTGATGAACATCAATGCAAAAATCCTAAACAAAATACTGGCAAACCAAATCCAGCAGCACATCTAAAACCTTATCCACCACGATCAAGTCGGCTTCATCCCTGGGATGCAAGGCTGGTTCAACATGCGCAAATCAATAAACATAATCCATCACATAAACAGAACCAATGATAAAAACCACATGATTATATCAGTAGATGCAGAAAAGGCCTTCAAAAAAAATCAACACCCCTTCATGCTAAAAACTCTCAATAAACTAGGTATTGATGGAACATATCTCAAAATAATAAGAGCTATTTATGACAAACCCACAGCCACTATCATACTGAATGGGCAATAACGGGAAGCATTCCCTTTGAAAACTGGCAAAAGACAAGGATGTCCTCTCTCACCACTCCTATTCAACATAGTGTTGGAAGTTCTGGCCAGGGCAATCAGGCAAGAGAAAGAAATAAAAGGTATTCAATTAGGAAATGAGGAAGTCAAATTGTCCCTGTTTGCAAATGACACGATTGTATATTTAGAAAACCCCATCGTCTCAGCACAAAATCTCCTTAAGCTGATAAGCAAATTCAGCAAAGTCTCAAGATAAAAAATCAGTGTGCAAAAATCACAAGCATTCCTATACACCATTAACAGACAAACAGAGAGCCAAATCATGAGTGAACTCCCATTCACAATTGCTACTAAGAGAATAAGATATCTAGGAATCCAACTTACAAGGGATGTGAAGGATGTCTTCAAGGAGAACCACAAACCACTGCTCAACGAAATAAAAGAGGACACAAACAAATGGAAGAATATTCCATGCTCATAGATAGGAAGAATCAATATTGGAAAATGGCCATACTGCCCAAAGTAATTTATAGATTCAATGCCATCCCCATCAAGCTACCAATGACTTTCTTCACAGAATTGGAAGAAACTAATGTTCATATGGAACCAAAAAAGAGCCTGCATTGCCAAGACAATCCTAAGCAAAAAGAAGAAAGCTGGAGGCATAATGCTACCTGACTTCAAAATACACTACAGGGCTACAGTAACCAAAACAGCATGGTAGTGGAACCAAAACAGCATGGTAGTGGTACCAGAACAAATATATAGACCAATGGAACAGACCAGAGGCCTCAGAAATAATGCCACACATCTACAACCATCTGATTTTTGACAAACCCGACAAAAACAAGAAATGGAGAAAGGATTCCCTATTTAATGAATGGTGCTGGGAAAACTGGCTAGCCATATGTAGAAAGCTGAAACTGGATCCCTTCCTTACACCTTATACAAAAATTAATTCAAGATGGATTAAAGACTTAAATGTTAGACTAAAACCATAAAAACCCTGGAAGAAAACCTAGGCAATACCATTCAGGACATAGGCATGAGTCCATGGACAAAGAGTTCGTGACTAAAACACCAAAAGCAATGGCAACAAAGGCCAAAATAGACAAATGGTATCTAATTAAACTAAAGGGCTTCTGCATGGCAAAAGAAACTACTATCAGAGTGAATAGTCAACCTATAGAATGGGAGAAAATTGTTGCAATCTACCCATCTGACAAAGGGCTAATATCCAGAATCTACAAGGAACTCAAACAAATTTACAAGAAAAAAAAAACAACCCTATCAAAAAGTGGGCAAAGGATTTGAACAGACACTTCTCAAAAGAAGACATCTATGCAGCCAAAAGACAACGTGAAAAAATGCTCATTATCACTGGTCATCAGAGAAATGCAAATCAAAACCACAGTGAGATACCATTTCACACCTGTTAGAATGGCAATCATTAAAAAGTCAGGAAACAACAGATGCTGCAGAGGAAGTGGAGGAAAAGGAATCCTTTTACACTGTTGGTGGGTGTGTAAATTGGTTCAACCATTGTGGAAGACAATGTGGCGATTCCTCAAGGATCTAGAACTAGAATTGCCATTTGACCCAGCAATCCCATTACTGGGTATATACCCAAAGGATTATAAATCATACTATGATAAAGGCACATGCATACGTATGTTGATTGTGACACTATTCACAATAGCAAAGACTTAGAACCAACCCGAATGTCCACCAATGATAGACTGGATTAAGAAAATGTGGCACATATACACCATGGAATACTATGCAGCCATAAAAAAGGATGAGTTCATGTCCTTTACAGGGACATGGATGAAGCTGGAAATCATCATTCTCAGCAAACTGTCACAAGGATAGAAAACAAAACACTGCATGTTCTCACTCATAGGTGGGAATTGAACAATGAGATCGCTTGGACACAGGGCAGGGAATATCACACACTGGGGCCTGTCGGGGGCTGGGGGCTGGGGGAGGGATAGCACTAGGAGAAATATCTAATGTAAATGATGAGTAGATGGGCACAGCAAACCAACATGGCACATGTATACCTATGTATCAAACCTGCATGTTGTGCACATGTACCCTAGAACTTAAAGTATAATAATAAAAAAGGCAAAAAAAAAACCGAAAAAAGAAAATGTTATATATGTGTGTGTGTGTGTGTGTGTATACACATACATACATACATACCATGGAATACTACTCAGCCATAAAAAGTATTGAAATAATGGCATTCACAGCAACCTGGCTGGAGTAGGAGATAATTATTCCAAGTGAAGTAACTCAGGAATGGTAAACCAAACATCGTATGTTCTCACTTATAAGTGGGAGCTATGATACGAGGATGCAAAGGCATAAGAAGTATATAATGAGCTCTGGAGACTCGCAGGGAAGGGTAGGAGGTGGGTGAGGGAATAAAAAACTACATACTGGGTACAGTGTACACTGCTCATGTGATGGGAGCACCAAAATCACCAAAATCTCAGATATTACCATGAAAGAACTTATCCATGTAACCAACTACCTGTTCCCCCAAAACTATTGAAATAATAATAATAATATTAATAAAAACACTTGAGCTTTTGGGAAAGGGCAGATTGATAGTAACTAGCATTGGTACTGCCCACTCATGATTAGTCCAAGAAGTGATCATTGCCCAGAAGAAAGAAACTGTCTACGAAGCATTTCTTTCCCCAGCCATGGTCACTTCTAGCAGTGCTGCTATATCACTTCTATTCATCTTTCCCCAAAAAACCCCGCATGGATTCTTGTGCCTTCTGTTTTTGTAGTACAAGTTCTCTTAACTAACCATGTTACTGCCTTACCAGGTAAACTATGGCTGTCTATCTCTTCTTCAATTGTTCTGATTGATAACCATGGGATATGGAATTCTTGCAGCTAAGAAGCTACTGTGGTTTGTATGTAGGCTTTCACTCTCACTAATTGAGTTATTTTTACTCGTTATTAGTTATTGCTTACCAAGAATTAGGTCTACTTAATCCTAAACTGTTCATTCCAATTGTAGTTATTGTTACTATGTAATTCAATACAATATTATGCAAATTGATGAAATGAAATAAAGCCTATTTCTACAACACACAGAAAATATATGCACCCCATACTGGATCACCAAGATATATAAAGCAAATATCAGAACTAAAGAGACAGATAGACCCAGTACAAAAATAGCTGGAGACCTCAACACTCCATTTTATTCACTGGACAGATTAGGTTTAGACAGATAAAAAATCAACAAAGAAAGTCGGACATAATCTTCCATGTAGATCAAACGGACCAAATAGATATTTACAGAACATTTCACACATTACTTCAGAATACACATTCTTCTCCTCAGTACATGAATCATTCTAAAGGATAGACTACATGTTAGTTTACAAAACAAGGCTTAAAAAACTCAAAAAATTGAAATAATATCAAGTATCTTCTCTGAGTACTATGGAATAAAACTACAAATCAACAGTTAAAATAATTTTGGGAACTGTACAAACACATGGAAATTAAATAATATGCTTCTGAATGACCAGTGGGTCAATGACAAAGTTAATGTGGAAATTCAAGAATTTCTTGAACCAAATGATAATTGAAATACAACATACAAAATCTATGGGATACTGCAAAAGCTGTACCAAGAGGGAAATTTACAACTGTAAGCGCCTACATCAAAAAAGAGGAAAAAATCTTCAAATAAACAACCTAATGATGGATCTTAAAGAACTATAAAAGCAAGAGCAAACCAAACCCAAAATGACTAGAAGATGTTAGAAGAAATGATAGAAATCAGAGCAGAAATAAATGAATTTGAAATGAAGAAAACAACACAAAAATCAATAAAAGAAAAAGTTGGCTTTTTGAAAAGATAAACAAAATTGACAAAATTTAGCCAGACTAAGATCAAAGGAGAGAACATCTAAATAAACAAAATTGGAGGTAAAAAAAAAGAAGCTTTACAACTGATACCACAGAAATTCAAAGGATTATTAGCAGCTACTATGAGCAACTATCTGATAACTAACTGGAAAATCTAGAAGACATGGATAAACTCCTAGACACATAGAAACTGCCAAGATTGAACCAGGAAGAAATGCAAAACTTGAAAATGCCAATAGCAAGTAATGAAATTGAAGCCATAATAAAAAGTGTCCCATGAAAGAAAAGCCTGGGACCTGGTGGCTTCACAACTGAATTTTACCAAACATTTTTAGAAGCACTAATATTGATTGTATTCAAACTAGTCCAAATAATAGAAGAGGAGAGAACTCCTCCAGACTCATTCTATGAGGCCAGTATTGTACTGATACTGACATCAGACAGACACATTAAAAAAAGAAAACTACACACCAATATCCCTGATAAACCTTGATGCAAAAATCCTCAACAAAACACTAGAAAATGGAACGTAACAATATACGAAAAAGATCATTCATCATGACCAACTGGAATTTATCCCAGTAATGCAAGGATGGTTCAACATATGCAAATCAATTAATGTGATACATCGTCTCAACAGAATGAAGGATAAAAACCATACGATCATTTCAATTAGTGCTCAAAAAAGCATTTAATAAAATTCAACATCTCTTCATGATAAAAATCCTCAACACACTGGATATGGAAGAAACAAAATACAATACAATACAATAAAAATTATAAAAGCAGATCCACAGTTGGTATCATACTGAATAGGAAAACCTGAAAGGCTTTTCTCTAAGATCTAGAACAAGACAAGGATGCCCACTTTCTCCAGTGTTTTCTACCTGGCACTGGAAGTCCTAGCTAAAGCATTAGACAAAAGAAATAAATAAAGGGCACCCACATTTGAAAGGAAGAAATCAAAATATTCTTGTTTGTAGACTATAGGATCTTTTATTTTAAAAACCTAAAGACTCAATGTAAAGATTATTAGAACTGATAAATTCAGTACAGTTACAGGATACAAAATCAACACACAAAAATCTGTAGCATTTCTATATGCCAACAGTGAACAATCTGAAAAAGACATTTAAAAAGTAATCCCATTTACAATAACCACAAAGAAAATTAAACTCAAAGAGCTTTTAAGCTCTCTACAATGAAAACTATAAAACATTGATGAAAAAAATTGAAAAGGTCCCCCCAAAATGGGAATATACTTCATGTTCATGGATTGAAAGAATCTATATTGTTAAAATGCCCATACTACCCAAAGAAATCTACAGATTCAATGCAGTTCCTACTAAAATAACAATGACATTCTCCACAGGAATAGAAAAAGAAAACCTAAAATTTACATGGAACCACAAAAGATGCAGAATACCCAAAGCCATACAGAGCAAAAAGAAGAAAACTGGAGGAATCACATTACCTGATTTCAAATTATGCTACAGAGCTATACTAACTAAAATAGCATGGCAATGGTATAAAAATAGACACATAGATCAATGGAACAGAAAGGAGAATCCAGAAATAAATCCATACAGCTACAGTGAACTCATTTTTGACAAAGGTGCCAAGAGCATACACTGGGGTAAGGACAGTCTCTTCAATAAAAGGGGCTGGAAAAACTGATGATGCACATGCAGAAGAATGAGATTAGACCCTTATCTCATACCACATAAGAAAAATCTCAAAATGGATTAAAGAGTTAAGTTTAAGATTCAAAACTTAGACTACTAGAATAAAATATGGGGGGAAAGCTCTGTGACATTAGTCTAGGCAAATACGTTTTGATACAAGCCCAAAAGCTTAGGCACCAAAAGCAAAAATAAACAAATGAGATTACATAAAACTAAAAACTCTGCACAGCCAAAGAAACCATCAACAGAGTGTAGAGACAACCTATAAAATTAGAGAATATATTTGCAAACCATATATATGATAAAGGGCTAATATCCAAAATATATAAGGAACTCAAACAACTCAATAGTAAGAAAATAAATAACTCAATTTAAAAATGGGCAATGGACCTCGTTAGACATTTCTCAAAAATAAATACATCCAAATGGCCAACAGGCATATGCAACTATGCTTAACATCACTAAACACCAAGAAAATGCAAATTAAAACTACAATAAAATAGCATCACACAGCTGTTAGCATGGCTATAATCAAAAGGACAAGAATTTTATTATTAAAAAGATGAGAACAGGAATTAGTAAGGGTGTGAAGAAAAGGGAATCTTTATAAACTATTTGATGGGAAGGTAAATTAGCATAGACATTGTGGAAAAACAGTATGAAAGTTTCTCAAAAAATTAAAAATAGAACTACTGTATGATCCAGCAATCTCTCTACTGAATACATATCCAAAGGAAATAAAATCAGTATGTTGAGGAGGTGTCTACATTCTCATGTTCATTGCAGCACTATTCACAACAGCTAAGACATAGAAACAAGCTAAGTGTTCATCAACAGATAATTAGACAAAGAAAATGTGGTACATACACACAGCAAAGTACTGTTCAGCCTTTAAAAATGAAATTCTGTAATTTGTGACAATATGAAAGAACCTGAAGGACTTAGTTAAGCATAGTAAGCCAGGCACAGAAAGAAATACTGCATGACCACTTTCATATGTCGACTGTATAAAAGTTGAGCTCATAGAAACAGAGGCTGGAGGTTGGGTGAATTGAGGAGATGCTGATCAAAGGACACAAAATTTCACTTAGAATCAGTGAATCTCTTGAATAAGTTCAAGAGATTTATTGTACATCATGGTGACTACATTGAATAATAATATATTGTATTCTTGAAAATTCCTAAGACAGTAGATTTTAAGTGCTCTTACCACAAAAATTTAAAAGTACATAAGGTAATATGTATGTAAAATAGCCTCATTTAGCTATCCATATAGCAGGGAAATCACTCTGAGAGAACCAGGCAACTTTCTCCACCCCAAGGTCTAGAATAATGGAGCAGAGACTGTGCCCTGAGAAAATGGCAGTCAATTAGACAGGAAACTTTAAAGTTTCTCCCAAAGAACTAACTTTATTTGAAGTAGTGTGCGGAGAAGTTCACGAATTAAGAAACTGTAAAAAATGATGATGATTTGGTGGTACACAATTAGGAGAAGGCAGATAGTGCCACGAAAGAGAAGTTTGATCACAAACCAACTAGTTTATCAGAGAGAAACAAGGAGAGGGCTGGGCAGAGCACACCTTGGGTCAAAATACCCACAAAGACTGGCAGCAACACCACCCCCGCAAAAGGGTCCAAATTCAAGTGGATGAGATATTGGAGAAAGTATGCCCCATGACATTGTCAAAAAATACAGCAATCAGCTGATAATATGTGGAGTCTAAAATCTGGGTGTGATACCAACAGAGGCAGAGAAAGAGACAAAGAGGGGTCTGCTAAAACTACTACCATCCCAGGGTGATTGTGAACATGCCCGAGACTACACCCTCTGAGGAGTCACCTCAGAGGCTTCACATTGCAGGGGAAATGGCCAAATCACTAAAAAAATAAACAAGCAAACAACAGTAAAGATAAGGTATAGACAAGGAAAAAAAGAGATCCGTAACCAGAGTTTTACTTATTTGGTTTTTGGAGAACCATTGTTGTTCTCAGCATTAGTCCTTCTATCTAATCATTCCAATCTAATCAAATGAAAACATTTATTGAGTGTTTACTGTATGCCAGATAGTGTGTTAAATGCTAAGGATACAATAATAATAAACAAGAGAGGGTAAGCAACTTTGCTACCCTCTATGCCTCTACACAGTCATGAACATAATTTTGAAAGTATTTAATTATATTTAGTCTCACAAAAATTAGGAAGAGTACTTAAAGTAACATTCAGAGTCACATATGATCTCAATTTTATTTCCATGGTTTTGAGTGTGTAAGTGTGGTCACGGGGGAAAATCTCCAGCAAGAAATAAGAGAAGGATATCTGAGTGGGGAAATTACAGTTATATTTAGTGAGTGTTTTTTCTCAAAATGCTTTTCTGGGTTTAATTTAGATTATATCTTATAAAACTGCAGTTTTTGTAGGTTCACAATGAATGAAAACAAGTGATTTCATATAGTTTAGCAATACGAGTAGTGTAGTTAAGTAGCATACCTCCTTATAGAATTATTTATTTAAAGAAAATCCTTACTTCTATTATGTAATCCAACCACTGGTCTTTCAGATTGTATTTATAATGAAAATTTCATAGTAATGAAGAGAAGTATCATTATTCTGCTGAATGTCTCTGCAGATTCAATTAAATTAAGCTAAATTGTTGAGTTAGGTAAGTTTGCAGACTAGGATTGGCAATAAAGTTCATTTCTGAAGAAAGGATTGCTAGATATGGTCATTTAAAGTATCTTGAACAGAACAGCATAAATAACAGAGTTAAATAATAGATTTTGGTTGATTCTGAGACGGATTCCTATTTGAATTCAGGAGTAAAAGTGGTTCATTGTTTGGGAGGCTGAAGCGGGCGGATCACGAGGTCAAGAGATCAAGACCATCCTGGACAACATGGTAAAACCCCATCTCTACTAAAAATACAAAAATTAGCTAGGTGTGATGGTGCGCACCTGTAGTCCCAGCTACTCAGAAGACTGAGGCAGGAGAATCACTTGAATCTGGGAGGTGGGGGTTGCAGTGAGCTGAGATTGTGCCATTGCACTCCAGCCTGACGACCGAGTGAAACTCCATCTCAAAAATAAAAATAAAAACAAACTAAAAAAAGAGTGGCTCACTGTAATAACAAATGGATCATTAAAGAAGGACATACAAAAAAAAATTTAAGCTTGACTTTAGTCAAATAAAATTGCAACTGATGAAAATATGGAATGATAGAATTCATAAATACTAAGAGAAAGATCAGGTGAATTAACATGTATTTGAAACTATTGCAATGAATGTCAAGGTATGGGATAATAATATGCAGAAGATAATCATATTGTTTACCAAAAAGGTTATATTTTTATCTAACTGTCAAATAATTATATATATTTTTATTTCATTATCTTTATTTTACTTAAGCACCAAAAAACAGAAGGAGTCAGTGTATTTTGCAAATGTGAAAAGATTATTGGGAATTGTACTGATCAATACTCACAAAAACATTTCCTCTCAAGGTCAAATGATAACCTCCAGATTCAGAATATACAAAGTAAATAACAGGCAGTAGTTGCTGTTTCCAGAATTGATTTTTGTTTTAACATGACTCTGGCATTGTTTCATTTTTTAATGGTGACATTGCAATTTTAGCTGACAATAATCGCCTAGAAATGACAGATTCTTGTATGAGCCTAATCTTCTTCAAATGACTTATTTAAAACCTTGAAATGTGTATACAGATGTACACTGTACAAGTACTGTCACTATCTTATCTGCTTTCAAAAAAATCATGGGAAGAAATGACATGTTAATTTATGCTGTAAGTGAATGAAGAAAAACATTTCAAATAGCTCTGAGAAAGGCAATAATCTATTAAAATCAAGTAGAAGAAAAAATTAAAAGGTTCTATCAACTCAGCTATTTATTTATTCAAAGACAGTGTCTAAATGAGCCAGAACTGACACCAGGGGCATTCACCTACATATTTTAATGTCATATCAAATGTACTGGTGTTCTAAGTATATGAACAATATATTTGCATCATATTAGTGACAAATGTCATGCTAACACTGTAGCAAAAGGACTACAAGGGGATTTCATAATTTATTTACACAATGTGTTTCTAGGTACAAGAACTTATTTAGAATTTTCAAACAATCAGAGAATTATAGGAACTTTAAACCTTTGGTCAGAGAATTTTTATTTCATAGCGTATATGCTATTTATATGATTTATTATAATTAATTCTTAATGTTCTTATGTTTTATAGAGTCAACCATTTTCATCAGGTGCCCTTCAGCATTTCTAGATAAGAACCGTTGACTCTGAATCTATTTTTCTGATACTAACGCCTCAAAACTGCCCCTAAATAGTTAATGGTTTCTTCTTACTAAAATCTCCTTTTAAGAAAAGGCAGGAGGTTACCAGAAATACTTAAATTCTTCCCCTTCTATACTCTTGGGCACGGTTATCTCTCCTTCTTAAGGATAAATCTGTTCTCTCTTCTGTTTTGACGAATTTTCCTTTATCTTACCTAGGCCATTTAAATCTGAGAAGCATCAGGCAGTCTTGCACTGTGAAACTACATGTTCTTGTTCCATGAGAAATGGTTTTGTAATAAATGTCTCCTGTACCATACTGTTTCTCAAATCTTTAAAAGGAACATGTCCTTTGAACTAATACAAGCACATATAGGATGAATCTATTTAAAAATTATATTGTATGGTGATACTTAAAAATATTAAGCTGTTTCAAGAAAAATAGGTTTAAAACAAGTTTCTGTCGTTATAGACAATTATGCAATCACTGGTCATCTGATCTCACTCACAGCAATAGAAGTCTAGTACTGTCTGAAAGAACAATCCATGTAGAAATACATTTATTAAACTCATGTTAAGTGCCTCTCCTAATTTACAAAATTAAATTTTGTAAATATGAGCCTGAGGGATCATCATGTGCTTCTCTTGACATTTACATTAAAGTTAAACTCGACAATAGAAAAATTCTCTATCCTTAAATTTGTAAAAATATCATTAATAATACATGTGGAAAAAATAGACTCTTTCTGTTTCTCTTTTTCTTCTATCTTTTTTATGAGACATTTGCATTTCTGACAACTCTATCATTCAACTGTAAACTTGTTCACTGACTTCTGCCAAACCTATCAGTAGAGTTTAAGGACAGATGAGGTTGCCACAGTAAACCTGAGTTTTCAAATACTACAAAAAAAAAAAAAACAGAAGTTTTTCCATTCAAAAACACTGCCACTTTCTGAGAGCAGGGTGAGAGCAGGTTATGGCATCTGCCCTCTTTGCCTCTTAACCAAGTGCTAGCCCCTTGCTAATTTTTGATCGTACATCACATGACCCTTCTCTGCCCCTGGGTCTTGACAAAGGTCATTTAATATCCCTAAATACAAATATTAGGGAGCTCTGGCTGGGGTATCATCATGACCCCTAACTGTACACAAATTAGAGCTCTGAAAACCACAAGAAGGGTTTGGTTTTGCTAACTCAAAGAAAATGTCCCGTTTCATTATTTTTTCCTTAGGACTAAGACCTTCCTAATATATTTTTGCATCATAAAGTAGAGCAACAAGAATTCTTTCCAGGTGTTTCCCTTTCTCCACTTATGTGGAAGGCAGCTAGCGACTTCTTTCTCTGAGCTAGGAAAAAGGGAAATGTAATTCCTCTTGGAGTATCCTTTAATCGCTGTAGTTTTGCCCATTACAGAAGAGATTTGCCAAAATAAGTCTCTAAGATCCTTGAGACTAAGAGCTTAGGGAAACTTTCATTCGTGAAATCATTGCCACCTAAAAAAATCCAGCAATAACAGGACTGAGCTACTGTGTTCTCCAGGTACAGCCAAATTCAAAATGTCATCTTTTCCAATATAAAAAGAGAATTCAGACTTCTCTACAAGTATAGGGGTAATATAGATTTTCAAGATTTTTTCCCCTTAAAGACATAGAAGGGGGATTACATCATATAATATAGGATAACTTCCTACAAATACTGATTAAACATCTCTTTTTCCCCACATTTCCTTTCCCTAGTGCAGCTGCCACATCTCCCGCTTTTCTGACCCTTTCTCCTTGACAAACCGGTTGTATGAATTCTCTCTTCTCCTTCACTCTTGGTCTGTTCTGAAAGTAAAGGCTTCTGTCCACATTCCATTTTTGTTAGAATTCAGGGCAATGGGATTGTAAAAATTTATGATTTGGTATTTTTTTGCTTTCACTATCGAAAAAGAAAACAGAGGCATCTGATAAAAACTAATGTATTGTCGAGAGCTTCAAACTCTGTACATGGAAACTAGTATTCAAGAAAAAAAATAGCACTTTTGCATTTGACTGTTAGAAATGTAACGGGGACATATAACACAAAGCTACATAGAGTCTTGAGTGACCAGTAACTAAGCATAGCAAAGGTTACCCAAATATCTTATACCATTGATCTTGTTAAATAACTTTTTTCTGAGTACATAATATAGACAAAATTGCATTAAAATATGCTGAGAGATTGTATACTAATTCATAAAAATCTATTAAATGATGTCTTCCCCTTTCCAAAGTCTTAGACAAATCACAGTGGGATAAATTTACTTCACCAAAGAAATTTATAATCACTCAATATAAGGAAAAGAAATCTCAAGTTTTAAAAATAAAGAAGTTTCTTCAAAACAAAATCCAGCACAAGAATAGGTCATTTTTCTTTTGTATTCTTTTTTTTTTATAGCTTTTGTCCTCTGTCACAGTGTTAACCAACTACATGCTATGAGTTTAATCCAGCCACCACCTATTTTTGTAAATAAAGTTTTATTGGCATACTGCAATACCTATCTATTTACATAATATCAATAGCTGCTTCAGAGCTAAGTAGTTGCAACAGGGACTGTAAGATCTGCAAAGCCTAAAATATTTAGTATCTGTCCTTTTACAGAAAAAATTTGCCAAACACTGCTCCATTATACCTCATTAATAATACAAAACTGATTTCAAATCTATTTACTACTAGAATTTTCACTTTTTCTTATAGGTAAATTTAATTTTTTATCTACTGCACAAGATAGCACACTGAAATCCTTCAAAATTCAATAGATGAATCTCATGTGTATTAAAATGCCAGTTGAAACTAAGTGACAGCACTTTACTCATTTAAGACAGTTCTCTTTAATTAATACAGTGTAAATTACAACACCAAGGAGAGGTGTTGTAATTTACAGGATTTTGAGGATCTAAAACCTCTTATAGTTCAAAGATAAACTAATAAGAGCTGTGTGTGGATTTTTTTTTTTTTTTTTTTGAAATGGAATTTGGCTCTGTCTCCCAGGCTGGAGGGCAGCGGCGTGATCTTGGCTCACTGCAACCTCCATGTCCCAGGTTCAAGCAATTTTGCCTCAGTCTCCCGAGTAGCTGGAATTACAGGCGCACACCACCATGCTGCTAATTTTTGTATTTTTAGTAGATACACAGTTTTGCCACATTGGCCAAGCTGGTCTTGAATTCCTGACCTCAAGTGATCCACCTGCCTCAGCTTCCCAAAGTGCCGGGATTACAGGCGTGAGCCACTGTGCATGGAGGTTTTTTAAATTGTTAAGATGAATTTAGGTGTATCAAGAATGTTCTTAATATCACAATTAATTAGTTTCTTTGGTTAAATGTTAATCCCTTTGGCATAGACTTTCCGACTATTATGAGAGAGGATATAATATTTCTAAAAAGTCATTTCAAATCTGTATAACTTATCTTTTTCAATATTAAATCCCCACTTAGTTGTTTGTCTTTTATATGGTAGCTGATTTCAACAGAAACATTGTATTAGTTTGCTAGGGCTACCATAACAATGTACCATACCTGTGTCCAAATTTCCTTTTCTTACAAGGACACCAGACATATTGGATGAGGGCCCACCCTCGTTACCTCATTTTAATTTAATTACCTCTTTAAAGACATTATCTCCATCTACAGTTACACTTTGAAGCCCTGTGGGTTAGGACATCAACATTATGAATTTTGGTGGTGGTTGGGGTTGGGGGACACGATTCAGTCTACGTCAAGCATAAAAGCTAAATACTAGGGGATAATGAGTTCATGTAAAATCAACTAATCTTTATTATAAGCCCAATAATACAATGTTTAAATTTTAGAGCTGCATAAATGCTACAAATCTTGTCTTACTATTACCTCATAGTATCATCTTCTGATTACTTTATTCTACCCTTTTAAAAAATTGTTATTTTTGACAAATTCTAGAATTTCAAACTCTCACATAATCTTTACGTATGAGGACTAAGCTCTGATTTTTTTTATCTTGCCCAAATTCCTTTTTAAGGGGTCTGGGGAGTCATGCTCTACAAACCATAAATTCTCATCAGATGGGTTTTATTTAACCCTGTATATTGTGACTTACTTTCCAATATGACTCTGACATAACAAGGGAAAAAATCAACGTGATTTACCCCAAAATATATTTCCTTGCCACACCTTGGAGTTGCCCTGCAAAGTCTCCTGTGAGATAATCAACTAAGAGCCAGGCACCCTTTTAAGTCCAATAAGAAACATTTTACAACCTACTCTCTGAAGTCTGCTAAGAGCTTCCTCTGAACAATAAAACTTGGTCTCCACAATCCTTTTTCTTATCCTGTACATTTCCTTTGAAATGTCTTCATATAAACTCAACCAATTGTCAACGAGAAAATATTTAAATTTACCTATAGCCTGGAAGTACCCCACCCTTGAGTTGTCCCACGTTTCTGAATGAAACTAAAGTACTTCTTAAATGTATTTGATTGATGTCTCATGCTTCCCTAAAATATATTAAACCAAGCTGTACCCCGACCACCTTGGGCACATGTTCTCACGACCTGCTGAGGGCTGTGTCATGGGTCATGGTCACTCATATTTGGCTCAAAATAAATCTCTTAAAATATTTTACAGAGTTTAACTTTTTTCATCAACACTTAATTAAAGTAAAGCCACTAAACAAAAAAAAAAAATTACCCAATTAGCTAACGTTAAAGAAAGATTGTAAGTCATTTAGACTTTAAAAAAATTAGAGATAAAATTGATTAATTTTGGACTTAATGAAATCATTGGACTTTTTTGTAAGTTTCTATTTTCCAGGAATAACATTCAATATAAAGTTCCTATTTGAAGATTATATCAAATTAGGAATGTTAGATGCATGTTTGATGAATCAGTGTACATTTTCTACTATATTGCCCTGATGCTGAGCTGGATTACATCAGGGGTTCTTACATTATAAAGAATATCCAAAATTGCCATTTTTGTTATGTTCTTGATGAATTATTTAAGAAAAATAGCAAGTCTCAACATATGAACATATAACCTAAAAATGTCAATATTTAAATACCTTCTTGAGAGTTTTGGTGTATCAAGGGCCCTAGCTACAATTAACACTACTGTCATTCTTCCGTTTTTGTTATTTGTTTAGTTTCAATTGCTTTTAATCATTCTCTCCATGTCTCAGCTACCTTAGGGCTTCAAGGAGGAGACTTTCACAAATTACTTTGGGTAATTAAGATTTCTTGGGAGGATATATATGCAAAACGCATACAGGTAGTCATCTCATCAGTTACACTAGCTCCTAGTTTTTCCAACATGGGTACCTGCAGCTGGCTTCATTGAGAAGTGGAGAAGTAATTCACTAAGTGAAGCAAGAACATGATTTCAGGTTGCTTGTTTTTTCCCATTCACTGGTAAATAACTGGTTCTGAGGCAGTAGGGTGCTGTCTGGTAGGCAGCACCCCTATTATTGGGCAGATTTGATGCTAAGCTGTACTGAGATACCAAATCTCCCTCACAATCAGCCTGTTGGTAACTTCTCCCCACTTGTGAACCAATTCTCTGTTTCAATCAGCTACAGTTAAAGTTGCAGGATTCTTTGCAATTTCTCTATGAGTTACAGTAGTTTATTAAGGAAAGAAATTGTTAATGCCACTTCCTTAAAGAGTAATTCTGTGTATGGCAACTTGAGCTTTGTGAACTTTTCTTTTGGCTTCTTGAATATATTCAGGAATAGGGGACATCCAGCAGTGTAGCAAAGCACATGAAAAAAGAGTAGTATGTTTCAGAAGTAAGAAAACAGGCCCTCAGTATAATTTTCTAGTAAGCTCACTATCACTTCTTTGTAAAATCCAGTAGCACGTTTTTTACGATAGTGGAGGAAAAAACGATTATACAAAACATACATAAATTATGTTCTTATATAAAAAAGTAGACTATTCAATTTGCTTGCTTTTAATAGATTTATAAAATTAAAGAAAATGAGTACAACAAATGCTGAGTTGTTAGCTTCCATTTAAAAGACTTAATTTAGAGCTTCAGGAAATTTACTTGTAAAGTTAAATTGGATGAGTAATGTAAATGAACTGAAAATTCCAGTAAAGATCATAAATAAAATAGTATAGCTGCAGTTTATCAACTTGAATGGAGTCAGAAATTGGAGTCCACAAAGAGTGACAATTTGAAATAGCCTTATTTAACACTTATATTTAAAGATGTGAATTATAATAAAATTGTACCTAAATTTATGTATCTATTTGTAATTCTTATACATTTTTGCTGAATTTTTATGTATTTTAACAGGTGAAGAGGCATAAATAGGTAAATAAAATAAATAAAATTTGGAAAATAGTTCACATATATATATATATATATATATATATATATATATATATATATATATTATCTTTGGAAGTTGCCAGGAATCTTTAGAGCCAAAGCCTATGAAAAGTAATGAATGACAGGGATTCAAACTTCAATAATTATGATAAGCCCTAGCAAGCAAAAGAACTCTATTGTCAGTTTCATATTTATTTCTAATTATTTTACCTTATCTGGAACTTACAGCCTCATTTCTAAGGATAACCAGTACATTTATAAGCTTGTTATCCATGTCCCTCCATATAAACTGCTGAAAGGCATTTACAGTCATAGGTCAATGCATGGCCACCAATTTCAGCACTTAACAGAGTGGAATAATCATTAACCTCTCTACAACTGCTAATTTGACTAAATTAACTTAATAGTAATTAGCTGTAACCATTCAGTTTAGTCAAATTGGGTGATGATTCATCCCAAAAATGTGAACGTTATACATCCTTGACCGTTCATCTTTTTATTTTAAATATTCTCCCCCCTGTGATGCATATTCATCTTCGTCATCTATAAGCTGATGACTCACAGATCAAAATCTTCAGTTTGGATGTCTCTCCTACATTCAGTTTCATAATAAACAATTTCCCAAGCATGTCCGACAAACACCTCAAACTCAACTAGTACAAAGGAAAGCTCAGGTTTCTTTGAAGAAGGGGTCAGCTTTATTCAGGTATTTTATATATATATAATATAACATATATGTTATATTTAATATATTATTACATAATATATTATTATAATATATAACATATTTATATATTATATGTTATATTATATATAATTATATATAATAAAATATACCAATTTTAGGTGTGTAACTTGATGAGCTTAGAAAAATGTAGATTATGATAATATAGAACATTCTCAAGACACCAAAATGTTCCTTCTTGTCCCCATCCCCTGGCAACTGTGGATCTGCTTACTATCATTAGAGGTTACCTCTTCTCGAATTTCATATGAATGGAATTATACAGGAGGTAGTCTTTATTGTATGACTTCTTACATGTAACATAATGCTTTTGAGATTCAAAATGTTGTGTTTAGTTGTAATTCGTTCCTTTATATTGAAAAGCAGTATTCCACTGCATGGATGAATTACAGTTTGTTTATCCATTCAGCAACTGACAAGTTGTGTTTTTTTCAAATTTTGACTATTACAAATATAGTTTCTAGAAATGTTTACGTGCAGGTCTTTTTATGTATCTTGGGTAGATAACCAGGAGCAAAATTGCTGGGTAATATGGTAAGTATTATGTTAAACTTCAAAAGACACTGTCCACATGTTTTCCAAGACTGCTGCATCTTGCATTCCCAATAGCAATGCATGAAAGTTCCAGTTGCTGCATATCCTTGTTAACACTTGAAATAGTCAGATTTTTTCATGTTAGCCATTTCAGTGAATGTGTTTTCGTATCACATTATGGGTTTAATTTGCATTTCCCTAGTGACAAGTGTATTTATTTGCCAAACATATGCCCTCTTCAAGTATTTCACCCAACCTTATTGTCTTGTCTTCCTATTTTTGAGCTATAAATGTTCTTTATATATGTTGGATGTAGACATTGCAAATATTTTCACCCAGTCTATGGTTTGACATTTCATTTTTTAAGTGCTTTTGAAGAAAAAAATATTTCAATTTCTATAAATTTCAATTTATTATTTTTTCTTGTATAGATTTTGCATTTATATGATTGTTCTATTAGAAACAAAATGCCTAACTCAAGGTCACAGAGATTTTCTTCTATGTTTGCTTCTAGAAGATTTTTAGTTCTTTTGCTCTCATTTTAGATTAATGACTTAGGTTAATTTTTGTACATGATGTGAAGCAAGAATCAAAGGGGTGTGTGTGTGTGTTTATATGTGTATCCAATTGTTTCAACACCATTATTTGCAAAGATCATTTCCATATTGAATGCCCTTGGAAATGTTGTCAGTAATTAATTGGCCACAAATTTGCAAGTGTTATTTCTTTCTTTTCTTCCATTTTTTTTTTTCCAGAGTCTCGCTGTGTCACCCAGGCTGGAGTGCAGTGGCGCAATCTCAGTTCACTGCAACGTCCGCCTCCCGGGTTCAAGTGATTCTCATGTCTCAGGCTACTGAGTAGATGGGACTACAGGTGAGGGCCCCCGCACCTGGCTAATTTTCTTTCTTTTTTTTTTTGTATTTTTAGAGACAGGGTTCGCCATGTTGCCCAGGCTGGTCTCGAACTCCTGAGCTCAGGCAATCCGCCCATCTCGGCCTCCCAAAGTGCTAGGATTACAGGCGTGAGCCACTATGCCCAGGCTGCAGGTCTATTTCTAAATGTTGTATTTCATTATCTATATATGTGTACTTATAGCAAAAGCACCGTGTTGAGTATTGTAACTTTATAAAAGTCTTGAAATCCGATAAAATGATTCTTTAAATTTTATTCCTCTTTTGCAAATTGGTTTTGTCTATTTCAAGACCTTGGCATCTCCATATAAATTTTAGAATTAGCTTGCCAAATTGTATTAAAAACAAAAACATTCTGGAATTTTTATTGAGATTGCTGTTGATCCACAGATTAATTTAGGAAAATTTATATCTTAACAATATGAAGTCCTCTAATTTAGGAACACTTGATATTTCCCAATTTATTCAGATTGTACTTAATGTTGCTCTATGATTAGTTTAGTTTTTAGTATAGAGAAATTTGGTAAATTTTTCCTAAATATTTCATATTTTTTTTTGCTTTTGAAATGGTATTTTATAAATTTTAATCTCCAGTTACTTACAGCATATAGGAATACAATCAATTTTTGTATATTTACCTTGTATCTTGCAAACTTGCTAAACTCCTTTATTAGCCCTAGAAGCTTTTCTGTAGATTCCTTAGGATTTTCTACATAGATAATCATGGTATCTATGGATGCAGTTTAATTCTTTCTTTCAAATCTGGGTGTTTTGAATTTCTTTTTCTTGGCTAAGTGCAAATGATAGGAAATCTAGTACAATGTTGAATAGAAGTGGTTAGAGTGGGTATCTTTGTCTTGTTCCAGATACTAAGGAGAAAGCATTTAGACTTTCATTAAGTATCAGTGATGAAGGCTGTCGGTTTTTCAAAGATGCCAATATCAGATTGAGGAAGTTTATCTGTATTCCTAGGAACAGAAATAAGTGCTGACAGATTGTATCATAAATGGTATTGAGTCTAGTTCACTGTTTTTTCTATATTTATTGGATAATCATATGATATTACACTGGTGACTTTACTTGATGCCCCTGTGTATGAAGAGATGTTTACTTTGGCTGCTTAGAACACAAATTCTCTCAAACCAAGGATTGCTTTGCTTACCTCTTTCCTGTGCCCCAAACCCCACCAGCCTTGGTAGTTGTCTCATGTGTATGCACTGATCAATCTTCAGCTCAAGTTTTGACGCTACCCCTTGGGAGATCTCCAGAGCTGTCTTTCTCTGTGAAGCTCTCTCATCTTCAGTATACTGCCCTGAACATGCTAGTCAGCTTGGCCCTCTGAACTCCAAATTGTGTTCTTCTCAACGAAGTGAAACCACCAGGCTGTATTTGTATTTTCTGTCTCTGTGCTGCCATCTAGAAAAACCCTAGACTATTAGTTAAAGCACTTATTAGGTTCATTTTCCCCACCTTCTCTCAGTGATTACTGTCCTGTGTTTCCTCTTGTCAAATGTCAGAAAATCATTGTTTCACATTTTTTCATAGTAAATGTAATCCTTGTAGTTCTAATGTCCCTGGTATTTTAGTTCATACACCTTTTCCCAGACCTTCTTATCTTCCTGGGTTTCCTGACTTAGCAAATGTCCAACATCTATCCAGTTGTACAGACTGGAATTATCTTAATTTCATTCTTGACTTCAATCTTCTCCACCTCATATTGCCACATTCTTTCAATTTTATCTTCTTAAGAACATTTTCATTCCCTAAATTTCTATTTCCATAAGCTACAATTGGGATCAGGCCAAAATAATCTGCTACCCGTATTGTATCAACTGCCTCCTACGTGATCTCTCTGCTTCCAGTGTTGTCTATCAATCATTGATGCCCCTTACACATATACTCTAGCCACTACCTCCATAAAATTCATTCTCAACAGTACAAACATCTGACCATGGCCTCTGTAACTGTTCAAAAGTATACCATTGACCTAAATACTAAGTTGAAATTGTTTAATAAGGTACAGCAAATGTAGTTCATTGTTTACAAAGGCCTTTCATTATCTTGCCACAGCTTGCCTCTCCAAATTTATCTCTCTCCTCTCTCTCCACCGCTAGTCACACTTTCAAACCCCTAGCCAGACCTAATATTGACACTTGGTTTCTTAATGTGTTGAAACTTTTGACCAAGCCTCTATTTTGAATTTTCTTTTTCTAGCCCCAATCTTCAATGTGCTGCCATTATATCCAACATTTTACTTCCATCTCATCATCTAGAACCTTGTATTGTACTTTTTGTGTGTTTTACTGGCCATGCTCCCTTTAGACTAGACATTTTTTAAGGTCAAAGGCTACATCTTATTGGCTGCTCTGTGTTTAGTATCTGACAATATGATAGGAGATCAATAAATCATTTATTTGCTTAATAAATGAATTATCTTCTGAGTTTGTGCTTATAAGAGATGAGACTATTAAATATATAATTTGCTGTAGATATTCCGCCTTTAATAGGTCTAGGATGTGTTCAGACTATACATATCTTTAGCAGGAGAAAATGGCAAAAATTATAGTAACAGCTGTTGACAACACCCAAGAGGTGGTAATTCAGAGCCAAAAATGTTCCCAGCCCATTTCTGTAACTATAAAAAATATTTCAGCTTTTATCAGCTAAATTTTAGGCTTTTTCACTGAAGGAACCATAACTTACTGGTCTTTCTAAATCTATGAATTCCCTGCACCAGTAGATTTCTTGGAAGGTAGTAAATCAGTGTTTGTTGAATATGTAAATTATTCAAACTGCTTATTAGATAGAAATACAGATACCTTAGGGAGAGGTTGTATCCTAAACCTTACCAACTAACAATTTAGTTATGTAGGATCAGGAGAAATAGCATGGAGAATATTTGTTCAGAAAAGCTGTATAAAATCTGAGGGAGAGAAGAATAGTTGTGGTAAGACATTAAAAAGAAAGAGTGCCAACTTCACAGCCCTGTGTAGAAGAAGCCTTCCACCAAGTTTTTCTTTCTCCTTAGGCCACTGCATTATTTAGTCATTCATTGTTTTGTCTTCATAACTAATGCTCTGAGCTTAATATATCCAGACACAAATAAATTATCAAATAAATTTAGAGGATCCCAAGTGTATATTATCCCTACTTACAGAAGAGGAAACTAAAACTCAGAGAGTTAACCAACCATATGCTTAGTAAGTCCCACAGCTGGGGCTAGAATTAAGGTAGGGCAGCTTTAAAGCCCATGACCCTAGCCACTATACTATCCTATCTCTTGACATTAAGAAAATAAAAATACAAATATATACGGGGAAAGACAGAGCACCAAATATGGATGTTGGCACCCCAGAGTAAAGACCTTTTTGTATTTGAGTTTCTTCAGCCTGCCTCTTCCTCATGCATCTTGAAGATAAGGCTGCTGGTTATTAACACATCCCCATATACCTCAATTTCCAAATAGGTCACTTTATTTTTGGGAGAGTCTATTGGTAAAATAGACCTACATTACTGGGCAGAAAATTACTCTATAATCTATTCTTACATTATTAACTTACAGCCTTATAAGATCAGAAATCTGAGTGAAAAAGAAAACTCAACCCTCAAAAGTCAAAGACCAAATGAATTAAAAAACTAAACTGGAACAAACTCAATTAAAATTTAGAAAATCACAAGGACTTAAAATATTCTGAAGTATTCATTGTTTAATAAGGATAGTATTATAACAGCTACTATTTATCACATACTATCACCAGCTACATTTCTAAATATTTACTAAGTCATTGGGTCCCAATTAAAGTCCTATAAAGTAAGTATGTCAATTATCTACATTTTTACTACAGAAATTGAGGCATAAAGCAGTTAAATAATTTGCCCAAAGTTACACAGAAAATAAGCAGCAGAAAAAATGTTGAATACATAAACAAGAAAATGATATAATTTCCAAAGATCAATCAAATAATGAAATATTCCTGGGATTTAAATTACAATTGATGAAATAACTAACTGGAGGAGTGGAACATATTTTAGGAAATCTAGAAATTTAAAACAAATCAAAGAAAAGATGAATAAAAAGAGAAAACTTAGAACACACTGAGGTTTAATTCTTGTTATCCCATCAGTTTAATATGTGTCTCAGAAACAGAGTACAGAAAAAAATGGAGAAGAAATATAATAAAATAATTTTTTTCAGGAGATATATTTATTCTGAGAGATTTAATGAAGGGCTATTTCCCAGACATAAGTTTTCATGTAAAAGTCTTCACAAGTGCGTAGCAGAAGGAATGACAGAGGACACATACCTAGACATAGCCTCAAAAAATTTGAGAAAATGAAAAAAAGTCCAGGGTTCAGAAACAAGTGACCCAAAAAAGAGTATGAAACAGACTGATCTCAGACTTCTCATCAGCTACACTGAATGTAAGACCCAAATGGAGCAATATCTCCTAAGCTATGAGGTAAAGTGATTTTGAACATATATTTTAACAATAAACTATGAATACATAGATGGAAAATAAAGTTAGTTTCAGCAATGAAGAGACTCAATGACAGTTATTTTCTCAAATATGTTTTTGGAAAAAAATAAAAGAAGATCTATTCCAGCAAAAACAAAAGAACAATGAAAACAAAAAAGCACACATACATTTGCAGCAAAAAACAGAGATACTGAATCAGAAGTTTAATGAAAATAAGTATTGCAAAGATAGCTGATCAAAAGTGTACAAAGCAGTTGACCTCAATGAGAAGACTCAGACAGCAGAACATCTTTAAGAATAAAATAGATTCCATTCAAAAAGTAGTAGTGATAAAGTTGGTGTGATCCTCTCATATACTTTTAAAAATGCAATTTGAAGCTCTAGGAGTAACAAAAATTCATAAAAGAAAGTCATGGCTCACATATGCAATCTCCTAAAATACAAGTTAACTTTGAGCCCTGAATAGGATTTAAGAAATGAAAGTCTATTTGACTGTACAGAGTGAAGCAGTATCTGTTGAGTGGCAGAGGCTCCCTGACATAGTGTATTAGTCCATTCTCATGCTGCTATGAAGAAATACCGAAGACTGGGTATTTCTTTATATTCTTTATATATATCTTTATATTCTTTATAAATATAAAGAAAAGAGGTTTAATTAACTCACAGTTCCACATGGCTGGGAAGGCCTCAGAATACTTACAATCATGGAAGAAGGCAGCTCTTCACAGGGTGGCAGGAGAGAGAATGAGTACAAGTAGGGGAGGTGTCAGATGCTTATAAAACCATAAGATATCATGAGACTTGCTATCATGAGAACAACATGGGGGAAACCACCCCCATTATTCAATTACCTTCACCTGGTCCTACCCTCAACTCATGGGGATTATTACAATTTAAGGTGAGATTTGGTAGGGAACACAGAGCCAAACCATATTATTCCACCCCAGCCCCTCCCAAATGTCATGTCCTTGCATTTCAAAACACATTCTTGCCCTTCCCACAGTCCCCCAAAGTCTTAACTCATTCCAACATTAATTAAAAAGTCTAAGTCCAAAGTCTCATCTGAAACAAGGCAAGTCCCTTCCACCTATGAGCCTGTGAAATCAAAAGCAAGCTAGTTACTTCCTAGATACAATGGGGGTACAGGCATTGGGTAAGTACACCCATTACAAATGGGAGAAATTGGCCAAAACAAAGGGGCTACAGTTTCCATGCAAGTCCAAAATCCAATAGGGCATTCATTAAATCTTAAAATTCCAAAATGATCTGTTTTGACTGCATGCCTCATATCCAGGTCAGGCTGATGCAAGAGGTGGGCTCCCATGACTCTGGGTAGCTCCGCCCCCATGGCTTTGCAGGGCATTGCCCCACTCCTGGCTGCTTTCATGGGCTGGCACTGAGTGTCTGTTACTTTTCCAGATGCATAGTGCAAGCTGTCAATGGATCTACCATTTTGGGGTCTGGAGAAGAGTGGCTCACAGCACCACTAGGCAGTGCCCCAGTGGGGACTCCGTGTCAGGGCTCCAACCCCACAATTCCCTTCCACATTGCCTTAGCAGAGGTTCTCCATGAGGTCTCCACCCCTGCAGCAAACTTCTGCCTGGACATCCAGGTATTTCCATACATTTCATGAAATCTAGGTGGAGGTTACCAAACCTAAATTCTTGACTTCTGTGCACCCATAAGCCCAACATCAATATAAGCTGTCAAGGCTTGGGGCTTGCACCCTCTGAAGCAATGGCCCGAGCTGTACCTTGGCCCCATTTAGCCATGGCTGGAGCTAAAGCAGCTGCTGGGACACAGGGCACCATGTCTCAAGGCTGCATAGAGCAGGGAACCCATGGGCCTGGCCCAGGAAACCATTTTTTCCTCATAGGCCTCCAGGCCTGTGATGGGAGGGGCTGCCATAAAGGTCTCTGACATGCCCTAGAGACATTTTCCCCATTGTCTTGGTGATTAACATTTGGCTCCTCATTACTTATGCAAATTTCTGTAGCCAGCTTGAATTTCTTCCCAGATACCCTAAATCATCTCTCTCAGGCTTAAAATTCTACACATCTCTAGATCAGGGGGAAAATACTGCCAGTTTCTTTGCATAGCAAGAGTGACCATACTCCAGTTTCCAACACATTCCTCATTTCCATCTGAGACCACCTCAGCCTGGACTTCATTGACCATATCACTATCAGTATTTTTGTCAAAGCCATTCAACAAGCCCCTAGGAAGTTTCAAACTTTCTCACATCTTCCTGTCTTCTTCTGAGACCTCCAAAGTGTTCCAACCTCTATCTGTTACCCAATTCCAAAGTTGCTTCCACATTTTCAGGTATCTTTACATCAGCACTCCTGGTACCAATTTACTATATTAATCCATTCTCACACTGCCATGAAGAAATACCCAAGACTAGGTAATTTATAAAGAAAAGATTCGCAGTTCCACATGGCTGGGAAGGCCTCAGGAGACTTATAATTATGGCAGAAGGCACTTCTTCACAGAGTGGCAGGAGAGAGAATAAGTTCAAGCAGGGGAAATGCCAGACACTTATAAATCATCATACATCATATTTTTTGAGACTCACTCATTTTCACAAGAACAGCATGGAAGAAACCACCCCCCCATGATTCAATTACCTCCACTTGGTCTGCCCTTGACACATGAGGATTATTACAATTCAAAGTAAGATTTGGTTGGGGACACAAAGCCAAAACAAATCACATAAGAGATTACATCTCCTCCTTGAAAGATTCAGTTACAGTAATTGGTTCTGCAATGAATATTTCCATAGATTTAACACTGTTTATTATTTTCAAATCTCCAGAATGAACCTATAAACAATATATAAAAGAAGCTGTTATCAATTCTGACACTGTAAAAGCACTAAGACAGCTGGAAGCAGTTGGGATATAGGGCTGCAGGAGAGAAGGGGTGTCAAGGGATCAGTTCTCATAGTCAATTATCAAGAGATACTTGAAGTTTTGGAAAAAGTTTGAGTAAATGATTTCAAGCTACAATGACAGCCAAGAAAAGAACAAAAACTAATGCGTATTACAAATTTTTTCCCCAATGAAATAAGAGTAAAGTGGAAATGGCATAAATAAGCTCAATTTCTCTTTCATGGTCAGGAGTTAATATTATTTTAATTTGATAAATAAGAAAATGGAGCTAAGGTATTCTATTTACCATGGTGGTAGCCACCAGTGAACTAAAATTTGAAATAACTTGTTAAAATTTCAAATGCCTCCTTTAGAGGTTGTGAACTTTAACATCCTCAGAGACTGGCAGGTATTGTAAATGAAAGAAGTCACCTGTGAAAAGACGCTGTAGCAAAGGGACTGAGGCTGCCATTTTAACTTCCAGCAATTTTTGTCAACCAAGAAGCAATTCATGTTGTCAGATGTTCTCATTGTGCAAGAGATTTTTGAGTGCTCTTCAGATTTTGCTCATCAGGGACTATTTTCAGAAATGCTTCAAGAATCAACATTTTATGAGCCAAACAAGATGTGCCTCTAGGCCGCAGCTTGCTTATGGACAACCAGTTTTCCACCCAGGAAGCATAAACAATCTTGTTCTATAACCAAGACCTGAAAGTCTCAATGTAGGTCACAGTCCCCCATTTACTCAGAATTTGAAACATGTGGCAGCCATAAATGTAGAGGTTTAAAATAACGAGATCAGGAAGGATACTTATCATATGCTGATCAAGGAAGAAGGTAACTTTTCAAGTGTCTCTCTGCACCTCCATTTTCTGATTCTTAAAGTGAATAATAGCTGATTTGTTTATTTCTAGAGTTTTTTGAAGTGCAAGTAAGAAAATATATATTTAAATTACCAATAGCTATATGAATATAAGACTGTATCTTTGTAATAACTTACTCCCTCCCCCCTCCACCAGAGAAGAATGTAAGTTCCTAGATGGTGGATAATATTTCTTAAGTTTTTGCCTCCAAAATGGAATGAAATGCCTTGAGAATAACAGATGGTTAATAATGAAATGGCGATTTGTTGCTTTTACCACAAAAAGTTTTGTTATTTTATTCTACACTTTTAAAAAACAGAACACATTGCTCAGCTGTTTTCTATCTTATGATCATACCTTTTTGGCACAAAACAACAAAACTACTGCATCAATTATAATATTTTAGAAAGGGCAATGAATGCCTATTGGTTGGTGTTTCCTCGGATGTAGTATAGAGGTTAAAACACCAGTGACAATACATCATATTGTCCTTGAGAAGAGAAAAGAGAATGCCTGGTCTGGGATTTCTAAAAGGCAATGGTCTGCAGTGGAAAGGGGCCTCCACTGGGACTCAGAAAAGCACTCTTCCAAGGCCAGTTCTTTCCCCTGCCAGTTGTGAGACCTGGAGCAGGTCACTCTCCACTCTAAGCTTGACTTCTACATCTCTAAGGTTAGACTAGGTGATTCAGTTCTGAAATTCTTTTTAAAATTTTTTAAATCTTTTTTTGTGAGAATCAGTCTCGCTCTATCGTCCAGGCTGGAGTGCAGTGGTGCGATGTCAGCTCACTTCAGATTCTGCCTCCCTGGTTCAAGGAATTCTCCTGCCTCAGCCTCCTGAGTAGCTGGGATTACAGGCAACTGCCACCATGCCCTACTAATTTTTGTATTTTTACTAGACACAGGGTTTCACCAAGTTGGCCAGGCTGGTCTCAAACTCCTGACTTCAAGTGACCCACCCCTGCCTCAGCCTCCCAAAGTGCTGGGATTACAGGCGTGAGCCACCACACCTGGCCTGAAATTCTATTACTGACTTTCAAATGTAACTATATTGAAATGAAGCAAGCTGAAAAGAGAAATGGAAGCATGGATTTAGAAAAAGGAAAAGAAAGAAAAAGAAAGAAGGAAGGAAGGAAGGGAGGGGGAGAGAGGAAGGGAGGAGGAGAAAGGAAATAATTTTCACTGTGTTCCAAAATGAAGAGGGTCTAAGCCATGATTGCAAGAAAATAAAATTAAAATGAATTATCTCTTCATATTCCTTTAGATTCAAGATAGCATAGGAGTTCCAATAGATAGGCACATGAAAAAAATACAGTTTACTATCTGGATATTTTTAGATTAGGAAAGGCATTTTATTCCTCAAGGAAAATGGACATTAAACATTACATTGTCCTAATTTCAAAACTATGTGCCAAGAAGGTTAAAGCTGCAAAGGGCAGGGGGGCAGGGGTTGAGGATGGCTAACACTAGCATGGCAACAGAAACAATCCAGACCGAGGAGGGAAGCAGTCATCTTTACGTAACTTGATAACCCTTGATTCCTCAGGTACCTAATCTAACCAAGGAGACCAAGTATTAAAGAATGGTAAGATGTTAAATATTTACCAAGTTCCACAATTCTACCATCACTATCAAAAGCATCTACGTTCGAAGGTACTGTTTCTGTGTTAACTCTTTACATTATCATTATTTCCTAAGAAGATAAAGCTGTGTTTTAAATTCTCACATTTGATCTTGATTTCAAGAAGCAATGTGGAAAGCAATGCGTTTAAAGTGGAATTTCTAGCAAGAGAATGCTGGGACTACGACTCTATCTCTATCTCTTTCAAAATTACACTTGAAGTTGGACAAAGCGATTTTTTTTTCTAGGGCACAGAGGTGAATTCCATAGAGCATCCCATATCCAAGAATAATGATGGATAATAAACTGGGGTAGTGGGGAGTGGTGGAAGATTACAAAATCTGTAGATACAGGGAGGAAAAGTGTGAAAGAAAGTGCGGGAAGAGACAGAGTAGATTACAATGGCTATTCTGTAGAACCGTCTTTAAGGAAGAATTAAATTTTTCACCCCATCTTTATTTTGTTGGAAATTCATTCACTCTTCAGTCTATACTGAAATTGATCACTTGCCTAGCAATATGTTGAGAAAGGCTATATTGGTCTTGAACAGACCTAAATGTATATTTGAGAAAAAATATATTAGCTATGACTTTCTTGTTAAGCTGCCAAGAACACACCAGGGCTTTTTAAAATGTCATTGCCTGGTTTTCTACTTACCTCCTGAGACTCTTTAGTGTGGTGAGGAAGGAATATGCTGTCTCACATTTATCTTACCTGACTCTATTCAACCACAGTGAGGTCTAAAACATCTGAAAAGAAATGGCGAGTCCCAGTTGAACATTCTAGTAACTTAAGTGGCACTGGAGAAGGCAAAAGAATCATAGAAAATAGAGAGGTGGCATTCATTTTTTCCAGTGAATCCAATGAACTTCAATAGTTTCAATAAATAGTATTTAAACATTTTTCATCTGGATAATATTTACATACAGACTTGGCATCCTATAAAATAACATTTAATTAAAATATCTTTATTGGACACAATCCATACATTTTTAAATCAAACAAAATATAAATCATTGCTGCTACACGTGTGTGGTTCTGGGTACATGTAATAGCAATGAGCTGTGATAAAAGGTATCAGTTGCAAGAACATTGAGATAATAAATTTATTAACAAAAAGAAAAAGTATATTGGAATGTGTCATATGGCATAACAAATAGAAAGAGTAAATAAATATTTTACTACACACTGACCGTCAGACCTATTATTAAGCTGTATTTAACCACATCCTCTTATGTTGTTATTTTTCAGGCACAGCAATTCTTTGGAATCCTATTTGATGTGCTGGCCTATAACATTTGACCACACTTACGGCACAAGTGTAAAATCAATTTTCTGTTCTCCCATTTATCTCTGTACTGATGTTAGTTGGCTCTCTAATGGAATGACTCTTCTGGAGAGGTAGTTATTTTACTTCAGAGTGGCATTTCAGAAGCCTTAAATGGGCTGAAGAGATGGCATGTGACCTTTAGGAATATTTTTGTTCTACATTTCTTTGAAAAACAACTGTTTAACCCTGTGTATGTTATTACATCGCTGACGCCTCTTTTGTTCCTCTTCCTATTCACTGTAAGAAAGTTTGGCTTTCCTTATGTCAGAACAACGCTGGACACTTTAGTGCCTGTAAAATTTAATACTTGTGTCATTGTTGAAAGGAATTAAACAATGTGCATCATCCAACTTCCTGATAAAACTTTAAGTACAATACCATGTCCTTACTTTACGATAACCTTTTATATTGATATATACAAATATTAAATAAGCTACATAAAAGAAACATCATTTTTAAATGTCTTATTTCAGCTCATCTACTTTTGAGGACTTGTCCGTTTATTACGCTATTTTAAAAAATAAGACTTCTAGTTTTCTCTGTACTTTAAAAGTTCATGTATTTTCACCTCTTTAACAATTTGTATTTTCTTTAACATATACATATCTATTTCATTTTATTTTCAATTGAATATTATTTATAAAATCTGAAGGCATAGTATCTCACTCTAATTTACTTGTTTAGTTTTTTAAATATTGAGATATTAAATATTAAATTTAGTAGTATTTTTCAGTTGGGTTTCTTTCTAATACATTAACTCTTTTTTTAAAAAAAATCACTGTATACATTGACAAAAATTCTCTTCTAGCAGATGTAATCACTGAAGATTTTTATTTTCAGTACAAACAATTACTCTTTCTAAATCCCACTTTATTACCCCAAAAGACAACTTTGAAAAAAAAAAACAAACTTCTTCATGTGGGGGAGGGAGTCTTAGTATCAAATGTTAAAATCAGGCAGCATAGATTTCAGTGTGTTTATTAGGAATAACAATAGCTTACTTCCATCTTCAAATGTAAATAACTCATGATGACAGAGGGCATGGAAAAGCAATGTATTTGTCAAATCTTTCTTTTGTGCTCTTTTAGGAAGGCTTCATATGTACTTTAAGGTCATGCTGCTTCTTTAGTAATAATGGCAAAATAGCCACATTATTATTTACTAAGCATACACTTTGTTCATTGAATACCCTTGTTTGTGTTCTATAAATATTTATTGATCACAAACCTACTTTACTAATCAATTGGAAGAGGTAACTCCTTTCCCTGGGGAGTTATTGGGACTCAGTATACCACAATACGGATGTTCTGCCTCTATCACCATCTCATCCCTGAGTCAAGACATTTCATACAGGTGAAAGTTTACCAAAACCCTCAAGAGTTCCCTGCATGAGAAAAAAAAAAATGAACCATGTGGGGAAACCTACTTCAGATGATGGAAAGGCAAGAGGTTGTTAACATAGGGACAGGCAGATAAACTTGTAGTCCTGTGTCCTGAATTTCTCCTTTCCCTTTGCCTACTTCTGATAAGATCAAACTCACTATCTTAAAACTTAGAGAATTTTACTTTGCTTTTAAGGGAGTCTTTTCAAGTGGTGACCAGTAGTGGGATCAATCCACTAAGACCAGCCACTAGTGGGAGATCATCCTAATGGTGGTAGTCATATTCAACAGATCGTCAAGGGTGGTAAACCCTAGGAACCCAGATTTGAGAATTGATGCTGGTCAAATGCAGTGGTATATTTTATTATAGCAACATTCAACATGAAAGATATGTGTGAGAAAAAAAAAACATGCATTGCATTACTGAGATACTCTACTAATGGTTTGGGGTTTTTTGTTGTTGTTGGGTTTTGTTTTGTTTTGTTTGTATATACATTGTGAAACTGATTTTCTTTCCTTTCCTTTTTTTTTTTTTTTTTTTTTTGTTAGCAAATGGCATTTATCCTTTGCTTCTCTTCCCACCTTCATCCTGGCTTCTAAAGCAAAGCAGATTTCCGTAGTCCCATTTCCTAAATGTGTGACCTAAAGTAATTTTTCATATTGTGCTGAAGCAAGAAATGACTATCTATACTGCAGCTTTTAGTTAAATTAAGACAATGGATTTGAAAATAACTCACTGATGCCTCTAATTCACCACCTGCCCCTATTCTGAGTCATGTTTGCGTTATTTGAGTATCAATTAAATTCTAAAGTCAATAGTTACTTAATGCTTTGAATGGCAAAACATGGACTCACTTCAAGTATCTAAGTTTTCATTTGTCTAGGTTATTTACAAATCAATACTACACAAAATAGTTTATAAAGTACTTGAGAAATTTCATTTATGAAATACTACTTTGACTTATCCAGGTTTTTCTGTGATCTTCAGATTTCTAGATGTCAGAGTTCTACAAAAGTGTTTCTAAATAGTTTTGCCCAATCACTAAGCAGAATAGTGCTCATAATTGCATTTGGAAGAAAAGAAGAAGTACTTTGAGAACTGTAATAATGATTAACGTGACTTTACTAAAAATCATCAGCATATTCATTCATGAAGGAACTGTAGTAACATTAAAATACAAATACTAAATATTAAACTTAAAGATTTTAAAATGTTCATGGCCAGGAAGCAAATATTTATAATACATTGCACTGCTGGTGTTAGAATATTATTAGGATTTAAAGTAGATTTGTTTGTTTGTTTGTTTTGATATATAGGGTCTTGCTCTGTCACCCAGGCTGAAGTGCAGTGGCACGATCTCAGGTCACTGCAACCTCCCCTCCTGGGCTCAAGTGATTCTTGTGCTTCAACCTCCTGAGTAGCTGGGATTACAGACGTGCACCACCACACCTGGCTAGTTTTTGTATTTGTAGTAGAGACGGGGTTTTGCCATGTTGCCAGGCCAGTCTCAAACTCCTGAGCTCAAGCCATCCACTCGCCTCAGCCTCCTAACGTGCTGGGATTACAGGCGTGAGCCACGGCACCTGGCCAAATAGATTCTTATGATAACAATTTCACTTTACTACTTCTAATTAACACAAGCGTTTTCTTGAGGTTTTCAGCCATTTTACCTGGGGTCCATCTGAGTGAAAAGAGAATAGCACATGATGGGTTCCATCATTTTGATGGTATTATTAGAAATGAGGACAGGGACACTGCCTGCTGCATTGAATGCTTCATTCTCAGCTCTCAGAAGAGTACCTCACACATAGCAAAACACTCTATTTTATTACAGTCACTAAATAACTTAACAAGAAATCTAACATGAGCCACTAAGCCATGTTTCTCTTTGGTAATAATGGTAAAAGATATTGGACAAATTAGGCTGTCTCTGATTCAACCTGATAGAAAAATCGTGGCCTCGTTTAAAGATTGTAGTTTTTTTCTTTATTCAAATTTTATTATATAAGACTTAAAACAGAATAAAGAACTGTTTTCAATTATAGAGAGTGCATGCGGAGAAAAAAATAAACCTCTGAGGACCAGTATCTTCTCCTTAGAATTATTTTATATACTACCCAAAACACTCCTCAGAGACATGCAAATACTTGTTAACAACTTGTCACACACTTTTATTTTGGAGCAATGCATTTAAATATAAAAGGATCATAGATATTATCTGACCTATCTTTCTTTTTTTCCTTCTTTTTATAGTATTCTAAAATATGTGAAAAGGTCATTTGGCCAAAGTTGTATTTCCCGTCTCATTTTTGTTTTTTATATAACATAGCTCTCATGAAGCAAATAAGCCCTGCACAGAAAATGGAAAAGTACTTATCAGTTTAACCAAAGCACAATCCTTGATCTGTAAAGTCAGAGACACATCTCTTTTCATTATAATACAGAGGAAGTCAAGCCTTTACATAACGTGAAACTTGAGTTTCTGCTTGTGTAGTTGCTGGAAATCTAAGGAGCCAATGACAGAGCAATGCTCCCAGATATATTGAGCTTTGGATCATTACACTAAACTTGTTTATTGTATCAGTATAACCTCTTCACTTCTCGTTTTGCTATTTCTTTGTTTTCTTTTTACAAAGAGTACTCAATTGAATCAGAAAAGTACTTATTAGATACCACATTTAAACTGCTAAGGAATCAAAGCAGTAGTTTAATATTCAAATATTTACATTTAGATGCAATAATATGAGCATTTAAGTCAAGTCAAATTTTCAAGGCCCTGATATACAATATTTTTATTAAAAGACTATTGTTTTAGATGCCTTACAGTAAACTTCAAATATGTGCTGTGATATTTTCTATTTATTGGACCAAAAAACCTTTTTGTAGTAGACAGAGTTAATAGTCTAAATATTCTTTAAGTATCTATGTTGTCATAGACCTCAAAAAATGCTTTTTTACTAGAGCTTTCTAGTACAGGGAAAGACTCCAGTATTTGGAACGTCTCCATGTGGAAGACACACACACACACACACACACACACACTGTATAAGGACAAATCAGACTGAAAGTGCAAAAGTAACTCCATGAGATTTTCCTATATTCCCTTAATTCACAAGGTGAAAAATTTGTTTTTGTAAGTTTTGAAGCAAGATGTGTAGGGAAAGAATGGTTGTTTCTCTGCATTTAGTCTTTGGAGCAAACATCAAAAATTCAAAGGCAGCTGTATACATGGTAATACTTCGATGATTATATTCAGCACAAAATTTGTCTAGCGAACACAGGTTTGATAGGCTGAGTTTTTCAGTTTTGCTGGATGGTTAACAAAGTTCTCTGAAGGGATTTTTTTTTTTGTAAAAGGTTGAAAATATAAACTTGTCCCTTGGGGCTTCAGAAATAGATCACTTCACATTCATAGTTTTTAGGAAAGGGCACTTTTCACACTCTGATCTTTTGATGCATCAGAGGATGGTTAGAATTTTTTTCCTTAAAAAGGCTGCTATAATTATAATTTCACCTTTTAGCTTATGCACCTGGATTCTAATTTCTAAGCCTTCCTGTGTACACATTCGTTCCTAAGATAGAGATATAATTGATTTTTCTAGATGACTATCTAGTGTGGACCTGGGTTTTTCAGCTTTGTTGCTATTGACATTTTGGGTCAGATAATTCTTTTCATGGGGTGCTGGCCTGTGCATTGCAAAAATGTTTATCAGCATACCTGGCCTCTACCCATTAGATGCCAGTAGCAATTCCCCCACCTCAATTGTGACAACCAAAAATATCACTAGACAGGGCCAAAATTCCTAATAAATCATGGATTGAAGCAGATATCAGAAGACTATTTTTAACACTGATTGGCTGTGTAACATCAGATGGAAGTTGGAGACATGACTCTGTTGGATGATGAATTAGAGTACATCTTCAAATGACCCTGATTTGTTTTATAGCTTTGCTATTAAATATATTGATTTGTTCCTATTAATTGTGTGAATGTGTTCTTTGATGAAAGATACATGAGAACAAAATCAGCTAATCAATTAATATATGGTCATACATTTTCAAGAGCACAACAAAGTACACCAAAACAAAAGATTGTCTTTAATAAAGTAGAGAACACAAAGGAACCATCAGATGTGGTATTGTCAGTATATCTTATTCTGAATTTTACCAACTCCTGTAGTTTCCTGTGCCCTACTTCCAAATAACAACAAAAATCCAGCCCTATATTGTAGCCAAATAGAAATCTGTAAAAAGTCAGCTGGGTGTGGTGGCTCACACCTGTAATCCCAGCACTTTGGGAGGCCAAGGTGGACGGATCACCTGAGGTCAGGAGTTCAAGACCAGCCTGCCCAACATGGCAAAACTCTGTCTCTACTAAAAATACAAAAAATTAGCTGGGCATGGTGGTGGGCGCCTGTAATCCCAGATACTTGGGAGGCTGAGCCAGGAGAATCACTTGAACCTGGGAGGCGGAGGTTGCAGTGAGCCGAGATTGTGCCACTGCACTCCAGCCTGGGCGACAAGAGCAACACTCCGTCTCGGGAGCAAAAAAAAAAAAAAAAAAAAAGAAAAGAAATCTGTAAAAAGTCACATTCCTTTAAAACATCCCCAGGCACAAAGAGTTAAAACAGTTAATGTACTAAATGCATCATTACTTCTCAACTTCCTTCAACACAAAGCAAAGCAGTTATTGGTTTACTGTATATATTTCAGTGTAGTGTAATAAATAAATGTACGTTATACATATAATTTTAAACACAATTGAATAAAGTAATTTTGTTTCTAAAGCAGCAAACAGAGATGTCTATCAATCAGTTTAAATACATTGTGTTTTAAACAACTCCGTTGAAGAATAAAGTATAAGAGAGTTAAACCGTTACTATGAATTTTACATGCTCTCCAGTGAGAACCCTCTGTGAACTGCTGCCACCTGTTGGTCATAGATTACAATACATCAGATCATGGCTCCAGCTGGTAGAGATTTTTCAGATACATTAGGAATATTTCTATTGTCATTGAGCTTATCAATATTTATAAATATAATTTTTATCATTTGGAGTATAATCATACTTTCTGAACACAAATAATATTTATTTATTGCACAGTTTTTATAAGATTTAACTTGTAAAAAGTTGCTTCAAAAACTATTGATATTAAAATGGAGTCAAATCTTGCTTGCAGTTAGCTAGTTTCAAAAATCAGACAGCTATGTGGTATAGTGGGTCACAAAATATTTTTACAACAGACCTTTGAAATTCGTTAGTGGTTACTACGCATCAGATCTTGTTAACTGGCACAACGATGATAATACTGTTTGACTGAAGGAAATTGTCAAAACTAACAGCTTAGCTATGGAAAAAGATATAAGGATGTAAACAAATTAGAAACTCCAAAGCCAGCTGTATCTATAAACAAGACTGAGGATCTATATGTTACCAGAAGAAAAGATCTTTCATGTGCAAATAATAGAATAAACATTTTAGTGGGTTACTTAAAAAGCTGACAAGATGTGAGGATAACATCATTTGTAAGGAGAGCCCAAAGAAAGATGCTAAACGTCAAATGTCCCTTTGGATCTGTTTCCATCTCAGAACTAAAATATCTACCATAAAACTGTGAAATAATGTCAACCATTATAAAAATACTGCTTTTAAAGTTATACAGTTATTTATTCTATATGTACTTTTTAATTTTTTAAATTGATAAAAAATTGTGTATTATTTATAATATATAACATGATGTTTATATAGACATATATATGTATGTATATATACATATATACACACAAAAAAAAACACACCACATTGGGAAATGATGAAATCAAGCTAGTGAACATATTCATCATTTCACCTTTTTTGTGTATGATAAGAATACTTAAAATCTATTCTGTTAGCAATTTTCAAGTACTGTATATAACATATTATTATTTACTATAACATTAACTATGTCAAAAACCATAATTACTTTTGCACACACCTAATATAATCATCATTTCGTACAATAGATCTCCAGAACTTACCCCTCCTACCTGAGTATAAATTTGTACCGTCTGACTAACATCTCCCAATACTCCCTCCTACCCCCAAACCTCTGATAATCACTACTCTACTTTCTGCTTCTATGAATTTAACTTTTTAGATTCTACATATAAGTGGGTCATATAATATTTGTCTTACTGTGTCCAGCTTATTTCACTTAGCGTAATGTCCTCTAAGTTCATCCATATCATCACAAATGATAGGATTTCATTCTTTTTAGAGGCTGAGTAGTATTCTATTGTGTATATATACCAATTTTCTTTATTTATTCGTTACTTGATGGACACTTAAGTTGTTTTCCTATCTTGGCTATTGTGAATAATGCTTCACTAAATATGGGAGTGCAGATGTCTCTTTGACACACTGATTTCAGTTCCTTTGGATATATACCCAGAGGTGGAATTGCTACCCAAAACAATCCACAGCTTCAATGCAAGCCCTATGAAAATATCAGTGACATTTTTCATAGAAATAGAAAAAATAACTCTAAAATTCAAACGGAGCCACAAAAAACTCTGAAAGAAATCTTGAGCAAAACGAACAAGGCTGGAGGCATTCTACCATCTGATCTCAAAATCTACAGATTTTCAAACAATAGATCTCAAAATCTACAGATTTTCAAACAAGCTATAATCAAACAGTATGATAATGACATAAGAACAGATATATAGAGCAATGTCACAAAATTGAGCCCAGAAATAAATCCATGCACTAATAGCAAACTGATTTTTGACAAAGGTGCCAAGAACATACCATGGAGAAAGGACAGTCTCTTCAGTAAATGGTGTCGGAAAAACTGGATATTCACATGCAGGAAAATAAAATTACACTTGTATCTCATGTAATATACGAAAATCAACTCAAAATGGATTAAAGACTTGAATTTAAGACTTGAAGCTATAAAACAACTAGAAAGAAACATGGGGAAATCTCCACAACATTGATATGGGCAGTAATTTCTTGTATCAAACTCAAAAAGCACAGGCAACAAAAGCAAAAATAGACAAATCTGGTTATATCAAACTAAAAGGCTTTTGCAAAACAATGGAAACAATAAATAGAATGAAAACACAACCTAAAGAATGGGAGAAAATATTTACAAATTATAATCTGATAAGAGGTTAATATTCAAAATATATAAGGAATTCAAATAACTCTATAGAAAAATAATGGACAACGGACCTGAATAGACATTTTTCAAAAAATATACAAATGGGCAACAGGTATATGAAAAAATGCTCAACATATTATCTCACAACTGTTAGAATGGTTATTACCAAAAAGATGAAATATAACAAATGTTGTAGAGGATATGTGGAAAAGGGAACCCTAATATACTGTTGGTGGGAATGTAAATTAGTACAGCCATTATAGAAAACAGTATGGAGGTTTCTAAAAAATTGAAAATAGAACTACCATGAAATCCACTATAAATACATATTTTTAAGCAAATACTTTGCATTCTAGGTAGGTACTCTGTTAGGTACTGGGGTCTTTCTTAAGGTAACAAATATCAAAAAGGCACTTCTCTTGTTTAAAAATGGTACTTATCCAAATGCCTTTTCATTTCAATTGATGATGATTCTCATGAAAGCAGTTTCCCTTTCTCAATAAAATAAGTGACAGTTGGAAGAATTGTGAAAAAACTGGAACCCTGTGACTTACCTTGCTATGGTTAAGGGATGCAGATAGAAATGGAAACAGTATCAAAAATTAGCACCATCCAGAGAGGTAGAGTGGTGAAAAGTGTGAATATTCATGAGAAACCTAGCTCTTAATGATTTAACCACTCGTAAGCTGGAAACTTGCTCAAGTCTCTTAACATTTTAGGCACTGTTTTCTCTTTGTTACATATCAAGAGGATTACACAAGGGGAAAATAGATGCACACATATTTAAGTTTCTTTTAAACTATAATATTCTACTAGTCTAATCAATTATTAATCATAACTTCATTTTTTAGGAAGTAGTATGATCCATTGTGACTTCCCTGGTAGAGCCTGACAGGGGAAACATAAAGCATCCTAATTTTCTATCAGCCCTCAGATTCCCGTAGGATCCGCTGAGTTATGAGTGTTCAGTGCTCCTACCCTCGCTTTCCAGCCTGAATCAGTTGGAAAGACATTTCTTTCTCTGGGACCACCCAAGGCCTTATGGTCAGAGTAGGAGGTCCAAATGTAGTATATGTCATCAAACATAATGCCTTCTTGTTAGAAAAGGGAGATGCAAGATATAGCAACTAGTAGTCACTAACTTTATGGTGACTGTCTAAACTTGTTCCTGACAACTAGATTTTTAGAAGCTACCTGACCTTGTCACATGTATGACATCTGTCTTCTGACATCAAATGTTGCTATGAGAGAATCTGAGTTCAGTCCAAGTTTTGTCTTCTATGTGAGTGATTTATATTTACGGTACCAATGTCCACAGTATTTTTCTTTATTATTGAAGCCCACTAATTTTAACACTGAATGTCTTGATACTAATCGTTGTGTATCAGTTTTTCCTGGGTTGTTCTAACATGAAGATTTGAAACTTTGTTTCATATATTATACATTTGAGTATTTATTTATCTTCTATTTATTTCAGTTTCTTATTAAAATGCTAATTATAAAATCAATATCTACAATCTTTCAGTTATTTTTATTTTGCTAAAAGCACATAATTAACATATATGTTGTTTTGTGTAATTTTTTTTAAAAAAACTCTCTTTCCTGTCCTTAACTATGTTTAGAACATATTAACATGTCCCATGTTAGAACCAAGGCTAAAATATGCTCATAGAGATTATGGGTCTTCACTTCTGCTACCAGCTGCAGCATGAAGAGAGAGAAAATAATGGAACTCTTACAATACAGTTTCCCTAGGACAGTTTCCAAAAGGAATCTACTTCTTAGCCTTAAAACCTCCAACAATTTATTTGATTCTTTGATCTCATTTTGTCTCAGTTCTCTAGACATTTCTTCAATATGTGTAGTTATCTGACATAAAAAATTAAAGTGAAAGATTAACAAATTTGTCTGAGAAAAAATGATAAATATGGACAGGAGCTGGGGTTTTTTAACAATTATGTCTTTTTCTATTGATGACTCACTCAATCGCAAGGTATAGAAGACTGACTTTAGAACATTAATCTCAACAGGTCAATGTCTTAAATGTAGATCTTTCTTTCAAAGAACACTCTCTAGTCAGTTTCAGGCCTAGAACTGCAGCAGAGACAAAAAATAAAAATAAAAAAGTCCAAGAATGTGCAAGTCATTAAATAAGCTCACATTCTAACAAACAATAGTCAAGGAAGAAAACAAATACAGTGTGTTAGTCACTTAACCCCTGGTAATTTAAAAAAAAAAGTCATAAAGAAAATAAAATGGGAAAATATGATTGGAGAATGAAATGAAGGACACTAAGATTAAAATGTTGAGAAGCAGGCATTTGAAAATGTGAGGAAGCAGCCTCCAAGCACAGAATATAGTAAATGCAAACACTCTTGGATAGGAAGAGGCTGAGGACACAGAGAGTCAGTGCAGGTATGGCACCAGAGAAGGGCAAGTGTATAGAAGATGCGATCACAGAACATGAAAGTCAGACCATGTAGAGGAGAGGGGAGGGGTGGGAGAGATTGACTTGTGTTCTAATTGCAATGAAGCCAGGGAAGTGTTTCAACCAGGGAATGATCATGATCTGACTTACGCTTTAAAAGATCATTGTGGCTGCTAAGGGGAGAATGAGAAGGAAGAAGAGGATTAGAGAGATTAGTTAGACAACAGAACTAATGATGACTAAAGAATGAAGTTGTAGAGATGCAGATGGTAAGGAGTAATCGGATCCAGAATACATTTTCGAGGTAGAGCCAATAGCACTCTCTAATGACGTTGATTTGGAGTGATTTTGGAAATGAATGATATTTTCCTACATTCCTCACATGCAAAATAGTGCTAATATTTTTGTCAATTTATCATGATTGACACTATAATATCTAAGGGAAACTGGAATTACGTAAGTAGAAATCTTTAACTATAAAGTGTGATCTTTAAGATTACCTTCAAGTTTTCAGAATATGATTCTAATCACTTAACACTACTAGCATGAGTTCCAACTAAAATCTGCAAATGCCTTTTGAAATACACAATACTTTAGATTTGGCCTCCATAAAACAATCTATTACAATTCACCACTGATGCTAGGAAATCATTTATTTCTACAGAAATGTTTATAAAATTACCCAACACAAGAAGCAATCACCCTTTCATACTGATGTTTGTAAATGCTTCACCCTTAGGGTTATGTTCTTATTTTTGCTTTTTTTGTTCATTCATTTCTGTATCAAGTATTTATTGATTACCTCCAATGTGGCAGGCAAGGTGATAGTACCTCAGGATAAAAATGAAATAAGGTAGTTCCGTCAGCAATAAAAGACATTGTCCCTGCATCAGGACGCTTATGATCTAGTGAAAGAAAGGTATTCACACACATGCACATGAGTATACAGACACACACAGACACTTGATAATTATGAAGCCCTAATGACTTTTGTTTCGACAACTTTCAAGTTATTTGTTAAAAATAGTCAGCACTAGCATATCAAAAAATGAAAAAGGCTTTTGAATCATGTAATGTATAGAACATTAAACTGTTATTATATACCACAGATATACCATTTAATAATATGTACATATACTTTATTACTGATTTTAAAATAAATAATTTCATTAGCCAAATCCTACTAGAAAAACTTTTGGTAATTTTCTTGCAGGGTCAAAATAATTTTTTATATGCTAATCCACCTAGGTGACAGGGAAAATGTTTATGATGAAACATAAATCTAAAATGCCTTAAGATGAAAAATGTATCCCTTGGGCACTTAAAATACACAATTTTTAAAAACTAGTTGGACTTCAAAACTGATTAGATTTTTTTCATATTTTGTGATCTTTCCAAAATAAGCTTCTTTATTTCCAATGGAAAGAAGAAAAACATGTAAATGTTAAAGAACTATTAAAAGCAAAAGACATCTTTCTCTTAAAGTTGACTTTAATTTCAGCATGTTGCCTGCTGTACTGTACATTTCATTGAACACAAAAGCTTAGCAAAGACAGGTTTCAAAGTTCCTAACTCAAACTTTCATAAGAAATTAAATATTAGAGGAAAAATAAATGAAAATTACAGCAATTTCATGCCCCCATGGTAAAAAAAAAAAAAATTAGGAGAGATATGTAGAAACAGTTTTACATATGCATCCACTGACCTTCTAGTACTTCAACACTTAGGATTTGAGTTTACAGTGAGTCAGGAGGGTAAAAATGTTTATGAGGATAACCGCTTCACCCATAAAGTAACTTAGATAGAGTATACATTTGCATATACAGTCTCAAACCTTCCAAAAAGCATTATCATTTCCTAATACAAAGGACAGTAGTACATGTCAGGGTACAACTGGGAAAGAATTTCACCCAGGACCTTGAAAGCACAAGTGTAGACAAAATAAATAAATCTGTCAGTGTGAACAAATTACTCACAAAACCTATCCTCAGGAGCAGTGTTTGTACTCTCATTCAGTCACGCTGATATTATGGAATCTGTTCACCATCGACAGAGAAGAGGCAGACCCTGCCAGAATAGCACAAGTATTGACTGAGTGCATATCCTTAGACACCCATCTTCACAGAAATGTTTCACCTGGGGTCTGCCTCCCAGGTCCTATCCTCCCTCCCTGTGACACCTTGCTCCTCAAATCCTCCCTGAGGGCACTATTTGTTGATAAAATCCTGACAAATACCTGTCTGAAATATCATAAAGCCATTGAAAGCTCAATTAATTTCACTTAAAATAGAAATATCTAGATGTCATTCAAGTCCAGTTTGATAGGTGCATGACATGGAATCAATAAAAAGCCTGTGGAATGCTTTTAGTAGCATTTCACTCACATAAGATGCTCAACTTCAAAGTTGGCTTATGTGTGTTGAAAAATGCAGCCCCCTTTCTCAATTCCTACATCCATAAGAAAAACACTTGTTTTTCTCCTAATTTTCTCCATGTTCTATTTTTTCTTAATATCGTCTAAATTGTCCAACAATTTTCAAAATACACCATACAGTATAGTGAATTGGAGTTGACTTCTTCCTAGTCTATAGTGGATCCTGGAAAGGGACAAGAGAATGCACAGAGATTCGTCGTTTGGTGGTAATACATTCTTACCGAGTCTCCAATATTGTGTCATTATATCAGTAAGGTTACTTTTTCTCTAGACTAAAGATGGATTAAACCGGTTATAACTCAATTGCTATGTATCTACTGGGTGAAGAGGTGTGGTATTTCTCAGAGAGAGTTTATAGAGGCGAAGAAGAAAGTTTTCCACTTCCCTTTTACCTATTTTGTCACTGTTTTATTTTTTCAAACCCTACCCTCTCTAACATCTGAAATATGCTCTCCGAATCATAGGATATGAAGACAAGTGCATAAAACATTTTTGATGGCACCAGATCTTTTTGCTGGACACTCCTGAGAAAATAACGAAAAAAAAAAGCAGAATTAATAAAACTACTCATATATAAAAAATTATGATATATCATTCAGGTCATTAAATAGGAAAAATTCCCTTTCACTATGTCTTCAAGTTGGTTTGGGCAAACTCCTTCACTGACACAGAGGGCTACACCACAGGATCTCTGTCAATTCTTCTCAGTTCCATAATTCTCTTTCTGGGAGAGATGAAAATGCAAACACACAAAGATAGTAGTTATACATTTAGGGAATATAAAATTACCTAATTTGTTAAAAATATGTTCATTGCAGTAGGTTCTTGAGAGTGTTTTTGAAAATATTATACAGAAATAATTTTTCTTATTATGTGTTGACTCCAAATTATATATGCCATTAAGACAAATGGTGCTCATTGCATTCAAAACAGCTATAATGCTCATTTTCATCTCTAACAGAATCTTGTACACTGTGTAATTTTATATTTTTTTCTATACTAGGAAATAAAAAGCCAGGTTCTGCCCAATTCCAAACTAACTCTCTGGTTGTAAATTCGGAGTTTAAGTGGCCCCTCAATCTTTCTAAATAGTAATATAACATTTTACATAATTTGAAGAGTGAAAAAGCAATGAGAAGAAGAAACTGTGATATCTGACATGTAAGGCCCTGTAGAAACTTTATTTTATTAAAGAATAATTTATTTGGTGTGCATTCTGTGCAAGGCAATGTGCTAACCAGTAATGATACAAAGATAAACTTACAGGTTGCCAGAAGATGAATTTTAAGAGGTACTTAATATTTACAGAGTACCTTTGAGTGGCAGGCAGTTTATAAACATCTTCTCATTTAATCAGCACAGCAATCTATGAGCTGGTTTTACAGGACACAGAGAAAAAGCATCAGAGAGATCTCTGTTTCGATTCTCTATGTACTACACAATTATGGTAAATAGTTCACAATGATTTAATGGTTAGAAATTATCAGAATTTTCCTTGCTTATTTGCCCCATTATCATATTTAGATTCACAGGAATGAATATAGTCAACTATACTTAGAATCATGGAACTAGGAAGAAATTTCCTTGTTCAAGTAAAATTAAGTTCAACTGAAAATAAGAGAACATCTTATAATAATAGTGGCTTGAAGTTAGAAATTTATTCCTCTTTCAAGCAAAGAAAATCTGCAAGAAGACAGCTTAGCATCAATATGAACGTTGCATGAAGTTTTCAGGGTCATGACTCCTTTCATCTCACTAGTTTGCCATCCTTAGGTGTAGTGGTTCTACACTGGATTCTTCTTTGTAATTCTACACTACTCCCAGTGCTCCTGCCATCACATCTACATTCAAGGAAGCATGGTGAAAGAAGCAGTGAAGAAGGGCTCAGTCTCTGTCTTTAAAAACTTCCTGGAATTTACTCCTAAAACTACTGCTGATATCTCATTTGCCAAATGAAAACATATGTCCAAATTTCGCTACAAAGCTGAGAAACGTAATCATTGGCTGTGGCAATGTGCTCAGCTAATAGCCTTATTCAGGAAGAAAAGGAGAATAGGTATGAGGAGGCAACAAAAAGTACTACATTTAAGAAATAAACCGATGTATCAACCAGAGCTCAGAAGGAAAAAAAAAAAAAAAACCTATATTCCATCTTTCATAGACAGTAGAAAAAGTTCTCTTTTTAATAGATGAGGACACACAAATCTCACAATCCAAGCACTTGACATTAATTTTCATTGTATCCAAGGGTTGAAAGTCAAAATACTATGAACTATTGTGAATATGCCCAACCAAACAGATAAAATCTTCTGACATATCACAATGAATGCCAGCTATAAACAACCAGCATGGCCGTACTGGTACACACCAGGACAACAGAAACTCTGGATGCTTCCTTTTTTACCTAATGTCAGAGGTTTATATTTAAATTAAAAAGAGGAAGTTGTGATGGTGTTCCAATGTGTTAGCCCAAGTTGTGTGGCTCAGCCTAGCCACACAACCTGGGAAAGCTAGAGATTGCTAGAGGGTTTGGTAGGGCCAGGGGTCTTTTGTGTAAAGAAATTGGGTGGTTTCTTGGATGAAAAAATTGTATCACCTAGTAGCTGACAGCTAGCTCTCTATACTAAGAGGAACAAAGGCCCTTCTTTTGCCCCTACTCCTTACTCCGAGATACTACACAGAGGGAAGTTTATACCAATGGGAGGAAGTATCAAGGCATTAAATCTGACATGGATGGGACTTATGTATTTTGGGAGGGAGCTATCTGGCCCATTGAGATGCTTTGATATTGTTTCCACAGGAAGAATTTATCATAAGCCTTGAGAGAGGAAATAAAATAAAAGCTTTGCCACTAGACTTACTTTCAAAACTAGGGCACACAAGGCAGTAATACTTTGTAGCAAAATGCAGATGAAGAGGCAGAATTTTGCACTGGCCTATAAATTCTCCAGCTTCTTGAGAAGCTCATGCAGCATTACTGCCTTTTGGGGCAACCAAAGGAAAAGACGAAATTAGTTTGAAAAAAATAACTCATGTCGAAGGCTGTTGTCTGAGTTAGAAGCTGAAGCCACCAGCCTTCCCAGAGCAGATAAGCTGAGCTTCCTGAGCAATGGGTAGGCCTCATTCACCAATCTCATTCCAAATTCTGAAAAACTTTCATTATTAGGATTGTCAGACAAGTTCCTGTTTCTGTTGACTTATTTTTGTGTAAATAAATATCAGTTTCCAATTGAAAAAAAAAATGGCAGTGTACTGGCTGCATGGGCTGTAGGTAGATTTTCCAGATGACTGTGACAGCACAGATCCATTAGAATGGGGCAATACTTCTCCTTTCAGGACCAGGAATCCAAGAATCACATGGATGAAAATAAAGGAAAACAGCAATGTTAAAGACAATATCCAGGGATCCCACTTACAGCCAGAGATAGTTTTCTTTGGGCCTCCCTAAGACAACCCTTGGATTCAATGATTTGTTAGAAAGATACTGAATTTTTATTATATTTGTGGGTACATAACAGGTGTATATATTAATGGGGTACATGAGACGTTTTGATACAGACATGCAATTGGAAATAATTACATTATGGACAATGGAGTATCCATCTCTTCAATCATTTATCCTTTGAGTTACAAACAATCCAATTACACTCTTTATTTTAAAATGTACAAGTAAGTTATTATTGACTATAGCCACTCTATTGTTCTATAAAATAGTAGCTCTTATTTATTCTTTCTGCTTTTTTTGGTACCCATTAACCATCCCCACCTCCCTTCAAGCTTCCCACTACCCTTCCCAGCCTCTGGTAACCATTCTTCTACTTTCTATGTCCATGAGTTCAATTGTTTTGACTTTTAGATCCCACAAATCAGTGAAAACATGCAATGTTTGTCTTTCTGTGACTTATTTCACTTAACATAGTGATCTCCAGTGCCAACCATGTTGTTGCAAATAACTGGATCTCATTCTTTTTATGGCTGAATAGTACTCTGTTGTTTACATGTATCATGTTTTCTTTATCCATTCATCTGTTGATGGACACATGGGTTGCTTCCAAATCTTAACTATTGTATTTTTCTATTTCTGTGAAGAATGTCATTGATACTTTGACAGGGATTGCACTAAATCTATAGCTTGCTTTGGGTAGCATGGGCATTTAAGCAATATTGATTCTTCCAATCCATGAACATGGAATATTTTTCCATTTTTTTGGTGTCCTCTTTAATTTTTTTTATTAGTGTTTTATAGTTTTCATTATAGAGATTTTAGTTAATTCCTAGATATTTAAATTTACTTGTGGCTATTGTAAATGGGATTACTTTTTTATTATTTTTCAGATGGTTCGCCGTTGGCATATAGAAATGCTACTGATTTTTGTATGTTGATTTTATATCCTGCAACCTTACTGAATTTGTTTATCAGTTTTTTGGTGAAGTCTTTAGATTTTCCAAATATAAGATTATATCATTTGCAAACAAGGGTAACTTTACTTCTTCCTTTCCAATTTGGATGCCCTTTATAACTTTCTCTTGTCTAACGGCTCTAGCTAGGATTTTCAGTACTTATGGTGAATAATAGTGGTGGGAGTGGGCATCCTTTTCCTGTTCCAAATCCTAAAGGGAAAGGCTTTCAGTTTTTCCCCATTCAGTATGATACTAGCTGTGGATCTGTCATAAATGACTTTTATTATGTTGAAGTATATTCCTCCTATCCCCAGTTTTGTAAGAGTTTTTATTATGAAGGAATATTTAATTTTATTATGAAGGGATATTTAATCTTATCAAATGCTTTTTCAGAATCAATTGAAATGATCATATGTATTTTATCCTTCATTCTGATGAATGATGAATTACATTGATTAACAGACTTCGGTATGTTGAATCATCCTCACATCCCAGGGATGAGTCCCACTTAGTCATGATGAATGATTGTTCTAATGTATTGTTGAATTCAGTTTTCTAGTATTTTGCTGAGGATATTTGCATCAATATTCATCAGAGATATTGACCTGTAGCTTTCTTTTATTGATGTTACTGCTTTTTCTTGTTTCTATTTGCATGGAATACATTTTTTCATCCCTCTATTTTCAGTTTATGTGTGTCTTCACAGGTTAAATGTGTTTCGTGTAGGAAAGAGATCAATGAATCTTGTTTAGTCATCCATTTAGCCAGTCTATGTCTTTTGATTGGAGCATTTAGTCCATTTACATTCAATGTTATTGTTAAGTAAGGACTTACTGCAGCCATTTTGTTATTTGTTTTATGGTTGTTTCATGATCTTGTCTTCTTTCTTTCCTTCCTGCCTTCCTTTAGTGAAAGTGATTTAGTTTCTTGCTTTTTGTTTTTTGTGTATCCTTTGTATGTTCTTTGTTGTGAGGTTAACATGAGGCTTGCAAATAACCCATTATTTTAACCTGATAACAACTTAACATTATTTGCATAAACTAACATCAAGAAGAAAACTAATAAAAACTCTAAACTTTAACTTTGTCCCCTTGCTTTTTAACTCTGTCATTTCTATCTTATGGTACTGACTATAAAAAGCTGTTGTAGTTATTACTTTTGATTGGTTCATTGTTTAGTCTTTCTACTTTAAGAATAGGTTACATACCACAGTTACAATGATATAATATTCTGTTTTTCTTTGTAGTTACTATTACCAGTGAGTTTTGTATCTTCAGAAGGTGATTATTTATTGCTTATTAACATCCTTTTCTCTGATTAAAGTACTTCCTTTAGCATTTCTTAAAGGACAAGTCTAATATTGATGAAATCCCTCAGCTTTTATTTGTCTGGGAAAGTCTTTATATCTCCTTCATGTTTAAATGATATTTTCACTGGATATACTATTCTAGAGTAAAAGTTTTTTTTTTTTCCTTCAGCACTTTGAATATGTCATGCCACTCTCTCCTGGCCTGTAAGGTTTCCACTGAGAAGTCTGCTGCCAGATGTATTGGAGCTCCATTGTACATTTTTTCTTTTATTTTGCCCCTTTTAGGATCCTTTCTTTATCTTGACCTTTGGGAGTTTGATTATTAAATGCTTTGACATAGTCTTCTTTGGGTTAAATCTGCTTGGTGTCCTATAATCTTCTTGTACTTGGATATTAATATTTTTCTCTAGGTTTGGGAAGTTTTCTGATATTATCTCTTTGAATAAACTTTCTACCCCTATCTCTTTCTCTACCTCCTCTTTAAGACCAGTAACTCTTAGATTTTCGCTTTTCAGGCTATTTTCTAGATCCTATAGGCATGCTTCATTGCTTTTTATTCCTTTTCTTTGGTCTCCTCTTTGTATTTTCAAATAGCCTATCTTCAGGTTCACAAGTGATTTCTTCTGCTTAATCAGGTCTGCTACTGAGAGGCTCTGATGCATTCTTCAGTATGCCAATGGCATTTTTCAGCTCCAGAATGTCTGCTTGATTCTTTTTAATTATTTCAATCTCTGTTAAATTTGCCTGATAGAATTCTGAATTCCTTCTCTGTGTTACCTTAAATTTATCTGAGTTTCCTCAACACAGCTTGTTGTGAATGCTGCCTAGCCTTGGACTCATCCTTCAGGACTATGAGCTTCCTTTCTGGCCCAGGGAAGATCCAGAAATGCCATCCAAGAGCCAAGTCCTGGAATCAGAGACCTCAAGAGCCCACTTGGTGTTCTATCCCACTGTGACGTACTGGTACCTAAGGTGCAAGACAAAGTCCCGTTTACTTTTTCCTCTGCTTTTCTCAAGCAGAAGATGTTTTGCCCCATAGCCATTACAGCTGGTAATGTGCTGAGTCCCACCTGAAGCCAGCGAGTCTCAGAGGTTTACCCAAGGCACTCAGTGTAGTACCTGGGTATCACTACTTGTTATTCAGAGCCCAAGGGCTCTTTAGTTAGTAGGTGATGAATGCTGAAAGGATGGAGTCCTTTCCTTCAAGGCAGGAAATTACCTTCTGGACAAGGATGTGTCTAGAAATGTCATCTGGGAGCTAGAGCCTGGAACAGAACCTTACAACTCTGACCAGTACCTGATCCTGCTGTGGCTGAGCTGGTATCCTGGATGTAAGACAAAGTCCTCTCCACAATTCCCTCTCCTCTCCTCAGGCAGGAAGAGTCTCTTTCAGAATTACAAGCTGTGCAGCATGGGATTAAGGGAGGGATGATACCAGCACTCCCTTGGCTGCTCCAGCTGCTGTCTCAGTAGGTCACGTGCTCCCCCCCACAACCCCCCCCCCCCAGTCCACTGTCTCTGGGCCTAGTTCATCCCTAGAACTTGCCTAAAAGTTGCAGACCTTATGGCCTAGACTGCCTTTTAAATTTATTTGAGACACAGAGTGTTGTAGCCCTCAGTGGTGAGCTTTGCAGGCACTCAAGTTTCGACCACTGGGATTGTCAATGCCCCTCTGGCTAGGGTTGGTTCAAATGCTCTCTCCATGGGTAAGCATCAGCTGAGTTTGGTCCAGTTTTCCTTTCTGCTCTAACAGGAAAGCACTGAGTTTAATGCCTCACAATTGCTGTGTTCTCACCCCAGCACCCAGAGACACTCTTCACACCATCCCCATCAGTGGGATTGGGGGGGTGGGGGGGGTGGCAAAGGTGATTTACAACTGTTTTTTCTATCCCTTCAGTGCCTCTTTCAGCAATGTGAAGTTAAAGCCAGGTACTATGAGTGCTCACCTAATTTTTTGTTCTATGAAGGTGTTTTTTTCCATGTAGATAGCTGTTATTAACTTGGTGTCCTTGCCGGGCGGGAGATGAGTACAAGGTGGAGCTTCCTATTCTGCCATCTTGACACACAGAATTTTAAAAAGAGCTTATAGTGACAGATATGGCTTATTATAGTGGAAATATACAAATTAAAATAACACAAAAAGCATATCAGGCAAAGTCCAGGAGAAACTAGGTGCAAGCTCCCAGTTATCTTCTGTCAGTGGAGTCACGCCTACACCATTCAACTCTTCTTTAAGAAATGTTATAGCACATGTAAAGTATTACTAATCAGGGAGGCTCCCCTGAGCCTTGGTGTCCAGGGTCTTTAATGGGACTTGGTCCCATAGCCATAGCTAACCACTCTCATGGCTTACTTTAGCCTTCGGACCCACCGGGAGGTCAAAAAGTCAAGCTCATCTATACGATCCAAGGCCCCCACAATCACATTTTAGTAACAGAGTATCTGGCATGGGCCAAGGCCTCAGGTAAGCAAATACACTCCTATCAGGCAGAAGCTCAACTTGCTGAGTTAATCCTTTATTGCCACAGGTGGAAAATGAATTAGTTTGTTGTTTATGAGATTCTAAAGAATTTTTTACTTGCTTTAATTACTTCATTTTACTAGGGACTGAAATGCTGAAAAATTCCTATGTACACAATCTAGAATTTTATTTGAAAAAAATATATAAATTATATAGTTTGATCCCTTACTTTAAAAATGAGAAAATTAAAATTCAGAGATAGTGATTTGTTTATGGACTCTAACTTCAAGCCTGCTGGCATTTAACCTGTTGCTCTTTAAACATATTAATTTAAAAATCAGCTCTAATGATTTTTCCTTATTTTACATGGAAATAGAGAATACTTATTTAATGCAAGTGTACACATAAGAGAAAACCCAGATTCATAAAGCCTTTGATTGAATTTATATTTATCTAACTTTGTTAATTTTTTTAAGTAAACCTCAATTTTTAAATTATTCTATTGGAAACCCTTTAACAATAATAACCAAAATTCTAATCTAGGCTATATGTGTCCCTGAACAACCATGATGTATTTTGGCATTTAAATGTTCTCACTGCTTTCTCCTTCTGGTGCCCAAATTTGTATCAAAGCTGACCATCTCATTAGACCTGAAGATTTAGGTGTTTTTTTAATTGTTATTTTTTAAGTTCTGAGATTCATCTGGGGAAGGAAGCAGAAAGAATACAATGCTCTCTCACCTGCTCCCTCCCTGGTGTCCTTGGTCTGCCTTAGACAGGCTTCCACCTGAGGATATCTGCATTGTGCTCTGCACAAAAGTGCTCAGAAGAGAATATGGTCTGGCTGACATCCAGACCATATTCTGTTTGCCCAGCCAGTGGCTGCCCAGGAATATATCCAACGAGAGGGCTGCCTCTTTTCAGTTCTCACCAAGGTCCTACATGGCCAGCTGCAGCCTTGGCCTTAGAAGCTGTTTGTCATCATCAAGGTGGCATTGGGGTTTCTGCTCCCATATTGGATATTTTAATAGATTTATAGGAGTCTCTAAATTTTTTTGAAGCTGCCCCCTTCTCAGTAAAATCAAAAAGTTGTCAGCACTCTAGACATATACAGTAGCTTTTTAATGTTATATTCATGTTTTAACAAATGAATCTATTATATATTGTAAAACATGATAATATAATATCAATATAATAATATAAATGATAAACTTAAAAAAGAGTGGTAGTTCTTATCTATTTTTCCTGGCCCCCAATGGAAACTCGTGTCTAATCATTGAAAAATACATCCCCACTTTGGATACTACTGTTCTAGAAAATGAATCTTGGTTCTAAAAATTATTTAAACATATACCCACACTCCTCTGAACTATTTATCCCCCTGGGATGATAGTCTGCCCAGCTGAATCATCTCCATTGAATGCACCCAGACAGCTGCAGCTCTCAACAGAAGCCCTCTAACAGCATTTTAAAAGGAAGGCCTGTTTCTTAAAACATTATAACATATTTTAAACATACACAAAGAGTTTTTAAAAATCACACTGATTTCCTCACATTGACCTAAATTCCTAAGTTTAAGTCTTCTGTATCCTGATCTGTCAATGGTGGGAGTGGAAAACATCTGCTCTCATTCTGTGTGTGTGATTTCTTCAAATAATAGTGACAATAATATCACTATTATATAAAATGGCCACTTGTCTAATTTTAAGGCACATATTAATTGGCTATTGGTGTCCTAGTGCATTTTGCTGAGCAGAATGATAGAGTCATTAGGACACAAATCTATCAAGGATATATAACCATTTAAGGAAATGAATGCTCTTTGATTGTTTTGGCAATTCAAACAAAGCCTGTAAATTCAGCCCAAGCACCCAGTGGACCCTGCAAAGCTGCAATTCTAGGCAGGCACACTGGCCCATTTGACTTCACTACAATCACAAAAACGCAGGCACACTAGAGATTCCAGGGGACTGAAGAAGAATTAACAATGTGAACTGCATTTGACTTTGCCAACATTATTTAGATCATCCTTGTAATCACAGGATTGTGCATCCTCCAGACAAGGCTTTGGACTGAGAAAATGACCCCCTGAAGAATTAGCAGGCTTGGCTCTGTACCCCAGCCTTTGAGACTGATCCAGGGCAAGACCACAATTTTTCTTACCTCAGTCCCTTTAAAGTGTGCCCTCGGTGGGACAATGATGCTTTCTGCCATTAGATTTGGCACACTTAGAAACACATAAAATGTTAAAATTGCTAAGGCAAATTTGTATGAATGTAGGCAAACTTTCAGAGAGCTCAAATTTCTGAAAAGTATAATCCACCACAGTTTACTCTGAGGAATAGACAAGGAATTCTGCCAAATTATGCATTATTTTTCTGCATATACTTAAAAGATAAAAACATGAAGCTAACTGATGTCAGCATCCTACACACTCAAAAATGAAAATCCAGCATCTGCTTTTAGAGATTCACTGAGCAAGATTATGTCCACACTTATTAAACTGAAGGTTGAACTGCAGCTACTGTGGCGAGGTTGGGGGTAGAGGAGCTATTTAGGAAAGTAGTTGAAGTGAAAATAAAAGCCCCAAAGCTATGGTTCCCCAAGACCAAGGGGGTTTATTTTGATGGGTCCTTCAAATGGTAGAGAGCACCACCTTGTTCCCTCGAGATGCCCCTGGGAATTTGTAGGATACAAAGAAAGAAATAGTGTATGGTAAGTCTGAGAAGCTAGACATCATGTCCTCAGCTCACAGCTTAGACTAAATCTCTCATAACCAAGTTGATTTGAAAGCAGTAAAGCTAACCACTGGGCTTGGACAATGAGCAACCAGAAGTGATTAATATGGGAGAAAAAAGGGGACTACCCCAAGTATCAGATGACCTTTGAAAGGAGAGCTGCTGATGACAGAATGACAGAAACTGATTTTTTTTTCCAAATTAGTGGGTGGGTCTGGAGTAGATATCACTCAATATTTTAAAAATTCAAGTACAGCAATTCGTATACTCACAAAGTTGGGTAAAAATCATACTATACTACTGATATCTCATATCCATTGGAATTGATTGATCTATAGTCTACCTCATTTGACATTTGATATAAGAAAATGGTTGTCATTCTGGTAAGGATCATCTCTTTTTCTAACCCTCAAGTTATAATAAAAAGTATTTGCAAAAAAAAGTATTTGTGAAAATGAGAATATAATTCCAGTATAACAACATTATTTTTGTTAATCATAACAAAGGTTGGCACCTACTATGCAACCTGTTGGTTTTTTCTAAACTAAAATTGTGTAAATATATAATTGTTTATCATGTACATTATGGTATTAATTTTCTAATATCATTTGAGAAGAAGGTATTCACCAGAAGTAAGTATACATGTGTTTTGTCTTTATTTAAAAAAAATAAATATTTTAGCCATGTTAGAAAGCATGTAGAGTAAGAAACATCCATATACTCATTATAGGTAGAATTGAAAGCTTTCTGTTCAATTTCCAAACTCTATTAGATGTCATCAAATTTCTGATCTTGGCATTTAGATTCCCATAGATGTTTCTTATAGTTGTACCAATAATTATGTATTTGAAAACAATATAAAAATTTTCTACATTTGAAAATGTATATAAGTAATATATATGTGTGTATACTGAATATATGTGTGTATATATGTGTATACACACACATGCACACACACATACCTTCTGAAACTTGCTTTTTTGACTCAAAATTACATATTTGCAATTTATCAGGGCTGATATAAGTAGTTGTAGTCCATTCATCTGCTATACACTATTCCATCAGATTTATCCATTCTCTAACTGATGAAAATTTATATTGATTCCAAATTTTCATACTACAACAGCTCTCTTAAGCAATCCTTGTTTGTGTCTCTTCGTCCACATGTGTAATAATTTTTCTAAAATAAACCTAGAAATAAAATTGCTGATGCTGAGGGTATAAACATTTTCGACACTGTAGAATTGTCCTCTGAAGAAGATGTATTGATTTATCACCTATCACTAGCATTGTATGAGACTTTCCATTTTATCATATTCTTAACATATGGCCTTATCAGACTTTTAAATGTTTGCCATCCTGGTGACTTTTAAATATTTGTCATGGTATTTCATTTGTGCTTATATTAGTTTTTTTATATTGCCATAACAAATGACCACAGCACAGCACAAATCAATAACAGCATAACTTTATTATTTCCCACTTATGGAAGCCAGAAGTCCAAAATGGGTCTAAAGTCAAGAGGCTACAGGGCTGCATTCCTCCCAGGGCTTCCAGAAGAGCAGCTGCCTCATTCCCTGGCTCTTGGTCCCTTTTTCTACTTTTAAAACCAGTGCTGTGACATCTTAAAATTTAATGACTCGGATCCTTTTTTTTTTTTTACCTTGAGACAGAGTTTCATTCTTGTTACCCAGGCTGGAGTGCAGTGGCGCGATCTCGGCTCACTGCAACCTCCACCTCCTGGGTTCAAGTGATTCTCCTGCCTCAGCCTCCCGAGTAGCTGGGATTACAGGCATGTGCCACCATGCCCGGTTAATTTTGCATTTTTAGTAGAGACGGAGTTTCTCTAAGTTGGTCAGGTTGGTCTCGAACTCCTGACCTCAGGTGATCCACCCACCTCAGCCTCCCTCCGTGAGCCACTGCACCCAGCCCAGTAGGTTGATGACCATACCATACGCTATATAATCTCCCCATCTCAAAGCCAATTGATTAGCAATCTAATTCTATTTGTAACTTTAATTCACAGTTTCTGGGGACATCTTTGGGGGTGATAATATTGATGGCCATAGGGTTGAATATTGTACTATCCTGCCTACAATTGAAGATATTTTTACAATATTTATTGAATTGATCTGGATTTCATGTGTTAATTCCCATTTTTTTCATTGAATTTTTGCTTTTTTATAAAATTCGCCAAAATTCTTTGTATTTTTAAGCTTTCAACCCTTGGTAAATTATATGTATTTAAAATAACATCTCCAAGGCTGTGACTTGTCTTTTTCTTTTAGTGCCTTTAATTCAGAAGTGATGTTGTTTGTAAAGTTGTTTTCGTTTTAATATAGTGAAATTTACCACTTTCTAGTTTATAGTTTTGGTGGTTCAAGGAATTCTTCCCTACCTTGAAGTTATCTTTATTGTTTTAAGATGTTATATAGAATGCAAATACTTTTTTCTATTAATTCTATTTACAATAATATTTACTGCAAAATTTGAAGATGTTAGAGTACTGATTTTGATGGAAATTCAAATGGGAATTCAGAGACATGAAATCCAAATAAAGTCAATATTCTCAATTTTCTTGAATTTTCCAGGTGGGTAATTATATGATCAGCAGGTAAAGAGAATTTTTGTTTCTTCCTTTCCAATTCTTGTATTTATTTTGCTTTCTTACTGTGCTGGATGAAATTTCAAATACAATATGAAATAAAAGTAGTAGTAGCAGGCATTTAAAATTGCATCTTGAGTTTGAAATAATTATTCTAAAATTTTATTATTAAGTATACTACTTCCTGCAAGTTTTTGGCAGAGACCTTTTACAAATTTAAATAAATTTCCTCCAATTCTACTTTGATAAAAGTTTATCATTAAAAGATGTTTGATTTTATTAAATTATATTTCTCTATTTATTGATCAACCAGTTTTTCTATTGCAAAGTAATTTTAAAGGTAATGTAGATTAATGATTTTTTCACTATATCAGTATAATTATATTTCAGCTCACACCTAGTACACTTTTAAGAACAAAATAGTAAAGAAACATATACATATATAGCTATTGAATAAAATCCTTCTAAAACATATTCTACATTCCTCTGCCTTGTAAAATAAAATACACTAAAAGTTATGACAGTGTTTCGTAATTATTCAGGGTAATTAGAAAATATATAATAAGCAATTCTAGAAACAGCCAATATTTTTCTTTCTTCCTCTTTCTCCATGTTTGAATCTCATATCATCAGTCTACAACACCTTCTAACTGCCTCTTGAAGTCCTCTACCAACCCCCAAGTCACTCCATCTCATTCCTTGAAGATTTTAGTTTCCTAGTTTATTGTCACTCCCTTCAACATAACAGCTATCACAGCTCCTGGAGTAGTAATCACATATGTGATGCTTTTCCTGCCAAGCACCCTTAGTTCCTTGACCTTCTCTCCTTACTTACCTCAGCAAAGCCCTTGATCTTGTTATTAGCAAATGCTGGAGCCTTGTCCTACTCTCCAGTTTGTAAGTTCTCCACTCTCCATCAATAATCTTTCGCTATTCCAACTGTCCTCTTCTTGTACTGTAACTTCTACAATTTAAGATGCAATCAATTCATCCCATAACCATTATATTGTTCTTCTCATGCTCATGTCTTACTTGCCTTCCTTGAATTCTCTCAGGAATTACCATTTGCTTGCACACACTCTCAATTCCCCTACTCATTTTGTTTATTTTCTTTTTTTATTTCTTTTTTTTTTTTTTTTTTTTTTTTGAGACGGAGTCTGGCTCTGTCACCCAGGCTGGAGTGCAGTGGCGCGATCTCGGCTCACTGCAAGCTCCACCTGCCTGGTTCACGCCATTCTCCTGCCTCAGCCTCACGAGTAGCTGGGACTACAGGCGCCCGCCACCACGCCCGGCTAATTTTTTTTATATTTTTAGTAGAGACGGGATTTCACCATGTTAGCCGGGATGGTCTCGATCTCCTGACCTCGTGATCCACCTGCCTCGGCCTCCCAAAGTGCTGGGATTACAGGCGTGAGCCACCACACCCAGCCTCGTTTTGTTTACTTTCTTCTTCTTGCTTCAATCATGATGGAATCCACCTCTTTACCCATTTCATACATGTCCTGGCAGATAAAAATTTGAAGAAATACACGTACACACACTCACTCACTCTCTCAGGCTGGTCTAACATTAAATTCATAAGCACTAACCTCAAGTGAGCCTTTAATACCACCCAGCTTTCATCTCTACTACATTTCTCCTGTCTAGCCATTCCTCTACTTTGATAAACAACGATTTTATGTTATCTAAACTTTTCTCAAACTTCCAATATTTTCTTTTTCACTCTTGCTCTTCAACTGATGACCTTGCTTTGTATTTATTTTTCTGAAAAAGAAAATAAAGCTTCCAAAATTCCTACTATCGCATTAGCCAACCAATTGCATCTGTCTCATATTCTCTGCCTTCTCACCTGCTCCCATTAATGGAATATCATTGCTCTTCCTAAGAACAATACACCTACTCCTCCATTAGATCTTATTACCTCTCACTTGATCAAAAATGCCACCCAAGAAACTCTCTATTCCCTCTGCCTAATAATTTTTTTTCTTTTTACTGAATTTTCTCCCTCAGTATAAAATATAACACTTCTTTCATTAATAAGATAAACAACCCTTCTTTTCCCAACAGGTACTGCCCCATTACTTTCCATCCCTCTAGAACAGGGGTGTCCAATCTTTTGGCTTCTCTGGGTCACATTGGAAGAAGAATTGTCTTGGGCCACACATAAAATACACTAACACCAACAATAGCTGATGAGTTAAAAAAATACAAAAAAAAATCTCATAATGTTTTAAGAAAGTTTACAAGTTTGTGTTGAGCCACATTCAAAGCCATCCTGGATTGCCTCCAGCCTGTGGGCTGTGGGTTAGACAAGCTTACTCAAGAGCCAACCATCTGAAAAGTGTTTTTAATTTTGTCCCTGCCATTTTTACTTAAATGCACTATAATCAGGCTCATGTCTAGGTTATCAGTAAACTTCACATTTCCAAACCCAATAGGTTTCATCATACTTGTTTTGCTGCAGAAATTGACATCTTACGTCATTATCTGTTAATGAAGCATAGGCATCAAGATGGGAGTAATTTTGTGCCTTTTTTTTTCTACATCCATATCTCTGTGACCAAAACCAGTTTTTGGTACATAGTGCCCATCAAATATTTTCTGAATGAATAATTTCTATCTCTGTCAGTCTTTAGCCATCATTTGTTTCCACTTTCTGCATGGCTGCCTCTAGCATGCTGACTCCATTCCTAATATCCTACTTCTGATACTATGAAATGGGTCAAAAGATAATGGTGCTAAAACCTTGCTACAGAAGACACATATAGTCACTATGTCAATGACTGGAGAACTCTACAGTAACTAGAATATATGAACCTGAATAAATTGATTTTAGCTAACAAATTTTTTTTCTTTTTGATTTTGGTTTCTCAGTATTTTTTATTGTGGTAGAAACATTTAACATGAGCTCTAATCTCTTAGCAAATTTTTAAGTATAAAACACAGTATTGTTAAATATAGGTACAGTGTTGTACAGCAGATCTCTAGAACTTACTCATCTTGCTCTACCAAAACTTTATGCCTGTTGATTAGTAATTCCTCATTTCCCTTCCTCCAGCCCTTAGCAATCACTATTTCACTATGATTTTATGAATTTGACTGTTTTTGATAACTCATATAATTGGAATCATAAAGTATTTGTGTTTCAGACTGGCTTATTTTATTTAGCATAATGTCCTCAGGGTTCATCCATGCTGTCACATATTGCAGAATTTCTTGATATTGTTTAAATGTAGTTAATTTTACTAGATAAAAGAATTTGGTATAAGTGACATATGACAATGATTAGTACTAATGATTTTCAAGAATAATAATACATAAGGCCCTTGAGTGACTTTTCAATAAGAAGATGATGTCATTGATGGAGAGTTGCCAACAGGCCCATTGTTTTGATGTACAGTTTTATTAATGGCAAAGAACACAGGAGATTTGCTGAGAAGCTAATGTAGTGTAATCTTCAGGACGCACAATCGCATAGGCCCCTTCCAAGTCCCTGAGAGATGCTAGCAATGCATTCATGTGGTCATATTTTTGTATAAAATGTAAAAGCAAGCTGTTTTACCTCAAGTGGTTCATAGCCCTGTTATTTCTGTCCAATAAGATTCACTTCTAATATTTGTGGGACTTGTGAAAAAATGTAGATGAAGGTCTCCATCCTGCAGCCCACCTCCCTTAATACTACAGACTCCATCTTACTGGGTAAAGGTCTTGGGCATGTATGTCACTCTAACTACCTCCATCTGCACTCCATCTGTACTCTATCCACCTCCATTCCTGCAAATGCCCCACCCCAGACTTCTACAGGTCTAAGGAGTTGTACAGCAGGAGTGAAGAATGACAGGATATGGCTGGAGATGCTCAGTGATTCCTTGGAAATAGGCTTGAGGCTATGCAGGGCAGGAAGTTCTAGGTTCCCAGATATCTGGATCATGGTGGTAAGGAGTGCAGGGGGTAAGAGTGGGGTTAGGCACTGGCTCTAAGTGGACATATCCCATGGCCCTCCAGACTCCTTAACCTGTGGGGAGTGGCATGGATGGGGAAGGACTCAAGAGAGGCTCTCTAAAATCCAGGGCCTAGAGTAGAGACCCTAGTTTTCCAGTTCTAAGAGCAACACTGATTTCCACTTCCTCTCTGTCACAACTCTCCTTATAAGATGCTGTTGCAGTAGCCATGAGAATCTAGGAATAGGAGGCAGTTGATTTAAAGATAGAAATTTTCAGTGGAATATATATTTATATGGTTTGCCATTACTTCCAAGTATAGTTTAATTAGTGCCAACAATTCTGGTATAGAAATAGTTTTCAGGGATCCTCCCTCCGAAATGACACTCTGATACATGGAGCTGGATTATGTAGGGTGAGCAAGGTTTGAGGATAGCAACGAAACCTAGTAGAGAAGACAGAAAGTTTGAAATGATGTATCCAGATTATCTGCAGGAAATTCTAGATCTTAAAATGTGTATGTGAAAGACTCTTGATAGCGGTTTTCCCAAATTTGACAAAAATCCCAAGAAGGTACATGGTATCACCAATAACAAGTAATAACAACAATATACACTTTTAAAAATTATCAATAATTAAAAATAATTAAATTGACCATATTACAGAAAAGATTGACTTTTTATTCTCTCAGAAAAATAACTACATGAATCATTGCTACATAAAGAGGTGGTCAGAGACCATGAGGTCACAGAAGTAGGACAAACAAAGACTGTAAATGTCTAATTTTTCTGAGATTTGTGATATTTGTAGTATTTATCAGGTTTTAAAATTTACAGTGTATTGTAACTACTTTATATGATTAGGTATTTTTGTATTCACAATTTTACTTACTTTTTCCATAAGAAGGGCTCCCAAAATTGCATAAGCTTCAGGCACCACACAACCTGGACTTCCCTGGCAAAGAAAAAGAAAATATCTGTTTGGAAATGACAATTCAAAGAAGGAGAATTGGGTGCAATACGCCCCCAGACTAGTAAGGCCCATCACAACACTCCAAAGTTCCCCTGGAAAAAATATCACTGCTCCAGAGGCCACCTGCACAGAGGGGATTCCACCAGACATAAGAGGCTCATCTTGACCCTTCGTGAAAGGAAGGTTACAGAAGGTTACATGCCCTATTCCTACACACACACACACACACACACACACACACACATGCACACATTATTTTTACTGCAAAACTTGGTGAATCCAAGAATAGTTTTGAAGAGTACTTCTCAGCAAGCCAGGCTTTAGGTCACACCTCTATTCTTCCTCCAAAGAATTCTATTTAAATAGTGAAAAGGATTCCTTTCACAGAATGAGACCTTTAAAAATATTAGATATATTTGGGACTCTTCAAATATTCTCTAAAATCTATTTTCAACCCACCTACAACACCAAAATATAACAAACAAAAATGAGATTTGTATCATCTCTAGGTATTAGGTTAAACCAGAAGGCAGATATCTTCAAAGTTCATTGCTGCCTGCAGACCACACAGGATAGAACAGCACTGTGGCAACCCATATTTTTATTGGATGTTAACATGTCAAGGTTTCTGGAATGGGTGCCTAATGTATGCTAATGTACCTTGTACATCTGTTTCATGGATGAATGGGTGAGTCACACACTGGAACCATTAGAAGAGTTAAGTTGAGAGAGATAAAGAGAGAGACATCTCTTTTACTTTTCTTTACAGACACAGGCCCCTAAACAGTAGGCAGCACTCTCAACCTGAAAACAAAGGCCTAAAGAGATCTGAAATCTTTGCCACCTTCTGGAGCTTTTTTTATCCCAAATCAGACAAGGCTTGCAGCCATTATTAAACATAGTATGGAACTTCTAGTTAGAAGTCATAGAGGTGTTCCGCCCTACTTTTCTCAGCGTCTGCTATTGGAGTTATCACTGTTACTGACAAGGGCCTTGTATTCTCTTGCCAGGAGGCAAAACTACTCAGAGACAAGCGCTCAGAGTGATTGCACATTCTTTCCTTAGAGCTATGACAAGAGATGATCAGTGCTGCCAAGGCGACTTATGCAGGCCATCACTGCTCCCTTGTTCCTCAGAGAATGCTGCAAGCCCTGACTTCTTAAGAGAGTGCTGAAATAAATCTCCTCTGTTAAATAAGAATGAGCATAGGTTTATAAATTTTATTCTAAGAGCCTAGTCAAGTCATATCTTATACTGTGTCTAATAAATAATTATTTATGGAATGAATAAATTCTTCTCCTGGAAAAAAATACAAGGCAGTGATGCCAAACTAATTAACTTAAAACAATTATGTAAGTGAAATAACTTTTACTTTGTTTTAATCTAGTATTTCAAGTCACTGCAAAAAGACACTAGCTCATGATTTCACTTCCTTTTTCCCCTTTTTAACAAGCCTATACTCTTGAAGCTAAATTAGCAAATGTTCTTACTTAATTGATTCATCTAAGGCTATCAAAAGAGTCAAGTGAGGAAAGCTAGCTGTGCATTGGAGGATTGGTTATCTCACCTTTAACGTTAAAATGTCTCTTGCCAATAATGACAGGAGCAAAAGGTACAGAATAAGACAGTAATTATTTTATGTCCCACCTAATAAGAAAAGAGTACTATACAAACTTAGAACATTCTGTAGAAGCCAGTTTTATTGCATTTCTAATATAAATAAATAATTTCTATTTAAATTATCACAGGTCTTTTTTTCTATCATAGTTATTCTGATGTTTTATAGATAATTATTTTAGTCAGCATGAGTTGCTACAACAAGTGCCATATAGAGTGGGTAGCTTACCACAACAGGCATTTATTTCTCACAGTTCTAGGAGCTTGGAAGTCCAAGATCAAGGTCCCAGCCAATTCGGTTCTTGGTGAGGGCTCTCTTCCCGGCCTACAGAGGGTAACCATCTGCTGTATCCTCACATTATAGAAAGAGAGAAAGATTGTGTCTCTCCTGTATACTCTTTTTTTTTTTTTTTAGACGGAGTCTCGCTCTGTCGTCTGTCACCCAAGCTGGAGTGCAGTGGTGCGATCTCCACTCACTGCAAGCTCCGCCCCCGGGTTCACACCATTCTCCTGCCTCAGCCTCCCGGGTAGCTGGGATTACAGGCACCCACCACCATGCCCGGCTAATTTTTTTTGTATTTTTAGTAGAGACAGGGTTTCACCATGTTAGCCAGGATGGTCTCCATCTCCTGACCTCGTGATCCTCCTGCCTCAGCCTCCCAAAGTGCTGGGATTATAGGCGTGAGCCACTGTGCCCGGCTCTCCTGTATATTCTTTTAAGAGTACTAATCCCATTCATAAGGGTCCTACCCTCATGACCTAATTACCTCCCAAAAGCCTCAATTCAAAATACCATGACGTTGGGGACTAGGACTTCAACATATAAATCTGGGGAGACACAAACATTCAGACTGTAGCAATAATATTATATGGAACAATGTGTCATTATAGTTTAATATTAAATAGAAACAAAGCAATTCAACCAATATTTATTTTCACATGGTTCACTTCCCAGTCCTAAAAAGTTGTCTTGCATCATATACAAGACCTATAGTCTTTTAAGTAGTTAGATACATTTGGCCCAATGTAACAGTGTGCAGAATATGGTAGCATGAATCTGTATAATTTTAAGCAGAATGTCTTTTTAGATATGATTGCCTTTTTCAGATGAGGAAACTGGGGTTGAATACATTTCAGTGACTTACCCAAGATCAAACAATTCTGTAACCACAAGTCAAAGCTAGGATCAATCCCTCAGTTCTTGATCCAGTGCGCTTCCTCCACGAAAATTTACCCCACAACAAGTACAGCAAAACCTCATCAGAGAACTTGAGAAAAAAACAATGGTTGATTTTAAAATATAAAAAAGTTTAGGTTTGAAAAATTTTTAAAACAAAAGGCTGTTTAGCTATTTAGCATTAGGCTAAAATATGAATGAAGTAACTAAACAAAATTGCATTAATACATTTGATGGAGCAATTGAATTGTTTATTCCAAGGTAAATTCAAGAAAAATGAATTTATGTAAAGACTGGTACAGTAAAATGGGCCACGCAAAATGTTTAGTTTGTCTTCTCCTTTAAATTACTGATTAAATGTAAGGTTGATGTTAATAAGATAACAGAGTAGAAGATACTAGCCCAGATACTACACACAAAAAATTAGACAGTCATGCACCAATAAAAATAGCCCAGAGAGGGATCAAGAGTCTAATTAATAACCTGCTATAACACAGGGGAGTAAAAAATGGAGAGTAACTGCATAAAAAGATTTGCTGGAAGATCAGCAATTAGCATACTTGAGATATCTGGAGATGTCTAAGAATGAAGAAAAAAGATGGTGGCTGTCATAATCCTCCATATGAACATGCAGCATGTGCCACCACAGTCCCCAGTGGCCTATTATGTGGAAGGCCCTAGAAGACTGCCACTGAGGACCTCAACAGCCCGTTTCAGCCATGCACTCCTTATAGCTTTCACAGTAAAGATCCCCATAGTGTTCAGCAACAAAGATGCTAGCAGCCTCCTCCTCAGAGGACATCAAGAGCTTTCATCACTGAGACAACCAGCAGCCATCACTGTCACAGAACCCCAAAAGTGGAAGATGTTTCTGTGCTCCCTGCCACCTAGAAGGAGCTGCTGTTGTGCCATCCTAGAAAAAGGGCCTTCACCTCTACCAACCCTGCACATACCTCAGACCCTGGAAACATGGATGCTGCACAAATTCCCATGCTCCAATCCCAGCTCTGTGGCCACACTACAAGCACCCACACCTTGGAAATTAAAGCCACCAGCACAACACATGAGCCCATACCCTAGACTCTAGAGCCACTGTCACTCCACACGTATCTGCAAGCTAGACTCCAGCTCCACAACCACTCTGTGAAAACCTGCACCACAGACAACATAGATGCCTCTCCAGCAGACACATCTACACTGCAGACCTAAAAAAGTAGTTAGTCTGTACATGCCTGTGCTCCAGACCCTGTCTCTATGACTGTGCCATAAATACCTGTGTCTTGGACATTAGTGTTAACGAAGTGCTGCACATTGCCTGCACCCTGAACCCCAGCTTTCCAGCTGTTACACAAGCACCTGTGCCTTGCACACCATTACCAACACTGCAGCAGGTGTACTTGTACCCTAGGGAGTGGTGCAACTGCCACCTCGGATCCTGAAGTCCCTTTATGTGTACTTATAATCCAGACCTCAGCTCCAAGGCTGCTCCATGGGTGCTATACATCAGACACTGGCACTACTGCCACTTAAAGCGCACCCAGGAGTGAGCTTGAGACATGCTAAGAGAGAAACTCTTGGCCACAATTTCCTCTGTGGGAGAAAAGGATATCAAGAGGATCCCAGCAGGCTTTGCCACCAAATATTCCAACAACACTCTCTGCTGCATACATCCACAGCCTGGGACCTGTAACCTTTGCCAATGCTGATCTCAGTGAATGAAACTTCATGCAGACTATGTCTCTGCACTCCTACTAGAGCCAGAGACAAAGAAAATAATTATATAATGATAAAGAAGTTAATTCATTAAGAAGATACAGCAATGATAAATATATATGCATTCAATGTTGGAGCACCTAAATATATAAAGCAAATATTATCAGAACTTGAAGGAGAAATTGACAGCAGTACAATAATAATAAATGATTTCAATACCTCATTTTCAATAATGTATAGCTATCATACAAAAACAAGGATATATTGGACTTGGACAACAGTTTAGACCAAATGAACCTAACAGACATATATGCATACAACATTTTATCCAAGAGCAGCAGAATACACATTTCTCACAGGAGTACATGGAACATTCCCCAGGATAATAATATGTTAGGCCACAAAACAAGTCTTAAAATTTTTAAGAAGATTGGAATAATATCAAGTATCTTTTTCAAACACAATGGCATGAAACTATAAATCAATAATAGAAGGAAACTGGAAAACTTACAAATATATGCAAATCAAACAATACTCTCTTGAACAACCAATAGGTTAAAGGAGAAATATAAACATATCTTCAGACAAAACAAAATGGAAACATACATACCAAAACTTATGAGATGTAGCAAAAGCAGTGTGAAGAGGAAATTTCATCACAGAAAACACATCAAAAAAAAGAAAGGTCTTAAATAAACAATAAAATATTATATCTTAAGGAACTACAAAAAGAAGAACAAACTAAACTCATAATCAGTAAAAGGAAGGAAACCACAAAAAACGAAACAGAGGTGAGAAAATCCAATGGAAAGGTCAACAAAACTAACATTTTTTTTGAAAAGATATACCATATAGATAAATCTAACTAGACTAAAAAAAAGAAAATTTAATTAAGTGACATTAAAAATGAAAGAGGAGACATTACAATTGATATCAGAGAAATACAAGAGATCTTAAGAGACTATCATGAATGATTATATACCAACAAATTGGGTAATCTAAAAGACTTAATGGATTAAATCTTAGAAACATACAGCCTACCAAAATGGGATCATGAAGAAATAGAAAATCTGAATAGACCAATGAGTAAGAAGATTAAATCAGTAGTTTTAAAAAAAATCTATTATTAAGGAAAAGTCCAGGACTTGATAGCTTCACTGGTAAATTCTTTTTTTTTTTCTTTTTATTATTATTCTTCTTATTATTATTATTATACTTTAGGCTCTATGGTACATGTGCGCAACGTGCAGGTAAGTTACATATGTACACATGTGCCATGCTGGTGCGCTGCACCCACCAACTCGTCATCTAGCATTAGCTATATCTCCCAATGCTATCCCTCCCCCCTCCCCCCACCCCACAACAGTCCCCGAAGTGTGATGTTCCCCTTCCTGTGTCCATGTGTTCTCACTGTTCAATTCCCACCTATGAGTGAGAATATGTGGTGTTTGGTTTTTTGTTCTTGCGATAGTTTACTGAGAATGATGATTTCCAATTTCATCCATGTCCCTACAAAGGACGTGAACTCATCATTTTTTATGGCTGCATAGTATTCCATGGTGTATATGTGCCACATTTTCTTAATCCAGTCTATCATTGTTGGACATTTGGGTTGGTTCCAAGTCTTTGCTATTGTGAATAATGCCACAATAAACATACGTGTGCATGTGTCTTTATAGCAGCATGATTTATAGTCCTTTGGGTATATACCCAGTAATGGGATGGCTGGGTCAAATGGAATTTCTAGATCTAGAACCCTGAGGAATCGCCACACTGACTTCCACAAGGGTTGAACTAGTTTACAGTCCCACCAACAGTGTAAAAGTGTTCCTATTTCTCCACATCCTCTCCAGCACCTGTTGTTTAATGACTTTTTAATGATTGCCATTCTAACTGGTGTGAGATGGTATCTCATTGTGGTTTTGATTTGCATTTCTCTGATGGCCAGTGATGGTGAGCATTTTTTCATGTGTTTTTTGGCTGCATAAATGTCTTCTTTTGAGAAGTGTCTGTTCATGTCCTTCGCCCACTTTTTGATGGGGTTGTTTGTTTTTTTCTTGTAAATTTGTTGGAGTTCATTGTAGATTCTGGATATTAGCCCTTTGTCAGATGAGTAGGTTGCAAAAATTTTCTCCCATTTTGTAGGTTGCCTGTTCACTCTGATGGTAGTTTGCTTTGCTGTGCAGAAGCTCTTTAGTTTAATTAGATCCCATTTGTCAATTTTGGCTTTTGTTGCCATTGCTTTTGGTGTTTTAGACATGAAGTCCTTGCCCATGCCTATGTCCTGAATGGCATATCTACAAATATCTGATCTTTGACAAACCTGACAAAAACAAGAAATGGGGAAAGGATTCCCTATTTAATAAATGGTGCTGGGAAAACTGGCTAGCCATATGTAGAAAGCTGAAACTGGATCCCTTCCTTACACCTTATACAAAAATCAATTCAAGATGGATTAAAGACTTAAATGTTAGACCTAAAACCATAAAAACCCTAGAAGAAAACCTAGGCAATACCATTCACTGGTAAATTCTACCAAACATTAAAAAAAAAAAAAACTAATACCAATACTTCTCAACCTCTTCCAAAAAACTGAAGAGGAGAAAAATTTTCAAGATCATCTTATGAGGCCAGCATTACCTTGATACCAAAGCCAGGCAAGAACACTACAAGAAAAGAAAATTCAATCCAATATCCCTGATCAACACAAATGCAAGTATCTCCTCCCCAAATACTAACAAATCTAAAATAAAATAATATTAAAAGAATCATACACCATGATAAAGTGGGATTTATCCTTGTGATGTAGGGATGGTTCAACATATGCATTCAATTAATGTGATACAACACATTAACAAAATGAAGGACAAAAATAATATCAGCATCTCAATAGATGCAGAAAAAGCATTTCATAATATTCAACATCCTTTAATAATAAAAACTCTCCACAAATTAGGTATAAAAGGAACGTTCCTCAACATACTAAAGGGCATATACCACAAGCCCACTATAAGCTTTTCCATTAAGATCAGAAACAAGATAAGAATGCCCACTCTTTCCACTGCTATTCAATATAATTGTGGAAGTCCTAGCCAGAGCAATTCAGCAAGAAAAAGAAACAAAAGGCACGCAATTAAAGAGTCAGAGGGATAAATAAAAGAATGAAAGAAGTAAAGTTATTTCTCCTTGAGAGTACATTATATGCACAAAAACTCCACAAAAAACTGTTAAAACTAATAAATGAATTCAGTTACAGCATGAAAAATCAACATAAAAGTCAGAATTTTAATACTCTAACAACTACTCAAAACAGAAATTAAGAAAACAATCCTATTTCCAAAGGCATCAAAAAGAATAAAATATCTAAGAATACATTTAGCCAAGGAAGTGGAAGATCTGTTACACTGAAAATTATAAAAGTCTGATAATTAAACAAAACATAAATAAATGGAATCAATATTGCCAAATTATCCATTCTACCTGAAGTGACCTACAAATTCAGTGCAAATCTCATCAAAATTCCAATGAATTTTTCACAAAAATAAAAAAAAAACTACCCTAAAATTCATATAGAACTACAAAAGACCCTAAATAGCTAATGTAGTCTTGAGTAAGAAGAACGAAACTGCAGGCATCTCCAGATTTCAAATTATATTAAACGGCTAGAATAATCAAAACATTCCATGCTTATGGATAGGAAGAATCAATATCATGAAAATGGCCATACTGCCCAAAGTAATTTATAGACTCAATGCTATTCCCATCAAGCTACCACTGACTTTCTTCACAGAATTAGCAAAAACTACTTAAAATTTCATATGGAACCAAAAAAGAGCCCATGTACCCAAGACAATCCTAAGCAAAAGAAACAAAGCTGCAGGCATCTTGCTACCTGCCTTCAAACTATACTACAAGGCTACAATAACCAAAACAACACGGTACTGGTACCAAAACAGATATATAGACCAATGGAACAGAACAGAGACCTCAGAAATAACACCACGCATCTACAATTATCTGATCTTTGACAAACCTGACAAAACAAGCAGTGGGGAAATGACTCCCTATTTAATAAATGGTGTTGGGAAAACTGCCTAGCTGTATGCAGAAAGCTGAAACTGGACCCCTTCCTTACACCTTATACAAAAATTAACTCAAGATGGATTAAAGACTTAAAACATAAGATCCAAAACCATAAAAACCCTTGAAGAAAACCTAGGCAACACAATTCAGGACCTAGGCATGGGCAGACTTCATGACTAAAACACCAAAAGCAATGGCAACAAAAGCCAAAATTGACAAATGGGGTCTAATTAAATGAAAGAGCTTCTGCACAGCAAAAGAAACTATCATCAGAGTGAACAGGCAACCTACAGAATGGGAGAAAATTGTTGCAATCTACCCATCTGACAAAGGGCTAATATCCAGAATCTACAAGGAACTTAAACAAATTTACAAGGAAAAACAAACAAACAAACCCATCAAAAAGTGGGCAAAGGATATGAACAGACACTTCTCAAAAGAAGACATTGATGCAGCCAACAAACATATGAAAAAAAGCTCATCATCACTGGTCATTAGAGAAAACAAATCAAAACAACAATGAGATACCATCTCATGCCAGTTAGAATGGTGATCATTAAAAAGTCAGGAAACAACAGATGCTGGAGAGGATGTGGAGAAGTAGGAATGCTTTTATACTGTTGGTGGGAATGTAAATTAGTGCAACCACAGTGGAAGACAGTGTGGCGATTCCTCAAGGATCGAGAACCAGAAATACCATTTGACCCAGCAATCCCATTACTGAGTATACACCCAAAGGATTATAAATCATTCTGCTATAAAGACACATGCACATGTATATTTATTGAAGCACTATTCACAATTGCAAAGACTTGGAACCAACCCAAAATCCCATCAATGATAGACTGGATAAAGAAAATGTGGCACATATATACCATGGAATACTATGCAGCCATAAAAAAGGATGAGTTCATGTCCTTTTCAGGGACATAGATGAAGCTGGAAACCGTCAATCTCATCAAACTAACACAAGAACGGAAAACCAAAGACTGCATGTTCTCACTCATAAGTGGGAGTTGAACAGTGAGAACACATAGACACGGGGAGAGGAACATCACATACCAGGACCTGTCAGGGGGTGGGGCGCTAAGGGAGGGATAGTATTAGGAGAAATATCTAACGTAGGTGATGGCTGATGGGTGCAGCAAACACACGTATACCTATGTAACAAACCTGCACGTTCTGCACATGTACCCCAGAAATAAACCCACACAGGTATGGTCAACTAATTTGTGACAAAAGACTAAGAATACAAGATGAGGAAAAGACAGTCTCTTTAGTAAATGGTTTTTCTAAACACTGGATATCAACATGCAAAAACAAAATAAATGAAACTGAACCCTTCTCTTAAACCACACACAAAAATCAACTTAAAATCAATCAAAGACTTAAATGCAATACCTAAAACTGAGAAGCTCCTTAAAAAAAAAAAAAGAGCAAAAGTTCTTTGATATTCATTGGTCTCTACAATAATTTTTCTACAAGCAGCAAAAGCAAAAATAAAACAATTGCACTGCATGAAACAAAAATGTTTCTTCATAGCAGAGGAAATAATCAGCAAAATCAAAAGGCAAACTATGGAATGAGAGAAAATATTTGTAAGTCATGTATCCATAAGGAGTTAATATCCAAAATACAAAAAGAACTCATACAACTCAATAATGAAAAATAAAACAAGGCACAGATTGAAAAATCTGTGGGAAAAGGATCTGAATAAATATTTTTCTAAAAAGGACATACAAATGGCAAACAGATATTTTTAAAAGTGTTCAGCATCACTAATCATAAGGGTAATGTCAATCAAAACCACAATGAGCTATCAACTCACACCTGTTAGGATGGCTATTACCAAGAAGTCAAAAGATAAGTGTTGACAAAGATGAGGAGTAAAGGAAACCCATGTACATTGTCAGTGGACATGTAAATTATACGGTAATAATGGAACACAGTATATGAATCCCTCAAAAAATTAAAAATAAAACTCATATGATCCAGCAATCTCACTTCTGGCTTCTGAACATATATCCAAAGGAAACAAAACCATCTCAAAGATGCATCTGGATTCCCATTTCGCTGCAACACAATTGGCAAGATTTGGAAACAACCTAAGTATAAGTCATCAGATGAAATTCAGATGAAATATATATATATACACACATACGTATGGAATATATATACAATGGAATATTATTAAGCCTTAAAAAAGGAAATCTATTTATGACAACATGAATGAACTTGGAAGACTTTATGCTAAGTGAAATAAGCCAGACACAGAAACACAAGCACTGCATGATCTCACTTACATGTGGAATCTAAAAAAAGGTGAACTCATATCAACAGTTTAGAAGGGTGGTTTCCAGGTGCAGGGGACTGAGGAAAATGGGAATATGTTCATCAAAAGGTACAAACTTGCAAAAGGTACAAACTTTTATAGTGACTTTTATAACTTGAAGTTATGAAATGAATAAGTTCTGGAGCCCTAATGTATAGCATGGCAACTATGGTTAATAATAATGTATTATATACCTGAAATTTTCTAAGAGAGTAGATCCTAAGTATTCTCATCACACCAAGAAAAAGAATTATGTGTGATAATAAATACATGAATTAGCTTGATTGTGGTAATTATTTTACTATGTATAGTATAATTAGCTTAATTGTGGTAATTATTTTACTATGTATACATGTATCAAAACCTCACATAACACAACTTGAATATATACAATTTTTGTTAATTATATCTTAAGAAAGCTGAAAAAATATTAAATGCAAAAAAATTAAATGATTTTTTAAATGATTTTCAACAATGTGTTTACAATGGCTATTCTTTGTCTTCATGAGTTGCACTGAAAATTGGTTCCTAAGTTTGGGTGGATTTATGAGAGACGTGACTGTGCTGAGTATTGTCAACAATTCAAAAATCTCTTAAAATTTGCATGGCAGAACATTTTTTATAAATATAAATCTTTGGGCATGAGCAAATTAACTGTTGGTACAAAAAATTAAAGCTAAAATAACAGAATTGCTATTGTTAAACTGTTTTAAAAACATAGGGAAAAAATTACAAATGTTTTTATTTTAAAAAATAAGTATAACCTGTTTGACTCATCACCAATGAATATGATCATTGTCTCAGTTATTGATGGTTTACTATTGTTCTTTCGTCCATAATGAAGCTAAGTGCAGTAAATACGGTGTGGTAAATAGTATGCAAGACTACAGAACTTCTTTTTGAAAGTGTTATCTGTAATGAATTTTAAGTTAAAAGACTCTTTGCATGAACATGACATTGATTGCACAATTTGTTTATAAGAAATTATGTCCAACAGGGTGATCTAAGAAATTCAACCACTTGATAAAGTTTGCTTCCTCATTTGAAGAATTCATCTTTATACCTTGCTGCAGTATCTGGCAACTTTCCACTCTCCTGCCTTCATGATAGTAATTATGAAAAGTTATTTTCATCCCAAGTAGTCTACATGGTAAAAGGAAATTTTTGTTAGTAGCATAGACTTGGTGCTTTTTTAAAAGAACAAAAGTTTTAAATGAAAGACAATTAAAGACTACTCAAGTCATTATAAAAGTCAATTATCAAAGTGAAAACATTATCACATATATATTAAGAAATCCTAGCTCACTGAATTCGCCTGCAGCTCTTGGGTTCCTGTGGCTTTCTTCTCTATCGGAGCTGGGGCTACACGCCAGCAACCATGTCCAAGGGACCTGCAGTTGGTATTGATCTTGACACCACCTACTCTTATGTGGGTGTTTTCCAGCATGGAAAAGTAGAGATAATTGCCAATGATCAGGGAAACCGAACCACTCCAAGCTATGTCGCCTTTACGGACACTAAACAGTTGATCGGTGATGCCGCAAAGAATCAAGTTGCAATGAACCCCACTAACACAGTTTTTGATGCCAAACGTCTGATTGGATGCAGATTTGATGATGCTGTTGTCCAGTCTGATATGAAGCATTGGCCCTTCATAGTGGTGAATGATGCTGGCAGACCCAAGGTCCAAGTAGAATACAAGGGAGAGACCAAAAGCTTCTATCCAGAGGAGATATCCTCTATTGTTCTGACAAAGATGAAGGAAATTGCAGAAGCCTACCTTGGGAAGACTGTTACCAATGCTGTGGTCACAGTGCCAGCTTACTTTAGTGACTCTCAGCCTCAGGCTATCAAAGATGCTGGAACTATTGCTGGTCTCAATGTACTTAGAATTATTAATGAGTCAACTGTTGCTGCTATTGCTTACAAAAGCTCAGACAAAAAGGTTGGAGTGGAAAGAAACGTGCTTATCTTTGACCTGGGAGGTTGCACTTTCGATGTGTCAATCCTCACTATTGAGGATGGAATCTCTGAGGTCAAGTCTACAGCCGGAGACACCCACTTGGGTGGAGAAGATTTTGACAACTGAATGGTCAACCATTTTATTGCTGAGTTCAAGCGCAAGCATAAGAAGGACATCAGTGAGAGCAAGAGAGCTGTAAGATGCCTCCATACTGCTTGTGAACGTGCTAAGCGTACTCTCTCTTCCAGCACCCAGGCCAGTATTGAGATCGATTCTCTCTATGAAGGAATCGACTTCTATACCTCCATTACCTGTGCCCAATTTGAAGAACTGAATGCTGACCTGTTCTGTGACACCCTGGACCCAGTAGAGAAAGCCCTTCAAGATGCCAAACCAGACAAGTCACAAATTCATGATATTGTCCTGGTTGGTGGTTCTATTAGTATCCCCAAGATTCAGAAGCTTCTCCAAGACTTCTTCAATGGAAAAGAACTGAATAAGAGCATCAGCCCTGATGAAGCTGTTGCTTATGGCTGTCCAGGCAGCCATCCTGTCTGGAGACAAGTCTGAAAATGTTCAAGATTTGCTGCTCTTGGATGTCACTCCTCTTTCCCTTGGTATTGAAACTGCTAGTGGAGTCATGACCATCCTCATCAACCGTAATACCACCATTCCTACCAAGCAGACACAGACCTTCACTACCTATTCTGACAACCAGCCTGGTGTGCTAATTCAGGTTTATGAAGGTGAGCATGCCATGTCCAAGGATAACAACCTGCTTGGCAAGTTTGAATTCACAGGCGTACCTCCTGAACCCCGAGGTGTTCCTGAGATTGAAGTCACTTTTGACATTGATGCCAATGGTATCCTCAGTGTCTCTGCTGTGAACAAGAATACAGGAAAAGAGAATAAAATTACTATCACTAATAACAAGGGCCGTTTGAGCAAGGAAGACATTGAACGTATGGTCCAGGAAGCTGAGAAGTACAAAGCTGAACATGAGAAGCAGAGGGGCAAGGTGTCATCCAAGAATTCACTTGAGTCCTATGCATTCAACATGAAAGCAACTGTCAAAGATGAGAAACTTTAAGGCAAGATTAACGATGAGGACAAACAGAAGATTCTGGACAGGTGTAATGAAATTATCAACTGGCACAATAAGAATCGGACTGCCAAGAAGGAAGAATTTGAACATCAGCAGAAAGAGCTGGAGGAAGTTTGCAACCCCATCATCACCAAGCTGTACCAGAGTGCAGGAGGCATGCCAGGGGGAATGCCTGAGGGATTCCCTGGTGGTGGAGCTCCTCCCTCTAGTGGTGCTTCCTCAGGGCCCACCATTGAAGACGTTGACTAAGCCAACCCAAGTATAGATGTAGCATTGTTCCACACATTTAAAACATTTGAAGGACCTAAATTTGTAGCAAATTCTGTGGCAGTTTTAAAAAGTTAAGCTGCTATAGTAAGTTACTGGGCATTCTCAATACCTGAATATGGAACATATGCACAGGGGAAGGAAATAACATTGCACTTTATAAACACTGTATTGTAAGTGGAAAATGCAATGTGTTAAATAAAACTATTTAAAATTGGCACCATAAAAAAGAAATCTTAAAAATAATTTCATTCAATTATCAATAACTTTGATTATACCAAAGTTATCAAAAAAGATTCAACTTTCAAACTAAAATGATAAAATGAAGATTACAATTGGAAAAATTTTGGCTCAAAACTAAGCCCCTGATTTTCTGCCCTGTTACTTCAAACCTCCTCTGTCCCAAAGATTTTCCATATCCCTAAACAGTCACAATGCATCCAAGTACTTACAGCTAGAAATCACTATGGATTTACTTGTTTCCCATAATCCACCAATACATGTTATCAGTTATCTAAAATAGACATGAAATTATAATCTATCTCCCTTGTTTTTATTTGAGACAGAGTCTCACTCTGTAGCCCAGGTTGGAGTGAAGTTCTGTGATCATAGCTTACTGGAGCCCGGAATTCCTGGGTTTAAGCGATCCTCCTGCCTCCGTCTCCCAAGTAGCTGAGACTACAGGTATGTGCCACCATGCTCGCTATCTATCTGCTCCATCATCTATTTATTTATTATAGAGACAGGGTCTCACTGTGTTGCCCAGGCTGGTCTCCAACCCCTGGCTTCAAGCAATTCTCTCTCCTTGGCCTCCCAAAGTGCTGGGATTATAAGCATAAGCCATTGTGCCCAGCCCCTATCAATTTTTAAATAGCTTCAAAATACTCTTTCTATTTTTTCTCTTCTGACTTTTCTGTAGCTTGCTTTCCACAGAGTGGCAGAAGTAATTCTTTAAGATGTTAATAAATCCTGCAGGCATCTGATTAAAACCCTTCTAAGTTTCTTTAGTGTGATTTGAAAAATATTTTTAAAATTGACATAACATAATTTGATCTGAAATTATAGATTTCGCCAATCTTATTGACTTCTTCCTTACTCTTGTTAAGCATATTTTCTCATATGTGCCAAACATTTCTCTCTTCCTAACATTTGGACATGCTGTTTTCTCTACCAAGAGTGTTCTTCACCCTTTTCTCTGCAGGATGAGTTCCTTTTCATTGTTCATATCTCAGTTAAAATTTCTCCTTTTTTAGAAAGACCTTCACTTTCATCTCTATCTAAAATATGTTCTCAGAATCTAATCATCCCCATCCCATTCCACCCACTTTTTGTCCATCTCCATATCCAGATATGTAGGTCATTAACTTATTGCTATCTGTCATTCTTTGAATTAATTGTTTACTGCTTCTAGCTTAGCCCCTCTCCTCACCTTAACTTATATATATAATATTAGCCTATGTTAAAATTGGTATCATTATACACTGTTTTGCTTAAAGTTGCACTTTCTATGAATCTATTGACAGTAAGTGAATACTTACTGTATTGCATTGGGAGAAAGATCTTGTGGTCTGCAACTGATTTTTTTCAAAAACATTTTAGCTTGATTTTCAGCTTTAATCATAACAGAGCAACTGAGGTCATGACCTTCTTGCCATACACAAATGTAAAGCTGCACAAAACATATAAGGCAATTGTTTTTAGTTTTGGTACAACCGATAGCACAGGATGTTGATCTTTGCAAAATAGAAACAAGTGAGCCCAGTGACTACTCCATTCAGTTGAGAATATTTTCTAAACCATCATCCAAAGAGATAAAGCCCAAGCAGAGTATGGAAATTTCAGTGAAATGAAGAGGCAGAGAGTTGAGGATGAGACTACTTAGGCAGCTGAATATTATAGGGCATGGTGCCAGAGATAAGAAAATTATGCAGGGAAGCAGTTCTAAAATTCTTCTTAGGGATCTCTATAAGTCTTTTGTTAAATATTAGGTTTTGCATGCATACAGCAAGAATCCACAAGGCCTGGCAGAAAATAATTTGAGGTCTGTAAGCTAAACATATATTTAAGACGTTGAGCAATGTTAGGATACATAGGAGCTCTTACAAGCCAGAGTTGAGAGACCTCACCTAATATCCTAGATAGTCTATTGAAAGCCACACAGGTTATACCTTAGAAGTAAACACTACTCTAGACCCATCCTAACAAAGTTGAAAAACAAGAGTGAAAAGTTAAAGCTGATGTACCAGTAATTAACTGTCATGATAAAATTTAACACTTTTTAAATTAAGATTACAAAACTCAGATTCTCAACAATGTAGCAACCACAATGTTCAGCAATAACAAAAAGTTACTACACATGTAGAGAGGGAAGAAAATTATTGATTGTATCACCAGGAAGATTACATTACAGGTAAAATTGATGGAAGATTTTTGGCTAAAAAAACCAGAGAAGTTAATGCATAAATAGAGAAGAATATATAGAAAATACTTATTAAAAGTTAATTGACTGTTTAAGCAAAGTGAAAACAAAATATGTTACATTATTTATATCATATGTAGAAGTAAAATGTATAAAAACAATGAAACTATACTGTCACATATTTATGGTAGACTAAAATAAATTAAGAATACATATAATAGTGCCAAAAGAAGCTACTGAGATGATACAATAAAGGAATTTAGCATATTTAGCCAATAAAGTAAATAGATACAATTGAGTATTTTTAAAATACTCAGCTAATACAAAACAAGGCAGCATGAGAGGAGGAAAGAGAACAAAACCCAAATTGAACAACTAGAAATGAAATAGCAAGTTAAACCTAGCCAGATTAGCAATTACATTAAACATAAATGGACTAAACACACTAATTAAAAGACAGAAATTGTCAGACTGGATAAAATAAAGTAACATTATTTGCATACTGTTTACAAGAGATACATGTAAGTATAAAAGCACAAATAGTAAAAATGAAATAATGGACAAAATATAACATGCAAACACTTAAATCAAGTCTTGAGTGCCTATGTTAGTATCAGACAAAGACTTCAAGATAAGAAGTATTACCAGAGATAACGAGGAACATTTTATAGTAATAAAAAGTCATTTTATTAAGAAGACATAAATATGCTTGCACCAAATGACAGATTTTCAAAATACATAAAACAGAAGCTGACTGATCCTAAGAAAATATATAAAATTCCCAAAAATTGCAGGAAATTTTAACTTTTCTATTGATAATTCTCTCAATAGTAACTGATTTAGGAGTAGAAAGAAAATCAGCAAGGATAGAGAAAATGTAAACACTATCAACCAATATAACCAAATTGATATATATAGATATATAGCTATGGTAAATTATACTTAAAAACTACAATCTCCATGGAATTCTTTTCAAGTATACATGGAATGTTTACCAAGAAAAACTAGATGCCAGGCCATTAAAAAGTCTAAATTCATTTTAATGATCTGAGATCATAAAGAATATATTCCTTAAAACAGGAACAAATTAAAAATCAATAACAAAGTAAAACTTGAGCAATCCCCAATTTAATAGAAATATTTGAGAAATTCCCAAATAATTTTAAGTTAAAGAGCACACTTAAAAATAATCCATGAGTCAAAGAATTAATCATGGCAAAATTAGAAAATATTTTAAACTAAATAATAATAACACCATATATCAAAATTTGTGGGATATAATTACAGGAAAATTTATAGCTTTTGATGCATATATTAGCAAGGAAGAAGGATTTAAAATAAGTGACCAAAAAATATTCATCTTAAGAATGTAGAAAAGTAGAGTAAATTGATCTCAAAGTAAGTAGAAGAAAAGAAGTATAGAAGATAGTATTGGAAATCAATAAAATTTTTAAAAAACAGTTCAGAAAAAAATTAATAAAATCTAAAGTTGGTGTTTTGACAGCCACAATATAATTAATATGCACTTAGATGGACTTATTAAGAAAAAAATAGGAAAAAAAAATACAGACTGCTCATGTCAACAATGGAAGAAAGAGAGACAGGACAAAGCTACAGATACTGGAGACCTTAAAGGGAACATAAGAGAATATTATAAACAAATTTACGCCAATACATTTTAGAATTTTAATGAAGTGGACAAATTCCTTAGAAGACACTAATTTATCAATACTTAGGCAAAATAAACGGAAAATCTGAATAGCCCTATATAGTTCTATATTTGTTAAAAATTTTAATTTGTAGTTAAAATATACTTCTCATAAAGAAAATTCAGTCAAAAAAAGACTACACTGTTAAATTCTAGCAAAATTTAAGGACAATATACTGCTAATATTGTGCAAAATGTTTTGTGATATAAAGGAGATGGGGACATTTCCCAAATCATTTTATGAGGTAACCTAACTCATACCTCAGCCAGGAAAAGCACATGGCAAGAAAATAAATACCCCTCATGAACATAGCCAAAAACACTTAACAAAACATTTGCAAACTGAATCCAGCAATAAACCAAAAGAATCATGATTGTCTAGATTGTATCCCAATATGCAAAATTAGGCAATCATTTTGAAAATTAATTTAATCCAGTGTTTTACATTAAAAAGGCAAAATTATATGTTCATCACATAATCAAAAAATATTTAACATAATTCAATTCTTATTTATGAAAGCTCAGCAACCAAGGAATAGAATACTTCCTTAAACTGATACAGAGCATTTATTTAGAAAGCTACAATTATTATACTTATTGGTGAGAAACTGAATGTTTCTTCTTTAAAATTGGAACCAAGTCAAGAATATCCACTCTACTTCAGTCAAAATTATCAGGGGAACCTGCCCCTGATAATTCACATAGGTTTTTTCTATTTTCCCTAAGTGTCGGCCGGTCTGAGAAATAAAGGGAAAGAGTAAAAAAGAGAGAAATTTTAAAGCTGGATGTCTGGGGGAGACATCACATGTCAGCAGGTTCCGTGATGCCCCCTAAGCCACAAAACCAGCAAGTTTTTATTAGTGATTTTCAAAAGGGAGGGAGTGTATGAATAGGGTGTGGGTCACAGAGATCACGTGCTTCACAAGGTAATAGAATATCACAAGGCAAATGGAGGCAGAGTGAGATCACAGGACCAGGGCGAAATTAAAATTGCTAATGAAGTTTCAGGCACGCATTGTCATTGATAACATCTTATCAGGAGACAGGGTTTGAGAGCAGACAACTGGTCTGACCAAAATTTATTAGGTGGGAATTTCCTCGTCCTAATAAGCCTAGGAGCGCTATGGGAGACTGGGGCTTATTTCATCCCTTATCTACAACCGTAAAAGACAGACGTCCCCACAGCAGCCATTTTAGAGGCCTACCACTAGGCACGCATTCTCTTTCTCAGGGCTGTTCCTTGCTGAGAAAAAGAATTCAGTGATATTTTTCCTATTTGCTTTTGAAAGAAGAGAAATATGGCTCTGTTCTGCCCGGCCCACAGGCAGCCAGACTTTAAAGTTATCTCCCTTGTTCCCCGAACATCGCTGTTATCCTGTTAAGGTGCCCAGATTTGATATTGTTCAAACACACATGCTCTACAAACAATTTGTGCAGTTAACGCAATCATCACAGGGTCTTGAGGTGACATACATCCTCCTCACTTGTGAAGATGATGGGATTAAGAGATTAAAGTAAAGACAGGCATAGGAAATCACAAGAATATTGATTGGGGAAGTGATAAATGTCCATGAAATCATCACAATTTATGCTCAGAGATTGCAGTAAAGACAGGTGTAAGAAATTATAAAAGTATTAATTTGGGGAACTAATAAATGTCCATGAAATCTTCACAATTTATGTTCTTCTGCCATGGCTTCAGCCAGTCCCTCCGTTCAGAGTACCTGACTTCCCGCAACACAAATTGTACTGGAGGTCCAAGCCAATGTGAATAGAAAGAAAACAAAGTAAAATCATCTGGAGGCACAAGGAAAATATAAAACCGTCTTTATTCACAGATAACATGATAATGTACATGGACTACTAAGAAATCTTAAAAATTAAGAAAACTACTAGAACTAATGAGTAAATTTACAAGACTGTATAATAAAAGGTCAATAAACAAAAATAAGTCATGTTTTATGTATGAGAAAAATAGACAAACTAAAAATCAGAATAATCAAAATCTAATAATAATAAATTTAATTAAAATTAGTAAAAGTACTAACCTGACGGCAACAAAACATTGCTGAGAAAAATTAAACACCTTAGTTAAATGATGTGCCATGTATCTAAAACAGAAAACTCAATATTATTAAGATATCAATTACCAAATTGACATATAGGTTCAATGCTGTCTATTAAGTCTTTAATTCATTTTGAGTTAATTTTTGTATATAGTGTGAGATGAGGGTCCAATTCCATTCTTTTGCATATGGATATCCAGGTTTTCCAACACCATTTATTGACAATATTGTCCTTTTTCCATTGTGTGTTCTTGGCAGCTTTTTTGTAGAAACTGACAAGTTGATTTTAAAGTTTATATGGTAATGCAGAAGATTCACAATAGCCAAACTTATCTTGAGAAAGAACAAAAGTAAAAGGTTTACAATACCTGACTTTAAGGCTTATGATAAGCTACAGCAGTTTTAGCAGTACAATATTAATATAAGAATAAGTGAAGAGCTCAGGAGAACAAAAATAAGGAAATGCTTATATGGCCTTTTCAACAAATACACCAAAGTAGCTTAACAGAGAAAGAAAAATCTTTTCAACAAATAGAAATCTTAATATATAAACTGGAAAAAAAAAAAGCTAGACCTATATCTCATAAACCCTGCACAAAAATTATTTCATATGGGCTATCAAACTAAATGTGAAAGCTAAAATTATAACACTCCTAAATCACACACACACACACACACACACACACACGAGAGAGAGAGAGCTAGAGAGAGAATATCTTCACAACCTCTTAGATGATATAAAGAAAAGTAATAAGAATAAAGGAAAACATTTGTAAACTATATTTCATGAAATTCAAAAGTTTATCAAAAACACCATTTAAAAACTAAATTTTTAAGCCATAGGTTGGATGAATATATTTGTGATACACACATTTGACAAGGGATTTGTATCTAGAATGTATAAAGACTTTATATAACTTGAGAATAAATAGACAATTTGAATGAACAGACATCCCATGTTTATACATTGGAAGAATTAATATTGTTAAAATGTTCATACCACCTGAAGCAATCTACAGATTCAATGCAATTCCTATTAAAATTTTAATGTTATTTTTCACAGAAATAAAAAAAAACTCTAAAATTCATATGGAACCACCAAAAAAACCCAAACAGGTAAGGAAAAAAGAACAAAGCTGGGGACATCACACTAACTGACTTCAAACTACACCATAAACAGATAGGAATTAAAGCAGCATGGTAGTGGCATAAAAATAGACCCATTGACCAATGGAACAGAGTCGAGAGTCCAAAGATGAGCCTATGCATGCCTAGTCAATTGATTTTTGCCAAAGTGCCAAGAAAACACAATGAAAAAAGGACAGTTTCTTCAGTAAATGTTGTTTGAAAACTGAATATCCACATGCAGAAGAATTAGATCGGACTCTTATCTCACACCATATACAAAAATCAACTCAAAATGGATTAGACTTAAACGTAAGACCTGAAACTGTGAGACTACTAAAAGAACATAAGGAAAAACAAATAAGTTATGACTTTCTTAGATTTGACCCCCAAAGCGCAGACAAAAAAAAAAAGTAAAAATAGACAAATGGGATTACATAAAAATAAAAAACTCAAATAAAAAGTTTCTGCACAACAGGGAAAACAACAGAGTGAAGGGACAGCCTATGGATTGGGAGAACATATTTGCAAGTCACATATTTGTTGAGGGGTTAATATTCAAAATATATTTAAAAACTCAAATTACTCTGTAGAAAGAAAATAATTATTCTAATTTAAAAATGAGAAAAGGATATGAATAGACTTTTCAAAAGAAGATATGGCCAACAGATATATGAAAAAATGTTCAAAATTGTTAATCATTAGGGAAATGCAAATGAAAACCACAGTAAGATATCACCTCACACCCGTCAGAATGGCTATTATCAAAAAGACAGATAAGTATTAGTGAGGATGTGGAGAAAAGTGAACCCTTTTACACTGTTGGGAACATAAATTAGCACAGTCGTGCACTGCATGATGATGTTTCAGTCAACTACAGACAGCATATGTGGTAAAGTTCCTGTATGATTATAATAAAGCTGAAAAATTCCAATCGCCTAGTGACATCTTAATAATCCTAACCATGTGGAGGATTAACCTAATGTGTGTGTGTTTATGTCTTAGTTTTTAACAAAACATTTAGAAAGTAAATTTTTAAAAATACAATAAATTTAAAATAGACAAAAGCTTGCAGAATAAGATTATGAAGACAGAAATATTTTTGTACAGCTGTATGATTTGTGTTTTGAACCATGTCATTACAAAGCAGTCAAAAGGATGATCAAAATTAAAAGTTTATACAGTAAAAATTTATAGCGAGCTAAGGTTAATGTATGATTGAAGAAAGAAAATTTTAATATAAATTTAGATTAGCATAAGTTAGTGTGTATAAAGTGTACAGCAGTGGACAATAATGTTCTAAACCTTCACACTCTCTCATCACTCACTGACACCGAGAGCAACTTTCAGTCCTGCAAACTCAATTTATGGTGAGTGCCCTATGTAGATGTATCCTGTTTTTTATCTTATATACCATATGTTTACTGTATCATTGCTGTTTAGGTTATTTAGATACACAAACACTTTCCATCGTGTTACAATTGTCCACAGTATTCAGTACAGTAACATGCTGTATTGGTTTATAGCTAGGAACAATAGGCTGTACCACATAGCCAAGTGTGAAGTCGGCTGTACTATCAAGGTTTTTGTAAGTACACTCTGTGATGTCTACACAATGACAGAATCATCTACCAATACATTTGTCATAACATATCCCCATCACTAAACAATGTATGACTGGACAGCCATTATGGAAAATTATATGGAAGCTCCACAAAAACACTAAAAATAGAATTACCATATAATCTAGCACTTTCATTTCTGAGTATTTATGCAAAAGACTTAAAATTAGTATGTTGAAGAGATATTTGCACACCCTTATTTATTGCAGCACTATTTACAACAGCCAAGTTGTGGGATCAACCTAAGTATCCATCAACAAATGAATGGAAAAAGAAAATGTTATATATATATGCAATGGAATACCATTTAGCCTTAAAAAAGAAAAATATTTTGTCATTTGTGACAATATGGTTAGAATTGGAGAACATTATGCGAAGTGACATAGGCCAGGCACAGAAATACAAACACTATACTGCATATTCTCACTTACATGTAGAATCTGAAACAATTGAACTCAAAGAAGCAGAGCAAATTTTTTGTTATCAGAGACTACGGGGTGAGGGGGATAAGGAGATGATGGTGAAAGGGTAGAAAAACTTCATTAGACAGGAAAAATAAGTATTTTTTTTTTACTTTGAGATATATTACACAGCGTGATATCATAACTAATAATATATTCTACATTTCAAAATTGCTGAGAGTAAATTTCAAATATCGTCACCACAAAAAAGATAAATATTTTAAGTGATGAATATATTAATTAGCTTGATTTAATTTTTCTACATTGTATTCATAAATTATGACGTTGCTTTGTACCCTGTAAATATATACAACTATAATTTGACAATTTCCAATTAAAAAACTAAAATTTAAAACAAATAATACTAATTGCAAGTAAATAAAACCTAGTAAATATTTTAGGTTTTATTAATAAAGAAATTTTCTTTACTCATTTTCTTTATTAATAAAGAAAATGAGTAAAAGACATGACCAGACACTTCACAAAATAATATGTACAAACAGCCAATGAACACATTAAAATGTGTTCAGCATCATCAGATATCAATAAAATATAAATAAAAACTCTAATAAGGTACCACTACACATTCACCAGAATTAGTAAAATTAAATACTGACACTACCATCACATTTTAGAAATAATGTGGAGCTTTCATGTATTGTTGATAAAGGTGTAAAATGGTGAAGCCACTTTGTAAAATGACTTAGAAATTTCTTATAAAGTTACACATATACGCATCCTATAATGCAGCAATTCCATTGCTCGGTATTTACTGAAATAATGAAAATATATGTCCACAAAATCATTTTATACAGGAATGCTCACAGTAGGGTTATTTACGATAGTAAAAATGGTGAAGCAATCCAGATATCAATTGACAAAGAATAATATACTCATATAATGGAACACTATTCAGCAATAAAAAGAAACTAGTTAGTGATATAAGGAACAACATTAATGAGTCTCAAAACATGCTTAGTGAAACAAAGCCTCATCTTTGCACTTAAAATCCATCAGAAACTTCCAGGTGCCTTTGGGATAAAGTGAAAAATGCTAGCAGGCAAGGACCATAATCAGGTTCAAGTTGTATCTGCCAGTACTTCTCTCAGCACTCTTGTGTTTTGGTCGTTATAGGGATTTGGAAACTTTTCTGTAAAGACACAGATAATAAATAAATACTTTAAACTTTGCAGACCAATGATCTCTGTCTCACATACTAACTCTCCTGTTGAAATGTACAAGAAACCACCGAAAATATGTCAAGGAATGAGTTTGGCTGTGTTTCAATAAAACTTATTTACAAAAGAAGGCAAATGACAGAATTTGGCCTACAACCTGTGTGTAGTTCATGACTCCTGCTATAGTACTTACTGATTCTTCAACATAACACCAAGACATTAAATACACAAAAGAGTGCCTGCTGTGTGACTCCATGTTAGAACAGACAAAACTAATCCACAGTAATTGACACCAGGATGTGATTACTTCTGGAGGATGCGTAGGGGATTGCCTGGGAATAGGCACAAAGGAACCTACTTGGATGATGGAATTCATATGTAAGTGGTTGCATGCATGTTTACATTTTTAAAACTCAGATTATGCCTCAATGAAAATAACTTAAAAGTGAACCCCATCACATAAAAGAATTGATACTGAAACTAATTTTTAGAGTTCATAATTTCTGTTTTTGCCTATTATCTAAATATGGTCTGTGATACGATTTGTAACTGTGTCCCCTCCAAATGTCATGTCGAATTGTAATCCTCAGTGTTGGAGGTGGGGCCTGATGGAAAGTGATTGAATTGTGGGGCGGGGGGGCGCGGTTCTCATGAATGCTTTAGCACCATCCCCTTAGTGCTGTTCACGCAATATAAGTTCTCACAAGATCTGATTGTTTAAAAGTGTGTGGCACCTCCACTCTCTCTTCCTCCTGCTCCAGCCATGTGAAGTATCTGCTCCCCTTTGCCTTCTGCCATGATTGGAAGCTTCTTGAGGCCCCCCCAGAAGCCAAGCAGACGCCAGCATTATGCTTCCTGTATAGCCTATGTAACCATGAACCAATTAAACCTCTTTTCTTTATAAATTACCCAGTCTCAGGTATTTCTTTATAGCTATGTAAGAATGGAATAATACTGTCTAGTATAAGGATTTTAATTAAATATCTTTACAAAGAATTTTTCCTCAGGTTAATATAATAATGAAAATGTACAAGGTTAGAAGTTTATTTTAAGCAAATTTCAGTATTAAAAATAGTAGGTTAGGCAACATATTTATATCCCTATTATGTATGTCAAGCAGAGTTCCATGACAGTAAATCATTACACAGCATTTCTAGGGACATGCAACTTTCAACTACTAGCAAGGAGGAATTAAACAACTGAATGAAACTGTGTAGTATAAAATTGCCATTAGTTTTAAGTATATGCATTTAAAACGTTCTACTGCCCCTATGTATATTTACTTGTGAATACATAGAAGCAAAGTATGTTCCTTATGGCTTGGGCTTTGAAGCTTGAGTTTGAATGTGGCTCCACCACTTGACAAGCTGCATGACTGTGGTAGATCACTTAATCTTTTTCTGAGTTCCTCATGTGTAAAATGTAATAATAATATATAACAAATAGTTTTGTGAGGACTCTATGAGAAAATACACAGAGAGATTTGAGAACAATACTTTAGACATATTGTGGGCTCAATAAAATTTGTGTCATTCTTCTTATTTTACCAGACACGGCCACAAGAATAAGATATGAATATTGGCATGGAACCGGATATGTGCATTAATGGAGGAAAGTACTAAATATTTTAATAATGGTTTTCTCTGGGTGGTAGGATTATAGCTAGTTTTTAAATACTTGCTTTGTTTTGCACATTTCCTCAAAGATTTTAATAATCAAATCAACTTAAATTTTGAAAAAAATTTTTAAATGGCTACTACCCCAAATCTCAAACATCCCAATGTCCCCCAAGACAGTCTTATTGTCCTTGAGATATGAAAAAACATCCTCCTAAGGATTCTGTGCTGTAACTTTGTGAAAATATCTCCTCAATAATTAAAGCATTAGCCAGTTGGCCTTTGCTATAAAATCATAACAGAAATGGCTGATCACCACATTATGTAGGAAATTTTGTATCCCAGGGCTGGAGATTAATAGAATGGCATATTCCATTGACATTGTCATACTAAGCAACAGTGTTCTCTCCATGCAGCCACAGAAGTGGGTACGCTGTTCTGAGCCAATCTAAGGTGATTACCACGGAAACAGCACTCATTTTACTAACAGCAAGACATATTATCCTTCATGCATGGTCTAGCATCCAAGCTTAATAAGATTCTGAAAGTGAAATTGAGGACATTTGAGATAAGGACCCTAAATCCTGTGAGAAATATTTTATCATCTCTTATTGTTTATCACTTGCTTGTCAAATAACCATCTCAATTATGCTAACAAATCAATTTATTAGAAGGGCAAGTAGATATACCACAACAGAAAGAAGGCAAAGATGATATTACATACTAAAAGTTTAAGTAGTAGAAAAGCAGCTCTCCTATGCTGTTGTCATTTGTGGAGGAAAAAAACAGGAGACAATTTAGTATTGGAAGGCATAGATACATGAAATAGTAGAGCATAGATTATAATTTTGGGGAAGGCTAAGAGAGTACCAAACATCCGGACTGTCTTTAAAGTTTAAAACCCATCAGAAGCTCCCCCATCACCTGCAGTAAAGTGAAAACTGCTTTGCTTAACAGGAAAGAGCCTTCATAATTTGGCTCCAGCTTTATCTACTTTCACTCCTATCAGCACTCCTGAGGCTTCAGCAATACTATGATACTTGCTGATCGCTTAACACTTTGCTCTTCAGTACAGCAATGCCTCAGCATGTGTTGCTTTCCACACATAAAATGTTTCTTTCTCCTTTGTTTCCCTGGCTTAGTCATCCTCATCCTTTACAATCAAGTATTTTAAATTTCCAAATGTAGGACAGAGTTAATAATCCCTCCTTTGTCATGCCCATACCTTCCACATGCATATCACGTCAACAGAGGGAGTATTGACAACTGGTTGTCTTCCTAGTAGACTGTGTGTTTCATGAAAGAGGACAGAGGTTGTGTCTTGATTATTATTGTATCTCTTTGCAAGCTACATAGGAGGTGTTTTATAAATATGTATTAAATGTTGACTGAGAAATAAACATGCTAAGCTAGCAATAAGAATCAATACTATTTTTTAAATTATCACAGGATTTAACTCAGAGGAAAACTATAGATTAATAAAGGGAGAGGAGAAAAACCAAATCACTCTGTAGTTATGAGCTTTATTTTCCTAATGCTTCATCAAATTTTTCCCTGTGAACTAAAATTTATTTCTGTCTATAATCTTTCAACTTATTTGGGTATGACTTACAGCCGTATTGCTTCTTTGACGTGATAACCACCAGCCTAAAAGAATCATAATAACAGCTGAAGTGGAATACCAAGGGTACACAGGACTGTTTCTCACCTGAATGGCTGGAGGCCATCGACTGGTAGGTGCACTCTACTTGCAACTATGTGGGTTTCTATGTACATCCTGTAAGTGCTCTAGCATGGAAGTATCAAACCAAGATTTCCCAGAATCAATTTAATCTCCAGTAAATTTAATTTTTCAATTATCATTCTGTTTGGCTGAAATGGAATCCACGTGGTCTTTTTAAATTTTGAAAATTATAACAGTAAGCATTGAGTAGCATTATGAATAGTTTTATTGATGTAAAACTCACAGCCTTTTTCCTACATTTGTCCCAGTCAATTAGAAGAACCTAGAGACTAGTTAAGCTTTCCAGCTTAATCCAATTAATATAAAGTTTCTAGAATAGCATTTATCTTATCAAAATATGCTATATGCAACCTCAGTTCTACAGGATAACATTTATCATATGAAAAGAGAATTCTGTGACCAAATAAGTATACTGAACAGTGAAGCTATTTCATTCATCAGGACTTCTCAGAGCCTTTAAAATATTAAAGTTCTCCGGGAATCTCTAAGAAGACTGTGGATATATTATACAAGAATTTCTGCATAGATCACCATGACACATCTTCCCTCAGGCACCTCTACTAGTGATCTATGAAATGTACTTTAAGGAATTCCGCTTTCTCCCTCAAAATAAGGGTATAAGGAATGTGAGATATTTCAATAGAATCATGGCAGTCTACTCTCGGTAAGACGAATGAGACAAGAGGACTGGTCACAGTGGCACTGGACCTTGTCACCAGAGTAATATATGTTCCCTAAATAAGAAACATGTATACATGTGAGTAGTCAAGTATTCAGTAATTGTTCTTTATCACATGTAAATGGTTTTTCCAAATATAAAATTGAGACAATTGTAGATAAATATCTATATTAGTTAAAATAAAAATGGAACATTAAAATAAAGACTTTTGGAGTCAAAATAGGATGGTGGTATGCACTATCTCATCTAAAATTCTGTCTTAGAATTTCTTATGAAAGGATAACTTGTGTACAAAAAAGATTATACTTGATGTGCTCTGAATTAGAATATAAAGAATGTCACATGTGCATGCATGGGTTTTCATTCAGAATGCTAAATAAATTGTACTACACAAATGACATATTTGTTGGCTCTCACCTGTGTGTGAGCATAGATACGGAAATGTGACTTTGAGGGAAATCAATTGGGGTAGGACCTAACACTGATGATCAAAGTAGGCAAAGCATGGAGTAGCACAGATTAACATAGACTTGAGGTGTAAGAAGGCATGATGGGAGCTCAAGACATGGGTAGGCAATGGTTAATACTCAAAATTCCAGGGAAATAGTCACTCCAGATCTCTTCATGGCTAGAAAATATTTATCTAATCAACATAGGCTCAGCAGCAAGACTTCAGTCTGACATAAGAGAAACTGATTAAAATTAAAATACACTTCACATCTTAGGAACACTAGGGCTTGTGGTCTAAATAAAAAGTTCATGAAGACATTCGTGACATTAATTGACATTAATTCCATATTCTGCCAATTACTGTCTCTTGAGACCTTTAGAAAAGTTCCTTGTAGGAAACTCACAAGATAATTGAGACAATGAAATAAAACAATGCATATAAATGATCTAGAGCCATCCCTGTCATGCAAAATGTGTTTTGTAAATATTAGCCATTATCATTGACAAGTTTCCAAATGGCAATTCAGGATTGAGATGAAGGTGGAGAGCTACTTAAATAAAATACCCAAGGTGGATATGAATGGGAAGCTTGCATTATAGGAATATTTTTATCAGAATGGGGACCAAGAAAAAAACTAAGATGCAGTTTAAACATCCAGAGGAAAACACTGAATCTTGTCCTACACCTTATTCATAGTCAGGCATCATTTCAGGTATAAGGCCAGGTCTTGATGCCCCTTGCAGATCCACCATCACCCTGGTCAACTGCAGCAATGCTGTATTCTCTGCCTCTCCATCTCTCTCCCTCTTTCTCTTTTTCTCTTTCTTACACACACACACACAAACATACACACACACACACACACTTTGCACACACTCTTTGTTGGCCAAAGAGTGCATATGGGTCACTTGGAAATCTTCATAAATTAATAATGTTCCCATTAATATTGTTCCCATAACTACTGATAGGATCACCAGCATGTGCTCCTGGATTCTGTGCAAGCCAGCGTCAATGTAGAAAGTGACCCAACTAATTCTGAAACACAGACAGAGATAGTTATCTTTGAAAACATTGTTGTCACTTCAGTCTTTTAGTTAGATTTGAAAAAAAAAAAAAGAACGCAATGACTCAGAGCAGGATTTGGGTATATACACATATATCTGTACTCAACCACCTTTATGTCATCTTGTCATCACTAATCCATGTTTTATATTCTGTTCCTGTAAACATCAGCTCAAATTGGGGTAAATAGTAACGTAACATTGAGTTTTAGAAAACAGACAAAATCTGGATATGTAATAAGCAATTATCTCCCTTAGTATACACGATGTAAATGGAGGCAAAATATTTGCCTTTTGAGCACTTCCAATGCAAATTGTTACAGCCATTGAATCACCTGTGAAGCTAATACTAATTCTAAAAATCATTCTCTGAATTGTTCTTTCTTTGGTTAGAGTCATTCTTTTGACTGACAAGCCCCATAAAAGCTTTCCAAGTAATGCAAAGAGGTTGCTAAGTGGAAAATATTTCAAGAGCTCTGAAAATATAAGCTTGACAGAATTCTAGCCTTGAAATCCTCAGTTTACAAGAAAATTTATTGTACACACATGTTGTAGCAGTGGAACGCAGTGTGTGGCATTAAATCTAAAAAAGAGACAGCCAAACACCTACAGTTCTATGCTGGAAGTAAAAAACTGTCACCCAGAGAAGGAAAAAAATTAAGTACCAAGGAAGAAAAAGATTCTAAAAAGCACCATGGGAATGTTACAAACTATTATTTTCCGAGCTCTGAGTTTGAGCTAGTAAGAGACCATCGGCTTTTTCAAATGGCTTCAACAGATGGAAAATAAAAATTACCAATGGATACACTGGAACCTTGTTTTACAGCTCTATAGAGTCGAGACACATTACAAAGCAAAAAGTAAAACTGAATACCCTACATAAATACAGATTTTAACGGTTTTAGAGGTGACAAGTATGTAGTTGGCTAGAGAGGGAAGACATTATAATTTGGTGCGACACAGTATGTCAGTGTGTGCAACTAGGAAGCCATCATTTCCAGAGGAAATCACAGCAGGTGTGACAGTCAACTGTAGCACCTCATTCTGCTCTGCACACAGCGGCTCACCTGGCTTTCCCTGGCAGTGAGTATAAGGTTCATTCCAAGTGGTATAAAAGTGTGCAAGGACCATCATTAGGAAACACTGGAAAAACACAGTCTATTAGATAAAATTTAGTAATATTTCAAGTGGGGATATCTTCATTAATACTGGTTCTTTGTGGCTCAGGGATTTAACAGCTCTCAACCCTTTGTCTTGGCCCTGAAACTATAATTTTCAATAGTGGCATCATTATAACTTCAAAATACTTGTTACAATGTCAGGTGTGAGAGACATAATAAAAACAAATAATTAGAGGCTATTCTCAGCAACATGAACTCAGTCAGAATTTTACTTTAGTGTCCAGAAACAATGTGAAAGAGAAGAAGAACCAGCAGAAAATGCTCAACACTTAAAGCAGGAAATCACCACCACTTGACTTTGTTCACACTCTTTTTTAAGTTAGAAACATATACGGGGGCTAAATCATATATTTGATCTGTTACATAACAAATAGCAACAGAACAAGAATGGTATTAGTAAATATAGTCAAGGGAATACAAAATGTCTTTAATTCCTTAGCATCATCCTGGTTATTAATTATGTGTTTGTTGGTGTTGTGAATAGGGCTTTGCTATTACTGGGTAAACACTAGTACTTGAGTCTTTTCTTCAAAGCATATATATATATATATCCCAACAAAGGAGCTCATTCAAGAATGTGTGCAGCAAAATAATATTGCAGCTTCATTTAGGAAACATGACAGGAAATGTAATCACCTAACTCAGAACTTATAAAAAGCCTGATGTTTTCTCTTATTTGTCCTTTATCATATATATATAAGGACATATATATTTGTCCTTTATCGTATATATGATATATCATATATGATATATGTCCTTTATCATATATATCATACATATATCATATATATGTCCATATATCATATATGATATATGTTATTTATCATATATATGTTACACCAACAAACACATAATTAATACAACAAACATAATTATATAAGGACATATATATTTGTCCTTTATCATATATATGATATATCATATATATGTCCTTTATCATATATATCATATATATATCATATATATGTCAATATATCATATATGATATATGTCCTTTATCATATATATGTATTACACCAACAAACACATAATTAATACAACTAAGTCCAAATTGTGCCAACTAGATTGTTATGCTGACCCTGCATGACAATTTATTATATTTCAAAACAACTATTAGTAGCATATGCAAACAAAACGTGTGATGGCTTCAATTTTAATTTGGAGTGTGCAGCTGGGTGTGTTGTTTACCTACCATCTGTTAACCCTTCCTCCTTCTTACCAAAACCTGAATTTTTTTAGGTAATCACACCTCCCACAAATAGCTCAAATGACTCATAGGACACAGTATTTCTAACTGCCAGTATTTGTTCCTGAAATGCTCATCCATCCATTATGACATTCAATGGGAGATATTGCAAAAGCAGAGAGTTGAATATTTTTCCACATTATTTTCTAGTCATCTGGGTAATGTTCAAATTTAAGCAGCAAATGAGCCTTTTTATCAAATTCTAATAGTGCAATTTGTTCTGATGTCCACCCAGACATTCCAAGTGAGTCAAGGCCAGGTCCTGTTATGGGACCTTGTTACAAACAAGATATTTTTATAGTTCAGCCCACGCTTCTAAGCCTCATCTAATATTAATCTTCCCAAACCCTTGGAATATTGGCAATGTTTACATTGATGACTATCAGCTTAGGAACAACACTGCCCCAGTATTACCATCTACTGAATAGGGCTGCTATCATAAGATTGACATTTGATGACATTCATTTGATGATGATAACACCATAAGACAGATATTAATTTTGTTGTTTTAAACAAATGTCCAAATACCCTGGAAAGTGGTCAGCTTTTAAGATGATATCACATGCTGCTTCTAATGAGACTTCCACTATTCAAATATTTTTGGAACAACTCTGTAGAAGCTCTGTAGAAGGTCAACTGGAAGCTGCAGAAAAATAGCTTGCTTTATTATACACTATGTACAAAACGATAATGACTAAAGCCAAGGTTATCCACACAAACACTGAAGATATTTCACTTGTGACCAGTCCTAAACCATTCCATCTGGGTACAAACTGGAATCGTGTCATGTTCAAACATGTTGACAGTGGTAGAATTTTGACATGAAAATATTTGTTTTACGTGAGGATTTTCAAACATTTTATCATTAAATAACTTTTTGAGGCAAGTCTCTTATATGGCTATATTTACTGGTTTGGCAACACTAACCTGGACACCTTTGCTAACATCCTGGTTGTTTTACTTGCTAACTTTTAGTCACTCATACTAGAATATAAGCTCCATAAAGCTATGGATTTTTTATTTTTTTATGTATCCCCAGTTCAGAAAACTGTGCCTAGTATATAGTAGGCACCCAAGAGCTATTTGTTAAATGAATGAGTGAGTGAATGAACCTAGAACACAGAGCTAGGACATATGCTCTACAAAGGAATACCTAGGATACACCCTGCCAAGTAGCCAGTAGGCGTAGCACTGAGAACAAAGACAAAGAGCAAATGATCACAGCACATCTCTGGCTCAGTAACTTGACAAGGATTTCTGCTCTTCAAACTTAACCACAAGAAGCATCTTTATGTGCTGTGACATTAGCATTAATATTAAAAGTTAATTCATTCTGAGAAGTTGATAATCACTTGTCTTCTTTGATTTTTGGATAAGAGTTTCTAGATGTCCTAAAGGAGGATTCATGAATGATTACTGAGCATGACATCATGGTCATCAAATTATTTCATTCATGACACCCGGGGAAACCCTAAAATTAAATTATGTCAAGTGCATCACTCAAAAATAAAAGTCAAAGTGGCTCCTTCACGTCCTCTTTAGTGGCCAATTCATAAGGGCACATCACATAGCACCAATCACATTTACTTCACAAAGTTGCCCTTTCTCACAGTAAGGTGCTGACCCTTAAAGTCTCCAGCTAATGTCATCCTAGAGGATACTGTTTCTATATCACTACATTGAAACAAAACAAAACAAAAATGTATTCAGCAAATTTATACTTTATTATAGGGCTAGATCCTTTGGCATATTTTATTTTAGTCTTCACTACTTTATGAGATAGAGATTAATAGCACTGATTTATGAATTATGAAGTTTAGTGGTTGTGACTTGATGAAGGTTAGACAGTTGGACCCTCAGCTTGGCTGTATTGATCCCATATCTTTAAGTCCACAGTTTTTTATACTTTCCCCAGCAACCTTCTTACTGAACTTCTCAAAGTTGTTCTGTTCTCAATAATACACTTTCACATTCTGTAACATTGTAGTGATTGTTCAATGAACATTCTGGAATAAGTTTTCCCAAGAGTCAAAAAGAAGTTAAAGACCTAATTCACAAATGACAACATCCATAGTATGAAAAATAAAATAGCCTGGCCACAAGTGTGAAAGACCGTTTCTTCTGAAAAACGACAGTGAGCACACACAGACAAATGATTTGTCCTCCCTGATTTGTATGCAGCTAGTAGCTTGTTTGAACCCTTCAGGTTATAACCATGACACTGGGATACTTTTGATTTGCTTCTTAATTGAAAATCACATGGTAACGATGGCCAAGTTCTGTATAGCACAATCTCATCATCTCGCAGGGGCAATCAATGACTTCAAAGCTGTCTGGCACTAATAGAAGCACACTCAAATAGCTTTCAGGAGAACACAATCACTGTCTTTCTCTTTTCTAATTTTTTAGCACCATAGTTTAGAACAATGTAGGGGAAAGCATATGACTGAAAGAGATGGAGGGTTTTTTTAATTTTAGCTGTATTATGTTCTAACTGGGTTACCTTGGGCAAGTCACTTAACCTCTCTGGGTCTATATTATCTCATATGTAAGAACTGGAGATAATGATTCTTGACCTACCAACCTCACAGGGCGGTTAGGAGAATCGATTGACAGAAGGTGGCATGCAAGTGTTGTGCAAATGTAAAAGGTCGGGCAAGGAAACCTGGAGATTTTCAATCAAGAACCCGACTTTTACTGTCCCATTCTATTTTTTATTCTACCTTAATATTCTAGTGAGGAAAATTACCCATGTCAAATTCCACAGATAACATTGTAACTTATTGATTTCATCCCCTTTCTCTCTATATATATTTTTAAAACGATGTATATTGTTAATATAAAATTGGATTCCTTGTTTAGAAATGTGATTTTTCACCACCGGCTCCAGCACCCCTGGGCCGTGCACCCCGATCCCTACAGGTGAGGATCCAGCTCCACCCCTGCTCTCCTGCCAGGCAGTGGAGACCTCGAAATGAAGACAGCATGAGTTCTGCAATACTGGGCCTGCCGCCTACCCTCCCTGAGCCTCAGTTTGCTGGCCCGTGAAGTGGGCGTAGTCACGAAGCGTCTCATCTCCGTTGGGCTCAGTGTCAGGAGCCGCTGCCCCTTTCAGACTGCTGTTTAACGACTTTGGACCGCCTTCCATGGGCTATGTGCAGGCGATGAAGCCACCGGCGCCCAGGGCTCCCAGAGCACCTACAAGGACCTGCTGTCAGTCATAGAGGAGATGGGCAAAGAGATCCGGCCTGCCTATACTGGCAGCAAGAGCACCATGGAGCGCCTGAAGAGAGGTATCATCCATGCCCGGGCCCTAGTCAGAGAGTGCCTGGCAGAGACAGAGTGGAACGCCCGCACGAAACAGGAAGCCCCTCCGCCTCAGGGGCTGGACCTTTCCTGGCCACTGCAGAGCACCCGCTTCTCCCTGGCCTTCATTACGAGCTGCACTAGCCATCCTGGGCTTCCCGTCCTGTGTCCCTTGGTGGGTGCCCTCCAGGAACCAAGGGGCGGCTCTCACTCCAGGTGGCAGCAGGTAGCAGGTAGGTCCTGCTACCCCAAAAACAAGAGTTAGCAGGTAGGTCCCGGTGAGTCCCACCCATGACCTGCCAACAGTGTTGCCCACTGGAACTTCCTGTGGCCCCACCACGCAGCTCTTCCCAGCACTTCTCCCACTTTGTCCTGAGCCTCCTTCTCTCCCAGCAGGGGCTCAGGCCTGGCACCTCTCTGCCCTATGTCCTGAGCCACAGTGACTCTTTTCTCAGTGTGTCTTTTGCTAAATATGCCCTTTTCATATTAATAAAAGATGATTTGGAGTTGTGCTCTCAAAAAAATGTGATTTTTCACTTATCAAGAACATTTTGCAGATTATTAGTCTGTGAAACCAAATATTCCATTGAATAAATATAATATTTAATTTCTGAACATTGAGGTTTTCAACTTTTAACCATTATCAATAATTATATGACTATCCTTGTATGTAAATTGTTGCCTGTATGAGTATTGCTTTATGATTAATTCTAAGTGGGATTTGTGTGTTAACAATTTTAATATTTGTAAGTCTTTTGTTACAGATTTAAAAATTGCTTTCATAAAATTGTATAAACATAAACTCCCAAAGGCTGTGAATGAAGCTCTCCATCTTACGTCACCCCCACCAAAGTGAAACATCTTATCACACACAGCATAATACAAAACAATACATGGTATCTGTAGAGATGGGGAATACAACAATGGTTTGTAGTCAAATCTCAGGTTACTAGTAAACACTTTCATGTGGCTATCAGATGTGTTCCAGTAGGCTGTGGTGATAATACTTAAGGGACTGAGAATTTGCATCTTGTCTCTGATTATTTACTTATGATAGATTCCTAAATATAAATTCATTGGAATAAAAAATGTATGAACAAGTTTTTTGAAACCCTCTTTATATACATACATAAACATTCTCACATTGCTTTCCACAAGCTCATGTTGGTTTAGGTTTCCACAAATGATATTTTTCATTCATCCAGTCAATCAACAAATGCATAATGATCACTTCCTTTGTGTCACGCATTGTTCTAGGCAACAGGGATAAAACAATGAACAAAACAGACAGAAATTACAGCCCTCGTGGAGCTCATGCTCTGGTTGGGAGGAGAAAGAAAATAACTGGGACTGATATGTAAAACCTGTAGCATATTAAATGCACATAACAGCTAAGAAGAAGAGGCAAAGAAGTGGGAAGAGAAGTAATAAGGCAGGGACTTAGAATTCTAGATCAAGTGGCTGAGAAAGGCCTCAAAGAGATGACATTTGAGTAAAAATTTCACTGTGTCATGTGTTACTGATAGGTTAACATAAGAGTCAAGAATGGGTCAATGACTTATCAATATATTAATAGTAGTCCTTATTGACCTTGATAAGATCCGTTTGAGTGGGCTGGTAGTAGTCAGAGCACAGACCTAAGGAATAAGAGTGAAAGAGCTCACTAGATCTGCACCTATGTAAGTTCTTAAGATAGTGGGGAAAAAGACATCTAATCAAGATGAGGAGACTAGAGAGTAGTCTATCAATCAAAAGCCCTAACTTGCAACAAACTTTGTTCATTTGGCTGAATGTCTTTTATAACTCATTTACTCAGATGTAATATTGTCAGTCTTATACTTTAAAATATTTATGTATTATAATTACACCGGTCATGGTGGTGATGAAGAGTTACTTATTTTTGAAAGCATCTTTATTCAAAATCTGTGCTCAGGATAGCTATACAAGTGATTCAAACTTATCCAAATATATCCCCAGAACATCTATTAATTAGCATAAAATAATGATTTTCATTGATGAAATGAATGTGTTCAAGATATGTAATTAGCTAGAAAAAAAATTGCGATACCCCCTTGACTCAATAAATGTATTAGAACGCTGATTAGCCTATTAGTATATTAGAAATAGCACTTTGGGTTAGGAGCTCCATTTGCATCTGTCCATCCTTAGCTAGTAGAAGGCTCTGATTCTAAATCTAGAGTAGAAAGTTGATTGTGTTTGTCTTCAGAATATTGTTAGATAATCCGGGAAGTGGAACTCTCACCAGAATATTGTTAGATATACCTGAGAGTGAAACTCATGTAACGTGCTTGCCTGAAAAGGAAGAGAGGGCCTCCTATATTTCCTCCCTAAGCTTTTATTTCAACATCATGCCTGGAGGTCTAGGGACAGTTGTTAGCTGGAAAAAGCAAAGTCAGAGTGTTTCCCGAAGCTCCAAAGCATGCAGGGCAGCTGTACCATCTTCCACGCAGCTCATAGGCCATCACTGATGGAAGAATAACCTGGATGCCAAAAAGGCTTCCATGGTATGAGAAGAACCTGAATCAAACCTTGCTGTGCCTGAATAAGCTCTTCTGTGTGAATTCCTTGGAAGTCACTTCCTGGACATATGAAGATATGGAGGTCTTCAAGACACTGGGTGATTCCCTGACCTGCCTGCACAGGTTGGAAGCTGCAAGACTTCCCCCAGGGGAGTACCTCAGGAGAGAATCCTCCTCAAGAATAGCAAGGGGACTCTAATGTGGGTCTTCTCAGTGCACTTGCTTCAGCCCCCTAGTCTAGAGGCTTCTGCCTGATGTTCTTCCAGCCCCAGGGAAGCTTCTCAGTCATTCTCCAAGCCTTTTCCAACCATGAACCAAATGGAAAGAGTAAAGCTTCTTTGCATTTTTCCAAAGAGCTCAGGTTCAATATTTTTCTTTAATGTTTAAGGATATTTTCAAAGCATTTATGTTCATTTATGTTGTTTTGTTTTATATTTACTTATTTTTTAAAAAGCAGCTGCATATTCAGACATTGACACATTTTCTTATGAGAAGATATTAAAGCATGCAGTTATTAAGACTCTGAATCTAAAATGATCTATAAGTTCATTGAGCATGCTTTAATGTCTGCTCATAAAATGCATCAGATATAATAACAAATATATTTTAAATTATAAAGGCAATGTAGAAATGCTGTATCAACACATACTATTCAAATGTTAATCATTTTAAAAAGAATTAACAAAAATTCATGTGAACTCAATGAACTCAACTTATTACTAAATTACCTAACAGAAAATTCTGAAAGAACACTTAAAGGTCACTTTGATACCACAATTCTAGTATCACCTCTGCCTCACCAAATTGCACCATTTTTACCGATACATCTCAGATTGTTCATTCACACAGCATCTTAAGAGAAAGCATTAAAGCAATTAGACTGAGACAACAACACAGTAAGTACCTGCAACGTACTGAGGGAAGAGAGGCCTAAAACGTTTTAATCCCATGTTGCTCCCAAAAGCCTGTAAGATTTCTCAGGAAAGATCTCTTCAAGTAAATGAGTTAACGACTAACATATCTTCCCCAAGAAACTGAACAGAGCCCATACAGAACAGTTCAATACACATCACTGAGCAGACTACACAGGAACACACTCTACAGTGGAATAAAACTCAGTCAATAAATATCAAAGCTTTGCAAATCATTTTATTTCATTACTCCTTCAACACGCATGTATTGAGAACCCATATTACAAGGCCTTTCAGGAGTACAAAAAGTTAAGAGACCTGGCCCAGGTTTTCAAAAGGCTAATCCATGACCTGAGAAGATATTAAAAATACTCTTAGAAAAGGACACAAAGCAAAAAATATTGACTATGCTGCCACATAAATGTGTGACACAGACATGGAGTTCAATGAAGGAATATGGAAGAGAGATATTCCCATTGGTTGATGGATAAGGGAAGGCGTCATAGAGAACTTGAGGAACATCATGAAGACAGGCAAATTCCAAAATGGTGATGCAAAAGTTGACAGGTATGCCGTGACACATACGGTCTTTTTGTGAATATATTCTTCTTAGACAAATGTTAATATATTTTAGGAGCAGGTGCCTTGTCTCCTATTTTTTAAGTCTTATACTTCTTTTGATTTATTAACCTAATATTTCTAGTATTAGTGCCTCTGGGTTATGAGAAAGGTCACTTTATATACTCTGCTGAAAAATATGTTATTAAAAAGCAGCACATCCTCTCTATCTACCAAATGAATTAAATAATCAAAATATGCATCTTTTTCTACCCTAACCATATATGGGTTTTTAAAATAAGCATTTTTTACGTTATCGCTCAACTTCTTTACTCTAAAGGATGCAGCCAACTTTAACTGGTAGCATGTAAATTTAATTTGTAATTACTTTGGGGAATAATTATAACACCACTTTGCAAATTTTCTTCTAAGATGACATTACTCTGAGTACTCAGCCTTATGGGGCTTTTAATATAGGGTAGTCATCTCAAGTTGCTATGACAGCTGCAGAACTTTTATTTAAACAGATTAGACCTTAATGTAAATAGGTTGAAATATCATAAATTTCTGGACTCAGCATTGATTGAATAAATATAAGGCAATATAAAGATCAATTATAAAATCATGGCATGTTGACTTTATTTCCATTGAAGTTTAGGGGGCATATTAAATAAACTTGTTTTTCTTTGACCCAGATAACAGCTATTGTATAATAAACACAGAAATTCAGTAGCTGTAAACTAAAATATTTTTATTTAAAAATTATTTTAAAAAACTTCAAGCAAACACAAAATTAAAAGGAACAATAGAATTAATCCTCAACATCCAGCTTCAATGTTCTTCAGTTTTTGGCCCTATTTGTTTCATTTATACCCCTATATACTTTGCCACTTCCTATTGTATTATTTTGAAACAAATGTTTAATATTACTTCATCCATAAATATTTTAGTATTTATCAATAAAATATAAAAAACATCTTAACCACATTATTATCATACCTAAGGAAAAAACTAACAATAATTCCTTAATGTATCTCACAGGTAACCCTCTAAGATGGTCCCCAGTGATCCTTACCTCCTGGTATCGAAGACTTTTTGTTGTTGTTCTTCCCCTTGAGTGTTACCTGAACCTCTAAATGAATAAAATATGGCTAATACAATGGGATATCACTCTGAGATTAGGTTACAAAGACTGAAAATTTCATCTTGAGAATTTTTTCTCTCTCACCTTCTCTTGTTCTCTCAATTTCTCATTTTCCACATCTTTCCATGGGCCATGATTGATCATTCTCATTCATATTCTCTCTCTCTCTCTCTCACACACACACACACACACACACACATTTTTTTCTATCTCTTTCTGAGCCCTAACTCTGGGAGAAGCAACCTGTCTTATTGTGAGAAGCCCTATGGAGAGGCCTGTGTAGCAGGCTAATGACTCTGTCCATGAGCCAGATTATAGCTGAAGCCTGACAAGCCACATAAGCGAGCTTGGAAGCAGATCCTCAGTCAGGATTTCTCAGTCAAGTCTTCAGATATCTGCAGTCCTAGAGGATACTTTGATTGCAGTCTTATGAGAGACCTTGAGATGGAGGCACCTAGATAAGCCATGCCCAGATGCCTGGCCCACAGACACTGTGAGATAATGTGTTTGTTATTTTAAGCTATGTTTTGGAGTAATTTGTTACATGACCATATATGCATAATACAGTATCATTAAATATTCAGTCAATGCTCAAATTCTGTGATTGTCTTGTACATGATTTTTTACAGTTGGGTTGCTTGAATCAGAATCCAAACAAGTTTCTCATGTTGCATTTGGTTATATGTCATTGAAACACTTATCCTTAGATTCCTCCTACCGCATTTTTCTTTGTCCTTTTTCACCTTTGTTGTTGATAAAGCTGATATTGGAGACCAAGACATGGTGTGGAGACAGTGGATTTGCCAGCAATTTCGGCTACTCTGATTCAGACCTGAAAATTTTCTAGGAGGAAAGTTTAGATTTCCTGAACAAGTATACTTCTTCAGAATCGTATCTCAAACTTCTCTGGCAGACATATCAGATAAAATCATGGGGAATGGGGAATAAATGAACAGCCCTAGAAAGAACTATTTTTAAACTGAAATGAAACATGAGGGCTATACAACCCTATGTTTAAGTTCTTTATATCGACATTACAATAGAGACCATTTTAAAACGATCTCTTGCTCTTAATAACCTTGAATAGATGAAGTGTCAACTAAAGAACATTGCTGATGCCAGGCATGGTGAGCACCTTGAGAGGTCGAGGTGGGAGGATCACTTGAGGTCAGGAGTTTGAGAACAGCCTGGCCAACATGGTGAAACCCTGTCTCTACTAAAAATACAAAAAAATTAGCCAGGCATGGTGGCGCACAGCTGTAGTCCCAGTTACTCGGGAGGCTGAGGCTGGAGAATTGCTTGAACCCGGGAGGTAGAGGTTGCAGTGAGATAAGATCACGATACTTCACTCCAGCCTGGGCAACAGAGAAAGACTCTATCTCAAAAAAAAAAAAAAAAAAAGTATCTCATCATAGCTTCAAATTATTATTTTCTAATAGATGTGAATTTTGATGGATTTAAAAATATTATGTTACTTATAGCAATGTGAGAATTGATAATTGAAGTTTTTCAAAACAAGGGAGTAAAAAAACATTGTCAGAGAGAAATTCTTACTTTTTCAACATTAAGCAGACTGACAAGGTCCCTACTCTCAATGAGTTTACAATTCATTGGAAAAGTTAAGCAATCACATACATGCACACACATATGCACAGCAAGAAAGAGATACATGAATTTAAAAATGTATGCAATGTTGTGAAAGCATAACATAAAAAGTCTGATATAATCCACTGGATTATGGACGAATTCCTTAAAGGCACAGCATTTGAACCAACATGATAAAAATGAGGATAATTTTACTAAGTGTAGACAATGGGGGCAGGCATAAAGAGGTGTGCCAAGCAGAAAGTATGCAAGCACAAAGCCCCCGAGGAAGTGGGGAGCATGACTCATGCCTGGAACTGAAGGAAAGTCAGCGTTGCTGAAACACTGAGCCTGGGGGAAAGTAACACAGAGAGAAGAGGCAGAGGCCAGATTATGCATAGCTCTCTGGACCATATTACAGATTTTGACTTTTATCCTAAGATCAAAGAGAAGATACAGAAAAGTTTCTTTCAAGCAAGGGAAAAGGATAATAGAAGGTGAACTTCAAAGAGAATGGAGAACGGTTTGGAGAAAGGTAAACATGGATGTACTTGGCTCAATATCTCTGTCTTTGATACTATCCCTCCAAATTTATCACCTACATAGGTAACACTTCTAATAGCTTGGTCACACAGTTCTTTCATCTCTTCTCAGTGCTCTTCTCATTCACCCTACTTGAAACACTACTGGTCTGAAAGTGGGCCTTGTCATTACCAACCATGACACGCCCACCATAATCTCAGTCTCAAGAACCTCATTCTCACTCTCTGGCCATCAACTCCTGCCTTTTCAGCTCATTTCCTCTAGTAACTCTATTAGTTTCCTGTTGCTGCCATAACAAATTACCACAAACTTGGGGGCTTAAAACAACACAAGTTATCTTACAGTTCTGAAGATTAGAAATGTGCAAGTCTCACTGGCCAAAATCAGTGTAATCAGAGCCTTCTCCATACCTAACATAGCAGCAGAATTTGGGGTAGTTGCTCACTTCCTTATGTTGAAACACTTTCTTCACTTGGTTTCTAGACACAAGTTTATCTTAAGAGTCCCCTCGGCTGGGTGCGGTGGCTCACGCCTGTAATCCCAGCACTTTGGGAGGCCGAGGCGGGTGGATCACAAGGTCAGGAGATCGAGACCATCCTGGCTAACACGGTGAAACCCCATCTCTACTAAAAAATACAAAAAATTAGCCGGGCGTCGTGGCGGGCGCCTGTGGTCCCAGCTACTCGGGAGGCTGAGGCAGGAGAATGGCGTGAACCCGGGAGGGGGAGCTTGCAGTGAGCCAAGACCGCGCCACTGCACTCCAGCCTGGGCGACAGACCGAGACTCTGTCTCAAAAAAAAAGAGTCCCCTCCTACCTGTGGTCATCCTTTCTCAATCCCCATTATGAGGTCCTCTTCATCTCTTTACACTACAACATTGGTGTATTCTAGGGTCTGGTTCATAGGTATCTTCTCTATTTATTCTCACTCCTCAAGCAATCTACTTTTGCTCACGATTTTAATTATCTTATAAGGTATGCTTTCAAATATCACTACACTTCCTCTAGAATGTATGTCATTTTAGATGTGGTATAGTGTAGTGGAAAAAAATCTCAAGCTCTGGAAGAGAGTGTCTTGTACTCTACTCTGCCAGTTACTAGCAAAGTGGCCCTGAGCAAATTAGTATTCTTGCCTCAATTTTCCCATCCATAAAATGGGGCTAACAATAGTGAATTTATAAAGATACTTTGAGGACTAAATGAATGAATAAATATGCAAAGTGCCTAAAACAGTGCCCAGCATATTGTAACACTCAGTAAATGATGTGCATTATTATTATCAGGCATCTACTTGACTTTTTAAAATCTGAAATCTTGATTTCCTTCCAACAACAATACGCTTCTACAGTATTCTCTATTTCACTAAATATCAATTCTATCCTTAAACATGTTTGGGAGAAAACTGGAAGTTATTCTTTCTTTTATACCTATGGCCAACCCCATCAACAAATTTTTAGTTCTGCTTTCAAAATACATCGGGACTTTCATAGTTTCTCATCATTTCCATTAATAAAACCTGAATCTAAGTCTTAGTATAAGGTTGATATCTCTCATCCTAATTATTTCTTCAGGTTGACAACTGATTTCACTGATTCTACTCTTAACCCCTTAAAATCAGTTTTCAATACAGCAGCCAGAGTGACCATATTAAAATTATATTCCTTATCTGCCCAAAACTCTCCTGTAGTTTTACATTCACTTAGAATATAGGTCAAGGCCCTTACCATGGCCTCAAGGCTACATGTGACCTGGCTCAATCTTTGAGGAGCCAATAAGATTAAAAAAAAAAATCTTACTATTCATACTATTGATTACTGTAATCATGCTGACCTCCTTGATGTTCCTCAGATTCTCCACCTAAGAGCCAAACTTCGAACTGACCGAAAAGTCTTACACTTGCAAAGCGCCATACTTCCTTTACCCTACATTCTCCTTAGCACTTACTGCTATTTGGCATACTATGTATTTGTTTATTAGTTCTTGCTTCCACCAAATCAACTGTCAACTTCCTGAGAACAAATAGTTTGTTTTATCTACGGTTGTGTCTCCAAAGCCTAGAACTGTGTCTGGCATATAGTAGTGAATGAACAAATAAATATATAAATGTATGTTTGATACAAGCAGTTGTATTATAATGACATTCAAGGAGCTCAAGAAGACTCCAAAAATAATATGTTTTGGTTAAAAATTATTGACTTGGTGCTGGAGATTGAGTTGGAATGTTAAGAGCACTAGATGCATGATCTGTAGCTCAGAAGAAAAACTGAGATGTAGATATCAGTTTGAGGTTCACCTGTGTAGAGATATAATTGAAATTACAAAAGATGGATGAGATCCCCAAGGGAGACAGTACACATTGAGAATAGAGAGGAGCATCAAGTGGAAACGTGAAGGACTCCAACATAGACATGAAGCCAGGAAAGGAGAATTCCTCAGTGAAGGGAAGGGAAATAAACGACAACAGATTAGGGGCAGCACAGGTGAGCAGGCAACTCTAAGCTGTTTGAAGTTTACTGGGAAACAAGTATTGTTGTATTGAGAGATAGAGTCAATGCTGAAGAGGGCCAGGATCCACAGGTTTTGTGTGACTTATTAGGGATACTAAAGTATAGACTGGGGACCCCGAAGACTCTAGGATGAAAAACAGAGTCAAATGGGCTAAATGGATTAAGTGCCAAGTTTTAAAGAAACAGCATTTCTAATGACACTAAATAGTGAAGGCTGCTACTCTGGTTTTCAGTATTTTTCATATTTGAATACCCAACAAAAATTTTCTTGGCAAAGAACTTCTATGTGTCTAGCCTCATTAAAATCCTTCAGAAATATTGGGAGAAATTACTCTTAAAGAAAAGGACATGTTTTGGTTGAATTACACAGCTTAAAGAGTTTACTCTCAGGACTTCTCAATATTTCCATAGGACTGAAACTTCTTTGTATTAAATCATCTAAAAGAAAGTTATTTCACAATAAATGAACCAAATGAATGGCTAAACATATTCTGTTTGGTTTTTCTCCTTCCAATTATCCTTGATGGCTCTGGAAACAAATGCTATGATTTCCTGGGCTTTCAGAAAGAAAGTGGATTTTTAAGCACTTCATATCACACAAGAAATTTACATAGGAATCATCCAGAAAAATTAATCGGAAGAGAGGGCCACCTATCACCTATGAGGAATTAAAGAAGGCTTGAAAATGCAAAAGCAAGCGGGGGTATTGTTTACAATCAAAAGAGCACCAGAATATAAAGTGGTATGTACAATTGGCATAGCCTTAAACCACTTATACCATTAATTCAATCCACAAATATTTTATTCAAAAAATGATTGCTCAATCAGTGTAGCATTATTTAAACATAAATGTCATGGCCTGTTAAGTTTAGTCTTTGTTCAATGAGCACATAGAACGTTTTCCCACTGATACCTGAACAGCTCCCACTCACTTCTTTGAGAAGTAACCCTTTAAGATGGCCTTTCTCTGACAATCCCATAAAAAATTGCCATCATTCTGTCAATTTTCCACTTTAACTGTCATTTATTTGTTTGCTGTCTGCTCCCCACCCTACCCCAAATAAAGTTGATGTACTCCCGACGCCTGCTGTGTAACAGAGACTCAAGAAGTATTTTGTTTGAATTAAGGAATAAATGAATGAAATATAAGAAAAAGAGGCTATGGGAAAATTAATTTTATACTACTATTTACAGCTATCTGATGTTTATACTGTTCCAGAGAAATGACATAATACAGAGGAAAAATGGAGAAAAGTCTTTGTGGATAACGATTTCAGAGTCTGGCTATTAAACCCAGCTCTGCCATTTTCTAACTATGCAGTGTAGGGTCCATTCTTAATCCTTTATGCATCAAATTTTTCACTTATAAGTATCAACCACAAATTCCACCACACTTAACTGCAGTAGGAGAGAACATGGCAGGATCTTTGCAGCATCTCAGATCTGAGAAGTCAGAAAAGGATATTAGTACTGTTTTAGGACCCGCCTAGTTTTAGAACAGGTCTTTCAAGAATTAAGATGGGGAAGGATATATAATGTAATACTTTTGGATTGGTTGCCCAGTGAGGTGAAGTTCTTTTGTATTTTTTTAAGAGACAATGTCTCACTTTGTCACCCAGGCTGGAATCCAGTGGCACAATCATAGCCCACTGCAGCCTCAAACACCTGGGCTAAAAAAATCCTCCCACCTCTGACTTCCAAGTAAATAGGACTACAGGCACACACTACTGAGCCTGGCTAATTTTTAAAAAATTTTTGTGGAGATAGCATAACACTTCCTTTCCCAGGCTGGTCTCCAATTCCTGAATTCAAGTAATTCTCTTGCTTTGTCCTCCCAAAGTGCTGGGATTGCTGGCATAAGCCACCATGCTCAGCCTGAGGTGAAGGTCTTGAAGAAAGTCTTGCTGAGTAAACTGTTAGTCTTGATTTAAAAAAAAAAAAAACTGTTTTAGTTGGTTCACAGTATTATCCTCTTCGATTTGGTGTACCCTGGAGTAGGTACCTAAGTTATTCTCAATATTGGGAAAGGAAAGTATGTTTATGTTCAGTATCTTTTTAACATGGGACGATAAATTACATTGGTTTCAGTTGTCTAATATGACAGTGTGATAATCTCTGCCCAGTCCCAGAGTGATAAGGATCAAAGAAGATTGACATTTTATAGAAAGAGATATTGTTATTATTATAACGTTCAATACAATAAATATATTGAACTCTTACCATGTACAAGAAACAACATTAGTCTCTAGAAATGATACTGAGAGAAATAAACACATTATCTTTAGGAGTTTACAGTTTGATAAGATAGTTAAAACCAAAAATACTAATAACTGAACAAAAGTCACAGTAAGGCAGGTGTCATAAGAAAGTTACTCAAAAATTATGACAAAGTTTTCATCAAGGAGACCTGTGTTTGATAGTGATTCAACAAGATATTTGTAAAAGAGGGAGCATTTGAGATAAGTTTTGAAGAAGAGATAGATGCTGTCAATTACATAGGGAAGCAGAGGCGACAAGTTTAAGCCAGGCAGAAGGAACACCCTGAACAGAAGCATGCATCATATTAAGGAATTGTTTGCACTAAAACGAATTGTATGGTCCCATGAGTTTGGAAAATCTGGTCAAAACTAAACAAATTTCTTTATTGCAGGCCATTGTGGGCTTTCATATGTGATGATTCACTGTTTTCTAAGAAGGATAGGGGAGGAGCCAAGATGGCCGAATAGGAACAGCTCCGGTCTACAGCTCCCAGCGCGAGCGACGCAGAAGACGGGTGATTTCTGCATTTCCATCTGAGGTACCGTGTTCATCTCACTAGGGAGTGCCAGACAGTGGGCACAGGTCAGTGGGTGAGCGCACCGTGCGCCAGCCGAAGCAGGGGCGAGGCATTGCCTCACTCGGGAAGCGCAAGGGGTCAGGGAGTTCCCCTTCCAGGGATGACAGACAGCACCTGGAAAATCGGGCCACTCCCACCCGAATACTGTGCTTTTCCGACGGGCTTAGGAAACGGTGCCCCAGGAGAGTATAGCCCGCACCTGGCTCAGAGGGTCCTACGCCCACGGAGTCTCGCTGATTGCTAGCACAGCAGTCTGAGATCAAACAGCAAGTCAGCAGCGAGGCGGGGGGAGGGGCGCCCGCCATTGCCCAGGCTCGCTTAGGTAAACAAAGCAGCCTGGAAGCTTGAACTGGGTAGAGCCCACCACAGCTCAAGGAGGCCTGCCTGCCTCTGTAGGCTCCACCTCTGGGGGCAGGACACAGACAAACAAAAAGACAGCAGTAACCTCTGCAGACTTAAATGTCCCTGTCTGACAGCTGTGAGGAGAGCAGTGGTTCTCCCAGCACGCAGCTGGAGATCTGAGAACGGGCTGACTGCCTCCTCAAGTGGGTCCCTGACCCCTGACCCCCGAGCAGCCCAACTGGGAGGCACCCCCCAGCAGGGGCAGACTGACACCTCACACGGCCGGCCAGGTACTCCAACAGACCTGCAGCTGAGGGTTCTGTCTGTTAGAAGGAAAACTAACAGAAAGGACATCCACACCAAAAACCCATCTGTACATCACCATCATCAAAGACCAAAAGTAGATAAAACCACAAAGATGGGGAAAAAACAGAGCAGAAAAACTGGAAACTCTAAAAACCAGAGTACCTCTCCTCCTCCAAAGGAACGCAGTTCCTCACCAGCAACGGAACAAAGCTGGACGGAGAATGACTTTGACGAGCTGAGAGAAGAAGGCTTCAGACGATCAAATTACTCCGAGCTACGGGAGGATATTCAAACCAAAGGCAAAGAAGTTGAAAACCTTGAAAAAAATTTAGAAGAATGTATAACTAGAATAACCAATACAGAGAAGTGCTTAAAGGAGCTGATGGAGCTGAAAACCAAGGCTTGAGAACTACGTGAAGAATGCAGAAGCCTCAGGAGCCAATGCGATCAAATGGAAGAAAGGGTATCAGCCCTGGAAGATGAAATGAATGAAATGAAGCGAGAAGGGAAGTTTAGAGAAAAAAGAATAAAAAGAAACGAGCAAAGCCTCCAAGAAATGTGGGACTATGTGAAAAGACCAAATCTACGTCTGATTGGTGTACCTGAAAGTGACGGGGAGAATGGAAAAAAGTTGGAAAACACTCTGCAGGATATTATCCAGGAGAACTTCCCCAGTCTAGCAAGGCAGGCCAACATTCAGATTCAGGAAATACAGAGAACGCCACAAAGATACTCCTCGAGAAGAGCAACTCCAAGACACATAATTGTCAGATTCACCAAAGTTGAAATGAAGGAAAAAATGTTAAGGGCAGCCAGAGAGAAAGGTCGGGTTACCATCAAAGGGAAGCCCATCAGACTAACAGCGGATCTCTCGGCAGAAACCCTACAAGCCAGAAGAGAGTGGGGGCCAATATTCAACATTCTTAAAGAAAAGAATTTTCAACCCAGAATTTCATATCCTGCCAAACTAAGCTTCATAAGTGAAGGAGAAATAAAATACTTTACAGACAAGCAAATGCTGAGAGATTTTGTCACCACCAGGCCTGCCCTAAAAGAGCTCCTGAAGGAAGCGCTAAACATGGAAAGGCACAACCGGTACCAGCCACTGCAAAATCATACCGAAATGTAAAGAACATCGAGACTAGGAAGAGACTGCATCAAATAACGAGCAAAATATCCAGCTAACATCATAATGACAGGATCAAATTCACACATAACAATATTAACTTTAAATGTAAATGGACTAAATGCTCCAATTAAAAGACACAGACTGGCAAACTGGATAAAGACTCAAGACCCATCAGTGTGCTGTATTCAGGAAACCCATCTCACGTGCAGAGACACACATAGGCTCAAAATAAAAGGATGGAGGAAGATCTACCAAGCAAATGGAAAACAAAAAAAGGCAGGGGTTGCAATCCTAGTCTCTGATAAAACAGACTTTAAACCAACAAAGATCAAAAGAGACAAAGAAGGCCATTACATAATGGTAAAGGGATTAATTCAACAAGAAGAGCTAACTATCCTAAATATATATGCACCCAATACAGGAGCACCCAGATTCATAAAGCAAGTCCTGAGTGACCTACAAAGAGACTTAGACTCCCACACATTAATAATGGGAGACTTTAACAACCCACTGTCAACATTAGACAGATCAACGAGACAGAAAGTCAACAAGGATACCCAGGAATTGAACTCAGCTCTGCACCAAGCAGACCTAATAGACATCTACAGAACTCTCCACCCCAAATCAACAGAATATACATTTTTTTCAGCACCACACCACACCTATTCCAAAATTGACCATATACTTGGAAGTAAAGCTCTCCTCAATAAATGTAAAAGAACAGAAATTATAACAAACTGTCTCTCAGATCACAGTGCAATCAAGCTAGAACTCAGGATTAAGAATCTCACTCAAAACCGCTCAACTACGTGGAAACTGAACAACCTGCTCCTGAATGACTACTGGGTACATAATGAAATGAAGGCAGAAATAAAGATGTTCTTTGAAACCAACGAGAACCAAGACACAACATACCAGAATCTCTGGGATGCATTCAAAGCAGTGTGTAGAGGGAAATTTATAGCACTAAATGCCCACAAGAGAAAGCAGGAAAGATCCAAAATTGACACCCTAACATCACAATTAAAAGAACTAGAAAAGCAAGAGCAAACACATTCAAAAGCTAGCAGAAGGCAAGAAATAACTAAAATCAGAGCAGAACTGAAGGAAATAGAGACACAAAAACCCTTCAAAAAATAAATGAATCCAGGAGCTGGTTTTTTGAAAGGATCAACAAAATTGATAGACCGCTAGCAAGATTAATAAAGAAAAAAAGAGAGAAGAATCAAATAGATGCAATAAAAAATGATAAAGGGGATATCACCACCGATCCCACAGAAATACAAACTACCATCAGAGAATATTACAAACACCTCTATGCAAATAAACTAGAAAATCTAGAAGAAATGGATAAATTCCTCAACACATACACCCTCCCAAGACTAAACCAGGAAGAAGTTGAATCTCTGAATAGACCAATAACAGGAGCTGAAATTGTGGCAATAATCAATAGCTTACCAACCAAAAAAAGTCCAGGACCAGATGGATTCACAGCCGAATTCTACCAGAGGTACAAGGAGGAGCTGGTACCATTCCTTCTGAAACTATTCCAATCAATAGAAAAAGAGGGAATCCTCCCTAATTCATTTTATGAGGCCAGCATCATCCTGATACCAAAGCCTGGCAGAGACACAACAAAAAAAGAGAATTTTAGACCAATATCCTTGATGAACATTGATGCAAAAATCCTCAATAAAATACTGGCAAACAGAATCCAGCAGCACATCAAAAAGCTTATCCACCATGATCAAGTGGGCTTCATCCCTGGGATGCAAGGCTGGTTCAATATACGCAAATCAATAAATGTAATCCAGCATATAAACAGAACCAAAGACAAAAACCACATGATTATCTCAATAGATGCAGAAAAGGCCTTTGACAAAATTCAACAACCCTTCATGCTAAAAACTCTCAATAAATTAGGAATTGATGGGACGTATCTCAAAATAATAAGAGCTATTTATGACAAACCCACAGCCAATATCATACTGAATGGGCAAAAACTGGAAGCATTCCCTTTGAAAACTGGCACAAGACAGGGATGCCCTCTCTCACCACTTCTATTCAACATAGTGTTGGAAGTTCTGGCCAGGGCAATTAGGCAGGAGAAGGAAATAAAGGGTATTCAATTAGGAAAAGAGGAAGTCAAATTGTCCCTGTTTGCAGATGACATGATTGTATATCTAGAAAACCCCATTGTCTCAGCCCAAAATCTCCTTAAGCTGATAAGCAACTTCAGCAAAGTCTCAGGATACAAAATCAATGTGCAAAAATCACAAGCATTCTTATACATCAATAACAGACAAACAGAGAGCCAAATCATGAGTGAACTCCCATTCACAATTGCTTCAAAGAGAATAAAATACCTAGGAATCCAACTTACAAGGGATGTGAAAGACCTCTTCAAGGAGAACTACAAACCACTGCTCAAGGAAATAAAAGAGGATACAAACAAATGGAAGAACATTCCATGCTCATGGGTAGGAAGAATCAATATCATGAAAATGGCCATCCTTCCCAAGGTAATTTACAGATTCAATGCCATCCCCATCAAGCTACCAAAGACTTAAAACTACTTTAAAGTTCATATGGAACCAAAAAAGAGCCCGCATCGCCAAGTCAATCCTAAGCCAAAAGAACAAAGCTGGAGGCATCACACTACCTGACTTCAAACTATACTACAAGGCTACAGTAACCAAAACAGCATGGTACTGGTACCAAAACAGAGATATAGATCAATGGAACAGAACAGAGCCGTCAGAAATAATGCCACATATCTACAAGTATCTGATCTTTGACAAACCTGAGAAAAACAAGAAATGGGGAAAGGATTCCCTATTTAATAAATGGTGCTGGGAAAACTGGCTAGCCATATGTAGAAAGCTGAAACTGGATCCCTTCCTTACACCTTATACAAAAATCAATTCAAGATGGATTAAAGACTTAAATGTTAGACCTAAAACCATAAAAACCCTAGAAGAAAACCTAGGCATTACCATTCAGGACATAGGCATGGGCAAGGACTTCATGTCTACAACACCAAAAGCAATGGCAACAAAAGCCAAAATTGACAAATGGGATCTAATTAAACTCAAGAGCTTCTGCACAGCAAAAGAAACTACCATCAGAGTGAACAGGCAACCTACAAAATGGGAGAAAATTTTCGCAACCTACTCATCTGACAAAGGGCTAATATCCAGAATCTACAATGAACTCCAACAAATTTACAAGAAAAAAACAAACAACCCCATCAAAAAGTGGGCGAAGGACATGAACAGACACTTCTCAAAAGAAGACATTTATGCAGCCAAAAAACACATGAAAAAATGCTCACCATCACTGGCCATCAGAGAAATGCAAATCAAAACCACAATGAGATACCATCTCACACCAGTTAGAATGGCAATCATTAAAAAGTCAGGAAACAACAGGTGCTGGAGAGGATGTGGAGAAATAGGAACACTTTTACACTGTTGGTGGGACTGTAAACTAGTTCAACCCTTGTGGAAGTCAGTGTGGCGATTCCTCAGGGATCTAGAACTAGAAATTCCATTCGACCCAGCCATCCCATTACTGGGTATGTACCCAAAGGACTATAAATCATGCTGCTATAAAGACACATGCACACGTATGTTTATTGCGGCATTATTCACAATAGCAAAGACTTGGAACCAACCCAAATGTCCAACAATGATAGACTGGATTAAGAAAATGTGGCACATATACACCATGGAATACTATGCAGCCATAAAAAATGATGAGTTCACGTCCTTTGTAGGGACATGGATGAAATTGGAAATCATCATTCTCAGTAAACTATCGCAAGAACAAAAAACCAAACACCGCATATTCTCACTCATAGGTGGGAATTGAACAATGAGAACACATGGACACAGGAAGGGGAACATCACACTCTGGGGACTGTTGTGGGGTGGGGGGAGGGGGGAGGGATAGCATTGGGAGATATACCTAATGCTAGATGATGAGTTGGTGGGTGCAGCGCACCAGCATGGCACATGTATACATATGTAACTTACCTGCACATTGCGCACATGTACCATAAAACCTAAAGTATAATAATAATAATAATAATAATAATAAAAGAAAAAAAAAAGAAGGATACACACTGTATACACTTCCTGAACTTACATAATCATGGAACAATGCCCTCCCCTATTTAGAGTATCTCACTGGACTTTTTGTTACCAAACACATTCCAGTTAAAATTGAAATGGCGACAGGTAAGAAAATTAGGTAGTGTGTGGCAGGAAATCATCAATAGAGTAAGCAGAAATTATGATTGCCCAATGCTTTACATGGATCAGTTTGTCAGCCTTATGTACAATACACTGGAACAAGGAGAAAAAGGGAATCAGAAGGGCAGGCTGCATTTTTCCCTCAGTACCCCAAATAAAAACTATGTAGAGATGCAGCATGAGGTGGAAGTAAGGACAGCAATGGAATTCAAAATGTAATGAAGTAAACTCTGCAGAATATGACATATGATAAGATATCAGAGGTGGAATATAAGACAAAGTAGATAATGAGGTATTGAGCGTGGTTCCTGGTAGACTCCTGATGCCAATGACAGCCAGGAAATGAGGGAAATATCTGGGTTTTTTAACACAGTGAATTTCTTATTCTACTTCTTTTAAAAAGAAAGTTTTGTATATATAAATGTTAACACTTCTATAGATGCATCCTTGTAAAGAAAATGCTTTAAGATATTTTATTTTTCTGAAGTAGAAAAGTTTCATGATTTTTAACTTTCCATGAGAACGCTAATGCTGTCAAAACATACTTTATTCATTCATTTATTAATTAATTAATTTGTTTACTTATTTTATTTTTTTAAGACAGTCTTACTCTGTCACCCAGGCTGGAGTACAGTGGCACTATCTGGGCTCACTGCAACCTCCGCCTCTGGGGTTCAAGTCATTCTCATGTCTCAGCTTCCAGAGTAGCTGAGATTACAGACATGCACCACGACCCTTGGTTAATTTTTGTGTTTTTAGTAGAGATGGGGTTTCTCCATATTGGCCAGGTTGGTCTTGAACTCCTGGCCTCATGTAATCTGCCTGCCTTGGGCTCCCAAAGTGCTGGGATTACAGGCATGAGCCACCATGCCCAGCCCATGTTTTATAAGTTAAGAAATAATTATTATATTTCTTTATTATGCAGAACATATCTCATAGGTATACCTACTGTGTGTTAGAAATACCTTTAAAGCATGTCAAAGTTAATGCTTATCCTAATTTATCCAAAGTAATTCTTTGTCTTTGCTTTAAAAGTTTCAAATAAACAGACCCACACTTTGCTCAGGTAGTTAGTACTGTGTAAATAACTAAGTATTAGACTTATTAAGAAAGAGCAAGACTGGAAGCTGAGAAAAAATAGCTTCTCATGTGGGTGCTAGAGTCAATACTGTAAAGGAAGTTTTAAATTCTACCTAAATTACTTAGACATTCTCTCCTGAATTGTCTTGCCTTAAAAAATCTGTTAATTCAGCCTAAAATGTCTTCATTTCATTTACATAACACAAGCCTTGTCACAGTATGAAGCTACCTAAAATAGTTATTATGTCTTTGGGCAAAAATAGGCAGACAGCATTGGGGAGAAAAGCATGTGAGTGCTTAGATCCCCTACAGAGACAGAGATTCTATGTCTGGTTTCCTAAATACCAGAAGCTAGATTGGATTAAAATTGTGCCATTGAAAGACTCCCAAATGTATCTGGGTGCTATCCAAGTTTTTTGCTTCCCAAAAATACCTGGTTCCCAGGAGAGAAAGGAGGAACATAGGGAAATATGATTTTGTTTTTATCACTCATTATTGTAAGAGACAACCTTGTCTGAGCAAATGGCACAAGGAAATGACATACTCTTTCCATGGCCATTATTTGGGCAGTTTTCAATGACCTTGGAAAAGGTTGTTCTCTGTCAACATAATCATCAATAAAAATCTCATTCACTCAGGTTTGGAAGTTTGTTTAATTGATAAAGCGCTCTGAGGTACCAAAATAAGAAGTGCTAAACAAGGGTGATATGTTTTCCATTATTAATTCCATATTGAAACCACAGTGAAGTCGGTTTATAAAATTTCTACACCCTGCTAATCACCAGGAAGGTGAGCTATCTATAGGCCAATTTAAGGCACAGAGTATAGGAAAGGATTAAAGATACATGCCTTTGAAAAGCACTTGGGAACTGAGGGTAAGGGAGGATGAAGATAAAAAGTCTAGGGGTGTCATGACCAGTTTCTAAAAGGTATAGGTAAAGTACAGGGGATTTTTCGAGCAGTAAAATTATTTCAAATGGAATATTGATGATGAATACAAGACATTATTTTACAGCACAAAGAATAAACCTTAATTAAGAATTTTTAAATAACTCATGGGATGAGGAGGATCTCAGGAAGGAATGCAGACTGTGACAAGAGAATCTAGCTGTATTACAAATGCATAAAACAACCGCACTGAAGAGGATGGGGGAATGGTGCTGATCTAAGTAACTCTGGAAAGGAGTGGAGTGTGTAAGACTAAAGGCAAAAGGAACACATGAGCAATGTAGTCAGTTAATAATGTTATTTCCAACGGGGTTGTGGGTTAACAATTCTGATACTACTATACATTTAAACTGGAATGATGTGCTCTGAATGGAGAAGCTATAAAATTTAAACAAACTGGAATGGAACAATTCGTAAAGTTTCTCACTGTTGGAGTATGAGTTTACAGCAAAACAAGTATAAGAGTGATCATGGATTAGACTTGGAGATATAAGTATTAACTCATGTTTGTCTTAATACAGATACAAATGAATACATATAGAAATATCCATAGGTATATGTATATACATGTATTGGTATAAACATATATATTTGCTCTACTGTCTGAGAGGAACTAAAAGAAATGACCAGTAGCAATAAACACACCAGGCTGGCCAAATCTTGGTTTCTAGTACCACCCTTCAATAAAGGAATCAAGATCTTTGCAAAAATGGCTGATTCTAGGATTGGGGAAAAAAAATACACTGGATGAACCTGGAGCATCTTGTAGCACCAGAAAGTATGGAAATGCTCAAACACACATACAAGTGTACACATACCCAAACATACATCCCACATTGATAGGGTATGTCAAAGGAGAGCAGTAGCTAAGAGCTCCCAATTGCCAAATCTGAAACAATTGAATCAACAAAACAAATTAAGTAGTATTTTTATAATTCAAAATATAAAATAAATGTCAATACTGATATAAATAAATATAATATTTATTTATTTGTAAATAAATGACAGAGACAAGATAAGCACTCTTATCTTGTCAAAGAATCTCTACCTCCCGGGTTCTTATAGAAGAATTTCAAATAATCAGTGTAGTTACTTTGTCGTCAAGCAGCCTAACTCCCACTCCTTAGATGTAGTCTCTACATAATCACCTATTTTTAAAGAGTACAAGAAAGAATGGGGAAACGTAACTTTGCAGTAGAGAAACCTGACAAGCATTACCTCAGCCAAGTGATCAAGGTCAACATCAACAGTGATAAGTCATGTTGATAGTATATACCCTCAATATGATGTTGTGATGGCACTTTTGCACTATGGTCTACTTCCTGGTAACCCCAACCCCAGTCTTATCATAAGAAAGCATCACAAACTGCAAAAGTGGAGTATACTGTGAGATACTGAATTGGTAACGCTTCAAAGCTATGAAAGTCATGAAAAATAAGGAATGTCTCAGAGACTGCCAAAGTCAAGAAGAACCTAAAGAGACATAACTATATATAATATTCTAGATAGAATTGTAGGATCAGCAAAGAATATTAGGTGAAAACAAAAGGTATATGATAACTTATTGATTTTATTTAATAATAATTTATTAATATTGGTACATTAATTATATCTAATGTTTCATAGGAATATAAGATGTTAATAATAGGGGAAACTAGGTTTAGGGTATATGGAAACTGTACTACACTAATTTTTCTATAAATCTAAAAATAAACCTTATTAATAACAGATTATTTATATATAAAGTATGTGGGATGTGAGAGTAAAGGGTAAAAAAAAAAAAGATAACTATGATCATAAGGTTAAGTCCTGAAATGGAGAATAATTAAATAGAGCAGGAGGAGGATGAACTAAAAAGAAGGTAGAAAATGAGATTCTTTTCCATTCAGTCTTGATAGAAATTCAATTATACTTTGACATCACTTGGAGTCATTCTTTTTATATTACTAAAGTTCTAAATGTAGTATATTAATATGAATAGCCGCAAATTCTACATATTTTCACATGTTTAATATTTTCTAGACTGAGAATCTGGGAGTACTAGACCATCTTTTCATTTCCATCTCTCAGGATAGTTATATAGCCTTTCCTAAAGTCAGTTTCCTCATCAATAAAATGAAAATATAACAATATATACTCATTAAATGAATAATTATATAATTACTTATTTAGTTATTTCAATTTGCAAGTAAAAGTTTTATATATTTATTATATACAAATGATGTTTCAATATTTGTATATCTTCTGGAATGAATAAATTAAGCTATTTAATATATATATTACCTTACATGTGTATTTTTTGTGGTGAGAATGTTTAAACTCTACTCTCAACAATTTTCAAATACAAATATATTGTTATTAACTGTAGTCATTATAATGTACAATAGAACTTTAAGCCTATTCTTCCTAACTGAAATTTTGTGTCTTTTGTCCAATATCTCCCCAATCTCCTCACCCTCCAGCTTCTAGTAATCATAATTTTGCTCTGTTTCCATGAGGTCAACTTTTTTACAGTCTACATATACCTGAGATTGTGCTGTATTTTTCTTTTTGTGCCTGGTTTATTACACTAAACAAATGTCCTCCAGTTTCATCCATGTTTTTGCAAATGAAAAGATTATGTTGTTTTTTGAGTCTGAACAGTATTCCATTTGTATATATGCCACATTTTCTTTATTTATTCATCCACTGATGAACACTTAGGTTGACTGCGTATCTTGGCTACTGTGAACAATGCTGCAATGAACATGGGAATGCAGATATCTCTTCAAGATAGTAGTTTTATTTTCATTGGATATACACCCCAGAAGTTAGATTGCTGGATCATATGGTAGTTCTATTTTTACTTTCTTAGGACCCTCCATATTGGTTTTCCACAACAGCTGTACTGATTTACATTCCCATCAACAGAGTACAAGGGTCTTCTTTTCTTTACCATCCTTACCAACACTTGTTATTTGTGATGGTTAATAGTGAATTGTCAACATGATTGGATTAAAGGATGCAATATTGAACCTGGGAGTGTCTGTGAGGGTGTTGCCAAAAGAGATTAACATTTGAATCAGTGGGCTAGGAAAGACAGGCCTACCCTTTCCTACCCAGGTGGGCAACATCTAATCAGCTGCCAGTGAATATAAAGCAGGCAGAAAAACATGAAGAGGCAAGACTGGCCTAGACTCCCAGCCTACATCTTTCACCCGTGCTGGATGCTTCCTGCCCTCAAACATCAGACACCAAATCTTCAGTTTTGAGACTCGAATTGGCTCTCCTTGCTCCTCAAGCTTGCAGACAGCCTATTGTGGGACCTTGTGATTAATAAACTCCCCTTTACGTGTGTGTGTGTGTGTGTGTGTGTGTATATATATATATATAATATATATAATATATATCCTGTTAGTTCTGTCCCTCTAGAGACCCCTGACTAATACATTATATATTGTCTTTTTTATAATAGCCATCCTAAGAGGTATGAGGTGATATCCCATTGTGGTTTTCATGTACAATTCCCTGATGATTTGTGATATTGGGCATTTTTTCATACACCTGTGGCCATTTGTATGTCTTCTTTGGTGCAATATCTATTCAGGTCCATTTCTTTTAAGCAGGTTATTTGTTTTCTCACTCTTTAATTGTTGTAATTCCTTGTATACCTTGGAATTTAACCACTTATCAGCTATATGATTTGCAAATATATTTTGTCATTCCATGGGTTGTCTCAAACTCTGTAGATTGTTTCCTTTGCTGTGCAAAATTTTTTTATTTTATCTAATCCCATTGCACAGACAAATGCTATGGAGCTTTTCCCCTGTGTTTTTATCTAGTTTTTTACGGTTTCAGGAATGACCTTTAGGTCTTCAATCCATTTTAACTTGATTCTTGTATATGGTGTGAAATAAGAGTTTGATTTTGTTCTTCTGCATGTGAATATCCAGTTCCCAGTTAATGTGTCTGTTTTTATTCCAGTACCATACTGTTTTAATTACTGTAGTTTTGTAGTAGATTTTGAAATCAGGTAGTGTGACACTTCCAACTTTGTTCTTTTCTGCTTAAGATTGCTTTGGCCATTTTTAAAAATTTCAACTTTTAGGTTAACGGGATACATATGCAAGTTTTTTACCTGGGTAAATTGAGTGATGCTGGGTTTGGGGTACAAATGGTTCTGTCACTCAGGTAGTGAGTATAGTATCCAATAGGTAATTTTTCAGCCCTCATAATCTCTATCCCTCCCTCCCCACTCTAGTAGTCCTCAATGTCTTTTGTTCCCATCTTTATATCCATGTACTCAATGTTTAGTTCCCACCTATAACTGAGAACATGTGGTATTTGGTATATGGAGCCAAAAATGGGCCCAAATAGCCAAGGCAATCCTTAACAAAAAGAGCAAAGCTAGATGCATCACATTACCTGATTTCAAAAAATATCATAAGGCTACAGTAATCAAAACAGCATGGTACCGATATAGAAACAGACACATGGTACTGATATAGAAACAGACACATAGACCAATGGAACAGGATAGAGAACCTAGAAATAAAACCACACAGCCACAACCATCTGATCTTCAACAAAATCAACAAAAACAAGCAATGAGAAAAGGGATCCCTATTAAATAAATGGTGTGGGAGGAGCCAAGATGGCTAATTAGAAGCAGCCCGCAGTCCACAGCTCTCACCAAGAACAAAAAATGGTGAGTGAATTCTGCACCTTCAATGGAGGTATCCAGATTCTCATATTGGGACTGACTAGGTAGTTGGCGTGACCCACGGAAAGCAAAGAAAAGCAGCATGTGGTGACAGCCCACCCTGGCATGGCACAGAACAAGAGGAGCTCCCCCTGCCAGACAAGGGAGGTGGTGAGTGCTACCCTTCCCAGGAAACTACCACTTTTCTCACGGATCTTTGCAACACATGGATCGGGCAGCCCTCCTGAGCCCATGCCACCAGGGCCTTGGGTCCCAAACACAAAGCTATGCAAAATTTTTTTTTTTTTTTTTGAGATGGAGTCTCATTCTGTCACCCAAGATGGAGTGAAGTGGCGAGACCTCAGCTCACTACAATCTCTGCCTCCTGGGTTCAAGCAATTTTCCTGCCTCAGCATCCCGAGTAGCTAGGATTACAGGCACCCACTACCACGCCTGGCTAATTTTTATTTTTAGTAGGCAAGGTTTCACCATGTTGGCCAGGCTGGTCTCAAATTCCGTAACTCAAGTAACCTGCTCATCTCAGCCTCCCAAAGTGCTAGGATTACAGGCATGAGCCACCGCACCCAGCCTTCTATGCAGACTCAGTGGCTGCTGAGGTCTGCAGCCACTTGGGCAAGCTCAGAGATGCAGGAGTTTTTTCATACTCCAGCCTGGGGAATTCCAATAAGGCAGGACATCTGTTCATTCCCATAGGAAGGGGGTCGAAGCCAAGGAGCCAAGTGGAATTGTTCAGCAGGCCCCATTCCCATGGAACCTCACAAGCTAAGACCCACTGGCTTGGAATCTCCACCAGCCAGCAGCAGCAGTTGCCTGAGAAAACTGAGTTCCCGGGGGAAATTGGTGGTCAACATCTCTGTGGCTCCCGTCTGCCATTTTGCCCTGCCATGCTGGGGAAACTGGGCGGTTTGAACCAGGAGGAATTCACCACAGTGCAGCACAGCATCTACGGCAGATTGTGGCCAGACTGCTTATTTAAGTAGTACCCTGACCCAATCCTCCTCACCAGGCAGGGCCTCCCTGTGGGAATTTCAGCAACTTCAGGCAAGATTTTACAATAGAACTCTGATTTCCCTGGGAGGAAGCCCCTGGCGAGAGGGGCTAATAGCCTTTCCCGCCTGCAGGCTCTGGAGAGTTCCGGCAGTCTAAATGAGGGGGGTTCCCCCTAATACAGCACCCCCACTCTGCTAAGAGGCAGCCAGGCTGCTTTTTTACGTGGGTCCCCAAACTGGTTCCTTCTGATTGGATGAAACGTCCCAACAGGGATCTTCAGACACCTCATACAGAAGCACTGGGGCTAGCCTTAGGTTGGTGACCCTCTGTGACAAAGCTCCCAGAAGAAGGAGCAGGCTGCCATCTTTGTTGTTTTGCCACCTCCACTCGTGATACCCCCAGGTGCAGGAGTGACCCAGGTGAATAGGGTCTGGAGTGGAACCCCAGCAAACCACAGCAACCCTATGAAAGAGGGTTCTGACTCTTAAAAACAAATAGAAAGCAACAACATCACCAATAAAAGACCCCACAAAAATTCCATTCAAAGGTCAGCATCCTCAAAGATCAAAGGTAGATAAGCCCACAAAGATAAGACAAAAAAATCAATGCAAAACACCAAACACTCAAAAAGCCAGAGTGCCTCTTCTCCAAATGATTGCAACACCTCTCCACCAAGGGCACAGAACTGAGCAGAGGCTTAGATAGATGAATTGACAGAAGTAGGCTTCAGAAGGTGGGTAATAATGAACTTTGCTGAACTAAAGGAGCATGTTCTAACCCAATGCAAAGAAGCTAACAATCATGATAAAAACATTACAGGAGCTGACAACCAGAATAACCAGTTTAGAGAAGAACACAAATGACCTGATAAATCTAAAAAACACAACACAAGAAATTCACAATGCAATCACAAGTATCAATAGCAGAATAGACCAAGTGGAGGAAAGAATCTCAGAGCTTTAAGACTGTCTTGCTGAAATAAGAAAGGCAGACAAGACTAAAGAAAAAAAATGAAAAGGAAAAAAACAAAACCTCTGAGAAATATGGAATTATATAAAAAGACTGAACCTATGACTTATTGTAGTACCAGAAAGAGACAGAAAGAACAAAACCAAGTTGAAAAACATACTCCAGAATATCATCCCAGAGAACTTCCCCAAACTAGCAAAACAGGCACATTCAAATTCAGGAAATGCAGAAAACTCCAGTAAGATACTCCATGAAAAGATCAAACCTAAGACACATTATCATCAGATTCCTCAAGATAGACATGAAAGAAAAAATATCAAGAAAAACAAGAGAGAAAGGCCAGGTCGCCTACAAAGGGAAGCCCATTAGACTAATAGTGGAACTCTCAGGGGAAACCCAGCAAGTCAGAAGAGACTAGGGATTAATATTCAATATTCTTAAGGAAAAGAATTTCTAGCCCAGAATTTCATATCTGGCCAAACTAAGCTTTCATAATTGAAAGAAAAATAAATTCCTTTTCAAGCAAGCAAACGCTGAAGGAATTTGTCACCACCAGGCCTGCCTTGCAAGAGCTCCTGAAGGAAGGACTAAATATGGAAAGGAAAAATCATTACCACACACTACAAAAACACACTGAAGTACAGAGACTAGTGACACCATGAAGCAACTCCATAAACAAGTCTGCAAAATAACCAGCTGGCATCATGATGACAGGATCAAATTCACACATAACAATATTAACCTTAAAAGTCAATGGGCTAAATGCTCCAATTAAAAGACACCGAGCCAGGCGCTGGCTCATGCCTGTAATCCCAGCACTTTGGGAGGCTGAGGCAGGCGGATCACGAGGTCAGGAGTTCGAGACCAGCCTGACCAACATGGTGAAACCCTGTCTCTATTAAAAATACAAAAATTAGCCAGGGCTGGTGGCAGGCACCTGTAATCCCAGCTACTCAGGGGTCTGAGGCAGGAGAATCACTTGAACCTGGGAGGTGGAGGTTGCAGTAAGCCAAGATCGCGCCAGCCTGGGTGACAGAGGGAGACTTCATCTCCAAAAAAAAAAAAGAAAAAAAAAAGACACAGAATGGCAAGCTGGATAAAGAGTCAAGACCCATTAGTGTACTATATTCAAGAGACCCATCTCACGTGAAAAGACACACATAGGGTCAAAAAAAAAGGATAGAGGAAATTTTACCAAGAAAATGGAAAACAGAAAAAGCATGGGTTGGAATCAAACTTTCTGAAAAAACAGACTTTAAACCAACAGACATCAAAAAAGACAAAGAAGGGTATTACATAACGGTAAAGGGTTCAATTCAACAAGAAGAGCTAACTATCCTAAATATACATGCACCCAATACAGGGGCACACAGACTAGTAAAGCAAGTTCTTGGAGACCTTCAAAGAGACTTAGACTCCCACATAATAATAATGATAGGCTTTAACACTTCACTGTCAATATTAGACAGATTATTGAGACAGAAAATTAACAAAGCTATTCAGGACCTGAACTCAGCTCTGGATCAAGTGGACCTGATTGATATCTACAGAACTCTTCACCCAAAAACAACAGACTATACATTCTTCTCATCAGCACATGGCACTTACTCTAAAATTGATCACAAAATTGGAAGTAAAATACTCCTCAGTAAATGCAAAAGAATTGAAATTATAACAGTCTCTCAGGCCACACACAATCAAATTAGAGCTCAAGAATAAGAAACTCACTCAAAACCACTAAACATACATGGAAATTGAACAACTTGCTCCTGAATGACACTTGGGTAAATAATAAAATTAAGGCAGAAATTGAGAAGTTCTTTAAAACTAATGAGAACCAAGAGACAATGTGCCAGAATCTCTGGGATGCAGTGTTAAGAGGGAAATTTATAGCACTAAAATGTCCACATCAAAAAACTATAAAGATCTCAAACTAACAACCTAACGTCACAACTAAAAGCACTAGAGAACCAAGACCAAACCCCAAAGCTAGCAGAAGATAAATAACCAAGATCAGAGTGAAACTGAAAGAGATGGAGACACAAAAAATCTTTCAAAAGGTTAATTCATTTAGTAGCTGGTTTTTTGAGAAAATTAATGAAATAGACCACGAGCTAGACTAATAAAGAAAAAAAGATAGAAGATTCAAATAAACACAATCAGAAACGATAAAGGGGATATCACCACTGACCACACAGAAATGCAAACAACCATCAGAGAATACTGTAAACACCTCTATGCACATAAACTAGAAAATCTAGAATAAATTGATACATTCCTGGACACATACACCCTCCTAAGACTGAACCATGAAGAAGTTGAAGCCTTGAATAGGCCAATAACATGTTCTGAAATTGAGGCAGTAATACATAGCCTACCAAAAAAACTAGCCAAGGACCACATGGATTTACAGCTGAATTTTACCAGAGGTACGAAGCAAAGCTGGTATCACTTCTTCTGAAACTACTCTAAATGATTGAAAAGGGAGCACTTCTCCCTAACTCATTTTATGGCAACAGCATCATCCTGAAACCAAAACCTACAAGAGACACAAAACAAATAGAAAGGCAAACAAACAAAACTTCAGGCCAATATCCCTGATGATCATCAATGCAAAAATCCTCAATAAAATACAGGTAAACCAAATCCAGCAGCACATCAAAAGCTTATCCACCATGATCAAGTTGGCTTCATCTCTGTGAAGCAAAGTTAGCTGAACATACGCAAATCAAGAGATGTAATTCATCACAAAACAGAACTAAAGACAAAAAACACATGATTATCTCAATAGAAGAAAAAAGGCCTTCAATAAAATTCAACATCCCTTCATGTTAAAAACTCTCAGTAAACTAAGTGTTGAAGGAACATACCTCAAAATAATAACAGCCATATATGACAAACCCACAGAAAATATCATACCAAATGGGCAAGGCTGGAAGCAATCCCCTTGAAAACCAGCATGAGAAAAGGATGCCCTCTTTCACCACTCCTATACAACAGAGTATTGGAAGTTCTCGCCAGTGCAATCAGGCGACAGAAAGAAATAAACGTAATCAAATAGGTGGGCCAAATAGGAATAAATCCAGTCTACAGCTCCCAGCATGAGCGACACAGAAGACGGGTGGTGTCTGCATTTCCAACTGAGGTACTGGGTTCATCTCACTGGGGATTGTCAGACAGCGGGTGCAGGACAGTGGATGCAGCACACCGAGCATGAGCCAAAGCAAGGTGAGGCATCGCCTCACCCAGGAAGCGCAAGGGGTCAGGGAATTCCCTTTCCTAGCCATGGGAAGGGGGGACGAACGGCACCTGGAATATCGGGTCACTCCCACCCTAATACTGCGCTTTTCCGATGGTCTTAGCAAATGGCACACCAGGAGATTATATCCCACACCTGGCTCAGAGGGTCCTACACCCACAGAGCCTCGCTCATTGCTAGCACAGCAGTCTGAGATCGAACTGCAACAGGGCAGCAAGGCTGGGGGAGGGGAGCCTGCCATTGCTGAGGCTTGAGTAGGTAAACAAAGCAGCCTGGAAGCTTGAACCGGTGGGAGCCCACCACAGCTCAGGGAGGCCTACCTGCCTCTGTAGACTCCACCTCTAAGGGCAGCGCATAGCCGAACAAAAGGCAGCAGAAACCTCTGCAGACTTACATGTCCCTGTCTGACAGCTTGGAAGAGAGTACTGTTTCTCCCAGCATGCAGCTGGAGATCTGAGAATGGACAGACTGCCTCTTCAAGGGGGTCCCTGACCCCCGAGTAGCCTAACTGGGAGGCACCCCCCAGTAGGGGCAGACTGACACCTCACATAGCCGGGTACCCCTCTGAGACGAAACTTCCAGAGGAGCGATCAGGCAGCAACATTTGCTGTTCACCAATATTCACTGTTCTGCAGCCTCTGCTGCTGATACCCAGGCAAACAGGGACTGGAGTGGACCTCCAGCAAACTCCAAGAGACCTGCAGCTGAGGGTCCTCACTGTTAGAAGGAAAACTAACAAACAGAAAGGACAGCCACACCAAAACCCCATCTGTATGTCACCATAATCAAAGACCAAAGGTAGATAAAACCACAAAGATGGGGAAAAAACAGAGCAGAAAAACTGAAAATTCTAAAAATCAGAGTGCCTCTCCTCCTCCAAAAGAATGCAGCTCCTCACCAGCAAAGGAACAAAGCTGGATGGAGAATGACTTTGATGAGTTGAGAGAAGAAGGCTTCAGACGACCAAACTTCTCTGAGCTAAAGAAGGAACTTCGAACACATGGCAAAGAAGTTAAAAAACTTGGAAAAAGATTAGACAAATGGCTAACTAGAATAACCAATGCAGAGAAGTCCTTAAAGGACTTCACGGAGATGAAAACCATGGCACTAGAACTACGTGACGAATGCACAAGCCTCAGTAGCCGATTCGATCAAGTGGAAGAAAGGCCACCAGTGATTGAAGATCAAATGAATGAAATGAAGTGAGAACAGAAGTTTAGAGAAAAAAGAATAAAAAGAAATGAATAAAGCCTCCAAGAAATATGGGAATATGTGAAAAGACCAAATCTACATCTGATTGGTGTACCTGAAAGTGACGGAGAGAATGGAATCAACTTGGAAAACACTCCGCGGGATATTATCAAGGAGAAATTCCCCAACCTAGCAAGGCAGGCCAACATTCTGATTCAGGAAATACAAAGAACACCACAAAGATACTCCTCGAGAAGAGCAACTCCAAGACACATAATTGTCACATTCACCAAAGTTGAAATGAAGGAAAAATTGTTAAGGGCAGCCAGAGAGAAAGGTCGGTTACCCACAAAGGGAAGCCCATCAGACTAACAGCGGATCTCTCAGCAGAAACTCTACAAGACAGAAGAGAGTGGGGGCCAATATTCAACATTCTTAAAGAAAAGAATTTTCAACTCAGAATTTCATATCCAGCCAAACTAAGCTTCATAAGTGAAGGACAAATAAAATCCTTTGCAGAAAAGCAAATGCTGAGAGATTTGCTGAGAGATTTGCATCACCAGGCCTGCCCTAAAAGAGCTCCAGAAGGAAGCACTAACCATGGAAAGGAACAACTGGTACCAGCCACTGCAAAAACATGCCAAATTGTAAAGACCATCGATGGTAGGAAGAAACTGCATCAACTAATGAGCAAAATAACCAGCTAATATCATAATGACAGGATCAAATTCACACATAACAAAATTAACCTTAAATGTAAATGGGCTAAATGCTCCAATTAAAAGACACAGACTGGCAAATTGGATAAAGAGTCAAGACCCATCAGTGTGCTGTATTCAGGAAACCCATCTCATGTGCAGAGACACATATAGGCTCAAAATAAAGGGACAGAGGAAGATCTACCAAGCAAATGGAAAACAAAAAAAGGCAGGGGTTGCAATCCTAGTCTCTGATAAAACAGACTTTAAACCAATAAAGACCAAAAGAGACAAGGCCATTACATAATGGTAAAGGGATCAATTCAACAAGAAGAGCTAACTATCTTAAATATATATGCACCCAATACAGGAGCACCCAGATTCATAAAGCAAGTCCTTAGAGACCTACAAACAGACTTAGATTCCGACACAATAATAACGGGAGACTTTAACACCCCACTGTCAACATTAGACAGATCAATGAGACAGAAGGTTAAAAAGGATATCCAGGAATTGATTTCAGCTCTGCACCAAGTGGACCTAACAGAAATCTACAGAACTCCCCACCCCAAATCAACAGAATATACATTCTTCTCAGCACCACACCTGACTTACTCCAAAATTGACCATATAGTTGGAAGTAAAGCACTCCTCAGCAAATGTAAAAGAACAGAAATTATAACAAACTGTCTCTCAGACCACAGTGCAATCAAACTACAACTCAGGATTAAGAAACTCACTCAAAACCACTCAACTACATGGAAACTGAACAACCTGCTCCTGAATGACTACTGTGTACACAATGAAATAAAGTCAGAAATGAAGATGTTCTTTGAAAACAAAAAGAACAAAGACACCACATATCAGAATCTCTGGGTCACATTTAAAGCAATGTGTAGAGGGAAATTTATAGCACTAAATGCCCACAAGAGAAAGCAGGAAAGATCTAAAATTGACACCCTAACATCACAATTAAAAGAAGTAGAGAAGCAAGAGCAAATACATTCAAAAGCTAGCAGAAGGCAAGAAATAACTAAGATCAGAGCAGAACTGGAGGAGATAGAGAAACAAAAAACCCTTCAAAAAATCAATGAATCCAGGAGCTGGTTTTTTGAAAAGTTCAACAAAATTGATAGACCGCTAGCAAGACTAATAAAGAAGAAAAGAGAGAAGAATCAAATAGACGCAATAAAAAATGATCAAGGGGATATCACCACCGATTCCACAGAAATACAAACTACCATCAGAGAATACTATAAACACCTCTATGCAAATAACCTAGAAAATCTAGAAGAAATGGATAAATTCCTCGACACATACACTCTCCCAAGACTAAATCAGGAAGAAGTTGAATCTCTGAATAGACCAATAACAGGCTCTGAAATTGAGGCAATAATTAATAGCATAACAACCTAAAAAAGGCCAGAACCAGATGGATTCACAGCCGATTTCTACCAGAGGTACAATGAGGAACTGGTACCATTCCTTCTGAAACTATTCCAATCAATAGAAAAAGAGGGAATCCTCCCTAACTCATTTTAGGAGGCCAGCATCATCCTGATACCAAAGCCGGGCAGAGACACAACCAAAAAAGAGAATTTTAGACCAATATCCTTGGTCTAATGTAGTAAATTTTAGACCAATATCCTTGGCCATATGTAGAAAGCTTAAACTGGATCCCTTCCTTACACCTTATACAAAAATTAATTCAAGATGGATTAAAGACTTAAACGTTAGACCTAAAACCATAAAAACCCTTGAAGAAAACCTAGGCATTACCATTCAGGACATAGGCATGGGCAAGGAGTTCATGTCTGAAACACCAAAAGCAATGGCAACAAAAGCCAAAATTGACAAATGGGATCTAATTTCTTTTGCACAGCAAAAGAAACTACCATCAGAGTGAACAGGCAACCTACAAAATGGGAGAAAATTTTTGCAATCTACTCATCTGACAAAGGGCTAATATGATCTACAAAGAACTCAAACAAATTTACAAGGATAAAACAAACAACCCCATCAACAAGCGGGCGAAGGATATGAACAGACACTTCTCAAAAGAAGACATTTATGCAGCCAACAGACACATGAAAAAGTGCTCATCATTACTGACCATCAGAGAAATGCAAATCAAAATCACAATGAGATACCATCTCATACCAGTTAGAATGGCGATCATTAAAAAGTCAGGAAACAACAGGTGCTGGAGAGGATGTGGAGAAATAGGAACACTTTTACACTGTTGGTGGGACTGTAAACTGGTACAACCATTGTGGAAGACAGTGTGGCAATTCCTCAGGGATCTAGGACTAGAAATACCATTTGATCCAGCCATCCCATTACTGGGTATATACCCAAAGGATTATAAATCATGCTGCTATAAAGACACATGCACACGTATGTTTATTGTGGCACTATTCACAATAGCAAAGACTTGGAACGAACCCAAATGTCCAACAATGATAGACTGGATTAAGAAAATGGCACATATACACCATAGAATACTATGCAGCCATAAAAAATGATGAGTTCATGTCCTTTGTAGGGACATGGATGAAGCTGGAAACCATCATTCTCAGCAAACTATCACAAGGACAAAAAACCAAACATCGCATGTTCTCACTCATAGATGGGAATTGAAAAATGAGAACACATGGACACAGGAAGGGGGACATCACACACTGGGGCCTGCTGTGGGGTGGGGGGAGGGGGGAGGGATAGCATTAGGAGATATACCTAATGTAAATGACGAGTTAATGGGTGCAGCACACCAACATGGCACATGTATACATATGTGACAAACCTGCACGTTGTGCACATGTACCCTAGAACTTAAAGTATAATGATAAATAATAATAATAATAAAAAAATTTTAAAAGGGTAAAAAAATAAAAAATAAAAAATAAAATAATAAAAATTATCTCAATGTTAAAAAAAAAAAGGTATCCAAATAGGAAGAGGAAAAAGTCAAGTTATCTATGCAGACGACATGATCCTACATCTAGAAAATCCTACTGTCTCAGCCCAAAAGCTTCTTAAGCTGATAAGCAACTTCAGTAAAGTCTCGGGATACAAAATCAATGTGCAAAAATCACAAGCATTCCTATACATCAACAACAGACAAGCAAAGAGCCAAACCATGAATGAACTTCCATTCACAATTGCTGCAAAGAGAATAAAATACCTAGCAATACAGCTAATAAGGGAAGTGAATGACCTCTTCAATTAGAACTACAAACCACTGTTCAAGGAAATAAGAGAAGACACAAATGAAAAAACATTCCATGCTCATGGATGGGAAGAATCAATATCATGAAAATGGCCATACTGGCCAAAGTAATTTACAGGTTCAGTGCTATTCCCATTAAACAAACATTGATATTCTTCACAGAATTAAAAAATATATATATTTCTAAACTGACATAAAACCAAAAAGGAGCTAAGACAATCCTAAGAAAAAAAATAAATAAATAAAGCCAAACGCATCACACTACCTGACTTCAAACTATACTGCAAGGCTACAGTAACCAAAACAGCATGGTACAGGTACAGAAAGAGACACATAGACCAATGGAACAAATTAGAGAACTCACAAATAAGACCAAACTCCTACAACCACCTGATCTTCGTCAAACCTGACAAAAATAAACAATGGGGAAAGAATTCCCTATTTAATAAATGGTGCTAGGAAAACTGGCTAGCCATATGCAGAAAATTGAAACTGGACCCCTTCCTTAAACCTTATACAAAAATTAACTCAAGATGGATTAGAGACTTAAATGTAAAACTGAAAACTATAAAAACCCTAGTAGAAAATCTAAGCTATATCATTTAGAGAGGACACAGGCACAGGCAAAGATTTCATCATGAAATCCAATTTGTCAATTTTTGCAATTGCAACAAAAGCAAAAATTGACAAATTGGATCTGATTAAACTATAGAGCTTCTACACAGCAAAACTATCATCAGAGCGAACAGACAACCTACAGAATGGAAGAATATTTTTGCAATCTATCCATCTGACAAAGGTCTAATATCCAAAGTCTACAAGGAACTCAAACAAATTTACAAAAAAAAAAAAAACCAATCCCATTAAAAAGGTGAGCAAAGAACATGAACAGTCACTTCTCAAAAGAACATATTAATGCGGCCAACAGACATGAAAAAATGCTTAACATCACTGATTATTAGAGAAATGCAAATCAAAACCACAATGAGATACCATCTCACACCAGTCAGAATGGCGATTATTACAAAATCGAGAAATAACAGATGCTGGAGGTTGTGGAAAAAAAGGAATGGTTTTACACTGCTGGTGGGAATATAAATTAATTAGGAATGGTTTTACACTGTTGGTGGGAATGTACATTAATTCAACCATTGTGGAAGACAGTGTGGTGATTCCTCAAAGATCTAGAAGCAGAAATAACATTTGACCCAGCAATCTTATTACTGGGTATATACCAAAAGAAATATAAATCATTCTATTATAAAGATACATGCACACATATGTTCATTGCGGTACTATTCACAATAGCAAAGACATGGATAAATCCAAATGCCCATCAATGGTAGACTGGATAAAGAAAATGTGGTACATACACACCATGGAATTCCATGCAGCCATAAAAAGGAACGAGATCATGTCCTTTGCAGGGACACAGATGGAGCTGGAAGCCATTATCCTCAGCAAACTAACACAGAAACAAAACCAAACACTATGTGTTCTCACTTATAAGTGGCAGCTGAACAATGAGAACACATGAACACAGAGAATAGGGGACAACACACACTGGGACTTCTCAGGGGTACTCAGGGAAGGAGAGCCTCAGAAAAAATAGCTAATGCATGCTGGGCTTAATACCTAGGTGACAGGTTGATCTGTGCGGCAAACCACTATAGCATACATTTGTCTATGGACTCTTACATTTTACCATATGCAAAAATTAACTCAAGATAGATTAAATATTTAAATGTAAGACATCAAACTATAAAAATCTTAGAATAAAACCTAGGAAATATAATTGTGAACATAGCTTTCAGAAAGAATTTATGACTAAGTCCTAAAAATTGCAAAGAAACAAAAAATCACAAGTGGGACATAATTAAACTAAAGTGTTTCTGCACAGCAAAAGAAACTTGATAGTAAATAACAAAGTAAATAAACAATCTACAGAATGGGAGAAAATATTCACAAATAATGCAATACAAAGGTCTAATATCCAGAATCTTTAAGGAACTTAAACAATTCAACAAACATAAAATAAAATAACCCATTAAAAATTAGGCAATAGACATGAACAGACAATTCTCAAAGGAAGACATACAAGTGGCCAACAAACATGAAAAAAATACTCCAAATCACTGATCATTAGAGAAATGCACATCAAAACCCCAATTAGATAATGCCTCAAACCAATCAGTAGGGCTACTATTAAAAAGTCAAAAATAACAGATGTTGGCAAGGCTGTGGAAAAAAAGGGAATGTTTATATATTGTTGGTGGAAATGTAAATTAGTTCAGTCACTTTGGAAAGCAGTTTGGAGATTTCTCAAAGAGCTTTGGCCATTTTGGATCTTTTGCTGTTTTATGCAAAATTTAGAATTTCTTTATATTTCTGTGAAAAAATATTATTGAAATTTTGCTAGGGATTATATTGAATCTGTAGATCACCTTGGGTGATATGAAAATTTAAACATTAACTCTCCCAATCCACTAACATGAGATTTGCATTTTCTTCAATCTCTGTCATCAATGTTTTATAATTTTCAGTGAACAAATTTTTCTTCTCCTTGGTTAAACTCATTCCTAAGTATTTTATATTTATACAGCTATTGTAAATGAGATTTTTAAAAATTATATAGTTTATTGTTAGTATATAGAATCACTACTGATTTTTGTGTGTTGATTTTGTATCCTGCAATATTACTAAATTTGTTTATAGTTCTGACAGATTTCCAGTGGAGTTGTTAGGATTTTCTATAAATAAGATCATGTTGTCTGCAAACAGTGACAACTGCACTTCTTCCTTTACAATTTGGATGCCTTATTTCATTCCCTTGCCTAACTGCTCTTTCTAGGACATCTAGTACTATGTGGAACAGAATCGATGGAGGTTGGCATCTTTTCTCTGTTTCTAACCTTAGGTGAAAACCTGTTAAATTTTCACCGTTCAGTATGATGTTAGCTATGGGCTGTCACACATAGCCTTTGAGACATGCTTCTTCTCTACCTAGTTTGTTGAGAGTTTTTATAATGAAAGGATGTTAAATTTTGTCATATCCCCTTTCAGCATCTGTTGAGATAACGATATGTTTTCTGTTCTTCATTCCATTAGTGTGGTGCATCACACTTATTGATTTACATATGTTGAACCATCCGTGCATCCCAGTGATAAGTCCGTCTTAATCATGATGAATAATCTTTTCAATGTGCTATTAAATTTGGTTTACTAGTATTCTGTTGAGAATTTTTGCACCTACATTCATCAGAGATATGAGCTTGTAATTACTTATAGTGTCCTTATCGGGCTTTGGTATTAGGGTAATGCTGGCCTTGGTAAATGAGTTTCATCATTTTTCTTCCTCTTCAGTTTTTTGGAACAGTTTGAGAAAAATTGGTATTACTTCTTTGAATATTTGGCAGAATTTCACAGTGAAGCTATAAGGTCTTGGGCTTTTCATGGTTGGGAGAGTTTTTATTACTGATTCAATCTCCTTACTCGTTATTTTTCTGTTCATGTTGTTTACTTATTCAGTTTTGGTAGGCTGTACATTCAAGGAATTTATCCATTTCTTCTAGGTTATGCAGTGTGTTTGTGTATAATTGTTCATAGTATTGTCTTGGAATACTTTGTATTTCTGTTATCAGTTTTAATGTTTCCTCCTTCTTTTCTGAGTCTTCCCTTTTTTACTTAATCTAGCTAAAGCTTTGTTGATTTTATCTTTACAGAAAACCAACTCTTAGTTTCATTTATCTTTTCTATTGTTTTTCCATTTTCTACTTAATTTATTTATGTTCTGATTTTTATTACTTCCTTCCTTCTACTAACTTTGAGCTTAGTTTTCTTTCTCTACTTCCTTGAGGTGTAATTTTTGATTGTTTGAAATCTTTCTTTTTTGATGTAGGCATTGCTATAAACATATCTTTTATAACTGATTTTGCTGTATCCTAAAAAGTTTTGGTATGTTGTATTCCCATATTGATTTGTTTCAAAATATTTTTTTATTATTATTATACTTTAAGTTTTAGGGTACATGTGCACAATTTGCAGGTTAGTTACATATGTATACATGTGCCATGCTAGTGTGCTGCACCCATTAACTCGTCATTTAGCATTAGATATATCTCCTAATGCTATCCCTCCCCACCCCCCCACCCCACAACAGTCCCCAGAGTGTGATGTTCCCCTTCCTGTGTCCATGTGTTCTCATTGTTCAATTCCCACCTATGAGTGAGAACATGCGATGTTTGGTTTTTTGTCCTTGCGATAGTTTGCTGAGAATGATGGTTTCCAGCTTCATCCATGTCCCTACAAAGGACATGAACTCATCATTTTTTATGGCTGCATAGTATTCCATGGTGTATATGTGCCACATTTTCTTAATCCAGTCTATCATTGTTGGACATTTGGGTTGGTTCCAAGTCTTTGCTATTGTGAATAGTGCCACAATAAACATATGTGTGCATGTGTCTTTATAGCAGCATGATTTATAATCCTTTGGGTATATACCCAGTAATGGGATGGCTGGGTCAAATGGTATTTCTAGTTCTAGATCCCTGAGGAATCACCACACTGACTTCCACAAGGGTTGAACTAGTTTACAGTCCCACCAACAGTGTAAAAGTGTTCCTATTTCTCCACATCCTCTCCAGCACCTGTTGTTTCCTGACTTTTTAATGATTGCCATTCTAACTGGTGTGAGATGGTATCTCAATTTCTGTTCTAATTTTTTCTTTGATTCATTGATCATTTAGGGGCTTATTGCTTTATTTTTACATATTTGTATTATGAAATTCCTATTTGTATTTTCATAAAATTATGGTTGGAGAATATAATTGATACAATTTCAATCTTCTTAAATTTGTTAAGACTTGTTTTGTGGTGTAACATATAATCTATTCTGGAGAAATTTTCATGAGCACTTGAAAAGTATATGTGTTCTGCTGCTGTTGGATGGAATGTTCTATAATATGTCTGTTAGGTCAACTTGGTCTAACATGTAGTTCACCTTCAATGTTTCCTTATTTATTTTCATTCTGGATGACCTGTATATTGTTAAAAGTGTGTTACTGAGTTCCTCTACTACTATTGTATTATTGTCTATCTCTTTCTTCAGATATATTAGTATTTGCTTCATATATTCAGGTATTCTGATGTTGGGTACATATATGTTTATGGTTGTTATATCTTTTGATAAATTAATCCCTTCATTGTTATATAATGACTTTCCTGCTTTTGTTATACAGTTTTCGACTTAGTCTATTTTATCTGATATCAATATAGTTTATTCCGTTCTTTTCTATTTTCCATTGGCACACAATAGCTTTTTTCCATCTTTTCACTTTCAATCTATGTGTCCTCAAAGCTGAATTGAGTCTCTTGTAGAAAGCATATAGTTGAGCCTTGTTTCATTATCCTTTCAATTACTGTATTCTGATGGAGAATACAATCAATTTATATGACAAGTAAATACTGGTAGCTAAGGATTTACTATTGCCATTTTGTTCATTGTTTTCTGGTTGCTTTGTAGATCCTTCATTCCTTTTTTCTTCTCTGGCTATCTTCCTTTCTGAATAGATAATTTTGTCCAGTGATATGCTTTGATTTCTTACTTCTTATGTTTTGTGTACTTATTACAGGTTTATGCTTTGTGGATACTATGAGGATTACCTAAAAGAATTTATAGTTATAACAGGCTATTTTAATCTGATGACAACTTAACTTTGATCACATAAAACAACTCTACATTTTACTCCACCCCACTCCCCATTTTAAGTTCTTGATTCACAACTCATATATTTTTATATTGTATATCCTTTAACAAATTATGGTAGTTATGATTTTTAATAGTTTTATCTTTTAATACTATACTGGAGATATAAATTATTTACACACACCTTTATAGTTTTAGAGTATTTTAAATTTGACTGTGTACTTTCTTTTTCAGGTAGTTTAATACTTTCATATGTTTTCATGTTAAAAATTCACATTTTAATTTTAGCTTGAAGAACTCCGTTTAGCATTTCTCATAAGAGAGGTCTAGTAGTGAAGAACTCTATCAGATTGTGCATGTCTGGAACAGTCTTTAACTCTCCTTCAAATCTGAAAACTAGCTTTGCTCAGTATAGTGTTCTTGATTGGTAGGATTTTTTTTTTCCTTCAGAACTTTGAACATACAGTCAGCCCTCCATATTTGTGAGTTCCCCATCTGTGCATTCAACCAATCACAGATCAGAAAACATTCCCCTGCAAAACTGCACCTGTACTGCAAACCTACAAATGTTTTTCTTGTCATTGCTACTAAACAGTACAGTGTAATATCTATTTAGACAGTATTTACATTGTATTAGTTATTATAAATAATCCAGAGATTATTTAAAGTATACAGTAGTATATGCATAGGTTATATGCAAATACTATGCCAGTTTATATTGGTACTTGAGCATCTATGGATTTTGGTATCCATGGGAGGGACTTGAACCAACCCCACATGGATACTGAGTGACAATTGTATCATCCTTTTATTTCCTGGACTGTAGAATTTCTGCTGATAAATCTGCTGCTAGCCTTATTGAAATTCTCTTATCTGTCATTTGCTTCTTTCTCTTGCTGCTTTCACAATCTTCTTTATGTTTTTGATTTTTGATAGTTTGAATATAATATGTTTTGGTGTCGTCTTATTTGGATTTTATCTGATTGGAGACTTGACTTTCCTGTGCCAGGATATTTTATATCTTTCCTCATATTTGGAAAGTATATTGATGTTATCTCTTTAAGCTTTCTGCCATTGGTCTCTCCCCTCCCCTTTTTAACTCCTATAAATCCAATGTTTGCTCTTTTGATGCTGTCCCCTAAATCCTGAAATCTTAATTCATTTTCATTTTTTTCTTTTTCTCCAATTGCATATTTTTATATAAACTGTCTTCATAGATTCTTTCTTCTGCTTGAAAAATTCTGCTGTCCATGCTCTGTATTGCATTTTACATTTATTGTATACTTCAGCTCCAAAATTTCTGTTTGATTTCTTAAATAATTTCAACTTTTCTTGTCAGATTTCTACTATTGGGTGTTCATTTTCCTGATTTCAGTGAATTGTTTATCTGCATTTTATTAAAGCTCAATGAGATTTCCTAAAACAAGTATTTTAAATTCTTTGTCAGATCATTTATATATCTCATTTTCTTTGCAATCAGCTACCAGAAGATTATTATGTTCTTTTGGTGGTATATCTCATTGTTTTTTATATGCTTTTTATTGTATTATATTGATGTCTGCATATTTGATGGAACAGTCACCTCTTGCAGACTTTATGGGTTAGTTTTATTGTAGAAATATCTTTTCCTATGAGGAGGAGGTGTGTGAGGATTCTTCCTGTGTGTGGTCCAGGACTTCCATCATCAGTGAGGGTGCTAGCTATAGAGTCTGTATGCAGTTCAGTCAGCTGAGGTCAATGTTAACAAATAATGCAGAGGTCCTCAATAGCCAAAGCTGTAGATGTCCATAATGGTCCTGAGGGTTGTTGGGGGTCTTTGGTGGTGATGGCTACTAAGGTCCCCCTCATCTCTTTGTCTCCCAAGAGGAAAGCTGTGGCTAAGAGCATCCCTCTTGGCATTGGATCTGTCTTTGAGGTTCACTTGCAGTGTTGATTGCACCAATGTCTGATGAGTAGCACCTGTGGAGCAGCTATGGCACTAACACCTGAAATATAAGCATGCATGAAGGGACTATGGCTCTGGAATCTGGGGCAATAGTGACACTGCTGCCCAAGATGCAGACTCTCTTGCTTCCACATTAACAACAGAATGTGAGGCATGGATGCTTGCAAAGTGGCTGGGGAGCCACTGATGGGAACACAGGTGTGCACAAATTTACAGCAGCTGCTGGATTGGGGTGGAGTCTAGATTTCTATGGTAACTATGCCAGTGCCCAAACCTGAGTATCCATAATGAGGGCTTGGCTCGGGGCCCAAAGTACAAACTAGTTTTCCATGGTGATAGTTCCAATGTCTGCAACATGGTAGGCCCAACACAGACACAGAGCCTGGGTCTGAGTGTAGGTACTCATGGAGTGGTTGCAGATATAGGGTCAGGGCATGTGAGAGGTTGGGAGACATGGCTGCTCCCTTCCCAAAGCTACTCGACATTGGCCACTTCTTGCAGGTGGGGTGGGTGTGCAGCCGACTCTTTCTCTGTGGGTTTCCTCAGAGAAACCAACAACCAACGGTCATTGGTTACCTGAGTGGCAAAAGATGCTGTTGTTCTCTGAAGAGCAGACTACTGGGGTCCACAGTTATTCCCAACATCTGGCTCATACCAATAGCCTCTGCCTTTTTTCCTTGCTCCTAGCTATCTCCTGGCATCTCAGGTATATCAATCTCACTAGCAATCCTTTCTACACAGATGTCGTTGGGTTTTCTTGCTCTACTGTATTGCTATAAATTCTTTAATGGGCTGTTAATCCCTATCTGGGCTATTTTGGCTTGTGAGTAGCTTTCTATATTTAAATTTTTGTGGAGAGATGAGGGGTGTTATCTCCTACTCTGCCATCTTAGTGGTATTGCTCTCAATACACACATAATATATAATATCCAATATCCTACTATGCATTAACACTATGAGAGATTCTATACACAAGAGAAAAAAGTATATGTTATGTATATATACTTCATTTCTATACAATTCTGACATAATTTTTAAAGGTACTTTGCTTGCCTGTCTTTCTCTATCCCACACTTTACGCACTACGTTAAAGTAGAACACCACTTAATAGCACTGAATCAATTGTCTCTACTTATTTTGTCTAGTTTGTCATGATGTAGCCTAGCTCTTGGTTGTTCTAGCTTGGACATCATAGTTAAGTAGTCTACTTTCTTTCTCTCTTCTCTTCTATGAGGTATAGCAATAAGCACTGGACTCAGATATACATTTGGCTCTGATTTCATATTTTTGCTCACCAAGTCTGACTTGGCCTTAGGCTTCCCTCAATTTAATATTGTTCCCCAACTTAAGATTGATCCTTCCAACAGATTTATACCAGCCCATGGAGTTGGATCCACACAATATTAAATGTCAGAGGGCATAAGTCAAGGTAATTTATGGTAGAGTTTTCTGAATAGAAAGTTGTTTGAAATTGTCTACCTCATATAAGCCAACCCCATCTATAACTACTGCTTCTCAAGAGATGGCATATGACCTGGTTTCTACCAGCTGTTTTTAGTGGAAAGCAGGTAAACATCCTGAAACTTTCTTCTCCAAGGTGGCTATAGCTTTAATACAAATATGTTGAGGGTGAAGGGTCATGGCCTTCTGTCTATTTGTGGGATATGTGTAAGAATGATCTCCAATGCAAATGGCACATCCAAAACTGGAAAACGTTTTAACATCATATGCCATTACTCAATATAGCCAAATTCCTTTGCTCTGAATTTCTTTCATTTTAATTATTCACTGTATAAAATATAGGTTTATAACGGTCAATTTCCAAGTAGTCAGTCTGATTTTCTTCCTATTGTACCTACCCTTTGCCAACCATATTCTCCAATCATATTGAACTGCTTACAATTCACATTAATATTATATTCATGTATTTATTCAATGAATAATCATCAGACATCTACTATGTTTCTGGTACTTTATTATAATGTGCTTAAAAAAAGCAAAGACAAATTCTAAAAAACCCATAATTACCTTGAGAGAGAAATTACTATCTTCTAGGGAGAATCACATTATATAAAACAAATACGTGTAATAAAGTGTCATAAGCTTGATAAATGATACAAAGAAGAAAATGGCTGTTTATTTATTCATCCAAAAAACATTTATTAGGTGCCTACTATGAGCAAAAGATCATACTGACATCTTGCAATATAATGCTGAACAAGATAGAAATGATTCCTGCCTTCATGGAGCCTATGGACTAAGAGGTAAGCCGTGAAGTAAAGAGTAGAGTTGAGCAAATGAACACAGACACACAGATACACACATGCACACCCTCACAACACTAAAGCTTGATAAGTGCCACAAAGAAATGTAAAGGAGTACTATGGAAAAGAATAACAAAAAAACTTAATTTAGATAGATGCTGTCATGGAAAATTCTCTGAGAAAATGACATCTAAACTGAGATCTGAAACATGAGTTGGAATTGGTCAGATAGAGAATAGGAAACAATGTGTGGATTATCTGAGACAAGAGTGAGCACCGCTCCTTCAGAGAACTAAAAGAATGTCTATGTGTTCAGAGCACAGCAGTACTTGCTGAGCCCAGACGAGTGGGTTTCCCCCAGCAAAACACACCCTCTCCACCAAAGGACAAAGTGCTTCATTAAATGGGTCCTGTTCCTCATGCCACCCAACTGGGTAAGACCCTCCAACATGGGTAATCACACACCCTATACAGGAGCAATCCTATTGGCATCGGGTTGGTGGCCCTCGAGGTCAGATGTCGCAGAAGAAGGAGCAGGCATCCATCTTTGCTGCTTTCCAGCCTCCTTGAGTGACATCTCCAGGCATGGGAGCAAATCAGATGAATAGGGCCTGAAGTGAAACAGCAAACTGCAACAGTCCTACAGAAAAGGGACCTGACTATTGAAAGAAAAACAAACATGCACAAAGTGACAACAACAGCATCAACAATAAGAAAAAAAAAGGCCCCCACAAAAACCCCATCCAGTGTCAGCACCCTCAAAGACTGAAACTAGACAAACTCACTAAGATGAGAAAGAATCAACAAAAAAAATGCTGAAAACCCAAAGGCCAGAGTCCCTCTTCTTCTCCAAATGATCGCAACATCTCTCTATTTGGCCCACAGAACGGGGCCAAATGCTTTAAGACCATGTTACAGAGCTTAGATATAATCCGTGAAATGCGAAGCAACTGAATCATAAGTGATGTGGTATACTCTTTAAAAACTCACTTTGACCATCATGTAAAAAATGGGTAGTGGTGGAGGGACAGGCACGGTTAAGACTAGAAAGAAGACTTCTATTTCCTGTTGCTAATATAATGATTTGGACTTAGAGCCAAAGCAATGACGTTGGGTGGAGGTAAGATTTGTTATTACAGTAGAATTGACTAGTTCTTGGTGATAGAATATTTTTTAAAATGGGTTAGGAGGTTGTAAGAGAATCACCAGAAGCTCATTTGATTCTTAAACTGAATCTTAAATTTTATGTAACTGTGTTTCAGTAAACAAGAAATTTGTGCAAAACCAGAGGGTTGTTAAACCACATGGCTTAAAGTTTGGGGAGGGTGGATGTTACAAGCAATTATTTTTATTTATTCTGCTGAAGTCAGTAACATCAACTGAAGGTTTATTACATGCTAAGTACTCTGCTAGGTACTGAAGGTTTTATTGTGAGCGAATCAGACCACCACTATCCTTGTGGAGCTTACAGTTCAGTGAGGGACAGAGATATCAATCAAATAATCAAAACAAATGGTATAAACTTTTTAGACATAGAGCCACAAGAATCAATACAAAGAGAACTGACCTTTAATAAAGAGAGGAAGGGAAATCATTCTAAGCATTTCTTAAAAAAAAAAAAGTAAAATTTGAGCTGAGATCTTAAAATAGATGGGACTTCAGGTTAAAGTAGTATGAAGGTGAAGGTGGTGTTTTAAACAGCGTTGGGGTTAGAAGGAATATAGCATATTGAAATAACCGAAGACTAGAAAAAGAAAGGAGAAGAGTAGAAAAGGAGAGAAGTACAAAGAGAGGAGTGGGGTTATTCAGGTCTTTACAGGCAGTTTTTTTAAGTCTTTGGTTTTGTCCTAAGAGCAGTGGAAACCATTTAAGGGTTTTAAGCAAATGAGGGACCTGATTATATAAGGCTATAAAAGAATACAGGTACCAGATGATGGACGGACTTGCAATGCCATGTTAAGGGGTGAGAAATCAAGGTGATATGTTTGTATATAAGCTACAGACTATAGACTTTTTCCAAATTTCTAAATTTGGATCTCTGCTAGAGTTTGCCACACAGATTTATAATCTTGGAAACCTATATTTTTAATCCAAAAGACATGTCTTTGTATACAAATTACATATGCCCTTGTTTTAAAGAGATAAAACAGAAAATTTTACAAAAATATCAAGACATAAAACAGAAACACATATAAAAACACATACATTAATGTCTTTTAAGATATGGTGTCATTGATTCTTTTGTTTTCTAGGAGTTTAAATGCAAACACAATCTTTGACTTTTATCATGGGACCTGAATTTTATGCTGTGTTCAAAAGAATCAGAAAACCTAGGTAGAGTTCTTGACGGTGTTCTGTTTTTAAGCATGGGGCACCCTAGGAGCATGTGCAATATGCAAACGTGTGTGAAGGGAAACCGACTTGCATGTTTTGTTTTCCTGAGCCATTACAGCTGATAGAGAGTTGTAACTGGGTCTTAAAAGGAATACAGGTGCAGATTAATTAATTCATTCAGTAGACATGAATTAAAAGCCTACTGCAGATTAGGCACTGTGCTAGATTCTGAGAGAAAACCAGAAAAGAAGATGGTCCCTTCCTCCACAGAGCTTACGATCTTAGGCAGTGCTTTCCTAAGGATGCTCTAAAGACTCCATCAGGATACTCTTGCATCCTTGTTAAAAATAAAAATTATTGGGCCTTACCCCAGAACCAACAAACCAGAATCTCTGAGAATTAGATTCTAGAATTTATACCTCAACAAGTTCTAAATCTATTATTTTTGAAAACCATTTGTGTGATAATAAGGGCCTTTTATATTAGCTTAAGATATTTTATTTTTAATCCTAAAAGTAATGGGGAAGGCACTGAAAAATTTTAGGGAAGAGTGCATCAGCCAGGAAAATCCTATAAAAAGTCATGTGAGGATGACTTTTAGTGGGAAACAAGGTAAGAGACCTTTGCAAGAGTCCATTTACATAGTTCAAGGAAGATAATTACAGAGCTGGACTAAAGAAGTAGCAGTGAATAGATGTGAGAATAAAATTATGAAAGCTATTCAGGCAATAAAATTGACAGACTTCAGTGATATATGTGGAAAGAAAAGGTGTAAGGTTGGGGGTGGGGGTGTGGGGAGAATTAGTTCAATTTTGCATTTGAGGCACCTGTAAGACATCCAACCAGAGAAGATTATATACATCTGTCGCTCAGGTGACAGATCAGGGCTGAAAATGTAGATTTATATATTGATATCAAGTAGATATTTGAAAACAAAGAGGCAAAATAAATACAAAAATTAAAGGTCAAATAAGGTAAATTTCAAAAGAGATAACTGTTTGGCAATGACAGGGCACCAAAGATAAGCCATCCTAATTGCCTAATCCAATCATCTCTCTTGGGCCAAAACTATTTCAGTCATCAGGAACCTCACAGGCATTGGTATATATGCCTTATTTCTCATATTACAGTAGAAGCTCTTCATAGTCATTTTTATTTTTCCCTTGTAGTAATATACACAGAGAAGAAATCCAATATGCATTTGTTGCCTAAGTTAATGAATTTTTTAATAGTCCCAACTTTGGATCCAGAAGTGCCAGAGATGGCAGTTTGGAGGGAAATGTTTGCTAAATGGAGGTATTCTGATTGTCACTTATGAAAATGGTTCTCATTAACCACATAACCATACCATGTATGTAACTCAACTATTTATTTGCTTTATCATATGCTGAAATAAGATTTAAGTATGCTAACAGACAAGTTCTTCATTCCCAATTAAAATCTGCCTTTGAAGTGAAGGCATTACAAGCTTTTTTTCTCAGCAAAGGGCCTGTATAGCCAAAACTTGAGAGCAGAAGCCAATTTGTTAGCTTCTGAGTTTTTAAGTAGACTTTATAAAATTTATGGAAGAAATAATATTTAGGAAGCCAAAGATTTTTAATCTTAAAAGCTACATTTTTAGAGAAAGAATAGGACTTATGTTCCAAAACTTTGATTTGGGGTGTCAAATGCAAATCTAAAGGAAGGCGGGTATAAAGTTTAGTATATAAATAAAGGATTGGAAAAAGACTGGATGAAAGATTATGCTAACCGATAACTGACTTCCAGAGTTTGATCAGGTCTGAGACAGAAGAAAAATCTCGAAGAAGTAAAACGAGTAGCTAGAAAAAAGTAGTCCTCTTCCCTAGCCCCTAATTTTAATTGTGTGTTGGAGGGACGGAAGGAGTGAAGGGAAACCAGGGGAGGTTGTACTTGATAAAACCCACTGGGGACTTTCCTGTTCAGATGAAACTAAGGCAGATCCTCAAGTCTTTGCAAGCCATGGAGAATTGGGGGAGCATCAAGAGGTGTATATAAAGATACAGAAAGAAGGAAAGCCTTCAGGCCTTTAAACACACACACACACACACACACACACACACACACACACGTACTCCAAGTGAATCATTTTAGAAAAGAAATGGGACAGTGGTTTGAAGAAATAAGAAGCAAACCAAAAAAGTTATCTTCAGAATTATACTGTGAGTTCTTTATGAACAGAGACAAAATCTTAAAACTCAGCATAGTGCTATATGCTAGATGAATATTGACAAATCAATTATCAGGAAATAATTACGACGTACATAAAGCATATGTTTAATCTTTAAAGAGTGTTACTGCCATAAGACTGCTATTGCTTAGAATTTCTGTGAAAATCACATGACAACCACGGAATGAATGGCCCCCTGTCTGACAGAGAATACAACAAACACCCTTACTCTGTACTCCAGCTGTTGCTTGAACGCACTGAACAAGTTTCTATTTTAGGGAATATATACTTGCTAATTCCTTAGCCTGGAGCATTCTGCATATCTTTAAATCTCTTTTCCTTTCTTCTTTCAGAATTAGGTCTAATCCAATGTCACCTTATTAGAAAATTTTTAGGAGACAAGTGTATCTAAAACCTCCCCCCCACACACACATACTTCCAAACAATCCTCCTTTTATTATTCTGCTTCATTTTCCTCCATAGTAGTTATTACTAATATAGCATGTGTTTATTTGTTTAGTATGTCTCTTCTCATTACAATGTACCTCTGAAAGGGGAAATTTTTTCTGATCCACACAAAGTTATATTCCTGAATTCTGTAACAGGGCCTCACACATAAGAATTCAATAAGTATTTGACAAATAAAGAAAAAATTTTTCAAAAGACAGCTAAAACATTTTTGTATTAGCATTTAATTGTATAAATTATTTATTGAAATAAGTCTTATATCAGCTAGAGCTTACTACATTTTTCACTATACAGATTTTTATTGTTTATGCTTTTGTTTTAATGTAGTATGACTTACTGAAGAACAATCTTTTATATTAATTTTTAAACACACCTGGAAATTGGTCATTGGCTTGTGTCTAGGTTAATTGCATTACTTACTGCATATAGTTTTCTCATCAAATCCAAGTTGTATAATAATTATTGTATCAAAAAAGTATCTTTCATATTGGGGCTGCAAATAAAAACAGGTAGAGGCCCAACATTGTTGGAGCCGAAAGGGGAAAATTTAACTACAAACCCTATTGGTTCTTAACCAATTGCTACCACATGAAAATTTCTCAGCTCCCATTTTCGGAAGCCCTTGCCCTATTCCAGAGAAGCAGCCTATTTTTCCTCATTTGTATTTAACAACAATTCGTCCATCAGTGCACACAATCTCAGATCCTGTCTAAGTCTGCTCATCATTCTCATAATTAATTCCCTTGATTGCCTTTGGCAGCACACCATCTGCACACCTGGAAATGGTCTTTTATCAGGGTCTGCTGTCCTTGATTAAACTCTATTTAAATTGGACATTTACAAGCAGGGGAATTGCTCAACTAGTTCAGGAAGCTCCTAGTTGACTTTTCAGACATTCTCTGAAGGACTGGCTGGTATATTTTCCTAGAGAAGCCGAAGTCTCTCAAACTAATGGTCTCAAGAAATGGATTCTCAGTTTCTAAGCCCTGCCATAAATAGCAGAAGGCAGTAGATGTAACTTCTTCGAAATAAATAGGTATAAAAAGGGTGAACTTGCAAGCTGTTACACCCAAGGAAAAATTTAATGTTGTTGTATCATAGGGTTCTTGTTTCTGAAAGAAAAAAAAAATGGAAGATTTTTCTTCACTTGGAGCTCATACAATAAGGCTCCAAGACTGCATATCAACTAGATCCTGGAGTGGGGTGAAGAGAATATACAATTTAATATAACAATATAACACCTACAAATAACTTGACATATATCCCATGGATATGTGAATTCTATGTCACATCCCCTTCAATCTGGGAGTGGTTGTAACTGCTTTGACCAGTAGAATACAATGGAAATAACACTACGTGACTTTCAAGGCTAACTTACAAAGTAGCATGCCAGTTCTGCTTATCTGCTTTTAGATTCCCAAGCCTCAAGATGAGAAGTCTACCCACCCTCAGTTCACCAAGTTGAAGAAGAAGGACTCAGTCCCAACTGAGTCCAGTCTTCTAATCATCCTTATCAAAGCGTCAGACATATGAGTGAAGCCATCCAGACCAGTCCATCCACTGATGCCAATGGAACAAAAGAATCACACGGATGACTTCTCCCTAAAATTCTGACTCACTAAATAATGAGGTATTAAAATGGTTTTTATATCTCAGTAGGTAACAGCAAGTCTTAATGAATTTTGAAAAATGCGAATTACATAAATCACATTCTCTAATCTCAGAGCCATCAAGTTTGAAGTAACAGCTAACTTTAAGTACTTAAAATTCTGCATATAAATCTTGTGGGATAAACTGAAAGTGATTATTTCAAGAAAATGCATAGCCTTAAGTATTTACATTAGGAAAAAATTAATTTAAGAATTAGCATAAAATAACATATTGTACTAGATGAATATGTACAATTTGTATTTGCCAAGTAAAGTCACAAAATGAAAACAACATTATGGAGAATGATATGGATATGGAGGTTCCTCAAAAAACTAAAAATATAACTACCATACGATCCAGCAATTCCACTATTGCATATATGCAAGAGAAACAAAATTAATATATCAAAGAGACATCTACACCCCCTTAATTGCAGAAGCATTTATAATAGCCAAAATATGGAATCAACCCTAAGTGCCCAACAATAGATGAATAGATAAAGAAAATGTAGTACATATACACAATGGAATACTATTCAGCCATAAAAAGAATGAAATCCTGTCATTTGCAACAACATGGATGGAACTGGAGGCTATTACATTAAGTGAAATAAGTGAAGCACATAGAGAAAAGCATCATGTGTTCTCACTCATATGTGGGAGCTTAAAAAAAAAGATGTCATGAATATACAGAGTACACTGGTGGTTACCAGAGGCCAGGAAGGAGAGGGAGGAGGAGACCTGATGGGGGGAAAAATAATTTAAATGTATTTATTACCACTGAACTGTACAATTAAAAATCATAAAGACGATAACATATATGTATATTTTATTCTCAATATAAAAATTGCTTTAAAAAGGGAATTAGCAAAGAAATCTTAGAATATACCCAAAGACATCCTATGCTTAGCTCAAAACTGCAAATGAGTAGGTATTCAGGTTAATCATATAAGCTATACAATTCTTTTTCCACAAAAAAGGGTAATCATCTTCAAATAATTCTTTTATTATCTTTCTAAAGCCTTGAATTAATGATTGGCTTTCAGTTACAAATAAGAATTAACTGGGTCAGCTGGACCACATTAATGATTGAGTCAAAGTTCAGTCTGGGTTGAGTCTCCGTGTAGAATATAATGATCATGTAGCATACTGCTGTCTGGATAATGTTTACCTCAGTGACATTACTATTTGGGTTTTTTTTTTTTAATTATACTTTAAGTTTTAGGATACATGTGCACAATGTGCAGGTTAGTTACATATGTATACATGTGCCATGCTGGTGTACTGCACCCATTAGCTCCTCATTTAGCATTAGGTATATCTCCTAATGCTATCCCTCCCCCCTCCCCCCAACCCACAACAGTCCCCAGAGTGTGATGTTCCCCTTCCTGTGTCCATGTGTTCTCATTGTTCAATTCCCACCTATGAGTGAGAACATGCGGTGTTTGGTTTTTTGTCCTTGCGACAGTTTACTGAGAATGATGCTTTCCAATTTCATCCATGTCGCCACAAAGGACATGAACTCATCATTTTTTATGGCTGCATAGTATTCCATGGTGTATATGTGCCACATTTCCTTAATCCAGTCTATCATTGTTGGACATTTGGGTTGGTTCCAAGTCTTTGCTATTGTGAATAGTGCCACAATAAACATACGTGTGCATATGTCTTTACAGCAGCATGATTTATAATCCTTTGGGTATATACCCAGTAATGGGATGGCTGGGTCAAATGGTATTTCTAGTTCTAGATCCCTGAGGAATCGCCACACTGACTTCCACAACGGTTGAACTAGTTTACAGTCCCACCAACAGTGTAAAAGTGTTCCTATTTCTCCACATCCTCTCCAGCACTTGATGTTTCCTGACTTTTTAATGATTGCCATTCTAACTGGTGTGGGATGGTATCTCATTGTGGTTTTGATTTGCATTTCTCTGATGGCCAGTGATGATGAGCATTTTTTCATGTGTTTTATGGCTGCATAAATGTCTTCTTTGCAGAAGTGTCTGTTCATGTCCTTCGCCCACTTTTTGATGGGGTTGTTTGTTTTTTTCTTGTACATTTGTTTGAGTTCATTGTAGAATCGGGATATTAGCCCTTTGTCAGATGAGTAGGTTCCAAAAATTTTCTCCCATTTTGTAGGTTGCCTGTTCACTCTGATGGTAGTTTCTTTTGCTGTGCAGAAGCTCTTTAGTTTAATTAGATCCCATTTGTCAATTTTGGCTTTTGTTGCCATTGCTTTTGGTGTTTTAGACATGAAGACCTTGCCCATGCCTATGTCCTGAATGGTAATGCCTAGGTTTTCTTCAAGGGTTTTTATGGTTTTAGGTCTAACGTTTAAGTCTTTAATCCATCTTGAATTAATTTTTGTATAAGGTGTAAGGAAGGGATCCAGTTTCAGCTTTCTACATATGGCTAGCCAGTTTTCCCAGCACCATTTATTAAATAGGGAATCCTTTCCCCATTGCTTGTTTTTCTCAGGTTTGTCAAAGATCAGATAGTTGTAGATATGCGGCGTTATTTCTGAGGCCTCTGTTGTGTTCCATCGATCTATATCTCTGTTTTGGTACCAGTACCATGCTGTTTTGGTTACTGTAGCCTTGTAGCATAGTTTGAAGTCAGGTAGTGTGATGCCTCCAGCTTTGTTCTTTTGGCTTAGGATTGACTTGGTGATGCGGGCTCTTTTTTGGTTCCATATGAACTTTAAAGTAGTTTTTTCCAATTCTGTGAAGAAAGTCATTGGTAGCTTGATGGGGATGGCATTGAATCTATAAATTACCTTGGGCAGTATGGCCATTTTCACAATATTGATTCTTCCTACCCATGAGCATGGAATGTTCTTCCATTTGCTTGTATCCTCTTTTATTTCATTGAGGAGTGGTTTGTAGTTCTCCTTGAAGAGGTCCTTCACGTCCCTTGTAAATTGGATTCCTAGGTATTTTATTCTCTTTGAAGCAATTGTGAATGGGAGTTCACTCATGATTTGGCTCTCTGTCTGTTATTGGTGTATAAGAATGCTTGTGATTTCTGTACATTGATTTTGCATCTTGAGACTTTGCTGAAGTTGCTTATCAGCTTAAGGAGATTTTGGGCTGGGATGATGGGGTTTTCTAGATATATAATCATGTCATCTGCAAACAGGGACAATTTGACTTCTTCTTTTCCTAATTGAATACCCTTTATTTCCTTCTCCTGCCTAATTGCCCTGGCCAGAACTTCCAACACTATGTTGAATAGGAGTGGTGAGAGAGGACATCCCTGTCTTCTGCCCGTTTTCAAAGGGAATGCTTCCAGTTTTTGCCCATTCAGTATGATATTGGCTGTGGGTTTGTCATAGATAGCTCTTATTATTTTGAGATGCGTCCCATCAATACCTAATTTATTGAGAGTTTTTAGCATGAAGCGTTGTTGAATTTTGTCAAAGGCCTTTTCGGCATCTATTGAGATAATCATGTGGTTTTTGTCTTTGGTTCTGTTTATATGCTGGTTTACATTTACTGATTTGCGTATATTGAACAAGCCTTGCTTCCCAGGGATGAAGCCCACTTGATCATGGTGGATAAGCTTTTTGATGTGCTGCTGCATTCGGCTTGCCAGTATTTTATTGAGGATTTTTGCATCAATGTTTATCAAGGATATTCATCTAAAATGCTCTTTTTTGGTTGTGTCTCTGCCAGGCTTTGGTATCAGGATGATGCTGGCCTCATAAAATGAGTTAGGGAGGATTCCCTCTTTTTCTATTGATTGGAATACTTTCAGAAGGAATGGTGCCAGCTCCTCCTTGTACCTCCGGTAGAATTCGGCTGTGAGTCCATCTGGTCCTGGACTCTTTTTGGTTGGTAAGCTATTGATTATTGCCTCAATTTCAGAACCTGTTATTGGTCTATTCAGAGATTCAACTTCTTCCTGGTTTAGTCTTGAGAGGGTGTATGTGTCGAGGAATTTATCCATTTCTTCTAGATTTTCTAGTTTATTTACGTAGAGGTGTTCGTAGTATTCTCTGATGGTAGTTTGTATTTCTGTGGGATTGGTGGTGATAACACCTTTATCATTTTTTATTGCATCTATTTGATTCTTCTCTCTTCTTCTTTATTAGTCTTGCTAGTGGTCTATAAATTTTGTTGATCCTTTCAAAAAACCAGCTCCTGGATTCATTAATTTTTTGAAGGGTTTTTTTGGTCTCTATTTCCTTCAGTTCTGCTCTGATTTTAGTTATTTCTTGCCTTCTGCTAGCTTTTGAATGTGTTTGCTCTTGCTTTTCTAGTTCTTTTAATTGTGATGTCAGGGTGTCAATTTTGGATCTTTCCTGCTTTCTCTTCTGGGCATTTAGTGCTATAAATTTCCCTCTACGCACTGCTTTGAATGTGTCCCAGAGATTCTGGTATGTGGTGTCTTTGTTCTCATTGGTTTCAAAGAACATCTTTATTTCTGCCTTCATTTCATTACGTACCCAGTAGTCATTCAGGAGCAGGTTGTTCAGTTTCCATGTAGTTGAGCGGTTTTGAGTGAGTTTCTTAATCCTGAGTTCTAGTTTGATTGCACTGTGGTCTGAGAGACAGTTTGTTATAATTTCTGTTCTTTTACATTTGCTGAGGAGAACTTTACTTCCAACTATGTGGTCAATTTTGGAATAGGTGTGGTGTGGTGCGGAAAAAAATGTATATTCTGTTGATTTGGGGTGGAGAGTTCTATAGATGTCAATTAGGTCTGCTTGGCGCAGAGCTGAGTTCAACTCCTGGGTATCCTTGTTAACTTCCTGTCTCGTTGATCTGTCTAATGTTGACAGTGGGGTGTTAAAGTCTCCCATTATTATTGTGTGGGAGTCTAAGTCTCTTTGTAGGTCACTCAGGACTTGCTTTATGAATCTGGGTGCTCCTGTATTGGGTGCATTTATATTTAGGATAGTTAGCTCTTCTTGTTGAATTGATCCCTTTACCATTATGTAATGGCCTTCTTTGTCTCTTTTGATCTTTGTTGGTTTAAAGTCAGTTTTATCCGAGACTAGGATTGCAACCCCTGCCTTTTTTTGTTTTCCATTTGCTTGGTAGATCTTCCTCCATCCTTTTATTTTGAGCCTCTGTGTGTCTCTGCCCGTGAGATGGGTTTCCTGAATACAGCACACTGATGGGTCTTGACTCTTTATCCAATTTGCCAGTCTGTGTCTTTTAATTGGAGCATTTAGTCCATTTACATTTAAAGTTAATATTGTTATGTGTGAATTTGATCCTGTCATTATGATGTTAGCTGGTCGTTTTGCTCATTGGTTGATGCAGTTTCTTCCTAGCCTCGATGGTCTTTACAATTTGGCATGATTTTGCAGTGGCTGGTACCGGTTGTTCCTTTCCGTGTTTAGTGCTTCCTTCAAGAGCTCTTTTACGGCAGGCCTGGTGGTGACAAAATCTCTCAGCACTTGCTTGTCTGTAAAGGATTTTATTTCTCCTTCGTTCATGAAGCTTAGTTTGGCTGGATTTGAAATTCTGGGTTGAAAATTATTTTCTTTAAGAATGTTGAATATTGGCCCCCACTCTCTTCTGGCTTGTAGAGTTTCTGCCAAGAGATCCGCTGTTAGTCTGATGGGCTTCCCTTTGTGGGTAACCCGACCTTTCTCTCTGGCTGCCCTTATCATTTTCTCCTCCATTTCAACTTTGGTGAATCTGACAATTATGTGTCTTGGAGTTGCTCTTCTCAAGGAGTATCTTTGTGGTGTTGTCTGTATTTCCCGAATCTGAATGTTGGCCTGCCTTGCTAGATTGGGGAAGTTCTCCTGGCTAATATCCTGCAGAGTGTTTTCCAAGTTGGTTCCATTCTCTTCGTCACTTTCAGGTTCACCAATCAGACGTAGATTTGGTCTTTTCACATAGTCCCATATTTCCTGGAGGCTTTGTTCGTTTCTTTTTATTCTTTGTTCTCTAAACTTCCCTTCTCGCTTCATTTCATTCATTTCATCTTACATCACTGATACCCTTTCTTCCAGTTGATTGCATCGGCTCCGAGGCTTCTGCATTCTTCACGTAGTTCTCGAGCCTTGGCTTTCAGCTCCATCAGCTCCTTTAAGCACTTCTGTGTATTGGTTATTCTAGTGATACATTCGTCTAAATTTTTTTCAAAGTTTTTAACTTCTTTGCCTTTGGTTTGAATTTCCTCCTGTAGCTCGGAGTAGTTTGATCGTCTGAAGCCTTCTTCTCTCAACTCATCAAAGGCATTCTCCATCCAGCTTTGTTCCGTTGCTGGTGAGGACCTGCGTTCCTTTGGAGGAGGAGAAGCGCTCTGCTTTTTAGAGTTTCCAGTTTTTCTGCTCTGTTTTTTCCCCATCTTTGTGGTTTTATCTACTTTTGGTCTTTGATGATGGTGATGTACAGATGGGTTTTTAGTGTGGATGTCCTTTCTGTTTGTTAGTTTTCCTTCTAACAGACAGGACCCTCAGCTGCAGGTCTGTTGGATTTTGCTAGAGGTCTACTCCAGACCCTGTTTCCCTGGGTATCAGCAGTGGTGGCTGCAGAACAGCGGGTTTTCGTGAACTGTGAATGCTGCTGTCTGATCGTTCCTTTGGAAGTTTTGTCTCAGAGGAGTACCCGGCCGTGTGAGGTGTCAGTCTGCCCCTACTGGGGGGGTGCCTACCAATTAGGCTGCTCAGGGGTCAGGGGTCAGGGACCCACTTGAGGAGGCAGTCTGCCCATTCTCAGATCTCCAGCTGCATGCTGGGAGAACCACTGCTCTCTTCAAAGCTGTCAGACAGGGACTTTTAAGTCTGCAGAGGTTACTGCTGTCTTTTTGTTTGTCTGTGCCCTGCCCCCGGAGGTGGAGCCTACAGAGGCAGGCAGGCCTCCTTGAGCTGTGGTGGGCTCCACCCAGTTCGAGCTTCCCGGCTGCTTTGTTTACCTAAGCAAGCCTGGCAATGGCAGGCGCCCCTCCCCCAGCCTCGCTGCCTCCTTGCAGTTTGATCTCAGACTGCTGCGCTAGCAATCAGCAAGACTCCATGGGCGTAGGACCCTCCGAGCCAGGTGCGGGATATAATCTCCTGGTGCGCCGTTTTTTAAGTCCGTCGGAAAAGCGCAGCATTAGGGTGGGAGTGACCCGATTTTCCAGGTGCCGTCTGTCACCCCTTTCTTTGACTAGGAAAGGGAACTCCCTGACCCCTTGTGCTTCCCGAGTGGGGCAATGCCTCGCCCTTCTTTGGCTGGCGCACGATGCGCTGCACCCACTGTCCTGTGCCCACTGTCTGGCACTCCATATGAGATGAACCCGGTACCTCAGATGGAAATGCAGAAATCACCTGTCTTCTGCGTCGCTCATGCTGGGAGCTGTAGACCGGAGCTGTTCCTATTCGGCCATCTTGGCTGCCCTCCACTATTTGGGTTTTTTGTTTATATGTTTATTTGTTTGTTTTACCATTTCCCTCTCAATTTTCTTATTGCTTCAGTTATCATCTTATATTTTAGATCTTTCCAAGAACCTGTGAGGTGCATTTTAAAGCTACTGTGATATTCTAATATATGACATTAATACTTACCTAGTAACTTCTTGCAGATTCATACATAAGATAAAAATGTAAAGGATGATATTCTCTGGATATTTTTTATGGATTCTCTTATATTTTTATACACTATCTCTTACACACTATCTCCAAGAAACTTGAATATATCAATAAATACTACAGTGCAGTCCAGTATGCTTTACCACAGTCTCCATTAATCTGAAGTATTTTTGGAGTGTAGATTCATTTTTGTACCATAGCAGAACACCTCTCTGTGCTGAGCAGTGTTTCATCTCAAGCAAACAACTCAGTATGGCTTGTCCCTTTGTTACTGTCAAATAACCATACCATGCCTTCTTAAAGTCTTCATTCTTCCCAGGTCAAACTTTATTTCCCTCAATTATATAATAAGTTGGAGATAAGAACTTAATATGACAGCAACCTCCACATGATCAATGGTAATAGTTGATGTAGAGAAAAATGGACCAGTGATGCAGCAGAATAACTGTCAAGTACTTCCTTTGGTAAATGTTCTGTTAAAAATCATTTTGTTTTTTTTATTTTGGTTTTAGAGACAGGGTCTCGGTCTATCAGCCAGGCTGTATCATAGCTCACTGCAGCCTTGAACTCCTGGACTCAAGTGATCCTCCTTCTTCCACCCACAAAAGCCCTGGGATTACAGGCCTGAGCCACGACGTATGACCTAAAAAAATAATTTTCATTATTATTATTGTTTATATGTTTAAAGATGACCAGAAACTGATAATTTTAAGATTAAACTTTGCCTCTCATTGACAAGGCAGGAATGAAAGTCAGAAATTTGTTCAGTGATTATTTTACTCTTATCCCACATAATACCTATTTTCCCCATCAGTTAGGATAACCTATGGTTGTCATCTTGATCAGCCCTTATATCCTTCTCCTTTACCAACTCATAATGATATTGATGATTACTAATCACTTCCTACATTGTATTACCGAGCAATGCTCTAAGAGTTTTACATATACAAACTCATTTACTCCTCGTGATATCACTATACAGTAGATGCTACCTTCATGCCATTTTGATGTGGGGAATCAGAGGCATGGAAATTTTAACTAATTTGTACAATGCTACCATTAGTAAGTGATGGGGCCTGGATTAAAATAAAGACTTGGGACAGGGCCAAGATGGCCAACTAGAAGCAACTGCATTTGCAGGCTTCCACTGAAAAAAACCATAATAAGCATATGAATCCTTCACTGTCAACCAAGGTATCCAGGTTCTATCAACAAGACTGACTTAAAGGCTAATTAGAACCCATTTGTCAATTTTGGCTTTTGTTGCCATTGCTTTTGGTGTTTTAGACATGAATTCCTTGCCCATGCCTATGTCCTGAATGATATTGCCTAGGTTTTCTTCTAGGGTTTTTATGGTTTTAGGTCTAACATTTAAGTCTTTAATCCATATTGAATTAATTTTTGTATAAGGTGTAAGGAAGGGATCCAGTTTCAGCTTTCTACATATGGCTAGCCAGTTTTCCCAGGACCATTTATTAAATAGGGAATCCTTTCCCCATTTCTTGTTTTTCTCAGGTTTGTCAAAGATCAGATAGTTGTAGATATGCGGCATTATTTCTGAGGGCTCTGTTCTGTTCCATTGGTCTATATCTCTGTTTTGGTACCAGTACCATGCTGTTTTGGTTACTGTAGCTAATTAAACTAAAGAGCTTCTGCACAGCAAAAGAAACTACCATCAGAGTGAACAGGCAACCTACAAAACGGGAGAAAATTTTTGCAACCTACTCATCTGACAAAGGGCTAATATCCAGAATCTACAATGAACTCCAACAAATTTACAAGAAAAAAACAACTCCATCAACAAGCGGGTGAAGGATATGAACAGACACTATTCAAAAGAAGACATTTATGCAGCCAAAAAACACATGAAAAAATGCTCATCATCACTGGCCATCAGAGAAATGCAAATCAAAACCACAATGAGATACCATCTCACACCAGTTAGAATGGCGATCATTACAAAGTCAGGAAACAACAGGTGCTGGAGAGGATGTGGAGAAATAGGAACACTTTTACACTATTGGTGGGACTGTAAACTAGTTCAACCATTGTGGAAGTCAGTGTGGCGATTCCTCAGGGATCTAGAACTAGAAATACCATTTGACCCAGCCATCCCATTACTGGGTATATACCCAAAGGATTATAAATCATGCTGCTATAAAGACATATGCACACGTATGTTTATAGCGGCACTATTCACAATAGCAAAGACTTGGAACCAACCCAGATGTCCAACAATGATAGACTGGATTAAGAAAATGGCACATATACACCATGGAATACTATGCAGCCATAAAAAATGATGAGTTCATGTCCTTTGTAGGGACATGGATGAACTGGAAACCATCATTCTCAGCAAACTATCGCAAGGACAAAAAACCAAACACCGCGTGTTCTCACTCATAGGTGGGAATTGAACAATGAGAACACATGGACACAGAAAGGGGAACATCACACACCAGGGACTGTTGTGGGGTGGGGGGAGGGGGGAGGGATAGCATTAGGAGATATACCTGATGCTAAATGATGAGTTAATGGGTACAGCACACCAACATGGTACATGTATACATATGTAACAAACCTGCACATTGTGCACATGTACCCTAAAACTTAAAGTGTAATAATAATAAAATAAAATAAAAAAAAACTGACTTAAACACTGGCATGAACCAGAGAGAAGGAAGAGCATTGTGGTGCGGAAGCCCACCTGAGAGCCACACGGGGAAGGGAAACTCCCTCCCCCCAGCCAAAGGAGTTGGTGAGCAAGTGCACTACCCATCCAGGGAAACTGCTTTTCCCATGGAACTGTGCAACCCATGGATCAGATAATCCACGCCACCGGGGCCTAGCATCCCACCAGAATGCGCAAGTTCTTACAGCCTCTCAGCTGAAATCTGCTTAACCCTACAGAACTCCCAGGGAAAGGGGCAAGCAGCACCAATTGTGGCTGCCTGTTAAGCCATTTGAGCTCTTTGTGGGAGGGGCAGCAGCCAGCACTGGGACTCATAACTGCCTAACAGGCTAAGCTCCCTGGGCAGAGGAAGGGCAGCACCCATTTCTATAGCTCTAGGCTGTGCTTTTCCCCTGCTGGAGCCAGGGAGACTGGATGGCTTGGTCCCAAGACTTGTCCCCACAGCCCAACACACCAGCTGTGGCAGTCTGTGGCCAGAGTGCCTCTTCAGGTCTAACCCTTGTCCATCCTTCCTCAGGGGGTGGGGCTTCCCTGCAGAATCTCCAGTAACTACAGCCAGAGGCTCAGGGACAGAATTCAGATCTCCCTGGGCCTGAGCCCCTAGGGGGAAGGGCGGCTGCAGTCTCTGTGGACCAGCAGACTTGGCCTCTCCTCCTGGTAGTTTTGGGGAATCCAGGTAGCCCAGATAAGTGGGTTTCCCCCCAGCAAAACACACCCTCTCCACCAAAGGACAAAGTGCTTCATTAAACGGGTCCTGTTCCTCATGCCATCCAACTGGGTAAGACCCTCCAACATGGGTAATCACACACCCTATACAGAAGCAATCCTATTGGCATCAGGTTGGTGGCCCTCAAAGTCAGATGTCGCAGAAGAAGGAGCAGGCATCCATCTTTGCTGCTCTCCAGCCTCCTTGAGTGACATCTCCAGGCATGGGAGCAAATCAGATGAATAGGGCCTGAAGTGAAACAGCAAACTGCAACAGTCCTACAGAAGAGGGACCTGACTATTGAAAGAAAAACAAACATGCACAAAGTGACAACAACAGCATCAACAACAAGAAAAAAAATGGCCCCCACGAAAACCCCATCCAGTGTCAGCAGCCTCAAAGACTGAAACTAGACAAACTCACTAAGATGAGAAAGAATCAATGAAAAAATGCTGAAAACCTAAAGGCCAGAGTCCCTCTTCTTCTCCAAATGATCTCAACATCTCTCTATCAAGGGCGCAGAACTGGTCAGAGGATCAGATGGATGAATTGATAGAAGCAGGCTTCACAAGATGGGTAATAAAAAACTATGATGAGCTAAAGGAACATGTTATAACCCAATGCAAAGACAATAAGAATCTTGATAAAAGATTAGAGGAATAGCTCCCTAGAATAACCAGTTTAGAGAGAAGCATAAATGACCTGGTGGAGCTGAAATACACAGCAGGAGAACTTTGTGAAGCATACACAAGTATCAACAGCTGAATCGACCAAGTGGAAGAAAGGATATCAGAGTTTGAGTACCACCTTACTGAAATAAGACATGCAGACAAGCATAGAGAAAAAAGAATGAAAAAGGATAAACCAACCCTCCAAGAAATATAGGACTTCATAAAAAGACCAAACCTACGATTGATTAGAGTACCAGAGGAGATGGGGAGAATGGAAACGAGCTGGAAAACATGCTTCAGGATATTATCCAGGAGAACTTCCCCAACCTAGCAAGGCAGGCCACATGCAAATTCAGGAAATACAGAGAACACCATTAAGATACTCCACAAGAAGATCAACCCCAAGACATATAATCATCAGATTCTCCAAGGTCAAAATGAAGGAAAAACTGTTAAGGGCAGTCAGAGATAAAGTCCAGGTCACCTACAAAGGCAAGCCCATCAGACTAACAGCAGACCTCTCAGCAGAAACTCTATAAGCCAGAAGAGATTGGGGGCCAATATTCAATGTTCTTAAAGAAAAGAATTTTCAACCCAGAATCCCATATACAGCCAAATTAAGCTTCATAAGCGAAGGAGAAATAAAATCCTTTACAGACAAGCAAATGCTGAGGGATTTCATTACCACCAGGCCTGCCCTGAAAGAGCTCTTGAAAGAAGCACTAAATATGGAAAGGAAAAACCAGTACCAGCCACTGCAAAAACACACCAAAATATGAAGACCAATGACACTACGAAGAAACTGCATCAACTAGTGTGCAAAATAACCAAATAGCATCATGATAACAGGATCAAATTCACACATAACAATACTAACCTTAAATGTAAATGGGCTAAATGCCCTAATTAAAAGACACAGACTGACAAACTGGATAAGGAATCAAGACCCATTGGTGTACTGTATTCAGGAGACCCATTTTACATGCAAAGACACACAACGGCTAAAAATAAAGAGATAGAGAAAAATTTACCAAACCAATGGAAAGTGAAAAAAAGCAAGGGTTGCAATACTAGTCTCTGACAAAACAAACTTTAAACAAACAAAGATCAAAAAACACAAAGAAGGGCATTACATGATGATAAAGGGAAAAATTTGACAAGAAGAGCTAACTATTCTGAATATATATGCACCCAATACAGGAGCACCCAGACTCATAAAACAAGTTCTTAGAGACCTACAAAGAGACTTTGACTCCCACATAATAATAGAGATAGACCTTAACGCCCCACTGTCAGTATTAGACAGATCAATGAGACAGAAAATTCAGACAGTATTAGACAGATCAATGAGACAGAAAATGTTCAGGACTTAAAGTCAGCTCTTCATCAAGTGGACCGAGCTGATGTCTACAGAACTCTCTATCCCAAACCAACAGAGAATATACATTATTTTCATGGCCACCTGGCACTTATTTTAAAATTAACCACATAATTGGAAGTAAAACAATGCTCAGCAAATGTAAAAGAGCTGAAATCATAGCAAACAGTCTGTCAGACCACTGCGTAATCAAATTAGAATTCAGGATTAAGAAACTCACTGAACACCACACGATTTCATGGAAATTCAACAACCTGCTCTTCAATGACTCCTGGCTAAATAATGAAATTAAGGCAGAAATCAAGAAGTTCTTTGAAACCAGTGAGAACAAAGAGACAACATACAAGAATCTCTGGGATGCAGCTAAAGCAGTGTTAAGAGAGAAATTTATAGCACTAAATGCCCACGTCAGAAAGATAGAAAAATCTCAAATAGACACCCTAACATCATAATTAAAAGAGCTAGATAAGCAAGAGCAAAGTAATCCAAAAGCTAGCAGAAGACAAGAAATAACTAAGGTCAGAGAAGAATTGAAGGAGATAGGGACATAAAAAAACCCTCCAAAAAATCAACAAATCCAGGAGGTGGTTTTTTGAAAAAATTAACAAAATAGACAACTAGCTAGACTAATAAAGGAGAGAGAAAAGAATTAAATAGACACAATAAAAAATGATAAAAGGACTGTCACCACTGACCCCACAGAAATACAAACTACCATCAGAGAATATTGTAATTACCTCCACGAAAATAAACTAGAATATCTAGAAGAAATGGATAAATTCATGGACACATACACCCTACCAAGACTAAACCAAGAAGTTGAATCCTTTAATAGACCAATAACAACTTCTGAAATTGAGGCTGTAATTAATAGCCTACCAACCAAAAAAGCCCAGGACCAGACAGATTCACAGGTGAATTCTACCAGAAATACAGAGAGGAGCTGGTACCATTCCTTTTGAAACTACTCCAAACAATTGAAAGGAGGGACCCTTCCCTAACTCATTTTATGAAGCCAGCATCATCCTGATACCAAAACCAGGAGGAGGTACCACAAAAAAAGAAAACTTCAGGCCAGGCACGGGAGCCAATCAGATGATATTCCTGATGAACACCGATGTGAAAATCCTCAATAAAATACTGGCAAACCGAATCCAGCAACACATCAAAAAACTTATCCACCACAATCAAGTCAGCTTCCTCCCTGGGATGCAAGGCTGGTTCAACACACATAAATCAATAAATGTAATCCATCACATGAACAGAACCAATGACAAAAACCACATAATTATCTCAATAGATGGAGAAAAGGCCTCTGATAAAATTGAACAACTTCATGTTAAAAACTCTCAATGAACCACGTATTAATGCAACATATCTCAAAATAATAAGAGCTATTTATGACAAACCGATAGCCAATAACGTATTGAATGGGCAAAAGCTGGAAGCATTCCCATTGAAAACCAGCACAAGACAAGGATGCCCTCTCTTACCACTCCTATTCAACATAGTATTGGAAGTTCTGGCCGGGGCAATCAGGCAAGAGAAAGAAATAAAGGATATTTAAATAGAAAAAGAGGAAGTCAAGTTGTCTCTGTTTGCAGAAGACATGATTTTATATTTAGAAAACCCATCATCTCAGCCCAGAAACTTCTCAAACTGATAAGCAACTTCAGCAAAGTCTCAAGATACAAAATCAATGTGCAAAAATCACAAGCATTCCTTATATCAACAAAATGCAAGCAGAGAGCCAAATCATGAATAAACTCCCATTCACAATCACTACAAAGAGAATAAAATACCTAGGAATACAGCTAACAACAGATGTGAATGACCTCTTCAAGGAAAACTACAAACTACTCCTCAAGGAAATAAGAGACGACACAAATAAATGGAAAAACATTCCATCCTCATGGATAGGAAGAATCAATATTGTGCAAATGGTCATACCACCCAAAGCAATTTATAGATTCAATGCTATTCCCATCAAACTACCATTGACATTCTTCACAGATTAGAAAAAACTATTTTAAATTTCATATGGAATCAAAGAAGACCCCGTATAGCCAAGACAATCCTAAGCAAAAAGAACAAAGTTGGAGGCATCATGCTACCTGACTTCAAACTATACTACAAGGCTACAGTAACCAAAACAGCATGGTACTGGTACCAAAACAGATATATAGACCAATGGAACAGAACAGAGGCCTCAAAAATAACACCACACATCTACAACCATCTGATCTTTGATGAACCTGACAAAAACAAGCAATGGGGAAAGGATCTCCTATTCAGTAAATGGTGCTGGGAAAACTGGCTAGCTCTATGCAGAAAACTGAAACTGGACCCCTTCCTTACACCTTATACAAAACTTAACTCAAGATGGATTAAAGACTTAAATGTAAAACGCAAAACCATAAAAACCCTGGAAGAAAAGCTAGGCAATACCATTCAGGACATAGGCATGAGCAAAGACTTCATGACAAAAATGCCAAAAGCAATTGCAACAAAAGCTAAAATTGATAAATGGAATCTAATTAAACAGAGTGAACAGGCAACCTACAGAATGGGAGAAAATTTGTGCAATCTACCCAGCTGACAAAGGTCTGATATCAAGAATTTACAAGGAACTTAAACATATTTACAAGAAAAAAAAAAGCAATCCCATCAAAAAGTAGACAAAGGATATGAACAGACACTTCTCAAAAGAAGACATTTATGCAGCCAACAGACACATGAAAAAATGCTCATCATCACTGGCCATCAGAGAAATGCAAATCAAAACCACAATGAGATACCATCTCATGCCAGTCAGAATGGCAATTATTAAAAAGTCAGGAAACAACAGATGCTAGTGAGGCTGTGGAGAAACAGGAACACTTTTACACTGTTGGTGGGAATGTAAACTAGTTCAACCACTGTGGAAGACAGTATGGCTATTCCTCAAGGGTGTAGAACCAATGGCTGAAGAGGAACAGCTCCAGTCTACAACTCCCAGTGTCAGCGACACAGAAGACGGGTGATTTCTGCATTTCCAACTGAGGTACCGGGTTCATCTCACTGGGGCTCCTCGGACAGTGGGGGCAGGACAGTGGACGCAGCCCACCAAGCGTGAGCCGAAGCAGGGCGAGGCATCGCCTCACCTGGGAAGCACAAGGGGTCAGGGAATTCCCTCTCCGAGCCGAGGAAAGCGGTGACAGATGGCACCTGGAAAATTGGATCACTCCCACCCTAATACTGCGCTTTTCCAAAAGTCTTAGCAAACGACACACCAGGAGATTATATCCCGCGCCTGGCTCAGAGGGTCCCACGCCCATGGAGCCTCGCTCATTGCTAGCACAGCAGTCTAACATCGAACTGAAAGGTGGCAGCGAGGCTGGGGGAGGGGTGCCCACCATTGCTGAGGCTTGAGTAGGTAAACAAAGTGGCCGGGAAGCTCAAACTGGGTGGAGCCCACCACAGCTCAAGGAGGCCTGCCTGCCTCTGTAGACTCCACCTCTGGGGGCAGGGCATAGCCGAACAAAAGGCAGTAGAAATCTCTGCAGACTTAAATGTCCCTGTCTGACAGCTTTGAAGAGAGTAGTGGTTCTCCCAGCATGGAGTTTGAGATCTAAGGACGGACAGACTCCCTCCTCAAGTGGGTCCCTGACCCCAAAGTAGGCTGAGAGACACCCCCCACGCCCCCCAGTAGGGGCAGACTGACACCTCACATGGCTGGGTAGCCCTCTGAGATGAAGCTTCCAGAGGAACGATCAGGCAGCAACATTTGCTGTTCAGCAATATTCACTGTTCTGCAGCCTCCGCTGCTGATACCTAGGCAAACAGGTCTGGAGGGGAAACTCCAACAGACTGGCAGCTGAGGGTCCTGATTGTTAGAAGGAAGCCTAACAAACAGAAAGGACATCCACACCAAAACCCCATCCGTACGTCACCATCATCACAGACCAAAGGTAGATAAAACCACAAAGATGGGGAAAAAACACAGAAGAAAAGCTGAAAATTCTAAAAATCAGAGTACCTCTCCCCCTCCAAAGGAACGCAGCTCCTCGCCAGCAACGGAACAAAGCTGGACGGAGAATGATTTTGACGAGCTGAGAAGAAGGCTTCAGACGATCAAACTACTCCGAGCTAAAGGAGGAAGTTCAAACCCATCACAAAGAAGCTAAAAACCTTGAAAAAATATTAGACGAATGGCTAACTAGAATAACTAGTGTAGAGAAGTCCTTAAATGACCTGATGGAGCTGAAAACCATGGCAAGAGAACTACCTGACAAATGCACAAGCTTCAGTAGCTGATTTGATCACCTGGAAGAAAGTGTATCAGTGATTGAAGATCAAACAAATGAAATGAAGCAAGAATAGCAGTTTAGAGAAAAAAGAGTAAAAAGAAATGAACAAAGCCTCCAAGAAATATGGTACTATGTGAAAAGACCAAATCTATGTCTGATTGGTGTACCTGAAAGTGATGGGGAGAATGGAACCAAGTTGGAAAACACTCTGCGGGATATTATCCAGGAGAAATTCCCCAACCTAGCAAGGCAGGCCAACATTCTGATTCAGGAAATACAGAGAACGCCACAAACATACTCCTCAAGAAGAACAACTCCAAGACACATAATTGTCACATTCACCAAAGTTGAAATGAAGGAAAAAATGTTAAGGGTAGCCAGAGAGAAAGGTCAGGTTACCCACAAAGGGAAGCCCATCAGACTAACAGTGGATCTCTTGGCAGAAACTCCACAAGCCAGAAGAGAGTAGGGGCCAAAATTCAACATTCTTACAGAAAAGAATTTTCAACTCAGAATTTCATCTCCAGCCAAACTAAGCTTCATAAGTGAAGGAGAAATAAAATACTTTACAGACAAGCAAATGCTGAGAGATCCTGTCACCACCAGGCCTGCCCTAAAAGAGCTCCTGAAGGAAGCACTAAACATGGATAGGAATAACTGGTACCTGCCACTGCAAAAATATGCCAAATTGTAAAGACCATCGAGGCTAGGAAGAAACTGCATCAACCAACGAGCAAAATGACCAGGTAACATCATAATGACAGGATCAAATTCACACATAACAATACTAACCTTAAATGTAAATGGGCTAAATGCTCCAATTAAAAGACACAGACTGGCAAACTGGATAAACAGTCAAGACCCATCAGTGTGCTGTATTCAGGAGACCCATCTCATGTGCAGAGACACACAGAGGCTCAAAATAAAAGGATGGAGGAAGATCTACCAAGCAAATGGAAAACAAAAAAAGGCAGGGGTTGCAATCCTAGTCTCTTATAAAACAGAATTTAAACCAACAAAGATTAAAAGAGAAAAAGAAGGCTATTACATAATGGTAAAGGGATCAATTCAACAAAAAGAGCTAACTATCCTAAATATAAATGCACCCAATACAGAAGCACCCAGATTCATAAAGCAAGTCCTGAGTGACCTACAAAGAGACTTAGACTCCCACACAATAATAATGGGAGACTTTAACACCCCACTGTCAACATTAGACAGATCAACGAGACAGGAAGTTAACAAGGATACCCAGGAATTGAACTCAGCTCTGCACCAAGCGGACCTAATGGACATCTACAGAACTCTCCACCCCAAATCAACAGAATATACATTTTTTTCCGCACCACACCACACCTATTACAAAATTGACCACATAGTTGGAAGTAAAGCTCTCCTCAGCAAATGTAAAAGAACAGAAATTATAACGAACTGTCTCTCCGACCACAGTGCAATCACACTAGAACTCAGGATTAAGAAACTCACTCAAAACCTCTCAACTACATGGAAAGTGAACAACCTGCTCCTGAATGACTACTGGGTACATAACGAAATGAAGGCAGAAATAAAGATGTTCTTTGAAACCAATCAGAACAAAGACACCACATACCAGAATCTCTGGGACACATTCAAAGTAGTGCGTAGAGGGAAATTTATAGCACTAAATGCCCAGAAGAGAAAGCAGGAAAGATCCAAAATTGACACCCTGACATCACAATTAAAAGAACTAGAAAAACAAGAGCAAACACATTCAAAAGCTAGCAGAAGGCAAGAAATAACTAAAATCAGAGCAGAACTGAAGGAAATAGAGACACAAAAAAACCCTTCAAAAAATTAATGAATCCAGGAGCTGGTTTTTTGAAAGGATCAACAGAATTGATAGACTGCTAGCAAGACTAATAAAGAAGAAAAGAGAGAAGAATCAAATAGACGCAATAAAAAATGATAAAAGGGATATCGCCACCGATTCCACAGAAATACAAACTACCATCAGAGAATACTACAAACACCTCTAAGCAAATAAACTAGAAAATCTAGAAGAAATGGATAAATTCCTCAACACATACGCCCTCCCAAGACTAAACCAGGAAGAAGTTGAATCTCTGAATAGACCAATAACAGGTTCTGAAATTGAGGCAATAATCAATAGCTTACCAACCAAAAAGAGTCCAGGACCAGATGGATTCACAGCCGAATTCTACCAGAGGTACAAGGAGGAACTGGTACCATTCCTTCTGAAACTATTCCAATCAATAGAAAAAGAGGGAATCCTCTCTAACTCATTTTAGGAGGCCAGCATCATCCTGATACCAAAGCTGGGCAGAGACACAACCAAAAAAGAGAATTTTAGACCAATATCCTTGATGAACATTGATGCAAAAATCCTCAATAAAATACTGGCAAGCCGAATCCAGCAGCACATCAAAAAGCTTATCCACCGTGATCAAGTGGGCTTCATCCCTGCGATGCAAGGCTGGTTCAATATACACAAATCAATAAATGTAATCCAGCATATAAACAGAACCAAAGACAAAAACCACATGATTATCTCAATAGATGCAGAAAAGGCCTTTGACAAAATTCAACAACGCTTCATGCTAAAAACTCTCAATAAATTAGGTATTGATGGGACGTATCTCAAAATAATAAGAGCTATCTATGACAAACCCACAGCCAATATCATACTGAATGGGCAAAAACTGGAAGCATTCCCTTTGAAAACGGGCACAAGACAGGGATGCCCTCTCTCACCACTCCTATTCAACACAGTGTTGGAAGTTCTGGCCAGGGCAATTAGGCAGGAGAAGGAAATAAAGGGTATTCAATTAGGAAAAGAGGAAGTCAAATTGTCCCTGTTTGCAGACGACATGATTGTATATCTAGAAAACCCCATAGTCTCAGCCAAAAATCTCCTTAACTTGATAAGCAACTTCAGCAAAGTCTCAGGATACAAAATCAATGTACAGAAATCACAAGCATTCTTATACACCAATAACAGACAAACAGAGAGCCAAATCATGAGTGAACTCCCATTCACAATTGCTTCAAAGAGAATAAAATACCTAGGAATCCAACTTACAAGGGATGCGAAGGACCTCTTCAAGGAGAACTACAAACCACTGCTTAAGGAAATAAAAGAGGATACAAACAAATGGAAGAACATTCCATGCTCATCGGTAGGAAGAATCAATATTGTGAAAATGGCCATACTGCCCAAGGTAATTTATAGATTCAATGCCATCCCCATCAAGCTACCAATGACTTTATTCACAGAATTGGAAAAAACTACTTTAAAGTTCATATGGAACCAAAAAAGAGCCCGCATCACCAAGTCAATCCTAAGCCAAAAGAACAAAGCTGGAGGCATCACACTACCTGACTTCAAACTATACTACAAGGCTACAGTAACCAAAACAGCATGGTACTGGTACCAAAACAGAGATATAGATCAATGGAACAGAACAGAGCCCTCAGAAATAACGCCACATATCTACAACTATCTGATCTTTGACAAACTTGACAAAAACAAGCAATGGGGAAAGACTTCCCTATTTAATAAATGGTGCTGGGAAAACTGGCTAGCCATATGTACAAAGCTGAAACTGGATCCCTTCCTTACACCTTATACAAAAATTAATTCAAGATGGATTAAAGACTTCAATGTTAGACCTAAAACCATAAAAACCCTAGAAGAAAACCTAGGCATTACCATTCAGGACATAGGCATGGGCAAGGACTTCATGTCTACAACACCAAAAGCAATGGCAACAAAAGCCAAAATTGACAAATGGGATCTAATTAAACTAAAGAGCTTCTGCACAGCAAAAGAAACTACCATCAGAGTGAACAGGCAACCTACAAAATGGGAGAAAATTTTCGCAACCTACTCATCTGACAAAGGGCTAATATCCAGAATCTACAATGAACTCAAACAAATTTACAAGAAAAAAACAAACAACCCCATCAAAAAGTGGGCAAAGGATATGAACAGACACTTCTCAAAAGAAGACATTTATGCAGCCAAAAGACATATGAAAAAATGCTCATCATCACTGGCCATCAGAGAAATGCAAATCAAAACCACAATGAGATACCATCTCACACCAGTTAGAATGGCGATCATTAAAACGTCAGGAAACAACAGGTGCTGGAGAGGATGTGGAGAAATACGAACACTTTTACACTGTTGGTGGGACTGTAAACTAGTTCAACCATTGTGGAAGTCAGTGTGGCGATTCCTCGGGGATCTAGAACTAGAAATACCATTTGATCCAGCCATCCCATTACTGGGCATATACCCAAAGGATTATAAATCATGCTGCTATAAAGACACATGCACACATGTTTATTGTGGCACTATTCACAACAGCAAAGACTTGGAACCAACCCAAATGTCCAACAAAGATAGACTGGATTAAGAAAATGTGGCACATATACACCATGGAATACTATGCAGCCATAAAAAATGATGAGTTCATGTCCTTTGTAGGGACATGGATGAAATTGGAAATCATCATTCTCAGTAAACTGTCGCAAGGACAAAAAACCAAACACCACATGTTCTCACTCATAGGTGGGAATTGAACAATGAGAACACATGGACACAGGAAGGGGAACATCACACTCTGGGGACTGTTGTGGGTTGGGGGGAGGGGGGAGGGATAGCATTAGGAGATATACCTAATGCTAAATGACGAGTTAATGGGTGCAGCACACTAGCATGGCACATGTATACATATGTAACTAACCTGCAAATTGTGCACATGTACCCTAAAACTTAAAGTATAATAACAATAAAATTAAAAAAAAATAGTTCAAGATTATATTCTGACAAGTACCTATAGTGTGTCTACTCTAAATGTTGATTTTAATGTAGATTTTAGATTTAGCAATTAATAAATGTGAGGCTAGATGTTGTACCTGCTTAAAACAATTATGGAGTTTAACAAAGATGTTTGCCTGAACGGAAGAGTTAAACCAAACAACTGCCTGTTTCCAACATTTACTTAAAAACTAATTGTGGTGGTTCCTGACCAAAGAAGTAGCATACAGATAAACAGATAGATGACAGGGAGACAGACAGACAAACAGATGTATATCCAAATCCTGCTTGTATAGCAAGGTCAATCTCACTTTAACATGGAGAGAGATTTGGATGTTTAGTATAATTGAGTATACTTCTCAACCAATATTTGTTTTGTTTTTACTAAAATATCCATAGCTTCAAGTAAAATAGCTTCCTATTAAACACCCCGTAGAAATTTATTTCAAAACACATTTCTATACAGCTAAATATTAGATTATTATTTATAAACAAGTTAAAATTAGAGAACCCTCACTGATGAAAACTTTGATTTTAAAGTAGTTGATCTATAAGCCTTCTGTCTTCTAGGACTAGAGAGCAGAATTACTCTTTTATTCAAGCCACTCCTAGATTTTGATGCTAACATTTCACCTTCTTCATTATGACAGAATGCATGGCTAACTTCACTCCTGAAGATAAGCATGTTTCTAGAATATCTGAACATGAAATCAAATTACTGAGGAACAGATTAAAGAGATGGGAAGGGGAACTTAAATACATTTTATTTTTAATCATTTTTGAAATTATTGTTTAAAGTATCAATAGAGCATTTTTACCAACATTCTCTTGGCTCAAATGCAGCCTAGGGTCTGTAGTAACAGTAAAATATAACAAATATCTGCCCACAGAGTGAAAAAACAAAGAAAGGCTATTAAAATTTGTAATATTTTATTATTGTTATATTATTTCTGTATTATTCCTGGTATTTCATTTAAAAGAGTATAGGTTTACTAGTGGAAGTGATAGACCTCCCTGATCTTACTGGATCCCTACATTGAACACTGAGCTAAGAAGTATAATTTATAACTTATCAAGTATAAAAATGGCATATGTTTTAGATTGAATGACTTAAAAATATATGTATTTATAATTTAGAGAAAATAAAGGATTGCCCTGGGCCCAATGAGGCAGCATCATGTCCATAGGACTAGGAAAGGTAAACAAGCTAAGATTATTGGAACTCAGTGGTTGTTTTGTGTGTGTGTGTGTGTGTGTGTGTGTGTGTGTGTGTTTTGTGTGGGTGGGGGGTTGTCTTTAAATACTGATGGTGCAGAAGTCTTTCCTGGGTGGCATTTAGCTATTGATGACTGAACTTCACCATCATGCTGCTTATTTCTAAACATATTAATTTCAGCTTGACATTTGCTTTATGAACATTCGATTTCAGAGTTAAGAAAACAGCTTAACTAGAACAGATATTCAAAATTAAAGGTTATTTATATAATCACTAACACAGCGATGTTTAAGACTTGGAACTGCTGTGAAATTTTAAGGTTATGATATCATGCCATATACTTTGAAAAATTAATTCAAATTAGTTTGGAAATGAGCACTTTTATATCCACTGAAAATTTCATTAGCAATAGAAATATAAGGTTATAATCAAAGAAATGGTAGAACAATAGAAAGATGTCTACAGAGGTTAAAATTGTTTTTTTTTCACATCTTCATTAAAGATCTAAAAGTGATAACGAGCAGATTATTCAAATGTACAAATATTAGGAAAGAATAATAAAGTCATTAGAAAAAAATTGTGGGTACTTACATATCAAAATTAGATTAATTTTAAATGGCAAAGATCTGGAAAATAGACATAGATATTAGAAAAAGAGAGAGGGAAAAGAACCTGGAAAGCAATAATGGAAATAAATTTATCTACTATATTATGTGAAAATCTCAATGTTATCTGAAAAGATGCTGTTACTGCAGGAAGTTCGAAGTTTTCTGTATCTCCTAAGGCCTAAGCTCTTTGTAGTGCTGGATATTGCCCTATAGAAAGCACTGATTGTTCAACAATTATAACGTGGATGGAGAATAATACAAGGCAACTATGCACCACAACTTTTTCTTTTGATACTGTCATATCAAAACTGGTACACAGAATTTTTGAAGTCTGGTGGAAATAAAACAAAATATTCAATACATCTGGTCAGGTACGTTATTCATAATGAGTCTTCTATTCCGTAGGTTACACTTAACCCACAATTAATTCCCTCCAGTTAAAGTTACCTACTGTGTGCTGATTCTCAGGGCGTCCATGGGAAGCAGGACAATAAAATGATCTCTTCCTCATCTCCCAGCTAATAATTGTGACTTTATCAGAGCCAAAGCCACAATAATATGTTCCCTCAAAATGGTTATAGTGTTATTAGTTTTCCATATTTTCCAGAGACATCATGTACCACAGTAAGGACAAAGGAATCATTGGGAACTCTGGTTTTGAATATATCTCTAGAGAAGCAGCTGGGGCCTTGACCACAAGGCTTGGGAGCCTGTTCTTGGCCAAGTATTCTAATGTGTTGACCAGCAGCTAACCATAGTGTTGAGTTAATCAAGGCTGTTTAGCATGGAGTAAGAATCCACAGAACTGATATGGCCATAAAGTGTCTCTTGGAGAGCCCTGAAGAAGTGTCACTGGAATGGCATTTTTGGAAACTAGGAAGTGAAGGTAACACATTCAAAATAGGCTAATGAGTGGTCTTTTCTTGGAGGCTAAAATAGGAGCAATTAAAAAATGACATATTCTATCAACTAGGCCAACGACTGCCTGATCTTTAAACTCAGGGGACAGTGAGAGGAGCAATGCCTATTTCAGGCTGAGAGATGTCCGTCTAAAAGATGATCAGGTCATATCTCCACCATTAATATAGGTAAGAGTCAAGGGTGATAAGGGCAAAAGAGCAAAACCGTAATTCTGCCTGGATAAACCTTTTTTCCAGCTTTTGCAAATACCAGAGACAGACAGTCTAAAAAGGTTAATGCTAATGACATTGACCATTGAAAAATGAATTTAGGTGTCCCCTCTGCGCATACTTTTTCCTTTGGGATAATCATAATAAATAGCTGTTCCCTGTGGTCAAAGAATTGAGAAATCACTAAAATAATCTGGAATAAATAGACATGTATAATACAGAAGCACAAGAAAAGAAATGAACTGTCATTTCAAAGGCATTCTGCAGGAGGAATCTTGCAGTTTTCAAGTTGAAAGGTGTTGTTTTGGCACAACAAACTAGAACTGCAAAAATAGTCCAATCTAAGATGTTGTTATCTTTCCTCAAAAATCTTCCCAGAATGATGTTCCATTTTGTTGTTTTCATTAGCACATTTTAAATTAATATTTTAATATCTGATATTTTCAATGTCCTGGGGCCAAGCAAATCATCAATTAGTTACTTCTAATAAAATACCAGGAAAAGTAAGGTGGCAAATAGCCGTATTCCAAAGATCCACAAGAAAGCCAAAATGGTTGGTTCTATTGTCACTCATAAGGTTATCAGTTTTTCTTAGGGCTTCATATAACTTCCGTAACTTATTTCTGCACATATTTTTTCTTTAATTGTATATCTCTTCTCCTAGATTGTAATCATTTCTGAGTAACAGATTTGCTTTGTGCTTTCAGTGTCCATTCCAGTACCTGTCTAATTGTAGATGTTAAAAAAGTGTTTTCAGAACAAACAAACTGGAAGAATCTTGTGCTCTGGGACATACCCCTCCCATCTTCTCAAGGGCCTTTGTTTCTACATTAATCTTCCTTGCCTTTCTGTATTATCAATTTCTTTCTCCATATTAGATGAACTTCTTTTGTCTCCAACTTTTCAAAATTTTCCATTGACCCTACATATCATTCTAGCTATTGCCTTACATTTTTTGTCCTTGTTACATAAAAACATCTCAAACAAAATGTATTACTAGTCCATTAATCACACTGTTACCTCCTATTTGTTCTTCCATCCATTCCAATCTGACTTCCTACCCTGCATTACAAAGACACTCTTCATCAATCTTTAACAGTTTCCATGTTACAAATCCAATGAATGCTTCTCTGTTTTTGTTTTTACCCAAATTCTTATATAATTTGTACATAATCGTTCCATTTTTTATTCAAATTTCTCTTTCAGAATTCAGTTCTCAGTCCTCTGGTCTTCTTTACTAATATTCTTTAAATAATCTCATTCATTCCCAAGGCTACAAATATTATTCACATACAGATAACATTCAAATTTATATCTCCAGCCCTAAGTTTTCTGAGATCCTTACTCATGTAGGCAATGGCCTATATGACATTGCTATTTGCATGACTAAAGGCATTTCACACTTAACATATTCAAAGGGATCTCTTTATTCCTTCAACTTGGTTTTCCAATTAGTCTTTTCTATATCAGCAAATGATATCCCTATCTACCAAACTGTTCAAGTCAAAAACTACAGGACTTAACCTTCACCCCCCTTTTCCCAAATCTCCATAAACCTAACATTTTTCCCAATTTTACCTCCATGAAATCCATAAGCAAATTATCAGTTCTACTTACAAAGTAAGCCAAGTCTAGCCACTTTATCTTCATTGCCAACACTCTAGTCCAAGTCACTACCTTTGGTGAGATCATTTTCTACAATGGCCTCCTAAATTCAGCAGTCTTTCTACTTCCACTGTTATTCTTTCCACCCCCTGCTTATTTTCCACCCATCAGCAAGCATGATCTTTTTAAAAGGCAAATCAAAGCATAGTATTTCTCTACTTAACCCCCTCAAAGCTTCCCCAAAGTAGTTTGGAAAAGTAATCAAACTCCTTACGAAGGTTTATAAGGTCCAACCATGATCAGGCCCTTGCCTGCCTTGCCAATTTCATCTTCCACTCTCCAACCACTCATGCCTCATTTCTTTTCATGAAAATAGTGACAGTGACCTCTTTCCAAGAAAAGAGCTTTTGAACATGTTCCTCTGCATAACATGATTTTCCTAAAGATCCTTTGCATGGCTAGCTTCTTATTCTTCAAGACTCACTGCAAATAGCACCGCCTCAGAGAGGTTTTCCAGGAGCACCTTACCTAAAGCTGTCTTCCCCACCCTCCAAACCCAGTTATTAACCTTTATACCATTCTATTTATTTCTTCAACACATTTATCACAATCTGAAATAATTTTGTTTACTGTTTTATGACTAAATTATAAACTCAAATCCTCTATTTCTGAAGCCCAGAATAGTGTCTAGCATATAATAAATAACTGATTAATGTGTTAGGGAATAAATAAATAAATAAATGATAAGTAGAGTAATTTGAAAGTCACATGACCTTTAAAAATGTCACTATTACCTAAAATCCTAACCACTATTATAGATTATTTTCTTTGGTAGGAATCAACCAGAAAAATGTGAAGCATATAAATTAGTTCATCAAATTATTTTACTGGAAGTTTCTTTTTTAGATCATAAAGAAGGAAATGATTTCTCTAGAACCCCTGCTGTCCCATCTCTGTTTAGCCAGATATGGTATATCCGTTAGACAACAGAGCTGCAGAATCCCATTGGCTTCACTCTATTACTAACTAAAATTTTTCTCACCGTCTTTGACTCCGACCCTGTCTCTGTCCACATCAAACACTTAAAAATCTCTCTCTTTTCAAAACTGATGGTCTGTGGCCTTAACACTTAGACTACCTCTAAATATTCTTGAATTACTCTTGCTCTATTGGCCCTGTTCCATCCACTCCATCTTAAGTAGGACGCATGACGTTATGATGACTTGTAACTCTACCTTGACAAGGGAGCTTCAGGGTAAGGGTCAGTCCAGTGTTCTTTCTCTCTTACCCAAGAGGGATGGTTGACAGATTTAACAAATAAAAATATAGGATTCCTAATGAAATTTGAATTTTGATAAAAAATAAATAATTGTTTATAAATATAGCTCGAATATTGCATGGAACATATTTGCAATATTTGAGAAATACTTGTGAAAGATTATTCATCGTTTATCTGAAATTCAAATTTAAGTAGCTGTTCTGGGTTTCATCTGGCAACCCTATCAAGGGAGAAGATAGGTTTTTTCAGACCTTGGTCTCAAGGAGGAGAGAGGCTCTCTCTGGGTCTGAATTATCTGAAAGAGTAAAAATTAAGCAAAATCATTCTTAAATTCAGCAAATATTTATTGAGCATATATGTTCAGCACTGTGGGAATTACTAGATATTCAGTGGTGAACCAAATAGACATTAGCCTGATTCATGTATATAATCCAGCAGAAGAGAAAGGTAATAAACATTTAAATAAACAAGTAAGTCTAGTTCTACTAGCCTGCTTTCTGAAAATTTTTCCTCAGATTATCCTTCTCTCTCATACCCACACGTACATACAACACACATTCTGAAAGCAAATAGCAGTTTTAATAATGTATAAGTGACATAGTTCTGTTTTACTTGTCTTGTAATTAAGCAATGTTCTTTTTTAGGGAAGACACAAGCCAGTCCTATTACTATTCTACCAGTAATATTACAAAAAAATAAAATGGTATTGATATTATCATGTGCCTTGTATAACTTGAAATCTTAATTTGAACTTTAGATTTTAAAGCACAATAAAAACTCAGTTTTCAACTAAGTAACAATGTGTTTGTTATTAACAGACTGTTTGAAGATAAGACAATCCTTAAGAACATTTACCATCCAAATTAGCCTTATTATTTGTTCTATTAATATCCTCCTCAGTTATCTTCCTATTATATTGATTCAAAAAGCTTTGACTCCAAGAATGAATTGGTTAGTGGTAATATAAAGTTAACTACTTACATACGCCATGGCTTGGAAAAGTCAAGGAAATGTATTCTAAGGTCCTTTATTGACCTGATATCATGAAGGTTAAAGAAATTTGTGTTGAATAAATGTTTAATGATACGTTTTTAGATAATATGGAAGTAGAACAAAGATATTCCAAAGATACCGAAGAACTTTTTCTGGTACTGTCCTCTGTGGTGCACAGGACTTGAATGAAGAATAATTTGTCTAAAACTGTTATCCACCTCTGACTTACAGAAGCAAGCAACAGAATACAAAACCCCCTTCCAACAGCAAAAACTGATATAACTGGTGTGGTTGGCAGGTCTTCTGCTGAAACCTTCAGAGTCTTAAATGATTTCAGTTTTTCTCCACGCTTTATTCCTGCCTCTCTCATTCACTCACATTTATGGGGCCCCAAAACTGTCCAGGCTGTAAAGATCAGGCTGAGCAGAAACGCTTTACCCTCATTGACTTTTTCTACAGCAGGAGGATTTCTGAATTTCAAGTATCCTGTCTTTAGTACTCAGCAGTAGAGGAGAGAAAGAACAACACCCTCTCCTACTCTGATCATTGAGTCCATATTTGTGCAATTCGGTTTCATAAATCTAGATAGCAAAAAGTCTTCATTCAATAAACCCCATGTCGGCTACATTAAAAACCCTGCTGAAAATTATTAAGTTTTCATCACTGCTCAGACCAAGCCTAAGGCCATTTGAAAATACAAGTTTAAATTATGACTTATTATTAAAATGGAGTTTCACTAATTTTCTGCATGCTAATATCTGAAATCAGACCAACTCAATGCTTCCTTGTAGCTACCTTATTAGAAAAAAAAACATTAATTGTGTTTATTTGCTCAATAAAAATTAGTAGCTAACAAATTACAGTAGTTCAGTGACTGCTATAAATTTGGACACTGTAAAAGGCCCTAAAAGTTACATTTTTTTTAAAAAAAGATACCTTTGTTAACAATCTAATGGCTAATCTTTGGTTATTTGTAAATGATGCTTTCAAAGTAGTTGATACACCTGGAAAATATTATAAATTACACAATGACATTTTGGTCAATGACATTTTGGTCAACAACTGAAAAGATATAGGATGGTGATTTCATAAGATTATAATCGAGCGGAAAAATTTCTGTTGCCCAATGACATCATAACCATTGTAATGCTGTAGCACAATGCATTATCTTTTCTGCTTAGTTGTGTTTACACAGACAAATACTTATCATTGTATTATAACTGCCTAAAGTATTCAATACAGTGACATGCTGTACAGGTTTGTAGCCTAGGAAAAATAGGAAATACCATATTGTCTAGGTATGTAGTAGGTTATACCGTCTAGGTTTACGTAAGTATGCTCTACAATGTTTGTACAATGATGAAATCCCCTAAAGATGCATTTCTCAAAATGTATCCCTATGATTAAACAAGACACAACTGTATTTAAAGCACTTGAAGATATTCAAACACTAACCAATTGGGAAAACATCTATTATTTTACCTCTAGATGAGTAGCTAAAATATGTGGAGTTTTCAAATTGTTTATCATTCGATAAGAGATAAAAACATAAGCAAATTACAAATGCAGTAAACCTGGGTAACAGGGTTATGGAGTACAGTTACCGAGTGTGCAGCCAGTCAAGGCTCTGGGAAGTATAGTAGCTAGTCAAAGTTTCAGATAGAATATAATTATATCCTCCATTGTCCTTCACTGAGCTCCATTGCACTGCAAAAATTTTGCACAAAATTTTAAATAAACAGATTATTTATTGTTTACTGTTGAGAATTCACATGTGAACAAGATGGTCAGGTGCCTGTCCCTCTGTAACTTCCATTCTACTGCATTTATATTTTGCCCTTATTAGTATCCAATAGATGCTACATATTTATTTTGACAAATATTGGATTGCAACCCACCTAAATGGTACAATGTCTTCTTTTCCAGCTACTGCAATAGCTTCTACAACCTTAGTGCTTAAAAAATATTTCCTCAATAAAGAAATTACCTCATTTCAGCAATAAAACTGCCCTGAAAGATAATTGTATTATTAAATATTATGTTTAAACAGAAAATCTAATTCTAAAATGAAGTCCCAAGATGCTAGAAAACTTGCCCAAAGTTACACACTTAGTACAAACTTTAGCTAGGAGTTTTGTTGAAATAATAGAGAGAGAATGAAAATACTCTGTAAATTCAAACACTAATGTGTCAACCTATATACAGTGCTCAGAAGAAACAGCAGTAGCAGCTTTCTGGTTTGTGCTTATAGCTGTAATTTGTTTTTCAAACAAACTCTGCAAGATGTCATCTTAGATTTCTATCATTATAAATTTATATACTGCTTTTATAACTAAGTGATGTTTAAATAAATTATCCTTAAAATAATAACTGATATATGTGTATACAAATCTTAAGGTTCATGAGAATGGCTTAATTCCTGTAGTAAATAAAGAAGTATTTTTATAAGTTTTTAAACCTATAAAAAATTTGAAGATGCATTATGTATTTAATTAATAATGCCACTGACCAACATGGTCCTAATATTTGCCTCAGTTTGACTAAACTTTACATAGGCTTATTCTTCACCTTAGGTTCTTACCTCCCTTTTCTCAGAGTGTTTCTTTTAGAAAACTTTAAATTGTAAATTATTTCTCTGGCCCTTTGAGATATAGATCTTTTTAAAAGCTTCCTGACAGTTTTATAACCGAGAAATTTTTTTTTCAAGGACCTGAGAGTCATGTCTTCGACATGTCATCATCAAAGAAGACAGCACCTCAATTTCCTATTTTCTGTGAGAGGGAAGGAGTTTAACTTCAATGGGTGTCTGGCTATGTCATAAAACTACATTTTGTCATAAAGATATAAGAGTTTCATTTTACCTTCACATAAAGCCAATGAGAAAACACAGATGGTGTGATAGTTAATATTGAGTGTCAACTTGATTGGATTAAAGGATGCAAAGTATTGTTCTTGGGTGTCTCTGTGAGGGTGTTGCCAAAGGAAACTAATATTTGAGTCAGTGTACTGGGAGAGGCAGACCCACCCTCAATCTGGGTGGGCACCATCTAATCAGCTGCCAGTGCAGCTAGAATAAAGCAAGAAAACATGGAAGGACTAGACTGGCTGAGTCTTCCAGGCTTCATCTTTCCCCCCTGCTGGATGTTTTCCTGCCCTGGAACATCAGACTCCAAGTTCTTCAGCTTTTGGACTCTTGGACTTACACCAGTGGTTTGCCAGGAGCTCTCAGCCTTCAGCCACTGACTGAAAGCTGCACTGTCTGCTTCCCTACTTTTGAGATTTTGGGACTCAGAATGGCTTCCTTGCTCCTCAGCTTGCAGACAGCCTATTGTGGGATTTCACCTTGTGATCATGAGTCAATACTCCTTAATACACTCCCCTTCATATACACATATATCCTATTAGTCCTGTCCCTCTAGAGAACCCTGACTAATACAGATGGCTTATGACTTTCCCCTAATGTCCTACAGGACTTTTGCACTAGCTTATCCCAGCACTTATAAAACTCTATCTTCTCTGCTTTAGTGACGTTGAGTTCAAACTTAGCTCTGGCCTTTCTCCCCTGCTGCAGTAGTCTTAAATAAAGCATTCCTCACCTGTTTCACTTTGTATAGTATAACTTTTATTTTGATGCCACACTTACAGAAAAAAAAATTGCATGGAGTATTGAGAAATAATATGTGTAAACAAAATACAAAACAGAGTTATCATAAAAATACCAACTCTGGGGCAAAATATAAATTTAGCATGGTCAAGTTTACAAATTATTGTCTGAGATAAGTGTCTAACAAAAGTAAGTTTTCCTCATTCAAAGGAACATACTCATAGACAAGAAAGACATTGAAGCTACCTATATAAAATCCATTAGTCTAATGATATTTTTAGAAATTGAAGAAAATTAAAAACTTCTAAAAAATGGCACTTGAGTTTAGAAGCATAGACAGATATTTTGTAATTACCAATTTCACAAAAAGAACCTGTAAGAGGAAGTTCAGTAGCCAAACCTAATCAACAATAGACGCAATGTATTTACAATAAAATGCTACATCCTCTTCTTTTTCCACCCTGGCAATTAAAAGAACAATAGAAAGAAGTCAAGCTATCTGTTGTAGAAAAATATAAATGAAAAAAATATCAAGAAGATTGACTACAGTAAGCACCAGAACATTCAGAAGATAAAGGAGAAAAATCAATCTGAATGTCTAAAACCAAGATTCAAATTAACATCAAGCTTGAAAAATACTTCTTTAAATTGATATAATATAATTTGAATATAAAAAATTTAAACACAAACTAAAAGTATTCACATCAAATTATCTCTGTTCTCATAGCTTAAACATAGCAAAACCCAATTTTAGATACTTAATCAATATGAAATTTTTGAAAAAGACATATCAACAAATTAAAATAGAATCTAACTTTTCATAAACTTAGAAGATAGTAGAAAATTAGGTAAGATACCACTTGTCCTAGGAAAAGAAAAATAATTAGCTTTCAGTGTCGGTATAGGAGATATAGAACACTTTTAAAGCTGTTCTCTATTGAGTTGAGAGAAGTATTTTTTTCTAAGAAACACAATACTAATATTTTCCCCAAGCCAGCCAATACTCTTAAATAATGAAAGTATTTACTAATTGTTGTAAAACTTAGATGTACCAGGAAATAATTTAACAAAAAAATACATTGTCACAGCAATAAATTTTATATTTGGAAACACTATTTGGCCTTAAAAATTCTCAAGTAAGAGTTAATAGCTACAAATTAGAATTAACTCTAGTAAAAGGCTACTACTGTTTCAATTACTTTTTACAAGTTTTGACTGTCAAGAAACAGAAACAAGAACTATGAAACAGAAAACATATCTGATACATTAACTTTCTATGTGATTTATACAGCACAGCAGAGCTCAGATAAATGTAACGAAATTCAATGATACAGTTAATTCAGTTCAGTGTTTATTTATCAAACTAATTATATGAAACTAAAAGTAGATATACACTAAAATAATTTTTAAATCACAGAACCATTTATTCAACAGGTGTTAAACTGGATCTAAATCTCTCTATATAAATTCTATTTACATGTCAAATTATTATAAAGAATTTACAACCCAGAAACTGCAAAATATACTTCTAATGAATCCTAGATACTAACAGAGTGCTCTCAAAGGCTTATTAATTCAACAAATAAACACAATCAAACAAAATGGCATTACAAGCATTGTCACTAAGGTATTCATTATATAGTCTCCATCACAACATGATTTAAATTCAATGATAGTTTTGTGTCAGAAATAAAAAGCTAATTTTTCATTTGCTTTTTTCCTTGCCTAGGGTAATATATGTCATTAGTTTCAATATTTAGTATCTTATCCATGCTTTTACTTTTTCTAGTAGCATGTAGTGCATCACCAGAAATCTTCATGCTGTTATCATAGACCTATTCATTCAACAGGTATGCTTTCCACTCAAGAGTCAATATAACACTCACAGTGAATAATGAAAACTCCACATTGGAAATTTGTAAATCTTGACTACAGAAAAACAAATAAAATTATAAATTTTTTAAGGAATATTTCTCCCAGAATAAATTTTAGGCTTTGAGGAAGCAGGAATAAATTCAATAATTTTGTTATATTTACATTGCCATCTAGATCCAGTAAAATCACTTATTCAATGGAAGTCAACATATTATATCATAGTCAGTACTTTTATTCCCTTACTAAAACTTCAGAATTACTATTAACATTTTAATAAAGTGCTAACCCATATAATCCCACACTTTATTTTTACCAATTTATAATTTTCTTTTCATTTGTATACACTGGCTGTTGATTATGAGATTGTAAAAAAAAAAAACCCTGCCTTTTGAAGTTTTAATGTTTAAATTTCTAGAACTTAGAAGCTATCTTTTTGTTCAGAATATAAGCAGATATGAATAAAATTTGAATGTAGAAACATATCAGCCCTATGCTGTATTTCATTTAAAATATGTAGCTTAGTTTGAAAACTGGCATGGACAATCACACAATTTTAAAGGAAAGCCTAGAAGTCATATTACCCAAACCATACAGTGAAAGACTCTTCCTCCATAAAATCCTGAAAGATCTTCTCTATTGTTTCTAAAACTTCCCATTGAGAGAAACCACTGCAATAAATTCCAGTTCACACTGCTGCAATCAATTTCAGTTTCTGATTGAACAGTTCTAATTATTAGGAAGCTTTTATTCATAGCAAGTCAAATAATATATGCTTCTATATAAAATTAGCCAGCCTTTTTCCTGGAACAATTTTTTTAACTATTTGAAGGTATTTGTGATATTTTCTTCATTCTACCTTTTCCATTCTGTAATTGGGCAAATTTGTTTTTTTAAAAATTAACATATAATTTTATGTTTATCCTTAAAGAAGTATATTATATTTCAAACTGTGAACAGTGACTATTCTTAATAGGTCATTAATAGAGGCAGACCTAAGTCAGGAGAAGTCACTTGAGGTAACACTATAGCGAGCAAGACAGAAACATTGATTAGTCCAAAATACAAAACTTACACCCTTGGTCAAAAGTCACTCCTTTAAACTGCTGAACATAAAACAAGACTATGACTGGAAAGGTTATAGATTTTGAAGTCAATTTTGGTATCCCTAGGTTAAAGGTGTCAAAACTCAGTCACAAATATTTGTGCTTATAGTCGCAATTTTTTGAAAATCAAGCTCCCATTCTTTGGTTAAAGTATTCTTATTTTACTTGAGAGAAGCAGTCAACTCTATTTTCTTTATTTCTTTCTATGTGCTTTAAAAACAGCTGAGTCTCAGGGAGGGCATGTGAGTGATGAATGGACAACTGGAGGATCCCACTTTCCCTGGGCACAGTAATAGTTTCAGCATTGGGCATGAGAACCAAACATGGAGAGAATCTGCAGATATTTGCTAATATTATACAGAGATATAATGCTTTTTTCCCCTTGACTTTAAACAAGAAACATATAACTTGGGCTACTGTTTCAAATGACAAAAACATTTTGAAGAAATTATAAATCTATGATAATGTGTAAAAATTATATAAATATGTAATTTGTGACATCAGTTACATAAAGTGAGGGTATGGTGCTGTAGAGGAGTAGAGTTTTTGTATGTAATTGAAGTTAAGTTGTTATCAGTTTAAAATAGGCTGTTATAACTTGAAGATGTTTTATGTAAATGCAATGGTTACAACAAAGAAAATATGTTTAAAATATACATGAGAGAAAATGAAAAGAAAATCAAAGCATATTGCTACAAAAAAATCAATGAAACACAAAGAAAGGTAGTGAGAAAGGAAAAGACAAAAATCTACGAGACAGACAATAAACAATTAAAAATGGAAACAGTAACTCCTTCCCTATCAGTAATTAATTTAAATCTAAATGGATTAAACTCCCCAATCAAAAGCCACAGATTGATAAATTTAAAAACAGGATTCAACTATATATTTTCTACAAGAGACTCATTTTAGATCCAAGGACACACATAGGCTGAAAGTGAAAGGATAAAAAAAGGTATTCTGTGAAAATGGTACATTACAATCAAATTGTCTGAAGTGACCAAATACCTTGAAAGAGGGTAGGAGTAACTATAATAATATCAGATAAAATCAGATTTTAATTTGAAAACTATTATAAGACATGAACAAGGATATTATATAATGATAAAAGGGTCCATTCACCAAGAAGATCTAACAATTATAAATATTTATGTACTAAACCAGAGCTCCTAAATATATAAAACAAACTTTGACAGAATTGAAGGAGAAATAGACAGCAACCCAATACTAATAGGAGACTTCAGTACACCACTTTCAATAATGGAAAGAACAACAACTGGAAAATCAACAAGGAAATAGGGACCTGAACAACATTATATACCAATTGAACCCGACAGATATGTACAGAACAATCCACCCAATAACAGCAAAGTATACATTCTTTTATAGTATACATAGAATATTTTCTAGGATAGACCACATGTAAGGACACAAAACAGGTCTTAATAAATACAAGAATACTGAAATCACACAAGTATCTTTTCCAATGACAATGAAATGAAACTAGAAATCAATAGTACAAGGAAACTGGAAAATCCGCAAATACATAAGAAAATTAACACACTCTTAAACAACCAGTGAGTCAAATAAGTAACAAGAAAATTTTAAAAACACCTTGAGACAAATGAAAATAAAAACACACCAAAATTAATGAGATCCAGTAAAGAGTACTAAGGAGAAGTTTATAGTTGGAAATGTAAATGTACACGTTTAAAAAAAAAATTACAGTCAATATCAATGATAAACATAGATGCAAAAATCCTCAACAAAATACTAGCAAACCATGTGTCTGTACATTAAAAGGATCATTCACCATGATCAAGAGGACTCTATTTCTAAAATGCAAGACTAGTGCAACATACATAAATTGATACATTTGATATATTAACAGAACAAAAAGGACAAAAACCATATGATCATCTCAACATATTTAGAAAAGGCATATGACAAAATTCAACGTTATTTCATGGTAAAAACTCTCAACAAAGTAGGTGCAAAAGAAACGGTCCTCAACACAATAAAGGCCATATATGACAAGCACACAGTCAAAATCTTAATGGTGAAGAGTCAAAGGCCATTCCTATGACATTGGAAACATGACAAAGATCAAGTTTAACATACTGAAATTCTTGGCCAGAACAGTTAAGCAAAAGAAAACTGAAAGGCATTCAAATAGAAAAGGAAGAAGTGAGATTGTCACAATTTGTTGATGACATAATCTTATATACAGAAAAACCTAAAGACTCCACCAACAATTGTAAGAACTAATAAATTGAGGAGGCAGAGCAAGATGACTGAATAGAAGCCTATACTGTTTGTCCCTGCTGCAGGAACACCAGACTTTTTTTTTTTTTTTTGAGACGGAGTCTCACTCTCTCGCCCAGGCTGGAGTGCAATGGCGCGATCTCAGCTCACTGCAACCTCTGCCTCCCGGGTTCATGCAATTCTCCTGCCTCAAACTCCCGAGTAGCTGGGATTACAGGAGCATGCCACCACGCCCAGCTAATTTTTTTGTATTTTTAGTAGAGACGGGGTTTCACTATGTTGGTCAGACTCGTCTAGAAATCCTGACCTTGTGATCTGCCTGCCTTGGCCTCCCAAAGTGCTGGGATTACAGGCGTGAGCCACCGCACCCGGCCAGGAACACCAAATTTTAACAACTATAAACAAAAAGCACCATCACAAGAACCAAAAATCACTTGAGCAATCACAGTACCTAGTTTTAACTTCACATCACTAAAAGAGACATTGAAGCACCAACTCTATCCTTCCCCGATCCCCAGGCTGAGACTGGGCACCTCAAAGAATCTGGGCACTTGGGAGAGGGAGAGCACAGCAATTGTGAGGCTTTGCATTGAATTCAGTGCTGCCCTGACATAGCTGAAAGCAGGACCAGGCTGTATTGAGCTGACGTCCACCCACCGTGGGAGCATTTGGACTGGCCCTAGCCAGAGGGGAATCATCCACCCCAATTGCTGGAGCTTGATTTCCAGGAAGCCTTGCCACCAAGGGCTAGATTATTCTCGGGCCCTAAGTAAACTTGAAGGGCAGTCTAGGCTACAAGGACTGTAATTCCTAAACGGGTTCTAATTCTGGGCTGGGAACATAGACAGTAGACTGGGTGGTGGTAGGGGCAGGGGAATGCATCCTAATGAGATACCAGTCAGGATGGTTAAGGGAGTGCTTGTGCCATCCCTTCCCCATCACCCAGCAGGTGCCACGCAAAGTGGAGAAATCTGTTCACTTGGAAAAGGGAGAGCACAGCAACTGGGGGACTTCACATTGAACTCAATGCTGCCCTGTCGCAATAGAGACCTGGCAGGATTCACTACCTGCTGACTAAAGAGCCTCTAGGCCCGGAATAGCCAACAATGATACCCAAGGAGTACACCACGGGCCTTGGGCTCTGAGATGTGCTAGCTCCATATGTATCCCAGCACAGCTGCAATGGCTACAGTGAAAGACTCCTTCTGTTTGAAAAAAGCGGTGGAAAAGTAAAGAAAACTCTGTCATGTACCTTAGGTACCAGTTCAGCCACAGTAGGGTAGAGCATCAAGCAGGCTCTTAGGGTACCTGAGTCCAGGCCTAGGCTTTTGGTCAGCATTTCTGGACCTGCCCTCGGCCAAAAGGGAGCCCACTGCCCTGAACGGTGAGTCCCGGGCCTGCCAGCATTCACCATAAGATGACTGAAGAGCTCTTGGTTTTAAGTGAACACTGGCAATGGCCTGGCAGAACCACCCATGGGTTAGTTGTGGTGGTAGCCACAAAGAGAGGTTCCACTGGCTCTGGAAAGGGAAAGGAAGAGAGGGAAGGACTTTGTCTTGTAGTTTGAATGCCAGCTTAGCTGCAATAGAATAGAGGCCAGGTAAATTTCTAAGGTTCTTGACTTCAATCCCTGGCACCCAGATAGCATCTCTGGACCCAAGCAGGACCTAGGGGAACTCACAGCCCTAAAGGGAGGGACATAAACCTGGCTGTTTGCCACCTGCTGATTGTAGAGCCCTAGGGTCTTGAGGGAACTTAAGTGGTAGCCAGGTAGTGATTACAGCAGGCCTTGGATGAGACCCATGCTGTGCTGGCTTCAGGTCTTATCCAGTGCAGTTCCAATGTTGGTGGCCACAGGGGTGCTTGTGTCCCCCTATCCCCAGTTCCAGGAAGTTGAACATAGAGACAGAGACTCTGTTTGGGAGAAAGTAAGGGAAAAGAAGAAGAGTCTCTGCCTCGTAGTCCAGAGAATTCTTCCAGATCTTATCAGAGACCACCAAGGTGGTACCTCTATGAGTCTGCAAGAACCACAGTGATGTTAGGGTATTGGGGCTCAAGTCCCTTTGAACACCTGGAAACCCTTCTTAGGAAAGGCAGGCACAAACAAGCCCAGACTATGAAGACTACAGTAAATGCCTAACTCTTCAATGCCCAGATGCAGACAAACAACCCTCCAGGAAAACATGACCTCAGCAATTGAACTAAATAAGGCACCAGGGACAAATACTGGAGAAACAAAGGTACATGACCTTTTAGACAGATAATTCAAAATAGCTGTATTGAGGAAACTCAAACAAATTCAAGATACCATAGAGAAGGAATTCAGGATTCTATCAGATAAATTTGACAAACAGATAGAATTAATAAAAAGGAATAAAGCAGAAACTCTGGTGTTGAAAAATGCAACCGTCACACTGAAGAATGCATCAGAGTCTCTTAATAGCAGAATTGATCAAGCAGAATAAAGAATTAATGAGCTTGAAGACAGGCTATTTGAAAATACACAGTCAGAGGAGACAAAAGGAAAAAATAATAAAAAACAATAAAACATGCCTACAAGATCTAGAAAATAGCCTCAAAAAGGGCAAATCTAAGAGTTATTGGCCTTAAACAGGAGGTAGAGAAAGAGATGGGGTAGAAAGTTTACTCAATGGGATATCGGAAAACTTCCCAAACCTAGAGAAAGATACCAATATTCAATTATGAAAAGATTATAGAACACCAAGCAGATTTAACCCAACAAAGACCACCTCAAGGCACTTAATAATCAGACTGCTAAAGGTCAAATATAAAGAAAGGATACTAAAAGCAGAAAGAGAAGAGAAACAAATAACATACAATGGAGCTCCAATATGTCTGGCAGCAGACTATTCAGTGGAAATCTTACAGGCCAGGAAAGAGTGGCATGACATATTTAACATGCAGAAGGAAAAAAACTTTTACCCTAGAATAGTGTATCTGATGAAAATATTCTTTAAGCATGAAGAAGAAATCAAGACCTTCTCAGAAAAACAAAAGCTGAGGGTTTTCATCAACACCAAACCTGTTTTACAAGAAATGCTAAAGGGAGTTCTTCAATCTGAAAGAAAAGTATGTTAGTGAGCAATAAGAAATCATCTGAAGTTACAAAACACACTAGTAATAGCACACAGAAAAAACACATGATATAATAAAACTTTAATTGTGGAATATTTTCATATGAATTATGCTTCTCTTACTGTACTTTTTTCTGCTTTTGTTAGATTTAGAGCTTTCTTTCTTTATTAGTCAGGGTTCTCCAGAGAAATAGAACAAATAAAGTATATATGTATGTGTGTATGTATGTGTGAGTGTATGTGTGTATAGATATATTGTATACACATATATAATATGTATATAATACATATGTGTATCTATATAATAGGATGTATATAGGATCCCCAATAGGATATGGATATATAAATATACACACATATATTTTTATATATATACACACACACAAACACATATACACATATATATGAAGAGATTTACTATACAAAATTCGCTCACACAATTATGGAGGCTGAGAATCCCACAATCTGTCTGCAAGCTGGAGACCCAGGAAAGCTGGTGGTATAATTCCAGGTTGGGTCCAAAGGCCTGAGAACCAAGGAGCCTATGGTGTAAATTTCAATACAAGTGAGGAAGTGAAGACTAATGTCCCAACTCAACAGGAAGGCAGGAGGCAAAAAGGAGAGAATTCTTCTCCTTCTCAACAAATTCGATGAAGTCCATCCACATTGGGGAGGACAATCTACTTTGCTGAGTCAACCAATTCTAATGCTAATCCCATCCAGAAACACCCTCACAGAAATACCTAGAATTAATGTTTAATCTGGACCCCACTGGCCCAGTCAAGCTGACATACAGAATTAACTACTTACACTTCCTTCTGAGATTGGTGACAGTTGTACTTGTTGGAGTCTTCCATTCTTTTTGAGCTGAATTTCCTTAAAAAAACTGCCATCTTAGTAACTGTATTTGTTTGAGAGGGTTGTCATATGAATTATCACAGACTGGGTAGCTCAGACAACAGAAATTTATTTTCTCACCATTCTGGAGGATTCAAGTCCAAGATCAAGGTGTCAGCAGGTTTGGTTTCTTCCATGGCTTGCAGAGGGCTACCTTCTCATTGTGCCCCTAAATGGTCATCCCTTTGTCTGTGTGTCCTTTTCTAATGAGGATATCGGTCATATTGGATTAGGACCCATCCTAATGACCCTGTTTTAACTTAATTTCCTTTAAAAGATCTATCACCAAATACAGTCAGATTTTGAGGTACTACAAGTTAGACCCTCAACATATAGGTTTGGGGGTAACATTATTCATCCCATGAAAGTAACATAGTTACATTTTCTCTTAAATTATGAAATCTAATTTGTCAGAGTCTTCAGGATCATATATCTGACTAAATCTTCTCTTTATAATATGTTGTATTTCCTTACCATTATATATTGAAATGATTATTTTCCACCAAAACTTACATATATCTTGCCATGTAGCACACCAAGTTCTTAAAGCAAAAATACATATATCTATACATTCACATACCTGCACACAGATCAGAGATCCTGGTACAGGTAGGTTTGTGTCCTGATGAAGCAGCCTTGTTGTTTGGGGTGGTACTCGAGGTTCATCATCTCATGTCTAGGAAATCAAGGATGTGGACACACAGAGAGTGAGGTTAGGAGTGGAAGTTTAATAGGTGAAAGAAAGAGAAGAGCTCTCTGCAGCAGAGAGGGGTCCCAGAGAAATGGGTTGCCAGTTCTGTGGTGAAATACAGGAGGTTTTATAGATGAGCTTGAGAAGGCAGTGTCTAATTTATATAGGGCACAAAAGATTGGCTACACCAGGTATACCATTTGCATAAGGCTCAAAAAGCTGGTTAGGACTCGGCATGCTATTTGTACAGGGTGTGAATTTCTGGCCACCCCCACCCTAGTCTTTTATTATGCAGATGGATTCTCTGCCTGGCCAGCAACATGTTGCCATTCCTTTACTATATATGTGGTAACAAAAAAAGGGAAGACGGACCCTCCACATTGGATATGCCTGACCCCCAGGTAGCCCTTTTCTATTGGCACAGCTGGCAGCATTTGCCCGTCCAAGCTCCCAGCTTGTTTCTCTACATTTGCAGCTCAACTTTTCAGGCTGCTCTTTGCTAAGAAAAAGATAATCTCTTGTGCTGCTTTTTTGTGAGAAGGGAAGCTTTGCTGAGGACTCTTTTACCCTCACTACCTGCCTAAATAATTTCTGTCTACCTCCTGTATCACTGAGTCTAGAAAAGAATCTTTATCCTCCCTTTATTGAATTATGTCTAAGTCTATGTGTATCTGTGTATATGTGTGACTTCTTATATATATTAATCTTATTTACTCACAGTATCTCAAAATTAGGTATAGTAAGGACTGATTCTTAATGTTACTATAGAATTAACATGTTTGAATGAAATTTTCTATTGGACAACTGTCTATTGACTAACGAAAATGTTTACTGGAATTGGTCAGTTGAGTTGGAAATCTCAGTTTGCAAGAGGTAGATAAAGAAAAAAGAAGTAGAAAATGGGTACAAAATTTTAGCCAAGAGCCTATATATGGAACCCAGAGACACACATGAAAATACAACTTAAATATTTCAATATGTTGTTAATATTAGACCATGGTATCTTAGCTCTGGGTTATAGAAATACTGCTGTTTCTTAAGTGTATATCCTCTCCTGAGTTTTATCAAATTATAAATATTTTATAAAAATTAATTATATAAAAAAGACCTAAGGTGCTTTGAGCTCCTCAGAAGAAATGCATAAAAGAAAACCAAGTAATTGTCATTATTATCATTATAATGCATTAAACATGTCAGATTACTTCAGAAAGGCCACTCATGGGATTGGAAGGATCAGTATTAGAGTTGGCAATATATTAAATCAATTAATATTAAAAAGAGGATATAAGAATCATTGCCCCTCAGGATATTGCCTTTCATTAATAAAATTACTAAATATAAGTATTAAAGCAGTACTCCATGCATATCAACAAACTCAAAGTTCTCAGATAACAAATAAAAGACTAAATTTGCCTTCAGGCACATATAGATTTGTCTTCACATAGAATACTTCACAACACAATAAAAGGATTCACAGCTCTAGACTTTCCATTTGACTTCTTAAATAATCCTATCAGCACCAACTGAATAATTACTAGAAATGATATAATACTACCTGAAATCAAATATATAAATTTGATAAGTATATAACTTTTTAATGTGTCTTTTTTGGTCTGAAAAAATATACAAACTGTCAAACTCAGAAATCTAACATTTAGCAAAATAAAACAAGTGTTTTAAATGCTTTTGGGTATACTTTTGATGCTACCCACTTCTGCATAGTCATCAGAGACACAAACTCTATGTAAAAAGATCTGTGTATTAATTTCAATAAGGCATTTTTTTTTTAAATAAAAGTACAGAGTTTATTTGGGCCAAGCTTGAGGATTGTAACCCAGGGGCATAGATTCAAGTTTCTCTGAATATACATTTTTATTAACAGTAGTCACCAGCAGATTTTTAAACAGAAAGAAGCAGTTTCTGAGTTGTTTACAAAGAATTTACATTAAATAACATATACTATTGATTGGCTATACATTGTTAAGCTATAGGGTTTGAGTTATAGTGCCCAGCATAGCATTATTAGGTTAATTTACAGCTACTTGTGGCAATAGCAGTTTCAAGGGATGAATACATAGTACACAGCTCAAAAGGTGCGGGGGCTGGGGGAGTAGGACTTGATTGTTATCTCATCATAAGGCCTCTCTGGGCCTGAAAATTTTAAAGGATTCACATGCCATGGATAAAGTTTTTTTTTTTTTTAAATGGAGTTTCGCTCACGTTGCCCAGGCTGGAGTGTGGCACAATCTCAGCTCACTGCAAACTCTGCCTCCCAGGTTCAAGCAATTCTCCTGCCTCAGCCTCCCAAGTAGCTGAGATTACAGGTACCCAACACCACGTCCAGCTAATTTTTGTGTTTTTAGTAGAGACAGGGTTACACCATGTTGGCCAGGCTGGTCTCAAACTCCTGACCTCAGGTGATCCACCCACCTCAGCCTCTCAAATTGCTGGGATTACAGGCATGAGCCACTGCACCCGGCCTTAAAAGTTGTTGTTTGTTTGTTTGTTTTTTCTCACACTGGACTTGGTGTTCATTCCATCATTCAGCTTTAACACATTTCTATCAAAATCAAATGAGAAATTGAGACTTATTTTTAAATGGAGCCCTCTCTACAAGATTCATTTCTCTTTCCTTTCCTTGCCAGTGAGACATTTCTGTGCCCCTAAAGAAGTAGGATCAATCAGGATTCAAATATGTTTACCGGCCCAATGTGTGCAAAAAGTTCAGCCAATTCAAATGTACTTGTAAATTCAAATATTTGAATTACTATAAATCTTGGACATGGCTAGATTATTATGTGTCAATAAAAATTTCAATTTGTTGTGGAGACTTCTAAATTACTACTCTTATGAAATGTGTGCATAAATGTTACAGTTCACTTTAAATATTACAACTAAACAAAAGCAATTTATTGCAGGTAGATTTACCTTAAAAGAAATACTAAAGGAAGTTCTTCAGGCTGAAAGCAAGTGACCTCAGCTGGTAATTTAAATCCATAAGACCAAAGAAAACTACTGGTAAAGGTAATTAGGAACAAAAATAAAAGTATACATGCTTAAGTTTCTTTCTTCTTATAACTGATTTAAAAAGTAATGGCATAAAATAATTATGTATACAACATAATGTTGGACTTATAACTTAAAGAATTGTAATATATGTGTAATATATTTACCAACATCAGCACAAACGAGATGTGTGGCAGCAAAGGTATATTAAGCTATGGAACTAATTAAATATAACAAAATAATAATGATAATGTGTCATTTGGTTTGCAATATTAATTGGTATAAATGTATAGCAGTTATGCCACAAAAAAGGGGGATAAGAGAATATAGCCTTATGGGGTAATATTTCTATATCTATATATCACTGGAATTAAGCTAGTACATACCAAAAGATGATTCTGATAAATTAAGATGTATATGGCAAGCCCTAGAGTAACCGCTAAAATAAAAATATCAAAAAATATAGTGAAAAAAATCATTAAAGAAATTAAAATGTGAGATAAAAAACATTTACTTAATGAAAAAGAAGAGCAGATCAACAAAAAAGGCATGAGACATATAGAAATGAAAAGTAAAAGGGTAGATGTAAATAAAACTACAATAATAATAAACAACATTAAGTATGAATACATTACACAACTCAATAAAAACGCAGGGGTTGTAAGACTACAAAAAAAAAATGACCCAACTATATTCTGTCTATAGGAAACACATTCTAGATTTAATGACATAAGTAGATTAAAAGAATGAATAAAGAAATATCATGCAAATTCAACCACAAGCAAGCTGGAAATGAATTGTGATACTAATATCAGACAAAACAGAGTTGAGAACAAAAAGTGGTACTAGAGATAAACAGCGACATTTTATAATAAAAAGTTTCAGTCCTTCAGGAAGATATAGCCATTATAAGTATATACGCATCAAATAATGAAGCATCAAAATACATGAAGCAAAAACTTACAGAAAGAAAAGGAGAAATGAAACTCAACAACAATAGTTGGAGACCTGACTACCTGACTTTCAAGAATAGATAGAATAACTAGACAGAAAATCAACAAGGAAATTAAAGACTTACTACTATAAATCAACTAGACTTAACAAGCATCTAGAGAACACCCCATCCAACAACAATAATATATACACTCATCTCAAAAGCACATGGACAATTCTCCAGGATAGGCCATATGATAAGCCATAAAACAAATCTCAATAAATAGAAAAGGATAGATATAATACAAAGTATATGTCTTGACCACCAAAGAATGAAATTAGAAAAAATGGGGAAAACTAACAAATATGTGAACAGCACACTCCTAAATAACCAATAGGTAAAAGAAGAAACCAAAAGAAAGTTCAGAAAATACTTTCAGATAAATAAAAATGAAGACATAATATACCAAAATTTATGGATTGCAGGTAAAGCAACATTTAGAGAAAATTTAAAGCTATTAAGATGAAAGAGTGATCTCAAATCAATAACCCAACCTACCACCTTAGGATACTAAAAAAAAGGCGGGTGGGGGAGTAGGGACTGAACCTAAAGCAAGCAGAAGCAAGAAATAATAATTAGAGTGGAAATTAATGAAATAGAAAATTGAAAAACAAATCAATGAAACTGAAAGCTGTTTCTTTGAAAAGATCAAGAAAATTGACATTTAGCTAGATTGGCCAAAATATTTTTGAAAAGAGAGATGACTTTGGAAAATAGTCCGTCAGTTTCTAAAACACACATATAGCAACCATATGATCTAGCAATTCCACTCTAGGAATACACCCAAGAGAAATAAAAATATGTCTATACAAAAATTGTACATAAATTCTCATAGCAGAATTATTCATAATAACTAAAAGATGGAAACAATCTAAATGCTCATCAACAGAGAAATAATGAACAAAACATGGCATATTCATACAATAGAATATTATTCAGCTATAAAAAATAAAGTATTGATAACATGGTACAATATGAACAGACCTTCAAATCATTATGCTAAGTAAAGCAGCAAGTCACGGCCAGGCACGGTGGCTCACGCCTGTAATCTCAGCACTTTGGGAGGCCGAGGCGGGCAGATCACGAGGTCAGGAGATCGAGACCATCCTGGCTAACACGGTGAAACCCCATCTCTACTAAAAATACGAAAAAATTAGCCAGGCACGGTGGCGGGCGCCTGTAGTCCCAGCTACCTGGGAGGTTGAGGCAGGAGAATGGCGTGAACCCGGGAGGCAGAGCTTGCAGTGAGCCAAGATAGCACCACTGCAGTCCGGCCTGGGCAAAACAGCGAGACTCTGTCTCAAAAAAAAAAAAAGCAAGTCACAAAATGCCACATATTATGTGATTCCATTTATATAAAATTCAGAATAAAGAAATCTATAGAGGCAGAAAGTAGATTAGTGGTTGCTTGCAACTAGGGGCTGGGGTAGAGTGTGGAGGAATAGAAGGGTGATAAGTAAAGAATACAGGACTTCATTCTGAGGTGATAAAAGTGTTCTAAAATTGTAGCAATGATTGCACATATTTGTGAATATACTAAAAACAACTGAACTATATACTTTAAACAGGCAAATTTTTTGGCATGTGAATTATATCTCAATAAAATTGTTTTTAAAAAACTACAACTATATGAAGGACTTGGATCTACCCGACAAAGCAAAGATATGCTTTATGGTATTTGTAGTTTGCTACAAGATCCTGTTTCAGAATAACCCTTTAGAATTTCTCTTTCACAAATATGTTGCTGCCAATCACCCATTCTGTTTCTCCTGAAATGTGTATCATTAGTGAAATGTTCAACAAATATTTATTCCATTTTTATCAGGTGCCAACTGCTATCCTAGGCCCCAGCAAAACAGCAGTGAACACACAGACAAGGTCATTGCCCTTATGACATTTACATTCTAGTGGAAGGAGACAGATAAAACATAGCAAACACAAAACAAGGTAATTTCAGATTGTCATGATTACTATAAATGAAATAACAAGGGCCATGTGATAAAGAGTGATTAAAGAGGGGAAAAGTACTTTAATGGATGGTTGGGGAAAGATTCTCCAAGGTGATATTTTTAAAGAGTGATTAGAGGGGAAAATACTTCAATGGATGGTTGGGGAAAGATTCTCCAAGGTGATATTTTTAAAGAGTGATTAGAGGGGAAAATACTTTAATGGATGGTTGGGGAAAGATTCTCCAAGGTGATATTTTAGAGGCAGCAGCCATATGAAGAACTTGGGGGGCACCAGACTTCTAGGTTTAGAGAAGAGTGGCTGCAAAGGCCTAAAGACCAAGCAAATGCTCTGCATGCTCAAGAAACAAACTGGAGGTCTGTGTGACAGCAATGGGGAGAGTAGGAAAAAGTGAGTTTAGAGAACTGGGGCAGGGACCAGATTTACGGGGCTACAGGGGCATGACCAAGAGTTGGGAGAGCGATAAGAACCATTGAATGGTTGTAGACAATAAGGTGACTCTAATGTATATTTCTATAGAGAATGAGTGGTCGGAGGTAAGACAATTTTGGAAACAGTGCCCCAGGAAGCCCGCTCTGAAACACATGACTGCATTAAAAATACCACATGCCGGGCATCATTCTAGGCATTTTATTCATGTGTTCTCATTTAAGTCTTCAACAAATCCACAAAGTTGGTAGCATTACTTCATTTTATGGATTAGAAAACTAAAGCTCAGAAAAGTTGCCCAGATCACACACAGGTAATTAGCAGCATTTTGTTAACCAAACCAAAATGCACTATTATAGTTATGATCCAACACTGATTTTTCATATAGCTTTGTAAATAAGTATCAGAGAGAAATTATAAAATACATTCATATTTCAGGGATGCAAATTTCCAATATCACTTTAATAATTAAATATTAGATAGAAGACTTTTCCTTAATCTTAAAAAAGTTTTGATACAAACTAGCATGCACAGATATGCCATTCCTCCTTAACTCCTCACCCAAAGTTGGAGACAGAATATCAAGGAACTGTACCCTGCAGGTACACAGCTGCACCCCTATCTAGCTCAGACACACTCACGAACACATTGTTCAGAAAGCCTGTACTTCCACTGCTACAAATTTGTTTCTTTAGTCTTATTTCTATCTCTCTCGCTCTCTCCTCACTCTCAACTTAAGTTTCCCTAGAACAGAACTTGAAAATTGCATTTATTTCCAACTTTTGCCTGCATCTTCAGCTGAGAAATAGCCACAGGAAAGTTAAGCCCTGGACATTTATTCTCTATATGCTTCTACAGTTTATGCATGTGGATCTTCTATGGTCTCAATGCTTTAGAGCTGTATTTTATAATCACAAGCTACAAATTTCACCCTTGTCAGTACCACACCTGCAGGAAACACCCTGATAGAACACAGTAGTCCTCCTTTACATGAGAGAGACACATTCCAAGACCCCCAGTGGATGCCTAAAACTGCAGAGAGTATAAAACTCTAAATATACTGCTTTCTCCTGTACATACATACATACAGTAAAGTTTAATTCATAAATAAGGCATAGTAAGAGATAAACAACAATAACTAATGAAAGAATAGAACAAGTATAACAATATGCCAGCATCACCGCTCTTGTATTTTGGGGTTATTATTAAGTAAAATAAAGGCTACGTAAGACAAGCATTGCAATCCCATGACAGTGAATCTGGTAATGGAGACAACTGCGAAGTTACTAATAGTACAGTTTGGGTAGACAGCGTGGATATGCTGGGCAAAGGAAGGATCCATATCCAGGGCAGTACAGAGGAAGACAGATAAGATTTCATTATGGTACTCAGAATGGCAAGCAATTTAAAGTTTATGAATTGTTTATTTCAGAAATTTTATATTTAATAGTTTTGGGTCATGGTTGACCACAGATAACTGAAACCACAGAAAGTGAAATTGCATATAAGGGGACACTACTACTGTTCATCACTCTTCTCTCAGGATAGCAAGCCAACGATGCTTTTGGAAAATCTACATAGTGTAGGGCATTTGAAATTCTTGTTTCTCATGAGGGAACAGCTAACAAGTAAATTGACAGTTTTTAGTTTATTTGGATAAAAAATTCTACCATAAATACTATTTTAAGTAACCTTTTTGTCTTTTGTCTTACATGTCCATAGGTGGTATTTGGTATTTGAGTTCCACAAGATATAAAAACAAGGCAAGATTATTACATAATAGAGTTGCTTTGCAATGTTCATATTAAGACCAAGGCTACTATCATTCTATAAACAAACTGTGACCAAAGGAAGATTTTTCACTGCCCCTAAGACACAACTTTTTTCATATATAATAATGCCCACTGCCATGATATAATGAAACTTTTTTATTGCAGAATAAAATCTGGAATCAAATGCTAATGCACAGGTATAGGTAATAGGTAACAGACATGAGTAACAGACAAGACTTTCACTTGTCAGTAATGACATAACTTTTCTAAAATTATTAGATTTGTATATTTATTTTATAGGTTCAAAGTGGTTTTGCATGTGGCATTTTGTTTGATCCTCACAATGTGAAATAAAATCAAGGATAAAGCAAAATAAAGTATCCCTTTACCAATAATATTTTCATTTTTATGGTGAAACAGAGCTAAAAGTCATCTGTGTCATGCATTTGATGAAGAAAAATAATGGCTTTTCTTCCAATATTCAAGAGAGTCATCAAGATCATATGCTTAACATTTAGGTAGTATAGATTTATGCCTGACCTAGGCTATTATAAATGTATGAACTTTTTTTTAAAAAAAAGCAATTTCTATTTGCAGTTAATCAAATAAGTTATTTCTTTAAGATAGTATCCTAGCAACTTCAGACAGAAGAGGAAGTCCCTGCTGATGTTGGAAAGAGATTTGTTTATCACATATCCAGATCTAACTTCTGAAAGTGCTTCAAAGTGTTGCTTTGATAAAATAAAATAAAAAAACTATCAAAACTTTTCTTAGAGAACTAGCAAGGTTGTAAGAATCTTCATTTCACAATTTCTGATTTTGAGGTTCTCACAGAGAACAGTGACTGTCATTTAAATAAACAGGTTTCTTGAAGGAATATTTTAATAAAACTGCATCTCTCTAATAAATCTAAGAAGGTTACCAGTAACCAAATCGTTAATTTAAAATTTTCAAATCTTGGCCAAGCACGGTGGCTCATGCATGTAATTCCAGCACTTTGGGTGGCCGAGGTAGGCAGATCACTTGAGGTCAGGAGTTCAAGACCAGTCTGGCCAACATGGTGAAACCCCGTCTCTACTAAAAATATAAAATTAATAAAAATACAGGCAGGTACCTGTAATCTCAGCTACTTGGGAGGCTGAGGCAGGAGAAAAGCTTAAACCTAGAAGGTGGAGGTTGCAGTGAGTAAGATGGCAGCACTGCATTCCAGACTGGGCGACAGAGGGAGACTCCGTCTAAAAAAAAAAAAAAAAATTCAAATCGTATTGGGTTGACAATTGAATAACCAGAATTAAAACATGTTTTAATTCTTAAAACAAACCTTACCTAGCATACCATCCAGTTATATATATCAGTCAGTGACAGATGAAAGCAGTTTGAGACACTACTGTCACTTTCAATCCTATGGGAACCCATGTTCATTGTTTCTAACCTCTACTCTGATTTGAAGCCAGAAATTTAAAATAATAATAATAATAATAATAATAATAATAATAATAGCAACACTAACTCCAGGTAACAAACATTGAATCCAGTTCATTCAGGATATTCCATGACTCCACAACTTTTAGTGTAGAGGTGCAAGGGCCCTATTCACTGGTCAGGTTAGGTCAGAGGAAGGGGCAGGAAATCCAATGATCAAACCCAAATTTGAGTATCAATATCTCAGGAAATTATCTAACTTAAGCCATAAAATAACTCAATAAAGACTGATTTATATAAAACTTTGAATCTGGCCTTAAGGAGAATGTATCAACAAGATGCGCAAAAGAAAAAAAAATTTTCTTCAAGTTTTATGACTTGCAAAAAACATAAAATTTTATATTTTTACAATAAAGGTAGGTATTTCACATCTTGAATCTTATAATTCATAACTAATTCCTAGCAACTGAGAAAAACACAAGAACACGTCTTTAATAATTTTAAAGTTTTAAGTATATATTTCTCCCTGAATTTCACAGAAAGAAAAATCTTAAAACTATTAAATACCACTTACTGATTTTCTGACTAAAAAGAAGTAGGTTAGAACAGAAGCAATGCTGAATATCATAGATACTTGATACATAGATAATAATGTTAAGAAAGAAGATGTAAAACAATTAAATCAGGAAGAAAAATGAATCACCCACCTTTAGCTGATACCAAAAACAATAGCAATGATAATAACATCTAACCTCTATCTAGTAAGTGCTGGGCACTTTACTAAATTGTTTACACACGTTAGCTTACACACATTAGTTGTTCATAACAAACCTAAAAGGTAGAAATTATTATGCCCAATTTATAGATGAATAAAATGAGGCTAAGAGAGGTTATGTAACTTTCCCAGTTATCCAAAAGTGACAAAGATGGAATTCAACCACAGCCTCAATCCTGAGCCTGTGGGCTTCCGCATGACACTGCACAGCCTTCTATCAACTTTCAACCTCGCAGTGTCAAATAGCTCTGAATAATGTGGCATATCTGGTTCTAGGAGCCAGCAATTCTTACCTAACATTAAAAAACAAAAGCAATGCCTTGACTCCCATGTGCCATTTCCTCATATCAACAATTTCGATTTCTGGTGTGTTAGGTAGAATTAGTTTAGTCTCCCCATTACAGAATCCCTTGTCCCAAAATAATAATGGTTTCAGCAAGATAGATGTTTATTTTTCTTAAAGTAGAAGTTGTTCAGATGTCTAGAATTCAGAGCTGATATGGTAATTCCGAAGGAATCAGGGATGCAAGCTTAGTCTATGCTTTTTAATCTGTAGAAAATGTTTCCATTGTCAATATTGCTTCATGGTATGAGATGGCTGCTTAAGTGCTAGCCATCTAGTTTGAGTCAGGAAAAAGGAAGAGGAAGAAAAGCAAGAGGAATAACCTTTCCCAAAAGAGTCCACATGCTTTAAATAAAAAAATAGAAACTCTTCAAGATGTGGTAAGTGCAGCACATCTTTCACTCACATCTTATCTTACACTCACATCCCATAACCTCAAGGAAGGCTGAAAAATGTAGTCATTTAGCTAGGCAGACTTCTATTAGTAAAGTATAAGGGTAAAGTATTAGATGTTATACCAACAACTAGCGGTTTCTACCACTGAGAATTAGACAATTACCAGTAAGGCTTCTTAATACCTTCTTAAGAAAGTATCTCTTAGCTAAAGCCCCTAAACAAAAGATGGCATCTTTAGATTAGAAGGAACACTTATTGACTCCATAAGAAACATATAAAGGGGCATAAATCTCATAAACAGGATTCTATTGCTGTTTAATAAATGGTCTTCTAATCATTTAAAATTTAAAATTTGCTACTTCATTATGAAATGTAAATTTGATACATGTAGTAAAAAACTAATAAGAAAAATTCTAAACTACTAGATATCATCTGTCTAATGTATTCAATTTTATTTGGCTCTGTTCCCTGGAAGGATTTCATGAAATTATGGTAAATTCTGGTTTGATGAGCAATGCCCATAATTAACATTCCAAATCTTGGTCTCTGTATTTTCTTTATTTTCTTCTTTAGCATATGTTATCTCAGTGGCAGAACCCTCTCCTCTACCTTCATTAGCCTAAATGCTTCAGAAATATATCCTCTGGAAGTATATTTAAACTAGCTCATGATCAATATTCTTTCTTCTCTGACACTTCATTGGGAGAAAATCATACAGTTTCTGCCTTTGCTTCCTGTTCCAAAACTTTACTACACTCTCTTATTTTCTTTCAAGTAACCACACACGTATTTGTCTTCCCTCCTTTATACTATCATGAATAATTGTCATATGTAATAAAATATGATAAAACAAACATTTGATGTGGCTTCATGGTATAGAATGAAAGCTTATATTAACAGAAAGCAGTGATAGAGAGGCAGATTTAGCTTATGACTTTTCTAACTATAAGAGTTGCCCATAATGGAAAATCTCATGTTGAGGGAAAGGCAATAAACACCATAAATAGTCAAGCAAAGGCTAGATGTCAACTAGCAAGGATGCTGAAAAATGAATGATTGTATTGAATGCAGGGTCAGTTGGTTCCCTTACATCCTTCCCCACTAAAATATTTTATAAAAATTTGAAGGAAATTGAGTTACACTACAACCCTTCAAATAATAGCTAATAAAATCTCATATTTTATTGGATTTTAGCCTAGCTGGTGAAATTACACTTTGCTCTCTTGTGGGAGTGCCTGTGTAAAATATTTAATACTAATTAGACAGTAAATTTTAGATCTAGCATTAACATAGGGAGGAGAAGCAAAGAGGATTATTAAATAGAAGTGATAATTGCACTGATTTGTACTGCTTTTAAGACAACTTAAAACTTAATGAGCTCTTCAAGTGTTTCACTACTTACATTGGTGACAAAGGATTAAATATTGAGAGAAAATGCTGAGATCTCTAAGGAAACCTCGGGGAAAAAAAATCTAGCCATGACAAATCTAGTTAAGTAATACTAGAAAACAAGGTAAAGTCTTACGACTTCATTGTTCAAAACTACTGAGCAAATTAGCATAAAACTATTTTAAATTGTTCCAAGATTTAAAAAAAAAAAATTTCTATTACCAATATGATCAAATAGCTTATGGTCACCCTGAGATGGGACTTTCAAATTTCAGTAATTTTACCTTTCTACAGCCCTGGGTATAATGAAAGAATGTTTAAAACTCATTTAGAGTTAATTCAAAGTGGAATATGAATGGAGAAAAGACGCAGAGGTCACAGCATGTGCCGCATCATACCTTTCTCTTTTGATTTCTGTGTCAGTATTATGCGACTTTCATAAAAAGTAAGGCACTGTCTCATAAAATTACCTGTATTTTCATGGAGCAAGATAGAGGAGTTGAGGCTAAAGAAAATGCAGTTATGGCCCAGAACTCCTGAAAACACTGGAAAAAGACAACAACTAGCAAAGAAATTTGCTGAATTTAATTTATGAAGAGAGCTGGGGGAACATGAGGTATAGGGTGACGACTCAATTTCACTTTTAAATTGGAAATAGCAATATTAACATAGTTATTAAGAGAAAAATAGCTTGCTTATATTATTGCAAAGCATTCTAGAAAATTGATATGATGTTTAATATTAAAATTGTCTATGCTTTTAAGTTTTTTGGTGATATTTTATATTCATTCATTTCTAAAATGGTTTTATCTTTACTGCATTAGTTTGCTATAGAAATCTTTGAACTACGTTTTGAAGGAAGTATGTTGCAATTATATGCAAAATAAACCAAACCAGTATAAAGTCAGTCTAGACTCATAGATAATGCAAAATGTGAAGACATCAATGAGTAGTGGGAAGACCAGTAAGTTTTTAAGTTAAGGTGTGAATCCTTGTGTAACCTGTTAGTATATGAAATTACCAAGGTGGCTAATCTCTCAAAACTTCAGTTAACTGATATGGAAAGTTAAAATATAATACTAAGTCTGGCTATATATTCCCCACATCTTATATCCAACAAAATGCATAGAATAGAGCAGATACTCAATAACTGATAGTCATCTGCCCCCTTTCCTTCCACTACTGCCCTATGAAAGGATTTTAATCCTCAGCAAACACGAGACAATCAAGTGATCATTTTTGCCACAAGAAAATAATTGAAAAGCACCAAGTTTTTGTGGTTATAAGAAAAACTATGTAATAATTCATCTTTCCCAAGACACCATTAAATTACACCACTAAAGTTATTTTTCAAACAGCACAGCATATTTGTGATGGAAAAATACTGAGTAAGGAAGCAGCATGAAGAAAGCTACAATCTAGTATCTATGAGGAGGGAAGCAGCTGAACTACTGAGCAGAATCTTGAGAATCTCTGGGAGATGCTGTGAAGGAAAGAGTCAGAAGTAAAGCTAATGACAGTGTTAGCTGAAGTGTTATATACTAAACCATTTACCACCCTGAAATCTTTCCTAATCAGAGAATAAGTGGTAGTCTGATATTAAAAAGGGGACTGGGAAATTTACTTTTTAAAGGAATCGAATTAACCGTCTAAGGGAGAGTGAAGGCAAGCAGTGTGAATGTCAATGCTCCACAATAAATCCTTCCACAATCTGGCATTTTGGCTAACCCCATGAAAATGACAAGCTCCCTTCCCAATCAATCATCCTAAAGCTAAACTTGCCAGTTGACAAACTCACAAAGTTACACAGAACTCCTGGACTGCTTTTCTAATGGCTCATTTTAAAACACAGTTGGACAGCCGAGTGCCACCATTTACAAAAAGAAAAATTGATCCCAGAGCAAAGTAACAATTCAGGAAACAAAAGTAGTAGAAATGTGTTTACTCAGATAGACGTAAAAAGATATTGCATCCATAAAACAAGAATTAGTAGCTATGAAAAAGGAACAAGTAGATAATTGTTCTTTGATAAGAAAATTTAAAATATAATTACTGAGGAAGTCAAGCTGGAAGGATGCAGGGAAGGACACACAACTGGACCAGCTGCTGAGTTCAACTCTTCTCTGAGACAGTCTCCACTTATCGTGGGAAGACAGACCGCTCTGTCTTTGACTGGCCTAAGTCCTCACAGTTTCAAACTAAAATGGGGTTTCCCTAAATTCTATGAGCTCAAATCCAAAACTGCAGATTATAAGCCAGTTTGAGCCTCAACCCTCATCTTCTCCAACTTTTCTTCAATAAAACTGAAACCAATCACCACATCTTCACAAAGCCCCATACTTACTAATATCTTCAAGATACAGATACCAATAAGAGGTACTTCAATGACAATGGGACCAAGAAGATAACCCAAACCTTAGTAATAAGTGAATCCTAATGAGTAGTGGATGAAAGTGTGGAGTCACGGCGGCTGCAGTTAGGCATGCTTGATGGCTACGTGGTGACAGTGGCCTGTCAGTTTACTCAGCGTCGCAAATCTAACACTAGGGGTGAATGTTGTCCCATTGTACATAGTATACTAGTGGAATATGGGAGTCCCAGAATTAGGCTTTAAAGAAATTTAACTCTGAAAAAAAATGTCAATAGAGGCTTACAAACAGAAGGGCACACTGATCCAGAAAGTAACAGGAGAAGCACAGGGAATGGATAACTCTGTATTTGGAAGTACATTAACTAAGCCTTCATTCATCTCATGTATAGAAAAATTTGTAACATTTTACACAGATACAGTGTTATTAACAGAGTAGCAATATCTAATATTGACTGAGAGGATCTGTCCCTGTTTCCCCAGAAAATAAAGCCTCCTGCCCCAAATTCTGGTCTCGTTTCTCTGCTATCTCAAAGTAGAGTGATAGATCTTACAGGAGAGGTTGCATTTGTGATTTATCATGTGTAAGTGATTGTCTATGGGATAAAACATATGGTCTTGTTTACTGACATTAGCAAAATCAGTAGGTATTTCTATTTCCTTCCTGCCCCTATTCCCTGTACTTCTCAATGTCCGTCTTTACACAAATTTGACTCTTTTTTTGTTGTTGTTGTTTTAAAGAACATATTAATCTAAAAAAAATGTGAATCCTAAAATAAAACATTTCCATGGAAAATCTAGAACATAAAATCAGGGATATCTCCTAAAGTATAGATCCAAGGATCAACCTAGATTCATTCAATTAACATGAGTTCCAAAAACAGAAAAAGTAGTGAAGAAATTTATTAAAAAAAAATGCAAGGACATTTTCATAAGCGAAGGGATATGTGAAACATCATATTGAAAGGTTACAAGAGGGTGAAGCAAAATGAATTTTAATCATTCTTCCCCAAGACATCATCGAGAAGTTTCAAAACACCAAGGATAAAAAGAAGCTTTTGAAAGATGGCAGATGAGAGGCAAAAACAATACAGGAGACCCACTGAACAACAAAAATTAAACAGTGGTCTCATGTTTAAAATGGGGGGAGCAAATCTAGGTTATATACAATGTAAAATGAAATGAGCAAATACCTACTTCAATTGTGTTTTAATTACTCTTCATATTATTGTGTGAAAAAGAGGTGATTCTTTCTAAATAATAAACCTAAACAAAATGTAACAAATCTATCAAAGTGCATATTTATGTACAGTTAAACACACGTATATTTTCTAAAATTTCTGAATTTTAACTCAATTTATATATGTGTCCTTAGCTAAAATATTTATAGTTAATGAAGATGATAAACACTTTAAATTTACTACTTCACTTACTTCATGCTCACTCTAGAAAGACTGGCTGCAAATACACAGTGAATTTTTGGACTTAGATGCTGCTCTTCAAATCACAGGTGGTTGTAGCACATTAGAAACAGCTGGGTAGTGCTGGGTTTTCAAGAGATCAACACTTTCCCCTTATCAAAGTTCTGAACCAACTTGAAAGAGAAAGGAGAAAAGTACCTTCAGGACAGATAAAGTCCAGATTGAAGTAAGTGGCCTAATTGTGTATTAACAATGGGCTCCCTAACCACTCAGGCAGGAATGAGGCCTCCAGGGCTTTTTGCTTTGAGATATCTATCAGGCACAAAGCTGACCATAGCAGAACAAAAATCAAACTCCAAAGAGGAGGGGTGAGGTTGAGAGGAGATGGAGACTCTACTCAGCTCACCAGTGAAGTAACTCACTCCACTTCTCTTAGGAGAGGAAAGAGTATGTACGAAGTTAAAAGTATTTAGAGGGGGCCGGGCATGGTGGCTCACGCCTGTAATCCCAGCACTTTGGGAGGCCGAGGCAGGCAGATCACAAGGTCAAGAAATCGAGACCATCCTGGCCAACATAGTGAAACCCCTTCTCTACTAAAAATACAAAAATTAGGCCAGGCACAGTGGCTCATACCTGTAATCCCAGCACTTTGGGAGGCCAAGGTGGGCAGGTCATCTGAGGTCAGGAGTTCGAAACTAGCTTGGCCAACATGGTGAAACCCCATCTCTACTAAAAATACAAAAAAAATTAGCCAGGCATGGTGGCACGCGCCCGTAATCCCAGCTACTAGGGAGGCTGAGGCGGAGAATCACTTGAACCTGGGAGGCGGAGGTTGCAGTGAGCTGAGACCATACCACTGCACTCCAGACTGGAGGACAGAGTCTAAAAGAAAAATTTGTTTTAGACAGAGTCTAAAAAAATTATATATATATACACACACAAATTAGCTGGGTGTGGTGGTGTGCACCTGTAGTCCCAGCTACTCAGGAGGCTGAGGCAGGAGAATCGCTTGAACCTGACAGATGGAGGTTGCAGTGAGCCAAGACCACACCACTGCACTGCAGCCTGGCGACAGAGCAAAACTCCGTTTCAAAAAATAGAAATATAGAAAAAAAATATTTTAAAAAAATCCCACCAATATAGAAGGTTTCTGTTTATTGCTTGTTTTTATTTCCTTAGAAACCTGCTGGGGCCTAAGCTGAAACCATGAAATTAGAATCTCTCAAAGCGGGGTATGTAGCATCAAAAAAAGATTCCCAGCTCATTCTTATGTGCATCCTTACTGAGGCACCTTAGAAGGAAGTGAAAAATCATTCATAAATTGAGACCAATCATCTAATTCACCTGGTATATGTGTCTGATTTCTGAGGATGTTTAAGATGTAATAAATGTATTGATTCAACAAAGATTGACTTTGTACTATGTGCCAAACTCTGTTCTAGGCCCTTAGTGTGACCTAGAAAGAAACCAGAGAACCCTGCCTCATGAAGCTCATGCATCCCAATCATGGAAACAGGCATAAACAACTGACATGATAAAAAAATACATTGTTTAATTGGTTAAAGGGTGATAAGTGAGTATTACAGAAAAGAAAAGAAAAATTGGGCAACACAGTGGGTACTGGAATTGGATGTCAGCAGAACCAGATCACGTAAGACCCTGTAGCTTATTGTAGAACTTTAGCTTTTTCTTCGAGTAAACTGAGGGTCATTGCTGGAAACAATTTTATTTAAATTTTAAATGAATCACTCTGGACTTCTGGTTTTAGCTCTGATATGCAAAGAGCTTAGAAACTGTCATTCTCCTGTTTACAACAAGAAAAAGCTGAACAAAATAAAATCAGAACTTTTCCTGAACCCATCAGAATAACAGGATTACAGGGTCAACTGCCACTCTGAATCCAGAGAGACTGGTGAATCAAGAGAGATTTTAAGCTGAGGTGTTACCTGAAGCAGAAGCCACAGGAGCCATAAACTGAAACTAAGTCTACCTTTTATGGGCTCATCCATAGACTGGACAGATCTGAACAAGGAGTCAGTGAGCTTGAAGATAGGTCAACAGAAACTTCCAAAAGTGAAATGCAAAGACAGAAAGGAATCGGGGAAAATGAATATCCAAGAACTTTGGTATCATTTCAAATGGTGTGGTGTAACATAACTGATTTTAAAAATCACTGGCTACAGTGCTAAGACTGTGACTGGGTAAGGGGGGAAGCTAGAAAATCACTTAGGAGTCAATTTCAGACATCTAGAAGAAGAGTATGGTGATGTTAGCCAGGATAGCAACAGTGGAGCTGGTGAGAAGTGGTCAGATTATGGGTATAGTTTGAAATCCTATTAGCCTTTCCTTCTAATATAATGAATAGCTCATTTTTATGTCATGAGTTACAACTCACATGCATTGTAAAATCTGAGCTTTATAAAATCCTTAAAATCATAAAGAATACTTTATAGTGAACAAAACTAAGGTTCATGGAGATGCCAAATCAGATTTTCTAATGCCAAGCCGATTTTGGCTACGTAACTTTCAAGGATAACTTTGATCCTTTTGGAAGCTACCAGAGAAAGTATAACTATTTGGAAAGGAGGCTATACAGGCATACTTCATTTAAATGTGCTTCTTTTTACTGTACTGTGCAGATATTGTACTTTTTACAAATTGAAGGTTTGTGGCAACCATGCATTGGGCAAGTCTATCGAAACAATTTTTTCAACAGCATGTGCTAACTTAGTATGTCTGTATTACATTTTAGTAATTCTCATATTTCAAATTTTTCATTATTATATCTGTTATGATGATCTGTAATCAGTGATCTTTGATGTTACTATTGTAATGGTTTTGGGGTGCCTCAAACTGTGTTCATATAAGATGACAAACTTAATTGATAAGTGTTGAGTGTGCTCTGACTACTCCACCAACTGGCTGTTCCCCATCTCTCTCCCTCTCCTCAGTCTTCCCTATTCCCTGAGACACAAGAATATTGAAATTAGGTCAGTTAATAACTCTATAACAGCTTCTAAGTGTTCAAGTGAAAGAAGAGTCACATGTCTCTCACTTTAAGTCAAAAGCTAGAAATGATTAAGCTCAGTGAGAGAGAGATGTCGAAAGCTGACATAGGCTGAAAGCTAGGCCTCTTGCAACAAACAGCCAAGTGATTAATGCACAGGAAAAGTTAATAGAAATTAATAGTGCTACTCCAGTGAACACATGAATGATAAGAAATCAAAATAGCCTTATTGCTGATACGAAGAAAGTTTCAGGGGTCTGGATGTAAGATCAAATCAGGCACAACATTTTCTTAAGCCAAAACCTAATTAATAGCAGGGCCCTAACTCTCTTCAACTCTATGAAGGCTGAGAGATGTAAGCAAGCTGCAAAAGAAAAGTGGGGAGCTAGCAGAGGATGGTTCATTAGGTTTAAGAAAAGAAGCCCTCTCTATAACATAAAAGTGCAAGGTAAAACAGCAAGCACTGATGCAGAAGCTATAACAAGTTATCCAGGAGATCTAGCTAGCTGATAAAAGTCGTTACACTGAAAACAGATTTCCATTGTAGACAAAACAGCCTCATGTTGGAAAAAAGATGCCATGTAGGGCTTTCATAGCTAGAGAGAAGTCAACTCCTGGCTTCAAAGCTTCAAAGGGCAGGCTGACTCTCTTGTTACCAGCTAATGCAGCTGGTGACTTAAATTGAAGTCAATGCTTATTTACCATTCTGTAAATAGTAAGGCCCTTAAGAATTGTGCTAAATCTACTCTGCCTGAGCTCTGTAAATGGAACAACAAAGCCTGGACAACAGAACATCTGTTTACACCATGGATTACAAGATATTTTAAGCCCACTTGGTAAGACCCACTGCTTCAAAAGAAAGATGCCTTTACAAAGTATTACTGCTCATTGACAATGTACCTGGTCAGCCAAGAGCTCTGATGGAGATGTACAAGGAGATTCATGTTGTTTTCACGCCTATTAACAAAATATCCATTCTGCAGCCCATGGATCAAGGAGTAATTTCAAATTTCCAGTCTTATTATTTAAGAAACATATTTTGTAAGGCAATAGCTGTCATATAGTGATGCGTCTGATAGATCTTGGCAAAGTGAATTAAAAAGCTTCTGAAAATGAAGTGGCATTAAGAACATTCAGGATTCATGGGGGGAGGTCAAAATAGCAACATTAACAGGAGTTTGGGAGAAGAATTTTTTGTGAAGAGTCAACCGACATGGCAAAATTTGAAGAAACTGCCACAGCCACTGCAAACTTCAGAAACTACTGCCCTGATCAGTCAGCAGCCATCCACATTAAGGCAAACAGATTACGACTCATTGAACGCTCAGATTATCATTAGCATTTTTTAAGCAATAAAGTATTTTTAAATTAAGGTATCTACATTGTTTTTAGATATAATGCTATTGCACATTAAATAGTCTACAATATAATGTAAACATTACTTTTATATGCACTGGGAAAACAAAAAAATTGTGTAATTCACTTTATTGTGATACTCACTTTATTTCAGTTGTATGGAACAAACCCTCAATTTTCCCACAGTATCCCTGTACATTTATAGCCATATCACAGTCTTACAGCCAAAAGAGTACACTAGTATTGACACAAGAGCACTCTAAACATGGTTTAAACTGACAGGCCAATTGTGTCTACGTGGAGCCACAAATTTCCAAACAGGAAATATTCTGATTATTTTACTCTATTAATAATTGTAATGCATTCATTCAGGAAAGAGTTACAGTAGAGAAAGACCATGTAATAACTTGGTTCCTTTGCACATAGACACAGCCAGTGGCAGCATTTATTATCTGTGAATTCATTAACATGAAAATTTTAAACATGCTAATCATGTTGAATAGCAGCCGAGTTACACCTATTATTAATAATGGAATAATACCTATTGTTGTCACATTAGTGTAATGCAAGGCAATATGTAGTCACCTCTTACAATAACAACTCCAGCTCCGCTGTTCATAACTCTTCTCATCCATGGCTCCTAGATAGTTTTACAAACATTAATTAAGACTTACATTACTTCTCTGAGACTGGGAACTGCCGTAGTCATCATCTTGATGTGAGACTAGAGATTAAGCCATGTTATTAAAAGCACAGAAACAATGCTAGGATTAAAGCTCATGACAACAAAAGTTGAAACCTGAACTTTCAAACAATGTAAGGAATACATGCACCATTATCTTTTAATTGTACACTCATCACAAGCATATATATTTTGTAACTGATATTCATGACTTTGTGGAAACTGCACACTGATTGCAAAAGTTTTCAAAATAAAGTGTATTATTTTGCATATCAACATCTTAACATTTTCAAAACTAAAATTCTTTTAATAGGTAATCTTCATTGATATCGGAAGTTTATCTTTCATAGCCAGTTTGAGAAGGCAATCAGGTTTCCAGAATGTTGTTCCCTACCCCCAAGATTATATTGCAGTTTAGTTACAGGGTCTGGAATCGAACTTCTGATCCTCTAACTTTTCATCTGACTTGCTCTGCTGAGCCGTGCTGCATTGCACTAAAACAAAGCATGCTAAGAATTTGAATTCACTTTAGAAGGTCAGCTTTGCTGGAAGATTGCCACTTTTTTCCTCACCATTAAAAAAATTAGTAAAAAATAAAAAGTTATGTTCTGAAAGGTCATTTTATATTGTGTCCTCCACAATTTTAAAGTAAAGCTGAGAAAGTTTCAATGCAGTTAGCAGATTGCATTGAAGAATCTTCCAATTTTCTCGCAGATTATCTTCTATTTCATTAAGCGTCCTGTTAAAACATCTAAAGGTATTCAGTCTCATTTTCTTTCTTAACTTTTTATTACTTAAGAAGTGTTACACTTAAAGTATCAAGATTTAATCTAAGATCATTTTGATTGCTTTTAAGCATTAGCATAATCATGTGGCTTTATTAGGTTCAATTCTACACTCAGTCATTCTTTTAAAAGTCGGTATCTATATAAATGCCAAAAAATCACTTGTTGTCAGGGCTTTTTTTTTTTTTTTTTTTTTTTTCCTTCCTAGTATCTTCTAATATCTAGTACCTAAGCACTTCTGCACAGGCAAAATGACACAAGTGTCGAACAATAGAGAGACACTAAATATATCTTTTAACTACATTTTCTTTAAGAGGACAAGAGTGAAATAGATGAGATCTTTTACACATTAGAGTGCACAGAACCCACACTTTAAATACAGTGTAGAGCTAATGCTAACCTACACGACCATTTTCAATATCAAATTACCATCAGCAACTGGGGGCTGCTAAGCATACCACCAAACACTGCAGGATCTTTATACAAAGGAAACTTTAGTATTTTCTGGCTTTTAATATGGATATCAACATTTACTTTGTTAGCAAAAGCTCCCTTCTTGGGAGAAATATTGGGTTATTAAATAATGTAGGTTGCAGGTTTCTATATATATTATATCACCCCAGGTACTAATTTTTCAGGAAAATATGAAACAAGAGAGAGACAAAAATTTGTTCATTACTTTAAAGTAGTTTTGAAATATAAAGGGAGATCTTCCATTACACTTTTTTAAAGAACTATTGAGTAGCCTCTGGCTAACTGAATTAAAAAAAGAAAAAATATTCACTGCTTTTAAAATATGCATTCATTTTAATATATATGTGATAATTATATGAATATGAATATACCCTTTCACAAGATATTACATTTACTATAAACTCTGTATTACTTAATATTTGTGTCATTATTGAACTTCCAAAACAGAAAATATAATAAATTTTCAAGATATGGTAGAAAAGAGAAATGTTACCTATGTCATTAAAAATTTGTTCTATTCAATTAGTTCAACCATTGTGGAAGACAGTGTGGCGATTCCTCAAGGATCTAGAACTAGAAATACCATTTGACCCAGCAATCCCAATACTGGGTACATACCCAAAAGATTATAAATCATGCTACAATAAAGACACATGCACACGTATGTTTATTGCAGCACTATTCACAGTAGCAAAGACTTGGAACCAACCCAAATGTCCATCAATGATAGACTGGATTAAGAAAATGTGGCACATATACACCATGGAATACTATGCAGCCATAAAAAAGGATGAGTTCATGTCCTTTGCAGGGACATGGATGAAGCTGGAAACCATCATTCTCAGCAAACTATCACAAAGACAGAAAACCAAACACTGCATGTTCTCACTCATAGGTAGGATTTGAACAATGAGAACACTTGGACGCAGGGTGGGGAACATCACACGCTGGAGCCTGTCATGGGTTTGGGGGCTGGCAGGGGATAGTGTTAGGAGAAATACCTAATGTAAATGACGAGTTGATGGGTGCAGCAAACCAACATGGCGCATGTATACCCATGTAACAAACCTGCACGTTGTGCACATGTACCCTAGAACTTAAAGTATAATAATAAAAAAATCTATTAGTCTTTCATTAAGATTTGGGAAAATGTTCTTGAAATTTCTTAAAAAGTCATTAAGGCAAACAGCTTGATATATTATTTGAACAAGTTATTTATTGCTTTTATTTATTTTAAGAGAACTTCTTATTCCACTTGAAAAATTAATACATTAAAATAGGCTAAGTTCTTGTTAGTAATTTTGGAGCCATGTAAATATACAGAATCACTATTTCTGTATTAATAGAATCATTAATACTATAGAGACCAAATGTTCTGTTTGATTAAAAAGTTCCTGAACTAAATCTTGACTAAGATTTCATTTTAACACTACAGAGCACAGCGAGATTATTTCACATGTAAAAATTTAGAGCAACTCTAAATAGTTTTCTCTTTGATAACAGAAGAATCTTCAGCATTATTCTTATTGTTCTGAATGCTTTAAACAGCATTGCTTTCCAAACTGCCTGCCTACAAAATTCATCTTACTGTAATTAAACAAAGATCTAAATTAATAATGGAATTATTTAATATTGTCTATTTGAATTTTGAAAATGTCCACCCTAAAGAGTTAGAATACTTTGGATTGACAGACTTGGTTGATACTGACTTATTCATTCCCCCAATAATTAAACAATGGAAATGTTTTCTTCTCCTGGCCAATTCTAATTCATTAATGTAATCAATATGAAAAGAAGATCCCTATTTCCCATTTAGGTAGAGTATTCATCCATATCATCTGCTGTACATCATCAAGGCATCAGGATATAATTTAAGGAGAGATGGTCGAAGGCACAATTTTGCACCAACTGAGAGTTATATTTGGTGAGTCAGGACAACAATCCCCTCCCACTGATTATAAGAAGGCTCTGCCAATCTATGCTGATCTTATGCAACTAGTTCTATAGGTGATTTCTGCTAAAGTGCAATGAGATAAAAGAACATCATAAATATGTTCTCTAAACATTTCCAACTATATACCTCAATACACCCATCCATAGACTACAAGTCTGACTTACCTATAAAAGATAACATAAAATAAGCAATAATAAAAAGACTTCTACTTGTTTTAGTCTTTTATCTCTATTTCCCACCTTTAAGATGAAAATAGTAATGATCATGCTTCTCCTTCCTGAAGAATGAAAGCTTAACTTATATTGAGACTATCAGTCATCTATTATTTGTAAGAATTATTCATCTGAGCATATGCCACATGTTTTTGTTTACTTCATGTAATAGTAGATGGTATCATGACAAGAGAATTAAAAATATTTCTTATTTCATAAAGTGTCAGAAATCCCTGGCCCAAGGCTACTGATGAAACCCTGCCAAGACACACATATGATCTATAACATCCTCATAAAACATTCTTCTATGGCCTCACCCTTTATGTAATGCAATCATCACTGAAATAAGTTAGATTTTCATGGCATAGCACCTACCAGCTAGCTAAAAGAACGTCTCTCTATGTGAAATATCAATAGCTACAAAGAGCTGATTTTGACACACAAATCAGTCATTTAGAAATTAATGATTAAAACAGTATGTACTCCATGCTTTTACAACTTTTTAAGTTTTCTATAAAATAATCATATAGATATAAAACACTGGGTGTTTTATATTTATATATATTAATAAAACATACTAACATATTAAAACAAACATACTAACAAAACAAACATACTAACACTGAAATGTTAGGTGAGCTAACCAGTGAAAGTAAAGACTATTGTTTATTTCTTTCTAAATTATTGTTATGAACTATCTCTATTTAAACAAATAATGGTTCCTGATTAGAGATCAGAACTTCCACCTATTTGTTTATACATCAATTCAGTTTCTAATTGCTTATGTCTGCACTTGAAGCTTCAGTACCTAAGGCTTTCGAGATACTTTCCCTCTGAGAAAGATTTGATAACATTTTTCCTGTTTGTTTTTCTCATCTTTCATTCAGTTTCTGATAAAGTAAAGTTTCTCAGCTTCAATACTACATATTAACATTGGGGGCCAGATAATTTTGTGACGTTTCTTTTCTTTTTTTTTTTTTTTTTTTTTTTTTTTTTTTTAGGCGGTGGGGTGGTTAGGAGAATATCTGGTGGGATGGGAGTGGAAAGAAAGGAGGTGGAGTGTCCCATGCTGTATAAAATGTTTGGCAGCATCCCTGGCCTCAACCTCCCTCCTTTTCATGACAACCAAAACTCCTCCAGATATTTCCACATGTCCCGGGACTGAGGCTGAGGGCACTGGGAGAGGGAAAAATCATTCCTGGTTGAAAACCACTGTGATAGAGCCTTTAATTGATTTTTAACTATAGCCCTATCAGTTATTTTTTTCAGATTTTAACCTGAAAAAAAAAAAAAAACCCTTCAATTTGAGATTTCCCTTTCTACTTAGGTTAGGGAAAGTTTTTTGTTTTCCCCCTCTCATCAAGCCCGTATTCACCGTCTTCCTTCAGAATTATAATAGTAAATATTTTTTAATTAGAACAAATTTTCAAAGGAAGTATAAAATGCTTAACCATTGTGTGTACATGCTTTAGCCAAAATATTTTATTTCTTTAAATATATCATAAGAAAATAAACAGACACCAAGATGTGTGTGCAACCAGTACAGATTTTGATAGGAAAATATTAGAAACAATGCAATTCTCCAACAATAGGAAAGGGACTAGATAAACTACAATCCTGACATATTGGGAAATGTTATACGGCATTTTTTTATAGGTTGGTGCAAAAGTATTGCAGCTTTTGCCATTAAAAGTAATGTTAAAGAGTAAAATTTATGTGCAAGAAAAGTAATCAAAATATTTTGTGAAAAGACTACATACAAGCAGCCAACAAACATAAAAAAAGCTCCACATCACTAATCATCAGAGAAACACAAATCAAAACCACAATGGATATTATCTCACACCAGTCAGAATGGCTATTAACAAGTTAAAAAAAAAAACAGATACCGGCAAGACTGTGGAGAAGAGGGAACGCTTATACACTATTGATGGAAATGTGAGTTCATTCAGCCACTGTGGAAAGCAGTTTGGAGATTAATCAAAGGACTTAAAACAGAACTACCACTCAGCCCAGCAATCTCATTACTGGGTATATATCCAAAAGTAAACAAATCTACCAGAAAGATACATGCACTCACATGTTCACCACAGCACTATTCCCAACACTGGAGACATGGAATCAACCCAGGTGCCCATCGGTGGTGGTTTGGATGAAGAAAATGCTGTACATATACACTTTGGAATACTATACAGCCATAAAAAACAAAATTATGCCCTTTGCAGCAAAATGAATCCAACTGAAGGCCATTATCCTAAGCAACTTAATGCAGAAACAGAACACCAAACACATGTCCTCACTTATAAGGGGGAGCTAAACATTTGGTACTCATGGACATACACATGACAACAGTAGAAACTGGGAATTAGTAGAACGGGGAGGGAGAGGGGGGGAAAGTGCTGAAGAACCACCTATTAAGTGCTATACTCAGTACATGGGTGATGGGATCAACCATAACCCAGACCTCAGCATCATGTGATATACCCTTATAACAAACCTATACATGTACCCCCCTAAATATAAAAGTTGAAAAAAAAAAGCCATTTGTGAAAACCCCACAGAACAGCATGCACATTACAGTACCATTTGGTAAACTATAAAATGCACATTAAAAAAACTGGAGGTACAGACACCAAATTATTAACAGTGGATATCTTGGGGAGATATATATATATCTTGGGGGTATATATATATATATATAGAGAGAGAGAGAGAGAGAGAGGGAAAGAGTTATCTTTTATATTTTCCTTGGAGTTTTCTATGATTTATGTGTTAGTCATGTATTCCTTTTATAAGCATCAAAGAGGGTCAATTTATTCATTTTCAGCTATTATATTGACAATTAAAAATTCTTCATGGATATATGGCTGTTTCTCCAAACTTTCAGAACTACATTAAAATGGGTGAATTTTACTCTATATCAAATATTTGAATGCAATTATGAATTCTGTGGCAACACACCAATACATAGCCACATGATAAGCTTCTAATTTATTAAGAAACATTGCATTTACCATGATGTTGTGTTCCAAACTTGGTATTTATAATTTTACTGCAAAAAAATTATTTAATCTTTAATGTATGTAGAACTTTTTTAACTGAATTTTAAGAGCATTCACAATAATATCAGATATTTTCCTTTAACAGTATTTCTAAACTCTTTACTTTGGCTCTATGAATTGAATAGGGAAAAGAAGGTTTCAGGCCGGCCGCGGTGGCTCATGCCTGTAATCCCAGCACTTTGGGAGGCCGAGGCGGGAGGATCACGAGGTCAGGAGATCGAGACCATCCTGGCTAACACGGTGAAACCCCGTCTCTACTAAAAATACAAAAAAAAAATTAGCCGGGCATGGTGGTGGGCACCTGTAGTCCCAGCTACTCAGGAGGCTGAGGCAGCAGAGTGGCGTGAACCCGGGAGGCAGAGCTTGCAGTGAGCCGAGATCGTGACACTGCACTCCAGCCTGGGCGACAGTGAGACTCCGTCTCAAAAAAAAAAAAAAAAAAAAAGAAGGTTTCATTAGGGTAGTTGACTAATTTCTAATTTTCCACTGAAGCATCTAATAGCACAGATATAAAATTGGCATCATTTAACTATGTCTGAAGTTCTGCTAACAGGACCAAAATAGTAACAGTTTTCACTTTAGTTTTCAAATATGCACAAGAAAACTTGAATTTGAAAAAGAGCAAAATTAATTTAAAAGAAGACTCATTAGGTCTAAATACAATGCATGCTTCAAAGAGTAACATGTAGATACAGTTTCTGCAGCTGCTTGCTTGGGGTTAAATCATCCTTTTTGGCAACCCCTAAAAGAAACCATTCACTTTGGAAGTAGATGACAATGCTTCTTCAGCAGGTATTGGTCTTCCGGTTTTCATGTAATCAGTGATATCACCATAGCTCCAATGCCAGATGGTGAATACCCACAAACATTTTGTAAAACATTAATAGAAAATCAATATTTAATTTATCCTTAAATCTGTACTTTTATTTCTTAACCTCATTGCTGAAAAAATTGTGTTTTTTTTTTTACAAAATAAAAATGCAGTACAGAAAAATAAAACGAATAGTCTTAGATTCACATCATAAAATAAATAAAACCATCCTCAGAAGGGTGTGTAACAGGGCCTGGGTTAGAGTGAGGTGGATGAGGCATTCTTTCAGGGACAAAATTTAAGTGGGCAGCAAAAATGGCAGTAATCAAGATAAATAGTGTTTAAGTGCAATCTTCGTAAAAGATTAAAACTAATCCATGATGAAAAAATACAAATTTTCTAATAAGGACACCGTTACTTGTTTTAGGACCCTGCATTATTATGCAATGGGAACGTTGTTTTTAATTTGACCATGATTTCTCCACCTGCCCCCTGGGGCTATGGCATCCCCTGTGGACAAGTTTATGAAGGTTGTCAGTGGCAGGTAAACAGATTGAGAGCAACAAAGGGCTTTATATAAAGTCTTTTTAAAAATTATACAGTTTATATCACATACTAAAAGCACTCAAAATAACACTTTCAGAAATCTAAAAATAATGACTATATTCCACACTAGTAGGCTTTTCCTGCGTATCAATTTAGTTGTTCTACTGATAAGAAATTATTTTTGACAGAGTAATATACATATTATTGAATGAATATAAAAATATTTCTGCTATAAACAAAAATAGCAGATCCTCATCCCATGGTCTTTAAGGAATGTAAAAAAGAACAATTATAAAAGTTAAAAATGTTCTTAGTAATAAAATTCAGTGCTATTTTCCACGAACATTTCTCGTACTAAAATTGTATTTGTGAAACACTGTCCTTAAAGCTGCCACTTAATTATATGTGAAACCTAATCAGGTCACTTATTTAAGGAAAGAGACTGTAGGATTTCATTAAACACTAAGCCAAAAGCAATTGAATTCTGGAGTTTATTTATTCTTCTATTTGTATAGGAAGTTATCTAGAAATATTACTTCAATTAGAGTTTTTGTATTAGCTTTTCTCATTCTTTCAATGTTAAAATAAATATTTTTATATCTGAATAATTTAAATAATTTTTCCCTAAGGCTGAATTACTGTTATTTTCCTATGGTCTATTTTTCTTGAGTTAAAACTATTGTTAGGTCCATTATGAGTAAAATATCAATAAGGAGATAAGAATAGCATAAAGCCATCATGTTCCACGGACTGCACAGATTAGATGCAAATTGACTCAGGGAGAGGAAAAAAAGCAGGTCTCCCAATCTTCACGTTATCTCTTCACCACACCTCCAAAAAAAACGCTTGCAAATAACCTTAAATAATCAGTGGTTTTAGTAGCCGAGAGTTGCCTTTAAGGAAGTCAATGAAACCCCTCCTTTCATAATTGTTTTATTTCTCATTCTTGCATGATTAAACCATAGAAAAGAATACTTCAAGCTTGTTTAAAGCAGTTCCTTCAAATCTTGTTCCATCAGTTCTGTGGCAGTTCAATCAATGTTAGATAGCATCAAAAATCTATTTCCTGTCCCTGACAAGAGAGTCTATAAGATTATCTGTTTTGAGTGACAAATGCAAACTCCATACTATCTCAAGTTGCCAACTACACTTTTTTTTTAACCTCCACGCATTATTGGAACTACAGTCAAAGCCAAGTTCCTTTAATTACATAAAGCTTTAATTTTTAATTATGATTGAAAGATAGTGAAAAGGTAAGCCACCAAATCACCTCAAAGTCACTGAAATGCTCAGATTGTTTTCTGCTGGGTGTTTCCTTCATATTAACCAGTTGCAGCCACAGTCCTTTAAAATTAATTTCCTTCAAATGATCATCAAAAATGAAACAGAAGATGCCAATGAGATTCTGAGAATGGTGTATCCACAAAATTGCCAGACACAGTTTATTAGGAAAAAAAAAAAACACAAATCTCAACAGTCTTCTATTTCTTTTCAAGACAAAAATTAAAATACAGAAACTCATCACTATCTTTTATAGAAACATCTCAAGGCATAAATATCTAAAATCCACATGCTAAATCAGAATCTCTGCTGGTCATCTCACTTCACTTTTATAACACTTTTTTTTTGAAAATAAAAATAATTATTGTTAAAAGTTTTGGGGAAAAGCAGAACAAAAATAGCAATAACTAACAAATACTTAACCCTTAGTATCAAGTAATGAAGTAACTGTATTAACTCACTTAATACTTAACACAATTCTTCATGTTTGGTACCGTTATTATCACCATTTATATAATGTAAAAACTGATATAGAAAGTAGCATGTGTGGGACTCAAACTCAAACAACCTGGCTCCAGGATTCACACAGAATTAAAAGTTAAAATTTACCCACAATAGGCCAGGGCGCGGTGGCTCCCGCCTGTAATCCCAGCACTTTTGGAGGCCAAGGCGGGCGGATCACGAGGTCATCCTGGCTAACATGGTGAAACCCCGTCTCTACTAAACATACAAAAAAATTTAGCCGGGCATGGTGGCGGATGCCTGTAGTCCTAGCTACTCTGGAGGCTGAGGCAGGAGAATGGCCTGAACCCGGGAGGCAGAGCTTGCAGTGAGCCAAGACTGCGCCACTGCACTCCAGCCTGAGCAACAGAGCGAGACTCCGTCTCAAAAAAAAAAAAAAAAAGAAAGAAAAAAAATTTACCCACAATAGCACACCTCAGAGACCAAACTTTATGTATTCTCTCTCCCCCACTTATTCTTCTCAGTGAATTTTCAAATAGATTTATGATGGTTCCAAAAAATGCACAATTGAAATGTCAATTTTATAGGGAAAATTAGGCAAAAAACCCACACCAAACATGTTTTGTTCCTTCATGAACTGATGCATAGTTCTTATTACAACCTTTTTTTGTATGAAAATACTGGGGTTGAAATTTGCACTCTAAACTCATATATAAAGATAAACGTAGCTTTTTTATTGTTCTATATTCCACAAATCTACTAAAAGAGAAAAAAGATGAACTGCCAATTAAAGGTAACTACATCTCATTTTGTTTAAGAAACAATCTCTTTTTTATAAATATTCACTCAACTCTAAGTTCATACACTATGCATCTATTTCTCTCCATTTTGGTTTTCTTTCCAGACCTTTTTCCTTTCCCAAGTTAGCGATTTTGCAGAGAGAAGCTTCTGTATCCTCAACCTCAAGGAATTAGAAAAAGAAACCAGTACCAAGAACTACCTCCTTATGCCCTTCTCTACCCACGGCCCCCATCTCTGAGCTTATAGATTGACCCTAAATGTTTGAATAACTTTGGTCAGGTCTACAAAATATTGTATGGTTCCGTGGGAGCTCAGCCACCTCAAGGAATAATGCCCCTCTCTCTGTAGTAACAGTCCCAGCAGAAACTGAGTTTGGCTGCCACTCTGGTTATCATCTCAGTTTAAGAGGGCCACCTTTTTTCTACAAGGTCTCTTTTTTCCTCTCTGAAGCAACATTTTCTACCCGAAGTCAATAATTGTCTTTCTTGGCTCCCTTCATGACTTCCATGGGAAAGAAGAGGGACAGATACTGGTAGCTTCAGAATATTCCATATCTACGTAGTCTAGGGGAATTAAATTGTGTTAAGTCAGCCCCAACAATCCACAGACTTCCATCTACAAGCCTGCACTGTGTTGGGTTTCTCTGGAGGGGTTTAGAAATTCTCTAAGAAGCACAGGTGATAGATTTTCACTGAAAATTTTCTGTCAAACCCATCTGGTATTCCTGTAAGTCTGCAATTACTTATCCACTCCCCTTCAGAGAGTCATTCCTTTTGACAGAAGTAAAATGCTTAGGTCTTAAACACACACATGCACACAGACTCAGCCACAAAATGACTTTCTATTTTATCTTCATGTCTGGTAGGAGTTGCTCCAGGTCAATGACTCTCCAGCCTCAGGGAACATCAGAATCATCTGGAGGGCTTCTTAAAGCACAGATTACTGGACCCCATTCCCAGAGTTTCTAATCCAGTATGGCTGGGGCAGAGCCTGAGAATCTGCAGACTAACAAGCACCCACATTCATACGGGTGCTGCTGTTCTGGGGACTGTGCTTAGAGAACAAGGGCACTGGGCCTTGCTGCTCAAGGTGTAGTTCATGGCCAAATAGATGAGCATCACTGAGGTATGGTTTAGAAATTCAGAGTCTCAGAACCCACGCAGACCTACAGAGCCAGAGCCTGCATTTAAACAAGATTGTCAAGTGAAGGCACACTGAAGTTGGAGAAGCACTGCTCTAGGTGATATTTTCTTCTTTTTTATTTTATGATCTTTGATACTACTCTCCCATGTCTGGACAATAAACTTCATGCTTTAGCCTATATGCAGACATAGCCTATATGCAGACTTTAGCCTATATGCAGACTTTGCTCCTAGAGGAGCAAAGAGAAAATACATTTCAGAAACATAATTCCCAATTCATAAAATAAACCAATTTTCAGATTTTTGTTATTACATTTTTTTCTCCACAATTGACTATGAAATCTTGCTTTCCTATTTTAAGTGAACTAAGTTTGGTACAAACATGGAACCTCTGATATATTTTCTAACCTACTAAAAGTCTTATTTTACATATTTAAGTAAAGTATTTTAGTTTTCACTATATTGGTCTAGACTATATATTTCTTATTTTTAGTTTGTTTTTTAGTTCGCCTCTTGGCTGGATCTTTTTCCATTATCTTCCATACCATTCATTGTTAGTATATGGTTACTGCTCTTTACAGCCACTGTTTTTATTGTTTCAACGGTCATTTTGAAACAAGCACTTAGCGAACATTCTTATCCATTCCAATGTATTGCATTCCTTATTCATAATTCATGTGTACTATTCCTAACAGAATTTTGGTTGTTTGTTTAATCAGAGCAGAATTTTAGAAAAGTGGGAATTTTTTTCTTTAAGGAACTACCTTCAAGATGGAACATTTCTATTCTTGTTCCTATGTTTTAATTTGTTACTTTCTGATTTTATTTTTATTATTTCTCTTCTGCCACTTTTCAGGTAATGTCTTTAATTTATCTGGTACTAATGATATAATCATATTTTTGTTTGATTTATCTTGTCTTGTTTTTAAACATTCTATATCTTTTGTTTTAAATATGGTCAAAGCATTGTAAACACTAGGCAGTGGGGTTTTTATGTGATTAATCAAATTTGAGACTTTCAGAAACTTTTATGATGGGATTTTAGTTCATTCACATTTATTATCAATGCTGCTAAACTTGGTATAATACTGTCATCTTAGTTTTTTGCTTTTTAAAAAATGTTTACTTGACATTTATTTTCTCCTTTAAAATTTTTAGTTTATTTTCCTTTAGCTATTCAGAAATTGTGTTCATTTATTTGAAATAGTTATTACTTTCCCTTTTTAAAACCACTTGAATCTAAATGTCCCTAATTATCAGTGTTAATAATGTAATCACATCTGTTAATTTGCACCTATGTTATAGAAGAAAATTAGCTCTTTTATTTCAAATCACTTCCTCATTTTGTCATATAATTGGATATTTTAGAGAATGTTATTTGTTTTAGCTTGTGTTCCTTTAATAATTAAAAATAGAAAAATAAATCTTAGATATTAAAAAAACATTGATAATATTTATTCTGTTAATATCAATCAACAGATCTAACCAAAATTATAACAAAACTGGAAAATGGAGGAAGAACTGCGCATGCTTATTATGGGGACAGTGGGACTGTAGGGACAGAAAGCTAAATTCACTTCATTCTATGAAAAATTAGTAGATAACTTCTGAAAATGAAAAAGTAGAAATAGCAATGTCAAAATACTACTTAGAGATGTAGATGCAAAAGCCAGAAAATAAATCAACTTAAAATGTAAGTTGGGAATATAAGATGAGAAAAGAGAAAAAGAACTTCAATATTTTATGACAAAAACTTGTAGGACCATTTCGCTATTTAAACAAAGTACACTCATAACTTTAAAAAATAAAAATTAAATTTAAAAAATAAATTGCACACGTTATTACAGTACAAAGATAGCAAACTGGCACTGACTTTACTATATTTTCTTTTAGAGCTCTATATGTTCAATCCATTATTAACTATACAAAACAATGCTTTCTAAAGTTTCTTCATGCTTTTTGGTAATAAATTTTAACTTAAAGACTACTCTATTTCCACCTTGAGTACTACCCTCACTTTTACTGACAAGTATTTCATAGGCATAATATTGCTGTTTGTTTGACTTTCTGCTTCCTCAGAGGTGATGAACGGAAGTCTTCTCCCCAAACCAAGAATTAAACCAGAGGCAGCATTCTTTAAGATTTCCCTCCTTTTCCATCTTGTTGTTTCAGAATTCTCCCAATAGATGTTAAGCCAAAAGTTTGGCCAATATAAGTTTATATCATTATTTCATATATCATTATGATAGATGCAGGAGGCAGATAAAGGAGGGTCCCCAGAGAATCTCCGACCTGCCCCACAAGTGTTTACATTAGATGCTTTTGTGCAGATGAGTAAACCTGCCCAGGGTTTTGTCTGGGCATGCCCACAATGCACTGGGGTCCACCTGCACACTGGGAGAATGGGGTGGGCACCAGGAATTCATGCCTTATGGAGCAGGGAGGAGCCTGGCCCCTTCAGCTCTTGAGTGGTGGCCTGGTATTCAATCTGTGAGGCGGGAGCCTATTGGCAAGACCCCCTCTTTCTTTGCTAAGAGTTTCCTTTTCACCTAATAAATCCACCTCCTCACCCTTTAAAGTGTCCATGTGCCTAATTTTTCCTGGCTGTGAGACAAGTACCTGGATTTTAGCTAACCTAAGGAGCAAAAAAATCCTGCATCAATTATTTCAATAATTTGGCAGTCTGTGAGAAGAGGTGAGAATGTAGGCTCTGGAAATTACCAGTACTGGAAACTGATTTCAATACTATTTCTTCTCTAGTGATGCTTCTGACTGGCACTTTTCCTGATGCTGTCACCAATATTGTCAGAAATAAACCTCCATCTGCTGCTGACTTTCTCCTTATAGTGTTCAGTGGGGAAAACTTGGGTTTATTACGAACACTTTATTAATCTTTGTTTATCTATAGAGAAAATGATTCTCCAAATGTCCTTCCAGATAATCTTCATTTACGTATAGAGAAAATGATTCCCCAAATTTGTTAAGTCATGCCTGACACCTGCATCATTTTCAAATCAGAGATAGTTAAGAGGAGCTGCTAAATAATACACATAGACTTCTGTCTTAGTTAGCTCAGGCTGCTGGAATAAAAATACCAGAAACTGGGTAGTTTAAACAACAAACACTTAATTCTTATAGTTCTGGAAGCTGGAAAGTCCAAGATCAAGGCCTGGTTTCTTGTCAGGAGGACCTGCTTCCTGACTTGCAGATATCTACCTTCTTGCTGTATCCTCTCAAGGGAGGGGTGAGGGTAAGCGCTCTTCTGTATCTTCTTATAAGGACACTAATCTCAACATAAGGACTCCACCCTTGTCACTTATCCACCCCCTGCTCCAAGGTAGTATCTACAAATGCCATCACAATGGGGAACAGCGTTTCAATATATGAATTTTGAGGGGACACAAACATTCAGTCTATAGGAACTTCTTTCATTAAGGGGGATCTGAGTCCTCTCTGGCAAAAGTCAGTTATTTAATTGTATGTAGGGCTCTGAAAACCACTATTAATGAGTTACAGAGTAAAGAAGTATTAAGATTTTAACAACTTATATGCCCTCATCCCTTCTCTGGCTTCTCAGAGGCAAACATCCTTACATTTGGGGTCATCTTCTGAGTTAATTTTGTCATGCAAAATCTGTGTAAGAGAGTGAAGAGAAAATAAAACAAGAACAACAAAAAAGGCCAAAGAAAACATTAGCTAGAGAATCAGAAAAGATCCTCATGAATTGGTATCAAGGAAGCTTCTAGAATTAGGATTTGGGAGTGTAAAAGAGAGTTTTAAGGAATGACTGGCATCATTGGATAGGGTATAATGACTGGTAGTTACAGGTAGGAGGAATTTTACATTAATAATTGTAACGGGCTGAATTGTGTTCTCCAAAAGATATATGCATGTCCTAATCCCTGTGACTGTTACCTGATTTTGAAAAAGAGTCTCTGTAGATATAATTAAGGATCTTGAGATAAGAAGACTATCTTGGATTACCTGGGTGGACTCTAAATGCCATCACAAGTGTCCTTATAAGAGAAAGGGAGTAAGAAATTACACAACACGCAGAAGGCAATGTGAAGATGCAGGCAGAGACTGGAGTAATTCGTCCACAAGCCAAAGAATACCCGAAGACACCAGAAGCTAGAAGAGTCAAAAAAAAGAAAAAAAAATTCTCTTCTAGACCCCTCAGATGGAGTGCTGCTCTACTGACACCTTAATTTCAGATGTTTAGCCTCTATAACAGAGAATCAATTGCTGTAAGCTACCGAGTTAGTGGAAATTTGGTAAGGCAGACGCCCAAAATCAACACAATAATGCATTCTCAAAATCAATACAATAATATATTTGTTGACAATTTTCAAGGGATGTGGTAAGAATTTGAAGTATTTTTAATTATACTTTAGCTACCAAACCCTATTTCTTTAAATACGGTTTAAGGATGGAGCCAAGTAAAGGGATTGAGTCATTGAACAGAATAACAACTAATATTAACTGAATGTTTCCAATATGCAGGCACTTTTCTGGGCACTGTACATACATTAATTCTCTTTTTCACCAAAGAAAAATTTGAGGCTTAGGGGTTTTAGCAACTTACCCAATATCACAGAGAAAGTGCTCATTAGTAGAACTATAATTTAAACCGAGGTCTTCTGAATTTGAAACCCAATCTCCTAGTGGCATTACATTGCTTCTCATTTCAATTTGCAGCCGAGGGAGGAATTAGATGCTATGTGCCTGTGCCTTTCTTATCTAAATGTCTTCCTCCCTTTTATCAATTAAAATATTAAAATTATATTTTAGTTCATATGAAAATTTATCTAAAGTTATCCACTGATATTGTATCAACACAACTTTGGAAAAACACAAATGTCTCTGCTACCTGGGGTCTCCAATGTTGGTATTAGAGGTACCCAGTCTGCTGTTTCCAACACCATGCAGTTCCCTAACTCTGAGAACCTTCCCCTTCTCCTCTTGACCAGCTTACTCTTAAGAGTTACCTCTAGGATCTCCCTGGGACCCTCACTCATTAACTCTGCTTTTTACCTTCATAACACTTATGAAATCATTTTTTAGGATGACTATTGTCTATACCAGAACATCTTTTGAAACTAAAAGATGTATCTGTAGATTAATTATACAAGGAAGTATGGTCACTCTAGCTATTTATTTAATGGGTTGGGTATGTTGTCCCTGTCTTTCCTTTGGAACTATAAGTACTGGAGTAGAGAGATATGATTTATTTCTGCTCCTCATTTTATCCCCAACGCCTGGAAGAGTGTCTGGCACTCAGTGAATACTCAATAAATACTTGATGAATGAATTCATATCAACCTTGATAATGTGAGAGAATTTTTTATACGGTGGTAAGAGGCATGATTGATATTCTTACAGTATATGGTAAAAATTATTTAAGATTCTTAAGTACCTATCCTGGAAAAATACTGGAATTATGAAGTGATTTAAATTATTGAAAATTACCTATGCCAAAGTATAATGAACATGTCCAAATCGGATTAACACCAACTTACATAAGGCTATTGTAGCACAATGAGGCAGGTACTTCTTTGCTTGGGCACAGCACAACCACAAACACTTGCTATGGCAAGTCAGACTTTCATCTCATCCAATTTGATCTTGTTACTAGAGCCACAGACTGAGTCACCTCTAATATATAATCCAATTTATTGTAGCACTCTACACTGAGAATTCTGTTGCTCAGAATTGTGTGAAACATTAAAACATATTTCGCACTTTCAGAAAAAAATATTGAAATGTTTAGAAGGCCATGGAAATTATCTTTAATCTACAATCCTGCTAAAAGAGCTAAAGCTCTTGCATGATGCTTAGTAAATTGGTACATAAAATGTTAAGTTCCGGGGGGAGGAGCCAAGATGGCCGAATAGGAACAGCTCCGGTCTACAGCTCCCAGCTTGAGCGACACAGAAGATGGGTGATTTCTGCATTTCCATCTGAGGTACCGAGTTCATCTCACTAGGGAGTGCCAGACAGTCAGCACAGGACAGTGGGTGCAGCGCACCGTGAACCAGCTGAAGCAGGGCGAGGCATTGTCTCACTCGGGAAGCGCAAGGGGTCAGGGAGTTCCCTTTCCTGGTCAAGGAAAGCGGTGACAGACGGCACCTGGAAAATCGGGTCACTCCCACCCGAATACTGCCCTTTTCCGACCGGCTTAGGAAATGGCGCACCAGGAGATTATATCCTGCACCTGGTTCAGAGGGTCCTACGCCCACGGAGTCTCGCTGATTGCTAGCACAGCAGTCTGAGATCAAACTGCAAGGCCGCAGCGAGCCTGGGGGAGGGGCGCCGGCCATTGCCCAGGCTTGCTTAGGTAAACAAAGCAGCCGGGAAGCTCGAACTGGGTGGAGCCCCCCACAGCTCAAGGAAGCCTGCCTGCCTCTGTAGGCTCCACCTCTGGGGGCAGGGCACAGACAAACAAAAAGACAGCAGTAACCTCTGCAGACTTAAATGTCCCTGTCTGACAGCTTTGAGGAGAGCAGTGGTTCTCCCAGCATGCAGCTGGAGATCTGAGAACGGGCAGACTGCTGACTCAAGTGGGTCCCCGACCCCTGACCCCTGAGCAGCCTAACTGGGAGGCACTCCCCAGTAGGGGCAGACTGACACCTCACATGGCCAGGTATTCCTCTGAGACAAAACTTCCAGAGGAGGGATCAGAGAGCAGCATTTGCGGATCACGAAAATCTGGGGTTCTGCAGACACGGCTGCTGATACCCAGGCAAATAGGGTCTGGAGTGGACCTCTAGCAAACTCCAACAGACCTGTAGCTGAGGGTCCTGTCTGTTAGAAGGAAAACTAACAAACAGAAAGGACATCCACACCAAAAACCCATCTGTACATCACCATCATCAAAGACCAAAAGTAGATAAAACCACAAAGATGGGGAAAAAACAGAGCAGAAAAACTGGAAACTCTAAAAAGCAGAGCGCCTCTCCTCCTCCAAAGGAACGCAGGTCCTCACCAGCAACAGAACAAACCTGGACGGAGAATGACTTAGACGAGTTGAGAGAAGAAGGCTTCAGAAGATCAAACTACTCCAAGCTACAGGAGGAAATTCAAACCAAAGGCAAAGAAGTTGAAAACTTTGAAAAAAATTTAGACGAATGTATCACTAGAATAACCAATACAGAGAAGTGCTTAAAGGAGCTGATGGAGCTGAAAGCCAAGGCTTGAGAACTATGTGAAGAAGGCAGAAGCCTCAGGAGCCTATGTGATCAACTGGAAGAAAGGGTATCAGTGATGGAAGATGAAATGAATGAAATGAAGCGAGAAGGGAAGTTTAGAGAAAAAAGAATAAAAAGAAATGAACAAAGCCTCCAAGAAATATGAGACTATGTGAAATGACCAAATCTGCATCTGATTGGTGTACCTGAAAGTGACGGGGAGAATGGAACCAAGTTGGAAAACACTCTGCAGGATATTATCCAGGAGAACTTCCCCAATCTAGCAAGACAGGCCAACATTCAGATTCAGGAAATACAGAAAACACCACAAAGATACTCCTCGAGAAGACCAACTCCATGACACATAATTGTCACATTCACCAAAGTTGAAATGAAGGAAAAAATGTTAAGGGTAGCCAGAGAGAAAGGTCGGGTTACCCACAAAGGGAAGCCCATCAGAATAACAGCGGATCTCTTGGCAGAAACTCTACAAGCCAGAAGAGAGTGGGGGCCAATATTCAACATTCTTAAAGAAAATAATTTTCAACCCAGAATTTCATATCCAGCCAAACTGAGCTTCATAAATGAAAGAGAAATAAAATACTTTACAGACAAGCAAACGCTGAGAGATTTTTGTCACCACCAGGCCTGCCCTAAAAGAACTCCTGAAGGAAGCACTAAACATCGAAGGCACAACCGGTACCAGCCACTGCAAAATCATGCCAAAATGTAAAGACCATTGAGCCTAGGAAGAAACTGCATCAACTAACTAGCAACACAACCAGCTAACATCATAATGACAGGATCAAATTCACACATAACAATATTAACTTTAAATGTAAATGGACTAAATGCTCCAATAAAAAACACAGACTGGCAAATTGGATAAAGAGTCAAGACCCATCAGTGTGCTGTATTCAGGAAACCCAACTCAGGGGCAGAGACACACATAGGCTCAAAATAAAAGGATGGAGGAAGATCTACCAAGCAAATGGAAAACAAAAAAAGGCAGGGGTTGCAATCCTAGTCTCTGATAAAACAGACTTTAAACCAACAAAGATCAAAAGAGACAAAGAAGGCCATTACATAATGGTAAAGGGATCAATTCAACAAGAAGAGCTAACTATCCTAAATATATATGCACCCAATACAGGAGCACCCAGATTCATAAAGCAAGTCCTGAGTGACCTACAAAGAGACTTAGACTCCCACACAATAATAATGGGAGAATTTAACACCCCACTGTCAACATTAGACAGATCAATGAGACAGGAAGTTAACAAGGATACCCAGGAATTGAACTCAGCTCTGCACCAAGTGGACCTAATAGACATCTACAGAACTCTCCACCCCAAATCAACAGAATATGCATTTTTTTCAGCACCACACCACACCTATTCCAAAATTGACCACACAGTTGGAAGTAAAGCTCTCCTCAGCAAATGTAAAAGAACAGAAATTATAACAAACTGTCTCTCAGACCACAGTGCAATCAAACTAGAACTCAGGATTAAGAAACTCACTCAAAACCGCTCGACTACATGGAAACTGAACCTGCTCCTGAATGACTACTGGGTACATAACGAAATGAAGGCAGAAATAAAGATGTTCTTTGAAACCAACGAGAACAAAGACACAACATACCAGAATCTCTGGGACACATTCAAAGCAGTGTGTAGAGGGAAATTTATAGCACTAAATGCCCACAAGAGAAAGCAGGAAAGATCCAAAATTGACACCCTAACATCACAATTAAAAGAACTAGAAAAGCAAGAGCAAACACATTCAAAAGCTAGCAGAAGGCAAGAAATAACTAAAATCAGAGCAGAACTGAAGGAAATAGAGACCAAAAAAACCCTTCAAAAAATTAATGAATCCAGGAGCTGGTTTTTTGAACCGATCAACAAAATTGATAGACCACTAGCAAGACTAATAAAGAAAAACAGAGAGATGAATCAAATGGATGCAATAAAAAATGATAAAGGGGATATCACCACCAATCCCGCAAAAATACAAACTACCATCAGAGAATACTACAAACACCTCTAAGCAAATAAACTAGAAAATCTAGAAGAAATGGATAAATTCCTCGACACATACACCTTCCCAAGACTAAACCAGGAAGAAGTTGAATCTCTGAATAGACCAATAACAGGATCTGAAATTGTGGCAATAATTAATAGCTTACAAACCAAAAAGAGTCCAGGACCAGATGGATTCACAGCCGAATTCTACCAGAGGTACAAGGAGGAGCTGGTACCATTCCTTCTGAAACTATTCCAATCAATAGAAAAAGAGGGAATCCTCTCTAACTCATTTTAGGAGGCCAGCATCATCCTGATACCAAAGCCGGGCAGAGACACAACCAAAAAAGAGAATTTTAGACCAATATCCTTGATGAACATTGATGCAAAAATCTTCAAGAAAATACTGGCAAACCGAATCCAGCAGCACATCAAAAAGCTTATCCACCATGATCAAGTGGGCTTCATCCCTGGGATGCAAGACTGGTTCAATATATGCAAATCAATAAATGTAATCCAGCATATAAACAGAACCAAAGACAAAAACCACATGATTATCTCAATAGATGCAGAAAAGGCCTTTGACAAAATTCAACAATGCTTCATGCTAAAAACTCTCAATAAATTAGGTATTGATGGGACGCATCTCAAAATAATAAGAGCTATCTATGACAAACCCACAGCCAATATCATACTGAATGGGCAAAAACTGGAAGCATTCCCTCTGAAAACGGGCACAAGACAGGGATGCTCTCTCTCACCACTCCTATTCAACATAGTGTTGGAAGTTCTGGCCAGGGCAATTAGGCAGGAGAAGGAAATAAAGGGTATTCAATTAGGAAAACAGGAAGTCAAATTGTCCCTGTTTGCAGACGACATGAGTGTATATCTAGAAAACCCCATTATCTCAGCCCAAAATCTCCTTAAGCTGATAAGCAACTACAGCAAAGTCGCAGGACACAAAATCAATGTACAAAAATCACAAGCATTCTTATACACCAATAACAGACAAACAGAGAGCCAAATCATGAGTGAACTCCCATTCACAATTGCTTCAAAGAGTATAAAATACTTAGGAATCCAACTTACAAGGGACGTGAAGGACCTCTTCAAGGAGAACTACAAACCACTGCTCAATGAAATAAAAGAGGATATAAAGAAATGGAAGAACATTCCATGCTCATCGGTAGGAAGAATCAATATCGTGAAAATGGCCATACTGCCCAAGGTAATTTATAGATTCAATGCCATCCCCATCAAGATACCAATTACTTTCTTCACAGAATTGGAAAAACTACTTTAAAGTTCATATGGAACCAAAAAAGAGCCTGCATCGCCCAGTCAATCCTAAGCCAAAAGAACAAAGCTGGAGGCCTCACGCTAGCTGACTTCAAACTATTGTACAAGGCTACAGTAACCAAAACAGCATGGTACTGCTACCAAAACAGAGATATAGATCAATGGAACAGAACAGAGCCCTCAGAAATGACGCTGCATATCTACAACTATCTGATCTTTGACAAAGCTGAGAAAAACAAGCAATGGGGAAAGGATTCCCTATTTAATAAATGGTGCTGGGAAAACTGGCCAGCCATATGTAGAAAGCTGAAACTGGATCCCTTCCTTACACCTTATACAAAAATTAATTCAAGATGGATTAAAGACTTAAACGTTAGACCTAAAACCATAAAAACCCTTGAAGAAAACCTAGGCATTACCATTCAGGACATAGGCATGGGCAAGGACTTCATGTCTACAACACCAAAAGCAATGGCAACAAAAGCCAAAATTGACAAATGGGATCTAATTAAACTAAAGAGCTTCTGCACAGCAAAAGAAACTACCATCAGAGTGAACAGGCAACCTACAAAATGGGAGAAAATTTTCGCAACCTACTCATCTGTCAAAGGGCTAATATCCAGAATCTACAATGAACTCAAACAAATGTACAAGAAAAAAACAAACAACCCCATCAAAAAGTGGGCAAAGAATATGAACAGACACTTCTCAAAAGAAGACATTTATGCAGCCAAAAAACATGAAAAAATGCTCGTCACTGGCCATCAGAGAAATGCAAATCAAAACCACAATGAGATACCATCTCACACCAGTTAGAATGGCAATCATTAAAAAGTCAGGAAACAACAGGTGCTGGAGAGGATGTGGAGAAATAGGAACACTTTTACACTGTTGGTGGGACTGTAAACTAGTTCAACCCTTGTGGAAGTCAGTGTGGCGACTCCTCAGGGATCTAGAGCTAGAAATACCATTTGACCCAGCCATCCCATTACTGGGTATATACCCAAAGGACTATAAATCATGCTGCTATAAAGACACATGCACAGGTATGTTTATTGTGGCACTGTTCACAATAGCAAAGACTTGGAACCAACCCAAATGTCCAACAAAGATAGACTGGATTAAGAAAATGTGGCACATATACACCATAGAATACTATGCAGCCATAAAAAATGATGAGTTCATGTCCTTTGTAGGGACATGGATGAAATTGGAAATCATCATTCTCAGTAAACTGTCTCAAGGACAAAAAACCAAACCCCGCATGTTCTCACTCATAGATGGGAATTGAACAATGAGAACACATGGACACAGGAAGGGGAACATCACACTCTGGGGACTGTTGTGGGGTGGGGGTAGGGGGGAGGGATAGCATTAGGAGATATACCTAATGCTAAATGATGAGTTAATGGGTGCAGCACACCAGCATGGCACATGTATACATGTGTAACTAACCTGTACATTGTGCACATGTACCCTAAATCTTAAAGTATAATAAAAAAAAAAAGTTAAGTTCCTTGTCTGTAAGCCAGTACTGCCATAGAACCCCCTACTATGTTAGTTTGTCACCTTCGGAAATACTTAATTTTGGTTTTTAAAATATAAACAAATGATATCCAAGTTTCATTCTTAAAAAGAATGACTCCAATAGCCCTTTCTAATAAACTATAACTCAGAAGCAGAAATAGATTGAATGTGTATCTTATTAAATAACTTCCAAAATTTTGCCTTCTTTACTTGTCTGAGCTGCTTGAAAGCATGATGGGCACCACATAAATAGATGTACAGATCATCTTGACTGCAGGCTTGTAATTGGGCCATTAATAAGAACTAAGTGGTAGTGTGCACTTTTCCTGAGAAAATATGAAAAGGGTGGCACAGAAAATCTGGCATCTTTACAGTCCCATTACCGGCTCCAGAAAAAAGTCTTGGCTGAATTGAAGCAGAAAAACAATTTACCACATCACCAGTTGAAGCAGGATGTTGCAGCTCATCCAGTCTACTTACTGTATATTTGACTCTCTCCTCCAAGAGGCTTAGAAATCGTTCACGGTCAGATAACTAGTTATCCAAAGATAGACCCACAAGCACAATGTAGGAGAGGTAGATGCTTGTACTGATTTAGCTCCAGCCTATCATGGTTGAGCTGCTCAACCTCTAAGGAAGTAAAAAGATAAGTAATAAGCTCTATAGACCAGAAACTTAGTTTATACTTTAGAAAAGAGGGAACCAGAGACATGAAAATTTGTAATTAAATAAAGGATGCTCTCTCCATGTATCTCTCTCGCTCTCAAAATCTCTTTTCTCCTAAAATATAAATAAGTAAAATATATTATCTCTGAAAATTCAACATAAAATATTTATGGCATACATCTTTGTACATTGTTCTTTAGAAATACTTGTCCATGATATCATGAATTTAAAAAGATTATACACCTGTGTTGGATAACATACTTAATCCTAATAAAATTGAAAGAATGTTAGAGGTTAAATGTTGAAACAAAAGGTAGTAGAATCAAAACACTTGGTCTTTGCTTGAAAGGCTCTCTGAAGAGGTTGATCAATGGAAAGATATTCAAGTATGGAAATCAATCCAGCTGTCAGGAGAGTTTTACTCTTGTCCTTTAGAAAAGGTTAATAAGAATTTATTATTAATGGGCCTGAACTTACGGCTCTAAATGAAATGTGAGTAATAGTAGTAAGCCAGATACAGCATTTAAGAAGTAAAGTAATTGCATGGGGTTATTTCTGGGGCAGTAAATGACTATTACCTCATCCTAGTGCAACACAGAAGTGAGAAGCACTTTCCTCACCAGATGAAAGACAGTCAAGTCATACTTTCTTGATGGTAGCCCTGAAGCACTCAGCTTCTCTACCACATTAGTGACCATCTGCACTCTTTGAGAGCAACAGACTCTCCCATGATGTGACCACTTTGATGTGTCATGGCCAGATGATAGGACATATTTTATTCATAGCCTGATCTTTCTCTAAACAACTTGTCTTAGTTTTGCTCACAAATTATATTTTTCTGAATACTCTGTATTAACACTAACATGGATTTGTAGAGTAAAAACAGTACATTACACGCTAATATCTAATCTTCTATTACTTCATTTCTTTCCAAATCATACACCTTTAAAACCACACCATCATAGTGTCATCATCTATAAGATTCTGTACTATTTAAGTATATACCAGTTATATTGCTATTCACTTTTTTTAAGTAATCAATATGGTGATTTCAGACTAAGTATTTGCAGATGAATATGAATTTTGTCTCTTCTTTATTCCCCAACTACACTTTTATAGAGTCATTCATCACAGTTTTAACAGAGGGTATAACATTCTAGGAGAGAGGTAGTCTTTGGAAGTTACAAATCAAATAATAAGCTCCTACAAACTTTTAAGCACTCTATTTAAAGAATTAATATCTACTAATATTAAATTATATTCTTCCCCACTGAGCTTCATCACTACTAAGGGAAAATAAAATTTAGAAAATAGCTTTTCTTAAATTAAAGAAATAAAAACTTTCTCCTTAGGACAGAAAGCATATGTGATTAATCTATTTTAACTTGCTTCTTCAGAAAGTCAATAAAGGATGAAAGTATTGATGTAAAGAAAGATGGCTGTAAGTGGTAGGACAGATCTCCTTTGCATTTAAAACCCATAGCAGTTTCTAAAAATAGATATATACATTTAAAAATATTATTTTATCATTTTGTGTACAGAATTACAAAGCAAGATTTTCATTCTTGATTAGTCAAAAAGTCAAGAGAGTGTAAGGCAATCTAATTTCCCATGCTTACATCAAGTCGTGTGGTGTATCTCATGTTGACTTCGCAAGGTCTTTAACAACAGTATAACTGCCTGCCGCCATCTCTAAGTAGGGACACAAAATCTAAGTAGTCACACATGCTATTATAAGGCAGAGCTGCTCTAGATTGCACGGCGGCCCTACTCAGCACTAAATTGCCTAAAAAACAAATTCTTTTTTTCTCAACTTTATTAAGGTAATTGACTAATAAAATGTATATATTTATGGTGTACAATGTGATTTTAATATATGTATACATTATGAAATGATTAAATCAAGTTAATTAACATACACATTACCTCCTTCACACACTTAACATTTTTTGTGGTAAGAACATTTAAGATCTACTCTCTCAATACATTTCAAGTGTGCAACACATTATGATTAACTGTGATCACTATGCTGCACATTTTATCTCTAGAACCTATTCATCCTTTCTAACTGAAACTTTGTTCCATTTTACAAAGGGGTGCCTCCAACAACCCCTCTCCCCAGTCTTTGGTAAACACCATTCTACTCTCTGTTTCTATAAGTTCAACTTTTTTAAATTCTACATATAAGTAAGATCATGCAGTATTTGTCTTTCGGTGTCTGGCTTATTTCACTTAGTATAATGTTCTCCAGGTTCATCCATGTTGTCATAAATGACAAGATTTCCTTCTTTTTAAGGCTGAATAGTATTTCATTGTGTGTGTGTTACATACTTTCTTCACGCATTCATTTGTCAATAAACACTTAGGCTGATTCCATATCTTGGCCATTGTGAATAATGCTGCAATGAGCAGAGGAATGCAGATTATCTCTTCAAAATACTGATTGCATTTCCTTTGGATATATACCCAAAACTGGGATTGCTGGATCATATGGAAGTTCTATTTTTAATTTTTTTAGGAACATCCATACTGTTTTCCATAATGGCTTAACTAATTTACATTCCCACTAACAACGTACATGAGTTCACTGCCTAAAAGACTAATCTTAAGAAAAAGAATATAATTAGAAGGCTTGCCCAACTTTTTCAAAAGGACTATCAAAGCTTGCATCTCATCAAGCCTTACTTCTTTATTTGACTCAGTCATGAGAAGAAGTCCAAATCTTTCAGATCATCCTTCATTCACAATCATATCTGCACACTCTCTAAACTGACCCAATTTTTGCCTTTCCCTTCCTTTCAAACTCTACCACTGGGCTACACTGTATTCTAAATCTCTTCTCTAAGCTTCTCCTCACACTCATAACTGAAACCTATCTATGAAAACTTTATTTGCCTTTTAGCCTTGCCCTGAATTGTGACTCTTTTTCTTCCTTCCATATTTCCATGCTACGCCACCCAGAGTGCCCTCCTGGAAGTGTACTGCTTGTTGTTTTCTTCCCAGTAATTGGCATTTTATTCATAAAAGTTTGGGCATCCTTGCAGGGCATTCCATCAACCCTGCACCCCACAAACACTCGCACACACTACTAGTCTCCCTTGTTATGCTCCTGTAATTACTCCTGGTCACAAATGCTCATTTGTGACCATTTTAGCACCTAGATTACTATCTTACTCTGCTTGTCATCATCCATATCAGATTATGTATTCAACTATTCACTTCTAGCACTCAAATATTCTACCCCATCTCAGCTAACATTTTTCACTAATAAATGTACCACCCACAAAATGTATATTTCTAGCATCCCATTTTCTCACCAAAACTTCCTAACTTTCCAGTTTTTTTACTTTAGTACCCTCACAGCCATCTTTATCTCCAATGGTACTTCCAATCATATGACAATTCTTATTTGTATTAGTTTCCTGTTGCTGCTATAATAAATTACCACAAACTTTGGAGTTAAAATAACATCCATTTGTTATCTTATAGTTTCTATAGGTCAGAAATCCAGGCACAGTATGGCTCGACTGGTTCTCTGCTTAGAGTCTCACAAGACCCAAATCAAGGTACTTGCTTTTCTAAAGGCTGTGGGGATGATTCAACTTCCAAGCTCATTTAGGTTGCTGGCAGAATTCAGTTCCAAAAATTCAAAATGTAGTTCTAAGACTTGGGTCTGAATTTCCTGCTGGGTGTTATCAGAGGTTGCTCTCGGCTTTTGAAATCCACCCATATTCACTGGCTTATGGTCTACTTTCTAATCTTCAAAGCTAGCAATTACAGATCAAGTCCTTGTATGCTTCAAATCTCTCTGACCTCCCTTCTGCCTCATCTCTCCTCTGCTTCCATCTAGAGAAGGTTCTCCACTTTGAAAGGCTCATATGATTAGATTGTACCCACCCAGGTAATTCAGGAAAATCTCCCCATCCCAAAGTCTGTAACCTTAATCATACCTGCAAGGTGCCTTTGCTACATAACATAACATATTCACAGTTCTGGAGATTAGGAATTGGGTGTCTTTGGGAGGGCATTATTATGCCCACCACATCACTTTTTACTGCCCATAATTCCCCTGGTCTCCTCTTCTTTCCCTTCTTACCCAGTTTAGACTTCATGAAATACCACAACAGTTCACCTTTCATAAAATTCCTCTTTCACTTTATCCCTTTCCTTCTATCTTATTTGTCTAGAAAAATCCTAATTCTGGCTAAAAGCAACTTTACTCCAATTCCACACCTGTATCTAACAAACTGAGCATAAGTGAAGAAAAACATACTAGAATTAATAGCATAAATTGCATTTTAGTCCATGTATGCCAGCAACCCACTATGTATTTGTTGTAAATTCAGTATTCTACTCTTCAAGACAACTATTTCACGTATTCTCCACTCTCCACAAACCTCCAAACTCTCCTCCCTAATTCCTTCTCAGCAGATGATCTTGTTTCCAATTTCACTGAAAAAAGTTGAGGCAACTAAAAGGGAATTATCATCATATTACCATCATCATATGTAACCTACAGCCTACATGTTTTACTTCCCTACAGTTGATGAATTTTCTCTTCTCCTTCCCTTTTTTTATTTGAGGATGGCCCCTCCAACAGTAGGCCCCTCCATTCATCTATATCACATCAGTCATAACACAAGCCTGGTGTATAATTACTCATCTTAATGATACTTTCCCTTAATCACCCAATTTTTATTCCCATTTATAGAAAATTTTCTCAAAAGATAATTTTTTTAATTTTTTTACTTTTTCTGAGATGGGATCTCACTCTGTAACCCAGGTTGGAGTACAGTGTCGCAGTCTCAGCTCACTGCAACCTCCACCTCCCAGGCTCATCAATCCTCCCACCTCAGCCTCCTGAGTAGCTGGGACCACAGGTGAATGAGAACACGCCTGGCTAATTGTTTGTATTTTTGGTAGAGACAGGGTTTTGCCATGTTGCCCTGGCTGGTCTCAAACTCCTGAGTTCAAGCAATCTGCCTGCCTCGGCCTCCCAAAGTGCTGGGATTACAGGTGTGAGCCACCATGCCTAGGCTCAAACGAAAATTTCTGTACTTGCTATCTCTTCATCTTTCTCTTTCAACTCACTGTAATCATGTCGTCCCCTCAAAAGAAAATTTCTATACCTGCTATCTCATCTTTACCTCCCTTAACTCACTGTAATCATGTTGCTGTCCCTTTTCTTTCATTGAAATCACTCTCTTCTTGATGACCAGTAACCTCTACCTCATTAAATCCAATGTTCAACTATTTGTTTCCACCATATCTCACCTCTTGGCAGGAGCTGACACTACTGACCATCTTTTCTTTCTTGAAACATCTTGTTCATATGACTTCTAGGATATTGCTTCCCACAGTTTTTCTTGCACAGCACACTTACCAATCCTCTTTATTCTCATGGTGTGGATTCTTTTCTTCTCAACATCAATTATTAGAGAACCACATCTCAACAGTTTTGGGTATTCTCTACTATCTATAAAATAATTCTCTAATTAATCTCATTCAATCTCATGGTTTCAAGTAAGATCTAAATATGATGACTCTCTAATTTCCAGTCCCATATTTTCCCTAGTTGAATAGTCAATCACCTCTTTCCCTCTCTACTTAGATCAAACTTAACAAAACTAAAACCAAACTCTTGATTTTATCCCTTACGACAGAGGCTACTGGTAGTTCCCAAATAACCATTATTTTTTTCCTTTAGTTAAAGATCCTCAAATTTTCAAGAGGGCATATGGCTAGTTGGAATAAACAGTACATTTCTTCCTTGCAGTTAGACGTGGTTATGTTACTAAGGTTGCGCCAATAGGATGTAAGTAAAAATATCATGTAAAACTTATAGAAGGTTCTGTGGGCAACTTCCGACCACACCAACCCACAAAAGATAGCACATTTCTCCCCAAATGGGAACTTTATGACTGAATTATACTGCATTACACCTGGAGGGCAAGTTATGCCTTGAACATGGTCTCTTGACTTGAACAGTCGAATGTTCCTTGACATGGTAGGAAAGTTGACTAATTTTTCATTCAATTATACCCCTTACCTCTCTTCAACCAGCAATAACACATAAATCTGAATCAAATATAAAGCATGTTCTGTTAAAAAATGAGATTTTAAGCAAAAATATAACCATAATTCCATTTATCATTCAGGGTCCCACCCATTCCCTGTCAGCCTTCCATTTTGTAAACACCTCAGAGTTTACCAAATGCAGAGCACTAGTTTGGGCACAGCAGCCCCTTACCTGAGTAAGTATACTGGAATAGCTAAGTAAGGAATGAAACCCATCAGACTTAGGAGTTCCAAGGGCATATACATATCCTATCCATCTGTGAACTTCACTGTGAGGTAAGAGGCTAAACAATTCCTAGATACTCAAACAAGGTGTCATATATATTACTTCCACACATATCTATAAATTGAACATTCCACATAACTCTTCTACATCTCTGGGGCACTGCTATAAACTGGATATCTTTCTTTACAGACCATATGAAGATGTAACTTGTCATGTTGGCTTTTTGCAGTAACAACTTTAGCAGTAGTATGGAATTCCACCATGTGCATTTCTATGTGCTAATCTCATCCTTCCTCTCATTATTTTGCTATGTTCTTATAGTGCTCATTCTCTCCATTACTTATTATATCTTTTTATGTATTTTTGTGGACCACCTAAAATTCTTTGTGGAATAGTGCTGGGATAACTACACAAATAAAATTAAAATCTAGTGGCTGGAATGGGTAAATATGATTGCCAAAATACTCAGCAAGAAGTAGGGGCTTGAATTCAAGGCTGACAATCTATTTATAGGTGACAACTTGGCACTTCTTCACCACACAGAAAGGCTCCACTTTTCTTAATTTTTTTTTTTTTTTTTACACGGAGTCTCGCTCTGTCGCCCAGGCTGGAGTGCAGTGGCGCGATATCGGCTCACTGCAATCTCTGCCTCCCAGGTTCATGCCATTCTCCCGCCTCAGCCTCCAGAGTAGCTGGGACTACAGGCGCCCACCACTATGCCCAGCTAATTTTTTTTTTGTATTTTTAGTAGAGACAGGGTTTCACCTTGTTAGTCAGGATGCTTTCAATCTCCTGACCTCATGATCCACCCATCTCGACCTCCCAAAGTGCTGGGATTACAGGTGTGAGCCACCGCACCTGGCCTCTTAAAATATAATTGATTATTCATTATTATTTAATATTAATCTCTACTTTTTAAATGTGTTTTAAGACAGCTGACTGATTTCACCATTGTGACAGAGACCTGCTATCTGGGATAGGAACTTCATAAACCAACCACTCCTAAACCTTTCAGGCCATTGATAGTCATTTTCTCATATAGAAAAGCAAACAAGCCTTGCCAAAGCCTTTCAGAAGTAAAGGTTGAAATTATTCGGAGAAGATGAGGCTCAGTTGGAACAAAATTGTCATAGAAAGAAATCAGGGAGGAGATGGAGGGAATCAGCTGGGAGGATATGAGGTGACACTGTCCCGTTAGTTGTTAGATAAATGACAAAACATTATCGAAAAGAAACAATGCAATAAATGTTAGCATTCTGTTTCCCTTATACACTGAGCTGTTGATAAGAGCTGGCATTTTACATCTTCAAGGGTGATTCTTAAACACTATTTGAATGAAAAGAAACATGAGCAACTGAAAGGATTACCTGTGTCTGGGTTTCCCTGAAACCTAATATTATGAAGGAGAAAAGAAAAAGCAAAACTGCCATCCATCATTCTTTCCTTTTCATCTTTATATCACATTATCTAGCCACAATTTCCACACATTTCAAAGATTATGTATTAGTATTTTTATTCCTTTCAGATATTAGAAAGTCAAGCATGGGGTCTACATTTTGTACACACAATGTTAACTGATAGAGAAGAGCAGTACAATCATGACCTCATTCATATGGTAATTTTTTTACACAATACAGAAACTTCCCAGGGCAGCTCAAAATCCAGTAACTCAAAATAATTATGCAATGAAAATATAGCTTTAGGTGCATCATTTATTTCAAAAACAGAAAGCAGGACCTCAATCAATTTAATGCCTTAGGTAGGTGATTAAAAAAGATTAATTATTTAAGTGAAATTTCTCTGCCTGCCATAAACAGCAATTTGTATCATGTGGTGGTTTTATACTATGTCAACTTAGCTAAGCTAAACTACACTTCCCGGAGTTCCCCATTCTGTATATTTCCTGTGACAGATTCACTTGGGATGGCCCAAGTAAAGAGCAACCATTTTGTAACTCTTCTACATCTTTGCTTATTACCTGACTCACCTTGTAGATGTGAGGCAGCAGCTGAGCCTGCAACTTCTGTGCCTTTCTCTGGATCCTCCATTAGCTTCTTTACTTCCTGGGCCAGGTGTGTGAGTTTAGGGCCCCAGCTTCTGCAGGACCCCCCATACTACTAAAATTGGAGACAAGAACTCATGTTTCAATCCATCTTCATGGTCTCTAGCTCATGTTTGTAGGTTTTAGTCTGCTCTTCATCAACCTTTCTTTATATCCATATTCCCCCACAACTGCCTGCCTTGTGGACTTCATACTCCAGGGTTAGGAAGACAAAGACCTTATAGAACTTTCTTAACCAGCTCTAACAATTCTGAAGAGTCAAATCTCTATAACAAACCCAAATCCCTTAATATATGCATATATATCTCCTAATGGTCTACTTTTCTAATTGAGCCCTGACTGATAAATCAGAATCTCAACCATATCCCTTAACCTATAGTCACTGAAAACAAAAGCTGTCTCTAATATCATAGGACATTATATAATATTAATAATCATCTATAGGTCAGCTAGCCTGGAATAACCTCATTTATTTTCAGAGGCAAAGCACAACAGCAGGTACTTGTGGTTCTGGACTACTTAACTGCCATATTTCCTCATTTTAAATCTTATACAGTGTCCCAATCCTGATGGTTTGGTGACCATTGAACTCCAACTTCCTGCATAACTTTGGACTGTAAAATCTTCCTCAATTTTAGGTCTCCTTTTCTCCTGTCTTGGTCGCATGGTGATCTCACCAGTACAGCTTCATTGTTCCTCCAAATAAAAAAGGGAAATTTATGCAGACTATCCATATAATAAGAAACTTCATGTTTTGGGATGAATACATATATAAATATTAAGCTATAAAACTTAAGATTTGCCGAGTGCACTATATCTAAATTATATTTTTTAAAGAGAATACCCATATCTTATGCTCCAGTAATACTCACATTTTGTACTTTAAAAGAATGCTCTGCAACAGCGTCAGGACAAAAGGGTTAAGAGCACAGTTTTTCTTAAATTAGGTCTATCATTATGTTTGCTCATTATATCTGATACAAAGAAAATAACCATATCATTATCTTTTCCAAAAATCATGACATTATTGACTTCTTATAACATCAATGTGTGCTCATTATAAAAAAATTAAATTCAAGAAATTGTTTAAAAAGAAGAAATACTACCACTCAGCAATAATCAACAATTTGTGAAACTTTATTCTAGTTATCTCTCAAGGATTTCTGACATTTTTTGAGGTTTATGGCTTGATGTTATACCTCTGTTCCTTAATTTTTGCCCGCTTGTAATTTGCAAGTTATTTTTCCTTACCAGTTTTAACTCATTCTTTATATATAAGGGATTTTACTTTATTTTATCCATAAGTTGGTCATATATGTATCACATTAAACAAAGTTATGCACAATAACATCACATTTCTCTATTATTCTCTAAAGAAGTAAAACCCAGAAGTATAAAACACTTCATATGTCTGAAAAGGTGAATCTGTCACTTCAATTGTGTAGTTACTCCTGCCCTAAAGATTGTTACCAATTGCAAGATTATTGAAAAGACTTGTGATTTCTAACTAGGTGACTGATAACACTTAAAACAGTGTTCACTGTTGGAGAGGTCTAAAATTCACATGAAATTAGGGTGAACTGCTCTAGGAACCCTGCCTATAAGGGATCATTTTTTTTTTATATGGGCCTATAAGCCCCTAAGGGATCCTTAAGCCTGCCTGGGTCTTTTTTCCTTTTTCTCCTAGCCAGAACCCTTCACGATGAATAACATGTTCTCTGAGGCCTAACGCTTCCTGAGCTTCCTTTGTCCTGCTTAAAAAGCCTTTATGTTGGAGAATCCCACACATTTCTGCCTTTTTTTCCTCTCAAAGCAGGGATTCTGGAGACACTCACTTTCAGCTAGACGGCTTTGTATTTGCAGCTTATTTTGTGGTTAAGAATACAGTAAATTAGTGACCTCCTTTCCCCTATCTGCTATGTAGTTTATTTAATTTAGCCTTTTAATATAAAACTGGTGTGAACCAGGAGACAGTAGAGAAGGGTTAAAGAATCCTGCTAGGCACCCGCAAGTTAGAATCTCCAAATGCTTGTGAAACTTTACAAATGATGAGGAGAAAGACTTCAAATGGAAACCTGAAGAGAAAGATCAAAAGCTTCCTCTTTTTTTTTTGTCTCACTTTCTATGATTTTTGACTATTATGTTTTATAGGTTTCTATAATAAAGGAATTAAATTGGGAAGAATTTTGGGAAACTAGTATAATATAGACATGAAAAACTATAAAATTATCTGTGAGGTTTTCCTTTTCAACAGACCTGAGTTGTCACTTGGCCTGTTCCTGTGTTGTCTCAGTTGCATAGTACACAAATTACTTTTAGGATCTTAGAGAAGCTTTTCTAAAAAATGATAGGGTAAGGTTAAGATTCAGAGGTTTAAGCCCTGTATTAGTCCGTTCTCACATTGCTATAAAGAAATACTTGAGACAAGGTAATTTATAAAGAAAAGAGGTTTAATTGGCTCACAGTTCTGCAGACTGTACAGGAAGTGTGATGCTGACATCTGCTTGGCTTCTAAGAAGTGTGGGGGTCTCAGGAAACTTTCATGGTAGAAGGTGAAGGGAGAACAGGCAAGTTACAATGGCCAGAGCAGAAGCAAGAGGGAAAGGGGGGAGGTGCTACACAGTTTTGAAGGACCAGATCTCACAAGAACTATCACAAAGACAGTACCACAGGGGACAGTGCTAAACAATTCATGAGAAATCCACCTCCATGATCCAGTCACCTCCCACCAGGTCCCACCTCCAACACTGAGGTTTACATTTCAATATAAGACTTGAGCAGGAACACACATCCAAACTATATAATACCCTAATCCATGCATTATTTCTAAAAATTGATTTCAATGTTTACTGTAACAATAATGATCATACTAAATAAACAAATATATTCCCATTATAATAATTGAAAAGTTAGGAAAAATATTAATATAAAATCATCAGTGAAAGAATTTTCCAATGATTCTTCTTTCTTGTTCAATATATTACTTAGCTGCAAAAGTAGTTGTAGGGAAACATCAGTTGGTTTTATATATTCAGGCTCTACAACCCTTTGATTTGCTACAGGCACTTGTTTTTACTCTTTTAACATACAGTGTGGTAGACTGTAGTTTAGGATACCTCTCCTCTCCCAGCTAAGGAGTGATAGGTACGAAGCCCAAACTTGGACAGCCAGATTCTCCTCCAACAAACTCAGAATTTAAGTCTAATTATAATGACATAAAGACTGAAATCAGCTGGCTTTCATCATCCCAAAGGTAAAATTATGAAGCACGTTTCACCTGAGGAGATTAAAAAACTATTGCTGCCTGTGTCCGCCCAAGGGATCCTGATTTAATTGGTCTGGGTGTGGCCTGAGCATCAGGGCTTTTAAAAGTTTCCCACCTTATTGTAAAGTTCAGCAAGAACTAAGGACCACTTCTCCAGTTCAAAAGAAACTCTCTATTAGTCTACTTTGATCTGTGAAGATGCCCTGTGTACTAGTCTGTTCTCACACTGCTAATAAAGACATACCTGAGACTGGGTAATTTTATAAAGGAAAGAGGTTTAACTGACTCACAATTCCACTGGTTGGGGAGGCTGAACAATCACCACGGAACGCAAATGAGGAGAAAAGTCACATCTTACATGGTGGCAGGCAAGAGAGCGTGTGTATTACAAAACCATCAGATCTCGTGAGACTTATTCACTATCATGAGAACAGCATGGGAAAGACCCACCCCTGTGATTCAGTTACCTTCCTCTGGGTCCCTCCCATGACATGTGGGAATTATGGGAGCTACAATTCAAGATGAGATTTGGGTTGGGACACAGCCAAACCATATCACCCTGCCTGATTCATATTTTTTTCAAAGGCTGGTTCTTCAGATTTTTCTTTAATATTGTGAAATACCCTATGTTATTCCGATAAATATTGTCTACATTAGTCAAAGTCAGTTTCTGTTACTTGCAATCAAAGAGCCTTAATTGTTACAGTGGTGAAAACTGAGTAAAAAATGTTAACTTTTAAAAAAATGTCCTCCCATTAACTCTTCCATCCTTCTCAACTGAAATGCTCCTCTTCCATCCACAGGACCACAGTGAAAGGCTGAGCAGAGTACTGACTGCCCAGAGCCCTTAGCCAAGGAGGGAGTGGAGACTATAATTCAGCCTACACTCTTCTTGTTAAACAATGTAACATAGCATGCGACTGATCTGCCCAGAGGAAGACACACTTAAAAAAAAAAAAAAAATTTCTGTAATCCCAGAACTCTGCGAGGCCAAGGCATGTAGATCACCTGAGGTCAGGAGTTCAAGACCAGCCTGGCTAAATGGTGAAACCCTGTCTCTACTAAAAATACAAAAATTAGCTGGGTGTGGTGGTGCGCTCACGTAGTCCCAGCTACTTGGGAGGCTGAGGTAGGAGAATCACTTGAGCCTGGGAGGCAGAGGTTGCAGTTAGCCAAGATCACACCGCTTGCTGCACTCCAGCCTGGGAGACAGAGGAAGACTCCATCTCCAAAAATAATAATAATAATAATAATAAATATATGTATTTTATATATATATACACACACACACAAAGACACCATCTTTTTTTCAAGACTTAAGCCCATAGAACTATTATGCCAAAAAATGGGTGTCTTTTTATAATCTGCACAAATAAAACATATGGGTAGTTGTCATGACTGTTCACTTTCTAACATTTATTTCCTTCATTAAACTTCAACACTTAGAATATTTTATCTATCTAAAGACCTTTCTCTCTCACTTTCAAGATCTACCTCACAACTACTTTTCCTCAGATCACTCTGAATAGGTAATAAGAAGACAACTTCTTATATTACTCACATATGTATTTCAAGACTTGATTATTAAACATTTCCAATGTTTTTCTCAGTGTCTGAGAGGATTTCAATTCATGTGAGGAAGAAAAGTGTCTCTTCTGATTATAGTAACAAGGTTGTGGAATCAGACAGTAAAGAGGTTGGCCAGGTGCAGTGGCTCAGGCCTGTAATCCCAGCACTTTGGGAGGCCAAGGTGGGTGGATCACCTGAGGTCAGGAGTTTGAGACCATCCTGGCCAACATGGGAAAACCCCATCTCTACTAAAAATACAAAAATTAGCTGGGTGTGGTGATGCATGCCTGTAATCCCAGCTACCCAGGAAGCTGAGGCAGGAGTATCGCTTGAACCTGGGAGGCGGAGGTTGCAGTGAGCCGAGATCATGCCATTGCACTCCAGCCTGGGTGACAGAGCGAGACTCTTCTCCAGAAAAAAAAAGAAGAAAAGAAAGAAAGAAAGTAAAGAGGTCAAAAATCATAACATCTATCCATTGACTGAAAGTGGTATTGGCATGTTGGGTAAGTTTCTTTTGCCCCATCCCAAGTAAAATGATTAATAAAGAAAAATAAGGTATTGATTTAGTTGTCTAAAAAATACTTTCCACTGAATTCAGTTCTTCAAAGAAATACATATAGTAAAACCAAAATTTTTGCTTTCAAATGATTTGGCATGATTGGGCAATTTTAACATATTTAACCTATTGGAAGCTGTTTCTCACAGAAAATTCCTAAGCTGCCTCAAAGTGAAGACAAAAGATTCTCAACCATAATATCTATTGCCTACTCAGCCACCATCCAGGAGGTGCAACTTTTCTTAAGTATTTCAGAGACTGATGATTTAACAGCTTTGCCTGCATTAGATTTGTATCACTGGTACACAGGATTTGTTTGTCATTTCTACATGAAAGCAATTTTCCTTTACAGTTTAACAAGGCCAACTAAGGTTTTATTTTAGTTTGGTTTATTTGGTTTGATTATACTTTATTAATCTCTCAGTATAAAATTTTAACAGATTATACTCATTTTTAAAGATGGCTGTAGATTACTAAACAATCAAAAAATTTTTCCCACACACAAAAGCATCCAATGGTACTTGTTATTTAAGATCAGCATGAAATGAAAAGTCTAGTCCTTTCAGTTTAATGTTAATTAAGTCTTGCCCAGAGCTCATAGACATCTGAGAGAAGGAACATGTAAAGGAGTAGAAGGAGTAGTCTTTACATAAAATATACTGGAGATATAAGGTGAAAATAACTGAATTCATGGATTTAAGCCTCAGACTAGCCCTGCAATTTTATGGAATACCATGGAAAAGTCACTAAAATACTATGCTGAATTAGAAGGATATGTGATTGTTAATAAAATGACATTCAAAATACATTGTTTAAATTGCTATAATAAAATCATTGTCTCTGGAGCTATGGACTAGTGAGCCCTGATTCAAGTTCATAAAATGTCCACTGATGTCTCATCCAAGGGAGCTTAATTCCTATCAGAGACCAATTGAAGAGGTGTTTCGTTTTGTTTTGTTTTTATAGGACTTGTATTAGTCTGTTCTTGCACTGCTATAAAGAATTACCTGAGACTGGGTAGTTTATAAAGAAAAGAGGTTTAATTGGCTCATGATTCTGCAGGCTCTACAGGAAACATGGCTGGATAGGCCTCAGGAAACTTACAATCATGGTGGAAAGTGAAGGAGAAGCAGGCATATCTTACTTGGCCTGAGCAGGAGGAAGAGAGAGGGGGGGAGGTGCCACACACTTTTAAACAACAAAATCTCATGAGCACTCACTCACTATCATGAGAGCAGCACTGAGGGGGAAATCTGCCCCCATGATCCAATCACCTCTCACCAGGCCCACCTAACATTGGGGATTGCAATTCGACATGAGATTTGGGCAGGAACACAGACTCAAACTATATCAGGACTGGTAGGATACTAGTTATGATCAGTGAGAAGAAATAAAAAATACCTCACAAAATAACCAATTCCTCACTCATGGTCTAAAATTGCTTATTTTCAAAAAATGGCAGATGATAGTGAAGTTGCAGAGCAAAGAGAATGCTTAAACACTGGTGGTGGGAATGTAAATTAGTTCAGCCACTGTAGAAAGCAGTGTGGTGATTTCTCAAAGAATTTAAAACAAGCCGGGCACGGTGGCTCATGCCTGTAATCCCAGCACTTTGGGAGGCCAAGGCAGGCAGATCATGAGGTCAGGAGATCCAGACCATTCTGGCCAACGTGGTGAAACCCCATCTCTACTAAAAGTCAAAAATTAGCTGGGTGTGGTGGCACATGCCTATAATCCCAGCTATTTGAGACACTGAGGCAGGAGAATCGCTTGAACCAGGGAGTCGGAGGTTGCAGTGAGATGACTTCACGCCACTGCACTCCAGCCTGGTGACAAAGTGAGACTCCATCTCAAAAAAAAAAACAAAAACAAAAACAAAAACTTAAAACAGAATTACCATTTGATTCAGCAATTCCATTATTGGGTATAAACCCAAATAAATATAAATCATTCTGCCATAAAGAAACATGCATACATATTTTCTTTGCAGCACTTTCACAAGAGCAAAGAGATAGAATCAACCTAAATGCCCATCGAAATCAGATTAGATTAAGAAACTGTGGGGATGGATCTCAAGATGGCCAAATAGGAACAACTCTCGTCTGCAGCTCCCAGCGAGACCAACACAGAAGGTGGGTTATTTCTGCATTTCCAACTGAGGTACCTGATTCATCTCATCGGGACTGGTTAGGCAGTGGGTGCAGCCCACAGAAGGCGAGCAGAAGCAGAGTGGGGCGTCGCCTCACCCAGGAAGTGCAAGGGGTCGGGGAACTCCCTCCCCTAGCCAAGGGAAGCCATGAGGGACTGTGCCTTGAGGGACGGTGCTATCTGGCCCAGATACTACGCTTTCACCGTGATCTTTGCAACCCACACACCAGGAGATTCCCTTGGGTGCCTACACCACCAGGGCCCTGGGTTTCAAGCACAAAACTGCACGGCTGTTTGGGCAGACACCGAGTTAGCTGCATAAGTTTTTTCATACCCCAGTCACACCTGGAATGCCAGTGAGACAGAACCATTCACTCTCATGGAAAGGGAGCTGAAGCCAGGGAGCCTAGTACTATTACTAAGCAGATCCCACCCGCACAGAGCTCAACAAGCTAAGATCCACTGGCTTGAAATTCTCGCTGCCAGCATAGCAGTCTGAAGTCAACCTGGGATGCTCAGGTTTGGTGGAAGGAGGGATGTCTGCCATTACTGAGGCATAAATAGGCAGTTTTCCCCTCACAGTGTAAACAAAGCTGCCAGGAAGTTCGAATTGGGTGCAGAACCCACCGCAGCATGGCAAAGCTGCTGCAGCCAGACTGCCTTTCTAGATTTCCTCCTCTCAGGGCAGGACATCTCTGAAAGAAAGGTGCAGCCGCAGTCAGGGTCTTACAGATAAAACTCTCATATCCCTGAGACAGAGCACCTGGGGGAAGGGGCAGCTATGGGTGCAGCTTCAGCAGACTTAAACGATCTTGCCTGCTGGCTCTGAAGAGAGCAGTGGATCTCCCAGCACGGTGCTAGAGCTCTGCTAAGGACCAGACTACCTCAAGTGGATCACTGACCCCTGTGCCTCCTGACTGGGAGATATCTCCCAGCAGGGATTGACAGACACCTCATACAGGAGAGCTCTGGCTGGCATTGGGTGGGTGCCCCTCTGGGACAAAGCTTCCACAGGAAGCAGCAGGCAGCAATCTTTGCTATTCTATAGCCACCTCTGGTAATACTCAGACAAACAGGGTCTGGAGTGGACCTCCAGCAAACTCCAGCAGACCTGCAGCAGAGGGGCCTGACTGTTAGAAGGAAGACTAACAAACAGAAAGCAATAGCATTAACATCAACAAAAAAAAAATGCCCACACAAAAACCCCATCCAAAGATCACTGACATCAAAGACCAAACATAGATAAAACCACGAAGATCAGGAAAAACCAGTGCAAATAGGCCAAAAATTCCAAAAACCAGTATGCCTCTTCTCTTCCAAAGGATCACAACTCCTCGCCACCAAGGGAACAAAACTGGACAGAGAATGAGCTTGACAAATTGACAGAAGTAGGCTTCTGGAGGTGGGTAATAGGGCTGGGAGCAGCAGCTCACGCCTGTAATCCCAACACTTTGGGAGGCCGAGGTGGGCAGATCATGAGGTCAAGAGATGGAGACCATCCCGGCCAACATGGTGAAACTCTGTCTCTACTAAAAATACAAAAATTAGCTGGGTGTGGTGGCACGCAACAGTACTCCCAGCTACTTGGGAGGCTGAGGCAGGAGAATCACCTGAACCTGGGAGGCGGAGGTTGCAGTGAGCCAAGATTGTGCCACTGCACTCCAGCCTGGCGACAGAGCGAGACTCCGTCCCAAAAAAAAAAAAAAAAAGAAGGTGGGTAATAACAAACTCTTCCAAGCAACAGGAGCATGTTCTAACACAATGCAAGGAAGCCAAGAACCTTGATAAAAGCTTACGGGAACTGCTAACTAGAATAACCAGTTTAGAAAAGAACATAAATGACCTGATGGAGCTGAAAAACACAGCACGAGAACTTTGTGACACATACACAAGTATTGATAGCCAAATCAATCAAGTGGAAGAAAAAATGTCAGATATTGAAGATCAAACATGAAGACGAGATTAGAGAAAAAATAATGAAAAGGCACAAACAAAGCCTCCAAGAAATGTGGGACTATGTGAAAAGACCAAACCTATGCTTGATTGGTGTACCTAAAAGTGATGGGGAGAATGGAACCAAGTTGGAAAACACTCTTTAGGATATTATCCAGGAGAACTTCCCCAACCTAGCAAGACAAGCCAACATTCAAATTCAGGAAATACAGAGAACACCACAAAGATACTCCTGGAGAAGAGCATCACCAAGATACATAATTGTCAGATTCACCAAGGTTGAAATGAAGGAAAAAATGTTAAGGGCAGCCAGAGAGACAGGTTGGGTTGCCCACAAAGGGAATCCCATCAGACTATAACAGCAGATCTCTCTGCAGAAACCCTGCAAGCCAGAAGACAGTGGAGGCCAATATTCAACATTCTTAAAGAAAAGAATTTTCAACCCAGAATTTCATTTCCAGCCAAACTAAGTTTCATAAGTGAAGGAGAAATAAAATCCTTTACAGGCAAGCAAATGCTGAGGGATTTTGTCACCACCAAACTTGCCTTACAAGAGCTCCCGAAGGAAGCACTAAATATGGAAAGGAAAAACCAGTACCAGCCACTGCAAAAAACATGCCAAAATGTAAAGACCATCAACACTATGAAGCAACTGCATCAACTAATGGGGAAAAAAAACCAGCTAGCATCAGATGACAGGGTCAAATACACACATAACAATATTAGCCCTAAATGTAAATGGGCCACATGCTCCATGAAAAGACACAGACTAGCAAATTTAATAAAGAGTCAAGACCCATCGTTGTGCTGTATTCAGGAGACCCATCTCACATGCAAAGACACACATAGGCTCAAAATAAAGGGATGGAGGAATATTTACCTAGCAAATGGAAAGCCAAAAAAAAAAAAAAAAAAAAAAAAGCAGGGGTTGCAATACTAGTCTCTGACAAAACAGAACTTTAAATCAACAAAGATCAAAAAAGACAAAGAAGGGCATTACATAATGGTAAAGGGATCAATGCAGCAAGAAAAGCTAACTATCCTAAATATATATGCACCCAATACAGGAGGTCCCAGGTTCATAAAGCAAGTTCTTGGAGACCTACAAAGAGACTTAGACTCCCACACAATAGTAGTGGGAGATTTTAATACCCCACTGTCAATATTACACAGATCAATGAGACAGAAAATTAACAAGGATATTCAGGACTTGAACTCAGCTCTGGACCAAGCAGACCTAATAGACATCAGCAGAACTCTCCACCCCAAATGAACAAAATATACATTCTTCTCCGCACCACATAGCACTTATTCTAAAATTGACCACATAATTGGAAGTAAATCACTCCTCAGCAAATGCAAAAGAATGGAAATCACAACAAACAATCTCTCAGACCACAGTGCAATCAAATTAGAACTCAGGGTTAAGAAACTCACTCATAACTGCACAACTACATGGGAACTGAACAACATGCTCCTGAATGACTATGGGGTAAATAATAAAATTAAGGCAGAAATAAATAAGCTATTTAAAACCAATGAGAAGAAAGACACAATGTACCAGAATCTCTGGAACACAGTTAGAACAGTGTTTAGAGGGAAATTTATAGCACTAAACGCTCACATGAGAAAGTGGGAAAGATCTAAAATCTACACCCTAACATCACAATTAAAACAACTAGAGAAGCAAGAGCAAACAAATTCAAAAGCTAGCAGAATAAATAATTAAGATCAGAGCAGAACTGAAGGAGATAGAGACATGAAAAACCCTTCAAAAAATCAATGAGTCCACGAGCTGGTTTTTTGAAAAGATTAACAAAATAGACCACTAGCCAGACTTATAAAGAAGAAAAGAGAGAAGAATCAAATAGACACAATAAAAAATGATAAAGGGGATATCACCACTGATCCCACAGAAATAAAAACTACCATGAGGGATACTATAAATACCTCTACGCAAATAAACTAGAAATTCTAGAAGAAATAGATACATTCCTCAACACATACACCCTCCCAAGACTAAACCAGAAAGAATTTGAATCCCTGAATAGACCAATGACAAGTTCTGAAAATCACCTACCAACCAAAAAAAGCCCAGGACCTGACAGATTCACAGGTGATTTCTACCACAGGTACAAACAGGAGCTGGTATCATTCTTTCTGAAACTATTCCAAACAATAGAAAAAGAGGGACTCCTCCCTAATTCATTTTATGAGGCCAACATCATCCTGATACCAAAACCTGGCAGAGACACAACAGAAAAAGAAAATTTCAGGACAATATCTCTGATAAACATTGATATGAAAATCCTGAAAATAATACTGGAAACCCAAATCCAGCAGCACATTAAAAAGCTTATCAAACATGATCAAGTTGGCTTCATCCCTGGGATGCAAGACTGGTTCAACATACGCAAATCAATAAACATAATTCATCACATAAACAGAACCAATAATAAAAACGACATGATTATCTCAATAGATGCAGAAAAGGCCTTCAACAAAATTCAACACCCCTTCATGCTAAAAACTCTCAATAAACTGGGTATCAATGAAACACATCTCAAAATAATAAGAGCTATTTATGTCAAACCTACAACCAATATCATACTGAATGGACAAAAGCTGGAAGCATTCCCTTTGAAAAGCTGCACAAGACAAGGATGCCCTCTCTCAACACTCCTATTCAACATAGCGTTGGAAGTTCTGGCCAGGGCAATAAGGCAAGAGAAAGAAATAAAGCATATTCAAATAGGAAGAGAGAAAGTCAAATTGTCTCTGTTTCCAGAGGACATGACTGTATATTTGGAAAACCCCATTGATTCAGCCCTAAATCTCCTTAAGCTGATAAGCAACTTCAGCAAAGTCTCAGGATACAAAATCAATGTGCAAAAATCACAAGCATTCCTATATGCCAATAATAGACAAACAGAGAGCCAAATCAAGACTGATCTCCCATTCACAATTGCTACAAAGAGAATAAAATATCCAGGAATACAACTTAAAGGGACGTGAAGGACCTCTTCAAGGAGAACTACAAACCACTGCTCAAGGAAATAAGAGAGGACACAAACAAACGGAAAAACATTCCATGCTCATGGATAGGAAGAATCAATATCATGAAAATGGCCATACTGCCCAAAGTAATTTATAGATTCAATGCTATTCCCATCAAGCTACCATTGACTTTCTTCACAGAATTAGCAAAAATTACTTTAAATTTCATATGGAACCAAAAAAGAGCCCATATAGCCAAGACAATCCTAAGCAAAAAGAACAAATCTGGAGGCATCATGCTACCTGACTTCAAACTATGCTACAAAACTACAGTAACCAAAACAGCATGGCACTGCTACCAAAACAGATATATAAACCAACAGAACAGAATAGAGGCCTCAGAAATAACACCACACACCTACAAACATCTGATCTTTGACAAACCTGACAAAAACAAGCAATGGGGAAAGGATTCCCTATTTAATGAATGGTGTTGGGAAAACTGGCTAGCCATATGCAGAAAACTGAAACTGGACCCCTTCCTTATACCTTATACAAAAATTAACTCAAGATGGATTAAAGACTTAAGTGTAGGACCTAAAACCATAAAAACCCTAGAAGAAAACCTAGGCAATACCATTTACGACATAGGCATGGACAAAGACTTCGTGACTAAAACACAAAAAGCAAGGGCAACAAAAGCCAAAAGTGACAAATGGGATCTAATCAAACTAAGGAGCTTCTGCACAGCAAAAGAAACTATCATCAGACAAAATAAGCAATTTACAGAATGGGAGAAAATTTTTGCAACCTATCCATCTGACAAAGGGATACTCTCCAGGATCTACAAGGAACGTAAACAAATTTACAAGAAAAAAACAAACAACCCCATCAAAAAGTGGGAAAAGGATATGAACAGACATTTCTCAAAAGAAGACATTTATGTGGCCAATAAACACATGAAAAAAAGCTCATCATCACTGGTCATTAGAGAAATGCAAATCGAAACCACAATGAGATATCATCTCATGCCAGTTAGAATGGCAATCATTAAAACCTCAGGAAACAATAGATGCTGTAGAGGATGTGGAGAAAAAGGAATGCTTTTACACTGTTGGTGGGAATATAAATTAGTTCAACCATTGTGGAAGACAGTGTGGTGATTCCTCAAGGATCTAGAACCAGAAATATCATTTGACCCAGCAATCCATTTACTGGGCATATACTCAAAGAATTATAAATCATTCTACTATAAAGACACATGCACATGTATGTTTACTGCAGCACTATTCACAATAGCAAAGATTTGGAACCAACCCAAATGCCCATCAATGATAGGCTGGATAAAGCAAATGTGGCACATATACACCATGGAATACTATGCAGCCATAAAAAAGAATGAGTTCATGTCTTTGCAGGGACATGGATGAAGCTGGAAACCATCATTCTCAGCAAATTAACACAGGAACAGAAAACCAAACACTGCATGTTCTCACTCATAAGTGGGAGTTGAACAATGAGAACATACAGGCACAGGGAAGGGAACATCACACACTGGGGCCTGTTGGGGCATGGGAGGCAAGGGGAGGAATAGCATTAAGAGAAATACCTAATGTAGATGATCGGTTGATAGATGCAGCAAACCACCATGGCACATATATACCTATGTAACAAACCTGCACATTCTGCACATGTATCCCAGAACTTAAAGTATAATTTAAAAAATTATTTTTAAATGAATTAAGAAACGAAAAGAAAGAAAGAAAATGTGGTACATATACACTATGGAATACTAAGCAGCCATAAAAAAGAATGAAACCATGTCCTTTGTAGCAACCTGCATAGAGCTGTCTAAGTGAACTAACACAGGAACAGAAAACCAAATACCACATGTTCTCATTTAAAAGGGGGAGTTAAATATTGAGAATACATGGACACAAAGAAGGGAACAACAGACACTGGGGCCTTCTTCAGGGTGGAGGATGACAGGAAGGGGAGGATCTGAAAACTATCTGTCGAGTACTATGCTTATCACCCAGGTGATGAAATAATCTGTACACCAAACCCCTGTGACATACAATTTATCTATATGACAAACATGCAAATGTACCTCAGGACCTAAAATAAAAGTTAAAAAAATAAAGTAAAATAGAATAAAGTGACTTATTTTCACAAAACACACATTAGGTCATATCTTCTGGCACTTGGTGAATAATACCACTACAAGATTTCAATAAATCTGTAATCTTCACCATGTTTTTTTGTTTTATATCACTAATAGAGTTTAATGGAAGTAGCAATCTAAATTATATGAATTATGCAAGTTTGTCATGAAAGTAATATTTACATCCATGTTAGTTTGCTAATATTTTTTAATGAAACTATGCATGGTAATTGATTAGAGAATTGCTTGTTCAATTGCCAGAGTAATCCCACATAAATGTATTATTTGGAAGTTTTGAAGGAAAAAACAATTTTTTAATTACTTTTGATTTATTTTTATTACTTGGCATTGTTTACCATATCCTTCTTGAAACTTCACTTTTCCTTAGATTTCACCTTAAATAGAGTATCCTTGTGGCTCAGTCATAATATATATGTATATATTCACATTATGAAGGCTTCAACTATCCCCTCAAGGCATATAATTTCAGGCCTATGAATACACTCAATCTCAAATTAACAGTATCATTTGAATAAACTCCTGCATTTGTTGTAAATTACTATAAAACCAGTTACCCCAAAACTTAGCAACTTAAAAAAACAAACAGGCATTATCTTACAGTTTATGCTGTATCAGGAATCTGGGTGTGTCTTAGCTGGGTGCCTCTGGCTCAAGATTTCTCATGAGATTGTATTCAAGCTAAGGCTGTCTTCTAAGGCTGTGATCTCCTGTAAAAGCTCAAATGGAAACCAAGCACTACATGCATGAGTGATAATTAAATGTGTATTGTTTAAGTGACTGGGTTGACTGTTAGACAGAAGTTTGAGCCAGTGGTTAAACAACTGCCAGATCCAAATGAATATGTCTAGTAGACAGTTACCAAGATCTCAGAAAAGAGGTTTAGATTGTAAGCCATCCCATATCACTTCAGCCGAAACTGTTTTTCTCCCTCCAAATTCCTATACATCATGTGCCTAGACAGCTTATCTGCCAAAGATCACGTTCAATATCATATTGTTAATTATCTTTTTAAGTTCACAGATTGTGTCCTATCTAGATCATAAAATTGTAACTATGATCTTTTTGTGCTTTGTGGATGCAGGCACTCAAGAAAAAAATTTATTAGATTAATGATTGGATAATCCAAAGGAAATAAATTATTCTAGCCTAACTACATCATTAATTAAGACTGTTAAACTCTTGCCACTCTGTGTTTCTTTTTAATATATTTCACATTCATCATTTCTGAGTGTTTCTACTAATAAATACTTGAGCATCTCTGTTCCCTGGAATGGACTGTCTGGCCTAGTTCCCCCATTAAAATAATTAAATGTCTCAAGAGCTTTATTCTTAAAACATATGTGTTTATTATAAAACATCATTTAGCACCTCTGTAAGGAAACAGAAATTTAACCACCTCAACCATTTATATTAATCAGAGGATATCATCAATACCTTATATACTTGCAGCCAAATAAACAGTGTCAGAAGATCAAAGTTTTAGCCATTTGAAAGATTATGGCAGACACTGTGGCTACCTAACCAACCATCATCTTCCCCATACCCTCCTTTATTTCTTTCCAGCAGAACTCTGAATTTGTTTAATTGTGTTGCAATTAGACCACAGACTCAGAATTTAGAAACAAGACTTTGCTGTTGATAAGAAACACATTTCAGAAAACAAGAGGGAAAGAGTTCACCAGACATGGACTGAGAACACCCACACACCAATTCCTGAAGGTATCCCAATTATAGCCTCTCTTTTATACTGACATATTCCCAAGACACCTTTCGTAAGTTTCCTGTGGTCAGAAGGGAAGCAGTATCCTTGTGACAATCAGGTACGGAAGATGAAACCTCAGGATGTTCAGCAGGTTGGGGAAAAGAAACCTTTAAGATATAAATAATGAAACTTCTATATATACAATCATGTCATCTGCAAACAGGGACAATTTGACTTCCTCTTTTCCTAATTGAATACCCTTTATTTCCTTCTCCTGCCTAATTGCCCTGGCCAGAACTTCCAACACTATGTTGAATAGGAGTGGTGAGAGAGGGCATCCCTGTCTTGTGCCAGTTTTCAAAGGGAATGCTTCCAGTTTTTGCCCATTCAGTATGATATTGGCTGTGGGTTTGTCATAAATAGCTCTTATTATTTTGAGATATGTCCCATCAATACCTAATTTATTGAGTGTTTTTAGCATGAAGGTTGTTGAATTTTGTCAAAGGCCTTTTCTGCATCTATTGAGATAATCATGTGGTTTTTGTCTTTGGTTCTGTTTATATGCTGGGTTACATTTATTGATTTGCATATATTGAACCAGCCTGGCATTCCAGGGATGAAGCCCACTTGATCATGGTGGATAAGCTTTTTGATGTGCTGCTGGATTCAGTTTGCCAGTATTTTATTGAGGATTTTTGCATCAATGTTCATCAAGGATATTGGTCTAAAATTCTCTTTTTTGGTTGTGTCTCTGCCTGGCTTTGGTATCAGGATGATGCTGGCCTCCTAAAATGAGTTAGGGAGGATTCCCCCTTTTTCTATTGATTGGAATAGTTTCAGAAGGAATGGTACCAGTTCCTCCTTGTACCTCTGGTAGAATTTGGCTGTGAAACCATCTGGTCCTGGACAAACCCCATTGTCTCAGCCCAAAATCTCCTTAAGCTGATAAGCAAATTCAGCAAAGTCACAGGACACAAAATCAATGTACAAAAATCACAAGCATTCTTATACACCAATAACAGACAAACAGAGAGCCAAATCATGAGTGAACTCCCATTCACAATTGTTTCAAAGAGAATAAAATACCTAGGAATCCAACATACAAGGGACGTGAAGGACCTCTTCAAGGAGAACTACAAACCACTGCTCAATGAAATAAAAGAGGATACAAACAAATGGAAGAACATTCCATGCTCATGGGTAGGAAGAATCAATATCGTGAAAATGGCCATACTGCCCAAGGTAATTTACAGATTCAATCCATCCCCATCAAGATACCAATGATTTTCTTCACAGAACTGGAAAAAACTACTTTAAAGTTCATATGGAACCAAAAAAGAGCCTGCATCGCCCAGTCAATCCTAAGCCAAAAGAACAAAGCTGGAGGCATCATGCTACCTGACTTCAAACTGTACTACAAGGCTACAGTAACCAAAACAGCATGGTACTGCTACCAAAACAGAGATATAGATCAATGGAACAGAACAGAGCCCTCAGAAATAATGCCACATATCTACAACTATCTGATCTTTGACAAACCTGAGAAAAACAAGCAATGGGGAAAGGATTCCCTATTTAATAAATGGTGCTGGGAAAACTGGCTAGCCATATGTAGAAAGCTGAAACTGGATCCCTTCCTTACACCTTAAACAAAAATTAATTCAAGATGGATTAAAGACTTAAACGTTAGACCTAAAACCATAAAAACCCTAGAAGAAAACCTAGGCATTACCATTCAGGACATAGGCATGGGCAAGGACTTCATGTCTACAACACCAAAAGCAATGGCAACAAAAGCCAAAATTGACAAGTGGGATCTAATTAAACTCAAGAGCTTCTGCACAGCAAAAGAAACTACCATCAGAGTGAACAGGCAACCTACAAAATGGGAGAAAATTTTCACAACCTACTCATCTGACAAAGGGCTAATATCCAGAATCTACAATGAACTCAAACAAACGTACAAGAAAAAAACAAACAACCCCATCAAAAAGTGGGCAAAGGATATGAACAGTCACTTCTCAAAAGAAGACATTTATGCAGCCAAAAGACACATGAAAAAATGCTCATCATCACTTGCCATCAGAGAAATGCAAATCAAAACCACAATGAGATACCATCTCACACCAGTTAGAATGGCAATCATTACAAAGTCAGGAAACAACAGGTGCTAGAGAGGATGTGGAGAAATAGGAACACTTTTACACTGTTGGTGGGACTGTAAACTAGTTCAACCATTGTGGAAGACAGTGTGGCGATTCCTCAGGGATCTAGAACTAGAAATACCATTTGACCCAGCCATCCCATTACTGGGTATATACCCAAAGGACTATAAATCACGCTGCTATAAAGACACATGCACAGGTATGTTTATTGTGGCACTATTCACAATAGCAAAGACTTGGAACCAACCCAAATGTCCAACAAAGATAGACTGGATTAAGAAAATGTGGCACATACACACCATGGAATACTATGCAGCCATAAAAAATGATGAGTTCATGTCCTTTGTAGGGACATGGATGAAATTGGAAATCATCATTCTCAGTAAACTGTCGCAAGGACAAAAAACCAAACACCGCATGTTCTCACTCATAGATGGGAATTGAACAATGAGAACACATGGACACAGGAAGGGGAACATCACACTCTGGGGACTGTTGTGGGGTTGGGGGAGGGGGTAGGGATAGCATTAGGAGATATATACCTAATGCTAAATGATGAGTTAATGGGTGCAGCACACCAGCATGGCACATGTATACATATGTAACTAATCTGCAAATTGTGCAAATGTACCCTAAAACTTAAAGTATAATAATAATAATAATAATAATAATAAAGAAAAAAGAAAAAAAGATATAAATAAGGAAACTTCAAAACAGCTATTTGAAGGATACATATAAAATAAATTTGAAAGTCATAGTATTTATCCACTCAAGCGTGCAGAAATTATCAAGGGGTTGCATTTGTCTAGAAGAGTAAACATATTGTAGATTTACAAAAAGATGGCAGTATTCATCCCAGGAAATAAAAATTATGAATGTCTTTGTTAAAAGAGATCTTTATTTTTTAGCAAACATCATGTGAAGTTCTGTGTATGATGGATGGGCTGATTTTGTTAACATGAGCTAGGATACCAGGAGATTAAGGGAGGCCCCGCCTCAGGTCCCTATGGTGAAATAATAGGTCTAAATTAATCATTGTGGACACACTACATTTGCAGTGACTGGTTAGGAATGAACTTGTAAATAAGTCCTTGCTGTTAAATACAAATTTCTTGGTGAGCATAAGGGCATTTTTGTGTCCAGAAAAGAAAATCTAATTGTACATTTACTTTTATTTAAAAAACTAAAATTCATTTTATTAAAATCACATATATAAAAAACCAGTTCTCTTTAAGCTTTCAGGTTATAGAGTTTATGATAATTCTATTAATAACCTAGCATGGTTTAATAATTGGTTTTAAAGGTCCTTTGATTAATTCTTGGCATCACTTACAAACTTAAACAACTTTAAATACTTCAAACTGTATTTATAAATTAAGTGTATTCAAAATTTAAAATACTTAAATTATTTTACTTATAAAACTTGAGTTCTAAAACAGCTTTATATTTAATAAATTAAACTTATTAGCATGATGAATCATACATTCTCATGAATGTTTCAACATTGTCTATAAACCTAGTAAGACTTTATCATAAAACACAAGCCAAAATTGATAACTATTTTACATTTTAAGGGAGAATAACAAAGCTGACTTGTAACTCTACAGAAACGAATTCCATAAGAATTATTATATAAACCATCAAATACGCTGTTAACATGATGGTTAGATTATCTTAAACTTTTTATCACTGTCTTAGCCAGTTTCGTGTTGCTATAACAGAATATCACAGACTGGGTGATTTGTAAAGAAAATAAATTTATATCTTATAGTTCCTGAGGCTGGAAAGTCCAATATCAAGGTGCCAGTACCTTGTGTGGACCTTAATGCTATATCATCCCACAGCAGAAGACAGAAGGGCAAGAACATGTGAAGGCAAGAGATCAAACTCACAGCCTCAAGCCCTTTCATAATTGGCATTAATCCATTCATGAGGGTGGCACTATCATGATCTAAACACCTCCCATTAGGCCCCACATCCCAACACTGTTACATTGAAGATTAAGTTTCCAGCACATGCTTTTTGGGGGATACATTCAAACCCTAGAAATCACTGAATTCTCAGTCTTCTCAAGGTTGAAAGGCACTTAACTATTAAAGCAATATTTACGTCATAACAGGCAATTTTAAGGAATAATTTCCCTCTCAGTTGCAATTGTTTAAATAACATAGATTTTAGCCTGGGTGTTGTGGCTAACGTCTGTAATCCCAACACTTTGGGAGGCTGACATGGGCAGCTCACTTGAAGCCAGGAGTTCGAGACCGTCCTGGACAACATGGCAAAACCCCATCTCTACGAAAAACACAAAAATTAGCCAGGCATGGTGGCACACACCTGTAATCCCAGCTACTCGGGAGGCTGAGGTATGAGAATCACTTGAACCTGGAAGGCAGGTTGCACCACTGCACTCCAGCCTGGGTGACAGAGTGAGACCCTCTCTTAATAAAAAAATTAAAATTAAATAAATAAAAATGTAAAACATAGATTTTACCTGGATCACTAACTGGATTTTTTTTTTCACAAGCCTTGATAGAGTATTCTGAATTACCTTTATAATCTAAGGGAAGAATTTTAAAACTAAGAGAATAGTAGGTCTCAGTTACTCAAAGTCAGCAGAATCTCTGTACACATTTATTATGTAATTATATGTGGCGTTTTTGCTGTTATACTGTGCAAATGTTTTCCCTAACACTAAAGATGATTAAATTTGATGCAATCTAATATTTTCTTCATAAGATCCCTAACTTTTCAGATACCATTTCTGTGATATAAAATACTACCTAACAGGATCCTGGAGATCTCTGGCGGCATTGCTTGGTTATTCAAGGCACTTCCAAGATCATTTGACTCATGCTAACTAATGGCCCTTGAAAGGAAGCCTGCTGTGGGCCTCTGCAAAAATAAGAGTGAACAGGAGGAAAGCCATTCTTCTTTAATTGGATGTTTTCCAGTCTAAATGTGGTTCCGAGAAGACCAAGAGACCTTTTGTGACCCTAAGAAGGCAAGCCTAAAATGTAGCAAACATGCCAAGGTTGACAGTGCTAAAATCTGCAGGCATGCTGCCCCAAGCGTCTTATTACATGAGATATTACATGTCTTTTTGCTCAGCCACTTTCAGTTGTACTTTTGCTACTTGCAGCCCAAATCTCCTTAATTAATAAAATAATCCATCAAAGCTTCCACATAATCAATGAGACAAGAGGTTCAATCCACATAAACGGGATAAACTAGATACAAAGAAGCATAATGAATAACCCCATATATCAAAAAATGCCACTAGTTTCAACATAGACATAGCAGTGTATCCCATGCAAAAGATTTATATAGAGTAGATCCAATGCAAAGAGGTCCTCAAGGCATTTATTATCTAGTGGTTATATAAGGTAAATGAAAACAATAAAAACAGATAAAAACTACAGAGCTTATATCAATAGTGTTTCAACCTAAATACATAAGCAAATGGTCAGTTGGGCTACTATGTGTTCTGGTTATCTATGGTTTCAAACCAGCCACTCCAAAGCAGCAAAATTTATTTACTTATGAAGTTGGAATAAGGGCAGTGCTCAGCAGGGATGGTTTGTCTCTGGTCTATCAGCAACAGCCAGGGCATCTGAAGGAAGGATGTTGTAATCATCTGTATTAGGCTGTTCTTGCATTGCTATAAAAAAAATACCTGGCTGGGCACGGTGGCTCATGCATGTAATCCCAACACTTTGGGAGGCCAAAGCAGGTGGATTACTTGAGGTCAGGAGTTTGAGACCAGCCTGACCAACACGGTGAAACCCGGTCTCTACTAAAAATACAAAAATTAGCCAGGAGGTGGTGCACTACAGGTGGTGTACTCTTGTAGTCCCAGCTACTCAGAAGGCTGAGGCAGGAGAATCATTCGAACCCAGGAGGTGGAAGTTGCAGTGAATCAAGATTGCACCACTGTACTCCAGCCTGGGTGACAGAGTGAGACTCTGTCTCAAAAAAAAATTTAAAAAAATATCTGAGGCTGAGCAATTTATAAAGAAAAGAGGTTTTAATTGGCTCATAGTTCTTTAGGCTGTACAAGAAGCATGGTGCTGGCATCTGCTTCTGGTGAGGCCTCAGGAGGCTTACAATTATGGCAGAAGGTGAAGAGGAAGTAGGCATCTCACATGGCAAGACTGGGAGCAAGAGGGGAGGGGAAGTGCCACACACTTTTAAACAATCAAATCATGAGAGAACTCACTATTTTGTGAGGATAGCACCAAGACATGAGGGATCTGCCCCCATAACCCAAACACCTCCCACCAGGCCCCACCTCCAACAATGGAGATAACATTTCAACATGAGATTCGAAAGGGACAAACATCCAAACCATATCACCATCCAAAAATCCAGTGTTCAGGGAGAACTCAAATACCTGGGAACTGTCACAGCTGAGGCTCCTGAGACATCTATTCCTGTGAGCCCTCTCCACAGGGTCTCTCTAGCAGGCTGGATTAAGGGTAGCTAGACTTCTTACAAGATGAATGTCCCAAGAGGAACAGAGGCAGGCAGGAGCTGTCTTATTTTATGACCTAACCTTGGAAATCATGTGTTGCCTCAATTTCACCTCGTTCTGTTCATCAAGGCAGTCACAAAGGCCCTTCTCAGTTGAAGGAAATGGAAATTGACTCTATGTCTTGAAGGACGAGTAACAGAAAGAGCATGTGGGACCAGAAATATTAATGCACCCATTGCTGATACAGTCTACCCAACTATGACATCATAGTTGTTTCTCAGTTACAGCCAAAGTGATGTCTTCAAGAAGACAGATTTTTAATCAAATCTTAAAGAATTTGAGAGACCTTGACTGTCATACGAAGTCTGTTTTTCAAGATAACACTTTTTTAAAGCAGTCATATACGTGTACAGTTTATATCCAGAGGCAAAGAAACAGATAGTTCTACTGAGAACTTCTCAATGGCTTCACTATCTTAATTTATAAATACCCCAAATCCAATCCTTGTTCCCCTTATGTACATCATCCAAATAATCTTAGGAGTAAACATTGTGGAAGCTTTTTGTGACACAGAATTTGACTAAATAAACACAAATACCTTCAACCTTTAAACCTTTCCTCAAGCTTAGATGAAGCTAAGTTATAAATAAACTCCAGTGGATTTAATACAGAGAAAGAAGTCAGCCTTAAAGTTCTTGCTTTGAAATAAAATGCAGCTCTTTTATGGCAGGGACTTCTGTCTCTTGTGTTCAACACACTATTGTAGTCCCCACCCTGCTTAGAGCACTGCTTTGCAAATAATGAAATGAATGCATAAATAAATAAAACTGGCATCTATACAATGCTTTACAGTTTATAAGGCACTTTCATATATTTTGCTTCAAAATAACTTGTGACATAAATATTATCATTATTGGATCCATTTAATAAAATAGGAAAGGTGAGAAATCAGTAAGGTAAGTAAATTCCCTGAAGTCACAGATATAGTGAAGTGTAAGAAATAAAAGTTGAAACACAAATTCCTATCTTATCAAAAAACCCATGCCCTTTTCACTGATTATTAATAATTTTTATATATTTTTATGACTTTCACTAGGGTATTAATTTCTGGCATGGATTTTTGCTTTGCTGACCCTCCCAAAATATCCCTGAAGTATGTAAAACTATCATCCTTGGATGCCACACCTTCACTGTCATGATTATTGTTAAATTTTTAATTACTACATATATAATCTTTTAGCTATTCATCTTTCATCTTATTTACTTGTTAATGTTTCTAACATTTCTTCAATGAATATTTTCAACACTAACAGCTAAGATATAACTAAAACTTTTTTTCAACCAAACATGGCTACAAGCAGATTATGCAGGCTTCCCAATGTTAAGTCTGGAAAAAAATTGTAAAAGAAAGGGTCAGTAATCTAGCATCCTGTTAATTTATCAAAGTAATGATAAATACTTAATACACGGAAATATCTAATAACAGAAACCAATTCTGTTACAAGAAACGGCATATTCATATGCAATGAATGGCCATAATTAGGGTAAATTTGCATATTTACCTTGGGGAAGTTTTCTGAAGGAATTTAATTGGCATTTTGACCCAGAATATCTTAAAAAGAGATATATAAAGAAAAATTGAAGTTTTTCCAAATCCATGTATGCCAGAGTTTAGAAACTCCCTGGCACTCAGTTTTTCCATACATTAAGGAAAGAATTAAATGTGATAGTGTGCTCTTAACAAGAGCCAATCATCATTTGAAGTGAATGATAGTCTCCTCCTCGTTATTCTCCAAGAACAGAATGCCTCCCAGATCCCAGGCTCAGAGAAAACTATTTCATTGCTGAGACTTCAGAGAAGGAAGGGAAAGGAGAGAATAGAAAAACATACGTTACCTTGAGAGTTAACTGTGAAACAAAGCTTCCAGATATTTTCTGTTTAGGAAACATGGAGACTAGAATGTATCTTCAAGATAATATGCTCTCTCTTTCTAGGAGGTCTGTCTGATGGTTACACAAACATAAAGCAGACCTGGTGGATTGTATTGGAATCAAGGCTCCAAAAACCACAGTCAGTTTAACACTGCCTGGAAGTCTTGGCAAGACTCCTACCTTTGTCTGTCTTTGGGGTAAGTGTTCAGAAGCAGGACTTAGAACCTAAAGGAAAGGCCTGAATCCACTTACTGGAACTCTCTGTGTCTTTGGAGCATGAGAGAAAGAAGTCTTCACCCTGCAAGAAGGGCAAAAGCAAGGTAGAACAGGAGCATTTCATTGGGGACAAACACCCAACTTAAGAATGAGGAGCGGGTCAAGGAACTGAACAAGGTGTCATCATCTATGTGCTAGGACAGGTAAATGGGGAGGTAAGTGATGAAGTCACAAACAAAGCAAAATCCCAGTTCCTGATAACTGACACAAACACAAACTCTAGATAATTTTGAGCCACCCAAATACTGCCCTAGATTCCTTCACTTTCCCCTCCCTGGAACAGCCACGTTCCCAAAGACTGAAGCAGCACACAGCCTGGTGGCGGAGGGAGCTGTCAAGTGATCTTAACATGTAAGTACCACAGGAATATTAAGGAACGTGCAAAAGGAATCACTCTCATTACCCTAAATTGTCTCACAGATGAAAGACCAGAAGCCTCTATCAGAGCAGAGGTGCTGGTTGAATTCACTCTTGCCAACTGAAAAAACTACTGGAAGCTGAAGCCACTGCTGAAAGGACTGTTTTCTACCAGGGTCACTACTGAAGGAACAGCTGCTAGTTGGTACTGGGAGTAGCTGCTGAGGATGACATGGTAAGAACCTTTGCTGCCAGGCACTGCTTGAAGCAGCAGGTAGTTTCATGCTGGGCACCACCTTCAGTTCAGAAATCTCCAGCTCATACCATTTTACTTTAAGATTACGTTTGGGAGAAAAAGGAGTTATTCCCCCATCTAAGGGGAAGGTAGAAATTGTTATTCATTTTCCTTCTTACTACAGAAAAAAAAATTACTCATGCCAATAAAAAGACCTGAAAATCACCTAGCCCTCACATTTCTAGCCAGAAGAAAGAGGGACATGGAAAGACAGTCTCATACATGCAATTGTGTGAAGAACAAGTTCAAAATGAACAGGCTTTGGAATGCCTTTTTTTAAGCATCATTATTTTTCTAAGCCTCTAGACTGAGGTAAGTTGTTCCTAATTCTAAAGAACATAAAAATGAATTCTCAACCTTTTCCACAGATGGTAATATTCCTGTAGTCATTGCTATTGTTAAAGGCCAATTAATCCTGTGCTAGTTCTATAAATAATTGACTTTTTTTCTTTCTTTAGGTTTTTAGAATATAGATCTTTGCTTTCTGGTTTTGGTCAGTCTTGGTTTTATTAAAATTAATATATCTCAAAAAAACTGCCTAAACCTGTTAGATGTTTTAAGTGTATTTCCAGTCTGTGCAGACTATGACCTCTGCTGGGAATTTTCACTGAATTTGCAGTGAACAGAGAGAGTTTTAGTTCCATCAGAACCTAAAAACAAGAAAATCTGACACCAACACTCAAGTCCATCCACAAATGACCACAAATATTATAAATATTTGTTCATATATTAAAATATAAATATATGAATTAAAATAGAAAATGTATTTTAATACTAAGATTGAGAGGATTTACTTGACATGAAAGCTTGCAGCATAATTCTAGGAAATTAGTTTAATCTATATTTTTAAGTATAAAAAAAGTAATGACTGTTCTTTGAAGCAAACATTACAGAGAGACACTTAAAGAAGATGAGAGCTATTGGATTGAAATATATTTTTTCTCTGCTCAGCTCAAAGCCCGATTCAGGTCAGGAAGTTATATGGCATTCTAGATACATCACTGGGGATATTTTTTCTTTTTCGCTAGGTATTCCTCCCCTCATTCCTACCTCAGGATTTAATACAATTTTAATAGAGTTCTACCTCTTCTTACATGGGTAGAGAAATTACGTATTCCTTAATATTTGTTGGTGATCACTAGTTGAAGATTTTATGCTTAAATCTTGCTATAGATCAACTTGGGTAGTCATTCTACTATGGTAATACACTCAATAAAAATAAGACTGTCTAGGCATACTGGTTGCATTTAAAAGCCCTCTTTTATTAGCTTTAGAAGTTTGGGATGAGAATACATAAAGTAAGATCTGGCGTGGGCTCTCTGTGTAATACTGTTAAACACATGTAGTAAAATATTTTTGATAGGCCCATGTAACAATTTTAGCTATAACATAACTTAAGTGCTAAACCATACACTGAAGATTTGAAGTGATAAGAGTAACGAGAAACACAAGCTTAACAACAACAACAAAAAGTACAGCAAAGAATATCAAGTATCATTTTTAAAATGTAAAATTATAAATTTTTAAAAATTCCTTCATTTTTCATATTTTAAACAATGAACATGTGTAATTTTATAATCAAACATTAGACATCTATCTAAAATATATAAATATAACATATTATCAATTGGAAACATTAAGTAACCATTTAAGCAAAATTTTACACTTAAATCTAAAAGAAGGCCAAGGGTGGGAGGAAAGAGAAAATTCTGTTACTATCATTGTTTCTTGTTTCTTCATGATATGGTGATGCAGTTGTGCTCTGCCCAGACCCAAGTCTTCCTAGGAGGTGGAGTTGAAATAAGTCTTCTGGGCTCCTAATTAAAGTTAACAACACATTCTGGTGGTCAGAATTACAAAGGTGTCTCAAGAACCAGCTGCTTTAATCAAGTCAACAAAAATTGAGTAATATCTTCATCTCACAACCAAGGCTGCCTCCAGACAGTACCTTTGAATAAGATATCATTCAAGCACTCTTACTTCAGTAAGAAGATCTATGCCCAGAAACTTGATGCCTACCTCTTAGACCTTGAAGAGACTGGTATTTTTGCTGTCCTCAAAGTGAACATCCTATTTAGCCTCAGTCTTAGAATAATTATATTGTATTTACTCTCCAGTCACTTAGAAAATTAATGGCTTAAACTAGAACCAGGATCAAAACTCAGATGTCCTAAAGAAGTCCATTTCCCATTGGGAAATATTTTGACTGATTCTGTCCCTCACTTCTAAGATGTCACCAAAAGATGAAGCACCTTCCCCACACCCTCTACACACACACACACCATCACACCCCAAAAGAATATAGATGTATTTGACTTTCCTGAGAAAGTCTCAAGGCTAGTCACCATCAATTGGAAAGCATCTTGAAGGTAAGTAGAGGAGACTATCAATCTGTATAACTCTGATGAATTTTGCAAAGTGTTGATTGTCTTTTAAGTATATAATAGAGTAGGAAAAGTGAATAATCTATATCATGTAAAGAAGTCTCAGCATGACAATCTTCCCATGGGATAAAATAATCAAGGAAGGGAAATATTTTCTAAACTGCATTAGATGACTTTGCAATGAGATCACATCTTCCTTCAGGCACCACTGAGCGCTTCCCCTACACAAAAGAATTTGGTATCTGTTTCTTGTGGGTAGTTACTTGAGAGAGGAAATTAAACATTTCTAAAAAGGAGAATCAAAGGGGTAAGGGTTATAAGAATGGTAAAGAAGAATGAAGAAAAGCTCCTAGAGAGCACTACAGCAGACATCAGAAAAGAGGGTGAAAAGTGATGCCCTGAACTTTACAGGGGAAAAAGAAAGCAAGATTGAGAGGAAAAAGCCACCAGAGGGGGCAGGAAGTGGTGTTCTCCACTTCCTGGAAGGGAAAGAAGTTACAAAAACTGAAGAAAAAAAAAATGAAAGCCTGATACAGTTCACCTGCTAAAAATAAGGACTTGCCCAGGAAGAAGGCAACTGCTACTTAAATGAGTAAGAAAGGATTCTGCCAGAAGCCAGCATTGGAGCAGCATCCTCCTGAGAATTGAATCATAACAGCTAACATTTATTAAACACTTGCAGTGTGCCAGGCACAGTTCTAAACATTTTACATGTATTAACACACTTAATCCTCATAATAACTCTATGAGGAACTGAAGACAAAGCAAATCTGGGAACAGAGTACAGGGTGGAAGGCAGAAAATCTCTCCTGGCCCCTCAAGGATTATGACTGCTCTGGTGTCATTCCCAACATTGAACTCCATGAACCTGGACATTGTGGGATTCTTAATCACTTTCTGTAGGCTGTAAGTCCAATGTTTTGTCTTCGAAACAAAAACAACTCCTTAATGAAGAAGTTAAGCAAGGAATGCTGTAATATCTACTGTATTTTCCAGGAGATAACCAAAGTCAAATATGATGCCAGGGATGATTCTAACAAAGACTAACATTGAAGTTCAATAAACACTGACTGCTTCAGCCTTATGTTTAGAAGAAAAAAGATTTTTAGCCAAAGTAACAACAAATAGGAAGACAGAGCCACATCTCTGAGAATGTTGTCTAATGATGGTTTGCTTTGAGCTTTTTGGGGTGGGGGGAGGTAGAGGATTAAGTTTTAATGGAACTATTAAGTTTAAAAAAATAAGGGTGAAATTAAAAGATGTATTTTAAAATGACATTAGAAAATACAAACTAAAGAGACATTCATCATACTTGTTTTCACCATTTCTTGGTGATTTTTGAGTTTCCATTTAGACCGAGAAACACATAAAGAAAATGTGTTAAAACCTAATTTTTCTAGTAAAAGAAAAAAAAAAAAGTTCAGCCATTTCACAAAGGGTGCCTATACTCTTTATTTCAATTTCCTGCAAAAAAAAATTTCTCTCTGCTCTCTCAGCAGTATTCTTTGCCCCTTTAAATTTCCAAACCCTGTTCTGAAGCTGTTTTATGATTGTTTTCAAAGGCTTCTGGTAAAGTACTGGAGAGTGTATTTGTGTGTGTGTGCACACACATACACAAGTGCATTCATGTGTGTTTTTAACAGTAAAATAAGAAACTACCTTTCCATTTGGGTTAGAACTGAGATGAAATGAGGAATGGCCGCCACCAAGCAGAAAATGTGCTCACTTTATGTGTGCCAGTTAATTACGACACTTCAGAGGCGTTTCCGAAAGGATAAGGCAAGCTGCATAAATTTAGCTGTAATCCAGGCAGGCAAAACTAATTTGCAGGGGATGGCCTTATCTAGCCGCTGCAGCTTTCTCAGAAAATTAACCTGGGATATTTGGGCCCAATTCAGAAAGTGTTTGATTTTTTTTTCCTTTCCCTGCTCAGCATAAGAGAATTTTTGAATTCAATACAATACCTGACTTTTAAGAAGCACGACGAATGCTGTAGGCAGTTCAGAGTTATTACAGGCAAGCAAAAATATATTTATATATATATACATATAGATGATTGTCCTTCATGCCCATTATCCTGCCTTCTTACATGTGCATCAGAAGGTTTATCAGTGTAGGTATAAGGGGTTTCTCGGATTAAGAGAAGGGTGCCACTCATTTTTAATGTACTTAGAAAAATTCATCAAAGTTCATTGCAGAATAAGTCATGCATACTGACTTGTTCATTCCAGTGGAAATGAAGAAATCCCCATAAAAATAGAAGTTTAATGAAGTGTTGGAGCCAAGTCTTGCCTGTCGTTACAGTTATCACTGATTTAGACCCTTCCTTGATCACCCACTATTAATTAATCTCACACAGCACAGTTAAAGCTTTACCTTATTATTTATCATGTAATCATTCATTCCATCAATATTTATTGAAGTCAGCATGATTTTCATGTGTTTTCTCATTTAATCCTCATGTTATCCCTGTTTGTATTTCACTAGTTTCACCAACACAAGAGGTAAAGATTTTATATGTCAGTGTTTCCAATCCACTTCAAAATTTCTCAAAGCAATGACAGTATGTAAGCATCAATGGAGCTCCATCATTTGGAGATAAGATTTAAGGCTTTTTATCCAAAATATAATTTTAACTTTCTTTGACTAATTTCTTTATAATACAAATATTAATGGTTTCCATCTTTTCAAATTTTAAATTGCAAGGTGAATTTATATCAACCAACTTTAGTAACATATCCATAAAAAGCCCCACATGACTATTGATAGTGGCTGAGCTGAACTTTAAAGAAAAAGTTTTTTTAATATCCCATCTACAACATAATTACTGTTTCACTTATTTCAAACCATAGGAGTTACTTATTTTAAAGTGCCATGAACTCGATTGGCAATAATTGTTCTTGAGGATGTCACAGTTAGGCAGAAAGGAACATATTTATAATAATAAAAGAGCCATTTTAAAACATAGATTGCACACTGAATCATGAAATGTGAAGTAATGACTCCCATTTGGATCTAAATTTTCCTCATGCTTGTTCAATCGCCAGGGCTAAATGTTATGGCTATTTATAGTTATACCCTAGGGTGGAAGGGGGAGGGAATTAGATGTCATAAAGAATCATACATAATACATAGAGACTGAAACTACATTTTATGAGAACTGAAAAATTTAAGAAACTCTGGCTGAAATATGGAAATGTCATGCCAAGCAGAACTTCCTCTTACACAATAATATTAGTAAAGATGTAACAGACATAAACACAGTAAACCCTCAAACCATCATGGTGTTATCTGCACTTCTGCTAACATATAATTTATTTTAATGAATAATTTGAATAAACACACTGAGGCTAAGTTTGAAGGTCACTGGAAAAAAGACATCATCATAGATGCCAATGCATTAAATATCAGCTATGTGGGTAATCAAAGTTACAAAGTAACTATACAGATGCATTACAAAATACTCTTACCTACCAATAAACGGTTTTATAATTGACTTTTAAAAGATATCTTCTACTTCAACCAATTTCTAAAAAGTTAATTAGCCTGATTATAAAGAGTCCCAATTCACTTTAACAACACAAAACAGAAGAAAGTCCTGTAAATGCCCCCGCCTGGCAGCAATTGTCCAAAATACTGTAGTTACTTCAAGGTCAGGGACTCTATATAATCACTGTAATTCCCCGGGGTCAAATGCAGTGTCTGTAATATAGAGGACAAACAATAAAGTCTGGCCAAATGAATGTATGATTGAATAAATGCATAAATGGTGGATAGATGAATGAATTAATGAATAAGCATATAGACTGGCAAAAACAATTAAATTATTTAATTTTCAAAGGGAGCTCTAAGCTTTATCATTTCAGTAACCCCAAGAAGCTCTGGGGTTTCCTTGCTGGTGTCTTAAGGGTAAAAGACCTAAAACCACTGTCACTAGTTCCTTCTGCCCCTGTAATCCCCACCTCCGCCCATTTCTTCCACCCCATACACACACTTCTCATCCAATTTCAGCAATTCTAATTTTAAAGGTTTAAAAGTATGGTGATATATTGAAAGAACAAACAGTTCAATTAACAGTTTGATGCACTTGAAAATTTCAAGAAACACACCTAGTATGTAAAATAAAGTGCATGTATTTTCTATTTGTTCAGCTTTTCTAAAAGGATGCATTAATCTTATGTCACATTGGCTACACAGAATATGGTTTTCATTTTCATTTCTTTGATTTTAATGATTATATCTACTGTCTCATAATTGAAAAAATACTTTTGTCTTTTAGCCTACATTTTCTGAATTATTCTAAAGGCATCTCTTATAATTTGCCAACATTTCCTAAACTAAAATTAACCTTACAGCTCTTCCCTAGATTACCATGGATTTTCAGGAATTTGCTAAACAAAATGGTCTTTCATTAAAACAATCTACTCTTTCTATTCCATCAGTATTCACAGGTTGTCTACTGGTGCCTTGCATGACACTGCCGGTATAACTGTTCTCACAGAGCGAGTGATATTCATTGACTTTCTGAATCCTGGAGAACTTTTATAAATATCATTTTGGAATCCAAGTACATGCAGTATATAGAAACCAAGTTCTTCAAATATATTTTAAAACTATAAAACTCCCCAAAGTTTCATTTTTGCTTCACTTGCAACATAAGTCACAATTTACTGCCAGTTTAATCAGTTACAACCAAACCAAGTATTTGAAGAGAAGCACACTAACAAACGAAATTATACATCTTGTCAAAAGTAGCATCTGAAACCCATGAATATAAACATAAATTTATACATTTTGAAGAGAATCATACACTTTAAAAACCTACCCCTTATTCCTGTGCCTTCTTCTGGAACAAATACATTGTTTTACTTCTTTCAAAACTTCAACTATTGCCAATAATTATATTGAGGAACATAGTTCCAATTTGTCTGATTCTCTGTAATACTGACTAGTAGTCTCCAAAGTTGGTACACATTCCTCAAGATGTGTCCAAAAGGATTAGGTTATTAGGGTGCAAGTAAGCCAATATTATTAATTCAATATGTGTTTATGTTTATCAAAACAACTAAAGTTCACAAACCTTTAAGATACTGATCGACACTGGTATCTTCCCTCAGCCCACATATCGAAAGGATAGTTCTGCCATGTAGTGGTTGAGTGTATTAGTCTGTGTTCACTTTGCTGATAAAGACATATCCGAGACTGGAAAGAAAAAGAGGTTTAATTGGACCTAAAGTTCCACAGGCTGGGGAGGCCTCAGAATCATGGTGGGAGGCGAAAGCCACTTCTTACATGGTGGAGGCGAGAGAAAAATGAGGAAGCAAAAGTAGAAACCCCTGATAAAGCCATCAGATCTCATGAGACTTATTTACCATCACGAGAACAGCAAGGGAAAGACCCACCCCCATGATTCAATTACCTCCCCCTGGGTCCCTCCTACAACATGTGGGAATTCTGGGAGATACAATTCAAGTTGAGATTTGGGTGGGGATAAAGCTAAACCATATCATTCTGCCCCTGGCCCCTCCAAATCTCATGTCCTCACATTTCAAAACCAATCACACCTTCCCAACAGTCCCCCGAAGTCTAATTTCAGCATTAACCGAAAAGTCCACAGTCCAAAGTTTCATCTGAGACAAGGCAAGACCCTTCTGCCTATAAGCCTGTAAAATCAAAAGCAAGCTAGTTACTTCCTAGATACAAGGGGGTAAATACACCTGTTACAAATGAGAGAAATTAGCCCAAACAAAGGGATGGCAGGGTCATGAAAGCCTGAAGTCCAGCGGGGCAGTCAAATTCTAAAGCTCCAAAATGATCTCCTTTGACTCCAGGTCTGACATCCAGGTCACACTGATTCAAAAGGTAGGTTCCCACGGTTTTGGGCAGCTCCTCCCCTGTGGTTTTACAGGGTACAGCCTCCCTCCCAGCTGCTTTCATGGGCTGGCGTTGGGTGTCTGCAGCTTTTCCAGGCACACAGTGCAAGCTGTCAGTGGATCTACCATTCTGGGGTCTGGAGGAAGGTGGCCCTCTTCTCACAGCTCCACTAGGTGGTGCCCCAGTAGGGACTCTGTGTGGGGCTCCGACCCCACATTTCACTTCCACATTATCCTAGCAGAGGTTCTCAATTATGGCCCCGCCCCTGCAGCAAACTTTTGCTTGGGGATCGAGGTGTTTCATACATCTTCTAAAAATCTAGGTGGAGGTTCCCAAACCTCAATTCTTGACTTCTGTGTACCAGCAGGCTCAACACCACGTGTAAGATGCCAAGGCTTGGGGCTTCCACCCTTTGAAGCCACAGTCCAAGCTCTATGTTGGCCCCTTTCAGTCATGGCTAGAGCAACTGGGACGTAGGGCACCAAGTCCCTAGGCTGCACACAGCACGGGGACCCTGGGCCCGGTCCACAAAACTACTTTTTCCTCCTAGGCTTCTGGGTCTGTGGTGGGAGGCGCTGCCATGAAGACCCATGACATACCCTGGAGACATTTTCCCCATTGTCTTGGGGATTAACCTTTGGGTCCTTGTTACTAATGCAAATTTCTTCAGCCAGCTTGAATTTCTCCTCAAAAAAATGGGTTTTTCTTTTCTACTGCATTGTCAGGCTACAAATTTTCTGAACTTTTATGCTTCTCTGTTTCTCTTTTTAAATAGAATGCTTTTAACAGCACCCAAGTCACCTTTTAAATGCTTTGCTGCTTAGAAATTTATTCTACCCAATACCCTAAATCATCTCTCTCAAGTTCAAAGTTCCACAAATCTCTAGGGCAGAGGCAAAATGCTGCGAGTCTCTTTGCTAAAACATAACAAGAGTCACCTTTGCTCCAGTTCCCAAGATCCTCATCTCCATCTGAGACCACCTCAGCCTGGACTTTATTGTTCATATCACTGTCAGCATTTTGGTCAAAGCCATTTAACAAGTCTCTAAGAGGTTCCATACTTTCCTACATTCCTGTCTTCTTCTGAGCCCTCCAACGTGTTCCAACTTCTGCCTCATACCCAGTCCCAAAGCTGCTTCCACATTTTCGGGTATCTTTTCAGCAATGCCCCACTCTACTGGTACCACTTTATTGTATTAGTGCATTTTCATGCTGCTGATAAAGACATACATGAGACTGGGAAGAAAAAGAGGTTTAATTGGATTTAAAGTTCCATATGGCTGCAGAGGCCTCAGAATCATGGTGGGAAGCAAAAGCCACTTCTTACATGCAGCGGAAAGAGAAAAATGAGGAGGAAGCAAAAACAGAAACCCCTGATAAACCCACCAGATCTCATGAGACTTATTTACTATCACGAGAATAGCACGGAAAAGACCAACCCCCATGATTCAATTACCTACCCCTGGGTCCCTCCCACATCACATGGGAATTCTGGGAGATACAATTCAAGTTGAGATTTGAGAGGGGACATAGCCAAACCATATCAGTGAGGTATCCTCAAGAAATCATAGGAGTTTTTTCATGTGAAGCGGTGGTAGTATTACCTTCCCTTTTTCATTCCTTTTTAGCATATTATGATAAATTGCAGTTTACATACTCTGTTACATTAATTGATTCTGTAGTATAAAATAGTCAACTATCATAATATGGACATATGGATTTTAAAAACTAATATGATCATCCTCAAATTAAGAATGCTACAATTCCAAATGAACAGTAAGAGATGGGCCCGCACCCCTACTCCCACTGCAAGTTCTCCATCAGTCATGTTCAAGACCAAAAGTATGCCCATCACATCTGCCAAAATGTCAGCCTAAAACATCCAGTGTTATAAGACTACTTGAGTGATGGGCTTATATCCACTCTAATCAACTATATTCTGATTTTTTTTTTTAAAAAGTGACTTATAAAAGATGGCTTAGTTCAATTTTATTATCTTTTTACTTTCTATTTTTACATACACTGCACATTCATGAAGTAGCTCAGCCATATAATTTATACATAAGTAAATGAATAGCAGGAGCCATGCACAGAAATTTTTTACTGATAGACTCATACAATATCAACTTTGGAAACCTTCTACCCAGAGGACTGAACTTTACTCCTACCAGGGGTCCAGATTGAGGCTATAAATGTCCCTTCCTATCTTCATAGGAATCTTGAAACTCTCCTACTTCCACAGAGGAAGATGACTGAAAAAAATGCATAGCTTTACAGAGATGGACACTCCTAATTCTGTTATTCCTGGTAGCATGCCCCTCACTTAGCTTCCTACAACCATAAAATAAGTTCATGCAAAATGTCCTTTTATCATCACTCACCAAAAAACTAGAAAACAGGTTCTAATTGGAATGCCACACAGACGTAGAAAAGAGTGAAATCATGTCGTTTGGAGCAACATGGATGCAGCTGGAGGCCATTACCCTAAGTGAATTAATGCAGAGACAGAAAGTCAAATTTCAAATGTTCTCACTTATAAGTGGGAGCTAAACAATGGGTACACACGGACATAAAGATAAAGACAACAGGCACTGGGGACTCCAAAAGGTGGAGGGGGGTAATGGTTGAAAAACTACCTATTGGTTACTATGTTCACTATTTGGGTGATAGGTTCACTAGAAACCCAAACCCCAGCATTACCCAATATACCTATGTAACAAACCTGCATGTGTATCCCCTGAATCTAATATAAAATAATAATAATAATGATTATTACTAATTGTATGCTTTTTCTCCTATTTAAAAAAAGAAAACAAATTAAATAAAACAGATATTTATCCCCCATATTTAGCCTTCTATCTGATAGAGAAGAAATTGGGGAAGAAGGCAGAGGTTTACATAACCTTTTTGAAGGTTTATACAAATAAACCTTTACTGCCTAAACAGAATGGTAGGTCAGCTTCTATTATTTAAAATGTTAATCTGATTTCTCTTGGGTTTTGGGTTTGGAGATCTGTGCCATTATGAGTTTGCACATTAGACAGATGGTCAGTGTGAGCCTTTATAGCCTAGCCACACATATTCTTTAGCCCTGGGGGACCTTGTGTCCTTGATTACCTCTGCAGGACTTAGGAAGACTAGGAGCTGGAATTAATCTCTACTGGAATTTGCAAAACTCTATTTAGGTCTAGAATTTCCCACGGTAACATCTTTTAATTCTGGTTGCATGTCTTTTATTCAAACTTTTCCTTGAACCTGTCATTTTGGTCTATGTCCTAATTTTCAGATCACAAGCCTGGACATTCTATCTTCTAGATTCATTTCAGCACTCCCAGAGTATTGGAGGAAACAAAATTGTAAATAAACAGTGAAGAACCACCGTGGTAAGTAACATAGTAGACGTGTGAACAAGGTGTCATGAAAGCACCAATGGCCCACTGACTTGGCCTAGATAACTTGGAAAAGCTTAGCGTCAGTTATATTTAAAATACATCCTTGAAATGACTCACATGGACAGGGCTGAGGGCTTGTCTTCGGGGGTGTGTCACATAAAAGAATGGAGACACGGGTTTTAACAAGGAAACTTAAAACTCACCAGGTGGCTTAGTGTGGCTGAGAGTTGCATGGGTGATGTTGGTAGATGGAAATGGAGAGAAAGGTGAAATAGAGTGGCAGAATGTGAAGTCAGTAAAATAGACCAAGATCAAGTTGTATGGGGCTTTTAATGTTTTGGGGGAATTTAGATTTTGTCTTGGGGTATTAGAGAATCATCATGGGTTTTTGGTTTTATTTTGTTTTTCTTTTTGAGACAGAGTGTCGCTCTGTTGCCCAAGTTGGAGTGCAGAATGGCGTGATCTTGGCTCACTGCAACCTCTGCCTCCCGGGTTCAAACTATTCTCGTGCCTCAGCCTTGTGTGTAGCTGGGATTACAGGCATGAGCCACCAGGCCTGACTAATTTTTGTATTTTTTGTAGAGACCAGTTTCTCCATGTTGGCCAGACTGGTCTCGAACTCCTGGCCTCAAGTGTTCTGCCTGCCTCGGCCTCCCAAAGTGCTGGGATTACAGACATGAGCCACCACTCCCAGCCTATCATGGGTTTTTAATTATTAGAGTGGCTATTTTTTTCTTAGAAAGAGTTCCTCCAGGCTCCTACTTCTCACCATTTTGTTGCTTCTAACCCAGTATTTACTATGAATTTTGACTGTTTCCAAAGCCTTGACATTTTCCCAGTGGTGCCTGACCCCACCATATCTTACACAGGGACCTTAGAATGCGCTCTGGCTATTAGTTCCAGCTTCCTACATTATGTATACCCTTCTATCACCACTCAATCTTGACTTTGGCTTCCACTAAAATATATAAATAGATTTGGAAAAACTGTCAATGATCTAATAAGAAAAACTTTGAGTACTGCACTTTTCAGATTCACAAATTTGTATTTTAATGTTTCAGGGAATTTAAACACTGTTGAAATTTCTCTAAAGAGAATTGAAACAATTGAACAAGTCTTTCCTGATCCTGGTAATTTAGGAAAGCAAGTTAAGAACAATGTCTTCAATTATTTTTTGTTTTATTATTTCTATAAAATTGTAATGAAGCAAATTCCCCTTTCTACACTTTGAAGGTGACGCCATGCACCTTTACAGACAAGGAGGAGAGTTATTCAACTGCCACTGAACAACTCTGGCTGCACCACAGCTGCTAAGAGTTCTTTATATTGATATTCAGCATAGAGAACTTTGGGCTGCAGGAGGTCACAGAAAACAGGATCATTGCAGCAGAAATAGTTGAATCACTCCTGAAACTGTTTATGCTCTTGTCTTATTCCTCATATCCCCACTAACAGATCTATGTTTGGTCATAATCAGACTGGATTAAGAGAAAAATCAATTTAATAGTAAAACTTCACACCTCCTTTGTTTTTCTTTTCTTCGCTTTTAATGTTTTTAAGGTAGTCAAAGAAATAATTACAAACATCCTCTGAAGTAGCTTTTAAAAAAGTGATAGAGCAAAAACAAACTTAGATAACCAAGAAGGTTCTTAGTTAACTAATTGCTGTTAAAAAATCTACACATTCATTATCTAAAAATATTAATTCCCAAAACATTATTTTCACAAAATAACTTCTCTAGTTTTCATTCTTCTGAACAAGACTGCAGAGATTGCTGCTACTGAGACGTCAAAACACCAAGTGGTTACTTTTTAATTTAGCCCGAGGTAGAATTCTGTAGCTTAAAGTCAGTGATCCATTGTGAAATTCACTTTCCCAACTGCTTAATTAATTTATGTATACAATTTAATAATATTTAATATGGTGTGCATATTCAAGATGCAGTAAGCTTCCAAATAAAAATCTAGGGCAGGATTCCTAAAATATCTGAAGTTTCTTTTTTTCTGAAAACAATTAGCAAGCATTTAAAAAATTAATTTTGTCGTACCCATTATGAAATATTTACCATTAAAGGACCAAAAATAGTCATTTACTTGTGAAATATAGAAATGAATAGGCTGAACTGCTTCCCCAACCCTTGTGCTGATGTAGCTGCTGTTTCAACTACTTATTGAGAATACCAGACTAAATGTCTTTAAAATCAGCCATAAAATGCTCAAAAACATTTATTTGCCTTTCTCAATAACAAAATGAATTCAGTATTTCATTTGCTCGTTTTGTAGGGTGTTTGGAAGGTCATAGGTCAGTTAATGATTCTTTACTGAAAGAGTCAGAAGGAAAACACCACAAAGTCATCTGAGTTATAACTCCAAGTGAAAGGACAACAAAGACAAGTCAAAGGTCAAAGATGTAGAACACCTCATTCCAAATCATGGGAACACATTTCACAAGTGCTTATCCAAAGAATGGAGCTCAGGAGAAAACTCAAGTATCATTGTTGTAAGAATAACTTCTATAGGACCTAAACAAAAATACAGATCAAACATGGTCTTCATGAAAGGCTGAAAACAGACAACCCAGAGGCTGGAACAGGCCTACAGATACATTTTATTTGGCCAATAGAGTTTTTAGTGGTTGTTGTTGTTTTAATCCAATAAATTTTCAACAGATAAAAACAAATGATTGCTTACAAAAATTCAGTTGAGGTCTTCTCTTGAAAAAAAAAACACAAAACATAATCTGGCAATGCTCTATTTATATCCCCATATTGTCACCATTGGTGGGAGGCAAGCAGGTGGCTCTCACCTTAGACAGAACAGTGGTCTCTTCCAGTTACCAATGTCCTGTAAAGCTGCTTTACCCATTTATGCTGTCTGTCTAGTCCTCATAAACTTTTGAATTAATAACCAGCCTAATTACATTTTTGCTGCTTACTACTTGATAAACCTTTTTAATAAAGAAGATAGAAATACTAGTGACAAATCAAACTGACAACTCTATTAAATTAGAAATGAGCATCTTAAAGTCACTCAAAAAAATTTGTACAATCCAAGTGACAAAAAAAATCACTTAATATTATGGAAAATTCTACAATAGGGAAAAAACACTAGTGTAATATTTGTCTCTAGTATTTTGGCCCCATAACACTCATGTAAAATATATAATATTATTTAAAAACTCATTATGGAAATAGCATTGGTAAAAATAACATAAATGTGAATTGTAAAATTTTGACTGGAAAATTTTAAGCAGAAAGAACACAAATTATAGGGTGAATTCATCCTGAGCTTACATTCTCACTCTATCACTTACCCATCTAACCTTAAATTTCTTCACTGGAAAATACCTATCTACTCATTCACTTATTCATTCATTCAAAAAATATTCACCTAGCAACCTCTTGGGCAAAGTACTGTGAAAAGCTCTGGCGATACAGTATGTGTAAAACGTTTTTCCCCTGCCCTCCTGGGTCTTACTCTGTAGCTAGGAAAACAAATATTAGATAGCTAATTACACAAATATTAATTTGTATGAATACCATGTTTAATTATCATTGTGGCAACTCTGAAAAAAGCATTTAACAGGGAATCTTGATCTCTCTTATCTGGAGTTAGAAAAAGCTCCTGGAGGAAGTGATATCTGAAATAAGTTTGAAAGGATAGGTAGTAAATTAACTACGTATACTGGGGAAGACAGGCCTGAGAGAAGAAACAAATAGGATAATGGCCCTAGAACAAGAAGAATCTCTGCTTTTTCAGAGAACTAAGAAGGTGGGTGGAATGGAAGTGCAGAGAAGGAGGGAGTGGTAGGGAGATTGGAGAAGGAGGTGGGGCCTTTGCATATGTTTAGTATTTTCACTTCCATCCTCAGGGCAATGGGAAACCACTAAAGTCATTTAGGCAATAAAGTGTTTTGAGAGCTTTGGCTGACTCTGGCTATAGTGAAAAGAGTGGATTCAAAAGGGAGAAGTGTAGGTAGAAATGCAGGGAAACCATTGCAACAGTCCCACTGAGAACAACATTCATTCAAAATAGAGTGGTAGCAGGGGAAACGAACAGAAATCGAGCAACATTTAGAAGTTATGACTGGCAGGAGTCAGAGATAGATTGTATTGTGTGTGAGGGGACTGAGGTGAGTGGGGTCAGATCTGGACTTGTTAATTTGGGATGCCTGTGAGATATTCAAATATAAATATCCATTAAGCAGTTGGGTATGTGGACACAGAGCACAGGGGAGAAATCAAAGCTACAGACATCAATGTAGATAATATTTCTTCATATATCTGTTAGGGAAATTTAATATAAAAAGTGTATAACAATGCCTGAAACATAGTAGGCACTCGCCCCTCCCTTAAGCAACTGCCTCTTCTACTTGGTAAATTTCTTCCCCAAGTGAAGACAAGTAGTCCTGAGTTCCATTTCCTAGACTCCTAAGATCAATAAATAAGCAGACTAATTGCTTTTTTTCCACATAGTATTTAGGTCCTTTCAAATGACCTCTAAGGCCTCTAGGGCCATCCCACAGATCACTGAAATAGAGGAAGATGTGTATTGGAGCCCTAGGCAGCCATTTGGCAGTGGGGAGAATGCAAATAAGAGCCCCAAGCTTTATGTAGGGAAAGCTTCAAATGCTAGAGAAAGCTTAATATGGTAAAGCACGTGTGTAACTCCACGATGTTCAAATTCCAAATTACCAAGTAACATTTCTCAAAAGGACCTATTGCCCTAAGAAATAGCTACATTTCTCAGTTTGTGTGCTACCTCCTTAACTTCTGTGAACGTCTCGTAATTTTAGGGTTTCTTACATGGTAATTATACCAATAGTTTGAACACAAGTCTTTCAAAAAATACATCATTTGTGGGGAAATCAGTCCCAATAACAAGATGCTACTTACCAGAAGTCTAGGAACAAGGCTAATCTTAAGCAAAAAAATGTATAAGCTTTGGCTGAAGGGCAAGATTGGTCATAAAAAATAAACCTATCTCCCCTATTCAAACACCAGATGAAGCAAAGATTTTTCTTTTTTTTTCCTTTTCCCCTAGAGCAGATTATAATTAATCTCAAGAAATTGAGTAGGTATTTTTATATAATCTATGTTCAGAATTTGTAGCATATGTCCAAACTTTGTGTATTTCAGTTTTAAAAAGAATCTGCAGAATATAATTCTTGGCAATCAGCCAGTAACTGCCTACACACTTTTCTAAGCACAGTTAGTTGAAGCTTTTATTTTTCTTACCTTATATTGGGCTTTTTTGCACCAAAGTGATTTGACTCTGCTCAGAAATTATGAAATTATGCAATTGTAAAAACCCTTGAAATCTAAAACCAGAATTATTTTTTGCGCAGATAATAGATACATAGATCAAACATACATGTATACATACCCACTCCATGTGTCAAACATTTAAACTTTGTCAATCAACCAAATCAAGGAGATCATTTCCTTCTCCAATCTAAGAAATGCTAATTTCTGCTAAGCCCACACGTAATTGAATCAATTACATTTTTATGAAACACAAAATACTGAAAAACACAAGGACACAGTGTAAAACAAATTTTCATGATCTCTTATGAAAAATTTGAGCTGAAATAAAAGCACAATCTATTAACCTTATGTCAGAGCTTACATAATACCTAAGCTCAAGACCAATGATGAGTTGTAGTGTGTGAGAGCAGCACAGAATATTAGAAAGGCTACCTACTGTGGGACTTAAGTGATTCATTTAAATTATTTAAGCCCGTTTTGCCACCTGTAAATCAGGTGATACTTTCCAGCAGGCAAAACTATTTGAGGATTAAGCTATTGTATCTGAAGCTACTGACACATAGTAAATACTCATAAATCAGGGCCATTATTATGTATTATTGTTATGATTATTATTGATCTGAATTTTATTTTAAGATAATTTATTTTAGCATTGCGCTATTTCTTACTTAATGTCAGTTTATCACAGGAAAATAAATGTTCATTGTTAAGAGTCCTTGGTATGCATTACTCAATAATTAAACAGGCTACAGTGTTTTCTATCAAAATGTCATATCTAGTCATAATACAGTTGGTCAAATCATTAGCTGTCAAATTACTGTGCTCTATTAAGTGTTACTATACTTGCTTAAGTGTTTTATTTTTTATTCTGAAGGTGGTTGAAACTTTTGTTTGTGGGTCATTTACAATAAGAACCAATTAAGGATTGCCTTTTTATATTTGATTGGGCTAATTAGATTAATCATTCTGATTTATATTAATAGGGATAAAGCCATAATTTTTGCTAAACCATTACACAAACAATGTGCTAAAGAATGTATATCTAAAATGCCAGAGTAGATGTCCTATAACAAGAAGAGAATAAATCTTATCCAATCTAAAGACATACCAAAGCAACCAGACTAAATAGATGGGAGATGGGGTAAACCACCTAAATAATTAAATGTTTTATTTAAATTGACATTTTTTTTCTTATTTTAGTTGGTAAAATTCTGAATTCCTGAAGTGATATTGCCATATTATGTATATAAATACTTTATAATTTGCTATAATTTAAAAGAATGTTTTTTCAACATTAAAACTATGACACTGCCCTATATACCATATCGGTACAAAAATTATACAATTTAGATAACCATCCAGAGATATTTCTCTACTTCTTGGAAAAAATACTAACATTGAAAACATCAAAAAAAGTAAGCAGTTCTTTTGTCCAGATGTTTTGTGTTTTTAGATAAGAAGTTTTGTTTCATTTGAATATAAACCCAGAAGGAGATGAAAGTTAAACTTCTGATTTAACATCACAAAAATAAAAGTAAATTGGAAAAAAAGGAAGCCTCAACATCAAGTTAACTAAAAGTTTCAACTTTTGCAAATGGTTGTGTGTAATGGTTGCGTGTGTGTGTGTGTGTGCACATACGTATACATTTCTCTCTGTTCCCACTTCAACTATACTTAAACTACTCAACTGTAGATACATATTTCCACTTTTTCTTTGTGCAATTGTTTAATACTTCTTGCCTCGGTTTTTTTTCCTCTGTACCCCCTGCTAGTTCAGCCCTCACCTCACACAGACCACCAGGTTAGCCATATTACAGCTCAACTCTGCTTGTGAGCAATCTTGCCAAAGCCATCAAAGCAATTCCACATGTTATAGCTTTAGCAACCTGACTCCAGAATATCTTTGCTTCCTTACATCTATTTCTGAAACTGCTCTTTCTAAGCCTCTTCCTCAGCCTCGTTTGACTAGATATCCTTCAAAAAAGAAAAAAAAAATGAGGTGGAAATAATTTTGTGTGACCGTCTCTCCTGGCTTTCCCTGATGTACGAAACTTTGGTGGGAATTAATAAATTCTATAATGAAGAAGTCTGATTTTTAAAAATCTAGCATATTAGCATTTTCTTTACTTACTTGACTTCAAAACTGACACATTCAAACAAAACTAACACAGTCACTACCTCTTTTTCAAAAGCACTTTTTAACATTTGTTCTACAGATACACTTCGAACTGCAGATACAGAAATCCTGTTCTTAAGCTTGGTCTGTGCTCCAGGCAGATTGGACAACTCCCATTTTCTGGTGACACCTTGCGCTTTGATGCTCTGGGCCATCTCCACCTGTCATCCGCCCCCTCCCCATCCACCCATCTATAATACTTTAGCTTCCCATCTCTGCCTAGTGATTTGTGTATATATCTTATTTCTTCTACTACATTGTAAGCTTTTTGAGGACCTGGTTACATTGACTTAATTTTAGAATATCTTTCAGAATGTCTTATAGCAAAAATGTTAATATTTGTAACCTTAGTGAATTCACAGTCATGGATTACATGGCAGAAGCCCTGAGGGAGGAAAGAGTATTTAAGGGGACTCTATTTGGGAAACCTATGAGAAATGGAGAGTAAACTACTGTGGGGAAAAACAGAAGCTCTCTCAGCCATTATGTAGTCAAGAGAAGAACATTGTTTCTATCACTGATGGTTGGGAAGAGACTCAAATGGAACTCCTTTGCTTGCAGTGTAGAGAAAGAAGAAAAACTAATACAAGAACTACAGCTTATAGCAGGGCTCTTCAAAGTATGGTATATTACTCTGAAAAAGTCAGAATTTTTAAAAAATAATTTCAAGGTCCTCAATTCCTGTATATATTCTGTCTGAAACTTTATCTGCCTATAGAGTCACTGAGGTGCAAGTTCTCCTTTCTCTCTCCCTCTCCCATTCACCAGCCTTCCATGTTACAAAACAGCCCTCTCATGGTCATTGCCCCCTAAAGTGTAAATCTTCCACAGCTGCTAAGAAACAACCTTACTATTATAAATTAATAATAATAATTCAATAATTATCTGCAAAAATTTGTAATCATTTATATCGTTTTGATCAATTATATGATAATATTTATAATATAACTCAACACAGAAAATATTAATACTTAAAGCCTTTGGTTATATAAAAAATTAATTTATAAATAATTTTTGTTGTACAGGAGTATGATGGGGTGATCGATAAAAATCCTGCAAACATAAAATTACATTACATTGGGACAAAAATTTTTGCAGAAAGTGGAATGGGAGTATAAATTTGAGGGAAAAAAGAATAATGTAAATGTTTCAATTATTACATTAGATTTTACATATATATGTATACATACACATATATACATAAATCCACATATATAAATATTTTAGACAGATGATGGTTATCAAACTACTTATGCATTTTTTTGGTATTTCTTTGAATACATGTAAAACAGTAATGGAAAATTTTACCTCTTGCTGTCAGTATTTATAATATACTGTCAGCCCTCTGTATCTGTGAGTTCATATCCACGGATCCAACCAATTGTGGATCAAAATATTAAAAATAAAAAATAACAATATAGCAATAAAAATAATACAAATAAAAAATATAGTATAGCAACTATTTACATAGTATTTACATTGTTTTAGATATTACATGTGGTCTAGAGATGACTTAAAATATACAGGAGAATATGCAAAAGTCATATGCAAATACAACACCATTTCATATAAGGGACTTGAGCAGCCGTGGATTTTGGTATCCAAGGGAGTCCTGGAACCAATCCCTGATGGATACTGAGAGAAGACTGTACTGAACTTAACATACTTCCTCATTATTTTCAATTTTTTTCAATTTATTATAAAATATGAAGATCTAAAATGCATAAAGGGTAACTTTTTAAAAAATCAGTTTTAGAGATGCATGACCAAAAAAAAACAAGGCTACAAGGAAGAGGCTTGAGGCTACTGGCTACTACCGTACTCCTAGATTACAAAATTGAATAAAATTAGCAGTTATTACTTGTGGGCACACATATATGCACACATTCTCCTTTTTATTGCATTTAACTCCCCTCCTTTGCCTATCTCCTCCACCAGCTCCATCTCTGACATCTGATGATTTGATCCAAGAGTTTCATTCTCTGGCAAGAATCTAAGATCAAAACAATGACCTGTGAGTATTGCCCTCTTCCCAACCTAGACTGAGCCCCATTCAGTAACTAAAGGATACAGCAGAGAATGGAGGCTTCCAAGGAAGTGGTAGCCAGGGCATTAACCAAGAGGGGAAGGCACATGGAGGAATATAGCTTAAACTCTTCAAAATAATATAAATTATTACAAATTTTCACAGATAATTATTGAATTATTATTATTAATTTATAATAGTAAAGTTATTCCTTAGCTGCTGTGGAGGATTTACACTTTAGGGGCAAAGTACAAAGTCTTTGAGAGTACAAGGCTTTTTGAATAAGGATGGCCCTTTTAGAAGCTGACCAGTCCTAGAGACAAGGCTGTGACTCCACACAGTCTGAAAGATGGAGCAGTCAGCTGTGTAAACAGGTGCAGTGGAACACTGATGGAGAGTGGGGCTGAGAGCCAGAAGACATGATGGTGTGGCCTTGGGACCAATGCCTGTGTTCCTTGACCCTCACTGTCTCAGGCTGAAGACCACTATGGTTGTATGGCCCACACTTACATCTTTTGTTCCAGGAGTTTTTAAAACCCCTTTTAAAATTGCTTGTATGCTGTCCTCTTCAATCCTGGTGTTAAAATCACAGAAAAGACTAAGGAAATATTTACTTAAGGTTTAAACGTGCACAATTGAGGGAAAAAATAGCTCGAGATGCTAAAATTTTTCATGTTGATTTTCCACATTAATCAAATTCTGAAAATAATTACTTAATCTTCCACTTCATTTACCTATGTAGATCAGGCTGCTTCCACCTGAGGGGAAAACACCAGATCGTGACATTTTCAGAGCTATTTTCAGACCACAAAAAGGCAGATCCAGTCCTGCCAAGGGCCATCATGGGCAGGAACAATGGGAGGTGTGGCCCAAATGTTTATTAGCATCGAAATATGTCGGTAACAATGCTGTTCTCTCTTCCCACACATAGATACACATATTTTCATACACTTGCCAAGGTGCAAATTCACTTAAGATGGTTGATGCTATTTCTCCAGGACAATCACCAAGAAAGTAAGCTTTAGCAATTTATTTCTGACCAAATAAAGTTTTCTGATGTTCCTTTGGATGAATGTTTGTCCACATCTGGGAACTGTGTGCTGCGACTTGGAGAAATGATCACTCCCTTAGAGTCAGATGACCTCAATTCTAACCAAGCTCTACCATTTATGATTTGTGTGACCTTAGCACCTTTATACTTCCTCATAAAGTGAAGATAGTATCTGCCTCAAGAGGTTGTTAAATAAGAATATAAGTAAAATTGAAGTCAATGTTAATTTTCTTCCTTTCTTTTTGACACTGGAAAAGTATTATAACAGCATAAAATGTGTGGCTTTGAATTGGTCTCCACCTGAAAGCAAAAAGACAATGAAATGAAACTGAAACACAGAACAGTAAGAATATTTTTGTAGGTTCAGCAAAAAGATTAATATTACAAAAAGCAAAAAACTGCAAATTATATGAATCTAGGTTAATTGTTCAGGAGCTTTTTTACGTTGCAGTGAGCAGTTAAAAACAAATCACTTTCATTCATCAATATTAAAATAAATACATTTAATTTAGCCTAAATAGATCTCCCAACATAAATAAATGAGTCATATAAGTCACATGATATTTTTTTTTAAATAAAAGAATACCAAGAGGATGATTTGGTTTTAAGGAACTAGTCTTATTTTTTATTTTTGGAAAGCAACTAAAGACTATTAGAAACACCAGTAGAAAGTATTTTGTGTAATTATAATGACGATGATAATTATCTGGTGATAATTAGCTAAGACTTAGTGATACGAATTAAGTTCCAGATACTAACTGAGTACTTAATATGCTGCAGGCATTGGTGGGAAGGTTTTATATATATTAACTCCTTTCAGCCTGATAACAATCCTATATAATAATAAGTTATTATTATTATTATAGTTATTATTTTTAATTATTCCCACTGTAAGGATGAAGAGTTTAAGGTACAGAAAGTTCCCCTAGCTAGAACTGTGAGGACCTAGGAAGCAACACGAGAATCTGCATGCTTAAAACACTAGCCAGTAATACTACCAGAAATCATCTGTGAGACCTGAGGAAATTGCAAAAACAAAAGTAATCTGCCAAAGGAGTTGTTCCTTCTGATTCTCTTCTCACTTTATGTCCCCATGGAGCTGATATAAGCACAAATCTTCTGTTAGAGCCACGAAAAGGAGCATATTCTGCCTAAAATCACTTTTATTAGTGCTAGTTTAGGTACCCTTTTAGCAGTACAATTTGATATAGATAGATAGATAGATAGACAGACAGATAGGTAGATAGATATAGTTTGTTTGTTTGTTTGTTTGTTTTTGAGACGGAGTCTCACTCTGTCGCCCAGGCTGGAGTGCAGTGGCACCATCTCGGCTCACTGCAAGCTCCGCCTCCCGGGTTCACGCCATTCTCCTGCCTCAGCCTCCCGAGTATCTGGGACTACAGGCGCCCGCCACCACACCCGGCTAATTTTTTGTATTTTTAGTTGAGACGGGGTTTCACTGTGGTAACCAGGATGGTCTCGATCTCCTGACCTCCTGATCTGCCCGCCTCGGCCTTCCAAAGTGCTGGGATTACAGGCATGAGCCACCGTGCCCAGCCATATTTTTTTTTAAATATATATTTTTTAAAAACACTGGGAAGATTTTTTTATTGATAAGAAAGACGATGTCAAAGAAATACCAATATAATTGAAAAATTTTTAAATGTTCTATTTTTATTTTATTATCTTAAACAAACCCTTTAGCATGTTATAAATTACATGTTATAATAATAGGCTCCCATTTACTAAGTCAATACATATAACAGGAACAATTTTCTTTAATACACAAGACATGAAAAGGTAAATATGTCATTAGTAAAGTTCTGGCTTTATTATTATTATTAATTATTATTATTTTCATTTCAGAACTTGAGACTTTTCTCAGGAATTATCTTCTGTTAAAGAAAGCAAATCCTATGGCCATGGGCAAAACCATCATTTCTAATCCCTGCCTAGGATTTCAACATGATCATCAGATATTCAGTGACACTTTGAAAATTCAGCTTGCATGAGTGCCTGGGAGTCCTCTCTAACTTGTAAAACTATTCATGGGTCTCAAGCTATCATATCATACTCATACCTTTGTAGAAAGGGAGTGCAAAAGTTAATTAGTTTTAGCTAGAGGAATTAAAAGAATACATTATCCCTCTTTCAAGGAACCAACTCAAATCTAATAAAACAATGCATAACAATGGTAATAAAGCAACAACCAAATGAGCACTATTTAACGTAATAAACACTCTTTGGACATAGCCTAAAATTCATACACAGTGTCTACTTCACATCTATAACAGACTCAGAATTCTTTCAGTCATCAAGCAATTTGGGGTGCCTGCCATGTGAGAGCAATGTAATAGGCACCAGGATGAAGTGGAGAGTCAACAGACACAGTCTCTGACCTTGCGAAGCTTATGGTCTTTGTCTATTCATACTGACAGACTGGATTCTATGCGGAGACCAAGGAATGACAGACTGTGGTGACAGGAAAGAGTGAAGTGGGAGAAAAAGAAATAGAAAAAGATGATTAGGAAAAAGTGAGAGTGAGATCATGGAATACATTTGACAATGAGACAGAGAAAAATGCCTCCAAATAATCAAGAATGTCCGGCATTGCCCTATCATTAACCTAAGAGTAGCTTTCTTATAACTTTTTCATAATACCAAAACATTTCCATTATTAGAGCAGTCTTCATGAGAAGCCTAACTTTATATTCTTAGATTAATATTTATAGTTTCTAAGGCAAATAGTAAGTTCCCATATTTTATTATATTATCTTTCTTTTTCATTAAAACTAATATGCTACAGAGATCAAGATCTAACAATGAGGTGATAAAAAGTGAAAAGCAAATGTCAGATCCTTATGTGGCCATAATAGCTTCATGACTCATATTGTAACACAAGGTATAAAGATACAACATATACAGCATATATATATATTTTAATTAATGCAATACCACCTGAATTATGTTTTAGGTAATTATTAGAAGCAGGAATAAATAAGATTAACTGTTGTATAACTATATAATTTATTTCTAAAATGATAGTTTTTAATATTAAGTAGGTAGATAGTATATATAGTACATAATTATGGGTTTTTTTTCCTTTCTTATATATTTCATTTAAGTTTTTTCTTTTTCTCTACTTCTAAAAAACAAAAAACAAAAACAGGATACATGTGCAGAGTGTGCAGGTTTGCTGCATAGGTATACATGCGCCATGGTGGTTTGCTGCACCTATTGACCCATTCTCTAAGTTCCCTCCCCTTATCCCCACCCCCCAATAGGCTCTGGTATGTGTTGTTCCCCTCTCTGTGTCCATGTGTCCTCAATGTTCAACTCCCACTTATAAGTGAGAACATGCAGTATTTGGTTTTCTGTTCCTATGTTAGTTTGCTAAGGATGATGGTTTCCAACTTCATGCATGTCCCTGCAAAGGACATGATCTCATTCCTTTTTATGACTGCATAGTATTCCATGGTGTATATGTACAGCATTTTCTTTATCCAGTGTTTCATTTATGTGCATTTGGGTTGGTTCCATCTCTTTCCCATTGTAAATAGTGCTGCAATAAACATAAGCATGCATGTGTCTTTATAGTAAATGACTTATAATCCTTTGGGTATATACCAGTAATGGGATTGCTGGGTCAAATGGTATTTCTGGTTCTAGATCCCTGAGGAATCACCACACTGTCTCTCACAACGGTTGAACTAATTTACGTTCCCACCAACAGTGTAAAAGCATTCCTATTCCTCCACAGCCTCACCAGCATCTATTGTTTCCTGACTTTTTAATAATTGCCTTTCTGACTGGCATGAGATGGTATCTCATTGTGGTTTTGATTTGCATTTCTCTGATGATCAGTGGCATTGAGCTTTTTTTTATGTTTGTTGGCTACATAAATGTCTTCTTTTGAGAAGTGTCTGTTCATATCCTTTGCACACTTTTTGATGGGGTTGTTTCTTTCTTGTAAATACGTTTAAGTTCCTTGTAAATTCTGGATATTAGACCTTTGTCAGATGGCTTGATTGCAAAAATGTTCTCCCATTCTGTAGGTTGCCTGTTCACTCTGATGATAGTTTCTTTTGCTGTGCAGAAGCTCTTTAGTTTAATTAGGTTCCATTTGCCAACTTTGGATTTGTGGCAATTGCTTTTAATGTTTTTCTCATGAAGTCTTTGCCTATGTCTTGAATGGTATTGCCTAGGTTTTCTTCTAGGGTTTTTATGCTTATGGATTTTACCTTTTAAGTCTTTAATCCATCTTGAGTTAGTTTTGTGTAAGGTGTAAGGAAGGGGTCCAGTTTCAGTTTTCTGCATATGACTAGCCGGTTTTCCCAGCACCATTTACTGAATAGGAGATCCTTTCCCCATTGCTTTTTTTTGTCAGGTTTGTTAAAGATCAGATGGTTGTAGATGTGTGGTGTCATTTCTGAGGTCTCTGTTCTGCTCCATTTGTCAACATGTCTGTTTTGGTACCAGTACCATGCTGTTTTGGTTACTGCAGCCTTGTAGTGTACCTTGAAGTCAGGTAGCATGATGCCTCCAACTTTGTTCTTTTTGCCTAGGATTGTCTTGGCTATGCAGGGTCTTCTTTGAGTCTATACTGAAATTTAAAATAGTTTTTTCCAATTCTGTGAAGAAAGTCAATGGTAGCTTGATGAAGATAACAATGAATCTATAAATTACTTTGGGTAGTATGGCTGTTTTCACAACATCGATTCTTCCTATCCATGAGGATGAAATGTTTTTCCATTTGTTTGTGTCCTCTCTTATTTCCTTGAGCAGTGGTTTGTAATTCTCCTTGAAGAGGTCCATCACATCCCTTGTTAGCTTTATTCCTAGGTATTTTATTCTTTTTGTAGTTATTGTGGATGAGAGTTCATTCCTAATTTGGCTCTCTGTTTGCCTATTGTTATTGTAAAGGAATGCTTGCGATTTTTGCAGATTGATTTTGTATCCTGAGACTTTGCTGAAGTTGCTTATCAGTTCAAGAAGTTTTTGGGCTGAGATGATGGGGTTTTCTGAATATAAAATCATGTCGTCTGCAAACAGAGACAACTCAGCTTCCTCTCTTCCTGTCTGAACACGCTTTATTTATTTCTCTTGCCTGATTGCCCTGGCCAGAACTTCCAATACTATGTTGAATAGAAGTGGTGAGAGAGGGCATCCTTGTCTTGTACCAGTTTTCAAAGGGAATGCTTCCAGTTTTTGCCCATTCAGTATGATATTGGCTGTGGGTTTGTCATAAATGGCTCTTATTATTTTGAGACATGTTCCATCAATACCTAGTTTATTGAGAGTTTTTAACATGAAGGGATGTTGAATTTTATCAAAGGCCTTTTCTGCATCTATTAAGATAATCACGTGTTTTTTGTCTTTGGTTCTGTTTATGTGATGGATTACATTTACTGATTTTCATATGTTGAACCAGCCTTGCATCCAAGGGATGTAGCTGACTTGATCACGCTGAATAAATTTTTTGATGTGCTGCTGGATTTGGTTTTCCGGTATTTTATTAAGGATTTTCACATTGCTGTTCATCAGGGATATTGGCCTGAAATTTTCTTTTTTTGTTGCATCTCTTCTCGGCTTTGGTATTAGGATGGCACTGGCTTCATAAAATGAGTTAGGGAGGAGTCCCGCCTTTTCAATTGTTTGGATAGTTTCAGAAGAAATGGAACCAGCTCCTCTTTGTATCTCTGGTAGAATCCGGCTGTGAACCCATCCAGTCCTGGGCTTTTTTTGGTTGGTAGGCTATTAATTACTGTCTCAATTTCAAAACTTGTTATTGGTCTATTCAGGGATTCAACTTCTTCCTGGTTTAATCTTGGTAGGGTGTATGCATCCAGGAATTTATCCATTTCTTCTAGATTTTCTAGTTTATTTGCAGAGGTGTTTATAGTATTCTCTGATGTAGGTCATATTTTTGTAGGGTCAATGGTAATATCCCCTTTATCATTTTTATTGTGTCTATTTGATTCTTCTCTCTCTTATTCCTATATAGTCTAGCTAGCAGTCTATTTTGTAAATTTTTTTCGAAAAGCAAGCTCCTGGATTTGTTGATTTTTTGGAGGGTTTTTTGTGTCTCTATCTCCTTCAATTCTTCTCTGATCTTAGTTATTTCTTGTCTTCTGCTTGCTTTTGGATTAGTTTGCTCTTGCCTGTCTAGCTGTTTTAATTGTGATGTCAGGGTGTCGATTTGAGATCTTTCTAGCTTTCTGATGTGGGCATTTAGTGCTATAAATTTTCCTCTTAATATTGCTTTAGCTGTGTCCCAGAGATTCTGGTATGTTGTCTCTCTGTTCTCGTGGTTTAAAAGAACTGTTGGATTTCTGCCTTAATTTCATTATTTACCCAGTAGTCATTTGGGGGCAGGTTGTTCAATTTTCATGAAATTGTGTGGTTTTGAGTGAGTTTCTTATTCCTGAGTTCTAATTTGATTGCACTGTGGTCTGAGAGACTGTTTGTTATGATTTCAGTTCTTTTGCATTTGCTAAGGAGTGTTCTACTTCCAATTATGTGGTCAATTTTAGACTAAGTGCCTTGTGGCACTGAGGAGAATGTATATTCTGTTGATTTGGGGTAGAGAGTTCTGTAGACATCTACAAGTTTCCCTTGATCCAGAGCTGAGTTCAAGTCCTGAATATCCTTGTTAACTTTCTGTCTTGTTGATCTGTCTAATAGTGACAGCAGGGTGTTAAACTCTCTCACTATTATTGTGTGAGAGTCTAAGTTTCTTTGCAGGTCTCTAAGAACTTGTTTTATGAATCTGGGTGTTCCTGTATCGGGTGCATATATAATCAGAATAGTTAACTTCCTGTTGAATTGTTCCCTTTACCATTATGTAATGGCCTTCTTTGTCTTTTTTGATCTTTGTTTGTTTAAAGTCTGTTTTGTCAGAGACTAGGATTTCAACCCCTGATTTTTTCACTTTCCATTTGCTTGGTAAATTTTCCTCCATCTTTTTATTTTGAGCCTGTGGGTGTTTGCATGTAAGAATGGTCTCCTGAAGACAGCAATGGGTTTTGACTCCTTATCCAATTTTCCAGTCTGTGTCTTTTAATGGAGCATTTAGCCCATTTACATTTAAGGTTAGTATTTTGTAAATTTGATCCTGTCTCATGATGCTATTTGGTTATTTTGCACACTAGTTGATGCAGTTTCTTTGTAGTGTTATCGGTCTTTACATTTTGGTGTGTTTTTGCGGTGGCTGGTTCTGGTTTTTCCTTTCCCTATTTACTTCTTCTTTTAGGAGCTCTTGCAGGGCAGGCCTGGTGGTAACAAAATCCCTCAGCATTTGGTTGTCTGGAAAGGAATTTATTTCTCCTTCACTTATGAAGCTAAGTTTGGCTGGATATGAGATTCTGGGTTTAAAATTATTTTCTTTAAGAATGTTGAATATTGGCCCCAGATCTCTTCTGGCTTGTGCAGTTTCTGCTGAGAGGTCCACTGTTACTCTGATGGGCTTGCCTTTGTAGGTAACCTGGCCTTTCTCTCTGGCTGCTCTTAAAAGTTTTTCCTTCATTTAAACTTCGGAGAATCTGATGATTATGTGTCTTGGGGTTGATCTTCTTGTGGAGTATCTTAATGGTGTTCTCTGTATTTCCTGAATTTGCATGTTGGCCTGTCTTGCTAGGTTGGGGAAGTTCTGCTGCATAATATCCTGAAGCGTGTTTTCCAGCTTGTTTCCATTCTCCCTATCTCTTTCAGGTACTCCAATCAATCATAGGTTCGGTCTTTTTATGAAGTCCCATGTTTCTTGGAGGCTTTGTTCATTCCTTTTCATTCTTTTTCATCTATTCTTGTCTGCATGCCTTATTTCAGCAAGGTGGTCTTCAAACTCTGATATCCTTTCTTCCACGTGGTCAATTCAGCTGTTGATACTTGTGTAGGCTTCACGAAGTTCTCGTGCTGTGTTTTTCAGCTCCAGCAGGTCGTTTATGTTCCTCTCTGAACTGGCTATTCTACTTAGCAATTCCTCTAATTTTTTATCAAGTTTCTTAGCTTCTTTGCATTGGGTTAGAACATGCATATTCTGAAGCCTAATTCTGTCAGTTCGTCCATTTGATCCTCAGTCCAGTTCTGTGCCCTTGATAGAGAAACGTTGTGATCTTTTGGAGAAGAATCACTCTGGCCTTTTGAGTTTTCAGCATTTTTTCATTGTTTCTTTCTCATCTTCACGAGTTTGTCTAGTTTCAGTCTTTGAGGCTGCTGATCCTTGGATGGGGTTTTTGTGGGGGCCATTTTGTTGTTGTTGATGCTTGTTGTTGCCTTCTGCTTGTTTGTTTTTCTTTCAATAGTCAGGTCCCTCTTCTGTTGGGCCGCTGCAGTTTGTTGGGGGTTCAGTTCAGGCCCTATTCATCTGATTCACTCCCGTGCCCGGAGATGTCACTCAAGGAGGCTGGAGAGCAGCAAAGATGGGTGCCTACTCTTTTTGGGACGTCTGATTTCGAGGGGCACAAATCTGATGCCAGCAGGATCGTTCCTATAAAGGGCATCTGACAACCCCTGTTGGAGGGTCTCGTCCAGTTGAGTGGCACAGGGAGCAGGACCCACTTAACGAAGCACTTTGTCCCTTGGTGGATTGGGGGGTGTGTTTTGCTAGGGGGAAACCCACTTGTCTGGGCTGCTCAGATTCCTCAGAACTACCAGGAGGAGAGGCTAAGTCCACTGGTCCACAGAGACTACAGCCACTCCTCCTCCTAGGGGCTCAGGCCCAGGGAGATCTGAATTCTGTCCCTGAGCCTCTGGCTGGAGTTATTGGAGATCCTGAGGGAAAGCTCCACCCACTGAGGAAGGATGTGTCAGGGTTAGGCCTGAAGAGGCACTCTCGCCACAGATTGCCACAGCCAGTGTATTAGGCTGTGGGGACAAGTCTTGGAACCAAGCCTTCCAGCCTCCCTGGCCCCAGCAGGGGAAAAGCGCAGCTATAGAAATGGGAGCTATAGAAATGGGTGCTGTCTTTCCCCCACCCAGGGAGACTAGCATGTTAGGCAGTTGTGAGTCCCAGTGCTGGCTGCTGCCTCTCCCTCAAGGAGCTCAAATGACTTAGACGGCAGACAGCGGCAGCTGGTGCTGGTCTCCTCTCCCCCTAGGAGTTTGGTAGGCTTAAGCAGATTCCAGCTGAGAGGGTTTAAGAATCTGTGCATTTCGGGGTTGGGATGCTAGGCCCCAGTGATGTGAGTTCGTGAGTGGGATCTTCCGATCCATGGATTGCACAGTTCCATGGAAAATGCACAGTCACCCCAACTGGGTAGCGCACTCGATGCCTTCCTTGGCTGGGGGGAGGGGGTTCCCCTTCCCCTGTGGCTCTCAGGTAGGCTGCTGCACCACACTGCTCTTCCTTCTGTTGGTCACGCCAGCCTTCTCATCAATTTTGCTGAGAGAACCGGGATACCTTGGTTGCTGGTGAAGAATTCACATGCTTATTATCATTTATTTCAATGGAAGCCTCCAAATGTGGTTGCTTCTAGTCGGCCATCTTGCCCCTGCTCCCCTAATTATGTATTATATACCACACATATTTAATAGCAAAAGCCATTATTATTTATAAAAACCCTTTTTCAGTCATTAGATGGCTGTGTCATTTAACTCACTGAAATTTTCAAACATCTTTATTTTATTAAGTTTGCATTCCAGCATATATAATATTCCCTACATTCCTTTATAACTCTTCCATCCTTAATTAAAAATAATTTTCCTTCCTATTATTCATTTTAAGGTAACTATTTTATAAAATTAAACTTAAAGCTCTGTCTCAGCTAAAAATGTGTACATTCTTTTCTTTAACAATAATTATGAAAACTGACCTAAGGAATGTTCTTTATACAAGGGAAAGTAGTTATAGCATAAGGTCAGTATCTCTTATGTGGTATCAAAGATGATTTAAATAGGATCCCTTGCCAATGGATAACTTCTTGTAAAGTTGTGGTATCAAAGATGGTTTAATAGGATCCCCTAGAAATGGATAACTTTAAATCAAAGATGATTTAAATAGGATTCCCTAGCAATGGATAACTTAATGTAACATCAGTGCTGGAAATTCACTGGTGAATGAAACACGTGATCACCGGCATGTTATAAAGAATGCAGCCTGATGAGAGGAAAAGCAATATCAAGAGCAGATCTCTGTGTTTAAGGCGTTGTAGAAAGAACAGAAATGATTATTCAAGAATTATTCCACCTTCAGTCTATAATATGCTATATGTAGTTTATGAAACATTTCACATAAGATATAACTTTGGTTTTATGTCTTAAGTTAATGTGAAGTTGGTGTCATTCTAAACCTGTTTTGTTAGGTAGTTACCATATTTCTAAGATGACACTGGTTACAAGATGTATTTTTTATGTTCTACTTAGAATGAAAAAATACTGCCAATTAAAGATGGCACAGTCTCATTAATAAGACACATCTCATTTTTAGAAATGTTATAGTATGAAAAATGTGCATCTTGGAATTAGTGAAATCCAATAAAGAAAATCTCACTCTAATCTCCCCCAGTCTAGCCTTTTCATCATTAATCTTTCCCCAGTGTCCTAAATTGGTTCATATCCCATACAAAGTGTCAGAATGGTGACTTCCTTACAGTAAGCCTTCTTTACTAAATCCTGAAGAGCCTGTCCCTCTTTTTGTGATAGATCAACAAAGCCATTTAAAAGAGTGTCCTTAATCATATCTCTATGCCCTTTCCATGACTGTTCCTAATGCCTATGGCACAGATCTATACAACTCCCGAGACTAAGGAAGTTCATGCTTTCTAAAGCGCTTCCTGACAAATGTCTTCTTACAGTGTTACCTGCCTACTGGACTGTTGTCACAAAGGTAATGCCGGAATGATTGACAGAAAGAGAAGAAAACAAGTAACTTTACTGGAAATGAAGAATACAAGAACATACTGCATGAAGTAAAGGGAAGCAAAGCAGGAACTATAAGCTTCCTAGGTTCTCAAGGCTCCACAATGCCCCTTGCTGACAATGTTATCACCTGGTTGGAGTAAAGATTTTGCTTTAGGATTCTCAATACCTGCCTATTCTTCCACCTACCCCCAACTATGCTAAAGGCCCTGGATATTTGACACCTGCTTGACCAAAATGTGCAGTAACTGATACAACTCCAGCACATTCCTAATTGCTGCAAGACCAAGTAAAACTATTCAATTCCCCAGACATAAAAACCATCAACCAGACAATATTTTGAGCTAGAAATAGGTACTTTATCACTGTATACATTTTATTTCCCATTCTGTTTGGGTTTTGTTTATTTATTTGGGGAGTTATTGGGTTTTTTTTCCTTTTTGAGAAAAAAGAGCACCTTTTATCTTGAGTGTTGTCAGAAAAAGTCTTTCTTACCAAATGGGCATCAGAGACTTTGTTATACCCAAAATAACACAAGCAGACATTGTCCTGTCTACGGCAACACAGGGAATTCATATTTCAATGTCTAACCATTTTAAGTCTACTTACAAGTGGAATAATCTAGAGTTCACTGTGCAGAGTACATTGGATGTTAGAGTTTTTTATTCCTTAGGTAGAACTTTCTGACATTCTAATGGTCCTTTGTTAAAGAGAGAGAAAAAGTGGCCATTTTCAATCACAGAAAGTTCAATTCCAGCACCTAACAAGAGACATCTGTAAAGTGACTGGTGAGAGGAAAACATTTTTCACAATGAATGGATGCTGCCTCTGAGTTCTTTCAGTTCAGTTCTTACATCAAGAAAATAATCATTAGGGATAAATGCCTATGCTGTATTATTTTTAGCTCTTTTGAGGAGAAACCTATTATTTCTTTCACTCCCTGGATGAGGCAGAAAGTATTCTCTTAAGGTCTCATAACATAAACAATTCTGATGATTTTCATATTGTAAGGAAACGTCCTATATTTTATTGTGAACGGAGACTAAATTATTAAGCATAAGAGTAAAAAATTATTTCAACCTTTGAAAATTCTACTTTGGTTACAGATAAGACTGGCTACAACCTACTTCAACTTGCAGTGCCTGGGAATGGTCCTGACAGGATTCTGGCACAGTCAGGGTTGGGACCCATTTCTGTATGAGTCACTGTGGTACAGTGGGGTGATTGTTGTAGAGTGGGGGCAGAGATATTCTGATTTTCCACCCACGTGACGCTGGGGGAGTCAGCACCAACTAAACTACATGGCATGGGTTTCTCAACCAAAAAGGAGAAAACTAATATTAGAAAGGGTGTGGGAGAAGCATAAATAATAGAGATTCCCTTCAAAGATTTTTTTTGGTGATGCGGATCCATCATCAACCCAAAAATTCTTGCTTGTCACTTGGGATTCATTCATTTACTGAAACTTCCTGACAAAGGCAGTATGATACCTCCCTGTTCACTGTCGTTAACAGTCAGTATGGCCTCCATACATCACCTGAGATAGGGGTATACCACAATCACCCAAACATTCAGAGATCAGCAACCTCCACCTTATCTCACATGCAACACTGGCTTAATACTTCTAAATGGTTATCAACTCCTGATCTGTGACATAGACATATAGCAATGTATTAACTACTGTTGACTAATTGTTCTTAAATAACAAATGAAGTGAAACTTATTTACTATGACTTAGGTGCTGGACTCAGACCTGTTTTATGCACTCCTACTACTTTCAATTATTTCAAAAAAAAATTTAGACCAGCCTTTATACTTGGATTCTGAGAATATTTTTAATTTTTGCCTTAGTTAAAAAGGTATTTATGATACATTGAGAATTATTTGATATACCAAAAATCTTTAAGATTCATAGGAATATATCATTTGCTTGTCTTCTACAAAATCTTTCCTAGTTATATGTAGATTAAATATGGTTTAACAAAAGCTACTTAAAACTATCATTGGGAAATAATTAGCTATAAATAAGAAAACACTGTAAATTAACATAATTTCTAAGTGAGATTAATTATTATTAATGGACTACTCATTCGGAAGTTCAAATCCAATTTATATAACTCCTTGACTAAATGTTATTTACTTTTGATATATGAAAGCTTTTATGTAACTCCTTGACTAAATATGTTATTTAGCTTTGATATTTTTACATTGATCCAGCTTTAAGGATTATAGTTTACACTTCGAACAATTAAAACTGCCAGATATTTTATCCTGCGTTTGGCAATTATGAATAGAGTGATTACAAACATTTGTGTTTACGTTTTTGTGTAGACATAAGTTTTAAATTCCTTTGGGTATACATCAAGAAGCACAACCAGGGTAACAGTATGTTTAGTTTTGAAAGAAACTACAAAACTGTCTTCCAAAGTGGTGTACCATTTTGCATTTGCAATAGCAATAAATGAGAGTTCCTGTTGCTCCATGATTTCAGCAGAATTTAGTGTCAGTATATTAAATTTTGGGCATCCTAATAGGTATGTAGTGGTCATATGGTTATTTTTAATTTGCAGTCTTGATGACACATGAGGTTGAATATCATTTCATGAACTCGCTTGCTATCTGTATATCTTCTTCGGTAGGAGGGCTGTTCAGATCTTTGGTTCATTTTTAAAATTTGGTTGTTTATTTTTAGGTCCAAAATACTTGCAAAGTCCTTCATTATCTTGCCCCATTTCTATCCACCTCATCTCCTGCGTCTCCCTCCTGACACTCAACATTCCAGGCACACTAGCCCAATTCACTGAGTAGTTTCATTTTCAAATATGAAATGGAGGAGAAAAGGTCAATTTAACTATCTTTTCAAAACATCTGCTACTTCAAGGCAAGGTCTTCCAAAACTTGCCTCCACATGGACTTTTAGGAGTATAAATCACAACTACCAAGCCTGTTCAAACTGTTCTGCAGATACTGAGAAAGACTGTTGAACATCAGAAATATATTAATATCAGTTATCTGGTTATTATGAGTTCATGTCTGGCCTTGACAAAAGACCAATTGCTCATTTCAAAGCTGTAACTGTTTTTAATCAACAAGTGTTGAGCCCTGTTTAGCTAATTCAGAGTGGAGTCAACAGCAGATGGAAAAGCAGCTTGGCATCTGGCTTTGGCCCTGCTGCACAATTGCCAAGAGAAGCCTGAGCATCCTGCATCACCTGCCTCTTCTGTTGTCATATGAATGGCTCATTTTGTGGCTCCAGCAATGCTTGAAATTGGCTGTCTGGTATCACAGAATGCCTGACCCTGACCAGGGGGCAAATGTCAAACCATGCCAGAAAGTGTGGCTTGGTTACAAAATGACTAGCAAAATACATTTCTTAGGAGAAGGGCATTGTGCTGGTTTGATGCCAACTACTTATAAAATTATTCCATATTTAATTTTAAAGTTCACTTAGTTGATTGCTAGTCAGGCATTAGACACTAAGATTATAGAATTGTATTCCCTACTTCTATCCTTTCTCCTATATTTTGTCACTAGCATTCATAAAAAACTTGAGTGAAAATACAAAACACTCAAGCTAGTCTGACTTTGCTAAGAGTCTGTCCTAGGTCGAATTCCCTAGAAGCAGACTTAATATGGGCACATGGTCTATTGAGGAAGTGGTTTTTAGAAGCTGGAGGAAGCAGGCAGATTAGGGAAAGAGGGTGGATAATGAGGTTGCTTCAGAAGCCTGGCCTCAGATTGGTCCCCCAGGGAGCTTGGGAGCATGAATTGAATCTCACAGGTTGTACCAACCAGAGGCAAGGAGGCTGAGCTGCCACTCCTCCACAGTAGTCAGTCATTGGCTGTGGGCCTCCCAAGCACCTCCTGTCTGCCTAGAACCAACCTCCAGAAAAGGTGTCCCTGTGAGCTTTCAGCAACCACAGAAGCTGGAGATGGGAGCACTAGCCTAGTAAAGAGGATCTCAGAAGACACCAAAGTGTCTTGGCAGCAGGAGACTTCACAGGCTTTTTATACATATCTCATTGACTTTTGCTATCCTAATTATTATGGCATTATCATAACCATTGTCATGCCTGTATACAAATAATACCCACTTTTTAGTTCTAAACTAGCCTGATCTATTCCAACCTCATTAAAATAGTGAGAAACTGAGAATTTGGAAACTATACAATTCACTTTTATCCCAGCAAATTATAGATAGCTGATTATGATCTATAGGAAACTTACAATCAAGGGACATTTCATTTTTTTTCTAAACCACTTTATTTCCATTCCACTATTGCTACTGCAAAGGACTACTCTCAGAAAACAAAAGGTAACCTATCCTTCAAGACTCACAATCTGTGATGACAAAATAGTGATTCATTTCATGTTAGAATTTAGTAAAAACTAAATGAATGAATGAATCAACAGCTTAACCTGAGACCCTAAAATGTTGACTAGTAGAAAAATTGTCTTCAGACCTTCTCTTCCCCAAACATACCAGAAGCAGGGGCAGCTTTACCACAGAGATAATAAAATTGGAATATCAGTGTCCTTTCTTCACTTACGTCCTGACCAAAGCCTGGGAGGGGCCCTAACATGTTTTCACATATTTCTTTTTTAAATTTTGCAAAAGCAACATACTTCAGACTTTTTCTTAAAGAGGACTCCGAAATCATTAATTGAATGCTCTATAAAACTTAGATTCTGCCATGCTTATCCCATTACCAAAACCACATCTTTCTCACTAAGTAGCCAAGGTGGGAGGTGATAACTGATTCTTTAGCCACCAGATGCCCACACATTTTAGGAACAAGGCAAAAGATTTAGAGCCTGCTCTCATCAGTTCATCACCTCTATGGCTAAAATCTTTATTTAGAAATGCTTATCATGAGTATGCCTGCCACAGCTAACAGAAATAACACCCTGTAAGTCCTAGAATGTGCAGGCTTCACGGTTTCTTTTGGTTTTCTTGCCCTACTTGCCACATAACCTTAAATGACAGCAGGCAAGAGGCTCCCAAGCATTTATCTGAGAATACAAGATTGTCTCTATTAGTGTATCTGCAGCACCTGAGTCTGCATAGGCCATTTAGATTTTAAAGGCCACAGCATTTCAGATCCAATCTTAAGGCTGCCAATTAAGGTATCATTTGTCTTTGCATAAAAATTATCTTGGGGTGTTTTTTTCTTTTATCCCAGGCTCTTATTTCCTGTAAATCTCCAGTAGGCAGTACGGACCACGAGTGCTTAACCTGTTTGAAAACTATCCACTGCAGATTCATTTGCAAACGGACACTATGTAAATACTTGGTGATAAGTGATGATTTGGGAAGATTTTCATTAAAAGTGTTTGATGAGGATCAAATCTTTATGAAAACACTCTACAGCCAGGGTGACTTTCCCAGAGCCATGACTGAACCACTTCAACAGTTACTGGATATGGAAATCCCTACTATTCACACCAGCTCCACACATTATACAATGCCTCTGAAATCTGAATCCATTAACAGAGTCAGAAAATATGTTTTAAAATATGAGAAGAGCTAAAAATGACTTCTCCTGCAATAAGGAAACATATATTATTGGTCAAAGGAGATTTCCCACCAGTGCTTACACATCCTCAGCTTACACATTAAATTCTACTTTTGACTAGAAATATTCATTTTCAATAATATATATTTTCAATATTTTAGAACAAGGAAATACATGCCAAGGCTTAGAACAATGAAATGACTTGAAACAATTGTCTTTCTGGGTGAGATAATGTTTGTTCTTATAAAAAGTAATGCCAGGCACTTTCCTTTCTTCATCCTAATTTGAGTTAATAGGGCTGAAGCTCCCAAATAATTTTTTTTCTGGTCTGTCTCTGCTCCCTAAGGAAAGCTTGGATTTCATTTTGAGGTCACGATAGTGAAATTGATATAATTTTATAAAATCAAAGAAGGAAAAGCCTGCGTTCCTGTCCTCTTTTGTTCTTTTTCATTTCTATGATGATCTGTGCCATTCCGCTTGTATATTTCAAATAGGCCCCTCCTGGCCTCATCTTTTCTGTTCTTCCCTCTCGGGATTCCTGGGGCCCTGATGACAGCTGTGTCTACCTCTCATAGGCCCTATCATCAGTATTCCAATGCTCAAATTGAAGTCAGGGAAAAAAATAGGAAATCTACTCACTAGTTGTTTGTTGTAGTAGTTTTCTCAAGTCTGATAATCAAAAATAGTAGTCATTGCCTATTATTTCAACATGATATAAAAACAGGAAATTGATGGAATTTTTTTTTTTTTTGGTCATGATGTCTCATTTCGACCTAAATCATATGTAAATGAATTTTAGCAATCAGACTTTTTGTTTATAGTACTCATCTGTGCTAATGAACTAGCAAAGGCTGCCTCTTCTGCACCTTTGGTTCCTCAAGAACTGAGGCTTGGCTCATGTCAGATACATCCACGGCTCAGCACAGGTCAGTTTACAAGGCAAACACCAGCCTAGCGCTATCATCCATACCATTTATTGTCACAGAATAGTACTGTTCAATTCATACTCTATCTGTAAGTCCAGGGACTAAACAAATGTCAGCCTCTTTCCCAGGACTCAAAACTCCAGACAATCATATATTGTATAGCAAACAGCACACAGCAGGTGAGCACTCACAGACAACATCTGGGAGACACAATTGTGACAATGCAACAATCCCATAGTACTGTGAAGACCAAGTTGTATACCTCCCCAAGGCCCTCAAACCCTTGACTGATGACAGATCTGAAAAAGAAGAGCCTGAGAGAAGTCAAATGTTTGAGGATTTTGAGGTATACTGAATATCCTCTCTTCAAATGTCTGATTTTAAGCTAACAAAGCCAATAAAGTATTACAGAGAAGCTTAGAGAGAAATAGACTTGGTTATTTGTCAAATTTCTTTGTTGAGGAACCCAAAATACTGTCAGTGGTTCTATTACCTATAGAGGGCATTATTTACACTGCAGCTTTCCAGTTAAATGTGTAAAGATTTGAATGATGTTTTTCATATGCAAACAGTCATTGTCCAATAAGAATAGTAGTGATAATAACAACTAACATGTACTGAGCACGTAGCTTGTGAAAGAGCCTGGCCTAAGGGCCAGATACATTATTTCATTTGACCCTCGTGACACTCCTATAAGGTAAGAGAAACAGTTTTGACCTTATAATTCAAATATTGAGTTTATATTCCCATTCTCCCTCTTAAATATAGTGTGACCTTTGTAACTCTGTGTGACCTTGTGCAAATCTCTTCACCTCTTAGCCTCATTTTCTTCATATTAAAATTAAGAATCCCATTACCTGCTTGCCATACCCCATTGGCTTACTTTGAAGGTAAGAGACAATAAATGGGAAGCATTCTATAAACCAATAAACTCACAAGAAAAAATGACTTTACTATCTATAGGATAAGGTGTTTATGTATCCACCCCTTAATCACTGGCCATGTTGAGAAGAAAAGTGTTTTACATGCATCATTGTTTGCTTAAATATGGAAACTTTCCTGTTAGTATGAACCATAAACCTCTTTTAATATGATTCACCAAAATAAAGAGTGCAAAGTCTAGATACTGTATGTTAAGCTTTCCATGAAGTCTATAAAAGCTTTCACAAAAGCCAAGAAAGTTCTGTGAAAGCTGCAGGTGGTGAAATTATCAATTCCATCTAGGTTTTATTTTAATAAATTCCTTTAAAGATGGCTTTTTATTATATCCCCAGGCTATTTAAAAAGTGTTTTAATAAACACTTCTCTTTTATAGCTGCCAATCTTTTTCATCATCTCCCTATGTCCCAAAGAAGTTATCAACATCAACTTGCCATATCTTAAAAGTCTTCATTAACCAAGGCTAATTATTTGAGAGTTGGGCCTCTCTTTTCCACTTCATGTCCTTAAACAATGATTCTGCAGAGAGTTGCTTTATGGTGTGGGGTTTTGTGGGCTGGGTCTTTTTCCTTCCATTTTGGGTCATACCAGGGCTATTTCTGTGAAATTCAATTAGAACCTTATAATAGTTCTCTGTAAATTTTCCTACTTCAAAAACAAACAGCAGAATCTTGAAAGGAGCCTACAACTGCTGGAGAGAGTTTATTAACACTTTGTCAGAAAATGTATTTTTTGTGTTAGGCAGATCAATCAAACACACTTCAGCTGGCAATCCCTCAGCTCTCAGTGCTGAAGAACACAGACTTGTCTCCTCCAAAAATGTTTTTAAAACACCCCACTTCTTCACAGCCATAACACTATTGTATTTTCCCCTTTCACTTGGAAAGAAAAAGTCACTTTTCATTTGGCATAATAATTTTCTAGGGACCATCAATAAGTGAGAGAAAAAAAAATCAGCTTATTCTGGAGTAAGGAACCTAGGGAAAAAGAATATTCTGTAATTTTATAAAGATTTAAATGTCATTTATCATAATCTTTAACAGAAAATAAAGGGAATTCCAGCTTAGCAAATCAACCCAATTATAAGCATATTAAAATATAAACACACAGGGAAGCAAACTGATCAAAATGAGGTAATATTAGCTTTTAAAATTTATTCCTGAAATCAACAATCTGCCATTGAATTTTTTGTGATTATGTATAAACTGTAAATAAGATACAATAATTTATTTCAAGAAATGCTGTAGTTTTTAAGCTACAACTCTAAATAAACTTGGTAACAAAAACAGCAAGTAAAAGACAAAATAAACAGACACAAAACTTCTGCTTTACTGGTCTAGAAGGTATTTTATTGTTCCCAAATCCTAATAAGCTAATTCCTTCTGAAATCACTGCAACATTCAACTATAGCTACTCAGGAGTAAAACATTAAGATTGAATGACAGCATCCTCAGGGTAAACATAATAATCTGTATGGACAAAAAAGAGATTGATAAGGAAATCTGACATAATGTAGGGACCATGAATTGAATACAGAGACAGATAGTATTGACATGGGGGATGGCTACAGTGGCAGTAAGGAGACGTTTTAAACAATTATTTTTACAGAATTCAATGTATTATTTTAAATAGCAAGAGTTGACTATGTGATTGTTAGTATATGTACTTCTAATACTCGTTTTGTGGGCTTTGTTTCTGCTTTCTCTTCTTAAATTGCAAACTATTAAAAGGCAGAAATATAGCGTCGGTTTCTATTATAACTGACTTATTTTCAGTACCTGGTTCAGTACTCTTGTGATGTTCTATAAAGTGCATTAAGTTTGTGTGATGGACTAGCTGGCTTACAAGTATGCCAAAAATTTTATTAATATTTACACAGCAATAAAATCAGTAACAATCATGTCAACTTCTATTCACCATCTGTATGGCCTCTACATCAAAAAGATATCACTTTTACTAAAGAGTATCATTCCTGACTGCCTCAGAGTCATGCAAATAATAAATGATCACACAAGGAATTTCTCTTTTACACTTTCTTACAATAAATATTTATGTGATGCTTTATAGTTTACAAAGTTCTGTTCTTGAATATTATCCTGCTTAATCTTGCTTAATCCCAAAATATTTTCTCAAGCTTCTGTTAATTTTTTTTGTACCTTCCTTGTTGTTATCTCTGCCCTACTTTAACCTTCAAGTGGAAAGGAATTTGCTAAATGAAAAAAAAAACTCACAAATGTCTACAATCACTGAATTACAATTTATACTTTAGCTCCATCAGTTAATTTGTAGGTTGTCAAGCTAAGTTTAACTCTATGACCATGTATAACAGTCTTAGTAAATAATATCCAGTAAGAATTATCATCACAACTAAAAAATACATCTAAATTATCAGAAAAAAAAAAGAAGTGTGTAATGTCTTTGGTAACTCTTCTTTTTACTGGTTTTCATTCACAATTACCCTCTTGCTAATTGGATTATAAAAGAAACAGTAGGTTGACTCTGTTATATTTCTATCTTTGGCAAAAAGGCCCTGATCTCATCACAAGAAAACTAACGTGCACCAAGGAAATCAGAAGCTCAGATCACAGAGGATCATGGTGGATGGGAGGCAGGACTAGATTGCAGCTCTGACAGAGAAGCATGTGGAGACTCACATTGTAAATTTTTGCTCTAGAACAACTGCAGGAATAAATCGGGAAACCCAGGAGGACCCACAGACCCAGAGACCCCCTGAAGGACTCCACTTTCAAACTGTGGAAGTGGAAAAGGGAGATCATCTGTCCCGAAACACACACCCCCACTGGGGAAACTGGTCTAGATTACAGGAGAAGATTCTGACCTTACCAAGAGCTGAGTCAATTTAGACAGCCAAGCGAAATACAAGAATAGAGGAAGCAGTGGGAAAAGCCCTGTGAGCTTGCTGGGTCTCCTAGCAAGCCATTCCTGCCTGGCCTCACAGGGATCCTTCAGGAGGGCAGCCAGAGGCATTGGGAAAAGGACACAGGAAGAAGGAAATCTCCACCTGAACTTTGTAACAATTTGAATTGATCGAGAAGTCTCCTAGCCAGAACTTGGGGGAGGGCATGAATCCCGTGTGCAAACTCCACAGGTTGGGGAAAAAGGAAAGCCATACTTGCTTTCACAGCTGGGAGGCAGGTAGCCTGGGGCAAGTTCTCAGCCCTGCTTGCCCACTGCCTGGAAACAGATTCAATGCTGTTGGCAGGGGGCGTTGCTGGTAGGAGTGAGGCTGTCCCTTCAGATTGCACAGGAGATGGGTGAGGCCTGTGACTGCCAGCTTTCCCCAACTTCTCTGACAACCTGCATGACACAGTAGAGACAGCCATCATCCTCCTGGGAACATAACTCCACTGACTTGGGAACCTCACCCCCATCCCCCACAGCAGCCTCAGCAAGACCTGCCCAAGGAAAGTGTGAGCTCAGACACACCTAGCCCTGCCCTGACCCAGTGGTCCTTCCCTACCCTCCCTGATAACTGAAGAAAAAGAGCATATACTCTTGGGAGTTCTAGGGCCCCAACTACCACCTGTTCCTCCCCATGCTACCACAGCTGATGCTCTCAGGAAAGTGCCACCTCCTGACAGGAGGCCAACCAGCACAAAAATAGTGCATTAAACAATCAAAGCTAAGAACACAAACAGAGTCCATTTCACCACCCTGCCACCTCCACCAGAACAGGTGCCGATATCCATGGCTGAGAGACCCACAGATGGTTCATATCACAGGACACTGTGCAGACAACCCCCAGTACTAGCCCAGAGCCTGGTAGACTTGCAAGTGGCTAGACCCAGAAGAGAGATAACAATCACTGCAGCTCAGCTCTCAGGAAGTCACATCCATAGGAAAAGGGGGAGAGTACTACATCAAGGAAACATCATGTGGGACAAAAGAATCTGAACAACAGCCTTCAGCCCAAGACCTTCCCTCTGACAGAGCCTACCCAAATGAGAAGGAACCAGAAAACCAGCTCTGGTAATATGACAAAACAAGGTTCTTTAAGACCCCCAAAAAATCACACTGGCTCACCAGCAATGGATCCAAACCAAGAAGAAATCCCTGATTTACCTGAAAAAGAATTCAGGAGGTTACTTATTAAGCTAATCAGGGAGGAACGAGAGAAAGGCAAATACTAATGTAAGGAAATTAAAAAAAGAAAGATACAAGAAGTGAAGGGAGAAATATTCAATAAAATAGATAGCATAAATATAAAACAATCAAAACTTCAGGAAACAATGGACACACTTATAGAAATGCAAAATGCTCTGGAAAATCTCAGCAATAGAATCAAACAAGTAAAATAAAGAAATCAGAGCTCAAAGACAAGGTCTTCAATTAACCCAATCCAACAAAGACAAAGAAAAAAAAATCAGAAAATATTAACAAAGGCTCCAAGAAGTCTGGGATTATGTTAAACAACCAAACCTAGGAATAATCGGTGTTCCTGAGGAAGAAGACAAATCTAAAAGTTTGGAAAACGTATTTGGGGGAAAAACTGAGGAAAACTTCCCCAGCCTTGCTAGCGACCTAGACATCCAAAAACAAGAAGCACAAAGAACCCCTGGGCAATTCATTGCATAAAGATCATTACCTAGGCATATTGTCTTCAGGTTATCTAAAGTTAAAATGAAGGAAAGAATCTTAAGAGCTGCGAGACAAAAGCACCAGATAACCTATAAAGAAAGCCTGTCAGATTAACAGCAGATTTCTCAGCAGAAACCCTACAAGCTAGAAGTGATTGGGGCCCTATCTTCAGCCTCCTCAAATAAAACAATTATCAGCCAAGAATTTTGTTTCCAGTGAAACTAAACTTCATGTATGAAGGAAAGATACAGTCTTTTTCAGACAAAAATTGCTGACAGAACTTGCCACTACCAAGCCACCACTACAAGAACTGCTAAAAGGAGCCCTAAGTCTTGAAACAAATCCTGGAAACACATCAGAAGAGAACCTCTTTAAAGCATAAATCTTACAGGACCTATAAAACAAAAATACAATTTAAAAAACAAACAAACAAAAAAAAAACAAGGTATACCAACAACAAATAACACAATGAGTAAAATGGTACCTCACATCTCAATACTAACATTGAATGTAAACAGCCTAAATGCTCCACTTAAAAAATACAGAATTGCAGAATGGATAAGAATTCACCAACCATCTGCTGCCTTTGAGAGACTTACCTAACACATAAGGACTCATATAAACTTAAGGTAAATGGGTGGAAATTTCATGAAAATGGACACCAAAAGCAAGCAGGAGTAGCTATTATTTTATCAGACAAAACAAACTTTAAAGCAACAACAGTTAAAAAAGACAAAGAGGGGCAATACATAATAAAAAAAGGCCTTGTCCAACAGGAAAATATCACAATCCTAAAGATATGTGCACCTAACACTGGAGCCCCCAAATTTATAAAACAATTACTAATATACCTAAGAAATGAGATAGACAGTAACACAATAATACTAGGGGACTTCAATACTCCACTGATAGCTCTAGACAGGTCATCAAGACAGAAAGTCAACAAAGAAACAATGGATTTAAACTATACCCTGGAACAAATGGACTTAACAGACATATACAGAACATTCCATCCAACAACCACAGAATATACATTCTATTCAACAGCACATGGAACTTTCTCCAAAATAGACCATATGGTAAGCCACAAAATGAGCCTCTATAAATTTAAGAAAATTGAAATTTTACCAAGCACTCTTTCAGACCACAGTGGAGTAAAACTGGAAATCAACTCCAAAAGGAACCTTCAAAACCCTGCAAATACATGGAAATTAAATAACCTGCTCCTGAATGATCATTGGATCAAAAATGAAATCAAGATAGAAATTTAAAAATTCGGAGGAGCCAAGATGGCCGAATAGGAACAGCTCCGGTCTACAGCTCCCAGCGCGAGCGACGCAGAAGACGGGTGATTTCTGCATTTCCATCTGAGGTACCGTGTTCATCTCACTAGGGAGTGCCAGACAGTGGGCGCAGGTCAGTGGGTGAGCGCACCGTGCGCCAGCCAAAGCAGGGGCGAGGCACTGCCTCACTCGGGAAGCGCAAGGGGTCAGGGAGTTCCCCTTCCAGGGGTGACAGACGGCACCTGGAAAATCGGGCCACTCCCACCCGAATACTGTGCTTTTCCGACGGGCTTAGGAAACGGTGCCCCAGAAGAGTATAGCCCGCACCTGGCTCAGAGGGTCCTACGCCCACGGAGTCTCCCTGATCGCTAGCACAGCAGTCTGAGATCAAACACCAAGTCGGCAGCGAGGCTGGGGGAGGGGTGCCCGCCATTGCCCAGGCTCGCTTAGGTAAACAAAGCAGCCTGGAAGCTTGAACTGGGTGGAGCCCACCACAGCTCAAGGAGGCCTGCCTGCCTCTGTAGGCTCCACCTCTGGGGGCAGGGCACAGACAAACAAAAAGACAGCAGTAACCTCTGCAGACTTAAATGTCCCTGTCTGACAGCTGTGAGGAGAGCAGTGGTTCTCCCAGCACGCAGCTGGAGATCTGAGAACGCGCTGACTGCCTCCTCAAGTGGGTCCCTGACCCCTGACCCCCGAGCAGCTTAACTGGGAGGCACCCCCCAGCAGGGGCAGACTGACACCTCACACGGCCGGCCAGGTACTCCAACAGACCTGCAGCTGAGGGTTCTGTCTGTTAGAAGGAAAACTAACAGAAAGGACATCCACACCAAAAACCCATCTGTACATCACCATCATCAAAGACCAAAAGTAGATAAAACCACAAAGATGGGGAAAAAACAGAGCAGAAAAACTGGAAACTCTAAAAACCAGAGTACCTCTCCTCCTCCAAAGGAACGCAGTTCCTCACCAGCAACGGAACAAAGCTGGGCGGAGAATGACTTTGACGAGCTGAGAGAAGAAGGCTTCAGACGATCAAATTACTCCGAGCTACGGGAGGATATTCAAACCAAAGGCAAAGAAGTTGAAAACTTTGAAAAAAATTTAGAAGAATGTATAACTAGAATAACCAATACAGAGAAGTGCTTAAAGGAACTGATGGAGCTGAAAACCAAGGCTCGAGAACTACGTGAAGAATGCAGAAGCCTCAGGAGCCGATGCGATCAAATGGAAGAAAGGGTATCAGCCCTAGAAGATGAAATGAATGAAATGAAGCGAGAAGGGAAGTTTAGAGAAAAAAGAATAAAAAGAAATGAGCAAAGCCTCCAAGAAATGTGGGACTATGTGAAAAGACCAAATCTACGTCTGATTGGTGTACCTGAAAGTGACGGGGAGAATGGAAACAAGTTGGAAAACACTCTGCAGGATATTATCCAGGAGAACTTCCCCAATCTAGCAAGGCAGGCCAACATTCAGATTCAGGAAATACAGAGAACGCCACAAAGATACTCCTCGAGAAGAGCAACTCCAAGACACATAATTGTCAGATTCACCAAAGTTGAAATGAAGGAAAAAATGTTAAGGGCAGCCAGAGAGAAAGGTCGGGTTACCATCAAAGGGAAGCCCATCAGACTAACAGCGGATCTCTCGGCAGAAACCCTACAAGCCAGAAGAGAGTGGGGGCCAATATTCAACATTGTTAAAGAAAAGAATTTTCAACCCAGAATTTCATATCCTGCCAAACTAAGCTTCATAAGTGAAGGAGAAATAAAATACTTTACAGACAAGCAAATGCTGAGAGATTTTGTCACCACCAGGCCTGCCCTAAAAGAGCTCCTGAAGGAAGCACTAAACATGGAAAGGCACAACCGGTACCAGCCACTGCAAAATCATACTGAAATGTAAAGACCATTGAGACTAGGAAGAGACTGCATCAACTAACGAGCAAAATATCCAGCTAACATCATAATGACAGGATCAAATGCACACATAACAATATTAACTTTAAATGTAAATGGACTAAATGCTCCAATTAAAAGACACAGACAGGCAAATTGGATAAAGACTCAAGACCCATCAGTGTGCTGTATTCAGGAAACCCATCTCACGTGCAGAGACACACATAGGCTCAAAATAAAAGGATGGAGGAAGATCTACCAAGCAAATGGAAAACAAAAAAAAGGCAGGGGTTGCAATCCTAGTCTCTGATAAAACAGACTTTAAACCAACAAAGATCAAAAGAGACAAAGAAGGCCATTACATAATGGTAAAGGGATTAATTCAACAAGAAGAGCTAACTATCCTAAATATATATGCACCCAATACAGGAGCACCCAGATTCATAAAGCAAGTCCTGAGTGACCTACAAAGAGACTTAGACTCCCACACATTAATAATGGGAGACTTTAACACCCCACTGTCAACATTAGACAGATCAACGAGACAGAAAGTCAACAAGGATACCCAGGAATTGAACTCAGCTCTGCACCAAGCGGACCTAATAGACATCTACAGAACTCTCCACCCCAAATCAACAGAATATACATTTTTTTCAGCACCACACCACACCTATTCCAAAATTGACCATATACTTGGAAGTAAAGCTCTCCTCAATAAATGTAAAAGAACAGAAATTGTAACAAACTGTCTCTCAGATCACAGTGCAATCAAGCTAGAACTCAGGATTAAGAATCTCACTCAAAACTGCTCAACTACGTGGAAACTGAACAACCTGCTCCTGAATGACTACTGGGTACATAATGAAATGAAGGCAGAAATAAAGATGTTCTTTGAAACCAACGAGAACCAAGACACAACATACCAGAATCTCTGGGATGCATTCAAAGCAGTGTGTAGAGGGAAATTTATAGCACTAAATGCCCACAAGAGAAAGCAGGAAAGATCCAAAATTGACACCCTAACATCACAATTAAAAGAACTAGAAAAGCAAGAGCAAACACATTCAAAAGCTAGCAGAAGGCAAGAAATAACTAAAATCAGAGCAGAACTGAAGGAAATAGAGACACAAAAAACCCTTCAAAAAATCAATGAATCCAGGAGCTGGTTTTTTGAAAGGATCAACAAAATTGATAGACAGCTAGCAAGATTAATAAAGAAAAAAAGAGAGAAGAATCAAATAGATGCAATGAAAAATGATAAAGGGGATATCACCACCGATCCCACAGAAATACAAACTACCATCCGAGAATATTACAAACACCTCTATGCAAATAAACTAGAAAATCTAGAAGAAATGGATAAATTCCTCAACACATACACCCTCCCAAGACTAAACCAGGAAGAAGTTGAATCTCTGAATAGACCAATAACAGGAGCTGAAATTGTGGCAATAATCAATAGCTTACCAACCAAAAAAAGTCCAGGACCAGATGGGTTCACAGCCGAATTCTACCAGAGGTACAAGGAGGAACTGGTACCATTCCTTCTGAAACTATTCCAATCAATAGAAAAAGAGGGAATCCTCCCTAACTCATTTTATGAGGCCAGCATCATCCTGATACCAAAGCCTGGCAGAGACACAACAAAAAAAGAGAATTTTAGACCAATTTCCTTGATGAACATTGATGCAAAAATCCTCAATAAAATACTGGCAAACAGAATCCAGCAGCACATCAAAAAGCTTATCCACCATGATCAAGTGGGCTTCATCCCTGGGATGCAAGGCTGGTTCAATATACGCAAATCAATAAATGTAATCCAGCATATAAACAGAACCAAAGACAAAAACCACATGATTATCTCAATAGATGCAGAAAAGGCCTTTGACAAAATTCAACAACCCTTCATGCTAAAAACTCTCAATAAATTAGGTATTGATGGGACGTATCTCAAAATAATAAGAGCTATTTATGACAAACCCACAGCCAATATCATACTGAATGGGCAAAAACTGGAAGCATTCCCTTTGAAAACTGGCACAAGTCAGGGATGCCCTCTCTCACCACTTCTATTCAACATAGTGTTGGAAGTTCTGGCCAGGGCAATTAGGCAGGAGAAGGAAATCAAGGGTATTCAATTAGGAAAAGAGGAAGTCAAATTGTCCCTGTTTGCAGATGACATGATAGTATATCTAGAAAACTCCATTGTCTCAGCCCAAAATCTCCTTAAGCTGATAAGCAACTTCAGCAAAGTCTCAGGATACAAAATCAATGTGCAAAAATCACAAGCATTCTTATACATCAATAACAGACAAACAGAGAGCCAAATCATGAGTGAACTCCCATTCACAATTGCTTCAAAGAGAATAAAATACCTAGGAATCCAACTTACAAGGGATGTGAAAGACCTCTTCAAGGAGAACTACAAACCACTGCTCAAGGAAATAAAAGAGGATACAAACAAATGGAAGAACATTCCATGCTCATGGGTAGGAAGAATCAATATCGTGAAAATGGCCATCCTTCCCAAGGTAATTTACAGATTCAATGCCATCCCCATCAAGCTACCAATGACTTTCTTCACAGAATTGGAAAAAACTACTTTAAAGTTCATATGGAACCAAAAAAGAGCCCGCATCGCCAAGTCAATCCTAAGCCAAAAGAACAAAGGTGGAGGCATCACACTACCTGACTTCAAACTATACTACAAGGCTACAGTTACCAAAACAGCATGGTACTGGTACCAAAACAGAGATATAGATCAATGGAACAGAACAGAGCCCTCAGAAATAATGCCACATATCTACAAGTATCTGATCTTTGACAAACCTGACAAAAACAAGAAATGGGGAAAGGATTCCCTATTTAATAAATGGTGCTGGGAAAACTGGCTAGCCATATGTACAAAGCTGAAACTGGATCCCTTCCTTACACCGTATACAAAAATCAATTCAAGATGGATTAAAGACTTAAATGTTAGACCTAAAACCATAAAAACCCTAGAAGAAAACCTAGGCATTACCATTCAGGACATAGGCATGGGCAAGGACTTCATGTCTAAAACACCAAAAGCAATGGCAACAAAAGCCAAAATTGACAAATGGGATCTAATTAAACTCAAGAGCTTCTGCACAGCAAAAGAAACTACCATCAGAGTGAACAGGCAACCTACAAAATGGGAGAAAATTTTCACAACCTACTCATCTGACAAAGGGCTAATATCCAGAATCTACAATGAACTCCAACAAATTTACAAGAAAAAAACAAACAACCGCATCAAAAAGTGGGCGAAGGACACGAACAGACACTTCTCAAAAGAAGACATTTATGCAGCCAAAAAACACATGAAAAAATGCTCACCATCACTGGCCATCAGAGAAATGCAAATCAAAACCACAATGAGATACCATCTCACACCAGTTAGAATGGCGATCATTAAAAAGTCAGGAAACAACAGGTGCTGGAGAGGATGTGGAGAAATAGGAACACTTTTACACTGTTGGTGGGACTGTAAACTAGTTCAACCCTTGTGGAAGTCAGTGTGGCGATTCCTCAGGGATCTAGAACTAGAAATTCCATTCGACCCAGCCATCCCATTACTGGGTATATACCCAAAGGACTATAAATCATGCTGCTATAAAGACACATGCACACGTATGTTTATTGCCGCATTATTCACAATAGCAAAGACTTGGAACCAACCCAAATGTCCAACAATGATAGACTAGATTAAGAAAATGTGGCACATATACACCATGGAATACTATGCAGCCATAAAAAATGATGAGTTCACGTCCTTTGTAGGGACATGGATGAAATTGGAAATCATCATTCTCAGTAAACTATCGCAAGAACAAAAAACCAAACACCGCATATTCTCACTCATAGGTGGGAATTGAACAATGAGAACACATGGACACAAGAAGGGGAACATCACACTTTGGGGACTGTTGTGGGGTGGGGGTAGGGGGGAAGGATAGCATTGGGAGATATACCTAATGCTAGATGACGAGTTGGTGGGTGCAGCGCACCAGCATGGCATATGTATACATATGTAACTTACCTGCACATTGCGCACATGTACCATAAAACCTAAAGTATAATAATAATAATAATAATAATAAAAGAAAAAAGAAAAAAGAAAAAAAATAAAATAAAATAAAAAAAGAAATTTAAAAATTCTTCAAACTGAACAACAATAAGGACATAACCTATAAAAACCTCTGGGATACGACAAAGGCAGTGCTAAGAGGAAAGTTCATAGCCCTAAACACCTACATGAAAAAGTCTGAAAGAATACAAATAGACAATCTAAAGTCACACCCCAAGAAACGAGAAAGAAGAACAAACCAAACCCAAACCTGGCACATGAAAGGAAATAACCAAGGTCAGAGCAGAACTAAATGAAATTGAAACAAACAAACAAAAAAGATAAATGAAACAAAAAGCTGGTTCTTTGAAAAGATAAATAAAATTGATAGATCATCAGCAAGATTAACCAAGAGAAGCAGAGAGAAAATCCAAATAAGCTCAGTAAGAAACAAAACAGGAGATATTACAACTGACACCACTGAAATACAAAAGATCATTCAAGGCTACTATGAACACCTTTAAACACATTAACTAGACAACCTAGAGGAGATGGATAAATTCCTAGAAAGATACAACCCTCCCAGCTTAAATCAGGAAGAATTAGATACCTTAACAGACCAATAACAAGCAGTGAGATTGAAATGATCATTTAAAAATTACCAACAAAAGAAGTCCAGGACCAGATGGATTTACAGCAGAATTCTACCAGACATTCAAAGAAGAATTGGTACCAATCCTATTGACACTATTCCACAAGATACAGAAAGAGGGAACCTACCCTAAATAATTCTATGAAGCCAGTATCACCCTAATACCAAAACCGGGAAAGGACATAACAAAAAGGAAAACTACAGACCAATATCCTTGATAAAAATAGATGCTAAAATCCTTAACAAAACATTAGCTAACCAAATCCAACAGATAATCCACCATGATCAAGTGGGTTTCATACCAGGTAGGCAAGGATGGTTTAACATATGCAAGTCAATAAATGTGACACACTACATAAACAGAACTAAAAACAACAATCACATGATCATCTCAATAGATGCAGAAAAAGCATTCAACAAAATCCAGCATCACTTTATGATTAAAACTCTCAGAAAAATTGGCATACAAGGGACATAATTCATTGTAATAAAAGCCATCTATGACAAACCAACAGCCAACATAATATTGAATGGGGAAAAATTGAAAGCATTCCCTCTGAGAACTGGAAAAAGACAAGGATGTCCACTCCCACCACTCCTCTTCAACATAGCACTGGAAGTCCTAGTCAGAGCAATCAGACAAGAGAAAGAAACAAAAAGTCATCCAAATCAATAAAAAGGAAGTCAAACTGTTGCTATTAGTTGATGATATGATTGTTTACCTAGAGAACCCTAAAGACTCTTCCAGAAAGCTCCTAAAACTGATAAAAGAATTCAGCAAAGTTTCTGGATACAAGATTAATATACACAAATCAGTAACTCTTCTATACAATAACAGCAACCAAGCTGAGAATCAAATCAAGACCTCAACCCCTTTTACAATAGCTGCAAAAAAAATAAAATACTTAGGAATATACCTAACAAAGCAGGTAAAAGACCTCTACAAGCAAAACTATAAAACACTGCTGAAAGAAATTATAGACAACACAAACAAATGGAAATACATCCCATCTTCATGGAGGGGTAGAATCAATATTGTGAAAATGACCATACTGCCAAAAGCAATCTACAAATTCAATGCAATCCCCATCAAAATATTATCATCATTCTTCACAGAATTAGAAAAAACAATTCTAAAAATCATATGGAACCAAAAAAGAGCCTGCATAGCCAAAGCTAAACTAAGCAAAAACAACAAATATGAAGGTATCACATTACCTGATTTCAAACTATACTATAAGGCCATAGTCACCAAAACAGCATGATACTTGTAAAAAAAAAATAGGCACACAGACCAATGGAACAGAATAGAGAACCCAGAAAGAAACCCAAATACTTACAGCTAACTCATTTTCGACAAAGCAAACAAAAACATAAAGTGGAGAAAGGACACCCTTTTCAACAAATGGTGCTGGGATAATTGGCTAGCCACATGTAGGAGAATGAAAATGGATTCTCATCTCTCACCTTATACAAAAATCAACTCAAGATTGATTAAGGACATAAATCTAAGACCTGAAACTATAAAAATTCTAGAAAATAACATCAGAAAAACCCTTCCAGACACTGGCTTAGGCAAGGATTTCATGACCAAGAACCCAAAAGGAAATGCAATAAATGCAGAGATAAATAGATGGAACTTAATTTAACTGAAGAGATTTTGCACGCCAAAAGGAACAGTTAGCAGAGTAAACAGACAACCCACAGAGTGGGAGAAAATCTTCACAATCTGTACATAGGACAAAGGACTAATATCCAGAATCTACAACGAACTCAAACAAATCAGCAAGAAACAAACAAACAATCCCATCAAAAAGTGGGCTAAGGACAAGATCACACCACTGCATTCCAGCCTGGGTGACAGAGCGAGATTCCATCTCAAAAAAAAAAAAAGAAAAAAAAAAGTGGGCTGAGGACATGAATAGACAACTCTCAAAAGAAGATATACAAATGGCCAACAAACATGAAAAAATGCTCAACATCACTAATGATCAGGGAAATGCAAATCAAAACCACAATGTGTTACCACCTGACACCTGCAAGAATGGCACTGCAAGAATGGCACCCCAAATCAACAGAATATATATCCTTCTCAGCACCTCATCGCACTAATTCTAAAATTGACCACATAAATGGAAGTAAAACACTCCTCAGCAAATGCAAAAGAACAAAAATTATAAAAAACAGTCTCTCACACCATAGAACAATCAAAATAGAACTCAGAATTAAGAAACTCACACAAAACCACACAACTACATGGAAACTGAACAACCTGCTCCTGAGCGACTACTGGGTAAATAACGAAATTAAGGCAGAAATAAAGATGTTCATTGAAACCAATGAGAATGAAGACACAACATACCAGAATCTCTGGGACACACTGAAAGCATTGTGTAGAGAGAAACTTATAGCACTAAATGCCCAGAAGAGAAAGCAGGTAAGATCTAAAATTGACACCCTAACATCAAAATTTAAAAAACTAGAGAAGCAACAGCAAACAAATTCAAAATCTAGCAGAAGATAAGAAATAACTAAGATCAGAGCAGAACTGAAGGACATAAAGACACGAAAAACCCTTCAAAAAAAATCAAAGAATCCAGGAGCAGATTTTTTCAAAAAGATCAACAAAATAGATAGAATGCTAGCCAAACTAATGAAGAAAAGAGAGAAGAATCAAATAGATGCAATTAAAAATGATGTAAGGGATATCACCACTGATCCCACAGAAATACAAACTACAATCAGAAAATACTAGAAACACCTCTATAAAAATAAACTAGAAAATAGAAGAAATGGATAAAATCCTGGACACACACACCCTACCAAGTCTAAACCAGGAAGAAGTCAAATCCCTGAATAAACCAATAACAAGTTCTGAAATTGAGGCAGTAATTAATAGCATACCAACCAAAAAAAGTCCAGGACCAGACGGATTCACAGCCAAATTCTACCAGAGGTACAAAGAGGAGCTGGTACCATTCCTTCTGAAACTATTCCAAACAATAGAAAAAGAGGGAATCCTCCCTAACTCATTTTATGAGGCCAGCATCATCCAGATACCAAAACCTGGGAGAGACACAACAAGAAAAGAAAATTTCTGGCCAATATCCCTGATAAACATTGATGTGAAAATCCTCAATAAAACACTGGCAAACTGAATCCAGCAGCACATCGAAAAGCTTATCCACCACAATCAAGTCAGCTTCATCCCTGTGATGCAACACTGGTTCAACATATGCAAATCAATAAACGTAACCCATCACATAAACAGAACCAATGACAAAAACCACATGATTATTTCAATGGATGCAGAAAAGGCCTTCAACAAAATTCAACACCCCTTCATGCTAAAAACTCTCAATAAACTAGTTATCGATGGAACGTACCTCAAAATAATAAGAGCGAATTATGACAAACCCACAGCCAATATCACACTGAATGGGCAAAACTGGAAGCATTCTCTTTGAAAACCAGCACAAGACAAGGATGCCCTCTCTCACCACTCATACTCAACATAGTATTGGATTTTCTGGCCAGGGCAATCAGGCAAGACAAAGAAATAAAGGGTATTCAAATAGGAAGAGGGGAAGTCAAATTGTCCCTGTTTGCAGATGACATGACTGTATATTTAGAAAACCCCATCGTCTCAACCCCAAATCTCCTTAAGCTGATAAGCAACTTCAGCAAAGTCTCAGGATACAAAATCAATGTGCAAAAATCACAAGCATTCCTATACACCAATAACAGATAAACAGAGCCAAATCATGGGTGAACTCCCATTCACAATTGCTACTAAGAGAATAAAGTACCTAGGAATACAACTTCCAAGGGATGTGAAGGACCTCTTCAAGGAGAACTACAAACCACTGCTCAAGCAAATAAGAGAGGATACAAACAAATGGAAAAACATTCCATGCTCATGGATAGGAAGAGTCAATATTGTGAAAATGGCCATACTGCCCAAAGTAATTTATAGATTCAATGCTATCCCCATCAAGCTATCACTGACTTTCTTCAGAGAATTGGAAAAAACTACTTTAAACTTCATATGGAACCAAAAAGAGTGTGTATAGCCAAGACAATCTGGGCAAGAAGAACAAAGCTGGAGGCATCATGCTACCTGACTTCAAACTACACTATAAGGCTACAGTAAACAAAACAGCACGGTACTGGTACCAAAACAGATAAATAGGCCAATGGAACCAAATAGAGGCCTCAGAAATAACACCACACATCTACAACCATCTGATCTTTGACCAACCTGACACAAACAAGCAATGGGGAAAAGATTCCCTATTTAATAAAAGGTGTTGGGAAAACTGGCTAGCCATATGCAGAAAACTCAAACTGGACACCTTCTTTACACTTCATATAAAAATCAACTCCAGATGGATCAAAGACTTAAATGTAAGACCTAGGACCATAAAAATCCTAGAAGACAACCTGGGCAATACCATTCAGGACATAGGCATGGGCAAAGGCTTCATGTCTAAAACACCAAAAGTAATGGCAACAAAAGCCAAAATTGACAAATGGGATCTAATTAAACTAAACAGCTTCTGCACAGCAAAAGAAACTATCATCAGAGTAAACAGGCAACCTATAGAATGAGAGAAAATTTTTGCAATCTATCCATCTGACAAAGGGCTAATATCCAGAATCTACAAAGAACTTAAACAAATTTACAAGAAAAAAACAACTCCATCAAAAAGTGGTCAAATGATATGAAGAGACACTTCTCAAAAGAAGAAATTTATGTAGCTAACAGACATATGAAAAAATGCTCATCATCACTGGTCATTACAGAAATCAAATCAAAACCACAATGAGATACCACCTCATGCCAGTTAGAATGGCAATCATTTAAAAAGTCAGGAAACAACAGATGCTGGAGAGGATGTGGAGAAATAGGGATGCTTTTACACTGTTGGTGGGAGTGTAAATTAGTTCAAACATTGTGAAAGACAGTGTGGCGATTCCTCAAGGATCTAGAACCAGAGATACCATTTGACCCAGCAATCCCATTACTGGGTATATACCCAAAGGATTATAAATCATTCTACTATAAAGACACATGCACAGGTATGTTTACTCCAGCCCTATTCACAACAGCAAAGACTTGGAGCCAACCCAAATGTCCATCAATAATACACTGGATAAAGAAAATGTGGCACATATACACCACGGAATACTATGCAGCCATAAAAAATGATGAGTTCATGTCCTTTGCAGGGACATGGATGAAGCTGGAAACCATCATTCTCGGCAAATTATCACAAGAACAGAAAACCAAACACCTCATGTTCTTACTCCTCCTACTTATTAAAAAAACAGTTTACTGCAAAACAGTATGACATCTTACACCAGCAGCAGCCTCATACAGCTCATGTTTATCGCATCTCTTGTTTGCAACATTTTCTCTTTTGCTTGATTTAATCTTGTGTTGTTTTGTTGGTTGTGGCTCCTAAGCATATAAAATCCACTGCTGATGTTGCCATTAAGAGGCCACATCAAATGTCTGACTTAGAAACAAAATTAAAAGTGATTAAGCGCCATTAAGGTGGAAAGTCAGTGACGGTTATTGCTCACCAGTTAAGCATGTTCTATTCCACCATAGCTATGATCTTGAAGAACAAGAACAAAGTAACAGAAACTGTTAAAAGATCTGCTTCATTGAAGGCAACAAGACACAAACTTCAGGAAAGGCCTATATTAGATAAGAAGAAACTTCTAATGACCTGGATTAAGGACCAGACAGAAAAGCATATCCCTCTCAGGACCATAACAATTATGTCTACAGCAAAAAGTTTGTTTGCTATGTTAAAAGAAAAGGCTGGGCCTGACTAGGATGTTGAATTTACTGCTAGCTCTGTGTGGTTTAAATGATTCAAGAATCATTATTTATTACATAATGTGAATATGAGTGATGAGTCTGCAAGTGTTAATGAAAAGGCAGCTGAAGAATTTTTGGAAACACTACATAAGCTGACTGTGGAAGAAAATTACTTACCAGAGAAAATCTTCAATATGAATGAAACCTGCTTATGAATGCCTGAGAGGACTTTCATCCATGAGAAAACTAAGTCAATGCCAGGGTTCAAGATTTCTATGACAAAATAACAGTCTTGCTGGAGGCAATGTTGCAGGCTACGAATTGAAACCTTTTGTAATCTGGCACAGTGAGAACATGAGGGCCTTCCAGCATGTCAATAAGCATACATGGCCTTTGTACTACAAAGCAAAAAGAAGTAACGGATGACCCAGCTCCCCTTCCAAGATGGCCTCCTGAATTCCTACGCCAGTTAAATAAAAGAGTACTGTTTGGAGATAATATACCTTTCAAGATTTTGCTTATTGTTCATAATGTTCCTGCACATCTTCCTTTCACTGGTGATTATCCCAATGTCAAAGTGGTGTTTTCGCCTCTAAACACCAGCTCTTTGATCCAACCAATGGATCAAGAAGTAATAGCAGCTCTTAAGGCTGCTACCTGAAGAGGACATTATCTGCTTACAAGCAAATCTATGATGAAAAAAAGAAACAGATCAAACAAATCACTGCCATAGGCATATTTCTGAAAAGAGTAACATCTCCTCAAAAAGAGCCTCAGGCACGTCCTTCAGGAGGTATTCCAGAAGAACGTATTGTTACCACAGGAGACGACAGCTCCATGTGTGTTACTGTCCCTGAAGACCTTCCACTTGGACAGCATATGGAGGCAGAAGACAGTGATATTGATCATCCTGACCCTGTTAGGCCTAGGCTAATGTGTGTGTTTGTGTCTTAGCTTTTAACTAAAAAGTTCGAAAAGTAAAATAAATAAATAGATAAATTTTTAAATAGAGAAAAGTTTATAGAATAAGGATATAAGGAAAATATTTTTGTACAACTATACAATATGTTTGTGCTTTAAGAGTTATTATAAAAGAGTCAAAAAGTTTTAAAAATTTTTAAAGTTTATAAAGTAAAAAGGTTACAGTGAGTTAAGGTTAATTTATTTGTAAAGAAAAAAATTGTTTTCATAATTTTAATGTAGCCTAAGTATACAGTGCTTATAAAGCCTACAGCAGTGTACAGTAATGTCCTAGGCCTTCACATTCACTCACCCACTCATTCACTGACTCACCCAAGGAAAATTTCCAGTCCTGCAAGCTCCATTTATAGTAAGTGCCTGAGACAGGTGTATCATTTTTTATCTTTCGTACCATATTTTACTGTACCTTTTCTGTATTTAGATATGTTTAGATAAATACTTACCATTATGTTACAAATGCCTCTAGTATTCAGTAAAATAACATGCTGTATAGATTTGTAGTGTAGGAGCAATAGGCTATACCATATTGTCTAGGTGTGTAGTATGCTCAATCATCTAGGTTTGTGTAAGTACACCCTATGATGTTCACACAACAATGAAATTATCCAATGATGCATTTGTCAGAACATATCCCCATTGTTAAGTGACACATATTAATGTAATATATGTGCACAGATATATATCTGTAGTTTAACAGATTGAGTAGTTATTAGATTTTGAGAGACATACATTAACCCAATGTAAAGCCAAATCCACATTCTAGTGTACAAAATAATATAATTTTAATCCATATTTAAAGGTTATTTGATGTCTTCAACCTGCAGTGGCAAAGATAACTGTTTTTTTTCAATTTCAACTTGTTTTCCTATTTAGTCATTTAACTAAGCTAAACTGAAAGTCTTCTGTGTGCCTGCCTGTGGTAGGTACTAGGACTATGAAGTTGGCACCCGCACTCAAGCAGCCTTCTGTAGGCGGGAAGGCGTGGGAATCAGCACTGCCAGAGAGCACTGCAAGCATCACTCTGGAGCCAAAGAAGGGGCAGCTCAGCCAGACTAGAGAAGTCAGAAAAGACTCAGAGCTGATTCTTGCAGGCTAAGTATGGAGTTTTCAGGATGAAAGCATGGAGTTCTCTGACCATCCTCTCCTTATATACTCTGAATTCCCTATATAAATCTGCTCAAAGTGTGGTCTGTGGACTGGGACTTGCCAACAACTATTTCTGGTTCAACATTAAATACAGAAATTAAGAGCAAGCCTTTAGAACCTTTTATATCAATTTGATAGAATATTTATAAGTCTGTTGAATCTAGCAATAAAAAGTTAGGGTTTGTATTTTCTATCCATTTTTCTGTTTCTTTAGGCTAATAATTCATTTTATTTCATTAAAACAAACTATTGGTCTGTGATGGATTGAAAACTTAAAAAAAAATCTCTGCTGAAAACTTGTGTCCACACAAAAACCTGCACACATTGTTTATAGCAGTTTTATTCTTAACTACCAAAACTTAGAAACAACCAAATGCCCTTCAGTAAGTGAATGAATAAATAAACTGTGGTACATCCAGACAATGGAATATTATTCAGTGCTAAAAAGAAATTAACAAGCCATGAAAAGACATGGAGGAAACTTAAATGCATATAATTATGTGAAAGAAGTCAATCTGAAAGGCTACATACTGTATGATTCCAACTATATGACATTCTGGGAAAGGCAAAACAATGAAGACAGTAAAAAGGTCAGTGGTTGCTAGAGGTTAACAGGGAGGAAGGAATGAATAGATGGTATATAAAGGATTTTTTAGGGCACTGCAACTATTCTGTATGGTATTATAAGAGTGAATACATGTGATTATACACTTGACAAAATCCATAAAATGTCCAGTATCAAGAGTGAACACCAAGAGTAAACTACGGACTTTGGGTGATAATGATGTATCAAGATTGGTTCATCGACTGTAGTAAATGCACCTCTCTGCTGTGGAATGTTGAAGGTTGGGGAAGTCTGAAGGTTGGGGAGTATATGTGGGTAGTGGAATATGGGAAATCTCTGTACCTTCCACTGAATCTTTCTGTGAACCTAAAATTGAAGTCTATGAAAAGAAAAGCTGGTTCTTTCCCACAATTTGTTTAAGTGATACTGCTTTATTTTCATTACTCTTCTACCTCAAACTCTACCAGCTCCTCTGACCATACGAAATGTCATGGTAACTCCCTGTAAGACCCAAGAAATATGAGGTGGTAGGAACGATTTATTCACTGCAGGCCGTAATGCTTCTTGTAAAAATTGAGAGGTAAAAATTCAAATATATAGAAATATACTATGTAAAATATTAAAGGCCGTAACTCCATTCCCCAGGGACAACAAAAATCATTAATATAACTAATATCACTCCACTGTTTTTGTGAGACTATATTATGCATACTCATTTGCAACTTTCCAACTCGCACATTTTCCTATGCAAATACAGAAGGATAACTGTAAAGACGTAACATTTATTGAGTGTCTACTAGATACCAGAAAATGTTCTAAAAACTTTATAAGGTATTATTCATTTGCTTTATGAAACTCTATGAAGTAGATACTATTGTTATGCCCATTACACAGACGAAAAAGCTGAGGTGCAGATATAAAGTATTTTGTTCGATTTCTCACAGATAATTAAGTGGCAGATCTCAGAAATCAAAATATATATGATTCTACTTCATTCTTATTAACGACTAGTTAGCATTCCTATTTTGTAAAGTTAACAATTCCTATTTTAATAGGCATTTGGATTATTTTGTTACTTTACTACTAGAAGTAATGCTGCAACATCTTCTACAAGTCACTTTATTCACTAATATTAGTATTTCCATACAATAAATTCCTAAATGTGGAACACTAGTTCAAAGGGTTTAATACATTTCAGTTATAACAGATATTGGCAAATTGTCCTCCACAATAAGAGGAGTATCAATTGACACACTATTATCAATTGTGTATTAGGATTATCAGTTATTTATCCTTTATGAACACCATATATTATCATTTAAAAATTTTTTTCAACCAGAGAATCAAAACTGTTCTATTATTGTTATAGAAATCTTAAACTTGCCTTATAAAGATTTGATTTTTTAGGAGATGGTTGTGTATGGCATCTGGGTTGATGAGTCAAATTCTTCTTTCTCACTTCCCCTTCTGCTCCACCTGCGGAAAGAAGGAATGGACGCACACCTCCACAAGGAGCCCTGGCACTAACTACAACACACACAGGGTTTGGCCAGACCTGGACCAGCTTTTGGAAAACACTAACTCAACTGTTATCCAACTTGCTGCAGTTAACCACCTGTCAGTCACCCATCAGGGGGCATTAAGCTCTGGTTTGATCACTTTGCTAAGGGCTGCACAAGGAAGAAAAAAAGTCATAAAACACTATATTGTCAAGCAGTACTCATTGCTTCTCCTCTTCACTGTCCTCTACCTTTTGTCCCTCAAAATATTTCACCTGCATGACATTTCTTCACTTGAGATGCTGTTTGCCCTTTAAATGGCATCTTAGCATTTGAGGTCCTCTAGCTGTCTTCTTTTCCTTTGGCTGACAATTCTCCTGAAAGTTTGTGAAAAGACTTGACATTCACAAAATCTAAGGTCTTCTGGTGATACCAAATGTAACAGGAATGGAAGCATCATCAGCACTGTGCAACATTATGTTTCTTTAGCATGGTTTGGCTCAGGTTACAAAACCTGGGCAGCTGTACCACAGACAGAAGCTACGGCCATTTCCCCTCTATTTTATGATCGCCCCTGTTTCATTACTTTGTGCTTTCACTACATCCTGGCCTAGCAGTCTGTAGCAGCAGGCTAGAGAGATAAGGCCTTCTGGTAATAAATAAAGTAGAAGGTTAAAACCACAAAAAAGGGAATGCGGGAAACTGTGATGACAAGGCCATATGTTTAGCCTTGGATATGTGCTCTAAGAGTAGCTGGGAGCCTTTTTACCCTCTTTTAAGAGGACTTCGCATTTACACTCTATCATCCAAACATTCATAAATGCATATGCTCACAGCCAGAGAATAAGACTATTTGACAGCACCCATTTCTTGTTAAGTACAAATGACAGACACATGCAAGTGGCCTCCACTCAAGACACAATGCTATAGAATTCTGATTATACTGAGGAAATAAATTAGAAAAATGTAAATTTACTGATACTTAGCCACAAATAGGATTACCCTCTCTACTCACCTTAGAACTCAAACGTATAGATAACAAAGTTCCTCAAAGGGGTGAGATAAAAAGAGGTGGGAGGTAAATTGAAACATATTTATCTAATTGAACAATTTGACCAATTGATAAATATGGAGTGGGGAGAAATCCTTGCTAGCATCCACTATATGATCTTTGACACACACTGGCTCTCATCACAAGTGCAGAAAAAAAAAATCCCCATAATATATGATACCTAATTTTACTTTTCATTCAAGCCCTTAATTTTAAATATGGATTTAAATTCCATTGTTAAGGAAGTGTATTACAATAATTATTTAGGAAATGAGAGAATAATGAAAGAAAATTTTAAATCTCTTTCCTATGCACAAAGGAAAATATTTTAATACAGATTAATATTTAGGATTGTTATCCCGTGTAGCTCAATTTTTTCATATTTTTTTTTCCTGACCACCTCAACACACTGCTTTTGCATGATTAAGAGAAAAACAAATCGAGGTTAGACAAAAGCTACAAATGAAAGGAGTGGCTTGAATAACATAAGATGTATTTACTAAAGCACGAAAGCTCCCCCTTGTGATATGAAGTGACCAGCCAGGAGGGAGCAGGGACTTGTCTGGCTGTCAGGTGAGCATTTGAAGTATTACTCGCTGTATCTTATTATTGGTTTTTAATTGACTCAGGTCTCCTTCAACCACAGGTAAGTAACTATAGAACCCAAGGAGTCTAGATAAAAGTGATTAAAAAGAACTGCAAGCATTTTATAGAAACCACAATAAATTCCAAATGGATTAAAGATTTAAATGTAACAAATTATATAATGAAATTTTGATGGATAATTTAATATTTGACTGGGGAAGGACTTTCTAAACAGGATATCAAAATCACAAGCCATAAAAGATGCCACTAGATTTTTCACATAAAATTCCTAAACTTCACCTAAATTAAATTCCTTAAACTAAATTAAAAGAAAACTAAGAAAAACAAAATTGCAATATATACAACAGGCCAATAGCGCATACACTTATGGAAGAATGAGCTCTTAAACTTTTTTAAGAAAGAAACAACACACCATTTTGGCTAATAAGTACACTAAGATACATCAAACTTTATTGGTAATAAAGAATAAAAGTTACAAATTAAAAGACCAATAAGATAGTATTTTTTTTTCATTTACCTACCGTCTTGGCTAAGATTTAAAAGAATAATGCCCAATGCTTAGTATGCAGAAATAGACACTTTAATACATAGGAGTATATTTATACATGCAAGTTGCCTGGGGGCCTGGGAGTAATCTAGTAATATATATAAAAATTGAAATGTGCATATTCCTTTAACCAGAAATGCAACCTCTACAAATTTATCAGACAAACATGTGAGCATAACTAAGCAACAAATATTCAAAAAGTATTGCTTATAGTAATGAAGTATTGCAAGCAATAGTAAATGTTCATTGTTTCAAATTTGGTAAATAAATTAATCCATTTTTACAAATTAATACTTTGCAGCTATTAAATACAATGATATCATCTATGCTTTATGATTCCATTAAATGTACAGAATATAATTATTAAGTGAAAAAGCAAATATTAAATATTATAAGGTTTTTTAAGTGTTTTATATATATTTAAAATTCTAATAAATTCATGCTTTCATGTGAAGAATTATTACCCTGGGGAAAGAGGGGCGGGAGCTTGACGAGGGAGCTCATTTAACCAGTGATTTTTATTTTTCTTGATAGACTTCTGTGTTTTCTATGTTTTATGTAATACACATAAATAACTTTTATAACAACAAAAATTAGTTTTTCTTAAAAATATAAACAAATCCTTATTTTGGACTTTTTTTTTTCACCATGACTGCTTTTTGAAGACTTCAGATACTGAATTTGAAACAGCATAGAAATAAACAATGGATTTTTTTAATCTGTGTGTTGACTATTCCTAACTCTGAAGGAAGTACATTCTAGCAGTTGGTCCTGAATATAAATAACCATAGCTAAAATAAAACTTTTAGAGTAGACTTCTAAAATTATTTCCTCCAATTATTCCATCTTACAGACAGAAATTTTAAATTTGGGTAGATAAAATGTCTTTGCAAAGTCACAAAGCAGTGGGCAGCAGACCAGAATGAAAACGCAGATACCCTTACTCCTTAATCAACTTTCCCTTGTGTGACTGAGAACTTCCACTTTTGTGACTTTTATTGCATATGAGTTTTAAAACCAATTTTTAAAGTGGTTCTCATAGCATGCTAGTGTTATCTTGAACAATGACATACATAATGAAACTGACTGAATAGTCTGCATTCCCTTATTAGTAAGGACATACTCAAACTACCCATGACCCAAATGTGCCATTTATCAAAATAATCATGATGATGATTATATCCTACCATAGAGCTACTGCAATGTGCAAGCCACCATGTTAATGCTTTATATGCATTCTCTCATTTAATTTTTACAACTTAGATAGAAATTCTTATTATCTGCATTTTATTGATGAGAAAACAAAGTCTTAGAAGAGTGACTTAGCCAACATCATAGAGCTAGTGTGACATTCTATTACAGCACATCCTTGGTGTATCTGACTCCCAGACTTAAAAGTAAAAAACTTCTCCATTCCGACCTTAAATTGCTTCATAAAGATGGCCAAAGATTCAAGACATATCACATGCCTTCCTGATAGTGGATTAAAACGAAGCACCATTTTCATAATGTCCAACATATTATAACATATGATAGGCCATGTTGCAATATATTTCCATGCCTCCTTTAAAAATGGTCTCATAAATAATGTGTTAATCCATAACTAACCTCTGCAGTAGACCTAGAACCACTGACCCATCTCATACTTACCAAAAGACAGCAAGTCTTTCCTAAACTGTCTGCAGACAACTTAAGAAAAAGTGGTGAGAATATCAATAAATTATCGTATAGCACATGTTCAATTATGTTCAGACACTGATTTAAAATAGGTAATAGAAGTAAATCTTTAGTAGATCTGCCTTTTACTAAATTTTGCTGTAAATCTCCCTTCTTCCTCATTCATTTGCTCTTTTAGTTACATTCTTCTTACATGCTTCCTTATTAATTTCTCTTTCAATCATTCTGTTTATGTTTGCCTGCTGAAGTCTTAAATTGTACTCTTGTTATTTTCCCATCAATCATATTGTAGGTTCCATGTACCATTCAGTCACCCAATCCTTCACAAGAAGTATCCCTGGTAAGCAGCACAGATGAACAGTGAAGGAAAACAAGAGAGGGGAACAATTGCAGCAATGCTAAATAAGCTGGAATTTAGAGATTGATCTCAGTAAATCAGCTAGAGATGAAAGTAGAATGCCAGAGTCATCCCTCCTTCTCCCTAAGTTTAGGTGAAGGCATCACAGGGGCAGGGACATTAAGCAAGAAGAAAGCCAGGAAGAACCTGGAGGCATTTTTAGATGTGGTGGCCAAGCCTCTCCTTCAGTTTTCTGAGGGCTCTTTCCTTTTAGACACCTTTGCCCTGGAAAATACGGTGAAAAAAATAAGGGGCAACTTGCATAGGGCTTATTTTATGACCAAGGGAAAAAGAAAGGGGAGAAGGCTTTCAAGGCCAATCAATTTACCAGGATAAAAAATGAGAAAGAAACCGTAGCTACTAAGCAATAAGCATTATCCACTTACACACTTAATCAGGGTTAACTCCTGGGAGGAAGTTAGAATACATTCCAGTTTTGTATCAATGGCAGGAGCAAAATGAAACCAAGTAGGAGGAAAGTAGCCAGTGGGAGTGAGAGGTGTCTTGAATATATGTGGGATTCCTGGGACTGAGGAGAGGAAGAGAAAGATAATAGTAAAATGTGATAAAGTATAAATAAAGATCACATGCTGGAGCCAACTAACCCAGACTCAAATCCTCCCTCTGGCCCTAACCAGTTGTGTTTTTGTGAGTGATCTTGAGCACTGAGCTAACATTCTCTGAGCTTCAATGATTTTCCTTATATAAAGAAGCTAACAATATCTACCTGGAAAAATAATACATAATCTATGTAAAATGCCTAGCATACATAGGGCCTGACACCTAGAATATAATCAAATACATAGAGGGATTTTCCTGCTGCTCTAGATTGCTAATTTGCATTTAAGGTTGCAAAATTTGACAAACAACAATAGAGGATGCCAAGTTTAATTTTAATTATAGATAACTAGGTGTAAATTCTCCAGTATAAGTGTGACCCACGCAATATTTAGGACATACTTATCTTAAAAATTTCCCCTTATCTTAAATTCAAATTTAACTGCACATTAATTTTATCTGGCAGCTCTACAAGCTGCGTTCAAAGTTGGAGGAAAACAAGTCATGATATCGTACCTTTTTAAAGGACCTACAAGCAACTGAGGGCCAGAAGTTCCCTCCAAGACTCACAAGGAACCAAGACAAACTGGCTGTGCTACCCCTAGCCATCACTGACATCCAACGCACCTCTCTCCCCACTCTAGAGAGTTGGAGAAACTACTATAGGGAAATACGTGGAAATAAGGAATTTCCAGACTAGGAAGAGGGTAGTTTTCACCTCTCCCTGCAAATCAAGTGGGGGCATCTCCTTCCCCGGATTGGATGAGTTTGTTACGTACCTGAGTTGCTGACATGCCGTATGAAATAGCAGAGTTTTGGGTCATGATAGAGATGTTTGAGTTTCCTGTCGGTCAAGTGAACACTTTAGAAGGAGACCCCAAGTGAAGGAATTTGGAGGGGTCCCGAGAGTTCAAACCAGAGCAGGCTTGCTTGAATCACATTCAGTGCAGTGATGAGGCTCCAACTGACCGTCTGAAGAATTCACAAATGACTCTCACATGAGAGACGGTATTTAGATGCCCATTATGCAGACAGCTGTGACAGCCAGTTGATGTTAACCACAGAAGCCTCAACAGAGAGGTCTACATCAGTCAGGTAAATGAAAACATTTATAACTCTTCTAACTCCTACCACTAAACACACCAGAGGGATCCAGGAGGTAGAGGAGAGGAAAGGAAGGAGAAGAGCACAACTCTTCCCTCTCCAAGTCCTGGCTGAATCCTCACAAGTGCTGAGTTGATGATGACAAGGCCTAAGTTCAGTATTTAGACTGCGCTAAATTTTTTTATATGTAGTCCCCCCCGCAACCTTATTCACGGTTTCACTTTCACAGTTGCAGTTATCCACTCTCAGTTGTGATCCAAAAATACATGAGTACCATATCCTAAGATATTTTGAGAAAGACTACACTGACATAACTTTAATTATAGTATATTGTCAGAATTGTTTTATTATTAGTTGTTGCTAATCTCTGTGCCTAATTTATAAATTAAAGTTTATCATAGGTATGTATGTATAAGAAAAAACAGTATATATAGAGTTGGTACTCTCTGCAGTTTCTGGTATCCACTGAGGTCTTAGAATATGTGCCCCAAGGGTAAGTGGGGTCTACTATGCTCAAGAGATACCAGGAAACCTAGGATCCACCCAAAATAACATGAAAGATGACAGGGAAGAGGAAGTTTGACCATTTATTCAAACATGTTTATGTTTGAAATAGTAATTGAAAAATAAAATTGCTTCATATCTGGGCCCTTACTAAATCAGACTCCTAGCTGACAATAGGTCTTCACAGGATAGAAAGGTCAAGTCAGATTCCACGTGGGAGTTTAAATCTAAGAGCTCCTTAAATAAAACTACTAGGCTCTGAAGGGGCAGGCTGGTGAAGTGGATAAAGTTGAGGCACATTATCAATTGACATATAAAGGCATCAGTTTAATTGCGTTACAATAAAGATGAAAAGTGCCAGGACTCGGTGAAAGCCATATAATTAACAATGAGATACAAGTTGACTTCAGCCGCAAGGTCCACTGTTGGGTTTTGGAGATACCTAGGACCAGGGCACCCTAGTAAGACAAAATGGCTTTACCATGGAGTTACACTTGGGATTCTGCCCTCCAGTTTAGTGTCTCTGAGATATAAAATTATAGCATCTCAAGGAAAAGAGCATGTGAAAGCCATTTCAAAACTGGTGAATGTTCCAGTTCCAGTGTCGGCTGAATTGCCATGGCAACGCGATGGACAGTTGCATGGTGCCCATTTCCAGGCAGGTAGCAGAGCTGGCGGGGCACACATCTGCCTTGCCCATCTTAGATACAGAGTCTTACTATGTTGCCCAGGCTGGTCTCAAACTCCTGGGCCTCAAGAGATCCTCTTGCCTGGGCCTCCCAAAGTGCTGGGATTACAGGCGTGAGCCAGGGGGCCCACCACCTTCTGAGTTTCGAGCCTCGTTGGCCTTCCAGCCCACTTAAGCTGTTGGGCCTAAGTAGGCTCAGGAAAGGTTCACTGATTCCAGGTAAATCAGAGGAACAAGCATCATGAATAGAAATACATAGAAAATGCTATTATGCTGAAGCATAACTGTTGTTTCAGAAGTCTGGCATCTGGTGCACTTAACAATAGAGAATACATTAAATTATTTCCCAAATAAAAGAAAAACAAAAACAAAACTGGTGAATGCAAAAAAGACCTCCCTATATCATTCAGCCTGAGATCCTCTGTAACAGGTAATAGCAGGATCGCTGCCTAGTGGCCTGAGATTTGCTTCTGACAGCTGTGTAGGCTCTTTCTGGAGCCCTTAAAGCAAAGGATGGAGCACAGGAGAGGGAACTGCCACAGAAGTCTCACAGCCTCCTTGCTCATGTCACAAAGTTACCCCTTGCTTTTAGCCCCTAAAACCTTTCTTGTTTAAATTGTGCTTTTGATTTCAGTCCTGTTTATATTCACAATATGTCTTAGCTCTCCATTTGGTAAGTATTTTTTGGAAGTGGCACCAATATCAGATGGCATTTGTCCCCAGAGAAAGATCTGCTCTTTTCTTATTGTTTTGATTAGTTGATATGTATTGAAAACTAACAATATATACCTCAAAGCACGATATATGTATTAGTCCGTTCTCACACTACTAATCAAGACATACCTGAGACGGGAAAGAAAAATAGGTTTAATGGACTCACAGTTCCCTGTGGCTGGGAGGCCTCACAATATGGCCAAAGGCTAAAGGGACTTCTTACGTGGCGGTGACAAGAGAGAATGAGAAAGAAGCAAAAGTGGAAACCCCTTATAAAACCAACAGATCTCATGAGACTTATTCACTACCATGAGAACAGTATGAGGGAAACTGCCCCCATGATTCAATTATCTCCCTTCTACAACACATGGGAATTATGGGAGTACAATTCAAGATGAGATTTGAGGAGAGACACAAAGCCAAATCATGTCAATGTAGCATAAATAAACTCAGAATTATAGTTTCTCCAGTTAATAAAATAAGATTTGCTTATCTTCTAAGGGAGTTTGTCAAGTGAAGTTTAACACTTAAAATACTAAGCCCTGCTGGTAATTTCCATTCAGTTTGTTGATACTTTTTATTAAAAATGAAAAATTAATAAAATAATCTCAAAGCTCCTCTAAAATACTGCCTGCAAAGAAGCTGAAAGAGCAAAGGAAGAAAAAAAAACTTCATCCTAATTACAGGATGTAGAAAAACTTGTGCCAATTCTCAGAGGTGTTCAATAGGGCCAGAAGCAAGGATCTGGCTATCTTTGTAATAAGTGCACAGGGGTTTAGGATAATATTACCAAGTTCCTGGCATATGGAGCACCTAAATAAACAGAATACCCTCAATCCAATTTGCCAGTACTGAGGATCCAATTTGCCGGTACTGAGGATTGGATTATGTGTGGTGGATATTGTAGACAGAATTCTAAGATGGCCTCAAGATTTCTGCCCCCTGTTGTATAAGTCCTGTATAGAAGCCCCTGGGTGTGGCCAACCTGTATAGATGATATGGTCTCTCCCATGATTAATTTAGATTAGGTGGCATGATCGCCTGTGAGAAAGGGACATGATCTAATAGGATGGTCCTTAAAAGTGACTGGGCTTTTCCTGGTGAAAGAGATGCGTGAGAGAGATTGAAGTGTGGAAGGAATTTCAACACAAGGGAGACTTTCTATCGTTGGCCTTGAAGGAAGTGGGACCCACGTGGAGGTTACAACTGCAAGGAACTGAATTCTTCCAACACCTGAATGAGTATGGAAGTGGATTCTTCCCCAGAGCCTCCAACAACGTAGCCCAGCCAACCCTGGTTTTAGCTTATGAGACCCTGAGCAAAAGAAGACCCAAATAACCCTACCTGGACTTCTAAACTACAGAACTGGAGCTGATAAAGGTCTGCTATTTTAAGCCACTAATTTTGTGGTAATTGTGATGTGGCAATAGAAAACGAATACAGGAGACAACAGTTATCACATAAAATTGGTTTGGCAGAAAAGAGGTGATAGTTGAATTAAGCTGAAAAAAGTAAGTCAAAGGATACAACAACCCTAGTCTAACCATAATAAGAATATTAGAAAGACCAAATTGAGATCTGTACTACTAAATACCTGACCAATACTCCTCAAAACTGTCAAGATCATGATCAAGAAGGAAAGAACTGTCACAGACCAGAGGAGACTGAGGAGCCATATGACTAAATGTAATGTGGTATCCTGAATGGGACCTTGGATCAGAAAAAGGACATTAGTGGAAAAATTGAATAAAGTCTAGAGTTTAAATGTAATATAACTAAACAAACAGAAATCTGCAAAGTATCATAGAAATATATAATGTAAATGAACTAAATAGTGAGAAAGTAGAAATCTAAATATAGATTTTATTTACCATCTCTTAAATGGTGATGTTTTGGTCATACACTAATTAGATAAAATATTACAAAAAAAAGTTTATTGCCACTATTTTTAATAAGCATGGAACTTCATAGTTCTGGCATACTGATATTTTTCTTTATGGCCTCAGTGGATCCCTAAGGTCAATCCAAAGCAAAATTAAGACGTGGGATATCCATATCCTAAGGCTATTTATACCATTCTTTTGCTAACATAGGTCAGGCAGTGGTCAGAAGATTATAAGATGTCGTCCTCTAATGTGAGCTTCTGATACTTAAGAGATCACTGGAGAATCCACAAGTTTAAAGATTCTCTTCCAGAATGTTTAATGTGCTTTCTAAAGGTGAGCTCAAAGATTTACCTGCAGAGGGGATAAAGATCAGGCCCAGGGTCCTGCAGCAGCCAGCATGACACTATGAATATCAAATGCAAGACATTCCTTATACTGCTTTAATTATCAATATAATAGAAGCAGCACAGGGCAATAAATTTAGGAATTAACAGGCAAAGGAAAGCTAGTTTTCATGTTTCATTTTTAAACCATTATATTCCTATTTAAGTGTCCTTGCATGTTCTTTCAGACTAGGTCTTGTTATATTCTACAAAGCTCTTACTGAAGCAAAGAAAAGAGGGGGTAGAAGAGGACTAGGTTTTAACTTTTTTTAATCTTCAATTATTTACTGTCAGCCCTCACAGTAAAAGATCACAGGCTGTGGATACATTGCTCTTCTTTGCCTTGAGATGATAAGGATGTTATCTGATTTTTGAACTGCTTATTTATCCATTTGAGAGCATATATATATGACATTGTATTTACAACAGTTTCAGATACATTGTTTTATGTTTTCACTCACAACAAGCCACCACAAGAGTTAGAAAAGATAGAAATTACTATTTCCTCTATACAGATGAGAAAATTAAAGTCCAGATAGATAAACTGGGTTGACTACCAATGGATTTGAATTAGGGTATTTTGACCACTAATCCAATACTGCTTTGTAAGTAAATGTGCCTTTAGCTTGCTTCTGCTTCCCGTTTGCCACCCACAGCCACACGCAGTAGGGACTACATGTCATTGCTGGCCGCTGGCTACTGAGGTTCCCCAGAAGTTCAGGCCTTCCTGCTACCATTGCTGACTATGTGAGACCTAACACTCTTCCCTCTTTCCTAAATAAAACTTCAAAATCCTGATCAAGCTTTGTTCTTCTTGCGAAGCTGTCTGATTTGTCCCAGGTAGGGCCAAACTCATGGATAGATAACAAGCACCATTTGGCCCTGGCCTTCACACAAAGGGACTCAACTTTAGACTTCAACCATGTCTCTGAATGAGGCTATATGGACAATCACAGAGATATTCACAATAGAATTTAAACTTGTGTCCAATCTTCAACCACAGAACCTACGTATACTATACCAACACCTGCGTATCTTCATAAATTCTATAATTACCATTTGAATGATGCAATTACACTGCATTATATTTTTAAGTGTTAATTTGTTTAAAATAAATATTTAAAATTCACCACCATTTTTGAATCTCTATTTCTACATTACTTCATATTTTTATTTTTAGTAAACACAGAGTTTCAACATATGTAATTGCTATGGCTTATTTCAAATTCTATGAAGCACCCCTTTCAGGGAGATGTATATTCTCCTAAATGGGAGGATGAACAAACAATGGATAAATGGAGATGCAGAAATTTACACACAGCATGCTCTAAGTGACTTAACACCCTTTTTCCCTTTTTTTTTTTTTTTTTTTTTTGGAGTCAGTCTTGCTATGATGCCCAGGTTGGTCTTGAACTCCTGGGTTCAAGTGATCCTTCCATCTCGCCTTTCCAAAATGCTGGGATTACAGGCATGAGCCACTGCACCTGGCCTACTTACCACCTTTTAAAATAAAGAGCAAAGATAGCCAGTAACCCCTTTAATAAACACATTGTTTTTAAAGAAATCATGACAGGAAATGAACAACACATTTTGAGATGAGGTTGGTTGGTTAGTTCAGAGAACTAACATTTCTCAATTTCAGATATGAGGGAGCCAAATATAACTTGCTTAAAGAAAACAGAAAACAAGAAACAAAAAAGTAGAGTGAATAAAGTGACCTAACAGAAGAGGAGCAAGGTCAGGCTCAGACTTTAGAACAATTCAGACAACTATTCCACATTTAAAATAATCTGAATACTTTTCTGACCCTTCCCAAAGACCCCCTCCTCAGCCAATTCGTCACTATTCAGCAGCCATGCTTTGTTCCTATCAAGCCAATCTTTGGGTGGTCCCAACTATTTCTTCTGATCTATCTTATGCCCCTATCCCTTCCAGTTTGTGTCATCTCCTAATGAATCCCTTAAGACTCTTTTTCATGCATGGAATTTCTCTCAGAAGGAAAAGCACTTTTCTTATTTCATCCTAACAAACTCACAATTATGTGTGCAATTATGCATACAATTATGTGTACAAAATTACTATGTAACAAATTCACAATTATGTGTGCAATTATATGTACAACTATTTGTACAGAATTATGTATACAATTACTCACAATTATGTGTACAGAAAACCATCATGGCAGCCCCAAGACATGGCTAAAAAACGACAACAAAATAAAAATGGTAATAACTGTATTCTAGGGATTGATATGTGTTTTATACAGGAAATTATGTTTCCACTTCTACTGTCTGCCCTTTTATATCTAGCACTGCTTTTCTTATTGGAAACTCCTTTCTCTGAAAATCAGCTACTATAGCTATCACAGGTTGAGATTTAATTTGCATTTATCATGAATAAAGGCACATTTCCATTCCCTCCCACTGTTTTTAACTGCAAACAATGTACTGTTTTCAACTCTAAGTAATTTGTTTTTCTCTTCTTAATGAAGGAGTCATACTAACTCTTCTGATTCGAAGGTTTTCCTTCTTGAGGAGCAACAGAAATGAAAATTGACCCCAGTCCTCAGGCCTAAGGGCAAAAATAAATACAAGTGCCTGGAACCTAATCCAATGGCCCTACAAGGAACAAGTGTACTTTCTTGTACACCTCTCTCTCATATTATCTATCTCTCCTTTCTCTTTCTCTTTCTCTATCTTTCTCTCTCTCAGTCTCGTTTTCACATGATTCAGTTTGTGGGGAAAGACAATATGCTTCATTTAGGCAGATTTCACTGTTCTTTTCATCTAAGAGGCTGGCAGAGAAGGTCAAAATCTAAGAGGACAAGATGGTATAGTTATATGTGGCCAATGGTAATACATGCTGTATAGGCCAAATAGAAATTTTTCTAATGATTGGCAAGACTGATTTAGTAAGCCAAACTCCCCCTAGTGCCTGGATGGAAGCTCATGAGAGCCCATGGAAGCAACTGGGAAATAATTCTCCTCTTTTCAGTGATGAGGCAATTAATATCCAGGAAGATTTACAACTCAAACAGGAATCTGTACTCCCAGTTCAGTTTTCCATCTCTTGAGTTAACCTGCCGTCAGTCAAGAAGCCACCATTCTAAGAATGAATTTAAATATGCAAAATATCCAAAATCACTCCGAGTGATTGTTGGTTTAGATTATTACCATATATTATTACACAATATTTATTGATGACAGAAAACAGAAAAGGCAGAGAAACCAAAATACCAGTCAAACAAAAGAAGGACGTGCAGTCAGTGATTGCATTCTCACCTCATATTTAGATGCTCAGAAGCTCAGCAATAAGCAAGCATGCACCTTAGGCTAGAAGCAGTAGCAACAACACACATTTACAAATTATGAAAAGGGCAAAATGCTCAGTCTGCATTGTTCAGCACAAAGAATTCCCAAAAGCTTCAGAGACATGTCCTTTTAATGAGAAACAATAGTTTGCAACCAGATGCTCCTCATCATTAAGAACACTTTAGCACCAGAAACAGGCACAAAAGGGCGCTATGAGCCTAGCATCTTCAAAATAAAGACCTCTGTGGATAAGTGCACCTATTAATATAAATGATTTTGAACAGATTCAGCTTCTGCTCCAAGTCTGTCAATTAACAGGAATAAAAATAATATTTCCATACCATTCCATGAAAAAACAAGACATGAGGCATATCTGGAGACACCTAATTTTCTAACTGGGATCATATCTGTTGCATGACTATTAAAACAAAAAATATTCCCTTGAAAATACTGACACCTCTTAGCTTGATTTTACACTAGAGACAAAATGGCTAACATTCTTCAGATTTGCGGCTATTTTACTACTGAACAGGAGTAGCCTAAATATGATTCCATTTAATAATAGAAATGAGAACATGAGCTTCCTAGTAAAGTTGCCATGAAACAAACCTGAGTAAATTAACTAATAATACCACGCTGTACTGATAGTTTTTCTCTCTTCATATTGTCTTCAAGAAATGGCAGTTTAATTGATACTTACCTATGAAATTGAAATCAAAATAAGTGTAATAAAAATAAAGTATCATCTATCTACAATAATATTAAGGAATTTGAAGTTAGACTGCGTAAGTTAAAATTTCAGCTCTGCTACATGACCTTGAATATGCTACTTAACCTCTCTAAACCTCTGCTTTCTCATCTTTGAAGTGGGGACAGTAAAAAGGTCCACATCATGGAGTTGTTGTGTGGATTAAATTAAGTAATCACCATGCAGCCCTTAAGGTAGGCTCTGGCATTTAATAAGCCCTCAATATGTTAACTATTTTTCTTAACACCTATAATTTAAAGGCATCTTAGGAGAATTTGAGAACTGTCATCCAGGAATTTCACAAGGAATTTTACATTTGGGAATTGTGGTAGGTATTTTAAATATGTCCATAATATTTTTAAAAAATCGAATTCACTGTCTAAGCTATTTTTCCATGGAGGTGCATTAATGCAAATTAGGCAGAATGACTTTTCCCATTTATAATTGGGCTGAAATGAGGTGGGAAGGAACAGAAAGACAATTAACTTTCGCTTTTTTTTTTTTTTTTTTTTTTTTTTAAATCTCCAGCAGTTCGGAGTAGGTTTTAGTGCCTGATGGCTGTAGACTGTCAATGCTGCCAGGTGAAATTATTCAGAGACCTTCAAGGGGCTTTGTTTATCTCATTTTTCAATTAACCTCTGCGTTTTCATCATAATGCCTATGCCAATTCACACCAAAGAACAAATAAAAAATCCCCATTTGCTGTCATTATTTCTGTGCTTTACAAATCAAGTTTTATTTTTCCATTTTAATGCATAAAGAAAATACATGGAGGATGTAAAATTTAGGTTGCAAAAAACCAGCAAAGTGGCAAATGATTTAATATAAATTAACTTTTGTATTAAGCTATTTCCCTTTCTTTTCTTTTTCTTTTTTTTAATTATTATTATACTTTAAGTTTTAGGGTACATGTGCACAATGTGCAGGTTAGTTACATATGTATACATGTGCCATGCTGGTGTGCTGCACCCATTAACTCGTCATTTAGCATTAGGTATATCTCTTAATGCTATCCCTACCCCCTCCACCCACCCCACAACAGTCCCCAGAGTGTGATGTTCCCCTTCCTGTGTCCATGTGTTCTCATTGTTCAATTCCCATCTATGAGTGAGAACATGCGGTGTTTGGTTTTTTGTCCTTGAGACAGTTTACTGAGAATGATGATTTCCAATTTCATCCATGTCCCTACAAAGGACATGAACTCATCATTTTTTATGGCTGCATAGTATTCCATGGTGTATATGTGCCACATTTTCTTAATCCAGTCTATCTTTGTTGGACATGTGGGTTGCTTCCAAGTCTTTGCTATTGTGAATAGTGCCGAAATAAACATACATGTGCATGTGTCTTTACAGCAGCATGATTTATAGTCCTTTGGGTAAATACCCAGTAATGGGATGGCTGGGTCAAATGGTATTTCTAGTTCTAGATCCTTGAAGAATTGCCACACTGTCTTCCACAATGGTTGAACTAGTTTACAGTCTCACCAACAGTGCAAAAGTGTTCCTATTTCTCCACATCCTCTCCAGCACCTGTTGTTTCCTGACTTCTTAATGATTGCCATTCTAACTGGTGTGAGATGGTATCTCATTGTGGTTTTGATTTGCATTTCTCTGACGGCCAGTGATGATTAGCGTTTTTTCATGTGTCTGTTGGCTGCATAAATGTCTTCTTTTGAGAAGTGTCTGTTCATATCCTTCACCCGCTTGTTGATGGAGTTGTTTTTTTCTTGTAAATTTGTTGGAGTTCATTGTAGATTCTGGATATTAGCCCTTTGTCAGATGAGTAGGTTGCAAAAATTTTCTCCCATTTTGTAGGTTGCCTGTTCACTCTGATGGTAGTTTCTTTTGCTGTGCAAAAGAAATTAGATCCCATTTGTCGATTTTGGCTTTTGTTGCCATTGCTTTTGGTGTTTTAGACATGAACTCCTTGCCCATGCCTATGTCCTGAATGGTAATGCCTAGGTTTTCTTCAAGGGTTTTTATGGTTTTAGGTCTAACGTTTAAGTCTTTAATCCATCTTGAATTAATTTTTGTATAAGGTGTAAGGAAGGGATCCAGTTTCAGCTTTCTACATATGGCTGCCAGTTTTCCCAGCAACATTTATTAAATAGGGAATCCTTTCCCCATTGCTTGTTTTTCTCAGGTTTGTCAAAGATCAGATAGTTGTAGATATGCGGCGTTATTTCTGAGGGCTCTGTTCTGTTCCATTGATCTATATCTCTGTTTTGGTACCAGTACCATGCTGTTTTGGTTACTTGTAGTATAGTTTGAAGTCAGGTAGCATGATGCCTCCAGCTTTGTTCTTTTGGCTTAGGATTGACTTGGCGATGCGGGCTCTTTTTTGGTTCCATATGAACTTTAAAGTAGTTTTTTCCAATTCTGTGAAGAAAGTCATTGGTAGCTTGATGGGGATGGCATTGAATCTATAAATTACCTTGGGCAGTATGGCCATTTTCATGATATTGATTCTTCCTACCCATGAGCATGGAATATTCTTCCATTTGTTTGTATCCTCTTTTATTTCATTGAGCAGTGGTTTGTAGTTCTCCTTGAAGCGGTCCTTCACCTCCCTTGTAAGTTGGATTCCTAGGTATTTTATTCTCTTTGAAGCAATTGTGAATGGGAGTTCACTCATGATTTGGCTCTCTGTTTGTCTGTTATTGGTATATAAGAATGCTTGTGATTTTTGTACATTGATTTTGTATCCTGAGACTTTGCTGAAGTTGCTTATCAGCTTAAGGAGATTTTGAGCTGAGACAATGGGGTTTTCTAGATATACAATCACGTCGTCTGCAAACAGGGACAATTTGACTTCCTCTTTTCCTAATTGAATACCCTTGATTTCCTTCTCCTGCCTAATTGCCCTGGCCAGAACTTCCAACACTATGTTGAATAGGAGTGGTGAGAGAGGGCATCCCTGTCTTGTGCCCGTTTTCAAAGGGAATGCTTCCAGTTTTTGCCCATTCAGTATGATATTGGCTGTGCGTTTGTCACAGATAGCTCTTATTATTCTTTTTCTTTTTTCTTCACGTGAGGCAACAGTGAAGTTTAGCACTGCTGAGAGCAAAGATCAAAGTGTGGTTGAAGACTGGGATTTCTGTTTTCATCTTAGTTTGAGATTTCAGGGCCTACATCACTACACATATGATGACATGAAGATCAATTTTTCTCTTCCTAGAGCATCAATGTCAGTAGACATAAATCTTAATCTGCACATCTCTTTCAAATATATGTTAATAGGACTAAAACACCTCACCTTTATTTTTATTAAGTAAGTACCAAGAAATAAAGAGCTTTTTGAAAAGCACGTCCAGATTTTTTTACATCATTTAAAATAGCACTGAGATGTTAATCCTTAAATTGAAAAAAATCTCATCCAGACAATTAAAATCCCTTTGTAAAAAGTGCCAGCTGATGCAGACGATACACCCCACTTTCTATTTTACTGCCCAGGAAAGAAAAAATATATAAAATTTGGTATGTTTCCTACATTTAAAAATCTTTAGAAGCATAAAATATGTTTAAAATGAGTAAGACTTTAGTGCCAAATATTATTTACTCTATGATATTGAATGTCTAATGGGTTAATTATGTAAGATTTGTGCTAATCCGGCTATTTGAAAGCATTGAGGAAAAGACACAATCAAGAATGTGGGGTAAAGGTGCTTTTCAATGGACAATAGATGTCAACATTGTCTTAGTCTGCTGGGGCTGCTACAACAAAATACCAAAGAACTAGGTGTATCAAACAACAGAAATTTATTTCTCACAGTTCTTGAGGCTGAGAAGTTCCACAGTGTGGGTGCTGGAAGATGTGGTTCCTGGTAAAGGTCTTCCTGGCTTGCAGGAAATTCTCCTTCTCTTCCTCTTCTTTTAAGAGCATTAATCCTATCATGGGGATCCCACCCTCATGACCTAATTAAAACCTAATTATCCCCAAAACTTCTCCTCCAAATAACGTCACACTGAAGGCTAGAGCTTCAATGTGTGAATTTGGAGGGGACAGAAACAGGCAGTACAAATTAGGGAAGCAATATGAAAATGATCCAATGGGTAAAAATTAAAATATGAGTGTCTGGGGGTGACCAGGTAAACATGACCTGACAAGTGTGACTATTTCTTTCTGAGAATAAATATTGATGGGAGGCCCAGATGTGGTGGCTCACGCCTGTAATCCCAGCACTTTGGGAGGCCAAGGAGGGTGGATTACTGGAAGCCAGGAGTTTGAGACCAGCCTGGCCAACATGGTGAAACCCGTCTCTACTAAAAATACAAAAACATTAGCCAGGCATGGTGGCACACACCTGTAATCCCAGCTTCTTGGGAGGCTGAGCCACAAGAACTGCTTCAACCCAGGGGGCAGAGGTTGCAGGAGCCAAGATCGCACCACTGCACTCCAGCCTGGGTGACAGAATGAGACTCTGTCTATCTCTCTCTCTCTCTTTCTCTCTTTCTCTATTTCCCTCTTTCTCTTTCTCTTTCCCTTTCTCTCTCTCTCTCTCTCACATGCACACACACACAAAATGTGTGTGTGTGTGTGTGTGTGTGTGTACCATGTAGGACTAAGAAATTTCTTAATTATTTGCAAATCTCCTGCAATTAAATTATTTCTTTTTTCTCCAGTGACTGAAATAAAGAGTTAATTCATATTTTCACTGACCCAAGTCATGAGGTGACCTTGGAGTTCCCTGTGAACCAGCCCTGAGCCCTGACCTGAATGGATCACGTCTCCATATGGGAAGTGAAATAGAAAGTCATTACAATGTTTTTCCTTTCAAGACATCAAACTGAAGCCAATATTTCAATATTTTTGCTTTGTCACTCTACATACCATTAAAGTAAGAGCTGGTCTGACTTTATCAATATTTCTTGTAGGACACTGAAACAACCATCAGTCAATAACACATTTTGATCATTTCAGGCCTGCGTTGAATATAAACCTGATGTGTAAAACTTACCAAATAAAACTCTTTATATATTTGTGCCTAAGAGCTAGATAGAAAAGAATTTATTTCATTTTTTGAAAGAAAAATGAAGCACCACATAATCATACTAAATAAAGAATACATTTAATTTCCAAAGAAAAAAGAACTGAAAATTAGAAATGTAATTGTAACAAATAAATATTGCAAAAGCCTGGGTAACCTCTTAAAAATATAAAATGTTGAAAACACAACACTAATTCAGAAAAAATGTTCTGCATTCAAAAATGGTTAGCCTCCGGATTCTATGCTTTAAAAGAATCATGAATTGTAACAGCAGTAGCCCCAAGGAAATTAATACAGCACTCTCTTTCATCTTTCTGGAGTTAACAAATTTTTCCTAACTTCTACAATTCAACTTATAACTGGGTCTAGTCAGAAAGATGTGCCAACTTCCGTGAAAATTTGTCTGAGCATATATGATGTCACAAAGTTTCCATTTAGTTCAAGACAGAGTGGCTGCCAAGGGATTATAAACTGTTCAGTCATGAATACTACAGATCTCACTTTCTAGATCACTGGACCCAGAGATGTGACCCACAGAGAATGATGAGGGTAGAAAAACTGAGACTCAACAACGTTCTGGATGACATCAAACATTCTAAAATGGGAAAAGCCATCATTTCATCACTTGCAAAAAAAAAAAAAGTATAGGAAAAAACACACTTAACTTCATGTTATACTTCAGAAATATAAATATTTATTATTGACATAATTGATAATATTTTTGGGTTTTAATGGTACATGGAAAGTTGGCCAATCACAGAGAAAGGTTTCATGCTTCCCAAAATTGGTATACAGACATTTCAATGATATGTTTTAACAAATCATTTGGTGTTGAACAAAGCCAAAAATATGAATACATATTCCTCCATCCAAATATTCATTGATTTCCAAGGAAGTATTTTTATGGATTCATATAGTTTTCTAATTCTTGCCATGTACAGGTTAGTGTGAAATTTTCTAATAAAAGTATTTGTCTTCATCTGCTTTCTGCTGCTATAACAGAATACCACAGACTGAGTAATTCAGAAAGAAAAGAGATTTATTTGGCTCACAGTTCTGGAGGCTAGGAGGTCCATGAGCATGGTGCCAGCCTCTGACTAGGATCATCCCATGGTGGAATGCAAAAGGCAGAGGTAAGCAAGGGAGACAAAGAGAAAAGAGGGTCCAGACTCTCTTAGTAACTAACCAACTCCCACAGGAATAGCATTAATTGCCTCCTAAAAGTCCCACTTCTCAACACTGTTACAATGGCAATTAAATTTCAACATGAGTTTTAGAGGGGACATTTAAACGATAGCAGTATTTCCATTGATAAATATAATGGTTCATATAAATATCCATCTAAAAATTTGTTTCATATTCCATATACAAAACATTCTCATTAAGATAAGTTTCATGTTTCAATCACCCCAGCAGGGCATTAAAGAAGATGAAAAGAGAGCCTGATAATTAAAAGTGTGATTTCATAGTAAATTTTAACAGGTCTTCCAAAAGGATTATAGCATTGACTTCTAAGCTTCCTCTTAACATATACTGACAGTGATTTAGCAAACCCAAGACTGTTTAAAAATTATCAAAATTAAAAAACAGAAAACAAAAGAGTAAATTCATCAGGCTTACCAACATAAATGTGCAAAGTAAATTCTTATATGACTACCATTGGAATTTAACCAATAATGTATATGAAAGATATTATCAGAACTATGCAGATTAATTTTATTTTTATTCATAATGACAAATACAACAGACACAATTCTGCTCAGCTGTGCTCACCTAAGAGGCATGATGAGGAATAAAGACAACTGCTGATAACATTTATTGTTTTAGTTTTTTGAGTTTGGGTTTTTGTTTGTTTTTTGTTTTGCTGGTAATATTTATTAGAATGAATACTTTTTCACTCAGTGCCATATCATTTCTCAAGTAACTGACTTTTGCAATATACGTTTTTGTTTCTCCCAATTTTATTAAACCTCACTTTATTTAAGAGACAATAAATGGGTCAATAAGAAATGGCTCATACATGTAAATCAATACCTACTGTACAGTTGCAACCAGATTTATAAGTAAATCCTTACAATGTCCTATAATTCTTTAGGGTGATAATGGTCTACACAGAGTTCTGTAGAGCTTAAAGCAGAAATTGAACTCATCAGAAAGGAGTCAAGGCACACTGGGAGCCATGTGGAAAAGTGAAAGGACTTCACTCAAAGACAGATAATAAGAGGATTTTCTTCAAGAGAACTACCATATGTCATCTAATATATGATGCCCTCAGGGCTAACATACACTATTACTTTATACATAAAGTAATGTGTTTCTATTTCTACTAAACAGAAATATATTAAATCTATTAAGTACTTTTTGGCTTGGTGCAATGGCTCACGCCTGTAACCCCAACACTCTGGGAGGCCAAGGTGAGTGGATCACTTGAGGTCAGGAGTTCAAGACCAGCCTGGCCAACATGGTGAAATCCCGTCTCTACTAAAAATACAAAAAAAAAAAAAAAAAAAAAAAATTAGCCGAGTGTGGTGGCAGGTGCCTGTAGTCCCAGCTACTATGGAGGCTGAGGCAGGAGAATCACTTGAACCCGGGAGGCAGAGGTTGTAGTGAGCCGAGATCACACCACTGCACTCCAGTCTGGGTGACAGAGTAAGACTCCGTCTCAAAAAAAAAAAGTACTTTTTAAAGTTGCCAGTCGTACTTGTAAAATGGCATGAATTTAATATGTATTCCTATTTCAGAGTCAGCAAAATGTGAAAAATATGAATCACAGTATCATTTGTGCAAGGCATAGATGAGGGGCAATTATTGGAAGAGCTTAAAGATGTAAAGTTTGTGTATCAAAAAACAAAATTTACAAACAACAAAGCATAGGAGGTAGGCAAAGGGATTAGCGGTGTATATACCTGTTTGAGGATGAAGGAGAGAAGACAAGTCCCAGAGATTTTGAGGATGCAATTAAAAGTCAGAGTAGGTCATGTGGATGCTCTTGCATATTAAGAGGCATGACAGGGTAGGAAGGAGAGTAAGCATGGAGGTAATGATGTAACCTCACATTCTTATTGGAACTCTGGGCTAAAGTTCTTTTTGTACCAGGCCAGGCTGGAATGTCTGGCCCAGGTTTAATAATTCTCACAGGCTTTCAATAGCCTGAAGTTGTAGAACCCAGCACAAGTTAAGATGCAGGGGTCACCATCCTGATGTCTGTCTTAATTTGTGTCTGTCCATGGTCTTTGCTAAGATTTCAAAGAAAACATAGGTAGTGAGCTGCCACAGAAGTTGTATATCTCTGGGTGCAGATGCTAAATGTTTAAGTAAACATTATATTAAAGTGTTAGCAATAAAATCTTTTCTCTTTAATATTCATTCAAAGTTCCCACTGACCTTAAAGTAGAATTAAATACAGCACAACTGTCCTGAGAGAATTAATCATTTCTTTATCACTAGTCAGGAATCATTTTCCCAAATGCCAACTCTTGCCCTCTAATAATTCACTTCTACCTACTGTGGATCCCTGGTTGTGTGCCCAAGCTCTCTCCTTGACCTCAGCAGAATGAGTTGGCTGCAGTGCAGGCTGTCCTTGAAGACCACCTGGGAGCCTCAGATTGTGCCCAATGCGGCAGCCTGTCAGAAACGGGCTACTGCCAGCACGGAGCAGGGAACACCTGTGCCTCACAGTCTGCACTGGCCACTCTTCCACTCCCAAGTGTCTTTTAAGATACAGGTCAAGACTTTCTCCAGTCATAATTTATGTAGTGATATTTCTCAGTTCATCTTGTCCCCACTGCACCATCAATGTTGAGTGAGGATTTCGGAATTGAGTGAAGGAAATAAAACATTAGGGCACAAGTCAAGCCTTCTTTAGTTCCCAAAGTACCATTTGTATGACTAGAATTTTGTTCTCTGACCCTACAACCCGCAGTATTCCACTTGTTATAAAAGTGCCCCCAAATATACATATACACACACACACAACTTATGCATGCACACCATATAAACAATTTGGTAGAATTGAGCTGATTGAGACTGAACAACCAATTCCACAAATATTTCTTTAGTTTTCAATTTGTACTTGGCACTGTGCTAGATGCTGGGGCTACAGACATGATCCCTGCCTTCAAGTAGGTCACATTCTAAACGGAAAGACAAACCACAGTTTCTTATATTTAATAAAACATAAAGCATAGTACCTGATAGGTAGTTGTTTAATCCACCTCCCTTCCCTCTACCCACTAGTAGTTCACAGTATCTATTGTTTCCATATTTATGTCCATGTGTGCTCAATGCTTAGCTCACTACCAGGGTGGTGGGATCCATACTCCAAACCTCGGCATCATGAAACATTCCTGTGTAAGAAATCTGCTCGTGTACTCCCGTATCAAAAATAAAAGCTGAAATTTTTCTGAAACAAAAAAAAAAACATAAAGCAGATAAAGAAATGCTAATATCTACAAAATTTTTTTCCCAAATCACACTTTTAAAAGATCTTTCCAGTAAGACTTTTCATCTATTGTCAAAAATAGAGTTCATAAATGGAAGATGTTTCTATTATTCTAAACCTGGTTCAAGACTTCACTCCCTCACTTTCCTTGATTAATTTCACCTCCACTTACCGTTTCATTTAATGTGAAATCAAGACACCCATTTTCAAAACATCTCAAAAATATTTCTTGCTTTAGAAATACTTTAATATTTTCCTTTATATGCTGCTCCAAGTTGATTTAAGAAAAGAATCGTGCCTTTCATGTATTCCAAGCATAGTGAGATCACAGTAAATGTCAATTGCCCGGTGATTCTGCTGGATGGTCCCATTTTACCAACTGTGACAGTCACCTACTGGCTTCTCATTTATATGTAAGCAAGAGATTTTTGTAAAAACTCCTAAACTTTTGGTAGCACAGCTAAGAAGATTATTAATTGGAAGTCTGTTTATTTGGGTGCCTGTATCATGTAAGTGTATTTACTTGTTTCAAAAATGTGAAGGCTCAGAGCTTAGGTCATTTGTTATTGATATTGCTCAGGTGATATACATAAATCACAACGTTAGGAACAGAATCACCTGTACATCAGAATTTCCTTTCTATCTATAGGAGAAGTTTGAATAACGCATAATACTATTTTTATTCATACATGCATAAAAATTCAATTGTGTTTTTAAAATCTGACTGGCTAACCTTGAGGTATTTATGAGATTATTATGACAAACCACAGTATTTTATTTTAATGTAAATACTGCCTCCAAAGTAGTTATTTCATTTTAACTACCACCAATGTAGAAAATAGGAGTCTGTTTATAAAAAAAAAAATTTGGTTTTTGTTGAATAGTTTATATGAAACTAGAAAAGTATAATATAAAAACAAATTATTGATTGGCATTTGCAAAGTAATTCTAGCTGAGTTTTAAAATTAATAAGGAGCACATTAAGATATTGGATCATTTGAAAAATTGGAGTCAAAAAACCAAAGGCCTGGATCCATACCTAATAGTGGTAATGCTTGAATAAGTCATTTAAATTTTCTTGTATGTCAGTCCCCTCGTCTATAAAATGAAGCTGATAGTACCCCAATGAACAGGGTTTTTGTAAGACTTTAAGAACAGAAAACATATGAGTGCTTAGTATGTATTATTAACCCTTTTAAGCATTTTAGATGTATTAACTCAATTCTCCCAATTATACCAAGAGGTAAGTGCTACTATTACCTTCATTTTATCAACGAGAAACCGAAAGCCTTTAAAGGTTAAGTGGCCCACCTCAGGGTACCAGGGCTCTCTTCCTAACTCACTGCCAGAGAACAATATTACAGAGTCATAGACATGAGCTCTGCTTACAGTGCAAAGTAAAGGGCTGAAATCAGCTTAACTGACTTCTCAATCATCAATTAAAAGAACCTTGGATAAATAATAGCTTACTTTCCTCTACTGAAATGTGTTTCTAAAGGTATAGTTCCCCTCTTCCTGCTGATTAAAACCACAAGCAAATGCATGACACAAGTACTCTAAAAGGTACAATGTCTTTTCTACAACCATTATAAGAAATATGCAGTTGGTGAAAAGCCACAATCTAAGAAGAGATATCAAATTCATACTATAGAAACACAATTTTTTTTTTTTTTTTTTTGAGACAGAGTCTCATTCTGTCACCAGGCTGGAGTGCAATGGCACAATCTCGGCTCACTGCAACCTCCTGCCTCCTGAGTAGCTGAAATTACAGGCACACACCACCACGCCCAGCTAATTTTTGTATTTTTAGTAGAGACAGGGTTTCACCATGTTGGCCAAGATGGTTTCAATCTCCTGACCTCGTGATCTGCCCACCTCAGCCTCCCAAAGTGCTGGGATTACAAGCATGAGCTACCATGCCCAGCCAAAACACAATTTCTTTAATGCTCTCAGCCTCATATGTTTACGCCTATGAACAGAAAATTGTCAAAATGCCTAATAGGGAAATGAAAATTCCAAAAGTATGAAAGAATATTACTCATTCTGGGATTAATAAGGTAAATCATTTAGTATGTTTTATTTGCAAACAGACAGAAATTCCAAAAATAAATTCCTCACCCCAGATATTCTCCTTTGTTTTTAGTAGCTGCTAGGACGTGCCCTGAAGATCTCTGTGTAACTAAATATTCTATTCTTGTCTTAGCCAGAGAGGATTTGTCTGCAGTCTCTAAAGTCCTTTTAGAGAACACCCAAAAAATAATATAAAATGGGGTAAAAAGCATGCAGTACCTGCCACAGAATAAGAGCTTGCCTTGTATTTGCGGTAATGAAGTTGATGACTCCTTCTGGCTTCCCAGCCTCTGAATTCTGTATTCATTTTTTTCTCAGCTCTCAAGACTAGACATTGCTCTTTCTGAATACACCTCTAGGCCTCTTCTGAATAGACCTATTCTCATGCCCCTGTAGCCTAATACACACATACAGCCTAATAATTTATATGTCTCCATTGAGAGGCATGGAATCATGAGATCTGTTTCAGCTTTGGTGTAAATGATTAAAAAAAAAAAAAAAAGACAGCCCTAAGTCAATTGTGATACGATAGGTGAAGAACAGGGACACGAAATGTTAAAACTAGTGCTTTCAAGATATAAACCCTAAAGGATAAGAGAAGAAACACTGATATGGTTTGGATGGTTGTCCCCTCCTAATTTCATGTTGAAAAGTAATCTTCAATGTTGGAGGTAGGGCCTGGTGGGAGATGATTAGCTCATGGGGGCGGATACCTCATGAATGATTTTAGCACAATCCTCTTGGTGATAAGTGAGTTCTCACTCACTTAATGCGAGATCTCATTTAAAAGTCTACCCCTACACCACCACCTGGCTCTCCTGCTCCCTCTCTCGCCATGCGACATGCCTGCTTCACCTTCACCTTCTGCCATGATTGCGAACTTCCTGAGTCCCTCACCAGGGTCAGATGCTAAATTACCCAGCCTCAGGTATTTCTTTGTAGCAACACAAGAATGCCTAACACAAATACTATTTTTTTAACCACACATATTCTGATATTTTGAGTTTTCTTTCGGAAATTGCTGGATAAATCCAGAAATATACTGAAGATATCTCTGTGCCGATTCCCTGTTCCAAGTATCGTTATTTCCTACCTATTCTGTTTTCCTCTCTGGATAGAATACACTTGAGTCTCAACTCAACTCTATACAACTCTATACAACTCTGTACAACTCAAGTATATTCTATCACAGCTATGGTTAATATATCCACAAAGCCACTTTCAAATATGAGCAGGAGCATCTGGGCTACTTTTGCCAGCACTGGGATGAAAGAAAGCAAATCATAACTGTTAGTATCACCTCCAAAATAGCTCAGTGAAGAAATATGGAAATATGAAAGGAACTTACTAATAATATTCATGAGTTGGTTTTACTCAAAGACAATATATTCTATATAATGATATAGAATACTAGCATACAAATTGAAGAACTCAATATCTTTAGTGGTATATTTTGCCATCCAAATCTAGGGCCAAGAACTCTAGATAATTGTTAAGTAACTTTAAAGAGAAAACATATATTACAAATTATATAAAAATGGATGTACCTAGAGTGTTAATAGTTATTCCTTGATAGTCTTTCTCTTAAAAACATTCTGATTAGGGCAGCTTAAAACTAATCCCCCTTTCACTGATCTTGGCAGAGGATTTTTAGCAAGTAATTTTATTTAAATTACTACACAGAATTAATCCTTTTCATTGCTTAAGGCAAAAAGGAAACCAGAGAAAAATAAAGACTATAAACTGGGGTTGAGATAGTTACATTGAATTATTTCTTTCTTAATTGAAACAATTGAATGAAGTATTTTGCATTGTAAGTAAATCCTTCCTCCACATTTATTTTGCTTCTTTCTCAAGGAATAAAAGTCATGTATTTACAAGGCAGGTATAAAATACTAGTTGTATGACTGAGTGAAAATTTACTATCATTTCCAGAATGCATAAAACTAAGATGCTTGTATCAACCAAAATTAAAGGTAATAGAAAAACATCATGAATGATTTTTTTTCCTTTTGTGAATTCAGGAGAAAATCCTGAATTATGCCTGTCTTTGCAAGTTTGGCAAAATCTAACTTTTACAATGCTGCCAATAGGCTAATCATTGAAGCTTTACATGCTGTTTTTCTCAATTCTAAAATTCTTTAGAAAACAAACAAAAAAAAAGATAAATAATGAGGAAAAAAAATGAGCTCTCATAGCCCAAGATGGTGGTTGTCAACGAATATGTGATAGAATAAAGGAAGTGAAAGAGAAGCAATAAAGCACATATGTACATTATCTTTAAGGAGGTTTCATCACATTTCTACTTAAATATCACTGGCCAGACCTGAGTTAGAAAATCATTCAATAACAAGGTAAACTGGGAAATGCAGTCCACGTTAGGTTATGCTGAGCCAAAAATTGAGGGCTCTATCACAGAAGGAGCAGCTATCAATTAGCAGGCTCTGACAAACTCTGCCTCTTTCATCACTCATGGATTTACTCTTCCCATACATGGAACTCATCCTGCCCCTCTCCAAGGGACCCAGTGCCAAAGTCCTATCCAATTTCAGCAACCAGCTCAAAGTCTAGGATGTCTGGGTGATGTGATGCATCAAGTCTGGATATGATAGCTCACGGCCCAGCAACTTACAAAATAAAATACAAAGCCAGATAGGATGGCTCACATCTGTAATCCTAGCTACTCAGGAGGTTGAGGCAGGAGGATCACTTGAGCCCTGGAGTTCAAGTCCAGCCTGGGCAACATAGAAAGAACCCCATCTCAAAAGGAAAAAAGAAAATACAAGATAAAATACAAATTATTTGGCCTTTCATGGTATTCAATGGTGAAGCAATAATCGGCTTTCCCCACCAGAAAAAGCAGAAAATTGGAAGGTCATTGCCGTCACTTGTACTTTACAATTATCAAAACCTGCTGACCAGGAATTATGAAGACTCCCTTTTTTGAGTAGGTAATCTAGCAAGCTTGGTTTTGCTTTCCGGGGGCAACATCCTTGTCCAATGTCTTGGACCTCAATTCTTCCCTTTGGGAGCTTCTTCCTGCTGTATTATGTCCCATGTTCACATGTAAGGTAGGCATTAGAGTTTACGCTTTAGGGTGGCTGTGTAGATTTTACAGCCTGCTTCCTGCTGATGCAGCTTAGTGTATCTGAGGATTTTATTAGAGACAGAACAATCATAAGCTTTTGCAGTCCCGTCTTGTTAATTAGGATGGAGATGTACAAAGGTCAGCATTTACAGTTCCCTCAAAGAGTATTCACTTTGAGTCAATTCCAAGTACAAATGACTAGACCCAAAAATCTTATCTAGGCATAGTTTTTAGGCCCAAGGAATCTGTTTTTTAATTACTAGGCTCTAGTCCTGCCCATTTCTCTCTCTTCCATTGCCAGACCATGAGGTTATTACCTTGGGGATATTTGAAAAAGTCAGTGTATTAGTCTTCTCAGGCTGTCATAACAAAATACTGCATACTTGGTGGCTTAAAACAACAGAAATTTATTTTCTCACAGTTCTGGAGGCTGGAAGTTCAGAATCAGGTGTCAGCAGGGTTGGTTTCTGATGGAGCCTGTCTTCTAGCTTACAGATAGTCACCATCTTGCTGTATCCTCACGTCTGCGTATACACATGGAGAAAGTGAGATTTCTGGTATTTCTGCCTCTTCTTTTAAAGCATCAGTTCTATAGGATTAGGGTCCTACCCTTATGACCTCATTTAACTTTGATTAGCTCCTTAAAGGTCCAATCTCCAAATATAGTATATTGGAGGTTAGGGCTTCAATATATGGATTTATGGAAAGGGAAGTACAATTTACTTCATCATTGTAGGCTTGAGAGAAAAGGCAGTACTTTTGATCTGATCTTTGCCACTAGTTTTGCCATAACGGTTGGTTTGGAAATTGCTTTACCTTCTGCTAAAGTTGCTGCTTTGTTTGGGGTTATAGAATCAGTCAGTTATTTCAACCCTGCAAGTTTTTAAATATCAAACTCTTCGTCAGTTTGTATTCCAGCTGGAGGCAGAGATGGTTGAGCTCAGCATAGTAATGTTACCTTTATCTCCGCTTGCAGCCTGGACAACTCTATCCCAAGTAATATCTCACTTCTACAGCCTTGTTGAAAGCAGTAACAACAACAAAAACAAAACCCAACATTTTGAATTACTCTTACCATTTTCTCTTTTTAAAGCTTATCCTCACCAGGCACATGGACTACCTTCTAAGAGACCTTTGGGGATGGTGTTCTCAAATGTTTGCAATGACAAAATAGGGGTCACCAGACTTCTAATCTGCAACGAGTTCTGTTACCTGGCCACTTACACTAATCCAACACCAAAAGTTGATTGCGGCATCCCATTTCTAAGAACACTTGAATTAATATTAGATTCAGCTATGAGTGACAGAAGACTCAAAATAACAGCAGATTTTAAAGGGCAACAATCTTCTTTCTCATCTAACCTCCTGGTGTATGGTCCTGGACTGGTTGGGTACGCCACAGGGTCTGGTACCCAGACTCCCTCTATTTTGTTGCCACCAACTCTTAGTGTTCTGGATTTTGTTTACTGACAACTAGAGAGTACGTTTTCACCTCCTTATCACAGTGGTCAGAAAGCAGATGAATATACTTTCTAGATTCCCTACCAGATAGGGTTTAGGAGGTAATGTTGGTTGTGTCAATGAGAGGCATTCACGAGAGATTTGGAAGGTAGAAGAGAGGTAAATACTACCTTCTTATAACAGTGGATACAGTGGTGGCTTTCAAGCAATTTCTAACAGAAGCCACATTCTGAACACTACTCTCTTGTGGCATGAGGCAGCCAAGGGGACAGCAGAGTGGACAAGAGCTGTAGCACCTGCCTGACCTCCACCTCACAGGGACAGTGATTGATCTTAATGCCAATTGACCTGTGGCAGTTCTCTGGTTTCCATTCTTCCAGCCCTTATGATTATTTTGTAAGTACCTAATTGACTGTATTACATCCTTTCTGCTTCGGCTACCTAGACTGGTTTCCATTTCCTTAACTGAATGCTGGCTGATATACCTATCATGTTTTCTTCATCCACATGTTTGAAGTTGAAGATAATTCACTGCTCCCACACCTATCTTTCCCTCTGCAGATAGGAGAGAAAGGTAGTAGAAAGCAAGAAGTTTCCTCTTAAGGATATGACCTGGAAGTAACACACATCATTTCACTAGGACTCTATAGAACACAGTCCCATGGTCACCCTGAGATGCAGAGAAGGCAGAAGAGTAGACACCAGCAAGGCAAACACATGATCACTAAAACTCGTGGAAGTTAATTGCTAAAAGGAAGAAGAGAAGAATTGGATATTGGGGGACAATTAGCAGTCTCTATCACAGATCCCCTCAATACATCACCCACTTTCAATAACAAAGCAATCATGGTTGTTAATTAAGGAAAGGCATTGAAAAGAAGGGTTAGAGCCAAAACCAGACAATGTGAAAGTGTTACCATTTCAGTAGTAGCCAATCACAGACCAGAAACAGAAAAAGGTCATTTTGTCATAAATTTAATTCTATCAATAAAACTGACTTAAATTATTGAATTTCTTTCCTCATATTCTGGTCCTTTGAGACTTACTACAGCCTTCCTTACACACTTTTGAGTGGCATTTAGAAAAGTAATACATTTCAGTTTTCTTCTCATTAGGCCAGCCTTCCTTATGTTCTCAGAACACTAATCACTAAGGTCTTCATTTGGGACAGAAAATTCAGTACTATATACGTTCAGATATTTTATTTTCTTAAGAGATTTTTATTATGACCCATAGTCATAACCTTTATTATTTTTTGTGAGCCTCCTTTCAAGTGATTCTGTTTGAAAAAGTCAGGCCCCAATTAGGAAATATTTTCTTTGCTTCAGAGAAGGTGGTGGCATTTTCAAAGCTCTAAGCTTAGCACCTTAAAGAGTTTGGACAGAGAGTAGCACTTGAATCCTATAATTATACTGTGTTTTGGAGCATGGATTATGACAGGTGTGCAAGCAGGACCAACTAATGAGAGAGTTGGCAAAACAGTTGAATTTTCATATAATTCACTGGTCAAAAGCTAATCATTAACAGTAATAACAACGGGTCTTTAGGAAGACTAGAGCTTCAATTACGGCTCAAAGTAATATTTCCTATCAGCATTTCAGGCACATTTTAATACACTAGCTGCAATGTTTTATCCAATCTTTTGGCTTTTATTTTACCTAGAAAATATCTCATATAATTCTGCCAATTTGTAATCACAGAACAGTTGATACTGTAGAACCTTAAAGACCGTCTTGTTCAGCCTCCCATTCAGGAAGGAATTTACCTCTAATGACCCCTACACACCTTGTTGAGCTCACAAAAAAATGGTGCTTCACCCTGCTCTCTGAAAAACTAGAAGAATAGAACCTATCTCAAAGGTTAAGAGAATTATTTAGTTCATATTTATAAAACCCTTAGAAAGTATTAAATACTAAATAAATATTTACTAAATCCAAACAAACTACTCAAGAGAAAGAACTATGCATCCAAAGGAATGACACATGGAAGGGGAATTTCTGTGCCATTTAGAGAGCTCTTCTTAGAATATTTTCCTCTGAGGCCTTGAATTTGGTTCTCACTCTTCCTTAGCAGCAGCACAGGCTTTATGCCCCTTCAGTTCTCCAAGCACCAACCACTGCGGTAGCTGTTTCTATTTCCTTAGGACCAAAATTAAAGTATCAAGTAAGTGCATGAGATATCTACCAGACATATAAGCAGTTGATGTGCTCTCAAAGGAATGTGGATAGCTATATTTGTTCATTTTGAATAGATTTTTCACTGATTATCAATCCAAACTCAGATCATGTCAGTTCTCTATTCAAATTTACTCAGGGTAAAAGCCAAAATCCTTACAAGACCCAACAAAATATGGCCCCTTTACACGTCTTTGATTTCTCTTACTAAGCTTCTCTTGCCCTTCCTGCCACGTCAGCCTCACCTATCCCACTCACAGTCACCAAATGCATTGGAATCTTCTGTAGTTCTGACATATCAACCAGACTCCCAACTCAAGACTTTTGCCATTGCCCTTTTTTCACCTAGAACATCCAGCCATAAGCCCCTATATTTGCATGGCACTTTCTCACCTTCTTCAGCTCTTTCCTTAAAAGGAGGCCTTCTCTGGCCACCATATATGAAATAGATCCAACCTGCTAAAATTTCCATCCCCAGTACTCCTTATCCTTCTTACTATACCGTATTTTCTTCTACAGCAATTATCATCAAACATACTTCATATGTACTTGTTTATCTGTTCGTTCTCTGCACAACCATCTCTATACCCTGCCCCACAATACTATGTAAGCTCCATGAGGACAATAACTCTGGTCACTGGAATATCCCCAGCCTTGTACATTGTAGATGCCTAATAATATTTATTGAATGAGTAAACAGATGAATAAATAATTAATATTCATATATGCCTAGCATATATATAAGCATACTTATTGGACTCAGTTTTTTCTCCATTAATTCAGCCACGTGTTCAAGGCTGCCAGTATTCCTAGTTTGGGCAGGGGCCTCCAATATTTAACAACTGAACCAACAAAGCTTGTTGAATGTGATCATTCTCAGCACTAACCTAGTCATGGTGTCCATAAGGTTCCCAGAGCGCCGTGTGCCCCCATATCACCTGTGACCTCTCTCTTTCATTTCTAATTCAATAAGCCCTTCAAACCAAAAGGCTATATTATACACTTAAGATAAAGACAGTCACCTAAACGAGGAAAAAGTAAAGAAAAAATACATATCTCATTTGAGGGGAGAAGGCATCAATTTTATCTTTGTATCCCCAACTTAAACACAACCTCTAAAACAAGTATGCACTCAAAGTTTTATATATAAGACAGTATAATAGTGCTTAGAGCTTTGCTTATCTAATACAGTAGCCACTAGCCACTTATGACTATTAAAATTTAAATTAAAATAGCCCTTCAGTTTTTCTAGTAATAGTTCAAGTGCACCAAAGCCCCATGCAGCTAGTGGCTACTGTGTAAGACAGCACAGATATAGAACATTTCCATCATCACAGAAAGTTCTATTGGACAACACTGGGCTAAAGGATACAGGAACCAATTAATTATTACTGGATAGCATGCTATAGAAATGCCTTAGTTTACATGCCAATCTCCAGACATGTCCAGTGCCAGCTTGACAATCTAAGTGGGACTTCAGAAAGGTTACATGACCTCATTGAGACTCATTTTCCAGAGGTGTTATGAGGATTATATGATGCTATTTATTTAAAGTGATTAGGATAGAGTCTGGTACATAATACATAATCAATATTTACTACTATTATTGTTACTATTATTAACAAGAGCTAAAATAGTCATTTATTTATACTTCATAGTATAAATAACACTTTAGGCTATGAAGCCTGTGCAATATTTTCTTAGGTACGTGTAAAATGCACAAACAACATGGAGGTAGTTGGAAAGGAGGCCAGATGAAGGTAAAAAGAACCTGGCCAGGAGCGGTGGCTCATGCCTGTAATACCAGCACTTTGGGAGGCTGAGGCGGGCGGATCACCTGAGGTCAGGAGATCAAGACCAGCCTGGCCAACATGGTGAAACCCCGTCTCTACTAAAAATACAAAAATTAGCTGGGCATGGTGGCAGGCGCCTGTAATCCCACCTACTTGGGAGGCTGAGGCAGGAAAACTGCTTGAACCCAGGAGGCAGAGGGTGCAGTGAACCAAAATCATGCTATTGCACTCCAGCCCGGGGGGACAAAAGCAAGACTCCACTAAAAAAAAAAAAAAAAAAACTTTAAATGGACTGTAGTGAGAAGTGGCCAACCATCCCATTCCTCTCACAAAGTGACTCACTCTTCTTCTGAAATGAAATCAGACTTTGAGGAAAAAGTTAAACTCCTCCTAGGCAAATTATCTGTGATTGTGGAGAAGCAACAGAAAAGAAAATAAGCAGATTACATGATAGAAAGTATGTCACTAACATACTGAATAGCTGGTATCTATCTCTACTCAGCAAAAGAGAACTATCTGTTGAGTTCTGGAGGATTCAAAGTTCAGAAAAGAAGATAGCAGTGGCTGATATGTTCTCATGTGTGCACACAGAAAACTGGCAGGAAATAGGCTTTTTTCAGCTACCCTTAGTCATTTAATCAGTAAAATCTGGTGCTAGTCCTCATAAACATTGGATTATGCAGAGCATCATTGTATAATGCCCTCCAAAGGGTGAGTTCAGACAATAAATTGTCTTTAGGTGAGTCCAAGAGAGACCCATTATATTCAACAAATACTTAATTGAGTGACTGCTATGTGCCTGTTGGTGTTTGAGATGTGGGAACAACATATTAGTGAACAAAACAAAAATCTCTACCCTCGTTGAGCCTGCATCCTAGCAATCCTACGTAGTTCCATTTTCAGTGAAGTTATACTTACCAAAGATTAGTTTATTTACAAAGTAAAAGTGACTAAGAGATTTAAGAATAGTGGGTTTAAAATGGTAAATATATTTAAAACTGTTTATACTAATGACACAAGAGGAAAATGTCAATGCAATCAAACTATTTTTTCATATGCCTCTGTTATTTACAGCTGATACTTATTTTAAAAATCTCATAGACTTCTTTGTCTAAAAATAGAAAATATTAAGGAAGATTAAAATAACTTGACCTTCATTTAATAGCAACAAACAATAAAAAATAATAAAGCTTACAAGTTAGAATTTTTCTTTTATCTTGAAGCATAAATTGGGAGACCTACATAATCCTCTTTCTGTTTTCTCATGTAAGTAATTTTGAAGGGGCAACTCCAGATATCTCATGGCAATTTAATTTTTGGCTATCTGGCATAATTTTAGGAAAGTGAATATTCAAGTAAATAATTTCTTAGGTTATTTTATCACATTCAACTCTATGACTCATATTCTAATTATTTCTACATTTTTATTTTATCACTAGAATATATAGGACAATATGAATCAATGATCTATCTATATGTTCATTATTATAACTTCTGGTATATCAAATGTATAAGATGAATTTTACTTAGACATAAAATTCATACATTTCAAGACTGACTCTTTAGAGATTTCTTTTTTAGTATTCATCAGCTTTTAATTCAACCTTTTCCTACAAGCTACTCAAACCCACAGAAATCTTTAGCTATTGCTACATGATACTATAAAACAACTAACCTCAAAATCTCAATGGTATAAAACAATAAACATTGTTTTTGTTTTTAATACTCTTGAGTTTCACGTCAGCTAGAAGAGCTTTGCTTCATGTGTTTCTCATCCTCATCGTGGGCTAGCAGGCTCCTGGGGGTGGTACAAGCTCAAGAGAGCAAGCTGGCACATGTCAAGGCTTATCTGCCAATGCAAGGGAAAAGAAGGTGCACACTAGCCACTGTGAGGTTGGGGAAGGACAACAGTAAAGTTTCCATGGCAAAGGCTATGGATCTAGAAAGAGGTAAAGAACTGGACTAAATAATTCAATCTACTGAGATTAGATCTGGAACACAGTCTGCATATGATGCAATGAGCACAGCTTCCATCTCTGAAAATGTCAGAGGTTTATATATTCCATATCAAGACAGCCTCAGCAATCTCAAAAATATCTATGATGAGGACAACTTGGTGAGAGGGAGTGTATACATCACTATGAATTTATCACAAATTAGGAAATGTTTTCACATGGTAATGACAATTTATACATTTCAAAAGAAACTGTTTGGTCCTCATAGCTACAGATTTTATTATTGCTATAAGTTAAAGTGGCTATCTAATTGTTTTGAAAAGAGAACTACAGCATTCAGTGTTCAGTATGGTCCAGGCACTGCAAAGTTTAAAAATAACTTTAAATTTCCATTAAAAAATAAAACCCTGGAGGTGGCCAGCCTGATGGCCGAATAGGAACAGCTCCGGTCTTCAGCTCCGAGCAAGATCAGTGCAGAAGGTGGGTGATTTCTGCATTTCCAACTGAGGTACTCATCTCATCTCATTAGGACTGGTTAGACAGTGAGTGCAGCCCACGGCGAGCCGAAGCAGGGTGGAGCACTGCCTTACACAGGAAGCACAAGGGGTCGGGAAACTCCCTCCACTAGCCAAGGGAAGCTGTGAGGGACTGTGCAGTGAGGAAAGGTGTGCTCCTTTCCTCATGCCCAGATACTACATTTTTCCCATGGTCTTTGCAACCTGCAGGCTAGGAGATTCCCTCGGGTGCCTACAGAACCAAGGCCCTGCGTTTCAAGCACAAAACTGGGCGGCCATTTGGGCAGACACCAAGCTAGCTGCAGGAGTTTTTTCTCATACCCCAGTGGCACTCAGAAAGTGAACGAAACAAAACCGTTCACTCCCCTGAAAAAGAGGCTGAAGCCAGGGAGCCAAGCAGTCTAGCTCAGTGGATTCCGCCCGCAAGGAGCCCAGCAAGCTAAGATCCACTGGCTTGAAATTCTTGCTGCCAGCACAGCAGTCTGAAGTCAACCTGGGATGCTCGAGCTTGGTAGGGGTAGGGGTATCTGCCATTACTGAGGCTTGAGTAGGCGGTTTTTCCCTCACAGTGTAAAAAAAGCCTCCAGGAAGTTTGAACAGGGGAGAGTCCATCACAGCTCAGCAAAGCCGCTGGAGCCAGATTGCCTCTCTAGATTACTTCTCTCTGGGCAGGGCATCTCTGAAAGAAAGACACCAGCTCCAGTCAGGAGCTTATAGATAAAACTCCCACCTCCCTGGGACAGAGCACCTGGGGGAAGGGCGGCTGTGGGTGCAGCTGCAGCAGACTTAAATGTTCCTGCCTGCCGGCTCTGAAGAGAGCAGCAGGTCTCCCAGAACAGCGCTGAAGCTCTGCTAAGGGACAGACTGCCTCCTCAAGTGGGTCCCCGACCCCCGTGCCTGCTGACTGAAAGACACCTCCCAGCAGGGGTCGACAGACACCTCATACGGGACACCTCTAGCCGGCATCTGGTGGATGCCCCCCTGGGATGAAGCTTCCAGAGGAAAGAACAGGAAGCAATCTTTGCTGTTCTGCAGCCTCCGCTGGTGATACCCAGGCAAACAAGGTCTGGAGTGGACGTCCAGCAAACTCCAGGAGACCTGCAGCAGAGGGGCCTGTCAGAAGCAAAACTAACGAACAGAAAGAAATAGCATCAACATAAACAAAAAGGATGTCCAAACAAAAACCCCATCCAAAGGTCACCAACATCAAAGAACAAAGGTACATAAATCCACAAAGATGAAGAAAAAGCAGTGCAAAAAGGCTGAAAATTCCAAAAACAAAAACGCCCCTTCTCTGCCAAAGGATCACAACTCCTTGCCAGCAAGAGAACAAAACTGGATGGAGAATGAGTTTGATGAACTGACAGAAGTAAGCTTCAGAAGGTGGGTAAAAACAAATGCCTCCCAGCTAAAGGAGCATGTTCTAACCCAATGCAAGAAAGCTAAGAACCTTAAAAAAGAGGAGAGAAATTGCTAACTAGAATAACCAGCTAAGAGAAGAACATAAATGACCTGATGGAGCTGAAAAGCACATCACGGAACTTTGTGAAGCATACACAAGTATCAATAGCTGAATTGATGAACAGGAAGAAAGGAGATCAGAGATTGAAGATCAACTTAATGAAATAAAGCATGAAGACAAGATTAGAGAAAAAATAATAAAAAGGAATGAACAAATCCTCCAAGAAATATGGGACTATGTGAAAATACCAAATCTACGTCTGATTGGTGTACCTGAAAGTGATGGGGAGAATGGAACCAAGTTGGAAAACACTCTTCAGGATGTTATCCAGCAGAACTTCCCCAACCTAGGAAGACAGGCCAACATTCAAATTCAAGAAATACAGAGAAACCACAAAGATACTCCTTGAGAAGAGCAACCCATAATCGTCAGATTCACCAAGGTTGAAATGAAGGAAAAAATGTTAAGGGCAGCCACAGAGAAAGGTTGGGTTACCCACAAAGGGACGCTCATCAGACTAACAGCAGATCTCTCTGCAGAAACCCTACAAGACAGAAGACAGTGGGGGCCAATATTCAACATTCTTAAAGAAAAGAATTTTCTATCCAGAATTTCATTTGCAGCCAAACTAAGCTTCATAAGTGAAGGAGAAATAAAATCCTTTACAGACAAGCAAATGCTGAGAGATTATGTCACCACCAGGCCTGCCTTACAAGAGGGCCTGAAGGAAGCACTAAACGTGGAAAGGAACAACCGGTACCAGGCACTGCAAAAACATACCAAATTGTAAAGAACATCGACACCATGAAGAAACTGCATCAACTAATGGGCAAAATAACCAGCTAGCATCATAATGACAGGATCAAATTCACACATAACAATATTAAGCTTAAATGTAAATGGGTTACTTTAAAAGACAAAGATTGGAAAACTGGATAAAGAGTCAAGACTCATTGCTGTGCTGTATTTAGGTGATGCATCTCACGTGCAGAGACACACATAGGCTCAAAATAAAGGGAAGAGGAATATCTAGCAAGCAAAAAAAAAAAAAAACCAGGGGTTGCAATCCTAGTCTCTGATAAAACAGACTTTAAACCAACAAAGATCAAAAAAGACAAAGAAGGGCATTACATAATGGTAAAGGGATCAATGCAGCAAGAAAAGCTAACTATCCTAAATATATATGCACCCAATACAGGAGGTCCCAGGTTCATAAAGCAAGTTCTTAGAGACCTACAAGGAGACTTAGACTGCCACACAATAATAGTGGAAGACTTTAACAACCCATTGTCAATATTACACAGATCAACGAGACAGAAAATTATCAAGGATATTCAGGACTTGAACTCAGCTCTGGGACCAAGCAAATCTAATAGACATCTACAGAACTCTCCACCCCAAAACAACAGAATATACATTCTTCTCAGCACCTCATCACACTAATTCTAAAATTGACCAAATAATTGGAAGTACAACACTCCTCAGCAAATGCAAAAGAATGGAAATCATAACAGTCTCTCAGACCACAGTGCAATCAAATTAGAACTCAGGATTAAGAAACTCACTCAAAACTGCACAACTACATGGAAACTGAACAATCTGCTCCTGAATGCCTACTGGGTAAATAATGTAATTAAGGCAGAAATAAATAAGTTTTTCCAAACCAATGAGAACAAAGATACAACGTAGCAGAATCTCTGGGACACAGCTAAAGCAGCATTTAGAGGGAAACTTATAGCACTAAATGCCCACAGGAGAAAGCAAGAAAGATCTAAATCGACACCCTAACATCACAATTAAAGGAACTAGAGAAGCAGGAGCAAGCAAATTCAAAAGTGAGCAGAAGACAAGAAATAACTAAGATCAGAGCAGAACTGAAGGAGATAGAGACACGAAAAACCCACCAAAAAAATCAATGAATCCAAGAGCTGGTATTTTGAAAAGATTAACAAAATAGACCGCTAGCCAGACTAATAAAGAAGAAGAGAGAGAAGAATCAAATAGACACAATAAAAAATGATAAAGGAGTATCACCACTGATCACACAGAAATAAAAACTACCATCAGAGAATAATATAAATACCTCTATGCAAATAAACTAGAAAATCTGGAAGAAATGGATAAATTCCTTGACACATACACCCTCCCAAGACTAAACCAGAAAGAAGTTGAATACCAGAATAGACCAATAACAATTTCTGAAACTGAGGCAATAATTAATAGCCTACCAGTCAAAGCCCAGGACCAGATGGATTCACAACCAAATTCTACCAGAGGTACAAAGAGGAGCTGGTACCCTTTCTTCTGAAACTATTCCAAACAATAGAAAAAGAGGGAGTCATCCCTAACTCATTTTATGAGGCCAGCATCATCTTGATTACCAAAACCTGGCAGAGACACAACAACAACAACAACAAAATTTCAGGCCAATATCCCTGATTAGCATCGATGCAAAAATCCTCAATAAAATACTGGAAAACTGAATCCAGCAGCACATCAAAAAGCTTATCCACCACAATCAAGTCGGCTTCATCCCTGGGATGCAAGGCTGGTTCAACATACACAAACCAATAAACGTAATCCATCACATAAACAGAACCAATGACAAAAACCACATGATTATCTCAATAGATGCAGAAAAGGCCTTTGACAAAATTCAACACCCCTTCATGCTAAAAACGCTCAATAAACTACGTTATCAATGGAATGTATCTCAAAATAATAAGAGCTATTTATGACAAACCCACAGCCAATATCATACTGAATGGGCAAAAACTGGAAGCATTCTCTTTGACAACTGGCACAAGACAGGGATGCCCTCTCTCACCACTCCTATTCAATACAGTGTTGGAAGTTCTGGCCAGGGCAGTCAGGCAGGAGAACGAAATAAAGGGTATTCATTTAGGAAAAGAGGAAGTCAAACTGTCCCTGTTTGCAGATGACATGATTGTATATCTAGAAAACCCCATTGTCTCAGCCCAAAATCTCCTTAAGCTGATAAGCAACTTCAGCAAAGTCTCAGGATACAAAATCAACGTGCAAAAATCACAAGCATTCCTATACACCAGTAACAGACAAACAGAGAGCCAAATCATGAGTGAACTCCCATTCACAATTGCTTCAAAGAGAATAAAATACCTAGGAATCCAACTTACAAGGGATGTGATGGACCTCTTCAAGGAGAACTACAAATCACTGCTCAACAAAATAAAAGAGGACACAAAAAAAATGGAAGAACATTCCATGCTCATGGATAGGAAGAATCAATATCATGAAAATGGCCATACTACCCAAGGTAATTTATAGATTCAATGTAATCCCCATCATGCTACCAATGACTTTCTTCACAGAATTGGAAAAAACTACTTTAAAGTTCATATGCAACCAAAAAAGAGCCTGCATTGCCAAGACAATCCTAAGCAAAAAGAACAAAGCTGGAATCATCATGCTACCTGACTTCAAACTATACTACATGACTACAGTAACCAAAACAGCATGGTACTGGTACCAAAACAGAGGTATAGATCAATGGAACAGAACAGAGCCCTCAGAAATAATACCACACATCTACAACCATCTGATTTTTGACAAACCTGACAAAAACAAGAAATGGAGAAAGGATTCCCTATTTAATAAATGGTGCTGGGAAAACCGGCTAGCCACATGTAGAAAGCTGAAACTGGATCCCTTCCTTACACTTTATACAAAAATTAATTCAAGATGGATTAAAGACTTAAATGTTAGACCTAAACCCATAAAAACCCTAGAAGAAAACCTAGGCAATACCATTCAGGACATAGGGATGGGCAAGGACTTCATGACTAAAACACCAAAAGCAATGGCAACAAAACCCAAAATTGACAAATGGGATCTAATTAAACTAAAGAGCTTCTGCACAGCAAAAGAAACCACCATCAGAGTGAACAGGCAACCTACAGAATGGGAGAAATTTTTTGCAATCTACCTATCAAAGGGCTAATATCCAGAATCTACAAAGAACTCCAACAAATTTACAAGAAAAAATCAAACAACCCCATCAAAAAGTGGGCAAAGGATATGAACAGACACTTCTCAAAAGAAGACATTTATGCAGCCAACAAACACATGGAAAAATGCCCATCATCACCGGCCATCAAAGAAATGCAAATCAAAACCACAATGAGATACCATCTGATGCCAGTTAGAATGGTGATCATTAAAAAGTCAGGAAAAAACAGGTGCTGAAGAGGATGTGGAGAAACAGGAACACTTTCACACTGTTGGTGGGACTATAAACTAATTCAACCATTGTGGAAGACAGTGTGGCAATTCCTCAAGGATCTAGAACTAGAAATACGATTTGACTCAGCAATCTCATTACTGGGTATATACCCAAAGGATTATAAACCATGCTGCTATTAAGACACATGCACAAGTATGTTTATTGCACACTATTCACAATAGCAAAGACTTGGAACCAACCCAAATGTCCATCAATAATACACTGGATTAAGAAAATGTGGCACATATACACCATGGAATATTATGCAGCCATAAAAAAGGATGAGTTCATGTCCTTTGTAGTGACATGGATGAAACTGGAAACCATCATTCTGAGCAAATTATCACAAGGACAGAAAACCAAACACCGCATGTTCTCACTCTTACGTGGAAATTGAACAATGAGAACACCTGGACACAGGGTGGGGAACATCACACACTAGGGCCTGTCATGGGGAGGGATAGCATTAGGAGAAATACCTAATGTAAATGACGAGTTAATGGGTGCAGTACACCAACATGACATGTGTATACATATGTAACAAACCTGCACGTTGTTCACATGTACCCTAGAACTTCAAGTATAATAATAATAAAAAAAAGAAAATGTGGAAATGTTGGAGAAAGTTCAGAAAATACTATGAAAAATAAAAGCACTGTAAAAATAAAAGCTGGGAGCAAGATTAAAGGGATTTATTTTTGCTAAGGTTTAAAAATACTTAAGAGTGACTGATGCACTAATTGGCGATCACAACAAAGGTTTTCACATAGAGCAAAAAAAAAACCTGAAGAGTTTCGGCACAGCAAAAGAAACTGTCATCAGAGTGAACAGGCAACCTACAGAACGGGAGAAAATTTTTGCAATCTATCCATCTGACAAAGGGATAATATCCAGAATCTACAAGGAACCTAAGTTTACAAGAAAAAAATCAGACAACCTCATCAAAAAGTGGCCAAAGGATATGAACAGACACTTCTCAAAAGAAGGCATTTATGCGCCCAACAAACATATGAAAAACAGCTCATCATCACCGGTCATTTGAAAAATGCAAATCAAAACTACAATGAGATACCATCTCACACCAGTTAGAATGGCGATCATTAAAAACTCAGGAAACAACAGATGCTGGAGAGGATGTGGAGAAATAGGAATGCTTTTACACTGTTGGTGGGAGTGTAAATTAGTTCAACCATTGTGAAAGACAGTGTGGTGATTCCTCAAGGATCTAGAACCAGAAATACCATTTGACCCAGCAATCCCATTACTGGGTATATACCCAAAGGATTATAAATCATTCTACTATAAAGACACATGCACACATATGTTTACTCCAGCCCTATTCACAGTATCAAAGACTTGGAACCAACCCAAATGCCCATGAATGATAGACTGGATTAAGAAAATGTGGCACATATACACCATGGAATACTATGCAGCCATAAAAAAGGATGAATTCATGTTCTTTGGAGGGACACGAATCAAGCTGGAAACCATCATTCTCAGCAAACTAACACAGGAACAGAAAACCAAACACTGCATGTTCTCACTCAAGTGGGAGTTGAACAATGAGAACACATGAACACAGGGAGGGGAACATCACACACTGGGGCCTCCCAGTGGATGAGGGTCTGGGGGAGGGATAGCATTAGGAAAAATATCTAATGTAGATGACGGGTTGATGGGTGCAGCAAACCACCATGGCACGTGTATACCTATGTAACAAACCTGCACATTCTGTACATGTATCTCAGAACTTAAAGTATAATTTTAAAAAATAAATAAAAATAAAACCCTGTAGTAGCAAAAGTAACTGGATATGAACATGATCGTTAATTTTTCCCAATTACTTGAGTTACTTTTTAAGGAAATACATTCGGTTTGATTCTCTAGTCACTTTTGAAATGAGCCGGATGTGGTGGCGGGTGCCTGTGGTCCCAGCTACACGGGAGGCTGAGGTGGGAGGATTGCTTCGGCCCAGGAGGTGAAGGCTGCAGTGAGCCGTGATCGTGCCATTGCACTCCAGCCTGGGTGACAGAGTGAAGCTCCGTGTCAGAAAAAAAAAAAGGTAATCTGCTCCAGTGGTTCTCAATCCTGTCCTTACATCAGAATCGCTGGGAGGCTTGTTGAAAACAGGACTAGCTATAGAATATGTGGTGCTTGTAAAATGAAAAAGTAGGCCCTTTGTTCAAAAAGTAGGGGAAAAATGCCATTAAGAGTATTAAAATATAATTCTTTTCCCTTTTTACTTTGGTCTCTCTCCTTCTCTCTCAACTTCTGGTGTTTTTTATTTGTTATTTAATGTTGTTCTAAATAAAGGAAAATTAAAACTTTAAAAAAAAAAGAATTCAAGCAAGAAAAGTTATATACCCTATTTTGTTTGGGAGAAGAATAGTGTGTGTGTGTGTGTGTGTGTGTGTGTGTGTGTGTGAATTAAAGCATACAAACAATGTCACCTTCAAAAGTAGGAACTTGAAGAAGATCTATGCTTATTTTGAGAATGTACCCAGTACCAAAACAGTTTGAAAATTCTTGTTTGGAATTCTATCTGAGCCAATAGCATGTTCTATTCAACATTCTTACTTAGCTTTTTTTTTTTTTTTCCCCAAACACATTTGGATTCAATTTTTTTTAAGTATCCAAAATAGTTTAGAACCAATTCTGGTCACAAGGTAATAGAGCATATATCATTACACAACTCAAAAAGGTAATTCACAAGAATTACTTCCTAATAGGCCATCTTAAAAGATACCACTTATTTAAATGCATAAATTATACTGAGTATATTTTAAAATATATTACATGTAAATAAAAGAACATAACTCTGTGTTAGATATTTTTTTAAAGGATTTTCTTAAAGGATATCAAGTAGCTCTCAGAATCAACAGAGAGATTACAGAACCAGGCCCAGAAATTGGGCAGGCACCACAGACAACTAGACTGTAGGTAAAAGCCATGGGCAGGGAGCAAGGAGATTAAGTTACTATCTCCCCTGCTGGTCATCTTGTCCAGTGCCATGGATGCTGCCACCACTTCACACTGTCCCTTCTGGCCATTTCTACCACTTGGCATCTCTGATGGTGCAACTAAAAACAAATGAATCCTTTGCTTATATCTCTTGCCCCTGACTGTGGCCCCAGATGGGAGCATTCATTTAGCTAAACCAGCGGGCAGGTAGTGAAAAGGGAGTTTCTGATCCCCTTGCTTCTGCACAGGGAGGCAAGACCTGGAGAAAATTAAAAAGAACAGATGCCCTTACTTTCAGTCATACCTCTCAAATCCTACAAATCCTCTTATCTGTAATTCAGACAAATTCATATCAAATTCATATGATCAAGAGGTTTTTTATACACTCTTGATCATATGTATTTTTAAGGAAATACATTCGGTTTGATTCTCTAGTCACTTTTGAAATGAGCCGGGTGTGGTGGCGGGTTGCTCCTGGGCCAAAGCAATCCTCCCATCTCAGCCTCCCGTGTATCTGGGACCACAGGCACCCGCCACCACACCCAGCTCATTTCAAAAGTGACTGGAGAATCAAACCGAATGTATTTCCTTAAAAAGTAACTCAAGTAATTGGGAAAAATTAATGATCATGTTCATATCCAGTTACTTTTGCTACTACAGGGTTTTATTTTTATTTATTTTTTAAAATTATACTTTAAGTTCTGAGAATTTCAGAACCTCACAAAAAGTCTTATGATGGTAAGAGATAGCAACCTCACATCAGATGGATAAGTAAAAATTAAGACCAAGTGGTTAGATTTCTTTTTGCAAATAAGTAAATGTGGAAGTATTTTAAGCTGCTTTTTTCACTTTCTCAGGAAAATACATTCGGTTTGATTCTGTAGTCACTTTTGAAATGATATAACAAACTTTTCTTAGAATTCAAGCAAGAATTCTTGAATTCCAGGAAGAATATTCTCTTCCATCATCACCTTGATTATTATTTCCATCATAATCATCAGGACTGCCTTTCATGTAGCACTTCCATATGCTGTCACTGTTTTAAATGCTTCACAAACATTATGATCATTCTATCTTTACAAAACCACTGCAAGGTAGGTATTTTAATCTACATTTCACAGGCTTGGAAACTGAGGCAAGGAGGCTAAGTGATTTGCGTGATGATCACAGGTCAGTCTGACCTACAGGCTAAGTACATCTCTGCCATTCTACAAAGTCTCATCAAAATGTCTCATGAAAAGAATTTCAAAGTTAGAGCCATTAGAAGGAAAATTCAAATGAGTATAAAGAGAAAAGGCTGGCCTTTCTCTCCACACCCCTAGGAGTACATTAGCATGTTCTGAACTCTATTACCATTAGATTAATTTGGTATATCTGTTGATGACTGTTGTGATGGGCAAACATTTCAACTGCAGAAATATAGAAGAGAAAAGAAATACATTATAAATATATAATCTCCATTGCTATTTTCAGTTTGCCATTTTATTCTAAAAGTCTTAGTGACAGTGATCATATGTTTAGCAGATACATTTGGTACCACAGATATAAAGCATTGCCTTCCCAGATACAGCATCTAAATTATAGATTATACCCCTCACTGCAAATTAATTATGCTGGCAATAAAAAAAATATGAGCAAAGAAGAGCAGGCACTGATATATTTTCCTCTACACTAACCTGTTTCGACCTACATACACAAGCAAATTAATGAATCCATACTAGCCAACAGTTAATAAATAACACCTTGTCACTATTCATTATCTTTATTCCAAAGATGCAAACACATTTTACCAATAGGCCAATAGGTATCCAGGAAATTGCCTTTTAAGGGAATATGACTTTGTTTCTTATTTGTCAGAAGCAGAATCAAAGTCTAAGGAAGATGAATTTTAAGACAAAGTCTCACAAAGATTAATTTTTTAAAAAATCTTCTTAGGTCATACATGTTCTACCTTGGTATATGTGTATCACTATACATTACCACCGATGTGGTCCATTTTTAATGAGACTACAAATACTGTAATGCAGTTCCTATTGCACAAATGAAAGTATTAGTACTTAAGCAAATCTGTTCAGCCAATATTTACATTACTATTCCCCACTGCTTGAAATGGAATACAAAGACCTCTCTTGCCCCCAGAGAAAAATATTCAGCAAATTTTTCCATGAAAAAAATATTTTCAGTTATACTCCAAACAACAAACAAACACCAGGTAGTTATTAGAAACACCAGACATACAGGCATCAACTTTGAGTGTCTGAAAGACACAAAGAGGCCACAAAGAATGCTTTGTTAACAGAATGAATCTCTTTGTTTAACAGCCTTTTGCCAATTTTGCTAAACAGTGAATATACTGGTTGGATGACAAACAGTTCTTTCTCAAAGCCATCTGCTCCTCTGAGTCAATCCTGTGTGAAATAGTTTATACTAAATTTGTCACATCACACCTCATTTTCAGGTCAACACAGTGTCTGGAGTACAATTCCAACACTTCTGCTTATTCTAACACAGAGATTAGTTCAGTCCAGCAAATAACTTTTGAAAGTTTGGGAACCAAAATATAGTGATTGGCTACACACTCATAGATCAAGCCAACCTGATCAAGTCCTCACTGCCATCCCACCGACAGATGCCTTTCTTAACAATAAGCTCCTTCCCTATTGCCTAGTTTTATTCGTCTAGGAGAACACGATGAGTAAGCTCTTAGTGAACGCACATGTCTCTTCCATCTGTAATAGACGAGTAAATTAAAAAGACAAAGTATTTTCTTACAAATATAACATTATATAAGCTGTATTTATGAGAATTATTTGGGGCACAAGCTACTGAAGCCAAAGCAAACTACCTTAAGCCAGAAAGGAAATTTTTTAGAGGGCACTAGAGAGTTTCACAGAAAAACTAAGTCATGAAAAGGGCAGGGTTGAGGTTGGACTCCAGAAATTGCTGGAACCAGAGAGGCTTAAGTATCATTAGGATTCAGTCTGCTTCTCTCAGCTCTCCCTCCACCGTGGCTTCTTTCTTTTCTCCTGAAGTAGACTACTTTTCTCCACACAGTGGAAAAATGGCCACCAACAGCTCCTGAAGTTTTGGGGACTATCTTTACAAGGAACTCTCACTAAGAATTAAAATCAACCCATGCAAAAAACATTGTTCCACAAAATCACTATTAATTTTTTAGATTCCCACTCATACTAATTTTGTCCCTTTTTTTTTTTTTTTTTTTTTTTTGAGATAGTGTTTTACTCTTGACGCCCAGGCTGGAGTGCAATGGCGCAATCTCAGCTCACCGCAACCTCCGCCTCCCAGATTCAAGCGATTCTCCTGCCTCAGCCTCCAAAGTAGCTGAGATTACAGACATGCACCACCACGCATGGTGAATTTTATTATTTTTTAGTAGAGACATGGTCAGGCTGCTCTCGAACTCCTGACCTCAGGTGACCTGCCCACCTCGGCCTCCCAATGTCCCATTTCTTTACCTACAAAACCACACAAAAGCCTGGAATCAGTGCTAGCACCTAGCCATTCTTTTATTTCCTTGAAATTCACATTTCTCACAAAGGACGTTGTAATGGCCCATAATTCACATTTTTATATACAATCTTATTTTTACACATACTTGTTTTCAAAGCCTAATACAAAAAAAAGAACAAATAAAGTGTTAAGAAACCTAAAGTGTTAAGAAGCGCTAACTCTAGAGCTAGCTTCACCTGTAACTCATTTTGTGACACTTATCAAATCAATTGACCTCTCTGGAATTCTTTTAAAACAAAGATGTTAAACATTCCCTCAAGCCTCATGACTACTGTTAATGAGATTTGTATTCATAAACTTCTAATCATCCATGGAGATACTCTGTAATGGAAACAGTGCATAATAGCTGGTAACAACTGAGGAACTCTTTTTATAATGCCATCCTTCTACACACTGTGGAGAATGCTACATTTTCCCTGAAAAATCAGGAAGAGAGCAATTATTTTGACAATGTAGAAGTAGGTATGAAGCAACAAGGGTCACAGAAATACATAGGCCAGTAACCACCTTTGGAGAAGGGCTTACTAAGACCTGACCATCTATCAACTTCCCATGTTGCTATTTTATCAAAAACAAAACACTAACTATAAAAATTGAATGTCCTTCCAAAAATGTATAAAAACAAGCAAAAATTCCATAATGACAATGATAGACTCATTGATAGTTACCAGTTATTAAATAGTTACTCTATCAGTCACTTTTTTGAGCATTTAATCTATATTATTATATTTAGTTCTCTCAATAACCCCATGGGGTAGGTCACTTTGTTCCCACTTTACTGAAGCTTAAAGACCACTTTCTCAAGCTATTAAATGTTGGAGTTGGAACTCAATCCTAGGTTCATTACATTCTAAGGCTCATGTTGTTAGAAACAAGAACTCAGAGTTGCAAGGAAAACTAGCACTCAAACAAAGGATTTCTCAGCAAGGCAAATTTACTTCTGCAGAAGGGCGCCGCTCACACTTCTGGCCAATGAGACAGCACACCAAACAAAGGAAGGAAAAGGTTTTTATCCCTAATGTGGTTAGTCCCTGCTTCTGTGTCCTGTCCCCATTTGCTGGAGACAGACCACAAAATCTAAACTGACCTGACTGGCTACTTTTAAAATTGAATATGGCTACTTAGGTGGGAAGAGAAAAGCTGTTTGTTACAGCACAAGGCATGTTTGGGCATGTCAGGGTGCAGCAAAGGTGGGAAGGGCAGTTTCGGCAGGAAGGGCAGTTTACAGAATGGGTAGCCAGGAGTAAAAGAGGACTCTTCCCAAATAAGGAAGAGATGTGAATTACAGATTGGGACTGGCGGGAAAAGTTGTTTACAGAGCAGGTGGCTTAGGAGAAGGGACAAGGAAGTTGATCTCAAGAACAAAGAACAAGGAAGTCAGACATTAAATCTTTGAAGAGGAACTTACTATATCTGACCATGTTCATACTGTTTCTGCTATACTTTGTCACTTCACTTAATAGCAATGCATATCATTTACAAATACTCTACCTAAATGTACAGATGACATTCTCTGTATTTGGGTGTTACTTTGGCCTTTTTGAAAACAAACCTATACATTAATGGGTATATATTGCAAACTGCACCATAAAATACACAAGTTACAGAGAGATTCTAGTTTTAATTTCAAAATCTTCCAAACATTCAGAAAATAATGAAAAAGACATCTATGAAAATACTGTCTAGATATAAGAGATGACAATATGCTGCCATACTTGCTTCAGATAGCTCTTTTAAAAAACAAATGAATCCTAATGGTGGAGAAATATTTTAGACAAAGTTTGCATCTGCATGTAACTGTCAGTATTGATTTAGCTTAAATTATCACATGTAGAATGTAGTTGAAATGTTAAAAGTCTCTTCTGTAATGTTTACTTTCCTGAAATGGGTTAAAAATCAATGTTGTTTTCTTTTCCAGAAGCAATTTCCATTTGAATTGTATTTCTTTCTAAAAATGGAATCAGAACAGAGGCTCCACCTTTGCAAAGTCAAAATATCTGGTGCTTTATTGAAAAATCTTTTCTTCAGACATCTAGAATGGCATAACATATCGTCTTATTGCAACAAAACAAGTTGCTCATTGAGATGTTCAATTCTTACTCTACTTGGTGACAAGTTTAGTTTGTGTGACAGATCCCTCATATCTTCCTCCTGACTTTAGAGACAAGAGTGGAAATGATGGCGGCCAAATTGGTTAAAGAGCACCAAGAGTTTGTAATATAAAATAAGTTTGAGGAAAAGAGTATAGCTTCATTACAGGAGAATTTTCACTCTGTCACCAATAAGCAGACATTGTGCTGTATTGGTCACAAACCATCCTATCATATTTTAACATTTTATAGATGTTTTATATTTGATTTTATAAGTCTTGATGATTTTTATACCACAATTAGGAACTTACTAAAATGCACAAATTGTCTTTGACTATAAAGTTTATTGGTAGAGGTCATTTCTACCTCTGAGCTTAATAACTTTAGAACATTTTTAATTCTCAATAAAATATTAACATTCATGTAAAAAAAGCTGTAAGTCCCACTTACCCTCAACTTTTTCTCCCCTGAAGTAATCACTACCCTAACATTTGTGTTATCATTTTCATACATACTATTATACTTTTATCACAAATGTATATGTAATATTTTAAAATATTTTTATGTATTTTTAAATATTTTCAGTATGGGCATGGTGGCTCATGCTTGCAATCCCAGCACTTTAAGAGGCCAAGGTGGGCAGATTGCTTGAGGCCAGAAGTTTGAAACAAGCCAGAGCACCAAACCAAGACCTCGAAAAAAAAATTTTTTTAAATAGCCCAGCATGGTGGCATGCACCTGTAGTCCTAGCTACTCAGGAAGCTGAGGTGGGAGGATTGCTTGAGCCAAGGGGTTCAAGGCTACAGTGAGCTATGACTGCACCACTGCACTCCAGCCTGGGCAACAGAGAGATAATCTGTCTCTAAAAAATAAATATTTTCATAAATATAATCACATCATATATATCATTTTATAACTTGCTTTTGCCAGTCAACTTTATCCTTTTAAGATATATTCATGTTGATACCTGAGATAATACACTTACTTTGCATTAGACTTGCATTCTTCTGTCTTGAATGATTTCTTGATTTCTTAATTTTATCTATTTAATAGATTTTATTAGGTAAATTGCAAGTCACTAGCAGGTCACTTAATCTATAAAGATAGTAGTGTTTAGTTTGTGAAAACACACTCTTTAGTAGCAGCAAGGTATTTCTGCTTACCCAGTTTTTTTGAAAAGTCACTTTCTGGGTCTACCTGACTTGCTTGTAGGGATGAAATCTCTTTCAGTGGCTAACAGTCAGTTCTATTTGAATCACCAAAGTAAAAAAATTCCTTCCCTGTGAACTAGAGTTCAGATGCTAGTCTTTCAATTTGTGACAGTTGCATGTGAATTGGAAAATGAAGCCATGAAGGTCAACTGCAGAGTTCTCAAATAAAAGTGCAGGGGTACCAGAGGAGGAATAAAAGAGAAAATACAAGATTAAGAGAAAAATATATACAAAGAAAGTGATCCGGTTACTAACTCTGATTTGGAGTGAGCATTCAAATCATGTTCATTTTGCCCTGGGTCATTTCTCCATGAACTATAACTGAGGCATCATTTTAGTTTGCCCTGTGCTTCTTTTTCCTTTATCATTTCAATCAACTGACTGAACACTTCCAGCAAGTTCTACAGTTCTCGCTCTTCTTGCTTTTCATAAAACTTCTTGTACATGTCCTTTGTATTTCATATTTGTAGAGGAAGTAAAATCCAAATTAAAGTTGGCTTTACTTTGTGATGATGTTCCTTTAATAGATTTTTTTTTCTTTTTTAAAAAATAAAAAGCTCCATTCTGCCTGGAATTTTTAAATTCCAACTTGCTAGAAGATAGAGATGGCTGAGGTGAGCAAGAGAACTTCTCTTCAGTAATATGGTTTCTGATATGGTTAGGCTTTGTGTCCTCACCCAAATCTCACCTTAAATTGTAATCCCCATAATCCCCATGTGTCAAGCTGCAGATAATTCAATCACAGGGGAGGTTTCCCCATGCTGTTCTCATGATAGTGAATGAGTCCACATGAGATCTGATAGTTTTATAAGGGCATCTTTCCCCTTTGCTCAGCACTTCTTATTCCTGCCGCTTTGTGAAAAAGATGCCTTGCTTCCCCTTCACCTTCCACCATGACTGTAAGTTTCCTGAGGCCTCCCCAGCCATGTTAAACTGTGAATCAAGAAAACCCCCTTCCATTATAAAGTCAGCCCAGTCTCGGGCAGTTCTTTATAGCAGTATGAAAACGAACGAATATAGTCCCCTTCCTGAAGTTATATTATTATCACTGTCCAGACATAAAAATTTCATGAACAGAAAAACCAAAATTGAATAAATTTTGAAAAATCAAAATTGAATAATTGGGGTGCCTTTTTATTCCAAGATACAAAAATAATGTTTATTAGCCTACTAATGACCCTCGGCTTTCCTGAAAACTGTTAATCCATAAAATTACTGACTTGGGCATACTGTGTGCACATTTGTGTGAAATTCAAAGAGATTATCTTTTACCAAGTCAATATCTCTCATCTTTATATGGTTCTTAATGGTCATCAATGACTTTTCAAATCAGAATTTCATTTAATCCTTACAACCATCAGATAACATAAATGGAAAGGATACCCTTAGGGATTTCTAAGGGAATAAATTGATTTTAATCAAAACTAGGTGACTTGCAGGACACAGAGCAAGTGTGAGAATTAGTGATGAAACCAGAGCTGCTGACACCTGATAATGTGAGGATTTTTGTCAAGATTTTTTTTCATATCATTTGTTATGCCATCTGGATTAGTTTGCTAGGGCTGCCATAACAAACTACTATAGACTGGGTGGCTTAAACAACAAACATTTATTTTCCACAGTTCTAGGGGCCATAAGTCTAAGATAAGAGTTTTTGGCAGAGTTGGTTTCTTCTGAGGCCTCTTTCCTTAGTTTTTAGATGGCAGTCTTCCTCCTGTGTCTTCACATGGTCTTCCTTCTGTGTGTCTGCATTTCCTCTTTTTAGAAAGATACCAGTCATATTGGATTAGGGCCCACCCTACTCAACTTATTTTAACTTAATTAAACTTTAAAGATCCTATCTCCAAATACAGTCACATTCTGAGGTTCAAGAGGTTATAATTTCAATATATGAATTTGAGGGAATGCAATTTAACCCATGACACCATCATTGCCAAATTTTAAAATTAAGATAATACTCTTAATTTCTGCCATTTTAGCATAAAGCTTCCATTTTTCAAGTTTCTTTTCTTTGTCTATTTGCACACATATTTTACAAGTAATACACAGTGCTGTATTGTGATTTTCTTTTTCTTACTAAATATTCCATGAGGAAAGAGCTGCTATCTCATTTGCTAGCTATGTCTACAACATCTAGCAATTTGCCTGTTCAGTTCAATACATTGAATTGAATTGACTGAATGTAAATCAGTTGGTTGAGTTGAAAACAAACAAATACACACACACACACACAAACAAAGCTTTAGTTATCAATATTCCAATTTAGATTCTTCTAAATATTGCCCCGAAATACTAAGAAGAGAGAGTAATGACTTGCACCCAGTAGGCACTCAATAAATGTTAAATGAGTGAGTGAATGAATGGATTCTCATGTAAGTTAGCAGGATGCTTTAGGTGCCAAAAGAGACATTAAACACTATGCAGCTTTTTGAAGTTGTTAATAATCATTATTTGGCAAATTCCTTAATAAGATAAATGTCTACCTTTATAAGGTGATGAGTATATTAAATTTTTTTCTCTTGATAGATTCAAGCAACTCAAACACATATGATTATCAGGTAAGCTTGTCCTGTAGAATCAGCTACAAGTAGATCATTTTCCAACTAATTCATTCTCATTTCCAAAGGAAGTATTATCTCTAGGGCAAGCAATAAAACCAGCAGACAGCAGCAGCAGGAGACACTCTCTGGATATAATACGTGGTGCCTGATCTAGTGGTATGGCCAAATAAAGATAGATGGAAATTGATTAATTTTAATACTACACTGTGCAGGGCACTGTGGTCACTGCAGACTTTCCACGAACATTGTTTTTTTCCAAAATTCTCATTTATCCACGTTAATTAAGTTTTAAGAGCTAAACAGCAGTCTTTTGTTTTTAAAATGGCCTTATACCTTAAGTTCTAAAAATTTAACATGGAAGGATTAAAAAGAAACATAAAATCACAATTTTAGGTACTGAAAAATGTACTAGTTCCTTTCCATGTATCACATTATTTAAATCTTCAAAGTGGTTATTATTTTAAGGGAATTAAAGCTAAAAGACATTGAGTCTGCATGTCATGTTATTTGAACCAAGGTTCTTACCTTCCAAAGCCCATTGTCTTTCAAACACATGGGGTGGATCCACTTTTTATGGTATATTATGATCAACCTGTGGACTGCATGAGCACTCATCATTTTCTCACTTTCAGTACGAACAACTTCTCAAACTGTCCCAGACCATGAAAACAGGGAAGTTCTTGTTGTGAAGAGCTTTCTCAACTAAAGAGGATGAGCTTCTACAACCCAGGAAAAAGCATAAGTAGTTAGCCCTGAAAGAATTCAAGAATCCACATACATTCTCAACATCTAAGATTTGTTCCAATATCAGGCCACATTGAGACTGACTGCTTAACAACAAATTCTGTCTCCCCTTCTCTCATTTCCATCATCTCTAGCTCCTCATTGCCACTACAGGCTGCAGTTGATACTCATTTTAACACAAGTTTATACACTGTTGAGAAAAGCATAAGAAAAAGCCATTACAGATTGATTTGCCTGGATTTTGACGTCTGACATTTTGAAGTTATAAATTCTTTTGAGAACATGAAGAGAGTTACTAATCCTCTCCCCCTAAAAATGCACATTCACAGATATACCAAAAACCTCAAATAAAATTTAAATGAGAAGGCTAAAACAATCCCTTTTTGCTTCATATTGACTTTGTATAGAGCATGTTTTGATGTCTTTGAATCATTATTGATCTTAGACATCAAGAAATAAAGATGAGATTAATTTGGAGGGACATCATACACACACTTGGAGAATGGTCCAGAGAGTTGAGGACCTCAGAACTAAATATGTAAATTTATCTTATGGAGACAGATGCATTATCTTATGGAGAAATTCTGGGTTTCTTTGGAGGAAGTCAAGTTCTTTTACAGCAAAAAGATGAATACATATAATTCATCTTACATATCAGTACTTAATATTCATGTGAAAAGTTATGTCAAAATACTGTTTCAACTGAAATTTCCAGTTTTCAACCAGCTTCTATGGTGCTGTGTAGAAAAACTAAATTGCTGGGTTCTAGATAAATATAGTAAACAAAAACTTGTTTATATATTAAACATCACAAAGATGATACTGAAGTTCAATATTTTTTAAAATGCCATTATGCCTTAGTATCTAGAAGTATAAAAACATTCACAAATAATATAATCATGGAAGTGATTGCTTCAATTTTATAGTAAATTGTAACCAAAAATCCACTTCAAATAAAAAAGCAGCCCTTATCTAGAACTTCAGGGACATGAAGATATAATCATTAACAGAAATAAACCCACTATACCTACATTTCAATATAAAGTTTAGTTCAAGATCATTTACTCTCAGATGAACAGACAGTTCTCTAGTCAAGGTAAATTTTTCTGTTAAGGTGGTGTACTTCTTGAAAATATTACAAGATAACTAAAATACTTGAGAGATGCATTTGGGGACTTAAGCTAAATACAACTGAAATGAATTATTTGTGCATGCAGATCCTTACTTATGAGTAGTTTCTAACTGCTTTTTGCAGTGCAGTCCTTTTCAAAAAGAGTCACTAGAGATAAAGAAAAATGTTATAAGAAGGATTACACTCAATATGAATTACACATGAAAGAAAGACTACCTCCAGTGAACTTCATAATAAAAGAAGCCAAAAGACATAGCAGAGCAATGAATCACTTGGAAAGAAATGTCACCATATACACATTTGCTGCTTGTGGAATTGATTTCCATAGACCTTGGAGAGCCTTGTGCTGTGTGTCAGATCTCCTTCACGTCAATTCATTTTGACTGCCTCCTAAAGGAAAATGTAGGTTCTTTCATTTCACTGGAAAACAACAATGATGGAATTAAAATATTCAACCTTGTCTTTTAAAAGTAGCTTATTATTCTATGGAGTCAAAGTGGTTTATTGTGTTAACTCATGAGTTACTGTTTCCAACAGTCCTGTGTTTGAGACACTGCTCTGTCTGTAGAGTCTACTACAATCCAAGCTCCACAAAATCAGGACCTTGTCTGTCTTATTCATTGATGTATCTCTAGCACACAGAACCATGCCTGGCCCAGAAAATAATTGCTGGATACTGGAAGAATTTATTTGACATCTATAAACATAAGTTTCCTTATGTGTACAATAAGCCAGCTTCAAAAAGAGAGCATATGGGTGAAATGTGATTAAAATGTGAAAAGCATCTGACCAATGTAAGAACTCTATAAATACCTGCTAAATTTGTTACCTGAAAACCAAGTCAAAATTCTTACATATGCAGTTAAGCACACACTCTGTCTCATAACTTTAAGGTTTCACAAAGTATGCTTCATTCTTTCCTCAATTAATTGCTTATTACTATTTTAAGAATATTCCATGTTGCCTATTCTAGCCATCAGACATCTTCCCTGGTCTCTCTACCTCGGACATTTTACCTCTTTAAAGCCAAATTTCTCACTGTATTAAGAATACTGCTAGTGAATAGTAAGCAGCCACATCACTCTACAAGACAAGAAACATCTAGTGCATAGATGTAAGGGTATATTCATTTTTTACTATTTTTTTAACTGAAGATTTTTCCTCCTCAATTTTTACCTATGTCAGGGATTTCGGATTAAAATATAATGCTTGCATTTTGCCCTCTCCTAAATAAATGCCACAGCTTTCATAATTGCTATTATAAAATTTATGGGGTTTTTTTGTTTTTTGTTTTTGAGTCAAGGTCTTACTCTGTCCCCAGGCTGGAGTGCAACAGCATGATCTCAGCTCACTGCAACCTCTGCATCCTGGGCTCAAATGATCCTCCTGGCTCAGCCTCCCAGGTAGCTGGGAATACAGGCATGCACCACTATGCCTGATTAGTTTTCATATTTTTTTGTAGAAATAGGGTTTTGTCATGTTACTCAGACTGGTCTCGAACTCCTGGACTCAAGGGATCTGCCCACCTCAGGCTCCCAAAGTATTGGGATTACAGGTATGAGCCACCGCATCTGGCCTACAATCTGTTTTCTTAAAAAAAAAAAAAAAAATGCTGATTTTATTTGTAAGTTTTGCCTTTATATATTGAATGTAATTTATTTCACATCCAGGAATATATTAACAATTACTTTTCTAGGTCTCAAAGATAGCTTCTACTGCTGATAATGTATCCTCCCCCACTTCCTTCCCACGGCCATCAAATCACAGAAAATTCAAAATGCAAGGAATGAGATCATCCATTTGTAGAAATAACTCATAGTCAATCAATGTGACCAGAGTACAAGCCTTCAGGAGAGTAGGTCTGCACTACATTTGCAACTAAGAATAACTGTGTCCAAGTAGAGTTTCATATTAATCTCTACAAAAAAGAAAGAGAAAAACAAATGAAGACTGTCAAGATGGCCCCTCTGAAAGAGGATTCAACATCTGACATTGAAGTCTGTCTCCAACACTTTGGGGTCCAGTGATCCCAAAACACAGAGCATCTCAACCCCTCCACTCAGGCCCAAAGATCATACAACCCACTCTCCTGGTCTTATCCCAGGCTCACTGAGCAAACTTCTGATCATAATTTGCCCTTGTGAGATTTCCCACAGATAAAATGTATTGATCAGCAAACATGATTTTTGGATCCTTTCAACACCTTCCGTTCTCAATGTAAATTAATACATTGGCATTCTGGTTTTTATTTACCAATCTCTATTAGTTTGTTCTGTGTAAGTCTGTCCCCTGAGGTAGATTTGTTCTTGGTCAGCTGACAAATGATGTTTCTAAGCTTGTCAGGCCAGGGCCAGGGCCAGGGCCAGGCCCAGGAGCGGGTGAATTCTCTAAGGTAACCTGACCTGAGTGTATGCGTTTCCATTCAGGAAAGCAATGGCCCTAGTCATTTTATGTCCAATCTGTTATTCCTTCTGTCTTCTGTCTTCATAGCTTTGACTAAGAATATATCTCTACACATGCTTTTGAGTGTACAACTTCCCAGGCAGGATGATAAAGGACAATGTTACATGGCAGGATTGATGCTTTCAGGGTGGACAGCTGGGACACAGTGGGCTGAAATGATCTGGCCTGTTGCCACTGGCCACATGCTGACTCCTCTATTCACCCTAGAACACCATGTTAATTTTATTATTTTGTATGATATAAAAAATATTGGGAAGTGCTTAAAGTACTTCACTGCTAAGTCACTTATTAGATCCAGTGTTTTCAGCATCCAGTAATAAACATACAATGACCTTCAAGTCCTTCCACAAGATTTCTCTTTGCCATCCACTCAATGTTATCTCTTGCCAAAATTTAGCCATACCTCCCAATCTTGTCAAGTAAGCCATACTATAAAACAATACATTTCTTTTCTTCCTAATGCTCACCCTGAGTTCAAAACGACTTTCAACTATAATAGCCACACTACATCTGAGACCACTTACTTTGAGAGGCTTTCCTTAATGAATCTAAACCAGAGGCAAATTCACAGCAGAAGTTACCAGTTTGATTGCAAGTTGTTCCCAACACACATTCTCCTATTTTTACATAATGATAGAAAGGTATAGGAACATCTCACCTATGCAAAGATCACATTTCCAAATCTTCTGTGCAGTTAGGTATGGGCATTTGGATTTTGCATTCAGGTAATATTTTAGTTACTGAAAACCAAGCACACCCTAAGGGATATCAGTCTCCCCTTCAACACAGCAGGAATTCAAATGTTTTCAAAATTCAAGTTTTTCTTTCAAAGTACAAACCACACTCTTCCTGAGAAAACTGGGAAAATATACTTTTCTCCATCTCATTACAATCTATAAGGTTGTTTCTTATAACTTGGCTATATGAGCACTTTACCCATAATATCTCACCTCAAAAGTGCAAAAATGTCTTAAAGTAAATGGTATCAAAGAGTGAAAGGTCTGAGAATTTGCCCTACTTCTAAGGTGACAAGTTAGCCTGCCACAGTTTTATAGATGTTGGCAGAAGACATGAGACTCCTGGGTCAGAGGCAAGGAATTTTGTTATTCATAATGCCGCAGGCAGCATGAGTTTCATGTTCATATCAGCTCTCCTGTCTCCATGTCTCTTGAGGCAATGTGTAGGGGCCCAGATACATGCTACATATACAGTGAGTCTATGTCACACCTGAGGGATACTAAACTTAGTAAACACCCAATCTTTTATAATGAGCTAAAAGCAAACTTGCCCTTTGCCCCAGAAGGAGACATTATTTTTATTTTACTGGATGGAAAACAAACCTACTCTTGGCTATAGAGGGAGACACTATCTTCTTAAGCTGTTTCTTATACAAATCCTTGAAAATAATTTGAAAGACATCTATAAGTGCTGCTGCTGATAAAAAGTACAGAAATGCAAGAAGTCCATGGATAATTATGTCCTAAAAATAATGGGTCAGACTTTAGCACAGACTCTGTGAAGAAAGAAATAGAAACATCAGATTGAAGTACCTACTATTCTCTTTCCCCTCCCCACCAATCCCCTGCTAATGACCAAAGAAAAGAACAAGAGTAGTATTAATTATGTTTAAAGAAAAAACAAACTGTGCAACCAAAGTAGGCATGAACATCAAGTAAGTATCCAATGAATTTGAGTTAAAGTGTCAATTAATCCTTGCTCTGAGAAATCAACCCCAATCCTTATGCAGGCCTGTCCCTCATGCCTCAATCTCTGGCAAACTAGGGGACAAGGATTTGAAAGTGGTGCTCAGAATAAAAGGATCTTTCAGACAGTTGAATGATCAGGCTGGTGAAAGACACAGTTGGGTAACCAACATGAGCACCCAGAGAAACAAACCATTTGAAAAGAGGACTCTTGCTAATTTCTTTCTTTCCATGGTGATTTTTTCTTTATTTTCTCTTCTCCCTTATTCCCCATTCACATTACCCAAGCTCGTGTAACTGATAAGTTGACAGTATTGTACAACCAGCAGAGTTTTAAAGTGCTTTGTGTATATTAACTCATTTAATACAACAATCCAATGAGATAGGTTCTAGCATCATCCCTGTTTTATAAAAGAGAAAACTAAAGCATAGAAAAAAAATTAAAATTTTCCCCAAAGTCATACAGCTAGTGAATTACATAGCCAGGATTTGAATGTAAGAATTTTAACTCCAAGGTCCATGTCTCTTATCACTATACAACACCACCTCTAATGTTAGCACCATGTCATGTGACTTTCATAACCTTATCCACACCAGAAGAATAATATACAAAGACATAGCCACCTACATAGAGATTTGGTACATTTTTGGTCAGTGTTTATTCCCTAAAATTGAAACTATTATGCCCATTTTTTAATGTATTCTTGCCCTTCTCATTTGAAAACATTTCCAAGTTAACTGCCAAAGATCCAATCTATACTTTGTAATGAAAAACAATATTCTATTGTAAGGATGTAACAATCTATTTGTGCATTATTCTATTCACAGGCATTCACTTTGTCTCCAGTTTGTTCCTACCACAAATATTCCAGCAATAAACTTCTTTCACATAAATCTTATGCACTCAATGCTTTTATTTCTATGGGCTCAATTCCCAGGAATAAGTTTGCTGATTAAAGGGTATGTGTATCTCTATATTTAGTAGACAGTTCCAGACTGCATTCTGAGTCACATTTCAACAGCAATATATAAGAACCCCCTGTCTCTTCAACCCCATCAGAGTAGATGTAATTGCTCTTTTTAAATGGCACAATCTGATAGATATAAAGTGATATCTCACTGTTACTTTAAGTTGCATTTTCTAAGTAGTGAACTTCAGATTCTTGACAAATGTGATCAGCCATTTGGATTTGTTCTATCAATTACAGAGTTAAATCTTTTTGTACATTTTTAAATAGAGTTGTTTTTGTTTATTATTCAGGGCTCTGCTTATTATTTAAGGGTTCCGTTTATTTTAAAGATTAGTCTTTTTTCTGTCATTTGCATTTAATTTTTTCCCAAATCTATATTTTCTATTTAATTTTGCGATGAAAATTTATTTATACAATAGATATTAATTCATAAATACCTGAATGTATGTCTCTTTTCTTTTATAGATTCTGAGTCCTATATTTGATAAGAGCTCTCCATCCCTAACCTTTACATGAAGTAACCTATATTTCCTTCTAAGATTTTCAATGTTTAAATTTACATTTTACTCTATCTGAAGTCTGCATATATGATGTAGGGCATGCTTCTAAATTTATTTTCTTCCAAATGAATAGACAATTGTGCCAAGATTCTTTATTAAATAAACCATTATTTTCCTATTGAATTGAATCTCTATCATATATTAAGTCCTCATATTTACTGGGATATATTTCTGGACACTAGTATGCTTCATTAATCCATTTTTATTTTTCTATGCCAAATACCACTGGAATTACTAATTATTTGAAGACTACACGAGAAGGGAAAGGAAACAAGCAGCAATCTGTACCAACCAGTAAAACTAATAATAAACAGGAAAAAAGGAGAAAACAGTAGCATAAATAATAAAATCAGATAGAAGTACACCTGAAAATCAGACAGAGGTATAGCTATTGCAGGACTAAATGCTACCATTTTCTGTCTTTCAAGCTTTGCTGCTGTTGTCCCCAACATTGCTACCACAAGCTATCAAATCACCTGGAGAACGACACTAAAATAATAAATTATCTTATATCATCACTAGAAGGGAATGTTTTCAAAAAAACATGGCTTCCTGCTTTACATAAATATCAAGGCTAATTTTTTGTATTTTTTAAAAACCAGTGCCACAGTAAAGCAAAAACTTGTTTTGCTTAAACAGAAGATACTAAATCAATGTCATTATTTCTATAATATGCCCCAAAGTTTTTATAGTTAATATTATGTTATCTGAAGAATATTAATAGGCAACTATGAACTAAGTGGTAGCTGCTAAGATTTTGGGATGACATTATTTAATCTGAGGAATATTGGTAGGTGAAAATCAAATAAATGGCAGCTGCTCAGGGTACCATTTTGGCCTTGCTAACTTCTCAGCAGCTTTAACAAAGAGATGGGTAAATTTCAACCAATCAGAAAATGGTTTAACCATTGAAACATGTTGTTTCTCTTGCTGTTTTTGTTCCCTGTAGAAGAGCTTACGTTCTACATCTGGCCATCTTTTTGGATGTGTGAAATACTGCAGTAAATGAAGCTTTTTGCTTTCTCCTTATGGATTTGAGATGCTTTTGTCATTACCATTACGTTGCTATTATTTTAGCAGTGTTATCTTGGGTACTGTACATTGTTTAAGGTAAAGTTATATGAACAATGAAAATAATACCTATAGAATTCAGGTATATTTGGTTCACCTGTATTCACCCTCCTTAAAAAAGAAAATAATAAGCATCTTGGCAATGTCGGCTTTATTCAAGTAAAACTTTTCCTTCAGTAAGCTCAGTTTCTAAAGTACATATACCCTTTGTTAAGTAAAGTGGTTCATTAACAATATGGAGAAAAGAAGAATAATGGGCATTCCTGTCATTTCTTGGCATCTAGTCCTGATTTCAGTTGGAGATTAAATTGCCTGATGTCCTCACTTTAATAATTGCTAAGGCTGATTTTTATGAGGCTACCATGAAGAAACCTTCAAGTTTTCAAAGGAATGTCATTTAAAAGACGGAAAATTAGATGCTGATATGCCTAAGTAACTGCTAATAATTAATTAAAGTGAGTTTCAATTAGCGAGTTATTTAATATCCCACCCCTTTCCTAAAAATGTTAATAAGGTGGTAGTCAATAAGCATTATTGGGGCATTGTGGTACTAATACATATACAAGTAATGATCAACATTACATGCTTCTTAGTCGATGTTTACTTAAAAAAAAAAAAACAATCAAAACCATCTACTTCATGCAGAGGAGGTGCTATACTTCTATCACCCTAATGGTGTGAAAATGTAATGATGTTTTCCTACAAAGGAAAACCTCTTTTCTTTGATGTTTGAGCTTGGCTTCCATTACCGCAGCTTCCGAAAGCTGAGAAGAAAACATACATTACTCACACTATCAAAGATGTCACTGTGCTGCTGAGAAGCATATACTTAATTGTGGGATTTTAAATGATGTGTCTGCTTTTGATTTTCATGGTGACAACTCTTTACTAAAAAAAATATAAGTAGTGCTACCTAAAAACAGAAGATGCAATGTCTTCTTACTTCATAGAGGTATATACAGAAAAAGAATGACAAATCACTGTACTCTGTCATCTTTGTGATTTTATTTCATTCTGGGACATTCAATTTAACATGAACTTCTCAAAACTGCATAAGAATGAAACCCCCATTATACTGAGAAATACAAATTAAAATAGAATCTAAATGATTAGGCACTAAATGCATAAGATATTCTAGTAGACGTTACACTTTTTCAATCCAATTAGAAGGTGGTATTGCAAATTATTAATAAATGCTAGTCTATGAAAATCACTCTGTCTTAAACATACACACAGTCATTCAAACACACATAGATGGTGGCTTAAAAAGAGGATAACTTAACTTGCAAAGTTGTTGCAAGGATTAAATTAGATAACACACTGCAAAGCACCTAGTTCATTATTAGGTAAATAATAGATTGCATTATTTATAAATTTCAGAGATAAGGACAAATATAAAGTGAAGAAATTGGAGTTTATAATATTTCATGGAAGACAGGAAATAAAAGGAGAGGGGTAAAGAAATAGGGTGAGAGATATAATGAGTTAGAGAAAGAGCTCCATGTGGGAGAAGAGGACAAGAAGACTGGGTAGGGGCAGTGAATAATCTACTCCAATGGAAGCCCCACTTGAGCTCTTTCAACCAGAAACTTTTGCATCTGAGAGGTCCTAGTGTTTGTGCCAGTGATGCCTAGCAGACTTTTCTGACACTGCCCAAAATAGAACTCCTTGTCAAAGAAGTTATATAAGCTTTCACAGAAGCAACACAGAAAATGGGTTGATCTATTCAGCACTTCAGTGCATATTCTCATACTAGGCATCCTAAATGAATTCTAGCTATAGACAGAGTCAGTGGTTCTGCGGGTCGGCTGTCTATGCATCGTCTACATGCCATGCCTCACATGTCATAATGCGCATGTGTTATGTCGTAGGTTCAGTTCTGTTCAATAAATGTACTAATCTAACTTTGTGATGAGGAGGTCTGCCTTGTGTTTTAGCTATTTCCTGAAGTCTGGAGAAGGGAGGGAAATATACCACACTTGTATCCCATGGAATGAAACTTTGAAGAATTCACAAAAATCAGCAAAAGAAGTATGCTACACAAGAAAATGTAGACAAAGCAACAGAGGAGGATGCTAATTCACTAACTTGATTAGAAATTGCTAATAAATGTTTAGAAATCTATGTTCAGCAAATTAAGGTTAGGTACTTATCAGTTCAATTTGAAATTGAGGCAAAATTTGACTAAAAAGCCCTGTGTGCTCCTATTCACATCTAAACCTTGAGAAGAGTATTATACAATTCAAGTGCTATTACAAATATTTCAGGACAAAGATTAGCTAGGTTCTTTGACTACATTAGCCAATTTTTTTCAGATAAAGCTCATACTATGAGATTCTATAATTGTTTGAGCTGATGTTAATGATAAACTTTGTGTTATCAATAATATTAAATTTATTCTGCACCCCAAAAGTAAGGACTATATTACTATAAGAAAAGAACATTCAAGCCAGGCACAGTGGCTCATGCCTATAATCCCACCACTTTGGGAGGCCGAGGCAGGTGGATCACCTGAGGTCAGGAATTTGAGACCAACCTGGCCAACATAGTGAAACCATGTCACTACTACAAATACAAAAATTAGCCAGGCATGGTGGCACGGGCCTGTAATCCTAGCTACTCTGGAGACTGAGACACGAGGATTGCTTGAACCTGTGAGGTGGAGGTTGCAGTGATCCAAGATCACGCCAATGCACTACAGCCTAGGTGACAGAATAAAAGAACGTTCAGAAAACAAAAAAGTGGCTCTTGGAGACTAAAAATGCAATAGCAGAAATTTAAAATTCTACATAAAGAATCTCTCAGAAGAAAAAAAACACAAAAATACGAAGTGGAAACTATAACAGAAAACATAATTAAAGAAACAATCCATATTAGATTATGATAGTAGGAGTTTCAGAGATATCACCAAATATGGACTAAATCATTCAAGAAAATTTTCATAACTGATAGACATGAGTTTCCAAATTGAAAAAGGCTAAGGGCTCAGAGTAATGGATAAAACGGATGGTGATGCACAATACGCTTAAATAACATTGAATATATATTTAAGCACTGCAAAAAACTCCAAGTGAGAAATCTTCAATAAGATGAAACCAATATAATTTCTCATGATTTTCAACATATGAGAGATTATTTATACATCTGGAGAAGATTTTATGGTTGAATTGGTGATAAATACAAAAAAAAATGAGCATATGAAAGTCAAAACAATTATTAACTCCAGGAAAACCAAAGATCATATCCAAAAGAAAAATCAGAGTTTGCTATATGGGTCAGCTATAAATATCAATGACTCTGTCATTTAATGTAAACCCTAATAATTGATCTGAACAAAACCAACATATACACAACAACTACACTGGAAAAGTGCATGTATGTGCTAAGGTCAGTGGTGATCCTGTGAAAGAGAGGAACCTTCATTTTCCAAAGTTATCCATTATTTAACAAAATGACAGGAAACATTAAAATATTTTAAAAGTTGGAACTAGTTGCTTACAGAGAGCAGAAAATGAGGGAGGGTGTCAGTGCAGGAAGAGACTGTTGTCATTCATAACAGCTTAATCTGAGTTTAAAATTATTTTCACATATAACTTTTATAAAAATAAAAACGCCCTTAAAAATCAACCTACTTAGGCCCATTGCAGCCCCCATCAACTCAAACTCAAGACTTTTCATCAAGTAAGTTTGGATTCCTGCCTCCCTAATAGTCCTTATAAACTAAAAAGAGCTAGATACTTTATTTAGCAAATGTCAGTCCTTGATTATTCTGCCCTTTGTCTTGAGATTAAACCAAAACAAAATTTTAAAAGATAGTCTTCTAGCATTATATGTGTATATATGTATGTGTATGTGTGTGTGTGTGTGTGTGTGTGTGTGTGTAAAGCCATTTCAAATATCCTACATGGATCAAAACAATTTACTATACTAACCAACAATGCTGGTACTTGGAAGGCTATAAAAAGTCACAACTGAAATATTCTTCCTGTCACCATTTATTAAATTGTATTTAGTATTGACAGACTGCCATTGTTACCATTTAAAATATTAAGCAACTTTCAAACTATCTTTAAAGAACTATATATACACAGTCTGAGCCAAACACAAAGTTAAATAAACATTAGCAACAAAGCTAAGCTGCATATAAATAAAAATTGAAATGTGATATAAAATATTAATTTAATGTTCCAAAGAACACAGGTTTGAGAGGATACATGACAGAAACTTCTATAGGCATTGCTTGTCTTAAAGGAGGAGAATTCAGAAATGAAAAGTTTCTCATGGGTGTCAGCAACACTTTTTCTTTTCCTCTGTATTCTCATGATCATTTATAAAACATGTAGCTTAAAAAAAAAACATGTAGCTTAGTTTTACCTTAACAAATATGATTATTGAGGCCAAATCTTTAAGCTCTATGTATTTTTCCCACATATGTGTAGTTCAACCAAACCTTGGTTATCAGCTGGGGCCATGAAGACCCAAAGTAACTGTATGCCAGAAAGTTCCCCATTAACTACTTAAATACTGTAGTCCCTTAGGATCCTGAAGTCCAAAGTTGCAGCAAGGGTCAGATCTGGGACTTGAGCAAGGCTAAATGTTTACTTAAAAATTGAGATAACTCACTCTGATGGTAGTTTCTTTTGCTGTGCAGAAGCTCCTTAGTTTAATTAGATCCCATTTGTCAATTTTGGCTTTTGTTGCCATTGCTTTTGGTGTTTTAGACATGAAGTCCTTGCCCATGCCTATGTCCTGAATGGTATTGCCTAGGTTTTCTTCTAGGGTTTTTATGGTTTTAGGTCTAACATTTAAGTCTTTAATCCACCTTGAATTAATTTTTGTATAAGGTATAAGAAAGGGATCCAGTTTCAGCTTTCTACATATGGCTAGCCAGTTTTCCCAGCACCATTTATTAAATACAATACAGAATGGGAGAAAATTTTTGCAATCTACTCATCTGACAAAGGGCTAATATCCAGAATCTACAATGAACTCAAACAAATTTACAAGAAAAAAACAACCCCATCAACAAGCGGGCGAAGGATATGAACAGACACTTCTCAAAAGAAGACATTTATGCAGCCAACAGACACATAAAAAAACGCTCATCATCACTGGCCATCAGAGGAATGCAGATCAAAACCACAATGAGATACCATCGCACACCAGTTAGAATGGCAATCATTAAGAAGTCAGGAAACAACAGGTGCTGGAGAGGATGTGGAGAAATAGGAACACTTTTACACTGTTGGTGGGACTGTAAACTAGTTCAACCATTGTGGAAGACAGTGTGGCGATTCTTCAAGGATCTAGAACTAGAAATACCATTTGATCCAGCCATCCCATTACTGGGTATATACCCAAAGGATTATAAATCATGCTGCTATAAAGGCACATGCACACATATGTTTATTGCGGCACTATTCACAATAGCAAAGACTTGGAACCAACCCAAATGTCCAACAATGATAGACTGGATTAAGAAAATATGGCACATATACACCATGTGGTATACTATGCAGCCATAAAAAAGGATGAGTTCATGTCCTTTGTAGGGGCATGGATGAAGCTGGAAACCATTATTCTCAGCAAACTATTGCAAGAACAAAACACCAAACACCATATGTTCTCACTCATAGGTGGGAATTGAACAATGAGAACACTTGGACACAGGAAGGGGAACATCACACACGGGGGCCTGTTGTGGGGTGGGGGAAAGGGGGAGGGAAAGCATTAGGAGATACACCTAATGTAAATGACGAGTTAATGGGTGTGGCACACCAACATGGCACATGCATACCTGTGTAACAAACCTGCACGTTGTGCACATGTACCCTAGAACTTAAAGTATAATAATAAATAAATAAATAATTGAGATAACTCAACAATCTGGTTTTTACACTTTATAAATTAATTTGTATTTACTTTATCTGGGTAGTTGCCTATTACCTTCACTGCCACTGAAACCTGACCTTTCATTCCTAGGGAAAAAAAAGGTATTTTGTGATATATAATATGGTCATATAACTATACTATAAGCATTCATTATTTATTATTATTCTGAGTCAGGAATTGTGGGAGACCCAAACATTTACAAAATACAGATCTCCCTACAGCTCACAATATGGAGGAGGTTAGGAGACAAATTTCTGGGAGTCAAGGCTGTAATTCAGAGCTGTACAAGAGAAAATCAAAGAAATCCTTAGATACTCTGTCCAGAAGTTTCAACCAATAACGAAATTCAGGACTTATGAACTGAACTTTTCTGGGACCTGTATCTTAGATCACTTATACTACTTAAATACTTTTTTCTTGTAACGATGACATTTTTTTACTAGATATGTCTTAAGGCTCCTGGCAAAAGATACAGGATATTTCTGATGAGGTTTGGTTTCAGAACTGAACTCTCCTCCTTGGAGACATTTAGGAAAATACAGCCAGAGAATTAAAACTGCAGTGATCAAGGCTTTTACCACACACCCATTTGCTAGGCCCATTTCCCCCCTAAAATCAAGTTTCGTTGGAACGCAGAGCCCTGCTCATTCAAACCTCCACGGTGGAGTTGAGAAGTTGCCACACATTGCTGGGCACTCCTCACTGGACACCTCTGCGGGGTGCTCTACAGAACTCAGGGCCGTGATCACCAACCTGCAGCGTTCCCAGTTCCCTTCCTTAATGCCCACCCCACTCCTTCCTGGGTCGCCACGGAGGAGTCCGGAATCTGTCCTCTGTCGAGGGTTCCAGGGACTCCGATACCTGCCCCAGCACCCCCAGCACTTACCCCATCTTCACCTGAGCCTTCTCAACTACGTGGCCCACCTTCTTTCCTCGTTCTGACCCCACTACAACAAGGCCCATGGCGGTGCCACCTCACGAGGAGAAGGACGATCACCTTCAGACCCATCGGCCTCTGAGGCCACGGACCACGCTGCCCCATGCTCCAGACGGCCGCTGGCTCCTCCTCACACTCACACTTCAACCCCTGGGAAGACTGGCCTGCGGACCTACCGGCCGCGTCTCAGTAGGACAGAAAAAGTCCAGACAGCAGGAGCGCGACCCTCACACCCTCACAGCTCCGCGGCGTTCACCACGTGGGCAAAGGGGCCGACCGGAAGACGCCCAGTGCACATGCGCAGTGAGGTCGGTGCCTGCCTTGGGGGCTGTGGCGCCCGTCCTCGCCCCTCCTCGCTCTACCCCATCCAGCGCAGCGCAGTCCTCGCCCCTCCTCGCTCTACCCCATCCAGCGCAGCGCAGTCCTCTGCCCTCGCCCCTCCTCACTCTACCCCCTCCAGCGCCGCGCAGTCCTCTGACCTCTCCCAGGTTCCCACTGAAGACTTCGGAATGTGTCTTCTGTGGGCGGTTTCATATGCCTCCGTGACTCAAATACCACAAATCGTTTCCCCCTTCAAAACCCCATGTTCACTAGATCCTCCTCCCTTCTATGGCCCCCCTTCCTCCCCTGTCTGGGACTCCCACGACCGCAAGGCCATGGCTGCGTCGCCGCCTGTTAGGAGAAGGACAGGGACCTCAAGTCCCTTCACCCTGGGAGGCCATAGACTGCGCCGCGGGCTTCTCCTCACGCTCTCTCACACTTCAACTCTGGGAGGACTTATCTGCGGACCTAGTGGCTGACTCCCAGTCAGCAACACAGAAAGAAGTCACGATGTCTCCTTGCACAGCTCTGCGGGGACAGAAGGCAGACATCAAGGCACATGGACAACAAGGGACTTGGGCAGCAAGGGGTATGCACACTGAGTCAGGCACATGCAAGGCCAGCCGCGGTTTTCCCTCTCTCCTCTCACCCCAGACTCCATCCCTAAGGTGTTTGTAGTAGAAAGGGACTAAAAAGCTTTGTTCTCTCTCTTGCCCTACCATTCTCATGCATCCAGAAACACTGGGAACAGACAGTCCCCATGCCACCATTAGTGGAGGATGTGTCTGAGAAAGACATTTTGTGACAGAAATAAATTATTTTAATATCTTAAAAAAAAAGAAAACCTGAAAAAAGAATATGACAAACTAAAATTAGATGAAAGGAAAGACTGTCATTTTTCCTCATGTTTTATAAAATAGGTATTGCTTTGATGTGTTTTGTGAAATTATACTTTGAAATATCATGCTATTTTCCTTAACTTTGTTTACCAAAAGAAGGGTAAAAATGATAATTGATAAAGATATTTCTCTTCAATTTAAAAATCCTGAAATTTGTTATTCTAATAAATCTCTCCATCAAAATGAATATACATTACAATTTACAACTCTGAGAGCCTGTTTTGGAAAGTAGGTTTGTCTGATACTATGATATTCAGACATTTGAAAGGGTTTTTTTTCTCTTTAATAACACATTATTTGGCATTATTTTCATTCTTTTTATGTGAAATTTGACCCAAATTTGCCTTCTTATTTGTATAAAATTCTTTTGATATCACACTTGAAAGAAAGAAGATAATGACAGAGTAGACTCCTTTTTCCACAATAAACAAGCTACAGACTGACTCTTTTGATTATGTTTTATGATGTGCAAATCTTGATTATACAAAGGTTTTATCTAAATTACAGAATTCCAAAGCCAAGACAAAAATTAAAAATAATTATTGTTTGCAAACTGACTCAAATAAGAAAACGTACAATATTATTCTTTAAATAAGAGCATAAAATGCTTTGAAGAAAAAAAAATAAAAGGAAAGTAGCTAATTGGCCAGGATTTGGTAATAATGTTTCTTAAGACAACAAAGAGGAGATAATGATCCTCACACACAGAGCTCTAGGGATGCTTAAATCTTAAAACTATTGAGAATGCCATTTCTGCTTCACCTTGGATAGTGTTCCTAAAATAAAACATTTCCTTTTCATTTGTTAAGATGTGATACTGGTTATGTGCCCTTTAAATTTGCTTCATTAAAATCCATTTGCCTTAAAGGTGATTTGGTATCAGAAAATCTATTCATGTACCACACCATATTAATAAGCTAGAAGAGAATAAAATAGATCTATCTCAACAGATGCCAAATAAGAGCTCTTGGAAAACTTCAACAGTCACGAGAGAAGAATGTCCACTGTTAAAATTATTATTTAATAATATTAAATAATTTTAATATTATTAAATAATTCACTCAGTGAAAAGAAATAAGATATATATATATGAAAGGAGAAGGTAAGATTACCATTACTTGCAGATGAACTTTTGTATACATAGAAAGACTCAAAATTATAATAAAAAATATAAACTATAATAAATAATGTAAAACCAATAAAATTCAATAATGTGGCTAGTTATAAAATTATTACTCAATATCAATCATTTTCCTATGTATAATCAATGAGCAGCTAGAAAATATAATAAAAAACTGTATCTCATTTACAATAGCAAAAAAAATTTTAAATATGAAGAACTTATGTAAAGAAAACATTTAAAATGTACTGAAATATAAAAGAATTCTACTCTTAGTAATACTCAAAATTCAAAAGATTTAATATATTATATAGAATTATTTTTTAACTTTACAAAATACTACTAAAGTTCATTTAGAAAAACAATGTGAGGATATCCAGAAAAATATTGAATAAGAATATTAATGAGAGGTGACTAGTCCTACCAGATATTAAAATATATTTTTAAGCTACAATTAATTAATTTACTTTAGTACTAGGGGAATATTCAACAGACAAAAAATATTGTATGAATATATACCTAAAATAATATGAGGCCGGGTGTGGTGGCTCATGCCTGTAGTCCCAGCCCTTTGGGAGGCTGTGGCGGGTGGATCACCTGAGGTCAGGAGTTGAAGACCAACCTGGCCAACATGGCGAAACTCCTTTTCTATTAAAAATACAAAAATTAGCCGGGCATGATGGCGGGTGCCTGTAATCCCAGCTACTCATAAGTCTGAGGCAGGAGAATTGCTTGAACCCAGGAAGCAGAGGATCCAGTGAGCCAAGATTGTGCCACTGCACTCCAGCCTTGGGCGATGGAGTGAGACTCTGTCTCAGAAAATAAATAAATAAATAAATAAATAGAATAATATGAAAACATCATTGATATTAAAAATCGTTTCTCAATGAGGAAGGAAAAATATTATTCAATAAATGACACTGAGACAACTGGTTAGCTCTTTCAAAAAACTTAAATCTAGATTTCTTGTTTATTTCATTCACCAACATAATGTCCAAAATGCATCAAAGAGTAATAGAAATGCAAAAAGATTAAATGAAAAACGTATTTGTAATCTCAGAGTTTAGCAGGTATTTGTTAATAGGAAACATAATTCAGAAGTCATGAAAAAGTGAATTAATAAATTTAGATAAATTCAACATTTGAGCATGGTGAAAAATATAAAGTCAGATGACAAATTAGGGAAATTTTTTAATACATATGATAAACTATTATTCTTAACTAAAACAATCCATGAAAATGAATAATAAGCAATGAAGTAATAATAGAACTAAAAAATACAATAAAATCAGTGCAACAAAAAAGTAGAAAAGGCAATCCACAGATTAGGGGTAGGAAAAAAATCATAAAAAAGCATGTCCAATCTTACTTCTAATTTTCAAAAGCAGATGAAACTACAATAAAATGATGTTTTTCACCTGTTCTATTGGCTAATTAAAAAGTGAACATATACCTGTTCTAACCAACATGTGAGGAAAGTGAATAAATTGGTAAAATACTTGTGGAAGGAAATTTGGCAATGTCTCTCAAAATTGTAAATGTACTTTTGACACAACAATTCTGCAGCTACCAAGTTACTCTACAGAAATTACAACATAAGTATCCCAAAATATGTAAAAAGATATTATCACAGCAAAAATAAATAAATAATGAAAAACTAGAAATAATTTAAATGACCTTTCATAATAAAAAACAACTTGTATAAATGAGAACAAATGTATTGGGAACTGGTGTTGGCATTTGACAGAAGTAGATAGTTGCTGTTACAGAATTACACCCAAATATATTTAGTGAAAAATATAAAGTACAGAATTATAGTAATATTAGTATACTCTAAGAGTTACGTATGTATGTATAAGTTTCAATTTTCTAGAACAGTCAAGAAACTGTTCACAGTCATTTCCTTTGGGGAGAAGTATACCTTTTTGTGTCATATGAACTTTCTAATCATGTGCATGTCCACTTTAATTGTCAACAAAAACCTTTATTTTATGGAAATATGATCCACTTTTGTTTTCTTTGTTAAAAATAATAACTAATTTGTAAAAAGTAATTTGCCTTTTGTTATATGGATGGACAATTACAAGTGTTGGCAAAGATGTAGGGAAAGTATATACCCTGATGTACTATTGGAGAAATTGTAAATGGTTTCATATTGCCCCCTGATGTACTATTGGAGAAATTGTAAATGGGTTCATATTTTTGGTAGTCTGGCAATAGGTGTCAACTAGCAATTCTATCTCTAAGAATTTATCCTAGAATTACACAAAGATAACAAATTCTAGAAAACTGGGTCCCAGAAAAATTAGCAATAATTAGCAATGTTCATAATAGTCAAAAGTTGAAACAACTTAATGGCCTATTAATAAATAAATTTAGGCTTCGTAAATTGTGATGAATCTAAACAATAAATTTAAAAGACAATATATATTTATGATCACTAATATGAAAAATACTGGTATGCCACATTGGCTTTCAAACATTTCTAAAGAGGACTTGTATTATATATATATATATATATATATAAAGGACACAAAGAAATTCAAATATTTTAGCCCTTTCCGTAAGATATATAGGAAGAAAATAAAATGGGAGGGAAAAAGAAAATTGAAGAACAAATTCTATACATAATTATGAGAGAATAAAAGAGTTGCAGATCAACATGCACGGTATAATCCCCTTGATTAAAATTACATATGTATTTATTATCATGGAAAAATTAACAGCTGTTGCCTATGAAGAGTGGGAGTGTTTTTCATTTTCTTTTGTATACCTGTGTATATTTCTTGAATTTTCTATGTCAGTAAATTGTATATTTAAATTAAAAAAATTAATAGTAAATTTTTAATCACATGCTTCGCTATTTCAGTAATGAACAGAACATTTTACCCTAAACTGTAACAACAGACTACTAAATCTTTCATAGAAGGGATTCTATGAAAATCTTTTAACATATATTAAAATATAAATACTAGGTTTAGAAGCCTATTCTTTCCCCAGTCCCCCTCCAAAGAAAATCCCAAATTTGAAATGGTATTTATTCTACCAGAGACCTTCACATAATTATAATTTCATCTGGGTTCAAATGACACAATGCTAAGGCTAAGACACAATGCCTCTATTCAAGGGGTATATAAAGTCTACATAGAAAGCAAAAGAAAAATACAAATGTAACTACTTTATAGGATAAGGCAGAATATAGATGCCACTGGAGTAATAAAAACAGCAAGCATTAATTTTAGGGAACATCATTTTCTGAGGAATGAGGAACCAGAGGAAAAGCAGGAAATCTCCTGGAGAAGGAAGCGTTTTTACATCCCTTGCATAATTTTCAACCTTTCTTTTCCACCTTGAAGCTTAATAAGCTTTTGGGATTATTGGTGATGTTCCATTATTGTCTGGGAAAATGTAGAGGGCTGTTAACCTAATCAATAAGAACTTCGAGACATGCTGATTTCCTAGGGAGGAAGTTACTTGCAGATGCCTCATCTCCCAACTCAACTCATCACATTATCACCCCAATACAAACTTCATTAAAAATGAAGCAAAAAAAAAAAGAAAACAATAAATATTGCTTTTCTTATTGTCCAGATTTCATAACTCATAGAAAAAGTTGGCAAAATGTAAACAAGTTTCTCTACATTTTCACCATTCATAGGTTTAAAATTATTTTAGCCAACTTTACTGCTACACAGTAGAGATTTCCAAAAAATTATTCGTCTCAGTTTCACCAATTCCATATTACCCCAGAATTTTTCTAAAAAGAGTTCCATTCATCTCTCTCTGAATTTCTATCATTATTTCAATCTGAGAATGCAGATAAAAGAAATTGCCAAATGAGGAAGAGATTCACTTACCTTTGATTATTATCAGCTCCAATTTTCTATTTCCTTTACCTAACTCTAATTCAAAGTTTCTGCTTTGTCTGAGAATTTTTTAATTACAAGAAACAAAATAAGGGTTATTTTTAACAACAGTGCAATTTATATTTTAATGCCTGATGCATTATTTATATATTTTTTTATATATATATATATATATATATTTTTTTTTTTTGACAGAATTTTGCTCTTGTTGCCCAGGCTGGAGTGCAGTGGTGTGATCTCGGCTCATGGCAACCTCCGCCTCCCTGGTTCAAGCAATTCCCCTGCCTCAGCCTCCTGAATAGCTGGGATTAGAGGCATGCGCCATCACTCCCAGCTAATTTTGTATTTTTAGTAGAGACAGGGTTTCACCATGTTGGTCAGGCTGGTCTCAAACTCCTGACCTCAGGTGATCCGCCTGCCTCGGCCTCCTAAAGTGCGGGGATTACAGGCATGAGCCAACGCGACCGGCCTTTATATTTCTAACCAGGAAATATACCAATTTTAAACTATTAAAGAATTAAAAGAAAAAATTATAGATTCTCACAAGAAGGAAAACACTCTAGAACCCAATTAATTTATCTCCTATTCCCATCTGAACTGTGTAACTCAGAGCAAGCTAAGGAGAAACAGTAAAAACTAGAGAAATGTTTCTCTGAAATCAGCACCACTTACCAAAAGTCAGGGATCTCAACTGTAGTTTCCTTTCGTCAAACTAGCTTTTTTAAAAGAGGTCAAATTAGCTTTTTTATTTTATTTTATACTAGGGAATTTTTTTTTTTTTTTTTTTAGACGGAGTCTCGCTCAGTCGCCCAGGCTGGAGTGCACTGGCACGATCTCAGCTCACTGCAAGCTCCGCCTCCCAGGTTCACGCCATTCTCCTGCCTCAGCCTCCTGAGTATCTGGGACTATACAGGTGCCGGCCACCACGCCCAGATAATTTTTTTTTTTTTTTTTTTTTTTGTATTTTTAGTAGAGACGGGGTTTCATGCATCTGTCTATTGTATCTACATTAACTTCAAAGTTCTTTAACGTTGTCTCTCTCTCCCTTTTTTTTTTAGATGGAGTCTCGCTTTGTCACCCAGGCTGGAGTACAGTGGCCCCCGATCTCGGCTCGCTGCAACCTCCGCCTCCTGGGTTCAAGCGATTCTCCTGCCTCAGTCTCCCGAGTAGTTGGGACTATGGGCGCGTGCCACCATGCCCGGCTAATTTTTGTATTTGGTGTAGAGATGGGATTTCACCATGTTGGCCAGGTTGATCTCGAACTCCTGACCTCAGGTGATCCAACCGCCTCAGCCTCCCAAAGTGCTGAGATTAGAGGCATTAGCCAGTGTGCCCAGCCCAACGTTGTCTCTCTTAATTATGCTTTGGGTTAGATTTCCCTTCACTTTCCAGACCTGGGCCTCCAAGGGGCAAGAGAATTACTTCAATATTTACACAAACCAGCAGTGCTAAATCCTACCCAAACAGAGATTTAGAGGAAGTTAATAGTCATTTCTTAAAGATTGATTCTTTAGAACTCTTTAATTCTAGAAAACCAAGCTTGTAAATAACATTTAAGATGGTATTAATAAACATATATTTCATTATTAATGTGACCATAACAAAGTATTTATTTGGCTCTCAGAAAAAGGTAAAACAGCCTAAGAATGGCTCCCAACTTTGTAGACCTAAATACATTAGACAGAAATCATATGTATTAGACATCGAAGGCTTGCTGTCAGGTTTGAGGGCAAAGGACATGATGGAGACTTGCCTTAACAACCAGGAATAATGTCTTTCTTATTAATATAGAGGTAAACCCATTAGGACCTCACTGTAAATCCTATCTAAAAATAGGATGAAGAAAGAATTTATTCCTAAACTCAACTGATTTTTTTTTTTCAAAAAAACTTTCATTAATAAAATAAGCACAAGTGTTAAAGCATAAATCAGAACCTTCCTGCTTTGGATTTCACTTTTAACTTCTCCCCCAACCACCTCTTTCAGATCTGTCCACCTCTATTGCTCTCTCTCAGGCCTGAACCTAGAATCTGCTCTCTACGTAACTCTACTGAGGCTATATTCCTTAAATACTCCCAATTCAACCATAATCGTTATAAATACTTCCAATATTTGTATCTTTCTTGTCCTTTCATAACTGACCCAGAGAAGATTCCACAAACACGATTTCACCTATCCTTAAAGCCTCAATTACATTCTTACATACTAATAATTTTATAGATCATAACAATAGCTCACTTCATCAAAAATTAAATTCAATAAACTATTTTTGAGTTGCCTAAAATATAATATTAGACTGTGGAAAAACAAAAATGAATAAGATAAGCTTCTTGTCCTCAAAGAGTTTAGCTTCTATAGATAAAACAAAATAAAAATAATAATTACAAAATGAAATTTTAAATATAACTACTGTGTCATTTTTAAAAAGGAACCAAACTTTCATTTATTGAAGATGGGAGTGCTAAATGGTACAGCCACTTTGGAAGACAGCCACTTTGGAAGTTTCTTACAAAACTAAATGTACTCTTACCATATGATCCAGAAATCATGCTTCTTGGTATTTACCCAAAGGAGTTCAAAACCTAAGCCCGCACAAAAATCCAGACAATGAAATATTATTCAGTGCTAATAAGAAATGAGTTATCAAACCATGAAAGGCATGGAGAAAATTTAAGTGCATATTACTACGTGAAAGAAGCTAGTCTGAATATACAGACTGTATGATTCTATACATACTGTATGATTCCAACCATATGACTTTCTGGAAAAGGCAAAACTGTGGAATCAGTCTGACTTGATTTGATCATTTACACAGTGAATACCTGCGTTAAAACCTCACATGGTTTCCCACAAAGATGGACAATTATTATGTGCCAATTAAACTTTTTAACTTTAAACTTGAGGAAAAAGAAGATCAGTGGTTTCCAGGGGTTAGAAAGAAGAGAGGAATGACTAGATAGAGCACAGAGGATTTTTAGGGTAGTGAAATTACTCTGTATGGTAACAGAATGGCAGATATGTGTCCTTATAATTTTTTCCAAATCCATAGAACATACAAACCTAAGAGTGAACCCCAATGTAAACTGTGAACTTTGAGTGATAATGAAGTATCAATGTAGGTCCCTTAGTTGTAACAAATGTGCCACTCTGCTATAAGCCATTGGTGGTGGGAAGAGGCTGTGCACAGGTAGAGTCAGGGGACGTACAGGAAATATCTGTACCTTCTACTTTATTTTGCTGTGAACCTAAAACTGCCCTAATAAATAAAGTCTATTTTTTTAATGGGACTAAAACAAGTGACCACAGAGAATATAGCAATTCATTCTGACTATGGAGAAAAAGATGATGCTATGGATGATGAGGCTAGAAATGACTGATCCTGGCTTAAACAGTGTTGTGTATGCAAGAGCGGCTATCAAATAAAAAATTGTAGGATTCCATCTCTTTTAAAAAGATGATTCTAAAGGAGACAAAAGGAATGAGGAAAGGACTGGAAAAGAGACTAGACTCAAATGCTAGTAAGGTAAGGAGAAAAGTGAAGCTGTGATAGAGTTGAATGACTTGCAGTTTTGATGTGACACCATCAGGGTGGGTCAAGTATAAACAGAATGAGTTGTCATTCTATTTAAAACTTTTGAAAAGGAATGCCAATTATGGCTGTCCTTGGCTATAAACCTCTTTTTGGAATTGGCTAAAAATCTACCAATTAAAAATGTTCTTGTATTAAAAAACTTAAAAATATAAACACTCATGGTAAAATTAAGAGACTATCAGTAATTTACGACTTAGTCTGAACTAGCTCAACCAGATAGCCTTCCATTAATATTCCAGAAGAAATTGTTTGGGGACATTCTAAGGAGAAAGAAATCATAAAATTTTAACAGTAAAGGAAAAACCAAGACTGGCAAGAGCAGGCCTAAATGGCATGTAAAAATAGTGTTTTGGGGCTACAAAGAGCAGCTTGAGGAAACAGAGCACCCATGGCAGGGATGGGGCCATACTTAGCTGGGTGCAACACTTGGTACAAATCACATCATGTCCTCCATCAATGTGCAATACAAACTGATTCTTCCTTCACAGGCAACAATTATCAAGAACAGGTTTGAAGGGAAAAGAGAATCAAAAAATAAAAACGTGCAGCCTCGGAAAACTACGGTAAGTAAAGAGAGTTCTGTCTTTATGCTTAAAGAAAAAAAACTGACTTTTTTTGTAAAAAAAAATAGATCACAGAATAATCTTTTGTTGTTCTTTAAGCAATAAATGGCAGAATCATCTTTCCCCCACATTAGACACCAGCCTGGAGTCTCTCTTGAGTATAAAACAGTGATAGGTCTATGGAAATAGTCCCAAATTACTATTTCCCAAGAATGACTCAGAGTAAAGTTACCAAAAGTAATTTTGCAGTATTTCCAAAGTCCAGCTTCTAATTTAGATTTTTAGTTTTAGAATTCAGAAACCTACACAAATAATTACAGCAGAAAATTGTTTATGGCATTTCTCTAAATAATCCCCTAAATTTTTTTTAAACCTATTGAGCTACAATCAGCAACTGTTTCAATACGGTCAGCAATCTCATTGGCACTGCAGAAGCATTACTATCATTGATGTTCCGAGCATCAGTGGTAGTCATCAAAATCTCTAAATGGTTTACATTTATGCAATTTCTTTGCCTATTTTCTCCCTTTATTTAAATTCTTACAGAAAGACTACAGATTTATAGAGGAAGTTTTTGGATATAAATTATAAATAGCAAATTATGGAGGGAATAATTAAAATATGTCCTGTGGAATATTTGTTTCTCCTTCAAGATAATGGCATTCAGTAAAACCTGGTTCTTTACAATTGGTACTAAGGTATTACCTAACTGGAAGTCCAAACATTGGAAGAGGGATTTTTACAAAGAGTTTTTGGCTTAAACATTCCAAGACAATATTAATCCCCCAGTATCCACAGGGGATATGTTGCAAGATCCTCAGTGGATGCATGAAAACTTGGATAGTATTAGGCACTATATACTGTTTTATCCTATACTTTCATACCTATGATAACATTTGATTTATAAATTAGGCACAGTAAAAGATTAACAACAATAATTAATAATAAAATGGAACAATTATAACAACCTGCCAGCATCTTGCACTTTGGAGACATAATTAAGTAAAATAAGGATAACTTGAACTTGAATGCAAGCACTATGATATTCCAAGAATTCGTCTGATAATTAAGCCCCCTACTAAGTTACTAATGAGCAACTTAGTTTTTGAGTCTACAGTGTGGATATGCTGGACCAAGGGATGATTTATGTCCCAGTCAGGACACAGCAGGATGGTGTGAGATTTCATCAGACTGCTCAGAACAGCACATGATTTAAAATTTATGAATTGTTTATTTCTGAAATTTTCCACTTAATATTTTTGGCTCTCAGTTGACCCTGGCTAACTGAAATTGTGGACAGTGAAACTGCGAATAAGTGGGAACTACCCTACAGGAAAAGCAAAAAGTTGTGTCAGGTGTTAGACAGTAGGCCCTGTTCTTGTTTACTTTTAGTGAAACTTTCCCTGAGTTCTCTAACTGCTTCTGAACCTATGTCAGGTTTTTTGAAATTAATCTTACATCGCATAAGTTTAGATGTGTTTTTGGCTTGTCTCCTTAAATAGATCATAAACATCTTTAGCACAATGACAAGCAAGTAAGTATTTGACAAATGTTTATCAGTTTGATTGGTTATCTATTTGTGATTACTTTCTCTTTGCTAACCCTGGAGTGACCAGATCAATTGGGCTATTTAGCTAGGTTGATTGTTTTGAATCTGTACTTCAAAGAACCCCTCAAAGATTAAAAGGGGAAAAAGGGAGCCAAGAGAATAAGGCTCTAGTCCCCCATCTACACAAGAAAAACAAAACAAATAAACAAATGAAAAAACTATGGATCATTAACCTAGATAATATATGTAAAAGATAATTACATCACAGAGTAGAGATGACCAGCTTCTAGGAACCCTTCACTGCCACTAGGGAAATGGGTATGTTATATAAGATAATACAACACACTAAACGAATTAGCAAAGAATACATAGAATTTTGCATATGACTACTTGGGATGAGTCACAATCATCTTTAATTGAATATCACTGCTTACTGGTTAACTGACAATTCACTTTTCTGTTCTTCAGTCCATGAGACTCTGATTGTTATCCTTCTATGACAGACATGACAGAGATTTTTCTTATGAAATTCATAGACATGCCTAATGAAGGAAATTAAAATCTGACTTTAATATCATTTAGTAATTAAATACCAGCCTGTTTAAACTAAAATAAACAAACTAGAGATTACGATCTATGGAATTCTTAAGTTTGTATCTCATGATTGTAATTATCAAAAATTACTCGTTTTAGGTCCAACAATTAGCATCTACTTTCTTACCTTTTCTTGATAGTGAGTTTCTATTGTAAGTTAGCTTCTTACTCTAGGCAATACCACTGATGAAAATAAGGAACATGTCTGCTTTGTTCACGACAGAGCTTAGCGTGGTGTCCAGTACACAGTAAACATTTAATAAATACGAACTTGTTAAATGGATAAATAATGTAATATGGTGGATATCCCAATTACCCTGAGTTGATCTTTATACATTATATAAATGAATTAAATTGTCACTTGTATCCCAGAAATATGTACATCTATTATGTATCAATTAAAAAATTTAATAAATTAAATTTAATAAATTAATGCCTGAAAATTATTTTCACTAATGTTAACAGCTTTCAACAATAGATTTGTCATATTGCAAATTGCCTCCCTTTAAGCACCTTCTTATAATTTTCTCTATCACATCTCAGATACCCATACTTCAGCAAAGAAGGCAGAATGATATCCTGGAAAACAGCCTTGACTCCACAGTTACACAGCACTTAGTGCACACCTGACTTTCACGCTTGAACTCAAGCAAATAATCAGATATCTCAGATTCATAGATAGATGTAGTCTCCTTACTTGTCTTTGAGGATCACTGTGCGTATTAAGTAGAAAATATATATGAAAGTCCATGTCACAAAGTTTGGCACATCATAGCCATCAAAAAGTGGTGCATTTTCTTCCTCTCTCTGCAGCACACTTCTCTGTATATTCAGCTTCATTTGGATCTGATATCTACAAAATGGTTACTGTAGAATTCCAGCCCACAGGGCTCTGCCTCTGGAACCCGCAGCTCCTCCTCCCCAGCCAATAGCCAAGCACCACGCCCTTGCCACCAGCCGGTACCAACATTACATCTCCTTCACCACACCAGTAAAGAAATTTAAAACTCTTAGGTAACAAAAAAAAAAACAGAAGATTCTAACCTCTCTGCTTCTTTCATTTACTCAAACTCAGGTTTTAAGTTCTTTGTATTAAATCAAATAATGCACTTCTAAGGGTAATAGAAATTTTTGTCTAATTAACACTCACTACTTTCTCTAAAACAGACTTTTAAAGTTAGTGGCTGAAATTTCCTTTCTTGTGTTTTATTACCTTTTGAAATCAAAGTAATTTGAAATCTTGTTACCTATTACTATTTCATTGAACATTTCTTCAAAATCTTAAATAACTCAATTTCAATATAAAGTATTAATTAGCAATTTATACATTGTCAATGTCATAAGTGACCTTTATTCAGAGGTTGTTGAGGTAGTTCTGTGAGGTAACCAAATTAAATTTCAACCTTAGGCACAGGCAATTATTTTAAATCAGGTCCTTTAACAGTGACTAAATAGGCACTTGCATTACTTACAAGGTAACTTATTTCTCCACAGAGAGTTAACAACTGTTGTTCCTTTGGATAGTCATCATGCTTAAGAGTTTTCTATGAAGCCAAATCAAATGTATGCTTGCTCATCCACAAGCAGAAAGTGAGGAAATGCCTGCCTGCTCCCATAACAAAATATTTGATTTCAGTTTTGAAAAAACAGCTACCACTTGTCCCAAGGATATCTTTTTTTTTTTTTTTTTGGAAAAGGGGATTTTCTTTTTTTTTATAATTTCAATTTTCATTTTGGATTCGGGGTACATATGCAGGTATGTTTTATGGGTGTACTGTGTGATGCTGAGGTTTGGGATGTGAATGATCCCATCACTCAGGTAGTGAGCATAGTACCCTATATACAGTTTTTCAACCCTTTCCTTCCTTCCTCCCTCCCACCTCTAGTAGTCCCCAGTGTCCACTGTTGCCATCTTTAGATCCATGAGTACCCAATGTTTAGCTCCCACTTACAAGTGAAAACATGCAGTATTTTGTTTTCTGTTTCTACATTAATTTGCTTAGGATAATGGTCTCTAGCTGTATCCATGTTACTGCAAAAGACATGGTTTTATTCCTTTTTATGGCTGCATAGTATTTCATGGTGTATACGCACCATATTTTCTTTATCCAGTCTACCATTGTTGGGCACCTAGGTTGATTCCATGTCTTTGCTATTATGAATAGTGCTGCAATAAAAATATAAATACATGTGTCTTTTGGTAGAAAAATATGTTTTCTTTTGAATATATACCTAGTAATGGATTGCTAAGTCAAAAGGTAATTCTGTTGTAAGTTATTGAAGAAATCTCTAAACTGCTTTCCACAGTGGCTGAATTAATATACATTCCTACCAATGTATAAGCATGCTTATATCCCAACAGTGTGTAAGCATTCCCTTTTCTCCACAGCCTCACCAGCATCTGTTGTTTTTTGGCTTTTTAGTAATAGCCATTCTGACTGGTGTGAGATGATGTGTCATCATGGTTTTGATTTCTATTTTCCCTGGAGATCTTCTACAAAGCGGTATGTTTTCTGGCTTTGCTTGCCTTCCTTCTCTTTGCCTCTAATTGTATTTTATCCTCCAATCTACACTCTGATACTAACTATACACTTATCTCCCAATCTTATCCACTTTTTCATTGAGACTATTCTGGAATGGTTTTCCCTAGCCCTCTCATTGATGCTTCTTCCTTGATTACTTTGTTTCCCTAAAACAAAAATACAGAAGCAATTTTCACCAAACTGGAACTATCTTGCTAGTATGCTACAGTTTTTAACATCTTATGCCAGATGCTTCACAGAAAGATATTAAATCATTCATCATGCTATAATAATATTCAATGATTTATTTTTCAAAAAATATTAATACCTTTACCATTTCCATGAAAAAAAAGTTCAGATTCTATTTCAATCTATCTAGCCCAGAAAACAAGAAAGAAAGCCCTTCCGATTGTCAATAAAACTAGGATGACTTCATATTCCACTCTTATTTAGCTACATATATACACACAATTATTTTGAAAAATCTATCACTGCTTGAGCCCAGCGCAATGGTGCATAGCTGTAGTCTCAGCCACTCGGAAGGCTGAGGTTGGGGATAGCTTGAACCCAGAAGTTCAAAGTCAACCTGGGCAACAACATAGTGGGACTTGTCTGTAAATACACCACACACACACACACACACACACACACACGCCTCCAAAAATAACTGGAGTAATAGAATGAGAAAAAAATATTGCTGACCAGATGCAGTGGCTAACACCAGTAATCCCAGCACTTTGGGAGTCCAAGGCAGGCAGATCACTTGAGGCCAGGAGTTCAAGACCAGACTAGCCAACATGGCAAAAACTCCGTCTCTACTAAAAATACAAAAAAATCAGCAGGGCATGGTGGCACATGCCTGTAATCGCAGCTGCCCAGGACGCTGAGGCATGAGAATTGCTTGAACCCGGGAGATGGAGGTTGCAGTGAGCCGAGATCATGCCACTGCTCTCCAGCCTGGGCAACAGAGTGAGACTCTGTCTCAAAAAAAAAAAAAAAAAAAAAAAATCTTGCTGTTCAATGAGTCTCAGTTCTCTAATGATGTAAACTAGGCATCACACAGTTGAATTTTATTCTACTTACTCATTCTACAAGTATGTATTAAGTACGTACTGTGTCCTGTACTTTGTATAAGAGTAAAATGATACATTGGTGAAGAATTGGAACAGTTCCTGCTTGTGTAAAGCTGAAAGTCTTGTACTCTTACAAACTTTGATAAGTGAAATGGAGGAAAAGCATAGGATGACTTGAGAGAGTTAGAACCAGGTATCCAAGTTTAGATTGGGATATCAGAGAAGTCATCAATGACTAGGATTTGTGGAAATCAAATGAGATAGTAGGTGCAAATGTACAGTCCCAAAATAATGGATAAATGTGAGTAAATAGTATCAAATGACTATGAGTAAAGTGAGGGAGGTATTAAAAAGTGGAAAACTGATATGGTGGAGGAGGATTGCAGAACATGCTTGATGGTTGTATCCCAGAAAATGTCCTGTGTCTGGAAATGGGACATCCATCATTACACACTTACAAGCAATACGCAGGTGCTTAAAATGGCTTTCTTCTCACCACAGCCTAGAAAACACCAGTCGTCAAAAATACCATGGTCTGGCTAAGTGAGATTTACTCTGAGAAGAGTCCTAAAATCAGAAGTCCCTGAATCCAGCTGAACCTTTCACAATGGTAAATTGTAGTGCCATTGCCATGTTGGTCCAATATTTACAAGGAAAGAATAAAAACTGAAAGAAGCCACTAAGAGGAAAGTTAAAAAGCCTCCTACATTATTAAAATTCCCAAACCCTCCTTTTCTCAATGGTGTCTCAGATTATTATAAGATGAGAGATAATTTGAAGAATATTGGAGAAGATGCTTACTGGGGAATTCTCATTTACATAAATTTTAGAACAAGGTTGCTCATGTAGTAAGGCAGTGGACAGAATGAACACCAGGAGTTCTAGAGTATCTTCAGACAAGACACCTAGCCTTCACCTTTTCATTGTCCTGGAATCTCAGCCACTAACACAGATTCATGACTAAAGAAACTGGAACCCCATTGTGATAACAAACATCGCAGGTAATTTTGATTTTTAGCAAAATTTTAAAAATACTATTATAGAGAAAACCAGAGCCAAGTTTTGTAATGCTGGACTAAGAAGGTAAAACATGTCTTACTAAGCCCATATTTATTTCTTCTTTTCGATGCTTACTAAATAATTCAGTTACAAGTTATTTTTAAAAATTGAAGTTCAGATATTGAATTTTAGAACTTACAGATTGGTTAAATGTTTCTAGGGACTTAATTTCAAATTATCATCTTATCTAGATAGTTATTAATACTTCCTGTGTCAGATGAATTTCCACAGATTGCAAATTTTATAAAGATAAGCAGCTACATTCTTTTGAATGTCCCACAATAGTCCCTTCCATAACATATGCACATAAAACACTTGTTAAACAAATACTTGTTAAACCAAATTTAATTACAAAACCAGTTGTGGCCAGTCACATTGTCTCACACACATTAAAAGTTCTTTGGGTTTCCTGAGAAACCAGTAACCTCATTTTTAGTTTTGTTTTCACAAAACAGTTTACTATTCAGGCTGTCAAGTTCATACCATGAATAGCCTACCTTCTTCAATCCTGTTCTGAAAAACTGTTTGCCATTTCTCTTCCTTGCTTGTCTGGGATTTATTTTTATTTTGTTTTACTTTCTTATCCTTAGTAAAGCATCACCAAACAAAGGACAAAATAAAGGCGATGAAACCATTGTGTGATGCCTTTTATTTCACAGCTCTGCTCATCTGCTGCACAAATAGCAGAACCCATGGTTAATCACTGCATACCCCTGGGTCCCAGGGCACTCGTGGAGTTTTCCATATGGTCTGTTCAAAATGGGGATTTATGCATATATCAAATACAGATTATGCAAAGAGATGTAATCATATCGTGGAACCAGGTCATAAGAGAAAAATACCTGTTCAACAAAAACAGAAACCTACTTAATAAACACTCCACATTTCTGGTTCCCAAGGCAAAGCAATAATGTGCACACTATATAAATCTTCATCCTAACATTAACTGGGATAATCTCTCGACGTACTCAACTGGAAGCTTTCATTTTCACTCACCCAGGCAAAAGAGGAGAAAAAGTTTAATTGATTATTTCCATTTTGTTCTTCCTTAATGTCTTAAGCTTTTTAAGTCTTGCTGCCTATTGGGTGACTTAGTCCCTCTACGGTAAAGTCTTTAAGTGGTTTTTTTCACCCCTCCAATTTCATCTATAAGCTTTAGTCCGTTCTTTTTCCTGCTGGTTTAAATAGACTATTTTTAGCTTTAGACAGGGTAACCACATAAATAGGGGCACTTTTGAAAGTGACAAGAGGCACTAAACAGAAAGGACACCGCAACGACAGGGAAAAACAGAGACTGTGCTGGGCCAGCTGCGAGGTACACAGTCACCTTGCCTAGGGTTCGCTTTGTGGCCCACAGAAAGATATTCCCCTAACTGGTAAGGTTAGTCCGAAGAGCACTTACATAAGCAGAAACTATTTTGACTGTAGTTGGATCCTATTTCCCACACATTTCACATTCCTTATGACAGTCAATGAGAAAGGCAGAAAAATGTCGGAGTTTTCATGAGACATATCCAGTAACAAGAAAGCATGGAAATGAAAATGGAAAAAAAAAAAAAAAGCCTTTTGACACAACTGTATGTCAGGCACCGTATCTATAAAGACAGAGGGAAAGCAAGCTATCATGTCTTCTTAATAATCCTACCACATAAGTATTAGAATTCCCATTTTAAGAAATGAAAAGTCCATATATTGATGGTAAACATGTACACTACTACAACCAGTTTTGGAAAGTAACTGACAATATCTATTCAAAAATTTAAAGTGCCTACTTTTAGACCCCACAATCCTACATTGAAGAATATTTTTAAAAACGAAAGCACCAGTACATAATGGTGTATGTACAAGGAAGTTCGTTACTGCAGTGTTCTACAGGCAAAAAAAAAAAAAATGAATCAATCAGAAATCACATCAATAAAAGCATGTTGCAGAATAATACATACAGTCTGATCCTATTTTTATAAAAAGGAAAAACCCCTGTATATTATATATATATATCTTATTTTATTCACTCAACATAGATTTTTTGAGCTCTCAATATGTGGTAAGATGCTATATTGCTATAAACTTGAAAGCATATAGAGAAAGACAAATGAGGATTCACATCAAAATATTAATTACATCAGGATGGCCAGAATGACAAGGGGACAGGTAAGAATAACAACTCTTCATACACATCTGTATTTTTTGACAGTTTATAAAAAGTATTTATTAGTTTTGTAACTTTTATAAATTCAGTTAAGAAGGAATTGTGTATTTCACAGCTGTGGAAACAGAAGCTCATTGCTCTTAAGTAAGTAAATGAATTGACCCTCCTGAGACAACTAGGTGGTGGTCAACACGAGCTTAGATTCATGCCTGACTCCAAAACACCACAGCACCGGTCTCCAGGAGAAGTTGTTGCTTTAAAATCATTTATTATTTATAGATTCAGTGGTTCACTCAAGATAAAACAAACCTAAAAAGAAATGGAAAGAGATATGAAGTAAGGTAACCTTTTCCACTTCAACAATAACAAAATAAAAGCTAATGTCCAATGCCATACACTCAGAAATATGTTCGTTCATTCAACCTTATTACAAATTTAAGATTGTTTCTTCATTTTGCCAACCTTGGTCTTGATTTTCCTAATTTCATAATTTACTTATAAGATTTTCTGCAGCAGAGTTTGAGAACTCAAGGATTTTGTTAAGGGCACATAGACATGGTTTTCTAGGATTGTGAAATCAACGTGAGCTCTGGAAAGAGTGATGCTTCTTAAATAAATGGGGACAATCAAGGCACAATTTTAAAAGGAAGATATGTATTCTTTCTATTAAAGTCTAGCTTTAACATTGGGCATTTTGTCAATCACATAATTAACATGGATTCACCAATTGCAGTCTCTTTCGATGAGTCTAAAAGTTATTATGTCAGGAGACTCCACGAAAAACGAAAAGTGGTGGACTGAGAACTTAACAGAATACAGTACAACTCCTGCTTGAGTCAAATCTCTTCCAGTCACAAAGAACAGGGCCGAGGGGGAAGAGGCACATAGAATAGGAGGAAACTGTAAGCTCTTGATCCAAGAATTCAGGCAAAATATAGTCAGGTCTCAGAAAAATAGGAACTAAGACTTGGAAAGTCTTGAACCGAGGCTGTTGTACTTATCCCAGCAGCCCCATGGTCCCTGCCTGTGCTTCTCTCTGGAACTTTGCCTGCATGGTCTCTTCTCTCTCAGCAATCCCCTCAGCCAGGCTCCCCCTGAGTAGAGCCTAGGATGGCTGCCGTCCTCAACTGGTTACCATGTACCTCAGCTCCAGCAAACTTTACTGATTAATAATGGTTTCTTAGTTCACATTTTTGTGAAAAAAAAATTTATCTGATTGGTTCATTCCAGCTGTTTTAATGAAAGCCTTTTGTACTGCAGCGTGCTGTAACCCCCAAACTGAATTGTACCAAAATTGACAGCTCAGTCCTGATTCCACATGGACCCTGCCAACTCAGCAGGCACTGTGGGTGACATGCCTGATCTAATAGATAAGTCAATAAACCTACTAGATAGACATGTTTCAAAAGTTTATTTGGGAGTCAGTCATTTGGAATTTTTAGAACTTTTTTCCATAGAAAAAAAATCATAGAAAAGACAAATAAATAATAATTGCCTACTACATTAAGCACAGGGATAGGAACTTCAAATTCATTTTTTAATTTCAATTCATTCATTCACCAATCCCCTAAGCAAGTTATTGATCATAAGGTGGTACATACATTATGATTAGGCTCCAAGAATAGCTATCAATTTCTTATTAAAATCAAAATATAGATTCACAGCATCCAAAATAAAATGGATGATAACCATCATACAAATCATTGTTTCTATAGAAAAGTATATTTCAAGTTCCAGCATGGGCTGTTCATAGTACATCTTCCCCCAGTGGAAGCACTAACTACACTTCCTTCCTCTCCCCATGTTTTTTGTAGATCAGTGGGGCAGGTCCAACTCTACACCACAAGTGATACAATGCCCATAGCCTAAGAGAGGATCTGGGGTGAAGTACAGACATGACAAGTAGGCAGTTGGCAAAAGTAAACTCACTATTTCGGGTTTTTTTTTTTTAAGTAAAAAGGCATTATAAGGGCCAAGGAAAAGGAAAGGATTGTAAGAAATAAGGTGAGAATGAAGTTTGCATGTTTTTTTCCCCTTACGTTTCCGCTCTTTCATCCTAGTTATTATTACTTCTAATGTGAGTACCGTGTTTAAAATATATATTTTAAAATATTTTTTTTATGTATTTAAAGATAGTGTGAAGCGTGAAGTGTGAAGATAGGGGCAGCAGTAAGAGCCTGACAGGTACAGACCTCTTTGCCACAGCCTCGAAAGCGCTGGACCGATGAATGCAGCAGAAAGAGAAGGGGTGAAAGAAAAGAAGAATTCAGCTGGCCCTCTCTGGAGAACCCATTTGTAAATGCAAGGACTTTTATAAGTCAGGCATATGTAAGTCAGGGACTGTGTGTAATTGGATCGTATAATATGACATTCATCCCTGACTTTTTTCCCCTCACCTAGTCTCCTGGTTTTACATCCTACTATGATGTGAGATAATATGGTTGTACATGAGTGACTTGAGTTAAAAAATAGACGCATAAAATTCTCTAAAGCTAGATACTCAGCCACCTAAATTGTGAGGCACGCTTTAACCAGAGACAATTGCATAGAAAAGAGAAATGTGGCACTGTATTACACAAATGGAAAACAGCCTTTATTCCCTTATTAAATTTTCAAAGAGTAGCATGGAGATTTAACCACAAAGCTCACATTATTTAGGGGATTTAATTATTGTTTGTTTCTTTCCTTCATTTTCTGTCTTCAAATTAAAGCATATTTCATTACACGGTGAGCGTTAATGTTTTTAGGAAGGTTCAGATAAAAAATCAGCTTTTCACAAAAACAAAACCATATTCCTTATTATCTACACAAATTAAGGAAAGCCATGCTGCTCTAGCATTAGAGAGAAAAAAGAGAAGGAATGCTCAGGTGGCACCTTCTCAGATTACTTTCTAGTAGGCAGGCCTTTTTAAATTTTAAAATTTGGGACTGCCAAGGCCTGGTCTCAGAGATGGGGACGCCATAAGACTTAGGACAGTGGTTCCTAAGCACAGTGTGCTCCAGACTAACATGGAGAAAATCTTTAAAAGTGGAGTTTCCCTGGACTCCAATCTAGACACTAGAAGCCAACTCTAACAAGTTTTATCTTGAATAAGGGGCTTCCCTCTGAATCTTGTATAGCTTACAGGCTACCTTTTTTTATTAAACCATTGCCCTGGAGCAGTTTTTTCTCAAAGTGTGGTTCTTGTATTACCTTCAAGTGAAATCACTTAACATGTTTGTGAAAAATGCAGATTTCTGGACTGGACTTTAGATCAACAGAATCAGATTCTCTGGGAGGTGTTATCCTGAAATCTTCCCTTTTTAGCAAGCGCCCCAGTTAAGTTTTATTCCTACTAAAGTTTGAGAATCACTGCCTTAAGAGGCTTTCAACCAGGCACTCACCCCTTGTCTATTTTTCTATTTCTACTATGCTGTTAATGTCTTTATGAGCACAAAATTTCCCCTTCATATTTTGATTATTAAATTAATAATAAAGAAAAAAATCTCTTCAACATGTTCCCACATGACCTCAAAGTTTTACTAGATGTGCCAGGAAAGCTGAGGTTTACACAGTGGTAGGCAGAGACTTCTGGCCATTTTCCATGTGACCATCCTTCCTTCATCCCTAAGGAAATGAGATTATAGACCGTCACCTGTGGGCTAGACTTTGGGGTTGTAAGGCCTTAACAACTTCTGCCTACCCACTCAGTTTCCCTTACATTCCGATGTGCTGACTAGTTCTCACCAATAACATAGCAAGAGTGGTGTCTCTTCCAGGCCAGGGATTTTAAGTCAGGCATTTCTTCTTTAGTACCTCTCTCCGCATTTTCAGATGAATGTTAAGGACTTCAAGCCCCTAAGGGATGGTGGAGCCACAAGGTAAAGGTGCTTGGGTTCCTGAATCACCAGGTGGAAGAAAGCTGTTCACAGACAAGGGAGATCCACACCAGACTGTTAATAGGCAAGAAATATATTTGTATTGGGTTAAGCTACTAAATATTTAGGATTGATTTGATACAGAAAATAACACTATTTTACTAGATATCTTGTTCCTTCTGTTTCTAAATATAGAGTAAGCAAAATTAATTCAAAATATGCATTTTCTGAGTGGAATTGGACAACTCTCAGTCTGAAGTCCAGTTCCTCCACATAATCGTTCTGTAGCATTACAAAAGCTATTTCACCTCCTTGTGATCAACAAACTTCTGGGGCCTAATTACAATAGAAGGACTAAGACTTCTTCTCCCTTTTTAGCAAAGATCATACTTTATATTAGTAGTTAACCTCTCTTAAATTTAACTATTTATGCTTTTCTAGTACAAATCCTTTGGCATTGCAAATGCTAACCCAAACAAGTACAAAATTAAACAACGACCTTTGACTCCCGACAAGCAATTCACATGCTACTGGAGATCATACTCATATGTTTGGTGCTTTAAAACATACATTCTATGTACCTATAGGTACTGTATATCTACTTCATAGAAAAAACATAGTAAATAGTTGGAATGGATAAAAATGTTCATTAGCAAACCACAGAAAATGGGAATTACCTATTCAGTACTATCCCAAAACACAGCAAAAATAGATAATATTTACTTCTTGAACTAGGAAACCAGCAAATAATTTTTAATAATTTTGAAATAAAATTCTCACTTTATGTACAGGAAGGGCTTTTTTTTCTCCTTTGGCAAATCAACATTTAGTCTGTAAAACATGATGCTCGCTCATAATGTCATGCATCTCACTCACAATAATTCTTTCTTATTAACTGCTTGGGTACAATTTATTTTCCTCTCAGGCTACGAAGCTGCGTGCAAGTGCAGCACACTCTGGCTGGAGCTGATAAGCCAGCCCATGGCAGCACTACTGCTGGCCTGATGAGATTTGTAAGAAGACAATATTCCATTGGCGCAGAAAACTATGCTGTATATCAAACCTATCAAAAGTAATATCTACAAACAATGCCTTGATGCATTTGCCAACTCTCACAGAAAGCTCTCCAGTGTTCTGAAAATATAGCTTGATTTTTTTATAGTGAAGACATACAAGCTACTTTTTTAAAAAAGATCTTGCTTTTATTTACTTTTTTTTCACTAAGCATGATAGATCTAAAGGAATATTTTTAAACCTTGGCTTTGAAATAGACATCACTATAATTCAAGAAGAGGATGGTTTGCCTATCCTTAGGGTTAGGACAACTTATTTTATAGCAGAGCATAGAAGAAATCAAGGAATGGCCAAGAGAGAAACATGTCACAATCCCACAGTGAAAATTCTCATTAAGTTTTCCAATGCTTTTAAAATGAAATAGTTATCACTGAGGAAGACAAACACTTTCCCTGCAAAAAAAAAAAATTGCTTTTCCTTCTACTTAGAAAAATTGTTTATTATTTATGTTATTTTAGCACCACAAATTGTTTCAAAGGAAAAAATTATGATATTAAGACAGGTATTATCTTAAAGATAAATCACTGTGAGGAATTTAAATGGATGATGCAGTGGGTAGAGTCACAGAATTTAAAGGAAAATAAGCTATAATGATGATATGATATTCAAATAATACTTCACAGTTTATAACACATTGGCATATATTTTTCATAATGCTGTCACATGGATATGGCTAGTACTGGAATTAGCTTCCAATGCCAATTGGCTGTCATTTATTGAGTGTTTACTGTATGTTCTATGCTTTACATACATTACCTCATTTAATCCCCATAACAACCTCGTGAGATTTCTTAGAAGGCAATATTCCACTGGGTGAGATAAATCCCTGCTGTATATTAAATCTATCCAAAAAATCTAAAACAGTGCTTTGATGCATCTTTCAATTTCACACAAAAACTCTCTGCTGTATGTCAAAATACAGGGTGATTTATTTTTTCCTTTTTTCAAGAAAGAATAAGGAACTTGAGGTGCAGGGGAGTAAATGACTAATCTTAAAGCAAAAGTAAAGAGACAGCTACAGGTTTTGAACACCAGCAATGAATGTGCTAAGTGCTTTACATGCACACACACAATTACACGATCTCAGTTAATCTTACCAACTGCTACATGGCCTAGTATTATCATATCCCTTTTTGTCTCTGTTAAGTTTTACTTTTCAATTTTCTTTTTTTCAATTGTCATACAGTAAAATTTACTTTTTTTAGATCTACAGTTCCATCAATTCTGATTCATGTATAGATTCATAGAACCACCACCACAATAAAACACAAAATAGTTCCAACACTCCATTACCCTCCCTTATACTACCCATTTACAGTCACACACATAAACCCCTCACTGCTAAACTCTGGTAATCACTGATCTGTATCTGTCACTACATTTTTGTCTTCTCAAGAATGTCATATGTAACTTATCTGCACGTTGCGCACATGTACCATAGAGCCTAAAGTATAATAATAATAATAATAATAATAATAATAATAAAAAAAAGAAAAAAAAACAAAAAACAAATGGAATCATACAGGATATATAACCTTTTGAGATTGGCTTTTTTCACTCAGTGTGATGACTTTGAAATTCATTTAGGCTTTTGTATCTATCAAAAGTCTATTATCTTTTATTTTTTTTTAAGTATGAAGAAAATAAAACATAAAGTGTAAATAACTTGCCCAAAACCATACATGCAGAAACTAGTGGAGCTGGAATTTAAAGCCAGGTCTGACTGTAAAGCTCATGAGTTCCTTCAACTACGATTCCAAAATAAGAGTCAAGGATCACAAAAGAAAATGGGCTTTCTAAAACTATTAAGTACACTGAATGTATTATTATTAAAGGGAGTATAAGTGGGTCACCAGTACTTCAAATAGAGAAATTCACTGACACTCAGGAAAAGAAATATTTCTTTGTGAAAATTCTAAATAGAAATACTATTTTACATTTCTATTTTAGAAAATGTAAACTCTCTAGTAATTTATTTATTTTAATTTTATTATTATTATTATTATTATTATTTTATTATTATTATACTTTAAGCATGTGCACAACGTGCAGGTTTGTTACATATGTATACATGTGCCATGTTGGTGTGCTGCACCCATTAACTCGTCATTTAGCATTAGGTATATATCCTAATGCTATCCCTCCCCCCTCCTCCCAACCCCACAACAGTCCCTGGTGCGTGATGTTCCCCTTCCTGTGTCCATGTGTTCTCATTGTTCAATTCCCATCTATGAGTGAGAACATGCGGTGTTTGGTTTTTTGTCCTTGCGATAGTTTGCTGAGAATGATGGTTTCCAGCTTCATCCATGTCCCTACAAAGGACATGACCTCATCCTTTTTTATGGCTGCATAGTAAACCACATGGTGTATATGTGCCATATTTTCTTAATCCAATCTATCATTCTTGGACATTTGGGTTGATTCCAAGTCTTTGCTATTGTGAATAGTGCCGCAATAAACATACGTGTGCATGTGTCTTTATAGCAGCATGATTTATAATCCTTTGGGTATATACCCAGTAATGGGATGGCTGGGTCAAATGGTATTTCTAGTTCTAGATCCCTGAGGAGTCGCCACACTGACTTCCACAAGGGTTGAACTAGTTTACAGTCCCATCAACAGTGTAAAAGTGTTCCTGTTTCTCCACATCCACTCCAGCACCTGTTGTTTCCTGACTTCTTAATGATCGCCATTCTAACTGGTGTGAGATGCTATCTAACTGTGGTTTTGATTTGCATTTCTCTGATGGCCAGTGATGAAGAGCATTTTTTCATGTGTTTTTTGGCTGCATAAATGTCTTCTTTTGAGAAGTGTCTGTTCATATCCTTTGCCCACTTTTCGATGGGGTTGTTTGTTTTTTTCTTGTACATTTGTTTCAGTTCATTGTAGATTCTAGATATTAGCCCTTTGTCAAATGAGTAGGTTGCAAAAATTTTCTCCCATTCTGTAGGTTGCCTGTTCACTCTGATGGTAGTTTCTTTTGCTGTGCAGAAGCTCTTTAGTTTAATTAGATCCCATTTGTCAATTTTGGCTTTTGTTGCTGCTGCTTTCGGTGTTTTAGACATGAAGTCCTTGCCCATGCCTATGTCCTGAATGGTATTGCCTAGGTTTTCTTCTAGGGTTTTTATGGTTTTAGGTCTAACATGTAAGTCTTTAATCCACCTTGAATTAATTTTTGTATAAGGTGTAAGGAAGGGATCCAGTTTCAGCTTTCTACATATGGCTAGCCAGTTTTCCCAGCACCATTTATTAAATAGGGAATCCTTTCCCCATTGCTTGTTTTTCTCAGCTTTGTCAAAGATCAGATAGTTGTAGATATGTGGCATTATTTCTGAGGGCTCTGTTCTGTTCCATTGATCTATATCTCTGTTTTGGTACCAGTACCATGCTGTTTTGGTTACTGTAGCCTTGTAGTATAGTTTGAAGTCAGGTAGTGTGATGCCTCCAGCTTTGTTCTTTTGGCTTAGGATTGACTGAGCGATGCGGGCTCTTTTTTGGTTCCATATGAACTTTAAAGTAGTTTTTTCCAATTCTGTGAAGAAAGTCATTGATGGGGATGGCACAGAATCTATAAATTACCTTGTGCAGTATGGCCATTTTCACGATATTGATTCTTCCTATCCATGAGCATGGAATGTTCTTCCATTTGTTTGTATCCTCTTTTATTTTATTGAGCAGTGGTTTGTAGTTCTCCTTGAAGAGGTCATTCACATCCCTTGTAAGTTGGATTCTTAGGTATTTTATTCTCTTTGAAGCAATTGTGAATGGGAGTTCACTCATGATTTGACTCTCTGTTTGTCTGTTATTGGTGTATAGGAATGCTTGTGATTTTTGCACGTTGATTTTGTATCCTGAGACTTTGCTGAAGTTGCTTATCAGCTTAAGGAGATTTGGTGCTGAGACAATGGGGTTTTCTAGATATACAATCATGTCATCTGCAAACAGGGACAATTTGAGTTCCTCTTTTCCTAATTGAAGGCCCTTTATTTCCTTCTCCTGCCTGATTGCCCTGGGCAGAACTTCCAACACTGTGTTGAACAGGAGTAGTGAGAGAGGGCATCCCTGTCTTGTGCCAGTTTTCAAAGGGAATGCTTCCAGTTTTTGTCCATTCAGTATGATATTGGCTGTGGGTTTGTCATAAATAGCTCTTATTATTTTGAGATACGTGCCATCAATACCTAATTTATTGAGAGTTTTTAGCATGAAGCATTGTTGAATTTTGTCAAAGGCCTTTTCTGCATCTATTGAGATAATCATGTGGTTTTTGTCTTTGGTTCTGTTCATATGCTGGATTACGTTTATTGATTTGCATATGTTGAACCAGCCTTGCATCCCAGGGATGAAGCCCACTTGATCATGGTGGATAAGCTTTTTGATGTGCTGCTGGATTTGGTTTGCCAGTATTTTATTGAGGATTTTTGCATCAATGTTCATCAAGAATATTGGTCTAAAATTCTCCATTTTTGTAGTGTCTCTGCCAGGCTTTGGTTTCAGGATGATACTGGCCTCATAAAATGAGTTAGGGAGGATTCCCTCTTTTTCTGTTTATTGGAATAGTTTCAGAAGGAATGGTACCAGCTCCTCCTTGTACCTCTGGTAGAATTCGGCTGTGAATCCATCTGGTTCTGGCCTTTTTTTGGTTGGTAAGCTATTAATTATTGCCTCAATTTCAGAGCCTGTTATTGGTCTATTCAGAGATTCAACTTCTTCTTGGTTTAGTCTTGGGAGGGTGTACGTGTTGACGAGTTTATCCATTTCTTCTAGATTTTCTAATTTATTTGTGTAGAGGTGTTTATAGTATTCTCTGATAGTAGTTTGTATTTCTGTGGGATCAGTGGTGATATCCCCTTTGTCATTTTTTATTGCGTCTATTTGATTCTTCTCTCTTTTCTTCTTTATTAGACTTGCGAGCGGTCTGTCAATTTTGTTCAGCTTTTCAAAAAACAAGCTTCTGGATTCATTGATTTTCTGAAGGGTTTTTTTTGTGTCTCTATTTCCTTCAGTTCTGCTCTGATCTTAGTTATTTCTTGCCTTCTGCTAGCTTTTGAATGTGTTTGCTCTTGCTGCTCTAGTTCTTTTAATTGTGATGTTAAGGTGTCAATTTTAGATCTTTCCTGCTTTCTCTTGTGGGCATTTAGTGCTATAAATTTCCCTCTATACACTGCTTTGAATGTGTCCCAGAGATTCTGGTATGTTGTGTCTTTGTTCTCGTTGGTTTCAAAGAACATCTTTATTTCTGCCTTCATTTCGTTATGTACCCAGTAGTCATTCAGGAGCAGATTTTTCAGTTTCCATGTAGTTTAGCGGCTTTGAGTGAGTTTCTTAATCCTGAGTTCTAGTTTGATTGCACTGTGGTCTGAGAGACAGTTTGTTAAAATTTCTGTTCTTTTATATTTGCTGAGGAGTGCTTTACTTCCAACTATGTGGTCAGTTTTGGAATAGGTGTGGTGTGGTGCTGAAAAGAATGTATATTCTGTTGATTTGGGGTGGAGAGTCCTGTAGATGTCAATTAGGTCTTCTTGGTGCAGAGCTGAGTTCAATTTCTGGATATCCTTGTTAACTTTCTGTCTCATTGATCTGTCTTGTGTTGACAGTGGGGTGTTAAAGTCTCCCATTATTATTGTGTGGGAGTCTAAGTCTCTTTGCAAGTCACTCAGGACTTGCTTTATGAATCTGGGTGCTCCTGTATTGGGTGCATATATATTTAGGATAGTTAGTTCTTCTTGTTGAATGGATCCCTTTACCATTATGTAATGGCCTTCTTTGTCTCTTTTGATCTTTGTTGGTTTAAAGTCTGTTTTATCAGAGACTAGGATTGCAACCCCTGTCTTTTTTTGTTTTCCATTTGCTTGGTAGATCTTCCTCTATCCCTTTATTTTGAGCCTATATGTATCTCTGCACATGAGATAGGTTTCCTGAATACAGCACACTGATGGGTTTTGACTCTTTATCCAATTTGCCTGTCTGTGACTTTTAATTGGAGCATTTAGCCCATTTACATTTAACGTTAATATTGTTATGTGTGAATTTAATCCTGTCATTATGATGTTAGCTGGTTATTTTGCTCATTCGTTGATGCAGTTTCTTCCTAGCCTTGATGGTCTTTACAATTTGGCATGTTTTTGCAGTGGCTTGTACCGGTTGTTCCTTTCCATGGTTAGTGCTTCCTTCAGGAGCTCTTTTAGGGCAGGCCTGGTGGTGACAAAATCCCTCAGCATTTGTTTGTCTGTAAAGTATTTTATTTCTCCTTCACTTATGAAGCTTAGTTTGGCTGGATATGAAATTCTGGCTTGAAAATTCTTTTCTTTAAGAATGTTGAATATTGACCCCTACTCTCTTCTGGCTTGTAGAGTTTCTGCCAAGAGATCAGCTGTTAGCCTGATGGGCTTCCCTTTGTGGGTAACCTGACCTTTCTCCCTGGCTGCCCTTAACATTTTTTCCTTCATTTTAACTTTGGTGAATGTGACAATTATGTCTCTTGGAGTTGCTCTTCTCGAGGAGTATCTTTGTGGCATTCTCTGTATTTCCTGAATTTGAATGTTGGCTTGCCTTGCTAGATTGGGGAAGTTCTCCTGGATAATATCCTGCAGAGTGTTTTCCAACTTGGTTCCATTCTCCCCGTCACTTTCAGGTACACCAATCAGACCTAGATTTGGTCTTTTCACATAGTTCCATATTTCTTGAAGGCTTTGTTTCTTTTTATTCTTTTTTCTCTAAATTTGTCTTCTCGCTTCATTTTATTCATTTTGTCTTCCATCGCTGATACCCTTTCTTCCAGTTGATCGCATCGGCTACTGAGGCTTGTGCATTCATCATATAGTTCTCATGCCATGGTTTTCAGCTCATCAGGTCCTTTAAGGACTTATCTGCATTGGTTATTCTAGTTAGACATTCGTCTAATTTTTTTTCAAAGTTTTTAACTTCTTTGCCATTGGTTCGAACTTCCTCCTTTAGCTCGGAGTAATTTGGTCTTCTGAAGCCTTCTTCTCTCAACCCGTCAAAGTCATTCTCCGTCCAGCTTTGTTTCGTTGCTGGTGAGGAGCTGCGTTCCTTTGGAGGAGGAGAGGTGCTCTGACTTTTAGAGTTTCCGGTTTCTCTGCTCTGTTTTTTCCCCATCTTTTTGGTTTTATCTACCTTTGGTCTTTGATGATGGTGACCTACAGATGGGTTTTTGGTGTGGAAGTCCTTTCTGTTTGTTGGTTTTCCTTCTAACAGTCAGGACCCTCAGCTGCAGGTCTGTTGGAGTTTGCCAGAGGTCCACTCCAGACCCTGTTTGCCTGGATATCAGCAGTGGTAGCTGCAGAACAGCGGATATTGGTGCACCGCAAATGCTGCTGCCTGAAAGTTCCTCTGGAAGTTTTGTCTCAGAGGAGTACCCGGCCGTGTGAGGTGTCAGTCCGCCCCTAATGGGAGGTGCCTCCCAGTTAGGCTACTCGGGGGTCAGGGACCCACTTGAGGAGGCAATCTGCCTGTTCTCAGATCTCAAGCTGCGTGCTGGGAGAACCACTACTCTCTTCAAAGCTGTCAGACAGGGGCATTTAAGTCTGCAGAGGTTACTGCTGCCTTTTGTTTGTCTGTGCCCTGCCCTCAGAGGTGGAATCTACAGAGGCAGGCAGGCCTCCTTGAGCTGTGGTAGGCTCCATGCAGTTCAAGCTTCCCAGCTGCTTTGTTTACCTACTCAAGCCTCGGCAACGGCAGGTGCCCCTCCCCCAGCCTCATTGCTGCCTTGCGGTTTGATCTCAGACTGCTGTGCTAGCAATGAGCAAGGCTCCATGGGCGTAGGACCCTCCGAGCCAGGTGCGGGATATAATCTCCTGGTGTGCCATTTGTTAAGCCCGTTGGAAAAGCGCAGTATTAGCGTGGGAGTGACCTGATTTTCCAGGTGCCGTCTGTCACCCCTTTCTTTGACTAGGAAGGGAATTCCTTGACCCCTTGAGCTTCCCGGGTGAGGCGATGCCTCGCCCTGCTGCAGTCACACACGGTGCGCTGCACCCGCTGTCCTGCACCCACTGTCCGGCACTCCCCAGTGAGATGAACCTGGTACATCAGTTGGAAATGCAGAAATCACCCATCTTCTGCGTCGCTCACGCTGGGAGCTGTAGACTGGAGCTGTTCCTATTCTGCCATCTTGGCTCCACCTTCAACTCTCTAGTAATTTAAATATTATTTTTATTACTTATCTATTTCCCATTCAAGTGTTTTGAAAAATATTCAGTTTTAGATCTATGGGGTGCTTTTTAAGTACATTGTATGTCTCCACAAAGAAAAACAAAATTTCATATTTGGTCAAAATACGAAATTTACACACAAACACAATTCTGAAGGCATGGAGGTTAAAAGGTGCCAGTAAAAGAGTTAGTCTAAAGTGGTCCTACCCAGCTTAAATTTAGCAGTTAATTGCCCAGTGCTGGCCACACTTATCTGGCAGCTCCTTTTCCCTCAGGAAATCTTCCAATCAAGAGGCAAGAAGCCACTACTCCCGGTTGATGGTGGGTACTGTGAAGTCTTGCAGTTTTCCCGGAGAGAGAAACAACCACTCAACAGGAGTGGCATAGGACCTGTGTTCCTGTCACCCCTTTTCTGCTAACATTGAGCTTATTCTTCTTTGGTCTTCTTTCAGTTCTAGTAATATCTTAAAAGGCCTTTTTATAGTCCCACCATGTTTTTGGTGCCAAGTTTATTCTTCTTAACATGACCTATAGGTATCTGCTAGTTTCGTATTCTCTCATGGTTTTCCTCTTTTCACCTTTTGTATATACTCTTTTAAAATTTAGATTTTGTGGCCATGTTGGTATATTTAAATGTTCCCTTGTTTCTACTTTATTGGAATAAAGTGTGATTGTGCTATTGGCATGTGGCATTTTGAAGCTTCCTCATCCCTCAAGATTTTCAGAATTTAGACATAAGTAGCAATGCTAGTTTAATAGACAAGCTTTCAGCAAAACTCCTTAGAAATAAGATATCAACTAGTTATCTGGGGATGGTGCAGACAGAGAGTATCCAGTATTGGAAAAGGCACACTACTCAGGAAAAGTCTCAGAACCCAAAGATGATCTGTGCTTATTCTATAAATTTGTTACCTAGGAAAATTTCTTATTACAGTTGTAAATAATTCAGGTGTAAACAAATTAAACATTACTTTAATTAGAACTGCCTGGAAAATCAGGAAAATAGTACTTACTGAAGGGACCCTGCCTATCCATGCCCCTATAAATCTGCCCCTACACCCCCAGCCTTGCCACAGAGCACAGAGTAATCTTTTGCAGAAGACAGCTCTCAAACATGGTTGATTAAATGACCTATTACCAATCTCTCAGGGACATTGCCTTCCTTAATGCTCTAGTGGCTCCTTGAAAAGAAATGTTTCCATTGTCATAAAAGAGCAGATTTTTATTCCAAATAACATAACCAACAGATGTCTCCAAAATCCTAAGGCTACTAGGATGGTGGCAGTTTGTGGTATTTTCCCATCCCTTATGGTGCATTAGAAATATCTGTGCAGCCACCTGTGTTCTTACCTTTGGCCCATGGAATCAAAGCTGTTTCATAATTGAGCCAAATGAAACAATAAGATGACTCCAAGAAATCAGAAGCATGTCATATACATTACCCTCTTCAGAATAATGAAGAGTGACTTTTAAGAGCTAAAAAGAGTGTAATACATTTTTGATTCCTAAACTGTATGTGCCTTGTTACAAATTAACTTGTCATGTATTATTGAAAGTTTTCCATTGACACATAAAAGAAAAATAATCCACAAGTTGTTCCACATTGTATCCAAAATATATTCATCATGATTATAAGGCTCGACACTTTATATCCATGACCTCATTTAATCCTACAATCCTATAACATAGAAGTGCTTGTCTTCATTTCACAGATAAACAAATCAAAACAGTCACACTGGCAGTAAGCGGCAGAGCAATATTGAGAGCTGTATCTGCTCAATGACCAAGTTCATGCTCTTTTCACCTCGACATGCTGCCTCTACTAAACAAAAAAATCACAAACGCCCGAAAATTATTTGTCACCTCTTATTTGTAAATTTGTTTCTAAAATTTAGTAATCCAATAGCAGAACATCAAAAAAGAATTCTAGAACATATAAAGGCTTCATATTTCACTCTACTCTGTGCCAGATCACTAATGTCAGTAAACAATATAAGAAACTCATTTATGTTCAAGGCGAGAAATTTTTTTTGAAAAAAATTACTTCAAAGCTACACTTTTTATTCCCAAAAGGAAAGCTCCTTTTTGCTTTAATTTTCAAAGTAGGCCTATATGTAAGCATTATTTTGCCAATGTATCTACAAAGAAAGATTACTCCTTGGGTATGAAAAGAGGATGTGCTACATTCTTCATCCATTCCTATGCTAATTTTGGCCTTTTGCATAAAAGGCTTTTCTGAACAGCTGTGCCAAATGTGTGGTAATTTTGTGATATAAACTTTAGGCCACATAAAACTCAGACAAAGTTACCGAAATAATTTCATCCAACAGAATTTGGATTCGGCCCCTTCATAAATAAAGAAAACTTAGGAACAAGATCTTTTAAAGTAGGGAAACAAGGCGACACAAGGCAATCAGTATCTAACTTTACAGTGTCAGTAATAGTAAGGCCAGTGTATCTTTTCCTAGTGCACTTCAATACCAAGGAAATCTTTCTAACTATGGATACATTGTTAGAGAACTAGTTCACAATATTGTGTCTTGGGCTCTTTCTTCTTTCCTCTTGCCTTAATCTGTATGCTTTTGCGACTACCAGTCAGCACTATGTGGATAATCCCCAGATCTATAGGGGAATGTTTTAGAAATCTCGAGAAGCTCTGTGCCTCTCAAGGGAACAATGGTGTCTAAAGTAAGTTTATCCTTTTTCCTTCCTAACCTATTTTTCCTCTTGTGGTCTCATTTTTTGTTTGTTTCACCACCAGTTACCCAAGACCACACCTTTGGCTCTATCAACTCTTGTCTAAACTCTTGAAATCACCTTCCAATTCCTTTTCTAATTTTTTTTCAATCCATTAAAATCCATTTGGCAAATTACTTCTATTCTCTTCAAAACCCCTCAAATACTTTCTACTGCCAATTAAATGAAAACAAATGTTGATGCTGATTTTTAATTATGGCAAACATGGAAATAGTACTACAGCTAACTACAAGAGAAACTAAAATGATTCACTTTGGTTCTCAAGTCTCTAAAATTTAATGGTTTGATATTAAATACTATGAATTCAGTCAGTTCACTCGGTAACTCTGGAAGATATTTGCCAGCTCTCTAACGGGCATATCAGAAGGCTACCTCTCTCAGAATCAGACATACCCCAGGAAGATTTCTGAGGTTTCTCCTACTTGAAGTGGAAAAGCTTTCCAGGTAAAAATCATCTTTCCTGTACTCTTTACTCTCTGGGAAATTCTAGATTTTCATAAGGCAAATCCAAATACTGGAGCAAACATAAACAGGTTATTGACAAAAATCTCTGCTAGCAAAACATATGAGTCTACCTCAATCTGTTATGAAGAATACCAACATGCCACTCCCATACTCTGTTCCAAAACCCAGATAAAATAATTATGTGTGGAAAATATTCTAAGAGATATGACACTCATTAATTTACTTACTATATTTATTGAGTGCTTGTTATGTGCCTAGCACTCCTCTAGGGCCAGGAAATACATTAGTAAGCAAGATAGACAAAGTCTTCATGGTTCTTAGGGAGAAAGAAGGAGAGAATAAACAAACTGATTATATCATATACAACACTGTGGTAAGTACTATGGGAGAAAATAAATTAGTAGAAGGGAGTAGTGAGTGGCAAGAGGAAAAGGAGTGGCTATTTATATTGGTTGGGCTGGGATTATCTGAGCAGTAATCTAATAGGAGTAAAGAAACAAGCCTTGGCATTGTATTTATTTCCTAGGGCTGCCATAATAAATGAGCACAAACTGTGTGGCTTCAAACCAGATATTCTGAGCACATTACTCTCTCATGTCCTTTGCACTGCTGCTTGCTCTGCTCGGAACAATCATTCTTCAAACTTCCATATATGCCTGTAGTTGGTTCAATAGAGTTCTCCCAAAATTCATATCAACCTAGAACTTCAGAATGTGACCTTATTTGGAAATACGGTCTTTGTAGATGTAATTAGTTAAGGACTTCATGAAAAAATCAACCTGGATTTAGAGTGGGCCCTAACTTTAATGACTAGCAATCTTATAAGAGAGAGGACACAGAGACATAGGGAAGAAGGTGATATAAAGACAGAAGCAGAGATTGGAATGATGCTTCCACAAGCCCAGGAACACCAGGAACCACCAGAAACTGAAAGAGGCAAGAAAGGAGTGTCCCTAGAGTAACTAAAAGGAGGATGGCCCTGCCAGTGTCTGGATTTCAGGCTTTCGGCCTGCAGAGCTGTGAGAGAATAAATTGAATTGAATATCTGGCTGACAGCAAGGTGGACAATGTGGCTGGAATACAGTAAATAAGGGAGAAAGCAGAAAAAAGTGATGTCAGAGAGGGAGCCAAGAACCAGAGTATATACTCAAATATAGAGTCTTGTGGGCTGTTGAGGAACTTTGGAAAATTTGAGCAGACAACTTTAAGAGGATTTCTCTGGCTGCTGGATGGATGAATAACTCTATTGGGGTTAACAAAGACAGTTTCATAGCCCCCAAATATTTACTTTCTAAATATTTATTTAGAAGACTATATTTATTTATGAAGACTATATACATTTATTTATGAAGACTATATACATTTATTTATGAAGACTATAATATTCATCTGATCAGCTGGCCACCTAGAATAAAGACTGCATTTTCCAGCCTTCATTGCACCTATGTGTAGCAACAAAACTGAGTTCATCCCTAGGGATAGAAACTGGAAATGGTAAGTGAAGTTTTCAGAAATTGACTTTTAAAAGAGGAAGCATTTTGTTTTCCTCAACTTTCCTGCCTATGTGCTGAATTACATATGGACTTTATGTCTCCAGTGTCCAGCTTAGACTATGACCATCTTAGACCTCTTCATTGTAGATCAACAAGGTAGAAAAAGTCTAAGTCACTGATATCATAGAACAACAAACTAATCCTCAACTATCTCTACCCGGACTATTTTATATGTAAGAAAAATAAACTTCTATCTCATTCAAGGTTCTACTGTTTGCGAAGTTCTTTCATACATAGCAATACAAAATCCTAACTGACACTGGAGGAAGTGAGGAAACAAAAAGACTATTACAAGGCCATTTCAATAATCCAAGTGAGGCTGACCCTAGTGGCTAATGCTTATAATCCCAGTACTTCGGGAAGTCAAGACAGGAGTATTGCTTGTGGCCAGGAGTTCAAGAATAGCCTGGGTAACATAGCCAGACACCATCTCCACAAAAATAAAAAAAATTAAAGCCAGGCATGGTGGCATGTACCTGTGGTCCTAGCTACTTGGGAGGCTATGACAGGAGGATCCCTTGAGCCCAGGAGTTCAAGGCTGCAGTGAGCTATGATTGCACCACTGCACTCAAGCCTAGGCAACAGAGCAAAACTCTGTCTCTAAAAATAATAATTATTACTATTATTATTATCATCATCATCATCCAAGTAAGAGAGGAGAGTGGCTTTCATTAGGTGGCAGTAGTGGAAGTGATAAAAAATACTCAGATTCTAAATTGATTTTCAAAGTAGAACCAACATGATTTGCAAATGGATTAAAATTACTATCTATAATAATGAGAGGAGGTAAGTATATGCCCAAGATTATTGGCCTGAGCAACTAGAAGGCAATTGGCCCTTACTAAAATGGGGAAGAATGGGAAAAGAACAGGTTTGTGGTAGAGATATAGAGAGAAGGTATATCAAGAGTTCAGTTTTAGACATATTGAACTTGAGATGTCTACTAAACATCAACTAGAAACATGAGCCTAGACTCAAGGCAGAAGTCAGAGATGTACATGTAAATTTAGGAATCAACATTTAGAGATACTATTGAAACCTACATGCATGGATGGGATCCCCTAGAGAGGGAGTACAGTTGAAGAAAAATAAAGTTTAAAGACTAAATCAAAGTTTAGATGTTGGGGAAATGAAGAGGTGCCAGCAAAAGAGACTGAGAAACTATGAACAGTTAACTAAGAGGACAAGAAAATAATGTTCTGGAAGCCACATAAATAAAATATTTTAAAAGAAGGAAATGAGTATGTCAAATACTGCTGATGGTTCCAGTAAGAAGACTAAAAGATTGACGCTAAAGCCGTTGATAACATTGACAAAGCAATATCTGGTAGATTAGTAATGAGGGGAAAATGTTATTAGAGTAGATTCAAGAAAGAATAGAAGAGGTTAAGTGAACAGTAAAAAATATGCAATTTTGAGAAATTTTGACATAACAAGAAGCAAAAAAATCAGATGGTATCTAGAGAATCATATGGTATAAATGGAGGTTTCTGTTTGTTGTTTTTTTATTCTTTTTTGTCTGTTTATAGAGTCAAGGTCTCACTATGTTACCCAGGCTGGTCTCAAATCCCTAGACTCAACAAATCCTCCCACTTCAGCCACCCGAAGTGCTGGGATTGCAGGCATGAGCCACCATGTCCAGCCAGTTGTTTTGTTTTTAATGTAGTATGATTTTATGTTCATGACTCCATATTCATATGGGAGATGACAAGTGCAGGAGAGAGTGAAGACAATCAGTGAAATGATATCCTTGAGTAGGTCAGAAGGAACAGAATCTAATATATGAGTAGAGGCGTTGATCTTAAATAAGTGTTTATCCTGGTACCAGGAGAAACCAAAGTAAATACATACAGCTGCAAGCCACACATTTATGTGGTTTTGAGGATGTATAGATGCTCTCTTCTGGTTGCTTCTATTTCCTTAGTGAAGTAGGAAGCAGCTTCATCACAGAAGAGGGTAAGAAAATGCTGAAGGTTTGACAGTGGAGGGGAAGATCTAAAATGGTATCTACAAAAGAGAAAATGTGAATGAAGTAGAAAAGAGTAGTAGAATTTCCCCTAAACATTGCTAGTCTTGAATTTTAAATAAGATGATCAGATTGTATTGTGTCCAGCCACACTGAGTTACAGAGCTGCAGGCCCAAGGAGGGCATATGGATAGATATAAGCAAAATTGGGGGATTTATAGGCAAGTATGACAACATAAAAATGATGTACAGAGTCAGAGGAGTATAAAGTGAGTGAATCATAGAGTTTAATCATGGGTAAGAATGATAGTAAGGATACGAGCAGGGTAAGTGTTTAGTTTTGCTCCTCCAAGAAGCAGACACAAAATGGGATTGAAAGTACAAAAATTTTATTAGGGGAAATGTCTGTATGAAGGGACATAGAAATGGAGCTACAGAGGGTGAGAATCGCCAGACCATAATGCAAATCTGAACACAAGTGAAAAATTCAAAGGAAAGCAAGTTGAGTGTAAGCATCCTAGCCTGTCATGAAATCTAAGGAAAGTTCAACAAGCCACTGGAGAATCTTTGAGCCAAAGCTGGCAGACAAAGGAGTCCCGTGTCTCCTGGGAATGGGTCTTCCTTAGAATGTTCACTACACTGTCATTGGCCTTAGCACAAATGCAGCCACAGGGGTCCTTGGTCAATTTACTCCCTGTAGTAGGAGGTCTGCAAGGTGCATTCTCATGGCCACAAGTAAGCAACAGTTAAAACATGATAGAATCAAAAATTATGGGTCTCAATATGTACAAATAATTTTTTGGAAATAATATATTAGAAAGAGTGAGCTGGATAGATAGGAGGCAGAAAGCCTGAAGTTAAGATTTAAGAAAGAAAGTAGCTACTGGTAGTGACAAAGTCTAAGGTGCAATCATGGGGAGGAATAGCCGAAGTAGGAAGGAGACAAGATTACTGGAGGAGAAGAAAAAAATCAAGAAGACAAGGGTATTAAAGAGATCTTCCACTTGGGATAGTGATCCCCCCAAAAATTCTGGCTGGAGTAATATGGAGAAAATGCCAGCAAGCCACATATTGTAGTCTTCTAAGAATTAAGAGAAGCAACCTGGGGTCTACCGATGACTGTGCAAGGGGTGCTGGTGAGTAGTATGATCCAATGGTATGTGTTTTAAAGCTGTGGCTCTTTAGAAGGCTGAAAGAAAAAAATTGATAACAACAATGAAGAGCAAGCAGCGTATCTATATGACTTTCCAACCCAGTAGTTCAAAGAGTATGTGAAAGAAGGTAGTCACTGATCTAGAAGGATGGCGACAAAATGTTTATAGTATTTGATTTCAGTTATTGACCAAAAGAAATGTTAATGGCTCAAGAGAAAAAAAAAAGTGAAAGAGATGGAGAAAATATTTAGCTTTAAAGCTGGAGTATTTTTGCTTATAACAAATGCATTCTAGAGAGCAGAAGAGATGTATTTTAAGAAATGAGGAAAGGTGGGTAATGGAATCCAACTTAGAAACTACACATAGTCATATCACAATGAGAATTCAAAAACCAATTCAAGTGGGCTTGGAGCTTCCTGTGGTAACTGATAAACAGAGAAGCAGGGCTTGATGTAACTGATACTGTACCTGGCAGATTTGGGTAGGAAAGGCCTCCTCTAGACAGTCCAACTCTTTTTTTTGTGTGATTAGACCATCAAATTCTACATACTTAGACGATAGTCTTTAAACATAACTAAATCACCTTTTTTAGAGCCTGTATTTGCCTTTTTTAAAGTTTCTTACAAGAAACGGCTACATGAAATCCTGGGCAATATAGCAAGACCCCCTATCTACAAAAATAAAACAATTAAAGCCAGGCATGGTGGTGTGCACCTGTAGTCTGAGTTATTTGGGAGCTGTGGCAGGAGGATCCCTTGAATCCAGGAGTTTGAGCCTAGAGCAAGCTATGATTACACCACTGCAGACCAGCCTGGGTGATTAAGCAAGACCCTGTCTCTAAAAATCATCATTATCATCATCATCCAAGTGAGACAGGAAAGTGGCTTGGAGTAGGTGGCAGTAGTGGAGATGATAAAATATATATATATATTTAGATTCTTAATTGATTTTCAAAGTAGAACCAACATGATTTGCAAAAGGATTGAAATTAGTATCTGTGACAAGAGGAGGTAGACATATTATTCAGAAAATATACTTGAAAATACACCTAAATCCAATCCAAACCAAAATGATTGTAAATGTGTTAATGAGCTAAACACACACTTATTAAAAGGCAGAAGTTATGAGGATGGAAAGAAAGAAAGACCTAACTATAAGTTTTCTACAAGTGTTCTACCTTAATATAAAGAAACTAGATTGAAAGTAAATAGATGGAAAAGAATTGTTTTAGGCTATTCTTGCATTGCTATAAAGAAATACCTGAGACTGGGCACTTTATAAAGAAAAGAGGTTTAATTGGCTCACGGTTCTGCAGGATTTACGGAAAGTATAGTACTGGCATCTTTTCAGCTTCCAGGGAGGCTTAAAGAAGCTTACAGTCATGGTTGAAGGCACAAGGGGAGCAGGCATGTCGCAGGGCCAAAGCAGGAGCAAGAAAGTGGTGGCGGGGGGTGCTGGGGGAGTACTGAACACTTTTAAATGACCACATCTCACAAGAACATACTCACTATTGTGAAGACAGCACCAAGCCATGAGAGATCGGCCCCATGATCCAAATTCCTCCCACCAGGCCCCACCTCCAATTACAATTCAACGTAAGATTTGGGTGGGGACAAATATCCAAACTATATCAAAGATTTACCATGCAAACACCAAGTGTAGGAAGATTGGAGTTCCTATGGTGTTATCACATAAAACAGACTTCAAGGTAAAGAGTTTTATCAGAGATCAAGACAGACAATTCATAATGATAAAAGGGTCATTTCATCAGTTAATTTCCCACTTAAGGCACTTGCCTCTCAAGGAAGCCAATAACCGGCTATAATCTGACCAAAGCTCAATGAAATTGGAAGGAGCATGGTTCATCAAAACTACAAAGCTGCACTGTCTTCCTTCAGTTCTCTCCTTTCCATCATGCCCCTGTCCATTAAGCCCTAATCAAATAATACTATTTACTTCATCATGCCTTATTACTCATTTTATTGTAATTAGTACTAAATGTTTCTGATCGCCTGGAGATCAATTCTCCTTGAGAACCTTCTTGGGTAATCCATCACCTTACAACACATTGTTAGACACGTTTTCTACCTGGTTATTTTGTGGAACAACTAGTATAAATAGTTTCTCAATCTCTTTTGACAACATCTAATAGTCTGAAGCTATCAGTATTATTCCAGTTTTCTCTATCAATCTTTCCCTACTTTCACAGAAAAAGAATTTTATGTCTACACCACATAGGTACAGGCTTAAATAAAAGAAACAGAATGTCCATATACCTATACAAATGATATTGCATCATGATCTCAGAGGGAGTTATACACTGTCAAAGTGTGGGATTCCTTTTCTTGGAGAGTGAGAAATTCTTTTATAAAGGTGTTCCTTCTATTTCATATTTTTCTGCTATAAATCACTAGTAGACTGCTTTGTAAATTGAATCACCTTAAAAGATAAATATGGCAAGTTTCTTTCTGCTGCATCCAACAAAAGAGTTGCTAAAAGATAACAATGCTCCCTGGGAAGAAGGTGAAAATACATCTCTAAATTCTTATTACAAGTTATACCAAATTGTAACAAACTTTGTAGAAGAAGGAAAACATCAAAGAGAGGTTATCAAAATAGAATGCTGTCAGATACTATACCTAGGCTAGAAAATATCACAGAAGATGAATAGATAATGCTTCACTTCTGTTTGATACAATTTCAAAGAAGTGAATTTTACTCTATTAAAGACATCAGATGAGAAAGTTTTCTTTGCCACGTTACTGATTTCAAATCGATGTTATTTTAGATCACTGTATATATGTACATATATGTGCACATGAACACACACACACACACACACAATTTCTCCTTAAAAGCATAACACTGGGGCCAGGCATGGTGGCTTATGCCTGTAGCCCCAGCATTTTGGAAGGCTGAGGCGGGCAGGTCACTTGAGGTCAGGAGTTTGAGATGAGCCTGGCCAACATGGTGAAACCCTGTCTCTACTCAAAATACAAAAATTAGCCAGGCATGGTGGCTCATGCCTGTAATCTCAGCTACAGAGGTGGCTGAGGCAAGAGAATCTCTTGAACCCGGGAGGTGGAGGCTGCAGTGAGCCAAGACTGCACCACTGCACTCCAGCCTGGGGGACAGAGTGAGACTCTGTCTCAAAAAAAAATAAAAGGATAACATTGGTAATCAGAATATGAACAAAATTATCCTTATTTCACTCTCCATTGTACATTTTTGTGAAAGCTTAAAATTTTCAAGAGATATTATTTGCTAAAACTTTGTTTGATTTCACTTATATCAACCTCAATATTTCTAGCTGTATTTCAGGAAACAAAAAGTTTCAAACAACAATCTATCTTGTTTGAACATTAAAAAAATTAGAATTAAAGTGGCAAAGTTTATGAAAATGAGAAAAAGGACACTGCCTTTTAACATTACCTGCTTCACTGCCAAATTGATTGTTAAAACAAAAGTAAATCAATGTTAAAGTGAATGATGTAGACTTGGCCATTCAAATTCATTCATTTTGGTCACTTTTCTCATTAATATAACCAGTCCTGCAGCAATCTACATTGATCAGGGTTAAATTAATAAATCAACTAGATTCCAACCTATAATTTCATCAGTGTAGCCAAAAGGAGTATCAATGAGAAAATAAAAATAATAGCCTCTGTTTTATTACTCTTTGTTTGTTTTTTACTTGTGATGAAGATCCTTGGAAGAAACTGAGCTTGCTTTATAATGAAAAGAGGAAGCTGTAGCCAGACCAATCAGGCAAGAGAAAGAAATAAAAGACATTTAAATAGGAAAAAAAGATGTCAAACTATCCTTCTTCACTGAAGATATGATTCCGTACCTAGAAAACCCTAAAGACTCCTCCAAAAGGCTCCTGAAACTGATAACTTCAGTGAGGTTTTGGTTACAATTCAATGTACAAAAATAAGTAGGATTTCTATACATTAATAGTGTTCATGCTGAGAGCCAAATCAAGAATGTAATCCCATTTACGATAGCCACCAAAAAACAAAATACTTAAGAATACATCTAATCAAGGAGAGGAAAGATCTCTACAAAGAGAAATAGAAAACACTGCTTAAAGAAATCACTGATGATACAAATGTTAGAGTGAACTATATATGGCCTGAGAAGGACTCCATACTTCTATATTCGAGTCCTTGTGGGCGAACTGTAACCTAACTTAATAGGTAGACAAGGTTGAAAAGCTAACTTAAGAGTATGTGCCTGTAACAGTAGCTGAGTCTTGGCCAATCCAAGCAGCCATACTTCAACCACTCATATACTGCTGAGTGTTCAGACTGTGTTCAGATAAGGCAAACACTGAGCTGTAACCAATCCAGTTGTTTCTGTACCTCACTTCTGATTTCTGTACATCACTTCCCTTTTTTGTCTATAAATCTTCTTCCACCATGTGGCTGTGCTGGAGTCTTTCTGAATCTGCTGTGATTCTGAGGGCTGTCCAATTCACAAATCATTTATTGCTCAATTAAACTCCTTTAAATTTAAATCAGATTAAGTTTTTCTTTTAACAGATGGTGTCAGAAGTAGGATCCAAAGTAGTGCTTCTAACGACCCCCAGGAGTGCTGAGTGAACAAGCAAGGACTCACTTGTGTCCCTTGATCTCTCAGAGTGGCTGGGGATCTTGGTAATTTCTCTCTTGGATTGCAGAGCTCCAGGGATTTGTGTTTTGAGCTCTCTGAGTTTGAGTAAATTTCTGATCCAAACTGGGTTTGGAAGTCATGACAGAAACTGGACTGGGTTCAGGAAAAGATTTGATCTGGTAATTATCTGGCTTGGATTCAGTTAGAGTCCTCTTACATCTGACTGGGTCAGAAAGAAACTGGTAGTAAATGGTAATATTGTAGGGGTTTTTAAATTTGGCTTTTGGAAATTTGTGGGGAATGGAAAAATCTTACTAAAGATAATTTACAGTAGAATGTTCCAAATCAACAACACACTGAAGTACATTTAAAATAATGGAGCTACCAAATTAATCTCATCTAGGGATGCATATTGACATGCAGAAGCTTCTAAAAAAAAGATTTCAATATTTTTATTTAAAGCATATGTATTTTGCTCTGGCTGGAATGGGAAATATTAATTCAGGTCCCCCATGCAGCCAGTTGGGCAACAACTTATAAAACTGAGGGTTTTTCTCGTGGTTCCATAAAAATAGAAAAAAGATGATTTTCCTTTACGTTACAGCTTGGCCCCCAGGGCTTTGATACAGCTAACAGGGTCACTAAGGCTACTCACAGTAGCCAGAAACCTGGCATGCTGGCAAAAGGGCAAGAATTTCTTACCAGTCAGACTTCTGGCCTTGCTCCCTCTGTACAAACTAGTTGAATGAATGGCAAAAATAACTGTTTATCCTGTAAAGTTTGGATTAATGGAAAAAAAAGATTTGTGAGGCTAGTCTTAAGCTATAGTGAATCTGGTGTGCTTTGTGCTATGAATTTGTCTTTCTGTAGATTTCTGTCAGAAAGAGGGGTACCTTAGGATAGAACATGGCCTTAGGACCCCATAAGCCCACTGTTCAAGATGGCCCAGCAAACTGGTCAGTTATGTCCTTGGGAGCTTGACCTTGTAACCTGGTGGTGGTACTTTCTCTTGGTCTCCCATCCAGTAAACAGAAATTTGGGGGTTTATGTTATAGTTACCTCTAAAAATTATCTCAGTTAAAAACTATTGCAAGCTCAAAATTGACTGCTCTACACTCCTTCTGGGAAGAGCAACGAAAGCTTCCTAATTCCGTAGCTCAGTAGCTAAGTCTTCGCCATTTTACAATGACAACCCAGGTTTAGGGTTCCATTCCCAGCTGAGAGAATGAGCCAGAAATATTGGGCACTTCGACTGACTAAAGTCAAGTAATAAGAAATTTAAAAGGACTTTTTTTTAAGAGCACTGTGGTTAAAAGTCAGCTTAATTAGAAGTGGATATTCAAGCTCTAATAGCCTGGACTCGTTGGGAAAAACAGAGGAGGTGTCACAGAGCCCTTTTGGGGAGAAACCTCTCTTTTCCTCATGAAACCCCAGGAATTGAAAGCAAATAAGTCCCTCTCAAAATCAAAGGCTATGTTCTGTTTTGCATTGGATTATCTGACATTTTTTACTTTTGGGGGTATCATAAATTACTTCAAATTATGAGAGAGCTTTGATGTGTAATAACTAGGTAGGAAATATACTTTGGGGGATAGCTAATGGCATTTTGGGGGAGTACACAGCTCTTTGCACATTCGGATCAAAGAAGCATGGTCTTGGCCACCTAAAAGGTATGGCAACATCCCTACCCCACTGACAGATAAGACTCTCATGGGAGATGAGATGGGGGAAATCTGTTTTGCCTTCCAGCTGTGCCTCCTTTAAATTAGGTTGTAGAAACTGCATGCTTTCCTGGCCCTTTTTCTCCAAGGGCTCCACCCTGAGGCCAGTAACCCAATTAAGAAACTTAAAACTGGCAAATGAAAAATCTTACTGAAAGGTGACAGCATGCTGGCAGTCCTCACAGCCCTCGCTTGCTCTCGGGGCTTCCTCTGCCTGGGCTCCCACTTTGGTGGCACTTGAGGAGCCCTTCAGCCCACCGCTGCACTGTGGGAGCCCCTTTCTGGGCTGGCCAAGGCCAGAGCCAGCTCCCTCAGCTTGCAGGGAGGTGTGGAGGGAGAGGCAGGAGCGGCAACTGGGGCTGCGCACGGGGCTTGCGGGACAGGTGGAGTTCCGGGTGGGCGTGGGCTTGGCGGCAGCCTGCCGGCCCTGCTGCCCAGGGCAATGAGGGGCTTAGCACCCAGACCAGCGGCTGCAGAGGGTGTACTGGGTCCCCCAGGCCTTAGCTGCCTTCCCGCGGGGCAGGGCTCGGGACCTGCAGCCCGCCATGCCTGAGCCTCCCAACCCCTCCATGGGCTCCCCTGCGGCAGGAGCCTCCCCAATGAGTGCTGCCCCCTGCTCCACGGCGCCCAGTCCCATGACCACCCAAGGGCTGAGGAGTGAGGCCACACCGTGCGGGACTGGCAGGAAGCTCCACCTGCAGCCCCGGTGCGGGATCCACTGGGTGAAGCCAGCTGGGCTCCTGAGTCTGGTGGGGCCTTGGAGAACCTTTATGTGTAGCCCAGGGATTGTAAATACACTAATCGGCACTCTGTATCTAGCTCAAGGATTGTAAATACACCAATCAGCACCCTGTGTCTAGCTCAGGGTTTGTGAATGCACCAATCGACACTCTGTATCTAGCTACTCTGGTGGGGCCTTGGAGAACCTTTGTGTCTACACTCTGTATCTAGCTAATCTAGTGGGGACTGGAGAACCTTTGTGTCTAGCTCAGGGATTGTAAATGCACCAATCAGCGCCCTGTCAAAACAGACCACTTGGCTCTACCAATCAGCAGCACCTGGGTGGGGCCAGATAAGAGAAGAAAAGCAGGCTGCCCAAGCCAGCAGTGGCAACCCGCTCCGGTCCTCTTCCACGCTGTGGAAGCTTTGTTCTTTCGCTCTTTGCAATAAATCTTGCTACTGCTCACTCTTTGGGTCTACACTGCTTTTATGAGCTGTAACACTCACCGCAAAGGTCTGCAGCTTCACTCCTGAAACCAGCGAGACCACGAACCCACCAGAAGGAAGAAACTCCAACACATCCGAACATCAGAAGGAACAAACTCCAGAAGCGCCACCTTAAGAGCTGTAACACCGCGAGGGTCCGCGGCTTCATTCTTGAAGTCAGTGAGACCAAGAACCCACCAGTTCCAGACACATTACAACTACTGGATCTTCTGTCTCTCTGTTTAGTTATACATGTGTCGTGTGTGTGATGTTTATATAAAAGAGCTCTAATTAATTGGCGTAAATAAAAGCACTTAAATATTTTGAAAGAAAAATAAAAACTAATGCCTTTTAGTTCACACGACTTTAGTAATCTTTGTGAAATAAAAACAGCTTTAAAGATTATTAGTAAAATAAAGACATTTGGTCTAAATTAGGCAGATGAGATATTAACTTTACTAAATGCTTTAAGGTCCATAAACTGCCTCTTTGGCTTTTGAAAACCATTAAACTTGCATACTTTACAGCTAGGTAAGGCCTGGGGACATGTGGAGTTAGCCACGCCCATCTCTATGCTGCAAAGAGTCAGAACTTATCTGCACTTTTCAGACTCCTGGCCTCAAGCAGCCCTCCCATCTCGGCCTCCCAAAGTGCTAGGATTACAGGCATAAGCCACCGTGCCCAGCCTCATATCTGCACTTCTGATTTCCTAGGCTCCAAACCTAGTACATAGTTAAAATCATTTACCAGGTTTTTTGACTTAAATGAAAATTGCTGAGAATTACCATTATAACAGGTAATTAAGACTACTGAAAAAACAGTTTTACCTGCAAGGTGTATGAAGATAATGAAATGTGTTTTTGGCAAAAGATTATAAGAAGGCATGGGAATGTAAATTTTCGCGTAGAGTGTTAAAGGATTGTTTTAAATTAGATAAGGTAAAGCTAAAAGACTGAGCAAGTTGTAGATTTCTAAAAATTAATCTTGTAAAAGAAATTCTATGTGTGAACATGACTAAATTTAAAGGGATTTTTTTTTTCCCACAAATTGAACATTGAAATAAAAGCACAACAGGGTTTTCTTAGAGCACAGATTTGCTCTTTAACAAAAATTTGTAAAGGGTTATAAAAGGTTTATGAGAATCTCACCTTATGGTCAAATTGATTAAGATTGAATCAATTAGTCTATAAAGTTTTATTAAGAATTGGGGTTGGCATTAATGGTACAGTAATGTAAGGGTGAAATTTGTCTTTTTCTCTTGAATAAGATTTTTAGGTAATATTAAAAGATAATGCAAGATTTTTGTTTGCCTTTTTAACAAACTACCAAAGAAGGGAAAGATAAGAGATAGATTGTTTGGGAAGCTGTCTTCCCTCTATCAATGAGTCAAGGTTTTTGCCTTTTTTAAATTTTAGGATCATCATTTTGGCTAAATTAATGACTTACGGTGACCTAGAATTCTATTTTAAAATATCAGGTGTTTTAAACCTTTAACACATTTGATAGGCTTCTCAAAATCAAATTTCAGCTTCAAAATTGTCTTTTCTGACCTCTAACTTTTGGATGCTGCAGAGGGCCCCTGACACATCCAAAAGAGAGGTAAACAGGATTATTTGACATATTAAGTTACATGGAAAGCATTGTGAAAATAAAAAATAATGTTTAACCTTCCTCAGGTTATATTTTAGTGAATGCTATTAATATATGTTTTAAAATTGTATGGGATTCCTAAAATTCTAATATGTCTGAGTATAAGCTATCAATCATAATTATGGTTATTATGTTATTTTAGACCACAGAAATAATCTAATTTTCTTGTCAATTGTGTTTTTAACTTTGACCATTTAAAGTCATTTCCACAGTTAATTTTTTAATGCTGATGCAGTTTCTGACAACTTCACAAGCACACAAAATCCTAGAATATGGCATCTTTTAGGAGGTTTATGAAAGGATAAAAAGGACCCTGATAAGCCCTCTTGAATATGGGTTTCTAATAACTTTAAAATCATATCATTTGTGCTGGGTAAGAATTCCTGAAACTTTAATGAAAAGACTGACCGGTTTATAAAACTGCTAACTCAAGCAGAACAAAAATTAATTGAATACCAAGCAAATATTTTGCCAGATTTGTATGCTAAATCGACCAATACTGAAATTGTTTAGATATACACTTTGAATGAATTCCGTGGTCTAAGTCAAATTACCTATGATAACCCATCAGTTATCAGTGCTATGCACCTAATTTGGAGAAACAACTGGTATTCAAGAGGACCTAAGTCTAATGCTAATTAAGCATAGATTAAGCATGGATTCGTGGAGAATCAGGATGGCCACCTTGTCCTTCCAGAGTCCTTTAAGCTTTTATTATTAAAGGTTTTGCATTCCATGAGTCATCATGAAAAGATAAAATGATCCAAATTAAATATATATTGGTGTCGTGACTTCTAAATTGCTAAAATAATTTATGACCAACGTTTGCTTTGTCAAACCCATATTCCTGGGAAAACAGTCAAAGCTTCAGGTACATTTGGTTACCTGAGGGACCATTTAAACATTTTTATAAAGGGCTTTCATTCCATTGTGATTTTCAATGCATGTTTTCTAGTTGTATAAAAGCTTTCCCATGCAAAAAGGCTGATGTTATAACAGTAGATTATTATGCTACAGTGTATTTTCACCAGGTAAAGAAAGCTTTTTATGGTTCACTGGCTGAGGACAATCAACCCCTTCATAATCTAGAACCTGAAGATTGGATCTTCTGAGAACATCAGAGAAAGACTGTCCTTGCCATCTACACTACAGCAAAACTTTGGGACCTTAAACTTTGGGTTCATAATCTCACAACTGAGAAGGGTCACTCCACACTCTTGGAACTGTACACCCATTGGAACTCTTAAGGTAAAGCTAACCAGAGAAGTTTCTCCACAGAAGAAGGCGGCATCCTTAATGTGAACAGCTTTTCCCAAGATCACAGGTCAAGACTTCTCTACTATCATGAGACTCTTGTCTTTAAATATTTTTTCCTTGCTTATACCTCTATGAACAATAGAAGTAAAAAGATGGTCTGTTGTGTGCTCTTAACTGGGTATACTTTTATTTGTAAAGGATTTTGTAGCCAGGCTTATGCATGGATAATCTTATATTTTCATAGATAAAAGATGAAGGCCCAATGTAAATGAGAAACTTTAATGGTACATACGTTACCTCATAATCAGTCAGAAACAGAACATTGGTTCACTCCTCTTAACTCACATCATGGGTTAAAGAGAACCATGCCAGGAGGCCTTCACTCTTCTAGAAGGGCATCATTTGTTAGGTCCTTTTTCCATGGTTTGGAGCAAAAGAAGCAATGACTAGAAATGTATTCCTCATGATAAGCTCTGTAGCAGATTCTACTATAAAGGCTATCGTTACACAACAGACTTTAAATTATCTTCTGAAAGTTATGCTAAATAATAGAATTGGCTAAACAGAAAAGTATCTGTGCAATTGCTGGCCTTTGTGGACTATGGAGAAATAAATTAAATATAGATTATAGAAATTCAGCTATAGGGGATTAATGAAAGCCTGCTTAGTTAAGCGAATAGACTCTTTATCTAGCTCGTTCTTTGATCTACTTAATTTTAGGTGGTCTGGTTTACGGGGATGCTGGGTAAGGAGCATACTCCAAATGCTTGGTATTATCCTCCTAATAGTCATAATAGCAGTCTCCCTGGTGTGCTGTATTCCCTCAGAGGTTTTAAATGCTTGCATGCAGCCATCTCTAGAATGTCAAATGGTCTCACTTCAACTGAAATGGCATGAGCTGAAAAAAATGTGTGACCATGAGGACACTGTAACCTATGAATCACATGCTAAGACAGGAAACCGAAAATGATGGTAACTGAGAGTGGCACTAAGGCCCTAAATTTTGGTCACATTCTCTCTTAAGTGAGAACCTGACCACAAAGGGGGCATTTTTAAACAAAATTATAGGAGGCCATTGTTTTGGACTGAACTCATGCGTTAGGCCCCAACAGACCAAATCAAATAAAAACAGAGTTGCTAATGCTAAATGTGACATAATCAAACTAAGACTTTAAGGAAGCACATATATCCTAGAACAAACCAGGTTTTATTTTTCTCCTACAAACAGGATGTTCCAGCATAAGGAGGTACCCCCTACTCAGTCCTTGATCCCATCTTGCAAAACCCACTGTTGCACTGTTTTCCAGAGGGTTTCAAGACCAAAGAAGTATATTTACGATGACAGTAGTGACATCAAAGACTAAAATTTTAGCCAATCTCCCAAAATTGAGAAAATGACCAAAATGGGGGAATTGTTAAACCGAACTAAATATGGCCTGAGAAGGACTCTGTACTTCTATATTTCAGTCTTTGTGGATGAACTGTAACTTAATAGGCAGACAAAATTGAAAACCTAACTTGATATGTGCCTGTAACAATAGCTGAGTCTTGACCAATCCCAGCAGCCATACTTCAACCACTCATAACTGCTAAGTGTTCAAATAAGGCAAACGCTGAGCTGTAACCAATCCAGTTGTTTCTGTACCTCGCTTCTGGTTTCTGTACCTCACTTCCCTTTTTCTGTCTATAAGTCTTCTTCCACCACATAACTGCACTGGAGTCTCTCTGGATCTGTTGTGATTCTGAGGGATATCTGATTCGTGAAACATTATTGCTCAGTTAAACTCCTTTAAATTTATTTCAGCTAAAGTTTTCCTTTTAACACAAACAAGTGAAAAAACATTCCATGATCTGGATTGGAAGACTCAATATCGTTAAAATGATATTCCTATCAAACTACCAAAATTATTTTTCACAGAACTAGAAAAAAATGATTCCAAAATTCATGTGGAACCAAAAGAGAGTCCAAATAGCTAAAGCAATCCTAAGCAAAAAAAAAAAAAAAAAAGCTGGAGGCATCACATTGCCTGACTTCAAACTATACTATAAGGTTACAGTAGCCAAAAACACATCATACTTGTACAAAAGCTGACACATAGACCAATGGAACAGAATAGAGAACCCAGAAATAAAGCTGCACATCTACAGCCATCAGATATTCAACAAATTTGACAAAAGTAAGCAATGGGGAAAAGACTCCCTGTTTAATAAATGGTGCTACGACAGCCAGCCAGCCACATGAGGATGATTGAAACTGGACCCCTGCCTTACACCACATACAAAAATCAACTCAAAATGAATTAAAAATTTAAATGTAAGACATCAAACTATAAGAATCTTAGAAGAAAACCTAGGAAACACCATCCTGGACATTAGTCTTGAGAAAGAATTTATGACTTAGTCTTCAAAAGCAATTGCAACAAAAACAAAAATTGACAAATGGGACCTAATTAAACTTTTTTTTCTTTTCTGAGCTTCTGCACAACAAAATAACCCATCAAGAGAATAAACATACATCTTACAAAATATGAGAAAATATTCACAAACTATGCATCCAACAAAGGTAAAATATCCAGAATCTATACAGAATTTAAACAATTCAACACACAAAAAAACAAATAACCCCATTAAAAAAAAATGTGTAAAAGTCATAAACAGGCTGGGCGTGGTGGCTGATGCCTGTAATCCCAGCACTTTGGGAGGCCAAGGCAGGTGGATCACCTGAGCTCAGGAGTTCAAGACCAGACTGGGCAATATGGCGAAACTCCCTCTCTACTAAAAATACAAAAAATTGGCTGGGTGTGGTGGCACACACCTGTAATCCCAGTTACTTGGGAGGCTGAGGCACCAGAATTGCTTGAACCCAGGAGGCAGAAAGTTGCAGTGAGCCAAGATTGCGCCACTGCACTGCACTCCAGCCTGGGCAACAGAGTGAGACTCTGTCAAAAAAAAAAAAAAAAAAAAAAAAAAAGACATAAACAGACACTTCTGAAAAGAAGACATACAGGCTGGGTGCAGTGGCTCATGCCTGTAATCCCAGCACTTTGGGAGGCTGAGGCGGGCGGATCACTTGTGGTCAGGAGTTCAAGACCAGCCTGGCCAACCTGTGAAATCCTGTCTCTACTAAAAATACAAAAATTAGCCAGGTGTGATGGCACGTGCCTATAATCCCAGCTACTACTACCCAGGAGGCTGAGGCACAAGAATCGAGAACCACTTGAACCCGTGAGGCAGAGGTTTCAGTGAGTCAAGATCGTGCCACTACACTCCAGCCTGGGCAACAGAGCAAGCTTCCATCTCAAAAAAAAGAAAAAAAGAAGAAGACATACAAGTTGCCAACAAACATAAAAAAATGCTCAGCACGACCAATCATCAGCAAAATCCAAATCAAAACCACAATGAGATACCATCCCACACCAGTGAAAATGGTTGTTATTAAAATATCAAAAAACAGTAGATACTGGCAAGGTTGTGAAGAGAAAATGCTTATACCTTGTTTTTTAAAAAATAATTTTTATTTCCGTAGGTTTTTGGGGAACAAGTGGTATTTGGTTACATGAGTCAGTTCTTTAGTGGTGATTTGTGAGATTTTGTTGCACCCATCACCCGAGCAGTGTACACTGAACCCAATTTGTAGTCTTTTATCCCTCACTCCCTTCCCACCATTTCCTCCCAAGCCCCCAAAGTCCATTGTATCATTCTTATGCCTTTGCATCCTCATAGCTTAGCTCCTACTTATGAGTGAGAACATACAATGTTTGGTTTTCGATCCTGAATTACTTCATTTAGAATAATAGACTCCAATCCCATCCAGGTTGCTGTGAATGCCATTAATTCATTCCTTTTTATGATTGAGTAATATTCCATCATATATATATATGATATATATATATATATATCACAGTTTCTTTATCCACTCATTGATTGATGGGCATTTGAGCTAGTTCCATATTTTTGCAATTGTGAATTGTGCTGCTGTAAACAAGCATGCGCAAATATCTTTTTTGTATAATGACTCCTTTTCCTCTGGGTAGATACCCAGTAGTGGAATCACTGGATCAAATGGTAATTCTACTTTTAGTTCTTTCAGGAATTTCCACACTGTTTTCCATAGTGGTTGTACTAGTTTACGTTCTCACCAGCAGTGGAGAAGTGTTCCCTTTACACCACATCCATGCCAACATCTATTATTTTTTGAGTATTTGATTATGGTCATTCTTGCAGGAGTAAGGTAGTATCGCATTGCGGTTTTGATTTGCAGAAAATCCTTATACATTGTAGATGAGAAAGTAAATTAGTTCAGCCACTATGGAAAGCAGTTTGGAGATTTCTCAAAGAACTTAAAACAGAACTACCATTTGACCCAACAATCCCATTACAGGGTATATATCCAAAGAAAATAAATTGTTCTACCAAAAAGACACATGCATTCGTATTTTCATCATAGCACTATTCACAATAACAAAGACATGGAACCAATCTAGGTGCCCATCAGTATGGATTGGACAAAGAAAGTGTAGTACATATTCACCATGGAATACCATGCAGCCACAGGAAAAGAACAAAACCATGTCCTTTGCAGCAACATGGATGAAGTTGCAGGCCATTTTCCTAAGTGAATTAATGCAAGAACAGAAAACCAAATACTGCATGTTCTCACTTATAAGTGGGAGCTAAACATTGGGTACTCATGGACATAAAGATGGCAACGATATACACTGGATACCACTTGGGGGATGGAGAAAGGAGTTAAAAGTTGAAGAACTAACTGTTGAGCACTATGCTCAGTACCTGGGAGATGGGATCAATCATACCTCAAGCCTCAGCATCACACAACATAACCATGTAACAAACCTGCACATGTTCCCCTGAATCTAAAAGTTGAAATAATGATGATAATAATAATAGCAATAATGAAAAGAAAATTATGAGCCATGACTCATTTCATGGTCTTCAAAAGAAAGCAACCTACTAATAATCAAATACAGTCTATGTGGATTATTCTTATTCTGTTTCTTATTAACCAAATAACTCCTCCTCCACCCACCACATATCTATAATGAACAGATTCTTTCAAATAGACATAGTTAATATTAAAGATTCAAGTGCTGCCAGTACACTGGCTTGCTGGTTTTATTTTTAAAACACAAAAAATAGAATTTCTTGAAGAGTTCCTGCTTATTTTTAATCCTTAAAACACAAACACAAACACACACACACACACACACACACACACTTTTTAAGCATTTCACTTACAGAGTGAACATGGGCATATTTCTTTTCTATTTCCACTACTGAGGAATACTGTCCACTCTTCTGCCACCTTCTTTTCATTCATTCTAAAATACAAAAGTTTCTTCAAGAAGTATTTCTTGAATGTCTATCATATCAGGCATTGGAAATGGCATTACAGTGCATGGATGACTGTTTTCTGAGCCCCTCCTCTTTGTTGTACTCAGTGGAATGGTGAGTAGTTTGCAATCCCCCCCTTTTCCTTTGCTGTGTAAACTGTGTATGTGGGAACAGCTTTACAATCTTGGCTCTCATCCTGTGCTCTCCCAGAACCTATCTTAGTGTATAGTACACTCAAAATTAGACACAAATTCAATCCTAAAATTGTAATTTTATCAAATTTTCATCAGTAGGCAGTAGAAAAGTTATATTATATTACAGAGAAAAAATTCCTCACAACCCCATCAAATCCTGCTACCTCTCCATCTTCTTTTCACACAGAAATTCAAAATTCTCCAGCTGATAGACTCTACTCAGCAAAACAAAAGTCCAGTAGCATTCCAAACAGCTTCCATTAAATGAAGTCCCAGTGGTTAACTAAACACCATGTAAAGAGTATTTCCATGTCCCTGAAAGGCATAGATAGATAGATAGATAGATAGATAGATAGATAGATAGATAGATACAGAATAGATGATACGTAAATACATACATACGTAGGTAGATAGAGGATACATACATACATACGTATATAGACAGATACAGACACAGATATAGATAACAGTTCTCATTTGAACGCTGGCCACCGAACTAAAGGCTCATTCAGTCTTGTCACCATATCATTTACCTGCGTAAATGCACCAATGGCCATAAATTCTCAACTTAGAAGAGAATGTCACACCTGGATTCTTGATGGCATAGAGTGTACCCAGGTTATATACAATTCTGGTTCTGCTTTGCTGTTCAGCCTTAAACTAGCTTCATAGCAGAACTTTACATTGGTACACTGAAATCAGAGTTGTTTGGTTCCATACATAAACACAATGGGACTATCTAAAGACAACTCTATATATACCCGTAGAGGCTTCTGTCCCCATTACCCCTCCTATCAAAATATACCCATGCTTCCTCCATCTACTGCCTTTCTCAAGACAAAACCCAAACATGTTTCCCCAGCTGCATGTTCAGAACGCTCTCTGAGCTCTTAGATACAGAATAATGAGAAACAAAAGCTGAACAAATGAGTGGCAGAGGGCAGGAGCATGCTACTTACTTGTCTACCTGAGCAATTTCTCCTCACTTTTTCAAGAGTCATCAAGATTGAATATGTAATGTTGATATAAAGCAGATAAGTCCTCAATAAGTGTTCATGACTGTTTTTGTTGTTGTTGCAAACACTGTTTCTATTGATTGAAATAGAACCATGGTTCCTCTGTCAACCATGGGAAAAGACAGCCAAGTCAAGTTATTCTTTAAAAATAGGCACTTGCTCTACAAAGAAACGAGAGGGAAGAGAGACTATCTTTGCCAAGGACAAGTTTTAATTGATGATGGCTGCAGCACTAATGAGGCTGCCTCCCATCGATACTGCTCCTACTCCAAAGGACTGCTCAAAGGGGCAGCTATAAAGGCAGACAGAAATGACCCACTCCATTGCCAGAACCTCCCATGTGGCAACATCAATAATAAGTGGCACCAATCCTCTCATCTTTAAGTCCATGTTGTCAATTCAGACCATGCTTAGGGAATCAGACTCTCCAGGGAAATATCAGTTAATAAAATAACTAGAGAGAAACCAGGAGTCCCTCTAAGGTGGTTATTATGGCAGTAAACAATGTATTTCATTAGAAAAGACTGCTAACAGGTAAAACATTTTATTCAAGGCTTAAGAAAAATAAAATTTTCAATGGTAAATTTAGCAACTATGAAGAAAAATATTTCTATATATATTAATAGTTTCAATTCTCAAAAAAAAAGCAACTTTTCACAACCTCAGCGGAAAGAATGTAAAAATTCTCAACAAATCACAATCAACAAGATGTTTTCAGGATGTGTGAGACATGTATATATATCTCTGGTTACCTGTGTCAGCAAATGTTTTTCCTTGCCTAGTGGGCAAATTTCTGGGCAAACTTATTGTCTGTCTCAAAAATTGAAAGGTAACCATGTTTTTATGCCAGGAATAAAGATACGTAAGGAATATGCTAAAGCATGAAAATATTGTACGAAGAGAAATCAGTGAGAAATGTGAAGCAAACTGGTCAAAGTGATACTCATATCCCAAGGTCTAAGCTTGGTGCCGTGGCACACACTTGCAGTTCCAGCAACTTGAAGGCTGAGGTGGAAAGACCGATAGATCCTAGGCGTTCAAGTCCAGCCTGGGCAACAAAATGAGACTACATCCCTAAAAAAATTATAATAAATATTGTTTTAAAATTTAATTTCAAGGTCAGAGAAACCTCCTGTGAAAAACCATCAATTGGTCATTTCTACCTAAATTATTGTTGCCTACAATCTAAGACTCTCCTGGGTTCTTGCTTAATGAAACATTTGTTGATTTCTTACTACAGGTATGTACAAAGCAATACATGTGACTGAAAGTCGAATAATGTTGAAATATGGCCCCTGCTCTTTAACTGGTTATAGTCTGCCTATAATCAGTTAAGCACACCTATAACCAACCACTGGCTCAAATATATCCTCCTCATATGTGGCAGGCCCCAGCTGACTTGAACAGATTTATCAACAAGTTCTTCATTGTGATGCTGTATTTCTATATTTCTAAAATCCTTTCACTACGGGGGAAAAAAAAGTACTGTAATTTAGCTGGGCACAGTGGCTCACCCTGTAATTCCAGCACTTTGGGAGGCTGAGGTCGGTGGGTCACTAGAGGCCAGGAGTTCAGAACTAGGCTGGCCAACACGGCGAAACCCCCTCTCTACTGAAAATACAAAAATTAGCCCGATGTGGTTGTGTGTACCTGTAATCCTAGCTACTCAGGAGGTTGAGGCACGAGAATCACGTGAACCTGGGAGGTGGAGGTTGCAGTGAGCCGAAATCATGCCACTGCACTCCAGCCTGAGCAACAGAGAGAGACTCTGTCTCAAAAAAAAAAAAAAAAAGCAACTGCTGTAATTAATATGTTCTATCTTACCTGTACACTGCAATTCATTTTGGATATAGAGAAGCAGAGTACCTGTCATGAACAATTATAGTTTATGTACTGAATCATGTAAACCAAAAGCAAATCCTCTAGACCTGATTCCAAAGTCCTGACTCAGCCAAAAGTCAGGGACTTGTGTACAAGAATGAATGACAGAATCATGCCCTCAGGAAATAAGAGTAGTTCAAAGTGCTAAATCTGGCTAGCAACTGCAATAATGCCCATCTATTGCTTTACCTGACTTCATAAGATTAACCTGATCATAACTTCAGTTTTAACATCAATTTCATGGAAAAATGAAATACTGATGTCAAAAACACTGGAAGGTAGAAATGAAATTTTATTCATTAAGTAATCTACAGAGCATCTAGTTTATACCTTTCTTGCACCCTGACTAGTTTTTCTTTAATTAGACAACATTTACACATCATTTACTTAAGATATGCCCATACAAGCAAATATATGCCAAAGAGAAATATGCAATATAATAAATGACATCTGTTTAATAAAACTTTATTTTACTTTACGAAGACTAGCTCGCCTGCCTTTTATTTTATATAATAAAAATTTGTTTTATTCAGTAGAGTACAGTGAAGTGGAGACACCAAGTTCTTTTTTAAATGTAAGAAAATACAGTGTCTGTTACCTTTACCTTTTATGAGTTGCCCGCTCTCCTGTATTTGGCAAGACAAATAGAATTACATACTGTGAGTGACTCAGAACAGAACTTCACTATCAATCATCTGCCTGGCTCTGCACAAATTCTGTAGGGCATTCAGGACATTTTGCTGCCTATGAATATTTTAGACAAGAAGAATTCCTGAAAGCTTCTTGATGGATTAATGTAAGAAAGGAGGACGTTTTCATGTTTTATAGCTATTTGCTAAAGTACTATGGCCATTACTACAATCTGATGAAAGCCTGCCTCTTTAAACAGAAAAAAGTGGCCCCATAGAAGAGTTCTGGCTCCCTTTATCATAAACTGATTTCAAAGTAATGATATATAATATATAAATATTGCATGCACTCCTCTGCAGAAAATTAAATGCTGTACTGGTGCCAGCACCTTTACACCTAGCAACAACTGTGAAAAAAAGAAAAAGGAGGAAGAAAATCTATGCCAACCATTTAAGAAAATAAGTTTGCTCATGTACCTCTTTAGCTTTGCCAATGAAATAAAATGCAATTTATTAGCTTCTCTATCATTTTATTGTGGGATTCACATCTATAAATAAATAGCAGAGCACTATTCTCAATAGCAGTTCACAATTTCCAGCAATTCACAACTTCTAAAATAAAGCTTATACTTTCTTTTAAAGGTAACAGAGAAAATTTAGAAAACACAAGAAAATGAAACAGAAAAAATTCACTTATTGACCCACTACTATTTATATTTTAAAGTATTTTCTTGCAGTTTTTAATGTATTTTTACATGTAATATTCTGTATCTTACTTTTCCCTGATATTTAAACATTTCTCATGTTATAAACTCTTCATAAACATTTTAATGACTACATAACAGTCCATGAATAATATAATATATAACAAAGTTGATATGACATTTGTCCATCATCAGATATTTAGATGTTATACAATTTTTTATTATTACGAATATCATTATTCCACATCCCTGTTTATATATGTATATCTTATTTTTGATAACTTTAGCTTTTCTATTTCTAAATTAAGCATCATTTCTTCCATCTGGAAATGGTGAGATAATACTCCCAAAAAATGCTTTTTTTAAGCACTTCGTCTATTACTAAGGACAGTATATAGAAAATTCACATACATCTAGAGAACAAACTAATGTCTACCAATTATATAACATGTTTTGCAATTTACCAACATTATCACAACCACCCTGGGAGTATGCGTAATTATTATCTCAATTTTTAAATTCATAAACTATAGCTAAATGAGTTTAAGTGTCCTACTCGATTTCAGACAGTTAGAAAGCTATGGGGCTAACATGTCACCTGTTACCTTTCTGACTTCAAAGTCCACCCTCTTCTTGCCATATTGTGCTGGGCAGGAAGCTGGGGGCGCTGGACTCTGCAGTTGTTGCGACCATGAGCACTTGAATCCTACAGCCTTGGCCCAGAACCCACTTTTGATTGTTCTCTCTGTGAACTTGTGTAAATTTCTTATCCTGTCTGCACTTCAGTTTTCTAATCATTGAAACTCTGATAAAGATATTGGATATTAAACCTAGTATAGGTTTGTTCCGAGAAGTAATTGAGAAAGTTCAGTTTACTAAGAACACCATTGACATCCGCATTCCTTTTTTACCTGTAAGCCTGTTTCCATACACTTAATTAACATAGTTTTTAATTCAACAGTTTTCTATATTTCCTCACTCTCAGGTAGAAAATATACATTTCATTATCCATTATGAGTAAATATGAAACAAAGCCACATCTCAAAACCATTACCCACAATCTAAAAAATTATACAGCAGATTACTTAATCAACCCATACTCAAATTACTAACATTTGCTAAGGACTCAAATGAACTGATCTAGCTAAATGTCCAATAGGAAGTGTGCAGTACAAAACAAATGTTTTATACTGTTCAACTAAGATCATCTGATTATTAACTGATACCACAGCCCAATGTGACTTTACACAAAGTCTTCAGCATGATCAGCTTTAGAAACAGTAGTTAAGGTATAATTATAGTTTTGGTTATGCAGAAAATATACTAGAATTAGAAACTGAATAACTCTAAAACAATAAATTTAGACTTCTTGTTAATAATGGAAATCAAACTTACATAAGTCAAGAGAGAAGTCTTAAATTTGAAAAAAAAATATAGTAATTTATAACAGAAGAAAGTGGCAAAGGAAAAGGTATCCGAATAAGTTTTGGCACAAAGAATTTAATCAGTCGACATGTAACCAGGAAGCTGGCCTACCATGAGTTATGGAATAAGGGATGCATTATAGGAATTAGACCTTATGCAGTCAGAAAAAGGACTGGGCAAGTGGGGGTCCAGGAGGGAAGTTGGAGAATCAGACCACCAACCAATCTGAGAAACCAAGCACATCAGGCCACTAAAATGGGGCTGTAAAAGGAAAGCTCACTGGGAGGTCTATGGGAAGTGCAGCTACCATTTCAGGGAGCCCATGCCAGAGAGTCTGGGTGTAGGATTAGAGCTATGTTGGCTCAACATGCTCAGCAGTCAGGAAGAAAAGCTGGGTACTGAGTAAAGACCAGCTGAAACCTGCTGGCACCTCTGCATCTTCCTGTCCCCCTAACCAAGCCAGCTTCCAGGGTAATAGTTACTGCCTCACTTCTGCCTTCCAAATCTTGTTGAAGTCTTTTTTTTGGCCAATGCTAGGCTAAAATTATGCAGGGAAGAGTGTTCCAACACACATGGTTTCTTGCATAACTGACACAGTACAAACCACCACAAGAGTTTGGATTAAATGGACAGGTAATCAGCATTATAACACAGTATGCCTCTTCTAACAACAGTTCTTGCTTTCATAAAAATAAAAAACGTCAAGATGCCAACATCAGGGAAAACTGCAACATTAGTGAGGAGAAAAACAGGGCAAAAACTTCCTTTGACACCAAAACATGAGAGGTGAAATGGAAATAAACAAGTAAATTGTCTAATTTGCATGCCTGGAGGAGAAATGATATAGTAAGATTACTCTTTCAATTGAATAAGAAATTGTTTCCTCATTAATCATCACCAGCATTAAACAAGATTCAACTAGAATCTTTGTTGCTCATGTATCATAGCTTATGAAAACAATGCAGAATTTTTCAAAAACATTTTCAAATTTGTGAAGGGAAAAACAAAACTTAAGGGCCTGAAACTTTAAAAAGGAAGAAGGCAAGAGAAACGCTAAATGATGGTACTCCATCAATCTGAGTGGGACTGATGGAATGTGAAATAAGTTCTAGGACAAAAATGTGCCACAGAACAATAGGAAATGTCAAATATTATTTATTTCCTTAGCATCATAAGGCACAGGTAGGAAAAAAGAAATGGAAAGATGTTTTTCTTAAATAAAATGTCTAAAATATTTTGGGCATTGAAATGTGCCCTATATCCCCTAATGAGAAACATAAGGCCATTGTTGTTGTTTTGGAAAAAATACATGATTCTCTAAAGAATAAATTATAATAGTAATTATAGAATTTCACAATGAGATCAGTTCACAAAAACAAATTAAACAAGGCATAATAAGCTAGTAATACCCTGTCTCCATGACCAAAATGAAGGGGGCAATTTTTATCTGAATTACTCTAACTCATTGTTAAAACAATTTTAAAATTCCATTCAGAATTCATTATTTATTACTTCTCTTGTGCTACTACTACTATATGAGTTGGTAAGTACACAAACATGAATATGATATATGCAAGTGGAAATCCGCCATTTGCGTTAAGTCATTCAAAATCTGAACTCCCTTACATTTGTGTGGGGGGTCTTCACTCTTCACTTTATTATCTTGGTGGAGGGGTAAAATCTTCTTTCCTCATCAGAGCTGAAAGTGTTAGACACTCAGATAGCTAGTCATTCTTGGAGATGGAGAATAATTTTAGGCTCTCGCCATCAGTACAACCATATCTGACTCATGCATGCTAACTGAAGACAGTATCAACAATGAAGGCTTCAAAGTCAAGGCACAGAAATGACATGAAGTAGCAGTTGTAGGAAGGTTGAGGTATTGGCACCAAAGAGGCAGGAGTGCAAGTGTAGCACCTGGTGCTCTGCCATGGTTTACTCATCAGACTAATTCCAATGTGGAATTTGGAGCTTTGTTTCTAGAAATATTTTCTCATGACTAGTGCTTCAGCCTTCCATTATAGCTGGTAAATACTCAATATATTTTCAATAAACTCCTTTCTGTTTAATTGGAGTCCACGCCTGCTGCCTGAAAATAAGAAGTTTGAGTGATACAACATGTTTCCTAGTCTGAAAGATTTAACATCTCAAAAGAGATGCCAACAATGACACCATATAAAGGCATAAATATGGTATGTCTAATTACCAATCAACATCTCCACTGTGAGGACTCAAAGGTACTTCAAACTTAGAATCTCCAAAACTAGGCCTCAAACTGGGTCTTCTGTCAATTTTCTCTAAGTCAACAATTGACACCACTCTTCCACTTGTTCATGACAGAAGCCAGTAACATATTCTTGACACTGCCCTCCTTCTCACTCCCAATAGCCAATACATCACCAAGTCTTGTCACTCTTGCCTCCTGAATCTCTCTGTAATCATTCTTCTCTCCAACATCACCACCACTCCTAAGTCTATGCTTCCAAGATTTCTCACTGGATTGCTGCATTGATAGCCTTCTAAAGAATGACCCACATTATGGCTTCTTTCTAAACCACCATTGACAAAGTGATTTCTTAAAAATATATATCAGATCATACCATTCAACTGCCCAAACACTTCAGTGGCTTCCCGAAGTTCTACATGCTCTGGCCTCTGCATGTCTTCCCACTCATTTCTGGCCACTTTCCGCCCCTAGAGTTTGCATCCCAAACACATCAGTCTTCTTCCCTATCTTCATTACCCAATGCTTTCCCTTGTTTTGTACCATTAATTTCTACTCAACCTTCAAATTATAGTTAAAATATCACAGCCTCCAGGAAGTCTTTGCAAGAATGCTAGAATATATCTTGTGCTCTTATTATAAGAAATCAAAGCTTCATGTATTTTTAATCATAGCTTTTATCACGGTTTGCAATTTATGTGATTACTTAATTAACATTTGTCTCTCCACTAAAGCATAAGTTTGGCAAAGGCCAAGACCATGTCTGGTTTTAGTCTTCATTGTGGGGCCCAGGGCCTAGCACATGAAAACATACTGGAAAGAGTACATATTTGTTGAATGAAAGGATTAATTATATAAAAGGAAGAAACAGATTAATTAATTCTGTATAGACAGAGAGACAAATGAGGATTTAGAGAAAGGGTGATACTAAAGTTAAAGGGTGAGGCGGACTTGCTCAGATAAGTCATTGTACCATCGTTCACTCACCCTTGCTGCTATAGACCCCAATAGTCATAATGATAATCAGTGACAAAATGCACAATGCCTTCCTGTCCTGTACACCCCAATTTGCTTTAAACCCCTAACAATGATAAATAAAATATATTTTTAAGTTTCTTTGATATAACCACCCACAAAATCAAGATAAGCATCATTATGGACCAGAAATAGAACAAAAAATTATAGCAGCACTAGAGCCATGAACCTGGTGCATTCGAAGTCCCTCAGAAAACCTGGGGGTTAACAGAGACTAAAGGTTACCCAGGCATAGCCAAGCTCACTCTATAGAGATAGATGTTGGGGAAGGGCTCCTTATCCAGAAAAGGAAGCTGCAAATCCTGTGATTGCCCAGACCTACTGCCAGTGCTGTGCTGATAAATGTTTAAAAACAATGGGTACACATGAAAAGACAGAGTGGAAGAATAGATACTGAAGGCTCCAAAAGGTAAAAGGGTAGGTCAGGGGTGAGGAATGAGAAATTACCTATTGGATACAATGTTCACTTTCCAGGTTTTGGGTACACTAGAAGCCCAGATTTCACCACTACACAATATATCCATATAATAAAACAGCATTTTTACCCCCTAAATCTATTTTTTAATAGTTTTCTGGGGTTAGAGGAGTGTATGCCTATATAAACGTATATATTTATTATAACTTTTATTAATATAAAGGATGTATAGCAATTTATAAATAATAATATATACAATACCCTTTGTTGTAAATTCCATATAGCCAATTGATTCTCACATAATTTTTTTTTTAATGACAGAGTCTCCGTCACCCAGGCTGCAGTGCAGTGGCGTGATCTTGGCTCTCTGCAACCTCTGCCTCCTGGGTTCAAGTGATTCTCCCACCTCAGCCTCCCAAATAGCTGGGACCACAGGTGTGCACCACCACACCCTGCTAATGATTTGTAATTTTTGTAAAGACAAGTTTTCACCACATTGCCAAGGCTGGACTTTTGTTGATTTTTGCTAAAGTCTTGTATGCATAGCCAACCTGTAGTTGCAACTGACAAACCTCTATACTCACAACATGCATGTGGATTGATAGTCCCCCTTTACATTAATAAATAAGATAAAATAATGAAGATGTATGTCAAAACTTAACTTACTCATCAATGATGTGAAGAACTCCTTTGAAAGTAGTTTCTTAATACTAGAAGCATATTTCCTCATGTTTTGTGCTATTCACTAATGGCTTAACTCAGCACACTTTTAAAGTTAATCTGAATTATTAATATGCTCTCCATCATTAACTTTAGTCTAGATGAACAAAAAAACAATAAATCAATCCCTGATTTATAGCATTTGCCAATTTCTGTGGGAAAATACTTCCACCATGGCCAATTGCGAAGTACCAAAATGTAACTGAACAGAGAGTTGGGAGAGATGTATAGTATCACACCACTATACAGGAATTTCCACCCTAAAATACAATAGACATAAATAACTCTAACAGCATAGACAATAGTAAAGGAATTAGGAAGTGATGTCTTTAATATGTATTACCTTTGTTTTTAATATAATGTATTTAATGATTATTTTATATAATTTAGTTTTATAATGGCTGTCTTTAACAACTGACTTAAAATATTCCTTGAAACTTTAACAATTGACTCTTGCAAGCTAGTAAAACTTGACTCCGGCACATCGTGGGCACTACCTGAATGAAGCTTCTGTGAACTTGTCATAGCATGAAGAAAAGGAAATGATTCTCCTGGCTGGAATGAAACAATGACAACATCATATTTCTCTATTTCTTTTAATAACACTGAAGTACTAGTATCAGTATTGGTATTTTATTGAATGTGTTCACAATTTATTAAACTTATTTATTTCAATAGGTTTTTTGAGGAACAGATAGTGTTTGGCTACATGAATAAGTTACCTAATGGCGATTTCTGAGATTTTGGTGCACCTATCACCCGAGCAGTGTACATTGTACCCAAAGTGTAGTCTTTTATCCCTCACCCCCTCCCACCCTTTCGCCCTAGTCCCCAAAGTCCATTGTATCATTCTTAGGCCTTTGTGTCCTCATAGCTGAGCTCCCACTTATAAGTGAGAACATATGATGTTTGGTTTTTCATTCCTGAATTACTTCACTTAGAATCGTGGTCTCCAATTCCATCCAGGTTGCTGCAAATGCCATTATTTCCTTCCTTTTTATGGCTGAGTAGTATACCACCTTGTATATATACCACATTGCTTTATCCACTCATTGACTGATGGGCATTTTGGCTAGTTGAATATTTTTGCAATTGCAAATTGTGCTGCTATAAGCATGTGTATGCAAGTATCTTTTCATATATGACTTCTTTTCCTCTACATAGAGACCCAGGACAGGGATTGCTGGATCAAATAGTTGATCTACTTTCAGTTTTTTAAGGAATCTCCACACTGTTTTCCACAGTGGTTGTACTAGTTTACATTCCCACTAGCAGTGTAGAAGTGTTCCCTTTTCACCACATCCATGTCAACAACTATTATTTTTTGATTTTTTGATTAGGGACATTCTTGCAGGAGTAAGGTGGTATCGCATTGTGGTTTTGATTTGCATTTCCCTGATAATTAGTGATACTGAGCATTTTTTCATATGTTTGTTGGCCATTTGTATATCTTCTTTTGAGCACTGTCTATTCATGTCTTTAGCCCACTTTTTCATGGGAGTGTTTTTTTCTTGCTGATTTGTTTGAGCTCACTGTAGATTCTGAATATTAGTCCTTTGTCAGATGTATAGATTGCAAAGATTTTCTCCCACTCTGTGGGTTGTCTACATTTTAATCCATTTCAAATATTTAAAATATTTACTTTTACAAGATATCAATAAAAATGTAAGTTTATTTAAATATACTTCCTGTATATTCGTATTCTAATAAAAATTACTGGCACCTAAACTAATAGAAGTAAAATATTAATCAAAAATACTGAAATGCATTAAAATGACTAAAATTAAATTCTATAAAATGGAGAAAAATTAATATTATTTAGTTTTGTTTTGTTTGTCTGTTTGCTTGAGACAGAGTCCTGCTTTGTCACCCAGGCTGGAGTACAGTGGCATGATCTCGACTCACTGCAACCTCTGCCTCCCGGGTTCAAGTAATTCTCCTGCCTCAGCCTCCTGAGTAGTGGACTACAGGCATGTGCCACCATACCTGACTAATTTTTGTATTTTTAGTAGAGACAGGGTTTCACCATGTTCGCCAGGTTGGTCTTGAGCTCCAACCTCAGATGATCCACATGCCTCAGCCTCTCAAAGTGCTGGGATTACAGACGTGAGCTAGCACACCTGGCAATATTATTCAGTTTTAAAAGCAAAGTGTGTCATACATCATTAGTCATAAATATATTTTTATAAAAATTTTTCCAGCTGTTATAAAAGCTCTTTCTGACTCAACCCTGACCAGAAAAAAATGGTAAAGAGATGAGTATAAGCAATAATATTTCTAAGAATTTTTCTCTGATTCTTCTATCTTCCAAAAATTTTTATCTTTTTATAAATGATAAAAATATCAGTAACTTTGGAGAGCTCTTTTTGAAAAGTTTTTGCAGAACTAGACTTTTCTTTTTGAGAAGTTTTTGCAGGAACTAGACTTTGTTTGATAGCAAGGCATAGATTTTTATTCAAATAAAGCATTTCACATTCCACATCATCACCTTTAGTTTCAAATTGTATAGCTGGAGATCCCTGGACTGAGACACTGATATAATTTCAGTGCTCTCATGTTCATATCTTACTTGTTTGGAAATATTTTTAGGGTATGAATTAGTCTTGCAAAGAAAACTTGGCTTTGTCAAACTGTCATTTGCATCTGCTTCCTGAGAATTGTGAAGGTTTAGAAGAACTCATTTTCTAAAAGAATGTGCCCTTGTTCAGTACACATTTTTACTATTATGGCTACTAGTTAAAATTTTTTAAAAAGTGAAGGAGGTGTCCAGTAAGTTTTTCTTCTCCACTATGAATTGAATATCTATGTCATTGATCATGATGTCAAAATACAAAGGAGTCAGGTTTCTTCACCCCTCTGGCAACTACTAGTTCTCTTGCCTTTTTGGATTCAGTCCCCTCTAGCCCAAGCCACTCCCGAAACTACCGTCTCTGATGTTGTAGGTGGAGTCAGAACATCAATACATCCCTCCTGAGTGTAGCTATCCCCAGAGATGCTTTGGTACTCACCTCTGTACAACTCCTACTGTCAGGCCAGCACTCTGAGTTTTGCAGCAATTCTGATTTATCTCCGGCCAAACCAGATATCACATATCTGTGATTTAAATCATCTCCTCTGCCTGCCAGTGTTTAATGTCTAGTTTGTTTGATTGTCTCATTGATGGCCAAGGTGGAGCAGAAGAGAGATACAAGACCTGAACTGCAAAAAGGGGCTGGGGGAGTTTTGGTAATGGTGTTAGGAGAGGGAAGGGGAGGCAAGAAAGGGCAGGTGAAAGGATGGGAGAGAGAGCCACAACATGTCAACAAAACTGCTGATCAGTACATGAAATAACAGTATTCCCCAATAAGAAATATCAGTCTCTCAATGTTTAATGTTAGCTTAGCGTACAGGTCATTTAAAAAAGAAAGAAAAAACAGTGTTAAATCACCACTACTGACTCAGTGATTGGAGTTGTGATAACACTGACATCAGCAAAGAATAGTGGTCCCAAAACGGATAAAATAAAATATGTTCTGGGCTTAAGGCCTTGTCTGCAAAGGAGCCAGAAAAGATGAGGTAGATACAAAGAGAAAAAAATTTTAAAGAATAAGTGTGCAAACTAAAACTCAAAAGCACAGAAAGAAAAATAACACTAAATGCCTTCTTTTGAGAAGTGTCTGTTCATGTCCTTCGCCCACTTTTTGATGGGGTTGTTTGTTTTTTTCTTGTAAATTTGTTGGAGTTCATTGTAGATTCTGGATATTAGCCCTTTGTCAGATGAGTAGGTTGCGAAAATTTTCTCCCATTTTGTAGGTAGCCTGTTCACTCTGATGGTAGTTTCCTTTGCTGTGCAGAAGCTCTTTAGTTTAATTAGATCCCATTTGTCAAGTTTGGCTTTTGTTGCCATTGCTTTTGGTGTTTTAGACATGAAGTCCTTGCCCATGCCTATGTCCAGAATGGTATTGCCTAGGTTTTCTTCCAGGGTTTTTATGGTTTTAGGTCTAACATTTAAGTCTTTAATCCATCTTGAATTGATTTTTGTATAAGGTGTAAGGAAGGGATCCAGTTTCAGCTTTCTACATATGGCTAGCCAGTTTTCCCAGCACCATTTATTAAATAGGGAATCCTTTCCCCATTTCTTGTTTTTCTCAGGTTTGTCAAAGATCAGATAGTTGTAGATATGTGGCATTATTTCTGACGGCTCTGTTCTGTTCCATTGATCTATATCTCTGTTTTGGTACCAGTACCATGCTGTTTTGGTTACTGTAGCCTTGTAGTATAGTTTGAAGTCAGGTAGTGTGATGCCTCCAGCTTTGTTCTTTTGGCTTAGGATTGACTTGGTGATGCGGGCTCTTTTTTGGTTCCATATGAACTTTAAAGTAGTTTTTTCCAATTCTGTGAAGAAAGTCATTGGTAACTTGATGGGGATGGCATTGAATCTGTAAATTACCTTGGGAAGGATGGCCATTTTCATGATATTGATTCTTCCTACCCATGAGCATGGAATGTTCTTCCATTTGTTTGTATCCTCTTTTATTTCCTTGAGCAGTGGTTTGTAGTTCTCCTTGAAGAGGTCCTTCACATCCCTTGTAAGTTGGATTCCTAGGTATTTTATTCTCTTTGAAGCAATTGTGAATGGGAGTTCACTCATGATTTGGCTCTCTGTTTGTCTGTTATTGATGTATAAGAATGCTTGTGATTTTTGTACATTGATTTTGTATCCTGAGACTTTGCTGAAGTTGCTTATCAGCTTAAGGAGATTTTGGGACATTTATGCAGCCAAAAAACACATGAAAAAATGCTCACTGTCACTGGCCATCAGAGAAATGCAAATCAAAACCACAATGAGATACCATCTCACACCAGTTAGAATGGCAATCATTAAAAAGTCAGGAAACAACAGGTGCTGGAGAGGATGTGGAGAAATAGGAACGCTTTTACACTGTTGGTGGGACTGTAAACTAGTTCAACCCTTGTGGAAGTCAGTGTGGTGATTCCTCAGGGATCTAGAACTAGAAATTCCATTTGACCCAGCCATCCCATTACTGGGTATATACCCGAAGGACTATAAATCATGCTGCTATAAAGACACATGCACACGTATGTTTATTGCAGCATTATTCACAATAGCAAAGACTTGGAACCAACCCAAATGTCCAACAACGATAGACTGGATTAAGAAAATGTGGCACATATACACCATGGAATACTATGCAGCCATAAAAAATGATGAGTTCATGTCCTTTGTAGGGACATGGATGAAATTGGAAATCATCATTCTCAGTAAACTATCGCAAGAACAAAAAACCAAACACCACATATTCTCACTCATAGGTGGGAATTGAACAATGAGAACACATGGACACAGGAAGGGGAACATCACACTTCGGGGACTGTTGTGGGGTGGGGGGAGGGGGGAGGGATAGCATTGGGAGATATACCTAATGCTAGATGACGAGTTGGTGGGTGCAGCGCACCAGCATGGCACATGTATACATATGTAACTTACCTGCACATTGCGCACATGTACCATAGAGCCTAAAGTATAATAATAATAATAATAATAAAAAGAAAAAAAATAAAAATAAAATAAAAAAATACTATTATACTACCTCATGTGTAGTATACAAATCTTAAAAAAAAAAAAAAAGAAAAATAACACTAAAAGAAACTCAACTAACAAATTCAACATTGGGGAGATACATTTACTCCCTACTCTTTTAAATGGCTTTAATGTAAGTATAGTTAAGATATTCAAGGAGGGATAAAGAAATGACATTCATCAAAGTAATATGACTTTTGGGAACAAAAACAGACCAAAGTGACTCAAGAACAAATTAGAACTACTAAACTACATGTAACCTTTTCAGGATAAAATAATAAGTAAATAAAACCATAGTACACTGATTGTGGGGGAAAAGCAGATTTGAAATACAAAAGGCAAGTAGATCATCCTCTCAATGCAGTGTGCAGTGAGTCAGTCTCATAACCTGGAAGACAAGTAGGCTACTTTAGAACATTTGAAATGAAATACAACACAATAGTCAAGGTAAATCAAGATGGAAACAATAAAAGAATTTAATTAGAAAGTGGTTTTGAGGAATTCATCTAGAATACATATCATCTTTAAAAAGAAGCCATGAAATATGGAAGATAGGCTGAGGCACCATGATTGTCTAAAACGCATGCAGAAGTAGAGAATAAATAGAACAATAAAAGCAATATTTCTCAACTGAAGAAAAACCTAAGCCCTCAAAATGAGCGCTCACATTGAGTACCAATCAGTTAAAGAAAAACAAATCCACACCTAGACATGTTGAAGCAGAATTGCAGAATAGCAAAGACAGAGTGAAAATTCTTAAAAGATACTAGTGAAAAGCCAGTAAGAAAAAAAATAAATGTGAAAGTCAATAAAAAGAGAGCCAACTTCCCATTAACAACAATCAATGCCAGAAAACAAATAATGATATTTTCACACTGTTGAAGGAATAAACTGATTTCCTAGGATACTCTATACAACCATCTATCATTCCAGCATGAGTGGGAATATGGAAAAAAACAAAACTGGATCTGTTCCTCACTCAATAGCTACAATAAGTCCCCAAATGATGAAAGATTTTCATGTTATAAAACAAAATTACATGAGTAATAGAAGTAACCACTGGAGAATTCCTCTGTAATCTGGAAGCGGAAAAAAAACTTTACTAAACCTGACTCCAAATCCAGAAGCAGTAAATCAAAAAAAAAAAAACAAAAACAAAAAAAAACAGGTAAATTTTATTATATGCAAGCTTTTAAAATTAAATATCAAAAACTTTCATGAGCAAAATAAAAAGACAGTTGGCAAAACTGAAAAAAAATATTTGTAGTATATCACACTTTAAGTGTTAATATTCCTAATATGTTTTCTTTATGTTTTCAAATATAAAAAGGACCAAAAGCCCATTTTTAAAAGGGTGAGAAAGATAGATAGATGACAGAAAAGGTATATATAAATGGCTCTAAAGTATATGAAAAGATGCTCAACTTTTGTCAAAAAAAGAAAAGAAAAGAAAAGAAAGGCAGGTTAGAAACATGCAGGAATAGCCAGGAAAACTGAAACAGAGAACCAGCCTAAATAGATGTTAAACATATCCTACGACTCTATAGTTAAAATAGTATGGTGTGTTGCATGACTAGACAAGTATACCAGTGGAATGGAATAGAATGTACAGAAATAGAACCAATGTATATGAATATTTACCATATGACAATGGTGGCGTCCCAAATCACCGGGGTAAAGATAAATTTTTTAGTAAATTGTTCTGGAGAAATGGGATAGCCATTTGGAAAAAAATAAAATTAGATCCTTTTTTACGCTACATACAGAAATAAAATCCTAATGTAAGAGGGACACAAATATTTAAAAATGAAACTAAATACTAGAAGAAAACAAGAGTGAATTCCTCTTTAACCTTTGTGTAGGGAAAAGATTTCTAGCTATGACTCAGTAGTCAGAGGCAATAAAAGAAAATATTGATAAATTTAACTACACAAAAATAAAAATAAAATTTGCATAATGCCATAAAGGAAATTAAAAGTAACTGACAAACTGAGGGGAAAATATTTGTAACATAGTCTATAGATAAAGAGCTAATATCTCTATCACATAAAGAACTCCTAAAAGGCCAGGCACGGTAGCTCATGCCTGTAATCCCAGCACTTTGGGAGGCCGAGGCAGGTGGATCACTTGAGGTCAGGAGTTTGAGATCAGCCTGAACAACATGGTGAAATCCTGTCTCTACTAAAAATATAAAAATTAGCTGGGCGTGGTGGCTCGCACAGGTAATCTCAACTAGTCGGGAGGCTAAGGCAGGAGAATCTCTTGAACCTAGGAGACAGAGGTTGCAGTGAGCAGAGATTGTGCCACTGCACTCCAGCCTGGGCGACAGAGTGAGACTCTGTCTCAAAAAAAAAAAAAAAAAGAAAATCCTAAAATAGAGAAATAAATAAAATCTAAAAGAAAAATGGGGGAAAGACATGACAAACAATTCACAAAGAAAAGGTATAAAAATGTCCCTCAAATAAATGGAAAATATTCAAACTCATTCACAGAGAAATGCAAATTAAAACAACACTAAAACACTATAAGAATGACAAGAAATTAAAAATATATGTGACAGTGTATTCTGATGCCAATTTATGGGGAAAGAGGCACTCTCATACATTGCTGATGGGAACTCAGATTGATATACAACAGTTACGGAGGGTAATTTGGCAATACCTTTTAAAAAATGCACCCATCTTTTCATCCAGCAATTCCACTTCTAAGAATTTACCCTGAAAATAATATCCCTTCAACTATACAAAAATACGTATGCAGAGAGTTATTTATTGTTGCTTTGTTTGTAAACAGAAACAACCTAAATGCACATACATAGGAGAATGGTTGAATAACATATGTATACACAATGGAGTACCATATAGCTGTATAAAAAGAATGAAGACCTCTATTGAGCTGGTATGGAATGATAGTCAGGACATAGTGCAAAAGGCATTTCTCACCTTCAGGTGAGCAAAAATCTAGAAGTTTGATAACATTGTTTGTTGGTGAGACCATAGGGAAAAGTCATAAAATAATATCGATAGCATAATATCCTTTATGTAAGAAAGGCGAGGATATAAGAAAATGCACATGTATCTGTTCACACATGCAAAAGAAATATAGGAAAGATATTTGAAACTTAAGAGACTGGTAACCTATGGAGATAGGTGAAAAATCAGTAAAAAGAGGAGGAAGAATTGGAATTGGAGTAGCAGAGATGATGAGGAAGAGACACATCTTGAGGATATATATTTTGTGTGTGGCTCAGACTCTTAAAATATAGTAATGGTTTACATACCCCAGAAAATTAAAAAATAAAACAAAACCAGTTAGATACGTTGGTGGTGGTGGTGATGGTGGAAGAGGGGGACCCTAAGGGAATACAAATGCTAATAAATCACCCTAATGTATTACAAATGGATAGCATCAATACATTGACAGTGATGGAAAATAAAAGAATAACCTACATAACTTTGAAAAATAGTATTTTAACTAGAAACTGTATAGCTAAAGACAAAAAGAAATGTACATAAATGCTGCAATCTAGTTAATAAATATGTTTCTCACAGGGATATGATTTAGTCATTTTGAAACTATGTGCACCCCAGAATTGAATGAATATTGAAATATTTCATAGATAAGGAAGGTCAAATTTCTCAGTGTTGGAAAAAGAGACTACAAATATGAAAAGGGAGTAGGCTAAAATAAACCCTGTGGCATTGAATTGAAATCAAAAATATTAGTATAAACTCATGATCTGACAGACTAGATAGGTAGGTAGATTAGATGGATATATAAATGATAGAGAAAGATGATTTCTTACTTCTTTCTTGTAAAAGAGCCTAGAAGTAGGGTTGCCAGATTTAGCAAATAAAAATATAAGACACCAGTTAAATTTGAATTTCAGGAAAAAAACAATTTTTAGTATAAATATGTTTCATGCACTATTTGTGACATACTAAAAAATTATCCATTAATTAGCTGAAACTTATATGTAACTGGGGTTTTTATGTTTTATCTGGCAACCTTACCTAGAACCAATTACACTCCATTAGCAATGGTTACAACTAGCACCCAGATCTTATTTTCTAAACATCATTCTCCAATAAAAATAATTTCATAGCTGAGACAGAAAAATACACAAGAACATTCTGCAAAAGCTTGTGTTGTCAAAAGGCAAGGAAGTTTTCAATGAAGGGATAGAGGTTTGTTGAGAGAACCAGAAGCCAAAATGAAAAAGATGATGAAAACATTCTATCTTAATTAGGCTGTGGTCACCCTGGTATACACATTTGTCCAAACTCATTGAACTGTATGCTTAAATTATGTACATTTTTAGTATTTATAAATTATAACTTAATAAACTTGGGTTTTTTAAAAAGAGAAAAGCAAATTAAAACTGCACTGTCTCTCACCTTCAGGTAGAAGAAAAATCTAACATTTGATAATATATTTTGTTGGTGAGACCATAGGCAAAAGGCACACAGAAATGACACAAAATAGTACAATCTATTCAACAGCATGGTGATTATAGTCAGTCATGATGTATTGTAGACTTGAAACTTGCTAAGACAGTAGATAAGTGTTCTCACCACACACATAAAATAACTGTGAAGTGACAGATATGTTTGATTCAAAAATTTCACAATGTATACATATACCAAAATATCACATTGTATACCATTTAAAATATTAAATAAGATAATAAAATTTAACCAATAAAAAAAAAAAAAAAGTACAATCTCTGAGAAGATTGGCAGTACCTAGAAAAATTACATATGCATTTATCCTTTGACCTAGAAATTCCTATCAAAGACTACTGAGGATAGATACAAATGATTCAAGAATCTATTCCAAATATACACTGGTGAAAATACAAAAAAAAAAAAAAAAAAAAAAAGAGTAGGCATAATCCAGGCGTGGGGGCTCACACCTGTAATCCCAGCACTTTAAGAGTCCAAGACAGGTGGATTGTCTGAGCTCAGGAGTTCGAGACCAGCCTGGGTAAGATGGTGTGTAACCTGTCTCTACCAAAAAAATACAAAAATTAGCCAGTTGTGGTGATGCATGCCTGTGGTCCCAATCACTCAGGAGGCTGAGGCAGGAGCTTGAGCCTGGAGGTAGAGGCTGCAGTGATCCAAGATTGTGCCACTCTATTCCAGCCTGAGTGACAGAGAGACACCATCAAAAAAAAAAAAAAAAAGTAGGCATAAAGCTATCCACTTCAGAATTAGAATTATTTGTGATATCTACAGGCTGGAAACAACTAAATCCTCATTAATGCAGGACTAATTGAATAAACAAGATACATTTGCATAATGGAGCACAACACATATATAGAAAGAAATGGGAAATATCTCCATTTACTAATATGGAATGAGCTCCAAACTACATGATTTTTAAAAAAGCAAGTTGGAGAAAAATGTCAATAATATGCTACCACATAACTAATAAAGAGAGAAATATGTATTTGCATATACTTTCTTTCAAATGGAAAGATTAAAAATAAAACAAAAAAGAAAATATTTACCTATAGGGGAAGGGAAGGAACAAGCAAAAGGGGGCAAGAATAAAGCTAGGCTTCTCAGAATATATCTTGCTCTATTTATTTAATTTTGGGACCATAAAAATATTTTACATAATTATAAAATAAAATTTTTAAAAAGCAATCACTAAAAAAAATCGAAACCAAAAATAAATTAATAAACCATATAGTGTAACAAGTTAGCAGCAAAACCACACAGTGGCATTAAGTGATCTTAAAACACAACAATTTTGTCCTACATGTCTAGTGAAATATGGTATACACTAAAAGCTTCAAATATACTAAGAAGAGCTTTGCAACAAAAATCTTAAATTATGTTCATTAATCATACCACTGGAGGTAGTGTTGGTATTTTTATTCTGAATTTATTACAAAATAAAGCAAATAAGTAATTCTGTTGGTGTGAGAACCAGAATTTTTAACAAGAATATAAAGAGAATCAAATATAAGACTCAAGAGGTTAAGTACTCTATGTTCTTGAATTTGAATTGAAATTATCAACATAAATTATGATGTATTTTATCTTTTTTTTTTTTTTTGAAACGGAGTATCGCTGTCACCCAGACTGGAGTGCACTGACATGATCTCAGTTCACTGCAACCTCTGCCTCCCCGGTTCAAGCAATTCTCCTGCCTCAACCTCCTGATTAGCTGGGACTACAGGCGCCTGCCACCACACCTAGCTAATTTTTGTATATTTAGTAGAGACGGGGTTTCACCATGTTGGCCAGGCTGGTCTTGAAATCCTGATCTCAGGTAATCCACCTGCCTCAGCCTGCCGAAGTGCTGGGATTACAGGTGTGAGCCACCGCGCCCGGCCATCTTTATTTTTAATACACACACACCCCCACACACACAAACACACACACGCACACAGACACACACACACACACACGCATAGAATGAACAACAACGATGACCAACGATGGAGCTGAGCCCAGGTGCTGTTGCAGCCTGGCCGGGTGTGTGCACGCTCAGGGCAGCACTGACACACCAGCCCCCTGCTGCCTTGGCCCCCTCCAGACTTTGGGCATCAAGGAGCACAGTAGGGAGGCCGAGGGGTGGCTGAAGACAGCTGGGTGCTGGACTGCAGGCGCTCCTTGGCATGAACAGCCTGGGCACCATGAACCACCGCAGGAGATAGACTCCTGGATGGAAGGGGACAGGTCCCTAGTGAAGCCCCATCTTCAAGCCAGGGAGGGCCTAAAGCCAGGAGGCCAGGCTGCCAGTACAGGAGACTGGAGTGGGAATGTGTGGTACTTTTCCCTGGACCCGCTCATGGCCACCCATAAACCAATCAGCATGCACTTCTTCCCCTCTGAGGCCCATAAGCCACCCCTCCCCCACCCATCCCCCCCTCCACCCCAACTCAGAAAAAAGAGGATAGAGAAGTGAAGGGGAGTGATGGGACGACCAGCTGCAGAGAGGAGCTACCTCTCTGCTGAGAGCTGAAAAGACAACAGAATGACCAGCTGCAGAAAGAAGCTACCCTCTTTGCTTCGGGACACCCTAGCTACAGAGAAGAGCTGCCCACTGCGGGTCTCCTCTGAGCTGTTCTATTGCTCAATAAAGCTCCCCTTCGTCTTGTTTGTCCTCCACTTGTCTGCGTACCTCATTCTTCCTGAATGCAGGACGAGAACTCCGGACCCACCAAATTGTGAGGCTAAAAGATCTGTAACACAAACATGGCTGAAACATGCCCCTTGCTCGCCATACTGCAAGTGAAGAGAGAGAAGAGCTGCGGCCCTCCAGGGAGCCCAGACCTGGGAGTTCCCCAAGCCATGGCTGTGACTCCTCTGTAGGGCATTGCGGTTCCTGGTGTCTCCTAGCTTCCGGGCGCCACCACATTCCCTGGTGCCAGCTGAGGAAGCAGCTTGCAGTGCGCCTGGTCCAGCCACAGCCTCGCAGAGAGCCCGCACCCATGTCAACACCTGGAGCTGCCTGCCCTACGGCAGAAGCCGGCATGTCTGTGTGCAGTGGCTGGACCCCACGCTTGCTCACACACCCCCCGCCACTCCACGCCTGACTCGCAGTCTCCTTGGAGGCGTGGGATCCAGGCCAGCAGCATGAGCCGAGTGCAGCCTGCCAGGCCAAGTGGGCAGAACAAGCCTAACGGGCCCAAGCAAAATTCAGGCAAAGGTGCCACTGGCCACAGAGGTTTCCAGCCAGAAAAAGCGACACACCAAACATCCCGTAGATCAAGATCAAGCCTCTAAACTAACTACTAACTTATGTAAAATAAGGGGTAATGAGGATGCGTTTAAGAAAACCACAGGATGCAATACACAAATCCATACTGTAGAAAAATTTATGGAATAAATTGCAATGGAAAAATAAAAGAGAGAAAGGAGAGGGAAATGTAAACTAAAACGTGTTTCAGGTATGAGACTTCGATTGATTGCTATACATGGGCCCCATTTGGATACTGATTTGAACAAATAAATTGCAAAAAAATTAATATATGAGATTAGGAATATTTGGACACTGACTGGATATTTGGTGACATTAAATAAATATTTAGGAGTAAAAATGGCAGTGAGATTATATTTTTTTAAAGTCTTTACCATTTTGAAACAAAGGCTGAAATGGTTACAAAAGGAATGTTATGAAATGGGTAGTATTAATAAATAAAACAGTTGATTGTTTTGTTTTCATTGTAATCATTAAGGCTAGTAACAAGCACAAGAGAGATTATTATACTGGTCTAAAAACCTAGATGTGTGTAAGATTTTTCATAATAAAAAGTTTTCTTAAGTGTGATTTCAACAGTATTTTTAGAAATTTAAAATCTAAAGAGTTCCTCAACAACATCTTCGCAAAGGGAATATAACTGTGTAACTTTTGTGCCAAAGTGGTAGAATTCTAGGGAGTCTAATAAATAAGACTGGAAGTGCAATTTATAGTTCCAAAGTAGCTCAGAAGTTTGTTTTTTTTTTTTTAAGAGGGGAAAGAGAAGGAATAAATGAAACTTTATCATTCTAACTAATGGTAAGGAATGGGGGAAAAGAGCAGCGGAATGTAGGAAAACAGAAAACAGAAAGTAAATATTTGGCATAAAGCATAAACTGACAGAGGAATAACTAAGAGGAATTGAGAGATCAACTATAACAGTGGAAGAGATATGAAGGCTATATGCTCTAGAGTGCACCCCCTCACCTCCCAAAATACCACACCCAAGCACATGAGCACACGCACGCATGCACACACATACACACACACAGAGAGGAAGCTGTTTATTCATTTGTTAAGACATCTAACGAGAAGCCACTAAGTCCTTGATCCTGTCTAAGAAGTAGTGACATAACAGTAAATGAGACAAATGTGAAGCTTACCGCATGAAGCTTATAGTCTACTGAAAAGATGCCTAAAAGAATAAAGGCAATTCCAATATACTGTGTGAAATGCTGTGATGGAGAAAAAGTCATTTTGTCCAAAATAAGTCTTTTATGTATTGTCTGCATTTCCTTTAAGAATGAACTATATTGGCCAGGTGCAGTGGCTCACGCGTGTAATCCCAACAGTTTGGAAGGCCAAGGCAGGCAGATCACCTGAGGTTAGGAGTTCAAGACCAGCCTGGCCAACGTGGTGAAACCCCATCTCTACTAAAAATACAAAAATTATCCAGCCTGGTGGCACATGCTTGTAATCCCAGCTACCCGGGAGGCTGAGGCAGGAGAATGGCTTGAACCTGGAAGGCGGAGGTTGCAGTGAGCTGAGATCATGCCACTGCACTCCAGCCAGGTCGACAAAAGTGAAACTCTGTCTCAAAAAAAAAAAAAAAAAAAAGAATGAGCTATATTAAAATATGCAGACCCTAGGAAATGCCAACACATGTTACTGAAATAATACTCACCATCACATCATACTCATTAACAAAGCCACATCGCACCTCTGATCTCGGGAGCCCAAAACAAATTAACAGCCACACAGATGCAGTGAGAATGCCCACTCCAGGCTAAAGATGGCCCAGTTTAGAACAGTTTAAGTTAATGCCAGAAAAATACTGTCAGGACAGAATCAGTAAGGTCTCATCAGGACAACAGAAACCGCCTTAAATAGTTCAAGCACAGAGTATTTACTACAAAGAGACTTAATGAAAATGATGGAAGGGCTTAAGTATCAAAAAGGTTGAGGTAAGGTGAGGTAAACCAGAGAATAAGAGCCATGGAAGCTGCTACCACCTCTTGGGCTGGAATAACAGATGGGAGAAGGAAATGCTAGAACCTGGAACACAATGACTCTGAAGCTGCTAGAGACTGCTGTGGCCACTGAAACCTCTGTCACCCCTGCCTGCATCGCCAAAAGCCCCTGGGGTTAGTAGTTACCCTTACCCTCAGTGCTTTTACCATTGAAACCACAGGAGCCACATCTGCCACTGCTAGAGCTGCCAAGAGACATTACACTTAGGGCTGTATTCTGCTGTTGGAAATACCACCAAAGCATAGGCTACATCTCTCTTCCTGCCTTCAGTCTCCCACAGGTGCCCTCCCATTAGCCAACTCTAACTGGAAGCTATCAGGCCAAAAAGGCTGGAAAATGAAGTTTGCAGGGGTCCAGCTTACTGAGATACAGAGTAAGGCATGGAATGGCAGGAGTGGAACTAAGCAGCAAACGGACAATGCAATACATCTCTTTAACTATTTAGCATCCATTCTCTTCTATTCATATTAACTTCCTTGTAACAGGTTGTTATTTGGAGGAATGTAAGTCAGGGATCAAAAACTGAGCAGAAGCCAGCAGATTCAGTGCTGAGCTGACTTCTACCACTTTAGTCTTTCTAACAAAACATAACAGTTCACCTGAAATTGCAGCTCCAGGCGATGGTCAATTCCAATGAACTCTAAACCAGAATGCCTAGTATGAACCAACATGCCACTGACTCTTGGTTGATAGATACGATTCTATATAATGTGATTTAGCATTTATAATAAAAACAATTTAAGTTTTACTCCCCATGGACAAAAAGTGGCATACTACCAAACTATTTATTTCATTGACACTAATTTAACAATTAATTGTACCTGACATGATTTAAACACCTTTAAATTATAGGAAGTACACCAATATATTACTATTTGGCTCCAGCAGTTAAACTAGTGATTATTGATATACTCACCAATGATTCAAAAGATGTATAATAAGAAATAAATCATTATATTGCTGAAGGTTTATTTTTAATTGGCCCAGCCAAATAAAATTTGTTAAATGGTAAACATGTTATAATTTTATTAATCTAGAGTGTTTGGTGATCTATAAATTACATATTTCATATTAGTACAAAGGCTGAGTTTTTTGTTTGTTTGTTTGTTTGTTTTGAGACGGAGTCTCGCTCTGTCGCCAGGCTGGAGTGCAGAGGCATGATCTTGGCTCACTGCAACCCCCACCTCCCAGGTTCAAGTGATTCTCCTGCCTCAGCCTCCCGAGTAGCTGCGACTACAGGTGCATGCCACCACACCCAGCTAATTTTTGTATTTTCAGTAGAGATGGGGTTTCACCATGTTGGCTAGGATGGTCTCAATCTCTTGACCTTGTGATCCACCCACCTCGACCTCCCAAAGTGCTGGGATTACAGGCGTGAGCAAGGATGAGTTTTTTTAGATATTGATACTGATATCACAATAGCTCATAAAATTACCACTATATTCCAGAAAAATATAATCAAATAATAATAGAAATCCTTTATTCTTTAATGTATGCTAGTGACAAAAATTCAGTTAGTTGACAAAATCATCATATTTGATATATCAGGATGACTTCCAGTATATAAAATGTCAACTACCAGGTGTAAATGTAAAATGATTCCCATTTTCTAAAATCCCCATTCATCCATTATATAATATATCACGCTTCATGCTGTTTTACATTATGTAAAATAAACAATCAATACAGACTCTGTGTTTTAATGCCTGAGGTGTGAAATTAGTTCTCTGCCAAGTGTGTTTTTGATTGTTAGAGATTTAAAACATTCAGAAGTGTGTCAATCTGAGACCACATTTCTTCAGTTCAGTTATGAGAAATGAAAAGCAATCTAGTCATTTAAAAGAACAGAATAAGACAGGGTTACAGAATGTACCGTGTTGTGATTTTGCACAGTCTTTGATATTCATTGCATTTTGTGCACACTACTAACACAGGCAATAAATAATTTGCATAGTCAGTTTTCTTAATTTTTCCTCTGAGGCTCCCTTACATTGCAGTTATCACAAATCCTCCATTATAACAAGATCATCTTGTTTACAAAAGTATAATCTCAAAAAACATTTGCATCCTTATGTAATTAAGTACTTGTTCACATGATGGTGTGTCCTACTTAATCTTCTATTTGCAAATTTTTATTTCTGCACAAGTAGAAATACTTTTCTGGCTAACAAAAAGCTTTGGGGACTTCTGAGCTAAGATGGTAGAATAAAACAGAATTTCCTCTCCCAACATAAAATTTTTTTTAAAGACAAGAAAGGGGTCACTAATACAATATAAGGCATGGTTCCCCACACCAAAGATGAAACTCGGTCTCTGAGGAACTAGAAAGCAGGTAAAGGAAGAGACCTTGAGAGGAGCAAAGAGTGGGCAGAGAAGGAGAGACAGAAAGAAAGACAGCGATAGAGAGACAGAGAGAGGGAGAGACACAGAGAGAGTCAGAGAGAGACAAAGACAGAGACAGATGGAGAAAGAGACAGAGAGATAGAAAGAGATAGAGACAGAGAGAGATAGAGACTGAGAGAGAGGGAGATTCAAAAAGATAGAGACAGACAGAGACAGAGAGCATAAAATTTAGTGGAACAAAAAAATAGCAAAATCCAGGAAAATTTTGACAGCAGCAATTAATCAATCCAATGCCATGCAGCTCAAAAAGTGACAGTCAAGAGGGAAAAAAAAGATGAGATTCTGGAAAGGTGGAAGGTATTTAACAGGGAAGCACCTAACCCCTCCCCCATCACTATCACTCAGAGGCCAAATAGTGAGTCAGGGAATCTGAGTCAAGTCCTAATACGCCAAATGTGAGGAAAAAGGAACTGTGTGATGTTCCAATGGGGAAAAGTGGAAAGAGCTACAGGGAAAAAAGAGGTAAAGTTTGGGAAATTAATAATGACACTGAGAACGTGAGTCCCTCTAACGGAAGCAAAGGCCCCCAGGCTACAAATATAATAAGCAAAAGGGCAGATCCATTTCTTTGTTCCCTCAATGAGAATAGGACATGTATTCCAATTACTTTCCAGGAAGCCTAGGATGAGATGTTTAAATCTATGTCTAAATGTCTAAATGTCTAAAATCTCAGAAGTGAAAATAGAGCCAAAATATTCTAATAGACACTGCACGGAATTTAGCTTAACTCTTCCTAATTTCCCTCCCCACAGACCTTCACCATTGAAGACATAAGAAATAAACAGCAATCCACTGTGATTTGGTGAAGAAATCCAAAAAGTTTCCCATAGAATTAAAAGGGAGTCACCTCGCAAATACAAGTTTTTGTTTTGTTTTGTTTTGTTTTTTGAGATGAAGTCTTGCTCTTGTCACCCAGGCTGGAGTGCAGTGGCGTGGACTCAGCTCACTGCAACCTCCGCCTCCCGGGTTCAAGCGATTCTCCTGCCTCAGCCTCGCAAGTAGCTGGGATTACAGGCGCATGCCACCATGCCCAGCCAATTTTTGTATTTTTAGTAAAGATGGGGTTTCACCATGTTGGCCAGGCTGGTCTCAAACTCCTGACCTCAGGTGATTCGCCCGCCTCGGCCTCCCAAAGTGCTGGAGTTACAAGCGTGAGCCACCACGCCCGGCTGCTAATGCAAGTTTTGTACGAAGCTACCACAAGTGCATGCACATGTGTGCACGCACACACACATACACACACACCACACACACACACACTACACACTACACAAAAAAGGAGAAAAGGAAGAGAGTGAGGGCTACAGGAAGAAAGGGAAGAAATGGAAGGGAAGAATACATGAAAAAATTGTCAAAGAATCCAGCCTAGTAAGAACACATAGCCTACAGAAGAAAATTCTGAATAATTTTTAAATCAATTTAATAGCCATCAGTTCAAGAAAACAAAAGTTCAAAGATTGGATGACTAAAGAACACAATGAGATAAGAAAAAAAAGTGTATTAGTCAGAGTTCTCTAGAGAAACAGAACAAATAGGTTGTATGCATATTTATTCAATAGGATGTGCATGTACATATATAGAGAGAGAGACAGAGACAGAGACAGAGAGACAGAGAGAAAGAAAGAGATACCAAATTTTATTCTAAGAAACTGGATTCATGATTATGGGACAGGCAAGTCTGAGATTTCTAGGGCATCCTGGAAATTCCTGCAGGAATTAATGTTGCAGTCTTTAGTACAAAGGCAGTGTGGAGGCAGAATCCTTCCTCTTCAGGGGACCCTTGTCTTTTCTCTTAAGACCTTCAACTGATTTGATTAGGCCCACTCAGATTATGAAGGATAATCTGCATTACTCAGAACCTACTGATTTAAATATTAATCCCATCTAAAAATACCTTCACAGTAACAGCTAGACTTATGTTTTACCAAACACAGAATGCCATAACCTAGCCAAGCAAACACATAAAATTAACCTTCAGAGAGAAAGAAAGAGAGATGAGAGACAGAGAGATACTGAGGTTGAGCAACATAATTAAGATAATTGGAAGAATTTGCAAGATAAAAAAAATTTAAAAAGATAGTAGCTAAATGAGAAACTAAGAGAAACAGAATAAATGTAGCTAACAGTCAAATTACTAACACAGAAAAAAAGCTTGACAAAATTATGTTTTGTCTTTAAAATCCAAGTATAGTAAAGCAATAAAGATAAAGTACATAATATGAAGGACAGCAAGGGATGATCCAAAATAGAAGTAGAAAACTCAAAAAACATAAATTTCCATGGACAAAAACAAAATTATTCTATAAATCAACAAAACATGTCAGATTTCAGGGAAAAAAATTGATGCAGAATGCTAAATATTAAGACATATCCTAGTTAAGTTTTTCAACTTCAAGAACTAAAGAAACAATTCGCCAGATTTTTTTAAAAATCAAGCTGGCCTCAGATTTCTACACACAACATTTTTTAATGCCATAAGCATAGGAGCAACATCTGCAGAATTCTAAAGGGAAGATAACCTAGCACACAGCCACCATATTAGTCAAATATAAAGACAGCAGGCAGTCATTCCAAATAAAAGAATTTGGAGACCACAAAACTCACAAGCCTTTCTTCAAAAACTACTTTTTTAAAATTTCATTTTTTTAAATTTTGTATTTTTAAGTAGAGACAAGATCACACTATGTTGCCCAGGCTAGTCTCCAACTCCTAAGCTCAAGCAATCTTTCCACCTTGGCTTCTCAAAGTGCTGAGATTACCTGTGTAAGCCACCATGCCTGATTTAAGAGACAAATTAAAATGTAAAACGATTTTTTTATAGGATGAATGAAATTTAAAAAGACCTCAGGAACGGTGAAACAATGTAAAAACAACAAATAATGAGTATTGGCTCCAATTACATATAGTACTAAGAGACTTGTGTAGATTATGTCTATAGGGTGGTATATAAGTGCTATAAACTTTGACAGTATGAAAATAATAATGTTACTAACAAAAATTAGAAGCTTAAGGAAGAAAAGTAAAAAGAAATGTGAGAGTACTAATGCCCAATCCTGAAAGCAAAAAGTCAATCAACACCATCTTAAAGATGCATATTTTAAAAAGGCTCTAAACTCTAAACTCTTAATATTTTCCATAATCCTTTTATCTAATTTTTTTTTTTTTTTTGAGACAGAATCTTACTCTGCTGCCCAGGCTATAGTGCAGAGGTGAGATCTCGGCTCACTGTAACTTCTGCCTCCTGGGTTCAAGCAATCCTCTCACCTCAGCCTCCCAAGTAGCTGGGATTACAGGCACACGCCATCATGCCCTGATAATTTTTGCATTTTTCGTAGAGACTGGGTTTCACCATGTTGCCAGGCTGGTCTTGAACTCTTCACCTCAAGTGACCCGCCTGCCTCAGCCTCCCAAAGTGCTAGGGTTACAGGTGTAAGCCACCACACCCAGCCCCCTTTTATTGAACGTTTAAAGGATCTTTTAGAAAATAATTCTTGTGGTGAAGAAACATTTTGAGTTTCAGCAGTTTCCTCTATCTTACCTCATTTTTGTTTGTTCCTGCTAATTTGTATAAAATGAAATTTATTTTGTTTTTAAAATCTCATATACAATATGATCCTATTTCATAAAAAATACTTCAAAGATTTCTTTCTAGCCTGTATTTGCATATGTACATAAAAAGATAATGCGAAAATGTTCACTTAATATGATGGTTATTTTGAGGTAGTGAGATTGGAGATCACTTTTATTACTTTGTTTTCTGTAATTTCTGAATTTCTTAAATTCTTTATTGCAAAAATAAGAGTAATTTTTCTGTGAAAAAAAACTTTGGTGTTATTTGATAAAAATGAGTTCCACAGCCATAATAATGTTTTCTGCATACATAAATTTGAGAGTAACATGTATTGTGATGAACCTTAACTTTCTTAAATCATGTATATCTCATTTTCAGAATTAGGTTATTTTTTGAAGAGAAAAATAAAGGTGTATAACTGTTAATATGCCTACCACATCACTAAGCACTTAAAAATTACATATTTGTACATGAAAAAGAAATTATAGGCTTCTTTTTGCACTTTGAGCCCTAGGGAATTGTTCTACAGGCAATCAAAAATTATTCTGATATTCGAATATGTTCATACTGTTTTTTAAAACACACAGAAACATTTAAAACACGTGATGCACAAATAATGCTGTAGCATGATACTTTTTTAAAGGAGAAAAATTAAATATATTTAAATTTGTTCTGTATTTATAAAGAACCTCTAGAAGAATACAGAAAAACAATGTTAGTAATTTTAGCTTGAACTTTTAAAATCACATATACTTCCATTATTACTCCCTAATCTTTCTGCAGAAGTTTTTTTCTTAATATCTAAACTGGCCAAAGCAATCTTTTTCAATAATAGTCATTATTCAAACTTCCATTAATCTAAATAGCAACTGCAGTAAAACAAAATCCCTCACCACTTTTCCAGACCCTGTTGATTCCCTTGACAATAAAAAGGGTATGAAAAGTGATTAAATGCTCATTTACCCAGGAACCCTCTCAAGTGCTATTTAATTCAAGGTGTGTGGATTATAGCTACTGAAACGACCATGAGGTGGTAGGATCCATACACAAATAAGAAGGGTAGAAAATTATGTATAAGCAAAGTATATACACAGATACTTACCCTGTGAGCTGAAAGGAGACACAGAAATGCACACCAATAAATAAGTACTTAAATAAAATAGTTGATTAATTATGTCTTATAAACTACCTTGACTTCAAGAAATGGGGTAGCATAAGCATAGTATAACACAGTTTTTTAATTAAAATGCTAATTTCTGTATTTTTTTGTAGACAGGGGTCTCACTATGTTGCCCAGGCCGATCTTGAACTCCTGAACTCAAGGGATCCTCCAGCCTCATCTTCCCAAAGTGCTGCGGTTACACCATGCCCAGCCCAGTATTTTTAATGAGTTTGCAACTGAGGAGAATCGAGGGGAAAGAAAATATTCTTTATGTTTTCTCCTCTTTAGATGTAAAGCCTGATTTTATAGACCAGTGCTCCAAAGTTCAGACCCAGAAGAATTATGATAAAAAGAGAGCTGTTATCCAGGCCAGATCTTCTCCCACGCACCCATTCAATATATTACATTTACAGAGAACTGATGTACCCCTACAAAGGAGTGGGGGCTGAGCCACAACAGGGGCAGCTTCATCCTTTGTCTAACTATCCTTTAAAGATAGCAGTATTTTTGGTTTTTAATGAATTCATTAAGCAGAGGCAGAGTGAGTCATCGGAATAAAGCTAGGTCTTTTCTCAGAAAATGGGGGGTACCTCAGCAAAGCCATTAATGAGATGACTAGAAAAAAATGTAGAGTAATTGATTTGAATCACTAAGAATGTCAAGTTGAATACATTAGTATTTTGTGATCCTATCAGTCAGTCAAAGGTAAACACAGCCTTTTAATCAAATGTAATTAAATTTTTGCTATAAGTCCAAGTTTTTTTTTAATAATTTCAACTTTTATTTTGGATGCATGGGGAGCATGTGCAGGCTTGTTACATGGGTATATTGAGTGATGCTGAGGTTTGGGATACAAACGATCCCATCACCCAGGTAGTGAGCATAGCACCAAATAGGTTGTTTTTCAACCCTTTCTTCCCTCCTTCCCTCCCGCTTCTAGTACTCTCCAGTGTCTAGTGTTCCCATATTAATGTTCATGAGTATTCAGTGTTTAGCTCCCACTCATAAGTGAGAACATGCGGTATTTGGTTTTCTGTTTCTGCATTAATTTGCTTAATTGGCCTCCAACTGCATCTATGTTGCTGCAAAGGTGTAAATTCAAGTTTTCATAACGACAGCCAAAATGCCAGTTGAGCCACACACAGAAAAAAATCCCTTAAGTGTTTTTAAGTATTCTTCAAAACACCATTCTACAAATTAAATTATTTTCATGTTTGTTCCCAAATGATTTGGGGTTAGTATACTTGCGGGTATATATCTAAGAAAAGAGAATCTAAAAAAGGATTCATGGATATTTGTGGAGATAATATACAGCATATGTATGCCTTAGAAAAAATACAGATAGTCTGAAAATTTATTTATTAAAATATATATATAGTCTGAAAAATGGTTATTTAATCAGTATAGTTGAAATACTTATTTTATGTTTTATAATTTTGGTTATCCCTAATCTTAACAAATAAAGGGCCAGGCATGGTGTCTGACACCTGTAATCCTAGCACTTTGGGAGGTTGAGGCAGATGGATCACTTGAGGTCAGGAGTTCAAGACCAGCCTGGCCAACATGGTGAAACCCCCATCTCTACTAAAAATACAAAAATTAGCCAGACGTGGTATCACACACCTGTAATCCCAGCTACTCAGGAGGTTGAGGCAGGAAAATCACTTGAACCTGGGAATCGGAGGTTGCAGTGAGCCAAGATCACATCACTGTACTCCAGCCTGGGTGGCAGAGCAAGACTATGTCTCAAAAAAAAAAAAAAGAAAGAAAGAAAAGAAAAATTTACTGTAAAATAGCTTAGTTTTCCATTGTTTTTTAATTAAGGCTGAGCAATAAAAAATCCTCAGGAAAAATAAATTCTAACCAATTATTTTACATAAACAACTGATTCACATCCTAGGTAAGGATCTTCTAGGTAAGACAATCTCCTGGGTAAGATTTAGAAGCAGATCGCCTATAGTGGATTTTACACAATCCAGATAAAACATGGGTTACAGATGTTATTATAATATGGCATTCTGTTTGAAGTTTCATATTGTTTGCCTTCTTTTCTTATAATACCTTTCTAGCAATCGTTAGATGCTAATTATGAATTTTGAAAACTCCCAATCGTCCAAACAGACATGAAGACACTAATTTATATTAAAACGGAAGTTGTGCACTTTAGGCTTTAATCATATACGTATACAAATATGATGGCTAGTCTATTAACATTTAAATTGTGTAGATTAACACACTCCTACTGTTACAACTCATGGGTGTTTTGAAAGATAACTAAATTGAAAACACCACTCCTGCCAATGCAAGGATGCTTTTATTATTGGTGTTAAAGCAGAGTTTTGTCACTAAATATATGTAACATAATAATTTAAAAGAGTTGAAATTATATGACAATGGAATAATTAGTACTACATAAATGACCTTCTGAATTACTTTTTAGACAATATTCAGTTGTTCATGAGAAACTAGTCATCAAGATATAGGAAAACAAACCCGCAAAATGGAACAATCCCAGTCTAACTTGTGGGTTACCACTCCTCCCTGATCTGCACCAACAAATAACTTTATTTTTAAAGAGCTCATCATTTATATAAAAAGACACTGGTTGAAATGAAAATGTGTAGAAGAAAACAATCCTCATAAGATGAAATAAGCACTGGCTTGCTATAGGGTGACATAACATTTATCAATAAAATGAAACAGCTGTCTCAGAAAACAAAGATAAAAGCCAAATGCCTTCATAAAGGAAAAGAAAATAAGACCATTCTGTATTATTCAAACTCAGAAGTCCTGGAGACAAAGAAAGGTCATTGACAGGCACATCAGCTGTGATAGTGCTACCTATACTGAACGCTGAGGTCCAGGGGGCCAACCTTGTTCGCAATGGTTTCAGTCTAAATGATATCTGTTCGGACATCTTTCCTGGCCACTCTCTCTAAGTGTTCTCAACTCATTCACCCAAGTCAGCAGCAACATTCTTTATCCTCACACTTGTCATTTCCTTCAAGGCACTTATCGCTTTACTCTCTTGCCTTTGCTGCTCCAGGAGGGCAGAGTTCACTTCAAATATATTCATTACGACATTCCCAGTAACTAACATGGTACCAAGCACATAGTAGGCATCCATAGTGCCAAGAACATAGTGGGTATTTGTTATAGAACAAATTAACAACTGTTCCACTGCCCAGAGAGTACACCTAGGTCAAACCAGTCCCATAAAGGTAAGCTATAACCCTGTAAGGATGGATTCTGCAGCTTTCGCTTCATCAGCATAGTGTTCTTCCCAACTGACTTTATAGTGCTACTGAATTCATCATTGTGAAAAATGTTAACAGATCATTAACAGGCTCCCAAAATTAAACCCAGAAATTCTTCCCCTTTTATTGTGAAAAGGCTACGCTCTGCTACCAAGGGGAAGAGAGAGGTCAAGTCTGTGAGAGAGGTCAGATCTGCAGGTTGTAGAGTTTTTGTGTCGTGTTTATGCTAGACATTATAATTATGTTATGGAAAGAAACATTCATTTACCGACAAACTTTAGGTATTTTATACTTGCTGTAGAAACAAAAAGGAAATGGGTTAGGTGATGGTTAATTTTATCTATCAACTTGACTGGGCTAAAGGATGCCCTGATAGCTGAGGAAGTATTATTTCTGGAAGAGATTAGTTTGAATGGGTAGAGCAGACAAAGACTGCCCTCACTTTTACAGATGGGCATCATCCAATCTACTGAGGGCCTGAATAGAACTAAAAGGTGAAGAAAGCACAATTTGCTTCCTGTTGGAGCTGGGACATCCATCCTGCCCTCGAACATGGGCAATCCTGGTTCTCAGGCCGTTGGACTAGGATAAGACTTAACACCATTTGATGCCCTGCGCCCGCTTCTCAGGCCTTCAGATGTAGGCTGGGAGTTACACCACGGGCTCTCCCGATTCTCAGGCCTTTGGACTCAGGCTGAATTACACCTCTAGCTTTCCCAGTTCCAAGCTTGCAGACAGCAGATTGTGGGACTTCTTGCCCTCTGTAATCATGTCAGCCAATTCCTATAAAATCTCCATATACATTGTATCCTATTAGTTCTGTTTCTCTGGAGAACTCTAATACAGGCTACCATCTGTACTTCAAGCGCAGACGTAGTATTTTTAAAACTTCAACATAACAATGATTTAAATCCTAATCTTGAAAGTGACTAATTTCTCAAAAACATTAAATCTCCATAGAAGCCATAAATTAATATACTTTCACATTTTAAAATATTTATTATGCCTTTAGTAGATAAAATGCATTAATTCTATTTAGAGTACTATGCCCTAGTAATCTACACCATAGCATAGTAATGATTATCATAAAATGAACACATACTGTCTATTAGGCATTTTATAAGTATTATTTCATTTCAGGAAATAACTATTTATAGCACTGTTTTACATTTGAGCAACTTGAGGCTCAGAAAGATTAAAAAATTTTCTCTGAAGTCAAGTGGCTAGTAATGATAACCACATAAACCTTGCAGTTAAGCATTACTCTATGGACAATGAAAAGCACAAACAAATGTTTTAATCAGCCAAGCAACATTCTAATATCAGAAGAAGAATCTTCATCTAGAAAAAAAAGAAGAAAAATGATCAATCATTTTAAGATATTGAATGTATAGGTTCTGCAAAGCCAAAAAATATCATTTCCTTCACACATTGTGCCTTGGGTAAATTTCTTAAAATAATTATTCTAAATTGTTCTGAAACCTATCCCATATCTCTCTCTTCTTGAAAGAAAATCTCTTTGGGCCAAGCATGTTGACTCATGCCTGCACTCTGGGAGGCCAAGACAGGAGGATCACTTGAGCCCAGGAATTCAAGACCAGCCTTGGCAACACAGCAAGACCCCTATCTATACAAAAAAAAAAAAAAGAAATCTGAAAAATTAGCCAGGCATGGTGGCACCTCTAGTCCCAGCTACTTGGAAGGCTGAAGCAGGAGGACCCATTGATTTCAGAAGTCAAGGCTGCAGTGAGCCATGATCTCACCACTGCACTCAAGGCTGGGCAACAGAGCAAGACGCTGAAAAATAAATTCTTCAGCCAAGCATGGTGGTATACACCCGTAGTTGCAACTACTCAGGAAGCTGAGATAGGAGGACCCCTTGAGCCTAGGAGTTCGAGGCAAGCCTGGCCAACATAATGAGAGCTCATCTCTCTAAAAAAATAATATGTTTAATTTTAAAAAAGGAAACCCTTCTAAGTTACAGGCTTTGTGTCTTAAAATATGGTATTAAAAATATATGAAAGAAGATGGTAAGTGATATTATTACCCATAAAACTCCAAATTCCAAAGGTTCCCTGTGGTTGCTACTGTTGTTGGAAGTTCACAGCATAGCCTATTAATGCTGTTACATCCCACGGATAATCCCACATTCTGAAGGTAGATCCCGGAATGTGGAAGACAATTCATACAAAATTTTATTTTCTCTATCCTCCTATCCTGCTTAGGTTGAATATAGAATTTTTTTTGCCAATTTAATTGCTACCCCAAGCAGATCTACAAATAGATGCCTTATATCCTGCAACTACTATACGTTCATTCAAGTAGCTTTTTCTTGAATCCAACAAAATAGTTTTTTTCATTTACAATTTTATGTGTCTTGAGTGAGCATTGACTTTGTGTCCTCCCTAACAGATGACCATGAAGTCTGACATAGGTTGCTTAGCAACTGCCTTATGCCCAGAAGTAGAAATAACTCTTTGATATACTCACTATGTGTATTTCTCTTGATTTATTTCATTTGTGTTTAACATGGTAGATCAAACAGAATCATTAGAATCCTACTAACACCTCCAAGGGTAGAAGAGTTCCTGGTCCACTTTAAGTACTCAGAGATCAAAACAGCTTACACATCATCACAGAACAGTCCTGCAGAGTAAAAGAACGTTAAAATACACTGTGCCTGTTACCAAGGTCAAGGTGTGCACATTCTCATCAGCACTCACACCATTGTATTCTTTGAGACTTGAAAAGAAGTCTCAACATTGTTATTGCAAGTTTCACTTTTTGCTAAATGATAAAGGACTATATCTTTCCCATTGTATTGTTTGCTAAAAAGTCTTTGATCCTGAAGGACAATCCATTGTTTTAATGCATGATATAGTATAATTCATCATGCAGCAAGAACAATACTAATCACCCCTCTTGTTTGCATCAACCATCACTCTTCAACTCTTATCGCATCTGATCTAATCTAAGCTCATTTATATTATTCGTGACTTGTTTGTATAGAAAGAAGTCAACCAAATATGTAGTGGTATTGTACCCCAGAACTATAATCTATGCAGAAAGGTCCTGGATCTAAAATTAGAAAATGAAGAATTTAAAAGCTTTTAAGACATAATTTGGGATTGGGAATATGAGGTTAATATTAGTATGTAATGAATATGAAAAGTTAGAATATCATAAAGGTAAAAATTAAGAAGAATCTTAATAAAGAAAATTTCAGTAAGAATTTTGTAAGCCTACTGCTTTTATCACAAGTTTGGGAATTTTAATGTTCTGGAAAACTATACTTTTTTTACACTAAAGAAAATAACAAGTGAAAACCTTTTGAAATTGTAAAAAGTCCATTTTAAAAACATAAAGTTACAAAAATAATAATATCAAGGCAAAATTCACTGCACTTACAAGATTAATGTTAAGGGATTATTTTGTTTTAGAAAATAATTTAAAAATCACTGTCTATGAAATGGAGACTATTTTTTAAAATTATAGTAATCTATACAGTGGACTATAGTTAAATAAATTTAACAATCTATACAAGAATCCTCTGCTTCAGTTTCTTCTTCCCTTTTGTTAATGATGTAAATCTCTATGTACTAGTATGGAAACATTCCCAAAATGAATTGAAAGGTGAATAAACTAGAGGATAGAATAAAGTAAGGGACATGATGCATTTGTGTTCAAAAAGGGGAGTTTTATATACATATATGAGTATAAATATTGCATGTATATGATATGTTATATACACATACATACATATATAATATTTCTAGAAGAATACATGAACTGGAAACAATTTTTGCCTTTGGAAACTGGAAGATATGGGTAGACAAGAGACTAATTTTTTTACTGCACATCCAGGCAAACCATCTTAATAGGAAAACTTTGTTTCTCTTTTTGTTCTGTTCATGTGTGATGACAGAGACAGAAAGATATACAGTTAATTTTACTTATTGATATAGAAAGAGCACATAACACATAGTGCTCACTAGACCCAAGAGTTGCACAGGCTTATATCAAGAAAGACTGATTTACAATAATAAAGCAAGGAACTAAGGGGAAAAACTTATATTATCTGGTTTATAGTCCAATCTTCTAACCCAAATGCCAGCAAACAGAATTAACAAGATTTCAGAATATTAAAGAATAGTACTTTTCTATGAAATATTATTTCTCTTAGGTCTGAAACCTGGCTTTTTATAGTTCTAACAGCAAAGGAAAATTTAATAAGGAATTATTCTAAATCAATGCAAAAGACCAAAACTTCTTTTAAGTGACTTGTCAGAATGCACTAGCACCATAATTGTATCATGCAGTAAAGAAAGAGAGATACTCTAATGCAATGCATTCCAAAGTGCATTCCACAGAACACTGCCCCTATGAGTAGCTTTAACAAAAAAGAGTCCCATGGTCCAATAAGTTTAGGATGTTGCATAACATATTTCTCTCAATAAAGAAAACTAAAAACATTTGTATATTGAAGGGTCTGTATAATTGGTGTAGTAAAGAAATTTAACTTCTTTGACTACACAAAAATGTGAAAGTCATTTTCACACACACAACTATTAAAATTCCCAGGAACTAGTAATTCATTGATCCCATTTTGGGAAACACTGCTCTGACAACATAAAAGCCAAATTGATGACTTTTCCAATGGGGAAAAATATACTTTATCAATGAATTGGTAAGATTAGTAATAAGAGGAAATGATTAAACTGATTGGTCTGCTCTAATTAGAGTTACATTAAGTTACTTGATAAGGCACTGCAATTAATTTTCAAGAATAATTAAGCTACCCTTAATCCAAATCCTGTCACATCATTGTTTTGTTTTTATCATAGTATCTGTCACTGCCTGGTTTTGGTTCACTTATGTGTTTATTTGTTATTGTCTATCCCCACATAGCAATGTAAGCTCCCTAAGAGTTGAGATCTTGTCTGTCTTACTCAGTGCCGCATTTCCAGCACTTTGAATAGCATTTGTTCAAATTAGTCTCTCAAAAAATGTTCACAGAATACTTGAATAAATCTAGTTTACTTCTCTTTGTTAACTCTCTAAGTCAAAAGAGTACTCACTACTTTGTCTCCCAAGATGTTAGTGGTTAAAGAAATATTCTGTGCTGATGTACTAGCTATGCTACTATGAACAGGTCACCTATTCCATGCCTCAGTCTCTTTAGCAATACTAAAACTGTTGAGACAATGAGTGAACACGTATCAAGTGCTTAGAAAAATGTATAGTGTGTGGTACCCAAAAGCATTAGCTATAAAAGTAATAACGATATCATTTAAGAAAAAATTATTAAACTCAAGTAAATTTGAAAAATACCTGACTTACAAGGTTAAACAGGTATTTCACTACATGTTCAAAGCTTTTACTATGCTGCTAATATGCTTATGTGAATCTATGAGAAGTAGATACAGTTGGAACAATTCCAAAACTTGACCTTCAAACTTTCACAGAACACATATTAATATCTCCTAGAATGCCAGCACTCCCAGAAACACAGTTTGGGAAGAACTCAATTAGAAGTTCTTGTCTAAAGTGAACACATATAGAAGACCTCTCTCCACCCGCCCCAGAACACACACAAATTCCCATGACTGATAAACTGAAAAGTGAGTGGGTGCAAAAGGCACTTCTATCATGGCCTAATTTATTACCAATATCTCTTTTACCTTTGGCTCTGCAGGTCAAGAATGCTTTGGATGTTAGTGTTGTCTTTCCTTGAGGTCCCCGATATTCTCTTATCACTTCAGATGTTGGCTGTATGGTTTTACATGAGGCCAAATTCTGGACTCCTATCTTCAGACTTTTCTACCCTGGGGCTAGCATAGAACTGTTGCCACTCTTGTTTTTTAGCTACCTTATCTTGCAAAAGATCTAAGCTAGCATTCTTTATTATAGCCTTTTCACTCAATGACACCTTGAAGGATAAAAGAGAATTTAATCATGATCAAAAGGCTAAATTTGTAGTAAAAGAAAGAAACTTTGAAAGTCTTTCACCTAACAAGCCTCTACATAAATGAAAAGGATTAAGGGTTGATTTTTAATGCCATTTAAAGGGAAATCATTTTTACTTAAACATAGATCAAAACAGAATCAGAAATCCAGGGGCCAATAAAGGCACCTCCTGACAAGAGACATGGGAGAAGAACAGAGATGACTCAAAGCAAAGAAGTGTGTGGTGTTGTGAAAACATGGGCTCTGGAGCATAGAACCTGAATTGGAATTTCAGCACTACCACCTCCCAGCTGCGGACCCTCTTTAAGTTTCCATGTTTTCATCTACAAAAATATAAAACCCTATATAGATAATATTCATTGAGCACTTCCTAGGTACCAGGCACTTTCTAGATGGTTTACATGAATTAACCCATTGATTCCTCACGTTCATGTCCTCTAGATGAGGACCACCAGGAGCACACCTATAGTTAAACAAGGTTGGGTTTATTGACTTGTTACAACAAGAAAGATGACACATCATGGAAAACTATGTGGCATCTCGGCAAGTGGTTGTTAGAAAGGACTGGGATTCAGGATTGAGTTTAGGTGCTTTAAGGAGAGTATGAAAGTGGAACATTGCTCTGGATTTACAACAGTCAGAAAGTGAGGGTAATTCTATAATTGGTAAATTAATTGTTATCTAGAATGCAGGAAGAGTAAAATAAGGCTAGATTTATAATTGGGAAAGCAGTTATTGTCACTCATTCTAGCCAAGATACGGGGATGCTTGGTCATTTTTGTAGCTCTTGTTTTTGTCTATGTTCAGACATAATTATACAGTGGTCTGGTCTCATTTTTGTCTTCACTCACCACAATCACAGAGTGGCCTTGTCTGATGTTGATGTTCTATGAGCTTGTTTACACTCAGCAGGCAAACGTGGCAACCTAGCTGCCAGTGTCTGTCCAGTTTCCAGCAACGCCATGATCTAGATGATAGAGCCAGGCCAGGTCCTGGCTGTCAGGTGCTGCTTACTTTCCCTTCTCACTCACAGCAACCCTATTAGATAGGCATTATTTGTACAGATTTTTAAATTAACAAATAAAAATAGTATATACCTATTGTGTACAACATGATGTTTTAAAATATGTAAACATTGTGGAATGACTAAATTAAGCTAATTAGCCTATGTATTACCTCACATGCATAGGGCTTTTTGTGGTGAAAACATTTAAACTCTACTCTCTTAGCAATTACACTGCTCTTAACTATAGTCACCATGTTGAACAATAGGTATCTTTAACTTTTTCCTCCTATCTAACTGAAATTTTATATCTTTTAACCAACATCTCCCCAACCCCACCTTTCCCCCAGCCCCTGACCTCACATCATATCTAGATCTTAAAGATGAAGAAACAGTGCCCGCTCAGCTATTAAATGACAAGTGTGGAATTTGAATCCAGATATGTACTAGACACTGACTCCTAACCTCTATGCTATTAGACTTCTAAGTGTTAAAAATCTTCACATTATAGGATGCTTGTGAAGGTTGCAGATGATGCATGCACATGCCTGGCTCATGACAAGACTTTGAACAAAAAAAAATTGGGTTCCTATTATTATTAATCAGAAAAACTAAAACTTCTTTTCCAACTTTTGTTTTAGGTTCAGGAGGTACACATGCATGTTTGTTACCTGGGTAAATTGTGTGTCGCAGGTGTTTGGTATACAGATTATTTCATCATCCAAGTAATGAGCATAGTATCCAATAGGTAGTTTTTTGACCCTCACCCTACTCCCACCCTCCACCCTCTACCCTCAAGTAGTCCTTGGTGTCTATTGTTCCCTTCTTTGTGTTCATGGGTACTCAATGTTTAGCTCTCACTTAAAGAGAGAACATGCAATATTTTTCTGTTCTTACATTAATTTGCTTAGGAATATGGCCTCCAACTGCATCCATGTTGCAGCAAAGGACATGATTTCATTCTTTTTTATGGCTGTGTAGTCTTCCATGGTATACATGTACCACATTTTTCTTATCCAGTTCACTGTTGATAGGCATCTAAGTTGATTCCGTGTCTTTGCTATTGTGAATAGTGTGGCAATGAACATTCTACCTTATGGTAGAATGATTTATATTTCTTTGGGTATATACTCAGTAATGGGATTGCTCGGTCAAACGATAGTTCTGTTTTAAGTTCTTTGAGAAATCTCCAAACTGCTTTCCATGGTGGCTGAACTAATTTAATTTACATTTCCATCGGCAGTGCATAACTGTTTCCTTTTCTCTGCAGTCTCACCAGTATCAGTTGTTTTGACATATTTTTTACCTTCAAGACAAGCTCAATATTTTGACTTTTTAATAATGGCCATTCTGACTGGTGTGAGATGGTATCACATTGTAGTTTCAATTGGCATTTCTCTAATGATTAATGATGTTGAGCATTTTTTCATATGTTTGTTGGACAATTGTATGTCTTCTTTTAAGAAGTGTCTCTTCATGTCCTTTGCCTACTTTTTAATGAGGTTGCTTCTTTTTTGCTTGTTAATTTGCTCAAGTTCTTTATAGATTCTGAATATTAGACCTTTGTTGGATGCATAGTTTGCAAACATTTTTTCCATTCTGTGGGTTGTTTGTTTACACTATTGATAGTTTCTTTTGCTGTGTAGAAGAAATTTTTTAAATTAGATCCCATTCGTCAATTTTTGTTTTTATTGCAATTGCTTCTGGAGTCTTTGTCATGAAATCTTTGCGAGGGCCAATGTCCAGAATGATATTTTGTATGTTTTCTTCTGGAGTTTTTATAGTTTTAGGTGTTACATTTAAGTATTTAATCCATCTTCAGTTGATTTTCGTATATGGTGAAAGGAAGGGGTCCAGTTTCAGCTGTCTTCATATGACTAGTCAGTTATCCCAGCATCACTTATTGAATTAGAAGTCCTTTCCCCATTGCTTGCTTTTGTAAACATTGTTGAAGATCAGGTGGTTGTAGGTGTGCAGCTTTATTTCTGGGTTATTTAATCTGTTCCATTATGGTCTATGTGTCTGTTTTTATACCAGTACCATGCTATTTTGGTTACTGCAGCCTTGTAGTATAGTTTGAAGTTGAATAATGTGATGCCTCTGGCTTTGTTGCTTTTGCTTAGGATTGCTTTGGGGGCTTGGGCTTTTTTTTTTTTTTTTTTGGTTCCATATCAATTTTGGAATAGTTTTTTCTACTTCTCTAAAGAAATGTTGTTGGTAGTTTGGTAGGAATAGCACTGAATCTGTAAATTGCTTGGGCAGTATAGTCATTTTAATGATACTGATTCTTCCAATCCATGAGCATGAAATGCTTTTCCATTTATGTCACCTATGATTTCTTTCAGCAGTGTCTTCTTGTAGTTCTCCATGTAGAAATCTTTCACCTCCTTGGTTAGCTATATTCTTAGGTATGTCATTCTTTTGTACCTATTGTGACTAGGATTGCATTCCTGATTTGGTTCTCAGCTTGGGCATTATTGGTATATAGAAATGCTACTCAGGACCTGAACTCAGCTCTGGATCAAGTGGACTTGATAGATGTCTACAGAACTGTCCATCCCAAAACAACAGAATATACATTCTTCTCATCACCACACAGCACTTACTCTAAAATTGACCACATAATTGAAAGTAAAAACACTCCTCAGCAAATGCAAAAGAGCTGAAATCATAACAAACAGTCTCTCAGACCATAGTGAAATCAAATTAGAATTCAAGATTAAGAAATTCACTCAAAACCATACAACTACATGAAAACTAAACAACTTGCTCCTGAATATCTCTTGGTAAATAATGAAATTAAAGCAAAAATCAAGAAGTTCTTTGAAACTGATGAGAACAAAGATACAATGTACCAGACTCTGTGGGATGCAGCTATAGCAGTATTAAGAGGGAAACTTATAGCACTAAATACCCACATTAAAAAAGCTAGAAAGATCTCAAGTAGCAACCTAACATCACAACGAAAAGAGCTAGAGAACCAAGAGCAAACAAACCCCAAAGCTAGCAGAGACAAGAAACAACCAAGATCAGAGCTGAACTGAAGAAGACAGAGGCATGAAAACCCCTTTAAAAAATCAACAAACACAGGAGCTGGCTTTCTGAAAAAAATAATAAAATAGATAGACCATGAGCTACACTAACTTAAAAAAAATAGAGAGAAGATTCAAATAAATACAATCAGAAATGATAAGGGGGGCTGGGCGAGGTGGCTCATGCCTGTAATCCCAGCAGTTTGGGAGGCCAAGGTGGGCAGATCACCTGAAGGGAAGAGTTTGAGACCAGCCTGGCCAACATGGTGAAACCCCATCTCTCCTAAAAATACAAAAAATTAGCTGGGCGGGATGGCACATGCCTGCAGTTGCAGCTACTTTGGAGGCTGAGGCAGGAGAATCACTTGAACCTGGGAGGAAGATGTTGCTGTGAGCCGAGATCACACCATTGTACTCCAGTCTGGGCAACAAGCACAAAACTCTGTCTCAAAAAATAAATAAAATAAAAAAGAAATGATAAGGGGGATATCACTACTGACCCCACAAAAAATCAAACAACCATGACAGAATACTATAAACACCTCTATGCACATAAATTAGAAAATCTAGAAGAAGTTGATAAATTCCTGGACACATACACCCTCCCAAACCAGGAAAAAATTCAATCCCTAAATGAACCAACAACAAGTTCTGAAATTGAGGCAGTAATAAATAGCCTACCAACCAAAAATAAAGTCCAGAAGCAGATGAATTTACAGTTAAATTCTACCAGAGATACAAAGAAGAGCTGGTACCATTTCTACTGAAACTATTCCCCAAAAATTGAAAAGGAGGGACTCCTCACTAACTCATCGTATGAGGCCAGCATCATCCTGATGCCAAAATCTGGCAGAGCTACAACAAAAAAAGAAAACTTCAGACCAATATCTTGATGAACATCGATGTAAAAATCCTCAATAAAATGCTGGCAAACCAAATCTAGCAGTACATCAAAAAGCTTATCCACCATGATCAAGTAGGCTTCATCCACTGGATGCAAGCTTGGTTTAACATACACAAATCAATAAATGTGGGTCATACATAAACGGAACTAAATCCAAAAACCACATAATTATCTCAATAGATGCAGAAAAAACCTTTGATAAAATTCAACATCCCTTCATGTTGAAAACTCTAAATAAACTAGGTATTGAAGAAACATACCTCAAAATAATAAGAACCATGTATGACAAACCCACAGCCAATATCATCCTGAATGGGGAAAAGGTGAAAGCATTCCCTTGAAAACTGGCACAAGACAAAGATGCCCTCTTTCACCACTCCTATTCAACGTAGTATTGGAAGTTCTGACCAGGGCAATCAGTCAAGAGAAAGAAATAGTTTATTTAAATATGAAGGGAAGAAGTCAAACTATCTTTTTTTGCAGATGACATAATCCTATATCTAGAAAACTCCATCATCTCAGCCAAAAGCTTCTTAAGCTGATAAGCAACTTCAGGAAAGTCTCAGGACACAAAATCAATGTGCAAAAATTACAAGTATTCCTATACACCAACAACAGGGAAGCAGAGAGCCAAATCATGAATGAACGCCCATTCACAATTGCCACAGAAATAATAAAATTCCTAAGAATACAGCTAACAAGGGAAATGAAAGACTTCTTCAAGGAGAACTACAAACCACTGCTCAAAGAAGTTAGAGAGGATACAAACAAATAGAAAAACAGTCCCATGCTCATGGACAGAAAAATATCATATGTTGAAATTCTATGACAATGAAGTAATTAATACTACATAATGACCTTCTAAATTACTTTTTAGGCAATATTCAATTGTTTATGAGAAACTAGTCATTGAGATATAGGAAAACAAACCTGCAAAATGGAATAATCCCACTCTAACTTGTGGATTGCAGCTCCTGTCTGATCTGCACCAACAAATACCCTTATTTTTAAAGAGCTCATCATTTATATAAAAAGACACAGGTTGAAATGAAAATCACACCGGGGCCTGTCGTGGGGTGGAGGGTGGAGGGAGGGAAAGCACTGGGAGAAATACCTAATGTAAATGACAGGTTGATGGGTGCAGCGGGCCAGCATGGCACATGTATACCTATGTAATGAGCCAGCACATTGTGCACATGTACCCTAGAACTTAAAGTATAATAAAAAAATAAAAATAAGAAACATAAAAAGTTTAAAAAAATGTGTAGAAGAAAGCAACCCTCATAAGATGAAATAGGCACTAGCTTGCTATAGGATGACATAACATCTATCAATAAAATGAAACAGCTGTCTCAGAAAACGAAGATAAAAGCCAAATGCCTTCATAAAGGAAAAGAAAATAAGACCACACTGTATTACTCAAACTCAGAAGTCCTAGAGACAAAGAAAGGTCATTGACAGGCACATCATCTGTGATAGTGCTACCTATACTGAACGCTGAGGTCCAGGGGGTCAACTTTGTTCGCAATGGTTTCAGTCTAAATGATATCAGCTCAGACATCTTTCCTGGCTACCCTCTCTAAGTATTCTCAACTCATTCACCCAAGGTAAGCAGCAACATTCTTTATCCTTACACTCTTCATTTCCTTCAAAGCCCTTATCATTTTACTCTCTTGCCCTTGCTGCTCCAGCTGGGCAGAGTTCACTTCAAATATATTCATTACAACATTCCCAGTAACTAACATGGTACCAAGCACAAGCCTACAGTAACCAAAACACATGGTATTGATACAAGAACAGACACGTAGACCAATGGAACAAAATGGAGAACCCAGAAATAAAACTGCACGCCTACAACCATCTGGTCTTCAACAAACCTGACAAAAACAAGCAATGGGAAAGGATGCCCTATTTAATAAATGGTGCTGGGAGAACTCGCTAGGCATATGCAGAAAATTGAAATTGGACCACTTCCTTACACCATATACAAAAATCTCAAGATGGATTAAAGACTTAAATGTAAAACCTAAAACTATAAAAACCGTAGAAGAAAATCTAGACAATATCATTCAGGACATAGGCACTGGCAAAGATTTCATGATGAAGATGACAAAAGCAATTGCAACAAAAGCCAAAATGGACAAATGGGATCTGATTAAAGTAAAGAGCTTCTGCACAGCAAAAGAAACTATCATCAGAATGAACAGAAAACCTACAGAATTAGAGAACATATTTGCAAACTATGCATCTGACAAAGGTCTAATATCCAGAATCTACAAGAAACTTAAACAAATTCATAAAAAAAAACCCATTAAAAAGTGAGCAAAGGACATCAACAGACACTTCTCAAAAGAAGACATACATGCATCCACAAATATATGAAAAAAGCTCAACATCACCGATCATTAGAGAAACACAAATCAAAACCATAATGAGATACCATTTCATACCAATCAGAATGGCTATTCTTAAAAAGTCAAAAAACAGCAGATGTTGATGAGGTTGTGAAGAAAAAAGGAACACTTTTATGCTGTTGGTGGGAGTATAAATTAGTTCAACCATAGTGGAAGACAGTGTGTCAATTCCTCAAGGACCTAGAGGAAGAAATACCATTTCACCTAGCAATCTCATTGCTGAGCATATATCCAAAGAAATATAAATTATTCCATTATAAAGATGTATGCACACGTATGTTCATTGCAGCACTACTTACAATAGCAAAGACATGGAATCAACCTACCTGCCCATCAATGATAGACTGGATAAAGAAAATGTGGTACATATGTTATAGGAGTTATTAAGAAATTATTTTAGGCAGATAGAGAGGAAAAGGGGTCCTTGGGAAGGTTTTTTCTTTTTTTAAAGCAGCTCCAGAAACGTTTCTTGTCTAGCAGAAAAGCCTTGGCTCTAAGAGCCAGGCCAGCAAACTTCAATATGCAAATGCCAGCCATTAGAAACTGGGTCTACCCAAACATTGCGATTCCCAAAGTCCTCTTCTTGTCCCCACATGTGCCTAGCAACATGGCTGCCCCCACATATCCCTGCATGTGTAGGACATCATGGCGCCCTGCATTTGCATATTAAAAGTCTAGGGTGGGAGAGCCAGTTTTTTTGTGGGCTACTTGAATGACATACCCGGTCAAATGAATCCCCTGGGCCCTATGCAAACATCAGAAACCACATCCTCCAGCCTCCTAATATAACTGGCTGTTTCCACCTCACCCCCTCAGGGTTTCCTGTCTTGGCTTGGAGACCTCTCCCTCTGTCTCTGTAGTGGGGAGCTTCTTCCTTCTTTCTTGCCTATTAAACTCTCCATACCTTAAAACCACTCCACGTGTGTCCGTGTCATTTTATTTAAATTGGCACAAAACCAAGGATCCTGGTGTTCTTCCAGTCATTGGAGCCATATCACATATACACCCAGGAATACTATGCAGCCATAAAAAGAATGAGATAATGTCCTTTGTAGGGACATGGATGGAGCTGCAAGCCATTATCCTCAGCAAATTAACTCAGGAACAGAAAACCAAATACCACATGTTCTCACTCATAAGTGGGGGCTCAATGATGAGAACACTTGTAGGGGAATGACACACACTGGGGCCTGTTGGAAGATGGGGGGTTGGTGGAGGGAGAGCATCAAGAAGAATAGCTAATGGATGCTAGACTTAATACCTATGTGATGGGATGATCAGTGCAGCAAACCACAATGGCACATGTTTACCTATGTAACAAACCTGCACATCCTGCACATGTATTCCTGAACTTGAAAGTTGTGAAAAAAAAATTTTTAAAGGAAAGCTACTGTTTTTGTACATTGATTTTGTATCCTGAAACTGTACTGAAGTTGTTTATCAGATCTAGGATCCTTTGGGTAGAGAATATGAGGTTTTTCCAGCTATAGACTTAACTCATCTGCGAAGAGAGAGAGTTTGATTTCCTCTCTTCCCATCTGGGTTCCTTTTATTTATTTCTCTTGCCTGATTGCTCTGGCTAGGACCTCCAGTACTATGTTGAATAGAAGTGGTGAGAGTAGGCAATCTTGTCTTGTTCTGGTCCTCAAGGGAAATGCTTCCAGCTTTTGCCCATTCAGTAGGACATTGGCTGTGGGCTTGTCATAAACGGCTTTTATTTTAAGGTATATTTCTTCAGTGCCTAATTTGTTGAGGGTTTTTAACATGAAAGGACGTTGAATTTTATCAAAAGCCTTTTTGGAACCTATTGAGATGATCATGTGATTTTTGTTTGTTGTTCTGTTTATGTCATAAATCAGATTTAGTGATTTGTGTATGCTGAACCAGCCTTGCATCTCAGGAATAAAGCCTACTTGATCATAGCAGGCTAGCTTTTTTGACGTACTGCTGGATTCAGTTTGCTAGTATTCTGTTGAAGACTTTTGTATCTATGTTCATCAGGGATATTGGCTTGAAATTTTTTTGTGTCTCTGCCAGGTTTTGTATTAGAATTATGCTGACCTATGTAATGAGTTAGGAAGGAGTACTTCCTCCTTGATATTTTGGGAATAGTATCAGCAGGAATGGTATCAGCTCTTCTTTACATGTCTAGTAGAATTCAGCTGTGCATTCATCTATTAAAACATTTTTAACTTTCATTTATTTTCAGTTCCTCAGGAACCTCATACTTAAGAAATGAGCATCTCGGGGGAGCAGGTAATTTGCTTTTGGGCCAGACTTTGCCACTAACCAACTATGCAAGTATGAGCTGCACAATTCTATAAAACCCTACAATGCTCTCTTTCCTAAAAAGGTCTAAGTGTTTTCTAGTCAAAATTATTTGATGTTGTTTTAAAAGATGATCTCTAAATATTCTCTGGATGCAAACATAAAATACAAATATAATGAAGATTTCATGGAATATTGAAGTATTTTTAATTATCATTAAAAAACATAAAATTGAAATTTCATTTTATTCTAGTGATGATTGCAATATTAAAAGCAAAGTCTAACAGAGATGGTTCCACTGCTAAGTCAGTGCTGGAAGCAGGTATAAAAATATGACACTTTCCTTTTTTTCTTTTTTTTCTTTCTTTGACACAGGGTCCCACTCTGACACCCAGGCTGGAGTGCAGTGGTGCGATCATGGCTCACTGCAGCCTCCACCTCCCTGGGCTCAAGTGCTCCTCCCACCTCAGCCTCCCAAGTAGCTGGGATTACAGGTATGCACCATCACGCCCAGCTAATTTTTGTATTTTTTGTAGAGACGAGGTTTCACCATGTTGCCCAGGCTGGTCTCAAACTCCTAGGCTCAAGTGATTCTCCTGCCTCGGCCTCATAAAGTTCCAGGATTACAGGCAGGAACCCAGCCAAAATAAGGCCCCATCTTTTTTTTTTTTTTTTTTTTTTTTTTTTTTAGATGGAGTTTCACTCTTGTCGCCCAGGCTGGAGTGCAGTGGCACGATCTCAGCTCACTCACTGCAACCTCCACCTCCTGGGTTCAAGCGATTCTCCTGCCTCAGCCTCCCAAGTAGCTGGGATTACAGGAGACTGCCACCATGCCTGGCTAATTTTTGTATTTTTAGTAGAGATGGGGTTTCACCATGTTGGCCAAGCTGGTCTTGAACTCCTGACCTCAGGTGATCCTCCCACCTCAGCCTCCCAAAGTGCTGGGATTACAGGTGTGAGCCACCATGCCCAGCCTTTTCTTTTTTTATGGAGATGGGGTTTTACCATGTTGGGCAGGCTGGTCTCAAACTCCTGACCTCAGGTGATCCGCCCACCTTAGCCTCCCAAAATGCTGGGATTACAGGCGTGAGCCACCATGGCCAGCCAAAGCCCTTTCAAATAACATTGCTAAAGACTTGGCTTTTCTTAGAATACAAATTCTGCATACAAAATTATGAATAAGAAAACATTCCTTTCTCTATCACTCTATCATCCCTCCACCACCCTCATCTTTCTTTAATTTCAACTTCAAGCTCCTGGTACATGCATAATAACTGTCATTGTCATACCTTGTCCCTTGGGTATTCTGAGTTCCCTCATCCTTCATCTAACCACTCCTCCAAATTTTCTTTCTTACTTCTAATCCCTACTCTCTGCTAGTTAACTCAGTTAGAGTAACTCATATGAACTTGGGTACGATAATAAATCATTGTGTTAATCCTCCAAGATGACATATTCACATATTTTGATCTGAAAAAAAAAAAAAAAAAAAAAACTTATTTGAGCCAGGTTCTATGGCACACACCTGAAGACCCTGAACCAGGAGGATCACTTGAGCCCAGGAGTTGGAGGCTGTAGTGTGCAATGATCATGCTTGTGAATAGCCAGTGCCACTGCCCTCAAGCCTGAACCTGAGCAAGACCCCATCTCTTAAAATTAAAAAATAATAATAATAATAACATATTGCTATAGACCTTCCAGGGATCACGGCAGGATAGCAGGGGTGGCAAGAGATAGTTTTGGCTGTGTATACGCAGGAAGAGAAGAAGAATCAGAGTTGTCTCTGTGAGTAGGAGAAGTAGGTAACGTATACTTGGGTATTTCAGGAGTACTCAAAATAGGTTTCCTCCCTCAACTCTAAAAATGTTATACATGTGTAACATGTTTATGGGCTTGGGCAGGCAGAACTGTGTCTGTAATCAGCAAACACACACACACACACACACACACACACACACACACACACAATGTCGCTATTTGACTCCTACAGAATTGGAAATTAATGATTTTCTATTTTGCAAGTAAATTAGCATCTAATAAAGTTTAAGTGATAAAATAACAGTCACATAGGCATGCTGCTAAAACAAAATAACCTCTTGTTTCTTATTCTTGAAGGATTCCAAAAAGAAAACAACAGTAAGATTATCATATCTATTTTCCAGGAAATATCCAGAATTTAGTTCTGTAAATTTGGTACCTGAAATGTCTCCTAAACTTAGGTTATTTTCAGTTTAAGTGTCATCTAAGAAAAAACAAACTAAAAAACCAACCAACCCAAATTTCTAGATTCTCCTTTTGAGAGAAGTATGAACTTAACTTCAATCATTACCATCAGCTGTAATGATTAATCCTAAAGAAGAAAGAATACTCAGAATTGCAGATAGAACATTGGACTTGAATCAGTGTGACATTAAACAAGTGATTAAGCTATTCATTTGCAAATTGAGAGAGCCAGGGAAAAGAAATAGTTTCCCAGAGTCCATAGGAGTCCAGGACCTATTTTCAATTTTTCCAAACTATAATTAACACATTTTTTCACAGTGAATCTGCACTAAATGCTAGGATTTTTTAAATTTGGTTGGAACTCATCATCTCAGGATGGTGTTATTGCTAAACCTATGCTAAAAGATGAGCAGTTATATGTGTTTCAGATTAATTTAAGATGAAAAATCTAATTATAATTTAAGAAATGCTTTTGGTGAAAAAAATAGCCAAAATATTTCAAAATGTTGAATCACTAGAGACAAAAATAATTAAAAGGACACTTGGCAGTAGAAAGGTCAAGGACCACTTGCACTAGATGATGTCTGTGATATTGTCTAGCTTTAAAAATCAGTTTGACTGTGCATCACTTTAAATCACATTTTTTAATTTTTTGCATAAAATTAAATGAAAAAGCAGATCAGATTTTATTTCCAAGCAGTTTTAAAGTTGTTTGATATTTTTAAATGTCCATATTTAACATTTACATTTCTCCATATCTATTCATAAGAAAGTAGTTTATCAAAAAAAGTTTGTAGTCTAATAACCATAAACAGCCTCTTCAAATTTATCCACTTATTAAATTTTTACGTAAAAGTACAAAATTCAAATAGCAATAACTTTCACTTTGAAATAGGTTGTTTTCTTTTTTTGAGACAGAGTCTCGCTCTGTCGCCCAGGCTGGAGTGCAGTGGCATGATCTCGGCTCACTGCAAGCTCCGCCTCCCAGGTTCACACCATTCTCCTGCCTCAGCCTCCCGAGTAGCTGGGACTACAGGCGCCCGCCACCACGCCTGGCTAATTGTTTTTTGTATTTTTAGTAGAGACGGGGTTTCACCGTGTTAGCCAGGATGGTCTCGATCTCCTGACCTCGTGATCCGCGCACCTCGGCCTCCCAAAGTGCTGGGATTACAGGCGTGAGCCACCACGCCTGGCCTTAAAATAGGTTTATAAATAAATTTAAAAGAAACTTGAAAACAAAACAAAAAAAGTTATTTGTAATCATACAGTGATTAGAGAGAAGGAAATAATGAACATTTTGCCAATGTGTTTATCATTATCTACTACTTTAAAATTCAAAAATATAAGCTTTGGTTACAGAAATCTAAACTATCCCTTAGATCCTTTAAATTCTTCCTACCTCCATGACCCAAGATCAACAACCAAAAAGTTTAAACTGCAGTAATGAGTCTTTGTATATTATCTTACAAATCCTCTGAAGATTTTACGGATATATGCTAGTCTGTTTAAAACAGGATTGAAGAATCCTGGGAAACCGTGCTCCTTCTTCCTCCTCTTACATTAATACACAATATGAAACGTCAAATACTCTCCCTTCTGCTCTTCACATATGTAAAACTAAATGGTGAGATCGCAACGCTGTTAGCCTAGCTGCATTAGGACAATTTGTAGAGACGAAGGAATGATGCTAGGCTGTTATCTCACTCTGTCTGCACAGTGTTACTGGGTTATAATTTTGATCAAATAGATCACACCAATCAATCCAGCCCTGGAATTTCAGACATCTTAGACATTTAAGAATTCATCCAGTCTTCAACTACCTAATTTGTCCATGAGAAACTAGAATCCCAAGTAAGTGGGAGTGACTTGCTCAAGGTCATATAAGTAATTGGTAGATAGACCTAGAATCCAGTTCTCAGGACTCCTAACTAGTGTCCTTTCTACCATCAGAAGTCAGAAACTGTTTTACCAAAATGTTGCCTCTTCCCATAGCTTACGAACTACCCACTTCCTCATGCCCTACCCACTTGTTACCCTGACAAGTGGTCCTTTCAATGGAGCGTGTATTCAGAGGATGTCAGAGCCATGTTGTCATGACTCTCTGACAACCCCAGTTCTTTACAGACATCGTGCTTCCCTAATATGTGTACGTCAAACTTTACTACAGCTTAATTCTATCCTTTCCTTCAAATGGATAACCTGGTAACCCATGGCTTTTGGCTTATGAAGTTGGTGATGCTTCCAAGTCTTCCTTTGTCTGTTTCAATCCTCCAAAAGGTTTAAGGTAAGTGCCTGTTAAGCACCTAACCCTTTTTAGCAATCTTGTTACTCCTGTATTTTGTTGGCTTCTCAAGTTGCTGAATAGAACCTTTACTGCAGACTCCTTGAACCCAAACTTCTGTCTCTGCCCTGAACAGATGGTTCCCCAGACTTGGCAGAGACTCAGCCTATCAAAGCTAGTGCTTTTCCTGCCAGTTCCTGGCTTCTGCTGCCCTCTAGCATCCATTAGTAGCATGGCAGGACTTGAAACAATAAAGTCATATTTTGACTGAAATGAATTACTTGATGGGTTATTTTTGCTTCATGCAAATACAGATTTAAAAAAAGAAAACCTGTGACATATAATACTGCTACTGTTCTGTGATTCTCCTGCCCCCAGGCCTAAGTCAGAGCCTGGTTTTAAAGGCAAGGCTATAATGGGACTGATAATAATATCTAGATATTCAATAGATGAGTTTATGCCTCAGTTCACTTGCCCAACTCTGACGCTCATCAAGAGTTCCTTTCAAGAGTCAATTCTTTTTTTTTTTTTTTTTTTTTTTTTTAAGACGGAGTCTCACTCTGTCGCCCTGGCTGGAGTGCAGTGGCACCATCTCGGCTCACTGCAAGCTCCGCCTCCCGGGTTCACGCCATTCTCCTGCCTCAGCCTCCCAAGTAGCTGGGACTACTGGCGCCCGCCACCACGCTCAGCTAATTTTTTGTATTTTTAGTAGAGACGGGGTTTCACCGTGTTAGCCAGGATGGCCTCGATCTCCTGACCTCGTGATCCACCCACCTTGGCCTTCCAAAGTGCTGGGATTACAGGCGTGAGCCACCGCACCCGGCCTCAAGAGTCAATTCTTTAAGCCTTTCACCTGCTCATTTGAAATCTTGGCATAGGAACCCTGCAAATAAAGAAGCAACGAAAACAACTTAAATATCTAACAATCAAGGATTACTTAAATAAATTGTGGTACACCTTACAATAGTCTATTTTGTGACTATTAACTATTAGGTTTAAAAAAAAATCCAAAATTATGTGGACATGCTTACAATGTAATATTAAGTGCAATAGCTAAACATTAAAAAAAAAAAATGAATTACTGTAGGCCAGGCGTGGTGGCTCACGCCTGTAAGCCCAACACCTTGGGAGGCCGAGGCAGGTGAATCACCTGAGGTCAGGAGTTCAAGACCAGCCTGGCCAATGTGGTGAAGCCTCATCTCTACCAAAAATACAAAAAATTAGTGGGGCATGGTGGCGGGCACCTGTAATCCCAGCTACTCGGGAGGCTGAGGCAGGAGAATCGCTTGAACCCAGGAGGCTGCAGTGAGCTGAGGTCGTGCCATTGCACTCCAGCCTGGGTGACAAGAGGGAAACTCTGTCTCAAAAAAAAAAAAAAAAAAAAAAAAAGAATTACTGTAAAATCCCAATAATAGAGAAAGAAATGGTCTGAAATGTTACTAGTGGTTGTTTTTTGTATTATCCAATAAGCATGTGTTACATTTTACAGTCATAAAATCTGCGTCTGTAAATGCTAAACTGTGGGTCACTCATGCCTGAGTATAAGACTGAGAGAGTAAGAGCTCCAAAAAGAACTATTGTGGCCCATACAGGTGTCATAGTGATGACAGCGGCATCACCATAGCCAAAGACATATTCATTTGAGTAAGGTAAAATGTTACAACGGCAAGACAAACTAGAGTGTTAGTCACATTCTCTTGCCTCTCTGCCTAGGGTTTGGAAGATGATCCCTTTTAGCAAATTAAGCCCCCTACGTTTTTCAACAGTTTGTAAGAGTGTGGCTTCAAAGTGCATTACCAGCTGTTTTTCTACTTTGAGAAGGCAGAATCATGAGCAATTTACACAACTATATGTTTTTTAAACTAAATGTGACTTTTTATATAACCAGGCTGGTGAAATAGGTTTTTTCACCGTTTACATAAACAACACTGATACTATCATAGAAGGGGAATTGCGGTATCAACTTTCATTAATATGGTGAAGATTTCCTATCTACAGTCAATTTCCTTCTAGAAAGTTTATACCAATTGACACTACAGGTGTGGAGTACATAAGATAGGCTGCAGATTATGTACATCTTGTAGCATACCGGCTGCAAATCTGGTTTCTCTCTTTCAAAAACACAGAAAGGCTGTTATAAGAATAATCATGACATGTGCTCTTAGATTATTCTTTTAAGTAAATTCTACTCAAATTTTGATTCTTCCCCACTGAGGGTAGCAGACTTCTTGCCACTCAACACATATGCACAATAATACATTGTGTCATGGCAAATACAAGAAATTTGCTACCCACAATGAGGACCAGATGCCACCAGAGCAAGTGCTGCTGCCCTGGAGTGAGTACTTACAGAGTACAATCAGAATCCTTACATTTTCCTTGTTTTCATTTTTAGAAAGTACTTTTGGTAAAAAGAAAACATTTAAAATTGTATTTTGTTGGCCTTTCTGAGTCCCTTTCATTGTACTTACCTCACATTCTATCTGTTAACTAAATACTAGGTTTCCCAATATTTTTCAGTGGTAATTTCTATGGTCATCATTAAAAAGTAAGATGTGAATTTCCCCAAAAACACAAAAACTAGATTTCATCTTTACTTCTTATTATTCATTCACAATTTAACAACCATTTGTTGAATATCTGTTATATGCTAGGCATTATTGTAGGAATTGGGTCTATAACAGTTAATGAAAATAACCAAAAAAAATCCCTGATCTCATTAAGCTTATATTTCATGATTTTTTTCTCTTAAGTATTTGTTATCCATAATAAATTCAGATTTAGATATTTCTGAACCAAAGCTATTTTGTAATGAAATCTCAGGATAAAATTTTACCCACAGCACTTCATGGTATAATTGTCCTTCTTGCTCCTCCACTGTTACTTCCAGACCATTCTCCTATTCTTTTTAAGAAAGAAACCTAACCTTTTCTCTTCATCAAGCCGTATCACCCTCTACCCTCCTTGTTGTGGTCATCTATTCATCTCCAGATCACTTCTTTTAATGCCTTGGATATTTGGGCTTTGGGCCCACTTCTAGTAGTCTCCAACACTACTTGGGTCATAATTCATGATTATTTTAATGTCCTGATCTGATCAATGGTTCTAATATTCTTCATTCTTAATTACTTGATCTCCTCTTTTCCAATCAATGGTCTTATCCTCTATCCTACCTCAGGCGATGACTCCCCATAATCACACCTAAGTATTGTTATTACTGATAATTGCAGCTACCCATAATTTTTATTTCAGACATTCCATTCACTAACCATGATCTTTTTATCTCTCCAGCTCACTCTTTCCAGTTTTCTGACTCTAACAATTCTTTGATCTCATAGAGACCTATAGTCCATTGATCTTATCACCTTTCACTGTTCCTAACTCAACTGAAATCTTCATTTTCTTATTTGCCCAGATTAATCGCATCATTGCATCTTTATATTTATCCTTTAAGTATACTATCAACTCCCTTGCTCTTTTCTCACTGTCTTTATACTAGCCTCCACATTCTACACCTGCATTTACTCAATGGAATGTGAATGGGGAGAAAAAAATACACACACACACACCGAATCATTCTAATTGGCCTCTTGCTTTGAATTCATAACCACTAAGTAAAGGTGCTTTGCTGCCAAGCAATTATACTTCATCTCTTCTAGTTTATTCTTTCTCCCTCTCTCATAGACCACTATTTCATGCTTTCTTCTTTCACAGGCATCTATCATCACCTTTTCCACCATCCTCAATCTCAGCTAATGATTTTTTTTCCTATTTCCTTGAAAAAAACTGAAAGCAAATCAGAAGAGAATGTCCACAAACTCTTAACCACCATGTATAACCAACCACCTGCCTTCTTCTGTGTCCAATACTCTGCCTTCTGTTTTACTGCTATGAAGGCATTTGCTATGCTCCTAATTAGGTCAAGTCCTGAACCTATTCCCTGTCACCTACTGATATGGTTTGGCTCTGTGTCCCCACCCAAATCTCATCTCGAATTGTAATCCCCATGTATCAGGGGAGGGGCCTGATGGGAGGTGATTGAATCATGGGGCAGAGTTCCCCTTTGCTGTTCTCGTGACAGTGAGTTCTCACAAGATCTGGTTGTTTGAAAGTGTGTGGCACTTCCCCCTTCTCTCTCTCTCTCTCTCTCTCTCCTCTCTCTTTCCTCTCTCTCTCTCTCTTCTGCAGCCATGTAAGATGTGCCTTGCTTCCCCTTCATCTTCTGCCATGATTCTAAGTTTCCTGAGGCTTCCCCAGCCATGCAGAACTGTGAGTCAATTAAACCTGTTTTCTTTATAAATTACCCAGTCTCAGGTAGTTCTTTACAGCAGTGTGAAAGCAAACTAATACATCTACTTAAGGACATAGCTCTAGCTATTTTCTCCTCTCTCATCCATTATCAATTTTCCCTTTCTACTGAGACTTTTCCATCAGCATAAAAATGAACTATAATATTTCTCATCTTGGCAAAATAAACTCTCTTGTTTCAACTTCCTTTACCAGTTACTTCCCCACTTCTCTGCTCTCTTTATATCAGAACTCCCTAAAAGGTTGCCAGTGACTTGCTTAATCCAGTTCTAGTCTTTACGTTCTCTCTTGCACCTATTTCAATCAGGCTTTCATTCTCATCACTCCACTGAAACAGCTCTCTTCAGGAATGGCCTCTATGTTCCTATATCTCGGTCCTTACCTTACGTGATATTTACCTTCTCCTTGAATATTTTGTTTATTCTGCTTCCAGAACATGTCCCTGGGCTTCCCCTACCTCACTAGTTACTTCTAACCATCTTTTATGCTTTGTTGTTTGTTTGTTTTCATATTGTTGCCATGCCCCAGGGTTCATTTCTTAGTTCTCTTCTATTCATATTCTACACTCTTTCATCTACCACAAGGCTTTGAATACTCTCTATATGATGAAACTTCCCAAAGTTTTACCTCCAACCCCAGTCTCTCCCCCAACCTCCAAACACATATATTTAATTGCCTATTAAATATGTCCCTTTTGATGTCCAATATGCACCCAAATTTAATATGCTTAGCACAAAACTCATATTTTTGCTCAAACTTGCTTTTCCCAAAGGCTAACCCATCTCAATGAGTGGTAACCATCCTACCAGTCAGCAAAACTTTGGAGCTATCATTGGCTCTTTGGTTTTTACACTCTACATCTAATCCATCAGCAAATCCCATCAGCTCTACCTTCAAAATATGTTCAGTCTGACCAATGCTCACCACCTCCACAGCAACCACACTTAGTCTAATTTCCCTTCTAATTATCTCAGTAGTATCTTAGCTGTTCCCCTGTTTTCAACTTCCCTCTCCCGTACCTCCTGCCACCCCACACATACACCATCTACTCTCGATACAGGAACCAAAGTAATCCTTTCAAAACACGTATCAAACTACATCACTCCACTGTTCAAAATCCTCCCACGGTGCTCCAGCTCACTTAAAGAAAAAGCCAAGACTGTACAATGGTCTACAAGACCTTACAGAGTCTGGTCCCCCAGCACTTCTCTGACCTCATGTACTACTTTCTTCCTTGCTCATGGTACTCCAATGATGGTGGCCTCTCTATACATGCAGGGCAACTTTGTGCCTCACAGCTCTTGCACATGTTACTCTCTCCGCCAGAATACTCTTCCCTAAATATCCACACGACCCACCCATGCCTTTATCAACTTCATATTTTCAGATCTATAATCTCAAATGTCATCTTAGCAAGGTGTTACCCTAGCATTCCATTTAAAATTGTTAACTTCATATTCTTCCTGCCTTCCTAAATAATTTAGTTCAAAGGCCCAGCAAGGTAGTCGTTTTTGCAGGGTTGGGGTGGGGTGACACACCTGTGCATTGTGCTGCACAAGGCAAGGAGGCCATCAGCACAGGGGGCTCTGGCAGAGGGAGCATGAAGCAGGCTGTCAGTACCTAAACAGGATAAGGTAGAAAGAGGATAAAGAGCTCAGTCCTGTAGAGGAAGGGTGCTGGTAGGAGAATCAGGAAATTGGTTCCATTCAGAAGGGACTCATCTAACCCATAAATATGTTAAGGGGGATGGCAGCCCAGTTTCTCACTGTGGGAAAAGGTAGTTACAATATGGAGAGATAGAAAACTATGATGAGTGGCTCATGCCTGTAATACCAACACTTTGGGAGGCCAAAGCGGGTGGATCACCTGAGGTCAGGAGTTCGAGACCAGCCTGGCCAACATGGTGAAACCCTGTCTCTACTACAAATACAAAAATTAGCCAGGCATGGTGGAGGGTACCTGTAATCCCAGTTACTCAGGAGGATGAGGCAGGGGAATCGCTTGAACTCGGGAGGCAGAGGTTGCAGTAAGCCAGGATCATGCCATTGCACTCCAGCCTGGGTAACAAGAGTGAAATTCCATCTCAAAAAAAAAATAAAGAAAAAAAAAACGATGATGAATCCCACGGTTTTGGATTGGAATTGGAGGATATAGATATTTATTCATGTTTTCAGTATATATAGATATAAAAATGAATATGTAAATAAATATGTGCATGTGTATATGTATATGAGCATATATATACACATACATACAAATAAATGTATTTATGTGTATATTTATACATATAATTCCAGCTCTGTCCACTAAAAATGTACGGGAGAAATAAAGGGCATCTAAGTTGGAAAGGAAGAAGTCAAATTATCTATTTTTGCAGATGATATAATTTCATATTTGGAAAAACCTAAAGACTCCACCAAAAAACTGTTAATTAAACAACATGAGTTTAAAACAAAACTATTAGAACTGATAAACAAATTCAGCAAAGTTGCAGGATACAAAATCAACATACAAACATCAGTAGCATTTCTACATGCCAATAGTGAAAACTCTGAAAGAGAAATCAAAAAAGCAATCCCATTTACAACAGCCACACATAAATTAAATCCCTAGGAACTAACCAAAGAAGTAAAAGGTCTCTACAATGAAAATTATAAAAGACTGATGAAAGAAATTGAAAAGGATACCAGAAAATGGAATGATGGCCCATGTTCATGGGTTGGAAGAATCAATACTGTTATAATGTCCCTGCAACCCAAAGCAATCTATAGATTCAATGCAATCCCTATCAAAATACCAATGACATTCATCACAGAAATAGAAAAAAACAATCCTACAATTTATGTGGAATGACGAAAGACCCAGAATAGCCAAAGCCACCCTGAGCAAAAAGAAGAAAACTGGAGAAATCACATTACCTACCTTCAAATTATACTACAGAGCTATAGTAACCAACAGCATGGTACTGGCATAAAAACAGACACATAGGCCAATGGAACAGAATGGAGAATCCATAAACAAATCCACACACCTACAGTGAACTCATTTTCAACAAAGGTGCCAAGAACATACATTGAGGAAAAGACAGTCTCTTCAATAAATGGTGCTAGAAAAACTGGATATCCACAGGCAGTATAATGAAACTTGACCCCTATCTCTCACCTTATACAAAAATCAAATCAAATCAAATGGATTAAAGACTTAAAATTAAGACTTTGAACTACGAAACTACTAAAAAAACATTGGGGAAACTCTTCAGGATATTGGTCTGGGCAAAAATCTCTCGAGTAATACCCTACGAGCACAGGCAATCAAAGCAAAAATGGACAAATTGGATCATATGAAGTTTAAAATCTTCTGCATAGCAAAAGAAACAATCAACAAAGTTAAAAGACAACCCACAAGTTGGGAGAAAATATTTTCAAATTCCCCATCTGACAAGGGATTAATAACCATGGATTAATCCAAAGAGTTAATCAAACATTTCTATAGGAAAAGATCTAATAATCTAGTTTTAAAAATGAGCAAATGAGGCCCAGTGCGGTGGCTCACGTCTATAATCCCGGTACTTTGGGAGGCCAAGGCGGGTGGATCACCTGAGGTCAGGAGTTGAAGACCAGCCTGGCCAACATAGTGAAATCCCATCTCTACTAAAAATACAAAAATTAGCCGGACATGGTGGCGCATGCCAGTAGCTACCTCCAGCTACTAGGGAGGCGGAGGCAGGAGAATCACTTGAACCCAGGAGGTGGAGGTTATGGTGAGCTGAGATCACGCCACTGTACTTCAGCTACAGCAACAGAGCAAGACTCTGTCTCAAAAAAAAAAAGGGCAAAAAATTTGAATACGCATTTCTCAAAATAAAATATACAAACAGCAGACATATGAAAAGATGCTCAACATCCTTGATCATTAGAGAAATGCAAATCAAAACTACAATGAGATAGCATCTCAACCCAGTTAAAGTGGCTTATATCCAAAAGACAAGCAATGAAAAATGTTGGCAAGAAAGGGACACCCTTATACATTGTTGGTGGAAATGTAAATGAGTAAAACCACTATGAAGACCACTTTGGAGGTTCCTCAAAAAACTAAAAATAGAGCTACCTACTGCTTCATATATACCCAAAAGAAAGGAAATCAGTATATTGAAGAGATATCTGCACTCCCATGTATGTTGCAGCACTGCTCACAATAGCCAAGATGTGGAAACAACAGATTAATGGATAAAGAAAATATGACATATATACACAATGGAGTAGTATTCAGCTGTAAAAAAGAATGAGATCCTGTCATCTGCAACAACATGGTGGAACTGGAGGTCATTAAGTGAAGTAAGCCAGGTATAAAAAGACAAGCTTTGCATGTTCTCAGTTATTTGTGGGAGCTAAAAATCAAAACAATTGAATTCATAAAGATAGAGTATAAAAGGATGGTTAACGGAGGCTGGAATGGGTACTGGAGGAGTGGGGGCAAGGTGGGGATGATTAATGGGTACAAAAAAAATTTAGAAAAAATGAGTAAGACCTAGTATTTACAAAACAACATGGTGACTATAGTCTATAATAATTTAATTGTACATTTTAAAATAACTAAAAGTTGACTGGTGGCTCATGCCTGTAATCCCAGCACTTTGGGAGGCCAAGGTGGGCCAATCACTTGTGTTCAGGAGTTCAAGGCCAGCATGGTGAACATGGTGAAGCCCTGTCTCTACTAAAAATACAAAAATTAGCAAGGCTTGGTGACACACGCCTATAATCCCAGCTACTCGGGAGGCTGAGGCATGGGAATCACTTGAAGCCAGGAGGTGGAGACTGCAGTGAGCTGAGATAGCACCACTGCATTCTAGCCTGGGCAACAGAGCAAGACTCTGTCTCAAAAATAAATAAATAAACAAAATAAAATAACTAAAAGTGTATAATTGGATTGTTTGTTACACAAAAGTTAAATGCTTGAGGTGATGAATACCATTTTCTTTGATGTGATCATTACTTATTGCATGCCGTTATCAAAGTATCTCATGTACCCCATAAATGTATACACCTATGTACCCACAAAACATTAAAAAATAATAATAAATAAAAATTTTTTTAAAAAAGTTATGGTAACAGAAATACCCTATTAGCAGCTAGGTGTGGTGTCATGTACCTGTAGCCAAGCATGGTAGCATGAACTTGTAGTCAGCTACTTGAAAGGCTGAAAAGAGAGAAAAAGAGGATCACCTGAGCCCAGGAGTTCAAGATCACCCTAGACAACATAGGGAGACCCCTATCTCCAAGGGAAAAAAGAAAAGAAAAAGAAATATCTCATTAGAAACAAGCATACCTAGCACTCAAAATTGGTTTCCAAATATCAAATGCCATTCTCCACTGAAGGGATCCAGGGATTCTTGAGAAATGGCTGATTCTAGGACTGGGGCAAGGAAATTACAGATGAGCCCGAATCTTATGCCAGAAAAAAAGGAAGTGCTCAAAGATGGGAGCTTTATCAAAATGTCACATATGTCAGCTTGAAGGGGCCCCCACTGACAAAATCTGAGAAAATTTGAGCATCGAATTTAATAATACTAAAAAAGAACTTACTGAATAAAATATATAAATTTTTTGAATAATAAATAACTGAATAAAAGAGATTTTCTCTGTAGCAGAATGACGACATATAAATGTAGTGAACATAATGGACCACAATAGAAATAATCAATCAGGAAACATCCACAGATACTAAAACTAGTGGATGAAAGTCTAAGTGGCATGGAATATTTACATACTCTCAAAATACCTCCCAATAAAATGCTTTTTAATTACAAAGGAAAAAAAGAGAAACTTTACAGTGAAGGTGCCCAATAGATTCCTTCTTAATGAAATGATCAAAGTTACCAGTTATGAAACAAATTGAAATCATCTATCACTTGATAGGATGCAATAAGAACACAACATCACCTATGTGCATCCTTGCCAAAAATGTATAACTGACATCTAACTGTGAAAAACATCAAACAAATCCACGTAGAGAAATATTCTACAAAATAATTGGCTGGTAACCTTCCAAAGTGTCAAGGTTGAAAGTCAAAGAAACACTGAAAAACTGGTTTTGATTGAAGGACATCAAAAAGATAATTAAATGCAATGCATGATGCCAAATAGAATTCTCTTGTTAATGAGAACATTACTAGGACAACTTTTGAAACTGAATGGGATGGCAGTAAAGAATCAGTACTAATTTCCCAATTTTGATGGCTGTGTTACGGTTATGTAGGAGAAAGTCCTTGATGGTAGCATTCAGGAGTGATAGCAACTTACCTTAAAATGGTTAATGAAAACAGAAGTTTATTGTACTATTCTTGCATTTTTTCATAAGTTTGAAGTTATTTCTAAATAAATAAAATTGCTGGCCCTGGGCAGTGGCTTACACCTGTAATCTCAGCACTTTGGGAGACCAAGGCAGGTGGATCACTTGAGGTCAAGAGTTCGAGCCCAGCCTGGCCAACATGGTGAAACCCCATCTCTACTAAAAATACAAAAAAAAAAAAAACTAGCCAAGCACAGTGGCACACGCCTGTAATGCTAGCTACTCAGGAGGCTGAGGTGGGAGAATCACTTGAACCTGGGAGGCGGAGGTTGCAGTGAGCCAAGATTGCACCACTGCACTCTAGCCTGGGTGAGAGAAGGAGACTCCATCTCAAAAAATAATAATAAATAAATAAATAAAATTGTAAATCCATGCAAGGCCTACCCTATCCCCTTCTCCACTTAATTTTTCTCCAGAGCACTTATCAACATCTGACATATATTTTATGTATTTGTTATTGTCTGCCTCCCTCTACCAGAATATAAACTATATGGAATTTTCAGCACAGTTTCACTTAATGACATACATGGAGTAGACTTTCTTGTCCAAAGGTAACACTTTCTGCAGAAATGCAATGTTACCACTCCTAGACAACACAGATTTACTATAAAGGACAGTTTAGCCCCTTAGAGCTCCAGATTCCCAAACTCCTCCAATTTTGTTGGTAGTTGTATGTAATGAAATGGCCCAAAGCAGTTTTCCAGAACAAAAAGAAATAGTGTGCTTCCAAGTCAATTCTGGTTACCCCTCTTTCAAGTCAAGTGTAATATAAAAAAAAAATCTTCTGAGTTTGAATGGATAATTTTTCTAGCTTCCTCTAATCTTATCAAAGTTTTCAATGTTCTTTGGGCAAATCTAAGACAAGACATCTTGTTAAATCATCTATTGACATTTTAAAATGTATGCCAGGAAAAAAGTCATAGAAAATTTCCATTTGAAAGAGCAGAGCAGAATTAATCCAAAGTAAGTTTTACTTTTTTGAATCCACTTTATTCATCATATAGTTCTCTAGAATTCTGTTAAATTAATATAAAAATGTTATGGGAGGCAGAGGAGTATTCAGCATAAAAGTAAGAGTCTTTTTTTTGTTTGTTTTTTGGAGGCAAGAATCTCTCTGTTGCTCAGCCTGGAGTGCAGTGGCACTATCTCAGCTCACTGCAACCTCTGCCTTTCGGGTTCAAGGGATTCCAGTGCCTCAGCCTCCCATGTAGCTGGGATTACAGGCACCTGCCACCACGCCTGGCTAATTTTTGTATTTTTTTTGTATTTTTTTTAGGAGAGACAGGGTTTCACCATGTTGACCAGGCTGGTCTCAAACTCCTGACCTCAAGTGATCCACCTGCCTCAGCCTCCCAAAGTGCTGGCCTTACAGGCATGAGCCACCATGCCCTACCAAGCATGTGAGTTTTATAGTCAGAAAGACAGGGCTTCATTCCAGCTTCGCCAATTATTAGCATTATAATCTTGGGCAGTTATTTAACCTATGTTCTTGTTTTCTTAGTATAAAACTGGTATAATAATGCTAGTGCCTACCTCATAGGCCAATCATAAAGATAAAAAATAATAATAAAGCACTTGGCACAGGGCCAGCACATAGTGACAAAAACATAAATGATAGCCTTTAATTTTTATATGTGTAACTTAAATTTTAAAAACATATATTAAAAAAATCAGGCCGGGAGCAGTGGCTCATGCCTGTAATCCCAGAAATTTGGGAGGCCGAGGCGAGCAGATCACCTGAGGTCAGGAGTTCGAGACCAGCCTGACCAACGTGGTGAAACCCTGACTTTACTAAAATTACAAAAAAACATTAGCTGGGCGTGGTGGCGCGCACCTGTAATCCCAGCTACACTGGAGGCTGAGGTGGGAGAATCGCTTGAACCTGGGAGGCAAAGGTTGCAGTGAGCTGAGATCACACCACTGCACTTCAGTCTGGGTGACAAAGTGAGACTCCATCTCAAAATAAATAAATAAATAAATAAATCAGACTGGTCTGAGTGGTGTTTACAACTAGTTGATCACAACCAGTTACAGATTTCTTTGTTCCTTCTCCATTCTCACTGCTTCACTTGACTAGCCTTAAAAAAATTGTAAAATATATGTAAAATATAAATATGTAATAAACCTAACTGAAGGAAATTACACAAAGTTGTGGCTTTTTCTTCCAACTTTCATTCTGGTAAAGTTTTACACATGAAGTCTCATTTTCTGTAATTCATATTAACATATCCTTGAAAAATTATGCCACTGTGTGATATAAATGTAAAAATGTGGCTTTGACTTTGCACTGTTAATGTTTACAGGACAGTCAAATTGTATGTAGAAATTACATTATTTCATATTGAAGTTGATTTGTAAAATATGACATTCTATTTTCATTTGCACACATTTGGCCCTTACTGATTAAATAATTTCCCAAATCAGCTTGAATTTATCATCTCTGTTTATAGCTGAGGGTAACAACCAAATTGTTTTTGAACTAATTTACATAGTAAGTATAGTAGAATTCCTGTTCTATATAAAGTATCAGATATAAATATTAGTTCTATTAAATGCTAAAGAATTTAGCAATGTAAATTACTTATGTGATCTGTATACATTTGTATTTAAAACATTTAATTTTAGAATAATAAAAACAAAGCAATTGTTACATGGGCTGCTCTTTTCTCATTTTCAGTTATGTTGATAACTTATCCCTAGTTTCATAATGAATCTAGTTTTGTAAAGCTAGCCCCACTTGTTCCTAATTCACTTAACTCTAAAGTTAGGTGGCAAAATGTTTCCAGTTCTCAGACCTTGTTTGTTCTTGTCTTTGTTTTTAAGACAGGGTTTCCCTCTGTTGCCTAGCTGAAGTGCAGTGGTATGATCATGGTTCACTGCAGACTTGACCTCCTGGGCTCAAGTGATCCTCCCACCTCAGCCTCCCAAGTAGTTGGGACCACAGGCACATGCCACGATGTCTGGCTAATTTTTCTTACTTTTTGTAGAGATAGGGTCTGGCTATATTGCCCAGGCTGGTCTTAGACTCCTGGGTTCAAGCAGTCCTCCCACTGTGGCCTCCCAAACTGCTGGAATTACAGGCATGAGACACTGTGCCTTGCCCAGGGCTGGTCTTGAGTTTCAGATCTTCTGTCTTATGCTAAACCCAGCTAATGGCAGGAAAGCTTACACTGATTGATGATATAAGGATGGTCAGCAAATACCTCAGAAGCCAGGATGGTCAGCAAATACCTCAGAAGCTACAACTCACAGGCTCAGTGTAATGTTACTTCCATTTTAGCTAAGTTGCCTACCATAGTTTAGACATTTCTGGAGGAACAATTAAGCTTGTAGTAAACTTTAGATCAACTTACCTTATATATTCATATTTTCCAAAAAAAATTCCAGAAGCTGCCAAACCAAAGATTGTTGTATCAGTCAGAGTAGGCTAGGTTGTCCTACAGTAACAGCAATACTCTCACTACAGTTTATCACAGGTCAGCTTGGGTTGTTGTCCCACCAGCCTCCAGGCAGAAAGAGGCTCCATCTCCATATTACAAGCCAAGAAGAAGAAAGAGTAGCAAGTTATACATTAGCTGTTAAAATTATAACCAGAAATGGCATATTACCACTTACATTTCGTTGGTAAAAGCAAGACACATTGTTTCATCTAACTGCAAAGGAACAAGGAAATGTAATCCTACCGTGTACCAAAAAAGGAGTGAACAGGGAAGATTTGGTGAGTAGCAATAATGACCACCATAATATGCCCTACACCTCACCAAATATCCTATTTGTTATTCTTCCACAAGCAAAATATACTTATTACCTCTCCATAGAGACAATCCAAAATGGCATCAAGCTCAGAGTTCAGGATCTCTGGGTCATATGCAAAAGTCTCTTACATCTGGGGTTGATATAAAGCCCTGGCAGTGGCTTCTCTTGATCTTAGGTCTAAGAACTAAAAAAGCAAGTTATCTGTCCCACAAACACATTATACAATAGTGAAGCAGGACACGATAACCAAGATAACCATTCAGAAGGTGGAAAAATGAAAGAAACACCCTAGAAGACAATGATCCTTAGCAATTCTGAAATCTACAGGGCAAAATTATGACGATCCCATTACATGAGGTGAAAAATGACTTTTGATTAGGCCCTGATTTTACTTCCTGAAAGTAACAACCTTCCCATTTTTCTTCATGGTGCCTGGCGCCACTCTCTGGGAGAGTCTTCCTTTCACATAGTTTCTTTGGCCACACTTGAAGGGGCACCAAGATATATACCCTCTTTGGAGTTTCAGCTGCCTTCTCCTGTCCATAGATGGCATTATTTTAAGGCTCAAACAGTCACAATTATTTTTCCTCCAATCTAATGGTTTACCAGTATCACTTTACTACAAACATAGCAAACTTTTTGTCTATCTGATTCCACTTATTTCTATGTGCCAACAGCCACAGCCATCATTCATTTCTGGACATACTTCTTTGATTTGTTTTGTTATTTCTTTGTTTTGCTTTCTTGTCACCATACCACACCCATCTCTAATGTAATTATGTATTCCATGAGCCTATCAAGACTAGAGGATAACTGCTTCAATCTCTTTTTGCTAAGCTATGTTGTTCAATTTAAAAGATTTACTGAATGCTCCCTGAAGTCATTCATGAGTTTTAGCAATGGATATAATGAGCAAACACTTGGTTTGATCCTTATCATACATACAGTTGAATTTTAATGGCCTTGTCACTTTGTATTTACTAGTTGAGATTGTGAAGCAGCTGCCTTGTCCAGATTTGAACATTTCTGAATTTCTGGACTTACTCTGTTCCCTTTAATCCTTGCTTATAAGTAGACTAATTCTTTTCTGAGCTTGTCTCTGTCTTGTAATACCCTGCCAAATGCAATCAATAGAAGCTAGCTTACATTTCTAATACTTTGCTTAAAACCTCTTTCCTAAGAGTTACAAATTCATTTGGATCATAATTCTCCTTCTAAGTTATTGCATGTAATATTTCCCCCAAGAATTGTATCACAATACATGGATTGCCATCCTTCCAGTCTTCACTAACCATTTTTTGCAGGCTATCTTCAAATCCCTAAGCCAATGCCACAAATTTTAGACTTATGATGGTCCCTACTTCTGGTATCAATTTTCTATTGGATAGACTTGATTATGCTTTGGTAACAAATTTGGTAACAATCAAACCCAGTGTCTTAAAACAACAGTGGTCTATTACTCACTCATGCTACATGTCCATTATGAGTAAGCTTGGGTGGGAGTTAGGGGGTGAAGTTAGCCCTATATTCTCCTCACTCAGGAATTCCGACTAAGGAAAGTTCATCTGCCTGTTTCCATGTTTCAGGGTAAGAGGAAGAACAAATGGTAAAAAGTGCACTGACTCATAGTTTCTGTTTAGAAGTGACTAGCATTACTTTTGTCCATATATCATTATCCAGTGCAAGTCACCTCAAGGTACAGGAGAGTGCAATCCTACCTGCATCTGGAAATATTTAGTGAGTAGAACTAATTACTCTCTCAACTGTTATTGAGTTCAATATGTAAGGATGTAAAGGCTATATTACTTAGACATCTCCCACTTTACTATCACCTTATCCAGGGCTAATTCCGCCTTATGGAAGGATTCTCCTCTCTCATTCTATGTACCTCCTTTTTAAAGCCGCCTCTCTTAAAAAGCAACATTTATTAAGCAGAAGCAAACCCTTCCTTAGTCTACAATAGCTATGTTCTTCTTCTACATCGATCTCAATTCACTTCTAATATGACCTCCAAAAGAATATTGGCTCTTTAGCCAAAACAACCCTGAAAAAAAAAAAAAAAAAAAGCAGGAGGACTCATACTTTCTGATTTCCAAACGTACTACAAAGCAATGCAAATCAAGACTGTGTAATGAAACAATGATAGACATAAAGGTAAATGGAATAGAGTTGAGAGTCTAGAAATTAGCCTATACATCAATGAATTCAACAATTTTTGACAAAGATGCCAAGACTCTCCAGTAGGGGAAGAAGAGGCTTTTCAACAAATGGTTCTGAGATAACTGGGCAGCCACATGCAAAAGAATGAAGCTGGACCCTTCGTATTGTGAGGTATAACATTTCATGTGCTACTTTGACAAGTTTAAGCTTCATAGACAAGTTTAAGTTCCAAAGTTCTAACAACGGGACCCCTCGCTCTTATTACGTTCTCCCAACCAACAGCAAAGGCTTCCCACCTGGCTAGTTCCCCTATCAGCTGTACCTGCTGCACCCCACCTAGACCTCAACCTAGTAAGTTTTACTTTCCTGCCACTCCATGAAATTCAAACAAGCCAATCACATCCTCTCATGGGTACCAAGAATTACCTCATCCTTTCATCACTACAAAACCTAACCTCCATGTCCCTGCTTGTTCTTTCTTGTGCAACCCCGATGGTGATGAAAATGTGCTAAAGTTGGCTGTAGTGATAATTGCACATATCTCTGAATATGTGAAACACCATTGAATTGTACATTTTAAGTAGGTGAAGTATACGCTGTAAGAATCATTTCCCAATAAAGCTATCTAAAATTATATATGGGCTACTATCAAGAACAGTATTGCAGTAGATTCAAGAAGACTGACACAAATGCACAGATGACTGATCCATAATAGATTATCCAGAAAAGTTAGCAAATTTGGTTTTAGTCCTTGCTTGAAAAAAATTGTTTTCCTAGAAAATATTTATTGGTGGCAGTATTCAAAGAAGACAGAGCTGAATGATCCAGTGGCCTAAATAAATATGGCACTGTTTTTATATGATAAAAAGAAAAAAAAAAAGATAGTTTTCAGAATTTAAGCTCCGAATTAATGCGCCTGCTTATTTTCTTTATGAAAACTTTTCTTGGTTCTTCAAGAGACAAACTATCATCTCTCTTCTAACTTTAACCGTTATCCCACTTCTGATATTACTAGCCTCTTTATAAAACGTAAGCAGAGCTCCCTGAAACAATGCTCTCTTTAATCTTGGAGGTGGCACACTGGGACCTGGATCTACCAGGGCACCACCTGGTCACCTCTGGCAGAAAGCAGCCTTCTCTAGGGCTCCTCAGAGGGCAGCCCAGTTGATGCCCACAAGAAGTGATGAGTAACATCTGCTGTCTCCTGTTCTGTCTTAAAATGATAAGAGTAGACAAGGGTGTGTTTTATCATCTGGATGTCCACAAAATCAATGTCAGCATGCAGCCACTGCCCATTACACAGAATGAGCCAGGAAGCTGTTGAAGAAGCTTCTGTTCCACGCAGCCAAGTTATAACAGCCCACACTCCAGAAAGCTGGGGGTGAGGAAGTCAGACAGGCAGAGCTGGAGGCTGCATCCCGAAAATCTGTCATTATAAATAATTAATATTCATGGCTAATTTACCCTTTTGGTAGCCACCAAGCTAACTATAGGATGATTCCTCTAACAATGCACATGCATTTAAATGCTTGGTCTGAAAAAGTTTAATTATATGTGAAATCGCCTGATGGAAAAAAAAAAAATTCTAACATTACATTTGTCCATGAAAAGAAAGGAAAAGCTGTCTTTAAAAAGTTTTTGAAACTGATTTCAACTCTTCTAAAATTGAATTGTCCTATAAAATTTGTTTTAATTTTTTATTACATACTTATGTGAATAACATTTCTTATCAATAATGACTATTGAGAATTTAAAGGTATTATCATTTAAAAGTCTTGATAAGGAATTGCATATGGTCATCCTAGGGAAGAAATAATGCTGATATTAAAAATGGTATGCAGCCAGGCACAGTGACTCATACCTGTAATCCCAGCACTTTGGGAGGCCAAGGTGGATCACCTGAGGTCAGGAGTTTGAGACCAGCCTTGCCAACATACTGAACCCCCCATCCTACTAAAAATACAAAAATTAGCCAGGCATGGTGGCACATACCTGTAGTCCCAGCTACTTGGGAGGCTGAGGCAGGAGATTTGCTTGAACCTAGGATGCGGAGGTTGCAGTGAGCCGAGATCGCACCACTGTACTCCAGCCTGGGTGAGAGAGCAAGACTCTGTCTCAACAACAACAACAACGACAACAACAACAACAAAGTATGCTTATGAAAAGAAACTCAGGTTTTTTTCATTAAAACATTTTAGGCTGGGTGTGGTGGCTCACACCTGTAATCCCAGCACTTTGGGAGGCCGAGGCAGGCGGATCACCTGAGGTCAGGAGTTTGAGACCAGCCTGACCAACATGAAGAAACCCCGTCTCTACTAAAAATACAAAAATTAGCCGGGCCTGGTGGCGCATGCCTGTAATCCCAGCTACTCGGGAGGCTGAGGCAGGAGAATCGCTTGAACCCGGGAGGCGGAGGTGGCGGTTAGCCGAGATCGCTCCATTGCACTCCAGCCTGCGCAACAAGAGCAAAACTCGGTCTCAAAAAAAAAAAAAAAAAAAAAAAAGATTTTATTTAGGATAGTATGCAAATTCAATAGTTAATATTAATACAGGAGTTATTAAGAAATTATTTTTAGGCAGCTAGAAAAGAATAAAGTTCTCGGCGCAATTTTCCTTTAATAAAAAGCAACCCCCAAACCATTTCTTCTCTAACAGAAAGCGGCCTGAGAAGTCAGGCATAGATATGCAAACCAGAAGCTTTTATATGTAAATGCAGGCAGCTGTACCTGGAAGCCAGGTACATTCAATGTGGCATCTCCTGCCCTCTTTTTCTCATCACCACGTGTGCCAGCTGTCACGGCAGCCTCCAGATGACACCACGTGTACAGGCATCATGGCGACCAGCCACGTGGAGGCCACGTTTACATAATAAAAGACTAGGGTGGGAGGGCCAGTCTTATCGTGGGATGTGTAATTGGCATACCCGGTAAAACCAGTCCCCTGGGCCCCATGTAAATCAATCACCGCCTCCTCAAGCCTCTTTACAAAACCAACTGCATTCCGCTGCAAACGGAAGACCCTCAGGCTACCGACTTTCTCAACATGAGGAAGGCTTTTCTCTCTCTTTTCTTTTTCTATTAAACTTTCTGCTCCTGAACCCACTCCTCATGTATATCAGTGTCCTGAATTCTTTCTCGACCAAGACCAAGAGCCAGGGTATATACCCCAGACAATGGAGCCCTTTCAATATCTTACATAATATTTGCTATATTACAGTATATATTCCTAAAAAATAATTTAAAAAAATTTTCCCATCACATCCCATATAGATGCTTCCAGATGCCACAAAAACTATCATATCTATGTCCTTTTCCTGCCATGACATGAAAAAATTAGGAAAGCATTAATTTAAATCTAATGGCCAACCATTTCAATTATGTCGTTTCCTATCACCACCCCCACTCTCCCAAACAGTCTTGTCTTTGTCTATCACTCCAATTCCCAATCCTGTTTACCCTGGCATTTTTACAAATTCCCATTCCCAGGATGCCCTGCCTTGCTTGGGACTGTAATACAACTACAATAAATTGATACACAGTCCTTCCATTTCTTATTACCTAAAATTAGTTGGGGATGCATCCTCCCTCTTGTAAGACAAGTAAAATAATCTATTATGGACTGAATTGTGTCCCTGCAAAATTCATATGTTGAAGCCCTGAACTTCAATATGACTATGTTTCTCAATTTCTCAATATATTGCCTTTAGGGAGGTAATTAAGGTTAAGTGAGGTCATAAGGGTGGAGCCCTAATCTGATAGGATTGGTGTCCTTATAAGAAGAGGAAGAGACACCAGAGATATCTCTATCTCCCTTTCTCTTTCTCTCTCTCTCCACATGCACAAAATAAATGTCCTGTGAGGACACAAGGAGAAGGCGGCAGTCTGCAAGCCAGAAAAGAGGTCTCCCCCAAGGAAACAAGTTTGCTGACACCTTGGTCTTGGACTTCTTAGCCTCTGTAACTGTGAAGGGGGAAAAATCATGCTGTTTAAGCCTGCGGTTTTCTGTTACGGCTGCCCTAGGTGACTAATACACCATCCTGAAGGAACTCCACACTTAGTCACCTGCTACATATTTTGCTGCATCTGATTACATCTTATAATCTTTACATGCATCTTAGAAAAAGAAGCTCCTTAAAAGCTTTCCTTTCTTTCTGGTATCAAGTTACTTTAGGACACTGAATTATTAGTGAAAAGGTTGTTCGGTAGGCAAGAAATCAAAGTGAAGGGAGATGGAGAGTCTTAAGAAAATTTTTGTTCACACAATACGAAATCTGAAGAATTCTCCTATTTCATTACCACACAACAAAGTCATTTGTGTGGTTATGAAAGCAGTCTTTCCCTCCAGGTTCATTGTCAAGCCTACTGCACCAACAGTACTAGATTCCTGGACTTTGGTCTTTTCTAGGATCTATGTTTACTGTCACCTTCTGTTAATTAATTTTCACCTAGAGATAAGTAATATAATTATAACTGGTAAATTTTCCATTTACTCTAGTATATGAAGTTGCAATTTAATTATGTTACAGCTGTTTACTATCTAACATGATTTATTTATGCCTGGAGACCCTTATCTATACTCATTGTCTCTATTTCCTGATTTTCCACTCATTCCTCAACTCACTCCACAGACATAGCTCTTGTTATAATCTGCACGTTGCAAGGTTTGGTGGTTATTTTCTGTCCTTTGCTTGTTAAACTTTTCAGCAGCAATAGCACAATTACCCACCACCACTTTACCTTCTTTTTTTCTTTTTTTTTCTCCTTTTATTTCGTTCAGTCCAAAATGTCAACCACTTTATCTCCTTAAAGCGGTTTCCCACTTGGTATCCATTACACTACACGATGTCTCTAGCAGCACCTTCTTGGTCTCTTTTTCTATTCTTCCTTCTCAACAAAAATCTCTAAATGTTGGAGCACTTCCAGATCTCCAGGTTGCAGGACCTTCTTCTATTCTGTATCTACACTCCCCCTAGGTGACCTTAACCAACCTCCTGCCCTTAAATGCCATCAATATGTGGATGTCTCACAAATGTTTATCTCCATCCCAGCAGCCCCTCCATGGCACCATACCCACATACCAAGTGCTTACTTGGACATCTAACAAGTATATCCAACTACCTCCAAGCAGAATTCTTCATTTTCCCACTAATCTTGTTCCTTCCAAGTTTTCAATAGGTCAGTAAATGGTACATCCATTCATTCAGTTGCTCAAGCCAGAAACTAAAGAGTGATGGAAAACACCTTTGCAAAACTATAACAGTAAGATAAATCAGACAGTTGACTCCATCTTGTTTCTGACTTCCAAGCTGGGCTTGGTCATTCCTGGGTGTAGACCAAGCTAACTCTGGGAAGAATTTAGTTTGGAGTTTAACTTAAAAGCAAGGTTAATAACAGTTCCTCCCTAAAACTAACTTCCTCCTTGCTCAAGGACCAAAAACTGCCTTCATAGGACTAATGAAAGGCCACAAGAATAAAATTATGAGAGGTGTCTGAATTCTGCTAAAAAGTAGTCATATTTTCTATAACCCCTTACTGCTCAGGAGTTATGTGGCCAGAAGTCACAAGATTTGTGACTTCCCCAATTGTTCCCATAGATAACATCACTATTGTAGAACCTAAGATTGGTTTTTCGACCTTTCAGACTGACCCCACCTGGATTCATGACTCATGACTCAACTGATTCTGTGGCCCAACCCAGAGGTGGACTTAGCACATGAAGACAGTTTTCCACACCCCTATGATTTCATTCCCAACAAATCAGCGGCACCCATTCCCTAGCCCCCTTCCCACCAAATTGTCCAAAAACAACCCTAACTTCTGAGCCTTCAGGGAGACTAATTTGAGTGAAAACTCTAGTTCACATGGCTGCGGCCAGCCGCATGCCAATTAAACTCTTTCTCTACTGCAATGCCATGGTCTCAGTGAATTGATTTTGTGAAGCAGGCAGAAAGAACCAATCAGGCAATTACATCATCATTGATCTTTCTCTTTCTTTCTCCCTTCCATTCATCATCAAGTCCTATTGCTGCTAGTTCCATATTATATCTAAAATCTGCCCTCTTCTCTCCACCTCCACTGCAATCACCCTAGTCCAAGTGTCATTGTCTAGTCAAGATTGTTAAAAGTGCTCCTAGCTAGTTTCCTTGCTTTCACTCTTGACCTCTCCCATCCATTCTCCAAACAGCAATCAGGTTGTTCTCTGAAAAATAGAGGAGCAGATAATATCACTTCCTGAATACAAAGCTTTTTATTGGCAGCATAAAATTCAAACTTTTTATCCTGGTTTGGCTCCTACTTCCTTTCCCACTTCTTTTTGTTGCAGTTTTCCTTGTGGCTGCATTCTAGTCACATGGGCTTCCTTTGGTTCCTCTTCTTTTTTTTTTTCCTTTTTTTTTTTTCATTTTTTCAGTAGAGACAAGTTTTCGCCATGTTGGCCAGGCTGATTTCAAACTCCTGGCCTCAAGTGATTCACTTGCCTCAACCTCCCAAAGTGCTAGGATTACAGGTGTGAGCCACTGCACCCAGCCCATTTGGTTCCTCTTCTAATCTGCAACATCTTTGCATTTGCTGACGCTTGTGGCTATAAAGCTATTCCACCAGCTTTTCCCTTTGCCAGCTAGTTTCTGCCCTTTAGGTTTCAGCTTATATGACTCCCCTTACAAAAAATGACCGTTATGACCCAATTCATAAGTCTTCCTACCTCTTCTTTGCCCTCTATGTTGTACTCCACCTCATCATCTTGCACATCTCCTTCATAGTACTTATCACAACCTATAACTATTTGTTTATCTGACTCCCCGAATAACAGGGACATCATGTCTCATCATTGCACATCCCTAGTCTCTATCACAGTGCTTGCCATTCAATAAATATTCATTGACTAAATGAACAGATGAATAAATAAATGAATGCCATTCTGAGCCCAAACCCTTCCAAGTCTGTAACTGACAGACTAGGAAATTCTTAAAGCTCATTCTCCCATTCACTAAGTTCAGAGACAGTAATTTCTACTTGTGGCTAATTTGCATTCATTGCCTATATGTTCTTCAAAATTTCATTCTCAGGAAGTAACTTTATCTTTTTTTTTTTTGGATAGAGGAAGATTTTAATAAATAGGACTCATAATATTATTTGTTAATATTAATATCGACACATTTAGGTGCATTAAAACATCTCTTCATTAAACAATTTCATAACGAAAATAAAAAGGTTCTCACAGCATGGAAGAAGAAATATGAAATGCAAATAATCATCAAAACAATTGTGTAAAGACCCTATGCAAGATTCCTACAAAGTATTAAGAAAAAAAGAAACTCAGTAGAAAAGCAGTTTGTAGATTAGTTGCAGTAGTGGCCCTGGCCATTCATTTCCTCCTTTATCCATACTTTTTGTGACTTTACAGTAACTCTCATCAAAAGGTAGAGTCTTTTGTAATTTGCTTTGGCCAGTAAAATGCAGCAGAAGTGACAGTGGGACAGTTTGGGGTATAGTGTTTTTTTGTTTGTTTGTTTGTTTGTTTGTTTTTGTAAGTGAATAGGCCTTTATTTTTTATTTTATTTATTTATTTATTTATTTATTTATTTTTTAGAAATGAAGAACGTTTTTATTTTTTTTATTTATTTTTTTAAATGTATTTTTTCTTTATTATTATTATTATTATTATTATTATTATACTTTAGGTTTTATGGTACATGTGCGCAATGTGCAGGTAAGTTACATATGTATACATGTGCCATGCTGGTGCGCTGCACCCACCAACTCGTCATCTAGCATTAGGTATATCTCCCAATGCTATCCCTCCCCCCTCCCCCAACCCCACAACAGTCCCCAAAGTGTGATGTTCCCCTTCCTGTGTCCATGTGTTCTCATTGTTCAATTCCCACCTATGAGTGAGAATATGCGGTGTTTGGTTTTTTGTTCTTGCGATAGTTTACTGAGAATGATGATTTCCAATTTCATCCATGTCCCTACAAAGGACATGACCTCATCATTTTTTATGGCTGCATAGTATTCCATGGTGTATATGTGCCACATTTTCTTAATCCAGTCTATCATTGTTGGACATTTGGGTTGGTTCCAAGTCTTTGCTATTGTGAATAATGCGGCAATAAACATACGTGTGCATGTGTCTTTATAGCAGCATGATTTATAGTCCTTTGGGTATATACCCAGTAATGGGATGGCTGGGTCGAATGGAATTTCTAGTTCTAGATCCCTGAGGAATCGCCACACTGACTTCCACAAGGGTTGAACTAGTTTACAGTCCCACCAACAGTGTAAAAGTGTTCCTATTTCTCCACATCCTCTCCAGCATCTGTTGTTTCCTGACTTTTTAATGATTGCCATTCTAACTGGTGTGAGATGGTATCTCATTGTGGTTTTGATTTGCATTTCTCTGATGGCCAGTGATGGTGAGCATTTTTTCATGTGTTTTTTGGCTGCATAAATGTCTTCTTTTGAGAAGTGTCTGTTCATGTCCTTTGCCCACTTTTTGATGGGGTTGTTTGTTTTTTTTCTTGTAAATTTGTTGGAGTTCATTGTAGATTCTGGATATTAGCCCTTTGTCAGATGAGTAGGTTGCGAAAATTTTCTCCCATTTTGTAGGTTGCCTGTTCACTCTGATGGTAGTTTCCTTTGCTGTGCAGAAGCTCTTTAGTTTAATTAGATCCCATTTGTCAAGTTTGGCTTTTGTTGCCATTGCTTTTGGTGTTTTAGACATGAAGTCCTTGCCCATGCCTATGTCCTGAATGGTAATGCCTAGGTTTTCTTCTAGGGTTTTTATGGTTTTAGGTCTAACATGTAAGTCTTTAATCCATCTTGAATTGATTTTTGTATAAGGTGTAAGGAAGGGATCCAGTTTCAGCTTTCTACATATGGCTAGCCAGTTTTCCCAGCACCATTTATTAAATAGGGAATCCTTTCCCCATTTCTTGTTTTTGTCAGGTTTGTCAAAGATCAGATAGTTGTAGATATGTGGCATTATTTCTGAGGGCTCTGTTCTGTTCCATTGATCTATATCTCTGTTTTGGTACCAGTACCATGCTGTTTTGGTTACTGCAGCCTTGTAGTATAGTTTGAAGTCAGGTAGTGTGATGCCTCCAGCTTTGTTCTTTTGGCTTAGGATTGACTTGGCGATGTGGGCTCTTTTTTGGTTCCATATGAACTTTAAAGTAGTTTTTTCCAATTCTGTGAAGAAAGTCATTGGTAGCTTGATGGGGATGGCATTGAATCTGTAAATTACCTTGGGAAGGATGGCCATTTTCATGATATTGATTCTTCCTACCCATGAGCATGGAATGTTCTTCCATTTGTTTGTATCCTCTTTTATTTCCTTGAGCAGTGGTTTGTAGTTCTCCTTGAAGAGGTCTTTCACATTCCTTGTAAGTTGGATTCCTAGGTATTTTATTCTCTTTGAAGCAATTGTGAATGGGAGTTCACTCATTATTTGGCTCTCTGTTTGTCTGTTATTGATGTATAAGAATGCTTGTGATTTTTGCACATTGATTTTGTATCCTGAGACTTTGCTGAAGTTGCTTATCAGCTTAAGGAGATTTTGGGCTGAGACAATGGGGTTTTCTAGATATACTATCATGTCATCTGCAAACAGGGACAATTTGACTTCCTCTTTTCCTAATTGAATACCCTTGATTTCCTTCTCCTGCCTAATTGCCCTGGCCAGAACTTCCAACACTATGTTGAATAGAAGTGGTGAGAGAGGGCATCCCTGTCTTGTGCCAGTTTTCAAAGGGAATGCTTCCAGTTTTTGCCCATTCAGTATGATATTGGCTGTGGGTTTGTCATAAATAGCTCTTATTATTTTGAGATATGTCCCATCAATTCCTAATTTATTGAGAGTTTTTAGCATGAAGGGTTATTGAATTTTGTCAAAGGCCTTTTCTGCATCTATTGAGATAATCATGTGGTTTTTGTCTTTGGTTCTGTTTATATGCTGGATTACATTTATTGATTTGCGTATATTGAACCAGCCTTGCATCCCAGGGATGAAGCCCACTTGATCATGGTGGATAAGCTTTTTGATGTGCTGCTGGATTCTGTTTGCCAGTATTTTATTGAGGATTTTTGCATCAATGTTCATCAAGGATATTGGTCTAAAATTCTCTTTTTTTGTTGTGTCTCTGCCAGGCTTTGGTATCAGGATGATGCTGGCCTCATAAAATGAGTTAGGGAGGATTCCCTCTTTTTCTATTGATCGGAATAGTTTCAGAAGGAATGGTACCAGCTCCTCCTTGTACCTCTGGTAGAATTCGGCTGTGAACCCATCTGGTCCAGGACTTTTTTTGGTTGGTAAGCTATTGATTATTGCCACAATTTCAGCTCCTGTTATTGGTCTATTCAGAGATTCAACTTCTTCCTGATTTAGTCTTGGGAGGGTGTATGTGTTGAGGAATTTATCCATTTCTTCTAGATTTTCTAGTTTATTTGCATAGAGGTGTTTGTAATATTCTCTGATGGTAGTTTGTATTTCTGTGGGATCGGTGGTGATATCCCCTTTATCATTTTTTATTGCATCTATTTGATTCTTCTCTCTTTTTTTCTTTATTAATCTTGCTAGCGGTCTATCAATTTTGTTGATCCTTTCAAAAAACCAGCTCCTAGATTCATTTATTTTTTGAAGGGTTTTTTGTGTCACTATTTCCTTCAGTTCTGCTCTGATTTTAGTTATTTCTTGCCTTCTGCTAGCTTTTGAATGTGTTTGCTCTTGCTTTTCTAGTTCTTTTAATTGTGATGTTAGGGTGTCAATTTTGGATCTTTCCTGCTTTCTCTTGTGGGCATTTAGTGCTATAAATTTCCCTCTACACACTGCTTTGAATGCATCCCAGAGATTCTGGTATGTTGTGTCTTGGTTCTCGTTGGTTTCAAAGAACATCTTTATTTCTGCCTTCAATTCGTTATGTACCCAGTAGTCATTCGGGAGCAGGTTGTTCAGTTTCCATGTAGTTGAGCGGTTTTGAGTGAGATTCTTAATCCTGAGTTCTAGCTTGATTGCACTGTGATCTGGGAGACAGTTTGTTACAATTTCTGTTCTTTTACATTTATTGAGGAGAGCTTTACTTCCAAGTATATGGTCAATTTTGGAATAGGTGTGGTGTGGTGCTGAAAAAAATGTATATTCTGTTGATTTGGGGTGGAGAGTTCTGTAGATGTCTATTAGGTCCGCTTCGTGCAGAGCTGAGTTCAATTCCTGGGTATCCTTGTTGACTTTCTGTCTCGTTGATCTGTCTAATGTTGACAGTGGGTTGTTAAAGTCTCCCATTATTAATGTGTGGGAGTCTAAGTCTCTTTGTAGGTCACTCAGGACTTGCTTTATGAATCTGGGTGCTCCTGTATTGGGTGCATATATATTTAGGATAGTTAGCTCTTCTTGTTGAATTAATCCCTTTACCATTATGTAATGGCCTTCTTTGTCTCTTTTGATCTTTGTTGGTTTAAAGTCTGTTTTATCAGAGACTAGGATTGCAACCCCTGCCTTTTTTTGTTTTCCATTTGCTTGGTAGATCTTCCTCCATCCTTTTATTTTGAGCCTATGTGTGTCTCTGCACGTGAGATGGGTTTCCTGAATACAGCATACTGATGGGTCTTGAGTCTTTATCCAATTTGCCAGTCTGTGTCTTTTAATTGGAGCATTTAGTCCATTTACATTTAAAGTTAATATTGTTATGTGTGAATCTGATCCTGTCATTATGATGTTAGCTGGTTATTTTGCTCGTTAGTTGATGCAGCCTCTTCCTAGTCTCGATGGTCTTTACATTTCGGTATGATTTTGCAGTGGCTGGTACCGGTTGTGCCTTTCCATGTTTAGCGCTTCCTTCAGGAGCTCTTTTAGGGCAGGCCTGGTGGTGACAAAATCTCTCAGAATTTGCTTGTCTGTAAAGTATTTTATTTCTCCTTCACTTATGAAGCTTAGTTTGGCAGGATATGAAATTCTGGGTTGAAAATTCTTTTCTTTAAGAATGTTGAATATTGGCCCCCACTCTCTTCTGGCTTGTAGGGTTTCTGCCGAGAGATCCGCTGTTAGTCTGATGGGCTTCCCTTTGATGGTAACCCAACCTTTCTCTCTGGCTGCCCTTAACATTTTTTCCTTCATTTCAACTTTGGTGAATCTGACAATTATGTGTCTTGGAGTTGCTCTTCTCGAGGAGTATCTTTGTGGCGTTCTCTGTATTTCCTGAATCTGAATGTTGGCCTGCCTTGCTAGATTGGGGAAGTTCTCCTGGATAATGTCCTGCAGAGTGTTTTCCAACTTGGTTCCATTCTCCCCGTCACTTTCAGGTACACCAATCAGACGTAGATTTGGTCTTTTCACATAGTCCCACATTTCTTGGAGGCTTTGCTCGTTTCTTTTTATTCTTTTTTCTCTAAACTTCCCTTCTCGCTTCATTTCATTCATTTCATCTTCCAGGGCTGATACCCTTTCTTCCATTTGATCGCATCGGCTCCTGAGGCTTCTGCATTCTTCACGTAGTTCTTGAGCCTTGGTTTTCAGCTCCATCAGCTCCTTTAAGCACTTCTCTGTATTGGTTATTCTAGTTATACATTCTTCTAAATTTTTTTCAAGGTTTTCAACTTCTTTGCCTTTGGTTTGAATATCCTCCCGTAGCTCGGAGTAATTTGATCGTCTGAAGCCTTCTTCTCTCAGCTCGTCAAAGTCATTCTCCGTCCAGCTTTGTTCCGTTGCTGGTGAGGAACTGCGTTCCTTTGGAGGAGGAGAGGTACTCTGCTTTTTAGAGTTTCCAGTTTTTCTGCTCTGTTTTTTCCCCATCTTTGTGGTTTTATCTACTTTTGGTCTTTGATGATGGTGATGTACAGATGGGTTTTTGGTGTGGATGTCCTTTCTGTTAATTTTCCTTCTAACAGACAGAACCCTCAGCTGCAGGTCTGTTGGAGTACCTAGCCGGCCGTGTGAGGTGTCAGTCTGCCCCTGCTGGGGGGTGCCTCCCAGTTAGGCTGCTCGGGGGTCAGGGGTCAGGGACCCACTTGAGGAGACAGTCAGCCCGTTCTCAGATTTCCAGCTGCGTGCTGGGAGAAGCACTGCTCTCCTCAAAGCTGTCAGACAGGGACATTTAAGTCTGCAGAGGTTACTACTGTCTTTTTGTTTGTCTGTGCCCTGCCCCCAGAGGTGGAGCCTACAGAGGCAGGCAGGCCTCCTTGAGCTGTGGTGGGCTCCACCCAGTTCAAGCTTCCAGGCTGCTTTGTTTACCTAAGCGAGCCTGGGCAATGGCGGGCGCCCCTCCCCCAGCCTCGCTGCCGACTTGCTGTTTGATCTCAGACTGCTGTGCTAGCAATCAGCGAGACTCCGTGAGCGTAGGACCCTCTGAGCCAGGTGCGGGCTATACTCTCCTGGGGCACCGTTTCCTAAGCCCGTCGGAAAAGCACAGTATTCGGGTGGGAGTGGTCCGATTTTCCAGGTGCCGTCTGTCACCCCTGGAAGGGGAACTCCCTGACCCCTTGCGCTTCCCGAGTGAGGCAATGCCTCGCCCCTGCTTCGGCTGGCGCACGGTGCACTCACCCACTGACCTGCGCCCACTGTCTGGCACTCCCTAGTGAGATGAACACGGTACCTCAGATGGAAATGCAGAAATCACCCGTCTTCTGCGTCGCTCGCGCTGGGAGCTGTAGACCGGAGCTGTTCCTATTCGGCCATCTTGGCTCCTCCCCCCGGAAGTAACTTTATCTTATGCATAACCTCTACTACCACATGCACATCTAGACACATATATATACTCACTAAAACCAAGAAGGCATTTGTTGTTAAATTTATAGTTCAAAGGCAGATCCTGTTATCCTTTGGATCTGATTTATTTTCTGGATCTCTTTCCAAACATCTACTTTTATAATTTTTATATTGATTTTATTTGTTCAACTTTTTATATGTTTTAGTACCTTAAGCCCCCACAATATCTTTTATAAATGAAAAGTCTGACCAGCTGCTTATAAAACCAGTTTGTCTTCTTAGGCATAGAGCTAGTGTGTCAGTCTTTTGTGGTGTTCATTAAATATTTATGACTCTCTGACTTACAGACACAGGGTCAGTTGCTCTTTCCTGGCACTTTGATTTTAGGCATAGCCATATAACTTGCATTGGCCAATGAAAGAAAGAGGAAGTAGCAGTTGCCATTATTGGGCAGATGCTTTAAGAGTCAAATTTCCTTCCCACTGCTGCAGTGACGGTGCGGGGGCAGGACAGAGAGAGTTCCTGGAACACAGGACTTTTTGTTTTAAAACCAAAACAGTTCCAAGAAAAACTGCCCTGGTTTGATTGGAACTAATGGGGGTTTCTAGGATACAGGGTTTTCAAGAGTAAACCTGGGAAAGATCCAAGCAAACTGGAATTATTTATTTACTCTGTGATTCTGGAAAAAGTATTTAGATGAAATTTACAATAGCCTTGATTCCAGAGTGAATATGAAGAGAAATTCTCACTCAACCCACACTAAGCATGCAGCATCAAAGAAAAATAAATTTTGGTTGAGTGAACCACTGAGATTTGGTAGTTTTTGATTCTATATCATAATCTGACCTCCCTTAAGAAATGCATAAATAGGTACTAACTGGACAGGTGCTGCCATAACAACAAAACCTAATACATGTGGCATTAGGTCCAGGCAGCAGGTGATGAGGAAGTCTTTTCAGAGACTGAAAACATGGTTTTTCAACACTATCCCATGGCAAAACTTTGATAATGTTGCCAACTGAAATAAATGAAAGATGATATACCTACTGAACTTGTGGCCTTAAGGGAAAAGGTAGAACAGAGAAGTTTAGCAGTGTGTTGGTTGCAGCTGACTATATTCAATGAGGTGTGCTTTTGCCCCTGAAGTCTGATAAATACAAGGTACTCCAATTAAGTTAAGACACAAAGAGAGAATGATGAGAGTGATAGAGTAATAGAGAGATGGAGAAAAAGCACATACAGATGAGAAAGAAAAGATATATAATACATCTAAGTATGCTGCAAAAGAACTGTCAGTATGTCATTGACACATGGAAATAACCGGAATCTGATTAAAATTCTATTAAGCTTACAAGAGCATTTTTCTGTCAAATAAATTATGAACAAAGACTAGAAATAACTGTGATTATTTATTTGTTCAAATAAATTATGAACAAAGACTAGAAATAACTGTGATTATTTGAAACTTAGACTGACCCTTGACCTCCCCCTTCTTTGAACAGCAAGCAGGTTAAAAAAAATACTATTCAGACTCCAAGAAGGGCATGTTCTCCAATGTCAATTTTAGATGAAATCAGGAAGAATAATAGTAAGGAAGAATTTTTTTTTTTTTTTTTTTTTTTTTTTTTTTTGAGACAGGGTCTCACTATGTCACCCAGGCTGGAGTGCTGTGGCACGAACACAGCTCACTGCAGCCTTGACCACCTAGGCTCAAGACATCCTCCTGCCTTAGCTTCCCAAGTATCTGGGACTACAGGCATGTGCCACCATGTCTGGCTAATATTTAAATTTTTTTGTAGAGACAGGGTCTCACTTCATTATCCAGGCTGGTCTCGAAATCTTGGGCTCAAGCAATCCTCTCACCTTGGCTTCCAAAACTTCTGGGATTTGCCTGGCCAGAAAAATCTTTAAAGAGGAAGGCCTCTAATGGTCAATGACGTTGAACTATTTTTCCTGTGACTGTTGGCCACATTTATGTCTTCTATTGAAAAGTATCTGTTCATGTCCTTTGCCCACTTTTTTATGGGATTTTTTTTCTTGTAAATTTGTTTAAGTTCCTTATAGACACTTGATATTAGACCTTTGTTGCTGACGAGGTTGTGGAGAAAAAGGAACAGTTATACACTGTTGGTAGGAGTGTAAATTACTTCAGCCATTGTGGAAGACAGTCTGGCGATTCCTCAAAGACCTAAAGACAGAAATACCATTCGACCCATCAATCCACTGGGTATATACCTGAAGGAGTATAAATCATTCTATTATACAGACACATGTATGGGCTAGGTGTGGTGACTCACACCTGTAATCCCAGCATTTTGGGAGGCGGCAGGCGAATCACATGAGGCCAGCAGATCACTTGAGGCCGTGAGTTCAAGATCAGCCTGGCCAACGTGGTGAAAACACATCTACTAAAAATACAAAAATTAGTCTGGCATGGTGGCACACACCTGTAATCTCAGTTACTTGGGAGGTTGAGGCACAAGAATCTCTTGAACCCAGGAGATGGAGGTTGCAGTGAGCCGAGATTGTGCCACTGCACTCCAGCCTGGGTGACAGAGCAAGACCCTGCCTCAAAAAAAAAAAAAAGACACGTGTATGCGTATGTTCATTGCAGCATTATTCACAATAGCAAAGACATGGAATCAACCTAAATGCACATAAATCATAGACTGGATAAAGAAAATGTGGTACATATACACCATAGAATACTATGCAGCCATAAAAGAGAACGAGATCATATCCTTTGCAGGGACATGGATGGAGCTGGAAGCCAATATCCTTAGCAAACTAACACAGGAACAGAAAACCAAATGCTGCATGTCCTCATTTATAAGTGGAAGTTAAATGATGAGAACACATGAACACATAGAGGGACACAACACACACTGCGAAGTGGAGGGTAGGAAGAGGGAGAGGATCAGGAAAAATAACTAATGGGTACTAGGCAATACCTGAGTGATGAAATAATCTGTACAACAAACCCCCATAACACAAGTGTGTCTATGTAACAAACCTGTACTTGTACCCCTGAATTTAAAATAAAAACAAAGAAAAAAAAAAGAGACCTGAGAGCCACAGAGAACAATGAACTGGGCGGCACCTCTTGGAAAGCAGATTGACCTAATCAAGGAACCTTAAGCTATGCCTAAGGTAGGGAATCTGCTTATCACATGGAGAGATTTCATGGACCAGGGACTACTGTGTGGTACCATTTTTCCTCTTTCTGAATGGGAATGTTTATTATGGTTATCCTGTCCCTGTCATACCCTTGTATATTGAGTTTATGGGACGTAAACAGCTTCTACTATAGTTCTTAAGTCTCTGGATCAAGAGGAACTTTATCCAGACCAAACTTAGAAATTACTGCACATCACTCCCTATAGATAAAATTCTGTTACTGAAGCCAGTGAAGTTTTTGTTGTTGCTTTTTACTGTAGCATAACCTAGCCAACTTGACTGATACAACTAAAGTACATATTCCAGTCTCCCTTGCAGTCAGCTTTGGACATGTGAATGAGTTATCATCTAAGGAGTATGACAGAAGTGAGATGAATGAACCAATTTCAGACATGGTCTATAAAACCTCCCATGTAGGGGGGCTGGGCAAGGTGGCTCACGCCTGTAATCCCAGCACTTTGGGAGGCCGAGGCGGGCGGATCACCTGAGGTCAGGAGTTTGAGACCAGCCTGGCCAACATGGCGAAATCCCATCTCTACTAAAAATACAAAAATTAGCCAGGCATGGTGACGGGTGCCTGCAATCCCAGCTACTCGGCTGGAGAATAGCTTGAACCTGGGAGGCGGAGGTTGCAGTAAGCTGAGATAGTACTATTGCACTCCAGCCTGGATGACAGAGCGAGACTCTGTCTCAAAAAAACAAAAAAACAAAAAACACACCAAAAAAACCAACAACAACAAAAAACACCCCCCATGCATGATCTTCCATTCTCTTTAATAAATTGCCAAATTAATGCAGAGAATTCTAAGCCCTACAAGAGGGTAGAACCACACCACAGGAAGTTGCCTGAATAATCCCATATTGAAAGCTTTCTGCCAATCAAAAACACCTGTTTTGAACTTCACTAAATTCTATTGTGTTAAACCATGGAGATTTGGGGGTATTATGGACTGAATGAATCCCCCCAAAATTCATATGTTGAAGCCCTACCCCCCAAAGTTGTGGCAATTAAGATGGAGCCTTTAGGGAGAAATTAGGGTACGATGAAGTCATGAAGGTGGATCCGTCATGCTGGGATGAGTGCCCTTGTAAAAAGGAACAACAGAGAGTTCTCTCTCTATCTCTATCTCTCTCTGTCATGTGATAACACATAGAGAAGGTCGCCATCTGCAAGCCAGGAAAAGAGCCCTCACCAGAAACTGAACCATGTGGAGAACTTAATCTTGGATTCCAGCCTCCAGAACTGTGAGAAAATAAATTTCTGTTGTTTAAGTCACCCAGTCTATGTATTTTGTTATGCCAACCCAAGCTGACTAACACAGGAAGATTGATCTCTTTTAACAATTAATGTTTCCCTAATAAATACATGTAATATAAGTTATTTTTTAAATAGCCTTTCAGTTGGACTTCCTAATTCCTGTGTCTCTTCTGTGGAATTCACCATGTACAATTATGCCAGATGAATCTCCCAAAAGCAAATCTCTGATTGTGTCCATTATAAATATTCCTCTTCAGCTACCACATAAAATCCCAAAATCCAATCTTATCTTTCATTCCTTTCTTGACCTGTCCTCAACACATACTTTCAGTCTTATCTCTTGCTATCAGATTACGTATCGTATGCTACAAACTGTATACCTTATAAACCTTGTATCCCTATTTACCATTATATACGTTTTGTTTCCCCACTTGCCACAACATATGCAGAAAGCAGATGTGAGCCATAAACCAATCACCAAGGTAATGAATTAACTGCGTTTGAGTTCCCTTTCCTCTCCACTCCCTCTGTGCCCATTCACATATATACCTCCCCAGCCACTTTTCCACAAGCAACGTAAATCACCAGAGATAATGAAATCTTTGGTAGGGAGGAAAGATTACATTTCCTCCTCTATGAGGTCTGGCATTTTAGCACAGTGGTTAAGTGTTTGTACTCTGGAGTTACCCTGCCTGGTTTCAAATCCTAGTTCAGTAATTTGTGGTCTCTGTAACCATAGGTAATTTACTTAACTCTAACTTTCTCAACTGTTAAAGATGGATAAAAATAACCCAAAAGCAATGAACAAAGCAAGCTACAGTTAAGGCAAGCTAAGCCACTCCCATCAGGTTGCAGATTTGTAAAGCTAGATTATTTTGCCAATGACTTTGGGACTCAAAATAATTGACACTTTTTTGTGGTCTGCCCCAACAAGCATTGCTACAAGTAGAGAGGAGCTCGCCGGAGAAGAGGCATAATATATAGTGGGAAAAGAATTAATTGGGGAAGCTATGTAGACTTGGATTCAAATACTTGCTCTTAAAGCTAATAGCATGACTCTGAAAAATTTATTCTGTTTGCCTTCCTGAACCTTATTTTTCTTATATGAAAATGGGGAAAAAATAGAAGCTCAATAGGACTGATGGGAGGATAAAAAGTGAGATAACCCCTGTAAATAGCCTTGCACATTGAAACACAAGTCCTTTCTCTCCCCCTCCCTATTCATTACAGAAGCAAGAGCAAAATTAATCCTTCTAATTCCTTAAGCTTCCTTTTTTATCCCTAGCAATCTGATTATTCAATGTTTCCCCATGTTCTTTGCTTTCTAAGCATTTCTTTCCTAATACAATCTTTCATTCAGTGTGTGCTTTTAAGAAGCAATATAAATTAGCTAAAATGTGCTTCTGTTTTCTTTCTGGTGAACAAACTCTCACTGCATTCTAATAAATAAATTGCACTGTATTTCCTGCACTTGTTTATGATCTGTGATCATGTCTACATATTGATATACCAGCAAATACCATATTCATTTCCTTTTCCTGGAAACATTTATTTGAACTCAAAATTATACTTATTTGAAACTTGAGCACAAAACTAGAATTACAATCATTTTTTGTACCAATATGAGCCAATAATATGTTCCATTTTGTTTACTTGTTTCTGAATCTGAAAATTAATAATAGGCATCTATTTCTTATTTCTCCATGGCATAACTTATTCTCCTTATCCACTAGGTTCTTTGTTTTATTTGCCTGCAGTAATGAAACTAAAAGAAGAGGACATTTCATGCTCATAGTCATTTTGCTTCATTATGAAAAACAAGTCTATAAATTTATTCATGACTGTTAGGCACTGTGGGATTCTAGTTTAAAAAAAAGAGGGCGTATATTGCTACATTATAATGATAAAGTATAAATGCCTATATATATTATTTTTCTAGAGTAATTCAAATTAATAGCTTCCATCTAGAAACATCACATAAGGTGTCTACATGGTAAACAATTATCAGTAATTAGGGTTTCTTCAACAGCTATTTTATTGCTGTTTTATATATGATCCCTTGGGTGCTTATAAAAAACCACTTTACTACATTTTATTTTCATTTTAATAACCTATAAGTACTTCAGTTTCCACTTCTAAACATTCTTTCAAAATTCAGTTACCATCTACAAATTAAATTATACTATCACTGAGAAAATGTCTATATATCAAAGCCTCTGCAATTGCTTTATGTTCAATATACTCAATCACTGAATACTTGTAGGCCTATTACATACCAGGTACTGTCAGGCCCTGGTGATACAGTGATAAGCAAAATAGAGACAGACCTTGTTTACACGTATATATAGAAAACCTAAGTGCTGCACTCAAGATGTAATAGAGAAATAGGAATTTTTTTTTTTAAGACTGGGTCTCACTCTGTCATCCAGGCTGGAGTGCAGTGGCGCAATCCTGGATCACTGCAACCTTGACTTCCCGGGCTCAGGTGATCTTTCCATCTCAGCCTACAGAGTAGCTAAGACTACAGGCAGGCACCACCACGCCTGGTTAATTTTTGTATTTTTTGTAGAGATGGGGTTTCACTTTTTTGGCCAGGCTGGTCTCAAACTCCTGCACTCCAAGAAATCCACCCCCCTCAGCCTCCCAAAGTGTTGGGATTACAGGCATAAGCCACCATGCCTGGCCAGGGAAATAGGATTTACACATAACGTTTTTGGAGACATCATAAACAGTAAATCCATGGCCATGTACTGTGGGAGGTGCAAGGGAAAAAGGAGTTTGTAGATTGTCTGGAAGTCACACTCTGGATGTTAAAATAGAAACAGAACTACAAATAGATAAAGTACTCCCCCCATAAAAGCAAAGAATAAGTTCATAAAATATCACCCACTTCATATATTTCCCTCTCCCTGCCACCCCTTCTATGTTTTCACAACACTTGTGAAATTTCTGAGTTGAGAGTAGCAATCATTTTCCTCTCTCCTCTGGCCAGATGTCCCAAGATTTGTGTCTTTCTGCCTAAGTACTACTTCTAATCCTAATGGTCTGATGTACCAGTTGATTATGCCTAACATGGCAGCATGCTTATTCAGATGTACCTTTTTTTTGATAGAAATTTTTTTATTTATGAAATATGTATACAAGAATTGTATCGTATCTTTTAAAATGGCAATTTTAGCTGAGATTGAATATCTAGCAAATATATTAGAATAATATCATATTAACATTTTAGAATGCTTAAGGAAATTTCAAGATTACAGATTTGCAACAGGATGTAAGAAAAATTTGGAATTCTTGGAGGTTGAAATTATAGGAAACAATCTGTTTTCTCACAGAAAGACAGTATTTGTGAGTTAAACTAAGAATAAATTGGACAATTGGTGTGGCAAAGCACGGCCAGTCTCATGTTATAATATTAGAAAACACACACATACACACACATACTCAGAATATAGACCAGTGAAATTAAGGAAAAGGTGAAGGAAAAATCATTCCTTCATCTTTTAGTAGTCATAAAAGTGACTGCTCACTTTTATGTGCTTTTTGTCATTTATTAATTCTATCAGAAAACAATTATTGAGTGACCATGTAAGGCAAAATAGAAAATGAGTGTGTCCCCCAGGACAATGGAAAAACAAGGAACAAAGTGCCGCAGAATCCAGGACAAGCACCTTTGAAAAAAAAAAAAAAAGAGAGCTCTATAGTACCAAATGCAGTGGAGACATTACATAAGACAGCATCCAAAAAATTAATAATGACCATTCGATTTAGCAATAAGGAGATCAATAATGACCTCAGGGAGGGCAGTATCAGCAGGGTGATGGAGACATAAGCCACATGAGTAGTGAGGAAGAAGAGAAAATAAAGGCAACTCTTTGAAGTTTTACATATATTAATTTACTCAATATTGCCACCACAAATCCGTGAGACAGATATCATTGTACAGATGTAGAGTGAGTCTCAAAACTGTGTAAAATGGTTATATCAGATACCTCTAGTATGCCACTTCAAATTCTCTCAGCTTCATCTCTTATTCCAGCCACTGCTACAGCAACCAATTCTAGGCAGGCTTCAACCAGCTTCATGCAAGTGCAACCTGACAGCATCTTGTGCATCTCACCTTGGGCAGGTGCTAAGCACCCCTCACTTCTCTGACTCTGTGATGCACTTGGCACTCATACATGTACAACTCCCAAGTCCAGGGGAATTAATGCCTGCGAGACCATCCTTGACCAATGGAAGACGGGAGCCAAACGATAAAGATTCCCATCCCCTTCATTCTTTAGGCAGAGAGTTCTGTGATGCATTTCATAAGGCTTCTCAGAAGTCTTACAACATGAAACACCAGTCACCCACAGTGATGGACAACACAACAAACCATCTTTGTACTGGCTTGTCTTTCTTCCTTGTTTCACCACTCCTCTTCACCACTCCTGATACCAAATGAACTACCATGCCTGCAAGACTTTGTCTTAGGCTCTGTGTTCAAGAGAGCTCTGAGTAAGACACTGCCAGGGACAAACACCTAATGAGTGACTGTACGGGGACTCAAACCAAAGTATATGATTCCAAACCCCATGCTCTTTTTTCTACATGATTTTTACTTTTTGATTAAGAAAATTACTCTAGTTCCTGGCCAAAACTTTTTAATCTTATGGGAGCTAAATAACGTGTACACACAGAAGCAGAGTGTGGAATAATAGACAATGGAGACCCATGGGGGTGGTGGGCGGACAAGGTGTAGATGATGGGAGGTTGATTGGTGGGTACAATGTGCATTGCTCCAGTGATGGATGCACTGAGGGCCCTGACTTCACCATAATGCAATGTATCAATGCAGCAAAATTGTACTTGTACTCCACGAATATACAGAATTTTTTTAAAAATTAAAAAAGAAAAAAGGTCAAAACAGCTTAAACCGAAAAGAAGAAATAAATGTGAAGTTGAGTAGAAAAAGGACAAAGTGGAACCTGAGAAGACAAACCAGAACCCACAAGGATGAAGGTGAACCTGTGTGGGACTCTCAACACCTTCAAGCTTCAAAATGTGATGGGATGTGTAGGTGATCTGCAGGAGAAGCTGGTGCACTCTGTTATGGGAAGCTTGAGAAGCTTAAGAAAGAGGGCTGAAAGGAGATGAAGGAGCTGCGGGGCTGCTGCTGCCCCACTCCACAAGGTAAACTAGGAGATAAGAAACAACGTGGATTATCTGTGGCTTTCTTCAAAGCCAAACTCATCTGTCTCAGGAAAAATTTTCCTGGTACCCTCCACAGACCTTCCAAGTTTAAACAGATCATGGTTGCTGTCACATTTCTTTTTTTTTCAAATCTCATGTGAAATACCTCTTGTGGCCCACAGTATTCCTGAATATGCAGAATAGGGAATCCTCAGAAAGCCAGTACCTGCTTAACTAAATTGACACAATACAAACCCACCATACTATCTCTTTTGTTGTGTTGCCCTTCTCCATAGCAGCACCTGCAAACCTGTGTTCACGATATACCCATATACACACACCATAATCTAACAAGACCCCAAACACATGCCTCTATGCTTTTGTATAGACTACTTCTTCAGTCTGGAATTTCTTACCCTTAACCAGGGCCAACTTGATCGGCATGAGATTTGCGTGTAGGCTCTTGTGTTTGCAAGACCCCAAACTTGGTTTAATGCTGTGCTGTCACTGTCTTGTAATTCTTAATATTACAAGGTACTCCAAGTTGCCATTTTGCACTGGGGCCCATAAATTCAACAGCTGATGTTGTCCCAGTCTAGCCCTCATCTTTCTGGCAGTTTTGCTTCTTCAAAGCCAAATTTACCTGTCATTTGTTCAGGGAAAATTTTCCTGCCCAACAACTCTATCACTCTACACACACAGAAACACACACACACACACACACACACACACACACACACCAGTTAAACAAAAAATCCTTCCTCTGAACTGTGGCTTTTAACTACTGCTTTGAACTTATCACTATGAAAGATCATTGTTTATTTTCCCAACTTAACTGTAAGTTCTTAAAGTGGCTCTCATCTTTGTATTCATGTGCCTAGCACAAAACTCGGCACATTATGTCAGTTGAGTTAAAAACAAAAAATAAAAGTAACAACTTTAAAAATAAAAATTTATTAAAACACAGCAGCTTTCTTATTTGTGCAAAAATCTTAAACCATCTTTTGAGGGGATAGGTGTGGTGGCTCATACCTATAATCCCAGCACTTTGGGAGGCCACACCTGGAGGATCATTTCAGGCCAAGAGTTCAAGACAAAACCTAGTCAACACAGTAAGACCTCTGGATCTACAAAAATAAATAAATAAATAATTTTAAAAATTGCTGTAGTCCCAGCTACTTGGGAGGCTGAGTCAGGAGGATCACTTGAGTTGAGGCTGCAGTGAGCTATGATTATGCCACTGCACTCCAGCCTGGGCAACAGAGCGAGAGCTGGACTCCAAAATAAAAATAAAAATAAATTCATTTTTTCATATTTGTGTAAAAGTCTTAAAGCTGTGATATTATGGCATGTACACACATTGGTTTTTGTCCATAGTTCCTGACTAATAATTCCCAGAGCCCTTGTTACAGTCCTTTGTTATGATGTTGGGACACTTTAAGCCTCAGAAGCAGGCCTCAGAAAACAGAAACTCTCTCTTAACTTCCCTGGCCCTTCTTTCACCAGCTCAAGGCAGGACTCTAATCTGATCGTGGGTCATAAGACCCTCATTTCAGAAGCGGTTGTGCCCCATCCCCTGAAGGAAGGAATGCTGCACAGAGAAGCCAGTAAGAATGTGAACAGACAGGACTTGCTGGGTTTCCCCACTCAGCCCATTAATATTAGATCATACCTTTTCTGTCCAATCACATTTCTACATGGCTGTCAATCATGCCTATCAAATGAAGTCTCCACAAAAGGTCTCAGAGGACTGGTTTCGGAGAGCTTCTGGATAACTGAATACCTGGAGGTTCCTGGAGGATGTCTGCACTCAGCCAAGCCTTAAAGTATTTACAGAACCAGGAAGGAACCATCTATACCAATTCTAAGTTAATTTGGAATAAACAAGGTCTTATTAATAGCAAAGGATAATTGAAATCCCAAACTTACAAGGTTTTCAACAAAAGTAAAGTTTGCTAAAAGTTAACAGTGTAACATGTATTATCCTAACCTCTAATCTTGTGACCTTAGACAGTCTAGTCCGCAGACATGAAGGAAGTTCGTTTTGGAAAAGAATGGTTATCATCTTTGGAAAAAAAAAAGGGGGTGGGGGGAGGGAGAATTTATGTAAAAAGAATGTTATATGGTAAATTCTTGTCCTAAAATAAATTAACAGGTTGTTTAAAGAAAGGGATGTTTGCAACAAGTCAGAAAGTTGAGGCATGTCAAAGAATTGTCTGTGAAAGTCGTGAAAAAAAAGTGTTATAAAAGGGAATTTATGCAAGAAATGTTGTACAATTTAAAAGTAATTAGGCCTCCAGAATGTAAAACTATTGAAGAAACAGTTTATGTGCAAAGTGTATAAGGAAAGTAAAATATACTTTTGGTAAAAGGATTATAAGGAGGCATAAGAATGTGTGGATTTTTACCTACATTAAAAGGTTAAAAAATTTTTTTTTGTTTTGAAGGTTTAAGCAAGTTTTGAAACGTTAGTTATAAAGGAAATTATCTGTGTAAACATATTGCTTTAAGTCAGGGTATCATCCAGTTTTTCTGTGAACTGGACATTAAAATAAAAGCACAATGGGTTTTTCTTAAAGCACTAACCTGCTTTTTAACAAAAATTATAAAAAGTTAAAGAGTCTATAAAAATCTTACCTTATGGTCAGACGTTAAAATTGGATAAATATGTCTACAAGGTTTTATTAAAATTGAGTTTAACATTAATAACACACTAATATGGCCAGGTGCAGTGACTCACCCCTGTAATCCCAGCACTTTGGGAGGTTGAGGCAGGTGGATCACAAGGTCAGGAGATTGAGACCATCCTGGCTAACACGGTGAAACCCCATCTCTACTAAAAATACAAAAAATTAGCCGGGCGTAGTGGCGGGCGCCTGTAGTCCCAGCTACTCGGGAGGCTGAGGCAGGAGAATGGCGTGAACCTGGAAGTCGGAGCTTGCAGTGAGCTGAGATCACACCACTGCACTCCAGCCTGGGTGACAGAGCGAGACTCCGTCTCAAAAAATAAAAAATAAAATAAAATAAAACACGCTAATATAAAGGTGACATTTAGCTTATCTGGTATAAAAATCATACAGGAAGTATTGTGAAATATAAAATGGTGTTTGGCTTTCTTTGGTCTAAAAACTAATAAAAATAGGTGTTAAAGGAAATTTCTCAGTAAGAAGGCGCCAAGAACTATAAAGTCCACTGCTGATGTCCCCACATTTAAAACAAAAGATCAATTTCTTAGAAATTATATACTTGGTTTATCTTCCACCTTCCTTTCCCTCAAAACTAAAAGTCTTTTAGCACAGGTACCACCCCTAGAATTTCCGGTAAACCAGCACCAGCCTGAGGATCACGTTCTCATCAAAGGATGGAAAGAAGGAAAACTCGAGCCAGCCTGGGAAGGACCCTACCTTGTGCTGCTAACCACCGAGACTAATGTTTGTACAGGGGAAAGGGGATGGACTCATCACACCCGAGTCAAGAAAGCGCCACCCCCTCCAGAGTCGTGGGCTGTGGTCCCTGGGGAAAACCCTACCAAAGTAAAGCTAAGAAAAATTTAACTCTCATCTGTTCTATTACTCTTTCTTCTTTCCTTGCTCTATTGCTGACCATCTAGTTATAACATAACCAAGTCAATTTCTCCTCAAACTATTGCATTTGATGCTTGCCTTGTTATACCCTGTGGGGACTTGCCAAGTCAAAGACAGCTCTCTACTTCAGAAAAGTACCGCTGTCCCTCCTGACTCTCCTCAGACTGGGCCTTAGTAAATTGGGACCATTTAATCTGGGGAGATTTTGATAAAGACTCCAATGTCAACCATGAGTCTTGCCCCCCCGACGTAGAGCTTTTATGCTGTAGTTGGTCCAGCATTCGGTGGGCAAGGATGGACTGCCCCAACCAGTTTTTATAATTTCCTAAAACCATACATTCATTTCCCTAGGGATCGTAGAAGTTAAAGACTTAAAACAAACTTTGGCAATTAAGACAGGATACCAAGATGCAAATGCCTGGTTGGAGTGGATCAAATATTCCATCCGCACGTTAAACAAAAGCAATTGTTATGCTTGTGTGCACAGCAGGCCAGAGGCCCAGATTGTCCCCTTTCCACCAGGGTGGTCCTCCAGTCGACCACGTGTGGATTTCCAGGATTCTACGGCCTGGACTAACAAGTTGTGCCAAGCTCTCTCTCTGCTATGTCTCGAATTCCAGCACCCTGTGGGTCAGTCCCTGAGGGTCATCCAGCTTCCGTCTCCCAACACTAAGTTCACTTCGTGTCTCTCACGACAGGGAGGAAACTTAGTGTTCCTTGGAGACCTGAAGGGATGCAGTGAGCTTAAGAATTTTCAAGAGCTTATCAATCAGTCAGCCCTTGTTCATCCCCGAGCGGATGTGTGGTGGTATTGTGGTGGACCTTCACTGGACACTCTGCCAAATAACTGGAGTGGCACTTGTGCTTTAGTCCAATTGGCTATCCCTTTCACCCTGGCATTTCATCAACCAGAGGAAAGAAAAATAAGACATCATAAAGCGCGAGAAGCCCCTTAAGGGTCTTTCGACTCTCACATCTATTTAGACACAATTAGAGTCCCACAGGGAATACCAGATCAATTTAAAGCCCAAAATCAAATAGCTGCAGGATTTGAGTCAATATTTTGGTGGGTGACAATTAATAAAAATGTAGATGGATAAACTACATCTACCACAACCAACAGTGATTTATGAACTACACTAGAGATGCTGTTAAAGGAATAGCTGAGCAATTAGGGGCTACAAGCCAGATGGCTTGAGAAAATAGGATAGCCTTAGACATGATATTAGCAGAAAGAGGAGGTGTTTGCATCGTGATTAAAACTCAATATTGTACCTTCATCCCAAACAACACCACCCCTGATGGAAGTATAACAAAGACATTGGAAGGTCTGACTGCTCTGTCCAATGAGTTAGCCAACAACTCAGGGGTAAATGACCCCTTTACAGGCTAGAAAAGTGGTTCAGTAAATGGAAAAGAATAATAGCCTCAATTCTTACTTCCCTCTTAGCTGTAATGGGTGTACTTATTCTTGTCAGGTGCTGTGTCACACCATGCATCTGTGGGTTGGTGGAGAGGCTCATAAAAATGGCACTTACTAAAACCTGCCTTAACTATCCTCCACCTTATCCAGAGAAGCGTCTTCTTTTGGAAAATCAAGCAAAACAACTAAGCCAAGACATGTTAAAAAAAAGTTTGAAAAGAAAGAGCTATAAGAAAATGCAAGAGGAAGGGTTGTTAGATATGAGTTCTAAATTTTTCAAAGAATCAATATGTCAGTATGTTCAATTCTTTGCCTTCTACTTTTAAACTTAACTTCCTCATAAAGCAACCTTTTTTGATTACCTGCTCCACTCTGGCTCATTCTAATTATCTGCTCCACCCTCATTCCGATTACCTGCTACCTGCCCTGCGCTAACTCATTCTCCACCCTGCGTAACCATTTTTCCCGCCAAACCACTCACCCCTGTCACTCTCTTTAAATTAGCCAATCGGAATTAGTTTAGCCTGTGTGGTCTAACTCTAGCCAATAGGGGAATGACACAGCAGCAGGGTCCACGTGCCTCAGGGATAAGAACCCCTTCCGCTCCCTTGTCCAAGTGTGCGCTCACTATTGCTCCATCTGTAAGGGCACACCCTTCTATAGAAGTACCTTGCCTTGCTGAGAATTAAAAAGAAAATTAAAAAAAAATGAAATTTAAAAAAAAGAAAATGCACTGAATACATCTAACCTACCAAACATCATAGCTGAGCCTAAAAACATTTTCAGAACAATTACATTAGCCTACAGTTGGGCAAAATCATCTAACACATCTATATTATAAAATATAGAAGCATATTTTATAATAAAGTGTTGAATATCTCATGTAATTTATTTAATAAATGATCATGTCATAATATGCATATCACTTTTGCACCATTGTAATGTCAAAAAATCGTAAGAGCTAACATAAGTTGGGACTGTCTGCATATAACAGGGAAGATTAAATGACTCTAGCAAAGTTTAAAAAAGAAGCTTGCAATGTATCTTCACTTAGGATGGAGGTCTGAAAATCTTGTAGAATTAATTCCTTTCTTTTTCTGCTTAGGAACAAACAGAAAAAGGTTATTATAGAGTATACAAGCTGCTGCATTTTAAGATTAAAAAACAACAGCAGGGGAAGAGAGCTGAGATACATTTTTCCAGATGCTGTTTGTCATTCACATAGCATAAAATAATTCTTTGAATATCAGGCATGGTTTAACTCAGTATCATTTTCAACCTAGGAGAGATGACCTGCATATCAAGATTTTAATTTATTGAGTCATAATGCACATCAGAGAGGGTGGAACATTATTATGGCACGCTATGTGGACAGGCATTGCTCTAGCAAACCTAGGGAGAAATATAAATTATCCCACTTCTTAAGACTTACAGCTCTGGTGTAAAAGCCAGTCACCTTGTTCATGTGTTGAAATCAATGATATTTGCAATAAAAAGATTATTTAATCAGATTGTTAACAGCTGAATAAGCTTTTACCAAATAGTCCTTTTCTTTCCAAGTTTTATATAATACGGCTTTTAGAATTTTCCCCGCCAGGCACGGTGGCTCACGCCTGTAATCCCAGCACTTTGGGAGGGCGAGGCAGAAAGATCACGAGGTGAAGAGATCGAGACCATCCTGGCCAATATGGTGAAAACTCATCTCTACTAAAAATACAAAAAAGTAACCCGGTATGCTGGCATGCGCCTGTAGTCCTAGCTACTCGGGAGGCTGAGGCAGGAGAATTGCTTGAACCCAGGAGGCAGAGGTTGCAGTGAGCCAAGATGGCGCCACTGCACTCCAGCCTGGCAACAGAGCAAGACTCCATCTCAAAAAAAAAAAAAAAAATTCCCATTAAAGTTTCTAAAGGAAAAGAATAAATGAATTCCAATGTTTATAATAACTAAGGTTTAAGTAACATGTATTCTGCCATGATATATACTAATCCCCTTACCTAAAAAAGCTCATTTAGCCAGATGTGGTGGCTCACACCTGTAATCCCAACACTTTGGGAGTCCAAGGCAGGAGGATTGCTTGAGGCTGAGAGTTCCAGACCAACTCGGGCAACATAGTGAGATGCTGCCTCTACAAAAAAAAATTAAAAATTAGCTGGGTGTGGTGGCACACACCTGTAGTCCCCAGCTACCTGGGAGGCTGAAGTGGGAGGATGACTTGAGCCTGGGAGGTGGAGGCTGCAGTGAGCCATGAATGTGCCACTGCACTCCAGCCTGGGTGAGAGATACCCTTTCTAAATAAATAAATGGAACAGAAAATAGCTCAGGAAACAAAGGGGCATGAGCAAGAGACTGAGTAGAAAAGCCAGTGATGTAGAAGGTTAACGAAAACAGTATGGTGTTCTAGGGACCCAGGAAGTGTTTCAAGGAGGAGCTGTGTCAACTGTTAGGTCAAAGTGATACTGATGATCAACTTGAATTTACAAACAGAGGTCACTGATAAAACCTTAACAGAAGCATTTTTAGTGGAGTGGTAAGGATAAAATCTGACCTGAGTTGGGTAATAAACTTGAAAGAAGTAAGATTTACTATAATTATTTTTAGCTTTTTTTTTTTTTTTTGAAAACTGCTCTAGTTTGAATGTATGTCCCCCGCAAACCTCATGAAATTTAATCCCCACTGGGCACAGAGGCATGTGCCTGTAATCCCAGCTACTAGGAAGGCTCAATGGGGAGGATTACTTGAGGCCAGGAGGCTGCAGTGTACTGTTTGTGCCTTTGAATAGCCACTGCACTACAGCCTGGGCAACAAAGCAGGACTCAGTGTCTAAAAGTAGATTAAAAAAAAGGAAAAAGAAATTTGATCCCTAATGTTGGAGGTGGTGCTTAATAGGAGGTGTTTGGGTAATGAAAACAGACCCCTCTTGAATGGTTTCATGTAGCCCTCTCAGTAATGAGTGAGTTCGCTCTATTTGCTCCCAGGAGAGCTGGTCACTAAAATGAACCTACCACTTCCCCCTTCTCTCTTGCTTCTTGTCTATGTGATCTCTGCACACACCAGCTACCCTTCCCCTTCTATCATGAGTGGAAGCAGCCTGAGGCTTTCACCAGATGTCCAATCTTCCAGCCAACAGAATCACAAGCAAAATAACCCTTTTTTTATGTATAAATTACCCAGTTTCAGGTATTCATTTATAGCAACAGAGTAAGACAAGTACCTACTGGGAAGCATATATAAATTCTGAAAACTGCAAATTTTCAAATATATGTAAATACTACCCAAGGACATCTGTATTTAAATGCAGCTTTGCCTGCTGACTTCATTAACATGAGAAACAAACACAGCAGTCTGTTTTCTGAATGAAGCATAGTAGGGCCAGGAGCAGTGGCTCACGCCTGTAATCCCAGCACTTGGAGAAGCCAAGGCGGGCAGATCGCTTGTGGTCGGGAGTTTGAGACCAGCCTGGCCAACGTGGCGAAACTGTCTACCAAAAATATAAAAATTAGCCAGGCATTGTGGTGGGCACCTGTAATCCCAGCTACTCGGGAGGCTGAGGCAGAATAGCTTGAACTCAGGAGGCAGAGGTTGCAGTGAGCAGTGAGCCAAGATCATGCCACTGCACTCCAGCCTGGGTGACAGAACAAGACTCAGTCTCAAAAAAAAAAAAAACAAAAAAAAAACACAAGCACAATTCTAAACGTTCAAAGAAAAAAAAAAGAGTGTGTTATCTTTCGTGGCAGCATTGGTATCTGATGCATTTGTAAATGACAATTTCTTTAGATTGCCATTGAATTTTCTTAAATAGCAGTAATACAGTTTCTTCATTAAGACATATCCTATTTCACGCCAAACTTAATATTTATTCTTACATTGCAAAGCCCAAGGATAGACACAAAATAGAAAGATACTACTCAAAGAATTTTTAAGGATGCATAAAATGATCCTCAATTCTAGAAAATGTTATTACTAATTTCTTAATGTAGCATTTATTTGGAGTTGCTTAATGTTTTTCAATTACATGACACACTGTTTGTTTACACAATTTTAAACTTTGAGGTAATTTGTGCCAAAGGATCTAGAGTAATTTTCAGCAGAGGCAGGAATGGAGCAATTTTGCCCACCAATGGACATTTGATAATGTCTCCATTTTTTTCATAGCCTGTGGGAATTGGAGGGAAAGAGTGCTTTTTGTCTGTAGTGGCAGAGCCCAGGTTAGCTACTAAACATGCTAAAACGCATGGGATGGTCTGCTAAACCAAACTCTTTCAGAAAGTCAATAGTGGCAAGGTTGAGAAACCCTGCTCTCAGAGGTTCAAATTATACATGACACATAGGAGCTAAAAGCATGGAGTCTCGTAACTGAAAACACTCTACACACTCTAAATTCAAAACTACATGGGTTCAAATATCCACCATTTGACTAACAGAATGAATTCAAGTAATTCAACTCGTTTAAAAATTTCAAAATTTTTGAGATAATCCACGTAATTCAAATACTTAGTTTAGTCCTGACATTTAAAATGTGCTGCTACTACCCTGTAAACATTTAATTGTATACTTTTATATGAAAATCCAAAATTAATGTCACTAAATTCCTCAAGTTTCTATGATGTGATGACTTACACACACCTATGTGAAAACTTGCTATATTCCCCACCTTAAAATTATGAATATACTTCCTGGCCTTTGAAAACCTGCACCATGGCTGAGCGCAATGGCTCACGCCTGTAATCTCAGCACTCTGGGAGGCTGAGGAGAGTGGATTGCTTGAGCTCAGGAGTTTGAGACCAGCCTGGGCAACATGGCAAAACCCTGTCTCTAAAAAAAATTACAAAAATTAGCTGGGCATGGTGACACATACCTGTAGTCCTGGCTACTTAGGGGCTGAGGCAGGAGGATCACTTAAGCCTGGGAGGTCGAGGCTGCAGTGATCCATGTTTGTACCACTGTACTCCAGCCTGAGTGACAGAGAATATCTCAAAAAAAAAAAAAAAGAAAAGAAAAAAGAAAAGACTCAGCAGCCGAAATTCTCAAGATCTCTTGACTACTAGCACCATGGTTAGCAGTGATAAACTCAGATTTCAACTTCAATCCTAGGACCAAAGCAACTTATAACCTTGAAAATCGCAACAAAGAGAATGCCAAGTAAAAACCATTGTTAAAAACTGCACACACTTCAACAACAGCCAGTAAGAGAAACTCAAAGATTTCCGTTTTGTCAATGTCAGATGCTTGAGTATCCTTCCCAATTTACTTTTGTATAATTTCCAGTTCCAGTTGTTATGTATGCTCTAGTGAAGTTACCAACGGTCTATACACAAAATGGAAGTGTTTTATTAAAGCAGCTTAAAGTCGTATTTTCAAACTATAGAAATTCAAGAAATTCTTTAAATTCTAATAGTTAATTTCCTATACTCTAAAGTTCAGAGCATACTTTCAGCATAAAAAAGTGACACATATCAAGTTTCAGTTATTTATTGATTTAATCAGTGTAATCTCCAATAGAGATTACAATAGAGATCTCCAACATGATTTCATGCATTTAGAGGAGAAATATTTCCTGGTTAAGTGGAAAATTGTGCGGATGTGGCTTCTGGAAGACCTTCATTCTAAAGCAGCGTTATAGTGAAACATTTCATTTAGAAATCTGGACGTTCCTTCTTCAGCTTGCTGTAATCCACATTCACTGAGTAGAACTTGGAACAGAAAAAAAGATATTTTAAGTAATCTCAAATACATAGAGATGGTACAAAGGTTTTAGAATTCTTTGTATTTGGTTTTCTATAGTCACAATTACAGATATGAATTTTTAAAAGAATATTTAAAAACATAAAATCATTCACAGAAAAATACTGTACCTAAAATTCCGGCCTTCAATGATAGTTTTGGCCAGGTAAAAATATTCAATTTATTTCAGAAAAGCAGTGTTAGTACAGTCTACTACTTGGAACCTATAAGGAAAATCCTTCTATTTCAAAGTGAATAATTAAGAATTCCTTCTGATACATACTTCCAATTCGGTAAGTTTTTGCCTTAACTCTACTAAGTACATGGAAGAATTGCCAACAGAATAGAGGATTAACAAGAATTATCTTCCCTACTTGCTGAATGAACTGCTATAATTTAGAGGGAGAGATCCTGCAACAAAGAGGCTAGTAATATAAGGTACTGCTTTGTTTTGTGGTTTATATAACTTCTGAGAAATTTTCTCTCTCTCTCACTGATTTCCTAATCCAGACTATATTCAATATCAAACTGACACTTCACCTCTGGTAATGGCTTTTAAATAATACGGTATTTTTGCTGTTTAAAATTTCCAACATTTCTTTATAATCAATTAAAATTAATTTTAGAAATAAATCTTACTGTGATTGCTTAAAAAAAAAAAACTCCCTCTCTCAGTAACTTAAAAAAAAAACCGACATATTTAAAACTGGCCCAGAGTTTCTACTAAGGACACATCAATGCTTGTACACAAGCCCAAATAAGGCTAAAATCTTGGGTTTACTCATTCTTGTGCCAAAGAATGCTAAAGAGGTTGTGCTATAATTACTTGAAGACAATGTTATTTATCTCCAAAAGAACCACAATTTCAGAATGATAAACATTTTCTTCAGGGTTTTTAAGCATGAAGTTCACAAATCTGTATTCTCTCTTCAAACCTCTTTCATTTCTTCAAATGTACCCGAACTTATTTATTTCTGAAAAACTCTTATGTATTTTACTGATAAAAAAAAAAAATCCTCAGGTTGTAAAGCTTATTACCAAGTTATCGTTGAGATACAGACAGATACAGACTTTTATGGACAGAAAATTATAAATAATCCATAAAGCAGTATTCTTTGTTCTGACAGTGTTAAGAAACAATTAACCTAGACAATAAGGTAAAAAAAAAAAAAGAAACTACCTGTGCTATCATCTAACATATTAACAAAATATTAGAAATAATTTACAGAAGGGTCTGCAGGTATATATTAATAAGGAAAGGAAAATAAACATCTGTTGGGCTCCTGCCCAGGCACTGGGCTAGATGCTTTATGTATATCTTAGTTAATTATCACAATAACCCTTCTCATTCTTAATTTATAATAGAGGTAATTGAGATCAAGTTCTACGATTTGCAGGATCAAGGCCCTACACCCATGCAGAATCAAAAGCACATTCATGGCATTTTTGCCAATTTTCTTAAAACTAAGCAGGCTTCTGATTTACTTGCTTCATATACAAAATTCTCTCTAGAATTTTAAAACCTGCTTTCAACTTCCCTACCTCTATTCTTTTTCTCAGTTTAATGCTGGCTACTTTGAGAGTCTCTGAAACAATAGCTGGGAAGGCACAACATATTCTGATCTTAGCTTTGGGGAGCAGAGCTTCAACTGTTATTCAGTTGAGAAGTATTGCTGGGCCTTTAATGCTCAAATCTTATTTTGGTCCTGTTTCTTGCTGTTTTATTCATAGCTTTTGCCAGATTATAGCATGGCAACAAATAATCCTCTGCTACGTACGGACTCAATGTTTATGTTCTCCCAAAATTCATGTTGTAACCTCAAACGCCAATGTGATGGTATTTGGAGGCTGGGCCTTTGAGAGGTAATTAGGTTAAGAGGGTGCAACACCCTAACTAGTGCCTTTACAGGAGGGCTCACTCCTCTCCTTCCATCTTGCGAGGAAGATGGAACTAGGTTGGGCCCTCATGAGGAACAGAATTGGTTGGCACCTTGATCTGGACTTCCCAGCCTCCGGACTGAGGAATAAATTTGTTGTTTAAGCCACCTGGTCTACAGTACCTTGTTATGGCAGCCCAAATTAACACACTCAAATCTCAGTGGCTTATAACAATAAAAGTTCACTTTTCACTCACATTATATGCCATTTGTATGTTGATTGCTCCATATTTTTTTCATTCCAATTCTAAGGTGAATGGGTAGCCCTTACTTGTCGATTTTGGTCTCATGAGAGAAGCAAAAGAACGGAGGAACCACATAATGGTTCAAGAGTGGCAGGTATCATTTCCTCCAACTCATAATTTCCCACAGCAAGTCACAAATCAAATCTGATGTCAGTGGGCCAGAAAAACAAATTCTCTTAGGTGAGAGATTGTGAATGATGGAGATAATAATCTAGTCTACCTGAATGGGTTTAGAAAAAGTATTAAGTAGGTTTCATTTATTCCAGGTTCTCAAGTTTCTGGATTTGGTTCCTTTTCATTTCTGTCATTTCATAACATGACATTCTTCATCTTTCCAGACTCTGATATCAGTGTCATAGCTATTAACAGCCCAAGCTATGCCACACACATTCGGTTTTTGTTGCAGCAACATTTCATTTTCGGTTCCCAAGGCCTCATACTGGCATGTGTTGTGGTATTTCAGAACAGTAGTAAACTGGCTGCATTATCAGAATCATCTGTTACACTTTTTGAACTACACACACCCATAGATTCCAATACGGTCTTTGGTGGAAGAACCAAAGCCTGCTAGTTTTTTTTGTTTACTTTTTTAAAGTTTCTTGTATGTGGAATTATTTTCTCTGGAATGGACTTAGTTTAAACAAATTCATAAGACATAAAAATAAATCAGGATGCCTGTTTATCTTTTTAGAGGCAAAATATAACACAGATGAGATAGATGTTTCAGCTTAGCCACTGCATTTTTATTTTCTTCTTGTAAGGAGATCTACTGAAGGATTTAGAAGCCAAATTATAATCATGTTAAGCAGAAAATGTGAAATCCACAAAGGGTGATCTTAAAAGTTGCTATCAGGCTGTGGGCACAGTGGCTCACGCCTGTAACACCAGCACTGGGAGGTTGAGACAGGCAGATCAACTTGAAGCCAGGGGTTCAAGACCAGCCTGGCCAACATGGCAAAACCCCATCTCTACTAAAAATACAAAAAATCAGCTGGGTGTGGTGGTGCCTGCTGGTAGTCCCAGCTACTCAGGAGAGTGAGGCAAGAGAATCACTTGAGCCTGGGAGGTGGAGACTGCAGTAAGCCAAGATAACGCCACTGCACTCCAGCCTGGGCGACAGAGTGAGACTCTGTCTCCAACAACAACAACAACAACAACAACAACAACAAAACGTTGCTATGAGTAATGATAATCCAGCATAGATGTACACCTGTCAAGGAGTGCTGGACACACACTGATCGGGGACCCTGTTCTTCAGAGTGATAAATCAAACAGCCAATTACTCTCTTTTGATGAAGTGGCTTGATATTATGGAAACTGCATTGAGTGAGTTATAAACTTTAAACACGTAAACTGTATGGTATGTGAATGGTATGGTATCTTAATGAAGCTGCCCTTGGTTTTTTGGGTTTTTTTTAGACAGAGTCTGGTTCTGTTGCCCAGGTTGGAGTGCAGTGGCGTGATCTTGGCTCACTGCAACCTCCACCTCCCAGGTTCAAGCAATCCTCCTGCCTCAGCCTCCCAAGCAGCTGGGATTACAGGCACCTACTACCATGCCCAGCTAATTTTTGTACTTTTAGTAGAGATGGGGTTTCACCATATTGGCCAGGCTGATTTCCAGCTCCTGATCTCAAGTGATCTGCCCACCTCAGCCTCCCGAAGTGCTGGGATTACAGGCATGAGCCACCGTGCCTGGCCTGCCCTTGGTTTTGATGCTGTGCAGGGTCTTTGTATGCAAAATTTTTTACACATAAGGAAGGTTATGTTTGGGGAATCAATAAATGGTCTCAGTCCATGAAATCATTCTCTGGAAGAGTAGTTCCACAGACCACTCTAAATTCTCATGCCCCACAAAAGACCAGCTGAATCAGAATCTCTGGGGATAAGCTGAGGAATCTGTGTTTCAACAAGCTCTATGTATAATGAAGTTTGAGAACACTGTGTTAGACTATCTAAGAACTAAGAAAATGGTAAATGATAGCTATACTATTTTTCCTTCTTTTCTTATACTAGCAATAAAATACCTAGCAAAAAATATTTATTAGAGCAATATATCATTTTCATTTCACAGAACTACCTAACAGCTCTTTAAAGTTCAATATAATGGAATTTTACTCATATATCCAGTTTCAAGAAAACCCACCCCACAACAAAACTTATTACAACACAATTTCTAACAACTTTAAAACAATTTTGTAGTTTACCTTGTATTGATCATTGGGACCCAGTTTGTTCCAGGGCTCTGGGTTATTTCTGTCCCAACTAAAAGAAATAAAACATTACGACTGTTATAATAATAAAGCACTATTTAAAGTAGTGTTTTGTACTTAAGAATACATCTTGAACAGATCAATCTTTTTTTCTATTAGATGAAGTACGGTGTTATTTCATTACGAAGCTGAAACAGGTAGAGGATCTATAATAAGCAATCTCATGTAATCAATTAGAAAAAAGGTAGAACACAGAATCCCTATCACAAGATACTTTTTACCTGGCTTTCACAAAAGCTTTCCATTTCACTAATAAAGTGATATATAGAAAAGTGCATAGAATAATGATGAATCAATCTTTTGATTGTCTATTGTTTTTCAACTGCAAATGTGCAAGTGCAGGCAAAAAACATTTACATGTGCCAAGAACGATGATTATTTTATAAAAACAATTATTATTATGTCAATCCTCAAAACATTACAAGATTTGGTATTAGCAGTTCTACTTTACCAAAGAGAAAACGAGACTCAGAGAAATTAGATAATTTCATGAACCAGAAAAAGTAAATGAAAACAGCAGATTTGAGATCTGAAGTTATTGTATCACTGTAAATGTAAGATTCTTTCTACTACCCTGATGTTATCGCCCTACGAAGACTGTGGCTCCTAAACTGCCTTGATCAGCTATCAAAGTTTTAAACATTTTTAAGTACTTACCAAACATCTGGATTGAACAATGCCAGACGCAAGAGATACAGTGTTGCTCCAGAAGCTCCAGTTCCAATAAATACAAAGAGGGGGATCAACTAGAACCAAACACAAAATAGAATAACCATCTTCAAATACTTAAGACACTGGCCAACGAGAGATTACAGTAGTTTCTGCACATCGATTTCCAAGTCTCAAACTGTTATTGGGCTGTTTTGTCTTAAAATTTAAATAAAGTAGATCTTACATTGAGGTAAGACTTCTTATAACTGTGTTCTAAAGAAAGAAATGGAATTTGGAAAGGATGCTAAGATGACTCTGGTTTAAGTGTCTTACTTTTTAATGTGGAGCAAATTATAGGCACATTTTTAAATTTCCAAGAAAATGTATCGAGTCTTCTTCACTTCTCTAATATTTACATGTCATTTCCATTAAATTTTCTGGCTTCCTTTACCCTGGGGCTTGAAAAACAAATTCTTTGCAAATTATTTAAGGGTGCCTCCATAAAGATGTATGAAAAATAGAGTCTGAATAAGTAAACGTATCTATTACAAATACTGGCTTTAAGCATTATCTCTGAAAACGTAATGCTACCAATGCTCTTGCTGCGTATTTAGGGAACTGGATTTAAGACAGATGAAAGATTGCATAGACTTTTAGCTCTACAGCACGTTGATGTGCTGAGGGAAAATGAGATGCGAAAGAACTTAACTGCAATTAAATTCCGCACTACGAAATTTCCCCAAATGCAACGACGTCCAGACAAAGTGAGGATTCCAAGATCACGGACCCCTCTTATTTACCAAAAGGCCTGATGGTGCAATGCGGTGAATACAAGATCCTCCAGAGATGGTATAACACATAGGGAACCTGACCTATGCTAGTCTCTGACCCACACAGCGCATATCTATCCCTCCTGGACCGCACAACCTGCAAAAGAGCGCGGCCACCAGACTGTTCCAATGTTCACTAGGTTTTTTTTCCTAGCAGTGTCTGTCACCTTCCGCCTGTCAGACAAAACCCCACAATGCATGGCGTAGAGGGTCACAGAGGCCTGGGGCAACTAAGATGACAAACACTAGGAGAGGCAGGGTCTGGTCTGACGGACGGTAAGTGGCTGTAAATAAGGACGCTCCCAGGGAACAGAAAGAGGTGCACCCCGACGCAAGGAGGACAAGGGAAAACACTAGGAGAGAGGTCACGAACTTACGCTCGGATGCTTCTTGGCCTGACTGAGGATCTGGCGGAGCATGTTTGCGGCAGAGGTCTCCGATTGGAAAGGAGAGAACCAACTTAGCCACCGGGCCTAGAGCTAAAGAGTATCTGCAATGACACACTGCGGACTTCCAAAGTCACCCAGGACCTCCTACCTGAAGGACCCTTGGCTGGGAGGGCAGCTTGCGGCAGGAGGGCCCGGATGCGACTGTCCTTAATAGTGCCTGCTTAGATCCAACTACTCACATGTTCGTCCTGACCTGGTCGGACCACCATCAGTCCACTTCATAGTGCAAACCCCTTCACTGCCTTGCTATGCATATTTCTGAGGGGAATTTTTTTTGTCGAAACGAGAACTCTTCGATTGACCAGACAGGCACTTTCCAAGGGTGCCACGTACTGAGGAATGCGGTCGGCTCGGGGGCGCACGGGCCGCGCGCTCAGTGAGTAGGGGCCTCTCGTGCGGCGCCTGAGAGCCGGGTCCGCGCGTCGAGGCCCTGGGGGCGCGCGTGCCGGGCGCGCGCTGGCCGGCCGTGACTGCCGCAGAGGGAGCTGCGCGGCGCCTCTGGGAGCCAAGTGCCGGGTGCCTGGAGGGCAGGTCGGGTCTCTTGCCGCTAAGGTCAGCGGCTGCGGTTTGAGAAAACTGCAGCTGCTTCCTGTGTTAGGCTGTCGCAGACAAGCAGAAGTTAAAAACTAGTAAATGACTTAAAGATGATAATAGTCCTGGCAGTGTATTTCTAAACCCTCAGATCCTGGCCCTCGGTTGAAAGTTCGTCGCCACAAAGACCTTTCCAATACGCCACTATCCCCCCTCCCTCGTCCCAAATTGCATCCTTAAAATGTGTTTTCAATGGTCGTGTACCTACAGATAATCTTTCCCACTACCCCAATCGAATTTTCATTTGTCTTTTGTTTTGTTTTCTTCGTTTTTTTTTTACCCGAAGGTCTTCCATAGGACAGGCTTTGCGGGGGGAGGGGGGATAAAACGTACACTCTGAACCCTCTCCAATCTCATACGTAGCTTAAAGCATTAATCAAATGATCAAGCAAGTATTAATAATTGGTAATAGAAATCATAGGAGAAGGCTCCACCGGAAAGTCACACTAGCTCTGAAGGAGGAGCGGACATTAACCAGGTGAAAACCGAGGATGCGGGTGTACAGGGCGGAGGTAATAACACGTGAAGGTCTGAAGCTAATGAAAACCAAGGAGCTGTATGAGGTCTAGTGTGGCTGGAAAGTAAAAGGGAGAGCAAGGTGGGGATCAGATCTGCTGGGCCAATAACCGCTTACACATCATGGGTTTTATGTTGAGAGCTTGGGAAGGTTGTGTTTTTAAATGATTGCTTTGTGAATAATTGATTAGAAGGGATAAGCGTGAAAGGGGAAGGACCTATCAAGGGGCCATTGCAATAGTCCATAATCTGTGTGAGAGATAATGGTAGCTTGAACTAGTGTAGAGATTGTAATGATGAGAAAAAAAGATTCCAGAGATGTTTAGAAGGTGGCACCAACAGGACTTGGTGGTTGGCTATCGGGGAGTGAGGAGAGAGAAGTTAAGAATAATTTCAGAAGTTCAGTTTTGAGCAGCTCTGTAGTTGTTGATGCCAGTTATTGAAATAAGCCATAGAGAATGATGTATAAGTGCCTATGTAGAATTCAAGTGGATCTCTATGGGGCAGAAGAGAACTACACTAGAAGTATAAATTTAGGACTCAGTTTATTGATAAGAAATGAACCCATGTGACTGAATGAGATTACTTAGGGAGAGAAAGTTGAGTGAGAATTTAGACAGAGGACACAGAGCCGAGGAATTACAACATGCAATGCTTAGAAAAGGAGGTATGGCCAGTAGGCAGGAAAAAAAATAGATGGTAACTGTTAAGGTGATATGTCATGAAGCTTATCAAGACTCGTGTCTTTTTTCATTCATTCAGCAAATCTTTCTTAAGTACCTACTCTCCACTAGGCACTGTTCTAGCCACTAGAGTTATAGCAGTGAACAAGAAAATTACTCTGCCCTGCTAATGGAGCTTACATACTAATTGAGGAAGACAAACAATAAACAAATGAGATAATTTTTAGATAGTGACAAGCCAATAAAATAGAATAATTAGACAGACAATGACATGGAAGGGGTGAAGGAGAGAAGGTTACTTTAAGTAGGCAGGACAGGGAAGGTCCGTCTGTGGATATCTAAGTTGAAACCTAAATGAAAGGAAGGAAGTAACCTGGTAAAGATCTGGGAAGAACACTAAATTGGTAAAATAAATGGCTTTGAGATTTAAAAAAAGAAGAAGAAGAGGAAAAAGAGTGCTTAAAAAAGTATCAGTGTGGTTGATCCATAACTAAGGAGAAAAAGAGGAAAATGAGAGCAAAGAGTGGAGTCTGTAAGGTCTATGTACAGTTCTCTGACATGGACCTTATAGGCTATGGTAAGGAGCATGGCTGTGTTAAAAGATCAGCACAAAAACACGGAAAATACTTAGAAGTGAACAAAGAAACCTTAGTGAGTGTAGATAGGCTTTCAGCAAATAAATTAGAAGAAGGGAGATCTCTTCTTCCAATATTTTACTTTGAATAATAACAGTTGATGATAAGTAGGTATGTAGAAATGCCATTATTAATAAGAAAGTAAAATCCAGTGACTTAACTTTTTTTTTTTTTTGAGACGGAGTCTTGCTCTGTCGTCCAGGCTGGAATGCAGTGGCGCGAGACTTGACTTTTTTTTGTCATTGACCTAGCTTCTAGAGACAACAATAATATAGATAGCTAAGTGATGCCTTTATTTATTTATTTTTTTGAGACGGAGTCTCGCTCTGTGGCCCAACCTGGAGTGTGGTGGCACGATCTCGGCTCACTGCAACCTCTGCCTCCCGGGTTCAAGCGATTCTCCTGCCTCAGCCTCCCAAATAGCTGGGACTACAGGCACATGCCACCACACCCGGTTAATTTTTTGTATTTTTAGTAGAGATGGGGTTTCACCGTGTTAGCCAGGATGGTCTTGATCTCTGGACCTCGTGATCTGCCCACCTGGGCCTCCCAAAGTGCTAGGATTACAGGTGTGAGCCACCACGCCCACTCTAAGTGATGCCTTTAGAGATGTTAACAAAGCAAGGTTACAAATATAAATTTCATTAAATATTAACCAAAATGTCAAATTGTGAAAGTTTAAATTTTGCACATTGAAGTTAGTGGAAAGAGTATGTCACCTATATTTTAAGTAGGGACAGGTAGGGGTGACAGTCTAGAAAAAGAAGCCGTGGTGGAAGAAACAATGCAAAATTCCTGAGCTGCAGAAGTGGAATTGGTGTGTGTTATAGATTAAATTGTATGCAGATAGCGTCAGCTTCTACCTAGAAGGAGATATCACTTGCCTCATTAGGGTCAAGCTTAATAAGAAGACTTGCCTTATTAGCAAATGAGAAGTGAGAAGTAGCACATGCCATGCACAAGCAAAAACTTTAAGAGCCAACATGTGCCATCTTGTCACTTTTCCCTCTGCCACAAGACTAGCAATATTCTAGATAGAGCCTGATCTATCAGCTTAGGTGTCAGGGTAAGAACTGCTTGGAACAGAGCCATTACTGACCTGCAGTGTACATGTGTTAAGAATGAGAAATAGGCCGGGCCTGGTGGCTCACGCCCGTAATCCCAGCACTTCGGGAGGCTGAGGCAGGTGGATCACCTGAGGTCAGGAGTTCAAGACCAGCCCGGCCAACATGGTGAAACTCCATCTCAACTAAAAATACAGAAAAATTAACTGGGCATGGTGGCGGGTGCCTGTAATCCTAGCTACTTCGGGAGGTTGAGGCAGGAGAATCACTTGAACCCAGGAGGTGGAGGTTGCAGTGAGCCGAGATCATGCCATTGCACTCCAGCCTGGGCAACAAGAGTGAAACTCTGTCTTAAAAAAAAAAAAAAAAAAATAGAGAAACCTCTATTGTTGCAAGTGACTGGATTTGGGAGTAGTTTGTTAATGTGGCATAACCTAGCCTACCCTGACAAATAAATAACTTGACACTGAAAGTGTGATGACATGTTACCATAATAAGAATCCTAAAATACGAGCCAGGCACGGTGGCTCACACCTGTAATCCCAGCACTTTGGGAGGCCAAGCCAGCCTGGCCAACTTGGTGAAACCCCGTCTCTACTAAAAATACAAAAATCAGCTGGGCATGGTGGTGCATACCTGTAACACCAGCTACTTGGGAGGCTGAGGCACGAGAATGGCTTGAACCCAGGAGGCAGAGATTGCAGTGAGCCAAGATCACACCTAAGTGATAGAGTGAGACTCTGTCTCAAAAAAAAAAAAAAAAAATCCTAAAATATGTGGCATAGGATTTAGGTCCTGGCAATAGGTGACAAAGTAACTGTTACCAGGGACTAGAAGAATGGCTATCTATATGTAATGCAGTATTGGAACATTTGGTGAAACACTTATTTCAATTAGTTGGAAGGCAGTTAATGTTCCCAGTGAGCTGGTAGCTTTCAGTGAAACAGCAGGCAAAGAGTATGTTAGCATGTGTCAGTTACTATTGGCTACAGTTGACAAGGTAGTACAATAAAGATATGGACTCAAAATAATTGGTCAGTTTGCAAACTGTAATGACGGAGTAAAACATTCAGAAATTTAGATACATGCAGAGTTGGAAGATCTGATTGATTCTCATATCTAGCTGTCTAAAATAAAGATGGGAAGGCATTTGGGCTACAAAGGTGAATTGATAGGAAGATGATGGCCCAATCAAGAATGTGGCCATCATACCTTTGTTAAAACATTTCAGTAAATTAAGATGCCTTCAGTAAATCCTTTCAGCGGAACAATTTTAAAGTCTGGACAAACAGGTAAGGATGTAGCTCTCCAACCAAAGCGTGATAGGATTAAGGTGACTGACAGTAAGTCTAAAGAAAGACAGAGGAATGTCTCAAAAAGAATCGTGGCTGTGGCATTGGCACATGGAGTTGACTGAAATCAAATAGAAGTAGAGTAAGTACTGTGAAAAGAATGATCAGCATTGGATTAAAGAAACTTCATGGTTTGAAATGTGAAAGGACACTTGAGCTCCTCCATCTTTTGCAGGTAGGAAGCCAGTAGAGAGACATACTCATTTTCCGAGGAGGGTCTATTCTCTAATGGCTTTCTTAAACAGCTCTAAGACAAGACTTCCCAGAATGTGAGGCAAGAGCCACGGAGAAAATTCGACTAGAACTAATCCCAAAATGGCAAAATCAGGGCCTAACCAAGGACTATTTCCCATTTTAAGTTAGCAGCAACTTCAAGACAGTGAAATTTCAGGACCATTCTTCACTTTCTGAGTAGTGTCATTCATTGTAGTTATCCAGTTCCCATTTCACCATTGTATTTTGGGTGTTGTGGGCAAATAACTTGTCTTTGTTCTTCATAGATCTTCAGATCAAGAGGAGATATATCAAGAACAAACATAAAGACTATAGCATTATTCATAGGTTGTCGACTTTGAGCAGGAAATAATGACAGTATAGGGCTTTTAAGTTATCTCCAACTTGGTGAGTGTATTTTGAGGGAGGAAAAAAGATCTGAATGATTGTAATCAGAAGGACAGACTGTGGTAGATTTTCTTTTGCTTGCAAATATTTAATGTTTTTGCTGGTAAAAGTTTATATTTTCTCTCTCTTTTGACACCAGGCTTAACCAAAGTGATTTGATTTGAGTAACGAAGAAAACAAAAGTAAAAATATTGATAATACAGAGGCCGGGTGCTGTGGCTCCTGCCTGTAATCCCAGCACTTAGAGAGGCCAAACTGGGCAGATCACCTGAGGTCAAGAGTTCAAGACCAGTCTGGACAACATAGTGAAATCCCATCTCTACTAAAAATACAAAAATTAGCCAAGCATGGTGGTGCATGCCTGTAGTCCCAGCTACTCGGGAGGCTGAGGCAGAAGAATCACTTGAACTTGGGAGGGGGAGGTTGCAGTGAGCCGAGATCACACCACTGCACTCCAGCCTAGGCAACAGACCAAGGCTTTGTCTCAAACAACAACAACAACAACAACAACAAAAATTGATAATACAGAAAGAAGTAAGACTGTGGGGCCTGTGAAGAGTTTAATGAAGACTGTGATGTTGTACTGGGCTGTGCAGAATGATCAGGCCAAAAAAGAAGGAGAATTGCATTTCATACAGATGAAACAGTCTGAACAAGGCAGAGAAATGAAAGTTCATAATATAAGTACATAGTGTGTGGAAGAAATTGAGATGAGTTTAGTGTGATGGGGGTGTGGATTGCATAGGAAATAGTTGTAAGAAATGAAACTGAAGCCAGGCACAATGGCTCACGCCTGTAATCCCAGCACTTTGGGAGGCTGAGGCAGGTGGATCACTTGAGGTCAGGAGTTTGAGACCAGCCTGGCCAACATAGTGAATCCCTGTCTCTACTAAAAATACAAAAATTAGCCAGGTGTGGTGGCATGCGACTGTAGTCCCAGCTACTGAGGAGGCTGAGGCAGGAGAGTCGCTTGAACTCGGGGGGCAGAGGTTGCAGTGAGCCAAGATCGTGCCACTGCACTCTAGCTCTGAGCAACAGAGCAAGACTCGGTCTCAAAAAAAATAGATTTGGGGCTTTATCCATTAGGCAGCAAAGACTTATAAAACATTTTGCATCTAAGCACAGAATAAAACAACTGCAGTCCATAAATTGGAGATATCTTTGCCCCATCTCCTCTGAGACTTGGACTTGTACCCTCTGGATTTCTTCTTCTTGTGTTTGATTTAATTTTGTGAATAATTTTAAAATACAAAAAATATGTAAATATTAGTTGTCCAAATTAAATGTAAGACATGGCAAATAGCTCTAAAAATCCTATGCAGTATATCAGTAGCACCCAAGGTAAAGTATTTGTCTTGCATACTTTTCCTGATGTTTCAGGCCTAGAAAATTCTACAAGGTATGGTGATTATGTGTTGTTATCAGTGTGTGACAGTAAAGAAATAGTTTCTGTAGAGAGAAGTCATTTGATAAGTGAGCCATGGAATATAATTATATTAATGCAAATTGAAGACAGAATCTTATATTTTTTATTCTGTTTGCATTTAAGCACTTAATTATTTTTCTAGTAGATAAATTGACAACTGGTTGTTTTACTGATAACACAAATACAAATTATACCTTCACTTGTTAATAAAGATTCTACAGCTATCCTTAACCTAAAAACAAATATGTTCTTCCACTAATATTATGGTTATTTAGCATAAACTGTATTTAATTATAAAATTTCTATTAGAAAAATGAAAACATTTTTTGGTCCATGAAAGTTTACTTCCACCACCATAAATCTCAAAGCTTCACACATTGTCATGAATTTAAATTAAATACCTGAGGCACTTTATGTACAAAATTCAATGAACACTAAAAAGCATAGAGACTCTAGCAATTTTAAGTAGTGGTACTTTTTTTTACTGAAACCTTCTGGTTAAATAGTATTTTAGGAAAACTGTGTCTATGAATTTTGGAATATTATACCAAAGACCTAGGTCTTCAGTTTATAGCCTTTTTGGATTACCTATGTTCTATTCCTCTTCTATGTTGCCACTTATTATTTCTCTGCAATTTTTATCTTTTTTAAAAAAGTCCATCCATTCATTCAGTCATTTGTTCACTTATTTATCTTATTCACTTATTAAACATATGTTGAGTGCCTACTATATATTGTTCATTATGTTGAGTGCTCAGGATAAGGCGATTAACTCACTGCTGTCTTCCCTCAACACTTTTAGTCTAGTAGGGAGGTACATAAATATTGCAAAGGTTTAGGATAAGCCCTGCAATAGACACTCGTATATGACTTAGGTTATGGGTATATAGTGGTGCTACTTACCAAGATCAGGAATATGAAGTCATTTTTGGAAATGTTGAGTCTAGGATAGCTGTGGAATATCCTCAACTGGAGAGACTCTGAAGGCAGGCAGAAACATCACTCAAGCTCATGAGAGAAGTTTAGGCTGGGGGTACAATTTAAACACAAATAGCATATAAGTGAGAGTTAATACAATGGAAATTCATGAGCATGTCTGTAAAGAATGTGTAAAATGGAAAGTGTAAGAAGAGAAAAGGCTGAATGCTCAAACCCTAGAGAGAACATGAACAAATGAGGACCAGGCTAGGAAGAGTCAGTAAAGAAAAGTTAGAACAAGTCAGAAATGTAAGCACTTGTATTAGTCAGGGCTCAACCAGAGAAGCAGAACTCCTAGGATATATACGTATATAATAAGAGATTTATTATAAATAATTGACATTATGCAATTGTGGGAGATATGTTTCCTTTACAGCCTGCAGTCATTAGGGGACACAGTCAAAAAGGAAGCAGCACATAAAACAGAGGAGCAAAAACACATCAGAACCTGTGGGGGTAGTGGAATCCATGAGGACACAAGGATCCCATTGGTCTCTTGTTACTTTCAAACTCCTAACCTCAATGATGTGGATGTCCTTCAGGAGAAGCTACAGCTCCTTGTTACAGAACTAAATACAAACCAAGTCCAGAAGTGTAGAAATTAAAAGAAGAATTTGGCAAGAACAGGAGTCCTGAGAGGTGTCAAAGGATTTCATGCATTCTAGACATACTCTTTTGTAACCCCATTAAGGTGTATACCCCAAATTCTCCCTAATAATCAGGATCAGTCACCCAAGTTAATGGAATAACCTCTTATTTGCCTGTTGATTGACTGACTTGAGGACCCCAAAGTGACCAGTCTCAACTTCTAGTGTAATGGAATCATTGCCATATCTCCTAATAAAAGGATTTCTTCCTTAAAACTAAGATTTCTAGACCAGCAAAGCCCAAAGTTGCTAGGTTGGGAATTTCACCAGTGAATCACTAGAAGTAATAGTAAGAAGTGCACTGCCATGTATACTCCTTGATTCTCCTGCTATTTTCATTGAAAACAGCAGCATATATTGCTCATGAATTTAGAGTATACACCATATACTACAGGATATTTTTGCAGCTGTCCAAGGTGTTGCTCTCAACTGGCCCTGTAACTGAGCCTTCACGAGGCCATTCCACCTATTCTGTTAGGTCAGTTGTTCCAGAGTGATGGAGCATGTAATAAGACCAGTGAATGAGTATAAGTCCATCACCATATTACATTTGCTAGAAATTGAGTTTGTTAGAAGCAATACTATGTAGAATATTATTATAGTAAAGCATTTTATAAGTCCATGGATGCATTGCAGGCAAGGAAGGCAAATTCATGCCCACAGTGTCTATGCCATTGACAACAAAACATTTTCCCTTCCATGATTATTCATATCCTCCTCTACTGCAACAGCTCTTTGATTAGCATCCATTTGGAATACAAATATCTTCACATGCTGTGCCAACTCAGAAACATCTATCCATATATCTCTTTCTCAGATCTTGTTACCAATTTTCCAATTACATTCCTTCCAAATCCCTGGTCATCCAATGGAAATATTAGCCACACTCACAAGTAAATGTAGAGCCATACCTCTGGCCATCCTTCCTTCCAAACAAACTGAATATCAAGGAGAACTGCTAAAAGTTCCACCTTCTGGGATGATTATCTTTTACTACTGTCTTTCAGGGCCAATCCAGAGTGGGACTATAGTGCTGCAACTGTCTACTTTGGGATATTGATAACATTTCATATATAACCATCTGTAAACCAAGTTCACATATTGGTTCTTCAATTAAATGGGAATGGAGAACACTCCCTTTTATCATACATGCATGTTGAGAGGGGAGGAGGCACTATTGCAGGAATCTGGACCATAGGCATTTGTGATACTTGCTCCTGCAACATACTTATGCCTTCAGGACCTGCTCAAATCCTAGTTTCTGCTATTTCCAATTGGTGATGTAATGTGGCTGTTCACGTACAATCTTATGGCTTTGTTTGTCAGAAAAGACCCAGTTCATGATGAACTTGCTTCAAGCACCAACAGATATGCTGTGTTATGTATCTCAGCTGAAGAGCAATTTGCATGGCAGCCTAGACTTGTTGCAGATCTTTGTTTTGTTCTGGGTCCCACCCAAAACTAGCAGCTTTTCAGGTTGCTCAGTAAATGGGTAAGAGTAGCACACTCAGTGAAGTAAATGTTGCCTCCCAAATCCAAAGAGGCCTAAATGGCATTATGCCCGTTCATGGTTAAGAGAAGCCAGATGCAGCAACTTGTCCCTCACTTTAAAAAGGACATATTGGGCCAGGCACAGTGGCTCATACCTGCAATCCCAGCACTTTGGGAGAGCGAGGCAGGAGGATCACTTGAGGTCAGGAGTTAAAGACCAGCCTGGCCAACATGGTGAAACCCTGTCTCTACTAAAAACACAAAAATTAGTTGGGCGTGGTGGCACACACCTATAATCCCAGTTACTCAGGAGGCTGAAACAGGAAAATCACTTGAACCTGGGAGGTGGAGGTTGCAGTGAGCCAAGATCACACCACTGCACTCCAGCCTGGGTGACAGAGTGAGACTCTGTCTCAAAAATAAATAAATAAAAATAAAAAGGACATACTGACATGTCCCAGTGAAACAGGTCAGCGTCACTGGTCTCGTCTAAGGTGTTATCTGAGCTGGTCATAACATGACCAAGAGAATTAAGGAGCATGGACACAAAGGGTGAGGCTGGAGCAAAAGTTTAATAAGCAAAAGAAGAAAGCTCTCCACAGCAGAGAGGGGAGCCCAAGTGGGTTGCTGTTTTTACAGTCAAATTCAAAAGCTCTTAAAAGAAACTCCTCTCTGTAGCTGTCTGAGTAACTTCTCTTATCTGAAAAGCGAACTGCACAGCTCCTCCTCATCTATATAGTCATGCATATGACTCTAAGCAAGCACAAAGTGCTGCTTCACTTGTTTGTATAACTGCTGGTTTGTTTTAGGTAAGTGCCCCTGCTCCCTGTGCAAGTTCCCATTGGAGCCCATGGTGTATATACCTGAGAAGGGGAGGAAGCTTTTCCTGGGAACCTGCTAATCACACAAAGAACAAAAGGCCTCTGTGTTGGAATTCATCTGCCTTGCCTGCTTATCTGTGCAGGTGCATTCTGAGTTTTCCTCAGGCTGCTCTATTTTTGCCTGTAGCTGTGATTTTTCAGGCAGGCTGCTTCTCCAAGGACCAGCCTTAACTGATGTTTCCTTTTCTTCTCCCTCATCAGACCATGGGACCCTAGACATTTCACTGAGATGGCAGAAACCTGATTATTTGTCAGATTTGCTCCCCACCACCTGTCCTACATATATCTTACCAACATGTCTAGAGTAGTTGTTAACTTCCTTCTTACTAGGTCCAATTGACATCATAAAGGCATACCCAAGAGTGGGCAATTTACAAAACAAAGAGGTTTAATGGACTTACAGTTCCAGATGGCTGGGGAGGCCTCACAATCATGATGGAAGGCAAGGAGGAGCAAGTCATGTCTTACATGGATGGCAGCAGGCAAAGAGAGAGAACTTGTGCAGGGAAACTCCCTCTTATAAAACCATCAGATCTCATAAGACTTATTTACTATCATGAGAACACCATGGGAAAGACCTGCCCCCATGGTTCAATTACCTTCCGCCGGGTCCCTCCCACAACATGTGGAAATTCAAGATGAGATTTGGGTGGAGACACAGCCAAACCATATCAATGATGTCATCCATGTAACTGGCCAGCATGATTTTCTGTGGAATAAAGACACAATGAAGGCTCTGCAAAAGAGCCTGACTGGCATAGCCCTGAGGCTAGACAGTCAAGGTGTGTTACTAACCAACAGAAAGCAGACTACTTTTGATGGTCCTTAATGACAGCTATAGATAAAAGCCTTTGCCAGTGCAATTATTAAACACCAGAAGCCAGGGTATGTGTTGATTTTCTCCAGCAATGAAACCACATCTAGAATTGCAGCTGCAGGGCTGGGTGCAGTGGCTCATGCCTGTAATCCCAACACTTTGGGAGGCCAAGGTGGGTAGATCACCTGAAGTCAGGAGTTTGAGACCAGCCTGACCAAGATGGTGAAATCCCATCTCTATTAAAAATAAAAAATTAGCTGGGCTTGGTGGCAGGCGCCTGTAATCCCAGTTACTTGGGAAGCTGAGGCAGGAGAATTGCTTGAACCTGGGAGGTGGAAGTTGCAGTGAGCTGAGATTGCACCAATTGCACTCCAGTCTGGATAACAGAGCGAGATGTTGTCTCAAAATTAAAAAAAAAAGAATTGCAGCTGCAATGAAAATTGTCACCTGATTAAGTTTGCAGTAATTCACTGTCATTCTCCAAGATCCATGTTTCTTTTCCACAGCCCCAGTAAGAAAGTTAAATGTGGTCGACCTAAGAATTGCCACCCTGTGTCTTTTAAATTCGTGATGGCAGCATTAATCCTTTCAGTCTTCCAGTCCTAAAACTTTCTGCTTATACATCAAGATTTTAGTAGGTTTACCATCTATTTTGGTTTTAGAAACTCCACAATCAACTAGCCAATGCCATACATTTTGCAGCTACTATTCTTATTACTGCTTTGGCTCTGTGGCCTAATACAATAACCATGCCTACCTTGTATTTAATAATTTATGTGTCACCACATGGTCCCTACCACCATCTGATCTCATCGACAGGAGTGATTCCTCCACTGAATTCAGAGAGCCTAGTCCAGGGCTTCTCTCACAAATCATATTTCTTAAAACTTTCAGTGCCTTCTGGACCCTCACAGGGGAAATATTCAGTGAATGGGCAAGCAAGTCTTACATGTCTTACATGATAATGTAATCATTCTAATGTTCCTGAGTCTTTTGGTTGGTTTGTTTGTTCTTGAAGATTGAAGGGGTACAAGTGCAGTTTTGCTATGTAATAGCAAAGTTTGGGCTTCTAGTGTACCCATCACCCAAATAGTGAACATTGTACTCAATAGGTAATTTTTTAACCTTCATGCCCCCACCAACTTTACCTTCCCATCTTTCTGAGTCTCCAGAGTCTATTATTTCGCTCTCCACGTCCATGTATACACTTATTTAGCTCCCACTTATAAGTGAAAGCATGTGATATTTGGCTTTCTGTTTCTGAGTTATTTACTTAAGATAGTGGCCTCTAGTTCCAACCATGTTGCTGCAAAATATTAATACCTGTGTTCATTATTTTTTAGGGCTGAGTGGAATTCCATGGAGATATATATATATATATATATATATATATGATCTCACATGTTCTTTATCCAAGTATCTTTTGATGGACACTTAGGTTGATTCCATATCTTTGCTATTATAAATAGTGCTGCAATAAACATGTAAGTGCAGGTATCTTTTTTTTTCCTTTTGAGACAGAGTTTCACTCTTGTCTCCCAGGCTGGAGTGCAATAGCACAATCTCAGCTCACTGCAAGCTCCACCTCTTGGGTTCCAGTGATTCTTCTGCCTCAGCCTCCTGAGGAGCTGGGATTACAGGCACCTGCCACCATGCCTGGCTAATTTTTGTATTTTTAGTAGAGAAGGGGTTTCACTATGTTGGCTAGGTTGGTCTCGAACTCCTGACCTCAGGTGATTGCCTGCCTTGGTCTCTCATGAGCCACCACGCCCGGCTGCAGGTATCATTTTCATGTAATGATTTCTTTTCCTTTGGGTAAATACCCCATAGTGAGACTACTAGATTGAATTATAATTCTATGTTTAGTTCTTTGAGAAATCTCCGTACTGTTTTCCATAGAGGTTATACTGATTTATATTCCCACTAACAGTGTATAAGTGTTCCCTTTTCTCCTCTTTGCCAATGTATTTTTTTTTTTATTTTCTAATAATAGCCATTCTGACTGGTGTAAGATGATATCTCATGTGGTTTTAATTTGCATTTCTTTGATGATCAGTGGTGTTGAGTATTTTTTCCTATGCTTGTTAGCCATTTGTATGTCTTCTTTTGAAAAATGTCTGTTCATGTTTATTGCCCACTTTTTTTTTTTTTTGAGACGGAATCTCGCTCTGTCACCCAGGCTGGAATGCAGTAGTGTGATCTCGGCTCACTGCAAGCTCCACCTCCTGGGTTCATGCCATTCTCCTGCCTCAGCCTCCCAAGTAGCTGGGACTACAGGCACCCGCCACCATGCCTGGCTAATTTTTTTGTATTTTTAGTAGAGACGGGGTTTCACCATGTCAGCCAGGATGGTCTCGATCTCCTGAACTCGTGATCCGCCTGCCTCGGCCTCCCAAAGTGCTGGGATTACAGGTGTGAGCCACTGCACCTGGCCTATTGCCCACTTTTTAATGGGGCGGTTTGTTTCTTTTGTTGTTGAGTTCCTTGTAGATTCTAGGTAATATTCCTGAGTCATTTAATACCATCCTTTCTGTGGCACCACGAAAGTTTTGGCAATTCGACTCCCTTAAGTGTAGGCTACCTTTTGGCCCAGGTTTTAGTTAATCAACAAATAAACTGTTAGAGTCATTCCCAACCCCTCAGACAAACACACTAAATCTGGAATCTCTGCTACTGAAGCCATATTAATAAACTGAGTTTAATGCAACTTTATATTCCCTCCACCCTGATACCACACTCTTTTTTTTTTTTTTTTTTTGAGACAGAGTCTCGCTCTGTCGCCCAGGCTGGAGTGCAGTGGCACGATCTTGGCTCACTGCAAGCTCCACCTCCTGGGTGCCTCAGCCTCCTGAGTAGCTGGGATTACAGGTGCCCACCACCTCGCCTGGCTAATTTTTTGTATTTTTAGTAGAGACGGGTTTTCACCGTGTTAGCCAGGATGGTCTCCATCTCCTGACCTCGTGATCCGCTCACCTCAGCCTCCCAAAGTGCTGGGATTACAGGCGTGAGCCACCGTGCCCAGCTGATATCACACTCTTAAGATCCATCCCCATACAGTTTCACCAGTATCTGTCTATATAAATTGACAAAATCAGCCAATTCTTTTGGTGTGTATTGTTTGTCCTAAGTTTGTGTCTCACACATTGGAGTCTACTTTCACCTGAGTCTGATTACAGATTTAGAAGCAATGAGAGGTGTTAAAGGTAGATTGTCAGAAGGAACAGTAGTCCCTTGTAAAGCAACTACCTCAGGGGAGGTAGTATTACAGTTCTTCAGGCAGGGGTAGACTGACAACTTGCCCAGAATTTCAGGCCCAAAATTATCACCTTCATCAGAATCTACTCATATGTCCCCATCCCAATTTTCAGGGATGTCTTAATTTTATTAGGTTGGTACAAAAGTAATGGCAGTTTTTGCCATTGAAAGCAAACTCTAGGCCAGGCGCGGTTGCTTGTGCCTGTAATCCCAGCACTTTGGGAGGCCAAGGCAGGTGGATCACCTGAGGTCAGGAGTTTGAGACCAGCCTGGTCAACAGGGTGAAACCCCGTCTCTACTAAAAATACAAAAAAAATTTGCTGGGCACAGTAGTGGGTGCCTGTAATCCCAGCTACTCCGGAGGCCAAGTCAGAAGAATCGCTTGAACCTAGGAGGCAGAGGTTGCAGTGAGCTGAGATCATGCTATTGCACTCCAGCCTGGGTGACAAGAGTGAAACTCCGTCTTAAAAAAAAAAAAAAGTAAACTCTACAAGGCTGGAAATTTAATTTGAGATGTTTCAGCCCTCCATAGAGTTTAGATTTTGGTTTGGTTAGATTTTGAGTTTGGTTTTCTATAATACAATTTCTATGGCTATAAGATATAAAGATTTCTTTTAGAAAAGTCTAAGAAGATTTCAGGTCACTTATAGGGCCTTTGAGCCCATTCTTTCTCACTTCTGAGTGCTGGAGAACACTCATAAGCAACTCCATTATAGCCTTTTATCCACTAAAATTTTCTGTGACAGCAAATAGTCATTCAATTAAGGCTAAGGAAGACAAGTTACAATAAGATAAAGATAATAAAAAATAAAGCTACAGATAAATCTTAATAAAAACTGAGTGTCTGGGCATGGTAGCACATGCCTGTAGCCCAGGTACTGAGGAGGCTGAGGTGGAAGGGTTGCCTAAGCCCAGGAATTCAAATCCAGCCTGGGCAACATAGCAAGACCCCGTCTTAAAAAAACAAACAAATAAATAAGTAAATGAGTCTAATGAACTCATCTATTAAAAAAAAACTAAGGGTGGTATAATAAAAGGCACAGAAGACATTTTTAAAAGTTATGATGCATCTAATGACATTTTTATAAAATAACACTTTTATAAGAAAATACACATAAACATAGTTGGCCCATGGTGAGGTTAAATAAATTAAATCAATAATGGAAGAAATTGAGAACACTCAAATAATGTTTATTTGTCAAAATGGTTTCATAAGCAAAATGCTGTATCTTCAAGGTATAGATAATTCCTATGCTATTAAATCTACCTCAAAACATTGAAAAAGTAACTTTCCAAATTCACATTACAAAGGTCATTACAAAACTTGACAAGAATAGACAAACTATGCTTTCTTTAATCTCAACCAGATTAGTTGCAGCAGTTTTATCAAATAATTATCAGATCTCTCAAAATGTGAGGCCCTATGAAATACTGTGAGTTAAAATTACTTGATTTTCCGTCTGGGAAGTGAGGAGCGCCTCTGCCCAGCCCCTGCACCATCCGTGAAGTGGGGAGCGCCTTGGCCTGGCTGCTGGCTGCCGTGCAACCCTCTAGGTGTGAAGTGGCAGCTCTGTTTGGGATCTTTCTGCCCTCCCCAAGTTTGCATTTTCGACAGTAAAGTTTACTTTTAAATTAAAAGATTTAATTTGACGAAGATTTTTAAAAATTACTTGATTTTAAAACTGTGTACGGACTTTCAATTTCAGAATTGACAGACTAAGTTATTCAAATGGTTCAGACCATGGTTTTTTGTTCAAAGACACTGGGAAAGTGTAATGAGTTGAATAGTGTCCTTCCAAAATTCATGAACACCTAGAACCTCAGAATGTGAACTTATTTGGAAATAGGGTCTTTGCATACGTAATTAATCAGGTAAGTTCATACTGGATTGGGGTGGGCCCTGAATCAAATGACTTGGTATCCTTATAAGAAGAGGGAGGGACACACAGACACAGACACACACAGAGAAAGCCAAGTGAAGACAGAAGCCGAGACTGGACTTATGCTACCACAAGCCCAGGAACACCAGAAGCCACTAGGAACTGGAAGATAGAAAGAAGGATTCCCCTCTAGAGCTTTTGGAGGGAGTGTGGTCCTGTTCACGCCTTTGTTTCAGATTTCTGACTTCCAGAACTGTGGGAAAATAAATTCCTGTTGTTTTAAGCCACCCAGTTTGTAATGATTTTTACAGCAGTCCTAGAAAACAAATGTAGATTTAGGTATCAGAAGTGAATTGCTGCTGTAACAGATACCTACACATGAGTTGGTAGAAATATAAATGTTAACATGCATCTGGGAAGGTCTCAGAAATAAATGAACATGTTGTTGGATGCAAATTTGAAAATAGGCTTAGATTCAAGATAATGGCTACCTTTAGGTAAGCAAGAGGGGCTCAAGAGAGGCTTCTTTGGTGTTGATGTGGATGGTGTTTATAAGGGTGTTTACTTCATGATGATTATTTGATCTATACATTTACTTATTTGTTTTTCATTTTTTTCTGTTATATTTTCCAATAAATTTTTAAAAACTGTTGTATAGGTTTAGAACAATGTTAATGAGTTTGCTTAAGATTTGTCACTTAGAGATCTGATTGATTTAAAAGAGCAGAAGGTATCACTGTGCATTTTTGTTTGTTTGAAAGCTTCTCCACCTTTTGAGTTGATGACATGAAACCTCCTGTTCCTAACTAACCTTATTTGTCTGTCTAACATATAATATTGTATGCTTTACGACGTTGCTCTACTGATGCTGTCTTTGCCCATCTGTTTTGCTTTCTTGGGACCTGCCCCTTGTGAAAAACAGCTCCAAAGCCTGCCATTCATATGCACTGAAACATGAGTAAATACCTCAGCTTGTCTAAGAGATCTGTCTAATAAACAGCTATTGTAGCAAAAATTGAAGTACTCACTTCCCACTTTTGTCTTTTCTCCATTCAGAACAAGTACTGATGCCATCTGACAGTATTGTGTTTATTTAAAAACAAGTTGTATTACAACATGGATGAGCCATGGAAACATTATGCTAAGTGAAAGAAACCAGACGCATAAGACCACTTATTTTTTATTCCATTTAAATGAAATATCTAGAATAGGCAAATTCCTCAAGACAGAACGTAGATTAGTGATTATCAAGGCCTACGTGTAGGGGAAATGAGGAGTAACTGCAAATGGATATGGGGTTTCTTTTGAGGTTGATGTAAGTGTTCTGGAATTAGATAGTGGTGATGGTTGTACATTTTTTATGTACTAAAAATCACTGAATTGTAAACCATGAAAGGGTAAATTTTATGGTATGTGAATTATATCTCAATAAAGCTGTTATAAAAACTCAGCCCTGAGCCAATCACTTTAAAAAAAAAAAAAGCTCATCTTGTTTCTATGTCTAGAGAGATGACTGACTGGCTAGGGCATAAAGGTAGAATGAAAATTTCATTTTCATGGTACTCTTTTGTGCATTTAAAAATTTTATACCATGTATACATATTATCTATAAAAATTAATTAACTTAAAACAATTTTCAATATTATCAATTTGCTAAATATGTGGAAAGTTTTTACTCATGTAATACCAAAGTCAATCCATGCTACCTAAATATTGAAGAAAATTCTGTAGTCAGTATTTTAACATAATTTGAAAATGGATTATCAATGAACTCTTTATTAGAAAATATTGAAATGATTTTAGAAGTTGCCAGCCATTCAGAGTTGTAGTTGAGAATTCTGATTCCTATTCCTTTGTAAATATCCTGACTTTTCTTTCTGGGAGTACTTACGATTTTCCTGAAGTTCAGAAATTTCAGCACAATGTTTTCTTGCTTTATCAATACTGTTTTCTCTTGGATATCTCTGAAAATATGAACTACAGCAAGATAAAATGAGCCATTCTCCATAACAAAGGATTTATGATCTCTTTAAGTGATCATAAATGATAGCTGTTGGGCCAACTGCTTACTTCTGTAGTTTTGTTTTATTTTCTAGAGACAGGGTCTCATTTTGTCACCCAGGCTGGAGTACAATGGTACCATTGCAGCTCACTGCGGCCTCAAACTCCTGGGCTCAAGTGACCTTCTCACCTCAGTTTCCCTAGTAGCTGGGACTTCAGGTGTGCATCACCATGCCCTGCTAATTGATTCTTTTTTCTTTTTTTGTAGAGATGGGGTCTCACTATATTGCCCAGGGTTACTGCCATACTTGTGGATTGCCAGGTTAGCTCTGCAAGGTAAGAAGGAATTCCTCTGGACAATGTACGAGTCTTTTTAAAATGCATATCAGTCAAAGTACAGTATAGTAGAAACCAAAACCACTCTGTTTTTGAGCAGAAAAAATTTAGTAGATGGAGTTAGATATAAACTCAATATCTAACCTGGAGAAGAAGTTAGGGAGCTGCTTCCTGAATTTTGGCTCTAAGGCTACACAACTGTATTTGCAATCCAGATGTCAGAAAGCTGATGCTGTTACTGTTTTTGTGGCTGCCCGAACCATAACCACCTAACAGCCACAACACTCATATCTAGACACTGGAACAAGTCAGCTAGTCACTCCATATTGGAATTCATGCCTATTGGAGTTTGTTTGTCCACATCTACACCTGCAGAAAGTTTGCTATTACCTCCCTCCTACTTTCTAAATATCACAGGATCCCTTGGGTGTTGCCTCACCAGCTGGAAACCTCTATGGCCAGCGGCGAGGCAACTCTGCTTGAGTTTTGTTCATGGCTGCTGGGCTCATTCTGCCCACTCAGCCTGGCAGGCTGCACTCAGCTCATGCTACTGGCTTAGATCCCATGCCCACCGAGGATGAGCCAGGCAGAGTGGTGAGAGGTATGTGAGTGAGTGAGTGTGGGGTCTGGCCACTGCGCATAGCCAGGCGCACCAACTGCTGCATGTGAGGTGGGCAGTTCCAGGTGCTGGCACAGGCACCGGCTCTCTGTGAGGCTGTAGCTGGACCAGGCATACTGCAAGTGGTTTATGCTGTGGGTACCGGCATCTGGATGAGGGGAACGCGATGGTGCCCCAAAACTTGGAGATGCCAGCAATGGCAGAGCCCCAAGGGTTGGGGAGGGTATGTTACAGATCTCTCGTTCCTGCCATCCATGGCACAGCGAGCCAGCCAGGAAAGTGGTGTTTCAGCCATTCATTCAGTGAGTCCTGAGTTCTTGTCCCGCATCCAGGAAGAATGAGGTTATGTGGCCAACTGGAGGGTGAGCAAGGCAGAGGAGAGCTTTATTTATTTTATTAATTTTTATTTTTTAATATACATAGAAAGTTTATTTGGGCCAAGCTTGCAGATTGCAATGCAGGAGCACAGATTCAAGTTGCCCTGAATATACTCCAACAAGCAGTAGTTACAAGTGGATTTAAAAAAAATTATTATTATACTTAAAGTTCTAGGGTACATGTGCACAACATGCAGGTTTGTTACATAGGTATACATGTGCCATGTTGGTTTGCTGCACCCAACAACTCGTCATTTACATTAGGTATTTCTCCCAACGCTATAGCTTCCTCAGCACCCCACCCCCCAACAGGCCTCAGTGTGAGATGTTCCCCATCCTGTGTCCATGTGTTCTCCTTGTTCAACTCCCACTTATGACTGAGAACATGCGGTGTTTGGTTTTCTGTCCTTGTGATAGTTTGCTGAGAATGATGGTTCCAGCTTCATCCATGTCCCTGCAAAGGACATGAACTCATCCTTTTTTATGACTGCATAGTATTCCATGGTGTATACATGCCACATTTTCTTTATCCAGTCTATTATTGATGGACTTTTGAGTTGGCTCCAAGTCTTTGCTATTGTGAATAGTGCCACAGTAAACACACATGTGCATGTGTCTTTATAGAATGATTTATAATCCTTTGGGTATATACCTAGTAATGGGATTGCTGGGTCAAATGGTATTTCTAGTTCTAGGTCCTTGAGGAATCGCCACACTGTCTTCCACAATTGTTGAACTAGTTTACAGTCCCACCAACAGTATAAAAGCGTTCCTATTTCTCCACATCCTCTCCAGCATCTGTTGTTTCCTGACTTTTTTAATGATTGCCATTGTAACTGGCATGAGGTGGTATCTCCTTGTGGTTTTGATTTTCATTTCTCTGATGACCAGTGATGATGAGCATTTTTTCATGTGTCTGTTGGCTGCATAAATGTCTTCTTTTGAGAAGTGTCTGTTCATGTCCTTTGCCCACTTTTTGATGGATTGTTTTTTTCTTGTAAATTTAAGTTCTTTGTAGATTCTGGATATTAGCCCATTGCCAGATGGAAAGATTGAAAAATTTTCTCCCATTTTGTAGGTTGCCTGTTCACTCTGTGATAGTTTCTTTTTCTGTGCAGAAGTTCTGTACTTTAATTAGATCCCATTTGTCAATTTTGGCTTTTGTTGCCATTGCTTTTGGTGGTTTAGTCATGAAGTCTTTGCCCATGCCTGGGTCCTGAATGGTATTGCCCATGTTTTCTTCTAAGGTTTTTATGGTTTTAGGTGTTACATTTAAGTCTTTAATCCATCTTGAGTTAATTTTTGTGTAAGTGTAAGGACAGGGTCCAGTATCGGCTTTCTACATATGGCTAGCCAGTTTTCCCAGCACCATTTATTAAATAGGCAATCTTTTTCCCATTGCTTGTTTTTGTCAGGTTTGTCAAAGATCAGATGGTTGTAGATGTGTGGTGTTATTTCTGAGGCCTCTATTCGGTTCCATTGGCCTATTTATCTGTTTTGGTACCAGTACCAAGCTGTTTTGGTTACTGTAGGCTTGTGGTATAGTCTGAAGTCAGGTATGCCTCCAGCTTTGTTCTTTTTGCTTAGGATTGTCTTGGCTATGTGGGCTGTTTTTTGGTTCCATATGAAATTTAAAGTAGTTTTTTCCAATTCTGTGAAGAAAATCAGTGGTAGCTTTATGGGGATAGCATTGAATCTATAAATTACTTTGGGCAGTATGGCCATTTTGACGATATTGATTCTTCCTATCCATGAGCATGGAATGTTCTTCCATTTGTTTGTGTCCTCTTTTATTTTGTTGAGCAGTGGTTTATAGTTCTCCATGAAGAGGTCCTTCACATCCCTTGTAAGTTGGATTCCTAGGTATTTTATTCTCTTTGTGGTAATTGTGAATGGGAGTTCACTTGTGATTTGGATCTCTGTTTTTCTGTTCTTGGTGTATAGGAATGCTTGTCATTTTGCACCTTGATTTTGTATCCTGAGACTCTGCTGAAGTTGCTTGTCAGCTTAAGGAGATTTTGGGCTGAGACAATGGGGTTTTCTAAATATACAATCATGTCATCTGCAAACAGGGACAATTTGACTTCCTCCTTTCCTAATTGAATACCCTTTATTGCTTTCTCTCGCCTGATTGCCCTGGCCAGAACTTTCGATACTATGTGGAATAGGAGAGGTGAGAGAGGGCATCCTTGTCTTGTGCAGCTTTTCAAAGGGAATGCTTCCAGTTTTTGCCTATTCAGTATGATATTGGGTGTGAGTTTGTCATAAATGGCTTTTATTATTTTGAGATATGTTCCATCAATACCTAGTTTACTGAGAATTTTTAGCTTGAAAGCCTGTTGAATTTTGTCAGACTTTTCTGCATCTATTGAGATAATCATGTGGTCTTTGTCTTTGGTTCTGTTTATGTGATGGATTATGTTTATTGATTTGTGTATGTTGAACCAGCCTTGCATCCCAGGGATGAAGCCAACTTGATCATGGTGGATAAGCTTTTCGATGTGCTGCTGGATTCAGTTTGCCAGTATATTATTGAGGATTTTTGCATCAATGTTCACTGGGGATGTTGGCCTGAAATTCTCTCTTTTTGTTGTATCTCTGCCAGGCTTTGGTATCAGGATGATGCTGGCCTCATAAAATGAGTTAGGGAGGATTCCCTCTTTTTCTATTGATTGGAATAGTTTCAGAAGGAATGGTACCAGCTCCTCTTTGTACTTCTGGTAGAATTTGTCTGTGAATCTGGTCCTCGACTTTTTTTCGTTGGTAAGTTATTAATTATTGTGTCAATCTCAGAACCTGTTATTGGTCTCTTCAGAGATTCAACTTCTTCCTGGTTTAGTCTTGGGAGGGGGTATGTGTCCAGGAATTTATCCATTTCTTCTAGATTTTCTAGTTTATTTGCGTAGAGGTGTTTATAGTATTCTCTGATTGTAGTTTGTATTTCAATTTTGGATCTTTCCTGCTTTCTCTTGTGGGCATTTAGTGCTATAAATTTCCCTCTACACACTGCTTTGAATGTGTCCCAGAGATTCTGGTATGTTGTGTCTTTGTTTTCGTTGGTTTCAAAGAACATCTTTCTTTCTGCCTTCATTTTGTTATTTACCCAGTAGTCATTCAGGAGCAGGTTGTTCAGTCTCCATGTAGTTGTTTTGAGTGAGTTTCTTAATCCTGAGTTCTAATTTGATTGCAGTGTGGTCTGAGAGACAGTTTGTTGTGATTTCTATTCTTTTACATTTGCTGAGGAGTGTTTTACTTGCAATTATGTGGTCAATTTAGAATAAGTGCAATATGGTGCTGAGAAGAATGTATATTCTGTTGATTTGGGGTGGAGAGTTCTGTAGATGTGTTTTAGGTTCGCTTGGTCCAGAGCTGAGTCCAAGTCCTGGTTATCCTTGTTAATTTTCTGTCTCCTTGATCTGTTTAATATTGACAGTGGGGTGTTAAAGTCTTCCATTATTATTGTGTAGGACTCTAAGTCTCTTTGCAGGTCTCTAAGGACTTGCTGTATGAATCTGCGTGCTCCTGTATTGGGTGCATATATATTTAGGATAGTTAGCTCTTCTTGTTGAATTGATCCCTTTACCATTATGTAATGGCCTTCTTTGTCTCTTTTGCTCTTTGTTGGTTTAAAGTCTGTCTTATCAGAGACAAGGATTGCAACCCCTGCTTTTTTTTCTTTCCATTTGCTTGGTAGATCTTCCTCCATCCCTTTATTTTGAGCCTATGTGTGTCTTTGCAAATGAGATGGATCTCCTGAATACAGCACACTGATGGGTCTTGACTCTTTATCCAATTTTCCAGTCTGTGTTTTTTAATTGGGGCATTTAGCCCATTTACATGTTGGCTAATATTGTTATGTGTGAATGTGATCCTGTCATTATGATGCTAGCTGGTTATTTCACTTGTTAGTTGATGCAGTTTCTTCATACCGTCGATGGTGTTCACCACTTGCCATGTTTTTGCAGTGGCTTGTATCAGTTATTCCTTTCCATGTTTAGTGCTTCCTTCAGGAGCTCTGGTAATGCAGGCCTGGTGGTGACAAAATCTCTCAGCATTTGCTTGTCTGTAAATAATTTTATTTCTCCTTCACTTATGAAGCTTAGTTTGGCTGGATATGAAATTCTGGGTTGAAAATTCTTTTCTTTAAGAATGTTGACTATTGGCCCCCACTCTCTTCTGGCTTGTAGGGTTTCTGTTGAGAGATCCACTCTTGGTCTGATGGGCTTCCCTTTGTGGGTAACCAGACCTTTCTCTCTGGCTGCCCTTAACGTTTTTTTCCTTCATTTCAACCTTGGTGAATCTGACAATTATGTGTCTTGGGGTTGCTCTTCTCAAGGAGTATCTTTGTGGTGTTCTCTGTATTTCCTGAATTTGAATGTTGGCCTGCCTTGCTAGGTTGGGGAAGATCTCCTGAATAATATTCTGAAGAGTATTTTCTAACTTGGTTCCATTCTCCCCATCACTCTCAAATACACCAATCAAACATAGATTTGGTCTTTTCACACAGTTCTTGGAGGCTTTGTTCATTTCTTTTCACTCTTTTTTCTCTAATCTTGTCTTCTGTCTTTATTTTAACCATTTGATCTACAATCGCTGATATCCTTTCTTCTGCTTGATCAAATTGGTTATTGAAGCTTGTGCATGCTTCACGCAGTTCTTGTGCTATGGTTTTCAGCTCCGTTAGGTCATTTAAGCTCTTCTCTACACTGGTTATTCTAGTTAGCCATTCATGTAACCTTTTTTCTAGGTTTTTGCCTTCTTTGCAATGGGTTAGAATATGCTCCTTTAGCTAGGAGAAGTTTGTTATTACTGACCTTCTGAAGCCTTTTTCTGTCAACTCTCAAACTCATTCTCCATCCAGTTTTGTTCCCTTGCTCGAGAGGAGCTGTGTTCCTTTGGAGGAGAAGAGGTGTTCTGGTTTTTGGAATTTTCAGCCTTTTTGCTGTGGTTTCTCCTCATCTTAGTGGTTTTATCTTCCTTTGTCTTTGATGTTGGTGATCTACGGATGGGGTTTTGGTGTGGATGTCCTTTTTGTTGATGTTGATGCTATTCCTTTCTGTTCATTAGTTTACCTTCTAACAGATGGGCCCCTCAGCTGCAGGTCTGTTGGAGTTTGCTGGAGGTCCTCTCCAGACCTTGTCTGCCTGGGTATCACCAGTGGAGGTTGCAGAACAGCAAATATTGCTGCCTGATCTTTCCTCCAGAAGCTTTGTCCCAGAGGGGCACCCACTTGTATAAGGTGTCTATCGGCTCCTAATGGGAGATGTCTCCCAGTCAGACTACAGGGGGGTCAGGGACCCACTGAGGAGGCAGTCTGTCTGTTAATGGATCTCAAATGCCACGCTGGGAGAACCACTGCTCTCTTCAGAGCTGTCAGGCAGGACGTTTAAGTCTGTAGAAGTTGTCTGCTGCTGCCTTTTGTTCAGATATGCCCTGCCCTGAGAGGTGGAATCTAGAGAGGCAGTAGGCGTTGTTGAGCTGTGGTGGGCTCTGCCTAGTTTGAGTTTCCCTGCCTCTTTGTTTACACTGTGAGCACAGAACTGCCTACTCAAGTCTCAGCAATGGTAGACGTCCTTCCCCCCGCCACGCTCCAGCGTCCCAGGTTGATCTCAGACTGCTGCACTAGCAACGAGCAAGGCTCCATGTGTGTTGGCCTTGCCGAGCCAGGCACAGGAGGGAATCTCCTGGTCTGCCTGCTGTGAAGACTGTGGGAAAAGCACAGTATTTGGGCAGGAGTGTACAGTTCCTCCAGGTACAGTCATTCACAGCTTCCCTTGTTTAGAAAAGAGAAATCCTCCGACCCCTTGAGCTTTCCGGGTGAGGTGACACCCCACCCTGCTTTGGCTTGTCCTCCGTGGGCTGCACCCACTGTCCAACCAGTTCCAATGGGATGAACCAGGTACCTCAGTTGGAAATGCAGAAATCACCCATCTTCTGCATCGATCTTGCAGGGAGCTGTAGACCGGAGCTGTTCCTATTGGGCCATCTTGGAAGTGCCCCCCCAAAGAGACTTACTGAGAGACAGAACAGCCCTCAGTGAAGAGGAGACCCAAAATACGTAGCTCCCATCCTCAGGCAGGTAGTCCTGAAATGTGTCTGAGTGTGGCTGAGTCTGGGGTTTTTATGGGCTCAGAATGTACAAAGTGCATGCTGAGTGGTCTATGGGTGGGCCCAGAAAAAGCACCATCTGATTGGCTGAAAAGCATCAAGGAAGTTCTCACTCCTGGTCATGGACTCTACCCAGAACTGGTAGCCTGGCCCACAGGCTTCAGGCCATCCCTGGCTTGAAGGTTGGTCCTCACTGGGGACCTACCCTTTCCCACGTAGGAACCTGTCTGCCTCCCACCACCATCAAAACCTTGAAACCCCATCTAATTGGTGGAATCTAAATCATATCTATAATCCTAGTTTTAAGTGAGTCTGAGAAATGTAGTTTTTATTCTAACATGATCTGTAATACAGAGGAAGAGGTGAGAATGAAAGTCACCTGCTAGTGGACAATATCTAGCCCAATTTTATGCTTTGTTTACTCAGCAGCCAGATATATCCTTCTATCCATAAACCTCCCCACAGTAACAATAGCAATAAAACCACTACCACCAAACATAAGGTAACTCTTCCTAATAGAGATGAAAACACTGTCTCCTTCAGGGTCAGAATTTGTCCTTGCCCCTTGGAACATACTGAGATCTGATTCCATTTATAGGGATGCAGTGAGAGGATGAAATAGAGATGAGCATGAGGAGAATCAGCATCCCTTTCCAAAGTAATGAACTCAGGTGAGTCCATTCATTACAGTGTCTTCAACAAGGCAGGTAGCTTCACCAAGAAAGAAGGGTCTAATTCTACTAAGAAAATGAGGCTCTGAGATTTTGAGGCTTGATTTTTCAATTCTCAAGGTACCATTCTATCCCAATAAATATCCTAAATTCTTACAAAGTTGCCTAAAACCTGCAACTTATGTATTCAGATTTATCGATTGTTAATGATATCAGTCCTATGATGACATGGGATGAAATTAATTTAGAGTAGTAGTTTTCACTGGAGGGGTGAGTGATGGTGGTGCCACTGTTGTTGGTAGTGATTTGGCTCCCCAGTGGATATTTGGCAATGTATGTCCATTTTGGGTTGTCACAATTTGGGTTAGGGAGAGCTGTTAGTGGCATCTAGTGGATAGAGTCCAGAGGTACTGAGATATCCTACAATGCATAGGACAGCCTTCCTCAGCCTTTTGCCACAGGGCTAAAGAATTATCTGGCCCATCAATAATGACAAAGATAAGAAATCACAGAAGCTCTCTGTGCGTTGGAACAAGTTTTGAGTCAAGCAGTTAAAGTCAGCTGGATGTAGTTGCTCACACCTGTACCCCCAGCACTTTGAGAGGCTGAGGCAGGAGGATCAGTTGAGCTCAGGAGTTCAAGCCCAGCCTTGGCAACGTAGCGAGGTCCCATGTCACATTCAGAATTTTTTTTTAAAAGTTAAAACCCTGGGCTTGTCATCATTGTTCTCTAATTTTTCAAAGGCTGTCAGAACTGCCACCTCAGCCCACCCCAGTCCATTTATTTCTTATTTCCATTTTAGTGTTCTATCATAACAAAGAATTGCTAACAGATCTTGTGTTCAACAGGCACCTTATTTCAGGTGAAGACATATGATAATTTAAGTAAGTGTATTACCACTGCATGTCTTGGACTACCAATATCTTATTTTCCACTGGTAATCAAGATATCATTGCCTTTAAATCCAAACTGGGTCAAATAATAAATATCAAATTCCCAGTGTTGAAGTTTTATTTCTTTATTTTTTGAACATCTTTATATACCAACTATTGTATCAGACAAAATTAGTATAGCAAATAGAAAACACTATATATATTTCACGTAGAAAAATATTTTGGTACGTACAAAATCATTTAAAAGACTGAAGAAGTGAAAGTCAGAGATTCAAGGAAATTTTCAGTTTCAAGATCATATAACTGTAGCTATGATCTAGAGGTCAGAAAATTAGTGCAGCTGTTGCTGCTAACCCTCTCCACAACTGCTCCTCCACCTTGCCCTTATACCTTTGAATGAAGCTAGTGAATATGGATTCTATTCTTATAGATGATTGAGCTTGTTTTCTGCTGTTACAGCTACACAAACATGGCCTCTGCCTCCCTTACATTTTCTAAATATCAAGATGCCCATGGGATACCTAATACATTTGAATTAAGTAATTGTTTAAAGTTTTAAAAAATTTGGTTTCTCCAATGTTGTTAGTTTTGTTTAAATATTTAATGATTCTTGGTTGTCTATATATATTTGTGTTCATAGTATATAATATGTAGTGTTGGTGGCCAGAATTGATGTACTTTGTCCAAATAAGAAGCCCTGTTCACCTGGCAGAGAATAAATTCAAGTTTTCATTATAGGTATACTGGTTCTGATGGTTGTGTATTTGTTTGTAGGGTTGAGGAAGTTGGTGGTATAGGGAGGTTACATGTAAGTAGGCTCTTCTTTATAATTTATGAGTAGTTTCTATGCTGGATCTTCCTCTTTCAGCTATTAAGACAACTGAAAGTCAATGAGGTTACTATCAGTCTCCTTCATATAAACCTGTTTTCCATTCTGGTAATCTCTGAAGTTAGACTTCCCCCTTAGTAGAGCTGTACTCGAAGTTTTACTCAGGAGAGAAATGCTATTTTCAGTTCCTCTGACAACAGAATTACTATGTGGCTCTTTTCCTTCTAATGAATTATCCAGTCTACTGTCCAAGTCTCAGCCCTTCTCACAACCCTCATTGTCTCTTACCTAAGTGTTATGCAGATAATTTATTGGAAAAACTCACTTTAGTGATTCTTCTCTTTGATGATTCATCACCTGGATGAATTTATTAGCTCCTTAGTCTGTTGGATTTTGTTGGCAATGTGGACCTACTTCCCGAACTGTCAAAATTCCTCCATAGCCCTCAAAAGTCTGCTGGTGACATTATTCTCAGGTTTATAGCAATGCTATGATTTTATGGATTTATTTCTATTTGTATATTTCTTCTGTGATTTCTGTGTATTTTGGGGTGAGGTAATTCACATGTTCAATTAGTTCAATTAGTTGTGAACCAGCACTATTATCCTTAGATTTACAGCAAACTAATTTTACTTTCTTGGCTTCTTAAAAAATTAATCAGGATCTTCAGTTTCTCTCTCAACAAAATAAGACAATTCACTTTTTTCTTCATTTATCTTATTTTACTTTCCCTAAGCACTCCATCTCTTTATCCCCTACTTCTTGGATTTGGTTACAATAATTTAGAATTATGACCCCTCTAGTGTGCATATCCTTGCTTAATAAAACTGTATTAAATCCCACAATCTCAGTGTTGACAATTATTCACAATTAATTCTAACTGTTATTTTCTTTTTCTCTTACATCATTTTTTCATTGCATGTCCTCTAATTTCTTGGATTTAAAAGACTTTTTTCTTAGAGTAATTTTGGAAATAGGGTACACTGTTATCTGCCTCTCAAAACTTTAAGTAACCAGACAGGTTATTAATATTATTTCCAGATTCTGGGTGATGAATCAGAGGCTCAATGTTGACTTTTTTTAAGGTAACACAAATTCAGTGGCAAAGCCTAGACCCAAATTCGGATCTCCAGACTCTTAAGTTTGCTGTCTTTTGTATACATATTTGTTTCTTTTTCTTATAGTAGGTGTCCACAACAAGCTGTTTACTATCTTTTGTTGGAGTAGTTTGAAAGATCATTTTTAAATATAGATCTCTGCTTTTCATTATTATTGCTGATGCTTGTACAGTCATATTCAGTTTGCTTAGTTAGGCAGAATTGTGGACATTAAGAATATTATTTGGCAAAATCCTACATTGAGGCAGTTTGTGGTTGCTGTTTTTTGGAAATAATAATTATTATATAATTCTTCTTCTTTGTGTAGTCATGCATAAATATCTCGAATTTGAATACCTGGCAACTAGAATAAAAGAGAAACATGATGGATTACATAACATAAATATTCTACCAAGAAGATGGCAGAGCATTTGGAGACTCAAAATTTTCTGAGTTAAGACTGGGTGCGGTGGCTCACACTTGTAATCCCAGTACTTTGAGAGGCTGAGGTGGGCGATCAGTTGAGGTCAGGAGTTGAAGACCAGCCTGGCCAACATGGTGAAACCCTGTCTCTACCAAAAATATAAAAATTAGCCAGGGATGGTAGCAGGCATCTGTAATCCCAGCTACCAGGGAGGCTGAGGCAGGATAATCACTTGAACCTAGGAGGCGGAGGTTGCAGTGAGCTGAGATTGCTGCCACTACGCACTCCAGCCGGGGCAACAAAGTGAGACTCTATCCCCCTACAGCCCCCCCAAAAAATTCTGAGTTAAGAATGCCAAGAGTAATTTATCATGTATGCCTTAAAGATGTTCAAAAGAATATTATTGGAGGTGCTATTATAGCCAGTTTACAACCAATAAAGACAAATTCTTTATATGACATAAAAATGTAATTTCCTTTATAAATATGGGTGCAAAAATCAACAAAATACTAGCAAACTGAATCTAGCATCTATAAAAAGATTTATACAACATGACTAAGTAGAATTTATACTAGAAATGCAAGGTTGATTAAACAAATAAAAGTCAAGCAATATAATAATATGCCATATTGAAAAAATAAAGTACAAAAATCACATGATCATCTCCATAGACAGAGAAGGAGTATTTAATAAAATTCGAAGCTCTTTCATGATAAAAACAATTGGCAAACTAGGAACAACAAGAAAGTTCCTCCACCTGAAAAAGGGCATCTATGAAAAACTATAGATAACATAAGACTAAGTAGAAGACTGAAAGTTTTCTTCCTAAAGTCAGAAACAAGACAAAGAAGTCTTTCCCTCACTACATTTATTCAACAATGTTCTGCAGGTTCTAGGCAGAGCAATTAGGCAAGAAAAAGAAATAACAAGCATTCAAACAAGGGAGGGAAAAGTTCAAGCCCCTTCATTTAATATCATTTCCTGGAAGTTGCACGTACTGTTTCTGCTGACATGCAATTGGCCAGAACTTAACTGCATAACTCCAAGCAACATCAAGAAAGTTGGTATATTAAGTCTTTATTCTTTGAAAACTTATACCCAGTTAAAATTTGGAGCTTCCATTTTGGAAGAAAAAGGAGATAATGGGTATTGGGAGACAATCAGCAGTTCTTTCCATGTTTATTGAATGCAGGTCAAAAAAAGGAATTAGATAATTTTTTTCTTTTCTTTTTACTTTTCTTTTCTTCTTCCCTTTTTCCCTCCCTCTCTTCCTTCCCTCCTTTTCTCCTTCTTTCCTTCTCTTATTTTCTTTCAATACATGAATTGCAAAAGATTAGTAACCTAAATGCAATATTGTCTTCTGGATTGGATCTTGGAACAGAAAAAAGGACATTAGTAGGAAAATTAGTGAAATATAAATAAAGTGTTTAGTCAACAAAACTGTACTCATGTCAGTTTCTTAGTTTTGATAAATGTATTATGGTTATATAAGATACTGATATTAGTGGTAGCTAGGTGAAGGATGTACAAAAACTCAGTATTATTATTGCACTTTTTGGTAAATCTGAGATTACTTCAAAATTAAAAGTTAAAAAAAATGATTGCTGATATCCAATGGCCACAGGTTTGGAAAACTAGAAAGAACTCTTATCCACTCTTGGTGATGTATATATTAGTACAGACTTTTTTTTTTTTTTTTTGAGACGGAGTTTCACTTTTGTCACCCAGGCTGGAATGCAGTGGTGTGATCTCTGCTCACTGCAACCTCTGCCTCCCAGGTTCAAGTGATTCTCCTGCCTTAGCCTACCAAGTAGCTGGAATTACAGGTATGTGCCACCACGCCTGGCTAATTTTTGTATTTTTAGTAGACACAGGGTTTCATCATGTTGGGCAGGCTGGTCTCGAACTCCCAACCTCAGGTGATCCACCCACCTCAGCTTCCCAAAGTGTTGGGATTACAGGCGTGAGCCACCGCGCCTGGCAGTACAGTTTTTCTAGAGCAACTAGGTGTTATTTATTAAAGTAAATGAATTAATACATTTTGATTCCGAAAATCTCCTTCTAGAAATTAGTTTTACATAAACACGAATGCCAGATTTTGAATTTCTCTTTTAGATAATTCAGCATAATTGCTCCAAATAAATCTAAAAGGCTATTGTCAAACAGTGGAATATTTGGATTTATCATTTCATAGGTAAAACTATCAGTCCATGATATGGTTGGTGTTTAAAGTAGAATGGAAGTGAAATTCCCAGAGTGGAGTTTTTAAAATAACCAAGTTCCTAGGATTTTAACTGGAAGAATAAATATCTGAAAGGCAATGAATAGTATTAAGGATGGGATGCCACTTTTGCACCTTGAGAAAATGAAGTATGGAAGGATGAGTGGTTTTCATTTGAGAGGGCTGCAGGGTAACTGTTTCTATTTCAGATGAGGAGGTAAAAGAATGGTCATTGAAAAGGAAAAAAGTTTACTAAGTAGGTTATACATTTTGGAATAGAAGTTTCTATAGCATAATAGAAAATTTGAGAGGACACATAGCAATGATAGTTTGGGTGAGAGTGAGGCAGGAGAATAGGGTGTGGAGGCAGGGAACCTAAGGATGTGTCACTCCGACTTCCTAGAACTAAATTGAAAGGAAACCCCTAACTTTCCATGCCTAAGTAACAAAAGGACCAGAGGCTACTCCGTTTGCAAACCCCCTCTTTTTCTGCAGGGCAGATGGGAAATTGGCTGTTGGCAACAAATCAGACTGATTGCAGGCGAGTCTTCCTTTGCATAGAAGTATCACTTTGTAACTTCACCATCCGCAACAAATCAAACTGATTGCAGGGGAAATCTTCCTTTGCATAGAAGCATATCACTTTGTAACTTCACCCCAGCCTCTGACTGATTGCTTTTTGCACCAATGTTTGCACAGGAGCATGACCTTTGTAACTTCACTTCAGTCTCTGGTTGTCTGCTTTCTGCAACCAATCAGACTGATTGCGCGTTACTTCATTTACATGAGGTGAGCACTAGGTGGCCAATAGGAAGCTTCTAGAGGGTATTTGGACTCAAGATTCTGTATCCGGGCCCTTGAGCCGCTGCTCAGGTCGCTCCTGTACAGAGCATGCTTTAAGTTTCAATAAATCCCTGCTTTTGTTCTTTTGTTGCTTCATTCTTTCTTTGCTTTGCTGGGCGTTTTGTCCAATTCTTTGTTAAAAACGCCAAGAACCTGGAAAACTTGCAGTCACGACCCTCTACCGGTGACAATATCATTTAATTATTGGTAGTGGCTTAAGGTAGCAAACATCCCTTTGTGGAAAGTTTACTCAGTAAATCCTTAAAAAACAGATCAGAAACAAAAACTGGCCTCCCAGGGATCTGGACTCAGGAGGTGAATTAGGCGCGGAGAGGGCGGAGCCTTTGGGGTTTATGGGCGGAGTTGCAGAGGGTTTGGCGGGGACCTCCGCTTCCGCTTGGCACGGACCTCTGCTTCCGCTTGGCACGGACCTCTGCTTCCGCTTGGCACTACTCGGCTCCGGTCGCCTCCGCGCGGCTCCCTGGGCTTCGACTCGGCTCTGTTCGGCTCCTGCTCGGGAAGGGTGCGCGGGGGCGAGTCCTGCGCATGCGCCCTCAATTCCTGCTGCTCTCAGGGCTGCGCTCAGCCTCGTGTTTTCACTTCCTTCTCCTCAGAGCTGTATCCGGGTCGCTACTTTCCCTATTGTCTGAGGCAGCCGGCCTCGCGCTGTGCAATTTCTGGTCTTTTGTTGCTTCTGGTCCAGGCTAATAAAGTTTTTCTTTCTTTAATTTTTTTTCTTCTAGTTTTAACGGGAGAAATTAACTCCCCAGGGCCGCCGAGTTGACTGCGCTGCCTGGGCCGGAGGTCTTCTCCGGCCAGGGAGCGCTGTGGGAAAGGGCTCGAGCGGCCAGGGCCAGGCGAGGCCGGGGGGGCGGGGGGTTAGGGGACCGCGGGGCTACTCTTGGGAGCGCCCCTGTCCGGCTGGCTGCGCGCTGGTTTTAAATAGCATCTTTCGGACTTGTCTTCGCGGCCCCAGTCCCCGACCTCGGCGCTGCTTGGGCTCCTGCAGCCTCTCCCTAAGTGTCCTCCAAACGACCACCTCACGGATTCCTTAGTAAGTGTGTCCGAGGCCTCTGCGGCGAGAGATCCATTTCAGTCATTCTAGAAGTCAGGGCCGGTTGGGAGCAGGGCAGGGGTGGGAGAGCCCTGCGGGAAAGCTGGATCGGTGGACCCTCGCCCTCCATGGTTCGTGGGAATGAAGCCCGCTTCTTTTATTCCCTGATTTTTGCCGTTTTTATTGACTGTTACGATGTCTAAGTGGGGGATTACGAGGAAGGTGCAGAAACATCTCGAAAAGATGAGCAAGAGGGTCAGCTTCGATTTTAGCTCGTCTGAGTTGGCGTTGGCAGCATCAGGGCTGGAGCCGCCTTTGAAACTGCCCGTGGAGCTGTCCAGCCCTCCCCACCCCACTTGTGCATCCCAACCTTCTCCTGATCCCTTTTGCTGAGAACTCAATTAGACAAAAATTCCTTGTGCGAGGTCATCTTTATGTTCTCTTAGCACCACAACTCTCTCCTGTGTTTGGTGTGATTATGAATGACAATGTAATTTTTTTCTCTTCACAGTGGATCGCAGCTCCAAGAGGAGGCAGGTGAAGCCTTTGGCAGCTTCTCTGCTGGAAGCTCTTGATTATGATAGTTCAGATGACAGTGATTTTAAAGTTGGAGATGCCTCAGGTAAATATTTCCTTCTCTCTTTCCCTTTCCCAGCTTTCTGGAGTTAGGCTTATTTTTAGACTTTTTAAATCGGTTTTGATTAAAATGCCAATTTTAAGTGAAAGCACGTAAACTTCATTTATTTTGTCCATTTGATTTCCCATTTTGCCTTTAGATCCTGTCACTAGACCTATAATTGCTTCTGTTTTCCTCAGAGATAATTAGCAGTCAGGGGAAGGACTTTTTCCAAAGATGCAAAAGGATTTCTCTGTTTTACACCTTAAAATATATTTATGCTTATATTATAGAGGAAAAAACTGAAAGATATCCCGAAGTAGAAAAGTATCCTGAGAGGTGTGTGGACCATTAATAGTCCCTGAGCAGGGTTCTTCTTTTTTCAGATCACTTGACAATCTCTTAGGGGAGTTTTACTTTTTTTGTGTATTAGCTCTTTTACTAGCATAAAATTGACCAGAGTGAGTTGCACTTTAAATTATAGTAGGTGCTGGACCTTGTGGATTGGGCCTTTCAGATATCTCTGAAGTATAAGTCATGCGTGCTTGCTCACTATATTTAGTAATTTTAAAAACTTTTTTTAAAGGTCGTATGTTCACATTGTACTAAACTGGAAAACACAAAAGTATGGTTTTCCTTTGTATTTTCTGTTCAATGTACCTTATGTATATAATATATACAGTTTCAATTGAAGGAATCTGAGAAACAAAAATTATGTTTAAATATTTTATGGGAAAAATACTGATAAACATGAACAATAAAAATTATGTGTAATTCCACCTCTTTTGAAAATTTTAATAAAGTGAGATGAAAATTTAAATAAAATGAGAAGTAAAAGCCTTTCCAATTTCATCTCTTCAACAGTTTTTAAATATCCTTCCAGAGAGTTTGCTGTGCTTAGTCACATTTCTCCTCCTTCTGGTTTTCCCTTGTCTTTTTCCTGCTAGGGATAGTAGGAAGGGATGAATGAAATTATATTACTGTTGCTACTTTTAGTAGCATCAACAGCAGAATTTGCATTGTGATTTACTGATAACTTTTTGTTTGCATAATCTCATTTAATTTTCACAGTAACTTAGTGAAGGAGATACTATTTTACAGGTAACAGGGGTATTGAGTTTAAAGAACTGGCATGAGGTCACTCAGGCAGTAACAGATCCAATGGATTTGACTTCAGAATTTAGTCTGTTTATCTGCTTGGATCCCAAGAGTTGATGGACGGAATTTTAAACAGAAACTGAATATTTGGTTACTAATTGAATTCATCCCCAGCAATCAAAAATTGATAAGTTTATCTTGATTAACTGTTTTTTATCCTTTGCTTCTCAGCTTTTTATCTCCCATTTAGTTGGTTTGCTGATGTTTGGTATTTCCAAAGAAGGGAAGGGGAAGGGAAAGGAGGTAAAATTTAAATCTTGTTCTCTTGGTAAAGACCTTGGCAGATAAGAATATTCCTGGCTAGGATATAGTTTTGGTTTGTTATGGTTGTGGTTGTAAACTTTGACAAACATAGTTGGGTCGTGGAAGTTACGAATTCTTTGAATATGGGAACAATTCTAAAACTTACATTAAGTATTACATAATTATGTGACAATAAATCTTGACTTTATGGACAATTTGTTTCTGAGGTTTGTTCATTGAGATGGAGTATTCACAGGTATCGCTTCTTTTTCAAGTGGTAAAACAATCTGATACAAACATAAAGTACTTTCTCAAAATATTTTATGATATCAAGCTAAGTAGAGATTTCTGACCTTGTTAAATCCTAATTATAATTGAAGAGAACTGTTATTTGTAAAAAATGATAGGATGAGTTTTGTTAGGTTGATATATCTGTATATCCCTTAAACACACTAAAAATATTTACTTTCTGTTCCCTCTTGTAATATAATATCTAGTATGCTGCACTCATAATTTACCTTCCTGGCCCCCTGGGGAGCTTAAATTTGTGACCTATGGTCTCAGGTCACAAATTTATATGTATAGTTCTTGGTATTTATTGTAAAAGGGAATTTAGAAGAAAATGATTGTATTTAAAATGATTAGTAGTCAACAGAAATTGAATCATATTTTTGACTCTTGTTTTAGTAGCATTGATGCTCTGCATAGCTGAGATATTGGCTTACTCTAGATTACCATTGTTTTCCATTTGAATCTTTTCTGTGCCTGAGATAGTATATATTTAGTTGGAGTCTTACAGAGAATAAGACATTTGTCCTATCACTGGTTTCCACACATGTTGAAGTTGTGGATTCCCAACCCTACTTATGAATAGGAGATTAAATTGGAAGTAGAGAAACGGTAGCTAAACATCTGTCTGATCATATCTTCTTTCAAAACAACTTCTAGAAATGACTTATTGAATGAACTATGGACTTCCTTAGAACTTAATATTAAAGTGGTTAGATTGGTTGGCCTTAATTTTGGCTAACTGGAGTCCGTGGATCAATTTCTTCTTACCTTCATCTTGAAATCTGAAATTCTGACTGTGAAACTTTTTATATTTCTGTTTGGTTTTAAGAATAAATATAGAAAACATTTGCAGATAAACATAATTTAACTCTATCATAAAATAGGAACCAATCAACATTGGTAAAGAATGACCCACCCGTAAGATTGGCAAGCGATTATAAGCCTGTACCTTTAGAAAATTATGAAACTGAAGATAGTTTATATTTTATTTTTAATGCAAAAGCAAAAGTAAGCTTCTCATTTTTGATTGAAAGCAGTCAATAAAGTTTGAAATGAGTAAGTCCTAAAATAGGGTATATATGCATTAGAATTATGGTGATAACCACCAGAAGAACCATATGTAGAAATGTTAGGTTGAACCATATGGAATTACCAGTTTTGTAGGTCCAAAACACACAGTCAAATATTAGCAATTTCATGGTTTGACCTAATTAAAGTGTTTATATTTGAGACTTGGGCATAGGGTTGGGTGTATGATAGGAGACTTATTTACATTTAGTTATCTGCTACATTAATTGAATGTTTTAAAGAATGTTTACATCTTTTTAAAGATGCAGACATGTATTACTTTTATTAACCAGACAGATTAGCCATGCCCTCTACCCCCATCCCCCACCAGGCAAAGTAAAATGGGGTTAACTTTAGATCTTGATCAAAAGTTAGTTTAGTTAGGCCATATTGCCAGGAAATAATTTAGTGAGAAGAGTCAGCCTGAGACTTTGGTGGTATTTTGTGCTTAATCTGACTTTGAATAAATGGATCAAGATGTGTTCATTGATTGTCCGTAGTTTAGCCGTTTGCTAGATGTTATGGTGAATTTACAAAACAGTAGTAATAATATTAGAATAAGTAAGTAAAATAACATATAAGTAAAATAAAAATTAGAATAATTAAATAAAATAATTGATACAAAGGATGGTTGATCACTTGTGTAGTTCAAGTCTTTCATAGGAAATGAGATTACTTTAGATTGATGTAGAACAATTTCATTGAGGAGAGGAGGTAAGAGTGGAACTATGAACAGAAGGATTTAGATAAACAGCAATCTTCGTGAGGCAAAAATTAAAAGTGTTGAGACTTGGAATTGTTTTTTATATTTGGGGATCAGTGTTGAGTAAAAGTAGAAGAGATAAGCCTGGAAAAATAGAATGAGGTCAAATTGTGGCCGTATATACGAGTTAATGGTTTCTCAACCTTGGTGCTATTGGCATTTTGTGTTGGATAATTTTTTGTTGTGGTAGCTTGTCCTGTACCCAGTAGGATGTTTAGCAACAACAACCCTTTCCTCTACTAGATGCCAGTAGCATCTTTCCTACCTGCCCCAGCCTCACCTCCACCCCCACTTCCACTGTTGTGGCAACTATTGTTTCCAGACATTGCCAGTTGTCCTCTGGGGGAAAAAAATGTTCCCATTTGAGTACCACTGGCTCATACAAACCAAGATGACATAGCTGGAACTAGAATCAGAAGTAGACGATGAGTTGTGTTGACTGATTGGCTGTCTTCAAGACATACACAGTTTTGGTCGAACATAGCCCTGGGATAGCTGTAAATAACTAGTAGAACAGTGATTGGTCTGTTATCTATTGTGTATATTTATAGTACTAACACTGTTGTACCAGATCAATGAACAGAATTAGATTGATGAAATTGATGAACAAATTTATATTGCATATATTGTATATTAACATAAAACTAAAATCATATTGATTTTGGTATGGGGAGAACATTGGATATAATGGTATTGATGGTTGATATTAATTAAATTAATTTTTATTTTATTATTTGATATTGTAAAGGGATTCTTGAAGGTTGGTGTTTTAAATTCTAATTTTAAAATTTATTTTATTTTTTTGTCTGGCCATTACCACTCAGAGGAGTTTTTAAAAATTCTGTAATGGTAAAAAATTTCTTAACTGTCTGTTAGTTGAAATAGCTATTGCTTGGAGAGATTCTGATATACTGTATGTTTGAGAAAGGTTATTGTTTATTTAACCAAATGGGAAGTAGGATTTCAATTTTAAAGATATATTTTTTTCAAATGTAAAAAAGGTTTATTGTAGACTTGAAATTAACTCTGTCTTTCTGCCTAAGATAATTTCTCCAGTCTATTTCTTTTTTTCCTTTCTCTTTTTTTTTTTTTGGAACATAGCACAGAGTCATTCTTTGATGACTAGGAAATTTTTTCTTTGCAGCCTATGGAAAAAATAGACATCCAAGGACCTTGATTTTTCTCATTGTCATTATTACCCAGCTATGCTTGTAAATATATACGGTTTATCTCCATCCCTCCAGTGCATATGTACAAAAAAGAAATAGTGACTAATCAGATGAAGAAGTTATTTTTCAGAGATCAGAGAAAGATAAGATTTGATATATTGCTGATCCCTATAGAAAGATAAAATTTGATATATTGCTGATCCCTATAGTTGGAGTCTGACTAATGTACTATATTTGGAGAATGAGGGGTTGGGTAAGCTATTAGGAGTTGGTTTTGTGGAAAAATGTCCATTCTTCTAATAATAGTTAACAAACATAAAACATTGAAATTTTTTTTAAAAATTGCTTTCTATTCAGGCATGGTTATAAATCAAAAACAGAATCAAGGAGTCTCAATTTACCTCCCATTTGAAAAAATAATTAACTAATTGGCATTGGCAACTACCAAAACAAAATCATAAAAATCTCTGACATTTTGTAAAATTTACCAAGTAATAGCAAATTTGGATTGGTCTCAATTTTGATCAGCTACCCACACTTCTGCCCCAGTTAATCTTTTGTGTCTATCGTGAAGTTTTGATTGGTAAAAAGCCTTCTAGAAGGTTGATCCAGAAGAAAAGTACCTTTTCTTTCATCTTCATCTCCTAGCTCTCTTAATTATGGCATTGCTTCCATTCTAGAGCCTAAGGTGTTTCAGTTTTCTTTAGTCAGTGTGCATAAAAAATCTGTGTCTTTGAAGTGTTTAGTCAACTCTGGTTATTATTTATTAAATCATAATTTTAAAATGTCTAGAGATTACTATTATTGTTATTTTTACCAGATGTGATTTTTCTTGGTAGGTTGGGTTTAATTGCTGTGAGTGGTTTACAAAATCATAATTTTCTTAATGCTTTAGAGACTGAAAAGAAGTCACTTGTTTGTGAGTAATATTGGGTCCACACTCTTGAAATCCAAGAAGCTCAAAAATCCAAATGTTTTGTAAAGTTGACACAAACTTACTTGATGGCAAAGCCTAACAGGAACTGGTAGGAGTTTATTTGTAGTATTTATTTCTCATACTCTGTAAATATTTATATTTTTCTCTGCAGAAATAATGTTTGATTATAGGATAATACCATAGACTTCACTGGGGGTATTAGTGTAATATATGGTGCATGTTCCATGTTACCCTTGAAAATCTGAGAAATTATGAATTCTGAAACACATCTGGTTCTTAAAGTTTCAGATAGGGAATTGCTGACCCGTATGATATTGCTCTTGTATCCTGTGCAAGGTTGTTTAGGATAAGAGTGTTTTTTTCAGAACAGTCCCAAGTAAGCTATGGATACCTACATGACAGTCGTGAGATTGATAATGATTTCATAGGGTCAGTCAGTATCTGTTAAATGTTAGTGTTTATTTTTTATGCAATTTTGCTTGCAGGATGTTTTTGTTAGCGGTCATTTGTATATGACTTGTGAGGTTCACTAGATACCAGATACTGATTACAGACAGCTTCCTTCAATTTTAGTGCTTAGTTAATTACAGAAGTTAAGCCTAGTTGAGTTAATAGAAATTAAAATGACGTGGAAACACTTTACTTTTTCCACCATTTTATCATTACCTTTTTCTTGGCTATAGGTGCAAAAAAATTCATCATCCTATGGATTTTACTGGCTAAGGCTTGACTGGTTTCTTCCCCATCTCCTACTGCTCCCTGTCCTCTTTCCCTCCTCCCATTTATTTCTCGCTTCAAATATTTTAGATTGTTATTTACTTGATTGGGTACAAAAAGAATGATTACTGAGTAATTACTGAGTAATGATTACTGAGTTACTAAGTAGTGTTGGGTTGAGAGGGACTGGGCTGCCCTAGGTAGGAGTGGAAGAAACCTGCTAGAAAGCTTATACTCCTGTGAGCTCTTTAATGTCTTCAGCCTAACTTTTTAGTAACCTCTGTGACTGCTCATTTTCAGGATGGACTGCTTTATTCATCAATTTCTTCCATTCTAGAGCATATAGTAGTTACTGTGTAGAAGTTTTGAAAGTGTAGTGACTCTTCTTTTATTGATATGAACAGTATCCTAATAAACAGGAAGATTGATAATTTCTCTTGCAACTTCCTTTTTCTGTGCCATTGCTATTGTCTCTTTTCACCTGTGTTCTTGGTATTCCTAAAATTTGTTCGGTATATTAGAGTTGTAGTATAAGTTGACTATCATAAATATCTATGCTCATTTTACTGGGTAAAGAGTAAAATAAATGAAGCAGTTTTATGGGTTAGATTTATCTTGTTTTGGTTTTGACTCAATACTTACAAGTCCATATAGTTTATAAAAGATGTTTAAGGGAGGAAGAATTTTGTCTGTATCATCAGTAAAATTAAAATCAAGTGCCCAATCTTGAAAGAAGCACATTTACTTTAAAAAATAATTGCCTTTTCGGTACCAAATATTGCCATATGACACAAAATAGTGCTTCTCTTTTCAAAGCATATTTTAATTTAGGGTTATATATATTCATCTTCATTAGCGCTATACTGAACTAAAACCATTGTATCAACTTCATTGATTTATTATTTGATCAGGTTGGGAATGTCTACCATTCTTTGACTTAAATTTGTTTATATTGTTTTGCAAGTTATTCACAAATTTTGGTGGTTTCATTTGTGTCAGCGTTGTGTGTGTGTGTGTGTATGTATATACATATGTGTGGTTTTTTTTTTCTCATATTTTCAACAGATTCTGAAGGGAGTGGTAATGGAAGTGAAGATGCTTCAAAGGACAGTGGAGAAGGTTCCTGTAGTGATTCTGAAGAAAATATTTTAGAAGAAGAACTGAATGAAGATGTTAAAGTAAAAGAAGAACAACTTAAAAATTCTGCAGAGGAAGAAGTACTATCATCAGAAAAACAGTTAATTAAAATGGAAAAGAAGGAGGAAGAAGAAAATGGAGAAAGACCTAGAAAGAAAAAGGAGAAAGAGAAGGAAAAAGAAAAGGAAAAGGAGAAAGAGAAGGAAAGAGAGAAGGAAAAAGAAAAAGCAACAGTATCTGAGAATGTGGCTGCTTCTGCTGCTGCCACCACACCAGCCACAAGTCCTCCTGCTGTTAACACATCCCCTTCTGTTCCCACTACGACAACTGCTACAGAGGAACAAGTCAGCGAGCCAAAAAAATGGAACCTTCGACGAAACCGACCACTTCTGGATTTTGTGTCCATGGAAGAGCTGAATGACATGGATGACTATGACAGTGAGGATGACAATGATTGGCGACCTACTGTAGTAAAGAGAAAAGGGAGATCTGCATCTCAGAAAGAGGGAAGTGATGGAGACAATGAGGATGATGAAGATGAGGGAAGCGGGAGTGATGAAGACGAGAATGATGAAGGCAATGATGAAGATCATAGTAGCCCTGCCAGTGAAGGGGGTTGCAAGAAGAAGAAGAGTAAAGTTCTTAGCAGAAACAGTGCTGATGATGAGGAACTGACCAATGATAGCCTGACCCTATCTCAAAGCAAGAGTAATGAGGTAGATCAACCCAATTTTTATATCTGTCTGTCTGGGGAAAAGGGAATTCTTCTCTAAATCACTCTACACATTGTAATAAGTGGCTTCCTTGAAATCCTATTTATAGACGGCTGTGGGATGAATGAGCACCCTAACTGTAACATTTTTTCATTTGGCCAACAGACTTTTATTAAATGTCTACTATTTGTCACCGTTCTCAAGGAGCTCACAATCTCTGTCCTCAAGGAGAAATATTTAGAGAAATATTTTTATATCCATAGACTTGGGAAATGACAAAGTTTTCCATTCTCCTTTTTATCCCTTTACTCCTTTGTTCAGAGGACTGCTGAATGGTGCTGAGTGGATTATGAAAACAAAGGTCACCTTTCTTTCAACTTAGTTATGTCCATATCCATATTAAAATGTAGGCCTTTAGAATACCTTAGAGCAGGGCAACAGTCTAATGATTTTCTCAAACCTTTAGAGATTCATTTTAAAGATTAATTCCTTTACCAGTTGTAGCACTTATCATCTTTTTAGTCACCAAATCTTTGCTTTATGTGTATGGGACATACACATAAGTATGAACTATTTTTACATATATTTAGTAAATAAATTCTCTCTACAAAGAAATGGAATAAAAACCCAAACATTTGCATCATAAAACAGACATTTTTGTCATAAAACTGCAGTAATGGCTCAGTGTTTCTCTACTTGAAGTTCTACTACTGAAAGTTAGGTTTATCCATTGATCTCAGAGATGCATCATTCAAGACTCTTCAGTCAAACACATTTGTGTCTCTTTGTCTATGTGTTTTTGTATATGTTTTTCTTCAAAAGAAAGATTGAGTTGTTGTCTTACATGTAGATATATCTGTTACATCACATGTAGAACTGTAATAATTGTGTCATTTCTGTTATTTCTGTTAATGTGTTTATATTCACCAAAATTTATTTCTTTACCAAACACTTATTTTTTTTCCATATCAGTGAAGTAAGTTAAACTGGTAGAAAGATTTTTTCTCTTATGCTTTATTTGTTCTTTCACATTTTTCTGCCTACAAGTTTTACATAGCAGTGATTATCTATTTTAATTGCTTTGCTTAAAAATTTGGTGATTTCCTTACCAAAATAATCTATAGCAGGCTGTGAGGTTATCAGTGGAGATGAGACAGCAGTTTATATTTGGATTATAAACATTGGTTAACTTCTGAAACCAATATTTTATATGAAAAAATATTGCCTACCTTCAATGTCATTCTAAGTATCTTTAAAGGAAAGTTGTCATTTGGGAAATAGTGTAATATTTTTAATGATATAGCACAGGCAGTTCCATATTATCAATGCTTAAACAGGCATGGAAAAATCTAATTGTATTTAATTTAGGCATGCATGCCGTTTATGTTATAGCAGTTACTACTCTATATCTAATGAATAAGTTTACTTTTGACCACATCACTTCCTTCATTTTTATTAGGTTGATATTCTTAGAAGTAGTCTAGCTAATGATAGAGGCAGTGTGGATTAGATTTACGCTAAAGTGTGGGGGACACCTGCATGTGTTTAGAAATTTGCCACGTAAAATGTGTATAGTATCTGTTTATTAAACCTGTACTTCATAAATACTGCGTAAGAGGTTGTAGACTAACATTTATGATGCATTTAAAGTCCATGTGTTGGTTGTTTAGTTTTTTTCCCCCACTAGAAGACACTTTAGTAAATAAAGGGACCTTTTATGTTTAGGTTAATAGTCCCAAACACAAACACATTCCAAGAATGAGATTCCAAAGTGCTTCTTCGAAAAGTGCCCATGTAGAAGAGATTATAAAAAGTTACTTTTTCTCCAGAATAACATTCTACTTGAAAGCTTGAGTCATTTTCCCCACAACTCTATTATTCAAGCTCTACAGTAATTTTTTGATGATTTTAGTTTATTTAAATTATGTCCCTCAAATTGGATAATTACATTTTAATTAAAAAACTAACCAATTGTGATTATTGGTTATATTTCTAGTTTTCTTATTTGTATGATCTTAATTTTGTGAAAAGATGATTAAAGCTAGTCCTCGTTGCCTGTGGCCAATGTTTTTTGTCTTAATCTTCCTGGTTATTTTAGCTAGTGATAATTTCTGTGTCCATTACATAGTTAAGCATATATTTGATTATATTTGAAGTTTGATTTTCCCTGCTTTTACTTTGTTTTCAGAAACTACTTTGTAGTAGAGATAAGTGAAAATGTAGCTTTAGAAATACATAATAGAAATATATAATTATACCATATTTAGTTTATAAGCAGGCAGACATTTTTCTTGGCTGCTATGTTAAGTTCACTTGTAGCAAAATGATGACCTGAAACTTTCATAATTTTGAAGTTTCTTATGGGAACTTGATATTTGTTTTAGCAGGGCCCTTTTATAATTGCCACTCTTAATGGCCTTAACATATGCTTAATGGCCTTAACAACATGCTGCAGACCCTGAAATACTCTCTAGCAGTGATTTTCAAACTTTTTTTTTTTTTTTTTTTTTTTTTTTTTTCTTGAGACAGGGTCTCACTCTGTTGCCCAGGCTGGAGTACAGTGGTGTGATCTTGGCTCACTGCAACCTCCGCCTCGTGGGTTCAAGCAGTTCTTCTGCCTCAGTCTCCCGAGTAGCTGGAACTACAGGTGCGTGCCACCATGCCCAGCACGTTTTTGTATTTTTAGTAGAGATGGGGTTTCACCATGTTGGCCAGGCTGTTCTCCAACTCCTGACCTCAAGTGATCCACCCGCCTTGGCCTCCCAAACTGCTGGGATTGATTATAGGCATGAGCCACCACACCTGGCGTCATTTTAAAATTTTTTAAATGTTTATTTTTTTTGAGACAGAGTCTCGCTTTGTTGCCCAGACTGGGGTGCAGTGGTGTGATCATGGCTGACTGCAGCTTTGATCTCCCAGGCTCAGGCAGTTCTCCCACCTCAGCCTTTGGAGTGGCTGAGACTACAGGTATACGACCACGACTGGCTAATGCTTTTATTTTTGATTATTATTATTATTTTTTTTTTGTACAGATGGTATCTCACTATGTTGCCCAGGTTGGTGTCAAATTCTTGACCACAAGCAGTCCTCCTGCTTCTGCCTTCCAAAGTGTTGGGATTACAGGTGTGAGCCACCACACATAGCCCCTTTACAGTTTTAAAAATTATTGAGGACAACCATTAATATTTATGTAGGTTATATCTGTTGATATTTACCATTTCAAATTAAAACTGAGGAAGTACACAAGTTGTCAGATCCCATTTCATGTAGTGTCTGGAAAACTTCATGGTACTCCGATGAGAGAGAGAGTGAAAAAGACAAATAATGTCTTAGTATCATTATGAAAACTGCCTTTACCTTTTATACCTGCTGAAAGAGAGTTCACTGGACCACACCTTGAGAACTGCTGCTCTAGAACTGGGCATTAGATAAACTGCATTTTCTGCAAACAGATACCTGTTTTTGTCAATGACCTTATGGCATTTTTTTAATTTAGTGCAGTCTGAAGAATCCCCTTGAAATGTGGTTGTATGTCTTTTTCAGCCGTTAATCTTGCAGCTTTGAGATTCCTTAAGATTATCTTGCCCTTTAGTTTTCTGAGGTAAGTTTTTTGGGGAAGGCAGTGTACTATTTTCAGAAATTGTTCCCATTTTCAAGATTTTGAAACTAAAGTTTTGCATGAGAATTAATACATGACAGTAAATTATATCAATAGAATTGGCATTTTTGTTTTGTAAAAGAAAGAAGAGCTCTGTTCTCACAGAAAATATTTAAAATTAGAGACAGTTTGGATTTTGGATTACTGCTTTATAAATGCAACTTTATGTTCTTTGCTGAGTAGAATTTTTTTTCCATAAAAGGCTGTGTTAAAGGTATTAGGTGTCATGTTGAGAAATGGCAATTGTTGCTTGATTTTTGTGAATTAAAATGTAAAAATTTTACCAAAATTTATAAATATCCACTTCTATTTGGGACTTCTAAGTTATTAATCAGTTGCCTTTTTACACATTGCAAAATGAAACAAATTGCTCTGAGTCCTAAAAAAAAGTCAGTTCTGTAACATTTATAAATATTGAGATTCATGAGAATTTAACCTTTTCTAAAAACGTAGAGGAAGTAGAAGTATGATTGGTCAAGCTTTCTGTTATAATAATTTTTTCTTCAGGGCAGTAGGATTCTTTTAATTCTAATTTTACAGGAAATATGCTGGAATTTCCTTGTATTAAACACATGTGATTTAGATAAAATTTAGCCTATTGTATATATCATTTACAATCATATGTGGAATATATATATAAATGAACAGTAAGTATATTTTAGAGCCTGTGGAGAACATTGATCAGTATTATCATTTTGGGGGTAAGTTTTAAATCCTGATGGAAAGAATGAAATGATTGACTATAAGTAGTGATTGATTTATTCATATAGTATCATTTATTCTTCCTATAATTACATTGGATTCCATTAAATTATTCCATCATAATAAAGTTATTTTCTAGGTGGTACTTTTTTGCCATTCAAAACCTATTTTCCTGATGTCTATTTTTATGTAAAACCATATTTTAGAAATTTTATGTTAAAAGCTTCAGCTTAACTACTTTCTCTGAAACCTTGAAAGATGATATACATCTTCAGAAATATACTAACAACAGTTGATAATAAATCAGGTTTTGTATTGATCTAATCATAAGTGTGCTTAAACTTGTGTTTGATCTGTTAAAACAGATCTAGCTGGGCGTGGTGGTACATACCTGTAAACCCAGCTACTCGGGAGGCTGAGACAGGAGAATCGCTTGAACCCAGGAGGTGGAGGTTGCGGTGAGCCAAGATCCCACCATTGCACTCCAGCCTGGGCAACAAGAGCGAAACTCCTTCTCAAAAAAAAAAAAAAAAAAGAAAAAGAAAACTGAGATCCCAATTTTTTTTAAGGAGGATGTGTTACTTAGATTTTCCAGTTGAAACATTGTCTGCCAGCCATTTGGTTAGGGAAATATTTTATCTCTAGTTTTCCCTATTTCCGTCTTTGCATTACATTTCTATTAAGAGCCTCAAGTCATGAGGATCAGAGGGCCAGAAACATTAGTTAATGTTGTTTTCTCTGCCTCTAAATGGTAATAGATGTGGAGAGAAATTGGTGTAGAGATATGATTTAGGCATTTATGGTTTTTCTGAGCAAAATGGAAAAATAGGAAAATAGAGGAATTAGAACTGCATTTTGATACAACTTTTTCTGACCCTTAGAAATATACTTGTTTCTCATATGGGTAAACCTTTTTTCCAGGGCTGATTAATTTTAATTCCACCAGAGAAGTTACCACACAGTCCATAAGGACATATAGCATCCTAATTTTCAAACTGTGATTGTTTGCTAAATTAGTTTCTAGTCTGTATTTTTTTTTTTTAACAACCTAGATGTGGTATTCTAAGGAAAGTCTTTTTTGGACTTACCATGGGGGTGATATTTAAAGTAGTAGTGCTCATTGGAGCCTGCAACTTTTCTTTTGGGAGTACAAGGAAGATCCTCAGTGTAATAAATTATCAGTTCATGTTCCTCTTTTTGAACCACCTTAACAAGAGATACAGCGGAAAGGAAAAGGCATTGACCATTTATTGAGTGTCTAGTTTGTGCCAGGAACATTCTTGCCATATATTGTTAATTCTTATAACCTCCTGAGGTAGATATTATTTTTATCGCCATTTTGCAGATAAAGAAATTACAGCTTTGAGGTTCAGTAGGGAATAAGCGAGAGGTGAGAAAGAAACTTAGAATGTTTGATTTCAAGTCAACTTTGAAGCATGGCTAATAGTATGAAAATCTGGGCAGATTTTTGTTTGCTTACTCTGGTACTGTAAAACCAGATGAGTTTTCTTTAGGATGTTTTCAGTTTTATTTGCCAGCCATTTGTCAGCTCCAGACCTATTTTGTTTGGTTTTATAACACAGAGAAGCAAAATACAGAACTTAGAAATACTAGAATTCTAAAGAGAAATGATACTATATTCTTGTTGATGTTTGCATTCTTTTCTGATTGTTTTACAAATCTGCCACAATTTTAGATGTTATACACAAAGTATATTGGAAGAATTATTAATGGTGACCTTCAAGTGTATTCAAGTGTCACTTACAAATTGCTGTTGAAATGATGGCTCCAAATGTTACTTTTGGATATTGGTTGAGTTTAAAAGAATATAAAAATATAAAAAATAATAAAATATATTTATGAAAAATATATATGGTGTATTGTATGAAACTAATTTATTAAATTTATTTCTGAATATTGTTAGGTTCATAAATAAAAATGTATGGACCCAAGTGCCATCTTTTATTATATGTAATGTTAAGCACAATCTATTAAATATGCAAGAATCATTTTCTTAACTTATTTAAAGTTTAAATCTATAATGCAGAAGGTTTAAATGAAAACAAGCAGACCCTCTTCTGAAATTTTATCTTTTAAATATCAGTCTGTTAATACGTCTTCCTATACTTTTTCTTTTTGAGACGGGGTCTTGCTCTGTCCCCCAGGCTGGAGTGCAGTGGTGCCATAATAGCTTGCTGCAGCATTGAATTCCTGGGCTCAAGTGATCTTCCCGCCTCAGCCACCTGAGTACCTGGGACTAAGGGCATGCATCACCATGCCCAGCTAATTTTAAAATATTTTGTAGAGACAGGATCTCACTGTGTTGCCCAGGTTGGTCTCAAACTCCTGGCCTCAAGTGATCCTCCTGCCTCAGCCTCCCACGGTATTTGGGATTACCGGCGTGAGCCACTGTGCCCATCCTCTCTTTTTGTAGTATCACTAGCTAGATGTTTTTATTACCAGTTTACACTAGATATTTCTTGATAGAGACCTAATTAATAGAGTTCTCTGACCCTTCTAGCAGCTAGTCAATCTGGATCCTTTTTTAGATTATTTTCTGCATCTGTGTATTCCATATACCTACGCAGGCTCTCATGGATCTGTCTTATAGTAGTTTGATAATGCTGGAATTTCTGAATTTCCCAGTACTTAAGGAGTATAGAGTCCTTAAGTGTGCCATCACATACATACTTGCTTATATGTTACTTTGAATTGATTTTTTTCCTATTTTGTGTATGTGTGTCTTGTCTCCTCTAGGTAGGATTATAAGCTCCTAAAGTTTAAGAATCATGTCTTGTACTTTTAAAACACATGTATAGGATCAATGATTACTTTGATTACTTGTGGATTCATTTTTCGTTTTTCCTAGTTTAAGGGGCAAAGCAGATCAAGAGTTGTTAGTTGCATGCGTGCTTTTTCATATCCTAGAGGAGAGAGAATACAAAGCTTGCAGAGAAGTGAAAAATTAAATAAGAGGGTGCTTATAGGATTCTTTGACAAAGAGGTCAAGTATATATTTCTCAAATATAATGTACTTTGAAGTTAATAAAAGAATGGAAAATGGAGCATACATTTGGAAATGCATATAATAATGTTTAAGTAATAAAGAGAATTTTAGTGATTAATTTTTTTTTTACTTTAAACGTGATTTTCTGATATATGTTAATATTTTAATATTAGGACTCGCTGATTCTTGAGAAGAGTCAAAACTGGAGCTCTCAAAAAATGGACCATATTCTGATTTGCTGTGTTTGTCTGGGAGATAATAGTGAGGATGCTGATGAAATAATTCAATGTGACAATTGTGGCATTACAGTCCATGAAGGTAATGTTGCTTTCTTTTCTCTCTTTTTAGAAATGGCTGACTGTGGCTCTTTTACATTTGTACTAAGGTGGTTCTACAATATTTCATGGTGTTTCGGTTGAAATAATGCTAAATGATCAAAGTATGGATGCTGTTTTTCAGGTTATCTTTTATTTTATTTTGAGATGGAGTCTCACTGTGTCACCCAGGCTGGAGTGCAGTGGCACAATCTCAGTTCACTGCAACCTCCACCTCCCAGGTTCAAGTGATTCTGCTGCCTCAGCTTCCCGGGTAGCTGGGACTACAGGCGCCCACCACCACACCTGACTAATTTTTGTGTTCTTTTTTTATTTTATTTTTATTTATTATTTTTGAGATGGTGTCTTGCACTGTCGCCCAGGCTGGAGTGCAGTGGCGCTATCTAGGCTCACTTCAACCTCCGCCTCCTGGGTTCAAACTATTCTGCCTCAGCCTCTTAAGTAGCTGGGATTACAGGCACGAGCCACCACGCCCAGCTAATTTTTGTATTTTTAGTAGAGATGGTGTTTCACCGTATTGGTCAGGCTGGTCTTGAGCTCCTGACCTTGTGATCCACCCGCCTCGGCCACCCAAAGTGTTGGATTACAGGCGTGAGCCACCACGCCCGGCCAATTTTTGTGTTCTTAGTAGAGACGGGGTTTCACCATATTGGCCAGGCTGGTCTCAAACTCCTGACTTTAAGTGATCCGCCTGCCTCAGCCTCCCAAAGTATTGGGATTACAGGTGTGAACCACCACACCTGGTCCCCCAGTCATCTTAATTAAAAAAAAAATTTTAAATAATGAAAATAGAAATGCTATATGGAAATCAGTATTTCTTTAAAGGTCAGTGTTCTGGTATTGTATTTTATGGTGCTATTTCTTGTTTTTTTTTTTTTATTTTTTAATTTTTTTTTGTAGAGACAGGGTTTTGCTATGTTGCCCAGGCTGATCTTGAACTCCTGGCCTCAAGCTATCTGCCTGCCTCGGCCTCTCAAAGTGCTGAGATTACAGGCATGGGCCAGTGTTCCAGGCCTTATTTCCAGTTTTTATTTTAATTTTAAATTTTTAAAAATTATTTCTAGTTTTTAAATAAAATTCAGAAGTAGGAAAAAGTTGACTATTTTAGTCTGATAGAAAGCATTCTTAAAAAACTTATATTCTATCAATTTTTTGTAGCTTCTTCTTTCATAGTTGTACTTTTTGAGACAGTCTTGCTCTTGTCCAGGCTGGAGTGCAGTGACGCGATCTCAGGTCACTGCAACCTCTGCCTCCCAGGTTCAAGCGATTCTCTTGCCTCAGCCTCCCGAGTAGCTGGGGTTACAGGTGCCTGCCACCATGCCTGGCTAATTTTTGTATTTTTGGTAGAGATGGGGTTTCACCATGTTGGCCAGGCTAGTCTCGAATTCCTGGCCTCAAGTGATCCACCCGACTTAGCTTCCCAAAGTGCTGGGATTACAGGTGTGAGCCACCATGCCTGGCTGACAGTATGTATTTCTTAAGAGCAAAGGGCCGGGTGCAGTGGCTCACGCTTGTAATCCCAGCACTTTGGGAGGCCGAGGCAGGCGGATCACCTGAGGTCAGGAGTTTGAGACCAGCCTGGCCAACATGGCGAAACCCCATCTCTACTAAAAATACAAAAATTAGCCAGGTGTGGTGGCTTATGCCTGTAATCCCAGTTACTTGAGAGGCTGAGGCAGGAGAATCACTGGAACCCAGGAGGCAGAGGTTGCAGTGAGCCAAGATTGTGCCACTGTACTCCAGCCTGGGCGACAGAGGAAGACTCTGTCTCAAAATTAAAAAAAAAAAAAAAAAAGGCATTCTCTTACATAACCACATAATTACCAAAGTCAGGAAGTTAGCATTGATGAAATACTGTTTTATCTAATCTATATAGATTCTATTCAGATGTTGCCAGTTGTCCCAACAATGTCATTTCTAACAAAATAAAACCCAGGATCATGTACTGCATTTAATCGTCATGTCTGTTTAGTCACCTTTAATGTGGAACAGTCCTTGAGTTTCTGTCTCATAGACATTTTTAAATATAGACCAGTTTTTTTTATTTTGTTTTGTTTTTACAGAATGTTCCTAATATGATTAGATTTGGGTTATACGCTTTTGGCCGGAATACCACGGAAGATATATAGTGTTCTTAGTGCATCGTATTAGGAAGCATATGATATTTATTTGTGCAGTTACTGGTGATATTACTATTACTTTTTTTCTTCAGTTTTATTGCATAAGCCTACCAATTTAGAATACTGGTGATATTTTGATCACTTGGTTGAAAGGGTGTCTTTCTGGTTTATCTGTGGTAAAGTTATTTTTTCTTACCAATTAATTATTATTATTATTATTTTTTAATCAGGGCTGTGACTACCACAAAACAGTATTTCTATGACCTTTCTCTTACCTGCTTTTCTGGTATTACAGCCCTTGTCCCAAGTAGTTCTGGGAGTCTGCTGGACTTGTGGGACTTCGCACGATCTGTGATTCTCTAGCTAATCCTCTTGTCTTCATGTGGAGCTGCCCTTTTTTGCTGCTAACACTCACTGTGGGAATATCTCCAGTTACTGTTATTCATTTATATTTTTAGTAATGTTTGTTGAGTACCTTCTATGTGCTTGGTATTCTGTAAATTTTAGGCATATGAAATAGAATGTACAAATTGTTGACCTGGTGGAACTTAATGTCTGGACAGACAGGCAGTAAACAAACCAATATATCTCTTAGTTGGTGGCCCAGATTCTGAAGAAAAATGAAGTAGGACAAGGAGTATAGGAATGCTATGTGTGAGGGTGGTTGGGTGAGTTGCAGAAGTTTGTATTTATAAAAGTTGATAAGGGGTTGGGTACGGTGGCTCATGCCTGTAAATCCCAGCACTTTGGGAGGCCAAGGCAAGCGGATCACCTGAGGTCAGGAGTTTGATATCAGCCTGGCCAACATGGTGAAACCACGTCTCTACTAAAAATACAAAAATTAATCTGGCATGGTGGCACGTGCCTGTAATCCCAGCTACTTGGGAGGCTGAGGCAGGAGATTCGCTGGAACCTAGGAGGTGGAGGCTGCAGTGAGCCAAGATTGCGCCAGTGCACTTTGGCCTGGTTGACAGACGGAGACTGTGTCTCAAAAAAAAAAAGTTGTTAAGGGAAGTCCACTCTGATAAGAGGATATTTGAGCTGTGACCTGAAGGAAGTAAAGGAACAAGTCATGTAAATATATCGGGGCACAATGGTCCATGCCTGTAATCCCAGCACTTTGGGAGGCCGAGGCGGTGAATCACTTGAGGTCAGAAGTTCAAGGCTAGCCTGTCCAACATGGTGAAACCCCATCTCTACTAAAAATACAAAAAATTAGCTGGGCATGGTGGCATGTGCCTGTAGTCCTAGTTACTCAGGAGGCTGAGGCAGGAGAATGGCTTGAACCCAGGAGGCGGAGGTTGCAGTGAGCTGAGATCAAGCCACTGCACTCCAGTCTGGGCGACAGAGTGAGACTCCATCTCAAAAAAAAAAAGATCTTGAAGTGGTAGCATGCTTAAGAGTGTTTGTATAATGGCACAGAAGTTTGTATGGCTAGAACTGGGTGAGCAAGCTGGTTAGTGGTGTGAGTAGAGATGGGAGTAATCCAGCTGGGGTCTTGTAGATTCTGGTACTGATTTTAGATTTTATTATTGTGTCCGGAATTGGTGGGTTCTTGGTCTCACTAACTTTAAGAATGAAGCCGTGGATCCTCGCGGTGAGTGTTAACAGTTCTTAAAGGCGGCGTGTCCAGAGTTTGTTCTTTCTGATGTTCGGATGTGTTCGGAGTTTCTTCCTTCTGGTGGGTTCGTGGTCTCGCTGGCTCAGGAGTGAAGCTGCAGACCTTCGCGGTGAGTGTTACAGCTCATAAAGGCAGCGCGTACCCAAAGAGTGAGCAGCAGCAAGATTTACTGCAAAGAGCGAAAGAACAAAGCTTCCACAGTGTGGAAGGGGACCTGAGGGGGTTGCCACTGCTGGCTGGGGCAGCCTGCTTTTATTGCCTTATCTGGCCCCCACCCACATCCTGCTGATTGGTCCATTTTACAGAGAGCTGACTGGTCTGTTTTACAGACAGCTGATTGGTCTGTTTTGACAGGGTGTTGATTGGTGTGTTTACAATCCCTGAGCTAGACACAAAAGTTCTTCAAGTCCCCACAGAGCACTGATTGGTGTATTTACAAACCTTGAGCTAGACACAGGGTGCTGATTGTTATGTTACAAACCTTGAGCTAGACACAGAGTGCTGATTGGTGTATTTACAATCCCTTAGCTAGACAGAAAGATTCTCCAAGTCCCCACCAGATTAGCTAGATACAGAGTGCTGATTGGTGCATTTACAAACCTTGCGCTAGACACAGAGTGCTGATTGGTGTATTTACAAACCTTAAGCTAGACACAGAGTGCTGATTGATGTATTTACAATCCCTTAGCTAGACATAAAGGTTCTCCAAGTCCCCACTAGACTCAGGAGCCCAGCTGGCTTCACCCAGTGGATCCCACACCAGGGCCGCAGGTGGAGCTGCCTGCCAGTCCCGTGCCGTGCACCCACGTTCCACAGCCCTTGGATGGCCGATGGGACTGCGCCACAGAGCGGGGACAGCGCTCGTCAGGGAGGCTCGGGCGGCGCAGGAGCCCACGGCGGAGGCGGGGAGGCTCAGGCATGGTGGGCTGCAGGTCCCGAGCAGGGGGACCTTGCGGGGAGGCAGCTGAGGCCCGGCAAGAATTTGAGAGCAGCACTGGTGGGCCAGCACTGCTGGGGAACCCGGCACACCCTCCACAGCTGCTGGCCCAGGTGCTAAGCCCCTCACTGCCCGGGGCTGGCAGTGCCCACCAAGCCCATGCCCACCTGGAACTTGCGCTGGCCCGCAAGCGCCTTGCGCAGCCCCAGTTCCCGCCTGTTCCTCTCCCTCCACACCTCCCCTCAAGCTGAGGGAGCTGGCTCCAGCCTCAGCCAGCCCAGAGAGGGGCTCCCACAGTGCAGCTGCAGGCTGAAGGGCTCCTCAAGCGAGGCCGAGGAGGCACCAAGAGCGAGCGAGGGCTGTGAGGGCTGCCAGCACACTGTCACCTCTCATTATGATGGATATGGGAAGCCATAACATGGCTTTTGAGCAGAGGATTAATATCGTTTGATTCATGTTTTGGAAGGATCACTCAGACTGCTGGGTTGGGAGTAGACTGAAGTGAATCTAAGGTGGGAAACTAGGAAAATATTTAGGAGACCATTGCAATTATCTAAGAGAGGAATTGGTTTTGAGGTAGATAGTAAAAGTTTGGTTTTAAATTGTGTTTATATAAGATGTTAGGACTAGAAATTTCAATTTGGGACTTATCAGCCTGAAGATGTTAATGCAAAGATGTAAGACTAAATGCTTGCAACAGAGTCATCCTAGTACTTTAGAGGAGATGGGGAACACATGGCCAGTGAGATATGAGAACCATGGGTGATGACCCAGATAAAACTGTTTCAAAAAGAGAAAGTCAGTAAATGTGTCAAATAATGTTTTTAAGAGTGGGGAATCACCCTAATTCAATGCTGGACTTCAAGTACACCACCAGGCAAGCTATCCCAGAGGTTATTGAAAAAAAAAAACTAATTGATAAAATGTTTATATCACATAATTCATTAAATAAATATAAAATACACAGAAGCAAGGGGAAAGATAGAGGATAAGTTAACACATTTAGGCTGGGGTTTAAGTAGGATAGAAGGACCACACTATCTAAATAAATCCTGGGGTACATAGTGTTGGTATGTTTTGGCTTATCAACCTTCTTTGCTAATGCTGTGGTTGTGAGAACCAGAGCCCACAAAGTAGGTGCCCTGGGCCAAAGATACACACTCTCAGGAAGATACAGGAACAAGTATGCCTGGTCATGGCGTTAGCTCTCCAGTTAATCTACTCAACAGCCCTAGGTTTTATTTGTATTTGTTAGTGACCAAAGTAGGTATCACCAATGCGTGGCCAAATTAAGGCCTCACGAATATTGAGTTCTAAGTGTCGCATATATATTTAATGTATTCTGACTCTTTGGTGCCTTTTGCATATTTGCCTCAAGAATATTAGATACATCTTGGTCCTTCTATCCCTTTCTGTCTGTATTTAATGCATACATGCTTTACTTACTTTTTATCTATACATATATAAGTTTTATTGATCTCATTTTGTTTCTCTATAGTAGAGTTTAATATCCTCAAGCAGAGCAAAAACACATTATAACTGAGAATATATTATTGAATTTAGTAACATGAGGGTCGTTGGCCATCTTGACCTGAGAGAGTTCAAAGTGAGAATAAAAGAAGGGAAAGTGCAAAAAGTGACCAAATGCAATTCCTATGATGAGTTTTTATATAGAGAAGCCAGGAGATGGGAAAGGGATGTGAAATTGAGGGAGGGTTTTTTTCTTTCTTATTTTAGATGCTGTATTAATTATCTGCTTCTGTGGAACAAATTATCCCAAAACATAGCAGCTTAAAACAACAAACATTTATTATTTCACATGATTTCTAAGGGTTAAGAATCTGGGAGCAGTTGGTTGGGTTGTTCTGGCTTAGAGTCTCTCATGAAGTTGCAGGTCAAAGCCATAGCCTGGGCTGTAGTCATTTTAAGGTTTGGCTGGACCTGGAGGATTTGCTTCTAAGCTAAGTCAAATAGTTGTTGGTAGGCTTCAGTTCTTTGATGGCTGTTGGCCAGAGACCTCAGTTTCCTACTGCATGGACCTCCCTCATAAGCTGCATGAATGTCTTCATGAAGGGCAGCTGGCTTCAGAGTAAGTGATCAAAGAGAGAAAGAGATGGAAGCAGTTGTATCAGAGTGCTAGTATATTTTATAATCTAATATTGGTAGTGCATACAACTATTTCTGCCATATTCTGCTGTTCACACAAGCCAACCCTAGTCAGATGTAGGTGGGGACATTCTAAGAGTGTAACTACCAGGAGGCACTGATTTTTAAGGGCTATCTTAGAGGCTGCCTACCACATGTGCAGAGATTATATAGCATGTTGTGTGCTGTTGGAAGTGACCCAGTGGAAAGGGAGAATTGGTGATATAAGGAAAATAGTAAGGAAAGAAGGGGGAACAATTGCTGGAACAAAGGTTTTGAGTGCAAGATTAGAGGGGATGAGATCCAGTACCAAGTAGAGAGATTGAGTAGATAAGAGTAACCATAGTAATTAGGGAAAAAAGGATATATGGGTCCAGATGTAGCTAGGTTGTTAGATGTGGTAGTTGGAGCATGTGTAAGTTATTTTTAAAATGTTTCTTGTTTTCTCAGTGAAATAGGAAGCAAAGCCATTAGCAGAGAGTGGGGACAGTGGGGAGTTAGAGATTTGGGGAGGCAGAGTTGTATAAATTTATTTGGGAGAATAAACTGAATAAGGAAATATATACCTAAAATATATATGTATACACACCCACACACACACACACACACACACACACACGTATATACACATACATAGCAATAAGACCACTTGATATGAGTGGTAATGAATATAAAGGGCTCATTAATATAAATATCATATTCATATGAATATGCTATTAGTGCTAATGAATACTGTTACTGAGAAAAGTAAACATGGTTGAATGTATGTGTATTTTTCTTCTCCAGGTGTGGTTCAGATTCCTGGGAGTAGGTAAAGAATATGTTAACTCAGGAGTAGCAGCTACTTTGGCAGTGTTTGTTACGTTGATCACTGATGATCACAAACATGTTACTGCTGCTTATATCCATGAATGTCATTGCTGATATGTGATACAGTCATGATGAGTTCTGTTAGTTTTGGTGATTATCTTATGATGCTGAGGGCACTATCTCTATTTTTCTCTGCTTCATTATAATGCTGAGTACCATCTCTACTTCTTAAGTCATTCTTAGGTCTACTTCTTAGATTTTGGTCATTGACTATGGATGTATTTTTTCAGGCCAGCACAGTAGTTTTAAGTAATTGAATTGGTTGCTAACATTTATACATTGGGAAATCTTACACATTTAGGATTTCAAGCTTCTTTTGCAAAGTTCTGGCGGCACTAGGGTTTTTTGCTGTTGTTGTTGTTGTTGTTAAGTGATGGAGTGTCCCAGGCTTGCCTCAAACTCCTGGGCTCAAACAATCTTCTTGTTTCAGCTTCCTGAGTAGCTGCGACTAAAGGCATTAAAGGCATATGCCTGCGCTTGCAGTAGTTTTCACTTTCTTCTAGCACAATCTGCTGGAGCTGAATAAGGCTGCCCCCTGCTAGTAAGGCCTGAGGTCTCCAGTTCACTACAGTCCTCTCTCAAACCACTTACTCATTTTTGTTAGTTGCCTAGTCCCTGGAGATATTTGAATATATAGTTCCTCATCTGCTTTGAGGGTACTGTTTCTTGTTGCTGATACTTGGGCTGCTGATGCCTTGTGGTCTCAATGTCTCACATCTATAATAGTAAAGCAACTCTTTTACTATAGCTTTTACTTTAGGACACAAGCTTGAGTCCACTGGGGACTAGGCCTATGTACATTTCAAAATGAACCTCGCTCTCTGTTCTGTTGTTTTTGAGTCATGTTTTGCTCCTTGGACTCTTAACTTAGGATGAGTTCTTTCCCAGTAGATTCATTGTTCAGATAAACATAGATTTCTGTAAGGGCACAACATTAGTTCCACTGACATGCTTACAGCTATTAAAAGTTCATAATAGGACCCCTGCTTCAGATGAATAGCCTCGGTACTGGAAAATCTACCTTCTTTCCAAAGTAGCTTTGATTTTCAGAAACATTTAAAAAGTCTGAATCAAGGCAGACAAATGAGATGATCAAGTTGAGTGGTAATGCCAATTAAGTCAACAGGATGTTGTGTCTATATAAAGTCATGTAACAGTTCTTCTTGTGTAATTGATTTAACTGGCTTTGATGGCAGTCCAAGTTATAAATATTTTTGAGACTTTGCTAATGATAACTCATTTAATTCCTAAAACTAATTCATTAGAATTGGAGACCTATTTTTGTTACAGAGAAGGAAGAAAGTTAGAGAAGGAGAGGGAAATTGATGCATAAATAGGGAAGCTGAATAGTGTTTGACCACTTTAGGTGAATCTTTATGTTGTATAATTAATTTGTTGGTAGTAGTTTGAATTCTGTGAACTTTATATATGTTCCAAGTAAAGATGCAAAAAGGTCAAAAATACGTTTTGACTTAAATTACGCTATTACTTTCATCCTCTAGTTTAAATAATTTCCCATTTCCCTTTTTAATTTTGGAGTTTCTGTTGTATGATTGGACTTTCTGTTGTATGATGTAGAGTATCTTTTCATATGCTTATTTGCCTTTTTTTTTTGAGATGGAGTCTTGCTCTGTTGTTCTGGCTGGAGTGCAGTGACACGATCTTGGCTCACTGCAACCTCTGTCTCCCAGGTTCCTGCGATTCTCGTGCCTCAGCTTCCTGTGTAGCTGGGATTACAGGCACACACTACTACACCTGACTAATTTTTTATTTTTAGTAGAGACGGGGTTTCACCATGTTGGCCAGGCTGGTCTCAAACTCCGGACCTCAAGTGATCCACCTGCCTTGGCCTCCCAAAGTGCTGGGATTACAGGCGTGAGCCACCACACCCACCCTTATTTACCTTTTGTATATTTTCTTGGATGAGGTGTCTATTCAGATCTTTTGCCCATTTTTAAAAATTGGGTTGTTTTCTTATTGTTAAGTTTTAAGAGTTCCTTGTATATTTTGGATAACAGTTCTTTATCAGATAGGTCTTTTGCAAATATTTTCTCCCAGTCTGTAGCTTGTGTTTTTATTCTCTTGAAGTTATCTCTCACAGAGCAGAAGTTTTACATTTTAATGGAGTCCAACTTATAAATTATTTCTTTTTGTTATGCTTTTGGTCTTGTATCTAAAAAGTCATTACTATGCCTGAGGTTATCTAGATTTTATCCCATGTTATTTTCTAGTTTTATAATTTTTTAATTATAAATTTTCTTAATTAAAAATTTAAAAATTTTTATAGTTTTGCATTTCACATTTGGGCCTGAATTAATTTTTGTTACGAGTATAAGGTCTGTCTCGGAATTCATTATTTTGCATGTGTGTGTTCAGTTTTTCTATCACCATTTGTTAAAAAAGCTGTCTGTGCTCCCTTATATTGTCTTTGCTCGTTTGTCAAAGATCAGTTGACTATATTTATTTGGGTCTTTTTCTGGGCTCAGTTTGTTCATCAGCTGACCTATATGTCTATTCTTTGATTAATACCACACTGTCTTGATTACTGCAGCTTCATAGTAAGTCTTGAAGTTGAGTAGTGTTACTCCTTTGACTTGTTTTTTTTCCTTCAATATTATGTTAGCTCTTCTGGGTTTTTTGCCTCTCCATGTAAACTTTAGAGTCAGTTTGCAGTATCTACAAAATTACATCCTGGAATTTTGATTGGGATTTTATTGAATCTATAGATCAAGTTGGGAAGAAATGACATCTTGACAATATTGAGCCTTTTTATTCATGAACATAATAAACATTTATTTAGTTCTTTGATTTCTTTCATCAGAGTTTTGTAGTTTTCTTCATAGAGATCTTGGCAATATTTTGTTAGATTTATATCTAAGTATTTTATTTTTTGGGGGGTGCTAATGTAAATGGAATTTTGTTTTTAATTTCAGTTCTACTTGTTCATTGCTTTCATAAGAAAGCAATTGGCTTTTGTATATTAACTTTGTATGCTGCAGTCTTGCTATAATTGCTTTTTAGTTCCAGGAAATGGCTGCTCTTTCAGATTTTCTACTTAGACAGTCATGTCATCTGAAAGCAAAGATAATTTTATTTCTTTCTTTCCAGTGTGTATATTTTGGTTTCCCTTTCTTGTCTTATTACCTGATGTTGAAAGCAGTAGTGACAGAGAACATCCTTGCCTCATACCTCATCTTTGTGGGCAAGCTTCTAGTTTCTAATCGTTAAGTATGATGTTAGCTATAGGTTTTTTTGTAGAGTTTCTTTGTGCTCTAGTTGAGGAAATTACTCCTTATTTCTGTTTGTGTTTTTTTTTTACTTGTTTGTTTGTTTTGAGACAGAGTCTCACTCTGTCACCCAGGCTGGAGTGCAGTGGCGCAATTTCGGCTCACTGGAACCTGTACCTCCTGAGTTCAAGTGATTCTCCTGCCTCAGCCTCCCCTAATGTGTATAATTTTAAAAGGTGCCTCAAGATTCCTCATGCAGGAGATGGGAAGGATCATCCTTTGAGAGACATTGGTTTAGAAGAAAGTAAAAATGGGGGGGATAAAAGGAACTCTACAATGTGGATGATGTCATGCTGGAGCTTAGACAGCCACAGGTATAGGTCAAGGGAGGAGCCAGAGCAATGTAGAATGAAGTATGGTTCCTGGTATAAGGCAAGTATCAGGTTGACAGTGAGGTTTCTAAAAATTAAGACTTTTTATTTTATTTATTTATTTATTTTTGAGACGGAGTTTTGCTCTAGTTGCCCAGGCTGGAGTGCAATGGAGCAATCTCGACTCACTGCAACCTCCACCTCCTGGGTTCAAGCAATTCTCCTTTCTCAGCCTCCCAGAGTAGCTGGGACTACAGGCATGCGCCACCACACCCAGCTAATTTTTTGTATTTTTATTAGAGACGGGATTTCTCCATGTTGGTCAAGCTGGTCTTGAACTCCCCCGCCTCTGGTGATCCACCCGTCTCTGCCTCCCAAGGTGCTGGGATTACAGGCATGAGCCACCACACCTGGCCAAAAATTAAGACTTTTTATTCCTCTTAATAATGGTTAGGGCAAGCACAGGAAAGAAGAGGCAAAAATGAAATGCTGATGACAAAAATTAATGGTGTGAGCACCAATAGAAGGTTGAGGGTCAATGCAGATGCAAGCTTGGGTAGTATCTGCTAAACAGATGTGCCGCCTCTTGCTCCAGCTCTTCTACTGTCTTCAGGGTGATTTTTCTTTCTTTCTTTTTTTTTTTTTTGAGACGGAGTCTCACTCTGTCACCAGGCTGGAGTGCAGTGGCATGAACTCGGCTCACTGTAATCTCCGCCTCCTGGGTTCAAGTGATTCTCCTGCCTCAGCCTCCCAAGTAGCTGGGATTACAGGCGTGTGCCTCCACACCCAGCTAATTTTTGTGTTTTTAGTAGAGATGGGGTTTCACCATTTTGGCCAGGATGGTCTTGATCTCCTGACCTCGTGGTCCGCCCGCGTTGGCCTCCCAAAGTGCTGGTGCATATCTGTTCATATTATTTTCTGCTTAAAATCAGTCCCTTAAAAATAAAGTTCACACTAATAGCAAGACTGTCTGAGATCCCATACCCTGACCATTTGAATGACTTGTCTTTTTCTCCAGTGTTTGGGGGCTTTCATACATGCTTTTCCTTTTACCCAGATTCCTCTTGTTCCACAAATATAACCTAAATACATAGGGGTTAAGCCAGTGTTTACCATTTGTCTTCCTGTTATTTGGAGATTTGAAAAATCTTATTTTTAATTTTATTTTTAAAGATTTTATTGTGTATATTTAAGGTATACAATGTGTTGTTATGGGATATATATGGATAGTAAAAAGGTTACTGTAGTGAAAGAAATGAACATATCCATCATCTCACATAATTACCCAATTTTTAAAAAGTTTACCAAGTCCATCCTTCTGCAGAAATTACCCATTTTTTTGTTTGTGTGACAAGAACAGCTAAAATTTATATTTAGCATGAATCCCATATACAGTACAAGTTTATTACCTTGAAAAATCTTAATTCATTAAAATATTTTTTCTTAATTATAAGTAACATATGAGTAGATATGTAAAAATAGTTATGCTGTCTGTCTCAACTCTACTTCTCTTTGCATAGGGAATCACTGTTAACAATTTGGTATGTATCTACCCCATCTGTTGTACCTTGTGTACCGGGAGTTTTTTAACTTTATTTTATTATGTAGATATATGTCCATTGTAGAAAACATCACTAGAAATAAGCTAAGAAAACATCTCCCAGTTGGGCTCGGTGGCTCACGCTTGTAATCCCAGCACTCTGGGAGGCTGAGGTGGGTGGATTGCTTGAGCTCAGGAGTTTGAGACCAGCCTGGGCAATGTGGTGAAACCCTGTCTCTACAAAAAATAGAAAAATCAGCCAGGTGTGGTGGCTTGCACCTGTAGTCTCAACTACTTGAACTGAGGTAGAGGATCACTTGAGCCAGGGAGTTCAAGGCTGCAGTGAACCAAGATTGCACCACTGCATTTCAGTATGGGCTACAGAGGAAGACTTTGTCTCAGAAAAAAAAAGAAAAGAAAAAGAAAACATCTCTCATAAACATACCACTTAGAGGTAAATATGCTTAAAACTTTAGTGTTTGTTCTTCCAGGCTTTTTTTTTTTTTTTTTTTGCTTGCTTGCTCATACATATATGCAAATATATATTTTTAATTTAATAGCCAATAATATGCACACTCTTCTTATAATCTCTATACCTCTATTGTCACTATGGTTTCTCCACACCCCACAGGATCCATTCAGGTACCATGAGTTGCACTTGTGTTATATCTCTTTAGTCTCCATTAATCTAGAACAATTTTTCTGCCTTTTTGTGGTGTTCATGATGTTGACACATTGAAGAATCTTAGTTTTTATAATGTCATATTGAATATCTCTCAGTCTGGATATATCTGATTGTTTTCTTGTGATTAGATTCAGTTTGAATTTTTTTTTATTGTGCTGGTGTTTAGTTCCCTTTATATCACATCAAAAGATGTATAATGTGGCTGGGTGCGGTGGCTCATGCCTGTAATCCCAGCACTTTGGGAGACCGAGGTGGGTGGATCACTTGAAGTCAGGAGTTCGAGACCAGCCTGGCCAACATGGTGAAATCCCGTCTCTACTAAAAATACAAAAATTAGCCTGTAATCCCAGCTAGTTGGGAGGCTGAGGCACAAGAATAGCTTGAACCTGGGAGGCGGAGGTTACAGTAAGCCAAGATTGTGCCACTGTACTCCAGCCTCAGCAACAGAGCAAGATTCCGTCTCAAAAAAAAAAAATGTATAATGTCAATTTATTGCATTATTGGTGATAGTTTAGGTGGTGTCAACCACAGACCTCTTAATTTTAAAGATTTTTTTTTTCTATTTGTAATTAATGAGAAATCTGTGGGGTAATAACTTTGAGACTCTGTTAATATGCTGTTCTCTAGCAACTTTTCCACTTAATAGTTTTAGCATCCTTGTCAAAGTCACTGATTACAATTACACTGATTACATATGTGGGCTGCAAGATGGAAATTTGCTAATTCCAATTCTAATTCCTCCTACATTTATTAGGAAGCATTTACTGTGTAAAGAAATTCTCTTCCCCTTTTTTTCCTTTTCAGTATTATTGTGAGCTCATATGTTATAATCTATTAACTGATTGCTGTTTCTGATACTTATTACATTGTCCAAATTTGACCAGTGAGAGTCCTTTAAGCAGGCCCTTGTGTATACACAAACACTTCTCTCTCCCTCTCACTCTTTCTCTGTTCACCACTTTTCTCTCTCCACCTCTAAATAAATTGGATAAATCCCAAAGATATTTTTCTACAACTTGCTTTGTTTCAGTCATCTGTTAATTCTGTAATTCTTCTCATGTCAGTGTACATGGGATATTTCATTCTTTTTAATGATACATAGAATGGCTCAACCATAATGTACTTATTTTTTTGTTTCAAGTTTTTCAATTATATATAGTGCTGACAAACATGTGCCATGTATATATATGTAATAATTTCTGTGGGATAGATACCTAGAAGTAAAAATTCTTTCTTTTTTTTTTTTAAATTTGAGACGGAGTCTCGTTCTGTCGCCAGGCTACAGTGCAAAGGCGAGATCTTGGCTCAGTGCAACCTCTGCCTCCTGGGTTCAAGCGATTCTCCCGCCTCAGCCTCCTGAGTAGCTGGGACTACAGGCATGCGCCACCTCACCCGGCTAATTTTTGTATTTTGAGTAGAGACAGGGTTTCACCATGTTGGCCAGGATGGTCTCAATCTCCTGACCTCGTGATCTGCCCACCTCTGCCTCACAAAGTGCTGGGATTACAGGGAAGTAAAATTTCTGAGTCAAAAGATAAGTGTATTTAAACTTCTAAAAACCATTTCCAGATTGACTACCAAAAAGACTGTACTAATTACCAACAATGCACAAAGTACTTGATAACATTGCATATTTGTAAATTTTCTTTTATTCTTTTGGATATAATCTCTTTATTACAATGTGCATTCACCTTATTAAGAATGAAGTGTGGTATCTTATGGCCATTTGCCACATTTTGTTTTCTGTTACTTGCCTGTCATTTTCTTAGTCATTTCTTTTCTTTTTTTTTTTTTCTGATGAAAACATACACATATATTTAGAGTTAGCCAGCTAGACTCAGTTTAGATGATCCCAATTTTGTTGGCAACATTCAAAGCATTGTAATCAGGAGCCAGTCGAACATATGCCTTCTTTTCTCCATCAGGCTGAATTAGGGCGTTGACACCTTGGCCACATCAATGTCATAGAGCTCCTTCACAGCCTGTTTGATCTAGTGCTTGTTGGCTTTAACTTCCACAGTGAACACAAGCATGTTGTTGTCTTCTCTCTTCTTCATGGCAGACTCAGTGGTCAGCAGAAACTTGATGATAGTATAGTAGTCAAGCTTGTTTCTCCTGGGGGCGCTCTTCCGAGGATATCTGGGCTGCCTCCAGAGTCTCAGTGTCTTGGGCTGCTGGAAGGTCGGTGACGTGTGGATCTTTTTTTTGGTGGCTGTGGACACCTTTCAACACTGCCTTCTTCGTCTTCAAAGCCTTCGGTTTGGCTTCAGCTTTAGGAGGGACAGGAGCTTCCTTCACTTTCGGCACCATCCTGTGAAAAGCATAGTCATTTCTTGTCCTGGCGCGGTGGCTGGCACCTATAATCCGAGCATGTTGGGAGCCTGAGGCATGTGGATCACCTGAGGTCAGGAGTTTGATACCAGCCTGGCTAATGTGGTGAAACTCTCTTCTCTACTAAAAATACAAAAAAATTGCCAGGTGTGGTGGTGGGCGCCTGTAATCCCAGCTACTCGGGAGGCTGAGGCAGGAGAATCTCTTGAACCCAGGAGGTGGAGGTTGCAGTGAGCTGAGATCGCGCCATTGCACTCCAGCCTGGGTAACAAGAGCGAAACTCTGTCTCACAAAAAAAAAAAAAAGAAAGAAAGAAAAGAAAAGCTTAGTTATTAGGTTCTCTTTGTCTTTTTCTCATTGACTTATTGGAATTCTTTTTTTAATGTTCTTTGTCTGTTATATGTGTTGCAAATATTTTCCATCCTTGCAAATGTTTTTTATGTTTTCCATCCTGCTCTGTATCCTTTAACTTTGTGATTTTTTTTTATTGTTTACAATTTTCTGTACAGTTAACACCTGTAGATTTTTTTTTCCCCCTTAACTCTTTTGGGACTAGTTTTTAAGTTTCAAAATGAATTTTTATCTAAAACTCAATCTAAAGAAAGGGACATTTTTAAAAGTGTAATAAGTAGCTAGTGTTGCTAGAGTCTTTTGTTTTTAAATACGGGTGCTTACAGTGACAGACTTCCATATTGTAATTCAGCCGTGCAATTTTTAAAAAACATCTCATGGTTAAATATGAACTTCATGAATACTTTATTTAGAGAAAACTATTTGCCCATCATAATACATGAATATTAAATAAAATGTGGAAAATATAGAACAGAGAGAAGAAAAAAACATTTCTAATTGTCCTAATATCCAGACAGCCATAGTATTTTGTTGCATTTCTTTTATCTTCTTTTTTTTTGAGAAATATGCTTATTCTCAAGTAATTGCATAAAGATTTTTAAGTTGAGATTTTGCTAAAAGATAGTATGCCAAATTTCGCTTATTGAATTTATAATTTTTACTGTAATTACTTTTCAGAGTGCTCACTTCATCTAAATCTCTTTTCTTTTTGAAATTTGAGGGCTGCAATGTGTCCTCAAATTTATCCTTAGTATAAATATCTTTGTGGGAAGATCTTCTAATATTAGGGTGTCTCTGACCGTGATGTCACTTATCCTGATATCCTGATTGTAGTGTGTCTGAAGGAAAATGTCAGGTATATGTTAGTACTTCACAGAAGTTAGGTAGTGTACTTACCAGCAGTTGCCCTCAGGTTTAGTTGCTATTCATTAAATGAGATAAGGCTTACTAAGAGATGTTTCCCCCTATTTATTTTTCAGTTTACTGTTAGCCTAGCCCAAGGCCATTTTTGTTTTTTAGTGTATGGAAGAAGATATCCTTAGGAGTGTTTACTGGATAGTAGAATATGTTCAAGTTATAACCATTTGGTACTTTACTTCTTTTGTGCTTTAGGACAGGGGTCCCCAACCAGGTGGTACTGGTCCTTGGCCTGTTAGGAACTGGGCCTCACAGCAGGGGGTGAGCAGCTGGTGAGGGAGCATTACTGCCGGAGCTCCACCTCGTCGGATCAGTGGCAGCATTGGATTCTCCTGGAAGCGCGAACACTGTTGTGAACTGCACATACGAGGGATCTAGGTTTCATACTTCTTATAAGAATGTGATGCCTGATGATCTGAGGTGGAACAGTTTCATCCAAAATAATCCCCCTGTCCCATCCATGGAAAGATTGTTTTCCACGAAACCAGTCCCTGTTGCCAAAAAGGTTGGGGACCAATGCTTTAGGATATATTTCTGACAGGTATTATGCATGTTGTAGGTACTGTCTTTCTCGTAAATAATATTACTCATTTAAAAATCTTTTTTGGCTGGGTGCGGTGGCTCATGCCTGTAATCCCAGCACTTTGGGAGGCTGAGGTGGGTGGATCATGAGGTCAGGAGATTGAGACCATCCTGACTAACATGGTGAAACCCCGTCTCTACTAAAAATACAAAAAAATTAGCCGGGCGTGGTGGCGGGTGCCTGTAGTCCCAGTTACTTGGAAGGCTGAGGCAGGAGAATGGCTTGAACCTGGGAGGTGGAGCTTGCAGTGAGCCGAGATCACGCCACTGTACTCCCAGCCTGGGTAACAGAGCGAGACTCCGTCTCAAAAAAAAAAAAAAGTCTTTTTTATTGATGAGTTTCATAGTCAAAAGCCTAATGATATATTAAGTACAGAAAAAGTGTTTTAAGTTTTTAAATGGCAACTTTTATATACCTGTTTTATATATACTGAAATATAATTAGGATAGATATTATTAAACACATACTGCAGATGAAATAACTAAGCTTCAGAGATTTGATTTGTTCAAAGTTACACAGCTAGAAGGTGGAAGACTGAAAGTCTGCTGGCCCCTGTGTGAAAAGCTGAATGGGGAACATTTCCACTGATTTGAATTATCCATACCTTTGTACAACTCAAAACAATTGTAAACACATATTTTTATTTTCTTAAATATGAGTTGTGTACATTGCATATATTAGTCAAAGATTGATCCTAATTAAATGGCCATAGAAACGTGTCTTCTCTATTACCCACTGGAAACACATTGAGCACATATGAAATGAGTTTTATGTGTTTATACATTGTTTATTTTGTTTACCCATAGGAAAAAGAAAATATTTTTCCCATACTTGTGTTTTATATGGAAGAGAGAAAGATTTTATAACGTATTTAGTCACTAATTAAAATGAATTGGAGCGGATATACAGTGCTAGAACTTTGGTCTAGAGCTCAGTAAACCCAACAGATATGACAGAGAAATATGGGATAAGTGGCAGGTAAAAGTGGCAAGTAAAGAACTCTATAAAGATAATGACACAGTATGGATCATTTCTCAGGGACAGTGAAGCTGAAGAAAAAATACATACACACTTGCTGGTTGTTCTTTGAGCTTGCACAACACCATTCTTCCAGATTACAAAGGAAGAATTTCTTGGGAATGGATTTCAGAATCATTCCTAAGATTGTTTGTAGGAGGTTTAAAACTCTGTGCAAATGTGCACGTTTGCTATGTGTGTGGAATATTCTTTAAAAATATAATTGAAAATTTTCTTTATTCTAAAAAAGTGAACTGCTGTGATTTACCTTGATTTGGCTGAATGAAGTTAATAAATTGGATAGCTCCTTAAGGGCTTTATTCTCTTGGTAATTGCCTACTTATGTGAATGCAGATTTTATCTAGTTTGAATTTGTTTCAAAGGAACATTATTTTGTAAAGAAAATATATATTTTTTCCCATGTGGTATTGCATAGCACATTGAGAAAATAGATTGATGATATTGTTTCATTTTATGATTTTTCTTTGAATATAATGTTTTGTTCTTTTATTGGAAATAAAACTGATCCCAAGAAGAAAATTATATTTCCTTTTAATTTTATGATAGTGCATTTAAAATAATGTATATCTAGACAAGGTGATGAAGATGATGATTGCCAACCACAATTTAATGACATTAAAGAAATTAATGAGTTTTGATTCCTTTGCTTATCTTGTGTGTTATAGTCTAACTCCTTTTAAATCTTTTCTTTGACATTTTATATGACTTTCAGATTGTGTGTGTATATATGATATATATAATTATGTATTAAAGTATATTAATTAAAAATATTAATTAAATGAAATTATTATATAGTTTAATTTATAACTATTAATATTAACTATATTTAGCATAACTATTAACATAGTATATATGAAATCCATATATACATATATATATACACACACACATGCATAATCTGAAAAAATATATATACTTTTTTAAGACGAGATTTTGCTCTGTTGCCCAGGCTGGTTCACTGGCACCCTTCACATCCCAGGCTCAAGTGATTCTTCCACCTCAGCCTTTCTAGCAGCTGAGACTACCGTGTGTGCCACCATGCTTGGCTAAACTCTCTTTTTTGTATTTTTTGTAGAGAGAGGGCCTCATTATGTTGCCCAGGCTGATCTGAAACTCTGGGCTCAAGCGATCATCCTGCCTCAGCCTCCCAAAGCATTGGGATTGCAGGCATTAACTACAAGCCTTGGCTGACTTTCAGATTTTATTAAAATTCGCTGTTATAAAACGTTTGAATAGCATAAGGATAACAATTAAACAGTCACTTGAAGCAGCTTGTGTAAGTCATAGCTGCAAACCAACTTTTTAGTTTTTTGCTTACTATTAGGTTATTTTAATTATGATCTATATTAGGTAAGTAGTGCTTTAATGAAATACTTACATGTAACCACTGACATATAATGACGGCTAGTTAATTAATGATGGTAATTTAAAATTATTTACTAATTGTATATGGCTCTTTTCCTTTCTCATGGGTGATTTGTTTAACTCAGTATTCATTCATTTATATACTGTAGTTATTTATTTATTTTAGTTTGAATTTCTTTGATGGTTGTGAGAAGTCACTCTCCAATTTAGGCTCCTGGTTGTCTGGTTAGTGTTTACCAGTTCAAATAATCACATGATCTTACATTGGATATATATAAACTTATCCATATGGTGAAGTCTTTTAGAAGACTATCATGTTAAATGTTTCTCGTTGTGGCTTATTTAATGTCATCAGTTTATTGGGGGTTACTTTGGGTGCCCCTTAGAACTTGGCACCAAGACCTATCCTCTTAGAATAAACCTGGTTAAAAGGATGTTGGGATGGCTGTTATTTTATCTTTAGAAATGACCTATCTTGAGATGTAATAAATGTGTCTTAGGAGACTGGAGAAATGCCCAAACCTAAAGGTGATACTTCAGGACAAGAATTAAGTTGCAATGTATTCATTATTATATATGCTTTAAATTGTTTCTTTGAAGGATGTTTTACATTAGGGCAGTGCCTTCCTTTTTAGAGGACGGGAAATTTGATAATAAGTTAGTGTGTGTCCATTACCATTTGGGAAAAAGAAATCTATTTAGGAGTCATGACTGTCATCAGTAGAGAAGTGTACTTCATTGTTGGTTATCAGTAAGTAGTTCAGCATGGTTTTTTATAGTCTGAATGAAATACTCTCTCAGAACTTTTCAGTTTGCATTTACCAGATTCCATCTTTATTATACTTTGGTGGTAGTAATAGAAACTTCTAGGCATCTTGATGCTGAGACAGTTATTTATGATTATGGATGTGACATTGCTTACTAGCAGATTTTGTTGGTTTCTAAGGTACTGACAGCCTCATCAATGCTGACTGAGTTCACTGACAAAATTGAGTTGTAGGAATTTTAATGATCAAAACCTGATTTACCAAGATATTGTCAATGAAGTCCTGCCTGAATTTCTTATTGCAGCTTTGATAAATAGTCTACTCTTTTAAACTCAAAATCAGGGAAAATACTTTGACTATAAAAATTTTAGGCAGATCTGGAAGCCTAAATAGTAACTTTAAATATACAGTCACCCGTCGGTATACCTAGGGGATTGGTTCCAGGACCCCTGCAGATACCAAAATTAGCACATATTCAAGTCCCACAGTCGGACCTGGGGAACTTGGGTTTATGAAAAGTTGATGCTTTGTATGTGTGAGTTTTGTATCCCACAAGTGTATTTTCACTCTGTGTTGTGTTGAAAGAAATCTGCATATAAGTGCACCTGACCAGTTCAAACCTGTGTTGTTGCATTGTCAACTGTAACTTGTAATTCCAGAGATGTATATAAGGAAACTTTGCTTTTGATAATTGGAGGGCAATTGAATTGAAGTATGACATGTCGTACTCTAAAATGTAAAGGACATTGCCAAGTTGCCTTGTTTGTTGGATGTGTTCATGAGAATCTTTAAGCATTTTTATTACATTAGCTGCCTAAATAATATGATGAACTCCTCTCAGAATATTGAGTTTCGTGAGTGATAAGAGGAAAAAAGAGAATGACATATTGTTTTCATCCATTTCAGTTATAGACAAATTCTCACAGAAGACAGAATAATTTAAAATTTTTAAACAGATTAAATACATCATAGAGGTAGAGATTGGCTCAGTTGTGCATGGAACTCAGTCTGTCTAACATTATTACTCTGAACTTTTCAAACTGTTCTATAGCTTTAGGTGCATAACTTTGCTTTTACAATTGTATTATACCTGTTTATATTATAATCTGCCACCTCCAAAATTAGATCAAAGACTTTTTTGTTTGTATGTTTGTTTTGCATGAGTTTGGTCTTTTATATATATATTTTAGTACCTGGTACAAAGGGACCTCAATAAGTATTTACCAACCAATAATTAATCTAAATTCTTTAATGACAACTTGTATTTTTTATATTTTATATTTTTATTTTTTATGAGATGGAATTTTGCTCTTGGCACCCAGGCTGGAGTGCAGTGGCGCAATCTTGGCTCACTGTAACCTTTGCCTCCTGGGTTCAAGCGATTCTCCTGCCTCAGCTTCTCGAGTAGCTGGGATTCTGGGCACCTGCCACCACGCCTGGATAATTTTTGTGTTTTTAGTAGAGATGAGGTTTCACTGTGTTGGCCAGGCTGGTCTCGAACTCCTGACCTCAGGTGATCTGCCCACCTCGGCCTCCCAAAGTGCTGGGAATACAGGCATGAGCCACTGCACCCGGCCTAATTTTTATATTTTTTAAATTAAAAATTTATGTTTTCCCACCTTTAATGCCTTTACAGTAGGACTAAAACTATTTTTAAAATGTCATTTATTTCATTGTGTATACTACATTAGGTGAAAAAGTATATAAAATGAGTTTATTTCTGTATTTTAATACATTTCTTATAGATCACTGGTGTTTCATATCTTTTTCCTCATCTCTTCCCTTTGCTATTCTTTTTCGTGATTTTATGTGACTTTAACAAAATAAACCCTATTTAATCATAGTGTTTTTGTTTTTTTTAGGTTGTTATGGAGTCGATGGAGAGAGTGACTCTATTATGAGTTCAGCTTCTGAAAACTCCACCGAACCTTGGTTTTGTGATGCCTGTAAATGTGGTGTTTCTCCTAGCTGTGAACTGTGTCCTAATCAGGATGGAATTTTCAAGGAGACAGATGCTGGAAGGTTAATGTCCTAATTATGTTGGTTCATATGTTTGCTTTATAATGTGTCTGCCTTTGACTTCCCTGTTCTGTTTGTGATTATCCAGGTTACACACTTTCGTTTGATTGCTTCTTTGTATCTTCTTGGCATAGAATAAATGACCAGTGGGATACAGATGGAGAAGGGTGAGAGGAAAGACCATTTATTGAGTACCTGCATTTGCCTTTATATCCATAATCTTATTTAATCTTAATAATTGACCCTATGATGAGGCAGGTGGTAAAGTTTCTCATTTTATAGGTGTATAATACCCAGGGCTCAGATTATTTAAATAACTTATCAGTTCAAGACCACAAACTGGTGAATGGTCAATTTTGACCCTAGATCTGTATAACTTTATATCAGGAGATAGAACTTAATACAGTGATTTAAAAAGGAGAAGTTTAGTATAAAGAATTATTAAGCTGTGATAAAAGAGTCACTATAAGGTATAAAAAAACTCTAAAGGATGCTCTGGGGCTGAGGGAGATTATCCAAGGAATGACAAAATTGGAATGATGACCTCCTACCCTAGGTTGGGGTTCAGGCTTTGTTGGAGAAATTGTAGTTAAACCCTACTGGATGGAGAGAAGTATGCTGGTTATAGCCTAGACCAAATTTTGTCTTCAGTTCGTGGCAAGTAGGTGGCTGGGTACAGTCTGCTGGGAGAACTGGGGCACTGGTTTGAAACCTGGAGAGTATGCTATCTGTGTTGAGAGGGCCATGGAAAAATGATCTTCATGTTGGGCCAGGGCTGTGAGGTCACTGAAGGACTGTGTATATGGCTGGGGCAGAGCACAGGAGGAAGTACTCCACCCATACCTGCTGAAAAGCCCCTCCCTTCTATGAGACCTCCTGCCATTGAGTTTATAGCTCCCTCTACCATTGAGCTTAGTGTCATGCTCACTCTGAGAAGAAATGCTGAAGAAATTCTGTCCATTATTGCAGAGTAGGTATCGAAGCATGAACGAGAGGCAATTAAATCAATAAGTGGCACAAAGACCTGTGTTCTTTTTACTACATTCACACTCATGTTTGTTAACACATTTGAGCACTTGTCATCATAATGGTGTTGCCATCTTTCATGTTTTTTTTTTTTTACAGGAGACTACCATCTAGGGTTGGTGACTAAAATTAAGAGTAATTTTCAACCTTTTGTATTTTGTGGAGATCACGCTCTGCCTCTTCCTCTCCAATATAAGAGGGGGGTTACTTAAATTTTTATTTTGTCACATAAGGATGTTTTAGTATTTTATTAAACATGCTTTATTTATATTAAAAACAAGATTAGCAACAAAGCAACCTATATAAATTATCACCATCATTTCCCATATTTTAACATAAAAAAACTAGGGTACATTATGTCCTAAAATAAATGATAGACTTTTAAATTTAATAAATTTTACTTTAGTAAAGTAAAACAAATTTTCTCTTATTTTTATCATTTTTGCCTCAATTGGTGGACTGATCCTTGAGAAATGTTGCCATACAAGATTGCTGGGATAGTGTAGAATCTACCATTGAATCTTGGAGAACCCCATGTGTTGATGTTCAGGACAAATGACTAAAGAATCTTAGCTCTCCTTCCTTATCGTCTATCCAAAAATAAAGTATATAACAAATGATTTGATGTTTTGACATGAATCTGTGGTCTGTATCATAGGCATAGGCATTACTCTAAGTTGGGCCTGACAGTGGCCTAGTATTGGGGAGTTTAATAAGCATTAAGTGCGCACCTTCAAGTTGGACTATTTTTGGATTCTGGTCTTTTCTTTTTTTTTTTAATAGCTATAATTTTAGGCAAGTGATGTAACCTTTTTATGCCTCAGTTTCCTTAGCAGTGTTGAGAAGACTAAATGAGATGATCCATGAGAAACAATTAGCAGTTTCTGTAACATAATAAGTGGTCAGTAAATGTCTCCTTACTCTTACGACTGCCGTTACTGCTACTACTAGTGTATTCTTATTACCATTATTGCTCTACTTATTTTAGGTAATCATGGAGTATTAGCTCATGCATAGATTTTTTTTTTTTTTTGGTAACTCTTCCAGTCCTGAGAATTGAAATTTTTGGTGATAAATTGTGGTGAATAAGTAAGGCAGTTTTGGAAAGACAGAACTTCCTTTTAGGGAAGAGAATTTATTTTCCTGTTTTTCTTGTTAATAATTTAAAAGTTCTGTTAGGACACTGTCAAGTAGTGGTTACTTCATGCTATCATAATAGACAAAACAACTGGCAAAGTTGTTTCTGAATGAAGAAAACTGAGGCCTCTTTACCATTTAGGTTTACTGAGGGATTTTTTTTTTGGATACTGTGGATGTTACGTAAGTAGACACATCCTGTGATGGGGCAATCTGGCAAAAATTCTTTTATATACTATTTGAACACTTTACTTGTGCTAATGTCTACATTCACCTGTAGGCTGTACTGGAAATTATAGGCCTTCACAGTATCTCCAAGGACGTAATACTAGTTTGATTAAAGATATAAAAAGCCAAGAAAATTCGACAAGCCTTTTAGTATATGAGCTTCAAATGGAAAACAGGGAAAAAGAAAGAATATTGTATATAAAGAATAAAAAAGGTTTTGAAGTTCACTATCACATGAGATTAATTAGACTTTTTTCCTTCTATTCTTGATGGGAGCCACAAGTTCTACATAGAAAATGATGTGATTTAATGTAAGAAAACCAGTACATTCTTGTCATTAAATTTTTATTTTATATCTTATGGAGGGTAAGACTTATAAACCTGACTGTGGGAAATTTTTAGGCATGCTCTCCTTTTTTATTTTTTATTTATATTTTTACTATTTATGGGTACATAGTAGATATGTATATTCATGGGGTACATGAGATGTTTTGATACAGGCATGCAATGTGAAATAAGCACATCAGGAGAAAGGGGTATCCATTTCTCAAACACCTATCTTTTGAGTTACAAACAATCCAGTTACCCTCTTTAAGTTATTTTTAAGTGTACAATTTAGTTTTTCTTGACTGTAGTCACCCTGTTGTGCTATTAAACAGTAGGTCTTAGTCTTTCCACTTTTTCAACTCATTAACCATCTCCCACCTCCCCCCGCCATTTCACCCTTTCCCTGCACTATCCTTCCCAACGTCTAGTAACCATCCTTCTCCTGTCTGTGTCCATGAGTTCAGTTGTTTGATTTTTAGATCCCACAAATAAGTGAGAACATGTGATGTTTGTCTTGCTGTGCCTGGCTTATTTCACCTAACATAATGATCTCTAGTTCCACCCAAGTTGTTGCAAATGACTGGCTCTCATTCCCTTTTATGGCTTAGTACTCCATTGTGTATTGTGTACCACAATTTCTTTATCGGATTCATCTGTTGATGGAAACTTAGGTTGCTTCCAAATCTTAGCTATTGTAAACAGTGCTGCGACAAATACAGGAGTGCAGATATCTCTTTAATATACTGATTTCCTTTCTTTCGGATGTATACCCAACAGTGCAATTGCTGGATTATATGGCAGCTCAATTTTTAGGAACCTCCAAAGTTTTCTTCATCATGGTTGTACTAATTTACATTTCATGCAACAGTGTACAAGGGTTCCCTTTTCTCCACATCCTTGCCAACATTTGTTATTGCCTGTCTTTTGGATATAAGCTATTTTAACTGGGGTGAGATGACATTTCATGATAGTTTTGATTTGCATTTCTCTGACGATCAAGGATTTTGAGTCCCTTTTCATATGCCTGTTTTAGCATATGAACTTCTTTTTATATGTCTTCTTTTGAGAAACGTCTATTCAAATCTTTTGTCTATTTTTAATGAGATTATTAGATTTTTTTCCTGTAGAGTTATTTGAACTCCTTATATATTCTGGTTATTTGTCCCTTGTTAGTTGGGTAATTTGCAAATATTTTCTCCCATTCTGTGGGTTGTCTCTTCAGTTTGATGATGTATCCTTTGCCCAGCTTGTTGTGATCCTGCTTTTTTAAAAACCTGATATGATATCTTTTGTCTATTTTTGCTTTGGTTGCTTGTGCTTGTGGAGTTTCGCTCAAGAAATTTTACCCAGAGCAATGTCCTGGAGATTTTCCCAATGTTTTCTTGTAGTATTTTCATAGTTTGAGGTCTTAGATTTAAGTCTTTAATCCATTTTGGCTTGATTTTTGCATATGGCAAGAGATGGGGTCTAGTTTCCTTCTTCTGCATATGGATATGCAGTTTTTCCAGCACCATTTATTGAAGAAACTGTCTTTTCCCATATATATGTTCGTGGCACCTTTGTTAGGCACTAAGTTCACTTAGGTGTGTGGATTTGTTTCTGAATTCTGTATTCTGTTCCTTTGTTCTGTGTATTTGTTTTATGACAGTACCATGCTGTTTTGGTTACTGTAGGTTTGTGGTATAATTTGAAGTCAGGTAGTATGATTCTTTTTTGCTTAGGATAGCTTTGGCTCTTCTGGGTCTTTTGTGGTTCTGTATACATTTTAGGATTGTTTTTTCTATTTCTGTGAAGAATGTCATTGGTATTTTGATAGGGATTGCATTGAATCTGTAGATTGCTTTGGGTAGTATGGGCATTTTAACAATATCGATTCTTCCAGTTTGTGAACATGGAATATTTTTCCATTTTTTGGTGTCTTCTTCAATTTCTTTCATCAGTGTTTTACAGTTGTTATTACAGAAATCTTTTACTTTAAGTTAATTCCTAGGTATTTAATCTTACGTGCGGCTGTTGTAAATGCCATTACTTTTAAAATTTCTTTTTCAGATTATTCACTGTTGTCATATAGACATGCTCCTGATTTTTGTATGTTGCTTTTGTCTTTTGCAACTTTACTGAATTTATCGATTCTAATAGTTTTCTTATGGAGTCTTTAGGTTTTTCCAAATACAACATTATATTATCTGCAAACAAGAATAATTTGACTTCTTTCTTTCCAATTTGGATGCCCTTTTTATCTTTCTGTTGTCTGATTGCTGGAAGCTACGGCTTCCAGTACTATGCTGAACAACAGTGGTGACAGTGGGCATCCTTGTTGTGTTCCAGATCTTAGAGGAAAAGCTTACAGTTTTTCCCATTCAGTATGATACTAGCTGTGGGTCTGTCATATATCACTTTTATTATGTTGAGGTATGTCTTTCTATCCCCTGTTTTTGGGGAGTTTTTACGATGAAGGGATGTTGAATTTTATTAAATGCTTTTTCAGCATCAGTTGAAATGATCATGGTTTTTATCCTTCATTCTGTTGATGTGATGTATCATGTTGATTGATTTGCTTATGTTGAACCATCCTTGAATCCCAGGGATAAATCCTACTTGGTAATAATGATCTTTCTAATGTATTGTTAAATTCGGTTTGCTGGTATTTTGTTGACAATCTTTGTGTCAATGTTCATCAGAAATACTGGCCTGTAGTTTTCTTTTTTTGATGTGCCTTTGGCTGGTTTTGGTATCAGAGTCTAACACTGGCCTCGTAGAATGAGTTTGGAAATATTCCCTCTTCCTCTATTTTTTGGAATAGTTTGAGTAAGATTGGTATTAGTTCTTCTTTAAGTGTTTGGTAAAATTCAGCAGTGAAGCCATCAGGTCAAGTAGTCCCAGGCTTTTCTTTACTGGGAGACTTTATTATGGCTTCAATCTCGTTACTTCTTATTCGTCTGTACAGGCTTTGGATTTCTTCATGGTTCAATCTTGGTAGGTTGTATGTGTCTAGGAGTTCATCCATTTCTTTTAGATTTTCTAATTTATTGGCATATAGTTGCTCATAGCAGCTGCTGATGATCCTTTAAATTTCTGCAATATCAGTTATAATGTATCCTTTTTTATTTCCAATTTTATTTACTTGTATCTTCTCTCTTTTTTCCTCAGCCTGGCTAAAGGTTTGTCAGTGTTGTTTACCTTTTCAAAATACCAACATTTTGTTTCATTGATCTTTTGTATATATTTTTTATTTCAATTTTATTTATTTCTGCTCTGATCTTTATTAATTCTTCTACTAATTTTGGGTTTGGTTTGCTCTTGCTTTCCTAGTTCCTTAAGATACATCATTGGATTGTTTATTTGAAGTTTTTTCTCTTTTGATGTAGGTACTTATAGCTATAAACCTCCCTCTTAGTAGGGCTTTTGCTGTATCCCATAGATTTTGGTATGTTGTGTTTCCATTACTATTTGTCATACTCTTCTTCATGTCCTTTGTTGGGTGTCCTCTCAGCTGTTGTGAAATGAAATATGGCTTTGAACTAAATTCCTTAATTTTTAAAAATAAGCTTTATGTTGCAATAAAAGGCAGCATTGAAATCATTATGTCTCAGTTCTTTCTTTTTTTTTCCCCATCAGACAGGGTCTGGCTCTGTTGCCCAGGCTAAAGTGCAGTGGCACGATATTGGCTCACTGCAACCTCTGCCTCCTGGGCTCAGGTGATCCTCCCACTGAAGCCTCCTGAGTAGTGCAGGTTATAGGTGTGCGCCACCACACCAGGCTAATGTTTGTATTTTTCTGTAGAGACGAGGTTTCAACCTTTTGCCCAGGCTGGTCTTGAACTCCTGGGCTCAAGCAGTCCTCCCACCTCAGCCTTCCAAACTGTTAGGATTACTGTACCTGGCCAATTTTTTCTTTTTTTCTTGAGAGAACGTCTGGCTTTGTCACCCTGACTGGAGTGCAGTGGCATGATCTTGGCTCATTGTAAACCCCCGCCTCCTAGGCTCAAGCAGTCCTCCTACCTCAGCCTCCCAAGTAGGTGGGACTACAGGGGCATGCCATGACACCTGGCTAAATTTTGGTATTTTTTGTAGCGATGGGGTTTCATTGTGTTGCGCAGGCTGGTCTCAAACTCCTGAGCTTAAGTGATCCTCCTACCTCTGCCTCCCAAAGTGCTGGGATTACAGGCATGAGCCACTGTGCCCGACCACTTCTTTCTTTTTTTTTTTCTTTAAAATTCTAGACTTAGTAAGTCTTAGTTCTGTCCCTTGCTAGACTTGTTATATTTGAAAATCAGTTAATCTTTCTGAAACCAGTTCTTCATATGTAAATGAACAACCTCCTACTCAACAGAAGCTTTTAGGCTTTTTTTTCCTTGTAGTTAACATTTCTTGAGTGAAGACAGTGAGCCACACTCTGCTGTAAGCACTTCAAATACATCTTGATAACTTCCAAACCACCTTTATGGTGCTCTGTGCCTAGTAGACACTTATAATTGATTACTGAATGAAGGAATGAAAGTAACATACTTGACGTGAATTTGTTTTACATGCTGTAAAGGCATTACTGATACAGAGCACTTCAAACTCCAATTTTATTGATTAATATAGTTTTCATTCTTAAATGAGTCTTTTGAGAAGTATCATTCTACTTAGTCTGCTTTATTAAAATATATGAATTTACAATAATCTGTTAATAGTTTGTGCTAGGATGACAATTCTGACTCTGTTTTTTGGTGGTTTTATGTGATGCTTATTTCCTGTTCCTTTCCCCAGTCAACATCTGTCATAATAGCGCCAAGCAAAATTAATGGTAAAGTAACAAGGAAGATTTTTTTTTTTAATTTGTAGATTTGTCTTATACAAAGTTATAAATAATGTGCATCTAAACAAATGAACCGGAAACTATTTACAGCTGGTATTAAAAGGGACCATAATTGTCTCGGCCATGATTTTCATTGACTTTGATAGGTATTTTAATGAGGACTCAAGTTGGTATCCTCACATGAGTGGTTGGGAGAAATGATATACTTGTATGCCAGTCACATTGAAATGGCAGTTTAAATCTGTAGTACTTGTGTACTACATTTTAAGGTCAGTATGAAGCAAGCAGCCAGCTGTTAGGTTTATCAAAGATAAACTCCTACAGAGTATAGCGACATTTAATACATCAGTGGAGCATGAAAAAACTGAACAAATTAAATTGAGAAAGCAGCTGCTTGTTGAAGATGTGTATCGTTATGTTGAACTCCATAGGATGTATTTGGGAGGTTGGATTAAAACGTTCCATCAAGAAAATCTCAAAACCTTGGATTTTTTTCCCCAATAAAAAAGATAATTTTTAAAAAAATTTAAAACTATTTTTCCCAGTGCCTCTAGAGAATAATTTTTGGTCTTAGTCCTTTAAAATTCATAATGCACCACAAAAACCAGAACCATGTAGCATGCATAGCCTCTTAAGTTGTGATAAAGCAGAATTTGTTGTTAATATATTCACAGGGTTAATAGAGATTTGCTGCTGTGACCCTCTTTCTTACAAAAGTGCTAAGATCTACTGTTTAAATGTCAAAGTCAGTGATCCCACATTTTGTTTTGTTGTAAGCAAGCAGAAAGAGTGCCTAATATATTAAAAACGGTTCAGAGCAGTTTTTAAAAAATGAAATTAGAAACAACTGCAATTTTTTTCAGTGTATTGAAACTCTGAGCATTCTTTGTTTTGGTCTTACAGCATCATTCAAACTTTAATAAATATTTATATTTGGGGCATATAAATTTTAGTATATAGGTTGTATGGTAAACAGATAAGATGAATAAAAATTTGAATTGCTTATTCTGCACCTTTTCCCAGCGGTTTTAACCTGGAAAGGAAGTTAAACTGTATACAAAAATTGTAAAATATGTCCTTAAAGATTATTACCCCAGCAGCTTTTGGAAAAGAGTAACAAGAAAGAGAAATTTTACCTAATTACTGCAGAGTAAATTCACAGTTATTAAATTAGTATCCTTAATTCTCAAAGGGCTTGAAATAATGAATGTGACTACCTTTCCTTGCATATGAAAATGATGTTTTGTTTCATTTAAATAGTAGTTTTATGCAAATATTTAAGAATAGATAAGTGCAAAGTGCAGTGAGTGAATTTTAAGTGAAAGGCAATTATAGTTGTTAGCTCTCAGTTTTGGCTAAGCTGCTGGAAAAGTAATTTCAGTCCCCTTTTTTGTAACTAAGTGTTATTCTGTAGGTGTTTCATATTTTTTAATGATGTGCCTGAGATTGGGAGATTTTAACATTTGATTACAGAATTCTCTTGGTAGTATTTTGAGATGGCAAGTGTTTTATATGTTTGTTTTGTGTGTGGGAATTTTATTACAAGATTTGATAGCAAAATCATATCTTCTCTTCTTAGATGGGTTCATATTGTTTGTGCCCTGTATGTTCCTGGAGTAGCCTTTGGAGATATTGACAAATTACGACCAGTAACACTAACGGAAATGAACTATTCCAAATATGGTGCCAAGGTGAGACACAAAGCATTTTTGATTGCTTGAAAGAGAAAGGTTTTACTTGTTAGTTTACCTGACTTTTTATTTGTACTATGTTGACTGCAGAAATGCTTACTAGGAATCATTCTATTTAGCACTAAATCATTTATTATTGATAGTAGTTTTCCCAGAAAGCCAATAATGTATAAATTCTATACATTCTTAATTTAGAATAACATATGAGGTCAAATGATAATCGGTACTACTACCATTTCCCTGGCACTGTTCACAATGCCTAATACATAGACCAAAACCTTATTTACAATTAGTTGGATCAAATATAAGCCTAATTTCTGACTTTACTTTTGAAGTGGAATTTGTCAAAATTATGAAAAATAATATTAGAAGTGATCTTTGATGCTGTTATTGTAATTGTTTTGGGGCGTGCCATTAACATGCCCTTAATAGATGGTGAACTTAATTGATATGTGTGTTCTGACTGCTTCACCAACCTGGTGTTCCCCTTTCTCCCTGAATTGGTTGGGGCCTCTCTGTTCACTGAGACACAGTGAAAGTGAAATTTGGCCAATTAGGGCTGGGTGCGGTGGCTCACGCCTGTTATCCCAGCACTTTGGGAGGCCAAGGTGGGCAGATCACCTGAGGTTAGGAGTTCGAGACCAGCCTGGCCAACATGGCGAAACCTCGTCTCTACTAAAAATACAAAAAATTGGCTGGGCATGGTGGCGCGTGCCTGTAATCCCAGCCACTCAGGACGCTGAGGCAGGAGAATCGCTTGAACCCAGGAGGCGGAGGTTGCAGTGAGCTGAGATTGCGCCATGGCACTCCAGCCTGGGTGACAGAGTGAGACTCCATCTCAAAGAAAAAGAAAAAGAAATTTGGCCAGTTAATAATTCTACAGTGGCCTCTAAGTGTTCAAGTGAAAGGAAGAGTCATACATCTGTCACTTTAAATTAAAAGCTAGAAATGATTAAGCTTAGTGAGGAAGGCATGTCGAAAGCCTAGGTAGGCCAAAAGCTGGGCCTCTTCTGCCAAATAGCCAATATGTCAGTGCAAAGGAAAAGCTCTTGAAGGAAATTAAAAGTGCTACTCCAGCAAACACATGAATGATAAGAAAGTGAAGCAGCCTTATTGCTGATAATGGAGAAAATTTTAATAGTAGGGATAGATCATAGCAGTCACAGCATTCCCTTAAGCCAAAACCTCATCCAGAGCATGACCCTAACTGTTCAATATTGTGAAGGCTGAGAGAGGTGAGGAAGCTGCAGAAGAAAGGTTGGAAGCTGCAGAAGAAAAGTTGAAAGGTAGCAGAGGTTGGTTCATGAGGTTTAAGGAAAGAAGCCATCTCCATAATATAAAAGATGAAGAAGATGCAGCAGGTACTGATGGAGAAGCTGCAGCAAGTTATTCAGAAGATTTAGCTAAGACAAATGATGAAGATTCATACATTCAACAAAGATTTTCAATGTAGGTGAAACAGTCTTCTATTGGAAGAAGATGCCATCTAGGACTTACCATAGCTAGAGAGGAGAAGTCACTGTCTGGCTTCTAAGGGCAGGTTGTCTCTCTTGTTTAGAGGTGAATGCAGCTGGTGACTTTAAGTTGAAGCCAGTGCTCCTTTACTATTGTGAAAATCCTAGAGCCCTTAAGAATTATGTTAAATCTACTCTGCCTGTACTCTGTAAATGGAACAACAAAGCCTGTACACAGCACATCTGTGTACAGCATGGTTTACTGGATATTTTAAGCCCCTTGTTGAGACTTACTGCCAGAAAAAAAGATTCCTTTCAAAAGATTACTGTTTATCGACAGTGCACCTGGTCACCCAAGAGCTCTGATGAACAAGGAGATTAATGTGTTTTCCTGCCTACTGTCGTAACAGCCATTCTGAAGCCCATGGATCAAGGAGTCATTTTGACTTTAAAGTCTTATTATTTAAGAAATACATTTCATAAGGCTATAGCTGCCATACATAGTGATTCCTCTGATGGATCTAGGCGAAGTAAATTGAAAACCTTCTAGAAAGGAGTCACTTTTCTAGATGTCATTAAGAATGTTTATGATTCATGGGAGGAGGTCAAAATATCCATATTAACAGGAGTTTGGAAGAAGTTGATTACAGCCTTCATGGATAACTTTGAAGAGGTTGAAGACTTCAGTGGAGGAAGTCACTGCAGATGTGGCAGAAATAACAAGATAACTGGAATTAAAAGTGTAGCCAGAGGTGACTGAACTGCTGCGATCTCATGATAAAAATTTGAACAGATGAGGAGTTACTTCTCATGGATGAGTGAAGAAAGTGGTTTCTTGAGTTGGAATCTACTCCTGGTGAAGATGCTATGAACATTGTTAAAATTACAACAAAAGACTTAGGATATTAAATAAACTTGATTGGTTAAGCAGCAAGAGGGTTTGAGAGGATTGACTCCAATTTTGAATGAAGTTCTACCATGGGTAAAATGCTGTCAAATAGCATCACGTGCCACAGAGAATTCTTTCATAAAAGGAAGGATGAATCTATGCAGCAAACTTCATTGTTGTTTTATTTTAAGAACTTGCCAGCCGGGCATGGTGGCTCACACCTGTAATCTCAGCACTTTGGGAGGCCGAGGTGGGCGGATCACGAGGTCAGGAGATCAAGACCATCCCGGCTAACACGGTGAAACCCCGTCTCAACTAAAAAAATACAAAAAATTAGCCGGGCGTGGTAGCAGGTGCCTGTTAGTCCCAGCTACTCGGGAGGCTGAGGCAGGAGAATGGTGTGAACCCGGGAGGCAGAGCTTGCAGTGAGCCGAGATCGTGCCATTGCCCTCCAGCCTAGGCGGCAGAGTGAGACTCTGTCTCAAAAAAAAAAGAAAAAGAAAAAGAAAGAAATTGCCAGGCTGGGTGTGGTGGCTCACGCCTGTAATCCCAACACTTTGGGAGGCCGAGTTGGGTGGGTCACCTGAGGTCGGAGTTCGAGACCAGCCTGGCCAACGTGGCAAAACCCTGTATCTACTAAAAATACAAAAATTAGCTGGGCGTGGTGGCACGTGCCTGTAACCCCAGCTACTCAGGAAGCTGAGGCAGGAGAATCACTTGAACCCAGGAGGTGGAGGTTGCAGTGAGCCGAGATTGCACCACTGCACTCCAGCCTGGGTGACAGAGCGAGACTCCATCAAAAAAAAAAAAAAAAGAAGAGAAATTGCCACAGCCACTCCAACTTTCAGCAACCACCACCACCCCCATCAGTCAGTGGCCATCCACATCAAAGCAACATCTTTCACCAGCAAAAAGATTATGACTTGCTGAAGGCTCAAGTGATCATTAGCATTTTTTAGCAATAAAGTATTTTTAAATTAATGTACATACATTTTAAAAATACATAATGTTATTATACATTTAATAGACTACAGATAGTGTAAACCTAACTTGAAAATACATGGAGAAACTAAAAAATTCTCGTGATTTGTTTTATTGTGATACTTTATTGAAGTGGTCTGGAGCTGAACTTGGGTTATCTCTGATGTATGCTTGTAAATTTAACAGAGGTTATTTGAGCATTAACAGATGTATTTATTGGGCAGCACTTACAACTAGAAAAGGCTCAGAGATGCCCACTTCAATAGTGTGAGCAGTGGGCTTCTATTGGCTGAATGTGGAACCAAAGTAAGGAAATTACTTAATTGGCTACAGCTGTGTTGTTTTTCTATATGGGTATGATTTAATAGAAAGTGTCCAGTTACATTATCTGATATCTAGTTGGCTGTTGTGGTTAGTTGAAGCTTGTTTTTTATTTTATTTTATTTTATTTTTTTTAATTTAATGTATTACAAGGAATTTTTCTAAATTAAATTTCACCTTGTGTAAGGTTCCATGTACAGAAACAGGTCCAGGCTAATTTCCTCTTGCTTATTTTGCTTTAAGAAAACATCACTGGGAAACTGAGTTGAAAATTAGGTACTCTCTAGCTTCTCTGCAAAATCGGATACAATGTTTTAAGTCATGACTGGGACAGCCTTCTAGACCACATTGTCTACTCATTTTCCAATCTGAATTATGTTCCCCTGTGTTCTCAGTTGCTTAGTTCACTAGCATTTTAAATGATTCAGGCAATTGAGGAAGATTCTGTTTTCTTTGATAGATTGTTTTATAGTCTAAAAAGGCTGTCAGGAATATTTTCCTTATATTCACTCTGAAATCCCTTGCTCAATTTCAACATATTACATGAAATTACCCAGATAATTATTCTAAACAATATATCTCTGTTCACAGTGTGGACATCCTTTAAATAATTTAATTTCTCTTTATCTATCTCTCTCAATCTCATGTTTAGATTGCTATTTGCCAGTATATTATACCATTTATGTTCTACTGTTATTAGAGAAATTATATTAACTAGGCAGTAGAATGTCAGAATTTGACTATTGAAATTTTTAAATTTTCCTTGTATTTGTTTCCTTCTTATGTAGTTCACTTTGAATACTTATATTAAACAATTCTTTAATTGTCCACTGTCAGTCTTTCATAATTTAACATCTTTTTCTTTTATGATGATTTCTGTTACCAGAGTTGTTTAAACTTTTAGACTAGCTAGTCCCCCCTTTTCTTTTAAGAGATAGTTAAAGGAATAAAAAAAAATAAATCTGAGAGGATTTGGGGTAATTTCAACAGTTCATACCTTGGTTTTATAAATTTTCTTTTTTTATACAGAAAGAATGTAAATAATTGACTGTGTTGTGTATTACTACCAATTTCACCTGATTATTTACCTAAAATTACTTTTAGTTGTCTTAAAGATATTTAAAACATGCATGATTTCTAGGTTGTAATGCCTAGATTTTTTGTTGGATTTTCTCTGGTCTCTTGCTGCCTTTTCCAAGCAATTTTATATTGTTTAAGAATTAGTATAGCTTGATGGTGGTCTTTAAAGTAAGATTGTCCTGGTTTGAAGCCTTACATTTACTTTCTTTGTTATTTTTGGCAAGCAGATTTCTTAACTTGTCTTTAATTTCCTCATGTGTAAAATGGGAATAGTTATAGTACCTCTTCTTCATAGTAGTTGTGTTTAATGATTACATATATTTATACATATAGTCCTTAACTTATGATGGGTTTACATCCTGATAAATCCATTGTAAATTTAAAATATTTTAAGTTGAAATTAATTTAATACACCTAACTTACTGAGCACAGCTTAGTGTTGCCTACCTTTAATATGCTTGGAACACTTACATTAGCCTACACTTGAACACAATCATCTGACACAAAACTTTATTTTATAATAAAATGTTAACTATCTCATGTAATTTATTGAATACTGTACTGAAAATGGAAAACAGAATGGTTGTATGGGTACTGAAAGTGTGGTTTCTGCTGAGCGTGTATTGTTTTTGCAACATTGTAAAGTTAAAAAATTAGAAATGGAACTATTGTAAACTGGGGACTGTCTGTATATGTAAAGTGCTTAGAATAGTGACTGGCACATAGTAAGTCCTCAAATAATTTTAATTATGGTTGTATTATTATTTATTATCATTAAATTAGTTGAATTTTGATTTATTTGAACCATATAGGTAATTACGTTTTTTCATATAAAGTCTTGGCTCGCCTACGATTATTGTTTGTATTGGTATGTAATTGGTTCATTATTTGTATTTAGCATTTTAAATATTTAGTGGACACTTTGTATGAGAATGCAGTCTTTAGTCTGGAAATAAGTTTGCTTTGAGAATTTTTCTGTTACTTTGTTGTAGGAGTGTAGCTTTTGTGAAGACCCTCGCTTTGCTAGAACTGGGGTTTGCATTAGCTGTGATGCAGGGATGTGCAGAGCCTATTTCCATGTGACCTGTGCTCAAAAGGAAGGTCTGCTTTCAGAGGCAGCAGCAGAAGAGGTAGGTTTATTTAAACCCATAGTTGGTGAACATGTTCACAAGATATCTTTTGACTCTATGTCCTATAATAAGTGTAAATAATAAAAGAAATTTTAACATTTATTCTTAAAGATGTTGCCAGGATCACTGTTCTAAAACTTTAAGAGTAAATGTCTATGAGTTTTGTCAGTTTTAAAGCTAGTCAGACATTTGGAAAACATTAAAATTTTTATAGTGAGATCTGACAGATAAAATGAAAGATAATCCAAGTTGTCTTAAAGCATTAAAATGTCAGCGTTTCAGCCCCATGAATTATAGTTAAAAAAAAATAGCATATTTTATACGAGAATCTGAAACTGCATTTGGGTAACCTTGCTCTATTTTTCTTTAAATAAAATAATTACTGTGTCTTTACTATCTCTGTTACTATCTCTTTACTGTTACTTTTAATTCCATAATATTCCTTTCAGATTTATTGGCTTTACATTAAAAAATCAGTTGTTTTCAGTGTTTTGGGGACTGGTTAAGATTCGTTCAAGTATTCTGAGTTTAAGACTATTTTCATTACACTATAAAAATGTTATTTACTTTTCTGAACTCTGTTCTTTCATGAGTATTAGTGGAGACTTCCAGAGATTACATAACAGTATAATAGAACCCAATGAATATAGAAACAATTTTGAGAATCCAGCTACCTTTTTTTATGTCAGTTATCTAGACATTAGTATGTAAAATGTAAAACAGTGCCACTCTCCTCACTCAATTTTTGTGTGTATGTGAATTGTATTTAGTAAAAGTGTATACTTCTGTAATGGACCCATTATTTAAAATAAATTAATGAATATTGCAAAAAATTTTCAGTTTTAATTTTTAATATGGTAACTCTAAAATATAACTCACATAAACCCTTTAGAGTCCTCAGTAATTTTTAAGAATGTTAACAAATTGTGAGCAGGTTCAGTTCATTCCTTAAGCTTACATAGTAATGAATGTTTATTCAGTAATTTTTATTGCATATTCATGATGGCTTTATGGTAATAATCTAAGCCTCTCCTTGTTATGTTTTTTCTTTTATTGGGTAAATTTTGTTTATTGTGCTGAGATTTTATCTTAGTACATTTATTTCATTTCCAGAAAGTAAGCAAAGATACTCTGATGAAGAAAATTTGTAGAAAAAAATTTGAAGGATATATTTTATGAATAAACATCTTATAGGAATTGTATTTTTGATACATGTAGCTGTTTTTGATACATATAGCTGTTCCAATCTCTTCATTTATATAGCTGTTCCAGTCTCTTGATTTTAAGGAGTTGTACTTTGATGAAGGCTACTAGATGAACAGTGAGCATCTTCTCAGCTACTAGGTAGACATAGAGTTATAATTATACGGTAAAGGTAGTCTGGATTCCTCATAGCTACAACTCAGGATGGTGGACAAAAGTACAAGAGGGCAATACAGGTGAGAGTTAGAGGACCAGATAAATACTACGTAAATACTTGGATCAGGGAATCTATAGGATAAGGTTAGTTGTCTACTTCTGGAAAACTTTGAGCTTTGCAGTTAGTAGGGTTCTTTTGGAGCCAGTGGAGAGCTTTCTTTTTTACTGTGGTAGTTTGGATTCCTTTGCACAGCATCGTATGTCATCATTTTTGGCAAGATGGCAGCTAGTTAATTAACAAAAATGTGTGAAGCAGCGATGTTTGGGACAGTGGGGTGTAATGGAGTTACGGGATTTGGAGAGTGCATCTCCTTCTGAAGGCATGCAAATTAAATGAAACTAAACATAATATTAAGCTACATAGTTTACATTCTGTGGTCTGTGTATCTTACCTATAAGCTAATTTGAGGAAATTTACAGGGAAACAGATACATTAGGATGTGAGAATTAGCCCTGAGGCATCTTCCTTGCCTTGCTGTGTCCCTTGATTAATTAGGTGGGAGCCCTGGATACTGGAATAATAAAATGCAACTTTTCTCCCTATTCACTACCTTACTCAGTGTGCTATTGTTTTGGGGGGAAATGATTTAAAGCATATTTACATATATATGTTACTGGTTTCTTGTTACAAACAGAGAATTAGAAAATCCTAAATGTTTTCTGAACGATGTTTCAAAACCCAGGATATTGCATGAATCAATATTAATGAAGTTTGCATTTGACAGTAATCATTCTGTTAAAATGAAGATCTTGTCTATTTCTAGATGGTTGTACTTATGTACATAAGGATTTATGTAATGTAATAGCATTTAAAATTAAGAAACACATTTTAAACTAAAATAGATCTATGTTTGTAAGCATGTCTTGCCTTCTATTTCCATTTTATACTCTTTAGACATTCTAGGGAACTTTTCAAAAGACTATATCAAGTTGGATTTACTACTTTTTCATGGTGGTTTTATATAGGCTGTTAAAAAAAAAGGTTGAAAAATAGAATAAACATATCAGTTTCATCTAATGACATTGTATACCTTTCTGTATTTTTTATGACTTTGTATAGCCTTCTGACATAGTCCTTTATCTCATTGGTGAGAATCCATATGACATTTCTATTCTTTTTCATCTACTTTGTGAATATTCCAGATTTATTAAGAATAGTCAAAGCATGTTGTGACACAACATGCTTTATTAGAAGGATATTTAAAACCATGTTATGACACAACATCTTATTTTTAAAACTGAACTATAGGGCTGGGTGCAGTGGCTCATGCCTGTAATCTCAACACTTTGGGAGGCCAAGGCCAGAGGATTGCTTGAGGCCAGGAGTTTGAGGCCAGTTTGGGCAACATAGCAGGACCCCATCTCTACAAAAAAAAAAAAAAAAAAAAATAGCTGGGTGTGATGGTGCCTGTAGTCTGAGCTACGAGAGAGGGCGAGGTGGGAGGATCACATATACCCAGGAGTTTGAGGTTGCGTTGAACTATGTTCTCACCACTGCACTCAGCCTGGAGAACAGAGTGAGACCCTACCTCTAAAAATTTTAAATAAATAAGTAAAAAAATACTGAGCTATTGTGCAGGCTCAGTTATGCTGACTACAACTTATGTTACTGTGTTTTACATTATATAGTCTAAAGTTACTTATAGTGCAAGTAAGCCATATGGTAGTTTCTTCTGTAATTAAAGTATAATTTGGTGCTATTGAACATTGCTGTACTCTGTTATGTAGAAAATTATATTTGAAACAATATAAAACCGGGTGTGGTGGCACACACCTGTAATCCCAGTACTTTGGGAGGCCAAGCCAAGGAGGATCTCTTGAGGCTGGCCTCAAGAGGATTTTGAGATGAGCCTGGGCAACATAGCAAGACCCAATCGCTACACAAAATGTAAAAATTAGCCAGGTGTGGTGGTGTGTGCCTATAGTCGTAACTGCTCAGGAGGCTGAGGTGGGAGGATTGCTGAGCCCAGAAGTTCAAGATTTCATTCTGTTAGAGCATATATAGCTGAGGTGGAGTGGACAATAATATTGATAGTGCATAATTAAGAAGATAAGTTTGATATGCCATTAGGTTATTATTGTATTTAAATGTTTCTGGTTTCAGTAAACACATCAATTTTACTATTAAGATACCAATAAAGCGTATGTGTGTTCTTCAAATACACTGTTTTTACGAGTGCCAGGTAAGGTTCTCAATGTACAAGACTGAAGTTGTGTCTTCTTTCAGTTTATATGACTTTGATCTGCTGTGTCAGTTTTACCCAGGGAGCTTTGTTTAAAAAAAAAAATTTTTAAGATTCTAGACCAAATCTTGCCGTCTAGAGGACCACAAGCTAAACTTAATCCATAGATGGATTTTGTTTGTTAGGAGTGGAGTTAAAAAAGAAAACCTTGAATTTAAATGACTTTAGATGGGGCATTCCAGTTTGCCACAGGCTGTAAATTCTCACAGGCCCCAGCATTTACTAACTGCTCTCATCATTCATTTTTGTCTTATATTTTTCTGGCGTCTTTTAGGTCTCCTTCCTCCATTTATGTTGACTGTTACTGCTTCTCAAGGCATTTGCATTTAAGGCCCTTGCCTCAGCTCTGCTGAGTCAGAATTTGCAGAGTTGGGCTCTAGTAACCTCTATTTAGAAACCTGCTTAAATGAATCTGATGACAGTCAGGTAATGGTTAAGGAAGATGGATCTTACATACTGGACATAGGTCTTGGTTCAGCAACTTAACCTCTCTGGCTTTCAGTTTTCTATCCATAAAATTGATATTAAAATGGTAGAACCCACCTCATGTGGTAGTGGTGAAGGTTAAAGAGATAGTATATACAAAAGCACATGTGCTTATTTCATGGTAGAGATTCAGAAACATGTTTTTCCCTTTCTGTCTTCCATTGGGAGTAGGATCTTGAAAGCTCCATTTCTCTAAGCAGGTTGAAGGGATTTTCCATGTCAACCAATGCATTAATTAGGACACTATTTTGACTGGTTTAACAAAACCAAGTAACGAGTTGCTTAAACAAAGAAGAAGTTGAATTCACTCTAATATACAATTCCAGGCTGATTGGATACTGAGGGGAGTTTGGTTCCAGGGATTAGTTCCCTTCTTTCTTCTTGCTTCACCTTCCTTTAGTCTGTTGCACTCTCCTATACAGTCAAAGATGGTTTATCACCATCTTGACTGGATTCTTCTTCATTGGAAGTAGCAAAGAGGAGGTTAAGAGTAGGCAGCTTCCTTTCAAGGGCATGGTCTGGGAATTTCATACAACTTATTGGCCAGAACTTAATCACATGGCCACATCTAGCTGTGGGGAGGCTGGATCAGATAGTTTCTAGCAGGGTAGCCATATGCCCAGTAAAAACTCATAGGGTTCTAGTACTAATGGGAAGAATGGATATTGTAAGACAGTTAGTAGTTTCTGCCATAGTAAGTAGTGGTGTTTTTCTTAAGTCAGAGTCTTGGTCCAAATGCTTAACTCACCTATGCAAGCATGAATCCCATCTCTAATGACTCAATTTCAACCTCATTTACTTTGAAACATTAGAATAATTATCTAGATCTGGGTATTTGGGCTGAGGTTCGGTATAATCTTTATTTCCATTTAACATCTCTGTCACCAAGATTTAGAGCATGTCATGAGAAAGCAGCTGTTTGTATGTGTTAATGTAGTCTCCTAACTAAATTTTTGTATTTTATTTTTAAAGCTATATGAAGTAATTATAAGTAAACCCTGTTTTACTTAATGTGGTAACTGAGGCCCAGAGATGTTAAGCAATTTTTTGAAGTCGCATAGCCAGTAAATGATAGAGTCAAGATTTGTATCCAGGTTTTTATGTCTTCAAATTCTGTGATACGCATTGCTGTACTGTGACGTCTATAGATATCACACTACAGAATTGCCTCATATGCTTTTTTTTTTTAATATTAAGGACACATTAGATATTTTTTTCTATTCTTATATGTCTCTCCTCGGTAGTGTTGTCATTTCTCTTTGGGTTGTAAAACTCTATTTAGAGGCACTTTTGACCTAACTTAGAGAAAAACTAATAGCTTATGTTTACTGTTCCTTTTTGGGACAGACATAAAGAATGAACAGCCTGTTGTTTTGTTAGCAATTACATTGTAAATTACTTTTTTGGACTACATCTTTACAAGTTGTTTTTGATAGAATAAATCTTTTTTGTACACTACTTTTTATGAATGAAAATGTACTGTTAGGCTATGAGAGAGCTGTAATTCCACTTGAGTTTTTAGGGAAAGAGTTAAGGGTATAACTTAAATTTTTTTATTGACAGGGCTTAGAATTTCTTAATTCTATTTTTTTTTTTTTTTTGAGACAGAGTCTCACTCTGTCACCCAGGCTGGAGTGCAGTGGCGCGATCTCGGTTAATTACAACATCTCCCACCTGTGTTCAAGCAATTCTCCTACCTCAGCCTCCTGAGTAGCTGGGATTACAGGCGCATGCCACTGTGCCTGGCTAATTTTTGTACTTTTAGTAGAGACAGGGTTTTGCCATGTTGGCCAGGCTAGTCTCGAACTCCCAACCTCAAGTGATCTGCTTGCCTCGGTCTCCTAAAGTGCTGGGATTACAGGCATGTGCCACCGCGCCTGGCCCTTAATTCTATTTTTATCCTCAGTAGAATCTGTCCATTGTTAGCCAGTTAGAAATGCCACACTTATCTTGTTGGCTAGTCTAATATTGTTGTTTTGCAATATTAGTTTATGTATGCATAACCTTAATATTTAATGATTAGTTCTACTTAAGATTATTAAAATCCTATTTGTTTTAAACAGTGACTTTTAAAAAAAATACAGCTGGCCCTCCGTGTCCATGAATTACACATTCTTAGATTCAACCAACTGCAGATCGAAAATGTTTGGAAAAAAAAAAGTGTAATAAAAAAGAATACAAATATAAAACCAATACAGTGTAACAACTATTTGCACATTTACATTTGTGTATTAGGTATTATAAGTAATGCAGAGATTGCTTAAAATATGTGGGAGAATGCATGTAAACTAGATGCAAGTACCACACCATTTAACATAAGACACTTGAGCATCCACAGATTTTGGTATCCTTGAGGGGCCCTGGAACCAGTCCCCCATGGATATTGAAGGGCTACTATACAAGTACACCCAAATAATACATTATATTTGATTTCAATATATTTAAACCCACAGGCCCTTTAAAGAAAAAAGTTGTTGGTAATTTGAAGTTGACATACAAGATCAAGTTTCTAAAGAAGTAATTTTTATCATTATGTACAAAAATTATTTTTGTAATTTATTAGACGTAACTAGCACTAGTAGATTCTTTGAAAAGGAAGTAATATTCTTTTGTGTTAGGTCTTTTATGACTCTTTGGAGTACAAATGTTCACTATTTTTCTGTGCTTTTTTTGTATAGGATATAGCAGATCCATTCTTTGCTTATTGTAAGCAACATGCAGATAGATTAGACAGAAAGTGGAAGAGAAAAAACTACTTGGCTCTACAGTCCTATTGTAAAATGTCTTTGCAAGAGAGAGAGAAGCAACTATCACCAGAAGCACAGGTATGGGATTCATGTCAAAACCTGTATGTTTTTGTTTTAAGGTTACGTAAGGATTTTACGTCTTGTGTGGTTTCCAGTGACATGTGAAGTATAATAGGAAGTTTGGTTAGTTACCTAGGAAATGGATTGTGATTAAGGTAAATAGTGAGTATAATTTTTGGCTGAATACAGTACTCCTCATTTAGTCAAACAGAGCAGTCCTTTATAAAGTATATTTTCACATTGAAAAACGTGACTGTGAGGAAATTACTCTATCAGTGCAATATATTGACTACATCTTGTTTCAGTCTGTTCAAAGGATTTAGTCAGTTTGCCTATATTTAAAATATAATTTTATATACATTAAACCTATAGAGACAATAGCAGTTATTAAGAAGAGAAACTTAAGCTTAATTAGTTTCTCAAAACTCTGATTATAAGTTAGGACAGTTGTTACTAGGGGCAGATATAGTTTATTGTAACTCAAAAATTATACAGTATACCTTAAGGATCATTCATACCTATAATTTGCTTTGGTGTGAGAAGTTCTGATTATCTTTCTGTGAACATGGGAATAAAAATCAATGTAAAAATCTTAAGGAACATGTTTCATTTTATTATCTTTTAAAATTTGAATACATTTCTTTTATAGGCAAGGATCAATGCCCGGCTTCAGCAATATCGTGCCAAAGCAGAACTAGCTCGATCTACCAGACCCCAGGCCTGGGTTCCAAGGGAAAAATTACCCAGACCACTCACCAGCAGTGCTTCAGCTATTCGTAAACTTATGCGGAAAGCAGAACTCATGGGGATCAGTACAGATATCTTTCCAGTGGACAATTCAGATACTAGTTCTAGTGTGGATGGAAGGAGAAAACATAAGCAACCAGCTCTCACTGCAGATTTTGTGAATTATTATTTTGGTCAGTATAGACACTGATACATGCACATTTTCACTGAGAACAATTTGTTAATGAAAATGTTTGATATACTGTTAATTTTTAGAAATTTATTAGCCATGCTGCATATATCATGGAGGGATGTTTATTTTCCTAATATGTTGTGGGTTTTTACAAAATGCTAGGTTCATTTATTTGTGAATATACTTAAAAGTTTTAAACTATGTAGGTTTATCAATGTGATCATCTTTATAGCTAGTTTCTTCCTATGTCAGTTTTTACTTCCTACTAAAGTAAAATTGGATATTTCATTTAAATAGAGAGAAATATGCGCATGATTCAAATTCAGGAAAATATGGCTGAACAAAAGAATATAAAAGATAAATTAGAGAATGAACAAGAAAAGCTTCATGTAGAATATAATAAGGTAAGTTAGCTACAAAATATGCAACATAATGTGATAGATCTTAGTGATGATTTCTTTTGTGAATGTATGGCATTTCTTTTATGTTTTATTTTTAATTTCTTCTGGAGCTCTTTGGCTTTTCCCTATAACTCCTACTCCTCATTAGCTTCATTATCATCACCGTCTCTTACTGAGCACTTTGTGTGCCAGGCATAATTTTGATCTCTTTACGTGTATTATTTAATTCCCAGCTTAACTTTATAGTGTAGGCTATAATCATTGCTTCCATTTTCAGGGAGAAAACTGAATCCTGAAGAAGTTAAATAATTTGCCCAGGTTCACACAAGTAGTCAAGTAACAGACTTGACAAATGAAGTCAGTTGGTGTGAGGCCAACTCATCTGACTCTGTTCTCTATTTCTAACCAATAAACATTGCTATAGAGCTTCACTTTCTAAGTTTGTAGAAAATTTAGAAACTTTTCTTTAAATTATTATCTTGAATTATATTATAATGTTTGGAATAAAAATTTCCAAATTTGAGTTTTCGTGTACCTCTTCATCCTAATGAGAAAAGATTCAAAAAGAAATATCTTATAAAAGCAAAATGTGGTTAAAATGTCATACCAAGTATAACTTGACATATAAAACGGGTATTGACTTCTTGTTAGAAAACATTTTAAGTCATAAAAAAATAGTAGGAAGTACGTTTCCAATAATCAGCTACATTGTGTGGTAAAAAGAGTACCTGGAATTAGATTCAGAGGACCTGGGGATTCTTGCTAGTTCTGTGATCTTGGCCAACTCACAAAAACTCTATGATCCTTAGTTTTTTTAATTGGGAAAATAGTGGAAATACATCTTGATAGAGTCACAAGGATTAGTTAGCAGAAGGTGATGTTATATAACAAACTGTAAAAGAAGGTATAAACGTAGTTATCATTATTAGTAAAAATGCCAGCAGAAAACAAAATGCTTACAGCAACAAATACTGCTGAATAATTGGATAGCCTTGTCTCTCAGTGGTATTGTGGCTTGAATATATTAAAAATATATGGAAGCCAAGCGCAGTGGCTCATGCCTGTAATCCCAGCACTTTGGGAGGCTGAGGCAGGTGGATCACGAGGTCAAGAGATCGAGACCATCCCAGGAGTTTGAGACCAGCCTGGCCAACATGGCAAAACCCCGTCTCTACTAAAAATACAAAAGTTAGCTGGGCATGGTGGAAGGCGCCTGTAATCCCAGCTACTCGAGAGGCTGAGGCAGGAGAATTGCTTGAACTGAGGAGGTGGTGGTTGCAGTGACACAAGATCGTGCCACTGCACTCTAGCCTGGGCGACAGAGTGAGACTCCATCTCAAAAAAAAAAAAAAAATAGATCGAGACCATCCTGGCCAACATGGTGAAACCCTGTCTCTACTAAAAATGCAAAAATTAGCTGGGTGTGGTGGTGCACACTTGTAGTCCCACCTACTCGGGAGACTGCAGCAGGAGAATCGCTTGAACCCCAGAGGCGGTGGTTGTAGTGAGCTGAGATCGTGTCATTGCACTCCAGCCTGGTGACAGAGTGAGACTCTGTCTCAAAAAAAAAAAATTATATATCTATATGGAATAGAAATGTGGATATTTCTTAAATTGTCAGATATTTTAATGAAGTTTACTAATTTGACTTACTTTGTAGCTATGTGAATCTTTAGAAGAACTACAAAACCTGAATGGAAAACTTCGAAGTGAAGGACAAGGAATATGGGCTTTACTAGGCAGAATCACAGGGCAGGTTAGTTTCTTTCCAATTGCTGTCTCCTTCAGTTCTTTCTCCCTATATGATTTTCAAAGAACAGATTTTTGATACAACTGTCATTTGACTAACCGAAGAATTCTGTTTGATCGGGGCCTAATCCTTTGGGATAGTGATTCCTGCTTGAAATACAACTAGAGCATTGGAAGCTGCCTACTGAGAACCTCTAGTTTAATTTGGTTGTTTCAACAGCTATCTTGTGTGCAAATTTTTTTCATTTGCTCTAACTGATTGACCTGTCATTTGTGATGAAGCTTAAGACTTGAAGCATGAGTTTTTCCTACTACATTCTTCTTTCCTTTAATTTAGCAGTTTTAGATTCCTTGCCACATTTTTTTCTTTCCTGTCCTTATGGTGTATTTTTTTTTTCTATTCTTTGGATGTATAATTTAAAATTTAAAAAGGCAAACTAGAGATATTCATTTTTATGTTAATTTGGTTTTCAGCTGTATAAGAGATGGTTTTTTAAACTTTAATGTTAAAATGTATTTTTTCCCCTTTAACAGTAGCTGTGATCGTAGTTATTAAAAAAACTTTATTCATGAACACCTTTAGTCTGTTAAAGTTTTAGTGTTGAATAATTATTGTTAGATGGATTTCTTTGAATGCCTTTTTTAGTACTGTGTATATAATTGATAAATTACGTTTTTCACAAATATTTTTTATTATATTTTTTAAGGATGATGGAGACCCACTGTTTGTGGTCCTTTCACTAAAAAGTAGTTTTATTTGTGAAGGAGCTTTTCGAACAGATATTTTTCATGATACTTGTTTTAGAGGTTTATGGAGAGTCAAATTCATCACACAGCTTATTTGGATATTTTAAGAAGTGATACATACTGATTTGTACTGTGCTATACCAGCTTTGAAGATGCTTTATGTGAAAAGAATGTGTGTGGCTTGTATCCTAAAGAATGTTTTAAAAGGTGAGAATTAGTAGTTGCCTCTGGGAGGATCAGCCTTTGTTCCTGTTAATAGGTTGGTTGATGGATTTTTGGAAGATTATGTTTTATACTTAATATTTAGAGGAGTTAATGTTGAGTATAAGGCTTTAGTTTATTTGCCAAGCTAGCATTATTTTTTGGCTTGATTTGCAAGTTTTTCTTATAAGAATCTCCTGTTTAAAATACTATCTACCATAAAAGACATTTTCATTTATTAAAAGACTTTTAACAGAGGTTTGCAAATTTCCTTTTGCAAGTGTAAATACACAGCAGACGTAGAATTCATTTATACTGCTTGTGTGACACTTTTTTTTTCAGTTGGTTGAACAGATGTGGGCCCACCAGGCCACTGAGAAATGACTTTGATAGATGGTTGCTGTCTGAGAAGGCAGCATACTACAGATTAGTAGAAACCCAAAGAGAATCTCACTTGCTTTGTTGGAGAGTTTGGTCCAATAAGATAATTTTTCTAATTAACCTATGGAGCACCAATATAGCTGGGGTGCTGAAGAAAATAAACGGCCTCAATATTCTTTTTGTGAAGTGTACTGTGTTTTGTTTTTTTTAAACCTCCTACATATGTGTCTTTGTCTTTAAAAGCTGAAGTAGAAGTTTAATTTTTATGTTTTAGTGTACTACTGAAAATTGATGAAAGTCTGTAATTATAGATTTCTGATGGAAATAACTATTAGAAAAAAGCTCATTTTAATCCTTTTTGCCAATGTAGAATCTGGTAAAGCAGATTTCCCCCTAACAATCCTACTATATTTACTTGGCTTGAGTGGCAATTAGAGGAAAATGTTGCTTTTATTTCTTTCTTAAAACGATATATACTACATTTGTTCAAATCAATAGAAGTTGAATATACCGGCAATTTTGCGAGCGCCCAAGGAGAGAAAACCAAGTAAAAAAGAAGGAGGCACACAAAAGACATCTACTCTTCCTGCAGTACTTTATAGGCAAGTAATGAAATTAATAATGATAGAATAATATTCTGTATTTTTTTAAACTGATACTTATGAGAAAGAAGATCCTGCAAATATTTGAGAATGAATTATGTCCATACCAGAATTTAATGTAAATGCATTTGAAGTTCATTTTATCAAAAGATGCATTCCAGTTTGAATGATAGAGGAGATTTTTGTTGCTGTTTTAACCTAAACTCTATGGAAATGAGCAGTACTGTTTGGGGAATTGGAAAATTACTTTAGATAACATTATAGTTATTGTCTTAAATAATTAAAACAATATAACAGATGGGCATTTATATTTTATTTTACTTGAATGAATTGTAGAGTTTGTTTTTTAGATAGTGATGGGTATCATATATGTATATATATAGAATGAATCTATTGCCTTTGTAGACAGTGGATAATGAAGATAAGTTTTAGTTTTGAGTTTCTACACTTTTTTTCTCTTGATGCTCAGTTGCAATTACTTGGTTCACATAAGTATTTTTGTTTTTTACTTTTTTTGCTCAGTATTTTCAGTGTTCACCATCATAGTAATTTTATTGTAGTCAAGACTTCTTTCCATAAATAAATAGGTTACGATCTCACTTTTTCCCAAATAATTTATATTAAGTGAGAGAAGTTTAGAAGATGCTGGTGTTTTTTTGTGTGTGTGTGCGTATGTATGTGTGTGTATATTTATCTATGTGTATGCATACATATGTGTTATGCATGTGTAAATACATAAATATTCTTCTCAAAATTTCTTTCTCAGAAGTAGTAGCAATAAGAACAATATCAATCTCCATAACTACCTTCTATTTTTTTGTTGGAGGCTCCCTCTACAAGTAATACCAAATAACTTCTTGAAGTGTGGAAAAAGCCTACTTGTCTTAGTGTACAATGTGAACATTAGCACATTCTCAGGCCAGCTTTTTCAAACACGGTTGGTTCATTTGGAACCATCAGGCAATATCACTACGCTTCTGACTTTTAAGACTACAATTCATGTTTGTTTCAGAATATATTTTAAGTGATATTTCTTTTTTACTGAGACGAGGTACTGGTTATTTATTTATTTATTTTGGCTTTTTAAGTGTGTGTGTGTGTGTGTGTGACTTTTTTCTAGGCGTATTAAAAAAAAAACCTAACCATCATTGCTTTCTGTACTTTCCAAATATAAATATACTTCAGATTTTCAGGTGATGGTGCTTGTGTACGCAGGTGTAGTTAAATTGCCTTTTTGCGTAAGAGAAGTTAGATTTCTGAGAAACCAAAAAATCCTAAAATAATAGTAACAATCACAAAATTCCACAATCTTTGCAATAAATATCAATTGATGTGTGCATTTTTAATTTTTTTACTTTTGGATTTAATTAGTATATTTTTAAAACTCAAAATCCAGTATTGAAAAGAGACTCATGTATACTTGTAGTATATCTACATGTTGAAGTCTCTTTGAAAGGTTTACAACTAATGGTAGGAAATTACATTGTTTGTGAAGTAATTTTTTTACAGTTTTAGAAAATTGGAAAATTACTTTGTTCTATAATTTACGTGTCTAGAGAAAAAGTGAACTAATGTGAAATGGATTTTAAGTAATTAAAATGAATATGATGTTGAGGATAAATACCTTATATATGTAATTCTTTAGAAGGTTTGACTCTAGTAATATTTAAATTTATACCAGATCCAAGCTATTTTTAACATTCTCAAAAGTATTTAGAACTAACAGTTACTGACATTGTAAAAAGATGTGCTAATGAAAGAAATTGTCTATCTCAACAGAAGAAATAGTTAAATCAAGATGAAATTTTATAATTTAAAAAATATGCTATAAGTAAATTGCATTTCACTATGATAATTATTATTGAAATCTTTACTTGCTGCCTTTATTAAAAGTTGTGGGATTTGTAAGAAGAACCATGATCAGCATCTTCTTTTATTGTGTGATACTTGTAAACTACATTACCATCTTGGATGTCTGGATCCTCCTCTTACAAGGATGCCAAGAAAGACCAAAAACAGTTACTGGTGAGTAAAATAGAGGAGATTTAGATGTTTCAATTGATTTACTCTTAGTTTCAGCAGTATAAGATGAAATACTATATTTGTTCATAAGAAAGTATTTGGCACATTTTAAAATTGACTGTCATCAATATTTATTATAGCATTATGTGACTAAATCTATAACAGCTTTTTTGAGAAATGAGTTTTTCATTAATTGTGGCTATTATCTTAGCAATAGATTCTTCTTTAAGGCTTGAATTCTGTCCATTGCTTATAATTCTCTTGTTTTATTGTTAAGAATTTCTCAAATGCTTTATTGTTATTTTGAAATTGAATTTATCTAAAATTTGCCATCATATTATGCTTTTACTTGCAATTTAATATTTTATTTTTGGATTAGTGTCAAAGGCTTTGCTTCTGGTATTTGGTATTTGTGCTTAGTCATTTAAATTCAACCATTCTTTGAAATCTAGAAACATTTGATAAACATTTCTGAATTTTTTTTTTATTAACTTAGGCATATCGAATCACTACATTTGATAAAGGTTATAGTATCTATAATGAGTTTTATCCTTTTCTTAATTTTACTCCAAGAAAGGGACAGATGTTCAGATTTTAATAGAATGATTTCTCATAGGAAGGAGAATATAGGAAAAGGAAAACTTCGGAATGAACATGAATATTCTTTTTATGCAAGTTACCTTTCCAGTTTTAGAAAAGAGTGAACCCCAAATTTTTAAATGGTAATCTCTACAAGAGGTTGTGTGTGTTCCTCAAATACATTAGGCATATTTTTTGACCTCATTGTTTTATCACTTAAGGCTACCTCTGTTCATTTGATTAGGAAGCTGAATTTTTTTCACTATTTTCACGATTGCTTTTTTATAGTGTTCTTTGTATCAGTTTGTTTTGAGATATTCATAATGGCCTGTTCTTTTGAAATACAGTGGAATGTATTTATTATGGTTTTTATGTGCTTCAGAAACTGCTATAGCATATTCAAATCCCAACAATGTTAATAAGCATCCTGGGTGAGTTTTTAAATTGAAAGCTAGTTTGATAGTCTCCAGAGCTAGGATGTTTTGCCATGAACTTATATAGAGATATGCAGTTCTCTCCTTAAATAAAGTTATGGACCCTCCTGATACTGCTCAGCCTGCAGAGCTCTGGTTTCCAGCGTGTGAGAGTTTCTGCAGCTAAAAAAAAAATACACAAAAAAAGGGAAATCATTGTTCTTTGTAGCAAGAAGGAGGCAGCTGGAGGCCATTATACTCAGTGAATTAACCCAGGAAAAGAAAACCAAATACTGCATGTTCTCACTTATAGGTGGAAGCTAAACACTGGATATTCATGGACATAAAGATGGGGCCTACTAGAATGGGGAGGGAGGGAGGGGAGCAAGGCTTGAAAAACTGTTGGGTACTATACTCACTACCTGGGTGATAGGGATCATTCATATTCCAAACCTCAGTATCGTGCAGTATACCCATGTAACAAACCTGTGCATGTCCCCCTAATCTAAAATAAAAGTTGAAATTTAAAAAAAGAAAAGAAATAATGTACATAGCCTGAGGTGTTTTAGTGAGAGCACTTCTAAAAGGGCCTCAACAATTTAGAGCCTTTTCATTGGTGTTAGTGGTTTTTAAGTAAAAGTAGAAGTTAATGTTGTAGCATAGTGAAGTCTTTAATTTCTCCTTGTTTCTAGTGACCAAATGTCCTTTGATCACTAGGGTCCTGTTACTGGACTCATTTGATGACTGTGCCTTAGTCTTCAGCTTAAACTTCCACAGGTCCCTCTGGTATAATATTTCTGAATGGCCGGTTTATTTTTGCTGTCTTTATGTTTTTCAAGCCTGTGGTAACACCCTTACTACTAAATACCCTGTAAGCAAACTGTACCTAGAATTAATTACTATACAATCTGTTGCCTTCTCAGATATCATATTCTACTCTAATGACTATTTTAAGCCCTTGCTATCTAGCCTTTTCTTCCAGTACCAGCACTGTTTTCAAGGAGACACTAGTTCTAGATTTGGGTGCTTTCTTCAGTCCATCCCAGAGTTCAGTGGACTGTGCTGGGCAGGTTAAGACATGTGACATCAAAGAAAAGATGGATACAGATACAGAAGTAATTATTGGTGGAGGGTAGGGAAGTTGAGTGAATTCACCTTGGACAGGCTCAGATATTTCAGTGATATAGGAGTCTATTGAGAGGGAAGAGACCTGGGATGATGATGGGCTCTTGAGAAGACAGCAGATGGTTGGTAACAACTTACTGTGGAAAAATCAAACTGACTTGCTGAGGCTGTGTAGCAAGAATGTTTAGTGCATAAGTAAATGTGATTATTTGATTTTTCTTGAATTATGCTCTGCTGCCCAGGAGAAGGAGAGGGGAAAACCTAGGGGCTTCTTAAGTTGGGCTAGGGATGGGAAAAGGTAGTAAAGAATATTATTAATAAGTGGGTGAAGAATTCCACAGAGAATAGAGAGGCTAGTGATGGTGTGATCTAGGTTCTATTTTGTTTGTACCTCTTTCTAGTATTTAAAATGCATTTTGTCTCATTTTTAGTTTATGTTATTTTGGTTTTTGTTGTTGTTTTTAAAAATGTACAATCTCCACACTGCCTTAAATTCTAAGACACATTGGTAGGATACAAATGGTAAGGGCTTGATTTATTAGAGTAGTTCAAATAGTTAATCATCTCTTGATTTTAGAAGACTAATGTTATATTTCTGCCTCCACTCATCTGATTGGAACTTGTGTTGCCTTTTCCAATTGTTTGAAGAATATTCTGAAACACATTATTTAACAGAGAATTGAGTAATATTATATCCTTTTATTCCTTTTATTCCTTGGATATGTCTTTGTTTATTTTATGATGAAAAGAAAACACAAACCCTTCTAGGAATAGTTTACAGAGGGTTTTCTCCTTTGTTTTTCTTGATAATTTGTTCATTTACATTTTTTTTATTGCCTCTCTTCCCATTAACTGCTAGTAGGAATTCCAGCATTAGAATGGGACATTTACTGTATATGAAATAACAGGTATATATCTGCTATTAAAGTTTTATACAGGTATTATAACTACAAAAAGAATAAAATTTACAAGTTGAGTTAAATGTTGTTTTCTGCCCTTCAAAGAGATACCCATAATGCAGAAGTAGGAGGGACTGAGGTATTACTTGTCTGGGAAGAATGATATTTGAGCCACCTCTTAAAGTTTTATGTAGGCACCTGTCAAGACTTTACTCTAAATACAGGAGAAAACATGGCTAACAGCTTAGACATAAGAAAAAAAAAACTCTGGTATGGGATCCTGAGTTCTTGATGACTGAAAAAGATAAATTGTGGAGGAGAAAAAAGTAAATCATGAATTATTTGGAATATGGAATGTTACTGGATTTATTTATTGCATTATTGCATTTAAAGATTCATAAAATCCTTTTTTTTTTTAACTTACACGAATAAAATTCTCTAAATTAGTACACTTTCTTTTTTTTTTTTCTTTTTTTGAGATGGAGTCTCGCTGCTCGTGCAGTGGCACGATCGCGACTCACTGCAACTTCCGCCTCCTGGGTTCGAGCAATTCTCCTGTCTCAGCCTCCCGAGTAGCTGGGACTACAGGCGCGTGCCACCATGCCCAGCTAATTTTTTGTATTTTTAGTAGAGACGGGGTTTCACCGTGTTAGCCGGAATGGTCTCGATCTCCTGACCTCATGATCCACCTGCCTTGGCCTCCCAAAGTGCTGGATTACAGGTGTGAGCTACTGTGCCCAGCTTAAATTAGTACACTTTCTTGTCTAAGCACTATTAAATATTAAATATTTTTCTTTAGTAACTAAGATTCTGAAATCCCATTGGGTCATCATTCTGATTATAGGTTGTAGTTGTATGGTGCTAGAAACATATAGAAGGTATAGAAAATTGAGAAAAGGCCAGACGCAGTGGCTCATGTCTGTAATCGCAGCAGTTTGGGAGGCTGAGGCGAGTGGATCACTTGAGGTTAGGAGTTCAAGACCAACATGATGAAACCCTGTCTCTACTAAAAATACAAAAATTAGCTAGGAATGGTGGTGGGGACACGTAATCCCTGCTACTCAGGAGGCTGAGGTAGAGAATTGCTTAAAGCTGGGAGGCTGAGGCTACAATGAGCTGAGATTGTGCCAGAGCTCTCCAGTCTGGGTGACAGAGTGAGACTCTTGTCTCACAAAAAGACAGAAAAAGAGGAGGGAGGGCAGGAGGGAGGGAAAGAAGGGAGGGAGGGAGGGAGGGCGGGAAAAAGAGAGGAAGGAAGGGAGAAAAGAAGGGAGGGAGGAAGGAAGGAAAGGAAGGAAGGGAGAGGGAGGGGGAGGGAGAGGGAGGGAGGGGAAGGGAGGAAGGGAAAAGAGAAAAACCTCTTGATATTTCAACATGAAAGTTATTCTGTTGCATAAATTTCTGACATGGATTTTTATTATACTTTAAATTTTTAATTGGCTTGGATCGATTAAAAGGTTAAGATTATCTTCAGTATTGTCCATGGGAATTATAAATTTTAGGACTCTATTCTCTAATACAGTATGCTAAGTAAAAATATACAGAATTAAGGTGAGTTTAGCTAAATTAATAGATAATAGCAGTTCAGTGGATTATTGAAAGAAGCCAGGTATGTATTTGACTTCAGGAAAGATAATCATGATTTTCCTTAAAATATTATTTGATTTCAGCTGGGTGTGGTGGCTCACGCCTGAAATCTCAGCACTTTGGGAGGGCGGGGCGGGTGGATCACGAGGTCAGGAGTTCAAGAGCAGCCTGGCTAACATGGTGAAACCCCATCTCTACTAAAAATACAAAAATTAGCCGGGCATGGTGGCAGGCGCCTGTAATCCCAGCTACTTGGAAGGCTGAGGCAGAGAATTGCTTGAACCTGGGAGATGGAGGTTACAGTGAACCTTAGATCATGCCACTGCACTCCAGCCTTGGCAACAGAGCAAGACTCTGTCTCAAAGAAAAAATAATTATTTGATTTCATTGAATTACACAGGCCATGGCTTTATTCTAGGTTATTATTTCTTAGCATCTTGTGTACCAATTAATGTAGCAGAAACACTTTTACATATCTTAAAGGATATTTATAAGATGAAGACTATAGTGTTTAATAGATTGTTGAAGAATGGCTAAGAAGTATTATGTCCATAATACTCTTGTAGTCTACTCAGTGTGGACTCTATCCACTGCAACAATCATGTGGCGGTTGTCTTGAAATAGGAATGGATATATTCTGCATTGGCAGTTACATTTGTTTTGATTTTTTGGGTTGTTCAGTGTTTTGTGGTGTTCAGGATGTAACATTTCTATTTTCTGGGAATTAGAGAGCCAAATTTCTTTGTCACCTAACTGTATTATATATAGTGGGGATGGAAATGAACATAAGAATAAAGAATGTCCTGACAAGGGTAATTGCTACTGAAAGAGAAGCAAAGGGGAAATATTTCAGTTTTTAAAAAAAACAAAACAATGATTTATCTGAAAAGGTACCTGCTTCTATACCTAGGGGATTTAGATAACATTATGTTTGCCTGTTATTTAAATAGACAAACAACATATTTTAAAAGTAAATTAGAGCCTGGCGCAGTGGCTCACACCTGTAATCCCAGCACTTTGGAAGACTGAGGCGGGCGGATCACCTGAGGTCAGGAGTTTGAGACCAGCTTGGCCAACATATAGTGAAACCCTGTCTCTACTAAAAAATCCAAAATTAACTGCGCGTGGTGGCACACACCTGTAGTCCCAGCTACTTAGGAAGCTGAGGCAGGAGAATCGCTTGAACGGGGAAGGTGGAGGTTGCAGTGAGCTGAGATCGTGCCACTGGACTCCAGCCTGGGCGACTTAGCAAGACTGTCTCTCAAAAAAAAAAAAAAAAAAAAAAAAAAAGTAAATTAGAACTGTTTGACTACATTTCACTCAACTGATAGAAATGATCAGTTAGCGTTAAGATTATAATTTAATGCTGAAAAGTGAAGCAATGTGCATTTTTGTAATATAATTTGATAATTAGTCATCTGTTTTGAAGGCTGTTGCATTTATTATTAGTTAACTAACAATATCTAACATTTCTGAGGTTTTCACAGTTCTGCTAATAAAGTCAGAATATACTTACTATTTCAATTCTGAGACTCTGTAAGGTGTGTATTTTCTTTTGCCAGTCCTTGATGTTTTCATATGGGACAAATGCAGGAGCAATTTAGTATATTCGTTTAGTTGTATCTTTGTTAATGATGGTAATCTGACAATCTAGGGGATAACCTGCTAGCTATATTTACATGAAGTGTAGCCATAGATACATAAAAGTTTTCTGAGTAATACATGATTATGTACATTTTTGTTTTGCTTTCACTGATCAGTATTTCCAGTGCTAAAAGTTTTGCTAACCTATTCTTAAATAATTGGAAATTTTAAGATATTTAAATTAATACGTTAAGGATTAATTTGTATTTTAGGAATAATATCTTTGCATTAACAAAACAAATGGTACTTGGTATTTAACTCTTGTTGGAGTTCAAAATTTAAAGCTGTCACTTTGACAATTAAATATCAGTTTAATAAGTTCACAGTATTAGTGAAAGATGTGAATTTTGATTGAACATGAAATCAAATCATAAATCTTTGAAAATACTTGCTATGAGAATTATAAGCTACATTCAAAGATACTGATATAAACATATATAAACTAAATATCAAATACAATTTTACAGATTATAATCATTTTTGTTAAGAGAATACTATCAAACTTTTGGAGAATTTGCTTTTGATCATTCTTTTACATTTGAAGAAAATATGAGTAAAAATTTACTTTTAACAACTGGTTTTACTTTTTGAAATGATCCTTTATGATTGACAATATAAAGATTTCCAGCAGTAGTTGTTTAGATTTCTGCTGTCTAAATGTTAGCCACTAGCCACATATGGCTATTTAAATTTAAATCATTTAATATTAAAATTAGAAATTTCCTCAATGGTATTTGCCACATTTCAAGTGCTCAGTAACCATCTATGGCTAGTGGCCACTGTTCTGGACAGCACAGATATGTAGATAATCCTATTATAAAAAGTTCTGTTGGATACCACTTGTCTAAAGTTTTAGTTTCAATTAATTTTTAATATTACCCATATTAAAATTCTTTATAAATGCTACTTTAACAAATTCCTTTGATAAATAAATGTATATTTCTTTTGTAAGTAGTAGGGGCCACCAACTAATATGACCTTTTTTTCCCCCAACACTTCTTGGAGTCTGTTTCTATAGTTTCTTTAAGTAGTATATTCAGCACAAGTTGTCATTGACTACAATTAAAAGATATGATAACTGTGACAAGGAGTAGTGTTAGGGTCCATGAAGGACTTTGATTTTCAGGTATCACAGTATATGTCGTTTAAAGAAAAGTCATGCTTTCCAAAGGTAAATTATTATTATTATTATTTAAGACAGGTTCTTGCTCACGTTATCCAGGCTGGAGTGCAGTGTTGCGATCATGGCTCACTGCAGCCTTGACCTCCTGGGCTCAAGTGACTCTTTCACTTCAGCTTCCTGAGTAACTGGGATTATAGGCATGTGCCACCAAGCCTGGTTAATTTTCTATTTTTTTTGTGAAGACAGTGTCTCACTATGTTGTGAGCAATCATCCTGCCTCAGTGTCCTGAAGTGCTGGGATTATGGGTGTGAGCCACTGCAGCTGGCAAAACCACCTTTTTAATCAGTGTTGAATCTCATGTTGGTTCACTTAAACAAGTAGCATTGTTAAATGTGTTCTTATACTTACAGGATACATGAAATTGCCTTAAATATTATATTCATAGTAGTCACTCTTAGAGGAGTATTTCTGAATGTTTTTTCATTATGTACCCTGTAATCACATGACCTGTGTATATTTTTATATATTCTTCTTATATACCTGGATTTTGTATTTATAAAAACTATAGCTAAAGCCAGAAGATAATAATAAATGCATGACTTAAATTTTTCCCCTTTATGTAGGCAGTGCTCAGAATGTGACCAGGCAGGGAGCAGTGACATGGAAGCAGACATGGCCATGGAAACCCTACCAGATGGAACCAAACGATCAAGGAGGCAGATTAAGGAACCAGTGAAATTTGTTCCACAGGATGTGCCACCAGAACCGAAGAAGATTCCGATAAGAAACACGGTAGTTTATTTTTTATTTATCATAAGCATCATACAATTCTGAGGCCAAAATTTAAGAGGGTGAGAAAGACACAGGACAAACATATACTCAGAAGTCAAAGAAAAAGACATCTATTGGTTATTCTTAACAATTTTTTTTCTATATTATGAAATATACCACATGCTTACCTGAGTGTTTGTAGTTTATGTTTTGTTGGAGGCATAATATAATGAACACACCAGAGCATCCATCACCCACCTTAAAAGATAGACCATTCCCAAAGCTTTAGAAGTTTCCTGTAAACCCCTCAACAATCTCATCTTTATCTGTCTAGCCCAGAGGCCACCTCTTTACTTAGCTTTACTTTTCTCATTCACTTCTTTTTCTTTATAGAAGAGATTTACATTCTAAATCTATGTACTTATAAATAATACATGGTTTATTTTTGTAGGTTTTGAATTTCATATGAATGGAATCAAATGTTTTTCTCTGGTAATTTGATATTTTAACCAAAATTATGTTGATTAGATTCAGACATGCTGATCCATGTAGTTGTAGTTCATTTATTGTCACTAATGTATAGTTTTCTATGGAAAGAATAGATTATTACCTAGTTTTTCTTTTGCTTTGTTGATGGGCAGTTAGGTTGTTTTCATGTTTTTCTATTCTATACAGCTTTATTTAAAATATTCCTATAAATATCTCCTGCAGCATGGTAACAAGGAGTTTGTTTATGTATTAAGGTGTAGATTTGCTCAGTTACAGACTATCTGCATCTTCAGTTTTGCTAGATAACTGCAATTGTTTTCCAAACCAGTTCACACTCATACCAGCAATGGATAATGTTTCTGTTGCTTCACAAACTTTTGTCCGTGTTTTAATGCTTTCCAGTGTGATACAGGGAAAATAGTATCTTGACATTTTATGTTGCATTTCTCTCAGTACTAATGATTTTGTTCATCTATTTGCATATTTTTGGTAAATTGTATTTCCTTTTCTGGGAAATGTGTATGCAAGCCTTTCACCAGTTTTTCTGTTGGGGTGTTTACCTTTTTCTCATTGCAAATTCTTTGAGGCCAGGTTTTAAAGAGTTTCTTCTGGGGAAATCATTTATGTTCATTTTTACCAGGTACCTTGGAGGGGCCTCTACCAACTTGAGAATATTTTAAATAAAAGTTTGGTGTGTATGTTTTCTATTACATCAGGAGTGTAAATTTCAAACCTTTAAGTGCTGGCTTACAGTTATGAATTCTTAGGGCATACTTTCCTTGCTTTAGCCGAGGCAGGCACTTTTCAAAAATCTTCCTTTCCACAAGGGAGATATAAAGATATTTTTAGGGTTAGTTGTCATCATTTGTTTTGTTACCTGTTTCATTTTAAAGAGTCTTTAATTTTTTCCTTAAAGTAACAGTTTTCTCAAAAAAAATTTTTTTAATCTGTATTAACCTCCTATGTTATAATCACTTAAAATATCTTATTTAGGAGAATTCAGCTTGATTTTTTAAATCAATTTTGTGTTATGGGGTCATGTAAAATTGATGAGGCAGATCTGAGAATTGTTATCTCTTAGATAATTAAAACAGTTTATTTTGGGTGCTCTAAGTAGATCAACTTGAAATAGTTTTTATTTGTAGTTTCAGCTGTTTATAACTCTTTTTTTCGGCTTCAAAAATATATTTTGTTTATAAGGGAACTAGAGAGACTTTTCCTTTGTTAAATAAGCCTGCTAGTTTCTATTTCTAAAATATTTTCTATAATTGTTTGAAAATGGTAACTACAGTTATTCTTTAGATCTTAGAGAAGAGTTACTACTTCATATGTCTGTCTACAAAGATTATCCTCTTATGAAACATTATTTTTCCAGTTTCTTTATTGTTTCAAGAAAGCCTTTTGACTAGTATTATCATCCTTAACTTTGGAGTTATCATATAGAGGGAAATTATGTATATTACAGTGATATTTTTGTGCCCATAGTTCAGTATTACTTGAGATAAAAGAGAACTCTTTAATATTAAAGGATCCTTCTATTTTTTTCTCACCTTTACCGGTCTGCTTTTTTTATCCTAGAATTATAAGGAAGCTTTAAAATTTGCTAATATAATCCCATTCCTTTCGTCTTGTTCTTTGTCTCTAGTTTTCTTGTTTAAAAGTTTTAGACTTATTACAGATTTTGGTCAGTGAAACACCAGGAAAAGAGTCCGTGACCAGTAATTTCAGGAAATGCAGTGTGATTATTTTCTTACTTGTAGAAATTCCAATGCATGTTGAAGCTCCAAAAAAAAAAAATCCTAATATTTAGAAACAGGATTACTTTTATCTATTCTTTTTCTTAACTTGTTTTTATCAAAAAAACATTTTTAAGCACTTTTTTTTTTTGGTAGCATAGAGTACTGTGTGGTGCTAAGTTTGGAAATGATGCTCCAGAGACCATGGATTACTTGCATTAGGACCATCTTGGGTATTTGTTGAAATGTAGACTTTGGACCCACCCTAGAGCTAGTATAGACTTTGGACCCGTTCTGGAATTAATCAATTAGAATTTATGGGGTTTGACTAAGCAGATTTCTTAGGTGCTACGCTTATACCAAATAAAAGTTGAAAATAACTACTAATGGTGATTACCTTTCCTCTTTCCCTCTCATCTTTTCTGCCTGCCTTCCAACAATCCATTTAGAAAACCAGACAATTGGTGCGAGGTATCATACTAAACTGTTCAAGGAATGTAGGAATGAGAGATACAGAAGAGAGTGATGAGTCATTTTGATCTTGATCTTACCATTTCTGCTGAGTTCCTGTTGTTACCTTAAGTTTTTACTTATTTCTATTTCAGAGTTGTTTTTATCTTTTTTAATCAATAGGTGGTATGGTGAAAAATGAGGTGTTCTAGTTGTGTTGCTTAGAACAGTTAATTATGAGAGACCAGGCATACAACAGCTTACTAACTTGTATAAATACATTTTGCAATGTATAACTAATTTTTCTCTCCCATTGTTACATTTTTAAACTATTGCTCCCAATATCCTCCTACTTACACTTTTATTTCAGCTCATGTATTACAATTGGGAACATTCTGTCTTGAAATACATTATTATAGTATTTTTATTTTTGTCAGTTTTTCATTTTTCCTGCCATAAATTGATCAAAGTATAATTTGTTTTCATGTTAGTCTTATTATTCTATCATGATTTTGAAGAAAATTTTACCTTCATGACATACATAGGGCAATCATGACATACCCCAAGCTCATGGACCTGAACTCCTGGCAGACAGCAACTGCCCTGTTTACCACAGAAGAATGGGTCCCATTCTTCTTATGTTTCATCGGTGAAACTATAGAATTACTGTAAAGGCAGCCTAAGATAGTTCTGTTTAAGTACTTTGTTATTTAGACGTTTTCTCTGTATTATTTTCTATGTGGAAACTTTTTACTTACTTTTAGGCAAGGAAATCAGTTTTGAAGAAAATATAAATTAGCTTACCCATATCCCTTTTGAAGTTACTTTAAAATTGATGTTTATACTTGTGGACATATTTTCTAATACTCTAATGTAACTTGAAAGCTTTCAGATTTTCTTTTTGCTTTCTTTGCACTCTATGTCATGTAGTGACTTTTCATCTTTTATGGAAGTGCCAAAGGACTTGTTGGGACCTCTCTTTCCATTGTTTTTACACACACGCATGCATCATCTACTCTCTTTGAAGTTCTGAGATCTTTCTTCCTGACTTACAAATTCTGGTTGTGTTTTATGTATTTTCTTTTTTGCAAAATAAATGCAATAAATAGGCAAAATACTTTTTCGCAGCTTTGACTGAAAACCATATTGTTTTTCAGGATGCATTATTTCTTTTAGATCATTATTTTAGAAGGGGATCTAAACACATTTAATCGTTTTTCCATCGCACTTAACAATGTGAGCCACTAGCCAGTTCTAAGTGGCAGTCTTTATTTGAGAGATAATCAAATATCCTAGAGCCTACTTTTATTACATTTATGTTTTAACTAATTTTACGCATATACAAAGTACCTGTTTAATAATGTTTAAGCTTAAGTCTTGAGAATCTGAAAATATGAAGTATGTTTCATATAAATATTTTTTAGATGCTAGTTTAGGAAAAATGTTGAAGTATTTGGATTCAGTTCTATTGAAGTGACTAAAGGTTACTGTACATTATGTTCATATTTATTTTACTTATACTAACTGTTTGAATTACTACAGTTCTGGGAAAGAAGGGTTATTTGTGGGGGCTTTACATACCAGAGTTTCCTATTATCAGACTCAAGGTGACCTCTGAGGTACGATTCAGATTATAAAACCTCTATCTGTCATAGATTCTTAGAAGAAACCCTGGCAAACAGTTTTTGTAGTGAACTAGAACTCACTTTGGCTACTTGGAAGAGATCTACTCTGTGGGTATCCTTAGCTCAAGTAATCTTATTCAGAACCTTGAGACTCCTGTTTTGCTTTTTGTCTCTTGGAAATCCATCACTCTTATTTATTCCCAGGAGTATGAAATAAAGATAAGAATAGGTGGAGCTTTCAAGACTTTCCTTATTTTGTACATACCATTATCTCTGAGAAGGTTTTTATAGCGGCACTTACTTGTCATGTAGAATACATATTTTATTATATATAGTTAGACCCATAGTTATTTCAGTTTATAGTAGTTAAGACAAATTGGTCATGATTTTCTTTTTATTCTCCCATATATTTTCATAACCCTGTTAACATAAGCTAAATTAGATAAAAAGAAACTCTACAGTCAATTGACCAAAGGGAAAGCACTCACTTTTGGTGACTGCCATTCCATCGGTTGTTTATTGGTAGCCAACAGAAACAGTTGACACCTTGTTCATAATTTGTTTTTTGTATATAGCAATTTTCTTTGACTATTTCATGAACTTTAACTTGTTTTCAATGTAGTTTCATAATTGAAAGACATTTTTAGGAATTATGTATATGTATAATTTTATATTTTTTAGAAATTATATTTTTATTATATATTGCTACATATAATATATGCTATACATATAATTTTATATTCTTAGGAATTAAATATATATATTATATTTATATATATTAGAATAAATTTTATATTGAAGCATTTTTGAATAGCTGCCAGAAAGCTACTGGCATTTATTCCCCAGCATAAATCTAATGCTATTTAGCTTAACAGAGGTTTTCAAAGTTTGACTTAATTGTCCTAATTAACATTGATTTTGGAATTTTGCCCATGAATAAGCATGTTCTATTTTTACATATAAGTTACAGAGGGAAGCATTTCTTATGATTCATCTAACCATATGTGACTTACTTTAATTATTAATTTTTATAAATATTGATTTGTCAACAAAAACACAAGTGTTAAATTTAGTGACCTGGTCACAAGTGAGTACGTGAAGCCTAGTTTAGTGATATCAAAGATGTTAAGGTACTGACTCTCTTTTAGTTTTAAATTTAGTTCATTTGCCAAATGAATCATGCATTTGACTTCATTGCAAATTAAAATAACCTCAGCTCTAAAGAATTAATTAAAATACATTACATGTTTTTTAGTCCAAATGATAGAAAAGTTAGAGAAATGTTTAATTATTTGTTTTAGATGAATAAACTATATATTTACTTATTTTTATTTTTATTTTTTTGAGACGGAGTCTCGCTCTGTCGCCCAGGCTGGAGTGCAGTGGTGTAATCTTGGCTCACTGCAACCTCCGCCTCCCAGGATCGAGCGATTCTCATGCCTCAGCCTCCTGGGTAGCTGGGATTACAGGTGTGCACCACCACATCCGGCTGAGTTTTGTATTTTAGTAGAGATGAGATTTTGCCGTGTTGGCCAGGCTGGTTTCAAACTCCTTACCTCAGGTGATCCACCCGCCTCAGCCTCCCAAAGTACTGAGATCACAGGCCTGAGCCACTGTGCCCGGCCTGAATAAACTATTTAAAAGTTGCCTGCTAGATAAGATAATTTTACACCTTTTCAGTTTAAATACGTTGTCTCTAATACCATGCCAATCTCTTCTATGGATTTTTTAATCACCTCTTTTCAAGTAAGTTTATCACGGACAGATTACGAGCAAGGTGATTTAAGCAGCTCAGGTTGTAATTGTTCCCTAGCTAAATCAAGTTCTTAAAAAAAAAAACAACAGAAAAAATTGGAATGTGTCAAGATTGGAATGAGTTTTAAACTTTCATTTACTTTTAATAGCTTAACTAATTACTGTCAAAATTAATCAGTTTGGAATTGCACCCTTGCTTGATTAATCATGTGGAATTTCCAGGTAACGTATTTGTGTTACATTCTAAAGCACATACTTGAAAAGTAAAATTCTTCCTTCTTCCACATATTATTTTCATCCTACAGTTTTATTGTTGCTAAAGTAGTTTCAACCTCAAAATGTATCAGAAAAGGACCACCCAGTTATATATACTTCTATTCATCTGAGATGGGACAAGCTCTTTGGTAACTGAAATTTGTCAGATAGGCCCAACTTATTTTCATTTTTCTTGCTTTTTTGTACGATTTCTCCCTCTTTTAAATTCTACTTATGTTTTAGGATTCATTCAAGGACACTACTTTCAAGATAACTCGTCTGTTGTGATCTTAAGCAGTTATGAATTTTCATAGTTATAGTTGCTGCCACTTCATTAAAACTAGAAAAAAAAAACCCATAGCTTTCAACATTTTCTTGGTTGGAGGACTTGGTATTTTGTATAGTTATATTTGGATCAAATTCTCTTTAATTTTTTTCTTTGGAAATATTAGTAATGTGATAAATGCTAAATAAGAGTGCTGTAATTACTTTGGTAATGAATCAAGTTAGTATGTAGTATGGAGCTACCAAATTAGGTAGACTCTAGTACCAGTTTGAATTTACTCTTTATTGGGTATAATTCTCTAACTTCATTTGAAATGTAAGAAATCTTCATTGGGCATCACAGTGTTACAGTTTAGTTTAAGTATTTAAGTGTAATAATAGATTTGCATTCTTAATGATTTTGCTTATTTCTATTTGGGATTAAATTATTAATCTTGAATTAGCCATGCAAGAAAAGTCACTGAAGTGACAGTTGAGATAACTGAGTTTCAGTTTTACCTCAGAAACTTACCAGCTGTGTGACATCAGCAAGTCATTTCTCTGGATTGCTTTTTCAGAGCTCTAAGATAATATTATTTTATATTTTTATAACAAGTTTGTTTTTGTAGATGGAAATTGTTTATGTGTCTTGTGTTATTTTAAATTATTACATGAATATATCAGTGATTACCATTTGGTAATAAATGTACTTAAAGAGACTATTTTAGATAATTACAAATACACCTAATATATGAGAAGAAATTTATAAATATAGAGAGAAATGGAGCTATACCATTGTGTGATTGAATCACTAATTGGCATTATACCATATGATGCTAATTGCAATCTGGTATGAAGAGAGTTTCAATTCATGGAGTCATACCAGATATTTGAAGATTTAAGTTATTATCAAAATGGTAAATAAACATCCTTAAAAGAATTGAAAACGTGAACTTGCAGCATTAAAATACATACTTGAAAAATTAATGCAAAACTAGATGATACATTTGCTAGTTCATTACATAAAAGATGAGTTGGATGAAGAAAAATGTGAAAATGTATGGAAGTCTTTTGTACATTCTGTTTAGAAGTTTGTAGAACTCAAATGAGTAATTTTAATATTTTCCACTTGATATTGGTTACTAATTTGGAGCATCTTATTGAAATGCCCTGTGGGCCAGGTGCAGTGGTTCACGCCTGTAATCTGAGTACTTTGGGAGGCCAAGGCAGGTGGATCGCTTTAGGTCAGGAGTTTGAGACCAGCCTGGCCAACATGGCAACCCCTTCTCTAGTAAAAATGAAAAGATTAGCCAGGCGTGGTGGTGCACACGTGTAAACCCAGCTACTTGCAAGGCTGAGGTATAAGAATCGCTTGAACCTGGGAGGCGGAAGCTACAGTGAGCTGAGATTGCTGCTGCTGCACTCCAGTCTGAGCGACAGAGGGAGAGTCTGTCTAAAAAAACAAAAAAGCCCTGTAAATATACATTATGCAAATTAGATAATAGAGTACCAAATTAGGGAAAAATAATTTAAACTTTTTGTCAAATTTTTATTTTATTTTATTTTATTTTATGTTTTTGAGACAAAGTCTCATCCTGTTGCTCAGGCTTGGAATGCAGTGACTCGATCATGGCTCACTGCAGCCTAGATCTCCTGGGCTCAAGTTATCTTCCCACCACAGCCTCCTGAGTAGCTGGGACTACCAGCACTCACAACTATGCCTAGCTGATTTTTTCATTTTTATTGTTAGTAGAGATAAGGTCTCTCTGTGTTGCCCAGGCTGGTCTTGAACTTTTAAGCTCAAGCAGCCTTCCCACCTTAGCCTCTCAAAGTGTTGAGATTATGGCCATGAGCCATGGTGCCTGGCCTGTCAGTCAGATCTTCTAGTTTGTATTATATTATATCACCATTCATTAGTTTTGATTTAACCACTTATAAATTTATTTTATTAAAACAAGTTAATTGAGTTTTTATGTCATAAGCATTGTGTTAAGTTTAATTGGGTGTAGAAAGATGAATATGATATGGTCCTTACCAATTTGGGAATGAATTTTGTAAGGGGACAGAAAATAAAGCATTAAAGGGCAAGAGGGGCACAGAAGGAAAGGAGATGAATATAGAAATTACTAGCCATAAGTTTTCAGTTAGAACTTGAATAAATGTTGTTAAGGACCTTTCTACACTGGTGTCCTTAAACTTATGTGTATTTGACCTACTTAGGATTCTTGTTAAAAGATAGCTTCTAATTCAGTGTGTCTGAGTAAGCCTGAGATTCTGCATTTCTAATAGACACTCAGGTGATGCCAGTGCTTATGGGTCATGATTGATATCTTGAGAAGCAAGTCTCAGTATTGTTCTTTGGAAGTCAGAATTGTAGATGGAGGGTCTGCATTTAAAGGCCTTTCCTGGATATAGTCTTCATTTTTCTGCCTAATTACTTCCATAATATAATTAAAACATACCGATTGGCAATATAAATGTAAGCAGATTCATAGTTTATAAATTTACTTTTTTTGAATGATTAATTTAGTTGACTCTTGGTTATCTAGGAAAAGATTAAATGGTAAGCAGTTAGCCATGGTATTAACTAACAGTGTACTTGGTATCATGAAAAATTGAAATTACAGTAATGTAAGAAAATATTAATATATTTATACTATAATGTAATTCTGTTTAGAATTATTTGGTACCTACTCTAGCTTGGGAATGTTCCTTGATCTCAGCTGTCTTAAAGTAATTTTTGGAAGCAGTGCCTGCATTCTCTTCCAGTCTCTAAGGAACAGTGGTCTGCATATGGGGCTGTGCTGTGATTGGTGGAGATTTCTAACATATTGGCTGCAAATACTAATGTAGTTACAGTTCTTTTAAACATTTGTATGCGTTCTTTCAAATGGTAAATGTGTTCTGAAATATAGGATGTGAATTTTAGCTACATTAGTTTAAAATGTCATTTTATGTGGCATTTTAATTAGTTTTATGTTAACTAGGATTTTGGATATGTGAGACCTTTTCCTTCTACTTTTTTTGGCTGCTTAAGAATTATTTCTTTACATAAATATGTATGCGCATGCATATATGTAGGCAAACAATGTGTGTAGTATGATCCCAGGTTTAGCATTTCAGCTATGTAAGTCATATGATAAGTTATGAAAATTTAAATGCTCTGAGTAAATCATAATTATGGACAATTACGAAGTGTGGAGAAAATCCTTTAAAATAATTTTGGAGAATTCTTTTTTTTGATCAGATACATGTTTATTTAAAAGTAAAGTACTATAAAGTATATTTAATTTGTTACTTTTTATTTCCTATGGCATAAATGGTAACAAAATGCAGTAGTCCAATATAGTATTAATTAGAAATAACTAATTTTGCAAGTGCCTAATCTAAGCAATAACATTTAACAGAGGAAATTTATTTTTATTATTAATTAAACATTAGATATACTGTGGATTTTTGTTTTTTGTTTTTTTTTTTTGTTTTTTTCCAGAGAACCAGAGGACGAAAACGAAGCTTCGTTCCTGAGGAAGAAAAACATGAGGTTGGAATAAGTTAAGCACTTTTACACAGTCTTAACTTTGAGAAATTTTCTTGCTTAAAATTGTTTCCCTCATATCCTTATTTTGTTTTGTTGTGTTTTATTTTATTATCCCTTGTATGGCAGGAAAGAGTTCCTAGAGAGAGAAGACAAAGACAGTCTGTGTTGCAAAAGAAGCCCAAGGCTGAAGATTTAAGAACTGAATGTGCAACTTGCAAGGGAACTGGAGACAATGAAAATCTTGTCAGGTAAGTTGGATGCTAAAACCTTGTCTTTAGGGGATGAAAGTTCTATATTTATTTTCTCATCACAGAAAAAATGAAAAAACAATTGCAGGATAAGACCGTTCTTAAAATATTATATAGTGGAAACAGTACTTTAGAAACAGATTTCGTCCACTTCTTAACCTCTCACACATGGTTATACTCTGGATTTAAATGTAAATAAGAGTGATAATCTGCATTTTTAACACAGGGAATTATTTTTCTCTTGACAAGAGAAATTGACAATGCTCTCTATATAGAGGCCATGAAAGTAATTTGGTCTAAACACTGTGTACTAAGATTATTATGTTTTATGTCATAAAACAATAAAGTTACTAAGCTCTGTTAGCATGTTCTAAATGTTTGAAATTTAGAAGCAATGGTGAGAAGACAGACTTTTTATTGACAAGAAGTTAATTAGCACTTTCTTATTGCTTGTCAAAACAAATGTGTTAAATGCTTCTCCCTTACGAAATAAAGAAAGGTGAAAAGATGGCGTAGGTTGATTTTATTTTTTGTTTTGTCTTTGTTTCTTTGTTTCGTTTTGGTACTTTTTTTTTTTAATCAGACATAATGCTAATCAGAAATCTTAGCCGATGCTGCGCATTGGCTTTTCCCAATGGTCCAGAGGCTGCTAATTTTAGCGGAAATGAAGAAATTGATCAAAGCCTGGGTGAGATGAGGGAGTGAGTGGGTGAACAAAAAGAGCTAATTTAAAAGAGGCATTAGACTTTCAAAGGACAGTGTCACAAAAGTTCTTACAGTTCTTACAGGGACTTTGTAAGGGAATCCATTCTTATTTCTTTAAAAAATTGTCTTCTGGTAAAGCCCTGTTAAATTAACTGAGGACACAGAAATTAAACATTTCAAAAAGAATAAACATATTGATAAAACAAATATATTCGTGTTGTTGTATGTTTTTAAATATTTACTTCCAAATGATTTAATCTATTTTGGTCATTAAAAATATAATTTGTCTTAATTTCTCAAAGAAAGGCATGAAGTCTTAAATTTTATGAGTTTTTTATGCTATCAATGAGAAAGATAAAGTAAAAATTACAGTAGAAAAAGACAAAGTCCTTCAACAAAGTTAAGAAAGTTTATAATAATTGGCTAATTTTTTTGAGGTAGTTCATGTAGAGTGTGTTGGGAGCTATCTTGAAGGTTAAGTTTATTAAAATTTAGGGTAAAGTAGTAAGTAGTTCCAAGTTCAGGAGATACACCTGAATAATTCTGACCACAGTATAAATTTTGCAGTATGTTGAAAATGAAATCCCAAGCATAAGTGTAACATAATGGAGTAAATGAAACAACAAAAATTAAAAAACCAATCTTATATAATGAACAAAAATTTAATTCAGGAAAATTCCCTTGGGGTTGAGGATGGAGTTGAGGACTATGATTAATTTGAAGCAGTAGTTAAAAACTTATAGAGCTGGTGATGCTTTTATTAATTATTTGAACCTGTATGAGTATCTACTGTGTCTAATTTTTTTTTTAATATGAGATTGATTGAGGCATTTTTGCTGTAGGACTTACAGGTTTTTATTAGGTTTTTTGTTTTGCTTTTGTCATATATTGGAAATTAGGAACCTGAGAAGTACAATTTTTATTTTAAAAATCAGTTTATGATAGATTTCCAACCCGTCATATTTTAGCTGTTTAATAAAAAAAGTGCCATCTTCTAATTTTGATAAGATTTTTGAATAGTATTACTTTATGTTATTTCTTTAGTTTCTGTTATAAAATTTTTATTTCTAATTGCATTATTACAATATGCCAATGTCTGGAATTTTGTGAAAGTCTTCTGGAAGGTAAAGATATTTTTATTACTCTAAAATAATGGATATGCAAAGTCCCCTTCCTTCATTTTGCCTTATAAAGAAGATAATATCGTAAATTGTCTGCAAAGTTTTAAAGAGGTAATGTAGAGGAAATTAAATGTTTTATTGATACTGTATTTTAATATTTCTTAGGACAAGATAAGCTGGATATAAAGCAATGCCATAAAATATTTTTGGTTATAATGTGATCTTTAAAAAAAATACATTGTTTATGCACTATTCTTCTTGGGGTAAAGAATTTTTATATAACATTTCATATGTTTAATAAAAGTAATCTCATAAGCTAATATCTGCCATTTTCCCTGGCATCTCATATTTTGGAATTGGCACTGTTATTGTTTGAAAATCACCCCCCAAAAGTCTACACTTTTTTATTACATTGCATCTTAAATGCTATCTTTACATGCTTTTTAACTTTCAAATAAGATATTTTAAATAAGGATTTATTTTCTCTACAGATATATTTCAGCGCTTACTCAGACATATATGTATGTCTGTTGGGTTCTCTTTTAAAATTAAACTTCATGGGTCACAATTAGTCTTTTATTTAATATACTGTGTTTACTTTCTCAAGTTCTTTTAAACTAATGTTTATATCTCACTAGAATCTGCTCTTCAGCAGTTTTGATTTTTTAAACCACACTTCTCTATGTAATTCAGGCTATATAGAAAATTCCTTCTTAATTGTCCTTGCTTTTTTAGTTATTTGTATGTGTTTACTTGTGAATTTACATGTATAATTTTTTATATCATTGAACAATTGCATGCAATTTGTCAGTACATTGTAATTAGTAGGTTTCAACTGTTATTTTCTGCTTTGCCTATTTTTCTTGGGACTTGGGCAAGTAATTTAGCATTTCTGTGTCTTGGTTTTCCCCCCGTTGTACATGATCACAATCATACTTGCTTCATTAGGTACCTTATGAATAATTGCTGAGTGATAGTAAGGTTCTTTCCATATAAAATGTTAGAACAGTAGTATTATTTAGTAACACAAAGAATACATGTATGTGTGCATTGAAATAAAGGTCACAATTGGTAAATATGTTTCCAGTTATAATAAATACTTATTTGTTATGTCAGAAAATGCACATGTCCTGTTGTATATAATTTTGTCTAGAATCTAGGAGACAAAAGGAAATTTGTCATTACATGTTTTCTAAAATGATTAGATGGAAGGTTTACAGCATCTCGGGAATTTTATTTTTTTAAGTGCAAGTTTTTTGCCATCTACTTTTAAAATTTAATTAGAAATTATCTGAGAAGTTCTCAACTAAATATATATTTCTTTATGCTATTTAATGCAATCTAAATGCTAAAGGTCAAGTTGAAACTATTTCATGGAGTTGAGAAGTCTTAAAGGCTTTGTCTGTGATAGGTCATTCTTTGTTGGAAGTTGTTATGGAACTACTTAGTGATACCTTATTTATTTTTGTTTCCACAGTTCATGGCACATTTAATGATCAGCAAATGCTTGGTCAATGAACTCTACATAAGTAATGACTGAGTATTCTTTTGCTGAATTAATAAAAACTGTCACTATTATAATTTAATTCTAGAGCAAATTGAGTCACAAAATATAATGTTTGATGAAGATATTTAAAGAGCTTGATAAAGGACAATTGATTTTTTGTCACTAAAATGTAGTGGATAGTTTTTCGTCCGCTGCATTTTAAGTAAGGAAATAGATTTGAGAATAATTGATTAAACTATGAAAAGTAGAGTGAAGTGATTCCTCTCCTTGAACGTATATGAAAAGGAAGTGGGCCTGTCTTTCAGTCTTTATCGAACTATCAAATTAGGAATAACACCAAACTTCTAAACCTCAAATTTTGTCTTAACTATATAAACTCAATGTGGCACGTTTTATTACTTAATCAGAGATAGGAGAGAGAGAAGAAAGGTTTCCTAAAGCTAAGAACCCTGGAATCCATGAGCCCTCTTAAATAGCATCTTTAATTTTATTTTGTATTGTGGCCCTTTTTCAGATGCATTGAGGGTAGGAAATGATCTATTAAGCTATTTCACTTTTATAGCTAATTCTACACTATTAAATGCTTGCCAGATTCTCCCCTTTATTTGAGTATATGGCAAATTATATAGGTATTGAACCATTTTGATTACAAGGGTAGGGTGTCAATTTGGTCTCTAAACATTGTTGTTAGCACTTTTATTTATTTTACATTTAAAAATCCGGCTTGTCAGTGCATCTTCCCCAACTAAATTTGTTTGTATCATAAATAATTAGGAACACCAGCAAGAATTCAGATGTATTACATTTTAATTTCAAATATTAGTCTCTCATTATTCTGATTATAATTTTTTTGTTGTTTGTTTTTGTTGTCACTCAGGCTAGAGTGCAGTGGCACTTTCTTGATGCTGTACAGCCTCTGCCTCCCGGGCTCAAGCAATCCTCTCACCTCAGCCTCCCGAGTAGCTGAGACTTGATTTTTTATTTTTAATTAACTTTTCTGTTCTAACTAGTATGGAGGCTTATAGACTTCCTGGGTCATAATTGAAGGGGTTTTTCCCTTTGAGATTTGATTAGACTGAGAGTAAAGCTAAAATTGCTTATAAGTTTAGTTACTATTTTTCATAAAATGTTAGGTCACTAAAAATGGATTATTTTAAATTTAACAAAATGAAAGCAGTCTTGTCCCTCTTAAGATTAGTTAGGATTGCATTTGGTCAATTTCTTTCTTTCTTTCTTTTTTTTTTTTTGAAATAGAGTCTTGCTTTGTTGCCCAGGCTGGAGTGCAGTGGTGCAATCTTTGCTCTCTGCAACCTCCACCTCTTGAGTTCAAGTGATTCTCCTGCCTCAGCCTCCCGAGTAGCTGGGATTACAGGCATGCACCACCATGCCCGGGTAATTTTTTGTATTTTTAATAGAGACAGTGTTTCACCATGTTGGCCAGGCTGGTCTCGAACTCCTAACCCCAGATGATCCGCACACCTCGGCCTCTCAAAGTGCTGGGATTACAAGGATGAGCCACCGTGCCAAGCCTGGTCAATTTCTTAAATTTAGTTATTTTAATTTGATTATAGACTTGCTGAATTAGTGTTTCTTGTGTAGTTTATCATATAGTAATCACTCTTAATATTGATAAAATACGCATTTTCATGTAGGAATAGCATGATTTTGAAGTGATGATGCAAATATATATTATTGATAATACTTTAAAACTAAGAAACAAATATAGGTTCTTAAAATGATTTGTGTCTTCTAATAAATTTTAAATGCATTAAAAACAGATATTTCCTGCATAAGGACATTTTTAGATAAAATTCTGTTTCTCTTCTTGGATAAGTTTTTTTGTTTTGTTTTGTTTTTTATTTCTAAGTCATTGATTAATATTATGCAATAATTATTTTTAAAGGATTGTTTCCAGAGCTTGGATTTCTAGTATTTTTTTCAATTAAGTATAGTGAAGTGTATTCATTCATGTCACCCTGACAAGCTGTGTGGTATACCTTTTTCTTCCAATTCGACTACTATTATTTCTGGTATAGATTGTTTAAGTTGGCTTTCCTCCTTCAAGTATCTTAAAAGAATAATTATTGTTTTACTAATCTTTGTGTAGCTCTATCTTTGCCCCAAGTCACTAAACAAAAAACACTTCCACAGTCATTAGTCACATTAAGGAATCTTTGGCAAGATATTCAATCTTTTTAATTTTCATGTTAGATTTAATATAAAGGGCAGAGATAAAGTAGTATAGCAAGACGTCTCTGAAGACATATGGGCTTTCTAAAATTCTTAGCCTAAAGAATTTGCCACTTAACTCTTTTAACAGGATTTACATGGAAAGGGAAGAAAAGCCTGGCATTCTAAGTCCAAATTGATGAAGCACTGGGAATTATTTGAAAATTTTAAACAAAGGAATATAATTATGACCTTTTTAAAACTTTATTTTTGTAGCTTTTTAACTATCCTTTTGATTTTTACATTTATTTTTAAAATAACTGTTATCGAAGCAGTTGCTTTTCAGGGAAATTCTGATATGATTACCAAATAATAGTGTCATCTAATAGGTAAGTAAAATTGAAACTCAATAAAATTAGTAACATCTATTTCTGCTACATTCTGTAGTGTTTAACATAATTACCTTACTATTCTGAGAAAATATTGACAAATACCTGTTTTGTTCAGTGAACAGTTTTTTGTTTTTTCTTTTCTTTTTCTTTTTTTTTTTTTTGAGACGAAGTTTCACTCCTGTCGCCCAGGCTGGAGTGCAATGGTGTGATATCGGCTCACTGCAACCTCCGCCTCTCAGGTTCAAGTGATTCTTCTGCCTCAGCCTCCCAAGTAGCTAGGATTACAGGTGCTTGCCACCACGCCCAGCTAATTTTTGTATTTTTAGTAGACACAGGGTTCCACCATATTGGTCAGGCTGGTCTCAAACTCCTGACCTCAGGTGATCTGCCTGCCTTGGCCTCCCAAAGTTTTGGAATTACAGGCATGAGCCACTGTGCCTGTCCCATGAACAGTTATTTTTTAAGCTTTTTGATATCGTTAAAAAAAGAGATTACTTTATTGTGGTATCCTTTAGCTTTGAAAGTTTTATTTTATTATTGTTTTTGAAAACCTTTTTATTTCAATGATATTAGCTTTTAAAAAGCTCCACTTTTTAGTTGAATCAGCTTAATAATAGAAGTAGAGCTCTTTAAAGATGTCAATATTTAATATATGAATAGTGTTAGAATGTATAAAGAAATCAGCCTGAGCAGTGATTAACAAAGATATTTTTCTTTCCTTTTTAGATTAAAGTTAAGTAGACAAAAAGAGCAAATGTTACTACTATTTAAACTTTTATAATACATCATCTTTGCTGATATATATTTTTTTGAATATACATTTCAATGGATCACAGTCTTAGTAATTTAGATGTAGGCAACAAAAAATTAAAAGGCTGAAAAAAATGACTGTAACTGTGTAGAAACCTCATTATAAATGCCTTATTTTACAGATCTTAAATCTAGACTATGTAAACTAGATAAACAATAAACTTCCCTAAAGTTGAAAATTTTGTAATGATGAAATGATGAAACAAACATAAACAGAAACACTATTTCTTAGAAATAGTGTTTATAAATTGTTTCGTCCAATGGTTTGGTAACTTTTAGGCCTCAGCTTAAAATCAAGCTTAAAATATGCAGAAAGTAGTTTCAGAATTGCCAACCCAAACCACTGTAAAACAAGGTAAATCTAACCAAGTTTAATAGTTGTTTGGCCTGTGTGTGTGGGTTGGGGGTGGTAAAAGTTACAAACAATGAAATGCATATGTATTATGTGAATAAATTGGTGAATTTTGACAGAAGCATACAATCATGTAACTGCCATTTCTATCAAGATACAGAACATTTTCATTGCTCCAGAAAGGTCAAAGACGACGACTCTTCTATAAGTTTTTTTCACCATAGATTAGTTTTGTCTCTTCTAGAGTTTTATACAAATGGCATTTTTCTCTTTTATTTGATTTTAGCCATTATAATGAATGTGTAGAGGTATCCCACTGTTGTTTTAGTTCTCATTACTCTGATAAGTAATGATGTTGAGCATATTTTCTTTTCTTTTCTTTTTTTTTGAGACAGGATCTCACTCTGTTGCACAGGATGGAGTGCAGTGGCACAACATGACACACTGCAGCTTCAGCCTCCCAGTCTCAAGTGATCTTCCCACCTTAGCCTCCCAGGTAGCTGGGACTACAGGTGCGTGCCATCAGACCCAGCTAGTTTTTTATTTTTATTTTTTGTAGAGGCAGGCATTCGCCATGTTGCCCATGCTGGTCTTGAACTCCTGGGCTCAAGCAGTCCTCCCACTTTGGCTTTCCAAAGTGCTGAGATTATAGGTGTGAGCCACCACACCTGGCTTATTGAGCACATTTTTATTTGCTCACTGGTAGTATGTTTTTCTTTGTGAACTAATTCTTTTGCCTATTTTTTAAGAAATTGAGTTGTTTAGTATTGAGTGGTAGGAATTACTAATATAATTGGGATGTAATTTCTTTTTCAAATATATATTTTGCATACATACTCTTTTTTATTTGTGGCTTGCGTATTCATTTTCTTTAATGGTATTATTTAAGGAGTAGAAGTTGCTAATTTTGCAGATATCCAGCATAGCAATATTTTGTTTTATGGTTATTGTTATTTCCTATCTAATAATTCTTTGCTTAGGTCTAGGTGACAAAAACTTTCTTGTTTTCTTCTAGAAGCTTTGTAGTTTTGGTTTTTATATTTTATATGAGCTATCTGAAATTAATTTTTGTATATGGTTTCAGGTAGAGTTAAGGAAGGTTTGTTTATTATCTGCCCCATGTGGATTTCCAGTATCATTTGTTGAAAATACTTGCCTTTCCACATTAAATTACTTTGGTGCCACTTTTAAATGCCAGTTGGCTTTTTCAGTGTGGGTTTATTTCTAGACTTTCTATTATATTCCATTGAGTTATGTATTTATTCCTGCGCCAAGACCAACTCTTGATTACTCAGGCTGTGGAGTAAGCTGTTTCGTTTTTCTAGATCCTTTGCATTTTCATGTAAATATTAGAAACAGCTTGTCCATTTTCATTTTAAAAAGGAAAGCCTGGACCTAACACCAAAAGCATAGGTAATAACAGCAACAAAAAATTAGGTAAGTTGGACTAAATTCAAAGTTAAAAACTTTTGTGTGTGAAAGGACACCATCACCAGATGGTAAAAAGGTTAACCCATAGAATAGGGGGAAATATTTGCAAGTCTTGTATCTGTTAAGGGATTGAGAATATATAAAGAACTTGGACAACTCAGCAAAAAGAAACAACCCCATTAAAAATGGGCATAGGACTTGAAAATATTTCTCCAAAGAAGATATACAATAGCCAACAAGCATATGAAAAGATGCTCAACATCACGAATCATTCAGGAAAAGTAAATCGAAACCACAGTGAGATACCACCTCACACCCATTGGGCTAGTTATCATTAAAATAGATAAATAAATAAACAGAAAATAACAGGTGTTGGCAAGGATGTGGAGAAACTGGAGTTCTTGTACAATTGCCCTTGGGAATATAAAATTGTGCAGCTACTATGGAAAACAGTATTTTAATTCCTCCAAAAATTAAAGACAGAATTACCATTTGATCTGTTAATACTGCTTCTAGCTGTACACCCAAAGCAGAAACTCAAACAGATAATTGAACACCTGTTTTCATAGCAACATTATTCACAGTAGCCAAAAGGTGGAAGCAACCCAAGTTCCACTGATGGATTAAAGGATAAACAAAATGTAGTGTATATATGTATATTCTCTTAGTCCATTTTATGTTGCTAAGAAGAAATACCTGAGGCTGGATAATTGATAAAGAAGGAAATGTTTATTTGGCTCACAATTCTTATTGTTGGGAAGCTCAAGATTGGGCATCTGCATCTGGTGAGGACCTCAAGCTGCTTTCACTCATGGTGGAAGGTAAAGGAGAACTGGTATGATCAGGGATCACATGACAAAAGAGGCATCAAGAGAGGGGGAGATGCCAGGCTCTTTTTAATATCCAACTATCAAAGGAACTAATAGAGTTAGAACACACCCCTGAGGAGGTCATTAATCTCTTCATGAAGGATTCTTCTTCATGATGTAAACACCTCCCATTAGGACCCCCCTAAATTGGGATCACATTTCAACATTAGGTTTGTAGGTGACAGGTATCCAAACCATAGCATACATACAGTAGAATATTATCCAGCCTTAAAAAGGAATGAAATTCTGGGCCAGGCGCGGTGGCTCACGTCTGTAATCCCAGCACTTCGGAAGCCCAAGGCAGGTGGATCACGAGGTCAGGAGATCGAGACCTTCCTGGCTAACACGGTGAAACCCTGTCTCTACTAAAAAATACAAAAAATTAGTCGGGCATGGTGGCGGGCGCCAGTAGTCCCAGCTACTTGGGAGGCTGAGGCAGGAGAATGGCATGAACCCGGGAGGCGGAGCTTGCAGTGAGCCAAGATCGTGCCACTGCACTCCAGCCTGGGCGACACAGTGAGACTCTGTCTCAAAAAAAAAAAAAACTGATACTGCAACATAGATGAACCTTGAGAACATTATGCCAAGTAAAATGAATCAGTTACAGAAGGTGACAAGTACTGTATTATTCCACTTACATGAGATTCCTAGAGTAGTCAGATTTATAGAGACAAAAGTAAAAATGGTGGTTTCCAGGGGGAAGGAGGAATGGGCAGTTAGTGTTTAAGGGGTACAGAGTTTCAGCTGGGAAAGATGAAAAAGTTCTGGAGATGGATGGTGGGGATGGTTGCACAACAGTGTGAATGTGAATGCCACAGACCTGTACACTTAAAAATGGTTAAGATGGTCAATGCTATGTATATTTTACCACAATTGATTTTTAAAAAGAACCCAAAGAACAAAAGTCTACAGGGATTATAATAGGCTTTGTGTTGAATACATGGGATTTAGTGGGGGGGAAAGGGGCTGGGGCAGGGGGACATTAACATTTTTACCATGTTGCATCTTTCAATTTATGATCATGGTATATCTCTCCATTTATTCAGATACTCAGATAGTCTTTATTTTTTCTCACTGATGTAGTTTTGAGTTTAGGAATCTTGCGTATCTTTTATTACATGCATTTTTAAGAATGTAATGTTTTTGATGCTATTGTATAGGTTATCTTTAAAGTTTTCTGTTTTCTGTTAGAGTTTAGAGCTTCCAGGTGGTCAATTAGGAAAACAAGCAAAGTTCAAAGTAACGAAACTTTATTTTCTTATTCTGGTGGTATCAGGAAGAAGCCAGTCAGGAAAGGTTGCTGGCTCCTGAGTATTACATTGTTTCCCACTGAACAGCAGTGGGCAAGAGTCAGGAAGATAAGTGCAGATACACCCCCCACCCCAACCAGCACCCCACACCGCACATACCCTTGTACTTAGAGGAGAAATTTAGTCTTACTGCTAAAGGATTCCCAAACAAAGGTTCCTGCTGTTTTATGGACCCAGGGGCTTCTGGAAGGGAGATAGGGAAGGGGTAGGAAGTAGAAAAGTACTGAGTCCGCATGGAGAAGTGCCTTCAAGTCTCCTTAATAAGGAGGTCGATAAGGCACAGGTATTTGAACAGTGTTTGCTGGGCTCTTCCATCCCCTCTCTCCCAGGGAGGCTTCAAAATCAACCTTGCAAATCTGGGATAAACCCTTCTGGTCTGATGTATTGCCTCTTTTATGTATTTTTAAAATTTTATTTGCTAATATTTTGATAAGGTTTATACATTCTCTATGAACGTATTCCCTTCCTCCCTCCCTCCCTTCTTTCCTTCCCCTCCCCTCCCCTCCTCTCCCCTCCCTTTCCGTCCCCTCCGTTTCCCTTCCTTCCTTCTTTCTTTCTTGTCTTTCCTTTTTTTTTTTTATTGGTTGTTTGTTGCCCAGGCTTGGTCTCAAACTCCTGGGCTTAAGTGATCCTCCTGAGTAGCTGGAATTACCACCATGGCTTGGTATTACCACCACACCACCATGCCCAGCTGTTCTATTATTTATTTATTTATTTATTTTTTCTGGTAGAAGTATCACATTTTATTAGATAATACTGGCCTTCTGAATGGAGTTGGAAAAAGTGTTCCCTTATTCTTTGTTTTTAAAGCATTTGTTTAAGATACTGTTTGTTCATTAAATTTTGATAGAATTCTCCAGTGATACCATCTGAACCTAGAGTTTTCATTGTGGAAATGTTTTTGATAATAAATTCAGTTTTTAGAACAAATACTTCCTTTCATCTTGTGTCATTTTTGGTAAGCTGTGTTTTTCTTTTTGTTTGAGACAAGGTCTCATGATCACAGCTCACTGCAGCCTGAACTCTTAGGCTCAGGTGATCTTCCCACCTCAGCCTCCTTAGTAGCTGTGACTACAAGTGTGCGCCACCATGCCCAGCTAATTTTTTAATCTTTTGTAGAAATGGGGTCTGACTATTTTGCCCAAGCTGGTGTAGAACTTGTGAACTCAAACAATCCTCTATCCTCGGCCTCCCAAAATGGTGGGATTACAGGCATGAGCCGCTGTACCCAGCTAAGCTGTGTTTTTCGAGGAATGTATTGATTTCATCTCATTTGCCAGTTGCTTCTTTCTTATGTGTCAGCACCATGGTATTTTCTTTAGTCATGCTGGCTTTTTCAGTGTTCACTGTAACTATTTGCATAGGACTTTCCTGCTTTCTGTAATGTATTTGGGCATATTTTCTTCTTCCTTCTAAGCCTACATCAGTATTTACTTCTTTCATGTATTCTTCCTAACTTCTATGGCCCCATATTGATCGTCTTACATTGATTGTCCTTGGAACCCTCATAAAATCCCATGTCATGCTGTGATCCATTTTGCTTGTAAGTTGTGTCATTATTGTCTGTCAATTAATTTACTTTGTCCACGAGGTGAATATAGCATCTGGGCCTTCCATTTATTTCTAATGATCGTGATAGTCTAATGCAATATGGCTCAGGCAGTTAATTCAGAATAAATGCTTGTTAATTTACTGATACACTGCCATAACTGTATATTTTTGCAACTCTATACAATTAAAATAGTTTATAATTTCTTTTTGGGCAGGGACATTTCTTTAAATAGTTCCTGATTTGTTTTATTTTTGAAAATATAAAAACTTTTAAAATTACTGAGTACAAACTTAAAAATTGTGTATGCTTCTTGAAGCAAAAATAATAGATGACAAATAGTGGTTTTTGATTAACTGATAATCTTTATTTTTGTGGTAGTTGTTTACTGCACTGAGAGTTAGGAGATCTCAACTAGTTTAAGCTTGTAACTTGCCAGCTTTGTAATTTTAAGCAAGTCACTTAATCTCTTTCAATCTCACTTTTCTTATTTTAGGAGAATACCTTAGGCTGTAACCTCTCTGAAGCCTAGTACGCTAGCTCCGATATTCAAAGATTATATATTACATGTTTCCAAGTCCATGTTACCTGTTTATTTGCATTTGATCACAAGCTCCTGTGTAACATACTCAGTAGCATCTTCTTCCAAGCTACTCTGTGATTATGTAGACTATGATTATTTTTCTTGCTTAAATATCTTAGAATGGAAGCCAGTTTTCCAGTTGCATTTTCTCTCATTTACCTAGAGGAGTAGAAGATAAGTCAGTTTAAAACACCCACTTCCTTTGATAAATAGCAGATATTTCCTTTTTTTAAAACAACTCTAGTGGGATCTAATTTTCATCCCATTAAATTTTACCCATTATAAGTATAGAGCTTAATGATTTTTAGTACATTTGTCATTGTTCAACGATCATTACAGTCCAGTTTTTAGAGTATTTCCATCACCTCAAAAATTACTATGCCTGTTTATAGTCAGTCATAGCCCCCATTTCCAGCATCAGGCAACCACTGCAAATGTTCTTTTGTCACTGGTTTCTCATAGCCCTGAGACATGTTTCTGATTATGTATAAATTAGATTTTGTTTCCACAACTAATTTAATGCAATAAGAGAACTTCTAATTAAAGAAATGTTAAAGCGACTCTCATATGAAAAAATTACACCATTTAATTCATTATTCAACTCAGTACTTTTAATTTTGGATATTAAAAAAGTAAGCCTGCTGAATTTATATTAAGAGCCTAGATTCTATTACATTTTAAAGTGTCTATTATTTTGAGAGGCAGTACTGTAAAATGAATGATGAAGTATGAGGATTTATAACCATTCTGCTGAGTTGTATTAGTCCATTCTTGCATAGCTGTAAAGAAATACCCAAGACTGGTAATTTACTAAGAAAAGATATTTAATTGACTTATGGCTCTGCAGGCTATAAGGGAAGCATAGCGGTTTCTGCTTCTGGGGAGGCCTCAGGAAACTTCCAATCATGGCAGAAGGCAAAGGGGGAAAAGGCATCTTATGTGGCAGGGGCCAGGGGCAAAGAGAGAGATGCGAGAGATGCTGTATACTTTTAAACAGCCAGATCTTTTGAGAACTCATCATCATGAGAACAGCACCAAGAGGATGGTATAAACCATTCATGAGAAATCTACCCCCGTGATCCAGTCACCTCCCATCAGGTCCCATTTCCAACATTGGGGACTATAATTCAACATGAGATTTGAGTGGGACATGTATCCAAACTATATCATGGTTTTAAACCTTCTTTTGTTATTTGTGAACTCTGCTTTTATCTTGCCTGTGTTTTACCTTCCTTATCTATAAAATAGCAATAAACAATAGTACCTACTCCATAGATTGTCTGGATGATTAAATAATACTGTACAAGTAAAGGGCTTGGCACAGTGGACAAAAAATGGTAAAGGCTATGTATATGCAAATAACAGCAACTCTGATATAACATATATAGTGCTTATTGTGTTTGTCAGTCTGTTTACATTGCTATAAAGAAATACCTGAGGCTAGCTAATTTATAAAGAAAGTAAGTTTATTTGGCTCATAGTTCTGCAGGCTGTTCAAGCAGCATGGCACTGACATCTGCTTCTGGTGAGGTCTCAGTAAACTTACAATCATGGTGGAAGACAAAGGGTGGGCCAGTATATCACATAGAGTGAACAACAGAGAAAAGAGGAGGTGTCAGGCTCCTTTAAACAACCATCTTTCATGTGAACTAACAGCAAGAATTTGCTTATTCCCATCGGTTTAGTGCCAAGCATTCATGAGGGATCTGCACCTGTGGCCCAAACACCTCCCACCAGGCCCACCTTCAATATTGGAGATCACATTTCAGCATGTTATTTGAAGGGGAGAAACATCCAAACTATATACTTTCACTCCTTTCCCCCCTCCAATTTTATGTTCTCCACATTGCAAAATACAATTGTCCTTTATTAATAGTCCTCCAAAGTCTTTACTCACTCCATCGTTGATTCAAAAGTCCAAAGTCCAGTGTCTTACTGGGGACTCAAGGCAAGTTCCTTCCATCTATGAGCCTGTAAAATCAAAAACAAGTTATTTACTTCCAAGATACAATGGTGGTACAGACATTGGGTAAACATTCCCATGTCAAAAATGACAAATTTACCAAAAGAAACAGACAGTAGGCCCCCACATATTTCCAAAACCCAGCCAGGCAGACATTAAACCTTAAAAGCTTCAAAACAATGTCCTTCGATACCATATCCTGCATCCTGGGCACACTAGTACAGTGGGTGGGCTCCAAATGCTTTGGGCAGCTCTGCTGCTGTGGCTTTCCAGGGTTCAGCCCCCTTGGCTGCTCTCATGGGTTGGAGTTAAATGCCTGTGGCTTTTCCAGGCTCAGGGTACAAGCTGCTGGTGGCTCTACCATTCTAAGGTCTGGAAGGCAACAGCGCCCTTCCTGCAGCTCCACCAGTTAGTTCCCTGGTGGGGATTCTGTGTGAGGGTTCCAGCTCCACATTTCCCTTCCGCACTGCACTAGTAGAGGCTTTCTGTGAAGCCTCTGTCTCTGTGACAGGCTTTTCTGCCTGGACACCAAGGTTTCCTCATATATCCTCTGAAACCTAGGTGGAGGCTGCCAAGCCTTTTTCACTCTCACATTCTGTGCACCTGGAGGCTTAACAGCATGTGGAAAAACACCAAGGCCAGATTGGTGGCCCGAGCTAGCTGTACCTGGTGATGTGAGCTGTACCTGGGGCTCTTTGTGCAGCAGCTGGAGCTGGTGCAGCCAGGATTCTGGGAGCAGTGTCCTGAGGCTGAGCAAGGAAGCAGAGCCCCAGGCATGGCCTCTGAAAACGTTATTTTCTCTTAGACCTCTGGGCCTGTGATGGGCTGCACTGCCTGGAAGATCTCCAAAATATGTTCAGTGCCTTTCCCCCATGTCTTGGCTATTATCATTTGTCTCTTTTTTAGTCATGCTAATCACTTTAGCAAACGGTTGCTCCACAACCACCTTGAATTCCTCTCCTGAAAATGCCTTTCCTTTTTTTTTTGAGACAGAGTCTTGCTGTGTCACCCAGGCTGGAGTGCAGTGGCACGATCTCAGCTCACTGCAAGTTCTCAAGTTCTGCCTCCCGGGTTCACACCATTCTCCTGCCTCAGCCTCCTGAGTAGCTGGGACTACAGGCACCTGCCACCACGCCCAGCTAATTTTTTGTATTTTTAGTAGAGGCAGGGTTTCACCATGTTAGCCAGGATGGTCTCGATCTCCTGACCTCGTGATCTGCCCACCTCAGCCTCCCAAAGTGCTGGGATTACAGGCATGAGCCACCGTGCCTGGCCCCATTAGTTCCAACGTTAAGTCATTTCCTTGCTCCTGTATCGATTCATAGGCTGTTATAAGCAGCCAGGCCACATCTTAACTGCTTCACTGCTTAGAAATTTCTTATACCAGAAACCTGTGTTATCACTCTTAAGTTCAAACTTCCATAGATCCCAAGAGCATGGACAAAATATAGCCAAGTTCTTTGCTAGGGCATAATATGGGTGACCTTTACTCCAGTTCCCAATAAGTTCTTCATTTCCATCTGAGGCCTCATCAGCCTGGCCTTTGGTGTCAATTTCTATCAGCATTCGGCCACAACCACTTAACAATATTCTAAGAAGTTCCAGATTTTCCCTTGTCTTCCTGTCTTCTTCTCAGCCCTCCAAACTCTTCCAACCTCTGCCCATTACCCAGTTCCCAAGCTGCTTCCGTATTTTCAGACATCTTTTTTTTTTTTTTGGACGGAGTCTCGCTGTGTCACCCATGCTGGAGTGCAGTGGCGTGATCTTGGCTTACTGCAACCTCCATCTCCCAGGTTCAAGCAATTTTCCTGCCTCAGCCTCCTGAGTAGCTGGGACTACAGGCACATGCCATCACACCTGGCTAATTTTTTGTATTTTTAGAAGAGACAGAGTTTCACTGTGTTGCCCAGGCTGGTCTCAAACTCCTGAGCTCAGGCAATCCTTCCGCCTCAGCCTCCCAAAGTGCTGGGATTACAGGTGTGAGCCACTGCACCTGGCCTTTCAGACATCTTTATAGCAACACTACACTTCTTGGTACCAATTTTCTGTGTTAGTTGGTGTTGCCATAAAGAAGTACCAAAGGCTGGCTAATTTATAAAGAAAAGAGGTTTATTTGGCCCACGGATCTGCCAGCTGTACAAGCAGCATGACACTAGCATCTGCTTCTGGCAAGGCCTCAGTAAACTTACAGTCATGGCAGAAGGCAAAGGGGGAGCTGGCATATCACATAGTGAGAGCAAGCAAGAGAAAGAGGAGGAAGCACCAGATTCTTAACCAGCTTTTGTGTGAATTAACAAGAACTCACTCATTCCCATGGGAAGGAAAGAGGTTATTTTTATTATTATTATTATGCCATTCATGAGGGTTCTGTTCCCATGACCCAAACACCTCCCACCAGGCCCGCCTCCAACACTGGAAGTCACATTTCAACCTGAGATTTGGAGGAGACATATATCCAAACTATATCAATATGTATCAGGTATCTTATATACATGTATTAAGTCATTTAGATACTCTATGAAATAAGTATTAATATCTCCTTTGAATTGATGAGGAAACTAAAGTATAGAGCTTAAGTAACTGCTTAAAAGTTGCATAGCTAGGCCAGGCACAGTGGCTCATGCCTGTAATTCCAGCACTTTGGGAGGCTGAGGTGGGTGGATCATGAGGTCAGGAGATCGAGAGCATCCTGGCTAATATGATGAGACCCCATCTCTACCAAAAAAAATAAAGAAGTAAAAATTAGCCGGGCATGGTGGCGGGCACCTGTAGTTCCAGCTACTTGAGAGGCTGAGGCAGGAGAATGGTGTGAACCCGGGAGGCGGAGCTTGCAGTGAGCTGAGATCGTGCCACTGCACTCCAGCCTGGGCAACAGAGCGAGAAAGTTGCATAACTAGAAAGTGTTGGAACTGAGATTCAGAGTTAGGCAGTCTGGCTACAGAGTCCATGGTTTTAACCTCTATAGTCTCTCAGCATAATTTACATTTGAACAGTGTGGTTGGTAAAACTTTCTTTGATAAATATAATTTGTTAAAGGCTAAATGGTGGCATCCCTTTCGTGATCATAGCTGCTGTTTTATTTTCTTTATTTTATGGTTTTCAATGATATATTTGTTGTTCTTTGAGGCTTCAGTGTTATAACCTCTATTCCTTTAAGTATGCTGTTTAGTTGTATTTAATATTATTTTTTTTAAATGTACTGTCTGCTTTTTAACTTTAGATGTCATTGGATTTTTTATATTTTATTTTGAATGAAGACCATCGCACAGATTGGGAACTGAATCTTCTTTAGAGATGCTTATCTTGGATATGTTTTTTCTTTTTCTTTTTCTTTTTTTTTTTTTTGAGGCAGAGTCACTCTGTAGCCCAGGCTGGAGTGCAGTGGCGTGATCTCGGCTCACTGCAACCTCTACCTCCCGGGTTCAAGCAATTCTCCTGCCTCAGCCTCCTGAGTAGCTGGGATTACAGGTGCACACCACCACACCCGGCTAATTTTTGTATTTTTGGTAGAGATGGGGTTTTGCAATGTTGTCCAGGCTCATCTTTAAGTCCTGTTCTCAAGCAATCCACCTGCCTTGGCCTCCCAAAGTGCTGGGATTACAGGCATGAGTCACTGTGCCCAGCCTTCAAATATGGTGTTTTTTTTTGGCAAGATTATACCTTTTTCAGATAATTCTAAGATATGTTAGTATCTCAATGGTATATTAATATAATACTAATATATATGTTGTACTTATGTTGTATGTGCACGTATTAAAATGCCATGTATCATATTTAATTCATATATACTACATTTAATACTATCTATATTTATGAAAGTTGCTGCTTGGGAAATTCATAGTATGTTACCATCTACACTTTTACTCTTTTGGTCATTAGTAATGTTCATTATGGTCATCTATTTACTAAATGCTTTTGTAGTCCCTTTGTCTTGTCTTAAAGATCAACACATATTACTGCTCTAATTATAAATTGAAGAAACCTCTGAATATATAGGCATAATTATGTAAAAATGTTAGAAACGTAAGCATTTGAATTAACCAGTAGTGCAAAGAAAAAAAAAAAAGCCAGATTCAGCCGGGCGCGGTGGGGCTCATGCCTGAATCTCAGCACTTTGGGAGGCTGAGGTGGGCAGATCACAAGGTCAAGAGATGAAGACCATCCTGGCCAACATGGTGAAACCCCATCTCTACTACAAATACAAAAATTAGCTGGGTGTGGTGGCATGCGCCTGTAGTCCCAGCTACTCAGGAGGCTGAGGCAGGAGAATCACTTGAACCCAGGAGGCAAAGGTTGTAGTGAGCCCAGATCGCGCCACTGCACTCCGGCCTGGCAACACAGCGAGACTCCATCTGAAAAAAAAAAAAAAAAAAAAAAGAGACAGATTCAAGCACACTGTATTTGCATTTTGTGAGTATGATTTGGAGAACAGATATACCTCATACATAGCCTCTTGTTTGCCTGTGATCTTAGAGGTTGTTTTTTATTATCATTATTACTATTACCATATTTTGAGAGGAGGGATCAGTTAAATGAGTGGAGCAATACAAGGTAATAGACAAAGAATTGCAGTCCGTTGAAATTTAGTTAGCTTAGCAAGTAAGAACATTATCTATTTCAGAATCTTCATAAAATAAATGTCAGTTTGTTCCTCAGTTGAGAAGTTTTGCACCATTAAGTTGCTTCTCTCTTCAGCATGCATGAAACTGAGGCTTAAATTTCAGGAAGACATAACCTCAGAATTACATAACCTTAGACTGATCTTTTTCAAGTATTAAAATGCCTGAGTATATGTGGCATGTGGGTATTTTAGTTAACACTATGATATTTGAATAGAAATGCTTTCACATTTTTGTTTTCTGACTAAAGAGAAGAGAAGCTATGTAACCTCATTTTTTTCCCATATTTATCCTTATTCACTTATTCTCTAGGTAGTATGTGTGTCATTAGCTTAACCCTTATTTTCCCCTTAATATTGTTGACATACATGGAGAGGTTTGTTAACTAGGAAAACCAGGATGATTATCCTGCCTCTTTTCTGGGCAGTGATAGTGCATTTAATATTTATCTTAGTGAATAACAAAAAATGAACCTCACTTGAAAATTCAGTCAATAACTAACTAGGAAAAATGATGGGGAGAGGGCATAGAGCTAAAATTAAGAGGTTGAAATTTTGGCTAAGTCTCTGCCAGGGAGAGGCTGTATAACCATGAGAAATGCAAATAACCTCTCTGCGAGCCAGTTATCTCATTCATAGAATGAGCGATGCATTAGATTGATTTAAAAATCCCTTTTAATTTTCAAATTTCATGATTTTGTAATGCTCCAGAAGTTAAGCAGAGAAAGAAATTCAGAAATGCAATGTATTATTCAGGTGTAAGGAATCTGAGTCGTTTATAGAATAAGCCTCTCACCCAACAGTGCTATTTTTATTTGTATTATTGACCCATCATATTTTTAAAGTTTTGATCTTATTTATATATTTTTTAGACTATAGCTATGAAAAACATGGGAATTAATTATAAGGCAGTCACTTTTCATTTATTTTTAATTGAGATAAGTCTGTAAGAAACATTTTGTAGTAGACAGTTTTAATCTGAAAAATTTGTCTTTTCCTTTCTGTAAAACAAAGTAAATTGAGCTTTTAAATGGACTAAAATATGTAGATTAATATGAGTTATATTATCTGCATAATCTTTTAGCATTTCTCACATTTATTATCTATGTAGCTACTAATGTATGATATATGGTTGCTTTTTATTTTAATTCTTAAGTGCCTAATTCCTTCTGTGAAACAGTTTCAAGGAGCAATTACATTTATCCTAAACTAAGATGAATTAAGGTTATCAGTTTTTGAATGAGCTCTATTACAATGAACTTAAAAGGATTTAATCTATACATACCTATATATGTAGTATGTGCCCTTTCAAAAGGAGCTTCTTCTAATTCTGCTGTCTGTCTCTAGACTGACCTCATGTATTATTAATAAAATATCAAGAATTAGGTTGTCTTTGTGAGATGGCTCGGTAGCTGGCTTTTGCCATGGCATATAAGCCGAACGGTTATTCTAAATCACAGCATTACTTTCAGCCAGATAACTGCTAAAATCACCGCATTGTGGTTTCCTGAAAATGCCATAATCTTTCAAATGCCACATTAAACCTAGAGGAAAAAGCCATTCGTAGTGCCTGCACAGTTATGTAGAAGAATGAACCATGAACCAAGTGAAAAGATGTTCTGGAAGAATAGTAACATTTCCCTTGATGTGTGTATTTCCTATTACTTTTTTTGACATAAAATTTTGCAAAATGATTTAATGTTGGCATTTTGTTTTGCTGACTTTCTTTTTCTTCATTAAAAAGAAACCAAAGTTAGGATAGGAGTGTAGGGGAAGAGTGACCAAGCACTAAATTCTATAATATGACTCTCTGTTTTCAAAATAAATTAATTAAATATGTTAGGAACATGGCTTTTCCCCTTTTACATTGTATGTTAACTGTGATATACAAAATCATTTAGCTGTATTATCAAAAATGATTTTATTTGTTCTTTACAGTTAATTTTTTTTCTCCATTGTCGTCGTCCTGTTTTTTCTTCTTAGTAACCTTTGATCATAAATGACATGTCAATAATCAGGAAAGCTTTATGACATAGAAATTACCAATTGCATGTAACTCAAAAAGTGCCATACTTTTGATTGTCACTTTTGTTGCATATTACTAGAGCTGATTATACAAAGAAACAAAATATGAATGGACTCAGTGGTCTAAAAGATTAATTCTTGTCAACTTTAAGAGGATACATTTTTATTACAAATGAATGTCATAAAGTTATTCCAGGTAAAATGAGTTCAAAGTTTATTTGCACCTGTGAGAACATACCAAGTGTAGTTGGATAGAGGAAGTAACTTGCCAAAATAGACTTTGTAAGAATTTTGTAGCATTAGATTTTCAGTTTTAGCTTTGATGTGGAGTACCTAGGTGTAGGCCCTGTCACATCATTATTTTAAAAACAATAAAATTTTTTAAAAACTTGATAACTTACATTACACGTGCATACTTGTTAACATCTCACTTTAAAAAATGTATTGGGTAGTGATTGACTAAACACTACTTGGTGTTTTTTTCCCGCCTCAGAATTATAGAATTTTTCTTAAAAGTTGCAATTTCAATTAAGGGAATGGAAATTGGGTTGAAGTTTCTCAGTCAGTATGGCATCAGTAGTTCCTTTTCACTCAACTAAGTAACTTTTTCAGTAGATTTTATTGCTCTTTATGGAACTCTGCAGGTATAGATTAGATTCAGTTTTTTAATAAACATTAACTCTGCTGGTTTTTCTCCCTGATGTCTCAAAATAGAAGGGTTTACATTTAGTCAGCAATTCTTTGTCTTCATTTTATCTTATTTAATTTTTTGCAAACAGCTCTTTTCTAGATCAAAAGTACTATTCAGGACATTCTGCAGTGCGGATATATATCCTAATGGTTTCAACCAAAAATGACTGAAGGACTTTGTTAGTGATGTGATTAAAGTATGCCCTAATGAGCAAATGCATTAGAGGGCCATCAAGCACAAAGTCTTGAATTTTGAATATAGCAGAAACAGCTAGTTAATATTACTAATCCATGTGTTAGTTGTGCTACAACAGTAATGAAGATAATGTCACTGTTGTCATTCCTAGAGTGTTGCTGGTGATTTGGCCTAAGGTGATAGACTAAAATCAAAGACTTCACCATTATACAATTCATTTATGTAACCAAAAGCCACTTATACCACAAAAGCTATTGAAATTAAATATATATGTATTTATGTGTGTGTGTATTTATATGTATATATATGTGTGTGTATATAAATATATATATGAAACTATAAAAGAAGTACTTGCAAGAAATGTGTCATTCTAGTTTGGAAAATGAGATAAGCACAGAGAAAGTTATAATACCCTTTTACCCTGGTAGTAGAAAATTAAAGTAGTAAAACTTTTCTGGGGAATAATTTAGCAATGTGAATCAAAGGCATTAAGCATGACAATACTATTTGTAAAGTAACAGCACTTGGAGGACTCTTTCCAGAGGAATGTTCTGAAATTAGCTCAATTTTTATATAAGAATATTCTTTATGGTGCTCATTATAATAGTGAAAAATATTTGGAACCAACACAAATGCCTGGTATTACAAGAATGGTTAAATAAATTAATAATATACCATAAATTTTTTTCCTCTTATTTGACCCCTTACTCAGCCATTTTTTAAAAAGCGTATTTCCTGTGTGGGAAAACATTTAAGTTTAAGTTAAAATTGTCCCATATTTGTTTAAGATTTATTGTGGTGACCCACACCTGTAATCCCAGCACTTTGGGAGGCCGAGGTGGGCGGATCATGAGGTCAGGAGATCGAGACCATTCCCGATAACAGGATGAAACCCTGTCTCTAGTAAAAATACAAAAAATTAGCCAGGTGTGGTTGGCACGTGCCTGTAGTCCCACCTACTCGGGAGGCTGAGGCAGGAGAATCACTTGAACCCGGGAGGCAGAGGTTGCAGTGAGCTGAGATCGCGCCACCACACTCCAGCCTGGGCGACAGAGTAAGACTCCGTCTCAAAAAAAAAAAAAAAAAAAAAAGAGATTTATGATCTTAATTTTTTATAAATATTTTTATTTCATTTTAAAGCTTTTCTCTATCTTCATAGGTTTTTGATAGTGAAAGTATCTTACTTTTATACCAGAAGACTGGTTTTTAAAAGCTAATAGTGTACATGGAATTCTAATAGAAGACTCTGGATATTAGATATCTCTTGACTGCCTTAAAAAATCAATTTGAGTGCAGTGGCTCACGCTTGTAATCCCAGCACTTTGGGAGGCCAAGGTGGGAGGTTTGCTTGAGCTCAGGAGTTAAAGAGTAGCCTAGGCAATGTATCGAGACCTTGTCTCTACTAAAATTTTTTAAAAATCAGCTGGGCATAGTGGCATGTGCCTATAGTCCCAGCTACTTAGGAGACTGAGGTGGGAGGATTGATTGAGCTTGGGACATATTGAGGCTGCAGTGAGCCATGATCACGTCACTGTACTCCAGCCTGGGCAACAGAGTGAGACCCTGTCTCAAAAAAAAAAAACAAACAAAAACATCAATTTAATAAAACCATAATGGAAAGGCATGAAACAAAGTGAATTCTCTTTTTGTTTGTCTATCCTAAATTAGCATAACAAATTTATAAATTTTCTTCCCTCACAGTTTCAATGTTTATTTTGCATTATTTGCGGATAAGCTGAATTTTCCTTTGTTATTCAATCATTTATGCTTTCTGATTTATAAATTCAGTGTTCAGTGCCTTTCTGATTTAATGACAATGAATTGTTGACTTGTACTTCCCAGTCTTCCTTATATCACAATTACTAGAAGATAAAGAGTTGGGGATAACTAAACATACTCAGTTTATCCTGACCAAATAGATATTTCTCCATTTCCTTCTTTATCACACATAGTACTTCCACTCAGCTATGTCAGGAGCCTCTCTAGTCTCAGCCTTCACACTCAGTAGAATTTTGGTTTCATTTTTCTCTTCCATGTGGGATATGACAAGATTTCTCTTCAAATAGCCTATTAATCCTTTATTCTTTAATCCACAGTACCCCTCCCCTTCTCTTTTCTTCTCTTTTTCTTTCTTTCTGCCTTTACTACATGCCCAGGCATGCCACAGCACCAATGGCTTATCAGTACTAGCTCACATTCCTTTCTTTATTTGGGAAGAAAACTAGCTCTCTAGCTTATCACAGATGACTTCTACCCCCTCTCCCCTCTCTCCCTTATGTGCCCACCTTATCTAAGAAAAAGTTCAAATGTTCAGAGAATCGGGTCTAGCTTAGATTGTGCGGTCCAACCCCAGCCAATGGGGAAAGGGCACCGGGGCAGGATTTGCGTCAGGGATAAAAACTTTAACTCTCCTTTGTTTTTTGTGCTCTCATGGCGACTGGCCAAAGAGAAGCACCCCTCTGCGCAGAAGTAAATTTGCTTTGCTGAGAAATCCTTTGTCTGAGTGCTTGTTTTCCTTAAGACTCCGAGCTTTATTTCCAACATTCTGGAATTATAGTTTGGAGTCTTATTCTTCACTTATATTCTGCTTTACCTTCTAGGTGTGTGCACACTGTGTCTTTTTCTCCCCACACTCCCACCCCGTATCATCGTGACTGGAAAGCCATAGGAAGTTGCTACGTAGAAATATTCTGCTTTCCCTATTTTTTTTTTTCTTTTTTTGATACAGAGCCATTGCTTTGTCGCCCAGGCTGCAGTGCAGTCTCGGCTCACTGCAACCTCTGCCTCCCAGGTTCAAGCAGTTCTCCTGCCTCAACCTCCCGAGTAGCTGGGATTACAGGTGCCCGCCACTATGTCCGGCTAACTTCTTTGTATTTTTAGTAGAGACGGGGTTTCTCCATCTTGGCCAGGCTGGTCTCAAACTCCTGACCTCGTGATCCACCCCCTTGGCCTCCCAAAGTGCTAGGATTACAGGTGTGAGTCACCACACCTGGCCTACTTTCCCTAATTTTACCTAATGAAAATTCTTATTTGCGATAGCATCACTTAGTTAGATAATTGTAAAAATGAGTGGTTGCCAGTGAAACCAGTGGGGCTGTACAAAAATTGGCTAGATTTAAGCTAGGAGAAAATAAATAATGGAGGAAGCCATTCCAGAGGAGGAGAAGATGGGATGTCCGTCTGGGGCAATAGGTAGATGCAAGCAAAGTTTATGGAGAACTTTATCTGAAACAGCACAATTTGTGGTTGTTTTTATTGGAATATAACATTATATAAGGATATGAGAAGATACGTTAAAAGACACTATTTTTACAAGCATTACTATCTGTTTAAAATGTAGTAAAAATAATTACAGAACTTAAACTTCAAAGTATTTACAACCATTACTATTTGTTTAAAGTAGAGTAAAAATAATTACAGAACTTAAACTTCAAAATATGTACACACACACAGTCTGAAAAAATGTTAGAAAAGCAAATGTTTCAGCATACACAGCCATTTATTTTGAAGATAATAGCAATTAGAACATAAGTATTTATTGGATTTGTTTTTAAAGGACCAAGTGTTATTTTCTTCTTACATCCTCTAAACCTGTCCCTTTGAGGGTACAGAATTAGTATGTCATTATCCATACTTCTTTCCTCTAAGTACAAACAAAATATTCAGGGCCTACTGGTGGCCTCCTCTTTTCATTCCCATTCTAGCTATTATAGGGTTTACTCTTGTGTTTTTTTTTTTTTTAACTTCACAATGCATAATGGACTTTTCTCGGTAAATATAGAACTAAGCCAGTTTTTAAGTAGCTACAAAATATAATTTGGATGTATCATAATTTACTGTAATATTTCCCTATTGAAAATTTATTTTTTCCTGTTTAATTTCTATCCCAAAGTAAGTGTGCTAGGCCAAAATTATAAGCATATTTTACATGTTAATGGATAATATTATCTTGTTACCCACTGTACATGAATGTTTAATGATGTCATAGTAGAGATTTTTGTCAATTTGATGGATGAAAATTGGCATTTTGATTGTATTTTGTAACAATCAGTTTGAATGTTTATTCACTCATATATTGATGAACCATTTGGATTTTCATATCTGTGAATTGCCTTTCCATATCCTGTGCCACTTTATCTTTGGAGATTTTTTTTTCTTTTTTAAAAATGAGTTTATTACATATCTTTGTATAAGTTGCAAATATTTTCTTTAAGGTTGTTGGGTTTTTTGTTTGTTTTTGCTTTATTGCTAATGGTATGTTTTGCTGAATTGAAATTTACATTTTTCTGTGTTGTGATATTTATGTCTGAAAAACTAAAACCTAATCTGATATGTTATGAAATAGACAACAGATATACATTATTTAGGCAGGAAATGCAATTTATCTGTCTTTGCCCTTTAGATGATCTATGTACAGTTTTGCTTGACATGTTTTAAAGATTTACTGAGATACTGTGTCATCTATAAATAATTTTTTAATTACACATTGTGACATTAGCTTAATATAAAAACACTGTTTTGCTTTACCAGAATGTCTTATTCTTCTGTTGATTTAAAACAATTTATTAGTTTTCAGAGGCTCTATTTTGTTAATTTTTGAGTATCAGGACTGCTGATTTTAAAACATGTTGAAGCTATCATTGATGTAAACTTTTGTGTAATGGATCTTAAGGGTGTTGGATACATGTTTGGTGATTAATTCTAAAGGCAAAAATTATTGTTTCTATTGTAGATGTCAGTGGTGAACAATGAATTGCTAAATTTAATCATTTTTTAATTTTCTAAATACTCATCCTATTTGGCCTCATTTCAACATTTAACACTGGTGACCAACCTTCCTTCTTAAAACACTATCTTTTCTTGGTTTTGTTTTTTTCCTTTTTTTTGAGACAGTGTCTCACTGTGTTGCCCAGGCTGGAGTGCGGGAACTGCAGGTGTGTACCTGGCTAATTTTTGTGTTTTTTTTAAGAGACAGGGTCTCACTATATTGTCCAGGCTAGTCTTCAACTCCTAGGTTCAAACAGTCCTTCCACCTTGGCCTCCCAAAGTGCTGGGATTTGCTACGGATAAGTACAGTTTTTTTTAACCCTAGTTTTTATCAGTAGCAAAACATAATAGTTTAAAAAAAAACTGTGGTTAAATGCTTGAATTCTGGAGCCTAGTTATTTGGGTTCAGATTTTCACCCAGCATTTATTAGTTGTAACTTGTCTAGTTACATAATCTTTGTGCTTTAGTTTCCTCATCTGTAAACTGAGGATAATAATCCTTTTTACCTCTAGAATTGCTGTGAGGATTAAATGAATAAAAATATGTAGTGCTTATTCTCCTTCATCAACTCTCTCCTGGACCATTGCAATAACCATCACCTTCTGTAGTTTGAGTACCTCTAGTCTGTATCCAGTTGTCTTACTAAAACATGAATTTGTTACTGTTGTACTTAAATTTGTCCAGAGGCTTCCCATTTCTTGCAAGGTAAATCTGGACTATATAGCATGGCTTATAAGGCCCTCCAAACCCAGCCTCAGTCTGTCTTTTTGTTTTCATTTCCAGCTGTTCACAGCTCCAGGTCATTTTTCCTCTCTAAAACTAACCTGTTGCTTTTATGCCATCTTGCTTTTATTATACTTTATGTTATACCTTCTCTCTGAAATAACCTCATCTTTTTTTCTGGGATGAGGGCTTCTCAATCACTTATACTTAGTCCATATGTCTTGGTCAATCTATGATTCTTAGTGTATAAGCACCATTTTTTAATAATTAAATTAATTTTAATATTCCAGGTCCGAAGCCAATGCTTATCACATAATATGCCCCCAGTACATAACTAAATTGAAAAAATAATCTGTGGATTTTAATTAGTGGTACTTATTTAATATTTTAAAAGTTATAATTATCAGATATTAATGGGATCTTGGCTGAGCTATGTTATTTTTATATACAAAACATTGAAATTTTGGTTAGATTGGAATGGTAGTTTTTGTCATCCTTCATTTTAATATAATTTGTATAGTAATTTAATTCATTGTTTTCATGGCTTTTATTGTTCTATGTGTATGATACATATTAAATTCTTACTTGAGTTTTATTACCCTTAGTCAGTCCTCTTGAGTTTCTATGGATAGTACCTATTTCACTGAAATCTCTGCGTTATCTTTAATCTAAAAATATGTATGTACTATTAGTTTTTGCTAATTTTTATTTGGGGTAATATCAAGTCAGTTAAATTAGATCTCACTACATCTTAATCCAGTTTTGGGTAGCATAAAATAAATAAGGGTATACTTTGTTTTGTAAAGTCCCTGGGTTCCCTTTTCATTCTGTTCTGAAAGAAATTTGTTAACAAATTGAGAACTCCTAATTTAGCTTCCTGGAGTGATTTCATGGTAATAGAAAGCACTGCCCTTCTTTCTTTCTTTCTTTTTTTTTGAGATGGAGTCTCACTCTGTCACCCAGGCTGGAGTGCAATGGCACAATCTTGGCTCACTGCAACCTCTGCCTCCTGGGTTCAAGCGATTTTTCTGCCCCAGCCTCCCGAGTAGCTGGGACTACAGCCGCACACCACCACACCCAGCTAATTTTTATATTTTTAGTAGAGACGGGGTATCACCATATTGGCCAGGCTGGTCTCGAACTCCTGACCTTGTGATCCGCCTGCCTCGGCCTCCCAAAGTTCTGGGATTACAGGCATGAGCCACTGCGCCCGGCCAGTACTGTTCTTTCTTGACCTGGTTTTTTTGTTGTTGTTTTAGATATAGGTACTATGATATTGGGCCATAATCTTTGGCTTTGCTCCAATGATTGACTTCTAAGGAATCTTTACTCACGCAATTATTCCTTTTACTGACTATTGCTAATTGTATTGTGGATTATAACCACAACTATATTTGACTCCCAGTGGTCTTCTCACTTAATAATCTCTGTGTTTTCATTTGGCCCATGCTTCATCTGTGTGTGTGGTGTGTGTGTGATACATATGGACACATGTATGAGACTGTCACTCTTTTCAGGCATTGGATAAACATTTTGAAATATGTAATAAGAAATAAATAATTTAGGAACATTATGATTATTTTAAGAAGTCGAATGGGGGCAAAAAGATTTTAAAGTATATAACTTGAAACTAACATAATTAAAAGTTACCCAGGGCAATTATTTATAAAATATAATTTTACAAGTTCTAATTTATAGAATAGTCCACTTTGTTTCATTCAGTATAAAATATAACTTTGCAGAGTTATCATTATTACAGTCATCCCTCCATATCCGTGAGGCATTGATTCCAGGACCGCTCTCAGATATCAAAATCTGAAGATGCTCAAGTCCCTTATGTAAAATGCCATCATGTTTGCATATAACCTATGCATATGTTCCTGTATGCTTTCAGTTATCTCTAGATACTTATTATAATATGTAATACAATGTAAATGCTATGTAAATAGTTGTTATACCATATTGTTTTTTTATTGTTGTATTGCTATTTTTTATTGGGTTTATTTTTCCCAAATATTTTCCATCCATGGTTGGTTGAATCCATTGATGCAGAACCTGCAGATATGGAGGGCAGACTGTATTAACTTCAGAAGGTAATGTGTGTTGTTCACATACACACACACACACACACAGTCCTATTTCCTGACATGAGAAATTGTCAAATTTTTATGCATTAATAACTAATGAAAATAACAGAGTATTTTTGGTTTTCATCCATTTATAAATTTGGTTTTCATCTTTCTTTTGTAAATGTAATGTATTTCATTTATAATCCTGCTTTTTCATTTTAATGAAGAATTTGATTTTCTTACTGTTTTGGTTTTGTTAGTCATGAAATGTTTTTTAATCATAATAACCCTACTGGGAATTTATCATAAGGAAATAGTCAAAGAAAGAAATGCTAATATAAAAAGACATTTATAGCTATAGTTACAGTAGGAAAATTATTCCCACCATAAATATATAACTCCCCAAATAAAAACAACTGAAAACATTGTATAGGAGGGGAGTGATAAACTATAACAAATCAGTATTAAAAAATTATGTATCTCCTATAGATTTATAGATTATAAGATATTTACATAGGAATGAAGAAACCTGTTTTATGTCATAAGTATATGCTACTAAATTGTTACATATAAGTGACTAAAGATTAGAAGGGAACAAAAAGTGAGCATGGTATTTTAGAATGGTAGGAGTCTGAGTAAAATAAAATTCTTCAACAACATTTTAAGTACATTAATCTCATGAATGTAACATTTAAGTAGAGCCTCATTTTGAGCACAGACACAAAGATTAATTAGATATAAAAAAACACCGTAGCCCTGATCAGTTAACCACAGCAAATAAAAACCTAAGACAAACCTTTTATCAGGAGCAACCATTGAGTAGGGCAACTCATATTCAAATGAAATAAACATCAAATCTCTTCCTCAAAACAACATTAAAGTTATCAGCTTTTTGTGTATGTAATTTCAGTTAGTTATGCAGTATACTAAATAAGGTGTAAGGATATGTTCATTGGGGCACAAACAATTCATTGACTTTTATATATGTATATCTTTTAAAACTTGGATCGTATTTGAACACACCATGGTTTCTCTAAAAGGTGAAATTCAGCTGGGCATGGTGGCTCATACCTGTAATCCCAGCACCTAGGGAGGCAGAGGTGGGAGGATGGCTTGAGCCCAGGAGTTCAAGACCTGCCTGGGCAACAAAGTGAGACTCCATTCTCCACAAAAAGGAAAAAAAGGACAAAAAAGGTGTAACAAGTAAAATTCAGAACTCTGGAAACATTTTTTAATGAGATACTTAACATATGTCTATATTCTTAAAATACTTAGGCAAGTTTGAGCAAAGTTTTATAAGTAGAAGAGGAGAAAGTTAGAATGGTTGATTATTGCCTCAGGAATATACTATTAAAAGTGTGACTTTATGTGACTTTAGTGTAGAATTGTTCATGCGTTCTTTTTTTTTTTTTTTTTTTTTTGAGACGGAGTTTCACTCTTGTTGCCCAGGCTGGAGTGCATTGGCGTGATCTTGGCTCACCACAAACTCCACCTCCTGGGTTCAAGCGATTCTCCTGCCTCAGCCTCCCGAGTAAACTGGGATTACAGGCATGCGCCGTCACGTCTGGCTAATTTTGTATTTTTAGTAAAGACGGGGTTTCTCCATGTTGGTCAGGCTGGTCTCGAACTCCTGACCTCAGGTGATCCGCCCGCCTTGGCCTCCCAAAGTGCTGGGATTACAGGCGTGAACCACTGCACTTGGCCTGTTCATGCCTTCTTTATGTGTGTATGTGTGTCTTTTTTTATACTTAAGATTATGCATGAAGCCTCCATGAAGCCTTAAGTGTGATTTAATTCATAAATAGGCAACCAGTTGAGCTCTGTGAAAAGTGATTGATCAAACTACATGAAAGTAATTCTTTAAGTATATTCTCTATGAATCGTAGCAAGAGGAGGAGAAGTTCTGCTTTGAATGGAACTGGTAAGCACTCCCTGTAATTGCCCAGTGAATCAGATTGACAAAGATAGCTACACAAGGAAGATAGGCCTACAAAGGACTAAATCAATGGGATTCAGTCACAAGCAAGTGAAATTATATCAGTCAATAACTTACCTTATAAGTGACTGAAATCTTCCAGACCCATATTTTCCTTTTCAGGTTACTCATTTATGTCAATTATTAAAGAACTGCAAAATTGCCTGATTATATCAAGGACCTTGTTGTGACATGGTCTGTAAATGTAGATCTTTTTTTAAAAGAAAGTTGAGTTTCATGTAGAGCATTGAGCACGTTGACTGAAGATTTGACTTTTTTTGAAGCTTGTAACTGTAAAGAAATTGTGGAATCTAGTTTTTCCCTTTAAGAATAAGATTCCTGTGTTTGTTTCTTCTCACCAGATTTACTTTTGACTCTATTTCATATTAAAGATACTGAAAGGCATTCACTTATTTATACATTAGATTTTTATGTAGAGGGTTTATAAGAGACAGAAGAATTCATAGGATAATGGGATCATTCCTAAAAGGATGAAGAAGTCTTCATATAAACCAAGGTGACAGGTGAATTGAATCTTGAAGTATGAGTAGGTTTTAGGAGATTGGGTCAGGAGGTAGCAATCCTTCAAGGGAATAAACAGACATGAATAAAGACAAAGTGGGACCATATGAGTCATGTGTGATGTAGGTTTAAGAGAACAGGTAGATTGGGGCCTTGAGTGCAAGCTAATGATGTTAAGCGGTCTAATGGGGATTTATTGAAGACAAGGGATGATGCAAAGGAGAGGATTGTAAAAGATTGATGTGGTGACATACCTGATGAACACATGGGAAGCTGGAGGAAGACCAGTTTGAGGGCTGTGAACCTAGACTGATGGAAGTAGAAATGCAAAGGATTAGAAAGATCTAGGAAACATAACATCACACTAGGGTTGTAGCAGATAATTAATCAAAAATGGAAAGGCAAGGAAGAAAGGGAAGTGTTTAAAGCAAACTGGATGACTTTAAGCTGAATAATGGGAGAGAATGGTGAGAGTAGAAACAGAAAAAAGATGAGTTGGCTATATTTATTTTTTGGAGAAAAATACAATAGGTGAATAGAGGGTTTTTTTTTAAAGGTCTATTGAATTAGACATTTTCAGAAAGCATTTAAAGTTATGGGATTATAAATATAAAGAGGAGCTGCTTGTGGTTGCTCACGCCTTAACCCCAGCACTTTGGGTGGCCAACGTAGGCAGATCAGTTGAGCCCAGGAGTTCAAGACCAGCCTGGGCAAAATGGTGAAACCCGTCTCTACTAAAAATACAAGAATTAGCCGAGTGTGGTGGTGTATGCCTGTAGTTCCAGCTACTCTGGAGGCTGAGGTGGAAGAATCACCTGAACCCAGGAGGCAGTGGTTGCAGTGAGCTGAGATCATGCCACTGCACTCCAGCCTGGGTGACGGAGCGAGACCCTTTCTCGAAAATAAAATGAATATAAAGAGGAATAGAACTCTGGAAATAAATTTGGTAACTGTTAAACACTTATTCTTTACCCCATAATTATTCAATTCTAATTTTCCAACCTTTGCTTTAAGTAAATGACTGTGTCTTTCAGTGGATGTTGAAGGTACAGCAGGAAATCATACTCTATAAGAATGGAACACCTGAAAGAATTAGGTAGGTGTCCTTGGTTTAGTTGAGTCAGGCTGACTTCAGAGAAATGTAATTATCGTGTAGCAGAGCCTCAAGATGAGATTTTAATACTCTGCCATTTTTAAGCTTTGTTTTGCTGACTGAAATACCTCTGTATATAAATGATACTTATCTCTGCTTAGTTGTATGTCAGCTGATTCACTTTAAAGTTGTGGAATATTTATAATTTGTCTTTTACCCCCTTTATCTGTTTTGTATTTGTTTCTATTCCTTTTTCTTTGTGGTTACCTTCATCCCAGCTGAATTTGCTCTATTTTAAGACAGTGGTCCTTAAACGTTAGGGTGCATTTGAAGCACCTGAAAGGCTTGTTAAAAGGGTTTCTGTTTAAAATTCTGGGGACTCACGGGGAAAGGGTAGGAAGGAGGTGAAGGATAAAAGACTACAAATAGGGTTCAGCGTATACTGCTTGGGTGATGGATGCACCAAAATCTCAAAAATCGCCGCTAAAGAACTTACTTATGTACCAAATACCACTTGTTCCCCAAAAACCTATAGAAATAAAAAATATGTTAAAAAGATGAGAAGCAAAGAAAAACAAATTTTAAAAATAAAAGAAATAGCACAATTACTTATAAAAATAAAAAATAAAAAAAATAAAATAAAATTCTGAAGTGGTGACCAAGAATTTGTATTTCTAACAGGTTCCCAAGTGATACAGATATTACTGGTCTGGGGACTATACTATGGCAATCACTGCTTTATGCATAAAGCCCTTTAAGCTAAAGTCCTAAGATAGTGGTTCTCAATTGGCTAGAGATACAAAAATATCACCTGTAGAAGGAATTACAGAAAAATAAGCAAAAACAGGCCTGGATCTCACTCTTGAAGATTCCAAATCAGTAGGTGAACAATTTAGGAATGGTACCTCAGAGTTTAAGTTTAAGAAGTTTAGGAGTTTAAGAGCATATGCCTTTTTTGCATGTGCCCACATATCACTCATCTAAACCCAGTGAATTGCCTTTTTGAAGTCTCTTTTTTTTTTGTCCTAATGAGAAGATGTCATGAGACCAAGAGCTCCATTCTTTACTAGCTGAACCTGATCATTGACTCTTAGAGCTTTTAGTGGGGAGATACAGTTGTCTTGGCCAAAATGGTATTATAAAATGTTGAAGCCAGGTGCTGATAAACTCAGAATTATTAAAAGCTCTTTTTGTAAAGTAACAGACCAGTTAAAGGGTGTTTTTTTCCCCCTGATAGTGACCCTTGAATCAGATTGGCATGGCAGTGTTCTAGATTGCTCTGAAATAGCACTCTATCTGTTGTCTCCCTGAGACAGTGATCTGTTTTCATTATAGTCAGAAAGTGTGATACAGCCCTGCCAAGCAAAACTAGCTTTCAGGCTTTAGATTCTAAACTTCTAATTTCCCTTAGGACTTTCTCTTTAACTCATGGGTTATTTAGAAGTGTATTTTATTTCCAAATATTCGGAGGATTTTCCATGTATATTTCTGCTAATGATTTCTAGTTTAATTGCAACTCTAATATCTCCATCATCCCAGAGTTTGTTCTGCTGATTGCTTTGTTTCTTGACGGTGGATTTTCTTTTTCATTTTATGTGCCTCATAACTTTTGATTGAATGTTGGACATCATGAGTTGAACAGTAGAATACTTACGCCTGAAAAGGGCTCATCTATTCTTTTTCAAGGCTGTTAGTGTGGGGGAGTTGAGTCAGTTTAAGCTGGAGTTGAGCTGGGCTTATATTTTCTTGTTGCTCTGCTTACCTCAGTGTACCACAAGGCTTCAGATTTCTTTACTATTTCCTGTGTTTCTGGTTGAGGTTGTAATGCCAGAGTGCTTTTTGTCATTTGTACTCCCCTGTTAAATTTCACCTTTGTCTGTATGCCTGTGCTACTGAAGAAGCCCCATTGCACTGTCTTTCCTCTTACTTAGCAGTAGACTGTTGTCACATGTTACTCAGTGCTTGCTGGTCTGGTGGTATTAGCCAAAGGAGTTCTTAATTTTCCTCATTCAAACTCAGCCTTCAGCCTCCAAAGAACCACAAGCTTGGTTCTTGAGTGTAGTCCCTTTTCATTGTAATCAGGCCCTTTTTCCTATGGCAGCCTTATTCTGGCTTATGTCTTTGGCACATCTTGTGAGGGAGTTTCCTTCTGACTCTCAGGGGTAGGAGACCTTTAAAAGATGCAAGGGTAGAATACTGGGCCCAGAAATGTTTCCTGTCACTCCTGTAGGGGTAGAGGATTTTTTTTTCCTCTTTTATTTTTTTCTCTTCATAGTGAGATTGCTCTGTTCCCTGTGTGGCAACAGGGTTTACAGCCTTTCTTTTAATGACATTATGGCTTTTATTCCTTAAAGGAGAAGGGTCTGGGTGAGACTTTGGGTCTTTCCCACTGTGGTGGCTGCTCCCCTTCTCCAGGTCTACACCGCCAACCAGTGAATGGTCTTTCTAATGGCCCAAATTGTCTGAATCTTTTTCTTGAGTACCTGGTGGAGGTGTCTGTTAGTTTTCTCTGGCTGTTAGAACAAATTACTACAAATCTGGTAGCTTAAAACAACACAAAATTTTTTCATAATTTTGGAAGACGTAAGTCCAAAACCAGTTTCATTTGGTCAAGGTGTTCAGCAAGGCTGGTTTCTTCTAGAGTGTTTGGGGGTAGAACCCATTTTCTTGCCTTTTCTAGCACTAGAGTTATTCTGCACTCCTTGGTTCATGACCCCCAACCTCTTGCAGCTATAGTCACATCTATTTATCTCTCTGATTCTGACTCTTCCTACTTCTCTCTTATAAGAACTCTTTCCTGTGATTATATCAGGCCCCTCTTCTCAAAATTCTTAATCATATTTGCAAAATACCTTTTATCATACAAGGTAACATATTCACAGGTTCAGGGCATTAGAACATGGACTCTTTGGTATTGTTATTCAGCCTACCACAGGGTTCCTGGAAAAAAGTTTGTGAATGAAGGTAACCGTCCCTGGGGCTGTGGCTCCCAAGGCTTCTGTACTCTGATATTAGCCAACATTTCACCTTTAGCAAACCTTTAAAATTTATAACTGAATTCTTACTCGTGTAGTGTTGAGCAGCTCTTCCTCTCATGCTCTGCCACAGGTGATCCAGAGCTTGGATCCCATCCTTCTTTTGTGGGGTCTATCTTTCTTGTATTTCAGGCCACTTGGTTGCCCTCTGACATCAGCTCTCTGATGGCTTGAAAAGTTACAATTTTGTAGTTTATCTTGTTTTTTTCTTGCTAGGATAGAAGGAGTGTTGTTTCCAGTTGTTGTTGTTGTAATTGTTTTTCCATTCTAGCCAGAGGCAGTTCAAAGAAACTTCAGAAACTTTACTGAGCCTGAGGGAACACAAGTCAACTGCCAGTAATCACTATCTTCAAGCTTTATAGTAATAGCAGTAGTAGTAAACTAGAACAATTGTAGTGATAGTAAGAGTGGTTGAGTTGAACTCACAGTGAAGGTAAGTAAGCACTTACCACAACCATATGGCAAGCATCATTTTAATTATTTTATACATTTATTTAATCCTTAAACTCTATGAGGTGGTTACTGTTTTTATTTACATTTATAAATAAGAAAACTGAGGCACCTGGAGATTAAGTCATTTTCTCAAGGTCTCAGGTTGATACTGACAGAGCTGGGATTTTAGTCCAGGAACTACTTCTCCAGAATCTGTACTTTTAAGCATGAGGCTGTGCTGCTTCTCAAAAAATAATTTGCTCTGAAGATATGATGGGTCTTTATTCTGTAATTAACTCAATTTCCTCTGTGAACTTTTTGCTGAACTATTTCCCAAATTTTTTGAGAGTCAAGGGCATTTCATTTAATCCTATATCCCTAGAAGTAAATGGAAATAAGATCAGGTTTTCTCAACCTGGGTTTCCTGGGAGAATTAATTCTTAATACTCTCAGGCATCCATTAAATGTAGAGAATAAATGTTTTTTCAGTGGATTTTAAATTGTATTCGTTATCTACTAAATTGGGAAAAGTGAAAAAAAGTCAAATAATTTTCTATTTTCTGTGTTTCAAATGAGAAGCTCCTATAATCACCTACAAAATGATAATCCCTGCATAATGTAAGTATCAAGCATCATCACGGACATCTCAGCTAGAGTATGAGATAAAACCTCACCTTGATTCTGTAGATTTTTTTTTACCCTACTCTCATCACCTTTGAAATTGGAGACTGATCTTTTTCTAGTTGTTCTCTAGTCAGGGGATATATCTCTACCTGTATATAGAAGGTCAGCTTTGGGGCATACTCTGAATTCATAACTTGTAATTCTATTTCAAGGTGCTGTGAGGTTTAGTCCACTGAGAATCCCAAGAGATTTATAACTTTGTCAGAATGCTAACTTTTAAAGATTTATTTTAAATAAGAAATAAAGAGGTCTTCCTTAATCACATGGTTTTCCTAGTCACGCAAAGTTCATTTTGGTTCTTTTATTCTTTTTCAGTGTCTGAGTATATGCATGCATAGATATTTGCATGTAAACTTCAACTGGGATTAAAACCATTTAGGGCCATCCATGTATTTTGTAAAGAAGATCATCCTGCATAATTACTCTTTATCAGTAACTATCACCAAAAAAATTTTCACTTTAGGATATTCTTATCCTAAAGTTTTTGAATGCTCATACAGACCTGACAATTTCACTTATAGGAGAAAGGTAATTTTCTAAAGAAGATCATCCTCCACAATTATTCCTCATCAGTAACTAGCATCAAATATGTTTTTACTTTAGGATGTTCTTATCCTAAAGTTTTTTAATGCTAATACAGACCTGACAGTTCCACTTATAGGAGAAAGGGAACTGGATACTATTTTCCAGTTCATTTACAGGTATTTCATATCATATGTTGCTTTAGCCTGGGACAGAACCCAGCAGCCTTTTAACACTTTATTAAAGCTCTATTTGGTTGTTGCCAATTATAAAGCAGATGTGAAAAGAAAAAGAAAAAGATAAAGCAGATTTGAAAAGTAGACCTTTAAGAACTGTTTGGATATATCGAATTTTTATAGCCATTCAAAAAGAACTCAAGATAATCTTCCCACAGGACAGTCATGGTGATTAATAAGGAACTACATAGGAAGTAAAGTTGTTTCTTGAGTTTACCAATTTCTGTTGGTGTTTTTCTGGAATTTTGACTTATCACTATATACTGAAAAAAAAAAAACTCATCTTTAAGTGATTTCAGCCAATTCAGTACATTTAATCTTAGTACCTATTTACTTCATTGATAGTATCTTGCCCCAACGATAGTAGACTAGAACTTTTTTTTTTTTTTTTTTTTTTTTTTTTTTTCCCGAGATGGAGTTTTGCTCTTGTTGCCCAGGCTGGAGTGCAATGGCGCGATCTCGGCTCACTGCAACCTCCGCCTCCCAGGTTCAAGTGATTCTCGTGCCTCAGACTCCCGTGTAGCTGGGATTACAGGCATGCACCACCATGCCCGGCTAATTTTATATTTGTAGTAGAGATGGGTTTTCACCATGTTGGTCTGGCTGGTCTCGAACTCCCGACCTCAGGTGATCCGCCTGCCTCAGCCTCCCGAAGTGCTGGGATTACAGGCGTGAGCCACCGTGCCTAGCCAGGACTAGAACTTTTTAACGTATTTTATTCATATTGCCACAATGGAGAATTATCATGACACCCAAAATAGATAATATTTTATCAATAAAAGCTAATGTTGATAGATTTAAGGTGAATAATCTATCATAGGTATTGATATCAGAGTCTCCTCAGTTTTCTAAATTATGACTAGGGATTACCATTAGGCATAGTAGTAGGCCTTTATCATTTGAAATCACAATTTAATTTCTTGGTGAATTAGGATTCAAGGGTAGGAGGAATTTGAGATATTGAGCTCTTCAAAAATTTACCTGACTTTTGAACTTCATCAGCAGTATCCCCACCATGTTGTTATGCAGCTATTGTTTGAATACTTTCCCTTACCACAGTTAATGCTAGAGGCAGAGTTCAGGCTAGTTCAATCCTCAGCTGAAAGTTTGCCTTCCCTTCACATTCTCAAAGTTCATTGTTGATACCCATTTATCTAACTCAGCATCTTGTTTAACATCATTGTACTGCATAAGAATCAATAAAGTGCACACTCTCCCAAATCTTGTTTGTCCCTTCCTCTATTCTATCTTCTCCTTCATCTTTTCTCTAGCTCTGAGCTGTCAAACAGTCCATGGTGGGAAAATGAAGACTTTAACATTTAAATTTATAGGAAAGGGTGTGTGTATGTGTGTGTGTAGGTAGGAGGGAGTGTATTTGAATCTATATATTACCTGATTTTTCTGTAAATCTATCATATTCCTTTAAAAAAATCTTTTCTAAAAAGTTAAAGGATTGTTAGTAGAAAAATTAATATTTTTCTTTTAAAAGCTTTTGTTAATTATAAAAATTTATATACAAAAATATAAAAAGTAATTTTAAATCACCTATAATCTTACACTATCTCAATGTATTTACTTCTATTCAGACATTTTTAATGATTCTGTTCAAAACATTTAAAAAACTTTAGCCATGTATATAATTTGAAAGCTGAAAATATCAGAATATTTTGGGAACAGTTTTCTGTTAAAACATTTCTTGATCCATTCTCTTCCTTTCCCATTCCTATGGCTTCCTTGAGACCTTTCTCAGTGTCTAGCCTCTTATTTTCTGCCATGTTATTCTGTTCACCTTAGGTTCTTTGCTGTTTTCTCTTACCTTCTTTCTCTGTTCCTCACTTCTGATGATCTCTCCCTTGGATCCCTCTCTGTCTGCCTTGCCTCTCCTCATTTTTATTGCTAGTGTATAATTGGGTTCTGCAGCTCTACTATGTCTCACCTCCCCCAACCTTCTGGCTCATTTCCTCGCCTGATAAAATGGCCAGAACTCGAACTCCAGTTCTTGTGGAAAGTGCACCATTGTCCTCACTAATATCCAGAGCAGGGCATATGTTGTCTTCCTTCTTTAATCCCCACTGCACCCTGCTGTTCTTTACTTCTTTCTCTAAATACCATTATTCCAAGCCTTTCTTGGACATTTACTGGACAATTTAGGGTAACAGAGGCCTTACATACAGAACAGTGTAAGATTTAAAATTAAATGCTTTGTATTCTTGTTCATAAAAGTTACTTGGCCATTCTTGCCACTAAGAATGTTTCCTTTTTGCCTTAGACCAGGTTTTATAAAAAGCAGTGATCAGTGACTTAAGATAAATGTCTTTAGACTTAAAATGATGCTTCATTGTATGTCACAAAGAGATTAGATTCTAAGGAAGGAATTAGAAAATTAAGTAAATTTTGTGCTATAATTTTTTTAAAGTTCTTTTCAAAAATGCTTTTCTATTAGTAAAAATCGGGGAAGAGAGGTTTAATTTTCAAAATATTCATATTTGGATAATGAGTGTAGCCCAGCTGCCACTGAATTTTTCTTATTAAGGTGGTATTCTGATGAAATTTAAATTTAAAAATGTTTACTTGGTATATTTTTTCTATAATTAAGTTGATTTGCTGATTTTGTTAGACACGTGGAATGGCTAACCTATCTAACACATTTAGTATTTATTATATCACATTCTTTGACTTAAAATCTGTATTATAACATCAGACCTTTAAGTGTCTTTGTATTATTCATAAATATTTTTTGTTTATGTTATAAATGTTTGGATTTTAAAATTTTAAAAAAATTTTTAATAGATGCAGTATAGTCAAGTAATTTGTATTTAAAGAAAACAGAAGCCTGAACATGGTATATATTACATAGTGAAGTGTGGTGTTTCTGGGGTACACAATTTTAGAGTAATAAACATTATAATTTCAAGCACCTACAGCAGTGAAATAGTTCTCATTTTACACATTTATATTTCTGTAATATTTGTTTTCGCAGTTTTAATTTATCTTCCATTGCAGTGTGTTAATTTGTTAAATTATACAAGGGAAGGATTATATATTATATACTTAATCATTTGGAAAGACTGAGACTCTTACCACAGTTCTGCTGTTGACTAGATGAATGACCTTGAATCAAGTTACCTCTAAGGTCATTGTCTTATCTTTAAAATGAAGACATTAACTTCATTTTTTCTCAAGTTATGTAACTTTTATAACAGAGATTTCAACACAAATATACAGTTTCAAAAAAGATCCTGAAGTCTGTAATCTCACCATTCATCTGGCACTTGATTTATCTGCCTAGCATCACTACTAAGCAGCAGGGAATGAGCTTTGTCAGGGACAGAGCTGTGAGCCCCTTCCTCCCTCTTGGCAGGAACTATTGACAATTGACTATTGACAATTTCTCTAAGTGAGCTGATGATATGTCTTTACTAAAAATTTCAACACTTGGAGTCATACAAAACAACTATAATCCAACTTCTAGTTGAAAAGCCAACTATATTGTTTTTGATTTTTCTTTCATTTTTAAATTAAGCATTCTGTTTCATCTGTTACTCCTGTATCAAGGTTTTCATTTGTATTGATTTTATATTTCTTTGGACATATGAAATAGACATATGAAATAGGCATAATAATGAAACAAGAGGTGAAATGAATTTGAAAATAGGACTGGACACAAATTTTGAAATTTGATTGATTTCCCCAGCAAAATGTTATTTTAACATTTTGGCCTGGGAATTATAGTAATGGTAATGTTAGATGCTTACTGTATCCCAGACTATGTTTTCTGATCTTTGACTTTACTATCACATTCAGTTCTTACAACAGTCCTATGAGGTATACATATCTCTATTTTAGAAGACAGGTAACTGGGGTACCTAGACACTAAGCAGTGTGAAATAGAAATTGTTCCAATTATATATTTAAATGATATTATGTAAATTAAGTTATGTATTAAAATATAATTTCTTCCCTTCCAGAAAAATACTACCATAGTGTATGATAAAATCTACTGGCCTTCACATTAGTTGCCAAGATTTATTGAGGGCTTATATGCCAGTCAGTGTGCTAGTGCCTTCCATATTTGATCTCATTTAATCCTCATAACAACTGCATGAGATGGATACTGATTTCATTACTATTTTATGGGTGAGGAAAATGAGAAGAATTACTTGCCCAAGATTATACAACTGGAAAATGGTGGAATTATAATTTGAGTCTAGGCAGTCTTAACCATACAGTTCATGCACTAATTAGGCATACTGCCTCACTGCACTACACTGCTTTAGCATATTTGACTTCGTTGGGACAAAAAAAGTAGATACTTCCTCTTGACAGGCAATTCTAACTATATAAGATACAGAACATATTGATAGTTACTGGTATGTGCATCAGTGAAGCCCTTTGAAAACAATTTTTTCTACATTAATTTGTTTACTAGCTGCATATGAAATAAATACAAAGCCCAAACTTGATCTTTGATTTAAAATACTGCACAGTTTTTTGTCCCGGGAAGATAGGAGCCAAGAGAAGTCACATTGCTTATTCTAGCTTATTTTAGTGAAATTTAGGATGTAGGGATATTAGCAATAGCTTTTTAGTTTTTATCAAACTTATCAACTTGAATTTAATTGGGGGTTAAAGCAGATTTCCATATCTAATGTGTCTATATTCAGATGCATTTCAAAGTCAAATACAAATACATATTTTCAGTTGTCTTCTCATCTCTATTATTTGTGCATGTAATTAAGAGTTAATTGTATTTCTATTATAAATGATTTGGTTGCTTCCTCTTGCATTATACTTTTCCAGTAGTAAACTACAGACAAAGCAGTTCTCAGAATATCAGATTCCGAATGTGCTCAAGAGCTCTTCACTTAGAGACTGAAGCACTGAAAAAAGTTAGCACGTGTGATCTTACTATTTAACAAGCAAATTGACCTCTATTATTTCTTATATGTTGATAAATACAACATGTCTTTGAAAATCATGTTTCACATTGTATTCTTTTGGGGAGGTGTTTACAATTTTGTTTTTACTTTCTTTGGAGGTTATTCAGTTTGGCATGATAGCTCTTCTCAGTAATGCTTTATTTGTCTGTGTGCCACTTTTCACTTTCTTTTTCTCAATGGAACCTAGAAGCATTAAACACATCTCTTAATTGTTAATATAAAAAAGTGAACTTTTTCTGTGATGTGTGACTACTTGGCATTTTTACCTCATCTTTACAGATCTAAATGTTTGAAGGAAATGATAACTTTTTATGTTTACCCCAGTCAAAAAATTTTACTTCTAATCACTAAAATTTCTCCACTGAAAATAAAGACAAAAAGGTAACAAATAATTGTAACCAAATATATTTCTAATATAGTCTTTTTAAAAGAAAGTCAGCTTAGGCACAGGATAAGAATCATTTGAAAATTTCTTCCCCGAGTCTCTGTATTTGAGTATAACCAGCACTGTAACATACTGATCAGATGTGCTTGTTTTCAGCACAGTTGCATGTTTTCTCAAGCAATGTTAAGTTACCATATTTGATGAAAAAATAGCAAATTGAAATTTTTCAAAATATTTATTGATCAGATGTTTCCTTTTATAAATACAAGCCCTTCATCATTTTAATATTATTTTCTTTTTTGCTTTAGAAAGATAGGTTTATTTTGACAACCAAAAGTAATAATAATAATACAAGAGGAGGCAACTCAATGTTTCAAATGATAAAATAGTTCAATTTTAACTAATAGGAACCTACACAAGATCATGGCATTTAGGTTTAGAGTATCTATCTCTTTGGACCAGATCATATGTTATTTGAATCTACTGTGGTTTGTTAGTATGTTTCATAAGACAGTGCAGAGCTGCTATGATCTTTAAATGTTAATGTTCTTTTCTTATCACTTTACTGTGTAGATACCCTTCATGAGACCCAACTCTGCCACAGCTCATCCTCGGAGGCAATCCCGGAAACCTCTTTTATAAGTGTGATTTTAAAAATGTGGATTAAACTCTCGATAGAGTACATAAAGTAAAGGAGAACAGCTATATTGTCCTTTCTATAAGCTTGTCACTGCAAAAAGTTGCCTTTTGCTTGTCAGGTTTGGATAGAATATAATTGATTGGTTTGTTACTTGGACTAACAAGGCAGTAGATTTGCCTGTGTGGAATTTTTTTTCCTATTTTTCTTCTTTTTGCTTTTTTTGCACTAATCAGAAATATTTGATATGTGCATTGTTGAAAAATACTGGATACATGTCTTGTCAGAATTGTCGTATTAAGTAATGTCTTTCCCTCTTGCTTCTTTGGCAAATGATGATACACAGTGTTTGGACTTACTGAAGAGTTACTGAAGCCTGTGGGACTTAATAAATACAATATGCTACTCCCTGTTGTGATTGAACAATACAAATAACAAACAAGAAAGACAATGCATTCCATTAGTCTGCTATTCTGTTTCCTTCAACTTCATACATAGATTCATATATGAAGTACTGCATTGTAAAACAACTATAGATGCTTATATTAAATGTTATTTCTATTTATAATATTCAGCAAAAGTGAAAGACTTGTGAAGCATATGACATTCTATTTTTGACTTATTAGTCCTAGTGTGAAAGCATTAATATTATTAGCATGAAATTTTTACAACTTCAGATTTTAAGCTCATGAATAAAAATATATCTGTGTTAATCTCTAGATATTTTTAGTAATACCCAAACATATTCAATCCTTATTGTTTTAATATAAACTTTCTGTGTTCAGTATAATTTTATTTTTCTCAACCTTAAATATGAACTTAGGAAATAAGGAGGGAAGTACAAAGATTATTGACTATACAACCTACCAGCTGAAAGAAAGATCTTCATCAACATCTGTATCTTTCCAGAGGTATACAGAATTAAAATTTGATCTTCAAGCTTTAATGATCCAGTTTTAAGTCAACGGCAGAAATATGTTGAATATTTCATCACTCAATCTTGAACTCATTTAGAAGAGACTCTTTCCTGAAATTGAATTGCACTTATACATGTAAATTGTCAACATGTTATTTGGAATTTTCTGATTAATAAATGTGGTTTTGGACATCTTTTCGGGTATAGTGACAATGGAAAATAGTTTAAACTTTAGGAATAGAGTAGGTAATGTTATAGATAATCTAAAGCAATTGTAATTGTAAAGCTGCTGTAATCTAGTATCTCTAGTTATAGTGAGGAACCCTATGATTGGATGAGATGTTTGATAAAAGTAAAATGTGTATGAAATTACATATAAACAGATTATTAACTTATTGAAAGATCTCATAACATTGGAGGAAAAATATTCATAATCTTTAGCAAAACTAGTAGACTTTTGTTTAAAAGAATAAGATAGGACTAGTTATCACTATATTAGCTTAAGGAAATGTTGGTAACTATTACTGTGGCTGAACTCTGGCTGCTTTTAAGCAAAATGACAGATTGCCATTTTCTAAGTGGAATATACTAATCCATGAGACCATGGCCCTCTTTTAATATTTAGTGAGAAATTACTCGCAGTTGCTTTATTTTAGGTTTTTTGAGAAACTCTTAGGCCTTGTTTTGGTATCACTGTTAATCAAAATCCTTTTCACTTTGATTCCAATTACAATACTATATTATCATCATTCTCCATCTTGCATTTTCAGTGGTGGTGGATATTCTATTCCACATTTGGTGCTAGTCCTAAGAATCTTTGTCACATGTTATACATGTAGACTGCAAAATTCATAAGATGTAGGTCCTGCAAAAAGTATAGTTGAAGTAAGAAAACTTGAAGTAACTAGAATAGAATACTTTCTCCTAATAATCTCTTAAATGCTCTCATATCCACAGTATAAAATTATTCCATGTCCATAATCAGTCCAACTACTATAAGGAGAAAATTGATGTGTGCTTAAGAAAATATGTACTAAATGATTCATATTTCACAGACGTACATAAGAAAAAAATGGCACATCAGGTAAATGATAGTTGTTTATCACACAGTAGGGAAAGGAAGAAACATTAAAATATCAGGAAGGAGATGAAATGTCTCTGAAATACAAGAAGAATGACTTAATAGTAAGTAGTGGTTCTCAAATGTTGTGCATCAGAATCACAGGAAGGATTTGTAAAAACACAGGTGACTACCCTATTCCTCTCCTCATCCACCCTCTGCCCACTTTACTCCCTCCCCCTTCACCCTGGAGTTTCTGATTTAGTAGAAAATTTGCATTTCTAACAAGTTCCCAGGTGATGCTGATGCTACTGGCCTGGAACACCACATTAAGAACCATTCATAGGTAGTATTTTTTAAAAAAATCATTGTGTTGTGCTTAACATTGATTGATAAAGGAATGTGCTTTTAACATCTCCTTAAAAGGGCCCTTAGATTTCCTCTAGATAAAAGAATTAGTAATTTCATCTGCAACACATACAATTTTTTTTAATTTTATAAAATTTAGTTAAATGTTTGTTTTACACTGACTATGGAAACAGCACTATTTTAGATACAGAAAGAAATCAATAAACATAGCCTGTGTTCACAATTCACTCATCCTTTTGTTATAAAAAGACTTGAAATTAGGGTTATGTTTTAACATGAAAACAAAATTTAGCCTTAGCTTTTGTCCATCTTAACTTTAGAAATTATATTTATGCATTGTTTATAGATCATTGTTATTCATTGTTGCTTGAGTGTTCATCTGATTTTATATTTATGATGTTAAAAATAGACTGCTGACCAATAAATAATAAAATATTTACACTCTATTCTATTTCCCTGTATTCACATCCTATTAATGAAAACCACTGGTTTTAAACAAAGTTTACTTATTTCATAAAACTCACAACTATTTTACTTGATTCTCAATATGAGAATATTTCATGAATATTTCACCAAAATTGATTCAAGGAATTCAGAAGGACTCTCCAGCAGAGCAGAATATTTACATCATTAAATTTTTTAAAAAATTTAAAAATGGCAATTGAAACTTGTTTAAGAGACTCAACTTGGAGTTTCCTAACATACGAAGGCAGAATCATTTTTTCTGCGTGTCTGAATCAGCACTTTATAAGTTTACATAAAATTAAGGATTGTGATTTCTAAGATAGGCATGCTTCGCAAATATTTCTGTATAAAAGTGGAAGCCTCTTTCCCATAGTGCTCACTTTAAGGCTTTCTGTAGGCCTGCCGATAAGATTCACTGCTGTTCAGGTACATAAGATGTAATGTAATTGGATGTGCATGCTGGGCTTTGTAAATAAAATGAGATTGACCGCCAGCAATTATCTCATTTATCTGATTTACATTGTAAAATCAGGATCTACACTATTGATTAGAGCATAATTAGTTAATTATGAACAGGGAAATACAAAGTTACATGGAGCTTGAGCACAGCAGGTTGTACTGCTGAAAAATTTCCAACGGCATGAGCAGATGGAAATCAGTTTATTAAAGAACAAAGCAGACATGTTTCAGGTATGGAAATGTCTAATTCTTCTCTCATGCTGTGAAGAGTTGCTTGGCCTTATTGTGTATTTTTATATGAATTGTTTTGTCTCATCTTTCATTTTCTTGTTTCACATTTAATCTTGTAATCTGGCTGCCACAGATATAGCTAACTGAATTGATCCCACTCTTTAAGTGACTTAAATACAGATTTGGATTTGGATATTTTTCTAATTTTTTTAAAATTAATTTTTATGTGTACTTTTATGTGTAAAGAATATTTTTGTCTTACTACCCATTCATTCATTATTGGCTGATACAGAAGTCTGTAATGGTATTAATGAAATAGGTTCAAGTCCTCCACATTAGTCTTATATTTGTGAAACGATTAAAAAACATTTTCTAATTATTTTGTATAGAAACTGCTCATGTAGGTAATTTGCACTAAAATTGTTGTAAATTACAAGGAATAAAATACTGTACTTGTTGATACTAAATGTTATTCAATATTGGTAGAATGCAGAATTTTGTGCAAGCTTGTATTATTTGTAAAGTGATTTAACTCATTGACCACAATTTGTATTTTCTCCATCTGTTAAGATGTTTAATCGAAATAATTGGCCACTATTCAATGAAAGAACTCATCACTACCTGTTAATAGATTTGCGTAGATGTTTGAGCTGCTAGTGAGATTTTTATTTAAGTAATGACAGTATTCAAGTGATTCAGTATTCTTGTGATGGAATTTTTACACAGAAATGAAAAAGTTGGAAAATCCAACCCATCAGTTCTCTGGATATTTAGTTTTTTTTAAGTGGACAGACATAATAGTCTATATTTTCAGAGTCCAGTTTTTGTTTTGCTTTATATAAACTTATAGGGGCTACAAGTAAAATGTTCCATTGGCATAAAAGATAATGTGATTATCACAATCAACTTGATCATAAAAATGTACATCCTTGTTCAAGTCTATGTTATGGATTTTGCTTCTTTCTAAAGTTTAGCTTACAAATGGCTATAAATTATTTGCATAGGAGGTGCACTTAATTGTTTCAGTTAGGTTTTAAAAAGTAGTTTTAGTTTACTCCTCTAATGAAATTATCCCTTAGAAATTAGAGATGTTAAAGAAACCCTTTGGAACACTGACTTTTGGCCTCTTAGGCTTTCGATGAAGTAAATCAGCTGCTGCTTTTTAATTATTTGCATATTCTCAGTAGTCAGGTAAACACCTGACTAATTGCTTGTTATATGGATCATAGCACATATGAAGGTAAATCATTTTTTTCCCTCTTCTTTGTTTAGGGTGCTATTCTTAATCATATACTAAGTAAGTATTTTACATACATATAGACTGCGTTTATTTGGTCACTGCATTTTGTTAATGGGTAAAAGACCATATATTAAGCTACTTTGTTATTTACATCTATATCTGTTATTAATCTGATAGCTAGGAAGTTGTATTTAGTAAGAATCTAATTAGGTTTGCTTTTATCTTATAATTGAGATTCCTTTATGCTCTATAGTGTTAATGTGTACAGTTTATTAGAGGCTTAAATGATACTTCTTTAAGCATCCAGTTTTTATTTTATTAAAAAATCTTAGTGTTTCTTTACAGGTTAGTTTTGTATTCTTTTTTAATATTTTAAGACATTGCCTTCCTATTTAATAATGTGCTATTCGTATAATAATCTGTTTTTATTACATAGACATTTGTGTTATTTAATAAAGTATATTGTGTTATATCCCTATACTTTTGTGGGTCAATGACTGCTTTTGCAAAAGTTTTTTAAAACGTTTTATTCACTATTTATTTTGGTAAATTTTGTCCTATATTATGTGCTGCATGTGTTTCCAAGTTTACGTAAGAAATAAAGGTAGAAACCATAAATAGGTCAATAACTACTTTAACTCCAATGCAGCTTTTAGGTAGTAGATGATTATAGACCCTTATGAGTTTTTGATTTTCGAGTTTTTTAAATGGTCTAAATTTGCAACATAGCCCAGGGTTTGTTGGGTGACAGGATTTGATAAAGATTACGAAGTGGTATTTGTGTGTAAAATTAATAAGCCACTATTTTGGCCATCCACATTGTTATTTGATTTCTTGGGTTCTTAGTGGTATCTCTTATATTTGTCCACAGTTTATTAATTCTTGCAAGCTCTGCTAGAGTTCACTTGTGTCCAGTAAGATGTTTCTGTGATTAGCACATAAAGCTATGGATTTTTTCAATTCAATATTCTAAGATAGAAACAACAGATTTTTTTCACATTGAAATAATTTGGGACATCTTTACAAAGATCTTATATTTGTATATTTATTTATCACCAAAACTATTGACTTCAAGATTGGATTCTTTTCTTTTTTTCCCCCTCTCTTTTTTGGATTTTGGCAGTTCCTAAGGGTACTAACTACTTCTTTTTGCTACTTAGTCTTGAAGCTGAAGCTTTTATTTACTTTTGAATGAGCTAGAACTTCAGAGAACTTCCCTATCACCCCTTATTCTGACAAGCAAATTCTTTTTCCTTTGGAATGCGTCACAAATACATGAGAGTTCCACATGTCGACTAAGTAATTCTGAAAGATATCACTAATGAAGGAATCAATCAGTAAGGATTAGGTCATTTTTAAGTGGCATGTATTTGTTATCTTCTGATAAGCTAGCATATAAAATCTTTCTCTTCCTCTTTTCATTAGTTCTTGAGCTGAAAGATAATTTGATTGTACGAGTAGTTGAAATCAGCAACAGATTGGAACTGTATTAGTGTAGCAAACTTGTTGGTTTATTAGCTGGCATTTCATAGCTATATCAACAAGAATTATTTATGTACATTAAGGTGATAAATAATGAATTATGATACACATTCATCATGATAGTTGCCTCAAGTTATACACTAGAAATCATAATTTGAAAATTATTATGACAGAGTTGTAAATATGCAGTAATTAGGTAGTAAATTGATGTGAACTAGGAAAATGTTAATACTTCATCAAGAACTTTGATTATTAGCAATCTGAACTATATGGCGCACTAGCCGAAAACCTAAAGTTAAGGAAAAAGACTATAGTTAACAAACCAAACTGAGCCCATTTACTTAACTCAGTAGAAATTATCATTTTCATGTATTTTTACTGTCAGTTTACATAGCCTCAGTAAGTTTTAGTGGTCTGGTTTCTGAATCCATAACAGATTGTTGTTGGGGAATTTATGCTTAAGCAAACACACTGACAGTATCAGGAAGCAGTGGCTGATAATTTTCAGGCAAGTGAGGACCCTGAAAATCTATAAAAATTGAATACAAGAATTCAAATAGAACAGCCGACTCCTGGTCCTCATTCCAAGGGCAAAAGGCTGACACACTCCTAGACCTGTAGCAGCATATGTTATTCTTACTGATGACCTGAGATGACAAATATAAATTATATTTAATATGTTTATTTGATGAAACAAGCAATGTGATTATTTTTAAATTTCGCATCAAAGATGATTAAAACTCTAGTTTTTATATATGAAGGAGCATGCTCTCAGTTATTTACAAATCTCAGCCTTCTTATAAACTCAGAAATACTTATACTTTGAAGGTTTCTGTATCCATAGGTTTAATCGAAATTTTGGCTAATGAAAGGTAAATATGTTGTATTGAGAAAGAGCATAAAATTATGTGGGCTTGCCAGTTAGTCTCTTTATGTCACATTTGAACTTAACTTATATTATTTATTATTCTTTCTTAATGCCAGAACAACAAGTATTTGAACATTTTAACTGCTTTTAAATATATTCTTAGATGTGTGATATTGTCATAGTAAGTAAAGTACTGTTGGTCCTATTGGTCCTATTTCATTTTATCTATTCCTGTAGCTAGAACTGTCATAGTAAGCATTTTTTAAAGTCTTGAATCTACAAGGTTTTTGGAAAAGTACATAAGCTTATTTTATTCATAAGGAGAAAGTTGTAGAGGAAGAAATGCATAAACTTAGGACATTCAATTGTGTTTTAAACTTTTTTATATCTGAGTAACTTAATTAAGTTGCTTAACTTTTCTGCAACTCTTGATTCCCCAAATGAGTTTTTGGAAGATTGGATTTTTGTATCATAATATGAAATTTCTACTAAAAATGTAGATTTACAGTCCCTTTTATTATTATGGTTTCTTAAAGTCAATTGTTTTTCTTTGTGTGTCGTTTATGTAAGAAGAGCTTCTTCCCCCTTTTTTCCTAAAAGGTTATTGAATAGTTTTTAACTTTAATCAAGTAATATATGTTCTATAAATTTTCCCCTTGGTTTCTTAATTGTAGATTTCTTGACATTTGAAGTTTTAAATCGGTGAAAGATAAACAATAAAGAAAATCTGACAGATTGGTTGAGAAAGTATTATTGTTTAATTTTTTTTAAAACTATGAAATGAGGAATGCAATCCCTTCTATAAGATGTATACTCTTTGTTATTTGTTGTTAAATTTTGGTCTTGTTATTCCAACTGATGCAAAATTCTTTTTACAAAGCACTGAAATAATACAGATTTTTCTTCATTGTCAGCAGGATGAGATTGTCTGAAACGAAGAATAGGTATGATAGTTTTCTTAGATTTTGTACATCATAGGTGGCAAAGACACTATCAAAACATAAGTTTTTAAATGTACTAGGAAGTACTTTGTAAAACCAAATGGTCTGAAGAAAGTGACAGGTAAATTTGAGAGAATAAAACTAAATTATTGGGATAGTGTCTTACCTCTTTGTATATTTAAATGTTCTGTTTTTTAACATGTAAAGGTTAATTTTTATTTGCTGTAGATTGTGTTAGCATGCTATAAATGTTAGAAAGTTCACTTACAATCTACTTTAACTTGAAGAAAGAGAGAAATCAGGTCCAAATTGTATAGCATTGATTGCAACCTAGTGTAGCCTAGTAGAATTTCTGAGTTTTAAAATTTTTTAAATAATCAAAATGTATTTTATTGAATTCATATCCTTGAATTATATATGTATCTTATTAAATACTTTAAAATGATTTAATGGGCAAATGATTAATTCTTTAAGTTCACAATTGAAATTGTTGTGGTTGTTTTGAACACATGATTATACATAAACATTCATTCATATGCTCTTAATATTTCTACTGTCAGTGTTCTAAATATTTGTTTTGTTTGTTGATTTTATTGCTGTTGTATTTTGTTTTTGCTAAAACATTTATTTCAGGTTTAGTTTGCCTTTATCATCATCATTAATTTAATGATCTTGTGAGCCAAGGATAAAATTAACAGTGTTGAAGTTGAAATATACAATAGTTTGTCTTTTTGTCTTTTCATGAAGTAGATGGTTTTTATATTATTTAGATACACCTACCTATAAATCTGTTTACCCTGCAGGTGTGATGAATGCAGACTCTGCTACCATTTTGGCTGTTTGGATCCTCCTTTGAAAAAGTCTCCTAAACAGACAGGCTATGGATGGATATGTCAGGAATGTGATTCTTCATCTTCCAAGGTAAGGAGAGAAGTCTATAAGAAAAGGGATTGTTTTCCTTCTGTTTGATAGCTTTCCCATGTCACACAATTAGCTTCTTTAAAGATAATTGGAATATGAAGAACCAACATTTTAACCAGTACACCTTAAGAATATATTGCTATGGTTATTTTCTTGCTCTTAAATTAAGGAAAAAACAACTCTACTAAATTATGTGAATTTTCTCTATGGAATATTTAGTTGTTTTATGTATTCTCTATTATTGTAACATATTAAATAGTGCTCCAAAAGCCCAAACAGATCACTCTCTGCTAACTTAACACACTTGCGAATGGCAGGAAAATTCCACCCTGAGTCATAATAAATTATGTTAGCTAACAGAATAACCAATTAAATAGAATTTTATAGATGTTTTATTTTAAAATATAATATATTATAATATCTTATAGAATCTATTCCTTTAAAAAAAATAGTTTTCATATCCTAAATCTTATTTCTGATATTTATTTTAGCTGAGTAGAAAGAATGAAATTTCTAATAAGGTTGTTTAATAGATTATACCCCCAAATCAATTTGAAAATTACATCTTTTTAATATTAACATTCTAAACTTACATTGTAGTAATCCGTAGTTTATTTTGTGGTTCGTTAAAGTGAGTAAGTAAATAGCCAGACTCCTAATGTTTTGACTCATTTGGCAGAAATACTGAATACATTTGAATGAAGACATTCTGGTGAACTGTAGATTAATCAAATTTTTCTTTCTCAAAAAAGATGACGAAAATTAACTGTCTGTTGTGTTATGGACATCCAGCCATTTTTCTTCAATGCTATTTAAATGATTTTTTTGGTCCTAGAGTGCATTAAAATTGATCATGTAATCAAAAACATTCTTTCATCATTAACTAAAATGATTTGCTTCAGCTTACCACAGAGGCCTTCTGCAAAAGTTTATTTATTAAAAAGTGCAAAAAGACATTTGGTTATAGAAAGAAACTAAACTTTTTTTAAATATCAGAATTTATTTACAATTATACATATTTTTTGCCAGGTGTGGTGGCTCACACCTGTAATCCCAGCACTTTGGGAGGTCGAGGGAGGTGGATCATGAGGTCAGGAGTTCGAGACCAGCCTAGCCAACATGGTGAAACCCCGTCTCTACTAAAGATACAAAAAATTAGCCGGACATGGTGGCGAGTGCCTGTAATCCCAGCTACTTGGGAGGCTGAGGCAGGAGAATCACTTGAACCCGGGAGGCAGAGGTTGCAGTGAACCGAGATCGTGCCATTGCATGCCAACCTGGGCAACAGGGCGAGACTCCATCTCAAAAAAAAAAATTATAAATATTTGTATGAGGATTATTAAAATATAATATTTGCATATATTTTATTTGACAATCAAGCATTGTATAAAATTGTAAACTATGTAGTAGCAAGAATTATTTTCCAGGCATTTTATTAAGGCCTGGATTTAAGAGAGAACATATTTAATTTTAAAGATTTTATTGCATAGTTCAAGAATGTATTCCCAAAATTTTATTTAAATGTAAAAATAATGAAACACTATGGAGTTTAAATAGTTGTCTTATGAGTCTCTTTAATAAGTTTTTTTAAGTGCATTTTTTGTTTGGGATTTTCTCCTACCCCCAGCAAACAAGTTAGGAAAGCAATTTTTGAAATAGGATTTCCCACCTTTTTTAAATATACCTTTTTGCATATATTCTTTTGAGAAGGCTCAATAATACTATAAATATGTAGTATTGTGTTAAATGTTAAGTTATACAGTAATGTTGTTAATGAACATTGAAAAGGCAAGGGGGCATATTTTAGATTTGTCTGAAATATTGCATACGTTTTGTACATGCCATAGGTGCCAGTAGCCATTGGATAAGGTTTTAGTTTTGTTTTCTTCTCTACCACAGAATGGGTCTTTGGACTCTGAGTGGAAATGCATTAGGAAGCCACATTGTTAGAAAACTTGCTTTATATTTGCTGTACTCTGTTTGACCTGTGGTTGAATGCCAATATAAACAACTAACATTTTCAAAATTTTATAAAATATGGTTTCTAATATTAGAATGTCACAGCAGTTTACTGTAAGGAATGAAACAACAGTGAAATGGATTTGTATTTTCGTTATACTTATATGACTATTAATATACTACTATTTTCCAATGAAAAATGAAATTTAATTAATATTTAAGCTGAAACTTACGGAGACTTAATTGATTCCCTTGAATATTTGTGCTGCATCAGTGGTTTTTCTTACTTTGGAAGACTTCCATTCATGACCAGTGGGTAGTAAATTTCTGTTTGCATTTTCTTCTGAAAGATGTTTGCTAGTATTACAGCCTAAGAAGAAAGCATTGATAGATAATGTCATGCTTTATAATTCAGTGAATGCTGCAGAAGCATTTACATTCGGAAGCTGTATATTATTAACATCCAAGTCAAGAAAATTAGTGACATCTTAGGGCTTAAAAGAAACCCAGAATGAAAGTTCATATGCTTTGCTTTATCCTTTACTCTCCTACATTTGCTTAGGTGGAATATTATTTGCTAGGTAGCACTGGGTATATTTGCCATGTTCATATGTTTTAATGAAATGAAAAGCTAAAAGAGAAATACTTATTGCCATAAGAAAGGAAGTAATCAATTGCAAATAAATTTAGATGGTAAAATGTCTCCAACTTCTTTCTCTGCGGTAGTCATGTTGTTAAGTACAAAAAGTCTTCACTTTTAATTGAAATTTTGACTGCTTATTTGTTTTGCCTAGAAGTTTAGATAATACAAAGCAAGGGTGTATAGTTGAATATTTGCTGGAAAAATGAATTGCACTTTAACATTTTGTCTAAATTCTGTGGACCAGGGGAAACTCTAAAATATTGCTATTTATACTGTCAGCAGCTATTTATATATTACTTTGTCTTTCAAGTAACAAGTTTTTGATATGGGGTTGTATGAGGGCAAAAATTTCTATCTTTACCCCTGCCTATTACTTTTATAGAAATTCTGTAAGAGTCTAATAAGATTCATCATATCTGAATTCATAATTTTTTGTTTTAGCACATGAAAGCTGAAATACACCTAAATATTTCGTTTTAATAATATTGATTTAATAACAATTTACCTAAAAGTAGAAGAATGACTATTTATTCTACCCATACCCATGAAGTATAGCATAAGACTTTCTCTGTCTCATCAACTCTTCAGAAACCTAAGTAGTCATTTTGAGTTTCATAAAAAATAGCCAGTTACATGGACACAAACATATCCACATGTATTTACATACATGGAGGCACAAATATACACACATACAAATACACGGAGACACATACACTTGTACACAAAACATACCTTCTCCCATAGGCTATGCTTCAAAGCCATTGACTAAGACAGCAGCCACCCAGACAGTGCACTATGCTTATATTCAGTGGAGCTAGTTCATTGCTACCTGTCACCCTGCATTAGGGCTTTTTTTTCTTGCTCTTTACTGTGTTGTGAAACTCCTATTGTTAATAAATGCCACATGCCTGGAAAAGAAATGTATTTTCTTCTTTCTTAACCTCAACTTTTCTATTATTTTTCCCTCATTTCTTCTTCCATCCATTTACCCAAGTCACATATCTGGAATCATCCTCAAGCCTTCCCCATCCTTATCTCACATAGCAAATCACTTCCTGAGTCCTATAAAAGTTTTCTTCTTTAAATATTTCTCCAGTCTGCTCTTTGCTCCTTTTTTCCACTACTACTGTCTTGATTTAGTGCCTCACTTCTTCTCATTCTGTTATGGTTCTTCCTGTTTTAGAAGCTATCTGAATAGGTATGCCAGACTTATCCCCTTTTTAACCATTCTGCTTACTAGAGGCCTCTAAATGAAGTGTTTGCACCACAGTAGATATACAAAATGACTCATTAAATTAACTTAATTCTATATAACATCTTTTTTTATTTTCATGTCTGAGTCTATTTTCATGATTTAAATATGGTAGTATTGTAGAACAGGTACATAAAACTTCACACATACATATTTATGTTGAGGTGCATACTTAAAATGTTTTTTCTATTGATCTGCATCATCAAAAATAGCTTTCTGAAAATGTAGTTATCATACCTCTGCTTGAAATCTGTCAGTGTTTTTTCATTCTTCTTCATATCCAACATAAAATCAGCCAGATCAGGAAATTAACATTGGTATATTATTACTGTCTGATCTTCATATTTCATTCAGGTTTGGCTATTAATCCCAGTAAGGTCATTTATAGCAAAAGGATTCAGTATAGAATCACAGGTTACATTTAGTTTTCATATTTCTTTTGTCTTGAATCTGGACAGTTCCTTAGTCTTTCCTTAACTTTCATTAGCCTGTGACTTTTGAAAATTACAGAGCAGTTATTTTGTAGAATGTATTTCACTGTGCATTTTTCAAATATTTTCTTGTGGTTTAGATTCATTATGCATCTTTGATAAGAATACCACAGATGTGACGCTGTGTGCGTTCTACACAAAATTTTGATTTGAATTATAGATAATGATGTTATATTTTAGGAGTTGTCTGCCAGTTTTCTAATTAATTAGTGATTTCTGCGGAAGAACCTTGAGACTATGTAAAAATATGCTATTCCTCATCAAACCTTCATTTTCTGTTTTATTCAGTGGGGTTATATTGAATGTTATTATTTATTTTTATTTTCAAATTACTACAAATTTGGCTAATGAAAGCCCCTTCAAGCTGCCTTCTATATCCTTTTGACATGATTCCACCAATCTTCAAGTACTTTCTTGCTGAAGGTCTTCCAGGCATACTGTCTCTATCTCCATTCCTGGAATCAGCTGTTTCTCCAAGGAGCCCAGGTTCCTTTTAGTGGAAAATGATATTTAGAAACCAAGATCTGGTGTGGTCATTGTTACTGGGATATTGCTTTTCCTGGTTCTTCTCAGTAGAAAAAGCCAAGGACTAGATGTAGGTATACATATTCATACACAGCCACACTTACATCTATATTTTTGTTTTCATAGACATTGAAAACTAATTTTCTTCCTTTTCATCTTTGTAAATAACTCTCTGACAGAAAACTGGCTCCCATTTTCCTTAATATATACTCTTGTATCATTACTCTCCTGATACGAAACCAATCTCTTATCACCCTGTACTCCTACCCACATGGATACCTACTTTGCTTGTTATCTGATAACTTTTAAACTGAATTGGTCAGGAAGAGGAGAGAAGGGATGAGGACTGACATTTGTATTTTTTACAAGTTCCACAGGTGATTTTATGAGATTTTTATGAGCAGTTAGGAATAAGAACTACGGTTACACCTAGTTTTTAAAAACTTCAGTTTTTACAAAGTTTTGAAGCTAAAAATTAACTTTTTGGAATTTTAAAACGAATACACAATGTGTATAACCCAAGTCAAATGTCAACAAATCAACATTTTAATATTATATTGTATATTGCCATATAAGATATAAAGTAGACTTAGTATTGTAATTTAAAAAATAGGACATAGTTCATGCTTCAGTCTTTTCCAGGATATTCTTGATAAAGATCTCAACAACTTGTATCTGCTGAAACACTTAAAATGGCGATAACTTGTCTTAATATGGTTAAATGAACATGTGTAAATATTTCTTTTAAAAGTGCTTCCTCCAGGTCATATGTATTCACAGACGCCACTGAAGATTTAAATATCCGTCATGTACTTTACCGTGACTATGTCAGTTACTATTGTAGCTTTTCATCTTTATTTAAAGCTATGTTTTGTGAGAAGCCATGGAGTATACATGACAGGTCATTAATCTGACTACTACAAGATGAGCTGTTTTAGCTTGGAGACTTCTATTTGGTTCACTCTTATTTGATCTTTCTAGTATGCTACATTTTTTGAGTAGTAATAATTTGTTAATTCATATGCATAGGAATTCCATCCAAGTCCTTATGGGAGATTTTCTAGAACTACAAATGCGTGACAGACTAGCTAAGGCAAGTGATATTTCTCAATAATCATTTGTATTAAAAATCTTTAAGTAGAGGACATACGATATTTTTAATTTTGGTTTTATTTTTTATCTTTTCTGCATTGAAATAAATTCTATAACTATGTCAAAACAACATGCATAAATATATATTTTCAAGTAAAACAGTCATTGAGAATTTTGTCTCTTTAAGAACGGAACAATCTCTTCAGAAGTATCTTGCCACAATACATTAAACAAGCACATTTAATTGAACTTGTTAATATTGGAAATTGAATGTCTGAATTTTATGCATTGAGAAGATTTATGAAAAATATAAAATTAAAATGAATTATCCTTTAAAGTTCTTTAAAATTTGAAGCATATAACTGACACATAAAAAAGGGACTTTTAAATATTTTAACTGTTCATTTGACCTCTGAGATTTTATCTGACATTAGATTGAATTTTAAGTTTCTGGATTTTACATGGCTGACAGAGACGTCATTTTTAGGTAAGATGTATATCACTCAGCTGTCTAAATTCAGTACTCTTCTAGCGTTTGTGGGACAAGCTTACAAAAGCTTACAAAAATGTGCTTCATGGAGCTTTACTGAGTTTTGGTTTGCCTTTTTACTAATACAGATACGTAAAAAGTCTGGAAAAAAAGTTGTTTCTATTGTGTCCTTTATTAGAATTAAATAGAACAAATCTGCGGTGTTTTGTAGACTTACTAAAAGTCTGAGAATTAAAACTGTGGTATGTGGTTATCCTCAAAGATGGTTTTAGTTTTGTATTAAACTTTAGATTTCCTCTTTCCTGGTGGGTGGGATAAAGCCCACAGATTTCCAGTTGATCCTCTACTGTAGAACAAGGTCCTCAACTAAGTTCAGGCAGTTGCTAATTGCTTCTAGCATGTTCCTTGGCAAGTGAAATTGTTTGTATAAATGTCTTTTAATCCCTTAGTTTCTAATTGAGTGCTGTACTTTGAGACTATTAATAATTATTTGCTTAACAATCCCACTAATTATAGTTGGTACTTCGCTTTAAAAAAAAAGTAGAGTGTTTTATTGTTCATACTGAACATTTATGTCCTGAATTGAACTTATTAGTCATCATTATTGCCTGGTCAAGTAGGTGGTTTTATTAATACTTTATTGTCCTAGATGTGTTTTCTGAAACCTATTTCTAGATAATGTTTTTATCAAGTAATCATTTTCAGTAAAACATAAATTGTTCACTAGTCATTCTTAATAGTATTAATAGAATTGGAATCAGTATTGATCTGTTTAGTTCTATAACCTAAGGTAGTTTTCATGGGAATCATATAATATATATTAAACATATATACTTCAGTAAATTATTCCTTAAGAATCATTTTGAAAATATGATTTATTAAGATAAGTTTGTCAGTGTTTATGATACACATATTTTGATATATTTAAATATCAAATTCACAGAGAAAGGAAAATGGTTAGAACATCTAAAAATAGACCATCTTTCTCTATATTAATAATTTACAAAATTGAAAAACTAAGCCACTTTCTAAATTACGCTTACTACAAACTTGAAAAACTAAGCCATTTTCTAAGTGGCATGTGGCCTGATGCATTTACATAGCATGCTGTGGAATACCATATGTGATGAGAAACTAAATCATAACTGAGATAATTAATCAAAGTACAGTAGGGTGCCATACATATAAATGTCTTTTAAAAGTCGCAAACCTCATACTGTCCTTTAGTTTAAAATTTTTTTGTGTGTTTTTATTTTTTGTTATTTCATTATTTCAGCTACTAAAATGCTGAGAGTTAAGATAAAGGACATTTTATTACGGCTTTACAAAAGTTAATAAAAGTATTTTTACCTTATTAACCCAGCATTTGAAATATTAAAATTAGGTTATATAATCAACCAATATATCATAGATCATACTGTTATAAAATTCCGAAGTGGTGGGGAATATATTAATTATGTAAATTTTTATTCCAGTTTTTATTTGTAGTGTGAGTATGAGAGACATGTTCATTGTGAAAAGATAGTCCTAGTGGAATTAAACTAGTCTGTTCTCACAATTGTGAAAATATCGCCTAAATAATAGAAAAGGCTTAAATCCTGGCTTCAAAAAAACAAAGTGAGATTGCATGCATTGTAGATGTAGATATAGTGAGAGTAATTTGGTTCCTCTAATTTATTAAACATTTTAATTAGTTCATAATTTTATAAAATTATCTGTTAAAAAATGTTGTTTCCAACCTACATATTGTGGTTTAAGAAGTGCTCTTTTGCTTGTGACTAAGAGACTTCTTCAAGAAAACTTTCAAATCTATGCCAAGAAAATTCAAAGAATGAACTCTGGTAGTTAATGGAATTGAGTTCTTTGAAATCAAATATAGTTAAGCATTCTAATTTTGATTTTCTGATGGAATCTTTCCTAGGTGTGATAAGAAGTTGTAAATTAGAGGTTAGAAACATAAAGTGCATCATGCCACGTTATTTGCCTTTTAATACATTCATTTTTGATGTTTCTGAAATTAGATTGTGTATCTATAAGCAGTTTTTATCTTGAAGTGATAATAGTTATTTTTCCCAAAAAATTGCCATTAAATTGGTGGAGTTCTTATAATTGGATGTGTCGTATAGTAGGAAGATAGAGTAATTTAAATTATATAGAAAGTTAAGTATGCAATTTGGTGTAGATGAAAGTGTTTTTCTGAGCTTTGAAAAGAAACAAACTGGGCTCAAGTCTTAACTATTTATAGTACTTGTGAACTTCAGCAAGTTGTTTCACCTAAGCTTTAGGTTGCTCATTTGTAGAAGGTTGAATGGCAATACTGGGAAGCATAGAGGTGCTCAGTAAGTGACAAGCATTTTAGGCACAGAGAGAAAAGTTCAAAATTAGTGATAATATTCTGATTTTCAAATGTTAAGAAATGTTTTTTAAAAGTAACCTGAAGAGTAATTTTCTGTTTCATTTTCTGCCTTCACACACATCAAATGAAAATCTTTCCTGTCTCAGAGTTTCACACTAAACAGAGGAAGGTCATGTCTAACTTTTTCATGCAGAAAAAAGTCCATTTGTTATAATTTCTTGGTAGCAATGAAAGCTATCTTTATAATTAATGTATTTTTAAACCATGGCATTCATGGCTCTCTAAATTTTTTAAAGTATATGCTATCCTATCAGATTTTCTAAATGTACTATATAGTTGGTACTTTTAATATTGATGGTAATTCATATTTCACTTTAAATATAGAATTATGGTCCTCTGTGAATCATGCAGTAATATATTTATTTTATAAGTAGAGAGAATGATATTTAGAAAGAAAAGGTTTGTTTTGTTTAGGCCATATTTAAGCCACTGACTCTGCTTGTTATGAATAATAGGAAAAGATCTAACTCATATGGAAACTTGTTTTTTACTGAAGACATATTTTAGTAACAAGTGAAGAAATATCCAAGAAATTTTTCTTAGACTATAAAGGCATATTTTTCTTTGTCAAGGTCATTAAAACTGTAAACTTGAAACTGAAATGAAAATACAAAGTAAATAAAGTAAAATGTAAATGTAACAAACCACTGAAGACAGTTGTAAGACAATTTATAAGACACTTTGTCAAGGTGTATGCAGTTTCTGATAACAAAAGTTTCATCAGCCCTAAAGAATGACTTTTTAACAGGTAAATATCAGCAACACACCCTTTTTATTATATACATGTGGAATCTTTTAAGGATGGATATGTTGGAAAATCTGGGCCAGCACTTTCACGTTCCTTGTCGAGTCTGGAAGTTAAGGTTTTTAACTTTTAGAGCATACTGTATAAACACATATAGAATTTCAGAGCATGATTATGTGCCATCAATATGCCTTACAGCATTTATGCAAAAGAAAACCTTACGCTTAAGTAAGGAAATGTGTACTAATTCTCCGATGCTACTAATTCTTTTCTTTTAGAAAGGGAGACTTTCAGTACAGTAGCCTCCCCCCACTGCCTACTTAATTGCAGGGGATATGTTCCAAGACCCCTAGAAGATGCCTTAAACCAGTTATTTTTTCCTAGTCATGTCTTTTCAGTGAAAGGAAATATCTTATGGCTTCTCTTTGGCATATCAAAATTGTTAACATCACTACTCTTGCACTTCCGGGTTGTTACTAAGTAAAATAAGGGTTACTTGAACACAAGCCCTGCAATACTGTGATGGTCGATCTAGTCACTGAGACAGCTGAGTGACTAACGAGCAGGTAGCACATACAGTGTGGACATATTCTGGGCAAAGGGATGATTCATGTCCCAAGTCGGAACAAGTGGGACAACATGAGATCTCATCATGCTGTTCAGAATGGTATGCAATTTAAAACTTCCAAACTGTTTATTTCTGGAATTTTTTTTTTTCTATAAGTTCTGGGGTACATGTCCCGAACGTGCAGGTTTGTTCCATAGGTATACATGTGCCATGGTGGTTTGCTGCACCTGTCAACCCGTCAGGCATTTTAAGCCCTGCATGCATTAGGTATTTTTCTTAATGCACTTCCTCCCCTTGCCCCACCCCCCGACAGGCCTGGGTGTGTGTTGCTTCTCTCCCTGTGTCCATGTGTTCTCATTGTTCCACTCTCACTTATGAGTGAGAACATGGGGTGTTTGGTTTTCTGTTTCTGTGTTAGTTTGCTGAGAATGATGGCTTCCAGCTTCATCCATGTCCCTGCAAAGGACATGAACTCATTCTTTTTTATGGCTGCATAGTATTCCATGGCATTTCTGGATTTTTTTATTTAATATTTCCAGATCACAGTTTACCATGGGTAACTGAAACCTGGGAAAGCAAAACTACAGTTAAGGGGAGATTACTGATTGTACTTTATATACATATGTGTGTGTGTGTGTGTGTGTGTGTGTGTGTGTCAAAGGGTAGTGATTCATACATATAAATTCTTCAGAACCCTATCTTTATGCCCTACAATTATTTCCCTTTCTACCTCCTGCTGTCCTGATTCCCAGTAGAGGGAACCATTAATGATATACTTCCTTAATCATAGCATGTGTTTCTTTATTTGTTTCCCTTCATGTTACTTTAAAAATTGAATTATCTCTTTCTGGGAATATCAGATATGCTGTTGTTAACACGTTTTTCATTGGCAAAATGCCATTAACAAATAAGGCAAATTATAAGAGTATGGTCCACATTGTCCTTCCACTGCCCTATAGTTCCAGCTTAGTCCAGTCCTGCTGTATATTAAATTAGTAGTAGCTTCAGGAGTGTTTTCTTGGTCACCAATAAAACATATTCCCGTTCTGTTTTCCAAGTTCTGAAATTGCCCAGCTGCATGTCCAGGAACTTCTCTGAGCTGTAAATTCAGTTTGTCAAAATCAAGAATCTTCCTCTATTATTCTGTGTCATGTTTCATCTGCCTTGTTGGTAATTTCCTCCTTTTAAAAATACTTCTTTCTTGCCTTCAGTGAACTTCTTCTCTCCTGCGTTCCCCTTTTCTTAGCGGACCATTTCTTTGGTTTTTTTGATAGGCTTCTCTAGGTTGGTTTCACAGTCTTTTTTTCTCGCTGCAGTTGACAGCATCTATACCCAAAGCTCAAAACCACACCCATTTTGCAACAGGAAATCTTGGGATTTAGGATTTAAGTGATCCATCTACTTTCTCTGAGTTAATGTCCCTCAAGAGAGACCTTTTGCCTTTTAAAATATCCTTTCGTCTAGTAATTAAGACAATATAGCAGTAAATTTACATATAGGGTTTAATTGGCCATTTCCTCTTATAGTCTCCTTTTACTAAGTAGTTTAAATGACATTTACTTAAGTAGGCGAATGTGTATTAATTTGATCTTCAAATTAAATATTATTCTGAAGATATGATTAAATATGCTATAATTAAAGTGTTGGACTCTTGAATTTTGATTAACTTTAAAGCTAGAAAGTTGGCTGGGCGCGGTGGCTCAAGCCTGTATTCCCGGTGCTTTGGGAGGCTGAGACAGGCGGATCATGAGGTCAGGAGTTCGAGACCAGCCTAGTCAATATGGTGAAACCCCATCTCTATTAAAAATACAAAAATTAGCTGGGTGCAGTGGTGCACACCTTTAGTCCCACCTACTCGGGAGGCTGAGACAGGAGAATCACTTGAACCCAGGAGGCAGAGGCTGCAGTGAGCCGAGATCACACCACTATACTCCAGCCTGGGTGAATCGCTTGAACCCAGGAGGCGGAAGTTGCAGTGAGCCGAGATCATGCCACTACACTCCACCCTGGGTGACAGAGCGAGACTCCATCTCAAAAACAAAAAATCTAGAAAGTAATAATTCAAAATAGGAATTTTGTTTAATATAGTAAAATTGATATCCTGTATATAAAATATTGCTTTTAAAAAATACATGCCTCTCACTGTTTTTCTCCTTACTTTTTCCTTTTCTTTTTTCTAACTCCACTTTTCTGAAGAAAGTTGGTATCAGGAAAAAAAAATACACTTTGGGGTTTTAAAAATATTGTAAAGGTAGTAAATGGTCATTGTTGAATATTGGAAAAAAATTTTAAACATAAAGAAGAAAAGTATTTTAAATTATCTGCAATTTAGCACCTAAAGATACTACATTTCTGCTCATGTTTTGGTAGTATGTCCTACTACAACCTACTTTAAAAAAAATTACAGTTATATCATACTTTCTGTTATATAATGGTATTTTAAAAAATATAATTGTATGTATGGCAGTTTACCATGTTGTTAAATACTCTTACATAATCTATTTTTAAGTGCTGTACAATTTTTTATACAAATATACTTTCAATGTAATGACTAGATCAAACAATATAAACATTTTTAAAATAAGAAAGTATCATACTACTAATAATAATATGTTAACATTTTGTTGAGCACCACTATGTGCCTGGCATTATCTAAGCATTTAAAATGTATAATTCTATTTAATCCTCACCACAACCTTTAAGGTGGTTATTGGTTTTTTTATCTCCTTTCTGCAGATGAAAGAAAGAAATGAGATTCAGAGAAGTTAAGGATTACACAGCTAATAAGTGATGTAACAGTGATTCAAGCCCAGATCTCCCTGACTCTAGAGCCTGTGTTTTAGAAACTATATTTTATATATTAAAATAGGTATTTTCTATTTCTTATTGTAAGAGATTCTCAAATTAGATTTTGTCCTAAAGCCATTTTAGATTTTCATCATGTAAAACTCAGATAATTTTTCTATTATAAATAAACATGACTTCTAATCGGAAAGGGAAAAATATTATTAAGTGGGATCTGCTTTTGTCTTTCTAATGGATAGGGGAATAAAACACAAAGATATTTTAAACAAATAAGTTGATTAAAGATGGTGCTATGGTATGCTGTGGGAAGATGAATGTGGAAGATGAGATAACTCCTCAGGGCCCTTTCTTCATGAAATTTAATTAAATAAGATCTGTGTTAGGGGAGGTACCATTTGACAATATGGATGATTTATGTAGACACAGCAGAAACTAATCTATTGAACTTGGAGGGAGGTAAAGGAAAGGGATCTAAAGGTGATTTTTTTTATTAGACACTAAGCACTGTATTTTAGCTGAGTCAAATCTTAGTTTTTAATGTTTGTCATGAGTTGTGAAGTTTGAAAACCTGTACTGTGAAAAGTAACTACAGCCAGCCACACTCAATCCCTTTGCAAAGATAGTTTAAGAATATTCTCATTTGTGTAGTGTCAGCTATTATACTTTGTGTACACTGGCAGTTTTTGTATGTTTTTATCCTAGTATCAGCATTCTTTTGCAGTACACGTTTCTCGTTTTCAAAAGAATACTTGCTTGTAAGTGTATTAAGTATAAATACAATTCAGTTTACACTCATTTGTGTTAATTCTTTTGCTGACAATTCTTTTGTTAATTCTTTTGATTATTAAACAAGGAGTACAAAATTATTACCTCACCTATAAAAGGTTTAGAAATGGTTCCCGCCTCATTGACAGATAAAGGTCTGTATGTAACTGTTTTTATTCTACTATATTTCCACCTGTGACCTAGCTCTGCCACCTCTTTTTGTGATTTCAGACTTTTACAAGTTGTTTTAGGTTTAATATATTGTTCTCTTTTTTTCCTCTGGACTATATTCATATGTTAAATCTAATCTTTGGTCACCTAAGATACAACCTATTTTAATATTTTCTCTGAAGGTTTCTTAAAGGTTTATGTTGTAGTGTTATACCTTCCTGGAAGTTAAGTCGGTTGTTAAATGTACCTTCAATAATGGCTGCAAATGATTATGTGCTTCACTGGTTTGAAAACTCTTTAAAGTGTGCTTATAGAGGTTAACATTTTAAAAATCACTTTGAAAAGTTCAAGCTGTATCAAAGCACTTTTGTCAGCAATGTGTTCACTTTCGTGTTCTTCAGGGCTGGACCATTCTCTCAATTTTTAAAGACCAATAGTATTCTTTATATTCTGTTTCTAAAATCAGAGTTCAAAATTTAGATGATTAGTTATTTGTAAATCATTTTTCCAAAGCACAGATGTATTGGTAGCTTAATGCAGGTAATGAGTATAAGGTATTTCAGCATTATTTCTTTATTTTAATGCAGCAATTTCAACAACCAACAGCAAATCATCTTAATGACTCAATTTAAAATTTATCCTAGTATCCAGTCATTTGCTTAATTATTAATTTTTACCACTTAAAACAATTTTCAGAGTGTGACTGAAGTGCATATTTTTAGGATACATTATTTACTCTTTTATAAGCAGGCTAAGTGCTATAAAGGATAGATATTTCTTTACCTTTCCTTGTGAACAGTGTTAAAGCTTTAACCTGTTTACAGCATAAAGACTCTATTAAGTACAATCTCAATCTTTATTTTTTAGTATTCTCAAATCTACTACATATGAATCTAATTTTTGCAGTGAAATAAACTTTCTTTCTTCGTTATTTAGCTGTTTCAAAATCCCTAACTTTTCTCTTCCTGTCTACTCCTTCCTTTCTCCTTCACATTTCCAAGCAGTATTTGGAAACATGACAATATATTTGTCAAGTATGTTTATGTTCCTTTATCAATAAAAAGCTTCCCTAAGATAGCAGTGTCCCTAATAGGGTAAAATACAGTTAGCTGTATTTTTTTTAACCTCCTCATAGCAATAGGATGAAAAAAAAAAAAAAAGCTACAGTCGGAATTTGACATCATTAAACAAAAACTCTTCAAATTAAACAGTATAAAAAGAGACAAAAAAGTGGTTTTATTTGCTCTTCATATTAAATGCCTTAAGGATTCTCAAGTGAGTTATTTTTAATAGACTAATCTTCCATTTTTCTTGTGATTTAAGTAAATTTTGCTCTTGATTCCAAGACAAGGTACAAACAGAAATGAGCTCGATTCCTTCTATCCCAGTGCCTTTAAACATGCTCTGTTGGAGCTTCCTTTTTCCCCCAGTTACTCTCAGACAAATCTTACAGCTTTTCCAGTTACCTTTAGGTATTAATAGTCTTTTTTTTAAACATCAAAGTCCAGTCCAGTTTAATGTCAAAGCTTCAATTCTCAAGCAGCTCAGACCTCCTTTAAACTGGGAAACCTGTAGTTTGGAGGTGGGGCATTCTAGATTTTGATTCTTGCCCCTCTTTTTTTTTTTTTTTTTTTTTTTGACTCATTGCTAGAGCTTTTCTATGTACAGGTGTCTTGATGTGAGAGATGCCTTCTGTGGGTTACTTGTGACTTCCTTTTCAGAACTTACGTTCCTTTTATCTCTTTTTTGATGGGCATTATCCCCATCCCACCAACGCTGTCCTCTTTGGCTAGATTCCTTTCTAGAGTCTTGCTCTTTAACGGGCCCACATTTTGTCCTAGGGGAAACACACAACCCCTTGCCTTAACAAGCTCAGAAAGAACAGCCATTCCCACTGCAGCCATGCATCTTTGCTTTGCTACTACAGACAGACAGGCATGTATCATCACCTAGTCCTTGTCCTCCAAACTCCCAGGGGACAAACTCTGAGTAATTTTTAGAAAATTCCTCTTCTGAGAGGGACTTCCTTTAAAATACCTCTTCTAAAGAAATCCTTACTCTCGAGTTTCACCTTTCCTCATTCTTCAGACTTCTCCTTTAATGAGTTACCATATCAAATTTTGTGTAAGACTGTGAAGAAAATATTTTCTGAAGTATTTTATCAGTGCATATCTTTAAAAATGAATATCTTAGACCATTTATGAGAGATTGAGAGAGAAAATTTCAGTCACCCATGAGTCCTAAATCAAATATCCTATCACCATGACTTAAATCATGATTTTTTTTTTTCATAATTATCACTTCTTTCACTTCTTCAAACACTTTATACCAGTTCCTGAACTCCTCTCAAGACCTCCAGGCCACCATTTACTCTCCTCCACCTTTTTAAAGTTGTAACTTGGCATTTTAATGTGCACTTTTTAAAACCATTAGAGTCCTCCATTGTAACTTCCCAACTTCTCTAGATCCACTGTGTTGGTTTATCTCAACTGTTTCTTTTTTGGCCAGAAATAACATGAAATTTATGGACTTGAGTTCACTACAAATTCATGCCTTCTAATTTAAACCAGACCTCATTGCTATCTTTTGTGAGCTCCTTATCAGATTTCTTATAGCAATTATTTCAAATCTTTGACACATACATCAAGTCTTCAGTTTTATTCCCAGCACACTTAGTTTTTCAAGATGATCTTGTCTCTTATTTTCACTGAGGAAAGGGGGGTGATATTTTTATCTTTCTCCTCTCATCCTTAAAAAAAAGACTTTGTTACTTTCCCTACTTCATTCTATTTCCTGTCTCAGAAAATAAAAGTGCCCCTACCTCCTCTGTTCTTTATTCCAAACATCTGCTTTCTCTTCAGTACTTGTTTCTGTTCTCATTAAGCCATTCTACACACTTTTTCCCAGTCACTCTTTTGGAAAGATCACTTTTCAAATTTCCAGGTCAGAAAATCCAAGAAAAAAGTAAGGCGCTTTCCATTGTCTATACTATAGGATAGACATCAGGGTTTTATCCCTGACATTCAAGGCCATATATAATCTAGTCTCATGCTAGTATTTTAGATGTAAATCAGTCTCTCTCTCTCTCCCCCCGCCCCCACTGCCTTCCTCCCATTCTCCTTCCATCTCTCCCATTCTCCCTCCTCTCTCCCCCTCTCTTTCTCTCTCCCTCCTTCTTTCTCACTACTCTTTTGCAAAAAGCCTCATATATCATCAGGTTTTTTTTCTCTTCTTAATTAAATGTCCAGTTTAAATTCTAGTTTTCTAGTTTCCCTACAATCCTTAGGCCTAGATTCAATTTCTTTTGCACTTTTTTTGCTAGACTGCTCATTTGACATTTGGTAGATGTTTTTTGTCCTGCTATTGATCTTTTTATATCTGGGTTATTTTTACCAGCTAGATTACGAATTCTCTTACAACAGAGGATATTTCTGTCATACTTTCTTAAAGCAAGGAGCCTGGATGTTGCATATTTTTTTCTAAGATAGATTTAAGATTGTTCCTGGTAGTTCTCCACTGCTAGCCTATTTTCTATTAGTTGTTACTGAAATTATTTTTAAAACTTTTATTTTGCCAAATGGCAGTAGAGGTGGTGCAGGTTCTAGTTTTTGCCTTAGAGGCCCAAAGCTGTTTATTGAAACAACAAATGATGTTTGGAACATAAATTTCTGGCAGCCATGACCCAAATATGCAAAAAAGACCAAGAAGATACCTGTTCAGCAAGTTTAAAATCATATTCTTTCTTAGATTATTTTCTTATCTAGTTCACTCAGCATTTCTGTTAACATTTAATAGTACCTGTTAACAGATTTCTTTGGAATAGACACAGTTTTAAATTAAAAGGAAAGTAAGTTGTCTCCTTCAGAATAAAGAACACTGGCATTGTCTAAGGGTATAAAACTAATCCAAATGAAAATGCCTATTTTGTGTGTGTATATTTCTTTTTTTTTTTTTTTGCCTTTACATAAAATTTAAGAGACAGTAAACCTTTTATTTACCAAGATATTTTCTTTCTCTTGATGGACCTACCAATATATTAGCAATAGGAGTCTCATTTTTATTGGATAAAAATCCGTATAGTATTCAGAAGGTGTGCCACATACTTCACTAGGTGCTTCAGATGTAGTAAGATGAGACATAAATCTTGCCCTTAAAAAACTTAGATTCTAGTAGGATAGATAAAGCATGTATGCATTTAATTATGATATCAAATTTAAAGTGTAAATGCCATTAAGAAGTATAGGTAAGGTACTGTGGGAATTTTGAGAGTAGGAAGATTGCTTTCAGCACCAAGCAAAAAGAGATTGGCAAAAAATACGACATTTCAATAGAATTATAAAGGCTAGTAGGATTTGACAGAAGTATTAATTAGGATATGCTAAGTTATGCAGCAAAAAAAAGAATCTCAAAGTTTTAGTCGATTAATATAAGTTGATTTCTCATTCATGTAACATATCAGTACAGGTTGACAGAGCAGCTCTGCTCATTATAGTCACTTGGGGACCCAAGCTGATGGAGGTTGTATTTCAACATATGTGGTCCACAGCATAGTAGCAGGAAATACCGCAAATGTCACACTGGCTTTTAAAATCCTATCTGGAATTTGATACATATCACTCCAGGCCACATTCCTCAGATGACACAGTCAAACCTAACTTTAAGAAGCCAGTAAGTGTAATGCTACCACCATATGCTACCATACTTCCAAGGCCTTTCTGGGATTCATTCCAGGATTCAAGGAAATCCTTGGAGAGAAAGAGAATGTATCTACAGTTTATATGGGGGAAACTGCATAATAGTGTGAAATGTGGTAATTGTAGTAGTAATAGCTGCTAATATGTTCTCTTGATTTTTTTTCTCTTTGCTTTTTTTAAAATAGCCTTTTGGTGGTATTTTTGATTTTTTTTTGTTTCTTTTTGAGCAGTTTTAGGTTTATAGAAAAATGGAGTTAAAACTACAGATTTCCCATATGCCCCCTCATCCCTTCCTCCTTCCCCTAGTTTCCTCTGTTACCATCTTGCATTCATGTGGTACATTTGTTAAAAATTGATGAGCCGGTGTTGATACATTATTATTAACTAAAGTTTGTAGTTTACATTATAACTTATTTTTTGTGTGGTACATTCTGTGGGTTTTGACAGTTGTAATAATGACACATGTCCACCATTACAGTGTCATACAGAATAGTTCACTGCCCTAAAGATCTCCTGTGCTCTGCCTATTCACCACTCCCTCTCTACCATCAAACCACTGGCAACCACAGATCCTTTCGCTGTCTCCATAGTTTTGCCTTTTCTGAATGTCATATAGTATGTAGCCTGTTCAATTTGGCTTCTTTCTCTAAGCAATACGCATTTAGGGGTTTGTCATGTCTTTTCATGGCTTGAGAGCTTTTTTTTTAATCACTGAGTAATGTTCTATGTATGGATATGCTCCTATTAAAGGTAAGAGAGAGTACGTGTAAAATTTGTTTGTTTTGTACACAACAGTCTTGTTTGTTTCCAAGTTTTGGCAGTTATGAATAAAGCTACTATAAACATTCAGGTACAAGTTTTTAAGTGGGCACCAGTCAACTTAGTCAGGAAATACCAAGGAGTTCCATTATGGGATCATATGGTAAGAGTGTGTTTGGCTGCCAAACTGTCTTCCAAAATGGCAGTACCATTTTGCATTTCATCCCACAACAAATGAGAGTTGTTGTTCCATATCTTTGCCAGCATTGGTGCTGTCAGTGTTTTAGATTTTAGCCATTCTAACATGTGGGAAGTAGTTTTCATTTGCAGTTTCATAAGGACATGTAGTGTTGAGCATCTTTTCATATGCTTATTTGCCACATATATATCTTTTATGAGATATCTATTCAGATCTTTTGCCTGTTTTTTAAATTGGGTTGTAAAATTATTGTTTAATTTTAAAGAGTTATTTGCATATTTTGAATGCCAGTCCTTTATCAGATATGTGTTTTGCAAATATTTTCTCCAATTTGCAAAATATTATCACTGTTTTTTGCAGAGTAGAAGTTTTTAATGTTAATGAAGTCCAGCTTAATTTTTTTCTCTTATGGATTATATTTTTGGTATTGTATCATCAAATTTGTGGTCACCTAGATTTTCTACTATGTTATCTTCTGGGAGTTTTATAGTTTTGCATTTTACATTTATGTCTGTGATTCATTGTGAGTTAATTTTTGTGAAAGATGTTAGACCTGTGCCTATGTTCTCTCTCTCTCTGTCTCTCTCATTCTTTCTTTTTGACATTTGGAGGTCCATATGGTCCAGCACTATTTGTTAATATTCAAAAGCCAATTGGTTTCTTATGTTACAGCAGTGGACTATTGGAAATTTTTCTTGTTGGGTTAAAAATTTTTTATTGTGTATATTTAAGGTATACAACATGGTGTTCTGGGATACATATATATGGTAAAAGGTTACTATAGTTCAAGTTAGCATATCCATCATGTCACATAATTACCATTTTTTTGGGAGGGAAGGTTTTGGCAAGAATAGCTAAAATCTACACATTTTGCATGAATTCCAAATACAGTACAATTGCATACCTGAGCCCTCATGTTGTATATTTTATCTCTAGACCTTTTTCATTTTATGTATCTGCTGCTTTACATCCTCTGACCTCTACTTGCCCATTTTCTTCCCACTGATAACCAGGGTTTTGTTCTGTCTGTATAATTGAGATTTTTTTTTTTTTTAGATTCCACGTAAAAGTGAGACCATTTCATATTTTTCTTTTTGTGCTTGGCTTGTTTCACTTAGTCTTGTGTCCTCCAGGTCCACCCATGTTGTGGCAGATGGCAAGATCTCATTTCTTTTTTAGGGATAAATAACATCCCATTTATATACCACAATTTCTTTACCCATTTGTCTGTTAATGGGCAGTTAGGTTGTTTTTGTATCTTGGCTATTGTGAATAATGCTGCAGTGAACACGAGAGTGCAAGTATCTTTATGAGGTGGTGATTTCATTTCCTTTGAGTATATTCCAAGAAGAGGGATTCTGGGTCATATGGTCGTTCTATTTTTAATTTATTTAGAAACGTTTATAGTGTTTTTTTATAATGGTGTAATGGTAATACCAACTTACATTCCTACTAACAGTGTACATGAGTTCCCCTTTTCTCCACCCCCTCACCAACATTTGTTATCTTTTGACTTTTTGATAATTAGCCATCCTAATGAGTATGAGATGGTATCTCATAGTGGTTTGGATTTGCATCTCCCTGATGATTAGTGATGTTGAGCACCTTTTCATATACCTATTGATGATGTTTATCTGTTCTTTGGAGAAATGTCTGTTCAAGTCTGAAATTTAAAACATAATACCATTTGATTTGGCACCGGAAAACCCATGAAATTCTTAGGTATGAATCTAACAAAATATATACAAAACCTGTATGAGAGAAACTACAAAATTCTAATAAAAGAAATAAAGAACTAAATAAATAGAAAGCTATTCCATGTTCATGGACAGGAGAAATCAGTATTCTCAAGATGTCAGTTCTTTTCAACTTAAACTATAGATTCAGTGCAATCCCAATCAAACTCTCAGCAAGTTATTTTGTGGATTTTGACAAACTGATTCTCAAGTTTATATGGAAAGGTAGAAAACCCAGAATAGCCAACATAATATTAAAGGAGAACAAAGTCAGAGGACTGACACTACCCAGCTTTAAAACTTACTATAAAGCTACAGTAATCAAGACAGTGTTGTATTTGTAAAAGAATAGACAAATAGGTCGATGAAACAGAATAGCGAGCCCAGAGATAGACCCACATAAGTATAGTTAACTGATATTTGACAATGCAGCAAAGGCAATTCAGTAAAGAAAATACAGTCTTTTCAGTTAATATATTTTTAATGCAAAATGGTTGGGCATTAGATTGAGACCATATCATAAAGGGTTGTAAATATTATGTCATGAGTTTATAGCCGCTGAAAATCTATTTGGAGCCCTTTAGTGGAAGTTAGGGATCAGAAGAGGACAGGAAAAGCTAATCTCCAGAGTACTTCCCCTAGCAAGACACTCCTTTTTCAAAATAGAACATGCAATATGGAGTTTAGGGCAGTGTCCTTACTGAACTTTTCATCTGCTCACAGTTCTGCTAATTATACATTTGGATTATCCTCAACCACAAACACATCTTTATATTATATTGCACATATTACATCATAAAACAATTCCTCCTGGATCCTTATCTACCAAACACAACAATTGCAGTATGCAGTGATAGAAAAGGAAGTTTTAGTTTATAGAAGAGTTTGTGGGAAATAATTTTGGAGTTTGAATTTTTATTAAGGTAAGGACTAACCTGGATCAGGTGACCCAAGTGAGGAATTTAAGGATATTAATCACTTAAGTAGAAAGCTACTAAGTAGTAAGAGGAGTTGACAAATTAGCCTTCCCACTTTAATCGTTTATCAAAGACTATCCAGTGCCTGGGAAATTTTTCTTGTCTTGTCAGGAGTCAGAATTTGAAATAGGCCTTGTGGTGGGGCTGTAACCCATTTAAAAGATTTTTTTGGGCAGTGTTCTAAGTTTAAAATGATGAACTTTCCAGTAGGCTTGTAGAATCTAACTTGTTTAGAAACTGAGTACTGCCTGTATTTTCAATTCAAAAAAGACCTTAAAATCTGAAGTTTATGAGTGAACATTTTGCCGCTTTTAAAAGATATATCTTTAAATATATTAGAATTATAGAATTTAATAGTTAATATGGACCTGAAATATCATTTAGAGAGACTTGCAAACTTTTTAAACAAAAGATTCATTTTATATTGTTTGCTATATAATTTAAAGATTTCATGGAGTAAAGCATGCTGATAATTTTTGCTCTTTTATTTTTAGATTTAAAAAGTTAATCAGTATCCACTAAATTGATTTTACTGCCACTTGTATGGTTAAATAATTTGAAAAATATTGATCTCGTCCAAGCGCTTTATTTTACAGATGAGGAAAGTGAGACCTGGAGAGGTAACCTCAGAGTAGCCACAGGGTCACACAACTTTTTGACAACTAGTTAATGACAGAGCTATGACCAGGTCAGTTCTGGTCAGTGTTCTTTCTGCCATCATTTATTGGTTCAGTCTATCATTAAACACTTCAGAAATTATCGTAATCTTGTCATTAAATCTGTTCAGTAATTAAAAACAAGTTTAGTGCTGAAAAGTAATACGTAAAATAATTTTGCAAAAAAACATGAGTAAACTCAAACTATAGAAGAATACACAATGAATAATTCGGTAGAGCAACATATAGACCACCAAGTAAATTTTTGTCAAAAGACTGAATGCATTCTTATGTGTGTGTAATATGAATACTTGCACATAAACATGCTGATATCTTTGTCCTCTGGCAATGAAACTCACTTTTTTCTTCACTTGACGGACCCTTCTAAGGTCTCTAGCTTCCTCTCAGCAATATCCCTCATTGCATCTTTCACAAAATGTTTCCTGAGAAGTTAGTTTCTTAGATGTACTCAATGTCCCTGTACTTTTAGTCAAATAGTCTCCTTCAAGAATGCAGACTTGGAATCAAATTATTTAGGTAACTGTGTAAACTTGGGCAAGTGGCATAATCTCTCTGTGCCTCAGTTTCCTCATGTTAAAATGGAGACAATAATAATACCTACTTATCAGGGCTTTTGAGGAGGGGTTCTTTTGTCACTTTCTTAGAATCTAGTGATGATGACAGTGAACCTGACCAATACCTAATTCACTCTTCTGTTTAGTTGCACATGTCCACAGGGAAAAGAAATGGTTTTCATTAAGATAAAGGTGAAAAATATATTTGTAAATAGATTAGTACTTCTGAAGCACTGGAAATAGCACATCTATTGTGTTTTTCATTTCTTTATTTGAAGACCATTTAAAATTATTTTGATACCATGCTGGCTGAACTATAATTTTTGGAAATGCTCTTTATTTTAAATTTAATTTTAATCAGTGTTAATTTTTGTGTATTTTTTTACAGGAAATAAATGTTCTTTTTTTCCTATTGAAACTCCATCTTCGTTAAGAAGCAACAATTTCCTGCACTGGCAATGTTAAATGTAACTATAGCTTTCAATTCATTGCCTTGGTTATATTTCCACAGCCTGCTGTAAGAGATAAACGCATTGCAAATGAAGACAGCATTCATTTTCCTTCTACCTCAGGCCACACAGAATTGATTGGGGTAATAAAATGACAGCACTTTGTAATATACGGAAGGCTCTTTAATTTGAAAACCAGTTCTAACCTGATTCAAAGCTTGTTTAAAGCTAATTTATAGCTTACATAATTTTCAGCTGGCTGACCAAGGTAAAGGATGATGTATGAAAACTGATAAAGAATTAATATTCAGACGTTCCTCGTTAAAGTTAACTGGTATTAAAAAAAGAAAGAGAAGAAAAGGTAGAAAAAAAATTGGTAAGCTTTTGGTATACATAACTAACATTGTTGAAAATAGTTTACACTTCTGTCATCTTTCAAACCTAGCTTCTTGTCCTTTCTTCATAAGATGAGTTCTATTTGCATTTCTTACATGGTAAAATCCTTCATTTCTCATCACATACTAAGGTCAATGTAAGGCTGTAAGGTCAATGTGGTCACTGTTGTGACTTCCACAGTGCCAAATCTATTGTATGCCATGGTGGGATGCTGTTAAATAGTTCTGGTCTGTCAGAATTTTAATTATAATTTTTTTTCAAGATGCAAACTGAAGGAATTTAGAACTTTTCATTTTTATTTTAGCTGAAAAATCAGTATTAGGCCTTTTGCCTCTGGCTGTTTTTATCTCTTTATTTTAGTGTATTTAATCATTTAACCCACAAATAATATAATTACCAGAGTAAAGTATTCTGTACTATGAATGAATCCAGATTTTCAGAAATTTCATTTCAGCATTCACAAGTAAAAACTGAATTACATTTTCCTTTTTTATGTTTAAGTCTTTTGGATAGTTATTACTTTTTATCTTAAAAAAGTGGAGGATGAGCATGTCTTTTGCCATATTCTATTCTAACATCCTAGAAAGTATCAAAATTTTAAGAAATACATTTATAATTCTTAATCATGTGTAGTTCACTTTGTACACTACAAATGTTTTGGATATGTAGGGTAAAGAAAAAAGTGAATAAACAAATGTATATAAACATAAGGTTAGATATATGAGACCAAGAAATTCTGTAGTTTCAAAAAGACTTGTCTAGATATTTAGTTAGACATTAAGACCAAACATTTGTGGTCTAATTATGATGTCTGTGGTCAACATGGTCATAATTATTTTAATTACTTTAAAAAAATTATGAACTAGCACATGCTTATTATAGAAAACTTGCAGAACAATTAATATGTAAAGATAAAAAATATTCAAGAAATAACCACTATTAACATTTTGTTAGGACCTTAATATATAAGACATATGCTACGCGTTTTCAGTGGGGACAAACATTGGTTCTTATGGGGGCAAAAATGCAAAATTAAAGTGGTTTGTGACTCCACAGCTAAACCCTTTCCAAGAAAATTTTATTCTTAGTATTTAATCTCTCAGGTTTTCTTGGGTATCACACAAGCATTACTGACATTGAGTTCATGGAAAATACAGAAAATATATACAAAATTAATGCCACAAAACATGACAAATGGCTGTGAGGGGAGGACTTTTGATCAATTGCTTGATCTTAAACTTACTTTAGAAGAGGTGGCCAGTGCCTGCCAATTGGCTGCCGTGTGGGTACTTCTTATGCTTGATCTTAAATACTTTTGTGTCTGACAGCTCTACACATTTCCCTAGTTAAGAGTTGCTTCTCACCAACCAAAAGTTTAAAAAGTTAAAAGTTCACCAAGAATGATTTTTAAGACATTTATTTAATTTTTTTCATTTACTTTAGCTGGAACTACAGTTTTAATAGTTTTGAATGTTTTTTTAAAACTTGATTTAACTTTATTATTAATATAGTTCTAAAGTTAAACATTAATCACTTTTACATTTTAACTTAAAAATTCTTTTTTTTTTTTTTTTTGAGACGGAGTTTTGCTCTTGTTGCCCAGGCTAGAGTGCAATGGCGCAATCTCGGCTCCCTGTACCCAGGTTCCAGCGATTCTCCTGCCTCAGCCTCCCGAGTAGGTGGGATTACAGGCACCTGCCACCACACCTGGCTAATTTTTGTATTTTTAGTAGAGACGGGGTTTTGCCATGTTGTCCAGGCTGGTCTTGAACTCCTGACCTCAGGTGATCTGCCCACCTCGGCCTCCCAAAGTGTTGGGATTACAGGCGTGAGCCACTGCACCTGGCCGGAAAAATATTTCTAAAGAGACTCCTTAGAAGGTGATAATGAAAAAAAAACACAGTTGAGAAACACTGGCATAATCAACTTTTACGCACTTTATCCCTTATTATTAGATAGTAAACATTAAAAATTATTTTTAAGCAAAGCCAATTTTGTGCCCTGCACACAGTTAGCATACTACTAAATTAGGAAGTAGACAGTAGATTCACTTGTGTTAACAGCATCAATTGTGATAATTAAGCTAAACAAGGAAATATTTGGCAGAATAAAATAAAACAGTAACATATAAATCATATACTTAACAAATATTTTAATTTCTAGTATTTATCTCACTTGCATATCATTTGTGCAAGTTCTTTAAAGAGAAAAGAGATCGTGAGAGATAAGTACTCAAAGTCTTAACATGAGGAGTGGGAATAATGTATTTTTAATTGTATTTTCCTTGTTTTTACAATTTGAAGACTTCCGTTATTTTATACTCAACTTCAGTGTCATTTGCTTCACTGTTGTTTGCTTCATTGTGTTACTTGGAACTCAAGTAACCTATCTGAATACCAACAGATGGTTGTTACATTTTTTTCCTATGTTGGTAGTTTGGGGAAGATGATGTTTCTAAAACAAATATTTTCTTTTTTCCCCTGAATGAGTTTTAAAATATCTAATACAAGCTAAGGCCATGGAGATATTATAAAAATCTAAGGGAGCAAGGAGGTCTGCAAATGGTATTATTGTTGTTTTCATATTCACAATATTTATATACATATGAAAAATTTTGTTATGTTCTTCTAGTTTCACTGAAATTGACAGTAGAAAGCAATTTTGAGTAATTTAACACAAAATTTGCCACTATCATAGAAGTGAATTATTTATAATTTGTTTTAAAATTTACAGATTTATTAAAAAACATATTGAGAGAAAATGTTTAAATAGTTTTGTTTGTTGTTTCTAAAAATTAGGCATTCATCTATCTTTCACCATCCAGAATCACTGTATTTATTTTAATGTATTCTCACCTGTTTCTTCTGCTATTTGGAGAGTGTTTGATACATGACTTAGTGTCATTTGCATTATATAAGAAGATTAATTTTATAAGTTCTGTTCTCAATTTGAATAACTTTACATATTGACCTCTGCAGGAACATAATCAAGTTAGCCTAATGGAGTTAACTAATTGTCACACTTTGATGAATTTTATATTGTGAGAAATTAAAGACAAACAGAAATCATCAGCCTTTGCTTTGAAATCAAATTTAAAGGATTTTACCAAGTTGTATTATATTTAAATGAAGAATGTATCTATTTCACACTAACCCTAAAGTATTGGAGGTTTAAAAGGGAAGTCAAGTGTGTATTGTGTGTCAGTCATTTACCTTGGTTTCTGAAATATGTGAAAAATAAATTACAAAAACTAGAAAATATAAGACAGATAACTTTTGGTACTCTCTAAGGTACAAAAAGTAAAAAGGTAAGTGTTTATAGAATTGATGAAAATTGAGTAAAATTTTCCATAGGGTATGACTTAGTGTACTATTCCTAATAATATACTAAGGCATCATTGTGACCAGCAAGTCCATATAATAATGATATTGACTTTGAGATTCTTGTTAGAATAGTGGGAATGATCCAGCCTAACAGGCTGGTTGGTTGGAGCAGTAACTTCCAGAGGTCTTTGACTAGAACTCACAGTAAGAAATACATGTTACCCTGTAACGTCTTACACGTTCCTACACACTATTCTGTACACATCCCTACATACACCTCTATACACATTTCTATACATGACTACACATCCTTCTATACATAAACTTTCTCATATGCCTGCACACACCTGTACATACATCTCTACAAACAACTCTACACATACCCATACACACAACCCTACATAGCCCATTATACAACCCTACTGTATATACACATGCATACACCCCAACATGGAAATAAAACTTTTTTTATCCTTACTATGTGCGATATACCCTATTTTATTCTACCATTCAATTTCACCTTTAAAACAAATGTTGTTCACAACTCAGTAAATCTACATTTTGTTTAAACTAGTGTGCACTGGCCATTATAGTACATTATGGCTGATATGTAGGTCTATATGTTGTTTGCTAGGTATCTAGGTATATGAATGCAGTTATAGAAGCAAATATATACAGTATAGAAGAAAGTAATATTTTGCCTATACTGCTAATTTTGTGTAGGGTTTTTTCAGGCTTTTGTGATGAGATCTTTCATTGTTCAGCGATAATGAGCTATGGATTTATAAGTTTCTTGTTTTTCTTATACAAAGAAATAATATAATCCATAACTGCAAGAATATACAGAAATATTTAAAGAGACTACCATTTCAAGCAAAGAAGTTGAAATAATAGGATTTTAAACATGGTCAAATAATAGGATTGAAATTTCTATACTATTTATGATAAAATAAAGAGCTTTATGCCAGTAGAATGGCAGTAGAATGCAAATGCTGGCATTATGTGAAATTGTTCCCAAGTACTTACTGACACTGAGAAATGTTTAATTCCTGGGAAGCGTCTTTGATATATGATCAGTTTCTTCATGTAAATGTCCAAAAACCAATACTGTTTCCTGTTTGTTACATTTATTATGTTTTAGGTAACTTCCTTTTTCATGTCTGTTTCCATAAAATTGAAATTAAGTAAAATATGTTCTGAGGAACATAAGACAGACCTGGATTTGAATATCTACTTCTCCACTTAGCTGTGCCACTCTGGGAAAATTCCTTAACCCTCCTGTGTTTACATTTTCTCATCAGGGAATGAATTGGTTCTCCAAGGTTGTTTTAGGAAAATACCAATCCAGTTACACCTTAAGTTTTACTTGTATTTCTCATTCATTTAGCATAGTTGAGATTGTATAATTTAAATTTAGAGCAACTGGCCAGATTCTTTTAGATCTTGTTTCTGTCAGGGTTATCTCTGTAATTAAGAAATCCAGAGTTCAGAAGGATTGTAAATGAATTGTCTGAAGATATGTAATAAGTAGGAGCAGGCTCAGATGAGGACTTTGACTTTCTGTCTTCAAGTCTAATGGTCTTTCCCCTGTATAGTATAGAATCTGGTGCTCATTTTGTGATTAAATCTCTTACAGTGCCTACACAATTCCCAAAAAGTATATATATCTCACAGTATGATTATGCTAGTTGGGTTTATTGTTTGTTATATGCAGAAGAAGTAAAAATATTTTCTCACTGTTTTGATATAAAATAAATTATTTTAAAATGTTCCTGGCATTGTGTTATATAATAGCCTAAGTTGCATCAGGAGTATCATTTGGTAGCTGTTTCCCACAGGGAAGTTTTATCTTATATACAGATTTCATTCCTTGAAATTATTAATAGTTTCATGTTCCATCAGTGACAGTATGTAAATCTCTACCTGATTATTGGTATTTTTGGGTTTCACTTTTTAAACCTAGTCTGAACTTGTGTCTAAACAGCTGTAAGTTTTTCATACTTATATGACTTTATTATTGATATAGATGTTTTTTATTCCTACTTGATACTGCCTTTTTCTTACTGTCTTATCTGTCACAATTGAAAATAAATACTGCTTTTGTGAGAGAAAAATACTAGCGTATCTTCCTCAAATTATCAAAATATGAGAAGTATTTACCTAGAAAATTTCAAATGGCCATATTTTGAATATCTAGAAATCAGAAAAATAAGCAAATAGCTTCACTGCTTATTTTTAGATTGGGATTTTTAAAATTTCTTAGCGGTTTTTGTTGTTGTTAGTTTTGCTGCTGCATATGCTTCTCAGTAAAAGCAAATAGTTTTATTGAGCTTTCTCCAAAATGTAGACAACAATGTTAAATTTATTATCAATGAAAAATTATGAACCACAAACACATATTATCCCAACATATAAAATTACAGATTTTTTATTTTCTCAGTAAACTTAGGTATCTTCACATTTAAAGCTGGTAGAAATACATGATGCCCTTTTCTGTTCTTATAGTGATACACATAGCAATTATTCACTGCGCCATAATGGATCATTTTTATCTGCATCTTGTGCCTGTTCTGTTTATATAGAATAAATATTTATGTTTTATCATTTTCCTGGACTAGGAAATACAAGTAGAATAAATTTGAAGTATCAGCTATAATTCATTGCTTGAAAAGAAATGCCTTATTCTGATATCGTGTAGAAAAGAAAACTATCTAAATCATTTCAGCAGCAAGCTTATAACCAAGATAACATCAGCATTTTCCTTCTTGAAAATGTGTCTTCCATATATTAAAGTAAAAAAGCAGTATTTTATTAAAAATGCTTGTGACAAGTTTAACCTATCATCATCATAAACTTTAGTATAAAGAAGATCCTGTTAGGTTTGATAGGGGAAAAATGATGGTAAGATTTTGCTTTAGTCACTTGTTCACTATCCAAGATTTTCACAAAACTCCTAAGATGCAATAAAATACAAGTGAAATAGTTCCTGTGTTACTAGATTACAGTTTTCTACTGTAAGTTTTCAGAAACAAATTGTTATTCTAAGTATACATTGATAACACTCCGTTAATGACTTAATGGTTAATTGGCTAATATACAACCTCTCAGTTTAAAAAATCTAGAATTTTCTTCCCACACAGAAATTGTAGCCCTATAATTTACTACTGCTTATATCTTGTTGTACAGTTAAATATTTGCATAGAATAGGAAAAAGTTATCTATTTGATCCACATCACTTAGAAATTAGGAATATAAAGCATTTTAGTTTTGTCAGAAATATTTGCCTTACTTTGAGAATCTATATTTCTTGAATTTGGCTTGATAATTGGCTTTTTCAACAATGGAAAAACAAAATTGTATTGAACTATGGTTTATAGTACTAAAATGTGTACCTAAATAATTTTTTGAAGACAATATGCTATAATAATTTGTAAATAAAATATATAAACTTCATTTAGCATAAATGTTTTCTATAAATAACCATGAAACATTTTTTTTATTTTTTTGTAGTGACTAGGTCTCATTATGTTGTCCAGGCTGGTCTCAAGCCCCTGGGGTCAAGTGATTCTCCCGCCTCTGCCTCCGAAAATGCTAGGATTATAGGCATGAGCCACCATGCCCAGCCAATTTTTTTTTATATTGTTCCTTATCTATGATTTATTTAATAAGGAATTAAGTGACAGATCACTTTAAGAAATAATGCATTTTTGACTGTATTATTTTGTTTTCATTATGGAAATAATGCATGTTTATTATAGATTATTTGGAAAATGCAGAAAAATAAAGAAAATATAAAGAAAATAAAAGTCATGACCTACCTTCCAGAGATTACCGCTGTTTGCATATTGGTGTATGTTTTTCTAGCTTTTCTTTTTATCATTATTTAACAAATATCTACTAAGCATCTTGTAAGTGTAACACCCACTAATAGTACAGGGGAATACTCTGGTATTCTTGCAGGTCATAACCTTTACCCTCTTGATGTTTATGGCCTATAAAAGTATCTAGACAAGTGACATGAAAACTGGAAGAAAAACCCAAGGTGCTCTTAAAACAGGTACCAAAACCAAAAATTGACAAATGGGACTATATCAAACTAAAAAGCTTCTGTACAGCAAAGGAAACAATCAACAGAATAAAGAGACAACCTATAAAATGGGGAAAAAAAAAGTAATTGCAAAGTATTCACCCAGTAAGTGCTCTGTAGAACATACCTGGAACTCAGACAACTCAACAGCAAAAAAACCCCAAATAGTCCGATTTTAAAAGGATCTGAGTAGAAATTTCTCAAAAGTCATACAAGCAGTCAATAAGTATATGAAAAAATGCTCAAAATCACTAATCATCAGGGAATTGCAAATCAAACCATGATGAGATTTCTCATCCCAGTTAGAATGGCCATAATAAAAAAGACAAAAAATAGCAAATGGTAGCAAGGATGCAAAGGAAAGGGAAATCTTGTATACTGTTGGTGATAATGTAAATTCATGCAGCCATTATGGAAAACAGTATGGATGTTTCTCAAAAAACTAAAAGTAGAACTAACTTATAACCCAGCAATCACACTACTGGGTATTTATCTAAAGGAAAATAAATTCGTATATTGAAGAGATACCTGCACCCCCGTGTTTATTGCAGCACTATAATATGTAATTATAAATTATGTACCTATACCCCATGTTTATTGCAGAGAAACCTGCACCCCCATGCTTATTGCAGCATTACAATTAATAAACTATGTACCTGCACCCCATGTTTATTGTAACACTATAATTTATAATATTATATAAAATATAATTAAATGTAATATATTTATATAATAATATATAATTATATTTACTAATGTTCCTAATGTTTTTATATCACTGTATGTTGAATATGGTTAACAGTAATTTAGTGTATATTCTTAAAAGTTAGAAGAGAGGATTTTGAATGTTCGTAACACAAATGATAAATGTTTGTGGTGATGTGGGAGAAAAAAAGGAAGGAAAATCTGAGATGTACTACAACGTAAATGAACCTTAAGAACATTTTGCCAAGTAAAATAAGCCAGTCACAAAAAGACAGATACTGTGATTCCACTTGTAAGAAGTAGTAAGAGTAGTAAAAAATCATAGAGACAGGGAGTAGAATAATGGTTGCTAGGAGGTAAGGAAAGGAGAGAATGAGGTATTTTGTGTGGTACAAACGGGAACAGAGTTTTAGTTTTATAAGACAGAGTTATAGAGATGAATGATGGTGATGGTTTCACAATAATATAAATATTTAATACCACTGAACTGTATACCTAAAATGGTTAAGATGGTAATTTTTATATTATGTCTATTTTATACCACAATTATAAAAATGATTTTTAAAAAACCCTCAAGGGAGGGGTTCAGGTGGCAGGGGAACTCACCTGGTTTGAAAGGTCCCAGCAAAATATTCTTGATATTTTTAAAATGTGGTAGAAGTTTTTCCTTCATTTCAGTACTATTATAGGTGTATGTCCTCACTTGCTCTCTTTTTCTCTTATTTTTTAAAATTCCATTGGCCATTTCAGTGAGGCTGTAGGAGGAAAAACAGTTCTTCCTAGAATGTGCATATATCCTTCATATCTGAAAAATTCACATTTTTAAAAAAGTCACTATGCTATAATTATTGTTGCTAAAACTTATATAGACTGAAAATGAGCAAATCTCCAAATTCATTAGGCAGTTACTTCACTATAAGCAGAAAAGAATTGAGCGTTTTCAAATGCTTATAATATAAAGGTGCTGATTCACTTTTTATAATTATGAAAGCATTTTTCCAGTTTTAACACTACCATTGCCCTAAAGCAGCAATTCAATAGCAACTTTATTTAAAAATTATATTAATATACTTCATCAAACTATTTAAAGAACTACTTTTCTGATCAAATAACTATGCTTTGTTTGTACCACAAGGAAATATACTAATGAGCATGAAAAGTAACATGCATTATATATATATGGAATATTATTATCTTATTTTATTAAAACAGTAAATTAACATCATAGATGCCTAAACCTTTTAATTTTTTGCTCTTACTTCTATCGTATACATTATACATTACCATATGTTATACTTGTTGGATTAGCATCAGAAAGTAAACTGAGGAAAATGTAAAAGCATAATTTATATTCTCATTAATTTTTTAAAAGCAATGGCAGATAACTCTTGAATATGTTGAGCCTAAATTTATCACAAACTATTACTAATTAAATTACATTATTATATTTAAATGTTTTATTGGAAAATCTATGGTCAAGACATTCTGTTTTTTGACAGTTTCTAGTGCTCTACAGTGAAAATGTCAGAATTCCTTCAACAGAATATTTCACATATATTTACATACATTACAAATATATTCACATTACTTACAAATTAAAAAATTATATTTTGAAATACAATTTTTGTATGATTTAAGACTTTACTTTTGAGACTATGCCACAGGAATATCAGATGGGAAATATCTTTGTTCCTTCAAGAGGAATTTCTTTTTCAATATTTTCATTGACAAATGTTTTAACAGCTTCTATTCTTCGGAGACTCTAACCTTATCCTCATCCCTTCTCCAGCTGTTGCCCCATTTCTGGACTACGGCAAAATTTCTAAATAGTTGTCTAGACTCAGGACCTCCATTTCTTCACCTCCATGTCTCTCTTTTTCACCAGAATTGGAAATGTTTTAAGAAATAAGTGAAAGACTACAAAATATTATATACCCCCAACTACAATCATGTAGAGATAATTCTCAGGACACTAAATTGAAATTGAGAGATTTGAATTTGAGTATCTATCTATGGTTGGGGGTATAGGGCAACATATATGTACATTTTTACAAAAGCATTTAGAGAACTCTACTATGTTTGAGATTTTCCTTTCATACATACATTCAGCTCCACATGGTCATTTCCAGCATAACTAGGACATGTAAATATAAAATAAGATGATGAAACATGTTCTGTTTACAATAAATGCAATTGACTCACTTTTGTGCAAATCAACGATGCAGCTTTTTTGGTTTTTATTTACTTATGTATTTATTTAGAGACAGAGTCTCGCTCTGATACCCAGGCTGGAGTCCAGTGGTGCGATCACAGCTCACTGCAGCCTCAACTTCCTGGGCTCAAGCAATTCTCCCTTCTCAGCCTTCCGAGTAGCTAGGAATACAGGTGTGTGCCACGACACCTGGCTAATTTTGTATTTTTTAGTAGAGACTGGATTTTGCAATGTTGCCCAGGCTGGTCTCGAACTCCTTGAGCTCAAGAGATCTGCCCACCTCGGCTTCCCAGAGTGCTGGGATTACGGGCATAAGCCGCCACATCCAGCCTATTTTTTATTCAAACTGAAAGCTGAGAAACTAGGATAAAGAGCCATATGTGTTGTTTGGTTGTACAGGATATATTTTTATGCTGCAAGAAAGGTTTCATTAAATATAGGACATATAAAATATAACACTTAAGTCCAGAGATAGCAGCTCAAGGCCATCAGGAGTGATTTTTACTATGATTCTTTTGGTCTTTCCATTATGATTCAAAGATGGCTGCTACAGCTCCCGTTATTATGCCTGTTCCTGAAATTAAGAGGAAGGGTGAAGTGCAAAATAGCATCTCTCATTCCCTCTTTAAGCTATTTTGAACAGTCTTTGGTCCCCATTACTCCACTACAATGACTCTTGTTAATGTCACTTACAATCTCTTTCTTGTCAGACCCAATAGTTATGTCTCTGTCTGAATCTTACTTGACCTCTCAATGTTATTTAACAATGTCAACCATTCTGTCTTTCTTGAAACATTTTCTTTTCTTGGTTTCATGACTTCTAATTTTCTTTGTTTGTAACTGGCAGACCCTTCTCAGTCTTAACTGAATTCTCCATTTGTGCTCAAGTTGTATTACTAAGGGTTGGTCATTGTGTCCCTTCTCTATTTGTATGTCACTGGGTGATTGCATGCAGTTTTACCTGTATTTGGGGGACTTCTAAATGTGTAATACCATCCACAAACTCTTCTTCCGAGATCTAAATTCATATATTCAAATGTTTGCCTGACATTCCCACTAGATAACTAAAGATTGGCTCAAACTTAATGTTACCAAATAGAATTATTGGTTTCTTGATTCTTCTCTATTCCCATCACAATTTACTTCTCCCACAGTCTTTCCCACCTCAGTCTCATCATTTTTGACAACCAGCAGCAGAGTAATCATTCCTAATTACTTTCTTTTGTTTAATTCCAAAGCATATCATACTTCTTTCCATTCTGACTACATTACAGTACTCCATGTTACCATCATACCTGATCTGTTTGCAATAGACTGCTTCCTTATCTCTGTGTTTGTGTTCTTTCCTAATTTCTGCCCATCTTTCTCTATACTACAGCCAGAATAAGCTTAAAACCCAAAAGCAAATCATATTATTTAAATTCTTAAACCCTCCAGTGGCTTCTCACTGCAAATCAGATAACCATTATGGGCTATGTAGTCAACTTAACTTTTCATCTTATGCTAGATTTCCTGTCCTTTCTGCTGCTAATACATGCTGTGCTCATTTCTACTTTAGGACCCTTGCCCTTGTTCCCTGTGCCTGTACATTCTCTTCTGACAGATCAGTACATGACTGTTTACTTCAAATCATTCAGGTCTCTGCTCAAATGTCAGCTCTTTTGTAGAGGGGCTTCTTTGACTACCTTGCCTAAGAGAACATGTGCTCCCATACTTTCTGTCCCTTTACCCTGTTTCTTTCACTGTATCAAAATATGAAATTATTTATCTGTTAACAGTTTGTTGCCTGTCTCTATTGAAATTTAAGGCCATGAGGACGATACGCTGTTGTTCACCACTATTACCCCATCTCCTAGAACAGAACCTGACACATAATAGACACACATTTGTAGGTTAATATACAAATAAACATTTATATAAGTTTAATTCTTAAAATATAACAACTTTTAGAAAAGGAAGCAAAAATGTTTATTTCAATTCTAGTTAGAAGAAAAAGCACTTTCACCAACTGTGCATCTGAGCTCAACTTTGAACTACAATTTTTGGAAATATATTTTAAACTTTATAATAACTATAGCTAACATTGTTTTGAGTATCTACTTTTATTGTGTTATAAACATTTTACTAGCATAATTTGCATACATAATCATTTTTGTTTATTTAAACCCAAAGTCATTCCTTGAAATAGGGTTTTTGTTTTGTTTTGTTTTGTTTTCATTTTACAGGTAAGAAAACTGAGACTGAGGGGTCGTATGCCTTTCACAGAGTCAAACCAATAGTAAGTGCCAAAGCAGGATTCAAAATAAGATTTGTCTGACACCAAAGCCTGTGCATTTTCTGCTGTGCTCATGTAGATGTTTTAGGTAAGGCCATCACAATTGTTTTAAAAAGATATATTCATAGGATGCACACACACAAATTTTTTTTTACATGCTTGATTTGCCACCATTTAATCTAAAGTCATATTGACTCATTATGGTCAGTACTGACTCATCATGGCAAACAATTCCTGACTACAACTTAGGAGACATAAATTCAGATTCTAACTCTACCAATTGGCTATGGGACTCTGGGGAAGTTCATTATGTATTCTGGGAATGGCTTTTATATCTACAGACTAAAAAAAATGGATCAAATGATTTTTAAATAAGATACCTTCTAGCTCTCAAATCTTATGGCCCTTTAAAGAAAAATAGTCTAGAAATCTGTTGACAATCTATTGCAACTTGCCTTGGCATCTGATTTATCTTTTGAATGCAAATTACTTATTTAATATATCAATTTGCTCTTCCTAGAACTACACTTGGTGGGCAGTATTCCTTTTAATCAGTCTTGAAATTTAGGGAGGTAAATAAAAGAATGCTGATAACAGTATTTAAAAGTTGTCTTGAATAATCTGTAGTTTTATTTTTTGTTATCTACTGATGATTTTCCTCATGTATGAATAGAGATTCTCACTGAATTACCTTGTTTATAATAGTGTTTCAGTTGTTTTTTTTATATTTCTAAGTATACAGCAGGTAAGGATAGTTTCACCTCTTCTTTTACAATTTTTATACTTCATATCTTTCTCCTTTCTGCTTGTGTTGGCTAACATCTCTAAAACAAAATTAAATAATAGTGATGTATTTATTGTTACTTTAACTTGAATGTTTCTAGTGTGTGAGGCTAGCTTTTGAGATGAAAAACATACATGTTATATTAAGTATAACATGGATAAATATATACATGTGATGTTGAAAATACATTGCAAGTCACGGAAGATTTACATAGCATCATACATTCATATGAAATGTTGAGGTATAACAATATGCCAGGGAGGGATTAATATTCAATTCACTGTATTGGTCACATCTGGTAAGAAGGAAGGGAGGAGAATGGAATGGGGAAAGAACATCCAAGAGAGCTGCAATAAGCATTAGAATGCTTATGGTTATTGTTACTGGTTATAGTTATGGTTATTGTTGTGCAGGAAACATTTTATAACAAAATAATTTGATATGCTAAAGAAACATGAAGGTTTCTGTGTTTGCTGGTTATAAAGAAGAACAGAGGCATAAATTGAACACAGGTTTGCCTTTCAAGTGTATAATTTTCTTGAGAATGGAAATCACCTCTATTCTCCCTGTCCTGAACATATGGCACATTATAAGAATTCACGACATAACTACTGAATGAATAAAAGAAGAAAGAAGGAAAGGAAAGAGCGAGGAAGGGGGAATTTTTATTTTTCTCATTCTTTCATTTGCATCATTAAATTTTTAAGTAAAGCTTACTTTAAATAATGCATAGAGATTTATTTGTATATTGGAATCCTCTATTTTTTCCAGAAAGCAGAATGTTACCAAGTTTTCTATACAGCTTTCTAGAAATCAGCATACTATTAGATATTTATTGTGCTGTTTGTGGTGTGTGTGAAACATGTAACAAATTAATTATGGGGTATATCATTTCTGTGCTGAGTCCTCTAACAATGATTCAGGCTACTTAGATTCTAAGAGTTCAAACTGGTATCAAAGTCTCAAATGTCTACTGTGGTTCACTTGTATTCTTGCTTTAATCAGTCTTTTGAAATTCAGTATGTTAATAAGGTTTCAAACAATCCTGAAAGTTTGAAATGTACAAACATTCAAGTACAGTTTATTTTCTACTTTAAAAGAAAATTAAAAGAACTACACTGTCTTAATGGGTTTTCTGTTTACAATAAAAGATATATCAATGATTTTAAAAACAAGAGAAGCAAAATAGAATCTTAGACAAAAAAAACCTGTCATAATGCAATGGTGAAATATAAATTTAAATTTTCTGAGTAATTGTTGAACATCTATATTATGAGAAATAGCACTTTGTAAACATTTAAAATATTTTTATTGAACAATGTGGTTGCCACATAATGTCACTATGAAGTCACTGACTTCTATGTATTTTCTCATTTTTATATATTTAAATTTATAACTTCAGGCCAGGCACAGTGTTTCTCACCTGTAATCCCAACACTTTGGGAAGCCAAGGTGGGAGAATCGCTTGAGACCAGCCTAGGCAACATAGTGAGACCACCATCTCTATAAAAAATAAAAACAAATTAGCTGGTTGTGGTGGTGCACACCTATAGTTCCAACTACTTGGGGGGCTGAGGCCAGAGGATCATTTGAGCCCAGGAGGTTGAGGCTGAAGTGAGCCATGATCACACCACTGCCCTCCAGCCTGGGCGACAGCAAGACCCTGTCTCAAAATAAATAAATTTATAATTTCATTTTTGTTGTTGTTGTTCTTAACGGTAGCATTGTGTCAGAGTTTTGTAGTCAATTTAATAGTATTCTGGGATTTTCCTTTAAGACTCTTGAGTTTGAGCTATCAATGTTCCCAAGAGCCCCAAGAGTCCTGCATGGCCCTGGCTCTGTAGAGGCTTGTGATTCTTCTTCTTACAAATAAAGGCCATTTTTTTCTTGCTTGGAAAATAACTTATTTTGTAAGTAGCTGTTAAAGAATTGAGAAAGCCACTATATGAGTGTATTTTAAGACATATGACACAGTCATTCCAAGGTAATGACAGAATTTTATGTTCCTCAGAAGCTGATCCTTGTACATTTTTCCAATATACGTTTTTCCTCTTCTATGTCTGTATCCTCATGAGATACAGATATACTTCTTATGTATACCTCATAAGAAGTATAGCACAATAAATCCTAAATATTTTCAGAATAGTAGAAAAACTAGAAGGAGAGTTAATATGTTTACCAAAATTTTCATAAATAATCTTCAGGTAGCAGAACTGTCAAGCTGTTTTGGATTTGAAAATTGCTTTTGATGAGTACTGCAAGATAGACTTAGGACCTTTTAAAATAACTGAATAATAATCTGGTCAGTATCCACTGAGCAAAAGTTGAATTGTTTTGGAAAAGTATGTGAAGCTTTTAAAATTTATTGATCATGAGCAATTCTAACTGTACATATGGTATATTGAAAAGAGAATACTTTTTATAGTCAGAGCTGAGTTTGGAATCCTAGCTCCTCTAATATTTTTGGATATGTGACCAAGGGCAGTTCCTGAGTGTCACCAATCTTCAATTTCCTCATTGGAACATAGGAACAATAATATTTATCTTGCCTGGCTTTTGTGAGGATTATAAATAACGAATGTAAATACAAGCCTTTAATAATATACAATAATATATTCATAATATATTTTGTATATATTTAGGAAGTACTCAAAAAGTCAAAATTATTATTTACTTGATTCCCATGCTTCTATATAGTAAGGAATTCATTCATATATCCAAGAACTATTCATAAGAACTTTTCATTGAAAGGCTACAATATGATAGGAATAAGACTAACTTATAAGGATATTGTAGTAAGAAAAACAGAAAATCTGCTGTCGTGGAGCATGCACTCTAGTAAGGAAGACAGACAATCTGTAAATAACCAAGTAGATGATCATTTTATTGTAATAAATGTTATGGAAAACAATCTGAGTGATGGAGGAAGGGCAGATTTTGTGCATAAAGTCAAAGAACTCCTCACTCACTGATACCTGCATGACAAGAAAAATGAGTCATACAAAATCAAAGTCAGAGGAAACACCTAGTGCACTTTGTTCAGGAATCAGAGGGAAGAGCAGCATGTTTGGAGCTAAGTGAGGAAACTGAACTTGTGAGCAGATCGGAGAACTCAGTGAGGCCAGAAAGGTGAGAAGGGCCTGATGATGTACTTTCTAGGTCATGGCAGTAGTTTGGATTTTACCCTAAATACAAAGCTACTAGAGAGTTCCAAGCATGGGTGGATTGTGATGTGATGTGTGTCTTAGAAAGATTACTGCCTCCTATATAAAGAATAGGTATACAATTATAAAACCAACGCAAGGAGGCTGATCAGGAGGCTATTGGATTAATCCACAGGCAAGAAACATGATAGCTTGAACTAAGATGGTAACAGTGGAGATAGAAAGCACTAGACAGATTTTAGATACCCTTGGGTGATAAAGACAACAGGAGTTGGCTATAGAGTATAAGAGAAAGGAAGGAATTAAGGAATGACCCCTAGAGTTTGTGTTTGAACAACTGAGTCTTATAGACCAAGAGAGGTATAAGTCTTTTTTAGTAGGGGTAGGGGAAGTTGAGGGTTGGGAATCAACAATTTGGCTTTGTACATGGTATGTTTGAGGTCCTTATTAAAAAGTTTAGTGGAGACAAGTAGCAGTTGGAATATGAGTTTAAAGCATGGTATAGATGTGAGGGCTGAAGATATAAATGGGAAAGTCATCATAAAGTAGTTGGCATTTGTGGCCATTTAGAGTCATCTCCAGATAACTATTATCAAAGGATAGCAGAGTTCTAAGGACAGCATTAAACATAGGGAAAAACTCATAGAACTAGAGGAAATTTAAGAGGCCAATATTCTCATTGGTAAGGATTCTTTAACAGAAAACCCACCTACTTTTAATATTTCATACTTTGTATATTCAAAATTGAGAAAATTGGGTGGTTATAGGATTAATTAAAGAAGACTGTTTTCTCACATTATCAGTGTGTTGACTTTCAACCTTAGACTTACTCTCATGGCCACAAGATGGCTACAGAGTCTCGAAGTATTGTGTCCTCACATTATAAAACATAGAGGCAAGCCTATGGAAGTGGTCCCTGTCGTGTGTGTGTGTGTGTGTGTGTGTGCGTGTGTGTGTGTGTGTGTGTGTGTTTTAAGAATAAGGAATACTTTCCCAGAAGCTCCCCTGTAGGCTTCCATACATGTCTTATCCAGAATCAGTTCATGTCTCCAGTAGGGTCTACCATGATAATGATAGACAAACACATTTGAAAGAAACTAATGAATTTAACCAGGTTGTTTATATGGAATTTACATTGCAGTGAAACTTCATTGCTATGACTTGGACTATTTACTAAATAATTACTATTGTATTTATATTAAGGAATACTGATATTTACCATTTATGTATACAGAGTTCCTCAATTTAAAATCAAATCCACTTGAGTATGTGTGTGTGTGTCTGTACAATTGCATATATAAAAGAAAAACAAAATGTAAACATCATTTCAAGAAGGTGAATTAAATTACTTTTAATTTCTCTTCCCATTCCAATAGTCAGTATTTCTAAAAATCAAAGATACAAAGATAAAAATGCTTTGTATTTGTGAGAATATGGCCTGCTTTCTTTTAAGCAACTATATGCCTAAAAAGGTCTTAAGTCAATTTAATAAACTATATTTGTCTAATTTCTGTACCAAATCATTATTTAGTCTTCTAAATAATAGTCCTACCTAGACCTATATTGGTCCTACCTAGATTCCCAATATTGTTTTCATATCAGTTGGACTATCATGCTAACATTATTGCTTTATTCAGAGAGAAAGAGCATTAGTTTACATTCTCTACAATGACAACATCATGCAGACTATAGAGTAACTCTGGGAAGAACTTCAGTTAAAAATGCTAATCAAATGCCCGTGGTGTGACTTGGAGGAATTATTTAATTAATAGCCTTTTCCTAATTACTGCTTAGGAACAAATGTCTTTAAATGTAATCATTCACCCACTTTGTTTATTTATTCTTGGTGTCTATGAATAATACAATTATATTGTAATACAAACAGTTGAAATTGCAAGATAAAGAAATAAGAGTGACGTAGGTAGAATTGGCTTCTATTTAATAACATAATGATGGTTATTTAGCTAGAAAAAAAAAGCACTGTATTTGAAGAGGATCCTTACTATCTATCTGTAGGTAGCTATCTTCACTACAGCAGTATGTCATTAATGATTAAAAACTGTCATAAAGTTAAGCCTAGAAAGAGGAAAGAATAGACTTTATTGTGCTTTCTGTGGGCCAGGATTTGTGCTAGGCTCCTCATATTTTATTTTATTTAATAATTTTAGTCATCAAAAATAGTTACTGCCATTTTATAGATGAGAAAACGAGGTTCTAAAAGTTTAAGTGATTTTTTCCAAGTATTTTTGGGTAGTGTAGGTATCAAAGTTAGGATTTGAATCTAGGTTTGCCAGTCACTGACAACAAACCCCAATTTCCTCCACTACACAATTGCATGGAAGAAATAGAACAAATACGAAGTATGTCAGAAGTAACCAACCATGAGCACTGTGTAATGCTAGAACCAGAAAAGTAGAATTCCCAACCTTTCTGTGTTATTTTCCACTACTTTGCTCTTTCTCACTGGGCTTTGGCTGACTTACCCTTCCCACTGTTCCCTTTACTTAGAATATTCTTCCTTCCATTGTTTGCTTGACCAACTCTTTCTTATCCTTCATGTCTCATTGCATTAATCATTTTTTGGAGAGTAGGGGACTTTGCTGAAATTTTTAGATACTTCTACTAAAAGTCAGATAGCACTATGTTTTTTTTTTTTCATTGAATGTGTCATAATTGCAATGATACAGTTACTTGAGTGATCAATTGTTTTAGTCAGATTGTAAACTCCATAAGGCAGGGACAGTGTCTTATATACAATTTTTGTTTGTTTGTTTGTTTTTGTTTTTAGCAACTAGCACAGTGCCTGACACATAGCTAGCTAGTTGATGTTCAGTCAGGGAGGAATGAATAGATGGCTTATATAGCTTGCTGGAGATTTGTTTTCAAGTAAGATATTTTAAAATTTTATTGTATAAAATAATTTTGTTCTTATGTTTTATAGCCTATATTATGAAATATTGGGAAATACTTTATACTTATATAGTAGCTAATAGGTAATAGAAACCATTGGCTAAATGAATGCATTTTCAGACAAGTTTTATAAGTGATTTGATACTTGCCAAGTGGCTTGTTTTGTGAATCATTTAAGTACATACCAGTGGTGGTTTTCATTATGGTAACAGTTCAAAACAGTTTTAAACATTTAATCATTCTTTAATAAAAGCGAAGTAGTAGCTAAGACATAACCAGTAAATCCAAGATGTGGAAATAGTGAAAATAGGGATGTTATTTTTGACACTGATAGTAAAGTGCCACTATTGAGGAATTTTTTTGTGTGAAATTTTCTAAAATAGTATTTTAAATTTTTCTTGAAGCAAATTCAATTTCTTTTTAATCCATGAAAAATTAATGTGCCATAGGAGATGTGTTACTTAGATGTCTAATGAGCTATTACGTTCCAATAAAACTGTGAAGATTAATGGGTTCACTCTGGGGAAAATAACATTCCATTTGAAATAAGGATATTTGAGGCAAGTTAATCTGTTCACTTGGTAGTAAAGTTTTAGAAATTCACTTTCTGGCCAGGCATGGTGGCTCATGCCTGTAATCTCAGCACCGTGGGAGGCCGAGGCGGCAGATCACCTAAGGTCGGGAGTTCGAGACCAGCCTGACCAACCTGGTGAAACCCTATCTCTACTAAAAAATACAAAAATTAGCCGGGTGTAGTGGCAGGCGCCTGTAATCCCAGCTACTTGGGAGGCTGAGGGAGGAGAATTGCTGAATCCAGGAGGCGGAGGTTGCAGTGAGCAGAAGTCGCGCCATTGCACTCCAGCCTGGGCATAGAGCGAGACTGTCTCAGGAAAAAAAAAAAAAAAGAAAACAAAAGAATTTCACTTTCTACACTTAAGTTTATTTCCAAAGCATATAGTCCTTGATGTTGAGTTTACGTTAAAAGAGCAGTATAAGTTACATTGAGAAGTATTTGTTTTAAAGATTCACAATACTCACCTTTGGGCATGAGGAAGGGTATATTATTTTGATATCATAACTGAACTCTGTAGCATAGTAATCATAAAAATACTATCCTTATATATTGTCATGGTTCAGTTATCTTTATCACCTCCATGTATACCTGATGCAGTTTATTATATACTTTCTCCATTGCATTGTGATTATTTGCATGCCTCTCTACCACACTGGAGCATGAGATCCTCTAGGCAATAAAACATCTCATTCATATTTTTCTGCAACATCTTGCTTAGTATCTGGCACACAATCATTGTTCAATAAATTTTTGAGGGAGGAAGAAAGGAAGGATTCTAGGAATAGACATGACTTCAAGAGTTAATATCATCTTAAAAAGACAAAATGTCTAATATGAGTCAAAGGACTAAATGTATTCCAAACTCTTCTAAAATGAGAACATTACTTGATCAATACAATAAAGTCTGTCAATGGGTTACCAAAAACAAAAAAATAGGTGTTGATTGCCAAATATTTTTACTTTGTTGTGACATTTTATTCTTAATTCAGTCTGTCCTAGATCAAATGATGCTTCTATGGAGAAATTTCTTAAGTACCTCTTTTTCCCTGTATAGTAGACATTGTTTTGAAACCCTTGATTAAATATACTGAGATAAAATGTCAGTATTAATAAGGACATCCACCTCCCAAAGAAACTACAGTTGAAGAAATAAAAACGGGTCATATTACAGTTGAATAATTTTCTAATGGTTCTTAAACTGCATGAGTTTAAAAACATGGCAATGAATTTCATGTGTTGGACATCACTCAGTGTTACTGAATGACTGTATGATTCTACTAGCTGGCAGTAAATACTCATTTATAGTGTGGAGTCTGTAATGAGCTGTCCATATCATGGAAATACTGAAACCCCATTTTCCATAACTCTGATTGCCTCTGCACATTATTTTGGCAGGTAACTTTATAGTACTTGAAATCAAATGTACTTCTAAATCATCTAACAAAAATTAGATGTTTGTCTGGTTTTATTTTTTGTTGAGATAACTTTAGATTTAAAAGAGTTGTAAAAATAGGATGGAGTGTTCTGATATACCCTTTACCCAACTTCTCTTTAGGTTAACATCTTATATAAGCATAGAACAATTCTCAAACCTAAGAAATTAATCTTAATACAATACTGTTAAATAAACTGTAGAATTTATTTGTATTTTACCAGTTTTGCCACTAGTGTTCTTTCTCTGGACCAAGATTCAATCCAGGATCTCCTGTTTCATTTTGTCATTATGTCTCCTCAATCTCTTCCAGTCTGTGGCAATTCTTTACTTTTTCCTTGCCTTTCATGATCTTGACACTTTTGAAGAGTACTCTTCAGTTATTTTGTAGAATGTCCCACAATTTGGGGTTTGCTTAATATTTTCTCATGATTAGATTGAGTTTGTGCCTTAATGGGAAGGCTACCATAGATCATAGGTGATGTCGCTTCTCTGTGCATCAGAGCAGGGGAACATGATGTCAGTATACATACTATACATTACTAGTGATGTTAGCCTTGGTCCGTCAGTCAAGGTAGTATTTGTCAGCTTTCTCCACTATGAAGTTGCTTTTTTTATTTTGCTTTAACAAAGTAGTTTTAAATCATTTGAGTTTGGAAGACAGCTTGGGGAGTTGTTTTATTTTTAAGTCACTAAGCAGTTTTAAAATCTGGTGAAGAAATTGATTTCATATTTTTGTCAATCTAGTATTTTCATACAAACAATGGGCATTTACATAAGATATCTTAGGACTCTTTCACCTTTAATATTCTATGACCTGATGTCTCTAAGGAGAAATATAAGAGAATAAGAGAGATGTTCTGTGTATGTCATAGTTGCTTACAGATTAGCCTGAAGTCCATCTATGAATTTGACTGGCTTTTGAAATGAATACCTTGACATTATTCTGCTTAACAAGGGTATTGTACACTGAAGACATATTAAACAGTTTCTAAATTTCCTAACTGAAAATCTATTATCTAGATATTTTGTTATTTAGATACTGAGTTGTTTCTTAGACTCAAAATTGTCAGTTTAAACTATTTACAGTTTATCTGGCCTCAGAAGTAATAATATTAAAAGATTTTAAGTATTGAAATATTTAAATCAGGCTATTTTATATCTTAATGCAAATTATAGTTTTCACTCTGAATCTTATAAACTTGAGTCAGTGAAATCAAGTTCTTATGTAGGTAATATTATTTTCCTTAAGAAAATGTGTTACCTTTCATTTTTTGAATATCTGTTATTTATTCTAAAGTGATGTTAAGATTGTTATAATGCCATTTATATAAATTCTGTTTGTTTTTGGTTTTTGACATGATATGATCTATAACTTTTTTTTTAAGTTCTGGGGTGCAGAATGTGCAGGTTTGTTACATAGGTAAACGTGTGCCATGGTTTGCCTAGAACATCAAGACTCAGCAAAGGAAATATCAAATTATATTTTTAGTATTTTCTCCTACTTTTTATTGTGATGTCAATTAAATGGCCAAAGATGATGATTGTTATTTTTCTGTTTTTTTTCTGAGAGAAAAATATATATTTAATACATATGAAATGATTTTCTTAATTTTCAAAGAAAATATTCAAGCCAATCACAATAAAGATGATTACCACAATAGAAAAGTGGGCAAAAATTAGGAAAACTATATTCTTGACTTTATCAATGTGGGTATCTTGGTTATAAGATTACACTACAGCTTTGCAAGATGTTACCATTGAGGGAAACAGAGTAAAAGGTACAAGGGATCTCTGTATTATTTCTTTCAACTGCATGTGAACTACAATGATCTCAAAATTAAAAGTTCGATTTAATTTTTGAAAGTACAGAAAACTTAGGAAAGGCAATTTATAGAAAGAAAAAATTCTAATAATAGATGAAAATATATTCCTTTTTATTCAAAATGCAAATAAAAAGGGAATGAGAAGCAATTTTCCTCTTCTATCAACTTAATAAACAAATTTTCAACTTTTATTTTAGATTCAAGAGGTACATGGGCAGGTTTGTTACATAGGTATATTGTGTGATGCTGAGTTTCGGGATGTGATTCATCCCATCACCCAGGTAATGAGCCTAGTACCCAGTAGTTAGTTTTTCAACCCTTATTCCCTCCTTCCCTCCCCATTCTAGTAGTCTCCAGTGTCTATTATTGCCAGCTTTATGTCCCTGTGTACCCAATGTGCTCCCACTTATGAGTAAGAACATGTGGCATTTGATTTTCTGTTCGTGAGTTAACTCACTTAGGTCTCCAGCTGCGTCCGTGTTGCTGCAAAGGACATGATTTCATTCTTCTTAAAGGTTGCATAATATTTCATGGTATATATGTACATTTTCTTTATCCAGTCCACCATTAATGGGCACCTAGGTTGATTCCATGTCTTCGCTATTATGAACAGTGCTGCAGTGAACATACAAATGTGTGTGTCTTTTTGGTAGAATGATTTATTTTCTTCTGGCTATATACCCAGTAATGGGATTGATGGATCCAATAGTAGTTCTGTTCTTAGGTAAATCTCCAAACTACTTTTCACAGTGGCTGAAAAAATTTACATTCCCACCAATAGTGTATAAGCATTCCTTTTTCTCCGCAGCCTTCCCAGCATCGTTGTTTTTTGACTTTTTAATAATAGCCATTCTGACTGGTATTGAATAGTATCAATGAGATACCATCTCAAAAGAGATAATATCTTTTTGATTTGCATTTCGCTGACAATTAGTGATGTTGAGCATTTTTTCATATGTTTGTTGGCTGGCTGTATGTCTTCTGAGAAGTGTCTGTTCATGTCTTTTGCCCACTTTTTAATTGAGTCATTTGTTTTTTGCTTTTTGAATTAAGTTTCTTATAGATTCTGGATGTTAGATCTTTGTCAGATGCATAGTTTGTGAATACTTTCTCCCATTCTGTAGGTTGTCTGTTTACTCTGTTTATAGTTTCTTTTGCTGTACAGATGCTCTTGAGTTTAATTAGGTTCCATTTGTCAATTTTTGGTGTTGTCGCAATTGCTTTTGAGGACATAGTCATAAATTCTTTCCATAGGCAGATGTCCAGAATGGTGTTTCCTAGGTTTTGCTCTAAGATTCTTATAGTTTGAGGTCTTACATTTAAATCTTCAGTACATCTTGAGTTAATTTTTGCATATGGTGAAATGTAGGGCTCCAGTTTCATTCTTCTGCATATGGCTAGCCAGTTGCCAGCACCATTTATTGAATAGAGATATTATGACTTTTTTTTAATGGCAGTATAGTAGTTTGGTAAAACTTAATATTAGGGCCTAAGCAAAAAAAATATTTTTCTCTCAATACAAGTTTTAAGTTTGATACAATGAGCTGAGTGTTGTATTAAAATTTTCATTGTCCAGTGAGAAGGATAAACAAAATGCTGTCATACTCTATTAAAGAAGGCATTGTTTCCACAATGGCCAATCCTAAACAATTCATGATTATTGCGTATATTAATGAATAAGTAATATACTTGTTTTTGTGTGTGTATGACAAACTTAGTTATTGCTGAGTAATTTTTAGTCATTTATGTCTCTGAAAATTTTAATGGGCCAATCACTGATTTTTATTCAATCTGAAAAATCTGAGTATGGAACTGTAATTTGACTAGTGATCTTGCCTATCTTGAACATTTTTAGATATTATTTTTAGATTTTAGATAACATTTTTAGATATTATTTTTGCCTAAATATTTTAAAAGCAGGTAATAACTTTTAAATAAAAATATTATAAATGAAGGAAAGTTACCAGTGTAGGAGCCTCTAATATAGATTTCTAGCATACACTTCATGTGTATTTCCCAGATATTAGTAGTTTACTACCCGAAGGAAAATTTTCTATTGTCAAGACCAGAAGTCAGAAAAGGTTGTTATAGTAGTCTTAGCCCCTTCAGATTAGCACCATATCTTAAATATGTCTTTTTTTTTTTTTTTTTTTTTTTGAGACACAGTCTTGCTCTGTCTCCCAGGCTGGAGTGCAGTGATAGGATCCTGGCTCACTGCAACCTCCACCTCCCAGGTTCAAGTGATTCTTGTGCCTCAGCCTCCCAAGTAGCTGGGACTACAGGCACGCACCACCACACCTGGCTAATTGTTTGTATTTTTAGTGGAGATGGGGTTTCTCCTTGCTGGCCAGGCTGGTCTCAAACTCCTGGCCTCAGATGATCCACCACCTCGGCCTCCCAAAGTGCTGGGATTATAGGTGTGAGCCATGGCGCCTGGCCAGATGTCTTAAACACCTACAAATATCCATTATAAAAGTTGTAGCTTTTCATGTTTATGGAAATATATAAATTTGTAGAATTGGGATTGTGCCCATTAAGAGTCTACCCTAACTCATGCTTATCATCCATCATTCATTTCCTTTCCTTTCTTTATCCTAGTTTGCCACTGTCACTTTTCACTCACTGATCTTTGTTGCCTTTAGTGTAAATATGCCCTCTTCAGATGGCTGTGCCAATCCTTAGGGCCTTTTTTTCCCCGGATCAGAGGGAGTCCCTCTTGATCCTAGGTCATACATGGGAAATCCAAAGTCTTTTTTTTTTTTTTTTTTTTTTGAGTTGGAGTTTCGGTCTTGTTGCCTAGACTGGAGTGCATTGGCGCAACCTCCGCTTCCTGGGTTCAAGTGATTCTCCTGCCTCAGCCTCCCAAGTGGCCGGGAGTACAGGCACACACCACCACTGCCCTATTTCTTTGCTACGAAAAGCTGCCACAAAGAAGTAAAAAGTTACAGGAGGAGCTAAAAACTTACTCTACTCAATCTGCTCCAGAATCATGAATTGGAGACAGAAGTGATTGCTCAAAAAAGAAATAGTTATTTATGTATTCCCATACATGAAATTAGAAATTTGTTACTGCCCTTTTTCTGTCTTATTTGCTATTTAAAAAATATTTGCTGTTAATAAATAATGAATGAAGTGTTGCAGTATTAAATAAAGGGAGATCTCTTCGATTACCTTTTGTTTGCATCACTAAATAGAGAAAAAGGGTAAGGTTTTTAAAAAGAGCTCTATTCTACTTAATGATATATGTGTTTGAGCTGAGTTTACTAAGAACATCCCAAGTTACTTTTATTTCATAATATAGCCTTAGAATTTATAATTAAATACGCAACTTGTGTCATACGAAAAAAATTCTTATGCTTTTTACAGTAAATTTAATTAAGCATTTCTTGTAAGTTCATTTCAGTATCTATCATGGCTCACTAAAGTTGGAATTCAGTTGTAAAATGGTATATTAATTGCCTTTTGTATTAAATGAAATAAGAATCTCAAATATGCAAAGTCAGGAAATTTAATTGTGGTCTTCAATTGCTCATTCAATGCATTGGAAAACTGAATGCAGAAGTATAGAAAAAAAAAGGCCAAAGGTTGTTAAATGTAGCATATCACACACATTTCTCACTTTACTTAATGATCCAAGTGTTTATTACTGTGAGGTAAATGCACCATTTAAAGAATTATGGTGGAATTGTAAAACGTTAAAAACTCTAATTAATTTCGGTCTGAAGCATGCAGTGTGCTCATTTTGCCTAAAACATTTTCATTATCGTCAGTATTTTTCCAGTTATTAAGATAAATTCTTTCTTCATTGTGCAGCACTAGCATATTTTCTGTATTAAAAACACAGTTTTAAATGCTGTTGAGAGTTATATATCTAGCATATGTTTTTAAATGAATAAAAGAGTGTAGTTTTTTGACCACAGATGGAAGCGATGTAGTGTATCTGTTTTTCTACACTTGTTCCGTAGCTACCAACAGTTAGAACAGGTTGAGTATCTACATGTTTTTTCCCTAAAAGCTATATATTCTTACACTTTTAAAAGAAACATTATTAAAGTATAGAGATAATTCTGACTATTAATTTGGATCCAGTTATAATAACTGTTCCTTCTCTGGTTAGTAAAAGGAATATTTAAAATCTAAAGAAAATATCATAAGAATATAGAAAAATTTTAAGTTAGTGCCTGTCTGCACCGTCTCATTTCATTTTACTGTTGTACCGCCATGTATGTTTGCCTGCTATGAAGAACATATTTGGTAAAATAAAAACAAATGACATCTTCTCTTTGTATTCATAGAGTCTTGTAACTCTTACTTATTTCTGGAAATAGTTTGTTCATATGGCCAAATTATAAAGGGACTTAGTAAAAGAAAGCTATGTTTTCTGATTACGAAAGTAATCTATGCTCACAGTGGGAAAGCAAGAAAATGTGGCAAAGCACAGATAAGAAAATAAAAATCAATAATATCACCATTATGAACATTTTAGGTATTTAGGAATTTGGGGTAGAATGATGGAAAGCAAACTATTAATTATAGCTGTATATTTCAGTGTAGAGGCTACAGGTGCCTTGCATTTGTTTTCTCATAAAATCTTTGCCCATACATTTTACTTACTTTATTTGAATTTAGGAAACTTTCATTAGGTAGCCATTTTTATTTTCTGTTTCTTTAATCATTTTACTTTGAAATAATTTTAAATTTACAGAAAAGTTGCAAAAATAGTATAGAAATTTCCCATTTGCCTTTTATCCAGCTTCCTGTAGTATTGCCATTTTATGTAACCATACTACAATTATTGAAACCAAGACATTAACTTTGAGAGGTTACTACTACTCTAGGAACCATTTTTAAATTTTACCGGTTTTCTCACTAATGTCCTTTCTTTGTAGTCCAGGATTCCTCACTGCATTCAGTCACCATATCCCCATAGTCTCCTCCAGTCTGTGATAGTTCCAAGTCTTGTCATTCATAACCTTGACATTTTTTTTTTTTTTGAGACAGAGTCTCGCTCTATTGTCCAGGCTGGAGTGCAGTGGCGTGATCGCTGCTCACTGCAACCTCTACCTCCTGGGTTCAAGCGATTCTCCTGCCTCAGCCTCCCGAGCAGCTGGGACTATAGTCGCCCGCCACCACACCCAGCTAATAATTGTATTTTTAGTAGAGACGGGGTTTCACCATGTTGGCCAGGATAGTCTTGGTCTCTTGACCTTGTGATCCGCCTGCCTCGGCCTCCCAAAGTGCTGAGATTACAGGTGTGAGCCACTGTGCCCGGCCGACCTTGACATTTTGAAGACTACTGTTTAATTATATTGTAGAGGATTTATCTGATGTTTTCTCAGATTAGAATTAGGTTATACACTGTTGGGAAGGATACCACAAACCAGAGGTGATGTGCCATTTTTAATACATCGTATCAGGGTGTTAATATATATTATTGGTGATATTAACCTTGAACATTTGGTTAAGGTGGTGTTTGCCATGTTTCTCCGTTATAAAGGTACTTACATCAACATCTATAAAGATATAAAGAAGTAATAGGAGAGTTGCCCCTTTGTATAATCCTTTTATATAAAGGATTACAAGAGTTTAAGAAATCTTTTAAACTTGGCAGTCTACAAGGTAAACATAAAGTTATCTGTACTCATAGAGTGTAATTTGTATCCAGGTATTACCTGAGTGATATAAATTCCAGATGCTAAAATAGTTGGCCATTGTTAGGAGTTGGTTACGTCCTAAGAGGAAGGAAAAGAATGGATAGGTTTTATTAATTGGCATCAATTATTTGAACTATCATGAGAACTAAATCACATTTATAAATAAAGAAAAACAGAGGGTCTCTATCACAAATTGATAGTGCAAGCTGACTAACATTTAAACAAAATCTTGCAAGTTTTATTTGGTGATAAGATAAACATGGCAGTGTTTTTACTTAATTTCTCTGTTAGAATAACTCAGTCTCATATTGCCACCTGGAGTAGCAGCCCATTATTACATGGTCCATCTGTGCCTAGAAATTACCACTCTCACTGCAGTTCTGTCAATGTAAAAAGTGCAAGGCTAAGGAACCAAATTTTGTCATTTGATATTATAGGTGTTACTGTTAATTGAGTGCACGTTCTTGAAATTTCACATATAACTAGCAGATCTGCAAGGTTGTTATAGTCAGTGTGTTTTTTTAGAGTATGAATTAACAAGTTTAAACATTAAGAGGTAAGCCTGTCTACTTTCCAGCAGCCTCAAAGGGTACATTTTCTTCACGATTGTTTCAGAACACTTCATGAAACAAATGTCAAACTTGTCAGGGCTGTCACTAAGAAAATGATCCGTGTAGCCAGGGTCTTCTTTCATTGGGAAACAAACAGATGTCTTATCTCAGCAGAGAGAAAAAAAAAAACCCTGCTGTATATCAGAAGACATTTTTGCTTACCTGTAGTAAATAAATGCTTGGTAAAAAGCTTCCTTTGCAATTTTATTTATTATGCAGTCATTTATCAATTATATTTTATTTGCTGTCTGAGTTACTTTAATGATTTTTATTAATCTGGAACTGCGTATAAATTCTTACAAAAATTGACCTGCAATGTTAAAAACACAAATTAGCACTTCCAAAAAGACTTCCCTAGAGCTTTATTAGATCAAATTTTAATGTTTTTATTTATGATAAAATCTATTACTATTATTTTGATAATGTTATAGCAATTTTAATATTATACTCTAGCAATTAGAGTTGAATGCCTTTTTCACCCCTTCATAATTCTTTTCTGTACCAAGGTTACAGCTGTCTTTCTAAAAGGAAGAAAGAGATTGGCTCTTATTTGTTACATAAGTGACTTAACAGCATAAAAGGCAAGATGTTTTAAGACAAATCCTCAGCACAAAGAAAGGTGTGAAACAGTTATGTACCTGTCCTGAACAGCAGGCAGTGTTAGAAGGCATGCATTTATAAACTGTACTTTATTACTAAGAAAAATTCAACAACAAAAAGACAAACATTATATTAAGAGTGTTACTTAACTGGCATATCTATATATATCTTATCCATATATTTAAAACATATTCAAATTAATGGAAGTTGCAAATTTTTATTTCATTTAACCATGTTCCAGTAGCTTGTATCCATAGTTAAATATGAAAGCAAAGTATATAAGTACCTCCTAGTCCTCTGGGTTATTATTAAGTCTTTACATTTCTGTTTTGACTTAGGGCAGCAAGGTTGCTAGAGAAAACTAGATAGCCAAGCATGTTAAACCAGGAAGTCATATGGTGCAGAAACCTAGTGGACTGTGTGATAAAGGCTCCATCTTTATTTTATAAATTAAAGGATATGAGCTTGATAATGGCTATTTTGGCTCATGTTGCTTCAAACATTTTTGCTTATTTTTATTTTCAGTGTTGTTATAGTAAGTTAAGATTGCTAGAAGTGTGAGTACTGGCAATCTTAATTTACGATAGTTAAGTAAGAACAATATTGTGCTTTTCCAAATTATGTATTAATTCAGGCATACCTTTTATTCATTCATTATTCCACTGTTTCACATAGTTCAGAAAATATTGATTGGACTACAACTATATACTAAGTATGTCCTGTTAGATGGTAGGAATGTATAAGATACAGAATATAAAACCTTCCTTTGAGGAACATATGGACAAATTCAGTGCTACATATCAAAAATTTCTTGCCATCCGTACTTGCTGATTTAACACTTTCTAATAGTGTCTCTCCTGAAGAAGACAGGGGAAAGTGTAGAGTAAGATTTACTTTTTATTATAATGTAGTTAAAATGTAATCTCTAGGCTGGGTGCAGTGGTTCATGCCTGTAATCCCAGCACTTTGGGAGGCTGAGGCGGGGTGGATCACGAGGTCAGGAGATCGAGACCATCCTGGCTAACACAGTGAAACCCCGTCTCTACTAAAAATACAAAAAATTAGCCAGGTGTGGTGGCGGGCGCCTGTCGTCCCAGCTACTCGGGAGGCTGAGGCAGGAGAATGACGTGAACCTGGGAGGCGGAGCTTGCAGTGAGCAGAGATCGCACCACTGCACTCCAGCCTGGGCGACAGAGTCCGTCTCAAAAAAAAAAAAAAAAAAAAAAGTCATGTCTAGGAACTTTTGTCTAAAAGTGGAAACCACATGTTCATTAATAAATTTTCAAGAGTCAAACTTAATTGAATATATCTATTCACTGGAGATAAAATAGGGAAAAAAATGAAATGACACACAGTGGCTATCATACTTGGAAAAATATATCAAAGTTACATTGCCAAAATGTGTTCTACGTATCTATAATGATTCAGATTGGTTGATAATATTGATAATTTCTCTACTTTCCCAGTGTTAACAAAGTCTAAATCACAGATTCTGTTGAGTTTAGAGAAAAAAAGCTTTTTTCACCCACCTTAATCATTACTGGCAAGTGTGTAGTTTGTCATAGAAAACAAATATGCATACCTTGGTTTGCTTTTACTTAATAAAGTCAGTTCACAAAGTAGAGCTCAACAATTATTTAATTCAATGATTTAATTTGGTTTCATCAGATACAGAGATAGAGTGGTATGTTTGATGATACTGATAATTATTACTGTTGTCTAGAAATACTTAAATTGATGTTTATGCTTTAATTAACTCAGAAGAGTACCTTTATGTTGGTTAATAAAAATAAATAATCTTAAATGATAAGTCAGAAATATTAGGAAAGCAAGACTCTTTTGTACTTGGGTGTTGTTGAAGGAACATGTATGATGAGATGGGTTACAAATTGTAGGATGAAATATTTTTCCAGACTCTCATTATTTATACTTTGAAGGTTACCATTTAATACTGAACACAAGATGCACTTCATTTCTATGAAAGCAGACATTATGATGTCACTTCATCTATTCACCATGTTCCACAGGAACCTGCTATGAATTATGAGGCCACCACTTAGAATTGAAACTGTAGAAGATTGTAAGCATTCTAAGCCTGACATGCACATGCTTCCTATTTTAGACCTCACTGATCTTCAGATAACATATGGTGGTACAAGTAATTGGGAAAATTGGCACACCTGTCAAGAAAGTATACTAGATGGGACAAAAAAATGCCATGCTGGAGCACATGAAGTGTCTTAGAAATTAAATTTATTGTTTTTTATCAAGCAGTGAAGTAAAAATATCTAGCTCATCCCCTGCAAAGAACACTTTTCAGTGGCAGGTGTTTCCAAAGTAATTTTTAGGGCATTGTTAAAATTGGTTGCTTTTAAAAACATATAGAAAATTTTAATGTGTTCTATAAAACAGCACCTATTGCAAATATTTAAATGTTACATAATTTTACCATTTGTGTTTAGGATTATTGGAATCACAGTAGTTCATAGTTCTACAGATGCAGTTAAAATGTGTTAAGTATAGCTGATAAATGCCCTAAAGTTTATATTTTAATGTTTTCTAAAATTTATTTCACAGGAAGATGAAAATGAAGCTGAAAGAAAAAATATATCTCAGGAGCTCAACATGGAACAGAAAAATCCAAAGAAATAAAAGATTTTCTGTAGTGTTTTTGAAAAGTTTGCAGCTTATGTAACAGCAGATAAAATTTCTAATTGTAAAATGTTAAATTGTAAAATCTAATTTACAAAATGTTCTCAATAAAGTCATTCAAAATGAAATAGGAGCTTGTATTTGGAATTCGTATATTTTAGAGTAATTTCGACTTTTTTATTCAAAAGCTGGACCTTTAAAAGTTTTTAAAAGGAGAAAAATTCTTAACTCAAATTTGAGAACAGAGATAGAATGTTATTTTTTGTAACCTAACTGTTAACACATTTAAATGACCTAAAAAAAAAAAACTCTGAAAGTCTTTTTTCTCCTTACTAGACTCTGTGTTCTTCTTTAAGGGCCTTAACATAATTCTGTATCAATATAAAGAAAAACCAACATAGTGCAAAAATGAACAGGGAATGCTTGCACATGAAAATAGTTAAAACCAGTCAATGCCACAAGGAGAAATACTGTTTCCTGATTTCATCTATTTATGTATCACACTATACTCTAGGACTGCAGGGAAAGACTAAAAAGAAATGATAATTTGACACTCTGGCAGAAGTAATGCCTTGATTTATAATTTATAAAACATTTACTAAGGACCTGCTGTGTGCAAGGTCCCACCCACTATTCATGGACATTTCAAGAATAGTTCTTTTATGTATTTCTTTGGCTTAGAAATTTTTCAAAATTCATCTGTCCTCTATCTTTATCAGAGTTCTCAGTAACCAGCCTCTTTATTCTCCCCGGTTCTAATTTCCAAGCTGCAATTTGCCAACGACAGGAAGAGCAATGAATCTGCTTGCTATTTGCAGAGCCAAGTGTTTTTGGCCGATGTCTTTGTTTGATTATTTAAGGCAGAGTTTCTTAAAATGAGAGGCAGAACTTTGGGAGGCTTGTAAGAGAATGTGAGAATGGAATCAGTGTATTTGCCTTGAAGCCATATTATATGCATTCAACAAGCCCAATAAATGTGTGACAGCAGGACACGCTGGCAGCTATGATACATTGGGCTGAGATGGAGGAAACTGCAAGTAGTTAAGACAGAAAAATCAAAAGGATAGTCTCAAATAATCTCAGTACGCATGTCAGGAAAACAGCTAGATCCCACAGATGGGATCCCTGGACTAATGAATTCCCTGGATGAATTTTGAAGCAAAGACTTTAAGCCAAAGAAAAGGTTGAGATGGCAGTTCAGAGTCTGCAGGGAGCCTTTGCAATAAGCAAATATAAAAATTAATTTGACATTTTTCCCACATCAATTTATTTCAAAATACCCACATTCACATAGATTTGGGTTATATCGGTAGTTTTACTTTTAAAAAGAAGAAATAATACATCATTCACATAAAAGCTAACATGTTGCAGGTACTATGCTAAATGTTTAACGTTTCATGCCACTTAATTATGAACTTACAGGTTAGGTACTATTGCTTTTACCATTTTACCAAAGATCAATCCAAGGCTTAGACAGGGGAAATAGATTAACAAAGGTTATGTAACTTGTAATTGGCAGAGTAAGAGTTCAGACTCAAGAGTGTTACCACAGAATATCACACTTAATCATTGTGTAATACTAATACCATACGTCATTTGTTCCACTATCTTTCCTAAAAGTGTACAGTCTTATTAGCGCTTTGTTCATCACCTGCTTCCTCTTTAGTTATTTCTCTTCTCCAATCTCTTAGTTGCGCTTTAATTTATTTTGAAGACTTTGATTTAAGTGAAATAAGTGAAAGCATTGTAACCACTATTCTATGTGCTCCGTAACATGCTAATCCTGCTTTATGGTTGTTTTTTTTTTTAACATCAAGTTATGATGGAACAAGGATGGAAGCACCCATTTCTTCTCTAAGATTTTTCAAGAAATTTTTGGCCATATTTTTCAGCAGATTGTTCAGTTATTAGTATGCTGTTATCTCATCATTTCACACTTGCATTTATGAAATGAAACTTAGTGTGAGTCACAGTGACACTTAGCCACCTTGCAGGCATTTTAAATATTAAATTTAAATGGTATCTTTGATTATTTAAAACCCAGTTTTCCTTTTCACAAAGCTTTTCGAAATATATACCCCTTGGTTTAGGATGGTCAGTAATAAAGTAAAATCAATTTACATTTCCTTTAGGAAAAATTTCTGTATGAATCACTCAGATTTTTAGGGCTCATACCATTATGTTGTATATATACACATATAAATCTTAGAGTGCTACAAGATTATGTGACTGTGATTAAGCCAGTCACTTTATTTGAGTCAAATGTTGTATATTTCATATAGAATGTTTTACATATTAATCGGCTCAGGCTGCCATAACAAAATGCCTGAGTGGGTGGCTTAAACAACAGAAAATTATTTTCTCACAGTTCTGGAAGGTGGAAGTTCCAGATCAAAATCCAGCAGGGTTCAGTTTCTGTTGAGGACTCTCTTCTGGCTTGCAGATGGCCTGCATCCTACACAGCCTTTCCTTTGTGCACGCACAGAGAGAGGGAGGAAGTGAGTGAGCCTCTGGCGTCTTCCTGTAGGGACATTAATCCTATCAGATCAGGATTATGATCTCTTAACCTTAATTCCATCCTTACTGCAAATACAGCTATCCTGGGAGTTAGGGCTTCAACAAAGGAATTTCGGTGGGGTGGCGGAGGAGGGACACATTTAGTTCATAATACATTTAAATAAAGTCCAAGTACCTCTGTTATAATAATTCTGAGCTATGTTAAGAAGCACTGGAGCAAAATCCCAATGAAATGTCTATGGCAATATAGATTATATGTATTTAGGGAGAGTCCTTATAAACGTTAATAACTGGGATATCTATAAGTCGATTTCTAAAGAAGACAAACCACTAAAAAAAAATAGCTGTTTTGTTTACCTCTTTATCCCTATTATATAGCTCATTTTTTGGCCTATACTAGGTGTAACACTGCGACTGTAAGTCAGCCTGTAACTTGCACTGTAGAATACCCGAAAAACAAGAATTTCTTTATACATTATGATACCTGTATAATTTTTACTTACTGAACTGAACTATCTCCTCTTCATGCTAGTTATTTGAGTTGTATTTCTTCATACCTTCCAAGAATTTAAAAATAAAAGAACTTTAAATGAGTATTTGTTTCTATCATATTTAGGAAAAGCATGTTTTTTTAAATTGTATCCGGTATCATACTCTTTCCTCCAGTCTAGGGAACAAATAGCAGAAGCGGGAAGGGATATTATGCTACTCTTGAATGGAAATTGCTGGGCACTAAGATGCTCAAGTTTTTTAAATCATTCAACAAAGCTTTAGTAGGACCTACTATAAGATATACTGTTCTGCTTATCACTGGGGATTCAATGACAGACAAGCTTACTCTGCTGTTATGGTCTTGAAATTCTTAACTTTTGAAAAAGAGACCCCATGGTTTTACTTTTCACTGACCTCACAGATTACGTAGTAGATACCACTAATGTTTATACTCTTTAAATCAATTTTATTGGAGTATATTTTACATAAAATTCACTCATTTTGTATGTGCAATTCAATAAATTTCAACAAATACATATATTCATGTAACCACCTCTCCAAGATGTAAAGCATTTCCATCACCCAAAAAAGTTCTGTCGTTCAGTTTTGCAATCATTTACACACCCCCACTATAGCCACTGATCTACTTTCTTTATGTGTTTTCCCTGTTCTAAGACTTTGTACAAATGGAATTATATCATACACATCTTTTGTGTCTGGCTTTCTTCACTCAGCATAAAGTTTTGACATTCATCCAAGTTATTGCATGACTTCATTTCTTTTTATTGCTGAGTACTTTTTCATTGTGTGAATATACTACAATTATATTGTGTGAATACTAATACAAATGGCCAAAAAGCACATGAAGATATACTCAACATCATTAGTTATCAGGAAAATGCAAATTAAAACCACAATGAGTTACCACTGTATACCCGCTGAGATGTCTATAGCTCTGTTATCCAGTACAGCAGCTATTAAAAATGTGTAGCTGTTGAATACTTGAAATATGACTAGTCCCAATCGAGATGTGTTGTAAACATAAATATATACATCAGATTTTGGAGCTAGAGTGCAAAAAAGAAAATCTCCATAATTTTTATTCTGATTACATGTTGAAATGATAATATTTTGAATAGATTTGATTAAAATGTTAAAATGAATTTCAACTATTCTTTTTAAATTGTGGCTACTAGAAAATTTGAATTTATATATTATAGTTTCCATTGTTTTCCCACTGGACAGGCCTCCTGAGCTATAATTTGAAGGCTGATAATGAAATGTTGGTAAGGTTATGAAGCAACTGGAACTCTTATACATTGTTGGTAGAAGTGTAAAATGATACATTATTTTGGCAAAGAGTTTGGAAATTTCTTATGAAGTTAAACATACCCTTAATATATGACCCAGTAATTCCACTAATAGATATTACAAAAAGAAATGAAAGCATGTGCCCTCACAAAGATTTGTACATGATTTTTTTTTAAGATCTTGCTATGTTGCCCAGGCTGGATTTCAACTCCTGATCCTCCTACCTTGGCCTCCCAAAATGCTGAGAGTACAGGTGTGAGCCACTGTACTCAGCCTTGTACACGAATATTTTTAACAGCTTTATTTATGGTAGCCCAAAACTGGAGCTAATTTATTTTTCTTTTCAAGTAAAAGTCACACTTCATACTGGTTATTCTTTTCAGAAACCATTTGTCACACTAAGCTGTGTGGTGTAGTTCACCAAATTAGGGTTTGATCCTTGGTATTTTAGGGGGGAAATTTGATGTGTAATAATCATAGCAACAGTGTAAATGTTAGAAAGAATCACTGTCTATAAAACATGTTAATGAAAGACCTAAAAAAACTAAACAGTATACAAAATTTTTTACAAATCCAACATTCAAAAACTAATCAGTTCATATCTAGAGGCGAAAAGTAAAAAATAAAAATAAAATAGTGTATAATATCTTATTTGAAAACTTTTAATGTAGTTAAAGTTTTTAAATGATTTCACATTGTTTTAATGGTTTTTGAATGACCCTTGCAGTTAGAAATACATTTAAACTCAATTTTAAAATTATAAAATTATAGCTATATCTTCTGATAAACTGCATCTACTTTCCTTGGGATTAGAAAGCTTGAATGAGGAGAAAAGCAGAGGTGTGTGCCCAGTTGCTCCAATTTTAAGTCTATGAACAATTTTGAGTCTATGAACTGCTTTAGGTTTCATTTTTATACATACCATACCAAATAGGACATACTCTTCTCAGGATATAGTCATTTTTCATTTGTGAATTTCTAATCATCCAGATGGAATGAGGTGAGTCTGAGTAGATTTGTCCCTCTAATATTTTTTGAAAGGAGATAATGATATTCTTATTGCTCACTTTATGTATGTATATTCTTTCTGTAAAATGTTCTTAAGATTTTATACAAATGAAATTATGTTATACATACCTTTTGTGTCTGGCTTTCTTCACTCAGCACAAAGTTTTGAGATTCATCCAAGTTATTGCATGACTGTAATTATTCCTTACACTAATGATTTTCCTCTAAGCTTAAACAGTTGGAGGCATTTGATATGTCTGTACTCTCCTACATTCATTATAAATTTGTCTAGTTTTTTCCAGATGCAACAAACTATTCCTCTTTAAATTGAATGTATACCAAACAAAAAAGGGGAATCTTTCCTACAACTGCTTCTTTCACATGGCTACATCAGATTTATTTTGAAGCCCATTGAGAAGGAAGAAGTAAGTTCATTTCATTGCTTTGGCATTTCCCCAGTGCCTTGAGTCCTTGAGGCCTGCACATATTTCTATTGGTTGTGTGCTAACACTGCTTGGGACTGAAACAACGTACTTCTGACATGAGGCTAAATAAGATTCACTTTGAGTAGTGAAAGTTGATTAGAAAACTACTCCATTTCTCATTACCTCAAGAAAACAGTTTTTACATAACCATGAATGAGCAAATTTCACCCCCATCCCAGACTATCCTGAGCATTTATAGCAGGTAATAAATGTCTCCCCATGGTGAATTCAATGTGAAGTCCAAGGCTTTGTTATCTAGAGAGGAAGTTAAGTGCTAACAGCAACAGCATGAAAACACATGCAGCTATGGTATAATTCTGATTTGTTTTAGAAAAACTATTAATTTCCTTGTTACAAAGCCAAGTAAGAACAACCCTTTAAAACTGTTGAACCATGAAAGCCATTTTCCTTCAGGGTTTTAAATTTGGGAACAGACTCATGAAATTTATAGCTTTGATGAGATATTCTTTGCCTGCAGTCAAGATGAGAGCTAGATCATTGGTTTCCCAGCATGACACCTATGTGTTCTTGTGTGCACTAGATATCATTAAGCTCATAATAACACAGCCAGCATCACATTTAACATTTGAAAGGTTCACTTCTGTCTAGTAGTTTACATCTTTCATTTACACCTATTGCATGCTAAATATCCCACTCTAGAAAATGAGATACACTCTATCTATATTGATACTGTCGATGGAGTAAAAAAAAAAAAATTACTATTTTCATATCCATGACTTTCAAGCTGCAAAGAGTCAATAGATAATGACTTCTAGAAACAATAGATAATTCAATCAGATATTACATGTGTAAGTCTGAATATGAAAACCTTACCTGACATAATAAGGAGCAGAAAATGTGAATCTCCATGATGCATGTCAGTTCCAACTGTTAATCATTTTTAATATTATGTTTAATTGTAAAGGTGATGCAAGATTATTATTTCTTTTAAAGATAGATGAGCTCTTTCAGGATATTCTGATTTTAAGGCAATGAGAAAGGCAGCTTATTAGGTAGTACCTAATGATCAGAAACAGATAATAAACACTGCAGGAATCCGTCATCGTATGTTACATGATGAAATAACGTGAAAAAACTCTGAAGAAAAGAAAACTATTGTTTTCAAAATTCATTATTTTTTGACATTAGGCAATGAAATTGTGATTAAGGAACCTATTTCTGCAAGCTGTTTCCTTAAATTTGTGCAAATGTTTGAAGGTATTTTATCTATAAGTTTACAATTCCTTTACCATTTATTATTATCAACAATTTCAAACATATACAAGACTTGAGAGAAGAGTACAGTGAATCCCCATGTACTCAGGACCCAGATGAACAACTATTAAGATTTTTGTCATGCCTGCCTTATCTGTCCCTTCTTTCCCTTTCTACCAAATTGTCTTAAAGCAGATCCCAGACTGCCATGCTTTCTAACATGCATGTTTTTCTCTTCTCAACAATTCTTTTATTATTAAATATGTTTAATATATACATATTTTTCCATGGCAGATGCATATTTTGTTTTTGAATAATGTAAGACAGTCAATAGATTAATATATAATGGAAGACTGGATGACAGTACATTCTGCCTAATGCACTTCAGACTATGTTTTTAGTGAGATTCAAAAGAAGATTTTTGTTTTGATCTTTTTAATGGTGATGATGTAAGAAGCAGAAATTATACAGACTCTTAGTTCACATTTGCATTTTTTGCACCTTAGGCAGAAAAACAGAACTAATCAGAGCTACAGATCATAAAGGAGAACACATTTCAACCTCCAGAACATTGTGGAACTGAGATATCTTACTGATGATACTAACAAGGGACAAAACTAGCACATTCAGCAATGCCTTCAAAAATGTTACCTTGTTAGTAAAAATCAAATTAACAAATAGAACATCTGTTCGGGGTTATGATTCTTTCTCCTAGGGAATGCTATTTTTTAGACTATATATTTTTGGCAAGTATTGATTTGGGATTTATGTATTTTATTATATCTAACTCTAGAAGTCAGGAATAGTCAGTCTTACAGAAGATGTTTTAGTAGGTTTCCTTCATTGTCCCTAGACACATCACATTTGGGAGTTTCTTATTTCCTCATCCTAGTTCTAGTCTACCTTCCCTGGGGAACAATTTCTGCTCAAGACCTTTCCTTCACAACTGCATCTTTCCTAGACCCCTCTAAAATCAACCTCTTTTTCCTTCTCCCCTCAAAACCCAGAATCTCTTTGCCACGGATTCCACATCCTCCTTTCAGTTATAACACAAGAAAATAGTTGAAAAATATGGTGAGTAAATTCTTCATGAGTATATTAGTCAGGCTAGACTAGGATATGCTATGAAAACAATCCCTGACATCTCGGTGGCTTAAACAAACAAAAGTTCACTTCTCACTCACACCACTGCCTGATGTGAATCAGGTGGCTCTTCTTGGAGAAGAACTGCCTCATGGATTCGTGTGTTCATATTGCAACTTCACCATTTGAGTGTTCTTCGTGGAGAGCAGTAGGGTGGGGGCTGGGGTGAGATTGAGAGAATGAAGAATCAACTCATATTTCATTCCTTCAGACTCTGCTGCATCACTTCCATCCACATATCTAGTGGCAAGAACTGAGTGCCATGGTTCCAACCTAAGGATAAGGGAAGCTGAGAAAGGTAAGGTGGTCTTGGTTGTGTGCCCGATAAGAGGCAACACTGCTAACTAAACACAGAGCATTGAATATATCTCAATTCCTTTTCTTGTCATTTGAAAACTGTCTTATCATATTTCCCCCTCTACCCAAAAGCACTGTAATATATGGCATGACTCTTAAAGGCATTGGGTGTTTATTTTATTTTATTTTATTTTTATTTTTATTTTTTGAGACAGAGTCTCACTCTGTTGCCCAGGCGGGAGTGCAATGGCGCAATCTCGGCTCACTGCAAGCCCTGCCTCCCGGGTTCAAGCGATTCTCCCACCTCAGCTTCTCGAGTAGCTGGGATTACAAGCACCCCTCATCACACCCAACTAATTTTTGTATTTTCAGTACAGACGGGGTTTCACCATGTTGGCCAGGCTGGTCTTGAACTCCTGACCTCAGATGATCCACCTGCCTTGGCCTCCCAAAGTGCCGGGATTACAGGTGTGAGTCACTGCACCCGGCCTAGGGCATAGGTTTTGAATTAGACCAGCCTGATTTCCAATCCCAACTTCAACACTTCTTGTGTTACCCTGTGCAAGTAACTTAACCTGTCTAAGCCTTAGTTTTCTAGGCTGTGAAATAGAGATAATATCCAGGTTTCATGCTTTTCTACTTTTATTGTGGTAAAAAACACATAACATTTACCATCTTTACCATTTTTAAGTGTTCAGTACAGTCATGTTAAGTATATGCATATTATTATACAACAGATCTCTATAACTTTTCATCCTGCAAAACTGAAACTCTGTGGCCACTGAACAAAAGTCTTCTTTCTTCTCGCCCCTCAGTCCCTGGCTACCACCATTCTCCTTTCTGTTTCTAAAAAGTTTGACTACTTTAAATACCTCATATAAATGAAATCGCACAATGTTTGCCTTTTGTGACTGGCTTATTTCACTTAGTGTAATGTCTTCAAGGTTGATCCATGTTACAGCATATGATAATATTCTCTTTTTAAGGCTGAAAAATATTCCATTTTCACACACTTTTTTTTATTCGTTCGTCAATGGACATTTAGTTTGCTTCTACCTTTTGGCTATTGCAAATTGTGAATAATACTGCAATGAATATGAGTGTATTCAATTATTTTATCTACAAACCCAGAAGTGACATTGCTGGATTATATAGTAGTTTTATTTTTAATTTTCTGATGAACCTCCATGCTGTTTTCATAGCAGCTGCACCATTTACATTCCCATCAACAGTGCATAAGGGTTTCAATTTTTCCGCATCTTTGTCAACACTTATTATTCTCTGTTTTTTAGGGTAGAGGCCATCCTAACAGGTGTAAGATGATGTCTCATCATGGTTTTGATTTGTGTTTCCCAATGATTAGGGATGCTGAGCACATTTTCATATGTTTTTGGCCATTTCTTCTTTTGAGGAATATCTATTCGAGTCCTTGGCCCATCTTTTAATTAGATTATTTGTTTTTGATTGTTGTTGAGTTGTAGGAGTTCTTTATATACTCAAGATATTAGTCTGTTATCAGATATGTGGTTTGAAAACATATAATATATAATGTCATGTTATATAATATGTACTATATATGTATGTTATATATGTATTATATATTATATATGTCATATTATATATTATATAATACATTATATAAACAAATATATACGCATATACACATATATTATGTAATATATTATATAATATATTATATATGACATATTATATATTATGTATTATATATTATATATGACATATATTATATTATATATAACATATATAATATATATGACATATTATATATTATATTATATATGACATATGATATATAATATATATGACACATTATATATTATATAATATATATGACACATTATATATTATCTTCCATTCTGTAGGTTGCCTTTCACTCTTGATTGTTTGATGTGCAGAAGTTCCTAAGTTTGATGTAGTCCTGTTTATCTCTTTTTGCTTTTGTTGCCTGTGCTTTTGGTGTCATATCCAGAAAATCATAGCCAAATTCAATGGCATAAAGTTTTTCTCCTATGTTACTTCTGGGAGTTTTATAGTTTCAGGTTTTGTGTTTGAATCTTTGGTTCATTTTTACTTGATTTTATATATGTTGTAAGGTAACGTTTTTGCATGTTGATATTTCAATTCTTTTTTGCATGTAGATATTCAGATTCATAGCACCATTTGTTTAAAGCATGCTTTTCTTCTTTACCCTGTTTTTCTGTCTTGGTTCATGAAACAGGAACTTCTTTAAATTCTTTTAAACTCTCACCCTCTTGGGCAGTAATTGAGGAAAGGACTTCCACCTTTCTCTCTTGCCTATTCCTAGCTGCATTCCATTGTAGGAGAGACTTTTTGGATTACTGTTTATGTTTCACATCGCTTGCTTCACTCCTCGGCCATGTGATAGCCTCATATCAGAACCCAGGTGAGTGAGTCAGTACAATTTAGTGGCAAAATTGTATATAGCCTATTTTCAAGTACAATCCAGCTTTACCAGAAATAGGCTGATGTCATATTTTAAATTTCCACTTGGCTTCTTTGTATGCTTCTCAATTGGTTCAGAATCCAGGGAGAATAAGCAGTGACGTAGTAACCAGGCTTGCTCAGAACCTCAAACATAATTTTTAATAAGGATTAAAAGAGATGATATATATAAAGCACTTAGCACGGCCTGTTCCATCATGCATATTCAATAAGAGTACTGACTATTTGGGGTCTATCAACTGCACTTCTTCTTTCACTGACACATTCTCCAGAGACTGGATCACTACTTTAGTTTTATTACTGCTCCCCAAATTATACCATCCATTGTGACCATTCTTCTGCTTTAATATTGATGATTGTTTCTTAACTCATTCATCAAACAGTCTCTATTATGAGACACACACTGTGTGGAGCACTGTCTCCGCCCACAAACAGCTCATGGTCTGGTAGGAGCGACATACAGACACGGAAAGTTGTCATGAGTAAGCGCTCGACAGAGCTTGATAAAGGGTGCCATAGAACGCAGAGTTGAGGAAGCTACATAAACCTGGGGGTGGGAAAACTTTCCATAAAAACGATACTTGAGTCTACCTTTGAAGGCAAGGGATTTCATCAGATGTAAATAGTGGGAATACTGTTTCAAAGGGACAAAATAGCAACGTGCAATGTTAAAGAGTTTTCAAAGGTTAAAGATGCTTCTGTGTGTCTGGATCCAAGAAAATGCCAGGCAGAAAGTGCTAGGCCCAGAGTCTGGGAATATAGGATGAGACTTTCTTGTGAAAGGCTTTGGGGGTTTGCTTGAAACACTTGGATTTAGTTCTGCAGAATTGGATACATATTAAAATCACATGGGGCTAAGGAACTAGCTATGATGACTACATAACTTTGTAAACGTAACTAACGCCGCAGAACTGTACACATAAAATGATTAAAATGGCAAGTTTTATGTTGTATATATTTTACTACAATTTTAAAAATTAATAATGGAATATGCCAAAAAACGTTGAATTGTATACTTTAAATGGGTGAATCATGTGGTATATGAATTACATCTCAATAATTTGTTTGAAAAAAAACATTTATAACCTAGGCAATATAGCGACACCTCATCTCTACAAAAAATAATTTTTTAAAAATTAGCTGGGCGTGGTGGTGCATGCCTGTTGTTCTAGATACTTGAGAGGCTGAGACAAGATGATCCCTTGAGCTCAGGATTTTGAGGCTACCGTGAGTTGTGATTGCGCCACTGCACTCCAGCCTAGGTGAGAGAAAAAGATTCTGTCTCGGAAAAATAATTTAAAAAAAAAGATTTAAGCTTTAAAATAATAAAATCGCATGAGGAGCTACAGAAACAAACAAACTAACTAACCAAAACCTGACCCTTGACCAATTGGAGGTGGGCCGAGCATCTGGCACCTTGAAAAGTACTCCAGGTGATTCTAATATGCAGTCTTGGTGCAGAATCACTGCTATAGACATGGAGAACCAGTGACAAATTTTAATCTGGAGAACAAGATGATCAGGCTTGCATTTTAGGCAACCTGGTCTGTCAATTGTGTGAATCATAGATCCCTGGCCTTTCTGCTCAGATCTTTCAGGAGCCACAGGAATGCTCACAGAGATGTTATGCATAGCAGCCAGAACATGGAAACAACTCGAATGTTGCTCAGCTGGCAACTAGACAAACAGACTCTGGTATATTCATACAATGGAAAGCAACTCATCAATAAAAAGCTCCCACTACCTTGGCCGTATTAACCCTATGTATTTCTAGTGCCTCAAACTATTTGCCAAGGCAGAATCTGCCTTGTTTTTTTGGCTGTCCTGCCAAGCCTATCTCTATTATTATTATTATTATTATTTGAGATAGGAACTTGCTTTGTTGCCTAGGCTGGAGTGCAGTGGTGTGGTCATAACTCACTGCAGCCTTAAACTCCTGTGCTCAAGCAATCCTCCCACCTCAGCCTCTTGAGTAGCTGGGACTACAGGCGCACATCACCAAACCTGGCGAATGTTGTATTCTTTTGTAGAGATGAGGTCTCACTATGTTGTCAGGGCTGGTCTCAAACTCCTGGCCTCAAGTGATCCTCCCCCGCTTGGCCTCCCAAAATGCAAGGGTTAGAGGCATGAGCCACAGCTTCTGGTCCCAAGCTTTTCTATTCACCTCAGCAATATCACTCTCCAATTGTCACCCAAGCCAGAATCCTCATTCCTTTTTCCTTAATTTATAAAAGTTATGATTTACATATAATAAAATTTATACTTCTAATTGCAGTTCTGTGTTTTCACAAAATGCACAGTTGTGTAACCATTACCACAATTAAGAGAGAGAAGAGTTACATCACACTCAAAAATTCCCTTGTGCCCCTGTGTAGTCAACTGTCAATGCCTCCTCTGTGCCCCAACCTCAGACAACCACTAGTCCATTTTCTGTCTCATACTATTGCCTTTTTCAAAGTAGGGTATAAATGAAATCATACAATATGTAGCCTTTTGAGTGGGCTTCTTTCACTTAAACTAAATCATTCATGTTGTTACATCAGGCGCTCATTCCTTTTTATTGCTGAGTAATGTTCCATTGTATGGGGGTACCACAGTTTTTTTACCCATTCACCAGCTGAGAGATATGTGAGTGGTTTCCAGTTTTTAGTGATTATGAATAAAATTGCTATAAACATTTGTGTAAGGATCTTTGTAATGGCATAGTTTTTATTTCTCTTGTAAGAAGTATACATTCAAATTCATAAGATTCTGTAACAGCTTACATTCCCACCAGCAATGAAAATTGTTACAGTTGCTTCATATCTCTACATCTCACTAGCACTTGGGATTGCCAGTTTTTTGTTTTTGATTTGCTTTGCTTTGTCTTGTTTTTATCCATTCAAATGAGTTTGTGGTGGTATTTCATTGTGGTTTTAATTTGTATTTCCCTAATGACTAACGATGTTGAACAGTTTTTATGTGCCTATTTGCCATCTATATATAATCTCTGCTGAAATGTTTGTTCCAATATTTTGTCCGTTTTTCTATTGGGTCGTTTGCTTTCAAAGTCATTTTTTAATATCCCTGAGTGCTTTTCTCTATGACTGAGGCAGTCAGTTGTTCTTTCATGGTAATAATCTAATTTTCTTTTTCCCTCATGTTTTCTAGAACTAGTAGCATCCTCTTGTTATATTCATTTGCCTTTCTTTCTTTCTTTGAGGCTATTCTCTCATAAAGTCAATGTCTTCAAACACCCCCTCTTCATCTAATGAAGCTTTGAACTCTGGCCTTTAACTTCTTCCTCTAGATAATTCAGACTTCCTCATTAATACACATGGCTCCAACCCTGCATTTAACTGAGGTTATCTTGCAATGTCTTCTCTCCTCTATTCTCCCAAATATACTTTCCTCCCTCTTTCTCTCCCTTTGAAGGGCTTTAGTAGAGAGTAGTGGTGTGTTACTCAACTCCAGCTATTTCTCTCTTCCAGTAAGGCTGAGATTTTTTTTCTGCTAACGTGCCTAAAGGTAACCTCATTTCACCACCAGAGGAATTCATGTCTACCACCATAACCACCTAGGCTAGTCTACGCGACAGGGCCAGGCCCACAACCTGGACTGTGCTTCCTTGCCTGTAGTTCTCCACCTGTAATTCTTTTCAATAGCAGAGTCCCCTAGGGCTTTACTCTTTATTAATTTATTTAAAAATATCTATGACTTTCAGGAGCATGTCTATTATGAGAGAGAAATCCCAAACCACTTTATAAACACATAATCCACAAATGCTCATTGAGGCTTTAGTTTTGCTACACTACTTGTGTCAGAATGGAGAGCAAAATGATACCGAAAGCTCTAAGTGAGTCAGAGAAACTCTTAAGGTTGCCCCTGTCAAAAAGAAAGAGAGGAAGACATTTGTCAAAGGTGGCAAGATAGATTTTATTTAAGCTAGTACAGCAGTGGAGAGAGACTCCACTACGCTGAGACAAAAAGCAGGAGGCCTTTTTAACTCTGGAATGTGCTAAAGAAAACATACTGAAGGACGTTATGAGGCAAGGTCTGTCAATGTGATTAAGCCATCCAGTCTGCCAACTGCTGCTATTTAAATTAGGTTCCTATCCTCCTACAGAGACTGGGAGCTAGGGACCCTATCTGTCTTGATGGTTACATTTCAAAGGGATGACTCCTAGGTCCTTGAGAAAGACATTTCTGGTTGTAGAAGATTTACATCTCAAAGGAGCTGAGAAAGAATTTACAATTGCAAGTTTTCTAAAGTAAATGCTCTAAGAGAAGGGAGGTCAGGGGCCAGGTTCTAGTTGGAAGAAACAGTAAATTCTTCTGGCAGTGTTGAGGTTTCTCAGACAGACATTATAGGGGGCCTGATATCATCATCCTAGGGACATAGCCTTCAGTGGACAGAAGCCATGCTAGAATTTGTTCAAGTCTCCTACTCTGGGTGATGGCAAAGTCATCTGTGTCAAGAGTTTTACAGTCCTCACCCCCACGTTCCCTACCTCCTGATATTTATACCTTTGTTTAATCTTCCCTCTCTGAGTGCAGGTGAGAGTTATGACTTGCTTCTATCTAAGTGATTATGATAAAGATGGCAGGATGAACATGAATCACATATGTAATTATGTTACATAAGATGGTAATGCCTGGCTAGGCATGGCGGCTCACGCCTGTAATCCCAGCTTTTTGGGAGGCTGAGGCAGGCAGATCACTTGAGGTCAGGAGTTCGAGACCAGCCTGGCGAACATGGTGAAACCCCACCTCCGCTAAAATTACCAAAAAATTAGCCGGGTGTAGTGGTGCATGCCTATAGTCCCAGCTACTCGGGAGGCTGAGGCATGAGAATTATTTGAACCCAGGAGCCAGAGGTTGCAGTGAGCCGAGATCGTGCCACTGTACTCCAGCGTGGGTGACAGAGTAAGACACTGTCTCAAAACAAAACAAAACAAAACAAAACAGATAGTAATGCCTGTCTTGTGAAGACACTTGTTATGGTCTGAATATTTGTGTCCTCCCAAAATTCATAGGTTGAAATCCTAACCCCCAAGGTGATGGTAGGTGGGGACTTTGGGAGATGATTAGGTCATGAGAGTGGAGCCCTCGTGAACAGGATTAGTGTCCTTATAAAACAGTCCCAGAAAGCTGCATGATTCCTTCTACCTTGTGAGGACACAGCAAGAAGGCACCATCTATGAACCAGAAAGCAGGTCCTCACCAGACACTGAGTCTGCAGGCACCTTGATCCTCGTCTTCCCAGCTTCCAGAACTGTGAGAAATAATTTACCATTGTTTATAAGCCACCAATTTATGGTATTTTGTTATAACAGCTTGAACAAACTAAGCCAAGGCTCTCTGCTCATTTGCTGACTTTAATGAAAGGACACCCAAGTGGCAAGAACTGAAAGAGGCTTGTAGGAATTGGGGATGGCCTCTAGCCAGCAACCTGCAAGATTATGAGGCTGTCAGTCCTACAACTATAAGGAAATAAATCCTGCTGACAACCTGAGTGAGTTTGGAATGCATCCTTTCCCAGTGGAACAGTTGGATGAGATGCATCCTTGGACAACACTTTGATTACAGTCTTGTAGATGACCAAGCTAAGTTGTGCTCAGACTCCTGACCCACAGAAACCATGAGATAATAAATGTGTGTTGTGTTTAGCTAAGTTTGTGGTAATTTGTTACACAGCAACAGATAGCTAAAACAGTTGATGTTTCCAAAAGCAGTTTCAGTTGAACATATTCCCACATCACCATGTACCATGAGAGAAAAAAAAAGTTTTCACATCTTTCCACATCAGTTTGGGAAATGTTGCTTTCTGTATCCTCTACCCCCTTAGAAAGGCACAGTGTATTCTGAGAAGTACAATGAAGAAACCTTGTTACATTGGAGCTGTTCCAATATTTTTCCATTATGAAGCCCTATTCAGTTTTTTTTTTTTTTTTAACTTCTAGTAATAGCCTATAAAACTACTTCTCAAATTATCTCACCACAGAGTGGTTGGAAAAAGCAAGTCTTCAAGCTGGGGAATGCATTCCCCTGAGGTACATTAAGACCTGCAAAACACACTTGCCCATTGTAATTTTAAGGTAATCAACTTCCAGATTCTCAACTTCCTTATATTTTCTTTTCCAGACTGACCTGCCAAGAATACTCCGGAGGAGTCTTCAAATCAGTTTTCCATTCCTACTTTACAAAAAAACATCCCTCCCATCCATCCCCAATAAATCTATAAATGACAATCAAAAGGACAATTTGAAACATTGGTTCCATATTGAGAAAGTGAATGACTTGAAGCCTGGGTATTGAATTTTTTCACAAACCAGATTCTCTCTCTCTCTCTTTTTTTTTTAAATCCATTTTTATTTTAGATCCAGTGGGTACATGTGCAGGTTTGTTACAAGGGTAACAAACTGTAATGCTGAGGTTTGGGCTTGTACTTATCCTGTCACCCGGATAGTGAACACAGTAACTTTTAGTGTCCCCAGTGTCTACTGTTCCCATCTTTATGTCCATGTGTACCCAAGATTTAGCTCCCCCTTATAAGTAAGAAAATGCAATATTTGGTTTTCTGTTCCTGCATTAACTCACTTTGGATAGTGGCCTCCAGCTGCATCCATATGGCTGCAAAGAACATTTTTTCATTCTTTTTCATGGCTTCATAGTATTCCATGGCATATATGTATTACATTCTCTTTCTCCAATCCACCATTGATGGGCACCTACTTGATTCTATGTAAATAGTGTTGCAATGAACATGTGAGTGCATGTGTCTTTTTGGAAGGACATTTATTACAATTTCCCTTTAGTATATATCCAGTAATGAGATTGCTGTGTCAAGTGGTAGTTTTCTTTTAAGTTCTTTGATAAATCTCCAACTGCTTTCCACAGTGGCTGAATGAATCCCATCAACAGCGTATAAGCATTTATTTCATTTTTTGCAGCCTTGCCAAAATCTGTTATTTTTTGACTTTGTAATAATATCCATTTTGACTGGTGTGAGAGGGTAGCTTATGGTGGTTTTGATTTTCATTTCTTTGACAATTGATGATGTTGAGCATTTCTTCATATTTTTGGGCTGCTTGTATGTCTTCTTTTGAGAAGTGTCTGTTCATGTCCTTTGCCCACTTTTTAATGGGTTTCTTTTACTTATTTGTTTAAATTCCTTATAAATTCTGTATATTAGTTCTTTTTTGGATGCATAGACAAACCAGATTTCCTATTCTTTACTTTCACGTTGCAGAAGAGCTTATAGCATGGGAGGGGTTGATGTGGATCATTGGAAAATACAGTCTGCCACAAATGGACATAAACGAAAGTCTCCTTATAGATAGTTAAGGTAAAATGATATGTCTAGGATATGTCTAGGCACATCACTCATGACAGTAAAACCGAAAGCTCTGAGCTTCTCTTGCTAAAGGCTGCCCGAGTGTGGCCATCAGTCATGAGGAAAGAAAGAAGCTGAATAAGTGCTGGGGTTCATGTATACCCCGAGTTAACTCTTACTGCAAAGCAGGGAGGGAGCAGGTAATGAGGGAACCTAGCTCCATGCCAAACCTCTTGACATTGAGTCCTCACAGCCACTCTAAAGTTTAAGTGGATTATTATGCATGTTTTATAAGTGTAGGAAATTACATTTTGATAATTTGCAAAACCAGAACTTGAACCCAGATTTGGGGCTTCATATCCAGTGTGCTTTTAATACCATCACGTGAGCTTTCCCCACTTCAGCAGGAAGGCAGCAAACCAACCCATTTCCCTTTCCTTTGTAAGGCAACTCCTTAGGTTCCTTTTAAAGAGGTGTTCCTTCTCCAGGGGATCTGGAGAGCACTGGGCTCCCAGCGTGATTTAGATGCAACTTAAGTCCCTGAGGTGTAAACCTGTTCAATTACATACTTAACTTGTAAGCATAATAGCAGGGCATTTTTTTTTTTTAACCAAATGAGAAGTTTATAAAAAGACTGATGGGATTCTGGTGATCAGAAAGTACTTTTCTCTTTCTTTCCCTCCCTCCCTCCCTCCCTCTCTCCCTTCCTTCCTTCCTTCCTTCCTTCCTTGACAGAGTCCCACTTTCTCACCCAGGCTGGAGTGCAGTGGCGTGATCTCGGCTCACTGAAACCTCTGCCTCCCGGGTTCAAACGATTCACCTGCCTCAGCCTCCCGAGTAGCTGGGACTACAGGTGCGTGCCACCACATCCAGCTAATTTTTTGTATTTTTTTTTTTTTTTTTTTTTTTGAGGCGGAGTCTTGCTCTGTTGCCCAGGCTGGAGTGCAGTAGCACAATCTCCGCTTACTGCAAGCTCCGCCTCCTGGGGGTTCAAGCAATTCTCCTGCCTCAGCCTCCTGAGTAGCTGGGACTACAGGCACCCGCTGCCACGCCTGGCTAATTTTTTTTTGTATTTTTTAGTAGAGACGGGTTTCACAGTGTTGTCCAGGCCGGTTTTGAACTCCTGAGCTCAGGAAATCCTCCCGCTTTGGCCTCCCAAAGTGCTAGGATTACAGGCGTGAGCCACCGCACCTGGCCTAATTTTTTGTATTTTTAGCAGAGTTGGGGTTTCACCATATTGGCCAGGCTGGTCTCGAACCCTGACGTCGTGATTTGCCTGCCTCGGCCTCCCAAAGTGCTGGGATTACAGGCATGAGCCATCGCGCCTGGCCAGGAAGTACTTTTCTTTTTTTTTTTTTTTTTTTGTTGTTGTTGTTGTTGAGATGGAGTCTCGCTCTGTCACCCAGGCTGGAGTGCAGTGGCGCGATCTCGGCTCACTGCAGGCTCCGCCCCCCGGGGTTCACGCCATTCTCCTGCCTCAGCCTCCCGCGTAGCTGGGACTACAGGCGCCGGCCACCTCGCCCGGCTAATTTTTTCTATTTTTAGTAGAGACGGGGTTTCACCGTGTTAGCCAGGATGGTCTCGATCTCCTGACGTCGTGATCTGCCCGCCTCGGCCTCCCAAAGTGCTGGGATTACAGGCGTGAGCCACCGCGCCCGGCCCAGGAAGTACTTTTCTAATAAATGATGGTATGGCTGAGAAATATTTACAGAAACTGAAAAATACAACATTATTTAAATGATGTAAGTCACTCTAAGAACTGAGACACACCAGCTTAATTTACTATGACTTTGTTTATCCATTCCTAAAGTATATTCAGTAGTTACATAGCACATGAACAAGTTAAATAAGATACCCAAGTGCAGGTGCTTCATTGTCTCTGAATGAAATATACCAGGAAAAAACAATGACAAAAGACATTGTGATTTTCTCTGGAATTTCTCATGTAAGATGAAATACAGAGGCATATATGATCTACTTGTATAAATTTATTTCTCTATAGCTGGCCTAGTCCCCAAAGAAGGATACATGGCTTATAAAATGCACAAAATACAATAGAAGAAAATAAACATAAGTAAGTAAAATCAGGAACAGGTAAAATATAAATTTGAATCCAAGGTTAAGACTGGAGAAAAGTAGAATGCAGACAGCTATGTCCTACTGAGTTATTAAAGTCAAGTTGCAAATTTGGCTCTGGGCTTCCTGGAGGCTAAACAGCTAGAAATTAATGGATATACTAACAGATTTTGATATGTTATCAGTGGGAAAAATGTATTTTCCATTAGCCGTCTAATTCTTTAATACTTCACACTAAATATCCTTTGCAGATAAAGTTTAAATATGGAAATTTTGTGCAAAATAAAGGGTTTGCTAATTAGAAGGAAATGTATAAAGAAGCATGTTTACAAAAGTGTTTCTCATTATGAAAACCGATGGTTTCAAAAAACATATTATGATAAGGAAGAGAGTTTCAAAGTGTTCCCAGGTTAATCTGGGGAAAAGTAACCAAAAGCCTGCTGCTTTGAAGGTTTAATCCAAGATGCTTATCCAACCTCTTTGTTGAACACATCTTGCAAATAAGGCCTTCTCAGAAGATTCACAGCATATTCTGTGGGAGCTTGAAATGTCATCAGAACAGGCTTTCTGATGATATTATGCAGGCGTAACATCCTAACCGTTGGGGTGAGGGTGGAAGAGGAAGATAGCAAGATTGTTTCATTGCCTGGTTCTTCTGCTGTGCTACATAACAGCTTTTCTGGCAACGACCATAGGCATAACTTAAAGAGAAAACAAAACAAATAAACAAAAGAAAGAAAACAAGAAAGCTTGACAGGAGCCCTCCACACAAATTCTTGACAGAAATCCTTGACAATTATGGGTGTTAACAAAGCATTTCAAAAGACGATAGAATTATGACTCTCATACAGATAAAAAACAAATGCATGTTAAAGATTTTATTTAACTCCTTGTTAAGCAAAGAACCAGAGAAATGTTACCATCAGTTCAAAGGAGAATCCAAACAGCAGACACATTTATAGATCAGTAATACCGAAATGAATTTTAAAATGGACCTATAAGTGGCTTTTCCATGGAGGAGGAGGGCTGTTCCCCCACCAGACAATTCAGCTATATGTCCACAGACATTATGATTTGCTTTGTCATCAATTATACAATGGCTCAAAGGTAATGAAAGGCTAGAATTAGATAACCCTGGAAAGGTATCTCTAAATGAGGCACTGTTTTCCACTGGAAATACTTAGTAATCTTATTTGTTTGCTCTGAATTTCCTTATTCTGGTAAGTAAATCTGACCTCCATCCTGGACACTCCACTGGTACTAGAGACACAGCCAGGTGGGAGGGGGTCCCTGGAGAAACTCCAACTAGCCTGCCCACTGGGGTGGAGCCTCGGGAAGTTCCCCGTTTGCAGCAGGGAGGAGCCTGGCCCCTCCTCTTTCTGCGTGGAACTTGGGATTCAAACTGCTAGGCGGGAAGAATTCTAGCAGAGGGACTCTGGCCTTATGAGAGTTCCTGTTTACCCCTTTTTTCCCTTTTCACCCAATAAAATCCTGCTTTACTTGCCCTTTAAACCATCTGCAAGCATAAATTTTCATGCCTGTGGGACAGACAAGAACCCCGACTTTGGCTGAACTAAGGAAAAGTTCTGCAACATTTTTTTTTTTGAACATTTAAAAGCAAGTTTTTATTTGTTTATTTACTTATTTTTAGAGACAGGATCTCACTATGTTGCCAAGGCTGGCCTCAAACTCCTGGGCTCAAGGATCCTCCTCATCCTCTCGAGTACTGAGACTGTAGATGCCCACCACTGTGTTGGGCCTTTTTAAATTGAAAATTTTAAGGGAAGCACAAAGTTTATTAGTTTCAGAGAAAGTCAAATGATGTACATGGGGGATATTCATGAGTTATCCCATGAACATACAAAAATAAATGCCATTTTACCTCCTTTTTAAACTTAAACAGCTATAGGAACTTGCATTCTTGATTTTTTTTTCAAACGTACAATTAAGTTACTATTGACTGTAGTCACCCTGTTGTGCTATCAAATAGCAAGTCTTATTAATTCTTTCTATGACGGAACACTTTACTGTCTACTATCCCACAATGATATTCACCCTTGTGTAACTCATCTTTTCCAAACCAGGCTTTCTCAATTTCACCATCCTTACCTCCCGACAGCACATCTGAGGCCCATCTGAAGAATGGTTACCAGAGGCTGGGAAGGGTAGTGGGGGATTGAGGGGAGGTGGGGATGGCTGAACTCTCATGAGTTCAATTGTTTTCATTTTTAGACCCCACAAATAACTAAGAACACGCAATGTTTGTCTTTCTGTTCCTGGCTTATTTCGCTTAACATAATGATCTTCAGCTCCATCCATGAAGTCCTGCAACATTTTTGGTGCCCAAGATGGGGCTCAAAAAGCGGTGGGTGAAATGGGGAATCAGAACTGTTGCTTCTAAGCCTTTTCATCCTCGGACTTCTGAGGGTGGGGAAACCATGCCTCCATCCCCTGTCGCTCCCAGGTCTCTTCATGGCCTTTTCTTTCCTTTTTAAAGGCCCTTTTCCTTCCTTTTCCAGGACCCACTGGTGAGCAGCAGCGCCCCACTCCCAGCCGGGGCTGGGACACCTGGCCCAAGGGTCCTGCACAGCAGGCTGGCTGGTTTCCAGCCACGCGCGGCTGCGCAGCCTTCCCCTTCCCTCGCCAAGGGGTTTAACTCTGTTAGACAGTAATTAAGCTTAAACTTTTCTCCCTGGTGGAGGAACCACTTGCATGAGAATAAGAGGTTGTTACCCAGGTATGTTTACACCTTTTTTTTTTCCCCTCTTCTCTGCCCCATCAGCAGCAAAACCTTTAAAGTTTTTTTCCCCTCTTTACTAGGTTAGGCTCCCCAACTATCGCTCCTTATATTTTCTGTAAAGCTGTAATTGTGAGAAAGGATTTGTGGGGCTAGTCTTGGGCTGTGGCCAATCTGGTGTGCTTTGCATCTTTTTGTTTGCACTGCAAGCCTCCAGCATGTTTTACATCCTGGGGGCATGGCCAGTAACCACTTGGCAAGGCTTTGTTTAGCAACCGTGCCTTAGGGAGTGAGCCATCTCTGGTTCAATATCAGCACGTTTTCCTAGCCCTGTCTCTTAAAGGGCCCCGCACAGCGACTGGGTTTTTTCTTGTCTGTGTGTGTGTTGTGTGTAATGTCTGTAAAAAGAGCTCTAATTAATTTGGCTTAAAGAAAGACAAGTGCTTGGATCATGTATTTTTTTAAGGGAAGTTAAAATCTGTGGTACCTTTCAGTTCACATGACTTTAATCTTTGAGAAATAAAAACAGCCCTAAAGACTATTGGTAAAATGCAGGTCAGATAAAAGGTTTGCTAAGGGTTTTGAGGTTACAAACTGCTGCTCTTTGGGTTTTGGGAACTATTTGACTCCCTGGCTTCACAATTGGTAAGGGCTGGGGACATGTGGAATTAAATATGCCCTTAACTTAAGAAGGCAAAACTTGGCTGCAGTTAGCACACAATTAAAGCAACTTACCAAGTTTTACCTTAAAATTAAAAATTGCAAGGTGTTACCATTATAACATGTAATTGAGACTACCTGAAATAGATTTACAATCAACGTGTGTAAAAACAGCAAAATGTGTTTTGTGTGTGTGTGTGTTTTGGTAAAAGTTTATAAGAAGGAATGGAAATGTAAACTTTGGCCTAGGGTTAAAGGATTGTTTTGAGTTATATAGGAAAAGCTGAAGGTTCAAAAAAGTGGTGGAAGAATTGTGGAAATTAATCTTGCAGAAGAGGTTCCCTATGTGAACATATTGACTAAATTCAAAAAAGGATATTATTACATTATTTTTCTGTAAGTTGAGCATTGAAACAAAAGGACAACAAGGTTTTCCTAAGGCGCTAGTCTGCTTTTTGGCAAGATTTGTAGAGGGTTATAAAAGGTTTTTGCTTCTTTAAAATTTCTGAGTAATCATTTTGGCACGAGAAATAACTCATGGTAATCTGGAATTCTATTTCATAATATCAAGTGTTTTAAACCTTGAACATTTAACAGCCTTCCCCAAATCAAACTTTAGTTTCAAAATTGTCTTCCTTGGCACCTGGCTTTTTGAATGCTTCAGAGGGCCTCTGAAGTGTCCAGGAAAGAGAGGTAAACAGGATTATTTGACATGTTTGGGTACATGGGAATGCCAAAATGATGCTCAGTCTTCTTTAAGTTATATCTCAGTGAATAATTCTAAGACATGTTCCAAAATTGTATAGGATTTCTAAATTTCTATTGTCTGAGTATATGCTGTCAATCATAATTAAGGTAGTTATGTTAAGTTATTGAAACCACGGAGATAACCAAACTTCTTTGTCAATTGTGTTTCTGACTGTAACTAAACTGGACATTTTGCATTCACAGACAATTGTCTTGTTTCAATCCTTCTCAAAGATGGTCTATAATGAGCTATAGAACTTTAAAATGTGCTCTCAAATATAGGCTTCTGATAACTTTAGAGATTGTAACATTGGAATAAAGGAAAATGTACAGGACTCATAAAGAGCTGAAATGTTTATGAATATCAAGCAAAACAAGAGTTAACTAAATGGACTGAACTCAGGAAGCTGAAGCAATCTTTTTAACCTTTGCTTGGAATGTTGCAGATCCTTGTTTTGTTTTTCAGAGTTAAGGAAAGTTATTTTGAGCTATTTATGGCTTTTAATTATTAAGCAAGATATACTCCTATGATCAAAATTTGGAGCATGTTTGTTTCTCTCTGCCTGGTTCCTCTAAGAATTTGGAAACTATCTGTGAACATTCTTAACTTACGGCAATATAGGTGTTTGCATCAGTGCAGTAAGAATCCATTTTGCTTTTGCAACAGGACATGATTGGAGAAAATGGTTATTTTACCAAGACTTTGATTGGAAGGGTATGTTTCCTTTTAAGGAGTCAATCTTAACTTGCAGAGCCAATAAAAGCCCCATGGGGAAACTGTCCTCATACCCTTGTCTTTGCAGTCCCTGTACAGGGTTCCTGGCTTGTGTTCAGTAAAGAGTGTCACTTTCTAACAGGTCTAGGAGCTCCAAGTTTATCTTGGGACCTTAAGAGGAAAGGATTACCCAACTCACAGGTGCTTGAGGATACAAACTAATGGTTGGTCTTGGCTTTAAAAGGTCTTATCGGAGATTCCTTGTGGAACAAACTTCCATCAAAGCCAATCCAAAAGGCCTATGTAGAAACAATTATTCTTGCTGCACTTTATACAAATAATCAGGCCAAGAATAAGACTATAAAGTCTGTTTTGCAAACCATTAAGTCCTATGATTTTTTTTTTTTTTTAACAAAAATGAGGACTGGAGAGAGATCGTGTTTTAAAACTTATACATTTGTCATTAAATTCTAAACTCATTGGTTTTTAAGTTTTTGCCTACATTTTGGACTAACCCTACTTGTTCCTGTGAACCAACCAGCAATCTTCAGCTGCAGCTCAGAAAGAACAAGAGGGGTGGGTAATGTAGAAATCTGGATCAATATTCTAGTTCCGAGCAATTATCCTGCAAATCCTGCCAGGTGAGGGAATAAATAGGGTGCCCATCACCTGGCAGTTTTCTTTTTGGGAAAGTAAAACCGAGGGAGCTAATTGAAGCCAAGCATCATGTACCCAAATCCTGGCAAGCATAACTATAGCCACCAGTTATATGGGTATGTCACAAGACATCCTTTCTCTCTCTTGTTGGAGGTGGACCCTGTTCCACAGTTTCACTTTAGCATTCAGCTTATAATAAGGAGTCCATGCAACCCCCTGAGACACACTTTTGTCCCTGACTCAATTCCAAGCTTCAGGTCAGAGCCCTAGAAAAGAAAACTGGATCTGAGGGATCCAGAGGCAGACGATAACGGAAGTTAAAAGGCACAGTGCAGGTGAGCATGGCCGATTCCTGCCGATTAAGCCAAGCCCAAGCTTCCTGTTTCATGGATAAAGTCCACATTAATATCCATGGCATAAATGGGGTATAGGGAACTTCTAGGCTACTGAAAGTGGGTTGGAAAGAGCCATAGGTGACAGTGGATAATTCCCATTCTCTAGGACCTCCCTGCTTCGTGGGTGCAAGTTGCTTTGACGCCCATGGCGGCAGCTGCCAAGGTCACCAGGACTCGGATGCAAGGATGGAAGAGGGAATGAGGATGCTCTTCCTTCTCTCCCTCACATACCCCGAGTATCTGCTAGGAAGAGAAGGGAACCAGGGATGCTTGCTCCCCTCTTTCTAGATGGGTAGCCATTTATCTTCAGTCTGTACTCCTTTTGAATGCATCCTGAACCCTTGGGACTCTTTTAAAAAACAGTCTTCTTTTTTCTTTCTTCTCCTCGGTTCTCTCTTCACTAATAGGTAATTGTGACTCCATACTATGGGTCACCCCCATCAGTTGCATCCTCCAAACTAGAAAGAGTTAATTTCCCAAACCTTAAACTACTTGGCTTGGGATTGGATTCAGAGGAAGGGAGCTCAGAAGCCCAACATGCCTGCAAAAAGGTAAAGTATTTTTGCCAGTCAGGCTAGTCGCCTCCCCTTCCCTGTGCAAACTGGTAAAAGGCCTTGGAATTTTTTGAGCTGTCCTTACCCCTCCCCTTATTTTGTTTTGACACATGTTTTCTAATAACCTGGTTTGTCTGTCCTTGTCTTCAGGCCATCAAACTCCAAACAGTCATGCAACTGGAGCCTCTGAGGATGGCCCCTTCTGCCACAAACCCTTAGATCAGCCTCTAGAGAAGCTTTGACTGCTGTTTCCCCAAAACAGCACCCCCTGCCATCAGGAAGCAGTTAAGATTGGCCTTCATCCTTATCCTTAATCTACTTCTTTAGAGAGGGGAATGAGACAGCCAGGTGGGAGGGGGTCCCTGGAGAAACCCCAACCAGCTGCCCACTGAAGTGGAGCCTTGGGGAGTTCATGCTGTTTGCAGCAGGGAGGAGCTTGGCCCCTCCTTTTCTTGTGTGGAGCTTGGGATTCAAACTGCCAGGTGGGAAGTGCTCTAGCGGAGGGACTGTGACCTAGTAAGAGTCCCTGTTTTCCCCTTTTTTCCCTTTTCACCCAATAAAACTCTGCTTTACTCACCCTTTAAACCATCTGCGAGCCTAAATTTTTGTGGCTGTGGGATAGACAAGAACCCCATCTTTAGCTGAACTAAGGAAAATCCTGGAACACTAGTGTTGCCGACCTTTGGGGCATTTTGAAGACTATTGTATTCTTTTTTTGTTTGTTTTTGAAATGGAGTCTTGCTCCGTCTCCCAGGCTGGAGTGCAGTGCACTGCAACCTCTGCCTCCCAGGTTCAAGCAATTCTCCTGCCTCAGCCTCCCGGGTAGGTGGGATTACAGGCATGAGCTACCACGCCCAGCTAATTTTTGTATTTTTAGTAGAGATGGGGTTTCACCATATTGGCCAGGCTGGTCTTGAACTCCTGAGCTCAGGTGATCTACTCGCCTTGGCCTCCCAAAGTCCTAGGATTACAGGCGTGAGCCGCCAATTGTGTTCTTTATCATACTTCCTGGGATTCGTAAATTAAGCAGTAGCCTTCAATCTTGAAGGAAACAAAATAGGGGGTCCTGGTCAGAGTCCTGATGTCCGTGGAACCTCATGATCTGCCCTAATAACACATCTTTTGATGTATTTCTGGCTTTAACCTAAGACTTAGGCATTTGATGAAGGGATGGGATTCGAGAATGTGCAGATTTCATCAATGTCAATAAGTCTGTCTTGTTTTAAGCCCTGTTGTATAAGTGTCAGTTTGCCCCACAAGAACAGTTACTGAATGCCACAGTTTCAAAACAATGCCTAGTCATAACTTTAAGAACTCAGCAAACAAAATTAATCAGACGTTTTTCCTTTCCCTCCCTCCCTCCTTCCCTCCCTTCCTTCCTTCCTTCCTTCCTTCCTTCCTTCCTTCTTTCCTTCCCTCCTTCCTTCCCTCCTTCCCTCCTTCCTTCCCTCCTTCCCTCCTTCCCTCCCTCCTTCCCTCCTTCCCTCCTTCCCTCTTTCCCTCTTTCCCTCCTTCCCTCCTTCACTCCTTTCCCCCTTCCCCTTTCCCTTTCTTCTGATGTCAGAGACTGGCTACCTGTCTCCCTGGCTTCTTTTGTAGTGAGGGGTAGCCATGTGGCTGAATTCTGGCCAAAGCCTTCCAGGCCTGTTTCTCCTTCCCCCTCCCTGCCAGCTGGATGCAGAGGACTCCAAGATACATGGGAGGATGGAGACCTATTTTGAATAGATCTTGGGTCTCTGAATGATTATGGGCTTTTGGCCTGAGTGAGAAATGAACATATATTATATTAAGCCTTTGATTTTTGTGATTTATTTTCAATAGCATCTAGCATTACCTTAATGAATAAACATCCTCAATTTCTGTTGAATTTAAAATTTGAAAAATAGGCAATATAGTTGCATTGTTCAAAAATCAAAACAATATGAAAGCCGCACATTGACAGTCTCACTTCCACTCTATTGTGTCCACCCTGCTCCATGCTCTTGTTTCCCAGCCCTATGGTGAACTGCTTTAACAGTTTCTTGGATCTCTTTCCAATATTTGTTTATGCATATAATACAAAAAGTACATGTCAATAATGTATATGAATATATTCTTTTCTTCCCTTCATAGCTCAAAGGTAGCATACTATTCAGACTGTTTTGTATTTTGCTTCTTTTGCATGACAAAATCTCCTGATGACCTTTCCATTGTGGTGTATAAAAGACTTCTCACTCTTTCATAGTTGCGTAGTATTTCATTGGGTAAAGCATAGATTATTTACTAGTCATCTATTGATGGACATTTGTCAACCCATCTCCTTGAAAGTAGTTATGTAATTGGAATAAATCAGTTTCAGTTTAGGATTTAAGCCCGGGCGTAGTTGACTGCAGATCCTAGGCACTACCCCACCTTCTTTAGGAAGAGACAGGCACTTGGAAGAGTCTTTTCCTTATTCACAAAAGGCAACAATATAAGGCATGAAGTGAGAGTCAGCTAACCAAAATAAAGTGAGGGTGAGGTTGAGTGGACTTGCCCTCATCACACCAGATGGCAGGAAAAAGACATGGCCACCTCTTTCAGCTGTCTCCACATAGTATCTGTGTCAACAGAGCATTCCAATTGTATTTGTACTCCAAGGCCCTATTTATCCTATCTCTAGTGAAACACCACTTTTGAGACCGTCACTAATTTACATGTCAGAACCAACTCTTTCGGCCTCTATCCCTCATTGATGAAGGAATAAACAGTATACTGATTTTATTGCCAATTTAAGAATTTAGGCTGCGCGCAGTGGCTCACACCTGTAATCCCAGCACTTTGGGAGGCCGAGGTGGGCGGATCAGGAGTTCAATACCAGCTTGGCCAACATGGTGAAACTCTGTCTCTACTAAAAATACAAAAAAATTAGCTGGGTGTGGTGGCACATGCCTGTAGTCCCAGCTCTTCAGGAAGCTGAGGCAGGAGAATCGCTTGAACCCAGGAGATGGAGCTTGCAGTGAGCCGAGATCACGCCACTGCACTCCAGCCTGGGTGACAAAGCAAGACTCTGTCTCAAAAAAAAAAAAGAATGTATAGCTCAGGGCCTCCACTCTGTCTTCTCTCTCTGCCTCTTCCACGTTTTCTTTAGGATGTCTAAAACTAGACTCTGCATCCTCATCTTCCTATATCTTCCAGAATCAAAGTCAAGGAGCCACTGTTGAGTGTCCTAAACCCTAAAGGCCAGAAACAAGTCTTACAGATTCTTTCTTCACAATGTTCCTCACATGGCGGAGGAGGAGGCATGATTTGAATATAGCTTTGTGTGATTCCAAGTGCTGAGTGCTGAATGTTCTTCTATGCTGTATACATTAGTTATTGCAGGTGATTTAGCACATAGACACTGTTCCCACACCACTGTTCCCACCATTCTCACAAATAACAAAACACACTGAGAACACATTAAGGCATCCATGCTGGAAAAGATTAGGAATTGTGTAGTCTGGTGGAATCCTAGATCTTCCAACAATAGAAGATCCCTAGAGATGAACTTGTCTCATAGGCTCCTTTCACAAATGAAGAGACGGCATCGAAGAGGCTGGGCCTTGGTCAAGAGTGACACAGATGAGCAATGGGATTTTGGTCTTCTGATGTCCCTTGCATTTTTGATTATGTTTCAAGCCTCACTTTCAAAAGTTTGTAATATTAGCCATGCTTTTAACTGCTCTTAATTTAACAACTTTATTAATAGGCTGTTTTTGACCTGCATAAGTAGTCCTTAGTTTAATTTAGGCTAAAATAAATCATTCATCATTGTAAAACCATTGACCTTTGCAGCTGTGAGTACTGCAGGTTCCTGTGTTGTTTTGAAAGCAGTGCTGAGCTTCGTGGGTAGGGGTAAGGGAAGTCCGGCTCCCTAGGCTGAGATGTGGAGAATGACTGTGTATTAGGCCATTCTCGAATTGCTACAAAGAAATGCCTAAGACTGGGTAATTTATAAGAAAAGAGGTTTAATTGGCTCACAGTTCTGCAGGCTGTACAAGAAGCATAGTGCCAGAATCTACTTCTGGGAAGGCCTCAGGAAGCTTTAACTCATGGAGGAAGGTGAAGCAAGAGCAGGCACTTCACATGGCAGAAGCAGGAGTGAGAGAGTGTGGGCAGGAGGTGCTACACACTTTTAAATGACCAGATCTCATGTGAACTCAGATTGAGAGATCACTTATCACTGAGGGGATGGCCCAAGCCATTCATGAGGGATCTGCCCCCAGGATCTAAACACCTCCCACCAGGCCCATCTCCAGCTTTGGGAGATTACATTTCAACATGAGATTTGGGTGGGGACAAATATCTAAACTCTATCAGACTGCATATGCTTTGAGCATGCCACTCCTCTTCCTACTGTTTCCCCTGAGCATCTAGAATATTGCTGATCCCAAAGCTTCTTTGTCAATGTTGCAGAGCATATGAGTGCATCCCCAAGAAAACAACATAGATAAAGACACCCATTTTTTGTTATCCTCTGATGCTCAGCCAGATTTTTCCACCCTGGTGTAAATTTAATACCCCACTCACAGGGTTGACCTGTATAGACTTAATCCATGACCTGTCAGAAAGCTTGTTCAACTTGCATTGTCACAAATTATGACTTAGAGAAATGCAGTGCCAGAGTAGAAATTGTTGGGCTGCTCCATCCTTAGGAGAAGAGGGGAGTGGGGGAGGCAGATCCATGTGTAGTCCTCTACTTTGTAGGTTCAGACTCAGTTTCACCCATTATCCTTGGGACCATTGGGCATTAAGCATAACTGGTTCAAGATAAACAAAGGTGGTGATGCTGATTTTCTCTGTTGAAGGATGTACCGCCATCCTCCCAAACTTTGAAACAGGATTCTTACCCATCTCTGACCACCTGAGCCCACACTAGACTAATCATTGTATTTCATCCCCTTGGCATTTCTCACAAATGAGCATATAATCCAAATCTGAACAATAGGAAGTATTCTTTAGGATTTCCTTTGTTGGAATGAGCAAAATCACTTTTTTTCCATTTTCCTTGTGAGCTGTAAACTATGACCTCAGAGCTGCCAACATCTTTCCACACATAGAAACACCCCAAACAATGACAAGAACAGAATGTGGAGTGCCAGGTTCCCTAGGCTGCAGGCTTCAAAGCAGCCCTGGTTCCTGATATTCCTCCTTTGCAAGCCAAACTGATCATTTTCCAGACAACCTCTTTGCTTAGCGTAGATTGGGTTCATGTAAAATAAAGAGTGCTGGCTATGCACTGTATTCCCAAGAGTTTGTTTTATAAACTAGGCTGTCAATTTTAAAATTTATGCTAAGAAATAACTGCCAAGAAGATTGGGGTATTACTGTAGGCTGGGTAGCTCATTCTCTTCCCTAGAGGACAGCCTATGTGGGAATCCAAATAATGATGAAAAGGTTGCTTCACAAGTGCAATGTGGGGATAAAAGGAGTAGGACAATCTCAAGGGGGCACTTTTGACAATCTGTGGCGCTTTGGGGACATAATGCCTGCTAAGTAGGGCAGAACAATTCTGCCAACTAAACAAGGCCCTGCTCCCTTGCGTAGTTCTTAGAGGCACACTGACAGTTCTTCTTTCCAACTTTCCTCTTTAATATTTCTTATCAATCACCAAATGATGTATACCTCTGGGACTTTGCCCATTGCCCTCACCATCCTCCCCCCACCCAAAGCCTCTCACTGCCACCCACCCCTTTTCTCTTCTCTGACTGTAGAAATTCATTTTCTTGAACCTGACAGCCCACACCAACTCCTCTGCGAGGCATTCCTATTTCTGCCCAAATCAGAGTTTAATCCCACCCTCTCCTGTGCTTTCCTTTCAGAGCAAATTGTGCCCATTTTGCAGTGTTGCAAGCTGTGGATGTGTTATGTCTTCTAGAATATGAGTTCTTTGAGGACAGGGATGATGAGTTCAATCTTACCCATTCTTTGTGACCCCCAGTTTCTAATGTAATTCATTGCAAATAGTAGATGCACAAAATACATGTTGGGTGTTGCATATGGTAACATAAATTAGTGAAGTTTATTGTTTGTTTCATTCATTACAGAGTGTTGGGTTGCCCAGGACTTTTTGAATAACAAGGGACAGAAAATCAAACTAACTTGAAAGAGTTTGGGGTGAAGACCTCAGAAGCAGGCTTGAGCAACCCAGTGACAGGAAGGGCAGGGACATAGTTGAGGCTCGAGGACAGCTGGTCCCAGGATTGTGGACATGCTGAGACTTTCTGTCTTTTGTCTCTGTATCCCTCTCCAGTACCAAGGCAGATTGTCTTCCTCCTTGCACGGGGGAATGTGGATGCTGACAGGCTTAGAGCTTCACGTCTCATAATGTTTGCTACCCACAGGAACTGAAAAATTCCCCAGCTTGAGATGAGAAATTCCTGTAGGATTAGAGGGGATATGAGGTAGATTGTGGCATTGGCCCCAAATCTTTATTTCTCCCTGAATCTTTATTCTTTGATTTTTACTGTGGAAGTTCTCCCCAGAAGACAGGCTACATTTCCCACCTCTTGACTTCATGTTTGGATGAAGTGGAGACAGCAGAGTGTCTGGCCTCAAAGGCCTCTTCTGCTTCTGCCTTGCTTTTGTTCTTTGGCTATTTCATGAGAAGGACATGCCCAGGCCAGCTCTCAGGTCCCAGGATGGGATAAGAGGCATGTGGAGCAGAGCCACCCAGCTTGGTCCAAGCTGCAGATGCTGACCCCCAGCTCACCTAATTGCATAAGCGAACTCAGCCAAGATCATCAGAGCTGCACAGCTGAGCCCAGCTGCCACTCATGTGACACTCAGACCAGGGAAAATAAATGATTGTTGTTTTTAGCCACTGAGTAGTAAACCTAGAATTTTTGAGGCAATAGTTAATTGATACAAACTAAGTCTCAGGTTTGTGACTTCCTAGTTACCTGACCTTGGAGGAGGTGCCTACCCATCTGTATTTCACACTCTACCTCTGTAAAATGGGGACGGTAACAGCATAGAATTGTTGTGAGAATAAAAGTTGTTAGATATACAATGTCTGGCACATAAAAAACACTAATATATTTTAGTTATGATGGTGATGATGATAATTACTCTTTCACATACCCACTCACAAACAGTTGTTGCTAGGGAGGTGGGAGGGGTCCTAGGAAGTGACCTTGTTTGGGGAGGTGTTCATCCCTGGGCAAATCCAGTGAGGACAGAGGAATGGAGGGTCTATAAAAACATTGCAGCTGATTGGATGTGGTGGAAGAAATATTCCCCAGAAGACATGAATGCTGATGCTAAATTAAGATGAGAGGAAGTTTGGGCAGACAAAACAAAAAAAAAGTGCACTTTGAACATTTTAGTTATTTCTAAAATCATAGTTTCATTGGAAACCCTGGATCACAACAAATGACTTCAGACACATAACATAGAGCAAGGAGCATGAGTGCATCCCGTCTCCTCTGTTTACTAGGCATTTAATCTTAGGGAAGCTTGAATGAAAATAATAATTCCCATCTCCCAATGTGGTGTTAGGAATTAAATGAGATAACGTATGTAAAACAAGTGGGCTAGTCCATGACGTATAGCGGGCACTAAGTAAGTGGTAGCTGTTGTTGTGGCTGGTATCCTTGGCCCCTCTGTGATGGGCTATTTCTCATTAGCTTCCACTGAAGGAGGGGAGGCTTCATGACCTTGCCTCTTGCATTTCTGGAGTTCCCTCCACTGACTGCAGCCTAAAGCACATGCTGTTAAAATCATGTTTGTGAAGTCTGAACATGAGCAAGGTGCATCAATTCTAGCGCAATTAATGTTGAACATGTCCATGCCTCTAGTTTTTCAAAGGTGACAGCCTCAGAAGAAACCCTGTGATATCTGACCTGGAAATCCTTTTTGGTGCAGAATCTGAATTGCAAAGCTGTTATTAAAACCTGCAAATGAACAGCAATGGTAAATGGGAGACGTTAACTGCCTGTAAGTCTCTTTGTCTCTCCTTGGCTGACACTCCTGACTGATGCTGGGAAAATGGCGAGCAGCTCGGTATGCTGGGCTGTAATTAGTGTATGCCTGGAAGTGCAGACCTTTTCATAAGTAGAACTTTGTGGGGAATTGCTCATTATTCCCATGATTTTAGGAAATAAAGAAAGACCCCAATTAGTTTTCAATCTCAAGAAAGAAAAAGAAGCAACAAGCAGTTTTCCTCTGGCAACAAAGAGAGAGAGAGAGAGAACCTGGTCATACCCAGGGTTAAGTCTACAGGAATCACAATCTAATGGAATGTATTTTTCCCCTCTCATCCCCATGCGTGGCAGCAAATAGACACAATCTCTATCTTGCCCAGAGAAAGATGAAGATGTGTCTTAATAGGCTGGCATTTCTGAGCACTAAAAGCAATCACCCTTTGTCATAACATGTGCTGCCATCAGGAAACTGGAGAGAACAGTTCATAGTGTTTGAATGAAAGGCTTTACCTTGAAGAGGAGATGAACACAGAAAATGTATGATGTCACTATGTGGAGTTAAACTGCCATTCATAATTGTAAACACATTCTTTGGATAAATTAAAAAGTTTTAATCATGGTAAGTATATATTCGAACATGGGATGTGTTGTAGTAGTGGCAGAGAGGTGGGAGGGTTGTAAGTGGAGCTCAGTGGGCTAGAATGTTCTAATACATTGCTGAATTTCAGAAAAGTGGAATTGTGCACAATGGGTTGTTCTGGTGCTTGGCCACTAGTTCATCAGAGGCGACAGAAAGACATCAGCAGGCTCAGGCATCTCAGCATATGCACAGAAATGTCACTGCACTTGCTGTCCTTCAGAATAATTGGTTAATTCTCAGCCTGGGAAGGGGCTTCAGTGAACTATAGAGATGCTGTGATCACACAGCACCAGTGGCCCCAGCACACCGGAGTGTATTCCAGTGGCTTTGCAGGGAAGACATGATCAATGGCTGTTTTTGAAAGATCTTGATTTGGGGTAAATTTACTTTCCCATCATGAGTGCCATGCTATCAGAAAGACAAATTAATTTAACATGAGTGACTTACTGCTCCCTTATGAATTACTTTCCAATTGTTTTTAATAGCATCTCTTTATCTCTAGCACTAGAAAACACAGTTGACCTTTAACAGCCTCTTTTATAAATGAACCCAATTGCAGTTCAGCTTTCCCACTTTCAGATCTTTATCTCCTGGCACCTTGAATCCAAACTCATCTGGATGCAGGTCCAGCTGTCTCTCTAATGGTATCTATCCATTAATTAAACACTCAGTGCTTAACAGCTTGCACACCAGCAGCTGTAAAGGATGAGAAGGCAGTTCTCTTTTAATCTACAAATATTTATTTTCTTTTGGGAGGATTGGTTGGGAAAAGATTAAGTGTATAGGAGGATGACCAGCTTATGGAGAATTTGTGTGTTTTGGTGGAAGTTTCCCGCCGAGTCACATCAGGTGCAGTTCGTAAACAGGAAGGCTGGCTCCTATTCCCTGCAATCATAAATTATGAAATACCGGTTAAAACAAGCATCTGGGCTGAGGAATGTGTCTTTGTCCTCTCAGTATTTTAATGAATGCATGTGAATGAGTTTACAGGGAAGAGTGAATATAACTCAAATGGAATTGGACTCTGATATTTATGGGCTCCTGTCTGCACAGGAGCCGGGTCATGGCTTGTATATTCTTATCCTGCCACAGTGCATTATGGGGGTGTCCTTAGTCCATTCACATTTTCTGTGTTTCTCAGATTCATTCATCACTGAATTGTATAAAAACTTCCCTGGAATAGCAAAATAACAAGTTGAAAGTTAGGCACAACATTAGCTTTTTAAAAATATAATTTTTAAATACAGAAGGAGTATATGAGTGTGGTAGAATATTAGAAAACACAGAAAAGTGAAACTAGCAGAATAAATAGACTATATTGCAAATGCCTAAAGACTGAACAGTGGATACATCTTCCCAGATAACTTTTTATGTCTTTGGGATATATATGTGTATATAATGTTGGGGGTAATCTGCTTCTTTAGTTAATAATGTCTATTTTTCAATTCAGTATTATTTTATCTCATCAAATACCAGACTATACACACATTTTTATAATTGTCTCAAAAAAATTCCTTATTGCATTTAATTGTTATACCTCTAAGATCTCTTTCAGTCTGGTGTGGTACATTGTTTCATGCACTAACGTGTCAGAAAGAATGGACCAGTCATCCAGGAGGATGACTAAATTAAACTAAGCTCCATGGCTTAGTTTAGTTTCCCTGGTTAGCAGAACCTGAGATAAGGACTTGGCACCAAGTAGTTTTGGGAATGTGATCCCATGAAGTAGAAGTTAAGGAGCAGGAAAACAAACAGGAAGAAGGAAATGTTAATGGAGAGATAGATGTGTTATTAAAGTTGCCATTGTAAGAAATGGGGTTCAATTCCACCAGGATCTCTGAGAAAGATCCAGAATGCCCCTGGAATTGCCCACCTGGAAGACAGGAATCTGAGGTATTTCACTATCTCCTTTGGGAAGGAAGATATTAACTCCTCTCTGCTTTGAGCTGTGCTTGTACAGGCCTGGAGCTTATGGGGTATCAGAGAACATCTTGAGCAAGAACATGGAAACACCCACCCGGCATATCTCCACTCTAGCTGCAATAAGAGGTGGGCCAAGGACATGTGATGTGGGCACTGGAGGCTGTGTTACAGATTTGTCTGAATTTTTTCCCCTCATTTTTCTCGATTTATTGCAGTATTCAGCTTATTTCTCTATGGAGGAATTTTCTACAAACAAGAAAGTTATCTAAGGCTTGATATAGCTAAATTAACCATTTTTGAAAAAAGAATGAATTGATTACTATTATCTACATATACCTGCAAAGATGTGCTGATACCTTTGATTTTATTTTTAAGAGACTAATTCATCAAATAAACTTTTACTGAGTACCACTGATACAGTTTGGCTGTGTCCCCACCCAAATCTCATCTTGAATTGTAGCTCCCGTAATTCCCACGTGTTGTGGGAGGGAGCCAGTGGGAGGTAACTGAAGCACGAGGGCAGTTTCCCCCATGCTGTTCTTGTAGTAGGGAATAAGTCTCACAAGAACTGATGGTTTTATAAGGGGAAATCCCTTTTGCTTGGTTCTCATTCTCTTTCTTACCTGCCACCATGTAAGACGTGCCTGTCACCTTCTGCTGTGATTGTGAGGCCTCCCCAACCATGTGGAACTGTGAGTCCATTAAACGTCTTTTTCTTATAAATTACCCAGTCTTGAGTATGTCTTTATAAGCAGAGTGAAAACAGACTGATACAACCATATTTTGAGGTTTGAGGTAGGCGCTGATGAAATAACCCCACCTTTAAGTTTAGCAAGTTTTGTAAAATAAACTGTGGTGGTGATGTAATAGAAGTACCTGTGGGGTGTGGGGCTGGGTCAGTGGAGGAAGTGACCAATTCTTTCAGGGTAGCAAGGGAGAGAGGAAAGTCTGCATTGTTGCAGTGATGCTTGCCTGGGTTTTGAACTGTGGTTAGATAGGGAGAAACGTCTTCTAGGCTGAGTTACATAAAGGCAGGGTTATAAGCATGAAAAACAGAAACATATTCGGGGAACTGAAAGTCATTCATTGTGACTGGCCAGTGAGTAGGAAGAGGTGGAGCCAGAGCTGGAAAAAGAGGGATGGACAGATCATGAAGCTCTTGTACCTCAGACTAGATATTGTCTTCATTGCTGAATTTACGGGGAAGATTCCTGTTAGGAACACAGCATGCTCAACTGTGTTCAAATTTGTGAATTTTAGAATACACAAAACTGCTATTAAAAACAACTCTGTCTAGAAGGCAACTCCAGAAGGTTGTTACTGTTTAGTAAAGACTTACTGCATGAGCCTATCTTCCACATGATTTACAGAATGCAGCTATGCATGTAACTTCTTTTTGGCATCGTGGAATTGCATTAGACATCAAATGAGTGATATAGAAGCAACTTAGGAGGAGGACTGTTGAGCCAGTAGGTTTGGAGCCCCCTCAGCCTCTGTTTGCAAGAGTTGATGGGCCTGAGTGGAAGTAAACTTCAGGAAAGCCAGAAACAGGGGCGGAGAGGTCCAAGCCAGGTTTGCTGCTTCTGGGGGGACTTATGTCGAGTTCTGTAAAGAGGGACTAGAGGCTGAGACTGATGGAGCTGTTTCTGGGAGGGAATGTGGGGCGAGGGGCATGGACAAAGTTGCTCTTGTACCTGGGTGCTGCAGGGAGAGGAGCATGCTTCTGCTTCCTCAAGGGACACAGGGCCACACTAGCTCCTTAAAGGTTAGGAAAAATCAGGAAATTGATCCTGGAAACAGACCTTCAAGTTCTCATAGACAACATGGCTAGGAGGGCATCACCTTCAAGTGCCTTTGCAGTTAGCAGTTACAAAGGAGCAGACCGAAGAGAACATGGCGGGTGCTGCAGTGTAACTCTGGAGTGATCTGACAACTGGCTACGGGAACACATTAGGGTGACCCCCTGCAGACTCCCCAAAATAATTAAATCAGACTTTGCAGGGTATTGCATAAGTAGATGGAATCAATGCCATTGAAATTAGTGTTCACGTAGATACTGTGAATCTCATTTCTTTCCACATAAGAGTAAGGCCTATAAGATATGGGTTACAAATAAATCATGATAGAGCCAGAAGCACACCTCATTGGGCCTGGTGGCTCAGGGCCCTTAACCTGTACCGTAAAGCCTCTCTGGCATGTGTTTATAACACTATCACAATGGTGTCTAGCTTGTGATCATATCCTCCTAAAATGTGGAGTATTATTACAGATTACACTGTGGAGGTTAGAAACCCCTCAAATGTGACACATAATTATGGAAAGAGCCAGTCCTATTGCTCTCACCCACCCTTTGTTGGCTGGCTTATCTCTGTGTGGGTATTGATCACTGCTGGGAGAAAGGTTGTATATTCACTCCCTCTGCCAAAGCAAGGAGATTTATCTGAGTACAGGTAATGGAAGGTGACAAGAAGAGGGAAAATATGGCCAGGAATCAGCTACATTCGATGAGACAGTGATGTCTGGAGGAGTCGGTGACAAAAAAAGAGGAAAATCAGAGCACTGTCACTGCAGAGCATGGCCAGCAGCACCTGCAGGCGATGTATGATGATACAGGCCCCCGTGTGCTACCTTCCTAAACTGGGCTATGTCAGCCTCTCATGAACAAGCAGATTTATTGTATTGTCACTGGTGCATCAACGAGCAAGGAAGTTGTAAGGATTGTGGGTAATAGAGTTTTATTTTTTTCTGGTTAAAGCCAACAGCCTACCTCCTTTGTCTCAGCAAGCAGGGGACTCACAGACAGAACAAATTGGAGTTTATACATACACTGGTTATATTCCTATCCTTCCATGTTTTGTTATCATATGTTTTTGATTTTTGTTGTTACAAAAATAATGAAAATAACACAAATTATAGTAATATATAATATGTGAAAAATAAGTTTTATCTTCTGTGTTTCCTGCTGTTCCTATATTTTTACAAATTATCTATGATTATTTATATTTTTAGTTATTGTGAGATAATAATAAAATACACCTGGGGAGAGAGTTTGTCAAGGTGCAGAGGGGAGTGTTTGTATACTCTTGGTGGCAAAGTCATTTGGTGCATTGTTTTAGGAGGCAGTTTGGAAATATGTAGCTGAATTTAAAATGTGAGCTCCCTTTGATCATGCAATTTCACTACTAGGAAAACTCTCCTACTGATATGCTTGTATAAACATGCAAAGGTAGATGGAAGGATGATCATAGAAGTGCCCTTTAGAAATGAGAAATTGAAAACAAACTAAACATTGGTCAGTAAAAGAATTGATTAAATAAATTATAGTGCAACTTCATGATGAAATATTACTCAGCATTAAAACAAGTAGTGTGCATTGAAAAAAGCAAGCCCTAGAACAGTTTGTGGTGTAGAATTTCATTTTAAAATATATATACATGTGTGGAGCCCAGTAGTGAGCACCTGCAGTCCCAGCTACTCGGGAGGCTGAGACGAGAGGATCCCTTGAGCCCAGGCATTCGAATCCAGCCTTGTCAACATAGTAAGGCCCCATCTCTAAAGAAGAACAAAACATTACACACACAAACACACACGTATGTGTGTGTATATTATTATATATACCTGTGACATTTCTGGAAAGGAATTAAAAGTTGGAACTATCACTCTGGAAAATGTAACTGAGGGGTGGTTGTAGAGATGAAAATTAGATACTATTGTACAAGGTGAAAACATAGTACCAGCATCTTTTACTTACGTAAATTTTAGACACTCAAAAATAAAAAGCAAAAGGGACTATAATTATCTTTCAGGACTTTTTTTGAACACAGACTGCCTCAAGATAGGTAGGTGACCCAAATGACTAACTGAGGAACATCCTTTCATGTGATCTTATCCCCACTGAGTAGGTGTTTCCTCTTTTTACATTCAGTATAATTTTCAGCAACTGCAAAATATGTCAAGAAGGGGGAGAAATAAATTGAGTAAAAATGGTTGTATGGAATTAGAAGAAAACACCTATAAATGGTAGGGAAAAAATCCTTGTTGACCGTCATCAACCAAGAGGAGCGTACCATCTACTTTGAAATTTTTTCATTTTATTTTAAATTAAAAAAATTTTTTGAATGGCTGGAGTTCTAGCAGCCAACTCTCTACTCTTGACTGCCTTTTCTGACTATTTTTGTCTGAAGCTACTGACAATGCTGTTTTGACTGAACTCATGGTCATTTCAACCACATTTAATTCTCAAGAAGCAGAAGTTCTTGTTAATATTCTTTCCCATGTATAGCTGTTGCTGATGTTCTTGCAGGTGAGGGGGAGCCAAATTGTTTAGAAAGAACAATATCTCCGGTTCTTGGAAGGAGTTTGAGCTGAGAGACCACCAGAGATGTCACCACTGTTTGATGTTACTTGCAAAAAAAAAAAAAAAAAATCTGTTCAAGAAGCCTATACATAACTGGTTAAAGTGAACTTTTTGATTGAATGAACATTTTATTAAATTGACTACTTCACTGGCATTGTGAAGTATTTTCTATGTGTTAGGTCCTGCTAGACACTGGGGGTATAAAGATAAAAGTACGTATTCTTATGAACTTTACAATATAGTTGGAGAAGTAAAGACATGATCCACAAATTACAATATAACATGTTAATTGCAAGGAAGTGAGTGGGTACAAGCTATAGTCAGCAGGAAACACACACACTGATATTTATAACTGAAAAACACATGGTCACTTTAGCTTATTAATTAGGCTGGAAAGAATCTACTATGTAGAAACCATCCTAAGCATTTTCTAAGAGGAGCTATACGTTGTTGTAAAATCAAAACCTAATGGTGGGGATGCTGATCCTGGAGGGGAAAAAAACCCCACAGAATTTCGTGACTGTCCATTTATGACACTCATCCTGTTTTCATTCTTGGAAGGTCCTCTTTTTCTCCAAATAATGTTGCTATTAAAAACTCAGTGTCCTTTTGTGTAATTTTACAACTTAGGTAATTGAGAAATGTTTTCCTTCTGAATTTTGTACAAGAAACAGACAATTAGATTTGCATTGTTTGCAAAAACTTAGGAAATTTTGAGGCAAAAGTAATGGTTATTAATGAATAAACAAGAGAGCTTTTGACATCATTAAAGACCACTAGATTCCTCCTTCCTATTTTAAAGCCTTCCACACTTGTCAGTTCCATTTACTTTAATTATATGATTATGAATAAATTACATAAAAAATAGATCTGGGTAAATTAATTATGTATTGAAAGACAAGTAGATCCAGCAGATTAAACAGAATAGAATAAGTGTGTGTGTATTTAGTGATTTTTGTTTGGCTGTCTGCTCTAACAAGCACCACCCAAATTCACTGTTGTGTGCAGAAAAAAGAGAGAAAAAGAAATGTGATAGGTAATTCTAGGACCGTGTTGAACTGAAAAAAAAATTATATAATTAAATAGCTCCAAGGTGTACTGTATAACAGTTCTTAGTTCTCTAGTTTGATATTTGGGGCCCTTCAGAATGAATGCGTTCTAGCTTTCTAGAAGGCTTTGGCGTTAGCCTTGCGCCATCTGCTGGATCATGTTAGTATTTGCATCTGCACTAGAACGGGGTGTTGGAAAGACATTGAGATTCATTCACATTTTAATGTCTTTTGCTACTAGCCATGGCAGAGGATCCCCCACCATTTTTTTTTCCAGCTTATAGCATTTTCCTCTGAATGTTAACTTTTCTGTATAGTCACAGCACCTTTGAGGGCTCTCTCTTTGCAGCAACAAATGATAGGAATGGAAATTGGTCCCTTCCTTCACCATATGTACAGGTGATCCTTATTGTTTGTGGATTCTGTGAATGTTGCGTATTTGTGACTGTTGGGGAACATGGAAATCTACAGTTTAAACGAAGTTCCTTTATCTTCTCTCTGTCTTTGCTGCCCATTTTCATTTAACCTCAGCACTGAGTCCCATTAGAGGAGCCCTCTAAACACCTCTGTGAGCTGCTTTGATCTGAAAAGTTTGAGTTTCATGTAACTTGGGGAAGAAATAGAAAGTATGTATTTGAATAACTATGGGTGAAAAGTCTTGGATGAGGCCACTTTCAGAAGACATTTGTTATTCCAAGAGTGTTTGACTTATGTAGGAGAGTAATAGAATAGAATAATAGCAATGTGAGTATATAGGAAGTAAACTCCATCATTACTAAGTAAACAGCTGCCATCAGCAACTTTTCTATACAGTCACAGCACCTTTGAGGGCTCTCTCTTTGCAGCAACAAATGATAGGAATGGAAATTGGTCCCTTCCTTCACCATATGTACAGGTGATCCTCATTGTTTGTGGATTCTGTGAATGTTGCGTATTTGTGACTGTTGGGGAACATGGAAATCTACAGTTTAAATGAAGTTCCTTTATCTTCTCTCTGTCTTTGCTGCCAGAAAGATGCACCTAATTAAGCAAATTCCATTTGTTTTTCAGATACGGTGTGTCTAAAATATGGCCTCTGCAAACAAATGAGATGTAGAGGACAGTGGGCGGGTGCACAGATCTGAGCCTCCTCCCATATGCTTGCTTGGATGCTTATGTCTGTAGGCAGGGGACAAAAAACATAGTCAGATAAGCTGACTACTAATGTCTTATTTTATTCTTTCTGTTTTTATAAAACATCTTGTAAATAAAGTTGTCCTCATTAGGTTTTATTCGGCAAATGAACTTTGTCTGATATAAGAAACAGGGAAATGTTCTGGTAAAGAAAAAAGGAATTGCTAAAACAATGAATATTTAAATTATTAGGTTTACGGAAAGATCAACACTTGAAATTATGACTGATAATTTCTTTATTATTCTCGGACAACTAGACTGCTTTTGAAAACAAGTCATTGCCTAAACGTTTCATGAAATTCTGTCATGGACTGGGATGAATTCCAAGATGGCTTCATTGTTATATGTAAACAAAGGCAAATAAGCAAAGCTGCAGAAAAATGCCCAAAGGACATTTTCTCATTGGATAAACACATGAGGTCTTATTGCTCATGGGTTAACTACTTCACATATTTTAGATTTTTAAATTGCTGGAGTACTCACATGGGAAACAAGTATAGCCACTGTTTTTATGATGAAGATTTTGCCATCATTTCTTTCTTTATCCTTTTGTCATTCTGTGTGCATTGTGGTACTTGTGGATGAGTGTTATTGGTATTTCTAACTGCACTGTAAGCCTAAAAAACTGCAGTATTCCCCATTTGACTCACTAGTCCCCATTTAACAAGTTAGGAAAAGAAATGAATTTGAGACACTGAGTTCCTGTCTTACAAATTGTGGGATCTCATGGAAAATACCAAGTCAGACAGCAAGTTAGCATTTTATTCTTTTAGGATAATAGGTCAGCAGGAATGCAGCACAGGAGAAGGTGCAAAGGTCCAGAGACTAGGGACATAAGGATCTGACAGCTTGCTGCAGTCTTGTTATGCAAGATCAGTTGTTCAAGAGCAAATCTGTTAAATCTCACATTTACTTCTTGTCTGTCACTGGGGTTGGCCACTCAGCAGATGCAGATGACAAGAGGAAGGCAACTGTAACAAAACAGAGCCTTGCATGTCAGGGAAACTTCTGTCATGGCCCATTTTCATTTAACCTCAGCACTGAGTCCCATTAGAGGAGCCCTCTAAACACCTCTCTGAGCTGCTTTGATCTGAAAAGATTGAGTTTCATGTAACTTGGGGAAGAAATAGAAAGTATGTATTTGAATAACTATGGGTGAAAAGTCTTGGATGAGGCCACTTTCAGAAGACATTTGTTATTCCAAGAGTGTTTGACTTATGTAGGAGAGTAATAGAATAGAATAATAGCAATGTAAGTATATAGGAAGTAAACTCCATCATTACTAAGTAAACAGCTGCCATCAGCAACTTTTCTATATAGTCACAGCACCTTTGAGGGCTCTCTCTTTGCAGCAACAAATGATAGGAATGGAAATTGGTCCCTTCCTTCACCATATGTACAGGTGATCCTTATTGTTTGTGGATTCTGTGAATGTTGCATATTTGTGACTGTTGGGGAACATGGAAATCTACAGTTTAAACGAAGTTCCCAGGTGATTGCTACATTATAACATTTGCAAACATAGTTGTAGGCTCCAAAAACAGAAGCTTAGTCATTGACAAGCTGTGGTCACATGGGAAGCTCAGTACAGCCTTCTTTGTCTTCCCCTACTCCTCATTCCAATGGTGGATACTTATAATGTCTGGAACTTGGTGGGTTTATGGACCTCTGAGGCAAAAAGCAGACAAAACATTGGTGAGTTCTCTTCTTAGGAGTTGTTATGGATGTTCTAGATCTTGTCTTTGGGAAGGCCTAGAAAGTCAGAGATCTGAAGCAGACAGAGTAAAGTCACTGAGAGCTCCAGACCCCTCTACCCGACTTGGGATCGTGGTCTTTATGCCTCCACAGCTCTGCTTCATGAAGACAGATGGGGAACAACCTCAGTGCATTCAGTTCAACCATCACCCTGTACCTGGCCCTTCCAGATGTACCCTCAGTCCTTCACCTCTAGCCTTCTCTTCCACTACTCTCCTCTCACTTACTTTGCTCCAGCTGGACAGGCCTGCTAATTGGTCCATGAACACAGCACACTCATTCCTGCCACAGGGCCTTTGCACTTAAACTTCCCTGGGACTTCACATGCCTGGTGAGACTCTCACTTGGTTTAGCTCTGTGCTCATATGTTACCACTCAAGAGGCCTTTCCTGAATGCTCTGTCACTCTTCCTGTACACTGTTTTATCCTTTTTTTTCCTATCTCTCACTAATATTACATGGTTATTTTAAAATTTCTTTCTGCCCCACCACCCTTCTCTTCAGAATGTAAACTTCATGAGGAAACTGTCTTGTTCAACTCTTTATTTTTTACCTGCTCCCAAAAATGCTTGGCATATGGTAAATCCTTAATAAAATAACAGACTGACTGAATAAATATTTGTCCATAAAGTGTTCTTTGGAAATCCCTTGGCCCATTATCATTCCTGTTCACCTAGTTAAAGGAATCTGGAATTTGATTAAACAAATCAGTTTATGTTGCACTAACACATGTTCACATTTAGAACACATTATATTTAAAATTAATAGATACTAACACAAAATAAAGACAGTGCAGGGCACATCTGTGAATGCCTCCAGGGAAAACATCCTGTTACAGAGGGTCTTGTAGAATGTAGAGTAACTCCATATACACATTTGGGGGTTCTGTAAATGGTCACAGGGCACCAGGAAGCAGGAACAACATGAACAAAAGCAGTATGTTTTAGGAAACTGGGAGTAACTTCAGGTGATGAGAGATAAGGACACATGGGGAGAAGTGGCAATAGATGAAGGTCCAAAGATAGAGGAAAGTTAAGAATAGTTTTGCCTAGTGTGCAAAGTACTCTACTTAATTTAATTTTGAAGAAATGAAAAAAATCAAAGGTTTTTAAATGCAATCATGACTCTGTTTTAGAATGATAGTGCCGGCAGTGGGTGGTAATGGATCAGAACAATTATGTTAGAATTAGTGAGGACAGTTAGGAAGCATCACAGAAATACACACAGAGTACGGGGGTGGTAGCAATGAAGGAGGAGAGGGAGAAATCGTGCTGAAGCAGAATCAGTAGGATTTGGAGATAGTTTGGATGTGAAAAAGAATGGTCGTAAGCAACCCATTCAATAGTTGTTCTTTCCTTTGGGTATGAGATGAGTGGAGGGCCCTACCAAACAAGGAAATGCTTCAGAATCACCAAAGAAAGAGGAAACCACAGTTTTTAGTCTTGAAGAGTAAATAGTGGAACTAAAGAAAACCAATTGTTAACGTATCAGGGCCAAAGATATAGAACATATGATTATTCAGGTACCTGATAGTTTCTCTGGAACAGATCCATGATAAAATGTGTATTGAGCAGAGACTTATAGGAAAATGTCAGATGATAATTAATTTGAATGCAATAAGAAAGATTTGAAACCAATAACAGCTAACAGGAAAAGCTGATTTAAAATATGCATTTAAAATTAGCTGGGCATGGTGGCACGCACCACTGCACTCTGGCCTAACGACAGAGTGAGACTCTGTCTCAAAAAAAAAAAAAGTGCATTTATGTTATAACAAAAGTACCTAGAGAAAGAAATATGCATTTATACCAATTAACAATATACACCCATTCCACTTTCATTAAGTTAATTATTGTTAGGAGTACCTCTGCTGATCTAGCCAGAGTTTTATAGCTTCTTCCTTACGCACTCAGACGTAGCAATAGAACTGAGCATTCAATTCTAGGCACTTAAAAAATAAAAAAGGAATAGAGACTTATTTGGTAAATAGTGGCAGCCACTGCCTGCCTTCACTCCCTGTCCCATGGCCAGACACTCTGCATTCAAGGCAGTTCCCACTGGAATGAATGAGGCTGGCAAAGGGTGCAGGCTTAAAAGTACCTCCTTGACTGAGACTCAACAGCAGTAGGTGCCAAGGATCCTGTTCATGAGGGAAAGGGCGGGGCATAGAGGAGCAGAGCTGGGTTTCTGGACACATGTATATAGCATGTTAATTGCAATAAATTCAGTCTTCAATCTTCTAAAATGCTCACCTTCTCAGCTTCTGAATATCAGACATGTGGGTTTATCTCACAACAGTTTATTCATTCTTAAGAGCTACTCAGAGAAAAGAAGATTCAACTGATTTATCTTGTTGAGGAGGACAAAGAGTTAGGTACCTTGTACTCACCATTTTTTTTATGGCTAGGTTGTGCTCATTGTTCCAAACTATGTGAGGTCCACCATTTTAAACAAAAATAAACACAATATCCAGAACAAAATATGTTTAATATGACCTTCCCTTGCCTTTTGTATCTTTCATGGTGAGGTAATTGCATCGATTCTTTTAGAAAGTTCTTCTCCATAATTAGGCTGATTCCAACTTTCCTTTTCTCACTTTCCCAGTGGAGATCACCAACAATAAAATCTCGAGAACCTCCCTGTACAATTATTAACTTGCATCTTTGAGAGGCCAAATACAATATTTGGAGTGGTGAACTGGAGCTTTCAACTTCAGTTTTCACATCAAAGTTTTCTCAGAAAACTTGTTTGTTCATATCACCTGACCTTTACAAGCACATGCATACTCAATTAACTCTTAGGTTCAGTGATTTCCAAGCCAGTCTCATTCATCTTTGGCTTCATAAACAATATGCTCAAGCTGCCAGATAGCAATCAAATAAATCTTCAGGAATTGCTCTTCTTTATTTGATTGTTTCCATAATTAGGTTTTAAGTTTCTTCTCTGAAACATTAGTTTATAAATGTTGAAAAACTTTCTACCTGCGTGCATATAAGCATATCTGTAGTTCCCCATTTTCATAATGATCTAGTGCATACGTTAGAGTCAGTACAATTATGATTGCTAACAGAATTCCAAATGTATGAACATAAATTTGGCTTCAAATTGTATAGGAAGTTTGTTTTGAAGGGCTTGGGGAGCATTAGATTGACTGTAGAACTATAACTTAGAAAAATAAAGGATTGAGTTAGGTCAATAGGATGATAACTTATGTTTGTCTAATTGGAGTCTGATCATATTGGTAAATCAAATCATTTTATAAAGGATTCATTTGCTAGAAGTCTTGAATTACACAGAATTTAGAACAATGAATACCATGTGCAAGAAGCAAAGTGGGATAAGGCCCATTTGCTACCCTGTGAATCTTACTATCCAGAGGGGCAATAGACTTAGACATAGCAGACTCTAGTAAGGATTGGGGGATATTATTATTCCCAAAGGAGGGACAAACGAAGGGCCATGAAAAGGTACATAACAATTCTGAGCAGGGTCATTAGGAAAGTCTTTATGGAGAAAGTGGCATTGGAACAAGGCTTTGAAAGACAAGGAAGTAAGAACTAAGGATGATGGAGCAGCACAGCTATCATATTCAAGTCAGAGATAATGAAGGGCTATAAGAGGCCACAAGGAATTGAGAGATCATCAAAAGTGTACTCAGGAAATATTCGTAGTTGTATGGGGTTGGTGTATGGAGTATTTATGACCAGACATCTTATCTTATTTCAGAGGAAATTAGAAGACACTCTGGGTGCCAAGAATGGCAAAGACAAGATAAAAAGCATGACTTTATGTAATTCTATTTAGCTTTATATTTTACAGTTTCATGTGTCAAGACAGGAAGTTCTGCTTGATGACACTGAATAATTTTCTGGCCCCCAGTGATTCTGTAAGAAAGTATTGTTTCACATAATTGTGTGGCATTCATTATGAATCATTACAAACATTCATTTCCTTCATATTTTTTTAATTGAGTGGCTGTTAATTGCTCTCTTCACACCAAGGTCTCAGATATAACCATTAACGATTGTTCTCAGTCATCAATAATGCTCACTGTGTTGCAGTGAATTAGTCCACGAACATTTTCTGAAGCTCTTTATTAGGTTACTGTTATTGCATTGGGAAGACCAAAGCCAAGAATAGGTGTTTTGCCTAAAATGCAATCATTAATTTTCTCTTATTGCTGGATTTCTGACTCTTACTTTGTAAATTCCCTACATGTTACCTTCGATCTAACCATGTCTGAGAAGACATTCAAAAGATCAGTATCTACAATTTGGAGGGATCCATATGCTCTCCGTGTTATTCTTTGTAAGAATGGTAGACAAGATGGTCATCCCTTACTATCAGAAATCAGGTTCTGTTTAATAAATACGTTGAAATTATACATGGCAGTGGGAATAGAAACAGAAAATAAAACTGCTCCTCACCAAAGCCATGTGGCCATTGTGATGTAGTGTCAGAGAAAAGAACAAATTTAGGGTATTGCTAAAAAAGACACTCAGGTCAAGACTAAGGGTGAGGCTAAAGACTAAGTCAAAACTGGTTGAAAGGCCTTTAAGCCAAGGCTTTTGAAACAATTAAGGTGCCTACTAGATCCTTTTATGTGCACAAAAGGATTTCTAGAAATATTAAAATCTTGATTTTATAGAACCTGGAAACCTCCGAAGTATCTGTGATTGAGTATCTAGAGACAGACATCTCAAAAGTAAGTATGAGTATGGCTTTTGGGGCCTACCATGTTTGGAACTTACAATGCTTTGGTAAAAGCTGTATTAGAGGAAGCATTGCCAGGCTGTCCTAAAAGACTGAAATCATTTGAGATATGAAAAAATCTCAGGACTCCCAGCTTTTCTCAGGCAGGGATCAAGCTGGGAAAACTGCTCAATATCCAAAAATGGTGTATTCTCCAATGCTATCTCCTGAGGTGGCCAAGGATAATGATAGAAAAGGAAGACACTTCCAGAAGGCAGAGCTGTGGAAACTAACCAAATCACTTCCAGGAGCAGAAGCAGGGCCGCATCAAGAAACATTTCCTACCTTCAGAGGAGGGTGATCTGGCAACATTTGAGCAGCAGGATTTCACCTTATCTACAAGGCAGTCACTGTTGTGTGACTCCCATACTTCCCCTTTTTGTAATGGGAGTATTTATTACTTTTATCCTATTCCTGTTCCACTTTTGTATGTTCAGTTTGTGTTGGGCAGATAACTTGTCCTTTAATTAAGAAGTCTCTGGATTAAGAGGAATTACATTCGGACCTGATGTAAATCACAAGATCCTAAAACATGAGGCTATGATTAGATGAGACTTTGGTGGGTCTTTAACTGGGGATGAATGAGTTTTGCATATGACGAGAATATGAATAAATATAAACAAGATAATAGTTTGTAGTAGTTCGCATGATCGTTTAGCAGATACTCCTTTCCCCTTCCCACTTCGTTGTCCCATTGATGCTGGACTTGGTCATGTGGTTTGCTCGAGTCAATAGAGTGGTACTGGACATAACAAGCAAATAGTTGAAAGGTACTTGTGTGGTGGTGCTTGTGTCATTGCTCCGAGAAGAACACACCCCAGGGACTCTGCTGATCCCAGGATAAAAATATATGTGGGTCACCCCATCTCTACTAAAAATACAAAAAAAAAGCTGGGCATGGTGGCGGGTGCCTGTAGTCCCAGCTACTCGGGAGGCTGAGGCAGGAGAATGGCGTGAACCTGGGAGGCGGAGCTTGCAGTGAGCCAAGATCGCGCCACTGCACTCCAGCCTGGGCCACAGAGCGAGACTCCGTCTCAAAAAAAACAAAAAAACCCAAAAAGATGTGTGTCAGAGCCTCCTCAGCTTCCCTACACACCTGCAACTTGATGTTTTCACCCTAGGCAGCTCTAGACCTATAAGTATGAGAATAAAAGCTTATTGCTGTCATGCCAGTGAATTTTGGGGTTGTTTGTTATATACCTCAATAGCTGTCTGATAGAATGCTGTATCCTAAGCACTATGCTATGCACTTAATTATTCCATCATTATGCTCTTGATCCTAGTGTCTTAGTCCATTTAGGCTGCTATAACAAAATACCAGAAATACGTGGCTTATAAACTACAAATACCTATTTCTCACAGTTCTGGAAGCTAGGAAGTCTCACAGCAAGGCACCAGCAAGTTCAATGTCTGTTTCCTCACTGATGGCCATCTCCTCACTGTTTCCTCACGTGGCAGAAAGGGCAAGGAATCTCTCTGGAGTCTTTCATAAGGACACTAATCCCATCCGTGAGGGCTCTGTCCCCATGACCTAATCACCTACCAAAGGCCCCAGTTCCAAACACCCTCATAATTGGGGATATGGTTTCAACATGTGAATTTGGGGGACACAAACATTAATACCACAGCACTTAGTTACTTGCATTTTAATCTTCAAATATGGAATTTTGGCCAGGTGCGGTGGCTCAATTACAAGTGCTGTAATCCCAGCACTTTGGGAGGCCAAGGCAGGAGGATTGCTTGAGCCCAGGGGTTTGAGACCAGCCTGGGCAACATGGTGAAACCCTGTCTCTACAAAAAATATGAAAATTAGCTAGGCATGTTGGCGTGCGCCTGTAGTCCCAGTTACTGGGGTGGCTGAGGTGGGAGGATTGATTGAGCATGGCAGGTTGAGGCTGCAGTGAGCCGAGATCACACCACTGCACTCCAGCCTGGGTGACAGAATGGAAAAAAAACCTGTGGAATTTTCGGGTTTGTATTCTCTTAAATACATTTGAGACTGATGAGAGCAGGTTGGGAAGACTGTAGGAGCCTGGAGAGAACCTCTGGATTCCTGAAATACTGTCATAAATAAGTCTAGCTCTAATGGGCAGGGAGGAAAGATAAAAAAGAGGGAAGGTAAATAAAACAAAAGAACAAAATGTGGATATCAGCTCACGCTAAGTGACAGATGCTTCACATATGTTCTGGTGTAGCGTGTAGCCCACCCACACAGAAAACATCCCGCTCAAGGATTTTAAGAGGTGGCACATACCATTTCATCCACTCTGGAAAGTTGAATTTTGGCTGAAATAGACAGGGGTCTCTCTCATGAAACCCCCTTAAAGAGGAGAAAATGGCTTGCAGGCATTCTTGAATAGTCTTTTAATTTGTTACAAAGCAAATTATGCCTTCTATTGAATGGGTTTTAAATTTCTGGGTTTTTCTTCATTAAGGAAATGTAAAAATCTTTAACCAAGGAAAAAATTTCACCAAACTTTGTTTGGGACAGAATCTTTTTGTACAAATATAATTCATGACTTCCTTCTGGGAAGATATTAGCAGAGCTAAAAAGTGCTAAGCAATTTTCACGTAAACTTCATGGAAGTTAATAGGACTAAAATTTGTTCTTGGAAAATCTGTTATCCATTCTTTCAGGAATCTAGTGGGTTTTTTTGCATTTTTTTTCTTTTTGTATTTGGTTTAACAAGGGTTATTCAACCTCTCTCTGTGTCTAAAAATGTCATTACCAAGACTAAAATTTTCAGTTGGCCTCTAAACGGTGAAATAGTGAAACAGTAACCAAAGATTTTCTTGTGTCAACAGCAAGATTATAACCAAAAATATGCATATAACTAAGTTTCTAGTATCAGAAGAAGATTTTAACATTCGTCTGGACCAATTCCTCCTCCCGTTGTGCTGTGTAAGGCTCCTCCCCTCTTTAGCAGTTCGCACTCTTTTTGCAGGCTGGCAACTTGGGGTGGGGTGTGCTCAGGTCAGCCTTAATGGACCCAGTGTTACGTGATGATATTTGCAAAATGCCTGGCATGAAAAGTTACTCAATTGATGTTTATTTCCTTCCTTATTTTCTCTTCCTTTCATTTCTTCCCTTTTCACTCCCACCGTTCAGAGCAAACGTGTCAAATGGTTTCAGGTCAAGAAACTTTCCCTTCAAACATCAGGCATGTCCTAATTCTCTGCTCATGAATTTCCATGATTTCCACTTTAATAATTGCCTTTACAAATTATTTCTTAACAGAAATTTACTCTTTTCAATATATACATTAATCACAGAATGACTTACTTTCTCTCTGTCCATGTGGCTGACACTGCAGGTTGTTCTTTCTTGAAATGGAGCATGCTTTTTCCTATTCTATGTGTGGAGTGTGCGTCTGTGTGGGGATGAGACAGGTGTGGGTGTTTTGTTCTAATGCCTTCAACTCAAAGAACTTCATGGCTGAGGTCAAAGCTGAGAATAGAGCCCTTCCCACTGGACAGAGACGTGGGTGCCAGGACACTTCCTATCCCATGTTGTTAAAGCTTATCCCTGATAGCAGAAACCCAGGGTTGTCCTTTTTGTTTCATGCCTCCTATGGTCTGTGCAGGCTAAAAATCACACTAATCACTGCAGGAAATCAGAAGCATGGGGATTAAGATCTCTATTTTGTTGAAAGAAAAGCTGGTTCTCAAAGAGATTAGGTCAGTTTTCCCAAGGTCATCTGGCCAGTGAGCGGTGGAGGAAGACTCCCACACTGTCTGGCTGTGGAGAGCACGTGCTCATCACTATTCATCTGTGTACCTACATGCCTAACGTGCTACCTAGGACTTTGCTCTACAAAGTACGGTCTACAGACCAGCAGCATTGGCATTTCTTGGAAACTTGTTAGCAATATGTAGCTCAGGCCCCACCCCATGATACTGAATCAGAATCTTCATTTTTAATAAGATGCTTAGGTGATTTGTATGCACATTAAAGTTTGAGAAGCACAGAGATAGGACATACACTGTAGTTAATAGATAAAGGCATGGAGAATATAAAAGAAAATTAAAAATATATGTGATAACTTCAGGAAGTTCCAATATCAGTCAATTAGGAGATCTAGAAAAGACCAGAGAGAACAGAGGGATGGCAACATGCAAAGAATAAGAGAACAATTTCTTGGCATTTAAATGTCAGATTGAAAGGGCTCATTGTGTACTAAGCAGGGTAAAGGGAACAATAACAGCAACTCATACCTAGATAAATGGCAGGCACATTTCAGAATACTTGGAATAAGGAAAAAAACCTGCTAAAACTTCTAGAGAGAAGGAATAGATTAACTTTGCAATAAGAAACAGATATACAAGTGCAAGAAGAAAATGAAATAATATGAAAATCCTGAAGGGAAATGTACCTGAACCTCTTATTTCATACCCAGTGAATCTATTATTCAAAGACAAGGGCAACGTAAACACGTTTTCAAACATAAAAGTTGATTCAGTCAAGATTCTTAGTGACAGGGCATAGATAACCTTGTATCTATCAAGGTTAAGCAGAAAGGGATTTGTAAAAGGACTTGAGAAAGCTCACAGAACCTCTTGGAGGGCCAGAGAATGAGGTTAACAGGCTGTACAGCAGGAACAACACAGTCAGAGGCAGGGGCACTTACCCAAATCACTGCACAGGGCCATGAAGGTCCTACAATTGTAGCCACTTGCTGCTTATCACCTATGATGCTAAGAACTACATACACTGAATTCTGCCACAGCCCCCAGAGGAATTTGGTACCCCTTTCATTGTGCTTGCCCAAACATCACCTCTCTGCACTTGGCCTTCCCTTATGGTTGCACATTGCTGTCCTGAGCTTCATGTGGGAGCATCTGCTTGGTAGAGCTAAGGTCCCATTTAAATATCCAGCTTTTGGGAGATTGGGAACACAGTTTCCAGGGCGACAAACTCTATAGAACAGGAAGGCAAGCTAGAGGAGGGATGGAATCAGAGTTCTGTGAGCCAGACTACAGTATCTAGAGCAATCCAACAAAAGATAGATAATTAAAAAGAATCATGGAAAATTGGATGCACAAAATAAGAGAGGAATAAATCTAAACATATTGGTAATTGCAATACATGATAGTATATTAAGTTTATTAAACAACAGATTTGCAGACTTAAAAATTTAGCCTCAGAAGTTTCCAGAAAAGTAGATATTTATGTATGAGGCAACTGTTTATAAAAAGAAAGCATGTATAGTAATTGAGATGATAGATACAATAAATTCAAGATGAAAATCACTAAAAGTGCAAAAAAGGACAGCTCATATTGATAACAGAAATAATCTATCAAAAGTATCTGAGTCTTTATATTCTATATTGTTAACTAATTACTTAACTAGCTAGTTCTTAAACTAGGAAGAATTTATAGAAAATTATAGCACTGAGGGCTCAAATGAAAAAATGGAACTTATGTCTAGCATTGCAGAATTTTTTTTTCTATTTAGGGGAATATGTAATTATTGGGCGGACATGCAGAGCATTAAGGCAGGAAGAAAAAGGCATAAAGCAAACAGAACAAGATCATATGTAGAAACTGACTGTGGACTCTTACAAAAAAGTTCAAACTGCAGTTTACCTGACCCAAACAAACTGAATTTCCCAGAAGAGATCAACATAACTTGAGCAGAAAAAGAAGAAGCAGGATTATTTAGTGAGGAGAACAAGAAGTTTATATAAAACTTTGTTGTATGGCATTTATGCCATACTATCTCTATTTATGCTTCAAGCTACTGTATAGAAAATACATTTAGTTTATATTCCAGAATGTAACTTCATTTTTCTAAATCAGTAAATAAAGCTATCCTTAAAATTGAACAGTGTTTTTTTAACCCATCCAAATATTAATTACCGATTACATGATTGAATAAAATTTTTTTTCTACAAAAAAGGCTGTAGTGTAGTCAGACTTAATTTTCTTTTTATTTGAAACTTCTTGCTTCACAAATGTAGCTAAACACCCTAGGGTCAAGCTGGAATTTACAATCATTTTAGCAGTTTAATATTTTGGTAGGAAAAATAAATATTTCTCCAAAAATTGTCATGTTATACTTGGGAAGTTCGGAGACCGTTTCTGTGCCCCCAGTTCTCAGAGCATCCTTGTCACCTGGTGGAATGGTCTCCTGCTTGCTGTTGATAAACTGCAGGGCTTCGGTTGAGCCTCTTCCCTTTAGGTTACTGTTTGAAGGTCTGCCTTGTAGGGAGTCACTGTGATCAAGGGACACAATTTAGCATCTGATAAAAATCAGAGCATGGTAAAAGTTCAAATTTCCATTCCCTTCATTTGAAGGCATCTGTGTTTTACAAGTCCCTTGTCAAATGTGGCAGGTAGCAGTTGAAAGGATGTCTTCCCTTCCCGTTGCCAGTTTTATTAAAAGGTAGAGTTGACAAATAAATATTGCATATATTTACAGCATACAATGTAATATTTTGATATATGTTTACATTGAGAAACAATTGAATCAAGCTAAAGAACATATCCATCACCTCACATACTTATTTTTTTAAGATCTAGTCTCCTAGCAAATTTCAAGTATACAGTCCATTGGCATTAATGATAGTCACCATGCTAAACAATAGGTCTCCAGAATTTTTCATCAAGAGGATGGGTTTTAAAATAACATATGCCAGCATTTATTCTAGGCTGTGCTACTTTGTGGCTATATAAATTTAAGCAAGTAATTTACTCTCTCTGAGCCTCAGCTCCTAGTCTGTAAAGTAGACATAATAACAACATTCAGTTGTCAGGATCAGATAATGAGATAATGAGTGTAGAGTACTTGACACAGTAGCTGTTAAAATGAAATAGCTACAGATGTCCTTGAAAATAATTTCTTAAAAAGTTAGCTGGGAGACCTCCTAAATATCTTTATAGTTGTTTATCTGTTGATGGTGAGTGGAGCCTCAGGGACCCAATGAGAGAAAAAATAAAATTGAGGATTAGAGAAGTAAATTGGAGCCATTCACCTACAAGGACTTTACCACTGATTGCAGGTCTCATTTTGAGTATTTTGACAATATGAATTTAAGCATTAAAGCTGAGCCTTTAGGGGTAGCAATTCCACTTCCAAGAACTTTTTCAAGTGAGTTAATTATTTGCTATGAACCAGGTACCCTCTATACGCTTGGGACATATCAATATATAAATTAAGCCAGCTAAATTGCAAAGATGTATTACAGTCATCCTTATAGTATAATTTATGTTATGAGTCCAGCCCGAAGTACAAATAAAACACAGCTCTTATTTTTCAAATACAGTCTAATTTGATCACTTCTATGATTAGATTAGCAGCAAATGCAGTAAATCTTTGGTGGGGAGGAGGCTGGTGGGAGAGTCCCTCTTTCTTCTAAAATGTTTATAGAAGCTGTAGGTTTAGTCAGTCCAAAAGGGCTTTTATAACTTCCAAAAACTTTGTAGAGAAAGAACCAGAAAACATGTTCTGTTTACAGACATTTTTAAGCTGCTATTGTTACTGTTTGTTTCCTGTGGTGATTCCAAAATCTTCTCCTGAAAGGCATAGTATCAGTCCGCACAGCTGTGATGATGATGATGACATCAGTGGTGTCAGTTCAAATCTCTGTGTATGCCTGATGGTTCTTCAAACAGGGCATCAGTTCACGCAGCATTATTCACAGTGAATAGCGCTCCATGTCAAAGCATTAATAACGATTTATCTCTAGGACCTGGGATTATGGATAGTTTCATTTTTTTCTCTTTGCTTATCTGAAATTTCTAATTTTTCTATAAGAGCATGGATTACTTTGTATTAATATTTTAAGTCAAGAAAAGCCTATTTTAAAGTGAACTTTATCAGTTACATTTAATGTGAAATTCCTCTTCTAGAGCTGATCAAGGAAAGAAGATTAGGCATGGATATTCAGTTTAAAATGGTGAGATTAAACTTTTCCTTTATGTGCTAGTCTTTTATTCAGTAAGTAATTTGGAGCACAGCTTTTGTCATGGGGAAAATAGCTGATGGGGAGACATCGATAGAAAAGGGACATGACCCTATCCTCATAGATTTACAGACTGGTCACTGGATGCTGGTGACACATGGGGACATTTTCATTTGCTAAAGCGAGGTGGAATGATGACTTTATACTCTGCACATGGTGCCTCTGCCATTAGACAGTAAGTTCCAAATGGCACTAAGTCAGGCGTAGAGGAGTCCCCGAACATTCACGGGTGTTAGGGAGAGGGAGAGAGTCTTGGTGGATAGAGGCAAGATGAGGGTCAGACCTTCCTGGGCTCTGATTCTCTGCTCCTTCTGTCAGTTAATTGCCAAGTGATCTTGGATTAGTTACTTAATTCTGTCTCATGGCTCTATTTTCTCATCCGCAAGTAGAGAACCATAATAATACCTACCTCGAAGTGACGATATAAACTACATGACACAGAGCACCTGCTTCACACAGTGTTGGAACCCACAGAGCTGCCACCTGGAAATCCCTGCTCATCTAAGGGTTGCGTCTAGACTCTGGCAGATTTGGGGAGGGTGGGGTTTGAGTTATGTCCCTTCCTGAGCTGTCCCATGCCACAGCTTGCTGCTCTGTTGTCTCCTGACAATTGGTCTCCTTGCTGTTATTTCCAGAAAGCTTCACGCAGGATACTCCTCTCACTCCTCGGGCCATCTTTCACGTAATACTGCTGTGTCCAACAGACATGCACACGTGATGGGAGTAACATACGGGGAACCCAGCAATACAGCAGAATTTCAATACATGACATCACTTTTCTTAAAAATTCCCAGGTCTCACTGGTAGCAGGGATTTGTCTCTGTTACTTTTTTCTATGGTCTTTTTTGCCTCCATGTTCCTAGGCTTCTTTTCAGCCATTACCCTTTTCCTGTTTCCCCAGCTGCCTCGGAGCAAATTTGGTTTCTTTATTATACAAAACAATTTGGTCTTAATTGAGATTAAGCTCCTGGTCTATCTTCACACGTCTGAAAAACCCTAACGACTTTTACTCAACAAAATAGTCAATCCTTAAGTCAATTCTTCATTTCTCCCAGAATGTGAAAGTGGAGGCAGTAATTCTTTTCTTTTTTTAATCTAATTTCTCTCGTCCGTTAAACTAGCTATTGCTGTTGTTAGTTCTGACACACTGCAACCGGATTCTCAGAGCAGGCAACTTGTAAACAAGTCAGTAGACTGGCTGCATTCCTCCTAAGCCATTTCTCTAACTATGCTTATACTTTGAGGTGAAACTATAAACTGCTTAATTTAATTGAGCTTAAACGTTTGTTTCCCCATTATTTATTTCTCCATTGATTTTTGTCCAATGGCTTGCAGTGCTTCCACAAAAGAACTTCATAAATTTGGTTTGATTGATAACTTCTATAGGCCTCATAGGCACCAGGGCTGGAAGATAAATAAACCTCAACACAGAATGGAAGCTGTGTTTCAAAGGACAATGGCGGTGGGGAAGAGGAGGGAGAGATTACTTTGAATGGTATTGCCAAGTTTATTTCAACAGCTTGAAAACAGCTGATAAACACTGTAAAAAAAAAACAAAAATTGAAGTCCTTCGTTTAGTGAGACCTGCTTGTCCAGATAGGGTTGGGTGGCTGCCAGCTGGTGAATCAAATGTCAATTGGGTTTACACCATAGGAGACAATCTGTTCTAGCAGTGCTTGGACTGGAAAAAGGGAATGAATTGGTAAAGAGCTGTTCTACAGGATGCCAGTCTTTCAAGGAGCTGAGGAAAGCCCGCAAAACACCAAATTATTACAGGGTCAGCACTGTGTCATTTATCTATTTGCAGGCATGAGAGTAATTATTTTCTCAGCATTTGGCATAAGCTTTTCAGAAGAATACTGCCAGGATGAAAAAATGCATGAAACAGGTATATGTGTTGAAAACTCAGTGACAAGATTTGTGTAAAATTCATTGCTTCTGGGTTTCTGGTATGAACCTAGGGGAATATTGGAAAATAACCAGTAGATTCCTTAGCTTACTTATTTCAGATTACCTTTTAAGCCTTAAAGATTCTGATTTCTTTGTGAATGAGACTTTCCAATTGTAATAACTTCAAAAAAAAACATAACTTTATATTTTTAAAATATCCAAATAAATGCTCATATTTGAAAAAAGTTTTCACAAGAAAAAATCTTAAAATAGAAAAATTACTCATAACCCAATATCCAATAAAATTACTTTCAGTTTTACTTTATAATGTATATCTTTCCAAGTGTGTATGTGTGTGTGTGTGTGTATATAGAGAGAGGGAGGTATTTGTGTGTGCATTTTTCTGTACTTACAAAATGAGATCCCATCATACATGTTGCTTTGAAACATGTCTGTTTTTCTCTCACTGTATCATATCATCTTTTGATGTTAATAAATATATGTGCAAGTACTTTTATTTAATGGCTGAATCGCATTCCATGTGCAAATATACAGTAATGCAATTAATTTCCTATTGGCAAATATTTGGGTGATTTCTAATTTTTGCCCATTATAAACAAGGTAAAGACATTTTGTTGTGGAAATATTTATACCTTTGGATGATGATTTTATAATGATAAATCCCATAAACATAAGATAAATACACATTAAAATTTTTTTAAAAAAATTGTAGTCAAATACTTATAACATAAAATTTAACACTTAATAATTTTTAACTGTATAGTTCAGTGTCCCTAAATAAATTTTTGTGCTACCATCACCACCATCCATCCATAGGATTCTTCATCTTGCGATACTGAACTTCTGTCTCCATTAAACACTAACTGCCCCTTCCACCCTCTCCAACCCCCAACAACCATCATTCTACTTTCTGCCTCTATGACTTTGTTGACTATTCTAGATACCTCATATAAGTGGAATCATACCATTTGTGTCATTTTGCGACTGGCTTATTTCTCTTGGCATAATGTCCTCAAGGTTCGTCCATGTTATAGCATATGTTAGAATTTCTTGTCTTCTAAAAGCTGAAATAATACTCTGTTTGATGTATATGCTGTATTTTGTTTACCTATCAGTGGACACTTGGGTTGCTTCCACCTTTGGGCTATTGCCAGTTCTGCCACTACAAAAGTAGATGGACAACATTGCTTCCAGTTTCTTCTCATAATTCTTTTGGATATATCCAGAAATAAAATCACTGGATCATATGATGATTCTATTTTTGATTTTTTGAAGAACCACCACACTGTTTTCCACAGTGGCTCTACATTCTCAACAACATAGTACAAGTTTTCTAATTTCTCTACATCCTCACCCATACTTACTGTTTTCTGCTTCTTTTTTTAATGGTAGCCATCCTAATGAATGTGTGGTGGTGTCACATTGTGGTTTTGATTAGCATTTTCCTAATGATCAATGATATTGAGCATCTAATATGCAGATTTTTAAAGTTTATGATTTACATTGCCAATTGTTCTCTAGAAATATTCTACCAACGTAATCTCAGTAAATAGTGCTCATTTACCTTCTCTGACATCCACTGGTAATGTTTATCATGTAACTTTTAAACAACAGTGCTCATAGACATAGAAAATGTTGCTGTAAGCTCTTTAAGTTAGAAGGTGCTGTATTTCTTCAAGGTTACTCACGGCGTTAGCAGGCTGGGCACTAAAAATACATTTACTGACTTGAAAGCTATATTTTTAAACATATAACTGATCTTTAGGAAGATTACATAAGGTTGAATAACTGTTTTGATTCTTTCATATCTCCATTCTCTCCCACTCCTTAGCAGGACTCCCATGCTAAGTCCTGCCACCTCTAATTGCAGCCTCCCATTTCCCTAAGGATTCCTTGATGATATTGAAGTTTACTTACCTAATCTCTGGTTCATTTTACTATCCTTCTGTCATCATAATCAATAAACAGCAGTTATCTTTTTATGAAAAAGAAAAGAAAGGAGAATAGGAAAGGGCATTCTTCTTTTTTTTTTTTTTTTTTTTTTTTAATTTATGAAGTATTTATTGATGATTCTTGGGTGTTTCTCGGAGAGGGGGATATGGGAGGGTCATAGGATAATAGTGGAGAGAAGGTCAGGAGATAAACACATGAACAAAGGTCTCTGGTTTTCCTAGGCAGAGGACCCTGCGGCCTTCTGCAGTGTTTGTGCCCCTGGGTACTGGAGATTAGGGAGTGGTGATGACTCTTAAAGAGCATGCTGCCTTCAAGCATCTGTTTAACAAAGCACATCTTGCACCGCCCTTAATCCATTTAACCCTGAGTTGACACAGCACATGTTTCAGAGAGCACGGGGCTGGGGGAAAGGCCATAGATCAACAGCATCCCAAGGCAGAAGAATTTCTCCTAGTCAGAACAAAATGGAGTCTCCTATGCCCACCCCTTTCTACACAGACACAGCAACAATCTGATCTCTCCTTCCTTTCCCCACACTTCCCCCCCTTTCCTTTCAACAAAACCGCCATCGTCCTCATGGCCCGCTCCCGATGGTCGCTGTCTCTTCGGAGCTGTTGGGTACACCTCCCAGACAGGGCGGCCGGGCAGAGGCGCTCCTCACCTCCCAGACGGGGCGGCCTGGCAGAGGCGCTCCTCGCTTCCCAAACGGGGCGGCCGGGCAGAGACGCTCCTCACCTCCCAGACGGGGCCGCCCAGGCAGAGGCGCTCCTCGCTTCCCAGACCGGGCCGCCCGGGCAGAGGCGCTCCTCACTTCCTCCCAGACCGGGTGGCAGCCGGGCAGAGGCGCTCCTCACCTCCCAGACGGGGCGGCCGGGCAGAGGCGCTCCTCACTTCCCAGAGGGGGCAGCCGGGCAGAGGCGCTCCTCACTTCCCAGACCGGGCGGCCGGGCAGAGGCGCTCCTCACTTCCCAGATGGGGCGGCCGGGCAGAGACGCTCCTCACTTCCTCCCAGACGGGGTGGCGGCCGGGCAGAGGCGCTCCTCACCTCCCAGACAGGGCGGCCGGGCAGAGGCGCTCCTCACTTCCCAGACTGGGCGGCCGGGCAGAGGCGCTCCTCACTTCCCAGACTGGGCGGCCGGGCAGAGGCGCTCCTCACTTCCCAGACTGGGCGGCCGGGCAGAGGCGCTCCTCACCTCCTAGACGGGGTGGCCAGGCAGAGGCGCTCCTCACTTCCCAGACGGTGTGGCGGCTGGGCAGAGGCGCTCCTCCCTTCCCAGATGGGGCAGCCAGGCAGAGGCGCTCCTCACTTCCCAGAGGGGGCGGCCGGGCAGAGGTGCTCCTCACTTCCTCCCAGACGGGGTGGTGGCTGGGCAGAGGCGCTCCTCACTTCCTCCCAGACGGGGTGGTGGCTGGGCAGAGGCACTCCTCACCTCCCAGACGGGGCGGCCGGGCAGAGGTGCTCCTCATCTCCCAGACGGGGCGGCCGGGCAGAGGTGCTCCTCACTTCCCCCCAGACGGGGTGACGGCCGGGCAGAGGCACTCCTCACCTCCCAGATGGGGCGGCCGGACAGAGGCGCTCCTCACTTCCCCCCAGACGGGGTGGCAGCCGGGCAGAGGCGCTCCTCACTTCCCAGATGGGGCAGCTGGGCAGAGGTGCTCCTCACTTCCTCCCAGACGGGGTGGCGGCCAGGCAGAGGCGCTCCTCACTTCCCAGACTGGGCGGCCGGGCAGAGGCGCTCCTCACTTCCCAGACTGGGCGGCCGGGCAGAGGCGCTCCTCACTTCCCAGACTGGGCGGCCGGGCAGAGGCGCTCCTCACCTCCTAGACGGGGTGGCCAGGCAGAGGCGCTCCTCACTTCCCAGACGGTGTGGCGGCTGGGCAGAGGCGCTCCTCCCTTCCCAGATGGGGCAGCCAGGCAGAGGCGCTCCTCACTTCCCCCCAGACGGGGTGGCGGCCAGGCAGAGGCGCTCCTCACTTCCCAGAGGGGGCGGCCGGGCAGAGGTGCTCCTCACTTCCTCCCAGACGGGGTGGCGGCTGGGCAGAGGCACTCCTCACCTCCCAGACGGGGCGGCCGGGCAGAGGTGCTCCTCATCTCCCAGACGGGGCGGCCGGGCAGAGGTGCTCCTCACTTCCCCCCAGACGGGGTGACGGCCGGGCAGAGGCACTCCTCACCTCCCAGACGGGGCGGCCGGACAGAGGCGCTCCTCACTTCCCATACGGGGTGGCAGCCGGGCAGAGGCGCTCCTCACTTCCCAGATGGGGCAGCCGGGCAGAGGCGCTCCTCACTTCCTCCCAGATGGGGTGGCGGCCGGGCAGAGGCGCTCCTCACTTCCCAGACGGGGCGGCCGGGCAGAGGTGCTCCTCACTTCCTCCCAGACGGGGTGGCGGCCGGGCAGAGGCGCTCCTCACCTCCCAGACGGGGTGGCCGGGCAGAGGCGCTCCTCCCTTCCCAGACGGAGTGGCCAGGCAGAGGCGCTCCTCACCTCCCAGAGTGGGCGGCCAGGCAGAGGCGCTCCTCACTTCCCAGAGTGGGCGGCCAGGCAGAGGCGCTCCTCACTTCCCATAGGGAGTGGCAGCCAGGCAGAGGCGCTCCTCACTTCCCAGATGGGGCAGCTGGGCAGAGGTGCTCCTCACTTCCTCCCAGACGGGGTGGCGGCCAGGCAGAGGCGCTCCTCACCTCCCAGACGGGGCGGCCGGGCAGAGGCGCTCCTCACCTCCCAGACGGGGCGGCTGGGCAGAGGCGCTCCTCACCTCCCAGAAGGGGCGGCTGGGCAGAGGCGCTCCTCACTTCCCATATGGGGTGGCAGCCGGGCAGAGGCGCTCCTCACTTCCCAGACAGGGTGGCGGCCAGGCAGAGGCGCTCCTCACCTCCCAGATGGGGCAACCGGGCAGAGGCGCTCCTCACTTCCTCCCAGACGGGGTGGCGGCCAGGCAGAGGCGCTCCTCACCTCCCAGATGGGGCGGCCGGGCAGAGGTGCTCCTCATCTCCCAGACGGGGCAGCTGGGCAGAGGCGCTCCTCACTTCCTCCCAGACGGGGTGGCGGCCGGGCAGAGGCACTCCTCACCTCCCAGACGGGGCGGCCGGGCAGAGGCGCTCCTCACTTCCTCCCAGACGGGGTGGCGGCCGGGCAGAGGCGCTCCTCACCTCCCAGAAGGGGTGGCCAGGCAGAGGCGCTCCTCACCTCCCAGATGGGGCGGCCGGGCAGAGGTGCTCCTCATCTCCCAGACGGGGCAGCCGGGCAGAGGCGCTCCTCCCTTCCTCCCAGACGGGGTGGCAGCCGGGCAGAGGCGCTCCTCACATCCCAGACGATGGGCGGCCAGGCAGAGATGCTTCTCACTTTCTAGACGGGGTGGCGGCGGGGCAGAGGCTGTAATCTTAGCACTTTAAGAGGCCAAGGCAGGAGGCTGGTAGGTGGAGGTTGCAGCGAGCCGAGATCACACCACTGCACTCCAGCCTGAGCACCATTGAGCATTGAGTTAGCGAGACTCCGTCTGCAATCCCAGCACCTCGGGAGGCCGAGGCAGGCAGATCACTCGAGGCCAGGAGCTGGAGACCAGCCCCGTCAACACGGCGAAACCCCGTCTCCACCAAAAATACAAAAACCATTCAGGCGTGGCGGCGCGCGCCTGCAATCCCAGGCACTCGGCAGGCCGAGGCAGGAGAGTCACCGGAGCCCGAGGCCCGGAGGTTGCAGCGAGCCGGATCATGGCAGTACAGTCCAGCTTCGGTAACAGCGGGAGACCGAAAAAAGAAGGAGAGGGAGACCGAAGAAAGGGGAGAGGGAGAGGGAGAGGGAGAGGGGGAGGGGGAGGGGGAGGGGGAGGGAGAGGGAGAGGGAGAGGGAGAGGGAGAGGGAGAGGGAGAGGGAGAGGGAGAGGGAGAGGGAGAGGGCATTCTTCTTAATTGAGTAAGCACACATTTCTTGAACAGTGGCCCGAGAATTAATTGACACAGCACCCTTTCATCATATTTAACATTTCCCTTTCTGTAGCCATTAACTCTAAGGGTGTCAAATCTGCTCATAAAGTTGTTTCCCTACTAATATACCCTTCAGTTACTGGGGAGATGCAGCTGAGCCTCTTGCTTGTGTATTGCCCCCTCAATGTCAGATTTTAGTGACTCTTTTGCTATTTTTGTGGCTTGTTGATAAACACGATTGATAGAAGAGGAAAACGTCCAGATGTAGACCTTATCTGAGAAAATGTCTTGGTTTGTGTGGAAATTGCTTGGAGATTTCCTTCTCACTGAACCCTATGTCCCACCCTGACTTTTTGTGCTTTTCTAATCAAAACAAAGAAGACTCATTTAGTTTCTTCCTTTTTCAGGAATATAAAATAAATTAAAAGTACACATGTTCTACTGGGACAAACAGGAAGCCATAAAATGGCTTAGCCTGCAGTCAAACATAAAAATATAAAAAATAGAACAGCAAACAAACAAAAGCTAGCCTCAGAGAGGGCATTTAGAGAATAATCCCTGGCCACTTTCCCACAGGAAAGAAAAGGAAAACTTTCAGAAAGAAACTTGGAGGTATTTTTTTTTGTTTTGCAAAGGGTATATAGTACCTGTTGATACTATATCTAATTATGTGCTAAATACAATATAATTTCAGTTGTTATTAATATTAATATATTAATAATATTAATATATATTATTAGTAGTACAATATATATTCAGCATCAATGAACATATATTGATATTGCAACCAGGGGCAAATAAAACACATTTCTTGCAGTAAAGAAATCCTGATTTAGTAACGGAAACAGGCATATAAAGAGATCAGTTTAATATAATGTCAGAAGTGCAGACAGAAAGCTGTACTGGGTGTTATTAGGAGAGGCTTTGCTGAGAAGGTTACTACAGGGGTGAGCCTGAAGATGTCAAAGGATGGAGGGTGTCAAGCAGAGGCCCAGTAGGAGTAAAAAGCACAGGGTACTACAGCATTGTGTGTGGAGGGGCAACCACAAATGACAGTTGGATGTAGTTTGTTGGTTACATGAAAACAGACAAGGAGTAAGTTAGCAGAAGCTAGATCACCTTCAGTGTGTGTAGGCACTTCTGAACCACATGATGGAGCTTGGCTTCTGTAATGTAGGGATGGATGCTCCCTAAAGCCATTTAATCTGTGCCACAATCATTTCTGGTATCACACGTATCACTTGGTGGGATTTGAGGGAATGGATTTGCAGGGGTGGGGTGGGATGGGAGCTGGAGGTAGATAACCTGCCAAGAGTCCATGGGAATGGTCCAGGGGAGAGAATGTGAGGGCATGAGCAGAGACCATGGAAGAAAAGATGGAGAGAAGATACAGCTGAGAAATTTTTAGGAAGAATTGCCTGTGAAAGAGAAGGTGGAGGAGGGGAGTCTCTTGGCTTTTATTTTTGCAACCAATTCCTATATCCTTCTGGAGCACACTGAAAAATGTAGGTGTTTTCTCATACAACTCTGGGGAAAAGGAAGCTTAGTGGTAGGGCTACTTCTAAGTTCAATCTGCTTCTGAAATCCTAGGCAGTCATCTCTAGACTATTCCCATGCCAGGACGACTCACACCTACAAGACGTCTATCTCCAGGGATCCAGACAAGAAGTATGGCACAGATCTTAATTGCTCTTGTACTTAATTTTGTTGTATCATTCTCCCTGTCCCCTACTGAGGGGGCTGGGGTACCTGGCTTCTTCATAGCAAGCCACACTACCATAGAGTTCCCAGGAGCCATATGCAACACTTATGATTGGCAACTTTCAGAGGATAACATGTACAAGGACCTAGGCAAACTAGTTCTAGAAACCAGAAATTCTAGAATCTTACAAATAGGGTCAACAAGTGTTGCAATTTGCCCAGGACAGTTGTAGTTTATGGCTATCATCCTAGTTTAATTGTTTATATTTCACCTTGTCATTCTAAAAAATTTCCTCATTCAAACAATATGTGATATGGTCAATCTGTTTATAGAAGGAAATATGGGCCAGGTGTGGTGGCTCACGCCTGTAATCTCAGCACTATGGGAGGCTGAGGCAGGTGGATCATGAGGTCAGGAGTTCGAGACCATCCTGGCTAACACAGTTAAACCCCATCTTTACTAGAATACAAAAAATTAGCCAGGCATGGTGGCACACACCTGTAGTCCCAGCTACTCGGGAGGCTGAGGCAGAAGAATCGCTTGAACCTGGGAGGCGGAGCTTGCAGAGAGCTGAGATCGTGCCCCTGCACTCTAGCCTGGGTGACAGAGCAAGACTCTGTCTCAAAAAAAAAAAAAAAAAAAAAAGAGAGAAATATGATCACACTTGTAGATTCTCTGAGCCTTCCTTCTCTAGGGTTTCTTCCACAGATGGATGACAAGAGACAGGCCTGGGAGGCACCATGGAACTATTAAAAACTTAATTCTACCTAAGATTTGATAGATTAAATTTGTGGGAAAGTTGATAGGCAAGTACCAAACAGATACTCTTGAGTTCATGGGCTCAGTTTTTCTTAAAATGTGTATAGAATAAACCCTTTCCTTTCCTGTATGATCTCATTGTCCTTTCCAGAAATTATGCCTTTACTACAAGTCCCTTGCTGACCAAAACATTGCTTGCTTTCTGAATCATATTTATCTAGTAATATTTATTCAATATGATAATGCTCAGGACATGCTACCCCACAATATGGTACCTTGGCATTTGAGAAAAGAGTAGAAGCAGCAAAGTCTCTCTGACTCCCCATCCTCTCTCCCCTGGTGTAGACCATAGAAGACTTCTCTGACCTTCCTGTAAAGTAGGTCATTCCAGAGATACTCTCTCTATACCTGGAGAAAAGGAACATTGCTTCACTCGGGAAGCGCAAGGGGTCAGGGAGTTCCCCTTCCAGAGGTGACAGACGGCACCTGGAAAATCGGGCCACTCCCACCCGAATACTGTGCTTTTCTGACGGGCTTAGGAAACGGTGCCCCAGGAGAGTATAGCCCGCACCTGGCTCAGAGGGTCCTACGCCCACGGAGTCTCGCTGATTGCTAGCACAGTAGTCTGAGATCAAACAGCAAGTCGGCAGCGAGGCTGGGGGAGGGGCGCCCGCCATTGCCCAGGCTCGCTTAGGTAAACAAAGCAGCCTGGAAGCTTGAACTGGGTGGAGCCCACCACAGGAGGCCTGCCTGCCTGCCTCTGTAGGCTCCACCTCTGGGGGCAGGGCACAGACAAACAAAAAGACAGCAGTAACCTCTGCAGACTTAAATGTCCCTGTCTGACAGCTGTGAGGAGAGCAGTGGTTCTCCCAGCACGCAGCTGGAGATCTGAGAACGGGCTGACTGCCTCCTCAAGTGGGTCCCTGACCCCTGACCCCCGAGCAGCCTAACTGGGAGGCACCCCCCAGCAGGGGCAGACTGACACCTCACACGGCCGGCCAGGTACTCCAACAGACCTGCAGCTGAGGGTTCTGTCTGTTAGAAGGAAAACTAACAGAAAGGACATCCACACCAAAAACCCATCTGTACATCACCATCATCAAAGACCAAAAGTAGATAAAACCACAAAGATGGGGAAAAAACAGAGCAGAAAAACTGGAAACTCCAAAAACCAGAGTACCTCTCCTCCTCCAAAGGAACGCAGTTCCTCACCAGCAATGGAACAAAGCTGGACGGAGAATGACTTTGACGAGCTGAGAGAAGAAGGCTTCAGACAATCAAATTACTCCGAGCTACGGGAGGATATTCAATCCAAAGGCAAAGAAGTTGAAAACTTTGAAAAAAATTTAGAAGAATGTATAACTAGAATAACCAATACAGAGAAGTGCTTAAAGGAGCTGATGGAGCTGAAAACCAAGGCTCGAGAACTACGTGAAGAATGCAGAAGCCTCAGGAGCCGATGCGATCAAATGGAAGAAAGGGTATCAGCCCTGGAAGATGAAATGAATGAAATGAAGCGAGAAGGGAAGTTTAGAGAAAAAAGAATAAAAAGAAACGAGCAAAGCCTCCAAGAAATGTGGGACTATGTGAAAAGACCAAATCTACGTCTGATTGGTGTACCTGAAAGTGATGGGGAGAATGGAAACAAGTTGGAAAACACTCTGCAGGATATTATCCAGGAGAACTTCCCCAATCTAGCAAGGCAGGCCAACATTCAGATTCAGGAAATACAGAGAACGCCACAAAGATACTCTTCGAGAAGAGCAACTCCAAGACACATAATTGTCAGATTCACCAAAGTTGAAATGAAGGAAAAAATGTTAAGGGCAGCCAGAGAGAAAGGACGGGTTACCATCAAAGGGAAGCCCATCAGACTAACAGCGGATCTCTCGGCAGAAACCCTACAAGCCAGAAGAGAGTGGGGGCCAATATTCAACATTCTTAAAGAAAAGAATTTTCAACCTAGAATTTCATATCCTGCCAAACTAAGCTTCATAAGTGAAGGAGAAATAAAATACTTTACAGACAAGCAAATGCTGAGAGATTTTGTCACCACCAGGCCTGCCCTAAAAGAGCTCTTGAAGGAAGCGCTAAACATGGAAAGGCACAACCGGTACCAGCCACTGCAAAATCATACCGAAATGTAAAGACCATGGAGACTAGGAAGAGACTGCATCAACTAACGAGCAAAACATCGAGCTAACATCATAATGACAGGATCAAATTCACACATAACAATATTAACTTTAAATGTAAATGGACTAAATGGTCCAATTAAAAGACACAGACTGGCAAATTGGATAAAGACTCAAGACTCATCAGTGTGCTGTATTCAGGAAACCCATCTCACATGCAGAGACACACATAGGCTCAAAATAAAAGGATGGAGGAAGATCTACCAAGCAAATGGAAAACAAAAAAAGGCAGGGGTTGCAATCCTAGTCTCTGATAAAACAGACTTTAAACCAACAAAGATCAAAAGAGACAAAGAAGGCCATTACATAATGGTAAAGGGATTAATTCAACAAGAAGAGCTAACTATCCTAAATATATATGCACCCAATACAGGAGCACCCAGATTCATAAAGCAAGTCCTGAGTGACCTACAAAGAGACTTAGACTCCCACACATTAATAATGGGAGACTTTAACACCCCACTGTCAACATTAGACAGATCAACGAGACAGAAAGTCAACAAGGATACCCAGGAATTGAACTCAGCTCTGCACCAAGCAGACCTAATAGACATCTACAGAACTCTCCACCCCAAATCAACAGAATATACATTTTTTTCAGCACCACACCACACCTATTCCAAAATTGACCATATCCTTGGAAGTAAAGCTCTCCTCAATAAATGTAAAAGAACAGAAATTGTAACAAACTGTCTCTCAGATCACAGTGCAATCAAGCTAGAACTCAGGATTAAGAATCTCACTCAAAACCGCTCAACTACATGGAAACTGAACAACCTGCTCCTGAATGACTACTGGGTACATAACGAAATGAAGGCAGAAATAAAGATGTTCTTTGAAACCAACGAGAACCAAGACACAACATACCAGAATCTCTGGGATGCATTCAAAGCAGTGTGTAGAGGGAAATTTATAGCACTAAATGCCCACAAGAGAAAGCAGGAAAGATCCAAAATTGACACCCTAACATCACAATTAAAAGAACTAGAAAAGCAAGAGCAAACACATTCAAAAGCTAGCAGAAGGCAAGAAATAACTAAAATCAGAGCAGAACTGAAGGAAATAGAGACACAAAAAACCCTTCAAAAAATAAATGAATCCAGGAGCTGGTTTTTTGAAAGGATCAACAAAATTGATAGACCGCTAGCAAGATTAATAAAGAAAAAAAGAGAGAAGAATCAAATAGATGCAATAAAAAATGATAATGGGGATATCACCACCGATCCCACAGAAATACAAACTACCATCAGAGAATATTACAAACACCTCTATGCAAATAAACTAGAAAATCTAGAAGAAATGGATAAATTCCTCAACACATACACCCTCCCAAGACTAAACCAAGAAGAAGTTCAATCTCTGAATAGACCAATAACAGGAGCTGAAATTATGGCAATAATCAATAGCTTACCAACCAAAAAAAGTCCAGGACCAGATGGGTTCACAGCCGAATTCTACCAGAGGTACAAGGAGGAGCTGGTACCATTCCTTCTGAAACTATTCCAATCAATAGAAAAAGAGGGAATCCTCCCTAACTCATTTTATGAGGCCAGCATCATCCTGATACCAAAGCCTGGCAGAGACACAACAAAAAAAGAGAATTTTAGACCAATATCCTTGATGAACATTGATGCAAAAATCCTCAATAAAATACTGGCAAACCGAATCCAGCAGCACATCAAAAAGCTTATCCACCATGATCAAGTGGGCTTCATCCCTGGGATGCAAGGCTGGTTCAATATACGCAAATCAATAAATGTAATCCAGCATATAAACAGAACCAAAGACAAAAACCACATGATTATCTCAATAGATGCAGAAAAAGCCTTTGACAAAATTCAACAACCCTTCATGCTAAAAACTCTCAATAAATTAGGAATTGATGGGACGTATCTCAAAATAATAAGAGCTATTTATGACAAACCCACAGCCAATATCATACTGAATGGGCAAAAACTGAAAGCATTCCCTTTGAAAACTGGCACAAGACAGGGATGCCCTCTCTCGCCACTTCTATTCAACATAGTGTTGGAAGTTCTGGCCAGGGCAATTAGGCAGGAGAAGGAAATCAAGGGTATTCAATTAGGAAAAGAGGAAGTCAAATTGTCCCTGTTTGCAGATGACATGATAGTATATCTAGAAAACCCCATTGTCTCAGGATACAAAATCAATGTGCAAAAATCACAAGCATTCTTATACATCAATAACAGACAAACAGAGAGCCAAATCATGAGTGAACTCCCATTCACAATTGCTTCAAACAGAATAAAATACCTAGGAATCCAACTTACAAGGGATGTCAAAGACCTCTTCAAGGAGAACTACAAACCACTGCTCAAGGAAATAAAAGAGGATACAAACAAATGGAAGAACATTCCATGCTCATGGGTAGGAAGAATCAATATCATGAAAATGGCCATCCTTCCCAAAGTAATTTACAGATTCAATGCCATCCCCATCAAGCTACCAATGACTTTCTTCACAGAATTGGAAAAAACTACTTTAAAGTTCATATGGAACCAAAAAAGAGCCCGCATCGCCAAGTCAATCCTAAGCCAAAAGAACAAAGCTGGAGGCATCACGCTACCTGACTTCAAACTATACTACAAGGCTACAGTAACCAAAACAGCATGGTACTGGTACCAAAACAGAGATATAGATCAATGGAACAGAACAGAGCCGTCAGAAATAATGCCACATATCTACAACCATCTGATCTTTGACAAACCTGAGAAAAACAAGAAATGGGGAAAGGATTCCCTATTTAATAAATGGTGCTGGGAAAACTGGCTAGCCATATGTAGAAAGCTGAAACTGGATCCCTTCCTTACACCTTATACAAAAATCAATTCAAGATGGATTAAAGACTTAAATGTTAGACCTAAAACCATAAAAACCCTAGAAGAAAACCTAGGCAATACCATTCAGGACATAGGCATGGGCAAGGACTTCATGTCTAAAACACCAAAAGCAATGGCAACAAAAGCCAAAATTGACAAATGGGATCTAATTAAACTAAAGAGCTTCTGCACAGCAAAGGAAACTACCATCAGAGTGAACAGGCAACCTACAAAATGGGAGAAAATTTTCGCAACCTACTCATCTGACAAAGGGCTAATATCCAGAATCTACAATGAACTCCAACAAATTTACAAGAAAAAAACAAACAACCCCATCAAAAAGTGGGCGAAGGACATGAACAGACACTTCTCAAAAGAAGACATTTATGCAGCCAAAAGACACATGAAAAAATGCTCACCATCACTGGCCATCAGAGAAATGCAAATCAAAACCACAATGAGATACCATCTCACACCAGTTAGAATGGCGATCATTAAAAAGTCAGGAAACAACAGGTGCTGGAGAGGATGTGGAGAAATAGGAACACTTTTACACTGTTGGTGGGACTGTAAACTAGTTCAACCCTTGTGGAAGTCAGTGTGGCGATTCCTCAGGGATCTAGAACTAGAAATTCCATTCGACCCAGCCATCCCATTACTGGGTATATACCCAAAGGACTATAAATCATGCTGCTATAAAGACACATGCACACGTATGTTTATTGCGGCATTATTCACAATAGCAAAGACTTGGAACCAACCCAAATGTCCAACAATGATAGACTGGATTAAGAAAATGTGGCACATCTACACCATGGAATACTATGCAGCCATAAGAAATGATGAGTTCATGTCCTTTGTAGGGACATGGATGAAATTGGAAATCATCATTCTCAGTAAACTATCGCAAGAACAAAAAACCAAACACCGCATATTCTCACTCATAGGTGGGAATTGAACAATGAGAACACATGGACACAGGAAGGGGAACATCACACTTCAGGGACTGTTGTGGGTTGGGGGGAGGGGGGAGGGATAACATTGGGAGATATACCTAATGCTAGATGACGAGTTGGTGGGTGCAGTGCACCAGCATGGCACATGTATACATATGTAACTTACTGCACATTGGGCACATGTACCATAAAACCTAAAGTATAAAAAAAAAAAAAAAAAAAAAAAAAAAAAAGACTGAGCTACTTAGGGGCACAGGAATTTTATATTTGTATTCCTGACAGGGCCTCACAGTGCTGTGCATACAATTGGTGCTTTATAAATATCTGTGAAAAAATATGTTTAATAATGATAAAAAAAAAAAAAAAAAAAAAGAAAAGGAACATTCTTATCTCTGAAGACACTGGGACACAGAAACGAATCTGAACACACAGGCCTCGCTAAGTTCCTCCAAGTTTATTACAATTAGATCTTATGTTGTTTGTCTAATTATACTTCTGCACTACTGTCCACTTCATCAGACTTAGCATAAAAATATACAGGTTGTCCTGATTCTTTGGGTCTGTATCTTTGAAAGCTCTTGTGTCAAGTTTATTATTGTCGACGAAAAGAGTCAAACTCTGTAAACTATTTGACTGTTCAGTCAAATATTCATTCTGAGCCAAATACGAGTGACCCTGGCCCAAGACACAGCGCCAGGGGATCCTGACAACATGTGCCTGAGGTGGTCAGGCTACAGTTTGTTTTTATGTATTATTGGGAGACATAAGACATCAATAGAAACATGTAAGATGTACATTGGTTTGGTCAAAAGCTAAAAGCCCCACATGAAGTGGGGGCTTCGAGGTCATAGGTGGATTCAAAGATTTTTCTGTTCAGTAATTGGTTGAAAGAGTTTATCTAAAGACCTGGAATCAATAGAAGGCAGTGTCTGGGTGAAGATAAGGAGTTGTGGAGACCAAGATCCTTATTATGCAGATGAAGCCTCCAGTTAGCAGGCTTTAGAGAGAATAGATTGTAAAGGTTTCTTATCAGAGTTTAAAAGGCACCAGACTCTTAGTCAATTCTCTCCTGGATCAGGAAAAGACCTGGAAAGGGAAGGAATTCTCTAAAGAATGTAGATTTTCCCCACAAGAGACAGCTTTGCAGGGCCATTTCAAAACATGTAAAAGAAATATATTTTGGGTTAAAATACTTTGATTTCTTTTAGGGCCTGCTACCCATCATGTTGGTATCCTATTGCTTCAAAGAGTCTGTTTTGTTAGTCTGAAGGTCTCTGTTTTAATGTCAATGCCAGTCAGCTGTGCTGAATTCCGGATGGAGGAGAGTATAATGAGGTGTGTCTGACCACCCTTTTCCATCATGGCCTGAACTAGGGTTTCAGGTTTACTTTGGAATTCCCTTGCCAGAAAGGAGGGGTTCATTCAGTTGGCTGGGGGGCTTAGAATTCTATTTTTGGTTTATATTCATAAATATCTCAGTCATGAATCCAGCAGCGAGAAAATGAGTTTTTTTCCTTCTGAATTCATCTGCTTTTACCATAGAGCAGAAGTTCCAACAACACATTACTCATTCTGTTAGCAGTGGTAAATCTGTACAGGTCTGCAGCAACCTGAATTCTTGGGCATAAGGCAGAAGGGGAGACTGAGGCAAGTTTTAGAGCAGGAGTAAACATTTATTCAAAAGCTTTAGAGCAGGAATGAAAGGAAGTAAAGTACACTTGGAAGAGGGCCAAGCAGGCGACTTGAGAGACCAAGTGCATAGTTTGACCTTTGACTTGGGGTTTCATATGTTGGCATGCTTCCAGGGTCTTGCATCCCTTCTCCTCTGATTCTTCCCTTAGGGTGGGCTGTTTGCATGAGCAGTGGCCTGCTAGCCCTGGGGAGGGAACATGCACAGTGTGTTTACTGGAGTTGTATGCATGCTCACTTGAGGCATTCCTCCCCTACCAGCCAAATAGTTCCTAGAAGGTCATACACCAGTTAAACTCCACCATTTTGTCTCTTAATGTGCATACTTGAGTTCACTTGCCCAACTCGTGAGATCTTATCCAGAAGTGTTGATCACCAGTTTCAGGTTTTTTCTATCTGTTGGGAGGCTGATTTCCTTAGCGCTGGCTGAGACCAATTACTATTTGAGAGAGATAGTTACTAACTGCCTGACTCATCACCTGATGGTTGCCTGCCATTCCTGGTGTGTGAGTAAATGAGGTAAATGCGGGCATTGGAGGAGGGGGACTGGGGGGCTGGGGGGAGGGTAATCTCCTGCCTTGCTCATGTCTGGCTAGCTACCATTTCTTCCTTGTATAAAAAATTTTCCTCCTGATAGTACCACCCATTCCCTCCTCAACATATGTTACATGTGTCTTTTGACAATGTTATCTCACTGTACATGGAGCTAACATGTGAATCTTTCTATATCCTTCTCTCCTGACTAGTAGTATTCATGAACACCAACATGCACATACCATTACCACTGTAAACTCAACTGAAATCCTGACAGTCTGTTGCATGGATTGTGAGTTGATAAGATTTGGCTGTGCTCTCCGACCCAGAATCTTCTATTGAATTGTAATCCCCATAATCTCCATAGTCCCCGCCTGTCAAGGGAGAGACCAGGTGGCAGTAATTGAATCAAGGGGGGCAGTTTCCCGCATGCTGTTCTCGTGATAGCGAGTGAGCTCTCACTAGGTCTGATGGTTTTACAAGTGTTAGGCAGTTACTCCAGCATTCACTTCTCCTTCCCGCTGCCTTGTGAAGAAAGTGCCTTGCTTCCTCTTTACCTTCTGCTGTAAGTTTCTTGAGGCCTCCCCGGCCATGTTGAACCATTTGTCAATTAAGCCTCTTTCCTTTATAAATTACCCTGTCTCGAGAAGTTCTTTTTAGCAGTATGAAAACAGACTAATACATAGTTACTCTTCCTTATAGTCAATATAATTGACAGTTTTTAGTAAGTTAAAGTTTCGCTGTGAGGTGTCTCTCTGAGAAATTAAGAAGAAAAAAAATGGAAAAAAAAATTGGGGCAGTGAACTGTGGGAGAACAGTAGAAAGGGTCAGAGAGTTTAAACTTGTTTGATGCAACAGACCTAACAAACAAAGCATCAAATTCAAAAATGGCATGAATGTGTATTAGAGGGTGTTGAGGAGAAGAAAGAGGTCAAGAAAACAAATCTATAGGAAAAAATATGTTTCTGAGGGACTCAGGTGAGTTAGGACAATAAGCAAAGCTTAGTTGCAACATTGGCGGGTGGGTAGATATAGAAGGGCAATCTATAGATTTAAAAAAAAAAGATGAATACTTCAGGTACTTTATGCTATTGTGTACAGTTTCTTATAGTACTAATCTATTTTAATGGTCAAATTTTATCAAATATTAACAAAATTAAGATGTTTGAACTAAAAAAATTCTCTATGCAACAGATTTATAGAGTGTCAAGCCATAATTATTTGCAAGGAGATATATTTAGCTGTATTATTGGAAACAATATCATTATTGGATTATTGGTTGTTATATGAGAACGTTCATAATGAGTTGAAGCTGCTGGCAGCATTTAATGAGGTTTCCTATTTTTCTTTCGTTTGTTCAGCTTTTAGTAATACCAATAAGGCTCATTGCTTATTTCTGGGGGCTGGCAACAAACGGTTGTTAGAAAAGAAGAATGCTGCAAGGCTGCTCCAGTCCTAAAGTGCTGCTACAAATTGTCATAAGCATTTTAGGATCACTTGTTTATTCACTCTGATTCTTTTATCATGGTGTGTGCTTAGTCATAAATGATAACATTGAATTTCTTTTTGTTTGCTGACAACTTGCCAGCTAAGCACTATGGGGTGTTCCAGGGAAAACACGTAGTTTCTTTGAAGTATTTGCTTCACAACTTTTCAAAGCTTAATCTTGTTGCTGGCTGCCTCTTTTACCTCTCAACTTTGTATATATAGAGTCTTGGATTAGAGAATTAAAAAAAAAAAAAAAAAGATTACTATCTGGGCACCAATTGAGTTCCATACATCCATCTATCCTGCTAAGACAATAAACTAAGTTTATAACACATTTTCATTATCCTTTAAGACTTCTGAGCCATTTGTGTGTGAGCATATATAGGTTCTCAGTTATTGACTACATGAAGTATAAGGTAAAGAAAATGGGTTTATTTTTGATGTACAAGAGTTTAACGTTTCATGGAAATTATAAGCTAAGCCTAATGAATTTAAAGCAACATTCTGAGTAAAATGTGTAATTATTGCAAATAAACTCTGAGAACCCTGTGATTGTTTGCTGTGGTTAACACCATAAGGCAAATTACCCTATCTTTTGTTGTACACAGTTTGCATCACAAATTATAAGGTAATTGCATGCTATAGTCTCTCTCTAGAACAATTAGTATTACCACTAATAGTAGTAGTTTACATTGCTGTAATTGTCTCCATCTTTTATACAGTTTTTCTTATTAAGTATTTTGATCGTGACTTCACCGATTTTAGTCTTCTGTTGAAGATGAGGGGAAAATTAAGTTGTCTCCTTTGGCATTCCTTAGAGCCTTTGGGGATTTGATTTCTCGGCTATGTTAAAGATAGTTGATTTGTTTTAAATTCCATGATTTGCATGTAAAAGTTTTCCCTCGGCCCCTTTTGAAATTTGCATTAGATTTTCAAGGAGAAAATTGAGGTAAATGCTGTCAGTAGAATGGTAGTTTAAAGTACTTTTCTCCCATGCTGTAAATCTGTCTTTTTTGAGATGGACTCTAGCTCTGTTGCCCAGGCTGGAGAGCAGTGGCACAATCTCGGCTCACTGCAACCTCCACCTCCTGGAATTCAAGCGATTTTCCTGCCTCAACCTCCAGAGAAGCTGGGACTACAGGTGCGTGCCGCCACGCCTATCTAATGTAAATGTGTCCTGAACCCAACTCAGCCTCTCTGTCTTGCCACACTGCATCTGCCAATGCACTAGCAGATATTTCTTCCAGAGCCATGACTACAGCCTCCTACCTGGTGTTACTCCCTAAGTTTCACTTTCAGTTATCTGTTCAAATGTCACCTCTTCAGAGAGGAATTCCCTAGTCTCCCAATGGAAAACAGCACCCCATGACTTTTCCCCATTACTTTGCCTTATTTTTCTTCAAAGCATGTATCTATCAATATTTGAAAATATGTTTATTGACTCTCTCTCCCTTAGAATATAAATTACATTGCTTCATGGGTTTTGTTTTTTGCTGTATCTATACCATCTAGAAAAGTCCCTGGCATATAGTAGTCGATTAATAGACATTTGTAGTTAAAAAAAAAATACTGGTAGGTACCAATGGCTTAACACACTTTTATTTTTAAGTGAAAATTTATATTGTGTATAGTTCTCATCACACACAAAACAAGAAAACTTTTGGTAGATAGTTGATTTATCTGTGTTATCAAATGACAGAGGCCCACATAGTGAAAGGCATACTTACAATATAGGTAATAATTTTCATTCTAGTAAACATTTTTATTAGTCCAGATAAGAGTGTTTTTTGTGTAGGTTTATGCCTGTAGTTCTATATTAATTTTCTTGGTACTGAAATATTTATTGAGCTTGCTAATTCATATAGTACTCTGCTAAGTATATGGCACCGTCATCTTATGTTGTTTACCAATTTCATTGTTGTGAATAAGGGGAGATGTTTTTTTCTTTCCTTTTTTTTTTTTTTTTTTTGAGACAGGAACTTGCTCTGTTGCTCAGGTTGGAGCTCACTGCAGCTTTGAACTGCTGAGCTCACAGGACCCTCCTGCTTCAGCCTCCTAAAGAGCTGTGATTACAGGCACACATCACCATGCCCAGCTAATTTCTGTTTTTTATTCCTAGAATTTAATTTTTTTTTTCACTGTTTAAGATATTTATTAAAATAATGCTTTAGGGCTATCACAATTTTGCTGAGTCCCTACATATTGTTTCAATTCACTTCTCTACTAAATTATATGGCCTTTTACCATAACACTTAATAATTTCTTTATCTTTTGCATAAATTTTCCCATCCATAGGCCTCTTTGTGTTTTATGATTAGATCTATGAGATTTCTCACAAAGATCATTAGGCATTATGACTTAGTTTATTTAGCATCCTTTACTGATAATTCAGACATAATATTTTGGTGAAAAACTTTCAAGTTTTAAGAAAAATTACTTTTTGTTATTCATATAAATTTACTCTTTATTTTCTAGTTACAATTTATTGCAATTTTTAACTTTAGCTGCCCTTAGAATTCCTGACAAAAGAATGTCTATCCAAATAAGATGTTTTTGTAAGTTGAATCTATCTAACTCAGTGTAAAAGATTACTCAGAACAATATAAATGTAAGCACTTTCCATTAGGAATTTCACCCAAAACATTTTTCCAATGAATAAAAGCTAGTGAAGAGATAATGCAATACATTCTTCTCATGCATGATGTCATTACTTATTTAGTCATAAAGGTATTTCTCAGTCTTTAAATACTTTATTTGCAGTGTTATCTTTCCAAATTAAAGTTTTTTTTTTTTTTTTTTTTTTTTGAGATGGAGTTTCATTCTTGTTGCCCAGGCTGGAGTGCAAAGGTGTGATCTTGGCTCACTGCAACCTCTGGCTCCAGGGTTCAGGCAATTCTCCTGTCTCAGCCTCCCGAGTAGCTGGGATTTTAGGTGTCTGCCACCACGCCCAGCTAATTTTTGTATTTTTAGTAGAGTTGGGGTTTCACCATGTTGGCCAGGCTGGTCTCGAACTCCTGACCTCAGGTGATCTACCCACTTTATTCTTCTGAAGTGCTGAGATTATAGGCATGAGCCACCATGCCCAGCTCCAAATTAAAGTTTTAGTGAGATATGATGTGATTGTTTCTGTACTTAGCGCTGTTATTCGCCCTGTCATTCCTGTCCTTCATTTCAATGTGAGTCAAATCATGATTCCCACTTATATCAAAAGTAATGCAAATTGAGTTACTGGAAAAAATGCCATGCTACATGAGTATCTTCTAATATTGCAACCGTGGCTGACAGCTTTCTTGGGCATTTACCCATAATTCTAAATTCAAAGTTAGCATCATAAGAGTTAGGTACTCTGCATTAAATACTTTTGTGTTAATCAAGTTTTAGCTAGATATTTAACAATAAGATCAAATCCCAAATCATTTTTTGTTTATTCAATAAAGCAAAGGCAGCACTAATGTGAATTCGTGGATGCTTATTTTACAGTTCAATTTTCTTCCTAATTTGTCAAATCCTGGCCTGCTTTGTCCCCAGTTACTCTGCTTTGTCCTGCAGAAATCAATGAGAATGTTTTCTGCTTACAATTCAATTGACTTTTGGGATGACAGCAATGCTTTTCTGAGAAAAGTGATCTGATGACAGTTTTACTAGCCTGGTTTTATTTGTGAAACAGAAAAATAGCAAGTTTCCATCCTCCTTTAATTTTTCATTCGATAGGTGAGAATGCTAAATGATAGCTGTATGGACTAGGTTCAGCTTTTCACATTGGGAAAAATGACTGATGGACCCTCAGATGAGAGTGTTGCTACCATTTCAACATCACAATAGTTTCCCTCCTCGAAAAAGCACCAAAACAAGCATGAGCCACAATAAACTGGGAACAAAAGGAATCTTTGTTATTTTATTCAACAGGTAAATTAACTTCAAATTTTAAAATATTTAACAACTGAAATAAAAAAGGAAAGTATCAGAATGTAAAAGATAGACTTGAAAATGGAGTTTATAAACAACTGTAGCTATAATCTAAGGTACTGTTTATATCCTCTCAATATATCCTGTTATCAATGATGACTAGTAATAATAAAAAGTAATAATTCTTAAATATCTACCTCGTACCAGGTATACTTCAGAATACTCTTAACATGCTTACATGAAACTTATAACATGCAATAGATATTATCCCTTTTTACTAATGAATGTGCTGGGTCTTGGAGAAGTTAAGAAACTGCTTCTGATCACACAGCTAGTAAAGTGTAGAGCTGACGACTCAACTATGGTCAATCCGAGTTATCTTAACAATTACATATATCAATATAATTATCTTGTACTAAAGAGCTGTCTGAAACATAAAATCTATAAAATCAGGTTGGAATTTTCTTTTATTTGATAATATATTTATTTTTACCTCCATTAAGTTTTGTCGTATCTGTTTCAATGATAATACTTGAAGATTCAAGGGAATGAAATAAAGGAGATGTATAAGTTGAATGTGCAAGTGAAAAATCCTGTTTTTTGTAGAGATCTTGGCAAACATTAAAAAAAAAAACCCAAAAAACCTGATATTCTTCATGAGACCAGGTGTGGTGGCTCACGCCTGTAATCCCAGCACTTTGGGAGGCTGAGGTGGGTGGATCACGAGGTCAGGAGTTTGAGACCAGCCTGGCCAATATGGTGAAACCTCATCTCAACTAAAAATACAAAAATTAGCCGGGCATGGTGGCATGTGCCTGTAGTCCCAGCTACTCGGGAGGCTGAGGCAGGAGAACCACTTGAACCTGGGAGGTGGAGGTTGCAATGAGCTGAGATGGCACCACTTCACTCCAGCCTGGGCGACAAAGAAAGACTCCGTCTCAAAAAAACCAAAAACAAAACAAAAAACCCCCCGATATTCTTCATGAAAAACAGAGGCAAGATATATTATTGAGCCCATCGAGTGAAAGTCCATTCCTGTACCTGGGCTGTATGCTAGCGCTGGAGATGGGTGCTTCAGTGGAGCATGTAAGGATCCTTTGTCCACTGCTAGAGCCAATCTATGAAGTGGTTAAAAGACTACTAATCATTCTGTGTCCATCTCCAAAATCTCAATTGTCTTTCTTAGAGATGCCCAATTGCCTTCTAGAACATATATGCCAGTTGTCTCTTTCTAGTAGGGTAGAGGAACAATGCCAAAAACAATCACCAAAATAAATTTAAATATGTTACGTTAACCATGCTTTTACTATTTGTTTTAAAGTTGTGATCAAATGACTGTGGTTCTAGGACAGTAAACGGAAAAGACTGAGATCCACAGATCTTGCTCTAATCACATGAAAGCTTACAACAGAAGCACTCCAACACATATTTAGGGGTATACGTGAGTATTGTTCGGCCCATGGTAATTAGGCATAAATGTAAGACGGTTCGCAGAAATAAGTCTTGTGCTTCTTTCATGTAACCAAATCAAGTTTTCTCAGTCTGTGAGGCCAACTTTTCAGTATATATATTTAAAGCTTTCAGTGTTGATGCATATCATTATACTAGTTATCATTATGCATATAGTTTCTTTGCTTATCATTATACTAGTTAACAATCTCTGACCACCTAGGACACTTGTTCACTTTAGAATGCTAGAGGTCAGCCTCCAAGAGTGAGAATTTGTTTCCCCTAACTTTGAAGTTCTTTGTGGTTTACCATTGAACATTTCAACTCTACCACTTGTATTTTTCCCTAGCTGAAGTGATATATCCACAGGTTCTGCATTAGCGTCAGTGTCACCTGAGGTATTGTGTATTAACATGTAGGCTTGGGTCCCACTCCTGAACTACAGAATTAAAATCTCTGTGTATGGAGGAAATGTTAAACCAGCTCTCAGGTGTTTCTGATGCAGACCAGAGTTTCTGAATCAACTGTGTTGTGTTGGAGGTCTTGAATGCACAGACAAATTATAACATGATCCTGAGATTTTGAATATATTATAAAATACTGTAGGAAGAGGGATACCCAGACCAATGAGGAAGACAGTGAAAAACCTCAGAATTTAATGTTCTCTAAATCACACATTCCTAAATTTATAATAAATATGAGGGCTGTTGGGTATCAAGTTAATGGGTATTAAATGTGGTAGTGGACACAAAGCACATAACATGTAGTATTACCAATAGGAAGTGCTCATTAGTTGTTGCCTTGTGTATTCATTTACTCAACTAATTTTAAATGCCTACAATGGTCAAGCCCTATGTTAAGCACTAGAAATACCAAGATGAGCAAAAACAGCCATGGCCTTCCCTCAAGGGGAATACAGAGCCATGGTAAAGACAGACATTAATCATATCAATATATAATTAATATAAAATAACATCCAAAATAAACACTGGAAGGAATGGGGAGAGAGGTGGTGTTATGGGAACATACATACAAGGGAAATTTGACTTAAGCAAAGAAAAGAAACAGAAAATGTTTTCCATGGAAATCTGAAGGAAGAGTAGAAGGGTTGGAGAATTGAAGTATTTTAGGCAAAGAGAACACCATGTGCTTTAGAACCCTGTGGTTACTATGACTGCCTACTGTGTTCAGTGACTTTTACCTCATAAGTCTATAGATAAGGTATCAGTCATCCTTTCACAGATGAAAAAACTGAAGCTTAGAGAAATTAAGTAATATGGGCAAAGTCTCACAGGATTCAGGAAGTGATAGGTTTACAATTAGAAATTCTGTTGGTTATATTTGAAGCTTATGATCTTTCTTTTTTATTTGGACATTAATATGTTTCAGAGGGCAAATGATAGAACTCAGGATTTGCTTATAGAAAGGTGTTAGAAATCAGGCATTAAGACTATAACGTTTGGAGTAAGGCGCAGAAGGGAAAGAAAAAAGAACTATAAGGATATTTTATTGCATCGCAATTTTGCTGTAGGTTGAAGACCACTGGGTGTAAATCCCATTATGGTAGGAATGCTAAAATGGAAGCCTTTGGAATTTCCTTTTTCTTCCATAGAGTAAGTCAAAATCAGCTCTGTATCCTTGCAGAAATTGTAGATATTAATACTGCCATGAAAGGCTTGAAAGATGAAGATTAATGATTCTTATCACATCCCTAGTTAGATTAATGCAGAAGACAGATGTATTTTGGAGAATGATGGTGGATTATTATAAGCTTAATCAGGTGGCGAATTCAATTATATTTGATTTTCTTGATAAGGTCCCCTTGCTAAAGAAAATCATTACAGCCCTTTGAATCTGTTATGTAGCGATTAAACAGGTGAATATTTCCCTCCTTTATTCTGTAAATAAAAAATAGGGAAGGTGGTTTGTTCTTACCTGGAAGGGAAAATAGTACACCCTTACTGTTCTGCCTCAGGATCCAATCAGTTGTCCAACTCTGTGTCATTTTGTCTAAAGGAAATTTGTCCATGTCACTGTTTCACAGAAAGCTATGTTGGTTCACCACATGTATCACATCCTGATAATGTGAAGTGAAAAAGTAAAGCCTGGAAGCCTTTGTAAGATGACTGTGCCAGAGGAGGAAGATAAATATCTCGATGCTATGGAGGCCTGTCAGCTCTTTGAAGAACCTGGGCAATATCAAGATTTCTACTTCAGATGAAAAAACAAACAGTTATTCATTGACCCTGTTGCTGCCAAGAAAGAGGTACAATCCTTTGGAATGTTTTTTTTTTTTTTTTTGGTATATGTCTGTTTTAGAGTTGACGTATTTCATATCTGTGTGTGTTCCATGACCAGAAAGGTTTCCAGAATGAGAGGAGAGCTCTTTAGCTGGCCAGGCAAGCAGCTGTGCCACTCTGCTTTAATGACCTAGCACATCTAGTGATGATGAAAGTATCTGTGGCAGACTGGGAGGCTGATAAAACCTAAATCAAGCTACAAGGGGAGAATCTGCAACAGAAGGCCCTGAATGTTAGAAGAATAATTCTCCCTTTGGCAAGTAACTGTACCATTTTGAAAAGCGGCTTTTACTTGTAACTGGCTCAGTAGAGACCATAGGACTGTGGGATGAAGTAAGCTGAGTCACCCCTCAAAAACTGTGCTATCTTATCTGTCTAGCAATTAAATTGAGGGTAGAAAGTAATGAGGTGATATTTTAGATATTGTTTAGGGAATCTGACAACGACATAGGGTAAATGCATTGCAGACAATTTGGAATAGATGGCAGAAACATGCTTGTTCTGCTCAAGAAGCAGCAAGGAGGCAAATTTGACAGCAATCAGGGGAACAAGTGGAAGAGGCAGAGGCCCATATAGGGTCTTATAGACTGTGGTAAAGACTGGATTTCATTCTCAGCGAAATGGGAAGTAAGTTTTGTTGGAAGAGTAACATGATAGAACTTATGTCTTAAAAGGGTCATTTGGAATGCTGTGGGGGAACAGACCATAGGGAGTGAGTGGGAAAGAAGAAAACAGGCTAGGAAACCATTCATTGCTTCAGGAAAAGAAATGTTGGATGAGACTATAGTGGTTGTGGGGAAGGTGGTAAGAAGTGGTTGAATTCTGGATATGCTTTGCAGGTAGAGCTGACAAAATTTGCTAATGGATTGGATATGGATATGAGAAAAAGAATGGTGTCAAGTATAGCTCCAAAGATTGTGGTCTGAGCAATGGGAAAGATAAAGTGGGCGTTTACCAAGATTAGGAGTACTTTATGAGAAGCAGATTGTGGGATAAGAAGAAATAATTTTTTGGATATATTAGTTTTGGGAGTCCTATTAGATAAATGGAGATACTGAGTAGGTAGTTATATGGGTGTGGAATTTAGGGAGGAGGTCTGGAGTGGTAACATAAAGGTGAGGATCCCTAGCATATAGAGGACATTTAAAGGCAAGAGATTGGATGATATCATCCCTAAAGGGAGTGTAGGTAGGGAAGAAATATCTAAGGACAGAGCCCTAGGGAACTTCAGTGATTAGAAGTTGGAAGAGGAGAAAGATCTAACGAAGGTGACAGGAGGAGTGAAGTAGGGAGAAATTGGAGAAAGGAGGGGTCCCAGAGGCTAAAATAAGAAAAGTTTCAAGGAAAGAGTTGAAGAGGGTTGACCAGGATGTGGATTGATTACTGACCATTGGATTTGGCCAAATGGAGGTTTTTAATTACCTTAAAAAGGGCTCTTTAAGACCAGTCGTGAATATGAATGCCAGACTGGATCAGAGTAAATTGGAGGCAAGGAAGTGAAAATAACATACTGAAAGCTCTTTTGAAAAGACTAAACAGGCTAACGAAGAAAGTGTTGATGATGTGAGGGTTGGGGACTAGGCATGAGCCCAACAACATGTACTTTTTCTTACTGTAACTAGGAACCTGACTACCAAAATCGTTTAGTGCCCTCCTGTGATCAGAGGGTCCAACACTAAGTCCCTGATTTGATACTGACCAAGGAGGGACCTGGCATTTACCTTATAACAGTCTGATTTTATTGGAAGCCTTCCATCTTGGAGAAGGCACCGGTTTGCCCTCATTGTGATAGATATATATTCCAGGTTCAGGTGGGTTTTTCTCCTGCATCGAGCTCTTGCCAGCACCACACCCACCACACCTCCTTCTCCCCACAACCTCTTCTAAGGAATTACCGAATATAGTTTAGAGCATCACATTCTATACAACATTGTTTCTTCCTAAGGAACTCAGGTTAGAGTGGAAGAAGTAAGGAGCTGGGATGCTGCCATGGGATTTGTTGGTATTATTACATACTCTATCACCCAAAAGCAACTGGAGTACTCGAAACAGTAGGATGCCATGTAGGATAAAATCCTTTCTTACTCTATACAACATACATTCTGAATCAACTACGGACATATGGTGCTGCTTCTTACATAACTGAAATTCATGGATCTAATATCAAAGACATAGCTGCTTTCACATTTTAACTGACTCACAAAATTTTTACTTTTATACTGGTTTCTGAGTTTAGCTTGAAGTGGGGCAATGCTTCTAGAGATACCAATTGATTTATTTAATTAGAAGTAGATGCTGTCACCTGCCCATTTCATGCTACTTGGGTAACGAGGAGAGGGATTACAATATTTGGCTAGGGTGATTGATTCTGACCAGGAAGAGCAAAGAATGTTGCTGCTACTCAGTGTGGAAATCCTAGGGGGTACTCCTAGTGTGAGCAATGTCAGTGGTAAAATTAAGATGATGACTAGGACAACCCGATATAGGCAGAATTATAAGCTTCCTCTGGAATAAACATTTAGATTATGACACTGGGTAAACCCCAAATTGGAAATCATTTTTTTCTCTGAGGCATATTTTCATTAAAAATCCCAATTCTAAAGATTTTAAAGCATTGCATATTGCCTAAATTTGTTGAAAATAACATATTTTTTACTGCTTAAGAAGGGAGAATATTAATTATTATTTAAATTATAATTTAGGGAGCAATGATACTTTTTAAAAAGAAAATTGTTTTTCTAATGGAGAATGAAACAGGGTTTTCTGAAATTGTACTTGTAATATATCACAAAGCAAGGGGGAAATTATAAAGAAATCTGTGATTTATTTTTCTATGTTGGAGTTAGAGAAATGTCTGATTTGTTGAGTTGAAGCAGATGGGCCAGAATTTTAATCCTGATTCAGATTTTTTTTAGATATGGGGACATAGCCTGAATGAGATCTCAAAACTGAAGCATGCACTTTTTTTGTGCTTTAATTTTCCATAGTTAAAACAAGGATAAAGCTTTATCTTCCTTATTTATCATGCCCACAATTACGTGCATTAGCTTAAATAGTTTAATCCAAATTTCACAATTGAAAGAAAGTTTTAATATTATGACAAGGAATATCTAACACAAAATCAATCAGCTACAAGTTTTCTTTGAGACAGTGATGAACACATAAGTCAACAAAATTAAACGTTATCTTTTCAAATTTCACATTAAAAGTCTTTTTATAGGCTTTTCTGCAACACTTTCAGTGGTAGAAATGTTGCATCTTTTGTTATGGCTGCAAGGATTAGAATAGAGATGACTGGGTAAGTATACCCAACCATAGCACGATTGTGTCATTGGTTTTCCCTTCTAATTTCACTGCCTCTTAAGAGAACTTCACTATACCAGTTAGATAGACAATTTAGAAATTGATTTAGAATACAAGGTATGCTTTGGAATATTTTATTTTATTTTTACTAAAATATTTAGAGATATTAGATGGTGAGGTAGAAGGGAGGTGAGGATGAAGTGGTAGAATAAAGGGAAGTAGCATCTGTGGAGTCCTTCCTGTTAATGAGTTGTATTAGTTCTGTATTACAAATGTTCTCATGTAATCTCAGGAGTACTCTTCAGGAAAAATATTACTATTCTCAGTTTATAGGTGAGGAAATGGAGACTAACAAAGGTTAAATAAGTTGCACAACTTACGAAGTAAGTGGTAACTGTAGAAGTTGAATTTAGCTCTCTGTCTCAAATAATCAAAGGGAAAGAAAGATGCTGAAAGACAGCATGAGTTTTAAGCACACTGGAATCTTACAGAGCCAATTGTGCAGTTAGTAATTCTTGGTGCATTAATTAGGTGAAAGGTGAGCCCCCAACCCACGGAAAGATCCAGCCAAGTAAGGAACTGCAAAATACTGAATGACTAATTCTCCAAACAAGGTAAAGTTTACTGATTTGTGTGTGTGTGTGTGTGTGTGTGTGTGTGTGTGTGTACACAGTGTGTGCTTAGGACTGAGTTAAAATGCCATGCTTATTTGACACATGGGTCCTCAACTATAAGGGCTTTGGGAACATTTAAGTCATCAGCCATGGATTTGAAAGAAAGACTATACTTGTCAAATATGATTCTACAAAGATATATTTTCTATAGAAGTATAGATGTTCAAAAGCATAGGCTATTTCATCATGGTGGTGAACAAAGATGGGAAAATATAATGAACATACCTTAGAGGTTTCTATTTATACAATTGTATGCATTGAAAAGTATCTGAGCAGTCTGAACAAAGAAACTGATGTAATTATCCTGGATCCATTTTTTTTCTAGTCTATTTGATCAAAAAACCCATTTAACATCAAGGATATATAAGCGTTTCAGGAAAAGCAAATCAATGGAGTGCAGTTCAAGGAATACTCTCCTAGGCCTGTGGCTTATTTCAAATGCTTTAAGAACGTCCTATTAGTATGTAAAGCAAAGTTCATATAGGAAACTAAGTACTTAATATAACAGCCAGAGAGGCAATCATGACACGGTCTCTTTTCCAATATGGACTACAGTCTTTAGTATAGTAGTCTATTTTGCAGTCTCTATTTTTCTCCATTATTCTCTCCTTATGTCTCACTTCTGCTTATTTTGTTGCAGTCAGTGATCAATACATCAAAGGAAAAAAGAATTTTCAGTGTAGATTTCTACGTAAAATGATGAGTTTTTTGAATCTTATGCTTGGTATCAGATTTCTCTGACCTGTTATCTAGTATCTCTAGATCTGGATTCTGGACAGTGAGGAAGACATGAGGGGCGGTGGGGAATTTATGTATAATAGGCAACTGAATTTCTTCCTGTGCACTCAGGGAGAGCCTTCTGATCAGGATGCTGGAGGGTGCTCATGCAGGCTACAGGACATGGTACTAAATGGTTAAACAGCACGGGGGAGATCAGAAGAATATTTGTGCGATTGATACCAACAAGCTATTTCTTGGGCAACATACATGGCCACAATTTTGAGAGTATGTTGACAGAAATTAACAAATTGATAATGACTATGTTTGAGCTTTGCAGACCAGGAACTCAAAGGTTTTTAAAATATACATTAACATTAAAAAATTAATAAAAGCACTTTCTAGTTTAGATGTTATGAGTCAGATGGATAAGTCAGAAGAAATGGAAAACTTGAATTTTATTCCTTTGCTCCACAAATATTTATTAAGCATTAATTATGTTGCCGTCATGTTGCTGGATGTTAGTGTGATCTCTGCCCCACAGGAACTTACCAGGAATAACAGACAAAATAGAAAAGAACAGATAGGCCAGGAACATTTTCTTCAGGGCACACATTCCTGAAAGAACTGGAAATTAAAACTAGACAGGAATTGTGTAATTGTAGATTGTTGTGTATATTTATTCATACTGAAATTTAACCAACAAAGTCTTCACATGTATTGCAATGGTTTAGATTGACAGAGGTTAAGTGTCCAGACGTTGTAGCCAGAATGTCTATTTCCAGTCTCTTGTTTACTACTTAACAGCTGTGTGCCCTTGGGCAATTTATTCAACCTCTTGGTTCCTCAGTTACCTTGTCAGTCAAATGGAGATAGTATTTGTACCTACCTTAAAAGGCTATCCTGAGGATTAAATGAGCTAGTACCTGTTAAACGTCAGAATGATACCTGGTACATAGAAAACGTGTGATACGTTTTGCTACCATTGCAATTTTAATGTATTGTATTTGCTATTGGACAGTTGAGTTACTTTAAATTCTTTGTTGTCATTTTAAGAGCTTTATTTAAAGAACTTCCTAGGTTCCATTGTATGCTCAATTTTTTGAGTGATTTTTGAGGTGGTTTGAAGGGATTTTTGAAATGCTGTGTGTCTTTTTTAGGCAGAAGCCTTTACAAACCAGTGTACTAGTTGTCATTGTCACATCCTTTCTCCTGACTTGGGAATTGTGGAATCAAGGGTTGACAAGGTGCTCTGTCAGCCCCAGCTGGCCCCCAATGGCCATACAACATGAGCCAGAAATAAGTCTTTGCTGTTTGATTGAAGTGTCTGAGATTTCAGGGCTGTATTTGTAGCATTAACTCACATAACCTGACTAATACATGTGGTATAGCCCAGCGCAGAATCAATGTATATAATATGATGATGATAATATATGGTGTATTGTAAGTGCCTGAAATTGTATTATTTTATGGTTATTATGATTCTGTTATTTGATCTGAAGAATTTCTCATGAAGATAAAATGGCTCAAATTTTCTTGTACAATTATTGACTAAAATATTATGTATGGTCTCTTTCTCTCTCTTTCCCTGCCGAATTGATTAGTCAGTGTCTATCAGGCCCTGTGCCTGTGTTGTAAAATGTTTGTGAACCACAATATCTTTTCTCTTGATCTGCTGAAAATTGTCATAATTAGTTCAGTTAAAAAGCCATTGATTGAGCACATGTTATGTCCAGGGACTAAGTTAGGTGACAATTAGAAAAACCTTATGGTATTAACGAAATCCTTCTTAGGAAGCTTGTGATGAGGTACATTTTTTTGGACTCAGAAGAATGATGTGCAAAATGCTTGATGTTTACCCCATACCATGGAATTATTAATCATGGGGTGTGACTACACCCTGGAAGTCTGGGTTAGAGGACTGGAGAGGAAGCACAGAGACCTGGAGAATCCACTTGTGGTAAGCTGTGGATTATCGGCAGCAAAAGAGGAGCTTGGGGTTGAGAGTTTGCCTGAGGTTGGGAATGAAGCGAGCAAGATAAAACTTTGCTGATTTTCAGTTGCAGGCCTTGTTGAAGGGAAGAGAAAAAAAATCCCTGTAGAATACATATTTTATAAACCTGTTATTTTAATTACCTTTTATATTTCAGTTATAAGTTTTAAGATGAAGAGCTTAAGGATATAGGAAAAATATCATGATACAATGCTTTTCTTTTCTGCCATTTCTGGTTCCATTTGGAAGTCATGATAGTCCATTTCTAAAAGCTGATAAGTCCTTTAAAAATGTTTAAATTGCAGTTGATTGCACTGACCTAGGAATTTCCTAATATCTAATTCTTGCATGAAAATGTAACTAGCAAGATGACTCCTGCTGGCTTATAATATGCTTATTACAAAAAAGCCCACTTGTCAGACACAGAGCCTTGATGTGGATATTTGAACATTATGAAAATGAATTCATAAGCCAAATCTGTCTGTCAGATGTCTTTAATTTAAATGTTCTGATGGGTGATGAGACTCAGCATGACGACATCCAAAATTGTCGTGTGAAATTAAAAAAAAAAAGTCAGGGAAGAAGAAGGCTAGAAAAAAATTTGACATTTAGTTCAAATTAGTTCACTTGACATTTGGAATTTAAAGTTTCTGGTCAAGAACAGTTTTGATTTGTCAAACTTGGACTTTACCACTTATGAATCAAGTGTCATTCCATTGGTGTTTTTTCTTAAATGACTGAGGTTATGTATTTTACCGCAGATCACCTGTGGAATGCTGGCGAGGTTAATTCAGTAACTATAGAAACACTCTTTCCAGAGCTTCTGGGGTGAACAGTGCTACAAATTTCACTTTCTAAATAAATACAGGTAGCTAGAGGTCATTCTAAGTGGGATATTAAACAATTTTTTTTTCCGGTGAATGTTGAACTTCTTGTGTGGCACAATGCTGTAGTGTGGGACCTTCTGCTTGACAGCTGTGCTTTACCCTAGCTCCTGCATAGACTCATTATGCAGGCTTCTTGCTCATGCCCGAGTGGCCCACAGCTGTTTGGAGGCCCACAGCCAGATGACTGTTAACTCTGGCCCACCTGCCTCAGTTCAAGGCTTAGAGAAGCTCAGTGTTGCTGCTTTTCTAATTCCTGAAGTTCAACTGTGCTGTCACCATGACAGTTACATCCTTCTTAAGACCAAGTGGGCACACTAGAGAAGTAAGTAATTTGTTGGAGGTGGTGAGGATGATAATGATGTAGGCTGCTTTCAGATTAGGCAGTGTCAGTTTGCAGCACAGATTCAGAAATCAGATCTAGAGATGGGTTCTCAGTGATTCTTTCATTTTGGATCTTTCTCTAGCCCTCTGAGTTTAGCCTTATTCTTAACTTTCACACATTACCCAATTTCTCAAGAAGCCTTCTTTCCTTCATCATAGGCTTTCATAAACATGAGAGATAACCTCTTTCCTTTCTTTTTGTTTTGTTTCTCAAAATATGTTGAAGTATTATTCAATGAGATTTTTGTAGAGCTGTCACTCTGCAAAACTAGGCACTGAATGAAAGGTAGGATTAATGAAGCATAATCTAGTTGGGGCTATTAGATTTACATGTGTGAAACATTGAAGTAGCATGGCAGTGTCAAGAACTGTGAAGGGTTTTATATTTTACCTTATTTGTAAACTTACAAGTATGCTTGTCACAGTTTCGCATACCCTGGGAGAAGACACAAGACAGCTCAGATTTTCTTACTTACAGAACAGCACGCTACATGAGTGTTAGCATATTTAAGTCACTTCCCCTTGCCTCTGAGTTCCATAGAAGTGATGCAGGAGGCCAGATAAATGCCAGCTCACTTTGTGGATTTTGCTACAGAAGAGAACACCATGTGTAGGGAACCTGAATTTTTTGTAATAGGCAGTGAGCTTGCCTGCCCTTTGGCCTGGAAAGAGACACTATATCTTCCAGGGCTGTTTGCTGTATAAACATCCTTGAAAAGACAGCCTTGAACAAAGGGCAGTCAATAGTTCTACTCATAAGACATGGAGAAATGCAAAAGACCCATGGAGATTTGTCTTCTAATAGGCAGCATCTTGCAAGGTAAGTTGCATAGGCAGTACTAGCTGGAGAAATTCAGTTAAAGGAACTATAAACTTGATCTTCGATTCCAAACACACTAATTTAGTTATTTAAGAAAGGTTTTTATAGAGAAAATTAAAATTAAGAAGTCTTTGGAAGATGGGAAATATCTGAAGGGATAAAGGAGAGGATAATGGGCATTCCTTTTGTGGAAGGTAGTATGAGTTGGGATGTACTCATAGCTGCGATGTTATGAGGATGCATTGGTTCAGCCTCTCACTTGTTGACCATCTTCATCCACCCTGATTGTTCAGTATCCTTGCTGTACTGATTGTTTAGGATTTTGAATAGTAATTGTGGCATTTGTATGGTTTGAAAGTAGTATGGTTTTACTGTTGCAGTTGGTTACTCTTCAATCAAGGTTGACAGATAAAGTCCTCTGTTTTTATTTGCTACGTCTGGCAACCCTATCTTTGGTACAGTAGGGCTAAATCTCTACAGCGAAGGAGCTCAAATCTGAACTGGCATCTATTCTTGTAGGTAAGGGAAGCCATTAAAGGCAGTTGACCAAAGGGTTATGTAAAAAGAATTGTGTTTTAGCAGAATAAAAATGATAATGGTGTGCTAGGATAGATGATGAATCAGATCTTCTATCCTGAAAATCAGATAATTCCCATATCTCTGGCTTTGAGAAGCAGTGGAGAAAATTTAGAAGATAAGCTTACATTTAGAAGACAAGAAACTTGGCCTGTGTGGTGGCTCACGCCTGTAATCCTGGCACTTTGGGAGGCTGAGGCGGGTGGATCACGAGGTCAGGAGTTTGAGACCAGCCTGGCCAACATAGTGAAACCTCATCTCTACTACAAAAAAAAAAAAAAATACAAAAATTAGCTGGGCATGGGGCGGGCACCTGTAGTCCCAGCTACTCAGGAGGCTGAGGCAGGAGAATTGCTTGAATCTGGGAGGCAGAGGTTGCAGTGAGCCAAGATCATGCCACTGCACTCCAGCCTGGGCGACACTAGACTAGTGACTCAGTCTAAAAAAAAAAGCAACTTAAAATTCGGCTTCATGAAGACAGAGACTAGATTCTGTGGATATGGGATAAATAACACATGGGCAGCTGTGACTCAGAGCATGGGTATGACACGAGTGACCTGTAATTGTTCTATGTGGAATGGGCGCACTAGTCACCCAACTAAGCCATGGAGAAGGACAGAGATGCTTGGCTCTCACTCACTAGTCTCTGAGTCAAAAGGGTCAGAGGAAGAGAAACTTTATTAGGCCGGTAAGGAATAAATGATGTGAATGCATTGTTTAATTTATGTTACTATGTGAACAAAAAGTTGGGGTAGAGAAGAGTTTTCACACATTAGGATGCAGATTAGGATGAGATTTCATTTATAGAAGAGTAGTGGATTTTGGCGCCATGGGATTGATGAGGGCAAGTATGATGGATAAAGCAGTGGGTTGGCAGCTCGGTAGGGGGATACATTAACAGAGGGGGTATTAGGGTTGGGAGAGGAGTGTTGAGAAATTAGGATGGGATGTCTGACCTGGTGGGAGTAATTTACAGAGCAGTAGGTCAGGAATACTGAGGGATGAGGATCAGAAGGCAAGTAGGCAGGCCCTCCTTGAAAATCTAAAAGGAAAGTTGATGGGGCTTCACTGAAACAAAATTGTTTTCCCTGGGTTTCAACGAGGACCCTTCAGATGGAATTTAGGCTCTTTGTTGACACCATTTGGAGAAAGTAGATGATTCTTGGTGGTAAGTAGAAGATAAAACAAATATTAAGTCAATGTTGTTTTTCTGATTTGGTTTATTTTTTACTTGACAGAGAGAGGAGGTGCTATAAATTATACTAATGACTAACATTGGGGAATTCTAGTGGACCCTCTAAAGGTTATGGGCATAAGAAGAGGAAGGGAAACATTTGAAAAGGATGTTGTCATGGAAGCTTTAGTTGAAGTGCTGAGAAAATTGATAACATATTTCAAAGTGAGATACAAAATCACGATACAAAAGTTTGAAAGGAGATATCTGTTCTAAATTTAATGCAAGACTGAATTTTGACCATTGCACAGGACTAAATAATTACTGAGGCTGTCATAAGACTTGAATGAATTATGGATATTTTTATTACCCTAGAAGTACCAGAAACATCAAGGATATCAAGAAAGATCTAGCCTATTAGAGTGGATTTTAAGATATAGAAATAAATTTTATTTCTGATTATATCATGCAAGTCATGATTGTTAAACATAATGTTTACACAAAATAAAAACGGCAGGCTGAGAAGTAGAATCTATGGAAGAGAGTTGGAAGGGTTTTGGAATTTGGCAGATAAAACGTGGGATAGGAATAACATTTGTAGAGACGAGTTCATCTAAAAGCAGATTAAAAGGAAAGCAGCAATTTCCAAGCACTGCAATATTGTCTGCGATGGACTGAACGTTTATGTACCCTCCCCCTCCAGATTTATAGGCTGAAATCTTAACTCCTAATGTGAAGGTATTAGGAGGCAGAAACTTTGGGAGGTAATTAGGTAATAAAGAGACTCCAGAGAGCTCTCTCACCCTCTTTCTGCCATACAATTAAAGACAGCAGTCTGCACCTTGGAAGGTGGCCCTCACCAGTACCCAATCATGCTGGCACCCTGATACTGGACTTGTAGCTTCCAGAAATATGAGAAATAAATTTGTGTCGTTCATAAGCCATCCAGCATATGATACTTTGGCATAGCAGCCCGAACTGACTGAGACATTCTCCAAAGGTATCAATAGGTGAAGCTTAATTTTTATAAAGAAAAATAATTTATAAAATTGGCTATTTTGTATGACCTTGGCATTCAGGGTTTAAAATATGTTAGAGTGAACTCAAAAATATGAGTTCAACAAAATGAAAAATATAAAAATATTAGTGGTCATCATTTATTCCAGGCATATAAGGTATAAACTTAAGGTAAAATTGTTCCTTTTTCTCTATGCGTAATACATACTGAGGACTTCTACCAAATATAAGGCATGGAGAACTCTTTAAAAAGAATTCATTGAACAGAATGGAAAATGTATTCTGACTATTTTCTTAAAAATGTTCTGTATGTCTAGCTTTTCTAAAATGCAAATGTATTACTTTTAAAATAAACATGAAAACATTCTAGGTGTCTTCTCTAGCATGAGGAATGAGGAAGTTTATGGGGAGCTAGGAGCATGGATTGACACGATAGCTGGTCACTTTTGAGGCTGTGACTAATCCCAGAGAGGCAAAGGACTCTCTGTGCATGGTCAGTGCTTTCTTTGTCTGAAGGATACCTTGTTTGGCTTCTAGAGAAAGGAATGCAGGAAAAATTATCTGGTATGGATCCCCTTTCTCCTGTGTGTCTTGACGGGTGGTGACAAATAAGACTGTGCTTTAGCTACAGGGAAAGAAATAGAAGGCCGGCAAAAGGAATGGCAAGCTGGGGAAATCAGAAAACTAGGCTAAGTCACAGTGGTTTGCCCAAACAGGTGGCAAGCAAGCCACCCACCAAGTAATGTGGCCTCCGCTGCGGTGGAATCTTTAGAGTAGAACACCAGCATCATGCCCAGAACACAGAGGCTTTTTCAGTTGGAGTCCAAATGCAGAGCATCTGTCACTGAGTCGCTTATAATTAATTCTGCCTTTAAATTAGCAGCTGTCTTAGGACACTTTGCTGGTGGGTGGGTTGGGGACGAAGATACATTTACAGTGTAATGGATTTGAGCTTGTCAGTTTTAGGGTGGCCACAGCATCAAAGGTTGCTCCCTTCTGAGGGCTGTTCATGTTGATAGCAGTGGTAATGATCCACTTTTGACATCTTTAATATTTCGTTGGCAAAGATGAGAGAGATAGCTATTTTATTTCAGAATTTGCCCCATCAAATTCTCCTAATTCCTCTTTCCTTTTCTCCTGCAGCTTGTATTAATATAATTTGATGGAAATCTGATTTGATTTACAAAAGTTGTTGTCCAATAATTCCACTAATTTTTGAAGTAATAGATGCTTATTTTCCTTTCCACATACACCATTTGATCCACCATAAAGCAGAGATAGCACAGCACTATTTAATGCAGGGATTTGCAGCTGCAGAGTGGAAGAATCTGGTGGTCATGGTGAGAAAGGGCCGCTTTTTAGTTTTTATTTATTTATATTGTTAAAATTCTGAGTTTATTTCACATGTATATTTTTGTCTCCCCATCATTTCCATGTCTGACCACTGCTACTACTATGTCCTATCGTAACATTCCATATATGCTTAAAACCATGCAAAGGCTGGAGTTTCATCTTTAAAAACCGACATTTTGGACAACACATTTTTGGCAATGGAAGCTAGACAACATTTATCAACACAGTAGGGAAAGTTCTCACTCTGCATTATGAAAAGGACAGCCAGATATCAACTGTTACAGAAATGAAATAAGATAAAATTTTTAACAAACCGTTTAAACTATCTTCCTTAAAGAGACTTCATCTACTGCCAGAGACCTTGAACAGCTTCCTGGTCGGTCATCCAGAAGCAGTCCTTCACATGATTGATAAATTTTGCTTCCACTTTGGGAAGAGAAGTCCCTTTTTCTACAGTTGCTTGCATTTTTGCTCTAATGTCTTCTTCCACAGAACAAGGTCCTTTTGGTGTTTTAGAAGTTTTTTTTTTCCCCTGTTTTTTTTTTTTTTTTTTTTGAATGATTCTTGACCTTCTGGTGTTGGTGTTGCTGGTGTTGAGTCTTTTTCCTTCTGGTTTGATGTTTGTGCATTTTTGGCTGGAGTATCTCATATAGACTTCTTCACTGGAGATTTTTTTCAGTTTCATCATAATTAAAATCATCATCTTCATCTTCGTCGTCTCTATTATTATCATCTTCATCAGCAGCATGTTTTCCTTTTCTTCTGTGGAACCTCACTACCATTTCTAGGGGCAGATCGCTTTCCAGGTATACTTAAGAGCTTCATATTCTCCTCCTCTTCATTTTCTCACTCTGCCTCTTCCTCCACAGCTACTAAGTGCTGTCCCCTAATATGCCCTGGCGGTGAACCACACTTCAACCATAAGACCATGGGTGGTGGTATTTTAAAGCCCCTAAGGGAAACCACTGACTGGCTGTACAGACATTTTCAAAGTGCCAGTGTTATTTCAATTGGACCGCCTTTATAATTCATTGCCTCTGCTTCAACAATGTGCGATTCATCCTATGCATCAGCCCCTAAACTGACTATTCTTAAAGATAACTGTAGTTTTTTCATCATTATTCACGTTAAAGTGACAAACTTTGTCAGTGTTCAGCTCATAACCAAAAAAATAGTTCTGGGGCTTTAGGGGGTTCATGTCAAATCTTCCACTGGGGTGGTGGAAAGGACTTAGGTGGGAGAAAAGGTGGACAGAGATAATGACTACTGCTCCAGAGAACAGTCATGCAGGATGGAATCACACCAGCACGAAGGGGCCACTTTTGCAAACCTTCATAGTAAGGAGGTGATGCTAATGGTCTCCATTGCCCTTTGCTTCTGACTGTCCCTCCTTTCCCAATACAAATTATTTCTACTATTGTATGTTTAGATATAATTTGCTGGATTAATATTTGGTGGCTTGAGTTTCATCATTGGGTATATCTCATTTTATTTATTCTTTAGAACATGATTTGAAACTTGAGCACAGTAATACCTCATTTATTCAGTGACAATAGTTGTTTTGTGAATTTTCCAAATGATAATAGTTATAGGGGCTAGCATATATTAAGCCCTTATGTGCTGGCACTTTGCTACATACAATTGTAGTCAGCATCCTTTAAGATGGCCCCCATGACCTCCATCTTGTGTAATTCATGCCTTGTGTAGTTCTACCCCCTGGAGTGTTGGCTGGATTTAGTAACTCTGAGATGATAAATGTTTGCTTTTTTCAACCACTAACTTGTGGGGCAGTTTGTTACACAGCAATCAACAATGAATACAACTTCAGATACATCATTTAATCCTTACAACAATCCAATGAAGAAGGTATTACTCTATTCTCATGGGGTTCCATGGCATTGCCTCAACTCTCACGTCCTCTGCTTCTCTCTCTGCCCCCTCCCAAGGCTACACACTTATGGGGCCCTTCCTATTTCTAGCTGTCCTTTGGAATACTTAGCCACCTTCTCTCTGTGTCTATCCTGCTGCCCTCTTGTAAATTAGCCCCTTCTTGCTGTTGACTCTCCCTAGCACTCAGAAATTCAGCAGAAATCATTTTCTCCCTCTTGTTGAGTTGTAAAATAACCAACTCATCTTTATGATGATGCCAGCTTAAGATGTTCCCTGGAGGTATCTCTATGCTTCAAGATATATTTTCCCCACAACAAAGGCATTAGACTGTTGCTTGTAGAATAGTTTTTAGTGCTTTCATGTGTTTTTAAAAAATTCTCCTTCTTCTTGAACCATTTTTCTTACAACCTGGGATTGATTGCATGATTTGTATGCAAAACGGAAATCGATAGACTCTGAGTAAGGGCTGAGGGCCACTTTCTGTGTCTGTGCATTGTGGCCATTTTTTCCTAGCACAGGTTCCCAGCTTTGTTTTGGGTAATTAGGGCTGATAAAAGTTCATTTCTACCTAAATTAGATATTATTCTATTTTTTTTATTTCATTTCTTATTTGCAAAACTGGACACATCCTTATTTTATTCCTGGTTAACTTTGGTAACCTTATAACTTATGCATTCCACCAACATTCCATTCCTCTCCAGTCTGGCCCCTCCTTGGCTGGCTGACAAGTATTTCTGAAACCCCACTTACATTGGGGTGTGACCTGATGATCGCCTCCTTGCCTCCAGCATATCTCCATTAAACAATCTGGGGACTTTTTCTGGGATTAAATATTGATTGTTTCAAAAGATGAAAATTGAATGTTTAGAGTGAGAAATTGGCTAATTAAAGCTGGACTTTGTCTATTAAAAATTATCAAATAAGTTTATGATGGTTAAACCAGTAATCCTGATTTATATTAAATTAAATTCAAGTGTGAATATGGGTAGGAAAACATGATTTCTAATTGAATGGTAACCTCTAATATAATGAAAGTCATTTAATTGCAACGTAGATACTTCTGATATATTGCTTGAGATATATTAGTAGTGATGGAAGTAACACTGGTAGTGGTGATAGTAGGTAGCATGTTAGGAAGGGTGTTGGAATACCTACAGTGCGACATGGATGCTGACAAGCACCTCATATACATTGACTCTTTTAATCCTTCAAAACCCCTATACTGTAGATACTAATATCATCCCACAATTTATAGCCTTATCTTCATTTCCCAAATTAGCTTTCTCCCTTTTTTCCCCCCAAATCCCAACTATCAGTCCTGTTTTTATCAGTCAATAAAATTTCATGTTTCTTGTTCTTCTCTTATAGGCATGTGCAATACAGCAGTTTAGGGAAATGAAATATTTTCTATCATGAAATATTATATTTCTCTAAATCAAAATTTATTATAGCTCTTTGAAGCTTCCACCTGGGGGAATTTTCTGTCATACAAGCCAAATAGGTTCTATTTGTTCTGCCCAGTTTAGCTTTTCTCTCTACTTTGCTGGATAAAATAAAAAGATGTGACAAAAGGAGACATAATATCCACAAATCCATCTCTTTGCAAGTTAAAATTGGTAGCTTTTATGATTTTTTCAGCAAGGAAATCCTTTTAGAAAGGGGTAGTAATTATAAATAATACTAATAGCTGCTAGCTGTAGTAATAGTAGTCCATTTGTCTTAGAACTCTTTTATGTACTTGTATTTTTCCAAGTGAATCAAGCTAGAATAAAGTTTGTAGCGTCTCTATTATACCTGTGGTCTAGAGATGTGTTAGAAAAAAAAGTAATTTTCTTGTCTATTATAATGTACTATAAGGAATTATCAAGCATTAATCCAGTCATGATGCTCTTAAAATTCCCAAATCTCTATGTTCAAACTTGTTTAATTTAGAGGAATGACTTTGGTGGGCAGGGTGGCTCATGCCAGCTACTTGGGAGGTTGAGGTGGGAGGATCACTTGAGGCCAGGAGTTCGAGACCAGCCTGGGCAATATAGTGATACTTCATCTCTAAAAAAAAAATAAAAAGAAAAAGAACAATGAACTTAGTAGGCAATTTTAGATAACAAACAGCAAAACAGAAAAAAAAGATAAATATACTTCAATCTGTTATAAGTGATTACTTTTGAGTATGTGGTCAAATAAAAGCCAGTCCTCCCAAATGCATCCTTAAAAATCAAGTCCTTATGTATTTCTTATTGGAGGATTATGTGTTTAAAATAATTTGGAGAGAACTCAACAATTGTAGTGTGACAGGTCTCCCACCAGGTTACTTAATGAAGACTGGGCAGTGAGCCAAGGCCATGGTGCCCAGTCAAAGAGTGGATGTCCCTGAGATCCCAAACATCCTGGGGCATAGCTGGGAGCATGCCAAGGAAAACAGTCTCATTACACATACACAGTAGGCAAAGAGCCACAAAATTAGCTTAAAGGTAGCTTAGAGAAAAGGTGGATCTCTAGAGCTGTCCTGCTGCCATCAGCAGCCCTATACGTAAGTCCTGATAAAGTCATCTGGTCAAGCTGGAATTGTCTGAGTCATTCTTTGGTCTCTTGGCTCTTTCCCAGCTTGTGGGGGTAGGGGGATTTTATAGTCCCAGGTTTCTCTTTTTCTTTTTCTTTTATTTTCTTTTTCTTTTTTTTTTTTTTTTTTGAGATGTAGTTTTGTTCTTGTTGCCCAGGCTAGAGTGCAGTGGTGTGATCTTGGCTCACTGCTACCTCTGCCTCCCCGGTTTGAGCGATTCTCCTGCCTCAGCCTCCTGAGTAGCTGGGATTACAGGTGCCTGCCACCAAGCCGGACAAATTTTTGTGTTTGTATTAGAGACAGGGTTTCGCCATGCTGGCCAGGCTGGTCTCAAACTCCTGATCTCAGGTGATCCACCCGCCTCAATCTCTGAAAGTGCTGGGATTACAGATGTGAGCCACCGCACCTGGCCCAGGTTTTTCTCATAACAATAATTTTGGTTAAATGTATAAATTATTTTAAAGGAACCAGCAAATTCTGCACCAGCCAATGTGCTGTTGGTTCACTCAGTTTCTATGTCTGGGTACACTGTATAAAAATAACATGGAATAAGAATGGAGTTTTGGAGAACTGCTGATTACATTTTTAAAAAGTCAAGATCAAGGTGAATCATACCTATTGCAAGAAATTATATTATGTCTAATCAAAGGATGCATTCCAATAAATGAGAACAAAATAAAACAACTAGTTCAGGTGTTTTGTTATAAAAATGCATATCTGCTAAGGATAAATGCCTTTAGTAGTAGTCTCTTTGCTTTGGCATATTTTCATTTGCCCAATTACTTGGAATATTTGTGATCACCTCTGAATAATCACTTCATAGTAAGTTATTTAAGCTAAAATCAGGCAGTGATTCAAGGTAATAAATAGTTCCAATAAATAATAAGCAACTTTTCAAGGATTTTGACTGTCCATACTGCTCTAATACCTTAATACATGTGGTAAAGTTAGCAAATCAGAAAACTCAAACTCCACAACCCTTTACACAGTCTTGATATCTTGTTAATACTATTATCAACTTAGCGATGGAATTTGGCATTTTATTCTTTCAAATTGGCTTTCTCTTGCAATACCCACATTAATTGTATTTTTATTCATACTGGAGTCCTTCTAAATTTCCAGGCCTGGTACTTTCATTCCAATTCGGATTCAAGCCTCATCCTTAATCCTCAACTAGAGCCACCATTTTGCTAGTGCTGGCTTTATTATGTATTTTATATCCTCTTTTCCTCCCTTTGATTTCATTAGCTCAGAATCTTATCAAACTAGTATATTGTCATCATTTTGCAGAAAATTATTTAATACTACCTCATAGCAGATAGGATAATATCCAGAGTCTTCACCTTGGCATTCAAGATATTTTGCAACATAAACTAAGGCACATATGTTTGATCTGATTTTCCTTTCATTTATTTTGCATTGTACTCCAACCAACTTTAGCTGTCTTGGAAAAGGCTATTCTCTTCCTTCCCTCTAATTTTCACTTCCCTCTAATTTTCACTTCTGAGGTTCACTCAGAAGTGCCTATCCCTGTCGAAGGCCTCTTAACCTCCTCAGATCATTTCAGTTCATGGCAATCTTTCCTGCACTTCAAGTCAGAGTGTCTCTTATTCTCAACCTCACTGTCTGCACACTTCTTTAGGATATATGTTTCTTATGTCTCTCCTTTGAGCATATTTTAGAGCCCTTTAGATAGCATCTAGTTTATTTTTTAAAGTACTCAAATGAAGCTACTTAGAAGAATTGAATACACTCAATTTTATTATGACAAAAGATGTGCTGTGACACCACTTCTACCTTTCTCAGACCCTAGTTCTCTCAACTTCCTGGGATATATGGGTTATGGCACTCAGTTTGTGAAGATTTTTGTTAAAAGAACATTTCAACAAAGACCTTGATTCTACAGGTCTCTTTCACTATTGCTTCTATAGTCACCACAGAATGAATAACAAGGCTAATACTGTTTTGGATAAATATGTATATGGAACAGATTAATCTGAATTTGGAAAAAGTTCAGAGGCTGTGAAGAACCAGATTTGGGGAGAAAGTCTGTTATGAAAGCTAAATTAACAAACCTATTTTGTTTAGTTTGCAACTATAAATAGTAGTATTAATTTTTTTCCTGGACTTTTATGGTTTTATTTGCTCTGGATATTTTTTTTACTAAAAAGATGGTCTCATAAATTATCAATATGTTCCAGAAATGTCAACATATCAGAAATTAAAACTATATCTCCTAAGTATAAATTAGTTCAACCATTGTGAAAGACAGTGTGGCAATTCCTTAAAGACCAAGAGGCAGAAATACCATTTGACCCAGCAATCCCATTACTGGGTACATAGTCAAAAGATTATAAATCCTTCTTTTATAAAGATACATACATGTGTATGTTCACTGCAGCATTATTTACAATAGCAAAGACATGGAATCAACCCAAATACCCATCAATGATGGACTGGATAAAGAAAATGTTCCATAGTATGTATATATATATATATATATATATATACACACACATTATGGAATACTATGCAGCCATAAAAAGGAATGAGATCATGTCCTTTCCCTGGGCATGGATGAAGCTGGAAGCTGTTATTCTCAGCAAACTAACATAGAAACAGAAAACTAAATACTGCATATTCTCATTCATAAGTGGAAGCTGAACAATGAGAACATATGGACACATAGGGATAGCTACACATATTGTGGCCTGTTGGTGAGGGTTGGGGGAGGAAAAGCATGGGGAAGAATACCTAATTGCTGCTGGGCTGAATACCTAGGTGATGGGATGATCTGTGCAGCAAACCACCATAGCACACATTTAACTATGTAACACACTGTACTTCCTGCACATATACCACTGAACTTAAAATAAAAAGTGGAAGAAAAAAATATATATCTCTTACACTACCACTTACATATGGAAAATTATTTGACCACCGGCATATATTCTTGAAATAAAAAATAAAGTCATTGTCTATACTGGTTCAGAGGATCCCAAATGGACCAGCTAATCAGTTGATTAAAATACAGAGTTAAAAATATCTATGTTTTAAAAATAGGTCTAAGTTCACTTGGCGCTGAGGAGCTAGACCTCAAATGAAGATGTAATAGAGAGTTGCTTTCAGTTCAGAAATTGTATTGGCTAAGAATATCTCATTCCAATAAGTTTAAGTTCCCATTAGTTATGGAATTGGGACAGTCTGAAACAGTAAACCATAAAATAATTTATGGAAAAGGCCATAATTTTCTGAAAGAAAAGTAGTGGAATGTGATACACAGATTAAAACAAAGAGTTTTTGTTGCTCCATGGGCTGTCAATTTATTTTGGAAGCTTTCCTCTGAATGGCTAATTGGTTGAGGGCCAGAGGGAAAGAGGTGTCACCACACAGGGTAATGGGAAACGAGTTCTTGGAAGATAAACTAATCTATGTTCCTGGCCTGGTCTTGCCATGTAATAGATATATTACCTTGGGAAAGCTACCTAACTTCTTAGTATATCTCCTCATTTTAATATTTCTTTCAGTGAGATAACGAGGATTAGGTGAATTACATAGCATGGTGCCTGGCACCTATGCACTTAATAGCCATTAGCTCCTTTCCCTTCCATTGGTAATAAAAAATGATCTAGTTATAAAATTATATTGTGGAAAATAAGATTTTTTTTAAGAACTAGGTATTTGGATTATTAACAGAATAATAATTTAATATAATATATAAATGTATGACCACATGTTCTCTCATGTTTTTCCAATAGAAGTATAATATAAGCCATATGTGTAATTTTTAATTTTCTAGTAGCTGCATTAAAGTAAAAAGAAAAGGGAAATTAATTTTAATTTTTGTTTAACCCACTATTTCCAAAATGTCTTTTAAACATGTAATTAATATAAAACATGATTAAGGAGGTATTCCACATTCTTTTTCTTTCCCATACTAAATCTTTGAAATTCAGCATGCATTTCACACTTACAGCACATCTCAATTCAGAATAGCCACATTTTGAGTACTCAATAGCCACTTAGGATTAATAGCTGTTCTGTTGGACTATGGAGAACTAGATACATTTTGTGGAAGTAAATAAAGGAGGGCAGAACTATGAAAGACTGAGGACTTACCTAAAAAGCCTTGTTTTTCTTTTTTAGTTTTTATTTTAGAATCACGGTATATGTGCAGGTTTGTTTTAAGGATGTATTATGTGATGCCGAAGTTGGGGGTATGAATGGACCTGTCACTCAAGTAGTGAGCATAGTACCCAATAGGTAGTTTTTCAACCCTCTCTCCCACCTCTATTAGTCCATAGTGTCTATTGTTTCCATCTTTACATCCATGTTTACCTACTGTTTACCTCACACTTATAAGTGAGAACTTGCAGTATTTGGTTTTCTGTTCCTGTGTTGTTTGCTTAGGATAATGGCCTCCAGCTGTGTCCATGTTGCAGCTAAGGACTTGATTTTGTTCTTTTTCATGGCTGTGTAATATTCTGTGGTGTCTATGAACTACATTTTCTTTAAACCATTGATGGACACCTGGGTTGATTCCATGTCATTGCTATTTTGAATAGTGCTGTGGTGAACATACGAGTGCCTGTATCTTTTTGATAGAATGATTTATTCTCCTTTAAGTATATACCCAGTAATGGAATTGCTGGGTAAATCTCCAAACTGCTCTCCACAGTGGTTGGTCTAATTTACATCCTCACCAGCAGTGTGTAAGTGTCCCTTTTTCTCTGTAGCCTTGCTGACATCTGTTATTTTTTGACATTTTAACAAAAACTATTCTGACCAGTGTGAGATGGTATCTCACTGTGATTTTGATTTGTATTTCTGTACATCTTCTTTTGAGAAGTCTCTGTTCATATCCTTTGCCCACATTTTAACAGAGTTATTTGCTTTTTGCTTGTTGATTTGTTTAAATTCCTTATAGATTCTGGATATTAGACCTCTGTCAGATGGATAGTTTGCAAACATTTTCCCCTGTTCTGTAGGTTGTTTATTTATTCTTCAGATAGTTTCTTTTGCTGTGCAGATGCTCTTTAACTTAACCTTTGTTTTTGTTGCAATTGCTTTTGAGGACTTAGTTATAAATTATTTGTCAAGGCTGATATTCAGAAGTCTATTACCTTAATTTTCTTCTAGAATTTTTATAGTTTGAAGACTTACGTTTACATCTTTAGTCCATCTGGAGTTAATTTTTGTACATAGCGATAGGAGTGATAGATAGGGATCCAATTTCATTCTGCTGCATATGGTTAGCCAGTTATCCCGGCATCATTTACTGAATAGGGAGCCTTTTCCCCATTGCTTGTTTTTGTTGAGTTTGTTGAAGATCAGATGGCTGTAGATGTGTGGGCTTTATTAGTGTTGTGTTAAACTGATAGGAGGGTATTTTTACTGGCAGAAGCTGAGATAGTGTTATTGAACAAGGTATTCATCAAGATTCTTACCTTCAAGCAATAGAACGTTTGGTTAATTTAAGTAGAAATGAGATTTTAAAAGGCTATTTCATGGTTCACAATCTCTGGGACTGCTGGAAAACTGGACTTGGAGGCTATATAGGCAGAGAAAAAGTACAAATCATTCTGCAGAACTTGTCCATTAAGGCAGCGCTACTGAGAATGTGTATTGCCCTTGGAGGTGCCCCAGAGCTCAACGCTGGACAATAGAGACAATGCTAGAACTCCTTCAGTTGTTGCCACCTTTGAAAAATGGATGTAACCACTGCCCTTATGGCCAATGTTGACAGAGTGGATTCTGCACACCCCCTGCTTCTTTGCATTCCAGCTTCCAAGCCCAAGCTAGTGTGGGTGCATCTTATTAGAAGAATCTAGGTCATGTGATGCAGCTGCAAAAAAAAAAATTTTGGAAAAAAATTTTACTTCCAGAGGGGGTAGTAATGAGAGGCTCTTCCTCTCATCAAGATTCATGGATTAGGGAATTCCCCACATATGGCGTTGGGTAGGGTGGTTGTTACAGTCCAAAAAGAAGACAATATTCAACTAACAAGGCTGGGTTTTCTAACTATCCAGTGGGATGGGATGGGCCTCCTGATGATTTAAAAATCTAAAAAGCATTTAAATTAATTAAAAACTTTAATTTACATATGTAATGTTTCCTTCCCAACATAAGTATAATAACCATGAAATAGTGACTTCGTTTCATGCCAGAAATATAACAAGGGAATTTTATAAAAGCTCTGAAAGTATGTTTAGTTGACCTTCATTTTTTCTGGAAAGATAAAGTTCTAAAATAGCATTTAGAAACCAAAGGATATTCCAAGAGCAAATACATAAGTGTGAATGTTCGCATTTTGATATTTAAAATAATTTAAGTACCAGGACAATTACAACGTATAGGATTTTGAGTAGGCTAATAAATAACACCCTTATTCTCTGCTTGAGTATAGAACTATTTGAGAAATAGTTACATAAGTCAAGCAGATGAAGATGAAAATATCATTTCTTTTATTGATGGTTTGAAGAATGTGGCTTAAATAAGAGGAATAAATGAGGTTGCTAATGTTTCCCTGATGAAGGGCTATCTAGTATCACTGCCTCCCACTTACTGGTTTGGATGGCTAGGGAAGACTAAGTCCTCATTGTTTAAGAGACCTATAAGGAAACTCTGCCTGGTTTGGAAATCTGATCTAATAATTTCCCCCACCAAATAGTGGGTGAGTAGGGGGTGGTGAGCAGTGATGAAGTGGTGATGCAAAAGTGATACGGTTTGGCTCTGTATCCCTACCCAAATCTCATCTCTAACTATAATCCCCACGTGTCGTGGGAGGGAGGTGATTGGATCATGAGGGTGGTTTACTCCATGCTGTTCTTGTGATTGTGAGTGAGTTCTCATGAGATCTGATGATTTTGTAAAGCAGTTTTCCTGCTCTTGTTAACTCGCTTGCTCTCTCCTGCCGGCATGTAATATGTGCCTGCTTCCCCTTCCACCATGATTGTGCATTTCCTGGGCATCTCCAGCCATGTGAAACTGTGAGTCAATTAAACCTCTTTCCTTTATAAATTTCCCAGTCTCAGGTATTTCTTTATAGCAGTGTGAGAATGGACTAATACACAATGCCTTGCTCTACTTGGAACCTCTTCACAGGGAATCATGCAGAGTTCCTCATCACATACTCAACTTTTTGTGTCTATAAATTGTTTGGCTTAACAATTGGTCTACAGCTCTGCAGGCCTGTGGGTATAGGTCCCACTTATCATGATAGTACTCTTACCCTCATGGCACCATTCTCTTAATTCCAACAAGGCACTACTGTGGAGCATTCAGGGTCTGCTGGTGAGCTGTGTAGGCTTTGACACAGAAGGCTCTAAAAATGAGTGAGAATGTTATGTTATCGAAATTAATTCCAAGATTTTGCTTAGAGGTCACTTTATTTCTCCTCTCACATTATATTGAGACATGTGGTCTACTAGAGCTCACCAGAGGATATGCAGTGAGATTAGATGACAACAGAAAGCTATTCCAATAACAAAATGCTACCAATATAGAGGTGCCCCACATTCGAATATCTGTACTATTAACAAATTGTCAGGGACCGACTAAAGTTCAAAAATTAAAATCACAAAGAAATTAAATTCCAGAAATCTGAAGTTAAACACCAAGACATTTAAAGTCCCAAATCAAATTATCTAATCCCTGTGAGTTATAAAACTAAATAATTAAGTTTTGTGTTTTTTTCTCAACCAGTTTGTATACAATAGAATTATTTTAAAAAACATTACCTTACGGCCCACTTGATGGATATCTGTTTATACATCTGTTCCAGGTCCAGAAACACTGGCCCAACACAAAGTCATGAACTTCTTTCAGGAGAGAATGTATGGTCAGTGACATGATGAACAGTAAGTGAGATCAAACAACTCAACTCCTTATGAGTAAGTCTTGTAAATGGCACATTGTTACATTTTTCTGAGGAATTGGGAATCTCTTCCCAGTTGAAGTGAGAAGTCAATCTCTCATCTAAAACAATGGCAGTACCACCTTTCTAGGGTAGAGTCTGCAGCCTCATGCTCCAGAATTTGCCTAACATATCCAAGGGTGCTTGAACCACTCGCGGTACACCTGGTGCAGCAAACATCAGCTGCTAGACTGAAATTCCAGCCTGAGCTTTCTTAAGCAATGGTTATGTTACAGGCAATATCACACACAAAAATGGTACAAACCCAGTAAAATTTCCCAGGCTCCATGTATCTGGAGGATGTTTGGTAAATTGCTCTCCTCAAATTCTAGGTCTTCTTTTATATATCCTAATATCTACCATTGAATTTAAGGGATTATTCAAATCAACTCTTCCTCAATGCAGTGATCTTGACCCTTTGAAATCAAATTCTTACATGGCATTGTTTAAGAGCATCCCATTGCACCTCTGTGCAGATTCACACACCTAAATGAAACCAAAAATATTTACCCTAAAATATACCTCTTTGACATCTTTTGAGACAGCTATTCAAAGGGCCTGCAGACCAGACTAGTGCTGCCAAGCTGCCTTCTGTGGAGGAGATTTGCATCTATAGAGGAAAATCCAAGTTAGGGAAATAAAAAGGCTTTATTTGAGGCCCCTTGCTTGTCCAGATGTAGGAAAGATTAACTCAACCACAGGCTACCATCTATTCCTTCTGAGAGCTACCAATGAGATTTTGTCTACATAATAAGACTGCCCTTGCTAGCCATGCCTTTCCTCTTCTCTCCGTCCCATAACCTGTCTTGCCACACTCCAAGCCCCCATTCTTTCTGTAATCTCAAGATGGTATAAAATAGCCAACCACCTTTCCCTTCCTTTGAGTTTTCACATTTTGTATGACTCCTGTGCACACATGTGGATATTAACAAATCTGTATGCCTTTTCTCCTATGAATCTGCCTTTTGTCAGTTGATTTTCAGCAAACCTTCAGAGGGTGAAGGGGAAGGTTTCCATTTGCCTTGGCCTCTACATGCCCCAAGCCACTCGTAAATCTCATGGAGTGCTTTGATGTAAGACACATACTTGATCATTTGAGTGGCTCCCATACTTTGTGTAATTGTACATTCTTTTGTAGTCCAATACATTTTCATGGCTGCAGTTCAATATATGATCAAACTGTTTTTGAAAAACACATTTCATAATATTTAGATGTTCCCTTTTTCCTTTTAGTAGTGGTAGAGATCAAATTCTGCAATACTTGAAATATTAATTTGATGATAACCAAACTAATGAACATTACAGAACTCATTCCCCGCTGAGTTGTGGTTCTCTTTCTAAAGACAGAAAGAAATGTCAGTTACAGTTTTCCCCCATATATTTGATACAAAAACAGCTGATGTACTCACAGTACACATACTATCAAAAAGCATACCTATCTCCAGAGGAGACCAAGTTTAAGGCCCTGAAGATTTGAATCTCTTCTCTGAGCAGGTGTCAACCAATCTGGGGGCACATTTACAAATGGCATCCTGCTGTCAGCTCATGACGCCTGGTTGTTTTCTCTAATCTTCATGGGAAAGGTTTCATCCATTGGGATAATTGTAGCTTTTTAACACATTTCGCTATAATTAGTGAATCTGCATGTCAGTATTTTCTAGCATATTCCCTGATTGAATTGGAGACCATTTTAGTTCTCCCCATGACCCGTCAAAGATAAAGAATTTGTTTACTGTAAATTGCACACCACTCACTCCTATATGCCATCTGCCACACTTAACTGCACACTGCTACAATTTTCTAATAGCTCTTTGAACTTAAGAAAAATAGTCAGAGGTGTTAATCATATATGCTAGGGGAATATCTACCTCTCTATACCAAACTTTTTCTTCTTGGTGGGATTTTCATTTTAGTGTATTAACATGATATTGTACTTCTATCAAATAATGTACAGCAAAGCAGGGTTTAGAGATTTCCCCTAGTGGCTGTCATCTAACATATTTGTGAGAGGTGCACTTGCAAGAAAGGGCAGAAAGTTTTATTATACTTCAGAGGAGTTTAGATTTTTAACATGGCTCTTTATGGTCAAATCACAGGTTATTTCTGTGCAATTTACCTCTGGAGCCATCTCACCTCCTCATTTACTGTTTTCTCCTCTTTCCTTCCTCTTTCATAAAAACTCTGGGTAAAGAGAAAATCTGTATGCCATGTTCTTGACTTATTCCTCACACCGTTTATTATTCCAAATGGTAGTTCTTAGCTGCCATTTTGGAAAGGGTAATAAAGTTACTTTAATGCACTATTAACCAGTAGACCTTGAATGTTAATTGAATGTTCCTGTAGAACAAGGCCTTCCTTCACAGAAAAGAATTGCTGAAATTTACCTACCAGTGGTGACTCTGGATAAGTGGTAGATGGCTTCATTGGTTAGAAGTGTTCAGTGGCCCTAATACTGTAATAGCTGCCTTCAAATGAGGTATCTGTTCTTGTGGAGTCAGAACGATTCATTTTTTCTTTATAAAATAAAACAATAACAATAAAACCACTACCCTTCAACAAAGTACTGCACTCCATTGCTCCTTGAGAATTTTGTTTTTTTCATTAGGATAATCTTAGAGGACACTGCGTGATGGAGGAAAGCCAGCTGGCTAGACTTGAAGGACAGGTTGAATCTCTTTTTCATCATTTAATATTTATGTTCTCACATATATATCCAAACATTTGAGGATATCAATGTTACAACTTTCGGTTGTTATCTCTGAGTCATTGCACTGCCAGAGCCCTCATTTAACTAACTGTGATGAAAGATCATCATAGATTGTCTGCCCTGCAGAGGACGAGCTGTAAACTTTTCCTCTGAAATTTATCTTTTGTACTTTGATATTTTCGTTACCAAATGTCCCCTGTGTTTTATAAGCTTGTGGATGTAATGGAATTGCATTTGTATTTATGACCAAATTTCAATGACTTTAAAACCTCACCCAGTTTACTTGCAAGGTTCCTTTTCCCAATTTTTTTTCTGAGACTCACTGGGACCTGCTTACACATAACCATGAGTCAGTTATTTTAGAAGAAACAGAAATTCAGACCTTTGGTGTGGATCCTACTGAAGCTGATACCCAGATAACTTTATCTGTCAGGTACATCCCGTCAGGTGCTTACCAGTTCATGGAAGCCCAATCTCCGTAAGTCACTGTGAGCAGTCTCAAGTGCCCCAGGAGATTCACAGAGATAAGGCTTACTTAAAATTTGTTTCTCCCAGTCCTTTTGCTTCCCTTGCTGATTTCATCACTATCACCACTATCTTTTGCACTAGTTTTGTCCACCCATGAGGTTTCATCTCAGTGACGAGGAGAACATGTCTTTCCTCAGTGTAACACTCAGGAGGGAGAGACCTAGGATAAAACTACTTGGGCCCTAATTTTTATCAGTTACAATAATTTAACTCTCTGGATACTATTGTAGTCAGTTCAGGATGCTATAACAAAGTACCATAGACTGATGGCTTATAAACAACAGAAATTTATTTCTTACACTCCTGGAGGCTGGAATTTCAAGTTCAGGGTTCCAGCATGGTTGAGTTCTGTTGAGGGTCCTCTTCAGGTCTGCAAGCTGCAGACTTCCAACTTCTTGATCCATCCTCATGTGGTGGAAAGAGGACTAGAGAGCTCTCTGGGGTCCCTTTTGTCACTAATCCTATTCATGAGGGCTCTACCCTCGTAACCAAATTACCTCCCAAAGGCCCCACCTCCTAATACCATCACCTTGGTGGCTAGGACTTCAACATATGAATTTTGGGGGAACACAAACATTTAGTCTATTACAAATGCAAATACATAGAGCCATTTCTCCAGACATACATTGCAAGAGTGATTTAATAAGGATAAGTTTCAAGTCTGACCAAATACGGGATCCAGAAGCAACATGCCTGTCTGCAACACAGGTCAAAACTCTTTCTTTATTATGGCAAACTTTCAGCTGGAAGCCCTCATTGTCCTTTTTGGTAAAAAGACATATATATATATATATATATATGTCTTTTTTTTTTTTTGAGACAGAGTCTTGTTCTGTCACCCATGCTGGAATGCAATGGTGTGATCTTGGTTTACTGCAACCTCCGCCTCCCAGCGTTCAAGTGATTCTCCTGCCTCAGCCTCCTGAGTATCTGGGATTACAGGTGCCTGCCACCACACCTGGCTAATTTTTGCATTTTTAGTAGAGAAGGGGTTTCATCATTTTGGCCAGGCTGGTCTCGAACTCCTGACCTCAAGTGATCCACCCACCTCAGCCTTCCAAAGTGCTGGGATTACAGGCATGAGCCACTGCACCCGGCTGGACATAGTTTTATATTTTGAACTTTAATGTTGTTGGTGGTTTGGTAAGTGGAGAAGAAGAGTCATAGTTCATGTTCTTTATCTTCCACGAGACTCCTGTTTCCCTATGTAAGCATGTGGCATTAAAGATATATATGTTGAAAGAGGGTTTTTTTCCCCACTTCCTCTTGAGCCACGCCAAGCCATTGGGGGAAGGAATGGCATCTCATTTCTATCACTGATTACATATAAGCTCAGATTTTTACTCAAGCAAAACTCCGTGTAAATTTTTATGTTATCTGTGATAAAATATTGGAGATACTGAGAATTAATGCATTCATTTTGCTGATGTATGTCAAATTAAATTTCTGATATGAAAATAGAATGACAGTATGAAAGTTGGGGGTTGAGATCGTACTTGTCATGTGAAGAATATATATGGACAATAGATTTTTCAAACTCGAAACAATAGCATTAATTCACCTTAATGAAAAGGTGCATGAATTTGAGTAATAAAAAGATCTGAAAATTATGCTGTGGTGTTCCCTGGCTCCTTTTCCTCTTCTTTAACTACCTGTGTTCTCATATTTTTATTCAGCTAACATCTATTTTAATTAGGTTGGGTATTGAATATACCCAGATGAATTAGATACAATCCTTCCTCTTGAGAAGGTCATGGTCAGAAGAAACCAGATATGTTAAACACACACAGACACCCATGCCCCACACAAACACAACATACTGCACCTTATCAAAACCTCTAAAGTGTCTGAGATTTCACCCTATTTGAATGCTTAAAAAGTGAGCCTGCTATAGTTTCATGGATGCTGACAGAAGACATGAGATTCCTGGGTCAGAGAAAAGAACTTTATTTCTTATGGCACAGCAGACAACATAAGCTTCCATGTTGCCATAGATTTCTTTTCAAACCCCACCAAGTTCCATGGGGGCGATATAAAGAGGACCAGGTAGATATGCACACCATAGGTTTGTATTCGTGTTGAGAGGCCCCAAGCTTAAGAAGTTTCTGGTATTATAAAGGAGGCTGTTAGCAATTTTGCTTAAGGTTCACCTTGGAAGGAAACATTATCTTTATTAAGATAGGTTAGGAAAGAACTTGCTTTCTCCTTTCTCAGAAAGATACAGTATCTCTCTCTTCTAAGGTAGTTTTCCATACAAACATCCTTAAAAAAAATTGTTGAGGACAAAGGCTGCCAATGTCCTCATTCAAATAATAAAAAATATAAGAGACTCATGGAGAATTGTTTCCCAGCATTTATATAATGAAATTAATAGCATTAGACTACGATACATTCTGTAGATGAACTATAGGTATGCCACAGAGGAGGACACAACCACATCTGCTTTGGGGAGTCTAGGAATAAAGGAAGATACATTTTAACTTGCTGTGGAGGAAAGCAAAATCCAGACAAGGGAAGCTTCAAATCAGGAGAACGCTCCCTGCTGCTCTAGGACTGCCCTCTAGTTGGTGGAAAGCCTTCATATCTTGGGCATTCAACTCCGGCGACTTTTTGCAGAATGGGAGGGTGATCTGTGATCCAAGCTTCCTTGGGCACTGTTGCCTTGGACCCAAATTCCAGGTACAGAACTAGGGGATCTATTTCTCTTGGTAATCCTAAACATTTATACTACTACAAGTTTTCCTCATTTTAAAGCTTCCTTGATGCCTTTATTTGATGGGGTTAAGCGAACACTTTCTCTTGGGGTTGAGGAACAGAAGAATAGCTGTTGGTTTTGACAATTTACCCCTCACTCCCTGTAGATTGCATGTTTATGACATGGAAGCCTGGCCTGAATAAATGGAATCATGGAAACAGAACTTTAGAACTAAAAAGTTCCTAGAGTCAACTAATTGGTACTGTCTTTTAAAAATTTTCCTATTTGCCTTCTTTCTCAAACATTTGGATTGCTTACTGTGTGTGTTTCAAGCAGGGCATGCAAAAATGAAGAACAGCCTGTTTGCTTCAGTTGTTCACACAATGGTGGAGATGAAGAGAAATATTCAGTCAATTACAACTTACAAGGATAAGTTCGAAGACAGAAGAAACTGCAAGGTGCTGTGGTTAGCAAACCTGATTCAGATAAGGTTATCGTTAGTGATTTTTCAGAGGAGATAATTCTTAAATTGGGTCTTGAAGGGTGAACATGGGGTATTTAGGAAAAGAATTGGTAGGAAGGAAGTGGTGTAAGTCAGACCAATCAAGGGCTTTATATGCACGCTAAAGAGTCTGGATTTTATTCCAGTTGGTAACAGAGAACTTCTGAAGGAAGTTTATCAAGGAATGATATGACTAGATTTGCATTTTGGAATGATTACCTTGGCAGCAACTTGGAGAATAGGTTGAAAGGAGAAAAGCTGGAGACATAGAGGTCAATGAAGACATTGTTACTGTGACCTTAGCAGGAGATTGATGAGGCTCTGCCTCATATCATTAGCATACGGACAAAAGAAGTGCCTGGAGAACATCAGGGAAATCAATAGTATTGTTGAAAGATGGGGAAAAGTGGGAGCGAGCATAGATGCAAAAGTGACTCTCAGATTTGTGGGTGGGCAACTGTGTAGATGTGCTGTCATAAAACAAGATCTGGAGAAAGAAAATTTGGTAACGGAGTTGAGATTAATTCAAGTCTTGACACGTTGTGACTTAATTATCTCTGGATCATCTATGCAGACATGATATCTGGATTTGGACATATAGAGATGGGAACTCTATTTTATTCAGCCTTTTCATTGCTAGATCAGCATTTATTCCAATTTTCCATTTCTTTCTGTGGCTTCTTTTGAAGTCATCATGCTCTAGTGATGGACAGAATACTTCAAAGCTTTTTGGGCTCTCTACTTCACTGAGCACATCTTTCTCATCTGAATGCTCATACACCTAATGTTAGTTCTTTCATGTAAATCTTTGCTTTATATTGAATGTGGCTTGAAATTATTGTAAGGTTCACATCTTTATTTGGAAATCATTTAATTCAATGGCTCTATATCATGAAAATGTTTTTCATACATCTGCTTTTCTTTTCTCCTCTCTGTTGGAAGTGGTTTGATTGTTTGGCAAATGTGCATAGCATTCTCAGAACTCTGTTCAGTTTGCTCAGTCTGTTATACCTGGAAATTGTAGATTCATATGATGACAAAAAAATAGTTTCAATCTTTGTTACTACTTGCTGTTTGCAGAATTTGGTTCCACATTATTTTTATTCAGCATGAATTATTTAAGAATAGGACATATCAATGAAAACATTTTACACACTTACAAAAAGGAATGATTTTTGCTTTTCATTTCATATTCACCCTTTCTCCATGCTGTGCAATTCAGCTTTTTAACAATTGTACCTTAATGTTACTGGTAACTTAGGGTCTACTTCATCCCTTGTATTATGCTGATTCGTGAGTACAGATTTATTTATTTACTTACTTTCATCTTTTTGCAAACAGAGTGACTCTATATAGACATAGAAAAAGGATTTATTCCATCAGAGAAATGAAACTTGATGCCTCAGTTTTGATTTTGAATCAAATAAAACATAAATCACAGTTCATAGAAAGTCAGGACTGACAGGTATTATTGAATCAAATTACCTCCAATTACAAAAGAAAGATTTAGGAAATTTAAGCCTCCTCCTCAAGACCCCAGGATTAACTGTTTTATCTTATCTTATGTTATCATCTAATTTGGGTAAAGTATCTCCTTTCTATCTGTTTCTGTGCCTTTTTGCAAATCGCGCTAAGTATAGATCAAGTGGGAAACACATACGATGCCGAATTCTCACAAAGCACCAACCATTAATACCTTTTATATTTGCCTTGGTTATCAATCTAGCCACCATCTTCCGTCCTATTTCTCCCAAGTCTTAAAAAGCTTGAAAAGCTCCACTTATTTTCTGAAGGTTGGGAAATACTTGTTCTATACAGTTAAACAAGTCATCTCTAAGGCAGAATTTTCTCATCTGGATACGTGAAACATCTCTCCATTTATTTAGTTTTTTATGTTTTAAATTTTTCTTCATCTAGGTCCTACACTTCTAGTTGTGTTTTCCCTAGGTTATTTATAATTATTATTATAAATGGAATAATTTGGGGGTCACATCTCAAAGTGGTTTTGCTAATACATGAGAAAACAATTGAGTTTTGTATTTTGATCTACTTCTCTTAAAACCTTGTTTTACTTATTAAAATTGATACTCTTGAGTTTCTGAGGTAGAAAATAGTGTTGTTTTGACTAGGTGTATTAGTTCGTTTTCATGCTGCTAATACAGACATACCCAAGACTGGGTAATTACAAATAAAAAGAGATTTAATGGACTCACAGTTCCACATGGCTGGCGAGGCCTCACAATCATGGCTGAAGGCAAAGGAAGAGCAAAGGCACCTCTTACATGATGGCAGGCAAGAGAGCATGTGCAGGGGAACTGCCCTTTATAAAACCATCAGATCTTGTGAGACTTACTCACTATCACCAGAACAGCATGGGAAAAACCTGCCCATATGATTCAATTATCTCTACCCGGTCCCTCCCATGACATGTGGGGATTATTACAATTGAAGGTGAGATTTGGGTGAGGAATAGCACCAAACCATATCACGAGGAAAGTTTGAGTTTTTCTTTACATTTTAAATTCCTAGTCCAATGTCGTAGGGCAGCAATGGTGGTGGGCATACCTGCCTTTTCCCTGATGTTAGTAGAAATGTTTCATATATAGTATGTGTGATATCTTCTCTGGGATTCTGACTGATAATTTTTATCATGTAAAGGAAGATTTTTTTTTCTGATATTACCAGAGAGGAATTTTATTAAAAATTGAAGCAAGTGTTGGATTTCATTATATCATTTTGAGGCAGTTATTGAGTCATAGAATAATTATTCTGATTTTCTTTTTAAACCAATAATTATTTATATAATTTAAAATTTTTTCAAGTGTTTAAATTTTTGTGGCTATTTTATTGTTTTGTGTTTATTTTTGCTGCTCTGTACTACAGCATTTAGCCTGTATGATTTCTACTTTTTGATTTTGTTAACATAACTATGTGGTTGATATTTGTCAGTGTGAGCTTTTTGTTTGAAAGGAATAGGTATCCTCTGTTAGGTAGAGGGTTCTTTATATATATGTTGATTAGATTAAGACAGTTAAATGCATTATTCAAAACTATTATATCCTTATTTAGTGTCTGCTTAACCTCTTGATTAGTTAGAGGTAGTTTCCCACTGTGTTTGTAGATTTTATATTTTTCTCCATGTTTCTATTAAGTTTTAATTTTATATTTTGAAGCCAATTACCAGGTTTATAAAGTGCTTCTTAGTAAAAGCATACGTTTTGTCAGTGTGAAACACTTCTCTTCACTTACATAATCAGTTTTATTTTAAATTATTCTTTGTTTGCTGTTAATATTGCTGTATTTATTTTTATGGGAGAATTGACATTTTGAAATGGTAAGACCTCTTATCTAACAATGAACTATGGCTTTCCCTTTTTTCAAATTTTGCCTTATGTTATTTAAAATAATTGCATAATTTTAAAATTTGTATATGGGCCCATATATTACTTACTGATTTTTATTAAATGTTTGTTAAATATTACTTGATACAAACTTTTGTCATTTAGAAACTACTGTTTCTAAAACTAAATATTTCTCCACATTTTTATTTCTAGTTTGCTAGACTCAGGAAAGATTGATTTTTGTTTATATATCTAGAATCTAACCAATTTATCAGATTATCTTGATTCTTGAAGTATTTTTATTTTTTAACTAAAGTGTCTCTGGATTTCTGGGTATAAAATCATATAATCAAATGCAAGAGATAGCTTTATGTATTCTGTGTTTATGAGTATTAATTTTCATGTCTTACTGATTTTTTAGAACCTTACAGAAAATGATGAATAATTATAATTTTAAGACATTTTTATCCAGTTCCCAATTTTAGTTGATTTTATTATTTTATCATTTAGATTTTAGTAAATAGTTTTAATTATATTTCAACTTTTCTTTCTATTCCTTTTATTATGAGTGGTTGTTTACTTTTTTAATGTAATGCTGAAATAAATTTTATTAACAGACTTACTGATTTTGAAATGTCCCTTGCATTTCTGGAATAACTTAACTTGGTCTTAATGTATTGTTTTTGTGACATGTGGCTAGATTCTTTTTGCTAATATTTTATTTAAAATATTTATTTCTACGTCATGAGTTTATATTAAAATGTTTATTTCTATATCTAAAAAATTCATAAGTATCTTTTTAATGTCTTTTTTACTTATTAATTCTTTTACTATATTTAACAACTTTTGGTTGTTAAAGTATCCTGAGTTCATAAAATAAATTTGGAAGTTTTTTTTTTTATTATACTTTAAGTTCTGGGATACATGTGCAGAATGTGCAGGTTTGTTATATAGGTACACACGTGCCATGGTGGTTTGCTGCACCCATCAACCCATCATCTACATTAGGTATTTCTCCTAATGCTATCCCTCCCCTAGCCCCCCACTCCACAAAGGCCCCGGTGTGTGATGTTCCCCTCCATGTGTCCATGTGTTCTCATTGTTAAACTCACACCTATGAGTGAGAACATGCGGTGTTTGGTTTTCTGTTCTTGTGTTAGTTTGCTGCGAATGATGATTTCCAGTTTCATCCATGTCCCTACAAAGGACATGAACTCGTACATTTTTATGGCTGCGTAGTATTCCATGGTGTTTATGTGCCACATTTTCTTTATCCAGTCTATCATTGATGGGCATTTGGTTTGCTTCCAAGTCTTTGCTATTGTGAAGAGTGCCACAGTAAACATACATGTGCATGTGTCTTTATAGTAGAATGATTTATAATCCTTTGGGTACATACCCAGTAATGGGATTGGTGGATCAAATGGTATTTCTAGTTCTAGATCCCTGAGGAATTAACACACTGTCTTCCACAATGGTTGAACTAATTTACACTCCCACAAACAGTGTAAAAGTGTTCCTATTTCCCCACATCCTCTCCAGCATCTGTTGTTTCCTGACTTTTTAATGATCACCATTCTAACTGATGTGAGATGGTATCTCTTTGTGGTTTTGATTTGCATTTCTTTAATGACCAGTGATGAATTTTTTTTCATATGTTTGTTGGCTGAATAAATGTCTTCTTTTGAGAAGTGTCTGTTCATATCCTTTGCCCACTTTTTGATGGGGTTGTTTTTTTCTTGTAAATTTGTTCAAGTTCTTTGTAGATTCTGGATATTTTAAAAAATCTTTTTCTATGGTCTAGATTTAGAACATTTTTTTTTTAAGTTTAGTAAAACTAAGAATCAACATATAGCAAAGTGGAAAGATGTTTACTGAGAACTTCATATAACTAAAATTGAATCCTACCATTCACATTTTACCATAATTGCTTTGTCACATATCAATCTATACCTCTCTTCACCCACCCATCTTTATGTTTTCACTTGATGCATTTAAAAATAAATTTCAATTGCTTGTCACTTTCCCTAAATATTTTGTTATGCCTTTCATTAACTGTAGTTCAATTTTGTTTATGGTTTTATCCTTTTGGAATTTATGATGAAATGCATAACTTCTAAGTATACATTCCTTCACTTTTGGATGTATACACTGATATAACTCACACCCCTATGAAGATTAAAATAGATGATCATAATTCAGGAAGTTTCCCTCAGTTTATCCCTGTTTCCAACCTATGCAATTAGCCACTATTCTGATTTTGTTCCCCCACAGATTAATTTGTCAGTTCTAGAACTTAATAGAAATGGAATCATCAGCATATACTGTTTATGTAAAGTTTTTTTCAGTGAACACAATTTTTTTTTCAGATGCGTCTATTTTGTCGTATCAGTTTTTATTCATGAGTGGTATACCATTGCGTGAATATACCACAGCTTGCTTATCCATTCTCCTATTAATGAACACCTAGACTGTTTCCAGTCTTTGGCTATTATGAGTAAAATAGCTATGAATGTACTTGTACTAGTCTTTGGATATTTGTTTTCATTCCTCTTAGGTCAATATCTAGGAGTGGAATTGCTGAATCATGGGTATGGTTTATGCTTAGTTAGATAAGAAACTGTCATGCTTTTCCCCAGTGTGGTTGTATGGTTTTACATTCAACAACAACAAAAAATAGAGTGTTGGTTTTTCCCATTTTTCCATGGCTAACCTTTCTTCATTGGTTTATTTTAAAATGTGTTTTATCTAAAAAGCATAGAGATGAAACTCTTTTAATGAGAGAACTCAGTCAGTGTATAGTTGGTGAAATCACTTATATACCAGATTTTATTCTTTTTGGATTTGTGTCTTATATAATTTTTAAATTCTCAACAATTTTCTCTTTTCCTTGTTTTTACTGACATTTGCAAATGGCTTCTTATTTCCTTCTCATTTTAAACTGGAAATTCGATTTTACATTTTAAATTCATTAATAGTTAATTTTCCCCTCCCAGAACTCACTCAAATATATTTTGATTTATTTGAAAACAAATCAAATTTAACAAATTTTTTTTTCCACCATGGTGCTCTATTTCTCCCTGGCTTCATCCCTCAATTAAAATCTTCAAAATGCTTTTATTCTCTCATTTTTAACTCCCATTGCCTCCTCTATCAAATTCCAAATTTTGAGGATTTAATTTAGTAAACAACTATTTTTTGCTCCTGATAATTATTAGGATTTACCTTGAAATGTATAACTCATGTTTCATAAAACGCTTTTCTATTCAGTCTTTATACTTTCAGATCTATCTCTCTGTCTCTTTCTCTTACACTGCAAATTTTGTTGTTTCTTGTGCTTTAATTTTCTTTCCCTTTTAAAAAAAAATTTCTCATTTTGATCCATGTGTTGTTTGGTAAGAGTTTTTTTCTTGCGTGTTTCTTCAGATGTAGAAGATATAATCTCTGAATTTTTGCATGTTTTCAAATCTTCCTTTTTTTCTGGCAGGTGAATGATATTCCGGTAGAGTGCTAAATTTTTGGATAGGAGTCCTTTTCTCTTAGAGTTTATAGATGTTTTTCTACTCTCTTCTAGCTTTCTGGTGTGAATGAGAAGTTTATTGCAGTCTTGAGATTGTAAAATATCTCTTTATCCTTTGAAATTAGAAATTTTTGAAATTTACCTATTTCACATGTTTTTTATTAATCTTACTGGTAATTGTTGCAGTTTATCAATCTGTAGGCTTTTACCATCATTGGGAAATTTCTTCTATTTGTTTAATTAATGCCTCTCTTCCATCTGCTCCCATGTCCACAGTGCCCAAAGTTTTACTCTACTTCATTCACAGTGGAACTTTCAGATTGGCTGTAAAGAGGCCAAGAGGCCAGAGCTTTATTTATTTATTTATGTTTATTTTATACTTTAAGTTCTGGGGTACATGTGCAGAACATGCAGGTTTGTTACATAGGTATACACGTACCATGGTGGTTTGCTGCACCCATCAACCCATTATCTACATTAGGTATTTCTCCTATTGCTATCCCTTCCCTAGCCCCCCAACCCACAAAGGCCTCAGTGTGTGATGTTCCCCTCCATGTGTCCATGTGTTCTCATTGTTCAACTCCCATTTATGAGTGAGAACATGCGGTGTTTGGTTTTCTGTTCTTGTGTTAGTTTCCTGAGAATGATGGTTTCCAGCTTCATCCATGTCCCTGCAAAGGACATGAACTCGTACTTTTTTATGGCTGCATAGTATTCCATGATGTATATGTGCCATATTTTCTTTATCTAGTCTATCAATGATGAGCATTTGGGTTGCTTCCAAGTCTTTGCTATTGTGAAGAGTGCCGCAGTAAACATACAAGTGCATGTGTCTTTATAGTAGAATGATTTATAATCCTTTGGGTATATACCCAGTAATGGGATTGCTGGGTCAAATGTTATTTCTGGTTCTAGATCCTTGAGGAATCACCACACTGTCTTCCACAATGGTTGAACTAATTTACACTCCCACCTACAGTGTAGAAGTGTTCCTATTTCTCCACATCCTCTCCAGCATCTGTTGTTTCCTGACTTTTTAATGATCACCATTCTAACTGGTGTGAGATGGTATCTCATTGTGGTTTGATTTGACTTGCATTTCTCTAATGACCAGTGATGATCTTTTTTTTTTTTAATTATTATTATACTTTAGGTATTATGGTACATGTGCGCAATGTGCAGGTTAGTTACATATGTATACATGTGCCATGCTGGTGCGCTGCACCCACTAACTCGTCATCTAGCATTAGGTATATCTCCCAGTGCTATCCCTCCCCACTCCCCCCACCCCACAACAGTCCCTGAAGTGTGATGTTCCCCTTCCTGTGTCCATGTGTTCTCATTGTTCAATTCCCACCTATGAGTGAGAATATGCAGTGTTTGGTTTTTTGTACTTGCGATAGTTTACTGAGAATGATGATTTCCAGTTTCATCCATGTACAAAGGACATGAACTCATCATTTTTTATGGCTGCATAGTATTCCATGGTGTATATGTGCCACATTTTCTTAATCCAGTCTATCATTGTTGGACATTTGGGTTGGTTCCAAGTCTTTGCTATTGTGAATAGTGCCGCGATAAACATACGTGTGCGTGTGTCTTTATAGTAGCATGATTTATAGTCCTTTGGGTATATACCCAGTAATGGGATGGCTGGGTCGAATGGAATTTCTAGTTCTAGATCCCTGAGGAATCGCCACACTGACTTCCACAAGGGTTGAACTAGTTTACAGTCCCACCAACAGTATAAAAGTGTTCCTATTTCTCCACATCGTCTCCAGCACCTGTTGTTTCCTGACTTTTTAATGATTGCCATTCTAACTGGTGTGAGATGGTATCTCATTGTGGTTTTGATTTGCATTTCTCTGATGGCCAGTGATGGTGAGCATTTTTTCCTGTGTTTTTTGGCTGCATAAATGTCTTCTTTTGAGAAGTGTCTGTTCATGTCTCTCGCCCACTTTTTGATGGGGTTGTTTGTTTTTTTCTTGTAAATTTGTTGGAGTTCATTGTAGATTCTGGATATTAGCCCTTTGTCAGATGAGTAGGTTGCGAAAATTTTCTCCCATTTTGTAGGTTGCCTGTTCACTCTGATGGTAGTTTCTTTTGCTGTGCAGAAGCTCTTGAGTTTAATTAGATCCCATTTGTCAATTTTGGCTTTTGTTGCCATTGCTTTTGGTGTTTTAGACATGAAGTCCTTGCCCATGCCTATGTCCTGAATGGTAATGCCTAGGTTTTCTTCTAGGGTTTTTATGGTTTTAGGTCTAACGTTTAAGTCTTTAATCCATCTTGAATTGATTTTTGTATAAGGTGTAAGGAAGGGATCCAGTTTCAGCTTTCTCCATATGGCTACACCATTTATTAAATAGGGAATCCTTTCCCCATTTCTTGTTTTTCTCAGGTTTGTCAAAGATCAGATAGTTGTAGATATGCAGCGTTATTTCTGATAGCTCTGTTCTGTTCCATTGATCTATATCTCTGTTTTGGTACCAGTACCATGCTGTTTTGGTTACTGTAGCCTTGTAGTATAGTTTGAAGTCAGGTAGTGTGATGCCTCCAGCTTTGTTCTTTTGGCTTAGGATTGACTTGGTGATGCGGGCTCTTTTTTGGTTCCATATGAACTTTAAAGTAGTTTTTTCCAATTCTGTGAAGAAAGTCATTGGTAGCTTGATGGGGATGGCATTGACTTTGTAAATTACCTTGGGCAGTATGGCCATTTTCACAATACTGATTCTTCCTACCCATGAGCATGGAACGTTCTTCCATTTGTTTGTATCGTCTTTTATTTCCTTGAGCAGTGGTTTGTAGTTCTCCTTGAAGAGGTCCTTCACATCCCTTGTAAGTTGGATTCTTAGGTATTTTATTCTCTTTGAAGCAATTGTGAATGGGAGTTCACTCATGATTTGGCTCTCTGTCTGTTATTGGTGTATAAGAATGCTTGTGATTTTTGTACATTGATTTTGTATCCTGAGACTTTGCTGAAGTTGCTTATCAGCTTAAGGAGATTTTGGGCTGAGACAATGGGGTTTTCTAGATATACAATCATGTCATCTGCAAACAGGGACAATTTGACTTCCTCTTTTCCTAATTGAATACCCTTGATTTCCTTCTCCTGCCTAATTGCCCTGGCCAGAACTTCCAACACTATGTTGAATAGGAGTGGTGAGAGAGGGCATCCCTGTCTTGTGCCAGTTTTCAAAGGGAATGTTTCCAGTTTTTGCCCATTCAGTATGATACTGGCTGTGGGTTTGTCATAGATAGCTCTTATTATTTTGAGATACGTCCCATCAATACCTAATTTATTGAGAGTTTTTAGCATGAAGCGTTGTTGAATTTTGTCAAAGGCCTTTTCTGCATCTATTGAGATAATCATGTGGTTTTTGTCTTTGGTTCTGTTTATATGCTGGATTACATTTATTGATTTGTGTATATTGAACCAGCCTTGCATCCCAGGGATGAAGCCCACTTGATCATGGTGGATAAGCTTTTTGATGTTCTGCTGGATTCGGCTTGCCAGTATTTTATTGAGGATTTTTGCATCAATGTTCATCAAGGATATTGGTCTAAAATTCTCTTTTTTGGTTGTGTCTCTGGCCGGCTTTGGTATCAGGATGATGCTGGCCTCATAAAATGAGTTAGGGAGGATTCCCTCTTTTTCTATTGATTGGAATAGTTTCAGAAGGAATGGTAACAGTTCCTCCTTGTACCTCTGGTAAAATTCGGCTGCGAACCCCTCTGGTCCTGGACTCTTTTTGGTTGGTAAGCTATTGATTATTGCCACAATTTCAGCTCCTGTTATTGGTCTATTCAAAGATTCAACTTCTTCCTGGTTTGGTCTTGGGAGGCTGTATGTGTTGAGGAATTTATCCATTTCTTCTAGATTTTCTAGTTTATTTGTGTAGAGGTGTTTGTAGTATTCTCTGATGGTAGTTTGTATTTCTGTGGGATTGGTTGTGATATCCCCTTTATCATTTTTTATTGCATCTATTTGATTTTTCTCTCTTTTTTTCTTTATTAATCTTGCTAGCGGTCTATCAATTTTGTTGATCCTTTCAAAAAACCAGCTCCTGGATTCATTAATATTTTAAAGAGTTTTTTGTGTCTCTATTTCCTTCAGTTCTGCTCTGATTTTAGTTATTTCTTGCCTTCTGCTAGCTTTTGAATGTGTTTGCTCTTGCTTTTCTAGTTCTTTTCATTGTGATGTTAGGGTGTCAATTTTGGATCTTTCCTGCTTCCTCTTATGGGCATTTAGTGCTATACATTTCCCTCTGCACACTGCTTTGAATGCATCCCAGAGATTCTGGTATGCTGTGTCTCTGTTCTCGTTGGTTTCAAAGAACATCTTTATTTCTGCCTTCATTTCGTTATGTACCCAGTAGTCATTCAGGAGCAGGTTGTTCAGTTTCCATGTAGTTGAGCGGTTTTGAGTGAGATTCTTAATCCTGAGTTCTAGCTTGATTGCACTGTGATTTGAGAGATAGTTTGTTATAATTTCTGTTCTTTTACATTTACTGAGGAGAGGTTTACTTCCAAGTATGTGGTCAATTTTGGAATAGGTGTGGTGTGGTGCTGAAAAAAAATGTATATTCTGTTGATTTGGGGTGGAGAGTTCTGTAGATGTCTATTAGGTCTGCTTGGTGCAGTGCTGAGTTCAATTCCTGGGTATCCTTGTTGACTTTCTGTCTCGTTGATCTGTCTAATGTTGACCGTGGGGTGTTAAAGTCTCCCATTATTAATGTGTGGGAGTCTAAGTCTCTTTGTAGGTCACTCAGGACTTGCTTTATGAGTCTGGGTGCTCCTGTATTGGGTGCATATATATTTAGGATAGTTAGCTCTTCTTGTTGAATTGATACCTTTACCATTATGTAATGGCCTTCTTTGTCTCTTTTGCTCTTTGTTGGTTTAAAGTCTGTTTTATCAGAGACTAGGATTGCAACCCCTGCCTTTTTTGTTTTCCATTTGCTTGGTAGATCTTCCTCCATCCTTTTATTTTGAGCCTATGTGTGTCTCTGCACGTGAGATGGGTTTCCTGAATACAGCACACTGACGGGTCTTGAGTCTTTATCCAATTTGCCAGTCTGTGTCTTTCAATTGGGGCATTTAGTCCATTTACATTTAAAGTTAATATTGTTCTGTGTGAATTTGATCCTGTCATTATGATGTTAGCTGGTTATTTTGCTCGTTAGTTGATGCAGTCTCTTCCTAGTCTCGATGGTCTTTACATCTTGGCATGATTTTGCAGTGGCTGGTACCGGTTGTGCCTTTCCATGTTTAGCGCTTCCTTCAGGAGCTCTTTTATGGCAGGTCTGGTGGTGACAAAATCTCTCAGCATTTGCTTGTCTGTAAAGTATTTTATTTCTCCTTCACTTATGAAGCTTAGTTTGGCTGGATATGAAATTCTGGGTTGAAAATTCTTTTCTTTAAGAATGTTGACTGTTGGCCCCCACTCTCTTCTGGCTTGTAGGGTTTCTGCCGAGAGATCCGCTGTTAGTCTGATGGGCTTCCCTTTGAGGGTAACCCGACCTTTCTTTCTGGCTGCCCTTAACATTTTTTCCTTCATTTCAACTTTGGTGAATCTGACAATTATGTGTCTTGGAGTTGCTCTTCTCGAGGAGTATCTTTGTGACGTTCTCTGTATTTCCTGAATCTGAATGTTGGCCGGCCTTGCTAGATTGGGGAAGTTCTCCTGGATAATATCCTGCAGAGTGTTTTCCAACTTGTTTCCATTCTCCCCGTCACTTTCAGGTACACCAATCAGACGTAGATTTGGTCTTTTCACATAGTCCCACATTTCTTGGAGGCTTTGCTCGTTTCTTTTTATTCTTTTTTCTCTAAACTTCCCTTCTCGCTTCATTTCATTCATTTCATCTTCCATGGCTGATACTCTTTCTTCCATTTGATCGCATCGGCTCCTGAGGCTTCTGCATTCTTCACGTAGTTCTCGAGCCTTGGTTTTCAGCTCCATCAGCTCCTTTAAGCACTTCTCTGTATTGGTTATTCTAGTTATACATTCTTCTAATCTTTTTTCAAAGTTTTCAACTTCTTTGCCTTTGGTTTGAATATCCTCCCGTAGCTCGGAGTAATTTGGTCATCTGAAGCCTTCTTCTCTCAGCTTGTCAAAGTCATTCTCCGTCCAGCTTTGTTCCGTTGCTGGTGAGGAACTGCGTTCCTTTGGAGGAGGAGAGGCACTCTGCTTTTTAGAGTTTCCAGTTTTTCTGCTCTGTTTTTTCCCCATCTTTGTGGTTTTATCTACTTTTGGTCTTTGATGATGGTGATGTACAGATGGGTTTTTGGTGTGGATGTCCTTTCTGTTAGTTTTCCTTCTAACAGACAGGACCCTCAGCTGCAGGTCTGTTGGAGTACCCGGCCGGCCGGCCGTGTGAGGTGTCAGTCTGCCCCTGCTGGGGGGTGCCTCCCAGTTAGGCTGCTTGGGGGTGAGGGGTCAGGGACCCACTTGAGGAGGCAGTCTTCCCGTTCTCAGATCTCCAGCTGCGTGCTGGGAGAACCACTGCTCTCTTCAAAGCTGTCAGACAGGGACATTTAAGTCTGCAGAGGTTACTGCTGTCTTTTTGTTTGTCTGTGCCCTGCCCCCAGAGGTGGAGCCTACAGAGGCAGGCAGGCCTCCTTCAGCTGTGGTGGGCTCCACCCAGTTCAAGCTTCCTGGCCGCTTTGTTTACCTAAGCGAGCCTGGGCAATGGCGGGCGCCCCTCCCCCAGCCTCGCTGCCGACTTGCTGTTTGATCTCAGACTGCTGTGCTAGCAATCAGCGAGACTCCGTGGGCGTAGGACCCTCTGCGCCAGGTGTAGGCTATAATCTCCTGGTGCACCCTTTCCTAAGCCCGTCGGAAAAGCACAGTATTCGGGTGGGAGTGGCCCGATTTTCTAGGTGCCATCTGTCACCCCTGGAAAGGGAACTCCCTGACCCTTTGTGCTTCCCGAGTGAGGCAATGCCTCGCCCCTGCTTCGGCTGGCGCACGGTGTGCTCACCCACTGACCTGCACCCACTCTCTGGCACTCCCTAGTGAGATGAACACGGTACCTCAGATGGAAATGCAGAAATCACCCGTCTTCTGCGTCGCTCATGCTGGGAGCTCTAGACTGGAGCTGTTCCTATTCGGCCATCTTGGCTCCTCCCCTCGATGATCTTTTTTTTCATGTTTGTAGGCTGCATAAATGTCTTCTTTTGAGAAGTGTCTGTTCCTGTCCTTCACCCACTTTTTGATGGGGTTGTTGGTTTTTTTCTTGTAAATTTAAGTTCTTTGTAGATTCTGGATATTAGCCCTTTGTCAGATGGATAGATTGCAGACATTTTCTCCCATTGTGTAGGTTGCCTGTTCACTCTGATGATAGTTTCTTTTGCTGTGCAGAAGTTCTTTAGTTTAATTAGATCCCATTTGTCAATTTTGGCTTTTGTTGCCATTGCTTTTGATGTTTTAGTCATGAAGTCTTTGCCTATGCCTATGTCCTGAATGGTATTGCCTAGGTTTTCTTCAAGAGTTTTTATGGTTTTAGGTCTGAGGTTTAAGCCTTTAATCCATCTTGAGTTAATTTTTGTTCAAGGTGTAAGGAAGGGGTCCAGTTTTAGGTTTCTGCATATGGCTAGCCAGTTTTCCCAATACCATTTATTAAATAGGGAATTCTTTCCTCATTGTTTGTTTTTGTGAGGTTTGTCAAAGATCAGATGGTTGTAGATGTGTAGTGTTATTTCTGAGGTCTCTGTTCTGTTCCATTGGTCTGTATATCTGTTTTGGTACCAGTACCGTGCTGTTTTGGTTATTGTAGCCTTGTAGTGTAGTTTGAAGTCAGGTAGCATGATGCCTCCAGCTTTGTTCTTTTGGCTTAGAATTGTCTTGGCCATGCAGGCTTTTTTGGTTCCATATGAAGTTTAAAGTAGTTTTTCTAATTCAGTGAAGAAAGTCAATGGTAGCTTGATGGGGATAGCATTGAATCTATAAATTACTTTGGGCAGTATGGACATTTTTATGATGTTGATTCTTCCTATCCATTAGCATGGAATGTTTTTCCATTTCATTGTGTCCTCTTTTTTCCTTGAGCAGTGGTTTGTAGTTCTCCTTGAAGAGGTCCTTCATATCCTTTGTAAGTTGTATTCCTAGGTATTTTATTCTCTTTCTAGCAGTTGTGAATGGGAGTTCACTCATGATTTGTCTCTCTGTCTATTATTGGTGAATAGAGGAGGAACAAGCCACAATGGAGTTACCATGTTTCCCACATAGCCTCTCTTCCTTCCACCTATATTAATTATATTTCTTTTAAAGTTTTCTTTTTAATATGGTACTATTTATGTTCCCAAGATTTTTTTTTTTTTTTCTGTTGAATTGAGCATCTCTTTTTCTTGGTATTTGTTTTCTTACATGTCTGGTGATGCAGGGTTTTAGGCTCCTTTTTGTATTTGAGATTCCTTGTTCACTTAAGTTTGCTGTAGCCTGTCTTCCAGTGTAGGAGAGAGGAGCTATGTGTATCAGATGCACTTTTCAGAAAGTTAACTTCTAAATTTTGGGCTTCTTTATCCTGCCTTGGGGTAAGTGACTGTGTGGGGCGATGGCTTGTTTTCTTGGTCATGGAGCACTTCTTTGCTGCAGTGGTGGGATAGAGCTGACAGTGATTACTCCCTAGAGCTGATTATTAAAAATTCAGGATTTTTTCAAGCACGTCTGTTTGTTGTTTAAAATTGAAATATTAGAAATAGTACACCATGGAAAGAATCAAACACCACAAATCAAGGTTTTTTTTTTTCCTTCCCTCTCTCTTTTTCTATTCCCTTCCCTCCCCTCCTCTCCCCTCCCCTCCCCTCCTGTCCCCTCCCCTCCCCACCCCTCCCATCCCCTTACCCCCCTCCCCTCTCCTCCTTCCCCTTCCCCCTCCCTCCCTCCTTTTCCTCTTTCCTTCCCTCTCTCCTTCCCTTCCTCCTTTCCTTTTTCTGGAGAGTCACTTTACCAGCGCACCACTGAAAAAGCTGTTAGAATGTTTTCTGTGGCACACATGAGGTTGGGGGGAGGGATCACTTGGCCCAGCTGCTGGCACTAAAGTCCTCGATTAGCCTTCTTCACAATGCCCCAAAGCCACTTGCCATTGCTACTTTATTGATTTTGAGAACTATTTTAAGTGGAAGTGCTTGCATCCTGGGGTCACAGTTATTTAAAAAATTTGGATGTCACTCTTCCTTTGCATAAGCTTTTCAGATATGTCCCCTTACTGCTGATACCTGTCCTGCCTAAGCACAGAATTGCTTTCTTCTACTGTCAGCCCATACTTGAACTGTTCATTGCTGTCCTGCATCATCAATTTCTCATTATTGACTGGGCCTTATTGATGAGTATACATACATACTCCAGGGCCTTCCTTTTGATAAATAAGAAGTACAAAACTACTCCTGTCTTGATCCATCATCTCTGGCTACCATCCAATTTCTGCTCCTTGTCTCTGTTTTCATACCTCCTACTTACGCTTAATCCCACTCTATCACTTCAATGAAACTGGTCTTGTCAGTCACCAGTGATCTTCATTTTTCTGAATCCCATGGGGTGCTAAATGTTGCATTGCTTTAGAGCTTGTTCCTAATGTATGTTCTTCTACCTATTTCATTCTTCTAGACCTATTTTTAAAATACAACATATATACTAATGATTCTCAAATGTATTTATGTAAATCTGACCTCTTCTCTGAGTATCTCATATAGACAAATATTTAATTGATGCCTTGATTTAGAAGTCTAATAAGCTTTTCAAACTCTGCACATTCAAAATGTAACTCTAGAGATCCTTCCCAAACCTATTCCTTTCTTAGGCTGTCTCAGATTAATCATCTTCCTAGTGGCTCAAATAAAAAATTAGGAAGTTATTATTATTTCCCTTTTTATTTTGTTTCCCATTTGCAAACCATAAGGAACCAGTCTCCATTCTTATAAAATGTATTTCAAGTCTATATACATCTATTCTTTTCACTGCCACCATGTTCTTCACAGCCTCTACTATTTCTTACCTGGAGTGCTGCAATAGTATCCTAATAGGCCCCTCTGTAATTCCTTCTTTATAAACCAGTCTTTACACAACACTATTGAATCAGACCACTTTCATGCCCAGAGCCTTCAGTGGCTTCCCAGTGCACTCAGAATAAGGTCCCATCTCTTGAGTATGGCCTAGCAGTCAGTACCTACTGTTTACTTCTCAAAATTCATTGTGTATTGCCCTCTTCCTTCTCTCTAATCATGTCTTTTTCTAACCCAGGACCTTGGGACTTACATTTTTTCTTCCTGAAATTTTCTCATATTACTGTCCCTTTTATATCCCTTGGTTCTTAGTTCAAAAGTCATTGAACATCCTGTCACCCCTTATAAATACTTGTGCTTTAATAAGGAGTGCTTTAAATGCTTTAAGTAACTTACCGCTATCTGAAATAATCTGCCTTGATCATGTATTTACTTAAAAAAATCGTCTTCGGAATTGAATACAATTTCTTCGAGGTCAAGAACTTTGTCTTTTTCACTGCTTTATCTCTAACTCTAGAATGATAGATAGTATTGGTCTTTAAGGTGAAGTAAAAATAGTCCAAGGGGGACATAAACATTGACAGTTTTAAGAGATATTCACTTCCAGTTCACCTTCCATTATGTACTCTTTTCTAAAATTGATCTGCTTGAGAATCCATCATTCAGATTATTTCCCAATTCCCCTTTAACAATAGTTTCTATACTTTTTTTTTTTTTAAAGCAAACCCTATCTCCTGATTATCTTAATATCATGCATTTCTCTAAGGTATCAAAACTTCTGGTGGACCAAAAAATGGATCAACTGGAAATATTAGTAATGAAATTGAGAAAGTGAAACACTCTGTTGTCTGGGTAACAAGTAGTCTTGTGATTCAGTTGGTTTCCAATTAAAAGCTTTCATTGTAAGGAAAGACTGATTGCAATTTAAAAATTATGAATCCATATACTTTTTTTTGCCATATAACTCAGATACCATTCAAAGAATTGAGTGGCTTTGTTATAACGAATTCTTTTTATTCACCTCTACTCTTTGACTTTGGGATTATGCGTTAGTTTTACCATTATTTTAGAAACAAGACTGAATCAATTTTAAAAATCCCTAAAATTGAAAACAAATGGAAACCAGTGGATTTAAAAGTAGATCTTGTTTGTGAGAAATATGTATCTAGCTAACTTACTTAGCTAATGACTTTGGGCAATGCCGTTTGCTGGATGCATGTGGCAGCCCAGACATCTAGTTAGATGGGAAGTGGGTCTCAATTTCTGGAGTCTGAGGGTAGCATGTGTCAAAAACACAGGATAAGTAGGAGAGGGGAAGGAAGTTAGTTTAGAAAGCAGAATTGGAGAAGTAAAACAGTTTGTATAAAAGTGAATTTTCACAAACTCAGATATACAAAAATGCTTTACTTAATTGTATCTTAGTATCTGTCTTGAACCCACCATGCCTAAAAACAGGAAATTTTACCTGCCATTCTCAAGTAAACTGAATAAAGCACAGAGATTTTACATCACTTCTGATGGTAAGGATGTATTTTGAGGTTCAGCCTCCCTTCTCTTGAGTTATAGTTATATTTCAGGGTGCTTAGATTTATTTTACATCTTGGGGTTGGAGTTTGGAGAGGAATATCTGGTTTCCACTGTCCTCTGTCCATTCAGACCTGTTTGTTTTATGGAACCTGGCATCTGTCCCACCACCATCTACTGCTGCTGTTTGCAGTCCCAGCATGGTCCCTGTCACTACCTACACCACCTTTGCTGACAGTACACCTTTGTCGAAACCATGGGACCCCTTTATGTTTTTCTGTCTTCTCTGAGTCATTGTTGTGTTCATCTTGGGTAACCAGGAAATAGTAGATGCTCTCATACCCTCTGTGGCCACGGCGAATTGGGAAGCTGCCTCAGTTATTTTCTTCTGCCATCCTTTCTGCTTCTGGCTGCAGCACTATGTAGGGGCAGGAAAGAATTCAGAATACCTTGTGTTCTGTGTTCAGTGTTCAGATCACTCAAAATTTAAATAGAATTTCTATGTATGCTGGGCTTCCAATGCATCGAGATGAGTTTGTGTGTGTGCTGATTCTTCCTGGTCATTAGAAAATAAAGTTACATTGGTTAAGGGATTGAATAGCAGATGGAGAAGAGAGCGATGAAATAAACTGCCAGTGGGAACCTCAGCATAGGGAACTTACACACACACATGCACATGCAATTGAAAGCCCTGACTTTAAAATAATTCTATCTGTGGCTTTCAAGATCCAAGAATGTGATTCTTTATTCTTGTCTGTAACATTCCTGAGTGAGAGAGGGTCTCTAGAATTCTGCACCCTGATTGATGGAAAAAGATAAAGAGTCCAAGGAAATTAGTAGAGAGTGTCCATTAATTATCAACAAGAGGGCAGGTGACTGGCCAGTCTCTGAGAGGCAAGAGTAGTTTCCAAATGAAATTGCTAGTTTTAGTTACAAGAAATGTAGACCAGGTAGAAAAGGTCAGGTACAAAGAAGAGTGACCTAAGTTTTCGAAAGAAGGCTGACAGGTCTGGGATGCATTTCAGAAGAATAAGGTATAGAATGGAAGCTGGACAGGGCAGAGAGTCGTAGAACAGCACCATTGGGTTTTGAGTGTTGACACCATGGTAGGCATGAATTGTCCTCAGCCCTGCTTTGATCCCTCTTCTCCTCAGGGCAGGTGGGAAGAGGTTTGAAGAAATGGAATGCTTCTCAGAGTAGATCCTGTAGGTGCCTATGGCTGGGAATTGCAGTCTAGGCAGAGAACTAGGGTCTAACAAAGTTCTTGTTTTCAATTTCCTTGTTTCAAGAGAATTTGAATTCCCTGAACACACGGAGCAAAATGGGTTCCTAAATGAACTCTGCTACAGTTCATTCCTCTTATCTGAGTTGTTATTTTTTATACTATCTCAGAGCCCTGGGATACTCACTGAGAGTTGAACTACACTAAGGACTTACCACATACATCCTAAAAATTACATGATACGATTCGGGACTGGTAACCAATAGGTAATACACTTCTTTTTACCCTGTCGTTAAGGATATATATGGTTATATGTATAGGATTGTATAGCTGCATATTGGGTGTGTACATTAGCAGGAAAATCCAGATCTATCGTCTTTCCCTACTTTTTGACCTTCTCTTTTATCATCTGACTCCCCGAATATTTTTAAAGACTTATCTTCTGCTTTCATCTCTATGGCTTGCAAGAGACAAGAAGAGTTAAGAGATGACACAGCATGCTGGAAAAGCTGTACCCAAACCCCGGCCCTCTTAATGGTGGGTTATAAGTTTTCATCTATTGTATCCATATCTCTTGTCTATATCCTTAAATAGTGCCTGGCTTATTTTTTTACACTGAAGTTAAGCATTCTGTTGTTCACAGTTACATTCTATAATTTTTTCATGTGATGTGAGTTGTCTGCTCTGGATGACTGAAATTTTAAAAAACCAAGAAGGAAAAAGTATAGGTGTGTATGTTATATCAAATGGTTTGTGTTTTTTTTTTTTAGTAGTAACTGAATATAAATATTGGATAATTTTAGTTATTGACAGTCGAAGTAGATGTTTATATCCCCAAAGTAGGGCCATGATTGCTGAATATTTCGTAAATATCTATACACATGCTTAAACCTTTAAGATAAATCATAATCTCTGTGTTGCAGAAGTAGGGGCACAGCAGATATACTACTTTTATTCTATCTTACTATGAAGTATTTCCTTCTTCTCTCAGCCCCTATGTTTATGTGACATGGCATCCTCTGACTACTTTCCCTACCTCCCACAATCAGTCTGTTATATTTAATTTTTCTAGGCACCTTAAGCACTATTCATTTTCCCTAATTTCTTCCGCTCACCGGGAATTATTCATTGTTCTCCTTCACTCCCCTGTTCAGGCATGTGTCCCATGTCACCCCAGGGGAGGCTGTCATGTCACAAGATGTTGTTACTGATGATCTTGGAATTATTTGCCTGCCCACAGCCTGGGACTAATGTAATTATTATTTCAATGTGCTTTTTCTTAAGCCATAGCAATGCAATTTATCTTCAACATTACCATTTTTAAACATCTGTTAATTATTAACAATTTACTGCTCCTCTTGCACAAAATGCTATTCAGTAACATTTAGTAATTAGTTATGTACACATATCAAAGATTTTACAGGCTTGTAAAATAGCAGGCCATTTCAAGGATTTCTCTCTTGGTAGAGACATTTGTAGGGAAAAGAGTTATATAATCACTAAATTACATTCATATCAAGAACACTTTTCCTGAGTGAAATTAGTCTAGGTTTGCTTAAGTGTCTCTTTTTTATTTAACTAAGAAAATATCATGCCATATCTATCTTATATTGCTATTATCTCTCCCTTCCGAGGACCACATCTTCTGTTACAAGAGGGAGACTGTGCTTCAAGGGAGTAGCAGAGATGGTTTCAGCGTATTTAAAAACTGCTCAGTTTTAGTATTCTGAATTTGAGGACTTGTATTGGAGAAGAGCAACAATGAAATGGTTTTGGATAAAATCCCAGAAGCTTGAGAACAAGAAATAGCCAAAGTATCGGCTATGTTATTAACCAGAATGATAGTATCTTATAACTACTATAGGAATGTTACTTTTATAGAAGTGAGAAATTTCCTATTTCTTTGTTTGCTTGCTATAATTGTTTATAGCTATGAAATAGACAAAAGAAGCCTAAAGTCAATAAATCTTTTTAACAGTACACATATGCAGCAGTTAGGCAAAACCCTGTGCCATCTGGGTAGACCATGAAGAAAACAAAAATATTTTTGTACAGCCTCATATTGAAGACAGTCTGTATACTTAATGGCCATTTTCCTTTGTGAACTACCAGTGCTCATTTTTCTATTGTACAGAGCTTCTTTTCAAATTTAATCTTAATACCTTTAAGCATTTTATTTCAAATATACAGACTTATACTACACAATAGTAATCTGACATTACTTAGGCTTATACATTAGTATTGAGATGTAATCATTCTTATCAAGCATGTTTTAAGGCAACATTTTACTCTATTAATTTCATCCTTTTAAAATGAATATTAAGAAAAACAAATGTGTTTATAAGTAAACAAAAGTATGTAAAAAAAAAATTGTATTGAAACTATTGGTAGTATCCTTTCTTTCCAAGTGTTACATCCTCTGTTGCAGTGACAGGTTTCTATTTAATTACTTAAACATTTCCAAACCTCAGGTCTTAAGGTTAATTAAGTCTGAAGTCTTAAAGTTAATTAAGAGTCTTAAAATACAATTTAAGTTGACACTAAAAAACAATAAATCTACTTGGTATTAAATACTTATCCCCAAAATTTTACTCACATAAAGGTAATTATGTTGGTTTAGTAATTTGTAGCACTGCTTGAAGTTTACAATAATGTTTAAAGATGTTCATTATTTTAACTTAATATAGTTCTATATTTATATCTCTGCAATCTTAAAATTTCAGTATAATTAATAATCACTTATCTGATCTATAAGACAAATGTAAGTTGTCTCCAATTAGTTAGGCTCCTTGTCAGAACATAAATTAAAGTCATACATGAACCAAAATGTTTTCATTTTCTCCCACACTGTGAAAATGTTTAATTTGTTCAAGTATTTACTATAATTAGGAGTGTTAAATATTGTAGCATTATATAAAATATTTATAAATTATTTCCTTATCAATGATTAAATATTTATATACTAGGATTAAAAATTTTCTTTGAATAAAATGGTAAAATATCAGTAAAGAAAGGTTTTTAAAGGATGGCTTGTCATCAATTTTTTAAAATTTTTTTTATGATGTTAATCACCAAGACTCTATCCATTAACTGAAATTAAATTCTTTCCTCTTTGGAGACTTCCCTTTTTTCTGTGAGGGAAACATAATTATTTTTAGAGCCAACTGTGGAAAACTTCCCTGAAATACAATTGATGTAGAAATTATTGTTTCTGTGTAAGCATTTTTTCAATGATCTATTTCTTTGCAAATATTAAGGTGAATGTAAAGGGTCTGAAATGAATTGGGGATTTTGAAATGAATTTGGATCAATTCAGGCATCTCTGAGATCTCTGTATTTGTATGGGTTTTCTTAACTGCTACATTTATCAATCTATTTATTTTTGTAGATTTCTTATTGTCTTTAAGAGGTTATGTTGGCGATGTTCTGATGTAGCCTGTATCCCCTCCAAAATGGCTCCAATTAACTTCAGCTTTTCACTAAGCTTCTGATTTCAGAATTCAGTCCATTAAAAAGTAGCAGCTAAAATGCGCCTATCATTTTATTAGGATCTTTGAAACCACTATTATATAAATAACTGGTACAGCCAGACTAGGTAATTTGCTATTGACTCTCCAGAGTTTTGTATACAATTTTATATTTTGGTTCATGATAAGATAACTTAGAGTCAGTAGCAGTAAGAGTAATTTACAAAACAGTAAGTTGTAACAGTAATTTACAAAATTATTTAATCTTTTTATTTTGAAATTATTTCAGACTTACAGAAAAGCTGTAAAAATTATATGAAGGTATAATTTTCATATACCTTTCACACAGATGCTGCAAATGTTAACATTTCAATCACATTTGAATTATTATTCTTTCTATATATAAACATATACCTAAGTATTATTATTTTTTGAAACATTCGAGAACAAGTTGAGGAATTGTTGCCTGATTGCCCATAAATACTTCAGTGTATATTTCCTATAAATGAGGGCTTTCATTTATATAACCAAAGCACGAATATCAAAATCAAGAAATTAACACCAATACAACATTATTAACTAATCCACAGACCTTATTCAAATTTCACTAGTTGTCCTACTGTCCTTCAGAATGCACAAGAAAATAGCACTTTTGTTTTTTTCTAGTACAGGATCCAATCCTGGAACACACAAGTTGTGTTTAGTTGTTATGTCTTTTTAGTCTCCTTTAATCTGAAAATGTTCCTCAGTCATTCTTTTTCTTTTGTGCCCTTGATATTTTTGACTTGATATTCAGTCATTTGGTAAAATCTTTCTCAATTTAGGATTGTCTGAAGTTTCATCTTGGTTAGATTTGGGCTATGCAATTTTGTCAAGAATGCCAAGGAAGTGATGTTGTGTTCTCCCAGTGCATCCTATCAGGAGCCACATGATATTTAGTTTTCCTTTTACTGGTAAAGTTTATTTTGATCACTTGGTTAAACGAGTTTAACCAGGTTTACTTGTAAACATGTTGGCCAGGTTTCTTCCCTGAAAACTTTCAGTTTCCTTTCTGTAGTTAAAAAATTTTGAGGGGGATTTACTCTGAGATGACATAAATATCTTTTTTTTTTTTCATCAAGCTTACACTCACTAGTTTTAGCACATATCGATGATTTTTGCCTGAAGGAATTACTAATAGAGCGCAGCCAAATGATGATTTTTCTAATTCCAGTGTTTCTTCTATTTTTATCACTTGGCATTCTGTTGTAAGGAAGAACAATCTTCCCCTCACCCCCATTTGTTTATTTGTTCATAGCAGTATGAACTCATGTATTCTTATTTAATGGTTCATAATCCATTACTATCATTATTTATTTTGATGCTCAAATTGTCCCTTCTTTGGCCAGTGAGAACTCTTATGCTCTTTTGCTATGTCTCCATTCACCTTTCGGCACTTCCATATAATAGAGTTGAATTAAAGTATTTTAAACGGATTTCGCAAGAGACTTGTGCCATCTTTTGAGGAATACCTTATCCCCATCTTATAGAGCAGACACGATGAGAAATTTTGTCGCTGTTTGAATTAAGCACTTCTCCAAGATGATTTGTTTTGGTCATATTAAAAAAGACTTTCAGTGGCCATTTGTGATGGATTAAATATGGCCATAGAGTCTTTGCAGGCCCTTCCATCAAGCTTTGTGACTTGCTTTGATTGGCAGAATGTGCAACCTCTACTTTCACCTTCTTGGAATTTGGCCCTGAGATTGTCATGTAAAGAAGCCAGGCTAGCCTTTGAAGGATGAAATTCTACCTGGAGGAATACCAGCGTACACAGTGATGACAAATTCCAACTGTTCGACATGAGAGTAAAGCCGTTCTGGATCTTCGAAAACAGCTGCCCTCCAACTGAATGGGCTGCATGAGTGAGCTCAGGCAAAATCAGCAGAAGAACCATTTGGCAAACACACTGCACTGTGAAAAAGAATAATTTATCTTTTAAAAAAATCCTTTAAATTTTGGGATCATTTGTTACGCAGCAATAGTTAACTAATGTACCATTGTAAATTCAAATTATTTCTAGTTTAATAGTACCATTTGCTTAAGTGATTGAGAGCTTTTCTCGATAATGCATAAATAGGTAGAATATTCTCTTGAGTCTCCTTAGCTGGTCAATCTATTTGTTTTGAGTTAGATAGCCTTACGGTCACAAAAAGGATAAACCCTGAAGTGTTACTCCTGATTTTTGGAGATGTTCTGGGCTAAATGATTTCAATGTGGGCCATACACCTCTGGAGTTCTATCTAAAAGGGCAAAACTATTTTTAAAATAATATTAAACTCTTTGCCTTTTTCACTGAGTTGGCATGAGGCAAAAGCAATGGAGGATAAAATTGCTCCACCAAACTGTTCCAGTGTTTGTGCTGCTGGATTTTATTCATAGTAAAACAAAAAATGTGTTTTACTTAAAAATATTCTTAATGAGGCAGTACAAATGATTATTATTAAATATTGACCTTGAATATTCATCTTTTTAATACTATATGTGACAAAGTGGGAAATATATGTATAGCACTTCTGCTGCATATGAAAATATGATGGCTGTCTTAGCAAAATGCACATTAGAAATAGTTTGAAACGTAAGCTCAACTAGTGGTGTTTTTTATGGAACAGTATTTTTACTTGAAATAACAAGATTATTTAGAGTTGGGCAATTGGCCAACACTCTTTGAAAATAATGAAACATATCTTTCACTTCAAGAAAAACATCTGCTGGTATTTGTTGCCAGTAATATATTTGAACTTTCAAGTAAAAGATTAGAATTTTGGAAAACTTGTATCTGCCAATAGGAGGTCCATAGGTTCATAACATTCATTTGATGAGATCAGTGATGATATTGGGTAAAGTTTTTTTGTTGTCATTATTTTATAAATGAAATTTGTCAGCATTTGGAATGTCTTCATAACTCAATAAATCAGCATTTTCCAAGTGATAAATGCATGGTGTTACAAAATCAGGTGTCTAAAAAATCTATTCAAGCAAATTAGAACAATGGATTTTAACATAATAGTGTACAAATGGTATTAGATTCCACATGCCAACTAACCTTTTAAAAACTACCACTTGTTTAATTTTGGTGTGAAAAAAGAATATTCACAATGATCTGAAATAATATTTTTAAATTTCTCTGTGTTTCAACTATATATTTTTGTGAGGCCAGATTTTCTTCATTTCTTAAACTAAACAACATGTTCAACAGATTGAATGCAGAGGCAGGTATGAGAGTATAGCTATCTACTATTAGGTCAGACATTGAAGAGTTTTGTAAAAAAGTAAAACAATGCTATTCTTTTTACTAAATATAATTTTGTTCAGAAAATTTTAGTTCTTTTTTGATGAACTATTTATGTTAATATGACTTTATTAGTTTTAAAATGATATAATTTTTCTTAGTTTTAATTTGCAACATGTTAAATATCAATGGGGATACTCCCATAAAAATGCCAGTTGGGGTCCTCAATTATTTTTAAGACTCACAAAGGAATCCTAAGACCAAAAGCTTGAAAACTGCTACTCTCAGTAAATGGGCAGCTGTGTATATCCAAGGTTCTAACAGACTGTCACTATGTATAAACACAAAGGCCTACAACTAGCTTTTTTAAACATTTTTTTTTCTAAATTTTGTTTTTTGTATTTTTTATAGAGGCGGGGTCTCTCTATGTTGCCTAGGCTGGTCTTGAACTCCTGGCCTCAAGCAATCCTCACTCATTTGCCTCCCAAAGTGCTGCATTTACAAGTGTGAGCCACTGTGCCTGGCCAGCAACTTCTTAAATTTATACACAAACATACAGAAAATCCTGAATGAAATATTGTATTCTAGCCAATGTGACAAATGTGTCCCAAAATAAATGCTTCGGGCAGAAGACAATATATAGTCATGATTCCTCAAACATTCCTAGAATTCCTTAACATCAAGCATTGACCAGAACCATGTGGTACCATTTCTAGTTCCCCTTCCTGGGAGAATCTGATACCCCCTACACATCAAATCACCTTTGCAGGCACTTTTTTTGAAGGAGATCACTGAGGACCCAAACTGCAGACCGGAACTTCCTCTCTAAGTTTTTACCTTGGATGGAGAGATGTCTCAAAAGCAATCACCTTTTAAAATGGCTGATGCACAGTCATCTTTTAAAATGGTCAAATAATAGCCCCTGAAAGATGCCTACTCCCTAATGCCTGGAATCTGTGAATATGTAATGTTACATGGCAAAAGGAACTTTGCAGATGTAATGAAGATTATAGCCCTTAAAATGAAGATTATTCTGGCTTTCCTGGATGATAAAATCATATGAACTCTTAAAAGTAGAAAGTTTTCTCTGACTGGAGATGGAAGAGATGTGGCTGAAAGGGAACCCAGAGAGATTAAAGCCTAAGAAGGACTTGATACACTGTTGCTGGTTTCAAGGTACAGGGAGCAATAGAATGGAAGACGTTGCAAGCAGAATTAAAGAGCTGAGAGAAGCCGCCAGCTGACAGCTAGCCTGGAAAGCCAGTTTCATAACCACAAATAACTGAATCTGGCCAACAAACTAAATGAGCTGAGAAGGAGCTTCATCCTAAAGCCTCCCTCCAGGAAAGAAAGTGGCCTGGCTGGCACCTTGATTTTGGCCTTGTGAGCAGAGGAACCAGCTGAGTCACACTGTGATACAGGAGATAAGAAGAAATTACTTAGGCAGATGGAAGGGTATGGGAGTCCTCAGTAAAGATTTTCTTTTTAATGAAAAGCAGCCCCAAATCATTTTCTAACAAAGAGCAGCCTGTAAAGTTGAGCTGCAGACATAGACAAGCAAGCTGGGAGCTTGCACAGGTGAATGCCCGCAGGAACTAAGGATTAGACATGTTCAAGATGGTGGCTCCATCTCCCCTTCTCTTTGTGGGTCACTTGTACAGTAAGAAGCAGACAAGATGGCACCGATCAACTGGAAAGCTCATTTGCATAAGATCAGGGTGGGGCGACCAGCCTTCCTGCACACTGTGTAACTGTTATACCTAATCGTACCAATCTGTGAGCCCTATGTAAATCAGACACCGCCTCCTCAAACCTGACTCTAAAATTCGAAGCATCTGTCACCTGCCAGTCTTTTCCACTCAGAGGCCTCTTTCTCTATAGAGACAGCTGTTTCTCTTTCTCTTCTCTTCCGCCTATTAAACCTCAGTTCCTAAACTCCTCATGTGTGTCCGTGTCCTAAATTTAACTGGTGTATGATGACGAACCCCAGGGTATATACCCCAGATAACGTAGCCACTTCAGTTGTACCTGGACTTCTGATCTAAAGAAATCCTGAAATAATAAATTTGTGTTGTTTTAAGAGGTGGATTTGTGACAGTAGCAATAGAAAACGAATACATTGGCCCTTAGCATTTGACATAAGAACCCTCTGAGAATGAAACCCATTTTTCACATGTCAGTGAAGACTTCCAGTAGAAGCTCAGGTACTGGAAGACTGGGGCAACACAAAGGATCTCAACGTGTTACTGTGCTGGTCTTTGATCCCCTCCACTCTGGTAGATCCTTGTGAAAAAAGCTAATCCTGATGAGTCCTCCAAAACTGCAGGGTAAACTTTCCTGACAATAATTATGAGTTCATGTCAACATTTTAATGTAATTTTGTTACAATTGAGAAGTCTCTCGCAGGCAATTCAGAGATTTCTCTAAGTGGTATTTATAGAAAAAAAGGTGATTCAATAATCATGGATGGACAACAGGGAAAGAGAAATGAACATCTGGTTAAAGGTCAACTGACAGTCATCTGGCTTACAAGTTTCCCAAACAACCCTAAAACCAAATAAAATCTATCAGAATATTGGGTGTTTTATCAGGCATGCTATTCCTTCCCAGACATAAATTGTGAATTATATTACACTAAAAGTTCTGTGCAAGCCAATCAAGTATGGGACTTTTTATTTTCAATGTTTCCCCTTTTAATGAGTTAACTCCTATTCACCCTTTATATCTCATATGATGTACTGCCTCCTTACAGACACCTTACATGACGTTTACAATAATTCCTTGCCCTCTATTATGCACCTACAATGTACTTAAATCCTCCTTATCTCTCAATAACTCTTATTACACTTGTGGTGTTACATTTGTTTCATTGGTTACTTAAATAATGTGTCTCTCACTTAGTAGACTTTAAGCTCCCTATGGACAAGGACCATGACCATTTTTGTTGATTATTAGCTTCTCAGAGTTTAGTAGTCCTGGCAATACAGTAAGTGTTTGGTAAATATTTTTAAATGAATAGATGAATACTATATCATTTAAATGAAGTAAAATAGATGAATATTCTTAATAGAAAAATTGTAGAGCTTCCTTCTTACACAGTAGTTTACAGCCATATGGGAGGACTGGTGAGATGTACAGTGTCAATGTTTGAGAACCATTGCTCTAGTCATAGTATTAAAATGAAATTTTGGCCTGATTTAGAGAAACTTTGTACTGGTTAGAAACTGGCTCATTTTACAGTTGAGGAAAATTTGGACTTCAGCAAGTTTACTAAAATCAGATAGAAAATCAAAGGTGAGAGAATATTCTTAGGTTTCTCATCTATTATTTGAATGAATAGAAAAGCATCCCTAGGAAAAGACAGAACTGTTTACAGAAAGTAGCAACCGCACGATGGTAATAGCAATGGGAATATGTCTGTAAACTGAAAATCTAGTTTCTGTGACTACAAATAAGATAACATACCTAACTGTTCTACAAAAATCATATATGCAGGGAGATTTTCTGAAGTTCTTTGTTTCAGTGGGTTTCTATTCAAGATATAAAATATTCATCAAGCCCACCATAGCTTCTTTCTTTCTTCTCCACACTTCATTCTCCTGGACACCTACTTAGTGTCTTTTAGTGAATAGCTGTAAAATATCATGGTGCTTAGAAAAATCTCTTTGTAAATGTTTTTCTTTGCTTCTTTAGCCAGAAGCCAAAAATATAATGTGCTTCTGTTTTCAGAGTGTAACAAAAAGAGCTGAAAATACGGTTGGCATTGCTGAGATAGGATGGCAGTATTTTTTAGAAACACGTTTTTATAGTACCAGATGGTTTAGTATATTCTCAAACAAATATGTCACCTATAATTTGATGAATACCTTCCAAGGTAAAATAATTTTTTTTTCGGTAGATAACAGATGGCATCAGTCAAAAGCATATCAAGACACTTTAAGAAAAAGTTGATAGCTCAGGTGCTTTAACCAACAAGATTTTCTCCAATGTACCGTGCATGTTTTAGGGTCTAAAATTTGTCATCTGCAAATACTTCAGCCTCATTTCCATACTTCACTCCATAGAGAATTGAATGCAACATGTTTTATATGCTGCCTATAAAAATAATAAGAATTCCAAAGTTGTTTTCTGGCTCTTTTTTTTTTTTCAAGTATCTTTTATATTATGTTTGAAGAAAAGTACATTTCTAAATGTCTTAAAACAGTAAACCATTTATGTTAAAATGTAAAAATATTTGGATGGACTTAAACCAAATTTTACCTATGTTGGTGTAAGGTTATATCAATAGTGAACTTTTGTTAGGGCTTTTCTTAAAGCTGTAAACAGATGAACATAATAGAAAAAAAAAAGAATTCTAAAGCTGCAGTGTGAGTTATTAAGGAATATTTAAAATATGAGTCATTATTTTTGCTCTTGTTTTTGGAAAATGATATTGTAACAGGGCCATGGTTTAGAAGCCCCAACATACTGTTATATTGATAGTAAGATCTAATGATATACACAAGCATGAGTGGTGAGAAGGTATAACAAAAATACAAAGGTTTTCTTCCTGCATGCATTCATATTCATTTATAAACTGAGGTGGAACCCCATAATTTGCCATTTAACCTGGGATATGTTTGTAAAAGGGGCACTGCTTATAGCTATGGAATAATTGTAGATGTAGACTGAGAGTGTCCTGGGAAAATTGGAATAAATGTTCACCCCAGGTATACACAATTGGTGCCATGATAAATGCATATAATGCTTTCTCAATGGCATGTTTTGGAGAATGGCCACATCTTGGTCACTTTGGACTTGAGTGAGTAGGTAATGCCAATGATTTTGTGTTTTCTAGAGTATCATTATTGTTTTCAGACTTTTGTTCCAACATTATAGGCCAAAGACTTGTTTTAAAGATTATTTACAATTCTCCTTCTTAACACAGACCTCAAATAATTAAATATATGTTTGTTTAAATGTAATGGGATTAAAATTCTGCCTGCAAGTATGATGTAATAGCTCATGGGAAGGCAACGAGTCCGCAACCCCCCTGAAACAAATTTAAAAAACAAGATAAATTGAAAAATTGTTTTAAAAGATATTGGAGAGCTTCGTAACTAAGAAAAGATGAAATAAAATTCCAGAGACCAAAGAGCCTTTCTTGGATGAGTTCATGTTTGCCAGCTATATTCTTCTCAGGCAGCATTTGCCTGCATAGTCTGGAAAAAGTGGGCCTTAGTCTAAAGAGAGAATCCTACTGAAAACATGTTGGAGCTTTTGATAATTGTACAGGCTAGTATGATTGATTGATCCAGAGGAAACTCAAAAGTATAGTTCAGTTTTCCTATGGGACATAAGGTTGGGGACCGGTCCAAACTTTAAAAGGTAAGGTGAAGTTACTTTGTTTCCTTCTGCCTAGAGATAAGGTCCTGCTAGAGGGATGAGGATTGACATGCCCAATTTCCCCATTGAAGTATTTGATACGTCAATATATTTGTATAAAGCAGGAAACTCAAAATCTTAAAGAACTAAAAGAGCTGAACTCAAAATCTATAAAGATCAGAAATGAATCACCCATAGCTTTTAAGAAACAAAGAGAGATCTTTCAGGGTCTAAAAAGCAAAAGTCCAAGGTTCCCATGCCCAAGAAACATTTGAACAAATGGTGAGCTACCTTTTACTAAAACTTCTATCTAGAGCTGACTCAGCTAAATCTATGATTGGATTTAAGTAACCAACTTTTCACTTTAACTGCCTAAGGGGGAAAAGAATAACCTTCATTTGGGGAAAATAACACCACAAGCAGATGTTAAAATTATTTTTTGCACAATGTCTAACATGTAATACAAATTATGGGAATATGAAATATAGGATAATATGAATAATAGCAAAAACAGCCAATAAAAGCAGACCTCCAAATAATCTAGGTATTGGACATAACAAAGACTTTAAATATTTAAAATATATTAAAACATTTTTAAAAAAATGTTAAAAATTTTCACTAGTGCTTTTTTAATTTAAAAATTAAAAATTTAAATTAAAAATTTAAAAATACTAAAAAGAGCATTTTGACATAGGAATAGAATCCATTAAAGAGGATAAAATAGACATTTATAAGTAAACATATACAATCTGACATTCAGAACACTTTGGGAGGCTTATCAGCAAACTGGATGAAATGGAAGACTGTATTAATGAACTTGAAGATGGGCCAATAAAAGCTATTAAAATTGAAGTGAAGAGAGAAAAAAATGGAAAGAACAAATCAGAGCACAAGAAACACAAGACAAAAGAAAACCTCTCACATACATATGCTTGGTGTATCAGAAGCGGGGTATAGAGAAAATTGGGCAGAAGCAACATTTGTAGACATAATATTTGGGGATTTTCCAAAATTGAAGGGAGATATTCACCCACAGGCACAAGAAACTCAGTGAACTCCAATCAAAATATGTGTAAAGAAAACTAGGCACATGATATTAAAACAGCTCAAAACCACAGTAAAAGAAAAAAAATCTGAAAAATCAATCAGAAGTAGAAAACACACATTATCTTTAAAGGAGCAGCCAGCAATAAGGCTGATGGCTGAATCTGCAGGAGGAACTATGGAATCCTGAAGACAATAGAATGATATCTTTGAAGGGCTGAAAGGAAAACAATTACCAATAGAGAATTTTATACACAGCAAAAATATCTTTCAAAAATGAAGAAGCTAGATGCAGTGCATTATCTCAGACTGGATCCTGGGACAGAAAAAAAAATCAGTAAAAATACAGTAAAATATGAGCAAACTCTGTAGTTCAGTCAATCAATAGCAGTGTTCGTGTTTTGGTTTTGAAGTTTACCATGGGTATATAAAGGGTTAACATTAGGGGACTCTGGGTGAAGCTATACAGGAACTCTCAGTACTGTCTTTGTAAGTTTGATATAAATCTAAAATTTTTCAAAAAAAGGTTTGTTTAAAAAATAAAGGTGAAGTAAAGAAGTTATATTTGTCACCACTAGAAGCAGATTATAGAGTATGCTAAAGGAAATTCTTCATATGCAAGAAAAATGATCCAGACAAAAGCTTAGAATTACAGAAAGAAATAAAAGGCAATGGAAAGTGTAAATATATGAGTAAATATGAAAGGATATTGGTGTTTTAAACAACAATAGAAATATCTTTGGGGTTTATACGCAGGTAGATGTAAAATATGTGACTAAAATGGCACAAATGTCAAGAGATCTGTAAACAGAATTGTTGTAAGATTTTTGCGCTGTTTGAAAGTGATAAAATAACTTAATTTTAGGAGGATTGTATGATGGCAGAAATGCATATGATAATCTTCAGGGTAATCACTAAAATTAATACAAAAATGAAAAACAAGTTAAAATAAATAAAAGGGAGTAAATTTTAAAAATTTATTAATTCTAAAGAAGTCAGGGAAGGATGAAAATAGGAACAGGCCAAATATGGTGGCTCACACCTGTAATCCCAGCACTTTGGGAGGCCGAGGTGGGTGGATCATCTGAGGCCAGGAGTTCAAGACCAGTCTGATCAACATGGTGAAAGCCCGTCTCTACTAAAAATACAAAAATTAGTTAGGCATGGTGGTGGCCTCCTGTAGTCCCAGCTACTTTGGAGGCTGAGGCAGGAGAATTACCTGAACCCAGAAGACAGAGGTTGCAGCGAGCCGAGATTGCGCCACTGCACTCCAGCCTGGGAGACACAGTAAGACTCTGTTTCCAAAAAAAAAAAAAAAAAAAAGACCAGATGGTGCAAAGAGAAACAATTATTGAGAAGTTCTTAAATGCAACTACATTAGCTATTACATAAAAATGGATAAAACATGATTTAAAAGACATGGATTTTAGAAAATCAAATATATGCTCTTGAAAGAGACAAAGTTTATAGATACAGATTGCAAATAAAAAGATTAAAGAAGATATACTATACAAATACTAACACAAAGAAATTCAGGGAGGGCAGGGTGGCCCAGGCCTGTAATCTCAGCACTTTGGGAGGCTGAGGCAGGTGGATCGCTTGAGTCCAGGAGTTTGAGATCAGCCCTGGCAATGTGGTAAAACCCCATCTCTTAAAAAAAAAAATACAAAAATTATCCGGGTGTTGTGACACACATCTGTGGGCCCAGCTACTCAGGAGGCTGAGGTGGGAAGATCATCTGAGCCTTAGGAGGTCAAGGCTGCAGTGAGCTGTGGTTGCGGCACTGCGCTCCAGCCAGGGCAACAGAATGAAACTCTGTCTAAAAAAAGAAGGAGAGAAATGTGGCTATAAAAATATAAGGTGAAGAAGAATTTACTGCAAGAAATATTGCTAGATATAAAAAAGATATTTTACAATGAAAAAGAGGAGTCCATTTAATAAGAAGCCAAGGCAATCTTGACTTTGCACTTAATAACATCATTTAAAAATATGTATATAAATTGACAAGATTAAAATGAGAAATAGACAAATCCACAATCATAGTTAAAGATTTTAACATCATCTAAATAGTTAATGAAACAAGCAGACAAAAATTAGGAAAGGTACAAGAGATTTGAGCAACATAGAATATCGTTAACTTCTGGGTGGGAGCATTGTCCTGAAGGGAAATGAGAGAGACTTCTTGGATGCTGGAAATATTCTAGATCTTGATCTGGATGGTGATTGCATTTAACACTTGTGTGCATAAATATGTTACACCTCAGTAAAAAAGCATATAAAATCTGTTATTGGCCAAATACTTGGGTAAAAATGTTTAATATAGTATATTTCTTTTATATTTTACCAAATCCTTGAGACTGAGTAATAAGTTATCCTATATTCGAGGTTGTTAGCATGTTTAAATGATATTTGATGGAAAGGAAATGTCACAAAACTCATCATAGTTATAAAGACATTGTGACACTCAGTAGAGGTAAAGGTTCCAGTATTTTAAAAACATAATGAGAAATATGAGTTAAACTGTGTTATAAGATATGCATCAGGAAATACATTGTCTTTTTAATAAAAATTATGAAAACAGGATATTATTGTAAATATTGCTAGATCTAGGAAGACCAATAAGTAGTCGCTAAACTTTGAGGATCTTTCAAAAAGTACATTCTGAAATTACTATTTACTTATTTTCTGGAGCTGTGCTAGACAATGCTACCATGATAGGATATTCTAGTATACATTATGTTCTTTAAGCCCCCTCAATTTCATTCAATTCTCATACCAACTTTCTAACTTATTAATGATCCATATTTTTCATATGAAGCAGACTCACGTTTCTGCTAGTTAATAGCAACCACATGCTTTTTTGTGGTTGTTGCTAGTGATAATAGCTATTATTTAGACAAGAATTTGGAAAAGCACTATAGAGAAATGTTTGCAATATGGACTTTGTTCTAAGAGCTCTATATAGTGATTTTAAGCATTAGACACTTCAAAATCTGCAGATAATTTTTGTGTAATGCATTTTGCAACAATTGTTACATATTCAGGAAGCAACTAAGATACACATTAGTGCTGTCATAGTTGAGGCATTTGCAGGATTAGAGCTGGACTGAGAGGGTAGACAGGCTTTGTAGGAAGAGAATGAGAAAGTTACCTAGTACTACAGGGTATGTTGCTGACAGACAACTCAGCTGTCAGCTGCTTTTGGGATTGTTTCATCTCAAGAGAATTGTCAAGCCCAAAGTCGTGTCCCCTTCTGGGGTAACCTATATCCAATGACTTGATGAATTTATATAAAGGCTTGGCCTCCTTGCCCCAGATTTGGACTTTGAGAGGTCATCCCAGCTCTAGAACACACTGTGGGAATGAATGACATCTTCACTGAGACTGCTTTACATCTAAACTTCTCTTTCTGTCTAGTCCTTCTTTCTTTCATTTTCCCCAAGAATGTTGTTTCCAAGAGCAAAGCTAATGTCAGTCTCAGAAATTTTTCTGCCTGAATATAGAACTAGAAGAAGGCTGTTCATTCTTGGGACAGAGAAGAAAACTGGAGAATTGTATCTCTACCTGGAGGTGAGAGTAGCTGCTACTGGAGGCCATTGGGGCCATTAAAAGTCATTGGAGGCCATTCACAGCAGGGCAAGGGACACCAAAGCTTAAAAAGAAGAACAGAAAAAAGAGGAACAAGGGAGCTGCTTTGCACATGTACATCTGTAATTCTTAGAAGACATTGGTAGATGCTTTGAGTTCCTGTGGGAGTCTGGGGTGTACTGTAACCTTATGATCACAGAATAGTGAGGCCTGGGATTCAAGTTCATGGAATTCTTCACAGGGACATAGGTTTGGAAGATAAGAGGAAGTGGAAGAATAATAAACGTTATGTCAAAAGTTTCATGAAACATTTGGAAAAGATCCACAGTGTTTTTTCATTCCTTAGAAGTTGCTTATTGGCAGTGGGCTGAGAAGGGAGATATACAGACAACATCATACACCAGCATCACAAGGGAGGCAAGAGTGAGGAGAAAGAGTGGTCTGGATATCTGGATGAGGTCCCCTCTCCAACACTGATGGTGGGAGGAGGGATGGGCTAGGAGTGTTGAGGTGCGTGAAGGGAATACATTTTATGAATAATCTTAAAAAAGAATTATAGTAACTAGAGGTAGGAGATGACTTGAAAAATTAAAAGGAGAAGGTTGGTAGCCTCATAATAAAAATGAACCGTGCCCCACAGATTAATTGTGGCTTTTTAAACAAAAATTTTGCGATTCAAACATGATATGGAGCATCTTGGGGCTGACCACAAACTTTAATGAGTCCAGTTAGTGTTTCTTATAGAGAAGAAGTATAAGCCATAGTCTTTGTCTTTGAGAGTAGATGCAATTTTCTTTTACAGAAAGAGTTATAGAAAAACACAACGCAAGGCAACGCACTTATTGAAAGATAAACAGAATGGTGATGTGTCCTTGTAAGTTCCCAGACACTTAAATTGGAGATTAAATGGTGATATATCATTGCTCATAAATATGTATGCTTATTTCTGTCTAGAATTCAGAAAAGCTGTAAGATTGGCATTAGTAGTTTGAGCCCTTGCTCAAAATATCTGAAAATCCAGTATCTGTTTGGTTATAATCTTATTTTTCTGCAAGTATGCCATGGGAAATTATTCTTTCTCAAGAAAAATACAGAGATGCAGAGCTGATATCTTCTCATTTTGAAGAGACATGTTGAGGCCATGTGATTCCTGAAGGCCATTGCTTAGGAAGTTTTCCTTGGTCTTTACCAACTTCCTTGGTGCTGCGTCATACTTTGAGATTTGCAAACCAATGGCTTTGGTCTAGCGTCCTACAGAACGTGGTGTTCCTGTTCTTCATCTTCTCCTCTAAGACGCTGATTCCTACTCTTGAAATCTGTTTCCTTTTTATTGTTTTGTCTTTAAAGGATTATCCCTCTAGTAGCAGTAGAATTAAACATTTTCTATACATTTAGTTTTATAAGAATCTACTGAGCTGTCTTCAATTCTCTAGAGAAACAAGGTTCTATATGTCCCACTGTGTTGTGTACATTGGGCACTCTATCAGAACTCTGGACTACTTACTTTCCATAGCTCTGGATGCCTTTCTAGGGTTTAAAGGCTATGCTCTACTATTATTTTCTAGAAGTCTTCCAGGTTTAGTATCTTGTTGGCTTGACAGCCACCACCCAATAGTTTTCTGTTGATACTCATTGATTGGAGGAGTACATGTGTATTGGGATCTAGAAATAAGCCTAAGCAACTCATCTCTTTCTAGGTGGAGTGTGCAACCTGAAATACAGGAAAAAAAGGAAACCTACCTTACTGATTGTAATAAAAATAACTTGGGCACTTAAAACAGCTCAGGCCTGGACACGGTGGCTTACGCCTGTAATCCCAGCACTTTGCAAGGCCAAAACAGGCAGATCACCTGTGGTCAAGAGTTCGAGACCAGCCTGGCAAACATGGTGAAACCCCATCTCTACTAAAAATGCAAAAAATTAGCCAGGCGTGGTAGCACATGCCTGTAGTCACAGCTACTTGGGAGGCGGAGGCAGGAGAATTGCTGGAACCCGGGAAGAGAAGGTTGCAGTAAGCCTAGATCATGCCACTGCACTCCAACCTGGGCAACAGAGCAAGACTCTATCTCAAAAACAAACAAAAAAACCCAGCTCAGGATAACGTTGTAAGCCTATTTGCTTTTTCCCGTTACTTCATATAATATCTAAAATTTTTTGTAGTTTCTTGTCCATGATTCCTAGTGTAGGATCATTCTCCTGGTAGTCAATAATTTCCACATTGCCTTGAGGAGAGTTAAAATTGTTATAATTAGAATGCAAAAAGAATCAATAGCTGTTCAGTTTTTGACTTTCAAAATAGACTCTTGAAATTCACACCAAAATCAGTATTTTAAAAAGCCAAAGATTTTGCTTTTCAAGAAAAAATTTGATTGAGGGGGGAAGAAAAAAAACCCGGAAAGAAGCAGGTGCATAATAGAATAGAAAGAGAACAGAAAGATCCAACTCTTTTCTTTCTGTCCCCTCCCTCTAGGACATTAGATGAGCCCCAGTTGGTATATTAGTTAGGAATTACATTTGCGTGTAATGGAAACCAGCCATATGTGCCTTAACCAAGCACAGGTTAATTTTAAAAGCCTAGGAAAAGTCATTCTAGACTGGCATAGCAGTTCCATGATGGCAATATTCTGGACTTGGTCTTTCTGCTCAGCTATCTGGTTACCTCTCTTTGGTTCTCATTGGCATGGTGATTGCATGATCGCAAGATGGGTGCTCCAGCCCCATGTCTGGGTTCTGACTAGACAGAAAAGAGGAGGCAAGAAAGAAGGAGGATGGGGGAAAGTAAAACACATTAAGTATGCTAAGTTTTTATAAGTCAAAGCTGGCTCTGCCACACCTAGTTACAAAGGAGTCTGGGAAATGTTTTATTTTGTTTATTTTATTTTAGTGTGGCTTTCCCAAGGAAAGAAAGAGCAACATCAGCTTGGGGGTAGAGGGACAGAGGGTTAGAGGGATTGCTATTCGGCCTTGTGGCTAAGATCAAGTGTGAAGGTTAGATGGAAAATAAGAGGAGGTTGGTGAGACTTGAGACATGTGGTACCCTCTCCATGAGGGTATGGAGAGAAGCTCACTGAATATCATTGTGCTAGTGCCATGAGCTTCATGTAGTCTTTGCAAGGAATCCTCATGAATTGCTCTTTTTAGGCCAAGGGAGGGTTTTCCATTGACATCTGCCTGAAGCTTTTATGGAATGTATTTGAATTGTCCCCTCTTTTTTAATTTCTTCTACTTTTACTTTAGATTCTAGGGGTACATGTGCAGGTTTTTTTTACATAGGTAAATTGCATGTCACTGAGGCTTGGTGTATGAATGATCCCATTACCCAGATAGTGAGCATAGTACCCAACAGGTAGCCTTCCATCCCACGCCTCCCACCCCTCAAGCAGTCCCCAGTGTCTGTTGTTCCCATCTTTGTGTAAATGTGTATTCAGTGTTCAGCTGCCACTTATAAGTGAGAAAATGCAGTATTTGGTTTTCTGTTCCTGTGTTAGTTTGCTTAGAATAATGGCCTCTAGCTCCATCCCTGTTGCTGCAAAGGACATGATTTCATTCTTTTTTATGGAGTGTAGAATTCCATGGTGTATATGTACCATATTTTCTTTATCCAATCCACTATGGTTAGGCATCTTGGTTGATCCCATACATTTGCTATTATGAATAGTGCTGCTATGATCATATGCATGCGTGTGTCTTTTTGGTAGAATGCTTTATTTTCCTTTGGGTATGTACCCAGTAGTAGGATCTCAGGGTCGAATGGTAATTCTGTTTTAAGTTCTTTGAGAAATCTCCACAATGTTTTTCATAGTGGCTGAACTAATTCACTTTCCCATCAGCAGTGTTTAAGTGTTCCTTTTTCTCCACAGCATCACCGGCATCTATTTTTTTTTTTTTTTTTTTGTTTTTTTGTTTTTTTTTTTTTTTGAGACGGAGTCTCGCTCTGTCACCCAGGCTGGAGTGCAGTGGCACGACCTTCGCTCACTGCAAGCTCTGCCTCCTGGGTTCACGCCATTCTCCTGCTTCAGCCTCCCGAGTAGCTGGGACTACAGACGCCCACCACCACGCCCTGCTAAGTTTTTGTATTTTTTTTGGAGACGGGGTTTCACCGTGTTAGCCAGGATGGTCTCTATCTCCTGACCTCATGATCCGCCTGCCTCGGCCTCCCAAAGTGTTGGAATTACAGGCGTTAGCCACCGCACCCGGCCCATCTGTTGTTTTTTGACTTTTTAATAATAGCCATTCTGACTGGTGTGAGGTGGTATCTCATTGTGGTTTTGATTTTGAATTGTCCCCTTTGGAATTGGCCTTTCAAGGGTCAAAAACTCATAGTCGGTGGGTTTTATAGCACGTAAAGATGCAGGGAATAGTAGAAAGGAGAACTCTTACCCTTGAGGAAATGTTACGGGGTAAAAATTCCTCCCATTCACCTCTCTGCTAATAACCTATGCAAAAATGTTAAAGACTATCTCTTCTGTGATGAAATATGTTTTCTTAAATTCTTTATATCTTCAATTTCAGTTTTAAGAAAATTTCAAAGATGAAACAATTTGGGGAAGAAATGGGGAAGAAAAACACACATTTTTAAATAAAGCTGTGCTTGAGGTAAATACGGCAGTAAATTCAAGAGACTTCCACCAACTTCTGTCACTGTAAAAGCACTTAGAAATATTTTTGGACAACTTTCAGGAATGACCTTCATCATTGCTTTTAACCTTTGTGTCTGTGTGTGTGTTTCCCATTACCCTTATTTGATTTGTATTGTTACCACAGTTGTTGCACTTCTGTTGTGGGGGCATGCAATAATTGATGTTTATGTGCTCACCGTTTCTTTGACTGTTGGGCAAGCAAGACGTTGCCTGTCCCAGACTTTCCTAGGGAGAGCACATTGTAAATGAGTAATGCCCCCTACAAAAAGAAGGGATGAAAAGAAGTGCACATTTATATAAATAAAACCCCTTTTTATTTTACATGCATAGTTTCAGAAGAGAGAGACTAGATATTCTTTCTCCCCCTAAAATGCATTAGATGGATACTTCCAGAGGTGTGCGCTTTTATTATGCTATTCATTTGATTCATGATTCATAAAGCACCTTTGTAATGAAAGCTGGCCAGTGTCTAAGCCAACACACTGACTTTAAAGATAGGCTTCGGCCATAATTCTCTGTGCTCTGGCTAGAGCAGCAGGGAATGCCAACAGAATTTAAACTCATAGTCTTTCAAAGTAAAATTTGATAAAGAGAAGCTTACCTAAAATATTGTTGGTAAAAATAAAAGGAAGGCAGTAACTTGGAAAAAATAGGAAACAGAATTGTTCCCTTTGGAGCTATATTTTCAAAGAAAAACTGTTAGTCTTTTCATTCATGCCATTAAAGATTTTCCTCCACCTTCAGAAAAAAATAGCATTATTACTGCAGAAGAAAGGAGTAGTCAGATGTTTTATTTTTAGGTGAAACCAAATAGCGTGATTCTGATTAGTTGTTGCAAGTTTCAAATTCTGATAACCTCATTCGAACCAGGGACTCGTGGGCTTTTGGTGGATGGGGAATCTGGCTGTTTATATTCTTCTTGACACAATCCGCGAGTGCTGGATTCCAACAATCACAGACAATTCTGCTCTCCATTTATTTTGATAAGTAGAGCAGTTCATACAATGCCAATACATTCTATAAATGGTTTTTCTTATATAATGGGCTTTTACTCTTTTTGGTGACATAATCAGGTAGGTAAATAATAGCAGTTAGAACAGAATGAAATGGTGTAGCCAAGGGCAGAACTTACTATTACTCTTAGCATTCTATCCCACTAGAGTTAAAAAGCTTTAAAACAAGTGATTTTTTGTTTTGTTTTTGCACTTATTTAAAATTCTTCTAGTAACAAAAAAAATCATCTTAAGGTGCATAAGTTTATGTTTTGCATATATTCAAGAGCCTTAAATATATACTAAGAGGCGAATGAGGGAGGGAACATTTTGTGTTCAGTATAAGCAAAATTCTTAGTGTTCTGTATCTGGAGTCTTGGTTAGTAGTTGACATTTCTGATGAAGGACAGGAAATTGGAATCTAATAGATCTACTCTACTTTGCTACAACCTGTTAAGAAATGTTGCCTTGGCCTATCTGTCTGTCATCTGCTTTTTCTCTCCCTATCTTTGGCATTAGGTATATGTAAATCATACAATCTTAGGCCCTTCTTAATAATGTGGCAATGGCTCTTTTCTTTATTTGTGTTTTTCTTCAAAAATAATAATCACTTTTCTTTTTCGTTTCTTTTTTTTTGAGACAGTCTCACTTTGTCATCCAGGCTGGAGAGCAGTGGCACGATATCAGCTCACTGCAACCTCAACCTCCCAGGTTCAAGCGATTCTCCCACCTCAACCTCCTGAGTAGTTGGCATTACAGGTGTGCACCAACACGCCCAGCTGATTTTTGTATTTTTAGTAGAGACGGGTTTCACTGTGTTGGCCAGGCTGGACTTGAACTCCTGACCTCAAGTGATCCACCCACCTTGGCCTCCCAAAGCGCTGGGATTACAGTCGTGAGCCATGGCACCTGGCTCACTTTTCAATACATAACACTTTTGTCCTTTAATTGTCACAACAATAGCTTATGGTGATCATTGTATGTGGTACAGTTGTCCCCCCTTATCCACAGGGGATGTGTTCTAATTCTCCCAGTGGAGTGGATACCTGAAACTGCTAATAATGCCAAACCCTTTTGTCTTCACAATTTCACAGATAGAAGGCTGGTTCTTACCATAAATCTTAGCCACCTCAGCATGTGATTTTTGTCTTTACTTATTAAGTCAAGAACTTTCACGTTTTACCTTAAAGGAAACATTTTATGGCTTCTCTTTGACAGATCTAAATGGCCAGCATCACTACTCCTGTGCTTCGGGATCATTATGAAGTAAAGCACTGCAACACTGAGACAGTCGATCTGATCATCAATAGGGCTACTAAGTAACTCACAGCTGGGTAGCATACACAGTGAGGAGACGCTGCACACAGCAATGATTCCCATCCCCAGTGTGATGGGGTGGGATCCATCATGCTACTCAGAATGGCAGGCAAAGTACAACTTAGACATTATCTCTGAAATTTTCCATTTAGTATCTTCGGGCCAGGAATATTGTCCACAAAAGTTAACCATAAGTAACTGAAACCGCAGAAAGGGAAACCATAGATAAGGAGAGCCCACTGTATTATTCCCATTTTGCAGAGGTTTAGATTTGAAGCCTAGAATGTCCAACACTAGAGTGCCCTAAAATCTGTAAGCTCTTTTTGCTGTTGTTAATATTGCATGGCTCTCTGTGCCAGCCAGATTGAATGACCTCCAGAAATTAAGTGAGCCAATGCCCAAGATGCCAGGCCAATTGGCTTAGTTTCCAGACTTGGTTGAGCCCAGCTGCTCACCCTCCACCCTGGGGGTGGCGGACAATAACTAAAAGAGAAACATCTGATTACTCTCTGGAGCTCTCTGCCTCTTTCCTATAGCATTGGCTGTTTAGGAATAGGGATTCTGTCTTCTGGTGTAGTTTTATGTCTGGCACAGTGTTCTGGTAACTATTGAATGCAATATTTGTAGAAAAAGAGGAAGAACAATTTACCTATCTGTAGTGCTCAGATCATTCAGCCAAGAGTAAGTAATGCCTAATTGCATGAAGACTGCCACAAGGAAGAACTAAATCACATTCACACATGATGCCAAAGAGTAAAGATAGTAGCAACACATAATATTCAATTAAATGCACCATTCAGTGTTTTTGCCAGCCCTGCCCTAAAGTTTATGTGTTGATAAAAATGACTTTCTGATATTGGGAGTTCATTTCAGAAAATGCTCTATATTTTGAGAATATTTTCTATTTGGTTAATGAGGTGCTAATACATGTAAAAGAAATTAAGAAAACCTCATTAAGGGATCCAAAAGAGTAATATTTTACAAAGAGTAATACCATCAAATAGTATCATCTCAGCGTTGAACATCTCAGATGTTTCAGTGTCCTCCCCTATGTGTGAATTCCCTCTACAACATTCTGAATGCACTATCTCCAGCCTCTACCCTGATCCAAACACGGACAAAAACAATTTTTTTTACAACCACAAATTAGAGTCTTGGACAGCTGTAATTCTTATACCCTTTTCTAATACTGAATTGAAATTTACTTTCTCTAGTTTTCACCATGCTGGTAGTCCTCTTTTTTCTTTTCTCTAATTTTCTCGTTCTCGCTCACTCTCTGTCTCTCTCTCTGTCGTAAAACTGCTCTAAATTTGCTAGGTTGGAATCTAAAGTTGAATTGGAAAATTGATATGTAGTGTAAGACATAGTATTTAAACATACTCTATGAGTGGTCATTTAAATTGGACCTTTTAAAAAATGCAAAAGGGGTAAAGAATAAAGAAACTTAATTTTCTCTCATTTGTTCTATTTTTAAGCATCTCCATTGCACTATTTCACTCATCTAAGTGAAATCAAGATCTTGGTTTTGGACTAAACTGGAATTCAGATGTGTATGAGCATGTTTGTTATTTAGTTGCATAGGTTCTTGAGGAGTTTATTTTGATTTTTAAAAAATTGAGGGGCTCTGGATTTTTTCTGTGCACCTGAAACAAGAATTGAGATGAAGAGGGCAGCGTGTGTCTGCCCACCACACTGTTTCTGCTTGAGGCTATAGACTTGCAGCCAGAAAGCAGAGGAACACTTCACAAAGAACTCCATGAGATATGAGAAAAGTGAGAGTCCTCTGGCTTTACTGCAGGTTATAAGCTGTAACCTGAGTCAGAGAGAGAGACATTCTCCCAGGAGTCTCTGTGAGTCTCTGAGGGTTTGCTGTCCTGGGAAGATTTTGGCAGTGAGGCTTTTGATGTGAAAAATTTGCACTGAAGGGAGGGAAACAGGCAAAGAAGACTTCATTTAAGACTCTTGCAATAGGGAAGAGAGATAGAATACAATTCTGCTGAAACAGGAGGTGGGAAGACTTTTAAATGCCAGGCTGGGCTAGTAGAAAAGTTCTTAAAAGTTATTAGGGGAGAGGCTGGTCATGTGATTAGGCCATCTGTTTAGGCTAATTGCCACTTATGGAAGTTAGGTTTCTACCCTCCCACAGAGACTGGGAGAAAAGAGCGCTATCTTTCTTGATGACTGCATTTCAAAGAGATGGCTCTCAGGTCCTTGAGACAGATATCACTGGACTGTGAAGCAAGAGACTAGAGGATTGACATCTCAAAGGGAAAGAGTAAAAATGTGCAACTGTAAGCTTTGTAAAGTAAATGTTCTAAAAAAGGGGAGGTCAGGGGCTTATACATTCAGGAAGAAGCCTGTCAAAAGTTTAGTCAAGCTGAAGGGAACCTTAAGAAGGTCTTGATCAAACAAGGGTATTCTCCTGTGGCTGTAGCAGTGGCACTGAGAAAAACACAGTCTTCGAGTGTTTTTGAAGCAGTGGGTGTCACTGAAAAGCTAAGACACTGTGAGAAAATAACTCACAAGATACTTCTGGATCTCCTGGAAGCTCTTGGAGAGGTTTGCAAAAGTCTGAAAGTGTGTGCAATATAGGTAGGGGCAAGACCAGTGAAATTTGGGTCATCACCACTAATGTGATCCCACAGACAGCCAGTGACTGGCAAGACCGAAGAAATACAGAGTGCGGAGGTGAAATACTTCAACCTGACTTTGAACATGTTATAACCTTCAGTCCATGGGTGCATGTACTGTGACATTTTGCTGCTTTGTCCTTCATAAAAACAAGTGCTGTGGTAGCGTGAAAATAACACTAGACAGACAGCTAAAAGACCTGAGTTTGTTTTTCTTTCTACCGGTTACTAGCTAAACTGACTTGGATGAGGCACTCATCCCTCCTGGACTTCCTTATGGGGAATTGGGATAATACATCTACTTCACATGGTTGTTATCAGGATTAAATCAATATACATGCCATCCTTTGCAAAGCACTATGACAGATTAGAGGCTTTTCTTTTGATTTTTCTTTTGATTTTTACCCATTACTTAACCAGTAGCCTTAATGTGACCTCAATTGTGTCTCTTTAGGACGGTGGTAACTTTTCATATTCAGATTATTCCTTCTGTGTACTTTTTGGGAAATTTTATTCCAGTTCCCATTCATTTAAATGGTATATAATGTTTTAAATTGAACTTTTATCTCTATTTCATCTGTCATTTTTTTTTTTTTTTTGTCTTGGACTTCCTTTTATCTCTTGGAGAACTTTTGTGATAAAATGGAGGTCAGTAGGAACCTTGACCCTACGCTTCTGTCTGAATACACATGTAACTGCTGCATTTGCTCACCACCACCAAAATGCTTCAGTGTTTGGTCAGTGGTTTTTAAGTTCTAAATGTATGCATCTGTTCAAATCTGTGTAAATTGTACTCTCTAGCCATAAGTTGCTTGATATCAGTATCTATCTATATATAATAAACCAATTATGTTTGTAGAATATCTAAAGAAGATGACAGAAAAATTTTGTACTCTTTGATAGAAAGTGTGGGTGTTGATTAAAAAAAGAAGAAATAAATCCACATTTAATGGGATAGTTAAACATTTGTTTACCAGAAAAAAATTAATTTCTAACTTTAAAGGAATTGCTTATTTTTCCATTAAATCCTCAGAACAAAAAAAATAACAATTTTGAGAGGGCAATCTAAAGATGCAGTCGTGGTTACTTTGGTATTTGGCCCTTTTTCTGTAGTAATTTAGTCTGAACAAGACCAAAGTGTGTGCTATTCTTTGGCTTTATAGCCCTCTAACCATAGGCGCTGATGGCATTCACGATTATGGATTAAATAGGGCCAACCCTTGTCAGTAATTTGTTAAAAAATTCCCACAGAGATACCTATGGTGCTGCTGAACAATGATGTTGGTAGTGTGTTATTTTGCTTTAGGAAAAGCGACTGCATTCCAACATGGGGTTCAATGGCTGGTCCTGGAAACCTCTTCTCTGTTTGATATAAATTAAACCTTGAGTACACTCTGCCTGGTACTGAAATTAGCATCTGGGTCCTGACCAAATTCTAACTTGTGAAATTGCAGATTACTTTACGACTGGATAAGAAATGTACTCCATCATATCTTAGCTTTGTTATTTAATTTTGCCTGGGGTTGTTAAATCACTGTAGCATTTTGCCACTGTGTGCAACCAGTGGGCTTTTAGAAATTTTAGCATGAAAAGCTCTCAAGAAAACATGAAAATCTTTTAACATAAGGTTATCCCCAGGAGGCTGCTTTTTGGTTTAGTTATGTGATTGTATTTGAACAAATACATTTTCTTTAGTTCTACTTAGCGTTCTTTTTTAAATTGATGGACTTTCACAATAGGTTTTCAGGTTTTGGCTTTTCAATTCCATTTTTGGGGGTGTGGAAGTTTCAGAGTGAGATATAAAGTGATTTGTGAGATTAAAAATGTTAAAGATATGATCATTTGACAGTAATTTGGTGATCTGAGTTTTTTTCTGGAAATAACAAAGCTAATATTCTTAAGTGAGAGACAAAATTTTTGAAGACAGCTACTGGATAGTTGAATATTTTATTTATTAATGAAATTGTTCACATTTTGAAGAGAGCATTAACTGTGGTGCAATTGGATTCTTTGTGAAGTGGCAGCAAAAGTCTTGGTTTACACCAGGGTCAGCAAACTAGTCATGCCCATTTGTTTATGTGTTTTCTGTGCCTGCTTTTGTTAAGAGACTATATGGACTTTAAAGCCTAAAATATTTACTATCTGTCCCTTTCTAGAAAAAGTTTGCTTACCTCTCCTTTACATCATTAACTTGATCCTGTGGAGTCAGAGCTGGCTGTGCAAATCCTCTAAACCAAGGGAGAATCAAACTACATATTTGAGAAACAATGAATCCTAAGATTTTCCCAACCCTTGGACTCTGGCTAGACATTTGTGGCAACCACAAGCTTCACTTTCTCTTTTCTCCCTTTCTCAAGGTGCTTTTATCTGTGACTGTGGCACCAGCAGTTTGGGTTTGGTAGACTATAATATCGGATTGATGGTGTGTATTTTTATGTAAAGCCTTGGAGTTAGGTTTTTTTTTTTTTTTTTTGCAGCGACGGCTTCACATTTTAGACTATGTGTTTATAACTGCCCTTGTGCTATAGTTGCTCTTATGCTGTAAAGCATGACAGCATACTTTTATCTTTTAACATTGGCCAAAACTGGTCACACAACCATTACTAAACCATTATTGTAGATTAATAAGAATCTGTATCTAGATTTAAAAATTTACATTTTTGAGATGGGATCTCTCTGTGTTCCTGGGCTGGTGTTGAACTCCTGGGCTCCTGCAATCCTCTTGCCTAAGCCTCCCAAGTAATTGGGATTACAGGTCTTCACCACCATGCCTAGTTTACACCTGAATTTTGGAATGGAGTTATTTACTCTTGCATTGCTTGGGAGAAGGATGGACACCTGGATTGGTTACTTTATTTTTGCTACTCTAGAGCTACCCATTCTCTGCCTATTTTATCATGGGTTTCCCCCAAAAAGAAGAGCTGGAGAGAAGGGATGGATGCAGATAGATAGCTTATTTGAGGGGGTGATCTCAGGGAACAGGAGTCAGAGGATTCAATGGTGATGTTGGTAGTGTGTTATTTTGCTTCAGGGAAAGCTACAGCATTCTGTCTTGGGGTTCAATGGCTGGTATTGGAAGCCTCTTCTCTATTTGATACAAATTAAACCTTGAGTACTAGGACTAGTGAAACGGAGAAGATATAAAGATAATCCAAGAGTTGAGTTATTAAGACTGAATGTTAGTTACTACTATGGGCAACTGGGGTTGAATTTAGTTGAAAACCCTCTGAAGAATGGTATAGATCCTTCCTCAGACTTGTTTGCTCAAGACATGGAAAAGGGTATATTTATCTACTTGCTTCCAACTCCAGTTGGTCAAGGCTTGCCCTTGGGGCTGCTAACTTCCTTGGATGTACAGTCAGAGTATGATGCAGAATGGGTAAGCAGGCTAGTCTTGTGTAGGTATCTCATGCTGTGGAGACAAAGAATTCCTGAAGCACAAGAAACATTTGTGCAGCTAAGTTAAAGTTCTATTGCTTCAGCTGGTTGCTAGAGCAATAGTCAGAACAAAATGCTGAGCCAAGAGGATGTGAGACACGGCAATGAAAATGTATGTCTCCCTGTCCTTCTCAACCTGCTTCATACCTCAGGGAGCTGACCTCTGTAGCATAGATCACCTGAACTCCCTTTCCATCTGGCTTCTCATTGAGTCTTGGTACCGGAAGAAATGGTAGGAAATCTGAAGGCAGGAGAATAGAATGGTTGAGGGTATTTGTTTCCCCTATCTTCTGTCCTTCCTGCATTGCCACAGTTTCTTCCTCTTGGCTGCCACTCCTATTGGGTGAACCTGCTTCCATGACTCCACCCCTCTTTGGGTTTGGTAATATTCTTTCTCTACCAAAGGCCACAGCTCCTGCTAGGAGGCCTTTTCCTGTAGTTATAGCTCTGCCTTAGATTGAATAACTGCTTATCTCTCTTTTCTTTCAGACCCGGAGTAGGTTTTAGTTTTCTGTTGTTGCTGATCTTTGGACCCAGCTCAAATCTTTTGCTGAGCTTTTACCTATTAAATCTTTTGATTGTGGCTTAATTTACTGCCAAAACAAAATTGGGGTTTTGTTAGCAGTGAATAAGGGAGAACTTTTATCGGCTGTCATATAAAGGTGTCCGCTATTCCTGTTATGGGGCCAGGACCAAGTGAAATCTTGCCACCAGTGGAATGGCTTCAACACATTTAGAAAAATGGCATAGAGATGAAATTCCTCTTTTGAATAACTTTCAACTTTAGTGGCCTGCTACTCCCATATTTTGGGTTGTTGAACTGGTAATGCTATATTTTAAATTTCTATTGCATTTTTTTCCTTAAACATTAAAATCTTTTCAGTTACAGGATTTAAGCAATATAAAAGGCATCAGCATAAAAGTGAAAATCTCCCTTGATTCAACTACTCATAGATAAATATTGTTAACATTTTGAATTTCTTCAGACTTTATCGGTTGTCTATAAAGGCGATCAGCACCTCGGTTTTGTTTGGAAGGAAGACACTAACTGTAAAAATGTGGATGGGATGAGAGGAAACAAGGATAATTAAGTCATTCTATTGTAAGGTCAGCAAAAAGTCTGGATATATCTCCTATTATTCAAAGATGATACTCAAACAAGATTAAAAAAAAAAGTAAATGGAAGAAACATAGAAAACAAAAAACTAATGTCTACAACCCACCCACTTACCCTTAAACATAACTAAAGAATAAAAGAACACCATGCTTTTCAAAAATTCCCAATGGTTAAGTACTTGTAACAACTTAAGTATCTATCATGAGGTAGTAGAAAAATGTATTATTGTGAATTCATTTAGCAGAATTCTATGTTGTTAGTAGAATGTATAGAATATTATATGCTACTATAAAATTATCTTCAAGATATTTTTAAAAAATCAAGGCCGCTATGATACGATTTATATTAAAAACAGCACAGATGAATATAATTTACATGTTCAAGTATAAATAAAATGTTTCTGAAAGGAAATAAGTAATGTTAACAATGTTTTATTACAGAAAATGGTTGCATATTTGGGGGTAAAAGGGAGATTTGCTTTTCATTACGTTTGTTTTTGTCATATTTAATTGTTTTTCCATCCACATATTATTCAACTGGAAAAGATTTACTAGAGGGAAGGTAATTACATCTTAATTGTGCACTCAACTTCAAAACAACATCAGAATCCCTGAAATAAGGGAAGAAAGGTGACATTAAAAAAGTCAAAAGTGGTTTTCTACATAGTGTAAGTACAAAGTGAATTGGCAAGAAAAATTTACATTGTAAAGGAATTAAAAATATAATTAGGAAATTAAAGTCTGCGTTGGAAGCAGTTATTGATAAGAATCATCTCTTTAGAGATGTAACCAATAACTTGGAAGATATTTTCAACAATTCTCCTGGAATTCATAGCATAATCACAAATAGAAGAAATTAACGAAAAGAAGAGGATAGAAACAAAAGGCAAAGAACAGAAGTTCAGCCTACAGAAAATTGGTAAAGAGGAGAGAACAAATTGAACAGAGCAAGCATCAGGAACTAATAGTAGAAAACTTTCCTGAGATGAATAATATCCTAAGGCAGCACATGAGACAAACTGGTCAACAGGAAAACAATACCTAAATGTATCCTAGTGAAATTTTTGAATTTCAATAGTAAACAAAGAATCCTCTGAGCATCTAGAAAGACAAAGTAGAGAGATCAGGCTGGTCTCAATCTTTTTCTCCATAATGTTGAACATTAAGATGCTAGTGGTGGAGCAATATTTATAGAATTTTGAAGTAAGTAAAAATAATTTGAGATTAACCAGAAATTCTCTGTTTAATCATATGTTATCATTCTTATGTAAAGGAATCAGAGAAGCTTTGCATTTACTATCTATTGATAGATTTATATGAGCTATAAAATTTATATACTCCACGTATTACTCTTTATAAAAAATTACACTTTAACTTTTTATTTTTGTTTTTAAAGAAACTCAAGAATTCTGCTTTTGGGAAGATGGATTAGATGTATTATTCTTTACTCTTCCCACTAACTACAACTAAAACCCCAGACTTACATATAAAACAAGCATAAGGAGACTCTGAAAGGTGAAGAGAAGAAGGTGGACTTATTGGAGATCTTGAGACCCAAGAAATAATGGAGAAGTAAGTTCCTTGGATTTTCTTTTTTGCCTAATATACCCCAGACTTGGAGCTGAAGAAGTTGGCGGCCCAGAAAAACCAAAAGGCATACATTTTCAGAAGTCTCAATAAAAACCTCCTTCCTCTAGCCAAAGGACCAAGAAATGGGCAGCCCAGGAAGACAAAACAACAACAACAACAACAATAAAACCCTAAAAACCCTCTTAGATGAACAAAACAGCACCGTAGCCAAACACCACAGAAATTTTGTGATCCCAACCCTCATCCACAATAACAAGGATTAAATGTGAATCTAGACTTCTATCCTCACCAGAATGTGACAAGGTGCATCATCTCCCCTCTCAGGGTCATGTTAGGGAAGGATAAGTAGGGAGCCAAGATTTTCATAACTACCAGGCAGTTATGAGGACCCACCCACTCTGTGGTATCAGTGGATACCACATGGAGATCTTGAACTGTCAATCTCACCTGGCAGTAATCAGGCACCTCTGTCTCTCCTGGATGGAGGCCTAGAGGAGTGTCGGGACTTTCCTGACTTCCTTTTGTGGAAAGACCACTCACTCTCCCCATATGTTAGTAGAGGCCACAAGAAATGATTTCACACAGAAATTTTACACCTTAGATGAATGGGCCAAATCCTCAAAAAACACAAATTACTACAACTCACCCAATATAAAACAGATAATTCAAATAGCCCTGTAACTATTAAAAAAATTGATCTTATTACTTAAAAACTCCCAAAATAGTAATATCCAAGCCCAGATGGTTTTCCTTGAGAATTCTAGCAAACATGTAAAAAAGAATTAACATCAACTGTACACCAAGTCATCCAGAAATTAGAAGAAAATGCTTCTCAGTTCATTTTATGATGCTAGTATTACTCTGATACCAAAAAATTAAAGTACAAAAAAGCTAACTATAGACCAATATCCCTCATAAACATAGGTGTAAAAATCCTCAATAAAACACTATCAAATATAATTCAGCTAAAAAGAATTAGACACCATGAACAAATGGGATTTATTCAAAGAAGGCAAGTCTAGCTCAATATTTGAAAATAAATTAATGCAACCTACCATTTTAGCATGGTAGAGAAAAAAGTCTTATGCTTATAGCAAGCAATGCAGAAAAAAGCACTGGACATTCACCCATTCATCACAAAGACTTTCAGGACAAATAGATTTAAGGGGAATGTTCTCAATCTGTTAAAGATCATCTACAAAAACTCCACAGTTAATATTTTACTTAATAGTGAAAGATTAAATGTTTTCCCCTAGGATTGGCAACAAGGTAAGGGTATCTGCTCTTATTATTCAACATAGTACTAGAAGTTCTTGTCAGTACAGTAAGACAAGAAAGCAAACTAAAAGGCATATGGGTTGGAAAGGAAGAAAAAAACCTGTTCCTACTTTCAGATGGTATAATTGTTCATGTATAAATTCCAAGGAATCTATACAAAAATTCCTGGAATGAATAAGTAAGTTCAGCAAAGTTGCAAGATTCAAGATAGACCTACAAAAATCTATTTTATTTCTATACATCAGCAATAAACATGTAGAAAAGCCACAATTAAAAATAAAATACCATTTAAATTTGCTCCAAAAAACAGAAAGAAATACTGAGGTATAAATATATCAAAACATAAATAGGACTTGGAGACAGAAACTACAAATACTGATGAAAGAAATCAAAGAAGATCTAAATAACTAGCAAGACACACCATGTTCATAGATTGGAAGAATCAACATAGTAAAGGTGTCAATTCTCCAAAAATTGATACACAGGCTGAATGTAACTCCTATAGTTCCAGAAATATTTTTTGTGTATATATATATACAGAAGATTATTTAATATTTAAATGGAAAGTCAAAGAAACTAGTGTAGCTAAAACCATTTGAAAAAGAATAAATTGGGAGGAACCAGTCTACCTAATTTCTATAGTAATTGAGACTGTGTTATTGGTGGAGGGATAGACACATAGATCAGCAGACAGGATAGAAAACCCAGAAGCAGGTCCTCAAAATTATGCCTGATTGATTTTTTTTCAAAGATGCAAAAGCAATTTGATGGATGAAAGCTAGCATTTTCAACAAGCTATATTGGAGCAAATGGACATCCATAGACAAAAACTGACATAAGTCTCATACTTTGTATAAAAATTAACTCAAATTTGACCATGGACTTAAATATAAAACTATAAAATTTTGGAAAGAAAATAGGAGAAAATCTTTGAGATCTAGGGTTAAACTTGACACCAAAAGTATGATCCAGAAAAGGAAAATTGATAAATTGAGCTTTATAAAGTTAAAAAAAAAAAAAAACCCTTTTCTCTGTGAAAAACTCTTTTAAGCGGATGACAAGATAAGATACTGACTAGGAGAAAATATTTGCAAGCTACATGTCTGATGAAGGATTAGTGTCTAGAATATGCAAAAAACTCAAAACTCAACAGTAAAACAAAAACAAGAAAATGGGCAAATGTCAAGAAGAGATACTTTACTGAATGAGAAAAGCAGATGTGAAAAGATTTCCAACATCATAAGCATTAGGAAAATCAAATTAAAATATCAGTATACACCTATCAGAATGGCTAAAATAAGAAACAATGGCCAACACCAAAGTAACTATGAATTTGTATCTCATTACAGCTTTAATAATATGCCATTAATTTTCTTAATATTTTCCTTGCTATTGTTTTTCTTAATAACTGACTTTAATATCTCTTTTACTTAATAGTTTCTGAGAAGCTGGCTTGTGTTGGTATTTAATATAAAATGGTTAGAGATATTTTGCTTCTTCAAAAACAATGAATTAGCTCAAGAAATGATTAAAAGTATAATCAAATAACATGAAGTTAAGCAGATAATTAAATTTATACATGAGAACATAAACCTTGTGTGCTGTTTTCAGAGCTGTGAGCCCAGGGCTGTGTCATTAGGCTAGGACAGGCAATCAATAAACTTTTGTTAAATGGGTATGTGAATGATCAAATAAGGGGATGAATAAAACTGAACTTGTGGAATAAGAAGAATATTAATAGAACCGAAAATTGTAAGACTTCCTAAGGATGCTCAGGGCTACAATTTTTTTTTTCTTTTTTCTTTTTTTTTTTTTTTTTAGGAGGAGTTTCGTTCTTTGTTGCCCAGGCTGGAGGGCAATGGGGCGATCTTGGCTCACTGCAACCTCTGCCTCCCGGGTTCAAGCGATTCTCCTGTCTCAGCCTCCTGAGTAGCTTGGATTACAGGCGCCTGCCACCACACCCGACTAACTTTTTTGTATTTTTAGTAGAGACGGGGTTTCTCCATGTTGGCCAGGCTAGTCTTGAACTCCTGACCTCAGGTGATCCACCCACCTCAGCTTCCCAAAGCGCTGGGATTACAGGTGTGAGCCACTGCGCCTGGCCAGGGCTACATTCTTAAAGAGAATTGTACCCTTTGTCACCCAGAGCTGTGAAAATGGACAGACCAGTGCAAGTACATGTTTCCAGAGAAACCTATGAGCTGAACCAAGTATGGTCTTAGAATGCACTGGTAGAGAGAGACGGATCTGCCTAATTGTTCATTTCTGGGACATTGGGCACTTTCTGGGAGCAAAATTCATCATAGGAAGGAAGCTTGCCTCTGTGACAAGTTAGTAGCATTGCAAAAAAAAAACAAAAACAAAAACAAAAAACTTACTGTTTATCCTTGAAATCCTTTTAACATGTGCCAAAGTCTTCCATTTCAACCCCAAAATAAAACCTTTGCAGTAAAAAGTGATGTAGGTTTATTTCTAGGTGTGTTACAGGTAGCAAAACCTTTCCTGAATGCACAGTTTTATATAGGAAAGGATTGCTGTGCTGTTGGGCATTGAGAAACTGAGGAGAGGGAGGGTTTCACTGCTACAGGGAAGAATGTGGGATTGTTAAAGACTCATTTTGGTGACTTCATACATTTTCCCAATATTAATTTCCTGGAAAAGAAAGAGTAACAATCTCAAGCTAGGGACACAGTGTTGGATAGATTGACTGCAGAGAAAGTCACTTTTTGTGGGTCCTGTTTCAGGTGGCTCTGACTGGCTTCCTTCACTTCTATGTGTGCTACAATCGGAAATGTTTGTGCCTCTCCAAAATTCATGTGTTGTAATCTAATCAGCAATGAGATGGTATTAGGAGGTGGGGTATTGGAAGGTGATTAGATCATTAGAATGGGACTAGTGTCTTTATAATAGAGGCTCCAGGGACCTGTCTTGTCCCTTCGACAATGTGACGGCACAGCGAGAAGGCACCATCTATGAACCAAAAGTGAGCGCTCACTAGACACCAAATCTACTGACACCTTGATCCTGGACTTTCCAGCTTCCAGAACTGTGAGAAATTAATTTCTGTTGTTTATAAACCACCCAGTTTCTATTATTTGGTTATAGCAGCCCAAACAGACTAAGACAATGTGCAACATCCCCAAGTCTTCTAATGCTGAAATGAAATGAAATGATATTTCTTTCTCCATTGTCAGTCTTCAGTCCTCAAAATAGTCCCATTTTTTTATGACCTGTGAAGAGATTAACAGAATTGAAATACAAGCCTTCACATTTATATATTGAATACAGATAATTAATATTTCCTGTCATGGCTTAGGCTAAAGTCCCACTCACTCTGGCCTACTGCTTAAAACAATCCAACATGCTCCTTTTTAATCAGATAGCAATTCCCAAGATCCTGTTAAGAATCCTAGCCAAACCTCCTAACCATTCAGGTGCCTCACACGAAAGACTGGTTTGCTTTTTTGCTTTTGTTTGGAAGGTCACCTTTGTCAGGGCTGTAATTAATTCTTGCCAGGCTAATAGTGTTCCCTGTGAATCACACAGGTCTTGTGGGGAGAAAATTGATAATCTAATAACCATGGCAAAGTGAGACATTGTCACCTTCCAGACCAGGTATCTGGCTGTCTTTTTTTTCCCCCCTTTTTGGCGGACACAAGTTGGTCTGTACTTATGATTGCTGCTAACTATAGAGAAAATTCAAAAAATGAAGCCCAGTTTCTTTGACTTTCTTTGGGTTAGCTGTATCTTTGCCCCTGGTTTCAAGTACAAAGGCAGATTCTGAGTCAGCCCATCCCCTCACTTGGAAGCAGACTTTTCATGCAATAAGATACAACAGCTTAGCTTGCATGAGGTTTTGGGAAAAGGCCAAATATTCAAAAAACCATCTGCTTGCACTGCTCATAAATCATAGAAATGATTGCCCTTGATCTGCAGCCATTCTCCATTATAGAGGATATTGGTTTCCAAAAGATGTCACAGCATATTGAAATGAGATGGTCTCTTCCAAGCAGAAAATTCCTCTTCACCATTACATTATTATAGTTGAGTAGAATTATGTCATGTTAGTCCTCAAAGGCAGATAGGATCTCAGAGAAGATGCAAGTGGAGGGGTGGTTGTAAATTTTGCAACTAGCATAAAGGACAGGCCACTAAAGCTTTTTTATGCTTTGCTCCAGTCAAATACTGTGAGAGTTTGACATGATTGGGAGCAAGGAGTTCTATTTCTGAAGATGTCTTTTAACCAGATGTCCATCTTATCACCCGTAACACTTTTTCTCACCAAGAGCAGAGACAATGGAAGTTAATAGAATGAATATAAAGAATGACTGTACAGCAAATAGCCCATGAAAGTTAGACACTGTTATTATTTAGCACTTGTGGAGCTATCTGCAGTATACTTGGCATTGTACAAAGTACAGGGCATGACAGGACGTCTGGCCAATGGCTTTGATGATCTAAGTGAGACACAACCTTCTGAGGAGCTAGCCTGGCAAATACAGACTCTGCTCACTTACCCTCTGTTGTAAGAGCCAGTGAAGCGTCAGGTCTGAAATCCACAAAGCACTGGGAAATTCCCAGAACATTCTTTGACACCCAAGGTTCATTCCAGCTGGGCTGATCTGACAGCATGTTGCTGGCTGACCTACAGGGAGTTGGTTGCAGTTACAGGCTCATATGCAGTGTCTTTGTTCAGAAAATGATTACAATGAGGGCTCTTTCATTCTGAGTTTACTTTACCATCTGTTTGAAATCACAAAAGGGCAAACTTGGTGAGGGGCGGACAGGAACTCTCTCTACTGTGTTAGCAAATGTTCTACAGATCTAAAACTCTTCTAAAACAAAACACTTATTAAAAACACATTTACACATGTATACATATGTAACTTACCTGCACATTGCGCACATGTACCATAAAACCTAAAGTATAATAATAATAATAAAAGAAAAATAAATAAATAAATAAATAAATACTTGGGAAAAAAAAAAAAAACAAAAAAAAACAAACACATTTACTGACAACCTGCTATCTGGCCAGGTTCTGCTGTAAGTGGGTGGGTAAAATTTGCACTTATGAAGTTATATTTTAGCTAACATGTAGCCTAGAAATGTGCATCGAATGATGAAAGTCTTGCACCACTGTTACTAGGTGGATGGATGGTGGGATGATGGCAGGGAGGGTAGGGTATAAAGGAGAATATAGTGATTAAGTAAAAGATTTTGGTGTTTTACAGACCTGGGTTTGTATTCCAGTTCTACTTTCAAAATATATTATTTTGGGCACATTATCTAACTTCATTAAGACTAATTTTCTTTGTTGATAATAATGCTACTATCTCATAGAATCTTGTTAGAACTAAAAATATATATATTTCATATATATGCATACAAACATGTTTGTATACATGTATATATGTGTGTATATTTGTATATGTGTGTGTATATATGTATATATGTTTGTATTTGTGTATATCTGTATCTACAAATTTTGGATACTTGTTCGGGACAAAGCCTGAAAGAGTGCTCAATAAAAGATAGCTATTATTACTTCTACTCAATAAAGTAACAATTCCAAAACACTTTGGTAGAATAAAGAAGTTAGTGCTGTTACAGTATTGAACAACTAAAGTGAAGGGTGATCCCATAAGACTGGGCAGGCCATTTCCCTTAGCCTCAGCTGGCTGTGTGTTTCACCAGATCCTGGGAGGGACAGATGGAAAGTACATATTGAACCAACACCAAACATTGTGTGTATGGGTGTGCCTGCATGTGTGTGTGTGTGTGTGTGTGTGTGTGTGTGTCTGTGTGCATACTTTGGCTTGCAAGAAAAAAGAAATAGGCTCAGCTACCTCAGGGATGATGATTTATTTCAAGGAAACATAAGAAGTATAGAAATACAAGGAACTCTTTGCAGCTGCATTAGGCTTCAAAGCCTAGAGTGAAGTTCTCAGCTGCTTAGGTTACAGCAGCAGCTCCAGTGACTGCTGCATAGAAGACTCAAACATCTTTTTACCCCTCAGAAAGAGATTGCCCATTAGTCACCACCATCCCTACTCTAGTGAACACAATAGTCTCAGCTAAAGTTAGACTTTCCCTGCTTCTCTTGACTTTTGAAATATCTTGTTTTCTGCCTTCTATTGCGTCTCTCCTAAGGCTGCATCTCCAGTGTGTATGGCAAGGTCTCGCCTCCCTGGTATAGCTGATTGATCCGGGGGTGGATATGTAACCTTAGAGGGAGCAATATTATTCATTTTCACAGGAATTATAAAATTAGGATAGATAGCTAGGGAGGAGCAACTGGGCTTTGCTAATGGCCACGCTCTAGAGCAGGGTTTCTCAACCGTGGCACTATTGACATTTTTGGCTGGATAATTCCGTGTTGTGGAAGGCTGTCCGGTGCCTTATAGAAGGTTTAGCTGTCTCCCTGGCCTCTACGCGCTAGGTGCCAGTAGCACTCTCCATCTGCCCTCCTCTCTCATTTGCCCCAGTGTGACAATAAAAAATGTATCCAGATCTTTCCAAGTGTCCCCTCAGGGGAAAAATCTTTTCTGGTTTAGATCTAGTGCTCTAGAGCAGTGCTATAAAAAGTCTGGTTTGTGGACTGGCAGCATCAGCATCATCTGAGAGCTGCTTGAATCAGAATCTGGTGATGGAGTTCAGGAATCTGTGTTTTCACAAAGTTTGCAATGACTACTATGCATGCATGCTAAAGTTTGAGGGCCACTGCTGTAGAATTTTGCTAGGCTATATATGATTTCAGGATCAGCAGCCTCAGAACACATGAGAGCTGTTAGGATTGCAGTAGCTCAGACCCCACCCAGACCCAGGTGCAGCGTCACTTAGAACTTTTTATGAATGCAAATTATTTCTAACTGATTTTATGTAAATCACAAACACTGAGATTTAACAAGCCCTCCAGGTGATGCGAATGCAGTTTAAATTTCAACCATGGCTACTAACCGGAATCACCTCTGAGATATTAAAGGCTATTGAGGCCTGGGTCCCATTCCAAAAGATTTTTATTTTAGATTATCTAGGGTAAGAACTGTGCATTAGCAACAAAACTTTCATAATGCCCATGTGATTCCAATGTGCAGCCAAACTCCAGAAACTGCCAGAGTGTTAAAGTCTCGAATCTCTGCTGCAAATGTCCCTGGAGGTTTTGTGGTTTCTTCACATTTCAAATCTTCACTGTTCAACTCTAATTTGTGAGCCACTCCTATAATCTTTCAATAATGTTTTAAATTAGGCTAACTAGAGTTCATTTCTGTTGCTCACAACCCTAATAACCTAAACAAATAACAGTCATTATATTGGGAAGAGATTGCAAACAGTAGACTCTCAGGAAACGTGGGAAGCTAGGTATTTGAAATTGGTCTTTGGGGTGCGTGTTTGCGTGTGTGCAGGTGAGGGGCATCCCTCTATATTATAGGATGGAAAACTATCAGCCTGTTGGTCCCTAAATTGGCCATTAGGAACCCTGCTCAAAAAGTCTCTTCCTCATGTAGCCCTGAGCAAAAGGCTATAGCTATGAATCATTAACAAACAACACTTAAAGCATCTGGAGTCTGGTGTATAGTTTGAGCAAACCCCTGAGTCTGTATTATATGGGTTTTATTGTACTATCGATGATGTCAAGATGATGGACCTGGAAAAACAGGAAATGGGAGTTACCCTAGACATTTTGGTTCGAGGGGTAGCACATAACTTCTAAAATAATTGAGGTTTGATACTATGAAGTTTCCAAGATTTTAATGGTTTAGAGTATGTTATTTCCAAATTAAAAGATAAGTTTCTATACCTGGTGTCCCTTATGAAAAAGGAGGCATAACACGTGGCAAAGTGGTCCTATTCAGATTGCAAAGACAGTTTATAACACATTGTGAAGAAGCATGTTACAGAATGTCTCTGACCTGTTTACTTTGACATATGTGTCTACTTCCATTAGGTTTTGCTGTAACAACCTCAAGAGTCTCAGTAGCTTACAAAAACAAGCATTTATTTCTCCTTCACTTGCATTGTACATCGCCACTGGAGCTCTAATTCAGGCTGCAGGTAGGGTTCAGGTCTGCTTCAGAAGTCTTCTCTTTCTAGAGTCCAAGTTGAAGGAGCGCCACCTACTTGAGGTATGAGTTTCTCTCCGTGGAAGGCAAGGATGCAAGAGGGCAGCTAGAAACACACATCACCTCTCAAAGTCTCTTTCAGGAATTGGAATACTGATATGTATCCTCCAACACTTCATTGATAAAAGCAAGTCATATGGTGGTGAAGCCCAAAGTCTATGGGACAGGGAAATAGGCTCTATCCACAGTGAACCACGCCGAGAGAGGAGGGAAAGAATTATGAACCTATCACCTCTGGGTATCCGAAAATCTCCCAGAGCAGGAGAAGCATCTTTAGCTCTTCTGTAAGAAAATTTACATTACTCTTTATTCAGCCATTATGACCAGCAGTTTGAAAGATGCTGTATGGAGAATAGGAAGTACTGTGTAGTTTGTGACAAGCCCTCATAGGACAATTGAGTGGAAGTCAGAGTTTGAGAGCAGAGCCATCCTCTTTTTCCATGTAACTCTCCTTCACCTTAGAATGAGTTTCAGCTTTCTAACTGACTCTGGTGAAGACAGAACATCTGGTCTTGGACAGCTACAGGCTTTGAGCTACTCAAAAGCAACTTATGCTATATGTTATTTTTAAAGCTGCATATAACTAGTAATGTTCTCTCATCAAACTAGATCATGAATATACAAATTATTTGCATAATCAGGTCACATTCACTTCCATGGTTTACATTGCAATAAATTCCTCAATTAATACCTAGGATGGCCTCATGGGTAGTTTCCCATGGCCACTGAAGATAAATTACTCATGCCTGGTTCTCTGTAAAATGCTGACATGAACTGGAAATGGTCTGCAGTGTTACGATTCCAGTTATGCGTGGCCCTGAAAGACAGTAGAGAAGGTTAAGTCTCTTTGTGACCAGAACACAAAGCATAACAATTTACTGTTTATTTTGCTAAAACGAAATTTGGCCTGAAATCATGATCTATACTAATTTCTAAGTAACAGTTATTGTCTAGTTCTAGTTGGGGAAGATCAAAATTGGAATATTGGTGACAAGAAGGTTAAGAGATGGGTTGGTGTGGATGGATATCTCAGAATGCATTTAGAGGATGAAAAGAGTTGTATCTTATGTATGCTTTTCAGAAGACTTTCACTATAGAAGAGGCCCTTAGTAAATCAGGTAGACAAAATGACCCATAGTTGTCAGTCATTTCCCTTTATTAGGCAGTAAGGTATTTAATCAGTGGGCTCATGAACAAGGCAGACATGGTACAAAGATAGATGTTAGGCTTGTTGTAGGCTCAACTGCATGAATGTCTCCTCACCGGGCCTGACTTGCCTACTATCATTGCTAAGTGCATGATTTTTCAAGCAAAAGAACCCAATTCCGAACAGCAATCTAACACCAAACCTCAAGGGTGCTTTCTAGGTACCAGGTAATTAAATTAACTAAATTGGGTAATTCTCGTCAGTGAAGAAATCAGAATTTTTTTTCCATATTAGGATAGTTATGCATAGTCTGGATTTGGATTTTCTTTATCTTCTATTTATTCCTCTCAATCACCATGTGTGAGTTTACTGAAGGTTGTATACACTGTCGGAATAAACCTATTACCTCCAAATTCACTTCACAGCAAAAGTGGCAAGGCAGTGGGATCATACCCAAGGGATTAATGCAAACAATCATATACCTCATCATTCAGAAAATGCTGGCCTTATAGGATGATTCAGTGACCTAATAAAAATCCAGCTGTTACATGAGCTGGCAGTTATCACCTTGCAATTTTAGAGTGCTATTTCATAAAATGTACTGTGTAGTCTGTACCTGTTATTGACAGATTGGTAGAGAAAAAATCCACAATGTCTCTGGAGCAGCCCTACTTTCTTTTCTTTCTGAGAGTAGTTATTCAAACTTTTCTTCATTTTATAAAATTCTTTGGTATATGTCCAAGAATCTGTTGGAGTTTGTCAGTTGGTTCAGTTGCTGCAACCACAAGAATCTGAATTTATGTTCTTTGTCTGCTTTTTAATGTGGTTATTTGTTTTTTCTTATAAATTTGCTTAAGTTCCTTATAGATATTGAATATTAGACTTTTGTCAGATACATAGTTTGCAAAAATTTTCTCCCATTCTGTAGGTTGTCTCTATACTCTGTCGAAAGTTTCTTTTGCCGTGTACAAGCTCTTTAATTAGATTGCATTGGTCAATTTTTCCCTTTTATTGCAATTGCTTTTGGCATCTTCCTTATGAAATATTTGCCCGTGCCTATGACCTGAGTGCTATTGCACATGTTGTCTTCCAGGTTTTTTATAGTTTTAGGTTTTACATTTAAGTATTTAATCCATTTTGAGTTAATTTTTGTATATAGTATAAGGAAGGTCCAGTTTCAATATTCTGCTTACGGCTAGTTAGTTATCCCAGCACCATTTATTAAATAGGGTATCCTTTCCCCATTGCTTGTTTTTGTCAGGTTTGTTGAATATCAGATACTTGTAGTTGTATAGTCATATTTCTGGGTTCTCTGTTCTGTTCCATTGGTCTATGTGCCTGTTCTTGTACTAGGTCCATGCTGTTTTGGTTACTGTAGCCCTGTAGTATAGCTTGAAGTCAGGTAGCATGACGTCTCCAGCTTTGTTCTTTTTGCTTAGGATTGCTTTCACAATTTGGGCTCTTTTTTTGGTTCTACATGAATTTTAAAATTTTTTTTTTCTTCTAATTCTGTGAAGAATGTCAATGGCAGGTTAATGGGAATAGCATTGAATCTATAAATTGCTTTGGGCGGTATGGCCATTTTAAAGATATTGATTCTTCCTATCCATGAGCAAGGAAAGTTTTTCCATTTAATTGTGTCAATTCTGGTTTTCTTTGAGCAGTGTTTTGTAGTTCTTTTTGTGGAGATCTTTTCATTTACCGTGTTGTCTATATTCCTAGGTATTTTTTTTTTTGGCAATTGTGAAAGGGAGACACGCATGAGGCCAACAAGCATATGAAAAAAAGCTCAACATCATTGACCATTAGAGAAATGCAAATCAAAACTACAATGAAATACCATCTCACACCAGTGAGAATGGCCATTACAAAAAAGTCAAAAAATAACATGCTGGTGAGGTTATGGAGAAAAAGGAACACTTATACACTGTTGGTAGAAGTGTAAATTAGTTCAACCATTGTAGAAAACAGGGTGATGATTCCTCAAGACAGAAATAACATTCAACCAAACAATCCTATTACTGGAGATATATATATATGTACCTAAAGGATTACAAATCATTCTGTTATAAAGACATATGCACGCATATGTTCATTGCAGCACTATTCACAATAGCAAAGACATGGAATCAATCCAAATGCCCATCAATGATAGACTGGATAAAGAAAATGTGGTACATATACACCATGGAATACTATGCAGCCATAAAAAAGAACGAGATTATGTCCTTTGCAGGGACATGAATGGAACTGGAGGCCATTATCCTTAGCAAACTAATGCAAAAACAGAAAACCAAATATCACATGTTCTCACTTACAGGTGGGAACTAAACGATGAGAACACATAGACACATAGAGGGGAAAAACACACACTGGGGCCTACCAGAGAGTGGAAAGTGGGAGGAGGGAAAGGATCAGGAAAAATAAATAATGGATACTAGGTTTAATACTTTGGTGATGAAATAGTCTGTATAACAACCCCCCATGACACACATTCATGTATGTAACCTGCGCATCCTGCACATGTCCCCCTTAACTTAAAATAAAAGTTAAATAATCTTAAAATCTAAAGTTTTCTTTAAAAGTCTTCTTTAAAAAAGATTATAAGAGAAGCCCTAATTCTCACTTCATTGAGGCAAATAAAATGGTTGACAATTTTTCAAGATTTTGGCAGACATTTTAGTTGTCTACCTAATATTCATTATCCTGTGCTTTGTTTCTAAAACAAATTCTGACCTTTATAAGAAAGCAAGTACTCAGCCTTTTTTTTTTTTTTTAGATACTTTGGCCAGCCTCTTTTGCAACTGGGGGTGTGTAAAGAGGGAGATAGTTCTAGCAATGTAATGTGTGTAGATGTTGCTCTGAGGAAAGCTCTTGAAAGGGATTAATGAACCTTTTGCCTTTTGCATTCATCTCTTTTTCCTGCTTGGAATGCAGAGGGAGTTGAAGCTGGAGCAGCTATCTTGTGCTATGGATCAGTAATGTAAAGCAAATCCATTTGCGAGGATGACAGAGCAGAAGAATAGGAGTTGAGACTTATGTCATTGTGAAATCGTTGGACTAACCCTGGATTGCCTACATCTGGACTTATTTTAATCAAAGAAGAGTTTACCCACTTTCATTAACAATTACAGCTTGAGTTCTGTTATACTCAGCTGAATGCAATACTGAACAGACACATAGCTTGTCTTCTTTTTATTACGGTTTCAAGACAGAGCAAACATCTTTGCATTTCCATATGATGACAGAACTATGCAAATGATTTGAAGATTTTTAAAACACAATTTATGGCCATACTTATAAGGATTCAAATATCTAGTAACTTTTGTTAGAATTGCTATGATTTTAGCCAACAAAAGGAACACAGATGAGGAATTTAGGGCAAAATAAATTTTGATGTACCAATCGTAGGCACATTTGTTTATCTTTAAATTATTTCCCCAAACATAAACATTACCTTATTATTTTAAAGTGCTATTTGTTCTATACCAACAAATTCTGTCATCACCAGGGAATGTGTTTTTCCCTCCAGTGGTGCTAATAGATTTGTGTTTTACTTTCAACTCTGCAGAGCTGTCTCCAGATTTCCCTGAGGAATATTCACATATGCTTTTACAAGCAGTTGTTAGTCCACTGTGAAAATTTTTTCCAGAGCTGACTCAAGGGTCTTGCCTTTAGTTTCCCTTGTTCTCCTTCTTATTAAATAATCTCAGCGATTTTGTACATGCCCATCTGGGGGTTTTCCATTCTAGTTGTATTGCATTTTGTGTCAATATATCTACCATGTCAAAACCAGAAATGTAAACTTCAGGAGCCCCCAGGAACTAACACTGCAAAATCTAGGCCAAAATCTAGACAGAGGTTTAGCATCGTAGAATCTTAAAGCTGCAGGGACCTTTGGGATTATGTCACTTAAACCCTCATGTCAAGGTGCATAGACAAAGGCTAAGAAGGTAGAGGGCCTATTCTACACTATAATCTGAGTCAGGGAGCTGGGAACAGAACCTTAATTTCCAGTTTAGTGCCCTTTCTAGCCTTTATATTTATCTTTCTTTCCTCTATTTAGGTCTTCCCCCGATACTTGGTTTTTCTTTGAACTTCCTCCCAAGTGACCATTTATAGTCTTCCTGGCATTGCTACCCCTTCTTGTATTTTATTTTATTATTTTTTATTATTTTTATTATTATTATTTTTGAAATGGAATCTCACTCTGTCGCCCAGGCTGGAGTGCAGTGGCACAATCTCGGCTCACAGCAACCTCCACCTCCTGGGTTCAAACAGTTCTCCTGTCTCAGCCTCCCAAGTAGCTGGGATTACAGGAACCCACCACCACACCCAGCTAATTTTTGTATTTTTAGTAGAGACGGGGTTTCACCATGTTGGCCAGGCTGGTCTTGAACTCCTGACCTCAGACGATCTGCCCACCTTGACCTCCCAAAGTGTTGGGATTACAGGCGTGAGCCACCACTCCCGGCCCCATTCTTGTATTTTAAAGAATTGCTAAATTAGGTTCCTATGTCTGCTCTAATAAAATACCACAAACTTGATAGCCTAAAACACACATTTATTCTTTTACAGTAATGGAGGACAGGAGTCAGAAATGGCTTTCACATGAAAAAATCAACAACAACAACAAAACCTCACAAAAAACGAAAAGAAATGGCTTTCGCTAAGCTGAAATCAAGGTATCAGTAGGTCTGTGCACTCTCCAGGAATATATGTTTCCTTGCATGTTTTAGACTCCAGTATTGCTTGGCTTGTTTCTTGCTCCACCTTCAAAGAACGTCCTTCTGATTTCTGCTTTCATCTCTGCTAAAACTGAATCTCACTCTGCCTGTCTCTTATAAGGACACTTGTGATTACCTTTAGGGCACAGTGGATAATCCAGGATAATCTTCCCACCTCAAGAGCCTTAACCTAATCACACCTGCAAAGTTACTTTTGCCAAATAAGGTAACATCCATAAGTTCCAAAGATTAGGGCCTGAATATTTTTGGTGATTATTCTTCAGCTGATCACAAGTACTCATTCTGTTTTTTGACCTTTTCTTGGCCACCATGTTCCAGTGTGCACTAACATGTGAGTACATCTTCTGAACACAATTTATATCCCCAAATTAGGATATTTGTATAGGCCAAAGCATTTGTCTGCATTTTAAAACTTGTTCTGAGGATGATTCTGTCTTTGTCAAGATGACAGATCTATACTGTATACAATTTAGACCACTTAGTTATTGTATTTTTCTGCCATAAGGAATAGAGAAAACAATGCCAGTTGAGAGAGAAGCAGGGGTGGGAGAGAGGGGTGGGAAGGAGAGAGGGAGAGAGAGAGAATGAATATGATTGAAGAACATATACCCCAGAGATGGGGGTGGGAGACCTACCATGATCCTAATGCCATTCTTGAGGCCCATCTACCATCTGAGTTTCTGCCCTTACCTTGGTCTGCTGGTCAAGTCTTCCTTAGTTTCTGTAAGACACTTTCATATCTTAACAAAAATTTTATTTTCTTCTCTTGAGCCTGATTTTGTTGCTCTCAGTTAAGAGCCTTAGCAAATGTAAGAATATAAATATTGAGAGAGAACATGGCTGTTATCAGGTTAGGAAGGCCAAGACTTGTAGATAAGAATCAAACTTTGCATCCCTTGACATCGGATATTGGGCAGTCTCCGGGCTGACAACTGGGAGGTGAGACACAGCTTCCAAGACACTTTGTTAATGTAATAGTTTGGCTCTTGTAAATGGTTTAGAAAAGTCTAGGTGTTATCTAGTAAGAGCAGGTGATTTTGACAACCAAAAAGTTGGGAGGGGAATATTTGTGGCATTAACAGAATAGTCTTTTCTATTTCTTGAAGCACTGTTACTTAATCTCTTAATATTAACATCTTAGTTCAAGGTATTTTAGCAAAAGGACAGGTATTTCATTAGGAAAAGTCTGTTAAAGTAAAGAAAGAGGACAACATGGAGAAGCTCCTAACCTCCTTGAAAGTCCCTAATTACAAACAACATCCCTGAAGTTGCTTTGGAGGTTTTATTTAGAACTCGGGTAAGCAGCCTTCCAAAGGCCATATGGAGGAATTTTCTTGATTCTCACTTTTCAGTTGCAAACCTGTCTGAAAATGTTTCCAATTTAAAATAATGTTAATAATCCCTTAACTGGCAACAGATAGCCAGCCAGAGGAAGAATGGGGAAGAAAAGGTGCCTCGGGAGAGGGGGCTGACAAGGGTAATTGTGGCGGAGGGGGCAATGACAGGATTCCCATTCCTATGGTTTTGTCTAGGGGTGGCTGCCCCACTCATAACCACTTCATATGTCTAATGCCCAAGGGTGGAAACCTATATTCTTTCAAACTTGTTGAATAGCAACCAAGTTTTGTTTTTAATTCATATAGTCTACCACTTTAGTGGGATTTGAGAGACTTTCAAATTGAAGAGGAAAATTTAGTTGGCATACCTAGTATCAAGTCTGGGAGCATGTATGATACCCTTCTTAACCTAAGAACCACCTGATTTATCAATGTCTAACTTTCCAGACTTCTCGGGAGTCAATCAGTAATCCCCACCTAATGCAGAATGAATTATAGCATCTAGGACACTGGAACAAGAAAAGAAATTCTTATGAAATAAAAGGGATGAAGAAGATTGCCAAAGGGGTTGGGGGCCATGCCCGTGCACTAGGGATGCTGGTGGGGCAGGATGAGGGGAGAGACAATGACAAGGAGTTCAAAGCAGCGAGAAGAAGGGGAAATCCTTTGAAGAAAATGGCATGACAGCACACTACATTTTCCCCAGGAGGAGGCTAATCCTCCTTGCAGCATAGAGCAATTTAAGAGTTCTGCTTTTTTCCTTGTTTCCTGTGAGGGATGGAGACTCCTCATTGCTGGGGTTTCATTATAAATGTTACCTCAACTGACATGGCATCTCTTAATAAGGGGCAAGTCCTTCATGTATTTTTGGTAGTGCACCAGTGACAAAATCCCTCCCAGTTTAGCAGAAAAATACCGCAAGGGTAAATTGTCAATGACAATATCAGTATACTCACTGGGCTTCAGGGATTAAGTGAATAGCAGCCATGGCCAGACCCTGACATGGCTTCAGGCACTTAAAAAAAAAAAAAAAAGCGGTCAAATTAAAGCCACATATATGAGGGGAGGGAAGCCTTCCTACCCCAGCAGGGAGATACCTTGATTAAAGCTCAGTCTGACCTTCCTGCTTCATCTCCACAGAAATTGAGACACATTTCCTAAATGGCAGGACTTTACAGAATCATAATGAGCAAGGACCAGGATGCTTTGCGTTAAATTTCCATCTTCATTCCTGGAGCAGGCAAAGGAGAAAATAAGAGAAGGTCTCTATTATTTGTTATCAAAAGAACAATGCAGCCCTCCCTGTTTCTTTTGTGCAGAGACAGAATTATCTATGAAACAAGTAATTCATTCCTGGACCCTTTAGATAGCTTTTTTTGCATAGCTGAATTCTTAGGTTATTATTACTTAGTGGATGCCAATAGTTTCATGGGAAATCTCCTTTTTTGAGGGTAATAGGTATTAGTAAATAATTCACCCTGGAAAACAACCCAAGCTTCAGGGAATTTAAAACAAAAACAAAACCCAAGAAAACAAATCTGTTTTATAGATAATAAGGGTAAAAAACAGAGATTTTTTTTTAGTTTTTTTTTTTTTTTTTACTTTTAGGTTCTTTGATGTTTCATTAAATCAAAATTACTTAAATTACAAAATGCTTAAGTAGTCTATGCAGACAGTAAGATTTGGGATTAAAATAACTTTTACCAATTTGGAAAATATATTTACTGCAAAATTCAATTTTTCTTTGTGTGTGTTAAAATTAAAGAGAATAAAAACTGAATTATTATATTATTAATACCCTCCTAACTTTATTTCCATATGAACTATAGAAACTGGCACCTTTTTGGTACTCATTCAAGATGAAAACATTGTAATTTAACTGCCTTGGAAGCAAGGTCCTAAATTGTATAAATATATATATATATTTTAAGTTGAAAACAGTACCTCCATCCATCGTGTGTTTACATAAGCAGTACATGTTGCTGTAAGTTTTTGGTGAATATATACTCACCCAAGAGAGGAAGACAAATTTTCTGAGGGTAAACAATGCTTAATAAAGAGAAAAATCCTACCAGTTTGTGTAGAATGAGATTATATAATCTCAAACAGCTCTCCACTGTCCCCATTGTCATTTAACACATTCTTTATGCTGGGTCAGGTCTGTATTCTTGCAAATGATGAGCATGTGTCCAGTAGAATCTCACCTGTGCCTGCATAGAGGAGGAATGTATTATGTTCACATCAGTGTTCCCAGGTGAAGCCAAACATGTTTGTGTTTAGCAGCCATTGGTATGAAAGGAAAAAAAGAAATCTAGAGTGGAGAATGGAAGCAAAACACACCAATGTACTTTTCAAAACTGAGGACATGCTGCTCTCTTGTGGAAATCTGTAGTGCCAACCTGTAAAGACTGGGCTGAGTTGCTTATGATTTTCCTAGACAAGACCTGGTTTAAAGTGGTCCACTTTGTCAGAATCTCAGAACAATACACAGGATTTCACTCATCATCTTGATGCAGAATCAAATCACCTAAAGGCTAGACATGACCATTGTTCTTTTACAAAATGTTCGTTACATCTTTGTATACAATAGTGTCTGTTCTTTTTCTTTAACCACCTCCTCTTCTACCTGGCATTGGTGTCTTTGAGTTATTGTGAATAGAGCTTAAGGCTTTCTTGATACAATAAACTAGGGAAATCTGGACTTTTTTTTTTAAACATAGTTAATTCATGTACAAAAGTTGAAATAAATGGGAGGCAAGTAAAAGTTTAAAAAAATTGTAGCCAACAGCTGAGGAGATGCAAAGAAAATGAAATTGTCTTCTTTCATCCCTCCATTCCCACCTCTGCCTTCAACTGTCCTTTTTTACTTTAGCCTTTCCCTTGGCTCACAGAAGAGTTGGGATCATATGTATATACTTTGTCCTAACCTGAAATTTGCTGGGTATATTATTTGCCAATTTGTTTTTGTTGGGTAATTTGTATTCTTTATATATATTCTGGGTTCTAATTCTTTGTCTTGGAGGCACAATGGAAATAACTTTACTCAATCTCTTATATTTTAATTTTGTTATACCTTTTGTAACGAAGTTTGAAATTTTAATATTGCCAAAATGATTAATATTTTCCTCTATGCCTTTTAAGAAGACCCACCAAGTCCCCAAGAAATATATATCCATTGTCTTATATTTTCCATATCAAACTTCTTAATTCAATATTTTCATTCATTCCATTCATATTATCCCAGTATGTGCTTGTATGAGCATCTCTGTTCAAGTACGTATTTATTTTATAGATTTACAGTGGATTTATTGTATACTGAATTTCAAAACATAATACATACAGATTCTTGAAGAGGAAATTTTCAGGTACACATTTAGTGCAATATAGAAGGACAATTTGGGTGATAAAGTATTTACTTTCCTTTGAAATGAATACAAATATTTGATTAGGTAAAAATAAATAGTCACTAAGTTTTTGTAATAGGGTATGTGATGATGCTTGTATTCTATTCCACATTATTCCTAATGATGTGCTATTCAATGACTTTTTCTTCTTCTTCTTTTTTTTTTTTTTTAGCATTTTGGCATTTGAGGATTATCTAAATTTTTATCATCCTGATTGACTATTTGTTAAAATTAGAAATTCATATCCTAAACTTCAGTCTGACGTTCATAGTGAGGCAGTCACCTGACACCATTCTCCTACATCTGTGGAGGTGCCCTGGTTTACTAATAAGAATTACAGACAAATATTGTGCTAGATGAATTCTTGAAAGGGGAGACTAAAGAATTAACAGTGTTTTGTAAGAATAAAATAAAGAGCCTTCTTGACCCAGTAAATGAATGCCATTAGGTGATTTCTACTCAGTCTTTGTACCAGCAATTCAGTCTCAAATAGTGATGATTTTAGTGGAAGGATAAGGACCAATTATCAGAGACTCAGCGATAGTTCTTTGTCCTTGGGTTCTCAGGTGGTTTAGTGCTGCTGAGTTCATCTCTGGCATTCCTGAAATAACTGAAGCCTTAATTCCGTTTCATAACCAGCACTGAAAAAAGGGTCCAAAGAGGAAAAGCATAGAAAGCCACATTAAGCAGTTACCTGCAATGCCACAGCCTGATGAGAGGCATGAGGTACTGTTACATGTCCTCTCTATTCTGGGCAAAAAGTGTTTTTCAGTTTCAAGGCTTTGTAAGGCTACACTTCCAGGTTTTACTTCAGTCAAAAAGATTCAGTGATGTGGTCTCAAACTGCTGGGATTCTGAAATGGCCTAATTTTAATTCAAAGTAGTTTTCTTTAGCATAAAAAGGTGAATCATTCAGTTAGCATAAAGTGGTATCTTGGGAGGTATAGGAACATGATCCATCTTCCATCTTGGATTGCTAACTGGTGTCTGTTTATCTTCCCTTCCCCTTCCATTTCAGAGGGCAAAGCCGTTCCGTGCATTTTTAGATCCCTAATTTTGCTTGCCATGCATGTCAGCCATAAGCCAGAGAAGATGATCATCACAAGGCCACACTGAATCTGGTCCATTCACTGGTGGGGACTGGCTCCATGAGGACTCGATTAATGAAAGCAAAGCAAGAAAGGGAGTGAGCTATACATCTGAAAATACATGCTTAATAAAGATAGGAGAGTCTAGTCATTTTTTGTTTCCCCTTATCAGTCTCAGCTGTGATTCCTAAATCTTTCCCCCTTGCTTGTTTATATTTCCTTACTGTAGCATTTTAAACCTCCTTTTACCTTCCCATGGCCTTGCTTTTTCCTAGTCTTTTGGTTCATGTTCAGAAGTTACACAATTTCGTTACATGTAGCATCCCAAGACTGCCATCTAGTGGAATAAATTGGTCAAGACAACTTTTTATAGCGATTGTTCCCAAAGTTTAAATTGGGCACGGTGTTGCTTGGAATAGAAATTACTCCTTTCATCACAGTTCAAAGCAATGTTTGGGCTCCAATTTATCAAATTCGTGTAGAGAAACTGAAAACTGCATTTAATTGTCTAAAATGACTGCTGGATATATAACTATGTTTGCTGTTTTATTAAGTTCTGCAGAGCTTCTGAGAGTTGTAATATTTGCCGTGAAAAGTGAGATGGTGAAACTAATGGAAGAAATGGTTTTAGAACAAAGGCTGAAATTAAGTGCAGGTGTCTTTCCTGGGAAGGATTAAAAATCACAAAGCCATTTTGTCCTAGAAAAAAAATTTTTCAAAAATACGTCGTTAACCTCCTCATTAACTGTATCATGTGGAGTATTTTCGCTGTGACAGATGCTCTTGGAAAGACTGAAGGAACACATAGCTATTCCTATGGCATAATATAGTATCAGATGGTTTTATTTATATAATTCACTCATTTTTTGCATAGATGAATATAATTATGCAAGGGCATATTATTTGGCTTTCTTTGATCATCAATTAGTGATTTTTTTTGAAGAAATGCATCCTGATTGAATTCTGTGATTTTAAAATTTAATTCTTGATTATAAAAGTAGCACAAGTTCATTATAGATAATTTGGAAAAATTCAGAAATATTTAAAGAATAAACAAGACACCTATAATTTGTTCTCCAGAAAACCCTCTTTTTTATTAGTTTTATATATTTTCTTTTTTCAGACTTTACCCTCTTCATAGATGTAATATATTTATAATTTTTCTTTAACAAAATTTTAATCAATTTGGTTCTACTTTTTAAAATTGATATTTCAAGATAAACATTTTTTCCACGTGATTCAAGAACTAAATTTTTAATGACTGTAAAATAGTTTTCATAGTTATATATGAGATTTATTTAACCAATTCTAATTACTAAAAGTAGAGGTTATTTCCAAATGTTTTTCTCATAAATAATGCCACCTTGAACTGATGTGTATTTTGGTGAGAATTTGATTATTTTCTAATGTCAAGTTCTCTTGAAATTTAAGGCTTCAACATTAAGAAGTATTTTAAGGCTTTTTATTTAAATAGCAAAGTTATCTTTTATAAAATTGTAATAATTTTTATTTAGGCTGGCATTGTATGAGAGGATTCCTTTCATCTCATCCTTGTCAACATTGCTCTTTTCATTTGATTAAATAAAAGTATAAAGTATATCTCATTGAATAATAATTTGCATTTCTTTGATTATTAAACAGACTGAATTCTTTTATGTTTACCAGAACTGCATTTCTTATGTAATTATTTGTACTTTTTTGGTTTTTTCTCATGGCTTTTTTTTCTTGATTGTTAGAGTTATTTATGAAGTTAAGCTATTAATTATTTTTGATCATATATACTGCCAATCATTTTCCCAACTTCTTTTGTGTATTTTATTTGGTTTGTGAAGTTTTAACTTTTTGTGTGTACTAAAGTACACCAATTTTTTCATTTACACTCCATTTTCAGCTTTTATGTTCAGAAATGGCCCTTTCATTCTCCACCTTTATCTGTTTCTGCTTACGCTTTTCTCTTTCCGTTTCCCAGAGGCCATGGGTTTTTGTACCTTTTTGAGTATATTCTTTAGAAATAAAAATCATTTTCTTCAGGTTCTTTTATGAAACCATTTCTCAGTATAATTTTTTTTTCTTAATCTTTGAGAGAAATGAAACAGCATCTTCCATGGGTCATAATTAGTGAAAATTTCTTTCCGATTGTAGAAAAATGTTATTATTACCAGTATTACCAGTTAATTTCCAGTATTATTATTAGAGCTTTCTTTTTTTTTTCCAAGTTAGAATTTTAATGGGACATTGGGAGACATTGGGTCATAAATTCTTTAACAGATGCCATCCTAAACCGTACACCTATTTTATATCTTTTCTTCAGTAAGGATCAGGAGAGAGGGATAAATCATTGAAGGCTGGGAGTTGAATGTCTGATACTGTCAACACAGATATGCATGACTTTTTGGTGGAATCTTAGGTCAGGCTAATTCCTTTGATAACTCAAATATGGATCCCAAGGAAATTTAGAGAGTCAGAATGGCTTGTGTTTTGACTATTTAAATATTTATCTCTTTCACATCCTGCTCAGCAATTACTAAAGCATACCATCGTATTTTTCTTCAACCCCTACTAATTAAAGTGACAGATAATTGAAATTGAGCAGTATAACATTACAAGAATATATGTATGGTAAAGCAAAATAGCGTAGTTGTGATTTATGTTGAATATTTACATTTTGCTATTCTTAAAATCAGTATTTATTTGAAAAGCTATTAACACAGCATTGAAAACCAAATTCCTGAGACTATCCCCCTAATAGCTGATATTGAATAAATTATTTATTTATAGGTTTAATTTATCCTAGAACTATTGACTGTGAGATTTAGAAAACCTTAAGTAAGATGTATGTTGACTACAGAGATTAATGTCTATTTTAAAGATATAAGATCTGAAACTGTGAATATAAGGTTCTCAGTCTCTTGTAAACATGTAAAATAGTGAGGCATGCTTTTATCCCCCCAAGCTCCCATTCCTCTCTCTGTTTCAACTTCTGCCAACTTTCAGGCATCCAATGTTCTCTTATGTCTTCTCAAGGCTGTCACGAGGTCCTACAAAGCTAGTTTTCAGAATCTTTGTTAAAAATCAATTTATTTCTCTCATTTTCAAAGGTATGTATTATTTCAAAAATGCAGAAAAATTGAGATTAATAAGCAGACACCCATGTGCCAGTCACATATATTTAACAAATGTTAACATTTTCTCATTTTGCTTAGGACCTTTTTTAACTGATGTAAAATTTACATACAGAGTAATGCACAAGTCTTAAGTGTACTTTTAAATCAGGTTTAGCAAATACTGTATGCATTTCCATAGAACCCACATTTCTGTCACGATGTAGTACATTTCCATTATTCTAGAAAATTTCCTTATGCTTCTACTCAATTAAGCCCTGCCCTATACCCCCAGAGACAATTTTGATTTCTAGGACCAAAAATTAGTTTTTTCTGTTCTAGAATTTTTACATAAATGGAATCATACTGTATGGATTCTTTTGCTTACAAAAATGTTCTTGAGATTCATCCATGTTGATGCATGCACTAGCAGATTGTTCCTTTTTAAAATCTCTGAGTAGTATTCCATTGTACAAATACAATGATATTTGTTTATGCATTTTCCTATGATAGACATTTGGGTTGCTTTCAGTTTTAGTAATTATGAATACATCTACTGTCAATATTCTTGTACATTTCTTTTTTGTGGACATGTATTTTTTGTTTTCTGGAGTAAACCTAGGGGAATCATTGCTGGGTCATGCAGTAGGCATATTTGTAACATTATAAATAAACTGCAAATAGCTTCTGACATTGATGAAGTGTTTTACAATCTCCCCAGCATTATGTGAGAGTTCCAGGTGCTCTGCATCTTCACCAATATTTGGAGATTATAATCTTTTAAATAATTTTAGTCTTTTAGTAGGTGTGTAATGGAATATCATTATGGATTTAATTTGCATTTTACTAATGTATTATGTTGAACATCTTTCATGTGTTTATTGGCATTTTGATATCTTCCTTCGTGAAGGTTTATCCCTGCCTTTTGCCCCTTTACCTTTAATTGGGCTCTTCTCCTTTTCATATTGATTTATAAGAACAGTGAATATATGCTGGAAATAAAAATTTTGTCACATAAAGATCAGAAAAGAAGTAGTAAAACTGTATTTTCAGATGATAAGGTTGTTTACAGACATTCTTATAGTAAGTCTTGAAATTAAAGTATAAGTTTTTGCCATTTTTATTTTTCAAGATTGTTTCAGTGATTCTAGGTTGTTTGTAATTCTATATAAATTTTATAATCAGCTTCTCAGCTTTAATTGATATTATATTGACTTTATGAATCAATTTGGAAAATATTGACATCTTAATAAGTAATACTGATTTTTCTAATTCATAAACAGTATATACTTTGATCTTTAAAAATTTCTCAGCAATATTTTGCAGTTTTCAGTGTAGAGATCTTATACTCTTTCATTAAGTTTACCCTTACGTATTTTATTTTTTGATACTATTATCAATGATATGGTTTCTACATTTAATTTTCCATCTGTTTGTTGCTTGTATATAGAAATGCAATTAAATTTTATAATTGTGTATTCTTTGACCTTGTCAAATTTACTGTTATTCCTGTAGTCATTTACCTTGATTCTCTAGGAATTTCCATATAAACAATTTTATCATCTGAAAACAGAGATAATTTCACCTCTTCCTTTCTGATCTTTATGTATTTTATTTTTTTCTTATCTTATTGCAATGTCTAAAATGTCTAATACAATGTTAATAGAAGTAATGATTTCAGATACCCTAGCCTTGTGCTTTATCTTAGGAGGAAACTATTCACCTTAAGTATGATGTTAAGTGTAGGTTTTTCATAGAAATCACTGTATCAGTTTGAGAAAGCTTCTTTGTATTTTTTGTAATTTTTGTTCAATGCTTTTTCCACATTTATTGAGTTAATTATGTAAATTCTCTTTTTTAGTTTGTTAGTATGGTGAATTGCATTGATTAATCAACCAATATTGATTAACCAATATTGCTTGTTTGATATCTTTTATTCATGATATAAACCTGAACCTGATTTGTCCATGCTATATTATCCTTTTTATATATTCTGGGTTTGATTTTCAATTATTTTTAAAGGGTGTTTACATCTACATCATAAAATATATTGATACTGATTTTGAACTTTCTTTATTTTTAATAATATTCTCAGAATTTTTATGTTGGTTTAAGATGCCCTGGTAAAAATTAGTTTAATGTATTCTATCTTCCCATATTTTCTGAAAACGTCAGTGTAAGATTGGTATTATTTCTTCCTTAAATATTTAATAGAATTTAGTGATGCCATCTGGGCCTGCAGTTCTCTTTGTGAGAATGCTTTAAATTTAAAAAGTCACTTTCAGCCAGGCATAGGGGCTCACGCCTGTAATCCCAGTACTTTGGGAGGCTGAGGCAGGCAGACTGCTTGAGCCCAGGAGTTTGATCAGCTTTGGCAACATGGCAAAACCCTGTCTGTAGAAAAAATACAACAAAAGTTAGCTGGGTGTGGTGGCACATGCCCGTAGTCCTAGGTACTCTGGAGGTTGAGGTGGGAGAATCACCTGAGCCAGGGAGGTCAAGACTGCAGTAAACCATGGTCGCACCACTGCCCTCCAACCTGGATGACGGGGGGGAGACCCTGTCTCAAAAGAAAAAAAAAGTCACTTTCTTTAATATATAAAGGAATATTAAGATTTTAAATTTATTTTCCTGTCAGTTTTGATAATATTTGCCCTAGGAATTTATTCATTTTACCTAGGTTGCTGAGGTTATTGGCATAATGTTCATTATAGTCCCCTGATTATCTTTTAACATCTAGAGGTCCTGTAGTGAAGTTTCCTCTCTCATTTCTGATACAGGCAATTTATATTTTGCTTTTTTTTTTTTTTTTTTTTTTTTGAGACGGAGTCTCGCACTCTTGCCCAGGCTGGAGTGCAGTGGTGCCATCTCGGCTCACTGCAAGCTCTGCCTCCCAGGTTCACGCCATTCTCCTGCCTCAGCCTCCTGAGTAGCTGGGACCACAGGTGCCCGCCACCACACCCGGCTAATTTTTTGTGTTTTTTAGTAGAGACAGGGTTTCACCATGTTAGCCAGGATGATCTCGATCTCCTGACCTTGTGATCCGCCCGCCTCGGCCTCCCAAAGTGCTGGGTATATTTTCCTTTTTTAAAAAAAGTTTGATAATTCTGGCTAGGCTTTAAGTAATTTGCTTTTGATTGCACTGATTTTATTGTTTGTCTATTTTCTATTATTGATGTCTGCTCTTTTTTTTAGTTACTTGTGATTTAGTTTACTCTTTATTATTTTTAACTTCTTGTTGTAGCTGAGGTCATTGTAATGATTCTTTCTTATTTCCTAATATTAGCATTTAAACCATAAAATTTTATCTAAGCTCTGCCTTGGCTGAATGTTATGAGTTTTGGTACGCTGAAGTTATTTTGATTCTCTTCCTACCTTATCGTGGGCTGTTTGGGAGGAGAGACCACATCATATTCATTATATCCCCAGCACTTACTGAAGTGCTTGATAAGGAATTATACTCAACAACTACCATAATAATCAATATCTTTTTTTTGTCAGTGTGCTCTGCTTACAGGACCTTCTAATAGCTGCTTTGCTAGGGAATCATTTATGATAGCATTGGTAGCATTTAAAGTTCTCTCTGTGCACAAAGGGCCTAGATTACTTTTAGCTCATATCTCCTCACAATTATTCAAGGCATTCTTATTCTTCGTTTGCTTTGACAATCATAAAATACAAGATAACCAAAACCCCTTTTTAATCAGCAATGTAAAGTCACTCTTAGGAAACATCCACAGCTATATAAATTAAAAATTAAAAGCAGAAAATAATATAAACTGATTCCTCTAATGGGTGGTTTTTCTTATGCCTTTGTTCTTACTTCAAAATATACAGCCTCGTCATGATCCAGGGAATTGAATTGACCATCAGAGTGAACAGACTTATTTCCATACTGTGGAGACACAATTCACCTCTCTGAAAAAGTGGAGCAGAGAAATACATTACTCTCCTTTGGGATTCATCAGCATTAAGAACAATGGACAGAAACAAAGAATTCACAACATTATGTGATGAAGGTTTTTCTTAACAATTTATGAAATCTCCTGCTAGCCTTACTTTGCATTTCCCTGTTAGACAAGCTCAGCTTTATGTTGTTGGATCATGAATTCCCTAAGAACTGTGCATAGAACAGGCTTCTTAATTTCTAGATGTACATGATATATCTGCGGCATCTCAAACATCAACTAACAAAGGCCCCTTGGCAGTTTTATTATGAAGACCCCAAATGGATCCTCTTGTTTTTTATTTAAGTCAATTGCCCATTTTTCTGTCAGAGCTGCTAGGCAAAACAGGCTTGGCAGGTTTATCCTCAAAACCATTTAGAGTAATTTGTGAGGGAGATTGGAGACACTTCAGTTGCCCATCAGCTGCTTTGCAGTCAATCACCATGGTGGAGGTAAATTAATCTCATGGCTTTTTCTCTGGAGAAACCTTTGTGCAAACAGTCTTGTTAAAGAGAAATGTGATAGCTCTCAGTAACATTAAATAGAAGTTGAAGCAGGTTTTCTTTAAGCTGGACAAAGCTATCTGTTGATTCTTACAGTTGATTGCCAGCCTTGCCTTGAGAAGATCTGGAAATATTGAATCATCTAGCTCTTAAAGGCTTGGAATTTGGAATATGTCCACGCAAAATATTTGAGGTGTGGTATTGCCAATTACAATGTTGCAGTTTGCTAAAGAAGTTCTTGACGTTTTATGTGCAAAAACATGATTTTTGGAAACTCAGGCAACTAAGAGAGGCTTAAGATTGTTTAAGCCAATTGACTCTATCATATGAATAAGCATATTTTACAATGCAGTGGTTTTATCCCAGGAAACAGGATGGAGCTCAAATTATACAGTTCAGGCCATCCCAACCTGAAATATATATTCTTTTTGGTGGTTTTCCATTGTTCTTTGAAAACTTGACAAAACTTTTTGAAAGTGGAAGAAATAAAGCTGGAGTAGGCCAATTTTGCTCACAAATTCACTGAGCTATACTCACTAGATAAGTCATCATTAAGTCTGTACATGGCACAGACATCTTTGTTTCTTAAAGAACACTTTTTACTTTTAAAATGATCCTTCTTTTTCCTCTTGGAAGGCTTTATGTGAAGAGAAGAAATTTTGGATTCAATGTACCCTGCTCTGTATTCGAGGTAAATAGCTCAGACTGGAAGTGTTTCTCCTTGTGATCTTAATGACAAGTAGGACATGAACAGTTTAAATGCCTCACCCTGCAGGATGATGATAATAGCCTGAGTTTGTATGTATCTCATTTGATCCTTGCCCCAGCTGGTAAGAAAGGCAAGGCAGAAAGTAATCGGCCCAGTTTTATATAAGAGGATATGATAAAGTGACACAAGAAGAACTCTCACTTAGACTTTAGTGTTTTGCTTCTCCTAAACTGCAATTTGTCTTTTCTTCTCTTTCTTTTCTCATTTCCCTCCTCTTTTCTCTTCTTCACCTCCCCTCCCCTCCTATCCTCTCTGTTCCCTTTCCACACTACCCATTCCCTTTCTTTCTAGGAAAAGAACAGTTGCAAAGATTCACTGGAGAGACTATAGAATCTCTGGACTAAGTGTTTCTATAAAGGCATAATTAGGAATAATTACATTTTCAAAAAGTGATTATAATCATATTTACAACTATTCTTCTATGTCTATACAAGAAAAGAGTTAGAGGTTAACCAGTTTCTAATCTGAGGTTATTTTTTAAAAGAATTCAAGATATAAAATAAAAAAATTGTGTAAGCCTTTAAAATAAACAATTACTATAGAGTTTTCCAATTTGGAATTTGCAGCTATATTGGCAACATCTGTGTAGCTACTTAGTAACAGCATATTTTAAATATAAATGGATGTGATAGGCTGAGTATGTCCCTCCCCAAAAAAGATCCCTAGAATCACCAAAGATACTACCTTACATGGTAAAATGGACTTTGCAAGTGTGATTAAGTTAAGGATCTTAAGATGGGGAAGTTGTTCTGAATTTTCAGAGTTGGCCCAAAGAAATCACAAAGGAGGAAGGAAGATCAGAGATAATAGTAGGAAATGTGACAAGGGAAGCAAGAAGCTAAAGTGATGAAATGAAGGGGCCAAGGAGGGAATGCAGGTAAAAAAGGCAAAGAAACAAATTCTCCCCATGAACCTCCAGAAAGAGTCCAGACCTGATGTTCCCTTAATTTTAGACTTCTGTTCTCCAGTGTTTGTGTTTTTTTAAGCCACTAAATTTGTGGCTTAAATAATTTTAAAAATAAATCATTAAAATTTATTATTAAAATAAGATAATTTGTTATAGTAGTGTTAGAAAACTAAAACAGTGAGAATTTCTTAGTTTTTTTTCAATCCAGAGCATCTTAGTCAAGCAAATGAGTATCTAGTTCATTAAAGACAACACTCTCCTTTGCTACATTGTTTTATATAGATTTGTGACATCTTAATTACTTGCTGAGGTTTAGTTTTTGTTTAGTTGAAATAATCTTTTTTTATTATACTTTAAGTTTTAGGGTACATATGCAGAACGTGCAGGTTTGTTACATAGGTATACATGTGTCATGGTGGTTTGCTGCACCCATCAACCCGTCACCTACATTAGGTATTTCTACTAATCCTATCCCTCCTCAGCACCCCCACTCCTGACAGGCCCCAGTGTGTGATGTTTCCCTCCCTGTGTCCATGTGTTCTCATTGTTCAACTCCCACTTATGAGTGAGAAAATGTGGCATTTGGTTTTCTGTTCTTGTGTTAGTTTGCTGAGAATGATGATTTCCAGCTTCATCCATGTCCCTGCAAAGGACATAAACTCATCCTTTTTTATGGCTGCATAAAATATAGTATTCCATGGTGTATATGTGCCACATTTTCTTTATCCAGTCTATCACTGATGGGCATTTGGGTTGGTTCCAAGTCTTTGCTATTGTGAACAGTGCCACAATAAACATACATGTGCATATGCCTTTATAGTAGAATGATTTATAATCCTTTGCGTATATATCCAGTAATGGGATTCCTGGGTCAAATTTCTGGTTCTAGATCCTTGAGGAATCGCCACACTGTCTTCCACAATGGTTGAACTAATTCATAGTCCCACCAACAGTGTAAAAGCATCCCTATTTCTTCACATCCTCTCCAGCATCTGTTGTTTCCTGATTTGTTAATGATCGCCATTCTAACTGGTGTGAGATGGTATCTCATTGTGGTTTTGATTTGCATTTCTCTAATGGCCAGTGATGATGAGCTTTTTTTCATATGTTTGTTGGCTGCACAAATGTCTTCTTGTGAGAAGTGTCTGTTCACATCCTTAGCCCACTTTTGGATTTTTTTTTTTTTTTTTTGTAAATTTGTTTAAGTTCTTTGTAGAGATTAGCTCTTTGTCAGATGCAGAGATTGCAAAAATTTTTTCCCATTTTATAGGTTGCCTATTCACTCTGATGATAGTTTCTTTTGCTGTGTGTAAGCTCTTCAGTTTAATTAGATCCCATTTGTCAATCTTAGCTTTTGTGGCCATTGCTTTTGCTGTTTTAGTCATAAAGTCTTTGCCCATGCCTATGTCCTGAATGGTATTGCCTAAGTTTTCTTCTAGGGTTTTTATGGTTTTAGGTCCTATGTTTAAGTCTTTAGTCCATCTTGAGTTAATTTTTGTATAAGGCATAAGGAAGGGGTCCAGTTTCAACTTTCTGCATATGGCTAGCCAGTTTTCCCAACAGCATTTATTAAATAGGGAATCCTTTCCCTATTGCTGTTTTTGTCAGGTTTGTCAAAGATCAGATGGTTGTAGATATGTGGTGTTATTTTTGAGGCCTTAGTTCTGTTCCATTGGTCTATATATCTGTTTTGGTACCAGTACCATGCTGTTTTGGTTACTGTAGCCTTGTAGTATAGTTTGAAGTCAGGTAGCGTGATGCCTCCAGCTTTGTTCTTTTTGCTTAGGATTGTCTTTATGTGGGCTCTTTTTGGTTCCACATGAAATTTAAAGTAGTTTTTTCTAATTCTGTGAAGAAAGTCAATGGTAGCTTGATGGATATAGCATTGAATCTATAAATTACTTTGGGCAGTATGGCCATTTTCACAACATCGATTCTTTCTATCCATGAGCATGGAATTTTCTTCTACTTGATTGTGTCCTCTCTTTTTCCTTGAGCAGTGGTTTGTAGTTCTCCTTGAAGAGGTCCTTCACATCCCCTGTAAGTTGTATTCCTAGGTGTTTTATTCTCTTTGTAGCAATTGTGAATGGGAGTTCACTCATGATTTTGCTCTCTGTTTGTCTATTATTGGTGTATAGCAATGCTTGTGATTTTTGCACATTGATTTTTTGTCCTGAGACTTTGCTGAAGTTGCTTATCAGCTTAAGGAGATTTTGGGCTGAGATGATGGGGTTTTCTAAATATAAAATCATGTCATCTGCAAACAGGGACAATTTGACTTCCTCTTTTCCTATTTGAATACCCTTCATTTCTTTCTCTTGCCTGATTGCCATGACCAGAACTTCCAATATTATGTTGAATAGGAGTGGTGAGAGAGAGCATCCTTGTCTTGTGCCAGTTTTCAAAGGGAATGCTTCCAGTTATTGCCCATTTAGTGTGATATTGGCTGTGGGTTTGTCATAAATAGCTCTTAATATTTTGAGATACGTTCCATCAATACCTAGTTTATTGAGAGTTTTTAGCATGAAGGGTGTTGAATTTTGTCAAAGGCCTTTTCTGCATCTATTGAAATAAATCATGTGGTTTTTGTCATTGGTTCTGTTTATGTGATGGATTACATTTATTGGTTTACATACGTTGAACCAGCCTTGCATCCCAGGGATGAAGCCGACTCGATCGTGATGGAGAAGCTTTTTTGATGTGCTGCTGGATTCAGTTTGCCAGTGTATTATTGAGGATTTTTGGATCGATGTTCATCAGGGATATTCACCTGAAATTTTCTTTTTTTGTTGTGTCTTGGTATCAGGATGGTGCGGGCCTCATAAAATGAGTTAGGGAGGATTCCCTCTTTTTCTATTGTTTGGAATAGTTTCAGAAGGAATGGTATCAGCTCCTCTTTGTACCTGTGGTGGAAATGGGCTGTGAATCCATCTGGTCCTGGACTTTTTGTGGTTGGTAGGCTATTAATTACTGCCTCAATTTTAGAACTTGTTATTTGTCTATTCAGGGATTTGACTTCTTCCTGGTTTAGACTTGGGAGGGTGTATGTGTCCAGGAATTTATCAGTTTCTTCTAGATTTTCTATTTTATTTGCGTAGAGGTGTTTATAGTATTCTCAGATGGTAGGTTGTATTTCTGTGGGATCAGTGGTTACAACCCATTTATCACTTTTTATTGCGTCTATTTGATTCTTCTCTCTTTTCTTCTTTATTTAGTCTGGCTAGCAGTCTGTCGATCTTTTCAAAAAAACAGCTCCTGGTTTCGTTGATTTTTTTGAAGAGTTTTTCATTCTCTATCTCCTTCAGTTCTGTTCTGATCTTAGTTATTTCTTGTCTTCTGCTAGCTTTTGAATTTGTTTGCTCTTGCTTCTCTAGTTCTTTTAATTGTGATATTAGGGTGCTGATTTTAGATCTTTCCCGCTTTCTCTTGTGGGCATTTAGTGCTATAAATTTCCCTCTAAACACCACTTTAGCTGTGTCCCAGAGATTCTGGTACATTGTGTCTTTGTTCTCATTTGTTTCAAATAACTTATTTATTTTTGCCTTAATTTTGTTATTTACCCAGTAGTCATTCAGGAGCAGGTTGTTCAATTTCCATGTAGTTGTGTGGTTTTGAGTGAGTTTATTAATCCTGAGTTCTAATTTGATTGCACTGTGGTCTGAGAGACTGTTCATTATGATTTCCATTCTTTTGCATTTGCTGAGGAGTGTTTTACTTCCAATTATGTGGTCAATTTTAGAGTAAGTGAGATGAGGTGCTGAGAAGAAGGTATATTCTGTTGATTTGGGGTAGAGAGTTCTGTAGAGGTCTATTAGGTCCATTTTGTCCAGAGCTGAGTCCAAGTCCTTAATATTCTTGTTAATTTTCTGTCTGAATCTGGGTGCTCCTGTATTGGGATAGTTAGCTCTTCTTGTTGCACTGATTTCTTTAACATTATGTAATGCCTTTCTTTGTCTCTTTTGATCTTTGTTGGTTTAAAGTCTGTTTTATCAGAGATTAGGATTGCAACCCCCGCTTTTTTTTTTTTTTTTTTTTTTTTTTGCTTTCCATTTGCTTGGTAAATCTTCCTCTATCCCTTTATTTTGAGCCTATGTGTGTCTTTGCATGTGATATGGGTCTCCTGAATACAGCACACTGATGGGTCTTGACTCTTTATCCAATTTGCCTGCCATTTAGTCCATTTACATTTAAGGTTAATATTGTTATGTGTGAATTTGATCCTGTCATTATGATCCTAGCTGGTTATTTTGCCTGTTAGTTGATGCAGTTTCTTCACAGTGTCAATGTTCTTTACAATTTGGAATGTTTTTGCAGTGGCTGGCACTAGTTGTTCCTTTCCATGTTTAGTGCTTCCTTCGGGAGCTCTTGTAAAGCAGGCCTGGTGGTGACAAAATCTCTCAGCATTTGCTTGTCTGTAAAGGATTTTATTTCTCCTTTGCTTATGAAGCTTAGTTTGGCTGGACATGAAATTCTTGGTTGAAAATTCTTTTCTTTAGGAATGTTGAATATTGGCCCCCACTCTCTTCTGACTTGTAGGGTTTCCTCTGAGAGATCCACTGTTAGTCTGATGGGATTCCCTTTGTGGGTAACCCGACCTTTCTCTCTGGCTGCCCTTAACATTTTTTCCTTCATTTCAACCTTGGTGAATCTGGTGATTATGTGTCTTGGGGTTGCTCTTCTCGAGGAGTATCTTTGTGGTGTTCTTTGTATTTCCTGAATTTGAATGTTGGCCTGTCTTGCTAGGTTGGGGATGTTTTCCTGGATAACATCCTGAAGTGTGTTTTCCAACTTGCTTCTATTCTCCCCATCACTTTCAGGTACACCAGTAAAATGTAGGTTTGGTCTTTTCACATAGTTCCATATTTATTGGAGGCTGTGTTCATTCCTTTTTCTCCAGTCTTGTCTTCAAGCTTTATTTCATTAAGTTGATCTTCAATCTCTGATATCCTTTATTCTGCTTGATTGATTTGGCTATTGATACTTGTGTATGCATCACGAAATTAATCTTTACAAAGGAAAATTTCATTTTTTTCCAGAAAAGTAGCCTCCACCACAACAAACATTACTCAGAAACGAGTTTATTATTTTTTGAATGAAAATGTTAAATTTTCTTGTTACGAAAATAATATTTACTCTCTATATACATTCTAGTAAATAAAAAGACATAAATAAGAAAGTGAAAGTTGTCTGTAATCCTCTCATAACTGGGAAATGCTGTGATGTCAAACACAATGTGATTATCTTGTTGGGGGTCCCCTGGAAGTGGTGTGTGCTTCCCCAGCTGCTCAGAGAATGAAGCCTGTGGAAGTAGGCTTTGCACTAGAAGGTGAGCTTGGGGATTCAGGGAAATAACACTAACAAATATCAAGGGTCTGGGTGGAATTGTTCTAAACTGTCCTGTTTAGTAATGAACCAGGAAAGGAGACTCTGACAAGGAACACTGAAGATACAGCTGAGATTATGCCTGCTATGTGTAGCCATAAATAATGCTGCTTGTAAATATTGCTCTTTCCTTCCTTTGTCTCAGATCCTTCTGTAAAGTCTTGGTGAAACCAATGGACTGGTTTCTGTTGTGCTCTGGATAATTAATTGAAAATCTGCCTCTGGGCTGAAGTCACAGAGGTGAGGGTACTCTCCATCCCCTGGAAGCCTGGGTGTTACTTGCAGCTGAAGGAGGAGACACTTAGTGTTAAGTGGCTCCTCCTAACACTGGGAAATGCTCCTGCTGCTGCTGAAGCACCAAGATGCTCTGCCAATCAGCCATTCAGCACCAGCTCTGAAACCTCTCTTCTACATAGTCACTTATCTTCCAGGGTGCAGTCTCCAGAGTCCTCGGAGATGAACTGTAGGGACCTCCCAGCACTGGAAAGGCTTCATGCTTGTTGTTATGTAGATAGTACAGAGGTAAATGCAATGGGAGAGCAGCTGGGATGCTATGTGGACCCCAACACCCCAATTAGAGAGTCAAATCATATTCTTTTTTGAGTTTCCTGTTGTGAGATTACATGACTGTCTTCAGCCCTTTCCAGGAAACAGAGGCAGAAGGAAGCCTGCATGGATATGAGTCCCATGGCATTTACATTGTCTTGTATCTCATCAGTGGAGAAATGCATGGGCAGTAGGCAGTTCAGAGGTGCTTGCCGGCCCCAGGTTTCTGTTGTCTAACCCAAACTCACAATGGTGACCAGCTGAGGAGGCAGCAGCAAGGTGGCATGGTGGAGAAGCTGGAGCTAAAGCATGTGAGGCACTTGTTTCTAAACCATCTGTGATAGTGTCCTGGAGATTTAGAAGTAGCTAGTGTTCATGACAAGGAGGGGTTAATTTCCGACAGGTGATGGAAGCTCAGGTATGTTCACTTGGGCATCAAATGTAAAGTGATGCCATTTGGAAGTTGGGGGTCTGCCTTTTATACTGGCAAGTTGTCATCCACAAGGGCAGCAGTGGAAAATCCCTGTGTCATGTATAGCTGTAAGTTTTGAGGGAGCAAGGAAAAACCTGCGGGGCTGCCTTGTATGGCTGTTTAGGGTTTGCTCTGCACAGTTTCTGTGATATACATAATATTCTCTGGAGTTTTGCAGTGCGGCTGTCCTGCCACCTCACTTCTCTGTATAAATTTCAGTGTTGTATAATAATTAATTTGCTTAGGCTGACATTATGTATCACACACTTCAATACTGAAACTCTCAGGGGTTTGCCATTGTCTTAAAAGACATTTGATGTCAATCTGTTTAAAGATGAGACATCTATGAAGTGTGTCTGTTTATACATGTGTGACTGTCTCTTTCTGTGTGTGTGTGTGTGTGTGTGTGTGACATGACCAGCTTTTTTTTTTTTTAAGGGGCTTTCCTGGGAATCAAACCAAGATATAATAGTAAACGCATGTATAATCAGTTGGATTCCCTCCTATTGTTTTTGATAAGGGCCAGGCACAGAAATTAACAATTAGGAGGTGCTAGATATGGCTCTTTTGGAGATGGTTGGGGTGAGATAAGTGGATAAGTGGTTATATGGCCCTAGTTTTTCTTTTCAAAATTTAAGGCATTTCATTATGTGTTTTGGGAAATACACATTGAATTTCCATGGCTGTTAAAATTTCTGGATGTAGATAGCATCTTGCATTATATATTGTGTACTCAACCATTGACTTAGAAAGGAATGGTAGTCAAATTAATCCAAAACATAAAATAATCCCAAACAGGCTTTATTTAATGATGGAATGTAAAGTAGCAGCTTGGCGTAGTGGCTCTCAGATAGAAAGGTAACTCATTCAGAAGCTGGGCTGTGAAGACCTCTTGCAGGTGTTAGACATGACCAGGTTACCTTCGTCTCTTTCACTGAATGCCTCCTGTAATTTCCCTCCAAGTTGAGAATGGGTAATGCTGACTCTGAAATGGATAGAGAGCATTGTGCAGGTGAGAGAGGCCAGGTTACCAAGGCCTGCTTGTGGCTTCAAGAATGCCATTTTTTTCTTGGCTTATGTGATTTCTCAGGTTCTACCCCAAGCAGTGAAATATCTAGATAAGGAAAAAAGAAAGTAAACATAGCTCCCGGTTGCTTCTCTTGTTCTTCAACAAAATCCACCTAAAATTTGGTCAGTGCGGTCTGTGTGGAACTGAGAATCCTCTGGGTCACAGGAGCTTAGAGCAGGAGCACCCTGCTTTTTTATTATTAGGCTGAGTGAGCATGTGAGAATGTTGGCATTTATGGGCCCACCTACTACCATATGATGGATTCCCAGCTGAGCACTAGTCCTGTGTTCTCATTCCGGCAACTATGCCTACCAAAAAGGTAAATCTATTATTCAACTTTCTGGGGGATCAAGATTTATCAGAGAGTCTCAACTGCCTTTGTTTTTGACTCTCCAGTTAACACCAGTGAACACTATTCCCATATAGCCTGCAAAGCAAATAGAAGCTGAGTTTAGTGTTGCTTGCTATTGCCACAAACTCTTTGTTCCAGACTCTTGTTGTTCCCCCAAATATATTTTTTACTTCATCCAGAGACATGGCTGATCAATCAGAGACTATATTCCTCAGCCTGCCTTGTGGCTGGGTATAGTCACATGAATGAATTCTCACTGATAACATGTGAGCAATACCAAGAGGTACCAAGAAGCTGGATCCTTGATGATGTAAGTGAGCCAGGGAGCCAGGCAGTCCTGCAGTGGTCTTGGTTTCCCTGCTAGGCACAATAATATATGGCTTCACTGCTTAAGCAATTTGAGTTAGGATTACTTGCAGCTGAAAGCACACAAATGAAAACCGAGGTCAACTAGTTTGTCTGTGAACATTTTGTCAGGATTTCCCCCAGAGCAACTGTGACAGATTTATGCTACCTTCTCAGAACTTACAAGTTTAACTCTATTGCCAAGTGTGTTTTAAATTTATCCTGTCTCATTCCTGCTGCTATTTAAGCACGAGTTTTATTGTCCTGTCAGAGGAGAAAAACTCTGGGTGATTTAGAGTTATTTGGCAAATCTCAGCCACTTCTATTTCAATGTTAATTAATCTCTAGAACTTTAAGACTTTCTTGACAGATCCCATTTTATAACCCTTTAAATTGGACCCAAAGCAGCTAATTATATTCTAGTGTAATTGATCTCTTTTTCTCTTCCTTAAACTATTTTTACTTAGAGCTTCTATGTTTCAAAAATGTGGGTGTAAATTATGGTCCTAACTTGACTTCCAAGGTCCACAATTATCTGAAGTTAGGAAAAGTCCACTTTAGCTTTCATGAGCAAATCTCCCAAGACCCTGTGAGCTTCCACCTGCTGCCTGGTGCCAAAGCTAGTGCCACATGTTTTAGGCGTTTGTAAATTCTAGGTATCAAATTTTGTTTTGGTTCTCTATTGCTGAATAGCAGACTGTATACATCTTTGTGGCTTAAAACAACAATAGTTTATTTGGCTCACAAACCTGTGATATAGGCATAGTTTGGTGGGGTCAGCTCATCTCTGTTTGAAGTGAAGACAGGTAAGGTGTCTCAACTTTTAAGACAGCTCACTCATCTTGTCTGTTCCGTTAGTATTGGCTATTGGCTGGTAGCTCAGCCACTGTCTGTGATTGAAGGCTTGGTGCTTTTCCATATGGCGCCTCCATGGAGCTACTTGAGACCTTACAGCATGGTGGCTGGATTCCAAGAATAAATGCTCTCAGAGGGTTAAAGTGGAAGCTATCAGTCTCCTAAACACAGAATCCTTTCTACCATATGCCATTGATCAAGCAGTCACATATTCTGCCCACTTTAAAAGGTTAGGATATAGCAGGAGTAGAAAGACTTTATAAAAGAAAAGATACTAATTTTATCCAGATTTTAAAACCAAGAAAATGGAAACACAAAGATTAATTTCCCCAAGTTTACACAGCTTGTAAGTGGCAGAACTCAACATTTAATCCAGGGAGTGAGGTCACAGACGCCTTGTTCTTAACAAGTACACTTTTATGAGAAAATTTCACAAAGAGAAGCTTTTATAATTGACTACTATGGTTTAATTTTAAGTCTGCCAATCAAAGCCTCAAGGGAACTGGATCTTAATATGTAAATGTAGGAAACACTCCCACTGGTCAGTGAAGACTGGCTTTTATTTCAGTGTGTTGATGTAACAAATTCTAACAAATTTATAAATTTTAAACTTCAACCAATTTTAAATCCTCATTATTTTTATTTTGCTTACAGCTCATCTCACCTCTGAGAAAAATTAACTTTTTATACTATCTAATTTCAAATATAATCTGATCTAATAATTTTAATTGTTCCTTAAGCATTATTCACTTTTTCTGGGATAACAAAATTCAGTCTTTAAGATCGTCTATTTTCTTCCTAGTTGTTTCTGTACCATGATGACATCTGAGTATATGGGCATGCTAAATCTATTCTCTTGGAGGTCTCCCCAAGACTAGCACATGAGCCTCTTTGACATTTTGAGCACCCAGGGAGTGTGGTGCATCAGATAGCTTATGCTTTTCACTGTGGCCTTCCCCTACCCGTCCCTGCTATCCATTCCTTTTGGTTTGGTATGCCATAAGCCTTTTAAGGTTGTTTTACAGCTACACAGAACCTAGCAGATGCTCTGAAATAACTCCATGAAATTGAAGTGATCAAATTAATGTGCGAAATGACATAATCTTCTCTTCTATAGACTCTGTTTGGGTGTCTGGGATGGCGTGAGGGGTTGAAGTCTTATTTCCTTATTCTGCTTGCTTTGGGATTGCTAGCGTGTGCTGGGGCATCCTTCGGAGCAGTCCTGACTAAAGGTGAGGAGTGGTTGGAGTTCTTGGGAAACAACCCAAGGAAGAGGACTACTTTTATTTTCTCAGGTTGTAGAAACAGGTAACCTGATCAGTACATGAAAGACGTTGTGGCATTTTCTTCACTTTGGGAAAATATCAATCAAATATCAATTTTAGTTTATTTAACTTAACAAATTAATGCTTTTTATAAAGTTTATTACTTTTCCTACTATCTTCTTGAACCAAAAACACATTTTAAGTTTATAACTCTTTTGATATTCCCAATTGATTTTACAAAAAATGAATATTTCATCAATTTTCTTTATTTTTAACATTAAGTGTTAACATTTAATCAGAGAACAATTCTTTTATTCTGTCTCAAGTGATCATTCTCCTGACAAAGTTCTCAATGGATCTTGAGTCCCATTAAGAGAGGGATCATGAGTTCCTAAGTCCATTGTATCATTCTTATGCCTTTGCATCCGCATAGCTTAGCTCCCACCTTGGGGACGCCGGTGAAAGGGTGAGAGGAGGGTTAAGGGATAAAAGACTACAAATTGGGTTCAGTAGATACTGCTTGGGTGATGTGTTCACCAAAATCTCACAAATTGCCAATAAAGAACTTATGTAACCAAATTCCACCTGTTACTCAAAAACCTACAGGAATAAAAATTCTTTTAAAAAAGGGATCATGATTTTTCATTGCTGGTGTCTCCAGAGTCTAGCACATGGCCTGGCATATACTAGATACACAATAAATATCTGTTAATGACTCCATGAGTAAAGGAATGTACCCTCTGTGGTTGTAAAGCCAGATTTTTGAATTAACATTTCTGCTAGGAATCAATTTATTTGACTATAACATTTCTTTTTTTAGAAAAGTTTTTTTAAGTATGAGGAAATGTGTGCTTTCAAATTAATCAGTAAGGGAAACCAAAAATAAGCAAATGACAATGTCATTGAAATATCTGTTTACATCAGAATAAGCAAAACTATGTTGCAACATTGCAATGTTAGAGGCAAAAATTTCTGCCATTTGCAGACTAGAAACCACAAGCTGATAAAGGACAAATAAACACTAAAATAAAACTGTGAAAACAAACCTTAAAATTATTCAGCGTTTTCAAATGCCCATGAACGATAGACTGGATAAAGAAAATGTGGCACATATACACCGTGGAATACTATGCAGCCATAAAAAAGGATGAGTTCATGTCCTTTGCAGGGACATGGATGAAGCTGGCAACTATCATTCTCAGCAAACTAACACAAGAACAGAAAAGCAAATACTGCATATTCTCACTCGTAAGTGGGAGCTGAACAATGAGAGCACACGGATACAGGGAGGGGAACATCACACACTGGGACCTGTCAGGGGGTAGTGGGCTTGGGGAGGGATAGCAGTAGAAGAAATACCTAATGTAGATGATAGGTGCAGCAAACCATGGCATGTGTATACCTATGTAACAAACCTGCATGTTCTGCACATGTACCCCAGAACTTAAAGTATAATTAAAAAAATTATTCAGGGTTTTTTCCTCCAGATGATTATTAGTTGTCTCTATACTACTACTTATTAAATAATTACTCTTTTCCTTACTTATTTGAATTAACACCTTTATTATAAACTAAATGTACCTGGATTTTTGAACTCTATTCTGTTCTGTTGCACAAATTATACATATTTAGCTCAATGCATTATCCTAATGTGAACCTCACATTTAAGCACCAGTAATGAAACAGAAAATTACCAATACCCTAGGAGCCTCTTTTTTTTCTTTTTCGTAGAAATGAGGTCTCACTATGTTGTCCAGGCTGGTCTCAAACTCCTGGCCTCAAGTGATCCTCCCGCCTCGGCCTCCCAAAGTGCTGGGATTACAGGCATGAGCCACTGTGCCTGGCCTAGAAGGTTTTCTTGATAAATATTTACTGAATGAATGACAGTCTCTGAGAGGTATTCAGGATCTGTTTTATACTTTCAAATAGTATGGGTGTATTGGATGAAGACAGAAAGGTGCTCATTAAATCCACAAAGGGCACAAAGATGGAGACAATACATTGGATTATAGACAAGTCTCCAAAATTTCTTAAAAGTCAGAGACTGGAAAATAAAACTAAAGTCATGTAATTGATAAACGCAAATGATGGTATATCAGTGAAAAATAATGAACTCTGTAATATTGTAGTAATAGAATGTAATATTGAAAAGAATTTATAACTTTCCTTCATGAGAATAGGAAAATTTAGGAGTCTTAGTTGTTTGAAAGAAGACTTTGTACCACAAAGTGTGAATATAATCTTAGTGTGCTTTTATTGGTATTTCGTGTCTAGAACAAGGATGGTTTGACCTCATCTAGTGTGTCATTTTTAGTTCTGGGCATTTTATCCGAAGAAGAGTGATACAATGGAGAATGTCTGCAGTGGGATGACTGGAATTATAAGAAGTCTGTGAACCTCAAATCTTTATGTATTAAAAGCAAGCTTAGATAGAAATCAAAGTTATCTGAAGAACTATGATGGAATCAGGGATATTTTGCTTGAAAAGGAGGTGTGGGATATCATGGGAACTTTTCTTCAAACACTTAAAGATGAATAAAGGTTGAGTATCCCTTATCTGAAATGTCTGGGACTAGAAGTGTTTTGGATTTTCGATTTTTTTAAATTTTGGAATATTGATATTATATAACTACCAGTTGAGCATATCTAATTTGAAATGTTCCAATATGCATTTGCTTTAAGCATCACATAGACACTCAAAAAATCTTGGATTTTTGAACATTCCAAATTTCAGGTTTTCAGATTAGGGATGCTCAATCTGTAATATGGAAAAAGATATGAATATTCTCTAGTTCTAGAAGAGAAACTGAGACTCATTTAACACTTTTAGGCTGCAGGCTTCAGCTCAATAAACTTCTAATTGGCACGGTCCAGTGGTTAAGAGGACAGGCCCTGGAGGCTGACAGGCATGCCTGCTTTGTCATCCAAGCCTCAATATTATCATTTTACAATATTATATTGTATTACCTCATTGAAGCATTGTGAGGTATTCTTATATTACCTCATTGAAGCATTGTGAAAATGAGACAATGATGCACACTAAGCTCTTAGTTCAGTTAATGGAGTAAACTTAAAACAAATAATTGTATCTTTAATGGCAACTGTCTCTTTTTACCTTCTATATTAAATCACATATATTTTTATTGCTCGCTCATGTTTTTCATTTATTTAGGGAGATATTCTGTCTGTCCCACTAGCCAATACTCTCAAAAGGACTATTTATAAAATATCTTCACTTCCTGACCTACAACTTGCCCTTCCACAAACTTCTGTACCCACCACTCCACTCACCCAGCTCTGGCAAAAGTCAACAATGACCCAAGTGCCAAATATAATAAATTCTAGTCTTCATCTTATTTTGCCTTCTCTACAATATTTTGACAAGTTCTTTTCCTATCGTTGGCCTTTATATCACTCTCTCCTTGTTCTCTTTCATTTCTACATTAATGTTATCCTTTGCAGATTCATCTCTGTATTTTCATCCATTAAATATTGGTGATTCTCAGGGTTGTCTCTCTACACAGAACTCTGACTGATCTTATTTAGCTGAGAGCTGATGACTTACAAATTCTGAATCTATAATTTTGAACTTCTCTATTAAGTTGATGTTTTTTATTATTTTTTTGAGACAGGGTCCCACGCTTTCACCCAGGCTGGAGTGCAGTGGTGCAGTCTCAGCTCACTGCAACCTCTGCCTCCTGGGTTCAAACGATTCTCGTGCCTCAGCCTCCTGAGTAGCTGGGATTACAGGCGGGCACCACCATGCCTGGCTCATTTTTTTGTATTTTTAGTAGAGACAGGGTTTCACCATGTTGGTCAGGCTGGTCTTGAACTCCTGACCTCAAATGATCTGCCTGCCTTGGCCTCCCATTGTGCTGGGATTACAGGCGTCAGCCACCGCACCCGGCCTTCTATTGAGTTTAGACTCCAGTGTATAGTATCCTCCTTGCATAGGTCCACTCGGATGCCCTACAGTCACCTGAAACTTAACAATTGCTCCCAAATGCAATCTTTATTCTACACTCTCAGTCTTAGTAAATGGATAATTAAGCTGGTACCTGGGAATTACCTTTTTATCATTCTCTTCATCCAAAAGGTTATCAAGTGCTACCAATTCGAACTCATTAACATATCTTGCTGAAATCCTACTCTAATATCTATTACTCCTTCCTTTTTCTTCAGCTCTCATTTTATTTTTTCTGGACCAATGCAGTAGTCTTCTAATTAGTTTCCAACCTTGCCCTGATGGCTGCCAGAGTGATTTTCCCATGTAATTTTCAGCTTAAAATGCCTTAAGTTCAAACTCTATGGTATAATATTAAAACTCTCTAAAAATGTTTAAAGGAAGATTACACCGATCATAATAGCATTTATAAAACATATTAAATGTATTCATATTATTTTGTTTTTATTTATAATTTTATAAGGAAGGCAGAAGTGGTGGTGTTCTCTTCCCCTTATATAGAAGAGAAAACCAAAGTGTAGGGAGGCTCAGTGACTTGCTCTCAGACATCAAGCTGATAAGTGATGAGCACGAGCTGGAACCCAGGCCTTTTCTTTCCAAGTTCCTGTTTACATTGCATTATGGCATGGGGCCATGCTGAAGTATATTTTTACCATGTGCAATGCTTTGTATCCTGCTTCTTTTCAGTGAATATTATAAACCTTTTCCATGTCAAAATTCTTCACTAACATAAAACTGAAAATCAGCATAGAATTTAGAATTTTCAGTGTTCAATATGAATGTAACATATTTCCTCTAACATCCCCTAAGATTGAACACACACACACAATTCACAGTTCTCTTTTTAATTCAAAGTGAACTATCCAAATAACAGACAGACATAGTCACAAAGGATAAAGTACAAGAAATGATAATAATTCATCTGAGACTATACACTAAACTTTACATATTTATAATTTGATACTAATTGTATTAGGAAAGAATATAGAATAAAATTCTTCGTGACAAAGAAGAATAGTTTTTCTAGTAAAAAATGTGGGATAACCAAAACTTGCCATATACACTTAGTAGGAAAATCCCAACAATCAGTACTCATTTAATCACAGAACAATGAAAAAGTTATATAAAATCCACCTTACCTATATCTTAGAAATTGATTTCAGTTCACCCATGGATCCAACATCTTTTTAGATAAATGAAAAAAAAAATTATTAACTGACTTAAGAACAAAAAGCTACCTGTGAAATTTATGTACTGTTTCTTAAAGAATATGGAATTCTCACCTGTTTCCTTGCAAAAGAAGTAGAAATCTATAGACTAGAGACCCTCTCTAAGAATGAGTCACTGATAAGCACAATATATTTATAACTTACATAACATTTCATCCATGTGCATTTTTTGAGCATTATGCAATATTTAATTTGCATCAGCTTTCCAAATTACTTACATTTACGAGGTTTCTTTCCAATGGATGTTTCCGTATGACTTTAAAAATAATCAATAAAATTAAAACTTTCCTATGTTTTGCAAACTACTAGGTTTTCAATCAAGAGTACATTCTTGTATTTGAGACCCACCTTCAGTGGGCATTATCATGTCTTTTAGTGTATTTGACAGAAATGAATGCATTACCACATTTTGTACATTTATAGGTTTTATTCTCAGAAATAAATTCTTTGATGTATTCAACTAGAACTAAAAACACTGAGGCTATTACCCCATTTTTTTACACTCATAGGGTTTTCCCTCCAGTATGAATTCTTTCATATTTTCAAAAAGAACTGGGAAAATTGCATACTTTCCCATATACCTTAAATTCATAGATTTCTCTTAAGTATGAATTTTTTCATGTGTATGATTGAACATATATTTTCAACCAATATCTGTGATGTTGCAATGAAGTGCATAAAAGTTTATCAATATTGAATAATTAGGATTGCTAAAGTGGAATTACATGGTCAAAGGGCATTAACATTTTAAGATCGATATGTATTGCTAAATTTCTTGTGAGTATGTCCATATCTTTTCCTTATTAACAAACCTGAATACTATAATTAAAAATATTTCTCAAAGTCTTTATTGCCTATGATTTCTAAGAGGATAGATACCATTTTTTTCTTTTAACATTTACAGCATTTTCCCAAACATACTAAGAACATTTTGATATATTTAGAAGAGATGCAGAGATGTTTCATTATGGTAATAGAAAGTTGGGGTGGTTCCGACTCTGGAATCTCAGTTTTCTTAGTCTAATCTGTCTTTTTTTTCCATGAAGTTTCTAACTGAAGCATCAACATATTGCATAATATCTAAGGAGATGATGGAGAATGTTTCCCTGTTGAGCAACCCACTATTATTCTTAGGCAGAATTTTCTCATCCACATAGGATTTGTTGTATAATTCTATAATGAGCAAATCATGATCCCCTTTCAGGGGCTTTGCACACATGCTCACTGCCTGGGACCTCTGTTTCTCTCAATTGTCACATCCTTTATATTTCCCCCTCTTAATGCGCCCAGATCAGGCGGTCATCTTCCATGTTCTAGCACTTCTTATCATTTTTACCCTACTTAATTTTTCTGAATGGCATTTTCCCACCAACCAGTATGTTGTAGTTCCTTGTTTCTTTGTTGTCTCTTTTCCCTCATTAGAATGTATGCTCCGTAAACACAAGTTTTGTCATTTTTCTTTTCAACTATGTCTTCAAAGCCTAGGATGGTGTCTGGCACATAATAGATTCTCAATAATTATTATGGAATGAATGAATGGGTAGAGATGCACGCCACACGCCACTGCCTGTATTCAGTGAATACTTACACTACATCTTCTCATTTGTTTGAGAGAAGATGGTTTTCTCAGACTCTCAGCTTTAATTGTCTGCAATTCCCTCTATACTATAGGATAAATATAGTTTGCCAGCAGTTATTACATTAGTGAAGCAATTGAGGAATGTTAGAACTGAATCTTTTCATGTGGTAAATAACATTCTCATTACACCTGTCCTTGGATTGACCATTGATATTAGGTTTCCCATATTTTTCAACTTCCTCCAACTATCCCTGGATGAAAGACAAAAGCTTCTGATGTGTTTGTTGTTCTTGTACTTCATAGCCAAGTTCTAACAGGATGTTTTGGGAGATATATAGCAATAATCCAATTAGGCAAGCATTTGTTCCATTTTTTCCCCCAGATGTCTTTGATGTACATTTTCCCTCTACCTACTTATTAGCCTCAAAAATTAGGGCTGGATATCTAATCAGAAAGACAATCAGTTCTCTGAACTTCCAAGTTGATGTTTTATGAATTTCTAAGTCCACATGAGCTGCAAAAGTTTTGCTCATTATTTGGTAAGCACTGACCACTACAGACAGAAAAGGGCCTTTTCTTCTTTTTTTTTTTCTTAGCTGTTCTCACTAATGTTGCAGAAACATTTTTTTCAGTCCATTAAATTTAACTTCAGGCAATTGCTAAAATGTAAGATAATTCCTTTTCGTTATTCCTTTGGCACATCTGAAGTACAGTTTCACGTTAGCAACAATGAGCCAGAGGGTTAAAAAAATTAAAATTATTTTGGAAGATAGGGACTTAGGCAGAAAAAAAGGTCCATTCCAAAACGACAAATATTTAGCATCATTTTTACTTTTATTTATACAGAAGGACCCTCATTTATGATTGCTTTTTAAATTGGCTTTATAAATGCATGATTAGGAGTAAACATTGTTGAGTTTTATACTACATCAAAGATCTTGACTCTCAACTTCCAATCAATATTTTGTATCAGGCTGGGTGCGGTCACTCATGCCTGTAATCCCAGCACTTTGGGGGACCAAGGTGGGTGGATGGCTTGAGCCAAGGAGTTCAACACTAGTCTTGGCAACATAGCAAGACCCTGTCTCTTCCAATAACAACAACAAAAAATTAGCCAGGTGTGGTGGCGTGTGTTTATAGTCCCAGTTACTTGGGAGACTGAGGTAGAAGGATTGTTTGAACCTAGGAGGTCAAGGCTGTAGTGAGTTTATTTTGCCATTGCACTGGGCACATGCGAGACCCTGTCTCAAAAAAAAAAAAAAAACAGTTTGAAGCATTAAAAATAAACAGCTTGAGGGCCATTTCAAAAAGATAACTAAGAAATATTTTGTGAATATGTATATGTGCTGAGATTTCTTACTAATTTTACCAGTCCCCAATTCTCACAAATTAAAGACAGAAATAAGATCTTATAGACAAGATCTTGTGTTATTTATTTAAACTTTTCATTCACAAAACACAGTGAGCAGTGTTTCTGTCTACTTATGTTGTTTCCATACTTCAGTGAATACCAACATGATACAACACATATCCTTGTATTATATTATTGTGCATGTTTTATATATCTGTCACTTCTCTATTCACACATGCACACATGTATATATAATACACAAATCATTATCTGTCAATCATCTATTTCTAGACATTGGGGTCAGTTTTTAGAAGTGGAATTACTAGGTTAAAGGATATGCTTATTTATAATTAAAAATAGTATTTACATTGCCCTTTATTGACTTGATTATCAATTAATACTACCTCTACTAGAAATAAAAAAGAACGATACTTTTGTTTTTCTTATATACTTGATCAGATAGTGGATTGTCAAATTTCATTTTCCCCATCTATTGCATCATTGTTTTAAATAATATTTCTTTAATTATAAATGCTCATGAGAATCTTTTTGGTAAATTCAAAAGCTACTTATTATATTTTCTTCTTTGTTCTTCGGGCCGTCTTCTCATATCCTGACAATATGAGAAATTGTCAGGTTTTAGTCTTTTCTTGGTTTCCTTTTCTTAAACTTTGTAAAATATGCAGGATCTGACCATTGTCCGTGGTAGGTATTGCTCTCTTAATACTTCCATACGAATGGACTGTCTCTACACTTGGCATTATCATCTAAGTAAGATAATGTACCAATTTATTGCTACATCTGCTTTCATTATAAGTCCATAATTACATTTAAATCTTTCTGGCTAGGAATTGTTGATTTTAGAAAGCCAATATGATGCCTATTCTGAAGAGAATTGTATCAAAAGCCTCTTTAGTTTTTATCACTGAACAAATGTTGCCGTAATGTTTTTGCAACATGCATTTATATCATGATCACTACCAGACATAGCCTGAGTCTATCATTGTAGGAGACATTTTAATTTAATTTTCCCATGGATTATTCCATATAAAGATTAGAATTCATGAGCATACCAACATTAATTTTTAAGGGTCATTTATATAAGTCTCTGATTATAATCCTTTCCACTATACCTCCTTCTACAGCCAGGATACTTTTCTACTTGACTTATTTTATAAACCATTTTTTCCCCATAGATAGCAAGGTAGTGCCATCAGAAGACAAGACCTATACCCTCTGGCAAACAAATTGTACAAAGTGATAAACATTCAAAATAACCCCCTGCCAGGAGACAAATATTGTAAACACGCGAACCTTTTATAAAGATAAATTGTGAAAGGGTACAGTTATACTTCAGCTGTCAGCATAGCCGCTGGAGGGTCACTGGGGATGTGGTGTGACAGGATTCTCGCTAAACTCACTGTGTTTATAAAAGACTGGGACACAGGTCCACGCTATCCACTAAGATGCTGGCTTTCCCTCTGTAGTACTTTCTGGCTGATTCTGATTTTGAAATTCTTTTTACTTCTCAAGGAAATCAAGACATTGTTTTCGACAAGGAATGGATTTTAAATGGTCTATTAAAGTATTTACATGGTTGCTGAATGTCCTCCTCTATTGTTTCAAAGCAAATTATGGGAATTTGGAAGCACTTTGAATTGTTACTCTATTCTGTTTTTTCCATTTTATTTCTGCTCTGAAGCAAATAGTATATAATTTGATTATTACTGACATCATAAAATCAGTTAATTTTATTTAAGATTGAAAAGTATAATCAGACTGCTTTTATATCCTGGATCAAAAGCTTTTTAGGAATTTGAAATTGTCCTTTGCTTAATTTTCCGGTATTCCAAGCTCTCTTGCCTACTTCCCCTGGAATAATTTCCTATTAATTTAAGTTAATTCACTTAAATTACAATCGAGTGAAAAACTACAATAGAATTATGTGTTTTGCAGACCCTGTTTTCAATATAGTTTTGTAAATCCCATAGCCCACATCTTACTGGAGTATCCTTAGCTATTTAATATCACTCCTCTATGATGCCAGTCTCAGTTACTGTTTTTCTTTCTTCAACTGCTCTGTTACTGTTCTGTTCTTGTCAGCATTGTGCATTCTAAGTGTTTAGAGTAACATATATCTGGCAAGCGAAATGAATATAAGATATATTTATGAGAGTAGAGTACCGACAGCTTTAAGCTATGGATAAGTCAGTTGGTTTTTTAACTCTAGTGGCCTCTTCATAATTAATCCACTATTTATTATTATCTACTCTTTAGTCATAAACTTTGTACTTCACTAATTCTTTTGTTCATTTATTCACCCAAAAAGAAATCATAATTCTTACTATGTGCTGAGTATTATTCCACGCGAGGAACAAAACAAAGACCTGGCCTCTCTCATTGTGTGGGAGAGAGAAAAAAAACAAACGACAGGAAGATATGTAATGTCAGGTGCCATGAAGAAAACAAAAGAAGGGCAGGAGAAGAGAGAGTGATGGGATAGTCAAGGAAGGCTTCTCAGAGGGGGGTCCATTTGAGCAGAGACCTGCATGAAGTGGGGGAGCAGCCGTTCCTATAACAAGGGGAAGTTTCTAGGTAGAGGTAGGAAAAATGTCAAAGCTCTGAAGAGAATGTGTAGTTTGATAGAAGGTTGGGCTCCAGCTTCATCACTTCCAGTAACACTGTGCTCAAGGGTGAGCATGAATGGGAGTGAGCACACATAGGGGCTAGCTAGGATAGAGAGAGAATATCCAGCCTCACAACAGGCAGGGGGACAGTGAGGTGGCCACAGCCATGGTGGGGGAACCTCTGCCTGAGATGGCAACAAACAAAGATTGTGGGGAAATGGAATCCCAAAATTTATTTTTCCTTCTTTATAGAAACGTTAAAATTTAGGGCCAGGTGCAGTGGGTCATGCCTGGCCGAGATAGGCAGATCATGAGGTCAGGAGATGGAGAACATCCTGGCTTACACAGTGAAACCTCTCTACTAAAAATACAAAATATTAGCCAGGCGTGGTGGCACACGCCTATAGTCCCAGCTACTTGGGAGGGTGAGGCAGGAGAATCGCTTGGACCCAGGAGGCAGAATTGCAGTGAGCTGAGATTGCACGACTGTATTCCAGCCTGGGCGACAGAATAAGACTGTCTCAAAAAATAATAAAATAAAAATTAGTTGATGGCCTAAAATTAACAACCATATTGGCATCATCAGAATTGTCATTTGAAAATTATATGTAATAGAAGGTCAAGTCCAAATATCCAGACATATATGAAAAGATGAAAAGCTGCTCAAATTTGCTACTAGTCAAGGAGATGAAAGCAATGATAGGGATTGATATTTTGATTAGCCTGGATTGGAACTTTGATAACTCGGATACTTTGATAACTCTTATTGTTATCAAAAAGCTATGGGATTTGCCTTAGGTGTTACCAAAGACAGGATGAAGGACATTTTTATAGTGTCTGAAAACAGTAATAGGAAAAAAAAATGAAGCTGTTTCTTAATTGTATCTACTAAATTCACCCATTTCTCTCTTCCTCTCTCACGCTCTTCCATCTCACTCCCCACTATCATATTTATAATGTCATATGATCAAGGAGAAAAATATGACAGGATACATATCAGATTGTTAACTTGAGTTAACTTGGCTGGGAGATGCTCTGGAAGAAGGTGAAAGGGGGAGGGGAAATCATATAAAAGTACTGCAATATCAGAAACCCTGACTACATTTATGCATTTTCGTATATGTATAATATCTTTTCAGAGTAACTGACACTGATGGGAGGTATAAATTGAAGTGTGTGTGTTGTGGAATATATACAGATTTTAATGAAAGAATCACTAGGGACACAGAAGTAGCAAAAATAAAATGTAGACCAGTAATATTCATATCTGTGTTTGTAGGGCATAAATTGGAATTGCAAGATAAAAAATGAAGTTAGCTATTGGACTATGAAAGTCCAGATATCTAGAAAAAAATCTGTGTGATACATTGAAAAATTTTTTCACCTAGTTGCATTTGTAATGAGTAATACAGAAAAGAAAAAGACTAGAAATTACCATTTTTCCATCAAGCATGTAGGCTAGCTACATGTTCTGAGTGGTTCACAGATTGAGGGCTTAAATGGTTCCCTACTTACTTATATTTTAGCAAATAGCTATTTCAGAAAATGTTTTAACTAACTGCAAACTACCCCGGAAGTAACTTGTCTAAGTTGTGTGTCCCTTCCTGAATTTGTTAAGGCATGAGTTTCTGCTTTGACTTTTAGGTTTGTTTTTTTGTGGGTAGACACAGGGACAAGAGACAGCAAGGGATGTGCCTTGTGACTGATTGGGTGGGAAGAGCTGTACTCTGTTATAGAGAGTTTCCTCATCCTCTGCTGCTGCCATTTTTGAATTGACTGAAAACCAGGAGGTCCTTTGTCCATGATTCACCTGGTGGCTTCAGCCAACTTTCAAAGTAAAAGTTTGCATTTCTTGAACTTTCTAAATTGGAGTTGTTATACGACCCAGGAAAAGGCAATACAGTAGGTAAAAGGATTTAGGTATTCACTGGAAAAAAATTTTAATCCATATTTAAGAAGCAATTGGTGCAAATCAAAACACAGATACACATGATTAGAATGAAAATGATTTCCGTATTTATGTTTGTCAGCAATATAGTTATTTACAAATAACCCATATGAAAATGTAAAAAAGCATATTACATCTTCACATGCCATCTGTATTGACTGAATAAAGCTTAGTGACATTATTTGCAAATCTGTAGTTAATTGTACATAGACATTTTGTGCGTTAAAAAGGAAATGTACATAATGTAAAATAAATTACATTACGCAATTTACAAAGTAATATTAACAAAAATTCTTAGACAGCTGCCTCCTTATTTAAACAAAATAAATATTCAGGTAGTTAAATTAACATAAAATACACATTTACGGAATAATAATTTATAGAAAGACAGATTGCAAATTTAATAAAGTTATATTTTACAATGATAGATACTGATCTCTTCAAATCTGTGTGATTGATAGAAATGGAGAAAAAAGTACCAGAAAAGGAATCTAAATGTTTACTTTCTAAAAATAAACACAAACAGATTTCTGAAAAATGGGGAAAAGTTTACTGAGGGTTAAAAGTAGGTAATCTAGAAACTATGGCTTAAAAACAGAATAAATCTACAAAACACAACAAGACTGACAATTATATTCTAAATAATATAGAGATTTTTGATCACTGAAAACATGACTCCCACAAACTAAAGCTCTTCATATACTCCCCATTTTTAAGATCTGACCTGGTAGAAACACAAAAAAATAAAAATGCAAAATTAACTGTTTAGCATTAGTTTCATTCATTTAATAATGTAGACATAACCATTTTTCAGTGTCCCTGCTAGATATAAGATTATTATAACACACTGCAAACCATCCTTTTTATAAATGGATAACTATTTGCTTGGCTCACACACCAGTTTCTGATACCTGAAATCCTGTCCTGCAGCCAGGGCCGCCTGAGGGCAGGACCTGGGGAGACTCTTATTCCCAGAACAGGCAGATGGAGTTCTCACAACTAAACTAGTCCCAGGAAAGATCACATTCTGACAAGATTCCTCACAGATTTGCTCAAGAACTACTGTTCTTTCAACACCCTCAATCTAAGAGCGGAAATAGAAGAACCCACACTTGAATTTGATAATATTTTTATAAACAGGAGATCCTAGATCATTTGGGAATTGTGCTTCTCATGTACTATTCAGACCCATGTCAGCTTTAGAACAGGCTCTCCCTTCTGTATGGTACTGAAAAGTACAGGCCTCCCTCACTGTGTTGTGGTGTGGAATGTGAACAAAGACTCGAGATGGAGACAGGAGGATATGGGGTGGTCTAAAGCAAGTGTAGGCATGGCCATTTTTACAGAAAAGGGCTTTTTTTTTTTTTTTTTTTTTTCCTGCATGCCTTCCACATTTTTCCTTTTCCCTTTATTCATTTCTTTGACCAGTGGATTTGGTGTAAGTCAGGATATTCACACTCTGAGTGAGTGACACTTTGATTCTAATAGGGAAGGAAATATAGGAATTCTTTTAAATTAAAAAATTGGGCATGTTTAGTGGGAAGTAGGTAAGAATAGCTGTTGAGAGTAGAAAGAGACCAAGCAGAGAAAATAATCAGAAAGGGCCAAGGATACAGGTTGTTGGGGGAGGTAAATAAATGTGTGAGAGATCTATTCAATTCCTGTGAGAAGGAAGATGTGAATTTACCTGGAAATGCCCAGGAACTTAACAGGGGTCTGATTAAGCTACAATGACCACTGCCACCTACCTGAGGTTGGGGCAGGGAAAAATCAAACTCCTAATACCATGGCCTAAAGACATGTACATTACGTAGGGGAAAATACTAACCCCCTCTAGAAACACACTTAGAGTAAAAGTCAACATGTTTCAGTGCTATCTTCACTCATTAAGCATTTTTTCCTTCTTTTGGATGTCTTAAGTACCTATGTATAAAAAAGCCATTACTAACTTTTTTTTTTTTACAGTGCCTAGCAGAATGTCTTATGTGTCAATAAATATTTGCCTTGTTAGAAGTAATTTGTGCTTTGTTATAAGTAATTAAAAACAAGCTTTTATGCACTCTTTTTAAATTCACTTAAGCTACACCGTAGTGTCCTCAAAAAAGGCTTTGAAATTAAGATTACAGTCCACATATTGGATTAGGTATTGATAAATAAGCAAATCAGCCCCTTTCAAAAGAGATCAGTTAGTCCTATTCTACATGGTTTCTAGTGAAATAGTCCAGCAAAATCATATAATACTGTGTCAAACTTTTTCTGCTCTTCTTCTTTTAAAAACCAAACAGACCTTCATTCTAGGGAACAGCAGTTCTACATCTTTTACCCCCTCGGTAAGGTAAAAGTGTCAATAGAGAAGTTACTACTATATTCCCCTCTCAAATTTTTAGAAGGAACAGGAAAAATAAGGTTTTGATGAAATTCCAATAAAATATTTAACTCATTATTGTCTCATGCCAGAAACAAAAATAAGGCCATTTTCATGTCATAAACCTGAATATAATAACCTTCCATTTGTCCAAAATAGCCAGATTGCTACATTCTCCTCTTTCCACCTTTCTAACGAGGTTATCCAGTATTTATTTATCCTAACAGTGACCTTCCAATATGTTCTCTAATATTAGGTTCAATATGACCTAATTTCCTCTCTCATATATGTGTGTGTGTGTGTATGTATATATATATATATATGCATATATGCTGTAAAATCTAATCAATTTATGAATAAAGTGTCTTGTATTTTTCATAACATTCTATAATTTTGATTTTCTAATTTAATTCTTATAGGTAGGATGATACTAATCTTTTCTGAATTAATAACATTTTACAATATCTTAAGTATAGCTTTAGTAGATATTCTATCCCACATTTCAAAATTATTAGGCGTTGCACACATTTCATAAGAATTTTTCAAGTAACCACAATAGAGTTTTTCTTAACTATTTTGGACAAATGGAGTTTATTTTATTCAAAGAGATCAACTTTAGGATTATCTGGAAGACCCCTGAGTATATATATTGACAATCACAGTTTTAGAGTAACAATATTATTTTTTCTTCAATAAAACAGATAAAAAGGATTTTGTTTTTATGGTTTTCTTTGTTTAAATCCTTGCTTTAAAGTAAAATTTTCATCTTTCTGACTACCTGTTCTCTTTGAAATGATTTATATTTCCTAATATAGTGAATATTGAATGAGGAATTAGCACTTACTGCATTTAGTTCTTATTGAAATACATACAAATATTTTCATTTTGGGGACAATGACATCCTAACCTGATGTCTTTTGTAATCTTTGCAAATACTCTAATGAACAGCAGGGGGAGTTCATACTCCAGTATGAAGGTAAAATACCTTCTAAGCCAAAACACTTTTACAGGAACACAGCTGTTTAAGATAAAATAGCATGTTATATTATTTTTCAAATATCCTGAAAAGCTAGTGTCCTCTCTCACAAAGGTTGTTGCAATAATGTTGCCTGAAAATGGTATTGCTTTTTAATGGCACCTTTTGAGTTTTTTCATTTGCAAGAAGTCTGCTGAGTTAAATATTGTTCCACTGTGCCATTCCCAGGGCTACATCTGTAGAAAATATAGCTACTTCTGATACAGTGGGAAATGTAATGACTGTAAATTCTCACCTTTGAACACCGAACAGTCAGTGGGTAAATGAATGAAAATGAAAGATGACACCATGGAGAGTTAGCATTAAAAAACATCCAGACCAGGGGTCAGCAAAATATGACCTGCAAAGGTGGCCTACTGGCTGTTTTTGTAAGGAAAGTTATATGGGAAAACAGTTAAATTCATTCTTTTATTTACTAAGATTGCATTAGCAGAATGGCAAAGTTGAGAAGTTGCAACATAGACCTTGTGAAAAATATTTTCTATATAGTCCTTTACAGAAAAAGTTTGCCACTCTTGGTCTAGATATGTAATGAAGTCTTGGACAAGATATTTATTCTTCTCTTTTAAAATTTTAGTTTTGAAATCATACATTGAAGAGATTGCTTCAGATTTTGCCAGTGAGAAAGGCAAAAGACTATGGATTTTGAAATACTGCCTGCAAGACAGACATTCAATCTGAAACTGGGAAATCAAAGAGAAAGAAAAATCAACATATAATTTTGATTTCCTTTAGTTACAAAAGTCATTGATACATTATTTTCTCCATCTGCTCAAAATTAAAAAGACATCCAGTTCCTTTTTTTTCTTAACAAATATAAAAATCTAGTCATAAACAGCCTTCAAAGAACAATTACAATCCAACTAGAGGAATCCACCTTTTAGAGGGTTAAGGGGTTAGGGACTTCAACACTTAAATTACCGCCGTGTTGTCAATTTCACAATGGCTGCGGTGATGAGGAAGTGTGTGTACAGCAGGTGTAATAGCTGATTTCATCTTGCTGCCATCCAAACTGAACTTTACTCTCTTCAGGATACAAGAACTTGCAAATGTCTTCATGCCACTCTTGGCACAGATGTCTTCATCCCGTATGAAAAGAGGCAGTTTCTATGGCAATACTGGTTAAGCGCCTATCATGCTGCACTAATATAGTGCAAAAATGTGCCTTCCATATAGCAAAAAAGATGCAGGCAACCAGTTTGAAAATCAGGGAAAGTAGAAACGTATTGTATTAACACAAGTAAATGAGTTTTCCAGACAATTACCACTATAAAATACTGAACTTGAGGACTCGTTCTTCTAAGATGCTAGTATTTGTCCAGCATTCTTACTTTGGAGAGAGACAAGAATGAAGTCTTAAAAAAGAGGCTTTGTCTCTGAAATGCAGGTCAATAAAATCTACCATTGACCACCAAGATGCTGAATTTATTCAATGGATTTTCTGCTTAGCTTAGAGCTTATTTGTTATGCATTGTTAAAATTGCTTATTAGCAAGTACATAATCTGACATAATGTGTATCATTCAACTGAGTACACATGTTAATTTGACTACAGTATTGTGGAGATCTTGGTAGTAGCTCTTCATGCTAGGAACTTCTATGGATTAACACTGCAGACAGTCTTGTATCAGGCATCCTAACTGGCCAATTCCACCATTATTTTTTAGAGATGAAGGTGGTTTTTCAGTTGGTAGATTTCAGGAAAGATGACATAAAACTTTCAGAATGCAGCATGTATTCAGCTAAATCTCCTATAATTCTCACGGTTGATGGTCTGTATATAAGTGGTACTGTCTTAAATATCTCCAGTGGCAGTATGATTTTCACTCTTGCCTTTATGATGCCCTTTTTAAAAATTAAAATATATTTTAATCCACACAGTTTGGATACATTTGTTGTGGCCTCTGGACATCTATGAAGTCAGAAAGCCGAAACTGGTTGTTGCCAGGAAAAGTTATATGTTACATGTCGGCATCTCCATCATAGGCTAAGGTTAAAGGTTTCAGTCGGTTGTTTTGCCTTCTTTGGGGTTTCTTTGGCTTTTTGCTGTAAAAAAATTCGGAATTAGGAGAAAGAAAATCAGTTTCTAATTGTAAATTTGATTGCTTTAAGCGAAAAATGTAAAAGCAAATTGATAAACTGAAATTGCCTCGTTGCCTGCATTGCCTAAAGTCTACCTTAGAATTTGATTTTCTGATCTTGAATTTCAGTTTTATGCTTTGAATAAACTCTAAGTAAACTTCAAGTGTTTTACTATCCTACAAAAGATAAATTATCCAAGTGGGATTCTTTTAGTATTAACAACAGAAATAAAATCATAGTAGGGTCATTTTCATTTGGCCAGAAACCTTTATAAATAATGCATAATTTATAAATAATACATGTTTTAAAAGATAGTTGAATATGATCAGGTATTACTGTAATATCTTCCTCCATTAGTAATTCAATATAAAAATCTACAGTTCACCATATTTAGTACAAAGCAATATTCTCTTGAAAGTATGCAAGAGAACATACTCGAGAAGATGACCTGCAGCAAGTTCTTGCTCATCTTTACAAACGAAATGGCTCAGATCTGGTAGCTTTTAGCCCATCTAGGACTAAAGCCATGTTTATTTAGAAATTCATGTGAACACCAGATAAATGTAGAGTACTTATTTGAGACATTAGTTTGCTGTTTCTGTGTTACAATTAAGTATCTCTTTGGATTTTTAATTATTTAAACACTCACCAAGCTAGATAAATCATGGAGACAATAAAGATGAGTAACACAAATGCCCCAGCTGCTACACCGTAAACCCAGGTCTTTAGTCTCCCATCTAAGAAGAAGGGATATTAGTCATTAATTTACATTAGTCTGGTATACATGAGGCAGTCTTTAACTATGACCAATGATCAGTCATATATGACCAATTTCTTTCAAAACCCAGAAAGAATTATTGCTTCAGCACAGTTAATGATTAATGCAAAGCTGCTATTATGAGTTAGATTCTGCTTCATTAAAGATAAGCTATCAAGGAAAATTGAACTGAAAAATTATAAATGTTTGACATCACATTTCACGTTTCTTTGGCTAAACTTCAGCTACCTTTCATCTCAATTTTACTTCAAACTCAATATATGTGTAATGCTATATAAACATTTTCTTCTGATTTTCAATCTATTTTGAGAATTGCAATGATAAGAAAAGATGAAAAATGCAATTTTAAGAAAGTTTCTACAAACTAGAGTTAATGCATATAGGTATTTAAACAAAACCTTGTCATTTTTATTCCAGGTAAAATGAAAGTGAATATATTTAACATTTTATGGAATTAATAATCTTTTATCTAGTCAGCACTTACAATGTGCTTTAAAATTGGCTGACAATGTCATTTTCAAAAACAACTGGTTTGGTTAACATATAAAAGGATCTATAAATAATTTTTTTCTACCTTTTCTATTATATGGAATCAGACATAACAGGAACTTTTGTAATTTGGGTTTCTGGTCTCATCTTTGAACTCCTCAGTTTTATGCTCTGAATAAACTTCAAGCACAAGATGTTATTAATGACACTGGCTAATTTAATTTGATCCTCACATCAACATATATTTTCTGTTGCAATTAAATATTTGATCTTAGTGTTAAAATTATAGATTGGACAAAATTGACCTCACATAGACTCTGGTTTATTCAGTATTTGAAAGGCATCAAATGGAAATTGGTACTGTGGAATTTTTTCGCCTGGAGTTAGATCAAGTTAGAGGTTCATTTGCTGGGAATAAACTCAATTAATATTCTAAATATCCTTTCTTTCTAATCCTAAAGATTTTTTTTTTTTAATTTGAGCTCAGTTTAGAATCAAAAGAGCTGTTCCATGATTGAGGTTCTCTGTGTTGAGAGTTTCTTCAACAAATGTTTTTTGGGGTTTTTCAAAATCAAAGAATATCTAAGTTTTCAGAACATGCACCTTTTAAATATATTAAAATTTTAACTTTGGGGAAACTATATATAAAATTTAAAATAATGACAATAATATTCTTTTTTTTTTTCAAAAGGACTGGTTTTGATCTGAGGTGATCTGCTTCAATTCTTAGTAAAGGTCAAAATTGCTACTGGTTGTCTGCTAGTCCATTGTCTTAAACACTGAGGGAAGAGTTTCTCATGCTTACACAGATAAGTCAGCTTTGCAAAATAAATCATACTATCAGCTAAATAAGCCAATTAAAGCAGGAATAATGTGATTAAAAGCAAATCACCCAAACATTTAAAATATCTTAAAAATCCAATATTTATTCTCCAATAAGGGAAAGTATTCAGACTTAATGCATAGAAATGGAGACGTGCTAGCTATGCAGATTCCTTTCATCTTTTCTCATGTTTCTAATGGCATTTTAAAGTAGACTATGCCTGGCTCTGCCTGGAGATTGCTTCATGGACTAGTAGTTCCTCTAGGATGTGAGAAAAAGTGGCATATTAGCTGCTTTATAAACCATGTAGCACATTTTCAAGCACCAGGTTAGTTCTAGGGATGAGCATATGATGAAATCCAACTGAGGAGGGAAAGTGTGCAGAGTAGAGAATAGCATATCATGAGGTATTCAAGCATTTGCCTGTATTGGCTTTGCATTTATTACCAGATACATTAAGAGCTGACTGTGAACGTGAAAAAAAATTTGGATCATCCTATCCAGAAGGGAAGGCTCCATTGTCTCCCTGTTTATCTGGCACTAGTACAGATTCCAAGCATTTGAGTATGCTGACTTTTAGGGCTAATACAAACTGGTCTAGCTAACACGTGTGCCCTGGCACAGAACTGCATTACTGATGTTTTTATTTAAGGGTCAAACTATTACTGTTCCTATGATCAAATGAAAAATTCTGGAATGTCTTTATAGTCTCCTTTATCCTAGTTCTGAATGACAACACATTTTTTAAAATTCATGTTTCTAACTTTGTTCAATTTGAAATTAATTATACTTGTAATTTTTGGACTGGAATTGAATTGAATCATATTGATCCAAAATTTTTTTTCAGAAGAATGTAATTTCATTTCTCTGAACTTCAAATACGAGTTATTTTCCATAATGATAGTAAAAAATTGAAGAATAGATGGCACTATCAGAATAAATGCATGTAGATAAAATAATCAATAGCTCATATAAAAATGCTTGCTCACTTTTTTAATCCTTTGGCATTGCCTAAAATAACTAAAGGTTTCTACTTCAACACTAGTCTAGTCAGTTCACCTGGCCCAAATGGCTGTAGAAACCAGGTCCTTCCCCGTCCTGCTGGGTTACTGGAGGGTTGGGTTGGATGTACAGCCCGACTGGTTTTCACATCTCCTCTTTTGTCCTCCATGGTGGGTATTACCACCACGGGGATAAGTGTGCATTGCTCAAGGGTGCTGTTAGAAGACATGACTTCAGTGTACCCTTCTTCACAATGGCATGTTTTTGTCTGCAGGAGAACAAGAAGATTTACACTAGCCATGCAAGGAGTCTTTGAAAGTCTAACAGACCTGACTTGAAGAGAAGGCTTTAAACAAGGTTTGTTTTGGGAATTACTATACATAATTCCTGTAATATTTTTAACCACACAGAAACATACTTTTGGCATTATATAAAAACGTATTCTAAAGGTGAAAGCAAGTGAATTCAGGGCTTTTTAGATTGATAAAAGGAGATGTCTAAAATGGGATTTTTATGCCTCAAGACATGCTTTCTTTGGAGGAAGATAAACTGCATAAGAGACAGTGGGGTGACAAATGATGGAGCTGGCTTGTCTGCCCTGATGAATTTACACATACCTCGCTACAGTACGAGTGGGGTTGACTACACGGTGGGTTACAAGACCTGTCGGCATCAGGCTGGCTCATTACCAAGCAGCCCCCTGCAGAACAGAAAATCATGTTTTGACAAATAATATATCTTGCTATGATGAAAATACACTGTTGTTAGTGACTTGTCTTTGAATCTTGAACCACCTTGGGAATCCCAGGAATTTTTCTGTCACTGGTTGACTGTGAAACATTTGGTTAACCTTGACCACCTTATTTAGTGACTCCAGGCCCTTCTTACCCAGGGGAGCTAGCTCAGTGCCTGGTACTCAGCAGGTATTCAACAAGCATTTGTTGAAAGGATGATTTTATAGCTGCTATTTTGAAAATACTAATTGCACACAAGCTTTTTCTGTCAGGAGCACATGAATCCAAGTCCAGCAATTGAAAAGCTGATTTCATTTCAAGTTAAAATTCTTTCTCGGAGATTCAAAACAATAGTTTTCATGTCCCTTGAAATAACTCTTTAGCTCTTTAATTTATGTTAAATAAACGTTTTCTTTAAATAATGCATATTTCTTTTTTAGAAAAGTCACAATTTCTGCTAATTCATGGTGTTTTTTGGATATAGAGAAGAAAACAAATGTTATCTACTAAATCATTTGTTTTGCACTATGGTTTTAACTTGATATTACAGCTGTTTCTCTCTCATTTATTTTCAACTGTAGTACCAACTGTGCCTAATTTGTCTCAAGTGAGGTTTTAAGGTGAAAATAGATGTCATAAAAAACATTGGTGACGTGAAGGAAGCTCATATTTTCAAACTATACATGTTCAGTGTAACAGAATTTTAGCAAAACAAAATTTTTTCTTTATTTATGGAACTGATGATTCTCTGGAATTTAATCACAGGTGCCTATTGCTAATTCTTTGTTTCTCTCAATATTACAGTCACAAAATACTCATAGAAAAATTGTCACAGAAAAGCAATTAGTCATTACAAGGCAATCGCAGTTAATTGGCCACATTGAAGTTATTCTTAAACACACACACAAAAAGCAATATTTTGAGCTTCTTATAAGGACAATTCATAAATTAAAGCACTCGATCAAGATAGGTAATATACTTTACACGCTTGTCTATTTGTCATAAAGAATCTCTCCTAAAAGATGAAAGAAGAATGCATATAGAGTTTAACACAAATCATTTACACATTGGCCTTTTGATACTGAATAGCATTAGAAATAATCCATTGGACACTTTGCTGAATTGAAAAGAAATTAAAAATATGATTTTATCGGTAAGTCTTTTAAAATTTGACTTACCTTTGCATTGGGGGAATAGCCCCAATTGCAGTGGAAAAAGAGTTTTTAATATGTAGAAGAAAAGTCAGGTAAATATTATTTGCATCCATTATTGAAAAAAACTGCACACTTATAGGATCATCTAGAGAAGCTGTTAAATTTTCTTTGAATAATTTAAAAAAGAATGGAGACATTTATTTCCAATCTCTGAGCTCAATGGATGACTTCTGTAACACCTTCTCATTCAGAAAGCCTGTCTATCCCTGTCAGGACTCTTCTCACTCCATGTCTCTTAGAGTGGGGCAGATGGAGCAGATTTTTCTCCCAAAAAATAGTACAGTGAGAGAGCAAAGGGTTTCTACTAGATGTTTTTTCTTTGTTACGTATGTGACCACAGGGAGTTGTTATTGTTAAGGGTTTCTTGAGAGAGCTTTCTCATGTATAAAATCGTATCTTCACAAGAAAAAAAACTGACATCCTGATCCAACTCCCATATGGAGGAAATAAGTAATTGGGTTTCAATAAATCCAGGTAATTTAAAATTCAATATAAAGATGGATAGTTTTCAAAAACCGTATTGATCCTTGCTCCTGTTTCTTACTGTATATATTAAAGTTAAATTTATAAACGAACATTACTCAGACGCATCCAAATGCACACTGTTTTTTCCCCCACAGCAGGGTCAAAACAGCAGCAAGTAAGCAGGTCTGCCTGAGCAGTTAACTGTCAAGACTCCTGCTGTTGCTATGCTATGGCAATTCCTGTAAGTTAGATTTATAAAAAGAAATTGCTTATGGAAAGGCTTAGATTTCTGGGTCCATGTGCCTGAAATTAAGGTTCTGGTTCTGACTTGCATTTCTTTCTAGGAAATTTGCTTGGTGGTTCACTACCTATCTTGAGCCAAAGTCTCTTCCTGCTTCAAGGGGTCCTTAGGATCCCTCATGCTTACAGGCTTCAGATAGGCCTTTAGTAATTGCACACTAGAGTAGTTCTTTGGAGGTTTATGTTGGTCGAAGTAGAATCAAATAAAGTTCTTCCTTTGGATTTCTTTTTTGGATATATAATAATTTGGGGATGCGGGCACAGTAGGTGAGCTGCTCAGATGGTCTGGGTTTGAAATGTACCAGTAGGTCTTCCCTATTAATTAATTTAAAAATCTCTAAATCATAGACTTCTGAATTTAATCAAGGTATTTGGATTTGTATAATCATATTCCCTTGGTGGTATTTTTGGTCTGCATTTATATTGCCTTCAAGGCACAAAAGCAGAAAGTCAAAAAAATTGATTTTTAAACATATAGTAAGTTATTCATATATAAAATTTCTAGAAAAGGTCTGAAAATTATTTATAACAATTATTTATTAGAATTAGATAGTATTTTAATTAAATAAGTTTCAGCAGCAATACCTAAAAAGGCTAGGTGAGAGATAATTTGAACCATTATAAAATAAAATAATTTGTCATTGGTCACCAGATGGATATGTACAGCTTAGGCATCCTGAATCCCAAACAGGCTTTGAGTACTAAGAGAGTAACTTTGTTTCCTTAATTATTTTCTTCAACCAATCACATGTGTGTTACAGGAAGATTTTCAAAGAACAAAGAGAAACTGGAGGTTTACCTGTTACATTTATACCATCTGATCTTTGACACCACACTGTTCGGGAAGAGCCCTTCCAAGCGCTGGCCATCCATTTATATTCATAGCACTGTCCATCTGCAGGGAAATAATAAACATTAGCAAAAGCATTCTGTTACCCAGAAGGACAATCATGGGGATAGAGTATTAATAACATATTACTGAAAAGTAATAAGTCTATCTCTGATGATTCAAATGTCATTTTATTGTCCTGAAGTTGCCATGCATATGTTTTAAAATTGCAGCTATATACCTCAATCCCAACTAATTTTGCATGTCTGTTGTCACACTACCTGGTGGGAACCTAGGTTTTTAATTTAATTTTTAAAAAATATTATGAAATAAATATACAGCCAGGTATAGAGAATAACTGTATATATATATCTCCCATCATGCAATTTTAACAAATATTATTTATCCATATTTGCTTCAGTTTTCATTAGCTTGTTGATGAATAAAACATGAGATATAATTGTATTCTTTTCTGTTCTGATCACCCTCCCTGTCTGTCCAGCAATACATACTATTCTGAAGCTGTATGACTTTCTTTACTATGCTTTTAATTTTTTCACTATACACACACACACACACACACACACACACACACACACACACACATAATTACTATATACAGAAATGATACATGGTATTACTTTCATGCAGTCATAAATTTTAAAAATGTATCCTATTCTGTGTAGCATTCTGAAACTTAGTCAATGTTACAGGTGAAATATTTCTAAGTGATTTTAAAAAATGTAGTACAGTCAGTTTATTTTAACCGCTACATAGAATTCCATTGTACTACATAACACAGTTTATTTAGCTATTTTTCTATTAGGTTATTTTTAATTTTGTTATTCAAACAATGACCTGAAGGTCAACCTTGTGCAAATGGCCTGGTGCTTCTTTAAATTACATATCTAGAAGGGAAATTTCTTGGTATCACTGTATGGCTAGCTGAAACTTTATTAAATATTGCTTATTTTTTTCCTGCAAAAGGTGACAATTTACAAATCCATCAGCAGTGCATAAAGATTGCCATTGCTCTAAACACTCATGAAAATTTATAATTTCCAGATTTTAATTTTTTTTGGTTAGTCTTTTGGGTATGGAAATTTATCTTGTCATTTTAAATTAAAGTTCCTTGATTACTAAAGTTATTGAACAGTAACAAAAATGTTTTGGGACATTTGGATCTCCTGGTATGCAAGCTGCTTATTTAAACCTTTGGCCTTTTATGTTTTTTTTCTCATTGAATTGTAGAAATTCTTCATTCTGGAACAGTGATTCTTAAAGTGCGGTTCAGAGACCCTGGGAGACACTGACATTCTTTCAGAGTGTGAGTGAGGATTTCCTCTTTGCAACTACAATCTGTGTAAGGTTGGATTTTCTTTACATACATAAACTAAAATAAGATTGCAGTAAGTTGAATGCAGAAGCAGATAAGAGAATCCAGCCAGCTGTCTTAGGTTAGACTTCATAGAGATTTGCAAAAATCCAAACAAGACCACTCTTGTCATTAAAGTTATTTTCCATTTGTTATGGTGAACTTATTTTGCAGGAAATTTGTTATTTATAGTAACATACAATTTTGTTTTTTGATCACTTTAAATAAATTTATAAATATTGTAAGTTTTCTATTTTTAAAATTATACATGTCAGAAAAGAACAGTTCTTTCAGGTCCTCAACAATTTTAAGACTATTCACTTGTTTTGGATCAAAAAGTTCTAGATTTGCCATTCTAGACATGAATCCTTTGAAATTAATTGGCTTCATAAGTATATTTTTCAAGTTTGTGGCTTGTCCTGTAAACTACTGTGTAGAAGTTTTAAATTTTAATTTAAAGAAATTTAAAATGTTTTCCATTTTTGTTTGTGCTTTTGGTGTCATATTTAGGAAATTCTTCTCTACCTTGAATTCATGAAAATATCCTCATATTTAGTATTTACAGTTTGTTCTTCGGTCTATAATTTATCTAAGATATAGTTTTGTATGTCATGTAAGCTAAAGATTTTTTTTAAAAACTTGATATGGATAACACATTTTGGCAATATTATTCATCCACTCATTCTCCCACTGACTTTCCCTCTGCCACTTACCTATATAGGAATTTGTCCTGGAGATTCTCTTTTCTATTCTTTTAGTCTAATGGCTTAATTGTTGATCAATTACCCTTTTTAACTATTGATGCTTTAGAGTAAGTCTTGATATAAAGCCATGTAAGTCCCTTGAATTATTCTCCCACTTTTCCTTCTTAAAAACATTCTGGGATCTTCTTGGCCTTTAACTCCTCTGAGTTAATTTTAGGATCAATTTCTCAGATTACATTAACAACCTGTTCAATTGCATAGATTTTATAGGTAAATTTGTATAAAATTTACATGTTATAATATTGAGGCTTTTTATCCATAAACATTTTCACCACCGTTTTAGTTTTATGTCTTCCAATAAGATTTTATAATTTTTCATACCTATCTTACATGATTTTTGTTGCATTTATTTTTTATAGTTTTAGTTTTATTGTCAATGCAGTTTTTTCCAATTCAATTTTATAACAGTTTTTCTGGTAAAAAAAAAAAAAAGACTATTTATTTTGTGTATTGGTTTTTAAATTGTACAATGTTTCTGAATTTTCTTACTTCCAAACAGTTGTCTATAAATTATCTTGTCTAAAACGTGAAATTCATATACTATGAGAATAATTTTATTTTTTCACTTTCAGTTCTTAAACTTCTGATTACACTTGGCTGGAACCTCCTTCACTAGGTTGAAAATAAGCGGCAATAGTGGTATCCTTGTTCTGTTATTGATTCCAAGAGCCTGCCTCTAATGTTTCCCCATGTATTACGATGTTTGTGTACATTTTGATAGACCTTATTTATTAAGTAAAAAGATTCTCTTCTAGTCCAAGTTTGGTCTACAAGTTTTTATTGTGAAAGTGAACTGAATTTTAGAAATACCTTTTAATGTGTATTAAAAATTATATATTTCTGTTAATGTGATAAATTATATTAATAGATTTTACTAATATTTGGTTATCTTTGTATTTCAACAATTATAGTCATATTATTAAATATTTGGTTAGCTAATATTTTATTATTATGATTTTGACATCTACTTTCATAAGTAACTATTTTTAACTGGTTTTACTGTCAAGGTTATACTCTCATAGTAACTGGGGGTTTGTTACATAGGTATACATGTGACATGGTGGTTTGCTGCACCCATCAACCTGTCATCTACATTAGGTATTTCTCCTAGTGCTATCCCTCCCCCTTACCCCCACCCCCTCACAGGTACCGGTGTGTGATGTTCCATTCCCTGTGTCCATATGTTCTCATTGTTCAACTCCCACTTATGAGAACATGTGTGATGTTTGGTTTTCTGTTCTTGTGATAGTTTGCTAAGAATGATGGTTTCTAGCTTCACCCATGTCCCTGCAAAGGACATGAACTCATCCTTTTTTATGGCTGCATAATATTCCATTGTGTATATGTGCCACATTTTCTTTATTGAGTCTATCATTGATGGGCATTCATGTTGGTTCCAAGTCTTTGCTATTGTGAACAGTGCTGCAATAAACATATGTGTGCATGTGTCTTTATAATAGAATGGTTCATAATCCTTTACGTATATACCCACCCAGTAATGGGATTGCTGGGTCCAATGGTATTTCTGGTTCTAGATCCTTGAGGAATCACCACACTGTCTTCCACAATGGTTGAACTAATTTATACTTCCACCAACAGTGTGAAAGCATTCCTGTTTCTCCACATCCTCTCTAGCATCCATTGTTTCCTGACTTTTAAATGATCACCATTCTAACTGGTGTGAGATGGTATCTCATTGTGATTTTGATTTGTGTTTCTCTAATGACCAGTGATGATGAGCTTTTTTTCATATGTTTGTTGGCTGCATAATGTCTTCTTTTGAGAAGTGCCTGTTCATATTCTTTGCTCACTTTTTGATGGCATTTTTTTTTCTTGTAAATTTGTTTAAGTTCTTTTTAGATTCTGGATATTAGCCCTTTGTCAGATGGATATATTGCAAAATTTTTCTCCCAATCAGCAGGTTGCCTGTTCACTCTGATGATAGTTTCTTTTGCTGTGCAGAAGCTCTTTAGTTTAATTAGATCCCATTTGTCAATTTTGGCTTTTGTGCCCATTGCTTTTGGTGTTTTTGTCATGAAGTCTTTGCCCATGCCTATGTCCTGAATAGTATTGTCTAGGTTTTCTTCTATGGTTTTTATGGTTTTAGGTCTGAGGTTTAAGTCTTTAATCCATCTTGAGTGAATTTCTGTATAAGGTGTAAGGAAGGGGTCCAGTTTCAGTTCTCTGCATATGGCTAGCCAGTTTTCCCAACACCATTTATTAAATAGGGAATCTTTTCCCCATAGATTGTTTTTGTCAGGTTTGTCAAAGATCAGATGGTTGGAGATGTGTGGTGTTATTTCTGAGGCCTCTGCTATGTTCCATTGGTCTATATATCTGTCTTGGTACCAGTACCATGCTGTTTTGGTTACTGTAGCCTTCTAGTATGGTTTGAAGTCAGGTAGCATGATGTCTCCAGCTTTCTTCTTTTTGCTTAGGATTGTCTTGGCTATGCGGGCTCTTTTTTTGTTCCAGATGAAACTTAAAGTAGTTTTTTTCTAATTCTGTGAAGAAAGTCAATGGTAACTTGATGGGGATAGCACTGATTTGGGCAGTATGGCCATTTTCACAATATTGATTCTTCCTATCCATGATCATGGGATGTTTTTCCATTTGTTTGTGTCCTCTCTGATTTCCTTGAGCAGTGGTTTGTAGTTCTCCTTGAAGAGGTCCTTCACATCCCTTGTAGGTTGTATTCCTAGGTATTTTATTCTCTTTGTAGCAATTGTGAATGGAAGTACACTCATAATTTGGCTGTTTTTCTGTTATTGGTGTATAGGAATGCTTGTGATTTTTGCACATTGATTTTGTATCCTGAGACTTTGCTGAAGTTGCTTATCAGCTTAAGGAGATTTTGGGCTGAGATGATCGGGTTTTCTAAATATACAATCATGTCATCTGCAAACAGAGACAATTTGACTTCCTCTTTTACTATTTGAATACCCTTTATTTCTTTCTCTTGCCTGAATGCCCTGGCCAGAACTTCCAATACTACATTGAATAGGAGTGGTAAGAGGGGGCATCCTTGTCTTATGCCAGTTTTCAAAGGGAATGCTTCCAGTTATTGCCCATTCAGTATGATATTGGCTGTGGGTTTGTCATAAATAGCTCTTATTATTTTGAGATGTTTCATCAATACCTAGTTTATTGAGAATTTTTATCATGAAGGGGTGTTGAATTTTGACAAAGGCTTTTTCTGCATCTATTGAGATAATCATGTGGTTTTTGTCATTGGTTCTGTTTATGTGATGGATTATGTTTACTGATTTACATATGTTGAACCAGCCTTGCATCCCAGGGATGAAGCTGACTTGATTGTGGTAGATAAGCTTTTTGATGTGCTACTGGATTCAGTTTGCCAGTATTTTGTTGAGGATTTTCGCATCAATGTTCATCAGGGATATCGGCCTGAAATTTTCTTTTTTTTGTGTGTGTGTGTCTTGGTATCAGGATGATGCTGGCCTCATAAAATGAGGTAGGGAGGATTCCCTCTTTTTCTATTGTTTGGAATCGTTTCAGAAGGAATGATACCAGCTTCTCTTTGTACCTCTGGTAGAATTTGGCTGTGAATCCATCTGGTCCTGGACTTTTTGTGGTTGGTAGGCTATTGATCAGTGCCTCAATTTTAGAACTTGTTGTCTATTCAGGGATTCAACTTCTCCCTGGTTTAGACTTGGGAGGATTTATGTGTCCAGGAATTTATCCATTTTTTCTAGATTTTCTATTTTATTTGTTTAGAGGTGTTTATAGTATTCTCAGATGGTAGTTTGAATTTCTGTGGGATCACTGGTGATATCCCCTTTATCATTTTTTATTGCATCTATTTGATTGTTCTCTCTCTCTTTTCTTCTTTGTCTGGCTAGCAGTGTATCTATTTTGTTGATCTTTTCAAAAAACAAGCTCCTGGATTCATTGATTTTTTAAAAGTTTTTTGTGTCTCTATTTCCTTCAGTTCTGCTAGCTTTTGAATTTGTTTGCTCTTGCTTCTCTAGTTCTTTTAATTGTGATGTTAGAGTGTAAATTTTAGATCATTCCTGCTTTCTATTGTGTGCATTTAGTGCTATAAACTTCCCTCTGGTACTTTGTGTCTGTGTTCTCATTGCTTTCGGAGAATATCTTTATTTACCCAGTAGTCATTCAGGAGCAGGTTGTTCAGTTTCCATGTAGTTGTGCAGTTTTGAGTGAGTTTCTTAATCCTGAGTTCTAATTGGATTGCACTGTGATCTCAGAGACTGTTTATGATTTCTGTTCTTTTGCATTTGCTGAGGAGTGTTTTACTTCCAATTACGTGGTCAATATTAGAATAAGTGTGATGTGGTGCTGAGAAGAATGTATATTCTGTTGATTTGGGGTGGAGAGCTCTATAGAAGTCTATTAGGTCTGCTTGTTCCAGAGCTGAGTTCAAGTCCTGAATAGCCTCGTTAATTTTCTGTCATGTTGATCAGTCCATTATTGACAGTGGTGTGTTAAACTGTGTGGGAGTCTAAGTCTCTCTGTAGGTCTCTAAGAACTTGCTTTATGAATCTGGGTGCTCCTGCATTGGGTGCATCTATATTTAAGATAGTTAGCTCTTCTTGTTACATTGATCCCTTTACCATATTTAATGCCCTTCTTTGTCTCTTTTGATCTTTGTTGGTTTAAAGTCTGTTTTATCAGAGACTAGGATTGCAACTCCTTTTTTTTTTTTTTTTTTGCTATTTGCTTGGTAAATATCCCTCCATCCCTTTATTTTGAGCCTATGTGTGTCTTTGCAGGTGAGATGGGTCTCCTGAACACAGCACACTGATAGGTCTTGACTCTTTATCCAATTGCTGGTCTGTGTCTTTTAATTGGGGGCATTTAGCCAATTTACATTTAAGGTTAATATTGTTATGTATGAATTTGATACTGTCATGGTGATGGTAGCTGGTTATTTTGCCTGTTAGTTGATGCAGTTTCTTCATAGTGTTGATGGTCTTTACAATTTGTTACGTTTGTGGTACCAGTTGTTCCTTTCCATGTTTAGTGCTTCCTTCAGGAGCTCTGGTAAGGCAGGCCTGGTGGTGACAAAATCTCTCAGCATTTGCTTGTCTGTAAAGAATTTTATTTCTCTTTCACTTATGAAGCTTAGTTTGGCTGGATATGAAATTCTGGCTTGAAAATTCTTTTCTTTAAGAATGTTGAATATTGGCCCCCACTCTCTTCTGGCTTGCAGGGTTTCTGCAGAGAGATCCACTGTTAGTCTGATGGGCTTCCCTTTGTGGGTTCTCTCTGGCTTCTCTCTGGCTGCCCTTAACATTTTTTCCTTCATTTCAACCTTTGTGAATCTGATGATTATGTGTCTTGGGGTTGCTCTTCTCGAGGAGTATCTTTGTGGTGTTCTCTGTATTTCCTGAATTTGAATGTTGGCCTGTCTTGCTAGGTTGGGGAAGTTCTCCTGGATAATATCCTGAAGAGTGTTTTCCATTCTTCCCATCACTTTCAGGTACACCAATCAAAGGTAGATTTATTCTTTTCACATAGTCCCATATTTCTTGGAGGCTTTGTTTGTTCCTTTTTATTCTTTTCTCTCTAATCTTGTCTTCCTTTATTTCATTAAGTTGATCTTCAATCTCTGATATTGTTTCTTCTGCTTTATCAATTTGGCTATTGATACTTGTGTATGCTTCACGAAATTTTTGAGCTGTGTTTTTCAGCTCCATCAGGTCATTTATGTTGTTATCTAAACTGGTTATTCATGTTAGCAATTCTTCTAACCTTTTTTCAAGGTTCTTAGCTTCCTTGCATTTGGTTAGAACATGCTCCTTTAGCTCAGAGGAGTTCATTATTACCCACCTTCTGAAGCCACCTTCTGTCAATTCGTCACTCATTCTCTGTCCAGTTTTGTTCCCTTGCTGGTGAGGAGTTGTGATCCTTTGGAGGGGAAGAGGCATTCTGGTTTTTGAAACTTTCAGCCCTTTTGAGCTGGTTTCTCCCCATCTTCGTGGATTTATCTACCTTTGGTGTTTGATTTTGGTGACCTTCGGATGGGGTCTCTGAGTGGATGTCCTTTTTTATTGATGTTAATGCTATTCCTTTCTGTTTGTTAATTTTTCTTCTAACAGTCAGGACCCTCTGCTGCAGGTCTGCTGGAGTTTTCTGGAGGTCCACTCCAGACCCTGTTTGCCTGGATATCACCAGCAGAGGCTGCAGAACAGCAAAGATTTCTGCCTGTTCCTTCCTCTGAAAACTTCATCCCAGAGGGGCACCTGCCAGATGCCAGCCAGAGCTCTCCTGTATGAAGTGTCTTTTGTCCCCTACTGGGAGGTGTCTCCCAGTCAGGAGACATGGGGTCAGGACCCACTTGAGGAGGCAGTCTGTTCCTTAGCAGAGATCAAATGGGAGATTTGCTGCTCTCTTCAGAGCCATCAGGCAGGGATGTTTAAGTCTGCCTAAGCTGCACCCACAGTGCCCCTTGCCCCGGGTGCTCTGTCCCAGGGAGATAGGAGTTTTATCTATTAGCCCCTGACTGGGGCTCCTGCCTTTTTTTCACAAATGCCCTGCCCAGAGAGGAGGAATCTAGACAGGCAGTCTGGCCACAGCGGACTTGCTGAGCTGTGGTGGGCTCTGCCGTTTGGACTTCCCGGTGACTTTATTTACACTGTGAAGGTAAAACAGCCTACTCAAGCCTCAGTAATGGCGGACGCCCCTCCCCAGCTCGAGCGTCTCAGGTCAACCTCAGACTGCTGTGCTGGCAGTGAGAATTTCAAGCCAGTGGATCTTAGCTTGCTGGGTTCTGTGAGTGTGGCACCTGCCCAGCCAGACAACTTGGCCCCCTGGCCTCAGCCCCCTTTCCAGGGCAGTGAATGGTTCTGTCCTGCTGGCATTCCAGGTGCCACTGGGGTATGAAAAAAAGCTCCTGCAGCTAGCTAGGTGTCTTCCCAAATTGCCACCCAGTTTTGTGGTTGAAACCCAGGGCCCTGGTGGCATAGGCACCAGAGGGAATCTCTTGGTCTGTGGGTTGCAAAGACTGCGATGTATCTGGGCTGGAGTACACCATTCACAGTCTTTCACAGCTTCCCTTGGCTAGGGCAAGGAATCCCTGACCCCTTGCACTCCCCAGGTGAGGCAATGCCCCACTTTGCTTCAGCTTGACCTCCATGGGCTGCACCCACTGTCCAGTGAGTCCCAATGAAATTAATTGGGTACCTCAGTTGGAAATGCAGAAATCACCTGTCTTCTGCATTGATCTTGCTGGGAGCTGCAGACCAGAGCTGTTCCTATTTGGCCATCTTGCCCAGAATCTCAACTTTTTTTTTTAAGTTTTCACATAGGGAGATCCTGGATCCAAGATGGCCAAATAGGAACAGTGCCAGTCTGCAGCTTCCAGTGAGGTTGATGCAGAAGGTGGGTGATTTCTGCATTTCCAACTGAGGTACCTGGCTCATCTCATTGGGACTGACTGGACAGTAAGTGCAGCCCATGGAGGGTGAGCTGAAGCAGGGTGGGGTGTTGCCTCACCTGGGAAGTGCAAGGGGTCAGGGAACTCTCTCCCCTAGCCAAGGGAAGCCATGAGGAATGGTGCATTCCGGCCCAGATACTATGCTTTTCTCATGGTCTTTGCAACCCACAGACCAGGAGATTCCCTCGGGTGCCTACACCACCGGGGCCTTGGGTTTCAAGCACAAAACTGGGTGGCTGTTTGGGCAGACACCAAGCTAGCTGCAAGAGTTTTTTTTCATACCCCAATGGGGCCTGGAGCACCAGCAGGACAGAACCGTTCACTCCCCTGGAAAGGGGGCTGAAGCCAGGGAGCTGAGTGGTCTAACTCAGTGGATCCCACCCCCACAGAACTCAGCAAGCTAAGATCCACTGGCTTGACATTCTCACTGCCGGCACAGCAGTCTGAAGATGACCTGTGACTCTCAAGCTTGGTGGGAGAAGGGGTGTATACCATTATTGAGGCTTGAGTAGGCAGTTTTCTCCTCACAGTGTAAACAAAGCTGCTAGGAAGTTTGAACTGGGCAGAGCCCACCACAGCTCTGCAAAGCCCTTGTAGCCAGACTGCCTCTCTAGATTCCTTCTCCCTGAGCAGGGCATCTCTGAAAGAAAGGCAGCAGCCCCAGTCAGGGGCTTATAGATCAAACTCCCGTCTCCCTGGGATAGAGCACCTGGGGGAAGGGGCAGTTGTGGGTGCAGCTTCAGCAGAATTAAACATCCCTGCCTGATGGCTCTGAAGAGAGCAGTAGATCTCACAGCACAGTGTTTGACCTCTGCTAACGGTCATACTCTCTCCTGAAGTGGGTCCCTGACCCCTCTGACCCCTGTGTCTTTGACTGGGAGACACCTCTCAGCAGGGGTTGACAGATGCCTCATACAGGAGAGCTCTGGCTGGCATCTGGCAGGTGCCTCTCTGGGACAAAGCTTTTAGAGGAAGTAACTGGCAGCAATCTTTGCTGTTCTGCAGCCTCTGTTGGTGATATCCAGGCAAACAGGGTCTGGAGTGGACCTCCAGAAAACTCCAGCAGACCTGCAGCAGAGGGTCCTGACTGTTATAAGAAAAACTATCAAACAGAAAGGAATAGCATTAACCTCAATAAAAAAGGATGTCCACTCAGAGACCCCATCTGAAGGTAACCAACATCAAAGGCAGATAAATCCATGAAGACAAGGAAAAACCAGCACACAAAGTCTGAAAATCCAAAAACCCAAATGCTTCCTCTCCTCCAAAGTATCACAACTCTTCACCAGCAGGGGAACAAAACTGGATGAAGAATCAGTTTGACAAACTGACAGAAGTAGCCTTCAGAAGGTGGGTAATAACAAACTCCTCTGAGCTAAAGGAGCATGTTCTAACAGAATGCAGGGAAGCTAAGAACCTTGAAAAAAGGTTAGACGAATTGCTAATAAGAATAATCAGTTTAGATAACAGCATAAATGACCTGATGGAGCTGAAAAACACAGCTCAAAAATTTCGTGAAGCATACACAAGTATCAATAGCCAAATCGATAAAGCAGAAGAAACAATATCAGAGATTGAAGATCAATTTAATGAAATAAAGTAAAACAAGATTAGAGAGAAAAGAATAAAAAGGAACAAACAAAGCCTCCAAGAAATATGGTACTATGTGAAAAGACCAAATCTACCTTTGATAAGACCAAATCTACCTTTGATTGATGTACCTGAAAGTGATGGGGAGAATGGAACCAAGTTGGAAAACACTCTTCAGGATATTATCCAGGAGAATTTCCCCAACCTAGCAAGACAGGCCAACATTCAAAATCAGGAAATACAAAGACCACCACAAAGATACTCCTCGAGAAGAGCAACCCCAAGACACATAATCATCAGATTCACAAAGGTTGAAATGAAGGAAAAAAATGTTAAGGGCAGCCAGAGAGAAAGGTCAGGTTACCCACAAAGGGAAGCCCATCAGACTAACAGTGGGTCCCTCTGCAGAAATCCTACAAGCCAGAAGAGATTGGGATCCAAAATTCAACATTCTTAAAGAATTTTTAATCCATAATTTCACATCCAGCCAAAGCTTCATAAGCAAAGGAGAAATAAAATCCTTTACAGACAAGCAAATGCTGAGAGATTTCGTCACCACGAGGCCTGCAAGAGTTCCTAAAGGGCACATTCAATATTGAAAGAAAAAACTGGTACCAGCCACTGCAAACATGTAGATCAGTCAGAGTGGTGGGAGAAACTATAGGGAAAGGAGCAGGCCTTCTGAAAGGTGCGAAGGCTCTGCCTGGCTTTGGGGGAGAATAGCCAAAGGCAGCTGTTCTCTGACCCTGAGGCAGAGGGCAAGGAGTAGGTACAAGGGAGTGTAGGGGAATTTATCTTAAACAGGCTTGTTTACTTGTATTGACCAGGAACCGATCTTTGATCATCCACACATGATGTTCCTTGAAAGGGGAACAATAAATGTTAGTTACCCACAGATTGTGTTTGCTCCAGGCTTTTGGCATCATGCCTACACTGAATAAAAGCATGCAGCCCCAGCTTCTCGGGGCTGCACTTTGGCAACTAGAGCCAGGCAGACCCCTAGCTGCTCTTACACTGCATTCCTGTGTCCGAGTACTCATTTCATTCATTGGTTGGCCAGGGTCTGTAGGACAGACCCAGCACAAACATACCAAATTGTAAAGACTATTGACACTATGAAGAAACTGCATCAACTAATGGGCAAAATAACCAGCAAGGATCACAATGACATGATCAAATTCACATATAACAATATTAACCTTAAATGTAAATGGGCCAAATGCCCCAATTAAAAGACACAGACTGGCAAATTGGATAAAGAGTCAAAACCCATTGGTGGGCTGTATTCAGGTGACCCATCTCATGTGCAAAGATACACATAGGCTTAAAATGGAGGAATATTTACCAAGCAAATGGAAAGCAAAAAAAAAGTGGGGGTTACAATCCTAGTCTCTGATAAAACAGACTTTAAACCAACAAAGATCAAAAGAGACAAAGAAGGGCATTACATATGGTAAAGGGATAAATGTAACAAGAAGAGCTAACTATCCTAAATATAGATGCACCCAATGCAGGAGCGCCCAGATTCATAAAGCAAGTCCTTAGAGACTTGCAAAGAGAGTTAGACTCCCACAAAATACTAGTGGGAGACTTTAACACCCCATTGTCAATATTAGACAAATCAATGAGACAGATAATTAATAAGGATATTCAGGACTTGAACTAAGCTGTGGACCAAGGAGATCTAATAGACTCCTACAAAACTCTCCACCCTAAATCAACAGAATATGCATTCTTTTTTTTTTCTTTTTTGAGACAGAATCTCTCTCACTCTGTCACCCAGGCTGTAGTGCAGTGGCACTATCTCGGCTCACTGCAACCTCCACCTCCCAGGTTAAGGTGATTCTCCTGCCTCAGCCTCCCAAGTAGCTGGGACTACAGGCACCTGCCACCATGTCCAGCTGATTATTGTATTTTTAGTAGAGATGGGGTTTCACCATATTGGCCAGATTACAGGTCAAACTACTGACCTTGTAATCTGCCCACCTCGGCCTCCCAAAGTGCTGGGATTACAGGCATGAGCCACCGTGCCCGGCCCAGAATATACAGTCTTCTCAGCACCACGTTGCATTTTTTCTAAAATGGACCACATAGTTGGAGGTAAAACACTCCTTAGCAAATGCAAAAGAACGGAAATCATAAACAGTCTCTCAGACACAGTGCAATCAAATTAGAACTCAGGATTAAGAAACTCACTCAAAACCGCTCAACTACATGGAAACTGAACAACCTGCTCCTGAATGACTACTGGGTACATAACAAAATTAAGGCAGAAATAAGTAAGTTATTTGAAACCAATGAGTTCAAAGACACAACATATCAGAATCTCTGGCACACAGCTAAAACTGTGTTTAGAGGGAAATTTATAGCACTAAATGCTCACAGGAGAAAGCAGGAAAGATCTAAAATCAATACCTTAACATCACAATTAAAAGAACTAGAGCAAGAGTAAACAAATTCAAAAGCTAGCAGAACTCAAGAAATAACTAAGAGCAGAGCTGAAGGTGATAGAGACATGAAACACCCTTAAAAAAAATCAGTCAAGGAGCTGGTTTTTTGAAAAGATCAACAATTTAGATAGATGGCTAGCCAGACTAAGAAAGAAGAAAAGAGAGAAGAATCAAATAGATTCAATAAAAAATGATAAAGGGGATATCACCACTGATCCCACAGAAATACAAACCACCATCAGAGAATACTATAAACACCTCTACACAAATAAGCTAGAAAATTTAGAAGAGAGAAATTCCTGGAAACATACTCCCTCCCTTGACTAAACCAGGAGGAAGTCGAATCCCTGAAGAGACCAATAACAAGTTCTAAAATTGAGGCAGTAATTAGTAGCCTACCAACCACGAAAAGCCCAGGACCAGACAGATCCACAGCCAAATTCTACCAGAGGTACAAAGAGGAGCTGGTACCATTCTTTCTGAAACTACTCCAGACAATATAAAAAGAGGGACTCCTCCCTAACTCATTTTATGAGGCCACCATCATCCCGATACCAAAACCTGGCAGAGACACAATAAAGAAAAACGAATTTCAGGCCAATATCCCTGATGAACATTGATGCGAAAATCCACAATCACATACTGGCACACCGAATCCAGCAGCACATCAAAAAGCTTATCCACCATGATCAAGTCGGCTTCATCCCTGGGATGCAAGGTGGGTTCAACATATGTGAATCAATAAACGTAACCCATCACATAAATAGAACCAATGACGAAAACCACATGATTATCTCAATAGATGCAGAAAAGGCCTTTGACAAAATTCAACACCCCTTCATGCTAAAAACTCTCAATAAACTAGGTATTGATGGAACGTATCTCAAAATATAAGAGCTATTTATGTCAAACCCACAGCCACAGGGCTACAGTAACCAAAACAGCATGGTACTGGTACCAAAACAGATATATAAACCAATGGAACACTACCGAGGCCTCAGAAATAATAACACACATCTACAACCATCTGATCTTTGACAAGCCTGACAAAAGCAATGGGAAAAGGATTCCCTATTTAATAAATGGTGTTGGGAAAACTGGCTAGCCATACGCAGAAAACTGAAACCAGACCCCTTCCTTACACCTTGTACAGAAATTCACTCAAGATGGATTAAAGACGTAAACCCAAGACCTAAAACCGTAAAAACCATAGAAGAAAACCTAGGCAATAACATTCAGGACACAGGCATGGGCAAAGACTTCATGACCAAAACACCAAAAGCCATGGCCACAAAAGCCAAAATTGACAAATGGGATCTAATTAAAGAGCTTCTGCACAGCAAAAGAAACTATCATCAGAGTGAACAGGCAACCTGCTGATTGGGAGAAAAATTTTGCAATATATCCATCTGACAAAGGGCTAATATCCAGAATCTAAAAAGAACTTAAATAAATTTACAAGAAAACAACAACCCCATGAAAAAGTGGGTGAAGAATATGAACAGACACTTCTCAAAAGAAGACATTATGCGGCCAACAAACATGAAAAAAAGCTCATCAACACTGGTCATTAGAGAAATGCAAATCAAAACCACAATGAGATATCATCTCACACCAGTTAGAATGGTGATCATTTAAAAGTCAGGAAACAATGGATGCTAGAGAGGATGTGGAGAAATAGGAATGCTTTTACACTGCTGGTGGGACTGTAAATTAGTTCAACCATTCTGGAACACAGCATGGTGATTCCTCAAGGATCTAGAACGAGAAATATCATTGGACCCAGCAATCCCATTACTGGGTATATACACAAAGGATTATAAATCATTCTATTATAAAGACACATGCACACTTATATTTACTGCAGCACTGTTCACAATAGCAAAGACTTGGAACCAACCCAAATGCTCATCAATGATAGACTGGATGAAGAAAATGTGGCACATATACACCATGGAATAGTATGTAGCCATAAAAAAGGATGAGTTCATGTCCTTTGCAGGGACATGGATGAACCTGGAAACTCTCATTCTCAGCAAACTAACACAGAAACAGAAAACCAAACACTGCATGTTCTCATTCATAATTGGAAGATGAACAATGAGAACACATGGACACAGGGAGGGGAACATCACACACTGGGGCCTGTCGAGGGTAGGGGCTAGGGGAGGGATAGCATTAGGAGAAATACCTAAAGTAGATGAAATAGATGATGGATTGATGGGTGCAGCAAATCACCATGTATACCTATGTAACAAACCTGCATGTTCTGCACATGTACCCCAGAACTTAAAGTATAATTAAAAAAAGAAACTAAATGTAATTCAAATTAAAAAAAGAATATGTTCTTATAAAAAAAAGATTTCACATAAATAGGAGTTGAGGTATTGCTCCTCACAAGAGGGCATTAGCTTCGGGGGTCTGCCTGCAGACCCTGACCCCAGCGATGGATGAATAAAACGTACACTGACACACAGATATTATCTTTTGCCGGTCCTGCTGAGTGTCTGACCATCTACACACCAAGAGAGGTTTGTCACTGCGGCCAGCCCTAATCAGTGAGGGAGACTCACATTTATTAGTTAACAAAAGCTTGAGTCAATGCCATTAGAGGGTAATTGACATTGTGGACTTCTAGAGTAAAAAGCATGTATCAAAGGCTCGTCTTGAGACCACATGGGTAAACAAGCTAACTAGATAACTTCCTCACATCCCGTTGTTTGCTACTCTAATCTATTTAACTAAAGGTAATGGGACTAGGCTGCCTTCCGCCAGGTCTATTACCAAAGTCATGTGAAAACCCTCAGGCCTTCCAAAAGGGTTTTGTGGCTATCATAACTGATATTTTTCCCACCAGCCTGATCAAATCTCAACAAAGAGTTGTCTGTTTCTTTAAATTTTGGGAAAACTCATAATTAAAGCCATTTAAGTTTTAGTTTGTGTGCATATGTGAGTATGTATTTCATAGGTTTGAAAATATGGTGTAGGTTTTTCATTACTCTTGATAAAATATAACCTTCTAAATTATCTTGACATTTTTACTTTTGTTAGAAAAAACTATTCACAGAATTATATTCTATTTTTCTAAACTTTATTTTATTTATGGTAATGAAGACTTTGCTTTTTTTTTCTTCTTCACTGAATTTGCCATGAGCTGGTCTATTTTGTCAGTTTGCTCTAAAAACAATCTATTGGTTTTGTTGATTATTTATTTTCTGTCTCACTGAATTTATACTCATCCATGTTGGTTGCATTCCATTTCCTTTTTACTTTTCTTAAAAATTTATTCAGTTGAGACTCATGAAAAAATGCTCATTATCACTGGCCATCAGAGAAATGCAAATCAAAACCACAATGAGATACCATCTCATACCAGTTAGAATGGCGATCATTAAAAAATCAGGAAACAACAGGTGCTGGAGAGGATGTGGAGAAATAGGAACACTTTTACACTGTTGGTGGGACTGTAAACTAGTTCAACTATCGTGGAAGACAGTGTGACGATTCCTCAAGGATCTAGAACTAGAAATACCATTTGACCCAGCCATCCCATTACTGGGTATATACCCAAAGGATTATAAATGATGCTGCTATAAAGACACATGCACACATACGTTTATTGCGGCACTATTCACAATAGCAAAGACTTGGAACCAACCCAAATGTCCAACAATGATAGACTGGATTAAGAAAATGTGGCACATATACACCATGGAATACTATGCAGCCATAAAAAGGGATGAGTTCATGTTCTTTGTAGGGATATGGATGAAGCTGGAAACCATCATTCTGAGCAAACTATCGCAAGGACAAAAAACCAAACACTGCATGTTCTCACTCACAGGTGGGAATTGAACAATGAGAACAGCTGGACACAGGAAGGGGAACATCACACACTGGGGCCTGTTGTGGGGTTGGGGGAGAGGGGAGGGATAGCATTAGGAGATATACCTAATGTAAATGACGAGTTAATGGGTGCAGCACACCAACATGGCACATGTATACATATGTAACAAACCTGCATGTTGTGCACATGTACCTTAAGACTTAAAGTATAATTTAAAAAGAATTTATTCAGTTGAATGTTTAGTTCATTTTTAACTTTTCTCCCTTCTATAGAAGCATTTAAAGCTTCAAGATCTCCTCTAGTACTTCTTTGCTGCATCCCGTATAACATTTGCTGGATGATGCCTTAGAAGTATGATTCTACACTCTAAGGTGTGCGTGTGGATATCTCTTTTGTCATTGTTCTATTGATTCCTAATTTTATTTCCTTGTCATTTTGGAGTGAATACTTTTCTTTCTTGCCTTGGGAATTATTTTATTTATTGTAACTTTTGACCTTTCTTTACTCTTTACTTATCCTGTGCTGGCATATGGAGTGTTTTACCTAGTTGATAAATTTAGGAAGATCAAATTGACAGAGCAGGTAATTCTATCTAATTCTTGGGCTAAGTCATCTAGCCCATTTGGTTTTTACTGCAAGTATTCTTTTCCAACACTTTAAGCTTTTGTCTCCTACTTTTCAGTAAGAAAGGTGATGTTTTGTCTCCTACTTGCTACTATGTCATATTACTTATTTCAGAACATAAGCAGCATTAAGGGTTGTTTGTTGACCCCACACCCTCTACCAAATAGCAATTCTTTTGCAATTCTTTTGTTTTCGAGTCTTCGTGTGTTGTTTCCCAAACTACGACATTTAATGCTGTGATTCTTGAAGATGTATTGCTTACATTGAGTGAATGATTCTATGTGTGTATACATTCACACAGACATATAAACATAGATGTTTATATATGTTCTAAGTAAAATTTAGATTAAAATCAATTTTTACCAATAATTTGATTTATCCATTTGAAAAAATATAGTAAAATATCACACTTTGCTGTGGATTTGTAATTTTTATTTAATTCTGTCATTTGATTTAAATAAATTGAAGATTGTTAGACTCCTACCTGATCATAATTGTTATAAGTGTACAAATAATGTGCTCCTAATTATCTCAGCCTTCTTGAGCTCATAAAACTGGGAAACATTTTTGCAAAACTCACATCTTATTTATGAAGGGTGGCAGGATTTTCCATCTTTCCAATCTTTAGAATTCAGAATCTTCTCCTTACTTTAGTCCTCAGCCTTAAGTGACATCTGAGTAAATTTTTAAATTATTTATTTATTTATTTTTGAGACGGAATTTCACTTGTTGCCCAGGCTGGAGTGCAGTGGTGCAATCTCAGCTCACTGCAGCCTCTGCCTCCTGGGATCAAGTGATTCTCCTGCCTCAGGAGTAGCTTGGATTACAGGAGCCTGACACCATGCATAATTTTTTTTTTTGGTAGAGTTGGGGTTTGGCCATGTCGGCCAGGCTGGTCTCACAACTCCTGGCCTCAGGTGATCCACCCACCTAGGCCTCCCAAAGTGTTGGGATTACAGGTGTGAGCCACCGCACATGGCCAAATTTGTTTATTTTTAACAGACTATTTTTTTTTAATCTTATGCTTTTGCTTAAGATAGAGTATATGAATGGTAGCACTTACCGTAACATGATTTTGTTTCTAACATCTGCTCTGGGCACAGATGCTGATTCTCTAGTTCTTGTATAATCACTGCTTTGGATCTGACCTGTATTCCACCAAAGCCTAGATCCTCACCATTCACACAGGTCAGCTGACACAGGCTCCAGGAAGACCAGTCCTTCAAATAACAGTCACCTGTAAAACACAGATTTGTAATTTACACCCATATCTACAGAGAAAAGCCAGCCCAATAATCATTTTAATTCCAACCCCAGTGGGCAATGTTTTTAGGTATCCCAGTAACACATAATATTTATAAGATTTAAATAAGCATTTAATATTTATAAATTTGTAATTGTATAACTTTGTATATATATTGTTATTTTCTGTATGGCTATTACTGGTCTATGTGTTGCCTAATGATATCAAAGGTAAATTGTGGCTGACAGTAGCTCATCCACCAGAATTCACCTCTTCTTAGGATACAACAAATATTTGATCAAAACCTACTACCATTCTTGTCATTATCATAGTAAAGTGGTTTATTACACATGAGTTACACTCAAAGAAAGCCTAAATATAAACAGAATTAGTCTTCAAAACACAATTTTGAAAAAGTTTGAAGTCAAAGGCTGACAGAGCTGGTTTTATGTTTTCATTCCTATTTCTTCCCAGAAGAGTGGAGGTGAGAGAGACAACTGAGCAGTCGCAGTACTGGAAATAATGCTCGCTATTTCCTCTGATCTACATCCTCAATCAACTTCTCTTTAAAATAATTATTTATTGAAGGATAACAAACATGTAAAATGATCACATATCACAGATGCACAGATAGCTGAATTTTGATAATCTGATTATATAACCATGTGATCAACACCCAAATCAAGGAATAAAACATTCTCAGGATCTCAAAACCCTCCCTTGTGTGATATATGAAATCATACCATATGTACATTTTTGTGTCTGGCTTCTTTCTCTCATTTATGTTTGTGAGATCCATCATACATTTATGAAGTTCTAATTTCTTCATTGGTACAACTTTCCATTGTGTGAATATATCACAATTTAGATATCCATTCTACTATTGATGGGCATGTGGGGAGTTGTAAATTTTTCCTATCATGTTATTGTAAACATTTCAGTACAAGTCTTTTGATGAACTTATATATGCATTTCTGTTGGGTATGTACCCAGGAGTGCAATTGCTGGGCCATAGTGCATCCATGCTTCCAAAATCTTTAGCCATTTTAAGAACAGAAAAGATTTTATGAAATACACCCTTTCCATTAACCCATCCATTCTTCAGAGTGACTGCTTAGTGATACTTTTCAGAGTACACAGTCAATTATGATAGACACAAATTCACAAGGGTTTCTTATCACTTATTTATTCTAGCCAGGTCATATGAATAATTCATATTGCCTTATATTATGCTGAAGGTGACTGGTATTAGCAGAAAGTTGCCTGGAGATCTGATTAATGGAAAAACTTTTTGTGTCATGCCTAAAAAGTCCTGGTAAGACATGAATTATAGACTAACATATATATACATAATAGCAAAATGGAGTGATTTTTGTAGGCCTTTATTAAAGAATGTAGTTGGTACTCCTGAAGTACAGAAAGTTCTAGTTAATTTTGGAAATGCAAAGGAAAAAGAAACTAGAAAGAATTTCTAAGTAGTCTGAGAAAGTTTTAGAAACACTTTTATTTCCTAGGAAATGTCACTTTGGAGTTACTCAGTTTTTAATTATGTAGGAAAACTGCTAAAGTTAAAAAAATTCCTGTCAATATGAATGTAATAAAATTTCACCTCAGTGATTGAAAATTACATGGAAAGAAAACATACCTTTTCACCAGTAGGCTTTATCTTTGTGGCAATCCACATTTAGCATCATTTATTTTGCAACAAAACATAATAAATCTTTTAATGATAGTCTGTGAGTTATGTAATTATCACCCCTAAGTAATACATGTCAGGCTTCAAAGATTTAATAACAGCAAATGAGAGTGAGATACTCCCTTGTTCTAAACACACTTTTCAATTTTGACCATGTAAACCATTGTGATAACAATAAACTTACCCTATGCCTGCCAAAGATATGACAATTAAACGCATGAAATGTATTTCCTAATTCAGTATTCTACTCTTTAAAGCTTATTAGTTCACATATTGCCAGCTTTCAAAACCCATCATTAGAGAAAACTAGCAAGAGAGGAACTGAAATGAATAGATTGTAATTCAGAAGAGAAGAGCAGCCTTCTCCTAGATTTGCAATTACTTTAATTAAAACAATGTGTTTGCTCTATGTTATCATGGGATCCTGCAATTTTCCTTCACATCATTTACCACAAATTATAATCTTATATATTATGTCACTATTAGATGAGCAATTGTTCTTTCCATTAGAAAGTAAGCTGTAAAAGTTCAGAGTCTGTTGGTCTTCACTGCATCTCTGACCTCGAGTCCAGGGCCTGACCTGTAATTACATTTGACAAATAACAGTCGAATGAATGAGTGAGTGTGCTGCAGGAAGTATAATGAAATCACGTGGGGAGTGTCCATAGTAAGGCATATACCACAGTCTGACAAGATGCCTGTTCTGCTCAATGGTGTGAATGTCACAACAATCCTATTACTGGTGCTGGAGATTTGGTTTTGGAAAAGTAGGCCTTACAACGTTTAGCCAAGGGTCACTTTTTGTTGCCTCTATGGCCATTCAGTACATCAAGGTCCAAAGGTTTGGTCCTTGGCCCTGCCTGGAGCTGTCACCTGCTGCCACAGTCTTAGGCTGGGTCTGCAGTGAAGCGAAATGATTTTATTGAATTGTGTGTGAGATCTTAAATGATATCAGACTAGTTTCAGTAGCAGGAAATCAAAGGGGAATTTCTGGATCAGCAAAAGGTTGTTGGCAGCAACACTTCGCCTGGCTTTAGAAAGTCAGATTTTCTTTTACTTTATTTTTAAATTTTATTTTATTCTATTTTATTTTTTATTGTGATAAGACCGTTTAACATGAGATCTACCCACTTAACACATTTTTAGGTATACAATACAGTATTGTTAACTACAGGCACTATGTCTTACAACGGATCTCTAGAACTTATTCACCTTGCATAGCTGAACCTTTACACTCATTGAGAAGGAGCTGCTATTCAGATTTTTGGTTTTTAAAAATAGTTTAGTTCTTGACCTGAAGTAGATGAAAATATCCATGTGTGCAAAGATCAATACAATAGTTGGATATTTTCAGAGTCTAGGGGGCTTGTCCTCAAAATAACCCCTATCAGGGTTATTTTATTTACTGTTCAATTTCATTCAGTTCATCTTAAACTATACCCTACCATTTTTATCATCTCAAATGATTTTTTTTTTATGAAGGAATAAGTAACTCAATGAGCGAATAAATAGCTAACCCATGTCAGTTTTTCCAGGTTTTAGGGACTCAATCCCATTTACAAATTTTTGTTGATATATGTTATCCACTTTTAAAATTTTCTTAAATCACATCCTTTTATATAGAAAATGTGTTTTATGCCCCATTATTTTGCCAAATTCTTAATTTTTAATATTTTGAGGTCATATTCAAAAGAAAATATTGTAAAAGAGATGCAATTTTAAAATCATAATTATAAGCAAATTGGGAGAATACAAATTTTCCACTTAGGGATAAAATACAGGTAATTCATTTTCAATCTGTTCATTTCCAGTCCACTAATAAATTGTTGCCCCTATCTATATCTTTTTAAAGGATGGGTTTTCTGGCATATTTTGACGTTAAATTTCCTCTACAATTCTCTGCATCAAGCCCACATTCATAAATATTAGCTTATCACTGTCTGCCACTTTTCCCATACTATTTGATATACAAAATTTTCTTTCTACTTTTAGTGCATGCACCCATTGTGTCTAACACTAAATCTGAATAATATCTTTCAATAGTTTCCTCCATACTGCTATTTTGTCTTCCAGTTGTAGATAATCTGTTTTTTTCTTACTGAAGACTTTACTAATTATTTTTCTATATTTTATGTTTTTACTGAAGACTTTACTAATTATTTTTCTATATTTTATGTTTTAACTACATTTATCTAGGTATGAGTTTGTTGTTCATTCTACCCTGGACCCAGGGTAAGCTGTTATTATGAGGACTTAATCTGCTTTTAGCCATTATGTGTTTAAACATTGGCCTCTCTTTCTCTCTTCTGGAAATCCCTAATAGGTTATGTTTTGTCCTTATTTTCTCATCTTTTATTTCATACCTTTTCTGTGGAGCATGGGCTTAAGGCCTTAAATACCATCTCCTACAAATGTTAAAACTCCAGAGGGTGTTGAGAGGCCACATGGGAGACCTGGACTTCACCCCTACCTGGCAGTAATGAGACAGCATCCCATTCCCCACAGGCATAGTGTTGAGCTGTTGGCATAGATATTACTGAATAAGAAGACTGTTGACATCCTGTAACTTATACTTTATATGCAACCCCTTCATGGCCCTTTTTCTAGGAAAAAAGAATATGAATTCTCCTTTGCCGTTGTTACCTGGGCAAGGCTGGGTGCAGGTTTCCTCCAGAACCGTGTTTTTATTACCATCTATAATGAGTTCAATGTCAGCACAGAATTCCTCATCCACCACTTTGCTGAAATCATCAGCTGACCCATCACTTACTACACAAGAAATGTTCCTTGTTCTGGTCCCTTCTCCACACTGGGCCTCCTGGAATGGAGGAAGAAATAACTAATTAGAAAAAGAGAAATACTGCATTAGAGAGCTCATCACTTAGTTATCTCTGCACCATTGACTTTGATTTATGAACATTTAGAGAAGGATTTGAAACCCTAGGGAAGAAGCCCTACAGAGCACTAGCAATAAAGCATACATTGAACAATTTGTTTCCTAGCTAAAGACAGGAAAATAAATTTTCATTAAAATGAATCAGTCTCCAAATGACTTAAAAAATATAGGGCATGGAGTTTTTATTATCAAAACTAATTAAATGGTTATAAAATGGCAAGGTACATACAAATTTTAAGAAGCCTGTCATCTGTGAGCTCTGAAACATATTTCTAACACATTATTTTTATCTGTTTTCCTGCAGATAAAGTCTCTGCAGATAGAGTACACACTTCCTTACAACTTGAGATTTGATACCTGCACTTGGCATGGAGACCACTGGCCATATTGCCACCGATAACAAGGCTTCACTGGGCAGGGTTTGGACTGGTCCATCAGGGAAGGGCATGGTCTTCCATCACCTTGAAAGGGCTGGGTCACTGTTCGTCTTCGGATCATTTTTCCTTTAAGAGATACAAAGTGATGCAACTTTAATATATGTTATGGTTTTGCAAGCATGTATCTCATTGGGAGAAGGCATCACAGTGATATCTCCCGAGGCGATCCAGGAACAAGTAAGGCTTAGATGTTTTGGAAAGAAAGACAACCAATCCAACCTTTCTGAAGATTATCTGATATGAGTTAAAGCAAGAGGGATATTTTATTTCATATTCCTTGACCATTAGCCTAATATAAGTTATGGTACAAACAAACCTGTCAGGCCACATGTTTGAGAACATTCTGACCAAGGAGACCAATCAGAAAGCTGACAGTTCACAGGGCATTCCACCATGCAGGACGTGTTCATCTGCCAGTTCTTCTCCAAGCCAAGCTGGAAGAACAGAGGTAGATCAGGATGTATATTCTAAATTGGGGGAGGGAGCCAGAGAACGAGGTGACAAGAGAGAAGAGGGGGAGGGAGAAAAAGCAAGCCACATAACAGAATAAAATGTTACCTGGAGGACAAACATCCAAACTATTAAAAGTATAAAGTGGTTTGACCTAGGAGAGTGTAAGTTAGAGGCACAGGATGAAAGAAGGGGCCCATTGAATCTATACTTATGTATTGTTTGAGTGTTTTCAATAAGCAACGAAAAAAAGTAGATTTAACCTCCAAATTGGTTGAATTTCCCTAAATGAGGAACAAATAAATATAAGCATAAATACTTTCCATTAAGTAAAAACTAATATCATCAATATTTTGATCTACAACTACTGTATCTTAGAGATATTATTTATTTTTACATATCTTAAACTGAAAAGCAAAAGGAAAAGGTTCTAAACATAAATTCATACTCAAAACTAGTGATATCATGTATTGAAATAATATAAAACATCAGCTATCTTTTAAAGAAATATGGGTCGCCAGAGTTTTTTTGATTATGAATATTTTATGTGCATTTTTTAAAACAAAGATTTTCACTTCTAAAACTCAACTGTGGTATAATTCAGTTATGTTGGTGTCAAACCTTCTCATCAGATAATAATGTTGTGCCATTTTATTGGCATTTGGGTTCCATTACTTATTTAAATATTCTGCTTTAAAAATAGAAGATGAGGTTTCAAATTCTTCTACTGTATATTCCGACATTTAAAATCTCTATGGTACAAAGTAGCATTGAAATAGGAAAATGTCAGCCGGTGCTGTGGCTCATGCCTGTAATCCCAGCACTTTGGGAGACCGAGGTGGGCGGATCACCTGAGAGCATGATGGCCAACATCGAGAAACCTCACCTCTACTAAAAAAAATATAAAAATTAGCTGGGATTGGTGGTGCATGACTGTAGTCCCAGCTACTTGGGAGGCTGAGGCAGGAGAATTGCTTGAACCCAGGACGTGGAGGTTGCAGTGAGCTGAGATGGCACCACTGCACTCCAGGCTGGGCAATAGAGCAAGACTCTGTCTTAAAAAAAAAAAAAAAAAAAAGAAAAAGAAATAGGAAAATGTAAGAGCTTGTTAGGAGAATATAAGTTTTTAAAACTAGTAATTCTTGAAATTTCCAAGACCTTTTTTATTTCTGCATGAAAGAGAAGTTTATATTTTCTAATTTATACAGCAGATAATGGCAAAAATTTATTTTGAAACATTACATTGTGTCTCAAGTATAGCTCTTAGCTCTAAGTTATCCACTGAGAGAGGATCAGATCAAAGCTTTGTGTAATACATCTCTCTGCAGGCACTCCCGTTATATTCTACACCAGTAATACTTGACAGAGCTGAGTATTTGGTATGAAAACTTTTACCATATCACTCAATTGAAGCCTCATAAAGCCTCTTAAAAGTCATGGGAGGTTGGAGATAGGAATCTTGAGGTGATATGATAAAAATAAGTGTTACATTTAAGGTAAATAATAGTTTCATGGGGAGAGTTTGAATCACAGGATTCAATTAGTACTGACTTACATCTCCACCACTTACACATTTTAGTCTTGTACTACTTTTTTCCTTACATTGATCATATTTCTCTTTTAATTTACTCTCTCATTTACCTAAACATGTGTCTAAATAAATTAAAAAGAAATCTATTCAAAGATCTAAGATATAGGAAAGAAGAAACCAATTACTAGGTATCCAATGAGTAAATGTCTGAAAAACACTGAAGATAAAAATACTACATAAATGCTAGTTAGGTTTAACTCTAATTTTCCTCTTTGTTGGATAATAATGCCATCTTTCTTTGTGGCTGTTAGGGAAGCAGCAAGTGTTACCTACTGATATGGCACTGAATGCAGGATTGCACAGTTGAATTTTAAGTCCTTGAAGATAGTGTTTGCTAGAATGTTAAAACTAGGAGTCCCTAATTGCCATGCAACATTCAAATATTATAATATTTGCACATAAACTTAAAGTTATCTAGGCTCCCATATAATTAAAATTAGTTATTTCCCAGGTTTTTACTCATATTCGATGTAAGAAATCAAGAATTCGGTTTACAGCTTTGTCTTTTAATCATATGAAATGGTTTAAAATTGGTCATGTATGCTTAGGTTTCAGCTTTCGCAAAGCTCTCAGTTATTTATTTTACATTTCATTCCGACCAAGGAGTACATTTATGTTTGCAAAAAAAAGGACATATTAATCAACCAGAAGTAGATCACAGCAAGCTCTCCAGCCAGTATATGACCATTATCTTCATTAATACTGATGTTCTTTTTTTTTTTGAGATGGAGTTTTGCTGTTGTTGCCCATGCTGGAGTGCAATGGTGCGATCTTGACTCATGGCACCCTCTGCCTCCTGGGTTCAAGCGATTCTCCTGCCTTAGCCTCCTGAGTAGCTGGGATTACAGGCATGTGCCACCATGCCCGGCTAATTTTGTATTTTTAGTAGAGATGGGGTTTCTCCATGTTGGTCAGGCTGGTCCTGAACTCTCAACCTCAGGTGATCCGCCCGACTCAGCCTCCCAAAGTGCTGGGATTAGAGGCTTAAGCCACCCCACCCGGCTCAATACTGACATTATTCTTATAATGCTTATATTGCTTCAATGTTATTGGTTACAAAACTAAAATGATTCAAGTGTGAAATTTCCAATTATTCAAGTTTAAATAATGAATACATTACGTAACGTTACAAGGTTATAGCAGGAGGCATTTATTAACTAAACAAATTTGTGTTTTCAATACATGTGGGTGCTCTGCTCTCATGAACAGAGATGTAAGAAAGTTAAGTTAGGTCCACATGATAAACATATCAAATGAATTAAAATATTTCTGTTTAGAGTTTTCCCCTAGGCATAGGAACAATTTACTGCGGGCTATAATAACCCCAGGATGTGTAGACAGAAGACATGGTGACTGTGTATACTAAACTCTAATGAGGTTACAAACCACTTCTAGTCTATTCCAGATCTATTGAGGCTCCCACTTATCTTGGTTGGTATTTGACCCAGTGGACCTCAGATGCACGGAGAGTCAACATTTGTCATGTTTTTGGTATGGAAATTAGACAAAATTATTACAACATAAAGTGTAGCTTCATAAAAACTAAGAAAGGACAACAACTATGTTTCTTCACATTTCAGAAGCTCACATCTAGGTATGACATTACTTTAATCAATTAGATAATACCAGCTACAATTCTCTGTACCTAGAAGATAGTAATGGCTGATTTCATTCCTTTGTTTGAATTTGAGGCTTTCTCTTAATCAGACCTGAGTACTTAGATGGTCACAGCTGGGTATTAGATCCTAATATCAAAATCTGCTATGAAACCACATGTGATCAATGTTTAGCAACAAAGAGAATAAATGATGGACCTTGGCAGGTGTCCCAGGCACTACACAAAATTCACATCAAATTACAAGATGATAAGTAGTCTGATTAAAATTTATTGCTTTTATTCACCTTACTTATTGTTCCCCAAGCATTTCTTTCAGAATAGGCTAATTAGCATACCTTTGGGCTCCAAGCAGAAGAAAATACAGGAAATTATATGTAGGAATCAGTAGTGTTGGACATTGTGTCTTTTCAAGAACATACTTAACAGCCTGTGAATAGTGCAGAAAAACATCTGCTGGCAATGAGCTGCATGGAGCACAGGTCACTTGGCTCAGCATGAATTGAAATTATTAGGGAAGAATTTACTCGCGAAGATATAACACAGAATCCACCTACCTCTTCACAATATTTCAGGTCAACTGACTTGCCATCACTTCGAACACAATCCAACATCCTTGTTTTTATTCCATTTCCACAAACTGCCTTCTCACTCAGCTGACATGTACTCCAGTCTGAAAAAAAGGGAAGACCATCAGAACAGAAGGCTAAGTATGAAACAGATTTCAAATGAAACTCTGATGACCTGAATCCCATATTTAATTCACAACTGCTTCCTAAAGCCCCATAATCAATCACCCCCCATGCAGAGCATATGGGTCCCAGCTTTGAACATATTAGGAGTAAAATGGAATTGCTGGGGTTGCACATAGCTACAGGGATTATTCTTAAAGGCAGATGTCTACTCGAAAATCTTGATGGCTAGCCGTTTGGTGACACTGTAAAAATGGCTTTGGCCTACAGATAAATGTCACTTAAAAACTTTTTTTCCCAATAAAAATATAATTTAAAATCTTAGTATTACTTTTAGCAAAATAATCATAATTGTGACAGATGGTACTTTAACTGTGTAGTTATATTCAAATAAAACATACATTTTATTTCTTATCCATATTTAGAATGCAAGAAAATGCATACGTTTATTAAAGTGATAAAAATCACTTTGGCCATATTTATTAATTCTCTTATTTTATGTCTTTTGCAAGAAGACATAAAAGACACCTCTTTCCCTGGGTAACATAGCACGTCCCAGGTAACTTTGATTTTTTTTGTATCATCAAACGAAACTGAAGAGAAAAACCAAAAGAAACAGAAAACCAATATGACTGTTATGTGTCTTGTACAGTTTCTTGAGTTTGTTTCGGAGTGAAAATTACTTGGGAAAAATTCCAAAGTAAGCTTTGGTGTTGTCCCAATTCATATAAACCAATAAAAGATTTTCTTTCCTAGAGTATGCACCTTGATGGTATTAAATGAGTTTTAGGGGAAAAATGCAACTTATAATAAACCTGTTTTTCTGAAAATACTCATCAATTTTTACCTGCACCTTTTATAGCATTGATTTATAATCTTTGGCAAGTTTAAGATTGCTGACTAATCATGTTTATAAACTGCCCACACCTCACGAATTGTTGCCCCAGTATGTTTTAGCAATTAAGCATCTTCTGAAAAAGAAAGACATTTTTGAATAAATCTGATACCTGTGCCAAAAATACTTTAGATTCCCCTTCCCAAAGTGAGAGGTTGTCTTATGTAGGAACACAGCATATTCACAACCTACTTTAAGGGCTAGTGTCTGTGTGACATTTTCATTTCCTCTATCTTAGTGTTTACTAAAAAAAAAAACCCAGATAAGTATTTCTGTCATTTAATATGTAATTATTTCTGGGAAAGTAAGCAGCATATCCAAAAGGCACACAGATAGAGATGAACTATACTGACAGGAATGCTTCAGAGCTGACAGACACAGGATTTGGACTTAACTCTGTGATCAGATGATGATCCATGTACCTGTTACATTATAATCATAGTGGTAGCAGTTTTTGTTCAGGTTACAGAGTTCTTTCTCAACAGCATTAGGGCAAGATCTTCCTTCATCAGCTGGTTGTCTGATGGGATCAGCTGACCTTTGCCGGAAACTGCTTTGATTGCAAGGCTTAAAAAGAACAGTACAAATTCTCAGAAAGGTGAATACTCAGCTACACAACTGGTATATTAGAGACAGCACTGGAGCAGGAGTTAGAACATTTGGGCCACTGGCTAACTCAGAAAAGTCAGTCAACCTCATTATGCCTCAGTTGTTCAATGTATAAAATGAAGGTGTTGAATGAGATTTTGATGTACCATCTAGCTATAAGATGCCATGTGTCAAACGCTAATACACACATCACCTCACACCTATACACACACACACATATGGTGGTCATATTAATTATTATGCTATTATAAAGTTATATGTGTATTATTATATATATAAGTATATGTTTGTGGATTATGTATAGTCTTTTGGGCCTTAAAAGACATTTTAAGAATAACTTTAAATGACTAGGTGTTAGTGACTCTCTTTTTCCTGATGCACACATATACATGCATATAAACAATTCTAATTCTAAATTCTAATTTTAATTCTTAATTTAGAATTGAGAAAAAAATAAAGTTCTACGACCTGCAACTGACCAAATGGACCCCCTCTTGGCCATAGGGACCACAGAGAAACCTTGAAAACTGAGTTCTCGTCCTTTAGGCTTTCTTCCCTAAGGGTTATACAGAAACAAGCCCTTTGGAAAAACTCACTCTACACCTGATCAACCAACTGTCTTGAAACTGCCTTTGCAAAAATTATAACAGTAAGAAAATAATGACAGTAAAAGAGATCTGATCTAACTCACCCTCATCTCGCTTTTCCCTTAGTTATTCCTGGGTTTTCGGGCTGAGCTAACTTGAAGAAACATTTATTTTATAGTTTAAATAACAGGCTTTTCCCCAAACTCAAGTGCCTTTTTAAAGCTAATGAAAGGCCATCAGGCTGGGAGAGGAGAGGAACCTGAATTCTGCTAAGGTGTAGACATAAATGATTGCTAGCTACTCCTGCAGATGACATCACTATAGTAGATTGGCCTTTTGAGATATCTTTTCTGTTTTTTTGCATGTCTAACATCCAGGGCTCTACCTGGACCTGCCAACCCAGTTCCTGTGTGCCCCCCAGAAGAATTCAGCCTGCAGGAGGACAGCTTTGACCCCCTGTGATTTCATCTCTGCCCCAACCAATCAGCAGCAAGAACCCATTACCTGGCAGCCCCACCCCTTCCCCCAAACTGCCTTTGAAAAACCCCTACCTAGGAGCCTTAGACAAGATTGATCTGAGTACTAACTCCATCTTCCATGTATCATGGCTGGCCTTATGTCTATTAAACTCTTTCTTTACTGCAATACTCTGGTCTTTATTTGTGCAGCAGGCAGGAAGAACCCCTTGGGTGGTTACAGCCTGACACTGCCTCTCCCTTTTATGGTTGCAACAAAACAACCAACCAGCATTTCTTCCTAATAAGAAACCACTGACCAAGGAGTGGTTCTGGGCAGTCTATGGAGGATGTACAGTAAGGGTTTCTGTGACCTCTGTTTCACCTTTTGACATTAAAGCACTGAAAATCCCACCCTTGGATCATGCTAATGCCACCATTTTTGGTACATGGGACACATGAGGGGGCATAAAGCTCAATTGCACATGCATATTCTTCTCTTTTTATAAATATTCATGACTCCTCATATAGCTTATTAAATATGTATATTTGGCCACCCTGCTCAACACAAATCACTCTTCCCTTTCCATTCCCTAGATGTGTCTATTTCTGGCTTCTGGCTGGCAGCTATGATTCCCAGCCTGTCGGGATGGCCACCCTGCAGGCTGCAACCCTTTATGAGATGTAAAGCTCTCCTTTCCAAATTTATGAACCTTGTCATTCTTCAGTTGACAACATCTAAAAAGACCGGCTTGCCATTCATCTACTGGTACAGTCTTCTGAAAACAGTTGGTTTCTAAGAACAGTAAGAAACCAGGAACAAGCCTCCATGGACTTTTTAAGGCCTAAAATAATTGCTTCCTCCTCCCCTGCTTCCGTTGCGCTTTGGTCACACCACTGGAATAACACTATGTGTCTTGACATAATGTGTATTATAAAAAGGTCTTGTTCGTTTCTGCAGTGCACTAGGAGAGGACTTAAGTTTTAGATAGCTGTATATTCTCGCTACCTAACACAGTTACTGATAGACAGTAAAAGCTTAATTGCTATCTGTTTAATGAAGGCCTGAGTGAAGAAACAAGGTGAGTTAAAGGTAAAACATGTCAAATTAAATTTAGGCTAACGCTGTCTCCTTACATTCAAGTTCATCCTAAAGGTTTCTTCACACATAGTGAACTATACCCTATTTGGATGTGTAAACAGACTGTAACCTACTCTTGTGCAATCACTGAGTTTCAAATGTGGCCAATTGTTCAAATCATGTTCAAATATGACAAACGTAAAGGAAAGTTTTTAAAAAATCTCAGGATCTCATACTCCCTATGCAAAAGGGAAGGGTAAGCCTGGAGGCTGTCTTGCAACATTCTCTTCCAAATGAATAGGTATTGCTAGCATTGTGCCAGATTCCCATGGAAAGATAAATGGCCTCAGGCATCATGAATAACTTGCTCCCATAGATGATTCATAGGTAAATTCTTTCACGGCCTCCCACAAACAAGGACATACCAATTGTAACTTTAGGTCTACAGTCTAAGTCTAACTCCCAAAACTAAAGTCCGATTCCACACCGATACTATCAATCACAAGCTTATTTTCCCAGGTTCAGAACAAAAACAAACGAGATCAGTCATTCTTCCCTCTACCCAGAGATGCCTGCATAATTGATTCTTCCTCTATTAACTTTTTCTCTTCAAACATTCACCTTACCTTATGTAAAATGTAGATTACGGGGTACTAACTAAAGTCTCACAGGAATATAACTATTTGCCTTAATGCCTGTCTCTCTTCCTGCATGCCTCCACCCATTTAAGGGAATGTATAAACATAAAACCTCCTGAACACCTCTTCAGAAAACCTCCTTGCTTTTTCCCAGATGTGTCCTAAAGCTGGCTTATTAAACTTCGATTGATTGGGACTTTTGCCTTAGTTACTCATTTTGTTTGTCACAAACGTCAAGGTGTAACCAATCTAGCTGTTTCTGAACCTCGCTTCTGTACATCATTTTCTGTATGTCACTTATCTTCTGCCCAAGAATCTTTTCCAACTACGTGGCAGTGCTGGAGTCTCTCTGAACCTGTTCTGGTTTGGGAGGCTGCCCAATTCTTGAACGGTTTTTTGCTCAATTAAACTGTTAAATTTAATTTTTCTGAGGTTTTTCTTTAAAGAAATATAAAGCCCAGGAAGCACAGTTTATTCACCTCATTGAATTTTATTCTTATCCAAACATTCCTATTCGCAAACTCTCAGGAACACAAAATATGCTTCACCAACTCTCTTTTATAAATAATATAGCCTCAATAATTCTTCTAAGATGATTATCCTTGATCATTTAATATAGAAACCTACTGGACAAAGTTCCAGTTTAGTGGTTCATTTTATTAAAATCCCTATTAATAAGTTTAAGAAGGGGCCTGGGTTCAATACTTCCTATTTTTATAAAAATGGAATCTCTTTGTAATACAGTGTCTGACAAAAAATCTCACTGTTATAAACATAGACAGTGTAGCATGTAGCTCAATTATTTGATGTAACTTCAAATCGGATGCTATGAAATTAGAACAGAAAATCAATTGTATATCCTTGTGAAACAGCTGATTATTAGAGTTTAACTTGCATTCCAATCAACTGCCATCTTTGTTCTATTCCTGCTATATCAGTTGTCTGCTAATCAGTATCTTTAACACTGAAATGGAATATCAATTTCTCCTTGGAAAATATGCACCATAAAATCTTCTTTGAAATGGTTTTTTATTGTATTTCAACAAAATAATTCCATATTAGTTATTTTTCTCATGCTTTTGATGCTGTTTTTGAAATGTACAGTTTTACAAAGGTGCCCATGGGTAAGCCAAATGTCTTACATAAGCAGCCAGTTCTGTTTCAAATGACTCTCTTCCCAGAGTCTCGTGGATGAGCCCCTACTGGCTGTTGAAACATAGAAGCTTTGTGTGATTTGAAACTCTCAGCTGGCTTTCCAGGCCCAAAGAGGCACAGAGTCAGTGTGTAAAGAGAGATTCATTGGTGTACAGCTTTCTTCTTCTACTTAGTTTCTTACCCAGTATCTTTTGCTTTTTAATGTTAATACCCCTGCTGCTGTATTCCCACTGTGTGAGAGATTATTCCTACCATTTAAATAAAAGGTATTGGGCAAAATGCAATGGATGACAATAACCTGACACCATTAAAGTACCTTTACTTCATTCATTTTCCCTTTTACCTGGAGGGAATCATTATCACCACTGCAGTTTTTAACATGCTGTGTATTTATAAGGCAAACTGAAGGCCTTTTGTGCTGGATTAGGATGATGGGTTAGTAAAGCTTGCAAGAGATGGAGCTGTTCTAGTGTGAGAGGAAACATTACAGACTTTAAATAGCACAGTCATAGAATGATGTGGCAGAGAAGACACACCTTGCTTTGGTAAACATGGCAAACAAACAGATTTTACATTGAAGTTATTATATTTAAAAAAAAGTCTTTAAAGCTTCAGTGGCAAAGAATTAAATAAACTCTACATTAATAAAAAGGTTAATCATCTCACCAAAACACATCGGGTCCATGGACCCCATTCAGATATCACACAGTCCTCAGGGCATGGTAATTTGCACACTCTAGAGCCCAGGGGCATCTCTTCTGGGTCACAGAGGTAATCCTCTACATGTTCAGAAGGGCCATCTGCTGTATTCTGCATGCATCTAGAAAAGAACATAAACATATTCTAGAAAATATACATACATTCTAGAAGTAAAGAAAACAGGACAATTAGAATGACCAACCCACAGGACAGATGGTTCTCCTTAAGACATCGTTATGGGGGTGGGGAGTAGGAAGCTTTGTCATCTAATAAAATTCTCCAAAAATGAAGACTTAAAAGGATCTTTGCCTTTTCTGTAGTGCTTCTGCATGATTTGAAAATGTGTGTTTGCATTCATGAGTCTTTGAATATAAGAGCCACTGTGTATATGTAAACTCTGCATGTTATGCAAGCATCCTCTGAAAGAAGAGGGTCATTTATACACACATGAGGGAGAAACTAATGAGGAATTGTCCAAAGAGCTTCGTAGAGGGCTTACAATTTGGCATATAATGCATTTATTCTTCTCAAGAAAATGATGGATTTCATAGAGAAGGTAGAGTTAGTTGATTTATATGTGATGAAAGACCAGGCACACTGAAATCTCTAAGTGGGAGATTTCATTGAGTGTTTTTGAAAACAACTAGAGGCATTTATCAATTCATTTTGTCATTTTAAAAGTAATTTTAGCCTCCCTTCTGCTGTGAATCTTAAAGTGAGAAGTGAAAAGACAATTATAATTGGTATAGCATAGGTTCTCTAAATATGGTTATTTGGATTTTCCTACTACTTGACTTAAAAAAATTGTTAGTTTGTGTTCCATTTTATTCTCCTGTAAGCAGTCATGAAGGCCTCCTTATTCATCTTTTGGGAATCTAATTAACATGGCTACCATCAGACTTCACTTTTACCATAGTAAATAATCTCTCTGGGCACTTAAGTATTATAGCAGGAGAGAAAACTTTTATCTCTCATGTATAACTTGGAAAAGGTCAGCCAACTTAATGGATTTAGGAACAGAACTGCATTTCAGGAGTTGAAAAGGAAGGCTTGAACTCTCAAGTCTCTCAAACCTAGTGTCATGTTTTAAAATATCACTTGAATTATATTGCCAGTGATACTGGAATCCCAACTTTTATCAGGGATTTACAATCAGCAGGGACATTCACAAATATGCTCTGCAGAGTCACCTTGCTATGCAGTGCTGCTGAACTTAGGAATGTCCTTTCCCTGTGGGATACATTCAAACACTGGAAAAGTGTGTTGTTGGTCATGTCTTAATGAGCCTGTAGCCTGAAAAAAATACCCAAACAAATACCTACCTATGCATTTTTTTTTTTGTATACTGGATACATACATAAAAAGCAATCACAAAAATATGCAAATTAGATATTGATATGATTTCATTGTTGAAAAAAATCAAATTATGAATATTTTTGGGAGAATTTGAGTTTCCCAGGAAAAATTTCTACCTTCAATATCATTTAAAAAATGTTATGGTGACAGCAGCTTAGAGACATGTTGCAGACAGGGCATTTCAGTGCTCAAAAGTTGGATTTGCTCCTAAGAATAGATTACATTTGAGTAGGTACTGTCACTATATGCAAGGATTAACTTGTAGAATTACCTATTGATCCAGAGTTAAGAACAGATATCCAACACTCTATTAAGCAGTTATGTACATAAATCTTTATTTTCAAAGATTTCTCTTGATATGATTTAGCTCTGTGTCCCCACCCAAATATCATGTTGAATTGGAATTCTCAGTGTTGCAGGAGGGGCCTGGTGGGAGGTCACTGGATCATGGGGGCAGATGTTCCCCTTGCTGTTCATGATAGTGAGTTCTCATGAGATACAATGGTTTAAAAGTGTGCGGCACTTCCCCCTTTGCTTTTTCTCTCTCTTGCCACCATGTGAAAATGTGCTTGCTTCCCCTTTACCCTTATGCCATGATTGTAAGTCTCCTCATGCCTCCCCAGAAACAGAAGCCTATGCAATCCACAGAACCATTAGCTGATTAAACCTCTTTCTTTACAAATTACCCCATCTCAGGTAGTTCTTTATAGCAGTGTGAAAACAGACTAATACAGAAAATTGGTACAAGAGAAGTGTAGCATTGCTATAAAGATACCTGAAAAAGTGGAAGCAGCTATGGAACTGGGTAATGGGCAGAGGTTGGAACAGTTTGGAGGGATCAGAAGAAGACAGGAAGATGAGGGAACGTTTGGAACTTCCTAAAGACTTGTTGAATAGTTGTGACCAAAATGCTCATAGAAATATGGATGGTGAAATCCAGGCTGAGGTGTTCTCAGATGGAGATGATGAGCTTATTGGGAAGTGGAGTAAAGCCCACTTTTGCTACACTTTAGCAAAGAGATGGGTGGCATTGTGCCCCTGCTCTAGAGATCTGTGGAACTTTGAACTTGAGAGAGATGACTTAGGGTATCTGGCGGAAGAAATTTATAAGCAGCAAAACATTCAAGATGTGGCCTGGCTGCTTCTAAAAGCCTAACTTATTTGGATAAACAAGTAAATGACCCCAAACTGGAACTTATATTTAAAAAGTAAGAAGAGCATAAAAGTTTAGAAAATTTGCAGCCCAGCCATGTGGTAGAAAAGAAAAACCCATTTTCTGGAAGGAATTCAAGCCAGATGCAGGAATTTGCATAAGTAAAGAAGAGCCAAATGTTAGTAGCCAAGACATGGGGAAAATGCCTCCAAGACATTTCAGATACCTTCATGACAGCCACTCCCATCACAGGCCCAGAGGCCTAGGAGGGAAATTTGGTTTTGTAGGCCAGGCTCATGGCCCCACTGCTCTGGGCAGCCTCAGGACATGGCACCTTACAACCCAGTCTCTCCAGCTCCAGCCATGGCTAAAAGGGGCCAAGGTACAGCTCAGGCTATTGCATTAGAGGGTGCAAGTCCCAAACCTTTGTGGCTTCCACATGGTGTTGGGCCTGTGGGTGCACAAAAGGTAAGAGTTCAGGCTTGGGAGCCTCCACCTGGATTTCAGAGGATGTATGGAAATGCCCGGATGTCCTGGCAGAAGTCTGTTGCAGGAGTGGAGCTTTTAGTACTAGGGCAGTGTGAAGCAGAAATGTGGGGTTGGGTCCCCCCACACAAAGTCCCCACTGGGGCACTGTCTAATGGAGTTGTGGAAGTAGGGCCACAATTCTCCAGACCCCAGAATGACAGATCCACTGACAGCTTGCACTGTGCACCTGGAAAAGCTATAGACACTCAATGCCAGCTCATGAAAGCAGCCTTGGGGGCTGTACCCTGCAGAGCCACAGGGGTTGAGCTGCCCAAGGCCTTGGGAACCCACCCATGTGTCATTGTGGCCTGGATGTGAGACACAGAGTCAAAGGAGATTATTTTGAGGCTTTAAAATTTAATGACTGACTTGCTGGGTTTTAGACTTGCATGGGGCCTGTAGCCACTTTGTTTTGGCCAATATCTCCCATTTGGAATGGGAGAATTGTATCTTGGAAGGAACTAACTTGTCTTAGATTTTACAGGTTCATAGGTAGAGGGGACTTGCCTTATCTCAAATGAGATTTTGGATTTGAACTTTTGAGTTAATGCTAGAATGAGTTAAGGCTTGGGGGACTGTTGGGAAGGTATGGTTGTGTTTTGAAATATGAGAAGTACATGAGATTTGGGAAGGGCCACGGTGGAATGACATGGTTTGGCTCTATGTCCCCACCCAAATCGCATGTTGGGGGAGGGACCTGGTAGGAGGTGATTGGATCATAGGGCAGATTTTCCCCTTGCTGTTCTCATGATAGTGAGTGAGTTCTCATAAGATCTGGTTGTTGTAAAGTGTGTGGCACTTCCCCCTTTGCTCTTTCTCTCTCCTGTTGCCATGTGAAGATATGCTTGCTTCTCCTTCACCCTTTTGTCATGATTGTAAGTTTCCTGAAGGCTCCCTAGCCATGTCTCCTGTACTGCCTGTGGAACTGTGAGTCAAATTAAACCTCTTTTCTTTATAAATTAGTCTCAGGAAGTTCTGTATAGCACTGTGAGAACAGACTAATACATCTCTCTTCCTTTTCTTTTATTTGTTATACAAGTAATATACTCATTTTAAGAAAATCAGAAGAAATAAAAATTTCCACAATTTCATCAGAGATAACCACTCAGACTATATTTATTAATAGACTATTACTTTAAATGTATCTTTTCATTTTACAAAATGGAAGCAAACTTTACCTATTTGTACCATTTAAAAAATCTACAATATATTATGAACATCTTCCTGTCATTAACTATTTTTCTAAGATATATTTTAATGTCTACATTTGAATTCCATTGCTTAAATGTGCCACAATTGCTAAAATGTCCCTGTTTTGGCATTTATACTTACAGGCTTTATTTTTGTTATTTTATGTTAAAAATTTTTATAATCACCCTAGAATACAGAATATTTGGATCAAGTTTTAAGCCCAAAGGAAGGCACTTTAAATTCCTTTACTTTCTCCAAATTCTTGGCCTTTCTCCTTTCCAAGGAGCAAGAATTATACTTTGAGAAAACTAACTATATTAGAGATACTCGGTGTAGAACCAAGTTGTAGGCAAAGGGTTGAGTCAGAAGCCCATCACAGGTGTGGTAATAAGAGAGTGTATTTTCTGCATAGATTTAAAAAGCAACAATAACTAAATCTGTCTGTTTTTTATTATTACTATGTGCTGGCAATTCTAGAAAAAGTCAGTGAAAAAAATATGCTTCCCTACCATGGTAAACCACTTCTACCACCACTCCTTGATAGGCCATATCATCCTTAAAGAGGAAGAGTGTAATTGAATAAATTTACACCTCCTCTTTTATAGACCCATCTATCCTGAAATGTTACCCAACACTTGCATTCAAGCAGGACATTTTGACCTTCATTAGCAGAGGATAATTTAAGGGAAGTGTACTACTCAATCAGTAACAAACAGAGACATCATTACATGATTAGAGATCACAACCAATACTGACCTCTCTTCTCTATTTGCATTGAAGTTGTTTACTGAAAAAATAAATTGATCTGAAAAGTTACTTTGTTTAGAATGTGTTTGGAAATGTTAAGACTATCTATTTACAAAGCAAAAAAAAAAAAAAAAATGTAACATGTACACAGATAGTTGAAGGGAAAGTGGAAAAAAACAACCCAGTAGTTTGAGATGGAGTCTCGCTCTGTGGCCAGGCTGGAGGGCAGTAGCACCGTCTCGGCTCACTGCAACCTCCACCTCCTGGGTTCAAGCAGTTCTCCTGCCTCAGCCTCCTGAGTAGCTGGGACTACAGGTGCATGCCACCATGTGCAGCTAATTTTTGTATTTTTAGTAGAGACAGGGTTTCACCATGTTGGCAACGATGGTCTTGATTTCTTGACCTTGTGATCTGCCTTCCTCGGCCTCCCAAAGTGCTGGGATTACAGGCATGAACCACTGTGCCCGGCCTATAATTTTTTTTTACTAATGAAACAACCAACCTGATCAAATTCTTAATGTAATATTTTTTATTTTGAAGAAAAAAATAATTTGAAAGGAGAATAGTGGAAAACAATCTTTTTCTGTGTCCCTATCTACTCATTACCTCTCTACCTCTTCCCCATTCCCAATCCACCTATATTAAGGTCCTCAGAGAAAAAACAAATTGAGAGTTCAGATGGGCTTTTGAAAAAAGAAATATAAAACTTTTTATTAGACATGTAATTATATATAGGTTCATATGCAAAGGTTTTATATGGTAAAACAAATATTAACTTGTTCTGCTTTCCTACTGAAGTAGATTAAAACATATCAATCTTAAATGCATGAAAGGTTGTGTTATGGGTAAGAATGAACTTCATAACATGGGTTGCCGAGTGCGAGATTTTTTTTTTTTTTTTTTTTTTTTGAGACGGAGTCTCACTCTGTCCCCCAGGCTGGAGTGCAGTGGTGCGATCTCGGCTCACTGCAAGCTCCGCCTCCCGGGTTCACGCCATTCTCCTGCCTCAGTCTCCCAAGTAGCTGGGACTACAGGCACCTGCCACCACGCCCGGCTAATTTTTTGTATTTTTTAGTAGAGACGGGGTTTCACCATGTTAGCCAGGATGGTCTCGATCTCCTGACCTCGTGATCTGCCCGCCTTGGCCTCCCCAAGTGGTTGGATGTTTTTATATTTGTCTTTCCTGGGTGCCACTGAGAAGGGTTAAAATAAACCAGTGTATTTAAAAAGAGTGATGGGAGACTTGGGTTTGAATTCCAATGCTGACACTTTACTAGATGGGTATTCTTGGTATATTATTTAGTCCTTGGGAATCTAATCTACAAAATGGAGGTGATAAAACCTCATGCACTTGTTTCATAGAGTTCTAGAGCCCTTAAGGATCATGTGATAGATGCTGTATGGAAAATTCAACGAGTATCAATCTAGTGTTAGGCAGTAGGGAATTCCTATGAATATGATGGGGTCTCTGTTTTAAGAAATTTATAAAGTTTTATTAAGGGGATAGACATGAAGAGGGGTCTTTTCAACACAGTGAGGGGTATATAGAGTGTAATAGGACAACCCTGTCCAATGGAACTTTCTGCAATTACAAAAAATACTCTATGTCTGTGCTGTCCAACAGATAGCTGCCAGCCACACGTGGCTATGGAGAACTGAAGCATGGCTAGTGTGACTGGGGAGATGCATTTTTAATTTAATTTAATCTTAATTTGTTTAAATTTAAATTAAGTTAGTGTGGCTAGTGGCTAGCCTATTGGACAGTGTAGCTACAGAAGAACAAGTGACAGGCAGGAACCAGCTGGGGACTTCAGAGAAAGCTCTCTGGACAACAGGATAATATTCAGTTAGCCAGTTTGATACAGAAGAGCAAGAGTTTAAAACAGATTATTTTAAAAATGAACTTGGAAATACATTTGGCCTTTAAGCAAAAAAGTTATTGAGGTTGAAAATATGCATTAGTTCAGACTGAATATGCTATTCCTTCTCTTTAAGGGTATTTGAAGTGATGCTTCCTAAATCAGAAGTCCAGAATATAATAAACTGCTGCTTGAAGCAGATTCTCTTAGAGTTTTCCATGAGCACAGATTCCCTAAAAGCAAAACTGCAGACAATTTTATCCAGAAGACTGGGGAGGAGTGAACAGTCATGTTGGCACATGTGCAATTGGGAGATAGTTTTGTGTCTTGCTTCTCTGTGTAATTAGGCTTTGTCTTACCTCACTTTTCGGGTTTGCACGCCCTCTCCACAGTTCTCCCGCATATTCACAAAGGTCACCTTGCAGATGCTCCAGGGCTCTGTGACCCATAGGTACTGGTTGCAGTCACTGTGGCATGGGACAACCTCATACACCTGAAACACATATGGTTCTCAGCAATCTCAGGGAATCTGGTAAGAGTGAGGAGGAAGACTTCCACACCATAACAGCAATCATTTCACTGTTAAGCTACTTTCATTCCGCTCCTTTATTGCTTATTATTCTAACATTGCAACAGAGAGAACTCAAGAGTTCTAGCAGTAAAAGATAGGGCTAACCATATTGTACTCTGTTGCTCTGCTATTACATTGCAGGTGTAAATCCGATCCACTGGATCACATTAGATAGGTTACATATTTTCCTATGCTGAACCTTAGCACACTGTATTGTAACTTTCTGGACCATCTGTGTCATTTACAGTTTTGTGTGACTTCAATACTAGCCCAGGGTGCTCACATGTTAGGTACTCAATAGGGATTTGCAGAATGATTGAATGAAGGATGAATTGATGAATTAAATAAGTATAAAACATAGCTGTTTTCCAAATAAATATAATTTGGCCTATTTTCCAGATAACTATAAATAATGAAGAGAATTTACATTTTTGGTGTGTATCATATGGGAAACTAAATTAAAAAGATAAACAATATGAAATAAAGCCATCTTAAAACTAATCCTCAATCATTTAAGGCTTGGAAGCAGAGTCTGATATTGGTCTACAACCCTAAGCAGTGAGGGCCACATGAAACAAAGCAAATTGTCTCGCTCCAGGGTCCATAAAGCCTTTCAGTCCCACATTTGGGATGGTGTGCTTGGTTTCAGGTTTTTTTTAGTACAATGAACCAATTATGTTCTTCTTTCAATGAGAAGAATGACTAAATAAAGGAGATAAATGGCACTTAATCCACTGCAACCAAGCTGATTCAAGCATTAAATAAAATTCTTTGAAAGTATTTTTCTAATCTATGATAGTCCAACTCTATCCCTTATTTTACACACACACACACACACACACACACACACACACCCTGAGAGACAGAGACAGAGAGAGAGAGAGAGAGAGAGAGAGAGAGAGAGAGAGGGAGAAAGGGAAGAGAGAAACTATAGCTTTTTATGTAATGAATTCTAGAAAAGATAGATTTAAATAGCCCTTTGGAGCCATTCTTTTGTGCCAATTTTAGTGAATTGAAAACCTAAGTAAAATGAATAAAGTGGACCTGTCTCAAAGAGGAATAAAAAATGCACTGTTGGAGTCAAATTCTGCAATTATTGCCATAAATGATTATATTCACATTTAGGTGCTGTATTAAAAATAGAACTAAATAGCACAGGATAAAACATTACCCTACAACTTGCAGTGAAAAGAAAAACTGAAAGAGAAGTGCTCTTCTTCTTAATCCTTTGATGGCTTTTATTTTAAACTCCTGTACTGAAGTGAATACCAATCAGTTCAGAACAATCTCCAACCCACCCATTTTCAGTCCACTTGCACCTTTTCCTTCTCCCTCTGAAAAGCACAAAACCATTAATAATGGGTGTCACTGCCTGTCAAGATTAACGAAGTGAAACTTGTTCTCCCCAACTCTTGTTCACCTCAGTCCTTGATATTACAATGAGGGATATGAAATGTAGGAACACAGGTAACTATGATAGAAAAGAAAAAGAAAACAGTTACAGAAAAAAATTCTTTAATGGAAAATGTGATATTTTCTCCCTGTAAAACATAAAAGACAAGGCAAGAAGAGAAATGTATTCTCAGAAATCAGGAAATTTAAGAAAGGAAGGATTCTATCAAGAAGCATGAGGTTTAAGAGTTCTTACCTGTGCCTGGAGTGGTGTTCAACAGGAATGATCGAAAGGGAGAGAAACAAGATAGGTGAAAATGTCAGTATGAGAACTCGTGGTAAGTTTCAAGTATGATTACTTACGTGTAAAAACCTACTTTTTTGGTAAAATATTAGAACATTTTTCTTAGGTCTTAGGAGATAATACACAACTACTTATTATCGTTAAAAAGTAAGATACAAAAATGAGTATTGTAAATAGCAGAGCCAATGAGAAAATTCGATGGGCAGGATAGAGAAATCTTAGAAAATGGAGTTGACCTCAAAATACATAGCATGGGAAATTGATATATGATGCAAGTAACTTGTGATCCAACTTGTCAATGGACTGTTGTCTATCAATATATTTATAGATTGATCTATCCATTGATTTACCTTAATCAGTTCACCTGTTTTGTAGAAAATGAGGATTTGAGTACTTCCTTCCTCAGCTAGAAAAACAGAAACTCAGAGACCGTTTTCAAGCCAATGCTTCTGATTATTTTACTGAGGAATGTATAATTGTAGTAAACACCTATGTGATTTGCAATTTTCAACATTAACACAAAACTTTACATTTTTATTTTCCCTAAATATCTTAATACGCAAATTCATAGAAGTTTCCATTTTTATGCAGAACATTTATGCTCAAATGCTCAAAAATTTATTATTTGTTTTAGCCTTGATTTTTCAGTTGTTAATGTCTCAATAAGCCTTCAGTCAACCGATACCAAGTCACAATACCCTTATCAAACTGCATCAGAATATATTAGAGTTGGAAAGTGACAAATGGTTTAGGCTAAACACTAGGAATAGCAAAGACAAGTTGGCCTGAGGTTTTGAACCTTTGGAAATTCACCTAAGGAAAATCTGAGGAAAATACAGATTTTAATTGCATATCTGACTGGGTGTACATACACACGCTAAAGTGAAATAGGTATGAGTATGCGTAGAGTTTCTCTTTATTATGATTGGGAATCATAGATAATTTATTAAAATTTAAATTTGCAACTGAAAATTCAAGGTTTCAAGGTTTGTAGAGAAATATTCTTTTGTATTATAAACATTTTAGTTCAGTTATTCTGTTTTACAGTTATATAATTATAGTTGCTGAACTGAATTTTCTTTGGAAATTTCCTTAGCATCTTAGAAATGCAAAATGCTCTGTGACAGGGAAGCTAAGCTACCAGTAGATGGCAGCAAGGGAGTGTGTTATTTACCCTCCATTGCACGTAAAGATAAAATCAGCAACTTCACTTGGGGAACAATCAAGACTCTTCAGAGTACTTTTTATAGAATTTAATTCTTTACGATCTTCATCATAATTTACTTAATTCCAAGGTTCTTTCTGTTTTCTTTACAATTTAGTTTTATTATGAACAAAGTTATGTTAATCTGGGAAGGAAAGTATGTATACAGGTAAGCAGTATGTTTAGAGATTAAAACGAGTCTATGTATGAAACAATTCTACATATTTAAAGACTTGAGTCATTTGATTGTGATTTAAATTCAAATACACAACTTAACATCCACACATAATATATGAAATTATTCTTTGCTGATTCACTTGTAGGCCAAACATGGTAGTAATTGTCTGATTATGTTACATTTCATTTAAATTAGTCACAATTCCTCCATTAGGCTTTTTCTTTTTATCTCTAATAGAACAGAACAACAACTATTAACAGCAGGTAAGAAAGAATGCATCAAAAGTCAGAGTTCCAAATAAAATTGAAAATGGTCAATGACTAAATTGATAGCATACTTACAGTGACTTTGAGGCCATCTTTGTATTTCTTTTTCTCAATTTGTTTTATATCAAACACATTTAAACAAACAGTGTATATTTTTCCTAATTTTAGACCCAAACCCATATTATTTCTTTGATTTTAATTTAAGCATTTGGTAATTGAGATGTCTTTTCTGACAGTTTGGGGAAACTATAAGAATGAGATAATCTCAGCCTACATGTTAGATACAATCTTATGACAGATTAAATACCTTGACATTATTTCAAAGATAGGTGTCATTTTTCTCTCCATTGAATTATATACATATTCATATATACTTGCAAGGTATGGAATCTCCAGAGAATACAGATATAATATGTCTAATTTGAAATTTTAATAACATATATGTATTTATTCAGGCATTCTAATGGTAAAAATGGGTCATTTTTTTATTCAATAGCTATTATTTACTCTTCTCCATTTTGGAGAAAAAATCAGATCATTGTGAATCTCAACAATATCTTAACACTGTCAATGATAGAAAATACCTGGTTGACATGGTCCAGTTTGGGGCAAGGCCTTCCTCCATTATATGGTTTTTCACGCAGCCATTTAGAACGAACCTTCACACCACTCCCACAGGACTTGCTGCAGCGTGACCAGTTGGACCACTCACTGAGCTTGCAGTCTGAGGGGCAGGGGATGATGCAGGCCTCCTCAATGTAACCTGAGTGGAGGAAAATGAGACAAGAATCATCTCCTCCACCTGTCACTCTCCCACTACCACCAACTATTCTAGCTCATTTAGAAGGTCCAAGACTGACTTGACAGCAGCATGCAAATGCAGAGGTGTCTCCGTTGTTAGGGACTTGAATTAAATTCTGCAGGGAAATATCACATACATACAGTGATTCTGTTAAAATAAGAGTAGAGCAACTGCCATGTGATCTGCTTAGGATTCATGCTCACCATATTTCAACATTTCTGACTGACAGCTCGTGTTTAATTGACAATAACCTGTCTGCTGCCATATCATTCTCATGCTGACAGAATGATACATTAAAAAATTGTAAGTTTTCTATAAAACCATATCTGTTAATGTCACACAAGTTCAGGGTTCTGAGTCCATGCAGCGTTCTTTCTTAAGAAATCCCAGTCCCTTTCACTCAATACCCAAAAGGAACCATTTTAGCCTCTTGTGTTTCTCCTTCTTTGAAAATCAAGTCTGAAGAAAAATGAAAGATGTTAAGTAATGTCTCATATTTTACATGCTGTCACTTTCAAAGCACCTTCACATCTTATATCCATTTGATTCTCTTGAAAATCTTATGTATGAATTGTGCAAGTATTGATATACTAACAGGCAGATAAGAAAACAAATGCAGAGCGATGACTGACTGAGTCCAAGTTTACACAGTAAGAGACGGGGAAAAGTTTTCTGAGGTCTAATCCGGTACTCATTCCATCAAATCACCCAACCAATTCAACTAACAGTGCACAGATTTGTTTTGGGAAATGGGAGTATTTTCTTTGAATAGTTCTTAACTACAAACTTGCCATTTCACAATATCAATTAAATACTATTATTCTCAAGGCAAACATGTGAAAACAGCAAAATTCCTCTAGTCAAGAATGAAATGCATGGTTGTCCTCTATAATAGTCTGAATGTGGAGACAGGGTGTCCTTGGTACAAGAAAACTCTGCCTTGCCATTTTATCTCAACAGCAGAGATTCGATTTTGACAATGATTATAATGTAAACAATTGATACTAGGCAACTCTAGGTAGATTTTTAAAAATTTATGGAGATATAATTCATATTCCATAAAAATAACTCCATGTTTTTGTTTTCAGTATGTTTGCTGAGTTGTGCAACCATCATCACCATCTAATTTTAGAACTTTTGTTTTACTCCAAAAATAAACCCTATGGTTACTGGCAGCCGCTTCCTATTTTCCCCTTCCTCATCCCCTGACAACCATGAATCTACTTTCTATCTCTATGAATTTGCCTAATCTAGACATTTCATATAAATGAAATAAAATATTATGTGATCTTATTTCTTGTTTTAGAGATGATGTCTCAGTCTGTCACCCAGGCTGGAGTGCAGTGGTGTCATCATAGCTCACTGCAGCCTTGACCTCCTGCACTCAAGAGATCCTCCTACCTCAGCCTCTTAAGTAGCTGAGCTGGGACTAAGGGTGCCCAGCACCATGCCAGGCGAATTTTCATATATTTTTTTTTTTATAGAGATGAGGTATTACAGTGTTGCTCACATTGATCTAGAACTTCTGGCCTCAAGTGATCCTTGGCCTCCCAAAGTATTGGGATTACAGGTGTGAACCACCATGCCTGGCTTGGCTTCTTTCACTTAGTATAATGTTTTCAAGGTTCATTTATGTTATAGCATGTATCAGTTCTTCAGTCCTTTCTATGACTGAATAATATTTCACTGTATGGACATTTCACATTTTTTTATCCACTCATCAGTTAATGGACATTTGAGTTTTCACTTTTTGTCTATCACGAATAATGCTGCTATGAACATTTGTTTACAAGCTCCTGTGTGGGCATGCATTTTCAATTCCCTTGAATATATACATTACAGTGAAATTGCTCAGTTATGTGGTAACTCACTTAGCTTTTTCAGGAAGTGTCAAACTGTTTTCCAAAATGACTGCAGCACTTTATACTCCACCAGATATGTATGCATGTTCTAATTTCTATGAATTCTTGTCAAACTTGTTATTGTCTCTTTAAAATTTTGGTGTTCTTTGAAGAACAAAAGTTTTAAATGTCAATGAAGTCCAATTTATCTTTTTTCCTTGGTTGTTAGTGCTTTGGTATTATACCTAGGAATCCACTACCGAAGTCAGGGTCATCTAGGTTTATAGTTGTTTTCTCAAGAGAATTTTATAGTTTTAGCTCTTATATTTAGGTATATGTTTCATTTTGAGTTAATTTTTGTTTATGATAAAAGGTAGGGGTCCAACTTCATTCTTTTGCATGTGGTTATTGAGTTATCCTGTCTTCAGTTGTTGAAAAAAACTGTTCTTTCCTAATTGTTTTGGCACCCTTGTTGAAAATCAATTGACCACAGTGTAACAATTTATTTTTGAACTGTAAATTCTATTCCATTTATCTCTATGTCTAGTTTCATGATAGTACCACATAGTCTTGACTACTGTAACTTTGTAGCAAGTGTTGAAATCCAGAAATGTGAGTCTTCCAATTTTGTTTTTCCTTGTAAAGATAGGTTTGGCTATTTTGAGTTAAACTTCTATATGCATTTTAGAATTAGACTGTCAATTTCTGCAAAAATTTGTAGCTAGGATTTTGATAGGAATTGTGTCAAATTTGTTGATCAATTTGGAAGTACTGCCATCTTAATTCAGACACATGGAATTTATTTCCATTTATATAGATCTTTAATTTCTTTCAATGATGTTTTGTAGTTTTCAGTGTACAGGTCTTGAACTTATTTTGTTATATTTATTCCTAAGTATTTTATTCTTTTATTGTAGGTAGATTTTAAAAAGAACCTACCAACATTAATTTCTTTAATTACAGGAAAGTCAGACCACCTTTTAACCAAAATGGCAAATTTAATCTGTAAGATTGTGCCCAAACTGTCCTGTATTGAAAGGGTTAAAATACTAATTTACTATAGTATTTCCTAGCCTTGCCTAATCATAAATTATCTGAGACACATGTTAAAAACATAAGCTTCCACCACCCTCAAGTTATTGACATTAATACAATCCATAGCACTTACTCAGGTTTCACAAGCTTTACTTTTAATCATTTGTGTGTGTGATTGTGTAGGTCTTAAGTTAGGAAGTGCTACTATAAGATACAGGCAGAACCAAAAAAATGGAAGATAAATAGATTTCTGGCATATCTTTTTATGTAGTATCTCCTATACATTTGTCAAAGATATTTGTTTTAAACTTCTTATCGTTGTCTTCATACGCAAAAGTGCATTTTCCATAGATGTAAATTTCACTGAACACACCCATGAAATCAATAGTCCAGAACTCTCCTCTGTATTCCCTTCCAGCCACTGCCCCTTCTTACAAGAGCAACAACTATCCTCACTACTCACAGTGTAGAATAGTTTTACTTTTTAAAAATTTCATGTAAATGGAATCATATAGTTTATATCCATTTGTGCTAGCCTTTTCACTCTACATTGTGATGTGCATTTCATCTACATTGGTGCATATTGCTGAATATTGTTTATTCTAGTTGATGTGTAGCATCCTATTGTGTGAATATACTATGGCTTATTTATTCATTCTATTGTTGGTGGGCATTTAGGTAGTTTTCAATATGGGGCCATTATTAACAGTGCTGCTATGAATATTCTAGAACATGTCTTTTGGTGGACATATGTATGCATTTCTGTTTGGTGTACTCCTAGGAGACAAATGGATAAATTGGATGGTATGTATATTATACCATCCATTGTAAATGAAGTATAAAATAAATTTTAAAAAAATGGGATCACAAATTTGGCATGAAGATTAGGATACAATGGAAAGTTCTGAAAGTGGGCATTAGTCCCAGATAATCTTCTGGAGGGCAGATGTGGCAGAGTTGGGATTTTGTTTATTGTGAGACATAGAAGACAGAAAGAAGATGCCAGTGCTAAGTTTCTAATGTACTTCTCATATATTCAAGATGACTTTTGGAGTATCGATAATGATCCAGAGGAAAGTCCAACAAAGAACTAAAGGAATATTTCACAGTAGTGTTACTGAAATTTTAAAATAGATTGCAGTGATCTACTTAAGTCTTACATTTTGACTTTAATTATGCTTTGGGGTGGAGAAATAAGCCCCTTCATGATTCTGAGTTGAAATATACTTCAAATTCCATTCCTTTTTTCCTACAGCTCAGGCAGTAAATTAATTGACCTAAAATAGTATGAGATGCCCAGAAAATAACTCCTCTTATTTTAGGGCCAGTAATCACTTATTTTCTTTAAATAAGTTATAGTTTAATAAATAGAATCAAACTTTAAAAGTATCCAAAGTCATTTCCAAATCAATGGCATTATGACCAAATTATTTAATAATATTTGTAAGACTACAATGAATTAAGAATCATCCAAATCATTTCCAAATATTATCAATGGCTTTGGCAAAAGAGCACTAGTATTTCAAAGGTAATAAGTTATTGAAATATTTTTAGAAGAATTGCATTCTCCCACCTTGATAAACTGCAAAATGTCTCTCAAAAGTAAACCTCTAGGTTTTTTAGCTCAGTAATTATAACTGAAAATAGAATCACATGGTGGCCTTACATGTCACTACCCCACAGAGTAATAGATAAATGGAAGATTTTTTTTTGATTGAAATATTATGGCTTTAGTAAGATTTAACATGTATGACTTCAGACTGATTCACGTTGTGTTATTAAGGAAGGAGATATAAAACTTTTATGTCTGATTTTCCAATAGCATATTCCAGAAAACATCTCTCAAATAAAATGCAGCCTATTAAACTGTTAAAAGATAGATACAAATTAGAAACTGAGATAAAGATAAAACTGCAAAAGTGTATATTGCCTAGCATATCAATTTTATTTTCCAATGTCTGACAACATTCAATAATTGCCTGTCATGTTTATCTAGCACCATTAAAATCCTTAATGCTACTAGTGAACTGCTAGATAAGCATTCCCCCGCCATCTCTGCTCAGATCATTTTTTAGGGCAATTAACACCAAACAATCATGGGGGATGGAAAGAAAGAAAAACATTTAGAATGTTTTAAGGCTAAATAAACTGCTGGCATCTTGCAGCAATGTATGGTTTCTGAGGATGCTAGAATAAAATAAATGACTTCACAATTAGGATATTAAAACTTTTAGCAGTTCAACACAGAATTTGATGCTTGGAAAAATTAAACTCCAAAATTCTGATTATATTTTTGACTGCTGCTTTCAGGTTGAAATAAATACAAAACACTAGCAGGCTTAAAGTGGCAACTGGAGGACATATTGCCTTTGAGATATACACAATCACTCATTCATTTGAATTATGAATGTGGAGATAAAGTAGATTTCAACAACCTTCACAATTACTAAATTGTGCTGTTGAAAGGAATACTGTTGACGGATCAAAGAATTCATTTTGAAAGCACATAGAAAATACTGGTTGGTTCTGATTTATAGCTGTGTGAATGAGTAACTCTGGCATTCTCTCTGAAACATCTGGATTAATTTCAAAAGCAACCTCAAAAAATCTCTTCTACTTAATTGTGTATTATATTCACTTGATTGCAACTGGGAATGAGAAAATGTAGCTAGACTTTTATCTATTGTGGTCCTCACAGGCTGGAAAAAGTTGAAAAAAAATCATTTTGCAAAAAGTTTCCAAATGGACAATATTCTTGAGCAATTATATATTAAAAACTGGTGATCTGATACCTGGGGCAGCCAAATTACTATGTATATATCCAAACTCCTATATTCCAATGTTCTACCCATTGTATATTTGATGGATGAAAAGTTATAAATCAATATTAGGCAATTAATTATCACAGTAAAGTAACCAGGTAAATTTATAGAAGTATAATAAAATATTTTAATTATATGTATTCATTTTATATACATTTGAAGGCATATGTATTCATAACTGCTAAGTATTTATACATTTTCACAGAAAATTTCAATATCAGTATGAATGGCTGTGAGGTTTTATTATTGTTGTTATTTTAATACTGGGCGTTTACTCAATGACCATGCTTTTTCAGATTCATTGAGTGATATCTATGTATAAGTTAATTACCAAGGGCGTTTCTTACAGCAAACTCTAAAGGCTTCTCTTGTATAATAAGGAATTTGCCTGGCCCTTGTCCCTGATTCCTGAAAGGCAGGTCTCTCGGCCCTGAAATTTCACTAGTGATAGAACTATCTATGTTATTCATGGTGGGCTCCTCAGACTACTTATGATTTTATGCTATAAGGACATCTCAGGAAGGGGCTGGTCACACCGGAGAGACCAATCATCTGATTAGAGAGTTGGAGCTTTGAGCTACATGTTATCTGACCACCTCTAAGATGGGAGAGATTGCATTTAACCACATGGCCAATGATTCTTCAGTCATGCCTATATAATGAAACCTGAATAAAAACTCTGGATACCAAAGCTCAGGTGAGCTTTCTGTTTGGAAATGCACATCAGTGTGCTAAGAGAAAGATGCCTCCTGCCTCCACTAAAGAGAGATTATGGATGCTTCATGTTTCAGATGCCCCCTCACCTCAGCTACCTGTCTTTTTGAGCTGGTTCTGATTTATATCCTTTAGCTATTATAAAACTACAGTGGTAAATATAGTGCTTTTCCAAGTTCTGTCAGCTGTTCTAGTGAATTATTGAGCCTGGGACAGTACTGGGAAGTCAGAAATTTGCAGCCAGCTTGTGAGAATTAAGGTTGGCTTGGAGATTCCCAAATTTGCAGCTGATATCTGAAGTGAGAGGAGTCTTGTGGAGTACTGGGCCCTTAACCTGTGAAGTTTGGCCTAACTCCAGGTAGTTAGTGTCAGAATTATATTGCACTTTCAAACATATATATTGTTAAAAAAGAAAATAAACTTCTTATATATGTAAGAACCTGTGTTTACATTTTACTTATTCAACCATAATAACAAACCTTGGGAATGATTACACATATTAAGGCATTTATTGACTTTCTCCTCATATTTAACATTTATAATTTTAACTAACATGATATTGAAAACCAGACGCAGAGTTTAAAAACCTCACTTTAGTAATAGGGCTTTGTCAGGAATACAAACATATTTGATAGAGTGTTCAAATTGTGAAGATGAAGTAATGGAAGATATATTAATTTTGAAGCTTGTTAGAATGATTTATTTTTAACTTGATCCAGTGCAATGCACTGTTCTTTCAATCAATTAAAATCTAATATTGCCATGAAAGTATTTGCAAAGGATGATCTTTAAACACTAGTTTATTGGATTCTAATAAGTATTAAACATAATTTTAACAAAAAGCAGTCTGTGGTAAATGGAAAAACTGCTGCATTAAACTAGGTTATACAGGTCTATTTACTCTGGACTTTCCCTTTTAGGTAATAAAAACTATGACTCTCTAAGAGAATGACTCAGATACTGCATTCCCATAATTACTGACTTTTTCACATAGCATCCCACTGGACTAGAGAAATAGATCTAAATAGATTATAATTGGAATGCTTTAAAATTGAATTAATGTTTTGAACCATTCAGAATTTAAGATTTTTTAAAGTAGGTTTTTTTTAAATTTCCATTTCCAGATATAGAAGAAAATGCAAAACCAAGCAGCCAAACAAAAATACCAAAAGCTTAAGAAAGTTTCTTCTTCCTACATTATTTTATATTTTACAGGTCAAAGGTCAAACATGGATAAACTAGCAATAAATTAATTTCAACAAAGGGAGGGGAAAGTGTTATTTGGATAAATTTCCTGTTTTTTAAAATGTCTATTTAAAAGATCAAAGGAGAGTCAATTTTGTTTTATATCCAGATTACCTAAAATTTCCTATAGTGGCAGAAATTGCTGATAAAGGCAAAATTCTAATTTTTCTTTTTTGGTTGTTGCAAATAATGAATTGTTCTTGGCAGTTAAATTTATTTTAAGCAATGGAACACTTTATTCCTAAAAAACTGAAGGAAAGCCAAATAAGGACACAGGATCTATTGGAGGCTATGTTTGACAGCCTGGCCTGAAGGGCTCTGGGAAACCCAGTTTGAAAACCATGATATGAAGTAGTAGATGAGTTGAGGTGTCGGGACATGAACAGACAGAACTAAATGATAGTGGCAGATGCTCTTCCATCACACCTGACATGAATGGCAGCTGCAGGAAAATCTCCAGCCCGTCTCTCCCTCATCACCTCCTCTGTGCTCCCTCAGGGAGCCTGTGTGAGCTTAGTGCTGATCTCCACACCTTATTTAAATTCGACCCTAGGCAATTGCTTTCTCTTTGTGCCCAAGTATCCTTAGATGCTCTTTCCTTCTTTCCTTGACTCTTTAAACTTGCAACTAGTTACCTCAGGAAAAGTCTGTCCCTCACCCCCTGCCTTTCTTTTACATTTGAAAGGAAGAAAAGATTCCAGTTGTGAATGATAACTGCAAAAGCAATACTAGCTCTACCTATGCTATCAAATGAGACACTGAAAATCTGAAATGAATTAGACATTAAATAAATTCTACCAAGTGGAAAAGCTCTTTGGAGAAATTAGGACTCCATTTCGGCTTGTTTACAAGACTCTGTTTATTGCTTTTTCTGCCTGGTTTAATTAAACATGTTCTTCCTCAAATACGAGTATCCACTATGATAAGGAAAAATTTCTCATTCAATTTTGTTTCTAATTAACCTCTAATAGTGAACCTATATAATCTTTGGTAGAATTCTATTACAAAAAGTAATACATTTCAGTTACTTTATGGTTGAGTGGTCAGGTGGGTTATTCTCTACCCATATTCATGATTATATTTATCAGTTTTATCTTGAGTTCCATATTACAACTTAAAAGCACAAACTCTTAAACTAAAGTCTATTTGTAAATTGGGTATTATAATTTTTAAAATTCATCCACGATGTATTCCTTTTCCAAGTTTTTTTTTTGATGATTCTTTCCTTTTCCTACAAATGTTAGTAGAAAAGAATCCCACAGCTGAGACATGTGTACTGGAGCCCGGAGTGATACAACAGTGTTTCATATTTACAGTTACTTCTTTGCAGTAGCTAGCAATGGTCATTAAAACATGACACCTGCTTTGGAATCATCTCTGTCAGAACTGTGAGAGGCTGGTGGAATAAGCAGTAGACTGCTTAGGCTATTAGGCAATAATGTTAAATGTTTCCACAAAACGATATAAATACTGCACACACATATTTATAATGTAAAGATATTCTATTAAAAGGTTTTTCCTCCTTTGTAATATTTGTAGAGCCTTCTTTTTATTTTAATAATTAGTGCTATAGTGCAAACTGGTATGAAAGCAAATTTTTAAAGAGAAACTTTGGGTGCTAGCAAAGCACACTTTGAATCCTACAGATGCTTGCAAAAAAGCAATTGCTTAAGCTATTCATTAATGTCCAGAAAGTCCTCTGTAATATCATTCACAAGCATACTAGGCAAAGAGAGAAAACATGGAAAAGTCAATACAAATCACTGTATTTAAAAATTAATGTTAAAGAGATATTTTATATTAATAAGGCATTAGACAAACTATTCTGAACTATTTAACTGTTACTACAATTGGAAGACAAATGAACACAATTAAAGTGGCCTACAAAAACTGTATGTTAGCTTTCTGAATGCCAGTATGATGTCCATATGGCAGTACCAAGGCCTGGTAATTTTAGAGCCATTGGATCATGATTCTTAGAGCACAAAGAAAAGTGTGCCCGGCACTTAAATATAATATTGTATTTTGTTTGACAATCCAGCAGTAAATAAACCTACAACTCTCTTATTTCTCTAGATGAACTGAAAAAGACTTTTTTCTTCCTTAATATTTTGACAGATATATTTTAATATTTTGGCTGATATATTGATTTATGTTCTCTGCAATTTTAATAATTTTCTTCAAGCACAAAAAGCCTTAGAGTAAAACAATAAAAACTATTGAGCTGTAAAATGTGGAATCATTTTGTTAATTAAAGTTCAATTAATATGGAATTCCTTCAGCAAAAATATGACTATTTTCAAAGGACAAATCTGAATTGGGCTTTGATTTTTTAATAGTGTTCAGCACCAATTTTCCATTAAGACTTAATACTCAACGCGTTACATAGAGTAATAAAACTTGATAAAGAAACAATGTAAGTATATTAGAATGTTTTACAGGTATACCTTATTTTATTGGGCTTTGCTTTATTTTGCTTTGCAGATCGTGCATTTTTTACAAATTGAAGCTTTATGACAATCTTGCATTGAGCAAATCTATCGGTGCCATTTTTCCCAACAGCATGTGTTCACTTTGTGTCTCTGTGTCACATTTTGGTAATCCTTGCAATATTTCAAACTTTTTCATTATTATTATGTCTGTTATGCTCTGTAATCAGTGATCTTTGTTGTTACTATTGTAATTGTTTGGGGGTGCCAAGTTGCGAATGCAAAGAAAAACTTCTTGAAGGAAATTGAAAGTACTACTCCAGTGAACACACAAATAATAAGAAAGTACTAGAGTGTTAGTGTTGTGTGCAGAAAGTTTTAGTGGTCTAGATAGAATACCAAACCAGTCAGAACATTCCCTTAAACCAAAGCCTAATTGAGCAAGAGCCTATCTTCAGCTCTATGCAGGCTGAGCAAGGTGAGGAAGCTACATAAAACACGTTGCAAGCTAGAAGAGGTTGGTTTGGATTTAAGGAAAGAAGCTGTCTATAACATAAAAGCGCAAAGTAAAGCAGCAAGTGCTGACATAGAAGCTGCAGCAAGTTATCTCAAATATCTAGCTAAGGTAATAGATTAAGATGACTACACTAAGCAACCGATTTTTCAATGCAGATGAAACAGCCTTCTGTTGGAAGAAAACAACATCTAGGATTTTCATAGCTAGAGAGGAAAAGTCAATGGCTGGTTTCAAAGTTTCAAGGGACAGGTTGACTCTTTTGTTAGGTGTTAATGCAGTTGGTGACTTTAAGTTGAAGCCAATGCCCATTTACCATTCTGAAAATACTAGAGCCCTTAAGAATCAAGCTAAATCTACTCTGCTTGTGCTCAATAATGAAACAACAAAGCCTGGATGATACTGCATCTGTTTATAGCATGGTTTACTGAATATTTTAAGCCCACTGCTGAGACCTACTGCTCAGAAAAAAAGATTTATTTCAAAATATTAGTGCTTATTGACAATGCATGTAGTCATCTAAGAGCTCTGATGGAGATGTACAAGGAGATGAATGTTGTTTGCATGCCTGCTAACACAATATCTATTCTGCAGCACATGGGCCAAAGAGTAATTTTGACTTACAAGTCTTATTATTTAAGAAATTCATTTTGTAAGACTATACTTGCCATAGTTATTCCTCCAATGGATCCAGGCAAAGTATATTGAAAACCTCTGGAAAGGATTCACCAACCTAGATGCCATTAAGAACATTCATGATTCATGGAAGGAGGTCATAATATCTACCTTAACAGGAGTTTGAATGAAGTTGGTTCTCATGTATGACTTTGAGGGGGTTCAAGACTTCAGTGGAGAAAGTAATTGCAGATGTGGTAGAAACAGCAAGAGAACTAGAATTAGAAGAGGAGTCTGAGGATGTGACTGGATTGCTGCAATCTCATGATAAAACTTGAAGAGATGAGGAATTGCTTCTCATGGGTGAGCAAAGAAAGTGTTTCTTAAGATGGAATCTGCTCCAGGTGAAGATGCTGTGACAATTGTTGAAATGACAACAAAGGATTTAGAATATTACATAAATGTAGTTGACAAAGCAGTAGTAGGGTTTGAGAGGATATACTCCAGTTTTGAAAGAAGTTCAATGATGGGTAAAATGCTATCAAACAACATTGCATGCAACAGATAACTCTTTAGTGAATGAAAAAGTCAATGGATGCAGCAAAATTCATTACTGTCTTATTTTAAGAAATTGCCACAGTCACCCCAAACTATAGAAACCACTGCAACTCCAGTAGGTTGTAACTCTTTATCTGGAAAAAAATCATTCTCTCCAGCTTTTTATTCATCCATTTATTCTACAAATTTTGTGGAGCACCTACTGTTCTAGGTACTTAGGATACACCAGTGAATAAAATAGTCTAAGATATCCTCATCAATGTCTATTCTTGAATGGGAGATAAAGAATAAACAAGAAACATAATAAGTAAGTAAATTATATGGTATGTTATAAGATGATACACCCTTTAGAAATGTAAAATGTAAAGCAGGATAAAGGGATTTGGGAGCACTGGATCAAGCTGAGGGGTGGCACAATACCATTCCACCCTTTCCATTTAAATAGAAATCTTGTATACATGTACCTTGCATAAGGTGGGCTACCTCTAAGATTGTTTAAAATATGGAGATTAAATGATATAATAAAAAAGTTCCAGATATTCTGCCCTTTGTTTTGTAACATTTTGAAGATGATTAACTTGAGAAGTACCTAGTACTGTGTGGTTAGGCTCTCAATAAATTTCTAATAAATTAATTATCAAGTTGTTGCTATCCTCTCTTATTTCCTTGAGAGGATAGCAACAATTTTAAATCACTCGAAAATCAAATTACACATTTTTTATTCATCACAAGATTCCTCTAAGATATTGGTTGATGAAAGCATCATCCTCAGCAAACTAACACAGGAACAGAAAACCAAACGCCGCATGTACTCACTCATAAGTGGGAGTTGAACAATGAGAACACATGGACAGAAGGGAGGGGGAACATCACACGCTGGGGCCTGTCGGCAGGGGTGGGGGGCTAGGGAGGGAAAGCATTAGAAGAAATACCTAATGTAGACGATAGGTTGATGGGTGCAGCAAACCACCATGGCATATGTATACCTGTGTAACAAACCTGTACTTTCTGCACGTTTCCCAGAACTTAAAGTATAATTTTAAAAAAAGCATAAAAAACTGCTAAAAAAAATTGTTGCTATACTGACACCTTCCAAGATTTCATACCAAGAGTAAATATACAAAATTTGTATTATATTTTTACTGCAGACATACCATAAATGTTTATATAACATCATTTGTGCAGTTACTATATTTAATACATGCATCAGGATGGATGAACTTTTATGTGGCTCCCAAAGTATACTGTAATATCTGATTTTGGCAATGCAGTTATATCACTTTTCAGCACAGAGCCTATTATTACACGCAAGTTCAAAAATAACAGAATTCTGCCTCAAGTTTAAGAAACTTAAAAAAAAAGTGACCTAGTGGGAAACAGTCTAAAATAATATAATTAAGCCGGTGAAAGTCAAACTGGTTTATGAATATAATAACTGGTAATATGATCCACAGATAGACAACAATGATTAAACAGAAATACCCCAAGGACACTATCGAATAGGGGATTATTGTCATTGCACTGCACACACATGGGGATCAATTTTGTCTTTAAACTGAAAGCAGGAAGATACTTTTTTCTCCAGAGCCACTTAATAACCATCCATCTAGAAAGCTGATTTGGCTGGAAGAGAGCAGTTGTCGTAGAGATTATAATTAGGGGATGACTGGGATAGAGTGGCAAAGTCATAACATTCCACAAACACCAGAATTTGCAGAACATATTTAAGGAAAGCAGGAATTCCCAAAGCAATCAGGCATTGGAGACTCAATTTCTCAAGAATTTACTTTGAGTAATTATGTTAGTAAACACTAAAATATCAATTGGACATTCCATCAGATACCAGATTGAGATAGGAATGATGCGGGACATGCAGAAGAACTAAGCTAGAACCATTCACTTCATTAAGGATCTTTCTGAGATCCTTTCGGAATCCCCATGAAGTCAATGTCATCATGGATTCATCATTTTTCTATAAGTGCCTTTCTCTAGAATACAGTACTGCATTCTTCATGCTGTGAGTTGACAATACTAAAATAAAAAATGTATACTGCCTTTGGCCAATTTCAATTATTTTTGTTCTTTTACTTTTTTGAAGTGATCAAACATTTCTGTGAGAGTCACAGAATATTTTAAAAGATTTTTCTAAATATAAGATTGACTGAAGTGGCTTGCTGATGCTCTCATGCATCTAATTAACAAATCAAGGCAAGAGTGAGAAAATATAAATGTTATTCTGGAAGTTCACAGGTAATGTTAAACAATTATTTTAGTGATTCACTATGCATAACAAGCTAAAATGTGAGCAAACGCTTATGTGCTGCATTCCAAAATAAACACACTTTTAAAGTGATCTTCAATTTTATATTTTAATGGCTAATGGTTTTCTACATTATCACCTCAAAGTAGAAAGGGAATTTACATTTTTCTTGGTATCTAATTTATAACACTTGTGTTATTTGATATAGAGAATAAAATATTCAATTACTCTTTGAGATGTTTCTCAAAGTACACCGATTATAAATATTAAGTTCCCTTTACTTTTATAGTTATTGTTCTCAAGGCATGTAATAATCTTCAACTCAGCAATGCATGCATATTAACCTGAAACATACTTATATATGTAGAGCTTCAATATTGTGGAGTCTTTGGAGTTCACATCATTAGACTTTTTTTGTTTTTACCTTAAATATACACAATAAAATTTATTTTTTAATAAAAAGGATCTGGAGATTGATTGCCCAACAACGTGAATGTACTTAACACTACTGAACAATACACTTAAAGATAGTTAAGATGGTAATATTATACATATTTATGGGGTACCTGTGATATTACAGAGTACATACATACTCCTGTAATGATCAAATCAGGATAGCTGAGATGACCCATCACCTCAAACATTTATCATTTCTTTGCATATCACTAGACTTCAATACAATAGAATCTATGTGATAAGGTAACAACAAAAGGACAAGAGTTTTAGAAACTTCTTTGTGGGAAGAACTTAAACAAATTTACAAGAAAAAACCCCATCCAAAAGTGGGCAAAGGATATGAACAGGCAGTTCTCAAAAGATGACATTTATGTGGCTAACAAATATATGAAAAAAAGCTCATCATCACTGGTCATTAGAGAAATGCAAATCAAAACCACAGTGAGACACCACCTCACACCAGTTAGAATGGCGATCATTAAAAAGTCAGGAAACAACAGATGCTGGCAAGGATGTGGAGAAATAGGAATGTGTTTACACTGTTGGTGGGAGTGTAAATTAGTTCAACCATTATGGAAGACAGTGTGGCAATTCCTCAAGGATCTGGAACCAGAAATACCATTGGACCCAGCAATCCCATTACTGGGTATATACCCGAAGGATTATAAATCATTCTACTATAAAGATACATGCACACATATGTTTACTGTGGCACTGCTCACAATAGCAAAGACTTGGAACCAACCCAAATGCTCATCAATGATGTACTGGATAAAGAAAATGTGGCACATATACACCATAAAATGGATGAAGCTGGAAACCGTCATGCCCAGCAAACTAACACAAGAACAGAAAACCAAACTCTGCATGTTCTCACTCAAAGGTGAAGGTTGAACAATAAGAACACATGGGCACAGGGAGGGGAACATCACACACTAGGGTCTGTCAGGGGATGGGGGCAGGGGAGGGATAGCATTAGGAGAAATACCTAATGTAGATGACGGGTTGATGGGTGCAGCAAACCACCATGGCACGTGTATACCTATGTTGCAAACCTGCACATTCTGTACATGTATCCCAGAACTTAAAGTAAAACAAAAAAAAGAGAGGGGGCACAGTTTTCTGCTGTGTGTGTGTGCGTGTGTGTGTATATATATATGTATATAAACTATATATATAATGAAACTATATATATAAACTATATATAAACTATATATATAAAACTATCATTATATATAACTATTTTATATATATATAAAATGCTGTATAATGAAACTATATATGTATGCATATAATGAAACTATATATGTATATATATAATGAAACTATATATGTATATAATGAAACTATATATGTATATATATAATGAAACTATATATGTGTATATATAATGAAACTATATATATATATAAAAAATGAAACTTCTTTGTAGGGAGATGTTTAAGAGATTTCAATAAATATGTCACCATGACACCTTGATGGTTTATAAATATGAGATGGTTTTTATTAGCGTTGTTTTCTGAACCATATAATAAAACTGGAGCAGCACCATTCCAATAGCAGGATTTATTAATATTTCAGCAAGGTTGCGGGATAACTGCCATGTATCATGTTCCTAGCAATTTAACTCATCCTTTCTTGGCCACTTCTATCAAGTAAGTAAGAGATCATCATCTGGTGTTGCAAGTATGTGATATTTATGTTGCAGGCTGCCCCACTGTAAACTTCTTTCATTCCATTATAAAAAGACAAATGTATTAAAATAAAAGAATACCAGAGAAAATTGCTTAATACTGCCTATATTAAGATTAAATATATTCTGGTCAAAGATGGCACCATTCACAACCTTTTGGCAACACAATTATAATCACTGCATTTTTACTTTCTTTTTTGGTTTAGAAAATAAAAGTCGGCACAGTTTCCTAGGAGTATGCACATTTTTCTTTTTTTGTTGTTTGTTTGTTTTGTGTGTGTGTGTGTGTGTCAGTCTAAATTCAATAGAGAATAAACATTTGAGTTTTCACCAGTTACTAGTTGTCATCTTCTCTGCTGCTTAATGACATTTTGTGCATATTGCAAATCTTGCCAGTTTAGCTGTTAAAAGTCTGTTTAAATCTCAAACTGATTCAAATCTTATTTCCTTCTTACTCCCTTCCTGTGCAAAGACTTGTTGGGGATTATTGGGTGTGTTTAATGTACAGGCTCTTGATAAGCTCTGGGGGACCGTTCTCACACCAGTCTTGCCTACCCTTTGTAAGATTTGGGCCCCATTAGGCTTCCTGTCATTATCTTTGGGACTTAAGTTGCCAACTTCTGGACAATGAGGCAATGCCTTTGAACGTCCTGTTACATATAAATGATACATGTACAGTGTGGTGCTTCAGAGTTTAATTTAGAATATACTTCTGTAAACCTTCACTTCACTTCCATTCCACTATGATGCATGTGCATTTTCCCTCCACACTCCCGAAGATAGCAAATATATAACAATAAAGATTGAATTACCATGGCTGTTACATCTAGATGTTTCCACAAGCCTGCCATTTTGATCATAGCATGCCATTGCTTGGTAACGATATCCTTGTCCGCATTCCTTGATGTCTCCTTGTACTTTCATTCCCAGCAACACTTCCACTTTTCCCTCTGGTAAAATACAGTCTGACCAGTTCCCCACAGGCTGTGCATTATATTTGTCACAAGGACAATACTGAGTCTCAATCAGGGGATACAAATGGGAATTTTTACATTTTTCCTTCTTTTTACTTTTTCCTGTGGAAGAGAAACAATCAGACAATTTAAGTTGGAAAATACCATCATTAATTTCACACATCCCTAAATTTTCTGCTTTCCTAATTTCTTTTTCTTCATTTTTAACCATATTTAACAGTAGCCTATAAATCAATGCTATTTTCTCATTCCATTGTGTTTTCTACATAGGCTCTTGTTGGTATTGGGTGCTTTGCATAGTAAAATTTGTATTATTTTTTCAGAACACTCTTTTTCACATACTTTTAATTATACTACAGATAAGTACATATATTTACCTCTCACCTTCATAGGCTGTGTTATATAGTTTTCGACAGTCTTCATTATATAGGTGGTTCATTTTTTAACTTAAATTCTGAATAGTCTACTAGCACCAATATTTTTAGGTGCTTTTGCCATTGGCAATATTTCAAATGCACCAAGCTTTAGTTCAGAATGATGGCTTCTAATCTTGCTCATTATATTCATGCTTTTAGTCATTACTATGGTTTAAAATACAATTTTCAGATACAGAATTAATGCTATGTTCCCCCTTCTAGGTGAGAAAGGATAATCTGAAGCTCTGACAGTGAGAATGGGTTAATAAAGTAGCAACTTTTTTTCTTGTTCCCCAAAAACTTTGCTCCAAGCACTTTACAGTCTGTAGGCAGTCCACTAAAAGATCATGTCTACACCAGAAAATAATCCACTGCATATTATATAGGGAGTCAGAGTTCAATTTTCAAGGCTTCCTTCTCTTTTTACTAAAAGTACATAATGCTTTTATCACTACCAACTGAATTTAAAATATACATCTAAATCCATTGGTATATTATTTTTCAAACACATTGTCAGAACTCTCTGTCTGACTTGTATTGTGTTCCTCTACTTCGACGTGTACTGGCTTTGGCATCCCAATTATTCTTACCAACAAGAGTGCGCTTTCTGGTCCTAACTGCACCACAGTCTCCATTGCATGAAGAAAACTTGGACCAGCCGGTCAATTGACAGTCATCCTGGCAGGGGATCTGGCAGGACTGGGTAAGGGCTGGCACAGGGCCTGCATACTGTAGGCACTCATGGATTCCAGCCTGTCCTCCATCTTGCTTGCGACAAGTAATGGCTAAAAGAAAAGCATAAAGCTGTTACAACAAATTCAAACGTCTAATTACTCTATAATTTAGAAGCTAACATAATGTTTGGTTAAGCAGTCAGAGAAAGCCTCCCGTAATTCCTTACTTACAGTAGAAATCTTACAGGAGTGTTTCTAATAATCACAGTAGCCATTAAATTGGTTATTTTTTTAAATAACACATAACGCTGAGTGATTTTTGTGGCACAGAAAAGTGGACACATATGCACACTTAGCATTTACGTTTTAATTATATGTATTCAGGGTTTCAATTCATGTTACATGTAGGTTATATTTAGAAATAAATGTGTAAGAATGTAAGACAAATCATACATGGGTTCTGATAATAGCTTATGTTGAGCATAGGGTGTTTGGAGAGGGACTGGAAGATGCTAGGTATATCTAATATTGTTTTATATCAGTGGACACCCTAGAATTCCTATATAGAAGTGTTTTAGTTGCAGAAAGCTGGTTGGTAGGTTGGAGTTTGGAGTCAGGAAGGTGTGCTTATAGAACTTATCTTGAAACTGCATTGGCATGGGAAGTATGTTCATTGTATTACATTTCAAGTTTATTAGGAAGGGTTGGAATCATTAATGGATAGGCAATGTCAAAGTCCTCCATCTCCTCTTTCTACAAGTTCTTCACATGCACAAACATCAACCTTGCACTTAAAAATGTTCAATAATCTTCATTTATTATGTTAAAATTTGTAGTTCTAAAATTACATATAAATTAAAAAAATCAAAGTTTAAATTCATAGAAATTATTTCTCTTATATTGTTCTACTGACTTAAAATAAGAAATAATATTTTTACCTATTGAACATATATATATACGAGTGCTTTATGGTAACAAGTCTTAAAGAAAAAGAGCGAGTATGTTTAAAGCTCACTTTCTCCCTACGCCATTTCCTTCCCATTGGTTTTAAAAACAACTCACTTATTAATTGAGGAAGCAGATGAAACCTTTAAACCTTGGTCCTAAAGTTGTCTTCATTGAATTATCTTAAATGGCCTCATTCAGATGGATTTACATGGCTTTTTCAGGTTTATTGTCTAGGCTGAAACTGCCGCTGATCTCTGCCCTGTTCAGATTCCATCACCATGAAATCAAGGTGAAGGAGCCTGACGTTTTTGACCTTAAATTACAGTGAGGGCATAGAGGGCCTCAGGTTAGACAACACAGTCTGGATCTATGTACTAAAACTTATTGCCTAGGAGTGCAGGGCTTTGTAATAGAGTGTGTAAATGGACATAACTGGCAATTTTAGCAGGGCAAGATTTTCTCTGTGTAGTTGAACACAACTTAATGCAACTGCTTCAGGTCTAACATAAAAGGCCCTTCTAAATTGTTCAATTGTGGATGCACTTCCCTATTTCTTAGCTTTAGATGTGCTTTTCATTTAGTACACATGACTTGACTTTGGAAGGGCCAGTTTGTAAGAAAAGAACAGGGGCCCCTAAATTTTTAAAAATATGAAAATCCCGGTAGGGTGAACAGTGTTGGCCTTGATGAAGGTTAGATGACAGAAAAAAATAAAAAACATTAAGTGTCTCAAAGAGAATCTACCCCCCTGAGGGAGGACACATCTAGTACTCTCTTTATTGCAGCAGTCTAAGATGGTGGTTCTCATGTCTGGCTGCAGATTATGATCCCCTGGATAACCTTTGGAAAATACCTATGCCCTTACTAAACTCTAACGCTCTGATTTCCCTGGTTGAGGTTGGGGTCCTGGGATTTAGGATACTTTTTAAGCTTTCTGATGATTTAATTATCCAAGCTATATGAGAACTACTGCTCTAGTAGGTAATATATTTTCACCTGCATCAGAAACACCTAGAATGCTATTAAACATGAAGATCCCTGGACCCAAAAAGAGTTCCATAATCTGGACCAATCCAGATAATGAGATATCTGCTATGGGGTCAGGAATATGCATTTTTTTCAATATGCTCAGGTGATCCTTATGCAGATTCAAGTTTGAGACCCACTAGCTTGAGTATTCGAGGTACAGGAAGGGTTTTGGCAAACATATATGGCTAAGATAGAAAATCCTTTGGTACCTAATCAGCCTGGTACTATGCCAAGCTTTGAGAAACAATGGCTGAACATTGTATGAACTAAAAGAGCTCTAAGCTTGGAGATCAAAGGAAGGGCATGATAGAAATTTGTACAGGAAATAGATAAAAAAGAACATCCATATAGTTTAGAAGAACATCATCTGTAACACAGTGTAGGAGAAATCCTCACGATGCAGGGTATAAATGAGCTGCTATGATTTTGAAGTTCTTTCTACACCTGCCATTTGGAAGCAGGATTGACCCTTTTAGATACTCTAAACTTAGTAAGTGCCAATGGTTCATGGGCAAAGTTGCCCCAAGGATGCTAGAAAGTTGATAAAGAGAAAGATATTAAACTTTTTACTAATCAGGACATGAAAGAGCCTCAAGAATGATATATCTGGAAAATAAGACATCTGATCATATGAGAATCGTAAGCTGTGAAGAGGGTTTCACTGTTTGTAACTAAAAGAAAATTAAAAATTACCAAACTAAATTTGGGTTATTTGAAATGAGACTACTTTTACCTACTCATTCCATTTAGCTCTTTGAAACAGACTTCAGTATAAATCTTTTGAGAAATTAGATGAAACTGACTTAGGTTCTCTCTTAAGGGTCTTTCTTACAAATTTTGTTTCAGAATTGCTCCAACCATTATCCTGTTATGTGACACCAAAAAGAAAAACAAAATAAAATAACACTACTACCAATACAATTCCAGAAACAATTTATTTTGTGTAGATCTATACTATTCACATAAACTGGAATCCCTTTTCCCCATATACCTGCGCTAAATAAAATTTTAAGTACTCTAGCTAGTTGAAAAGAAAAAAATTTTGTAAAATTCCCATAGCTATTCTCACTCTGCACTTTTCACCCCTTATCTGAGATTTTAGACAGTGTACTTTTGGAATAAATTACTCATACAATGTTATCCAAACAAGTAGCAACAGCACAATCTGTACAATATACTGAAAATTTATCCTACATCTCAACTTGTTTGTACTCTGACTTAGAGGAAACACAATTCAAACACAGAAATGCAATCTGAAACGAACTTCCTGACACTAGGGCGGGGAAAATATAAATGTTTGGAAAGGAAACCATCTGGTCTCTCAACTTTATAGATCTTAAAAATCATTTCTAAAACACTGAAAACAGGGTGATTTGAACAGTAGAAAAGATGGATCATACTAAGAGCACAGTTTCTTAGCACACCAGAAAACTACATATACCCAGACAATTGTATCTGTATTTACAGGTGAAGCATGTATATGTCATATCTAATGATTACACAAGTTCTCCTTTGAGCTGAAGCATTGTTAGCAAAATGGGAAAAAGTCATGTTACCCTACAGATAATTCACCATGAAAGCTTCTCAGTGAGATCAGCAAAAATCAAAATGATTATTTTAAAGTAAAATTCCATATTTAACTCTGTTGATTATATCCATTTACTTCATTTATTTATTGTATTTATATAAAGCACAGCAATTTTTATTTAAGTGATATAGGACAGGCTGCTCCTGGCAGGCTGAAAGCATGGGAAGAATCAATATGACTGATTTGTGGGTTACATATGAATCAAGTTAAACAAGCTTAACCCATCAATATTGGGAAAATGCTGTAAAGATAAATAAGAGAAGTTTCTTCAACAAATACATGCTATGAAAAAGGGAGCTGTAACTGTTGTTATATTAAAAGTGATCTAAGAAATACACAAACCAAATGCAACGTGGAGACCTTTTGGAACCTCAGTTTGAACAAACTATGCATAAACATTTTTGAGACAATGGAGAAAAATTATTAGGTAAAAATATTAGATAGTTTGAAAGAATTGCTAATTTTGTTTTATGTAATAATAATGCTGTTGTTATGTTAAAAATGCTCAAGTATTTATGGATGATATATATCTTACTTGGAAGTTGCTTTAAAATACTCCAGTAAAATTCTTTTTAAGTGTATGGACAGACGACCAAGAATAGCAACATGTTAAAAACTGCTGAAGCTGAGTAAATGATGACTACATTGCTAGTACTCATTATATTAATCCCTCTACTTTTGTGTATCTTTGAAACTTCCCATAAGTTTAAATTAAAAAGATTAGTAAGTTGAATAAGTAAAGTTAATTCTAGAATGTTTTCACGTAAATTGAGTTTCAAGCTATGTTTTAAAGAGAAAAATAATAAAGGTTCGTGGACTAAAAGGGAATAGATAACACTGGCTGAGCTAAGAGGACATGGATATCTGTGTTATGCATACATGAATGCATAAATGGAAGGCTACTGATGCAGCTCTGAGGCAGATCAAATGGAATTCTGAGTGTAATTGCTCATCTTCATTTTTGAAGAGGAATGAAATTTCCTTATTATTCAGGTTTCACAAGAAGAAGGTGTTCTATTGCTCAGTGAATTACCCTTCAGTGTGTAAGGCCATGCACTCATTTTGTTTGAATAATCAGAATGAAATAAATTGCCTGACCCAAAATGAGCACATACAAGTTCATTACAGGAAACAGAATAGGATCAATGCCTAAGTGCAGTGAAAGCTGTTGGATTATATGTAGCAAATGGTTCAAAGAGCTGTGTGACCTTATTTATTAAACTGAACAGTATTAAGAAGGTTTATACCACTACACTAGTGTCTTGGTAGCATTAGAGACAGAACATGATCAGCTCATTGAGTAATTAGATGAGTGATTTTTTCCTATGGTTTTATGAAAAAAATGGCAATAGCGAGAATGAATCATGTAGAAATGAAGAAGAAAAAGCTTAATGTGAGTGTGAGCTAGTTACCAAGAGACCTAATTGTGCTTAGAAATAAGATCAAACCTATAAATAATCCAAGAGGGCTCCAGTTGTTTACTAGGTAGATATAATGATCCTGGTCTTTCTCTGTGTAAAAGAGATTTTCACTGACAAGTTTGCCAAATTATAGTTCCTAATTACAATTTGCGAGTGTAGCCCTGGCACAATGGAAAGAAATGTACCTTCATTTTTTATTGATCCTAAATAATTACCAATGATCCCCCAGTCTCACTGATGCTTATAATATATGTGAGAATACTAGGATGAGAACTTACTAGGAAATAATAATCAGTTCCCAGTGGAGTAGCTGAGACTGAGGTTGGCTAAGATCCCCAGTTGGGATCTGGGAAGGGTTAACTACATCACAATACATGGAGCATCCAAGGACAATCACAGACCCAGCACGGTGCCAAGCTTATTTTATGAGCTACTATTTAAAAAATGGCAAATGTTAATAAGCATTTTATGACAGATCTCCCAGAGAGATATAAAACGAAACCCAAAACCCCAAATTAACGAGGATTCTAATATTCATAGGAGGTTAAATATTTTAAAATATAAATAATTCTAGAAGTTTTAAATAACGGTATACATAACTGAAGAGTATAAAACCTGGGTAATAATAAATGTATTGGCCAAAAAAGAGATTAAAAATTATGTCTGTATAAAATTTCTTTAAAACAAGCTCCTTCTCTTTTTCCTACCTAGTTCTTTTTCCACTTCTTTTTCTTTCTATTGCAGAACTCTCTTTTGACAATTAACAGACAAACGTGCCCTGCCAGGATAAATTGGCCCAGATACTATGAGCCTAACCTCTCAATAATGCCTCTAAAATGTAACCTTTAAAAAAAGAACAAAGTGGGTCAGAGTTTTCAGCAAAGGGTGAAGCAAGGCCCATCAACATAGATTAAACCATGTAACTTAAGCATATTTGTTCACAAAAAATAAGAGCATAAAATATAGTTAAATTATTATATTGCACATTACACATTTAGATTTAAGTTTTTAATAGGGGAGAATTAGAACTTTCTTTTTCTTTTTAAGGACTCTACTTTTGTAATCTTTTTAAACCAATAAGTGACACAGGGTGAGGACTCCTAGGGCCAGGAGGACCTCTCCTATGTGAGGTATATTACTGAAGTATTTTTCTTTTTTGTGGTCTAGATTCAAGAATGCATCCAAATTATGTTGGCTTCCATCTAAAGAGACTGATGTCAGATTTTAGTGACCAGTGACATTACAGCAGATGTTCCTTGGCAGGCAAGAAAACAGAGGGGCTGTTAGATTAGGCTAGACAGGGTAGACCCTAGAAAATATTAACTCTAGTTCCATCTAATCTACAGCAAGTACACTTGGCATGATTATCAACATGAAGATTGAGCAAGAGCAAATTTGCTGTCATTTATGTGATATGTCTACCTTGAATCTTTGCAACTTTTAAAAATTCTACTCTTGGTAGAAACATGTCACAAAGTAATAAACACTGGAATGATACACATTGAAGAAGTAGTTATTGACATTGCTTCTTAGGGCAATTGTAAAGGAAAGAATAAACAAAGCATCCAAAATTGACATTATGGTCACATATTTCTAATGCAAATTTAATGGCAATTCTATCCATAGTTATTATGGCTAGGTTTCAATTATATAGCCGCTGACCCATAATTTAGCCTTCTAAATACCATCTGAACTGTATAAATATGAACAGAGAGAAAAGACAGTGGAGTTTATAGTTCTATTCAAAGTTTATACACTAGTGACTTGAATAGTATGAAGAAAATATAAGCTGTCTATTCACTTAAAAGTTAAAATGAAATATGGCCATATTTCATGTTATTTGCATTTCTCTTTTATTGACAATTTTATAGGGAAGATGCCTATTTCAAAGATCCTCTAAAATTTCCATATGAGATTTAAGAATAATTCAAGTTTTAAAGTTGCCAAATCATGTCAATGTCTTCTTTAAAAATTTCTCTTTTTCCTCCCTCTTTTTAGTTCTTATGCCATTATACAAAATTTCCTGGAATATAACATTCTCAATACCCAAAGCCTTGTAAAAATCCTTCACTACTTCTCATTTTTTAATGAGAAAAAAACCCCAAAACTATCCTTGCCCCTTGCCTCTAACTCACTCACAGGAACCCTAGGCAAACTGGTCAATGAGCTGTTCCTAAACATAAAGATTTTACTTCTTGTCTTTTTGCTTGAGTCATCCTATATTTAAATGCTGTTTCTCTTTCACTATGCCCTATCAGTGGTTATCACTTTTTTTTCAATTCTTCAGTGATTATTATGTATATGCACTACTAATATATTATTATGACTTGTAACCCAAGTCATGTATACCTATAGTACATTTTCTACCATACTAAGTTAACTGAATCTATTTGTTATACATTTTTAATATCTCAAGAGGCTGGGCCTAGTACCATGAAGGCAATGTAAAATATGTAGCATGCATTCAATAAATATTTATGAGATAATGTATTATATTGAATTATATTCAGAAAGTTTGGATTGGTTTTTAGAAAAAAAACTTTTTAGAAAAAAGTTACCTGTTTTCACAGCTTTCTGAAAGAGCATAATATTAACAAACATACAGCTCTGTACACTAAGATGATAGGAATTTTATTTAAAAGTACGGATCCTGCACTATTGCTATATACTGAGTTGTGTCTCCCTCAAATCCACATGTTGAAGTCACCAATGTGATGGCGGTATTTGAAGATGAGGTCATGAGTGTGAGGTTCCTATGACGGGATTAATGCCCTTCTCTGATGAGACCTGAGTGCACTTCCTCTCTCTCACTCTCTCTCACTCCCCGTGCTTTCTCTCTCTGCCTTGTTTCTTCTCTGCCCTGTAAAGGCACAGTGAGAAGATGGCTGTCTCCAAGTCAGGAAATAGGTCTTTGCCAAGAACCAAATTGGCTGGCACCTTGACTTTCACATGCACCAGAAGTGTGGGAAATAAATTTTTGTTTAAGCTACTTGATCTATAGTGTTTTGTTATAGAAGCCCAAGAAGCCTGATTAAACTCTCAACACAACATTTTAAGCATTTGTTTTATAAAAGATTTCTAATGTTTCTACAGAAACTCCTGATGAACTTAAAGAAAATACCCATTATGTAGCAGAGTAGCTAATCCAATTTAGAGAAGATTGGGCAAAAATTACTGGTGATTCTGGGGATAATTGATATAAAATTCTGCTTCAGCATTATACCACTTTTCCTTTTAAATGTAAAGGAATTGGGTCATAAATAAAAAATTCCTATGTGCTTTTCGAACTTTCAGGAATATATAAATTTTCTTTTAAAGTACTTTGTGTTCTAATATAATAGATCAGAAAAACTTTTCATATAGTTTTGACATATATAAAATATAGATTTTATCAAGACTGCATTTACTTGATTAGAAGAGACTCTACCTATATTCTTATTCCTGTGTTGCTTTAACTCATTTCTGAATAAGGATGATTCTCACAAATTTGCTTTAGAGTGAATGTCAGTGCTGAGATTATAAGTAGTTAACAGTTTACAATTTTTAAAGAGGCTCTGGGAACATAATTGTTTCCCAAATCTTTTGAAACATGTCATCACAGATGGTTCCTCCAATTGGAAAAATTATGCTATTAATAGCATTAAGAGTAAAAATGAAAGTATGTCTATAAAGGCCACTTAATTTTATTGTTAACAGGTGGTTAAAAGTAGGTACAGGCCTAGGAGGCATGGCTAGTAAGGTGATAAGAAGGAATTTGTGTTATATTTTTCTATCAATATGGAAGGTTCCAGACATTGGAGAAGAACTGAATCATAATAGGTGAACTTTTAAGTTTTGTGCTGAATGGCATATATTATATGAGACACACACATTCTCTCTCTTCTATGTGTGCTTAGTAAACTAACTCTGAATGTCCAGCTTTTGAGTATAATTTATCATGTTCTAGACAAGGGAATTTTGAAGCCTGGAATATTTTTCTCTCTTGTCTTCCATAGCCCATGTATTTTCTGGTTTCACCTTTAGCCCCTTTTTAATTTTAATTTTTACTACTAAAGTTCTTAGAGTCAACATTTTATCCCTAACCTCCCCCAAAAAGAATGCTGCAATTTCATCCTTAAAGGTAGATATTTTACTATTGTCCCAGTCTTTAAAATCTACTACTTTCATAACTATAAAATAGTTCTTCTATTGCTGAATTGAATTTGTATACATCTTCCCAAGTGACAAGATAAATTCCAGGGATTTTCTGATCCTATTGGGTAATGACTATTCAGTATTATTAGAAGTTCTGACTACATCATTGGTTACATGGCTTTCGGGTTTAGATCAAGGGCCAGCAATTTTTTTCTGTAAAATACTACATGGTAAATATTTTTGGCTTTGTAGGCCATATGGTCCGTCATAACTACTCAATTGTGCCTTGTATCATGAAAGCAGCCATAGGCAAGATGTAAAAAAATGGCTGTGGCTGTGTTCTGATAAAACTAATTACAAAAAACAGGCTGCAGACTGGATTTGGCTCACAGGCCATATAGTTTACTGACTCCTGGTATGGACAAATAGATTGATAAAAGTCATGAAGTAAACATTTCTATCTCTAGAATCATACATTGGTAAAGTTAGCTATCTCATGTCTTAGTTACATGGTATCATTCAAGTGGGAGTACAAGGACACAATAATTTAAAGTTAATAACATTTAAGTTAAATTCTTTAAAAGAAATGCTTAAAGAATCTACAAATGCAAACTTGTTAGAGAAAAAAGAAATCTATTAATGATAAGGTATAATCGCTTTTATTCATATATATAATACAAGTTACATTTTAGAGATCTTAGCCTTTTTATAACTTCAGCAATTCACTCTATGGAAATGTTACCCAAATTTCCATCTGCCATCCTATGCTATCTCTACAGCTACATTTCTACATTTCAAGTGCATACCTGGATATTTATACTTGGCTAACCCTACCATGGCCTCAAATACAAAATGTATAAAATATACTTTCCAAAATTAGCTCTACTTTTAGACCTAGAATTTTCACCAATGTAACTATTCTTAAACTAAAAATGTTGGAGTTAAAGAATCATATCAACTTTGACTCTTTTATTTTTATCTCTCTTCTATTGTCTGCTAAGTCCCAAAAATATTTCCCTCTATCGTATGTCCACAATTTATTTATTTTTGCCTATTTCATATTACTGTTGTTTCTATGACTTCAACCTTGCATTGCTACAGCAGCATACTAGCTGGCATTCAGGCCAATGTGTCTTATCTTTCTGATTTATTCTGTACACGCTGACAGATAAAACACTGCTTTCATCAGGTCCTTGCTCATACCACTTATCGAACAAGGTCTAAAATACTGATCTTGACATTTATAGCCTTCCACAAAATCACCCCAGCCTCCAGATCACATCTTCAGAGCTCAATCCACCCACTTTTCTGTGAACACATTTAATGTTTTTGTTTTTCTTACCTCAAACACTTAGCTTATAGAATTGATTTTATCTTGTATTCTTTTATCCGCTCTACTTCTTCTGATATTATGGTACAAGTCAAGTCCCAACCCATACTTTAAGTCTTTCCTCAGCTCTTCAGCTTCAAATGATTGGCTTTGCAATTGATAAGTTTCAGTCTTTAATTCTTGTTAGGTGACATTAACAGTGATCTAATTTCCCTAAAAAATATATGCTCTCTGGTTTAAAGATCTTCATTCTTTCCTAACATTTATAGCTTTTTCTACAGTCTTCTGAATGCAAAAACAGTGGAATGAGTAATTGAAATGAGAAATTCTGATGTGCTAGTGGGGACAGAGAGCAGCTTCTCTATAGTCTTTGTTGATTGATTTAATGTTTACTATATAATTATTTCTGTCATAAAAATAGCACAAGTTCATTTTTTTAAGTCTCTGACCACATAAGTAAGGACAAAGATGAAAATAGCAAGAACTTGGCGGGTTAATAATGTGGAGTTCTGAAAACAGCCACGACCATCATAGGAAGAAAATTTTGTCTTCTTGCAATTAGTAAAAGATACTTCTACATTCTTAAGACTCTCCATTTCATGTTTCTATAGAAATATAAGCTGTACGAAAAATCAGTCTTTCATCTACTCAGGAAACAAAGAAAAAGACTGTCTTCATATGGAAGTTAAAGGGATTGTTCTAAATATATTTATGAAATATCACTTGTTATAATGCAACTTTCACTTCCCAGATATCCTGAGAATGGATAAGATTGCTGAGGTACAGCAAGTTGTTTGACAAATATGCCAAGATTAGGAAGCACTATGTAAGTAGAGGCAGAAAAAGAGACACCAGTAATAGGAAATCAAAAATGGAACAATCAGAAAGATAGGAGAAAGTCGCACACTGAAGACGCTAAAGACCCTTTTATCACAGAGGGAGTGAGTAACAAGCATTCAATACTACAAGGTGGCCACCCAGGATGAAGAATGAACAGTTTTCTGATTTGGAAATGCAAAGGTTGCTGGTAATCACAAAAAGAATAGTTTTTGTACAGATTGTGGGTCAAAACCCAAAAGGCCCATATGCATACATTCGCTTGGGTTATGAACAAACAGGAAGAGGGAAGAAATTAACATTTAATGAAGACAACATGTGCCAACTGCTCTAAGGCTTTTGTGTTCTTAGCCTTAAAGGGAGGAAATGAATCATACAAGGTTGTGTGGCTTATACTTCATCGGCTGGAACTGAGGCTGTTTTTCACACTTGTGCTGCTTCTACTGATCTTGTATTTCCTCCAGTGGTGTTTTATAAAGATATGGATTTCATCTGCTTTACCTAATTTTATTTCACATTTTGATCTCTGGGTATTGTTTGTGCATCTATTATGAAAATTTGAATAATCCCAAAATATCATTTGGTCCAAACCCCTCTTTTTTTTAATCTAAATAAATTGAGGTCCAGAAGGTGAAGGGATAAGTAAGACACACTGTATTAGTAAAAGAACGGAGACTAAAACTTATGTTTCCTGATTCCCAAACTCATGCTCATTTTCATTATAACCTCTATATAGAATCCAAAATATATGCAAATCAATGCCTGATTCAAGAAGGAGTTAGCAGAGCATGACAAGAAGATCTCATATCACTCAATTTCTTAAAGAATGATTTGAAATGGAGGAGAACGACTTTCAGTTCTATATACTTAAGTCTCTATAACTGTAAAGGGAGTCACAGTTATGTTTTAATTAACCAAAGTTGATGGTGGGAGATACATAATGAGAATTATGCAAATAAAATAAAATTCTAAAAAATACTGCAACTAGGAATTTAAGATTATTTGGAAACTAAGTTTTATGTTCCAGATGAAGACTTCTAAAAGGAAGATTATAAAAATAGGGGATTTTTTTTTTTAACAAAACAGAAGCATTTTTTTCTTAAAAGGCAGTTTTTTTCACTGTACAGAAAATGAAGTCCCAGATCAAATCAGCAAAAACTGGAATTCTGCTCTATATGTTCAAATTTTTGTATCAACATGAAATACGTAACTACGCATGGGAGAGCAAAATATGTTTTTTATAAATTAAAGTTGCTTGCATATTCAATTATGTATCATGCTACATTTTAAATACACAGCAGGAGCTGTATATAAGTCAATATGAGTAAAAATAATCATGTGCTCTTTAAAGACTGAATTTGCTATGTCTGGAAGAAACAACATATTCCAAAACTTTAGTTTCTATATTCCCTATAATATCTAGTAAATAATTATGGCAAGGTTGAACATTCTCATTACCCATTTCTGCAAGATTCCATGTTATTTAGTGGTGCAGATTGCAATTAAGTAAATAAGTCTGCCATTTAAAAATCAGTACTAAATATGAACAGAATTGTGGATAGCCATGAAAATGAAAGAGATGTCATTCTGAGAACTTCTGAAAAAGTTAACTAATTCTATTACATTGTATGTATGCACATATATAATGCATATAGGCAAGGAGGTAAGAATCTTATTGCTTATTAAGGTAGCATGCAAAATGCTGTGGAATACCGTAATCTAACAACAAACAAACAAACAAACAAAAAAGCTTCAGTGTACCATTTATGTCATAACTGAAAGCTTGGCCTGACTTTCTTTCAGACATAAATGAGAGAAAAATTCAAGAGTTATGAGCTAATGCCAAAGAACAATGGGAACAATTTAAAAAGACAAGTTTCTATGTCCTGATGTTTTGTGGAATGGCTCATAGCAGATTTATATCTGCTTTGCTCTGTTAGCTAAGCATGGTGTCCAAGTGGCAAATGCATCAAAACAAGAGTTAAACTAGCGATGCTGGAGAAACGAACTGTGGAATAGGGCCTCCCACCTCTTGCCTGTCGCCCAGGCCCACAGCCTTCCTGTGCTCCAGGGCTGTCTTGTTGCACGCTCCAAGGGACTAATTGGCATCTGCGCCATTTGTGAGTCTTCCACCTACAAGACAGGAACAGAAGCCCAGTGGAGAAGACGCAAAAATGCCAGCAAATCACAGAGACACAGCAGCATGGAAACATGACTTTGACCACTGCAAACACATTTATTTAGCAATGCTCAGTTCTATCTAAATTTAATTTAGATCCCCATCTAGGCTTTAGAAGAAGTAACATTAAATATAAGAGTACTTTCTCTGGCAGTGAAGACAAGAGTACATCATTGTCAAGTTCTATAGGACTCTACAGAGAACATTTAGACTTTTTAATGATTAGGACTGCAAACAAATGCACCAGATGGCCCCAGAAGTGATGCATGCCATTTAAATAATGTATATTTATTTTATTCAGGTTATGAAACTGTATTCAAGTCATGAGTCTTTTGTATAGTGCTCTTTTGGTTAGCATTGTAGGAGTATCTCAGCAACTGTAATTATAATATGCTTTACAAAAACAAATTCCAAAAATAAATAAGTTTGAACCAGTAGTTGTCAATGTTCATGGTGTAAGTATACACTTATAGTATTTGTCATCTCAGAATTAAAGACTGATATATTAAGATGGCAAATTTGACAATGTCATCTTAAATATTTATTTTGTGATTACACTTTTCATTAATTGATGCCATAATACTTCCTTTGCTTTCAGGACTGCAAATGTATATGTCAGATTTCTCTTAGATAATTTCTGTCTTAATCATGAGGAGGTAAAATTTCTCTAACAAATTATCAAGACGATATATAGCTTCGATAACTATAATTTTATTTGAGGTGATCACAAATGAACAGAACAGCCATCTTACTAGCATCATTGAGATACAGATGTCATTTCCTGAGCCAGAATGCGAGCATTTATGATTACAAACAGGTGCTCTTTGGAGCAGGGGAGTAATGCTTAGGCTAGTCTTCTAAGTGAAAAAGAATTGCTTCCTAAAGTATACATATTTCATAATTATTAATCACTTTTCAGCATTTCTTATATGTTATATCAACGTAAGACATTTCCCCAAACTACTGGAGCTAACACCACACCTTGGAAATTTATACAAATATTTGCCTCCTTGTACATCATTTCAGTAGCACAGCAGCTCTGCTGAAGAGACAAGAATGGCAGCTACAGCCATAAACATCCCAACTCAATTGAGCCTGTGGAAGGAACAGTGTTGACTTCCTTTCCTCATCCTAGGAAAGGATGTGGAGTTGACGTATTTGTTCAGCTCCTCCCTCACGACGCATTTCTCTAACCCTACCTGTAGCTTTGGCACACTTGAGGTGCCTCGCAGGCCTTCTCTTCATAGAGGGGATCTGTGCAGTCTCGGCCCCCGTTGGCTGGCAGCTGAATGATGATCCGGTGCCTAGACTGCTTCCTGATACTGGAGTCCCCTGCAATGAAGCAGTTTTTTAACCTCTGTACTTTACACTGATAAGATAATCTCTAAATACCAGTCTGTGTGAAGAAATTACATTGCCTCCAGCTACATGTGCTTTGACATCCCTGAGAGGCTTCACCTGGTTTAAACATTCACTAAATTCTCCCAAAGACCATTTATATCAAAAACCCAATCAACTCATATTTAAAAATAGAGAAAATGTGAAGAATGGAGAAAACAGTTCTGCAGTCAATTAGCCTTCCTAAGGTGCGGTTACAAAGTAATTGCTCTTTTGTATAATTCTTTCCCTTGAGGAATATGACAGATCTAATTAATTTATTTTCCTCTACCTTAAATTTATTGTCATGCTATTTTGCCTAGCCCTGTTTATCACATGGGACTCATACACATGTAATGAATCTTCTTTAGGAGAATATATTCAGTGCCATAATGTGAAATTTTATTTCTTTGTTATTCATTTAATTTGAAATGCATAACTTGCAAATTATTCCGGTCATTTATTATTCATGTTAGACAGTAAGATATTCAATTCACGTCACATTCTAAACACGAGAGATCTAAGTCGTAAAATGAAAGTGGTTTCTTAGAGGCAGACACAGACTTTTTAGAGAAGCAGTCAAAATAGCAATAATTACTATAAATAAGTAACTCTAAAGTATGTTAAAAATGGAAAAATTAAGATATACTTTCAATAAAGACATCAACTTGACAGTATGACTGATGTAAGGATTCAAAAATCTTTTAGTATACAGATCATATAGCGTATAAAACTTGCCAACTTTAATAAAATATATTTCAACTAACATTACATACACTTTAAGGATGAATAGCTGCATGGCACAGGGTTTTACTTACAAAATAATTCTCTAAAGAATTATGTTAATAGAATCCTCCTAATGCATTTTCATTATTTTGCAAGATCTTCAAATATTTGATACATAGACTACAGGAACAGAAATATTGTAAAGGATTAGCAGCTCCTAACAATTAATGTTTAATCAGAAATCAAATGAAACCTTTTAAAAAGATACTGTGGTGGTGGAGAAAGTATGATTTGATGATTAGAACATTCCCATAATGGAACATGTTTTCTCATTAAGTCAAAGGTATTCTTCAGCATGGTCTGGGCAACTGACTCACTGCCATGTTTAGAGAGGATTTCTGTATTGGATGGGAGAATGGATCAGTAAATGGCTGACTTCATAGGAGAATCTCTTTAACAACAACAACAACAACAACAAATTTCTGGGCCTATACCCAGGACTACTAAATCAGAATCTGGAAGCTGGGTTTGGGAATATGATATTTAAAAATCTTGCCAGGTACTTGGGATGAAGGGCCAAGTTTGAAATCTACTGTAATACATGACCTTGTACGACCTATCCCAATGCAAGATTCTGGGCTTACATGTAACTTTTTAGAATTATTGTTCCCATTGTGGGGTGTAATCTGTACTATTAATGATGGCATAACTATTTTAATGAATAAGCGGGATACTACAGGTAATGGAGTAGGGAATTGGGGGCTAGAAGTATTGGGCAGCAGAGAATTAAAGTATTTGAAAATATTGTCATGGACTTTTAACAGTAGTTTGAATGCCAGCTGCAACTTTTACATGTTAAATATAATTTATCTAGGGAAGATCTAAGAAATGTCAACAGGACTTTTAATAAATTGCTAATGCAGTCTCCATCTATTATATTGTCCAAATGACCTGTATTTTAAGGCCCAGGTGATAAATTCCTCTAATAATTCAGAGCTAGGGAAAATTTTGTTTCCCTTGACAATCTGTTAAGAATCCATTGTACTTCTATTTTTTGCTTCGGTCACCAGAATCTCAGAGCTAATTTTCTTTCCAATTGAAGGAGCTTGCCTCAGCTTTGATTTTCTAGCATAATTTTTCTCTCCCTCTTCCTTTTACCCCCTCCCTATTCACTACCTGGCTTTGCCCTTCTTTTACAATTTCTATTTTTTTCTTTTGTTTTATGTTATGATCTGTCCATAATCTTTTTTTTTTTTAAAGTATACAGACTAATTAGACTCATCATTTGTTTAACACTGGGGGAAGCAGGGAGGTTTCTGTTTGTTTGTTTTTTAACGGGGAGGTAAGACGTAAAGGGCTCAAATGGGTTTTTGTTTTCCAGTTGGTCAAAATTCTTAGAGGCAATTACTCTCCAATCGGCAGATAGAGAGGACAGACACAGGATTAAGACCAAGGGATTTGGGGACTGGTAGAAACAATGAGTTCAGCATTAGTGGCACCTCATAGACTAAAGCTCCTAGTTATTAACTACCTAGATGGCACCTGGTGCATAGCCAGGGCTGTTCTACTTAAGGATGCAGCTACCAAACATTAATGTTTCAATTCTGTTTGTTGATTTGAAAGAAAAAATGTCCCTTAGAATACATTTCTGAAACATTCTCCTAATGCCTTCTCATCACGAACTCCACAAATTAGTATTAGATATATAAGACTATGATGACTCTCTTCACGTCCTTAATGGATTCCAGAGTGGCAATCCATTTATTCTTATAAAAAGTTCAAATTCCTTAACCTGGTACAGCCTACAGGATAGAGATTGTGACTTGATTAAAGTGGAACTCTTCAAAGATATGACACCCAGAGAAGAAGTTTAATGGGGTTACCCAGGAAGTGTCATGACATCTATGTTTTTACCCATTGGGAGGTCTGTTTCTTCTTATATTGCAGTTAAGAAATTGCTTGTGTACTCAAAGTTACAGTGCTGTAGAGCTTTGCCGGGTTATAGAGTCCTCAGATCAGAGAGCAGAAAAAAAGGAAGCTATACAGCACACATTAAAAACAAAAAATGGAAGTTTCCTCATTAATAACTTGAGCTGGCAAACTGGGAATTTTATACCTTTCATCATCCCCTGCTTGTATTTATGCTCGTTTTATTATACGTGGTTGATATCTTTGTAGTGTTTCTATTCATCTGTGTGTTTTATACCTAAGACAAGAGTCACATGTAGTAAGTGCTTAATAAATATTTTCTGAATGCACAAACACATTTATTTCACATCTTCTCAACTGGATTATTAGTTAGCACCTTCTATTTCTTTCCACTTATTCCTTTATAGTGGTAAGCACATGGGTACCAATGCTGTGCATTGAGGATTAATAAAAATAACTTTTGTTTTCATTGGAAAACAAATGGAAAAAATCACGTTGTTTTCATTGGAAATAATAAGTACGGGAAAAATAAGGGCACCTGCCTGTGACGTTTGTGCTTAAAAATGCCTATCCAGGATAGGAATGGAAAAAACAGATCATACATCTAGCAAATAATCATGTGATGACGGGGTACACAGATTCAGAAGGTATGTAATCTCTCACACAGTTATAGCATTTTTCAGATATCTTAAGACATTCAAAATAAATTTCACCAGAGAAATTACTTGATAAAAAGTATTTAAAAGGCAGGAAAAACTGATTCATTAAACTGGATATGGGATGGATTGCGGTTGAAGCAGCACAGTAATAGGAAATTGAAAGGGAAATGTTTCATGCAAGGAGCAAAATGTAAAGGTAGTATTCAGATCTTTGGTGGTAATTCTAGTGTTCTAGTGATTCAGGACATGAGGAAGAAGCCTCTGCAGTATTCCTTCTATTTCTCAACACAATAAATGCAGTGAGAAAAAAAAGGAGCAAACAGAATTTGAGCAACCAAATATATTATTTGATCAAAAGTATTGATTTTTTAAAATTAGAGGTACAAATAATTTATGTGCATAAGTTATTTCTATTTTTTAAAATGCCCTCTGTCAAAATTTACAAAAATTTGAAAAACACGTTAGCAAGTGCACTGATCTGAGGATTAAACTACATTCCACTTAATACTGATCTTTATCAGCATTGATTTTTCAAGGGATATTTTAGAAGAAGGTTGAATAACATTTCAAACAACTCTTTTAGTGCTTCCTGGAATCCTACTATTCTGTTTTATTTTGTGCAATAGTATTGTGTATTTTAATTCTTTAAAGTGATTTTAAAAAGAAGGGTAGTCCTGCACTTTAATAAGCCCAACATCCTTGTAAAATTTAGACTTTACTCGCAGAATTAAGTAAAAAGAACTACCCCATCTTTGAATTAATTTTCTGTTGCTCTTACCTCTCTTTGAACATTCAACTTTGTTTAGCATTTTTAAATAGTGTGTGTAAATTGGTGTAATTTCAAAATGATGCTTGGATTATTTCCATTTCTTATGAAATAATGAAAAAAGCTAACCTCATGCCATTGCTTTATTTTCTTCACAACAAAAGGCTAGCTTTCTATAACACCATTGTCTTTTTATTCTCAGTTACAGCAGTCTACAGGCAAAACAGAAAAAACTGCTTCTAGAGCACAAAGCATCTTGGCACTGTTATCCAACAATGACCCTTCTATCACTCCCCAGTCTTTAAAAAAATTTTATTTCCTCAAATACCCAACTGAGGTGATTTTTTAAAAATTGGAGTGCCTAGGTTTAGGGTTCCGAAAACCTTTTGTTCTAGGAGAAACAACATGAGCTGCCAAGTAAAACAGTCAGCACTCATTCCTTGCTCCGGGTGACATGACCTGTGTTCAGGGAAACACTGCTCTGCCTCTTAGAGAGCCTCTTGCTTCCAAGAGAGCCAATTCCCGAGTTGGCATTTTTGCACTCCTTTGCCACCACCATCCCAGGAACACCAGGAGAGAATAGTATCCTAGTGGTACCGTGCATTTTTACTTACAGAGGTTTCCTACCTTCCCCCAAGAGACCAACCCAACTAAACCCATTACGCCTCACATGCCTGTCACTCATCACAAGAAATGAGCCCTCCCCAGCTCCAGGTCATTCATCATCACCCGGACCCACAGCACTATCTACCCGTATAACACGATTCAGTTTCTCATTCCTTTACATCCTCTAGCCCTTCTACCGCTGCGCCCACTGGAGCACATGGTCTCTCATCTTCAGTCTCTTCTGGGAAAGTTTCCTTCACATCTTGGGCTCCAGTGGGCTGGTCGTTCCAAAATCACATCTTTCTCACAGTCATTTAAGGCTTTCCTGATGTCTCTAATCCTCACTTGGAATTCTTTCATGTGGTTCATCTTTCAAGAAGATCTCTTGTACCTCCTTTTCAATATGATTTTCCTTAATATATTTGCTCTGACATGATTATTCCATTCCGTTCCTTAGAGCTCTTTCTGTTTTACCATTAAATTTTGTTATTGAACCATGTAAGTCTTACATTATCTGGGCTGTGCAGAAGAGTTCTATATGTTAAATGCGATTAAAAGCTTCCTTGATGTCTGGGACTGTGATTTCTCTATATGACCATTAGTGTGCTAGTTATATACAGAAATCAATAAATAAGTAATTAAATAAGAATTTATACATATATACACAAATAAGTACTGACTTAATTAAGACCTATGTAGCATTCACAATCTATTCATTCTCATCTATCTGCTAAGAAGTTTTTTTAAGTGCTTTATGTGAGTTATCACAGTGTTTTATATTTTTTATTTTATAAATGATCAAACAGCGAAGAGCAAATCAGTTTCTTCATACTGTAAAAATCACAAATTTAAAAATCATGTTATTTTCTTTTCAAGTATGGTTTTTTACTCCTAAAAAAGCTCTATTTTTTCTTTCCTTTCCAGATGTATATAATACATAACAAAATCACAAATGTGTTTTCAAGAACTGAAGAAAAAATTTATAGGCTATTAAAATGGTTCCTAATTCCTGGATACATTCCAATATCCAAAGTTATTTTCAAATAAAGGTCTAAAGAAATGAGAAAAATTCTGATTCTTCACTTTTATTAGTGACTACTCTGGAATCAATTTAATAAAATATTTTCTGTTCTTTTTTAAACTTTACTTCCTTGAAATACTTTAGATCAAATCAACTTTTTAAAAAGAGTAATTTACACAATACAAGAAAATATCCAAAATAAGGGAAAGGCAAAGTCTTTCCACTTTCAAAATTTTCACTTAAAATTTGTTATAGACTATTGACAATTTGGTTATAAATGTAACTGCACGTTTGGAATTATTAGTAAATGAACATATTCCATATAAACAGAAAAGATCAAGTATAGAGGCATCAAGAACAAAATTTGTAAGTGTATTAATTCTATGTAATTAATGCCTTTTAATTGAATTAATTAATAACCAACAATTACCACCTATAAGTGCCATCATAGATAAAATATTAATCTATAAGAAAGTACAATTCTATTGCCAACTGTGACCAGTGTTAGTCAGCTTAAAAAAAAAAGGAATAAGAGAGGAAAATCTGGATTAAAATGTCAGGCAATGACATTGCATAGCAAGTTCATGCCATTAACATGTTTATAAAAGTTAATGCTTATAACTCCTTTTAATTTGCCAAAAGCTATTTAAATGTCTTAAAAGACTCCTAAATAAAAATATTTTGCAGTGGCTCGTGCCTGTAATCTCAGCACTTTGGGAGGCTGAGTTGGGTGGATCACTTGGGGCCAGGAGTTCTAGACCAGCCTGGCCAAAATGGCAAAAACCCATCTCTACTAAAAATACAAAAATTAGCCAGGCGTGGTGGCATGTGCCTATAGTCTCAGTGACTTGGGAGGCTGAGGCACGAGAATTGCTTGAACCCAGGAGGCTGAGGTTGCAATGGGCCGAGATTGAGCCACTGTACTCCAGCCTGGATGACAGAGTGAGAGATTCCGTCTTAAAAATAAAATAAAATAAATTAAGAAGAATAATAATTTTCTATCACTTCTAAGTTTGTGGTTTAATTTTATTTGATATTTCAAGGGTATTAAATAGAAAATCATCAAAAGGAAAATCATGTTTCAACTATATAAAAATATAATAACACAGTAAAAGTATCCATTATTAAATTTATAATACCTAAAGGATTTGATTAAATTTTGACAACTTAAAATAGTTTGTTAAGCTAGAAGTTGACTCTTAATTGAATCTCTCTAGTAAGTGTTAAGAAACATGAAAAAAATAAAAGCATAAAGGAAATTTAGAAAAAATTATCTGTATTTGTTGAGTAAGATAAGAAATAGGAGACAGCGTCATTTGTAACACTGCAGGAAAATTTGCTCAGTTATTGCATAAATCACCTGGAGGATGTTGATACCTTTCTCATCAGCAATGAGAAAAGACCCTGTCCTAGAGGGTAAAGAAAGAATTATCAAAGTATTTGGCTTGATACTAATGAGTCTTTGTCTGTAAGTAATAAAAGCAAAACTAAGCCTAACTGGGAATAAATATTCATAAATTCCTCATGACACATTACATGTTGGCAGAGAAACAATTTGGCCATTTTTCTCTTTCTTTTATTCCTATTCTTGGGGCTGCATAATTGAATCTGTAGCAAATCTGGTCCCATGTTATTTTTTGCCATTAAGTAGGATGAAAGCCATGTGTACTGATAAAAGCACTGTATATCATTTAAAAATACATAAACCACGATATATTCCTTCAGAACTAAGGTGAAAGTAAACATTATTAATACAATAAGATTTAGAATCCTTCACTTTAATCTATATCATAAAATTTCAAGCCAGGTTTTGGCATAAACCTTACTTGTCTGGTATTCTAAAGCTATGTTATTTCCTAGAGGGAAACTAACATTTTATGGCATGCGTGTCAAATCAGGTTTACATAGCCCTGTGCAAAACTCACAAACATTGCTAGGCCAGAAGACCTCAGAAGTCTACCGAGGGGTTTTCTAGGTGAACAGCCTTCCTAACTCTGCAGACCATACCTTCTTTACACGAAGAGGGGCATGATGTCCAGTCACTGTATGGGGTCACAATACAGTCCTTCTTACAAGGAAGCAGACAAGGCCTTACAGTTTCAGGTCGAAGGCTTTCAGGACATCTAGAAAGGCAAAGGGAAATTATTAGGCTTCAATAGTAAGGCAGAAAATCAGATAATTTAATTTCTCTAGAATTTTCACTGGTAAAATTGCAAAACAAGTCACTCATCTGTATTATTTAACTTCCAGGAGTCTTTCTTTCCGCTACAGGCAAGAACTATACAACTAAATTGTTTCAAACCGGACCTCAATAAAGCTTCTCAAGGAAAGATGTGCAGATTTACTAATAGCAATAATGCTATTTAGAAACAAATATAACACTTATACCTTATCCTCTTATAATAATCTCTCCATTAATAAGTATTTATATTCTAATATGTTTTAAGAAAAATTTTGTGAAAATTTAAATTATGAATTTAAGGATCTAATTCTATGATACATATTTGTATGACTAGGCCTTTTGCCTATTATACATTTCCAGGTTATTCTACATTTTTACAAAATATGTATTGCATAAAATAAATTTATAGTGGAGTATATTCTTTACACAGTACATGCTCAAAACACAATACTGTATTAATAACTATATATTTAATAATAATTAAGATAATAAAACTGTATAAATCAATCTGATAAGCAGTTTTTGCTTTATTCCTGCTTTTATTTAGTGCATCTATTTGTGTTTTCTTTTCCATTAGTCCCTAGTTTTAAATGATGGGATTTAATTTTTTTTATGTTTTTATAAACTACAATATCTTTTTTGGAACAAAAACAGTGAAGATAAAGATAGTAAATTAGTAGTTTAAAGAAAAATAAAATACTGTATTTTTGACATAAATTATAGTAAAATTAACTATTATTTTCAAAATAACAGCAAAAATATATTATTTATTGGGAACGCAAGAGAAAGATAAGGATGAAGAACACTGAAATGTCTAACTTCATATAAGCTTTCACTTCTTAAGAGATAATAGGAAGCTGATGTATAGGTTTTAAATATACTGTCTTATTCAAAATATACTTAGTATATAATTTTTTACACTTGAGCTTAGCCAAAAGGCTGAGAAGTAATAATTTTTAAATTTCCTAATTCTTCTCTGCATTTTCACGATCTGACGCTACTATTTCTAGAGGTCAAATGCTGATCATGAGCCTTAACACTAGAAAAAGATGTAGCTTAGAAAAGTAAAACATAATAACATCATTCATATAATTAAAAGTAACAAATAACTTATTCTGATTCCTAAGCAATTCTCTTTTGAAGTCATATAAATCCCTGCCATGTAAGCTAACAGGCAATGAAAAAATAATCTAAACAACTAGTATAGTTCTTGCTAAAATAAATTGGCAAATCAGTGGGAAATAGGATTTTAAAATACTCTATATAAGAGAATTCAAATATTTTGTAGCTCAAGTTTGTCTTTTGTCAAGTAAGTTAATCAGGTTTTCAGAAGTGAACTATGAGTGAAAAAAGTCAACATCATTAATCTATTTCCCATAATTTCTTTATAGTATTTTGCTGATACTTTGTTTTTAACATATCTTGTACTATATTTATGTAAATTTTCTTTTTCATACATAAACACTATGCTTTATTCAATTATATAGATCCATGCTCTCCTCTCTTACTTTAAAACCCCAGTGTTTATTTGGAAGTGAATTTTAAAATATATAGGATTCAACATTTCAAAAATAATCTTTTTGATTTATCTTGAGCTGGAATTTTCCTAATTTCTATGACTATTCAAAGTCATGGACAACAAATAAATTTAGATTTGAATCATAGAAGCAAATTTATTATTACAAGTTAGATTATAAACCAGGAGAATTACAATTTAACCTGCATTCTTAACCAGGAAACATTATATGGCAAAACTCCACATATAATTCAGTTAATTCTTTTGGAACTATGAAATTATTGATCAGTAATTATTATTGTCAGCACTTTTGTTCAATAAGGCAATTTTATAACTTTAACAATGAGAGAGCATTACTCAGTTGCATGCTCCTCGGATATTAGCCCTGAATAAATCAATGAAATTTACAATGTTATCATTGACAACCTCCAAATATTCTGTTTTAGTTGAGAAATAGTCACAGCAAGATACTTGGCTAACTGTGGAGAACAAAATTACAAACAACAAAGTTGTTAAATGAACACACAAAGATAAATTATACAGCCTAAATTACATCCAATAAAATGAATTTGGACTTCCTTTGGCAAGGCAATTGGTTCAGTCAACATGCTTCTTTTATCCTTTGTACTGTTTGTATTTAGTGTTTGTGGTTTAAATCAAGAAATTGATTTCCTTCCAAATCTTATTCAAGGTCAAATTAAACAGATGTGATAGGAACTGAAGTTTGTTACCGGGAGTATAGATAAGATCAATAACATTGATTTTACCATTGCACAGTAATCTGTTTTATTAAGAGAAGTTTAAAACAAATTTTCAATTTGCATTTTTTGGTTCATATACCTAGTATTGGAAACAATTCACTGAATTTAACCTAGCATGTAGGGAGAAAGGCAATAATATTTTCTTTTGAATTCACAGTATTTGCTTGATTTGCTAGAATTTTAGAGGTAAAGTACATCCATTTGATTTAACAGGTCTATAGATGCACATAAGTCATTGAATGAAGGCTGCAAGGGTGAAGCAAATTTCTAATGAATTATTGTGGTAGTATGACATGGGGCTTCAGGATACCCTTCCTACTGATTTAATGCTGTTAATCCAGCAGGCTCTTTCACATATAGGCGTGTACATATGTACATCCATTACTCAGGAAAAATATTTTGTAGCTTATATAAGTGAGGAAAATGTCAAAACAGCAACATTTGATAGGTGATTAACCATGGGACAGGAACAGAATGAGCTCACTGGTAGAAGCTCAGCACGATAACCCTCATCCTGTGCCACAACAGGTTGGTCCTGTGCCTGCGTAGTGAATATTTCTACCTTTGTTCTTGATCCAGCAAGAGTCAGAATCCTCCAGGACTTGGGACATCTGCTCTTGCTGTTACCACTTTTGAATTTTAATACACTGTACATTAATTTCCTGAGTTAGATTCATCACAGCTTTAGCAAAATTTCTATTAAAATATTGGTTTGAGGCTACCTATTAAACATGTGAAATAGTCTTTCAATTTATTCAAATTTCATTGGCATATCTTCTGTTTCCTAATTTCAAGCAATATAAACAAATAAATTGTGGGGCAAAATATCCCTAATGTCTGGAACCCTGGCCAGATACAAACATCTCATAATGGGATTCATATTTGTTTCCATGGAGTTTTTCATGCATCAGAGACATTATTTTCATTTTCTTGGAACACTAAGGAGTAGCTGAAATTCTTAAGAAAAAGACCAATTTCTAACATTTATTGAGTGCTTAGATTACTATTATATTTTTCATTAAATCCTTTCAACAGACTGCGAAAACTGTTGGCCAGAATAAGTTAGGTAGCATGCTGAAGATTACACACAATATTTAACCACTTGGCTGAGTATTTAGTAAATACGAGGCCACTTTTAAACCCATGCAAAAGATCGACTCATTTATCATTTCATATCTTACATGGTGGCTAAGGTGATTTGAATTTTTAAAAAGTATGTTAAGTTTTGAAAAATAAAGATTTTTCCCCTCAATTTTTTAGCGTTGATTTATTAATTTTCTCTATGAATTGATTAGCTCAATTATGCCATTATTTTTGTTTATACTTCTCACAAGGCACATATAATATGTCAACTCTCTGGTTCTTTGTTCTCCCCTCCAGCAAAGCGTTTGCCTTGTTATTATAGTACTCATAAGCACCCTGAGAAACTGATAGTTTTTCTACTTATAATAACACTCATCCTATCCTAAGGCTCTCTCTTGGAAGTAAATGGTTTTTACTCTAACCATTGAAAGACACAGTAAGTATGCTTCAGTATTTTTGATATAGTGTTTTCTAGGGGAAATGAAAGGCAGATCATACAAGGCTTCTACCCAATTAAACTAGATTGGGCAGCCTCCATAGCCTACGGGTATATAGGAGGTCATGGATGACCTACACTGCCAGGACTTAGTACACTGTCATTATTGATCAGCCAGGCTTACAGCAAGCACTTCTTTCATTGCCTCACTAGCTTAATAAAAGCAGAAAGTGCTACTATAAAACAGAAAGTAGGCACCAGATAGAAAGATTTCTACAGAATTTATGCTTCCCCAGTACAAAACTCAAAGCTGTTATGGCTTTATCAGTGGCTGACTTTCAAAACAAACAAATCTTACTCTTGAGGACAGGTATGACAAGCATCAAAATATTCCATTTCATGAAGCCAGTGAAGCCTGAGCCAATCCTCTGCGCAGATGGCTACACAATTTACTGTTGTCATTCTAAAGCTCTTACTTTTTGGGTCCCACTTGGCCCACATTGACTCGCACACAGATGACTTTTCTTGTCTGCATGCCGACAGAGCAGGAGGCCTCCCCATTCCAAGTCGTAGTTGTGTTGAAGGACGATACTGAGGTGTCCTCAATGCACTGGCCCCAGGGACCAGTTTGCCAGTGGTACACTGTGCAAGGATGCTCATTACAGCTTCGTACCTCTTGCAAAGCACTGCTATTTGGACAGCGAATTCCACCTAAAAAAATGGACAATGATAGCAGATTAGATACGGTGCCAACAGGAACCTTACCATACTCTGTTCTTTGGAATTAACATGGCTGACAACAACAATATCTGCCACTTATTTAGCACACAGCTGCACTGCTAGGGGAGCAAATTACATGTTATTCTTACCTCAGTTGGCATGGTCTGGCTTAAAATATAAACTCTGTAGTTACATGATACTTGCTTTAGGGGTCTACGGAAGACCTTAAAGAAAGAGGCTGTCGCCCTCCAGAGAAAGTGAAAATGACGTACAAACAAGGCCCATGTCATTGCTGACCAGAAGAAACATGGGTATTGAGACTTCGTGGATGGAGAAAATGAAGTGTATTTTCAAATGTTATTGCCCAAGTTGCAAGTCTTAGTTACAGTTTTTGAAATGCTGCTTTATTTAATGAATTAGATTTTAGGGTGATTAGAAACAGGGATATTAACATTGAATGATACTTTATGATGCTCCAGAGTATTACTGGGAAGGTCACTGAATAACAATAATATTGCATTTCTTCAAGTAGTATTGACTGTGCAATGCACCATCATTTTACATGTCCCAAAGAAAAAGAAATGGCTGCAAATTAAACTATGATATAATGCTTTCTGATCAACCCTAATTTATATTGTATGCTTATTGAAATAGCTTTTTATGAGTTAGTTTTAATATCGCTCTTTTACATAAAGGGAAAGGTATTTCTAAAACTTATTTACATTCAGAATCCAAATCTTTCAAGTTAAGTTTTAATTCACACCCATTGAAGCCTATGTTGTCCTCCTATTGAGTATCAGCTTCTGTGATGTCAAAAGTGCCGATGATGCAGGGTTTCTTAAAAAAGCGTTCTCCCCTTTTGTCTCCAGAATTTTCTTCCAGGATGCTGATACTCATCTCTAAGTTTTGATGTTGTAGCATTTTTAATTGCCCCAGAAGGTGTCAATGAGAGTTTTAAGCAAGCAACCGGGATTTATTTTCTTTCCTCAAATGGTCCTAGCAGTTTTTGTTTGTCTGTTTTTTGCAGAAGCATCATGGAATTGCTCCACCAGGAATAACAACAAAGTTCACATATACAAGCAATGATGACTATGCCATAACTGTTGTTTGGCCACAGAGATTTTAAAATGCATCCAATGTGAGAAGCAATTATTCCAGAGATGTTAAAGGGTAAAACAGATGCATCTTGTAATCAATAGCATATGGTATAAGAGTTATTCTGGACTTTTAAAAAATGTGGTAGCCCCATTATAAGTACTTTGTAGATGGCATTTTATTTTACATTCACAACTGTTCTATGGGCTAAAAATTATTAAATGGATGAACCCAAACAGCTTAAATGATGTGACCATAGTAACAATGAGGAATTTATGGAGGCCAATTTGTTGACTCTGTGCTATTTCTGATGACATTTATGAAAACAAAAATTCTTATGTTGTTAAAAGCAGGGTATTAGAAGAATTAATTGCTCACTTTACTGACAGTTTAGTCTATTGGAACTTATGCAGCCTCTGGACTTCATCTGAGAATATAAAAGAACTGGTTGGAAATGTGGAATGGTGGGAACCCAGAGTGCTCATCATAAATATTTGCAATATAGTAAATAGAGGAAATGTTGAATATAATAAGAGGTGGGCTTTAGATTTTAGAAAAGCAGGGTTCAAAAAGTTAAAAATGAATAAGAAAAGGCAATTCAGTAGCTAGCGACCCTAACATGGAAGATGGCTCAAGATGTGAGATTTGGATAAAAATCAAAGGTAAAGCCATGGGCCACACCCTGAACTGATCTTCCAGTATCACTTCCCTTATGATTAAAGACATCCCTTTATTCAGCAAATAAATCAGTAGAAAGTTTATGTGAGAACTCAACTGCAATTTAGAATCATTTATGCAGTGTTGAACATAGACTCAACATCAGAATAACCTGCATTAAACAGCATTTCATTAATGTTCTCTGCTTCATGATGGTGGAAACTGTCACAGCTCATATCCTATCTTCCGTCATACAGCTCTGTGACCCTGGAAGCCTCCGCAAAGAAGTTTAGGATTTGAATAGAAATGAATCGGCCGGGCGCGGTGGCTCAAGTCTGTAATCCCGGCACTTTGGGAGGCCGAGGCGGGTGGATCATGAGGTCAGGAGTTCGAGACCATCCTGGCCAACATGGTGAAACCCCGTCTCTACTAAAAATACAAAAAAATTAGCCGGGCATGGTGGCGGGCACCTGTAGTCCCAGCTACTCAGGAGGCTGAGGCAGGAGAATGGCGTGAACCCGGGAGGAGGAGCTTACAGTGAGCCGAGATCACACCACTGCACTCCAGCCTGGGTGACAGAGCGAAACTCCGTCTCAAAAAAAAAAAAAAGAAATGAATCATAAAACATACTAACTGGGCTGGGGAGAATAAATAAGTCTCCTATTACCCATCCTTCAAAGTGCTAGATTTATCCAATCTTAACTCTCAGACAAGCTAATTACAGACATAATATATATATGTATATTTATAGTTATTTTAATAATGTATTTATATTTAATAGTAAAAGTACTGATCTTGCACAGATAATATACTTCTTGATTTACCTTATTTTCTCTGTGATTATTAAGCATGCTGTTTAAAATGTGATCTTAAAACTTCAAATTGTTTTTGACATTGGAATTGACTGGTTGGCTTTGAAATAAAATGATAAGAAAAAAACTTCTACAACATCAGCATAAAGTATTGAGGAACTGCGAGATAGCGGTTAAGCTTACAGACATAAAGGTTATTTATTTTCTTGCCCCAATACACATTAAAGATACATCAGCAGTTTTGGTCTGACGTCAGGATACTTGCACAGATAAGCCCCAATGTGGTCTTAATTATAAAAAGAAGATGGCAATTTTGAAAGTATGGTTTGTAGTAATTAGTCATTGCAGCAGCATCATGTTGTTTGGGGGATAGTTTTATGGCAGAGAAGTTGATAGGTGTAATATTGAATTTATCTATTTGCAGAAAGATGTAATTCCAGACTTCTGGGGGTATTTCCATAGTATTGGGGAAATTATAAAATGTGACCTATGACAAAATTAGTCATAATTTTAAAAATCCTCTTACATCAAAAATATGTTTCATACTAATACCACTATTTAGATTTTCTATTATTCCATCAAACGGAATAATGTTATAAGACTTTGATAAAATTCTGCTATGTAAATAAACTCCTGTGGTTATATAAAAATACCAGCTATTATGTGAAACTTTTTAGAAATAAAAAGTGACTTTTCTTCCCCACATCAAGTTCATAAATGCTTTGTTAGGAGGCATTTGAATAGAGCTATGATGTTTCTAGTTCTGGCATTTATGTCCTCACAATTTAGATGATAAATTTTTAAAAAAGAATCTCGTTTAAAACAATAATTAAATACATGCAATATTTATGTGAGATGCTTTAAGGGATACCTACAGGGGTTAAAAATAGTTCCTGCTACACTCAAGGATCTCATAATGTAGTAGGGAAAAGTAGAAGGGGAGATAAGCATACAAATGAGTATAATTCCAGATAGAATGAAATAATTATATTGTGCGGTATTTAGTATAACTGGGATTCAAAGAGTACAATTTCACTACTTTTTGGAGTCTGAAGAATGTCTCAGATTGAAAGAGGCACTGAGAACAATTTTGAAGGAGTAGGATTTCAACAAGCAGAATTCTGGGAAGGGAAAGAAGGAAAAGAGAATAGTATCTAAGTGGAAAAATAAATAAACAGAAGCAAAGGCATGCAGGCAGGTGTGACCTTGGGAATTAACAATATTGACATAGTCAATTGGAGTGTAGAGTTCACAACAGAAAGTAATTGGCAACAAGAATAAGAAAGTAGACTGGGCTTATGTTATAAAGAAGCTATTAGTGTGAAGAGCACTATTATCATAATACTATAAATTATACTTTTAAGGTGTTTCTAACTTTTCCTGCTATTGTAGCCTGAATTCCTTTGACAGTAGACCACTGCTGGGTGAAAAGTGCATTGGCAAGGATATGCTTTGGGGGTATTGAATTGGAACAGCATTGGCTGTGGGGTACCTCAGGAGATTCTGCTGCAGCACAGCCCCACCTCCCAGTTTTTCTTTGCAGAAACAGGCAGAAGACTGTCCACCGTGAAGCCTGCATAAATCCTCTGTGGTGGTGAAGTAGTGACAGATTGAAGCAGAACTCTCTTTTCAAGGTCAATAGTGAGAGAATGGGGAAGTGATAGTATTTACTTAGAAATCAGAGTTATAAGCATATATATAACATATATAAAACATAAGCATATATAACATATATATAACACATATATAACATATATATGCATACATGTAATGAATCCTGCGTTCTTCAAATTTTTCTAGGGAATATGGGTACTACCTGGTTACTATAATTAAAATCATTTAGCTGTAAAAATTGAACAAGTTAAATAAAAATATTCTTCTCAATGTTTTGCATTGTAAAATATGACTTCTGAAGACAATTATTTGAGAAAAAATGACATAATTTATTTCCATCTGCATCTATTCTCTGCTTGTATAAGACAGGTGTAAAAACATTAATATTTGGTTGATGAAGTTCTATCAGGTCATATTGAACTTAACAAAAATAAATACTTTCCTTTTTTTTGCTCTGTAAGAATAATTAACTATATCATGAGAATTAACAAATTGTTATACCCAGTGGGAAACATTTAAAAAATAACCTTTTCCTTTTTAAATGAAGTTTGTTAGGATCTACGATACAGGTTCAAAAAATTGATAAAGCTAAAAATCTAACATTAATTTTTAACTTTTTGTTCAAATTCAACTATTTATATTAAAATTATGCCAGGCTTAAGTATCAAAATGTTGCCTCCCTTTAGAATTTCCTAACATAACTTTAAAATATTTTTTGAGACAACTCCTACAGTTTATACAATATTTATACATTAAGGCAAGAATATTAAAAAGCGAATCACTTTTATTTAACCGGAAGTCAAGCCTCTGGAAGATACACACACACACACACACACCATTTTTTTAAGTGTAAAGAACTAATTTTACCTTCTCCAGTACATTAACTATCACCTGTTGCCAGTACTTGTGATTTGGTTCCCAAATGACATTTCAATAATTAGCATTTTATGACAATTTTTGTGTATTGATAATAGGTTATATAATGTTACTCAAGATTGTGTAGAAAGCACCAGGTACAGTGGCTCATGCCTGTACTTCCAGCACTTTAGGGGGCCAAGGTGGGCAGATTGCCTGAGCTCAGGAGTTTGGGACCACCCTGGGCAGCACAGTGAAACCTTGTCTCTACTAAAATACAAAAAACTAGCCAGGCATGGTGGTGCTCCTGTAATCCTAGCTATTCAGGAGGCTGAGGCAGGAGAATCCCTTGAGCCTGGGAGGTGGAGGTTGCAGTGAGCCAAGATTGGGCTACTGCACTCCAGCCTGGGCAACAGAGAGAGAATCCGTCTCAGAAAAAAAAAAAAAAAAATAGATAGTGTAGAAAGCGATTATATACAAATTCATTTTCTTTTCATGTTTAATTTTGAACCAATTTCAAAATTACAGTGAAATTAAAAGTATGATAGAAATACTTTTCTTTTCCTGGACCACTTGGAAAAAGATGAAACGATGTCCATCACCCTAAGTATGTTAGTGTGTGCTTCCTATGATCAAGATCAAGAGCATTCTCCTATACATAAGCAATTAAATATTCAAAATCCAAAAATCATAATATAAACAGGTAAGTTATTACCATTGAATCCTCAGACTGCATTCAAGTTTGCCAACTGTCCCAAAATGTCCTTTACAGCAAGATGATTTAGTTCAGAATCAAGTATTACATTTAGATGTCACACTTTGTTAGTCTCCTTAAATCTTCAACAGTTTTTCAATTGTTTCTTCATTTTCGTGGCTTAGATACTTTGGAAGATTAAAGATTATTTTGTACAATGTCTTTCATTAGAGTTTATCTGATGTTTCCTCATGACTAGATTCTATATATGCATCTTTGATAGAGTTATCACAGAAATGATATATTCTCATTATGTCATACTGAGGACACAAGATTTTGGTTTGCTTCATTATTGATAATGCTAACTTTGGTCACTAGATTAAGGGGGTGTCTGTTAGACTTCTCTATTAGGGAAATATTTGAGACTATATAACTACAATGCTTTTAATGAGATTGAATTTATTCCTTTATTTATTTATAAAAAATGTGGATCCATGGTTTCCTATTTAATGGTCTGTTAGTATTATTATTTTGTTATTAAAATTGTTTGCAAATGTGGTCAGTGGGAGAACATTCAAGTTGGCTTCTGTGGCCTTTTGACAATTCTCTTTACTTTCTACCACAAGATCCTCCTGGCCCATCTTGTACTTCTTCTATTGCAGCTGTGGAATCAGCCATTTCTCAAAGTTTCCCTTGTTCCTTTTGTTAGACAATAGTATTAGAAACCAAGATCTGACTGCTGCAGCTACTTACTTCTGTTGAGGTCTTGCTGCTGTCAGGTCTTTTCAGTGAATGAGGCTAATATATGTATATATGTATATAACATGTACATATTTATATTTGCACACTTACATTGATGTTTATTCTATATTTATCTTTACAAATTGAATACCATGAATTCAAATAAATTAATAACATCGAATTCCAATGCTGCACCACAGAGTGTACTAGTTTTCTTTCCTAACATATTTGCAACTCTCTTCTCCAGCAATAAAAAAAACCAGCCCTTACTATGTTAAATACATGTACTTATTTTGTACTTATTTTGTACTTATTTTGTCAATTCCCTCTCACTCCACACTCCATCACCCATTGTCATCTCCATTGCTATACCCACAAGATATCTTCATTACTCTGCTCATGATCTGACATCCTACATGAGGCCACCCACATGACAGAAACCCTCCTCAACTGTGTCTGGCTGTGACAGCCCACACTGGGCTGGCCACCTTGATGCTGGAATTCTCTCGACTCAGCTATGCTCTGACATCCAGTGTTGAGTCACTCTTCTATCCTCTCATACAACCCATGTGCCCCCGTCCTTCACCCTGCTCAGTGGCCACCTCTTTTCCCACTTTGGTTGCTCCTCACCCAGTTGGGCTCTGACAACCCACTCTAGATCACCAACAGACCTCCCATCTGCTGGCACAGATGCCCAGCTGCTTGGCTTTACCAAATGGCTTTTTGGATAGAATTGTTCAGGAAAGGAGAAAAAGAGCCTAGCAATAAAAGGAAGTGAAGGAAAGGAAAAGGAAAAGGAAAAGGAAAAGCAAAAGGAAAAGAAAGAAAAGAAGTGCAGTATGAGGAAGAGAAAGTGCCATTCTATCATTCTGTCATTCATTTAAGAGGAACAAAAATAATTAATCCTAACATTTTCACAATGGAGAGCCCTCTTTTATCTACTGGATTGGGGCCATATGGAATAGTTATTTATCATCTATCTATATTAATATATATATAATATATATATATTGATAGATAGATACATACATACATACATATATACACACTGATACACAATAAGAACACTGAGTAAACCAGGGGTAAGAGTACTAGTCAATACTCCTCTCATTTTAGCACACAGTAGGATTATATTTCCCTCATTCTCCTTGAAGTTAGGCATTGTCATACAACTTACATTAACAATGAAAAGTGAGAAATGACATAAATCACTCTTAGATGGGAGAATTTACTTGCTGATGCTTAAAATCGACAGATAGATTCTCCAAGTATTTTCTTCCTCTGGCACATGAAGATTGTGGAACCAGGTCTTCATATGGTGATACAATATTGTGACATTTCATGAAGGACAAATTGCCCTGGAGAGTTACCCAGAACTGTAGCTAAATTCCCGTGAGGAAGAAGTAAATAAAGCTTTGTTCTTTTAAGCTCCTGAATGTCTGGGCTGTCCATTACTGAAGCGCAACCTAGTCTAGCCTTATTAATTACAAGGAGTTATCTAGACTTCAGTATTGTTTAATGGTGGCATTCTGATTAAGGTAAATGAAAGTATAGGTTGGAGCATTTATTTCATAAATCCAGATCTACTTTTCACATGGACTTGTCCTATATGTTATTTCCCTAGAAAATCATATAATTTCTTGTCTAAACACTTCATATATTATTTCCCAAATGTGGCACTTTCCTTTAAAGTTATCACAATCAGTGTCTGATCCACAGAAATTTAAGAACATTTATGACACAAAGCACTAATTCTTGAAGAATAATAGAAAGACCTACTCTTGTGTAGAATTACAAAGGATTATCTAAGTGGCAGAGAAACATATTTTAAAACTTCCTGCAGATGCTGTTCCTAAATCATTAAAAATAGTTCAGAATTAGGAAAGATTTATTTTGAGTAAGAGAAAATGTGTTTCAGTGTCCAACAAATAATAGGTACTAAGTAGGCTTTGAAGTACAAATTTCTCATAAGACATGTTTCAGTGTCCAACAAATAATAGGTACTAAATGAATAGGCTTTGAAGTATAAATTTCATACAATTATACCAGCTTTTATAAATGTTATTAACAGAGGTAAATAGCAGCAGAGACAAATAGCATTGACAGAGTTTCTTTTATGGCTTCCATTTAAAATTATGCTTTACAATAATATGTCATATATTTCAAAATAGCTGGAAGAGAGGATTCACTATGTCCTTGCTAAAAGAAATGATAAATGTCTGAGGTGATGGATATGCTAATTAACTTGATTTGATTATTATACAATTTATCCATATATTGATACATCACACTGCACCCTATATATACAATTATTACATGTCAATTAAAACTATATTGTTTTGAATTAATGCCCTTATGATTTACTATATAAACATCTATAACTTTCCAGCATGACTTGCTTATAATGCAACCACTAAACTTAATTAAAAATTATTGAAGCCCTACCCTTTCAAACTAAGTGGATGATACCTATCAAAGAGCAATCACAAATTTCTGCCTTTAAAACATTTCATGACCTTTCAGTGTGAAGCATCATGTCTACAGGAATAATGATCTGGTGAGTTCTGCAAGCATGGCAAAATCCTTGCATGTGACTCGTGGGGGTGAAAAGTCACTTATTAATAGTCACACAGCAAGTGTCTGCAGAGTATAATGAATTTACAGGAAGCAGGGTGACCACAGATCTAATTTTAATGAAGCCCAAGGCATAATCTAAGCTGATAGAGTTTAAAGCCTGCATACAATCTTCACAAGGTTAGAGTCATTGTTTGACAACACAAGAAATATAATTTTCTTTGTAAAAGGTTCTATTTTTCAATAGATACACTTTTTTTGTAGCAAAGAGTTAAGTACATATTAAGGCGGTAGGAAAAAGTTTTTGAACACTATAAAGAAAATTCTAAAATTTCACACAGGTTGGCTTTTTTGTATGTAAAATGTTTGTTTTACTCATGTAACACTATGTGCAAAGGCTAAGGTAGTTATAGGTTTGCATAGTTATTACACACACAGATAGCAAATTTGACTAGGAACACTATGTTTCTATCACTAAAATACGTCATAAACAGAAAAATAGAAAAAGGTATAGGCAACACAAAACTCCCCCCAAATCGATAATTTGGGGAAAACATAAAATGTTATGCTTATTACAAACAGAAATATTTATCAGTGCTAAATGTGAACAAAGAGTCATTTAGCTTGATAATGTTTAAATAACATACACTTACATTCTTGAGAAAGAACACGCCTTAATGTGAACAAACTTGATTTACTTTTATGCTTTTCTCACTCTTGTGTTATTTTTCAGAATGACAAGATTAAGTATGACATTATATTACCCAGTCACACAGAGGCCAAATTAGCATTTGGATATCATCTTGAGAGACAATTACCAAGAGCCTTGTATTTCTTGGCAATAAAGCTTACAAGTGAGGTCTGAATATGTCACAAACATGCTTTATTCACCCTATAGGGTGAAGAGATTTAGGAGCAACATATTTTAAAAATGAACAAAATTTACATATGAGATTTCTGGATCTCAGAGCCTTTGTTCAAGAAACTCAAACTGAAAATTGCAATTTTTGGTAGAACAGTAGCTATTCTTGTGATTTTAAATAAACTTTATTATTGGATATATATACTTATTTATGAGAAGGTAGAATATGATTTTCAAAGGATAAAACTGACTTCTGAAATTCAGAAAAAAACAATGAAACATCTGGAATTTTGGGAGCCATTTTCAGACCTTGTTAAAGGCTTAACACTTTGGTTTACAAAGAACTCTAATGACTGGAAGGGTGGGAAAAAGCAAAATGAGCTCACCTTTAAAAAGTCTTTCCTCCTTTGTTAGAGATCCATTTTCAAGATTAATTTTGGGGAACAGAATCAAATTGCTCAACACATCAACAGACATTAAATCTTGGATGGCTGAATTTCTGGTTGTTGATTTTCATAGAATATCATCTTATCCAGGCTACACAAAAAAAGATGCACACTAACTTTTGAAACGAACCTAGATGGCGTCTGAAGCTGGCGACTCACCTTCTTCACCTGCATAGGCCAGAATGGATCGTGCTCGTATCTGTTTCCCTTCTGTCGTTTTCCCTGAGCAGGTGTGTGAGCAGGAGGACCACGTAGACCATGTGCTGAGCACACAGTCTTTTGGGCACGGGGCATCACAGGCCACAGGGATGGGGAAGATGGCATCTCTGCACAGCTGTCTGTCAACTTCGTCTCCTGGGGAAAACATGACCACCAACAGCTATTATTGTTAAGTTAATGTAAAATGAGCAGTTTAAACCAGATGGGCACCCAGATAAGTTACATTATCTTTCTTTTGATCTTACTTAAAAAAAATGTAGCCAAAAGAGGGATAGCCTACTATAGCCAGATGTTAATAGAACACCAGGAACAAGCATATATACACACACGTACACTCATGACCCTAAATGAGGCTTCTTTCATTATCAGGGTATATCAAGCACATTGCTGAGATGATTCTTATGCCACAGATATCTGCCCATTAAGTATTAATTTTTATACTTGTACTATTAAGTTCTAAGAAGGAGAGTCAACAAAGCATGTCCCCTCTTTATTTCTTTTTTGGAGATGAGCTATGATTTACAAATAATGACTCTATCCATAGCATGTATCATATGTTTTCATGAACCAGCTAATAGGTGTCTATTTACAAACTCTCTTGTGTCTCTCAGAGTAGTTATTTTCATACAATCGGCAACCTTCTTCTTTCATAAAAAAATGTTTGTTAGTTGGAAATAGACAGGAAATGTAAATGATGGGATAACATTATAAAGTCACTGCTTAAGGTGATCCCAATTGGAGAGGGAGGGAAACAATACAAAACAAACAAATGGCAGAAGTAATGTGGTGTCACTCCAGTGCTTAATATTTTTCATTAGTTCCCTGTTGCTCTTAAGATAAAGGCCAGATTTTTCAAAAGTTTACAAGACCTCGACCTCAAATGACCTATGTTTCTCTTCTTAGCCTCATCTCACTCCACTCCCTCATTTGCCCTTGACACTCTAGAGATTGGCCCAAAAATTGACACTCATTTAATATTTGCTGAATGCGTGAAATGAGATACATAAAAGGCCAATGAGAAACAAAACACTGTTGCTGTTAATAAATGCCAAAAACAACCAACAGAATAACCAAAACAGGGTAGGAGAAAAAGTCTGAACTCTATGGTTTAGTTGATTAATACAGGTGGTTAACGAGGTCAGTGGAACAGAACAGAATGAAATGATACACAATCAAACAAAAATTAACCTGCTATTTTGCCACAGAATATAATCATAATTCTGGGTGAATACATAAAACATGTGTGCCTCACATTAGGCATTCAGGAGAGAAAGGGTGACTCACCTTACCATTCCTTACAGAGGCTACTGAACAAAATACTCCAAGCTGTTTCTCACTTGGGGAGTTAGGAGCATCATTTTAATGTACACTCCTTTATTCATATATTTTAAAAACAAGACAGAAAATCAGTAAATTGGAAATGCTCTAACATGTTAATAGCTACTAACTTGCAGAGTCTTTAATCATGAGACAAAAATCAGAAGTCAACTGGAATGCACCTACGTGTTAATAGCCACTATATTGCAATTATTAAATCATTAGACTTGGGGCCGGGCGCGGTGGCTCACGCCTGTAATCCCAGCACTTTGGGAGGCCGAGGCGGGCGGATCACGAGGTCGGGAGATCGAGACCACGGTGAAACCCCGTCTCTAATAAAAATACAAAAAATTAGCTGGGCGCTGTGGCGGGCGCCTGTAATCCCAGCTACTCGGGAGGCTGAGGCAGGAGAATGGCGTGAACCCGGAAAGCGGAGCTTGCAGTGAGCCGAGATCGCGCCACTGCACTCCAGCCTGGGCGGCAAAGCGAGACTCTGTCTCAAAAAAAAAAAAAAAAAAAAAAAAAAAAAAAAAAAAAAAATAAATCATTAGACTTACTCACTGGTAAGTAAATAAGGCTCATTAAAATTGCAATTGAGTAAACATTTTATTATTCATTCTTATTTAGCTACTTTAATCTGTGGGAGCTCTTAAATTTTGTTTTTATTGGCATTGGGGTTTGGCATGTATCCCAATAAAACAATGTACTAAACAGATAGTAGATATATAGGTAGGTAGGTAGAGTATGAAAATCATTATGGTATAAGGCATTTAGTATTTTACACTTGACATAATAATGATGAGTCTTTTTTCTACTAGGCTTTTTCTTAGTGCAACGGGTGCTTTCTTATATCTTATTTTCTTCACTGCTGTCTTTTATTGTACCATCTACCTTCTCTCACTTTTGTTTCCAATATTCTGTGGAAAGCAAGAAAAGTTTGGGGCTATAGTCTACAGCTAACAAAAGTTATATTTTTATTTATCCTCTAATAGTTACCTAATCTTTTCTATTCAGAAAAATATTTATTCTGTGGCAATGCAGACTTTGCTACAAGGGTGCCATTAGATTAGCTTGCCTGGCATAAGTAATGCATTTTTGTTTGTTGTCATGTAAACCAAAGAAATATGCAATTTTGACCTTTCTTCTAAGTTATGCTTTTTTCTGCCCCCGCTCCCATCCGCCCAGTTTGTGTCCCATATCTTATTTTAGCTCTTTTTCAATCATCTTGTTCTGCTTGGCCAGGTGGGTGTACTTTCCTGTAGGATCATTCCTTCCACCACCCTTAATCCTCTGTGGAGCTGTTAAGACCCATCTAAGATCCAACATCTGAGATTCCCCTGATGGTTTTAGAATGATTTCTGTACCATCCCCAACCCTTCCAGGTATGATCTTGTCCCTTTTTACTGTTCTGATCGCTGTCTCACATTTAGTTTGAAGCTTTATGTTCTAGCCATAATGACTTCTTTCCCTTTCCTCCTGCAAACGAAGCCCATTGTTGTCTCAGTAGTTTAACACTTTCTCTTCACTTTGTATGAAAATTTCAGGTCTTACACAGAATCCTGTTTTTCAACATTCAGGTTTCAGTTCAATTTTCTCCTTCCTAGAGGAGATTTCATTGACCGTACACACTCTCCCAGTCACTTCAGTTTATTTTCATTATACTTTTAATCACCACTAGAACCTATTTTAATTAATTGGTTAATATGTTTACTGTCTGACTACCACTAGACTAAATGAGGGTGTTATCCGTATCTGTCTTGGTTGCTACTTTATACTTAGAACCTAGAATAGTGCCTGACACGTAGGAAGCACTAAATCATTTTTTGTTAAATAAATACATAAATTTTAAGTTGTGCTAGGAAATAGAATGTTGGTCTAGACAAACAGAGATCTAAGCACAGTATTTCTTGTCATGCATTCCAGTGTTCTAGGGCCTTGTGAAAGTGTATTCAGTGGACAGCAGCATATGCAACCCCTGGAGTATGCTGGAAATGCAGCCTCTCAGACTCAACCCACTGAATCACAACCTTAATTTTTTTTTTTTTTTTTTGTGGAGACGGAGTCTCACTCTGTTGCCCAGGCTGGAACACAGTGGTGAGATCTCGGCTCACTGCAACCTCCACCTCCCAGGGTCAAGCGATTCTCCTGCCTCAGCCTCCCATGTAGCTGGGACTACAGGCATGTGCCACCATGCCCAGCTCATTTTTGTATTTTTAGCAGAGAAGGGGTTCACCATACTGGCCAGGCTGGTCTCGAACTCCTGACCTCATGATCTGCCTGCCTCAGCCTCCCAAAGTGCTGGGATTACAGGCATAAGCCACCACACCCAGACTCAACCTTCATTCTTAAAAGATCCCCAGGTAATTCCTATGCACATAAAATCTAAGAAACAATGCTCTAGAATTTTTCTCCATTTATTGTCTTCTGGTTTGATTAGAACCAGATTGTCTCTTGACAGGCAGGTATGTAAAACAAATTCATTTGGACTTCATACCTAATGGCATTTGCTTCACTGTGGAGATTCTCTTTATACTTCTCTTCATACAGAGTATCCGTGGCTGAAAACATTTATTCAATGAATGGTTGCTGAATGCCCATCTTCTGTCAGGCACTATGCTAAGAATGTATGAATGTTGTATACATCATCTCAGCTAATTCTCACAATAACATTTTGACATCGGTATTACTATCTATTTTTTACTTTAAAAGAAATTGAGACTCAAAAAGGTTAAGTTACCTTTCTCAAACAGCAGAAGTTTGACTAAAAGAACAGAGAATTGAAATGAGTTCTGACCAATACCCCAATCTGCTTTCGAACTAGATTGGGGTTCTTCTTGGTGGAGAACTGAGGATGCCAAGGCAGTAAATAATAGATAAGCCTTTGCCTCCAAAGAAGTCAAGAAACAGGAACTCTCAAGTTGTTTGTCAACACAGTGATGCATGTTGCCAGCCACACAGTGCTTCAAATACAAAGACATGCATTGTTGATGAGTCCAGTGTGACATGTTTTGGCTCACAGCCATTGAACAAACAGCAATTGATTGATGAGAATATAGAATCATTAAATTTTTGATTTTGCTTTCAATGAATGCTTTAATCAACTCAGCTAATTGGAACCCTTAGGAGCTGTCTTCTTTTTAAGCTAATCTTCAGCATTCCAGGCAAAAGTCATCTGGGAAACCATAGGCAAATAAAATAAAATAAAAAGTTGAGTCAATGGCTATCACAGGCAACTTCATAACTTGTCAATTCCAGCCACTTTTTGAGGCTATTAATTTTATCTTACTTATAAGGTTAATTGAATCTTACTTATAAGAACTTAATCTACTGTTAAGGTCTTACAAGAGTAGCAGAAAATAATTTCATCCCTCTTCCTCACATTAAATTTTGTTTCGGATTGATACACTTTATTTTGATTGATAAGAAGTGTTTTGCATAAGATTACTTCAGAGTATATATAGGAGAACATTAAACATGCACATATCTAAATATCAGGTTAATTTATACTCATCTATATAGAGAAATGGAAGTTTTGCTGCTTAGCACTATGGGAATTCCACTTTTTCATATCAGCAGCCCCACAGTTAGGACATATTCATCCACCAGATGTCCCCACGATAGAACTATTTGAGACTTTGATTATCCAAGTGTGCATCCCATTAAATCTGGACAGACATATCTGATTATCACTACTGTGATTTGTGTAGTTCTATCACTGGTGTAGGTACAAACCAACGCAACTTGTTTTTCTTCTTTAGTCTCTCTGAGGACAATTTCTTAGCTAGATTTTGATCGTGATGTCATAAACATTTAGAATCCTCCTTATGCTTGCCTTTGTGTATTAATATTAAATATACTATCTTTTTTGGCATACATTTACAAACATAAATGGTTTCAAAGGACTGCTTTGCATTTATACAACTTTGTTTTTCTCACCCACAAAGGTCTAGGCATTATAACCAAACCTGCTGAAATACATAAAATTTATAAAACAGACTAAATAAATGAACCACTGTCTACATTTTACAATTTATACCTTACTTTGAGGCCTTAACTGAAGCATATACTGTTTAAACTTATTTGGAATACCCTACGAAAGAGGTTGAGATATAAAATGAAAATGCTTTGGTTTATTTTTGTAAACTCAAAATGAGATTTAAATGTTTATATTTGTATTCCCCCATTTATCTTTCTTCACAAATGTAATTTTAAGAAAATGTTTTCATAATTCACTATTCTAATAAACTTAAACATGTATTTTGACATTTTAAAGCCATCCCTAAATGTTCCCTTGTTTTGTCTATTTTCATGAATGCCACCACACTCTCATGAGCTCTCCCAAACTATTCCTTTTTATTCGACTGTATCTCTTATTATCAGGATAACAGACTAAAACATCTGCTTGAGATAATTACTATAAAAATTCATGAAGACTACCATAGAAACACAAAATGAGACTTGAGATCAGTGGATAGTCTTTTTCCTTGGTAAAAGTATATACTGAAAGTTTATTGCATTTATTGTGTTAGAGCCTAAATAAAACATAAAAGATAAACCATGGTTTATCAAGGTTTTTATAGTTTCAATGTTTCTTTGGTTTAGGAATTGAGCTAAGAATGCAAAAATTAATACATTAAACATATAATCAGTTGTATTTTAGTGGAAAATATACACATATTTGTATTAGTCCATTTTCATGCTGCTAATCAAGATATACCCAAGACTGGATAATTTATAAAGAAAAAGAGGTTTAATGGACTCACAGTTCCACATGGCTGGGAAGGCCTCACAATCATGGTAGAAGGCAAAGAAGAAGGAAAGGCATGCCTTATATGGTGGCAGGCAAGAGAGCTTGTGCAGGGGAACTCCCATTGAAAAAAACTACCAGATCTCGTGGGGTGCAGCCAAGATGGCCGAATAGGAACAGCTCCGGTCTACAGCTCCCAGCGTGAGTGATGCCAAGGATGGGTGATTTCGCATTTCCATCTGAGGTACCAGGTTCATCTCACTAGGGAGTGCCGGACAGTTGGTGCAGGACAGTGGGTGCAGCACACCTTGCGTGAGCCAAAGCAGGGCAAGGCATTGCCTCACTCGAGAAGTGCAAGGGGTTAGGGAGTTCCCTTTCATACTCAAAGAAAGGGGTGACAGATGGCACCTGGAAAATCAGGTCACTCCCACCCTAATACTGCGCTTTTCCAACGGGCTTAAAAAACGGCTCATCAGGAGATATATCCCGTACCTGGCTCGGAGGGTCCTACGCCCATGGAGTCTCGCTGATTGCTAGCACGGCAGTCTGAGATCAAACGGCAAGGTGGCAGCAAGGCTGGGGAGGGGCGCCTGCCATTGCCCAGGCTTGCTTAGGTAAACAAAGTAGCCAGGAAGCTTGAACTGGGTGGAGCCCACCACAGCTCAAGGAGGCCTGCCTGCCTCTGTAGGCTCCACCTCTGGGGGCAGGGCACAGACAAACAAAAAGACAGCAGGAACCTCTGCAGACTTAACTGTCCCTCTCTGACAGCTTTGAAGAGAGTAGTAGTGGTTTTCCCAGTATGCAGCTGGAGATCTGAGAACGGGCAGACTGCCTCCTCAAGTGGGTCCCTGACCCCCGAGCAGCCTAACTGGGAGGCACTCCCCAGTAGGGGCAGACTGACACCTCACAAGGCCGGGTACTCCTCTGAGACAAAACTTCCAGAGGACCGATCAGGCAGCAGCATTTGCGGTTCACGAAAATCCGCTGTTCTGCAGCCACTGCTGCTGATACCAAGGCAAACAGGGTCTGGAGTGGACCTCTAGCAAACTCCAACTGACCTGCAGCTGAGGGTCCTGTCTGTTAGAAGGAAAACTAACTAACAGAAAGGACATCCACACCAAAAACCCATTTGTACGTCACCATCATCAAAGACCAAAAGTAGATAAAACCACAAAGATGGGGAAAAAACAGAGCAGAAAAACTGGAAACTCTAAAAAGCAGAGCGCCTCTCCTCCTGCAAAGGAACGCAGTTCCTCACCAGCAATGGAACAAAGCTGGATGGAGAATGACTTTGACCAGTTGAGAGAAGAAGGCTTCAGATGATCAAACTACTCCAAGCTACAGGAGGAAATTCAAACCAAAGGCAAAGAAGTTAAAAACTTTGAGAAAAAATTAGACGAATGTATAACTAGAATAACCAATGCAGAGAAGTGCTTAAAGGAGCCGATGGAGCTGAAAGCCAAGGCTCGAGAAATATGTGAAGAATGCAGAAGCCTCAGGAGCCAATGCGATCAACTGGAAGAAAGGGTATCAGTGATGGAAGATGAAATGAATGAAATGAAGCGAGAAGGGAAGTTTAGAGAAAAAAGAATAAAAAGAAACGAACAAAGTCTCCAAGAAATATGGGACTATGTGAAAAGACCAAATCGATGTCTGATTGGTGTACCTGAAAGTGACGGGGAGAATGGAACCAAGTTGGAAAACACTCTGCGGGATATTATCCAAGAGAACTTCCCCAATCTAGCAAGGCAGACCAACATTCAGATTCAGGAAATACAGAGAACGCCACAAAGATACTCCTCGAGAAGAGCAACTCCAAGACACGAAATTGTCAGATTCACCAAAGTTGAAATGAAGGAAAAAATGTTAAGGGCAGCCAGAGAGAAAGATTGCGTTACCCACAAAGGAAAGCCCATCAGAGTAACAGCGGATCTCTCTGCAGAAACTCTACAAGCCAGAAGAGATTGGGGGCCAATATTCAACATTCTTAAAGAATTTTCAACCCAGAATTTCATATCCAGCCAAACTAAGCTTCATAAGTGAAGGAGAAATAAAATCCTTTACAGACAAGCAAATGGTGAGAGATTTTGTCACCACCAGGCCTGCCCTAAAAGAGCTCCTGATGGAAGCACTAAACATGGAAAGGAACAACCGGTATCAGCCACTGCAAAAACATGCCAAATTGTAAAGGCCATCAAGGCTATGAAGAAACTGCAACTAACGAGCAAAATAACCAGCTAACATCATAATGACAGGCTCAAATTCACACACAACAATATTAACTTTAAATGTAAATGGGGTAAATGCTCCAATTAAAAGACACAGACTGGCAAATTGGATAAAGAGTCAAGACCCATCAGTGTGCTGTATTCAGGAAACCCTTCTCACATGCAGAGACACACATAGGCTCAAAATAAAGGGATGGAGGAAGATCTACCAAGCAAATGGAAAACAAAAAAAGGAAGGGGTTGCAATCCTAGTCTCTGATAAAACAGACTTTAAACCAACAAAGATCAAAAGAGACAAAGAAGGCCATTACATAATGATAAAGGGATCAATTCAACAAGAAGAGCTAACTATCCTAAATATATATGCACCCAATACAGGAGCCCAGGTTCATAAAGCAAGTCCTGAGTGACCTACAAAGAGACTTAGACTCACACACAATAATAATGGGAAACTTTAACACCCCACTGTCAACATTAGACAGATCAATGAGACAGAAAGTTAACAAGCATACCTAGGAATTGAACTCAGCTCCGCACCAAGTGGACCTAATAGACATCTACAGAACTCTCCACCCCAAATCAACAGAATATACATTTTTTTCAGCACCACACCACACCTATTCCAAAACTGACAACACAGTTGGAAGTAAAGCACTCCTCAGCAAATGTAAAAGAACAGAAATTATAACAAACTGTCTCTCAGACCACAGTGCAATCAAACTAGAACTCAGGATTAACTCACTCAAAACTGCTCAACTACATGGAAACTGAACAACCTGCTCCTGAATGACTACTGGGTACATAACGAAATGAAGGCAGAAATAAAGATGTTCTTTGAAACCAATAAGAACAAAGACACAACATACCAGAATCTCTGGGACACATTCAAAGCAGTGTGTAGAGGGAAATTTATAGCACTAAATGCTCACAAGAGAAAGCAGTAAAGATCCAAAATCGACATCCTAACGTCACAATTAAAAAAACTAGAAAAGCAAGAGCAAACACATTCAAAAGCTAGCAGAAGGCAAGAAATAACTAAAATCAGAGCAGAACTGAAGGATATAGAGACAGAAAAAAACCCTTCAAAAAAGTAATGAATCCAGGAGCTGGTTTCTGAAAGGATCAACAAAATTGATAGACCGCTAGCAAGACTAATAAAGAAGAAAAGAGAGAAGAATCAAATAGATGCAATAAAAAATGATACAGGGGATACCACCACCAATCCCACAGAAATACAAACTACCATCAGAGAATAACTACAAACACCTCTACACAAATAAACTAGAAAATCTAGAAGAAATGGATAAATTCCTTGACACATACACCCTCCCAAGACTAAACCAGGAAGAAGTTGAATCTCTGAATAGACCAATAACAGGCTCTGAAATTGTGGCAATAATCAATAGCTTACCAAACAAAAAGAGTCCAGGACCAGATGGATTCACAGCCAACCAGAGGCACAAGGAGGAGCTGGTACCATTCCTTCTGAAACTATTCCAATCAATAGAAAAAGAGGGAATCCTCCCTAACTCATTTTATGAGGCCAGCATCATCCTGATACCAAAGCCGGCCAGAGACACAACCAAAAAAGAGAATTTTAGACCAATATCCTTGATGAACATTGATGCAAAAATCCTCAGTAAAATACTGGCAAACAGAATCCAGCAGCACATCAAAAAGCTTATCCACCATGATCAAGGGGGCTTCATCCCTGGGATGCAAGGCTGGTTCAATATATGCAAATCAATAAATGTAATCCAGCATATAAACAGAACCAAAGACAAAATCCACATGATTATCTCAATAGATGCAGAAAAGGCCTTTGACAAAACTCAACAACACTTCATGCTAAGAACTCTCAATAAATTAGGTATTGATGGGATGTATCTCAAAATAATAAGAGCTACCTATGACAAACCCACAGTCAATATCATACTGAATGGGCAAAAACTGGAAGCATTCCCTTTGAAAACTGGCACAAGACAGGGATGCCCTCTCTCACCACTCCTATTCAACACAGTGTTGGAAGTTCTGGCCAGGGCATTTAGGCAGGAGTAGGAAATAAAGGGTATTCAATTAGGAAAAAAGGAAGTCAAATTGTCCCTGTTTGCAGATGACATGATTGTATATCTAGAAAACCCCATTGTCTCAGCCCAAAATCTCCTTAAACTGAAAAGCAACTTCAGCAAAGTCTCAGGATACAAAATCAATGTACAAAAATCACAAGCATTCTTATACACCAATAACAGACAAACAGAGAGCCAAATCATGAGTGAACTCCCATTCATAACTGCTTCAAAGAGAATAAAATACCTAGGAATCCAACTTACAAGGGATTTAAAGGACCTCTTCAAGGAGAACTGCAAACCACTGCTCAATGAAATAAAAGAGGATACAAACAAATGGAAGAATATTCCATGCTCATGGGTTGGAAAAATCAATATTGTGAAAATGGCCATACTGCCCAAGGTAATTTATAGATTCAATGCCATCCCCATCAAGCTACCAATGACTTTCTTCACAGAATTGGAAAAAACTACTTTAAAGTTCATATGGAACCAAAAAAGAGCCCGCATCGCCAAGTCAATCCTAAGCCAAGAGAACAAAGCTGGAGGCATCACGCTACCTGGCTTCAAACTATACTACAAGGCTACAGTAACCAAAACAGCATGGTACTGGTACCAAAACAGAGATATAGACCAATGGAACAGAACAGAGCCCTCAGAAATAATGCCACATATCTACAACTATCTGATCTTTGACAAACCTGACAAAAACAAGAAATGGGGAAAGGGTTCCCTATTTAATAAATGGTGCTGGGAAAACTGGCTAGCCATATGTAGAAAGCTGAAACTGGATCCCTTACTTACACCTTATACAAAAATTAATTCAAGATGGATCGAAGACTTAAATGTTAGACCTAAAACCATAAAAACTCTAGAAGAAAACCTAGGCAATACCATTCAGGACATAGGCATGGGCAGGGACTTCATGTCTAAAACATCAAAAGCAATGGCAACAAAAGCCAAAATTGACAAATGGGATCTAATTAAACTAAAGAGCTTCTGCACAGCAAAAGAAACTACCATCAGAGTGAACAGGCAACCTACAAAATGGGAGAAAATTTTCGCAACCTACTCATCTGACAAAGGGCTAATATCCAGAATCTACAATGAACTCCAACAAATTTACAAGAAAAAAATAACAATCCCATCAAAAAGTGGACAAAGGATATGAACAGACACTTCTCAAAAGAAGACATTTATGCAGCCAAAAGACACATGAAAACATGCTCATCATCACTGGCCATCAGAGAAATGCAAATCAAAACCACAATGAGATACCATCTCGCACCAGTTAGAATGGCGATCATTAAAAAGTCAGGAAACAACAGGTGCTGGAGAGGATGTGGAGAAATAGGAACACTTTTACAGTGTTGGTGGGACTGTAAACTAGTTCAACCATTGTGGAAGTCAGTGTGGTGATTCCTCAGGGATCTAGAACTAGAAATACCATTTGACCCAGCCATCCCATTACTGGGTATATACCCAAAGGATTATAAATCATGCTGCTATAAAGAGACATGCACATGTATGTTTATTGAGGCACTATACACAATAGCAAAGAATTGGAACCAACCCAAATGTCCAACAATGATAGACTGGATTAAGAAAATGTGGCACATATACACCATGGAATACTATGCAGCCATAAAAAATGATGAGTTCATGTCCTTTGTAGGGACATGGATGAAAGTGGAAATCGTCATTATCAGCAAACTGTCGCAAGGGCAAAAAACCAAACACCACATGTTCTCACTCATAGGTGGGAATTGAACAACGAGAACACATGGACACAGGAAGGGGAAAATCACACTCCGGGGACAGTTGTGGGGTTGGGGGAGTGGGGAGGGATAGTATTAGGAGATATACCTAATGCTAAATGAAGAGTTAATGGGTGCAGTACACCAACATGGCACATGTACACATATGTAACAAACCTGCACATTGTGCACATGTACCCTAAAACTTAAAGTATAATAATAATAAAATAAAAGAAAAAAGAAAAAACTACCAGATCTCATGAGACTTGTTCACTACCACGAGAACAGTATGGGGGAGACCGACACCATTATTTAATTATCTCCACCTGGCCCCACCCTTGACACATGAGGATTATTACAATTCAAGGTGAAATCTGGGTGGGGACACAGCAAAACTATATCAATGTTCTGCCTATTCTCTAAACGTCTCTTGAATTATCCTGAATTTTTTTACATCTTAGAAATGTGCCACTTTTATGGTTGATTTTAACAGTCACAGTAGTGCTATGTGCAAAGCACCTCCCCTGTAAAATTGCAACACATCAACATAATGGAACTGTAAGCAGAAAGGAGAAATTGAAGTAGAGAGGGACCAGACACCGATCCAAGATTAAAAAGCACATTATTTAGAGAGATCCTAGGATTGTAATTTTGAGATTAGATTTCTCTTGCCAGATCTATACAAAAATCTGGAGTAACTCTGATAATTATTACTGAGTTTTTGATATGTTTTGTGTTCTTCAGAAATTATCTTAAAAATTCACATTGACTTTTGATAGTGATAGTCTTCATATATTTATTTATTGATAACCGATAAAAGTTTACGAAAGAATTAAAGAGGGAAAAAATGGAGTCTCATATTTGCATGGACCTTTCTAGAAAACATTTTCATATAACCATCTTATCTGAACTCTCTAACAACCATAAGGTATGTAGGTCCAGAATCACCCTCAGCTTACTGAAGAAGATCCATGAATTCAGACTTATGCCTCATTCTTCACTCCCCCTCTCAAAATGAAGCTACATATTGCTTCACTTTAAATGGAAAGTTTCCAAGTCAATTTTAATCCCTGCATTATTTTTGCTACCATATCCAGGTAGTGAGCCTGATTTTACAAATCTTGAATCCATTTTCTCTTCCAAATCTTTGCACACTTTCCCCTGGGATTCTGTTGTATCTCATTTCCCTTGTATGCCAAGGATCTGTTTCTAAAATCTAGGTCAGAATACTATAGTCTCTCCAATATATATTAGCTGAAAACCAACTTCCTTACCAGAACAAAGAAAATAGAAATCTTCTGTCATTGCCTCACGTTTTTCTTACATTCTATCCACAGAAAGCTTTCATTTTTCCATGAACTAACATGCTGCTTTTTCACTCCTCTGACATTTTGCAAACACTATTCTTCATGCCTGGTATCCCCATCTCTCGCTGTCTTCCTTTAGGACTCGGTTTTCTTCCTCTGTGAACATTATTTGACTTTCTCAAATTCCCCAGACGGAGTTGTGCTCTGCCCTGTCTGCTCCCATAGCATTGCAGACATATCACTTTTAAAACTTTTTCTCATTCCGTGTTTACTCACCTTTACTTCCATTAGCCTATGAGAACCTTCTGGCCAGAGAGTTTGTCTTATTCAGTATCTTTTAGTCCTTGGTGTAGTCACTGTTATTTTAGAGTTTCACAGTAAATATTTGTTGGATGAGGGGAAAAAGTGAAACTAAAATGCCAGAACCTATATTGCTTTTCTGCAAAAGAAAAAAGCACTGGTGTTTATACATTTCTAATTGTTAGCTTACTAGAACCTAACCAAGAAGGCCTTGAAATTCACTTCAGCTTGATTAAGCATTAGGCAGATTTCTTACTGGCTATAGGCCCCTGACCTCTTTTTTTTCTTAAAGGACTTATTTTAGAAAACTTGCAATTGTAAATTCTTTCTCTGCCACTTTGTAATGTATGTAAATCTTCTCCCAGCCTCTTGCCAGTTTTGCAAACCAGGAATTATCTTTCTCAAGGAAATAGGAACCGGGTCTTTGAAATTTTAACATTGAAGGAAATAGTGCTCTGAGCTCCCAGTCTCTGTAGGATGGTAGGTACCTAACTTCTAAAGGCATTAATTGGCAAACACAGATGGCCTAATCAGAGAGAAAAGCATTTGCAAACTCAGGAATAACCCAATGTGCTTGGCATATCCCACTGTTCACCCCACCCCCTAACGTCCTCTAGTACTTTTTCCACTAGGTCACTCCAGTATTTAAAAACATTCCTGCAAAAGTTGAGTTCAATCTTCTCCTATTTTAATAATCTCAAATACACTTTTCTTTGCTAATTTAGCTTTGTCTGGTACAACTTTAACTTTGACAAACCCTTGATATTCAATTTATAATGATATATTATCTTTAGGCTTCTCTTTTTTTTCCTCACATATATATTTACCTATTGATTTTTAAATATCTTTAAGAAACCTGGGAGTCTTCACAGTATGATACAATTATTTTCAGGGATTTCTTTCTTATCATTTTCAAAACCCTTTTTAGTCACAGTAAGTTTGCTTATGTTTCCGCCATGCTCTCTTCCCTGTCACTTTTTAAATCTCAAGTTTCGGTTCATATATTTATGTTTGTATTTTTCCTTCATGACTCTAGCAAAATGAATAGGTGATGCTGGGGTAAAAGGCTGTCTTCCTTCTGATAGCATCCACTTTCCAGCCCAGGCTTTGTTGTAATCAATAACATCACATTTGACTTCATTCCGGAGATAGAACCCATTTTAACAAAGTGCAGTAAATAACATGACTTTTAAATACATGATGAAAATTTAGGGCTAAATCCAACCATAACTTTGCATTTTCTTATTTCATTGAATTTAACCCACCCATGATATAAGTTGCCCACTTAGTGAGCAGGGCATTAGGCAAACAAATTTTATTAAAACATCTATGACTTCCCTTCCTAATAACTCTGGTTAAGGATTTCGCTGGAGGTTAGACAGAAAAAAAGGATGTGTGTGTACTCTGTAAGCTTTGACATGAGACTCATGACTTCTGCTCCTGTTTAATGCCAACTATCATGGTACATATGCATGTTCACTGAGTGTACAATATGGGTATAACCAAATGCACATGTATTTTGAATAAAGGTGTGATAAATGTTTTATTTCTTTTTTCCCCAGAGATATTCATTTTATATCTTCATTCTTGAATAGTTCTTTCTTGTGATTTCATTCCTTTCAGTTGTTTTTAAGCTTGAAATGACCTAAAATGTTAATTTTCATGTACTCCACATTTAGTTTTTTAGTAACTAGTTCAATTCTGGCTTCCCACTTACCACTAATGTGCCCTTGAGCAGATTATTTAACTATTCTAAAACTTACTTAATCTTAATGGAAGCTAATAATAGTACTTATAGTATTCCTATTCATATTAACTGAGAAAAATTTTTATTGGCACATAAAGTTTGTTCAATATGACAGCAGCATGAGGCTATTTTCATCACTCATCTGTGGAGGAGCTGACAATTCCTCCCATACTACTGTGGAAATGGACCTGCTCCATTCTAAACCCCACTGTGTTCCAATTCACTTGATTTGATGTACTTAATCATTTTTTCCGAATTTTGCTTATGTGTGGACTTGTGGAAAGTTACAGGTATATACACTGTACTAGACTCAGAGTATGATCTTCATCATTCAGTAATTTTCCATTTTTCCTTTCGTTAAAGTGCTAAGGTTGCGAGGAAATCCAGAAATCCTAGGAAAAGCTAACTTATGTAATTTTTGATTGTTAAATTTTATAGTCCATATTTTATAAATTATTTAGAGTTGGGTTGTAAATATCTTTGGGATTCGATTAAAAATTTGGACTGAAAGTTGTACTACACAATATTTAGCTCACAGTGATCAGCAGGAGTACTAAGACACATGGCATTCTACAAAGTTCCTTTAGTACCCTTTCTTTCTGTGGACTACATAATTAACATGAACTTTCAAAAACTGTAATTTAAACAGCTATACACAGCTACGTTCGGTCATCAAATCTTCTCAGGCATCTTCTAGCAGGAAGAAAAACAAATGTTTTCTGGAAGTGCTATGATACAGTTACACTGAGCTACATTACAGTACTTAATGAGAGGAATTATGCTACTAAATAAGATAAATTATATATTATAGTCATTTGAAGAGTTAATCAATACAATCACCCAAATAGTCACATTCATCAGAATTTATTGGCTTAATTAATTTAAGAGCTTACATAAATAGATGGTTCCACATCAAGTGCTTCAACAGACTTCCATTTACTCTGGGATGAAATACAGCTCCTGTGTTGATCTCTCCAGCTTTGCCCTCCATCACACTAAGGCAGCTTGTAAGTTCTAATCTCAAGTTAGTCCCTCGTGGAGGCTTGCAATGCTCTTTTTGGGTGAGCCCTTTGAGTGGCTTTTTCTTTCTTTCTTTCTATTCTTAAGTCTTGGTTATCTCACACTTTTTTCTGAGGGATCTTCACACTTCCAATCTGTCCTGCAAATTATCAGCCAAATAGCCTGCCAGCCACACTGCTGTGACTACATTACACCCTCTAATGATTCCCTGTGGTTCTCCTGATCAAGCATGCATTCACGTCTGTTGTATTTTAGAGATATTCCACCTTCTGCCCCCACTTGACACACCTTGTCTAGCAAGTCCATTTTCTATCCTCTATTTGCAACCAGAAAAGGTGCAAAAGACCCCATGGCCTGGAAAAGGATGACTCTGTGCTTTTATCAACTCTTAAGGACTAGGCTAAAAACCAACTTCAATTTGTAAATTTTCTTGCTTAAAACAATGATTACTGCCTCTCTTTCTGTACTCCTACTGCTTAGGATTTCTTTCAGATTCATAAAAATAAAAAGAAAGTATAGTTATACCATATATTCCACAGACAGTTATTACAAGATCACATTGTGCAAACAAGTCTACTGGGTAATGGGGAAATTATGAAATAGTTTAAATATAACTATATTTGACTTTGGAATCTTGCCAGGATGAGTAAGACCAAATGACTTAGACATTTTATATTTATCACATGAAAACATGCACCAGTAAACACAGTGTAAAATTTTGACTCACTGATGGAGATTGTGGATTGATGAAGTGACTAGAGATGGCACAGTTCATAAAGGAAAACATTTCCAAGGCAGTGAAATCTGAACAATATTTGGAGAGAATTGAAGCTAAGTGCTTGGAAATGAGGAAGAGCAATATAAATGTAGGAGATTGGTCTATGTGGGAAGGCTTTGAAGCAGAATCTAATCCAAAGAATTAATCATCACCATTAAACTTTTCCAAGACCTCCCACTCTATTCTCTATGACCCCCATGTAAAAACACAAAAAGTTTGAACCATAAAGACTAGCCTAAGGCCTACAGCTGAGTAAATCACAGTCTGACCCTTTAATGTTCATAGTTGTCTGCTAGGAAATCACAGGAAAAGAATCCTAGGGAAAATGAAATTTCAGCAATGGAGCAAGTGCTCTATGAGTTGGTCAGAAGTGGTTCTCTTCCACCTTGGGAACCACACATGTATTAGGAACTCCCAGCCCATTTCATCAACAGTTAGCATTTATGAAAAGTTGCTCAGGGCTGTCTCAGCATTATTAACATTTTAAGAATTTGTAATAAAATGTATATAGCTGATACAGAAAGCATCATTAGCTTGGTGATTGAGAAAGTGTCTATTAATCAAACCAAATCAAATCATGGTTAATGAATATTTGCAGAAAACAAGGCAGAGAGTTCTATAAAATGTTCATATGTGACCTGATAAAAAGTTGTGAGTTTGGAATGGGCCAAGATGGAACTCTGGAACCAGCCAACATATGTTGAAATTAAAGAAGAATGAGAACAAAGCTCTTGAAAAAGATACAAGAATTAGTCTAGCTCACACGTTTCAAACCTGATGGGAAGTTTCTAAAAATCCTATCTTCAGGTTCCATCAGAGAACTACTCAATTGGATGGACAGGGGAAGATATTAGGGTTATTCATTTTTAAAAGTCCCTAAATGCTTCTGATATATTAGTATGTGGGAACTACTATGTCTGCTTATTCCTGTTTAAACTCCAATATGTAAGAAGAAAGAGTTGATGGTTCAAACCAAATTCTCCCAGTCATATTTGTAACTTGAATTTACATACAGTTATTTAATCAAAGGTAAATAATATTGGCCCATTGTACCATTTTATTTTGTCTCAAAGACTTCTTTTTTGTTGTTCATCTCATGCTCTGAGTTGAAGCAATTATTTAAGTATTTTAAGGAGCCATAAGTAAACCAGACTGGACTCTTTTTTTGTTTCATGGTCATCTATGAACAGAGAAGGTAATGAAGTTTTATAGTAGTGGTAGCCTAATAGAGACCTTTGGGGGTAATATCATCTAGTTTATAAGGTATTTTGACGAGTGTTAGGAGGACTATTTAATTATGATTCAATAAAATACAATTACTGCTCTGAAGAAACATACACACATATACACACAGATTTATACCAATACACTTTAGTATAATTTTATCTAAAATCTAAAAGCAGGTACAGATAAACATTAGTGGGAATTTTGCTCCTATAGAAGGAAGAAAATAGTCTCTAAAATTGAAACATAATTACATTAGGCTACAGATATTATACAATTTTCTGATGCCAATATGGTGCGAATAGTCAGTTGATGTGTGCTGGTCTCCATGGATAAAGGCATACTGAGTTTTAAAAGCAAAACCAATTGGTCATGACCTCTCTTCTGATTGGTCAGTGCCTGTGCCTTTGTCAATAAATACTTTGTTAAATACTATAAATAAAACCTCTGGGTGTAATCAACCATTTCTTTACAAGTCCTCCACTCTTAATTCCCACTGTTTGTATCATATTTTCAAAACAAAACAAGGACCACAAAAATCCCCAAATGACAAGATTGAACTAAAGAGACTCAAAGCTCTCCCCAATCTAAATCAGCCTATGACTGAAATTCCAGATAAAATAATCTAACATTCTTTTACAATGTTGCTTTACTGTTTACAAATCTATTAGTTATACACTGATTATTATATCCAGGGATGAAGGGAAAGAAAATAATACTTATGAATAGCTGCTGTGTTCAAGCATGATAATGTGGCATTTCAAGTGGGAAGTAAAATCACATTGTATGGCATTTGAAATACAGAATCAAAAAGAATTCTTTTCTCCTTGCCCGAAGTTACCAGCTATTTAGTGACAAAGGCAGGATTTCTAGCCCATATTCCCAGACTGCAAAGTCTATGTTCTCTACAACATATGATAACTTCCAGGCACGAGCATTCTTATAGGCACTTCATAAAAGCTGGTAAAATAAATAAGCTTACATTTTACCTAAATCTTTATAATACAGCATTTTCTAAAATATACTTTTCTTTTTCTTTCAGAGATAATCTATGCTTAAAATATATTAATTCTATGTAGCATATTAAAATTTGGAAGTAGTCAAAAGTACGAGTTTGGGAAATGAAATTGCAGTACAAAGAAGACTTTTCATAAATGGATGTTTAATATCTTTGGGGGTTTATTCTTCTGTGCAGTGTAATTGTTTTTGACATTTCAGTAATGTTTTTATGGGCGACTTGATCTTTGATGCATTTCTTTTTTCAAACTTGTAGCTTGCTAAATTCCCAGAGACATTATATTCACTAGAAAAGTTTAAGAAGTCTAGCTTACAAATCATTGCTCATTGAGATTAAATTTCATCTGATTTATAATTTAACCTTTATCTAAAAATATGTAACATCCTGTATGTATGTGCTGTTTTATATCATATTTTTATAATATGTGGCTCAGAACAAATGCAATAACTAGGTAAACTTTAGAAGACCCTTGGCCGTAGGTGCTTATAAGAAAAATGTTAAAAACATGATGGATAAGCAAATAAAGAAAGAAGAGAAATAAACAGCACTTATACGTGAATGCTTTTGCCAAAGATCAGCTAGGATACTAAGGAAATCATTACCATATTCACTTACAAACTGACACCTTTATCTCCCAATTCTGTAGTAGTTGGTGAACAGTTTCAACGAAGATAACATAAAATCAATTTGAAGATTTTCTATTGCAAAAATATATCTCCTAGCATTGTATGCCAAGATACTGCTCTCTAAAAGCCATTACAAAATCAAAACCACTATTGAACTAGAAAAATCTTAAAAAGGGTTTGGCTTATGTGCGCATATTAAAGATGGAATAGAGGCTGCCTATGTGATCAAACAAGGAGAGAAGATGCAGGCAGAATGAGTTTCATAGATAATGTGCTAAGACTTTTGAAGTCTTTACCCTGAGGGTAAGAATAATAAGCTACTTTGCTTGGGTTTGGATGGACTTACAAAGCCGGGGGAAAATGGATGAGATGAAATACACAGAATCAAAATAACAGGGGATTTGGAGAGTTAAGATTTTTAGACAAGTTAAGTTACTGGGAAGTCAATGGAAAGAATACTAATAGAGACCCAAATGGAAGAATCTTGTCAGCTAGTCTTCTAGTATCATGAATTTTTAAAGTGATATATTCTACAGAATCAGAAGTATGCAGAAATGCTATGCTTATATGTGACTATAATGTTCCTGAATTCTAGTCTGAGTCATGAACATAAAATTTTAACATGGAACTAATAATTGCTGACTTTTATTGTGCATTGTTATGTGCCAGACATTAAGTGTTTTACAGGATTTAGCAGATATAATTTTCCAACAACTCTATGAGGTAGACATGATTATTATACCCATATTACAGAGAAATAAAACCAATGGAAGTTGATTAATGTCCCCAACTTTATACTATGCTGTCCCCTCTTAGTGTGAGAGACTAGCTTAATTTGTCTTCTCTTGTGATTTTTCAATAGTACACTATTGTATGTGGAAAGAAAGTATGCGAGAAGTGATCTAGTTTAAGGATTAGGAAATGAGGCCCATAGTACAGAAAACACTTGCCCAAGGTTACACAAGTTCATGATGGAGTTGGATATTCAGTGACCATATGACCTGGGGTTTAGGGCTGAGACATTTGTAATTTTTTTCATGTATGAGGCCAAATTATTGTTATAGAGATTATAGATATTCCTCCACAGCGTTGTGCTCAACTATCTAATGCACTAAGGAACACAAATAAATTACACTTCTTCCAAGGGCCGGGATCCTGTGGCTATGTAAGCTGCTTACACTAATTTTTAGAGGCAGGAGATATTATCTCACTTCTACAAGTGAGGAAACTCTACAGATGAAATATAAAAGTGGCAAATTTCACTCAAACATGCAAAACATACAATGAAATGTCCTTGAAACAAAATAAACAAATGAAAACATTTAGCCAACCAAGGGTAGAATCAAAGTCAACAATCATTGAATCTCGGTAAATAAAGACACTGAGACTAAAAAGTTGTGAGACTTTATTAGAGCAGACAATATAGTTGTCATGAGTCCAGAAATTAAGTAATCCAACGTAAATCAATGTATTAGTCCATTCTCACATTACTATAAGGAGATACCCAAGACTGGGTAATTTATAAAGGAAAGAGGTTTAATTCACTTACAGTTCAGAATGGCTGGGGAGGCCTCAGGAAACTTACAATCATGGTGGAAGGGGAAGCAAACACATCCTTCTTCACACGGTGGCAGGAAGGAGAAGAACGAGAGCTGAGTGAAGGGGGAAGACCTTATAAAACCATCAGATCATATGAGAACTTACTCACTATAATAAGAATAGGATGAGGGAAACTGCCCCCATGATTCAATTACCTCTCACCAGGTCCCTTTCACAATGTGTGGGGATTATGGGAACTACAATTCAAAATGAGATTTGGTTGAGGACACAGCCAAAACATATCAATCAATAACGTAATAGACATATGTTTATTGAGACAGGCTAGATATTTTGGTGCATCTGTCAAATATAAAACTAATGGTATTGATAAAAATGTACCTCATTACATTTCTTCAGTGGGCATTAGGAATAAGGTAATTCCTGAGAAAGTAGTTCAAACAAAGCCAATTACCAATCCAATGTTGTTTCAAAGATATGGAAACCACTGGTCATTTTTTTGGTAAATACATTTTTTGGAGTATAATGTACTCTCAATAATCTTTAATATATAATAGAACTTTCCACTTGGAAAATGTTTATCTTAAGAATAACTGTTGACTAGTAGCCAAGATAGCCGACTAGAAGCAGCTAGTATGCTAAGAGCTGTGGCTCTCAGGGAGAGGAACAGAAGGGCAAGTAAATACAACACCTTGCACTGAAACATCCAGGTACTTGCATTGGGATTAATCAAGGAAACAACTTGACCCACAGAGAGGGAAGAAAAACAAGACTAGACAATGGCTCACGTGGGAGCAACATGGAGCCAGGGGACCATCCCCTGCCCAGGGAAGTGATGAGTGAATGAGTGATCCTGAGAAACCATGCTTCCCCCACAGATCTTTGCAACCCTTGGGTCAGGAGATCTCTTTGAGAACCCACTCTACCTTTAGTCTTCAGTCTGATACAGCTATATGGAGTTCTGGCAGAGCAGCCGCTCAGGCATGTGTGAAGACCCTGGGGCCTTAGATACTTGGGCCTTCTGGCAAAAGTAGCTGCAGCTCCAGCAAAGTGGGAGGTTAGACTCCTGTACATACCCCTAGATAAGAGGCTGAAGCCATGGGGCTGATCCACAACAGCCCACAGACCCCACTTTCATTGCACCTCATATGATAAGACCCACTGGCTTGGAATCCCTAAGGAGGAGCTCTCAGAGAGAGGGGCAGGCTGCCATCTTTGCTGTTTGGGTGCCTTGGCCATTCTAGCCTTTAGGCTTTGGAGAGTCTAAGCCAAACCGGCGTGAAAGGGATCCACCAGCACAGTATGGCTGTGCTACCAAAATGTGGCCAGACTGCTGCTTTAAGCAGGAGCTCAATCCTCTTCCTCCTCACTGGCTGGAACCTCCCAACTGGGACCTCCAGCCTCTCCTGCTTGAGCTCTCCAGTTAACAGAGATCTGAATTCCCCCTGGGACTGCACTCCCAGAGAGAAGGGTGGGCCACCATCTTTGCTGTTGGTGACTTAGCTGTTCCAGCCTTTGGCTATCTGAAGTGACTAGGGGCTGAAGTGGACCCCCAGCACAGCACAGCTGCTTTATCAAAACATGCCCAGACTGCTTTTTAAAGCAGGTCCTCATCCTATTCCTCCTCACTGGACAGGACCTCCCAACTAGGGTCTCCAGCCACTTTGTGCAGATGCCTTTGGGTGGCAAAAAGGTCCCTACTTCCCTGGGACAAAGCTCCTAGAGGGAGAGAGAAGCTGCCATCTTTGCTGTTTCACAGTCTTCACTGGTGACACCTCCAGGTTCTGGAAAATCTGAGGTGACTAGGGACTGGAGCAGGCCCCAAGCATACAGCAGCAGCCCTATGGAAAAGTGGCCAGACTGTTACGTGGGTTCCTGTTCTCATATCTCCTCACTGGGCAGGTCCTCCAAGCCTGGATCTCCAGCCACCTTGTACTGGAGTTATCGAGCCAGTACTAACTCAGCAACTCCTTTGACAGAGCCTCCAGGGGCAAACGAAAGCCTCTCCGCCACTGCCTCTGTAGTGGAACAGCCCTTGCCATCCTCAGACTAATGAAGGAGCAAAGACCCTAAGGGCCTTATCCACACCTCCAACAAGCTGCAGTTGACCCAAGGAGAGGCAGTAGGTCCAACTCCTGTGGGACCCACACACCCTCCATGGCTTGTCACCAGACAGGGAACTCCTGGCTTGGGCCCTCAGCACAAACCTTCCATCTTGGGCTGACAGCACTGAGCATGACCTGCTGACTGCACTGAGTTGACATGCATCTCTCTGACTCTCAGGAGTCAAGCAAATGACTTGACTACAACCACTAATAAGATGTCTTCCTCTGTTGCCCCTAAGCTGAAGAAGAAATATAAACACCAAGATTTCCCTAGAGCTTCAGTGGGCAGCCTGGGAGTGCCAAGTTGTTCTTAACCAGACTCAAGTGGCTGGAATGACAGAAATAGAATTCATAATATGGCTAGGAACAAAGATACTGAGATTCAGGAGGATGGCAAACCCCAATCCAAGGAAAATGAGAATCACAGTAAAGCAATACAAGAGCTGAAAGAGCTGAAGGACAGCATAGCCAGTACAAAAAAGAACCTAATGGGTCTGACAGAGCTGAATAACACAAGAATGTCACAATGCAATCACAAGTATTAACAGCAGAATAAAACAAGCTGAGAAAAGAATCTCAGAACTCGAAGACTGGTTCTCTGAAATAAGACAGTCAGACAAAAATAAAGAACAAATAATAAAAAGGAATAATCAAAACATCTGAGAAATATGGGATTATGTGAAGAGGCCAAATCTATGAATCAGTGGCATTCCTGAAAGGGAGGGGGAGAAAACAAACAACTTGGAAAATATATTTCAGGATATTGTCAATGAAAATGTCCCCAACCTTGCTAGAGAGGGCAACAGTCAAATTCAGGAAATTAAGAGAACTCCTGCAAGATTCTTCACAAGAAGATCGTCCATCCCCTAGACACATAATCATCAGATTTTCCAAGGTTGAAATGAAAGAATGTTAAAGGCAGCTAAAGAGTAAGAGAAGGTCACCTACAAAGGAATCTCAATCAGGCTAAGAATGGACTTCTCAGCTGAAACTCTATAAGCCAGAAGAGATTGGGGGCCTATATTCAACTTCTTAAAGAAAAGAAAAAAAAATTTTCAACTAACACTTTCAAATCTAGCCAAACTAAGCTTCCTAAGTGAAAGAGAAATAAGATCCTTTTCAAATAAGCAAATGTTGAGGGACTTCATTACCACACAAAAGATCTTGAAAGGAGCACTAAATATAGATGGGAAAGACCACTACCAGCTAATACAAAAAACACACTTAAACACACAGACCAGGGTTACTATAAAGCAACCACACAAACAAGCCAACATAGTAACCAGCTAACAGCACAATGATAGGGTCAAATCCATACATATTAATACTAACCTTGAATGTAAATGGGCTGAGTAACCCCACTTAAAAGGCACAGAGTGGCAAGCTGGATAAAAAAGCAAGACCCAAAGGTATGCTGTCTTCAAGAGGCCCATTTCAGATATAATGACACCTGTAGGCTCAAAAGAAAGGGATGGAAAAAAATCTACCAAGCAAATGGAGAAAAGAAAAAAAGAAGGGGCCGGGTGCAGTGGTTCACACCTGTAATCTCAGCACTTTAGGGGGCTGAGGCGGGTGGATCACGAGGTCAGGAGTTCAAGATCAGCCTGGCCAAGATGGTGAAAACCCATCTCTACTAAAAATACAACAAATTAGCCAGGCGTGGTGGTGGGTGCCTGTAATCCCAGCTACTTGGGAGGCTGAGGCAGATAATTGCTTGAATCTGGGAGGCAGAGGTTGCAGTGAGCTGAGATCGCACCACTGCACTCCAGCCTGGGTGACAGAGTGAAACTCTGTCTCAAAAAAGAAAGAAAAAAAAAAGAAAAAAAGGAGTTGCAATCCTAATTTCAGACAAAACAGATTTCAAACCAACAAAGATTAAAAAAAAAAAAAAGACAAGGAAGGGCATTATATAATGGTAAAGGTTTCAATTCAATAAGAAGACTTAGCTATCCTAAATATATATGCACTCAACACAGGAGCACCCAGATTCATAAAGCAAGTTCCTAGAGACCTACGGAGAGACATAGACTCCCCACACAATAATAGTGGGAGACTTCAACACTCCACTGACAGTATTAGACAGATAATTGAGGCAGAAAATCAACGAAGATATTCAGGACCTAAACTCAGCATTGGACCAAACGGACCTGATAGACTATACAGAAATCTCCACCCAAAAGCAACAGAATATACATTGCCACATGGCACATACTCTAAAATTGACCACATAATTGGACATAAAACAATCCTCAACAAATGTAAAGGAACCAAAATCATACCAAACACACTCTTGGACCACAGCACAATAAAAATAGAAGTCAACACAATGAAAATTGCTGAAAACCAGACAATTACATAGAAATTAAACAACATGCTTCTGAATGGCTTTTGGGTAAATACTGAAATTAAGGCATAAATCAAGAAGTTATTTGAAAATAATGAGAACAAAGATGCAACATGCCAGAATCTCTGGGAAATAGCTAAGGCAGTGTTAAGAGGAAAATTCATAGCACTAAAATGCCCATATCAAAAAGTTAGGAAGAACTTAAATTAGCAATGTAACTTTACGACTGAAAGAATTAGAGAAGCAATAGCAAATACACCCTAAAGCTAGGAGAAGATGAGAAATAACAAAAAATCAGAGCTGAACTGGAGGAAATTAAGACACAAAAAACATTCAAAAGGTCAATGAATCCAGGAGTTTGTTTTTTTGAAAAAAGTAATAAAATAGTTTAGCCACTAGCTAGACTAATAGAAAGAGAGAAAAGCCAAATAAACCCAATTAGAAATGATGAAGGGAATGTTACCACTGACCCTACAGAAATATAAATATAACCATCAGAAATCACTGCAAACAACTCTATGCACACAAACTCTAAAACCTAGAAGAGATGGATAAATTCCTGGACATATACACCCTCCGAAAACTGAACCAGGAAAAAAATTGATTCCTTGAAATGATCAATAATGAGCTCAGAAATTAAATCAGTAATAAAGAGCCTATTAAAAACAACAAAAAAGCCCAGGAGGACCTAATAGATTCATAGGTGAATTCTACCAGATGTATAAAGAGCTGGTATCATTCCTACAGAAACTCTTCCAAAAGGATTAGGAGGAGGGACTTCTCCCTAACTCATTCTATGAGGCCAGCATCATCTTGACACCCAAACATGGCAGAGACACAACAACAACAAAAACTTCAGGCCAATATCCTTGATGAACATTGATGCAACTAACCTTAGCAAAATACTTGCAAATCAAATCCAGCAGCACGTCAAAAAGCTAAATCACCATTATCAAGTAGGCTTCATCCCCAGGATACAAGATTGGTTCAACATATGCAAATCAATAAATGTGATTCATCATATAAACAGAACTAAAGAAAAAACCCACGATTATCTCAATAGATTCAGAAAAGTCTTTTGATAAAATTCAACATCGCTTCATCTTAAAAACTCTCAATAATCTAGGTATTGAAGGAACATACCTCAAAATAATAAGAGCTATGACAAACCCACAGCCAACATTATATTGAATGGGCAAAAGCTGGAATCATTCCCCTTAAAAACCAGCACAAGACAAGGATGCCTTCCCTTACCACTTCTCTTCAACACAGTCTTGCAAGTTCTAGTCAGAGCAATCAGGCAAGAGAAAGAAATAAAGCGTATCCAAATAGAAAAAGAGGAAGTCAAACTACTTCTGTTTGCAGGTGACATGATTCCATATCTACAAAACCCCATAGTCTCAGCCCCAAACCTCCTTCAGCTGATAAACAACTTCAGCAAAGTTGCGGGATACAAAACCAATGTAGAAAAATCACTAGCATTCCTATACACCACCACCAACCAAACTGAGATCCAAATCAGAAAGGGAATCCCATTCACAATTGCCACACACAAACAAAATACCTAGGAATACAGCTAACTAGAATGGTGGAAGATTTCTACAATAATTACAAAACACTGCTCAAAGAAATCAGAGAAGACACAAACAAATGGAAAAACATGCCATGCTCATGGATAGAAAGAATCAATATCATTAAAATGGCTATACTGCCCAAAGCAATTTACAGATTGTTATTCCTATCAATCTACCAATAACATTCTTGACATTCTTCATTCTTCTAGAAAAAATTATTTTAAAATTTATATGAAACCAAAAAAGAGTCCAAATAGCCAAGGAAATTATAAGCAAAAAGAAGAAAGCCGAGGACATCACATTTCCCTCTTCAAACTATACTACAAGGCTTCAGTGACCAAAACAGCATGGTACTGATTCCAAAACAGGCACATAGACCAATGGAACAGAATAGAGAGCCCAGAAATAAGGTTGCACATCTACGACCATCTGATCTTTGACAAAGCTGACAAAAATAAGCAATGGAGAAAAGACTTCCTGTTCAATAAATGGCACTGGAATAACTGGCTAGCCATATGCAGAAGATTGAAGCTGGACCCCTTTCTTATGCCATATACAAAAATCAACTCAATATGGATAAAGACTTAAATGTAAAACCCAAAACTATAAAAACCCTGGAAGACAACCTAGGCAATGCCATCTTAGACATAGGAATGGGCAAAGATTTCATGACAATGATGTCAATTTTCACAACAAAAGCAAACATTGACAAATGGGATCTAATTAAACTTAAGAGCTTCTGCAAAGAAAAAGAAACTATCAGCAGAGTAAACAAAAAACCTACAGAATAGGAGAAAATATTTGCAAACTATGCATCTGACAAATATCTAAAATCCAGCATCTATAACGAACTTAAACAAATTTACAAAAGAAAAACAAACGACTCCATTAAAAAGTGGGCAAAGGACATGAACAGACACTTCTCAAAAGAAGACATACATGTGTCCAACAAGCATATGAAAAAAAGCTCAATATCACTGATCATTAGAGAAATGCAAATCAAAGCCACAGTGAGATACCATCTTACATCAGTCAGAATGACTATTATTAAAAAGTTAAAAAATAACAGATGCTGGCAAGGTTTCAGAGAAAAGGAAATGCTTATACATTGTTGGTGGAAGTGTAAATTAGTTCAACCATTGTGGAAAACAGTATGGCGGTTCCTCAAAGAGCTAAAAGCAAAAGTACCATTTGGTCCAGCAATCCCATTACTGAGTATACACACAGAGAGATATAAAGTATTCTGCCACAGAGATACACGCATGCAAATGTTCACTGCAGCACTTTTCACAATAGCAAAGACATGGAATCAACATAAATTCCCATCAATGACAGTACTGGATAAAGAAAATGTGATACATATATACCATGGAATATTATGCAGCCATAAAAAAGAACAAGATCATGTCTTTTGTGGGAACATGGATGGAGCTGGAGGATATCATCCTCAGAAAGCTAATGCAGGAACAGAAAATCAAATACCACATGCTTTGACTTATAAGTGGGAGCTAAATTACGAGAACTTATGAAAACAAAGAAGGAAAAAAGAGACACTGGCATCCACTTGATGGGGGAGGGTGGGAGGAAGGAGAGGAGCAGAAAAGTTAACTATGGGGTACTGAGCTTAATACCTGGGTAATATAATATTATACTTTTGCACCAACCTAATAATGTGTACAACAAAAGTCTGTGACGTGTTTGTCTATATAACAAATCATCACATGTAGACCCAAACCTAAAATAAAAAAAATTTATAAAAGAATAACTGTCCACTATTATTCCTTTTTTAAAAAATGACACAAACACACCCTAGATATAATCTGGCCTACAAAGTGGGGTTTTCCCTGGAGCTATCTATGTGAAGTAGTCAAGGATGTGGCAGGTAAGATAATAATCTACATGTATTGTAACAAAATTGAATATGTTTGAGAGTTAAACATTCATCTTGGGCCAAATTTTTCATAATTGTGATAATCATTTAGCAAAATTTGAGATTCAACTCAGTAAATCAATTCCACCATCCATTTGCCTGATATATTTGCATGAACCATTTTCTTCTGGATTGTTTAAAAAGAAAGGACAACTAACTCCTTTTTTTTGCATTTATTTGTAAATTTTAGTTGTATGTATTATTAAACTGGCAAAATTAAAAAGAGATTTGGAAATATATTTAAGGTAAACAATCCAAATCACTTTAATAAAAATAAAAACTGATAAGGTACATAATATCTTCGTTGTAGGCATAAGGCAACTAGTTAGAGATGCAGGTATGTTTCAGAACTCCTGATTGTCAAACTTAACTTCAGCCATCATATTCTCATTTGGTTCAGTGGGAAGTTAAGCAGATTTAAGTAAAAATATCATTGCTTAGAAAAAGTCTTGAATTCATGAAGCTTTAGAGGATGAAAAATCTAAATTATGCTTTGAAAGGAAAATCTGGATATTCTAAATACTAGAAGACTAAAATTCTTTGATAAAAGAAAATAATAATTTAAGTTTTGTAGCTAATTTCATTAATCGTCCAAATTCTTCTCTCAAAATGTTTTACAAGGGTTACTAACTTCAAATATCCATTTCAAATATTTGATATGAGAGTCTAATTTCCTTTTCAACTTAAAATACTGATGATTTCAGTACTTAAAAGAATACTCAGCTACAACTTAGGTTTCCGAAAACTAACACTACCATTGTAGTTTTTTTTTTTTTTAATGTAAAAGATTTGAACAGAAGACAAAAGAAAGAAGGCAAGGTAATTCTCATACTTGAATTGGGAATAGAAACCCTGCCAAAGATAGAAACATCTAAATTAAAAGGAGGCATTTTGAACATAACTTAAGGCAAACAATTAAAATACACTAAAGAATTCACATAATAAAAGGCTTGGATGGGTTCAGGAAGAATAATCCTTTCCATTAGAGTGAAAAATAAGAATGCATATAACATTGGGGTGTTCAGTCAACAGGGTTATGGCAAATTTTACATGCTGAGAAGTGAGGTTAGGATTCAGAATAACTGGGATATGAAGCATGCCAAACGACTGCCATCTGTGCAGTTACCACATTATCAGGACAAGCACTGTGGCTTGAGATTTATATAACCATGGGGCTCATTATCTCGTTTCTTCTTCTTGTAGTGACTTGACATGAAAAGAATCTGGACTTGTGGGATGGGGAATCTAAGAGTGCTTTGCAAAGAGCACCTGTTTTTGAAAGTACTTCGGAAGCAAATTAAATACAATTTTATGAAAACAAGATAGACAAAAAGAGGTAAAGAGACTGCCCAGAGGTGGCACAGTCCCTGAAGCAGGAATGAAGCAGCATCCTCAGTACATGCAGACAACTTAACTTCAAAAGGGGGCCCTGCAAGTGTTTTGATTTTTTTTTTTTTTTTTTTTTTTAAGATAGAGTCTCTCTCTGTGGCCCAGGCCTGAGTGCAGTGGCGCAATCTTGGCTCACTACAACCTCCGCCTCCCAAGTTCAAGAGATTCTCCTGCCTCAGCCTCCCCAGTAGCTGGGACCACAGGCATGTGACACCACGCCCGGCTAATTTTTTGTATTTTTAGCAGAGATGGGGTTTCGCTGTGTTAGCCAGGATGGTCTCGATCTCCTGACCTTGTAATCCACCTGCCTCAACATTACAGGCGTGAGCCACGCTGGGCCCGATGTTTTGATTTTTAAAGTTTTTCTGTTAATTGCATATTTTCTTCGCCAAAGAGAATGCATTTCACCACTAATTATAAGATGCTTTCTGTGGTCATCATTATTAGTATTACGTTCATTTACATCCTGATGGTTCCATGACTGATGTGGTCACTTTCTAGATTCTGCCTTCTATTTTTACTCTCTCACCGTATGTTCTCTACTCAGCAGTCAGAATAAGCCTTTTAAAACATAGTTCAGATCACAACATTCTCTGTGGAAATCTTCCAGCGGCTTTCCATTAACATGGAATTATTTCCCAACTTCTAAAAGGCCCTGTATGATCTGCTTCTTGGCCACCTCTACTCTTCTCATTCTCCCTTATTTCATTTCAGCTTTATTGGCCTTTCAGTGTTCCTGGAACACTTTAAGCATTCTATTGTCTCCGTTCTCCCTTCCAGTTCTAATACTTTCCTCTCTGATATTTGCTTATTCTGGGAATTCTGATGTTCAGCCTGCTCCCTGATATCAAGTATCCATTTAACTTCTATCTCCCTAGAGAGTCTTTGCATGACCCACCTGTCACTCTCCATTACCCTACCCCTCTTTGTTTTTTTCCCCAATACTTTTCACAATTTTGATATGTTGATCATGCACTGTGTCTTCTTGTGTGTTTATTTTCTGTCTCTTCTCCCTAAAATGTAAGTTCTACCAGTTCAGGGATACTGTCTGTTCATCTCTCATTGCTGTAGGCCTAGAGATTTTTAAAAGTTCCTGACACACAGAACATTCTTATTAAATGTTTTCTGAGTAAATAAGTGAGCATGATACCTAAAGACATTAAGCAGTCATAGTAAGGTACTATGGGCCTTGAAGTAAGCCAGGATTTCTGAAGAGCAATTTGGAAGAGCTCGCAAGTAATATGAAGAACAAGTCAAAGAATGCATTGTATTAGGGATACTCACTCTACATTTTAATTTTTTAACTTAAATTTTTCTGCTGAGGTGAGTTCATGTTAATTTCTAATATAAAGCCTTATATTATGTAGATATCACTGCAATTCTCACCAATATAAAGATAATTCAGAGAAAGTGCTTTAGTGACTTTATATATTGTTATAACAATATCTAAAACGGCAATTTGGGAAATCTGTATGCACGAATACTATGCTGAATCCATAAATTCATGATTCTGCTTTATTCTTCAAGTGTTTATACTGACTTGTGTATGAAATAAGTAACAAAAATATTATCCTTATTTAGGATTATTTAATTCAGGTACGATTTTTATTGCTCTACAAGTTCACTGACTCTTCCATGAAATAATGTGTTTTTTTTTTAATTTTTAACTGCTGGAGTTGTTACATACAAATAGATAATACCACTAATAATACTAATTTGGCATATTTATACAATGAGTAAATATTCTGAAAGTATTCATGTTTTCTGTTTATATATACAGTGGAAGAAATATTTGGTTTTTATTGTAAAGCTTTAATGTATTATTCAGACAACTTATGGATGGGAAAAATATTTTAAAACCATACATCTGATAAAAGGTTAATATGTAAAATATAAGGAACTCTCATGTATTAATCTGTGCTCATACTGCTATAAAGGTACTACCTGAGACTGGGTAATTTATAAAGGAAAGAGGCTTAATTGACTCAGTTCTGCATGGCTGGGGAGGCCTCAGGAAATTTAAAATCATGGCAGAAGGTAAAGTGTAAGCAAGGCATGTCTTACATGGTGGCAGGAGAGAGAGAGCGAGCAGGAGAAACTGCCATTTATAAAACCATCAGATCTTGTGAGGATTCACTCACTGTCATGAGAACTGAATGGGATAAACCACCCTCATGATCAAATCACCTCCCACCAGGTCCCTCCCTCGACCCCTGGAGATTACAATTTGGATTACGATTCAAGATGAGATTTGGATGGAGACAAAGAGCCAAAAAGAATAACTGCATTACAAAATAGATTAAGGACTAGATAGACATTTCTTCAAAGAATATAGCAAGCCAACAAGTATTTGAAAAAATGTTCAATGTCACTAATCATCAGGTAAATGCATATAAAACCACAATGAGATACCACTTCATACCTGTCAGAATAGCTATGATCAAAGGCAAAGGCAAACCAAAAACAAAACGTGAAAAAAAAAGACAACTCTTGGCGAGAATATGAAGAAATTAGAATCCTTGTACATTATTGATGAGAATACAAAATGGTGTAGCTGCTCTGAGAAATGATATGGCGGTTCACCAGAAAATTAAAAATACAACTGCCACATGATGCTGTAACCCCATTTCTGGGTAATTATCCCAAAAAGCAGAAATCAGGATCTCAAAGAGATATTAGCACTACCATGTTCATTGAAGCATTATTCACAATTGTCAACATGTGGTAACAACCTAAGTGTCTATTTACGAATGGATAAAGAAAATGTGGTACATACTTATAGTGGAATAACATTCAGCCTTAAAAAAGAAGGAAATTCTGCAATATGCAATAACATGGATTAATCTTGAGGACATTATGCTAAGTGAAATAAGCCAGTCACAGCAATATGAATACTGCACAATTCCACTTATATGAGATATATAAAATAGTTAAATTCATAGAATCAAAGAGTAGAATGGTAGTTGCCAAGGGCTGCAGGAGAGGGAAATGAAGACTTACCAACAAATTGTTCAGTGAAGCCAGATTAATAAACTCTAGAGATCTTCTATATAACACTATACCAATAGCCAACAATAATGTATTATATGCTTAAAAATATGAGGGTATATCTCATCATGTTAAGTATTCTTACCACAAAATAAAACTTTAAAAAGATACACTTTAGATATAATTTTTAAATCTTTAAATATTAACTTTTAAATTTAACTTTGAAGTTTAAGGTTTTTAGCTTTCTATATTCCACTGGGAACCAAACAGTTTTCTTTGGGGCTTTGATATGGACATGTTTTGGTTTATGGCATGCATAGCAATTGGCATGTACTAGAGCAGTGATGAACTGCAATCATTTCAAGACACAATAACTGACTTATATAACATAAAGTCAAAAATCAGACATTTCCTTAACACATTCTCATCCAACAAAATTGTTCTAGATCTAGCTACTATACAATCTGATTTCGAAGGTTAGAAATGTATTGAACTCAAATAACTTTTCAATACTGCTTTTTCTATGTATGTAAATTAATATTTACAATTTACAGATGATCCATGTTAACAGTGCAGTTACAAATTTTAAAATTAAAAGATAACATCTGAAGAATGAAAAATAAGTTAAATGACATATTTAGAATGTGAACATTGGAAGATAATCAGCATTACTGTTCTCACTACAAATAAATGAAAAGTGTTTGAGGTAATGGCTATGCTAATTACTCTGACTTGATCATTACACAATGTTTACGTGTACCAAAATATCACACCATACCCATAAATATATACAATCCCACTACTGGGTATCTACCCAGAGGAAAAGAAGTCATTATTTGAAAAAGATACTTGCACATACATGCATGTTTACAGCAGCACAATTCACAATTGCAAAATAGTGGAACCCACCCAAACACCAATCAGTTAACGACTGGATAAAGAAACTGTTTTAAATTCCTGGACACAAACACCCTCCCAAGACTAAACCAGGAAGAAGCTGAATCCCTGAATAGACCAACAACAGGCTCTGAAGTTGAGGCAATAATTAATAGCCTACCAACCAAAAAAAATCCAGGACAAGACGGATTCACAGCCGAATTCTACCAGATGTACAAAGAGGAGCTCGTACTATTCCTTCTGAAACTATTTCAATCATTAGAAAAAGAGGGAATCCTCCCTAACTCATTTCATGAGACCAGCGTCATCCTGATACCAAAGCCTGGCAGACACACAACAACAAAAGAGAATTTTAGACCAATATCACTGAGGAACATCAATGCAAAAATCCTCAATAAAATAATGGCAAACCGAATCCAGCAGCACATCAAAAAGCTTATCCACCAAAATCAAGTTGGCTTCATCCCTGGGATGCAAGGCTGGTTCAACATACACAAATCAATAAATGTAATCCATCATATAAAAAGAACTAAAGAAAAAACCACATGATTCCTTCACCCACTTTTTGATGGGCTTGTTTGTTTTTTTCTTGTAAATTTGTTGGAGTTCATTGTAGATTCTGGATATTAGCCCTTTGTCAGATGAGTAGGTTGCGAAAATTTTCTCCCATTTTGTAAGTTGCCTGTTCACTCTGATGGTAGTTTCTTTTGCTGTGCAGAAGCTCTTTAGTTTAATTAGATCCCATTTGTCAATTTTGGCTTTTGTTGCCATTGCTTTTGGTGTTTTAGTCATGAAGTCCTTGCCCATGCCTATGTCCTGAATAGTATTGCCTAGGTTTTCTTCTAGGGTTTTTATGGTTTTAGCTCTAATGTTTAAGTCTTTAATCCATCTTGAATTAATTTTTGTATAAGGTGTAAGGAAGGGATCCAGTTTCAGCTTTCTACATATGGCTAGCCAGTTTTCCCAGCACCATTTATTAAATAGGGAAGTCTTTCCCCATTGCTTGTCTTTCTCAGGTTTGTCAAAGAGGATATGAACGGACACTTCTCAAAAGACGACATTTATGCAGCCAAAAGACACATGAAAAAATGCTCATCATCACTGGCCATCAGAGAAATCAAAACCACAGTGAGATACCATCTCACACCAGTTAGAATGGCAATCATTAAAAAGTCAGTAAACAACAGGTGCTGGAGAGGATGTGGAGAAATAGGAACACTTTGACACTGTTGGTGGGACTGTAAACTAGTTCAACCAGTGTGGAAGTCAATGTGGCGATTCCTCAGGGATCTAGAACCAGAAATACCATTTGACCCAGCCATCCCATTACTGGGTATATACCCAAAGGACTATAAATCATGCTGCTATAAAGACACATGCACACGTATGTTTATTGAGGCACTATTCACAATAGCAAAGACTTGGAACCAACCCAAATGTCCAACAATGATAGACTGGATTAAGAAAATGTGGCACATATACACCATGGAATACTATGCAGCCATAAAAAATGAGGAGTTCATGTCCTTTGTAGGGACATGGATGAAACTGGAAATCATCATTCTCAGTAAAGAATCGCAAGGACAAAAAACCAAACACTGCATGTTCTCACTCATAGATGGGAACTGAACAATGAGAACACATGGACACAGGAAGGGGAACATCACACTCCGAGGACTGTTGTGGGGGGGGGGAAGGGGGAGGGGGGAGGGATAGCATTAGGAGATATACCTAATGCTAAATGACGAGTTAATGGGTGCAGCACACCAGCATGGCACATGTATACATATGTAACTAACCTGCACATTGTGCACATGTACCCTAAAACTTAAAGTATAATAATAATAATAATAACGTCTTCTTTTGAAAACAAAAAACAAAAAACAAAAAACAAACAAAAAAACCCCACATGATTATCTCAATAGATGCAAAAAAGGCCTTTGACAAAATTCAACAGCCCTTCATGCTAAAAACTCTCAAAAAACTAGGTATTGATGGAACGTATCTCAAAATAATAAGAGCTATTTATGACAGACCCACAGCCAATATGGGTCTGTCATAAATGAATGGGCAATAACTGGAAGCATTCCCTTTGAAAGCTGGCACAAGACAGGGATGCCCTCTCTCACCTCTCCTGTTCAACACAGTGTTGGAAGTTCTGGCCAGGGCAATCAGGCAGGAGAAAGAAATAAAGGGTATTCAATTAGGAAAAGAAGAAGTCAAATTGTCCCTGTTTGCAGATGACATGATTGTATATTTAGAAAACCCCATCATCTCAGCCCCAAATCTCCTTAAGTTGATAAGCAACTTCAGCAAAGTCTCAGGATACAAAATCAACGTGCCAAAATCACAAGCATTCCTATATGCCAATAACAGACAAGCAGAGAGCCAAATCATGAGTGAACTCCCATTCACAATTGCTTCAAAGAGAATAAAATACTTAGGAATCCAGCTTACAAGGGATGGGAAGGACCTCTTCAAGGAGAACTACACACCACTGCTCAACGAAATAAAACAGGACACAAACAAATGGAAGAACATTCCATTCTCATGGATAGGAAGAATCAATATTGTGAAAATGGCCATACTGCCCAAAGTAATTTATAGATTCAATGCCATCCCCATCAAACTACCAATGACCTTCTTCACAGAATTGGAAAAAACTACTTTAAAGTTCATACGGAACCAAAAAAGAGCCTGCATTGCCAAGACAATCCTAAGCCAAAAGAACAAAGCTGGAGGCATCACGCTACCTGACTTCAAACTATACTACAAGGCTACAGTAACCAAAACAGCATGGTACTGGTACCAAAACAGAGATATAGACCAATGGAACAGAACAGAGCCCTCAGAAATAATACCACACATCTACAACCATCTGGTCTTTGACAAACCTGACAAAAACAAGAAATGGGGAAAGGATTCCCTATTTAATAAATGGTGCTGGGAAAACTGGGTAGCCATATGTAGAAAGCCGAAACTGGATCCCTTACTTACACCTTATACAAAAATTAATTCAAGATGGACTAAAGACTTAAATGTTAGACCTAAAACCATAAAAACCCTAGAAGAAAACCTAGGCAATACCATTCAGGACATAGGCATGGGCAAAGACTTCATGACTAAAACACCAAAAGCAATGGCAACAAAAGCCAAAATTGACAAATGGGATCTAATTAAACTAAAGAGCTTCTGCACAGCAAAAGCAATTATCATCAGAGTGAATAGGCAACCTACAGAATGGGAGAAAATTTTTACAATCTACCCATCTGACCAAGGGCTAATATCCAAAATCTACAAAGAACTTACACAAATTTAGAAGAAAAAATCAAACAACCCCATCAAAAAGTGGGCGAGGGATATGAACAGACACTTCTCAAAAGACGACATTTATGCAGCCAAAAGACACATGAAAAAATGCTCATCATCACTGGCCATCAGAGAAATGAAAATCAAAACCACAATGAGATACCATCTCACACCAGTTAGAATGGCAATCATTAAAAAGTCAGGAAACAACAGGTGCTGGAGAGGATGTGGGGAAAAGGAATAATTTTACACTGTTGGTGGGACTGTAAACTAGTTCAACCATTGTGGAAGTCAGTGTGGCAATTCCTCAAGGATCTAGAACTAGAAATACCATTTGACCCAGCCATCCCATTACTGGGTATATACCCAAAGGATTATAAATCATGCTGCTATAAAGACACATGCACACATATGTTTATTGTGGCACTATTCACAAGAGCAGACTTGGAACCAACCCAAATGTCCATCAATAATAGACTGGATTAAGAAACTGTGGCACATATACACCACGGAATACTATGCAGCCATAAAAAAAGATGAGTTCATGTCCTTTGTAGGGATATGGATGAAGCTGGAAACCATCATTCTGAGCAAACTATCGCAAGGACAAAAAACCAAACACTGAATGTTCTCACTCATAGGTGGGAACTGAACAATGAGAACACTTGATCACAGGGTGGGGATCATCACACACCCAGGCCTGTCATGTGGCGGGGGGAGCGGGGGAGGGATAGCATTAGGAGATATACCTAATGTAAATGATGAGTTAAGGGGTGCAACACACCAACACGGCACATGTATACATAAGTAACGAACCTGCACATTGTGCACATATACCCTAGAACTTAAAGTATAATAAAAAAGAAGCTGTGATTATATATATATAATACTACTCAGCCATAAAAAGAATGAATTAACAGCATTTGCCATGACCTGGATGAGATTGGAGACTATTATTCTGAGTGAAGTAACTCAGGCATGGAAAACCAAATGTTGTGTATTCTCGCTAATAGGTGGGAGCTAAGCTATGAGGATGCAAAGCCATAAGAATGATACAATGGACTTTGGGGACTTGGGGGGAAAAGTGGGAGGGGGGCCAGGGATAAAAGACAACAAATGTAGTGCAGCGTATACTGCTTGAGTGATGGTTGCAGCAGGATCTCACAAATCTCCATTAAAGAACTTACTCATGTAACCAAACACCACCTGTATCCCAATCACTTATGGAAAAATAGAATAAAATAATAAAAAATAAAAAATAGCAAACTTTTCAAGAATTAAATAAAAAAACCCAAAAAACAAATTAGTCAAATGGAAACAACCCAAATGTCCATCAACAAATGAATGAATAAACAAAGTGAGGAATACAAAATATGACTCAACCATAAAAAGGAATGAAGTACTGACTGGTACATGCCATAATATGGATGGACCTTGAAAACGTTATGGTAACTTAAAGAAGCCAGACACAACAGGTCACATATTATATCATTCTATTTATAGAAATACCCAGAACTGGTAAATCCATAAAAATAGGAAACAGAGCAGTGGTTGCCATGGGATGAGAGGACAGGGAAATAGAGAGTGAAATAGAATGTTTTCTCTTGAGGTGATGAAAATATTTTGGAACTAGATCAATGTAGTGGTCGTACATTATGGATATACTAAATGCCACTATATTGTGCACTTTAAAATGGTTACTTTTATGTTACAGGAATTTCACCTCAATTTAAAAAACAATTTGATGTGTTGATTACAGTTTATAAGGCTATTAGGATATGACAACCTGATACATTTTTACTCCCCTTCATCCCCCTCCCCCGTTACACTTTCCCTACACACAAGCACACATGCATAGGTGCACACACACACACACACACACAAATGTACATATACCCTCTTGGCCCCAGGCATCCTGCCTCCTGCCATTTCTCAAACATGCTACGTGTGCACCATCTCAGTGTCTTTGTACTTGTTCTTGCCTCCATTTGGCATGCAATCCCCACAGTTGCCTTTAAGAGTTATTCACTCCTTTTCTTCTGTCCCTGCTTAAATGTTCCACCTCAGAGAGGCTCTCCTTGACCACTCAAAATAAAATAATACACTCTCATCTCTTTCAGCCTGTGTTATTTTTCTTCATAACACTGATCATTGTTTGACACATTATATTTTACTTGTTTACTCATTTGTTGTCTATTTCTCTTCTAGAATGTAAGGTCCATGAAGACAGATACATTATTTAAATCCTGTTATATCCTCTACATCTAAAACAGTACCTGGCACAGAGTAGCCAATCAGTTAATATTTGTTGAATAAATGAGTATTTTGCATATAAAATTCCAAAACAAGTAAACATGATATGTTTAGACACACATATACACGTGGCAAAGCCATGACAATAAACACAAAATTCATTTAGAGATTCACTCTGGAGAGGGCTTGAGGAGAAAAGAGGAGGAGGAGATCATGAGGGGTCTAGGAGTTTCAATTTTATGAATAAATTTCTATATCTTTTCTATTTATTTAATTGGATAACATTTTAAATAAGTGTTTTTTGTTTTTATGCTTTATGATATATAATATTGCATGCAATCTTTAACATGCATCAAATATTTCACAAAATTTTTCAACAGGTTAGCAGTATAATTATTCAGTAATATTAAACAATACTAAATGTGCTTACTTTATTAGTTGCTTAATTAAAAATAAATTACCGTACTTGCTTTCTCCTTTCCAGATTATTACTCTATTCTTTGGAAGAACATAGAAACATTTTACTATGACTGCACGAAAGCTCCAAAACTAAGAATCACTAACATTCGTAGGGGTGCTCCACCTTCAGTGACAGTGCCTTCTGTTACTCCATTTCTAACCTAAGAAGAAGATGGATCTTTCTGTTCAGAAGATCACTTGTTGTTTCAAATTTATACTCATTTGAAACCGTCTTCTTTTGCTTTGAGTGGCATAAGTGATAAATGATTTTATGCAAATATTAACTTTAGAAATAAATTTTACATGTAACTAATCAGAAATCACATCTGAGCCCATCCTATGAAAAACAATTAAAATACATGCTTTCATCTAAGAATGGAAACATTTCACTATGACTTTAGTTTCTGTTCAAACAATAAAATTTATTCATTAGACTCTGTATCATCCTTTATTAGCCTCTCAGAATATTAACATTACTTGCTAGGTCTGTGATACTTTAACTGAATATTCATAGCTTCAACAAGTTTGCTATGGAACAACTATAAGAGATGATAATGGTGAATTTATCCCATTTTTCTACTTGTTATTTTACTCTGACTTTTGACAATTTTCAACTTGACTTCAGACAGCCAACCTACGTTTTGGCTGGAAGAAGACTCTGTAAATGTACAAGACAGATAATTTAATAATCCATAGTGCCATAAATAAGCACAATATCAATAATTATGATCTATTTATATAAGAATTTAACTCATCATCTACTGATTATGAAAATAACTCATTGCATCTAGCTAGATTCATTACCAAACACACAGCTATTGTCATAGAAAATTACAGCTACAGAGATCTTTTACATATATATTTTTAGAGATAAATAAACCAAGCTTGTGATGGGGAGAAAAGACAGGCCATGTTTTATAGTAAGTGGCAGAACAAGACCTAGACTTCACATCTCATATTTTAGTAGTTTTTTTAGTACATCTATGGCAATGATTTGCATACATAATATCTTGGTTGTATCTTACTATCCAGGGATATAAGCTCACAAGTTACTGAGAAGAAATGAAGAGTACTACTTTGTCTAAGTGAGTTGTGACTTCATAACTGTGACTGCCCAAACTCAGTTAAGAGCCTGTCAAAATATTTCAAGTAGCGCTATCAATCATGATTTAAAGTATACTGTGAATGAATAAGTAGTGAATGAAACATGTTTAAACTATATAAATATGAGAACTTTTGGTTGTGATCATTTTTAAAAGTGATTTTCCCATTTTCCTTTCTAAATTGGAGATTTCTAAGAGCTATCATTTGTGTGCATCTTTATTTTAAGTTGTATTCTGGCTGTAATAAATAAAACCTGTAATAAAGTGTAATACTTATGTAGTTAATTTACTGAACTTACTGCAAATAAGTTCAAACCCAAAAGCTAAATTGCACTCATAAAATATATACATAAATACTTCAAATGCACTTATAAAATCAGAAATTTTAAACTAATGCATTGACCTATTTTTGAAACAAGAAAAGGCAGAATAAAAGGTAAGTATGGTTATTGATTAAGCTAATGTCTGTGTACCCAAGGAATGATTTGGTGAGAACTCATTCATGATTCTAGATGACCCACTACTGATCTGCTAGCTCTGCCAGAAGAAAAATTACTGAGGTGTACTTCGTGGCTATATTATAGTGCCTCATCCCAATCTTCCTATAAAAGGAAGCTTTCAAAAGCCCATTGACCTTGCCTGTGTGCAGAGATGACCTTGTTTGTACAGCAGTCAATGCCAACGTCCATCTTCAGTGTGAAATTCTGTCAATAACATTTTGACTTTAAATTCTTATCTGTAAAGCTTTCTCTTTAAGAAAAAATTCACTATTTGCTAACAATATAAATCTCCATAAAACTATCCTTTACAGAAAAGCTGAATTTAAATCGCATTTTGAAGGATTAAATATGAAATTTTATTTGAGAATAAGGATATATTTAATAATTTTGTAGGAGGCACCAGGTGTATTAAATAATCAGCTTGAATTCAGGGATATGGCACAAATTGTCATGTAATGCCATTAGTACTTTTGGTAATAAAAGGACACATACATCACTATATTGCCATCACCTACCAGAATTACAGTCATGGTCATGTAGACGGAGCCTTTACATGATGCAATGAAATAAAATAGAGAAAATAATAGTATTTTTCCTATCAAAATAATTGTATATGTAATATGCATTGCCATCTGTCACATTGATAGGTCCAATTGTTTAAGCAAGAGAACATATAAATACTTCCATATCATTATTTTATTTTATTTTAGAGATCAAGTCTCTCACCTTTTCCTGGGCTAGAGTTCAGTGGCACGATCTTGGCTCACTGCATCCTCCGCCTCCTGGGTTCATGCCTTTCTCCTGCCTCAGCCTCCAGAGTAGTTGAGATTACAGGCGCCCGCCACCATGCCCAGCTAATTTTTTGTATTTTTAGTAGAGATGGGGTTTCACTATGTTGGCCAGGCTGGTCTTGAACTCCTGACCTCGTGATCCGCCCGCCTCAGCCTCCCAAAGTGCTGGGATTACAGGCGTGAGCCACCATGCCCGGCCTCCATATCATTATTTTTTAAAAATCACAAAACTACATTTTTAAAGAGTTAAAAAAAAAGTTTGCCCTCCTGAAACAGGGAATGTCATTAAAAATAGATACACCAAGTATAACAAAGTAAGGCTATGAAGTAAAAAATAAGCACAAGAGAATCAGATAAAAGAAGGAAAGCCCGGCATATCATAATATTTTGACATCAGCTTTTGATTGCCATTTTACCTCAAGTCTTTTTTAGTTTCTTCTCTTGATCTGAGCAGTTGGTAGACAACTACACCATTTTCAACACAACTTAATAGAAGTCTTTATAGAAAGCATATTTTAAAGCTGCATGCAATGAGATACATAGAAGAGAATTTTATAGGTTTATTTTTCTGATCCCTTATGAAAACTGACAGACATATCATCTCTATATGCTAATTTGCATTCTTCCCATCTAGAATCAGGTGCCTTTGAGAAAAATTTAACATTTATAACTGAAGAACCAACAGAGTATTCAAATTTACAAATCTTTCTGGATCACCCACGTGGAGGACACTGGGCAAGGAGTTGTGAGTGCCACAGATAGGTAAGACAGACATATTGTCTGCTCAGGGGACAGCATGGAGAGATGAAAAGGGAACTGCCTGCAGAGACAGAGGGAACTGGATACAAAGAGAGCTTGACTGCTTGCTGGATGGGTGACCCTGCCCACCTTATCTAACTTGTGAGAGCTGAGACAACCCGTTGCTTAGAGTCTAGGGCATAGTAGGTATTTAAAAAATGTTAGTGCTTGTTTGTTAACCCCTTGCTTTCCCTACATTATCTACTATCTTACAGTTTAAATTGGAGACACAGGCATGTACACAATTAAGTATAACAAGAGGAAAGCATCAGAGATGCTACAATAGGAATACAAAGAAATTGCTTCTGATATGCAAGGGGAAAGCTTTTGATTGGGACTAGGAAGCGTGAGAGACTGTGGAGAAGATTGTTCAATTTGACTTTAAAGGAATGGGTAGAATTTCAGTAGAGAGAAGGGTAGGAGAATGTATTCTAAGTTGGTGGAAAAGCAAAACTGGGGCATATATGAATGAATGCTTTGGTAAGTGCCAGGCTTCATTCATTACATGCTGGCATTGTTCTAGGTGCAGTGGATACATGTAGTAAACGAGGTAAGACAATAATTATTTTTCTGAAAAAGTACAACAGATCATCCCTGTAGCTGGAAATAAGAGAAAATAGAAACACACACACACATGCACACACACACACACGCACACACAGCTATGCACACATAGATTTCTTTTCCCTGAAATTGTATTACCCAAAAAGTATTTGCTATGCATGTGCTATGTGCTTGAACTTGGTGCTCTGGAAAATTAAAAACCAATTAAACATGGCTAGTGGTTTCCAGAAATGCACAATCAAGTCCACTGGACAAAATGAACACATGTGAAATAATAAATTATCAAATGTTATGGCATGGACTATAAATGAAATCAGAGTTAAGAATAGAGGATCATATAGAAACATATTTCATTCATGGACCTTTATTGATACTTTCATTTTCACTATTTATTAATATAGACTATCTGACATATTTATCAAATTTGAATATGAACCAAGAATTCATTACTTGCATCTGTTCTCCTGAATGAGGATAAATAACTTATGGGCTTTGGAGTTCGGCAGATCTGAATTTGAATCTCTCATTTCCATTTTCTAGATAAATGACTTTTTTCCTGTTTTTAATCTTTTGGTTTATATATAATATCTTTATTGAAGTAAAAGTTATAGACAATAATGTTCTAAAAAAATGTACAATTCAGTTATTATCACAAAGCAAACACCTGGGTAATCACCCTGCAGATCACAAAATAGAGCACTGCCAGCAGCCCTGAACTGCACCACGCCATCATAACCCTTCTATTTCCCTTTCTCTTCTTACTAAAGGCAACCACTATTTTGACTTTTAACTCAGTTGTTTAGTTTTGTCTAGTTTTGAAATTCATGTGAATAAATTTTTATCATTCTTTACATGTATTTAATGCACTTACACACACATTTCTCTTTGTATATGTTCAGTGGCAGGATTCCTAAGCCATTGGTCAGGACTATTTTCTCTTTGCTAGGTACTGGCACACTGTCACTTTCACTCTAGCAGGTCTGGAAAGTTCTCTTGTTCCATATCCTCGCCAACTCTTGGAATTGTTTAGCTTTTTACACTTTTAGTCATTTTGGTGTGTAGAGGTGTATCATTTTGGTTTTAACTGGCATTTCTCAGTTAAAATAAGGATGAGAATGCTTAATATATTTATTGACTTAGGATGTCTCTTTGGAAAAATATCGTTCAAACATTTGATTATCCTGCACTTCTGACAGACTAATACTGATATTAATACAGTGTTCTTGATATAGCTGTTGATAATATTGTACTTTTCCCCAAAAAGCTTTCAAGTAAATCTAGTCTATTCAAGAGCGATTCTAAACCATCAGATAGCATGCAAATCCTTCTATACTCTTAAGCTATTGGCTCTTCAAATTTATTTTCAAACTACTTTCAGATGGCACTTCTGCTCTGGACATACCAGTATATTCAATTTTTCAGAATGCATGTGCTCCTCTTCTCTTTGTCTTTACACTCCAACTTGTGTCTTTCTTTTCCAAATTAGAACCTTGTCTTCCTTCTCTCAATTTATTAGAACCCTTTGTATCCTGAGAAACCGAATTAATCTGCACCCTCTCTGTCAAAGTTTCCTGATCATCACAGCTGGAAACAATCTCTCACTTTTGAAAATCTGTAACAACTACTGAGATCCAATATGGTGCTTGGAGAAACTGCAGGCAGTTGAGTCAAATAGAGGTGAGTTTTAAACTATTTGCAAGCTGCACAATCTAAGTTTCTTAATCTTATGATGCTAGTTCTTTGTCTGCAAAATGGAGTTAATTATAAATCCTTTGAAGGGCTGTTACAAAAATTAGATATGATAGACATCATAGCTGAACATAGCATAACAAGCCTGACACATAATATTGGCTAAAATAAATAGAAGCTATTACTTCTATACTTTTTGATAGTATGACTTATTTAAAATTAATTATATACCTTTTTCTTGACAATTATCTCTTATGCATATACTGTACATATGCCAACAGGATATAAAATCCTTCAGACTAAGAATCATGTATATATCTTTGCATATGCCACAGTATCATGCAAATATCAAGTGCTTGAAAATGTTGATGTCATATTTACTTATGAGTACATAATATTTTTAGAAACAGGCTTGCTGAATATTAAGTTGACAAAAGAGTTTACAATTGTAAAACATCTTCAAGTTTTGGTATAATTTGACTAGAATTTAAATCACTCCAGCTTTCATTTATGAAGGTAGTCACTGTAAGGTCTATAAAATCAGTGAAGACAAGCATATTGATTGTGCTCAACCACAGAAGCCTTCTTCTGTTGGATAATCCAATCAAATGTCATTTCAGCATAAGAGAAAAAGTAAGTTTGATGACAGGCAAAAGTCTCAGAGGTGGTGAAATCAATTTTAGCCATGGCAACAAGATGGATCAATATGCAGACCACCAGTCTACAAATATACTGAAAGGTCTTATAGGAAATCAGAATGCTGACTGTGCTATTCAAAAAATGCACAAATATTGCTCTTCAAAATGTAATCATTTAAAATGTATGTGCTTTTACTGAAGAATTTTAAAAACATCACCAGTCAACCTGATTTAAGGAACATAGTGATAATAAATGTACTACACATTCAGACATTTCATACTTCTGAACATATTCACACACACACATATATATGAACACACACATACTAAGACAAATACAGAAGAGTCCTTAACCTGAGTTGCTCCATTAGAAGTACTTCTTTCTGATTACAAAATGTCATCTAGGTTACCTTTCATTCTCTTAGAACTTTTAAGAGTTAAACATGCCCGACTACATTCATTTAGCTGTATATTCACAAAGAACTTTGTGACCACTAATTTTAGAGAAAAATTGCTAATTGGCCACTGTGATTTCTAATATAGAACTCTCTAGAGACACTGAGGTCACAAGCTTAGGGCACTGAGACAGGGCCACATTCTTAAAAGTACTTTTCCTAACACGGTTGCATTCATTGTATGACTTTTCCTTCAGATGGTGGATTGGGGGCAGGCAGAAAAGAGGATTGCCAAATAGCAGGTATTCACTACCTTTTGAAGTTACCTCAACTTCAGTGTGCCCTTTCTGATAGTGCCTTTAATACAGGCACCATTCAGTAAAACAATTCAGTGTAAAAACAATTGTATAGAGCATCTTAGAATATGTTTTTCTATGAAAATAAATTATATCTGATCATTATTATCTAAAAGGGTTTTATAAACTGTTACTGATATAGGATTGAGCTACATTTCTAATATTAAGAATTTCTAAGCTCTTTATGTCCTAAATCCAGGCAAGCTGTGACCAAAATTAGGAAAAGTAGAATTAGGGCCTGATAAAAATTGTGATAGCATCATTCATGACTGTGTGAGGGAAACTGAAAGTGAGTGGTAAAGAGCAGAGCTATTTGCCAGAGTGAGGGCATTCATAATAACATATTCCTTTCTCTTCTTATTCCTTGGACAGAATTCCTACTTAGAAGCCTGAGAGTCAGAGCCTGCTTCCCCCATTTCCTTGTAAAAAGTACATGTTTCCCCAAGGCCACGGGCAAATGTGCAACTGAAGTAGGTAACTTTCACCTAATTAGGAAACAGTGGAAATCAATATAACTTAAAATGTTCTTTGCATAAATATTTCATTGCATTGATTTATACAAGTTTTCTTTCACATACTTTCATGTTTATAAATGAGATTCAACACAAACATACTGTTTTTAAGTACTTTGCTTATTTTTCTATGGGATTTATTTTTTCATTTGACTGCTTTTTGTTTTCAGTTGCTACTGTATTAGACAATCTGACATAAAATCTGTGGTTGACAGCTAAAGAGTAATTTTATTCTTATTAGAGAATTTTGTATCACTAATTATAAAATAAAAGGTAAAATAAGAATCAGTTTAATGCTAATTATTAAAAAAAAGAAGTACATTATATCAAGGCTGTGGAAATAGTGATATAATAGCTCTTTTAAAATTCCTATCAGCCCATTGCTTTCACTTTTGTTATGGGAAAATATTCATTGTGGCAATGTTTCTTTTGTTTCCACTATAATATGAAAGTAAGTGGAAAATAAAAATACCAATTTATAGCACACATTTAATAAAAATCAACAGGTACATATGATTTTTTATTTCGTTATACTTTTATAGTCCCTTTAAAAATAATCTGTACCAGGTCTCTTAAGACATTTTATAAGTGTCTGTAGAATTTGAATCCAAACCAACTAAAATGATTATTATGGTAAACAAACTCAGATGAACTATCTCAAGTATGTCCACACTACAAAGTTACAGAAAATGGCGTTTTATTAGTCACACATATTTCAATATACTTTCTGAAGACCTAATGAAACATAACACATAATTTTCAGTTCTATATTGCTTTTGCACTTTGGTGAATAAAGAATTCAAAACGTTCAAAGCATTATATAAAAATGATTCAACAGCAGAGTCATAAATAAAAATCTGGCTTCCTGATTCTTGATCTCTAAAAATAAAAAGTCTTTATAGTAATATGAAGACTTTTGCTTTTTGAGAAATGATTACTAAATGAGAGACACAGACACTAGAAATACAAGTAATGGCAAAAATCATACAACCCCATTTCTTTGAGAATTTCTTTGTTCCATCTGACAAAATTTTCACATCACCACTAAGAAAAATTAAGAAAAACTTGACAGATAATGGAGGTGTGGGATACACTGAACTCTGGATGTAGAGATTATGTGTGATTAAAGATGTTAATTTTCCTAAATGTATTTAAAATTTCCATAATCCCTGACAAAAAAATTACAAAAAACATGAGTCTGCAGCTAGGAAAAACTACTAATCAATGAATTTTTGAAAGTTAATAATAGAGAAGGAAGAATGGCTTTACTAAATAGTAAAGTAAATGATCAAACAATAGAAAAGTGGTCTGGATCTGGTGAAAGAACAGAAGAATTGACAGGAATAGTTGACAGGAAGATAAACAAAACCAGAATATACTGGTCTGTTGTACATAGTAATTACTAGAATAATAGATTTTAACTATACAAAGACATTTTTATTGTTCTCCGCTTGTCATTCTTTCAGGTCTTATTTTTAAGTTACTTAATTCTTCTTCCTTTAGTACATATTGTACACAATTTTTTTAAAATAAGAATCCACATTTGGGATATGATTCCTTAGAATAAATTACTAGACATGGTATAGATTATTATATTTGAGGTTTATAACATATGTGGTTAAACAACATTTTAAAGATAATAATTCATAGTTTCTACTTTTCTATGTAAAAGTTTCTATTTGAAAACACGGGGTGCTTTTAGGTTCTTTTTATTTATTTTAGTATGCAGATGTGGAAAAAGATATATTGTCCCATCAATTTGTATTTCTTTGTTGCAATGTTCTTATACGTTTAGTAACCACCTATATTTCTTCTTACATGAATTGTACCCTGGCTCTGTGATGGTACTCAGAATCTAGCCCTAAATGAAGGCTTGAATGCCACTGTATTGGACAGGTCCAGGGTGCCTTAGTATTGGCATACATTCTAGATGTATGACAATCGTGGGGCACAACTTCCCAGAATGGCAGTGGGGCTCCTAGGCTCTGTCATGTTGTCTGTTGTTAGTACACCAGAGCTTGGTATCTTCTTGACTGTTTCAGCTGGAGCAGGTTTAAGACATGTACAGTTTTTAGAAAAAGCATAAACCATGATTTGGCTCTCTGTTTGTCTGTTATTTGTATATAAGAATGCTTGTGATTTTTGTACATTGATTTTATATCCTAAGACTTTGCTGAAGTTGATTATCAGCTTAAGGAGATTTTGGGCTAAGACAATGGGGTTTTCTAGATATACAATCATGTCATCTGCAAACAGGGACAATTTGATTTCCTCTTTTCCTAATTGAATACCCTTTATTTCCTTCTCCTGCCTAATTGCCCTGGCCAGCACTTCCAACACTATGTTGAATAGGAGTGATGAGAGAGGGCATCCCTGTCTTGTGCCAGTTTTCAAAGGGAATGCTTCCAGTTTTTGCCCATTCAGTATGATATTGGCTGTGGGTTTGTCATAGATAGCTTTTATTATTTTGAGATACATCCCATCAATACCTAATTTATTGAGAGTTTTTAGCATGAAGGGTTGTTGAATTTTGTCAAAGGCCTTTTCTGCATCTATTGAGATAATCATGTGGTTTTTGTCTTTGGTTCTGTTTATATGCTGGATTACATTTATTGATTTGTGTATATTGAACCAGCCTTGCATCCCAGGGATAAAGCCCACTTGATCATGGTGGATAAGCTTTTTGATGTGCTGCTGGATTCTGTTTGCCAGTATTTTATTGAGGATTTTTGCATCAATGTTCATCAAGGATATTGGTCTAAAATTCTCTTTTTTGGTTGTGTCTCTGGCCAGCTTTGGTATCAGGATGATGCTGGCCTCATAAAATGAGTTAGGGAGGATTCCCTCTTTTTCTATTGATTGGAATAGTTTCAGAAGGAATGGTAACAGTTCCTCCTTGTACCTCTGGTAGAATTCCCATTCACAATTGCTTCAAAGAGAATAAAATACTTAAGAATCCAACTTACAAGGGACGTGAAGGACCTCTTCAAGGAGAACTATAAACCACTGCTCAGTGAAATAAAAGAGGATACAAAACAAATGGAAGAACATTCCATGCTCATGGGTAGGAAGAATCAGTATCATGAAAATGGCCATACTGCCCAAGGTAATTTATAGATTCAATGCCATCCCCATCAAGCTACCAATGACTTTTTTCACAGAGTTGGAAAAAACTACTTTAAAGTTCATATGGAACCAAAAAAGAGCCCGCATCGCCAAGTCAATCCTAAGACAAAAGAACAAAGCTGGAGGCATCACGCTACCTGACTTCAAACTATACTACAAGGCTACAGTAACCAAAAAAGCATGGTACTGGTACCAAAACAGAGATATAGATCAATGGAACAGAACAGAGCCCTCAGACATAACGCCACATATCTATAACTATCTGATCTTTGACAAACCTGACAAAAACAAGCAATGGGGAAAGGATTCCCTATTTAATAAATGGTGCTGGGAAAACTGGGTAGCCATATGTAGAAAGCTGAAACTGGATCCCTTCCTTACACCTTATACAAAAATTAAGTCAAGATGGATTAGAGACTTAAACGTTAGACCTAAAACCATAAAAACTCTAGAAGAAAACCTAGGCATTACCATTCAGGACATAGGCATGGGCAAGGACTTCATGTCTAAAACATCAAAAGCAATGGCAACAAAAGCCAAAATTGACAAATGGGATCCAATTAAACTAAAGAGCTTTTGCACAGCAAAAGAAACTACCATCAGAGTGAACAGGCAACCTACAAAATGGAACAAAATTTTTGCAACCTACTCTTCTGACAAAGGGCTAATATTCAGAATCTACAATGAACTCAAACAAATTTACAAGAAAAAAAACAAACAACCCCATCAAAAAGTGGGCAAAGGATATGAACAGACACTTCTCAAAAGAAGACATTTATGCAGCCAAAAGACACATGAAAAAATGCTCATCATCACTGGCCATCAGAGAAATGCAAATCAAAACAACAATGAGATACCATCTCACACCAGTTAGAATGGCAATCATTAAAAAGTCAGGAAACAACAGGTGCTGGAGAGGATGTGGAGAAATAGGAACACTTTGACACTGTTGGTGGGACTGTAAACTAGTTCAACCATTGTGGAAGACAGTGTGGCGATTCCTCAGGGATCTAGAACTAGAAATACCATTTGACCCAGCCATCCCATTACTGGGTATATACCCAAAGGACTATAAATCATGCTGCTATAAAGACACATGCACACATATGTTTATTGAGGCACTATTCACAATAGCAAAGACTTGGAACCAACCCAAATGTCCAATAATGATAGACTGGATTAAGAAAATGTGGCACATATACACCATGGAATACTACACAGCCATAAAAAATGATGAGTTCATGTTCTTTTCAGGGACATGGATGAAATTGGAAATCATCATTCTCAGTAAAGAATTGCAAGGACAAAAAACCAAACACCACATGTTCTCACTCATAGATGGGAATTGAACAATGAGAACACATGGACACAGGAAGGGGAACATCACACTCTGGGGACTGTTGTGGGGTGGGGGGTGGGGCGGGGAGGGATAGCATTAGGAGAGATACCTAATGCTAAATGACGAGTTAATGGGTGCAGCACACCAGCATGGCACATGTATACATATGTAACTAACCTGCACATTGTGCACATGTACCCTAAAACTTAAAGTATAGTAATAAAAAAAAAATTTTTTTAAAAAAAGAAAAAGCATAAACCCCCATTTATTTAGAATAACACTTGGGTGTATTTCAGTGAACCTTTAAGTTGAAACTAATTCCCTTCAGATGAACAATATTTTTTGAATGGTTCGACTTTAAAAGACCGATGAACATTTAAGGTAGGTAGAGAGGTCATTTAGCTGTGAAAATGTTTACAGTCTTTATATGTGGCTAGCCAGCTGGAAACAGAGCTCCACAGGGTCTGAGCTTTCCAGGGTGCTTTGAATAGTCCCAGAACTTGATTTTCCTCCTCTTATACACATGGGCAGTCAAACCAGAATAATGGGAACCATTCTACATCAAAAGAATTTCTGCCATTCTCTTCTCTGAGGAAGGGTAAAAGTGGAAAGAAATCAACACACTTAATTCAGGATATATGGTTAATGTATACTCCAAATCAACATGAAATACTATTTTGTAAAGGAGGAGTTCCAAAAAAGAAAGGCTTTTTGTTCTTTTTCCTGAATTTGGCTATATAATTATGGGATTATTTTCAAAAGAAACAGCAGGGAACCTGCCTTGCCTTTCTTAATTTTAGCAGGAGATAAACACTTTCATTTTCTGTGAATGAAAGGAACATTCTTCATACACATTATCATGTTTTTCACATTTAATATTAACCTTTCTATTGACCAAAGCTACATTTTAAGCCATCAGCAAATCCATTTTTAAATGCTTTTATCAAATTAGAATAAGAGGATATTACACTGAGAACAAAGGTGAAGCCTTGCTTTGTGACTCAGATGCAACTTCTGCCATTTCCCCCTAACTACAATCAATAGATCATGTCTGAGTACAGTTTATCCAAAGAGCACTGAAGTTATTTAATTTAAATTCACCCTGCCAATAAATATTATAAATGAACATATTAAAAATACCATAAAATATATAAATACCATAATGTTCTTCATGTCAAGTTGAAAATAAATGAAGATCAGTTTTTTAAATTAATAAGGTAAGAACAATCAGTAAGTCATCACTGTCAATAAAGCCACAGATCAATTTCCAAAACATGAAGCTTAAACAACTTACTACTTGTAAGTAATGGAAGTAATACAACTATACTATTCAACTATAGTAATACAACTATACAACTATTTCTGGCACATAAAATATATTTAAAAGTTACAGCTTTTCCAAATACTATTATGATATATCAATTGTTTTTACCTTTCTGTAGTTGTCAGAAGTGTATAAGTATAATGCTTGGGTATAAATTTTCCCAATAATTATAAAAGATATTCTTACCTACATGATTCTACATTTCAGAGATGCTATAAAGAAAAAGTGTACAGTATGACTTCTATTCTTATTTGCTAGATTATACTCATTTGGAACAGTTCTTTTCATTAGTATATAAACCCATAAAAGGTCTTTCACATAAAACAAAGACTCTAAAACATATGGATATACATGTCCACATTCTAAATGTAATGTGTGACTGGAGAGCAAGAGAACATCAGCAGCGCTGGGTGAAAACAGATTTCACTGCAATAAAGTTATCTGGAATATTCCTAGACCAAATTTGTTTTATAGCCAGAGTTCATGGTTTAGTCTAAAGAAAGAGACCAAGAGTGTGTCTCAACTTCCCTTCCTTACAGCTGTGGTTGGAGTTCTATGTTAAAGGATCTGATTACACCATTTCCCTACCAGAATATTTTCAATTTCAATTGCGTGAAACAGTCTCTTGAACCTGGCTTACCAATTCTCTCATGATCTGGTTTTGTCCACAAAGATTCATCTCCTCTATCTTTTCAAACATGAACTGTTCAGTAACATGCCCAACTATCTGCAGCTTCCCAAATATCCCAAGTTCTTCTATACTTCTGTGCTTTGCATAATCATGTTTTAAACTAAAATATACTGACCTTCTTAATTTTTATTTATTCCTTGAGTTAACATGAGTCATCTCCTTTTTAAAAACTTCAGTGATCCTATGAGGCAGAGAGTATACTCTATCCACTGTGCCTCTTGGCACACTGAGCATGTCTCTAGTCCTTGTTGCACTATATTAAAATCATTTGATTACATATTTTCCCATCTCCAACTAAATAGTGCATACATGATGGGCAGGGGCTGCTATCATTAATGCAGGTGTAATGCCTGCAACATAGCAGTTGTAACAATGTGACTGTGACATACCAAGCACAATAAATGTGCGTATAATGCCAGTAACATAGCATGTAATGCCTGGTATACAGCAGTTCTGATGAGAGCTGATGGTTTTAAAAGTGTTTGGCAGTTCCCCCTTTCCCCTCTCTCTCTCCTGCTGCCATGTAAGACATGCCTTGCTTCCCCTTTGCCTTCCATCATGATTGTAAATTTTCTGAGTGAGGCCTCTTCAGCCATGTGGAACTATGAGCCAGTCTCAGATAGTATCTTTACAGCAGTGTGAGGATGGACTAATACAGTAAGCAATAAAATTCTTATCTGTAACCAAATTTAAAAAAATGAAATTTCTGTGCTCAGCTAACTTTCTTTCTATTGCACTCACCTTATATAGCAAGCACAATAAATGTAAAATGAAAGAATGAATGAGCCTAGGCAGCAGACTGAGAAGTCTAACCAATGATTAAAACAGTTTGTTTATAATGTTTAAATGTTGTTTATAAGGTCAGAATTTTTCTCCAGTGTTCTAGCTCTCTAATGGAATGCATACCATAGTCATTTCCTGGGTTGTGTATCCTAGAGAAGTCAAAACTAAATATCCAGAAGGCTCTTCATATCAATTTCTTATTTAAAATTGTTGTATATAGTTCTGAATCAAAGTTAACATTTTGGAATCTTAATGAAAATATCAGCCAAATATTTTGTGACAACATGTCATTTCTATCACAATCTCAGCAGCTATGATTTCTAGCAATTCAGTGTTCTGTCCAAAGGGAGATGAGAATCAGGAAAAATAAAAAAAGGAATCTTGGAACAAAATTGGCCAAAAAAAAAAAAATATGTTGAGGCACTTTAGCCACTCCCACTCCACCCTTTCTCTGTTGGGCTACCTCTGCTTTTGTAAGGACAGTTGATGTTTTCTTATCTAACATCACATGCTCTACAAAGATGAAACCAGTTCTAGAAGAATCCTCTTCCAACTAGATTTTACTTTGCACTCTTTCTACCAAGAAATCTTCTATAGACAATTAATATGTTTTGAAAAGCCATGTTAGATCCTTCCTTTAGTATAATCTAGGGGTTTTGCAAATGTTTTCATTGACATATTCTAAAGAAAAATGTAGAATAAATAATTGGTTAGGGGTAAATTTAGGATACATCTGTGAGTCTAAGCCTAGTAGCCACTTATTCAAAGCAGGAACTTTCCCTCTCCTCTCTTTGTGTACCACTTAGACCTCTTTTGGGATCAAAACAATGAAGAGACTTTACTGGTTTAAATAATGGCTTTAGGTAAGAATTAAACATGTAGAAAACAACACGAGGCTTCATGTGAGGATAGCTCTAAAGGCTCAAGCAATACCAATGAATATCTTCTCTGCTCTCTGCCTTTTATATTATCAAATTTGTATAGTGACTGCAAAGAGCTCCAATGTCTCTTTTAATTATTTCTGTACAAGCTCTTGGATGTATTCTGGTAGCATGTACTGGGTCACATGTCCATCCCTAAAGTGATTATTATAGCCAAGTAGATGGGATATACTGCTTGCCTTGACTGGGAGGTAAGATCCATCCCAGCAAGCCTCAATAATTTAGGGGATGCATGAATTCCTCAAAGAAAAATCAGGTCAGTTTATGATAGAAGAGAATGAAAGAATGTTGAGGAGGCAAGCAGCACAATGTATATTAATCTTCTATAATTTTATATCAATTCAGCAATTTCAATATAAGATCAACAATTCTAACATTTTAATGAGCTAATTTACTTAAATTCCTTACCCCTTTTTAGCCTACTAGCAAAACTAGAAGTCAAGAACGTCAAGAAAATGCACTGTATTAATCTTGTAGCAAGCTATACCATGTTCCCTGTTTCAACCATAGGTGCTCCTGAGATAAGAAATCTCATATTGAGAATCAAAGGTAAGCAGCATCTCTTTTTTTACTTCCTAATGTGCATTCCTGGTGACTTTTTTTTGAAGATATATTTTCCTCAGCTTCGACTTAACACAAGGCTAAGTACCAGCGGTCTTAAAGTTTAAAGATTACCATGGCTTTCTTTTTAAAATTATATTTAATTGCCTTTCTGCAGCAATATTCCCTGATCATACATAAGTCAAGTCCAATTTCTGCCCATAGTCAGTTGCTTGTTATCTTCTAAAAACAGAAAACTACTATTCTAGTGACACATTCAGTATAGTTCTTATGTTATACAAATAAAAAACGTGCATTTCTAATCTACTCTAAAATTAGTAACATTGCTACAATAATTTTATAAGTTTGGTCAAATTCACATAATCTTGTTCTATTAAAAAGATATTAGCTCAGTGTCAATTCAGAGATGTTTCTCTGTAAAACAGGTGAAAGAATTTTTTTATTATGGAATTTTATTATACATTTATTTTCTGATAGTGAATACAATAGACATTTATTTAAGGCCATATATATGTGCTTTGAAAATGAGGTCACTTATCTGATGAGTGTGTTATGAAAATAAATGAGCTAGGCTGCAAATCATGTAATCAAGTTATTGGTAAGTGATATGGTTTAGGTGTGTCCCCACCCAAATCTCATCTTGAATTGTAAACCCCACCAGGCACGGACCAGGTGGGAGGTATTTACATCATGGGGATGGTTTCCCCCATGCTGTTCTTGTGATAGTGAGGGAGTTTTGACAAGAGCTGATGGTTTTAAAAGTGTTTGGCAGTTCCCCCTTTGCGCGCTCTCTCTCTCTCTTGCTGCCATGTAAGACATGCCTTGCTTGCTCTTTGCCTTCCACCATGATTGTAAGTTTTCTGAGTGAGGCCTCTTCAGCCATGTAGAACTGTGTGAACCAATTAAACCTCTTTCCTTTATAAATTAGCCAGTCTCAGATAGTATCTTTATAACAATGTGAGGATAGACTAATACAGTAAGCAATAAAATTCTTATCTGTAACCAAATTAAAAACAAGGAAGTCTCTATGCTCAGCTAACTTTATTGAACCCACCCTAGAAGAATAGTAGTAACAACAAACACTTAAACAGCACATACTAGGAACAATTCCTAGCATTTAGCATATATTAACTCATTTGCACTACAGAACAGCATTATAAACAGGTCTCATTTCACAGAAAAGGAAACTTAGTCACTGTGGATTTAAGAAACTTGCCAAATAAAGTGGCAAAGTTAGCATGTGAACCTAGAGTCAGTGCTGCAATGACCGGTCTCCAGAAAGTTAAAGCTCAATAAAACATGGTTTAATGATAAAATGCTGTGAGAGGAATCCTTCAAATTTCAAGTTTTTCTGTACGTTTATTTTTTTCTTCCTATGAAAATACAGCAGCTATTTTGCTCCATTGTACTGGGACTTGAGTGTAATGGAATTTGAAGGCATACTGAGATGTTAATAGGGTGTGCAATTTGGTGTCATGCTTTATTCGACATCTGGTAGGCAAAGTTTGAATTTGCAGTGAGGGCAATAATAAAAGTTTACTTAAGGAGAAATTAAGAGTCATTTCTTGAAAATGTGTGATTTCTAGGGATAAAAGAAAGAAAGAAATTAGTTATGGTTCAGAGATTTATTGACAATCTGTTAAGTGGAACACAGTGCTAGAAACAGTCACACAAAAATAATTATGACATGATACCTACCCCATAGTAAGCAACCATATAGAAGGAATAGTGGGGAATAGTAAACTGTAAATGATTATATTCCAAATTCCATAAAATGTACAATGGTGTAATGAAGGGAGGGGCAGAAAAGCCAACTGGTAAAACGGACAAGATAGATGGTGGAGGACATTCTGCAATTCCCAAATGGACTTCATGCAGAAGGCAACAGGAAGCCAGTAAAAAATTTCTACCCAGGCGTGGTGGCTCATGCCTATAAATCCCAACCCTTTGTGAGGCTGAGGTGGGCAGATCACTTGAGGTCAGGAGTTTGAGATCAGCCTAGTCAATACAGTGAAGCCCGGTCTCTACTAAAAATACACAAATTAGCCATGCATGGTCGCGGGTGCCTGTAATCCCAACTACTTGGGAGGCTGAGGCAGGAGAATTGCTTGAACCTCGGAGGTGGAGGTTGCAGTGAGCTGAGATCATGCCACTGCACTCCAGCCTGGGTGACAGACCAAGACTCTGTCACAAAAACAAACAAACAAACAAGATTTCAAGCAGCTGAATGATGTGATCAAGAGGGGATTTATGGTGGATAATACCATAATACTAGTATAAAGAAAATAATACCAGTATAAGGAAAACCTGATTCAAGGATTCCAACATCTCCACTTGCTGCTCTAGTTTTCCCCAATTAGTGTAATTCTTTTAAATTAGCACTGTCCCCTCCATTGTTGCAACCCTTATCTAAGCCACACTGTCATCTCTCATTGGAATTATAGCTGAAGCTATAGTCTCCTCACTGCTGCTTCTCTGCTCCCCTAAAGTTCGTTCTCAACAAAGCAACATCAGTGATTCTTTAAAAACATGTCAGTTCTGGTCACTTGTTTCAAACCCTTCAATAGATTCCAATCTTAGTCAGAATAAAAGCCAAAGCCCCTGAATGATCTCAAGCCTCTGCAGCCTCTTTAAATTCATCACCTAATAACCTCTCCCTAACTCATTCTACTCCAACCACACTGGCCACATTGTTTTTCCTTGAACAGTCAAAGCATCTTCTAACTCTGGGTCTTGCATTTAATGTTCCTTCTGCCATAAATGTTCTCTTCTCAAATTCGCATAGGGCTTACTTTCTCATTTCCTTTGTGTCTCTTCACAGATGTCACTCCATCAGCAGGATTGAGGATTGAATAAACTGTAGTGTTGTGAACTAGGTTGGAAAAATTGGAAGAGAAACTGACTTTGGAGAAAAGATGATGAGTTTGACTTTGGTATACAGTGAGGTTAAAATGCCAGTAGGGTTTGGCTGGCACTTCCGGGTATAGCTCTATAGCAGAGAGTTGAAATGAAATATTAACTTTTAAGAAAGGATCGGAGAAAGAATTTAGCATATAGGAAACAGAGGAAGTAGCATGTGCCAGATTCAGTATGTCCACAAATTCTGGCAAGTACCTCTCATCAAAGGGTATAATCTATTCCACTATTCCTTGAGCCTTGTTAGATTTGAGACTTGCTTTGACCCACAGAATGTGGCAGAAGTGGTCTTACAAGAGTTCAGAACCCAGGCAAGAAGTGGCCATTCAGCTCTTTTTTTCTCCTAGAACATTATCTTGAACAGTCTAGTCTACTGCAACATGAGAGGACACCTGGAGATAAAATGAAGCACCTTCATAGACATTAGTGGGGCTAACTTAGGCCATTCCACCCATGCCAGCTCTTCAGCTAAATGCAGCTGCATCAGTGAGACCAGGCAAAACCAACACAGAAACTGCCCACCCAACCAACAGAATTGTGAAAAAATGAAACAAACACAAAAAATTAAGTTTGGGGTAATTTGTTATGTAGTATACATAGCTGGTATAGAATTTAATATGTAGCAATGAGATGCTGCTTTAAGAAATCTAAAACAAGTAGCATTGGCCTTGAGACTTGGGATTGGTAAAGGCTGAAAAGTAGGCAAGAAGATTGTTAGTGAAGGATAGACAGATATTAAATAATAAATTAAATCATTTGCCATAATTCTCCCATCAAGAGGCAGAGTCTGCCATAACTCTCCCAACAAGAGGCAGAGTCTATTTTCCTACCCATTGAATCTAGATCGGCAAAAGTAGGTAAGAAGATTGTTAGTGAAAAATTTGTTCCATAATGTACATATTACATCATGCAGTGATGAAAAAATTGGCAAAACTGTTTCTTGTGGAAACTTACAAGATAGAAAATGTAAGTCTTTAAAGAAATTCCCAGGAAAAATGTTAAAAATGTCCATTTAATGTTTTCTTTTTCTTCTGAGAATGATATGCTATTGGAAGAGAAATAGAGAAGAAATAATTCAGTGTGCAATTGGAATTTAGAAGATGTCACAAGAGCTATTATAAAATGAAAAAATAAAACTATTTCTCGTCCTTACTTCTCTGGGAAAAAGTAAGAAGTGATCTAAGGTAAAAATCAATCTGGGATCTAGCTAATAATTCTTTGATAACACCAGAGAAAGACTTAGGTGATTCATAGAAGACCCTCTCAGCTAGACAGGGCTTTTAAGAATCTTAGAAGCATTTCCCACAGCAGACTCACATGTAGCCCAAAATAAAAAGAAGGTTGTGTGAGAAACAGTGATGGATATGGCTTTTGGGGCATAAAGTGGTATCCAATGACATATATAGAAAACTCAAAACGTTTTAAGGGTGTTGCATTGATAAAGCTTTGCCAATTTAGACTTGGAGAAATTCAGACAGTTCAGAGTGGAAAAAAAAAAGTTGTCTGGCCTAATTTCTATGGTCCGGAGGCCAACTGAGAAAGTTCCTTGGCTACAAATATAAGCCATTTCTTATGGAAAAGGAAAGATATTTTAGGGGAAAATTCAAGAGCTCAGAATGAAAGAATCAAGAAAAACAGTGGACTAGGAAATGATTCCCAGAGAACAAAAGTAGAGCCTAATCAAGGAACTTACTCTGTTCCTGTTTAATGGTGAACAGCTGGATACATATATTTATTGCAGCACTATTTACAATAGCAAAGACATAGAACCAACCCAAATGTCCATCAAAGATAGATTGGATAAAGAAAATCTGGTACACATACACCATGGGATACTGCAGCCATAAAAAGGAGTGAGATCATGTTGTTTGCAGGGACATGGATGAAGCTGGAAGCCATCATCCTTGGCAAATAAACACAGGAACAGAAAACCAAATACCACAAGTTCTCACTCATAAGTGGGAGCTGAACAATGAGAACACAGGGACATAGGGAACAACACACACCGGGCTCTGTCGGGTGTGGGGAGGAGGGAGAGCATCAGGACAAATAGCTAATTCATGCAGGACTTAAAACCTAGGTGACAGGTTGACAAGTGCAGCAAACTACCATGGCACATGTATACTTATGTAACAAACCTACAGGTTCTGCACTTGTATCTTGGGACTTAAAGTGATTAAAAAAACTGTTATAGGGCAGAAATGGCTGAACGCTTCCTGTTTTTCTCATTTTTGAATGGTAGAGTGCTTTTCCACTCTCTTTCACAATATTGTATGTTGTATATTTGAAGGGAATTAGTGGAAGATACCTTGTTCTTTTCATTCACAGACCTCTGATTCAAGAGTAGCTACATTCATATTTGAAACAGATGCAAATCATGAGATAGTAAACTTTAAGCCTGATAATATAATTGCATGAGAATTTTTGTGGTCTTGGATGGGGAGGGTGTATATTTTGCATGTGAGAGGACTGAAAATAATTGTAACCAGAGAGTGGACCATAGTACATTATTTGCCATAATTCTTTGCAATATATCCCATCAAGAGGCAAAGTCCATTTTCCTACTCATTAAATCTGGATTGTCACTTGTGACTTGCTTTGACTAGCAGAATGTGGACGAAGTGATACTGTGTGAGTTCAAGAGGACTTTCAGCTTTTGCTTGGTCCTCTTGAAGTTATGCCAAAAGCCACCATATAAAAAGAAGCTGATCTAGCTTATTGGAGGATGAGAGTCCATTTACCAGTGGGGTACCAATGTACCCCAGCTGACAGCACCAACTGCCAGATATGTGAGGGAGGACACTTGGACCTTTCAGCCATAGTCAAACTTCCACAAGAGAGCTCAGGTGAGACCTGAACAAGCAGTTCTGCATTCTCATGATTGCAGCCACTAAGTTTTGAGGTGGTTTGTTACCTAGCAATAGTTAAATGATATATGGGCTGACAGGTGGAAAGAGAATAGGGAATACAGAATCAATGAAGTCATGGGAAGACAATATTTTACAGAGAAAGTGGATATAAAGGGAGTCAAACAAGCAAGCAAGAGGTTCACTAATGTAAGGAACGCATCTGTTGGGTTTAATAACCAAAATCCTGCCTAATTTAATGGAAAGTTATGCTTTCTGTCCAATGTCCATACTGGCTTTGGCCAGGCACAGTGTCATGTGACTGTTGCCCCAGCTACTTGGGATGCTAAGGCAGGAGGATTGCTTGCACCCAGGAATTCAAGACTAACTTGGGCAACATAGTGAGACCACATCTCTAAAAGGAAATAAAGAGAAAATTGGTTGCTCTGTGTTGTGTTAAGCTACCCACCACCTATGACAAAGTAAACGGCTATTTTATATTTGCCATTTGAAGTTGTAGCTAACATTCAGTGGGGAATTTATATCACTAAGTGGTAAATAATTATTTACTCAATTTTTTATCTGACGTCTCTGCTGAATCTACCCTACTTTAAAAAATAAATAAAATTATATAGAAAATCCTACTCTTTGCTACAACATTGCCATTCAAAAGAACAAAGAACATTGGCTCAACTCTGATTTTTTTTTTTTAAGTATTTTTTACTAACATATCCAAGTATATTGTAATACATACACAGACACATATACTAACAGATAGCAGACAAATCAGAGTATCTGATGCCAAGTTTTTATAGTCGAAAATAAAATGGAATTATTTACTCAATTTTTATCTGACATCTCTGCTGAATTTACCCTACTTTAAAAAATAAATAAAATTATATAGAAAATCCTACTCTTTGCTATAACATTGCCATTCAAAAGAACAAAGAACATTGGCTCAACTCTGATGTTTTTTTTAAAAGTATTTTTTACTAACATATTCAAGTATATTGTAATACATACACAGACACATATAGTAACAGATAGCAGACAAATCAGAGTATCTGACGCCAAGTTTTTATAGTCCAAAATAAAATGGTAATTACTACACACCAACACCGAAGGAAAACCTATTGCTTTAAATTTTCTAAAAGGTTATAATGACTTTTATCTTTACAACAAATTGAATAGAGAGTCTCAACCCAATTATAGGAAACAAACTCCTACCAATAGTGTTAGACGATCCTAATTGTAAGTGAGAGACCTTAGATTTAACATAATATCCAACCTAATTATATTTCAAACACATTAGAAGACATAACATTCTACAGGAAGGAAACTTAGTTGACTTATTGCTTAAATTATGGAAAAACAATTCAGTTATAGGATGGATTCTTGCATTTAAGTTTTTTCTACACAATGGCCTTGTAGTTTGTGTTAAGAAGTAGATTCCAGTTCCAAAGAATGATCATGCATTTTAAGTTGTGCTCTCATCTAGTTCCACAGATACATGAATTGATCTGAACTCAAGGTTCTCACCAAGGTTTCAGAGGCAACTCTTATTTAGGTGAGGTTCCATTCTATAAACATATTTTAACTTTTTGTCTACCACTCTCCCTTGTACATTACAATGTCCTTGTTTATCATTGATAAATAATGATAAAATATGGCACAAAAAGTACTCCCCTGATAGAAAGGTACAAAAATATTTATAAATTTACTCTTCCATTTTAAGTTCTTGAAAAGGTATCCTAACATTTTCCAATATTAAACAATCTTAATGTCTGCTACTTTGGAGTTTTCAGGTTTTCCAGCCTTCTGAAGCTCCTTTTTGCATTGAATTTCATATAGAATTATTTCAATTTCATTGGGAATCCAGGAACTTCCTAAGTGGCAGTGGAATGGAAAACTGCATATTCTTGTGGGCCCGGAAGACACTGTTTAATCGGGTCTTTGGTTCCTTTTAGTTTATACAACATTTATATTCCTTAGCACATAATTGGATTTCCTTTTGTAATGGGCAGTGTTGCTGGCCAGTTTGGATTCCAGGGGATCCCTTTCACTGGATCTCTGCACCCATCTTTTAGATTCTGCAGCTTCAGCCTCATTACTGACCTTAGTCTGATTGCCCTTTGACACTAGGTTTGTCTGGCAAATATGGAGAATTGGAAGTTTCTGGGACTCATCTTTTCTCTAGAATTTGCCTCAAGTACACTTTCCTTTTGCTGATTTTGTTTTGCATACTATTGTTTTAATAAGTCATGGTTATAGGTACAACTGTATGGTGAATCCTCCTAGTGAATCACTAAACCTGGGAATGGTTTTAGGAGCTCAAGACCCTTTCTCTTTTCTGTATTTTGCTTCTTCATTACCCCTTTTTTTACTGGTTTCTTCTGGGAGCACATCCTTAATAAGCTCGATGCATCTTAATCCTTGACCTGGCCTATGCTTCTGGAACAATCTATGAATATTCTGAATCAGTCAAAATATTAGTCTCAACTATGAGTTCTATAACTTCTCTTTTTCTATTCCTGGCATGCTTTGCTCCCAATCTTCTACCGATTGTCCCACTTACCTCTGTCCCCCTTCACATTGTTACTTTTTAATAATATATGTCTGAAAAAAAATTCAGTACTCATAGTTTATATATTGCATACAAATTGTACTATAAGACTTAAAATAGGGCACTATCTTTCCCTATCTCTTTCCACAATGACTATTCTCCAGTGATATAAATTTTCAAAATTCTTACATTTTCTTGACGATACTGAAATGATATGGCCCCATATTCCTCCTAGTGCTAACTACATGGAAACAAAAAGTATGACAAGAACTACTTGGGAAAGAAATAGTACTCAAGTTTTCCCTTTCCTCATCCTATAGGTGGAAACATATCTTATTACAGAAGGAAGAAATTGGTGGTAAAAAGTTGAGAAAGATTAAGCAGTCACATGGCAAGCCAGTGCCCTGGATACTAAAGTCAATGATATAGTTTGGATATGTGTCCCCACTAAATCTTATATTGAAATGTAATCCCCACTGTTGGAGGTGGCATCTGGTGGGAGGTGACTGGATCACAGGGGTAGATTTCTTATGAATGCTTTAGCACCATCTCCTTGGTGCTGACCTTATGATAGTGAGTGAGTTCTCATGAGATCTGGTTGTTTAAAAATGTGTGGCATCTCCCTCTTCTCTCCCTCTGTTGCTCCACTCTGTCATGTGAGATGCCTGCTCCCACTTAGCCTTCCACCATGAGTAAAAGCTTCCTGAGGCCTCACCAGAGGCTGAACACCTAACGGTGCCATGCTTCCTATAGAGCCTGCAGGACTGTTGGCCAATTAAACTTTTCTTCTTGCATAAATTACTCAGCCTCAGGTATTTCTTTATAAGCAATGCAAAAATAGCCGAACACAGTCAACTTCCCCCAAGTGTTTTCAAAGCCAGTTCTTTTGATACTTTTGATGATATGTAGAAATGTTCCCGAAAGAGGCAGAAAAACTTGCTTTTAGGGCTTACCTCAGTGCTCATCTCCACATGTGCTTAGACATAGGCCTTCTTCAGCATTACTAGAAGCCAGCCGGTTTGACATGGTGCCGAGAGTCTTTGGATAGCTGAGTTACTCTCATTCAAGAATGGTACAATACACAAGGATGGCCCTAGCCGGTGACCTTCATTACTCTTATACTGTATCATTAATAGCGGGGTAATGCTGAGTTGCAACGATTTACTTCCATAAAAGTATGTTTGGGTTTCTTAACAAGCTGGGTCAAGTAGGAAAGTGAGTTGCCTATGCCCATGTCATTGGTTAACTTTTGCTAATGTGGGGAAAAGAAAAGGAAGATAGCACAGAAGTTCAGGCATTTGAAACCACTGAGGTTTACTGCTTTAAAAAATAATGCAAAAACAAACAAACAAAAAAAAAGATAACTTTTTTTTTTTGAAAGTCACCTGGAAAAGTGTCAATATTCGATATCTGAAATAGCACACATGATATGGAAATATAGACAGCATCATTTTTTTTTGGCAGAGGAGAAGGAAATATGGAAACAATATTTGATTTACACTCTCAAGTAAGGAATAATACTTTTTTCCCCTTGCTCCAGTCCAATAGCCTGGTTTCTTCAGCCTCTAACAAGCCAGTTTAGGAAACAAAATACACTTGCCTTGCCAGATTTACACCTTTAAATGAAACATATTCAAATATCGAAAAAATTAAAATAGGGCGGGTTTTGGGTTTTTCACAGGTATAACATCCTCTGATTCCCCAGACCACAGATCTTTGGAGTAGGTTCCTGCGTTTTGTGTTCAGAGACCTGGAATTGTGTATCCAATGATCATTAAGTAATGAGCAATATTTGTTCTATTACATTGAAATGTTTATCTCTTTTTGGAGAGTCTAATTGTCTTTTGTGCTCTCTTTTGTCTTGCGACTCTCTTACATCCCTCTGTCTTCTTCTCTGACAGAGAAGCTATGCAAAACTCCTCCTGGGGTCTCTTACAACCCTCCCCAAGCCTCCTCCTTGGAAGGCAAATGGAAAAATGAGCAACAGCAGCAGCAAATCTTAATGATCACTGGGAGTCTGGACAAAGAATATTTCAGAAAACAAATAGATTTTAAGTGTTTTGACGTCATTAACAAAGTTGTGAAATTTCTGAGGAATGTAGGAGCAGAAAAGTCTTTTTATTATTTCTTCAGTTCACAGGCTATAATGCTTCATGTCCCTAGTCGAGCTTTAACTTAATTATAAACTTAATTATAATTATAAAACAAAATGTATAGCTGCAGCCCAGGCCTAGAGGTAGAGTCTCCAACTAATCAACTTTAATTCCCTGGGCCCAATTTAATTACAAAACAACATTTGGTGCAGCTGCTAAACACTTACCAGGTGACCACATGATAATATCGGAGCAGTATTTACAAGTCTCCAGCTTTTTATTTCATTCTATCAGCCCAATTATGTCTCAGTTTATATAGAAATTTGAGCGGGTTCTAGGATTCATAATAAAAAAACAGTTTTCTTGATTTTATACATCCATGTAGCTGAAACAGCTAATGTATTAAGTTGTACTACAACTAATTAATGTCAGGAAATAAAATTTAATGGTGGAAAAGACGTCCTGTAAAGGACAATAACAAATTTAATAGTAGTTACATACTTACCTTTTTAAAATTCATTTCGTTTGTGATGTAGATAAAGTGAAACCAGCTCATGTGTATTTTGAGTTATCAATTTGCTTTTTAGGTTATAACATACATTGCCAGTACAACTACACACATCTAACTCATACCTCTGCTTGTTTTTTGTGTTGTTTTCACAAGACAAGCTAGGAGGTAATTATTTGTGTTGCAAAATAAGTTTTACTTAACAAAATGAAAATAAGCCACTGATATTTTTTAAATAGCTGGCTCCTTTAGTCTATATAAAATATATTCCATTAGCACCAATACCAGGAAGATCATTGTACCAAGTGTACTAAATCTGATTTTTCATTGCATAACACTGAGGCAGAAGTGCCATGCAAAATTAACTTTTTAGCTTTTTGTTTCACTCAAAAATACTTTTCACAATACCTGAGACCGTAATTCATCTATAGGACTATGGAAGGACAAGCAAAATTATTTGAACTGAGAAACATGATCAAGTACTATTACTGAGGGAATTCAATATGACCCTTACTGTTTTTACAGCAATTCAGAAGGTAACAGTATTGTGTAATCCAAACTAGGATTTAAAGCGTGAGTAAAAGAGAAACAGAATATGCTTCTTTTGCTTTCTTGCCAATCTCTGAGTGTTACTACTTCCTCCTTTTCTTCCTCTCTTTATTATAAAATAAGGAAGAGCTAAAGAGAGGACATATCACAGCAGATTATGCTTATCATAGCAAAAAGCAGAATATATAAAATTCATCTTGAAAGATCTGGAGCAATGATCTCCTTCTTCCCATTTCAAACTCAAGCACTGGTTCAGATTTTACCTAATACTGTCTTGCATGACTGTATTAGACCCTGGACAAAAACAAAAGGCTAATTTCTCAGTAATAGCAGTGTCTGTCAGTCTCCCATCCCAGAGTGTCTTTCTTTACGACTGAACAGTGACTGAGTCACAGGAGGAAACAATTCTGCTTACTGGAAGAAAATAGGATGGAAAGAATTATGACGGTTACCAGATGTTCCAGTACACCCAAGGGGGCACCAGAATGTTTCTGCACATGCTGTAAACAGCATAAACTGTCAACCATTGGACCCTGGGGTTTAGCACTCATGCTTCTCTGATGTGCAGAGTCATAGGATTCAAGAGATAGAGCAACCTTAGAGATGATCTTGTCCAGAGGTTTTAAAGTATGTCTGGGGGAGGCTTATGGTTTGTGTGACTCAGGGATGACTTAGAGGTAAGGGGTTCTCCCCAAAACACTAGCAGTACTCTTTGGAAGGAATGTAAAAATCTTATATCAGAGCTAACATCAAGACAGTATATTTTATCAAACAAATATTAGTTATAGAAGTTCAAGGTAATTCCTGTGGTTGGGGAAAATAATCTTGTGGAAAGCCACTATCCAGTGGCTCTAGGACATTCCTCAATAGTGCAGTCCTAGAGAGCAAAAGGTCGGTTCAGGAACTCTAGGCTGTGGTGGGCCTTGTGGATTGGGAGCCTGGAAATTAAATGACAACACTAAGACATGGTATCAGGGAGGTTAAAGGAAAATATTTTTAGAGTCAACTCAAACAATGCTTACAACCCTTTTTTGTTTACATTTCATTTTCTATAACATTGGAGCTATGGACTTTTTTAAAAAAGTCACTTAAAAAGTTACCTTTCCTTGTTATTGTTAAATTTGGCAATTTAATTATTGCCCTAATGATAATTTAATTTTTATATGAACTGTTCTGTTTTCGCATTTAACATTATTTTGCTACTATTCATGGATCCTTCCCACTGCCACCATTTCATTAAGAACAAAAGAGAAAGAGACAGGGAAAGAGAGGGAGGGAGAGAGAAGCAGCTATTTCTACATTTGTAAACAGAACCAGTTATAATGTGAGAAGACACAGGATTTTAACAGAAAGTAAAAACATATATGCAGGGTTGGACATCCATAAAAACATAATAGATATGTCTGTCTTACCATCACTGTTGATGCACACAACCTCTTGAACTTGCGTGCCTGGACCACACTCCTTTCCATTATCTGGCTCGCAGTCTCCAAGTCTCACTGCTTTCCAGTCATAACAGGCAGGTTCTTCACAGGGAATGGCTTCCAGTAAGTGAGGGCAGTTTCTGGCTATGCCAGAGCCTCCAGTGGGCTCATTGGTAATGCGCCGCTTCCTCAGTTTGAAGCCTGAATTATGGGGGAAGGAAAAATCTATTGTTACTATCAAAGGTTTAGTATTTCAGAAAGTTGAATAAAATCTCAGGGTAAAAGTTGGATAAGAGTGGAGGTAGAAGTCATTTCTGTTTTGAATCACTGGTGTATCCCCAAACTGTAGCTAATGTGAGGTCATGAACCATCCATTAAATGAGTGAGTAGATTAATGAATGGAATGAGAAAAAATGAGAACCTTTGGCTTTAGCTTACTACCGCAAAGGTAAAGCTAGAAATGTCATATAGTACCCATTTCCCTTGTAGGGCATAGAGGAGTAGGGTGGGAACAGAAAAAGATAAATTTTGGTTGACTTGGAAAGTCTGTAGTTATAGAACATTCAAAGAAGGAGTGAAATTTCAAGCTATTTAGAAATATTGATGACCAGAAAAAAGTGCTATTATTCTTAAATCTTCAGCAATGTCACATGATTAAATTTGGAAAATGAACCTCTTAAGAAGTTGGATGGTTCCAGAGAAACAATCTTTTTGAGGTTCAGTTGATTTTAGACCCTCTGGAAATTTGAATTAGGAACATAAGCCATGTGGGCTCCAGTGTGAAATATTCAAAGTCCTGCTTTGTGCTTTAATAGCACCTAAGTGCTGCCCTTCCTGACAGTGTGCAACAAAATTAATAAGTCTATTTATTGCTATGTAAACATACTAGAATCACTAGAAGACTGGCCTTTGAAACAAAATAGAAAAATGTTTTCAATCATGAGATTATGTGAAAATTAGTTCACCACACCCACCATAAGAAAACCATTGTATTTATTCTAGTCCTCTATCAATTGCATATGAAAGTAATACAGTTTTTACATTTTTTTCTTCAAAGTAATAAACAGCTTTATTATTGGGCACTAGGTATGGGTCAGGCACTGAACTAAGTGTTTTACGTTTATTTCATTGACTCCTTAGAGACAATCTGGATGGCAGATATTGTTACATCCCTTTTACAGATAAGGGGACAAAGTTAACTAACTTATCTAAACAGTAAGGGACACAGTAGGTTTTCCAATCCAGGCCTGACCCCACAGCTCATCTTAACCATTGCACTAAACTGTCTCAGATCCTTTCCATAATGTTGTCTAAATTAACAAGCATTTATGCCTATGTTCTTCTGTTTTAATCTTCTGGTACTATCACTGGAGAAGGTTAATTCATCTTTTGAAATTAATAGTCTTTAGCCATTCTGGAAAATACCACAAACAGGGAACACAGAAGAGCATTTTAAAAATAATTCATGATTTGATACAATTGGTGGGTATAAAAGGCATGTCATGGTCACGTTACCTACCTTTTTTCCCTTGCTGATCATTACAGTTTTCATAAGTACAAGGTCCCCAAGCTGACCAAGGTGAAACTTCACATTCAGTTGGACAAGGAATGTGGCACAACTGTGTAGTATTAGGGATAGGGCCAGTGCATAATTTTAAGTCCACTGGCTTTGAGGCTAGAGAAAAATACAGACACATATTAAAAAATGAACAAAAGGAACATATATGGCCAACAATATGATTTTTCTGTGTGTATGGAAAAGGAAAACCCTTAAAGTGCTACCAAGACATTATTCCAATGCTTCTCAGCCACATCCTGAGAATAAAAAGAGAATGAATGGAAATAAAAGATGCAATAAAGTGTAGTCAAAGGAAACTGGAGATGTCTTGCAAATTGTTTGATTACCAGTTTTACCATTAATTGATCATGCAATTAATAATGCTGAATATAACTTTCCTAGTCTGCAAAATATTCCTTAAGGTTAGATCTAAAATTCTATAGCAATATTCTAAGAAAGTAAAAAAAAAAACTTTAGAGGACTAAACAAAATAGGAGGGGGACTATAGCTTTAATATATATATATATAAAAGTCCACTGAGTAGTTCCTGGTGGAGAACTCTCCCATCTCTTTTGGTTCACAGGGATTGAGAGGTACCAGGTGAGCTGAAGAAGGATCTCAAATGGGGGCTACTCTCTGTACCCCCCAGCTACAGTGCTCACTGAATTATTTCCAAAACGTCTAAATAATAATATATTATCTGCATATGTGACACAAGTCTAGTAATCACTAAGGATACTAATTTATAATTATCTACATTTGTTCAAAAGTTGACCAATAAACTGTGGATAAATGTTGCTTGTCCTTGCTTCTTTTTGTTTTTTTTTTATGCCTGCAGTTTGGCTCTTTTGTACATACTTGACAATTAAGGTCAATATATATCCATAGTTCTGGACATAGAACTAACTAAAAATGACTAAGTGATGAAGATATGTAAAACTATATGGACAGAGGAAGAGAATCAAGTCCAGCTGTATAATATCTGTCTATTTATCATATAATATCTGTCTATCTGTCTCCTGACAGCCATATTTGCTTTTGTTTAAAAAAAAAAATCTAATATATGGCCAGGCACGGTGGTTCATGCCTGTAATCCCAGCATTTTGGGAGGCTGAGGTAGGCAGATCACGAGGTCAAGAGCTAGAGACCATCCGGGCCAACATGGTGAAACCCCGTCTCTACTAAAAATACAAAAATTAGCTGGGCGTGGTGGTGTACGCCTGTAGTCCCAGCTACTTGGGAGGCTGAGGCAAGAGAATCACTTGAACCTGGGAGGCAGAGGTTGCAGGGAGCTGAAATCATGCCATTGCACTCCAGCCTGGCAACAGAGCGAGACACAGTCGGGGGGAAAAAAAAAAGTCATTTTCTTGATCACACATTTCCTGAATAATAGCTAGTTCCAGTTCCTTTGTCACTCTGATAATTGGGTGAGCCCATGCTTGTAGAAAAAATGACTTAAATAATGGATGCTTAGCTATTTCTCATTCTCCTATGTGAAAGGACTATCAAATTCTAATTGCATGCGATTGCATGTAGAAGCTCATAGAGAAATTAAAAAATTTTAAACTACATTTTCCTAACTTTTAAATGAAAGTACTATGTCTGTTTGTAATTTAAACTTGAAGACAAATTGTAAGCACTTTTACAACCTGTAAGTTTTCACACACACAAGCACACAGTCATAAATGCTATCTAAAGCCTATGACATTGATTCCTCTTACTGCACAGTTTTTGTTCTGAAAAATATTCTGCCAATTTTATGTCTGTTTTTCTCTACTAGTAGTGCTTATCTCTCTCTCCACATCTCCCCCGCCTCCCCACCCCCACCACTCCCACACTCGCCACTACAGTGAAAATAAATAACTGGGCACTAATTGGCTTAGTATGAGTACAGTGAGCATTCTCACTCGAGTTCATCAGGATTGCTGTTTATGTGCATCATAACAGCAGCCAAAGCCAAAAATGATTAATTTCATTGTTTCCAGTAGCAGAAGTGTTTGGCACACAAATGACATAAAATATAGAAATTAAAAGGTTCACTGTCTGAATATAAAAAATAACTTGACACCAATGATACATATTTCACATAAAAATGGATTCTTTTAAAGACATGTATAGGCAGAAGAGTCTATACTATGCAGCAAATTAACATAAGTAATGATTTTTACTTATGGAAACTTTCAGAGTACCTAATTTAAAATGAGAGGTTTTGGTTAAAAGACCTTAAAATCTCCATTTTTTCCTTCAATTGGTGAAAAGTAATTTTAAATCTTGGTGCCATTATATTGTTTTTAAAATAATAATTTATATAAAATAAAATTTACTGGGTATGAAATTGTGAGGAATCTTATTAGAGTCTGAATTTATTTTATATATAAGGTTGAAAACTTCAGGAAGCAAACATTGTTTTAGTAAGAAAACAGGTTAAGCAAGATGGCTGACAGGAAGAGCTTGTCCCACCAAGAGACCAGATCATTAAGAAGACCTGCACCCTCCAAGCAGATCTTCAGAAGGACGGCATTGAAAGTGGACAGAGGGAGAACACAGAACCTGGGCTAAAAGAAGAGGAAGCTGGGAACTCTGCACTGGGCTACTGAGCATCAGGATTCATTCCTGGCCCTGAGGGGCTCCTGGGAAAGGGTTGAATTAAACAGGCATGGAATGGCCCACTCTTGCCATGGACCCCAGAATCCTAGCTGCAGGGGAACCCACTCCCCACACAGACATTTGAGTTTGCAGAGAGAGCTTATCGGAGTGTTATCAGGGACAGGACTCTAATATGTGCAGAATCCAGAGCGTTTGGCATAGAAATAGCTGCAGTAGAGCATGGCCAGAGATGCCCATCTCCCAAGGCTCACCACATTCTTCAAGGTGGCTTTGGCCTTTGTTGACTGTAGGACATGAACAGAGCATAGCTTTCTTCCCCATGGCACAGGCCCAGTCTGATCTGAGCACCCGCTATCTTCCAGCCCGTCCCAGGGTAACTGCCTGGCCTTGTCCACTTGCAGTACAATCTCAGATGCCCAATGGGGGTGCTTTCCAGCAGCTGCTACCATAGTTCCTTCATTGGTAGGTACCACCATTAGAGAGCTTCTGCAGATGGACCCTCCCCAGCATGCTCCTGCCTGCAGCCTTCCCCAACCACTGTGCCAGGGCCCACCACCCTGTTGCTGCTCTGTTGTTGGCGCGTGCGCGTACACACACACACACACACACACACACACACACAGACATGTGGACCCTGCCACACTGCTGCCCTGTAGTTGATGGCATGCATGCCCAAGTGTGGACCCCATTGTCACCATCCCAATGTAGTGCTTTTGTCAGCACCCTCCATCAGAGTGTTGCTGCCAGCTGACTAGGAACACCTCAGCCCTTGCAGTACCAGCAGGTGCTTAACCTTGAGGGGCCAGAGAACAAAGCCATGGGCCTGGTCCCAGGTTCCCAGTGTACTGAGCTGAGCCTGGGCCACCTAAAATCACCCAGAAATGAAGCCAGTTGACTGAACCCAATTTATACCACTGTCAAACCCTCAAGGACATCAAAGAATATAAAAGCAATAAGCCCCATTCGACAGACAGCAGTTTCAAAGATTTAAGGAACATCAGCCCATACAGATGAGAGAAAAACCAGCACAAGAACTCTGAGAACTTAAAAAGCCACAGTGTCTTATTATATTCAAATGACTGCACTAGTTCCCCAGCACTGGTTTTAAACCAGGCTGAAATGGCTAAAATGACAAAGATGGAATTCAGAGTCTGGATGGCAATGAAGATCACTGAGATTCAGGAGAAAGTTGAAACCCAATCCAAGAAATCTAAGGAATCCAGTAAAATGATAGAAGAGCTAAAGATGAAACAGCCATTTTAAGAAAAAAACAAACTGATCTAATAGATCTGAAAAACTCAGTATAAGAATTTCATAATACAATTGAAAGTATTAGCAGCAGAATAGACCAAGCTAATGAAGAAATTTCAGAGCTCGAAGAGTGGTTCTTCAAATCAAATCAGACAGACAAAAATAATGAAAACAAATTAAAAAAATGAAATAAGGAATTATGTGAAATATGGGATTATGTGAAGAGACTAAACCTATGACTCACTGGCATTTCTGAAAGAGAGTAAGGAAATTCATTACTACCAGACCTGCCTTACAAGAGGTCCTTAAGGGAGTGCTAAACATGGAAATGAAAGACTTACTGACCACCACAAAAACATACTTAAGTACACAGACTATTGACATTACAAAGCAACTACAAAAACAAATCTAGACAACAACTAGCTAATATAATGACAGAATAAAATCTTCACACATCAATATTAACCTTGAATGTAAATAGGCTAAACACTCCACTTAAAAGGCACAGAGTGATAAGTTGCATAAAGAAGCAAAACCCAACTGTATGCTATCTTAAGACACCATAATCACATGCAACGACACTCATAGGCTCAAAGTAAAGGGATGGAGAAAACTAACAGATATCTGGGACCTAAACTTCACACTTGATCAAATGAAACTAACAGACTTCTACAGAACATTCCATCTAACAACAACAGAATATACATTCTTCTCATCTGTGTATAGCACATACTCTAAAATTGACCATATGCTTGAACATATAGCAATTCTTAACAAATTCAAAAAAATAAAAATAAAAAACCAAATCATATCAACCACTCTCTCAGACCACAGCACAATAAATACAGAAGTTAATACTAAGATGATCTCTCAAAAGCATACAATTACATGGAAATTAAAGCAACCTTCTTCTGAGTGACTTTTGGGTAATCAATGAGATTTAGGCACGAATAAAGAAATTCTTTGAGATTAATGAAAACAAACATACAACATACCAGACTTTCTGGGACACAGCTAAAGCAGTGTTAAGAAAGTTTACAATACTAAATGCTCACATCAAAAAATTAGAAAATTCTCAAATTAACAACATGAAATCACACTTAGAGGAACTAGAAAAACAAGAGGAAAGCGACACCAAAGCCAGCAGTAGACAAGAAATAACCAGAAACAAAGCTGTGCTGTACAAAATAGTGTAATACAAACCCACACGCAAAAAAATGACCAAACTCAAAGCTGACTTGACAGAATAAATAAGATTGATAGCTCACTAGACTAATAAAGAAAAAAAAGAGAGAAGATCCTATTAAACACAGTAAGAAATGACAAAGGTGACATAACCAGTGACCCCACAGAAATACAAAATACCCTCAGAGACTATTATGATATCTCTATGCACACAACCTAGAAAACTTACAAGAAATGGATAAATTCCTAAAAATATACAACCTCCAAAAATTGAACCAGGAAAAAACTGAAACCCTGAACAGACATATAACAAGTTCTGAAGTTGAATCAGTAATAAAAAACCCCTACCAACCACAAAAGGGCTTGGAGTAGACAGACTCACAGCTGAATTCTACCATACATGTAAAGAAGACCTAGTACTGATCCTACTAAAACTATTCTAAAAAATTAAGAAAGAATCCCACCTTAACTCATTCCATGAGGCTAGCATTATTCTGATACCAAAACCTGGCAGAGACTCAACAAAAAAGAAAACTTTAGGCCAATATCCCTGATGAACATAGATGCAAAAATCCTCAAAAATTACAAGCTAACCAAATCCAGCAACACATCAGAAAGCTAAACCACCACAATCAAGTTGGCTTTATTCCTGGGACAAAAGGTTGGTTCAATATACACAAATAAATATGATTCATCATATAAACAACTAAAAACAAAAATCACACGATTATCTCAATAGATGCAGAAAAGTCTTTTGACTCAGCATCACTTCATGTCAAAAACCATCAACAAACTATGTATCAGAGGAAAATACCTAAAAAAAAAGCCATCTATGACAAACACACAACCAATATCATACTGAATGGACAAAAGCTGTAAGTATTCACCTTGAGAACTGGAACAAGACAAGAATACCCACTTGAGTGAACAGACAACCTACAAAATAGGAGAAAAGTTTTGCAGTCTATCCATCTGACAAAGGTCTAATATCCAGAATCTACAAGGAGCTTAAATTTAAAAGAAAAAAAACCCATTAAAAAGTGGGAAAGTGCATGAAAAGACACTTCTCAAAAGAAGACATTCATGCAGCCAACAAACGTAAGAAAAGCTTAACATCACTGATCATTAGACAAATGCAAATTAAAACCACAATGAGATATCATCTCATGTCAGTCAGAATGGCTATTACTAAAAAGTCAAGAAACAACAGATGCTGGCAAGGTTGTGGAGAAATAGGAATGCTTTTACACTGTTTGTGTAACATAAATTACACAAATTACATTTCACTGTTTGTGAAAAGTAAATTAGTTCAGCCATTGTGGAAGACAGTGTGGTGATTCCTCAAAGATTTAGAACTAGAAATACCATTTGACCCAACAATCCCTTTACTGGGTATATACTCAGATGAATATAAATCATCCTATTATAAAGATATATTCATGCTTATGTTCATTGCAGCACTATTCACAATAGCAAAGACATGGAATCAACCCAAATGCCCATCAATGATAGACTGGATAAAGAAAATCTCATACATATACATTATGGAATACTATGTAGCCATTAAAAGGAATGAGATCATGTCTTTGAAGGGACATGGATGGAGCTGGAAGCCATTATCCTTAGCAAAATAACACAGGAAAAGAAAACCAAATATTTCATGTTTTCACTTATAAGTAGAAGCTGAACAATGAGGACACAGGGAGGGGAACAACATACACTAGGGCCTGTCAGGGGAGTGTGGTGGGGGGGAGCATCAGGAAAAATATCTAATGTATGTTGGGCTTGATATCTAGGTGATGGGTTGACAGGTGCAGCAAATCACCATGGCACACATTTACCTATGTAATGAACCTGCACATCCTACACATGTACCCCAGAACTTAAAATAAAACAAACAAACAAAAAAATGAATGCCCACTCTCACCACTCCTATTCAAGATAGTACTGGAAGTTCTAGCCAGTGAAATCAGGCAAGAGAAAGAAATAAAAGGCATCCAAATAGGAAGAGATAAGGTCAAACCATCTCTCTTTACAGATGATATGCTTTTATACCTAGAAAACCCCATAATCTCTGCCCAAAGGCTCCTAGACCTGATAAGACACTTCAGCAAACTATCAGGATACAAAATCAATGTATGAAATTCAGCAGAATATCCATACACCAATAACATCCAAGATGAAAGCCAAATCAGGAATGCAATCCCATTCACAATAGCCACCAAGAGAATAAAATACCTAGGAACACACCTAACCAGGGAGTGAAAGATCTCTAGAATGAGAATTACAAAACACTGCTCAAAGAAATCAGAAATGACACAAATAAATGGAAAAACATTCTATGCTCTTGAATAGTGACATGGTTTGTTTCTGTGTCCCCACCCAAATCTCATCTCAAATTGTAATCCCACATGTCAAGGCAGGGACCTGGCAGGAGGTGATTGGATCATGGGGGAACTTCCCCCATGCTATTCTCATGATAGTGAGTTCTCACAATATCTGGTGGTTTTGAAGTGACACTTTCCCCTTTGCTCTCTCTTTCCTGCCATCTTGTGAAGAAGGTGCTTGCTTCTCCTTTGCCTTCTGCCATGATTGTAAGTTTCTCGAGGCCTTCCCAGCAATGTGGAACTGTGAATCTATTAAATCTCCTTTCTTTAAAAATTACCCAGTCCCAAGTAGTTCTTTATATCAGTGTGAAAATGAACTAATTCAGATAGGAAGAAGCAATACTGTTAAAGTGGCCATTCTGCCCAAAGCAATTTACAGATCCAGTGCTATTCCTTTCAAACCACCAATGACATTTTTCACAGAATTAGAATAACTCTTCTAAAATTAATATGGAACTGAAAAGTAGCCTGAATAGCCAAAGCAATCCTAAGCAAAAAGAACAAAGTCAGAGGCATCACACTCCCCACTTCAAACTGTACTACAAGGCTGTAGTAACGAAAACAGCATGGTACTGATTCAAAAACAGACACATAAATCAATGGAACAGATTCATGAATCCAGAAACAAAGTCACACACGTATAGCCATCTGATCTTCAACAAGGTCAACAAAAACCAATACGGAAAGGACTCCTGATTCAATAAGTTATCCTAAAATAACTGGTTACTCATACGCTGAAAATTGAAACTCTACCCCTTCCTTTCACCATATAAGAAAATCAACTCAAGATGGAGTAAAGACTTAAATGTAAAATCTAATACTATGAAACTCTATAAGAAAACCTAGGAAATACCATTCTGGACATAGGCCCCGGCAAAGATTTCATGATGAAGACTCCAAAATCATTTGCCACAAAAAGAAAAATTGACAAATGAGACCTAATTAAACTAAAGAGCTACTTCTGCACAGCAAAAGAAACTATCCGCTGAGTAAACAGATAACTTACAAAGTGAGAGAAAATATTGCAAAGTGTGCATCTGACAAAGGTCTAATATCCTGAATCTATAAGGAACTCAAATTAACAAAAAATAAACAACCCCATTAAAGAATGGGCAAACTATAATACATGAATAGACATTTCTCAAAAGAAGACATACACATGGCCAACAAACATATGAAAAATTTCCCAACATCACTATTCATCAGAGACAATCAAATCAAAACCATGAGATACCATCTCACACCAGTCAGAATGGCTACTATTAAAAAGTCAAAAAATAACAGAAGCTGGCAAGGTTTCTAACGGAACACTTCTACACTGCTAGTGGGAATGTAAATTAGTTCAGCCACTGTGGAGAGCGTTTTGGAGATTTCTCAAAGAACTTAAAACAACTACCATTTGATCCAGCCATCCTACTACTGGGTATATACCCAAAGGAAAATACATCAGTTTACCATAAAGACATATGCATGCATATGTTCATCACAGAAGTATTCAAAATAGCAAAGACATGGAATCAACCTAGATGCCCATCAACAGTGAACTGGATAAAGAAAATGTAGTACAAAAAAAGAAAGAAATCATGTCCTTTGCAGCAATATGGATGGACCTGGAGGCCATTATCCTTATTCAAATTACTGCAGGAACAGAAAACCAAATACTGCATGTTCTCACTTACAAGTGGAAGCTGATAAACATGAACACAAAGTAGAGAAAAACAGACATCAGGGCCTACCTGAGGGTGTAAGGTGGGAAGAGGGTGAGGATTGAAAAACGACCTATTGAGTACTATGCTCATTACCTGGGTGATGAAATCTACACACTAACCCCCATGACTCCCCATTTACCCATGTAAGAAACCTGTACATATATCCCTGAACTTAAAAGTTAGAAAAAAAAAATACACGCACACTCCCAACCCCTAATTTAAACAAGTAAAAAAAGGAAACAGGTTAAAACATTGTGCTTTTACTTCGTGGCCATTTTTTTAAAAATAAGTTTTATTTTAGCTTTTGGTGTATTTTCAATAAATTAAATAGAATAATCAGCCACAAAATTTTGAGCTACAAAAAGAGAAATGTGATAAATAAAGGCTCAAGGAAGTATTGATACAGGAGTTAAGAAAAATTACTTAAGCAGATAGTGAGGGTACAGAAGTCCTTGGTAAGGTTTCCGTTTTAATGAAAAGCAGCCCCAAATCATTTTCCTTTTTAACAAAGAACAGCCTGTAAAATTGAGCTGCAGCCATAGAAGCTGGTAGTTGTGCCAGTCATGTTTAAAATGGCAGCCCCACCTTCCCTTGTCTTTATGAGCCACATACGTGTACAGTAAGGAACAGACAAGATGGTACCGATAAACAGGAGAGCTCATTTGCATAATAAGATTAGGGTTGAGCGGCCAGCCTTCCCATAAGCTATGTAAACATCATACTTAATCAAACCAATCTGTGAGTCCTATGTAAATCAGACACCGCCTCCTCAAACCTGACTATAAAATCCGGCACATCCCCCTCCCTCAGGTCTTTTCTGCTCAGACACCCCTCTCTCTCTCTAGAGAGGGAGATGTTTCTCTTTCTCTTCTGCCTATTGAATCTCCACTCCAAAATTCTGCATGTGTGTCTGTGTCCTAAGTTTTCCTGGCATGAGACAAATCCCAGGCTATATACTCCAGACGACATAGCTGCTTCAGTATTGCTGAAACAAAGCCTTCTTGAGGTTTGCTCAGCTGCTAAGAGCACCAAATCAACACTGACTTAACAGTTGTCCCTATGTATACATAAGCTTTTTTTCATTAATCAAGGAAACATAGGGAAGAACACCTGCTATGTATAATTCTATTCCTTTGGTGATTTTCATTATAGGTTTTCTTGAAATGGAGTACATATTGATTAATGTAAATCACAGATCCTGAGTTCCTCAAAAACTGTTAAAGACGATTACATTTCTGCAATTGCCCAAGAGTTATTTGGAATCAGTGTAATTCAGTGAATGAAGTAAAGGACAGACCTAGGAAAAATTACTGGATTTCAGTTTATACTGAGATTTCAATTTTCTAGAATGGCTCAGTTCTTACTCTTGTATAATTTTCTATTTAAGAAATGGCTCTTCAGCCAATACAAGCTCCAGAGATATACATATTAAACTTTAAGAAGACTTCTTTTCGATTACTCAAAATAATGGAGAAATTTTATTGTTCTTAATTTAAAGAGGATTCAAATGGATGTGTATTCCATGCTTCACAAGGTCACAAAAGAATGTCTAAACTTTCTGAAGTTTCCAAAACAAATTTAAAAAATGAAGCTGATGCATTTCTGTGGTTCTGAAATATTCTTGTTTTGAATGTTTATGGCTCTGAAATATTCTTGTGTTTTGAACGTTTAAGCTCTACAAATGGAAAAAAAAAAATCTTAACGCTTCTTTTTCTATCAAGACGGCCAATGAAGTATGCTGAAGATACACATACTATATAACCTCTAAAGATAGTTTATATACCTTATAAATTATATCTATAATTTTTAAATTAAATGTTTGAGGTAATTGTAGATTGACATGAAATTGTAATTTGACAGCTTCTATATATACTTTATCCAGTTTCTCCCATAGGCAAGATTGTATAAACATAGTACAATATTACAGCCAGAATATTGACATTATTACAATCAATGTACTTTGGTTATATAGTGTTTCTGCAAACTTAATGTCTACCAGAATCTCAGAATATATCCTTACTTTCAGAAATAAGGCCTTTGCAAATGTAACTAGTTGATGAGGTCTTACTGGATTAAGGTGAGCCTTAAATCCAATGGGTGGTGTCCTTATAAAAAGGCCATGTGAAGGCATACAGAGAAGCACCATGCTTAACGAAGACAGAGTTTGGAATGATGCAGCTACAAGCCAAGGAACACCAAGGATTGTCAGTAGACCATTTGTTTCAGTGTTAGGGGACAAGCATTCTTTTACCATTAAGTATAATGTTAGCTATAGGTTTTCTTAGGTGTTACTAAGATGAGGATATTCTTCTCTATTCCTATTTTTTTCTGAGAGTTTATTATGAATGGATGCTAAATTTTGTAAAATAGCTTTTGCTGTATTGATTGTTTTTAGTCTGTTAAATTGGTGAATTACATTGACTAACTTTTTAATATTGAAGTAGGCTTGCATCCTTGAATAAACTGCATTTGGTCTTATATTTTAATTATTTTTATATATTGCTGAATTCTATTTGCTAATATCTGTTAGGGATTTTTGTCTACGTATGAGGCATTTTGGTCTGTATTTTTCTTTTTGGTGAACTGTCTGTGCCTTTGTTGCCTCTTTTTTTTCTGTGTAGAAATGCTCTATTTCATATTGGATGAGTTGTGGTAGGTTGCATTTTATTTTGATTTTTTTATTCTTCCCATTAAGTCTAAGTTGTCAAATTTATGTGTATCAGGTTGTCTGAGGTATTCCATGGCTATCCTTTTGATGTCTGTAAAGTGTGTAGTGACATTCCCTATTACATTCCTGGTGTTGGTGATTTGTGTTTTTTCTTTTTTCTTTTATCACCCTTCCTAGAGGTTTAATTATCTATTGAATGAACCAGCTGTTTTACTGTTTTTTTCTCTATTTTTTCAGTTTCATTGATTTCTGTTCTTATGTTTATTATTTACTTCTTTCCTTCTTGCTTTCAACTCATTTCGCTCCCATTTTTCTTGGTTCTCTAGATGGGAGCTTAGATTATTGATTTGTGTCTTATCCTCTTTTCCAACGTAAGCATTTGGTGTTACAAATGTCTATCTCAGCACTGCTTTAGCTATGCCTCACAGATTTTGATATATTATATTTTATTTTCATCCAGTATTTTGATTTTCCTTGAGAATTCCTCTTTCACACATTGATTATTTAGAAGTGTGTTGTTTTCCAAGTGTTTGGAGATTTTACTCTTATCTTTTTTGATTGAATTCTAATTTGATTCCATTGTGCTCAGAGAACACACTCTATAAATTATTTTACATTTGTTGAACTATGTTTTATGGATGATGACATGGTCTATTTTGGTATATGTTTCACTTGAAAGAAGGTGAATTCTGCTGTTGTTGGATGGAGTGATTATAATAATCCCTTTTAGATTTTGTTGGTTGATGGTACTCAGTTCTTTCATATTTTTGCTGATTTTCTTCCTAATTATTCTATGAAGTGTTGGGATTAGGGTATTGTCATTTCCAACTACAATTATCTATTTGTCAATTACAGTTTTGTCTATTTCTCCTTTCAGTTCTATCAGTTTTTGTTCATATATTTTGCAGTCTGTTGTTTGGCACAAATGCATAGAATTCCTTTGCCTTCTTGGTGGATTGACTCTTTTGTCATTACATAATTATATAATATCCTTTTCTGTCTCTGGTAATTTTCTTTGCTTTGATGCCTAATTTATTCAATATTATCATAGCCACTTCTGCTTCCATTGAATAACATTTTCATGACACACTGTTTCTCATTGTTTTACTTTAAACCTGCATATAACATTATATTTGAAGTGAGTTTCTTGTAGAATGTGAATAGTTGGGTCTTGCTTCTTAAATCTGCTCTACCAATCTGTGTTTTAATTAGTATACTTAGACTATTTACATTTAATGTAGTTATTTATATGTTATGGACTAAGTCTTCTATTTATTTTTATTTATTCTCTGGTTTTCATTTCTGTTTCATTTTCCCTGTCTTCCTGTGAGTTAACACATTTTAGAATACGATTTTGATTTATCTATAGTGTTTTTGAGTGCATGTCCTTCTATAGCTCTTTTAGTGTTTGCTCTAGATATTACATTACATATATATGTCATATATATGAGTGTGTATGTGTATGTATGTATATATGTACACATATATACAAGATATACATATATATGAGATATACTATATATATATATCTTATCACAGCATACTGATATTTTCATTTTGCTAGTTCAACTAAAGTATAGAAATCTTACCCTCCCTCATTTGTAATACAATTGTTTTAAATATATCCTCTACGTATTTTTAGAATCATATCAGGTAGCAGTGTTATAATTTTTGTTTCAACTGTCAAACATAATTTAGAAAACTCAAGTGAAGAAAAGCCTATTGTCTTTAGCTATACTTTGTTTACCCGCTCTTTCTCCTTTCCTGATATTCCAAGGTTTCTTCCTTTAATCTTTCCTTTTTATTTAGTGAACTTTCTTTAGCTATTCTTTTAGGGTAAGTCTACTGGTAACAACTTCTCTTAGTTTTCCTTCATTAAGAATGTCATTATTTTTCCTTCATTCTTGAAAGATATTTTCTCTGAGTATTGAATTGCGAGTTGACAGTTCTTTTCCTTTAGCACTTGAAAAATATGATAGTACTTTATTCTGACCTATATGGTTTCTGGTTCACTGTCATTCAAATTTCTTTTTCCTGTAGTAAGGGTATCAATTTTCTCTGGGTGCTTTCAAATATTTTTATCTTTAGTTTTCAGATTTTTGTTATAATATGTCTTGGCATGTATTTCTTCAGGTTTAACTTATTTGGAATTCATCCAGCTTCTTGAATCTGTAGGTTTATGCTTCTTACAACATATGAGAAGTGTTCAGCCATTATTTATCTGAATACATTTTTTTCTTTTAAGCTCTGCCCTCTTTCTCCTCTTCTTCTGGAATTCCAATGACATGAATGTTAGGTCTTTGTTACAGTCCCACAGGTCTCTGAAATATTTTTAGTTTTCTTCCCTCATATTTTTTTCTGTGTTGTTCAGATTAGGTAATTTTGATTATTCTGTATTTTAGTTCTTTGATTCTTTCCTCTCTCCCCTCCATTATGCTGTTAGACCCATATACAGAGTTTTTTATATCTGTTATTGCATTTTTCAAATCTGCAATTTCTACTTGGTTCTTTTTTACATCTTCAATTTATTTGCTAAAGATTTCTATTTGTTTCAAACATGCTCATAACTGTTGAAAGATTTTCATCATGGCTTCCTTATATCTTGTTGGATAATTCTAACATCTTCATCATCTCAGTGTTGGCTGCTATTTATTTATTTTTTTCATTGAATCTGGTAACTCCCTGGTTCTTGGCATAAGGAGTGACTTTGATTGAAACCCAGACATTTTTGCCTCATGTCACAAGACTCTAGATCTTTTAAAATCCTTTTTTTCTTTCAAACTGGCTTTTTATGACCCTGCTCCAGAATGGAAAAAGGGTGTGTGTGTGCCACATTGTTACTGCAAGGTGAAGGCAGAAGTCCAGATTTCTTATTTAACCTCCATTGATAACAAAGAGGAACTTCTAGTTACTTCTATGTGGCTGTGTGTACTGGTTGCCCAATTGTCTTCGCTAACATTGTGGGGGTGGGGAGTGCTTTACCAGATAGGAACTAGCAGTGATGGAAGTGTCAGTTCCCTACTTGGCCTTCTCTGACACCACCTAGTGGGAGTGTTGAGCGACTCATTACATTATCACAAGGGTGAAAACTGAGGTTCCTATCAGGACTTTGCTGATGTGGGTGAGGGTATGGCCATGTTATTTTTATGTGTTTTTGGCTGGGTAGAGTGGTTATTGTCTAAAATTTTGTGTCTTGCTAAGTTGGTCTTTTTTTTGTCCTTTGGCTAAAAAGAGCAGGAATTTGTTAGGGTTTTTACAAATCTGTGTCCACTGATGTTTCTGCGTTGTTGGCTTCTTTAGTTCCAACCTTGAGATGTGGGAGGCAAAAAGAAAACCAAAGGAACTAATCACCTTGTCATTTTTGGGCCTTGACATATCTAGCTTATCTGCCTTCTTCTCTCCAACTTTCAAAGTCTTTATGGTTTGTTTTCTATACAACTTCCAGGGAATATTTTTTAATTTAGTGGCAACCATAGGAAAAAGTACATCTCCTCTATCTTTCTGAAAGTAAAAGTCTGTGTCTTATTTTAAAAATAAAACCTTTTATTATACAACTGGGATAATAAGAAAAATCCTCAGAGGATCCTCAAAATCTACAACATAAACCCGATCTACTATAGTACCACAGTCCTAAATCTGGCCTCTCTCCTGGTGAACTACTAATCCCAAGTCACAGAACTTTCTGTTTTAACGGGCTACTGGGAAACCTAGAATTGCGTATCCAGGGATCTTTAATTATTAGGGGCAAAGGAAACCATTTTCAGACAGAAAATGAAAGTTTTACTATACTAGACCATAATTAAATTTCTAAAGAACTTGTTTCTCATAAAAAAGAAAGTGATCACAGAAATAGGGTCTAAAATTTCAGAGAGAATAGTGGTCAGAGAAAAATATCAAATAGTAGTAAAATGAAGCACTGATTGTAAAATAATAATTGGAAAAGTGTGAAAGGCAGAATGGTCACTCAAAGGTTCTATGCCTTAATCCCTGGAACCTGTGAATATGTTATCTTACTTAGCAAAAGGGACTTCACAGATGTGATTAAAGGTTTAAAACTTGAGATGGGGAAAGTAACCTGGAATATCCAGGTGGACCCAATCTAATTACACTATTACTTAAAAGGAGAGAACCTTCCCGAGTGCATTAGAAAGATGAGATGGAAGAAAAAGGAGTGGAGAGACATCCAAGCATAAAAGGTACTTGATATGCCATTGCTGGCTTTGGGGAAAGGGGCCAGGAGCCAAGGAATGTGGGTGATTTCTAGAAGCTGGGAACAGTCTCCAGCTCACAATCAGGAAGGAGATGAAGATCTCAGTCTTCGAACTCGAAGGAACTGAATTCTGCCAACACTCTGAATGAGCAAGCAAACAGCTCCTCCCCTAGAGCCTCCAGAAAGAAATGGAACCCTGTCAACTCCTTGATTTTAGCTTGGAGAGATGCATGCCAGACCTCTGACTTACAGAACTGTATGATAAGGTGTGAAGTTACTGGTAATTTGTTATGGAAGCAGTAGAAAACTAATACACAGTTGTAAATAATTGCAAGATAGAAGACCTAAAATACAAGACTATGTAATATGTAAGTTGGTGGAGGGTTATAAGAGTAAAATATTCTTAGGAAGGTAAATACATTAATTACAGACTATACTCATTTGCGACTCTACCTTAAAATTTTAAGGTAACCCATATATATCTATATCTATAGATACATATATGGAGATATATCTCTCTATATATATCTATAGATATCCATACATATATCTATATAGATATAGACATATATGGATATCTATATCTATATCTATATATATCTATATATATATAAATCCATATATATATAGGATAAGGATGTATGACTTGTGAAACATGGGAAGTAGTGTAATAACAAAACTGTTGCAATAAATTTTAAGAAAGGCAAGAAGGGAGAAGCGAAGAAAGTAGAAGAAAGAGAATAAAAAAAGATGGAAGAAATGATTGCAGAAGGCTAAAATTAACCACTAACAGTCACATTATCAACTGAATAGGAAACTATAAACTAAAATGGCACATCCACTAGTTTGTCAAAACATTTTGAAGTTTGATAATACTAAGATGCGGGAGAAGACATAAAGCAGCCAAAACAGACGCTGTTGGTGGGAATTTAAGTTGTTTTGATCAAAATGTAAAATAATTTGGAATGTTCTAGTATGATTGAAAAGATGTGCATACTTCTAGGTATATCCCATGGAAAACTATCAGACATTTATCTGAGAGATATTTATAAGAATTGTTATTGTATAATAGTGTTGTTTATAATAGCAAGTATCTAGAAACAACTCGTGTCCAATTAAAAGGGAAGAGGTATTGAATAACATTATATCAAAATTATACAGAGGTGGAAATAAGCTAGAGCATAATCACCAATATAAAATCCACATACATGTCGTCAGAAAGTGAAAAAGCAAGCTGAAGAATATATTTTTTACGATACCATTCATATAAAGATTTTTAAAAAAATGCAGTATCATAAGGTTTTGGGATAAATGCGTAAGTCTGAGAAAGAGGAAAGCAGTCACGAATATCAGGGACCTGGCCTGATACTTTCAGCTAGGCCTGATGCTTTTAGGGGCTGGCCTGGCACTCACACCTATGACATGGTATTCTGTTTAACAAGAACAACTTCATAGGGCAGCATATCACATATTCTGCGACTATGATGGAGACAAAAAATAAGACTATATAATTTGTCTAAGCAAAAACAAGGTCACTGTGAGAGCCCTGAAATATCAAATCTGTCTTTCTACCAGCTAATATAAATGAGTTCTGCTTCTTTACCAATTATAGCTTTAGTCTCCTTCCAGTTTTTTCGCCTTCCAGATAAGGTTTATTTAGATATCTAGTCATAGAATTATTCTTGCTCCCTTATAGCACTCAATCCATGCAAAGTCCATTTATTAAAACTCCTTAAAAATCATCTAATACATTATTTATAACGTCATTTCTGATATCCTTACTGAGTTGCCCATGGTTGCATTCTCCCCATCTCCAATGAGTAACAAACCCAACTTGCTCAAGTACGAGTGTATTACTGGTGGTTTGTGGCTGAAAAGCATGGACAAGTCAAATATACAAAGAAAAACAAGGAATTACAAACAAAAGTTTAGAAGAGGGTTTCCACTTGTAAATGGAGATGTAATTTATTTAATAACAAATGGATGATGGTATTTACTACATGCCAGGAAACGTTACACTGTTCCAAGTACTTAACAGATATTAAGTTATTTAATTCTTACAAAACCCATGAGGTAGGTATTCCAGTTATCCCCATATAGAGAAACTGAGTATGAAGTTGCCCTCAGTTACATAGCTAAGAAAGCATAGATTTCAGATTCACATCCAAGCAGTCTGGCTCCATAGTCTTCAGTGTGTATGTACCTCTAATTACTACTCCATGTAATCTTGGAAGGGTACATGACGGGGTTTCAACAACATATGTCTAGCTAAATACACAGGCACACAATAAGCATATTTATTTAATATAGATCATAATTAAAAATACATTTAATGAGGGTTAATATAGTGTCATAGTAACATAATAATATGATTGAGGCTATCAAGATAATCACATATCAAACCTAGTGGTCTATCAATGAAAATTATTCTGACTTTTGTGCTGCAGTTAGAAATGGAAACTAAATTTTCCTTCTGCTAGACACCAATAACTACCTAATTAAATTAGTATTAAAATGGGATATTCTGCACGTATACTGATAATAGTGAGCACTTACATGGCATTTACTAAAGAAATTCTTTTAGTCTTCACAGAAATCTCATGAAGTAGGCACAACTGTAATCCACATTTAAGAATTAAGAAACTGAGGCTAGGTGTGTTGGCTCACACCTGTAATCCCAAAAACTTGTGAGGCCAAGGCAGATGGATTACTTGAGGCTAGGAGTTCAAGGCCAGCCTGGCCAAATGGCAAAACCCCATCTCTACTAAAAATACAAAAATTAGCCGGGCGTGGTGGCACACTTGGGAGGCTGAGGCACAAGAATTGCTTGAACCCAGGAGGCAGAGGTTGCAGTGAGCGAGGTCACAGCACTACACTCCAGCCTGGGCAACAGAGCGACTCTGTGTCAAAAAATACAATAAAATAAATAAGAAACTGATGCTCAAAAAGATTAAGTAATTTTCCCAAGGTCACACAGTTAATTAGCAACAGTTGAAAGCTGACTTACCCACTATGTTACACTATAATATGGCAGTTAGTAGAAGACATGTGCTTCCCCCAGTTCCCACCCAACTCCTGGAAGTCTAGTACAGAGAATAGTTTGACTAGAATGATACAAGTTTTCAAAACAGACTATTTGGTTATTTTATGTGGACCAGTGCAAAATTTGGTAGAGATATTCATCTGAAAACGAATCCCCAGTATTTTACTTAAAAAGCAACTTATATTCTCATCCATTTTAAATATCTAATCTTTCAAAGCTAAATCTTTTTTGTTCTAAGGCTCTCAAATGTACAAATGTACATTTAAAAAATTTTTCTAAATCATAAAAATATATCTTTGGATTCTCAGACTATTTTGAATCAGAGATCTCACACAGTCTACTTCAGACCAATTTGAATAATGATATACCTTTTCTGTGGTCATTCAAAAGATATATTGGTGCTCAAAGGTTGAGTAAAATGCAATAAATTTAATAATTCATTCATCCATTTAGCAAAACAGCTGAGCATTTCAGGCACTCAGAACCTCCTGATATGTATTTTTTTTCCATTGTCATCCCTGTAAATCTACCTTTTTCTTAAATTAGCATTTTATTTCCTTAAACGAACTTATTTGATTGCTAATTCACAATTACAAGGAAATTCTCTTGGATTTAAGTCTTAATTTCTGTATAGGAACTGACAAAACTTTATTATTAAATATAAGGGTGCTTGATAACAAGAGATTCCACAAACTGACAAATGAAATTAGATACAAATGGCTTTCTGTTCCCTTTCTATTTTTTAAAAAAAATTTTTCAGTAAGTTAAAATAAATGTTAAGTGCTTACTCTTTGCAAGGTCCTGCCATTATGTTAGGCGTTATATGCCGAAGGGTGTTTTGGTGTCAATGGCACTAGTGGTGCATTTTTGATATTTTGTTTTTACTGTTTTGTCTTTCTTAGTTACAACAAGTGTGTGGTAGTGATTTCAGGTATGTTTTACCAAAGCAGTTTTAATTTCAAGAAGGTTCTATGGATGATTCGCTCAAAGCTTACTTAGACCTTAGCTAGAGTCACTAAAAATTCACTCAGTAATTGGTGTCAAGCAAATAAAGAAAGCTTTTATCCTGAAAATTAATGAAATTCCATGTTACCAGTGATTGCTCAAAACTTTTTGGAGATGTTCCTGTACTAAACTTGAATCACAGAAATTTATTTCCTCTTGTCTTTCTCAGCCTGGTTAATATAATGGTGACATAAACCCCATCATACTTAAAAAAATAAATAACACATTGTTTTCAAAGCTCATACATTTATTCCTCAATCAATTTTGAGCCATATTTAAAACAATGCTTGAGAATTATCTCTTGGTATTTAATGTGCTTCAAAGCTCACTGCCAGTCCTTTTTAGCTACGATAACTCATTATTAAGTTTATTTTCTTTTATTTTTGAGACGGAGTGTCCCTCTGTCTCCCAGGTTGGAGTGCAGTGGCGTGATCTCAGCTCACTGCAACCTCCGCCTCTTGGGTTCAAGAGATTCTCCTGCCTCATCCTCCTGAGTAGCTGGGATTACAGGTACGCACAACCATGTCTGGTTGATTTTTGTATTTTTTAGTAGAGACAGGGCTTCATCATGTTGGCCAGGCTGGTCTCAAACTCATGACCTCAGGTGATCCGCCCTTCTCAGCCTTCCAAAGTGCTGGGACAAGAGGCATGAGCCACGATGCCCAGCCATTGAGTTATGGTTTTTAATTAGTCTTTTGTTCTTTTAAACCAAGACATTACACAGTTTATTTAGGAAGCATACATGAATTGTACTTGAGTTCATTTTCTATATCATAATCAATATCTTCAGTATCCAATCAACTACTCTGTGCAGTTCATGAATTGATAGCCATTATTTTCATCCCTGGCCATCCTGCTTGATCATAGATCGCATTCTCTTTGCACGTGTTCATGCTTGCTGCTTGGATAATTTCTTGAATTGTGGTGAGGTCACAAATCAGATTTTTAAAAAGTGTTTTTTCTTACACTAGACTATTTCAAAGCTAAGCTGTTCATTGGAGTGGTCACTGTCTTTGGAATCAGAATATTTTTACATAAACCTGTTGACTTTTCTGTTTATTCTTTTGGGGTTAGAGAAGGTCTAGGCTTGGTCTATTTTGGTTTACAATCGAGTGAAAGATACACTGTATACATTATATAAATTTAAGATAAGGTTCTTTCCAAATATTCGAATAAAGGATGTTTTAGGTCCAGACTGAAATCTGAAGAGCATTCCTTTTTCTTTTCTCCTCAGCTTTATATTCTAGTTTTAACTTCCCAATTATGGGTGTCGAAGACACTGCTGGTGGGGAGGGAGTTATCACGTGGACACTAACAGTGTTGTAACAGATAGGGACAGATCTCCAAGAAAGCCCTTTCCTCTACATAAAGGACTGAGCCCACCTTGCAGCTGGTCTGCTGCCTGAATGCTGCGTGTCAGCAAGTTAGGAGGATATTTGAGCAATGGGTCCTGACTGCCCTTGCCTTTAGCCTTCACTCTGCCAAGCTAGGATGCCAGTGAGCCTTGCCAGGCTCCCTTCCTAATTCTCTTACGAATATTACTCAGTCTCACGGGGGTTGCTGCTTGCCTTGGTGTCTGTTCCTCCAGTCTTATATAAATACCATCTTAGCAGACAGAAACTCCTCCCAGGGTCTAGAGTCTAGATGGGCTGTCTCCTGATTTCAAGGACAGGTATACGGTTTTCCCTATTGGTATATTCACTGGCCATTTTAGGGAATTCTAGAGAAAGGTCCATATGTCTATGCCCACAATACCATATTGCCTAGAAAATAACTCATGTCATGACTCAAATAAAATAGAACTGTGCTATTTTTAAATTATTTATAGAAATAAACATACGTCAGATAATTTCTCTCACTGACCTTGTTTTGTGTAAGAACACTTAAAAACAGTGAGATTGTTCAAAATATACATTTTTCTAACAATGTCATCATTGTTAGAATTTAAATTTCACAAATTGTATCAACAGCTTGTTGGGGATATGACTCTTCTACTATGGGGATGTAACATCTGTTGCAACACTGCAAATATGGAGAGTCTGTCTTTCCATTTTTTCTAAATAGGGCATGTTGTAGAATAGTGTACATAAAGCTCATACTGAACTCTTCCAGCATACCATTATTGACTCAAATTCTCACAATGTCCCTAACAACAAAAACAGCATTAACTGATACTGTAAATTAAAATAAGCAGTTTGGAATGTGTATGTTATCGAAAATATAATAACAAAACTGTAGCATTTAGAATTTGCGAAATTATAATCCTTGTTTCAAAGTAAGTACTGAAGAAGAATTTGAGTATCTAATCAAAAAAGTTCTGCAAACAGCTCCACGCATTTGCTGAGCAACTCCAAATATATTTATCACAAAAAAATCCACAGACTGTGGCTTAAACAAAAGAGAGTGACAGCCAGACTTCAGATTTAAAATGATGCTCTGTTGTCATGTGAAGAATTGATTGTGCAGGGCAAGGAACACAAGGATACCTGTTAGGAGACTATTCCAATAATACAGGCAAGAAACAGTGGCTTGGACTAGAAGATGATAGTGGAGGTGAAGGGGTCAGATAAATATTGAAAGTAGATTCAGGAAAATTTTCTAAGGAAATGGTTGTGGGGGTTAGAGAGAAAAGAATCAAGTATGGCTCCAAAGATTTTGGTCCAAGCAAGCAATATCTGGCTCTTGGTTGTCATCACATTGTTTCCCCTTGTTCTTGAACCCCTAGACCATGATAAGTCTATTTTCTCACACTGCTTTTTAGTTGATCAGAGTCCTTTGCTACATACAAAATTGCAAGTGACAGCAATCACCCCAATTCCTCCTCCTTGTACCTTCATTCCTGCCTTGCTTCACTCCTCCTACAACTAACCCACCTATTCCTGCAGTTGCCAACTGAATTGGCAGGTCTGAATTAAACTGCTGGGGTTGACATTTAAAAAATGGAGTTTTCAGTACTTCTGGGTTCTCCTTTTATTAGGCTAAGCATGAAGGCTAATATTCACCCCACTCATCGCAAGACACATGATATCTATGACAAGGGTCCTTAAAAAAATAGCAGTAAGGCTTCTGGGATTAAACTACTGCATGTTTCTTAAAAACAAATATGAAAGGTCAAATGTTGCTGAGTGTCAACATTGCCCGCTGAAAAATATCATTATGCAGCTTTTTGGAATGTGGCAAAGTTACTGGTGTCCCAGTCTGTGATGCATAATCATAATTTTCATGACCTATGCTCAACCTTACAACAGTAATTTTTCAGTTTTCAGTACGTGTCTCCATTACTGGGGTTTGGGGAGAGAGGTAGGAGAGAGAGAAAGGGACATTTTAAGGAAGCAGATTCCTGGGTTCTATTCTCAGAAATTCCGATTCACTACATTTGGGTTGAAATCCAGAAATATAAACTAGGGATATGGATTTTTAACATGTACTTTATGTGAATCTGATGCAGTAATGTTTAGATCACCCTTTGAGGAACACAGCTATGAAGGAGTACAGCAAAAGTTAACCACAAGGTGCTCCAAAGTACCATGGTACTACATGCATACCTATTAGAGATGCCATGTACATTCCAGAACAGAGCTGCATGCACTCTGATAAACAATTGCTTGCTATTATTGTCTTTGACCATAAGAATATGCAGAATAATTTTTTCAATGGTATTTTATTTTCTCTACTGGTGATATATTCCTGGATATTTCAGAAAGTCTATGTCCCCATTTTTACTTATGCCAACATATAAGCCGAGTTGGAATACTTTTCTCAAGTTTACACTATCTATATTCTTTTAAATAAAACTGCTTAGAAGAGTGACACCAGAAATTCAAAAACATTTGTCATTGAAAATCTCAAATCTTGCTAGGAACTCCTTCTAAATGTTTGATATTAGTGATCATATTAACTCTTTTGTGAGCTGATAAAACTGCATATCAGGCAAAGTGGATCCAGCTGTGGGAGAGTAGGGAGGGGGGGACTGACCAACAAAGTTTGCTAAAGTTGTTGTTCCTGTTTATCTCTAAGGACCAGCTCTAGGTTTGTTTTTAAGTGTCTCCCTCCAGTCCTAACTTACTAAGTAAAAGCTAATAATCCTTTAGGGCCCAATATCCCATGTATTATTCCTTTTTCATACTGCTATAAAGTACTGCCCGAGACTGGGTAATTTATAAAGGAAGAGGTTTAATTGACTCACAGTTCAGCATGGCTGTGGAGGCCTCTGGAAATTTAAAATCATGGTGGAAGGCGAAGAGGAAGCAATACACCTTCCTTACACGGCAGCAGAAAAGACAAGTGCAGAGTACAGGGGGAAGAGCCCTTTATAAAACCATCAAATCTCGTGAGAACTCACTCACTGTCACGAGAACAGCATGGAAAAAACTGCCCTCATGATTCAATTACCTCCACCTGGTTTCTTCCTTCATATATGGAGATTAGGGGGATTACAATTCAAGATGAGATTTAGGTGGGGACACAAAGCCTAACCATATCATTCCACTTACTCCAGGAAGAAATTTTATTGCTTTCTGGATTCTTGATGTTCATTCCAAATAGAGCAATAATTCTCACCCTTGGCCATAACAGGAATCACCTGGAGAGGGTTTAAAACTACCGATGCCTGGATTTCTTACCCAGACATCTGATTTAGGGTAATTGTTTTCAGGTAAGGCCTGAGCTGCAGGATATTTAAGAGCTCCTTGGGTAATTCAAGTGAACAGATAAGATTGCAAACCACAGCTCTATATAGACCCTGTTACCTCAACTTGGGATTCACCACAAGTCAGACCAGTTTTGTATATTTTGACCCTAACTCACTCCACGTCTCCCAGTCTCTTTCTCTTCTTTTCCTTTTCTCTCCCTCAAATCTTTAAGCTCTTCCTTTACTTAAAAAATGTTCTCCTTATAGATTTTAAACTATTTCACCTAATTTTTTTGGTAATTACTATTAATGAGTCCTTACATTTTATCTCACCGATTTTAACTCTAATCTCAGCACTATGCTTTTTACATTTATGTTTTTGTTGACTTCTAATCTACTATAGTCACTCAAAATCTTGTTATTTTCGTATCGTTATTCTTTTGTGAATTTAAATAGTATTTTAAGTATCATACTAATTACCTAATTACTTTTCTTTAAAACTTTATTTGCAATTCAATAACTCTAGTCCTTATCTGTTGTATTATTATTAAGTTCACTGTTCTCAGACATTTCAGATTGTTTTCTCCTCTGGACAGAAACAATGAGAGAACCCACAGCAACGTATGTGGGATGGGGAGTTCTTCACTCTGCTGACCTTCTGCATATCTCTGTAGTGTCACTGAGTATTTTCAAATATCACTTAAAATGGAATGAGTTTCTTTTCCTTAAAAACTGGAACAAGACTTTGGGAGGCTGAGGCGGGCAGATCACGAGGTCAGGATATCAAGACCATCCTGGCTAACATGGTGAAACCCCGTCTCTACTAAAAATACAAAAAACTGGCCGGGTGTGGTGGCAGGCGCCTTTAGTCCCAGCTATTTGGGAGGCTGAGGCAGGAGAATGGCATGAACCTGGGAGGCAGCTTGCAGTGAGCCGAGATCGCGCCACTGCACTCCAACCTGAGTGACAGAGCGAGACTCTGTCTCAAAAAAAAAAAAAACCAAACTGGAACAAGATAAACATGACTACTGTCACCGTTCTTATTCCATAGAGTATTGGAAATAGCCAGAGCAATCAGGCAAGAGGAAAAATAAAAGGTATCCATATTGGGAAAGAGGAAGTCAAACTGTCCCTCTTTTCAGATGGCATGATTGTATATATAGAAAAGCCTGAAGTTTCCACCAATAAAACTCTTAGAACTGACAAAAATAAAATTTCAGTAAAGTTGTAAGATACAAAATCAATATACAAAAATTGATGGCTTTTCTATACATCAAAATGTACTTATTGAAAAAGAAATCAAGAAAGCAATCCCGTTTACAATAGCTACAAAAAAACCCCTACACTCCTATCTCTCACCACACACAAAAATCAACACAAAATGAATTAAGAACTTAAACATAAGACCTGAAACTATAAAACGACTAGAAGAAAGCAAGGAAATGCTTCAGGACATTGGTCTAGGCAAAGATTTTATGGTTAAGACTTCAAAAGCACAGGTAACAGAAACAAAAACTAATGGGACTACATTAAAATAAAATGTTTCTTCAACAGAGTGAAGAGACAACCTCTGAAATGGGAGAAAATATTTGCAAACTACTCATCCAACAAGGCACTAACATCTAGAATATACAAGGAACTCAACTGCAATAATAATAATAACAACTCCATTAAAAAGTGGGCAAAGGGCCTGAATAGACATTTCTTAAAAGAAGACATACAAATGGCCAACAGATACATGAAAAAAATGCTTGACATCACTACTCATCAGGGTAATGCAAATCAAAATCACAGTGAGAGATCATCTCATCCAGTTAGAATGGCTACTATTAAATTGAGAAAACATAAGAAATGCTGACAAGAATGAAGAGAAAAGTGAACAAGAGTTCCTTGTTGGTAGGAATGTAAATTGGTGACTTTGGACAACAGTGTTGTGGTTTCTCAAAAAATTAAAAACAACTACCATACAATCCAGCAATCCTACTATTGAGCATTTATCTAAAGGAAAGAAAATCAGTATATCAAAGGGATACCTGCATTCCCATGTTTATGGCAGCACTATTCACTATTTATAGCCAAGATTTGGAATTAACCTAGGTGTCCATCAACAAATGAATGGATAAACAATATTTGGTACATGTACACAATGGTATACTATTCATCCATACAAAGAAATGAAATTATGTCACTTGCAGCAACATGGATGAAACTAGGCTGGGCACAGTGACTCACATTGTAATCCCAGCACTTTGGGAGGCTGAGGTGGGTAGATCACTTGAGCCTAAGAGTTGGAGACCAGCCTGGGAAACATGGCAAAACCCCCTCTCTACAAAAAGTACAAAAATTAGCTAGGCATGGTAGTGTATGCCTGTAGTCCCAGCTACTCAGGAGACTGAGTTGGGAGGATTGCTTCACCCAGGAAGCTGAGGCTACAGTGAGCTGTGACCCTGCCACCACACTCCAGCCTAGGTGGCAGAGCAAGATCTTGAAAAAAGAAAAAAGAAACTGGAGGTCATATGTTAAGTGAAATAAGCCAGGCACAGAAGGACAAATAACACATGTTCTCATTCATATGGTGGGAGCTAAAAAGAGTTGATCTCATGGAGGTAGAAAGTAGAATGATAGTTACCAGAGACAGAGAAGGGTAGTGGAAAGAGGGGGATGAGAAGAGGATGGTTAATGTGTGCAAATACACAGGAGTAAATTCTAGTTTTCAATAGCACAGTTGGGTGACTTTAGTTAATAATTGATGGTATATTTCAAAATAGCTGGAAGAGAAGATTTGAAATGTTCCCAACACAAAGAAATGATAAATGTCTGAGATGACAAATATCCTAAATACCCTGTTTTGATCATTATACATTGTATATATGTATCAAAACATCACAGTACCACATAAATATGTTCAATTATTGTGTGTCAATAATAAAAATGGGCTTGCTTTTTAATATTTTACATCATTCAAAGTTTACATAAAGAACTACCATTTTAAAATCCTTTTAATTGGACACAAAGAACCATTGAACATGCAGGAAAAAATGTCAGCATTGCTACCCAGCCAGGAGGGACTGTAGGGAGACAGCGGTGGGTCGGGGTGGAGAGGGATTTAAGCCTCTATTTTCCCCTTGATGGGAGACCCGATTGGCGTGAAATGTGAAAAGAACTCTTGAGAGGATATTTAGAGGTAGATCCAAAACAAGGTATCTGGTATCATATGTATTCCATTTAGTTCTTGTATTCTTATTTTGGGGTTATTTCTGTCTCCATTCTTGATGGAGTCCTCAGAGGACTCCCAGCACTTCTTGGCTGTGACTCAGCCTCCCAGAGTGCTGGGATTAAAGTCCTCACCTGCTGATTCTTATATCTAGGCCATCTCATGGTATGTTTCTTCTGACTGCCTTTTTCCCTCCGTCAATAATGGGTCTTTTTCTTCTCCTTTTTTCATGTGTAGTAACTTTTTATTATATTTTGAACTTTGTGAACAGTATATTGTAGAGAGCCTCAATTATGTCATCTTCCTTTATAAGGTGTTAAGTTTTGTTCTGTCAAACAGTTTAATTATTGGCAGATTCTAGTGATCTTTTCAGGTTTGATTTTATTTGCATTAGAGCTAGTTCTTTTTATGTTTGAACTGTACTGTGACAGTGTGGACCTTCTGGGACCATAGTCTTTCTGAGACCTGAGGTGCTCAGGAAGTATTTTTCACTCTCACAGGGCTGGAGCTCAGCCTCTCCCAGCACTGTGCTACCTATACTATCACCTTTCAGTTCTCAAACTCACACCACAGGACCTCTGCTAGACTCCAGGGTATCACCCTGCATGTATTCAGCCAAACTCTGGCCAAGGATTCACGGTGTATCCACACTGAGACTCTTGGACTCTGTCCTTTCCCTCCAGTGTAGATTCCCCTTCTCTGTACCTTGTCCTAAAATTTCCAGCCAATTCCTAGCCCAGCACTTAGATTTCTGACTCCTTTGCTCAGCTACACCTGACACTATGCTTGTCTTCACCTCCCTCTGTGGCAAGAAAGAGTTCCCAGTAGCAGATGGAGGCAATTTTGAAGCTCAGTTCACTGTAATCACGGTCTTCTGTGGCTTGTTGGCCAATGCCTAAAAACAGCTGCTTTATATAATTTGTTAAATTTTATAGTTGTTCTTATGGAAGGGTTCCATTTATTCTCTTATGGATAGAAGCAGAAGTCTAACAATATGTTTGCTTTCTGATTATTTTAATTATTTACTGGCTAGGCTTTGTGATATATTCTTAAATATACAAGTTTTAGGTCTTTCATCTCTCTGGCTATCAGAGAAAGGCATTTTGCTAGAGTACAGATTAGTCTGTAATCGTATTTATTGACCTTGGGTTTATTACTGAGTCAGTTTATTTACTTATTCAATAAATATTTACTGAACACATTATGTGTCACCCAGTCTGTTAATATCTTTCCCCTAAGTAGCTTTAGGAAATTTAGATTAACACATCTATTCAATCAATTCAAGATCATGGAGCTCCTACTATTCAGACACATGTACTCTGATGTTATAAAAACATGTATTTTGCCATTATAAGAGCATATGAAGGAAAAACAAGCATACCTGAGTGTTATGATTAGAGACGTCAAGTAGAAAGATCAATGCAAATTTCTCAGGGGAAAATTTTGGGCTAGATATATAAATCTGGGAATCCAAACAAAACCTAGTGATCTAAATAATATTATTACCCAGTTAATTCTCTTTCACATAACCCTATTTTAATTCTCTGCATAGTGCTTATTGCTATTTGATATTTTCTTATTTATTTTATTTCTTGGTATATAATTTTTCTCCTTCCATTAAAGTGTAAATTTTGTGACAGCAGGAATAGTGTTTGTGCTGTTCATTTCTCTATTTTCAGCATTTAGAATAGTGCCCAAGACATAGAAGACACTCAGTAAACATTAGTTCAATGAATAAATATATGGATACCTTCGTGTCATAGAAAAGGGAAACAAAAACTTTTTTTTTTTTTTTTTTTGAGACAGAGTTTCACTCTGTCACCCAGGCTGGAGTGCAGTGGCACGATCTCGGCTCACTGCAAGCTCCACCTCCTGGGTTCACGCCATTCTGCTGCCTCAGCCTCCCGAGTAGCTGGGACTACAGGTGCCCACCACCACGCCCGGCTAATTTTTTTTTTGTATTTTTAGTAGACACGGGATTTCACTGTGTTAGCCAGGATGGTCTCGATCTCCTGACCTCGTGATCTGCCTGCCTCGGCCTCCCAAAGTGCTGGGATTACAGGCGTGAGCCACTGCGCCCGGCCAACAAAAACATTATCATACATGTGAAGTGCAGTTTTATTGTCATTAAATATAAGTAACCTTAATAGACAATTAGCTATGAGACTGAATCACTATTTAAAAGAGAGGCACATTTTCTAAAACGAATAATCGTTTAGAAGTGAGATAGCTTTTCTCTAGCATAAAACTGGCTTACAAGTAGTAACCCTATACTCTATAGTACAGTGGTTAAGATCACTGGTTCTGGGGCCAGACTTTGATTGACAATCCTGATTATGACATTTACTAGCTACATTCCTTAAGAAAATTATTTAAGCTCTTTGTATGTCCATATTAGATAATAATAGTGCTTACCTCATAGGATTATAGTGAGGGCCTCATAAGTAAATACATGTAAAACACTTAGAATAGTGTCTCACATATAATAAGCATCTATCATCCTCCTCATCCCCTCTATCATTATTATTATTACTTCAAATTAATGTATTTGGTTCTATAGACAGAAACTTGGTAATTATTTTTTTCTTGAAGGAAATACTAGAAAGCAAAATTGCTTTTTTAAAGAGATGGCATTATTGTTAATACTGGGTCTTTCTTACATCTGTTTCAGATTTTTGCTATGGGTTACAAGCCAGTGAACAGATTTAAGGACTTTGGATTTTCCTTTATCAGTACCTAGATAAACTTTTTCTTTGCCCTGCATCCAGTTAGGCCTGGATCCCCTGTAGAAGTGGGATAATATTTTATTCAAGATTATGTCTTGTCAAGCCTTTCGATTTCCATTTGAGGATGCTTATCCCATCCTCACCGCGATGATGGTTGGAAATTGTGTCTCCGCATTTAACTGCACCTAAGTAGCAACCAGAAGAGCTGTACTCCAGATACTTGTGTCAGGGGATATAACGGAACTCTCTGCCTCTATCAAAGCTCAGAGGAGGATTGCCTGAGGGAATAGCTGTACATCCATTCATGTAGTACATCCATTTTGAAGTCTATCCTTGGGTTATCCAGCTTAGTGAGACCTATAAATCTGTACCATATCATATCAACCCCCACTTATTACCCTTTACTGAATTACACTTTGATATTTCTACTAGTGGCCTATGTATAAGAAAATTGCTTAAAGAAAAAGCTTCCTTATAAAATTCATTATGGTGTTTATTGTAAAGATGTTAATAAGGTTGTAATTCAACACAGTTACAGTGTCTTTTTTATGAAGGCCCACTGGTGAATTTTCTTTCTGGCTCTAGAACCAGAAATCATGGTGCTTCTCATTTACAACTGATTTCTGTTGCCTAATGGGCACTGAAAATTTCATAATTAATGCAGTGTTCCTTTCTACATTGGCTATTACAAGCTTAGAGCCAGAAGTTGTGGCCTACTTTAAGAAATTCACAGAATTTTATGATACACATTTTGTGCATCATCCTTATTATATTCATTATTGGTTTGATATCCTCTTTCTACTAGCATTTTTCCTTTGCCCCACACTCCTCATCCATTTATTCTTAAAATTACTTCATTTCCCTTTAGTGTTGGTATTTATAGACAATAAAGTGGGACATAATATTAAAAATCACAGCATTGAATGCAAGCGATTTCTTTTCTAACTGTGCATAAACAATGCTTGATGAATTCCAGTCACTCTGAAGCCATCAATTTGAGTTATTTTCCCATAAAGAATATCTACTATGGGGAAATCTACATATTTTTACAGAAGACAATCATTGCCCTATCTAGAGGACACTGCATATAGCACAAATGCATATTCACATGGAAAGAGTCACTGTGATTCATAGCTAGCCGGTCTCAGCTTGATTCTGATAATGTCAAGTGTGGGATAGAGAGTAATTCATACCAGGTGACTTGATACTATACATCAAAGGTATCTTTTCAGTTGAACTGTATGAAATTGCCACTAATTGACAGATCCTGACCTACAAAAATAGCAATATCATATGGTTCAACATAACACTGGTTCAAATAACTGTGAACAAGACTCCATATTGACCTTATAGAATCATGTCACAGAATGAACTTAATTGCGTTGGCTCCTATAAAGGGCTTAAATTATGCTTTTCCCTTCAATTTTCTTTTATAAGAAGTAGATTTCTAGGCCATTTTTGTTTATTTTTGCAACAGAAACATTATCAGCTAATATGATGCGCTTCTGATGATTTTGATAAACTTATAGACAGCTATTATACCCAAGGCATTTATTCTGAAGCAAATTCATAGGGGAAGCGAGTATGCTTGGAATGAGCTTACACTTTAGAGTCAAAAACAAGGCATTAAGTCCATGTTTTGTCACTGATTGTTTCAGTATGTCTGAGAAAATTATTCTCTAATTATCAGGTTAGTCATGTATTAATGGGAAAACACTATCTACCACAATATGTTGGATACTTTTCTTACCCCCTTGTTATAGATTTGCAGAGGGCTTTGATAAATAAGTCAATAGCTTTCCTAGTTAAAAACATAACTGTATTTTCACAGTACTTCTGGGATTCTTAATGAAGTAGAAACTTGATTGATCCAAGACTTTCTAAACAGATCTAGCTGAGCACATGTAAAACAATAAAAGTGTTTTCTAAACTCTATTTTATTTACTTTTTTTTTGAGACAGAGTCTGCTCTGTCACCCAGGCTGCAGTGCAGTGGTGTGATCTTGGCTCATTGCAACCTCTGCCTCCCAGGTTCAAGCAATTCTTGTGCCTCAGTCTCCTGAGTATCTGGGACTACAGGCATGTGCCACCACACCCGGCTAATTTTCGTATTTTTAGTAGAGATGGATTTTCGCCATGTTGACCAGGTTGATCTTAAACTCCTGGCCTCAAGTGATCTGCCCGCCTCAGCCTCCCAAAGGCCTGGGATTACAGGCGTGAGCCACCATGGCCGGCCTCTAAACCCTATGTTTTTATGTATCTAGTTGCTATAATTATTATTTTAACAACAAGGGCTAAGTTTTCCCAGGCATAAAGCTGCCTATCCAAGGGCATTTTAGATCCCCAGAAATCCTGTGGGATATCAGGGGCAGATGGATCAGTGTGGCATCCCAAGTTTGAGCAATGGTGAAAGTGTTGTTTTAGAGTAACCTAACAATCCGAGGGTTACTACAAGCATCTTCGTCAGAATTCTTCAGCAATGGAGTACTACTTAAAATTCGCAAGGCTTCTGAATCACAAAGGAAAGGAGGCTGTAATTATTTTGACTACCATAACTATAGAAGTAAAATTAATTATATTTATTCTTATTCTAAAATAATACAATGAAAGCTTTAGAAAAGGTCTATTTTTTTCCCAAGAAAGGAACAATTTTGTATATAATGGTAGCCTATGGCAGGATTTTAACACATACTGTAAAGAGACAGTATTATTTGCTCTCCATTATGTTTCTCAACTAGCAAGCTAGTGTACAATTAGCCTTTATTGCATGCTAAAGATTTGGAGTGAAACTGTTATTTAAAAAATTCCCTTTTCTCAATTCGACCAGAAAAGTAAACACATAAACAAAAGCAATTAATATTCATTTGGCATATAATAAATGCAAGGCCTTATGCTAGGAAATGATTTACATATGTTACATATGTCATCTCATTAAGCCTTTGAAAAGGAAAGAAAAGCATAAGAGATAAAGAATGAATTAGTGCAAAAGATAGGTTAATTCAAAATGAAACCTTATAAATTAAATGTCCAGGAAGTCAACATCCTCTAACTGAAGGCATTTCTCTGTCTTTTTAAAAGATATTTCCAAAGAATACAATTAGCAAATGTACCCAGACCTCTGCTAAGAATGATAGGTTGTACTAAAGAAGTTTAGGGAAGGATAAAACACTATGCCCTCTTTCAGAAGCTTTAAATCTTGGGAAGTTGGCATGAATAGAATATAATCATATGAAATCAAATGGCAAATCAAGAAATATAGCAGAAAAGGGCTATACAGGCTTTGGATAAAGGAAGATGATTAAGGTCTTGCAGTTTGAAAAAGATTCTTTAAAAGAGGAGATATTTGGATAATTGGGACAATGGTTGAAGGCGTTTCAAGGCAGAAAATAGAGGAGTAGCAAAAGAAAAGGAACTGAAATAAATAGCACTGGTTTTGCTTCAATGGATAGGTAATGCTTAGCTTAGAGAGAGTTCTTGTACATCCACAAATACAAAACAGCTTCCGACACCGAGAAAATGTAGCTTTGTCAAGCACAGAAAATGTAAAATTGTAAAGAGGTACAACCAGTGCATATAATTACAAGAATATAGATTACTACTTTGAGTTCTTGAATTGCATTCAATGTGCAATTTTTTTCTTAAATTAGTTTCGCCAATAAGAGGCATTTTTAGTGGATTTCAAACTTAGAATATGAGCTGTATCCTTGTATTTTGAGCACATTTTTGTGTGCAATAAATGATGAGACCTTTCCAAGATGAATCTGTTGTTATGGTTTTCTTTTCCCATTGCTATTCTCCTTGGTTTATTTCCCTTTTTATTGCCCATTGCTTTTAGAAAGAATAAATATTAATGAGTTCTACAATGTAGTTTGCACTCCTCTGTTAACACTGGAGAGAGTAGCTACTCCCTATTGAGCAATCATCAGCAAGGCAGGGAACAACCAGCCCTAGCCACAAACCATTTCTTTCACATCTTTAGATAGCAGGAGTGTGCCTCTGAAAAAATGCTATTCATTCACCAGTGCACATTCCTGAGTGCTCATTTCAAAATTCCTCCTGGCGCTATCATTCATCTACAACGAACTCGATGAAATAAGTGCTTAAGGGTTACAAAAAGCATGGATACTATAGTCACTTGATAGTGTCAGGTTAGATGACATTTTATCCACCATCTTTCTTTCATTAATGGAAGGTCCTGTATTAACTGCTATGGCTTCTTTCCATCTCAGGTTACAGGTATGAAGTAAGATGAAACAGTATCTATCCTTCCCTAATTTCCCAGCTTAAATACTAGCAAAGTATTGTGAGTGTCTAAAGATTTAGAGCTCAGGGATCTAAAACTGGGGGGTCAAAGAATGTAGAAAAGACTAATATTATTACTGAAAGGTCCAGTTCACTTTGGAAAATATATAGTGACTTTTTCTAGTCATTCCATTCTTCCCAGTCGTACCTCTAGAACTATGGGGGAAACAAGGCTTTTCAAGACACAATGCATGTGTTTCTGTTTCTCATCTTAAAGTAGTCATTCTCACTGGCTGTAATAGAGGCCAAAAAGCTATGTTAGAATTAGGGGTAGATTTACTGAGAAGCCCATGAAGCTTAAGGTTTGGGCCCTTCTAAGGCCCTGGCAGAGATGTTAGTGAGTGATTTTGAATTTGGAATTTTGCAATCTGGCTTTTTAAAAAAAATAATAATTAGCATTCTCTAAATTGCATAAGCTTTGGGGCCCAAAAGACTCTCATTAGCTGTATGGTAAAATCAACTCTTGATTATAATCAATGACAATCCTTATAAAAAACAGATTCCTGCCTCATTCAGGACCTACAGAATTACAACCCCAGTGGGTAATATCCAGGAATGTCTGCATTTTCTTAAAGCATCCAGGTGATTCTTAAACTATATTTTGAGGATATATGCTTTAGAGAAAAAAAATTCACCTGAGGAATAAGGGTACAGGTTTGTTATTAAGGACGGACCATGGTGTAGTGCACTCTCAGGGATTAGACAGCCCCAAACTGACAGATCCATACAAGTCACCCTATGTCAGCCTTGTGAAGGGTCAGTCTAAACTCCAAGTACACAAAGCTATAACTTCAAGGCTGTTATCAGGCTATAAGCTTCCTGATGACAGGTATCAAGTATACTTTTTAAAAAAATCACTGTAAAATACTATGAAGCCATTAAAAGAATGAAATCATATCCTTTGCAGGGACATGGATGGAGCTGGAGACCATTATCCTTAGCAAACTAAGACAGGAACAGAAAACCAAATACTGCATGTTCTTAAAGGTGGAAGCTAAATGATGACAACACATGGACACATAGAGGGGAACAACACACACTGAGGTGTTTTGGAAGATGGAGGGTGGAAGGAGGGAGAGGATCAGGAAAAATAACTTAACTAATGGGTTCTAGGCTTAATATCTGGGTGATGAAACAATCTGTACAGCAAACCCCCATGACACAAGTTTACCTATGTAAATGAACATGCACTTGTATCCCTGAACTTGAAATACAAATTAAAATAAAATAAAAACATAAAAAATTATATCTTCAACATCTAAATCAGTGGTGTAACCTAATAATTGTTCAATAAGTATTTGTTGAGTGAATGAAAGAATAACAAGTGAGATACCTGAATTTGCAACCCTTCCTCTACTGTAATTGATGGTCAGAAAAATAACACTTGGGAGAATGAACATAGAATGAGTTTAATATTAAATCCTTGCAAGTGTGTGTTCCCGACTTACACATTTAATCTTTGAAGCAACCAAATAATTAATATAATGTCTTAATAAATGTAATTAATGTTGTTATTACCATTATCATCATTGTTATTACTACTTTTTAATAGTGGGCATTTGGGACTTAACTGGGTATTTATACATACTCATTATACTTCATATTGTTAGAGATATTCTATTGTTTGTAGTCTATTAAAATATTTCTGTGTCACAAGATTATTATCCAATATTTTATTATTAGCTTAATATTACTCATATACTTTATTAGTACATCATCCATGACTTTGTACAAGACACCAATATACACCATGAATTTTATAATCTTGTCTGGGTAATAATTTCTTTGCCAATGTCATTTTTGTCTTTTCCATTAGCAAACTGGGAAAAACTAGAATGATAAAAAGAGAGACAGGTTTGAAATACTCATGAATTTTCAGATGTTTCTATCCTTCAATTTTAGAAGTTGGCAATTGCTTTCATGCTTCATTGAACAATATCAATTTGGTAACATGATTGCTTCTGAATTTTACATTTGTAAAGATTATCCTTCACTCTAAAAATATTGGAGAAAATTCTGGGAATTTTTTTATTATCTAAGAAAATGTTCTATCAAATGCCGTTTAATTGATCCAACCTCTTATTCTCCTGAATAGTTTTGACACTGTACACATATATGGCAAATTAATCTTATGTTATTTCCTTGAAAAAATATGATTTTTACCTGTGCTTTGTATATAAAGGTGCCATTATTGACTAGAAAATATTAATACACAGTGTGATCTGTTAGTCTGCTTACATATTTTCCAGCGGTGGTGACTGTTTGAACTCAATAGTCCACACTCTTAGTTTGGTCACTGTAAACATTTGTAATACAGCTGATTTGTCTCTCAGATGCAGTTTATAGTTAAAACAAAATAATTTTCTGTAATAATCTTTTACTCTGACATTTTAGAGCTCCAATTCTAGTCTTTATCTGGTATTAGATAGTCCATGTAAAAAAATCGGTATTTTTTTCTTATTTAGTACTTCTATTAAATTGATTAAATTTTATCCAGTCTCTTTCATTTTTTCTATTGGATTGGAACAATACATATGCACATTACTTAATTATTAATACTTGATTATATTAGTGTATAATAATACATATACAATATATTAATAGTTATTAAAACCAAAATATGTATTATTACTTAATAATTATGCTTAAATGTCTAACATGCATAATGTTAGTAAAATAGAAGGGTGTTCAATATTTCCACCTTTTTCCTAAACAATACTCTCCTTATTGTTTCGTATCCTATATTATTTTTGTTCATCAACTAAATGCACATTATAATATTAGTATTGCTTCATACATATCTCTGCTTAATTAGACTATCCATGTGTTTACCAAATTCTTTGCTCATCTTTGATCAATCTTTCTTGGTTTGATTTCCTTCTTAAATATCCTTTGGCAATCTTTCAGTGAGGGTTTATTGAAGGCAATCCCTTTCACCTTTGTCTAAATTTTGCCCATACTTTTGAAAGTTAGGTAGCTGGATAAATAATTCTATGTTGCCAGTTACTTTCCTCTCAGTACTCTGAATATATAATTAGTGTTGTTTTGCTTTTCTGTAGCTGCTGAAAATTTCACTATTAATTTGCTAATTCCTTTTTAAATACTGTTTTTCTTGTCTCTATTCCTTTTAACCTATCTTTGTAGCTGTTGAGCTGAAATTTCACTACATTGTCCCTAGTGCGGGTATTTTATTATCCTGCTTGAAAATTCTTGTTTTTCCTAATTCTGTATATCTGTGTTTTTTACCACTCCTGGAGCATTTTCTCTCCCTTTCTTTTGATTCTTATATTCTGAACCTTCTTGTTCAACTCTGCATGACTATTATCCTCACTTTTATTTTCAACTTCTATTCTCAGTGTTGCATATTCAATTATTTCCTTATTTTTGTCTTCAGTTTGCTAATAACTGTTTAGCTCAATCTGTCCAAACTACCTGTTTATTTATTTCCAATGAATGTGTTTTTCAGTTCTAAAACTACTATTTTAAAAAATTGGTCTTTTTTATTCTGACTCATTATTTTTAATCTTGTAAAGTTTTTCCTTTAAATCTTTAATAAATTTTTAGCATTTTATGGTCTCTATCTGCTTTTTTGTTTGTTTTGAGACAGGGTCTTTCCCTGTCACCCAGGCTGGAGTGCAGTGGCACAATCTTGGCTAACTGCAATCTCTACCTCCTGGGCTCAAGAGATCCTCTTAACCTCAGCCTCCCATGTAGATGGGACTACAGGTGCATGCCATCATGCCTGGTAGTTTTTATATTTTTTTGGTAGAGACAAAGTTTCACCATGTTGCACAGTCTGGTCTCGAACTCCCAGACTTAAGTTATCCACCCGCCTTAGCCTCACAAAGTGGTGGGATTACAGGCATGAGTCACCATGTCTGGCCTCTATCTGCTATTTCTATTACAGTATTTCCAATCTTGGGAGTCTAATCTTACTGTTTGTTAGGCATTTTAAATCCTGTTTATGATGGATTATTTTTCCTTGCATAATTCATAATTTTGGATGGTGCAGTTTACAGGGGTAAATCCTGTGCCTTAGGTTAAGGTATTCTCATCTAGAGAGTTTTTGCATTTGTTTATTTCAGGCATTCTAGTAGTACCAGTGGAATGATATAATTTCTTATATTAATTTCTCAAGCTTTGCAGTTTTTGGACTCATGGAAGTAAGCATAAATTTGAAACTAAAACCAATATGAATACAGTCCCATAATTGGAATTCTTAGTGAGTCTTATTTTTTTCCTAAGTTAAGACTGAGGCTGACCTATTTAATTGTCGTCTCCCTCTACAGGTAAGTTGAGTTTCTCTACTTACTTGATTATCCTTTGAGATTAATGAAGTAATGCAGTATTTTGCCTGTATTCTCTTTCTCTGGCTAAAGTTTCTGTGTCATGCTCCTTATTGGCTTCACTCCTCCTAGGTTCCCAAAATGTGTAACCCTTTTCCTGTACCATCCCCACCCAAGGGCAACCACAGGAAGCATCAGCAGCTCAGCCTTGCTGGTTTGTTCTGGGGAATCATTTAGTTAGTCAAGACCTCAGTTCTGCCCTTAAGATCATTTAAAACAACATTGGAAAATATATATATGCACATTACTTATTAATAATTGATTATATTACTGTATAATACATAATTATACAAATATATTAGTAGTTATTAAACCAAATTTGTATTTTTACTTCATAATTACTCTTAAATTTTTAATATGCATAATGAGTTAATAAAATATAAGAGTGTTTAATGTTTCTACATTTTTCCCCAAACAATATATTCCAAATGTGTGAATCTTGACTAGGTGTTATATAAAGGCTGTTTTTTCGTGTAAGCTAGTCTGTCACATAGCTTGAATAGGAACAGAAGAGTAATTTATAAATAGGTATCTTCAGGCAAATAAAGTTAAGTAATGTGCCTAAGAATACATGCTAAGCAGAAATGAAAACCAGGTTTCCTGATTTCTATCTGGGGTTCTATTGAAAATAGCCTTAAGATGAGACGTTAAAAGACTTTTAAAGTATATACTATAATTAGAAAAGATAAAAGAAATAAAAACTGCTCTCTTAAATTAGTGTCCAAACTGAAAACAAGGTGTGTGAATCTTGACTCATGTCATTTGATCTAAGGACTAGATCATGTGTCCTCTATCCAAATTCAGAGGTGTAAAGAGTTCCATATTCAGAGATAAAAGGCAGTGTGAGTGTGAATATAGCCTCTTTGTGAAACAGAATTTAAGGAAGTGGGGGTGGATATTTGAAATATTCAAGAGATAATTTTCAGACAAATTAAAAGAGATTGTACCATTTTATAAAGGGAACAGTAAATATATCAAACAGCAAATGTTTACTAAAAACCTACCAAGTCAAAGGTATAAAGCACAGTACTCATGTTTATTTGACTTCTGAGCTGCCTCATGATATGTTTCTCTGATTGCCTTTTTGGTTGAATACTTCCTGAAGTCTCATCAGTAAGCCGTTTCTCCAATAAAAACTCTTATGTTACCTCTGGGTAGACAACTAACTACCTTAATCTAATTCCCAGCATGAGTTTTTATTACCTTTTACCCCAATAGCTGAACCTCTTGACATCTCACTTTCCATTTTGTAGTCCACTGATCACAGAGTAATTTCATAGGGTAAAAGCTGTTCTCTCCCACAAGATATACAGAGGACTGGCTAACAAGGAGGCTCTGATTCCTTTGGGGATTCCTATGTTTTAATTATTATATACAGTAAGTCCTCATTTAACGTCACCAATAGGTTCTTGGAAGCCTTGACTAATCATCGTTAAAAGAGAACTCATTTCTCCATAGGCTAATTGATATAAACAAGAGAGTTAAGTTCCCACGGCATATGTCTGGTCACAAAAACATCACTAAACTTCTAAATAAAGACCAAAACACTTTTAATATTAAACATCGAAATAAATCTAAGCTGTACATACACTTAAGAAAGATTAAAAACAAGTAAGACCATTCATTACCTAATTATTCCAGTCCAGGGTCGTGGGTGGCCAGAGCCTATTCCGTCAGTTTAGGGAGCAAGGTGGGAACCGTGGCTGGACAACACACCATCCCATCTCAGTGTGCACTCACACACACACCCACACTCACTCAGACAGGGACTCCGTAGACATGCCAGTTCACCTGATGTGAACATCTCTGAGGCATGTGAGCAAACCCAAATACCCAGAGAAAACCCATGCAGACATGGGAGAAACATGCAGACTCCACATTCCTCAGCTGAGAATCAATTTTTTTTTTTCTCGTCAATGTTATGACAAAACGTTCATGGACAAAACAGCATTATTTGAGGACCTGCCATATTATTTTCTAGTGCTTTTTACATCCCACTGTATTTACAGTGCATTGTGTTTCCAAGCTGTAGCCATCATGGGTTCTAGTCCTTTTTCATTTACCACATTAAGATGAGCAGAAAGTGGTATGCTTAGAAATGCAATAAATTATGGAGTGTTTATACTTATATTATTCTCAAAAAGTGTTCATAGCCAAACTTTATATGCCTGTTTGTATAATTATAGTATACTAGTGAAAGTTTTAGAAGTCAGTAAATTTAAAAATCTTGTTTTCCTGTAATTTACATCTACATAATGGCATTATAGAAAGTCAAAAAACATGAAATCATGTTTCTTCATGGGACAGGTTCGATATATTTTTAGCAAAATAGAAAGTAAAAATAAACCACTCCCTTTCCTAAATGACTTAAGGATTGCATCTGAGAATCTATGGAGACTCTGTTAGGTATCAGCAACCCATGGTTCCCTGATATACACTTCAGGTGGAACTATCATGTAAAATATTCTCACCTACCTTTTATTTCAAAAGTGAGGAATAGGAAAGACACAGCACAAGACTTCAACACACTCTGATATTTACTTTCTAAAATAACAGGAAAATAGCACCATAAGCATAGCCTTTCTTTTCTTTTCTCTTTTTCCAAAAAGCTTTTTTCTAAAGTGGGTTTATGTGTGGAAACCGTAGATAAAATACAGTGATAAATAATTTACTTTCCATTTAGCAATGGTGTGACTATTTTATTTTCTTATTTCTTTGTTGAGCATGAGGAAATTTGAGTTTTTTACTTATCTTTCCATCTATCCATTCACAGTTCAATCATCCATCCCTCCACCTATCTTCCCATTGATCCTCCAATCCTTTCTGCTGCTATATCTCATTCTATGTCATCATACAGGCTTATTATCTAGGCTGTCTTTCTTAATAATCCTCAATCCCGTAGACAATATCCAGATTTTAGTGTGGATTTTTAATATGTTTTCTACAGAGTAATGCTCTTAAGTTTCCTATAAGTCACTGTAAACTTCATGTTGCCTTATAACCAATACTTTCAGCTTCCCTCACTTAAAAACATGTTCGATCTGTACTAAATGGAAGAATTTCTTGAGTTACTGTGGGTAAAATCTACTTTCATTTTACTTTGAACTCTAAAAAAATCAATTTACTTCCACGCATCCAATGATCAGCAACATGTTCATCAACTTTCTAGGACTCATACAGATAACCTCCCCACAGGCAAGGCCTCTTCCTGTCATATTCTGATAAGGGTGGATTTCACGCCAGCATAAGCTGGACATTCTTCACAGCCTACTGGAAATCTGATCAGCTGGCTGAACAAAAACTGTCAAGGGTTTTACTACTGACACTGTCAGTAGGGAACTTGTCAAGCCTTTCTTCTATGGAAATGATATAGTAGAAATTCTGCTCACCTGAATATTGTGGGGGAATAGTTGTCAGGATTGGGAGGGTTACCTACAGCTAAGAGCAGTGCAATAATAAAATATAGACACTCTCCAATATCGATTAGATATATTTCTTCCTACTGTTTACAGGTGCTATCTCCAACTTAGGATATGTTCTGATGATATAATTCCACTGACACAAATAGCATACTAAATTGTGAATATTATACTAAAGACCTTGTGAGTACTTTAATAAGATACATTTTATTATTTTGGAAATTAAATGTATTAACTCCAAGGATAAGAATTTTTCTGTCCCTTATGGTGTGTGTCACTTAGTAGTACAGAATATACCAATGAGTAAAAAAGTCATTAATGCTTCCTGCCTTTGTGCTAAGATAGTCAGTACCATTCCCCTGTGTAACACAATGCACCAAGTTAATAAAGGAAGTTTACCTAAATTTCATATCACTTGCTTTCAGGATTTTTTTGTACTAATAAATTTTATTTTTGAGTTAAAGTATTTTGTTTTGTGTCAGAGTCTTTTTCACATCTTGGTTATATGTGAAAACAAGTCATCTAGAGAACACATAGTGTGAATCTGCAAAAAGAACAGTGTAGACAGTTCTTTAAGTAAAACTGAGTTGTTGATAGTACAGGTTGTTCATGGTTACACAGTCATGGATTCTTGAAATGAGTGTCTTCTTATTAGCTGGGGGAGTTGTTTTGAGGGATTTCTCTCTTTTATAAGATAAGCTTTCATTCTTTCATATGAACATGACTGAACATCAAGTGTGAATAATCTTCAAGCCCACAGCCTAATTGTTCTCCACTCACACATATTTATAGACTCCGCATGTCACCCCTGGGATGCTGGTATACTGAATATGTTTCCTATTGGGAAATGTTAAGTACTCCCAGGGAGAAACTAACAGAGTCTAAATTTCGTGGAATAAATGCTACATTTTTAGGGAGAATCAACTGTTTTTGCAAAGACTTTAAGAAGTTCATTAGTATTCTTGGTATTTGATATGAAAGGACACATATTCCTAAATTATTCATGTTACATATTTACATGATAAATATTAATTTTAAGTGAATTAGTTACCTTCATATCTATTGACCTTTGCTTTGGCATTTGCTTTTGTCTAACAACTACATCTTAATAATGATATTCTTTCAATATTCCTTCTTTTTCTGTGACTGTTTTTGGTGTCTGTAGTGGTTTAGTAGTGGTCGGGGGGAGCTCTAAAAGAAAATGCTTTAAAAAAAATACCCAGTTGCAATTCAGAATTCTGAAGGATCTTTGGAAAGTAATAACCTACAGGACATAATTGACATTCCGAAACTAAAATCTGATCTACCTCTAGCAATGAAATTATACTACCCTGGAAAGACTGCTATAATAAATCTACTTAAGAGTGTTAAAATGCAGCCATTAAAGTGGCCAAGAAAATATTAATATATTAACATTACATGTTTTATGCTACTTCCTTATAACCTCAAGATACATTAGTAGTAAAATGTATCCCTAGGCTAGACTCCTAAATGAGTTGACATGCTGTGTAAAGTTAGTGGATACAGAACAATTAAATTTTGAAAGTTGCAACTGCAAAACTTCAGTTTTTATCTTCCATGAATTACTGGTCACTGGTGTCAGTCCTTTTTGGGAGGGGCAGAGAAGCCATCCCTTCTTTGGTTTTTAAAACATTCATTTCTCTTGGTTCTTTACCTTATTTTCTGATCATTTTTGCTCGTATTCCTTCCCAAAATATTCTCCTTTTTTGGTATTTCACTTGGTGGTATCAAATAGGGCCTTTATCCTTGTTCTTTTTCTACCAAGGTATTTTCTAGGAAATCTAATCCTTTCCTCTCATCTCCTTTCCTCCCCTCCCCTCTCCACAACCTGCCAAATACAACACGCTCATCTTTATTGGTGAGATTTGCTCTTTGTTTTTGCTTTTCTTTAGCATTGTGCATTAATACACATTGTTCCCTTGCCTGAAATGAACTCCCTCTTGCACTCTTGCCATGCTTCCCTGTAAGTAGTGTCTCTGTCATCATTCAGCTCAAGTGCCACTCCCTCCATAAAGGGCTCTGTTTCTACTACTCCCTTATGCTCATTCCGAAACTTAGTTTTATGGCATAGCATATTTCATTTTAATTACTGGTTTGTCTACATGCTCTCCTGATGACTTTGAGGACTTCCATGACATGCAATCTGTATTGGTATTTCTATCCTTACTCTCTTAAACAAATTGTATATGTTAATATACGTTCAATGGGTCAGTGAAAGAAGTCCTGCTATTCCTCAGACAGAAGGAGGATAAAGATTGCTTACAGTACTGCTTAAAAATGTTCATATTTGTGTGTAAACGTAAGATGTACTAATTCAATATACACTTAATCAAGTAATTATGATAATTTTAGCGTCATATTAATATCTAAAATATATAGTTTTAGCTTGGGCCATATTGGATTCAATTATTCTTTTGTACACTTACTACATCAGGTCCTGAAACAGATTTAATTAAAAAAAAAGATTTATCTGCCAAACAATTGAAGAGTTTTAAAAAATGCCTTTGGGTTAAAGTTTTCTTTTACTATAGTTTCTATTCTGTACTTATTTAAATTGAAGTTGACAATTTTATTCAATATCATAATTAACTTATTTTTAACCACATTTTACCCAAATAAGATTTTTTTTGACAAGCAGGTTTTACTTCTTATATAATTTTGGAATTTAGAATATATATTTGCATGATATGTGTATATTTACAGATACATTTTTAGTCTAGTTTTTAAATTATTCCTGCTAAAGTTTGATGAAGAGGTTGAGTCAAGAAGGCCTTTAAGTCAAAATTTTAAAGAAACTTGTCAGTAAACCAGAACTGACCAAAGATGGAGTTGTATTAAACATTTTCACAACCATAATGTGGATTACTGTTTACCATAGTGAATACCAACCACAATGTGAACAGAAATGCAGCCCTCATGACCCGGATGGCTGTGTATATATCCCTTCAGAGCAATCACATGCTCAGTCAGTCTTCATAAGTGAATCTTTGAGAATAAAGCAAAGGTTACCTTCTTTGTTCTTGTGGGTACTTAATTGTGAGAGGAGGTTTTCGTTGGCCTGCACGCAGTACACCTCTCGGGTCTGGATGCCCCCTCCACAGAGGGCCGTCTGGTTGCCGCGCCTCTTGTCCTGCTGACTGAGCAAAGGGTCCACACGGCACTCAGTCCACTCTGTAGTTCTCCAGCCATACCTAAATAAAGAAAACACCAGCAGCAGCAACCATAATTATTGAATGACGTGTTTCTCTACTCCTGTCATACTTTGTTTTAACAAAAATTAGTCTCAAAAGCATTTTCCTGGAGAATCCATCGTAGACTACATCTATGATGCATATTTGGTTTCAACTCCTTCTTTATGCTCTGCAGTGCTCCATTTAATGAGGGGTTAAATTTAGGGTGATCCTGTTTCAATTGCAATTACTGGAAGTTACTTATAAATATTTTATGAAAAGGGAGCATAACGCTGAAAACATGAAATTTTATGTTCAATTAAGCTGAACCCAGGCTTGCCCTTTCTTGTTGCCTATAAACAAAGGAGGATTGAATATGAAAATGGGAAACATTCTGAGTGATGATGAACTAAAACATTTGCTTTGCCTTTTACAAAATAAATGAAAAGTGCACAGTGTATTAAGATTATAATTGTGTATTAGGGTTAAAAATTATAAGACAATAAATCAGAGTTTTCTCTTTATTGTCAAGAATAAGATTTTTTTTTTTTTTTTTTTTTTTTTTTTGTAGCACTGAGCACTCCTAATGAGTGCTGATGCATGATGCAAAGAGCTGGCACTTCTCATCAGTGTAGCACAGGAAAGAAGATCTATGATGCTCAATTAAAGCTCCAATCAAGATTATGATGTGAGAGAAATGTCAGGGGATTGTCAGTCCAACACATGATTGAAGGAGATAGCTAGGGAAACATTTCCCGATGCCACCGAAGATAAGAAGTGATGGCATTTCTCCACCTCAAGGAAAATGGATATTCTAAAAGCACAAAGAACATGACTCATGTAGCACTGTGTGTCACTTTAACCAAGATGCTTCCTTAGTAATCGGATGAACAGCCAACATAGGTGCAAATGGATGTGCTAATATCCACCTGAATCAGGCAGAAGGTTAAACGGCCCTCAGATGTCTAATCTGGATGCGTCACTCTGTCAATGGTAAGGTTTTGTGACAGTAAAGATGAACGTCATGCCTGTTTTTAAATTTTATAAGTGGGGATTTGTTGCTTAACGAATTGTGGGACTGGGTCATGAAGAAACAACACCTGACATTAATTTATAAAGGAAGTGCAGCACTCAGGTCAATTATAGAAACACGGATAATTGATGCTTGGTTTGGGGATTGAAGGGGAAGGAAGCAAAACCAAATAGATCATCTGTTAAGGGAGTTGCAATAATTGTTTTAAATAAATTGAAGTTCTGATTTAGGTCACGCCAAAAAGTCCAATGAGAGGAATAGTCTTTCAATAATGTAAATTGGTTACACATTCTATGAAAAATGCTACCCCCAAAAAAGGGCATGGAGAAATATACTCAAGGATATATATTTATTTTGTTAATTGTGTTTGAATATCTGAGAAGAAAAAGAATAAAGCACCTAGCTTGCAACAAAAATAGAAGAAACTCATAGGAGAGAAAACACAGGAAATCCTGGCAACATCCTTGAGCCTATTATGTGGAGAGGAACCAGAACAATCAGTGGGACAGGCAGAGACATTGGGGAGGAAATTCTCTGTGGAGGTTTCAGTCACTTTTTACATTAGAGCACAACGGATGAGTCCAAAGTGCTGCAGAATTATATATCCGGTATAAAACATTACTATTTTTTGTTGTTGTTATAGGAATAGTAGTAGTAGTAATTTGCCTCTCCACTGGTTCATAAAGATCTAGCTATATGCATGTTCTTTAAATGTTTGGAATAATCCAGAGATGCTCTCAATGAAGTTCACACATCTCTATTGAAAAACTAATATAAGTTGCTTTATAAATATCCTATATACAGATTAAGCTGAAATATTGCTATTACCAAAATAATTCACAATAATAACTTGGAAATTATATTTTAATACTGTCATACTGCCAAATGTTTCAGAATGAGTCTCACTTAATCTGAATTCAATGAATATTTATTGAACATTTATTTTGTACTAGGTACTGTGATATATGCTAGTAATTAAACAAAAGCAAACAAGCAAAAAACCCAACCCCTTTCCCAATATTAGTAAGCACAATCTTTGTCCTCATGGAACTTAAAGTCTCATTATTTTGATGTAGTATTTTACTCTATTGAATAGGATTTGTTATACAAAGTACTGAATTTTAATAGTTAACAATAATCTATATTTGGAAAGTTTATTTTACCTTGTGGAATAGAGGTTGATAAACTGTGGCCCAAGATCAAATCAACCTGCTACCTTTTTTTTATATAAATAAAATTTTATTGGAACACAGCCACACTCAGTTGTCTACATATTACCTCTAGCTCCAATAGCAGTGTTGAGTCATTGCAATAGAGACACATGTGGCCTGCAAAGCTTGATGTTTTAACTATCTACCCCTTTACAGAAAAATTTTGGCAACTCCTATTATAGAAAATACATAAACATAGAATTGGTGCTAAAAATTTCATGGAGATTTAGTTTGTCAGAGATACTTTTATTCTGTAAAATCAGTTTTTTTTTTTAAGGATACTGTTTGTAAAGATTTTTTTTATGTGTAAAAATTACTGTTATTCAGAATACTGTTCAGTCAAAATCAAATAGCTGAGCAAATGTAGTTTGGGCAGACACTATACCCTTCTTTATTTACTCACATGGCACAGGGGGCAACTCCATCTCCTTGAGGCAAACAAGGTTCTTTTTCCTCAAGTTCTGGACACTCCTTTTCACTGCCAATGGGAAACTGCCTGATGGTTCGTGTCCTTACACGAGTGCCTGCAGGGGACACCATGTCATGGCATGTTTTTGAGCAGGGGCTCCACTCTGACCACTCGGAAACCTGGCACTCTTTGGTGATCACACAGGACTGGAAGGTCATTGGAAGCTTCTCTTGCTGGCAAAAGCTGTGAAAGAGCATTGATATTCTCATTACAGACTCACAGGCAGTTATGAACTTTGTCTTCTACACTCAAGAGTGAATCAGCTTGGGCATTTTTATTTCTACTTGGAGGTGTGATTCCAATTTCATTGAAAATACATCAACATTTATGATATGGAAAAGCAGTTAGACTCAAAGCTAACATTTGCATATTATTCTGTTTTCTAAGAGTTGTTAAACCATTCATAGGAAATAGAAAACAAAGAGAATTAAGTAAAATTAGCTAAAGCTAAGTTTACCATACTGTTCATTTTACTCATTCCAGATTTGTTTTAACTTAGAAAATGAGAAACCAAGAACTGTTAACATACGCTAATTTCCATTCTGTTTAGGGAATCAAGTAAATATGCCTGCATAAGTGTGATGGTTAATACTGAGTGTCAACTTGATTGGATTGAAGCATGCAAAGTATTGGTCCTGGGCTTGTCTGTGAGGGTGTTGCCAAAGGAGACTAACATTTGAGTTACTGGCTGGGAAAGGCAGACCCACCCTTAATCTGAGTGGACACCATCTAATCAGCTGCCAGTGCAGCTAGAATATAAAGCAATCAGAAAAATGTGAAAAGACTAGACTGGCCTAAGTTCTCAACCTACATCTTTCTCGCGTGCTGGATGCTTCCTGCCCTCGAACATCAGACTCCAAGTTCTTCAGTTGTGGAACTCAGACTGGCTCTCCTTTGTCCTCAGCTTGCAGACAGCCTATTGTGGGACCTTGTGATCATGTGAGATAATACTTAATAAACTACACTTTATATATATATCTATCCTATTAGTTTTGTCCCTCTAGAGAACGCTGACTAAGACAGATTTTGGTACCAGGAGTGGTTCTAGAGGAGCGGAATATTAAGAATGGAATTCTTTCATTGGTTTTGGGGTTTCTGGAGGTGGCTGCTTAATATTAGACCCCAAAATTCTAAGGACTCTACTTCTAATAGTATGGAGAACACTCATAGTCCTTGGTGTGAACTGTTTAGGGAGTTATGCAAAATAAACGCTTTTGACGCTCCTGATTCATCGCTCATGAGAGGCAAGGAGTTTAGTGACTCTATACATAATACCTTTGACCATACGTGGAGAACCAAGAAACATAATGAAGCTAGTTCGTTGCTCCTAAGTTCAGTGGAAAAATGATGAAAGAAAATGATGAACTCAGGGATTCTAACTCCTAGCTTCAGAAGCAGATACTGAGCCTCAAATCTGCTAAGATTGTCCTGAGTGAGAGACTTATCTTCTGTTGAGAAAGAGCTGAAATTGTGGAAAAACAGACACAAGCTCTTATCATGTGAGTGGGTCATCTGCAAGGAAAGATGCATGCACAGCCTCACCAGGTGTCTACTGTTAAAGTGAGGGCATTGATTGGAAAAGAATGGGACCCTGCAACTTGGAATGCGGACATGGGGGGACCCTGATGAAGCTGGGGACACTGAGTTTGTAAACTCTGATGAATCTTTTTTGCCAGAAGAAACAGCTTCCCCATCCAAAGTAGTGACAATATCCACTCCCCAACCCATGCTGTCATCAGCCTTTCCACCTTTGTCTGAGGAGATAAACCCTGCACTGCCTGAGGCAACAGTGATGGCCTCCCCTGAGGCAGTTACCAGGCAAGATAATGTTGATTCTCCTCAGGAGCCACCCCCAACACTCCTGTTTGCTTCTAGACCTACAACTAGACTAAAGTCCTGGCAGGCCCCTAGAGGTGAGGTTGAGAGTGTGACCCAAGAGGAGGTGTGCTACACTTGAGAACTGCTTGAATTCTCTAATTAATATAAACAGAAATCTGGAGAACAGGCATGGGAATGGATATTAAGAGTGTGGGGTAATGGTGGAAGGAAGATAGAGTTGGGTTAGGCTGAATTTATTGATTTGGGCCCACTAAGTAGGGACTCTGCATTTAATGTTGCAGCTTGGGGAGTTAAAAAGGGTTCTAATGGTTTATTTGCTTGGTTAGCTAAAATATGGATAAAAGATGGCCCATTGTGAGTGAGCTGGAAATGCCTGGTCTCCCCTGGTTTAATGTAGAGGAAGGGATCCAAAGGCTTAGGGAGATTGGGATGGTGGAGTGGATTAGTCACTTTATACCTACTCATCCCAGCTAGGAGGTCCAGAAGATATACCCTTGACCATTGCCTTGCAAAATAGATTTGTGAGGGCAGCAACTGCATCTTTGAAAAGGCCTGTAATTGCTTTTCTCTGTATGTCAGATCTAACAGTGGAAACCACAGTCACTCAACTACAAAACTTAAATACAATGAGAATAATTGGATCCTGAGGTGGCAAGGGCCAAGTGGCGGCACTCAACCATCAAAGGCAGGGTGGGCTTAGCTATTGTAATGGACAGCAGAGGCAAAGAAGCAATCAGAATAGTCTGACTCATGTAGAGCTCTGGCATTGGTTAATTAATCATAGTGTTCCTAGAAGTGAAATTGATAGGAAGCCTACTGTATTCCTACTTAATTTATATAGGCAGAAAACTTCTAGGTCAAATGGACAAAAGATATTTGAATTATAAAAACAGAGAATCATGGCCCCTCAAGCAATTTCCAGGCTTGAGCCAGTTTACAGACCCAGAACCTCTTGAACGAAAGGGAGGCCGGGTCCCCTTGGGGAAGAAAACCACTACATTATGGACAATTTATGCTGTTAATCTTTCTTCCATCCTTCCCCAAGGAAACCTCTGGCCTTTTACCTGGGTAACTGTGCATTGGGAAAGGGAAATGATCAGACATTTTGGGGACTACTGGACACTGGCTCAGAGCTGACATTGATTCCAGGGGATCCAAAACGTCATTATGGTCCTCCAGTTAAAGTAGGGGCATATTGAGGTCAGGTAACTAATGGAGTTTTAGCTCAGGTCCGACTTACAGTGGGTCCAGTGGTTCCTGGGATTCATCCTGTGGTCATTTCCCCAGTGCCAGAATGCATAATTGGCATAGACATACTTAGCAGTGGACAGAACTCCCACGTTGGCTCCCTGACTGGTAGGGTGAGGGCTATTATGGTGGGAAAGGCCAAACAGAAGCCATTAGAGCTGCCTCTACCTAGAAAAATATTAAATCAAAAACAATATCGCATAGCTGGAGGGATTGAGGAGATTAGTGCCACCATCAAGGACTTGAAAGACGCAGGGGTGGTGATTCCCATCACATCCCTGTTCGATGCTCCCATTTGGCCTGTGCAGAAGACAGATGGATCTTGGAGAATGACAGTGGATTTTCGTAAGGTTAATCAAGTGGCAACTCCAATTGCAGCTGCTGTACCAGATGTGGCTTCATTGCTTGAGCAAATTAACACATCTCCTGGTACCTGGTATGCAGCCATTGACATGGCAAGTGCCTTTTCTCCATTCCTGTCCATAAGGCCCATCAGAAGCAATTTGCCTTCAGCTGGCAAGGCCAGCAGTATACTTTTACTGTGCTACCTCAGGGGTATATCAACTCTCCAGCTTTGTGTCATCATCTTATTCAGAAAGACCTTGATTGCTTTTCACTTCCACAAAGTATCACACTGATCCATTACATTGATGACATTATGCTGATTAGATCCAGTGTGTTCTAGATCTAGAAGTAGCAAACACATTAGACTTATTGATGAGACATTTGCATGCTAGAGGATGGGAAATAAATCCAACTAAAATTCAGGGATCTTCTACCTCAGTAAAATTTCTGGGGGTCCAGTGGTGTGGGGCCTGTCAAGATATTCCTTCTAAGGTGAAGGATAAGTTGCTACATTGGCTCCTCCTACAACCAAGAAAGAGGCACAATGCCTAGTGGGCTTATGTGGATTTTGGAGGGAACACATTCCTCAACTGGTGTGTTACTCTGGCCCATATACCGAGTGACCTGAAATACTGCCAGTTTTGAGTGGGGTCCAGAACAGGAGAAGGCTCTGCAATGGGCCCAGGCTGCTGTGCAAGCTGCTCTGCCACTTGGGCCATGTGACCCCCCCCCATATCCAATGGTGCTTGAGGTGTCAATAGCAGATAGGCATGCTGTTTGGAGCCTTTGGCAGGCCCCCATAGGTGAATCACATCAGAGTCCTCTAGGATTTTGGAGCAAGGCTCTGCCATCTTCTGCAGATAACTACTCTCCTTTTGAGAGACAGCTCTTGGCCTGTTACTGGGCTTTGGTGGAAACTGAACGTTTGATTATAGGTCATCAAGTCTCCATGTGACCTGAACTGCCTATCATGAACTGGGTGCTTTCTGACCCATCTAGCCATAAAGTGGATCATGCACAGCAGCATTCCATCATCAAATGGACGTGGTATATATGTGATCAGGCTAGAGCAGGTCCTGAAAGCACAAGTAAGCTACATGAGGAAGTGGCTCAAATGCCCATGGTCTCCACTCCTGCCACCCTGCCTTCCCTTTCCCAACCTGCACTGATGGCCTCATGGGGAGTTCCCTATGATCAGTTGACAGAGGAAGAGAAGACTAGGGTCTGGTTCACAGATGGTTCTGCATGGTATGCAGGCACCACCTGAAAGTGGACAGCTGCAGCACTACAGCCCCTTTCTAGGACATCCCTCAAGGACAGCAGTGAAGGGAAATCTTACCAGTGATCAGAACTTTGAGCAGTGCACCTAGTGGTGCACTTTGCATGGAGGAGAAATGGCCTAGTGTGTGATTATATACTGATTCATTGGCTGTAGCCAATGGTTTGGCTAGATGGTCAGGGACTTGGAAGAAGCATGATTAGAAAATTGGTGACAAAGAAATTTGGGGAAGAGGTCTATGGATGAAACTCTCTGAGTGGTCAACAACTGTGAAGATATTTGTATCCCAGTGAGTGTTCACCAATGGGTGACCTCAGCAGAGGAGGATTTTAATAATCAAGTGGATAGGATGACCTGTTCTGTGGGCACCATTCAGCCTCTTTCCCTAGCCACCCCTGTCATCGCCCAGTGGGCCCATGAACAAAGTGGCCATAGTGGCATGGATGGAGGTTATGGATGGGCTCAGCAACATGGACTTCCACTCACCAAGGCTGACCTGGCTATGGCCACTGCTAAGTGCGCAATTTGCCAGCAGCAGAGACCAACACTGAGCCTTTGATATGGCACCATTCCTCAGGGTGATCACCCAGCTTCCTGGTGGCAGGTTGGTTACATTGGACCTCTTCCATCATGGAAAAGGCAGTGGTTTGTCCTCACTGGAATAGACACTTATGCCTGATATGGGTTTGCCTATCCTGCACGCAATACTTCTGCCAAGACTACCATCAGTGGACTCACGGAATGTCTTATTCACCATCATGGTATTCCACACAGCATTGCCTCTGACCAAGGCACTCACTTCACAGCTAAAGAAGTGTGACAGTGGGCTCATGCTCATGAAATTCACTGGTCTTACCATGTTCCCCATCATCCTGAAGCAGCTGGATTGATAGAATGGGGGAATGGCCTTTTGAAGTCACAATTACAACATAAACAAGGTAACAATAGTTTGCAGGGCTGGGGCAAAGTTCTCCAGAAGGCCGTGTATGCTCTGAATCAGCATGCAATATATGGTACTGTTTCTCCCATAGCCAGAATTCATGGGTCCAGGAATCAAGGGATGGATGTAGAAGTGGCTCCACTCATCGTCATCCTTAGTGATCCACTAGCAAAATTATTGCTTCCTGTTCCCGCAACATTACGTTCTGTGGCCTAGAGGTCTTAGTTCCAGAGAGAGGAATGCTGCCACCAGGAGACCTTTCAATGATTCCATTAAACTGGAAGTTAAGGTTGCTACCTGGACACTTTGGGCTCCCTCTACCTTTAACTCAACAGGCTAAGAAAGGAGTTACAGTGTTGGCTGGGATGATTGACCCAGACTAACAAGATGAAATCAGTTTACTACTCCATAACAGAGGTAAGGAAAAGTATGCATGGAATACAGGAGATCTATTAGGGCATCCCTTAGTATTGTCATGCCCTGTGATTAAGGTCAATGGGAAGGAAAGTGGATAGGATAAGGAAAAGTATGCATGGAATACAGGAGATCAATTAGGGAGTCTCTTAGTATTACCATGCCCTGTGATTAAGGTCAATGAGAAACTACAATAGCTGAATCCAGGCAGGACTACAATTGGCCCAGACTCTTCCGAAATGAAAGCTTGGGTCACTCTACCAGGAAAAATACCACAGTCTGCTGAGGTGCTTGCTGAAGGCAAAGGGAATACAGAATGAGTAGTAGAAGAAGGTAGTCATCAGTACCAGCTCTGACCACGTGGCCAGCTGCAGAAAAGAAGACTGTAATTGTTGTCAGTATTTCCTCCTTCTTTTGTTAAAAACATGTTTGTTTATGTATACAGTTGTACTAAGAAAATGTCTTCATTTTATTTTCTTTTTCCTTTGTCATGTGACATAAGATTTACTGACTTCATATCAGTATTTAAGTATTGTTAACTTTACGTAATAGTATTTGGTTTGGGGATTGGTGCATTTCTGGTTGTACGAAGGATAGTTGCATTATGTTAGGCATAATTATGACCTTACTATTGTCTTTATTTTAAGATTATGTATTATCTCAGGAGATGTGTATGGGTTCAAGTTGACAAGGGGTGGATCTGTGATGGTTAATACTGAGTGTCAACTTGATTGGATGGAAGGATGCAAAGTATTGATGCTGGGTGTGTCTGTGAGGGTGTTGCCAAAGGAGATTAACATTTGAATCAATGGGCTAGGAAAGGCAGACCCACCTTTCATCTGGGTGGGCACCATCTAATCAGTTGCCAGCGAGTCTAGAATGTAAAGCAGTCAGAAAAACATGAAAAGACTAGACTGGCCTAACCTCTCAGCCTACATCTTTCTCCTGTGACGGATGCTTCCTATCCTCGAACATTAGACTCCAAGTTTTTCAGTTTTGGGACTCGGACTGGCTCTCCCAGCTCCTCAGCTTGCAGATGGCCTATTGTGGGATCTTGTGATTGTGTGAGTTAATAACAAACTCATATATATATGGCCTATTAGTTCTGTCCCTCTAGAGAATCTTGACTAATATAATAACTTAACACCATATTGTTTAGAATAGAAAAAAATTAATATGTGCCTTAACATTATTTTTAATATCTCTTGAAACTTTAGATGCAATTTATAATTATAATGTATGCTTATTCAAGTACATCCACTTTTCTATTCAAACTTTGACACATAGGATACATGTGGGTTTCCTAATTAAATATAACATAAGTATTAATAATATACATCTATTTACCTATAAACTGTAGAGGTATCCACTAAATATACCTTTAATATTTATTTTATCAGTATTTATGTTCAAACTTTTATCTATCTACTTGTACTTCAGTTAAAGGGATGGTGGATTCTAAATTATAATGCCTACATATGAAGATGAAGATGATGGTATAGATGTCATCAATTAGTGGTACATATACTTTGAAGAGTTTTCGTGAAATTGGATGGACTTGTGTTGATTTGTAGTTTAACTCTTGCCCATTCTCAATAATCAATAGTGTATATTTACAAGACTCAGGCAGCTCTCGCTATGAAGAGCCATCTGGTCCAATGGGAAAATGCACTGATTATTCTGCCTCATCATTCAGTTGCTATATTTAACTGTGATAATCAACCACAGAGATGCTGGTCCATTTTAATACAACTCATGTTCAATCTTCTTAATCCTACTGGCATATGTATGAAAATTGCTTTCCTAGGAGACAATTACAGCTCAAAGCATCACAGTCAATTTGTCTGAGTTGAGAGGTCTGGGAAGAGGATCATCTGAGAGTGGTGGTAAAAGGGCTCTGTGAGTCAGCTCTGTTTTCCCTACAACAACAGAGAGGACCAAAATCCCATTGCTACTCAGTGTCATGTATTGATGCTAACCATGAAGCAAGACTTTCTCTTTGATGAGCAAGATTTCACTCTTATGAGTTTATCAATAAAAGTCATGCAAAATAATGACTGACACCTTCTGTAACTCCTCTCTTACAAAACTCTACATATTTCATTTCCTTTAGGTACATTTCTTATCCTTCCTAATATTATTTTTCACATTCATATGTATATATTATCCTCTTTTTAATACTTATTAAGCTCATATTGTATGTCCAGAGAAAGGATTAACAATCTCAGCTTTTTGTAGAGACTATGACCATTGGTTAACTGCCTACAGTTAGTTACTCTGGTAATCTGATAAAAGAAGAATGACAACTTGTTACTAGATTATACTGTTTATGATAAAATATCTCCTGAGATAAATTGCACCTGCACTGGGGACACTGTGAACACCTGGTAAGCAGTCGCAGCTTTGGGCTTCTCTGCACGTGGCAACTCTTAGAACAGAACCTGTCTCTTGTGGCAACCTTGGAGACTATGACTGTAGGATCACTTCAAGAGATGCAGTTCTTGTGGGAAATAAAGCTTTTAAGCCAGGAGAGCTCCTGGACCTACCTGATGTGCAACTCATCTTGCATCTGAACTGTGCTGCGTGGATATCTAGGGGAATTCCAACCAGACGAGCAATGTGTGATACTACAATAACGACAGATTCCAGTTCCTGTTCTGTGTCCTTCTAAGCAGACTGATGCCAGTGTGACTTATGGTAGACTTCTGAATCTTGAGAATTTGAATGTTTGGTAGAATCCAAAATGTAAAACAACTCCCGTTACCTTGTTTAATACTCTCAATAATCTTTTTATCTGGATATCACTATTAGTCCCATTTCATAGGGTAGCAGCCTTCGGGAGGTTAGAAAACTTGGTCAAGTTCACATAGAGTAAGCAGTTGACTGGAATTTGAACTTGGATTTCCTAAAAGCAAGGCCCATTATCTTAACCTGATTTATCACAGTTTAAACTGGCTATACATCTCTGTTTGTTAGAGCAACTGCTTTTTTAACCAGTGCCAAAGTTACTGATATATTGTGATCAACTAGTATCACTGTCTCAAAGACACAGGATTTGTACTATCTATGCACTTTGCAAATGTGCTGCTTGTCCAGAGGAGAACTTAGGAATTATGGAAAAGCCAAACCAGATATATTTTTCTAATAAATGTTAACAATTTTCAACACAGGTACTAAATATGAGAAATTAGTAGCATAAAGAAAAATATGACATTATATGATTATATAGTTTACAGATATAATATACATGTATGTGTGTGTATATGTGTGTGCGCGTGTGTGTGTATATGTAGTTTATCTTTTCTATAATTTTTCAATACCCCAAACCTTTCAACAAATATGTATTAAGTAACTCTACTTAATACTGGGCTTCAGAAGTACAAAGACAAGATTACAGCAATTAAGTTGGAAGCATGTAATTTTGCTAGGGGAGGTACAGAAAGTTACATAAAGTAGTAGGTTACTATGGTGAATTTCAAATTACGTATTAGAATTTGTCCTGTTGAGATGAAGGTAATTAATGGAAATATCAGATAAATAGCCTTTTTTTGTTTGCTTATTTATTGGTGGGTGGGAGAAAATGGATTTTTCCTTGGTCTCAATTTAGACAATAAGAATGAAAATTGAAGGCCTTGGTCTGATTCTAGGCTATTATGTAGGTCTAGAATAAGAACCCCTGTGGGTGATAATGTCATTGAAACATGTGGCACAAAAAGAAGATGATATTTGTATTTTACGTAGATTCTGGTGGTGAGGTGGGAGAATGAATTATTACAATACAAGATTGAAGATAAGAAGATTCTCATGATGATGATAACATTAGTATTTACAATAAACATATATCAGTGCTTACTATGTGCCAGACACTGTTCTAATCTTTATACACATAAAATTATTGAATTATTAATCTGAGATTTACTTCAAAACAATTTCATGAAGTAGGTAATATTATTATTGCAACTTAGTACTGATGAGGAAACTGAGTACAAGGAGGCTAAAGAGTTTTCCCAAGGTCTTGCTTAAGAAGCAATCAAGCTGAGCGAGGTATTATGATGAATACAGGCAATCCATCATTGAATGTCTACAAGAACCAGGTACTGTGTTGAGTTTTACCTAGAATATCTCAGATAATCCTCAAAACTGCTTTGTAAAGCAGAGATCCATTCTATCTGTCCATGTATTTGTTTTTAATAGTTCCTGCCAGGAACTATTCTCTAAATGCATCACTTTAAAAAGGCACATATACACCATGGAATACTATGCAGCCATAAAAAATGATGAGTTCATGTAATTTGTAGGGACATGGATGAAATTGGAAATCATCATTCTCAGTAAACTATCGCAAGGACAAAAAACCAAACACCGCATGTTCTCACTCATAGATGGGAATTGAACAATAACACATGGACACAGGAAAGGGAACATCACACTCTGGGGACTGCTGTGGGGTGGGGGGAGGGGGGAGGGATAGCATTAGGAGAGATATCTAATGCTAAATGACGAGTTAATGGGTGCAGCACACCAGCATGGCACATGTATACATATGTAACTAACATGCACATTGTGCACATGTACCCTAAAACTTAAAGTATAATAATAAAAAAACAGAAAAAAGACATATTTTTAATAATTGAAACTTTCTTTAACATCACAATTTTTAGAACATATGTTTCTTTTTTCCCAGATGTATTGAGATATGGTTTATTTTTACAGACAAGGAAATGAAATTTAAATGTTTTCTCCAAGTCATACAGCTAGAAATTAGCAGGCCTGGAATTCAAACTATATTTTTCTGCTTATGAGGGTTTCAACAACGGCAACAGTAGTAGAAACTAAAAGCAGTTGTAAATTACAAGGGAAGAGGAATTAGGGACTATAAGACCTGGTGTATAGTTAAAGGAATTAAAAGAAAACAAGCAGCCATTGAATAATTCAGATGTTTCTAACTTTGGCAATCTTGTGAATGACAATGCAATTCTCTGAAATGCAGAACACAGAATGAGAAGCAAATTTCTGGCAGTTTATAAATAAGTTTAACATTAATTTCTTGACTTGATGTGGATATATCCAGCATATATCCAGTAGGCAGAAGTCTTGAGTAGACAGATGCAGAAGTAAAGGCTGGAATTTATTTGAAAGCTCAGGATGGCATATATGCTTCTTAGAAATCACAAGCATATCAGAGTTAAAAGCCAAGGCCACAGGAGAAGATGAGCGCTCATACACTGGGACTCATTTTACTGCTACATCATACACACATGGCCTTAAAGTGGACCTCGGTGGGACCATGAGGCCTGTAATGTTCATTTCTTTCATTTTGAAAATGGGTAAGTTGTATGTCTTCACTGTAGTGGCAAAACCTGAACTGTCACCTGTAAATCATGTTTGAAAATGCTTTGCTTAAAATTGACACATTTATCCTCTCTCCTTTATCCCTCCTCTCTCTATATGTATATGTATATATGTATCTATCTATAGATATAGACACAGATATATGAAAAAAGGTTTTTTAAACTTTTCTTCCTAATATGGAAAAAAACAAATGATGGTTGCATGTTGGATATCACCATAGGTCCACTGCTTCTACTCCAGGGAAAGTCATGAAAATGTGCCCAATAATTTCTTATCATTTTGCTGAAGTTTAACATCTGCAGTCTAGGGCACTGGAGTGGAAGTTGTTCCTACTGGCTTAGTCTAATCTAAAGTTTTGCTAATCAAAGCCAGGGCTGTGGACCAACACTACCAGCATTAACTGGGAGCTTGCCAGACCCCCGCTCCACACTACAAATCAGAATCTGATTTTAACAACATTCCCAGAAGATCCATATGCACAATAAAGTTTGAAAAATACTGGTCTAGAGCTAACTCCCCCAAGCACTCAAAAAATATAAGCCAGCTAACATTTACACTTAATCTTCATCAATGTAGCCCTACTTCTAACAGACAACAGAAATTCAGTATATCACACAGATAGAATTTGTTACCACATATTAGGCAGTTTACCAAATAATTGGATAGGCTGGAGGAAAAAGCCCTAAGCCAAGTTTCCAGAGCAACTTCCAGCCCTCAGAATTGCACTGCTGTTTCTCTAAAGCTTTTTCATAAAGCTCTTCTGTGGCTACAGGAAGCTATGTTGCTGCTGGCACACACTGCCCTATGAAATGGGTACTCTGCCTCTCCCTATTGACCTCAGTTCAGAATCTAAGCCCAGCTCCAGAACATGTAATTGTTGGAATCTAAACCACATCCAGGCACCTGGCTGGAAGCAACTTTGGGAAATATCAATTTTAGTTTCCTGCCTTTGTAGTTCAGGAAGTCCCACTAGTGCAGTGCTACTCAAAATGTGATCCATGAATGAGGGCAACTGTTTGTTGGGGTGTGCAATGAGCTAACCACAGGAATTGAGAATAAATACTGAGGCAATTTTACAGCAATTTGAAATTGCTGTGACATCCATGTGCATGATCAGTGGACTTAACTCGATGAACAGGGTATAGGCCAGTTTTGTTACTGTTCTACTTTGTTTTGTTTCTACTTTGAGAGGCATGTGGCATGAGCTACACAATAGACATGCACAGTAAGACCATGTCACTGGAAGAGTAGGAAATCAAATGAAAACCAGCAACGAAAAATGTGACCCTTTGCCGCAGATAGCTTGAGAAGCTCTGCACTGGTGGAGTTGGATGATTGATGAGCGCTACCTATCAATGGGACCCTCCTAAACCCAGTTCAATTCCTAGCCCCTTTATGAGGCTTATTATACTGTGATAAGCTTGTATGACTTTTCATAAATATAAAGCATTTTAGCACTTAAGAATATATTATCTGTAAACAAAAGCCATAGCAATATTTCATTTTTAGCCTCTGTAGAATTAGTCTCTAATAAGCACTTATAATATTCTCATTGAGTTACAAAAATGTTTTCTTCCCGTAAAGATACAAATAAATTTAATAATACTTTTTATATTAATGATATTACCTGACATCACTTGACAATATTAACAAATTTCCCCAATATTTGTAATGTGAACAAACAATTTAGTGTTCAGAGTAGAGTAAAATATTCATTTTGTGTAAAGCAAAATATATTTGTAGGCTTGTATACTTTGTAATGACAGCATGGCCACAGATTATTTAATTAGATAATTTGTCCCAAGAATGAAAATGGCTGTTCAAATACTAGCCTTCAAAATATAAGAGTAATGGGACTTAACCCACATGCAAAGTGTTACTGTAACTCTTTTGACATATGTAACAAACCTGCATGTTGTGCACATGTACCCTAGAACTTAAAGTATAATAAATATATATAAAAATATATATATATAAATATATATAAAATATATATATATATATATACATATATATAAGAAAAGGGAAATGAAAAGCTTTTCAAGGTAGATGCATTTTTCACATATGCTAAGACAGCCATCAGCCGATTGACAGGTCTGTAGTCCCAACTCTTTTGCCTTCATGTAAAAAGATTATATTTAAAATTATACTCAGATTTAGTACTAGGATATAATGCTAGTACTAGAATATAATGCTAGTAGGAAATATATATGTTTTCTGACAAATCTATTGTTTGCTTTTTCAATACTAATGAATGGGGTAGGAGGATTTCTCAGTTTTTCTGAGACCCTTACTTATAGCAAGACAGAGGACGATGACTGCTGTGCTCATAGTCAAGAGATTTAAGATATTCCTAAACTGCCGCCATTGAATTACATGACCCTGAGTAGATAGTGATTATTCTGTCCCACAGTTTTTCCATATGGTGAAATGATATTTTACTAAAAGATCAGTAATGTCCCTTTCTTGAATAAAATTGTACAACATTTTAAGTTTTTATAACTTAACCTAAGTTCTGATTGTCTTGTGTTTTCAGATTGAATCTTTAAAAAAATAGACTTTTCCACCTTTAACTATGTTCAAGTCACACTCCTTTCTTGAATACAAAATTAAATTTCTTATAATTATTTATTTATTTATTCATTTATCAATTCAAATGAGTGTTCTACAAATTCCCGGAATGAATTTTACTCTCTAAGTGTGCCCATTCCTTCATGGAATTCAGCAAGTTAGAAGCAATAATTCTTTTGGAGGCAAAATGCACTCATGTTAAAGCCATTTTCCTTGTAAAGACAGAGGTCTTTTCCCTTGCTTTGATATTTGGAAATCTTTTGTTGAGCTGCTGGGGAATATTGCCAAACGGTGTCACCTGCCAGCTGGAGTGATCATATGCTCCCTATGAAAGCCGAGGGCCATGTTGCTGGTCAGCAGCTGAATGTGAGGATATCAGCACGGCGCATATTTAGTAATGGGATAAACTGCTACGGTAATGAGGCCTCCCTGAAAGAGCCAATACATAGATTTTCTATCCTTTCACACAGCGAATGCTTGCATGCAGCTGCTTCCTTATCACCCATGCTGTTCCAGGCAGTGAACCATGGTGAAAATTCAGGACACAAACCCAAACCCACCTCAAGTGAAAACTCTAGGTGGGTTTATGAGACAGAGTAAATACTACCTACCACACTTCAAAAATGATGCTAAGTGGCATGACTGATTTTCATAATTCATTTCATCAAAGCCATTTTTCAGCATTATGGAATTTTTGCCTGTTAAGAGGCCTGTTTTTAAAACTTAAACAAGAAGATTAGGAAAGGTAACCAAAAGATATTTTAGATATCAATAATTTAAAAGGAGAATTACCAAGTACCAATTCAAAAATTGATTAACTGTTACATACTTCTGTGAAAAATGAGAGGGAGAGAGAAACTGAGTCTAACATATCTGCAATTAAAGAATAGAGGATAAAGGCAAGAACATTTTTGGGCAGTAATGATGATTGGAAATTCTTCTCTATATTGACTAGAACATTGGGTTACATTAACATTCACCTGACCTGACCAATTCCCCATTGCTTGGACAACCTGGAGGTCCTAGTGATTACTCTGTTAAAATTAGTATAGAACCTAATCATAAAATGTAATTTATAATTCATAAAAATATAAGAAAAAGCAATGCAGCTATCATAAAATAATGCCATTCTTTCCTGCTCCTGTTATTCAAATTCTAGGCTATTTCTCTGCTCTCCTCTTTTTTTCTAAACTTTCATTCCCTTAGATGAACATCCATGACCATGACTTCCACTAAAATAACTACAGAAGTGATTCTTATTTTTATTTTAAATCCAATATAATGGTTCCCAAACAGAATTCACCATCTTCCCCTCAAAATGTCTTGCTGCACATCTTTCCTATTTCTCCTGATTCTTCACTGTCAATTCTCCTCTATGTAATTTGCAACAAGTTCTTACAAATCCCTATACAGAACATTTTCAAATCATCTGGTGATCTCCATTTCCAATTTTATAGCTCCAAACCAAGTATTCTACGTCTCATCACAGGTTTAGGAGGATAAACTGCCGTCGTTCTCTAATTTGCCCTTGAATATCCCATCTCACATTGCTCTGCCAGAATGAAGTTTCTGACAAATTTATATTAATCCCTGCTCAAGAACCTATGTTGTCTGGCTCAGAGTCAACTTCACCCAGTGGGAGCCCTTCCTTCTGAATTTCAGGGTTCTTTACAGCATCCCCAGCTTCTCACAAAGAATAAAACATGGCATGCTGAGAACATCATTATCTTTACAGCTCCTGGATCCCTCCCTTTCCCTTTCACTATATAAATCTTTAAAAAGCCTGCCCTGGCCCATGAAACCTTCATGGGACACAATGTAATAAAAGAAAATCTAAAATATTAAATTTGAATTAGCAAATGAGACACCCAGAACTGGGAGGACCCACTTTAACAGTAATCTGTTTGATAAGAGGCAGAGCTGTTCCATGGGAACAGAGGATTACTGAGGCTGACAAAGAGTGGTGAACTGGTTTATTTCAGATGGAATTGGGGGCAATTTTGCTTCACATGAAAGAATTCCTAAATATTATTGTTGCCTGACATAAGAAGAGCTGCCTAAAAATAAATGAGATATGGAAGAAATGAAGCAGGGTCTAGGTGAATATGCGTTAGGATCCTGTATTGTGACCACAGGCAGGGAGGTGGAAGGGACTTTAGTAAGCAGTCCTCTTAGATACTCATCACACGTCATGCAGAGAAGCTTATTTAATCTGTTTAAAAACATATTGGTGTGTGTGGGGTTATGAATATTCAGTTTTATTGAATCAAATGTTATGCTGCTAAAATCATTTTTTTAATCATTGGAAGAAAAAAGAAATAATTGGCCTGGAGAGAGTAAAAAGACCTGCATATCTGTCCTTTGTTAAATGATCTTGAGAAAATCACTGACCATCTCTACATCTCCAAATTAGGGAGAGAAGCATTTCAATTTTCCATTTTATAACATGGTTGTGAAAATTATGTGACATAAAATAACTAACATAAAAACAACTTGAAAATGTTTAATGCCTACAAATGTTTGATATGAAGATGATAGCAAGACTGAGATGAGAAAATATAAATATTTTAAGACATTAATAACTTTTTTAGTAGTAACTTTCCTCTCTGGAAGCCACCTAAAACTGTGAACCTGAAACTGTTATTTCCCCTGACATAGAAAACCACAACTTGATTATATACTGACTCTTGTTCCTCTGTAATTTTTGCATGTGTAATGCTATTTAGCCCCCTATCAGACTTTCACTCCCCCAAATTAGAGCTTTGTCTTACTTATTCACTTATTTATTTTGCCTCAATACTGGGCAAGAAAGATACAATGCACGTTCATTTGATAAGCATGATGTAGATAACCAAACAGGAAGAAAATACCAATGTTGTAGGTAAAGTTAGTAAAGAGTATTTTATGTGTAATAAAATGAGAGAAGCAGCTTACAATTGATGAGATAAAGAGTTCCTGAGAACTAGTATTTTAAAAGATCCTACCCACTACTCAATAACCCCTTAATAAATTCTTGAAATATGTAGAATGTAGGATGAACACAATTTGCCCAGTTCTTTCTGCACTCAGAGAAATGGGAAAGCTAAATCATTTAAAAGAAGATAATTCTATTTACTATTCCATAATGTATTCTCAAAGGCTTCAAAGGCTCAAGGAAGAAACAAAGAAACTCAGAAATAGGTCTTAAAAAATCAACATCTTTAGATAAATTTCAACAAATAGGGAAAATGAAAACTCATTACAACTATATGGCATTTCTGCTGGAATATTTGTTCAACTTAATGGAAAAGTGCCCATTGTTGGCTATATTTTTATCTCATTACACTTTTCACTATGTTCCAAGATGTGTACTTCACAAACTCAAAGCTATTTCTCTTTAACGGTAGAAATCTCTTTTGTTGAATTTACAAGGAAGAGGATGCTTAAGGGATATTAATACAAAGAACAGCCAGATTCCCTATTTAAATGCTTGTTTGATATGCTGTAAGACAAGCATGAGTTCAAGTTATAAATTAAAGTATAAGTGGGAAATAACCACAGATGTTAAGGGACCTTGCTTCAACCTCTATTTTACATATTTGTCAATACTATGATAATGTGGAAAGATTTTTTAAGTTAAAATACAGTTTTCTTTTATTGCAAATACACCTCAAGTGTTAGAGAAGATCTAACTTAATCAATATTTAATGTGCAATAAAATAAATGAATCCAATTATTTTAGAAGAGGGAAGCAATGTATTAAGTATATGCAGATGGCACTTTTACATATATGGATTTTCATTTTGGGAAGGGAAGATCTATTACAATGTATTTTTAAATCATTATTAAATCAGCCACATATTTTATGATAACTGCTTAATAAGGCTATTCTTCAGAGTGTACTAATTCTAATATTAATGGATAATTGTGTACTAAGGCAAGAGATCTAGTATATTACTTGTGAAAATAATTATATTAAATGTTTACAAAGTAATAAATATTAATGGTCAATTTTGTTAATATTAATAATACCTATCATCATTGATTTAATGGTTTGTTAGGCATTAAACATCATTATTTGTCCAGAAAAGCTACTATGAATACTGTATTTATACTCATGCATTCATATTTTAAATTTATAAATTTAATAATATTATAATTTACTAGGCTTTAAACTTTTTATAAAACTAAGTAATATATGAAAACACAGGAGTGTTTTGAAGGTTGTAGGTTAATCCTGAATGCATTGCTACAACTGGCCACAAAGTACCATAAAAAACACACACACATCATCTATCTATCTATCTGTCTGTCTATCTATCTATTATCTATCTATCTATCTATCTATCTATCTATCTATCTATCTATCATCTATCTATCTATCTATCTTTCCTGCTCCCCTGAAAGATATGGTAACTGAGACCCAGAAATATCAAGTAATAGTCCAAACTCACAGAATTGCTGCTACTGGCCCTCCCTCTAGCTTTCTAATTGCTGCCATATGGAGCTCTCTGAGAAGACTTGAGCCCTTCATGACATTGCCCCCAACTCCAAACTATTATATCCTGAATTACATAAGGAAAAGAGTCCAGATTCTGGTTTCTGGGATTCTGTGTTCCTCCAAAGGTTCTACTGAATAGCATCCATGATGACCCCATGCTGTTCTCCCTCTCCATAGCATGGCCTAACTGATTCTGACAGTCATGACTGACCCTGACAGTGTAGGGCCCATGCTGCAGGCATCCCAGGGCACAGAAAGCTCGACTGACAGCACCACCACCAAAGTAATCATCCCAACTCTCACTCTCTAGGTTCCCAGAACTCAGGAGATGAAGAGGTCTCATGGAAAGTCTCCTCATTAGGTACAAGTGAAGAATGCAGAAACAGTTCTCATCAAAGAAATCACGTCACACATCCTTTCTCAGTGTTTTGCCTTCTTTTTATATTCTTGAAGTAGGTATGACAGTCAAAATCTGTCACACACGTGACCAGATACTTACTTTTGAATATATATGTGTTTCCTTGAGACACATTGCAAATCTTCAAAAGTAAACATTCTTAGACATTAATATTTATTTAAATTCATGTCTACAAATTATTACTGAGAAAGTATCAGAAGTGATATTATTGAGTCAGACATTTTAATATATTTTAACGGTATTACCAGATCATCGTCCAATATGACAATCTGAATTTATATTCTGATAAGCAGTGTATGAGTCTCATTTCATCATATCCTAACCAAAACCTAATGCTATCAAACTTTTATAGATACATTTTTAAAACTGGAAGGATGATAAGTGGTTAACTCTTAGTTGCCTTACTTCGCATTTCTCTGATTATTAGTGAGGATGAACATCTTATTATAAACCTGTTGACCTTTTGTATTTCCTCTTTGCTTTCATGTGGTAAGGAGGGCAGGACCATTTCACTGTCTTACCTTTGGGTTACATCAACTCTCTTTGTCATAGTTTCATCTACAGAGATTTTGTTTATGTCATTATCCCATAGGACATCTATATAGATGTCAGTATGTCAATAAAATCTCAAAACCAGAAAGTAGTAAGTTCCCTAGAATCTTTGGTAAAATACTTGAGTGTTAGAGGTGTGAAATAGATATGATAAAAATTCAGGGGATTCCCACCACATTGAGGTTTCTGGATATCCCACAATCTTGGACTTATTAACATTCAAAGTAAAAGACAAATTGTGAAACCTTGCTTTTTCTAACACTAAGGAAGACACAAAACATTTGATGGAACTCTCTGGATTTTAGAGAAGCATACACAACATTTAAGTGTTTTGATTTGATCCATTTACGAAGTAAACTAATTGGCAGCCCTGAGTGAATCTCAGAGCAGAACATACAAAGTAGTTTCAGCTCATTTATGGTTTAATACCAGTAGCTCTGAACCTGGCTGTTACAGCTCAGTGGAACTCATAGTCATGTGATAATAACATATGGGGCTTTCACGTTTTTGTGCAGAGTCATATCTTTCCTTTATTTCTGAAATATACCTCTCACTCCTATGAACATCAGTCAGTTTCTTTCTACAGTCATTTCAGTGTTTGTTCATGGAAAAAGTACTCAGACTAGTAAGAATGAAGATTTGTATGGGCCCCAAAATATACACTTCTTTTTACCAAAGTTAACTGGATACAATCATTTCAAGTGTTTTTCCCATCAGCAGTAAAGGATAACCCTAAACTCTGGCACAGCACCACACTCTGGGTGAACAATTCTACGATCAGCAGTAAATTGAGCACTGAACTCCTTTGTCCTAGAAGGAGTAGTAGTTTGATCTCACCTGAATGAACAATTATTTTGCTTATGGATTTGCCTATTATGTCCCCCATGCTTCTGTCAGTGCCACCCTTATTCAAGGCCTTTTCTCAGTCATGATGTCCTATTGCTTCTGAATAGAGAACTTATTTGCAAGTGAACAAAAGCAATACGATGACCATAATGGAATTCTCTGGTCTTAATACATAACCCATCATCCAGGAGTAACTGACTCTGTGGAAAGATAAAATGGTCAAAAGAAGTTTCAGTTAAGGTGCCAACTGGGAAATAATTAGTGAAGTTGGGATGTTTTAACTGAACCATCAGCAAATATATGGTATTATTTTTCTCAGAACCAGAAGATATATTTCCAGGAATCAAAGGGTAGGATAGGGAGTTACACCTAATAATCCACTGGAAAATTCTTGGTTGCCTTTAACTATAACTCTGGACATCCTGCCTTAGAGATTTTAGTTCATAAATGGTGAATGCTTCCACTAGGAGACAATACTTCCAGTAACTTGAAAGCTGAGGCAGCCAACAAGCTGTCTGTGGTTCTTTGTGCCACTATATCGAATGGCAACAAAAAGGGGAGATTTACATATTTGGCTGTGGTGATTGGTGCTGATCATCACAGGCAAATTGAGTGGCTGATCCAGAATGTATGTGTCTCCCAGTACTGGCGTAGCTGGTGTTAGGAAGGCGGATCTACAAGCTCAAATCAAGGGCATTAAAGTTTGGGGTTACTTCCCAAGATAAAGAATACTGAATAGCTGATATTCTAGCTGAAAGCTAAAGAAAAATTGAATATACACAGAAAGAATTATGTTTTATCACAACTATAGCCTTGTTATCAATGACAGAAATTGGGACTGTGCTAGCTTGTCTTGTTCTAGTATTTTTTTTTATTAATTACATTATTTTTTACTCACTACTTCCTATTATAATTTATATAGGCATGTTGGTGGTGAATAACATAATGCATATTAAGATAAATTTTGGATTATAGCCAAGTTAGAGGAGAAATAAATATCAAGAAGAGATGAAGTGCAGTGACTAGTGAGACTTTGGGGAGAAGGTGAATATATTTTCCTTTGTAAAAAAGAAAGTGAAATTTCAATAACACGTGGATGATGTTATTGATATTTGAAATATTGGATTGGAACCAATGTTTTATAAATATTGAATATCCAAAGGAGGGAACTGATTATGGCAAATTTCATAGACTGTCTAATTCCATTCTTTTTCTATCTCCTTGGAGCATGTTTTCTTATGAATCACAGGCTGGAAAGATGGAGACTATATATCTCTGGCTCCCTTGCAGCTTGAGTTCCACATGTGGCCTAAGCTTCATAAGGTGTATGCAACTGTGTGCATATTGGAAGGGATGTAAACACAACTGTATGCAACCAGGGGACATGATCACCCTGATGTGAAGACAAGCAGCCACAGAGGTACATGGCTATTCTTCACCAGATAGAGTGCAGCTTCTGGTTCTAAAGATATTGAACAGTCAGTGGTGAGCAGAGGCATATGACCTCTGCTGGAGCTGTCTCCTAGTGGAGCTGGGCAATCATCCCAGTTGTATTTCTTCTGGCTATGTGGCACCCACACTTGTTTCCCTGCCTCCCCCAGGAATTCTGCACTCTGCCTATTCTCAGTAATAAACCCCTTTGTGCTTTAAACTAGCTGTTGTGCATTCTATTGCTTGCAGCTAAGAAAGCTAACCAATATACTAGTTTTCTAATGAATTCACCTATGTCTATAATTACTGCTTTGGCCAAATTATACACTATATATTTTGATATATAGTGTACTCATTTTATATTATTTATAAGTGCTGGTCAGCTTTTTTGCTCAATCCCTTCTATAGCACAAGAGTACAACCTTTTCTTTTAATTGCCAGTTTCCAATGACAATGTGCAATTGTGGTCAATGTGATCTGTCTGAAATAAGTGGAGGAATATTGATTTAATCCAGATTTTCCTGGTCTCACACTGTGTATTTTATCTGACATTATATGATTTTGCCCTCTGTGATTTCCTCTATTGTCTTGTTTTAATGAGGGAAACACATTCAGATTTAGATTATTTATGTCTTCTATTTTCTTCCATTATTTAACATTTAAAAAATATCTCACTGGTATTCATTTTGTTTTATTGTGTACAGAGTAAGATTCTAAAGTAATTTTTAAAAACAATTCTGTCACTAATCTTTTATATATTACTAATGTCATAGTACTATTTATTGAATAATTTTTCCTTTATTTACTGGTTTGTGGTATGTCCTTTGTTATATACTAAAGTGTTAAATAGATAATATTTTCTAATCCCTTAATTTTTATATACACCTCTATACCAGTGTAGGCAAATTTTCAATACTATTAATGTCTCTGTGATATTTGACTCATTTGCTACTCCTTTCTTCATAAAGTTGTTATGGTTCTCAATCTGTCTGCTTCCAGGAGGAAGACCCATGATCACAAAATGCACCTAAAATTTCATTCAGACTGTGGTGCTGACTTCATCTTTGACCTCTTCCTGTGTTGGACATACAACAAGATCAAGTTAAGAGGACACAGGTTTGAACACCAACAACAGATTAAAGTACATGTCGTGTAACAGCAATAAGGTCTGACAATTTTGACCCAAAACTATTTAGAGAGGCAGAAAGAATTTTTTTGCAGTGTATTGCTTTATCCAGTCCAAGAATAATTTAACATATAAAAGCATAGCTAAAATTGAAAATTTGCTTCCTAGCAGCACTGACTAAATTGCTAGTGTTCTCTTACTCACTTAAGTGCCAGGAAGTAGTTCACTTTTAAATTCTTTTAACTCTTTCTTCTTGGTTCCTTGTGCTCTCTTGTTCTCACTTTGCCCAGCCCTTCCTTAGCTCTCCCCAGTGTCTTCTTTTACCATAACCCAGTGACTTTTGAGAAGTCTAGCTCTTTTGTTGTTTTAATTGTTTTTCTTGAAAGGGCACATCCTGTAGCTTTTCCCCTTATTCTACTCAGAAAAAAGTGATAAATAGCAAAAAGAGCAGGGGAAATTACCAAATCGTAATTGTGAGGCTGTTAATCCTCACAAGTTTTTGATTTTATTGTGTACAGAATCATTTATTTAAATGTTTTTATTTTAAAAATGTAATTATCATCTTATTCTTCAAGGATAAACGGAAGAAAACTTGTGAATAAAGAGTATAAGCAATATTTAAAAACATACCACAGTGATGCTACATTTGTGCTTTACAAAATAACTGTAAGTTGTATACACAAATATATCTAAGCATAATAGTCTAGGAACTAAGACTTCCTCAAACCAAAAGTAACATTTTATTTGGTTGGTCCATAGTACTTTGGCCCCTCTTGAATTGTTTTACAGAACTATTATATAAGCTTATGTTCTCAACATTCATCAGAAACTGACAGGAAAAATACAATACATGCATAACATACATACACGCATACACATTTTACAGACAAATAATCTTTCATATTTTCTATTTGCTGCTCAGGTATATCAATCTAACTTTTGTTTTCAATAACTATAGCCCTCTTCCAAAAGTGCTCCTAAAACTTCATATATCTTCCTTCCTCTCATCTTACTAATTGCACGTATATTTGTATGTATGTATGTACGTATGTATGATTCATTCATTCATTCTTTCATTCATTTAGCTTTATTGTTGTAAACTACCTACAAATTCTTATTGGAAGTACAGAAATTTTAACTATATTACATGAATGCTAGCAGAGACCTAGAACAGATAAATATATTTCTAATATTTTATTGTTGGCAAATAACACTAATACTTCACACTTTTTAGCATTCTACTTACACAGATTATCAACAATCATCTATTCCTTTGTTGTTACGTTAGATTTACCTTTTATTAGATGTTAATGTCTAGTCTAATTAGGACATGGACTAGGATAAAGGAAAATTAGTCACAATGATTTGATTAAATGCTTAACTTACTGTTCTTTAAGCAATAGGCTATTTAAGAGATCTAGAGTTAATTGAAAATTGCTACTGTCAAGAATCTCTCTTAAATTAGCAATCAGAGAGGAAGAATATGTATTGTTGTATTTGAAAACCAATAGGTCTCATTGCCAGATATGGGTTCCAGTGGGAATTAATGGAGCACAAAGTCTAAACTATTAATGCTTTGCACTTTCTTAAACAGGATTCAATTTGTGTAGATTCTATAACAAAGTCAATGTTATAAAGTTCCTTATCTTTCATTATTTTTAATAATAGATTAATCTCAGTCTAAAACAGGGTAAATTTGAAGTTTCCTAATCATTTGCAAGCTTCTGAAGATAAAAGAGGACTCAAATACTATATTACTATTAAAAATAATTATTTCATTGACCTTAAATATATCACTCAGGGAGAAAAAATTTTTATTGATTGTCGTTATTATTGAAACTGTTTTGTTCATCCAAGTAAAAATATGACAGAAATGAAACACTTGATATAAACATTGATCAGTACAAAGGTGAGGTAGAAATTTCTTTTGTTAGCACTGTCATTATACATTCTGAAAACTCAAAAGACTCTAATAAACATTTGTGGAATTAAGAGAACTGGCAATGTGAATGGATATAAGTTAAATATAAAAATCAATAGCTTTACCCTAATAATAAGCACCTACACTTGAACATGTTAAAATTTTTCTTTTTATATCAGCAAGGAAAAATTACCCATAAAACATTTAGAAATAAATGCAGTAAGAAATATCCAGGATCTATGTAAAAGCTTTAATATATTATTTAATAACACAACACACATTACAAGAGCAGAAAAAAATAGAAAACTGTAATACATTCTTGATGAGAATTCAGTTATATTAAATATAAATTATTCCAGTTAGAATCAAAACACAGTTCTCCTTAGAATTAAATATAAAGATTTGTGTTATACCAGCTAGAAAACTGTAACAAAGAAGACCATAAAGGGGAGCCCTTGTCATGCAAATATAGTATGTAGTCACTATAAAAAAAAATGGTATTGTATAGGAAAAGACAAATTGGTTAGTCATATAATATAGAGAATTCGGAATTAGATTCTGAAAAATCTGAGAAATTGATACTGTAAATAAATGGAGAAAATGTGATCTATTTAAAATGGTGCCAGAGTAGCCAGATACCCAAAAAAAGACAATAAAAAATGAAGCCCTGTCTTACATTTGCACAAAATAAAGTCCAGATAGATTAAAGTTATAAATTTAAAATAAAAAAAACACAATATAAATCTTTCAAGAAAAAACTGGGAGGCTAAATATATAATTTATGCCGAGGAAGACCACCACAATCTCAACTGAAAATGCAGGCACCATGGTAGAAAAGAAAAAAATATCTGATGTTTAAAAAATGTTAAACTTGTGTTAGTAGATTAATGATAAATTTGATAAATTTTTAATGAATATTACAAATATTTAATTCTAAAAATGACAAGAACTATTAGAAATTGATAAAAAACATAAAATAAAATATTTACATATCTTTTGTTCATCATATATTCAGATGTTTAAAAGAAATATCCAAAGGACCATATATAAATGTGGTAAAATTCTCAGATTCACTCTCAGACAAATGGAAATTCAAGTAAAAATACAACATCACTTGACATGCCTGAGGCTGGTAACAATGAAAAGCTCTTGTTTAGAGGAATGAGAGGAAAAGGTACTCAAATGTTGGTAATGAAAATGTCAAGTCCAACTTACAAGGGATGTGAAGGACCTCTTCAAGGAGAACTACAAACCACTGCTCAACGAAATAAAAGAGGACACAAACAAATGGAAAAATATTCCATGCTCATGGATAGGAAGAATCAATATCGTGAAAATGGCCATACTGCCCAAGGTAATTTATAGATTCAATGCCATCCCCATCAAGCTACCAACGACTTTCTTCACAGAATTGGAAAAAACTACTTTAAAGTTCATATGGAACCAAAAAAGAGCCCGCATTGCTAAGTCAATCCTAAGCCAAAGGAACAAAGCTGGAGGTGTCATGCTACCTGACTTCAAACTATACTACAAGGCTAAAGTAACCAAAACAGCATGGTACTGGTACCAAAACAGAGATATAGACCAATGGAACAGAACAGAGCCCTCAGAAATAATACCACACATCTACAACTATCTGATCTTTGACAAACCTCACAAAAACAAGAAATAGGGAAAGGATTCCCTATTTAATAAATGGTGCTGAGAAAACTGGCTAGCCATATGTAGAAAGCTGAAACTGGATCCCTTCCTTACACCTTATACAAAAGTTAATTCAAGATGGATCAAAGACTTAAATGTTAGAGCTAAAACCATAAAAACTCTAGAAGAAAACCTAGGCAATACCATTCAGGACATAGGCATGGGCGAGGACTTCATGTCTAAAACACCAAAAGCAATGGCAACAAAAGCCAAAATTGACAAATGGGATCTAATTAAACTAAAGAGCTTCTGCACAGAAAAAGAAACTATCATCAGAGGGAACGGCAACCTACAGAATGGGAGAAAATTTTTGCAATCTACCCATCTGACAAAGGGCTAATATTCAGAATCTACAAAGAACTCACACAAATTTACGAGAAAAAAACAAACAACCCCATCAAAAGGTGGGCGAAGGATCTGAACAGACACTTTTCAAAAGAAGACATTTATGCAGCCAAAAGACACATGAAAAAATGCTCATCATCACTGGCCATCAGAGAAATGCAAATCAAAACCACAATGAGATACCATCTCACACCAGTTAGAATGGCAATTATTAAAAAGTCAGGAAACAATAGCGCTGGAGAGGATGTGGAGAAATAGGAACACTTTTACACTGTTGGTGGGACTGTAAACTAGTTCAACCATTGTGGAAGACAGTGTGGCAATTCCTCAAGGGTCTAGAACTAGAAATACCATTTGACCCAGCCATCCCATTACTGGGTATATACCCAAAGGATTATAAATCATGCTGCTGTAAAGACACATGCACACATATGCTTATTGCAGCACTATTCACAATAGCAAAGACTTGGAACCAACCCAAATGTCCAACAATGATAGACTGGATTAAGAAAATGTGGCACATATACACCATGGAATACTATGCAGCCATAAAAAGGGATGAGTTCATGTCCTTTGTAGGGACATGGATGAAGCTGGAAACCATCATTCTCAGCAAACTATCGCAAGGACAAAAAACCAAACACCGCATGTTCTCACTCATAGGTGGGAATTGAACGATGAGAACACATGGACACAGGAAGGGGAACATCACACACTGGGGCCTGTCATGGGGTAGGGGGAGGGGGGAGGGATAGCATTGGAATATATACCTAATGTAAATGACAAGTTAATGGGTGCAGCACACCAACATGGCACATGTATACATATGTAACAAACCTGCACATTGTGCACATGTACCCTAGAACTTAAAGTATAATAATAAAAAAATGAAAATGTCAAGTGTTACCACCTTTTGTGAAAGTATCTAGAAATATCTTTTAAAAATAAATTTGATCCAGTAATTCCCACACCTAGGAATATGTCCTATAGAAATTAAAATGCCAATTCATAGGGACACTTATATGTGGCTATTTATTGTGGGCTTGTTCTTGGTAATCATAAAGCAGAAATAAAATTAATGTCCAACGATAAAGAATTTAAGAAGAATGGATTAGAGTTATTCTGTATAATTTGGAAGGGTTTCTACAGGGTTTTATTTAGTCAAAAATAAGATGCAGATGTATATTGTATACACATGTATATTGTATACACATATATTGTATATACAGGTAAGATGTATATTTTATACAATAGAAATCATTTTCTAAAAATGAGCAAGATAAGTTGTGTGTATGTGTAAAATCAGTATGTGTAGGTTGATATGAATACAGCTTATTAACATAACTTACACTCCATGGGGGAATGAGGATGTGCTTGATGTTTTAATATGATGTAAGAAGAAGAATAGGGCGGGACGCAGTGACTCATGCCTGTAATCCCAGCCCTTTGGGAGGCTGAGGCGGGCGGATCACGAGGTCAGGAGACCAAGACACTGGCTAACACAGGTGAAACCCCGTCTCTACTAAAAATACAAAAAAATTAGCCGGCCGCCTGTAGTCCCAGCTATTCGGGAGGCTGAGGCAGGAGAACGGCGTGAACCTGGGAGGCGGAGCTTGCAGTGTGCAGAGATCGCGCCAACACTGCACACGAGCCTGGGTGACAGAGAGAGACTCTGTCTCAAAAAAAGAAAAAAAAAAAAGGAGAAGAATAAATTTAGTATTAATATACAATCCAATTTATGCACACATATGAATTTAGATATATAATGTAATGCATAATCATCTAAATGTTAATAGTGGTTCAGATTGGTAGGATTTTAGGTGGCTTTTATTTTTTCTTTATATTTTAATGAATTGTTCTCAATTGAAAGATAATAAAGATAGTAATATATAAAATTTAAATAATTTTTTAAAAAGTCTATTTCCATTGTGTACAAAGAGTACGCAATGTTTAAAAACATTTTTAAACATAATTATATTATGCAACATTTATATCTAACCTAGAGGACACAAAGATAAAGAATTATCAGCAAATAAGAAATATAAAGAAACTGGTTACATTTGTTACTAAAATACACTGGATTTTCAAAGCTTTCAGATATAAATGTTAATGTAATTTTGTATATCAATGACTACAAGAAATGCCCAGATGTGATTTAACTATGATCTTTGTCTTTATCTAAGCATGAACAACTAGGTTTTCAAGATAAATCTTGATATGATTTATGTATTTTATCTAAACTTTTACATTAAAATAGCCACATGAATAAACAGTAATTTCTTTTCTTACTGTACTTTTTTTTTTTTCCTTTAAGAGACTGCATCTTGCTCTGTTTCCCAGGCTGGACTCCTGTGGTGGAATCATAGTTGACTACAGCCTCCAAACCCCAGGCTCAAGAAATCCTCCTGCCAAAGCCTCTGGAGTAGCTAGGACTATAGGCATGTGCTCCTATGCCCAACTAATTTTTTTAATTTTATTGTTATTTTTTGTAGAGATAGAGGCCTCAATATCTTGTCCAGGCTGGTCTTCAACTCTTGGTGTCAAGCGATTCTACTGCCTCAGCCTCCCAAAGTGCTGGGATTATAAGCATAAACCACTGCAACCTGCCCAATTTACATACTTTAAAAATGATAGATATATGAAGAAAGGTAGAAAGAAATATAAACATCAAGTATTCCTGCTATCTAAACCAGTTTAAATATTTATAATTTTATCTTTATAATTGGTATTTAACTCTGCTGCCTCTCTAGAATAATATGTCAATTTTATAATTATTTTATTGTCCTTTCTTAAAAATTCCTGATACAACATGTCTCTATCAGGTGCTGTTCATCTTTAACATAGAGGAAGGCTCTAGTTTGGTCTGGAATTTCCTTAGCATCTAGTCTACTTCTCTCAGATAAAAAGAGTAAGTTGGCAATGATAAACCATGGGGTTGACAAACGTGATCAATAATGTGATGAACTTTCTCAATAAAACTAGTTAAGTAGTTAATAATTTTATTCTTACTTGACATCTTTCCTCCTCTACAAATGCCCTAAATTGTAATTTCCTTGAATGTTCAACAATTATTTTCTTTCATTGAAGTAAATTTGTCTCTTAATATTTTTAAAGCATTTTTTGTAAGTCTAAAGTATTTTCTTTAAATCTATCTTGCATTTAAAAACATTTCTAGAAAAATTTCACAAACACTTTAAAAAATTACTGATATAGCTGTGGCATTGCGGTTACTGTTGTAGATAAATTTATTTAATTACATGTAGAAGTACTATCATTCATTTTTCACTAATGAAATAATAAATACAAAGCCTGTGAGGGGATTTACAAATATAAAGACATAACTGAAATTCCAACTTTAAAAAAAAGACATTATCAACATGAACATTTCTAATAGAGAAGACCAATGCAGAACAATGGGTATGGTTTCACAGGCTGTATTTTCTAGATATTGAATGACAACACCCTTCTCATCCTTTGGTAACCACCAATGGCTGAGCAGCTCCTCACAGTCCTCTCAAAAGAGACAGAGGAGGAAAAGGCATGGGAGTCAGAAGGACAGTGTCAAGTAGTTCATGGTCAAGTTAACAAAATACTGCACATGAATGATATGAAAAAACACGTGCTTATTATCACAATCAAATTAATCTAGCACAACCGAAGCACTTCATTTGCCCCCAGCAGGGTAGAACTAGCCTGTTTTCATTCAGTCTGTACTTTTCCATCAGGCACTCTCAGTAAATGTCCCTGATAGACAATAAAAGCTCACTGTGGACTATTCAGCTCTATCCATAGCAACAATATAGGACAACTGCCCTCACTCCCAATTTATTCTCAGCTTCACTTGCTCCTCTGGCTCCCTGGGCTCTAGACTACCAGTCTCATAATGAAATGGGAGGTAAAATGAAACTTTGCATAGATATGTCACCAGTGCACTCTTACCAAGAAACCTCACAAATCACATTAGGCAATGTTTTCTTTTCAAATTGATCTATTTCCCAACACATTGCTTTGGTTGTTCAAATGCAGTTTCAGAAATCAAATTTGCAAGTCTAAAATTAAGATGACACAGCAGAGCACATGCATCATTCATGATGATTTCACAGTGTTTCCTAGTCTGATTTACAGTTGTCAAAATTAACCTTACATGACATAATCCATTATACATTTCACTCAGTACTGCATTTCCAAATCATGACACTGCATCCCAGTCATGACATATCATCAGTTTAAACTAGTTTCTATTGATTTTAATTTCTTTTAGTTACTTTCTACCTTTTGCTTTCTTTCTGGCAAGATATCTTATAAACTTTATATGACTTTATGATGACATCCCTTTAATAACTATTTCTCCAGAATTTCCAACACAATCCTCATTTTCATATTTTATTTTTAAATTGCAGATTTGGTTTACCTTACTTTTTTCCTCTGATTTATCTTTTTTATTATATAGAAAACCTCACATTATTCTGAACTAAGTCACAGAGTTTAGTCTTTATCACAGAGTTCCTGTAGACACAAATCCTTGGCACTTAAAGAAAGAAAAGCATAAACAAAGTATCTTCCTATCTACTGTTATTTTGAATGCAGTGTCTTACTACTTAGGATATAAATTATTAATAATTAAGGATAAAAATAATTATAAAATTCTGCATCCATAAGTTGTTTTGTAATGGAAACCAGTGATGCAGTAATTTTTCCTCCAAGGAAAGCTCTATGATTTATTTGAAGATCAAAATACTCAATGACCTTGGCTGTTGCAGATTTGTATCAGATTTGTTGAATATCACAAATCATACAAAACTAATTTTCAAATATGTTTGTCATAATGATGTGGCTTCCACACAAGGACAGTCTTATTTTGTGCTTAGTAGGATATATTAAAGATAACATCATATTAGTGATATTTGGATGCTTCCAGAATTTAAAGCAGTTTTTCTGGCTAGTGTGAGTAGGAAAAGATTTTGTAAGGTTAGTGGAAGGACATATTTATAGTAAAATGTATATATTTATAAAGTAAACATTTATCTTTTTAATATTGGTCTTGTCTTAACATTTTAAAGGTACATAGATCTAAAAATCGTGTTTAATTTTCCAAATTGTATATACATCACATATAGATTTTTCCTCATTATTCAGTATAACCCTGCCTTTTTTGAAAGAGATTTAAAGAACTTAAGAAAGTAAGAACTTTGTTTTCTCTTTTGTTTTCAATTATCTTTACCATCTAATTATTTTAAAGCCATTATTTATTATTATTAATAGAATTCATGTTTTCCTCAGCCATTATCAATTTACATGGCAATTTTACATTCATGATTTTTTTGTATCTTTACAATAATCCTGACACATAGGTAAAGCAGGGATTTTATACGTACTTTAAAATTAAGAAATAAGTTGTAAAGTTCTGACTTTAATCCAGGCCATCTGAATCTGATGCTGGTGTTATTGCATACCAGTTGTGTAAAACGATTCTTTTGGTGTCAAATATGACTTAGTTTCTAAGCTCCCGGCAGATAGGTACACTACCTCTCCAGACTACCTAAAAGATCTATCTTAAACAGGGCCACCAGGGTTTCACTTGCCTTATTCTCTCTTGCTAACCTGGCTGAATATCTAAAATTGTCCCACTCAATATTAATTTCTAAAATAACACAGTGAAGGGCCATGTATTAATGTCATGAATAGATTATATAAATTATTTTTTTTAAATAACCAGTAAGCATAGAGGAACAAAATAAAATCCAAGTTAAGTTTTAACTAAATAAAATCTCCAAAATGTTATAACATAGGTATCCCTTAGAAAAGCTTTAGAGATATCTTCGTAGTTGTGGGAGAAAACAAAGGCAGAGAGTTGAAGGCTTAAATATTTTCCCACAAGGGGAGATGTTTACACTCAAAGAAAAAGTAATTCAGGATTTTGTACCTGGTCAAAATTTATCTTTCAGTGCTTTATACTTACCTAAAATATTGCTAGATTCATGGACTATCTAAATTAGAAGGTAGCAATCATCCAGGTCAGTGCCATTAGGACTCAGGAAAGAAAAATTAAGCACCTGATAGATGATCACTATATATTTGCTGAATAAATATACAGAAACAGATGATGAAGTCTTTGTAGGGAGAGAACATGAGATTCCTCAGTCCATGAATCAGCTCACTCCTCTTCCCACTTAGGGCGGAACTAGGAAAAGCAAAGAAGTACCTAGGGACAAACTTTAAGAAGGCACTTGCATGACCCTGGGGGTGAGTGCCTTATTAAATTTTGTGTCTCAGTAGCATCTCTTGCGTCTTACCCTGTTCCCGCCCCCACAAATCCCTATTATTCCTTGATTAGAATCTTCCTTCCTTATTCATCATCTAAAAGAAAAAATTGCCATGCCACTCTCTCAGGGCAGACTTCCTGATTCATCATCTATTATAAAAGAAAAGAATGCTATGCCACATCCCATGGCTGACTTCCTCTTCTATTGCAGTTCAGGATTAGAGAAAGTAAGTAAATGTGGGGGTGGGGGTGAGTAGAGTGAAGTGATTATTTAAAAATATCCTTTCTCACTCATCTCTCCCTCTTCAGCAGGGTCAAACCTGGAACATGTAGAGTTTGGCTAGTACATACAAGGATAAAAAGTGAAAACATGTTTCTAGGTTGAGCAAGGAATAGAAGAAAACCTCAGTTGTTAGCATCATGAAAGTTTATAACAAACAGCCTGGGATCAGCTTTAGTGTTCTGGCCACTTGAAATCATCTCAGTTTCCCTGACTTTCGTCTGTTGAGGACGTGGGACTCCAAATAAAATGACCAATTATTTGATACATATAATTTGAGAAAGATGAAATAACATAGAAACAAAATAGGGCAGGCAACTTCTTTTCCTTCTGTTTCTAGTATTTGCCAGCACCATCCAAATCATCCTAGCATTTTGCCATTTATTTATCAGAACTCCAAAGGTTGGAGGCTGGTTATAGGCAGACATCAGAAGATACAATCAAACTCTTAAACGAAAACTGCCAATACTGAATTTCCTCTTGAGTTGATCCTGTATTGTCTATGTGGCCTCAGTGTCTCCATTGCTTCTACTTTGATCCAGGGCTTCCTCACCCCGTTCTTGGATTATAACCATGACCTTACTTGTGGCTGTCTAAACTCTAGAATTTGACCCCTCCAATCCATTCTGCATATCATTCCTGTTTATGAACATAATTTTGCCTCACTTTACTGAAGAAAAGGCCAAATTTTTCTGCCTTACCATCAAGGTCATTGGGCTTCCTTTCAAAAGTTATTTACTGCTCTTTTGCCACCTGCTCCTTTAATTCAAGTCATACCAGCATCTTGACTGCCCCTTACAGATAACCTGCTCATTCTACTTCTCAGATTTTTTTAAAATGAGGTTTGACTTGGAATGCTCAGTCTTTCCACCATACCCTACTTAGGTAAGTTCTATCCATTTTTGGGGAGGAGCTGGTCAAATTCTACTGCCTTATCAAATTACCTTAATAAATATAGGTACAGTCTTTCTCTCAAAAACTTTAGTCATTTTTATGTAAGATTTATCCTTTCATCAATGATTTATTTCTTACCAAGTATGAACTCTACATTATGCAACCCATAAAAGATATAAAATCTCTGGGACAACCCAGAATTACAGTAATTTAAAGTAATTTTTTAAATTTATTTTTCTCTTGTCTTTCCTAAACAGAATTAAAGACATCAAAGTTAGGCATAAGGCTTTATATAGAGTTGGAACTATGTAGTGACTACGATGTTCTCCTTCACCTATTTTGTATTTAATTTCATTATATGGGATACTTGATAGATTAGAATGCCAGAGAAGTGTATTTTTAATAAAAGCATTTGAACACCGTTTTACAATTCAAAACGTATCAGTATATCATATATTGTATAAAATTCAAATGTATTCCAATTTTATACCATTGAAAATAATTTCTGACAAATTCACATTTATTATTCCAGAGTTAGGATGTACATCTCTGTTTCAGTATCTGTCTCCATTCTTACCCATCTGTTAATGGGAATATATGTATATTCATATTTATGTAGGTTAGTGATCTGTTATATGTAGTCTTTTGAAATCTTAAAATGATTTTGTTGTTGTTATTGTTGCATAATCTCAACCTTAGTCATAATTAATTTTTATTTTTCAAAAACTTGCTTCATTTATTCCAGTATGTTACATTGTAAATGCTTGTGTCAATATTCCAAGATGTTTACTGTACAATGGCTTCTTGTATTAAGCACAGCAGTATTTTGTCCACTTACAATTCAATTGCTATACTGGTAAATACTACTCAAACAAATTTTCCATGATCACATCTTTTATCTAATATCAGTGACCACATATTTGTACTAAGTAGAGAAGAAAGTATCTCTCAATGAAACTTTTGGGAAAAAGCTAGATAATCCGTTTATAGTACAATGATATGAGATTTTTTAAAAAAATAAAGAACATATAGCAAGGTGAAAGTGTGAGTTGAGGCCTAAAAAGAAGAAAATAAGATAAAACACATGGAATTACTAATATAATGTGTTAGCAGACTCTAAAAGACTGAGAATATTCTTAATTAGGTTATACAAAACAACGCATTAGTGATTTATTAAATTCCCTCTTTTATGGGAATTTGTATTTTCTTTTGAAAGTATTTCCTCCTATTTAAAACTATTCTTGTTTGAGTCAGAGGGAAACTCAATACTACCCACATCAAGCCAGTAGAATTCCAGCAAATAAATGAAAACAATGGGCAAGAACACAGTTGCTGCCAAGGAAATGCAAGGTCACTGCCCCGATCAGCAGCCAGGCTCCCATAGGAAACTTGCTCTCACACTGTCTCAAGCAAGAGAGCTAAATAGAACAACTAAATGGGAGATATTACTAAAACTCCCAGGAAAAGTGATGAAAGTGATATAAACCTTATTTGAAGTTCATATGGAGGATGATTAGGCAGTGACATATATTATCTGATTTAAGGTTAGTCCCTTCCCCAAATCCATCAAAGGTTTAAAATACTACCTAGGACCCTCTTTTTATTTAATTTTCCTCACTTAAAACAAAAATAACCAACAGTGCATTGTCTACCTCAATTTTCCTAAGAGGGTAGGTCTTATGTTAGGTGTTCTTACAACACAAAATAATAAAAATAATAGTAATTACGCAATAATAATAAAAGGAGCAGAAAGAAATCTCTGCAGGTGATGAATATGTTTATGACCTTGATCATTTCATCAAGGTCATATTCCCAAACTCCTTGAGTTGTATACCTTTAATATGTACAACTTTTCATATATCAAGCATACCCCAATAATGTGATTTTAAAAATAATCCTGAAAAGTAAAAGGAGAGGTGAAGACATCCTGTCCATGATGATATAATCATACGCTGGGATATAAGAAGTGACCCTGGTGGTCACTTTAATATTTTTGAATTTGTTAGAAGTTTACAGGTAGACATTGACAATTTTAGCCCTTAATTTGCCATCACTGATACCAACTAATTGATAGTGATGAGCTTTGTGGCTTGAAGATATAAAAACAGGAGTGACTGACATAAGTAAGGACACTTACAAATGGACAAAAGATGACACGAAATTTAAAAATTCTCAGAGACTATTGGAATACATTTATGATATTAATAATGGTATATTTTCTCATTTATACAGAAAATATAGCAACAGCAATTATTTGGTGTTAACCAGGAACAATAGTATTGAAATAATATTCTCAATGTTGTATCCTAAATGGAATCAGTATAAATGTATATTATCTTAATTGAATAAAACATATCTTTTGAGGGTATTCTTTTACATGTTCTGGTTATTTTTTTCATGACCTTAGAAGGTTCCATTTTCTCATTGGCTTCAGTTGAATTCCTGTTAGTCACTAAAAGACTCAGGTTTTAAAACTGAAAGATTCTCTTAAATTTTAATACTGTAACAAACATTTACTGGGAGCTGATTATGTTCTAGGCATTGTCTTAGCCTAATTTAGGTGATTAAGGTTAACATTGCATCTTTCTTAGATGGGTTGATAGGTGCAGCAAACCACCATGGCACATGTATACCTGTGTAACAAACCTGCACACTCTGCACATGTATCCCAGAACTTAAAGTAAAATAAAAAAATTAAATAAAAATCATATTTACTCAAAAAAAGAAAGTTTGTCTAGTCATTCACCTATTGTTATTACATAGATTATAAATGCATACATATAAATATATATGTGTTGGTGTAAGCCTTACATAATATACATACATATAAATATTGACATACAAAATGTATACGTATAAATATATATGTGTTGGTATATAGCCTTACATAATATAACACAAATTTCCTGAGAAAACCTTCAATATTTAACAATTTTTCATGAAATCTTGGACCTGACATAATATAAATGCAAAGTACCTTTTTAAGGAATGAAATTAAGTTGAGGAAAAGAGCAGAAGTAAATAGAAACAAATTTGGATAATAACAGGTGAACAGATCAGAATGGGAGATGTACATAAACTGAAGCATAAGTTTGAAGATAAAGATGTCATAGTTAATGATGGATGTTCAATGGGAATTTAACAAAATAGAAGTCAAGTTATTTTTGAATTTTAATTTTGGCCAGACCAGCTGTCTTGGGTCTCAATGCTGGTTTAGTGAAGAATATGTTCTGACTGTCTAGTTGCTCTATCATTTTGAAATAAATATAAATACCTTTGGTAGGAGTAAGAAAATGTATGTGTTCTCCTTTAACTGATTGGAAAAAGAGAGTTTATTTTGTATATAAAAAATAAAATACTGTATATAAAATAAGCTAAAATCACTATCATTAATAATGTACCTCCTCATGAATAATTTGCCTTACAATCCTAGCTAAAGATAACATAAAGCCACAGTGATTAGCAAAATATTATTTCCTTATTTATTTATGTTAAAGTTTTAATTATTGTGATTTTAAAATGTATGCAATATACTTTTATAATAGCAAATGTATATAACTTATAAATAAATAAACATATATTGGGGTGTGTTAAAAACCCTGTTACTAATAAATGTGGAAATGTTTAGACCTGCAGGATATAAAGTCTAAACATTTAAACTTGACCTCCAAGATCTTTATAGGTTTCCAAGACCTTTATAGGTTTTTTCCATTTCTCTTCTAGGCTAGCTCCTCTTCCCTTTGTAATCTAACCTCCAGAAGTGAAACAACCTATTTTTCCACAAGGAACTATTACTGCTGCAATTCTCAGTGCCTTTGCTCTTTTTGTTCCCATATTTTTTGGCCATCTCCATCCTAGACCTGGTGCATGCCTTCTAATCCTTAACTCTAGCAGCATTTTCTCTAGGAGGCCATTCTTGATCCTGCCAACCTCCTTCCAGGAAGAACTCATTATCTCTGTTGTTATCTGCATGCACTTTCTCTCTCTCTATAGAAAAAACATAGCACCTCTAATATTTTATTGTTTCTTTTGTGACATTATTTCTATAATAAAATATAGATCTTTGAGATTATGATCTTTGTTTTGTCTTTTTGTCTGCATATTCTAGTGCCCAGAATGTCTTGATGCCTTTAGTTTTGCTGAATGAAAAGGTAAATAAGTAAATAAATGCATAGTAAATTCATTAGTTGATGAGTAAACTAACAATGACATAGAAGCAGTTCTCTGGTTCCGACACTGTACTCTAACATAGTTGTTAGTTATCAATCAGGGCCAGCAGAAAACAGAATGTAAACTCACATGGGTTAATTCAGAAAAGTTCGTAAAAGGATTATTAACAAAATTATAGGCATCGAGGAGTGGTACAGCATCTCGAGGCTATTAACTATAGGAAGATTATTACCCTACGGCGATAAAGGAATCAAGGGAAAGGATTTTACTAGAATCTGAGGTAGACCTAGAACTGGGGAGAGGACTGCTGGACAGAAGCAGGAGCCTTTGCTAGAGAAATTCAGCCAGGAACAGACAGGAATAGTCTCTCTTCCCACCATCTGATATACTGCTGCTTTCTCCCATTGGTAGAATCCAACGAGAAAGAAGGCTCAGAAGCCTATGAATACACTGCTCAGAGGTCAGCATCCGGACACACGAGCTGGATGGGGAAGGGGTGATAGTGGACCTCTAAGGTCAAACATAATATACTGCCTGGTCAGCTAGACATTTTGAGAAAACTAAAATGTCCTTTTTAGCCATCTACCATCTACCAAAGAATATCGGCATACTGACTCTGTTTAGTCGGGTGTGGCAACAGGCAGTCGAGGCAAGCTTTCGAGACGTGATGATGAGTATCTGGCGGGCAACTCGACACTTTGGATATAACAGAAAGTTTTAAGATCTAAAAGCCTGCTATTTAGAAGTAGTAATTTTATAAATGGATTCTGAACAACCTAAAAGGAGTGTTACTTTAAATAGTGGGCAATTTTCTCCTTTCTCTTTGGTAAGGTTAGGATTAGATTTGCAATTTTACTGATTCACAAAGTCGTAGCGTGGGGATGGGCCCTCAGGAACCATATAGCTCATCAACTGAGTGATAACCTTGCAGTTACTCCCAAGACTGTGGAGAGCTGCCTTAGTCTATAGGCACTGCATAGAAATTCACCCTGATGTTTCAGTATGAACTGATCTGTAGGCCATGTTGAAAATTAATTAACTCTCTGACAAGAAAGATATATAGGATTTTATGTCTGCATATAACACCTATGGTGTTTGTTCAGGATTCATTAGAATCACAAAAGTTGAAAGGCTTTTAGAGATTTATTTTTAGGCTCTCTGCATCTCTCCCTCATCACTGCCTATCCCAGAACACGTATGGTTTACAGATGAGAAAGCTGGGTCCCAGAAAGTGTAAATGACTTGTTCAATACTCTGTAGCCATGAATGCATAGGTTTACTATTCTTATTTATTATTTATTTATCCTAATTATCCATTACTGAAATTCCATTCCTGTTGATTCAACCAGCTTCACAACTGTTATAAAGCAAATGCTTTATATTCAAGTTTGATATCACCATTCTGGAAAGCAATCCTAAAACAGAAAGTTGGAGTAATTAACAACTAGTATTCTAAGGTAAAATAAGAACCAGGCAAAAAGAGATGAGTTGTGTTGAGAAAAAATACAATTTTCTGCTCAGCGGTTTTAAATTTGAAGATGAGAGGGGATGCCAGAAAGTCTGGGCCTGGAAAACAGAAATCAGAAATCCACTTTAAGAAGTATTATTCATTACTATCTGAAATGCTAAGGCTGAATTTATATAAAGACTTAAAATAAAAAATGAATTTGGTAACAGAAATGAGATAAAAATACTCCAAGATGTTAATATTTCTAATGTTTTATTTCTAAAACCCCTTCATGTTTTACCCAGTTATGTTTATCCCATGTATTTGTGCCTGAAGTATCTGCTTTATGGAGTTATCTAGAAGCTGGATAGTTCTACTTTTCTTGGCTTAGCCAACAGAAATCTGTTTTAAATCCTAAATCTGTCTTATTCCCTCAGGAATTCACTGGGCTGAATTTCCCACACTTTTTGAAATGCTTCTCCTGGAATTATAATTACCATTAAATTGCCCTTGTCAGACAATTCAACAAAACAAGATAGGTTCAAATGGAAGATATTTTCAAAAGTAGGCACTACATCCATTAAATGTTTCTAGTATTACTTAGAGCAGATTTCATCCTTGTTCCTTGCTTTTCAGTACGCAGATTTGGTTCTTCATTTGAGGAGAAGGTGAGCTGGGTCAGGTAGAGCATTCCAGAGGTGAGGATGCAATGGCAATCACAGGCTATGCTTGTTGCAGTCTGGAGGTGGCTGCCTCCTCTCCCTACTCCTCCTACATTCCACCTTTGACAGCTTACCTCAGCCAAAATATCAGAAAAATAACATTTCTGCTTAATTTCTCCAACAGCTACACTTCTGTGATTCTGGGGTGGGGAACTGGCTCTTAAAGGACCTTCCCCAGATTTCCTGTGTCTTGACCTTCCCCCCACCAGATTGGGATAATCCAATAAAAAGAGCCTTGGATAAACCTTCATGGATTGTGCCACTGGGTGCTTTAGAGGAGTCTCCTTCATGCTTCAGGTTCTAGCTTCCTCCGTCTCTGAGGCACAGATTTATCATATAGATACTTTGTTTTTTCAGTTTTCCATTTTCCTTTTTTTTTTTTAAACTGTAGATTATTTCCCTGATTGGGGTTACTGGGTGATTTCAAGGCAGGGGAGTGGAGTAAAATTGCCTTTACTTCCTCATGTTTAATTCCAAATCACATACCTTATGTGGTAATAACTGCATGATTTTGTCTATGTCAAACGAAAAAAATCATAACAAATTTAAATATGTTAATAGGTTTTATCTGCAATTCTGGAATTTGGCAACACTTCATTCCACAAGTTGGAATAAATATTCCCATGAGCTGAGCAGACGAGGTTGATTTTATAGATAGTAAAGGGCTGAGGAAAGCAAAACAGAAAACAAAACATGAATTGGTCATTTCAAAGTTACTTTTCTGTAAAGGTTACAGCAGAAACAAAAACAAAAACAAAAACAAACAAACAAAAAGTCCTTATCGTGTCTGCTAGGATTGGCCTGTTTGGGGATTTGGCTATTACCTCTCTCTCTCCTGATTTCTCAGAAGGCAGATAAAGAATTTATTTTCAGTTTGGTGACTGGAACTTTTGCATAAGCAACACCATTTTGGTTTGGTCTGTTGGGCCTGGTGCAGGAGGAGGAGGCTCAATCCTGACCAATGGCCTCCTATAAATCTTATTTAACACTCATAAGAGTTAGTACAGCAGGCTGAGACTTCTATCCTTAGAAAGTCCTGCTTGGAGGGTTTGCCCTTGGCTGGGATCTGGGAACTTAATTGGTAAACAGTTCCTTACATTGATATAAAATTTTCTGTAAATGATAAGAGTGGCTGTGCCTAATCTGTTTGTATAAATATAATTTATTATATTACTTGTTATCATTATTACCATAGAGTATAATGCACTTAATTATCTTGTGAAGTTAGCCTTTCCTCTGTCTTTATTTTTCAGTATTTTCCTCTCTAATACATCTATTTTTCCCTTGTAAATTTCACAGTAACAATGTACAGTTGGTATATTTACTAAATATTCTAGACAAGCACAACTGCATCCTTTTCTATTTTTCCAAGTCTAGTGTTAAGTGCAGAGCTTTTATAGTTAAGCATATTTACAGATTTGTTTTAAGTTTTCCTTTTGCAAATGAGATATTTTAATCTTTTTCCCCATTATAATACTTAATTTTTTAAGCATCTAGGGAACATATTGATTTTTGGATATTATATTTGTGTACATCAACCTTATTGATTTTTTTGTTTATAATATATTTCCAACTGATTAGCTGGAGTATTCCAGAATTATCATAACATCTGAGGGAAAAGGTCTTATTTTTACCACTTGCTTTCTAATTTTCATTTCCTTCTCTTTTCAGGTACCTTGACTGGTACTTAGAATGAAAAGGTCTTATCATTACAGATAATGTGCTGTCCTGTCTTATTTTTTACTTAAAGAGAATGCTTCTAATGTTTCACAATTGAGCACCGTCCCAGCTTTCATTCTGATGTACCTTCACCTCTCTCTCTCCATAAAAGTTGATCTATATTAGTTCTCCCATTAGGTCATTATTTCAACTTCTTCTTGCAGAATATTAGTCTTGTACAATTTCGATGTGTGAATCAAGGTCTTCTTTTAATTTCAGGAAAGTTTTATCCTTGTATTTTGTAGTGTTTTCTGTTTTGATTTTTCTGGTTCTATCTTCAGGAACATCAGCGTTTCATATAGTAATGTCCTTTGTTTGCATATCCATTATCTCTTTTAAAAATTAGTTTATTTGATGTTCTCAAACTGTTCTCTATGTCATTGACTCTTTTTACCACCAAATATTTTTCCATTTTTTATTGCTTCTATTGTGAATTGCATTTCTGTTCTTAATTTATAATTCTGAATTGCATTTCTGTTCTTATTTTATAATTCTCCTCCATTTCTTTTTTGAGCTCTAACAGATCACTTTTAAACTCATTCTGTTTTTAAATTCTTTCTGTTTTGGATTCAGAAAACCATATTTCCTTTAACATCTTTGTTTCTTGGAGAAACACTTGGTACACTTTCATACCATCTCTTGGTCCTGCTAAGATTTCACCCAGCCTGGCTGGAAGTCACTGGTTTACAGGGAAGCTTCCTGTGTCCTAGTGTGTGTGTAGTGATTTAGAATTCTCTTCCACTAGTTGTCAAAACTTTAATCCCTCAGTCTGTCAAACTGATAGTCTTTTGTTGGCAATAATGGCATAGTGGGCTTCCTGCCTATTATTGCTATTCTGATTTTAAGCAGAACTCAAGTATGCTTCAGCAGCCCTTTTCATTGACACAGACTATGTCATACTAAGGAAGTGTCATTGGCTTGTCCCCTCAGAAAGCTCAGGCTACTGTTAGAGATTCTGAGTATTCATGAAAGCTGTAACACATAATGCCCTTCTAAGTGTCCTCCCTAAGTTATGTCTAATTTTACCACATTAGCCAAATTTCTGTATCAATTGTGGTTTGGGACTGTAACCGTTTCCTTCTGTCAGAATAGAGTTTCATTTGTGTTTTTCATTCTTATTGATTTTGGTCTATTGGAAAGTGGAAAGCAGGGCAGATCTATCATTGTTAACTTAAACATTTGAGCAGTAATTCTAAAATTATTTTTGTCTATGATCTGCTTCCCCAGATTCTCGGTTTTATTTAGTTAAACTTACGCGGTTACTATAATATAATTTTTAGCCAGATTAAATTACTTTTATTCTCCTACATGCTAAAATTGTTTCTGGATTTAATAGAAGCTAAAACATTTTAAATTTGATCACTAAGTTCTTGATTTGTGGCCCTGTGCTTTGGTGATGTCATTGATTCACTCTTCACTTTATTGGCTTCACTGATATCATGGTATAATATCTGAGCAAAACATAGGTCAAAATACCTGATTTTTGTCTCTTCTTCTCTAGGACTTTCTTGATCACACATGATAATTCATATATAATAGAAATATTCACAGCCAATATATTTAACATAAAGTTTAACCTATACTGTAATAAGTCAGAAAATATATGCAACTATCAATTTATTGGAAGTTATATATGGTATTTCTAATGGGATACAAGTTCCTGACAAACTCTGCAGTTTTAAATATGTTTGTTTAATTCAAACAACTGGATGAGAATATTAGGCTCTATGCAATGGTAGCTACTAACCTAATTACACTTTTAATTGAGTAGTCAACATTAAATTAAATGTCTACAGCATGCTAACTCAGTGATAGCAGGAAACAACTCAACTTGCCTTTGAGACTCATTCAATTATTTGATGTCAGCCAAGTAACTAATATAACTGTAATATACTTCAGGAAAAGAGATAAGAAAATCAGAATAAGGATAGTCAGAAAAGAACAAAATAGGAACTGAGTTGAAAATATACATGATACAGAATCAGAGGTACCCACACACACACACGCGCACGCGCACACACACACACACACATACATATATTTAAGGAGTTGTAGGAAATCTGGAGAATGAAGGCAGAACAAACAGCCTTCATTCAAGGCCACAGGACCAGAACTAGAATGTAAAAAGGGCAAATTACTGTACAGCTGAAATAAAATGCAATTGTATCAATACAAAGAGGGGAGAGAGTAGCAAAAATTCCAAAAAACAGTAACCAGAACTCTATGATGAGAGAAAGTTATTGTCTTAGACAGACCAATCAATTTTTGTTTATCTAATTAAACTATATTCTTTTCCAAAAACACTTTAAACCAGATTTCAAAATCTATGCATAGCAAAATCAGTAGACAAGAATAGATTGAAAAAAAATTGGGTGAGAAAAAAATAAAGATAAATAAAGCTAAAGATATGTTAATAAACAACATGCATGCCACACAGTCCTATTTAGGTTCTTAACAGAAGAAGTTAACATGCAAATGTGGTCTGTTACAAGATTTCCAGAGGCCATAAGAAAAACAATCCAGCTGTTCACCAGAAGCACAGAGGTCGAAACTTCAGGGAAATTTGTCTTATATGTTTTTTAATCAAGAGAACAGACTGTGTGATAGAGTTGATGACACTTTCAATTCCATTTCTACAGTAAATCTGATGTACAATTCTTACTGATGTTACTATAATTTTTCAGTTCAATCCAAATCATAACTGCATAAATATTTCTGAAAAAGCAATTATGCAAATATCCAGATAAGCCACTCCCAGATGGTCCGGTTTATCCAAGAGCAAAATTTAAAATACCCAGAGAACATCATGTCTTTCAGATAATCCTCCATGAAAATTATTTTCACAATAAGTAAATCATACATGAGATAGTTTTTCATAATATAGTCATTATGTACCCAAAGATAATTTGTTAAATAATTTCTGTCTAGAAAATGAAGCTAATTAGTTACATGTTTCCTGAATGAGGCTACTCATGATTCAATACCCTCTACTTACCTTATTTTTGGCTGGTTGCTGTTTCCTTCTCTGGAGGGAGTGGAGGGAGTTATTCCATTATATACAATGTGCAAGAAAATTATTCTTAGGTATAGCTCCCTGGGTTGTTGTTTAGAGAAGATTTTGTTTATAGGGTAATTCTGAAAATGCTGTCTTGGAGAGATTACAACTATGCCTTTTTCTATTAACTCACTAAAATAAGTATCTGAATTTAAAATCCCAATATTTCAGCCCCTAAGCAGTTTTTTTTTCTATTATAGGGAAACGACACTGTCTACACATAGAGAAGAAGCAGTATCTTTTCATGAAGAATTGCTCATGCTCCAGACTTTGAAAGGAAAATCAAAATAACTCAAGTAATATAGGGCCTAAATGTGGGCACAATAGAAACAACACTGAGAAACTCACACAAGCTCAGAAGCCTTAAATTTGGTGGTAGCTCATCCTAGGTTGTGCCCCTATGTAATCCAGAAGTTATTAGATAGTACGGGATGTCTTAGGTACTCATGATCTTGACAGACAGGCCTGTGTAGTTAACAGTAATTAAAATGTTACCTTAAATCAGCAGCTTTCCCCGTCTTGTTAATGCACATAACCTCTCTGGTCTGATATCCAATCTGGATGTCCCAATATTTGTTCTCTTGTCTGTTCTGTCTGTTTCTGTTTCTCTTTTTCTTAATAAGTTCGCGGGCTTCTGGATCCTTTACTCCTTTGCTGCGATCCTTTTCTCGTTCTTTATTCTTCCCGCGTCTCCTTGCTTGTCTTACTTGTCGGGAGTGGGGCATTGAGCAGGTGCTCCAGGGCCCCACATGCAGGCTGTACATGAGCTCATCGGCCTCGCATGGACTGGACTGGCACACCTGGAACTCCGTCAGGTTTGGACAGCCAGAGCCTCCGAACTGCGGGGGCGCCACCACATGACGCGTCCGGTGCTGGAGCCCGCTGCCGCAGGTCTTGGAGCATTCGGACCAGGCAGAAAACTCAGACACAATGCAATCTTGCTGGCAAGGAATGAGGCAAGCCTGCTCCAGGAGAGGCTTGGGCTCAAAGTACTCACAGATGATATCCTCCGCAGGAATATCTTTGTCTTTCTGGATGCACGCTATCTCCCTCACCTGAATACCTTCTTCCCCCTTAATGCACTCAAGAGGTTTCTCTAGGCTTTTTGAAATCACAGGCTGACACTGATTCCAAGGTCCCAGTCTCCAGTCGTATAACTCTTTGTGCCAATCGCAAACTTTGAAACAATTCTGCTGGTTATTGGGTCTCTCGGCCTGCTTACAGTTAGTATGCAGTGTAGTCCATCCCTCCACATGAGCACACCACACAGCCCTCGTTTGGATGCCTCCTGGACCACATTCATCTCCCATACATCGGCCCCATGGACCTACAAAAATTATAACACAAAAGTTAGCAGTGCTACTAGAAGAAAACTACAAGTTACTGCACATTCCAGAAAGACCTTTCAAGACCTAGTACATTAACTTCCCTGAGGTGTTACAAAGTAGGTCTCTGGACACAACTGTTGGAAAGTAATGATCCTCACTAAGTATTTTTGCAAAAGAGGAACTGTGTCACAGAGTCTATATAAGGTAACTTCTGGGACAATTTCACTTTGGGTCCTTTAGGGATTACGAAAAGTTTGGTTTTGTTCATTTCCTTTGTTTTAGGTAGTTAGAAATCCTTGCTGATAAAGGACATCAGAAATTAGTCACCGTGAAAACTTATTACTCCGGCCTCACAATCATCAAATCCATTTCAGTAACTGGCAAAGAAAATGGCCCCATGTGAAGAACTTCTCCTGCAGGCATTTCTCTTCCTGGACAATTAACTGTTTTGTGGAACTTGCTCTCTTCTTCAACATATTTTATTTTCATAGACTATGACTGCAAGGGTCTAATAGTTGTATATTATGTGTGCCACTAGAGCTTAAAGTGTCCACTCTCTGGTTACCAAAGCTAAGAAGCAAAAATCTTCATTTACACACATTCTGCCTTTAAATTTACCAAATTTCCCCCCCATTTCCCAAGTGAAGCATAGAGCTGGGTAAGGGAATTTAAATGTAACTAAAAGACTTTTGCAATTTTCTAATCATCGAGAGGTTATTTGGGGTCTTATTTATTTATTCATTTCTTAAACATGAAATATTTGGTATTACAGAGCTGTTTTATGTGATACTTAAATCAGTGGCTTTAATATGAAATATGGGTTTTTTTTTTCTGTGAAAACCTTCTTAGAATAGATTTAAACTTTATATTTGCATATATTATTTTTTTCTAAGGTAGATGATATGATTTTCAGTACTTTAACAGACAGATCCCAATTTACAAAATTGAGAATTATATTATTTTGGAATCATAAAGAAACTTAAAGATCATATAATTACATGATTTTCAAAAAGTATTCCATGGATTTGAGAAATTGTTTGATGTGCCTTAAAGCCATTTTCCATCTGTTGTGTGGGAAGGTGAGGGCCAACATGTGGGGTGGGCTCTAGTGCCCCTCACACCCTTACACTACTGTCGTCCTCCCTGATTGATGCTTTTGTAAGAAAAACTCTATTTGTATTATTAGTTTTATTCACATGGGGATTATGCATAAGATTATGTTTGCAAGAGGTTTCTACTGTGGAAATGTGAAACCCGCTAAAGTAGGTCAATGGATTCGCTCTACGGATGAGAAAAACAGGAAACAAGAAGGAAAAGTGATTTGCTGAGTTCAAATATTTAATGAATAACAAAACCATTCTGGATTTTAGATTCCAGTTTCAACTTTTAGTTGTATGATTTCTCTTGGACATTAGAGCTTTAGCCTCAGTTAGTTTCTTCTGTACGTAACAATTGTTAGTATACAAATAAAGAAATATAAAGAATGTGCTTATCATATTTAATCTAAACATTTAATTTTGCTTAATGAGAAAGATGTTTAAAGTTTGTGGAGAATTTCCTTACAAATGGCATTATGGAGTTGTAAATAGAATAGAGACTTGCTGTAAATATTGTGCTAACTAATCATTATTGCATGAAAGTAAATAGTGGATAGTTGGTATACCCATATCATTCCTTTATGAAGTTTGCATGTAAAAAATTATAAGGGATGTAAAATACTCATGCTTATTAGGGATGTAACATTCTTATAAGGCATATAAAATACTCAAGGAGACTGGGAAACAGTCTCCTTGAAGTATGAATATTGAAACTTTATGGGCTTAGAAAGCCAGTGGGTTTGTTGCATCTGTCAAAATGCAATCCACCTAACAATATTTTAATCTTATTTTTAACTTGCCAAAGAAAAAATATATATTCACAAATCTGGTGATACTTTCTTAAAGATTTTTCTAAATACTCATTTTGGGAACCACAGAACCTAGGATACTTCTCAAAATGAGAACCTAGTAATATGTATAAAATTTTCTAATTAATTCCACACATACTTGGCATTTATTCCCCATCCCCACTGTGCTTGAACAAAACAGTGGTCCTTATTTTCCATCTGAACACGACATATAAAGACATATTTATATCAGACTCTCAAATTAGGAGTAAACTATATGCCATTAAGTCTGAATTTGAAAATATGTGTCTTATACTAAGTCAGACTCTAAATCCCAGATGTAATTTAGTTGAACTTCCTGATGTATTATTTTTTTCCAGTTTTTTAAATTAATTATGAAATTAGACTGACTAATCAGATTGAGGCTACTAGTCTTTTATCCTCAGAGTGTAAACAAATGATTTTTTTATAGCAAACTTATAAGGATGTCACTTAGAAAACATAACTGTACATTTTTAGGTAGGCAGCACTATTATTAATAGTTGTTATTGGGCCAGGCGCCATGGCTCATGCCTGTAATCCCAGCACTTTGGGAGGCCGAGGTGGGCGGATCACAAGGTCAGGAGATCGAGACCATCCTGGCTAACACGGTGAAACCCTGTCTCTACTAAAAATACAAAAAATTAGCCACACGTGGTGGTGGGTGCCCGTAGTCCCAGCTACTTGGGAGGCTGAGGCAGGAGAATGGTGTGAACCCAGGAGGCAGAGGTTGCAGTGAGCCGACATCGCACCACTGCACTCCAGCCTAGACAACAGAGTGAGACTCCGTCTCAACAAAAAAAATAAATAATAAATAAAATAAAATAGATGTGATTTACTAATTAATGTAAATTAATGTTTTAGTATAGAAATCTGACTATACAAAATGTGAATTGACTTCAAGTCTATATGTTATTGCTAAGGAAAACATACATACTGAAAATAACTTTTTTTCCCTAAAACAGCTATGAAACAGAACTATGCTACACTAGTCAACTCTTAAGTCTGAAAATTACCTTAGACAAAATAAGGACTGGTGAGGATATTAAACTCTTACAAACCAAATTTTAGCAAAAAATCTTGGCTTACTTCTAAGTTCATTCTAAAATAAAAGTAGAAGATGGTTGCTTTGAAAATGATTCGTTGTTTACTGACATCAAATTATGGAGAGCTCCCTTTTTACACACTTCCAGAGCACCATGTATGTTTCTCACATAATGTTTAAATGTTAGTCACATTTTCGGTTAGTAGAATCAGTAATTTTTATCAAATATTTAATATCTGTTTATCACATTAGACTGACTCTATAGCCCCTTGAGGACAGGCCCTTGTCTGCCGTCTGCAACAGTTGTAGACAGTACAGGTAGAACAAGTTCAATAATATTTATTGAATGAATGAATAAAATCAGAAACCAAATCAAGAAAATACTTCCAATCAATTTATAATTCAACAGATGCCATTTGCACAATTAATTGTGGATAAAGACAAAATGTGCTTTTCCTTTAAGCCATTCCAATATATCATTGATTATCTAGAGATTTTTGATTTTTATCTAGTCATTGAAAACACAAGCAGATACTAGTGACATAACTTAAAAATACAGATCTGTATTTAATTACAATCAGAACCACAGTGTAATCTTGAGAACCTCTAATTTTTCCACGTTATCTGTTGTAGTAATATTTTGGATAACTAAATAGGCACGATGTTTTTCTGAAATTAGCATTGTCTTGGAGGCAGATTTCAGATGATCACGGGTGTCAACTATAGTATTTCTTACTAGAATATTCTCTTGCCTTCAAAGCTAGTTAAAAGCACATATTTCTGCAATGATTTTCAGCTACATATAAAAATATAATATTTTATTTCTACTCAAGATGTATAAATGCCTTAAGAAATAAAAGAAAACAGCCCATATAAAAGTTTAACAATACTGGCATCTTATTTATAACATCATGAATCAAATGTTCTTTTCCCACTTTATAAAAAATAAAAATGCACTCCCTAAAGGGGTTGAGGAGTATATCTTGATTCTTTAGTTTTGAGAAACTAAATTTTCTCAACCAAGAACATTTCTAATCACCTAGTTCTTTATTGATTTTTCACAATGTTGATCCCACTACAGAGGCTGGTTAGTCAATGAAAATAGTTTTTTGATCTCTTAATTTAAAATTACCATTTGACATATAGAAATATTGACAAGTGTTATTTCAAATTCAGAATTCATTATATAAGTAACATAGTTCATACTTTGATGTTCCTCACTGAATACCAGGAACATCACATACGTGTGTGTGCATACTTTTGCATATGCTTAATTAGCTAATTATATTTGTAAAAGCTTTGCACTTCTGCTAATTTAACAGAATAACCTGTTACATTCCGTGGTGTGAACATGTCTTTTAATTTCCATGGCTTGGTTTTGGATAAATTGCTTCAACAATTTCGTTTAGAAAGGAGAGAAGTTAGTTTATAGATCTTAATATCCCAGGCATTATATTTTTGATGTCAATGCCAGTGGGAATAAAGAGATTGAATTCAAGAATACTATTATATATAGATAAGGCACAAGAGTTTCTAAAGTTTGCTTATATAACAAAGAAAAGCATATGTTATAAATGTAAATATATTCCAATTCCCATTCCAATAATATTCTCACAGATTTTTATTAACCAGCTACTCACAGATAACACTGTGGGATTTATCTTATTCCAAGTATATTTACATTGAGAACCAGCAGATAACATATCCTGAGAAAACTTCATGGAGATATATAAAAAGATCTACTGAGGCTAAAGGAAAACAATAAAATGCATGAAGGCACCAGTGAAAGCAGAGGTGGAAGTATAATCATGATTGAACCTAAAATAAAATAAAATAAAATAAACCCGTCATCCACCTTGTAGGCTTTAACTGCCCTTATCTTTTCATTGCACCTTGGGTATCGCATGTGTGTCCAATTAACCAACCTCTTGAAAGATCAGATCTTCCCCACAGTACACACGATAAAGGGCTGTCTACTTCTTCCCTCCAAGCAGTCTTGACACAAGTACACATTGAAAAGAGACCAAATTGAATAGAAAAAGGACCACACTGAATAGAAAAGGGACCACATCTAACACTCCTCTTGACGACTGAGAATTGTTAACCCAATTAACTACCGTGTTTCAAGGGGTGCAAATGTTTTAAAGTACAATTTGAAAACACAATATGCAAACTCTATCAAGGAAAATATGAAATCCTCTACCAATTACAATGTGACAGTGTGCATGCAGCAAATGTCTCTGCATAAATGTTAAAATTCAGCTCTGCATCCTACATTACTAAGAGTGGGAGGTAGTGGTAGTAGAAAATCTGGGGGAGTGATGTTTGGTTTTTGAAAAGAACAGTAAGAATTATCATTGGTTCAAAAATTGCTTCTTTTATTGTTCTGTTCATGATTATTTAGAAGGAATTTGGAATCTAATTGAGCAAAATAAAGGACAGGCAGCTTTCTATTTAAGGCTATGGATAATATCCCCCTGTGAATGAAAATGTATTCCTGCATACAGATTTGTAGGATGGTGTTTACTCAGTATCATACAAAGCACTTCTACAATGTGGGTCAATAAATATGTGTAGAAAACACTTAGCTTGACAGATTTTATGTAAATCCAGAAAGAAACACTGGATGTCTTATTTCACTAAAAGGAAATTAAAGCAACTGTTTTATATGCCCCAAAACTTGTGTGTAATTGATAGACTCACAATACAAATATTTTCACTTGGAATCAATGTAAAATTATGCAAAATTGCGATAAAAACTTTAAATGAATGCTACTTGGCTTAGTTTTCCTTAGGCTAGTGCTTTAAGTATAATTCTGCACTAACTTTAACAAAATGTTGATAAAATAATGAATTTATTTTTATTCCTGCCAAAGAGGATTTTATAATGTGCCTATTCTCTTGATGTCGTTCAAAACTGTCTCTTTATTTCAGTCTACAAAAGACAGCCGTCTAAATTTAAAATTACTGTTTCCCCACCATATTCAACACTGACTTCTCTAAGACTACCTTTCATATGTCAAGGGCATGAGAACAATAAAAGGTTGAGTCTATAAAAGGCCACATTATTGACAGGTGGCCAGCAACTGTTCCAAAGAGCCTTATAAAAGATAAACACCATAAAAGGAGCATGAGAAATTATGTAAACTACTTTTTGTTCTTGTTTGCTATAAAACTCTCAAATCAGCCAGTTTCTTGTTTGACTAAATATGTTTGCATCCTTCAAATGAGATAGTGTGTTTTCCCCCTTCTGGATTTGGTTATGGAACAGCATGTCCTACTTTGCTAAGATCAAGGAGTACATAAACAGCTTAGTAATATACTAAATTCTGTCTCTTGAATGCTACAGAATATCTTATTTTAAAATTTTCAGTTAACAAAATTAAAACAAAATTTCTATTTGCTTTTACCCAACCAAATCCCTGTAAAAAGATTAGAAATTACTGTTAAATAATAGGAAAGCAAAATTTCTTATAAATTCCATAAACTAAAGATAACTAATCCTAGTCATCATATTTTGCTGTCCTTCTACTAGGCAATTAAAATATGAATTTATTTAAAACTAAATTTTGGATTGTGCTACCAATTAATTGTTTTATAATTTGCTTTTTTACTTCATAATGTGCTATAAAAATAATTCCATTTCAACAGATACACCACACACACACACACACACACACACACAGATTGAACCTTCTAGACTGTTATTTAATCTCCTTTGTTCTTCATATTTTCACATTTAAATCTATACTATGTTTGCTTAGTGCTTTGTTCTATCAATTTACCATGATTTTTCTAACTGATGTTCTATCGGTGGATGTTTAGGTCTTTCCTGATTATTTCCAATATTATAAAGAATGCTATAATGAACCTCCATGGCTGTACATCAGTCAGATAATTTGGTGAAAGGCTTTTGCACACTTTCAAGCTTTTGATACATGTAGTATTGCAAAAGTGCCCACAAAAATGTACCAGTTTGGCCTTCCACTAGCAATTCCTGAGCACATTTCCCTCAACCTCTAATATTTGCAGATTGCTGTTCCTCCAAGTCTGAGCTCCTATTGGAGAAATCCTGTGTGCTTATTTTCTTGGAGAGTTCATCCTTTGACTAAAAAAAAATCTTAATTCCTTTACCTTCATTCTTTTGTGTATTGTGGTTTCCAGAAAGACAACAAAGCTTATGAAGAATTCACAATATCCTTCCCTGTTTTTCAGCATTGAAACATCTTTTTGCTTACTTTGTATTCGTTTGGTCATTTCAAAGGATTTTATTGCCATAGGTAGAAGCAAACATGTGATCTTAAATGCCCGTCTTAAAATAGTCCCATAGACTGGTATCTGAATGCCTAGCATACTGTCCCATTCAAAATTGTACTAAATGAATTGATTTAATTATAAATATATGCTCTGCCTGGTAGATCCTTTTGTATAGATTTGTGAATATACAAAAATAAATTTTGAATGTTTTTCATCTAAACTAGATTTAAATTTCTTTCAAAGGAAAAATAAAAGGAGAGTTTGTAGCTTCTTTGACTTGAGTTTTAATTTAATTTTAATTTAAAACATAACTCTCAAATGACAAATCAGTTTGGTGGATAAGGAGAGATCACTGTAGATGTCAAGCTGAGCTTTCATCTTCAATAAGTAATTAAACTTTAATGAGAAATTATATAAGAATGTCAAATTACATGTACAAAATTAGAACAGGCTGTTTAAATCTGATGAGAAAATGAATGAGGGATCAGTGACTAGTATAGCTGATTTTACAATGCTAAACACAATAATCTATTTTTAGTTTCTATTATACTAAATATTCCTTTAAAATTACTCAACCTCTTTGCGTTCTGGTTTCCTCATTTTAAAAATACGATACGAACCCTGTCATTAGCTCCTATCCTCTCATAACACTACCTGACCCATAAGCTAAGTACCAATAGTATAAGGAATGTTTGTGATAAAGTTGTGAAGTGCCTTTCTTTTACACAAAAAGATTCACATTTTCATGTGACAGTATTTTAAAGTCTTCATGTATCAGTGACAACTTCCTTAGGTTACACTCCATTAAAGTGAAAGCCTGAGTCAAAGCATTTGACAATTTTAAAGTTTTAAAATACATGTTGCCCAACTGATTTTTCAAAGAAACATGTAGAAATCTACATTCTATTACTACACTTTGATCAGCATTGGTTATTATAATATTTTCTTTTGTTAATTTGATGAATATGCCCAAATCCACTGTTATTTTAGTTAAATCTTCATTTCATATGACTTTTAACATAATAATTTCCTCTCCTGTAAATTATTTATTTAATTGGTTTCTATATTTTCCAGCATTCTCATGGATGTTTTTTCTCAATATATTTATTTGAGATACTAACATTTTCTCTGACCATTAAAATGTATTTCCCATCAGTGTTTTGTGTTATTTTGTGTATATTTTCTGTTTTTGATATGCAGACTTTCACTAACACTATAGTATATTTCTTTCATTGAGTTTTAAGGCTGAAATATATTTTTAAATACAGAGATTAATAAGTACACATATATTAAAAGTTTAATTTTCTTATAGATTTATTTTATTTAAATACGTTAAATGCATCAGAAGTTTATTTCAAGTTTGTTATAAGGCAAACTTCTGACTATTTTTTCTATACAGTTAGACAATTTTACCAGGAATATACATACCTATGATTTAAAGGTACCTTTCAAACAGCCTCAAAACATGTCAATAAGAGGTGTATTAAATACCACATCCCTAGATTACATTGCTATATTGTATTTTACTGCTATGTTTTATTTCATATTTGTATAGTACAGTGTGTTTTCACATATATGATCTCATTTGATCTTTACATCAAGCAGTAGATATAAAAAATAAACAAGATTAATTTTGTTGCTCTGTCCAGTAGTTCAATCTCTGTAAATCTGAAGAAAATATAAAGCCATCAACCACTCAAATATTTCTGTGGTTTCTTTGGATGCAGTTAAACACCCCAAAAAAAGTATATAAACTGTATTTGAGAAATTCAGTTACAGAGTTTATGGTGCCATAATGAAAATTCCCAATTGTTGAGTAAAGTCTCATGCAAATAAGGGGATGCAAAAACAATTTCTTAGAGAAAATTCTTCTTCAAGTTAACAGATTGCTAAGTCAATGTTTTCCTTTCAAGCTCATAAACTCAGAAAAATTTGAAATTGTTAGAATCTTGATTTCAAAATAACAAGATGTGGTACTAATAGCCTCAATATCTATTAAAATTTTAAAAAGATCTATTTGAACAGTTGCACTGCCAATCTACAAAACAACATAAACTTCCTCCTTACCCCACTTCCCAAATAATTACAACAACCAAAAAACAGAAAGAAAACTTGAGAGTTATATAGGATTTCAGTATTAATGTGATTGGCAGAGGAGTATTTATGAAATAAGAATAGAAATTGTTGATCATAACAAACATATAATCTCAATGGATTTGAAGACATGACAAGTCTTCACAGGCTGCTTTAGAGAAAGGATTGAAGGTAGCAACTAGCAAATCTAGTAAATGCATATGTTTGTGTTTAAAATAGGTTGTCTTAAAATTGGTGTCAAAGAATAGCACTAAGAACTGCATAACATTTCACTCAAAAATGTGAAATGCACAAAACTTTTTACCCATATCAAGCTACCAATCTTCCATTACAATTGTCCAAAAGTGAGCTACCTTTGGAAAATACATATTTAGCAGTCCGACTTGATGCTAAGGGAGTCAAATAAACAAGGTATTAGAGGTAAAGGAGTCCTATCACAATTTTCACTCTATCTCAGGGAACTTTGATAAAAAATAGTAAGTGACAACTTAATAAATTTAAAATCATGCTATCTTGTCCTGGATTACCCCAAAAGTAGAACTTGAGACAAAGGTTTATATGCAATAGTTTATTTTAGAAGTAATTCCATGGAGCAGGGCTAAGGCACAAAAGAGTAAGAGAAGGAGAAATCAAGGGAAAGCCAGTGCAAGCATATGTAATAAAATTGTCCACTGCTGTAGGTGCCTGGTTATGACTTTGTGAGACCTTCTGAGGAGATTTATGAAATGCATCTCAGAACTGTCAGTCCAGAGAATAGAATGATTAAATATTTCTTCTTTGACTCCTGTTCCTCACTGCATAAAATTGCTTGAAGTAGCACATAGGCAGTTCCTGATATAATTTATCCCTTGCACCACTAAGATTTTCTTATTCTACCATTCTATCATTAAATCCAATGAATCACAGACTCTCTCCCTCAATATTATGGCTAGTTCAATGTCTTCAAGTATAGGTTTTTCCCTCTAGAACTACATCCTCCAATTCAGCAGAGTTTAAGATTGTAGGTATGGACAGCACAAATTCCTGAAGTGACTCAGGGGAACGATGGAGAGAGGGCCAATCCTACTTTTCCTGAGAATTTTAACCCATATGTCTTGGCTGTTATGGCACAGCACCATATTTTGCTTACTGGCTTGGCTCATCCTGGAAAACATTTCTCCAATCATGCAATCTGTTATTTTTCAACTTAAGCCTTTAATAGGCAATGCTACTACTCAAATTAGAAGAGCTGCTTTTGGGTAACGAGGTATGTAGAAAGTCCAGTGGATTTCATTGTCATTGCTGCTTGTCATGGCCCTTTACTATAAGATATATTCTTTTGAATAAAGCAATATTATTCACACATAGAATACAAGACCAAGAAACCAGGCATCTGCAAGTCCTCTGATTATGGTGCTGATGAAGGCACTGTAGCCATAGAAGACAAATGCATATGCAGGGTAAGTGTCAATTTTGCTAAGAATGAATTGTTCTATTTGTGTTAGGAAGTGTGTGATATTGGCTGACTGCTTCTTACAGGTTGGTCCTTAGCAATTGTAATAGTTTGATCAGCCTCAGTGAGAAGAAGCCTATACTAACTACTGTGTCCATACATAGCACCCATCCCTGATACAATGGCTAATCTGAAGCAAGAGGTTAGCAGATATCCACAGGTCAAAATTTCTCCCCTACCTAGATACTCAATTCTGCCTCTAATGCAGATGCTGCCTGATGGGCATTAACACAGTCCACAAAGATACGCCCTTTGGATCCACTTTCATTGAACACTCATATGCAATTTATCTAGACTTCTATATTTCTAATCAACTAGATAAGCCATTTGCCATTGCTTAGAAGTCCATGTAAGTCTGCATTTTAGGCTACTTGTCCCTTGGTAATCAGTGAAAAACTAAATATAAGCTCACAGCTCTGTCCCATGGGAGGATTCCCCTCCACCATTATCCTTTAGAGCCATAACAAGTGGGGCTGCTGTGTTGCAGCTGTCCATTTGCAAGTAGTGTCAAAATATTATGCTAAGCCTATTAAGCCTGAAGTTTTTATTTTTTTAGCTGGTATTAAGAAATCCCTTATGAGCCATGAGTCAAGGGAAGGTCCTCTATGTAAAAGAAGTAGGTGCCATGGGAGTCTGGGCAATGTGTTTATGTAATTTACTTTTTTTTGTTGTTGTTCTGTGTGGGCGTGATCCCCGATGTTCCGTTTCTGTTGTACATTGGATTTTAGCTATGTCTTACCAAATATTTTATTTGGTGGGCTTCATTATATCTAGCTTAGAATAGACAACTCCAGCCAAAAAGTTAGTGTCCAACATACAATATCTACTAGGACCCAATAGTTTGTCAGGATCTATTTTGTGGCATGTGTGTGTGTGCGTGTGTGTGTATGTATGTGTGTATCATGCTTTTCTTTTCTTCTCCTAGATGTGAGTAATTCTCTTTTGCAAAAAGTATGGCCTTACTCCCAAATCCTAAGTGTGTGTGCTGCCACTTTTCTATTAGGGGTAGCCAGAGATTCCTCATAGCCATTTTATTTATCTGAAATATATCTTATGACATCAAATCTTCTGGGCCACGATGATCTCAGCGACTGAGCAGCTTGCTTCAACCAATCAATAGACTGTGGCAATATTTCCAAGTGCCATGTATGATGCTGTCAGGATGCAGAGAGGCTGTGGTATGTAGCCAGTCTCCAAGATGATTTCAATGGTCCCTGCTTTCTGCTGTTCATGCCTTTTTATAGTGCTCCCTGATATTGCATGGAGATGACCTGTGTAGCCACTGAGATATTGCAAAAATATTTGTGTATGACTTACAAGTTTAGATTATGAAAGTTATGTGGCTTCTGACTTGCCCTCTCTTGGTTCATTCACTCTGGGGGAAGCCATCTATGATGTCATGGAAATACTCAAGCAGTGTTTTGAAAAGGAACTGAGACCTCCTGCCGGCAACCATGTGAGTGACCCATGATCTTCTTGGAAGCAGATCTTTTGGCACCAGTTAAGTCTTAAGAGGACTGCAGGTCTGGCCAATATTTTGACCATAAACTCATGATAGACCGAGTCAGAACAACCTGGCTAAGCTGTTCCTGAATTTCTGATGCAAAGCAACTATGAGATAATGAATATTTATTGGTTATAAGCTGCTAAATTTTGAGGTAATATTTTATGCAGCAATAGATAACTAATATAGATTATGGTGGCTGGAATAGGTATGTTGCCATACCCAAAAATCTAAAACATGGGAATGGCATATTGAAAGTGCACAGGGGCCAGCGGCTGGAAGGACACTGATGAGTGTGTTAGTAAAAGCCAAAGGTATTTTGAGAGGCTGCTTGAAGCCGACTGAAGGCCCTAAAAGTGACTGCCAGTAAAGATAAGTGAGGAGGATGTTATTGGAAACTTGAGGAATGGGGACTTTTGTTGTATCACAGCAGGAAGTTTAGCAATACTGTCACCTATAGCAATGTGGAAGTTGAAATTATATCCAATTAACTGGGTGATCTAGCTAAGATTTCCACAGAGACTGTTAAGGGTGCCACCTTTCTTATCAGGGTATCTCTAATACTTGTCACTTTCTAGTCACCAAATCCAACTAGTATAATGTCATTCATATAGTGGACCAGGGTCATGTTCTGAGGAATGTCAAGACAATCAGGATCTCTGCCAACTGTATTTTGACAAATGGCAGAAGTGTTAATTTGGCCCTGGGGTGAGGGAGTAAATGTGTACTGCTGTATATTCTCTATTAAAAGCAAACAGCTTTTGATACTTCTTACTAATGAGAATTGAGGAAAAAAGCGTATTTGCTAGATTAGTATCTGCGTATCAAGTGCCAAAGGCTGTGCTGATTTCTTTTAGTTTAGACACAACTCATTCATAATAGCCGCAATTAGGGCCAACATATGGTTAAGTTTATAATAGCTTGCTGTCATCTTCCATGACTCATCCAGTTTTGTTCTACTTTTTTTCAGGGAAAATACAAATTGGTTGAACAGGAATATAATGCGGACAACGTCTCCTGCATCTTCTGAATCTTTGATGCAACAATAATTTCTGGAATTCTTCCAAAGATGTTATGCTAGAGCACAATACAATGTGTTTCATTCCCCATCTACAATGCATCCCAAGCTACCAAAAAATGAGAGTCTTAGTAACTATAAACAGGAAGCTACTATATTTCCACCCAGCAGATGAGAAAGCAAAACACTTATCCACTTGCTTCTATTACCCATTGATCAATAACGAGCCCAGGATCATTAACATTAATTCCCTCACAACTTCAAGTTGTGCACGAGTGAGTGCTGAGTGGGTTTCTGCAGGTGTCTTGCACTACCATGTCAGAGAAGCCCTGGAAAAGTAGGTTGCTCGGCCTGTGGTAAGTGGCAGTCAGTTTGCACCTGTGTGAATCTGGTGAAACCTGTGCAAAACTGGAAGCCACCAGAGTGAGCGAAGGCAGAGGTGGAGCCAAGAGGATGTAAATAGCACAGAAGTAGCATTACACAATGAACTTGTGGTAGATGTATTTGTTTTGTTTTGTTTTGTTTTTCTAAAAATGCTTTCTTCTGAGAGGCATTTGTTTTTCTATGAACTAATAAATGTTAGGGACAAAACTGCAAAAGGCTAAAGATGTCTGCATTTTTATCACATTTATTTACTTACTCAAAAGATAGTGAGGGCCTACAATGTGCTAGGCGCTGTGATAGGCAAGCAAAATTGACATGGGTTAAGATAAGCAAACACTACCAAAAGTGGAAACAATCCAAATTTCTAATAATAATAGACAAAACGTGATATACATACAATGGGATATTATTTAGCCTTAAAATGAAATTCTGATGCTACAACATGGATGAGCCTGGAAAGATTATGCTAAGTGACATAAGCAAGACACAAAAGGACAAATACTGTATGATCCCACTTATATGAAATACCTAGAAAGGTCAAATTCATAGAGACAGAAGAGTGGTGGTTATGAGGGGATAGGTGAAGAAGGATATGGGAAAGTATTGGTTGATGAGTGCAGAGTTCCAGCTTCAGATAATAAAGAATTCTAGAAATGGATAGTGGTGATGGTGGCACAACAATGTGAATGCATTTAGTGCCACTGAATTTTTCACTTAGAAATGGTCAAAATAGTAAATTTTATGTTTTCTCTACCACTGTATCTATTATCTATCTATCTATCTATCTTTACAATGAACTATAGCCTACCCTTTTTTAGTCATGTATATAATATTCTGAAACTTAGAGAATACTTCTATATATAGCAATATTACCTCAAGGTTCTAAGGAGTTAATGCCAAGTTCAAAGCCTTGGGGAACTTTTAAACTCCTTAGACCTAAAGGCAATTTATTTGAGACAGTCAAGCAAAAAGTGAAGGGCCAATTATAGATCTGATAGCTTTTCTTTGTCTTATTAAACACTGAAGAAAAGAAATAATAGCTCAGAAATGCCCATTATCATCTTAGTTTTAGTGCCTAGTATATTAAATTGGTGGTTGTTACTAGAAACAATATATTCTAAGTTCATCTTCTGATGATATTATATTATCAATTGTATACCTCAAGAGCTGCAATATAGTTTTAGCCAATAAATAATAAATTATAGAAATGATCTTCTCAGAATGGGACATAAAATAAAGTGAAGTTAATGTTTTGATTTCTAGAATGATTTTATTACACATCTAGAAGCATATCTTATTCCTTAATTCTTTAGGACATTTTTTGCCCATACTCTGGTTAACAAATGTCTCCATGGCTGTTACTTTTCCTTTTTTATCAAAATTATTTATAGATATATATTAAATTTTAGTATTCCCCATGCATATCATAAACCACTCCAGTAAACCAGGGCCAAAGTAAATCTTTATCCTAAAGTTGTATAGCAATTAATCAGGCTAAAGAAAAAAAAAAAGAGAGGAAAAAATGTCAATTGTTTCCTTTCTGGCACTGGAGCAGGACTGGCATTACTACAAATAATTATTTAGGATAAGAATAAATTTGGTTTTTGAAAAGACTACTGTGATACACTTAGAACACTAAAACGTATGACTTATTTACAAGACACTGTAGACACTGTAAAGCCTGCCTTAATGCAATGGCATTGATTATGCATTGCTATGTATATTATAATTTCCATAATAATTTCTGTCCTATTAAGTGCCATCATCATTATAAAGGATTAGAAGAGTAATTCAGGCACCTGAAACTAAATTTCCAACATGTGAATTGGTATGTATATGTCTGTAAATATACTTCTACATATTTATTCTTTAATGTATCAAAATTGGTTCATTTATGATAACAAATACACCATATTATGTAAAATTTTTTATTAAGTTGAAATTATAAATACACTTTTAAAATAAAAATGGATTTTGCTTCCAAAATGCATCATCTGAGAGTGAGGCAAACTCCATGTGTCTAAAGAAACTGAATTTATGGTTTAGGGTAATAATTTGCATCATTAGTGACTTGGAAATGTTTATTAGAACTTAGATTGATGATTCCTATAATTGATAAAAGTCAACTGAATTTTGTTAGGTTAAACATGAACTCAAAGCTATAGGATTCTAGGAAAAATAATCAGTAGATGATCAGTTAACAATCTAAATGCAAATGTTTAGTTTCCAAAAAAAGTGAATTGAGGAATATCTTAATTTTTTAGTAACATCTTCTCAACTTACTTACTATAAGCAAGAGATTTGTGTGGCATTTATTGTATACTTATTCTATAGAAGACACTGTATTGAGTGTTTTTGCAAATTTTTCACCATCTGCATCTTTCAACAACCGTGCCATACAGGTTTTAACTACCATTATTTCAATAGTTATTTTACTGACTATTTTATAGTTATTTATTTTTGTTTAGTTATTTTATTTTTTATTATTTTGCTGATTCAAAATTTGAGAATTTAAGAGGCCCTGTTTATTGTGAACACATAAATAGTCCCCATGTCACACCACTATTTAGTAGTAGAGGGAGATTTTCTAGCTTAAGTTGTTTGACTTCAGGGTTTTGTCCCCAAGCCAATTTGCTCATAACCATTTCCTCTAGGAAACACCCTTCTAAAGCTTCCGAGCCCAGAGAGGAACACCGAGATCTACTCCCAGATGTGTGTGTGCATGTGTGTGTGTGTGTGTGTGTGTGTGTGTGTGTGTGTGTTTTCCCCAGAGACAGAGTCTTGCTATGTTGCCCAGGCTGTAGTGCAATGAGTATTCACAGGTGCAATCATAGTACATTACATTCTGGATGTCTTAGGCTCAATCAGTCATCCTGCCTCAGTCTCCTGAGTAGCTGGAACTACAGGCATGTGTCATTGCACCTAGCTTCAGTTATGCTTTTGAGTAGGGCAGCCAGCAATCAGTTTTGTACACACAATGAGAAAAGTAACCTCTTCAACAAGCACAAAAGCAGGAATTGGCAGAAGTCTAGTTTATACCAGTATTTTGCCAAGAAAACCCATCGTAGTCACGTGCACTAAAATAAGTATCAAACATTCTCAATGCATTTACCTTACTGTTTGCTTCTCATAATGTTACTATAAAAATACAATGAAATTGATTTTCTTTTCTGCATTCACTTGAATTAATAGTTTATTGATTATTATTGAGTAAAAATATTCACAAATATATAATATTATAGTTAGATTGTCTTCTATGTTCTTACTAAATCACTGAACATTGAATAGAGGGAGAAGCACAATCCAAGATATTCTGTGTAGGAACTCAAGGTTGAGAGATATTTTTTCTAAAAGAAGAATCTCTGATAATTTATAATCTGAATTCTAGGGTGGAGGAGTGTATAGCTTCTGGGACCTTGATAATTAAATATAATCTATAAACTTTCAAGTTTCTTAAAACTTGAATTAGATTCAAGTTTTAGATCAAAGACTTAGATTCTTTGATTACTGTTTTTCACACAACAATTTTAGCTTAGAAACTATGGCAAATATTTTTGAAAGTCCTACATTAAGTTTAAAATACAATGCCATAAATAGATTTGATCAATGTTGAGTATTTCTAATTCTGATGAAAAGATGTGCTATTAATAAAATCAGATAATTGTTTTTAACTTCAAAGGAATGTCACCTAATAAAGCAGTGTTGAAGATGCATATAATTGTGTTAGTTCTTTAATAACTGTGGACACGACATTTTATCTTTAACTAGAAAAATCTTCTTTTAGCCTGAAGCAATAGATCTTATTCAAAATTAGGGAGTCAGTAATTAACATCCATTTTCTTAGTTTTGTTTCTATATGTACTTGTTTGTGTATGGATATAAATTTCTCCTTCGATATTAAGTTTGTATGTGTAGGAACTATGTGTAAGCTGACAAATTCCACAAGTATTAAATAGCCATAATTTAAAAATTATATTAGTATTGGTTTATGTGGCCAATCTATATTTCAAGACACATCATTAGTCTTTTTGAAGACACATGCAGATGAATAATATATGTCTTTCGCTTGATTGAAAAATCACAGTAAGGATGCATTTTAAAATATAATATATATCAACTGAAATTTAACTCTGGCATTAATACACATGGTTTACTGAGTAGCTGGTTCCAAGAATATAATAGAGAAGAAACTAAGGCAAATGTTCGATAAGGAATATGAAAGCTGACAGTTGCATATTGATGGAAATTGTAAAATTTAAACCTGAAGGATGTCTTGATGATGAACAGTGCAACATTTTATAGCCAAGATCTTCCAACCATCAGAAGTTAAATACAGGTAATACAGTCATTATCTAAGCCAGAGTCAGAACCCTGGTGTCCTGACTTCTCAGCTTAGCAGTCTTTCATTCAACATTAGGAGCCTATAATTCAGATGAATAGCTCACAGTGGGATTGTATTTCTTAAACTGTATTTTGTAAATTAATCAAAGTGCTTCTGGGTTCCATAAATAATTAAGTTATGACAAAAAATATTATTTATTTTAGAATCTGTGATTTGTAAGGATCCACAAGCATGCTGCAACACAGTCTTTCTGTGTATCACTGAAAGATGTTCTTTCAGGCTGGAACACTTCTGGTGACAGAGCTCATTGTTTAGCAAAGTTGCTGACTCTGTTGTGGGACAGCTACACCTACTAGAGATTTCTTTCTCATATGCCTATAAAATCTTCTTCTCTAAGAATTCTAATCTAACCCCATTCCTAACAGCTTTTCAACTCCTAAAAACCTCCAAACTAAATACTCTTGTTTTTGTTCCTTCTTCCTAATAAGACTCTTGTCTAATCATTAGACATGTAGCTTTTCTGAGGCACTGCTAGATTTTACAATAATGTCATAGAACAATTTGAAAACTAGTAAAGAAAATAAAACAGAGTAGACAAACAGTAAATACATAAAATACCTGACCACCTCCATATATCTTTCATTCTTTTTGAAATAAAAAGACAAATGACCTCATATCTATTTCAATATGGTAAGTCTCACTCCAAATATCTCTAAACACTCTGCTAAGTCATCTCACACACATTCTGTTGAGGTTCACAATTCCTTGATTTACACTGTGCTGTGTAGTAAATTTACTTGCCATGGTCATTCTTTTCATAATTGCTTGGGCAACTCAGCTGCCTAAGGACAAAGACACATATTGAAAACCCTGTGCCTGAGTACTTATTCCTTCAACAAAGCCTATCCAGAGGCTGACTTGAGGAACTAGATCTTCATTTCACCTCTGAATTCCTCCCGATTTCTTAATCAGCAGCCTTCATTGATGCAGGTTCTTGAGGTGTCAGGTATTCAGTTAAAACACCCACAAAGTTTTCCCCTCAGGAGGCTATAATATTCCATTTTACAGTTCAAAATTGACAGCATTTGAGTTGCATTTGAAGATAAATGCCCATTATATGTTTTTATGCTTAGACAAGGTGTTGTGTGCAATGTTATGAAGGAATTAAGAGTGAATGCATGACAAATGCTTTACATATTGATCTGCATCATTCAGCACTCTCTTGGTGGAAACAAATGAAAATTATTTAAATCAAATTGCACTCACAACAAATTAAATTATTTTTACAGGAATCAATTCCAGTGCTAAAAATGTTGTGGGCATTCAGTACCAAATGCTCATTGTCTGCTAAGGTACAAAGGTCATAGGGGCTTACAATTCACAGATGGTCTCCAGGCTAACTAGGACACACCAGAGGGACAGAGAAAGCTTGCATTTGGATTATCTAGATCTCGTTCTTTACTAGAATTTATTTTTAATGATTATCTTTTGGATAAATACACCTTGACTCTAGGCGTTAGTTTAGATCATGTGTGTTTCCAAAAACCATGCTTTAAATAAAAAGAATTAGTACCTACGGCCCATTCATAATAATATCTGGTTAACTTAACCATTTCATTCCATTTGATTTAAAAAATATTATGTGTGTCTGGTTTTTTGTTCTTGCGGTAGTTTACTGAGGATGATGATTTCCAATTTCATCCATGTCCCTACAAAGGACATGAACTCATCATTTTTTATGGCTGCATAGTATTCCATGGTGTATATGTGCCACATTTTCTTAATCCAGTCTATCATTGTTGGACATTTGGGTTGGTTCCAAGTCTTTGCTATTGTGAATAGTGCCGCAATAAACATACGTGTGCATGTACACTGCATATTCTCACTCATAGGTGGGGGAATTGAACAGTGAAAACACATGGACACAGGAAGGGGAACATCACACTCAGGGGACTGTTGTGGGGTGGGGGGAGGGGGGAGGGATAGCTTTAGGAGATATACCTAATGCTAAATGACGAGTTAATGGGTGCAGCACACCAGCATGGCACATGTATACATATGTAATTAACCTGCACATTGTGCACATGTACCCTAAAACTTAAAGTGTAATAATAATAATAATAAAATTATGTGTGTCTAGAATTTTAAACATCAACATATCATTGCCCATCCAGCAAATCAGTCAGAATTACTTCTCTCTTCATTTACTCATTAACTTCCTGAGTTGAGAAATACCTGAAGTTGGAAGGTGGGTTTGTAGAGGAATTTTCTTTCATGTATGTTATTGTAAGAAAAATCAAATCATTTTTAATATAGAAAAACAAAGGACAAACATTTGTTATTTTCCTTTTTTAAAAAATATGGTGGAGAGAAAAAAGATTAACTTTGATTGTTCACAGCAAATTCTGAAGTAAATTCTATGTTACTCAATTGTTAAGACTGCCATGTATTAAATTTTACATTGTGTCCTACAGTCATGATCTTGAAGAGTGAGGACAAGAAGACATATGCCTTAGCAATGTAGCCTTAAAAATGTGCTTTAAATTATGGCTTTTTGCCACATATCCTATTAATATTGAACACGTATACATAGTAGTGTGAGCTTTGTGATTCCAGTCAGAATGGGGGAAAATAAGTACACCGAGAGCCTAAAGAAGCCATTAAATCCTTAGTGGAACTCACAAGTTGGTGGAAATCATGAGATTTGAGTTGGATAGGTAGGAATGCAAATCATGGGACTTGAGGTTGTTTAGGTACAATTGTGAAGGTAGAGAATTCCAGGAATAGGGAAGGATATAAACAAAAACAAGAAGTACAGGCTGTGTAAATAGGCAGTGGAGCATAGATATGGGAAAGAAACAGGGACCCTGGAATCAGGCTGTAGAAGATGTGGGACCATTACTTATGCGTAAATCCTTGACTAATACACTCTTCAATGCCTAACTATAGGTATATCCTGCTCTCCTTCAATAACTTGCTTTAATTGCGCTCACCGACACTCTTACGTCACGTAGGTTCTAGAGGATTTCTCACATTATCTGTCCCAAATGTCTTGACACATAGTTATATTGTGTCCTCTATTGTTCACCAAGTATTCAACATGTGCAAATCTATTTCTCTATGAGTTTAAACCATTCACAGATAAGAACTTTGTCACATTCCTTTTATGGTTCCCACTATAGTGCTAGACTGACAGTAAATATAGTTATGAAAGCAATTTTTAAAGCATATTTAAGATATAATTGGTATTGCTCCTTAATAAATTCTTGGTGAACTGTAAGAATGAGCAGAAGGTAGCTGTTTCTAGAAATACTCAAAGGAAAAGATTCTGAATTAAAAATCATATTTTTACATTCCTGTATGACTTATCAAGAGGCTAGGAAATAGAGTACCCGAGCTATGGAGGTCAAGGTTATAGAACACTCAGAAAGTGACAGTAATGAAAGTCAAGTACTGGATGGTATGCCACCCTGCTAGCTTCAACCAGGGACCAGCAGTCAGTGAGGCGAACATCAAAAATGCATCCATCACAGGGCTAATTAGTGAGAAAAATGAACACATAGGTTAAAGAAATTTGTGCCTGAAAACTAACTCAAAACTCAAGCAGCTGCTGAAAGGCATTAGGCAATTCAAATATAATGTGTGACTATTTCTTTTTAAGAGAGAGTCACCTATTATTGTTGAAAATGAAGACATAACAGCAAACTTTAACATGATTTTCCTACTGGTTTATTTTCTTTTTCCAGACATTGTCATCAGAAGGATGTGTGTCTATCATGTGTATTTTATTTTAGATGTGTTTGTCACTTACTAATACACTTGCAAAGATGACTGCAAGAGGTGATGGAATACAAATCATTTCCTCCAGATAGGCCTTTTTTTTTTTCACTCAGATGGTGTTAATGGTTGACTCATTATTTCAATGGCATTTTCTTCAGTGTCACAATGTCTCTCTGAGGGTGTGTTACATTTTCATAGTTTCTATCCTCCTAAAGCATCCTGTTTTCTCCATGTGATAAACACTGCCCCTAAGATTTGAAATTTACAGCTCTCGCAAGAAATCTCAGTCTCCTAGGGGACTCTTTACTTATATTTCCAAAGGCTGAATTTTTATCTGTAGATAAGCAGAGTTTCAGAATTTTATACCCTAAAAATTCCAGTCTTTTGTTATTTGATTTCTTGCGGTTTTCATGACATAAGGAATTCTAAAGCAGGGGCTACTAGTGTGGGAATTCCTTTGTCTCTGATATATCTGTAGCTTCTGGAACACAAGTTTTGTTTCTCTTGAAAAGAAAATGAGCACATGTAAGATGTATTGTATCTTAAGATTCAGAGCAGAACTCAAAATAAATATAGTATATGCCTAAAAGGATGAGTGAAAAGAAAGGAGGGAATTATCAACTGTGGGTATATTTCTTTGACTTAAACTACACTTTTAGAGGTATTTCTGAAAGAAAAATAAATGACACATTTTAGGTTTTGAACTCACTTAAACACACACACAGACACTCCTATCTTTAATTAATCTCCAACTCTTCCAGTTATTACTCATTTGTCACTGATTTCCTTATTATGTAAATTCTTAGCTATGAGTGGCTTAGATCCCAGTTATACATTTGTTTATAGTAGTTTATGAATGTGCTAAAAGGCACTGAAGCAAACTATATTCACATCTAGACTTCTAAAATTGCAAATCATCTATTCACTTTTGTCCACTTTTAATCCGTTCTCTGCACCGAGCAGTCAGAGAAATCTTTTCAACATGCAAATTTGTTCATGTCACTTTCTTGCTTATAACTCTGATGCCCTCTCCTTGCTCTTAGGTTAAAGGAAATCTTGTTAGCATGACCTATAAATTCTACCATGTTCTGACCCGTACTTCACTCTGTAAACTTATATTGTATTTAATTCTCTCTTGATATTGTGTTTTGGCACAATTGCCTTCTATACCATTTTCTCTCAAATAGATCTCTTCCCTATTATTATTTATAATTATAGATATTATTTTATTGTAGCACTTAGTGTGTTGCAATTATCTGTTTATGTCTCTTATTAATTAGATTACTAGTGCCTTGAAGGTGGGTACATTCTTGTTATTTTTCTATTTCCAGTGATTAGGATAGTACAGATCACATATTAATTGGTATTCCATAAATAATGTTAATGAATGAGTTAAATGAATAAAATGTCCAACTGCTTAATTAGAAAAATGTGTCACTGTTAATACATTAGTGAGGTGAAATCTCTTCCAATGAGCACACTACCTTAATTCAATTATAATATAAATTTTGCTAGATGTTCTATCTAAGAATCTAGACCCTTCTATTCAAAGTATGATCCAGTGACCAGGACATTGGCAATGCTCAGGAATGTATTAAAAATGCAGAATCTCAGGCCTGACCTCAGACCTAATGATTAAGAATCTATATTTCTTACAGGCCTCCAAGGTAATTTACATGTGTATTAAAAATTTAAGAAGCACAGATAATTAATGTACACAGATTTATAAAAAAGATATTTATGTCAAGATGAATGGAAACACATATGCTTCTAGATATAAAGAATTAATATAGCAAAAAAGCCAATTTATCCTAGAAAAATTTACAAATTCATTTCTGCTTTCAACAGAGAGAGAGTAATAACTATGTCAAGTACTGTGCTAAGCACTGGATATTCTCTGATGTTCAAAAGAGATATGGTTACTGCCCTTGTGCAGCATTCCACCTACTTGGAAAATTAGCTTAAGTAAAGAATACAAAAGTTATTATGCAATAACAAAGCAAAGACTTGCAGAAAATTCAGGTTGATATAAATTAAATAAAAATGTTATAAAATAATTCTGGAATATCTAAGATAAACATTACAAACAAAGTAATAATATAGGGCCTTACGTGATTTTATGTTATGCCATATATTGATGTCATGTGAAATAAAAGTGTAACACCCAAGAAAAAATAGAAAAACAGTTCAAGAGAACATAATAAAATATACAGAAACACATACATATGTATATATGATAAAAGTGATACATTAACAATGAAACTGAATAGAAATTAAATAACAATACTGAAATTCCTGATTAATTTTTGTTTGAAAGAAGTTAAGTCTCTACCTGGTCCCATATACCACAAAAAATTACATATGGATTAAGTAGGTAAATATAAAAATACAAACTTGTCATAACCAGAAGACATTAGAATATGAGTGAATGTGTTTTTAAAACAAAGAAAAAAGTCTTTTATTTCTAACTGTGGCACACTAGCTTGTGTGAGACCAACCGTCCCAAGGAGAACAATTAGAAAAGCTGGAGAAATTTTTAAAAATCTGTTTTAGAACAACAGAGACACATTAATGCAGCAAGGACTTGAAGAGCCAAGATCTCAGACAAAAATGAAGTGCAGAATAGTGATTTGTCTCAACTTTTACCCTGGAGGTATTTCCCAATTATTAAACTATGGCCAAGAAGTGAAGAAGATGAACAAAACTTTTAGCAGGAGAATGGACCTTGAAAGGAAATACGATGTAATTGTTTCAGGAAGAAGTAACTATGGTAAGTAACCGAGGCTATCAGTCATAGGTTTCAAAAGGCTATACCTGTGGATAAAGAAAAGAAATCATCTTTAATAAAGACTAAAATTCAGCTTACAATCAGTTGAATTTCAGGTTAGGTTAAGGTGATCTCTCTCTAACCTAGCTAAACACCAAACACAAATATAAATTTTATCTGGAACATTATATAAATTATACAGAACTCACTTTTATTTATCACAATGGCTCAAATTCAGGCAAAACTGCTAAGAATACAAAGATATAGGACAGCCAGATATCAGCAGCTATCAGATCTGTATTTTAAAGTAACTTGGACTATTGTTTTCCAGAAAAATGGTAAACATGAGGGAGAATTTAAGCAGAGAAGAGTAATTGATTTTAAAAACAGAAAAATGCAAAATATAGGACTGTAAAACACTGTAACTGAATTAAAAACTTAACAAATAGGTTAAGCACTGAGAGAATTGGAGGAATAGGAGAAAATCCAATTCAAAAATATCCAGGATGATACAAAGATTGAAAAAAAGAACATATAGGACACAGTAAAAATCTTTAAGATACAATTGAATTAACAAGAGAGAAGAGAGAAAAATGTTCAAGAAGATGGTATTCAGAAAGAAATAAAAATTGAACAGGTAAATCCCAGTGAATATTGAACGCATAAAGCAATGATAGTATGACTCATGAGGTTTAAATGTGTACAGAATTAAAACACACAACACTACGAGTGTTATTGATGGAAGACAAGCTAAATAGAGGCAGAGTTTTAAGGTCCTTGCATTTTCTGGGATGTGATAGAATTATTAATTTAGAGTTGACTGTAAGAAGGAAAGTTAAATACAAATCATTAAAAGAATAATCAAATGATTAGCTATTACAGGAGAAATAGTGGCTAATAAAAATAATCAGAGAAAGAAAGGAGAGAAAAAGATACATAGAAGAGTTGGAAAAAATAAAAAATAAATAATAGTACATATATTGAAACCAAAACACATGAATTTACATCAAATGTAAGTTGAATGAATATCCCAGGTGGTCAGATAAAGGTGATCAGACTGGATATAAAACCAAAACCTAAATCTATATTGCTTATAAGAATAAAGAAGTTTGTTCAGATATATTAATATCAAAGTATATTTTAAGAGAAAAAGCATTAAAGACAGACATCTAATACAAATTGATAAATTTTAATAAAATTGATAAAAGTATCAGTTCACCAGAAGGATGACACACTTCTAAATTTGTATTTGCCTAATAACATCTGATCTCAAATGTATTTTAAAATGGACAGATTTAGGAGAAATACAGAGAGGTATACAGTAATTATGACAAGATACTGTAAGACCTCTTTCATTAACTAATAGAAGTAAAGAAATATCAGTAGCAATTTAGAAGATTAGAACAACATGATTAACAAAATAACATAATTGGCATACACACACACATATAAATACAAAACTGCATTCAGTACTGCATAATGAATACCATTTCTTTTGAATGTGCATAAAACATTGACCAAGATTGGTCATCTGCTGGCTTTAAAGTAAATCTCAACAAATCTCAAAGGATTGAAATTAGAAAGAGTATAATCTCTGACCACATTGGAATCAAGCTATAAATCAATAACAAAGAGACAAATGGAAATGTTTTGAGTGACTAAAATTAACAGCACACATCTGAATACACATGGATCAAAGAAGGAGTCACAATTGATATAAAAATATTTACGGCATATGAAAATAAAAATGTGCCACATTAAAATTTGTGACATAAAGCTAGAATAAGAAAATTTATAATTTAAATGCTTAAGTTATAAGTAAGAAAGAAGGCTGTAAAAACTACAATCTAAGTATTCATATAAAGAAATTAGAAGAGAATAATAAAATGAAGCCAAAGAAAATAGACAGAGAAGTAATAAGAGTAAAAACTTAATTAATGAAATGGAAATCAAATACACAAGTTGCTATTTTAAAAGACTGATATTGATAAATCTTATTGATAACCTACTAATATAAATGACTAACATTAGAAACAAAAAAGGAGATTCTTCTTTAATTTATTCTTCAGACATAAAAAATAGAGAGTATTATGACAAATCTTATGCCAAATAAGTTTGAAAAAGAAATGGAATAAATTCCTAGACAAATGTGACTTACCAAAAATGACATTAGGAGATGTGGAAAACTTAAATGTTCCTCCGTCTATTCAATCTATAATGAAAACATGTCTGCAAGGAAAATGTTTGGCCCTGATAACTTAATTGGTTAATTCATCCAAACATCCAAAGGGTGAAAAAAGCAGAAAACAAAAACAAAAACAAAAGAAACCCGTCGTGATAATTTAACTTCAAAAATATTCCAGAACATAGAGAAAAAGGGAATCATTATGAGCTTATGTTGCAGAGTCAGAAATAACCTTGTCCCAATATCTGAGAAGAACACATTACAAGGAGAGGAAAATTAGAGGCCATTCTCTCAGACAAACATGGATGCAAATTTTTTTAATGCAGTCATAAAGCCAATACAACAATATATCAAAAGGATAAAATATCACGACCAACTGGGGCTTTCTCAAAGAATGCAAGGTTGGTTTTAATGTTTAAAAAGGCAATTGATGTAATAAAATCAGAACTCCTCAACATATATTGTTGGGTAAAAGTACAGGATATAAGACTATATATATAAGTATCTCAATTTTGTTGGTCAAAAACATAACTGGAATGACATTTTGAAAAGTGCTAATGGTAAATTTGTTGGCCTCATAAGATAGTGGATTTTAATTTTACTTTCAATTTTGATATTTTTCCCTTAACTTAAAATAATAAATAAGGATAAACTTATTTAAAAAAATAAATGTAGCATGTTAGAGTGAAAATAGAAGTGCCCCAACTTGCTGGGATCTTTTACTTCTGAGTAACATTATGTCTAGAATCTGAATCTCCCCTTCTTTGCCTTTTCATCTACTCCTTTTATTATATTGATATTCCTCAGTCCCTGCCACCCACAGCCTTTTGTGAAGGATTCAATAAGTTTTTCTAATAGAAAATATTTCAGGAAGGCCAAGAAATTAGGTGTTAGAAGAATAAATAGGGTTCTTGAAGTATCTCAAAACATATGTATGTTGTCCCTGCTTATAACAAAATAAAATCTACAGCAGTGCGAATAATAGACGGCTGGGAGTAGATTTGGTACTAGATAGATTTGGGTTTACATTTTACTTACTATACTTTAGTTTGCTTACTTATCTCTCGTAAGCACCAATTTCCTTACTTTTATGAAGAAGAAAAGAGAATATACCTCATAGGGATGTTGTATGTATTAGAATACGTATGTCACAAGCTTAGTAACATTATTACTAAAAGAGAAAATTCCAGAGACAAGAAATCCCACTTGACATTTTAGTTAGTCAGTAAAGAGCAGCAAATAGCTATGGAAACTGATGCAAGCTTGTATATGGCTATCAACTATAATATCATTGTAATCAGCTTTGCACATAGGAACATAAAAGATGAGACATACATGCTTTCCAAAGCACTTAAATTACTACCAAGAAAAGAGTAGCAGAACAGATTCTCAAGTACATCATGGTAAGCTTAAGATACTTTTTCTAACCTCTGAATACTGTCCCTTAACACCATTTACTGAGACCCCAGACAATCCTTTCCTTTAAACACCATCCGTGGATAACCTTGAGAGCCTCTTATCTCTGTCACATTTTCGTTTTTCCTTATCTTCTTTTTCAAAGGTTGAATAGAATCAATAAGACAGTGTCGCTTTCTAATAAGATGGATGCAAATCAAAGAAAAGGGAAAGGGTGACTTAGGTATTAAATTGACTGGCCTGTTACTTGTTGCAGAATTTCACAATACAGGAGCTGTCGATACCAATTCACAGGTAACACAGCATCAAAGGCTTTGTCTGTGATGTCAAGCAGGGTTTACTTGGCTGCTTCTTGATGGCATAGGCATGTTTACATCCAAATAAAGAAAGAAAAAAATTATCAGTTCTTTCTGCATAAATAAGATCATGGGACAAAGCATATTTCCAAGGAGAAAATGTGAATGTTGGAAGAGCCAACTCTCTGATCTAGTTATTATGCTATGACGCCAAAGGATTTTTTAATTTCCACTGAAAATGTTCCTGCCCATTAATGTTAATTGCCAATAATTTTCAGACCCTGCCAGCTGTAGAACAGCTTTTCAGGCATATAAATTCAATAAATATGGTACAAGTAGAACTAATAAGTGGTAAGGTTGAGACCTAAAACCCCAGAGGAAAATAAGGCAAATGTGAGTTGGGTTTTTATTGTGTCCTTAATTGAACCTCACTCCATCTGCCTGCCACATAGATTCCACACTCAAAAGCTGTTCTCATCCATTTTCAAAGAAAGTTTCCATAGTGTGACAATTACTACCCTTCCACAATATTGTGAAATAAGGGGTTTGGAAGACTTATCTCCTTTTGTAATCTTTAGTTGTTTACACATAAAATACCCTTTACTAGCATGAGCTCTTTAAAATTGTGAGGCACAGTGGATAAAATCACAGTCTTTGACAAAGATTGGAGTCTGGCTCAGTCACCTTTTAGCTGCAAAAACAGATCCAGGTTGTGTGGGACCAAAAGCTTGTACAATTTGGGGGCCCCCTCTGAGAAAAAAGAACATAAAGTTACTAATACCAAATATGGAACAAGAATGAATTTGTAGATAGAATGATAAAAAATAGAAACAAATTACAAGTTTTTAAAAAGACAACATACAGTAACGTATGCAATACAGAGTCCTCCCCTGCTCAGGGCTTTAGAAGGTGTCTGTGGAAATGAGGGGCTTTAGTCTCTTTAAGGTAAACTCTCCTCTAATTAGCTGGATAAGGGTGACAGGTAATTTTACTACACTGATTCCCAACAAATTGTTTGTACTTCAAAATTTTGTAAGAAATAAATTAAAAAAGAATATATTTATAAATTGTCCTGGGCAGTGCCTGTAGGTGTTCAAGTGTCAGGTATTAATATTAGAGATTGAGTATTCCTTATATGAAACGCTTGGAGCCGGAGGTGTTTTGAACTTCAGACATTGTTGGATTTTGGCAAATTTGCATATGTATAGTGAGATATCTTGGTGGTAGAACCCATGTCTAAACATGAAATACATTAATGTTTCATATACACCTTATACACATAGACTGAAGGTAATTTAAAACAACATTTTGAATAATTTTGTGCATAAAATTACATTTGTGGTCACTGAACCACCAGAAAGCAAAGGTGTTAGATGTGGAATTTTCCACTTGTGGCATTATGTCAGCACTCAAAATGTTTTGGATTTTGGAGCATTTTGGATTAGGGATGCTCCACCTGTATTATAATTTAACTCATTAACTTGCGCTTGTTTATTTTTGTTTTACTGCCTAATACAGTGATAGGTATTGGAGACCACCAACATTTAATTTAATAAAATTTTACTATGAATTTATCAGAATAATAAATTATAATTATCTTGATCGTATAATATACAGTATATTGGTTCAGTGATGGTAAAACTGTTTTTTTGATTCCTTAAGAAATTATGCTAATATATAGTATAAATTTTATTTAAAATATATTTATAAATGTTATAAAAGATATCTAAAAGCATATAAAGACTTTTTTAAACATGGAGGCTGATATTCCATTTTAGATCAGTAATCAGATCATAATTTAGCTAAAGGAGACATTAAAGCATTTGAAATTTTATTACCAATTGCTGCATTTAAAAATATTTTTCTGATTTAATGCAAGCATATTAAAATAAGTCAAAAAAACTAAAATGTATACTGTTATCCAGTAGAATCTGAATAGCACTCCTTAGTTTTTTTTTTAAAAACAGATATTAATTTGTTTAGGTTTATTCACTGAACTTAAAACATCCTTAGCTTTGTTCACAAATTTTTTAATTTCATTTTTTTTATTTCAATAGTTTTGGGGGTACAGGTGGTTTTTGATTACATGGATAAGTTCTTTAGTGGTGATGATTTCTGACATTTAATGCCCCCCTCACCTGAGCAGTGTACACTATACCCAATATATAGTCTTTTATCCCTCAGCCTTCACCCAAGCTTCCCCCAGAGTCCTCAAAGTCCATTACATTACCCTTAAGCCTTTGTATTGTCATAGCTTAGCTCCTACTTATAAACGAGAACATGTGATATTTGATTTTCCATTCCATTGTTTACAACTATACACTTCTCATCTGTTCACAATTCTTTTAGATTTTCTTGTGAAATCAGTATTGCCTCAACCTACAACACAAGCATTTGTACTTTATCTTTTATAAACTCCCCATTTATTTCACAGTCATTTTTTATCACATAATCTTTTTTAGCAAAAATTTAGCCTTGAAATACTGGTGATTATAATACATATTAAATTACTATTAAAAAGTAGGGCAAGGTGGAAAGAAGAAAAACATCTGTGCTCGGTAAAGCAATTGCAGTGCTTATAGACTATGGCCACATTACAAAAATAGACTTCTGATGAAGGAGAGGTTCTTTTTGGGCCCACAGTTAAAATGCTGATACATGTTAATGGCTAGACAAATAAGTAATGCATCCATATATAAATGTATGAAATTGAGAATTATGTATAATTATCATGATTCTTTCAGAATCCTCTGTAAATTTATTTTTAACAAAGTTGTATAAAGGAAACTTGAAAAAAATCTGAAAGGAATTGCTCATCTGCTTTATTCAAAGGATTTGGAAAAAAGTTCTTAAGCCATGAAAGTATATGAATTAGCATAAAACAACATGCATATTAACGTTAATGTAACAGCAAAGTGTACTCTTTTAGAATAAGAAAAGGCTTTAGAGACCATTGAACTCAATGCATCATTTTGTGTACACAGGAACCAGAAAGCTGAAGTGGTATTTCCAAGGTTAGGCTATGAGTCCTGATAACGAACTGTGCCAGAAAGTACCTGTCTTTTAAGCCTAGTAGAGTGCTCTTTTTACTCTGGATGTGAAATCTATTATTTTTTTCCTCAAAAGAAATGGAAGGCCAGGCATGGTGGCTAACTAACGGCTGTAATTGGGAGGCCTACGAGGGTGGATCACCTGAGGCCGAGACCTTCCTGGCTAACGTGATGAAACCCTGTCTCTAGTAAAAATACAAAAAATTAGCCTGGTCTAGTGGCGGAAGCCTGTAATCCCAGCTACTCGGGAGACTGAGGCAGGACAATCACGGAAACCGGGAGGCAGAGGTTGCAGTGAGCCAAGATCGTGCCATTGCACTCTGCCCTAGGCAACAAGAGTGAAACTCCATCTCAAAAAAAGAAAGAAAGAAAAAGAAAGAAAGAGAAAGAGAGAAAGAAAGAAAGGAAGAAAGAGAAGAAAGAAAGGGAAGCAGTATGTTTTTTAAGCTTCACAATAAATCAGCACAATTAAACAAAAATAAATGAATCAAACAAACAAACAGTGAACATGCATAAGACACAACTAGGGGTAAATGGGCCTGCCCTAGAGAGACTCATAATTTTTTGGTGACAGTAAATGTCAGTCCTAAAATAGAAGTATGAATAAAGAATGGCGGGAGCACAGAATAAATCTCATGTAATCCAGCCTTCTGTCCTGAAAGCTGTGAAGTTATTTCATTAAGAACAACTGATTCCTTTAAAGCCAAAGAATGAGGCCGGGTGCTACTGGTTACTATACACAGGGTGTAGATACGTAGTCTTTCCACACTCTACTGAATTCTATACCTAATTAACACAAGACTATCAGTTTCAAAACAGCAGACTGGAATAGTGTTTCTAGTCGAGGGTGCTGTTGGCTATTACACGGTATGGCTCTCAGCATTTTTGCTTACAGAGTCAGTTTCTCAGTTCAAACTATTTACTACTTAGTATTTCTATTTTCCTAACCCATATAGCATTATATATGTAGAGGGTCTCTGCTATAGAAATGCCCCACAAAGAATGTGAAAGAGCAGAATAAAAACATGAATTCATTCATTTATAATGGAAATCATTATTTCTGCAGGTAATATCACAGAAAAGTCACCTCACCAGAGGAGAGAAAAAGATCTTTATCTCTAGCCACTCCCAACAGGAAATGTTTCTTAGTGTAATAGAGACATATTATATTTAAAATACTTTTTTTCAGACATCAATATTTAAATCATTAATTTAATATATATATTTTTCTTTCTTGTATTACACCATGTGCTAGAGAAACAAAGAATAAGATGCTTGGCCTGTTTTTTTAAGTAATTCACCAACTGGTGGGTGTAAGAGCTGTTCCAGATACTCTGCAGGGTGAAGATTGCTGTTATTTAAGAATGTATAAAGTGTGAAGAGAATTCCAATAAAGGAATGACTAACATTATTTGGGGAATTACAGAAAATTCAGACCACTCTATTTTTTGGTTATGGTTTCCTTGTAATTTAAAATTTTTTACTGGTTTTTAAAAACATCAAATTTTTGCTTTAAAAAGTTATATCTGGAGATTATATGAATATAAACTATTAATAAATTAATAATTTACATAAATGAGTCATAACTAGAATCCAATGATCTTGCTTCAAATACGCAATATTTCTAAATTTATTTCTTATCAATATAATTCCACAGAAATTAGGAAAAAGACATGCTCCCAGCCTACATATATAATCCTTCATCTAAGAGTACGAACTCTTGACATGGAGTTTCATCTTGGACTTCCAGAGTTTTGTCGCCTCACTGAAGCCATATGAACCATTTTTATCCCTAATAACAACCCTCCCAAAGTTTTCAGTTTAAGCACTGTTGCATTTATGTGTGTGTGCGTGTGTGTGTTTATGTGCATGCTTGTGCTTGTAAATATGTGTGTGCTACAAATAAAAACAATATAAGTTGCAATGTGTGACATTTAACAGGCATGCAAAAAAATTCAGAAGAAAGGACGCTAAACAAAGCAAACAGCACAAAGACAGGCAAAAAGCAGATCTTTGTGTCAACCTATGGCTGAATAGTTCAATTTGGCTATCATGGAGGGTATAGAGAGTGGGATATAAGATTGGAAACCTAGTTTTACACCAGATTCTGGAGAGCCTGGAAGGCTGGGCTAAGGAGTTTAACCTTTCGGTTCTGTGGTGTAGTCAATGGACATCCATTACCACAGAGGAATCTTCTATGTCCAGGCAAAGGCCAAAGGTTTAAGGGCCTGCGGCTGTGTAATGGAAGAATGATCCAGGCGTTTGGCATCACACAATCTGGTTGGAGCCTGAGTTCTGAATTTTCATATACATAAAGCAGTAGAATATTTGTATTCAAGAGTTTGTCTTAGGGCTCAGCTAGGCAGCTAAATAAACTGAAAAACGAATACAACCCAATGTTGACGAGTAATAATAAGTTGATATTTCACTCTGTCTGCTACTGTATTAACTTAGCCCTGCTGGAAACAAACAGACTTTTACCAAAGACATGATGGCTAATGTGCACACTTCCAGAATTCTGATGCTTTAATAAAGTGATCCATTAGGATCACAGCACTGTAGATGGTATTAACTTATTCTGCACAAGCACATATTTCAAAGTCTCTATTATAAATCTATCCAAAGATATTTCACCCCATTTTTTTGAGGATGCTTTCAGAGTAAATTAATCTAATAAAAAAACAGGTTTCAATACTGAAATTATCCCCAAATATTTCTGCCTCTTTACTGATACGATGTTAAGTTAACACCTTTGGCTAAATGCTTACATTTTCTTGACAGATCAGCAACCAGCACAGCAACTGGTCTTAAATGGTGAGTCTCCTTGACTTCTCTAAAGGAATACTATTTTCCATAAGATTTCACAAGTTTGGTAATATTTCGAAGTTTTATTGTGAGCAGTTCTGGAGGCTAATAGTAGATAATGAAGAGCTCTCCTGCCATGTCCATGAAATACCTGAAGGCTACAAGAGAACATTAATAGACCTTCAAGGGTAAACAGTGGAAATGGAAAGCAGAAAATGCTTTTAGCTGTTTTTCTGATGCTCCTAGCACTAGTGAAATCAATCTTCAAAGTGAGATGGAAACCTAATGGCCAGCTCCTTTGATAGCTTCTGGTTGTGCCTCTGGCTCTGTGTGGCTTTGTTTTTTAAAACATTACAAACTCCTGGGATAAAACAGTTTATTTTTCAGTCCCAGGCACAATTCAGAACTATAAACTGCTTATTAGTAATAATCAAACACCTCATTATTTAAATGGTAGGCATAGCAGTTAAATGATTTTATAGGCATGTGTGTTTTGAAATATGTAAGATATTCCTCTTGCTGAGAAACATTCTGTTCATCTGGCCTTGTGTTCATTTATTATTCATTGAAATTTGCAGTTTGCTGAATTGTCGTGAAGCCCATTTAGAGTTTTATACCCCCTTTAAAAGATGGTTACGTAAAATCATCTTTGTTGTTGTTTTTGTTTTCTAATTTGAGATGTTAGCTTTATTTATAGGTAGATAGCTAAAAGATATAAAATATAATGTATTAAAAACATATACAGAAGGTTCAATTAAGAACATATTTCTGGTTATTATGAAATCTTTCTAGGGCAATGAAACACAATATATACATTTCCTCTTACAAATGGAAACATGTAATCCAAACTAGGATGCTTAAAATTTTCCAAAGCAATGTACATTTTATCATTCTGTGGTTGTCTAATTAGTAGATTTCCAAAGGGAATAGGTGAGTTTATAATAAATAACACATTGAGATTCTGATAATTAAGTAATACTAAGAAAGAACATTTATTTCTTTCTTTGCTCTCTTAGCTTCATTCTTCATTTCTCTCACTTTTGAAAATAAAACATTGCCAACTATTATGAAGAATGGCATTCAGTGCAACTTGGGATAATTTAATTGTTAACATTTATAAACCTACTCTTGTTATAGTTGATAAAATATTCCAAAACTTCTGGCATAGTTGACATCACAACTTTGAAGGCGTGCTCATTTTCTGGCTGTGGGCATTTCTAATTAGATAATTACTACTCTTACTCCATTCTTTCAGATATTCTAACAGAGAAGCATTAACCTCCTTATAAGATTTTGTTTTTGTTGTTGCTGACTCAGGATGTAATTTCTCATTTTACTTTTTGCTTGATATATTATTTCTGTCTTTATTATTTACTATCAGAGAATAGTTTGTACAATTGCTGCTGTTTAAAATTTACTACATTAAAAAATTGTCTAATTTGATGTCTAGCCATTAAATTATACCTTTCACTCTATTATTAAAACTATCTCAGTGGATTATGTACTATCATACACTAATATAAAGATGTTAATCTTATAATTATTATTCATTCTATTATTCTTGCATTTTAAACATGTTTTGCATATTTATATTGGTGTAGTATATTGGTAGTATATTGTGTGACATTTAAAAGCACATAAATGTCACATCTTTATTATCAATATAATACAATCATCTTAATGTTACTTTTAACTTTTGCCTAGAATTTTAATTTGATTTCATAGTATCACACACTTACTTTTTGGGAGCATTTAAATCACTTAATAGAAAAAGTTCTTATATACCTCACAGTGCTTTATGGAGCAAGGTTGGAACGGAGGCATAAGGAAATATGTGGACTCTAGCTTTTACAGAAGCAAATTAATCAATCTTTTCTTCAAAATCTATTTCCATGCTTCTCTCATTTTGAACTGAGAAAACAGACACGTTTGACAATTTCTGCTGATTAAGAGACAGTCTGAAATTTTAATTAGCTTCAGCTGAAGTAAAATTATGATTAAATTCTGTTTTGTGACAAATTAAATATTTAACATAAGGTTTCTGGGGGCAAGATGGCCAACTAGAAGCAGCTGGAGCATGCCTCTTCCACAGAGAGGCACCAAAATATTGAGAAAACCTTTGCAATTCAAACAGATCATTTGAGAGAAAACACAGAGGATTAATAGTTAGGTGACACAGACACTATGCTTGAAGAGGGAGGAAGCATGGCAGCTTGCCTGGAGTCACTGGGCACCTGGACTGGCCCCTGCACCCAGACTGGACGTAAGGAAGAGGTGAATAAAAGAACTCCAGAGCACCATATTGCTGTTGTGGACACCTGAGATCCTAGCTACAGGAGTTCCCATCACCCTATGAACATTTAGATTGGCAGGGAGAGACACCTGGAGAACAAGCAGTGGTGTAGTTTGAACCAACCCTCATGGACTCCAGAGACTTCCCTGTGCTGTGCAACTGTAGCAAAACATAACCCATAGGCACCCGTCTCCCAAGGCTCTCCATCTTGCACAGAGTGGTTGCAGCACCTGCTGTCTGCCAGGCTTAGAAATTGCAGGGGCTGAACATGTTCTTGTGCCCATCACCAAGGCCCCATCACCATTGCCATGGGACCAAGGTGCATCTGATCCACATGCCCCCTTGCCTCATGGCACCTCCTAAGACTGCCTGCCTGGCCACTCCTGCAAGAAGATGCCCACAGCACAGCCTCCGCTGCCCCACACAGAAAACAGTGCAGTGCAGTTTCTTGTGCTGGCATGGGAGCAGGATGCTCCTTCCTTCACAAAACTGGACTGGGAAGGGCATGGCTTGATAGTCAAGGCTTCTCCCCCAGGAGTCCCACCCTTGGAACATCTGGAATAGCTCAGCAATCTGAGTGCAGGCTTGGGAAAAGCCTAGCCAGTCAGGCCTGCTGCGGGGTGGATATTGGAAAGAGATGCACCAGGTCAGGGTAGTGTGAGCTGAGCCGCCTCCATGGATAGCTGCTAGGCTGAAAACCCCACGCTGAAGGGGTCATACTGGTTGCATACATGTGGCCACTGCCTTGCCCAGGGATCTTCCACCTCTGACTCACTGAATCACCAGACCATCTGCAGACATACCCAACCCACACCAACTCTACAAGCAGAAGACACTGGCAGGTCACTCAGGAGTTGCAGGTCCCCTGGTGTTCTAACCCTGAGGTAGGGGAGAGTGAGGCCCTAAGGTAGGGTAGAGCAAAACCCACTAAATCCCCTCTTGGGACAAAGGAAACCTGGGGTACAGCTCTAGTCACTGAAGTGGGCACCACCAAAGGCTGAAAATGGATTTAGAAAGGGGGTCATCTCTCACGCCCTGCCTCCCCTACCTAGTGCAATGTCATGGTTAGGCAGCAGCTCTTCTAGTTGGGGTAAGTAAGCTGTACTGGAAGTGGCAACTTCTCGAAGTTCTCCAGACACTCCACCCTCGCTGAAGATGAGCATAAGCTTGGGGAGGGCACTTTTCACCCTTCTCTGTAGCCTCAGAGGATGAACACAGCAGTGTCTATCTGCTGGCTCTTAGTCTTAAGCGCCACCTAGTGGAATTCATCCTGAATTACACCACATAACAAAAACATTGCTGCAAAAAGCACGAACTGTGAAACTCCCCAAAGGAGCCTATCTGCAACAAAGGAACCTGTACAGAGCCTTAGCCCTCTGAAGACACAAAGACACAAAGCCAATTGATTACACACAACATACGCCACAATCATACTCACAAGGGAGACAAGAATAAAAAATCAAAAAGCCCCATCCAAGCAATGACAAATTAAAAAAAAAAAAGAAGCATTAGCTCTCTCAGATGAGAAGGAATCAGTGCAAGAAATCCAGCTATACAAAAATCCAAAGTGTTTAATCACCCCCAAAGGATCGCACTAGATCCCTAGCAATGGATTCTAACCAGATCAAAATGTCTGAAATAACAGATATATAATTGAGAATATGGTTAACAAGGAAACTCAAGGAGATCTAAGAAAAAGTTGAAACCTAATCCGACGAAGCCATAAAACCTATCCACAATTTGAAAAATGACATAGCTATGTTAAGAAAGAACCAGATTCCTGGACAAGATGGCCGAATAGGAACAGCTCTGGTCTGCAGCTCCCAGAGAGACCAACACGGAAGGTGGATGATTTCTGCATTTCCAACTAAGGCACCCAATTCATTTTATTGGGACTGGTTTGAAAGTGGGTGCAGCCCATGGAGGGCAAGCAGAAGCAGGGTGGGGTGTCGCCTCACCCAGGAAGTACAAGGGGTCAGGGAACTCCCTCCCCTAGCCAAGGGAAGCCATGTGGGACCCTGCTGTGAGGGACCGTGCTATTCGGCCCAGATACTACGCTTTTATCACGGTCTTCACAACCCACAGACCAGGGGTTTCCCTTGGGTGCCTATACCACAAGGGCCCTGGGTTTCAAGTATAAAACTGGGGGCCATTTGGGCAGACATTGAGCTAGTTGCAGGAGTTTTTTCATACCCCAGTGGCACCTGGAATGCTAGTGAGACAGAACAGTTCACTCCCCTGGAAAAAGGGCTGAAGCCAGAAAGCCAAGCAGTCTTGCTTAGTGGATCCCATCCCAACAGAGCCAAGCAAGCTAAGATCCACTGGCTTGAAATTCTTGCTGCCAGCATAGCAGTCTGAAGTTGACCTGGGATGCTCCAGCTTGGTGGGGGAAGGGGCATCCACCATTAATGAAGCTTGAGTACAAAGTTTTCCCCTCACAGTGTAAAAAAAGCATCCAGGAAGTTCAGACTGGGCAGAGTCCACTTCAGCACTGCAAAGCCACGGTAGCCAGACTGCCTCTTTAGAATCCTTCTCTCTGGGCAGGTCATCTCTGAAAGGAAGGCAGCAACCCCAGTAAGGGGCTTATAGATAAAACTCCCATCTCCCTGGGACAGAGCAACTGAGGTAAGGGGCGGCTGTGGGCGCAGCTTCAGCCGACTTAAACGTTCCTGCCTGCCAGCTCTGAAGAGAGCAGTGGATCTCCCAGCACAGTGCTGGAGCTCTGCTAAGAGACAGACTAACTCCTAAAGTGGGTTCCTGACTCATGAGCCTCCTGATGGGGAGACATCTCCCAACAGGGGTTGACAGACACCTCATACAGGAGAGCTCTGGCTGGCATCTGGCAGGTGCCCCTCTAGGACGAAGCTTCCAAAAGAAGGAGCAGCAATCTTTGCTGTTCTGCAGCCTCCACTGGTGATAACCAGGAAAACAGGGTCTGGAGTGGACCTCCAGCAAACTCCAGCAGACCTGCAGAAGAGGGGCCTGACTGTTAGAAAGAAAACTGACAAACAGAAAGCAATAGCATCAACATCTAAAAAAGGACAACAAAGCAAAAACTCCATCTGAAGGTCGCCAACAGCAGAAACCAAAGGTAGATAAATCCATGAAGAGGAGGAAAAACCAGCACAAAAAGGCTGAAAATGCCAACAACAAGAATGCCTCTTCTCCTCCAAAGGATCACAATTCCTCACCAGCAAGAGAACAAAACTGGATGGCGAATGAGTTTGACTAATAGACAGAAGTAGGATTCAGAAGGTGGGTAATAACAAACTCCTCTGAAGTAAAGGAGCAATTTCTAACCCCAATGCAAGGAAGCTAAGAACCTTGATAAAAGATGAGAGGAATTGCTAACTAGAATAATCAGTTCAGAGAAGAAAATAAATGACCTAATGGAGCTGAAAAACACAGCACGAGAACTTCATGGAGCACACACAAGTATCAATAGCTGATTCAATCAAGGGGAAGAAAGGATATCAGAGATAGAAGATCAACTTAATGAAATAAAGCGTGAAGACAAGATTAGAGAGAAAAGAATGAAAAGGAACAAACAAAGCCTCCAAGAAATATTGGACCATGTGAAAAGACCAAACCCAAGTTTGATTGGTGTACTTGAAAGTGATGGGGAGAATGGAACCAAGTTGGAAAACACACTTCCGTGTATTGTACAGGAGAACTTCTTCAACCTAGCAAGACAGGCCAACATTCAAATTCAGGAAATACAGAGAACACCACAAAGATACTCCTCGAGAAAAACAACCCCAAGACATAATTGTCAGCTTCACCAAGGTTGAAATGAAAGAAAAAATGTTAAGGGCAGTGAGAGTAAAAGGTTGGGTTACCCACAAAAGGAAGCCCATCAGACTAACATTGGATCTCTCTGCAGAAACCCTACAAGCTAGAAGAGAGTGGGGGCTAACTTTCAACATTTTTAAAGAAAAGAATTTTCAACCGAGAATTTTATATCCAGACAAACTAAGTTTCATGAGTGAAGGAGAAATAAAATCTATTACAGACAAGAAAATGCTGAGGGATTTTGTCACGACCAGGCCTGCCTTACAAGAGCTCCTGAAGGAAACACGAAATATGGAAAGGAAAAACTGGTACCAGCCACTGCAAAAACATACAAAAATGTAAAGACCATTGACACTATGAAAAAACTGCATCAACTAATGGGCAAACTAACCAGCTAACATCATAATGACAGAATCAAATTCACACATAACAATATTAACCTTAAATGTAAACAGACTAAATGGACTAAATGACAGGCAAATTGGGTAAAGAGTCAAGACCCATCAGTGTGCTGTATTCAGGAGACCCATCTCATGTGCAAAGACACACATAGGCTCAAAATAAAGGGATGGAAGAAGATTTACCAAGCAAATGGAAAGAAAAAAAAAAAAAGCAGGGGTTGCAATCCTAGTCTCTGATAAAACAGACTTTAAACCAACAAAGATCAAAAAAGACAAAGGGCATTACATAATGGTAAAGGGATCAATACAACAAGAAAGCTGAGGCTCCCACACAACAATAGTGGGAGAATTTAACACCCCACTGTCAGTATTAGACAGATCAACAAGACAGAAAATTAACAAGGATATCCAGGACTTGAACTCAGCTCTGGACCATCTACAGAACTCTCCACCCCAAATTGACAGAATATACATTCTTCTTGGCACCACATAGCACTTATTCTGAAATCAACCACATAATTGGAAGTAAAACACTCCTCAGCAAATGCAAAATAATGGAAATCATAAGAAACAGTCTCTCAGACCACAGTGCAATCAAATTAGAACTCAGGGTAAGAAACACACTCAAAAATGCAAAACTACATGGAAACTGAACAACCTGCTCCTGAATGACTACTGGATGAATAACAAAATTAAGGCAGAAATAAATATGTTCTTTGAAACCAATGAGAACAAAGGCATAAAGTGCCAGAATATCTGGGACACAGCTAAAGCAGTGTCTAGAGGAAAATTTATAGCACTAAATGCCCATAGGAGAAAGTGGGAAAGATGTAAAATTGATACCCTAACATCACAATTAAAAGAACTAGAGAATCAAGAGCAAACAAATCCAAAAGGTAACAGAAGACAAGAAATAACTAAGATCAGAGCAGAACTGAAGGAGATAGAGACACGAAAAACCCTTCAAAAAAATCAATGAATACAGGAGCTGGTTTTTTGAAAAGATTAACAAAATAGATAGACCGCTAGCCTGACAAATGAAGAAGAAAAGAGAGAAGAATCAAATAGACCCAATAAAAAATGATAAAGGGGATATCACCACTGATCCCACAGAAATACAAACTACCATCAGAGAATACTATTAACACCACTATGCAAATAAACTAGAAAATCTAGAAGAAATGGATAAATTCTTAGACACATACACCCTCCCAAGACTAAACCTGGAAGAAGTTAAACCTTGAATAGACAAATAACAAGTTCTGAAATGGAGGTGTAATTAATAGCCTACCAACCAAAAAAATGCCTAGGACAAGACAGATTCACAGCTGAATTCTACCAGAGGTACAAAGAGGAGCTGGTACCATTCCTCCTGAAACTATTCCAAACAATAGTAAAAGAGGGACTCCCCGCTAACTCATTTTATGAGGCCAGCATCATTCTGATACCAAAACCTGGCAGAGTCATAACAGGAAAAGAAAATTTCAGGCCAATATCCCTGATGAACATAGGTGCAAAAATCCTCAATAAAATACTGGCAAACCAAATCCAGAAGCACATTGAAAAGCTTATCCGCCACATTCAAGTCAGCTTCATCCCTGGGATGCAAGGCTGGTTCAACATATGCAAATCAATAAATGTAATCCATCACATAAACAGAACCAATGACAAAAACCACATTATTATATTAATAGATGCAGAAAAGGCCTTTGATAAAATTCGACACTCCTTCATGCTAAAAACACTCAATAAACTAGGTGTTGATGTAACATATCTCAAAATAATAAGAGTTATTTATGACAAACCCACAGCCAGTATCATACTGAATGAGCAAAAGCTAGAAGCATTCCCTTTGAAAACCAGCACAAGACAAGGATGCCGTTGCTCACCACTCCTATTCAACATATTATTGATAATTCTGGCCAGGGCAGCCAGGCAAGGGAAAGAAATAAAAAGTATTCAAATAGGAAAATTGGAAGTCAAATTATCTCTGTTTGCAGATGACTTGATTGTATATTTAGAAAACCCCATTGTCTCAGCCTAAAATCTTTTTAAGCTGATAAGCAGCTTCAGCAAAGTCTCAGGATACAAAATCAATATGCATAAATCACAAACAGCCGTATACACTAATAGTAGACAGAGAGCCAAATAAGCAAACTCCCATTCACAATTGCTACAAAGAGAATAAAATACCTAGGAACACAACTTACAAGGGATGTGAAGGACCTCTTCAAGGAGAACTACAAACCACTGCTCAAGGAAATAAGAAAGGACACAAACAAATGGAAAAACATTCCATGCTCATGGATAGGAAGAATCAATATTGTGAAAATGGCCATACTACCCAAAGGAATTTATAGGTTTAGTGCTATCCTGATCAAGTTACCACTAACTTTCTTCATAGAATTGGAAAAAACTACTTTAAATTTCAAATGGAACCAAAAAAGAGCTTGCAAAGCCAAGACAATCAGAAGCAAAAAGAAGAAAGCTGGAGGGATCATACTACCTGACTTCAAACTATACTACAAGGCTACAGTAACCAAAACATCATGGTACTGGTACCAAAACAGATATATAGACCAATGGAACATAACAGAGGCCTCAGCAATAACATCACACATCTACAACCATCTGATCTTTGACAAACCTGACAAAAAAAAAAAGTAATGGGGAAAGGATTCCCTATTTAATAAATGGTGTTGGGAAAACTGGCTAGCCATATGCAGAAAACTGAAACTGGACCCCTTCCTTACACCTTATACAAAAATTAACTCAAGATGGATTAAGGACTTAAACATAAGACTTAAAACCATAAAATCCCTGGAAGAAACCCTAGGCAATACCATTCAGGACATAGACATGGGCAAAGACTTCACGACTAAAACACCAAAAGCAATGGCAACCAAAGCCAAAATTGACAAATGGGATATAATTAAACTAAAGAGCTTCTGCACAGAAAAAGAAACTATCATCAGAATGAACAGGCAACCTACAGAATGGGAGAAAATTTTTGCAATCTATCCATCTGACAAAGGGCTAATTTCCAGAATCTACAAGGAACTTAAACAAATTTATAAGAAAAAACAAACAACCCCCTCAAAAAGTGGGCAAATGATATGAACAGACACTTCTCAAAAGAAGATATTTATGTGGCCAACAAGCATATGACAACAAGCTCATCATCACTGGTCATTAGAGAAATGCAAATCAAAATCACAATGAGATACCATCTCACAGCAGTTAGAATGGTGATCATTCAAAATTCAGGAAACAACAGATGCTGGAGAGGATGTGGAGAAATAGGAATGCTTTTACAGTGTCGCTGGGAGTGTAAATTAGCTCAACCATTGTGGAAGACAGTGTGGCGATTCCTCAAGGATCTAGAACCAGAAATACCATTTGACCCAGCAATCCCATCACTGAGTGTATACCTAAAGAATGATAAATCATTCTACTGTAAAGACACATGCACACATATGTTTATTGCAGCACTATTCACAATAGCAAAGACTTGGAACCAACCCAAATGCCCATGAATGATAGACTGCATAAAGAAAATGTGGCACATATACACCATGGAATACTATGCAGCCATAAAAAAGAATGAGTTCATGTCCTTTGCAGGGACATGAATGAAGCTGGAAACCATCATTCTCAGCAAACTAACATGGGAACAGAAACCCAAACACTGCATCTTCTCACTTTTAAGTGGGAGTTGAACAATGAGAACATATGGGCACAGGGAGGGGAACATCACACACCAGGGTCAGTCAGTGGGTGGGGAGCAAGTGGAGGGATAGCATTCGGAGAAATACCTAATGTAGCTGATGGGTTGATGGGTGCAGCAAACGACCATGTACATTCTAGGCAATACCATTCAGGATATAGGCATGGGCAATGTATACCTATGTAACAAACCTGCACATTCTGCTATGTATCCCAGAACTTAAAGTATAATAAAAAAAAACGAAAAATAAAGAACCAAACAGAACTTATGGAGGTGAAAAATTTACTGTGGAGATTTCAGAATACAGCTGGAAGCCCCAATAATAAATTAAGCCAAGTAGAAGAAAGAATTTCAGAGCCTGAAGATCAGTCCTTTGAATCATCCTAGTCAGAGAAAAATGAAGACAAAATAATTTTTTTTAAGAAGACAAAAGTTTCTGAGAACTATGGGATGATGCAAAGAGAACAAACCTATGACTCACTGACATTCCCAAGGGAGAAGAAGAGAAAGTATACAATTTAGAAAACATCGTTCAGGATATAATCCATGAAAAATTTCCCAACCTCACTAGAGATGTTGACATATGAGTACAAGAAATCCAAAGTCCTGTGAGATACTAAGCAAGACAACCATCTCCAAGACACATAGTGATCAGAATTTCCAATTTCAACATGAAAAGAAAAAACCTGAAAGGCAGCTAGAGAAAGGGTTCATATTACCTATAAAGGGAATCACATCAGAATAACAGCAGACTTCTCAGCAGAAACCTTACAAGCCAGAAGCAATTGGGGCCTATTTTTAGGAGTCTTAAAAAAAGAAATTCCAACAAAGAATTTCATAACCCACCAAAGTAAGCATCATAAATATGGAGAGAAATAAAGTCTTTTCTTGATAAGCAATCACTAAGGGAGTTTGTCACCATCAGACCAACTCTATAAGAGATGCTTAAGGGAGTTCTAAACATGGAAACAAAAGAATCATACTTGCTGCCACAAAAGTACATGTAAGTACATATCCCACAGACCCTATAAAGAAATTACATAATCAAGAGTACAAAGAAACTGGCTAATAACACCATGACAAGACTAACACCTTTAATATCAATATTAACCATTAATGTAAACAGCCTCAATGCTCTACTTAGAAGATGTAGAATGGCAAATTGTATTTTTAAAAAGTTAATCTTCTGCTATCTTTAAGAGATCTATCTCAAATGTAATGATGCCCATAGGCTCAAAGTAAAGGGATGGAGAAAGATCTACCATGGAAATTGAAAACAAAAAAGAGCAGAGCTCACTATTCTTGTATCAGATAAAACAGTCTTAAACCAGCAATGATAAAAAGCAAACAAACAACAACAACAATAACAAAACAAAGAAAGAGATTACATAATGATAAAAGGATTTGATTATCTTAAGTATATAGAAATACAACATTAGCACATTCAATTTCATAAAACTATTACTACTAAACCTAAGAATAGACATAGACATTCACACAATAATACTGGGGGACTTCAACATCCTATTGACAGCATTAGCCATATCATCAAGGTATAAAACTAACAAAGATATCCTGGTCTTAAATTTGACACTTGACAAACTTGATCTAATAGACATCTACAGAATACTCCACTCACAACCACAGAATATACATTTTTCTCATCTGCTCATAGAACATACTCTATGATCGATCACATGTTTGGTCACAAAGCAAGTCTCAACAAATAAAGAAAAAAAATCACTGAGGCTGCTGGATCATGAGGTCAGGAGTTCAAGGCCAGCCTGGCCAAGATAGTGAAATCCCATCTCACTAAAAATACAAATATTAGTTGGCGCGGTGGCAGGTGTCCATAATCCCAGCTACTAGGAGGCTGAGGCAGGAGAATCACTTGAACCCAGGGGGTGGAATTTGCAGTGAGCCGACATCATGCTACTGCACTCCAGCCTGAGAGACAGAGTGAGACTCCATCTCAAAAAAAAAAAATCAAAATCATGCCAAGCATATTCTTGGAAGACAGTGGAATAAGAATAAATAAGAATAGAAATCAATATCACCAGGAGCTCTTAAAACCACACAAATACATGGAAACTAAACAACTTGCTCCAAAATGACTTTTAGGTGAACAATGAAACATAATTAATCACAAATTAACAATCTAATGTCATACCTAAAGGAACTAAAAAACAAGAACAAACTAAACCCAAAGCTAGCAGAAAAGAAATAACTACAATCAGAGCAGAACTAAATAAAATTGAGACCAAAAAAACTATACAAAAATCAGTGAAACAAAAAGTTATTTTTTTGAAAAGATAAACAAGATCGATAGAATGTTAACACATTAACAAAAGACAAAAAAGATACAAATAAATACAATCAGAAATGACAAAAATGACATTACAACCAATCCCAAAGAAACAAAAAAGATCCTCAGATGCTACTATGAACATCTCTATGCACACAAGCTAGAAAATCTAGAAGAAATGAATACATTCCTGGATACACACAGCATCCCAAAATTCAACCAGGAAGAAATAGGAACCCTGAGTAGGCCAATAATGAGTTATGAAATTGAATGAGTAATAAAAAACTACCAACCCAAAAAAGCCCTGTACCAGATGAATTCATAGGCAAATTCTACCAGATGTACAAACAAGAGCCAATATCAATCCTACTGAAACGATTCCAAAAAATTGAGGAGGAGGAATTCCTCCATAGCTCATTGTACAAATTGATATCATCCTGATAATAAAATCTAGCAAAGACACAATAACAACAACAAAAAAAAACTACAGGCCAATATTCCTGATCAACATAGAATGCAAATATCCTCTACAAAATATTAGCAAACTGAATCTGGCAACACATCAACAAAAAATATCCAGCACAATCAAGTGGGTTTATTCTTGGGATGCAAGGATGATCCAATACACACAAATCGGTAAATGTGATTCACTACATAAACAGAGTTAAAAACAAAAAAACTCCATGATAATCTCAAAAGACACAGAAAATAAATTCAATAAAACCCAACCTCCATTTATGTTAAAAATCCTCAACAAACCAGGCAGCAAAGAAATATATCTCAAGATAATGAGACCCATCCATGACAAACTCACAGCAAATACTATACTGAACAGGCAAAAGTTGGAAGCATTCCCCGTAAGAAATCGAACAAGACAAGGATGTTTGTTCTCATTACTGCTATTCAACGCTGTACTAGAAATCCTAGCCAGAGCAATGAGGTACGAAAAAAAAGACATTGAAATAGAAAAAAAAAAAAGGAAGTAGAATCATCTGTCTTTGCAGACAATATGATTCTATAATTAGAAAACCCTAAATATTCCACTGTAAGACTCCTAGATGTGATAAATGGCTGCAGTAAAGTTTCAGGATACAAAATCAAAGTACAAAATTAGTAACATTTCTATACACCAATAATGTTCAAGCTGGAAACCAAATCAAGAATGCAATCCCATTTACATTAGTCCATACAAAAAATATCTAAAAATACATGTAACCAAGGAGGTGAAAGATCTCTACAAGGGGAACTACCAAACACTGCTGAAACAGATGGATGACATAAATGGAAAAACATTCTATGCTCATGGATTGGAAGAATCAATATTGTTAAAATGTCTATACTGTTCAAAGCAATCTACAGATTCTATGCAATTCCTGTCAAATTATCAATGCCATTCTTCCCAGACTTAGAAAAGCTATTCTAAAATTCCTATGAAAACATAAAAAAGCCAAAACAACCAAAGAAATCCTAAAGAAAATGAACAAAGCTGGAGGCATAACATTACTTAACTTCAAATTACACTGCAAGGCTATAAGTAACCAAAACTGCATGGTACTGGTAGAAAAGCAAACACATAGATCATTGGAACAGAATAGAGGACCTAGAAATAAAGTTGCACACCCCCAACTAACAGATTCTTGACAAAGTCAGTGAAAGTAAATAACGGGGAAAGAACACTCTATTTAATAAATGTTGCTAGAAAAACTGGTTAACTATATGCAGCAGAATGAAACTTGACCTATACCTCTCATCATATACAAAAATTAATTTAAGATGGATTAAAGACTCAAATGTAAGACCCCAAACTATAAAAATCCTACAGAAAAACCTAGGAAATACTCTTCTGGAATTTGGCCTAGGTAAAAAATTTATGACTAAGTCCTCAAAGGAAATGCAGCAAAAACACAAATTTACAATTGAGACCTACTTAAACTAAGGAGCTTTTGCACAGCAAAAAAAAAAAACTATCAACAGAGAAAACAGACAACATACAGAAAGAGTGACAATAATTGCAAACTATGCATCTGACAAAGGCCTAATATCCAGAGTCTTCAAGGAACTTAAACAAATCAAGAGGAAATAAACAACTCTATTATAAAGTAGGCAAAAACCATAAATGGACACTTCCCAAAAGAAGATACACAAGCAGCCAACAAACATATGAAAAAGAGCTCATCATCACTAATCAACAGAGAGATGCAAATCAAAACCACAATGATATACCATCTCATACCAGTCAGGATGGCTATTATTAGAAAGTCAGAATAACTGATGTTGATGAGGTTATAGAGAAAAGGGAATGCATACATTGTTGGTGGGAACGTAAACTAAATTAGTCCCTGTGGAAAGCAATTTGAAGATTTCTCAAAGAACTAAAAATAGAATTACCATTTGACCCAGCAATCCCATTACTGGGCATTAAACAAAGGAAAATAAATTGTTCTTCCAAAAAGACACTTGTTTATTGCATGTTTATCACATAAGTATTCACAATATCAAATACATGGAACCAAACTTGGTGCCCATTAATGGTGGACTGGATAAAGAAAATGTACGTATACACCATGGAATACTACACAACCATAAAAATGGAATCATGTCCTTTTCAGTGTTAGCAAACTAACACAGAAACCCAAATACCATACGTTCTTATTTATAAAAGAGGGAGCTAAACATTGGGTACATTTGGACATAAAGATGGGAAAAATAGACACTGGGGATTCCCAAAGGTGGGGAGAAAGAGAAAAGGCTAAGGGTTGAAAAACTAAATGTTAGATACTATATTCACTATTTAGGTGATAAGATCAATAGAAGCCCAAACCTCTGCACCACATAATATAACCCTGTAATAAACCCACACATGTACCCCCAAATCTAAAATTTTAATAAAAGGAGCTATTAAAAATTTTAACATAAAATAATGCTATTTAGCATTCTTTTCACCAACTATAATGTTCTGGAGAAAATTGCTCATGAAAAGATACATAACAATGTGTACATAGGGTGCATATCTTACTTTTTGCTTCAGACTCTCATATGGCTCAACCTGCCAATGGTCTTTAAGACATGCACTTGCATGTTAATAACAGCACAATTCACAGTAGTAAAGACAAGAAATCAACCTAGGTGTCCACCAATGGCGGAATGCATAAAGAAAATGTGGTACATACACCGTGGCATACTACACAATCGTAAAAAGAGTGAATCATCTTTGCAGCAACATGAATGCAGCCGGAGGCCATAATCCTAAGCAAATCAATGCAGGAACAGAAAACAAAATACTGCATGTTCTCATTTATAAGTGGGAGCTAAACGCTGGGTACTTATAGACATAAAGATGGCAACAATAAAAACTGAAGACCACTAGATGGGGGAAAGGGTTGGAAATATAACAATTGGGTACCATTGTTTAGTACCTGGGTGACAGCATCATTCATACCCAAAACTTCAGCATTATACAATATATCCAGGTAACAAACCTGCACACGTACCCTCTGAATCTAACATGAAAATTGGGGAAAATAAATAAACCCAAATATCTTTCAACGAATAAAAAATAATATGTGGGAAAAAGAAATTTTGATATTTTATTCATAATTTTTTTACATTAATTTTGATTTCTAAAAACATTCCATCAAACATTATAGCTTTGACTACTGAGTTTTTGGTGACCCCAATTACATTTGCACTGAGATGAATGCCTTACTTGCCTCACCTTAGTTCTGGCCCTTGTATATGACAGAATCACCAGTCTTGAGAAATAAAAATGTGCACTAAAATAAAATAGTAAATAAATAAAATGTATTTCGCTAATCACTAAGAAGAAGAAATTTGTATGTTCAATTTAAAATCATTCATTTTAGTTGTAACAAGTCAGAATGACTGTCCTATGATAGAGATACTGGTTTATGTCAGTAGTCATCTATGGATTGATTCTGACAGGTAAGAAAAATGAAACATACACACACACAGGCTCACACCTGGCTTATTGTTACACATGGCTTCTGTGAATATGAGCTCAGACAACCTTAAAATATCAAAACATTCTTCTCAGTAGAAGACTGAAGAAAAACATCTTGCTTTTACCACTGGGAAGGGAAATCAGGATAATATTTTATTATTAAATTCAGAAGAGTTATTGGACTTGAAAGCACTTTTTTCATTTCAATTTTTAGAGTGTTGTTTTACTTGAGAATACTTCTGTCATCTCCAAGAAGTATTTTGACAAACAAAGAAAACTAGAATGCCAGTGTCAAATATTCATATCCTATAGATGGTCATGCAGGCCAGGCTATGTGCCAGTCACTGATCACACACAGTGGCTAATGAAGCCAACTAGAACCATTATGTAGCTCAGCGGGAGAGCTTCTCAACTCTGCTGTGAGTTAAAATCATCTGGGGTGTTTCTTTTTTTTAATTTAATTTAATTTTTTTAAGGTTAATTTTCTTTATTTTTTTTTTATTATACTTTAAGTTTTAGGGTACATGTGCACAACGTGCAGGTTAGTTACATATGTATACATGCGCCATGTTGGTGTGCTGCACCCAGTAACTCGTCATTTAACATTAGGTATATCTCCAAGTGCTATCCCTCCCCCCTCCCTCTACCCCACAACAGGCCCTGGTGTGTGATGTTCCCCTCCTGCGTCCATGTGTTCTCATTGTTCAATTCCCACCTATGAGTGAGAACATGCGCTGTTTGGTTTTTTGTCCTTGCGATAGTTTGCTGAGAATGACGGTTCCCAGCTTCATCCATGTCCCTACAAAGGACATGAACTCATTATTTTTTATGGCTGCATAGTATTCCATGGTGTATATATGTGCCACATTCTAAACAGTACTAATGCCTGGGCGTCACCCAAGACCAGTTACTGGGAATTTCTAGCTAATGGGGCCCAAAAATCAGTACTATTTTAAAGCTCCTCAGATATTGTAAAGAGGAGCCTGGATTAAAACTCACTCGCTTATAGTCTAATGGAGAGAACACCAAGACTGCATATAATCATCCATCCACACATTGAAAATGAGATGATGCCATGGGGGAACAAAAGGATGTTGTTTTAGAAAAGAAGCGAGACTTCCCTTACAGAATACACAGAGTGACCTTTCTGAGAGAGAGATTTAAATAGAGACTGAAACGAAGAGCCAGCAGCTTTGTAGGGGACAAGAAGAGAAGATTTCAGGTAAAGAGGTAACATGACCAAATGTTCTGAACAGGAGAAGGAAATGTGTGTACAGGCGTGTGGAGCAAGGAGAGAGTAACAAGAGGTGTAGTTAGGCAGATTTGAAATGAGAGGTAGTGGAGGAGGAAGGAGACAAGGAAATTGTTGGGCTGCTTTTCATCAAGTTCACTACTCTGCACTCATCTTGCATTATCTCAGTTAATTCACATAGCAACCATTTGGGATTTGTAGTAAAGTAAGTAAAATTTAAAAGTTTAAGCTATAAAGAAGTATGTAATAAAAATAGACTTCATTGGGATTCGTACAGATAGAATGTAAAGAAAAATAGAAAAAAAGTTTCTGTTTCTCTTCCCTGTTTGTTTTCTCAAATGGGAACAAACATTTGCAAGTTTTCCTTTTTTTAGGATTAAAATATGGATAAGAATTTCTATACAATATAGAAAAATATTTAAGATTTGACAATGACAATGTAAGCTTTAGACAGGATAGACCTAAGTCATAAAAGGCTTAGAGTCTGAGCCACGGAATTCTTCATTTGAAAAAGCATCTGCCCAGCAATTACGACCAAATTGGTTAAAGCTGCGAAAATGGTAACTATTATGTAAGGTCAAAGCACTTGCCGGTTCATCGACTGCCTTAGACATCACAGTGTGCAATAAAATGCTTTTTTCTTAACTGTCATTTCCTCTAATTTGATTGAAATAGAGAAGTAATTTTTACTGGAACAGAATTTTGACTTTGAATAACTGACAGTACAGAGAGTAGAAACAACTTCTGTGACCTTGGCCTTGTCATATTCTACAGAGGAAAAGTTTTGAGAAGCTGTTTGAAAGAAAGAGTCCACACTCCTCACTTTTCCTTTTTTGTCAATTGAAAATAAACCCATGTTTTTTTCTTTTATCAAACCAAGTAAATGATGTTATCCCCTTCAGAGCCACAGGTTAATGTCAAGGGCCATTTTCGTCTTACTTCTTTGGTCATATTTCTTTACAAAATGGAAATGCCATTCCCAGGTGCAATTCTCCTTCAGGCAAGAAAGTTAACCTATGATTTCAAAAAATATAAGAGGTCAGATCTTTAGCTATCCATAGTAAATGGGGTGAATATAGCTTTTTATGTATGGTGCCTACTCCAATTAAGAAAATTCTCACTCATTTGGAATTAGTTTAAAAAAAAAAAAAAAAAAAAAGGCAAGCTTTGGACAAAGACCACAAAGCATTTCTGCCAAGCCAGGCTCCAGAGATTTATATCTGCCCACATTAAATTCAAATATTTAGTTGTTACTAAAAGGCTGCCAAATTATAATTTTCATTTTATTTCAAGGAGAATATTATGAGACTTTAGCTTCCAACAAAGAATTCATATTAAATAGCAAATGTGAACCTAAGTACTCAACATGACCATATAATCTAGAATGGAGAAAACAATACTTCAAATTCCCCTGCAAAGTATATTTTTATCCATTGATTTAAAGGATAAATTGTTTGTCTATTGTAATAGACTACTATATATCTTTCTACCTTACTTTTCAGGATCCAAAAAGTAACCAGACTTGGCAAATATACAGAAGCAAAGCACATATTCACCTTGGTTTAAGAGGGTGTCAGGTAGTCATGTATTTTGGAAGTGTTTTTCTCAAAATTAAATTTGTACGGTAGATTGATATTACAGGGGAAGTATAATACAAACATTAATATAAGTATAGATTAGGATTAAGGCATAAAGTAGGTTCTCAATTTGACAAAGGCTGCTCAGTTATCTCTCTTTTTCTCAAACTCTATTTCCTGAAACCTAAGTCTGACTGGTAGTGACAATTTATTCCACTGGTTCTCTGATATTTTGTTTCCTGTCTGGAAACCTGTGCTGAGGCTGGTGTGTGTGTTTTCCTCCTCAGCTCTTCTAGTGAAGAAAGTTGTCTCGGTACTTTGAAAGGTATAAGTTTGAGACAAACTTGCTTTGTGGAGGACTCGTGCTCCGCGGAAGCTATCTTGATTCACCTTGAGCCTTTTGGCGGGGAGATTAGCACCATGAAGGCAATTATGCCACTCTCAAAACAACCCATACTTTCTCAAATTTCCTCCTTGAGGAAACTGAGTCATTTTCTGTAAAAGAATCTTCTTTATATAGACTAAAATTAAACATATATTTATGCTAATGATATGATTGTGTTCAAGTGGTACGATATTTGGATCATGCTTCCTTCAACAATTTTTAGTTTTCTTCGAAGTGATATTTTCTAAATGTTAAAATGTTCACCAAAGTACATAGGTGTTAATGGTAAATTCAAAGAAAAATGTTAAGGTAGTAAAGTCATAGAATTTTGAAGCAATTCCTCACTGTTTTTAAAAAAGGGAGCTGACATTTTCATCATATTTTTGGAAGAAATATAGGAAGGAACATGATTTACATATGAATGAAAATGTCCATAATATGTTAGGTTTTTGTATCCTTTAAAACATGGTCTTAAGGTAAGTTATTTCCAAATGAGGGAAATAACTCACATTCATGAATTTTTTAAATTTATTAAACATTTATTTCTTGAACCTGGTAGGTCTAGTGTTAGGATACTAAGGATACAATGATGAACAAAAGGATTCTCTTGTCATTCTAGAACTCACAGTCCACTAGGGAGACAGACATTAATCAAATGTTCATAAAAAAGTGCATGGGAAATTGCAATTGTAATAAGTATTATCAGAGAGTAGCATATGATATCAAAACAGAGTACAATAGAGGTATTTAACCTGGTTCAGGGTGTTAGTGGAGACTTCTTGATGAAATAAGAGTATAAACTAATAGAAAGTCTGAGTAGAGGTTAACTTGGAAAAAAGAGGGCTGCCTTCCAATCAGGTAATACTTGCCTTGGAAATTCTTCCAAATTTGATATTCTATAAGTCCTTTTACAAGAGTCATACACAAAAATTATCATTCTCTATTTTATCTATATGTCATCCGTAACATCTATATCTATACATAATAACATCTACAATGTTATGATTTTCTATCTGTAATATTCTATGTAAAATTCAGAGTTAGTACTGTATTTTGGATGAGTAAATATGTTTATTCAATCATATTATTTAATTACATTGAATTATTTAGACAACTTTAGTAGCTATTAAACTCCATATATGAGTAAAAGTTTTGGCATAAAAATGATATTGAAATAGAAAAATTTATGTTTCTCCTACGCTTAGAGGATATCATAAATTATAGGAAATACCATTCTCAGGAAATAATATATAACATTCAGATACCAAATAATAATTCAAAAATAACACTTAAAAATCACATCCTATCTGTTAGTTAGCAGAGATACAAAAGCAAATTCTATAGTAACAAACTCCAATCATAAAGACTGTGTGAGTTATAAAGCCACAAGTGTCAAGGCAAACACCATGTTAGTGTAAGAGAGGCTACTTGTGTAGGGTGACATGGATCCAAAGGTTCCAGCTCAATACAAGTTGATGGGGTCCAGAATGACAACCAAAATCTGTGAGAGTAATACAGAAGGTGGGAATAGAAATATTGTCCACAGAATTTGCAGCCTGAAAACATTCAAGTATTTGGATTGGGCATAATTACAGTCCTAACAGAATGGCTTCACGTACTTCCTATGGAAGCATGCATTTACAGTGTTCTGATTCATTAAATAAGAAGCTAATAATTTATGTAAATAAAATAGACACCTCAGTCTGTACAGTTAAAGGAAGGGTGCATTACTTCAAGAGCAATTCTCTGTCATTTCCCACCGAAAAATAGGACAGCTTTATTTCAGGCTGGTGATTTTAAAATACTGTTGTTTGGTCTTAGCAATCGAATTTTAAACAATGAAAGAGAACTAAAATAAAATATGAGGCAGATGTGTAATGTATACAACAAATTGTACACAACAAATAAGAACAAAGCTACTCTGGTCTGAAGAAGTTAGGACTCTTGAGTTCAGCTTGTAGCTTCACAGTTATTTTCTTCCTAAATCTTCCACCAAGTAACCTCAAGTATTATTTGCAAATTAGTTTAAAAATAATTGCTGTGAATTAGTTTAAAAAACAACAAGATTTCCTAATGCTAACTATAAACTCTGGAATTAATTTTTCAGTATAAAATTCTACTTATAAACACTGACCTGTGTAAAGGGTCCTGTGAGATGTCTAAAACCTTACTAAAAAATAATAATTATACTTTAAACAATAATTTAAGCCAAATAGCTGAAATTCTTCAGGAGAAGATTCTATGATGAAGTCTATGGCTTCAGAGATGGCCCTTAAGCCTTCATTTAAGTCACTTATCTGGATACTAACTTTTATCTTGCAACTAAAGGGCATCTCATGCTATAAGGTTTTTTTTTAGAATACACTGTTGAAATAATAAATATATTCCTCAGAGTTATTGACCTCTGCTTAAACTTAAATGAATGAACTTTTCAAGAATATAAACTTGTTCTTAAACTTTTTAGGAAACACCTTAAAGAGAATTTAAAATAGGAAAAAAATAGTAGAATTGCATTTTGATTATATAGATGTATATTTAAATTTACCATATAAGAAACATTTCTAACAAAGGACATACACGTTACTGTGAAATGCTGTCATCTTCAAGATATGTGAATATTATAATCTAGTAAATTTACACATCTAAGGTACTCTAAAACCAAGTATATCATTTTATACATCACAGAATACATCTATTACTAACTAGATTAATTCTTATAATCTAGTAAAGCCAGTAATAACATACTACAAAGTCTACAAATTATAATTTAAAATAAAGCTCAGGAAGTTTAAGTGACTTGCTCAGTTGTTCGTCAGCCAGAAAATGGCAGAGGTGAGATTAACATCTAGTCTTTGTTTTAGATTAGTTGTTGGGGTATCCAGTCAGAATAGTAAAGTTAGGGTTAACCATAAGTAGACACCATCATGTTTTGTCACTATAATAGAAAAGTAGTGGGCTTGGAGTCAGAAAATTCTAGGTTAGAATTCTTCCTTTGCCACTGACTAGCTTTAGTCTCTGTTTTCCTCATCTAGAAATCAAGGTTAGCAATAATCATAGTGTCACCGCTAGAACAAATGAGAAAATATTTGTGCACAGGACCTGGCATGCAGCAGGTTCATGTACCATGACATATGGTAGCTGTTCCTATGATCTAGAGCATTACTATCAGTACATAAACGTTTTTAAGAAAGTTTTATAATATATGATACGTACAACTAATTAGGATATCTCTATTTTACTTACTCCATGACAATTCAATAAATATTTTTGTAGCAATTTATTTCATAAAACTCACAGAAATGATTTTGTTTTCTGGTCTATTTTTCCCAACAACTCAATAATTAGGTTTCTAATGGTAGTCAGAAAAGTTTTCAGTTTGAGATTTAAAAATGTGCAGCTATATAAAAGTATGAATGAAGGTAGTTAAGGAGTTTGGTCACTCTTAACCACCTGCTATTACCTACTGTTTCCCAGAGTCTCATTTTGTTGCATCTCTTGGCTATCTTCTAAGCTTGACTCCAGTTTATCAGTGATTTCATTTTGGACTTTTTTACAATGTTACTCTTTTGGAATGTCATTTCCAATAATTGGTGTTTGCCTCCATACGTTAGAAGCAAGGGTGAAAAGTAGCCCAACTCTATGTTTTTCCCCGGCCACCAGAAGCCACAGTTGGGCCTGTGGGACCACCACTTTCTATGGGAAATGAACACGATTCAGATATAGTACCATTCATTTTTATTCCTGTCACATGTCAGCCACTAAAATTCAAGTGCTATTCTATCTCCATTGTAGAGTTTCCAACTTAAACAGATGACCAAGATTATTCAGACACAGGTTAGAATACCAATGAAAGTGCTTAAACAAGTGATGCTACCTTGCAGAGAGAGTAGCTGACTGTGATCTCACCAAACAATATAAGGTAGTGGTGAAGCTTTTATAATTTTGAAAGATTGTTCATCACACTGCTCACAAGGTTTGTTAAATACAATTCATACCAATCAGAAAAGACAGCTGGGTTTCTGGTTCACCTCTTGGATGAACAATGTAATTCTGAATATAGCCATGATACTTGAATTAAAATATGCAATATGCTTCCTATTCCAACATTTTTAACCTAAATGTAATAGCATATTATACTCCATCTCCTACAAATATAAATTCATTTATATGTCTATCAAGAGATCAGGAGTTCAAAATATAATTTGGAAGACAATTCCACATAAACGTAGCATATCTCTTTCATATTGTAATGATGTGATGAGTCTAGAATAGAAGCCTAAGGTAAAGAATTGAATATTAACTTGCTACATGGCAGAATTCTTACCTAGACTGTCTCATTTAATCTCAGCAATAATCCTGCAGCCAGATATTATTCTTCGTGTTTTACAATGAGAAAACCAAGACCCAGTAAAGTGAGTAAATTTCTCATAATCTCATAGGTAACATTTGAATGAAATGAGATATTAAATCAGCTGTATCTGACTTTAAGTTTCATAGATCTTTCATCACAGAATTATGTCTCCTGTTCATCTCTTGCTGACCATAATACACTTTAACTAAAGGACAATATTGGCAAAAACAGATAGTATACCAAGAATAGTCAGGATAACGAGAGTCTAGAATGTATTAAAACCTGAGAGTGTTTAACCTAAAACTGGTTATTGATTCATTTATCCAATTTTCATTTAATGAGCACCAAACATGCACCAGTCCCTATGCCAGATCCTAGGCTTCAAAAAATTATCAAGATATAATCTGCATCCTCAATAGCCAACTTAGTATTGAGAAAGAAAAACAAGCAAATACTGACTTCCATATAGTGTCAGTTTTATGCAATAAGGTGCTGTGAAAAGACAAAATTGAGTATCTAATCTGTCTTGATTGGGGTGAAACAGAATGACCTGACCAATGAAGTATTAACTGAACTCATATTATAGGACCTGAGGAAATTAAACTGTCAAATGAGAAAAGATGAAGGGAGAGGAATTTATTGACAGATAATATGGAAAACTAAACAGAGTAATTGGTCCAAAGATAGTAGGTTAGGACATTGTGGTAAGTGATACTGAAAAGTAGGTGGAAACAGATTCTGAAAGACAAGCTAAATAGTTTGGGCTTCATCTTGAATATGGTGATAAACCAACGATATTTTTCAATTTGGTGAGGTAACATGAAGAAATCCACATTTTAGAGAAAACCACTGGAAGCAATATAAATAAAAGATTGAAGCGGACATGACTTAGGGGGGCCTAGGGAGGTAGGAGGCTATTGCAGTGATCCATGGTAAATGATAATGAAGGACAGAAATAAGTTTAAGTGTAGTTTTGGTATTTGCTAAATGGGTAAAGAGTGTGATATAATGTGAGGAGTTTAGGAAGACTTCTAGATTTCTGCGTTGAGTTATTTGAGGAATGCTGAGGTGAGATTCTAGGCTAAGAAACACAGTAAAACCTGGTTTGGTGGGGAGGATGTTGAGTCTAGCCACAAAATAGATACATTGTATTGGGATACTGTGTAGGACAAAGCTCTATGAATGTTTGTAGGCAACTGGAAATAATGGATTGGCAACATGGTTGGAAATTAAACCCATAAATGAGAGTAAAATTGCCAATGGATAATATGGGGTTTTAAAGGTTTACTATAGAAAAAATAAGTACACTTCTCATGTGACTTCATTAAGCATATTTAGGACAAAAATATAGCTGGAAGATATAAGGAAGTCAATTCTAATTCATTATAAAGAACTCTTAAAATTTTTGTTTTATTTTACTTTAAGTTCTAGGATGCATGTGCAGAACGTGCAGGTTTGTTGCATAGGTATACATGTGCCATGGTGGTTTGCTGCACCCATCAACCCATCATCTAGGTTTTAAGCCCTGCATGGATTAGGTATTTGTCATAATGCTCTCCCTCGCCTATCCCCCTCCCCCCGACAGGCCCTGCCAAATCATGAGTGAACTCCCATTCACAATTGCTACAGAGAGAATAAAATACCTAGAAATACAACTTACAAGGGACAGAAAACATGTTTTAAAACATGATGGGGCTACCTGGGAAAGTAAATTTTTAATTTACGGATGTCAAACCAGGGTGTTCCAATATCTTACAGGGCACGGTTTTCAAACTTGTATACTTATAGGCATGCAGCATAAATGACTGAATAGAGTAATTACTAATATAATATAGAAAGAACATATCTATAATGAAACATGAGTTCAGTTCTAACTGATTATGGCCACGAGAGAATATGGATTCACTATTATAGTTTCAATTAGAAGCCCAAGAAAACTGGAAATAGGAATTCTGTGGGGAATATCAAACCTTTAAATAGTGGCAATGGATTCAATATCTTTGAATTTGGCAAGGCCAAATTGATTGCTATCTCCTTGAATTTAATAATGGATTTTGATGACTTTCCCTAATGTAAGATTTATGGTTCTTTCAACATATGAGCTCGAAGTAAATATTGTAATTCTCATTGTTTTAATATATAACTTAATGTTTTCCCATGTTTAAATTTAATTGTATTATTTGCCATTGGCCAACCTGTCTTTGGCCTAAAATCCTCCAAAACCTCATTGCATTACATTTTCTATACCTGGAATAACCTCTCCACTTTATTCAGACCGTCAACTACCCATTAACTCTGTAAGGCTTAACTCATGCCCAGACGTCTTCACAAAACAATTCTCATTTATTTTTAACTCTGCAATGATTTTTCATGCTTTTATATGGTTTCATATTTTACAACTAAAACCTTCTTCACGCTACTGATGACTTACATACACAATTTTATGTGCTACATAGTATTTTGTATAATATGTAATATGGAGTAAATATTTCTTGAATGAGTATCAAGACAAATATGAGAGATTATATTGATAAACATTTTATATCAAGACCCAAGCAGGAGGCATCTAGAATTCTTGTTCTTGAGCTGTTTATTAGACTCCAAAAGATAATAATAATTGTTGATATTTTATAGTTTATAAATTGCTTTCAAATGTCTTCTCATTTATCCTCAGAAAAACTCGTCATGATGAGAGAAGCAAGTGTTATCATTAACCGCCTACCTAGTTAAAGATCTATGTGCAGAAAATGCAAGAACCTGTCCAATAAGAAGAACCTGTTCATATTGAATGTCACACAGTTTCCATCCTTAGGCACCTTCCTAGAAACTGAACAAATTTCCTCCATTAAAAACAATACCAATTAAATACTAATTAAATTAAATAGGCACTGTACATTGCCATCTTTTAATAAACTGCTCAAGTGTCTGATACTTAGTTCTTCAACTATATGTTAATTAAACAACTGCCCCAGTTGATCTGGAAGCTGTTGACTGTTTTTACTGTATAATTATAATCATTATATTAGCCTTCTATAGACTCTGACACTTAATATTGTGGATCTGCTGGCTTGTCTGATTCTGTACGATTTCATTCTTTCCAAAATCGCAATTTGTTGAATGTAGGTATGTATCTAAATATGATATGATTATTTCTTTGTAAAATAGTTTCATAAAAATTTACAGATCAGAAAAGAATACAACCTGCCACAGATAACACAGGTCTGATTTTTAGATCAGAAAATATGATCGTGGTAGATAGGAGCTTGTTGGTTGTGGAGAATTTAAATAGTGAATCTAAGCAGTGAAGTTTTTTTCATGCTTTCAAATTGCATGAGTTGGCAAATACAATACGGTATTTCATTTCAGCTTTCATATAATTTATTCACTGCTGCAAGGAGACAAGACCCTCTAGGGAATGTCCCAAATCTATGTAATGTTACCTCTTACTATATTTTCCATTTAGCTACAGCTGACAGATGTGACAAAATTGCAAGTAGCCAGGCAACTTCCCCAACTGGGCCTACAGAAGCAATTCCCACAGCTGCACAGAAGAAAGACTGCAAATTATTCCACACTCAGGTTAAATTATTTCAAGTTAATTTGCACTTGAAGTTCTCTCTCCAAAGACACCTTTATTCCTCAACGTATCACAGAGCTGTTCTGGGCTGATTCTATTTAGGTTAAAAACAACACTTCAAATTGGAAATCATCCAACATTGAAAGGAAGTACAGAGATTAGGGAATCTGCTGATTTCAGAAATGGTAATGTGAAAGGAGAGCAATGTTAATTATAGAAACTAACAGTTCTCATCATTTTAAATAGTTACGTAGAAGTGGAGAATCAGATTAGGTTTTGGATCAGCTGTGTAGCACAACTTTATTTCTTATTCTTTATAAAAATGATTTAAACTATAAGCATATTTGTATGTAGGTGCCTTGAAATGTCACTGATTTTTTTTTTTTTTTTTTGCATTCACAGTGCCAAGGTACTTTAACATTGCCAAGAGGCCGATAACTAATTAAGAGCCAGGAAAGTCCAAATACAGCACTTTTTTTGTAAGAAAATAAATGAACCACCCTCATACAAATAAGATAGTATGACTTCTATGTTCAGTTTAGTTAGATGTTGACCGTGAGGCACGGAATTCCAGCTTCAATTTAAATACTACAGACTCATTCTTTGAAAAGCAGTGTCTTCATTTTTTAAAAAATTATGACCCAGGGCCACAAAGAAGAGAAAATGAGGTATATAAATATATTTTAAAGTAAAATTTAAGCCCCTATTGTCCTAGAATTGCTCCAATTTATATGATACTTTTTATTTCTTCTCCTTCATAAAACTAGGAAAATCTCATTAGAAAATGCCTTTATAGTAAAAAGTACTAATTTAAGCTTTGTATCTTTCAGGGTATCCAGCTATTTATTAGCCTTGATTATTAATTTTCTTATCAGTTTGTTTGGGGTTTTCTGATTTTATGACTACAAAATGCTTAGTTCTATATACTCAAAATATAACATAAATCATAAGTAAAACAAGCATAATGCAGAAATCATTCTTTAAAATTGAGCAAGAGTTACCCTAAAAGTTAATTATGGTGATGAAAATGTGTCCTAAATAAATAAATAAATGTTGCATATACATTTTTTAAGTTGTCTTCAAACTCACACAATTATAGAACATGCCAGTTTTGCTATTTAATAGCAGCACTTCTCCAGGGTGAAATCTTCGGCTTTCCACCTACATAACTGAAGTGTGACAGCTATCACATATCCGACTTCTTGAATCTCATGTAAGTAGAGTGTGCTATAAAGCGACTATAATTTGCATTGATGGAAATCTCAGGGCAAGGAACTGAAAGTGTACACATAGATGGTTGCTCTGTCCCAATATGTCTTGTCTTACCCTGGATGAAATCTAAAATGAAATCTTTTCACTTATTTAAAAGCAGAGTCAGAATCAGAATAGTGTGTAAGAAGAATATTCTTAAAGTTATTTGGTAATAGTATTAGTTTAAAATTGTATGTACAGTTATATTTATTTTCATTGTTTGTAATTATTAAAGATTTACTATTTTCATAAAGTGACTACTGTCTGAAAACGACAAAGCATACAACCTGCTAAAGCTATGGGACTTTATTTGCAGGTGGACTCTTATGGCTGAAGATCAGCCATAAGATACTTCTTGTTAGATAAATTTCTAGCAGGCTTCCAACTCAGGGGATAAAAGGAGGAAAATTAACTAAATAATGTACACTCTTATTCTACAATAATAGTACAATAACATAGTTAAGGGCACTCATCTCAAATACATCCCACCATATGATACTCGAAAGATTATAACTTTTGAAAAGTTGTTGACTTTTATGTAATTCTATTTTTCCCTCCTAAAAATATCCACTTAATAAGAAAAAAGATATTCAAGTCTAATGCAAAAATTATTAACTCAAATGAACAATTAATAAATATATTGACTTCAGTGAAAAAAATACTTAATATATAACAAAATGACAGGATCTTTACATGTAAAATCTTCATTGAAAATTATGGATAAAATTGTAGTTGGAGTGTTTTCATGTTTTGTTCATTTACATGTAGTCCTTCTGAAAGTAGATGAAGAACTAAATCATCCCTCACAATCATGTCTAAAAATTGTAACAATTTGTTTTGATCTTAATTAAAATCACATGTCAGGATTGTTGAGTTCTGGAATTTATTGCTCTTGCTCTTATTGCCTTATCTATCTAATAAATTATTCCTGTATTCATGATTGCTCCACAGCCCAAGAAAAAATAATAAATTTCATCTCCATGTAATTCCAGCTTCATATTGCAAAAAATTGTTAATTTTAAAGAACTATCTGTATTTAAATGTATATATTTGAATAGATAATTTGGAAAGTCCTCTTTAAAGCAATGAGATATTTAATTTTATTAATTTTACAAGAAAACAAAAACTATCTTCCTTCTTTGTATACTAGTTTAAAAGAAAATGCTATTTGTAATTCCGACTACTTTTAAAAATAAGTTTTCATGATTTAAAATACTGAGATTTGCTTTAAAATTTCAATATGTAATATAATTTTTTTAGAGCTCTAGATGCATCTTTCAAGATGTGCACAATATTCAAACAACTAAAAACACAAGTGTGTCTGTGTGTGTGTGTTTTATGAGGGATGTTGCACACCAAGGCAGATCAGACTATGCAGCACATAGTAAATACATTTTCAGAGCTTTTATATACAATTCATTTTATATACAATTCATTTTATATACAATTCATTTGAAACAACACACGTATTTTCAATATGTAGATCTTTCTTTAACGATGTGAAAACCATTTGAAGATTGAAGCTCTTTGTAAATATCATTTTCCTTCATAGTTCTGCAATCCACTTGTGCCATCCTTGAATTTTTGTGTACCTTTTCTAAGCCATATACTTCACTATAATTTATTAAAAGAATATTCAAAAATAGAAAATAAATAAACATATTTAAACTTCTGAGATCTTTTTGCCTTAGCTACATTCTGCTTGGAAACTGATCGTTATGCAAAAATTGTGTTTTTTTCTAGCTTAGTGCTTTTCAAAATTTAGTGTTCAAATAAATAACCTGGGGTCTTGTTAAAATGCAGATTCTAATTTATAAGGTCTAGAACAGAAACTGACATTCAGCATTTCTAACAAGTGCCCAGGAGATGTAGATGTTGATCCTTAAGCCACATTTTGAGTTACAAAGCCCTAGCTGACATGTTCATATATTTTTTAATCTACTTCTCAAATGACTGTAAACCTTCCCTAAAGTTGCCTCATGTGATGAAAAATGGGCTATCACAAAATCCAGCTTCTCAATCAGTCTCTCTACCTCTCTAACTCTCTTTCCTCCCCTCTTTCCTAGGACAGGACTATGCCTGAGAACACTTTTTCGCCTGTAGATGATTTCTCATGTCAAGCCATTGGGTGTACCTTGTTGCCAGACCTCAACTCTGACCACAGTCCCAGTGTATTTCGTGAGTGTGAGGTCTGTTTCCAGCGTTTTAGTCTGTCTTCTACTTCCATAGAGCTTAGCAGTTAGGAGCATGTGCACTCAGAAAGTTTATGACTGTATTTAGTTTTCTATTGCTGTTTAACAAATCACCAGAGAAAAGGGTTAAAACAGCACCCATTTATTAGTTCATACTTCTAAAACCAGAAGTCTGGTATGATGTGGCTGGGTTCTCTGCTCAGGGTGTCACAGGGTTGAAATCAAAGCATTGGTTGGATTGAGTAGTTGTCTGAAGGGTCTGGCGAAAAATCCACGACCAAGCTCATTCAAATTGTTGACAGCATCAAGGTCCTTGCTACAGCATGACTGTGGTTTCTGTATTCTTGCTGTTTATCAGTAGGGGGTAACCCTCTGGTCTTTTCCAGTGATTTCCTCCATGTCAAGCCAGGAATAACACCTCAAATCCTTCTCATGGTTTAAATTTCTGATATCCTTTTCTGCCACCAACCTGAGAAAAGTTTCTTGCTTTAATGAGCTCATATGATGTTTTTGGGCAGGCCAACCTGGATAATCTTAAGATCTTAAGTCAATTGAATTGCAATTTTAATTGTTTCTACAAAAGTCCACTCACAGCAGCAGCTACATTACTGTTTGGTTGAATGAGAGCTGGGAATCTTGGGGAGTCATTTTAGAATTCTACCTGAGCAAATTAAATAATTATCTGTGTGTCAGTTCTTTCATCCGTAAATAAGGATAATATGAGTACCTATCTTTGTGAGAATCAAACTATTGTATGTAAAGTATTTAGAACACCACCTGACTCCTGCTAAGTACTCAATAGATATTAGCTATGATTATTAGTAGTAGTATTATGGTTGCTGACATCACTTACTTCCTCAGACTTCTTCCTGCTTCTTGTGCTAGGCTAGCTTAGTATAATTCTTTTAGCTTTTTAAGACAGAAACTTATAATCATGTCTTTGCTCAGTCTTCTGGAAACTCTCTGAAGAAGAAACTCTTTTAAACAACTCTCTGAGGCAACATGCTCAAAGCTAAGTGGCTCTTCTTTGAGAAAATACACACTCAGCTAGTCATTTTCTCTGGGCAAGATCAAGTTCTCTAAATGGCTCTTGCTTCAGATTCAGCCTTCCCGAGTGAGCCAGCATGTGTGTTGTTGCACACAACCACTCAAACTTCCTGGCAGTGTTCAAACTCTGCTGTTGAAGAAGCTAGAAAATATTTTTTTCCCAAACTGTCTTAATTTGTCTAATAACAGACATAGTAGCACATCTGCAAAGTATCAGAAATGGTCTAAAATGAACACACACACACAAACTATGCTTGTTATTTATTATTTCTTCTTTGCAGTTTGGGAATCTGAGGATCAGAGATTTTATTTCAGATCCTACCCAATAAGTGGCAGCATCAGAATTTAAACTTGAGTCAGTGTAGATCCAATGTCATAGCTTTGACATTGTATTTCCTCTCTCATTAATCACAATTCAGAAATTGCTATTCTTCTGGAATTAATATTTGTCTTTATCTTAAGATATTTGCCTTTCTTAAACTTTTACAAAATCTACTGCTATATAGTAGTGTAATGCCTGGCACAATATCTTAATGTGGTTGGCATTTAATACATTGTTGTTGAGAGAATATTAAAATTAAAATGTACAATGTGCTGTCTGACTGCACTTTGACATTCTCTTTCCTTTTGATTTAACATAAACCCATTATATATTTCTAATGCCCTGATCAAATAGACTTGGATGGACAACAGAACCTATTGAAATTCACTGAGCAAATTAACATGCTTCATATAGCTTATCATTTTTGAAAGAGGAGCAAAGCTAGAAGATCAGAGAAGCTTCAGTTAAAGACATCCCCTCTATCTAGTACAGTGAAGAAGGAAAAAGAATTTCTCACACTGAAACTGGAATTAATTCGGGTGTAATTGGCAACAGACACAGACTTGAGTTGAAAACAAAATAGGTTTCAGAATACATTAGATTATCACTTAATTAGTGGTATCTTTGAAGCATACACCAATCTTTATACTAATGCTATACACAGAGTAAGTATTTAATTGAAAGGAACAAAGCATTGAAAGTTCTCATTAGAGCTCTTTAATACAAGTGGGAAAATTTCTACCTACAACAAGTTATTTGACTTTCAATCAAACTTTAAAGCAAAACTACAAGCAATGAATCATGGTACACCATTACTCCTATTACAGGGCTGCCTGAAATCCAAAATCATCAGCATTTTCATATTGAATAGGGAGATGAAAAAGAATTAAAATACTATTAAAACATAATAGATAATAATACACTTTGGTATATATACTGAAATATTTCTTACTTTGATGGAATTATGATGTTTTCTTCCTGAGTCATGTACAAGGTATAATTTAAGTGACATAACCCTGTGGGGAAAAGGGATACAGGTGGAATATTGTCTTAAAACAATATCTCTCCTATTGTATTCCTCTGGTGGGCAAGGAGAAGAAGCAGGAAAGAGCCAGAAACTCTTTGGAGTCTGTGTGAATATGTTCAGTGCTGGGCAGTAGCTGTAGAAGGGTTTCATAAAGGAGCATTTTTACCAAGGGACCTTTTGAGAATATTTCTATTGATCTTATTCATCTTATTCACTAGAGTGAAGTTCGTAACCTGAGGCTAACCTGGGGTCCATGAATTCCATGTGAATGTATAGATTTGCTTCTTCTTCCCCAAAACTGCCTATAGCTTACAGTCTATTTATGGATTGTGACAAAGAAAAAGTTAAGAAACTATTCCTCTATATCTTCTGAGACATTTTAGGGCATAATTTGCCAAGTTGTGTGGTGGTTTGAGAATCATATGATGTGGCACCATAAAAAATCAAATAATTTAGCATACATCATTTAAACTAGGTCTCCAAAAAAAAGTGTACCCTCAGTGGTTGCTTCACATAATCCATGTTTAATGGCTGCACCATATTTGAAATGATAATCATTAGTTGTCACGTCAGAACTAAGTGCCTTTTAAAAATATATACTCCAAATACTATTACTGATATTAGTAAGTGATCAATTACTTATATATAGAGAGGAAGAATAAAAGTGCTGTTGGATTATGGCATATAATTTGAAAGTATCTGTCATTGTTAAACTAACAATTTGAGAACATTGTTTCAAATATCAGGAATTTGACCTTTAAACCTCAAGATGTAATGCACTAAATTTAATAAAAAGCCTCATTATAATTGTATTTGCTTAAAGAGAGTCCCAGAAACAGTTAAATAACTTAAAAGCATGCGTAAGTTACCTAGGTAAGGAAATATAATATACAAAACTCAAAACATGCCTATTATAAATTGCAATAATTTAATGTAAATGCATTATCCCATTTAAATAAGCAAGGCCTAGTTGCATCTTCTACTTCTGGAAGTTGACTCAGTAATAGCCACTTTCATTGGGTGTCAGAGTGATTCTAGGAATCATATTTCTCTGTGTCTTCTATTTGCTCTTCACTCTCCTTTCTGTCAGCCTCTTGCAGCCTATACCTCATTTCACACCTGCCACACGAAAGGACAGGGGAGTTCTCAAGTTGGAGGTGGAGGGATGTAGGATTATTTTTACCAAAGAGCAGTTTTTAGGTGTTACAATAAAATTTGTACTATATTTTAGCTATACTTCACCTAACTTGGTTTAGTGGGCAAATGATTCTTTAGCAGGGGAAAATGTTATTAGAGTATCACAATCCATTACAAATCAATGTTTGTAAATCAGCTCATAGGTGTATTAGAGATTGCCAAAATCTTTCATGTTTCAAAAATTCTATTTTCCATATTGTTCCAATATTGATGTTATTCAGTGTCTCAACACCTATCACAAAGAAGGCTTCCAGTTAGCCCTTAATGTAGGTTGTTTGAATAAAATCAGTGAGCATATAATATGTTACAACAATAATAAATTCATATAATTATCAATAATAGCATTTCTATTATAGTCTGTATGCTACACAAATGATTTGGATTATACTTTTGCTAATACACTGTGAAGCCACATTTATCTGGTTCTTATAAAATGTTTCAGAATTACAATAATTTTACATTTGAAAATTTATTCAAGAAAGTTTGCTATTCCATGTAAATAATATCTGAATGTTGTAATGTCAGACATCATATTTACATTAATATGTGCTGCTACAAAGGTACCATTTTGTAGTTTGTACACATATCTCTTATTGATACAGCTAGAGCCACATGTGTATTGTCCCATGTCAACCCAAGTGCTGTGGTCTTGTCTGTGAGTGCACACTACACATTTATAAAACTAAGTACTATTTTCATTCACATGCAAATGCCTACTTCAAGGAAATACACATTGAATTTGCAAGTGGCAAAAAAACACAATGAGTCTTAAGAAACTCAGAAAGTAAAGAAAAATAAGTGTTCATTTCCAAAAATATCATTTATGGTTTGGCAGCTACACAATCTACTTTTGTTCACAAGGCTAGTCTATTAAGGCAAGACACGTGTGTTTGTGGTCTCTAGGAACATCTATACTTATAATCTGTTAGTCTAGATTACTCTTTATATAATTTGCCACCACTTAGGTTTTTAAAATAGACTAAAAATTTTAACAAGGTGCTTTTTTTTTTTAGAAATTATCAACTGCCTAGCAAGAACACATTTGCTTCTTAAATCATGGTATATCCACAAACCAGTTGAACTAATAGAAAATAGAGGAAATGTGTTCTAATCATTTTCAAAGGTTAAGCCCATGCTTAACAGAAAATCATTAAAGTACATTTATCAGAGTCTAAAGAATGAATGACTTACTGGCAAATGAGTCGTTAGTCATCTTCTTGTCATTATCTGAACTCTGCAGATACCAAACAATCCACTCAGCTCTGATTCAGGGTTTTTCAGCTTGTCATTTGTATTATCATTGATGTAATTTTTCCTTCTTTCTTTTTAAAAACATGAACTGAAGCGGTAAACTAAGGAGTAGTCTAGAGAAAACTTTTTCCACAAAATATTCAACTGGCTTAAATATAAAAAGGAATGAGTTTCCAAAATGATTTAACCATTAAACTAAGGGGTAATATTGAATTTAGAAAATGAGATATTCCTTTCTGTCCCTGAGTGCAAAGCAACCACTTTCAAGTAGGCCTCTGAATTCTCTTATTTAGTCATAATACCAGTAATATCTCTTATTCCTTCCATTGCTTTTCTTTAAATTTAATCCCAAGTAGCTGTAAATCACAGCAGTCACAGTGGGAAGGTAATCACAGTATTTGTCTTTGCAAGATATTTTTGCCCTTCTGGTTTGATTGCTGCCTCTTAGTTATGGAGCTATTAATTTTTTACAGAGCTTCTGTTTACCACGGCATCCTGCCTGGTATGCCAAGTGTGTTGGTTGCTTGCTGAACCTGTATGTATAACTCTGTTGGATTTAGGAATCATGGAAAACCCTGAGCATTTATTGTTAAGGGGAGCCCCAACTGACTTTTGTTTTGCCATTTGTTAGCTAAAATCAATACCTTCTATCATTATAATCTCTGAAAAACCTTGATGTGTGTGCCTGGCAGGCAAAACCATCAGAGAGCCTAAGATCCTCCCCAGACAGGGGAGAAAACTTATTTTTATTTTTAATTAATATAAAATGCACATCCAAACCAGCAGCTTCAAGACTCAAAGGAATCTGTTCTAAAGCCTTCAGCAGTGTGCAGTACACTCTCGTTTCCATATCTGCATCCTTCAATGCTTATTTGATATTCCTTTGAAATTCATTCGGCTTGAGCCAAAATAACTCTGGAAAGTGAAAGAAGCTTATACAAACAAACAATTTTATTCAAGGATCTCTATCTTTTCTACTTTCTTTTTTGTTTGTTTAACACACTGTCAAAAGTTTGAATATGCATCTCTTATCTCTTTGCTGTCCATTTCTTAAACCTTACAAAATATGCCAGTGAGTCAGCTGAGGAACACTAACGTGTCAAACCAAATATTCCTTGCAATTTTGTCCCTTAATAGTCTTTTGCACTCAACTTCTCTAACCTGAAGAGCATCCTGGCTTCTCTCCCTAGTTATGCCTTATTAATCTTCAAAATACCCAGCTTAAAGCCTAGAGTTAAAGCTAGCTAAGCAAATATTTTATGTATTGCAGATAAAATGTAGAGAGAAGGTTTATATTTTAATAATGTTAAACTTTTATAATTATTCCTTTAATTCATGTAGAATTACTTGTTATAATCAGTAACAACTTTATAATTATAGGTATTTAAAAATAGAATTAGTTTTTAAAAAATATAAAATGGATTTTGTTCATGTTTTTCGTAGGTTTGAGAAAGTTTCCGTATGTTTGTAAAACAAAATAACCATCAATGAGTAGAAACCATAATTATTTATCGCTTGCTTTTTAATATATTTGCCAAAAGAACAACATCTCTGCACAAAGAACTTCTAATAAAATCAATAGAAAATTAGCAACTTGAGAGAACAAAGTACAAGTCAACATAAAACTGTATGACCTTGAAAATAAATCACTTAATCTTTCAGGAATTAGGTTTTCTCTGCTGTAACATGGAAATTTTTGAGTAGATTATCTTTAAATTCCACCCTAGCTCTGAATTGCTATGACATTATTTTCTCCACTCACTCTAGCTCAAGGGTGTCTGCCTTCTCTTAATTCAAAAGTTTTGGACCATTCAGCTGACAATGCTCTGCTATGTCTCATTTCTTATATTATGATCCAATATGCCAAATTCTAATATGCTATTTTCACAATTATTATCAAATAGTTATTATAGACCAATACTAAGTCCTTAAAGAATTTAGATGTAAAGAGTAAAATTTAATGTGACTACCAAATGTTTAGACACTGTATATGGGCAAATAAGGCATATCAACATACGAAATATAATACACATTACAGCACTACATGGTCAATACCACAGGAGTGGTTTAGAAAATAATTATAAGGAAAATTTAGAAAAGGGAAGACATTGAATAACCTTGATTTATTTTGAAACATGACACACTGGAAACTGAAAAAATAAAAATGAATAAAATATAATCTTGCTCTTACAGAAATCACTAGTATAATCTGAGCTAAGCTATGAACAAGACAAGGCTATCGAGTTTCTTAACAGTTGTTTTCTGAATATTTAGGGTCTGGCTTTGTTGTGAGCTCTCTGCCCATGCTGTATACATTCAATACAACATTTATCTTGATATTCCCCATAGTGCCTTCTAACTAGTAGGTACCCAATGGATATCCCTTAAGTGATTAATTCTCTTAAGCACATGAATTTATACGAAGAAATATCCTACTATACTCAGATCAGCCTGAGATAATAAAAATCTACTGGCGTGATTTACACACCACTGAGTGTCAGGGCTGCTATGCTTTCTAACTTACCAGTCTCATAATTTGGCCTGGTAAATGAGTTATGGGGAGTTGAATCACTTATGAATCAGGTTTGCTTCTGTGGCCATAACTCATGAAGATAATGGAAGGAACCAGGAGTCCCTTCTCCACCCATCTCCAACAGCTGTCTGTTTTGGTTTATATTTCAGTCAATACCTGATACATTATTTTAAAAAATACAATAACGCCTTAACAGACACATATGTAGTCGTTTAACTTAACTTTGATTATGGCATATGAAACACCTAGAAGAAGCCAGTGCTTGAAAATTAGAGAAAATGGTTTCTTTATCAACAGAAAAATAAATACTTATATTTAGAAGGTAAATCATGACTAGGAAGCCATAGAGAATACAGCAAGTTTGTTTGTCAAGAAATGTAGAATTTCCTGCTAGTTAAAGCCTGCTAGCTTTCCATCTGAGATAAAAGCAGAAAGTACTCCGGCTTCCAAATGGGATCAGTGCCAACATGCATTCCTGCTTGCACACAACTTCATGTAAGCAGGCTTGCTGACTGCTAACTCTTAAAAGGTTGGATCAAATATATGGCTACTACCTACTTCTTTAATGTAATTATCTCAAGAATCTTGTGACTTTTTAATACTGATTTTTACAATCTGATGTTATTGGAAACACAAATGATAGAATAAATGCTATTTTTTTTTAAAAAAATGAAGGTTCTGTTATATGCATTAAAGCAGTGGTTTCAGTAAGTATAGGGTGAAGCCTAAGAATCTGCATTTTTAACAAGTTCTTAAATGGTACTGGTGCTTGTGGGCCAGGGAAAAAGCATTGAGAATTAGTGCATCAAGGATAAATTAAACACACTTTACAAGAAAAAAAAAAAAAAGAAAAGAAATTAGAGCTATTGCTCAGTGACTTCTCTAAACACATGTACTTCCTGTAACTCACATTTGTTTCAGACCCTTTGGGGAACCTGAGTTAGATTCCCAATAACTCTGATTTTGTTCAATCCACTCATCAAAGCTAAGTCTCAGAAATAAAATGTAGCAAGAGATAAAATAAATCTTCCTTTGCAAAAACATGCTGCAAAATTTGTAACCTGAAAGTCCCAAGGAAGTAGAGGCCAGAATTATTTGAGAGTAGCCATAAAAGCCAGGGTACATATCCCCTGCTGGATTCTTGCATGCAGAATTAACAAGCATTCTTGAGTTCTAACGCAGAGGGACTCTGCATGCTGACCTACTTCTCGGGAAAGTATGATTGATCAAAGTTTGCAAAATGCTCTGAGGAGGAGAAGTGCTTTATTATTTTATCCAAGAAACCAAAAAAATTTTTGAATTTTTAACATTCTGTTTGTTACATGCCCCTATTTACAGACTATCATGTGCTTTAGATCATCAGCAGCTTACATCAAAAATGTAAGAAGAGAATAATATAGAGTTGAATTTGAGTTAAGTTCCAGGATCTAATTACTCCTGCTTGCTTTTCAAATGATAATTGTATTTGCTACCCTATTTGATAAAATAATATATACAATAAAGGGTTTGAAGAGAGCCAACAAAATATATGCATTAAATGATTTTAAGGTGCATCTATTAAATAATGTGTCTATTAAATAGTTTTGAGTGAGCAAAGAAGGAAAATGCATATTATGTCCTTTGTAGATATAGCTTAGGGATATTCCTGATAGTGTCTCCTTTTATTTTCCAAGGACCACTAAAAAGTACTGGGAAAGTTAAAGCAATATAAATTAATCAGAAATGAAAATGTGCTTTATACATTTAGTTAAACACACAGGCAAGGAACTGATAATTTTGTGCCACAGTCATTTCAAGTCATAGGTTTTGTCCTTTATTATATATTCCATGTGCTAGGAATGAAGGAGCTTGTTGGAGAGCAGGAAATGTCCTTTCTTGGAGTCACAGAGGCCGAGGTTAAAATCTAAGCTCCACTGATTATTTGTTGTGTCAATACCCCCAAGTTAACATGGCATTCCTATCCCCCAAGTTAAGTTTCTGAAATGCTGTTTTAACCTTAATCTGATATTGATCTGCTGACAAATTAAATTTCTCTATTCCTACATTTATTTTTCTTTATGTATAAATCCACACTTGCAATTTTATGTATTTAACATCCTCAATTTCCTCATCAGCAAACTGGCATCAGCTATCAGATAAAATTGTTATAGAGATTACATGAGATGATGAAGGTGAAACTATAACACTTGGTACAATGTAGGTACTAAGCATGGCAATGTTTTCTCTAGGGGAAAAATTTCAACTGGTTACTTCCCAGTGAGAACTGGCAGAAGTATGTAACTTCATAGACAACACACACCTCAGTTGTACTTCAGTTTCATCTATGGGTAACCACACTGCACAAGAGAAGTATGGCCAAAGGACAGTTAGTCTGTAAACATCACAGTTGAGATAAGAACTGGTTACTTACCGTCTTTGCATCCATATAAATAAAAGCCTCACAAGCATGTTTTAGGTGATCACTTATTTAATTCAGATTTCTCCTATTTGGATTTCTCTATTTTGTCACCAGAAATAGCCTATGTGTATAGTCGTCTAGGTGGTACAGAACAAAAAGAAACAAAAACACTCAGCTGAAACCTTCCTCCCAGCTAAGAAGTCATCAAGTGAAAAGAAATGTTCAAAAGAAGCCCTCATGCAAGAGACTATGCAAATATGAATAGGAAAAAACTAGACTTCTGTCTATGATATATGTTTCCAAGTTATCCTCCAGCTGATCACTTGGGCTAGCACAAACCATAAATTTACCCAAAGAGAATGATGACAGCATGATGCAAAATTACAGGTCCACTGACTATACCCTACTTTTCTGGGTGATGGGCTGACCCTGTGTATTAAATACTAATATTACATTCCATAGTCGAGTACTATAGGTAAAGATTATTCATCATTGGTTTGAGTTTAGGCTTGAAGGAATAAATATGTAATCATATGGCAGGGAAAGGAACATGTAACTTTTCCTCTCTTATCACAGAAAATGCCATTTTGCTTTGGAGTTTACAGATTATATAGAAGTCACCTAACCTTTACTGAAAACTACCTCTGGAAAAGGTCAACATTTTGATATAGGACAAACACTGTCACTAACCTTGGCACTGGACTTTAAATATTTTCCCCCAAATATCAATAATATCAGTAACAAGTTTCATTTCTCATGATGCCAGCTATTGACCATCTTAAGTAGGCTTGACCCAAATGAACTTGATGTGAGCTGAATCTCAGATTTGCTGCCTCAACCTTAGATTCTACATTTATTTACTTAGAAGTGTTTTCTACTTAATCCTAACATCAAATCTCACCTTCAAGTAACAGTTGATAAATTACATATGTGGCTTATTGTATGTTATTTTAGTAATGAAACTGTTCTGTTCTCCATGTAGAAATCATCAATTTTCTGACAAGTTTTCTTAAAATGTAAGTCAAAGAAAAGGGTATAATTCATTCCCAGAGCAGAAAATAATACTAGATCTTAGATGAACTTAAGTATCTTCCAATCAAACATTCTAAGCCTAGGAATAAGCATCAAATTTCTCCGTCTTTTTTACTTCCATGGTATCACATCTCTATATGACTCTGATGAATTTTGCATCTTCATGTGACCAAGAGTGATTGAGTGGACAGATAATTTTCTCAACTCTTCCAAACACAGGATGCCTTGATCTATAGCTCCAAAGTCACGGCTCATTAATTAGCACAGTTCTGCATAGCACGTTGCTGCTGAACCAGCTGGCAGCCAGATAAAGAGATGCAAAGCTCAACTTCTGTGGCATTTTGTGTTTCCCTTCCATTCCTCAAAAAAGATAAGGACTAGAAGTAATGAATAAATAGGTTAAAAAGACAAATAAAAGCTAATTTCACTTTACAAGGTTTATGTTTATGATCTTTTCTTCTCCCAGTGTTTTTCTTAGCTTGGCTAGGATATGCCATATTACATTGGTAACTATCAGTTAAAAAAAATAAATGGACTCCTAATCTGTCATAAATAAGACTCCCTGCTCATGCATGCTGTGAGAATAAGAACTGAATTTACTGTCATCTTGCCCTGTCAGCAGATTACTCATGGAGGCATAAGTAGGTATACACAGAATACAAGGAAATGTCCTATTCAGAGTAAAAGTCTGAACTTTATTGCGTATATCAGGAAGCAATTTTATATGTACCTGATGCCTGTGGAATCCTAACTTTTGTTTAGGATTAAGGAAAGAAGTGGATCTCAATCTTTATTAAAGAGGTCAGATGATCATGACAGTTGGATTGTAGAGCCCAATCTGTCTCAGTCTTCTGGCAAACTTCTGTAAATAAACAGGTACGCAGAGCTAGATGTTCTCTTGTCACTTAAACTGCAATTCCTATCAGTGGGTGCTGAAGTCTTAAAATGACTTATATTTTATTAAATAGAATACTGGTAATACAGTCTTTTTTCAATTGGTGATAATAAGCAATAGGTGAATCAAAGACAGTTCTTTAAAAATAACAGAAAATAGATTAGAATAGAAAGGTAAAGAAAGGAAAAAACATCAGAGTGTGTCATATATAATAATGCTTTTATTTGTTGAAAATTTAAGTTAAAAGGTGTCTGTACATTGGGTCACAATTTTAAAAGTATTTCTTAATGAAGGTCACAGTCAAAAAATGTTTGCAGGAAAAGGATGTTTTCAAGGCACTTGTAGTAAGTGATGTAATAATCTTGCAGCATTTAAACCTCTAAATGTGTTAATAAAATAATAGTATAATAATTTAATTTTATTATAAAAGTGTTTAAAAGTATGTGCTGTGTGCCAGGCAATATTCATAGTGAATTATATGTATTTTATCAATTAGTCCTCACATTAACCCTATGAGATGTGTATTTTTAAATTTTATGCTCTGTGTTTTAAATTTTAAAGTGTGTGCTCTGTGCCAGGCAACAGTCATAATGAATCATATGTATTTTGTCAATTAATCTTCACATTAACCCTATGACATATGTATTTTTACTTTCCACTTTGTATAGATTGAGCTACTGAGACATTTCTCAGGAGCTCTTGTAATAATATTTTGATTGAGTTAATGTAAAATAATGCATGATTTCATAAGTGAATAAATGATTCTGACTCTTAATCTATTAGAACACAGCTAGTAGTGTTAGAATTAGCCACCTTTCTCACCCTATACCTCTTGTTTTCTTAAGGAAACACAGAAAGCATCTTCTTAATTAAAAAGTACCACAGGAAAAAAAGCAGTTTTCCAAATTATAGTCAAACTGTGGGAATATTTTCAGTTAATAGAAGCATTTGACTAAATTCTCCAGAAAACACAGCATACACAAAATACCCTTTCTCCTTATTCTCTCTATTGATGTTTCTCTTCCCATTTAGCTCTTCTCTACCACATTTAAGGAGTTCCAAGATTGCAAACCACAATAGATTGTTCAGTGTGGCCATTGGAAAAGGCATATCAAGGTTAGCTGAGTAAATCCAGGAATAATCAAATAAAAAAGGAGGCACAGGAGAACACACATTTATTTTCTCTCACACTGGGCTGTACATATTTGGCCAAGTGGCTTCCATGGTTCTCTCCTTCTTTATAGTGAAGGGTTATTTGTGTTGAATAACAACTCTTCCAGGTCAGTAAAAGTTGGATCAGGAATTGAACATGCTCATTGTTTAAGAAACAGACAAACAGAAAGAACAACTAGGTATGAAAGAAGTGGATAATTATACTGAAGTTTACCAATTAAATTTCATGCAGAAAAATCATATTGTTTTCCTCTGAAAGCTGAGAAACACATTACTACATTACAATGAAGTTTCATTTGTGAGGAAATGAAGATTCAAAGATCTCCTTGGAAATGGAGATTCGAAGTTTATATATGGAAGACTATTCTACAAGGATACTCCAAAACTTAGTCTTTGTGAATTAAATAGTACAATAGCAATTCTAAAATATGGAGGAAAAAAATGAAGAATGCCTAAAAATAATTTTAATGCCTCTCTTTCTAAATGGTTTTACTCAACTTAATTAACTGCTAACAAGTGTTTAAACTAGTTAGAAATAGATGTATATGAAACATAACTCATATGCACACGACCTGCTGTTAAGATTTTTTCTTTCCTTCTTTCTGTCTCTCAAAGCAATAGAATTTTGATTTGAGAATTATATATTTTATATAGACTCTTGTTTAAAATGGAATTCTATTTTTGCTTAAAAAAATGTCTAACTTTTGCTGCTTACCTAAGCTACAGGGTTATTTGAATTAGAGATATTCGGATTTAATATTTCTGCAGAAGCCCAGACCTCCATCCTTATTTCACTGGCCATAAAAAACCACAAAAGTCTATTTTCCCTCCTTACTCCTCATCCCTGAACTTTCCAGAGGGATGAAAAATAGTAAATGATGGATGCTTTATTACATGAAAGCCAGTTTGTAAATATCAAAAGGCAAATCAAATTTCTCTTTGTTCTGCAACCATAGAAAGACAGCAACATTTTCATTAAGGTAGGAAATAAAAATCTGGGAGAAACCCATATACCTTAGAGTGATCTAAATTGAAATGCTAAGATTCTAGAAAGAGGAGAACCCACCAGGATTTGATAACGATGTCAGTGAGAGAGCAGAGAGGAACACTCCTGACAGACCTCTCAATTAGAACACTAAGCTAACATCAATACTACTTACCTTTCTTTCTAGCCATACCTCCTGCCTTTTCCATTTTTTCCCTAAAATTCTTGCTGTCTTACAATATGTCACATGCTTCCACACACAAGGATTTGCACATGGCATTCCTTCTGCCTGGAATATTCTTCCTCCAACTCTCTCCACCCATCTTGAATGCCCCAGTGACTGTTCTAGTCCCCAGGTGCCATGTCTAATTCATATCGGGTGAGCACATAGCAGGTGATAATAATGAAGTAGAAATTAATAGGTAAACAGGAAAATTACAATGTAGGGATTCAAGGACGATGATGGGAACACACAGAATGTCATGGGCATCCTGCTTAACCCTGCTCTGTGGTCCTGGCGGACATCCACATTCCTTTAAGCCACAGATTCCTGCTTCCCTACTTTATTTTTCCAGTTTCTCAGTTCTGGGCTTTGGTAACTTGGAACTAAGCTCTGACCCTCGAAAACTTTTCTCACTAAATTCTTCAGTGAAATAATCAGACAATCCAATAGACTATACAGTAGGTATTTTTTTTAACTCTTTATATGCCTCATGTTATTCAATTCTTCTTATTGCCATTCATCTATATCATCACTGCTTGCCTATGGCATTCTCCAAACTGGTTCCTGTTCCTCTATTTCTTCCTTACTCCAATGCATCTTATGTATATGGCTGTCCTATTTGTCTTTCTGAAGAAAAAATCTTATTACATTGCTTTTATACTACTACTACTAAGAAAAACAGAAAAAGTGTATATAATACAAACATAAGAAAATTACAAAAACACAGAACCCAGAAAACAAAAGCACAAAAATACCCTAAGTGGTAATGAATACCCTTTATGAAATAGAACCACCTTTCTCACCTCATATTCTATTATTCCTACCATAAACTCTTCAAATCTCTTCCTTCTGAAAACAGTTCACTTCCCCACGAGTTCCATTTGCTAATTCTTTTTCGTAGAAATGTGATGAGAGAAAGCTAACATTTATTAACACTGATCATTTGCAAGTATAGTGCTAATTGACTTTATCTACTGAGATCCACAGTTGACTGATTCAAAGGTCTGATCGCAGGAACCCTATGAAAGCAATAAAGGTGATAGTCTCAGGCAGAGGTGGGTGTGTGAAAGGCGGCCTCCTCTCAGAGGCTAGACTCTAGCCCATCCTTTGAAAAACCACATGCCCTGGGATTCTCGAGCGATCTGTGCTTTTCCTCTTCTCGAGGAACTTCCTCTGCTCCTGTTACAGCACATTTTGTTTCTCTATCCTTCTATTTCTACATGGTGGGACTTCCATTATAAGTGCGTTCCTACCTCTCCTCACCACTCCTACCACCACCTCACCCTCCATTTTCTGCTTTCCATGGGGAAAGGAGTAAATTTAAGACAAGGAGCGGCACAGTGCCAGAAAAGCCCCTTTTTCTTTTTCTTTATTGGAAGCAACCTTCCAGCAAGATGGAGGATTCTGATCTGTCCTGTGACATCTGGCCTGCCTCTGTGGAGACATCTATCCACTACTAGGAGAATATATCTGTCTAATTCCACAGCAAAGTATGAGGGAGCCAGCCCATTGTGCCTGTTCTCCTCTTCATCCATAAAACAACTGCTCCTACACCTACCTGTTTGATTCTTGTCTCTTGTTTGGTTCCAAACTAAGAAGTAGAAATGAAGTATTATTTTTTGGTCCTTTCCCTGCTCTAAACTTCCATGTCTTTAACTAACACTTTCATATCAATGATTCAAGATATGTCTCATGGGGATATGGTTTCTATGATATTTTTTGTAAAGGGCTTTCAGAGTACCTTCGAGATAATCCATTCTAGGATCTTTATTTAGTCTACAATTTCCAAAATTCAAAATTTCATCCCCTGAAATTCAAAAGAATGACCCTTCTCAAAACTATTCTCTATGCACAAAGATTATCACAAATATATCTGCAATCATTATGGAAGTAATTTGCATAAGAGGAAATGTAATTTCTCTGGACCAGACCCTAAACACCAGTTTGTAGAGAGCATGCTGCATCCTCTCTTGAGAACCAGTTAACTTTATTTGATATATAGTATAGCAAATGCAAAATTTATGAAAGAACAAAAAAACTCCTGTTTCTGCAGCCCAATTTGTTTGCGATATGAGAACTTTTTTTTAATAAAGTGAAGCTCTAAACAAATTTGAGTACATTTAAATTTTGTTCCCCCATCCAAATTGCCTAACCTGTCTACATAGATACATATACATAAAGTTTGATCTGCGGTTATTTCGTTTCTTGTGTTAAATCTGACAAAATATTATCAGATGTGTCACAGGCCACATTATTGCCCTATTAAAATATTTGCAGCTTGAATACTGGTACATTCTATAGTTTTCACAAATCATTTAAAAGTTGCATTCCATGGAACTAGCAGGTAGTGCATTCAAGCTAGTGTCTACCATTAAACAGTGTACAATTGTCATAATTATCTACATTATTTTCCTTTAAATCATCAATCTCTGCCTAAATTGCTTTAATCCATAGGTCCTGATATAGAATTCCTCTACTGAGCACAATTTTTTTAGTATAAGAAACTGACCAAATTATTAATTGATAAGAAATAATTACATAATCCACAGTCCCTTTAAAGTGGAATTTATAGAGCTCTAAAACATGTTTTTAAAAAACAAAACAATATAGTCCTAGTGGCACATTTGGTCATGATTTTGTCTAAATAAGACAAAAAGTTTGGGAATGCAGAACTTTGAATTTTATTACAATATTTTTCTTTCCCAACATGTTTTAAACATATTATGGATACTGTTGAAATAGGGACAATTATGAAAAACAAAAAGGAAATAAAAAAAAGCATCAGACAGATTTATAACTTTATACAAATTGAGGAATTTTATAGCTGCCATTGAAAAAAGAAGAGCAGGACTATGTATTTTCTGTATAAGCAATATCTTGTGTGTGTGTGTGTGTGTGTGTGTGTGTGTGTATGCGCTCATGTGTGTTTTTCTTAAGCCCACAGAAGGCCAAGTGTCTCATCTTTCATCCTCCAGAAAAGGTAAGCCTTTTAATTACTTATTTAAAACATAGATTAGCAAATTTCTCTACTTCTTTATTCTCTTCTCTGGGTTCCTTCCATCTTCCTACCTTAACTTAAACTAGACTGTCTCATATGGTCTCTGTTTCCTCCCACCTGATGCCCTTGGAGTTCTCTCAAGTGACTTCTTTCTCCTATGCTAAATGAGACTCAGTATCTGGAGATATCATCCTTCATTGTTCTGATAGAGTTTCTATACTGTCTGCAGGTCATTACTTTTCTACTCACTTTCATAAACCCCTTTGAAGCTCATTATATTTGGTCTTCGTTTGTGATCACTATTTTTTCAATTTCATAATTATACTCACTCCCATTAATTGACAATTTGCAAAACTTACTTAATTTTTTCACTGACATCCTGTCATTATCTAAGGTACTTCCATGTCCATATGCAACACATGGATCGCTCGGTCCTTTTGCTTCTACATCATGCCCAATGATCCCTTCAATGAGTTATTTTTCTCATCCTCCATCTTGCTGAAAGGTTGGTTCCAATAAAGAAAAAGAAAACGGGGCTTTTCTGGCACTGTGCAGCTCCTTGTCTTAAATTTACTCCTTTCCCCAAGGAAAGCAGAAAATGGAGGGTGAGGTAGCGGTAGGAGTGGTGAGGAGAGGTAGGAATGCACTTATAATTAGAACTGTGGCGACGAACCAGGTCTACTCCACATTTCACATAATAAAATCTTTAACTTCAAAACTCTATTCTTCTAGAAATCTTACTTAGTGATTTCCAATGCACTAGTTCTTCCATATTAACAGGGCCTCATAGATCAATGGGGAAGACGCCATGTCTATTACAATAGCCAAGAGGCCACGTCTACTACAATAGCCCTGAACCCTATCCATAAACCTAAAAAATAATAGTTGCTCAATAAATATTTATTGAATGAAAGAATGAACCCTTCTACTTTCTCCTTAACTATAACTCTCTCTTCTTATCTGTCCTGAATAAGATTAGATTTCATGCTCAAAGATAAGTATTGGTTTATCTTGGAACTAAACTTCCTTGCTCAGCCATCCTTTTGTTACACCTGCATGGCATGACTCCAAATAAGCATGGCTTAGTGCTGTTTAAGAACACATTCCAACACATTGAGAGGGGCTACGATATAAATACATTTTGAACGTCAATAGATCTTTCACCACTGCCCCTAGAAATCCTATTTTATCTTCTTACTCAGCTCATACAGCCATTCTCTACCAGAAAACTGTCAAACCATTTCCACAAATCATTCCACCTCCTGAACTTTATCCTCAGTGTCTAGCTTCATCTCACAACACAAAAAGTAAATAGAACCCATCAGATGGGAATCTCTCAACTTTTCATTGTCAAACCTACTTTCTACAATGTACATTCCATATGGGAATGACCTTCCCCCCAACATGTTGGATTCCATCTCTGTTTTCTCAGGAATATGAATTTATTGATGATCACCATTCCCCCATGCTTAATCTCTTTCTACTGGCTCTTTTCCATCAGCCTTTAATTATACTCAAGATTCTCTCCTCTTAATGAAGCAAAACAAAACAAGCAATAGTCTCCCTAATTGCATGTTGTGTTTCAGTTTTGCCCTAACAGATTCCTTGCAGTTTAACTCTTCCAAAGTTGCTTTTTTCATCTTCTTTTTCCTCTATCTATAAGGAACCTACCATCAACTGGTTCTTATCTCCATCACTCTCCTGAAACTGCTTGCACCATGGTTACTATAGACATCTACTTTAATAAGCAAAGTGGATCCTTCTCAGGCCTTATTTGCTTGAATGCTCAGCAGTGTTAGACATCTTGACAACTGTCTCTCCTCTAAACATCGTTTTCCTTTGTGTTTCAGATTTTCATAGTTTTGACTCTTACCACTCGGACTGCTCCTTCTCTCTTCCCTTTGCTGGTTCCTTCCACTCTACCCACCCCTTAACTGATGGTATTCTTTAGGGCTCTATTTGGTCCTCTTCTATTTTTGTTCTGTATACTCACCACTTGAGTGATTTCATATAATCTTGTGCCTTTGATTACGGTGCATTTGTTTATTAATTACACATATGCCTCTCAGGTTTCTGATTTAATCTCTAATTTGATTTGATTAATATATTAAACTGTTAGAAAACTCCACTTTCTACTTATAATCGACAAGTAAAAATTAAACTTATTTTATCCTAATAATCCGAAGGAATCCTGAATTGGGTCATGACCCTGCATTCCCACTACACTACTTGATATGGTTTGAATTTGTGTCTCCGCTCAAATCTCATGTCAAATTGTAATCTCCAATGTTGAAGGAGGCGGCTGGTGGAAGGTGACTGGATCATGGGAACATATTTTCCCCTTGCTAATCTTATGATAGTGAGTGAGTTCTCATGAAATCTAGCTGTTTAAAAGTGTGTAGCATCTCCACTTTTGGTCTCTTTCCTCCTTCTCTAGCCATGTAAGACATGCTTGCTTCCCCTTTGCCTTCTGCCATGATTGTAAGTTTCCTGAGGCCTCCCCAGCCATGTTTCCTATACAGCCTATGGAACTGTGAGTCAATAAAACCTCTTTCCTTCATAAGTTACCTAGTCTCAGGTAGTTCTTTATAGCAATGTGAGAACGGACTAATACACTAACCTAAAGCAGCCACTGATGCCTCTCATCTGGATTACTACTGATAGAAGCTGCTAACTCTTTCTTACACCTAGTATTTCTCCCCTTTAATTCATTCTTCCTTGCCTCTCTTTAATTATTGCCATAGTGATATTTCTAAACTGGAAAACTGATTTTTACATTTGTGTTTTAAACACTGCAATGATTTCCCAATAATTTTAGGTAAGATCTAGAATTCATATACTATTCCAGGCCTTCCAAAATCCAGCCCCACCTATATCTCTTTAACTTCATTTGGAATCTTCCTCTTGCTCTGTATGTTCCATATATATTGAACTCTTATTATATTTTGTGCACCCCTTCCCAATTCCTTTAATATGCTCTTTCCCTTTCTTCAAAACTTTCTCATCCTCTTGGTCTGGTTAGTTTCTACTCATCTTTTCACTCATTGTGAAACTACCTTTGCAAAATTATAATAATAAGAGGACTCTAGCATGGCTGACTCCATGTTGTTTCTAGCTTCACAGTCTGGCTGTCCTTGTTAATATCTGGGCATAGGCCTAGCTAATCATAGGAGGAATTTAGTTTATAGGTTAATTTTAAAGCAAGAATGAAAACAGTCCCTTTCTAAAATTAAGCCCCTCCTTGCCTAGGAACTGAAGTCCCCTTTGTAAGACTAATGAAAGTCTACAAGATTAGGATTATGGGAAGGGGGTGAATACTGCTAAGATGTAGGCGCAGTTTGCCTTTCTATAATCATTCACTGTGCCAGATGTCACAAGATTTTTTACTTCTCCAATTGCTCCTATGGATAACATCAGTACTGTGGAACGTAAAATTAGTCTTTTGAGATATTTCTTAGACTTTTGCATTCTGGCAACCAAGTGACTCTGCCTGAACACATGACTCATGACTCAACTGGTCCTGTGGCCCCCACCCAGAGGCTGACTTAGCACATGAAGACCATTTTCCAAACCACTGTGATTTGATCCACAACTGATCAGCAGCATCCATTCCTTAGCCTCCTGCCCACCAAATTATTTGTAAAAACCCTAGCCTCTAAGCTCAACAAGTGGGTGAAGGATATGAACAGAAACTTCTCAAAAGAAGACATTTATGCAGCCAAAAGACACATGAGAAAATGCTCGCCATCACTGGCCATCAGAGAAATGCAAATCAAAACCACAATGAGATACCATCTCACACCAGTTAGAATGGCGATCATTAAAAAGTCAGGAAACAACAGGTGCTAGAGAGGATGTGGAGAAATAGGAACACTTTTACACTGTTGGTGGGACTGTAAACTAGTTCAACCATTGTGGAAGTCAGTGTGGCGATTCTTCAGGGATCTAGAACTAGAAATACCATTTGACCCAGCCATCCCATTACTGGGTATATACCCAAAGGATTATAAATCATGCTGCTATAAAGACACATGCATACGTATGTTTATTGCGGCACTATTCACAATAGCAAAGACATGGAACCAACCCAAATGTCCAACAATGATAGACTGGATTAAGAAATGTGGCACATATACACCATGGAATACTATGCAGCCATAAAAAAGGATGAGTTCATGTCCTTTGTAGGGACATGGATGAAGCTGGAATCCATCATTCTCAGCAAACTATCGCAAGGACAAAAAACCAAACACTGCATGTTCTCACTCATAGGTGGGAATTGAACAGTGAGAACACATGGACACGGGAAGGGGAACATCACACACTGGGGCCTGTTGTGGGGTGGGGGGGAGGGAGAGCATTAGGAGATATACCTAATGTTAAACGACGAATTAATGGGTGCAGCACACAAACATGGCACATGTATACATATGTAACAAACCTGCACATTGTGCACATGCACCCTAAAACTTAAAGTATAATAAAAAAAAAACTGGATACATAAATAAATTAAATAGTATGTTAAATAGTAATAAGTACTAAGAAAAACAAGCAGATATACCAGGCAAATTCGAAATGTTGATATTATGTATTTGTTGGTTAGTTGATTGTTTTTGCAATTTTACTTGGAGCTATGTCCAGTTGGTTCTCCTTTGCTTGAATATATTTAGGAGATCAGGAGGCTAGCCACTTATCTACATCAGGAAAGAGCATTTCAGTAGAGGGAATAGCAAGTTCTAAGGTTCTGAAAAATAACCATAAGTAGTGTGTTTCTATCATAAAAAGGTCAGTAGGGCCGAAGCAGAATGAGCAAGAAGATTGGTAGAAAACAAATTCAGATAGTAAGTAACTGGGCCAGACCATATAGACATTAACAGACATTGGAAGGATGTTGGATCCTACTCTGAATGAAGTGGGAAGCTACTGGATGGTTTCATGCACTCTGGATGCTGAATTGAGAATAGATGCAAAAGCAGTAAGGATGGAATCAAGGAAATCCATTAAAAGGCAATTGCAACAACTCAGGCAAGAACATAAATAAAAATAATAGCAGTGAAGATGGTGATTAGTTGTGGGATTGGGGATGCATTTCAAAAACTGAGCTCATATGATTTGTTAAAAGAATATATGTGGGATATTGGAGTAAGAGTGAGGTCAAGAATGTCATCATTGTTTTTTGCCTAAGTACATAAAAGAATGGAGCTGCTACTTAATGAGATGTGACATGATTCAGAATGTTAGATTGAATATAGTTCTGGAGCTAAACTATATCAATTTCTAGTATAGGATTCAATGTAGTGCAAAGTCTTCCCGCAGCCAAGCCAGGGTAGCTCCATTTTGGCATATGTTGCATCGATGTTAGACATATCCCTTTATTAAACACTTCTAAGTAATTCCCCTTTGTTCTGACTCTGCAATATTGACAGCAGAGAGCTCTGTACTGATTTTATTGCTTATAATCAGTCATATAGAATGTTACTGGGGATCAAGACCTAGGCAAAAATTTAATGAAAAGAAAATAATATGTGAATATCTGTGTGTATATACACGCACACATACCCCCACACCTACAAAATGTATTTTACCTAAACAATGTATTATCTAAGTATTTAAATTTTGATACTTTGATACTGGGAAGACAAAAAACAGTTTTGAACTTATTACAGACATTTAAGAAAATAATTTTAAAATGGGAAAAGTCATTTTTAGATTTAAGAAAAATTGCCATTTTATTTGAAAACCACCATTACATATACCAGAATATAGAAATCAGTGCATAAATTCAAAGAGAAACATATGTATAAGTAGATGTAACAGCTTAAAGCCATGGATGAAATGCCTGCTGTGGAGGCTGAGTGTGGTAATCAAAAGTAAATGCTACTGAGGAGTTTCTCCCAAATCAAACCAGGGAACTAACCCTGTCTCTTCTTCTTCTTTGTTTTTTTAATTCTTACAGATAATTCTGATGCAAGACTTAAGCAATGCCTCAAAATTAAGAGCAGAGAAATAGAAGAGAAAATCCACTTAACTCTTCACTTATTTGTAAAACTTAAAATCCTACTCAAACACAGCTAAATAAGATTCATTAAAAAAAATATACATTTACATTTGAGTTTTAATAACATTTCTCTGCTCTTTTATAACAAAATGCTGAAGTTTTAACAACCAAAACAATTAATTAAAAATAAATCCTACTCTTTAATTCTCAGGGATGCCTGATACTATTTGTTTAACATGAGAAATGAAATAGGATAAATGGGATGTACTTTTATACTCCAATTTGAGATGTCTTTAGTAGAAACTCACATTGTGACTGAGCTTGCTTATGCTTTGATCACAGTTCGTATGGTAAAGACCCGTACCACACATTTTCAGAAATAGTTTTCTGGAATCTTTTTGTTGTTAGGGTTAAAAAAGACATACCTATCTTGTTTGACTTTGAATGGTAGTGAATCTGCTAAGATACACTGCTTTCTCACGCTATAAAGTAATTTGCCATTAACTTAGATCCAGATGAAAAAGTGAAATGTCAATAGGACCATATAAAAACAGAAAACGATTTGCAACTTTTATGATGGATCTTTATTTGGTTAATTGGTTTTTAAAATAAACTGTCATGTATTTTAAATAGACTTATATTGGTATGTATTAAGATGTTAATGGTATATTTCATGTTTATACATGGCCATGAAATAGAGATGCTTGTATATATTGTATTGATTTAAACATAGGCAGTTGTGTAAATGTGGGTGCAAATCTCTAGCTTTCCCTGAACCAAATTGTAGATTCAGTGTTTCTTTACTGGGACTCCTAAAGGGAATTATTTATTCTCAGTGGATCTGTTTTTAATCTATAAAATTGGGATAATAATAATTAATATTGTTGCAACATTAAATTTTACAATATGCATCTATTACAAATATATTGAAAATGACTTGGAAAATGAATCTTATGAATTAATATTACAAGAAACAAAGCTCTCTAATTTGAATTGTTCTTTCATTGTGTTATCAAACAGTTTTATCACCTTTTAACTTTTTAAAAAAGAATTTATTTTTGCTTTATAGCGAAACAAGATGATGTAAAATAGTTTCCATAAAAGCTAGATTTAAAAGGAGTTTGATGTATGCACTGCCAAATATCCTACACATTTTGGCAAAGTTATGCAGCATTGAATGACATAGTCGATTTTGGCAGCTGGAACCAGAGTTGAAAAGGGAGCTCTGAATAAAATATTTTACTTTATATTTGTAATAGAAAATGAACCTTTCTATTAATAATTTGACAATGACAACCCATCATGCCTCACCTCATCTACAGCTTCTACCACACATCATCATTTTAGGTCACAGAAACAATGATTAGGTGCAGCTCTAAAACACACTGATTCAAAATGAAAGGTTCATTAGTCAGCTAACAGAAGCAGCACCAAAAAATTGCACAATGAAATCCGGGATTTCCCTTTTGCCCACTTTTTGGTACTCAATCTGTTTTGGCCTGAGGTCTGCATGCAGACAGATGCCCAGAATTGATTTTTTTTGCACCCTAATGATTCCCTTTCCCCCTTTTGCATTAACTTGATTGAGGTGGACAATGATTATGCTGATATTCTAAATGGATTGTGACTCCCCCATGGAATACCTGAATCAAGGAGAAATGCAATTTGGGCCGACATTTTTTCCACATTGGCTGTTTTGTCTGCAAATACCATGTGAATCCTGAGCAGGGTATGAGTAGTGCTGAAATTAACTGTTTCCCACTTACATTGTCTTCAGTAGTCTGAAGAAAATAGCACTGACTTGGGAATCATAAAACATAAATATCTCATGCCTAGTGGGTCTCATGTTTTCTAGATTACCCTTTCAGTCATCTAAGAATAATTCCTCAGGTCTGTCCCAGTCTCTCTCATAATGAAAACCACGGGTTTGGGGCACAGCTCTAGACAAGGCTGCTGGAGCTCTGACAAGAGCGACGTGATACATGCACCACGAACAGGCAGCAAGGGTTCTCAGGCTCACTTCACAGGCATCCAGATTATTTTTGCATTTAATCTTACACCCCTGGTGCTGATATTATTTTACATTGTAAGTATTGTCTTTCCAGTGAAAATGTAGGCCGTCATGGAGAAGAATACTCTTATTTTACCAGGAATGAAGCAGGCAGGGCATACATATTTGCAATATTGGGCCTTTGAGATTCTTGCCAATATCAGTAGGTATTCATTTTTGACTCTTTTGAACCTCTCATTCATTCCTTTCCCAGCATCTCTATGACTTTCCTCCTCTTGTTTGCTCTCTTGTTCTTTTCTAGGCCATTTTATTTTTCATTCTCTCTAATAACAGCAACCCCCCTTGATGCCTTTTATCCTACAAAGAGTTTGAAATCACAAAATGATAACACTCATAATAGGAGAAGGAAGAGTTCAAAACAATGATCCAGTGGGGAGTAAATTAGTAAATAAATCACCTATAGAAATACTTATGATAAGGTAGACATTCATTTACTACTCTTTCTCAAAATTCATTTGGGGCCCAAAATGTTAAAATAATTGATAAAAACTCTTATCAACTTTGGACAATGAGTAGATGTGAAATACTATATAAGAGTTTCCTGTTTCAAGAAAGTGAAAAACATCAAAATGTTCAAGAAAATATACTTAAAAGTACATTTGATATTTCTAATATTTTAAATAAATGACAGAGAAACATCTCAAAACAATAATGATAGGTATTCCAGTATCAATATGAATTGTTCATTCATAACAAGATTAATATTTCTCTGAGGGTATACCCATTGTTTTTTATTTCCATTAACAGTTTAACCCTCTTTACCTCATTACTGTAAGAGCTTAGTTATCGGTATCTCATTCTTTGGTCCTTAAAAATAAACTTGAAGTTTATTTTGTCTTTTAGAAAACTTTTAAATGACACTCCATTGTCTACAGCTGTCTTCAAACTGAAAGCAAGCTTCCTAAGGTGTTTGTAAGAAGTTCTGAAGTGTAAGAACTTGTTACTCCAAGTATGGTCAAGGGACCAGCAGTCTCAGAATCATCTGGTAGCTTGTAAAATGCAAGCTCTCAAGTTTTAACCCAGGCCTATTGTATCAGAATCTGTAAAATGCAAACTCTCAAGTTTTAACCCAGGCCTATTGTATCAGAATCTGCAAAATGTTTTCCAGCTGTTTCATGTGCACATCAATTTTTACTCATATATTTTTATCTAGAAAATAAGAACTACATTAAGCAGTATTAATTTTTAGTGCAACAACTGATAGTGGAAGTCTCACTCAGTTCATTTGCTATATATACTATTCTGTAGGAAGGTCAAGATTAACCAATGCAAAGCCATGCTCAACCTTTTCATATACTGGAGTTTAATATATTGGAGTATTCCTATACATTGATAAAGAGAAGGCAGGAGTATATAATCTAGAGTGGCACAAGCCAATTTTTCCCAAACAAATATGTGACTTGAAAAGTATATAGAAAACATGAATTGAAGTATATAGAAGTATATAGAAAAGTATATAGAAGACATGAATGATTTGCATCAACTATTACTATATAAATGCATTTTGTACTTTGAGGTTTGCATTGATCAAATCCTAATATTCCCTGAAAATATTATGTACACCAAGTAGACTGAGAGAGGCTGTCAGTATCAACTTGTATACTAAATATTAATAACATGTAATGTGTTTATTTTCTAATAGTTTCAGACTTCTCAGTGAGCAAGACTTTTTAAAACTAAAAATTTTATTAGTAAAGACCAATTGCTTCCACTTTTCTAATACTATTAAACAGCATAATAAACCATTACTTATCACTTTACAGAAATTTCCTAAAGTAAATAATATTTTGAAGTGTATTTTGTATTTTCTACCTTAAAAATGAAATAAATAAAAGATGAAACCATATCATTAAAGAAACATTTCTTCTGCCCTGGTCAAAAAAATGACTGAAATGATATCTAGACAACACTATCATAAAAACTTAAATAGATGTGTGAGTAAACTTTATGTGGAAGAAGTTACACAGACAACGTTGCTGAAGAGATAGAAGAACTAGCACATCAAATTATGTAATTTGGGAAGGTTGTTCATTGTGGGATGCAAAAACAAATATTTATATTGTTTTAGCTTATGAAAAACATCATTTGAGCTAGTAAAAAGATGTATGGAGGAAGTTATGTCCTTAATCGTGTATGACATTTAACAAAAGTGGTGTTTTGTGGTGAAAAATTACCATCTGTTAGTGTAGCCACTGATGAAGTAGATTCTGGAGTAAGGTTACCGATATACAGCACCACAAATAACATTCTCTCATTGTATTCCTGGACAATAAATGTAGGCGAGAAACTGAAGCAAGAAAGGCCCCAACTGCTGCAGGCTATTTTAGAATACTTAAAAAAACAAGCAAGCAAACAAAAAACATGATCTATAGTAAATTCTTAATTATACTCTGTAATAATAGTGGCAGTGAACACAAGCATCATTTATACTACAGGTTGTTTTGCTGGTTTTCTCATGTAAATAACTTAAAAGAAGCAGATTTAAAGGTAGCAGATTTAAAGATCTAAAGATTGAACAGTTGCCTTTTACAAAGAAAGAAATCCATTTATGGCCTTCTAATACAATGTTACTTAGCAGATGACACGGAAATACTGTAAACACATTTAATCTGTTTTTCCAAGGCAATATTTTTAAGCAACTGAAGTACCCATGGATACCATGTACACTTATGTTTGGAAACAAAATTTTTTCACTTGTTTAAAAATATTTTAGATAAAGTTTAGTAGGTTTTAGATGCATTTGTTTAAAGTTCAGAAAAAAAAAGTCTTCCAATCCTTTTGCCAAACAACTGATTGACATTAGCAAAGATAAGACATAACTAGCTTAGGAAATGCTGAAATTTTCAACATCAACAACACAACTTTCTACAATTGGTGAGTGAATCTGAAATGACTATAATGATTTAACAAGAATGGAGAATGACAAACTTTTTCCATTTAGATTTACCTGTTTTGTTGTGAAATTATTTTGCACATAAGACAGATTGCACCAAAATTTAACTGAACTCAGAACCAGAACTTTGAAATATTGTATTACAAAATGTTTAATCCAATTGAAATTTAAAAATGAAGCATATTTTTAGAAATCATAATTTATATTTAAATGAATGATTAACAAAATAGAGTAATATTCTTGTAATTTACATTTTTGTATTTCTTTTCTATAAAGCAAAGAAAAATAAATGGAGTTCCTGGGGAATACTGAATGCACTCTAAACTTCACAATCTTCCTTTTTTCTTTTTAACTTATACTTATATTATTGTCTTATAAAAGTTCAGGTTTTAAAATACAGTTAAAGCATTATTTACATAATGTATTATAATAAATTTAATTGTGATACAAATATTCTAAAATTAGAGTTTGACTATCATTATGGTTTTATTTTCTCATTCCTTTATCTTTGGTTGAAAATATGAATATGAGCTGTTTTCTTCTGCATCTTACTGTCTTCACCCAAACATTTTAGCTAAGTAAATAGTTATCCACCTGTATACTGATTGGCAGCCATAACTCATGTTCAGTTCTTTTATCATTGAATCAATGCTCTATTCATCACCGGCAGCCTTCCAGGAGTCACCCATTTTTGAACACTATTTTCCGTTGAATATCCCCTTTATATTTTCTTTTCTGTCTCCTGAGATTCACTTAATCCACTGATTGTTCCTCAGATTTATTTTGTAACCCACCAGTTTGTCCTCAACAAGGTGATGTCAGTTGACCTTTTTATTCATATCTCTTTCTGTCTCCTATGACAACTTTCAATTTCAGTTAGCTACTCTACTGCAGCTTCCTCAATATATATCATACATAGTCTTATTTTGCAGTTTGCTCTATTTCATCCTTAAAAAATGTTTTTTTGGCCTCTCTGCATATATAAATTGTTTATTTCCTTTAAGACAGTTTATATTTAATTTTGTCTCTTTTCAATATACTGAACTTATTTCCTTTCCTGAAATCCTGCAGTATTTATTCCCTATATCGATAATTTGACAGTAAATCCCTTATTTCCTTATGCTATATAGTGTCATATTTTACTGTTGCCCTATTACAGACATTGATTATTTTACTCTTCATTTTCTTAACTTTCATAATCATAAGCTTTTTCTCTATGAGGTTTCAACTTCCTTGAAGGTAGGTAACTCCCCTGATTATTGTGCATTCCCAAAAGTGCCTACCATGCTGTTGACAGAGAATAGATTCTTCTTAATAAGGTCTTATTAACTTGGAAGAGATTTGTCAAGTAAATATAATAGATATGCTTATTTATAAGTCATAAAATTAAGGGCTTTAACTACTTCCATAATGTCTCAGAGTTACTAATAGAAGTTACATATTTATGGTAGATTGTTAAAGTCAATTGCTTGAGTTCAAAAATTGATCTTATTTCCAATATCTCAAGACAATTTTTTACTGTTTTATCCTGCAGTATATTTTATATCATGTGTGGAGTTTAAATAGGTTCTAATTGCCTGATCTAAATAAATAATACAAGCAATAAGCCAGGCAGCAATCAATGCACCTATAAATCAGAAACATACTGTAGTTGAAATGATGGAAGAAATCAAGGTATAGACTAAATCTCACACAGCCTTTGCAAAAGAATCTAATTTGTGTTTGTGGGAACAGAGAAATCTTGTTGATAAAAGAAGAATTATGAGACATGGCATTCCATCCCTCTGTTTTAGAAATGTTATTTAAAATCATTGTATATTTGCTGATTTTAATTGTTATCAAAATTACAGAACCCCAAGTCCAGCTTATTTTAGCATCAAAATCCTTAGTACACTAATGTTTATGACATGTTGCTATGTGTTCCAGGCATTTTAGCAAAATTAATAAATGAATATTCACATATTTATGCGTATATTAAGAACAATGCTACTTATTACTTAAGGATTTAAAAAAATGTTTCTCTAAAAAATTCCTCACTGTGTAGATATAATATTAGCTGAAAAAAGAGATAATATTGTTTATTGAGCATCAGATGCATGAGTACATGTTTGTTCTTTTGAAAAATGAACACATATTTTTATTTTAATAGAAGATCCACATAACATCCTTTGGTTATCCTACTGGAGTGAGACTTTGAAAAACTTACCATGCATTACTTCAAGTATGAAAATGCCTAATCTTAAAATGTAAATAGATGAACTGCAATTCAGAAATGTAAAATAAAATGATGAAAATCAAGTTCAGTCAGCCATGTGGCATACTTCTGGACGCATAGTGCAAAGTGAGTGAAATCATGTTAAACATGAAAATAATTCTTATTCATGGGCTTAACCCTAAAGGGATTACTCTTCCAAGCTTGTATATCAGTGTCCTTTTACTTTCAAAATATTCCCAGCACATTTTAGAATGAAATGTATTTTACACTTTGCCGGTATTATATAGTTTATGTATAAAACAAAATAAAACATTTACACATACAGTGAAGACCTTTCAATTATTTATAAAACCACCACTTCCACCACCACCACCACAATAGCAAATTTGTTTTCAACTCTATCTTATCCAGAGTTAATTATCTTTACAGCTTTGAAAGTAGATGTAAGGGTTGTGGCAGTAGCCTTTGTAAGATTATGAAATAGAGGTTAGGGCATATGAACCATGGCTGAAAGCCTATTTCTTTAGATGATTCATTTTCAAAGTTTGTAACCTATATTCTTCATACAGATTCTTTTAAAAATGCTTTCAAAGAATGTAATTTCAAAGAAACATGTGCATTGGGATGACCCTGGACCACTTATTAGCATTGAACTGCCATATACCATAATAAACTTTTCATAAACATAGTTTATGGAACATAAATATCTAAGTAATATTTGGTAATATTTGGTAATGTTACCCAGAAATGTAACTAACATACCAGTATGAGAATATATTGACAGCCTCTGGGGATATTTCTATTATTTAGTCACCAACTAACAAGTCAACCCCATCTCATGTTTTCAACAATACAGTGATTTCTTTCCTCTGCTGGGTCCTGTCCTGTAATAAAAATCAATCAGTGAATTGGTGTTTCCTATAGAAGCAACTGAATGACAGGAATGAGTCTTACATACTCATGGACTGTAAGTGTAAGCTATTCCACTTTATATTGTGTCAGTATCAACCCTGTTGTTATCCCCATGGATTTTCACCTGATAGAAATTACATCTTGATTTATATACAGTGGTCAATACATCATTATGTTAATGTTGGGGGTTCTTAAATGACATTTAATGGTCGAAATCCAGAAAATATCTATGCATAAGATGTGTGAAAAAAGGTAAGATATATGGGTTCAAAAATAATGGAATTTCAAGAGTTTTAGATAACTTTATCTGATCCTTTATATCTTCCATTTAGGTGTTTTGAGGTAGAGAAAAGTGGTAATGGGATTGATCTGGCTGACATGACTGTGACTGTGGAGAAAAATGTACCCTGTGGTAGACAAGAGGCAGCGTCTAAACAGAAGGCAGGAAGTTGAGATCTGAAGCATTGGGTCCTTTGCTAAATCAGTGCTGAGAGCTCCACAATGCTGACAAAAATGTGGGATCTGAATAAGAACAATTAAGAATAGATAGCTCCATAGAAGGCAGAAATTAAGCTCACAAACATCTCAAGCAGTCTGGTTTCTTCTCATAGTAACACTGCTCATGATCTAGTTGATACACAAAGATATTTTTCAGTTCATATTTAGAAAAAATTTATACATTGTTAATGATACTATGGATTGCAACCTTCTCTCCCTCTACCCTCCTGTGTCTGGCTACTATATTACCTTTCTTCTTTTGTTATATTTCCGTTCACAGACCATTTTCCTCTTCACCTTCTTAAAGGCATATTTCTCCGGGCTCTATTCTTTGTCTTCCCTTCTAACTTCTTTCTAGGATCTCTCCCTTAGAGACTCCCTTGATTTATCTCTTCAACCCCTTCCTATTGATTAGATGTCATGTCCAATTAGCCCCCAAATCCAAGGAACTTCAACTATAAAATGTTTTGAGAAAATAGCTTTCTTTCTAGTTTTATTTCTGTAGTTAAAACATTCCTTAATTGTTGCTCTCTTTTAATGGCCTCTAACTTAAAATTTTGCCTTGCCCCAAACCATGCACACACCACAGGCAGGTGAATTATTCCTGTTGCACAACCTCTAATCATTGGAACAAAAATTTCCTGGATCTCTATTACCTTAAAAATAAAGTGCAAATTACTGGTACAAAATTAAATATGTCCATAAACTCAATTCAAACTATTTAATTTAAAGGATTTTCATCCTCTACACTCTAGAAAAATAAGAACCAATGTCTCACATATGTGGTCAACCTTTTTCCATATCACTCCTCCAAAATATCTGCCTTATGTTTTCCTGATAATTTTTAACTATCCAATAAAATTAGCACTCCCATAATTAATTCTTTGCTATTTTCCAACCTGACATGGTGTATCTTGCTCTCTCAAACACCTGTAGCATTCTTTTGTTTTCTGTCTTAGAACATTGATAATGACCTTATTTTGTTGCTATTATTTGTATATATATTATTTTCTTTTTCAGAATGTAAACATCTTAAGAAATTTTTTTCCCATATTCAGGGATTTCAACTTTTCATTTCATACAAGGCATAACACAGTGCTTCACCATATTTCCTGAGAAGTATGAAAGCTCAGAAAAAGGGAGAAAATAATTGAATAAACCCATTTTTTCAACAATGCATTCTCCAAATGATTTTATAGTCATTTTATAGGATTTTACTTTGGTCAACGAATTTATTGCTTAGAGGACCAAATTTGATTATATTACTTTTACCGAAGACTGTACTTATGGGACTTGCCCACCTATATAAGTTGTAACATTTTTTGTAAGAACCCTCTGCTTCTTCAAATAAGTCTTTTTACATGTTCAGATTCCATTTCTGAAATGCCTTCTAACTTCTAGTTGATCATATCACATACAGTTCCAGCTCAAATTCTTAGTCCTCTATTGGAGTGTCACCAAATCATTCTGGGCAGGATTTTTCTTCTCTTCTATAGTCACAACACTTTGTCACTTATTTGGCACTTAAGAATATATTAGTTGGTGGTATTTTTGGTGTTCTATGGTGTTGTAGTAATATAACATTTTATCTGTATATTAAAGAGAGGAGGGAACAATATGTTATAATTACAGGTTGAGCATCCCTAAAACAAAAAATCCAAAATCTGAAATGCGCCGAAATACAAAACTGTTTGAGTGCCAACATGATGCCACAAATGGAAAATTCCATACATAAGTACTTAAAACAAACTTTGCTTCATGCACAAAATTATTTAAAATCTTGCATAAAATTACCTTCAGGCTATGTGTAGAAGGTATATATGAAACATAAATAATTTTTATGTTTAGACTTGATACTATTCCCCAAGAAATCTCATTATGTATATGTAAGTATTTCAAAATCTGAAAAAATCTGAAATTCGAAACATTTCTGATGATAAATATTTTGGATAAAATATACACAACTTGTAGTATCCTCTCAAGCACAAGTTTTATGAACTACAGCCTCAAAACTACTTTCTGTTTCATCTAAATGTGTAAGAAACAAAAGTTGAAACAGTCTAATATAATGCTAAAATTGTTAGCATTCATAATTGGGTAGATAATGGCAAGTTTGATTTATGGGAAAACATTACGAGGAACGCTTTATTATAATATAAATTGACATACTTAGTAGACATGGGAAATTGACATATACATGAAAATATTCTTAATTATGTGAAAAATATATGACCAGAAAAATGAAATCAATACTACCAGATGTACTATACTTAAATGGCAGTGTATTTACTTTTAGTGTTATATTAAACATATTTAAATATGTTGTTTTAAATACACACATATTAAATACTTACATAGTTCTAAAAGTTCAACAATGCATTTCTAATATTCCTAATGTATACTAGATTTTCATATTAATATCAAGGCAAAGAACCACAAAATGCAGTGTTTATAGATATTAAGTGAATATTTTTCTAAAGATGCATATGTAGAGAGAGAAAATAAAGGTTATTTGGCTAAATTTATAGAAGTATGTATGACATTTTGAAAAATAATAATTAGCTATAAAAATAAACTAGGTCCACATGATAGGAGTAAGAGCAAATATTTTCTATTTAGTAATATTTAATATATCTGATGGCCAGGCATGGTGACTCACACATGGTAGTCCCAGCTACTCAGGAGGCTGAGGCAGGTGGATCACTTGAGATCAGGAGTTTGAGGCTACAGTGAGCCATGGTGGTGCCATTGCACTCCAGCCTGGGTGACACAGCAGACTCTGTGTGTGTGTGTGTGTGTGTGTGTATCAAATGAATAATATTTTCAAGACAGGTAAACATATTAAATACAGAACTCAATTAGGCTTTTATTTATAGGACTATTTAAAGCTATTGTAAGGCTATAATAAGAAAGTTCTGAATAATGTTTTTATCTTTTCTGTACCCAAATCATAAGGAAAACCATCATTTATCTTGAAATGTAAAATAAAGGGCTAAGCATACCCTTGTATCCTCCTGTATATAAGTGGAAAACTTAGGATTTCCAAATGATGCAGAAGAACACATTCTGGCTTTCAAAGAAAGTGAAAAACTGACTCTTTGAAAGTACTTGATATGGTTTGACCATGGCCCCACCCAAATCTCATCTTAAATTGCAGTTCCCATAATCCCCACCTGTCATAGGAAGGATCTGGTGGGAGGTAATTGAATCATGGGGGCAGTTTCCTCCATCCTATTCTTTTGAAAATGAGTAAATTCTCATGAGATCTGATTTTTTATAAAAGACTTCCTCCTTCTCTGGGCTCTCATTCTTCTCTCTTCTGCTGCCATATGAAGAAGGACATGTTTGCTTTCCCTTCTGCCATGATTGTAAGTTTCCTGAGACCTCCCCAGCCATGTGAAACTGTGAGTCAATTAAACCTCTTTCCTTTATAAATTACCCAGTCTTGGGTATGTCATTATTAGCAGTATTAGAACAAATGAATACAGTACTTTAGTATTTATTTCATTTTGCTGACATAAGGAGGAGAACATTTTATACACCGGGAGAACATTTTATACACCTGAATACAACAGGACTGGGAAGGTGAGCTCAGACTGAGAGAACTGGCTGCTTCTGAAGATAGAAGCTGTTTTATGTGTGGTGGTGGTAAGGGATGAAACTGGTGGCACTGCTTTTGGGCTTTACATCAGCATAGGGGACGGTGAGGCTCTTAGCCAGGCTTGGTGTGTGAGAGGTCACCAGGCAGAATGGATGGAGTAAGGAAGAAGACAGAGGACTATGCAAGGACTATTCTGATCCCATGCCTGTGCCCTGTCCTAGAACTAAATTTACTACACTCACACAGTTCTTGGAATCAGTAGATATTTTACAGAAAATCTGTGCAAAGGTGCCATTTTATGTTCAGGTGCTCAGGGAAACCTGAAACAGTAGCAAACAAATCATAAACTAAGGAGAGGGATCCAGACCTTCATAGGCCATAACTTTGGTCAAATTTGTCATATTCTCCAACGAGCAAGTTCTAGAAATTTTGGGGCTATGTATTATAATGTCATCATTTTCTATGTATAAATTAAAACTTAAATTTAAAAATGAAAGATATTTCAAAAGATATCCACAGATCTAAGCACAGAGGGTGACTCCAAACATTTCAAGTTCTATAAAGTAGAAAATGATAATTTTCAAAAATATTGCACTAATTAGGGCAGCCAGTATGATCAACGAGTATCACTATTTAGTTGTAAATGAACAAATAAATATAAGCCATGACTCATCAAGGAACCTCAGTGGAGTTGGGAAAATGGTAAACTGCATGACTCTCTCATTATTCTAGATGCTTACATCATTTAATGTATTTCATTTATGGTATTTATATATCTATATCTATCTATCTATCTATCTAATAGTTTAATTTGATATGGTTTATCTTTTCTGTTGGAATCTAAGTTTATTGAGTGCTAGATCTATGTTCGATTAATCATTATACAGATTAATCCCTTATACAAAATGCTTGGGATAAGAAGTGTTTCAGATTTTGGATTTTGGAATATTTGCATTATATTGATTGAGCATCCCAAATCTGAAAATCCAAAATCTAAAATGCTCCAGTGAGTATTTCCTTTGAGCATAATGTTGGTGCTCAATAAGTTTTGTTTTTTTGAAGCGTTTCAGATTTCAGAGTTTTCTGATTTTGGATGCTCAACTTTTATTCATAATAGTTCTTAGAGTATTATTTTACGATATATGTAACACAATAGCATCTCAACAAACACTGGTTAACCCAATATGAATCAAAAGAATATAAGTAAGATAGTGCTAGCAATACTTTACTCTTCTTTTGAACTGGCAGTATGATTTAGTTGTTAACCATGTAAGATTTGGAATTATCCACTTACTAGCTTAAAGTCAAGTTTCTTAAATTCTTTGTGCCTCAGAGCCCTCGCTCTAAACTGGTGACACTTGTGGTAGGCAGAATAATGTCTCCTCCCCATAATATGTCAGTGTGCCAATCCCTATGACCTGTGATCACAAAGGTCTTTTAAAGTGGAAGGGGCAGAAGAGGTCAGACAGGGAGATTTGAAGATGCTATGCCACTGGCCTTGAAGATGGAAGAAAAGGCCACTAAACAAGGTATGTAGGTGGCCTCTGGATGCTAGAAAAGGCAAGAAAATGTCTTTTCTTCTAGAGCTTTAAGAGTAACCAAAGTCCTCCCATTACCTTGATTGTTACGCAGTGAGACCCACTTCAGACTTCTGACCTCCAAAGCTGTAAGATACTACATTTGGGTTCTTTTAAGCCACTAAATTCATGTTAATTCATTACAGCAGCATGGGAAACTAATACAATACTAATGGATGCATCATAGGGACTTTTAGAGGAATCATAATGTGAAGCATGTAGATCAGTGTTGGCCTCATTAGTATAATTATTTTTATTCGGTGGCCCAAGTTACAAATGTTATACTCTTCATGAAGAAAACAAACCTTGAAAGACATACATAATTTGACTATGGAGAAAGTAATAGCATAAGGAAAAGTGAAATCCTAGGGATAAGAACATACTTTAAGAAGTAAGGAAATTATAGTGTTTTAAGAAACATGATATAAATTTGGATAGCTTTAATAAGGCCAGTGAATAAGAGCCTTGAAAAACAGACAACGGAATTAAAATTTAAGATAGTGTTAACTTGAAGGTCCTTAAACACTTTTAAGCATGGAATAACAGTTATAAGTATTTTAAAAAGTGGGAATAGACTAAAATAAAGAAAACTATTTATGAGGGCATTTCTGTCTTACAGGCTAAAATATGCATGTAGTATAGGGATGAAGAAAGTGGTAATGGAGAAAGAATATATTTAAATTAATTATTGATAGCCAGATGAGTACCACTCACTATCAGCCATTACATTCTAAGCCATCATCATCTCTTTCTTTTAAAATTTTTTTTAAATTTCTATTTTTTTTTATAGAAAGAAGTTCTCACTGTGTTCCCAGGCTTGTCTTGAACTCCTGGCCTCAAGCAATCCTCTCACCCTGGCCCCCAAAGTGATGAGATTATAGGCATGAACCACAGCACCCAGCCTCATCATCATCTCTTGCCTGGTCAACTTCCTAACTGGTGTTTCTACTTTTCTTCTTACACCTGTCATACCCTGGTTTCCCCAGAAAGCAGAGATAGGACCAAAGCTTATGTGCTTCTCTTGTATCAGAAGTGCAATCCCAAGGATGCAGGAATAAGGGAAAAGGTAGGTGAGGCTGAGAAGGTGGAAGAGCTAATAAGAGGGTGTGTTAATATGCTAGCTTGGTATCAAAACAATGGATTGCTCATTCTTCTAAGGTGACATTTTAAGAGACCACAAGAACTCCACCATCTCCTGACAGTCTGTCCTGAGGGAGGAAGAAAGAAACTTTTATTCTCTGGCTCCCTTCTAATGATCAAAGATTCAACTTGGACACGTAACTCTCCTACAACTCCAGATTATGCTTACAGGGACACTAGTAAGATCCCACACATCTCACTCCTCAGTGGCTTCAAGGTAGTCCTAGGAGAGTCATAAGGCACAGGCAAGAGGAAGGCAATACTGGGCTATACCCACATTAATTTGGAAGCCATGATGGCTGGGACGAAATGAGTGGTCAATGATCCCAGAGACGGGGGCAGCTGAGCATATCGGACGAGGTGCATGAGAGACATCGTATATACCTCCCTGCATTCCTCTATCTACATTGCACAGTGATCATTGTAGAAGCTAAATGAAGATTGTGTCAATCTCCAGTAGCTCCCTTACATCTGTAACACAATTCAGATCTCTACCTTGACAGCAGATTCTCCAGCTACATCTCCTTCTTGCTTACTATTCTCCAGCTGTGGTGGTCTTTTTGCTGTTTCCCAAATATGCTGAGCTTCTTTTCCCCCTCAGCAGCTGGACACAGGTGTTCCCCTTCCTGGATATAGCCTGACCTAAGATACTTAAATCTTAGCATGTCTCCCTTGGGTCATTCTGATCTTTTCTCAAAAGTCACCTTTTGAGAAATGCTCTCCCTGTTCAGTGTTTATATACCTTCTCCCAAACATTTTATTTTCCATTACCTGGCTTTAGCTTATGCTATAATATGTCAGTACCAGAAAGTATATGGTGTGTGCATTTGTTTCCTTCAGCATCTGCTTCTCTCCCTAGAACACAAACTACATCACTTCTGGAAATTTACTTGTCTTGTTCCATAGCATATTAGCCCTGGAACGTAGTAAGCACTACATAAATATTTGCAGTATTTGCTGAATTACTGAACATGTGAATTACATAACGCTGTTTATGTAAAAAATACACCTCAGTAGAAGAAAAGGTCTTTTATGTATTAAATAGTGACCATATAAATTATTTTTCAAACTGAGACACTGAAGAGAGTGCCAATATTTTGCTAAGTACCTGTTAAATCGATGACATAATTAATTGTCCAAACTGGAAAAGTGTAAGGGGGAACTCTTAATAATTACACTAATACACTAATACACTAATAATTACACCTTGTATCCTAGGTACTCTGCCACGTGTTTAAACATGTCATAGATTTTCCTCTCGAAGGTAAAAAAAAGTTTGTTTTCACTATATTAGAGTACTTTGCTTTGTGGTTTTGACTCAGGAAAAAACTGTTTTCAATAACCTCTGGCAGGAAATTTACTCCGTTTAAGAGATCCAAAGGGGAAAACAGATTTCTCTTAATCTAAAAGGTTCATGCCATGCCAAATTCCAAGTGCATATTTATTCATTATCCTTCCTGCACTCTGCCCTCTCTTCCATTGGTCAAGTATTAAGACATAATTTATGGTTAATTTTGTGGGAATATATATGCTATACATGCACTGAAAAAATAAGTATTGGAAATAAACTCATGAGTGGTTTTTTAGTCAAATTCTCTTATGTTGCATTATTTTTATAATAGATGAAATATCAGGGAATATTAGATAAGTGAAACTTAAGCATTGTTTTCATTAGATTTATAACTGTGAGCATTCTTTGGTTGAAAGAAATCAGAAGTAATAAATATTTTTAAATTATAAGGTTAAAATTTTAGGAGGGGAAAAGTATAAAGTAAGATAAATAAGTCAATTTTTGAATAACTATGTTGATGACCTAAACAAAGAATATAGTTAATAAAGTTCCCATATTATCCACAAACTATTTGTATCCATAATTTTGCTCTTTCACAGGCAATAGTATTTATAAAACTACCTTAAGTTTGTATACCATTTAACTGCTTCCAAAGCTCATGTATATATACTGTTTTATATGGTCCTCACAAAACATCCTCACATTAGGTAGTGCTGGCATGGTCATTTTTATTATATAGATGTGGGTACTGATCCTCAAGGACAATTGACTTGTCCAAGGTTACACAAGGCTTAATTTAGGACTTAAACAAAGGCTTCCTAAATTCACACTCCTTTTATTCCTTGAAACAAGTTTTTAACTTTTAATTTTAGGAATTCTAAAGAAGTGTTGTAAAATCAAAGCTGAATTTTACTACTTCTTGCTTATCATCTGGTTGTGATTTTCAGTGGAAGTTGTCATATTCAGAGGCAGTATAAGAACAGATATAAATGGAAAAAAATGATCATATTCAACAGTCTTTGATTGTGATAATTAGGGTGAGAGAAAGGAAAATCATTAAATTCAGGTTTTGTTTAGTCATTTAAAATTTAATTCCTCTTTCAGGTATTCAATTAGTAAAAACAAACAACAACAAAAAATAAGTCCTTTGCCTATTGCCTCAATTTTCTTTCCATTTAGAGGACAATAACTTGACAATAAAGTGATTTTTTGTTGTTTTAAGAATATAGCTACTAGATGTAAACTCCTCAATCCAAATCATTATGATACCAGCTTGATGTGGTGATATAGCATGTTCTAAGAACCTTTATGTTGTCTAATTGATGAAGTGCTCAGATGCATGACTCAGAAATGCTATAACCATTTCTAAGAAATTCTCATAAAAAATTCACATCCTTTCAGCTAAGAAAGAAAACCTTTGTGCATGTCACTTGCACTTGCAGTGATTGCCAAGAGACTGGGAGGTTGCTATTAATAAGGATCCCTGCTGTTGCTGCACTCAGTGATTTATCACCTTCACATCTCTAAATGGGAGGAGGTCAGATCAGACAGAGGAAGCCATTCATTCAAAGGTGGCATTTCCCTTTCCACTGCCAGTGCTTTAAAATACAGTAATTCATATTTAATTAATGGCTGTCTTTTCTGGCATTATGGTTCTGTTCATTGAGGTTTACAATACAAACTGCTACTTTCTAATATAATTATTCAATGATATTACCATCAATGTTAGAAGTGTACCACTGCCATCAAGAGCCCTGGCTCCTCTCCCTTATTGAAGAAATCTGCTACTACATCAAGGTTCATTTAGTGGATAAAGATTAAGGAATCTTATAATTTAAAATGCTATACTACATATTATTGGCTTTCTAAACTCTAATTTATAGTCAGTGACATTTGTTTACATATTCTTTCTCATTAACATTTATGAACACATACAATTATTTTATGGCCCTAATAGATGAGATACTTAGCAATGCGTTATTGACTTTTGTTATCTTTACAAGGCAGCTCAATATTAAATAGTTGAGGTCCTTAGAATGTAACATCAAACCTGATTTACCAGTACTGGGTTTTCTTTTCTCTTAAAACTGAAATGTATAGCAATTGAAAATAAATTTATCGTCCACTGAGAATATTCATCTAGACCTGAGACATCAATTTTACATATTTTTCTTAGGTATCCCATCAATTTTTGGATAAGGCCAATGGATAGCAATGTTTCTTTGAAGAATATCTGATAATTAAGAAAAAATATTCCACTCTTTTTTGTAGTCTAATACTATGCATTCTGGTTTCAGATTTTCTTTTCAGTTACTTAATTTTACTATATCCTTCTTAGTACATTTTAATATATCCTTCTTGGAAATATTATCATTTCATTTTAGAGGCAAATTATGACCAGGTCACATGGGGACAGAGTGGAAAATGATGTGTACACATACTTATTAACTCCAGGACAATATTCTAAGTTGTGTTAGTAAATAGAGGTCTGTCCAATTCTATGCTATGGTAATAAATCAATGTCTGAAAGGCACTTAGGAAAATTATCAAGAAAGCACTTTTTGCCTATTCTGTGTGATATTCCAGCTGTTCATAAAGAATTACAGGAGTCTTGACTTTTTAAAAAGTTTTGAATATAATCAAGTTTTGAATATAATAAAAAAATAATGAAACATAGCAGTGTACTTGAACATTAAGTGGGCTTTGCGCATATTGCTAACTTTTAATTAGCACTTACCACGTTCTTCCCAATAACATCACTTCAAATATAGACCAGTGGTTAGACACTTAATACAGACTAGACTGACAGTCTTCTGATGCCATATAGCAATTTCGTGGTTCTTAGGTTATTTTCTTCTAGAGATGCCCTGATTTTTAAGGAACCCAAAATGAATCTACAGGCCTTTTATGATTTTTCATACCATGTCGGATACTTGCATGTAAATGTTTTCAATGCAAAACTGTCCTGCTAATTAAAAGTCTAGAAGGAGATCTTTTTGACCTTCATGTCATTGACTTGTTGGATTAAAATCAAACCCTACATTTCTTCTGAGAAACATATTGACTGATGTACCAAAGCAGGTGGTGGAAATAAACTTCAAGAGAAAGCTTTACCGTTACATTAAAAGATGAAATAACAGATTTATTTGTTTTCACTTAAAATAAGTAGATTATCATGTGCTTGTATCAATTTTTATGATACCAGGTTTTTAAAATTATTTTTTATTTTTATGTTTTATTTTTTATTATACTTTAAGTTTTAGGTTACATGTGCACAATGTGCAGGTTTGTTACACATGTATACATGTGCCATGTTGGTGTGCTGCACCCATTAACTCCTCATTTAACATTAGGTATATCTCCAAATTCTATCCCTCCCACCTCCCCCCACCCCACAACAGGCCCCAGTGTGTGATGTTCCCATTCCTGTGTCCATGTGTTCTCATTGTTCAATTCCCATCTATGAGTGAGAACATGCAGTGTTTGGTTTTTGGTCCTTGCCATAGTTTGCTGAGAATGATGGTTTCCAGCTTCATCCATGTCCCTACAAAGGACATGAACTCATCCTTTTTTATGGCTGCATAGTATTCCATGGTATATATGTGCCACATTTTCTTAATCCAGTCTATCATTGTTGGACATTTGGGTTGGTTCCAAGTCTTTGCTATTGTGAGTAGTACCACAATAAACATACATGTGCATGTGTCTTTTTAGCGGCATGTTTTATAATCCTTTGGGTATATACCCAGTAATGGGATGGCTGGGTCAAATGGTATTTCTAGTTCTAGATCCCTGAAGAATCGCCACACTGACTTCCACAATGGTTGAACTAGTTTACAGTCCCACCAACAGTGTAAAAGTGTTCCTATTTCTCCACATCCTCTCCAGCACCTGTTGTTTCCTGACTTTTTAATGATCGCCATTCTAACTGGTGTGAGATGGTATCTCATTGTGGTTTTGATTTGCATTCTTTGATGGCCAGTGATGATGAGCATTTTTTCATGTGTCATTTGGCTGCATAAATATCTTCTTTTGAGAAGTGTCTGTTCATATCCTTTGCCCACTTTTTGATGGGGTTGTTTGTTTTTTTCTTGTAAATTTGTTTGAGTTCGTTATAGATTCTGGATATTAGCCCTTTGTCAGATGAGTAGGTTACAAAAATTTTTTCCCATTCTGTAGGTTGCCTGTTCCCTCTGATGATAGTTTCTTTTGCTGTGCAGAAGCTCTTTAGTTTAATTAGATCCCATTTGTCAATTTTGCCTTTTGTTGCCATTGCTTTTGGTGTTTTAGACATGAAGTCCTTGCCCATGCCTATGTCCTGAATGGTATTGCCTAGGTTTTCTTCTAGGGTTTTTATGGTTTTAGGTCTAAAATTTAAGTCTTTAATCCATCTTGAATCAATTTTTCTATAAGGCGTAAGGAAGGGATCCAGTTTCAGCTTTCTACATATGGCTAGCCAGTTTTCCCAGCACCATTTATTAAATAGGGAACCCTTTCCCCATTGCTTGTTTTTGTGAGGTTTGTCAAAGATCAGATAGTTGTAGATATGTGGCATTATTTCTGAGGGCTCTGTTCTGTTCCATTGGTCTATATCTCTGTTTTTGTACCATTACCATGCTGTTTTGGTTACTGTAGCCTTGTAGTATAGTTTGAAGTCAGGTAGTGTGATGCTTCCAGCTTTGTTCTTTTGGCTTAGGATTGACTTGGCGATGCGGGCTCTTTTTTGGTTCCATATGAACTTTAAAGTAGTTTTTTCCAATTCTGTGAAGAAAGTCATTGGTAGCTTGATGGGGATGGCATTGAATCTGTAAATTACCTTGGGCAGTATGGCCATTTTCATGATATTGTTTCTTCCTACCCATGAGCATGGAATGTTCTTCCATTTGTTTGGATACCAGGTTTAATCAACCTTTTAATTAATTGAAGACTATATTCTCTTGGAATTTTTTATTGTTGCATTTGCCCTGATATTTTGTATTTAAACATTTATTTTGGAATAATTACAGAAAAGTTGCCAAGATTGTATACAGAGTTCCCATATAGCCCTCACACAGTTTTTCCTAAAGTTAATATTTTAGCAAAACTAAGAAATTGGCAAAACTAAGAAACCAACACTGGTATATTACTATTAACTGAATTCCAGATTTTATTTGGATTTCACCAGTTTTTCCACTGATGTCCTTTTTTTGTTCCAAGATCTAATCCAGAATCCCCCATTGCATTTTGTTGTCATATCTCTTTAGGATAATCTAAAAACTGTGACAGTTTCTCAGACTTCCTTATTTTTGCTGACCTTGACATGTTTTGAGGAGTACTCGTGACATATTTCATAGGGTTTCCCTCAATTTGGGTTTGTCTAATGTTTTGCTCATGATTAACCTGTGGTTATTGGTTTTGTGAACAAGTACCCCAGAGATGGAGTGGTCTTCTCATCACAATATACAGAGTATATTAGATTAACATGACACTACTAGTGATCTTAACCTTAATCATCTGGTAAAGGTAATGTTTGCCAGGATATTCCACTATAAAGTTATTATTTCCACTTTCCATACTCCCTTATTTGGAAGTGAGTCATTAAATACAATTTATACTCTAGAGGGTGGGTTAAACTCTACCTCCTGGAGGGGGAGGAGTATCTAAAAGATTATTTTAAGTCTTCTATAAGGAAGATTGGTCCTTTCTCTCATTTTCTGAAAGATAATATTGACAATAGAACCACTATCTCATGACTTTTACCCTGAAGTGGATATCATTCACTCACATGTGAGCATATCCACATTACAAAGTAATTTAGAATAAAAGTTATTTTGATAGTCTCATCAATTACTAACCTCTTTAGCTTTCTATAATAGAAAAGACATGCATTTCCACCTTTGGAAATTACTAGTTTTCATATTTTAATGAAAAGAGGTTGCACTTAAAAGTGAGAATCTGGGGGAGGAGCCAAGATGGCCGAATAGGAACAGCTCCCAGCGCGAGCAACGCAGAAGACGGGTGATTTCTGCATTTCCATCTGAGCTTTGAGGAGAGCAGTGGTTCTCCCAGCACGCAACTGCAGATCTGAGAACAGGCTGACTGCCTCCTCAAGTGGGTCCCTGACCCCTGACCCCCGAGCAGCCTAACTGGGAGGCACCCCCCAGCAGGGGCAGACTGACATCTCACACGGCCGGCCAGGTACTCCAACAGACCTGCAGCTGAGGGTCCTGTCTGTTAGAAGGAAAACTAACAGAAAGGACATCCACACCAAAAACCCATCTGTACATCACCATCATCAAAGACCAAAAGTAGATAAAACCACAAAGATGGGGAAAAAACAGAGCAGAAAAACAGGAAACTCTAAAAAGCAGAGTACCTCTCCTCCTCCAAAGGAACGCAGTTCCTCACCAGCAACGGAACAAAGCTGGACGGAGAATGACTTTGACGAGCTGAGAGAAGAAGGCTTCAGACGATCAAATTACTCCGAGCTACGGGAGGATATTCAAACCAAAGGCAAAGAAGTTGAAAACTTTGAAAAAAATTTAGAAGAATGTATAACTAGAATAACCAATACAGAGAAGTGCTTAAAGGAGCTGATGGAGCTGAAAACCAAGGCTCGAGAACTACGTGAAGAATGCAGAAGCCTCAGGAGCCGATGCGATCAAATGGAAGAAAGGGTATCAGCCCTGGAAGATGAAATGAATGAAATGAAGCGAGAAGGAAAGTTTAGAGAAAAAAGAATAAACAGAAACGAGCAAAGCCTCCAGGAAATGTGGGACTATGTGAAAAGACCAAATCTACGTCTGATTGGTGTACCTGAAAGTGACGGGGAGAATGGAAACAAGCTGGAAAACACTCTGCAGGATATTATCCAGGAGAACTTCCCCAATCTAGCAAGGCAGGCCAACATTCAGATTCAGGAAATACAGAGAACGCCACAAAGATACTCCTTGAGAAGAGCAACTCCAAGACACATAATTGTAAGATTCACCAAAGTTGAAATGAAGGAAAAAATGTTAAGGGCAGCCAGAGAGAAAGGTCGGGTTACCATCAAAGGGAAGCCCATCAGACTAACAGCGGATCTCTCGGCAGAAACCCTACAAGCCAGAAGAGAGTGGGGGCCAATATTCAACATTCTTAAAGAAAAGAATTTTCAACCCAGAATTTCATATCCTGCCAAACTAAGATTCATAAGTGAAGGAGAAATAAAATCCTTTACAGACAAGCAAATGCTGAGAGAATTTGTCACCACCAAGCCTGCCCTAAAAGAGCTCCTGAAGGAGGTGCTAAACATGGAAAGGCACAACCGGTACAAGCCACTGCAAAATCATACCGAAATGTAAAGACCATCGAGACTAGGAAGAGACTGCATCAACTAACGAGCAAAATAACCAGCTAATATCATAATGACAGGATCAGATTCACACATAACAATATTAACTTTAAATGTAAATGGACTAAATACTCCAATTAAAAGACACAGACTGGCAAATTGGATAAAGACTCAAGACCCATCAGTGTGCTGTATTCAGGAAACCCATCTCACGTGCAGAGACACACATAGGCTCAAAATAAAAGGATGGAGGAAGATCTACCAAGCAAATGGAAAACAAAAAAAGGCAGGGGTTGCAATCCTAGTCTCTGATAAAACAGACTTTAAACCAACAAAGATCAAAAGAGACAAAGAAGGCCATTACATAATGGTAAAGGGATTAATTCAACAAGAAGAGCTAACTATCCTAAATATATATGCACCCAATGCAGGAGCACCCAGATTCATAAAGCAAGTCCTGAGTGACCTACAAAGAGACTTAGACTCCCACACATTAATAATGGGAGATTTTAACACCCCACTGTCAACATTAGACAGATCAACGAAACAGAAAATCAACAAGGATACCCAGGAATTGAACTCAGCTCTGCACCAAGCAGACCTAATAGACATCTACAGAACTCTCCACCCCAAATCAACAGAATATACATTTTTTTCAGCACCACACCACACCTATTCCAAAATTGACCACATACTTGGAAGTAAAGCTCTCCTCAATAAATGTAAAAGAACAGAAATTATAACAAACTATCTCTCAGATCACAGTGCAATCAAGCTAGAACTCAGGATTAAGAATCTCACTCAAAACCGCTCAACTACGTGGAAACTGAACAACCTGCTCCTGAATGACTACTGGGTACATAATGAAATGAAGGCAGAAATAAAGATGTTCTTTGAAACCAACGAGAACCAAAACACAACATACGAGAATCTCTGGGATGCATTCAAAGCAGTGTATAGAGGGAAATTTATAGCACTAAATGCCCACAAGAGAAAGCAGGAAAGATCCAAAATTGACACCCTAACATCACAATTAAAAGAACTAGAAAAGCAAGAGCAAACACATTCAAAAGCTAGCAGAAGGCAAGAAATAACTAAAATCAGAGCAGAACTGAAGGAAATAGAGACACAAAAAACCCTTCAAAAAATTAATGAATCCAGGAGCTGGTTTTTTGAAAGGATCAACAAAATTGATAGACCGATAGCAAGATTAATAAAGAAAAAAAGAGAGAAGAATCAAATAGATGCAATCAAAAATGATAAAGGGGATATCACCACCGAGCCCACAGAAATACAAACTACCATCAGATAATATTATAAACACCTCTCCGTAAATAAACTAGAAAATCTAGAAGAAATGGATAAATTCCTCAACACATACACCCTCCCAAGACTAAACCAGGAAGAAGTTGAATCTCTGAATAGACCAATAACAGGAGCTGAAATTGTGGCAATAATCAATAGCTTACCAACCAAAAAAAGTCCAGGACCAGATGGGTTCACAGCCGAATTCTACCAGAGGTACAAGGAGGAGCTGGTACCTTTCCTTCTGAAACTATTCCAATCAATAGAAAAAGAGGGAATCCTCCCTAACTCATTTTATGAGGCCAGCATCATCCTGATACCAAAGCCTGGCAGAGACTCAACAAAAAAAGAGAATTTTAGACCAATATCCTTGATGAACATTGATGCAAAAATCCTCAATAAAATACTGGCAAACAGAATCCAGCAGCACATCAAAAAGCTTATCCACCATGATCAAGTGGGCTTCATCCCTGGGATGCAAGGCTGGTTCAATATACGCAAATCAATAAATGTAATCCAGCATATAAACAGAACCAAAGTCAAAAACCACATGATTATCTCAATAGATGCAGAAAAGGCCTTTGACAAAATTCAACAACCTTCATGCTAAAAACTCTCAATAAATTAGGTATTGATGGGTCGTATCTCAAAATAATAAGAGCTATTTATGACAAACCCACAGCCAATATCATACTGAATGGGCAAAAACTGGAAGCATTCCCTTTGAAAACTGGCACAAGACAGGGATGCCCTCTCTCACCACTTCTATTCAACATAGTGTTGGAAGTTCTGGCCAGGGCAATTAGGCAAGAGAAGGAAATCAAGGGTATTCAATTAGGAAAAGAGGAAGTCAAATTGTCCCTGTTTGCAGATGACATGATGGTATATCTAGAAAACCTCATTGTCTCAGCCCAAAATCTCCTTAAGCTGATAAGCAACTTCAGCAAAGTCTCAGGATACAAAATCAATGTACAAAAATCACAAGCATTCTTATACATCAATAACAGAGAAACAGAGAGCCAAATCATGAGTGAACTCCCATTCACAATTGCTTCAAAGAGAATAAAATACCTAGGAATCCAACTTACAAGGGATGTGAAAGACCTCTTCAAGGAGAACTACAAACCACTGCTCAAGGAAATAAAAGAGGATACAAACAAATGGAAGAACACTCCATGCTCATGGGTAGGAAGAATCAATATCATGAAAATGGCCATCCTTCCCAAGGTAATTTACAGATTCAATGCCATCCCCATCAAGTTACCAATGACTTTCTTCACAGAATTGGAAAAAACTACTTTAAAGTTCATATGGAACCAAAAAAGAGCCCGCATCACCAAGTCAATCCTAAGCCAAAAGAACAAAGCTGGAGGCATCACGCTACCTGACTTCAAACTATACTACAAGGCTACAGTAACCAAAACAGCATGGTACTGGTACCAAAACAGAGATATAGATCAATGGAACAGAACAGAGCCTTCAGAAATAATGCCACATATCTACAACTATCTGATCTTTGACAAACCTGACAAAAACAAGAAATGGGGAAAGGATTCCCTATTTAATAAATGGTGCTGGGAAAACTGGCTAGCCATATGTAGAAAGCTGAAACTGGATCCCTTCCTTACACCTTATACAAAAATCAATTCAAGATGGATTAAAGACTTAAATGTTAGACCTAAAACCATAAAAACCCTAGAAGAAAACCTAGGCAATATCATTCAGGACATAGGCATGGGCAAGGACTTCATGTCTAAAACACCAAAAGCAATGGCAACAAAAGCCAAAATTGACAAATGGGATCTAATTAAACTAAAGAGCTTCTGCACAGCAAAGGAAACTACCATCAGAGTGAACAGGCAACCTACAAAATGGGAGAAAATTTTCGCAACGTACTCATCTGACAAAGGGCTAATATCCAGAATCTACAATGAACTCCAACAAATTTACAAGAAAAAAACAAACAACCCCATCAAAAAGTGGGCAAAGGACATGAACAGACACTTCTCAAAAGAAGACATTTATGCAGCCAAAAAATACATGAAAAAATGCTCACCATCACTGGCCATCAGAGAAATGCAAATCAAAATCACAATGAGATACCATCTCACACCAGTTAGAATGGCAATCATTAAAAAGTCAGGAAACAACAGGTGCTGGAGAGGATGTGGAGAAATAGGAACACTTTTACACTGTTGGTGGGACTGTAAACTAGTTCAACCTTTGTGGAAGTCAGTGTGGCGATTCCTCAGGGATCTAGAACTAGAAATTCCATTCGACCCAGCCATCCCATTACTGGGTATATACCCAAAGGACTATAAATCATGCTGCTATAAAGACACATGCACACGTATGTTTATTGTGGCACTGTTCACAATAGCAAAGACTTGGAACCAACCCAAATGTCCAACAATGATAGACTGGATTAAGAAAATGTGGCACATATACACCATGGAATACTATGCAGCCATAAAAAATGATGAGTTCACGTCCTTTGTAGGGACATGGATGAAATTGGAAATCATCATTCTCAGTAAACTATCGCAAGAACAAAAAACCAAACACCTCATATTCTCACTCATAGGTGGGAATTGAACAATGAGAACACATGGACACAGGAAGCGGAACATCACACTCTAGGGACTGTTGTGGGGTGGGGGGAGGGGGGAGGGATAGCATTGGGAGATATACCTTATACTAGATGACGAGTTGGTGGGTGCAGTGCACCATCATGGCACATGTATACATATGTAACTTACCTGCACGTTGCGCACATGTACCATAGAGCCTAAAGTATAATAATAATAATAATAATAATAATAATAATAAAAAGAAAAAAAATTTATTAAATAAAAAAAAGTGAGAATCTAAAATACTATTAGGATACATGAGTATTTGTAATAAGAATGTCACATTAAACCTGTTAAATATTTTTATAATGCTTTGTATCTTTAGCATTTCTTACAATCACTTTTATTAACCATTCTTCCTTCAATGATGCCATGTGAAGTAGCCCTATGGATAAGAACAAAGAGGTGCACTTGGCCTGCTTCTCTAAGCCTAGGTGAGTTTACTTGCAATTCTAAGAATTAAAATTCCTCTCCCTTAAGTGAGTTTAAATTAAAAATAAAATGAATTTGAGAATACCAAAATACAGAAAAATTCAATCAAATTTTAAAATCAGTACTAATTATACTTGTTATTGGAATGTAATTTAGTTTTCTTAATTTGGTTTATAATGGTTTATTCATTTATTCTTTTATACCATAACTTTTATGTCTAGTACAGTACATATCAAGCTCTGTGCTGGATGCTTATAAATGGATATAGAAAAGACAGTCTCTACCTGTAAAAAAATGACTATTTAGCATGGGTAGAAAAACATATGGCTGAATCAACAATAAATTGACAGTGCATATGTGCTGGTGTAGGGATGTAAAAGGGGTGTTTGTGTGGCTCAAAACCTGGAGAGCTTAATTTCTTTGGAAGGCCATGGAAAAAGTCTCGGAGGAAGTAATATTTACTTTGAGCCTTAAGGAGTACATTAACCGAAAGGACGATGGACAAGTAGAGATTCTTGGCAGACAGCAAAGTGTATAAAAAGGCACAATGATATTAACATAATAGGCTACTTTCAGGGAAACGGAAACAATTTTTGCACGACAGAATGTGTATGCAGGTTGCTGATAAGAAGGCAGGAGAAGAGAGCAGTGAGGAAGAGAAAGTGTTTATGCCATGTTGATGAATTTGTACTTTAACCTAAAGACTAAGGAATTCTAAATAGGGAAGTTATATAATATTTCTTGTATTTTTAAAGAGCAGTCCAGCACAGTATCAAGACAAAGAGGCCGGATAGAATGCAACTGCAGGAGAGAATGTGTGAGGGCCTCAGTATCACAACGGGAATGGAGATGGGTGGATCATTTGGAAAATTGTTTCAGAAGACAAAAATGATGGAGTTACTGACATGATTAAATTTGAATAGTAACAAACAGGTTTCTCTTTGGGCAAAGCTTGGGTAACAGGAGCGTGAGATGAGGTTTGTTGTAAATAAAGAAGGTGACTCAAACTTACTCATGAAAATAATTAGTAGGCAATTGGGAGATAAAACCATTCCCCGATTATCAAAGTTTGTTCTTGAAAACTCTTCTTAGGGAAAAGTATTAAAGCAGTCTAAAAAGTATTTGTCACGAAAATTGTTAGTATTTAAATAATGGAGTATTTTAAAGATATATGTATATATTCTCAATATTTCTGTAATTTAAACTTTATTCACTCTTCCCCTAAAAAACCCTCAGAACAAAGTCAAGAGACATCATGAAAAGTCATATAAATGGTGTACAAGATTATTAAAGCTATAAACTTCCAAACTATGTACAAACTATTGTCAGGGTCAACCTCATAATTCACAGGACTTCTTTTTCAAAAAGCAAGACATGCTATTAAAGGTACTAAAATATAAATCTTTTACTTTTAAAAATATTTTCTTATAAAATGAAATAGGGCAATAGTGATACATGAATAACAATACAAACTTACAAATTATTTTAAAAAGTCTCTTTGGAGTCACATGTTGATATAGTAAAATAAATCATAATACTTTGTTAATGTGATATACTTATTGATCATATGATTTTTTGCAGTTTATAGCTGCAGCGAACACTGAGAATGAAGTATACAGACAATTCCAGCTGAGTGGGGAGGGGAGCAGCTCCTCTGAGAGAGTGTAACCCCAAAATCCATCTACCAAATATTTATTGAGAGAGCTTGTTTAAACTACAATTCAAAAAAACAAGAGACATCCACCAGGTGGCGATTTGCAGTCCGGTCATGAGGCACATATGGCCCATATGGCCTTGTTTACTACATCTAAAAGCACTCAGACCACATTCTCCTGAGGCTGTTTTCAGTGCTGCTTATCACACATTCTGCTCCTTGCCCTGTTTTCAGGGTCAAGGAGTTTCAGTCTCATGTACAAACAACATGCACACAGTGCCTCAGTATTTTTCCATGCCCCAACCTCAAATGCCTTGTACATAAGCTTGAATATATTGCCATGCACCCCCCACATATCTCCCCCTTCTTTAATTCTTAGAGCATGTTGGTTATCTTATGCAAGGTAAGCTTCTATCATTCTTCCCTAGTCATAGATGTGTTGGGTGGCAGCACAGAGCTACTTGTAGATGTCTAGCAAACAGATATAAAAAAGAGTAAGTATAGTGGCCATCACCCAAATGTTTATGTTTGACTCAGACAACCAAGTATTTGGGTTTAACAATTAAAAGTCTTCTTGTAATCGCTGAAGGGTATTTGTTTATAATTACTGTGACCATTCTTCATGTTGTTTCTTTAACTCGCACTCAAGAGTGGAAACTTGAGAAGATAGGTGGTTGTGATAAGCCCCTTGTAGGTATGCTTTCACTCTCTTCCAAGCATACTGGGAGCTATCATATGGCAAAGGTGTAACACAGATAGAATTATATTGCCAATCACAGTGTAAATTTTGATGGGTAATGAATGCCTGTTGTTGATCTCCTAGCCATTCAATGGTGCTTCAAGGGCCTCTAGGCGAGACAAAATACTCTTATCAATGTTTACTTGTTCTTGAAATTCATGGGTTACATTGTATAGCATGTGGTTCACCACCGAGGCTGTATGAATAGATTCTGTCAAACAGATAGCTGTAGTAGTGGCTGTTGTTAATATAATAATAGCTGACACTAAAAAGGCAATTAAAGTGGCCAGAAATTTTTTTTTTTTTTGAGTATAAGACAGTGCTTTTCTAAATAACTGCAGGGTGGAATCCCTTCCCAGCTCCTGGTAAAATTTACAGGGAGCCACAATTCTGTACACCACTTTAAGATTATGACATAGGTTATATTTAACTGTATAATATTTCGATGAGACAAGCATGTAGCATACCAACGACTGGAAGAGACTATAAAAGGATTATTAATTATTAATTATTATTAATACTATAAAAGATTGATTCTGCTCTATGTTAGGAATACCTTGCCCAAACAGAAGTATATACGGGTGCATAGTACAGATCAGGACTGTATCAGTAACATTATTGTGCAAGGAGAGGATATAGTTGTCACTGCTATTAGTGTAATTATCATGTGAAAGAATTCATTCAATAAAAGGAAGTCCTAGTCTCCAAATTTGGGTATGAGCAGGGCTTAAAGCTTGTTCCCCTTTTAATTATAACATTGGTCCTGAAAGCCCATATTCTGACCAAGTGATGGCAATATTGGAGGGAATCCCAAACCCAATAGTCTGATTTGCAGACATGAGATTACCATGGGGACCCCAATCAAGTAAGGTGCCATTATCAAACAGAGGCCCCTGACGTGGCACAGGTTGTCTGCACGGGCATTACTGGATGGCCTCAAATTTATATCGCCAGTCTCTACTCAGACAGCATATAGGAAGATCCAGCACTTGTACAACTTCATTAGAGACCTCAGTAAGATTAGTCTAACAGCAGAAATAAAGGACAAATTTGCAACTTAGCATCCCTTTTGGGCTGATAGTAAAGATACCCCTGAGGAATGACAGTAATACACTTATTGTGAGTAATTGTGGAAAAACAAGTAGAGGGATTACTAGACAATAGAGTCAAAGAGTCATTGAGTTTAATCTATCCTAAATTTTCAGTTAAGGGGTAAGACAAGGGCATCCATCGACCTCCTGTCCAAGAAGTATCATTAGACGACAAAGGCGGGTCTGCATCCCACCATGTAATAACATTAAAAACAGGGGAATTCAGAACATGACTCCAATAAACATGTTCTTGAGCTGAGTCCACCTGGCAAAGAACAAGAAATACCAGCCACCCCAACATCCATGTCTTTCTTACTTTCTCAGAAGCTTCCCCAGTTACCGCCAGATACACAAGAAACTGGTTCTGTGCAGCTGCAGGGGCTCCCCTGGCCGTAAGCTGGATAGTTGTCTGTTGGTCCAACAGATGCAGGTCTTCTTAAGGGTAGAGGAAAAGAGGGCAATGGCTTTTCTATTAGGGGAGGAAAAGGCTCCACTCTGTCCTCATCATCACTAGAAAAAGTGTCTTCTTTATGCCCTACTGAAGGGAATGAAGTGGGGGAAGGAGCCCCTCCCTGTTGTTCTGGTTCCTGCATTCTCTTTCCTTTTAAATATTCTGAATTACCTTCAAAGAAAATGGGCACTCTGACTCACCATGATCTGGGATATAAAGAGGGTACAACGCAGAGCGTACCAGAGTCCAGGTGGTCAAAATGGTAATATTAGTAAAATGACCCGGCTCAAATCCTCTTTTCAGGCAGTGACCCACCTGATCCCATAACTCCTAGTCTAATCTTGATCACAGAAACAAGGGCATTCCTGTCAAATTAAAAACGTAAGCTTATGCAAAGTTTTAGACTTTACGGTACACTGGATAGCCTTAAGTAATTGTTGCACTGTTTTAAAAAAACTTTCTTCTCTTTGGTCAATTTCTGACCCATGATAACCCAACCCCTGGTATTATATGAATCGGTCCCATCCTCCTGAAATGGGTTGGGACTGTCCCTTACTGATACTCCCTGAAGACTGATGAGTTTACTTACTCCACACATAATTTTAAGGCAATCATGTCAGGGTAACCACTTGCAGCTTATAGCTGCAGCGATCGCTGAGAATGAAGTACTCAAACAATTTCAGCTGAGCAGGGTAGTGAGCAGCTCCTCTGAGAGAGTGTCGCCCCAAGATCTGTCCACTGAATATTTATTGAGAGAGCTTGTTTAAACTACAGTTCAGACAAACAAGAGACATCCACCAGCTGGTGATTTGCGGTCGGATCATGAGGCACCTATGGCCTTGTTTACTACATATAAAAGCACTCAGACCACATTCTCAGGAGGCTGTTTTCAAGGCTCCTTATCACACATTCCGTTCTTTGCCCTGTTTTCAGAGTCGAGGAGTTTCAGTCTCATGCACAAACAACATGCACACAGTGCCTCAGTATTTTTCCATGCCTTGACATCAAATGCATTGTACATAAGCTTGAATATGTTGCCGTGCACCCCCACATTTTTCTTTTCATTTTTCTACAATTTATACTTTTCTACTTTATCATTCCAATTAAATTAAAGCAATATCAGTCCTTTTTGGGCAATGCAAGATCATTTTTAGTACATAATTTTTTGATAATTGTTCATTTAGGGAAGAATCCACTGATGCAACTGTTACTAGAGCTAAAATTATTTTATAGAGTGTGATATTAAGATAAACTTTGATTATTTTATAACATAAATTTTAGTACATCTAGGGTTAATGATTCAACATTTAGAAGTTTCTAAAGACCCATCTCAGTGGCTCACACCTTTAATCCCAACACTTTGAGAGGCCAAGGTGGGAGGACTGCTTGAGCCCACAAATTCAAGACCACAGTGGGCAATATAATGATACCTCAGCTCTCCAAAAAATAAATTAAAAAAATTATATTAGCCAGGTGTGGTGGCATGTGCCTGTAGTCCCAGCTACTCAAGAGGCTGAGTTGAGAGGATTGCTTGAGGCCGAGAGGTCAAGGCTGCAGTGATCCATGATCACACCACTGCATTCCAGCCTGGCCAACAAGAGTGAGAGACCCTGTCTCAGTCAATCAATCAATCAATCAATTGTTTCTAAAAATATTTAACTCTTTACATAGATCAATTTTGTGTAAATCTGAATTTAATTTTAAGTGTTAGTTTATAAAATAAAATTTTAATGTTTCCTCTGAAGGCTCCTGTAACTATGGAGGTTGTATAAAAAACAAAACATGGCTTTATAGCATGTGTATAATTCAAAATATCTATTTATATATCACTGCATCTTCAATTACAGAAAAAATTAATTTTAAAATTGTCTCTGTAATCAGTTTGTTTGTTTGAAGCTTATATGAAAATTATTGTTTTCCACTGAATGTGATGATCTTTAAAATTAATTTGCATTTCTAAACTTGTGGATATATGTTTTGCAATGTTGTAGTTTTCAAAATTAGAGATTCTGAACTCTTTTAAAAATTGTAATAACTCGCTGGTATGCATTATTTCAATGTCTACTTGTACACTATTATTTTTTAATAACTTATTAACAAAGCTTGCTACCTGACAGCCTGTCCCAGCAGTGTTAAAATTTGCTATAGCTTAAACCTAGGGGGTGGAAAGTCAAACTGGCCTCCCACTATGGGTCCCAACACTGCTTGTATATGCAGTCCTTTCTCTCTCTCTCTCTCTCTGCAGTGGCTGTAACTACTGCCCCTACCATTGTTTCTGCTACAGCTGTCACTGTCACTACTGTTAATCTGGGCCCAGTTCCCAGTCTGGCTGGCCTGCCCTAAGACCTGAGACCATACATATGAAAAACACTTAAGAAAGTTGCGAAATCATCATTCTCAGTAAACTTTCGCAAGGACAAAAAACCAAACACCGCATGTTCTCACTCATAGATGGGAATTGAACAATGAGAGCACATGGACACAGGAAGGGGAACATCACGCTCTGGGGACTGTTGTGGGGTGGGGGGAGGGGGGAGGGATAGCATTGGGAGATATACCTAATGCTGGATGATGGGTTGATGGGTGCAGCACACCAGCATGGCACATGTATACATATGTAACTAACCTGCGCATTGTGCACATGTACCCTAAAACTTAAAGTATAATAATAATAAAAAAAAAGAAAGTTGCTATTTGGAAAAGATTAATGCACTTGCTAAATTCCTAGTACAAATGATGCAACGGAGAGAGAGAGAGAGATAGAGAGAGAGAGAGAGACAGAGAGAAACATAAATTACCAATATTAAGAAAAAGAATTATCATCAGTAATTTAAAAAGAATTAGATCCAGATTTTACAGAATTTGCTTGTGAATACCACAAAACAGAGGCACAGAAACACAACAAAAAGAACAGCAACAACAACAAACAGACACACTATGGAAAGGACAAAACCTAATTTCCAGAGTTGCCACTTTATATTAAATGTCTATTTTTAACAAAAATACTTAGAAGATACATAAGGAAACTAGAAAGTTTGGCCTTAATATAAGGAAAAAAAGCATTCAGTAGAAACTATCTCCCAGGAAGCCCACATTTCAGATTTACTAGAAAAATATTTTAAATAATCTATTACAAATATATTCAAAGAAAACATGTCTAAAGAAGTAAAAGTATGAAAATGGTGTCTCTGAAAAATAGAGAATATCAATAAAGAGGCTGAAATGATAAAAATAGAGAGTAACTGAAGTGAGGACTCGAGGTAAGAGGATGTTATGATTGTACAAAGGTCTTGGGTTTAACAGCCTGTACCACAATGGAGAGGAAAAGTCACTGAAGTGACATCATGGAGCCATACATGGGACTTAGTAATTGGGAGATTAAAGGGAATGAAGCAGAGAAAATACATCCTTTTAAGCCTTAGAAAATATTATAATTGAAGAAATTACATGTTTACTACCCGACCACTTTTAGTATGAATCTTTCTTCTGCTTCCTGTCAAGATGGTCCCCTTGGAAAGTGCTTTTCTTAATGTACTTTCATTTCTGCTTTTATGATTTAGGTCATGCAATTATTCTTGCCTCACAGTTTTTCTATTTAAACAAATTGTTGTTATTCTTCAAAATCTGTACAAGTGCAATCTTTTAAAAAACTTTCTATTTCAATTGTAATGGCCATATAATTTATTTCCTAGGACATGGTTGATTTTAACATACAATTTAGTTTCTTTTTTTGCCATCTTTGATGTTCTCTAAATGTATTATATAGTTTATGTTGAGTAAAAAAAATTTTATTCCTTAGGCATAAGAATATAATAATAGAACTGTATATTGACAATACGCAGACACTGACACCAACAACACAAATTATATACATGATCAGTGGTTCTTAACCAGGGGTCACTTTGCCTCTGAGAAGCCACTTGGCAACTTCTGGAGATATGAGGGCAGTGCTACTGGCCTCTAGTGGGCGGAGGATTGAGGGCTGCTTCTGAAAGTCATACAGTGCATAAGATGGCCCTCCAAAACAAAGAATTATCTAGTCAAAAATTTCAACAGTGCCAAAATTGAGAATTCCTCATTTAGGGACATGGCATATGATAGCAAGACATTTCCTACAAATCCTGACAAAATTATTTCTCAAAATAGCAAACATCTATATTAAGTTATAACAATACCAATTAAAAGCATGAATATGCAAACTATTTGGTCATAGGCAAAAATCCTGAATCCAAGAACTCCATTATGAAGTTGTCCTAGTTAAAGTCCTCCATGATTGGACACTACAAGATAGTAAATGGGGAGAAATGCTTATGAAAGCTAAAAGGGAAGGCTTGGAAAGTCAGGGAAGGCCTTTAGACCCTGAGGCAGCTCTGTCACCTATGATAGAGATAGGGAAGGAAAGATTGGGTAGAAAGAGCCTCAGACTGCAGCACAGGTCTGAGGAAGTCTCTGTCAAGATGATGGGAAGTCTTTGGACCAAAAATGCCAGCTGGAAGTACCTCATGTTGAACAGAATGTCTTGGCTCTAGTGTTCCTGCTGTGCACAGTCACTGGCTCAGAGCAGACCAGGGGAAGTGTTGTTCATTTCACTTGCTTTAGTATGAATTTAGACATAATTTTTGATAAGTTTAAATTTCAAAGAAATACTGCTTAGAAACAGATGTAGATGTATTCACTTAAATAATTTAAAATAAAGCCAAAAGGAATTAATGTGTAATTTTGTGTCAATAACAACTTTTAGATAAAGGCAAGGAAAAATATGCTGTACATATTCTAAAAGTAGTTCTGAAAAGATTGCCACTTTGAAAATACAATTTTCATGTGCACTTATATTTCTAAGTTTCAGCTAAAAATCTACTTAATGATAATAAAAGACACTTAACTTATCTCATAGCAACATTATCATTGCATCTGCTTTTAAATGTCACTATATTCCAGTTTATTTGCAGAATGTACCAGGTTATTCGTCCGGGATCCTTTTATACTTTCTCTTTCTGTCCCTTCCACATCTATTATGTTACTAAAAGCCTGAAAATCCCATCTTCTTAATTACTCATAAATCCATTAATTTAAACATTTTGAGGAGAGCAATGAGGTGATAAATGTTGTGCACACAAAGATGACCAAACGTTTTGGAAGATGACTTCTAGGGTCAAGACTGGATGCATATAGAAAAGTCAGGAGCAATAAGCAGCAGTCCACATCTAAGGTGGTGAGAGTGGAGAAGAGGAGGAGAGAAAGAATGTGGGAAATACTTGGGGAGTAACTGAAGTATCTTGGGGAAGTCGGGAGAGAGATTCTCTGAGAAGTGTCTAGTACACTTTTTTCTGAGAAGTGTCTAATGCACTTGTTTGGTAATTAACAGGTCCTCAGTGACATGAACAAGAAAGGCTTTAGTAAAATCACGGGGACAGAAAGCAAATCACAGGACAAGAAAAAAAAATGTTCATTCAGTAAACCTGATCATAAAGAAAAAGGAGAGAGATGTGATTAGATAGGGCAAGTAGGTTGCATGGATTTGCTTGTTTCTATTGGTTTATTAAGCTCTGCCGTAAGCTGAGAATATTTATATACCGGAGGAAAGCAGCCTCCAGAACTACAGAGTTGAAAATACAGAAAGGAAAGGCAATAATCAAAGAAGTACAGTAGGCAACAGCAAGTGAGAAATTAAATCAAAATAGTATTTTGTTTTAAAGAGGACATTTTTAGCCTGAAGTTTTTTCTAGGGTTTTGAGATTATTTTTAAGGAAATAACATGTTCTTTAGTTATTGCATGCTGAATTCTGGCATCAAATGAGTTTAGATTTTATTTATCTCTGGTGTGCAAGCATAACACATAAGTTTCTTAAGGCCATAGTGTGTCTAATTAAATAGATTTTCTTTTTAACTTCTGGTATAATGTCTTACTTCTAGTGGGTGCTCTGTAAACATTTATTGATCTCTATATATGTATTTTTAAATATAAAGCCACTGCAAATATGAAGGTTACTGTTTTACAGAAGTACTGAAAAGATACTAAAAGCAGAATGGTAGAACAACATTGTAATTAGAGTTTGGAAATAATATTTAGACAAAACTTGGTATTTATCAAATCTATTTTCATGTTTAACCACATTGGTTGGCACATATTTAATGACTGTAACCAGAATGAGATCTATGATATGGATGCATGATGCTCAGCTTTTCCAAAACACCAATAACAACAAATGTTAAGGCATTTAGCAATACTACATATTTTCAGAATACCTTTGTATACTTTCACAACACAATAAGAAAGGAAGTATTACTGATCTCATCTTATCAATGAAAAAAACAGAAGCAGTGAGGAACTGCCTCACCCAGGTTACAGATCTAGCCCTGTAAATCCTGGGACTTAAATTCAGATCTTCTGGATACTTACTCATTATTTAAGCAATACTAACTCATATTTAATCCTCTAAATAACTACCATGTAAAGTTTTATATGAGTACTCCCCAAAATGAGTAAGTTGATTGATATTAGAGGTATTTAAGAAAAGTAACTGACAGATTGTAAGTTCTATTTTTTGATTTTCCAGAATGTTATATTTGTATTCCCTTTGTCCATTGCAACATTACTTATGATTTAGAGTAAATATCTCTAATGGGCTTTTATAAAGTATCTGTAATACATGAATATTTGATAATTATTCTCTTACCCTCAGAGGCTAGTCAAGTGTTAATTACTAATGTTCAGATTCTAGAATAAATAACTAGAACATAGGCTTAATTAAAAATGGAATAGGCCAATTTAGTAATAATAATAATAATGACTGTAAAATTTTTTATTGACCACTTACTGTTGTTGAGCACTGTGTTAACATTATATATACATATGCATTTATATATATATATATATATACATGTTTCACTTTAATCATCACAAAGCCCCTAATAAATAAGTGCATTATCTTTAATTGGGGAAATAGGGACCTAATAGTGATTAAGTAAAAGCCAAAAGTCACATATAGAGAAAATGGTGGAAACTGAACTGTTTGCAGCAGGCTGAATTCAAAACCAGTAGACTTAAACTACACTATCTTGAGGGAAGAAGTGTAGTTTGAGATAATCCCTAAAATAGGTTATTCTCTATATTTGGTAATATGGTGGAACCGATGTCTAGAGAAATCCTCTTAGTGTAGAAAACCTTTAAATGCTAGATAAAATATAACATGTATATTTTCTTAATGCATGGCTGAGCTGATAAGAGAGGAACTCAGATGCAGAAAAAATAAGAAAGCATAAATGCAGTGAGAAAAGTAAATGCTGAAATCTGCATTTGCCAGAGGTATATTTTCGTTCATCTTGGCTGGTGCAGGGTTTGGCTATAAAAGTTACAAGTGTACTGAACATATGACAAAACCCCAAAGCAGCTCAAAATGGGGAGTAAAATTAAGGACTTCTATAGGATGCCAGGACTCCCACAACGTGAATCTATCCATGACTAAACTACAGAAGAGGGCAAAGATAATTTTCTGTCTTATCATTGTTTCTATTTGGAAGGGAATAAGCAAAAAGTATCCTATGAGAATTCAAAGCCACAATCCTATCTTTAAAGGAATGGATGATATGGCTTAAACTAGCGGTTGTCAAAGTTTTTCTGTAGATGACCAGATAGTAAATATTTTAGGCTCTGTGAGCCACATGGCCTCTGTTGCAACCACTCGATTCTGCCATTGTAATGGGAAAGCAGCCAAGGACAAAACATATATGCAGCTGTGTGCCAGTAAAACTTTATTCATAAAAGCAGGCAGCAAGCTGAAATTGTTCTGCAGGCTGTAGTTTGCTAAGCCTGGTCAAAAATATTTTAAATAAAAAAAATTAGCTTTAAATTGCCCCTTCTGTTAAGGATCCAGGGACCTGGAGAAAGTAAACACAAATTATCTCTGGAGAAAATAAGCCAAAAGACGTCAAAGAATTCCAATAGCTAATATTCCAAGAAACATGAATTCAACAGGAAAGGAGCAACCATGAGTGAAAGTCAGTAAAAACAACACATTACAGTTGAAGCGTGCAAAAACAGCAGAATGATACAACATTAAACATAGCCTAAGAAGATTTATTTGTTTAAAATAATATCAATATGTAGTGAAAGTATGCTAAAGGAAGAGGCAAAAATGACCATGTAATTTGAAAAAGAACCAATGAAATGATCACAACTAAAAGGTATGATTGTTTAGAAATTCATTGAGAATATTAAACAGCAGATTAGATACAGAAGAGATAATAAGTTGAAAGATATAAATCTGTAGAAATCATTCACAGTATGGCACACAGACATATGAATATGTGACAAGGACAGAAAGAGTGAGAAGATCTAACATATCTAATCAGTGTTCTGTGCAGAGAATATAGAAAGAATAAGGGAAGGCAATAGAAGAAATAATAACTAAATTTTTCAGAATTCATGAAAGATATCGGTTCTCATATTCAGAAAGCCAAGTGCATTTCTAGAGAGGTGTATACACGTACACACATACACACACATGATTACCTAATCACACCTAGAGAGCAGAACTTCAGATACAAGAAATTTAAAGTTTCTCAAAATGCTATGAGAAAAATATCTGTCAACCTAGAATTTTATGCTGGGCAAAGCACTCTTTCATAACAATAGTGAACTAAAGACATTTCAAATATCAACAAATTGAGATAGTTTACAAACTGCATACTCTCATTAATAGAACTTCTAAAGAATATGTTGCATAGAGAAGTTAGTGACCTAAAGAAGTTTGGAGAAACAGTACATATATGTGAGTGGATCTAAGCTACTATTGACTGTATAAGGAATTGATAAGAATATCTAATATTAAGTGATACAAATATACACAAACAAAATATTAGAAGCAATATTATACAAGTTGGGGGGGTGGTTAGATTTAAAGCATCTCAAGGTACTTATATTATTGGGAAAGAAGAGAAAGATGATGATAGACACTTTAGGATTTGTTCTGATAAATATTTCCAATAAAATGCCCATTATATCCACGGAAAGAATTGTAATAAAATGAACTTCCAAACTGGAAGATTCAAAAATTAATGGAATGACATTTGGGAGATTTAGATGGATACAAGTAAAGTTAAGTACATTTGCACTGAGGCAGGAATAAATATAATGTTTGTTGTAAAAAAGAACATTCAATAACATTTAATAGATAGTGCTTCAAAAATATTAAAGGAAACAAATCTGTAGTGGGCAAAAAAAAAGAAATAGGATGTATTTTTGCATTTGATTATAAAGAACAGTGTGGCAAGTAAGAATGGCTGTTCCTCATTATGTGAATGTTGCTAACGCAAAGTAACAGCCAACAAATGTAAACATTGTGAAATCCAATCTTCTTGTTCGCTGAGCTTCCAGGAACAATTGCAGAACACCAGCCTCACAGGACGCCAATTATAGCAATATAGCCTCCAGGCTCACATAATCACAACATCTGTAAAAGTCCCCTTCATGGATGGTTTACAGTAAATTTTATTACAGCTTTCATGTTGTACCAGAGGTTTTAGCACATACTATGTTAATAATATCAGCAAACAACCAGTTTAAAACCATATAATTAAAATAATTACTTTTAACTGAAAATAATTTGTGAGGTTTAAATTTGTTATGATACAAAATAAAAATAAAATCTTAAAATTCGCTTTTAAGAACATATTAAAAATCAATTATCATACCATATGGCATAATAATTATCTACTAGTGTTACATATTTTAAAACACAAATAAAAATTACTGGCTATAATATTTGTAAATTATAAATTATAATTTATATATTTATATATAGTTATAATATTTTTAAATCGAATACAAACATATTGCTAAGATGGTGATAAGCTATAAATATGTCAAACCCAAAAGTATAAATATGTAAAACAAACAAAAAATTTTTAGAACAGCCTGAAGATTAACTGCTGTTTCTAAAACTTGAGGACAACTTTGATTACATCAAACATCTTTTTAGATCTTTATATTCAATTTTTTAAAAAAGCAAATTCATTTTGAAATACAGAATTTGCCCTGGGTTTTCATTAACACATATTCATTAGTGGTTAAACAGATATAAAAATCAATACTTCTTTTGTGGGAAAGGGAAATCCAAAATCTGTTAACTGAAGGTTGAAATACATATGTCATCCACCACCAAAATTCTGGTCAATATATAACATCTTTGCAAATAGAATCACTTATACAGTAACATACTTTCTTAGAGCTTTATTTCATAAAGATGTTCTCATCATGGATATCTTTTTTCATAAAGGGCATCATTTCATTATATGTATGTATGTCTATGTGTATATTATACACATACATACAATGTATATATATGCAATGCATACATTGTGTGTGTATATATCTACATGTATAGTATTTTCATGAGGAGGCTGTGTTAACATATGAATGACAGTTTGTAGTACTTCTTATCATTTATCATCTATGGTTGCAAATACCTTCCAAGAGACTTGCAAAGTGTCAATTTCTAACAACCCTTTAATCTTGTCACAAACTCTCTTTTAAACTGCTATTTTGATAACAGAATTGCATTCCTTTTTTTCTTTATGTAAGGTTTTATTTTAGATTTGGGGGTACATGTGCAGCTTTGTTACATGAGTATGTTGGGTGATGCTGAGGTTTGAGCTCCTAGAGAACCCATCACCCAAATAGTGAACATAGTACCCAATAAGTAGTCTCTTCAACACTTGCCTGCCTCCCTCCTTCCCCACTTTTGGAGTCCTCAACTGTCTATTATTTCCATCTTTATGTTCATCTGTACCCACTGTATACCACTTATAGGTGAGAACATGTAAAATTTTATTTTCTTTTTCTGCATTAATTCACTTTGGATGATGGCCTCCAGCTTCAATCATGTTGCTGCAAAGGCCATAATTCCACGCTTTTTATTGCTGCATAGTATTCCATGGTGTATACGTACCACATTTTCTTTATCCAAGCCACTGTTCATAGACACTTAGGTTCCCTGACTTAGGATTGTAAATAGTGCTGTGATAAACATACAAGTACATGTGTCTTTTTGATAAAATGGTTTCTTTGGGCAGGTATCCATTAGTGGGATTGCTAGGTTGAATGGTAATTATATTGTTAGTTATTTGAGAAACCTCCATACTGATTTTCATAGGTGTTGAATTAATTTACATTCCCACCAGCAATGTCTAGGCAGTTCCTTTCTTATTCATCCTAGCTATGCTTTATTATTTTTTACTTTAGTAATAGCCATTCTGACTGGTATGAGATGGTATCTCATGGCTTTAATTTGCATTTATCTGCTGATTAGTGATATGGAGCATTTTTATATGTTTGCTGGCCGCTCAGGTGTCTTCTCTTGAGAAATGTCTGTTCGTGTCCTTTGCTCACTTTTCAATAAATCAGGTTATTTGTTTTATTCTTGTTGATTTGTTTAAGTTCCTTTTAAGTTCTGGATATTAATCCTTTGTTAGATACATAGTTTACAAATATTTCTCCCATTCTGGAAGTTGTCTGCTTACTCTGTTGATTGTTTCTTTTGCTGCGCAGAAACTCTTCAGTTTATTTAAGTCCCATATGAAGGTGAAAGATCTCTACAAACTACAAAATATTGATGAAAAAAATTATAGATGACACAAACAAATGGAAAAACATTCCATTCTTATGAATTAGACAATCAATATCATTATAAAGACCATATTGACTAAAGAAATCTACAGATTCAACACCGTTACTTTCACATTACCTATGTCATTTTTCACAGAACTAAAAAAAATTGTAAAATTCCAATGGAACACTTGAATCTATGATGATGCTTCTAGATTTTAGATACCCTCTTGTTACCAAAACATAATATTTTGGGAATATTACACAAATAATGAATCTCATTTTATATGACATTCAATACAGCAAATTCACAAGATAAATAAAACTTTTTTTGGAAAAAAAAAATTCAAATGGAACAAATAAAAGAGCCCCAGTAGCCAAAACAATCCTAAGCAAACATCATTGTATTTCTAACGTATAAACTAAAAAGTCATTTCGTTGCTTAAAATTCTTTATTGGGTCCCTATCACTGACCAGAAAAAGACAAAAACTAGCAACCCCCCACACTTTGCCATAGCACAAAAGGCCATTCCAAATTGTTTTTCTTTCTTCCTTTCCAAGTGTTCCCTTAATATAAACTGTACTTCCATCCCACTGGTAACCAGATCATCCTGCAGCCTGACATATTCAAATGCTGCTTCCTCCACCTGGGATGCCTTCTGTCATCTCTGTCCTCATCTACCTTACCAACTCTTTTCAATTTTCAGGTCTTAGCTAAAATATCACTTCTCAAGGTAATCCTTTGCTGTCCATATCTTGACTGAACTAAGTTAGATGCTCTCTTCGTTGTGTTTACATACATCAAAATATTTTTACATTGTTTTATCTGTGCATGTATATCTAAATGTATATGCATATATATCCATGTACACATATATACACATCTATATACACATACACATAAATACATATAGATATATCTGCGTATATGTATTTTACATATAGATAAATCTTAGCATAATGCCTTAAAACAATCAACTCAAAAAATGAAGTAGATGAATTAATAAGACGTCTTAGTGTTTCTAACTTAAACAGTAAAAAATTAGGTTAGTTTTTTTAATCACAATAACTCATTCTTTGAATGTCATTTCCCTTAATGATTATAGCAATATTTGTAGCTGGTTATTTAATGTGGTTCCTGCCTTTCTAGGAAAATGATATTTAGATTCCTGCTCTAGCTTTTCTCAAAGCTCTTATTTATTGCTCATTTCCTCAGTATTTAAAGGTGATATGTTATATAAAAACATATTAGTTGGAGGTATAATCTAAAATTCCTCTGTGGAGTAGTTAAAGTAAGACTATGATTAGTATTAAATGGGGATAAGTAAGTCATATTTTGTAAAACTCTTAAAAGAACTCAAACTGTTTGATCAGTTAACCATTATATTATTAAGTTGCATCATCCTTTCTCTGTTTTTCCTTTCTTCCAATCAAAAATCAGAAAAAGAATGTAAATAAATCCTGCAAATATTCATAATTACCAATTTATTGTTCTAAGAAATTTAATTTTATATAGCCCAATTATTCAATCCTACCTTAAATTAAATGACTCACACTAAGGTAGAAAGAGTATGAACTTGACAGGGTCAGTGCTTGACAACATAGTTGTCATTAAATACCAACTGAAATTAAATTAATGGTATTTACAAATAGTCTATACTATAAAAATAGATAAATATAAAAGTAAAGGCTCGGCGCAGTGGCTCACACCTGTAATCCCAGGACTTTGGGAGGTCGAGGTGGGCGGATCACGAGTTCAGGAGATCGAGACCATCCTGGCTAACACGGTGAAACCCCATCTGTACTAAAAATACATCAGAGAAATGCAAATCAAAACCACAATGAGATACCATCTCACACCAGTTAGAATGGCAATCATTAAAAAGTCAGGAAACAACAGGTGCTGGAGAGGATGTGGAGAAATAGGAACACTTTTACACTGTTGGTGGGACTGTAAACTAGTTGAACCTTTGTGGAAGTCAGTGTGGCGACTCCTCAGGGATCTGGAACTAGAAATACCATTTGACCCAGTCATCCCATTACTGGGTATATACCCAAAGGACTATAAATCATGCTGCTATAAAGACACATGCACACGTATGTTTATTGTGGCACTGTTCACAATAGCAAAGACTTGGAACCAATCCAAATGTCCAACAATGATAGACTGGATTAAGAAAATGTGGCACATATACACCATGGAATACTATGCAGCCATAAAAAATGAGGAGTTCATGTCCTTTGTAGGGACATGGATGAAACTGGAAATCATCATTCTCAGTAAACTATTGCAAGGACAAAAAACTAAACACCGCATGTTCTCACTCATAGGTGGGAATTGAACAATGGGAACACATGGACAAAGGAAGGGGAACATCACATTCTGGGGACTGTTGTGGGGTGGGGGCAGGGGGAAGGGATAGCTTTAGGAGACATACCTAATGCTAAATGACAAGTTAATGGGTACAGCACACCAGCATGGCGCATGTATACATATGTAACTAACCTGCACATTGTGCACATGTACCCTAAAACTTGTAGTAATAAAAAAAAATAAAAAATAAAAATAAAAAAATTAATTGGGTGTGGTGGCGGGCGCCTGTTGTCCCAGCTACTCGGGAGGCTGAGGCAGGAGAATGGCGTGAACCCAGGAGGCAGAGCCAAGATAGCGCCACTGCAGTCCGGCCTGGGTGAAAGAACGAGACTCCGTCTCAAAAAAAAAAAAGTAAAGGGATGAAAATGAAACTATAATTACCTTAGTCTCTCATGAAAGCATAATCAGATCAATAATTTAAAATCTTTTTAAAATGTAAATTCTGGTTTTATCATAATTTTTAGTAATTATGGAATGAGCCAATTTAGTAAACTAATGGATTATATTACTTGGAAGACTTCAGTAAGTGAATTTATTCAATTTCAGCCCTTGGAAAATACAGTAATTTGAATAAAACAATATTTTAAAATTGAAGTGAATTTTATAATTCATTAAATTATAAGGAAAAACTATGAAAAATTAGGATATGGATTTTAAGAGGCTAATCTGTCACACTCTAATATAAGTAGAAATGGTTTAAAATCTGTAACAGTACAGAAACTGTTAATGACAACCCTGAGAGATAAGGAAGATATAGTAGATTAAATACTATTAATTACATACTTAAAAATATGTGGCATAACAAAGGTATAAATCTTTTTATTAAAAGTGATAATTCAAAAAATTTACCAAAAATGAAAATTCATTTTTGAGAGAAACTGATACTCGAAAATGTGTAAATAAGGTATAGAAAGATATAGAGTCATTCACAGAAAGTAGTTCAGGCACTTATTTAAAAGTTCACTATAAAGGAGAAAAATAAACTTTATTTCATCATGCTGTTGCTCATACATACATGAACTTGTGATGCGAATATTTAAGTTTGCTATCTTAGGATACTTTCTCATAGAATTATGAATATGCTTTAAAATTATAAAAATCTAGAAAAGACTTGTCCAGCTTTGGCCTGTGTTAATGAGACATACTAGGTGATATCAAGCTGAATAGCATTTCTTACTAGTACGATAGGTTACCAGGTGCCTATGAAGAATAACAAATTGTACAGGTCAAAAACAACAAATGTTTCATTCCTTGGAAGTTGCTTAGACTAGTTGAAATAAATATGAATAGTTAAAATATATATGGTTTGTATAATAATTTGTAGAGAAAAAACTTTGACTGTTGCCAACTTAAATTTTATTTTTGAATTACATTTTCTTCATTCATTTTAGTCACACATTCTGTCACTAAGTGAGATTATTATGCATTTCACCTGCTTGGATTTCCTGGCAAACAGGCTGGTTCCCTTGAGTAGTTTCATATAAGTATATAGTAGTGGTATTCCATCTTCTTTCCAAACTGGTTATGGCCCTCTAGTTCTGTCCATTGCAGTCTGTACATACCCTGAACATGTACAGCACTACCAGAAAATAAAACCAATTTTCCTTAAAAATAGATCAGAACCTGAGCAACTTAGCATAAAAATAATTATCTGAGTCTGAATTCCCATCTCAAAGAATATACAAAAATTATTTTTTATCCTGTACACAAATCTAAACAGTTTGACTTTATAAGTATTTAGCAAAACATATTCTCACCTTTGGGTGTACACAGTGTCTATTCAGTGACAGTGGACTCTAAGTAAATAGCTAAAAGTGAAAAAAATACAACTACATATGTGTGGAAGGGCAGTGAATTTTAAAAGGTTTTTGAAGTCTCATGCCCCTTGACCTTCTCTCATTATTATTGCCTGGTGAACCTTTTCAAGATGAATGGTTTATATCTTTATCTATGACAGTCCATTTAGCAATCACAATATTTCCTATAAGTTAGATAAATTGACCAGTCACTTAACAAGATGAAAGGCCAGCATCAATTGCAGCAAAGGTCACTCAATCCAGTTTTGTTCTATATTAAATTGTCATCAGATCTGAACAGCAATTTCATCAATAATACATCTAACTAGAATGTTGCAAAATGTAGAAATCAACTGCCTTTCCTACGGGATAAATGAAGTAGGTCAATAAGACACAACTCTCCACGACAAACTCACAGGGTATTGAACCAAAAATTTTACTCTCCCATATTCTCATCTATCACTTAAACTAAAGATGACTTTCAGAAATAACTCTATTGGTTCAAACGTTTATCCTTATAGAGATTAAACAAGTGAATGTCATGTGGACTTGGTAAATACGTTTGACTTTTCTGCCTAGCCAAACAATAAATATATGAAACAAGCAAAATATATTCTGATATTATGAACTGAATATAATAATCAGGAGGCTATCACTCAAATCCAGAATAAGGAGTGATCTACTGGACAATTGCCCTGAATTCAAGATTAAACGCCATTGAGAACAGAGGCAGGCAGAGGACTCAGATTGGTGGAGAACAGGGAGAAACAGTTTAGCCAATGCAATGAGTGGGGTTTGGTTTACACAGGATTAAAGAACAACCACAAAGCTAAAAAGGACATTTTGAAGAAAATCTGGGAAATTTGAAAATGGGGGAAATTTCAAAACTGCTGCTGCATTAATGTTTATTGTCTTAGGTATGGTAATGATGATGTGGCAGAGTAAGAGAAGGTCTTTGTTTCTGGAAAATGCAAATTGAAATGGTTAATGAGGAGTGCCATGATATTTATAGAAAACTTTTAATGATTTGGGAAAGTGTGTGGGTGTGTGTACATGCATGTGTATGTATGTTTCTGTGTATAAACAGCAATTGTGGGAAGAAATAAATAGTTCGTGAACATAAGGAGAAGTAAACAGGGGTACATTGTACATTCAATGTTTTTTGGGGTTTCAGAAAATTCAATTTGAAAATATCAGAACATATTATTCCTCTGCCCCAAACCATGTACCGGAATCCCATTTTATTCAGAACCAAAGCCAGTCGTTATGATGACCTACATTATCTGGTTCTTCATAACATCTCTAACCACTGTGTGTGCAATTCTTCCCTTGTGGCTACTTTCCTCCAGTCACATCAACTTTTTTACTGTTTCTCAAACATATCAAGCATGTATTTGCACTGCCTGTTCCCTTAGCCTGGAACATTAATTAGTCTAGATGTATTAATTCTTTACTTAAATACATATTAATGAAATCTACTTTAACCACCTTATTTAAAACTGTAACCCTGCTACAACACATGTTAACTTTCCATATGATTTTCAATATAACTTTCAAAATTATTGTATATTTTATTATATAGTATTTTCATTTTATTATCAGTATCACCCCAAAGTAAGCTCCAACAGGAATAGATCTTCGGGTTTTCTGTTCACAGAAAAACCTAGAAGAGTTGCTGGCATATAATTGGTTCTTAACTAATTCTTGTTGGAAGTTTAATGAACAAAGAACACCTCTCCTTGTAGCCAGCAAATGAAAGATCTGAGTGCAGTTTTGTTGTAGAAAACAATGGGTTGAGGACAATAGAAGCTCCAACAAGGAAACAGCTCAGCATAGAAGAGTATCAGTCTGGGAGAACATTCAAGGAATAAGGACTTAGAATGAGAGATGACTTTAAGATATCATAGACATTTTCTTACTTTAACAATATGAATGAGGAGCTGAAAAGGGATCAAAATAAATATATTAGCTATTCTTTAAATATCCTGTAATCTTGGAATGATCATTTACAATAAAAGGATTTAGAATAAATGTAAACCAGTGAGATGTGTGTGAAATATCTGATAAGTAATGTGCAAGAAACATTTAACCTGAGTTTAAATGAGAAGACCATACTTGGCAGGACTATTCAGTATCCTAATCAAATGATGGTTCTTATGTTAATATTGAGGTTGTTACTTCCCTTCTAAACTCATTTGCAAAAGACCTTGGGCCATTATAAATGCTAGTTGTGCAACAATATATCAGGATATATTGGCAAACGGAATCATATGCTTGTCATAAGGCAAAACCACCTAAGAAGTTCTCCGTGTTTCAAGAGCTAACATCATAGAGGCAATCACAAACTGGCTTAACACCATAGGATATATATAACAATTGGCATGCAATATTTGTGGCAACATGGAGTCATTTAGACTGTCTAGGAGTCGACAGAGATAGGAATCTTGAGGTTGAAAGTCATTAGACTGAAAGCCTTTTTACAGGTTTTTCACATTCCCCTTTCTAGGTACTATTGGCATATTTAGGTAATTAGCGATGGGTATAGTCAAAAGTGATCTCCAACTCTAGTCCATATGATTGTGAACTCAGGGATAGACCTCTTGAACTAAGGACAGTGAGTTCACACTTTCATTAAAAAGGTGTCAGGAGACTTCCCATGTGTAATATTTTATACCTTAGTTTGAAAAGAAAAGATATCATTATGGACAATTTATTCTACATTGTCAATTTGTTATATAAAATGCATTGTTTTTGAAGCCTTATCTAAGAATATGATATTTCAATTTAAAAGTACTTTTATTTCAATCAGTTGACTTACAAACAAATTTTCTAGAATATAATCAACTTCAGCATCCCAAGCATGCCACTCCTTTATGCTTTCAAACACACAGCCTATCATAATCCATTTAAGGGTTTTGTTTTGTTTTGTTTTTGTTTTGTTTTTTTTGAGACGGAGTCTCATTCTGTTGCCCAGGCTGGAGTGCAATGGTGCAATCTTGGCTCACTGCAACCTCTGCCTCCTGGATTCAAGTTATTCTCCTGCCTCAGCCTCCTGAGTAGCTGCAATTATAGGCACCCGCCATAATTCCAGGCTATATATATTTTTTTTTGTATTTTTGCAGAGATGGGGTTTCACTATGTTGGCCAGGCCGGTCTCAAACTCCTGACCTCAGGTGATCTGCCTGCCTCAGCCTCCTAAAGTGCTGGGATTATAGGCATGAACCACTGTGCCTGGCCCATTTAATGGATTTAAAAGCAATCACATGTAGAGCAGCTTACTCTGGAAAATTAATTTCAAAGATATTTGTAACCAAAGAATAGTTAATTATTAAATCATCAATCGTGTTGATCTCTTGGCTGGGACTTAAGGCAGTGAGTCTGTAAGGTCACCACTGGGCTGCCATTTCATAATACCTTGTGATGATAAATGAGTTTAACTAGATATTTATCTTTTTTGTTCAAGAAGCTATGTCTCAAGAAAGAGTCCTTAGGGAAACGCCTTTCTAAGCAAAATTCTGATTATGTTTATCTAGAAATATCTCTGGTATTCACACCCAGACATTCACTTTTCCCCATGTAATTTTGTCTCACCTGATTTAATGTTGGCTAATAGCTCCTACTATCTAGAAGTACTACCTGAAGCTTTTCCTTCTAGTTATTTATATCCAGTTTATTTTCCGTAAATGTTTGCATTTTTAGTTTTATCTGTGGCAGTTCAATTCTAAATAAGAAATATTTCAGTGAGTCCTCCTCTTAACTTTAATCTAAAAGTACCTGCATGATTACTTGCAATATCTATAGCAGTGATTAATTTCAAGTATCATGAAAATTAAATAACGTAAATAAGCAACACTTTTGAAAACTGACATGTAATTTCTATTATTCTAATCTTAAATTTCACTTTCTTGTCACTATTGCATTTGTCAAAGACAAATATTAGAAGCTGGCTTTGAATAGTGGTGATTCATACCACTATTCCACATGTTCGTTATTTTACCTATTGCATTGACACTTCATTCTGTGATCTTTATGTAACCAGAGCGTAAAATCTTGAAAAAATAACCAACTTTTTATCATAAATTTTTTAATAAAACTATTTTGTTTTCAATTCTTAGTTGAATCACACTCTATTATATTTAAAGATCTATTTAATAAATAAAAGAATCATAGTTAAATCATAATTTTATGTAGAGTTTAAATAATGTTGCACTCAGAAGCAAAACCAAATATTTAGTTTGCTAATAGAAAATAATAAAATTTCAAGAATTATATTTTAATTGCAATTGCCATAATCTGGTTTAATCCTAGGTTTGCTCAAAATGTGATCTTAATGAAACCATTTAGTACATGAAATTACAGAATTTATTTTCTGTTTATCTAAAGTCAAGAGCATACTCTAAAGAGCAAGGTTAATTCTGACAGTGAAGCCACATTTACCAGTATTTCTGAGGCAAAGGGCTAATACTACCAATTGGAAACTGACAAATGATTGTTTAGGTCTAACTTTTGAGCTTTATCATTACCCACATCTTCCTTGAAATCTCTCTTCTACTTCAAGGACTACACATAGGATGAAAATCGAATCTTCAGTAGGATTCACAACCAGTTCTAGATTGTGTGATTAAATTATTTGTTCTAAACTTCCATTACTTTGAGAAAACTACGCAAAATAATTAATGCTAAAGTAAGGTCAATATTTGTGGAATCACATTCTTTAACTCCAAATCTACTGACTATACTGAAATATATCAAGATTTTTTGGCTACATAAAAGTATTTGTGGTACAGTAAAAAGAGAATTCTTTTCAATGTATTTTACTTTTTAAAAAAATCAAAAATAATAGTTATATGTGAAATGAAGAAATCCGTTAATATATAATAAATTTGTCTAATAAATATATACATTTTAATATGCAGAATTTTTTGAGATATAGAAGACTAAAAAAAGAGATAATTTCTTCATAAAAGTATCTCATACATTCTTTCTTTTAAAATGTTTTTCCCATAGATCAATTTTTCCACTTAGAAAAATATATATAGAAACATTGACTATTAAGAGATTTTTCCTCATAATTAATATAAAATGTTTATGATTTATAATAAAGAATCCCGTAGATATATTTATAACAATTTTTCCTCAATTATAAAAATTTATATTGGAATTTTTTAACTTGGTAAACACTGAATACTAACTCTCATGTAGGCACATCTAATAATAAAGATGAATGAATGATCACAATGATCAATAAGCTTTAACACTTATTAGAAAAAATATAAAAACAGTACAGAATATGAAGCCATTGATGTTATAAATACAGAGAGAAAAGTTTGACATGTGAATACTAGGTATACATTTATAATTAAATAAATAGAAAATAAATATAGCCAATGCAAAATACCTAATTTTAAACATTGATAAATGAAGTTGTAACCATCATATATCAATCTCTAAGTTATGAGATTTGGAAGTTTGATATAATAAAGATATGAGCTATTGTTAAATTACTTTATGCAATTTCAATATATACATACCAGGTTTTTTTTTTTTTTTTCCTGGAGTAAATAGTAATTCTAAAGTTCATCTTTCTCAAAAGAAGTCATACATGTGGCCAAAAAGCATATGAAACAGTACTCAACATCACTAATTGATACGGTTTGGATCTATCTCCTCACCCAAATCTCATGTGGAATTGGAATCTCCAATGCTGGAGCTGGGGCCTAGTAGGAGGTGACTGGATCATGGGAGTAGATCCTTCATGAATAGTTTAGCACCATCCCCTTGCTGCTGTTCTTGTGATAGTGAATTTTCAGATCTGGTTGTTTAAAAGTGTGTTGCACCTTTTCTGTCTCTCTCTTGCTCCTACTCTGGCTATGTGATGTGTGTGCTCTCCTTTCACCTTCCGCCATGGTGGGAAGTTTCCTGAGGCCTCTCAGAAGTGAAGCAGGTGCCAGCATCACACTTCTTGTACAGCCTGCGGAACTGTGAGCCAACTAAACCTCTTTTCTTTATAAATTACCCAGTCTTCGGTATTTCTTTAAGCAATGTGAGAACACACTAATACTCTAATCATTAGAGAAATGCAAATTCAAACCACAATGAGATACTATCTCACACCAGTCAGAATTATTATTATTAAAAAGTTAAAACAAACACAGAACAAAGCAGATGCTGGCAGTGGGGCTCTGGAGGAAAGGGAATGCTGGTGGTGAGAATGTAAATTAGTTCAGCCACTGTGGAAAGCAGTATGGAGATCTCTGAAAGAACTTAAAACAGAACTGCCATTTGACCCAACAATCCCATTACTGGGTATATACGCAAAGGAATATAAATCATTCTTCCAAAAAGACACATGCACCCATATGTTCATCGCAGCACTATTCACAATAACAAAGACATGGAATCAATCTAGATGCCCATCAAAACTGGCTTGGATAAAGAAAATGTGGTACATATACACCATGAAATACTATGTACCCATAAAAAAGAAATCATGTCCTTTACATGGATGCACCTGGAGGCCATTATCCTAAGCAATTAATGCAGAAACAGAAAACCACATTCTGTGCATTCTTACTCAAAAATTGGAGCTAAACACTGAGTATACATGGACACAAACATGGGAATAATAGATACTAGGGCCTACTTGCTGGGGGGAGGGTAGAAGGAGGGTGAGTCAAAAAATTACCTATAATGTACTGTGCTCACTACCAGGGTGATGAAATCATTTCTAAACCAACCCCAGTGACATGCAATTTACCTATGTACCAAACCTGTACATGTAACCCCTCAATCTAAAATAAAAGATGACAAAAAAAATTCATTTTGATAAACAAAATCCAACAACAGTCAAGATAATTTCAAACATGGGCAGCAATGGTGACAAAATGTGTTTTTAAAAAATACTAGAAGAAAAGAACCTACAGTGATTAACACTGATACTCATACAGAAATCAACAATAATATTAATGAAATAGAATGAAGAGCCTAAGAAACCTCTGTGTACCTAAGAATTTGGTATCTAATAAAGGCCCTATCATATGTTATTTTGGAATGAAAGGATGAATATTTTTAACACTGAAAGATCCTTCCTTATAGACTATGGTAATAAAAAATGCATATTTATGGGATTTTACACATCAATTTAGTAGTTAAATGTAAAGTCAATACCTAAAGAATAACAGAGGTGGCCGGGCACAGTGGCTCACGCCTGTAATCCCAGCACTTTGGGAGGCCAAGGTGGGCAGATCCTCTAGGTCGGGAGTTCATGACCAGCCTGACCAACATGGAGAAACCCTGTCTCTACTAAAATACAAAATTAGCCAGGCATGGTGGTGCACGCCTGTGACCCCAGCTACTCGGGAGGCTGAGGCAGGAGAATTGCTTGAACCCGGGAGGCAGAGATTGCGGTGAGCTGAAATCGAGCCATTGCACTCCAGCCTGAGCAATAAGAGTGAGACTCTGTCTCAAAAAAGAAAAAAAGAATAACAGAATTAGGATAAATAATAATTATGGTGGACAGCGAGAAATGACCCAAAGGGGAAAACATCAAACATATTTGAATACTTAAGACTTTGAATTTCTTTTTAAAAAAATTTTTAATTATTATGGATTCATAATAATACATATTTGTGGGGTACATGTGTTTTTTTGATACAAGCATACAATGTGGAGAGTGAATAGGAGAGTGATTACTCAAATCAGGGTAATTGGGAATTTCTACATGGTAAACTCATTTTAAAAATTAAAAATAAAAAAATTGCACATAAGGTGATTAATAAAAAGCCTGTTATTAACAATAAGAAAAAACAATCTAACCCACGGAAAACAATGAACAAATGGCATGAAGAGACAATTTACAAAAATACACACACAAACACAGATAAATGGCCAGAAGTTATAAATAACCCAAGTTTACCCAATAATAATCGGCAAATTAAAATAGCATAGTTCTTCAACAATAGAATTACCCAAACAGTAATAATCAATACTGGCAGCACTTGGTGAGAGTGGCTTTTTCACAATGCTAGTAGGAGTATAAATTAGAGTAATAACTTTGTAAAATAATATGCCAAGACTTGTAATTCAGTCTTAAGAAAATAAGGAAATTCTAACATTTGTAACAACATAGATGAACCTGGAAAACATTAGGCTAAATGAAACAGACCAGTTTCCGAAAGACAAAAACTGTATAATTCCATTTATATAAGGTATTAACAATAGTCAAACTAATAGCAGCAGGCAATAGAATGGTGGTTGCCAGGGGCTGCGGGAAGGAATAAATGGGGAGCTGGCATAAAGTTTAAGTTAGGCAAGATAAATCAGTTCTAGAGATGTGCTGTACAACATAGTGCCCATAGTTAACAGTGTGATATTGTGCACCTAAAAATATGTTAAGGGGTTAGGTCTCATGTTAAGCATTCTTATACACACACACACACACACACACACACACACACACACTCTGACACAAGAAAAGTTTTGGAGGTAATGGATATTTTTATTACCTTAATTGTAGTCTTGGGAGAACAATCAAGCATATGTATGCCAATGTTCAAACTATCAATTTGTATATATTATGCATGTGCAGTTTTTGTATGTCAATTATAACTCAACAAAGTTGTTAAAAAATAAAAATCATACAATTAGCTTTGTCTTCATGCTAGTATATTTCTATCTGAATATGTAGCCTAAGAAACTAAAGACATAAGGCCAGGTGCTATGGCTCACACCTGTAATCCCAGCACTTTGGGAGGACGAGGTGGGCAAATCACTTGAGGTCCGGAGTTTGAGACCAGTCTGGTCAACATGGCGAAACCTTGTCTCTACTGAAAATACAAATATTAGCTGTACGTGGTGGCATGTGCCTGTAATTCCAGCTACTCAGGAGGCTGAGGCACGATAATCTCTTGAACCCGGGAGGCAGAGGTTGCAGTGAGCCATTGCACTCCAGCCTGGGTGACAGAGTGAGATTTGTCTCAAAAACAAACAAAAAACAAAACAACCAAAAACCTAAAGAGATAAAATTTAAGTAAAAGATTACTTACTGCACTATAATTTGTAGTAACAAGAAAAAAGAAATCAACACCCTCAGTTTGATGGCTTTAAAAAAAAGGCACAGAAAATAATGTGTTAATAAGGATGTGAGGAAATTGGAACCCTTGTGCTTTACTGGTGGGAAGGCAAAATGGAGCAGCCTCTATGAACAACAGTATGGTGGTTCCTCAAATCCATTAAACATATAATTATCATATTACCCAGCAATTCCATCTTTGGGTATAAACCCAAAATAATTGAAGGCAATCTGAGCTATTTGTACACCTGCGTTCATAGCAGCATTATTCACAATAGTCAAAAAGTAGAAGTACCCCATGTGTTCATTGATGAATAAATATGGTTAAACAAAACATGGTATGTACATACAATGAAACATTATTCAGCCTTAAAAGTAAGGAAATTGTGATGCATGCTACAACATGGACATTATGCTAAGTGAAATAAACCATCCACCAAAAGGATAAATGCTGACTGCATGATTTCACTTATATGAAGTACCTAGAATAGTCAAATTACTAGAGACACAAACTAGAATGATGGTTGCCAGGGACTGAGGTGATGAAGTGATGGGAAATTATTGATTAACTGGTACAGTTTCAGTTTTGCAAGATGAAAAAGCTCTGAAGATGGATGGTGTTGCACGACAATGTTAATGTACCTAATGCCACAGAATTGTACAATAAAAAATGGTTAAAGTAGTAAATTTAGTGTTATGAATATTTTACTATAATTTTAAAAATTCAAAAAGAAATCAAACTAAATATTCCATAAATTAATTACTAACAACTGTGAACATTTAAATAATGAAATACCTATTTTCTAAATGTTCATGAAAATGCCCTCGCTATTATAATTATAAAGATACATTTTGTAAGTAAAATAAATGAGATTCGATATTCTTTTAAAATGTAAGTTAATAGCAGAGTAGGTTTCCTTTGTGGACCTCTTCTGATGTCGAAGCAGATGTTTCTGAAGCCCTGATTGGCCCAAGGGAGATGCACTTTCAATGAAGCAAACTAAAAATGATTTCCTGGGTAGCCCCTTTTGGAGGGGAAATGCCTCTTTCCAGATCACCAAAGATCTGAAACATGAAAGTTAGGACATATGTTTCATTTTCTCCTGCAGGGCGGTGAACAAATTTGTAGAAGTAGCTATTCTTATCTCACATAAGAAATTTTGCCCCAGAGACTGCATCTGCATATGAAATCAGTCCCAGCAATGGAACACATCAAGTTGCTGTGACTACAATGCCTGCAAGGAAAACGTTGAAGGCTTTATAATTTCTCAGAATTCTCTAGAGAGAAAAAGCAAATTAAAAAAGCCCTACCCTTATTATCTAGTCTCTATTCACAACCTTATTTGCTAATAGAGAGGGTGGTCCATTATAAAGGTTTCATTTTCTATTTTATGACTTTATTCATATTATGGTGCTTGAAGCACTGTATAAGGTTTGTCTTTGGGGATTCTTCTATTTTGATGTTTGCTGTGTTTTATAAAACTTGAACTTTTGTCATTAATTCTTTATACCAGAATTCGCAAAAATTAAGCTTCTGAAAATATAGACATCACATCTACTGGATAGACTGATAAAACATTGAAGTATTCTGGGAGCTAAAGACGCATCTTGACAATTAGTAAAATAGTTTTTATATGAAAAACCTAACATTGAGGAGTTCGAAGGCATTCTATAGGTAATTAAAATTCTGATACACTAGTTATTAGTGATTCTTTCTCGTCAGGCCTAGTATAAATTTAAGGCATTTCAGCCATCAGTGGAAACTGCTATTAGCTTTTGAAACATTGCTATAGATTTTGCAGTTGATTTAACATCAAGTGTAACCATTGTACATTTGTTCATTTACTCATTTGTTCTGTGTATAGTCTCAGTTGTCATAAAAGCATTAAAAGATATAATTTATCATTTTCAAGAACAAAATAGAAAATGATGTTTATTTTGCAAGACAGCAAATGACCAGAGATAATGTGCAAGTGAAAAATGCAAAAAGTATATAAATTGCTCAGCTCAATTTCTAAAAAGCCCATTTCCTTTACAGGATGCGAACTCATATGTGTCTCCACCAGCGTAAGGGGACGTTTGGTGCCATTTGACAACATTTTCAAGAGATTAACCACTTTTTTCACAAGGAGACCAAGAGATAATGCTCACATATTAAACAACACAGAAAATGCTAGAGCCAACAGACCCAATAAACTGACAGGAAAGGCCAGGATTTTGCCATAATAGTGTAAAAAAAACTATGTTTCAAATGTAAATTAAGTACACACACACACACATACACACACACACGTTCTTTAACTTGCAGCCCTGAATTAATTATAGACCAGCATCTATAACAAGTGCATTTTAACATAATTCAGAGTCTCTACTCATGTGGACATATCATCTCCCTTCCTGGTGTCTCAGAGTAGGGAAAGGAGATTATTCCTACATTTTACCTATTTCTGTGTCTTCTGAACTCCTATTGTTCATCTAAGATAGTCTAATTCTAGAATTCCCTATGACTTATAGCAATGGATGAGAGGAAGGCATTGGAGAAGTCAGATTCAGCAACTCCATGTTAAATTAATATTTAACAGGGATGAAATAAATGCTTTGGCTCACTTTCGAACCTGATGATTGTTTAAATTATAACCCTGAATGTATCACACCATGGAGGCAGGCAAAATTGTACCTGCTCCTACAGCCAAGAAAGCCCTTTCCTATGTACTAGACACATGAACAGATTTGGGGTGTCAGGTTCTATGTTGGGCTTTGGAAAACATATTTCACTAAGTGGATTCCTATTTCTAAATGATAAAAAACTTCCTTCTCACACAATTTAACACTTTCTTCAAAAATAAAGCCATTAATTGTTTCTCACCATATAAAGCTTAGTATGATTAACCAAGTCATTATGCTTCTTTAGTGGTTATCTATGTTTTCATATAAATCTTTAATGAATTGTACTGGGTTAATAGTGCCAACAGAAATAAAGCTCTATGTATTTAGTCTCTAGTTTTTGAAATCAAACATAGGAAACTAAGAATGGAAGATGGCAGAGTTGAGGAAGAAGAGAAGAACAAATGTCTTTTAGAAATTCGTTAGCTTAGAAATAAAATTATTTCTTATAAACAAATAAAACACTTTTAGAAGTATTAAGATTAATATTTACATTCAGAGATCACAGTTCAACTTAGAAGGGCAATTAAAAGAAAATAAATGAAGACTATAATTCTCAGAAACTATTCTCATTTTAACTGAATCATATGAATATGAAGTTCATATTCTCATGTGAATAGAAATTGTCACATTGACAATATATTCTGAGAAATATACCAATATTTCTATATATCTATGCACAAATAAATGTATAACATCCTTATTAATTTTCAACACTGTGCAGACTCTAAATTAAGAGCAATTTATAAAGCACTTTTACATACTTTATCTTATTTTATTCTTATATCAATCCTATGAATGAAAATAGTAATATTCACATACAAAAAATATAAACATAATTGGTATCATTAACTTTTTCACCTAGAAGTTCTGTTCTTTTTCACCTAGAAAACCCATTAACTTTTTCTCTAATGGGTTTGAAAAATTAGAATAAGTGAAATTAAATGATATGCCAAAGATCAGTCTGCTAGCTAGTACCAGAGATAGCTTTGACACCTAATGTAATGTCATTTTCAATATATCAAGCTGTTTTAATTAGAAAAGAGAATTTACTTCATCAATTCTATAATGTACCACCAGGAAGTAGTTCATCCACCTTTCAGAAAAGTCCACTTCGTTCAATGTTAATATTATCTCGTCTTTCTCTCTCCTATTTCTCTCCCTCCCTCTTCCTTTCATTCACCTTAATGGTCCCTATTAGCAGTTAATTCCCAAACAAGGGCTCTAATTAGGTGCCCTTTCCCTTATTACACATCCAAGTTTCCAACGCCTTTCTGGATATTTTTATCCAAATCTCTTTGTCTGACATATCAAGGTCATAGGATAAAAACTAGATTCATTATTTAAAAATACTCTTCACCCATATGTTTTGCTGTCTTACTCAAGGGCACGTTCTTTCTTTGAGCAGAGGCAAAAATCCTTGGAATCACCTTTAGTTAATATTTCTAACTTAAATCCAAAGTGTATTTATTCAATCTTGAGTCTCCTCATTCTTCACCCACCACTCAATGTCCATTTTTGTTTTCATAGGCCTAGTCCTCATCCTCCTTTGAATGCATCATTGTATTAATTTCCTCATTGATTTCTCTACTTCTAGTATCTTTCCTTTTCAAGTCATCAGTTATTGGGTTGAATAATTATTATAAAACACAACTAAATAATTTATGAATGTATTCTGTGATATATAGAAGGAAGTACAAATGTTGGCTAACTGTAGTAAAATATTTCATCAAGTCTATCAGAATATGAGTGTGGGAACCAGAATCACAAATGCTCTCAACAATGTACATCTTTGGGTTTCTGTGTCTGTCTCAATTAAGGCTGCTATAACAAATTGCCATCGACTGAGTGACTTAAACAGCAAACACTTGTTTTTCATAGTCTGGGTCTGGGATGTTCAAGATCAAGGAGCCTGCAGATCTGATGTCTGGTGAGGGCCTGCTTCCTGGTTTACAGATGTATATCTTTTCATTGTATCCTCATACGGCAGAGAACAGAGAGAGAAATCAAGTTACCATGTCTCTTCTTGTAAGACAACTAGTCATATTCATGAGGGCTCCATCTCATGATCTGATTTCCTCCCAATGGCCCCACCTTTTAATACCATCACATTATGATGGTATATTTAGTCTATAACACTGTCTTCATATAGTTTCCTCCCACACTGAATAAGGCTGACCTATATAACCAATAGAATACTGCAGAAATGAAAACGCATGACTTTCGTGGCAAGATCATAAGCTCTAGTCTCGCTTTTGCCTTTCTCTCTCTTTGATCACTATCTCTGGCAGACGCCAGCTGTGACATTTTGAGTTTACTCAAGCAGCCCTATACAGAGATCCATGTGACAATAAATTAAGGTTTTCAGCCGACAGCCAGCTCTAACGTGCTAAGCATGTGAGTGAGCCACATGGAAGTGAATTCTCTAGCTCCAGTCAATCCTTCAGATGACTATAGCCCCACCTAGCCTCTTGACTACATCCTCATGAAAAACTGTGAGCCAGAATCACCCAGGGAATCAATTTCCCATATTCCTCACCCACAGAAACTATGTGAAAAAAATAAATGTTTATTGTTTTAAGCCACCGAGTTTAGAGTGTTTTTTAGACAGCAATGGATAACTAATACAATGAGAGCTTTAATTTTATAGGGAGAATTATGAAGCAATGAAATATCATAGAGGATCAAAAGTTAGATGCTGAGTATGAGCCAATAGAAGTATATGCTGTGCAAAACACTTCACAAGGTCAGGAGATAAAGGGAGGCCAGGTGCAGTGGCTCATGCCTGTAATCTCAACATTTTGGAAGGCCGAGGTGGGATTGCTTGAAGCCAGGTGTTCAAGACCTGGGCAACAAAGTCAGACCCTGTCTCTGCACAATTTTTTTTTTCAAAAATTAGCCAGGCATGGTGGCGTGTACCCATAGTCCCAGTTACCCGAGAGGCTGAGCCAAGAGGATGGCTTAAGCCCAGGAGTTTGAGGCTGCAAATAGCACCACTGTACTCCTGCCTGGGTGGCAGAACAAGACCCTGTCTCAAAAACAAACAAACAAATAAACAAAAAAGAAGAAGAAAAGAAAGGGAAGGAAAGGTTATTCCAAAACCCCTACTTCAATGTAAAAATCCTATTTAATAACTTGTCCCCAGAAGTCCATTTTATTTCATACATGGTTCATGTGTTTGCCACAAATAAAGTAGATATTATCAAAACCTGGGTTGATCCTAAATTAGAAAGATCTGCCAAGTCACATGTCTTTCTTGCTTGCATGTTCGTAGAACATCTGTTTGAGAGCTAAAAGTAAACAAAGATAATTTAGTATTTGGCATTATATTGATAACAACCTAATTTCTCCTATTTTGAAAAATAGTTGTTAAAGATTTCTGGCTTCAGAAGTTTCCTGCAAAAAGTATATCTGAATATTTTAATAACTTTAAAAGAAAAAAATACATTTTTTTCTAATGCATAGACCAGGGTTTCCTGACCTACAGTCGATACATTTTGAGTCAGATAATTCTTTATTTCAGGAGTCTTTCCTCTGTATTGTAGGATGCTTAGCAGCATCCCTAACCTCTATTCTCCAGATCTAATTGCACCCCTCCCCCCTAAGTCATAACAATAGAAAATGTTTGCAGACATTAACAAATGTGCCCTGGGAAGATACAGTCGCCTTTGGTTAAAAACCACTGTTATATGTATAAAGTTGTAATGTAATGTAATTTTTTTAAAACAGAAACTAAAACCGTATTTATTCAACAAGTAGGTATGTTCCCATCTGTTCTGCAGCACTTCATACCTAAGAATGGAATATGAAGAAAATCCAGAACCTTCAGTTTGGATTTTCTGATTAAAAAGTCTGAGGCCATCTGCCATAGTTATAATAATCTGACAGATTATCACAAATGATCAGCCCAATGTTAGGAATCAATGGGAAATAATATTTTTAGAGATGGGCCTATGATGTCCTTATTGCAAAAGATAAAGAAAGCTTTTAATTAACACATACATACACATACACACATGACACACACACAGAAAAAGCAGCCATTCTTTCTCAGTAATTCTAGTAGTTACCAAAATGAATTGCAAATTATTTAGGAAGGAAGAAAAGTAATCTTTTAGCCCTAGGAATGACAGAAATTGTAATCCAAAGCCACTGGTATCTTTCAAAGCTCAGTGAACAGTGATCATTACTGAAATTAACCAAAGGTCTTACATAAATTGAGGCCAGAAACTGTTTTAATATTACCTTAAAAGCAGAATATAATTATAAAATAAAACCAATTACACTGGTTACTCTCTCCTACTTATTAAAGATATTTTGTTGTGAAATGCATTTCACTGTGGCACCATTGGCTATAGAAAGGTAAATGAGTTTTTTTTAGCATTAGGGACTTTGCAATTTTTCAAATTATTTTGGAATACTTTGTTATAGCATTTGCTGAAAATATATAAATTTTCTATTTTACTTGAATGATTGTTGACTGTCTGTTTTACTTGAATCTTAATCATGAAAATACAAACTGTGTTTTCTGTTTGTTTGTTTTGGTGAGTAATCCTGAAGAAGCAGATTCTGATACAATGATTTGAGTGTGCAAACCATATTTTCTGGTGAAGAAAACATTGGTAGAAAGGTTGGGGAATAAGACACAGAAGAAGAGGCATACTCAAAGCAATAGAAGCTTAATCCCATCAGCGATAACATTGATAACCACTATGGAATACAGATGCCCTTCTACTTACAATGGGATTATGTCCCAATAAACCCATCTTAAGTTACAAATATCACAAGTGGAAAATGCATTTAATACACCTAACCTGCCAAAAATCATAGCTTAGCTAACCTATACATGCTCAGAACACTTACATTAGCCTACTGGTGGGCAAAATCATCTAACAGAAACCTATTCTATAATAAAGTGTTGCATATCTCATGTAATTTACTGAAAGTGAAAAACAGAATGGTTGTGTGGATACTCAAAGTATGGTGTCTGCTGAACGTGTATCACTCTCTCACCATTGTAAAGTCGAAAAATCTTAAGTCTAACCATAGTAAATCAGAACCATATGTACACCATTCGGTCATCCCATTAAGGAGCAAGAGAGTTGAAGTATAATTTTATAGATCAAACTTCACTGGCCATTGTTTAACAACTGTTGGCAGGAACATTAATTCTATGACAATTTTGGCCTCATGCATAGGCAGGCAAAACCTTCTTCAGTGGCCAGAAAAGGCGCTCAAGTATATATAGATTTGGGCAATTGGCAATCAACTAGTTAGTGAGCTAGAGGGGATATAGATGGAGCACTGACAATATTTGTTACATTATAATTTATAGAAACAATAGTACCTAAACAGTCCAAAAATACACAATAGTCTAGAAATAGGAAGGAAATACTGCCTTCTTAATTAATATGCTCTTTTTAGTTGCAAAGAGGAAATATTTGTCTCTCCGTATCAAAATTGTCTTTTACAAGAATACAAATGAAATTAATAATACAAATGAAAATCCCCTTTTGTCACTTCATTAATTACAAATACATAGGCTCACTTACTGTTAATTTTGTACTCTACTTACTAGTTTTTTAAATATAAAAAGTTTTTAAAAATTATTTTTGACTATAATATTAGAGTTAGCAAGTTCAAATTGCACAGAAAGTTACAAAATAAAAGTAAACATATCTTCCTTTGAAACTAGGGTATCTCCTAAATTTCTCTATAAGCTATTAATATTGCTTGTGATTTCTTCCAGAAAACCATATATATGTATGTTTGTGCATATATATACGTGTGTGTGTGTGTGTGTGTATATATATATCCTTTTTATTCTGCTTGGGATTTTTTTATGCTTCCTGAATTTTGGGATGCATGTCTTTCATCAATTTTTGAAATTGATGAAAAATTTTGCATTTCTGAAAATTCCCAACTAATATTTTTTTCAAATATTGCCACCTGAAATCCCAATTAGATATATTAGTCTGTCATTTTAATCCTCAATGTCTCTTCTTTCATAGTTTCCAAGTGTCTCTTTTTGCTTCATTAAACTTAATTTCTTCATCTTCTTCCAGTTAACTAATTCTCCATTCACCTTTCATCTGCTATTATTTTATCCATTGGATTCTTAATTTGAATTATTACTATTTTTTCTAGGTTTATTTATTTTCCTTTCAAATGTACTTGGTCTTCTTGAATAGTATGTTTTCTGCTCTCATATTTAATTTCTTAATTTTTAAATATACTTATTCTACAGCTTGGAGCCAATAATTTGATGCATAGAGGTCCTGGAACTCCAATAATGCTGTTTGTAGTTCCTCTTGCATCTTAGTCATGGGAAATTTTTGAATATACATTGTTGCAATTTTAGAGTGAGCAAATGTTAAGACTATCAAAATGCCATAAATTCCAGGTGTGTGTTTTGCGTTTGCTTTTGCCAAGTACCCTAAGGGATCTACCAGTGTGGGACAACTGTAAATTAATTTATCACCTTAGATAGGTAGTAAACCTTGCACTTAAAGCATCTGAGATGGAGGCCTATGATTATACTACTCATCATTACACAAGGGCATAGCTTTCAAATGTCTGAACTTTATGCAGGAGGTCTTAATTCCTGCTGCCTACCTCTCCCAGTTCCATAGCATTGTTTCCTGTCCTTGGATTCCTGCAAAAGTTCAAGACCCTGATTACTAAATTTCTAAACACACCCAGCCAGTCTTAGCTTCACTGTAGAGTAAATGACTGACTTTCAGGTCTTTTTAATTTATTTATTATTTAATTAATTAATTAACTCATTTTTTCAGAGACAAAGTTTTGCTATATTGCCCAAGTTGGAGTGCAGTGCTATTATGCTATTATTCACAGGCGCATTCATTATACACTACAGCCTGGAACTCTTGGCCTCAAGCGAACCCTCCGCCTCAGCCTCCTGAGTAACTGGACTTCAGGTGCACCCAGCCCTATTTTATTGTTGATCCTTCAAATTTCCTTTCCATTTTTGTGAACTCAATCCTACTTTTCATGTTGAACTGCCTTTTATTCAGCATTTCCATTTTGTAAAGGGAGGTTTCTCATAATATGTGGTATTTTATAGTGTGTGAAATATTTCAGTTCATCTGCTTTTTCCCATTTTTTGCCTGCTCTTAATCCTTATTATTAATCCCGTCCCTTAAATATCTCCTGTACTCTTTGTATATTATGTGCCCTTATATGCTTTTCTTTCCTCCATATTCAAGAAATCCATGATACAGTATTAAAATAAGGTTCTAATAAACTCCCTGAATTCATTCACATGTATTGTATTCACCTTTATACCACATCTGCTTTTACAGTCACAAACATTGAAAATATCCTACCCTTAATTGAGCTTCGCATGCTGTTGCTATCAGTTTGCTAAGACTTAATGAATAAAATAATAGGCTAATTCTTTGAAACCTCAAATGTGCTCTTAGGGTTAATTTGTAATCTTTAATTCATCTTTCACTACATTTTTAAGATATTCCTTTGCTCCCCCTATAGATCTCATTTCCTATTTCAATCTGAAATGATTTTCTTTAAACTGGTTTATCCATTATGGAATATCTCTGCATAATTAACACATTTCTCCCTCCCTTCTCTTATAAAATAATAATTTGTTTTACTAATCATTCCCTTTTATTTTAAATCTTCAATTGCTCTTTCTCCAACAGATCCCTCATCCTACTCTCTAATAGTTTGGTTAATTCTTTATAGTAACTGCTCTCCCAGCACTGTGGCAGACACTGGACCTACTATACAAAAACCATCACTAACCCCTTCTTCCTTACCTTCCTCCACAATAAAGACTAGCAGGCCAATAACTCAACTGTACATTCTCCCTTGGAGTCAGAAATAGCCATCCTACATGGTTGTGACCACTGTAACATTGTTAGAAACCCCTGTGGAGAGATTCTGCCATTAAACAAACAGGAAAGCTTGCCAGGAGAAATAACTTGTCTCCACCACTTCCACATTTTCTGCTTGGAATGTGGTTAAGCCTGGTGGAGCAGCACTGTCTTGCAAGAGTAAGTTGTTACCTTAAGAGAAAGGTGTAATGCTACAAAAAGTACGAAAGCACTAGAGACTTTGATATACAGAAAAGATATTAGAAAAAGCACTTGAGACTTTGATATATATATTTTAGCCACAGAACTTCCTAGATGCCTCGCTCTAACTTCTTAATGGAATAATAAACCACCATTTAAAAACAAACCATTTGAAAACTAGCAAACAAAAAACTACTGTAATATGGGTTTTGTTACTTGAAAAGCCAATGTAATGCTAATAAATACTTTTCTTTGGTCTCTCTCTTCCCGTACACTGAACTGACAAAAATTAAAACATCAAACAAATTATACATGCTTGCTGTCCCTATTTCTTCACCAACCATTCACACAAAGCAGTAGTCATAAACTGGTGGCCCTTAGGCATTTTAGTGACATGAGTGCTTGGCTCTAAAGAGTTCATATAAATTTTAAATTAGTTACCAACATTTAAGCATTAAGAAAATGTTAGCTTTCTGGATTTCTGGTTTCATAAAAAAATAAAAAGATAACATTGAACTGACTTATACTTCCTGAGAGCAACACTCAGATTGAATTGTTTAATGGATCCTTTTGAAATCAAAGTGAGCAACATAATAGAGAAAAGGCAATTTCAACAAATCATGTTGGAACAACTGGACTTTCACTGCAAAAAAATATATAATCTAGACATAGATCTGACATTCTTCACAAAAATTAACTCAAAATGGACCACAGACCTAAGCATAAAATGCAAAACTATAAAACTCTAGAAAATAACTTGGGAGAAAATCTAAATGACTTTGGATATAGAATTTTTTTTAGATATAACACCAAAGGCACAATCCAAAAAAGAAATAATTGATAAACTGGATTTCATTAAAATTAAAACTTATTCTCTGGAAAGACACTGCTAAAAGAAAGAGAAGACAAGCCACGCATTGGGAGAAAATTTTCAAAAGATACAACTGATAAATGACTGTTATCCAAAATACACGAAGAGCTCTTAAAGCTCAACAATAAGAAAACAAACAACAATATTAGAAATAGGCAAAAGACCTAAACAGCCGCTACACCAAAGAAAATATACAAATGGCAAATAAGCATATGAAAAATGTTTCACATCCTATGTCACTAGGGAACTGCAAATTAGAACAATGAGATACCACTAGACACTGTTTAGAATAACTAAAATTCAAAACCATGACAACATCTAAAGCTGGTAAGGATATAAAACAAGGGGAGTTTTCCTTTGCTGGTGGGAATGCAAAATGGTACAGGCACTTTGGAAGATAGATGGACACTTTCTTACAAAACTAAACATACCCATAACTCCAATTCTCACTGCCCTAGAAATGGCTCACCAATTTCTCCAAACCTGACCACTCTCAGGCATTAGTTCCATGTTACCAACGCCTGCTGGAATTCCAACTGAATGTTCTACAATCTGCAAAGTTCACATATCCAAAACCCAACTCACCATCTTGGCTACAAGGTTGGTCTTTTTTGTGTGTTTTCCTTCTTCCTCTTAATGACACCACCATCCTACAAGTATCCATTCACCCTGTAACTGATCTTTTGCATCTAATCCTTCCCAACCATTTCTATGAACCCACCATATTTGTGTCATTAATATCTCTTGCCTGTATTACAGCAGTAATGATATAGCCATTTTTAGTATCTTCCTTCTACAGTTCTTTCTTGATGCTTCTGCCACATTATTCTTAAAGTAGAAATTTGATAGTTACTCTCCCACTTAAATATTAATACTTTGACTGTTTTGCCACTGTCTAATCTTAGCTCGTATATGTTCTTCTATAGTCTTGCCCAAATATATCCTCCCAGGTTTATATTTCTGAGGTATTCTCTGAGCATTTCCCCCCAATCCTCATGCCCATTTTGTTTCCTGAGAGCCTCTTGTTATTATTCACTATCTTGAAAATGTCTTCCTTTCAGCTGCTACACAAACTGCTTATGCCCACACATGTTATTCAGGACCGAGAGCATCTTTTAAAATTTTAAACAGTTATTTAAATGCAGACAGTGAGACATGCCCTTTTCTATACATCAACAAAGTCATTCAATGCAGAGACGCTTCGGAGTGTAGCACAGAGTTGTGGATAAACTCACAAGCTCTGGAGTCAGATTGCTTTTATTCAAATCTCACTTTTACTACTTGCTTGGGTTTTTAAATCTGTGATTTGATTTTATTATCTGTAAAATGGGGACAATAATATAATCAAACATTCAGTGTTTTTCTGAGGTTTAAATGAATTAATACATGGCTATAGTCAGCACTAAGTACAGATTCAGTACCAGAAAGGAATAGGTAATCAATAAATGTAGCTGTTATTATTATTATATTCTAGTGAGGGAAATCAGACAGGAAACAAGTAGTTACATAAATAAGTGGGTGTCAAACAGCAACAAATGTAATGAGGGAATACTAAACCAAGTGAAGTGATTGATAGGAATTCTGGGTAAGAAGGCAATTAGATTGGATGGTCAGGGAAGACATCTCTGAACAGATAACATTGGAACACTGAGCTAAATTACCAAATATACCCAGTCCCCTAAAGATCCAAAGTCATGGTCTTCCAAGCAGAAGGAATTGCAAAGTGGTGTCATTGAACAACATGAAGGCCAGTGTGCCTGGAACTTTGCTGAGAAATGGGAACAGAGTCAAGAAATTAGATCAGAAAGATGTGCAATCAACCTGTCATGTAGGCCATTGCTGGTAACTGTTATGCTTTTATTATGCTTTTATTCTGAGGAGAAATGAAAGCCATCAGAATATTTTAAGAAAGGGTATAGCATGATCATACTGACTGCTGTGCAGAGGGCAAGGATGGAAGAAGGAAAACCAGCCAGGAGGCCACCGCAGTCAGCCAGGCTAGAGAAAATGACACTCGTCCTCTTTTGTAAGCTGGCAAAATGTCTTTTTTATTTTAGAAGTACAGTTATTTGATTATGAATAAGGTTGAATATGTTTTTGCCCATTTATTTGTCTTTTTTTTTCTTTTCTGGTAAGAACACTCAACGTGAGATCTACTGTCTTAATACATTTTTAAGTACACAGTACTATATTGTTAGCTATAGACATGTTATATCGCAGATCTATAGAACTTACTCATCTTGCATAACAGAAACTTTGCATCCATGGACAACAACTTCATTACCTTTTACAAACCAACTCAAAAAATACCTTTTTTGTTTTAGAGGCTCTCTTGATGCTGCTTTAAATCATCATGTATCTGTACTTTCTTTTTGGCACTGGATGCATAATAACTCCTTCGGGTGCACTTCTTCCTAAGTATCCTATAAGCTCCTTGTAGGCAGGATTTATATGATATGGACTTCTGTGTCTCCAATTTTGTGTTCTAACTGTCTTCTGGAGAAAGTAATTTTGTGTACTTATTTAGAATCAAGTACCAAAAAGGTATAAAAAATTTACAGCAAAATCTTTGCACTGCATTGATATATTTCTTTCAATATTTATTTGAAAATTAAATGTTGTGGAGATAAAAAGACATACTTTTTGAGGTTAAAAAAGAACAAATTAAGTATTAATTTCAAAAATCAGAGTTAAAAGCACACATTATTGAAGCTAAAGGTGTTGAAAATCAAATTAAGTAGTTCAGCTATGCTATATTGTTCAGAAAATAAGGTAGAGAATATTTAGGTTTCTACATTTCTCTACCAATAAGGTAGAGAAAATAAAACAAATATATGCTCTATTTAAAAGAGTAAGTTGTAAACCAATATACTCTATTTTGCAACATTTATGCAAAATGAATATGAGCAATTGTAGAGAGATTTGCTGGGGCTTCAGACAAAAGCAACCAGTTCGTTACTTTACAATAGAATGGTTTCATATGCAAGCTCTATATTTTTATATGTTGGTTCATTAAATGTTTTAGCACAACAGGAAGGATTCATGTCTATAAAGGTAGATCTTCTTAATGAGAGATAAAAGTACATTTTTGCATGAAGAAATTGGAAACTACATTAAAAAGATGAGACGTTTTTCTACTTAAAAATGTTTCTTAAATTTTTTGCTGAAGAACATCAGCCTAATATTGGTAAATACATGATGTGTTTAGTAGTCTAGGAAAGTTTTTTATGAAATGATTTTATTTGAGAAATTTTTAGACTCAGTTATACATATATAGGTACATCTATGTAAATGCCACACATAAATACAATTACAAGTTTATAAAAATAAAAGATGTACAAAGACTGGCAGACAATTCTGATAAGATAGTGAGGCAACAGGTTATTTTTCTTAATTCTCTAATTTTTATAAAAAGAAAAAATTTAAAATAAACATTTTTTTCACTTGGTTGACTACTTACATCTCTTAAGTCCCTTCATTATTCTTTAAAGAACAAAATCCGTTATAGAGATCCCTCTATATTCTATTGTAATCTGCAATCATATTCATGATATTGTGAAGAATAAAAAACATAGTGAGAAAGGTTGGAAGTCAAGCCTTGTATAATGTTCTTATCCACTATAACTTAACAAGAGCAAGTATAAAGGAAAACTACATTTAGAAATTCTATTTCTGTGGAGAAGACATTTGACAACTTTACTAATATGTACTCACAATTGGCCTGCTAGGACACATGATAGTCAATACATAAATGTAATTTGAGATTACAGTCTAAAATCCTGAAGACAACACATTTCAGCTGCTTGCTCGGCAGTGAGTTCTCTGATTATTACCAAAAGCCCTTCGTCCAATTTACTTGGCAACTGGCATTTGTTATCTCCTACTACAGGTATGGAAATTTTATTGGACTGATTCCCTCTCATACCTATAAATGTTATTCTCCCTACCCCATTACCTTCTTTTTCTGGAAAATTTCTGGAGCATAAGCAGTAAGATCAAATATGTTTATCCTTTGTTGAGGGTTGAAGGAAAGTTGTAGTTTCCCAAAGTTTAGCTGATCATCATATTTGAAGTTTTCTGTAAAGTGTATTACATAGTGAGGCCTTATCTTGCTGATAGGAAGAAAAGTTTTGTAGAGGAAATTCCTTAATAGATTATAACAACCTTGGTATTTTCTGTGGACCTTGTTTTAAGAATTTCCTTAGACAAAAACAGAGCATAACTTATCTAGTGTAGTTCTTTAAATGTTAAATTTTGGTCCCAGTGGCCATTTCTTCTTTCACAGAAGAAAATAAAAAATATTTTCTACCTTCTAAAGTCACAGAGGAACTGCATGAAATGAATGTGTATACAGCAACGGTGCGTTGTTCCATTTCCTTTCTTTGGATTCATCATCCTGTTCCTTTTTGCTGCCAACTCTGTCTTGCCTACCGTTTGCTTTCGACATTTTTGGGGGCTATCCACGGGGCATTTTTACTAATTTGATTCTTGCTTTCTGGTGATCTATTCATTCCATAATTTCACCAAGAAGTGCTAAAGACACTTCCAATTCAATAAGCCTAAACTGTGAACTATGATTTTCTGCTCGTTATTCTCTGTATATTTCCCACTATAAATATAGTCATCCAGACCAGAATCCTTGGAACTGTCTCTTCCTCTCCCTCCATTTCATGCTCTCCTCTTACTCGTCATTATATTTATTCTCTAAATATCACTCTTTCATCTCTCCATCATTATTGCTTTACTGAGGTCGCTTGCCCTTTCTGGCTTGACTATTTTGAATCATAACTGATCAGTCTGCTGGTAATAGAAGAGCTTTTCAATTCTACAAAGAGCTTTTTCACAGTCGGCAAAGTGATCTGTCTGCCTAAAGCATAAATCTAAATGTCATTTTCTTTCTGAAAAGTCCTTGATGGCTGCCCGTCGCAAACTACTTTTCATGGTACATGAGTCCTTAATAATCTGACTCCTAACTCCAAGCTCTGTCTTCCTGAGTTTATTACCAACTTTCCTCCCCCAATATATCTTGCACCAAGCCTTATAGTGGGGACAATCTAATCACAGCCCCACCACACAGTGCAATCTACTCAAATACAAATTCCAGGAGCACATTTGAATAGCCTAGCTCTGATCATTTGTTCAGCCTGCAGAGTGAATGTAATGTCTTCTAACTGAATCAAATGATGAAGCTGTAATTCCAGTAAAGGGTACTGGAAGCTCTTACAGAGAAAAAATGGATAGGCAATCCAAAGCAAACAAATCCCTCAAATAAAAATTTAAAAATATATATATGTCCACTATTCCATAGGCCATTAAATATTTTCTGTAAATAGTTTAGGCTTTTTGATCCATACAATCTTTGTTTCAGTTATTCAACTTTCCATTGTAGCACAGAAGGAGCCATACATAGTACATAAAGAAATGGATGAAGTTATGTGTCAGTAAAATTTCATTTGCACAAACAGGTGATGCGTGAGGTTTGCCCTGTGAGTTGTAGCTTTACAATTCTTGCAATATCCCATAGCATTATGACTTCAAAGCATTATACCTATGGATCAATTAAAATATTGTTATATGTTTAATAAGTTATGATGAGAAACAGAAAAAGTTATATAAAACTGTTTGATATCTTTCAAATGAATATAGGAATTAGATGGTCTCTATGAACAGAAAGGGACAACTAGAAGGAGAAATTAAGCTGAAAAAAATGAGATGAAAAGACAATTAAAAGGGGTAAAAAAATAAAGATGGGGTAGGAAGTATTTCAAGACGCCGAAATTTTAATGATAGACTTATTGTCTACTTTTTAAACAAAACAACAAAACATAACAATGGCCAAGTCTTCAGCCACAGAAGAAAATCTGCAAATAATTCTTCTAGTAGGTAATACAAAAATATAAAGGAAAGCTACAACATACAGGAACTAGAGAGTGAACTTGAAAACATTTCTGCCTCTGAGAAAGAAATCAGAATAATTTTCTTAGAAATAACTTTTAGACCTTAAAAATAAATAAGCAAAAACTGAAGAATCTGAAAATCATGGGAAGAAAATGCACAATAATGTTTTTAATTTTAGAAATACAATCTTAGAAAATAGTGTAAAATGAAAAAAGTCAAAGAAGATATATTGTTTTAAAATCAAAAAATGAAGAAACATATATGGCAAAAAGTACAAGAATAATTATAAAGGGAATATTATGTAGTCATGAAATAAGATGATACTTTTTAAAAGTCATGTGGAAATGGTATACTATATTTTTCAATTAAGAATCCCCAAATATAAAAATTTTGTATGTTAAATTTCAACTACTTAAAAATTTACCAAATGAAATAGAACAAAAAGATTTATGCTTAATGTTGGCATGTTGCCTTGGACTTCTAACATGGGTGTTTTATTTCTGATTTCTTCCTTTTTTTGAATTTTTAAGGAAAGACAAGTAAAAAACAGAAATCAAAACTAACAAAATATACATATGTATTTTCAATCGGGTAATCAAATAATTGAGTGTAAAATGATCTAAAGTTTTGGAAACTAGGGAAAAAATGAATTTTAGATTCCATTTTCAAAAACGAATGTGAAATAATGAGGAAAAAAGAAAGATAATTGGAAGAGACAGGAATTTTCAGATGATTAAAGATTTTCTTAAGTTCTATATTCCTTTACTTAATTATATTCTAACATATTTAATTTCCATTATGATAAGTAAACATACAGGGCAGGAGATAACAAAAGTCTGTGAGGTGAAAATACATGTTACACCTCCTACCACTCTTTTTGTCTTCAATATAATACTAAAGGATATACTACAAAGTTGCATAAAAAACAATTTTACTCAGAACCTGAAAAATTTGAGTCAGCACTTCAAAGCTTTGACAGTGTTTCCCTGCATAATTTAATTGAAAATTTCATATTGAATCCAACTGAATAGCATCCTCTTGGCCTAGAACTATATCCGTATCTAACTTCTGCTCAGGAATTAATGATCATTAGTGATGTCTTTCAGACCAGATGTAAAGGCAAATGAAAAATCTCTTCTTTTCTACACATCGACTTCCTTCTCTCTCCCCTGCCTCTTTTGTGTCAGGCAACATGATATAAGGATTTAATTCAGGTCAATCTCTTACTAATCCACAGCGTGAAGCAGAAAGCAGTATTGCTAAGGGGTCTGTACCAGTATTTAAGCTTGCTTAATTTTCCAGTAAGCTTTAATATCATCGCTTAAGACCTAAGAATCAATAATGAGGGGCTCATCTTCATAAAGTCACTTGAAACATAAGTCTTTTTGCCAGTGAGACATTTTTCATCAGCCCTCTCACCCACTCTACTATCCTACAAAAGCATATGTGTCATGTTTGCCTTCTTTGAAATAGAAGCAAATTCTTTATGTCAGAGCATTGTGCACGAGAAGTTCACTTTTTTCCAACTGAGCTATATTTAGGGACGAAAACACACAAATGGAATAGAAACAGGATTTCATTTTTCTAAGTATGGAGAACAATGAAATAAATTATATACTTTATAAATACTATCATTGGCTTTTGGAGTTTTTGTCCTCTAGAACAATTTGAAGTATGCATAACATAGGCTGAATGGTATTCTATCTAGAAGTTAGAGGATTTAGTGGTGAGTTGTTTTTTAAATATATTATATTTTAACAGAATGTCACAGGGGTTTTTGTTTGTCTTTAACCATGAGTTTTGTAAAACATTTGAGAGAGATCTTTTTGTTTCAAAAAATGACAGCATTCTAAATGAAATTAGAATCCCAAAATTAAAAAATACACATTTGTACACATATACAAACATGCACACATGTGCATGCACACATACACACACAAGCATGCACATAATTTTTGTCATTTTAGAGAGAAAAAATAATATTAAAATATAAAGAGTTACAGTAATATTCTTATAACCCCGAGCTCTACCCCTACTGGTATCAGCAAGCCATTTATGATTTATGATAGGATAGTGTCAAAAGATGATGGTATCCTATATGTAGGAAATCACACAATTAAGTTGATGTTTTGCAAATAACAGATGGCCTTTAGTCACTTTTCAGGGAATGACATGACGAAAACAAACTTTAAAATCTAGTACAATTTGTAGGTCGCATTCATTATATTAGTCCCTAGTTTTATGTTTTACAATGTATGATTGAAATAAAGATATTTACTTATAATTCAAACATATATTATATTACAGAATAATTTGCATATAATTTACAAATAAATATACATATGTCAGAGGGTTCTCTGCTCCCTTATGCTTCTGCTTCCTGACAATGATAGAAAGCAAAAAAACTGAAAATAAGAGGCGAGTGTTCAATGAGCTGCTGGAGGAAGAGGCCCTGGGAAATGTGATATTTGGGAAAAGACAGGAGCAAAAATATGGGATCAAGGAAGATCCAGCAAACAACTAAGCAAAAATTCATCAACTTCAATATTATATATAAAGTCAACAAATCAATTGTTTTAAAATAAAGTTTTAATCATTATAAATTGTAATGCTCCCAATTATGCTTAAGCTGTTTCCTGTAACTGTGCTAAAACATGTATTTTTGGTACTTCTTTGAAATTAAATTAGCCATATATATATATATTTGGATCAGCAATGACGTATACTACAAAGGTGTAATGATGTAGACACTTAGGAAGCATTGATTAATCTTCATCATTGTCTCGTGTGTTCTAGGCTTTGAATCATATGAATTTCATGTGTATATTGCTTTAATACATATTTGTATATAATTCTAGACCCTTCCTACTGATATATATTTCTATATTTCTATTCCTGTGACAAAATTTACTGTTTTACCTAAAATCATATCCATTAAATTTTAATATCTGGTAAGAAATGTCCATTCACTTTTTAAAAAAAAGGATATTGGCATTTCTTTTGTATGTACTCTGCACATAAACTTCAAAATAATTTTGTACAGCTCTCGACAGAAATCCATTGTTATTGTAATTGCAATTGCATCACACTTTCATATTAATTTGAAAAGCATTTTTATTTTTCTAATATTAAAATTTCCATCCAGAATACAGCATATTTTGCTATTTACTTTATTCAGTCTTTGTTTGATGTTTTCAATAAAATGCACTTTTTTTCATTTAGGTCTTCCTTTTCTCTTGTAAGATTATCTCTAAGTATTTCACATGTTTATTACTATTGTTATTTTATAGATAATGGGAAAGGTAATTTTTCTTTTCTATGTTTACACAGTTACTTCAAAATAACAACTATTAGTTTGTATATTTATCTTACATCCAGGTACTTATCAAATGTTAACGTTTTTTATACTATGTTAGGTTTTGTACAGTCATTTTTCTATACTATGTTAGTCATTTACTATCCTATGTTAGGTCTTGTACAATCATTATATCTGTAATAAGGTTTAAAATGTATACTAAAATAGCACTGTGGAATTTCCACTATAGTATTTAAATGTGAATAACAATTTTAATGTGTGGCAAGTAATTTTTTTTAATTTCTGATTTGACTTGAATGTCTGAAAAATCCCTAAAAGCAGACAATTAATAGATAACATTATTTGGGGAAACACTATGGTTAAACTCCCCAGACAACCTGGGAATTCTCATATTTGAAACTTTATGCCAATCAAAACAATTCATTGACTAGTGAAATATATATGTATATATCCCCCAAATATGTCTTTTATGTTTATTTTCTTACCTTCTGTCCTCTAACAGAAATACAAAAGTTTGCTTTCAAATTTATCTGGTATCATATTTCATAATGCTGTTGTTAATTATGGATAACACATTTAAACCATGTGTTATTTATGACAATCTAATTTCTACATTACTCATTTTGCTTTCTTAATTTTAATTTTCTTTCCTTCCCTCTCTTCCTCTTTCCTTCTTTCCTTCCTGCCTTCTTTCTTCTTTGCTTTCTTTCTGCCTCTCTCTTTTTTTTGAGACAGGGTCTTGTTCTGTAACCCACGCTGGAGCAGTGGCACAATCTTGGCTCACTGTAGCCTTGACCTCCTAGGTTTAAGTAATCCTCCCCCCTCAGCCTCCTGAGTAACTGGGACTACAGATGCACATCACCATGTCTGACTAATTTTTAAAATATTTTCGTAGAGACAGAGCCTCACTATGTTGTCCAGGATGGTCTCAAACTTCTGGCCTTACGCAGTCCTCCCACCTCGGCCTCCTAAAGTATTGGGATTACAGGTTTGTGCCACTGTGCCCAGTCTTGATTTTCATTTTCTAATAATAGATGCTTGTGGAATTTCACACTCTTTAGCATGCTAAATTAATTTCTAAATAAAAATCTGACATCATTCTCAGCCAGACATCACTCCCCTTAATGGCCTTGGAAAATAACTATTTTAGTCTTATTTAATGTTTGACTTAATTAACAGTCATCTAGTTGCATTTAATTTAGGATATCGCTTAAGAGATTAATAATATTTTAAATAACTTGTCAGAGAAAATTTCTCAGCCATCTAGAATTTCACTTTAAAAAATCTGAAATATAGACATTGTGAGCAACATGAAGATAGAAAGTCAAGGCAGGGCAAAGGCACTAATCAGAATTAATGCACGGTAGGATTGCAAGTTTGTATAGGATTCACCTAACCATCTTTGTTCCATTAAGACAGAAGAGAGCATGATTATTAGCACTAATTTTATCTTCTTATTACTATCATAGATTTATCTGGCACTTATTAACTTTTGATAGAAATAAATACACAATTTGGGAGGCCGAGGTGGGAGGATCACTTGAGGTCAACAGTTCAAGACCAGCCTGGCGAACATGGTGAAACCCCATCTCCACTAAAAATACAAAAAAATACCCAGGCGTGGTGGTACGTGTCTGTAATCCTAGATACTCAGGAGGCTGAGGCAGGAGAATCGCTTGAACATGGGGAGCATAGGTTGCAGTGAGCTGAGATTACATCATTGCACTCTAGCCTGGGCAACAGAGTAAGACGCTGTCTCCAAAAAACAAAAACAAAAAAACAAAAAAAAAAAAGGGAAAGAAATATGCAAACCAAAATTGTACAAAACGTGTTTTTGAAGAATGCTTACAAATTGAGGACACCTGTGTCCCTATTATTTAGGTGATCTGAACAATATTGTCACTTTTTAATGAAATACTTTTAACACACATGAGATTAGAACTGAAAAATATGAACATACTTTTATGCTGTTAATTTGTAAAGTCAGTATCTAGCTGATGATTCAGATGATCTTTTTAAATTATTTCATTTATTTTTGCAAATCAAAAATGACACCATGCAGATATATTAGATACATTCATATTTTTTAGAAAACAGTACTCTATAAAGGTAAGCTATTAAGCATTTTAGCAAGTAATTTAAAAATCATTTGTTTCCTGCCTATTTATCTATTTAGTATATGTATTTTGGTTTAAAGTTGAGAATTTAGTTGAACAATTTTTTTTTTTTTTGAGACGGAGTTTTACTCTGTCACCAGGCTGGAGTTCAGTGGCCCGATCTTGGCTCACTACAACTCTGTCTCCTGGGTTCAAGTGATTCTCCTGCTTCAGACTCCTGATTAGCTGGGCCTACAGGCTCACGCCACCACGCCCAGATAATTTTTGTATTTTTAGTAGAGATGGGGTTTCACCATGTTGGCCAGGATGGTCTTGATCTCTTGACCTCGTGATCTGCCCACCTTGGCCTCTCAAAGTGCTGGGATTAGAGGCATGAGCCACCATGCCTGGCCTTACCAATTTTATGATTAAAATCACCAAGAAAGAATCACTGTTTTAGCTGCAAGAATACTTAGTATAAGCATATGGATTGGCACAAATAAGTTCTTTATCTTCCAGTGGAGAAACTTCTTTAGCACTGATGTTCTTCTTATTTGTAATGACTTAGTATGTAAATCATAAGGATTTTGATTTACAATGATTTTTAGACTACATCATACTCTAAATCATATTACTTCAAAACCACATTAGTAAAATATTAATGCTCATTTAATAAACCTATTAAATTGTGTATAACAAGAATAAAAACGTATCTAATTAGAAAGTAATTTTTTTATTCTCAGAGTTTTCATCAATCTTCTTAAATAAATATGCCTATGGTATAAATACACTTATTCGTTAGATCATATTCCTCAGTGTCATCCTAAAGCAGTCAACTGTATTGTTTATTGACAGCAAAAGAAATAAGCATATTTTGGGTTTTTTCTCTCATACTAATAGTTCCTATGCATATTGACACAATTTGTTTTTTGTTTAATGATTATCATACACAAAGCTAGATCAAATTGGCACAATATAGGAAGAATTTTGTTATATGAGAAGACATTACAGAATGAGAGAGTTTAGGTCTGTATGTGATTAGAGAGAAAAATCCAGTTCACTTGTTTTGATTATTGAAGCTCAAGATTACACAATTAATTAGCAACCAAACTGTAGATTTTGCTACTATAGTGCACACATTTAAAAATAACATAGAACAAAGCTCTTCTGTTCTTTCTTTGAGATAGGAAAATCCTTAAAAGGTGGTTAACTGAACCAGGACAGTGTAAGGCGCCGGCTTCACTATGTGCACTGAGATCACAGGAAGAAGGTGCAGAAATCCTGGGGGAGAGGAGTGGAGCACTTGAGACCAGCCTAGAGGGAAGGACTGCAGGAGTCTAGAGAAGCCCCTTGTCCTACAACAGTTCAAAAGTTATGCTGCTGTCCATGGACATTTGGGTTGTGAAACATAATGAAACATTATGCAGTCTTTAAAAACATCCTATTTGAGGATGTTAAACAGGCGCGGTGGCTCACACCTGTAATCCCAGCACTTTTGGAGGCCGAGGCGAGCAGATCGCCTGAGGTCAGGAGTTTGAGACCAGACTGGCCAACATGGTGAAACCCTGTCTCCACTAAACATACAAAAATTAGCCGGGTGTGGTGATGGGCGCCTGTAATCCCAGCTATTCGGGAGGCTCAGGCAGGAGAATCACTTGAACCCGGGAGGCGGAGGTTGCAGCCAGCCAAGATTGTGCCATTGCACTCCAGCCTGGGCAACAAGAACGAAACCCCACCTCAAAAAAGAAAAAAAAAATCGTATTTGCAATAACATGGATTTACATATTGGACATTATGCTAAGTGAAATAAGCCAGCCTCAGAGGGCGTTTACTGTATGATTCCATTTATACAAGGTATCTAAAGTAGTCAAATTCATAGAAGCAGAGAATAGAATTTTGGTTGCCAGGGGCTGAGGGGAGAGGGAAATGGAGAATGGTTTTTCAATGAGTATAAAGTTTCTATTATGCAAGATGAGTAAGTCCTGGAGCTCTTCTCTACAACATAGTACCTATAGTTAACAATGCAGTGTTGTGCACGTTAATAAAAGAGGATAGATCTCATGTTAAGTGTTCTTACAACACACATACACACACACACACACACACAAGAACACAAAGAAATTTCTGGAGGTGCTGAATATATTTTGCATCTTGGTCAAGGTGATGGTATCAAGGGTAAACGTATATGTCCAAACTCATTAAGAAATATGTGGCCAGAAGTGATGGCTCACACCTGTAATCCCAGCACTTTGGGAGGCTGAGGTGGGAGGATCTCTTGAGCCCAGGAATTCAAGACCAGCCTGGGCAACAAGGAGACCCCATTTCAAAAAAAATTTTTTTTAATGAAAACAAGATGTATATATTAAATGTGTGCCATTTGCATATTAATTATAACACAATAAAGCTAAAAAATAAAAGGAAGTAATGTTGCTGGATGTGATACTAGGTGTTTATACTGCCTCATAACATCCTTCCTTCTTTCCTTTCTTCCTGTCTTTCTCTCTCTCTTTCTTTCTTCCCTTTTTTGTTAATTGAGAACTATGCTTTTCTAAGGACCAAAGTAAGTCTTTTACATACATTACTTAATCTAATGCTGACAAATCATGTGTGAAGTATGGATAAGTGAATTGCAGCATAGAGAGCCTAAGAAACTTGTCCAAGGTAACAATGTTAGAAAGTGCCAGAAACAAAATTTTAACCCCGGTGCATATGAGTTCAAAAGTTCCAGAACCCCTCAAAATATCATGGATTCTATAGTGGTGTAGTCTATATTATTAAGTTAAAATTTTAAATTAGCATATAAAATATTAACACATATAACTTCAAATTTATAAAAGGTTTTCCAAAAGAACTGGAAAAAAAAGAAAACATTTTGTTTAGATGTGGAAAATGAGTAGCTTGAAAGTAAAGCCAAACGACAACAAAAACAATGACAAAAATCTGTATGTTGTAATCATATTTTTCTAATTTGTTCAAGAGTAATACATTTTAAAATTCTGTGTACTGTTCCAGTTAGGCAAAGCTTACCACAAAATTAAAGTAACACATATTTAGGAACATATAGGCATATTCTCACACTGCATAGTTGTCAGGAATAACGTTAAATCAGTTGACATAAATTATTTTACTATTATTTTTTACAACGTGAATATATTTCATTTCAGAGTAAGTATTTCAATATGATGTTAAAGGTTATTTATATTGACAGCTTTTCTGCCTATTGTGTAGGATGTAATAATTTCTAACCACAAAACTTCTGTCACAAGGCTGACAATTTTCTCAAGGCTGAAACTTCCTGGTTTTAGGGTATGAGAAATTTTCAACTTAATTACTCCCTTGCTCCGTATTTAGGAAATCATTCAAAATCCGTTTCCTTTCCAAATCAAGGTTCCTAGGGTTTAAATTCCTCCAGCATTGATGTAGGCTTGACTCCTGCATTATCACTTGTGAATTTCATATACATGCATATACCTGGCCCACCCTACTATACTATTTAATTAAAATCTTTTGGTGTAAGGAAAGGAGATATGCATTTTTATTATTTTCTCATGTGATTCTGATGCAGACAAAAGTTTGAGAAACAACATCTGTGTGTTGAAGAACTTGAGACTGCAGACCTGAGATTTTGAATGTGTGATCACCAAACTGTAGGGAAGCCAAGGAGGGACATGGTAAGAAAGGTCTCTGGATCCTGGGGAATCAGCTCATTTAGATTTAAAAATAATCAGAATAAATAACAGAGAAGGATAGAGAGACAGAGGTTAAGAGTGGGCCAGGAAATAAGTTATATATTCTGGTTCTGCTCTTTCTAATCTGTGTGTTTTAAGCAAGTTAGTTAACATTTTTATGATTAAAGTGAGGATATGGAAGTAACTAATTTATAAAATTTTGTGTCTATATGTTTTAAATTCCTTGATGTATAACATGAACACTTACTAAATGTTCGTTAAATATTTCCACTAATATATATGCAGTCTTCCATCCTTCAACCCATCCATGCAGATTTAACTAGTATCTGCATCCTAAAATGTGTGAAGTTCCGTGCTATGTTATCAAAAAACAATAATAATAAAATCTAGACATAACATTTCTTCCTTTAGAGATCTTAGACTCTTGGAAAGAATATAGATACTAGTCAAATAACCATACATATATTAAATAACATCTGTGATCATACATGTATTAAATAACATCTGTGATAAATCTAGAAAAGGAGAAGTGGATGGAGTCAAGGGCATATGTAATAAGATAATTTGATAGGTAGAGGACAGTAAATGTTTTCCTGAGAAATCTAAAGGAAGAAGAGGAGTTAAGAGGGTGAAGACGGGACCTTTTCAACAGGCAGCAGCATGTTCATGGCCTTGGGGTTACTATAAATGCCTGTTTTGTTTGGGTGACCAGACTGGCTGAGTATTTTATCTTTAATTGTCTCTATATTTTACATTAGGACTTTTGATCAATATTTGATAGTGGAGAAAAGTGAGGCTTAGAAAAATTAACAATGTAAGCAAAGTCACATGTGACGTATCAAGTAATAGACCCAAAAGTGGAAATTCCATCAGTTCTGCTTCAAAATCTATGCTTATTTTCTCCATTTGGGCATAAATGGGTTTTAGGGTAGAAATGAAGCTAAAAGACTCTCCACAATTAGTAGGAAGAGAGTTAGACATCAAGGAAGAGTAAGAGTTATGAGATTGAGAGAGAGGAGAAAAGGAGAAAGAAATACTAGATTATGTCTGCTTAAATATCAGCATTTTGCTTTGGGCACAGATATACTCATTTATGATGACAGATAAATAGATGCTATTGAGGCTCCTTATTTCCTACTTGGCTATGCTAGATAAGAATCCATGTTATCATAAACTATGATAACATGATAACAGTGGAATCTTTAATTCTATGTATTGTTTCTCAACTGCCGCTATATTGTAGAATCACCTGATGAGCTTTTAGAAAAATATATCAATGTCGGGTCCATTCCAAGACAATCTAATTGTTCTAGGTGAGGTGGGGTCTGGATATCAGTACTTTCTAGAACTTCCTCAGTAAATCTAATGTGTAGCCAAGGATAAAACCAGTGTTCTATCACACATCACACAGTACACATTACAATATATTAGATTAATTAATCTAGTTATGTACTGAAAGATGACAAATACAGTTTTGTATGTATTTGTATTTTGAATTATCATAAGATAATTAAATTATGTTGTCCAGGAGGCAATTAGAAGTAATGGATGTTATTAAAATTATTTTGGTTTATATTTTATATTTCATAAATCTAAATGAATATTTAGATTTAGTGATTTTTACAACATATCTTTTGCCTTGCCATTAAAGACTACCTATCATTAATAGAATTTTTTGTCATTATCACTCATTTTTATTCCAATTGATAAAATGAGGATTTAAAATAAATGTTTATGTATTCCTTTTAAGTAAAATCTTCAGACATAGCATTACATTAGTAATTAGAGTTCTCTTACTGTGAGTTCTCTGATTAAAATATTTAATGCTAAGTATTAAGAGAAAGATAGTGGATTTATTTCCTATTTTCCAGAAAACACATGATTTGCATTTTCTAGATTGGTGATGAGTTTCGAAGTTATCAGTTTTCTATAAACAACGACAAAAAGAACACACTTCTTGATATAAATAGATGTGAAAAAATAACCTAAATTTCAATTCAACATAACTGAAATTTCAGTTGCTTGAAATGTTTTTGGAGATTTGTTAAGTGTGATACACAAAGTGCTATATACAGTGTTCCAATCTGCATGGGTTACATTGACCAAAATGTTTATGGCTGATAAATCATATTCTTATGAACTCATGTGACTTTCTATTCCTAGCTAATGATTAAGACATTACATTTCTCTCTTCCTCAAAGGAAATGTAAACCAGGCTTATGCCACCTTTAATGCTTTAAATATTGTGACTGAATTTTAAACACTTCCATTGTTTGCTTAATGAGTTGCTTGGTACTGTTCAGTCCTCACATCTGCGGCCTCTCGGTCCCCATGTGCAGGCCGAGCTCCGCTTGGTTCTAAAACCATTTAACTGGTATGATGGAAAAGTAATAGAAGATCTACAAACACTTGGTGACTCTATAAAGCATCAGCACTAATCCTGGTAATGGATATTTTTCCTCGTTCATCGTTCATGAACCCTCATATTTTCTACCAATTCTGAGAATTTGGTAAAGAGCTGAAACCTTGCATTGGTTCCCTATGGAAGCTTACAATTAATCTAGGGCCGAAATTGTAGTCATTATGTCTAGAGTTGTCACCATATACCCACCTGCCTGAGCCTCCACTGTGCCCCTGAGTACCCAGCTTTTGGTCCATACATCCAAACTTCCTCCTCTTGTTTACTACTGAAGCCTTCTTGAAGCATTCATGTTCCCACTGCAATAATATATTTATACTTCTTGTCATTCCAAAGGAGAGTTGAAGGAAATGGGACTATCTCTTTTCTGTATCCTACTGACCAATCCCATGGCTGTCAAAATACTAATAGAAACATTATATATTAATTAATGTGTACCCAATAAAAGTATATCTACTTGATATTTTACTTGTGGCTGTAATTCTATATCTTGTTAATGTAATGTTTTCAGACAAAAATGCATATACACAAAAATCTACACAGATTTTAGTGGTCGCTATATTATGAATAATATTCTAATTGCTCTTTAAAATAAAGAATAACAGAGAAAAATAAAGAATAATTCTTCTGTAACATTCTTTCACACTTCTCTAAAGCTTCTTAAAAGAATATAATTTCCTTATATCTTGCACAGATGAAGGGATTTATTGATAATTTTGATTCATTCACATATCATTATATGGTTTTAAAATGTCAACTAGTATCTTTTAATGTAAAAGAAATACAGTGATTTCAACTTTAAGACAAATTTACAAATACATGCAATTTTAAACATTTTGAAACATCAAAAACCACATTTCTATTCAGAAGTGCTTTTATAGTTACTTACATTCAACATTTAAAATGTTAAAATATTTTTAAAATATGGCTCAGTTATTTTATATATATATATGTCTCAGTATTTCACTTGTTTTGACTGTAACTAATGGATAACTTGTTTTGAGAAAAGCATATTGTAAATTACACTTGCCTTACTAAAAGATCTCAGATGTTTGCAAGTACAAAATGGAAAATTATTCAGTGATGGATTCTTTATTTTTATTTTGACCTTCATTAACAAAAGTAGTTCTAATTGTCACAGTTTTTTGACCTACAATGCTTATCTTTTCAGGTTTTCTCTGTGATTGCTAAAGCACATTTAATTTTTGTAAACAAATTAGAATCCACTTAATACCCTATGATCAGCTGAATAATTCATGTAAGTCTTCCTCCGAGTGTTAACAAGCACCATGCAGGTCAGGAACTGTAGCTCCACTCCATGTTTTTAAAACATTGATTTTTAATTGTGCTCAAACCTCAATTTATGCAATTAAATTCCACATACACATTTTCTTTATTTTCAGGAAGAATAAAAATATTTAAATAAAAATAACTCCCTAAATTGATTTCAATGTACAAAATAAAGAACTTTTAGACCTTGGACTATAGAGTTCATCTTCCCAAAAAGATGGTAAAAAGGAAATACATTAAGGGTTATAAGCAGGGACTTCAGCTTTAGTCTACAGAGTTTAAAAGTAGTTGTGGGGATACAATATATATTTTTTAGATAAATAAAAAGGCAGGAGTATGGCAGGCAATGCTGCAGGTGACATCTACACATTTACACTGCCTGAGCTAAGGGATGTTTCTAAATGAAACTTCAATGAAAAATATCCTTTATTAAAATAGATCAATGTTTTGTCCAGCAGTTCTTAGATGATCCACTTGTTACTGGTAATTCCAGAAAAACAGAGCATTGTTCAGAACCTGAGGGAAAGCAGGTAGAAGAGGTTCATGGACACTGGGTAGTGAGCCAAAGCTGGAGGAAAGGTGCCCAGTACGCAGTTAAGAATAAGCAAGTGCTAGCCCCAAGCGTTCCCCTCTGCTGCTAAAGTGTGCATTTTAGGTCTTCTAAGTTCCTCATCTTAGATCTTTAGGTCTTTCTCTCCACTTCTAACCTCAGACCTCAAGTATAATTTCTCATTTGCACAAAATACTGAATGCAGCATTTTTACTTTTGTAGACTGAAATCAATCTCTCTCTCTCTATATATATATATCTCTCTCCTCTTCTTTCTCTCTCACTTGTCTTATTTAATATTTGGTGTTGACATTATGACATGGACCCAAGTGATCACTACTACTTTTTTACTCTGAAGTGTTTTAAACAAACAATGCATTTCCTAAGGAAGTTGTGTAGAATCTGTGTATTCCTTAGCCCTTCTCCATTGCACGTGGTAATTGGGGGCAGCCATACGGGTAGATGCCATAGGGATCACATGACACAAACCTAGTACTAAAACCTGTGAGGGACTGGGTGTGAAAATGATCAAGGTGGCAATTTATTTGCATCAATATTTCAAACTGGCTGTGAGCTACTGGTACCAATAACACCCTGAAGTAAGTGTTTGAGAAAGGAAGGTATTCCCAAATATACTACTTATTTGGGGTATTAAGAGGGACTATAATTACTTTTGTAGTATTAATCAAGTAAAACCCTGCTTTCTTACAGATGATATGGAAAGAATATATAAAATAAAATAAAGTAAAATTATGAAACAAATTATTGATTTTATCAACGTTTTCATTTGAAGGTTTATATAACAGTAAACCAAATTAGAATAACATTAAATAATGTAATTTTTAGTCTACCCAACTCCCAAACTTATTTTGAATAAACCATTTTAGAAGTGACTTGAATTATTAATAGCACTAATTAATGGCTGAAATTAATGCAGTATACTTTTTGTTTTTCAGGAAAAGATTTATAACACCTAAAGCTTAGTCTCATATACTCTGTAAAAGATCACCTGACATAAGTTTTAAATCAATAATATTTTGCTACAACTAAAATACATTAGCTTAAATTTACTTGTTTTTGCCAAAAATGTTGGTCTCCTGAAAAGCTAACTTTCTAAGGCTATTTTCTCAGACTTCAGTAAGAGCCAATAATTCTAAATTAAGTAATACAAAAATAAATGACACCCAACAAACAAAACACTGTCAGAGCAATACTGAAACTCACCCCCATACCTGTCTTCTATGCTCCCCGTTGTTTCCTGGTCCCAAGTATGGGAGGCAAAAACAAGTAAATTGTTTTTGCCAAAAATGTTGGCCCTCATAAAAGAGGTCCACAGAGAGGTCTGCTCTTTCTTGTCCTTTCACCTTCCACCATGTGAGGACACAGCATCCCTCACCTTCAGAGAGTGCAGCCCTCACCAGACAAACGAACCTGCCAACACCTTGGTCTTTGACTTCCCAGCCTCCAGAATTGCGAGAAATAAATTGTCTGTTCTTTATAAATTACACAGTATTGGGTATTCTGTTATAGCAGCACAAAATGAATTAAGGCACAACTATACATCAAAATGAAAAAATATAGGTTTTTCTGTCATATTTAAAAGATATCGCTTTTTAAAAATTAATAATACTGAGATAGATGGCTTGAGATTTGTTGTGTTAGCAAAGGCTTTAAAACTGTTATGCCCAGTTTGGTCATGTAAACTAGGCTCTTTATTCTTTACTAGTATATGTATAAACTATAATAATTTGACAATCTGTATCAAGAATCTTAAAAATATTCATCCTTTTAACTAAAGAACTGAATTTTAAGGAATGCACCATAAGGAATAACTCAGAGATGGGCAAAAAGATATACCTACAAGAATATCATTTACAGCACAATTTCATAATAAAAAAGGTAATGACCTAAATAGCCAGTATTAAATGAATATTAAATACTTAAACCATACATATAATAGAAATATATACCATTAAAATATATCAAAATCTCTGGGAATATTTTGTAAAATAAGAAAATCATCATGAGTATTATGAAGTGAAAAACGTGATATAAAATTATGTAAGCTAAATTAAGTTTAAGTAATTTATTCATTCATCAACCATATACTGATACCTAGTATATAATACATGCTGAGTTAACAAAGATGACTAAGACAGTTTTTGCCTCAAGAAGTCCACATTTTAATGATAAGGGTAAGAGATACCTAAACAATAAAGTACCCAAAATCATTACCAGTAATTTGGTGGAGGCACACACTGAATACACAGGTGAAAATAAAAATTGAGTATTGTTGTTAAAGTGCTGACATAAGTCAGGGAGGAGAATCACAAGAGCTTCATAGAGCAAGTGGTGTTTGAACTGAATCTTGACAGGAGAGTAATTTTTGGATTCTGTAATCTTCTACTATTATAGTTGTGGCTGTCTGTTGCTTATCTGTCAGGCACTTCAAAGATGATATTACATTTTACTCCTCACAAGGATCTTTCTTTTTTTGTGTGGTTTCCCATGAGTGTAAACAAAAGCATAGTTCACTTATTGCGGGAAGATTTTCATAGCCTTATGGTCACAGGCTTCGGAATGTATGAAATTTTATTTTTTTGTGAAAAGGAGCAATAAGAATTAACTATGGTAAATATTTCAGTAAGCATTATTGTATCATTAGGTAAGCCAGAGCTAAGGCACTTTCTAAACTCAAAGGAACTATTTTAAGTAATTTTGGAACTGGCTTACTTGCTTAATTTCTAGGCCTAATGTGTATACTAACAACATATTTCTTACATACAAATGTTCATTGGTTTTCCTGCTAAGGCCCACAGTTGAGTCTTATATGTACCAAAGCATAAATGGTGTGATACGTGGTTCAAGATAAATAGAGCTGAGAATTGTATCTAATATTTGATTTTATTCTATATTTTGGGGTTCAAGTTGAAGGTAGTGGTTCTAGAACAATGGGCTGTATAAGAAATTTAAACAAAGTAACCATTTGGTCAAATGGCATGAAACTGAGGAACATGAAAAAGTATGGGATAGGAACAAATCAGCATTTGGAACTCAAGCAGACTATCCTATGGAGACATTATAAGAGACTGATCAAGGAAATCAAGACCAGACAGAAACTAGCTCTTAGCATACAGCTGGCAGATTTAGAAAGAACAAGAGGTAAAACTGGTAAGAATCTCTGATGTTGTTGAGAGCACAAGCAGGGAGCTGTCCTATGGTTTCATGGGTAGAGAGCGAGCTACTCAGAGTGTAAGCCTTTCAGATAGCTGTCTCTGTGCCTTCGCCATGTGATGTCCCTTCATCTCTCATCTCTCAGAGTTTTGCACATCCTTTGGAGGCCAGTACAAATGTAAACATCAGGCTTTTCTTGGCCCTTCCTTGCCCATCTCCGGCTCAGATAAGCTGGTCACTCCCCTTCAGTGATAGCCCCGATTACCCTGATTACAATTGCTATGTCTACATCTCCTTGAAAGATTATGAGCTCATACATGTCTATACTTCCCCACAGCTAAAGTTCAGTAAAATGTTTGTGCAGTAAATAAAGGGGTTTGGAGGGCACCACCCCAATGCTGCTGTTACTGTTACATTTGTAATAGATCAAAATGGGTAACAGGGAGAATAACTTTGCTGGAAAGAAGAAATAGCAAACACTTTGTCTTCACCTCAGATTTAACTTTCCATTCCAGATGCCTTAATATGATGCAACAAATAATAAGAGAAACACCATACACATGTACATGTAGGCAAAATTATTGATGATATTAGCTCAGCCCTAGGATGGTCTAATTTCAACTTTAAGAAATGCGGATGTGAATAGAATGGTAAGAGTCTCTATACGTTTTTGAATATAGAAAACCATTCAGAAAAATTTTGAAACATTTAAATATCCCTTAAAAGCACACAATTAAATTAGGAAGACTAAAAGACTCCTCAAATCAGATTTAATTCAGCCTTCTGCCAACTAAAATTTTTTCCCAGAACTTCCTCATTGTTCTATTACAGAAATACATTTTTATTCGTAATGAAGATGCTGAACTTCAAACTTCTGAAGACATTTCTGCAACACAATAAACTGCAGATTAAATTATGTGGCATATGATGTTAATGTTAAGGATATTTTATTAGTCTACAATATTTTAAAACTTGGTGATTTGTGTGTAATGTCTTTTTTGTCCATTAACCAGACTTTGATTAAGAAAACAAATTTCCTATGCACATTAGCCAACAGAATTATCAAGCACACACACACACACAAACTTAAAAAAATGACATGCACTGTACAAAAGTTATGTAAAGACCTTCAACACAGAAAGAATATTTCAAGTTTTCCTCTGGGTTAAAATTGTTATTTTTATACTTAAGGAGTAAAATGCTTTGTGTGCTCATGATGCATTTAGGAGTAGCTAGTTTTCTTCCTCCTCAAGAGACTTTTTTACATTGGCCCAAGATTTAGGAAGAACCAAGCATATATATGAATTCAAGTTAAAAATCCTATTGCACTAGTGGTAACATAAACCTACTGTATAAATCCCTGAATACTGACAGTCCTAATTTTCATCTCCTTCATCACATGCCCTAAGATATATAGTATCTTCAGAAAAGTCATTTTTAAAGTACACGAGACAGGATGAGAACGTTTCCAAAGCCTATTTACTGTAATGCTTGCAAAGGATTTCATTTGAATACATTTATACTAGTTCTTTTACCTGCAATAATAAATTCTAGCTCATTTCACAGCTGTATCCCATACAGCAGTGCACACTAAATATATCAGCTTAGCTGCCTGCGGACAAATATAATGATGCTTGCAGGTTTTCACTTGGATTCTTTCTGGGAAGAAAAGAAAAGGAAAACTACAGCTGGAATGCAATTCTCCCTTTAAAGGACACAGTGAAAGTCAGCATTTTCTATTGTTGATAATATACCTATTCGTGAAATTACATCAGTTTATATACTTGAAAAAGCTTTCCTGAAATTAAAGGTAGACTGCAATATTGTATCAAAACACAACACAGGTGGTCAGACAAAGGAGGTGGGAGAGAAGGGAAAAGAGTCACTAAGCATAATGAGAGACATTTGAAGAGACAGTGAAAGAAATCTGAGACTATAAAGGAGAAGAAAAGAAAATTGTGTGTGTGTGTGAGGGAGACAGAGAGCGAGACATGGGGACAGAGAGAGAGAGTGCCCTGTCAGGTTTTTGGGAGACACACAGATGAAGAAGATTTAGAATGTTTTGTTGTGTGGTGTTCAATTTAAACTCCTGTGTTATTTACTTTCAAGAAAATTCACAGTAAAAATCTATATAACCCTTTACAAAGTGAATTTTAAAATGTAAATATACTGAAACTGAATATTTAGTTATAGCTTGAAGCAGCATTTTATACTTTTAAATAAGATGCATTGCATCATGAAACAATATGGGAATATACTTCTGTTTAATTATAGGGCAACGGATTGTATAGAAAAAATATGTTATCATTTATGTTACAAAAGTGAAGGAAACTATAAGAGAAAATGGTAAAATCTCAAGAACATGGTAAAGTGATCAGACAACATATCACATAGTCAAAATATTTTTCAAAACACAAGTCTGTAATCATTTACTCTATCTCCCTATGCTTATGTGAAAATATTAAATCCAAATTTCTGTTATCACCTATTATTTATACCATATAATGCTAATTTAAATCTTGGAGACTTACTCTTCACATAACTGGAGAGTATTTTCCCTGACCTTGGCTTCTTCAATCAAAATATTGAAGCATACTTTAAAGGACTTTATAGAAAATTTCATTTTTATGTATACCATACCATCAACAGACACCATGATATATGTCCTGGCTGCTGGTTTTATCCTAAGAGTGTGGTTTGGGTTAAACCACTTAACTTCAGGTACCTGAGTTTATTCTTTCATCAAAGTTTATTCTTTCACTCTTTATCCTAAGAGTGTGGTTTGGGTTAAATCACTTAACTTCAGGTACCTGAGTTTATTCTTTCATGAAAGGAGAATTTATTATTAATGAAGAAATCGTGAGAATTTAGTAAAAGAACATGTATGCATGAGTGCTTGGGGAATTATAGAGTACCATAAGAATACAAGGAAGTATTGTTATTCCATCCACTAAGCTGTAAAAAGGATATTGGCAACTTCCAAAACAGGTTAGCATTGAAAGTTTTTATTGGTGTAATTTAGATTTCTCTGCAACTTTAAAATACAAGTGATAAGTCATGAGAGCTCTGCCATCCCAATTACTTTATTTTTTTCTTTATTGAAGACTTCACTATGCGATCAGATTAAAAACTTGTTGGCATCCTACTAAGTGTGTTCATGATTATTTCAGCAGATTTTCTTCCTAAATGCACTTTTATTCTTATGAATTAGGTCCCCTAAAACACTTTCCTATATTTTTAATTACTTATCTTCTAATTACATGTTCTTAAATGACAATTATATCATAACTGAAATTCATAAAAAACATAGTATGTATTATGCCGTGCTGGGTTTAAAAAATATGGCTCAACTGGGAGCAGTGGCTCACAAGGCAGGCGGATCACGAGGTCAGGAGATCCAGACCATCCTGGCCAACATGGTGAAATGCTGTCTCTACTAAAATTACAAAAAATTATCTGGGCATGGTGGCACACGCCTGTAGTCCCAGCTACTTGGGAAGCTGAGGCAGGGGAATCACTTGAACCCAGGAGGCAGAGGTTGCAGTGAGCCGAGATAGCGCCACTGCACTCTAGCCTGGGCGACAGAGCAAGACTCCATCTCAAAATAATAATAATAATAATAATAATAATAATAATAATAATAATGCTCAGTTTGGCAGTTTCTCAAGCAATTAAAAATATAGTTACCATAAGATCCAGCAATTTAACTCCTAAGTATATATTCAAGAAATGAAAATACATATCCACACTAAAACTTGTACATGAATGTTCATAGTAGCATGATTCATAATAGCCGAAAGGTAGGAACAACCCAAATGTCTAGCAGCTGAGGAATAAACAAAGGCAGTGTATTTATCCAGTGGAATTCTAATACATGTAAAACATGGATGAACTTTGAAAACATGATGCGAAATAAAAGGTGCCAGTCACAAAGGAACATGCAAGTTATGATGCCATTCATATGAAATGTCCAGACTAGGCGAATAGAGAGAAAAAGTAGATTGGTATTTGCCCAGGACCTGGGCTGATGGCTCAGGGATGCAGGATTTCTTCTTGGGGTAATGAAAATGTTCTTGAATTGATTGTGGTAATGGATGCACAACTCTGTGAATATGCTAAAAGCCATTGAATTGTATGCTTTAAATGGGTGATTGCATGCTATGTGAATTCTATCCAATAAAGCTGTTAAAAGAATGGCTCTGTGATGGCAATCCCAAGTATTCAGCATATGACTAACAAAGGAGATTCATCTCATTTATAAAAACATGGCACAAAAGTAATTTTCACTCTAATTTCCACATTTTTCATAAAATACTCAAAATAATTTAGCTTTTAGATGATGCTATCAAGGTAGAAAATTACTTCAGGAAGAATGATCTTGAAAGCTCTTAAAACTTTCATCATGATTCGGGAAATCATGACTTTCATGATTCTGCAGTGCTTGATCAACCAAGGTCGAAGGACCACCTTGTCTGCTTCATAATATTTATTCTCTTCTTGTGGAACTTGCACAGCTGAAGCAGTTCAAAACCAGTTCTCTTATAAAACAAGCCAAGAGAACTAAAGAAATTACATTAAATCTTGCAGTAAGAGACAGGGAGAGAAATGTATCTTAGCAGCAGTCAAAGCTCTCCTTATGAATTATTTGATTTCATAAATCCAAATCCATTTTGATGACTCTCCCATTAGAGGTATGCAGTCACCACAGCAAACTCTCAAAAGAAGCCCTTTGATAGAGTGATTGGATCTTCCGATCTTTGCTGCATTTCTGTGATTATCTGTGCCAGCTCATGAGCAGCAGATGCCTTAATCCTGATCACTCCTCTCTCCACAGGGCCCATGAACTAATGAGAACAAATGAAGCACAGTGCATAGAGAAATGTTGATGTTGGCTGGAAACATGGTTGCTCAGACACTTTAATTTGAATTTGTTGTTAGATATACTTTCATGTAGCCATTCTCTAAAACTCAAAAAAAAAAAAAAAAGAATCTTTTAAAAATCTTTTGTACCCTCAATTTTTAAGCTTCATGTTTTTGAAGACCTGATATGATTGTCAAAGGCAAAGATTGTCAATCAATGCCCCATAGTCCAATTTTGGCCCACTAAATGTTGCACTCAGCCAACAGTATTGTCCTTTATGAGATTTTTTGTTTTTAGTTGAACCTCGTCTCTATCTGATTGCAAGTGATGGACCTGCAGCAAGGTAAGGGAGTGGTATTACTTCTCTTAACCAGGTAGTCCACAGCAGAGAAGAGTTCAGTATAGCCAGCCTTTATATCATGCCTCATCTACTCCCCTCATTTGTATTCCCTTTCACGGAACTCATCAGGGATAAGTTCTATACCTGTACATATAAATATATGTACATATATTTAAGCTTTACTTATTTTAATATTACTTTAGTCAAAACTGCAGAAGAAAAAATAAAATATTACATCATTCTTATTAATAAACCTGAAAGGATGCTACACTATCGAAGTTACTGCATTTAGTTAGCACTACCTAAGATAGCATTTCTCTTGGAAAGTTTGCAAGGAGAATTATAATAGTTCATTTAGATGAACAATCATATAAAACTCATATATTCACATCTGGCTTAACATTTACGAATATATTCTTTCATTCCTGGCAATATTTTATAAACCCAAATGACTTGATCTCCTAGATTCTATGAATCAGAAAACAGCAAATAAACTTATTATTATGAAAAGACTGTGTCATCCATCCATTCCCTTCTTCTCCAAACTCATACCCACCCTTCTTCTCACCCCAAATTGTTCCCTACTTTTTGTTACTCCAAACTTCTTTCTATCCCTGGAAACATGCCATTTAATTTCTTCACAACTGTTCCTTCTCTGCCTGGAATTCTGTCTCTCTATAGCCTTTCTCCATTTTGTAAACTGTTTATCTTTCAAACTTGTGTCTTATGAAAGTTTTCCTTCCCTGTCTCATTTTGCAAGAGAATTACTCCCTCCTCCATTTTACATCCATATATGTTTCTATTTTTGTAATAAGTTCACTAGCCTCAACTAATTTATTTACACAGGATGGAGAACTCCATGTTATTCATGTTTGTTCCCCTGCACCTGACACACAGACCTTGCCATAAAATAGGTACTAAGGGCCTGCCAATTTTCCTCAGTTGAACTTGATTAACACAAACTGGGGAATAAAAAGGTCACTTAATTCAGACTGTGAATGGAGTCCCCTGAAATAGTTATGCAATGTGATATATGTTTTTATATAGATACATGTAATCCACATTATTCCATCTGGGTCTGTTACCATTCCTGCCTCAATGATGTCATAATCAATGGAAACTATTTACAAGTAATGTTTTAGAGAAATAGTGTTCATGGATATGCTGGCAGGTAGATGCTACTAGAAAAGTACTTCTTGGAAATTTGTGCAAGCATTGCAGTTTGAAAACATTGTACAGGCACCAGAGTGGCAAACACAGGAAGATGGTTAGACATAAAAAGGGTCTTAAAATAAAAGCATAACTTAGTGGAAGGTAATGCAAGGACTTTTATAATAGCTTTTATGAGTGGGTTATTGATGAACATAAGCTTGGCACAAAACTTTGTAAAATAAAAATATGAATTTTGTATAATATTTTAGTAAAAAATGTGTATAATTGCACACATTTTTTAAAGTCACTACTATAAATACCACATAAAGACATATTTTAGGAGGTATAATTTTCATAATATCAGGTAAAATTATGAAGTCTTGCGTGATAATTAAGCCATATATTATTGCATTATTTGCATGTGCCTATATATATATTCATGCATCTAGATATGCAGACATGTATACATGTGTGATTATGCTTATAATGATGCATCAAATTATTATTGTGATTCTGTCACAAGTTTACAAGTGCTACACAAATTTTAAAGAATGTACAAATAAATGGGTTGTAATGGCCATGAAATAGTTGAATAGCTGTCTCTCTTTCAAGCTGGGAGACAACATTTTCATTTCCTTCAGAAGATTTTGAGCCACGTATATTGACGTGTGAAAGTAGGATATTCATATATCACACAGACACACATAATGCATTTTAGGAGAGGAGTTTAAGAAAGGAAGTCCACTTCCAACATCCTTTCATTCACAGCATCACCGAGCAGGAAAGTCTTGCCAAGAATAATCTCAGGTTTTCCAAGCAAAGGAACTTTGGAACCCACAGTCCCACTTAAGAGACTCCAACCTCCAGCATTGCCTACATGGCTAAGATATGTACAATCACAAGTAAAAACAAAACACTGAGGCAGAATGTCTCTGCATTTAAAAACTATACTTTAAACAACCTTACAGTAAGGCTGAGCTTTGTAATTACACTGTTGACTCTGACCACAGGTAGAGAACAGAGCAATGTCAGATTCAGAGAAGCTTGACATTCATATGCAGATCCAAGGAGGAAGAGGAATCAAAGTAAAAAAGGAAGGGACACAGACAGATTCAGGAGACAAAATCTGTACCAGTGAGCAGTTCATACCAGGATTATAGCCAAGTAAGGGATAACATTTACTGAGCAGTGACTTGTGCCAGGCACCATCTAAGTACACCATAGGTTTATCTCAAGCTATCTTTAAATAATCTGTAGAGGTAGTTACTAATATCATATCACATGGTATAGCTACAAAATAAAAGACAGAGAGATTAGAAATCATATTCCTAATAAATAAAATTAGGTCAAAATTCATGTACTTCTGGCTCAGAAGTCTGTTCTTAAACATCTTTTTACTGACTACATACACACACACACAGGCAAATGCACACAAACATATATTTATTTAACTAGTTATTGATTAGGTGCTTCTTTCATTCCAAGCTATGCATTCAATTCTTTGCAACTAATCTGGAAATCCCTGAATACAGTGGAACTCTGTAACATTTAGAGTCACACTCTGATTTTTGTAGAGAATATAAAAATAACTTTTATATAGTGCAAATCAAATAGTCACTATTTGTGTTCTGATACCACTTCTTCTCTGGTACAATAGAGAACATACCTACAAACACATCCATCTACAATACTCAGATGTCCTGTTATTTGCTAGTGCTATCATACCCCAAGGGAAAATATTTTATACAGACTACACAGAACAATTAGAAAGCCCTTATTGGCCACATACCATAAGTTAACCTATTTCAGCTACATGATCAATGTCTGTGTCCAATACATTTGCTTGGGAAATTTAATTTTCCCTCAAGCAGTATTATTCTAGGTTAGGCTGTTAATAGTGTACTATATTTCTATTCTTACACACACCAACTATCCACTTCTGGGTCATTGTTTACCTATCTCCTTTCTGAGGGCACTCAACAATTTGTGTCAATGGGAAGGTCATGGGAACAACCTAAGTAGCAGGCTGACTTAACAACTTGGTTTCCAGGTCAACTTACTAGGGCTTCAGCACAGTGGACCTTCACTGTTTCCCAGAAGTTCAGAAAAATATTGCATCTCCCACTTTTTCCCAGACAATGGCTTCCTCAGTGCAAAGCAAGGAAAAGTAGATATGCAGCTACATGATTTATTAACCATACCAGAGTCCGCTAGGGATACAGGAGGTATGTATTACACTTGAAAATCTCACCAGCTTGCAGGCTTAACTTAATCTTTATTATATTTGCCTATTTCCTTCTACTTCAGAATATCATTCATCACTCCCAAGGTATTCCTCTCAAGGGGGAATAAAGTGTAGGACCATCTACATTTATTCCTTACTGAATTCCCATGTGGCTTTTTTTTCATTATTGAACAATTATCTTCAGTATGTGTCATTCTATCAGAACAATAAAAAGTGGAATATGTGCAGTACACTCTGGACTGAGACTTTGAACTCCGCCAGCTAAGAGTTACCTACCTACCTTGCAACTATTACTCCTACAATTAAAAGAATGCGGATCTATCACCAAAGAATATCTGCAGATGACAAGCAGATGAAAAGATGACAAGCAGATGAAACATCATGTTAGTAGGGAACTGCAAATTGAAACAAGATATGCATCCATTAGAATGGCTAAAATAAAAAATACTAAAAGCTCCAAAAGTTGGTGAGGAGTGGAGAAATAGGAACTCTCATTCACTGCTGGTGGAAATGCAAAATGGTACAGCCACTTTGGAAGGCAGTTTGGCAGTTTCTTATAAAGCTAAATATATTCTTGCCATATGATCCAGCAGCGTGCTCCTTGGTATTTACGCAAATGAACTAAAAACTTACATCCACACAAAAATATGCACATGAATATTCATAACTGCCCAAACTTGGAAGCAACCAAGATGCCTTTAAATAGGTAAGTGAATAAACAAACTGTAGTATAGCCAAAGGATGGAATATTGTTCAGCGCTCAAAAGAAATGAGCTGTCAAGCCATGAAAAGGCATATAGAAAACTTAAACACTTACTGCTAGTGAAAGATGCCCAAATGAAAAGGCTACATACGGTATGATTCCAACTATATAACATTCTCCAAAAAGCACAAATATGGAGACAGTAAAAAGATATGTCTTTGCTAGGGATTTGGGAGGAGGAAGGGAGAAATAGAAGGAGCACAGGGAATTTTCAGGGTAGTAACCTATTCTATATAATATGGTAATGGTGGATAAATATCTCTACATATCTGTTAAAAATCCTTAGAATGTGCAATCCAAAGAGTGAATCCTAATGTAAACCATGGACTTTGGTTAATAATAATGTAGTAATATTGGTTCATCAATCGTAACAAATGTACCACACTAGTGCAAGATTCTCATAGTAGAGGAAAATAGTGGGAGAATGCGAACATAAGGCAACTCTGTACTTTTTGATTAATTTTCTGTAAGTCTAACACTGCACCAAAAAGTCTATTAAAAATAAAATCATTTTAATCCAAGCATCGCTCTCCCACCCTACCCCTGCCCCCACCCCACACACCAGTAACAAATGAGAAAAACAGCTAAAGCCCAATGCATTGTGTTCCGCTCAAGAGCTGGGCCTGACCCCCGGGCTCCACCGCCAGCCTCCTCTGTCCAGTGGCAGGCAGCACCAGGGATGCCTCCCGCGGTAGTACAATCTGCATGGCTGGTGAGGGGATGGGGGTAGGATTTTTCAGAATCTTCTTGAGTTTCCTCTGCTTAGCTCCTCGCCAGCCATCTTCCCAGCGCCTCTCTCACCTGGGCAAGGAATTCCGTAAAGAGTGGACCCTACTCGGTTGTGGGCTGTAAGTTGTCCTTCTCTTCTCTGTTCTCTGTCCCACTCTCGTCGTCTTCAATCTCCCCTTCCTCCCCACTGAACTTGTCATGGGCCCACTTGGGGCTGGTGCTTGATTTCCAGAACATGAACCGGCCCTGACCGGGAGGTCATCATGCAAGTAATACTTCTTGCTTTTGGGTGTGTACTCTAGGTCCCACTCCTCTTCCCGGTTTCTTTTTTGAAAATCGTTGTTACTGTTGTTATTGTTCCCAGAGTAGTTGCCTCTGTCCTGGCCTCTTCCTCTGGCTTGAAATTGAAAGCTTCCTCAAGCTCTGCCACCTCCTCTTTCACTTGGACCCACAAAGACTTTGGTCCCCAGTCTTGATGTCTCAAAGCCCGTGGTGCTCTCCTCTCTTTTCTCTGTCTCTTCAGTGTACTCTTCTGCTTTGTAGGAGTGAGATGACCGGGAGGAAGAGGAGGAGGATCTGGACGTGCCTCTCACTCTCCGGTGCTGCTTCTGCTTCTTTGATCCTTTATAAGTTTTCTGTTTTCTCAGCTGACCTTTCCCTCGAGTGGCTGGAGTCTCGGGAATTCACTGATTCTCAAGATTTACCTCGTTGAAGATCTCTCTCCTTATGTTTTTTATGACGTTCAATATCAAGGCGGAGATCAACAGGATCATCTTTGTATTTTCCCTCAGCCTTGTAGCCAGGTTTTCTGGGACTTTTCATTTCATCATGAGCCAAACCGTGTTTTATGAAAGTACTGCGGGAAATGTCTATTCTCCTGTATTTTGTTTTTGGCTGCCTCTTGCTCAGTTCCTCTCTTTAGGTATTTAGTAAAGTGTTTATGTAATGTCATTCCTGAGGACCCAAAGTGATGCTCTTTAACACGGTGAACAATGGTCACCATATGTTGGGCTAACAGTTCTGAGGGTCTACGCTGAGACTGAGCTGACTGTATGTGCTGGAAAAATGGAACGAAACTCCTATTGGAAACCAACAGTTTTGTTCTTAATTTCATTTCATTTGGAGCTAAGAGGACTAATTTGATGACTTTTTATCTCTTCTCCCTTGCCCTGATTTTAAAAGCCCTTTTTTTTCTTTTATTTTTTTAGGCATATTTAGTAACATTAGAAACATTTAATTTGGGAAACTTGGATTCTTAAAAGAGAAAACAGAACATGTAAATAAACTTTGAAGTGTTCACCTCAAAAGAAAAAAAAATTTTAAAAGAATGCAGGTAATTTGTTTGTTTTCTCTTTTCTCTGTGCTGTTTTTCTCTCTTAAAATATCTCACTTTTTCCCCAAGTTTTATCAGTCTTACATAGCTTTTCCTGAATTTACTAATGTGACTCCTTCTATGTGGACCATCTCTCTCTGACGTCCCCTGTGACTTGGAACCTCCTACAAAATTACCCTACTGCATGTGTCATTTGAAAATTATTGTTCATATAAGGGAACACATTTGTGCTTTTTCTCCATCTGCCCTTATTTCATTTCTTTTCCCATAGCATAACTTTGATATAATAATATGGGCATAATAGAAACAATACCCCAAAGGTTATGATTTCACATACTAAACTGTAAAATAACAACTAGCTCAACAGCTTTTCTGGAGGATGCAATGGCATCTTTTTGGCTAGGTCCAATTATGCATCAGAAACAATAGATAGATAGGTTACTTTTTGGTATCATTGCTCCAAGTATTACCTAGTTTCCCTCACCCTTTCCCAATATGCTATTTTTTTTGTACAAATTTATAGAGTATATGTGCAATTTTGTTACATACATAGGTTGCATAGTGATCAAGTTAGGACTTTTAGGATATCCAACATCCAAATAACGCACATTGCACCCATTAGGTAATTTCTCATCATCCATCCTCTTCTCACCTCCTAAACTTCCCAAATCTCCTTTGTCTATCATTCCATTGTCTACATCTATGTGTACAAATTTTTTTACCACCACTTATGAATCAGAACATGTGATATTTGACTTTCTGTGCCTAGCTGGTTTCACTTAAGTTAAAGACCTCTAGTTCTACCCACATTGCTGCCAAACACATAATTTTATTCTTTTTATGGCTGAATAGTATTATATCGTGTACATATACACCACACGTTTTCATTGTCCATTCTTCTGTTGACGGACACTTAGGTTGATTCCACATCTTTGCTATTGTGAATAGTACTATGATTAACATGAGTATAGGTGTCTTTTGATATATTGATTTTTTTTTCCTTTGGGTAGATACCCAGCAGTTGGATTGATGGATTGAATGGCAGTTCTATTTTTAGCTCTTTGGGAAATTTCCATAGTGTTTTCCATAGAGGTTGTAATAATTTACATTCCCACCAATCATGTAGTGGATATCGAGCACTTTTCCATATACCTGTTAATCATTTGTATGTCTTCTTTTAAAAATGTCTATTCATGTCCATTGCCCACTTTTTAATGGGATTTTTAAAAACTGAGTTATTCAAGTTCTTCCAGTATATTCTCATAAACAGTATATTCCAATATCTAGTATACTCTAGATATTAGTCTCCTGATGGATGAATAGTTAGCAAATATTTTCTCCCATTCTGCAGGTTGTCTGTTCACTCTGTTGATTATTTCTTTTGGTGTGCAGAAGGTTTTTAGTTTAATCAAGTTTCATTTGTCTACTTTAGTTTTTGTTACCTGTGACTTTGAGGTCTCAGTCATAAACTGATTGCCTAGACCGATGTCCAGAAGAGTTTTCCATAGGTTTTCTTCTAGTATTCTTATAGTTAGGGGTCTTATGCTTAAGATGTTAATCCCTCTTGGGTAGATTTTTGAATGTAATGAGAGATAGGGGTCTAGTTTCATTCTTCTGCATATGGAAATTCAATTTTCCCAGTACCATTTATTGAAAGAAGAGTTCTTTCTCCAATGTATGTTCTTGTTGGCTTTGTCAAAGATCAGTTGGTTTAAAATATGTGACCTTATTTCTGTGTAATCCATTCTATTCCATTGATCTATGCATCTATTTTTATACTAGCACTGTGCTGTTTTGGTTACTATAGCCTCATAATATAATTTGAAATTGGGTAATGTGATCTCTCCAGGTTTGTTCTTTTTGCTTAGGATTGCTTTGGCTATTTGAATTCTTTTTTATGGCTCCATATGAATTTTAGGATTCTTTTTTCTAATTCTGTGAAACATGGCATTGGTATTTTGATAGAGATTGCATTGAATCTGTAGATTTCTTTGGGCAGAACGGTCATTGCAACAATATTAATTCTTCTCATTCATGAGCATGGGATGTTTTTCCATTTGTTTGTGTCATTGACAATTTCTTTCATCAGTGTTTTGTAGTTTTCCTTGAAGAGATTATACATGTCTTTAGTTAAATTCATTTACAAGTATTTTATTTTTGCAGCTATTGTAAATTGGATTATTTTCTCGATTTCTTTCTCAGCTAGATCATTATTGGTATATATGAATGCTTTTAATTGTTTTATCACTTCCCATTAATATAAACTTTTTTACTGTTTGGGTACATAGGAACTACATGCATGGAAACCACCTGGGTGTTTGATTTTTTGATCTAAGTAACCAATGAATTCTGAGAACTAACTGTGCGATGTACACCAAGAAAGACAGACGAGATATAAACAGTAGTGTTTTTTAAAAATAATTTAAACGATCACCTATGAAGTAAAAATGAAACAATGCACAAAACAGAAACAATTCTACTGTGACAACATTTAATGCTGTCGTCACTTGAATGCATTTTAAACTATCAATGTAAAGTTCTGAGGAAAAAAATTAGAAAATATATCTACCTTATGACTCACTGGCACCTCTACTTCACAGTCTGCACTGTCTCTTGTATTAGGAAAGATATATTTTCTCAAGCACCACATGCTCAGTGCCTCCTTCATTAAGGGCCAGTCTAATGTGCCTTTATATTAATTCTAAGGGATCCTGTCCTATACATTCACTACACTGAAGGACTTCCAATACTCTCTTCACAAAGAAACCCTACTATCCAGTATTCTCATTCTAACTCATATCAGAGGTCAAGAAACTTGTATTCCTCCTAAAAGGACCCAAACTACAATCATACTTCACCAATAACCTACTCAGAATCTCTTCCTCCCACCATCAGGCCAGTCTTCTATACAGTAATAACGGGCAGAAGAAAATCTAGATTACGTGCCATCCTATTGTACTCTTAATCTCAGCTATGACTGAGGGATGCCATCATTTTACAAACCAGATAGTTGTGTATAATTTTTAGAAGGAGTGACCTAAGTAACTCCAGTTTCACTGAAACAGTTAAAGCCTCATACAATTCCCTGAGAATTTGACTTTTTGATCCAACCAACCAATACACTTTTAATGAATTCTGAGCACTGATGGTGCTATATAAATTACAAAAGAAAAAAAGACAAGACACAAACTGCAGTGGTTTTTAAAATGTATTTAAATGATCACTTACCAAGTAAAAACAAAGCAATGTATAAAATACAAGCAACTATCCTGTGACAGCATTTAATTTAGAAGTGATAGGTGACAATGTTAATTTCAAGAATGTAAAATATCAAATTTTTGAGAAATTCCCTGAGACACAATAATACAATGAAGTATAAAAAGTTCTATTTACATAATTAACCCTAAATTTGGTGCTCAAAACATTTTTATAGTCTTTGGTAAGCACTGTCTACACATAAGTGCCAAACTAATAAAAAATATGTCTATAATAAAATAATTTCTTCCTATACTTGCTTTTTTTGTCTTTCATGCTGTTCTTTAGTTGGAGAAAACAAATAAGTATGTTAGACCAGTAACATTTCTGCAAGTTATGTCATTTTTAGGGGAATAACTGGTAAAGAATGGCAAGAGAACTAACAGTTTTTGAATGTTTGCAGCATTTAGGTCACGGTAGTACATACTTTCTATTTATTACCTGTTGAAAAACTTCATAAATGCCTTGCCTTCTTACTTCAGAACTTGTGTCATTGTTCTAAGGTGAAAAACAGAGCCAGAGAATTGATCTAACTTAGCCAGTCAGGTAGAGGTAAGATGTAAACAGCGGTTTGTCTGATCTCAAAGTCCGTGTTCTTTCCATTCCATAATGGTGTCCCCCTTATAACTTGGAGTATCTACTAGTCTGGTTAACTGTATCAATTTGTATTTTCTAGTGCATTTACTGGAAAAGAAAAGATGCTTAAGAGAAGGCTAATGCACATTATTGGGCTTGCTCCAGGTCATAAACTTAAATAGTTTTTGTACCATCTGACAGAACAATAGCAATAATAAAAACTGTCATTTACTGAACTTTTAATGTGTGTCAGGCACTCTCCTAGTACGTTACCTGCATTACCACATTTAAACCTCAGAAAACCCCTATAGAATGCATCCCTTTAATCCATATTGGAGATGAAAGAAAAAGATTCAGAGAGATAAAATAACTTTGTAGATAACATGAATAGAATATTTTCCATCCATGTTGCCCCAGATTGATTAACGTAGACACTCATGCTCTGTCTACCCTATTCCATCCTTCTCATTCTTGAAATGAGAAAACGATGTGACATTCTGAATAAAAGTAAATTGTAAGAACAATTGACGTTTAAAACACTTGTATTGGGATAATGCCACCTCATTTGATGACTACCTGGAATGATATCCCTCTCTCCTTTGTACTTAAAGATTGGTAGAATTAAAATAGATATATTTCCACATACATTGGAGAATATTTTATATGCAGAGTAATAAGTACTATTAGCATAAGTACACAAAAGTAAAAAAAGATAACATTGTTTTTATTAAAGTTGAAGAACAAAGGCATAATTTTAATGCAATTACTGTGTAAAGGACACAGTGACTATCAGTAATAGTAATGTCCTGCAGTAGATGAATCCAGTTCAAAAGTGTTTAATGTGAGTATTCTCCTTGAGAGAAAACGCATACCTGTAAATACCCTATCACCTCAATTCTAAATAATAGCTATTATGTACATGTTTCTTGGGTTGCAGTGTAACTTCATCATCATAAAAATAAATTCAATTACTTCATTATTTTTGAAAATATATCTATGACGGAAGTTGATAAAAGTTTATGTATTCAACATTCTTTGTCTGATTAATGCTAAGTCAGTCGCATTTTGCTCAATTCATTGACACTCTTAATTTGGAATTGCCAAGTGAATATAACTAACCATAATTATTACAGAAACAATCTCATATGCTAGAAAAATAAAAAGTGCAAATGTCTCTGTAATCCCAGAACTTTGGGAGGCCAAGGCGGGTGGACCACCTGAAGTCAGAAGTTCGAGACCAGCCTGGTCAACATGGTGAAACCCAGTCTGCACTAAAAATACAAAAATTAGCTGGATATGGTGGCGGGCGCCTGTAATCCTAGCTACTCGGGAGGCTGATGCAGGAGAATCGCTTGAATCCAGGCGGCAATGATTGCAGCGAGCCAAGATCATGCCACTGCACTCCAGCCTGGGCAAAAGAGTGAGCCTCGGTCTCAAAAAAAAAAAAAAAAAAATGCAAATATCATTAACACTTATTAGTAACAGTACTTATTCATCTTTCAGTAATATAAATGCTATGCCTCTTGTGTGTATGAAATATGTTTCCCAATTATTCACACAAAGATAAGTTAACTTTGAAATGACTGTGATACAAAAGTGCTGAAAATTTTAACTTTTATATTTTATTTATTTAATTAATCTTTAGAGACTGGATCTTGCTCTGTCGCCCAGGCTGGAGTACAATGGTGTAATCATGGTTGACTGTAAACTTGAACTCCCAGGTTCAAGCAACCCTTCCACCTTGGCCTCTAAAAAGCTGTGGGATTATAGGTATGAGCCACCATGCCCAACACACTTTTATATTTTAATAAATAATTTTTAATATCTGAAATTCTGGGCTTTTCCTCCTTATAAAACAACAACATTGTAGTAGAGACTTACATACCACTCAGTTATTCAACTTTATTGATACTGTATCTTTTCTACCATCTTGTTTTTTATTCAATCAAGTTTATATCTCTACCTCTATACCTAAAATGTCGTTTCCCAAAACACTGTGAATTATCTTACCAAGTCCTCATACTTGATATTTTGTAAAATATTTTAGAATCCCTTTCCTAGCCTTTCTAAATTTTTTAAATACTTTTTGCCACAATCTCCTTTATAAAATACCGTCTTCATCTAGTGTATCTTGTCATTTGCCTTGTACCTTTTCTGGCCATAGTTTCTTAGCCTGTTTCTCTAGATCTTCTCCCACTGTGGCCCTTTATATCTCAATAGTCTCTGTGAAATATCCCGGCTCTTCTTTTCAATATTTTCTTTGCTTTGATGATCCCTCCCACTCCCGTGTCTTGAAATATACATTTATTGAGTTCCATGCTTACACCTTCAGCCTAACTTCTTCTCCTAAACTGAATCACCCATTCACTAATTTTCCCATGAGATATATTAGTCTAAATATGTCATTGCTACCTCAAGCTCAGTATATCTGAATTAAATTGATATTCTTCTTCACAACACTAAGAAATCTGTTCTTCCTTTTTTCATATCCTGTACCTCCATTACTGGCTACAGGCATGATGAAAACCTTGATGGCATTTTCCTACTTTCCTTGAAAGGCACTGTATCTCCTGCACCCTAAATCTAAGCTAACATTGCTTCAGTGTGACCTTAAGCCCTCTTCTACTCACTCTTCACTATAACTTCTATTGTCGGAGTTCTGTTTCCCTTGGTCTCTCAGTCAACGACTCACGTCACTGGCCTTCCAGCTTCTAAACTCATCTCTCTTCATTCTAGACAAACAAAATATCACCCTTCTGCTCAAAGTTTACAGTGGCTACCACCTACTTATAAGTTAAAGTCCAATATCTTACCATTGTTTGAAAGTTTATTGATAATCTGGTACTAACTCACTGGATTGGCATGAAATCTTTTCATTGCTATCCAACATCCTGGGCTTGAGGTGCTGTGTACTACTGGGACTTTCAAGATCTAGGAAAGCTGCTGCGCCTTTTCATTTTTATTTTTTTTTCTTCTCTCTGCTTAGAATGGCCTTCTACTCCTTCCTCAGTCAAAACCCAACTCATCCTTCAAGACCCAGATCATATATTAAATTATCTTTGAGACCCTTCACACCTCCTTTATCAGCCAAATAACCTCTTTGTTCTTACAATGTTCTGCTCATGTGTATGGTATGCCATGTTGTAATTGTGTACTTATAGTGTTGTTTAATTGTGAGTTTCTCCTAAAGCCTGTAATCAGTTGAATAAGAATTTTTTTTTTAAAAGTTAATTGTGAGTTTCTCAATGGCAGGGATGGCAGTATCCCATTCAGCTTTTACCACAGTGGTTACATATTTTAGGTCCTCAATAACTCTTTGTTGTGGGTTGACTTAATAAAGCATATATAGATAGATAGATATTTAACATTACATATAATGTATAAGTAGTAAGTATTATACGTGTATATATTATATGTATACACACATGTGTACAGTTGGCTCTTGAACAACATGATTTGAATTGGGCAGTTCAACTTACATGCAGATTTTCTTCCACCTCTGCCACTCCTCAAACAACAAAACCAACCCCTTATCTATCTTCCTCTTCCTCCTCAGCCTATTCAATGTGAAGACAACGAAGATAAAGACCTTTATGATGATCCAGTTTCATTTAATGAATAGCAAATATACTGTCTCTTCATGATTTTCCAACTGTCATTTCCTTGTCTCTAGCTTACTTTATTGTAAGAATATAGTATATAATACATATAACATATAAAATATGTATTAATTGACTGTTCATGTTATCTGTAAGGCTTCTGATCAGTAGTTGGCTATTAGTAGTTAAGTTTTGGAGAAGTCAAAAGTTATACATAAATTTTCCACTGTGCATGTAGGTCAGGACCCCTAATCTGTGCATTGTTCAAGGGTCAACTTTATGTACCCTTATTTGTTGTATATATGTATTTATGTGTGTATTTATAATATATGTATCTGACATATGCATTCATATATATGAAGCACTTTAGGGGTTAAAAAGGCCCTTAGATATCATTTTATCTATTTAATGAGTATTACAAAATAGGAAACCAAGAACCAAAGTCATTAATGACTTTTTACCAAAGTTCTACAGCATGTTAGTAACATCCACAGTTTGAGTTCCTGTTCCAGATCTTCATCCAGTGTAACAACTTTCACTACATCATTTTAATTCAATAATCTCACCATTAATATGATTCTCTATAATCCTCTGTACCAAGACCAAGCTTACCCTATTGGAATAGATATTCTGGAGTATCTCACCTCTTTTCTCTTCCAATTCCCTTCTTGCCTCTTTATTTTCATCAAGTGATACACACATAGTGATTCTGTAACTTCTAAATTTTCATTTATGGTGTATCTTTTTTCTTTAAATATTCTCTAGTTCTTTTGAGAACTACGTTCAGCTCCTTTACAGATATATTAAAGTCTCCTTTCCCTTTGGTAAAAAAAATAATGAAGTCATTACTTTGCTTTCCAATTGAATGAACTATTTTTTTTTAACCAAACCAAGGATCACCATTCAAGAAATATCTTTAACATCCTCATCATACTAGCTTACATTTGCATACAGCTTTGAAGTTTACCAATCACTTTCTCATAACTCATGTGATTTTCACACACTGCAGATAGGCAGAAGGTGTCATCACATTTACATGCAGTTGAGAAAACTAAGGGTCAAAAGTTAAGTGAACTGCCAAAATTCCTATAGCTAGCAAGAGCTAGGACTGGCACTGGAATCAAGGTCTCCATATCATTGTTTCTGAGAGCTTCCCACTATTTTAAGCTGTTTATTGGCTTGTGTTCCTACCATGACATTTATGATGACATATATTGACACCTCAGATACTGTACAGTGAATGTTGGCTGGGCTCTTTCCCATCTGAATTATTGCTTGGCTCTTGTTATTTTGCTAGTATAAATTTCAACTAGGCAATTACTATTTTATCCTATACTGACTTACCTAAGAAGCTCTCCCCAAGCATCCATATGGTACCATTTAATGGTAAATTATAATTTGATTAATGTTTGTCATTATGAATGTGCTTTTAACAAGTAAAATCTTAGCTTAGGCTAAATTAGAGATCTTCAAATCTTTGTTTCAAATTGAAATAAATTAATTTTATTTCATTTGAATTCATTACTCAACTGATCTTCAAACTTAAGATGTTAGCAAGAATAATCTTGCTTTTTAAAATGTGTATATGTTTCATGTAATATTCTAAAACAAATTGTGTACTTTGACTTTAAATAAATTTCTGTTTAATCTCCTCACTAATTTCTAGATAGCTGCAACTTCTTTAAAAATTCCAGATATTGATAGTGATGCTATTGTAGAGTAGATTGAGCTGTCTCTTCAGCAGTGGTGCAGAGATGGGCTGAAGCAGGAAAAGACACCCACTCCCTGAAACTTGTTTGCAACCCCATGACGAATACATACTTTCCCTTTTAACTACAACATTCTCTTAATGTTTGGCATGACCAAGTTATTCTTGAATTACCCCCTAGCTCTAAGCAACACGAATAATCTTCTTCCATTTTATTCCTATGAACATGTGAAGTTTCTTTCAGGTCCGCTAAGGAATTCTCAATGTTTTTTTAATGCAGAGAGAAAGCGAGCCCGCAGAAAAGGGGTTGGTAATGCCTCACTCCGTATTGTTTTCCTGCCTGTCACGGCCCCCGCCAGAACCTCCAAGCACTTTGCCAGGGGGTACTGATGGGCGGTTAGTAGCTGCTTGTGTTGGGTGGTTGAAAAACAAAGCAAAATAATTCTCAAGGAAGGAAGAGAAAGTTTGAACCCAGACATCCTAAAAGTTGTACACTTTAAAAATCCTCCGATTCGCTAGTTAATAATTGAGTTTTCAGTCTTTCCTGAAGGCTCACTGGAGCCCCATTTGTCTTTAATTGTTGGAACCGCCCTCACTTGGCTTGTTTCTGAGGTGTCCCACATATCACAAAGCTAAAGTTAACAAATTCAACTCTATATCCACAAATGTCATGACAGTGAGCATATTGCTTGCCGAAAGAACAAAGACTGAGACTAAACTCTTTGCTTTTTCTTTGCTAGAAATCTGTTTGAGAAACTCCGAGTAGAATGAAAATCCAGGGGTTAAAGATAATGCACTTCATTATGGAAGTGCGCGTTGCCCTCATTACAGAGCTGCGAGAGAAATATTCCAGCTACTCACTGTTGCCTCTTAGTTGTTATGCTTTTCTTTCCTAATTGCATCGGACATGACCTATTTGTTTCCTAAGAAATCATACTTTTTACCTTAGGATACCAGCATAACCGAGCCATCCAAAAGCACCGGGGTCCCTACAGAAGCCCACCAGCTCCTTAATGTGGCCCCAGATGTGAAGATGGGGAAAGGGTAACTCCGTCCCACTTACCAGTCTTCCACAGATAGAGGGTGGGCGCCTCCGCCTCGCCCTGCGCGGCAGCCCTGCCGGCGCCCGGGCGCAGCAGCAGCAGCAGGAGCAGCGGCAGCGGCAGCAGCTGCAGGACGCCCCGGCGCGGCCCCGCAGCGCCCCGGCTCCCGGACGCCCAGCGCCTGGCTTGCAGCCCCATGCCGCCTGCAGCCACTCCAGGGTCCAGAGCCGTAGCACGCTCGGCAGGAAATTTTTCTCCGCTCTTGGAACGTCTCTTCAAAGAGTACAGAAAGCAAAGCTCTTTCCTGCTATTGTTCGCTTCAGATGAGAAGGAGGGAGAGCGCGTCTAACACCAGGGAACAATAGCGTCCGCGGTGGTGGCCGTGGCCGCTGCCGCCGCCGCCGCCGCCGCCTCTGGCGGGGATGCTGCTGCCGCTGCCATTCCTCGCAGAATGGCAGGTCCCGGCGGCTCCGGAGGCAACTGTCCTCAGGGGGCCCCAGCTGACTGAGCAGGTCTGCTAGGTCTGGGAGGCAGCGCAGCCCCCGCCAGCTGGAGGGGGAGGAGGGGGGCGTGAGCCCAAAGGAGCAAGAGGGGGCTGGAGGCAGAGGGAGGCGAGAGCGCGAGGGCGAGAAAGGGGGCGAGCAAAGGGGAGAGGGGCCAGCCAGGCGACACCCAGCTCTGACATACCCGCCTAAAGAACTCCTGTGCACATGGTGCGATGAAATATGTTTGGAAGGATGTACCAATAAAAAGAATCATCATCACCCGGCAGATTTCAGAATGACAAATAACAGGCATTGATATTCACTGTCATCCAAGGAGTCAAATGCTAGATCTAGTGGCATGCTATTCGTAGTACGTATTTACACAAAGCATCAGTGTTTATTATCTATTTTTAAGCCATGGCTTCTGAATTACTTTGTGTGGGGAGCGGTATTTGAGATCAGGTGTGAAAACACGAGAGCAGAAATGTTTACTTGTCAAAATGCACTTAAACACTTCTTTAAATGTTGTTTTTAACTTAATCTATTATCAATAAAAATATGAGCAATATTGATGCTCTGTGACAAATTAAATTGTCTTTTAATAGCCTTTAAAACTGAATTAGTATTAATGAGTATTTCCAATGCTACCTAATTACATAAATACAATTGTACAAAAAAGCCCTTAAAATTAAAATTATATTTCAGGTATAGAGTTCCGTCCCTTTATCTACTTCTTTCTCTCAAAAATATGCTACTTCTAAGTATTCAGATAGTTGTGAGTCAAATTGAAGGCCAAACTGAGTCAGTAATGCTGTCTGGATATCTTGGAATTAGTAAATTCTTCATTTAAAATTTCCCTGACACCAATTTTTCTTAACTCCTGCTGTAGCAAAATGCCTGTCACAATCTAAATAAGGAACCACATGTGTTTGCATCTTTCGTCCTTTGTGTTTTCACTTTCTTCTACCAGTAGTAATAGAAGAATGTGTGAAGTCAGATAATGCTTTCCCCTTTCTCCTTCTCCCTTTAGCTAATAATAATATCTTTTATTATTAATTCATTTCACAGTAAAGCTAAAATAATAGGCATTTAACCATTAAAAATTCAGCAAATGGAAAGCCAAAGAAAACTATTATCCCATCAGCAATTTTCAGCCAAATAAAATAAAATTTTAAAAGCAGGAAAACTACTTTTTATGAATTTACTCCAACATAGTTACCCTAGAGTTTAAAATGAGGAAGCTACTCTTTCTGGAAGAGGAAACCTTCCATAAGGCTCCCTTGGGACCCTTGTCATTTTTGCAAAGCCTTCCAGACACAGCCCTTCTGCATGCATTAGATTAAAAGCGGGTTTGATCAAATAATTCCCAGGTCCTGCCTGTTTAAGTATTCTGACATCAGAGGAAATTAGCTACGTTGAAGGTTGCAAATTTGGTCTTTGTTTACTTTCCACTCTGTTAGGCCTCCAAGAAGGAATTAAAAGCTCAGAGAGCCCTAGCTCTGTGAGTCTGTGATTAGGAGAGATAAGCTAGTGTGGCTTACTATTTCTTCACTGGTGAAAAACAGGCAACAATCAAAAGATTATAGGTTGATAAGGAATAAAAAGGAAGCCTGATCTTAACTAATGTATGGTTCCCTGAAGGATCACTTCTTTCGACAGTTACACCACAGAAGGAAATGGGACCTGCTATTGCTTCCTGGGTTCTGTCGTTTCAGGAAAATTTCCTTGTCCACTCCACAAGGAATAATTTTCCCATCCTTGCTGCTTATATTTCTCAACTACAGTTAGTGCCCTAAACCTTGAAATCCTCTAACTCTGGCACAGGAAGGATTTCAAACTGGACATACTCTGCTAACAGCAGCCATTCTATGCATTCGTGGGAAGCGCCAATCAATTCACCAAGTGGGAATTCATTACATAACAGAGGACATAGAATCCGAGGAATTAAGTTAATGCGCAAGGTAATTACCTAGCCCTTCAACACTATACTATAACCATCCGACACTATACTTAATAGCTTATTGTCAAAAGAAATTTTAAGATTCTGATCTTTATATTTACCCATGGTGGTATAATAATAACTCAACTTGTCAAGAGTGTAAACATCATAGCTACAAATTCAAGCATTATATGGGGTCAATTTCTAGGTTCCAATTTGCTGCCATTTACAATACACAATTATGGTGATATGTTCTGCAGTAGTGTTTCAAAATAGCCAACAATTGGTTTCCTTCTTTCAATTTCAACGTACACAAGGCCTAGGAGTCACACACACACATGCACATACACAATCACACACAATCATCAGCAAAGATAACTCTAAACAAGGTTAGAGAATCCAAGTCATATAAACATTTGTCTCCACACCTGCCACACATTTGTTCATAACAATGTCATTATTGCACTTGAGGACAAAAATGTATGGGTCTCTGAGGAGACAAAAGTGATGTATACATTCTGATACATGTTCCTTTGTGAAAGGTATAGTGTCTAGGTGGATAAATCCTATCAATAAAACTGATAGATGGCAAGAGATAGCAAGACAGCAATGTTTGTTTCCTAGAATATGACATAAATAATAATACACAAATGTTTAATGACATGATGTCAAAATTTAGTCATGAGAAGTCTCAAGGATGCAGATTAAATTGACCATCTGTACAGCCTGCCATGAAGTAAATCGTTCATCATTTTTCATGGAGAGCTGCTCAAATATTAATGAGCCAGTGCGATAAAAGTTCTCCAAACCAATGAATGACAAACGCAAAGCATATTTTTTTAATATTTAGAAATGAAAAAATTCTAAACTTATCACCTCTCATGTGATAGGTGTCTTTATTCTGCCTCTATTAATTTTGCTATCATTTCTAAACTCCAGAGGTAAGAATGTGAACATACCTATACACATCTGTTTTCTCTTTTATTAGAACATAAACATATAAATATATATTACAGCCCATGAGACTCATGACAATGACTTTTAGTCATTAGTATCAATATTTTAAAACAATTATGAAATATTCAGTTCCTTGATGGAAAGGGAAACAACTTTTAACATCATCAGTTTTATAATTATAAAAAAGTGAAGAAATATATTTATTGATAGTATTACATATGGAAGTACTAAAGATGTCCATTTTGAAATAAAAACTTAAAAATAATTCTCCACATAAATGCATTTTGCATCCTAAAAAATAAAAAATACCCAAAGGAATTCTATTTGTGCAACCTCTAGGTGTCACACTTGACCAAGATTTGGATGAAACAAAATTTATTTTGGGCTTCTTTCTATCCTCCCCTTCCCTGACACCCACCCACCAAGTTTATAGGTACACCTCATTTTACTGGGCTTTACAGATATTTTTGTTTGTTTGTTTGTTTTTTTAACAAATTTAAGGCTTGTGACAACTTGGCATTGAGCAAGTCTATCAACATAATTTTTCCCACATGAAGTTCTCACTTCCTGTCTCTATCACATTTTGGTAATTTTAATAATTTTTCAAATGTCATTATTATTGTATCTGTTATGGTGATCTGTGATCAGTGATCTTTGATGTTACTGTTGTAATTATTTTGGGGCACCACAAACTGTGCCCATATAAAATAGCAAACTAAATTAATGAATGTTGTTGTGTATTCTGACTTCTCCACCAACAGGCTGTTTCCCTATCTCTCTCTCTCCTTGGGCCTTCCTGTTCCCTGAGACATATGAATATTGAAATTAGGCTAATTAATAACACTACAATGGCTTCTAAGTGTTCAAGTGAAAAGAAGAATTACAAGTCTCTCGTTTTCAATCAAAAGCCTAAAATTATTAAGCTTATTGGGGAAGGCATGTCAAAAGCCAAGATAGGCCAAAATCTAGGCCTCTTGCACCAGTTAGCCAAGTTGTGAATGCAAAGGAAAGTTCTTGAAGAAAATTAAAAGTACTACTTTAGCAAATAAACATATGAAAGGAAGCAAAACAGCCTTATTGCTGATATGGAGAAAGCTTTAGTGATCTAGATAGAGGATCAAATCAGCCACAACGTTCCTTTAAGCCAAAGCCTAATCCAGAGAAAGGCCCCAATTCTATTTAAACCTGTAAAGACCAAATGACATGAGGAAGCTGCAGAAAAGTATGAAGCTTGCAGAGATTGTTTCATAAGGTTTAAGGAAAGAAGCCATGTTCATAACAAAATTGCAAGGTGAAGCAGCTGTAGCAAGCTATTCAGAAGATGTAGCTAAGATCACTGATGAAAGTAGCCACATTAAACAATTTTCAACATAAACAGATGAAAGTACCTACATTAACAATCAATTTTCAACATAAACAAAAAAAGCCTTCTATTAGAAGAATATGCCATCTAAAATTTTAATAGCTAGAGAGGAGAAGTCAATGCTTGGCTTCAAAATGTCAAAGGACAGGTTGACTCTCTTGTTAGGGTCTAATGCAGCTAGTGATTTTAAGTTGAAGCCAATGCTTACTTACCATTCTGAAAATCCTAGGGCCCTCCAGAATGTACTAAATCTACTCTGCCTGTGCTCTATAAAGGGAACAATAAAGCTGAATAACCACATATCTCTTTAGAGCATGGTTTACTGAATATTTTAAGCCCATTGTTGAGATCTACTGATCAGAAAATAAGATCTCTAATGGAGATATACAGGATATTAATATTTTCATACCTGATAATACAACATCAACTCTGCAGCCCATGGTTCAAGGAGTAATTTTGACTTCAAATCATTATTTAAGGAATATATTTTGTAAGGTTTAAGCTTCCTTAGATTATAATTCGTCTAATGGATCTGGGCAAAGTAACTTGAAAACTTTCTAGAAAGGGTTCACCATTCTAGATATCTTTAAGAGCATTGATGTTTTATGGGAAGAAGTCAAAATACAAATATTAACAGGTTTGAAAGAAGTTGATTTCAACCTTCATGAATGACTTCTAGGGGTTCAAGACTTCTCTGGAGGAAGTCAATACAGATGCAGTTAAAAAAGCAAGAACACTAGAATTGAAAGTGGAGTCTAAAGAGGTGATTCAGTTGTTTCAGTCTCCTGATAAAACATGAGCACATGAGGAGTTGCATCTTAGGAATGAGCAAATAAAGTAGTTTCTTGAAATGGAATTTACTTCAGGTGAAGATACTATGAAGAGTGTTGAAATGACAACAAAGGATTTAGAATGTTACATAAATTTAGTTAATAAAGCAATGGCAGGATTTGAGATGATTGACTCCAATTTTGAAAGCAGTTCTACTGTGGTTAAAATGCTATCAAACAGCATCGCATATTACACAGAAAGCTTTCATGAAAGGAAGAGTCCATCAATGCAGCAAACTTCATTGCTGTCTTATTTAAGAAATTGCCATAACCACCTTAACCTTCAGCAACTACCACCCTGATTAGTTAGCAGCCATTGACATCAAGGCAACACCTGCTACCAGCAAGAAGACACAATTTGCTGAAGGCTCAGATGATCATAGGCATTTTTTAGCTATAAAGTATTTTAAAATTATGTACATTTTTAGACATAATGCTATTGCATACTGAATAGACTATAGTACAGTTTAACAATAACTTTTATATGCCTTGGGAAACCAAAATATTAGCATAACTTGCTTTATCGTATTTGCTTTATTTCAATAGTCTGAAACTGATTTCTCTATAACTCAGAGGTATGCCTATATTAAAAGATAGAAATTTTCACCTTTTATCTGTACAAGTAGCTATATATTTTACTTTTTTGTTTTTTCAAATTCTGGCTTTAGTATTTCTTCTCTCTTTTCTTTCCCATTTCTTTCCTTTTTTTTTTTTTCCTTAATAAACACTGTTTTGTTGTTGATTTCTTGGTTGTTTGGTTGTTTTGGTGGTTTGTAAGTTTATGTATGAGGGAAGGGCAGATTTTAAATTTCAGATTGTTTTACATAAAATTAATCTCATTGTTTCTCCATTTTATTCGTTAAAAAACCTGTTTGAAAACAAAATCTGCTGCAAATGATTGGACCCCTTGATTTTAACATCAGGTAAAAATATACAGTATTTTGTTTCTGAACCTTTCAGAGTTTGGGGAATGGATTGCTCACCGCAGGACTTACAATGGGAAGAACCTCATCCCAGATGGAATGTAAGGAATCAAAAGACCCTGGCACTAGGTAGCAGCAATATTGTTAAGCATTTTTTACTAGTGGTATTCTTGCCAAACTCTTTCAAAAAATTGAAGATGAAAACATTCTTCCTAACTCATTCTATGAGTATAGCATTATCTTAATACCCAAACTAGACAAAGACAACAATGAAAGAAAACTACAGGCCAATATTGCTGATAAACAGAGATTCAAATATTCTTGACAAAATAATAGCAAGCTAATTCCAACCACATATCAAAAATAATATACCACAATCAAGTGGGTTTTACCTCAGAGATGAAAGGATGGCTCAATATGTATAAATCAATAAAGCAATATATCACCTCAACAAAATGAAGGTCAAAAATGTATTATCACCTAAAAAGATATAGAAAACAGCATTTGATAAAATCAACATCCTGTCATGATAAAAACTGTCAACAAATTAGGTATAGAAGGAACATATCTCAGTACAATAAACACATATATGTTATATACATGACAAACCCATAGCTAACATTATACTCAACTATAAACTTCCCTCTTAGGACTACTTTTGCCAAATCCTATGAGATTTAGTATGTTCTGTTTCAATTTTCATTTGTCTCAAGTTTATTTAATTTCCCTTCTAATGTCTTCATTGACTCAGTTGTTCAGGAATGGGTTGTTTAATTTCCATGTATTTAAAAATTTTAAATGTTCTTTGTATTATTATTTTCTCTTTATTCCATTGTAGTCAGAAAAGACACTTGATATTATTTAAATCTTCTTAAGTTTGTTGAGACTCATTTTCTGGCATAACATGATCTGTCTTGGAGAGTACTCCATGTGCACTTGAGAAGACTATGTATTCTACAGCTACTGGGTGGAATGTTTTGTTTATGTCTGTTAGGTCCATTCAGGCTAGAGTATAGTTTAAGTCCAATGTTTTCTTACGGATTTTCTGTCTGGATAATGTGTCCATTGCTGAAAGTGGGGTGCTGAAGTTCCCTACTTTAATTGTATTGTAATCTCTCTCAGCTATATTAATATTTGATTTATATATTTAGGTGCTCCAATGTTGAGTGCATATATATTTACAATTATTATATCCTCTTGCTGAACTGAGGTTTTTATCATTATATAATAACCTTCATTTTCTCTTTATTTCTTTTTACGGTTTTGACTTAACGTTTATTTTATCTGATACAGGTATAGTTACTCCTGCTCTTTTTGTGTTTTTATTTGCAAGAAATATCTTTTCCATCTCTTTAGTCAACCTATGTGTATCCTTAAGACTCATATAGTTGGGATTTGTTGGGATTTGTTATATTATGCACTCAAACATTCTATGCCCTTTGATTGGAAAGTTTAATCGATTTACATTCAACGTAACTTTTGATAGGTAAGAACTTACTACTGCCAAAATTGTTTTCTAGGTGTTTCATAGATCATTCATTCCCTTCTTCCTCTCTTGCTGTCTTCCATTATGGTTAAATTATTTTCATTAGTGATATTCCTTGATTCCTTACTGTTTATTTTTAGTGCATCTACTATAAATTGTTGGTTTCTGGTAACTACCAGGCTTACAAAAAAGTTTTTCAAGCTGAGAACAACTTTGATTGCAAACCAAACCAAACCAAACAAAAAAGTATACTTTTAATCTACCCCCAATTTTGATTTTTTAAAATTGACACAATTTATATATGTAGATATGCTTTCTATGTATATATGTATGTATATACATGTGTGTGTATATATATATATATATATATATTTTTTTTTTTTTTTTTTTTGAGATGGAGTCTCGGTCTGTCACCAGGCTGGAATGCAGTGGCGCGATCTCGGCTCACTGCAACCTCTGCCTCCAGGGTTCAAGCAATTCTCCTGCCTCAGCCTCCCAAATAGTTGGGACTACAGGCAAGTGTTACCGTGCCCCGCTAATTTTGTATTTTTAGTAGAGACAGGTTTTCACTATGTTGGCCAGAATAGTCTCCATCTCTTGACTTCATGATCTGCCAGCTTCAGCCTCCCAAAGTGCTGGGATTACAGGTGTGAGCTACAGCACCCGACCTATAATTTATGTATTTTTAAAATGCATATGTCCTAAAATTCATTGATACTATCACTACTTTCTAATACTTTTGTCTTTTAACTGTCGTACTAAAGATATAAATGATTTACACACAACTGTTAAAATATCAGAGTATTCTGAATTTGACTATGTATTTTTTTACCAGAAAATTTTGTACTTTTAGACGTTTTCATGTTACTCATTAGTGTTCTGTTCTTTCACTTATATAACTCTCTTTGGCATTTCTTATAGGACAAGTCTGGTTGTGATGAACTCCCTCAGCTTTGGTTTGTCTGTTAAATTATTTACCTATACTTTACATCTGAAGATAAATTTTCTAATCACAGTATTCTTGATTAGCAGTTTTTTTCCTTAATACTTTCAATATATTATCCCACTTCCTCCTGGCCTATAAGCTATCTGCTTATAAATCTCTTGCTAGTTATATTGGAACTCTGATATAAGATTTTTTTTCTTTTTTTTTTTTGCAGCTTTCGGGATGCTTTATCTTTGATGTTTGACAGTTTGATTATAATATGTTTTGCGAGTCGTCCTGTTTATATTTAATCTGATAGGAGACCTTTGACCTTCCTGTACCACATTCTTGTACCTGGATATTTGTAAGTTTCTCTAGGTTTAAAGATTTTCTGCTTTTATTTCTTTGAATATGCTTTCTACCCCTGGATTTTTACCTTCTCTCTCTTGAACAACACAGATTAATAAGGTTATTATTTGATATTGTCTCAAAAATCCCATAGGCTTTCTTCATTTCTTATTTCTTTTTTCACCTCTGACTGTACATTTTCAAATGGACTGTCTTCAGTGTATAGGTTCTTTCTTCTGTTTCAACAGTTTTGCTGTTGATGCTTTCTATGGCACTTTTAATTTTATACATTGTAATTTTTAGCCAGAATTTCTATTTTTAAAAATTATTATTTCAATCTTTCGGCTGAATTTATCATTCTGGCCATTTATTTAATTTTTCATTTCATTGAATTGTTTCTCTGTATTTTCTTGAATTTCACCGAGGTTACTTAAAACAGTTATTTTGGATTTCTGTCAGGCAGTTCACACATCCCCATTTCCTTAAGGTCAGCCACTGGTTTGTCCCTTTGATGATGTCATGTTTCTCTGATTGTTCTTGGTCTTTGTGGTCACTTGTTGATGTCTGATCATTTGAAGAAGTAGGTACATATTCCAGCTTTTGCAGACTGGCTTTGTCCAGAAAAGCCCTTCAACAGCTCATTCAGAGAGTCTAGTCAGATTGTATGATGTGGCCCATGAAAAGGCTTCTTGCTGGAGTCAGGGCTAGCTGGACTGGTGCCTAGGCCAGCAGGTAGGCAGACCTGGAGCCTGGATCCATGTGGGCCTAAGTTTTATCCCTTGGAATTGGCCTGAAGCCCATGCCCACTAGAACTGGCAAGGTGCTGGGGCAGGCCCAGAGCCTGGAGCCACTGGGGAGTTCTGACACTGTGAGACATGTGAAACCAGGGATAGCCAAAGTCAGTTCAGGAGTGATGCAAACTGGAGATAAAGTTCTCTGTGCAGGCCTGATGTCTGGGGCTGTGGGGTCTTATCTGGTGTTGGGGTGGATGTGGAAACTCAGTTTGCAGGTTTTGGCCTGGAGTCTGGAACCATGGGAGTCTGCCAAATGCTAGGCTTTATTCTGGTGGCTCAGGTATTGTGGTCCAAGGCAAAGTCCTGGGCTCATTTTCCTCTCTTTCTCCAAAGTGGACAATGCTTCTCTCTACACTATGCTGCCTGGGGTTGTGAAGGGGTACTATAAGTAATGTAAAACTATCCTTCCTATCCTCCGCAATATGTCTTTTCTTATTTCTATGCTTCATCCAGGTGTTGTAACCCTTCACCTGTATTTTTTTATTTTTTTGCACTTGTGAAGTATTTTCATTTATGGATAATGTTTCAAATTGATGTTTTTGTGGAAACACAATTGTTGAAGGATCCCACCTTCCCCATAGTTCATTCACATTTTAATGTGATTATTTATATGGTTAGACGTACATCTATCGTTTTGTTCTTTACTCTCTATTTGTTTTATATAATTTTAAAATAACAGCTTGACTTAGATATAATTTTTTTAGGGTATACAATTTACTGTCTTATTCACAGAGTTGCATAATCATCACCATCATATAATTTTTGTACTTTTCCATTAAAACAAAAAGAAATTCCAAACATATTATCAGTTACTCCCATTCTCCCTTTGCCCCAGACTGCGATAACCATTAATCCAATTTCTGTCTCCGTGGATTTACCTGGACATTTTATATAGATTGAATTATATAATATGTGGCCTTTGTGAATGGCTTCTTTCATGTAGCATAAGTTTTTAAGGTTCATTAATAGTGTAACAAAAATCAGTACTTCATTGCTTTTTAAGGCTGACTAATATTTTATTGTATGGGTAAACCAAATTTTCTTTATCCATTTGTCAGTTGATGTGCATTTGGGTTGTTTCTACTGTTTGGTTATTATGAATAGTGCTGCTATGAATATCTATTTACATATCATAACAGTTTTTTTCCTCTTTTATACCTTATTTTTTACTTTTTAGCATACCATTTTTACTCTTTGGAATTAAAAAGAAATTTAATTATATTTAAATAGCCATGAACTTCTTAATGGTTACCCTATGGACTACAGTATCTACCTCATCCTTTCACAGCTATTTCAGAATATTATTAACTTATTCCTATAAGATAGAGAATTATTTCCCACTATCACTCCTTTTCCTCGTCTCTGTTATATGATCTGTATGTTATAACCTTAACAAAAAAAGTGTTATAAATATTGCTGCTTATAATCTTATATCTTTTAGAGATGTTAAGAGAAAATATAAATTTATAAAATGTTTTATGTGTACTAAACATACCATTTCTGATGCTCTAAATTTATTTCTGTGGATTAGAGTTACTGTCTGGTTTCACTTCCTTCCAGATCTATAGGTTTCCATTAGTATTTCATGTAAGTAGGTCTGCTAGGAATGAATTTTCTCAGACATTGCTTATCTGGCAATTTCTTTATTTCACCGTCATTTTTGAAAGATTGTCTTGTTAGATAAATATTTCTTGGTTGACAACTTTTTTGTCTTTTAGTATTTTGAGTATGAGCTTCCACTGTCTTCTGACATCTATTGTTCCTGATCATAAGTTAGCTATTTATATTAATCTGGTTGCCTTGCACTTGATGAGTCATTTTTCCCTTGATGCCTTATACTATTTTCTTATTCTAGGTGATGGGAATCTATTCTACTCTAGGGCTTTTTTTTTATGTTTAGGTGATTACATTCATATTTCTCATCAAATTTGTGAAATTTTTGAACACTATTTGTTAAAATATGTTTTTTCCTGCCCCCTTCTCTCTCTTCTATTTTTGGGACTTCCATGACCTGCTTGTTGAAATGCTTGATGTTGACTCACACATCATTGAGGCTCATATTATCTTTTTTCCCCCTAAATTCATCAGATTAAATAGTTTCTATTGATACATGTTCAAATTTACTTAGTCATCTGTTCTACTCTCCAAGGAGTCACGGCTACTTTCACCTTTTGGCTTCATATCTCAATATGTGGTCTACGTGGTTGCCACTGAAAAGAAGAATAGAGCAAGAGAGCTATATCAGATGTTTATATTATCTCTCTATATATGCCTTTGGCAAAATGATATTATATGGCCCCAATCTAATTACAAAGGATATTGGTAAACTTATCTCCTTATATACCTATTATGAAGAAAATAGAATGGATTTGATAAAAAATTAGCATTAACTCTTCCATAAATTTCTATATTCAGGTAATTGTGTCACCTAAGAGGCTTATGGGTTTTGGGGTTTTGTCTGTTTTTGTCTGCTTACCTGAATATCACAATATCATAACCCTCCACATGTTTTCTTTACTTTTTTTTTTTTTTTTTTTTTTTTTTGGAGACAGAGTCTCGCTCCATTGCCCAGGCTGGAGTGCAGTGGTGCAATCTCTGCTCACTGCAACCTCCACCTCCTGGGTTCAAGCAATTCTCCTGCCTCAGCCTCCCGAGTAGCTGGGACTATAGGCACCTGCCGCCACGCTCAGCTAAGTTTTCTATTTTTACTAGAGATGGGGTTTCACCATATTGGCCAGGCTGGTCTCAAACTCCTGACCTTGTGTTCTGCCCGCCTCGGTCTCCCAAAGTGCTGGGATTACAGGCATGAGCCACCACACCAGGCCTAACCCTCCTCATGTTTTCAAGTCAAATTGTTAGGCCTTTAGGTAGACAAAAGTGGATTAGTAATCACTGAATATAAAAATTGGACTTAATTATCCAGAGAGCTAGCAGGAATTAAGTCAATAATGATGGACCTTTATTAGGGCTCAACTCCGATCAAATAAGAAAGCAAATTCATAATGGAGGGAGGCTAGAGCAATCAGATCATAGAAAAGGGAAAATATGTGCCCTTAATGAAAGAGGTAAACAGAAGTTTCATGTTGCATTAGCCTTTTAAAACTCTATATTCAGACTCAGGTTTGAATAAAAGGTTATCACACTTAACTTCATAATCCCTTAGCTATTATTCACAAAATGAATAGCTTTCCTTGGATTGTGCAGCTTGATATCCTTGCTTTACACCTCACCTTCAGAGTATAAAATGCCTCTGAATTTAGGCCTTCTGGATGAATATTTTTGCTATACTCTTTGATGCATTTATGGTCTCAACTTCCTCCATTTTGCTGAGTTATTTAAAACAGTTTTCTCTTGATTGGATTTTTAATTGTTTAAATAAACTTTTTTGATACCACTTATTGTATTAGAGCCTCTCTTGTTCTATTTGGCTTTATGCATTTATACATTTTAAATTCCACTGTTGATGTTTAGCCAGGGCTTCGAACTAAAGCAGAGATAATTCTTATGTTCAACTTATTTAATTGAGAGTTTATGTTTTATTTTCTATTTTCTTGTATATTTTTAAAATCAAATATAAAAGCAAAACGTTTAACATTTAGTTGACTGGTGTTCATTACTTTCACACATAAATTATCAGTTAAACCTATAATAATCAGATGAAATAAGTGGGGAAGATACTATTACGTGACAAATGAAAAAAATTAAGATACAGAAGTTTAACAACTTTTCCATGTAGTTAATGATGAGTTTGGAAGTAGTGGAACACCATGAGTTCTCTGTACATAGAGTTGTCTTAACTGGGGACAGCTTCTGAAAATCAGTGATTCTGTAAAGAACGTCTTTATTGAAAAAAATAATAAACATAATATTTACCTAATTTAAATTTGCTTAGAGGAGTACAAAGTACACAATAGGTAAAAGACAAATACTTGTGAAAAGAGGAAAACAATTTAAATCAACAATTCACATGCCTAAAATTTTAAAAGAACTGGTTTTCGATTTACTAATCAGAGAGGAAGAGAAACAACTGCGCCCCATTATTCCAGACATAATAAATTTGATGAATTCAAGGACAACACTTTCCTAGGAGAGTAATGCATCTTATAATTACCCATAAATGAACTAAAAAAGTAAAGCTTTCCTTTGGCATATAATTTAATATATAAAAGTTATATTTATTCTAGAAAAATTGACAAATAATTTTGGCAGGCTTGCTACTAATATTTTAAATTGGTTCTTCTTTGCCTTTTAAGAGACTGGCCTTCCTTATATTTCTGCATATGGGGTGATGAAAAGAGACCAGCTGTGCAATATATCTTATCATTTACAAGTATAAGATGTATTCATTCTTGTGGACTAAGATATGCTTAGAGCTCACACTCTATGCTTTATAATTCAATTAAAAATCTGTATTTATGCTGACTTCACCATTTGGCGATGAAAACCAACCTCATTATAAGATAAAGATATGAAAATTTGAGAAGAAAAGCAAATGTTAGTAAATTAACTCCATCCATTGTGCTAATCCTCTGTTGACAGCACCCACTGCTAGCAATTTTCTCAAGCTGCTAATACATGACTGTTACTGAAAATAACATGAAAAGCTTTCTAATTAATTGCTACTGGTAGATCTGCTACTTCCAAAAGTTTTTCCCCTTGAGATACAGATGCAAACTTGTTTTGGCACATGACAATATACTGTTTTGCAATTTACAAAGAAAACAGTTTTTCTTTCATTTGCTAATAAGGCACAGAACATGTTGCAATAGATTTCAGAAGTTGATAAAAAGGGGTAAAAGGTATTTAAAACAACTTTTTTCTTTCTAAGTTAAATATCGGGTTAAAAGATGCCAAGTTGGCTGAACAATAGCTCACCATCTAAGTTTACTTGACTCAACTAAGAAAAGATGAACATAAGCAGCTAAGTAGGGATGTGAATAAAAGCAGTTCTTCAAAACTGTTGGCAGGCAGTACTATTTAATCCATAACGTATTTCACTTCCAAATCGTTGTGAGTGCTCAATGTAAATGAGTTGAGACTGCTGTCAAAATTCCTTATAAACACGTGTGTTTCTAAGGGAAAAGTGAGAGAAACCACATCTTGCAACTGTCTGAATATTCTAAAATTGTTAAATTTTTAGTCCAAATTAAAAATAGGAATCTAACACTAACTTAAGAGTAACACCATCAAAATTGTGCATTTTAAAAATCTAGATCTGAGCTCTTCCCAGTGTTTACTGAGTTCTGACCCAGTGGTTGCGGAAAAGTTTATAATATCCATTTATTTTATCACAGTTCTTATGTGATCCTTATTATGTCTCCCCTATCAAGCCTTCAGTGAAAATTTGCTCATTTATTCAATCAATGGAAAACACTTTTACAGTATCTATTATGTGCCAAACACTGTGTCAAATTCTGGAGACAGAGAGACTTTTATATAACATGCATCATTCACTGAGCCTTCATGAATGCATGACACTGAGCTTGAAAACATTACATGCTAGCCAAACATATTCTTCCACTCTAGGACAATGCAATATATATGACTGACATTTGTAAACAAAGATAAAATGTAATATGAAGAAGACAGAATCAAGAGAAAAGCCCATTAATGTATTAATACCCAGGATATCACATTGGCATGTAAATAACTAACAGTGAGCATTATCTTCGATCAATACTTTGCAGAGTAAACTGCTCCAGATAGGCAGCCCCCACAGTGTGTAATGAGCAGAAACTTCATGCTCTCTGTGTTGTCATTGCTGATGTTTGAATCCTGCTGTTTTCACATTCTGGGCTGCTGAGATGACTGTATATTTTTGGCAGCTGAAAGGGAAGCTTGCTATGGTTTCTTCCATAACAAGCAAAAGACAAAACCTATAATCCATCTTAATTTCACCCCATGTAACTTGAAAGATGGTATTGGTGTAGATAATAGGAAGCATCACTGACAATGGCTAGTATGGAAGAAAACAAAAACCGAAAGCAAACAATAAAAAAATATTAACTCAATGGGTTTAAATTACAAGAAATTTATCTTCAGTAAAGTGGAACATAGAACCAGATCCAATTATATTTCACCAGCTTATACAATCATGGGGGCTACTAATGGATTATTTCTCCTTAGGTAAAACAAAACATGTTTCACAGAAAAAAAAGTAAGTAGAGATTTTTAAATGGGTGATAAGTTGTGGCAGACATTAGCAAAGAATTTTTGTAATGAGTAAGAGCACTGATGTATTTCATTCTTTTAGATTATACAAGTACAGAAGAGTACCAATGCTGGTTCATTTTAACCATTTACTTAATATATTCTCACGAAATTCCTGTTAAGTGTATATGTTTATCCCTGACATAATATAGTCTATTTCCTTAGTTCACCATGAATTTTTTTAAAAACCTGCTTTATATTAATCTTCATATTGGACTGTTAGCACCATATTCTTCAGTCATTAAAATGAAGTATCTTAACCACATAATAAATAAACTTAATGCTTACCTCTAAGCAGTAAGTACTTAAATAGTAAACATTTGCTTTACAGCATGTTTTCTCTGTGTAAATTATGGTTTTTTGCAACATTTATTTAAATGGCTTTCACTTTTATTGCATTGCAAAAGTGAGATCATATTCTTTGTATGCACTTCATTATCTCATTTGATTGGGTTTTAATTCCTGCAACATACAGCAAAGGCTGATGTGCCTTTTGCAATTTGAAACAGTGGTTGCATGCTGAGAATAATTAGCTTCACTAAGGCAGAACAAATGATTTCTTTGCAAAACACCAAGTCTGTGTTTCAACAAAGATAATCACAGAATACTCAAGTTATCTCAGGTCTTCATGTATAGTGGTTACTCTGTGTTTAATTAACATTTTTGTAATTTTAATTCTCTAATAACGATAGTGACCCGGAGATTATCACAAAGAATGTTATTTTTGAAATCTAGGGATGGAAGACTTACTTATTTTAATTGATTAATTTAATTTGTCAGTTTCCATTAAAATATGTATTTATGTGGATAATTTATCAAATATTTGTTTCTAATCATAATTTGGGCAAAATAATGTAATTGCTGGCTTTGGCTACCAGAATGATAGTCTAGGTCTATCCTTCCTTCCCAATACATCCTGAACTTTTGAAGATCTTATGTTAGTCTAATAGAAGAACATTTATTAGAAAACTAATTAGCAGATTTTTCTATACTTCTTTTAGTGAGATAATACGAATATGGTAATTAAATCCCAGAAATCAAATTGTATTGAAGTCATTTGGTAATAGCAACAACAGAGAAACTATTATAATTTCTTCCAGTTAGGAGGCTGATCTTTAAAACCAGCAAAATCTGCATTAAGAAGTTCATTCAATTGTCTATATTTTAGTTAAGATTCTGATTGAGTTAATGATTATTTTAGTACCTTGGGTGAAAGCGTTAATCAGAGTTCACTGTGCAACAAAAAGGTCATGAGTGCATACTGCTCTGAAATTAGACTCTTAACTTTCATATCTCTACAAGGCTGCAGGAAACTTAAGTTGTCATCGTCCCTGAATTACACAGACCCATTTAGCCTCTTAGCATTCCGGATACCAATGGTTTGACAAATCTACTTCCCTGAAGGATTCCCTCAACTGCTTTGACCCTGACGCTGTAGACAAATTATCCCTCTAAAATGTCTCCGGACACGGTGAAACCACGGTGAAACCACATCTCTACTAAAAATACAAAAAAATTAGCCGGAATGGTGGCGGGTGCCTTTGGTCCCAGCTACTCAGGAGGCTGGGGCAGGAGAAAAGCGTGAACCCGAGAGGCGGAGCTTGCAGTGAGCCCAGATCGCGCCACTGCACTCCAGCCTGGGCAACAGAGTGAGACTCAGTCTCAAAATAAATAAATAAATAAATAAATAAATAAATAAATAAATAAAGTCTCTGGAATAATTAGGTAAACACGAAGTTTAAAAGGTTTAAACTTGTAGTCTGTATTTAAATCTACGGCATTACTGGAAAACAGATGATGGAACCATAATCATCAAATTGTTTCATTCTGTAACGCTAATTTTAACTCTGTATGTTAATAGATTTCTGTTATCCTATTATTTGGTTGTGACATGAGGAATGCTTTAAAGACCTAAGAAATTATCCTCACGTGGAGACTATTTAAGGCATCAAGATGTTTAGCACTTTTTGGAATGTGAGTTTTATCGTCAGAATTGTTAACTCTGAGCACAATTTTGAAATGTAAACTCACCTTGTAGGATAGGAGCTCTACTAAGCTGCACTTGGTTAATCTAGATACCAGCCCAGTTAGCAAATGCAATGTAAGTAATGAAAATTACCTGAAGATTATTGAAAAAACAATAAAAGAGAACTTAACAAAAACAGAGTTGAATTCAAAGAGTATGAAATTCAAAGAGTAAAATAATTTGTCAAAGAACATTGCTTAATTTTACTCAACTTTTTATAAAAAGTATTTATCTAATTATGTGTGTTCTTTACACCCCTGAGTATCCAGGGAGGTGTCTAAATTATTTTGCTCAGTAAATAACTTAGATTAGGTTCAAGATGTTATACTTTATACTATTTAAAATATTAGTTGATAGTTCACAGTGAGGTAGAGACATAGAACTCATTTTCTCCTACTAGTACCTTTCAAGTAAACCCTCTTTCCTTTTTGTTTGTCAAGTATTCAACTTTAACATTGTAGATTTTTTCCTTTTTAATGAAATCCCATTACTACCTGTGTTGGTTATATTAGGTTCAAAGGTGTATTTATTTCCTTTAGCAAATTTGAATTCAAAGGAGGTTTAAAAAAAAGGAAGTGTTCATTGAAATATCCTGTTGCAGTGAGTGTTCATTTTTGTTGCAAGTCACATTTAGTTGCCTTAGCAACGCTTTTATTTGAAAAGTTCAAAGTGGATCAAACCCTTTTAAGATAATATAATTAGGAAACAATAGCAATTACTAAGAATATCATGGTGTTGAAATAGTTTAATCACTAGCTTAGAATTGGTGATACCAGTGACAAATTATTGAGGTTTCATATAAAAGGATGATGGCTTTTGTGCAGAAGCAGTTAAGTGACAATAAAAGAGGGATTGCCTTTTTTTATATGTGGTGACAGAAGATTAATCTCATTGTGCACCAGTGAAAGGATAAAGCATAGGAAGATATAAGTATCATTTTATCCTCTATAAAATAATAAATATCACCAAACTCATTATTTTTTATATATTAGTGAAGTAGCCTATCTCTCTACTATTTGAAATTAAACAAATCAACATACAACTTTATGAAGCACACTGTCCCAACACATTACGCTTGACTCATGGAAATAAATTTGTTTTAAATAAAGCAATGCAGACAAATCATCCTGACCGAGGAGAACATCCTGATGTGATGCTGGATGAGGAGGCGGAGGGGATAGCAAAGAGCTATGTTGATGTTTGCCAAAGTCACCTTGCCTTTAATTTTCCCAAGCCTGGCATCAACAGGGTCTCTGAAAAAATGGTGTTGGCCTGCCATGTCCCCAAATGCCATCATTTTTAATGAGAATGTTTTATTCAGTTTTATAAGAACTGTGCTATTTAATTTTTTTAAATGTTGTACTCTGTTCGAAGTCTTTAGATAATGCATATTATTTTTCTTCTTTGATAAGTTTATTTAAAATTTAATAATTCACATATAGAGTTATTAAAATGTGATTTGAAGCTGTAGGGGTTTATCTTGTCTCATTGAAGCTAGCACAATACTAAGATATACAATAATAACTGAAATATAACCACAAAATAAAATAACAAGTTAATTTCACTAATAAATATTAATGCAAAATTTTGACATAAAATATTGGCTAATTCAGATATATAATAGAGAAGTAGAACAAACAATAATATTATTTAGAATCATGCCCAGAATGCAAGGATGGTTAGATATTAGGATTTATACTATATATTTTCCCATATTCACAGGAAAAGAAGATACTTTGTAATTATCATAAGACACTAAAAATAAATTTGATAACATTTCTTATGAAACAAATTAAAATAAGAATAGATCAATATTTTTATAAATGATGAGTCATGATTCCTATCATGATCATATCAAAGTAGTTATATCTTTCTTATATAAAACATTCAAATATATTCTCACTAAATTATTGAACAAGACAGAAATGCCACTATTGCCATGGAATTTAACATTATTCTATTAGTACGAGTACATGCAGTTAGACAAGGGAAAGAAATAAGATGGACAAATATTAGAAAAGGGAGTAAAAATAACTGCTAATTGAAAATCACAACATCATATATCTATGAAACTCAAAGATAGCAATAGAAAAATATTTTATGTAAATTTAAAAATTCAGAAAATGTAATGTTTAAAACAGAAATCAACCACTTTTCTGAAAATTAAGAATAATAGGTTAGAATTCCCATTTATAATTGATAAATGAGACAGGCTAAACATACTTAGGAATTAATAAGTGTATATAAGACCTATATAAAATTTTTGAATTCTCCAAAGGGAGATGACTAAGTAAAGGAAAATATTTATCTATTTAAATGTAAACAGCTCATTTTCCCTAAATTATTTCATATGTTCATTAATCCATTTTATATACATAAAATTTTTTTACATTAATCCATGTTATTAAGTGGTAGTAAAATATGCAGAAGGATATTTCTAAACCAAACAAATGGATTCTAACATTTCTATGGAAATATAGACTTGTGAAAACAGTCAATGTGATAAAGAAGGAATCTAAATCTACTTGGTAAACATCATTTCAATTACAACATGATAATGGCACAACTGGAGCTATGCAAAGCTGTGGAGTTGTAGACAAGTTATTGAATAGAAGTCTTGAAACAAACCAAAGTTTATGGAATAGTTGAGAACATGAAAATAGGGGCATTTCAAATTAATAAAGAAAAAATAAAGAAAACCGGGAATGTTTGGACAAACTGTGATCCACTGCAAAACAAGAACAATGAATTTCTCCTCATAATTTAATAAAAATTACAGATGCATCAAAGAGACAACTGTGAAAAAAATGAAGTTGTACAAATACCAAAATAAAATGTGGAAGAATATGTTCACAAATCTGGGGTGAAGAAGCCTGTCTAAGAAAGGCAAATATTCAGAAGCCATGAAGAAGGCAGATGGTTTTTTCATAATTAATTGTCCCATGTAGTAAATAAAATAACTCACCAAAAATAATATCATATGACAAAAAATTGGAAAATGCTTTTGCTATACTTTCCTTAATTTTTTTTTTCTTTTTTTGGGGAGGGGGCGGGGGAAACCAAAAGAGAGAGGAGAGGGGAAGGGAGGCGGAGAGAGAGAGACAGAGAGAGAGAGAGAGAGGAAGAAGTTTGATTCCAGGTGGACCCCATTCCTTTAAAAGGTCACCACCTACTCGACTGCCAAGCTGAGGTCTAAGGACCTCCAAAGGAGTAGTATAGGTCGTGGCCTTCCCAAAGCGCAGTAGTCACAGGGGAAACGGAAGTGTTCCTCAAAGCCTACCGTCTACCGCCCGCAGATGAGAAACCTCATGGCACTTCAGTGAGCAGTTAAGCCAAGCCGGCATATCACAGGCACTTGGTGTGCAAGCCGCCCCGCAGATTCTCTCTCTCTCCCCCCTCTACTTTTAGAAAATACGTTGTATCCCCAGAAGGCGTGCACCGTTCCTGCAGGCAGTGCAATACCAGGTCAATGCTTGGAGTGGACGGAGCAAGCTCCTTAATTGTTAACATATAAAACCTATAATATATTAAGAGAAAAATTTAAAAAATATTATTAGAAAGTAAAAGTTTATGGATAGGCAATTCACTGAAAATGATATATGATTGGCCAAGAGACATGAAAAAATGTTTAATCTTAATCATAACTTTTAAAAAATAACATTTAAAATAGTAATGAGCAGCCAATTTTTAACGTATTATATTAGCCCAAATTAATATGTTGAATAATATCTAATAGAGTACCTACATGTTTGTCTGTCCAGCAATCCTCCTGGTGAAGAAGCACCATTCTCAGATTCTACAGTAACTTATTCCATCTCTTGCATAAATGGTTAGCCCTGCCGTTATCACCCAGTTTCAGGAGTAGCCACATGCTACTATACAGAATGCTATTGAGAAGTCTGCATCTCACACTCTATACATGAAATCCTAGCAAGGTAGAAACTTTTTTTCAGGTTGTCAATAGTAATCAAGACTAAAAGGGCAATATAGCCTTAATTCTGTCAAATCCTTCAGAGGTTTCTCCTGAATATTTAATATGCAAGATATAAAAGACATTTCTTTTTAATTTTTTGTCCTGAAATGACATTTGAATTTTGTCCTCAAACAGGCAAATACCATTTGTATGATGGGGAAATAAAGCTATTTAAAAAAAAACTGTAAAATTAAATAATAGCATAATTAAAAATTCATACTGGAACAGTAAGTAGAATTAACGATGCACAAACAAAATGTGTGGTCCAGAGGACAAGTGAAAGAATCATACGGAAAATGCTATGAGAAAGGTCCTAACTGAAATTCAATGACCAAAGTGATGATAAAGATGGGAGCTAGGTGGTATGGAGCCAAAATAGGTATAATCAGCATTCCAGAGGAGAAAACACAAATAACTGGAGCAGAAAAAGTAATCACTTTTAGAAAAGTTAGAAAAAATCTCCCCAAATTAGAAAACGAGTCTTCATTTTAAAAAGTCTTGTGATAATTTCTGCAAAACAGTTAGTGAAATGAGGTCCACTCATACAAATAATAAACATAACATGGGATAAGGAAAACAATACCCTCAGTCTTTGACCATTGAATTAAAGTTTACTTGTATGTTTATTTGAATAATGTAATTTAAAATATTGACTTGTTAGACATGCATTGAACTTGCTATGCTATATATAGAAAATGTTTCATATTTTCAGAACTCTATTTCTAGTTTAAAAAGTCAGAAACGGATTACTACTACTCTTCCTCCCCACTGTAGGAAACTTGAAGTTACTCTCAGAAGTTAAGGCAGAGCGATAACTTCTGTGGAGACACCACACAAAGCTGAGTGTGGAGGTGAGGAACTCTTCTGAAATGGGTAGAGAGAATGGATAGTTGCATACGGAATTAGAAACCCTCTATTCTTCCCTTTCATATAGCTCTCAGAATGCTGGAAGCAGGGAATATATTTTTCAAGAGGAAAACTCCACAATACTTGACTGAGGAATCCCACCAGCCTCAAAGAAAAGAACAGATAGATTTTCAACGAACAACATTTGCCTATGATTATTGAGTATCCAATTTGATTTTTAGTACTTCCTTCTCAAATCTCAATACATAATTCGTTGCAAAGCCTCTAAAACTAAAGTCAGATGCCAATACATACACATACACATGTTTTTAAAAAATGAAGGGATCAGATAAAATAATGAAAGAAAAAATATCAATAATATGCTCAGAAAAAAATGAAATCAGAAAACAGAAACAAGGATGCTATAAAAACGAAGAATCAGAACACATGAAATAACACTTGAAACTTAGGAATATGGCAATTGAAATTAAAAATTACATAAGAGTTTTATTCAAGTTGAGAGAAAAGAAAACTTCCCCAAAGTAGAAGTAAGCTGAAGCTTAAAAACAAACAAACAAACACACAAAAACAAAAACAAAACCTGTAGTTTCTAATTGGCACTTTACTAAGTAGTCCTTTAAATCCAAGAAACTGTTAATAGTTTTATCAAGTACAAAAGTCCTCAAAAGCTCTCAAAATGATAAAGAATTGATGAAAAGAAGATGTCTAAAAAGAGAGAGAGAATAAAAATTACTAGGTTTAAAACACAAGCAGGCATCAATTTTGATAGACGTTGTTTTCTTCTTAAAGGAAAATAATAAATGTTTTGAATATTGAACTCATTTTTGATGGAAAATTTTACTGAGGGGTCATAAAATTTCTTCTCAATAAACTCCTAAAAAACAATTTAGCTTTTAATTTGACAAGATTCTGTGACTCTTTGTCTGTTGTTTGTTGTTGAATCATAGCAGCCAAGACTGTCTTCTCTTCTCAAATTTCTTCTTTGAGGAATGGGTGTTATTAGGCTCTAAAACTGTATGAGATATACTCCACACTGTATAATAGGTACTCCCACTTATAACCCATGTAAGTACACACAAGAAAATTATGAAGTCTGCGTATCTACATTGTAGAGATTTTCTGTTTATACTTTCTAGTGCTTTGACAGCTTTAAATCATGTGCTGCAAATATACCAAAAATGGGGAGAAATGAAGTAAGTACTTACCGGTTGACAAACATAAATCATCCCTGATCATTATTTCCACACTAAAAGACTGAGGCAAAGGAGTTCATGATAAACACTGCAGTGTTTGTTTCAGAATTCCTCACGGTTATTAATTAGGTAAAGCTCACACAATAGGCAGTTGGAGAATGTTGATATTGAGACATCACATTTCTGAAGCAGAATCCGAAACACGTTGCCATTACATGCTGCCTAAAGCAAAAGTTGATGAGTAGTAAGTCTGGGGTTGGTATTTGGTCCTTTACTTTTGCAAGAGTGTCTTGTTGTCTAGGATCTAAACAAATCAACGAATGAAGTTTTAGATCTGCAAATTATATATGACAAAAAATGCTATATGCTCTGTAGATTTTTGAAATTTTATTTTGCCATACTTTATTTTTGGACAGTATCTTGAAATGCACATTTTTACAACTCTAAAATTACTCCTGTTGCTGTTATCACAAAGCTATTTCTATTCTAAAAAAAGAATAGCTATAATTCTTCACATTATAATTACATAAAGAAGAGAAAACAACATTTAACCAACATTTCTTGTTTTTAGTTCAAACAATATTTTCTGTGAAGTATAGTTATCTACATAATTTTAAGTATTAGTATTTTCTATCTTTTCACTTTGGTGTTATTGGCTCTTATTCCCTTCAAAAGAACAAAGGAACCTCATATTTTATTACTCACAAAATATAGTTTTCGTTTTTGGTAAATGAAAGAATATCTATCTGTAAGGTTGATAAAATTCAGTTCGTGATACACAAAACAGCATGAACTGGTTTGTCTGCAGCAGGATTTTGCCTAAGAGTTACTTTAAAGTTGTTTGATAGGTTGCTGGGACATTTCCTGGTTATGCTTCGGAATGCATTTGCCCAATGGCTCATACATATCCCAGTGTGTTTCCTAATATTCAGAGGGAATGCGTGGCAGGACTGTTACCTTTGTAATAGTAAAAATAAAGGTGATGAAGACACATATCCATATTGTTGTTTAGCAATTCTGTACAAGGATTGAGATTATAGTCTTTACAATCACATTTAAGATGATTTTCTCAGAGTAATAAATGAAAGAAAACCTCATCTTTACAGATGTACTGTTCTCTCTCTAAACGCTGTCAACCTTAAATAAAAACAAAGACAAACCTCCAAGTAAAGTGTTTATTTGGGAATAAAATGTGGGAATTAGAATTGCAATTCGGGGGACACAAGTCAGGGTAGCCCTTACATGTGTCCAAAGAACAAAGAGAAAGGCTGAGACTTTATGGGGTTAAAGAGGAAAGTTATGCAATTTGTTTGAAAAAAAGTTTCAGCAGAAAAATTTCACCTGCAGAGCCATGCAGGACCTGATCCATTTTGATTGGTGAGTGGCAGCAGTTACTAGGTAAAATGTAACATTTAAGTTGTAGTTAGGATTTTCAATTGAATTGCAAAAAGAGTTCTTGGAATAGGAACTGGTTGCCCTTCACCATGGCCTTCTGAATCCATTTCAGCTGGGCATGACATGAATGACTCCAGTTGGCATAATCAGCTTTCACATCACCTACCAAGAATCTTCAATAGCTGACCTCCTAAATTTTCTGCAACTTTGTTATTCACATGTACTGGAGGATGACTGTGATCATCCAAAACCTTACCTTTTTAGATGCCAGTATTAGATATTAAGGTCAATTAAGAATGAAGAGTAAATTTCCCACCCAGTCAATACCAAAGTGCATTAGAGAAATTAGACAAAATTACACTGATGGTAGCTAAAGCCAAAAAGCATGACTCATAGCTGGTCTAGAATATCCAGAAATGGCCTTGTCAACTAGAATCCATAATTTATTCATTCATTTTATAAACTTCCACCAAAATTCTCTGTAAGTTTCCTAGTAAACAAAATGGCATGATATCTTATCTCCAGGAGTTCAAAATCTGTATCTCTACTATCAGCCTTTCAGTGCATGCCAAATAATAAAAAGTCCAGCAGTGCCGGACCAGTGCTTATTCCACTTTAAAAAAAATTTTTTTTCAAATTTAGGAAAGTGTTTTGTTGTTGTTGTTGTTGTTTTTGAGGTGGAGTCTCACTGTGTCACCCAGGCTGGAGTCCAGTGGCGTGATCTGGGCTCACTGCAACCTCTACCTCCTGGGTTCAAGAGATTCTCCTGCCTCAGCCTCCGGAGTAGCTGGGACTACAGGCGTGCACCACCACACCCAGCTATTTTTTTGTATTTTTAGTAGAGACGGGGTTTCACCATGTTAACCAGGATGGTCTCAATCTCCTGACCTCATGATCCACCCACCTCGGCCTCCCAAAGAGCTGGGATTACAGGCGTGAGCCACTGTGCCTGGCCAGTAAAGTGTTTTTTAAGTGCCATCATAAACACCTATGCACCTGCAAAAAGAACCGAAAATCATTAAGATGTTGTCTGAGGGCTCTGTTCTGTTCCATTGATCTATATCTCTGTTTTGGTACCAGTACCATGCTGTTTTGGTTACTGTAGCCTTGTAGTATAGTTTGAAGTCAGGTAGCGTGATGCCTCCAGCTTTGTTCTTTTCACTTAGGATTGTCTTGGCGATGTGGGCTCTTTTTTGGTTCCATATGAACTTTAAAGCAGTTTTTTCTAATTCTGTGAAGAAAGTCATTGGTAGCTTGATGGGGATGGCATTGAATCTATAAATTACCTTGGGCATTATGGCCGTTTTCACAATATTGATTCTTCCTACCCATGAGCATGGAATGGTCTTCCATTTCTTTGTATCCTCTATTATTTCCTTGAGCAGTGGTTTGTAGTTCTCCTTGAAGAGGTCCTTCACATCCCTTGTAGGTTGGATTCCTAGGTATTTTATTCTCTTTGAAGCAATTGTGAATGGGAGTTCACTCATGATTTGGCTCTCTGTTTGTCTGTTATTGGTGTATAAGAATGCTTGTGATTTTTGTACATTGATTTTGTATCCTGAGACTTTGCTGAAGTTGCTTATCAGCTAAAGGAGATTTTGGGCTGAGACAATGGGGTTTTCTAGATATACAATCATGTCATCTGCAAACGGGGACAATTTGACTTCCTTTTTCCTAATTGAATACCCTTTATTTCCTTCTCCTGCCTGATTGCCCTGGCCAGAACTTCCAACACTATGTTGAATAGGAGTGGTGAGAGAGGGCATCCCTGTCTTGTGCCAGTTTTCAAAAGGAATGCTTCCACTTTTTGCCCATTCAGTATGATATTGGCTGTGGGTTTGTCATAGATAGCTCTTATTATTTTGAGATACGTCCCATCAATACCTAATTTATTGAGAGTTTTTAGCATGAAGGTTGCTGAATTTTGTCAAAGGCCTTTTCTGCATCTATTGAGATAACCATGTGGTTTTTGTCTTTGGTTCTGTTTATATGCTGGATTACATTTATTGATTTGCGTATATTGAACCAGCCTTGCATCACAGGGATGAAGCCCACTTGGTCATGGTGGATAAGCTTTTTGATGTGCTGCTGGATTCAGTTTGCCAGTATTTTATTGAGGATTTTTGCATCAATGTTCATCAAGGATATTGGTCTAAAATTCTCTTTTTTTGTTGTGTCTCTGCCTGGCTTTGATATCAGGATGATGCTGGCCTCATAAAATGAGTTAGGGAGGATTCCCTCTTTTTCTATTGATTGGAATAGTTTCAGAAGGAATGGTACCAGTTCCTCCTTGTACCTCTGGTAGAATTCAGCTGCGAATTCATCTGGTCCTGGGCTCTTTTTGGTTGGTAAGCTATTGATTGTTGCCACAATTTCAGAGCCTGTTATTGGTCTATTCAGAGATTCAACTTCTTCCTGGTTTAGTCTTGGGAGGGTGTATGCGTTGAGGAATTTATCCACTTCTTCTAGATTTTCTAGTTTATTTACGTAGAGGTGTTTATAGTATTCTCTGATGGTAGTTTGTATTTCTGTGGGATTGGTGGTGATATCCCCTTTATCATTTTTTATTGCGCCTATTTGATTCTTCTCTCTTTTCTTTTTTATTAGTCTTGCTAGTGGTCTATCAATTTTTGTTGATCCTTTCAAAAAATCAGCTCCTGGATTCCGCATATCTACAACTATCTGATCTTTGACAAACCTGAGAAAAACAAGCAATGGGGAAAGGATTCCCTATTTAATAAATGGTGCTGAGAAAACTGGCTAGCCATATGTAGAAAGCTGAAACTGGATCCCTTCCTTACACCTTATACAAAAATTAATTCAAGATGGATTAAAGATTTAAACATTAGACCTAAAACCATAAAAACTCTAGAAGAAAACCTAGGCATTACCATTCAGGACATAGGCATGGGCAAGGACTTCATGTCTAAAACACCAAAAGCAATGGCAACAAAAGCCAAAATTGACAAATGGGATCTAATTAAACTAAAGAGCTTCTGCACAGCAAAAGAAACTACCATCAGAGTGAACAGGCAACCTACAAAATGGGAGAAAGTTTTCACAACCTACTCGTCTGACAAAAGGCTAATATCCAGAATCTACAATGAACTCAAACAAATCTACAACACAATAACAAACAACCCCATCAAAAAGTGGGCAAAGGACATGAACAGACACTTCTCAAAAGAAGACATTTATGCAGACACAAAACACATGAAAAAATGCTCACCATCACTGGCCATCAGAGAAATGCAAATCAAAACCACAATGAGATACCACCTCAAACCAGTTAGAATGGCAATCATTAAAAAGTCAGGAAACAACAGGTGCTGGAGAGGATGTGGAGAAATAGGAACACTTTTACACTGTTGGTGGGACTGTAAACTAGTTCAACCATTGTGGGAGTCAGTGTGGTGATTCCTCAGCGATCTAGAACTAGAAATACCATTTGACCCAGCCATCCCATTACTGGGTATATACCCAAAGGACTATAAATCATGCTGCTATAAAGACACATGCACACGTATGTTTATTGCGGCACTATTCACAATAGCAAAGACTTGGAACCAACCCAAATGTCCAACAGTGATAGACTGGATTAAGAAAATGTGGCACATATACACCATGGAATACTATGCAGCCATAAAAAATGATGAGTTCATGTCCTTTGTAGGGGCATGGATGAAATTGGAAATCATCATTCTCAGTAAATTATCGCAAGAACAAAAAACCAAACACCTCATATTCTCACTCATAGGTAGGAATTGAACAACGAGAACACATGGACACAGGAAGGGGAACATCACACTCTGGGGACTGTTGTGGGGTGGGGGGAGGGGTTGGGATAGCTTTAGGAGATATACCTAATGCTAAATGATGAGTTAATGGGTGCAGCACACCAGCATGGCATATGTATACATATGTAACTAACCTGCACATTGTGCACATGTACCCTAAAACTTAAAGTATAATAATAATAAAATAAAAAATAAAATAAAATAAAAAGGAAATAAACAAAAAAATATTTTGTCATATTTACATCAAATATCATTATTAAGTAAAAATGAAAGAAAATCATATAACTTGAATTTGTTTTGCAGGCCTGCCTAGTTTCATTCCTTTCCCACCTACTAGCCCCTAGCAGCAAGTGCAATCATTAATTCAGTAGGTGTTATGGTCTTCCCATATTCCCACTGACCACAGCTCTGACTCACAGCTGCCAGCACCTGTGTCTCTTTGCCTGGGTCTCTTTAACCATGACAGTCCACCAACTCCGTGTGCAACACCAAAATCTCAAGCAATAAGTCACTCTTCCTCACCCACAGCAGCTCTTAACTAGTGACTGATCAAAGGCGGTGCCTCTGATCCCTTAAGTGAAATCTCAAAAGCATGTGTTTCACACAGTCTTCCAGAGTTCTCCAGCAACATAGTACTTATTCTAGTTGCTCATTGTTGTGATACACTTGGTAACACATGCTTTATTGGCTTTTTTCCTTTTTCTTTCTATTTCCCTATTCCCCTACTGTTGTTCCTTAAAACCACCTCCCAAATAAACCACCTGCACTTAAAGCCTTGTCTAAGGGTATGCTTCTGCAAAACCCTAAGTACTATAATTTCCAATCCATATGTTATATTTTTACATACAGACGTGAGTACCTCTCAGTGATATGAAGTATTTTGGGGTTTTCAAATTAATATAAATTATGTCAGAGTATATACGTAATTTGATAGCTTGCTTTTTCACTCAAGGTCACATTTTAAGACATAGCAGTGTTAACATAGATAACAAATAATGTTTATTCACTTTAAAACCTACTGAATAAACACGACACACGTTACTTAACGCATTTTTTGGCAAGCCATTTGGATTCATTCCAGTATTTTGCTATTAAAAACAAACCTGACTTTAACATCTTTGTAAACACTTCCTGTGCACACGTGCAATAATTTCTATTAAATACTTCTATATGGTACTACTATGTAGTCATGAGCATGCAAATCTTTATCAGATATTGCCAAATTATTTTCCAAATTATTTACAAAATTTTACTCCAGCAAGAGTTGATTTCATAAGATTTTAAATTTTGTCAATTTCATTTTGTTCCTACATAGTTCTTCAAAAAAATCAATGAATCAGCAGTATTGACCATTTGTTTATTACTTAGAATTGAGCTGAAGAAAGTGGAAAATTTTGAGAACTCCATGTGCCCAAAAAGCTATAATTCAGTTAAAAGTTAATATGTGAATTAAATAATCTGAAACAACTTAATAGATATCAGTATACTTACAAATGTGAAAACGTATAAATACATATGTATCTCTAAAATCACATATGCTTATTTTATATAAAATTAAGTAGTATATGCTATATAATTAGGCAATATATAAATATGAATATATATCTATCTAAAAATTAATCTATCTATATAAATTATATATCTTTTTTATTAATAATATACAACAAATATGTCCTGGCCAAGATTATTATTGCCCTTAGGTGAAATACAAAACTATAAAATATGATGTCAAAGTTCCATTTGCCTAGAATATTTTCCTTTTAAATGATTAATATCTTCAAGTATTGACTCATTTGTTTATACAAAGACTCCTATAAAGTCCTTTCATTATATGGAAGAGAGGAATAAGTAGAAACTAAAGCTAGGAGACTTGAGGATACATAGGTAGTAGTGGGAACTACTGCAAAACCAAAGATGACAGAAGCTATGGTACAAAAATATTGGTGAGGGCAATTGAGAAATAAAATGTTCAGTTTTGTCCAGTTTCAATTATGTCCTAAACAAGAACAATAGTTCTGTTACTCTATTCTTGCATTTCATGTTTTTATTTTCTGAAAGATTTTTTAAAATTATAAAATTATTGCTTTACTGGAAACCAAAACATTATTTTAAGGAATAATTTTTATTAACTTACCCTTTGTATATTAAAACAACACTATTTAAAATGATATATACTTATACTCTATCTACTCTTAATCAGTGATATTTTAAATAAAAATACCAATAAAATTATAAATAATAAATTTGACAAAAGACAAATTGAAATAAAATGAGAAATTTACTAAATGGATTTTCTACCAACTGGATGCTTTATCTATGAATAATCAGGCATGAACATCATAGGAATAATTCTATGACATTTGAATGAAACATATAGTCTTCCATATATAAATATAATAGATGCACATCTTTTATAAGAAAATAGAAACATTTCCAATTTTTTAAAATACTCAATGGCATGAGACTACTCTTTGCTTATTAAAACCTTGGACTTATTTTTAATCTCACAGTTATCTAGTGCTGATTTTTATTAAAAGCATCTAGAGTCAGGTGGTTTGATTTGGAATGCTTGTTTAAGTGCAGATAATAATGTGATAATAATGTGATTATCCAATACAACTAAAACCTTCCATATTATATCCATTTATCTAAATTTTCAGAAATTTAAAGGTAATCAATCATAACAAGATTCAAGTTCTTGAAACTATAATTTTTGTTTCATTGAAAATAATTTAAATAAACCAACTATATATGCAAATTTTAAGTACATATGTAAAAATTTAAGTACATTCCATTGTGGATTATTTGCACATTTTAATTGCATGAATAAAGAGACTAAAATTATAAATATTTTGAATAAAAATTTGAACTTAAAAAATAATATGTACAATACTTTTGGATAACAAGTATCTGAGTAAAATATAATTTATTCTTCCTTATTAAATATTTCAGATATTTTCTTAAAGATGAATGAAAGAGAGAGCATATCTCACTAATACATAAAGATAATTTCCTCCACACCTCAAAGTTTCAAATGTTTATGATACTCTGAAAAATCAACCAGCAATGTGGACACTAGATAGAAATAATATTTTGAAAGATCTAGGAAAATGAAAAACATGTATGGAAAATAATTATGAAAAGAACATAGAAAATTTTATCAGTCTCTAAGGAATTAAATCAGATATAAGTAAGTTTATGCCTACGTATCTATACATGCATATATGTAAACCTACACACATATACTCACACATACATGAAGATTCTTAAATATGGGCTTTAAAAACTCACTATTGGGATTGCCTGCAGTCTTTTTCAGGCTGATTGCTGTTCGAGGAAGAGAGACTAGGGAAACCTATTCAGTCTGATCCAATTTAGATATGCAAATTTTATCTTATGTGCTTGAAAGGAACATTATGGCATAGCATAATTTGCATTTTCAGTTGTAAGATATAATATTTCTAATCTAATAAAAACATCCCTCCATCGTCCATTTTAACCCTCACACCATTTATCCTATCCATGGTTCCCTTTCACTTTTAAAGTATACTTTCATATTTTAAACTATGAAATAGGTTTATTAGTAAAAGACGAATATATTATAAAAGGCATTCTCCCCACCAAAGAGAAAGAATCTTAAGTAGTAATTAACTAGTAACACATATTTTATAAGGAACAGACAAAAAGAGTCCTTGGAAGAAAAGAAAGAATTGCATTAGTCTATGTCAAATATATTTTTATTGATGTGTCTGATGTAAAATTAAAGTTTGAAATGAGAACTAGGTTTTTTAATTATTGATATATCTTTACAGAACAGCTTTTATTAAATTAGCTAATGAGCTTTGAAAAATCATTTTAGAAAGAAACGATTGCATTGAGATCTATCTTTAAGCCACATTTTCACAGAAACCTTTTAGTCATTATCAAGACAAGTTAGTAAATGTCTACATTATACTAATGATTATTTGTAGTATTTATAGATACCAACCTTTAGGTAGGAGAAATAAATTGTATATCTGCTCCCACCTCAACGTTCCTATCTCCATTTCTACCAATATTTCTGTCAATATCATATCTACATGAAAACAATTTAAATAAAGCCAAGTTTCATTCAGTATATAAGATACTACAGGTACTTGATGTCTATTCTTAAAATGGTATGACTTCTACTACTGAATATCAATCACACTCACTTCCCTCTATGTCATCAAAGATAGGTGATACAGGAGAAAGAACGGTTTGGAGAGAAAGAATATACATTCCATTTTGGTCATGTATAAATAAGATGTGAGAGAATAACAAATGAGCAACTGGATATATAGCTTTGGTACTCAGTATAGACACTAAAACGAAAGACCTGAATTAGAAACAATTGCATTTCCAAGAAGTTTATGTTTATATTTCCCCTGTGCAGTAAATTAGGATAGGAACTGCCAATACTCTATTTCTTACGTTTGCCCTTTCTTACCCAAGTCAACCTCCATTAACTTGGCTTTGGGCCCACTAACCACAGAAATGGTCTTTTTACCTTTAGAACACTTCTCTGCAATAGGGGTGCATGCTTCTATTAAATCCATTTTATTTATTTATTTATTATTATTATTTTTTGAGACGGAGTCTCTCTCTGTCGCCCAGGCTGGAGTGCAGTGTCGTGATCTCGGCTCACTGCAAGCTCCGCCTCCCATGTTCATGCCATTCTGCTGCCTCTGCCTCCTGAGTAGCTGGGACTACAGGCACCCGCCACCACGCTCGGCTAATTTTTTGTATTTTTAGTAGAGACGGGGTTTCACCGTGTTAGTCAGGGTGGTCTGGATCTCCTGACTTCGTGATCTGCCTGCCTCGGCCTCCCAAAGTGCTGGGATTACAGGCGTGAGCCACCGCGCCCGGTCTAAAACCATATTTTTAAGACAAACATCTGATCTCAGATAAATGTCTCACCGTTCTCTTTTATGTTCAGAAAAATATCTCAACATTTTCATAGGGTGTCTAAAACCTTCAACATGTTATCCTCATTGACTGCAACAGCACCATTTCCCACCTCTCCCACTCACTCATAACCCTGCACTTAAGACACTGTGTTCCCCCAAGTGCTGTGTTTAATCTCAGACCTTCTTGTCTTTGCTAATGATACCTTCTCTTTCTGGAAACATCCTTACCACCTTTGTAATCTAGCTTATCTCTACTTATCCTATACAATCCATGTTAATTTTTCTTCTTTAGGAGCTTTAGGAGTCCTTTCCTAATCTTTAGACTGAGTTATATGACCCATAACACCCTATAAATGAGTCATGCTCTGTCTAGCTTCTGAACTGTTTAATTTTAGTTATCTGTTTCCACAGCTAAACTGTGAATTCAGAAAGTGGGAGTTCTTTTTATTATTCTGTATCACGGCTCCCAGGAGACACATAATAAGTACTCTGCGTATTTGCTGAAGTGAGTTGAATTTAGATTTTCATGTTGAGTGTTCAACTGACAACTCAACAATCAGGAAATAAACACTGTGGATAAGGAAAAGAATTCAGTTTGTTATTGCATTTATAATTTATTTTTGATTGCCTTCTACTTTGTTTTCCTCATACTACTCTGTTATATCCGTCAATTCTCTCTCTCTTTACTCCTCTGAAATCCATAAACTAGCAATGCCCATTACTTCAATATTATCAAACCTCATTTACTAAACTATCAGCAAAGAAAGACATTGCAATTAGTCGTTAAGTGTTTGTTATCTGGTGTCACTACATGGTTAGTATCTTCACTTCAACACTCACTAGCTGGAATGTTGGCCAATTACTTAAGTGGTTTAAGCCTCAGTTTTCTTGTCTCTAGTATGCATTGAGTACTACCTCAAAAAATAACAGTACTAATTATATTTCCAGATTAAATGAGACCATGCATTTTCTGTTCATCTAAAGGAGTAGGGATAAAAATATGGTGCTATATTTACATATTAATATACCTCAATTAATTTAAACTATGTTGACAAACATGATTACCTCTCAAATACATAATATTGGATGAAGTCACAAATAAACAGAATTATTCAACTTACGTAAAATTTTTAAAAACACAAAAGTATTTACTTGATTAATGGTATGTAAAGTTACATACATACTTACAAAAATGATTAAAAATTGGGCAGGCATGATACACATCAACCTCAAGCTATTTTTATATTTCTGAATGCAGGGGACTAGAAAATAAACATTTTTTAAGTGTATCTGTGGAATATTTTTAAGTTTTTAAAAAATATGGTAAAATTTAACATTATTATACTAGACATTTAGGTACAGAGTAATTGCTAATTTTTATGTGCGTGTGTGTAAATATATTTGAAAGAGTTTATACCTCTGGTTACAAATTAATTAAGGAAAAGCAAAATAATTTATCTCTGTTACCTGGAAACACATCTTTCTAGATTCAAATAATCTAAAAATAGAATCAAAATATTAAAGAAACTATTGTAAATATGTAATATTAGTTTGGATTTTAACTGACAGCACACAGAAATATTGTATTTGTATTGGTCTTTAATGATGAGTTAGCCTTCAAATAAAGTGAACATTTAGCAGCAATTTGAAGATCATTAACAAAAATGATTTTCAATGACTCCACACATGCTAATTACTAAATCTGGAATTGTTGATTGATTATAGAAATCTGAATTGTACTTGTTGGTGTATCAAAAGTGGCTTAAATTAAATTAAAACACAATTATTTTAAACAATATTACTTGAAATACAAATCATGACACACCACAATTAAAATCCAAATTTATTTTTAAATTTTTGCAAAATATAACAATGTACTTTAAAAAAAGTTAACATTCTTGCCAGCTGATATGGTTTGGCTGTGTCCCCATCCAAATCTCATCTTGAATTGTAGTTCCCATAATCCCCAAATATTGTGGGAGGGACCCAGTGGGAAGTCATTGAATCATGGGGTCAGCTACCCCCATGCTGTTCACATGATAGTGAGTGAGTTCTCATCAGATCTGACGGTTTTATTAAGGGATTTTCTGTCTTTTGCTTAGCACTTCTTCTCCTTCCTGCCACCGTGTGCATAAGGATGTGTTTGTTTCCCCCTCCACCATGATTGTAAGTTTCCTGAGGCCTCCCTAGCCCTGCAGAACTGTGAGTCAATTAATAAATTGTTAATAAATACTGTTATAGGGATACCTGAAAATGTGGAAGTGATTTTGGAACTGGGTAACAGGCAGAGGAAAGAATACTTCGGAGGACTGAGAAGAACACAGGAAAATGTGGGAAAGTTTAGAATTTCCTAGAGATTTGGAGGGCTCAGTAGACAGGAAGATGTGGGAAACTTTAGAACTTCCTAAAGACTTGTTGAATGGTTTTGACCAAAATGCTAATAGTGATATGAACAACGAAGTCCAGGCCAAATCGGTCTCAGACAAAGATGAGGAACTGGAGTAAAGGGCACTCTTGCTATGCTTTAGTAAAGAAACTGGCAGCATTTTCCCCTTGCCCTAGACATCTGTGGAACTTTGAAGTTGAGAGAGATGATTTAGGGTACCTGGAAGAAGAAATTTCTAAGTAGCAAAGTGTTCAAAAGGAAGCAGAGCATAAAAGTTTGGAAAATTTGATTTGCAGCCTATCAATGTGATAGAAAAGAAAACCCCATTTTCTGGGGAGAAACTCAAGCTGGCTGTAGAAATTTCATAAATAACAAGGAGCAAAATGTTTATCACCAAAACAATGGGGAAAATGTCTCCAAGGTGTATCAGAGACCTCCAAGGCAGTTCCTCCCATCACAGGCCCAGAGGCCTTGGAGGGAAAAATGACTTCCTGGATGTGGTCAAAGACACCCCTGCTGTGTGCAGCCTCAACACTCTGTCCCAGCCATGCCAGTCATGTCACAAAGGAGCCAAGGTACAGCTCAGGCTGTTGCTTCAGAGGGTGCAAGCCCCAGCCTTGGAGCTTCCATGTGGTGCTGGCATGGGTACACAGAAGATAAGAATTGAGGGCTGGGAACCTTTGCCTAGAATTCAGAAGATGTATAGAAACACCTGAATGCCCAGACAGATGTTTGTTGCAGGGGTGGAGACCTCATGGCCTCTGCTAGGGCAATGCAGAAGGAAAATGTAGGGTCAGAGCCCCCACACAGAGTCCCCACTGGGGTACTGCCTAGTAGAGCTGTGAGAAGAAGGCCACCATCCTCCAGACCACAGAATGGTAGATCCACCAACAGCTTGCACCATACACCTGGAAAAGCCACAGACACTCAATGCTAGCACCAACAATGAAATTAGTGGTGACAGGGGGCTATACCCTGCAAAGCCACAGAAGCAGAGCTTTCCAAGGCCATGGGAGGCCACCTATTGCATCCGCTTGACTTGGATATGAGAAATGGAGTCAAAGGAGATCATTTTGAAACGGTAAGGTTTAATGACTATCCTATTAAATTTCAGACTTGCATAGAGCCTGTAGTCCCTTTATTTTGGCCAATTTCTCCCATTTGGAACAGGTGTATTTACCTAATGCCTGTACCCCCATTGTATGTAGAAAGTAACTAACTTGCTTTTGGTATTACAGGTTCATAGGCAGAAAGGACTTGGTTTGTCTCAGATAAGACTTTGAACTCAGACTTCTGGGTTAATACTGGAATGAATTAAGACTTTGGGGGACTGCTGGAAGGGCATGGCTGGTTTTGAAATGTGAGGATGTGAGATGTGGAAGGGTCTGGGGCAGAATGATAAGGTTTGACTGTGTACCCACCAAAATCTCATCTTAAAGAGTAGTTCTCATTATCCCCACATGCCATGGGAGGGACCCGGTGGGAAGTAATTGAATCATGGGGTGGTTACCCTCATGCCCTTCTCATGATAGTGAGTGAGTTATCATAAGATCTGATGGTTTGGGAAGAAGCTTTTCCACCTTTTTCTTGGCACTTCTTCTCTTTCCTACCACTATGTGATGAAGGACATGTTTGCTTCCTCTTCCTCCATGATTGTGAGTTTCCCAAGGCCTCTCCAGCCATGTAGAACTGTGAGTCAATTTCCTTTATAAATTACCAAGTCTCAGACATTTCTTCATAGCAGCATGAGAATGAACTAATACACCAGTCATCCACATCAAATAAAGAAAATGTAGGCCAAGTGCGGTGGCTCACCCCTGTAATCCCAGCACTTTAGGAGGCTGAGGTGGGCAGATCATGAGGTCAAGAGATTGAGAACATCCTGGCCAACATGGTGAAACCCCGTCTCTACTAAAAATACAAAAATTAGCTGGGCGTGGTGGCGAGTGCCTGTAGTCCCACCTACTCAGGAGACTGAAGCAGGAGAATTGCTTGAACCCAGGAAAAGGCATTTGCAATGAGCTGAGATCATGCCACAGCACTCCAGCCTGGCAACAAAGTGAGACTCCATCTAAAAAAAAAAAAAAAAAAGTAATACCAGCCACATACAAATTGATGCTCCAAGATCAAGATTATATGAGAGCACAAACCAGGAGAAAATAATATCACATCTGGCCAGGCACAGTGGCTCATGTCTGTATGTAATCCCTAGCACTTTGGGAGGCCAAGGTAGGTGGATCACTTGATGTCAGGAGTTCAAGACCAGCCTGGCCAACATGGTGAAACCCTGTCTCTACTAAAAATACAACAAAATTAGACAGGTGTGGTGGTGCACACCTGTAATCCCAGCTGCTCAGGAGGCTGAGGCATGAGAATTGCTTGAACCCATGAGGCAGAGGTTGCAATGAGCCAAGGTCGTGCCACTCTGCTCCAGCCTGGGTGACAGAGTGAGACTCTGTTTCAAAAAACAAAAAAAGTATGTTATTTGTCAAGCCATCATTTAAAAAAATGATATCTTGTGTGATAATTGGAATTATACTATACAAATGTGGTAATCCTTTTTCCCCACTACAATAGCTCATGTACTTCTATTTTGTTTTAATATTAACCTATAACATACTTTTTGATTACTGCACAATAAAATTGCACTATAATCTATTAAATTACTATCTTATTTATTTATTTTGTATCCAATCTTTTGAAATCAACATTTCTATGTACATTCATGTAAATTTAAGGTAAATTCCTACAAATGTACCACTGGTTTAATGTCTGTACATTTTTAGACTATATTTTTTAGAACAGTTTTTAGATTTGCAGAAAAACTGAGTAGAAAATACAGAGCATTCTTATATACTCCACACCCATTTTTCCCTAATATTAACATCTTACATTAGTATGTGATATGGTTTGGATTTGTGGTCCTAGCCAAATCTCATGTGAAACTGTAATACCCACATGTTAAAGGAGGGGCCTGGTGGGAGGTGATTGAATCATGGGGGCAAATTTCCCCCATGTTGTCCTCATGGTAGTGAATGAGTTCTCATGAGACCTAATGGTTTCAAAGTGTGTGGCACTTCCTTACTTGCTCTGTCTTTCTCTCCTGCCACCATATGAAGAAGGTCCTTTCTTCCCCTTTGCCTTCTGCCATGATTGTAATTTTCCAGAGACTTTCCAGTCATGCTTCCTGTTAAGCCTGCAGAACTGTGAGTCCATTAAACTTCTTTTCTTCATAAATTATTCGGTCCCAGGTAGCTCTTTATAGCAGTGTGAGAATGGACTAATACAGAAAATTGGTACCAGAAGTGGGGTACTGCTATAAAGATACCCAAAAATGTGGAAGTTACTTGGAAGTGGGTAATGTGCAGAGTCTGGAACAGTTCAGAGGATTCAGAAGAAGACAGTAAAATGTGGAAGAGTTTGAAACTTCTGAGAGATTTTGAGGGCTCAGAAGATAGAAAGATGTGGGAAAGTTTGGAACTTCCTAGAGACTTGTTGAATGGCTTTGACCAAAATGTTGATTAGTGATCTAGACAATGAAGTCCAAGCTGAGATGGTCTCAGAGATGAGGATCTGGAGTAAAGGTCACTGTTGCTATGCTTTTAGCAAAGAAACTAGTAGCATTTCCCCCTCTAGAGATCTGTGGAACTTTGAAGTTGAGAGAGATGATATAGGGTATCTGGTGGAAAAAATTTCTTAGCAGCAAAGCATTCAAGATGTGACCTGTTTCTAAAAGTTTATGCTCATATGTAAAAACAAAGAGGTTATCTGAAACTGGAACTTATATTTAAAAGGGAAGCAGAGAATAAAAGTTTGGAAAATTTGTAGTCTGGCCATCTGCTAGAAAAGAAGAACCCATTTTCTGGGGAAAAATTCAAACCTGCTGCAGAAATTTGCGTAAGTAAGCAGGAGCCAAATGTCAACAGCCAAGGCAATGGGGAACATGTCTCCAGGGCATTTCAGAGACATTCACAGCAGTCCTCCCATCACAAGCCCAGAGGCCTAACAGGGAAAAATGGTTTCCTGGGCCAGGCCCAGGGGGCTGCTGCTCTGTGCAGCCTCAGGACATGGTGCCTTGCATCCCAGCTGCTCCAGCTCCAGCCATGGCTAAAATAGAACAAGGTACAGTTCCAGTTGTTGCTTTAGGGGGTGCATCCCCAAGCCTGTGTATTTGTCCATTTTCATGCTGCTGAAGAAGACATACCCTAGATTGGACAATTTACAAAAGAAAGAGCTTTAATGGACTACAGTTCCATGTGGCTGGGGAGGCCTCACAATCATGTAAGGAGGCAAGAAGGAACAAGTCATGTTTTACCTGGATGGTGGCAGGCAAAAAGAGAGTTTGTGCAGGGAAACTTCCCCTTATAGAACCATCAGATCTCCTAAGACTTATTCACTATCACAAGAACAGCTCAGGAAAGACCAGCCTGCATGATTCAATTATCTCCCACTGGGTCCCTCCCATAACACGTGGGAATTATGGGAGTACAATTCAAGATGAGATTTGGGTGAGGACACAGAGCCAAACCATATTACCTTGGCAGCTTCCATGTGGTGCTGGGCCTGCTTGTGTGTAGAAGTTAATAGCTGAAGTTTGGTAACTTCTGCCTAGATTTCAGAGGATGTATGAAAATGCCTGGATTTCCAGGCAGAAGTTTGCTGCAGGGCTAGAGCCCTCAGGGAGAAAATCAACTAGGCCCATAAGAAAGGGAATGTGTGGTTGGATCCCTACACAGAGTCCCCACTGGAGCACTTCCTAGTGGAACTGTGAGAAGAGGGCCACCATCCTCCAGATCCCAGAATGGTAGATCCTTTGACAGCTTGCACTATGCATCTGGAGAAACCACAGAAACTCAATGCCAACTTACAAAACTAGCTGTGTGGGCTGTACCCTGAAGTCACAAAGGCAGAGCTGCCCATGGCCCTGGAAGCCCAGTCCTTGCATCAGCAAGCCCTGGATGTGACACATAGAGTTAAAGAAGGTTATTTTTGAGCTTTAAGTTTTAATGAATTCCCTGCTGGCTTTTGTACTTGCATAGGGCCTGTAGCCCATTTGTTTTGGCCAATTTTTCCCTTTTGGAATGGGAGTATTTATCAAAGCCGGTACCCCCATTGCATCTTTGAAGTAACTAACTTGTTTTTGATTTTACAGGTTTATAGGTGGAAGGGAATAGCCTTGTCTCAGATGAGACTTTGGGCTTGGACATTTGTGTTAATGCTGGAATGATTTAAAACTTTGAGGGACTGCTAGGAAGGCATGATTGTGTTGTAAAATGTGAGAAGGACGTGAGCTTTGGGAGCGGTCAGGGGCAGAATGATATGATTTGGATTTGTGGCCCCAGACAAATCTCATGTCGAATTGTAATCCCCATGTGTTAAAGGAGAGGCCTCATGGGAAGTGACTGGATTATGGGACTGATTTCCCCTATGCTGTTCTCGTGACAGTGAGTGAGTTCTCATGAGAGCTGATGGTTTAAAGGTGTGCGGCACTTTTTCCTCACTCTCTTTCTCTCCTACCACCATGTGAAGAAGGTCTTTGCTTCTCCTTCAGCTTTCACTATGATTGTCAGTTTTCTGAGGCCTCCCAGTCATGCTTCCTTTTAAGCCTGCAGAACTGTGAGTCAGTTAAACCTCTTTTCTTCCTAAAGTACCCAGTCTCAGGTAGTTCTTTATAGTAGTGTGAGAAAAGACTAATACCGTATGGTACATATGTTATAATTAATGAATCAATATTAATATATTAATAAGAAAGTTCCTAATTTTTTCAGATTTCCTTAGTTTTTCCCTAATGTACTTTTTCTGGTCCGGTGTAGTTTTTCTCTGTCTATTTGGTGTACCACATTTACATTTTGTGTTCATATCTCCTTATACTTCTCTTGGCTGTGGCAGTTTCTCAGTTTTTGTTTTTGATGGTCTTCACAGTTTTGAGGATTGCTGTTCAGGTATTTTTTTAGGCTGCCCCACCACTGGAACTTGTCTGATGTTTTTCTCATGATAACAGTGTGCTTATGATTTCTTGGCAGGAAGACCACGGAGGTCAAGGGCCATTTTTATTACATAATATCAAGGGTACATATCATCAACATGATTTATAACTGTTGATTTGACCTTGGTCACCTGTCTAAAGCAGTGTTTATCAGGTTCCATGGAAAAGTTTCTCTTTATTTTTCCCCCTTGCATACTATACCCTTCGGAAGGAGGTCACTATGTACAGCTCCTACCTAAAAAGTGGGGAGTTATGCCTCCCTCTTTGGGGGCAGACTATCTGCATACAATATTTGTAATTCTTCTGAATGGATTATTTGCACCCCCCTAGTTATTAAATTATCCAAACATTTATTTATATCAATATAAATACAAATAACTTCAAGATATTTATTTTATACTTTGGATTATAACCAGTATTACTTTCTTTATTTTGCTTCTCAAATTTTTCTAGCTTTGGCTATTGAGACCACTTTCAGTTGGCTCCTATGCTCCTCTGCAAAGTCTATAGATTTTATTCAATTTTTTATTATAAAAACTTTAATCACACAGAAAAGTTGAACAAATTACAATGATCATTTATACAATCACCACCTAGAATCAATTCAATAATTTTGAACATTTTACCATGTCTGCTCATTTCTCTCAATATATATATATATATTTTTTATTCTTGTTGGATTATTTTACAGTAAGGTGCAGGCACTTCATCCCTGAATACTTAAAGCATTCAACACCTACAAATAAAGATATTCTTCTATGTATAACATTTCACATTTGATATAATCTAATTACTCAATTGTATTACTTTCTTTTCATGCTGCTAATAAAAGCATACTTGAGACTGGGTAATTTGTAGAGGAAAAAGGTTTAATGGACTCACATTTCCACATGGCTGGGAAGGCCTCGCAATCATGGCAGAAGGTGAAGGAAGAGCAAAAGACATCTTACATGATGGCACGCAAGACAGCGTGTGCAGGGGAACTCCCATTTATAAAACCACCAGATAGTGTAAGACTTATTCACTATCACGAGAACAGCATGGGAAAAACTGCCTTTATGACTCAATTACCTCCCACCAGGTCCCTGCCACAACACGTGGGGCTTATGGGAGCTACAAGTCAAGATAAGATTTGTGTGGGGACATGGCCAAAGCATATCGCCAATCCATACCCAAATATCATAAATTATACCAAAAAAGACACTCCAGTGGTTTTAGTTTTGTTTGTTGAGCCTGGATCCAACAAAAATTCATTCCTCTTTAGCCTCTAGAACATTATCCTAACCATCCTACCCTTTTAGGGTAGTTCCCTTCAAACCTGACATATCTTTTTTTTTTTTTTTTTTTTTTTCTTTTTTTGATACAAAGTCTCCCTGTTGTTGCTGGGGCTGGAGTGCAATGTTGCAATCTCGGCTCACTGCAACCTCTGCCTCCCGGGTTCCAACAATTCTTCTGCCTCAGCCTCCTGAGTAGCTGAGATTAAAGGTGCCCGCCACCATGCCCAGCTAATTTTTGTATTTTTAGTAGAGATGGGTTTTCACCTATGTTGGCCAGGCTGGTCTCAAACTCCTGACCTCAGGTGATCCACCGGACTCGGCCTCCCAAAGTGCTGGGATTACAGGCATGACTCACTGTGGCTGGCCATCTTTTTTTTTTATAGGTAAAGATTTTTTCTTTTTTTCTCTCATTTACTCAGTTAAAAAGAATCCTAGCTACCAATTGTCCAGTCAAGCAAGAAAGCCAACTGTCTTTCATTGTCTTTATTTGATATGTTTATTTTCCAATGCCTCATCAATATGACTTCCAATTAATCCTCAGAAAAGCTCACAGGAATTGCAAGTCGGTGGTATTTTTATCTATATTCTGTCTAACAATACTCCCTACAGTCACTGATAGTTGAAAGGTAATGTTCATATTATCCAGTGCTCTTTAAGATTTTGTCCTTTTTCTTATTCTTGAGAATAAAAATGCAGTGTAACTGAATACCAATGATTGTACTCCTGACTATACTTAGTCAAGATTATTTTAGTTCCTTTTTTTAACAGTCTACTCAGCATTACAAACTAACACAGGATTTAATTCAAAGGCAATCAATAGACCACACACACACACACACGCACACACGCACTCACACAGATACACACAAAGTTCTCATGAGCTTAAATAGAAGAAGGAAAGATTTGACATGGTTCTTAATTACGTTGGTGTTAAAATGTAGTTTTTCCCACTTATTCCTATTTAAAAAGTTTAATATTAATTTAGCAGAGGCAATGTCAAGTACAGTTAAAACTGCTAACAAAAAAGTTACAATGTTCCAAATATCCATCTTAAATAGTCTTTACCCTATTTAAGTATATATGGATAAGTTAGATTGGTGTTAAAACTTTGGAATTAAAGCAATGATCAGAGGGCAAACAAAAACATAAGTTTAGTTTCCTTACCAATATCTATGCTAACATACATTCCCAGCTGAATAATTGGACACATGATCTGAGGACTCTAATGAAAACACAGACAAGTGCAAGAGAATATGTGCAATTGTGATTCTCCAAAAGAATTTAGGATTCATGGTTGAAACAGTAATATCATGTTAGAATAAAGATTGCTTTACAAGGTCATGGAAATAAATTTATACAATCTAAAAATGGTTTCACTCACATTATACAACATTTGAAAATATTCTACCTTTCCCCAAGTGTTTGTTTGTTTGTTCACATTTTGAGGCTTTACTCATTTTTTTCATAGGCTAACCTTTAAAATAAATGCTGGTTTTAAACTGCTTTGAGTTTATATCTATTTATTTTTTAATTCCACGTTTATTCTAAATAGTAGTGCATATAATTTACTTGCATATACTACTGCAATTTAGGTAGGTAGGTAGGGCAAGTAAATTTATAGGTGATAAAATTAAGCTTGGTATGAATGTATAGGAATATTAATGAAGCATCCAATAGCCCCTCGTATAGTTTCCCACCCCTCCCCAAAAATGTCCTGGGGGCTTCATTTTGTAGGCAACACCAGTGATCCCATGAGTTTACGACACCACACGCTGGCACATGAAAGAAGTGACATAAAAGCTTCGCTACTCCCATGATTATCTCATCGCTCACAGCCTTAACAGAGTGTCCCTGGGCCAAAATTACACAGTCTCTTTTTTCTTTCCATGTGAAGAACCTTTGTAAAATAGCTATTATACGTCTATTCCTCTGCAGTATACTTTAAATAAATGGCTAGAATGTAAGAACAGATAATTAGCTCAAATTAACCTGAATTTTTTTATCGATTTGGCACATCTATTGCTGTATGTGCTACAAAGTTGTGGTAATTGGTTTTTACATTTTATTCAAGATATGCCCATTATATGGACCTTCGACTTGGTGCCTAGGTCCCTCTACAGATAGAGAAATAGTCATTAAATATTTAGCCTATGTCTCATAAGGCTGCTATAGTAGTTTGTATGCTTTTAAATTTATTTTCCCTTAATATTTGAACCTACACTGACACTGTCTAGTTCCCATCCATTTAGCTTTTCATCATAAAAGTCACATGGATTTTTTTCTTTCCAAGTACAAAGTTTCTTTGCCTTTGTAAAGGGATTAGAGTTTATTCTAACAACTGTTTTCCCAACACTGATTTTATCTTAATGAGTTTTCATGAAAATAATCTTCTCCCTACAGAACTAATTTTAATCATCACCACCAGTAAATGTTTTTACATGTGACTTATTGTTAATGCCTTTTGTTTCCTGATCAGGGTTTTCCTGCAGGATTCACTTTCACAGCTGGTTTGTGTTTGAGGCTATGTGTTTTCAAAACAGATAATGACTGAATAAAGAAGCAAACTTGTTAAAATACAAATCAGCACAATATCAGTTGCCTAAATATCTTCTTATAAAGATTCTCATCAGGCCATTTAAAAATATTAAATAAAACAATATACATTTGGGAAGAAGGAGCTTATCTGTGAGACTAGTTTTTATTAGTTTAATATGGTACATGTTATGTGCATTTGAAATGAATACTTCATTCACCAGCCAAGTAAAACATCATCAACGAAACTATGACACTAATTTCCATAAGATTTGTATTCATTTTATTCTACTTTTCTTTCCTCCGAATGGAATTGTCAATTTTCTGCTTTCACATGGAAAAAGTTTCCATGAACATTTATGTAGACATGTACTTTTTCTTTAAATCTAAGCATGCAATTGTATGTGGTTAATGGATAACATTAAGTCTGTTTTTATGGTTTTCACCTGTTATGTCGTAAATGGAAACCCTTTTATTTAATGGCCAAGAATCAAAACCACTGTAATGCAAAATACTTTTCTGTTTTATTTTTCCTTATTTAAATTCAGAATTACCAATCTCTTTGGGATAAATTGCCTTGCAAACCTTGATTAAATTATCTAGGCACAGCTGTATATAGAAGTGCAAGCCTAGTAAATATTTGCAATCCATTATATTCTCTGCTTTGGTGATTAACAGTCCATAAAGAGATTTTAAGCAAAGCTATGAGTTTAATCTATTCAGGCTTTACATCTAGCATGCCACACTGAACCAAGCTGTTATAGGAGAAAGTCAATGGTGCAGCCACAATTTCTAAACTACAACAGTGAATTTTTTAAAACCCCAAGGAATTGCAGGCCCATTTACTCCATCTGTGGTACATGGGAAGTAAATAGGAGCAAGGGTGTGTGAGACTTCAGTTACTGAACATAATCACACTTGCGGGCATCCAGGGCTAACAAAACACACATTAGCATACACTAGAGGGTTTAGTGTCTTCCACAATGTGAGGGAGAAAGACTTGTTACAGTAAAACCAAACTGCCTAAAGAACTGATCACTATCTTTATTTCCAAGCAGCTAATATGATATCACACTTTACAAAAATAGTTAAAATTAATTGATATTTTAAATATCTATTTTTTTTCCATAATTAGGAGCCTTAGTTCCATTATTTCCAAATATGTCTTTACAAAAATACACTTAAGGTAGTGAGAGTATAATCTGTCAAAATGCATCTTTGTAACATCCAACAATTAAAACTGAGAAATAACAGAAAAGAGAAAATCAAACAGTTAAAGGAAACAGTGTCATTTTCACATATTCCTTTCGAGACACTAATTTGTTCAAGCAGTACAATAATTAAGTGACAGTCATTTGATTGAGGATCCGTATCTAAGACCCAGATGGTGTTCAGGTTTAGCTTATTTAGCAGGTTTACCTTGAACAGGGTATTTGACATGTCAAAAAACAAACAAATTGGGAAGCTCTTGAGTAACAAAACATTCTGATAGCTATCATTATTAAAACAGAAACAGAGAAGTGTTAAAGAATCAGATTTGAGGCATATGGGAAATTCTACCTGCTATTAATTCCACTTAGTCATCTCCTTATTTGAGAGTGGCATGCCTATGCAAATAAAATAAAATAAATGGCTAAATCAAATACAATTTCACAATTCTTGTACTGACACCATGTCAATACATGAATATGCTACAAAGCCGTGGTAACTGGTTTTTACATTTTATTCAAGGTATGCCCATTATACAGACCTTCAACTTGGTGCCTAAATCCTAGACCTTCTTTCTTTGTCCTTTCATTTTATTTCCCCTTTCCAAGCCATGGACTTGTAGGTGCTTGTATCTTCACTTGGCTTTTTCTGTATACATGGAGACTTTACTAAGTGGTCTTAGAAGCTAACAAAAATAATTCTATGTATGTATCTATTTATCTATCCATCCATTTCTTCTCTACTTCAATAATTTGAGGTAGATTGAAGTAGTATACTAAGTAAAATGGGATTTAAAAAAGGAATGATTACAGAAATTGAGTCAAAATAAAAATGAGAATAGCCGGGTGTGGTGGCTCACGCCTGTAATCCCTGCACTTTGGGAGGCCAAGGCAGGTGGATCACAGGTTCAGGAGTTTGAGACCAGCCTGGCCAACATAAGGAAACCCTGTCTCTATACAAAAATACGAATATTAGCTGAGCGTGGTGGCACGCGTCTGTAGTCCCAGCTACTCAGGAGGCTGAGGCAGGAGAATCGCTTGAACCTGGGAGGCGGAGGTTGCAGTGAGCCGAGATTGCACCACTGCACTCCAGCCTGGGCGATGGAGTGAGACTTTGTCTCAAAAAAAAAAAAGAAAATGAAAATAATTTAGATCAATTAAAGCATCATTTCCCACACAAAGTTTGTGACATAAAGCCATGTATATTGTTAATGAATATTCAAGACTAGTTATAAGATTCTGCAGTGTTTGTAAGACTTTACAGAAGAAACATTTCCCAACAAAGCTCATATTTTCCTGTTGGTGTGAATTGAAGGAGAATGCATTGGTAAGGGACAACATTATTACCAAATTGCAACAATAAGTATGATAAACAATCATGTAAGGCTTTTCTTTATAATATCCATAATGTAAGAGCACAATGCAATGTAAGCACTATTGAAAGCCTATAATTTTCAAATACATAGCATCCTAATGGTGCCATGGACTAAGAAAGATATATTTGAAAATTGAAAAAAAAATAGAAAGTACATCCTTCAAACAATTTTCCATGAGTGCTATTAATCACACTGAAAATTTTATCATTAAAAATTAAGCAATTCTAGATTATAAAAAGCAAAAATTATTAACACAAAATTCTGATAGAATGAAGTAAGTCTACATCCACAAAATACTAAAAATTGTAGATTTAGCTTAAAATCTTTGTTGAATTTGGATATATTTCTACAATATACAATATGTGCTGAAAACATGATAATTGTATTTCAGCTTTCGTGTTCCAAAATCCAGCTTTCAAAGAATATGTAAAATATATGAGGCTGATATTATTTACATTTTACAGATTATAATTAAAGTTCCTTTTTTTCATTTAAAATTTAATATAAGCAATTGGGTATATTTTCCTAAAAGAAGATAAATTAATTGTGAACACTCCAGAAGGGTGAGCCTAATGTCGATCAGGGTCAAAAGCTACAATTAATTTCTAAGGAGATGTTTGGGAGGTAAGTAAAAATGTGATCACTAGAAACCAGCATGAATTCACCAGTAATATCCAGACTACCATCATTTTCCTTTTGAAACCTTTTAGTCTTACAAACTAAGGAAAGGTGGATATATAATATATTCAAACATAAGCAAAGTATGTTACACTGTTCCTCAATCTGTTCTTGAGAACAATATGACCAATTATTAATTAAGAATCTTTACAATTAAGGAGATTTGGAATCATACTAAGGGAGTTAACAATCTAAAGTAGGGACTCTAAAGATAAACTTCTGTCTATTCTTTTTAACATTTTAAAAAATTTAGGTGAATCAATATTATTAAAATGTCTATACTTCCCAAAGCAATCTACAGATTCAATGCAATTCCTAATAAAATATCAATGACATTCTTCAAAGAAATAGAAAAGGCAACCCTAAAATTTTATGTGGAACCATAAGAGATCCAGAATAGTCAAAGTTATCCTGAGCAAAAAGAACAAAACTGGAAGCATCATATTACCTGACTTCAAATTATACTATAGAGTTATACTAAACAAAACAGCATGGTACTGGCATAAAAACAGAAACATAGATCAGTGGAACAGAATACAGGACCTAGAGATAAATCTATACATCTACAGTGAATTCATTTTTGACAAAGGTGCCAAGAACACACATTGGGGAAAGGACAGTCTCTTTAATAAATGTGCTGGGAAAATTGGATATTAATATGACAAAGAATAAAACTAAACCTTTATCTCTCACCATACACAAAAATCAAATCAAAATAGATTAAAGTCTTTAAGATCTCAAAATATAAATCTACTAAAGGAAAACTTTGGGAAAACTCCCTTGGACATTGGACTGGGCAAAGATTTCTTAACTAATGCCCCATAAGCACAGGAAACCAAAGCAAAAGTGGACAAATGGGATCACATTAAGTTAAAAAGCTTCTGTACAGCAAAGGGAACAATCAACAAAGTGAAGAGATGACCCACAGAATGGGAGAACATATTTGCAAACAATCCTTCTGTCAAGGGATTAATAACCAGAATATAGAAGGAGCTCAAATAACTCTGTCAAAAAAATCTAATAATCTGATTAAAAGATGGGCAAAAGATCTTAATAGACATTTATCAAAAGAAGAAATCCAAATTACAAACAGGTATATGAAAAGGTGCTTAACAGCATGGATTATCAGATAAATGCAAATCAAAACTACAATAAAATATCATCTTGCCCCAGTTAAGATGGTTTTTATCCAAAAGATAGCCAATAGCAAATGCTTGTGGGGATGTGGAGAAAAGGGAACTCTTGTACAATGTTCACGGGAATGTAAATCAGTACAACCACTATGGAGATCAGTTTGGAAGTTCCTCAAAACTTAAAAATAGAACTACCATATGATCCAGCAATCCCACTAGTAGGTATGAACCTGTGCTTGTGGTGTGTCACTCAAGAAATCTTTGCCCAGTCTAACATCCTATGAGTTTTCCTAATGTTTTCCTTTAGCAGCTTCATAGTAAACGTGGCACATATATACAATGGAGTACTATTCAGCCATTAAAAAGAACGAGATCCTGTCACTTACAACATAGATGGAACTGTAAGTTACTAAGTGAAATAATCCAGGCACAGAAAGACAAATTTTGCATGTTCTCGCTTATTTGTGAAAGCCAAAAATTAAAACAACTGAACTCATGGAGATACAGAGTAGAATGATGGTTACCAAAGGCTGGGAAGGGTAATGGTGGGGAGAGAAGTTGGAATGATTAATTGGTACAGGAATATAATGATAGAATGAATAAAATCTAGTATTTGATAGCCAAACAGCATGGCGACAGTCAACAATAATTTATTGTACATTTTAAAATAACTAAAAGTTTAAATGGATTGTTTGTAACACAAGGTAAGGATAAATGTTTGAGGTGATGGATATTCCATTTACCCTGATATGACTATTACATACTGTATGCCTATATCAAAATATTTCATATACCTCACAAATATATATACCTACCATGTACCTACAAAAATTAAAAATAGAGATAAAAGCATACAGATGGAAATGCAATGTAAAATATGTTATATTGTTATGAGAAAAAAGTGAATGGGTTAAACTTCTTTAACAAGTGTCAAAGACTCTCAGAAACCAAAACCCTTCCAGACTGAGAAGAAAATATACATATATATATTCACATATATATACACATATATATTCACATATATATGCACATATATTCATATATATATACACATATATATATTCATTCATGTTGTTTTCAAAACATTTAAAATTTGGCAGGGGTGATTAAAAGGTCTTTATCTTGGTTGTGCTGATGGTTTCATAAGTGTATACATGTGGTAAGATTTAAAAAATTATCACCTTTATATATGTGACAGTTAAAGCCTGTTAATTATATCACAATGAAGCTTTTAAAACAAAAAAAGGTAAAGTCAACTGCAGAAATTAGTTAAACATGAAGGAATGGTGAACATGCAAAACTCAAAGTAACTCTATCAATAAGAAAAATAAGTATTACATATGACAAGATTTTTACATTTCTAAAAGTCACAGTCCACAGTGCAGATGCAGAACACAGAAAAATGTATGAAAATAAAGCCGTGGCAAATATAAGGACTTTGCTGAAGATTTATTTCCTTTTTGAGATTTATGGAATCAAAACAGCAATTTGTATGATTACATTACTGAGTAACAAAAATGTTATGGACAAAAGTTACAGAATATTTAACATAGAGATTGTAAACATAAGAGGAAAAGAAAGCAAAACATTTCCTTCAAATAATTCATTGGTTTGAGAAGGATATAATGTTCAGCTGCATCACTATGTCTAATTAAAGATAACCTCAGAAGCAGTAGGAGAACGGGGAAGCCACTGTACGTGTGTGTGTATGCATGCATGTGTGTACATATGCATGTGCATATGTGTGCATACAAACACTAAAGCTGACATTTTGAATTGATGGAGAAAGAACGACGATAATTATGCTGGCGTAATTGTTCTTTTCTCTCACAAGAATCCCAAATTATCAAAAAGGCAAACACTAAATGAAGCCATAAACATATTGGGAAAAAACACACATCAATTATTGTGAATATCTTTTCATGAAAATGGCCTTTCTAAGCATAATACAAGAGGCAAGTACTAAGAAAAAAACTAATAAATTTGACTATGTAAAATTTTTAACCTTTTTACAAGAAAACCACCATAAGCAAAATTGAAAAGCAAATGACAAAATAGAGAAAATACGGTGCAACACATATCGCAGAACAATGTTTAACATTTTTAAAAGAACATTACAAGTGAGAAAAATTTTACTGGTAATAAATGAGCAAAGGAATAAGTCACAAACCATAAATATTAAGACCTATAAAAGTGTTTCTATTCTTTCATTAACATTCTAGATTTTAGGGATATAGGCTTAAGTGAAAAGCTACACCATTTAAAAAAATGCTTCCTACGCAATTTTGTTAACAACGTAACTGAAAATTTAAAATAACATAAATGGGTAATGATAGTAATGACAGTAAAAATACGATATATGCATGCAATTGGATCTTATTTCTTTTGCAAATTATGTTATGGAGTTTTAATTATGTTGTACAATTTCTAATTCAGCATGTCTGCCCTTGCCAAATTATTGTACTCAGTGATTAATTCAGAGATAATTCACAAGGATTGATTCAGACACAGCAATTGATTCAGGGATGGGCTCATGAAGAAAGCCCATGACAGAGAGACCCAGAGCTAGAAATACCATTGAAACTCTCAAAAAGAAGCATTTTCTTTCCACTGGCATTGGTAATTGTAAAAATCATACAAGTTTGAAACTTAGATGAGACTGTAGGAACAAACACGACCCAGAAGGTACATAGCAAGGTAAAGTGATGGATGCAAAGGCAATGTTTCATTAGAACCTGTATCTAGCCATGCTAGAAATCTGGGGATGGTCCCATAAGCCAATTCCTTCTTTGTTTCCTTTCTTCTTTCCTTCTTTTCTTCTTCCCTCCATCCCTCCCCTTCTCCTTCTCTCCATCCTTGGTTTCTTCCCTCCTCCTTTCCCTCCTTCCTTGCTTTCTGCCCTCCTTTCTTTCCCTCCTTCCTTGCCTTCTTCCTTTCTCTGCTTCCCTTCCTCTTTTTTTCCTTCCTATCTTCCTTTCTCCTTCCTTCCTTCCTTTCTTTCTCTTTCCTTTCCTCTCTCTTTCTCTCCCTCTTCCCCACATATTCTCTTTCCTTTTCTTGCCCACAAGTTGCATCCCTGAGACTTGATTTGAAAACATTCTTGATGAATAAAAAGGGCTAAAATGTATTGTCCTGAAGCTGGAAGCATTCCCCTTGAACATCAGCACAAAACAAGAATGGCTTCTCTCACCAATCCTATTCTTGGAAGTTCTGGCCAGGGCAATTTGGCAAGAGAAAGAAAGAAAGGGCATCCAAATAGGAGGAGAGGAAGTAAAACTATCCCTGTTTACAGATGACATAATCCTGTATCTGTCCATATCTGATCCATAGTTTCAGCCCCAAAGCTTCTTAAGCTGATAAACAACTTCAGCAAAGTCTCAGGATATAAAATCAGTGTGCAAAAATCACTAGCATTTCTATACATCAACAACAGTCAAGCCGAGACCAAATCAGAAATGTAATCCTATTCACAACCGCCACAAAAAGAATAAAATACCTAGGAATACAGTTAACTAGAGAGAAAGATCTCTATGAGGAGAACCACAAAACACTGCTCAAAGAAATCAGAGATGACACAAACAAATGGAAAAAACATTCTATGCTCATGAATAGGTAGAATTAATGCCATTAAAATGGCATACTTCCCAAGGCAATTTATAGATTTAATGCTATTTCTATGAAACTATTATTAAGTTTCTTCACAAAACTAGAAAAACACTATTTTAAAACTCATATGGAACCAAAAAGGGCCTGAATAGCCAAGGCAATACTAGGCAAAAAGAACAAAGCTGGATGTGTCACGCTACCTGACTTCAAACCATACTACAAGACTACAGTAACCAAAACAGCATTGTACAGGTACAAAAGCAGTCATATAAACCAATGGAACAGAATAGAAGATCCCAGAAATAAGGCCACACATCTACAACTATCTGATACTTAGCAAATCTGCCAAAAACAAGCAATGGGGAAAGGATTCCCTATTCAATAAATGGTGCTGGGATAACTAGCTAGCCATATGCAGAAGACTGAAACTAGACTTCTTCCTCACGCCATATTCAAAAGTCAACACAAGATGGATTAAAGACTTAAATGTAAAACCCCAAGCAATAAAAACCCTGGAAGACAACCTAGGCAATACCATTTAGGACACAGGAATGGGCAAAGATTTTATGATGAAGACACCAAAAACAGTTGCAACAAAAGCAAAACTTGACAAATGGGATCTAAAGCACTTCTGCACAACAAAGGAAACTATGAACAGAGTGAGCAGACAACCTACAGAATGGGAGACAGTTTTGCTAACTATGCATCTAATGAAGGTCTAATATGCAGCATCTATAAATAACTTAAATGTACAAGAAAAAAACCAAATAACTTCATTGTCTGAGTCATGGGATTGGATCCCTCATGAACGGCTTAGTGCTGTCCTCCTGACAGTGAGTGAGTTCTCTCTCTGAGTTCACATGAGATCTGATTATTTAAAAGTGTGTGACATCTCTCCCCTTACATTTTTGCTCTAATTCTCACCACGTGACATACCTGCTCCCACTTTGTCTTCTGCCATGAATAAAAGGTCCCTGAGGTGGAACAGAGGCTGTTCCCAGAAGTGGAACAGAGGCTGTTGCCATGCCTTTACAACCTGCAGAACAATGAGCCAATTAAATATATTTTCTTTATAAATTACTCAGCCTTAGATATTTCTTAAGGTATAGTAACACAAGAATGTTTTAATATGGATGCCTAGGCTGGGGATGGCTTCAAACATAAGCCATATTTGAAACCACTATTCTAGCCCCATGACATCAGTGCAGAAAGACTTTTAATGTGTGTAAAATTATAATTGCATATCTCCATTGGTTTATGATATGGCTAAACAAATATTTATGTACACACACATATCCACACACACACACACACATACACACACACATATATATATATCCATCCCTAGATCATTCACATATATTTCAGTTCGTCTCAAATATTCCCTTAGCCCTCTAGGATTAAAAAGAAAAAAGCCACTTCTTTAACAGACAGATCTCGTTGTGGAAGATGAAGAACACTCACTACAAAACATTACCAAGTAAACTAGCTTCCAGGAGCTGCCATAACACATCTGCAGAAAGTGATAGCCTTAAGAAGGAAAAAATGCATTCTCTCACAGATCTGGAGGCTAAAAGTTCAAAATCAAGGTGTTGGCAGGTCCATGCACTATTGGAAGGTTCTTCAGGGTGCAATATCTTTCTGGAAAAAGATATTCCCTTATTTCTTCCTAGCTTCTGGTGATTGCAGTCAATTCTTCACATTTGTTGGCTTGCAGCTGTATCACTCCAACTTCTGCTTTGATTGGCATGTAGATTTTCTTGATGTGTCCATGTATTCACATAGCCTTCTTATAAGGATACTGGTCATTGCATGTAGAGGCCACTTTAATTCTGTATAATCTCATTTTAATTTAACTTATTACATGTACAAAGACCCTGTTTCCCAATAAACTCAATAAATTCTGAGGTTCTGAGTGGACATGAATTTTTCAGGGACACTATTCAATCCAGGATACCAAGGAATAGATGAAAATTTTGGCCAAAAATTTCAGGAAGTTATAAAATTGAATAAATATATTACTTCCAAGAGCACCAAGCAAAGATACAAAAAATTGGGAAGAGATGACAAGAAAATGAGATAAATATAAATTGAAAGAGATCAGGGAAGATGTGACATTAAAATTAAAACATAACAGAAATTTAGGCAAAATTAGGATGATTCTGACAGAAATAAATAGGAAGTTCTGAAGGAAGAAAATAAAAGTGGAACATAATATTTACAGGTATGTAAATAAATAGAGTCTTAAAATACAAGTCTATTTCTATATTTAGGTAGACAAATTTGATTTTAGAGAAAAAAAATTGGCTAGAATGGACAACATGGAAATATATCCTACCTACTAAAGTTATCAGTAGAGAAAATATCATTTGTGCTTCTAGACAGAAGACTAAATAACTTGCAAGGAGAACGTTTTTTAATAGTCTCAGATACTTTCACAATGTCCAAAGACAGTGGAGAAATTTCCACAAATTCCTGACTGAAACAAAATATGAGCCAAGAATTTGCACACAGGCAACATGGAAGAGTTTTAAATATGTAACAGTGTTGGGAAGACAAAACATTTCCATTTGATCCTCAAGTAATAATTAGGCACTAACTCATTTTTATTTGTTTTCCAACCATTTTCTAGCCATTTTCACATCTAGAAAATATTGAGAGTGTATTACCAATGAGTAACACTTTATCTATCACCCAAGAGACAATGGATGGATGTGGAATTAAATGTTCACTGAAATGATTCCATTCATTGCTTGATTTGCCTAGGCAAACATGATTATACCCCCTGTGAAAACAACTATAATTTAGTGTATATCTACAATAGTTATTTGTTTACATACTTATGCTTCCTTCCTACTTTATTAGAACCTCCTTGAGAGCAGGGACTATATTACAGTAGTTGTTTTTCCTTTATCATGCACAGTATACATTTATATATAATAGATCTTTATGAATATTTTTTGAGTTCAATTATTTTTACCAATAGGCGAAGATATTTGCTGGAAGAAGAAACATTTGCTATTTCACTCAAAACAGATTTAAAATAATTTGACATAAGGAAAATAGAAAGGAGAAGTAAAGTACTTAATTTTGGCCTAGGCAAACTGCCCAATTCTAATTAGGCCACGGGCACACGGGCCTCCCCTTATTTTCATATCTCCTTTAAAGCCCTGGAGATAACAGAACAGTGATCATGGCAGCCAAGCAAACCATATGGGAACCAGTAGACCACAACTTAATTAGCACTGCAAATTTATGCCAATAGTGTCAGCTTCTATTTTTATATTACTTCATCTTCAGAATCTTTAAGTTTCAGTTAAATTTATCATTTTGCCTTTGTATTTATCTTTCCTTAAAATATGTGTTAAATAAAATTACAATGATATTTATCAAACAAATGTATTTAAATTAGAAGCTTAATTTATTATCTGTTTAAAGCTTACTTACAAAAAAGCTATCTGGCTGGATAACAATAATGATAATAATTATCTCTAAATCTATTTACTTCACAAGATGCATCCCTAAAACAAAATGACCCAACATGGTAAATATTTCAGAAAGAAGAATGTATATAATGAATGACAACAAATATTAAATGCAGATGTGCTTCCAGTAAGGAGGGAACTTGGTGATCTTGAGCTTTGAACTGGGAAACAAAAGAATGTGTTTTTGTATAGAGCCTTAAAATAGATAATAACAAAGAAAATTATTTTAAATCTCACCTTCTAAAACTTACTTTATCATTAATATATTTTAAACTTTATTTACTATCAAAATTTAATTTCAGATTTAAACAAACCACAGTGGCTTATTGAAACAAGGCATCTGTAATATAATCTTATAATAAATATCAAAATTAAAATGTTAAATAAAGCCTTGACCCTTTAATTTTTATATCATAGTGCATCATCTTTACAGCATTTTAGGGAGATTTAATATATCTTGTTGAATAATTTTACCATTTACTTGACAGATAGGTGATTGATTCAGTGGTAGATTTAGGAGCAAAATTGTAGTCAGCTGAGTCTCAGTTCAGTGCTCTCTCCCTAGACTAGAAGGCAAGTGAAATGTCAAATAACTAGATTCCTTTTACTTTATGCCATTATTTACATCTACATTTCATTAGTTAAAAACACCAGAATAAAGCATTGAGACAAAATTCCTAAACTTACTTAAAATCCATATTAATAAACATTACCTTAATATGTCCAGAGGTGACAATTTAATTTATACAAAAAAAGAAAAGTAATCATAAATACTTTCATTTTTCCTAACTTTACTACTATGTTGTAATGAAAAAAAATTTGGCACTCCACAGAGAGCAGATAAATTCAATCAGTTGTTAATAGTTTGGAATTTGTAGTCTTCTAATTAAGTTAAAAAATATAAATGAAATGATAAGATTTTGTCTTTGCTTTTTTTTCCCCTCAAATTCTTTGTTGTACCATCTGGCCTGAAATGCTCACAAACATTGCTGTCTGGACAGAGATATGACTAATTATGCAGAGACAAAATCCCAAACATTAACAGTGTTCAATAATTTATTGTTACTACCCGAGTCTGCCATTGTTATCTTTTACTTTTAATGAGTTACTTATCTCATTAATCATCTTGACTGTTTTAAACCTAGTTTTAAATATTTTATGCATTTTTATATAAAGACAGTATTTTAAAAAGGTATTATAAAAGGTCTTCAGGAAAAAGCACAAAAAATGCCATAAAATTAGTTAATTTGGTAAAAAGAAACTGGACATTGGTAGCACTGAAACAATGCTGTTAGATTTATATAATAAATTTTATTATTACGAAATAAATTATTCTAAACAAATTGATAAGGATAGAATTGATTTAATATCACAAAATTCTTTTCTCCTTTGTTTTTACTTAGCGTATCTTTAAAATCCCCCCATGATATCATAATAATGGTTATGAATACCTAATAAGCAAGCAATTAGTATTATAATCGAATGTTACAATAGAATTCATCAACTTTGATGTTTTGAAATGAAATAATATTAAATGAAATGCAAATTAAGCTATTGCAATATCTACAGAAAATAGTCATTCAGTTTTAAATTTAGGGCCTCTGGAACCTAAGTATATACAACTCTGGACTTGTCCATTTCAAATAAATTTTTTAAAAATTACCTAACAGCATGCTGTGATTTCTATTGAACTACTAGAGTTCACCACATGTTTATTCTGTGTCTTAATTTCACTTTTGACACTTCATTCTTCAACTCACAAATCTCCGGAGTGAATGATACCAGCAATAGCTTCCTTTGCTCAAGGAAGAAACCTTTGCGAATGGGCCCCAATGGCCCATACAATATTTTCTCACAGACAATGAAAACCATTAAAGAGAATCAGAATGACAAATTTTGATCCCAACAGATCCCTAGGTACTTAGACAGAAGTTTTAATGACCAAATAACAAACATAAAGTTCACAATTGCTTCAACAAGCAGGCCCTAGTGGGTAATGTACTTCTAAATATAAACTGATAGCTTGATATAGAATGAGTATTTTGAATTATATTTTGTATTCTTCTTTCATTTATTTGACTTAACTGCTTTGGTATCACTTTTTGTAAATCAAATAGGGCACATTATCAATGGAAAGTTTACTGGAAGTGAGTAGGAAAGGCAAAATTAATAGATTTTCAGTTTACACACATAAAACACAATTAATGTAAACCTGTTAAAGGTGGCACTAATGTAGCAGTTTATCATTTCTTAAGTTCAAAATAAGCTATTTGAAATCCAGAAAATAAGAAAATAGCTGTCATATTTTGTAAAGCAACATGCAATTTCAAAAAAATAGATGTGCTTCTCAGCAGGGACTAACAGGGAATTACCTTGAAAATTAAAATCTTTTCATTAAGAAATCAATTTATTTTCTGGCCACTCTCTTGCAGATGTGGGATGAATTGTTTAACACAGATAATAAGTTAAATTAGCAAACTGGCTTTGATGGTTATTTTAAAAAAGATTATTTAGCTTCACCCTCTAGTCAATCTAGAAATTAGATTTGTTACTCAAGAAGGAATTTGTTCTTTGATTGGGAAAGACATTACCCAACCCTTTTCTTACTTTGCATTCTGTCTGTGGAACAGCATGCTCATTTTCAGCATGCTCACTTTCAAGTTTTCTATTACCTCTGGATGCTGATAGCACGCAGTTCTACATCCCCACACCTTTTTCCTCCGGGGCTCATCACATGGGCTATGATGGTGAATAAAATCAATAATTGATTTTAATTTAATTGTTTAATAAATATGATAAAATTAATGTATGCTTGCTGTTCATGATTATCTTTGCCATCATCTACTAGAACCAAATATATAATAAATGAATGAATGAATGAATGAATATAAGAAGGGGGAATACACACTGGTAAATATAAGTAAAAATTATCTCAATACAAATGGCTCATGCCTCTTTTAACAACAGTTTGGGAGGCTGAAGCAGCAGGATCACTTGAGTTCAGGAGTTTGAGAGCAGCCTGAGAAACATAGTGAGACCCTGTCTCCAACAAAAATTAATTAATTAATTAAAAGTATACAAAAAATTTTAAAATTTAAATTTGTTACTGCCAGGGATTTAGGGGACCAAGTCATCTTAATTCAATCAGAGATTAAAAAGACTGTACCTGAACTTCTCTCTTACTGATGGATAGTTTATTTCTTGTTACTATTATTTCTGAGGTGTAATCCCTTGGTTTTCAATTCAAAACTCAAAATCACAAGGCCCTTCCTTTGAGGAAGTATTTGCATTTGACATTTTTAAAAAACCTGTTATATACATTATTTCTTTTTGAATATTTGCTATGTTGTGTCATTTTGTTTCAGGTATGCATCTTGTGAGTCGAATAAATTTAGAAGTTATTATCATTATTATTATCTAGTCAGAGAAATTTTTCATATGGAAGTTTAATCCATTTATATATATTTCTTTTATTTTATATATATACTTGAATTTTTTGCTTTGTATTGTTTTAGCTCTCCTGCTATATATGATTAATGTTTTTTAAAAATTGAGAGGGCATAGTCTCTCTTAAATTATATCACTGTTATCTTTTTAAGTGTCTGAAAATGATTCATTGCTTAAAATATGTACTTTAACTTCAGAGTCAAGGATTAAGTGGTATGTTTTGTTTTTCATTATTAATAAAGAAAATTGGGCAATGTTTCATTCCTTCCATGCCTATTTACTGCATTTTAGGATTCTAAGGCCAAATTATTATTATTATAGTATGATTTATACAACATATGTCTTTTTTACAAAAGTAGCTTTTGATAACTGCATGAAATTTTAGGACTTATTCATAATTCTTGTTTCCATTATTTCCCCTTTTTAGAGTAAATTTGTTTTTCTTATATCTCAGTTTTAAAAACAGGGCTTGCATATTTGAAAATGTCTTTGTTGTCTTCATTCTTTTCTAACAGGTTAAAACTTTTTATTTAAAAAACATACCTATTACTTTATTATTTCTAGGCATTACCTGTAAGTCTTTTATTTCCTGTTATTTTCTGAGAGTGGCCCCAGATACAGAAAGATGGTATCTGGGGAAGCAGGAAAGAAATCAAGGATTCTCTTTGCCTCATGAAGTAACTCCAAGAGTTATAGAGAAAATAAGTGCCAAGTTCTCCATTTTGTTCATTCTTTAAGTTTCTGAAACAAGGTACAGATTCTGGCAAGAAGGAATGAAAAATCATATCGTTGCTTTTTATCAGGTATTTTGCTTTATAAAGCAAAACTAAAATAAATCATATGCCAAATGTGGCTAGATTACACTTAACACCCTTCCATCTATTCATAACAATAGTCAAGTTTTACCAGAACCTGGCATTAGGTTTTCTGTTCAGTCTTTTCTAACAGATTATCAGTTCGCTTACTCCATATCTTCAAGAGTACTTCAATGAGATATTGAGAAAAACTGCAACCAGGTCAGCTAGCTAAAAACTGCTTTGTTTGGATGATTTAGGTAACATTATTTCCAATTAGCTTTTACTATTAATATAAAATGCCAAGAACTTCTACATAGTTAAAAGCCAATTAAAGTGTGCCACTTAAAGATGTGGTAAGCTTTTATCATAAGATTTTGATGTAATAACTAGTCAAATCCATATATTTGGCTTTAAATAATTTGTACTAAAAGAACAAGTATTTAAATGTAGTATTATTTTTCATTCACGAACTTGCATCATTAGTCTACTCTTTGAGGTTACATCAAAAGAAAAGCAAATGGGGCAGGAAGAATGACCAAAGCGTAAGAGCACAGCTAGAGTTGTAAACAAAGATATCTCACTCATGATGTATTTCAATATTTTTCATAGTAAAAGAAGATAACATAATATTGAAGTGCACCTCTAAATTCTCCTTCATAGTTATCAATATTGGAATTGAAATATTTAATTCAAAACTATCTTGGATAGTAATAAATTGCAGTAATGTATTTCTTTATGGGTGTTTAAATACATTTAATTTTTAGCAATATAGATATAAAATAATGTATAAGATTTAATGATCAATCTATGAAATAGAGCAATAATTAGTCATTAAATAGAAATATAAAATAATTTCAAAGATTTAATGAAGAATTATAAGATATGTCAAAGCACTTAAGTTGTCCACAGACCTGTTTATCATATAATTTACTTGTCAGGGAAACTGTTCAGATAGATAAAATATTTTTGAATCCAGAAGGTATTAACTATAAGCCATAATGTGCCCACTAAAGAACTATATCATAGTATTATTTTTAGTTTTCAAATTGCATAACAATGAATTTACACCTAGAATCTAGTAATTCACTAAAAACTTTTGTGTGGATATTGATGACAAATCTTTGCTTTAGGACAGGCTATTTTCTTTTAACAATACATTGAAAATCTGCAGTCAATTCTTAAACGAATTGAAGTACTCATGTGACGTTAAATGCATGGAAAACAAGCAGTTCTAAGAGAGAAGTTTATAGAAACAGACTTCTTGAAATGATATCTCTGATATCTTTTGAAGCTAACACTTTCAAGGAATATTAGGTTCAATATACACATTAAGCCAGCTTTTGTTACAGCTAAAAGTTTGTTCAATTTAATCAAGTTTTCAGAATTCTGTAAACCTCATTTCCAAGAGCCTACATAAAAAAAATACAAAGATCTCACATAAGCAGCCTAATATTATACCTCAAAGAACTAGATAAACAGGAACAATCAAAACCTGAATAATTAGAAAAAAAGAAATAATAAACATCAAAGCAAAAATAAACAAAATAGAGACAAAATATAAAAAATCAACAAAACAATTAGCTATTGTTTTTTTGAAAAGATAAAGAATGCTGACAAACCTTTAGCTAGACCAAGAAAAAAAGAGAGAACAAGCAAGTAAATAAAATCAGAGATATAAAAGGAGACACTGCAATGGATACCACAGAAATACAAAGGATAATAAGTGACTACCACAAACAAGTATATCCCAACAAATCAGAAAACCTAGAAGAGGTGGATAAATTCCTGGACACAAAAACTTACCAAGATTGACTCACGAAGAAATAAAAAACTTGAGAAGGCCAATGAGTAGTGAGAATGAAGAAATAATCAAAAGTGTCCCAGCAAAGAAAGCCTAAGACTTGATGGCTTCACTGCTGAATTCTACTAGCCATTTAAAGAAGAAATAATAGCAATTCTACTCAAACTATTTCAAAAAATTGAAAGGAGGGAATACTTCTAAACTTATTCTACAAAGCCAATATTACTCTGTTACCAAAACCAGACAAAGATACAACAAAAAAGGAAACTAAAGTCCAGCATTCATGATGAACATAGATGAAAAAATCCTCAACAAAATACTAGCAAACTCAATTCAACAGCACATTAAAAACAATCACTCACTGTGATCAAGTGGGATTCATCTCACAGATGCAGAAAATATTCAACATATGCAAATGAATAAACACAATCACATTAACAAAATCAAGGACAAAAACTACATGATCATTTTAGTAGATGCTTGAAGAGCATTTGATAAAATTAAATATACCTTCATGAAAACACTGTCAACAAATTGAGTATAGAAGGAACATACCTCAACATAATAAAGGCTCACATATGAGAAACCCATAGCTAAATCAAACTGAATGGAGAAAAGTTAAAAGCTTTTCCTCTAATATCTAGAACAAAACAAGAATGTCCACTCATCCCATGTTTATTCAACATAACGCTGGAATTTGTAGCAAGAACAATTAGGCAGGAGAAATAAATAAAATGCATTCAAATTGAATGGAGGAGGTCAAATTGTTCCTGTGTGCGGATAACATTTTCACATATATTAATGTATAGAAAACCCTAAACACTCCACCAAAAAAAATTATTAGAAACAACACAAATTTCTATTCAAAATCAACATAGAAAAATCAGTAGCACTTGAATTTGTCAACAGTAAACTATCTGAAAAAGAAATCCAGAAAGCAATTTTATTTACAATAGCTAAAAAAAATACCTAGGAATAAACTTAACCAAGGAGGTGAAAGAGCTCTACAATGAAAACAATAAAACATTGATGAAAGAAATTGAAAAGAACAAAAAAAAAGGAAGATATCCTATGTTCATGGGTTGGAAGAATTAATATTGTCAAAATACTCATATTACAAAAACAGTCTATAGATTCAATGCAATGTTTATCAAAATGCCAATGACATTCTTCACAGAAATAGAAAAAATATTTCAAAACTTATCTAGAAATGCAAAAGACTCCAGAGAGCCAAAGCAATCTTGAACAAAGAGAGCAAAGCCGAAGACATTACATTACCTAACTCCAAAATACACAGAAAAGCTATAGTAAGTAACACAACATAGTATGGCATAAAAAGAGACATATAGACTAACGGAACAAAAAAGAAAACCCAGAAATCATCCATTTACAGGAAACTGATTTTCAGCAAAGGTGCCAAAGATCCACATTGAGGGAATGGCAGTCTTTTCAATAAATAGTACTGGGAAAACTGAGTATTGACTTATAGAAAAAATAAAGCTATATACCTCTCTCTCATCCTATGCAAAAATCAACCCTAAATGGATTAAAGACTTCAATGTAAGACCAGAAACTATGAAACTAGTAAAAGAAAACATAGGGGAATTGCTTCATGAAATTGGACAGCAACAATATTTTAAGTAAGGGCTTGAAAGCACAGGCAACAAAATAAAAAATATACAGATGGGATTACAAGAAACTAAAATCTTCTGCACAGCAAAGAAAAAAATCAATAGAGTGAAGAGACAACCTACAGAATGGGGGGAAGTATTTGCAAATTATGCATCCAACAAACAATTAATATCCAGAATATATAAGGAAATCTTAGCAGCAAAAGAAATCCTAATTTTAAAGCGGGCAAAAGAACCAAATAGACATTTTTTAAATGAAGGCATGCAAATGGCCAAAAGTTACATGAAAAAAAAATTACACATCACTAATCATTAGGGAAATGGAAATCAAAGCCAAAATGTAATATAACCTCACCCCAGTTAGAATGATTATCATAAAAAAATAAACAAACAAACAAAACAAAACAAAAGTTACGAAAGCTGGCAAAGATGTGGAGAAAGGGGAACTCTTATGCACTGTTGCTGGGATAGAAATCAGTGCCCCCATTATGTGAAACAGTACAGAATTTCCTCATAAAGCTAAAAATGGAACTACCATATAACTCAGCAATCCCATTACTGGGTATATATCCAAAGGAATTGAAATCAGTGTTTCAAATTGATATCTGCAGTCCAATGTTTATTGGAGCACTATACACAATAGACAAGAAAAATATCAACCTAAATGCCCATCTACTAATGACTGAATGAGGAAAATATAGTATACATACACAGTGAAATACTATTCAGTCATAAAACAGAATAAAATCATGTCACTGGAGGAAACATGAATGAACTTGGAGGACATTATGTTAAGTGAAATAAGTCAGACACAAAAAGACAAACACTGCATGATCTCATGCATTTGTGGAATCTAAAAAAGTTGATTTCATAGAAGAGTATTATATTGATTACCAGAGAATTGGGAGGGGTAGCAGTGAGGGAGGATGGAGAGAGGATGGTCAATAGATTCAAAGTTACAGCTTGACAGGAAGAATCAGTTCTAGTGTTCTATTATACAGTAAGATGACTATAGCACATGATAATGTAGCGTATATTTGAACATAGCTAGAGGAGGTTTTGATTATCACCGCAAAGAAATTATAAATATTTTAAGTGATGAATATAGTAATTAGTCTTATTTGATCATTATACATTGAAACATCATATTGTACCCAACAAATATGTGCAATGATTATGTCACTTACAAATAAAAATTGATTAAAAAAGAAAATAATGCAAATTAAAACTACAAAATAATTTTACATAAAATAATTAGGACTAATAAGGCCCATGTTTCAGAGATTTCATATTTAGATTATAATCCTTTTCCAAATGTAGGGTGTCATTTAAGTTAATCAGATTCTTTCACCAAAAACTTTGCAAACTATCTGTTCTGAAAGACCAACCTTTTACTTGTCTATCCATTATAGGCCTATAAAAAGTTGATTTCATAGAAGAGTATTATATTGATTACCAGCGAATTGGGAGGGGTAGCAGTGAGGGAGGATGACGAGAGTGAGAGAGAGAAAGAGAGAGATTGCAAATACAATGATTAAAAATGATCATATGAAACCAAATTCAATGACTAGAACTTTCCTATAAACTATAAGATAGATATGATAAACCTAGACGAAGATAATAACATTATAAATCCTTTTTGAACCATGTTTATAATGAGAGGACTAGCAAAGGAATAGGCCTGCATTTGGGCCAATAGTATAATGAAGGTTTGAAACACTGGCAGCTTCTGCCCAAATCTCTGTCAGGTATTGTTAATTGATTTTGCCATTTTTAAATCACTTAACTACTAACTAGAGATGTGGTTTCTCAGTCTTTGCCCATACAGCCTTCCAGACAGCCACTTCTAATTTATTGGTATTAACATAAAACCAGTTTGCCAAGGACAGAAATGAAAAACTATGACAAGAATAAGGAGACTAATCTGACTTCTGCTTTGTTTCTGTCTTTACAATTAAATATGTGAACATGAAAGCATATAACATTCTTGTTTAAGTGAAAAGATATACTGGACTAACTAAACTAATATGCATGAACACATAGTTTCTAGCCATATAAGTAATATAAGGGGACACTGTGATCATATAGAAGTGTGATTATAGAAATAAAAGACCAACTTTAGATGGGAACAGTCAGGGAAGGTTAAACATAGCATAAACCTGGAAGCACTACTTAAAGAAATTGAAAAGAGCTGGTAAAGAGATTCCAAAGAGCTGGACTCCATGTATGTCACAATGCAGTTAAAAAGATGTGAAAAAAGAAAAACTTTATTACAGATTTTTGAATTAGCCAGTATGTGCCAAAAGATTTTAAAAGAGAAGTCCTTGGGACAAAAGGCAAAAATGTGGTTTATGGCCAGGTTCTGAGCAGCATATCTTTGTTGTTTCCTTTTGGGCCCAAATCCTACAATGAACTAATTTTACTCATTCTTTCCTCCTTTTTACTAACCTTTTTCTCACTGCCATGATGAAGCTTAATGATTTCTTTTTTCAATTGTGAAATGTCAAAGCTATGGGAAGGTGGCATGCCAATTTGCTTTGTGTTTGATTTTCTCTTCAATTTTCTTAGATGGAAATTATATTACAAATTCTCTCTAAATTGATCTCTAGATTCAACAAAAAATGCAATAGGCTTTTTTGAAAAAGAAATACAGGAGCTAATTCTAAAATATATATGGAAATATAAAGAATCTAAAAGAGATAAACTAATTCTTACAAAAGAAAAAGACTAAGAGATCTTATTATTTTTATTTCAAGAATTATTATATATTTACAATAGTCTACATTGTCTGTTATTGGCCAAAAATAAAGAGTTTAATGGAATGAAGTGGAGTTCAGAAATACAGCCACATACACATCACCATTTTATTTTCAACATAGGTACAAAGCAATTCGATGATGAAATGCTAGCCCTTCAATGCACTGGAAAAATTGGTTGACCTATAAGGAAAAACAATAAAAATAAATACTGACTCTTCCTTTAATTGCACCAGATACAAAATTAACTCAAAGTTTATCATAGATTTTTTAAAGTGACCATAACACTTTTTTAAAGTAGTTACTTTTTAGAATGTTTTTCAACTTACAGTGTCTGATGTTTTCTCATGAACAGACTCAGACTATGCATTGTTAAGAAGGATCATGCAAAGGTGATGTCTTCTCACATCACATCAGGAAATATATAAGGTTGATATTTGCTTAAACTGTTACATGCCTAGATTGTCCACTCTATAGTTATTATTTTTTCCTATTTAATTGTTAAATAATTTTGGGGGAGGGAAGGACACTTAGAAACTACGTGCATATTTTGCACCTATTTAAATTTATATCCACTAGTTTTAGCATGCATCAGATGTTGCCTGTGGTAATTATTAACATAATGTTCTAATTGTGTGATTCTGTTTCCCTCTTCCCAATTCCCTGACAATACCATGGCAGAGCTAGAAAGAGGAAGATTAAAGTCTAAGCTTTTTAAGTGGTCCCCAGTGACACTATGGGGTCTTAGTTACTGAATGGTAAAGATGAAAGTCCCAACTTCTTATTTAATATTGTGTGACACCAAGGCAGTCAGAATTGGAGGTACCTTGTTACAACTTGATGAGAGTGTAATCTGTGAACTCTACTCAACTTTACTGGCATGGATCAGGGAGGGGACCAAAGTTAATTTTCTGTGGCACTTGGCTTGTGTAGAGAAGTTGTCTAAAAGTTCTCTATTTGGTGAGGCTGTCTCTTTTCTGATCCTTTGGCTAGAGAGGGCTTTTCTTCTTTTGTCTGTGCCCATTAGTATTTCTAGGTTTCCAACTTCTGGTCCTATTTTAGAATATGTAAGGCAAAATGAAAACTCAAGAAATTCACCACCACATAATTTCTTGGGTCAGAGGTACCCTAGTGTGTCTGTGTTCTCCCCATCATTTAGAGTTATTTTATATTTGTATTATATATAATTTCCAGAGTTTTTAATTATACTTCATAAGAAGAATGGGGACATCTATGAGTACTTCACCTTTCTGAAATATAAATTCTCTTTTACCTTTTTTTGTTTGGTTGTTTTCTTATTGTTGAGTTTAGGAACTTCTTCATATGTCTGGACACAAATTTATTTGGTCAGAAATGTGATTTGCAAATATTTTCTTACAGTCTATGGCATATATCTTAATCTTCTGACAGCGTCTTTCACAGAGCAAAAAGTTTAAAGTTTGATTAAGTCCAATTTACCAATGTTTTATTTTATAGATTATGCTTTCGTATCTAAAAACCTTTTTACCTAGCAAATAATTGTGTAGATTTTCTCCCATGATTTTTTCTCGGAGTTTTATAATTTTTGAATTTTACATTAAACTCTATTATTTATTTTTTGCTAATTATATATTAGCTTTCAGTATAAGTCATGAATTTCTTGCTCATTGTGTATATAAATGTTCAGTTGTTCTAACATCATTTGTTGACAGGCTTTTATCCATTGAATTGCCTCTGTACCTCTGTCAAAATCAGTTAACTGTATTTATGTGGGTTTATTTCTGAGCTCTCTATTTTGTTCAATTAATGTGTATGTAATCATTACTTACACTGGATTGCCTTGATTACTGTAGCTTTATATTAAATTTTGATATTGGGTAGTGAGTAGTCAAACTTTGTTTTTCTTCAAAATTAATTTTGAAACTCTAGTTCTTTCATCTTTGCACATAAACTTTAGAATAAGCTTACTGACATCTATAAGAAAAAAATTAAGGCTTAAGGCAGGAGGATCACCTGAACCCTGAAAGCCGAGTCTGCAGTGAATTATGTTTGGGTCATGCACTCCAGCCTGGGCAACAGAGCCAGACTCTGTCTCAAAAAAGAAAAAGAAGAAAAAAGTCTGCTGAGATTTTGATTTTGATTGCATTGAAACTATTTTCAAATACTTTATTCTTACTTAAAATTCATCGTATAAAAGACAAAAAGAAAGCAGTAACCTCTGTAGACTTACATGTCCCTGTCTGACAGCTTTGAGGAGAGCAGTGGTTCTCCCAGCACGCAGCTGGAGATCTGAGAACGGGCAGACTGCCTCCTCAGGTGGGTCCCTGACCCCTGAGCCCCGAGCAGCCTAACCGGGAGGCACCCCCCAGCAGGGGCAGACTGACACCTCACATGGCCGGCCGGGTACTCCAACAGACCTGCAGCTGAGGGTCCTGTCTGTTAGAAGGAAAACTAACAAACAGAAAGGACATCCACTCCAAAAACCCATCTGTACATCACCATCATCAAAGACCAAAAGTAGATAAAACCACAAAGATGGGAAAAAAACAGAGCAGAAAAACTGGAAACTCTAAAAAGCAGAGTGCTTCTCCTCCTCCAAAGGAACGCAGTTCCTCACCAGCAACGGAACAAAGCCGGATGGAGAATGACTTTGACGAGCTGAGAGAAGAAGGCTTCAGATGATCAAATTACTCCGAGCTATGGGAGGATATTCAAACCAAAGGCAAAGAAGTTGAAAACTTTGAAAAAAATTTAGAAGAATGTATAACTAGAATAACCAATACAGAGAAGTGCTTAAAGGAGCTGATGGAGCTGAAAACCAAGGCTCGAGAACTACATGAAGAATGCAGAAGCCTCAGGAGCCGATGCGATCAAATGGAAGAAAGCGTATCAGCCCTGGAAGATGAAATGAATGAAATGAAGCGAGAAGGGAAGTTTAGAGAAAAAAGAATAAAAAGAAATGAGCAAAGCCTCCAAGAAATGTGGAACTATGTGAAAAGAACAAATCTACGTCTGATTGGTGTACCTGAAAGTGACGGGGAGAATGGAACCAAGTTGGAAAACACTCTGCAGGATATTATCCAGGAGAACTTCCCCAATCTAGCAAGGCAGGCCAACATTCAGATTCAGGAAATACAGAGAACGCCACAAAGATACTCCTCGAGAAGAGCAACTCCAAGACACATAATTGTCAGATTTACCAAAGTTGAAATGAAGGAACAAATGTTAAGGGCAGCCAGAGAGAAAGGTCAGGTTACCCTTAAATGGAAGCCCATCAGACTAACAGTGGATCTCTCGGCAGAAACCCTACAAGCCAGAAGAGAGTGGGGGCCAATATTCAACATTCTTAAAGAAAAGAATTTTCAACCCAGAATTTCATATCCAGCCAAACTAAGCTTCATAAGTGAAGGAGAAATAAAATCCTTTACAGACGAGCAAATGCTGAGAGATTTTGTCACCACCAGGCCTGCCCTAAAAGAGCTCCTGAAGGAAGCGCTAAACATGGAAAGGCACAACCGGTACCAGCCACTGCAAAATCATGCCAAAATGTAAAGACCATCGAGACTAGGAAGAGACTGCATCAACTAACGAGCAAAATAACCAGCTAACATCATAATGACAGGATCAAATTCACACATAACAATATTAACTTTAAATGTAAATGGACTAAATGCTCCAACTAAAAGACACAGACTGGCAAATTGGATAAAGACTCAAGACCCATCAGTGTGCTGTATTCAGGAAACCCATCTCACGTGCAGAGACACACATAGGCTCAAAATAAAAGGATGGAGGAAGATCTACCAAGCAAATGGAAAACAAAAAAAGGCAGGGGTTGCAATCCTAGTCTCTGATAAAACAGACTTTAAACCAACAAAGATCAAAAGAGACAAAGAAGGCCTTTACATAGTGGTAAAGGGATTAATTCAACAAGAAGAGCTAACTATCCTAAATATATATGCACCCAACACAAGAGCACCCAGATTCATAAAGCAAGTCCTGAGTGACCTACAAAGAGACTTAGACTCCCACAAATTAATAATGGGAGACTTTAACACCTCACTGTCAACATTAGACAGATCAATGAGACAGAAAGTCAACAAGGATACCCAGGAATTGAACTCAGCTCTGCACCAAACGGACCTAACAGACATCCACAGAACTCTCCACCACAAATCAACAGAATATATATTTTTTTCAGCACAACACCACACCTATTCCAAAATTGACCACATACTTGGAAGTAAAGCTCTCCTCAGTAAATGTAAAAGAACAGAAATTATAACAAACTATCTCTCAGATCACAGTGCAATCAAGCTAGAACTCAGGATTAAGAATCTCACTCAAAACCGCTCAACTACGTGGAAACTGAACAACCTGCTCCTGAATGACTACTGGGTACATAACGAAATGAAAGCAGAAATAAAGATGTTCTTTGAAACCAACAAGAACCAAGACACAACATACCAGAATCTCTGGGATGCATTCAAAGCAGTGTGTAGAGGGAAATTTATAGCACTAAATGCCCACAAGAGAAAGCAGGAAAGATCCAAAATTGACAGCCTAACATCACAATTGAAAGAACTAGAAAAGCAACAGCAAACACATTCAAAAGCTAGCAGAAGGCAAGAAATAACTAAAATCAGAGCAGAACTGAAGGAAATAGAGACACAAAAAATCCTTCAAAAAATTAATGAATCCAGGAGCTGGTTTTTGAAAGGATCAACAAAATTGATAGACTGCTAGCAAGATTAATAAAGAAAAAAAGAGAGAAGAATCAAATAGATGCAATAAAAAATGATAAAGGGGAATTCACCACCGATCCCACAGAAATACAAACTACCATCAGAGAATACTACAAACACCTCTACGCAAATAAACTAGAAAATCTAGAAGAAATGGATAAATTCCTCAACACATACACTCTCCCAAGACTAAACCAGGGAGAAGTTGAATCTCTGAATAGACCAATAACAGGAGCTGAAATTGTGGCAACAATCAATAGCTTACCAACCAAAAAGAGTCCAGGACCAGATGGATTCACAGCTGAATTCTACCAGAGGTACAAGGAGGAACTGGTACCATTCCTTCTGAAACTATTCCAATCAATAGAAAAAGAGGGAATCCTCCCTAACTCATTTTATGAGGCCAGCATCATCCTGATACCAAAGCCAGGCAGAGACACAGCAAAAAAAAGAGAATTTTAGACCAATATCCTTGATGAACATTGATGCAAAAATCCTCAATAAAATACTGGCAAACAGAATCCAGCAGCACATCAAAAAGCTTATCCACCATGATCAAGTGGGCTTCATCCCTGGGATGCAAGGCTGGTTCAATATAAGCAAATCAATAAATGTAATCCAGCATATAAACAGAACCAAAGACAAAAACCACATAGTTATCTCAATAGATGCAGAAAAGGCCTTTGACAAAATTCAACAACCCTTCCTGCTAAAAACTCTCAATAAATTAGGTATTGATGGGACGTATCTCAAAATAATAAGAGCTATCTATGACAAACCCACAGCCAATATCATACTGAATGGGCAAAAACTGGAAGCATTCCCTTTGAAAACTGGCACAAGACAGGGATGCCATCTCTCACCACTCCTATTCAACATAGTGTTGGAAGTTCTGGCCACGGCAATTAGGCAGGAGAAGGAAATAAAGGGTATTCAATTAGGAAAAGAGGAAGTCAAATTGTCCCTGTTTGCAGATGACATGATTGTATATCTAGAAAACCCCATTGTCTCAGCCCAAAATCTCCTTAAGCTGATAAGCAACTTCAGCAAAGTCTCAGGATACAAAATCAATGTACAAAAATCACAAGCATTCTTATACACCAATAACAGACAAACAGAGAGCCAAATCATGAGTGAACTCCCATTTACAATTGCTTCAAAGAGAATAAAATACCTAGGAATCCAGCTTACAAGGGGTGCGAAGGACCTCTTCAAGGAGAACTACAAACCACTGCTCAAGGAAATAAAAGAGGATACAAACAAATGGAAGAACATTCCATGCTCATGGGTAGGAAGAATCAATATCGTGAAAATGGCCATACTGCCCAAGGTAATTTATAGATTCAATGCCATCCCCATCAAGCTACCAATGACTTTCTTCACAGAATTGGAAAAAACTACTTTAAAGTTCATATGGAACCAAAAAAGAGCCCGCATCGCCAAGTCAATCCTAAGCCAAAAGAACAAAGCTGGAAGCATCACACTACCTGACTTCAAACTATACTACAAGGCTACAGTAACCAAAACAGCATGGTACTGGTACCAAAACAGAGATATAGATCAATGGAACAGAACAGAGCCCTCAGAAATAACGCCACATATCTACAACTATCTGATCTTTGACAAACCTGAGAAAAACAAGCAATGGGGAAACAATTCCCTATTTAATAAATGGTGCTGGGAAAACTGGCTAGCCATATGTAGAAAGCTGAAACTGGATCCCTTCCTTACACCTTATACAAAAATCAATTCAAGATGGATTAAAGACTTAAACGTTAGACCTAAAACCATAAAAACCCTAGAAGAAAACCTATGCATTACCATTCAGGACATAGGCATGGGCAAGGACTTTATGTCTAAAACACCAAAAGCAATGGCAACAAAAGCCAAAATTGGGATCTAATTAAACTAAAGAGCTTCTGCACAGCAAAGGAAACTACCATCAGAGTGAACAGGCAACCTACAAAATGGGAGAAAATTTTCGCAACCTACTCATCTGACAAAGGGCTAATATCCAGAATCTACAATGAACTCCAACAAATTTACAAGAAAAAAACAAACAACCCCATCAAAAAGTGGGCGAAGGACATGAACAGACACTTCTCAAAAGAAGACATTTATGCAGCCAAAAAACACATGAAAAAATGCTCATCATCACTGGCCATCAGAGAAATGCAAATCAAAACCACAATGAGATACCATCTCACACCAGTTAGAATGGCAATCATTAAAAAGTCAGGAAACAACAGGTGCTGGAGAGGATGTGGAGAAATAGGAACACTTTTACACTGTTGGTGGGACTGTAAACTAGTTCAACCCTTGTGGCAGTCAGTGTGGGGATTCCTCAGGGATCTGGAACTAGAAATTCCATTTGACCCAGCCATCCCATTACTGGGTATATACCCAAAGGAGTATAAATCATGCTGCTATAAAGACACATGCACACGTACGTTTATTGCGGCATTATTCGCAATAGCAAAGACGTGGAACCAACCCAAATGTCCAACAATGATAGACTGGATTAAGAAAATGTGGCACATATACACCATGGAATACTATGCAGCCATAAAAAATGATGAGTTCATGTCCTTCGTAGGGACATGGATGAAACTGGAAGTCATCATTCTCAGTAAACTATCGCAAGAACAAAAAACGAAACACCGCATATTCTCACTCATAGGTGGGAATTGAACAATGAGAACACATGGACACAGGAAGGGGAACATCACACTTCGGGGACTGTTGTGGGGTGTGGGGAGTGGGGAGAGATAGCACTGGGAGATATACCTAATGCTAGATGACGAGTTAGTGGGTGCAGTGCACCAGCATGGCACATGTATACATATGTAACTAACCTGCACATTGTGCACATGTACCATAAAACCTAAAGTATAATAATAATTTTTTAAAAAAAGAAAAAAGTAAAAAATAAATAAATAAATAAATAAATAAATATATAAAAAAAAAAATCATCGTATCTTCCAATCCATGAACACTCCATATATTACCATTTATGTAGACCTTTGAGTTTTATAATCAATGATTTGTAGATTTTGGCATATACATTCTGCATGTATGTTGTTAATTTATAAGTATTTTATTTTTTTGACATTATAATTTTTGTCTAAATTTAGAAAGCTTTAATAAGCTTTCTTTGCAACTCCAATCTCCTGTAGAGATAACTTGTGCCTAGAGTGGGAATGGCTACCAGAACAAACATTAGCAATTTTGAATTTTGGTCTTCTCTTTGCCCTGTGCTTAGAGAGGGTCTATAAGTTTGCTCTAGCTCTGTCATCCTCTAGTGGTATTCTGAATATGTTAGGTTGGCCGTGGGGAGTGATGTGCCTTGGGGGAAGGGGGAAATATTAGTCCCTGTTCTTCTGATTAAGCCTCATCTTAGATATGCAGCATGTCTCTGGGGTATATCTTTTACAAGTTATCTTGCTCCTCAGCCTAGTTTTGGGTTCACTAGGTAGTCCTTCCTCTCCAAAAGTTAATTTTTTTCTTCTACTTCCTTCTCTGAGTGGCAACTGATGTTCTAATGGCAGCAGCACTTGTTCTTAAACCATAGATTAAAACTTTCATTCTGAAGGGGAGAAGGCTCCAGGAGATTCTTGCATCTAACTGCACAGCTGTTGCTTTTCCTTAAGGTTAGATCACAGTCAATATTTCTTAGAGTCCTTTCCAATTTTTCTGAGTATCCAGTGAAGTTTTCAAGTAAGAGCCTACAACACGGGACAGATTTCCCCAATTTCTAAAGCCCCCATGAGTTTTCTATTGCCCCCCCAACCCTTGCTACATCTTTACCATTTGAATGTTTTGGGAGGCATTTTAAACTCTTCTTCATCTTCTTACTGTAATTCAACTGCTTCTACTGCAGGCAAACAAGTTCTCAACTCCTCTCTCCCTGCAGGCTTCATTATTCATTAGATTTGGGGCTCGTTGTTTGTAATTGCAAGCTTAGTAAACCAATGGGTTAAAAAAAATCATGAATTTGAAGTTAGCCTGGCTAAACATTTGTAATGGCACAGGTTATGTGCCACTTTGGATTATGGGATGTCCAAACAGTTGGTCAAACAGTCTTAGTATGTCTGTGAGGGTGATTCTAGATAAGAGTACCATTGAACAGATGGATTCAGTAGAGTAGACTGCCCGCCCTAATAGGGGTGGGCCCTATCCAATCAGTCAAAGGCCTGAATAGAACAAAATGGCTGGCTCTCCCAAGAGTAAGAGTGAACTCCTCATGTCTGATAATTTAAAGCTGGGACATCTTTTCTTTCCTGCCTTTGTATTTGAATTCAAACATTGGCTCCTCCTGGATCTTCAATCTGCAGGCATTCAAACTGGAACTATACCATTGGCTTTTCCTGGGTCTCCAGCTTTCCAACTACAGATCTTGGGACATGTCAGAGTCCATAATTGTATAAGACAATTCCTTAAAATAAATCTCCTAAGATATAGATATAGGTATGTAAATATATAGATATATAGATATTGGTTCTATTACGTGACTAATAGTAAGACAACCTTCCATAAGTTGTCTTCCTCTTTTTGATTATTCTACTCATGTAAACCCATATGGATGCTTCAATACAAAAGCAATTTGTCCTAGTTACAAGATACAACCAGAAATCTGCTCTTCCAGCCAAGAAGCCTCATTCTTTTCTGCAGTTACTTCCACAGAGTGTTTGTATCAAAATCCTCACTTATGCCCATCAATTCCCATGTAATATTTATTGAACTAGGCAAGAATGGCTAAAATGTCTGGTAAATTAGTAGCCTAGAAAAGCCTTGTTAAATCTGCTGCAAGGGTGCTTCCTGAAAAGAAGCCAAGAAGTTTTCAAATGCATCAAATATGTGTAATCAAGAGCTCCAATTACCTTTTTCTACATAATTCCAGTCTATTCAAACATATTAGACTTATACTCACACAGGCTATATCTTAAAGTGCCACGGTGACTTGAAAATTACTCATAATGACCGAATAGACCTAATTCTCAAAGTCTGCACTCTGGCCCTAAGATTAGAGGAAAGCCCTTTCTCCATGATTCAGAAAGCCTTCTTCTATTCCTTGCCTCAGGGTAAATAAAGGGATAAGCCTCATTTTCTAATATAAGTATAATGGAATTGGCTGTTTAACAGATTGTCACTGTACTTACAGCATTATCTTTTGGCTACAAAATGAAGTACAAAATGAATGTTTTGGAGGGCATTTTTTTAAATCTACACCAGCTGGGCCTAGAAAATCACTAAAATTCTATAGGATTATGGCTTAAACACACAGCAATGAACCACTACTCTCTTTAGACTTGCTTCAGGATGAATCAGCCTTCTTGATAAACTTTAGTGTGTTTTCTTAGTGGGAAAAAATCATAAGCCTGAACCTTATCGATATGAATGTTTCTTAGGCCAGACAAATCTGTAAAATTACCAAAATTTATTATGCTTTTCATGTGTGCCCCAATCTTTAATTGAAAGTCCTATTGCCCAAATCCCCTTTTACAGAAGAAAAGTCTAATGCAATAATTTATATTATGCTATGAGTTACTAATAACATCCTAATAGTATCCTTTCGAGCAATATTTACTCCTTCAAAAACAAGGTCAGATGTTATCAAGTTTTAAGGAAATAAATAAGAATGAGGCATATTTATTGGGAAGAATTTTTTTTAGTAGGTGAGATTTCTTGGCCCCCTTTAAAACATGCTGTCAAGAAAACTGCTCGCTGTGAGCCTCTTTAATATCAGCCTTGCCTTGGCTAAATTCAATCCCACTTCAGGCAATTTCCCAATTTTTATAGCTTCAAATGAATTTTGCAAGAAAACTGGGTACTTAGCTTCTGCTGTGGAACTTCAGAAAATCAGTTTAGAATGACTGACCTCTGTAGAATTTTATCTACTACCAATTTTATCTCTGTGGAATATTATCTACCAAGGACCAACTTTGATAAGCATGTTTTCTTCCTTATCACTAATTAATTTGGAAAATTAAATGAAATCCTGGCATAAAAGGGATGCCAAGATTTGTTTAACATCTTCCCTGTACTGCATATATTAGATGTATTATCTAATTTAATTATTGTAATAACTTTACTAAAAACATACTATTATTTTCATTTATACAAGATGAAACCAAGACTGTAGGTATATACGAAATAACTTTTGCAGTCACAGAGTAAGGAATGAGCTCAGTTTTAAGCTCAGATATGTCTTCCCCAAAGGCTGAGCTTTTCAATTGCACGTGTCTTCTAAAGAAGAAATCTGACCATGAACACAAATAGTTAAAAGAAAAAAAGGACAAATATAAAGTGGAAAACATCATAACCACATAGGACCACAAAATCTGCTGCAATGCATACCTGAAAGTACATTGTACTCTATAAGTAACACAGTAAAGATAAATCATGTTCTATAAGTAACACAGTGAAGATAAATCATGCTTATTTGAGGCACCATAACAATAGATACCACATAAATGAAAAATAGAAGTGAGTGCAAAAACACACTCCGGCTCATGAATTCATCATGTCCATGATAACAGTTCTCTCAAATGCCAAATAAAGGAGTCCCAGTGTGTAAATGCAACATTTATGCCAAACAGCAGGAGACCATCAGTGGCAGAACAGTAGCAGCAGAGGCATTTTCAGCAACTGTATCCTTCCTGGCTGGGAATGCAACTGAGCTAGCTGGAAGGAAATAAGCCTCAGTGATGGAAGGAAGCTAGGCTAGGAACAGAAGCCAAGGAACAAGCTACCAGAAGAATAAGAATCCCACACAATCTGGGCCGGATTGATACAAAGGGCCAGGATGGACAATAAATCATGGTTTTCTGATTTATTTATATTGATTTACAGGAAAAGATATGAGATATTATGTGAAAATTATCTATTAGTACTTATTTTTCAAATTAGGACTCATAAGCCAGTAGGGAGCTTTAATATACCAGATGGTACAAAAATCAGGTAAAAGATGACTGTTACATAGAAAAATACTAATTAAAATAAAAAAATAATTTTATTCTCTTTTTGTGGTTTGTCTATTTAAAAATTTTAGTTGTTTGTATCCCTCACCTGAAAAAGTGCTTTGCATTTTTTTGCATATTTCTTAATAAAATTTGGGTATAGAAAACATGTAAAATCTAGCACTTAATAAAATTGAGTTATACTTTAGAAACACAGATAAAATATATCTTAGTACTTCAACTTTTCCTCATGTGATGTGAACCCTATCAATAGGTGAGTAATCAATTACATATTATCATATGACAAACCGTTTTTTGAATACCACTTAATTCCTTTCCACATACATTACTCATTTAACTGAATTAAAGACAGAGAACACTAAGAGAAATAATCTAGAATGTTTAATTTACCTAAACATTCCTAGACCCAAGTAAGATCTTAGTCCTGAAGACTTAAAGATGAAATTGTGAGAACCTTATGACTATATAAAGGCAGAAATGCCTGAGAGAGAGGGGATTGGGGAAGCATATAACTGAAACTCACAATATCTTCTGCTATTTTTAATATCCTCCCTTTTAAAATTCTTTATTTTACAGAATACTCAATGATAAACTGTTTTATCCAGTTGGCAAACATATAATGCCAATAAAAGAGAAATACGGAAGACATTTACTAGGTACTCAAAAGTGGCTAAACGTGGCCAGGTGCGGTGGCTCACACCTGTTATCCCAGCACTTTGGGAGGCTGATACGGGTGGATCACACGATCAGGAGATCGAGACCATCGTGGTTAACACGGTGAAACCGCGTCTCTACTAAAAATACAAAAAAAAAAAAAAAATTAGCCGGGCGTGGTGGTGGGCACCGGTAGTCCCAGCTACTCGGGAGGCTGAGGCAGGAGAATGGTGTGAACCCAGGAGGTGGAGCTTGCAGTGAGCCAAGATCGCGCCACTGCACTTCAACCTGAGCGACAGAGTGAGACTCTGTCTCAAAAAAAAAAAAAAAAAAAAAAAAAAGTGGCTAAACGTTAGTTTCTTGGTAGCCCCTGTTGCTGTAAATCTGTCAATTTACATTTATCAGTAGTAAGAGCAGTTCAAACGGACAATAGGGGATTCCCAGAGAATGAGCAAGAGTACATATCTGCTAGCCTTTCCAACCTATTCTGCCAAAATATGGGATTTTTATAAAAGAAATATTTACTGAGACTGCCAAGCTTGAAGTGTAATACGGTTTCTGATCCTTGCCTTGGAAGATATTCTGGAATAGTCTGGTTTGTGAAATAATATTTGTGTTAGGTAACTTTTAGGAAAACAGTTAATACATGATCAAAGTATTTAGTGTTAAAGGACAATATAAAACTTTCAAAATACAAAAATGATTCAAAATTTATGTTTCTATTTTTTCTTAAGAAAAATTATACTAGGAAAAAATAAAATTTTACAAAAGGGTAAAAGTCTCAAGACGTTTGATATTCACTTCTATTTTGTACTTTATTCAGGAATATTTAAAATATATGACAGAAATACAGATTTCTTAAATGGAATGATCTGAGATTATAGTATCAATTAAAATGTCAATTATATTGGAATAAATAATCTTTTGGAATGAGTAGAAATAAAAAACAAATGACAATAATAAAATCTAGTGTCTGGAAATGGAAACGTTTATAGTACCAAGAAATTTCACCAAACTATTTTGTGATAAACAATTTTATTCCCATTTTAAAATGAAGACTCTATAAGAAAAATGTTACAGGATTTTATTGATAAAGTTTACTAAGTTTGAGAGTGCTAAGAAAAGCTAGTAAGGATCATTCTAAATTTGCCAAATGGCATCAAGACTGAAGTTACTATTCAAACACAGGAATATCCAATGTCAAGCTCTACCTCAAACTCTGAATAATTATCTTTCTATTCATTCATGTACATTATACAACTTTAACTTGCTGCTGACAGATCCTTTATTATTGAATGTATAAAATATAACATTAGCCATCTGTTAAGATCATTTTTCTACCTTTTAATGAAAATATTTTATTAGCTAGTAGAATTTCTCCATTTCCCTGGAATAAAGGACATAAGAAACTTCCATTGTTCAAGCTAACTAGGATACCAGATAGAAACCTCATCAGTCACTGAATTGCCTTTGAGCGACACAGTTTTATGATATTTCTAAAGAGTCCACTTGCACCTGAAAATGTTCTTCCATTTAAGAAACGCAGTCTTGAAGTAGACGCATTTTCTCTCTTCTATTCTCAGTATATAAAAAAAGGGTATTTTTCTTTAAGGCCTTTGTTTTCCACAAGCACATTCAATAAACTGTTCTGTCAAGAGAAAGAGCAAAGGACTCAATTCAATAAAAAATTGCAGTGATTATGCTATGCAATTGTGCTCCTGCTACTTTATCACAATTTGCCATTCAAGTGGACACTGATGTGCTTCCAGCTCTAGAGGGGGAAAAAGCCCCATCAACTACTGCAAGGTCATTTTAGATGAGAAAGACACCAGTCCAATTTGATAGCAAGTCTCACGTCAGATTGCCAGCAGTCTTTGTATCATAAACCAAAGTCATACTTCATGCAACACAAAGCAACCAAAACAATCATTACCAAATAATATTTATTAACCTAGATAATTTCAGGATCTGAGATAATCCCTTGCTCTTACATAAGAAGCTGCAGTTCTTTTAAGCCTAAAAGGTATATCTAATTGGTTACTGCTCTTCTTTATCACTGCTCCACCTCAAGGCCATTCTAAGAGATGGGAAAAGCTAGGAAGGATCTCAGGCTTGGAAAAATACTTCAGTAAGCTTGTTGTGTACATAGACTTGAAAGAAACAAAAGTAAAAATGATAGTCTCTATCCTTCAGGATGATGTAGGTCTACTTACACTTTGGCTGTTTTGCTGAAAACTATGTACCCACAGAACTTATTCAATATTAATCAACATATGTAGTAATGATTTCTACAAATTTTTTTTGTATGTGTTACAAGTTGCAGCATACTTCTAGCTCTGTGGGTCACTATGCTTAAGAAGTGTAAATAAAAACTTGAAGGTGGAAAAGTAGAGTATATATGACAAAAAGAATGGGTTACAGTATGCCTGAAGGTGACTTTAAGAGGACAGTAATATGGGAGCCAGTATGAAGGCTTTTATTTCTTAGTAAGTGAAATATAATGATGGACTAAACAGCAATGATGGCACGGAAAGAAAAGTGAGTACTAAAAACAAAAAGACATTGAAGATACAGAATTAGTAAGTCTTTGGAGTGCAAGCAAAAGTTTAATACCAAAGAAATTCTGATATTTTGACCCTGTGAATAGAGAAAAATAGGGTCACCATAAAACACATCGAAAATGGTAGAAAATGAAAATCATTAAAGTAGAGAAAAAATAAGAGAATTAGAGTTTGGGTATCTTAAAGTTGAGAAACAGCAAAATAAATAAGTTGATGGAGATATTTGACAAGACTCTGGAGGGGCAGAATTGAAGCTCATAGTATATATTATGGCTGGATTACAGAACTGGGAATTCTGAGAAAGAGGTAGCTGTTGAAACTATGAAAATTGATAGATTCCATATATGAGCAATAATATGTTGAGAAATAAAAATAATGTAACTTTGAAGAACAACATATCCAAAAGCCTGCAAGAAGATTAGAAGAGAAGAGAGAAAAGACAAGAAAGAAAATAAAATAAGAATGCTATTTACCTTAGTAGCTCCACTACTAAATATGATACCTCAGAAGTTATTAACAAAATCTTAGTTTGAGGACTTCCAAGAAATATGATGAAGTAATTAGCTATGCTCTCCATTGCTACACATCACCACACCATCATGAAAATGTTCAATGAAATATAAAAAGAAATGCAAGAAAATATATGAAAAGGCATTTCACACATACATTTTTGAATCGTTTTATATTGTTCAAAATATATAGAAAAATAAAACATGGAAGATTATCATTTATTTGCCTGAAATAGGTTGAACCAGATATGCAAATAATTCTGGTAGAACTCTAGAAATTTTCACTTTGCATGTATTAACTGATATTTTATACCTGGCAAAAATGCAGATTGGGGCTGGTGAGTGAAGGATAAAACTATGATTTTAGTTTAAAAGATATGTATATAAGAAAACTTTATTTCAATCCAGAACATGATTGAGAGCTGTGCAAATTAATTTGGTCCCCTCTGTATAGCTGAGATTTGGCCTTCACGAAAGTAGGGGATGCTGACAATTATTAATAATTAACCATCCTTTCTGAGAAACAGAGTCTGCACAGTTCTTACCTCATAGATGATGATAAAGCCAACAAAAAAAGGAAATTATGTGAAAAAACTACAACACTTGCAGAATAAAGGAAACAAAAACCATATCTGGAAGATTCACAGTATATACATATTTGAATTGGAAATTTCAGAAATAACTCAAACAAATGTTGGGGATATAAGAAGAACAGTAAGCTGAGAAATTGGTAAATGTGCACATAAAGAGTCAATTTTTGTTACATGGAACAATGGCAATAAAATACTGGGAAAGAACGCTTGTGTCAAGAGAGGGATAATAATTGTTATCACGCTCTATAATATTTGCCTTCTTTGGAAAAACAGTAAATATATGGATTTAATTTAGGTTCAGGTTAAAATACATTTTTCTATAATAATCTTTAAAAGGACAAAAATAAGGTGTGTAATTTCAAAGTTTGTAAAGGAAAAACTTAAATGGAAAAAATATATTCAATTTATAATTTAAAAAAAGATTGGGTAAAAAGCAAACAGAAAATCTACAAGTGAGGTTGGGAAGAAATAATACAATCTTATAATTCTCGTTGCAACATTAACTGTTAACAACTTTCTTGTATATACAGTCAAGTAGTGAGATTGGGAGAGTTCTGATTTTTCTGTTATATTTGGGTAATATTTCTATTGAAGACATTTAAGATTTTTTCTACAGTTAACATATATTTGCTACAAGAATCATAAAAGTATACAGTAATTTATAGCAATCAATAGGTAGAAAACTAGTGGAAAATTTTGGGTGAGCAAATCAACTCTAAGTATTAACATCTTAGAAAGGGTGTTCCCTTTGTCCTTTACAACAATATATAATAACGACTTTATCATGAAATGTAAAAAAAAGATATTTTTTAATGTTGTCTTTTGACTTATTTATTACAGCAAATATCTATAAACAAATGATCAAATATAGAGATCTCATTATATAAACTATAGTTCATCTTTATGATTAAATAGCATGCATGCATAAAAAATAATATATCACAGGAGGTTATAAGTTGCATGGGAAAGTGTTTAATATATGTTAACTGAAAAAACCTTTCAATAGCATATGTACTACATAATCACATTATTAAAGATATGTGTACTACAGAGTGACATCAGCAAGGGAGTAGGAGATACAAACCTTCTTCTCCCCACACCCCTGACAATAAGAAGACATTTATCCATGAATGATAATAGTCTTGGAAGGGCTCAAGGATCCACTTAAGAACTTGAAGCAACACAGTAAGGAGAAAAAAAAAAAAAAAAGGAGAATATTCACACAGAAAGGATTGCTGGGGAGACCAGTATACTTGAGATATGGAAATGGTTAGGAAGGAGGAAGTGCAAGAGATATCAGTACCAGTTATGTGGTGAATACAGCTGACATGCACAGTAGCCTTGTCAGCAAAGGACACTAGCATCTTTCAGTACTGAGACAACAAACCTCACCATTGACCCTAGGAGACGGAGATGCTACTACCCTCTCCACCAGATGGAGTTAATGTTATGCTGCCCCAGGGACCAGATCACTCAACCCCCTCGACCTTGTGCAAACCCTTGACCCTAGAGCATCAGCCACATTGTATGTACCCACCTCACCACAAGCACACCTGGAAGCTGGGCCAGCAGCCAAGAGGGATGCTCTTGGCCATGGCTTCACTGGTTGGAGAAAAATAGATTAGGAGGACTGAGCAGCATTTGTCATTGAACAACCCAACAGCCCTTGCCACCACTAAGGATATCCACAGCCTTGGCCTCCTTGGAGGATCTCTGCAATCTTTGCCAACACCAACCTCAGCTGACAGAGCTAAACAGAGACTACATTGCTGCACCCTCACCTCAAGCCAGAACTACCACATTCCACCCAGTTGGAGCCCTTGCACCTGATGTTAGGGGAATGTCTTTTCCCACTGAAAACAAATCTTAAAGTACAGAAGAGATTATTACTCCATCACGTTTGCAGACATCAATGCAAAGCAACAAAAAATCATGAAAAACCAAAGAAACATAACACCACCAAAATAACAGTAACTTTCCGGTAACTGACACACACACAAAAATGGAGATCTATACATTTTCTGAGAAGTAATTCAAAATAATTATTTAAAGAAAGCTCAGCAAATCATAAGGACACACAGAGAGACACCTCAACGAAATCAGGAAAATAATACATGAACAAAGTTTAACTGAGAAACTGAAATCATACAAAGGAACCACACAGAAATTCTGTAGATGAAGAATATAATGAATACAATGAAAAATGCAAATAGAAATTGTCAGTAGCAGAATTGATCAAGCAGAAGAAAGAACCTATAAACTTGAAGACAGGTAATTGGAAAATATTTAATCAGAGGGGAAAAAAAGAAAAGAGACTAAAAAGGAATTAAGAAATCTTACAAAATTTATGGGACAACATCAAGACAGCTAACATTTGTATTATAGGATTCAAGAAGGAAAAGAGTGCGAGAAGAGGACAGAAAGTTTATTTAAGGAAATAATTGTTTAAAACTTTCCAAATCTATAAAAAGATATAAAGATCTAGGTATAAGAAGTGCACAGGTATCCAATCAGATTCAACCTAAAAAGTCTAACTTTATCAAGACATAAAATCAAACTGTTAAAAACCAAAGATGAAGAGAGAATCTTGAAAGCAGCAAGAGAAAAAGTATTCTCACACACAAGGGGATGTGACAAGGCTATCTGTGGAGTTCTTAGCAAAAATTTTGCAGGCCAGAGAGAGAGTGTGATGATATAGCTAAAGTTCTGTAAGAAAACCAAAAAACAAACAAAAAACTGCCCTATAAGCATAGTTTACTAGGCATAATTGCCATTCAAAAAGGAAGAAAAGACTTTACTAGATGGAAAAGCCAAGGGAGTTTATCACCACTAGACCTGCCTTATAAGAAATGCCAAAGGAAATTCTTCAAGTTGAAACAAAAGGATGCTAATTAGTAACATAAAAACATATGAAAATATAATACTCACTGAGAAATGGAAGTACATAGTCAAATTAAGACTATCATAATACTGTAATGGTGGTGTATAAATTAGTAACATTTCAAGTATAAAGGTTAAAAATTATTTAAAATAACTATAGCTATAATAATTTAAGACAATAAAAAAGATATAAGTTGTGACATCAGAAATGTCAAATATGGTGGGGGAAGTAAAAGTGTAGTGTTTTTTATACAATCCAAGTTAAGTTGTTATCAGCTTAAAATAGCCTATTATAACTATAAGATGTTTAATGTAAGCCTTATAATAATCACAAAGCAAAACCTTATAGCAGATACAAAAAAGATGAAGAAAATACCATTATAGAAACTCATTAAACCACAGAGAAAGACAACAGAGAAAAAGAAAAGTTCTACAAAACAACCAAGAAAAATTAACAAAATGGCAGGAATAAATCCTTACTTAGCAATAATTATACTGAATGTAAATGAATTAAAATCACCAATCAAAAACAGAGTGGCCGAGTGAATTAAAAAAAAAAAACAATACTCAAATATATGCTGTCTACAAAAGTCTCAGTTAATCTGTAAGGACACACATGGACTGAGAGTGAAGGGATGGCAAAAGACATTCCATGCAAATGAAAATCAAGTGAGAGTAGAGAGAGCTATATTTCTATTAGCTGTCACTAATAGAGGTAATAGAAATAGTGAAAAAACTAAAAAAAAAAGAAGGTTATTACATACTGACAAAGGGGTCAATTAATTTAGAAGAAATAATAATTATAAATAGACATGCATGCAACATTGGAGCACCTAAATATATAAAGCAAATATTAATAAATCTGAAGGGAGAGATAGATAGTAATACCACAGTAGTAGGAGACTTCAAAATCCTACTTTGAATAACACACAGGTAATACAAACGGAAAGTCAATGAGGAAACAGCAGACTTGATCTATACTTTAAATCAAATGGACCTAACAGATCAGACATACAACGCCTTGCATCCAACAGCAGCATAATAAAGATTCTTCTCAGGTGCATTCAAAACATTTTCCAGGATAGATCATATGTTAAGCCACAAAATGAATCTTAACACATTAAGAGGATTGAAGTCATATCATGTATCTTTTCTGAACACTATGGTATAAAACTAGAAATAAATAACAGAAGGCATTTTGGACAATTCACAAGTATGTGGAAACTAAACAACATGATCCTGAACAACCAATGGGTCAATAAGAAATCAAAAAGGAAGTTTTAAAAACTATGTAGAGATAAATGAACATGAAAACGCAACAACCCAAAACTTACAGGGTACAGCACAGGCAGTTCTAAGAGGGTAGTTTATAGCAATAAATGACTACATTCAAAAAGAAGAAAGCTCTCAAATAAAAAAAAATTACACCCCAAGGAACTAGAAGAAAACCAAACTAAGCCCACAGTTAGCAAGGAAAGAAAATAACAGAGATGAGAGCAAAAATAAATAAAATACAGACTGCAAAAAATAATAGAACAGGTCAATGAAACTAAAAGTTTTTTTTTGAAAACATAAACAAAACTGATCAACTTATAACTAGACTAAGAAAAAGAAAACAAGACTCAAATAAACAAAATCAGAAATGAAAGAGGAGACCTTATAAATGATCGTGTCTACTATGAACAGAAATACAAAGGATTATCGGAGATTACCGTGAACAATTATATACCAATGAATTGGATTGCTGGAAGAATGGGTAAATTCCTAGAACATGTAACCTACCAAGACTGAATTATGAAGAAATACAAAATATGAGCAGACCAATAATGAGTAAAGGGATTGAATAAGTAATAAAATACATCTTATCAAATTAAAGCCCAGTAGCATACTGGCTTTCACTTTACAGGTGAAGTCTACCAAACATTTAAAGAAGAATGAATACAACTCATGCTCAAACTTTAACAAAAAAATTAAAGATCAGAGAATACTTCCAAATTCATTTTATGAGTCTAGCATTAAACTGATACTAACACCATATAAGAACACTACAAGGAAAGAAAATTGCAGACCAATATTCCTGATGAACATAAATGTAAAATTCTCAACAAAATACTACCAAACCGAATTTAATAGCATATGCAAAGGAATAATCATCATGATCAAGTGGGATCTATTTATGGGATGCAAGAATGTTTCAACATATGCATATTAAAAATGTGATACATCACATTAACAGAACGAAGGACAAAAACTGTATCATTTCAATTGATGCAGAAAAAGCATTTGATGAAATGCAACATTCTTTCATCATAAAAACTGTCAACATATTAGATACAAAAGGAATGTCCCTTAACATAATAAAAAGCCATATATGTACCACAGTTAACATTATACTCAATTGCTAAAGGTTGAAAGTTTTTCTTCTAAGATCGGGAACAAGGCAAGGATGCACACTTACCACTCCTATTCAACATAGTATTAGAAGTCTTAGCCAGAGCAATTAAGCAAGAGAAAGAAATAAAAGTCATCCAAACAGGAAAGGAAGAAGTTAAATTGTGTCTAATTGCAGATGACATAATCTTATATATAGAAATCATTTAAGATTTCACCAAAAAAACTGTTAGAATAACAGTAAAGGTGCAGATTATGAAATCAACCTACAAAAATCACTTGCTAAGGAAGGAGAACAAGGAATGAGGAGATACTGGTCAAAGGGTACAAAGTTCCAGACAGAAAGAGTAGGTTCTGGAGATGTATTGTACAACATGGTGACTATAATCAATAATAATATATCATATACTTCAAAATTGCTAAGAGCATAGATCCTAAATATTTTCATTTAAAAAAGAGAAGTATGTGAGGTGATGGATATGTTAATCATCTTGATTTAATTATTAAACAATGTATACATACATGAAAACTTTACATTTTTCACCACAAATATATACAATTTTTATTTGTCAATTAAACCTTCATGAAGCTAGGAAAAAGTATGTAAATGCTATTTGGGAAAAATGTGACCTTTTTTGTGTTCTCCTTGATGGAGGCTCTATTTTCTAAATCTTTTATAATGATCATGTGTTATTTTCATAATGAGATAAAAATGAATACCTAATTTGACTATACAATATTTTAGCATTGTTTAAACAGTGTTAATGTTAATAAATATCATTCTTTACATATAATTGGAAATTCATGGTTTAAAATACATGGTACTCATTCTAGTAAAATAACCAGAAATATGCTGTGTGCCATCCACACAAATCAACCATCGAAGTGATTATTTCAGGACATAAGCTTTATCTAATTAACAAAAGTGACTGTGTTAGGAATAAGTAGGCATTTATATGACAACACACTATTCTAAAAGATTTCCTTAGCGCTTTTTCATTTTTATTGTGTGTGTGAAGTTTTAGATAAAATTCTCAGATGTCTTTTTTTTAGCCCTTGTTGAACATTCTGAAAAATTATGAGGAATATATATATAATCCACTTTGTACATCAATTTATTTTTCATTTGTACCTCATTAATGGCAACCAAAAAACCCCATCATGACCATTTTAGGAAAGAAAAGAATACATTCAGTTTCAAAAATATTTTTGGATTTAATTCTTAAAATTTTAACATTTAAAATATCTAGGATTTTAAAATAATTTCATTTTTGTAATGAAATTTGTAGGAACCAATTAGAAAATAACAAATTGTCAAAATTTACCTGTCAAAATTTTGCTTGCCACTTGGTCATGCATATTCTGTGTATATCAATTAAACTAACTGACATACTAATGAGTACTTGTGGAAGTAAAAATATTCAGGGGTTTTTCATCTTTAAGGTGGATACTTTAATAAGTATCTTGCAGAGCACAAAACAATACTATCTTTTCACTTTATCCAATTTATATATGACTATAGGGTGGATGACATTGTTTCAGAGATTTCTTCCTGTTAGCTTAATTACTCAGACCCTGTTCACAGAAACTTGTATATGTCCAAAAAAGGAAAACACAAAAGAAAATAAAATCTCACATTGGTGCTTAGCAGGAGAATTTTTAAAGACTTACAAATCAACAAGCTGTTCAAATAAATAATGAATGCTGCAGCTGGCTCTTACATGGGCCTGAGTGTCCAATAGTAGCAGATGTCCCAGTTCTATAAATGTGCTAGCAGAGGAAGGTCCTAAATTGAGATTGAAACAAATTGGGATGCAGGCTTACAAGTGAGCATTTGATTATAGAATTAATTGAATGTATTTTTTTCTAAAAATTTATGTAGGTATGAGAGAAAATGCCTTTTAGATAAAAGATTAAAATCTCCTTTAGCTTCCAAAAGAATGAGTTGATCTCTATGTGAAATTTTGTTTTAGATAAGCTCTTTCTCTGCTATACTTGAAATAGAAAGTGATTGTTTCAATTTAGAAATGTATTTAGAATTTAGAGGGATAGCATTTCAGAAAATTGACATGGATCTATCTGCAGCAACAGTTATTTAGTAGTTATTTGATGAAGACCTGGTTTGAGCTTAGAACTGCTGGTAAAGTCAATGGCAAGATGGACACACTCAAACTGAATATTTTATGAAAACATTAAAGTGTGAAATGAACCTTGTCTTCAAGAATGTCTACCTAATGAAGAAAGGAAATTTGAACCAGTAATAATATTTTAACTCCAACAAGTGAAGGTCATATTTCAAGACAAAAAAAAAAAAAAAGAATATGTGTGAGCATAGATGAATAATACCATGGAGGTCAGGGAAGTTCTTGAAGTTTTGATAGCCACTCATTAAGTAAGCAACGTCATGGTAAGGAAAAGTATTCTAGACAAAAGAAATAACATGTACAAGTTCTAGAGTAGAAAGTAGAAGCAGTATCTGGGAAACAAGGCAGGAAAGATCATAAATGATCTTGTACTCAATGCTTTGGAGTTTAAATTTTATCTGGTAAGAAATAAAACCCAGGTAAATATTTTTTTAGAGCTGGAGAAAAATGTATTGGAATTTTTGCATTAGGAGGTAAATCTCCATTTCACAGGACCATTTCAGTGAATCATGAGTTCTGATCCTGCTCATCTGGGTGTCTCTTAAACTCAGCCACTCGTCTTTATCTAGCAAAATTAATCATAGTCCTTTTTTGATGCCTTTCAGATCACTTCAGTTTTATTTTCTGTAATTCCTAGAACAGTATGTTCCACATGGTAGAGGGTCAATAAATGTCTGGTGAATTCAATTGACTGTCTTGTCTCAGTACATGAGGAAACTGAAGCTCAGGATAGTTCACCTGTTTCTTCAAGATCAAATAGCTAGTCCATGGCAAAGGAAAGGGTAGAAATAACCCAAGACTCTAAATTCCCAGACTGATTCATCCTTGACTGTACTATGAGATTCTTATTTGTAACAGTCAAATTGCTTTCACCTAGATTTTTCTTCAGGATTATAAACTCAATAAGTCATATCCAAATTAACTGACTTCTGCCTATTTCCTATGACCCAAACTTTTGCCTGTATTTGTTAATTAACAATGACATATCATCTATATTTAAAACCTCAAAGTCAGCTTGAATTCATCCACCCCTACCTACAACTTCAATTACTTTCAAAATTCTGTCAATTTTACCTTTATGGTGCTTCTTGAAATACAGTTTTTTCCCCATTTTACTCTGCCCTTGACTTTGGAAATAAGTTCCTAACTATTCTTCATACTGCCATTAAATCCGCTCTTCTTCCAAAGTATCCTACATGATTATATAATTTTCCAAATACTCTTTATGTCTTGAATTTCTCTTTTTTGCCACAAGCCAGAGAAAATTCTCAGCTTTTAATGAGCTCATGTGACAAGGCTATGTCCATCTGGAATAATCTCCCTTTCTTAAAGTCAAGTATACCATATAAGATAACATAACCATGGAGTAATATCTCTTTATCTTCACGTTTCATACAATTAAAGTCACTCATCATTTATCTGTTGTCATCTGGGAAAGTGTTAAGTAGTCTATGTAACATTTGGAAAAATGGATCCCCCATGGGTATGGCTCAATGCCCTTGATGCTGATAACTGCTGGTTAATGTTGTCATCACTCAGGTTATTATTAAGTTTCCTGTGGCTTTAACCTGCCTAATTGTGTGAGTGGCTTGAATTTTCTAAAATCCAGTTGTTAAGGACAGTTGGTAAATAGAAGAAAGAAATTATACAACAGAGTTCATATTTATTTTGAACTAATGACTTAAAGAAAAAAAATACTGTGGTAACGTGCATCACAGTAGCTTATAAAAATTAGGCAAAACACCTTGATTAATTAAATGTTGTCCAAATATTTACAACCTACATTTACAAGGGATCAAGTCTGTTCTATAAATGTGACTTTACGTCCCTGAAAAGAATAACTGTATTTAATGCAAATCATGGCTCTTTGGTTAATAGCTTTCTAAGGTTTAAATTGTATTTTATATTAAAAGACAGCTGCTGGGCATGTATCAATCACAAATGGCTTGTATAACTCAAAAATAGATCATGCTGTCTAAACCCCATACTTTCTCTTTGCTCTGATATACGTTTGTCCTACAAACTTAATGGCAGAAATATAGCTTAGAATTTGGGGTTATATATTATTTAGGGTCATCAGCTACTAGCACTGGGAGAAACCATGAGTCTGTTACCAGGGATTATACCCAGCAAAGCATAAACCATCTATGGAATATCATGGATGTGGCAAACATTTACAGAAACTCTAGGGCAATTGAGGGGCATAGTTCTTTAAAAGTTAGAGTTTTTCCAGTGTAGCTAATTACAACTAAAATATACATGTTCTTAACCCCAAAACCACATTTTCTTCGTGGGTTATCTGAGTTACAAGTATCTTCAAAACAAATTAAACTCTATGGCATTCCCTCCTGTTCTCAAAGGACCTCTCAATGACTAAGCTGAGTGTGTTTACATGTATTTCATGATGCCATTTATTAGAAACAAATAGAAATTGTAGTTACAGTCAGATTTTGTTTTGCAAATGGCACGTCTGTGTCCTGATCCCAGGGTTTTCTGAGGTATATGTTGAAGTCTGTGGGCAGTGTCTCTGCAACAACAATAATCACCTTTTTTCCATTAACAAAAATACTGTAAAGAAAAAAATACAACACTGGAATTCACATGAATATTGCTTTCTTGGTTTTCATCATATTATCTTTCCAACTATCAAATAAAACCTACCTCAGATAACTAGAGGGAAAAATACTGTATCCCTGTCTCCTTTTGTTGTTTTCTTTCCTTCCTTTCACCTTCCTTCTTTCTTCTTTTTGGTTCTTAGAGTTAAAATAACCCTTATAATTCATATAGTCCAACTTCTTAACCTCACAGTTTGAGAAAGTGAGGCATACTTTTGAAATAATGCTTTATCTAACTGATTTAGTTATATATTATCAAAATAATTTTTCCAGTGAGAAAATTCCTTAGCATATAGAATATACCTATACTTATATATTTCTAAGTTTTATTATTATAGCATACACTGATTTAACATCTAGTTTGGAGTTTAAAATAGCAAGAGAAAATGGTTATTTTAACTGGAATGCTCATTTGTGAATATGAAATATTTAAAATTGCTAGCAGCATGGATCAGTTGGCTTCAATTCATATTGAACTAATGGAACCAACAAAACTATGATGTTAAAGAATCTGGAACTCAAAGTCAAATAGAATAGAGAATTACATTATGTTTGAATGATAAATAATATCTTTGAAGCATTCTGTTTGCTATCTGTAATAATTCTGATTATTCTATTGCATCAGATTTGGATAAATTGTCGATGTTGAACAAAGTTGTCATAAGACTTAAACAACCATAAAGATTTTTTAATTTCATTTATCTCCAATAATTCAATGAATAAAGATTTTAAAACTGTGAATATATCTCATGTGGCCTGAATCTTACCTGTATTTGTCAGTGAATTGAATTATTGTGCAGAGTAGTCTAGGAAAGTCAGGTTAGATGTTATATTCATAACGAATGGAGAGTTATTATACACAGTGACTGGTCATCATACACTCCCTTGGCTAAAAATGCTGGACTGGAGATTGTCTTCAGGCCATTGAGATGGTCTGATTTTAAAAAGTAATTAAACTTTAATAAAATACAAATGTTTCACCCACTATGATGACTTTTCTACCAATAGAATCTTCTCTTTTTGGTAAACTGAATTTGAGACATACAGGAAGGATTAGCAATCATTAGCAAGGTTTAATATCAAGCAGCAGTGATTGAAACAAATCCCAAACACATACACATATCCCCAAATGTTCAATTATCATTCTGAATGCCTAGAATAACAAGTGTACCTTACCCTTTGCTTTCGATGGTAATTTTTTAAATGATCTATAATCCTGAATCTAAAGGTAACAGTGGTAAAAGAAAAAAATAATAATTCTAGGGAAATCTATGAGCGTATTTTAAGCCCCAAAACCAGACCTAGTTTTCCCTTGGTAGGAACAATATTCAAGTCATAATATGCCCTTTCAGTTTGAAATAATGACTATCATCGTATTTAAATGACAGTGATTCAGGTCGTAAACTTTGACAATCCAACACACATGGTCTGGGGAGGAGGGATTAGGTCAAACATTCAAACCAGACCCAAAAGGAAGAAGATATGTTTGGTTTCAACTTTTCTTTTGTAATTCAGTAGGTTGCCAGTATTTTAAAAATCAGGGAGACTTTGAGTATTAGTTTGCTACAACTGCGGCAAAGAAGTACCACAAACTGCACAACTTAAACAACAGAAATTTATTGCATCACAGTTTTGGAAACTAGACGGTCAAAAGAAAGATGTTCAGAGACCAGTCATGTTGGATTAGGGCCCACTTTAATAAACTTATCTTAATTTGATTTCCTCTGTAAAGATCTTGTCTCCAAATAAGGTCACAGTCTGAGGTAATGGGGACAAAGACATCAATAGGTAAACTGGGGGTAGTAGGTAAACAAAATATATTTCATATCATTTTGTATTAATTCTGGATTTTTAGCTAAAATTGACAAAAATCAAATGACTTGAAAACTGCGGGCTACCATTCCTTCAAAATCTCCATCACCTTGAGGTAAATTGTGACTGCTTTCTCCTGTTTTCAGTAATTTCTATTATCTCTACATTTTGCTTAATCTTCTAATTCCTTAATTTCTGGTGTCACCTATAAATTTAAGAATATGCAATAATCACTTAATGTCCTTCTGTTCTTTAAATAATATAGGAAAACTTAGACTGGGTGTGGTGGCTCACACCTGTACTCCCAGCACTTAAGGAGGCTGAGGTGGGCAGATTATGAGGTCAGGAGTTTGAAACTAGCCTGGCCAACTTTGTAAAACCCCGTCTCTACTAAAAATACAAAAAATTAACTGAGCGTGGTGGTGTGTGCCTGTAATCCCAGCTACTCGCTACTCGGGAAGCTGAGGCAGGAGAATTGCGTGAACCTGGGAGGCGGAGGTTGCAGTGAGCCAAGATCCAAGATCGCACCATTGTACTGTATCCCAGCCAGGCAACAGTGCAAGACTACATATTAAATAAATAAATAAATAAAATAAAATAAAATTTACCTTCCTATTCCAATAGGTCAACAGTGCTATACTGACAATAGCTAAAACAGCTAAATTTAGTTTTTTTACACCTGCCTTGAGTCCAGCCATCTTCCTGTTCTGTACAAGGGACTATTGGACCAACTATGTGATATGCTTGAACTGATATATTATTAAATGGACAAAAGCCATGTTTAATAGTCACTCAAAAAAATAAAATGGATCTAATAAAATTGTAGAATTCACAGGGTCAGGAATTATGGGCCCACCCTCTATGTTTGTTTGGTTTTTGACTAAAGAGTAGACATGCAACAATCAAACAGTGGTAAAAGAAAAAAGAAAAATAGGTCCACTTGGTGCAGAGCTGAGTTCAATTCCTGGGTGTCCTTGTTGACTTTCTGTCTCATTGATCTGTCTAATGTTGACAGTGGGGTGTTAAAGTCTCCCATTATTATTGTGTGGGAGTCTAAGTCTCTTTGTAGGTCACTCAGGACTTGCTTTATGAATCTGGGTGCTCCTGTATTGGGTGCATATATAGTTAGGGTAGTTAGCTCCTCTTGTTGAATTGATCCCTTTACTATTATGTAATGGCCTTCTCTGTCTCTTTTGATCTTTGTTGGTTTAAAGTCTGTTTTATCAGAGACTAGGATTGCAACCCCTGCCTTTTTTTGTTTTCCATTTGCTTGGTAGATCTTCCTCCATCCCTTTATTTTGAGCCTATGTGTGTCTCTGCACGTGAGATGGGTTTGCTGAATACAGCACACTGATGGGTCTTGACTCGTTATCCAATTTGCCAGTCTGTGTCTTTTAATTGGAGCATTTAGCCCATTTACATTTAAAGTTAATATTGTTATGTGTGAATTTGGTCCTGTCATTATGATGTTAGCTGGTTATTTTGCTCATTAGTTGATGCAGTTTCTTCCTAGCCTTGATGGTCTTTACATTTTGGCATGTTTTTGCAGTGGCTGGTACCGGTTGTTCCTTTCCATGTTTAGCGCTTCCTTCAGGAGCTCTTTTAGGGCAGGCCTGGTGGTGACAAAATCTCTCAGCATTTGCTTGTCTGTAAAGGATTTTATTTCTCCTTCACTTATGAAGCTTAGTTTGGCTGGATATGAAATTCTGGGTTGAAACTTCCTTTCTTTAAGAATGTTGAATATTGGCCCCCACTCTCTTCTGGCTTGTAGAGTTTCTGCCAAGAGATCAGCTGTTAGTCTGATGAGCTTCCCTTTGTGGGTAACCCGACCTTTCTCTCTGGCTGCCCTTAACATTTTTTCCTTCATTTCAACTTTGGTGAATCTGACAATTATGTGTCTTGGAGTTGCTCTTCTCAAGGAGTATGTTTGTGGCGTTCTCTGTATTTCCTGAATCTGAATGTCGGCCTGACTTGCTAGATTGGGGAAGTTCTCCTGGATAATATCCTGCAGAGTGTTTTCCAACTTGGTTCCATTCTCCCCGTCACTTTCAAGTACACCAATCAGACGTAGATTTGGTCTTTTCACATAGTCCCATATTTCTTGGAGGCTTTGTTTGTTTCTTTTTATTCATTTTTCTCTAAACTTCCCTTCTCACTTCATTTCATTCATTTCATCTTCCATCACTGATACCCTTTCTTCCAGTTGATCACATCAGCTCCTGAGGCTTCTGCATTCTTCACATAGTTCTCTAGCCTTGGCTTTCAGCTCCATCAGCTCCTTTAAGGACTTCTCTGCATTGGTTGTTCTAGGTATCCATTCATCTAATTTTCTTTCAAAGTTTTTAACTTCTTTGCCATTTGTTTGAATTTCCTCCTGTAGCTTGGAGTAGTTTGATCGTCTGAAGCCTTCTTCTCTCAACTTGTCAGTCATTCTCCATCCAGCTTTGTTCCGTTGCTGGTGAGGAGCTGCATTCCTTTGGAGGAGGAGAGGCACTCTGCTTTTTAGAGTTTCCAGTTTTTCTGCTCTGTTTTTTCCCCATCTTTGTGGTTTTATCTACTTTTGGTCTTCGATGATGGTGATGTACAGATGGGTTTTTGGTGTGGATGTCCTTTCTGTTTGTTAGTTTTCCTTCTAACGGACAGAACCCTCAATTGCAGGTCTGTTGGAGTTTGCTAGAGGTCCACTCCAGACTCTGTTTGCCTGGGTATCAGCAGCGGTGGCTGCAGAACAGTGGTGGCTGTAGAACAGTGGATATTGATGATCCACAAACGCTGCTGCCTGATCGTTCCTCTGGAAGTTTTGTCTCAGAGGAGTACCTGGCCATGTGAGGTTTCAGTCTGCCCCTACTGGGGGGTGCCTCCCAGTTAGGCTGCTCGGGGGTCAGGGACCCACTTCAGGAGGCAGTCTGCCCGTTCTCAGATCTCCAGCTGCGTGCTGGGAGAACCACTACTCTCTTCAAAGCTGTCAGACAGGGACATTTAAGTCTGCAGAGGTTACTGCTGTCTTTTTGTTTGTCTGTGCTTTGCCCCCAGAGGTGGAGCCTACAGAGGCAGGCAGGCCTCCTTGAGCTGTGGTGGGCTCCACCCAGTTCGAGCTTCCCAGCTGCTTTGTTTACCTAATCAAGCCTGGGCAATGGCAGGCGCCCCTCCCCCAGCCTCGCTGCTGCCTTGCAGTTTGATCTCAGACTGCTGTGCTAGCAATCAGCGAGACTCCTTGGGCGTAGGACCCTCCGAGCCAGGTGATAGACATCTACAGAACTCTCCACCCCAAATCAACAGAATATACATTTTTTTCAGCACCACACCACACCTATTCCAAAATTGACCACATAGTTGGAAGTACAGCACTCCTCAGCAAATGTAAAAGAACAGAAATTATAACAAACTGTCTCTCAGACCACAGTGCAATCAAACTAGAACTCAGGATTAAGAAACTCACTCAAAACCACTCAACTACATGGAAACTGAACAACCTGCTCCTGAATGACTACTGGGTACATAACAAAATGAAGGCAGAAATAAGGATGTTCTTTGAAACCAACCAGAACAAAGACACAACATACCAGAATCTCTGGGACACATTCAAAGCAGTGTGTAGAGGGAAATTTATAGCACTAAATGCCCACAAGAGAAAGCAGGAAAGATCCAAAATTGACACCCTAACATCACAATTAAAAGAACTAGAAAAGCAACAGCAAACACATTCAAAAGCTAGTAGAAGGCAAGAAATAACTAAAATCAGAGCAGAACTGAAGGAAATAGAGAAACAAAAAATCCTTCAAAAAATTAATGAATCCAGGAGCTGGTTTTTTGAAAAGATCAATAAAATTGATAGACTGCTAGCAAGACGAATAAAGAAGAAAAGAGAGAAGAATCAAATAGATGCAATAAAAAATGATAAAGGGGATACCACAACCGATCCCACAGAAATACAAACTACCATCAGAGAATACTACAAACACCTCTACGCAAATAAACTAGAAAATCTAGAAGAAATGGATAAATTCCTCGACACATACACCCTCCCAAGACTAAACCAGGAAGAAGTTGAATCTCTGAATAGACCAATAACAGACTCTGAATTGTAGCAATAATCAATAGCTTACCAACTAAAAAAAGTCCAGGACCATATGGATTCACAGCAGAATTCTACCAGAGGTACAAGGAGGAGCTGGTACCATTCCTTCTGAAACTATTCCAATCAATAGAAAAAGAGGGAGTCTTCCCTAACTCATTTTATGAGGCCAGCATCATCCTGATACCAAAGCCTGGCAGAGACACAACCAAAAAAGAGAATTTTAGACCAATATCCTTGATGAACATTGATGCAAAAATCCTCAATAAAATACTGGCAAACCGAATCCAGCAGCACATCAAAAAGCTTATCCACCAAGGTCAAGTGAGCTTCATCCCTGGGATGCAAGGCTGGTTCAACATCTGCAAATCAATAAATGTAATCCAGCATATAAACAGAACCAAAGACAAAAACCACATGATTATCTCAATAGATGCAGAAAAGGCCTTTGACAAAATTCAACAACCCTTCCTGCTAAAAACTCTCAATAAATTAGGTATTGATGGGACGTATCTCAAAATAATAAGAGCTATCTATGACAAACCCACAGCCAATATCATACTGATTGGGCAAAAACTGGAAGCATTCCCTTTGAAAACTGGCACAAGACAGGGATGCCCTCTCTCAGCACTCCTATTCAACATAGTGTTGGAAGTTCTGGCCAGGGCAATCAGGCGGGAGAAGGAAATAAAGGGCATTCAATTAGGAAAAGAGGAAGTCAAATTGTCCCTGTTTTCAGATGACATGATTGTATATCTAGAAAACCCCACTGTCTCAGCCCAAAATCTCCTTAAGCTGATAAGCAACTTCAGCAAAGTCTCAGGATACAAAACCAATGTGCAAAAATCACAAGCATTCTTACACACCAATAACAGACAAACAGAGAGCCAAATCATGAGTGAACTCCCATTCACAATTGCTTCAAAGAGAATAAAATACCTAGGAATCCAACTTACAAGGGATGTGAAGGACCTCTTCAAGGAGAACTACAAACTGCTAAATGAAATAAAAGAGGATACAAACAAATGGAAGCACATTCCATGCTCATGGGTAGGAAGAATCAATATCGTGAAAATGGACATACTGCCAAAGGTAATTTATAGATTCAATGCCATCCCCATCAAGCTACCAATGACTTTCTTCACAGAATTGGAAAAAACTACTTTAAAGTTCATATGGAACCAAAAAAGAGCCCGCATCACCAAGTCAATCCTAAGCCAAAAGAACAAAGCTGGAGGCATCACGCTACCTGACTTCAAACTATACTACAAGTCTACAGTAACCAAAACAGCATGGTACTGGTACCAAAACAGAGATGTAGATCAATGGAACAGAACAGAGCCCTCAGAAATAACGCTGCATATCTACAACCATCTGATCTTTGACAAACCTGAGAAAAACAAGCAATGGGGAAAGGATTCCCTATTTAATAAGTGGTGCTGGAAAAACTGGCTAGTCATATGTAGAAAGCTGAAACTGAATCTCTTCCTTACACCTTATACAAAAATTAATTCAAGATGGATTAAAGACTTAAATGTTAGACCTAAAACCATAAAAACCCTAGAAGAAAACCTAGGGAATATCATTCAGGACATAGGCATGGGCAAGGACTTCATGTCTAAAACACCAAAAACAATGGCAACAAAAGCCAAAATTGACAAGTGGAATCTAAGTAAACTAAAGAGCTTCTGCACAGAAAAAGAAACTACCATCGGAGTGAACAGGCCACCTACAAAATGGGAGAAAATTTTTGTAACCTACTCATCTGACAAAGGGCTAATATCCAGAATCTACAATGAACTCAAACAAATCTACAAGAAAAAAACAAACAACCCCATCAAAAAGTGGGCGAAGGACATGAACAGACACTTCTCAAAAGAAGACATTTATGCAGCCAAAAAACACATGAAAAAATGCTCACCATCACTGGCCATCAGAGAAATGCAAATCAAAACCACAGTGAGATACCATTTCACAACAATTAGAATAGCGATCATTAAAAAGTCAGGAAACAACAGGTGCTGGAGAGGATGTGGAGAAATAGGAACACTTTGACACTGTTGGTGGGACTGTAAACTAGTTCAACCATTGTGGAAGTCAGTGTGGCGATTCCTCAGGGAACTGGAACTAGAAATACCATTTGACCCAGCCATCCCATTACTGGGTATATACCCAAAGGACTATAAATCATGCTGCTATAAAGACACATGCACACGTATGTTTATTCTGGCACTATTCACAATAGCAAAGACTTGGAACCAACCCAAATGTCCAACAATGATAGACTGGATTAAGAAAATGTGGCACATACACACCATGGAATACTATGCAGCCATAAAAAATGATGAGTTCATGTCCTTTGTAGGGACATGGATGATACTGGAAACCATCACTCTCAGCAAACTATCGCAAGGACAAAAAACCAAACACTGCATGTTCTCACTCATAGGTGGGAATTGAACAACGAGAACACATGGACACAGGAAGGGGAACATCACACTCCGGGGACTGTTGTGGGGTGGGGGGAATGTGGAGGGATAGCATTAGGAGATATACCTAATGCTAAATGATGAGTTAATGGGTGCAGCGCACCAACATGGCACATGTATACATATGTAACAAACCTGCACATTATGCACTGGTACCCTAAAACTTAAAGTATAATAATAATAAAATTAAAAAAATAATAATTCTAGGGAAATCTATGAGCGTATTTTAAGCCCCAAAACCAGACATAGTTTTCCCTTGGTAGGAACAATATTCAAGTCATAATATGTCCTTTCAGTTTGAAATAATGACTATCATTGTATTTAAATGACAGTGATTCAGGTCGTAAACTTTGACAATCCAACACATATGGTCTGGAGAGGAGGAATTAGGTCAAACATTCAAACCAGACCCGAAGTCCTCAGCATCTGGAAAGAAAAATCTATCTCCTTGATTAGAGATCACTTGTGAGTTTCCCAGGTTAGAAATTAAAACAAAACAAAACAAATGCCAAGCACACATTCACCAAGAAGAAGGTAGGCAAAATCTCTGAGGTGTGAAGTTACAACACTGATCAGAGTAGAGAGAGAAAAGAAGAGTAGGAAGAAGCAGGCAAGACGGGTGGAAAGAAGACAAAAAGGAGCCGTATCAGGGCAGAACTCAGATCCCCACTGGGTCACCAGAACTGTTGATAGAATGCAAGAGCTATTGACTTATTCTCAACCACAATAAGCAAAGTTTCAACTCTTCCTGAGTCCTGCATGTACTGCTGATGAGACAACTTTCATTCTCCTTTGCTCCTCAGAGTATCCTTACAATAGAGACCTATTAACTCTAGAAAATTAAGCAAGTCTGAATTCTTTGCCGCTGGAAGTAAATTAACAGATGACTTATATCTCTTCTGCATGACATTCACATCATAAGTGCAGATTATGTGATAAGTGCAAATATTAACATTTTTCTAGCATCTACCAGTTAGATTAATATTACCTTCTCTTCATGACAAGAAATGAATATGATTCATCTCGTTTTCATCTAATTATTGCTCACATGCAATTGCAATAAAAATACAATTAAATAATTTACTTAATCCTTTAGCAGTTACATCTACCAAGAAATTATGCCATTGAGAAGAATAAAAATTAGGCCCAAGATATTAAAATTACTATGTCCAAGGAAAAAACTCTAAACACACACACACACACACACACACACACACACAGGGTTACATAGCATATGATTTGGGGATCTTCTTTTTTAAGTTTTAGGCTTATTACAACATGAATATGAAACTTTCATTTATAATATGTTACAGAGCACAGGTTTGCAAGCTATGGCCTGCACGTTAAATCTGGCTCCTCTCTGTTTTTATATGACTGGTGGGATTTACATATTTAACATTTTTATATAACTGTATCTGAAATTATTATATAAGGACCTAAGTAATATCCTCCGTTTTGCCTTTTGGCCCTCAAAGTATAAAATACTTATCATCTGGTTATTTACAGAAAATGTTTACCCAAGTATAGAACATACTGCATCCATTGATAAACTATTTTTAATTAATACAAAATATTTTACAAATGTATGGAGTACATGTGAGTATTTATTACATGCATATAGTATGTGATGATCATGTCGGGATATTGCATCATCTTGGGAATTTGTCATTTCTATGTGTTGGCAACATTTCAAGTTCTCTCTTCTAGCTGCTTTGAAATCTACAATACACTGTTGCTAATTGTAGTCACCCTACTCTGCTATCAAATATTGGGGCTTATTTCTTCTACCACTATGTTTATACCCACTAACCAACCCCTCCCCTTTCACCACACACCCTTCCCTCTGGTATCTTTCAATCTCTGTATCTATGAGATCAACTTTTTTTTTTGTTGTTTGTTTGTTTTTTCAAACACCAAGTCAAACAAGTGAGATCAACTTTTTTTTAGCTCCCACATATGAGTGAGAACATGTGGTATCTGCCTTTCTGTGCCCAGTTTATTTCACTGAACATAATGACCTCCAATTCCACCCATATTTCTGCAAATCACAACATTTTCTTTTTATGGCCAAATGGTATTCCATTGTGCATATATACCACATTTTCTTTATCCATTTTTCCATTGACAGGCACTTAGGTTGATTCCGTATCTCTGCTACTGGGAATAGTGTTGCAACAAACATGCCAGTGCAGGTATCCCTTTGATATACTGATTTCTTTTGGATATATACCCAGTAGTGGGATGACTGGGTTGTATAGTTCTATTTCTAGTCTTTTGAGAAATCTCCATTCTGCTTTCCATGGTGTTTGTACTAATTTACATTCCCATCGACAGTGCATAGTAGTTCTTTTTTCTCTGCATCCACACCAGCATCTGTTTTTCTTTGTTTTGTCTTTTTGGTAATTACCATTCTAACTGGGGCATATTTCATTGTGATTTTCATATGCATTCTCCTAATGATTAGTAATGTTGGGCATTTGTTCATATATCTGTTGGTCATTTGTATTTCTTCTTTGGAGAAATATCTATTCATGTCCTTAGCCAACATATTAATGGGATTTTTTTAAATTGAGTTGAGTTCCTTGTGTATCCTGGATATTCGTCCATTGTCATCTGAATATTTTGTAAATATTTTCTGCCATTCTGTAGGTTGTCTATTTACTCTGTTGTTTTCTTTGCTGTGTAGAAGCTTTTAGTTTAATATAATCCAATTTGTCTATTTTTGTTATAGTTTCCTGTGCTTTTGAGGTCTTAGCCTTGAAACCTTTACCTAGCTCGATCATCTTGGCAGTGTTACTCCTATGTTGTTGTTTTTTTTTTTCTGACAGTTTTATAGTTTCGGGTTTTATATTTAAGTCTTTAGTTCGTCTTCAGTTAATTTTTGTATATAAGGAGAGATATGCGTCTGGTTTCCTTCTTCTGCATGTGGATATCCAATTTTCTCAGCATCATTTATTGAAGAAGATGTTATTTTTCAGTGTATGTTCTTGGCTCCTATATCAAAAAATCAGTTGGCTCTAAATACCTGGATTTATTTCTAAACTCTGTAATCTGATCCATTGGTCTATAGTCTGTTTTTATACCAATAGCATCCTTACTTTGGTTACTATAACTTTGTAATATATTTTGAAATTGGGTAGTATGATGCCTCTAGCTTTGTTCTTTTTGTTCAGGGTTACTCTATTTTGGCTTTTGTTTTGAGGGGTGGTGCTCCATATGAATTTTAGAAATTTTTTCTAATGCTATGAAGAATAATATGGTATTTTGACAAGGATGACGATACTGCCCAAAGCAATCTACAGGTTCAATGCAATTCCTATGAAAACTGACTTGTTTTTATAAACTAATCATTGTCATACCTTAAACTAGACTCTTAATGTTTCAAAAAACAACTAATCAATACCAAGTAATCAGCCTCTCCTTCCTTGGATTGATTTTTCACACTATACTCACCTGGCTACACCTCACTCTCACTCCCTACTCATCACTCAGAGAGAAGATATAAAATCAAGTATAAACCACCAAGATTTTATAAAATATTATTCATGTATTATTTTATTCCAAAAAACTTACTAGGACCTTTGTACTGGAAAAATAAGTTAATAAATGTGCTGTGGGTTAACGGCCAGGTTATTGGCTTGGCTACCTATGTTGAGAGCTGTGCACTCATCCAGTAAGAAAATATTGAAAAAGCTGTAAAATAGGGTTCTAAGATAAATTAAGGTTCTTAGATACTCTTGAAGCATTGAGGTGGAAAAAGCAGGGAAATATATAGTCTAGCAACTCAAGAGGAGTATGGCCTGGGAAATATTTCAGAATCATAAACACATACTTGGAAGTTGAAATGTATTTGAAATTAATCAAAGAAAGATATAGTTAGAGAATGGACATGGAATATATGGAGATCACCAACAGTTAAGAGATGACTGGTGAAATTCTGTCTCAAAAAAAAAACATAAATAACTGAAGAACATATCAGAAACAATATAAGTCACAGCTGGGACTTAATTTTAAGGAGGAGACACAGTTATCAATATGAAATAGGGAAGCCAATTAATAAAATGTTTTTATTTTTATTTTTCAAGACAGAGTCTCATTCTGTTGCCCAGGCTGGAGTGCAATGTGCGATCTTGGCTCACTGTGACCTCCATCTCTTGGGTTCAAGTGATTCTCCTGCCTCAGCCTCTCGAGTAGCTGGGATTACAGACATGCACCACCACAACTGTCTAATTTTTGTATTTTTAGTAGAGGGGGGGTTTCACCATGTTGGCCAGGCTGGTCTTGAACTCCTGACCGCAGGTGATCTGCCTGTGATCCGCCTGCCTTGACCTCCTAAAGTGCTGGGATTACAGGCATGAGCCACCATGCCTGGCCCAACAAAATATTTTTTAAAAGTGAGTGTTCATTAAGAGAAAATCTGTAATCTTATTAGAAGATAAGGACTAGTATTTGGAAATAAAACAGTTTACACCATATCAAAGCAAAAATTGTAATAGACAAAGTTAAATAGGCAAGGAGGACTTTATTCAAAGCTATTGCAATAGGAAAGAAAGGCCATACTCAGCCTGAGCTCAACTCCACTAACACAAAGGACTAGAAAGTTTTTAAGAGCTGAGGTGTGGGGATCTTAGACAATCTATGTTTACTGATTGGCTTTACCCAAAGAAAATGTAATTTTTTCTCATCTTCATAATAGAGAGTAATTTAATATCTTAAAGCAAGGACTCACTGAAATTAGGCTCCAATTCTCCTACAGAAACCGAGAAACAGGTGCCCTATTTTAGATGGCTCCAAGTACCTGAGACAGATATTCTTGGACTTTAGAACTGGCAAGAAACTTTTTTAAAGATTTATACCTTAAAGGGGCAGATAAAGAGTGGACATTTACAAATTTTCTAAAGTAAATGCTTTAAGAAAAAGGGGAACAGGGACCTAGAATAAAGAAGAAGTTTCTCTTCCACTGAAACTTAAAGACAAAGGGCTGAACAAACATTTTTGCAAGACAGGTAAGCAGAATAAAAATATATAAAATTCAATTAAAATTAACTCCCATCCCCAAAATTAGAAGCCTGGTATCAGTGGTAAACTGCTTTTTTACAACTTTATACTAAGGTTTCTTAAATTATATATTTGTTAATATTGTCATTCTGTTGACAACCCACATTTTACTACTTTATTTTCAGGCACTCAAGAAAAAGACTCACAATTGATGACCACAGAAATTATATAATCTCTCTCATTGCCCTTTTTGGCAGAATGACAAGCTGTTAAGAATCATTAGCTGTTTAGAATGAATGATTTTAAATGAAAAGCTAAATACAATCTTCCTTCTTGCCTGCAAGAAAAATGATGTTATAATTTTGAGTTTTTACATGGATGACTATATGCTGAAAAAGTTCATATGACAAAATGAAATTCTACCTAAATACAACTGGACTCTGGTAAGTAAATGCCTAAATCATACATAAAATTCTATTTGCCGTCGAGACTAGGGGTTTTCCATTTTGTAGAGTCATTATAGTCTTTGACAGGCTGATGAATCCGTGGACCCATAAATTTGCTCTAGTGTAGATAGACTTCATTGCCTTTGCTCTCAATCTGAAATGTTATTCTGCGATAAAGAACAGAGGTGAAACACATAGAGCACAATTTGAGAAGCAATAGAAAGAATATTACAATGACATAGTCTCATAAATCAGAATGGAGGTTTGGGGAAAAATGAAACTTCTGTCAGTTATCTATATTTTATTATTATATAATTCCATTGGTTTACTTCAGTAAAATATCCATGATAAATAGCATATTAAATTTAGATCTACTCTTGAATCTGCAAGAATACTTTTTTAATATCCTCATGTATAAAATTATATTTTTCAACTATGCCACAAAATGAACCCCAGTGGAAAGTATTTGATATCTCAAATATTTCTTGGTAAATTAAAAAGTTTAAAAATAAAAATGCATTACTAGTTACTAGTGTAAAGAGATTCACATAGAAAATATTCCTCTTAGAAAAATCACGTGAGAATTATAGACATCATAACATTCAATAAAAGGCTACCAGTTAAAGAAATACACAATTTACATTTAAAATTGTAAAGAATATAAAAAGTTATTTTACATGATGATGGCTATTACTTTAATTTTGAACCAATATAATTAGAATAAAACTATGTAACTAAGTTACCAAAAGTGACCTTACTCTAGGTTTTCCAGAAAATTGAAGAAACAAAAGGTACATAGTGTAATAGTAGAAAGCTAACCAAAATTTGAAACTGATTTTGTTTTAAAATTTTCAAGTTAACTAACAGCATCTTTGATATTGTTAAGATGTCTAGAAAATAAAATGTTTGTTACTCTAATGAGGCAATTGAAAGAAACATTAAGGCAAAAAAGGCATGGCGCACAAAATGAGATGCATGATATGCTAACATACGCCACATAAAAAGCAGAGTGAATACTCAGAAGTGATTTCCTGTACGCAGTGAGAGGTAAGGGGATCTACCCATAATTGAGACCAGTGGTTTATTACAGAAGAGGACTACTTTCAACTTTCATCCAGCTCCCAGCTTCTGTAAATGAGGATATATTATGAAGATTTAATATTTATTGCATTTAGACCATAATAGATAAGTCCAGTGATAGATCCCCAGAAATAGAACCTGTATCTCTAAAGAAGCACAGAGCTGTAGGAACACTGGATGGCAATAATTACTGACATGGTCTCCAGGCTAATTATTTCAAACATAAATAGCAATGTTTATTATCTATCTATAAGCAGCCAAGTTATTAATTCACCATGAAAATGAAATGTGCTTGCAATGGAATATATCTAGTAAATTTAATAGAAATGGAATCTCACTGCTTCATTAAATTATACAATATCATCAATATCACATTTCGCTTTCATGGTCAGCTACAATAATGCTGCCTGCTAGTTTTATAGAAAGATACGTAGACAAGCAACAATGCTAAAAATAAAAATCACCCACTATTAATAGCTATGGAAGGAGAAGTGCCTACCACAATACAAGATTCTGTTCTCTGTTGACCTACAATGAAAACATACAGCAGCTGTATGTCCAACTGGCTTTAATGTAGTAAACTGAAAAGTATCAACCACACATAGAAAGGCAAGAATAATAGATAAATATAGACAGATAGCTATATACACGTATATATATTTAGATACATAAATCTATATTCATTTAGATATATGAGTAAATAAGTCAAAATATAAGGCAGTCCAAAAAGTCATAGTGCATATTTAAGTTTTAAATGTTCTGAAAATTAATTCCAAATATTGAGGCAATATTTTAGCCTGTTAGGAAACAATGGCAACCAATGGCCATCTGTCCTTCTTTACTTCTCTTTCTTTCTCTGTCCTTCCTTTCTCCTTTCCCTTCTCTTCATCTTCCCTTCCCCTCCCTCCCTTCTATTCTTCCATGTATTCCCCCCCTTTTTTCCTCCCTCCCTCCCTCCACTTTTCTTTCATTTTTTTTCTTGCTTTCCTCTAATGCTTATGGTGCATCTTTTGTGTCATACACTGTTCAGCATTGTGAAATACACTGGAAAAGGATATTTAATTATCTACCTTCTAAAAACTCTTCTGGTATAAAGAAGATTTTAAAAAGCCAAAAGAAAAGTCAATGAAAACAAATAAATGTGTGTAATGTCAGGCAATGATAAGTGCTGTGAGAGGATAGACAGTAATGTGCATAGAATGAGGGAGGAAAATTTTGATTGAATGACAATAGAAGACTTCTCCAAAGGGGTGGCATATTGGTAGAGAGGTAAGTAAGGGAAGAGTAAGTCAAATAACAATCCGGCAGAGCATTCCCAGATAAGGAAATCCCAACTAAAAGCCCTTCCCAAAGTGGAATAAACCTGTTGTGAACAGGAAGGCCAGAGTGGCTTACATGGAGTTGTTAACAAGGAGACTGACAGGAAATGAATATGGAGTCATGGGCATACAGCTTCTGACCCATAGGACAAAATGAAGACTTTCTTTATTTAGTACTGCTATTATTCAGAGGATCGTATAATGGGAGGCTGATTTTCATCAAACTAGAAGTCCAAAGGCAGGTTTCAAATACAAACAGGCTCCTCATTTCATAAATTACATTTGGATGCAGGCTTTAAAAAAAAAATTAGAGTATACTGAAGTCTTTTTAGCTATGCATGGATATATAATACTAGTTCCTAGCATATATATGATGCCTCTTTCAGCTTATACTTTTATTACATTATTTGATTTCATAATCACAGTCTTTTATAGTACACAGAGAAAATATTTTAAACTTCATCTTACATATGAAAATATTAAGGCTTAAAAGGTTAAATGAATAGCCCATGGCCACAATACTAATAAAAAAGTCTTGAGTTTAGAATCAACAAATATACAAATGCCAAGAAAGTAGTCATTAGTAGTAAAAATCATTCTTTACATGAATAAGAGAATAGGATATATATATATGTATATATATATATATGTGTGTATACATATATACACACATACCTGAGTGATGAAATAATATGTATGTATACATATATATACACATATATATGTGTATTTATACACATATATATGTAAGCAGGTTGACTTTTTAGCTTTGTGTCAGTTAATATCCTCCATGTTCCCTTTTGCACTTCCGCTGCGAAAGAGCAGACTTTTCACTGTTCATATAAAAGCACTTTCTTTAGAATTGAAAGTATGTATTTAACCCCCATGGGCTTTTTCCCATGACAGTGTCTAAATCCCTTTGGTTTGTTAGGCACTAACGTGATACATTATTGCACTAACTGCTACTTTTTCAATAAAAAGTAGCAGCAATCCTAATGACTAATTTAGACAAATAATGATTGCCACACTTTGAAAAGAAAGCAAAGATATTTAATTCTCCCTGCTTCATTATTTTACTATGCCTGAGAAACCAGCATGAAGATTCATTAATAATATTAGAAATAACATGATTTCATGACAACATTCTACAAGTTGCTATTAACTCCATCCAGTTTCACAGTTCTGGCCCACAGAAAGGCCAAATTAAAACATGACATAGAGAAATTATGTTTATAAACTATGGAAAAGCAGAAATTAAGAAGAGTACTCAGACCCAGTCATATCCATGTTAGAATGACTTTGAAGGAATTATATGTGTAAACTATATAGGTACTTTTAGAACATGTTCAATTCTTGATCTCATTAGCAAGTGCACTGTGGCTTGTAAGAACAAGCAAGCCTTTTTTGACTCAATCTCTCTCTCTCTCCCTCCCCCCGCCCCACCGTCTCTCTCTCTCTCTCCCTCCCTCCCTTATTCCCTTCCTCCCTTTCCCACCCCTCCTTTTGAAATGAGGACATCAGAAGTCTATTTTTTCATAAGAGGTCTTTCTATGTCATTGAAAAGAATATATTTTGTTTTCTTTGGAATACTATAAGAGAATCAACTTTATCATTAACTAATAGATGTGTTAGGTCTAAAGTCCAGTCAGGCAACAAATAATGACATTATGGTCAACAACAGACTTCATAAACGATGGTGGTCTCATAATAATACCATAATTTTACTGTACCTTTTATGTTTTTTAAGTTCAGGGGTACATGTGCAGGTTTGTTATATAGATAAACTAATGACATGGGGGTTTGTTGTACAGATTATTTCATCACTCAGATATTAAGCATAGTACCTATTAGTTATTTTTCCTAATCCTCTCTCTCCTCCCACCCTCTACCCTCCAGCATGCCCCAATGTCTGTTGTTCTTCTTTATGTGTTCATGTGTTCTCCTCTTTTAGTTCTCACTTAAAACTGCTAACATGCGGTATCTGGTTTTCCATTCCTGTGTTAGTTCACTTAGGATAATGGCTTCCGGTTCCATCCATGTTTCTCCAGAGGATACAATCTCATTCTTTTAAATGGCTGCATAGTGTTATAGGGTGTATATGTACCAATCTACTATTCATGGGCATTTAGGTTGATTCCATGCCTTTGCTATTGTGAATACTGCTGCTATGAACATATGTGTGCATGTGTCTTTATGGTAGAACAATTTATATTCCTTTGGGTATACACCCAATAATGGGATTGCTGGGTTGAATAGTAGTTCTATTTTCAGGTCTTTCAGAAATTGCCACACTGCTTTCCACAATGGTTAAACTAATTCACACTCCCAACAATGATGTATAAGCATTTCTTTTTCTCTGTGACTTTGCCAGCACATGTTATTTTTTGACTTTTTAATAATAGCGATTCTGCTAGTGTGAAATGGTATCTCATTATGGTTTTGATTTGCATTTCTCTAATGATCAGTGATACTGAGCTTTTTTTCATATACTTGTTGGCTGCATGTATATCTTCTTTTGAAAAGTGTCTGTTCATGTCCTTTGCCCACTTTTTAATGGGGTCATTTTTTTCTTATAAATTTGTTTATGTTCTTTATAGATTCTGGATATTAGACCTTCGTCAGAAACATAGTTTGCAAATATTTCCTCCTATTATGTAGGTTTTCTGTTTACTTTGATGACAGTTTCTTGTACTTTGTGAAAGCTCTTTAGTTTAATTAGAGTCCGTTTGTTGATTTTTTCCTTTTGTTGCAATTGCTTTTAGTGTGTTCTTCAAGAAATCTTTGCTCATGCCTAAGTCCAGAATGGTATTGTATAGGTTGTCTTCCAGCATTTTCATAGTTTTGTTTTTTACATTTAAGTGTTTAATCCATGTTGATTTTTATATATGGTATAAGGAAGGGGTCCAATTTCAATCTTCTGCATATAGCTAGCCAGTTATCCCAACCCCATTTATTGAATAGGGAGTCCTTTACCCATTGCTAGTTTTTGTTATTTTTCTCAAAGATCAAATGGTCATAAGTGTGAGGCCTTATTTCTGGGCTCTCTTTTCTGTTTCATTGGTCTATGTGTCTGTTTTAGTACCAGTACCATGCTGTTTTGATCACTGTAGCCCTGTAGTATAGTTTGAAATCAGGTGACATGATGCCTCTAGCTTCATTCTTTTTGCTTTGGATTGCCTTGACTATTCAGGCTCTTTTTGGTTCCATATGGATTTTAAAGTAGTGTTTTTCTCTCTGTGAAGAATATCATTGCAGTTTGAAAGGGATAGCACTGAATTTGAAAAATGGTTTGGGAAGTACAGCCAATTTTAACCATATTGATTCTTCCTATCTACGAGCATGAAATGTTTTTCCATTTGCTTGTATCATCTCTGATTTCATTGAGCAATGTTTTGTAATTCTTATTATAGAGACCTTTCAACTCCCTAGTTAGAAATCTTTCAACTCCCTGTATTCCTGGGTATTTTAGTATTTTTGTGGCTATTGTGAATGGGATTGCATTCTTGATTTGGTTCTCAGTTTGACTGATGTTGGTGTATAGGAATACTAGTGGTTTTTGTACATTGATTTTGTATCCTGAAACTTCACTGAAATTGTTTATTAGCTTAAGGAGCTTTAGGACCAAGACTATGGGGTCTTCTGGACATAGAATCATGTTACGGGCAAATATGGAAAGTTTGATTTCCTGTCTTCCTATTCGGATGCACTTTATTTCTTCCTCTTGCCTGATTGCTCTGCCCAGGACTTCCAATACCATGTGGAATAGGAACGGTAAGAGAGGGCATCCTTGTCTTGTGCCAGTATTCAACGGAAGGGGAATGCTTCCAATTTTTGCCCATTCAATATAATGTTGGCTGTGGGTTTGTCATAGATGGCTGTTATTATTTTGAGGTATGTACCTTCAGTACCTAGTTTATTGATAGTTTTTTTCACGAAGAGATTTTGAATTTTATCAAAGCCTTTTCTGCCATCTATTGAGATAGTTATGTGGGTTTTGTCTTTAGTTTTGTTTATGTGATGAATAACATTTATTGATTTGCATATGTTGGACCAACCTTGCATCCCAGAGATAAGTCTACTTGATTGTGGTGGATGAGCTTTTTGACGTGCTGCTGGATTCAGTTTGCCAGTATTTTGTCGAGGATTTTTGCATCAGTGTTCATTAAGGATATTGACCTAAACCTTTGTTGTTGTTTTGGTGTCTCCACCAGGGTTGGGTATCGGAATAATTCTGGCCACACAGAATGAGTTAGGGAGGAATCCCTCCTCCTCACTTTTGTTGGAATAGTTTCAGTAGGAATAGTACCAGCTCTTCATTGTACATCTCATAGAATTTAGCTGTGAATCCATCTGGTCCTGGACTTTTTTTGGTTGGTAGGCTATTGATTACTGATTCAATTTGGAGCCTGTTATTGGTCTGTCCAGGGATTCCGTTTTTCCCTAGTTCAGTCTTGAAAATTCCTGGACAGATACTATTTGTCCAGGAATTTATTCATTTCTTCTAGATGTTCTAGATGTTCTAGTTTGTGTGCATAGAACTGTTCATAATATTATCTGTTATTTGTATTTCTGCAGGGTCAGTGGTAATATCTGCTTTATCACTTCTAATTGTGTTTATTTGGATCTTCTCTTTTCTTCTTAATTAGTCTAGCTACTAGTCTATTTTATTTACTTATTTATTTATTTATTTATTTATTTTTGAGATAGAGTTTCACTCTTGTTGCCCAGACTGGAGTACAATGGCGTGATCTTGGCTCATTGCAACCTCCATCTCCCAGGTTCAAACGATTGTCATGCCTCATTAAAAAAAAAAAAATCCTGGATTCATTGATCCTTTGAATGCTTTTTCATGTCTCAATCTCCTTCAGTTCAGCTCTGATTTTGGTTATTTCTTGTCTTCTGCAAGCTGTGAGGTTGATTTGCTCTTGGTTCTCCAGTTCTTTTAGTATGATGTTAGGTTGATAATTTGAGATCTTTCTAACTTTCTGATATGGGCATTCAGTACACTAAATTTCCCTCTTAACACTCCCTCAGCTGTGTCCCAGAGATTCTGGTATGTTATATCTTTGTTCTCATTAGTTTCAAAGAACTTCTTGATTTCTTCCTTAATTTCATTATTCACCCAAGGTCATTCAGGAGCAGGTTATTTAATTTCCATGTAATTGTATGATTTTGAGCAATTTTCTTAGTCTTGATTTCTAATTTTCTTGTGCTACAGTCTGAGAGAGTGGTTATGATTTCAGTTCTTTTGCATTTGCTGAGGATTACTTTATGTTCAATTGTGTGGTTGATGTTAGAGAATGTGTCATGTGGCAATGAAAAGAATGTATATTCTGTTTTGGCGCGGTGGAGAGTTCTATAGATGTCTGTCAGGTCCATTTGTTCCAGTGATGAATTCAGGTCCTAAATATCTTTATTAATTTTCTGTCTCAATGGTCTGTCTAATACTGTCAGTGGAGTGTGGAAGTTGCCCACTATCATTTGGGGGAAGTCTGAGTCTCTTTGAAAGTCTCCAATAATTTGCTTTATAAATCTGGGTTCTTCTGTGTTGCATGCATGTATATTTAGGATAATCAGATCTTATTGAATTGAACCCTTTACCTTTATGCAGTGGCCTTCTTTGTCATTTTTGGTCTTTGTTAGCTTAAAGTCTATTGTCTGAAATTAGAATTGCAACCCCTGCTTTTTTCTGTTCTCATTTGCTTGGTAGATTTTTCTCTATCCCTTTATTTTGAGCCTATGGGTTTCACTGCCTGTGAGATTGGTCTCTTAAAGACAGCGTACCACTGGGTCTTGGTTCTTTATCTAGTTTGCCACTGTGTGCATTTTAATTGGGGTATTTAGCCTATTTACATTCAAGGTTAGTATTGAGATATGTGAATTTGCTCCTGTCATCATGATGTTAGCTGGTTGTTATGCAGACTTGTGTGGTTGCTTTATAGTGTCACTGGTCTGTGTACTTAAGTGTGTTTTTGTAGTGGCTAGTAATGGTCTTTCCTTTCCATATTTAATGGTTCCTTCAGGAGCTTTGTAAGGCAGATCTGGTGGTAACCTCAGAATTCCCTCAGTATTTCCATTTCTGAAAAGGGTCTTATTTCTCCTTTGCTTATGAAGCTTAGTTTGTCCAAATATGAAATTCTGGGTTAGATTTCTTTTAAGAATATTGAATATTTGCCTCCAATCTCTTGTGGCTTGTAGGGTTAATGCTGAGAGGTCTGCTGTTAGTCTGATGGTCTTTTCTTTGTGGGTGACCTAGCTTTTCTCTCTAGCTGCCTGTAACATTTTTTTCTTTCATTTTGACCTTGGGGAATATGATAATTGTGTGTCTTTTTCTTTCATTTTTGACCTTGGGGAATATGATGATTGTGTGTCACTTCATGTGAAGTTCCTTGCGGTATTCTCTGCATTTCCTGAATTTTAAGGCTGGCCTCTCTAGCTAGGTTAGGGAGGGTCTCATGGATGATATTCCGAAACATGTTTTCAAAGTTGCTTTCACTCTCCGCATCTTTTTCAGGAACACCAATGAGTCATAGATTTGGTCTCTTTATTTAATCCCACATTTCTTGGAGATTTTCATTCTTTTTTTTTCTCTATTTTTGTCTGACTGTTATTTCAGAAAGTCAGTCTTCAAGCTCTGAAATTCATTCCTCCACTTGGTCTATTCTGCTATTAACACTTGCAATTACATTATGAAATTCTTGTAGTGTGTTTTTCAGCTCTCTCAGATCAATGATGTTCTTTTTATACTGGCTATTTTGTTTGTAAGTTCCTATACCATTTTATTGTGATTATTAGCTTCTTTGGATTGAGTTTCAATGTATTCTTGCATCTCAATTATCTTCATTCCTATCCATATTCTGAATTCTATTTCTGTCATTTCAGTCATATGAGCCAAGTTGAGAACACTTGCTAGAGAGCTAGTGTGATAGTTTGGAGGAAAGAAGATACTCTGGCTTTTTGAGTTGAATTGAGGTGGAAGGTATTTAAAAATGTCCTTTGGGAACGATTGGTTCCTTCATATTTTTCCCAATTGGCTTATATACAAAGATTTGAGCTGGGTACTGAGCCAAAGCAAAGACTAATATCTTGAGCTGATTCTTTCTCATCTTTGCAGGCTGATACTTCGTCAATCTTTGAAGTTGCTGTCCTTTGATGGTTTCATTGTGTTTTTTCTCTTATCCTATTTGATGACTTTGAGAGTTTTATTGTGGTATAAGGTGGGTTCAGTCAACTACCTTCATTTCTGGAATATACTGGGGGGCAAAGCTCAGCTCACAACTCCTGGACTGCATGCCCTAACACTAGGGGACTGATATTGAGCCTTGACTCTTTTCTCTGGCTCCTCAAGGTTAGGAACTCACTGTGCTGGTGGGGGTTGAGATACTACCAGGCCACTAGTCACCACACTTTGATGGATGGTGTCAGCCGAAGTGTTTTGTAGGCCAGTGGTAGCAGATCAATCCTCATTCTCATTTGCCAGCTGCAGCAGAAACATGGCGGGGTGCATGCTCATCAGCTGCAATTCACAGCAGTGATGGAGGCAGCATGTCTCAGAGGAAGAGGTGCCCCCATTGGTGACTCTGTGCATGGTCATACTGGCAGTGGTATTAGCATGAGGGCAGGGCACTGGTGGGTGCAGGTGTGTGTCTACCCTCTGTGTGCATTCATGCAGGTAAAGGTGGCTGCTCAGGGTGGGGGAGGGTTTGTTGTTCTCTGTACCTAGTTTCACTCTGGCAACAATGTTGGTACAGGGGTAGGGTGCTGTGACTGCCAAGGCCCTAACTGTAACAGTGATATGGCAAGGGGATGGGGGGCGGAGTGCACTCATGATGGCAGCAGTGGCAGAGCAGGGTTCATGCACACAAACATGCTAGTGTGGTAGGGAAGGAAAGATTTGCCTGCACACACACATGTTGGCAAAGTGATTGGGGGTTGGCCATGGGCCCAGGGGACGCTGCAGTGAAGGGAGGGACTGGGTGGGTGCTGCTCTGCTGGAGCTCTCTGCTGGTCAGTTACCATCTGCCACAACAGGAGCTATGATGCAGGCCCTCAGGGCACCTGAGGCTGTACTGCAAGCAGGCACAGCTAGGCTGGGGCCATGAGAGAGGCTAGTAAACCAAAACGTGCTCAAGTCAAACTGGTCTCATCAGATGGGCAAGACTGCCCAGCAGAGGTCAGGTCTGACAGTTCCCCTAGGGCTAAAGTCTCCCGTGAGAACAAGTTGAAATTAGGGGGATGGGCATCCCTGGCCATACTCTGGTACAGATGTTCCCACACCAAACCCACAGGGCTCCACACTGACTGCAGTGCTGCCTCTACCACTTCTCTAAGCAGCTCTGTCTTGGCCCTGGCAGTTGAGGGGTCTCCTCCTGCTGGGATTCCAAAGGTCCATGGCAAGAGCAGGTCACTCCTTGCCAGTTTAACTCTCCCCATTCCCTGGCATTGCTGGGGGCCAGGAATGAGTCCCAGTGTGTAGCAGCCTCATAGAGGGCTCCCAGCTTCTTCCCACTTCAGCCCAGTTTCTGTGTCTTCCTCAGTCTACTCTCAGTGCTTTCTCTCTGCAGATCTGTTAGGACTGTGCCAGTCATCTCAGTCCCTTAGTGGCAGCTGTTCCACCTGGCTGCATCTAGTTGGCCATCTTGCCCTGAATTCATTTTATGTTTAGATATGTTTCAACACACAAATACTTACCATTGCATTACAATTGCCTATGGTATCCAACAAAGTAACATGTCCTGCAGATTTGTAGCCTAGGAGCAATAGGCTATACCGTATAGCCAAAGCATGTAGCACTGACCACTCTTCATCAAATCTAAGTGTTAAAGAACACAGGTTCTCTATTTCTTTGGGTCTTCATTTTCTGAAGGCTCCTGTGTCACATAAAATTTATATTAAATAAATTTGTATACTTTTCTCTTGTTAATCTGTTTTCTGTCATAGGTACCTCAGCCATGAACCTAGCAATGGGTGAGAAAATACATCTTTTCTTCCATACAATTGGAATCTCTTCTAAAAACTTTCATTATATTACACAACACAGTTTTAAGGGCAGTAAGAGAAGAGTCATTATTCTACAGACTGTCATGGTCACGCTTTACAGAAAAACACTACTTGTACAAACTCTATATTGTACCTTTTTGGCAAAGAAATTGTTCCAAAGGAGAAGTGACTTTAGGCACAACAGAGAACTGAGGTGGAAGGTATATAAAAATGTCCTTTGGGAACTATTGGTTCCCTCATATTTTTCCCAATTGGCTCATATACAAAGATTTGAGCTGGGTACTGAGCCAAAGCAAAGACTAATATCAGACCTGGGAAATAGAAGTATACTCTAAATGCAGACAAAATCAATGGGATGACCAAAAATAATTTCAGAAGAAGATAACCTCAACAGATAAAAAATGGAAAAATAAATGAACGGAAAAAAAATAGAAGTTATAAAAGAATTAATTTCAAAAGATTTCCCAGATTAGGTATCTGAGCTTCCTCAAATAGAGTCAGTTTTGCCATAACACTTGTTTTAAATAGTAAATTTGCTCAAACACGATTGGTATATTAAGAAACAATGTTAACATAATACAAATTTTTATTTTGCTTATATGTGATTTCATTGGCAAGAAACACTAGTGACTTCAGAAAACTGTATGTAGCTAAACCAAGCATTGGAGGACAATAACACACACACATACATACTCCTACCAGCCACCTCAGTTAACAGTATGTGCTATGAGTCACCCCTACCCACATACAGTGTTACAACTTTCTCTCGACTTCATTGAACCCTCCTTCCACTGCTGCAGAAGAATTCATAGTTGCAACCCTCTGACTCCCACTCTACAAGCAAATTTTAGGCCTTTTTAAATGTAAAATGCCATATTTATTGTAGCATGTCTATATATTTTTAACCATTTAACACATGCAAAGCTATGCTATCATTTTTTATTAGGTTCTAGTTTTTTTATGTCACTGACAAAGTTTCTGAGGGTTGTGCTCCTAACCCTATTTTTCCCATAAGCCCTTCTGATTGTTTTATTGTATGATTTTGCATAGCAAGTGATTCTTAGGAACACATATGTCTATGTCATGCTATAACAGAACTGACTGTATTGAAAAAATATTTAATTCCAAGCTATATAAACCATTCGAGGAACATTCATTCATTCATGAAATATTTATTTAGTGTCTTACTATGTAAGAAACATGGTAAATTTGGGAATAATTATATCTAGCCGATACTATCAAGCCAATATGATTTTCTTACAAAAAGCATAAAACAGTATAATCACAAATCAAACCACGGACCTATTGCTCCTGTTTGGATATTTGACTCTCCAATCCTTATGTTGAAATTTGATCCCCAGTGTTGGACATGGGGCCTAATGGGAGGTGCTTGGATCATGGGAGCAGATTCCTCATGAATGGCTTGGTGCCATTCTTACATTAATGAGTGAGTTCTTGCAACATTAGTTCTCATGAGAACTGGGTGATAAAAACAGCCTGGCACTTCCTCTCTCTCTTGCTTCCTCTCACCATCTGATTTCTGCACATGCCAGCAGTTCTTTACCTTTTAGCATGAATGGAAGCAGCCTGAAGACCACAACAGAAGACTACAACATGGTGCTGGCTGAGGAGATTCCAGCAGCATGCTTCAGTACAGCCTACAGTACTGTGAACCAAATAAACCTATTTTCTTTATAAATTGCCCAGCCTTCAGCCTTGAGTATTCCTGTACAGCAACACAAATAGACTAAGACACCCATTAATTTGAATTTCATTACACTAAATAGTAGCAAATGAATTAAATTCAAATGTATAGTAAAATAATTATTTATCACAGTCATGTCAGATATTTGTATCATGTCAGATAGTGAATAGTAAAATATTTGTGTATTCGCTAATATATTAGTATTAGATGTATCATGCTATAGGTGTAATTAAATAAACAAGAAAAGAACAAAAGCAGTATGACCTAACCTAAATACTTTTGATAAAATTCAGTACACATTCTTTATTTTTAAAAAAACTTTCAAAGAAAATAATTGTTCCAGATCAAATTTATACTTAATAATAAAATATCAGAACTTTTTTGCTAATGGCAAGAATAATGCTTCACAGGATTAATAATAATTTCATTCTGGAAGCCCTAAAATATATGTATGATAAAGCAAAATAACAGCTTTCATCATCGAACATTCAGAAAATTACAAAAACTATTACTTAGAAAATAAAAATAGAAAAGAATCACCTAAAAATATTTATATAATTAATAAATTTGCTAAATGACTGGTGTTTTCAGTTATCACAGCAGTGAATTATTTAATGATGAAGGGAACCATTAAAAAATAATAACCAAAGACAAGCAAAGTATGTAATGGCTGGTTTGGAATATGCTTTTTAAAAAGGTAACAAGCTATACATCTTTATAGAAATGCATGTAGAATACCCAAATAAATGAAGAAAAAAATACCATGTTACACAATGGGAACAAATTATTTGTAATAACCTCTATTCTTCCCAAAATAATACTCACATATACACATAAATGGAAAACAAGCTACAACTTCAAAATAGACATTTTTGAAATATAACATTTCATATGTAGTAAATAAAGCACCAGCCAAAGAAGAAATTGTGTTGCTTAGTAAACACTAATAGGAAAATAAAGAGTTGTCAGAAAAAGAATCGATATATGTCTTCAAATTTCATAGTATAACAGAATAAATTCTAGCTGGATTAAAGTGCTGAGCAACTTTTGGAAATCATAAAAATACTACAAGACAGGTTTCTAAGCATAAAATAAATAAAAAATATCCTGTGTTTAAAAAAAATAACAAAGCAGGCAAACTGAGAAATCACTGAGTCCTTAAATACAGAGGGCCACTCAAATAGATTTTTCTAAAGACTAACTTCTATGATTTATTGCTATTCATTTATTTTTTTGAGATGGGGGATCTCACTATTTTGCCCAAGTTAGACTCAAACTCTGAACTTAGTAATCCTCCTGCTTCAGACTCCTAAAAAGCTGTGACTACAGGCACATGCTGTTGTGTCCCATTCTAATAGATTTTTTAAAACAACATTAAGGTCACAATGGGAAAATGGGTCAGATGTTGATAAATTCTAAAAGCATAAATACAATGAAATATAAATCCTTACTACTATTTACTGTAAGTAGAAATCAAAACAATCAAAAATAGCTCTTTATTTACTAAATTGGAAAGTACTTTATAATTTTTAATACTGAATATTGGTGATATGGAAATAAGACAGGTCTCTCATGTTCTACCAGTAGGGTGTTGTGTAAGTTTACTAGGCCTACCTTAACAAAGTACCACAGACTGGGTAGATTAAAAAACAGAAACTTTATCTTCTCACAGTTCTGGAAACTAGAAGTTCAAGACCAAGGTGTCAACCAAGTTGGTTTCTTCAAAGGCCCTCCTCCTTGGCTGTAGATGGCCATCATCTCCCTGTGTCTTTGCATGGTCCTCTCTGTGTGTGTCCTCATCTCCTCCTCTTGTAAGGACACTAGTCGATCATATTGGATAGGGCCCACCCATATGACCTCATTTTATCTTAGAAATCTCCTTAAACGCCCTCTCTCCAAGTACAGTCACGTTCTAGAGGTGATGGGGGATTAAAATCTGAACATATGAATTTTGAGGGGACAAAATTTGACCCTTAATAGATGTCAAAGCAAAAATTGCAACTGCCAAGGGAAGGCTTTGCTTCAGTCTATTACCATACTGTAGAAAGATCAGAGTTCAGTCTGAGCTCAACTGCTCTGATACAAATGGCTGGAGAGTTTTAAGAGTTGGAGTAGGGTATTTTAGGCCATCTCTGTTTGCTAACTGGCTTTACGCAATGAAAAGTAAACTCCTATCTTCAGGATGGGAGGTAATTTTGCAACTTGAAGCAAGAGGCCACTGAAGGAATGTCAAGTTGTTAGAGTGAATTGACAATGGTGGAATTATTTACACCATGAATAGGGCCCCTCCCTCCAAAATAAAAACCACTTATCTGCATGCTTTGCTTTTGGCATGATAATATTTCAAAGCAATGCCATAAAAAGCAATCAGTTATGTTTAGAAATAAATAAATATGTCTTCTAAATGCTATCAAGTCAGTGACGACTTCAGGAAACCAAGAATTGCAGACATGAATTCAAAAGATAGCTGTATGAAACAGAATTACCTTGAAGAAACCCAGAGTCATCATCACCTTAAAGCCTGGTAAAGAGTTAGGAAGAAAAGGAGAGAGGGAGACCAACGAGGTAATTCTAAGGTACCTCTGTAAGGAAATTCAGGGTTCATTGAAAAACAATTGGAAGGGACTAATAGATAAGTGGCTACACAATCTTCTGAATCAAAAAATAGGGTTATTGGTCTTCCTCAGAACTGTATCACTCCCAGAACAGGAAGAGCCCTGGAATGGTCTCAAGGAGTTTTATAGATAATTATCAAACCATCTATGGCCATACCACCCTGAACGTGCCAGATCTCCTCTGATAACTGTTAAACAGAAATGAACAACATCAAATTTCTCCTTACCTTTTTTGCAGTATCTTATAAGCCTTTATTGACAAAGGACTATGTCAACAATTAGAGGAAATAAATCCTGCCTGAAAAGAATCCTAGCTAACAAATCAATTTGAATAATCATATTTCTAAAATGCAAATTGACTCATTTCTGTCTCCACTAAAACCATTTGATGGTTTTCCATTGTCCATTGAATGAATTTCAAAATTCTTAGCATAGTTTATCAGGCAATTTGTACTCTGATTCTTCCAACTCTTCATACTTTGCAAGTTGTAGCCACATATCTTTTCCTTAGCCTCCAACATATGCCCTCATTCCCCACACTAGACTAGATTAGCGGATCCTACAGATGTTCACAGAGCACAGTAAACGTTCCTATCACACAGCCCAAATCACCCTGAATCATAAATCTACATCCCTTAAAGGATCATAAACTGAGAGATACAAGACAGTGTTAATTTTATTCAACATTTGCCCCATGCATTGTACACGGTAGATGTACAGACAATATTTTTAATAAATAAATAGATGAATATTTAAGGAGAATTTATTGTCTCCAGGAGAAGAAAAACTAGCACTCAGTAACAAAAGGATTATAATTTCTCTAACATTTGTTCCGTATAGGTTATGAAACAAATGTTTTATATGTCACTTAGATGGTTCACAGAGATCCTTACATAGCTAATACAGTTTAAGGCCCACTTTGCTTTTCTCTGGAAACTCTGCCATTCAAATTAAAATCTCTCTATGCCTTGGTCAAAATCAATTGCTGCCATCTCAGATTAGCCTACTAATTATTTCCTTTTTTCTTATTCAAAGAAACCCTGAGCAAAAGATCAGTTAAGTTTAATGAAAATATCACTAAATTAGATACAGTATTTATCATTTAACTCCCTTATGAAAAATGTGTGTATGTATAAATTAATATATACATGTATGTCTTTATGTATATATAAGATATAATTCATATGAATTATATATTATAATTATATATAATTTATATATAATTATATATAAATTATATATAATTATATATAATTATATCATACATAATTCATATGAATTATATATATGTATACATGCATACATATATACATATATATATGAATTCACAACACAAATGAAAAGCAACATAAAACAAATAAAAAAGACTTTAAATTAAAAACAAGATGAAATGCAGCCTTTTCTCATTTTTGAGTGGACTGATTTACCCAATCAATTCCCTTCATCATCTGCCTCTCCCCACCAAATCACAAAACACACCAGTCTGCTTAGCCTGACCAAGCAATATTCTTTATTGATACATAAAAAGAAAAAAACCCTGTGGCTAAATCTACGCACTTCAATAAAGGCTCATTTTTCTTGAGAATGACCCAACACTTGGTTCTGCATACATTTGCCTAGCAGGCAGTTGCATATATAGTTTTTAATGGTGTGAGTGTCTATTACCAGACATCTGTTTTAAACCTATTTTCTTTATTGTACTTACTCCATCTAATTGCATTATTTTGGTAAACAGAAGAAAAAAAGTAATTTAAAATGACATCTATCTGAATCAGTCCCAAGCTAATTAGTTTTCTTTTCTCTCCAAAAGATATAAAAACAGATGTCTTTGTTTCTCTGCCCCGATACTGCATATCGTTTTATTATGGAATCAATTTGTTTACTCTTTTCCATTTTCTGCTTTTAACTGATATTACCATTTGCAATCTTATACAGAAGTGGTCTTAAAACATTTTCTCTTGCAATTTTAGTTACTCACTTTCAGATCTGATATCTTTTAATGCGGAAATAAGAAGATGCAGAAATGCCTCCCATTCAATAGACCTAGCATTTGCAGTGAAAGGACTTAAGACTATGTAGTGAAGTGTCTGACAAAATTAACCTTGTGGCATCAGATTACTTCTGAAACTTTGTTTTGTTATCTTTAAGATAAAAAAAAAAGTCATTTCTCAATTCTCCAAGTTCAAGTTTAAGACCTTGGCTTTTACACATTATTGTGAATGTTAAAAGACAATGAAGCCTGAAAAAGAAGAAGGACATTTAGAAAAGCTGGTAGAAAGCAAGAAGAGATGACTGTCACAAAGCCGTAAGAAAAGAGTTAAATAATAATAATAAAAAAAGTTTGTCAAGAGTGTCAAGTGATAATCTCAATTTTTTTTCACTTACATAGTGTTTTTAAGTTGCCAAATACTTTTTCATGTATTATAATTACCAATGACAATTCTGTGATGGAAGCAAGACAGAGATCAGTTTTCGTTTTTAATGAATGTCTTAGTCTGTTGCATTGCTATAAAGGAATACCTGAGGCTGGGAAATTTGTAAAGAAAAGAGGTTTATTTGGCTCAAGATTCTGCAAGCTGTACAAGAAGCATGATGCCAGTGTCTACTTCTGATGAGAGCTCCAGGAAGCTTCCAAAAATGGCAGAAGGCAAAGAGAGGCTGGCATATCACATGGCAGGGGAAAAACGGAGAGGAAGAGCAGGTGCCAGGCTCTTTTTAACAACCAGGTCTTGCAGGAATTAAGAGTGAGAACTCCCTCAATCGCATGAGAAGAACACCGAGCCATTCATGAGGGACCCACCCCCATGACTCAGGCACCTCCCAGTAGGCCCCGCCTCCAACACAAGGATCAAATTTCAACACGAAATTTGGAGGGGACAAATATTCAAATTCCATCAATGGATTAAAAAACTGAGGTTAAGGAATATTAGAAAAGTCAAACAGAAAAATATGAAAACAGGAAAATCTAAATCATAGAAATACTTTAGATCTGCAGTCATGACTTGTTATATACACAGACTCTGATCTGGACTGCTGGGGTTCAAATCTCAGACCACTAGGTACTTTTTGACCTTTTGACTGCCCCGTACCTCAGGATGCTCACCTATAAAGTACAAATCCTGACACAATTTACCTTAATGATTTGCGGTAAGAACTAGTTAGATACATGGAAAGCACTATGGCAATTTCCTCGCATTCAATAAATGTTAGCTGCCCTTATTACAGTCACTAAAGTGAAAATACAGCCACAGCTTCACTGCCTCAGGTTACCTTCTCTCTATGGGGCTCTGGAGGAGTGGAGAAGCAAGGGCAAGAGAACCCTCAATAAGGAGTGGCCAAGCAGCCACCTAAGGAAGCAGATTACATCAAGGTCCAGGGCCTCACTCCCTTCCACAAATGCTGAGCATGCTTAACTCCAGCCTAGGTAGTCTCCTCAAAGAATAGAATATAAGGGTATTCCCACTTACTTTATATTACTCTATTAGGGACTTTTGTTTGAAGACAGTGTTATGGAAAGTCATAACATGTGAATTTAGTCTAAGAAATTGTACAAGTGTAAGCATGTAAGTTAATTACCTTTTATGCTGAAGACACAATTAACTTATGTAGTAACATCTCGTGGGCCTATTTGCTTTTTCAAATTAAGATAATTAGAACTGACAAAGTACCTTCATTCCAATTTCTGTCTCATCACCACCCACCCCTTAGATTATCTGCAAGTTTGTTTTTTGTTGTGACAGGTTTTTTCTTTCATTTTTACTCAATATCATTCAATTTGTTTTATTTTAAACTTTAGGAGCTGTAATTACTACTATGAAACTGTTCATAATACAAATTCATATTATGTTGAAAAAAGTCATAATATGAAAGTATACGTAATTTAAGCAGTCAGTACTTATCATAATTAACATTATTATATAGTATTCATGAAATTTGATGAAAGACGAGTTTCTCTAAGACTTTTTAACATTCACTCTAGTATTCTCAATTCTTAAAAAAGGACCTAATACATAGTAGCCACTGAGTGAATATTTGTGTCATGAAAGAATGAATGAATGAGTCAACTATATGGAATTTTATAATGCCATATATTTACTAGAGCATAATTATGATGCCTTGATTTTAGAAATTCTATTTACTACTATTTTAGTTCATGAGACTATGTTAAATTTATTCAAACATACATTTATCTTCTTTACATCATGTGCTTTTCATCCTGCACATCCTAAATTTAATACTAGACAAAATATTTCCACATATAAAACTCTATGATTTTATTTTTTATTATAAGGATTACTCATACTAAAATTTTATAATGATTTCTTAAACCAACCCTTTGTATATAATACCAAGGGCATTAGTATTCAGAATACTTGAATACTCATTCCAGCCCTTAATAAAAAAGTCACTTAATCTTTCTGTGCCTAAATCTCTTAATCTACACAGTGTAAATAATCATAAACTTACTTTTCTTAGCTCAGGGTGTTGTTCTGAAGATCAAATTATTTCTTAATAAAAAGCTAATTAAAATAATCAAATTAGAATGGACTCTAATGTATCTAAGAATTTTATTCTATTTTTTCAGGATGTAGGAGACAGAAGGTACCATCCCCAAATATGACTGAAGAAGACCAGAATATAATGCCCCAAAATATGCTTCTTTAGTATAACGATTATTTTGAGCTGATTATTTTGAGAAAGAGCTCTGAAAACGGAGAAGTTACTCTTTGAAAGGAAAATTTACATTTATAAAGGAAATCTCCAACTTAAATCTGCATAACAAACCTTATTCATATTTACCATACTTTTCCTAGTTGCCTTTCCTTAACTCAAATTTCACACCCTTTTTGCTCATTTGTTTTTAGCTGAAGATTATATTTAAGCCTGAATTCTAAGCTTCTTTTAGTTACTCATTTCCCTGCATATTTTCTATGTATATATGAGATATACATATTAATAAATGTCTATTTTTCTCTTGTAATCTGTCTTTTGTCATAGGGTCCCCATTCAAGAACATAGAAGGATAGAGGAAAAATTATTTTTCTTCCACTACAAAATAAAAAGATAAAATATTTTAATTATAATACTTAAAAATCTATATTGAGGTACAATTTTTCTTTAGGCATTGGAAAACTTATGTGGTAAGTATATGGTATTGTTAACCTAAAGGAAACAAGCTGAGACAAGGTTAATGTAATTAGACAGTTTATTGGGCCAAGCTTGAGGATTCCAATCCAAGAGCACAGATTCAAATTTCCCTGAATATACACTCCAATTATTAGCAGTTACAAGTAAATTTTTAAAGGCAAAAAAGAGGCAACAGGGAGTGAGTTGATACAAAGTTGTTTGTCAGGACTTCTCACTGGTTGACAAAAATCACATTGATTAGTGATTGGCCAGATATTGTTAAGCTATAGAAGGTGAGTAACAGTATCCTGTGTGGATTAGGTTAATTTATAGCTACTTGTGACAATAGCAAGCAGTTTCAGGAAATGAATACAGAGCTCAAAGGAGGGAGTAGGATGTGATCACTGTCTCACTTTAATATCTCTCTGGGCCTGATATTTTAAAAGATTTGCATTCATCAGACAAAAGTTATGTTCTTTACTAATTTCCCCTTTTTGATCAAAAATCTTTTTTATTAAAAACACTATTGATCAAAATTTGACTGTCAAGTGTCCCTTATCGCTAGTAAATCTCATTCTCAGGTAGTCCTGTCAAAGTCATTGATCTGTGGTTGCTGTCATTTGCTAAATCTTACCTGGTCTTCAAAGTACCATGAATTTAGTTTTATTAGAAGTAAAACAACGAGATATAAATAGCATTAATAAGTTAAATAGCAGAAATATAATGCAAACAATGATTACAATCAAAAGAGACTTTGTATGTCAGAATAAGGAAAAAAATACTCCATTGGGGAGTCAACTAAAAACATCATGAAGAAAATTAAATCCATATTCTTCTTTAGAGATGTCTCGTAGCCCTGAAGTAAGTCAGGATTAAGTCCAAATGTAGGTAAATAATAAAGCTCAAAAACAATGGAAAAGACTAGACTCTAATAACAGGTGTACTAGTTTTCTTCTGAAATACAATGTTTTCTTCCTTAAGCTCTCTATTTTTTCCAAAGATAAATCTTAGTAGGACGGATTTATTTGCAATGTAAGGTTTAGTCCTCTTATACTTGGCCTGATTATTTGCATTAAGTGCAACAAGAATAGTGAATGGCCATATAATCCCTTTTAAATTGGCTTTGCTAGAATAAGGAACATCCAATTTGACTTTTAAAAGCCTTGAGGCTATTCAAGCCAAAGATTTGCCATGAGATTGTCTACAATAATCATATAAATTGGGAGAACTCTTCTCTAGGTCCCAAAATAACATGAGGTTCCTAGGCCTGTCAGAAAGTGACATTCTTTACTTAACACAAGGATAGAAACCTTGTAAAAGAACTATGTATTATTAGACAAGGTATGAGCCCAGTGTTTCCAAGGGGCTTTTTGTCAGCTCTGCAAAGTCGATTTTAATTCATCAAAGCATTCTGGTCATATCCAAAATTATGCCATCCCAGTCAAAACCTTGGTTAAAATAACCAGTTATCTAATTGTGGCCTGTGACAAAAGAAAACAGATTTTTATTGAACTTATGCAAACAACTATATTGCCATAAATTAAGAATATACACAAATAGTTTTCAAATCATGAAGAATCTTGTAGAGAAGGGCAAATGTTTCAATTTTACTCACAAAAGTATACTTTACTCAATTGCTGTAAGCTATAAATGGCTCAAAAAGAAAAAAAAAATGTTTTCTTGACCCTGGAAAACAAAACATAAAAAAGAACCAACCGTATTTCAACCAAAAGTCATACAGAAGTATTTAAGTCCTGAAATTATTAGTTTAGTCCCATGTAATTAATTCCTGTTCTGCTTGATGTTAAGAATCCTTTTGAACATATCAGCTTTTTTTTTATTAGAGTCCTACAGTTTTTCTACCTACTTCATTGGTATGATCTCCAAAATTATCAGAAACCTCTATTGAAGAGCATTTGCTAGAGTCTTTTCCATAAATGTTTTTATAGAAGAAGCAAATTTTAAACTGTAGCAGATTATAAATCACTTTTTGCCAAAAATCAAAGTAAACTAATAATTGTGGACGACAACAGTGTTAGAATAGCCATGGTTAAAGACACAATTGACAAGAAAAATTGATTATTTCTGTTACATACAACAATTTAACATCATAATCATAAAAATTTTCAGAATCTCATACAATTTTGGAACATATATTAGTAACACATTTATACAAATATAACCCCAAAATAGTTAATAATAACTTCATGTTTTACAATGTTTCATATCAAATAAGCCTAATATGTCTCTCTTGGACTTCCAGGGGCCCTAAATGTCCAAAAAGTTAGCTTGTGGTCAAAAGGACAAAATTTAGAATTGAAATTTTGACTTTGGAAAATTTATCAAATATCAAAGGTTTAAAATACTTGCTGAAAATATGATCACAGGTCACTGTAAAATACTGATGATTCATTTAGCCAAAGTGATAATTCAAAAATTTTTAAAAGCAAAAACCTTTACTATTTGAGAAAGGGAAGATGCACTTTCTCCAATTATTGTAATACCTAATATTGACACCCTAAGGCAAACAAAATCTTTTACTCCTTTCTCTTTTTTATGCAATTTACTCAAAAGGAAATAAAAAATCTTGTATTATCTCATGAATATTATGTGGAAAACCAAGTTACATTTGTGTCACTATATTATCAATGCTAAAGCTAATTTTAATAAAATCTTACAAACAAATCTATCCAATCTCAATCAGCTTTGACCATACTGATAAGATTTCTATAAACCTTTTATAAACTCTTGCAATTTCTATTAAAAAGCAGATCCTTTTTATTCTGACACAGAGGCCCAGGCTCTGGCCTTGCATCAGTGTACTTTTGATATTAATGCACAGTTTTTATAAAATCTAAATAACCCCCTTTTAATTTTAGCCAACTTGATCACACACAAAATTCCATTAAAAAAAATCAGTCTTACACAAACCTTCTACAACTTCCTTAAACCTTCAGTTTTCATCTATCACTTTAACTTAGAACAAAAATTTCCTTTCCTTTTCCCCTTATTTTGAATACATAAAGTTCTCTCCCACATAAAGGAAAAATCTCTCTCTTTTAAACTTTCTCTACTTCTTAACTTTATATGCTCTGTATATAGACATGTTTCTCATATCCAACAGTTTTTTAATCGCATATACTAGTTATAATTTTAACTCTTAGTAGCCCTTATTTTTAGTGAAAAATTTAGGAAGTAAGTAATTTTAAATTTTAATCATGTACCAGATGCAGTATCCAACACAAAGAACAGAGCTGCAAAGACAATGCCTGAAAGATCTAATACCATCCAGCATGGCCAAGAGGCACAGCTGGGCCAGGAAGGATGGGGCCCAGGTGTTGTTCCCAGTCCTCACCATGTTTACTTGTCTAGACCCCAGAATTTGGGGCTTAAAACTGAAGACAAGCTCATAGTAAGATGTGTATAAGGCTTTGGAGGACCCCAATAGTCAGCATTTACAGGTTTAAGTCACAACTTAAGCAAATATCAAAAGTACTACAGAAGCAATAGTTTTATGACCTTAAAACAGTTTAGAAACAGGCTAAATGTGTCTGACCAGCAGACTCAGGCAAAAATGTCTAAAAATTTGAAGATGTCTTTATTTTACCAACTATTTTAAAACTATTTTTTTATTTACCAAAAATCACTAAAGTTACATGAACTTGAAAAGTATTTGGGCTAGTTATGTAATTTATGAGCATTCATCTTTAAGTTAATTTGCTAACATGTGTAGACAATATATATTGTCTACATATAAACATGTACAGACATATATATATGTAGACACAACATATAACATATGCATATACTTGTGTATGTATCTAAAAGCCAAATGCAAAAGAGAATATAACTTTAGACTTGAGGAATCTGCCCAGTTAACAATTCTTGGGGTTTTATGAGGAAAAACAGAGGTTTCTCCCAAAAAGAGGAGTCTCTGGAACCTTTTCTGATTTCCTTAAGGGATCACAGGCTGTTAGCATTTTTTTAGGTTCCCTTAGGTGGCATCAAGGGTGGTAAGAGGAAGCAGGGAATGACAGAAGTAAATGAAGAAACAAACAGAAGGGGCACATATGGTTAACATGGGTTTAAGAACAGACAAATTCAGTAGACTGATACGTTTTTATAGGAGAACAGAGCCCTTAAAAAGATATATATGTATGAATACATATGGTTATATATGTGTTGTTTATATGTATATGTGTTTATATATGTATGTATACATATATATCCTAAATATCAGTTTTAATTAAGTTCACATTTGAGTATAGAGCTCTTAAAAACATCTTTTTAAATTTCTTATTATCAGATTTTAGCTGGGACAGTCGATATTTCAGGATTTTGAATCTTTTTTAGCTGAAGTACTTTCCCAAGTGAAACTAATAAGACTTAACCAAGGTTACAACTTAACCAAGAATACATGTGGTGTCTTCAAAGAGGTGGAAAGCAGTGCACATGGAATCCAGAACTATCTCAAAGACAGCACAAAGAAAGGAATGTTTTGCTAGCCACAGATGAAGCATAATCCACATCTCTGTCTGGCCATATTTTTTAGGGTCTCAGATTTTGAGCTGACCATCTACACATAAAAGCCCAAAGGCCTCATGTGCCCCTGATGAATGAAAGGAGACAGGAAATCAAAAGCTGTCCATGGAAGGGAAAAGGATCAAAAACAAATGAGCACCCCTAAAAGTCGAAAGTGATGTAAATGTCAAATTAAGAGAGACTGATTCCCTGACCAGGAACTGAACACGGGTCATGGTGATGAAAGCACAGAATTTTAACTACTCAACTACAATGTGGAGGCAGCCTTCATTGTTAATCCCACAGGAAAGCTAAAGCAGGTAGTTTGAGCATACAAAGGATTTTAACTTTTTTCAGATCTGATCTCAGCTGGAATGCTGCTTAGCTAATTCCCTGGATGTTGGCATTTGAACATCAGTATCAGTCATTAGTCCTGATTGGAAAAAAGTTGTTGGATATGCATTTTTATAATTTCAGTGGTTTTATTTTTACTCATTTCCCCATTTTGACTATTAATCTTTTAATTACCTGTTTTATTGCCCTAAGCAATTGTCAGCTAGGAACAAAGGTATATTTTGGAGTTTTGTCTTATTCATTGAGTGGTCTTTTTAATTGAGCAAAGAACAGTTTGAAAATCAGGTGGTCCCCAGAACCAGAAGAATTCATAGTGTCTCTAGGAATGCCACAATAAGAATTTCAGGGAGAGGTGTCAAAGACCTGGGGAATTTCCTCAGGTGGTGGTGATAGATATCTTTAACTCCTGAATGGAGGCAAATTTCTCAGAATTTCTTCTAAAAGCATTTTAGGTACCATTGGAAGTAAGTCTCCTATTTGTCTGGTTCTAAAACTAGCTTTTACTAATTGTGCATGCAAATAAGTTATTTCAGGTATTTTTAAAATTTCCATTTTTTGTCATTGTGTTTATTACCATCCCAGATTAGAAGTGTCCACACTGTGAGGTATATATAAGAGCTGCCATAAGTGCTATACATAAAACCAGCTGGTGTTTAACTAATAGGAATTGGTCACAAATGAAAAATCAAGCCTTAATTTCAAAAATACAAAAGCAGATGCATTTTTTAAAGTATCCTATGTAAAATGAGACCACCAGTGCCTAACTGTCAATTCTGTGACCCAAGCCTCCACTGAGAGACAACAGTGGAAAAAACTTTGACCTGAACCCCACCCCGAGACAGAGGTAGAAAAAAGGCAGCTCTCTGCAGAGCTCTTTACCCTGTTCTACCCAAAGACACAGACTACAGCACTCACTCCTAAAGGACAGAGTGGGTCTGAAAAACAGCCAAATAAATTCTACAACTTCAACCAAAAAGTGGCAGGAGAATTCACCCAATATGCCAGATGGGACTTCCAAATACAAAATGTTTGTGCTGCTACCAACCACCACTTTCAGAAACACTGGGTGGTCAGACAGAGTCACTCTTAATCCTGCTGACTTATGCCAGATATGTCAGCCTAAAAGGAAGAAACTGAGGCAAAATTAATTTAAGTAAAGAGTTCATGTGGGCCAAGCTTGGGGATTCCAACCCAGAAGGATAGATTCAAGTTGCCCTGAATATACACTCCAATTAACAGCAGTTACAGGTGTATTTTTAAAGGCAAAAACAAACAAACAAAAACAAAAACAAAAAACAAACCAAAACAAGAGGGGTGGGGAGACCAGGAGTGGGATGATACAAAGTTGTTAGAAATTCTTGCTGATTTACAGAAATAACATTTATTGGTGATTTGCTATGCGTTGTCAATCTATAGGTGGTGGGTTGCAGTGCCCCATATGGCATTATTAGGTTAATTTATAGCTATGTGTGGCAATAACAAGCAGTTTCAAGAAATGATACATAGCTGAAAGTGGAGCGTAGGACGTGATTGCGGTCTCATTTTAGTATCTCTCTGGGTCTGACAATTAAAAGGACTTGCATTCCTCAGAAAATAGCTCATTTCTTTTCTCCTGATTGTACTTGAGTAAAATAAAATAAACACAAGAGAATCTACATTATAATTTTCAAAGTCCTCTGAATCTATAAATACCCACAAACTTACTAGGTCAAAAAGGCATTCAATATTTTTATCAACATGTAGCCTAAATAAATCAATTCAAGAAATAAATATTCTATAACATCTTTCATTTTTTCTATCTTTGTCCAGAACTAAGGTTATATTTTCATTAGAATACTATCAGCATGTCTGAAATTGCTACACAATAATTTTAATGTTTTTTCCTAAATACTAACCTGTAGCAAATATTAAAGAAGAGAGCTACCATCAAGCAATATTAAACCTAAAACATATTTATCACATGTTAGTCATAAAATTTCACAAATTTATTATCAATCCCATTTTGTGCGATTAAGTCTGAATGCAAAAAGAAAGTCAAAACTTCATATCTCCTAATTTCTTGTAAACATTTGTTTTCTTGTATTATACTTAGTTATAATAACACTAATAACTCTATTAAACAATTTTTTAATCTGCTGTGCATATTGATTCTAAAATGTCTATTATATCATATACATTTAAGGGTGAAGAAAATTTTCCTTCCCCACTGAAAGTTTGAATTTAAATCTGTTGAAATGAGTTGATAGATTAACAGAGAAATAAGTTACACAAGTGTTATTGACATGCATAAAAACAGGAGAATTGCAGAAGAATGACTACCAAATAACCCAGCAAGGTACAGATGCTTATATACCCTTTTTATATAAGGAAAGAAGAGATGGGGGAAAATGTAGTCATTTTGAAGGGTAGTAAGTAGTTTTTAAAGGGTATAAACAGGCCTAGTGCTCAGATAAAGGTCAGTAAATAATTCTCCTTGGGAACTGAGTGGGAATGGAGAACAGAATATGGTGTGGGACAGGAGGAGCCAAGATGGCCAAATAGGAACAGCTCTGGTCTACAGCTCCCAGCGTGAGCGATGCAGAAGACAGGTGATTTCTGCATTTCCATCTGAGGTACCGGGTTCATCTCACTAGGGAGTGCCAAACAGTGGGCGCAGGTCAGTGAAGGGCGAGGCATTGCCTCACTCGGGAAGCACAAGGGGTCAGGGAGTTCCCTTTCCTAGTCAAAGAAAGGGGTGACAGACGGCACCTGGAAAATCGGGTCACTCCAACCCAAATACTGCGCTTTTCCGAGGGGCTTAAAAAACGGCGCACCAGGAGATTAATATCCCGCACGCGGCTCTGAGGGTCCTACGCCCACGGAGTCTCGCTGATTGCTAGCACAGCAGTCTGAGATCAAACTGCAAGGCCGCAGCGAGGCTGGGGAGGGGCGCCCGCCATTGCCCAGGCTCGCTTAGGTAAACAAAGCTGCCGGGAAGCTCGAACTGGGTGGAGCCCACCACAGCTCAAGGAGGCCTGCCTGCCTCTGTAGGCTCCACCTCTGGGGGCAGGGCACAGACAAACAAAAAGACAGCAGTAACCTCTGCAGATTTAAATGTCCCTATCTGACAGTTTTGGAGAGAGCAGTGGTTCTCCCAGCATGCAGCTGGAGAACTGAGAACAGGCAGACTGCCTCCTCAAGTGGGTCCCTGACCCCTGACCCCCAAGCAGACTAACTGGGAGGCCCCCCCAAGCAGGGGCAGACTGACACCTCACACAGCCAGCCGGGTACTCCAACAGACCTGCAGCTGAGGGTCCTGTTTGTTAGAAGGAAAATTAACGAACAGAAAGGACATCCACACCAAAAACCCATCTGTACATCACCATCATCAAAGACCAAAAGTAGATAAAACCACAAAGATGGGAAAAAACAGAGCAGAAAAACTGGAAACTCTAAAAAGCAGAGTGCCTCTCCTCCTCCAAAGGAACGCAGTTCCTCACCAGCAACGGAACAAAGCTGGATGGAGAATGACTTTGAAGAGCTGAGAGAAGAAGGCTTCAGATGTCAAATTACTCCGAGCTGCGGGAGGATATTCAAATCAAAGGCAAAGAAGTTGAAAACTTTGAAAAAAATTTAGAAGAATGTATAACTAGAATAACCAATACAGAGAAGTGCTTAAAGGAGCGGATGGAGCTGAAAACCAAGGCTCGAGAACTACGTGAAGAATGCAGAAGCCTCAGGAGCCGATGCAATCAACTGGAAGAAAGGGTATCAGTGATGGAAGATGAAATGAATGAAATGAAGCGAGAAGGGAAGTTTAAAGAAAAAAGAATAAAAAGAAACAAACAAAGCCTTCAAGAAATATGGGACTATGTGAAAAGACCAAATCTACGTCTGATTGGTGTACCTGAAAGTGACAGGGAGAATGGAACCAAGTTGGAAAACACTCTGCAGGATATTATCCAGGAGAACTTCCCCAACTAGCAAGGCAGGCCAACATTCAGATTCAGGAAATACAGAGAACGCCACAAACATACTCCTCGAGAAGAGCAACTCCAAGACACATAATTGTCAGATTTACCAAAGTTGAAATGAAGGGAAAAAATGTTAAGGGCAGCCAGAGAGAAAGGTCGGGTTACCCTCAAAGGGAAGCCCATCAGACTAACAGCGGATCTCTCAGCAGAAACTCTACAAGCCAGAAGAGAGTGGGGGCCAATATTCAACATTCTTAAAGAAAAGAATTTTCAACCCAGAATTTCATATCCAGCCAAACTAAGCTTCATAAGTGAAGGAGAAATAAAATACTTTACAGACGAGCAAATGCTGAGAGATTTTGTCACCACCAGGCCTGCCCTAAAAGAGCTCCTGAAGGAAGCGCTAAACATGGAAAGGCACAACCAGTACCAGCCACTGCAAAATCATGCCAAAATGTAAAGACCATCGAGACTAGGAAGAGACTGCATCAACTAACGAGCAAAACAGCCAGCTAACATCATAATGACAGGATCAAATTCACACATAACAATATTAACTTTAAATGTAAATGGACTAAATGCTCCAATTAAAAGACACAGACTGGCAAATTGGATAAAGAGTCAAGACCCATCAGTGTGCTGTATTCAGGAAACCCATCTCACGTGCAGAGACACACATAGGCTCAAAATAAAAGGATGGAGGAAGATCTACCAAGCAAATGGAAAACAGAAAAAGGCAGGGGTTGCAATCCTAGTCTCTGATAAAACAGACTTTAAACCAACAAAGATTAAAAGAGACAAAGAAGGCCATTACATAATGGTAAAGGGATCAATTCAACAAGAAGAACTAACTATCCTAAATATATATGCACCCAATACAGGAGCACCCAGATTCATAAAGCAAGTCCTAAGTGACCTACAAAGAGACTTAGACTCCCACACATTAATAACGGGAGACTTTAACACCCCACTGTCAACATTAGACAGATCAATGAGACAGAAAGTCAACAAGGATACCCAGGAATTCAACTCAGCTCTGCCCCAAGTGGACCTAATAGACATCTACAGAACTCTCCACCCCAAATCAACAGAATATACATTTTTTCAGCACCACACCACACCTATTCCAAAATTGACCACATACTTGGAAGTAAAGCTCTCCTCAGTAAATGTAGAAGAACAGAAATTATAACAAACTATCTCTCAGATCACAGGGCAATCAAGCTAGAACTCAGGATTAAGAATCTCACTCAAAACCACTCAACTACATGGAAACTGAACAACCTGCTCCTGAATGACTACTGGGTATATAACGAAATGAAGGCAGAAATAAAGATGTTCTTTGAAACCAACAAGAACCAAGACACAACATACAAGACACAACATACAAGGAATCCAACTTACAAGGGATGTGAAGGACCTCTTCAAGGAGAACTACAAACCACTGCTCAAGGAAATAAAAGAGGATACAAACAAATGGAAGAATGTTCCATGCTCATGGGTAGGAAGAATCAATATCATGAAAATGGCCATACTGCCCAAGGTAATTTACAGATTCAATGCCATCCCCATCAAGCTCCCAATGACTTTCTTCACAGAATTAGAAAAAACTACTTTAAAGTTCATATGGAACCAAAAAAGAGCCCACATCACCAAGTCAATCCTAAGCCAAAAGAACAAAGCTGGAGGCATCACACTACCTGACTTCAAACTATACTATAAGGCTACAGTAACCAAAACAGCATGGTACTGGTACCAAAACAGAGATATAGATCAATGGAACAGAACAGAGCCTTCAGAAATAACGCCGCATATCTGTAACTATCTGATCTTTGACAAACCTGAGAAAAACAAGAAATGGGGAAAGGATTCCCTATTTAGTAAATGGTGCTGGGAAAACTGGCTAGCCATTTGTAGAAAGCTGAAACTGGATCCCTTCCTTACACCTTATACAAAAACTAATTCAAGATGGATTAAAGACTTAAACGTTAGACCTAAAACCATAAAAACCCTAGAAGAAAACCTAGGCATTACCATTCAGGACATAGGCATGGGCAAGGACTTCATGTCTAAAACATCAAAAGCAATGGCAACAAAAGCAATGGCAACAAAAGCCAAAATTGACAAATGAGATCTAATTAAACCAAAGAGCTTCTTCACAGCAAAGGAAACTACCATCAGAGAGAACAGGCAACCTACAAAATGGGAGAAAATTTTCGCAACCTACTCATCTGACAAAGGGCTAATATCCAGAATCTACAATGAACTCAAACTAATTTACAAGAAAAAAACAAACAACCCCATCAAAAAGTGGGCGAAGGACATGAACAGACACTTCTCAAAAGAAGACATTTATGCAGCCAAAAAACACATGAAAAAATGCTCACCATCACTGGCCATCAGAGAAATGAAAATCAAAACCACAATGAGATACCATCTCACACCAGTTAGAATGGCAATCATTAAAAAGTCAGGAAACAACAGGTGCTGGAGAGGATGTGGAGAAATAGGAACACTTTGACACTGTTGGTGGGAATGTAAACTAGTTCAACCATTGTGGAAGTCAGTGTGGCGATTCCTCAGGGATCTAGAACTAGAAATTCCATTTGACCCAGCCATCCCATTACTGGGTATATACCCAAAGGACTATAAATCATGCTGCTATAAAGACACATGCACACGTATGTTTATTGTGGCATTATTCACAATAGCAAAGACTTGGAACCAACCCAAATATCCAACAGTGATAGACTGGATTAAGAAAATGTGGCACATATACACCATGGAATACTATGCAGCCATAAAAAATGATGAGTTCATGTCCTTTGTAGGGACATAGATGAAATTGGAAATCATCATTCTCAGTAAACTATCGCAAGAATAAAAAACCAAACACCGCATATTCTCACTCATAGGTGGGAACTGAACAATGAGAACACATGGACACAGGAAGGGGAACATCACACTGTGAGGATTGTTGTGTGGGAGGGGGGAGGGATAGCATTGGGAGATATACCTAATGCTAGATGACGTGTTAGTGGGTGCAGTGCACCAGCATGGCACATGTATACATATGTAACTTACCTGCACATTGCGTACATGTACCCTAAAACCTAAAGTACAATTAAAAAAAAAAAAAAGAATGCGAAGATAATAGCCAAAGAGAAGAAAAAAAATTAAAAAAAAATAAAAGATGCTTAATATCATGTTATCAGTGAATTGCAAATTAAAGCAATGAAATACCAAAAAAAAAAAAAAAAAAAAAAAAGAATATGGTGTGGGACAAAGTTCACCTGGGCTCTAAGTGTGGTGGTTAATTTTCAACATCTTCTGCTAATGTATGAGTTTTAATTTTTTATAACTGCATTTTTATAATTTCAATAATTTTAATTTTTTCTGGTTAATGAAATTTCAGGGAGGGATCAAAGGTAACTGTGCTCCTTTTTGGCAGGTCTGGTTTCTAGGTAGATAAGGAAACTTCAGAGAATGGCCTCATCCTGTGCTTTGAGAGAGACAGAGGATTGAGCGATGAAGGTGGGTGAGTGGAGGGATTTGAGAAGAGACCTTGAGTTTGCTCTTTAGTTGACCATGTCAAAGTATATTTTGGGGCATCACATTCTGATCCCCAACAACACTAAAAAATAATTAAAATGAGTGCAATGATTAAAACCTTCTAAATTGAGAAAATAGTTTCTATAGTATCCTAAGTATGAATATGTACATCACAGAGTCTTGTTGAAGGAGTATAGAATGTACCAAATATAAATGCACAAAAAGTACAAATGGTAGCATTTCAGTAATAATTTTATTGAGATTAAAGTTGGAATTTACTCTGCCTTAGGTAACCTAGCAACTGCAGAATAAAAAAAAAAATCCCAACTTCTAAAGTATTAATGAAGCAATTAGCATAGAGATGAATGCAAACTGCAATAGTCATAGGGCAATGAAAAATTAAGAAGGAAAATTCAAGTCATTGGATACATGACTGTGTTTCCTATTCAATACCTTTGAGGATAACCTGACTTGCCCATTAAAAATGAGTGTCTGTCAAAATTGGTGTATATAAGATGCACTCCTGTTGTAAACGCTTGTAACAGATGGCAGAACTCACCATAGACCTTTACTTCTAGACTGCAGGCAATTTTTACACAAAGCCTTCAGTGCTGCAAAATATCTCTTATTCAAGGACCCTAAAGAATATTACAGTAAAAAAAGAAAAGAGGAGAGAATTTATTTCTCCTTAGTGTCTTTCAATGCCATGAAGTAAATCAGGATTAACAATAACTATGTATAAGACTAGAAATTAGAGGATAAAGTAAAAGATATTCTCAAGTCACACACAAAAAAATTAATGACTTCCCTTGGCAAATTACCATTATCAAAGAGAAGTTCCTCTAAAAAATGTGGTTGCATTCATTCTCACAGGCCTTTAATGTTAGCTAGAAAGAAAACTCATTAGGCAGGGCGCCGTGGCTCACGCCTGTAATCCCAGCCCTTTGGGAGGCCGACACTGGTGGGCTGCCTGAGGTCAGGTGTTCAAGACCAACTTGGTCAACATAGTGAAACCCCATCTCTAATTTTGTATTAGAGATGAAACCCCATCTCTAATTTTGTATTTTTTGTAAAAATACAAAAAATTATCTGGGCGTGGTAGCGGGTGCCTGTAATCCCAGCTACTCAGGTGGCTGAGGCAGGAGAATTGCTTGAACCAAGGAGGTGGAGGTTTCAGTGAGCTGAGATCGTGCCATTGCCTTCCAGCCTGGGCGACAAGAGTGAAACTCTGTCTCAAAAAAAAAAAAAAAAAAAAAGAAAGAAAGAAAGAAAATTCATTTATATCTGCAATGGAATTAAGACCAAAGTTTATAAATGTATTATTTAAAGCAACCAATTAAGTAAGTTGAGTTCATTACAAAATACTGACAGTTTTTTGGATGCCTCTTCTTTTGTAAATGACCAGAAAAAAGAACAAAAGGGATCTGATGAAACTAACTTTCTAGTGCACTATTTATTAGTATTGATGCAATTCTAGATTTTACCACACTGAATTTAAATAAAGATAAAGTTGGCTTCTGCATCTGGTAATGTTAAACTAAGTAATTCAGATAATGTTTCTAACCAAGGCAATTAGAAAATCTGGGAAACATCAAAATTATCTGCTTGAAGGAATCAGGGAGATAATAAAATAGTGAAGAATGATCAGGCCAGAATCTGAGGGAAGGCAAAGGCCAAGAAAGGTGAGCCTAGTTTTGATGTGGATTTCAGAAGGGTTAGATGAGACTCTGAGAAGTGCTCTTAACAGTCTTGTCAAGCTAAGGGGCATGGATTAAAGTACAGTGCCCACATAAGAGTCCCTGCTGAAACCTCTGGCTTTGACTAGAACTGAAAAATAAAGAGGGGAAGAGAAAAAGAGAGAGGATGCAATGGACCTTTGAATCATTTCAATCCCCGTAATTGAAATAATGTGATATGAGATTGTAGTGACAAACACTTTACAGAATAAAGTTTAAGCGCTCTCTGGAGAGACATAATAATTTCATCCAACAGCTCAACATATCTTATTTGTAGAAATAATTCAGCAAAGACAACATTGGCAGCAAAACAAAACACAACAAAATGGGCCAATGAGGAAGTAACAAACAAAACACATCATAGTCACTCGAGATAATAGTTTCAAATCCAAGCTTTAAAACAGCTATAACTACTATTTACACATAGTTAAAAAATATTGGAAATTTTAGTGGAGAAAAAAATATATTACTAAAAAATTGAATAAGAGGGATGCGCTTTTAAAACAGCAGAATAAGAACGTAAAAGAAAATCAGTCTTCCATAAAACCAACAAGTGCACTGGCCAAAAATGTCAAAATTAAGTTTTTGTGAACCCAAGGAATTATCTAAAATTTTGGAAAAATCCACAGAGTGTTTATTCAAGAAAAGTGGCTGGATCTCACTAAGAACAACATGCTTTGTGATGTTTTAATGTAAACATTCTTTTCTCCCCTGTTCTTTGATAACCTGGAAAACCAGTAGCCTTGCAATTACAGCAGCTGTGAAAACCAGCAACCTAGCAACCACAGGAGGGGGCACAATAAGTCTGAAGCTCTGCAAATGCCCCATCTCCAGACTGTCACTATTTGTCCTATCTGACAGCTCCCTGAAAAAGCTCTATTCTCAGGGCTTGTCTTAAATTGATCTGATGTAGATTTTACTCTGTGTGAATAGTCCTATCTCTAGGATATTAGTCAAAAAAACAAATAATAGCAACTGTTTAATTTCGCAGTTGACTGACCTGGGAAGAAGGGGTTTGACCAGATGGCAATTAAGGTAACAAGACTTTAAAAGTGTTAAAAGGAAAATCAGGGGAATGAGATGTTCAGACAGCACTTTGAAAACCTCTGACCTATTCCTAGAAATCTAGAAGGGCATGCACATGTATAGAACTCTGGACATGACCGAATGAGACATGAGAAGAAGGGCCTCCTCTTTTATGTCTAGCTGACCTTGAGGATATATACAAGCAGGAAGTAAATGCTATGCCAGAGTTGTAAACTCCTTGATGAAAGATGGAAGGGACGCCACACATGAACATAATCTCTGGCAAAGTCTGGAAGACTTTTTTGGCCCAAGGTCTTTATGGAAATCTCTGTCCAAACATCAGCTTACCACTAAACTAATCTAGCAGAGACTTTAGTGGCCACATGTAAGAAAGGATACACACTTTGTACAATTATTATGGGAATATCACCAAACAGAGGCAGCAGCCAGCAGCAACAACCACCAGCAATAATAAAAAGACTGGAAAGAGGGAGACACACAAAGAAATAAGAAAATATGACCCATACATAGGATGAAAAGCAGGCAAGGGAAACTGGCCCTGATAAAGTCCAGTTGTTGAATTTATAACACAGTTATTATAAACATGTTGAAAGAACTAAAGGAAACTATGTCTAAAGAATTAAAGTATGAGAACAATGTCTCACCAAATAAAGAATATTAGAAAAAGTAGATAAATCATTAAAAACAACCAAATTTGAGGAGTACAATAACTGAAATAAAAAATATCATAGAGAAGCCCAACAACAGATTTGAACTGACAAATGAATCAATGAACTTCAAGACAGGTCAATTTAGGGTTATCCAGTCTGATGAATAGAAAAAGAGAAATAAACACATCCTTAAAAACATGATGGGAATCACAGAAAGAGAAAGTATATTTGAAGAAATTATAATATAAAGAAATTCTTCCAATTTTATGAGAAACATTAATCTACACGTGCAATAAGCTCAGTAAATCCAATTAGGATAATTCTAAAGAGATTTATATTTTAGGACATCACAGTTAAACTGTTGAAACATAAAGACAAAGAATCTTTATGGGATTCTTAATAAAATTAACAGCTAACTTGCAAACAGAAACCACAGTGGTCGGAAGACAGAGTGATAACATACTCAAAGTACTAAAAGAAAAAGACTGTCAACCAAACATATTATATCCTTCAAAATTATTATTAAAAGCAAAGGAGAAATTAAGATAAAAACTGAAAAAATTTATTACTAATAGATCTTCTATATAAAAAATACTAAAGGAGATCCTTCAACTGAAATAAAAGGACATTGAAGAGTAACTCAGACCACCACAAAAAATGATAAACATTGGTAAAGGTAACTACATAGATAAATAGAAAAAATAATATAAATATATTTTTTGGTAATTCTTTTTCTTCTGTAATTTAAAAGCAACTTTATAAAGTAATATTTATAAAACTATGGATACCTTATAATGAAAAAAGATATAATTTGGATGGCAATTATGCAAGAGACAGGGGGGAACATTATATATATTGAAGACAAGTGTTGTATACTTTTAAATTAATTTGCTATTAATCAGACCTTGATTTTTTTTTTTTTTTTTTGAGAATAAGTAAAGTTCACTCTTGTTGCCCAGGCTGGAGTGCAATGGCACGATCTCAGCTCACTGCAACCTCTGCCTTCTGGGTTCAAGCGATTCTCCTGCCTCAGCCTCTCAAGTAGCTGGGATTACAGGCATCCACCACCATGCCTAATTTTGTATTTTTAATAGAAATGGGGTTTCACGACGTTGGCCAGGCTGGTCTCGAGATTATTCTCAATTATAATTCCTGAAGTAACCCTTAAAAATTAACCTTAAGGCTGGGTGCGGTGGTTCATGCCTGTAATCCCAGCATATTGGGAGGCAGAGATGGGAGGATTACCTGAGGTCAGGAGTTCAAGACCAGTCTGGCCAAAATGGCGAAACCCTGTCTCTACTGAAAATATAAAAATTAGCCAGGTGTGGTGGTGCGTGCCTATAATCCCAGCTACCCAGGAGGCTGAGGCAGGAGAATTGCTTGAAGTGGGGAGGCAGAGGCTGCAGTAAGCAGTAAGCTGAGATCGCACCACTGCGATCCAGCGTGGAAAATAAGAGCAAGACTCTGTCTCAAAAAAAAAAAAAAAAAAAAAAAAAAGAACCTTAAAATAGTAAAAGAAACAATAAAGAATAAAAGTTGTATACTAGAAAGTATCTGCTTAACACAAAAAAGGTGGTAATATAAGAATATGAGAACAGAAAACAACATAAGACATATAGAAAACAAATAGCAAAATGGCAGACATTAATCCAAACTTATCAGGATAGATTGAGCATCCCTAATGCAAAAAAAAAGAAAATCTGAAGTGTTCCAAAATCTGAAACTTTTTGAGAGCTGACATGACAATAAAGATGACGTTGCTAACACTGCAGAAAAAGTGCTTGTACATAACATTGAAACCACCTTTGTAAAATTTATAAAAGTGAGAAAATTATGACAGTGAGAGATTTGACCTAACCAACTCCATCTTGCCTTTAACCTTCAAACTACTCTTGGTCATTCCTGGGTAAGGGCCACGCTAACTGTGGGAGAAATTTAGTTTATAATTTAAATGATAATAGCCCTTCTAAAAAATAAACCACCTTTATAAAGCTAATAAAAGGCCACAATATTAAGTTTATAAGAGGGGCCTGAATTCTGCTAAGACATAAGTATAGCTAAACAATTACTAGACATTGTCTCAAAGGTCACAAGATTTATAACTTCCACAACTAGTCCTGTAAACAACATCACTATTGTAGAACCTAAGATTGGCTGTTTTAGATGTCTTTTCAGACTTTTGGATTTCTGACAACTGATGGTTCCACCTGGACCTGGGACTCAAGACTCAACCAATCCTGTAGCACCTATGCAGAAGAGGACTCAGAGCAGAAGGGCCATTTTCCATACTGCTCCAATTGCCTCACCAACCAATCAGCAGCACCCATCCTTTAGCCACCTGCCTAAAGAAATTTCTTTAAAAAGCCCTGGCCTCCAAATATTTGAAGAAGTTGATTTCTCAGTCTTCTGTTTAGCCAACTCTTTAAACTCTCTTGTCTTCTGTTTAACCAGCTTTATTAAACTCTCTCTATTGTAATTCCCTGTCTTGTAAGTTAACCCTATCTGGACAGTGGGCAAGATGACTCTGTCAGGCAGTTACAACACAGTAAGAATGTTTGATGGGCTTACTGAAGGACAGCATGCATTCATAACAGTACAGGAAATCATGTAAGTATACAAAATCAAAGAGATTTCTAAGACAAAAGCCATTGTTAATGAGGCAGATAAATCTTGAGGAAATGTTTAAAAATCCAGAAGAATGCCTACTCAATCTTAGAGGACCCACTTCCTGGTCCCTCAACTACTTCTGATATTTCTTCTCACCAAAAGAAGATATAATCAAAACACAGCATTGTAGATGGAGATGAAGCCTGCAATTGTTTGTTGTCACTGTTGTTTAACAGCTGATACAGGTTTTATTAGTCCATTCTCACACTATGAAGAAATACCCAAGACTGGGTAGTTTGTAAAGAAAAGAGGTTTAATTGACTCGCAGTTCTACATGGCTGGGGGGGCCTCAGGAAACTTACAAGCATGGCAGAAGGCACCTCTTCTCAGGGAGGCAGGAGAGAGAATAAGTGCCAGCAGGGGAAATGCCAGATGATTATAAAACCATCAGATCTTATGAGAACTTACTCACTATCATGAGAACAGCATGGGGAAACTGCCCCCATGATCCAATTATCTCCCACTGAATCCCTCCCACAACATGTAGGGATTATGGGGATTACAATTCAATATGAGATTTGGTTGGGGACAAAGCCAAACCATATCATAGGTATTTTGATGACGCTACTGTGCTGCTTAGTTACCATGTACACATTGTTTTTTACTATATTAATGGTAGTCATATTTTTTACTGTCAAATACTTACATGTACATAAATGCAAGACAATGATTACTTATCAGTAGCATATAAATTCAGATTCAGGAATGATACTAATGACCAAAAATTATAGACTGTCTACATGAGTGGCTGAGATACTGACACATTTGCTCTCTGATAATGCAATATAGACAAACTTTATTTCATGTACACAATTATAAAAAATATAGGAACTTACCTCCAGCATATGTGTATAAGGTGTATATAAAATATAAATAAATTTTCTGTTTAAACTTGGGTCCCATTCCCAAGATATCTCATTATGTATATGCAAATATTTCAAAATTGTAAAAAATTCAAAATCCAAAATACTTCTGCTTCCAGGCATTTTGAAAAAGAGTTGCTCAACCTGTAATTACATTAAGTATTAAATGACTAAACACTCTAATCAAAATCAAAGTCTATCTGCATGGATAACAACAAAATCAAAGAAACAAAAATTAAACTATATGTTAGATACAAGAAATATTTTAGATTCAAAAATACAAATTGAATATACAAGGATGGAGAAAGAAAAACTATGCAAAGAATCAGCACAGGAGAGTTGCTGTGGCTACAGTTATATCAGAAAAAAATAGACTTCACAAATATTGTTACTAGTGCCTAGAAACATTTTATAACAAAAGTCTCATCCATTAGGAAGACATAAGAATTGTAAAAATATATGAAATAAACAATGGAGTCCCAAAATACATGAAACAAAAAGATAAGTAGAAAATTTAACATTAATAGTTTGACATTTCAATATCTCATTTTCAATATTAAATAGGACAACTAGGCAGAAGATCAAGAAAAGAGAACACTTGAATGACTCTATAAACCATAGAACACTGCATCTCAAAACAGTAGAATACAGATAGATCATGCCACACATTTCTTTAAGCCTCAAAGAATATTGAAGGATTTGAGTCACACAAAGTATTGTGGCCTAAATTGTACCCCCTTTGCTCCACAAATTCATATGTTGAAGCTTTAGCTCCCTGTATCTCAAAATGTGACTGTATTTGCCTAGGAATACACCTAACACGGGAGGTGAAAGAACTCTACAGTGAGAATTACAAAGCACTGCTCAAATAAATTAGAGATGACACAAACAAATGGAAAAGCATTCCATGTTCATGGATAGGAAGAATCAATACTGTTAAAATGGCCATACCACCCAAAGCAATTTGTATATCAGTGCGATTCCAATCAAACTACGAATGACATTCTTCATAAAAACAGAAAGTAATATTTAAAAATTCATATGAAACCAAAAAAGTGACTGAATAGCCAACTTGATTCTAAGCAAAAAGAACAAAGCTAGAAGCATCAATTTACTCCATTTCAAACTATACTACAAAGCTACCATAACCAAAATAGTGTGGTTCTGGTACAAAAACAGACACATAGACCAAATGGCACAGAACAGAAAGCCCCAAAATAAAGGCACACACCTATAACCATTTGATCTTTGACCAAAGTTGACAAAAACAAGCAATGGGAAAATGACTCTTTATTCAATAAATGGTGCTTGGATAACTGGTTAGTCATATGTTAAAGACTGAAACTAGATCCCTTCCTTATACCACATAAAAATAAATTTAAGATAGATTAAAGATTTAACTGTAAAAACTAAAACTATAAAAACTCTGGAAGATAACTGAGGAAATACCATTCGGACATAAGAATGTGCAAAGATTTCATGACGAAGATGCCAGAAACAATTGCAACAACAACAAAAATGGACAAATGGGACCTAGTTAAACCAAAGAGCTTCTACACAGCAAAATACACTACCAACAGAGTAAACAGACAATCCACAGAATGAGAAAAAAAAAATTTGTAAACTATGCATTTGACAAAGGCCTAATATCCAGAATCTATAAGGAACTTAAACAAATTAACAAGCAAGAAATAAAAAACCCCATTAAAAACTGGGCAAAGAACATGAACAGATACATTTCAAAAGAAGACATTCAGATGGCCACCAAGCATATGAAATAAAAGCTCAACATCACTAATCATTAGACAAATGCAAGTCAAAACCATAATGAGATACCACCTCATACCAGCCAGAAGAGAATGAATTCTCACACCAGGTGGGAAGGTGAATTAGTTCAGCCATTGTGGAAAGCAGTTTAGAAATTTATTAAAGAACTTAAAACAGAATTACCATTTGACTCATTAATCCCATTACTGGGTATATACCCAAAGGAATATAAATCTTTCTACTACAAGCAGAAGAAAGGAAATTAGAAATACTTTGAAATTAACTAAAATAAAATAAAACATGCAAAAACCTTTGGGATGCATCTTACATAGTGCTTAAATTCCTTCTGTACTGCCACTTTGGTTTCAATTTTGTTAATCTTTTCAAAGAACCACCTTTTGTTTTTGTTGAGATTTTCTATTGTTTGCCCCTGATCGATTTCAACTGTTTTCACTTTGCAATCAAATAACTATCCTGCTTGTGCAGGGACCTGCTGGGTGATTCACACCCATATGAGCCAATGACACACACCCACCTTCCTCCTTCCCATAGTAGATCCCAAGGCACCCCAGGATCAACTTCAGCCCCTTTAACTTCTGTCAGGGGCTATCCCATCTGTGCAGAGAAGTCTGCTGGGAAACCAGCCCATCTGGGCCACCAGGACAGCCTTGTGGATACAGGTTCCTGGCCAATATTCACATGTAGCCCCAATAATCTCCTTGGATATTCTCCATGACAATCTGGCTCAGAGAGCTATGTTAAACACAGAGTTATCATGAGACTTGCCACAAGCTTGGGCTTGGAGTCTCCTCTCATGCTGAGAAAGCTGCAGTGGTCACAGGTTCAAATAATTCAATGGTCAGTCTGCTTCGAATTTCTGGAACTCCCTCTATAGAAAGACAGGCACCAAAAAAGCCAAATTGTTAAGACTGAACTACATACCTAATCCCTCAATGTACAGACATTATCACATGTACAAACACATCAAGAACATTCAGAGAAATATTATCTCACCAAACAAACAAAATAAGGTGCTAGAAACTGACCCTAAATTGATAGAGATTTATAGTCTATCAGAAAAAGAACTCAAAATAGCTGTCTTAAGGAAGCTCAACAAACCTCAAGAAAACACTAAGAATCAATTGAGAAACTTATCATAGAAATGTAACAGAGATTGAAGTATTTAAACACACACACACACACAGAAAACCTGGAGATGAAAAAACAATAAATGAAATGAAAAAGATGTGATGAAGAGCACAACAGCACAATTAGTCATAGAAGGGAGAATTAGCACAAAAGCAGATGATTTGAAAATACGTAATCAAGGCCAGTTGTGGTGGCACATGCCTGTAATCCCAGCATTTTAGGAAGTAAAGGCAGGAGGATTGCTTGATCCTAGGAGTTCAACACCAGCCTGAGCAACACAGTAAGAGCAACTTATTATGCATTTCTAATAAATGGATGAATAAAATTGAAAATACACAGTCAGATGAGAAAAAAAATCAAAAGGAATAAGCGAAGCTTACAGGATATATGGAACAATATCAAAAGAGCAAATATTCAGATATTGGAGTTAAAGAGGAAACTGAGAAAGAATAAGAGGGTAGAAATCATATTTAAAGAAGTAATAACATAAAACTTTCTAAACATAAATAAAGATATAAATATCCATGGACAGGAAGTGAAAAGGTCATTAATCAGGTTCATCCCACATAAGGGTAACCAAGACAATAGTATAAATAAATTATCAAAGTTTAAAGACAAAGAGAAGATCTTGAAAACAGTAAAACAAAAGAAGCAAATAACATATAAAGGGAATTCAATATGCATGGCAGCAGATTTCTCAGCAGAAATTTTACAGGCTTCTAGGAATTGAGAAAATATATTCAGAGGGCTGAAGAAGAAAAAAACAAAAACAAAAAACCCTGCTGACCAAGAATACTGTATCCAGCAAAGCCATCCTTCAGAAATAAAGGAGAGAAAAAGACGTTCCCAGACAAGTAAAAGCCAAAGGAATTTGTCACTACCTGACCTGTCCTACAAAAAATGCTAGAGGAAGTTCTTCCAATCAAAAAGAACAAAAGGACACTATTGTAATTTTTTCAATTATACTGTAATTGTGGTGTGTAAACCACTTATATTTTTACCAAAGCAACTAAAAGACAAATCTATTAAAAATAATAATAATGACAATTTGTTAAGAGATAGAAAACATAAAAAGTACAAATTGTGTGACATCAAAAATTCAAAATTTTGGAGGAGAAAGGAGTTAATGTGCACAGGTTTTTTGTTTCTTTTCTTTTTTGCAAAGTTAAGTTGGTATCAGTTTTAAATAATTTGTAATAACTACACCAGGTTTTTTGTAAGGATCATATTAGCCACAAAGCAAAAACCTATAATAGACACAAAAAAGCAACACATTAAAATATTCTATCTGAAAAAAATCACTTCATCAAAAAGGAACATAGTAAGAAAGAAAAAAAGAAACAAAAAGAAGAAAGGCATTAAAAAACAACTGTGAATATGCAACAAAATGTCAGCAATAAGTCCCTACCTACCAAGAATAACACTGAATGTAAGTAAACTAAATTTTCTCATTAAAAGACATAGTATGGCAGAATGGATTGAAAAACTAGTCTTGACTCTATGCTCCTTACAAGAAACTCACTTCACCTATAAAGACACATATAGATTAAAAGTGAAGGAATGGAAAAACATACTCCATAGAAATGTAAACCCAGTGAAAACCAAAACAGAGCAGGAGTAGCTATATTTACAAGAGATACAATAGCTTAAAGTTAAAAACTAAATAGACAAAGGGATCATTACATAAATACTAAAGGTTTCAGTCCAGCCAGATAATATAATAATAGAAAAATATATGCACCCAACACCAGAGCACCCAGATATATAAAGCAAATATTAATAGACATAAAGGGAGAAATAGACTGCAATAGATTACGAATAAGAGACTGTAATACCCTACTTTCAGCAATAGACAGATTATCCAGGCAGAAATTCAACAAAGAAACATCAGAGTTAAACTGCACTCTAGAGCAAATAGACCTAACATATATTTGCAGAACATTTCACCCAACTATTGCAGAATATTCATTTTCCTCATCAGCAAATTCTCCAGGATAGACCACATGCTAAGTCACAATACAAATCTCAAAAAATTCAAAAATGTCAAAACATATCAAGTACCGTTTTTTACCACAGCAGAACAAAAACAGAAATTAATAACAAGAGGAATTTTGGAGACTGTACAAATACACAGAAATGAACAATATGCTCTTGAATGACCAACAGGTCAGTGAATAATTTTGTTTTAATTTCTTAAAACAAATAAAAATGGAAACGCAACATACCAGAACCTACATGATACAGCAAAAGCAGTACCAAAAGAGTTTATAGCAACAAATGCCCATGTTAAAAACAATAATAATAATAATAGAAAGACTTTAAATAAACAACCTAACAATGAAGCTTAAGGAAATGGAAAAGCAAGAACAATTCAAGTCAAAATTAACAGAAAAAAATAATAACAGTTATAGTGGAAATAAAATTAAGACTAAAAATAATTAAAAAGATGAACAAAACGAAAAGTTTTTTGGAAAGATAAACAAAATCAACAAACCTTCATCTAGGCTAAGAAAAAAAAGAGAAGATTCAAATAAATAAAATCAGAGATAAGAAAGGAAACATTATTACTAATACCATGGAAATACAAAAGATAATTACGGACTACTATGAACAACTATATACCAACAAATTAGAAAAACTAGAAAAATTAGATAAACTCCTAAACATACACAACCAATCAAGATTGAATCATGAAGAAACAGAAAACCTGAACAGACCAATAATGAGTAATGAGATTGATATAGTAATAAAAAAGTCTTCCACCCAAGAAAAGTCCAGGACTTGACAGTATCAAGCTGAATTATACCAAACATTTAAAGAACTAATCTCAATTCTACTCAAACTCTTCAAAAAATTGAAGAGGAGGAAATACTTCCAAACTCATTCTACAAGGTCAGCATTGCTGTGATACCAAAACCAGACAAGGACACAACAAATAAATAAAACTACAGGTCAATATCCCTGATGAATATAAATGCAAATATCCTCAACAAAATACAAGCAAATCAAACACAAGTCATTAAAAATACCAGTTACGATGCTCAAGAGGGATTCGTTCCAGGGATACAAACATTGTTCAATATATGCAAATCAATAAATGTGATACATCATATCAAGGAAATCAATGACAAAATCCATATGATTATTTCAATAAATGCTGAAGAAGCATTAGATAAAATGTAACATCTTTTCCTGATAAAAGTCTCAAAAAATTGGGTATAGATGGAACATTCTTTAACATGTTAAAGGCAATATATGACAAACCCACAGCTAAAATACTGAATGAGAAGAAACTGAAAGCCTTTCCATGAAGATCTGGAGCAAAACAAGTATTCCCATTTTCACCAATGCTATTCAACATAGTACTGTGAATCCTAGCCTGAGCAACGGGGAAAGAGAAAGAAATAAAGGGCATTCAAATTGCAAAGGAAGAAATCAAATTAGCCTTTCTTACAGACATGATTTTATATTTTCAAAAGCCGAAAGACTACCAAAAAAACTTTTAGAACTGACAGATTCTGTATAGTTGCAGAATTCAAAATCAATACAAAAATATCAGTAGCACTTATATACACTATCAATAATCAATCTGAAAAAAAAATCAAGAAAGCAATCCAATTTATAATAGCTACAACAAATTTTGCCTAGTAATAAACTTAACCAAAGTAGTGAATGATTCTATGTAAGAAAAACTATGAAACACTGATTAAAGAAATTGAAGAGGACAGAAAAAAATGGAGAGATATCTCATGCTCATGGACTGACATAATCAACATTGTTAAAATGTCTATATTACTCAAAGTTATCTGTAGATTCAATATAATCTATACCAAAATACCAATGACCTTCTTCACAAAAACAGAAAAAAATCCTAAAATTTGTATGGAATCCAAAAAGAGCCACAATATCCAAAGCAATCCTAATCAAAAAGAATAAAGCTGAAGGCATCACACTACCTGATTTCAAATTACAGCATAAAGTTATAGTAACCCAAGCTGCATGGTGCTGGCATAAAAACAGGCATATAGACCAATGGAAAAAATAAAGAACTCAGAAGTAAATCTATGCACTTACAACAAAGTAATTTTTGACAAAGGTGCTGAGAGCATACATTGAGGAAAGGACAGTGTTTAATAAATGGTTCTGGAAAAAGTGGATATCCATATGCAGAAGAATGAAACCAGATTCCTATATTTCAACATATATAAAATGAATGCCAAAATGGATTAAAGACTTAAATGTAAAACTGAAAGCTATGAAACTTCTAGAAGAAAATATTGAGGAAATGCTACAGAATATTGGTCTGGGCAAAAAATTTTGAGTAAGACTCCCAAAAAGCTTAGGCAACCAGAGCAAAAATAAATGGGATTACATCAAGCTAACAAGCTTTTGCGCAGCAAAAGACAATCAACAAAGTGAAAAGGCATCCTAAAAAAAAAGGGGAGAAACTATATGCAACCTATCCATCCAACAAGCAATTAATAATCAGAATATTATTAATGTATCAGAATAAGAAACTTTATATCAAATTTAAAAATCTGATTAAAAAGTGGGCAAAAGACTCAATAGGCATGTCCTAAAAGAAAACATACAAATGGACTACAAGTATATGAAAAAAATGCTCAACATCACTAATCATCAGGGAAATGCAAATCAAAACTGCAATGAGATATCACCTAGTTCCAGTTAAAATGGCTATTATCAAAAAGACAAAAATAACAGATGCTGGCAAAGATGAGAAGAAAGATGAACACTTGTACACTGTTGGTGAGAACGTAAAGTAATACAGCTCTTATGGAATACAGTATGAAGGTTGCTCAAAAAACTAAAAATAGAACTACCATATGATCTAGTATTCCCACTGCTGGATATATATCCAATAGAAAGCATATCAATATATCAAAGAGATAGCTGCACTCCCACATTTTTTGCAACACTATGCACAATAGCTAAAACAAGAAATCAACCTAAGTGCCCATCAATAGACGAATGGATACAGAAAATGTGGTGTATGTACACAGCAGAATATTGTTCATCCATAGAAAAGAATGAAATCCTGTCTTTTGCAGCAACATGGATGGAACTGGAGGTCATTAGGTTAAGTAAAATAAGTCAGGCACAGAAGGACAAATATTGCATGATCTCACTCATATGTCAGAGCCAAAAAAGCAGATTTCATGGAAGTAGAGTAAAATACTGGTTACTAGAGACTGAAAAGAAAAGATGGGGAATTCGGAGGAATTGGTTAAGGGGTATAAAAGTACAGTTTAAAAAATAAGTTATAATATTTAATAGCAAAGTAGAGGAATTATAGTCAACAATAATTTATTATATATTTAAAAACAGCTAGAAGAAAAGAATTATAATATTCCCAACCCAAAAGTAAGATAAATGTTTCAGGTCATGAATATCCAACCCAATTATTCACATTTGGTCATATTGTATAAAGGTACTAAATATCACATATACAATATAGTCACATATTGTATATAGGTACTAAAATATCACATGTAGCTCCCAAATAGTTACAACTATTATATATCAATTTAAAAATACCTGACTAAAAATTTAAAATCTTATTATATAGACTGATGAAAAAAAGAGAAAAGTCTCAAATTACTCAAATGAAGAATGAAAGAAGATATATCTAAAAAGGAATACAAGATTTTGAGATTGGAAGGGAAAATTAAAACTATATTCATAGATGACAGGATATAATATATAGAAAATCATAAATGATTCACACACACTATAAGTATTCTTAGAACTAATAAATGAGCTCAGCTAAGTGGCAGGGTACAAGATCAATATATAAAAATTAATTGTATTTTGATATACTAGCAATGAACTATCTCAATGATAAATTCCATTTATCATAGCACCAAAAAGAATAAAAAAAAACATATTGATTTAATAAAACAAGTGCAAATTTTATATATTGAAAACTAGATAATATCTTTGAAAGATGTTAAAAAAATCTAAATAAATGGAGAGACATCCTTGTTCAGGTATTGTAAGATTAAATATTAAGATGGTAATAGTTATTAATTGATCTACAGTTTCAGTGCAATTACAATCAAATCCTTCCTGTCTCCTTCCCTGTAGAAATTGACAAGTTGATCCCAAAATTCATTTGGAAAATCAAGGAATCAAGAGTAGTCAAAACAATACTGAAAAGTAAAACAAAGTCTGAGAAGTCACACTTCCAGTTTCAATATTTACTACAAAGCTATAGTATCAGGGGAAATTCACCCCTGATATTTCATGTAGATTCTTTTCTATTTTCCCTAAGTGTCAGCCAGACTGAGAAATAAAGGGAAAGAGTACAAAAGAGAGAAATTTTAAAACTGGGTGTCCAGGGGAGAAATCACATATAGGCAGGTTCCATGATGCCTCCCAAGCCGCAAAACCAGCAAGTTTTTATTAGTGATTTTCAAAAGGGGAGGGAGTGTACGAATAGGGTGTGGGTCACAGAGATTACATGTTTCATAAGGTAATGAAATATCACAAGGCAAGTGGAGGCAGGGCGAGATCACAGGACTGGGGCAAAATTAAAATTGCTAATGAAGTTTCAGGCACGCATTGTCATTGATAACATCTTATCAGGAGATAGGGTTTCAGAGCAGACAACTGATCTGATCAAAATTTACTAGGTGGGAATTTCCTCGTCCTAATAAGCCTGGTAGCACTATGGGAGACTGGGGCGTATTTCATCCCTTATTTACAACCGTAAAAGGCAGGCGTTCCCAAAGTGGCCATTTTAGAGGCCTACCCCTAGACATGCATTCTCTTTCTCAGGGCTGTTCCTTGCTGAGAGAAAGAATTCAGCGATATTTCTCCTATTTGCTTTTGAAAGAAGAGAAATATGGCTCTGTCCCGTCAGGCCCACAGGCACCCAGACTAAGGTTATCTCCCTTGTTCCCTGAACATCACTGTTATCCTGTTCTTAAGTGCCCAGATTTGATATTGTTCAAACACACATGCTCTACAAACAATTTGTGCTGTTAACACAATCATCACAGGGTCCTGAGGCGACATACATCCTCCTCGGCTTACGAAGATGACAGGATTAAGAGATTAAAGTAAAGACAGGCATAGGAAATCACAAGAGCATTGATTAGGGAAGTGATAAGTGTCTATGAAATCTTCACAATTTATGTTCAGAGACTGCAGTAAAGACAGTCATAAGAAATTATAAAAGTATTAATTTGGGGAACTAATAAATGTCCATGAAATCTTCACAAGTTATGTTCTTCTGCCATGGCTTCAGCTGGTCCCTCCATTCAGGGTCCCTGACTTCCCACAACACTGCAGTAATCAAAACAGTGTGGTACAGTATAGAAAAAGCTATATTAAACAATGGGCAAAACTGAGAGTATGGAAATAAGCTGTTATACTAAAGGTCAATTAATTTTTAAAAATGGGTCTAAGATATTTAATGGGGGGAGATAAAGCTTTTTAAGAAATGGTACTAATACACCAATATCTTCATACAAAAGAATGAAATTAGAATCCTTCATACTACAAAGGAAAATTAACTCCATATGAATTATAGACCTAAATGTGAAAGGTAAAACTATAAAAATTCTTAGAAGCCAACAGAGGAGTATATTTTATCCTTTAATTAGTAATGGTCTGTTAGGTAGGATGTTGAAAGCACAAGTCACAAAAGAAAAAAGTGAATTGGACATTATCAAAATTAAAAAGAAAAAACTTTTTGCACTTCAAAGGATACCATCAAGAAAGTGAAGACAACCCAAAAGAATGGGAGAAAATGTTTGTGATCATATATTTAATAAGGGACTTGTATCTAGAATTAATAAAGAACTGTCAACTCAACAAAAAGAAAAATAGCCCAGTTTAAAAATAGGCAAAAGATTTCTCAAAGGATATCTATTAATGATCAATAGACACACAGAAAGATACTTAATATAATTTATCATTTGGGAAATATAAATCAAAATCACAATGAGATATCATACCACTGCATATTCACTAGGGTGGCTAAAATCAAAAGGCAGACAATAAGAAGTGTTGACGAGCATGTGGAGAAGCTGAAATCCTCATATATTGCTGATGAGGTTCTAAAATGGTACAGACACTTAGAAGTTTGGCAGTTCACCAAAATATTAAACATGTAGAAACCATATAACCCAGCTATTCAACTCCTAGTTATATAACCATATGTGAAAACCTAACTTATTAGAAGCAACTTGTGCATGAATGTGCACAGCAACATTATTTCAGTAGCCAAAGAGCAGAAATAACTCAAATATCCATCAACTGATAGATGGATAATCAATGTGTTTTATAGTCATACAGTCGAATGTATGGCCATTAATTATGACCCCAAAAATGCTTGGTTTTATTTTTCAACCTGAGGAATTTCTGCCTTTCTTTCCACTGACAGAGACACTTGTTTTTCCAGCATTCTTATTAAGGAATGCTGAAAAGCAGGTTTTGTCTTTTATCAAGAAATGTCACCATCTTTTTTTATCAAGAGTCCTGAAGAAGAATTAAGGGAACTATGGCATTATAAAACTAAAATTATGAAAGTTCTCAGGAACCCTCAAACTTCCATGGCCTAAAGTATTATCATTAGCTTTAATGTTTCTATGACCAAGCCATCTGGGACACATATGTCATCTCTCCTGATTGATTAATAACAGGCTACCTTAGGCATTTGGAAATTTCATTACCAGTCTTAAGTTCCACTCAATTACAAACAGATATGACTAGTAACTACAAGGACTCAGGATATCTCTAGCTCTAGATCAACAGATAAGAACATTTCTAAAACACCCACCTCTACATGATCTATAATCTGAAAATGTAATCTTCTGGAAAAGACACCAAAAAACCTGCACTTGAACCTCAATGAAAAGGATCTTATCAGGTACTGTTAACAACTGACACAACAGTAAGACTCCAAAGTAGTGATCCTCAGATTCACGTTTCCTACCTCAAAAGATGTTTATTACTTCCTGTATTAGTCTGTTACCATAGACTGGGTGGCTCACACAACAGAAATCTATTTTCTCACAGCCTGGAGACTGAGAAGCCCGAGATCAGGGTGCTAGCATGGTCAGACTCTGGTGAGGCCTCCTTCCTCACTTGCAAACAGCCACCATTTGCTGTGTTCTCACATCGTTTTTCCCCAGTGTGTACACATGCAGACACAGAAATCTCTCTCTTTCTCTTCCTGTAAGGCCACCAATTCTATAGAATTATGCCCTTACTCTTTTTTTTTTTTTTTGAGACAGAGTCTTGCTCTGTCACCCAGGCTGGAGTGCAGCGGCATGATCTCGGCTCACTGAAACCTCTGCCTTCTGGGTTCAAGCAATTCTCCTGTCTCTGCCTCCCACATAGCTGGGACTACAGGCACGTGCCACCACACCCAGCTAATTTTTGTATTTTAGTAGAGACAGAGTTTCACCGTATTGGTCAGCTGGTCTGGAACTCCCGACCTCAGGTGATCCACCAGCCTCTGCCTCCCAAACCGCTGAGATTACAGGCATGAGCCACTGCACCCACTGCCCCTACACTTTTGACCTCATTTAACTTGTCTCCTAAAAGCCCTGTGTTTAAATACAGTCACATTGTGAATTAGAGCTTTAACATGTAAATTTTGGATGAAACACAATTCAGTCCATAGCACTTTCTCTTCACTAGTGGGCATTCATTCCATTTACAAATCTTAAAAAAAAAGGCTGGGGGCGGGGCGTTAGGAATCATTTAGAAGCTGTTTACTTCTTCGGAAGGGTAGAAGGACCCTTTCAGTCCTTCTACTCTGCTAGTAAGCTTGCCTATTATTCCAGTATGATCTCTGCTGAAACACTGATATGCTCCCTTTTCTATTCATCTTATTTTTGTGACCCCATGTGTTCACCTTTTACCACTTAAGGAAAAGTAAAACTCTTACACATTTTTTTCCAGAGTATAGCTACTACTCTAAATCTAATGGATTTCTGGCTCTGTCACTTGTTCCTTAACCTTGCTGATAAAATTTAATAGCTATTCTCTGAAATATTTCAAAAGACAAATTCTCTTTAACAGGACATTCTTGGCACTTTAGCTCCCCTCACCTTCAATTTTGCAAATTGAACCTTAACCTCATAACAGCAAAATGCTTCTGCCAAGGTCATTACAATCCTATCAACAAGGCCTAGTCAATCAAGAATAGGCACTAATATTGGATCTAAGCTATGATAGTTTGTTTCTTCAGAGATAATCTGGCCTACTTTACAGAAACTGTCCAATTCCACTCAAGGAATTTGTCCAACTCAAAGCACATAAATTGACATTTCTATTGCAATAAATGATACTTATTCTCCTCATACAACGTACACTTCACTGGGATACTGTTTCTATATGAAGATCAGGCTTATATCTGTTGAGCACACTCTTACTTATCCTGGGTATTTGGAGTAATTGTTAGAAATTTCCAGATGTTGAAAACTACCATTGATGGGGTTTGAATGTTTACCCCAAATTTCATGTGTTGGAAACCTAATCCCCAATGTGGCAGTATTAAAAAGTGGGTCCTTTAAGAGGTGATTCAATTATGAAAGTTTGCTCTCATCAATGGATTAATTCATTTATAAATTAATGGGTCAATAAATTGAATTATGGGAGTGGAAGTGTTGGTTTTATAAGAAGAGGAAGAGAGACCTGAGCAAGTACATTAGCACGCTCAGCCCCCTCACCATGGATACCCTGTGCCTCCTTGGGACTCTGCACAGAGACCTCACCAGCAAAAAGGTCCTCTCCAAATGTGGTCCCTTGATCTTGGACTTCTAGTTTCTGTAACTATAAAAAGTAAATTCATTTTATTTATAAATTACCCAGTTTCAGGTATTTTGTTAAAGTAACAGAAAATAACACAACCGTCCCATTAGTGAATTATATTTTCTTAAATATAACACCTAGAAGCCTACAAAATAAACTCAAGTATTTAAAATTAATTTTAAAACTTCCAGAAGAGATATTGTCTTTTCATGTATATTCTTCAAGCTACAATTTTCATAAAAATAAAACTAGAAAAGCTCTTTCAAAACTTATTTTTAGCCTTAAAGTAATAAATGATAGCACTTCTGCTCAGAAAGCCAAAAAAAATAGCCTAAATAGATTTACTAAAGTTGTCATAGACAATTGTATAGTCTTTAATGTCCTCTTAGCCAGTCAGAGTAGAGTTTATCTTAGAGCAAATACTTCTGGTTACCCTTATACAAATACACAGGGCAAATAGAACAGTCTGTGACTATGTTTTCTAAAAAGGCTATCTCACTCTCCAAAGCAGAAACAACTGGATTCTGGGACCTATTACCATTGCCTTGGTTTAATAACGTAAGTGGTTGTGTTCAAAACCTATTTTAAAAAGATTTTTTAAAGTGTCTTTTAAAAACTAAAAAATGAGACAAAAAGGGATGTAGAATAAATAGGATGTACATTAAGAATATAGGTAAGTAGAAAGTTGATGAATTGAAACCAAAATAAATTATTACTTTCATTGAATGTAAAGGTAATACATATTCCAATCAATGGAAAAAAGAATTAGATTGTATTTAAAACAAAACAAAATCTTAGAAATAAAGAAGCATATTTCATAATAACGAATATATAACAATTCCCAATTTGCGTTCCCTCAGCGTTATATTTATGCAGCAAACACTAACAGAAATACATGAATAAATGAACAAATTCACAACTATCTCAGAAGTTTTTTAACACACCTCTCCAACACCAATAAAACAAGAAGATAAAACATAACAAATATACAGAACTGTACTTTTAGCAACCTTGGCCTTGTTGATGTGTGTATTTGTGTATAATTATATGCATAGCAACTGCAGAATTGTCAAAATAAATGTACCTTATTTTCAAGGGAAATAGAAAATTTCTAGATCTCCACCATATGTTGAACACAAAATAAGACTCAGTGAATTTCAGTGCATTAAAATCTTGCATAATCTAATCTCTGATCACAAAGAAGTAAATCCATAACCAATTTTTTTTTTTTTTTTGAGATGGAGTCTTGCTCTGTCACCCAGGCTGAGTGCAGTGGTGCGATCCTGGCTCACTGCAAGCTCCAAGCTCCACCTCCTGGGTTCATGCCATTCTCCTGCCTCAGCCTCCCAAGTAGCTGGGACTACAGGTGCCTGCCACCACGCCCGGCTAATTTTTTATATTTTTTAGTAGAGACAGAGTTTCACCGTGTTAGCCAGGATGGTCTTGATCTCCTGACCTTGTGATCCGACCGCCTCAACCTCCCAAAGTGGTGGGATTACAGGCGTGAGCCACCGTGCCTGGCCAAAAATTTTTGAATTAGTGTATATTTGGGAATTAAGAAATGAATTATAAACAACCCATTGATCAAAGGAAAAATTACAAAGAAAAATTTTTGAGATATATATTTTTCAAACTACAAGTGAAAAAAATATATATATGAATTTTTTAAAACAGTGAAATACATATATTCAAAAATTTTTAATGGTTTAATAGCACAGGAGTGTTACTACAGTTAAGAATTTATTGTATATTTTAAAACAGCTAGAAGATTTAAAATGTTCCCAACACAAATAAATGACAAATGGTTAAGGAGATGGACATACTCAATACCCTGATTTGATCATTACACATTGTATGTATATATCAAAATATCACATCTACACATAAATATGTACAGTTATTACATATCAATAAAAATGTAAAACCCTTGGCCGAGTGCAGTGGCTCGCTCCTGTAATTACAGCACTTCAAGAGGCTGAGGTGGGAGGATCACTTGAGGCCAGGAGTTCAAGACCAGCCTGGCCAAAATGGTGAAACCTCGTCTCCATTAAAAATACAAAAATTAGCTGGGTGTGGTGGTGTGTGCCTGTAGTCCCAGCTATGTGGGAGGCTGAGAATCACTTGAACCCAAGAGGCAGAATCCAAAATGTTGTGATTACAGGCATGAGCCACCACGCCCGGCCGCCCCTAGTCTTTGACCTCATTTAACTTTAATTGCCTCCTCAAAGCCCTATCTTTAAATACAGTCACATTGTGAATTAGGGCTTCAACATGTAAATTTTGGATGAAACACAATTCAGTCCATAGCACTTTCTCTTCACTAGTGGGCATTGATTCCATTTACAAATCTTAAAAAAAAATGTGGGGGATGTTATTGCTGATGAAAGTGGCTCTCAGTGGAAAGGGGAGCTGAAAAGTTGGCAGAGTAGGAAGATGATCCCTGGCGGGACTCCTCTCTGAAACTACACCATCAAGACATCCCTCTGAAGTCAAGCTGCTTCTCTCCAACATCCAACCATAGTCTCCCACGTCCCACTGCTTCTCCTTTTCTCCTTCTTCTGCCTGAAGAAACTGGGGTTTTTATAGGCACAGGATTTGGCGTGGGGATGGGTCATGAGTGGTTTTGGAAAAGGCAACAGTCAACCGGGAAAATAGGAATGTATGCTCTCTTTTTGGGCTGTGGTTCCAGGCTGTGGTTCCAGGCTTGTGGGTGGGCCACTCACCGGGGCCCCACCCTCTTCTGCCCAGAATTTCCCTGCCTCCTGTCCCTATCAGTCACTCACACACACATACACATACACGCATGCACGCACGCACACACACAAAGTAAGAACGTTTTAATGATGGCAAAGCCATACTTAAAGAGAGACCTATAGCTTTAAAATTCATATATTAGGAAATGAAGCTAAAAATTACTGAAACCAAATATTGAATGAAAAACTTGAATAAATTTTGGTTGAACTTCAAGAAGTAGACTGAAGAAAATATTAATAATGAGACTAGGAAAAAAATAGAAAACAACACACTTCTGTACAAATTAACAAAGCCGAAATAGTTCTTTGAAAAAAAAAACTAATAAAATTGATAAGTTCAGACTAGAATTATTAAGAAATAAAAGGAGATACAGCACAAATAAACAGCAGCAGAAATGAAATCAGATTATCATTACAGAGTTCATTATCAAGATAATTTTTGTGGATATTAAAAATGACTTTTCAGTATATTTCCAAAAATGTGTATTAAAAAAATGACGATACCTAAGGAAATCTTGAATAGGACCATATGGGAAAATGTCTTCTAGCATTACAATGCTATAGTTATTAATAAAAAACAATATTGTTACAAAATAAACAAATAGACCAATGCAAAAATAGATTTCAGAAACAGACCCACATGTGTAGACACTTGATTTATGACAAAGATGGAACTGCAAAGCATTAGGTAAAGGACAGTTTTCAATAATTAGTGCTGGGTCAATTTAATCCACATATGTAAAAAACATGAAACAACTCCTATCTTATACCATTCACAGAACAATATTTTCCATTTGGATTGTACATTTCAATGTGGAAAACAAAGCACTTAAGCTTTGAGAACATTTTTATGATTTCAGAACTGGGGAAAACTTGTTAAGTAGGGGAAAAAAGAGACACTGATCATAAAGTCTGTTCATCAAGAGACATGAACAAATAAGGAGTGGGAAAGATATGTGGATATCTGTAGCATATATTAATAGTACCAACAAGGTGCTCAATGAGGAAAAGACCACAGAAAGTTAAAAATCAGACAACATATTTGAAAGGCACTTCATAAAAGAGGATATCCAAATGCCAATAAACATGCGAATAGATTTTCTACCGATTAATCAGTAGGGAAATAAAAGTTAAAGCTACACAAAATACAAGTCCACCAAGGAAACTCAGTTTGAAATGATGAAAATTGCAAGATGTTCAAATCTGAAAAATGTGCCTTGGACTTTATGATAATGGAAATTCACAAGAACAAAGTCCATTTGCTTAAAGTGTGGTCTGAATCAGTAATTTACTCGCTGCCCGTGGAAGAACTCAGAGAGCACTATGTTAATGACCATTCATCTTAATGTCACAGAAATAAAAACTGCATTTTAGGGAGGGTAGCAGTGGTGTGTTGGACGTACACATCTTTTCCCCTGCTTTCAGTGAAATCATGTTGTTAAGTTGAAATAGGCCACATGGGAAGAAATTGACAAACACTGCAAATCAGGGCTATTTTTTTCTTTTGGAGACCTGACTGTTGAACACGTACCAGTATGCCACAGTAAGAAATAAATCCTGGCTGGGCGCAGTGGCTCACGCTTGTTATCCCAGCAGTTTGGGAGGCCGAGGTGGGCAGATCATGACGTCAGGAGTTTGAGACCAGCCTGGCCAACATAGTGAAACCCTGTCCCTACTAAAAATACAAAAAATTAGCCAGGCGTGGTGGCAGGCACCTGTAATTCCAGCTACTCGGGAGGCTGAGGCAGGACAATCGCTTGAACCTACGAGGCGGAGGTTGCAGTGAGCCGAGATCGCGCCATTGCATTCCAGCCTGGGCGAGGGTGCAAGACTCCGTCTCAAAAAAAAAAGGAAAGAAATCCTGCCTTCTACAGCCTTACAGAAACAGAAAAGCTGATTTAATGAGAGGTTAGGTGCTCTCACATCCAATTTGTGAGCCAAACCTCTCCATTGTAGGGAGAGAACTTCAGAGTATTTGAGAATATTTAACAAACCATAGGAAATTTCCCTTTTTTCGGGATAAGAAGCCATTTAGAGCACAAATTTAAATCTTAATGTGGTAATGTGGCATATTTGCTACACCAAAATCATTTCAATTCAAAATTTGGAGTGTTTTTTCCACTACAAGTTAAATAACTTCATTGTTTAGTTTCCAAATGTAATCTTCCAAATAAGACAAATGTGAACTACTATGAAGGAGACATAAATTTCACATTAAGCTTTCATGATGTTAATCTTCATTACATGTTTTCATCTTGTTCAAAGTTGTTCCTCCGATATACACAGCTATGGCTGATTGTAAATAAACAGATGGCTGATGGACAGAATATTGTATTTCCCTCATTTCTAATTATACATGCACTGTCAATACAACAACCAGTAGCCACATGTGCTATTGAGTGCTTGAATTGTGGCTACTCTGAAATAAGATGTTCTCTAAGTGAAAAATTCACACTGGACTTTGAAGACTTAGAATGGAAATAAATACCATAAAATACCTCATTTTAAATTTCTATATTGATTATGTGTTGAAATATTGATACTTGGATACATACAGGGAAATAAAATGTTTATTACAATTGATTTTACCTGTTGCTTTTTACATTTTAAATTAGGATAACAGAAAACTAAAAATCAGGTATGTGGCTCACATTAGAGGCTTGCTTTATACATCAAATTGACCATACTGCTCTGGATTTTTCTCATTCACATTTCTGTGCTTGGCTTATCCTTTTTATTCATGCAAGCTGTGATTTTCCTGCCTGCAACACTGGCTTCTTATCACAATGATTATTATTCTTTACTTTGTTCTCCTTTGGATATGTCCATCCTGCATTTCCTGATTGAGTTTTGACCATGGTGGTGTGCCCACAGCACTCTGCTTCAGCCAACCCTGAAACTCCACCAAAGTTGGGAGTGCTGATTCCCTTAGGATCCCTATGAAATGCAGCATGCTTATAGGCTGGAAGGGCATTCAAGATGCTGTCAGCTAAGAACCAAATACTCCATAGCATCAAGGTCCTTTCTCCTATAGTTAAAATAACCAGTCACTTTTGTGCTAGAACAAAATCTACTTAGTAAGCACCTTTAAAAAGGAAAATTACAAGAGATTATTTAAATACACATATATTATATATATATTTTAATATTAATATAGATATATTTATATTTTTTTTATTTCACCTTACCCAAAGTTAAAAATTAACCTAGAAATTCATACACTTAAAAGGACACAAGCAGGAGCTGGTCATTATTATAACTCATTAAATGTTAGTAAAAATGAACTTCCAGTTTTCTTTTTGAAAGTTACCTAAAACATTTTATTTTGTTTAGAAACATTAAAAATAAAGTAGAGAATCCATCATATCAAAATAATAGGAGAAATTTTTTTTAAAGTTTGCTTTTCCTTTTGATTTACAATTGGCTGTTAGGATAACAGAAACTAGTCATATACAATCTCAGGGAATAACCACCACAAAAAAAATATATTTAAAGGAGGATCTGCAGGGTTTTAGTAAATTATGGTGTCCAGTAGCAAAATAAATTTTTCATTTTTAAAACCCCAGTCAAATATGATTAACTGGGTCTATGACACCCACTTACTATTTAAGGTCGACAAATGCAATGTTATTTCTATGATGATAGTGCTATACCATACTATATGGCCACATGGAGTTGTAGCACAAATGAAATATTTCATCCTTACCTTTCAGATACTGATAACCATAATTATTGTGTATGTATATTTAATTTTCCCATTTTGTATCACATAATCTTTTAGATTTTTCAACTGAGTCATTTTGTGCTAGAAAACATCTACGTAGTGAATCATCTTAAGACAAAGTAAAATCAAGAGAGAATCTAAGTTTTTTGGCATCAGGAAATTCTAATTAGAATATATTATATACAGTTGAGAGAACACAAAGTTGTAAACATTAAAATGGGAGAAAGAGGAAAACCCAGATTTAAATGTCCTTATTTGGTAGCTAAAATCATCTCATTAAGACCAAGAAAATATACAATTAGGTGTTTTTTTCATATTTAAGTTTACATGGTTACCTTTAGGACAAAAAATGTCAAATGACTAAACAATTGATTCCAAATTGAATCACTGTTATATTAGTTACAAATTACCTACCTACAATTCACTAAAATTATTGTTCACATAAATACCAACAGTACTCAACAAAAAGTGACATTTTTCATATTAATAAATAGAAAATATGTTTTACAACATGGAAGTCTGCTCTTCATGTATAAATCTTTTTCTTTTCAACTTTTATTTTAGAATCAGGGGGCACATACGCAGACTTGTGACATAAGTATATTGCATAATTGAGGTTAGGAGTAAGAATGAATCTATCACCCAGGTAGTGAGCATAGTACTCAATAGGTAGTTTTTTTTCAACCCTTACCCATCCTGCTTCCTTCCTCCCTCCTCTTGTATTGCCCAGTGTCCATTGTTTTTATTGTTACGATCATGTGCACCCAATGTTTAGTTTCCACTTATAAGTGAGAACACGCAATATATGACTATTTCTGCATTATTTTGCTTAGGATAATGGTTTTCAGCTGCATCCACGTTGCTGCAAAGGACATGACTTTTTTCTTTTTTACAGCTGTGTAGTATTCCATGGTGTATATATGCCACATTTTATTTATCCAATCCACTGTTGATGGGCACCTGAGTTGACTGCATATCTTTGGCATTGTGAACAGTACTGCAATGAACATCAAGGTGCATGTGTCTTTTTGGTGAAAGATTTATTTTCCATTGGATATATACCCAAGTAGTGTGATTGCTGAGTCCAGTGGTAGTTCAACTCTCAGTTCTTTGAGAGATCTCCAAACTGCTCTCCACAGTAGTTGAACTAATTTATTAATACATTCTCACCAACAGTGTATGAATATTCCCTTTTCTCCATAGCCTCACCAGCATCTGTTGTTTTTTGACTTTGCATTAATAGCCATTTTGACTAGAGTGAGATGGTATCTCATTATGGTTTTCATTTGTATTTCTCTGATAATTAGTCATAATGAGTATTTTTTTTTCACATGTTTGTTGGTCAATTGTATGTCTTCTTTTGAGAAATGTGTTTTCATGTCCTTTGCCAACTTTTTGTTTTTTGCTTGTTAAGTTTCTTATAGATTCTTAATATTAAACCTTTGTCAAATGCATAGTTTGTGAACATTTTCTCCCATTCTATCGGGTGTCTCTTTACTCTGTTGGTCACTTATCTTGCTGTGAAGAAGCTCTTTATTAGGTCTCATTTGTAAATATTTATTTTTGTTTTAATTGCTTTTGAGGCGTTAGCCATAAATTATTTGCCAATGCCAGTATCAAGAAGGATATTTCCTAGGTTTTTATCTAAGAATGTTATAGTCTGATGTCTTATACTTAAGTCTTTAATTCATCTTGAGTGAATTTTTGTATATGGTGATAGGTAGGGGTCCAGTTTCATTATTCTGCATATAGATAGCCAGTTAGCCCAGCACCATTTATTAAATAGGGAACCTTTTCCCGATTTCTTTTTTTTGTTGACTTTGTCAAAGATAAGATAGTTGTAGGTGTGCAGCTTTATTTCTGGGCTCTCTATTCTGTCCCATTGGTCTATGGGTCTGTTTTTGTACCGATACCATGCTGTTTTGGTTACTGTAGCTTTGTAGTATAGTTTGAAGTTGGGTAATCGATGTGTATTAGTCCACTGTCATGCTGCAATAAAGACATACTTGAGACTGGGTAATTTATAAAGAAAGAAAGATTTAATGGACTCACAGTTCCACATTGCTGGGGAAGCCTCACAATCAAGGTGGAAGAAAAAGGAGGAGCAAAGGCATGTCTTACAGGGTGGCAGGCAAGAGAGTGTGTGCTGGGGAACTGCTCTTTATAAAAGCAACAGATCTCTTGAGACTTATTCACTATCATGAGAACAGCATGAGAAAAACCCACCCCCATGATTCAATTACCTCCAACTGGGTCCCTCCCATGACATGTGGGGATTATGGGGGCAACAATTCAAGATGAGATTTGAGTGGAGACACAGCCAAACCATATCAGATGCCTCCAGCTTTTTGGTTGTTGTTGTTGTTGTTTTGTTTGTTTTTTTTTTATTTTGCTTAGAATTGCTTTGGCTATTCAGGCTATTTTTTGCTTCCAAATGAATTTTAGAATAATTTTTCCTAATTATGTGAAAAATGACATTGGTAGTTTGATAGGAATAACATCGAATACGTAAATTGCTTTAAGCAGTATGACCATTTTAATGATTTTGATTCTTCTAATCCATGAGCTGGAGATGTTTTTCCATTTTTTTGTTTTTGTTTTGTTTTGTTTTTTATCTCAAATGTCTTTCAGCAGTGTTTTATAATTCTCACAATGATATTTCACCTCCTTGGTTAGCTGTATTCCTAGGTATTTTATTCTTTCTGTGGCTATTGCAAATGAGATTGCATTATTGGTTTGGCTCTCAGCTTGAGCATTATTGGTGTATATATTGCTACTTATTTTTCTATATTGGTTTTGCATCCTGAAACTTTACTGAAGTCATTTATTAGCTCTAGGGGCCTTATTAATAGTCTTTAGGGTTTTCTTGGTAAAAAATCGTATCATCAATGAAGAGATAGCTTTACTTCCTTTTTTCCTATTTGGATGCCTTTTATTTATCCCTTTTGCCCAACTGCTCTGGCTAGAACTTCCAGTACTATGTCGAATAGGGTTGGTGAGAATGGCACCAGTTTTCAAAGAGACTGCTTCCATCTTTTGTCTATTAAGTATGATGTTGGCTGTAGGTTTCTCATAAGATAGAATCTAAATTTTTTTAAAAGTTCATCATAAACTAGGAAATTCCTAACAAACAGAAATAACTCAGTAGAAGCAGGTAGTCTACCATATTGTAATGGTTATTGCATAAAATAATTGAACCACAGCTTTCAACTCATTAAAGATTTAGTAATAATTTGGCATAAATGAGTATAAATTCAGTATAAATAATATTAATGGGATTTAACCATTTCACTTCTGTTTTGATATTCTCAAACTGTCACAAAAATATGTAATCCATAATTTCACTCGCTAACACTGTTATAAGGAAAGTTGTGATTTGTTGTGATTTGTTTGTGACAATAAAAGTGTCTAAAAGAGAAATGGTCAACATGATTCCCCAGTGAAGAAGGGACAAAGTAAATCTCAACAGAAATAGATATACCATTTGGCCAATAAAGCCTCCCTTTAAGGGTTCTCATTTCTACATCTCTTCCAAGATCCCAAATGTAATATTTATTAGTAATCCTGCATTGCCTTTCTTAAATATAACTCCTAAAATCATTTTTATCCCCAGACATTAAAAAACCCAGTCATACCAGATCCCAAGCTAATTTATTAGTTAGTATTTTTTTTCCAGAAAACATAAAGCAATTGAATGCCTATATTTAAGTACAGACTAATAATTATCAAATTTGATTTACATCAATGAAAGAGAAAAATCTTAAAAATCAGTACTTCACAACATTTTCACTACCAGTAACCCCTTGAGTTGCATTTTCCTTCATTAACTGACGTTCAATATGTTTTAGATAATAGGGTTTCACAGAAAAACAACATGAGATTGGGGTAAAAATGACTGATTTAAATTATTAGTCTGTCTTATATAGCCTGTATAATTTGAAGTAAGCTATAGTTCCTTTTTCTCTATTCTTATATATATCTACATGATCATTCTAATATATATTCACATATAAAGGGAATTTTGGTTTTATTACAAAAGTGATATGCTATATATATTATTATAAATATATATTTTTACTTAAGATGATATAACTCTCCAGGCTGAAATTCACACTCACATTTTTAATAAATGCATAGCAAGAATTTACCACAATTTTTGGGGCCATTTTTCCACGATGGCAAAGATGAACAACGTTGCCGCAAACATCTCTCTATAGATAGAGAGACAGAAGGACAGAGGTAGGGGGGAGAAAGGAAGAATTGAGATTGAGAGTTAGAATGTGTGAAAAACAATATTACTAATATTATCACTGCTTTGATTTTCAGTCAAAAACGATGTGTCTCTTGATTATCTAATTGCTTTAATTATCATTTCAGTAAGTGTTCAATTTGTATGCCCATACCATTCTATTGTTTTAATATTTCAGATTTGAACTCTTCACTCATTTAATTCATATTTAACACTTTTTTATAGCTAGAAGGACTTTTGGAAAATATTGTTCTATTTTGGGAGCTATGTTTCCTGGATTTCAGTTTGTAGCTATTCATGGTTATCATATGGTAAGTTTATTTCATTTTGTTGTTTGATTTGTGCTACATCTGAAGCAAGAATGCTTCTTTATTAACATGTCATTTAAGATTAAAGAACTTGATTTTTTTTTTTCCACTCATTTTTCTGTGGCTCAAGAGAATGAGTGGTGAGAGGCTGGGACAACGGAGAATCAAAAAGGTTAAATTTTTGTAAGATGTTTTAAGTCAGTTCTCCATTCAAAAAACTTTTTAAAATGTCCTATACCGGGACACACTTGGTGGTCATGGGAGAAACCTCCCCAACTCAGACGGTTTCCCCCAAATTCAGGGTGTGGCCTTAGAGCCTTCTCAGTTGTTGATTTCCCCGAGTCTATTGTTTTCAATTATCTTTAGGAAGCAGAGTTTCTTTAAGATTGAGAATATTTTATTTCATTACAATGTAATTTCCAATGTTGTTTCTTACCCTTCTCTCGTTCTATAACATATGTATTTTAGCTATTGTTTTTAATTGCAAGAACGAAAACCTATTCCAGCTACTTAGAGAAAAAAGAAAATAAGCATAAAGATAATAGTCTTTCAGAAGATCCATTAAGTAGTTGAAAATAAGTCCTCAGAAAGAAAAGAACCAGATTAGCTCTGTAGAAGTTTGTGAATCTTCAGTGCTGCTAACATTACTGAGACCCAAATTTGAAATTTTCAAATTCTACAATTGACGAGGCTTTAGTCTGGCACCCAGCCTTGCACTAATCAATGTAGCTGGAGGGTTTGGTCATATCCTACAGACATGGCTGCTCGGCAGGACTGCTACGTAATTTTGTATAGCCAAGTGCAATGTGAAAATGTGGGTTACCTTGTTCAAAACTTATTAAGAAGTTTCAACGAGCCATGGCAGAGAATTAAAACATGTGTAGGGCCCTTCGAAACTGCATCAGTCACGTATCCATGAAGCCAGCATGGAGATTGTGGAATCCGAATAGATGTGCTAGGGGGAGGCGAAGAAGTTCCCAGAAGCGCAGCAACTGGACAGAGGACACTTTTTTTTAATGTTTAGTACACTGTACATGGCTTACTTACTATTTTAAATGGAGGCCAGGTACTTGTAATACTGATCTTTTTATAACCTTATATTGTCTCTGACAGCTGGGGTCTACAGCAGCCTCAAAAATGTCATAGGTTTTAAATTTCTCCCTCCATGCCATTCTTTCTACTAACTTACAATTTTTTTTAGACCTTAGTGCAGTGTTTATCAAGCTGTCTGACATGACAACCCAGTTTTTGTTTATTGTCAAATAGTTCAGACTAATATGTATACAAAATAAGAACAGATTATTTGAAGAATAATATAATACATCTCAATTTTTATTATTAGAGTCAATATTATAATCTATTAAATATAAGCAGGATAAATGTACATAGAATAAGACAAGATTTTAGAAGAGAAGCCATACATATTTGTTGAAAGTGTTGATATGGGTGACTAATACAGAAAAACACAATGACTCTTGCAACTTTTTTTGTTTGGCAATCATAAGAAAAAAGTAGGAGCAAAATTGTAATTTCCCATACTACACAAACAGTTTGAATACCTACACAAACAGTTTGAATAAACACCATATATGAGATTATTTAAAATTTTTGATGTGACAAATATGCTTCTTTCCTTAATAATGATCATTGTTACAGTTTTCTCCTGATACCTCTGATTTTCTTAATGATGTAAATACAAAGTAAAAGGGAACATAGGAAGAACATTTAGAAGAAACATAAGTGTTCCTAAACAGAGATATTAAATGGTTTCTCCACACAGATGTATTCATCTAGTCTAAGTCTCTTCAGGGACAACTCAGTCCGTCACAGCCCTGAGGCACCTTCAGGAAAGAATGAGAAATCCCAGGCCTCAGGGGGCTGCTTATAATGCCAGCTGCCCCAGCTGCAGTAGTAACATAAGTGAAGAATATCCCCATTTTAGCTGGAGTTTAAGTGCAAAATGTACAGTGGATATTAATGTATAAGAAATCCAGCATCTAGAAGTAGTGATGCATACTCAGAGTCCAAATTATTAATTTTGTAATAATTAATTGATATAATACTGTATTATCTTCAAATCAGCAACTAATAAAATTAAAACAATAACTGTGAGTATATTGCAACTCAAAAATTTCTTTAAGGGATCTGGTGATGAGGATTAATGTATAATTTCATATTCCATGTACAGTGTTCAAATACAAGCTTTTTGGTATACTAAAAAATAACCTGTGCATCAGAATTACTAATGCTCCAATTCTCAAATGTGATGGAACTGGAAAAAAATCCTTTGTGAAGCTAGTTCTCTAAGAGAAAACCATTGTCATAAATTCTTATCACTTGTGTTTTTAATGTATGTAAATAGCTTAGGACATATAATGAGTAAGGTCTTGCTCTAAGTATCAGTTCCATGGCTGGGTCCACTTGCACGCTTTTTTTTTTTCTCCTCTACCCATACTTTGCTTACACTACTGAGCAATGTCATCTCTTAAACTGCTATTTATTTATTATTAGTATTGAATACTGAAAATCAGCTATATATTTTCCTGATTTTAAAATAAGTAAATGCACATTGTGAGAATTTTGTAAAACAGAAAAAGATATTTTAAAAATCTCAAGTAACTTAACCACTCAGAGAAAAAGGTTGCCTATATTCTATTATAGTTTATTACATAGTTAAGATCAACATTATACTTTCTATTTTTATCTCTGATTCCAACTTCCAGTTCTCTTTCCAACATAAGCAGATTCCATACTTTTTGCACTATATGTAATACTGAACATTTTGCTAGGTCATCACATATTCCTTATAAACATAAACTTTCCCAGTAAAATTACGATCTTTCTCCATCCTCCATATTCTTGTAATTTAAAAACAAAATATTTGATAGGATGTGACAAGCATGTATTTCCATTTAATCATTTGACTTTATTAATTTATCAGAATGTGGTAGGATCTTTGAGTTGAATAATGTTAATTCAATTTTTTTTCCTACTCCTGCATTGTATTATTGCTTCTGTACCAGTTGTTTTGGTTTCTGCTTCAGGAATTCTGTCCTCCATATCCATTCTGAGATTTCTCACTGTTTTTCTTGTACTGTTTTACTCTTCATGCTGGAAGGGCATCTTAACATTACTGATCAAATTATAGTAATGTCAATTGGCTTTTAATGATAGTTTCACTTTTTCTCATTTATTTGCCAGCACATTTTATATTATCCCTCTTTTTGAGATTTTTTTGTTGAGTTTTGTTTTGAATTTCCAAAGCGGATAGTTGAATGAATCATATTTCTTAGTCTATGCTATGTCATATAATTAATCAGTATGATGGCTGTCACATTTTTCCGCTTAAATTTCCAATTCTGAATCCCATTCCATCCACCACAGCAGTGACTTTAATGTTTTTTTATGAGTGTTTTGACAAGTATGTGTCTTTAACAAATATGCTATTTGATGCATATACACATTTTTTGCCTATAAAAATGAGATAGTGTTATAGGTTCTTATGTTTTCCCCCCTTCAGTCAAGACTGAGTTTTAAAATGAATTCATATAACTTAGGTACATCAAATTCATTAAAACTACCATCTACACAGTTATTTCTATCACTTGATACATACCCATTTTCTTAGTTATGGATATCTATTTGTCTAACAGTTCCTGATTGCACAGTGCTTCAATGAATGAATTTACATAGGTTTCCCTCGTGAACTTATTAAGAAGTTCTCTATCCTCTGAATGTATAAGATCGCTGGACAATAGGATTTTGCCATGCTTAATTTCACTAAATGCTATTAGATTACTTTCCAGAGAGCCAATTCTAGTTTGCATACTAATTAGAAGTACCTAAAGACTTGTGTTCCCTATTTCCAAATAGTCCAATTTGTTAATTTAAAAAAATCTATTAAGCATAAAGCAGTGTATCAGTTATTTGGAATTATTTCATTACTGATGAGTTTGCATTAGCATATCTTCATATATTTGTTGTCATTTCCCATTTTTTGTATTTATATATTTCATTCATTTTTCATTTTGGTTTATTTTCTCCTGCTTATATTAGTTAATAATTTTTGACACATATCTCTTATTGATTCGGACGCTTCATATACCTTCTCTCAATCTGTTAACTTTTGTGTGCTTGAATAATTATCCATGACTTGGCATGGTCAAACATATTGACTTTTTCTCTCATTAGAGTTTGTGCTTCTGTGGTTCTTGGGAGGAAGAACTCCCCTTCTCCAAAGTCACAATCTTCTATACATTCTTCATTTTGAGGTATAATTTTAACACTTAGGTCCTTAAATCCTTCTGGAGATTACCTTCATATAGTGCAGAGTTCCCTTGTAACATTTTCTTTAGTGTGAGCCTGGTTTTCAAATACATTTACTAAACTATCCATCTGTAGCCTGTGGATTTTGGAGTCATTTCTGTTGTATATCAAACCCCTATCTATACCTGTATGGTTTTCTGAGCTCTCTCTTTCCTCATCCATTTGCCTGTTTGTTCATGGACAATAACCATATGGTTTATCCTATTAAAGCTTTGTAGTATGTCTCAATATCTGGTAGGATAAGTGCCCCATTTTGTTCATCTTTTTCAGAATCTGAGTTTTCATATGCATTTTAGAATAAGTTTCTCAGATTAGTCAATAAAGCCTGCAAAAAATTGTCATTTGAATTGCATTTAACCCACAAACTAATCTGGAACTAAGATTACTTTCACTACTGGGAAACACTTTTCCCACATTCCTGACTATTGTGTGTAGATAACACCTTTGTTGTGACTCTGCTGGCATTACTTTAGCCCTACTTAAGATCTACTTTAATTACTTCAGAATAGAAGGGGTAGCTTTATCTGACAAAGGGCTTTGGGAATAATAAACTGGATATTGTTGGCACAGTTCTTCTCTTTTTCCTCTAGGGAGGAAGGTGCCTGCAGTGAGCAGGGAAGTCTGCTTCTCCAGGCAATAACATTAATCTGGACTGGCTGTATCATTAGAACAATGGATGCCTGCAAGGATGTTGGCCTCCATCCACTGACTTTTTATTTCTCAGACCTTGATTTTAAAAAGAGTGCTATTTATTGAGTTCCTTTCAAAAGCAGTAATTTTTTGTACATTGTCAGACAACACTGAGAACAAAATAGTATGTGGAATTTCAGAGAGAAGTAACCCAAGAGAGCTTTCTAGTGGAATCAGATTGTGTGAACCTTTAACATTTTGCCAAGGTAACCTTGCTTTGGTGATCTTTAGAGGCCTGTATTATCCAGGCAGAATTTGGTGTTCTGTGGTAGGTTTTCAGCTATGAAACTGGTCTCAGAGTATTCTCAACGTGGTGAGTGACTAGAGTTTATGGTGTCTTTGTATATAGCTAATGCATATTTCTATAGGTCCACTTTAGTCCTAGGCAAAAACATTTGAGTAGTTTCATATAACAGCTGCCCAATCCTTTGGCCATTAGCAAGCTGAGTCAGCTCAAGGGTTACCGTCACCACCGGTTGCCTTAGACATTTGTCTCAGCAGGATGGGCTGAGGCAAAGATTGACTTGTAAGAAAAAAAAATCTTCACAGACCTATTTGACATAAGGTGGAGCAGAAAAATATAGGTAATTGCACTGGATTTTTTTTTCAGCAAGATCTGGAAGTGGGGATTTAACTGAATTCTGCAGGTTTTAATGAAACCTTAGGCATTATTTCGATAGCTGACATGTAACTTAGTAACAAAGTACAATCTTACATACCCAAAGCTAAAATATATATTATTAACTTAGACATCTTTTAAGGAACAGACAAGAAATTCATACTGGAGGCTAAAATGAGAGAAATTCAAGTTATACTAAACACACACACACACACACACACACACACACACACACACACCCCTCCAGTTAGACTGCAATATAGGAGAACTTAGAAAAACACTGCATGAAGTGGCAATACTGTTAGCATTTCTCTTCAGCTCTCAGCAAAGTAATATGAGAAAGAAATATCAAGTAAGAATCAAAGAGGTTGAAGACAGAAATAAAGGGGAACAAAGCGAATGAAGAAAGTTGGGTCCTTGTAGAGTTTGGTAGATCAACTATCTCTGCTATCTAAAATGTAAAAAACAAGACTGAGAAAAGCTTTTGGTAGCAATGTCCTATACAGATTTTTGTGTAAAACAAGAAATGTCAGGATGAGGGGAGGCTGGCTCCATTTTCTTTCATCTTTATGCTCCCACAAAAGAAACTGGCTCAGGCTAGATCCTGAAGTTACCCATGACTCCACTTCCTGCAGCAGATACTGGCTTGGCAGTGCAGTAGTCTCTTGTGATAGTGATGGAGGAAATGATACATTTTTCTGTTTAATGTGTGAGAGAAAAAAATTCACAGTTAACAACCTCCCTCCCCAACATACTCCTAGACTACGTGGGGGGTAACAGCTTGGCCATCTTCTACCCTTGGGGACTGTTTTCCCTCTACCAGGACCCAGCAAGCTTTTATCTCTCTGTAGGTTTCTGAGAGATTTTATGTTTCTGTGATGCATCAACTTTTTATTACTTCTCAGGCTTCTTCAGGATTTGGCTGGGGAAAGGTACAGAATTGTTGGTGTGCTATCTTGGAAGGCTTGTCAGGGAATGGCTGTCTCTTTTCTTTTAAACTGAATGGTGTTCAATTTTCATGTCTTTTGGGTTCACAAAGGCTTTTGTCTATACAAATGCTATTAAGAAAATAAAAAACATTTCTAGATTTTATCTAGATTCTTGTAGAAAATAGCTTAAATGCTGAACTTTCAAGTTCTTTATTCGAAAGTCTATGATTGAAGTTTTTTATTTTTCATCATATGAGAAGAGCTCTATGTGTACCCAGCTGTAGGGTATGTTCATTGCCCTTGGTCCTACATTTTTTTCAGTTTGAGTAATTGGATCCACTTTCCTGGACCAACTCCGAGTGTCCAGAGATCTTGGAGTATGTCTTTGTTAGCCTCGGATTGGGCTGTTGCAAGAATATATATATATAAACCATAAGCCTGCATATAAACTGCTACTATTCTCTCTACTCCTGCTTTACCTAAGAATATGGTAGAGCCATGTAAGTTCCACCCTATTCCCTGCCTACTGGTAACTGCTTTCTAAAACTTTAATTACAGATGAGTATAAAAGATGATATGGGGGCAGGAGCAGAATGACAAGAATAGAACTCTGGCTGTCTCCAAAAGCAGTAACAATGAAACAGAGAGATGATTTTCTGTCATTCTCTTCAGTCAAAACTTTTATTTCTGAACCTACAGATAGAAGGTGGGGAAAATTCCATATGCCCTTCTTTCATACTAAGTGGTATGTTCTGTTTCCAGCAGCACAGTATGAGGCTTGGATTATGTTCTAAATCTAGTTATAATCTAGTTTTCTAGTTAGATTTTCTTCTAGACTCCATTAATAGCTATGCATTTTCATCACTTTTTCTCTTTTTGTTAGTCTTTTGGTCTCCATAGATCTTTTACTGAGAAGTCAGAAAAGGCTAAGAAATTATTGCTTGTCATAGCCCCATTTTAATTTCAATATCTAACATTTTGTGCTTTATTCATTCTTCTCCAACTAGACTGCAAATTCTTTAGACCACAAGCTGGTGTGAAATAATTTGTATTCCCTAAAGCAATTAGTATTGTTATGTATATTATAGACATGTAATAATTAGAATGCATACAATTTATATGTAAAATATAAAAAGAGAAATACCAGAAATAAAATGTCTAGGGTCAATTTATTGAATATAGAAGACTATGTTCAAAGTTACTGAGCTTACTTTTAACTTGTCAGGCTCTTACAGACACTGCTGCTTTATTAGACTGAGGCAGTGTGGTTTATAAATGGGGCTATGATTTTTATGCCTCTTCTCTTGAGAGCCAGAAAGCCATTATTTTAATCAAATATTTATATAATACCTTGTTGAGCAGCTTGGGGTCTAAATGAATGGTTGTCTATGTGGATAAAATGAAATTAACTTTGCTCCACCAGAAAATGTATAACCTGCCAAAGTAAACACTAAAGAACAAAAATTGTATAATAAGATGATGGGGAAAAAATGTCAGTGGTAAACAAAGCATCAGTAAAAAACCTCCCATGCTGTGGTCTCAGAAAACTTTTACTTCCTAAAGAGTTCTAACTCTGGAATGAAGATATGACTTTATATACTTCAGATTGTTTGAAATGACCACAAAGTCTGTTTGTTGCTAAGAAATACTTTAGGTCATAGATCACCTGGTAATGGCTCCAGCTTTTGTGAAAACCCTTTAAACACAGCTCACCTTAAAAGGCAATACTGAGATAAACAAGGATTAAAAGCAGGTCAAAAACACCAAGGCAAAGTGCAATTGAAAAATAATTATTGGTTATTTGTCAAATCTGAGAAAATTACTACAGATGCAACGAAGATGTGGTAACCACTTTACAGCTATCAAAGAATCGGTACTCAAACTGCTCATTTTATCATAGCCATGCTCAAGTTGCATAAAATGTAAAGAACAATGATATTTTCTCCTTTATCGCTATGTAAATTTCTCTGTTTACCCTTAATCTTTTATAAGGGAAGGCAGAAATTCAATTTTTCTGGCTTTCCCTAACATTCCGCACATGCCATTTTTCAAGTTGCAACATATGTAATATAAAATAAAGAGCACTGCTAGTTTCAATCTGACAAATTTGTTTCATTAGTAAACCTTTAAAAAGGCAGGTAATGAAACAGAATTTATATTAAGCACAAAATGAATGGCATGTCCAATTAAAATAATTCTGTGGGTAAATAGAATGGATCATGGGGAAAATGAAAGGAAACTGACATTGGTAAAAAACCGTTTGTAAGGTGTTTTACTTTATTACTAAAACAATTCTGTGAGTTAAATTGTATTATTCTAATTTTAGAAATAACAATAAAAAGGTTCAAAGAGGTCAAGCAAATTGCTTCAAGTCACATACGTTGCCTTGAGCTGTCTGCTTTGGAGAGTGTATCATTCGTGTGGGGGATGCATCAATGCTGATGTGGAAGGAGAAGCAACTTGTTTACTGAATAAGAGGCCAGTCTTAGAGGGCCTTAAACATGGAACAATAAAAGCCTGGTGTAAATCACAAAGAAAGGAGAGACCCAGCAATTAGGGCAAATGATACAATCAATCAGTGTTCTACAAAAGGGAAATAAAGCCAAACCTTGAATTAACGTGGTGGAAGGACAGAGGGAAACCAATCACGAAATTATTTTACTACTTAGATGGTATGTAATAAGGATTGGAGTGAAAATGAAAGAAAGAACACCATATTTATCATAAAGCAAAGCCAATAAATATATATTTCCTATTTGCTTGCAAAATCAGTTTCATTGCCCCAATCATTTTGATAGGAAAAGAAGTGCTCTGCCCACAGCATTAGACTTCTGAAGAACTAAAGCCCAAATCTTTCTCTCCTCCTCCCACCAGTGGGTGCTGGTGGGAGAAGCAGTTGAAGTGGAGCTGGGTCTTCGCCAGTGGAGATGCCCACATTTCTAGCATAGTGGGAGATTGCACTCATGATTATTTATTTCCTGGAATAACAAGTCCTTGCGGTTGGGAGGGACTTTAAAAACAACCAATATATAAATTCTTTCTGCAACACCTCTGAAGAGTGCTTGCCAACCTCTGTTTGAGCTGTGAGGCAGCTGTCATTGTTGGAACGCTCTCTCATACTTAGGAAGAGTCCCATCTAGTTCCTGTGGTTATCACCCTTAATTACTTACATCAACTGAAATTGTCCCTCTATTCAAATATTTGTAGATTGCTATTATGTCCTTAACTCTTTTTTTTTTCTGTTTAACTTTCCCTGGGGTTAGGGGAAGGAAGTATTGCTGAGGGAAACACAGGAATGTTCTGCAATAGGAGTAAAACAACTCAAGTTCTAGTCCAAGCTTAGGTTCTGCCCTACCCAAAGCAATTGATAGGTTTTCCTCATCTGAGCCATATCAGTTCAGGCCTCAGTCACTAATCTATGTGCTTATTATTCTTTGATCTTTAAAAAGATATTTATCAAAGTCTGTAATATGTCAAGCACTTTCTTATCCCCTGTTCAAAGGAGTTTAAAGTCTAAGAAATCAGATGATCCAGTATTAAACATAATTTTAATACGAATGTCAAATATCACTTAACTATATTTCATATGAGAAAGTTTCTTGCCCACTCCCATCCAAGTCACATTCTCTGTGCAAGCTCTTCAATATTAGTCTTCTTTATTCCAATGTGGTATCCACGACCGGAGACAGTTTTTCAATGTGGCCTAACAAGTGCTGGAGGTTGAGAGCTTAGACTTTCATATGGGATAAAGTTAAAACTGAATATTAAATATTTAGGCTGATATAAAATCATACAGAAAAAGAGCCAGCTGCTTCAAGTGTGAGAGAAAAAACAGGAATGCACATAGAGAAAAATAATCCTTAATATCTGCATAATGCTTTTCTACTTTTATATGCTCTTTGATACCTTCCTCCTCCCACTGGAGTTGTAGAAGATATTATATGCACCAAGATATTATATGCACCAAGAAACTTAAGCTTTGAAAGTTTAGAGTCACACATAGATCTCAATCGAAATCCAAAGTTCATTCTACCATACTATATATAGTCCTAACTATAGAAGTATAACAAAAAGTGATAAAAACTATTGATTGGAACATAGGGTGACCAACTGTTCTGATTTGCCCTGAATGAGAGATTTCATGGACTACAAGACTTTCAGTGCTAAAAAAGAGAGATTCATCAGCAAGCCAGGCAATTTGGTCACATTTATAAGGAAAAATGGTGTCCTGAACTTACATATAAACATTTGTATTCAATGACTAAAAACACAATAGGCATGGAATATAAGTCACCCTTATTAAACTCTGATGAAATAATGAATCTAGGCAACTAGTGGTGAGTAAAACTATCAGGATAAAAGGTTGACAGGAAACAATGTTATAATAGCTAGGCCGTTAACACTGGACTCACTGATAAATCTTAACATCACAAAAAGTGGTATTTTCAGATATTATTGAATCCTGATACAATTCAACAGTTTTGTTGCCAAAAAATTGAATAGCAATCAATCAAGCCTTAAGATATCATTAACAGTTAACAGGTAAATACAGAAGGAGTCATAGGAGATTTTGCTAGATGCTACCATAAAGATTCAACTGGCCAAATCCAAAATGTAAAATATAGTATTCTTTATTTTGTTGCCTGTTTACTTAACACATATATAACAAGAAAAAAAAGGAGAATCACACCAACCAAATGTCTTGTTTAGACCCTGGATTCTAACTAGAAACCAACTGCAAACAGACATTTTTGAGATGACCAGGGAAAAGTAGAGTATAATATTAAGACACTATTATTAATTTTACCACTAATGATAGTTATGAGGGTATATTTCTAAAAGTCACCCTCTGGTAGAGACATATATTGAGGTATTAATATTTATGAGTACAAACATATAATGTCTGAAGTTTTCTTTAAAATACTCACATATGCGTACATAAGTATATCATAGGCAATAATTCCCTTCTCTCCATTTATTTTGAATGTTTGAAAAATTCCAGACGTTAAGAAAAAGTCACATAATCAATCAGTATAGTAGATATATAAAGACAAAGGAAAAGGAAAATAAAGACAGTGTCTCAAGAATGTCAGCCCAGGAGACCTCAATATTGCTAGTGGTATGAGAAAATGGAAAAGCAAAGAGTGTGAAGGGTCAAGACCAGGGTTCATAGATGAATCTCAGTTATACAGATGGATGCAAAGTGTGTTTTTGTGTGAGTGTGTTTATGTGTTTATGTAGACTTGGAAGGCAGCTCTCCAATACATTTACAATGATTATCCATATGTCCTGCAATTCAAATTGATTTTTAACTTTTTCCTGTATATGTCTCTATATTTTATTGCATTTCAACAACTTGCATGTTTTTATTCTACAATCACAAGTGACACAAAATCAAATGTATATAAAAAACATTAATTTTTATTTTATTTTATTCTATTTTATTTTTTTGAGACAGAGTCTTGCTCTGTTGCCCAGGCTGGAGTGCAGTGGCGCGATCTTGGCTCACTGCAAGTTCCACCTCCCAGATTCACACCATTCTCCTGCCTCAGCCTCCCGAGTAGCTGGGACTACAGGTGCCCACCACCACGCCTGGCTAATTTTTTTGTATTTTTAGTAGAGACAGGGTTTCACCGTTAGCCAGGATGGTCTCAATCTCCTGACCTCGTGATCCACCTGTCTCAACCTCCCAAAGTGCTGGGATTACAGGCGTGAGCCACCATGCCTGGCCAAGAGTTAATTTTTAAATACCATAACTTAATGCCATATTTGCCATAGTTGGCTATGGCACATTCATTTTGAAATAAACTTCCAATGGTAAGAGATCATCTGAAAAGATAATCTCTTCAAAGTAACAGATGCAATAGAAGATACAGAAGTCAGGAAAGGATTCTCAACTACATCTTTCATATAATCTAATTCACTACCTGATTACTGCTGTTTTCTAGTGATTGTTTACAAATGCCTACTGGTGCTGAGTTTAGACATAGAGAGAAAATATGCACCATTGCAATAAAGATAGTTATTTCATTCATCATAAAGAAATGTAACAAGCTACTCTCTGCATAGAAATAAAAAAGATGAATAAGTCTCCCAATCATTTAGGAAGAATGTCCTTGGAAACATTGTTTACAGGCAAGGAAAATTGCATTGGCCTTTGGTCTGTGCTTAAATATTCTTTTGGAGTTCTGCTCTAGCTTCAGTTTAACAATTGTTATTCAGTTTCCCTTTCTCCTCAGTGTCTGGCCATACTGAACACTTTGAAACTTGGCTAGTGTTATCTTTTCGAAAGCAGGAATAATACATTTCCTTCTCTCTGAGAACAATATCCTTGCAATCATCCTTCGTGGCTTTTCTGTCCTTCCTACCTTTTTCTTTGCAAGTATATGAGGAGTGAATATTTCCACTTGTTCTCCATTTTCTGTCAGTACATTTTACTTTGTTGTTGATGATGTTTCTTTATCATCATAAAGAAACTGGGTTTATCTTGGCAAAGAGCTATATCCCTAACACCTAGTACAACACTGAGAACACATTAGGGTTTAATAATAAATGCTGAATTACTAAATAAAATGCACAGTCTTATGCTTATCCAATCACTACATAAAAATAGCAAATCCAGCACTCATCATTTAAAATATTCAGAAATCTCTTTGATAAAATCTTATCTCCCTAACTTCAGAAGCCATTGTTATATTTCTGAAGACACAGAGATCTTGTTTACTTATTAGTCTGCCAGGTAATTTAAGCTATTGATGATCTTCACCTAGAAACATAAGAACACTAAAGTAAATCATTAGTGTTGGGCAGCAGAATGGGGTATTAAATTTTGTATTATAAGTAGAGCCTGCTCTCCTCCCAGCACCCAAATATGCTAATTCATAGTGAGAGAATTGAAAGATGTTTTTCTCAGCAGGGCTGCCGGACTTGAGCGGATGTATTCTGACTCTCTACTCAGATGCTAGGTCCTTACATTTTTGAGATGGTTAAAGGGAGGGTGAGGGGGATGAAAGTAGTTCAGAAAAGTCAAATCTACCTGACTCTGATGAATCTTAAATCTATGATGCTGAGTTCATTGGTAACATGTACTAATCACGCAACCAAGCTTGCCCCAGGCTTTTATAACACTGTGGACATTTTATTTTACTTCTTCAAAAGTTATGCCAGCCTAATTATTGCTTGCTTTTTTTTTTGAGACTGAGTATATCATATGACATATGTTGTTTCTGTTAGAATTTCAACATTTTTATATAGTAAAGAAAAAAAGGCATTCTGGGGCAAAAGAGAATTGCAGAACTGAATATTTTAAGAAGTGACACAGAAGAGGACATATTATCTATTTTCTTCTTTTTACATCATTTTTGTCCTTTGTAGAATACTGTGAACCAAAAAGCTGTGAGTGCTTCTATATTAAAGAAAAATAAAATGTCAATGAATAAAAATGTATTAATATATAGAATTATTCATAAGGCTTATTCACTTTTTCAGTATAGTCCTATGCCACTTGAAAACAGGAATATGACCTGAGAAATATTTCCTTAGGCCATTTTGTCATTGTGTGAACATCACAGAGTGTTTTTACACAAACCTAGATGGGACAGCTTACTACACACCTAGGCTATATGGTATAGCCTATTGCTTCTAGGCTACTAACCTGCACAGCATGTTACTCTATTGAATACTACAGGCAATTCTAAACATGTCTAAACATAGAAAAGGTAAGGTAAAAGTACAGTGTAAAAGATAAAAAATGGTACACCTGTATAGGGCACATACCATAGAGCTTATAGGACTGGAAGTTGCTCTAGGTGAGTCAGTGAGTGGTGAGTGACTGAAGGCCTAGGACATTACTGTACACTATGTAGAATTTATAAACACTGTATACTTAGGCTACACTAAATGTATAAAAATAGTTTTATTTCTTCAGTAAAAATTAATCTTAGCTTACTATAACTTTTTACTTTATAAACTTAATGTTTTAACCTTTCCATACTTACAATAATCCAGCTTAAAACATACATTGTAAAGCTGCACAAAAATAATTTCTTTATATCTTTGTTCTACAATCTTTTTTCTATTTTAATTTTTTTTAAATTTTTTAAACTTATTTTGTGAAAGACTAAGACACACAGATATACATAAGCATAGGCCTGCAGAGGGTCAGGAGCATCATTATCACTGCCTTCCACCTCCACACCTTGTCCCACTGGAAGGTCTTCAGGGGCAATAACACAAATGGAGCTGTCATTTCCTGTGATAACAATGTCTTCTGGAATACCTCCTAAAGGACCTGCCTGTGGCTGTTTTACAGTTAGTTGTTGTTTTTTGTTTTTTTTTTTGTAATAAGTAGAAGGAGTACAATCTAAAATAACAATAAAAAGTATAGGATAGTAAATACATATACTAGTAATATAGTCATTTATTATCAAGTATTATATACTGTACATAACTGTATATGCTATACTTTTATAGGACTGGCAGTGCCATAGGTTTGTTTACACTAGAATCATCACAAATACATGAGTGATACATCATGCTATGACATTACAATGGCTAAGATATCACTAGGCAATAGGAATTTTTCCAGCTTCATAATAATGAGACTGCTACTGTATATGCAGTCCATCATTAACCAGAACACCATCATGCAGCATATGACTGTACATGTGTTTGTCACCCAGTGCTAAAGCATTGAATGCCGGAACGGTGGATACCAAGTACATAAACTAGAAACATCTCAGCAACAAAATTTCAAGAAATGTTACAAAGTTTCCACATACTTTTTTATATATTCCACTTTTCAATTTTAATACAACTTAATTCTCCATTTACCTTTTCCTGTCACTAGCATAATGCAGACGAGAATTCCTATGGGGATGACACTTCAATGAGACAATTGTATATCACAGAATATGAATTTAGGTTGTAGCACAAGTAAATTTCTAATGCAAAGATCATTTTGTACCATCGTGCATTTTCTTCTCACACGTATAAAGAAAACTTGATCTTACAACTAACAAATATATAATCATTCTTGTTATGATTTCTGGCTTGATGTTTTCCTTGGAAGATCCAAAACAAAAAGGTACAATATCATTTTTGTATGTAAGTTTATAAATGGAATACTCTCCCAGGTAAATATGCCTATTTTTTTTTGAATTCTCTAAATGAATTCACATTTTAGGAATTGTGGGTATTTCTTGGCCCACGATAAATGTCAGGGAAAAAAATTTATTTGATATGAAAATTGTAAAAACAGATAATTGATTTCTTATTTAACAAACAGAATTCTAGTCCTGCACACAGATTTATAATTATAGCTAGTTCAGAATCACTATACAATTTTCCCAACATGAATGTAGTTTGTAGAGCTCTCTTCTTAAAAACATGAATTGAAATTTTTAGTAATCAAAATGAAAAACATTTGCAAATTTTTCTAAGATGCCTTCTCTGATGTTCCAAATTAATACCAATAATTTGTTTCGAGATGAAACACAGAAAACACTGAAGTAAAAGAAAAAAAACTTCATAACAATGAAAAAAGAAAGCAAGGAAAGTTTGCTTTTTCATTTCTTTCTTTTTTTTTGTTTGTTTTTATTTATTTTTCTTATTATTATACTTTTAAGTTTTAGGGTACATGTGCACAATGTGCAGTTTAGTTATATATGTATACATGTGCCATGCTGGTGTGCTGCACCCATTAACTCGTCATTTAGCATTAGGTATATTTCCTAATGCTATCCCTCTCCCCTCCCCCTACCCCACAACAGTCCCCAGAGTGTGATGTTCCCCTTCCTGTGTCCATGTGTTCTCACTGTTCAATTCCCATCTATGAGTGAGAACATGTGGTGTTTGGTTTTTTGTCCTTGTGATAGTTTACTGAGAATGATGATTTCCAATTTCATCCATGTCCCTACACAGGACATGAGCTCATCATTTTTTATGGCTGCATAGTATTCCATGGTATATATATGCCACATTTTCTTAATCCAGTCTATCGTTGTTGGACATTTGGGTTGGTTCCAAGTCTTTGCTATTGTGAATAGTGCTGCAATAAACGTACGTGTGCATGTGTCTTTATAGCAGCATGATTTATAGTCCTTTGGGTATATACCCAGTAATGGGATGGCTGGGTCAAATGGTATTTCTAGTTCTAGATCCCTGAGGAATCCCCACACTGACTTCCACAATGGTTGAACTAGTTTACAGTCCCACCAACAGTGTCAAAGTGTTCCTATTTCTCCACATCCTCTCTAGCACCTGTTGTTTCCTGACTTTTTAATGATTGCCATTCTGACTGGTGTGAGATGGTACCTCCTTGTGGTTTTGATTTGCATTTCTCCGATGGCCAGTGATGATGAGCATTTTTTCATGTGTTTTTTGGCTGCATAAATGTCTTCTTTTGAGAAGTGTCTGTTCATATCCTTTGTCCACTTTTTGATGGGATTGTTTTTTTCTTGTAAATTTGTTTGAGTTCATTGTAGATTCTGGATATTAGCCCTTCGTCAGGTGAGTAGGTTGTGAAAATTTTCTCCCATTTTGTAGGTTGCCTGTTCACTCTGATGGTAGTTTCTTTTGCTGTGCAGAAGCTCTTTAGTCTAATTAGATCCCATTTGTCAATTTTGGCTTTTGTTGCCATTGCTTTTGGTGTTTTAGACATGAAGTCCTTGCCAATGGCCATACTGCCCAAGGTAATTTATAGATTCAATGCCATCCCCATCAAGCTACCAATGACTTTCTTCACAGAATTGGAAAAAAACTACTTTAAAGTTCATATGGAACCAAAAAAGAGCCCACATCGCCAAGTCAATCCTAAGCCAAAAGAACAAAGCTGGGGGCATCACACTACCTGACTTCAAACTATACTACAAGGCTACAGTAACGAAAACAGCATGGTACTGGTACCAAAACAGAGATATAGATCAATGGAACAGAACAGAGCCCTCAGAAATAACACGACATATCTACAACTATCTTTGATCTTTGACAAACCTGAGAAAAAAAAAAGCAATGGGGAAAGATTCCCTATTTAATAAATGGTGCTGGGAAAACTGGCTAGCCATATGTAGAAAGCTGAAACTGGATCCCTTCCTTACACCTTATACAAAAATTAATTCAAGATGGATTAAAGACTTAAACGTTAGACCTAAAACCATAAAAACCCTAGAAGAAAACCTAGGCATTACCATTGTTTCTTTTACCCTGTTTTAGTTTGGGACAAAATCATTTCCATTATAATGTATATAGCCAACTCTAACTAAAGTTTAAAGTGTTAGATATAAACTGCCAGTAAAAATAACTTTCTAAAATGGAATTTAATATGTAACTTTGCCATTGCTTTTTCATCTAAATTTTCTATGGCTTTGACATTTTTTGTAACTGAACCATTCACACTCTTTGCATTAGCAAATACTAAAATAAAAAATAAGCTATCTTTCCATTAGTATGAAAGAATAAAATGACTCAAACATGCTCTAATAGAGTATCTTATATGATAATTTAAAAATATTTCCACTAATTTAGCTACCATGAGTTATGATCAGTAAGAAACAGTACAATTTATTACCTTTCACTTGAGCCAAACTTTCTACAAACATTTGTAAAAAGATTAACAAGCTTCTTGCTTCAACAATTCATTGTATATTCTTGACACAGGGAAGAAATGTAAGATTTAGAAAATAAGCAGAATGTATTAAGTTAGGAACATATAGATCACAATAAATTAACAGAATAGTTACTATTTTGGATAAAGAAACATCTCATAATTAAATAATGTCTGGACAACTCTAAAAGCAGTATATGTTAATAATTAACTCTCTTTATGGAGACACAGCCCATAGAGAGTTTGTCTACTTAAAATCAGGGAAAGAGATAACCAGAAAAAGTCCTTTGCTAGACACAGAGTAAGCACTAAATAAATTAATTCCTTGCTCCCTAGAACTCTTAAAAAACAAATATGACAACATCTGTTTCTAGCATGTGTTTAAGTTTTACTGTAATCAATAGTATTAAAATTATGACATATCCATAAAACACTCATTTTCTCTCTTTTGCCTATTTCAGCTTTATTTCTTTTATTTTCCTAAGTGTTTGTTGCAGAAAGATGCCCTCAGGCACTACAATTACTAAATTAAGTTATTTTCAACTATCATAAACTAAAATGTGAAAATATCGACATATCTGAAAAACAGCCTTAACTATACATTATACCTGAAATCATATTTACCATTCCCAAGATATTAGAAATGTTTTATTCTGTGCAAAACTCAGTCATACACCAAGAAATGAGAGAAGCATTTGGGCAAATCTGGCTTATGACTCTCTCATGAATCTCTTTCCACTGTGTAAATATAAATTGCATTAAAGTCAGCCTTTGTTTCAGAAGAATGCTTACATAGTTTCAAAATATCTAGGTTTTAGCTGTCCTAATTTTGCTGACAACGGGGAATTCATATTACAAATGTTGTGGAATAAAACCATAAAGGATTTAAAGATTGTAATAGTGTAAATGAACAATTTAATTTAGAAGAAAAATGCTGTGTGGGAGAGCATGGCAGGGGAAAGGAGGATGGCAGAGGACAGCTGAGGTCAGGGCCTGTCTTTAATATGTGCCTCCTCCTAATCAAGAGTCATAAAAAAGAAAATAATGTATTCCCAGGATTAGAGTCTCTCCTCTAGACCTTATTAAATGCTTCATACCCAAATGTTAAAAAGCCAAGAAACATTAATACAGAGAAATACATGAGAAGATTAAACTATATGGGGCATATGTTTCAATTTAGCTGATAGAATTTGAAAAACATGGCAACACAGATATTGCCAGCAAGATCATAATTAAGCTATTAAATTATCAAAATAAGCTTCGTGTTTAGGTAAGACAGGGCTAGAAAAACAAACTGAAATGAAACTCTGACTAGAATGGCATGAATGAAATTTTTAATGAGTAGAGGCATAGCTTGTTTTATTACACTTTGCTTTACTGCACTTTGCAGATACTGTATTTTTCACAATTTGAAGGTTTGCGGCAACCCTGAATCAAGCAAGACTATCGGCACTGTTCTCCAGTAGTGTGTGCTCACTTTGTGACTCTTTCCAATTTTGTGGTGTGGATAATTGCAAATATCTTGCAATATTCTTTTTTTTTTTTTTTTTTTTTTTTTGAGACAGAGCTTCACTCTTATTGCCCAGGCTGGAGTGCAATGGCATGATCTTGGCTCACGGCAACCTCCACCCCACAGGTTCAAGTGATTCTCCTGCCTCAGCCTCCTGAGTAGCTGGGATTACAGGCACCCGCCACCACACCCAGCTAATGTTCTGTATTTTTAGTAGAGATGGGGTTTCACCATGTTGGCCAGGCTGGTCTTGAACTCCTGACCTCAGGTGATCTGCCTGCCTCGGCCTCCCAATGTGCTGGGATTACAGACGTGAGCCACCGTGCCTGGCTGCAATATTTCAAACTTATTTATTATTTTATATCTGTTATGGTGATCTGTGATCAGTGATCTTTGCTGTTACTATTATAACTGCAGATGTGGTGGAAATAGCAAAAGAACTAGAATTAGAAGTGGGGCCAGAAGATGTGACTGAATTGCTGCAATCTCACAATAAAATTTGAATGGATAAGGAGTTGCTTCTTATGGATAAGCAAAGAATGTGGATTCTTGAGAATGCAATCTACTCCTGGTAAAGATGCTGAGAATATTGTTGAAATGACCACTAATAATTTACAAAATATTACATAAACTGTCGATAAAGCAGGAGCAGGGTTGGAGAGGATTGACTCCAATTTTGAAAGAAATTCTACTGCAAGTCAAATGCTATCAAATAGCATCTCATGCTACAGAGAAACCTTTAGTGAAAGGAAGAGTCCACTGATGCAGCAAACTTTGTTGTCTTATTTCAAGAAATTGCTACAGCTGCCCCAACCTTCAGCAACCACCACCCTCATCAGCAGCCATCAACCTTAAGTCAAGACTCTCCACCAGCAAAAAAGATTACTATTTATTGGAGGTGCAAATGAATATTAGCATTTTTAGCAGTATTTTTAAATTAAGGTATGTACATTTTTAGGACATAGTGCTACAACATACTTAATAAACTATAGTGTAGTGCAAATATGGGAAACCAATTAATTTGTGTGACTCACTTTATTGCAATATTTGCTTTATGCAGTGGTCTGAGGCATGCCTATATATTTTCAAGGAAGAATATTTATGGTTTCTCATTACTGAGATTGTCTGTAGAATCATTTACTTTAAATACATTTGAATTCCATTTTACAATTATTAAATAATAAAACCACTTAATGACATTTCTCTCATAATTTAAATAAAACATTGCCTAAAGAAAAGAAACAAAGTTTATTTTTTATTTTTTAGTTAAAGGAAATTGATGAACAAAATTCTTATTTTAGCCTTTAGCAAATGGATGTCTTAAACTGAAAATAATTTTGGAGTATTTTGATGAAAACAAGAATATATAAAAATAGCTATCTTCATAGTTCTTCAAAATTTAGTTAACATAAGCCATTTTATTAAGGGGAGTTTATCCACACGTTAACTATAGTCATCCCTTGGTGTATGTAGGGATTGGTTGTAGGATCTCCACGTATACCAAAATCTGGCATACTCAATTCCTACAGTTTACCTAGCAGAACCCATATACAAAAAGTTGTTATATATATGTACACACACACATATATATATGTACATATGTTAATCAGTACATTGAAATTTCTAAATTAAGAATTCTGTGACTTGGGTCTTTTTAAATAGGACAAAATTCCCTTTGTCTACAATGTTTTGAAAAACATAGTAGCAAAAACAGTCTCAAATTCATTTATGAAGCAGTATTTGTGGTTTATTTATCAGAATTGCAGAAAAGTAAAGAATAAAAGTTACATCTTCCTAACTTCTTTCTTTCCTCTCTATAGTAATTTAGAGGGATCTTTATTACATACAGCACCATCCCTGATTAGAGTAAGGAGGCATAGATTCCAGTTCTAGCTTTGTTACTAACTTATTATATGACCTTGGGCAAGTCACATCACCTTTCTGTATAATTAGCTGATTGGATTTGTTCCTCAGTATGGTTTATTCTCACCATCTCTAGGGCCTTTTTTGACCTAACAACAGACAGTGGTTTACAAAGATAACAGACAACCCACTTTTTTTTTTTACTATATTTTAATCAGTTACTCTGGCAATCAAATAGATAATTCTGTTGATGGAATTGTTATAGCTTCTGTGATGATTAACAATGCTGATACCTCGAGTGGGTGGTATAGGTTAATTTATTCTTTCAGGATCCTTATAATGCTGTTTCAAATGATCATAAGGAATTACAAATAATTTCAGCTTGATTGCAGAATCCTTCTGCAACCAACATTACACAATGTTCAATATGACAACTTAACTCCAAATTAAGTAAAATCAAACTAGCAACTTTTTTACTTTTAAATACTATGGATTTATTCTTTTCTTAGGAAAAATTTTCTTTTAATTATTTGGTTTTATACACACAGACACATAGTGCTATTTTTATCAACAATGTGGAAACATGCTAACCAATTATAACTTACTGTTAGGTGTTAGATATTTTAAGGTAGATTAGCTATTTGTTTTGAAATTTCCCTCCCTAACTTTTTAGAAAACATTAATTAGCAGAATCACAAAAACATATTATATTCACTAAAATACCCATTTCCCACAATTTAGAAATGTCAAAGATTTTAGTATCATGCCCCAAGTGGAGAATTTAACGTTTGAGAATGGGTATTTTTTTCCCCAGAGGAAATAAGAATTATTCTAGATCATCATAATAGTATACTATAGAGGGTTTTGTTTTGTACTGTTTAGGGAGGAACAAACACATTCAGTTAGTGAGCTGGCATCCTCAAGGGCCTAAGGAATCAGGCTTGGGAAAAACAATGTTGTAAGTGTAATACTATAATTGAACTGCATTAAACTTTAATGAACTTGAATTGATAGCAGAGAAAAAAATGATCTAATGTGTATTTCTGAAAATTCTTTCTCATTACCTTGAAAACCTACAAGACAATCTAAAGCATGTTTTATAAGAATTTGGTGAGAATGGGGGGGGGGGAAAGAGGAAACTATAGTTCTCTTATGTATGTATTGGAAGACATTTAATTACTGAATTTTAGAATTTACTGGCCAAAAGATTAGCAGAGAGGAGCTGTCTATAGGTATTTGTTCAAGAAAGGCAAATTCACATTGACAAGCCCCTAATTTCTGTCAAGTGCTATACCAGATAGACTGATTCACACTTAGTAACTCATTTTTCCCTCATCTTAACCTTATCAGAAACACTTTCTGGGGTGAAATGTAAACTCCAGGAAAGGTTTACAGCAGGTTCATTTTATTTCTATGGTGCCAAGCTCTCATGTAATGATATCACAAGAAACAAAGAGATTGAGAGAGTAAGGAGCCAAGCTTTTAGTAGAAAAAATAAGCTTAAGTGTTGCCCTGTCTGTAATTTGCTCTCTTGAAACCTTCTCTTGGTCTTTTCCTTTCTGAGAGTTTTCCTTTTCTCTTGGACTACTTCTTTCTTTCCCATAAGTCAACAATTTTTGAAGCTGCATTCTATATTGCAGAACTCCAAACACCAACCAAGGTTAGGCTCAGGGGACAAATGGGATCTAATTAAACTAAAGAGATTCTGCACATCAAAAGTAACTATGAACAGAATAAACAGCTAAAGAGGTTCTGCATAGCAAAAGAAACTATGAACAGAATACACAGACAACCTACATAATGAGAGAAAATATTTCTAATTATGCATTTGACCAAGGTCTAATATCCAGAATCTATGAGGAACTTAAACAAATTAACAAGAAAAAAACAAATAGCCCCAGCCCCATTAAAAAGTGGGCAAAGGACACAAACAGACTCTTTTCAAAAGAACATAAACATGTGGCCGACATGCATATGAAAAAATCCTCAACATAACTAATCATTAGAGAAATGCAAATCAAAACCACAATGAGATACCATCTCATACTAGTTAGAATGGCTATTATAAAAATTCAAAAATAACAGATGCTGGCAACATTGTGGAGAAAAGGAAACACTTATGCACTGGTGGGTAGGAATGTGAATTAGTTCAGCCATTGTGGAAAGCAGTTTGGAGATTTCTCAAAGAATTTAAAACAGAACTACCATTAGACCCAGCGATTTGATTATTGGGTATATAACCAAAGGAATATAAATTATTATATCATAAAGACACATGTACATGTATGTTCATCACAGCATTATTCACAATAGTAAAGACATGGAATCAACATAAATGCCTATTAATGGTAGACTGGTTAAACAAAAAGTGGTACACACGTGCCATGGAATACTAGACAGCCATAAAAAGAATGAGATAACGTCCTTTTTCAGCAATATGGATGATGCTGGAGGCCATTATCCTAAGTGCACTAACATAGGAACACAAAACCAAATATCACATGTTCTCACTTATAAGTGGAAGCTAAACATTGAGCACACATGGACACAAAGAAAAGAACAACAGATACTGGGGCTTATTTGAGGGTGGAGAATAGGAGGAAGGTGAGATTCAAAAAACTACCTATCAGGCACTGTGCTACTGTGCTTATTACCTGGGTGATGAAATAATCTGTATACTAAACCCCCATGACACACAATTTACTTATAGAACAAACCTGCACCTGCACTCCTGAAACTAAAATAAAAGTTATAAAAAGACTACTAGATCTATTTCTAATCACTTCCAATATTTTTGGTTACAGTGAACTATACAGTATTTTTCAGGTTTGTCCAGAGAAACATAACCAATAAGAGATCTATGTCTATAGATATATAAACACACACATTTTGTAAGAAATTGGCTCATGCAATTTTGGATGCTGAGAAGTCCCATGATCTGCAGTTTGCAAACTGGAAACTCAAGAAATCTGACAATGTAATTCCAGTTCAAGTCTGAAGCCCTAAGAAGCAGGGGAGCTGATGGTGTACACCCTGGTACAAGGCAGGAGAAGACAGGTTCAGCTCAAGCAGGCAGGTAGTAAAATTAAAAATAAAAATAAGCTAATTTCTCCTTCTTTTACCATTTTGTTCTATTCAGGCCATCAAGAGATTGGATAGTACCCACCCACATTGGGGAAGATAATCTAATTTACTGAGTAAATTCAAATGCTAATCTCATCCAGAAACACCCTTATAAACACACCTTGAAATAATGTTTAATCTGAGCATGCTGGGTTGCAGTCAAGTTGACATATAAAACTGACTATCACATATGCCACATGTTAGTACAGTTTCAAGATCTCAAATGTGCTGAAAACTACAATAGTCATTTAACTATATACTGAAAATTTCCAAAGCCTAGAATATACACATACACATTCATTACTTATATATAGTAATTAAAGCTACAACTATAAGTGACATCAACCAGAGAGAGGCTTAAAACAATAAGTACTACACTTGGCTGAACATTAGAATCACTTCATGATTTTTTTAAAAAAATGTAGATGCCCAGACTCCACCTAAAACAATTAAATCAGAATCTCTGAGGGAGATTGATATGGTTTGGCTCTGTGTCCCCACCCAAATCTTATTTTGAATTGTAACCTCACATGTCGAGAGAGGGACCTGCTTGGAGGTGACTGGATCATGGGGGCTGTTTCCTCCATGCTGTTCTTGTGATGGTGAGTGAGTTCTCATGAGATCTGATGGTCTAAAAGTGGCACTTCCTATTTTGCTCTCTCTCCCAACACCAAATAAGATGTGCCTCCTTTCCCCTTTAACTTCTGGCAGGACTGTAGGTTTCCTAAGGCATTCACAGCCATGTGGAACTCTAAGTTAATTAAACCTCTTTTGTTTGCAAATTACCCAGTCTCAGGGAGTTCTTTATAGCAGTGTGAAAACAAACTAATACAGAAATTTGTTACTGGGAGTGTTGTACTGCTATAAAGATAACCTGAAAATGTGGAACTAACTTTGGAACTGGATAACAGGCAGATGTTGAAACAGTTTGGAGGGCTCAGAAGAAGGCAGGAAATTGTGGAAAAGTTTGAAATTTTCTAAAGACTTGTTAGATGGCTGTGACCAAACTGCTGATAGTGATATGGACAATGAAATTTAAGCTGAGGTGGTCTCAGATGGAGATGAGGAACTTGTTGGGAACTGAAATAAAGGTGACTCTTGTCATGCTTTAACAAAGAGACTGGTGGCATTTTGCCCCTGCCCTACCTAGCTATCTGTGGAACTTTGCAATTGAAAGAGATGATTTAAGGTATCTGGGAGAAGAAATTTCTAAGGAACAAAGCATTCAAGATGTGACCTGGCTTTTTCTAAAAGTGTACAGTAACATGCATTCACAAAGAAATGTTTTGAAATTGGAATTTATGTTTAAAAGGGAAGCAGAGCATAAAGGTTTGGAAAATTTGCAGCCTGACCATGTGGTAGTAAAGAAAACCCCGTTTTCTGGGGAAAAATTCAGGTGCAAGCCAGCTGCAGAAATTTGCATAAGTAACAAAGAGCTGAATGTTAATAGCCAAGACAATGGAGACATTGTCTCCAAGCCATTTCAGAGATCTTCATGGTAGTCCTTCCCATCACAGGCCCAGAGGCCTAGGAGGAAAAAATGATTTCATGGGCCAGGCCCGGGGTCCTGCTGCTGTGTGCAGCCTCAGGACATCATGCCCTGTGTCCCAGCTGCTCCAGCTCCAACCATGACTAAAAGGGGCCAAGGTACAGCTTGGGCCATGGCTTTGAAGGTGCAATCCCTAAGCCTTGCTGGATTCCATTTGGTCTTGGGCTCGAGGGTGCACAGAAGACAAGAGCTGAGCTTTGAGAGTCTCCACCTAGATTTCAGAGGATGTATGGAAATGACTGGAAGTCCAGGCAGAAGTCTGCTGCAGGGGCAGAGCCATCATAGAGGACCCATACTAGCGCAATGCAGAGGGTAAGTGTAGGGTTAGGGTCCCCACACAGAGTCTCTGCTGGAGCACTGCCTAATGTTCGAAGAGGGCCACCATCCTCCAGACCCTAGAATGGTAGGTCCACCACAGTTTGCACTGTGCACTTGGAAAAGCTGCAGGCACTCAGCCCACAAAAGCAGCTGTGGGGGCTGTACCCTGCAGAGCCACAGGGGCAGCCATCCAAGGCCTTGGGCACCCACCCCTTGCATCAGCATGCCCTAGACATGAGACATGGTATCAAAAGAGATTATTTTAGAGCTTAAAGATATAATGAATGCCCTGCAAGGTTTAGAACTTGGATGGAGCTTATGGCCCCTTTGCTTTGGCCAATTTCTCCCATTTGGAATGGGAACATTTACCCAATGCCTATACTCCCATCGTATCTCAGAAGTAACTAACTTGTTTTTTTATTTTACAGGCTCATAGGCAGAAGGGACTTGCCTTGTCTGAGATGAAACATTGGACTTGGACTTCTGAGTTAATGCTGAAATGAGTTAAGACTTTGGCGGACTGTGGGAAGGCATTATTGATTTTGCAGCGTGAGAAGGACATGAGATTTGGATGAGGCCTGGGGCAGAATAATATGATTTGGCTTTGTGTCTCCACCTAAATCTTATCTTGAATTGTAATCCCCACATGTCAGTGGAGGGACCTGGTAGGAGGTGATTGGATTATGGGAGGGGTTTCCTCCATCCTGTTCCTGTGATAGTGAGTTCTCATGAGATCTGATGGTTTAAATGTGGTACTTTCCCCTTCACTCTCTCCTGCCACCATGTAAGATGTGCCTTGCTTCTCCTTTATCTTTAACCATGATTGCAAGTTTCCTGAAGCCTTTCCAGCCATGTGAAACTGTGAGTCTATTAAATCTCTTTTGTTTCTAAATTACCCAGTCTCAGAGAGTTCTTTACAGCAGCGTGAATATGGACTAATGCAGAGATGTTTGACTGCTGTTAATTTTTTTAAAGCTTTACTATTCAGCAATAGTAGGGGCCAAGGTACAGCTTTACTATTCAGCAAAAGGGGCCAAGGTATAGCTTGGGCCATGGCTTTTGAAGGTGCAATCCAAGGTTTGAGAGCCACAAACCTTGGCTTTCTGATTTCATTCTCATTTCACATGAAAATCAGAATTCTCTTCTTATTATTTATCCTTTGGGAACTCCACCATTTAAATACTATATTGAAGATGATAAACAGGCAAAAGAGAAATGTAAATCAAGGGATGAGATGGTTTAAATCTGAAATTAGAAAATTGTGACTGAAAGGATAATGAATATTTTTGAGTCTGTTAGTACTGGTAGTTTAATAAGGGTATGGATTTGGGAGGAGTATTTAAAGATGAAGGACATTTGAACATTTGTAAATGCTCATAGGAAAGATCCCGCACAAAGGGAGAAATTGGAGGTATGATAGAGAAAAGAGATAACCCATCCTTAAGGTCTCAGAGACTGGAAGAAGACTTAGATCTAGACTACAGGAAAGAACAAAAAAAGAGAATGTCTCCCTTCCTTCCTATAACAGGAGAAAAATGAAAAACATAGACCCCAAGGCAAAGTATACAAGATTTAAAGAAGGTGAAGATGTTCTAAGAGGGTGGCTTGTCTTTTTTCTCTAAAGTAGGATCTGATGCTGTGTGTGAACAGAAAATGAACCCACTTTATTTATAATGAACATTTTCTAAGAATTAACTAATTTAATTATTAAAATAACTCAATGAAGAGGTACTACTCTGTTCAGTTATAGATGAGGAAACAGATTAGAGTGTGAAGTGCTCTCCTTTGACATCAGACGGACATCATTCTAAATCTATGCCATAACTTATTCACCTTAAGAAAGTGACTTAACCTTTTTCAAACTCAATATATTACTGGTAAAATTGAGATAATAATACAGCCTTCCCCAGAGAGTCACTGGGCAGAAAAATATTTCATTGCACAATACGCAAATATTTATAGACTTCTATTATGTGCAAGGCGCAGTTCTAAGTATTGGGAGCTACAGCAATCAATGGAATAGGCAAGGTGTTTTCATGGGGTTTATATCCCAGAGGAAGAGAATAATACATTAGTTTACGAATTTCCTATACTAAGGAAGTTTTCTCTGAAATTTTAAACACTTGCAACTTCAGAAACACATCATTCTACAAGATAATCTCATCCTCAAGTGATGCTTCCATTTCACATTGAGGTACCTCCTTTATAAAACAGCCCCACTTTATCATTTTCATCACAGCAACCAAAATAAGCATTCATGGTGTTGGAAAAAGTGGCCTCTTCTCAATATCTGAAGTAAAACTCTGAATTTGGTACTTTTTAAAGCAAGGGAGAATTTCTGTACTTCTGTCTTTTAAATCAAAACAGAGAGACCATCTTGGATTTTGGTAAAGACGTGATAGGGTTTTGGTAAAGAGACTGACCATAACCAAAAGATGTTTGATGTAGCTATATTAATATTCAAAAAAGGAGACTTTAAGGAAAGAATCATTACTGGGAATAAAGAATAATAATTCATAAAGATAAAGCAATTGACTATAATCTTAAATTTGTTTGTACCTAATAACATAGCTCCAAAATTTATAAAGTAAAAATTGACAGACCTAAGGAGAAATAGACAAATCCATAACTATAGAAGACTTAGACATACTTTTATCAGTATTTGATAATCAGTAAGAATGTGAAAGGATAGGGAAATTCAGTAGATATGGAAAATATAAACAAAAGAATATATTAGACAGAATTGACATATTTAGGACATCACATCCAACAATGAGGAATTTACATTTAATTTCAAAATGCATGTTTAACAAAATTGCCAATATGATATGTCATAATGCAATCTGCAACAAGCTCACAGAAAATATTTTCTAACCACATTTAAATAAAGTTAGGAATTGACTGAAATAGAGAGATAACAAGAACTAGAAACCAGAAAATTCCTAGTTTCCTGGAATCAAAAAAATATTTTCTAAATGATGCATGGTATAAGACAGATATTGAAATAAATTTTAAAATACTTTAGAACAATGAAATTAAACATAAAACATTCCAAAATTTGTGCAATGCAGCTACAATATATAGAGAGAATGTTATGGCTTTAACTTTCAACTTCTCTATGATAGAAAATAGAAAGTTTGAAAATAAATTTGTTTATGCTCTTCTTTTAGCAAGTCAAACCTAAAGATATAGAAGAAAGAAAATAATAAGGATGATAAATCAGTAAAATAGAACACAAACATCCAAGAGAAGCAAACTTTAAGCTTTTAAAAATGTTAACAAAATTTATTAACTCTCTATCAAGACAGAGCAAGGGAAAAAGGAAGAGCTAACACAAGTCAGGATATCAGAAATAGCAAATGGTAGCATTACCACTATTCCTACCTGTATCAAAAAGGTAACAAAAGAATTTTTAAAAACTTTTCAGCAATAAATAAGAAAATTTAAATGAAATATCCAAATCTTTCAAAATAAAACTGCAGGAAGAGAGATGAAAGCATATAGAAAATATGAATTATTTGGTATCAAGTAAAGAAATTAAACTTACCATTTAAAAAACATCCCTAGAAAGACCCTAGGTCTAGATATCTTCATGAGTGAATTATGTGAAATGTTCAAAAAATAAATAATATCAATCCCACAACACTATTTCTGCTAATAGGAAAAGAAGAAATATTTCCCAATTCATTTTAGGAGGCCAGTATCACCTTGATACCCATACCCAATGAAGACATTATAGGAAAGTAAAATTACCAAGGAATTTTTCTGGAAAGCATAGAGGCAAAAATCCTAAATAAAATATATGTCAATCAAATTCAGTGATATTTAGCGGGGGGAAAGATAATACATTATGACCAAGACAGACCTATTCTATGAATTAAAGGCTATTTTAACAATAAAAATAAACCTGATGTATCACATGAACACAAAAATAAGGAGAAAAATCGTATAAACATTTTGATAGATAGAATAAAATAAAATAAATAAAATTATTTCACAAAAGTCACTACCTACTTTAATAATAACAATAAAATCTCTTGGCAAACTATAAATAGAAGGAATTTACTTTATCTTTTAAATAATATTGATACACTCTAAACACATGAATGGCAAAGCAAAAAACCTCAGTCATAGAAGAGTACACAGCGCCGGTTTCCATTTATATAAATATAAAAACAGGTAAAACTAATCTATGCTATTAAAAGTCAGGAGATTAATCAATATTTTGACTTGCAAAATGTGGGCTTCTGAGCTGCTAATCATGTTAAGTTTATTGGGTGGATATGTTCAGTTTGTGAAAATCAATCAAGCTGTCCACTTTATGATGTATACACTTTCCTGTAAGTATATTTATTAGACCTCAATAATCAGGCTACAGGAATGAGACAATGATGCATTTTATCATCACTTCTAGTAAATATTTACTAGAAATTACAGGTCATCCAATGAGGTAAGAATGAAAACATCATTAAGAATTGCAAAGAAAAAAATAAAAGTGTCATTTTTAATAAGGGACATGATTGTGCATAAAGACTACCTAAACAATGTTCAGAAAAACAACTTAGAATAAGCAAATTAAGAAATTTTACTAGACACAAGGTCAATGTACAAAAATAAATTGTATTTCTTATAGCAGCAATAATAAAAAATAAAATTTTAAAATAATTTATAATACCACAAAATCAAATATTTAGAAATATATATTTAAAAAGATACATACGAACTCTGAAAACTAAATGGTATCATTGAGAAATATTAAATAATAACTAAATAAACATAACAATACACTGTTTTGGGATTTCATTATTAAATGCCATTCAGATATCAATTATGTCTATGGATTTAATGAAACCATTAAAATGCCTATGGATTTAATGAAATTTGTCTATGGATTTAATGAAATTTGTCTATGGATTTAATGAAACCACGTGATAGCCAGTCTCTAAAATGTTTGTCATTGACCCTGACCTCCTGACACTCACACACCATTTGGTGTGCTCTCCTACGTTATACTATAGTTGGTCTGTGTGACCAATAAATTTCTATAGAAGTGATTGTTTGTGACTCCAGAGATCAGATTTTCAAAGACTCTGCAGTTTCCATCTTGGTTGCTTTCTCTCCTTTTCTTTCTCATTGATCACTCACTTTGAGAGAAGCAAGCCACCACATTTTGAGGGCACCCACACAGACATCCCCATAGAGAGCCTAGCCAATAGTCAGTGGGGAACTAAGTGAGTTAACAGTGAACCTTATTGGAGGTGGATAGTCCAGCCTCAGCTAAGCTTTTATATAAATGCAGCATCAGCTGACAGCTTGGCTACAACCTCATGAGAGATGCTATGCCAGAACAACCAGATGTTTGAATATTTGAGATAATAATTGTTCGTTGTTTTGAGATCCTAAATTTTGGGGTGATTCACCATGCCACAACAGATAAGTAGTATAAATTCCAATCAAAATCTCAGAAGTTTTTGGTGAAAACTTAGAAGCTGATTCTACAATTAGTACAGAAATACAAGGGGCAGAGAATAGCCAAAGCAATCTTAAGAACAAACTTCAAGTACTGACATGACCAGGTATCAAGACTCATCACAAATTACAGTAACTAAGACAACGTGGTACAGGTGCAATGACAGACAAATTGTTTAAAGGGACAAAATGGAGAGGTCACAAGCAGATCCACACATTATAGCCACCTACTTTATGACAAAGGTGACCTTCCAGTGAAATGGAGAAAGAATGGTCTTTCCAACAAACGTTACTGGGTCAATTTGATGTCCTTACCAGAAAAAAAAGTGTATCTGGACCTCTATATCATTCACACACACACACACAAAAAACAATTTCATATGGATTGCAGATCTAAATGTAAACTATAAAACAATATATATTTTAGAATAAAATATAGAACATCTTTATGGCCTTGGAGTTGGCAAATATTATATTTTTAAAGAATTTTTTAAAATTACAGTTCATGACGGGAAAAAATTAACTGAACCACATTAAAATCAAGTATATTTGTCCCACAAAAAACAAAGAGTAAAACTTAAAACTGTGGAGTCTGTTATTTGTATTGTATACGTCCAACAAAGGACTTATATTGATTCTATAAAAAGCTTTCCTACATATCAACCCAATTGAAAATTTGGGCCAAATACTTGACACTTCACAAATGAGGGTATCTAAATGTCCAGTACACAGACACAAAATTCTCTCCAGCTATTTTTTATAAGAAAATGAACATTAATGCCACAATTTTTAAATCATTACACCTCCACTAAAAAGACTAAAAGCAATAAAGAATACAATAGGAAAACTTCAAAATTCCTGTTGAGAGTATAAATTGGTACAATCATATTGGAAAAATTTAGCAGTAGCTACTGAAACTGAGCATATGCATGCCATGTGATGCAGCGATTCTAACTATATAATCAATAGAAATGTATACACACATATATTCACAAAAAGCATGTATGAAATAATATATAAGCAGTGCTCATAGTAGCCCTTTTTATGGTAGCCAAAAACTAGAAAATCTTCAATCCCATAACAATACTACAATGAGTAAAGAAATCGTGATATTTTATACCATCAAAATCTATAGAGCAACAAGAATGAACGTTCTACAAATACCACAAAACATGGTTGATTCTCACTAATACGACACTGAGCAAAAGAAGACACAAAAGTGTACATACTGCATATGTACATTTACATAAAATATGAAAAAAGGCAAACTATATGTTAAAGTCAGAAGAATGGTGACCCATGCATGATGAGCTTCTCAGGTAGTGTTAATGTTAGGTTTAATTGAGAATGTTCATTTTGTAAAAATTAATTGAACTATATGCTCATAATATGTTCATTTTTCTATATGTACACTCTACCTCAACAAAAATTTTTAGAAATTGGAAAATTACTGTAATTTCCTTCAGTTTTGTTCAGAAAAAAAAAAAAAAGACATCGTGGTTTCTCACAAACTGAAAATGCGGGCCCATACCTCATATTGCCTAAATATTTTTGCCTTATTTTTAGCCATTTCTATAAAAGTAATATGTCTTTATTAATAAACTAGTCTTAAGAATACAGTAAAGGTTTAAGTGTTTTCTCAATTCAAAGGATTTCCATGTAATCATTTTTTATTAATTAAACCTTTCACCATCTATAAAATGATATGTGATTAATGTTAAAAAATGTTTAGACTGAAAAAACAGACAAAATAATATGACCAGTCTGACAAAAAGCTTATCATGTCTCACGTAGGAAACCCAATTCCACTACCTACAGAGAATAGCTTATTTTCTTTGATATTTCTTAAAAAAAAAAAAGCACTCAAAATGATCTTTATCTGTGTTTCCAGAATCAACTCACTTTATTCTCTATTTCATTTATTAAGAAACTGACATTTGAGTGCTTATTATGTTCCAGGCACTATTTTATATTATATATCAAAGAGGTAAAAAGAGAGGAAAGGTCCTTCATCCAGTGTGATTACAATCTAATGGAAATGACCTATCATGAACAAAACCACATAGACGGGTATTACATTCCTATTCCCCACCCCAACCCCTGATTCATGGCTAGAAGAAATTCAGAGGATGCTGTTGGCTTTCTTTTGCTATATGCAGCTGAAACTGATCCTAATACATGTAGCAAACATGACAAATATAAGAAGGGATGATGGAGAAAAAAAAGAGGGAAAGTGTTACAAGGTAGCCAAAACAGTCAAAGTAATTCCGGAACAGATATGAAATATTCAATCCTGCCAAAATGAAGATATTTGAGAAGGACTGACTGTATTTCTGCTGACGCTGGTGATAGCTATGGCCAAAATCTTATGGTTAGCTGACTTTGTTGTTATTCTGAATGCATTCCCTGGTATAAGGTGGTATAAAAAATGTGTATTATCTAATAAATACAAGCCAAATCTTTTGAGAAAATGGATTCATTCACTGAAAATCCAGATTAATCCTACTACAAAGAAAAGTCGTGTTGGACTTGAAGATATCAGATAAGTAATTCTTAAGCCTAAGCCTCTGAAGATATCATATTTGTGTTATTTTGAGGTACAGTATTTTCATTATTGTACTAGTCAGCTCAGACAGCTCTAAAAAAATATCGTGGACTGGGTGGCTTAAACAACAAAAATTTATTTCTCATACTTATGAAAACTGGTAAGTCTGAGATCAGGGTGCCAGCATTGTCCAGATCTGGTGAGTACTCTCTTCCTGGCTTGTAGACAGCTAACTTCTAACTGTGTCCTCATGTAGCAGAGAGTGAGGGAGAGAAATCTGTGTCTTTCTCTTCATATAAGGCCACTAATCTTATCAGATTAGGACCACATTCTCATGACCTCATTTAACCTTAGTTGCCTCCTAAAAGCCCTAGCTCCAAATATAATCAATTTGGGGGATTAGAGCTTCAATATATGAATTTTGGGGGGACACAATTTCATCCTTAACAATTATGCTTTGTAAGTTTAAAATATAGAGGTAAAGCTACAAGTGATGACAGCAGTATAACTATATTCGTGTTTTAAATGCCGATGAGCCTAAGTGTTAGTTAGCTCTGACATCCGCTTGGAAATAAAATAACCATTTGTAAAAATAATATTTTACTAGGTGACCTCAGGAGACATGGCCAATGAATTGATCCTGGCTTTAGTTTTGACCAAAAAGATTCTCAGCTTGACTAAACTATAGACAGGCTTCTTCCCGATCTCCTTTTTCACAGAGCATTTACTTTAGAAAACATGCAACTTTTCTCCCCTGTGAGATGAAATCTTCTCCCAACTTTTTGCCAGTTTTATAACCCCGGGAATGTCTTTTTCAAGGACCTGGGAGTCATCCCTTTGAAATGCAATCATCAAGAAAAATAGTGCTCCAGTTTCTGTGAGAGGTTATGAGTCTAACTTCATATTTGGCAATTAGCAAACACAGATGGCCTAATCCCAGTGATTAACCTCCCTCACTTACTCTCCCAGTACTTTTCCACTAGCTCAAGCAGAACCTAAAAATTCCCCAACCTTTTATTTCAGTGGTTGAGTTCAATCTCTACCCCCTATTGCAATAGTCTTGGATAAAATCTTACTTGCTTGCTTAACTTTCAAGTGCAATTTTTCTTTGACAGTTTAAAATAAAGGCATGAGAATAATCTATAATATATAAACAAACCATGGCAAATCCTATGTTATTATCTTGCTGAGCAGGACATTTGATAGCTGTCAGAGGTATAAAAACTTTTAATTTGTTTTTAAATCCCAAGAGAAAAGTGATGCTAGAAGAATGAGAATGGGACGGATGAGAGAAAGGATACCATGGAACTGAAATTTTCTCCTTCACTTTCAGGAGTACACTGAGTAATAATCAATTATGCCAGAAAGGGAAACTAGGTCACTTTACTCAGGGATCAGAAGGAAAAGTCACAAGCATATAAGAATTGTTTTTCACAACAAGATTTTTTATATGGTCTATTATGACATAACAATGCTTATTATCTTTAACATTAAATGATTTTTAAAATGAAATTACTTGTAAATGAAAATCTTCTAAACTTTTCTATAAAGGTATTACTAAAAAAGACTTCATGCTCTTGCTTGTTTCTTATATCAAAAAGAAAGACTAGTTTGACCTTCATATGACTATAACATTATTTGTTTAAAAAGCCTTTATTGAATGAGAAGAGTATCCCTCTTGCTGCTTCTTTTTTCCTGCTCTATATTTTGTCCCCACACCACAAACATGCATTTATTTATCCAAAAGGGAAAAAAATGAAAGTAATAAAATAGAGATAAGATGAAAACTATATTTTATCACTTTATTTTCTCGTTATTCAAGATAAAATACAACAGGCAAACAAGCTTCAAGTTAAATATTAAAAATGCAACAAACCAATAACTTATCATTCTTTTAAGAGACAGAAATTGCTGAGGATCTTTTGATGTTTTAATGGAAAAAATAAATCTAACATGAGCATGATTTAGAAAATATTTCCTCAAAATATTATTCAGTAAATGATTCTACATAACCTCACATTCGTCATAAGGCATGGCTATTTTCTTAGGCATAATTAAATGCCACCTCAACAAACAATCTTATTTCCTAAACTACCTTTTTTGGGTCAGGTTTCATTTTAGCAGTGAGGCACATCCCAGTTTCTCTCTTATAGGAAGCTGTATTTTCACTTTTTCATTTATCTACGAGTCTTGTGGATGAATAAATGAATTATCTACTCTGCTTCTAATTTTTAAATTGTCATTTCCATTTCCCAACTAAATTATCAAAAATTATTACATGTCTCCCCAAAGTCATTCAATGTGTATCTCACATTTGGTCAAATAAACGTGTGAGGAAAATTCTCATGAAAGTACAAGATTTTTCTTTCCTTTAAATCATGTTTTTAAAAGTTAACTGCTTGATGTAAAGACCAATTTCAATTTTTTAATGTTTATTCCCATTTTTCTTGGCACAAAAATAAAAATAAAAGGGTACCCAGTCTATGTTAGAGTAAATTAACTTTGTTCTGTTCCATTCTCCAATTACTTTCTCAGTGTTAAACTCTCAACACTTAAACTGGTAATTAACTGGTTTTCCTATAGGAATGCTGCTGTTGAAGAAATTACTTTCAGAAGAAATTATAAGCAGTGAATCTGCTAATAGAAACTATACAGAAATATTTAACAACTATCATTTGATCAGAAAAGTTCCTAAAGTGGGTTTATTAGTGTTACTAGTATTTCAGCATTGAGGTTAGCGGCTGACATTAATAAAGAGATGCCCGAGAATGATTATGAACCTAGCTGGAGGCAAGTTTGCTATTGGGACATCAGTAATCTCAGCACTACATTACTGGCTAGGGAAGTAGGACAGTAACATTCAAGAGGTTAAAGTAGGTCTCTTTTTTATTTGTGCTTAATGAAGCCATCAGCTATAATCCAGTAGCACAGGACTGCCTTTTGTATGTTGTCTTCCATTGTATAAAGTGGCACTCATTGACGAAAGGGTTTAAAGTGAATTCCTTAATAGGAGACAAAACTAATGCAAATAGAATTTGTTTACTTGTACAGGGGTTTTTTTTCATATTCAACAAGACTCCAAAACAGGGTATTTGTATTCTACTTTAAACTGAATTATATTGGCATATCTTAGAGAAATGACCTAAACAGCCTTTTCAAAGTGGTGATATATACAACTACACAAATTCACTGTAGTACCACATATTAGACATCATAGGACAAGACTTGAAATTTTTATACAACCCAAGGAATACTGCACTATAAATTAGGTTCACTCTCTTCGTCATAGATGTGATGTGGAAATATACTATTAGGCATTGGCCTCAGAAATAGAATATAGTCATGACACATGAGAAACAAGGGCGTGGAGAAATGACCCTTTTAGAATACATAAGAAAAATGTGAATGGTAACTTCGGAGAAAATTTACATGTAAGTTTGTAGCATATACACTTAGACTAAGCTCAATGTCACAAGACATTTGATACTATTATAATTAATCACAGTTATTAGTAACCAGAATGCCAGATGGATTTCCCAGAGAATTTCAACCCTCATTCCAGGCCTTAGGAAGCCCGAAGTATTTCTTATTCTTCTGAAAATCCACTTGGAGCTTATTCTATAGTTTTATTCATTGGCATAGCTGGCAATATAATAATATTGCTTATCACATCAACTGAATTATGACCCATTCTCCCTATCACCCAAAATGTTCCATTTCTTTCATGCACCAAGCTCTTTACTACATCATCGTTTGTGCACATGCTAGTCCTTCTGTCTAGTGCGACGATTTGAATTTTCCACCTATCAGTCCCCTAGATATGCCCATGCCCTAACCCTTAGGACCTCCAAAGTGTCCCTTCTTTTTAAAGGAGGTTTAGCAGATATAATTCAGAATCTCAAATTAATTCATCTTGGATTTAGGATGGGTCCTAAAAATGACAGTTTTCTTAAAAGAGAAAGGTAGAGGGGGACTTGAAACACAGAGATACACAGGGCAGAAGACACTATGAAGACAGAGGCTGAGACTGGAGTGATATATCTACAAACCAAGGAACATCAGGCTGCCCGAACTGCAGGCTGCTACTGGTGAGGCATGGACCCCATTCTCCCTCACAGCCTCCAAAGAGAACCAACACTGCTTACACCTTCCTGTGGGATGTCTAACCTCCAGAATTGTGAAAGAATGCATTTCTGTTGTTTCAAGCCATCAGGTTTGTAGTTGTTACAGCAGTGCTAAGAAACTAATAGAGTGGGACACTTTCTCTCTCTTCATGGATAGTCTTTGCTTCAGGTCTCTGTGGAAAAGCTTCCTTTTCAGAGTGGCTTTCCTTAACCATACCATTAAAATAGATCGCTTAATTGATTATTCACTATCACTGACTCTGTTCATTTTTACGGCATTCATTACAGTTATAACTACATTTTTACCTATTATTTCCTGACTTCCACACTCTTTGAGCTCTACAAAACTCTACAAAATCTCTTTTTGTTTTCTTTCTTTCACTGAACATAGTTTATCCGGCAACTTGTACATGCTTAACACATAATTGGGCTCAACAATTGTTGTTGAATACATAAATGTACTAATAAATGAATGTTACCTATGAAATTCAGCCCATTTCTGCTTTAAAAATTAACAATAAAAATAAAGCACACCTAGAACATTCACAAGCAGAGTGGAATTTCCAACATTAAAGAGTGATGGAAGGCAAGAGAGATGGATTACGTTACCTACTACGCAGCACCAAAAAATCTTAAATCTTAGATATTTGTGCTGCTAAAAATCAAATTATACCATTTTAAAATTAGATAAAATACGGAGTGCCATCCTGCTAGGTGTATACAGACCAGAAGGAAATTTAGTTGGGAAAATACTTGTTTTTCCAAATTCTGGTGTTTTATTACAATCAAAGAAGAGGAAAGCAAGATCTTCTTTGCCTTCAGACTCTATTTTAGATTTGTTTATGTTTTATGGATTTAATTCAACACTTCCACATAGATGTTTTTATATTACATGAATTTAATAATACACTAAACTTATTTTTGTCTCCTATTATTGAAAAGTACCAAAGCTCCTTTCTGTTTTGTTTGATTTTACTGTAGAGTTTTGCTTTTTCTAGAGATACTTTTCATTTAACAGCTTCTGTTAAGTGTCAGGCTCCACTTTGTTCCATATAATTATTGTTTTCAAATTTCAATTTGTATGTTTGTCTCTTAAGGCATTGGTGAAATCTCAGATTTTATATTAAGTATAAAGGAGAATAAATTCTAGAAAACACGTATTCCAAAAATGGAGTGTTTGTTCCCTACCATTTTCCACACTTCTCTGAATTTTAGTTCTGTTTAGTTGGGAGGCTGTGATTTTACTTTCATCTGTGAACCTCATGCATGAAAGCAGCACATTAAATTGTAGAAATACAAACAGATCGTGTGATCATTCCAGGAGCCAGGCCTGAGGTCCTGCGTGAGGGTGTTGGGAGGTCACCACAGATTCATCTCAGACTGTGATCAGTATCAAGGATGGAGTTAAATTACTCAGTCCCTGGGTTGGGTGAGGTGATTCAAATGGATGACTGTGTGGTCTCCTGAGTACACTGAAGCGACAGGCTGGTGGCTATGTTCCCCAAATTGGATGCAGAAAACAAGGGCAGAGTGGCTTCGACCCCTTACCTTTGAAGCAGCCACGTCAGAAAGCAGAAGAAAACAACATTTCTGAAGGCATTGTCCAAGGTTGATCTCATCACTGAACGATTTCAAGCCTTAAGCACCAGGACAGAAGGAGGGTGGAGGAAGGGATCAGAGGAAACAGGCTATAGGTTTGCAAAAATGTGTGAAACCATGAAATCAAAAAAGCAAAATGACTACTGCATACTTGTGACTCAAATCTTCAGTTTTCCTAGTTCTTCTAGAAATACAAGTCAGGTTAGTTTGTTTATCCTTTCTGTCAGCATGGATCAAGCCCCTAAAATGTGTTAAGTATTGTCAGAGCAGGACAATATCTTACTCTCAAGTGTGACAGGAACAGAAACAAAGCAGCAGTTTTAGCTAAGGGTCAGTGATAGACTGGAGGTAAATTAATAGCCTCCAGGCTATGATTCACCATTTGGAACATTATACGTAATATTTTTTTTATTACATTATATGTAATTTTTTGTTATAAGCTGTTTGAATTTTTCAAAAATTTCATACATGCAATGGAATATAGATATGTATATACACATATAATACAGATGCTAAAGTATAAAGAGTAATAATAATAATAATAAACAAATCCCTGTGTGCCTACCACCCACCTTACTGTCTTTCCTTTGAGGTACCATGTGCTCTTTCCTGAAGCTGTCTCTATCCCTGTTTGACAGAGGGAACCCCTTTACTGAACTTTGTGTTGATCATAGCCTTCTTGTCCTTCATCACTTTATCTCCATGTATGTATACTTAAAGAATAATAAATGGAATTAAACTGAATGTATTCTTCTGTCACCTTTTTTTACATTCATTGCCATAGGAGTTTTTTCACTACTAAATATTATTCCATTATGAGTATATTACAAATGTTCTCTTCTCCAGCTGGCGCTTATTGAGGTGCGTCTTTGTTTGAAATAGAAAAATGCAATGTTGCTGTGAACATTCTTTTACATGACTTCCGGTGGTACATAGCCGAGAATGGATGTATACCTTGCACAGAATTGCTGGTTTGTACAACAAAAGCACATCATCAGCTTTAATAGATATGGCCAAATTGCTTTCCAAAGTACTAATTTATGCTCCCCACCAGTATACTAGAATTTCCAGGGCTCTAGATCTTTGTCAATGTTTGAGATTGTCAGAGATGCATTTCTGCCAAGCTGGGGAGTATAAAATGTTACCTCATTGTGGTTTCATTTTGTAAATATTTTTATGATTAATAAGTTCAACATGTTTTATTATGGGAAATCTTATTTCTTCTTGGCAATCCCTCTTCATGTCTTTTGTCTTTCTTCCTATTGAGTTGTGTTTTAATTATTAATTTTTAAAGTTTCTTTATGTTTAATCTTTTATTGGTCAACATTTATTTAATCATTAAAGTGAAGGGAAACCAGATTTAGAGTAGAAAAATCTTCTCAGGCCATTTTGAGAAATATGCTAAGCATGTGAATCTTTATTTGGAGAAAATAAAGTTAAATACATTTAAAAAAACTTAGATATTTCTTTTCTCAAAATTCCTTTTGGTCATGTGACAACTATAGGTTTCTCTTGGTCCTTCCCCCATGCAGTGCTCAGTCTCATACTTTCTGCCTGACTCATTTCTTTTGTAGCCCTTTCACTATTATGACATCCCTCTTCTTTATTGGGTAGAGAAAGGAGTTCTCTAATCTTAACCCTAAACACAGGTACCTAGCGTGTCACCTCCTAAAATATTTTCACCTTGTTTTAAAACATTTAAAGAGTGCTTTTTGCACATCAGTGACTGTTCTGTTAAGAAAAATACATATATTTAAAACTTAGAAATAAGGCAAAGCAAAAGCAGAATACCCTGTCAGTTTTATGGTAGAGCATTGTTACACTATTTGATTATTTAATTATATAAAAATGCACCTATGATTATTTATAATTAATTTTAAAATTATTATTAATCAAAAGAGGTAAGTTGCAACTTAACTTGTAGCTTTTTGTATGATTGAGATGCAAGTACTTTCTGTTCAGTAGCAAAGACAATCCCGAACTGTTACAGGCCATTGCCCTGGAAGGCATTAAACAGTCACATACCTAACCTAGCCATCATTCCTCAACAATCTTTCTCTAGTGCCTATACAGCTTTCTGCCTATAATTCTCTTTAGCACCAGCTTGATCATTCTGCGAGCTCCCTCATTAATTAGTTGAATAAATTCTTGGCATATGTTCACCCTATGTTTTTATGAGAATCATACAATGAGCTTTTTAAAATGAAAGTCTAGCTTTAGAAACACGAACTAACCAAATTCTTATCAAGGTATTTTTTTAAGAACTAAAATTTTCCTTCTCTAACCTGAATTAACACTGCCAGCTTTTAGGATATTACCTTAATAGCTTTTACCCCCCACACCACTTAACACATGGCATACAAGATTTTAAAACAATACAAAAAATAAATACTACATAGAGTTTGCCTTTGCTTTACTTCTAAGCAGTAGATAAAAATTTCTGAATATTCTGTCATTTTTTTCTAATTAAAGTCGAAGTTATTGTTTTTGAAAAAGCAGTCATATAAAGTCCAGAAAACTGTTCTCTCATTCACACTAAAACTGTATTACTAAAGAAAACCATAAGAAAGACAAAGGGAAATAGTGAAAATGCCTACATTCCTCATTATGCTGCTTCTCATTTCTGTAGTACCCACAACTAAGGTCATCTTTGGCCAGTAGGTCTCTGTGGCAATGGTACTAGGCCAGGAACAAAATGTATGGCATAGCACCTTCTTTAAGTATCTACTTTTGGAAACATCACTAGAGCATCAAGCCAAAATAATGTCAGGGAAAGCCATTCATAGGTTTATGACAATCAGCTTTAACAATCATGGATATCATTTTAATTAGAATGGTCATAAGCAAAACCTAAGCTCTCCAGATTATATGCACATGTACTACACATCTGTATATAAACACATATCAACACACATTCATACATTTATATTATAGCAGTCATTTTAATTTATAGTTATATCAATCTACCATATACTGTGAATTTTACTTTTAATTAGATTTGGCTGCAGAAAAGTTACTTAAAATTCGTTAGAATCTTTAATGTATGCATCAAGGTGACACACACCAAAATATCTATTATCCCTCACTTAGCAGTGTTCTTAAGATCATGGGGACATCTATAAAACGTGATATTATAGTAATATAGTATTAGGATATCAGATAAAGAGATGGCATTATTACCAAATGATAGTGTGTGTGTGTGTGTGTGTGTACCCTGTCACACAGATTACTAAGGATAAAATTTTAAAATTGGCTATAAAATATATTTTATAGTTTTCTTGAAACATGCTTACATTCATACATGACTTAATATGTAAAATAAATTTACCTTTTACAGTTTCACATATAATTGTAGGTTATTCACTGAACAGAAAGCATACAAAATACGGCAGATATAGAATATATGATAGTTTACTCTTCACTAAAGAAGTTGTGTAGGCAGAAAAAACAGAAGGCAAAGTTTGTTTTTTTTTTTTCGTTTTATATTTTTATTTGCTTTAGTGACATTTTGCCTGAACAGTAGTATCATGGAATATTTTGTGTATTTACTCAGAGACCCATTTAAAACTATGCTTTTCAGCCAACAAACATATGAAAAAATGCTGAACATCACGAATGATCAGAGAAATGCAAATTAAAACCATAATGAGATATCATCTTACACCAGTCAGAATGGCTATTACTAAAAAGTCCACAAACACCAGATGTTGGCAAGGATGCAGAGAAAGGAAAGGCTTATACACTGTTGGTGGAAATGAAAATTAGTACAATCTTCATAGAAATCACCATGGAGATTTCTCAAATAACTAAAATTAGAACTACCATTTGATCCAGAAATCTCACCCTGGCTATATACACAAAAGGGAAAGAAATCATACCAAAATGATACCTACCTGTATTCATATGTTGATCACAGCACTATTCACAACAGCAAAAATATGAAATCAACCTAAGTGCTCATCAACAGATGATTGGATTAAAAAAGTGGTATGTACACACACACAACACACACACACACACGTGTACACCATGGATTACTACTCCACTATAGAAAATAATAAAATAATGTCTTTTGCGGAACTGGAGGCCATTATTCTAAGTGAAACAACTCAGAAACAGAAAGTCAAATACTGCATGTTCTCACACGTAAGTGGGAGCTAAACAATGTGTACACATGGATATACAGATTGGAAAAATAGACATTGTGGACTCCAAAAGGTGTGAGGGGAATAAAGGTTGAAAAATTACCTATTGATTACAATGTTCACTATTTGGGTGATGTTTTCAGACTTTATTACTACATAATATATACATGTAACAAAATTGCACTTCTACCCCCTAAATCTATACAAATAAATAGAAGATATAAATATAAAATATGCTTTTTGAAGAAAATTCTTCAAATTTAGGAGACTAAAAATCCATGTACATGAGATTTGTTTTCTTTTTTTTTTCTTTTTTTATTATTATTATACTTTAAGTTTTAGGGTATATGTGCACAATGTGCAGGTTAGCTACACATGTATACATGTGCCATGCTCATGTGCTGCACCCATTAACTCGTCATTTAGCATTAGGTATATCTCCTAAAGCTATCCCTCCCCCCTCCCCCCACCCCACAACAATCCCCAGAGTGTGATGTTCTCCTTCCTGTGTCCATGTGTTCTCATTGTTCAATTCCCACTTATGAGTGAGAATATGCAATGTTTGGTGTTTTGTTCTTGCGATAGTTTACTGAGAATGATGATTCCCAATTTCATCCATGTCCCTACAAAGGACATGAACTCATCATTTTTTATGGCTGCATAGTATTCTATGGTGTATATGTGTCACATTTTCTTAATCCAGCCTATCATTGTTGGACATTTGGGTTGGTTCCAAGTCTTTGCTATTGTGAATAGTGGCGCAATAAACATACTTGTGCATGTGTCTTTATAGCAGCATGATTTATAGTCCTTTGGGTATATACCCAGTAATGGGATGGCTGGGTCAAATGGTATTTCTAGTTCTAGATCCCTGAGGAATCCCCACACTGACTTCCACAACGGTTGAACTAGTTTACAGTCACACCAACAGCGTCAAAGTGTTCCTATTTCTCCACATCCTCTCCAGCACCTGTTCTTTCCTGACTTTTTAATGATTGCCATTCTAACCGGTGTGAGATGGTATCTCATTGTGGTTTTGATTTGCATTTCTCTGATGGCCAGTGATGGTGAGCATTTTTTCATGTGTTTTTTGGCTGCATAAATGTCTTCTTTTGAGAAGTGTCTGTTCATGTCCTTTGCCCACTTTTTGATGGGGTTGTTTGTTTTTTTCTTGTAAATTTGTTTGAGTTCATTGTAGATTCTGGATATTAGCCCTTCGTCAGGTGAGTAGGTTGCGAAAATTTTCTCTCATTTTGTAGGTTGCCTGTTCACTCTAATGGTGTTTCTTTTGCTGTGCAGAAGCTCTTTAGTTTAATTAGATCCCATTTGTCAATTGTGGCTTTTGTTGCCATTGCTTTTGGTGTTTTAGACATGAAGTCCTTGCCCATGCCTATGTCCTGAATGGTAATGCCTAGGTTTTCTTCTAGGGTTTTTATGGTTTTAGGTCTAATGTTTAAGTCTTTAATCCATCTTGAATTAATTTTTGTATAAGGTGTAAGGAAGGGATCCAGTTTCAGCTTTCTACATATGGCTAGCCAGTTTTCCCAGCACCATTTATTAAATAGGGAATCCTTTCCCCATTGCTTGTTTTTCTCAGGTTTGTCAAAGATCCGATAGTTGTAGATATGCGGCATTATTTCTGAGGGCTCTGTTCTGTTCCATTGATCTATATCTCTGTTTTGGTACCAGTACCATGCTGTTTTGGTTACTGTAGCCTTGTAGTATAGTTTGAAGTCAGGTAGCGTGATGCCTCCAGCTTTGTTCTTTTGGCTTAGGATTGACTTGGCAATGCAGGCTCTTTTTTGGTTCCATATGAACTTCAAAGCAGTTTTTTCCAATTCTGTGAAGAAAGTCATTGGTAGCTTGATGGGGATGGCATTGAATCTATAAATTACCTTGGACAGTATGGCCATTTTCACGATATTGATTCTTCCTACCCATGAACATGGAATCTTCTTCCATTTCTTTGTATCCTCTTTTATTTCATTGAGCAGTGGTTTGTAGTTCTCCTTGAAGAGGTCCTTCATGTCCCTTGTAAGTTGGATTCCTAAGTATTTTATTCTCTTTGAAGCAATTGTGAATGGGAGTTCACTCAGGATTTGGCTCTCTGTTTGTCTGTTACTGGTGTATAAGATGCTTGTGATTTTTGTACATTGATTTTGTATCCTGAGACTTTGCTGAAGTTGCTCATCAGCTTAAGAAGATTTTGGGCTGAGACAATGGGTTTTTTTAGATATACAATCATGTCATCTGCAAACAGGGACAATTTGACTCCCTCTTTTCCTAATTGAATACCCTTTATTTCCTTCTCCTGCCTAATTGCCCTGGCCAGAACTTCCAACACTATGTTGAATAGGAGTGGTGAGAGAGGGCATCCCTGTCTTGTGCCAGTTTTCAAAGGGAATGCTTCCAGTTTTTGCCCATTCAGTATGATATTGGCTGTGGGTTTGTCATAGATAGCTCTTATTATTTTGAGATACGTCCCATCAATACCTAATTTATTGAGAGTTTTTAGCATGAAGGTTGCTGAATTTTGTCAAAGGCCTTTTCTGCATCTATTGAGATAATCATGTGGTTTTTGTCTTTGGTTCTGTTTATATGTTGGATTACATTTATTGATTTGCGTATATTGAACCAGCCTTGCATCCCAGGGATGAAGCCCACTTGATCATGGTGGATAAGCTTTTTGATGTGCTGCTAGATTCTGTTTGCCAGTATTATATTGAGGACTTTTGCATCAATGTTCATCAAGGATGTTGGTCTAAAATTCTCTTTTTTTGTTGTGTCTCTGCCCGGCTTTGGTATCAGGATGATGCTGGCCTCATAAAATGAGTTAGGGAGGATTCCCTCTTTTTTGATTGATTGGAATAGTTTCAGAAGGAATGGTACCAGTTCCTCCTTGTACCTCTGGTAGAATTCAGCTGTGAATCCATCTGGTCCTGGGCTCTTTTTAGTTGGTAAGCTATTGATTATTGCCACAATTTCAGAGTCTGTTATTGGTCTATTCAGAGATTCAACTTCTTCCTGGTTTAGTCTTGGGAGGGTGTATGTGTCGAGGAATTTATCCATTTCTTCTAGATTTTCTAGTTTATTTGTGTAGAGGTGTTTATAGTATTCTCTGATGGTAGTTTGTATTTCTGTGGGATTGGTGGTGATATCCCCTTTATCATTTTTTATTGCATATATTTGATTCTTCTCTCTTTTCTTCTTTATTAGTCTTGCTAGCGGTCTATCAATTTTGTTGATCCTTTCAAAAACCAGCTCCTGGATTCATTAATTTTTTGAAGGGTTTTTTGTGTCTCTATTTCCTTCAGTTCTGCTCTGATTTTAGTTATTTCTTGCCTTCTGCTAGCTTTTGAATGTGTTTGCTCTTGCTTCTCTAGTTCTTTTAATTGTGATGTTAGGGTGTCAATTTTGGATCTTTCCTGCTTTCTCTTGTGGGCATTTAGTGCTATAAATTTCCCTCTACACACTGCTTTGAATGTGTCCCATAGATTCTGGTATGTTGTATCTTTGTTCTCGTTGGTTTCAAAGAACATCTTTATTTCTGCCTTCATTTTGTTATGTACCCAGTAGTCATTCAGGAGCAGGTTGTTCAGTTTCCATGTAGTTGAGCGGTTTTGAGTGAGTTTCTTAATCCTGAGTTCTAGTTTGATTGCACTGTGGTCTGAGAGACAGTTTGTTATAATGTCTGATCTTTTACATTTGCTGAGGAGAGCTTTACTTCCAACTATGTGGTCAATTTTGGAATAGGAGATTTGTTTTCTAAGTTATAGACTTGCAGCTGCATAAGTGTTCAAATAAAGAACTAATACATTAGCACAATAGAGACAATTCACCAGAAATGCCAAAAACTAAAAAGAACTCTAAAGAGTAATTATGCACACAAGATACCTGCCAGAAGTTCCAAACTGGTTTCGATCAACTATATGTTGTTCTATTCCTCATCAACCCCAAAGGTCACCAGTGGCTAAGAAAGACCCACAGGATGCTGCCAACAGGTCTGAAGGCTTGGTAGACAGTAGGAGAAAATAGAGAAGGTGAAAGGAAGATGGGCAAAAAGAAGAGTGTTAAGAGAGAAAGAAGAAGTATTTGAGATCCTGCCACTGCACTCCAGTCTGGGCAACAGAACAAGATGCTGCCAAAAAAAGAAAAGAAAAGAAGAAGAAGAAAAAAGAAATAACAAACCAAGAAAGGATAAGAAATTTAACTGTGCCAGTAGAATGATCTTCCAATGTCAACCTGACATCATTTAGTAAGAATATTTATGCCTGGTTGTTACATAAACTAGAACTACATGATCTTCATCTTCCCATTCTTTATTCAAAAGAAAATAAAATACTGCAAGTCTGTTTGGACTATTTATCTGTTACATATGAAGAAAGAATATTTTGTATTTAGCTGAATAATGCTAGAAAAGCCACAAGAAAATATGGGTACAATAACTGACATAAATTAACTTTCCATTTCTCCTTAATTAACCATCAAATTTTATAGATATCAGCAAACTTGCACATATGCATAATAAAAATTGGTTATATTTTATCTCTTTCCCTTCATTACTCAATAATATTATACAGCTGATCTACAGTCAGGCTTTCTGCTAGATACTATGATACATAATGAATAAAATCTTGTACCGTGAAGCATACAGCTTATATAAGTAGACATTAAACTAATAAGAACATCAATTATATATATATATATATATAATATTGATAATTGCTGTAAAATTAGAGCATTAGGATAGTGGTTACCATGATGGGGCACTTTTCTATGTGTACATTTTACTTCACATTAAAATGTTAAATATATTTTGATATGAGAGATCTAAGTGAAGATGACAATTAGGCAACTAGATGTATAAGCCTGGTCTTTTAAAAATGTTTTGGGCTGGAGCATAAATTATCAGTTTCAAGCATGTAGGTGGTCTTTACAATTATAGAAATGAATGAAAAAAAACTAAAGAAAGGTTATTGCTATCCTCCAATGCAATAAAAAACACTTAAATGTCTAAAACAAATGTGAATAAGTTATTTAACTCTTAAATTTTGTCTTTTGGAAAAGGTGCTATTGAAAGAACAGTCATATCTAGTTATTTGTACCTCTGTCACCAAGCGGCATCAATGGAGCTAAAGAAAAAAATTAAAGCTATTTCCTTGTTATTTGAAAGGAGAAAGAACCGATGGGGTCACTTTTCAATCTAGTCACTTCTGGTTTTTTGACTTTGAATCACTGCAAGGAAAATTAAATAATCAAAGTAAGTTTAATGATTGAGGGTTCAACAAAAACAATGAAACTCCACTGCACATTAGTTTCTCTTATTTAAATAAATATTAAAGAATGGGAATGATAAGAATAAATAGGGCTAAGGATGGCAAGTCCCAAAATTATGGGCAGTTAAGTTATAAAATTAGTAACTAATAGTATATTGAGCATAGGATTCGGATGGTGAACAGGAGTAGATTTAAATTCTGGCACCTGCGGGTTCCTAGTAGATCACACAGGTTATGTAGTATCTCGAAGCTTGAATTTTTTCATTTGTGAAATACTGCTATCGTTTTTATAGAATTAGTATAAAGATTGTGATAATGTTCATAAAATATAGAGATTTGGTAGAATCCATAGAATGATCAATTCCAATTTTCATGTTTTACAACTCCACTCACAAAAACGCAAGGACCCTGAGATATTCCAAGTGACTTGACTAAAATCAAGAACATACCTAAATCCTCCCAGTTTTCAATGATGTGATTCTTCTAAAACATTATGTCATTTCTAATAACCTACCATTTAGAACAAGCCTTGATCTTAATTATCTCCACTATAAAGAAAAAATGACATACATAATTAAGATATTTGTGGTTATGGAAACCGTTCTTTTGACTTAAGAACAACTAATGTTTTTTCAATTCTTATATAGAACATGTAACTACCTGTGTACACTACCCTGAGAAATCCAGAATAAAGAAGAAACAGCACAAAAACTGAATCTGAAATTGGAAAATGAATAACTTTTACGTTATTCTGTTTTACCATCCATGACTCTTTAAATTGTCTCAGCAATCTTTAGAAACAATCACTATACTGATCCAGACACTTTGCTTACCTCTACATTTCCTGACCCCTGAAGTGTAAAAGATTGATACTTCCAAGATAGATTTTAATTGAATATCTACAGTGCTTTATAGATATGGCAGGTCAAGATGATCAAAACAAGTCACATACAAACTCTCAAATACAATGTATCCATTTTCCCTAAAAAATACACTCAACAAACATTTCTCCAGGATTCCAAAAACCTTTTAACACAAATACCCACATACCTTCAGAGATAAGATTTCTAGTTACATTACATATATCATATCCTGAAAATCATTGAAAATGGCACTATATGTTGTTATATGTGTATTTATATATGTATTTATATGTCATAGGTGTATATATACATATACACATACACATACTCCTATATATTTCACTTGCCAATGTGTATCTAAATGATGAAGACATAGGAGAAACAAAATATCATTTTCCTCTACCCATTCTAGGTTCATGACTGAGGCCCCTATAACAAAAGATAGACTAACAACAGAAAATCATACACAGTTATTTAGTATAAGTTTTATGTGACATGGGAGTCTTCATAAAGAAATGAAGATCTAAAATAAGTAAACTTGAGTTTTTTAATAGTAGGTTTGATGAAGAGTAGATAGTCATAGAGAAACATGATAGGGTAAAAAGATGTGATCTAATAGTAATAAGCTGGTGGAAATAGCAAAGTCTGCCTGTTCAGATTCTTTTCCTACTCTTCATCTTCAGAGTTAAGGTTGTTCCTTTACTCCAGGTATAGAAAAGCATCTCTCACAAGAAGGTCCTATGATCTGCCCCAGGGAGGTCAGAAAACCCTTCCTAAGTTTCATGACCTGATTCAGGGGAGAAGGGCAGGGGAAAGTCAGAGAGATCTTTCTGCTTCTGCCATTTTCTCAGATTCCTTTAGCTTAAAATATCCAATATGCCAAGGTGTCTTATTCTGGGGTAGCATGTTCTAAACCCCAACAAAGACATCCAACTAAGATTATTGAATATGTCAATATATGCAAAATGATTCAACAGCATACATTCATGTGCATACGTTCTATCATTATGACAGTCTTCTTGACAATAGAGCCACTATATTTATCAAGAAAGTGGATCAAAAAACAGCAATAAGAGAAAACTTTAATTTACACAAAAGCTATATATTATTTATTTATCTTACATGCACTAATGATACTGTATTTGTTATTTATGAAGGGCACAATATTAAAAGAAAATATTAAAACATGTATCCCTTACATGAAATATCAACATCAAAATACATAAGATAATTAAAACATACAATTGATAGAATCCAGGAGAAGTTGAAAAACACAATACCAATGGAAGACAAATAGATTTTTTATAGTTCTAGAGAGATCAGGAACACACAAATAAATTAACAAACAAGTATTCTACAGAGAGTTAGCATTTGTTTCCCACCACTCATAGGACCCTTGGAACAATGGAAGAGTTCAATACCCTGCAATATGCAGCCCTTGTAGAGAATATATTCTCTGACTGTAATGTAGTACAAGATGAAAATAATAACAAAATAAAATGAACAATACTCAGTAATTTGACCATATCCTAAGTTTTGCAGAATTGTACTATGACTCTCTATTTTTATTCAAATATTGTTTTTCAGATTTTCAACTTATTAACCTTGTTCTGTTAATTAGTTGAAATTATAACAGCATTAGAACATTAGTCTGTTCTCATGCTGCTATAAAGACATATCTGAGACTGGGTAATTTATAAAAGAAAGAGGTTTAATTGACTCACAGTTCCACATGGGTGGGGAGGCCTCACAATCATGGCTGAAGGAGAATGAAGAGCAAAGTCACATCTTACATGGCAGCAGTCAAGAGAGCATGTGCAGGGGAATTCTCCTTTATAAAACAATAAGATCTCATGAGACTTATTCACTACCAGGAGAACAGCAGGGTAAAGACCCACCCCCATGATTCAATTACCTCCCACCAGGTCCCCTCTATGTGGGGATTATGGGAGCTCCAATTTAAGATGAGATTAGGGTGGGGACACAGGCAAACCATATCAAATCTAAAACCATTCTGTGTGGCTATCACACTGCATAATAACATTCCATATTTTTATAACTGTGGTTCTTAACCCCTATATTGTGATTCCTTTGGCCACTATATATCTATATATCTATAGTTGTGACAGCACAAGACAATGGGCCATCCTCCTGAGACTGTCATTCTTGCACTGAATGACTTGTGTCATGCCAGTATTAAAATGTCGCTTAATCATGTTCCTTTAATTATTCTTATCCAAGTTCCTATTTTCAAAGCCTTTCTTCACTTTTCAACATTTAAAAATGAGACTACATTGGCTGGGCACAGTGGCTCACGCCTGTAATCCCAGCACTTTGGGAGGCTGAGGTGGGCGGATCACAAGGTCTAGAGATCGAGACCATCCTGGCCAACATGGTGAAACCCCTCTATACTAAAAATACAAAAATTAGCCAGGCATGGTGGTGCATGCCCGTAGTCCCAGCTACTTGGGAGGCGGAGGCAGGAGAATCGCTTGAACCCACGAGGCGGAGCTTGTAGTGAGCCGAGATCACGCCACTGCACTCCAGCCTGGGGACAGAGTGAGACTCCTTCTCAAAAAAAAAAAAAAGAGAGAGAGAGACTAAATTGGCTGGGCGAGGTGGCTCACGCCTGTAATCCCAACACTTTGGGAGGCTGAGGAGGGCAGATCCTAAGGTCAGGAGATCAAGATCATCCTGGCTAACACGGTGAAACCCCGTTTCTACTAAAAATACAAAAAATTAGCTGGGCGTGGTGGCGGGCGCCTGTAGTCCCAGCTAATCGGGAGGCTGAGGCAGGAGAATGGTGTCAACCTGGGAGACGGAGCTTGCAGTGAGCCAAGATCACGCCACTGCACTCCAGCCTGGGGACAGAGTGAGACTCCTTCTCAAAAAAAAAAAGAGAGAGAGAGAGACTAAATTGGCTGGGCGAAGTGGCTCACGCCTGTAATCCCAACACTTTGGGAGGCTGAGGAGGGCAGATCTTAAGGTCAGGAGATCAAGATCATCCTGGCTAACACGGTGAAACCCCGTTTCTACTAAAAATACAAAAAATTAGCTGGGCGTGGTGGCGGGCGCCTGTAGTCCCAGCTAATCGGGAGGCTGAGGCAGGAGAATGGTGTCAACCTGGGAGACGGAGCTTGCAGTGAGCCAAGATCACGCCACTGCACTCCAGCCTGGGTGACAGAGCGAGACTCCGTCTCAAAAAAAAAAAAAAAAGAGAGATGAAATTATATAATATGTAGAGAAATGTCAATAGTAAGAATATTATATATCAAAATTGATCAGAAATTTCCAAAGTTGGACTCAGAAAAATAAATGTCTCTATATGCTTTTTGTACTGCTCTAACAAAATAACTGAGACTGGGTAATTTGTGTTTTTATTTCTCATAGTTCTAGAGTCTGGGAAGACCAAGATCAAGACTCTAGCGTGGTCTAGTTATTTTAATCCAACAGATTTCTAGGATTTATGTTTGGCTGGTTCAAATACATAGTATCATTTTAGATAAAATTCTTTTACTTGTTTGATAATTTTACCTTCTGGCTTGGTTTAAACCAACTCTTATCTTACCAGGGTTTATTGACTAGATTAAACCATAGTGGCCAAATTTACTACACTTCAACTGATGAAATTAATATAAAAATGCAACTTGCAGCTAGGTTTCATGCTCAGTCACTAACATCAACTGATAAACACAAACTTAACAGTGGGAAAAAAAAAAGCTTAAAGGAGAAAGTATAGAAACTACTATCTGAAAGGTACAGAAATTACTGAGGAATTTAAAATTTGCTTCTTGTGGTAGTTTTTATGGCAGCTATTTGAAAATTGTCATTTGAAAAACTTCCATATGGATTGAGCTCAGCAGAATTGCTACAAATATTAAATGGTAGCCCACAAATCCAAACTGAATCAGGACTTCAAACACAATCAGTTGGGTCATCAAATTGATTTGTAGTAGCAGATTAATTTCAGCACAATAAGTCAATCCAAAGCCACTTAATTTTAAATTCTGATTTCAGTTCTAATAGCTAATATCCCTCAAATGCCTCACATTAGTTGGATATAACTTAGAACCATTAGGAAAGAGATCCTGGAAAATTTATTGCTGAGACTGACCTGAAAGAATACAGAGGGAATGTAGAAAGTGGTAGCAATGACGTAGGTTTACAACAGAAACCCAGCAGACCAATCAAGTGCTGGGCCACATATTGGATGATAGATCTGACTTATGAGAAAAATTGCTCTACTTTATTCATAATCAGAGAATGACAAATATTAGCAAAGATTTAGGGGCTCAATACAATTCAGTGTTATATTTCACCATTGTTTAAGAAATTGAAAAGCAAGAAAAAGCCCCAAATACATCTACCATGACATGATCGATCCAGGCAGTGGAATGCTATACAATCAGTGAAAATGAAGAGGCTGTAATTCATAGGATTAAAGCATATTGAAATGTTTAAAGTATTCAATATAATTTTGAGTAAAAAATACAGACCATGAAGTTCAGTGTGAGCCAGTATGATCTCATTTATGTAAAATGTAGCTACTATATATTTATAAGCTATCTGGAAGAGTATAAACTAAATTCATAGCAGCACTATTATGGGGGATAATATTTAGTGGGGAGAGACCTTTACAATATATATACTTTTAGGGTTAAGTTATTATTAACTAATATGTCTTTCTTTTATAATAAAAATAGAGGTTTTTTAATAGACGTCATTATAGAAATTTTATCTAGCAGCTGAGCAATATTATCAGGATAAAGTTGTTATTATTAGCAAGTAACAAAAAAAACTGTAAAACTTCCTGGGTATGGAAGATAGCTACTAGATGTGTATTATTTAATACTATACCCTTAACACATTACCTAGAACTTAATAAGTGTTCAATAAATATTAAGTGCATGAGTAGTTAAAACCTCTTTCATGATTGACTGATAGATAGATACATAGGAAAGGTAGAAAACAGATCACATTAGAAACAGAATAGGGTTAACTTATTAAGAAAAATGAGTTGTATACAGTAGTGGTAATGAATAAAATTCTCAGAGAATTACTTAAGTTGTGTCTATTATTATTTTCAGAATATTTCTTTATATTGAATTATTAAATAGGTATCAGTATTAGTAATCAGGACACAGTTTATATATTTAGCTTAATAAAGTTAATAAAAATTATATAAAAATGACTACCTAATGTATTTAACTAGAATTAGTAAAGCTATGCTGGCAGGGGGCTGACATCACCTTCTTCTCCAGTGACATGTCTTATAATATATTATTTGGGATTCTGTTCCTTGGTATGTTATCATCACTCATATGTACTAATAAAAAAAAATGGTTAAGCAATTACTTCCCTAGGAAAATCTCCCTTTTAATAAGATTTGCTTGAAACCTCCAAAGCCTTTAAGAAATAATAATTTTCTAATGGTGAACACACAAGCATCGTATTAAATAGCATGACATATATTTTGGAAGGAGAACCTGATAATTACTTTCAAACACCACGACTCAGCCAGTTGTCTTTTGATGTACCATACTTCTGAAATAGGAAATAACATAACCATTTCTTGGGCCCCTGAAAGTAAGACTGTGCCTATTTCACATTGGTGAATTCAAGGTTAGAGGCAAGGGATCCAGTATGGCAACAGCAAGGGGAAGTGAATGGAGTAAAGGATAAGTTATGTCTTTTCAAGAATTTAGGGGGGAAATAATAATTTTTAAATAAGGTATGTAGAGCGCATCTTAGTTTACTGGTTCTTTATTATCCTCTTCTGAATGTCATAGGAACTGGATTATCTACTTTCGTATTCATCTATTTTCACGCTGCTAATAAAGACCTACCCAAGACTGAGTAATTTATACAAGATAGAGGTTTGATGGACTCACAGTTCCATGTGGCTGAGGAGGCCTCACAATCATGGCAGAAGGCAAGGAGAAGCAAGTCATGTCTTAACGTAGATGGTAGCAGGCAAAGAGAGAGAGCTTGTGCAGGGAAACTCCCCCTTAAGAAACCATCAGATCTTGTGAGACTTATTCGCTATTATGAGAGCAGTACAGGAAAGACTTGCCCCCATGATTCTATTACCTCCCATCAGGTCCCTCCCACAATAAGGGGGAATTATAGGAGTTACAATTCAAGATGAGATTTAGGTAGGGACACAGCCAAACCATATCAGCTTTATATTTTTTGGTGTAGGAATTGGACTAGTTTTTACTCAGGGTATCTTTCTTGGTCCACTATAGAAGTAAACATATTTTTACCGATTTTTTTTCCCTACAATCTTTTCCCTAAATTAAAATATCTTCCTGATGTTTTCTAAGATTGGTTACCGCCAACAGAAATGCCATTCCGTTCACTTTCTACCTTATTTGCAATTAAAAGGAAAATATATTCACACATACAATGAATCATGAAGGATATTTGATTACACATAGGATTGAAATGAATTTAAACTTTATTTTGGAACCCCTCATCTCAGCAGGCTCTCAAGTAGACTGAGAGGAGAACAAGGACTTTAAGGTGTAGAGAAGCAACAGCAGAGGGACAGGGTCTGAGGAAAATAACCAGTCAGGAAATAGACGTGCTCTCCTCCTCTTTGTGAATTCTTATGATTTGTAGGCCTATACTACATACTTCACCTGGCACTCACATTGGAAAAGAGTGAAAATGGGAAACAGAGTTTGGGAAACAAGGTTTTGCTAAAGTAGAAAAGGAATAGAAAGGGATATTATACATTGCAGCATCTGAAAGAGAAAGAAAACTTGAGGAGACACTTCTCTGAATCAGTTATTCCTAAAGGAAACTGTATTAGTCAGGGTTCTCTAGAGAGACAGAACTAATAGGATAAATGTATATACAAAGTGGAGTTTATTAAGGAGTATTGACTTATAGGATCACAAGGTGAAGTCTCACAATAGGCTGCCTGCAAGCTGAGGAGCAAGGAAGCCAGTCCGAGTCCCAAAACCTCAAAAGTAGGGAAGCTGACGGTGCGGCCTTCAGTCTGTAGCCGAAGGCCCAAGAGCCCCTGGAAAACCACTGGCGTAAGTCCAAGCGTCCAAAAGCTGAAGAACTTGGAGTCCAATGTTCAAGGGCAGGGAGCATCCAGCACAGGAGAAAGATGAAGGCCGGAAGACTCAGCAAGCTTGCTGTTCTATCTTCTCCTGCCTGCTTTATTCTAGCCACGCTGGCAACTGATTAGATGGTACCCACCCAGATTGAGGGTGGGTCTGCCTCTCCCAGCCCACCGACTCAAATGTTAATCTCTGTTGGCAACACCCTCACAGACACACCTAGGAACAATACTTTGCCTCCTTCAATACAATCAAGTTGACACTCAATATTAACTATCACAGAAACTTTACTTTTAAGATATGTGCATAAATTAATCACAAAGAAAAGATTATGCACAAACACATAGATAAAAATGACAAATTTTAATTGCTGTTAGCTATTTCCAACATTTTAAATAACATCATATGGCGTATATTAGAACTAGCTAGTATTTGACTTCAAAGCAATAGCTCAGTTGAGATGGTATATAAGTTAACACACATATGAGGTGGAGTAACTGTGACATAGCAGGCAATTAATCAATGTCAACCAAGTTTTTTTCTGGCAATGGAAAAAGATACTATTAATTGCATTTCCCAAATAAAAACAATTTGAAAAATGCAAACATTTTTCACTCTATATTTCATATAAAAACGAATAATAACTTTGGTCACCATTTTGTATTGTTATTTTATAATTTTTTATCGTTATAATCCCATTCCCTTTTATTTCCCAGATACTAGACCAAATCTTAGGCTAAATCATTCACATCTCAGAAGGGAGATGTATATTATAAGATGATTTCCATTAAAAAAAATCTTTAAAATAAATGAAGAACTCCGAAATTTCTTAACTATTTAGAAACATTAACTTTTCAGACTACTTTTACTCTCTAACAATGTCAAAGGAGTGGTTGGCACATATGATTCAAATGTCACCAACAGCTCACAAATGGATATAAAGAACTATAATTTGTCATTACAAGAGATTCAAGGATATCAATTATCTGCCATCACAAACTAAGCAATTACATGGATCTGACATTTCTCTAGAGCTTAGTTTATAAGGTTTTTTACATCAGGAAGTAGAATATGTCCATCTTTGTATCCTAGGACCTCTTCTAGTACAGTGGCTAGCATGTCATACTGTAGGTGATCAATAAACTCATAAAATGGTTAATGGGACTTCATTTGAAACAGTAGAGGGATAAGATGCAATTGCTATTACCTCCATACAATATTATTATCACTCTCCTCCCCACTCTAAGACCCCTGGAAAGACAACAAAATCATATAACAAGATGATGTAGATACAGTTATATCAGATAATCTTAGAAGAGAAACAGGAGTTAGTAAAGAGAAGTATATTTGGCAATGATAGTGCCCATGCAACAGACAAAGAGGAAAAGAAAAAAAGCAGCAAGAAATATAAAGAAAGATGAAAGGAAAGGGAGATATACAGATCGTAGCTATGAGGAAGGAATGATTGTTCCTAAATGTTGCAAGTGTGGATAATACAGATTGGTGGATGATTCGTGGCTAAAATAGCAAGCTTCAGGTAAATCAGAGGAAGAAGCAAGGACCAGAATACAGGCGAAAGGAAAAGTATAAGAGCATTGAGAATAATTAAGGTTCTGATACATATTATTTACCAAAATATTGCAAATAGCCTAAACAGCCTGAGCATCTTTTTTCTTAATAAGAGTTGAGAATGTAAAGTTCCCTTTTATAAAACTATAACAAGATATAGCATTTGGCGGCTATTTCTAAAAAATACGTAACCATATCCATTTGCGAAAACATTCATTCTTTCCAGACAGCAGCCATGAGTGCTTTTATATTATTCTTTTACAGCATTAACCAGAAATGGTCCCCAAAAGATTCAGAAATTAATGACTATAAAGATAACCTTCATTATTCTCAAAGAATACACAGCATAGATGTTCTGAGCTAAATTTTGCACATTATCCTGTATATGTCCTTCCTTCATAAATAATAGCATATATAATTTTAGTCTGATTTACCTTGAGAGTTTGAAAAAAATAAAATGAATGTTTCATAAAGATATTGGAAACATTCCTATTTGACAGAAAATATAAAACCTATACTGATTAGAATAGGAATGAGGAAAGCTAGGCTCCCTTACAGGCTATATGTCTTCTAACTTACTAATTTCAGGACACTCCCAGACAAATTATTGTGTAAGAAGTGATTTTGTGAATTGAATTTCTTTCCCATCGCTCCTATTGTTCAGAAAGAAATCTAGGAATCATAGAGAAGCAAATAGGCACAGCATCTTTCATTGCCTGTTAGTAAAAGACAATTTTTAACATAGCCCAGGGCAGGGAAAGGTGGATACCCTTGTGTTATAATAAAGCCAGAGTTATTAGCTATTTATTTGTTACAAATAAGGTCAAAGTTATGTTAATAGAAAGAATATGAATTTCTCACAGAGGCCAGATGGGGACCTTTAGAAATAAATGAATCATCACAGTGGGAAGGGTGTTTGCTTTCAAAATACTTTGGGTGAAAATAAGCTATTGCCTAGAGTAAAAGCACCTACCCAACCCTATCAACTAGTTATTTTCTCTAAATGGGAAGCACAATTGTCATTACAGTCCCCTAACACATCCAGAAGATAGAAAAACTCTGGCATATCCCTTCATCTCTCTGCAAAACCAGTGGAAAACCATCAAGTCAATGAGAAAAAGTTGAGTGCTTTTAGCTTTCAGCTACAAAATTGGAAAGACATAGGATGATTAGCAACAGAGGGGCTGGGAAATCGTGTGTAGTTGTGTGGATGGTTAGTGAGGAAAGAGATTAAAGAGAAAGGACTGAAGGAAAGGGGCAGAGAATGGAGAGATTGAAGCATAAGATATTCATGTGTGACACCCACCTATTCCACATCGAAAACCTACTCCAAATCATCAATCCTGATGTGACAGGAAGCAGTCAGGTAGCTAAGCTATCTGGCCTACACCTATGCAAATCTTGCATATATAGATTTAGGACAACTACCTGAAGCCTACCATGAATTTCTTAAGTTTCCCTTAATATTCTGTGTATTCACTTTAGGAACAGGAGCTTAAAGTAAAATCCAGAGTGGAGAAAGCTGTAGCCCCATTGCTTCGCCATAGTCATCAGCAGACTGACAGCATCCTCGAGGCAGTATATTTTCAATGAGTGGGATCTACCCACAACTATGGCTAAGTTAGGTACTTGAGACCTCTTCATTCTCATCCTCTTCCTAAAAAAATGGCTTAAGGCAACAGAGGGGGTATAGATGGGCAAGAAAAGAAATTTCATACAGATTACAAAGAATGCTATTTCTCTTGAAATACGCTATCACCAACTTCAGATTTCTAAAATGTAAAACAGAAATTCCCAGGAGCATTTCTTTCCTAAGGCTCTCAGTATAATGACAATTTTGCCCACAGGATAATGATCTACATTGAGATAAATACTATTACAAAACCCAAGTAAGAAAGAGTCTTTAGATTTAAGAGCCAAAAAATAAATATAAGTGTTCATATTAGAAAAAGCAAGACAAAAGGGAAACACAACTGTAATATCCTCCATCTTTTTAGGAGGCTACAGTAGATTTCAAAACTACTTCAATGTTGCTTCTCTGTATTTTTAACATGCCATGAGGAATTATGCCCAGAGTCAGTTACCCCTAAGAAAAAATCTTGAGTGACTTATTTTAGCACAGTGCATACTTTTTAACATCCAATTAATATAAAAAACTCAGAAAAAAGTATGAAAGAGACATAAAAGAGGCTCACAAATTTTAAAATATTGGCAATTTTATAAAACTCCACTCAAATTGACAGAGGTGTAAATTCATATCAGAGAGATATAAAGGTTTATAATTTCTAGGCAAAATAATGAAATACTAATAAAACATGGAGTTACTCTTAATGCCCTATATACAACATATAAAATATGAACATAAAATATGTAGCCTGTATATGCACACATGTATGTGTATGTATATAAATCAATATAATTTGGAATTGTATTTCAATAACTCAGCACAGAGAAATAATTATAAGCAAAAGCTCAGTGTTAAGGTTTCTCTTAAGTTAATCATGAGATCAAGCAGGTTTAATGAATAGCATGCCTATGGCTGTAACTTTATATGAAAGTTATTTTCCCTGAAGAAAATCTAAGAGGGAGATGAAAAGTAAGTTGCAAGGTATTTTAAGGCTTATAGGTTTAAAAAAATCTAAAATTGAGCTTTATTTTTAGATTTTCTGTTGTCACAGAAACACAGTTGGAAAATAAGAAATTTTGACCAAAAATGTTTTAAAATATAGATAAGAAAAGAAATAAGGAAGCAGTACACGGTGATCAATTTAGCACTGTATTCCACTATTCTAAAATAAAATTTTAGTATCTCAGGAAAGGTGATTATTTTCAGGGCTATGATAGATAGTCTCTTCTGAACTGTGCTTGTATTCCTCACTAGTGAAGGGCAAGGTTTATAAGGCAGAATAAGACAGGGGTAGTAATAGCAAAAATAGCAGAAAGAGAACTGTGGGACACTCTCGTAACCTGATACCTCCCTTCTTTTTCCCATATGCAAGCTTATTCTTCTGAAATAAGAATCAAATGCTGTTACCATATAATTAAGGAAGAGACAAAAAATGACCTGAAAATTTGAGTTCTTTTCCTTTGAAAGAAAGCTTCGTTATTTTTTCTATCTTTTTTCTCCCAAAACATTCATCATGGAAACATTGTTACTTCACTTATCCTAATATTTCCTTTCTCTTTATCCATCCTTAAAAAGTGACCTCCAAACTTTCTTCCTGGTTCCTTTTTTAGGTACCTTCTTAATCAGATTGTCAGACAAAAAGAGAAAGGAATGGGTGAATATTATTTCTACCAAGTGAGACACCCTTTATCCTCTTCAAAATAGGAGAACAGGAAACAAAAACCACCTTTTTAAACAAATATTCTATTTACTAAGTAATCAATGGAAATCTGGCCATAAAATACAAAGTCAGGAAAAGCTAATTCATTTTTTAAACAGATTTTCCATTAATAATATTTATTGAAGATTTATCTCAATTAGTCCACATCCTAGTGAAATTTAAGTGTTTATCTCAATTAGTCCACATCCCAGTAAAATTTAAATTTAACAGCATGGGGAAAACAGCCCCCATGATCCAATCACCTACTACCAGATCCCTCTCTCAACACGTGAGGATTACAATTTGAGATGAAATTTGGGTGGGGACACAGAGCCAAACCATATCGGACTATAAAACAATTAATATCCTCCCAAAAATGCATCATAACTTTCCACAAAATATCAATTGTGAAAAATGAGAAACCTAAAGAAAATATCTTACAAATATTATTGCAGTTAGAATATTCTACATCTTTCAACATTTTTCAATTTCTTTTTTTCTCACCATTAATGCAAAGCATCTGCAATGTGCCTGCTATTTTGTCATTTTCACTCATTTCTAGAAAATCTTTTCTAAATTCATCATTCGCTGAAACTAAATATGGAAAGCAGAATGTCCCAGGAGTTGCACATTAGTATTTGGCATTTCATTCAAGATTCATAATTTCTGTCTACAAACCTTACACAGAGACATTCCTTTACTAGATTACAATGTCTCCCATATGTAAAGTAAAAAATAACAAGTACATTTGTTTTGCAAACCATCACTTTTTTTCTAAAGTGGGAGAATCTTATTATCAATAAGGTCCCTTTTTATGGGATGTGATGAGTGTGAGGGTTCGTGAAAGCTGCTCAGTTGCCCTAGACGTTATTGAGAGAAATGTTGGGAGAGCTGATTGAGAAATCCTGGAAGCATAAAAAGCTAGAGGTGGGGGAATGGCAGACTTTAATAAAATAATGTAATATATAATCACATACCAAATTTTTCTGAAAAAGAAGCACATTGGATAAATGAAGCAAGTTCCGAAACTGCATGAATACCAGTTTTCTTTAAAAAGTTAACTCAAGCATGTGCACACATGCATAAACCATTATACACATGATAGACATCACTGTTTTTGTAGCTCATGAGCCATTTACACTTCTTTTCCTTTTTTGACTCCTTTTTCTCTTTGCTTTTCAGCTTTCTTTTAACATATTTTTAAGTTCACAGATTCTTTAAGCTCACTAATTCTTTCCACTGATAAGCACATTCAAGACATCCTTCATTTCTGTTAAAGTGTCTTTGATGTCTAGTATTTATTTTCGTTTTCAGAATTTCCATCTAGTGTCCTTGTTTTGGCCTCCCCTGGTTGTCTTTAGTTTAACCCAGAGATTTACTTATAAATAAGGTCTGAGGTTGGCAGTTCTTTCAACTGTAATCCCCTATTATTTTTAATAGGGGATTAAAATTAATTTTAATCCCCTATTATTTATTTCATGTGGTGGTAGGTGGGAAGCTTTCTATATTTCTATGATTAGGTTTCAGTCTTTTTTAAGCCTGTGTTCCTCAACTGTAACCTTCACAAGTGCTTCTCAGTGTTTTCCTTTCCTTTTCCTACTCCATTAGGTGAGACAGGAAGCCTAAAGAAAGCTAGAGTTACGTATTTTCCTTCTTCCAGATCAATTAGATTTTGATAAAACTCAAGATGGTTGGAGTCTGGTAAAATAATTTCCCTGGAGTACAGATCTTTTGCCAAGGAGAAGAGAGTGCTCTGAGCTTATTTTGAAATTGTTAAATTATCCTTCCCCCTGCTTGAAGCATGGAAAGGATTCTTCTCCAATTTTATCTCCCTGAGAACCCGGTGGAGCTCCTGAAGGTAAAACTCAGAAAAATGTGTAGCCCTCATTAGCCTGGATCCCCGAAAGTTTTTTTCTCTCAAGCTAGTCTATGTTCAATCCCTAACAATTAGTTTGTTCCTCTTTATGATCTAGCAATTGCTTCTGTGCTCAATAAGGTATAATTTTCCCTTTTCCTGGCTCCCTAGTTTTGAGGGGAGGAGCTTTCCCTATGACTTCAATGCTCTAATTTACCAATAGCTGTTGATTTTCAGTTAGTTCAGGGTCTTTCTTGCTGCAAGTATGGCAATGATAACTTCCTAGCTCTTTATATGTTAGGCCAGCTACCTGGCTTTATAAATGCTACATTAAGGAATTATTCATTGTAAATTTCCATAAAAATTTATACTATTATTTAACCAACCAAATGTTGATTTTCATAGACATAATTGAATCAGACATCCAATTTGTTTATCCTATGTCACCTCGCCTGCGCACTTACAGATTTTATTGTCCTGTCCTGCTGAGAAATCGAGCTGGTTCTACTTGACTTCACAACACATATCTCAAGTCCTAGTTCAAGTCTTGATTCAAAAAAATTCTTACTTATGGTTTGAGACATAAATGGTGTTCACTAACATATGAATACCATGATTGGAAAGAACTGATGACAGATCATTATGAATAATTTGCAGATCTGTTTTTACTGTATTTGGTGAAAGGCAGAATACTCACTGCTGATTGAAATGTTGCCTTTGCCTTTGAAAACTTATAAAAGAAACAGCCAATTTTTAGCAGCTGGAAAGAAGGCTTACTTTTAGTTTGTATGCTGTTCTCTAAAAATACCTTTTACCTAATTCAGCAAAAACTCTGGTGGAAATTTCCAAATCACTGCATACCAAAAATTAAATACATGACCATGTATTAGTCCATTTTCACACTGCTCTAAAGAATTACCTGAGACTGTATAATTTATGAAGAAAAGAGCTTTCATTGAATTCATAGTTCTGCATGGCTGGGAAGGCCTTGAGAAAATTAGCAATCATTGCGGAAGGCAAAGGAGGAGCAAGGCACATCTTACATAGTGGCAGGAGAGAGAGAGAGAGTGAGGGGCAAACTGCGAAACACTTTTAAACCATCAGATTTTGGGAGAACTCACTCACTGTCAGAGAACAGCATGGGAAAAACTGCCCCCATGATCCAGTCACCTACCACCCAGTCCCTCCTTCAACACGTGGGGATTACAATTTGAGATGAGATTTGGGTGGGGACACAGAGCCAAAGCATAACAGACCATAAAACAATTAATGAATGGAGGATTATAAGTAAATATTTTTATAATAAACTCAACCTTAAAAACTGATCCTGCTGAAAAGAGTTTCTTGTGATGTAATCATGATGAATCAAGAGGGTCAAACTAAAAAAAATTTTGGTGGTGGTTGTTTCAAATTACATACTACACAGTAAATGTGACACCATTCACAAGGTCAAAACAGATTATTAGTACTTTTAAAATATTTTTATCAAAGTCACCACATTTTCCCATAGCCCTTTAACTATTTTTTAAACAAAATTACGCAAGAGAATTACACTAATCTGCATGAGATCTCACTCAATATGTTTCCTTAGTGGACAAAAAAAATGTCTTTGTGGGGAAAATGGAAAAGAAAAAATACAAGCTAAAACTTTAAGGGAGGTAGGGACTAATGATGTGTAAAATTTAATAGGGCTCAGTACACATACTATGCTATATTCCATTGTTAAAGAATGGTAGAAGAATCAGTTCTCTGGATAATGTGAATAAGGGTTATTAGCAATAATAATGGTTTGCTAGCCAATAAATTTGCAGATTAAGCAACCTCTGCCATGAAAGTTAGTAATATTTCAAAGATATTGCTCAAGAGAATGGAGTAGGCATTTTATTTTTGTACCAAGAAAACTGGACTCTTTACCAAAGTGGGTGGCAGCAGAACCGTTGCTTCTCTCATTTTTCAATTTAATGGGTGGTAAGAATTCTACCTAGTACTGAAAATTGTATGGCATTTCACTCATTCAATCATGCAGTGTTCTACAGTTATGCTCAAATCGTCTGCTACTCTGCTCTTGTTAAAAATCACATCAGAAAACGCAACAATCTGTTTTATACCCAGGTCAGTTTTAAAATAAAAATAACAAATAATGTATGAAGTTTCTTCATTAAAACCGCATTTTTGCCATTTTTGTAATGAATAAATAACTAGAGCTAAATTGTCAAAATGACCATTAGGTTTCCTATATTTGAATTTCCATTTATCAGAAAATTTTTTTTAGGCAAAGACCTTTGAATGTCTCATAAAGAAACCTTAGAATGCCAAGTATTCTGGTTAGCCAGTCTAATGGCTGGAAATCCAGGTGTGGACTAGCCACACAGTTGTTATATATTACATATATATAAAATGTTGATAATTCAAGAAGGTCCCTGAGAAAAGAACATCATTCCAAAGTTGAATCCACTGTGCTTGTGGTTTAATAAAAACTGTATAACTTTGAGGGTTGTCTATCATAATTCCTTGAATCATGACACCTTTTAATGAGAGCCAGAACCACTCAAATGGTATAATTAATTACATTCCTTTTCAATCACAATTACTATTTAATCTAAGCTCACCCAATGGCACCTACTGTCAGAAGTTCCATTAATATATAGCCTCAGTAACACCTTTCAGTATTAACCAACTTGGATAAAATAACAACATTTCAACTAAGACTTTCACATAGATCATACTTAGAAAACATGGGGGGTGTCATTTTCCAGACATTATTCCAAAAGTGAGAAGCAAAACTATTTGGAGGAGAGGAAGGTCTATAATGTGGCAATAGCTTAATGAGGTGTGATCCAGATCACCAAGTAGGATCTAACCCAGAATGGCTGACAGTATCTGAGCCAGAACCACTGTGAATTAGGATCAACTTTCAACTTAAGACGTACTATGGTCTGAATATGTTGCCCCAAAATTCGTAGGTTGAAACCTAACTCCTAAGGTGATGGTATTAAAACATGCTGCCTTTCAGAGGTAACTAGCTCATGAGGGCAGAACCCTTACAATGGGATTAGTGTCCTTACAAAAGAGGCTGAGAGATCTTGTTTATCCTTTCTACCACATGAGAAGTCAATGAGAAGTCAGCAGTCTGCAACCTGGAAGATAGCCCTCATCAGAACCCAACCATGCTGGTGCCCTGATCTTAGACTTCCTAGTCTCCTGAACTGTGAGATATAAATTTCTGTTATTTACAAGCTACCTAATTTATGGTATGTTATTACAGCAGTCTAGACAAACAAATATAGCAAAACGCCAATAACAAAGACTCACAGAGACACAACTCCAGTCAGTTTGAAGGATTGCTCATGAAGATCATCACCATGGTTCAGGATACAGCCCTGGAGGGACAAACACAAAAATCACACTTAGGCTTTAAAGTTGAAGATGCTGATGGTGAAAATGAATATTCCTGTACCACAGAGAATTCCTAGTACATTTGTTCTCAATGTTTGCTGCACACTTGAATCACATATTATTATCTTCATAAAATTGATGGAAAAATTATTTGAGGAACAGATGTCAATAAGTTTCTTTCAGTATAAAGTGCTAAGGTTCTCCAAATAGGTCTTAGATAAGCTGATATTAAACCCTCTTTCCTTTGCTCTTTCATTTTTTCTACCTAAAAAGAGAGTCTGGCAGGCATAAATGTTTCTTTTCCTTTCTCCTTCCATGTCTGGCCTTACATCTAGGATAATGAGAGTGCTTCAAACTGAAACGGAGAATAGTAGCCTGACAGATAGGTCAATCAAGAGCATCTGGTTTCCATCCTTAAAATATCTACTTGTATATAAAAATTAAAGGCTTTTATTATTTGTTCTTAAAGTGTGGTCCTCAACTAGGAGCTTCAGGATCACCTGAGACTATTTTAGAAATGCAAACCTAAATAATTCTGGAGGGAGGGCATGGGAATTTGCATTTTAACAAACCTTCCAGATAATTTTGATGCATGCCAAAGTTTGAAAACCATTAGTCCTTCTTTTGATTAAGAGTTCAAGTGAAGTTGTGATAAATGGATATATTATGTAGTGGTGAACTCTGGGCTTTTAGTGTACCCATCACCTGAATTATGTACACTGTACTCAACAGTATTTCATCCCTCACCTCATTTTTACCTTCTGGAGTCTTCAGTGTCTGTTATTCCATTCTATGTGTCCATGTATACTCATTGTTTAGCTTCTACTTATAGGTGAGAACATGCAAGAAACATTAATCTTTACAATCAGTTATGTAAACTATTCATCATCTTTTCCTGAATTGGTAGGCAGGTCTATAATAACATATAGATGGTTAAAATTTCCAGATTCAATTGTTAGGTCTAAGTTTTTATTTGAATAGTAACTCTGCCCATGCTTGTCTGCATATTTTATTTACAGTTTTAAAGTCAGAGGGAAGTGAATCATATAAGCAAGATGGAATACTAGTAAGTCACAACACCCATCCCTCCCACAAAAACAATAAATAAACAACTATATAATGACAAATATAGCTCTGTGATGGCTTGGAATATGGTAAAGAAACTGCTGAAGCCCTTTGGAACACAAAAACTGAAGGTGGCTGCATAGAAAAGTGTACAAAACACTTTTATCTGTGCCACCTCATAGCTCCATCCAGCACAGCTCAGCACCAAGGGGGATTCCTTTGGTTTGTCTTCCCCTCAACCCCCCGCCACAGATGAAAAGTAGAGCGGGAGAGCCACAGAACCCTTGAAAATGTCATGGACTTCCACAGATTTTGCCACTGGGGATTAAGTCGTCACTGACACTGAGTCTAGCTGATGACGTGTCTGTGCTGCTGCATCCCACTGAGGCTGAAGCCTGCTGAGTACTGCTTCCCCCTTCAGGAACAGAGAGAGCCACCACTGTAATCCATCCCCACTCTCTAAAGATAGAGCTACCAACCTCTTCCCCAAAACTACTGCATGTCCCAGACCCCAGCTCTATGCCCACTCTATGTACACCCACACCTTGGACAGAAATGTTACTAACTCAGTGAATGTACCCATAAGCCAGACCCAGCACCTTGGGAAATCTACTTGGCCATGACATCCCACCCTGGGGAACAAAGAAATCAGGAGGACCACAGCAGTCTTTACCACTGAGGACCCCAGGAGCTCTCACCACCACCATGGACACCTGCAGACTTGGCCACCAAAGACTCCTACAGTTCTTACCAATGCTGACCTCAGCTGATGGAGCTCCACAGAGACAATGACTCAGCACTGTCTCTACAGCCAGAGCTACCATTGTGCCCCTATTTGCTTCCATATCCCATCCAGCTGGCACTCTGACACCCATGTGTAGGTAAAGGTCTTTCCATAATGACACCAGTGTATAAAGTCTGGAAGACGTGAATGTTCTTTCAAATGTACAGATATCATTGCAAGGCTAAAATAAAAATTTTTTAATAAAAAAAAATGACACCTATGGAACACATAATTTTCAACTAAATGATCCCCCAAAAATGGAGACCTAAGAATCTCCTGATAAAGAATTCAAAATAATTATTTTAAGGTTTCTCAGTGAGCTACAAGAGAACACAGATAGCTCAATGAAATTAGAAAAATAATATATAAACAAAACAAAAGCCTCAATAAAGACTTGAAAATTACAAAAAAGAACCAATCAGAAATTCTGGAGCTGAAGTTTACAATGAATAATATGAAAAAGTGCCATAGACAGCTTCAACAGCAGACTCAATCAAGCAGAAGAAAAAAATCTGCAAACTCAAAGACAAGTCATATGAAATCATCCAGTCAGAGGAGAACAAAGAGAAAAGAATGAAAGAGTGAAAAAAGCCTATGGGACTTAGGGACACTATCAAGTAAATAAATATATTCATTATGGGAATCTAAGAAGTAACAGAGAAAGATAAAGGGCCAGACAGCTTATGTAAAAGAAATAACTAGGCCAAGCATGGTGACTCACGCCTGTAATCCCAGCACTTTGGAAGGCTGAGGTGGGCAGATCACTTGAGGTCAGGAGTTCAAGAGCAGCCTGGCCAACACAGTGAAAACCCATCTCTACTAAAAATACAAAAATTAGACAGGCCTAGTGGTACACACTTGTAATCCCAACTACTCAGCAGGCTGAGGCATGAGAATCACTTGAAACTGGGAGGCAGAGGTTGCAGTGAACTAAGATCACACCACTGCACTACAGCCTGGGCAACAAAGCAAGACTGCATCTCAAAAAAAAAAGAAAGAAAGAAAGAAAAAAGAAAAGAAAAGAAAAAGAAATGATTATGGAAAACTTCCCAAATCTGGTGAGGGAAATGAACATTCATATTCATGATGCCCAAGGAACCCCAAACAGGCTGAATATCATGAGGTCTTCACCCAAACATCATAATCAAATTGTCTAAAGTCAAGGACAAACAGAATTTTGAAAGAGGAGGAGAAAGCAATTTGACATTTATAAGGGAGCCCTCATAAGACTATCAGCAGATTTCTTAGCTGAAACCTGATAGGCCAGGAGAGAGTAAGATGATACATTCAAAGTACTGAAAGAAAAAAAAAAAAAAACTGCCAACCTAGAATAGTATATTCAGCAATATTATCATTTAAAAATTAAGAAGAGATAAACTCTTTCCTGGACAAACAAAAACTGTCACCACTAAATCTGTCTTACAATAAATGATTAGAAGAGTTCTACAAATTTAAACAAAAATGCTCTAAAAAGTAATATGAGAGCATAAATCTCACAAGCAAAGGTAAATATATAAACATATACAGATTAATGTAACACTATAAAGGTATGTAAATTACTTTTAATCCTTATATAAAAGGCAATACAGTAGTCTCCCTTTATCTGCAGTTTTGCTATCCATGGTTTCAGTTACCCAGTCAATCACAGTCTGAAAATACTAAATAGGAAATTCCAGAAATACACAATTCATAAATTTTAATTTGCATGCTCTTCTGTTTAGCGTGATGAAATCACATGCCATCCTACTCCATACTGCCCAAAATGTAAATCATCCATTTGATTAGTGTATCCATGCCATATAGGCTACCTGTCCATTAGTCATTTATTAGCTGTCTTGATAATCAGATTAACAGATCACAAGAAGAAGAAAGGTGGGTATAGTATAATAAAATATTTTGAGAAAGAGAGAAATAGAGAGACCACATTCACATAACTTTTTTGTAGTATATCATTATAACTGTTGTACTTTATTATTAGTTATTGTTGTTAATCATTTACTGTGTCTAATTTATAAACTTTATTATAGGCATATATGTATAAGAAAAACATAGTATATATAGAGTTCAGAACCATTCATGGTTTCAGGCATCTACTATGGGTTTTGGAACATATCCCCAACAGATAAGGGGGTACAAACATAGATAAAAATTTGTTAATGGATACACAATATAAAAGAAGGCAATCCCTGCCTTTAAGAACACAAAGTGTTGGGGGTTTGGGGAGTATAAGAGTAGTGTTTTTGTATGCAACTGAATCTGTTTTCAACTCAAAATAGAAGATTACAACTACAAGATATTTTATACAAGCCTCAAGCTAACCAAAAACCTGTAATAAGTATGCAAAGGATAAAGAGAAAAGAAAAATAGTAAAACACATACATACATACACACACACATGCACACACACACACACACACAATAACAAAGGAAGGAGACAAAAGCAGAAGAGAGGAATGAAGCAACTGCAAAAAAACAAAACCCAAAACAATTAACAAAATGGCAAATAATTACCTTAAATATAAATGGATTAAACTCACCAATCAAAAAGTATAGAATAGCTGAATGGATGGAAAAAAAAAAAGAGGATCAAGTGACTTTCTGTCTACAAGAGTCTTACTTTAGAATCAGACATACAAAGGCTAAAAGTGAAAGGATGGAAAAGGTATTTCCTGTAAATGGTAACTAAAAGAAAGAAGGCATGGATAGACTTTAAGTCTAATTCTGTCTCCAGAGACAAAGGTCATTACACAACAATAAAAGGATCAATTCAACAGAGAGATATAACAAATGTAAATATACCCAGCACTTTGGGAGGCTGAGGCAGGCAGATCTCAAGGTCAGGAGTTCAAGACCCGCCTGGCCAACGTGGTGAAACCTTGTCTCTATTAAAATACAAAAATTAGCTGGTCATGGTGGCATGTGCCTGTAACCCCAGCTACTCGGGAAGCTGAGGCAGGAGAATTGGTTGAACTGGGACCCGGGAGGTGGAGGTTGCAGTGAGCTGAGATTGCACCACTGCACTCCAGCCTGGGCTACAGAACGAGACTCTGTCTCAAAAAAAAAAAAAAAGAGTAAATATAAATGAACCCAATATCATCATTTAAATATATAATGCAAACACTGAGGAGAAACAAACAATAATATAATATTATTTGAGATTTCAATATCCCACTTTCGATAATGAACACAACATCCAGACAGAAAGTGAATAAATATATGACTTGAATAATAATAATACCAAATAACACAACTTCTAACCCAGCAGCAAAATACACATTCTTCTCAAGTGCACATGGAACATTCTCCAGGATAGATCATATGTTAGGTCACAAAACATGTCTCAATACATTTAAGAAGATCAAAATCATTACAGGTGTCTTTTCTAACCATGATGGAATGAAACTAGAATTTAAAAACAGGAAGAAATTGGAAAAATTCACAAAAATGTAGGAATTAAACAACACACCATTGGGTCAAAGTGGAAACTGAAGAAAATTTAAAAGTATCTCAAAACCTGAATAATAAAACACAACTTACCAAAACTTGTGAGATACAGCAAAAGCAGTAATAAGAGACTATGTTATAATGATAAACACCTACATTAAAAATAGGAAAGATCACAAATAAACAATTTTATACTTTAAATAATCAGTGGAGAGAAAGAACAAACTAAACCCTAAATTAACATAATAAAAATTAATAAAGATTAGCAGAAGCAAATCAGAGAACAAAAAAAAATGGGAAAAATATAGCAAAACTAAGGATTGGGTTTTTCAAAGATAAATAAAATCAATAAACCCTTAGGCTAGACTATGAAAAAAAGAGAAAAGACTCAAATAAATAAAATCAGATTTGAAAAAGGAGACATTACAATGGATACCTCAGGAATAAATAAAGATAAAAAAGAACTATAAATGACAATTATACACTAACAAACTAAACTAACCTAAAATGAATGGATAAATCCTTAGAAACTTACAACCTACAAAAATTGAATCAGGAAGAAATAAAGTCTGAGAGGCCAATAACAAATAAGGAGATTGAATCAGTAAAAAAATCTTCTAATAAGGAAAGCCCCAGGATCTTATGGCTTCATGTTTGAATTCTATCAAACATTCAAAAAAGAACTGAAACTAATCCTTTTTAATCTCTTCCAAAAATAATTCTTCCAAACTCATTGTATGGGGCCAGCATCACTCTGATAATATAACCATGCAAATCCTATAAGAAAAGTACAAGTCCATATCCCTGATGTGCATAGACTTAAAAATCCTTATTTTTAAGGATTTTATATTTATATTAAGGATTTAAGGATTATATATTTATAAATATAGATATATATTATATTTACATTTATATTATATTGATATTTATATTAAGGATTTAAGGATTTTAATAACATACTAGCAAACCAAATTAAAAGCCCATTAAAAGGATCATATGCCATGACAAGTGGGATTTTTTCTAGAGATTCAAGGATGATTCAATATAAGCAAATTAATCAGCATTATACAACAGTTTACCAAAATAAAAAGAAAAGCATTTATGGTCATCTCAACAGACTGAGAAAATGCATTTGGCGAAGTTCAACACCCATTTGTAATTGAAGCTTTCAACAAAATAGGTAGAGCAATAACGCAGCTTAATGTAAGAAACATATATGAAAAGCCTGCAGCTAACATAATCAATGGGGAAAACCTGAAAGCTTTCCCTCTAAGATCTGGTATAAGTCAAGAATGCCCACTCTCACAACTTCTTTTCAACATAGTTCTGGAAGTCTTAGCCAGAGAAATTAGACAAGCAAAAGAAATAGAAAGAAATAGAGGACATCCAAATTGGAAATAAATAGGCAAAATTATCTCTGTTTGCAGATGGCATAATCATAGATATATATATATGATTATATATATGACATATATGATTATATATGATAATTATGATTATATATGCTATATATATGATTATATATGATAATTATATGATTATATATGATATATGATTATATATATGATAATTATATGATTATATATGATACATATGATTACATATGATATATATATGATTATATATATATGATATATATATATTATAAAACCCTAAAGGCTCAAAAATAAAACTGTTAGAAATAATCATCAAATTCAGTGAAGTTTAATACATAGTGTATAGGGAAGTTTAACATATTTAGGTAACTCATTATTAGCGTATAGAAATGAAACAGATTATTGTATAATGAGATTAATATATAATAATCAGTTTCATTTCTATACACTAATAATGAATTATCCAAAAAAATTAAGGAAATAATCCTATTCAAAATAGAAACAAAATAATAAGATATTCAAGTGTAAATGTAGCCAACAAAGTGAAAGACTTCTAAACTGAAATTTATGAAACATTGATAAAAGAAATTGAAGAAGGCACATATAAATGGAAAGAAGTCCCTTGTTCCATGGGATTTGAAGAATTAATACTATCAACATGGCTGTACTACCCATAGTTATGGACATATTCATTACAATCCCTGTCAAAATCCTAATGGCATTCTTTATGTATAGAAATACAGAAGAACAGTCCTAAAATTCATGTAGAAGCACAAAAGACACCATGTAGCCAAAACAATCGAACAGTAAGAACAATGCTAGAGGCATCACATTTTCTGATTTTAAACTGTACTACAAAGCTATAGTAATCAATATAGTATGGTATTAGCATAAAACACGCATGAAGACCAGTGGAATAGAATACAGACCAGAAATAAATCAACACATTTATGGTCAACCAATTTTCAACAGGAATGCCAAGAACAGAAAATGGAGAAAGGATAATTTCTTCAATAAATGATGTTGGAAAATCTGGATATCCAAACACAACCAATAAAATTGGACTATTATCTCACACCATATACAAAAATAAACTCAAAATAGTAAACTTAAAAAGTAAGACCTGAAAATATAAACTATTAGAAGAAAACTTAGGAAAAAGCTTTTTTGTTTGGGCACATCATAAATTTGGGCAATGATATTATTTTGAAACAATACCCAAAGTACAGGAAACAAAAGCAAAACTAGACAAATGGAATTCCTTCAAATGAAAAGGCTTCTGCACAGCAAAAGAAACAATCAACAGCATGTAAAGGCAATCTATGGAATGGAGAAAATATTTGCAAACTGTACATATATTGGAAAGGGGTTAATATCCAATATATCCAAAGGAAATGAGAGTAGTATGTTGAAGACATATATCACTCCTATGTTTACTGAAACATTATTCACGATAGCCAAGACATGAAATCAATCTGTGTCTATCATCAGATAAATGAATAAAAAATATATTATGTATATATATACATACACAGTAGAATACTGAATATTAGAATATTTTTCAGCCTTATGAAAGAAGGAAAACCTGTAATTTGCAACAACATGAATGAACCTGAAGGACATTGTGCTAAGTGAAATAAGCCAGGCACTAAAGGACAGATACTGCATGATCCAAAACAGTCAAACAAATAGAGACAGAGAGTAGAACTGTAGTTTCCAGGAGCTGAGAACAGGGGGCAGAATGGGGAGATGTTGGTTAAAAGGCATAGTTTCAGTTACACAGGAGTAATAAGATCTGAAGATTTATTGTACAGCATGATAACTATAGTTAATAAAAATGTATTTTATACTTGAAATTTGCTCGGAGATGAGCAAATTTGCTCAGAGATGAGATGTTATAGTCAAATACACAAAAAAAGTTAATTGTGAGATGATGGAAATGTTAACTAACTTGATTGTGGCAATCATTTCAAATGTATGTGAGCATCAAAATATCATTTTGTACACTGTAAAAATATATGATTTATATTTGTCAAGTACACTTCAATAAACCCGGGGGGGAAGTAAACAAAACGAAACTAAACTCATACAAATCAATAGCAAAAAAACAACCCTGTCAAAAAATGGGCAAGAGACCTAAATAGAGATTTCTCGAAAGAAGCATACAAATGGCAGGTACCTACAAGTATATGAGAAGGTATCACTAATTATCAGGGATAACCAATCAAAATATCAATGAGATATCACTCACATCTGTTAGAGTGGCTATAATCAGAGAGATCTGGAAGAAAGGGAACCCTCGGGTAATGTTGCTGGGAATGTACAAACATTATGGAAAACAGTATGTGGGTTTCTAAAAAAATTAAAAATAGAACTACCCTATGACCCAGAAGTCTCACTTCTAGGTATATATAAAAACAAAATTAAATCAAGATTTTCAAGAGATCTGCACCCCCATGGTCATTGCAGCTCTATTCACAATAGCCAATATGTGCAAACAACCTGTGTCCATCAACAGGTGACTGAATAAAGAAAATACATAATAGAACGTTGCACAGCTTTTATGAATACTTTTTTCTGAATATTATTCAACATTGCAAAAAAAATATAAAAACCAGTTATTTGTAACAACGTGGATAAACCATGTATAAATAATCCAGGCACAGAAAAACAAATGCTTCATGATCTCATATGTGGGATCTAAAAGAATAAAACTCATAGAAGCGAAAGAAGAGTGTTTGCTAGGAGCTGGATAGATGGGGAAACAGCAAGATCCTGTTAAGGAGTATAAAGTTTCAGTGTAACAAGAATAAGTTATGGAGATTTAATGTATATCAATGTGACTATAATTAACAACTTACTGTATAATTGAAATTTGCTAAGAGGTTAGCTCTTAAGTGTTCTCACAACAAAAAGAAACAAAAATGATAACTCAAGAAATGGCTACGTTACTTATCTTGGCTGTTGCAATTATGTCACAATGAATATGTATGTCAAATCATCAAATTGTACTTCTTAAATATATACAATTTTCAGTTGTCAAATATACTTCAATAAAAACATTTTTTTTCTAGAGGTAACGTTTGTTATGACTTTCAGTAAGAAAAATCTGTTAAGGACTTTAAAAATAGCATTCCCAGAAGTTTTCTGGTTGAGAGACTGGCCTGTGATTTTCTAGGACATCCCTTTTTTGTCTGTTCTCATGTGAATAATTTGGAGAACAATGGGTCACTGGAGGAAACACTCTTCGAACCCAACACCTGATGCAGCCTTTGGCTCCTCCTACAACTTGAAGCATGACTTTTGATAATTTTATGAACTTCAATTTTCACATCTATTAAGTGCAAATAATCAAAAGAATGAAATATAATGAAAATCAAAATACCTTTCAGGGAAAGAGTTGAAAGAAACTCATTTATTTGGAGAAAAAAATTCTACCAAAAATAAATTTGCACATTTAGTTTGCGCTGTATATTGCTGTCCTAAACTATTCTATAGCAGACAGAATTATGCCACCTCTTCCTCCCCTCAAGAAAAGTTGTTCATATCCTAATATGTTACCTCTCATGGCCAAAGGGACTTGGTTGATATTATTCAGGTGAATTTTTTTTTTTTTTTTTTTGATATAAGATCTCACTGTGTTACCCAGGCTAGACACTGCAGTGGTATGATCTTCGCTCACTGTAGCCTCGACCTCCTGGGATCAAGTGATTCTCCCATCTCAGTGCTCAAGTAGCTTGGACTAGAGGTGTATGCCACTATGCCCGGATACTGGATAAGTTTTTTTATTTATTGTAGAGATGAGGTCTCACTATGTTGCCCAGGCTGGTGTCAAACTCCTGGCCCCAAGCAAGCCTCCCGCCTCGACCTCCCAAAGTGCTGGGATTACATGCAGAGCCACCACAGCTGGCCATAGGTAAAGGATCTTTAAATGGGGAGATTATCCTGGATTACTAACTTGGACCAGTCTAAATATATGAGTTCTTAAAAATGGAAACTTTTTCCCAGCTGCAATCAGAGAGATATATAACAAAAGATTGTCAGAGGATGAATTTTGCTGGTTTTAAAGATGCAGAAAGGGGGTCATAGCCAGGAAAGTTGGGTAGCCTCTAGAAATTGGAAAGTCAATGAAACCAATCCTCCTAAAAGCCTCCAGAAAGGAATGCAACCCTGCTGATACCTTGATTTGAGACTAGTGAGACTATGTAGGACTGCCAGAAGTGTAACATAATTTAGTGTTGTTTTAAGCCACTAACATTGTGCTAGCTTGTTATGGCAACAATAGAAAACGAATACATATTGTTATGCTTATTCTCTTTAAGTAACTTTAAAAGGTAAAACTGAGATCTGCCCCACCCATAAGTATAACTGAGTCATTGATATCAAATAGACCCCGAAGCAGATTAACGGTCTGCCTAATGTGATTATCACACATGCCACAGGCAAAGCAGTTACTAAGGATCAGTATGTACCTTCTCACTGAATCAGGGAGTAAACTTACTTTCATGGAACCAAATCACAATTTGTCAATGAAGTTGGATGTTTGAACTTTTCACCTTGCTTTTATAAAAAGGCTGTTTCATTTTATGTTTTGCAAAACTTTTTTTTTAGCTTCCCTAGCCACCACAAAAGAGAGTTATACTTGCTGTAAGCTCCCCCAGGCAGAAATCAGAAATTAGAGGACATAGCAACAGAAAGAAGGGTCTTTTAAAAATGCCTGAATGACTTGTGTTTGTGTAACACCTAGCTATGGTGGAAGAAGAGTATAAGAAACAGACTGTCTACTTATTGATTGTTGTAGGTAAAATATGCACCTAATTGCTTCAACAACAGAAATATAGTCTATGTCTTAAAAGGAAGTTGAAATATATTATATTGAAACTGTTTTGCAGAGACTGCAAACAAGCAGGACCCTCCAGTTAGAATTATTTTCAAGATTTATAATTTTAATATTTTAAGTACAAACAGGAGCTTGAGCTGGACAAAATGTCAGCTTATAGGGCTTTGTAAGTGATTTCTTTACTGATTATATGAGAATTATTTGCAATTAGCATTTCATTCACCTATAAAATGAAAGATTGCTTTAAGTAGATATTTCTCTTCTTACGTCAAATGGAACAAAATTTAGTTTAGATGGTAACTTTGTTTCTTCACTTAAAAATACATTGAACTGCAGTCCAGCACTTATGTAAATGTTTTACCATCATTTTATAATGTGAATTAGTGACATTCATGAAAATAAAAAATAAAGGTGTATGTGAAGCTCTTCTCCATGGGAAGTGAATGGAGACCCGTTCCCTGGAGGAGAATAGGAATCCCGGGCAGGCCCCCAAAATTGTTGGAAGTAAATGTTTGGTACCACAAAGTGAAAATAGCATTCAGACAAAAGTTTTCTCAACAAGACAATTTACTTCTATAGAAGGGTGAGTCTCATGGATAGAGCAATGGAGAGCGCACACCGGACAGGGAGGGGAAGAGTCTTATCCTTAATGCAGCTAGTCCCTACTGCTGTGTCTTTCCCCTATTGACTAGGGTTAGACCACACAGTCTAAGGTAATTCCAACTGGCTACTTTAAAGAGAGCAGGGGTATGAGCTGGAATGGTGGGGTGAGTAGTTTTGGTGGGAAGGTTGGTTACAAAACAGGTGACAAAGGATGACTAAGGACCGAACAGGTGACTAAGGACAGAACAGGTGACTATAAGGGTGAGTAAAGACAGAGCAGGTGACTAAGGACAGAGCAGGTGATAGAGGTTAGAAGGGGGTTGTTTATTGAAACTAGGGACAAAGAGACATAAAGAACGAGGAAGTTAAGAAACATATATAAGAAACATACATAAGAAACATATACCACAATGATGTGCTGCCCTTTTTCACTCTTCTCTTTTGTCATCCAGGTTTTACTAAGGACTAGACATGTTATGTTTGCTTTCCCTTTGTATTCCTAATAGAAAACATGCTGTATGATTTTGTTTGTTTTATATCTGCTTACTTTAGGACTGTTTGCCCTACCACAGAAGTAATGCAAATTGGTCTGCACTAAGGCCTTGTAGGATACAGTAAATTTCTCTTTAAAGAACAAATATGTCAGTATGTTCAGCTTCCCTGTTCTTTGTTCCTCATTTTAAAGTTTAACTTCCTCATTCTTTACGTCTCTTTGTCCCTAGTTTCAGTAAACAACCGCCTCCTAACCTCTATCACCCTCTCTGTCTTTAGTCACCTGCTCTGTCCTTAGTGACCTGCTCTGTCTTTAGTCATCCTTATAGTCACCTGTTCTGTCCTTAGTCACCTGTTCTGTCCTTAGTCATCCTTAGTCACCTGTTATGTAACCATCCTTCCCACTAAAACTACTCACCCCACCATTTCAGCTTGTACCCCTGCTCTCTTTAAAATAGCCAACCCAAATTACCTTAGACTGTGCGGTCTAACCCTAGTCAATAGAGGACAGACACAGCAGTAGGGACTAGCTGCATTAAGGATAAAACTCTCTTCCCCTCCCTTGTCTGGTGTGCTCTCTCCATTGCTCTATCCACGAGACTCACCCTTCTATAGAAGTAAATTGTCTTGTTGAGAAAACTTTTGTCTGAATGCTATTTTCACTTTGTGGCACCAAGCATTTACTTCCAACAATTTTGGGGGCCTGCCCAGGATTCCCATTCTCCTCCAGGGAACGGGTCTCCATTCACTTCTTGTGGGGAGATGCATCCCACTGCCTCATTGTTGTGGCCTCAGGGTGAGAGATGGGGAACCACCCAGTGCGACAAATAAACTCAGACTCTCAACAACCCAGAAGGAAACAGGCTGATAGCTTGGGGAAAGGATTCTCACATACCGCAGTAATCAGGTAACTCTGTACACAGACCAAGTTAAGCAATGTCGCAGGGGTGACAAAAAGTATTTCCTTGGTGGTCAAGATATTCTGGAGGTTAAAAGTGTGTTTAAATGATCACAAACACTACTGCTTGCAGTACTGCTTGTGTGAATGGTACTAAGCACTACTGCTGTGCAGAGTGAGTGGGTCCTATCTGCAGTTCCATGGTCACCTCATATGGCTTAGGGCAGATCCTGCCATGGGGTTCAAACTGGCACGCCAATACCAAGAGGGGCCTAAACTCCCATAAGGGAAGCGGCCAGAGTGCATGAAGCAAAAGAAGGGGGCAAGGATCCTCCAGCAGGTGGGGCTAAAAGATAGGCAAGAAATCTCTAGTATGAGGGATTGAGCCTTAACAAGCCTCCCGAGAAGACTAAGCAAGAAATCTCTAGTACAAGGGACTGAGCCTAACTAGGACCCAACATGGGAAATACCCCAAGCAAGACAGGGAGTAAAAAGAATAAAAATACCGATAAAGATATTCCCCCTGATAGTCCCCTAGGTCTCATGTTAAAATACTGGAAAAATAATGAGAGGACTAAACAAAAGAAAAAGCAACAAATGATAAAATATTGCTGTTTTATTTGGACTCAGAGACCCATCTTCAAACCCTCAATCTTCTGACCAAAGTTTGGGTCAAATGAAGATGTAATGCGTCAGCTTTTTATTCAATAAGTAAATGATAAAAGCCTGGTTTCTCAAGAGGAACTAGACTATGCTCTTTGTTGGAGGCAGAGACCTGTCCTTTTTCCCTTAAAGACAACTAGGGAATAACCCAATGTAATATCACAAAAGGAAAAATTACATAAGTTAGTTCCCATGCTCAAAGACTCCAGCATATGGGATCCCCTAGACCATCTTCCCCTGCTCAGTGACCCCAACCCCTCTCCTCAGACAGCTGCTGCCGCCCAAGATCCTGCTCCAGATTCTTCACCTACTCATGTTATTCCTCCTCCTTACAATCCTGACTCTTGGAAATTATCATCCCAAGGGTCTGTCCCCTAACAGCCTAAGGACCCCTCCCTAAAGTGACTCCAATGTGAAATAGAACAATATAAAAAGGATATCCAAAACTTCCCTTTTCCCTCTACAACTAAAGAGTCAGCCCCCGATCTCTTTCCTTTAAGTTAGGTGCCACAAGGAGGAGGAGCCATTGACTTCATGAATACTCCCTTAACCAGTTCAGAAGTCCAGAGTTTAAAAAAGGAGCTTTAGCCACTACTAGATGACCCTTACGGAGTGGCAGATCAAATTGATCAATTTGTAGGACCTCAGTTATACACTTGGGTTGAGTTAATGTCCATTTTGGACATCCTCTTTTCAGGAGAAGAGAGGAGTATGATTCATAGGGCTGCTATAGTAGTTTGAGAACGTGTGCATCCTCCCAGTCAAAATGTTCCTACCATGGACCAGAAATTCCCTGCCCAAAACCCCTGCTGGGACAATAACAACACAACTCATCAGGAAAATATACAGGGCCTAAGGGAGGTGATAATAAAAAGAACTCGGGAATCAGTACCCCAAACCCAAAATCTTTCTAAAACATTTAATATGCAACAGAAAAAGGATAAAGGGCCTATGAGATTCCTAGACAGACTGAAGGAACAAATGAGACAATATACAGGCCTCAATTTAGAAGTTCTCTTTGGATGAGGAATGTTAAAACTCCAATTTTTCACAAAAAGTTGGCCAGACATTTCAAAAAAATTACAAAAAAATAGAAAATTGGAAAGATCAGACCATCCCCTAAGTGAGCTTCTCAGAGAAACTCAAAAGTTATGTGTGAGGAGAGACGAAGAAAATCAGAAACAAAAGACAAAACTTACATTATCCACCTTCCAACAGATGACTCCAAATCCATGTACTTCTAAACAGAGCTTCCAGAGAGACAGAAACTATAAAGGGTCCCAACCCTTCTTTAAAAGACCCAAGCCTCCATCTGGAGGACCAAGGCTCTCTAAAGAGTATGGCAAAACAAAGTAAAAAAAATCCCAGAACTGAGAGGTACAAAGGACAAGATAGGTGCTACAAATATGAAAGAACAGGCCACTTCAAGAGGAAATGTCCTGAATTCAAAAAAGAGAAAAAAGCCCTTCCATTCATTACTTTTGAGGAAGAATAAGGGAGTCAGGGGCTCTGTCTCTTTTATGTTGAGTCCCACCAGGAGCTCTTAATAAATTTAGAAGTGGGACCTAAACATGAACTTATCACTTTTTTGGTCGATTCAGGGATGACTCATTCCTCTGTGTTTCCCCCCATCTAATATTGCCTACTCTTTGGAAGGACTTTTGCTCTCTGGGGTGAAAGGTGAAGGATTTAAAACAAAAATTTTAAAATACACAAAAGTCAAATACTAAGATCAATCAGCTCATATTCAGTTTTTGTTAATCCCTGAGGCAGAGACTAATTTATTAGGGAGGGATTTAATGTTGAAGTTAGGCATAGGCCTACAAGTCAGACCAAGAGAATTCTTCACCTCATTAAACCTACTCACCACTACCGATAAAAAATACATTAATCCTAATGTCTGGTCCAAAGAAGAGAACAGAAGAAAACTCCGAGTCCCTCCAATCCACATCAAGCTAAAAACCCTTGGGGAAGTAGTAAGGAGAAAATAATACCCCATTCCTCTAGAGGTCAGGATAGGGTTAAAACCTATAATTGAATATCTTATTAAAGATGGGCTTCTTGAGCCCTATATGTCCTCTTATAACACCCCAATACTGCCTGTCAAGAAATCAGATGGGTCATACTGGCTGGTAAAAGACCTTAGAGCCATTAACCAAATAGTCCAAACTACCCACCCCATTGTCCCCAATCCTTACACCATTCTCAGCAAGATTCCATATAATCATCAATGGTTTACTGTTAAAGATTTGAAGGATGCTTTTTGGACATGTCCCCTGGCTAAAGATTGTCAAGATATATTTGCTTTTGAGTGGAAAGATCTCCATCCAGGGTGAAAACAACAATATCGATGGACAGTCTTACCCCAAGGGTTCACAGACTCCCTTAACCTTTTCAGTCAAATTTTAGAACAAGTATTAGAAAAAGTCATCATCCCAAAACAAATATGCCTACTCCAATATGTTGATGATATTCTTCTATCTGGTGAAGATATGGAGAAAGTAGCTAGCTTCTCTACACATATTCTTTACCATCTGCAGTTCAAAGCGTTACAAGTCTCAAAGGGAAAGCTTCAGTAAGTAGAGCCTAAAGTTAAATATTTAGGCCACAGTGCAGACAAGTGAAAAAATAGGGCCTAAATAAGTTGAGGGAATCGTATCCCTACCCTTGCCTCAAACTAAACAAAAACTCAGGAAATCTTTAGGGTTAGTTGGATACTGTCGCTTACGAATTGACTCATATGCACTAAACAATAAACTTTTATATCAAAAACTTGCCCAGAAGAAGCCTGACCATCTCTTGTAGACTTCTGAGAAAGGTGATCAGACCAAAAAGCTGAAAGAAAGGCTCATAACCACCCCTGTCTTAGCCTTACCTTCCCTAAAAAGCCATTCCACATTTTTGTCAACGTGGATAATGGAGTAACTTTAGAAGTGCTTACTCAAGAACACAGAGGCTGTTAGTAGCCAGTGGCCTTCCTGTCAAAAGTCTTAGATCCAGTTACTTGTAGATGGCCTCAATACATCCAATCCATTGCAACTACAGGAGTATTGGTAAAGAAAGTAGATAGTTAACCTTTGGAGGAAAATTGACAGTAAGCATGCCCCACCAAGTTAGAACTACCTTAAACCAGAAAGCAGGGCAGTGGCTTACTGACTCAAGAATCTTAAAGTATGAGGCTATTCTGTTAATATTAACCACTGATAATTCACTTATCCCAGCAGGTTTCCTAACAGGGGATCCAAATCTAAAGAGAGAGCACACATGTTTACATTTAATTGATTATCATACAAAAGTCCAACCGGACCTAGGAGACACTCCCCTCAGGATGGGATGAGAATTATTTATAGATGATTCCTCCCGGGTGATTGAGGAAAAAAGACACAATGGGTATTCAGTACTTGATGGAGAAACTCTCGAAGAAATAGAGTCAGGAAAATTGCCTAATAATTGGTCTGCCCAAACTTGCAAGCTGTTTGCATTCAGCCAAGCCTTAGAGTACTTGCAGAACCAGGAAGGAACCATCTATACCAATTCTCAGTACACCTGTTGAGTGGCTCATACATTTGGAAAATTTTGACTGAATGAGGTCTCTTTAATAGCAAAGGTCAAGATCTTGTTCATAAGGAGCTAATCACCCAAATATTGAATAACCTTCAGTTGCCAGAAGAATAGCTATTGTCCATGTCCCTGGATACCAGAAAAGCCTTTCTTGTTAAAGTAGAGGAAATAACCTAGCAGATCAGGTAGCCAAACAGGCTGCCATTTCTTCTAAAACACCTATTTTTGACTTAACTCATTACCTTTCTTCTCCTACCGTGATCCCAATTTTCTCTTCCACTAAAAAAGAAAAACTAATAAAAACTAAAGAGAATTCAGAAGAAAAATGGATACTGCCAGACCAGACAGAAATGTTATCCAAACCCCTTATGAGGGAAGTCTTGTCCCAACTGCATCAAGGGACCCACTGGGGGCCCCAAGCCATGTGTGATACAGTCCTCAGAGTTTGTGGGTGCACACGAATTTATACCCTGGCCAAACAGGTTACAGACAGTTGTATAGTATGTAAGAAAACTAAAAAGAATACTTCTTTGGGGAAGGATCCCAGGCTTAAGGCTATACCAAAGTATCCAGATTGATTGCACAGAGATAACTCCAATAGGTCATCTAAAATACTTACTAGTGATAGTAGATCACCTCATTCACTGGGTCGAAGCTATCCCCTTTTCAAATGCAACAGCCAATAATGTAGTTAAGGTGTTAATTGAAAATATAGTGTTCAGATTTGGGCTAATAGAAAATATTGACTCAGACAATGGAACCAATTTCACTGTGCACATCACTAAAAAGCTATCCCAAATACTAGGCATTAGATGGGAATATCATACTCCTTGGCACCCACCTTCATCAGGGAGGAGAGAAAGAATGAATCAAACTCTGAAGAACCGCTTAACCAAGTTGGTTCTGGAGACTTGGTTACCATGGACCAAATGCTTTCCTATTGCCCTGTTAAGAATCCGAACTGCCCCTTGGAAAGATATTGGTCTTTCCCCTTAAGAGATGCTCAATGGATTGCCTTATTTACACTCCACTATTGACTTTCCTACCTTTGAAACAAAAGACCAATTCCTTAAAAATTATATACTTGGTCTATCTCCTACTTTCTCTTCTCTTAAAACCAAAGGTCTCCTAGCATGGACACTGCCCCTGGAGTTCCCAGTACATCAAAATCAGCCTGGGGATCACGTCCTCATCAAAAGCTGGAAGGAGGAAAAGCTCGAACTGGCCTGGGAAGGACCTTACCTAGTGCTCCTAACTACTGAAACCACAGTCTCGACAGCAGAAAAAGGATGGACCCATCACACCCAAGTCAAGAAAGCACCACCCCCCACCCAGCGTCATGGGCCGTAGTCCCAGGTGAAAACCCTACCAAACTAAAGCTAAGAAAAAATTAACTCTCCTTCATCTATTCTATTACTCCTCCTTTCCTTGCTGTATTGCTGACCACCTCATTATTAATGTAACCAAGTCAATTTCGCCTCAAACTGTTACATTTGATTCTTGCCTTGTTATACCCTGTGGAGACTTATCAAGTCAAAGACAGCTTTCCACTTCAGAAAAATACCTCTGTGCTTCCTTGGTTCTCCTCAGGCTGGAGATTAGTGAATCAGGATCATTTAGTCTGGGAAGGTTTCAGTGAAGACCCCAGTGTCAACTGGGAGTCTTGTCCCCTGATACAGAGCTTTTATGCTGTAGTTGGTCCAACGTTCTTTGGACTACTAAAGGGCAAGGATGGACTGCCGCAACCAGCAGTTGTAATTTCCTAAAACCACACATTCATTTTACTAAAGAAACAGCTTCCCCTAACTGTCAGCTCAATCAGTGTAATCCAGTACAGGTTATTATCTCAAACCTTCAAAATTCTTCTCCTTCTCTAAGTCAGTTCCTTTATTTAAGCTGGTTTTATGGTATGGGGGCTGAGGTTTCAGGAACAGACCCTATCAGATCCTTTGAAATACACTTCATTGCTCCCCCACTGCCTATACCTTCCCCTAAGCCTTCTTCCAAAACCTCTCACGACGAAACTGTTGTTTCTCCTCTATCTAACAACAAGACCAAGGTAGCTATTATAGAAGTTAAAGACCTAAAACAAACTTTGGCAATTGAAACAGGGTATCAAGATGTGAATGCCTGGTTGGAATGGATAAAATATTCTGCCTGCACTTTAAACAAAAGCAATTGTTATGCTTGTGTGCACGGCAGACCAGAAGCCCAGATTATCCGCTTTCCACTAGGATGGTCCTTCAGTCAACCAGACATGGGCTGTATAGTAGCTCTTTTCCAAGATTCCACAGCCTGGGGTAACAAGTCGTGACAAGCTCTCTCTCTGCTATATCCCAAAATTCAACACTCTGTGGGTCAGCTGCTGAGGGCCATCCAGCTTCCGCCTCCTGACCCTAGGTTCGCTTCGTGTCTGTCACAGTAAGTAGGTAACTTAGTGTTCCTTGGAGACCTAAAAGGATACAGTGAGCTTAAGACTTTCCAAGAGCTTACCAATCAGTCAGCCCTTATTCACCCCTGAGCAGATGTGTGGTAGTATTGCAGTGGACCTTTACTGGACACTCTGCCAAGTAAACTGGAGTGGCACTGGTGCTCTAGTCCAATTGACTATCCCTTTTGCCCTGGCATTTCATCAACCAGAAAAAGGAAAAACACACGTTGTAAAGCAAGGGAAGCCCCTTATTCATCTTTCCACTCCCACGTTTATTTAGATACAGTTAGTCCCTAATTGTATCTAGTTATTTAGATACAAATACTCCTAGGCCCACAAGGTACCACATAAATTTAAAGCCTGGGATCAAATAGCTGCAGGTTTTGAGTCAATATTTTGGTGGTTGACAATAAAAACGTAGATTGGATAAATTACATCTATTATAATCAACAGCAATTTATCAATTACATCAGGGATGTTGTCAAAGGAATACCAGAACAATTGGGGCCTACTAGCCAGATGCCCTGGAAAAACAGAATGGCCATAGAAATGATATTAGCCAAAAAAGATAGTGTTTGTTATGATTAAAACTCAGTGTTGTACCTTCATCCCAAACAACACTGCTCTTGATGGGAACATAACAAGGGCCCTACAAGGACTTACTGCTTTATCCAATAAATTAACTAAAAATTCTGGAGTTGATAACCCTTTCTTAAGATGGCTAGAGAGGTGGTTCAGTAAATAGAAAGGAATTACAGCCTCAATTCTTACTTCTCTTACAGCCATAACAGGTGTACTCATTCTTGTTGGGTGTTGTGTCATACCATGCATCCATGGGCTAGTGCAAAGACTTATAGAAACAGCACTTACTAAACTCTCCCTTAGCTCTCTGCCACTTTATTCAGATAAGCTTTCCCTTTTAGAGGATCAAGTTGAACAACAAAGCCAAGACATGTTAAAAATGTTTGAAGAGGAAGGACTATAAAAATTGAAAGGGGAATTGAAGGATTCCATAAATTCCTCTTCAAAGAACCAATATGTCAGTATGTTCAGCTTCCATGTTCTTTGTTCTCCATTTTAAAGTTTAATTTCCTTGTTTTTTATGTCTCCTTGCCCCTAGTCTCAGTAAACAACCCCCTCCCAGCCTCTATCACCTGCTCTGTCCTTAGTCACCTGCTCTGTCCTTAGTCATCCTTAGCCATCTGCTCTGTAACTGTCCTTTCCGCTGAAACTACTCACGCTGCCACTCTGGCTCATGCCCCTCCTTTCTTTAAAATAGCCAATTGGAATTAGCTTAGACTATGCAGTCCAACCCTAGCCAATAGGGGAAAGACACAGTAGTAGGGACTAGCTGCATTAAGGATAAGACCCCCTTCCCCTCCCTTGTCCAGTGTGCTTTCGCCATTTCGCCATCCTCGAGATGCAACCTTCTATAGGAGTAAATTGCCTTGCTGAGAAAACTTTTGCCTGAGTGCTATTTTCACTTTGAGGCACTTTGCATTTACTTCCAACAGGCCTTAATATTCTGACACTTCAATTTCTCTATAATTGTGCCAATTAAAAGGGTTTTTACTTTTCAGCAAAATTCTGACCCAATCATTTAAATTTCACAGTCACATAAGGAATGCTCAATTTTAAATAAGTTGCATTCCCAAAATGCATATGTAAATAGATTCCATTTAATCCCCATTGTCCCATTGAAATTGGTTAGATTTACTCTAAATCCAACCCCCTCTCCCCGAATCCTAATCACTTAATAATGTACTTTAAGCATATTACCCAATCAACATGGGTCACAAATTTTTATGAATGCCAAGCATCTATCCAGCCCTGCTATGCTTTGTCCTTATTCCCTCTATTTGCCTGCAAAAGATATGCGGGCTTCTCCACTAATCATTCATGAGATCCCCATGACCTGGGACAGGACAAAGGTTCAACTGACTTTCCTAGCTTGTTTTTGTGAACTCTGAGGTTTGCACAATGGGTGCCACCTTTCCACCAGAATCTGACTCATACTGCCTATTTCCCTGACCTAATCCAAAACAAAACCCTTCCATTCCTCTTCTTTCTTGATTTCCCAAATGATGATGACAGTGTGAGAACAGAGGGAGGATAAATATTTATCCATTTTATACCCTCCCTAGAGAAAGTTAGTGTTGCATGAAAGGGATGGTGTGACGGTGGGACCAAATAGACTACCCTAAAGAATCACTATATGGGCCTAGAGAGTTTTGAGACAAGTTTCTGAAATGAGGGATGGGTGGAATGGGGAAGGGATGGATGCAAGGCATGCTGGCCTGCAGCCTTGCAGCACTTCCCAACTTTTCTGCGAAAAATTACTGGACTGGAATCAGATTGCCTGAGGTTGAATTTCAGCTTCATCGCTTATTACTTATGGCCCCTCTGAAAAGTCCATTTCTCCCAGCTTTAGTTACCTACATATAAAATGGAGATGAGTATCTATCTATAAGGTTGTTATCTGTATTAAATGAGACAAGATAAGGACTAGCCTAGTCCAGTACACATAGGGAATGCTCAGTAACTACTATCATCATAATTACCAATGATGATTATTGTACGACGTCTGCTGATGTGGCAGTGTTGGTTAGAGTTGAAAGAAGAAAAAGGAACAGCCTACTTTTTCTTCCCCTTCCCACTAACTTTTCTTTTTAACCAATGTAGATGATATATTAGTGCAGCCCTGGAGTTATATGGAAGATGTCAAATCAGGGTTTCATGGTAAATAGCAGGAAGTAGCAAGATAGTTGTTAGCTGTGCAAATATAGGGAAGGAGATGATAGGTGTCCATGGGAATAACAGGTGGGCTGGAAGAAGAAGTCCATGCCCCTAGGCTGAAGAATCTTTAGCAGTAAGCACTACCCTAAGCCTCATGCACAAATTTAAATTTAGTCTTTTTGCACATTCCCAATGAGAGTTTACATTGTTCAACTTATTCCCCTTCCTCATGCACAGGTCTAAGCCCCAGAAGTCAATGCTCAGTGACACTAACACCAGACCATCCCTAGTGATGACTACATCCTTGAACAAAGCTGTAGCAGCCAGATGCTCTTTCCCAGAGCCTCTTAATCTCGGGGTATGGCTAGGCTGCCATATACAAAACATAGGGAGGTGGAAGTCACAGCTACCAAGTAGGCAGAGTAGAAGAGAAAGCTTGTTTGCAAAAATAGGCATTAAAACAGACAATCCAGGGAGGAATAAACATGAAGGATGAAAAGTTCCAGTAATTTTTCCTGCTTATGTTAGCTAACTGAGGCCTACATGAATTTCAGCCTCTGGATTCAAGGCTATGCATTTGTACCCTTATTATTAATTTGCTTCATGATTTGAGAAGTTGGTTTCTATTACTTCAAATCAAATAATTCCAATAGCAAAACTATATAACCTCTTCAACTTAGCCTGGAGTTTTTACCGCAGTGATTACCTTCTAGCTCAATTTGAAAATATTATTGGAACTTCCTCTTAAATAGTGAAGGTAATGGGCAGAAACTATCATCATAACTGCAACAGCCTAATCCTGTGAAGTCATTAAAGGTTTTCATGTGTGTCGATGCCACTTTATAGAGATGACAATATAACACTCTAATGGACTATAATAAACCTGAGCCAACTACAAACCCACTAAAATACATCAAGAAATCTTAATATCATTACTATTCAAATCATGTAGTGTGAAAATTCAGATTATCAGAATGTTCTAAGTTAATTAGTAGTACTAGTATTAATATTTATATTCTTTTGTTGCTGCTGTGTTTTCTTTAAAAACTGTTTGACAAGTAAGCAACTTACTGTTTACTTTTTTTTGAGACGGAGTCTCGCTCTGTCCCCCAGGCTGAGTGCAGTGGCCCGATCTCGGCTCACTGCAAGCTCCGTCTCCCGGGTTCACACCATTCTCCTGGCTCAGCCTCCCCGAGTAGCTGGGACTACAGGCGCCTGTCACTATGCCCAGCTAATTTTTTTTTGTATTTTTAGTAGAGACGGGGTTTCACTGTGTTAGCCAGGATGGTCTTGATCTCCTGACCTCGTGATCCGCCCACCACGGCCTCCCAAAGTCCTGGGATTACAGGTGTGAGCCACCGCGCCCAGCCCCTGTTTACATTTTTAAATCCCATATTTTAAATCCTCCATATTTTGGGGATTTAGGGTTGCTTTGACAAGAATAGCTGGAAAAAAAGGAATATTACTGTCCTGATATAAATTTTTAGTTGTATTTTTAGTGACTGCATATTTGTTTTAAATAAAGCTCTTCCAAATGTGGAGGGCAGGGGAGTCTCATTAACCATATAGAACAATCAAAATGCAAGTGATAGAGCATAAAGAGTTTTTGCTTCCAAAATTTCAACCTATTCATATATTTTGATTGACAAATTACTTTACATTTGTTTCCAACACTTTCTGCTATCATATGGAAATAATTGTTACCAAATTAGCTTCCTAATGTTTATAACCATATTCATTAATAGTAATTTATCCATGAAAATTTAGAATTTTTCATAACAGAATTATACAACCTTAAAAACAATTTTTTTTGATAAAAGGTATTTATAGCCAACCTAATTAGAATCACAAATACAGGGAAGAAAGAACAGAGATGACCCATGATATCTAGGTTGAAGTGATATGTAATTTTTTTTAGTCAAAGATGTACTATAAAGATTTATATGCTGAAATGCTGATGCCCTGTTATTGCATTACTGGATCATTGGAGAGGGTGCTGGTAACAGTGTTTCCAGTATTTTGAATTGGGGATGTACATTATGATTGGTAAAATGCAAACAATATTTCCATGCCTGTATGTGCAGTGTAGTATGGATTATAATCCAGTCTCCTCTCTTGGCTTAGAGAAGAGGTTGACCTAGAATTGCAAGATGTGATGCCAAGGTGAATTGCTGATTGAGTATTGTGCAGACACAAGTAGGAAAGCAGAGGAAATTTGAACTCTTAGGTACAAGGCAGTGAAAACAACACAAAGCAAGAACCAGTATCCAAAATTAAGCAAGACTTAAAAGATGAGATTTGGCAATTCCCTTTCATAGAGGTATAATAAATAGAATGGCAAAGTCTACAGAGAAGATAGATACAAAGGCCCCTAAGAGTCATCATGCTCTCTTCTCCTGCCATGAGTGAATGGGCATGGGGTTTCCCTAAATCACCTAATGTGGGGTAGTCTGACTGGGCTGTATATTTATTCACCTGAGGAGCTTTAAACAAAATACTAACACTTTGGTTTCACCCAAGACCAATTTAATCAGAATCTCTGGGGATTCAAGTGCATAGCCAGCATCGAGAACTACCTGTTAAATGATTGAATGGAAGGAGTTTCCCCACTGGAGGAAACACTGAAGGTGAAATGTGGGTTCCTGTAACAAATCCCCTGCATTCAAATCATTCCAGGGTACTGTGCACTGGAATTGACAAGATTATAGTGCTTGTATGGTCAGCAGCCATGTGGTGCAGGAGCTGCTGAGGCACTAAGCTAGTTCAGATGACATCATCAAGCATGCTATAGCAGAAAAGAGTACATAAACTTGTATATAACTTGCTCTATGTCCATAAGAACACATATCTCAAAATAGATCATCACAAAATGGTTATGACTTAATACCATGCATAAGTGCTCATTAAAAGCAAACAATGAAAGATGCTACAACTTACCTTTGGCTTCAGTTTAACATAATAGGTAGAAAAATATTCATGTTTCCTTTTGTCTAAAGTTCATCAAGAGGTCTTAATTTCTAAAATGTGCTTTGTCCCAAATATTCAGAAAAAAAATCTTTTAGTTGATCCTTAAACATGCAGTATTTTTCCATTCTGACAAACAGAATGTTTTGTATATTCCAGATGTTTTTCTCCTAAACTGTGCACCTGACAATCAAAATGAGATGCCATCATCCTCTAAGGGTCAAAAAAGGTGTTTCCAGCCTTTGCCCTGAGGAGACAAGAACCCTCTTGGAATGTGTCCATCATTAAAATAGTGCTGGAGGGAGTTTACCTGCCTATATTTTAATTACTGTTTTATTCGCATTATTTAAGTTATCGCTATTGAAGTCAACCCCAAATCCACTACCTAGGAATTACTTTTCTTTTTCATTAAGATATATTTGTCTTTACACCAAAATAAAACAGTACTTTTTAAAATTCATCATATTCACTAGAGTTATGGTGAATACGATTCTTTTACACCACTGGTGCCAGAGGACAAGATAAACATGCCACAAGGGCTAACATTTTAGCCTGAGTCAGCATAATAATTATCACATTATTAGAGAATTGCGCTGTGTTGATTAGCATACATCAGCATACAAATCAATTTCCATGTAAGAACAAAAACCTTTCTCCAAATTTCAGTAGATTTACGCAAACCTCACCCCAACCCCACTCCTTTGTGCCAGGTGAAGCTGGGAAACTTAGCGCCCAGGAAGAGTTTCATTTTGCAGTATTTCATTAGTCTGGAAAAGACAAAAGTTTACTCTGGAAATGAGTTACTTTCACGCTTTAAATGTACAGCTTGAGGAGGACGATACTGCAAAAACAGGGAAGAGAAAGAAGCAGATAACGTATTTGGCAGTGTGAGAAGGATTCAATATTAAAGATTAGGACTGGTAATGTGTCCAGTCCAGGGTAAAAGAAGCTAAGAAGCCACTGGTTGGTTCATTGAGATGTGAGGAAAGAGTTCATTCTTTTATACGACTCCTTGAGAATAGTGGTTAATTATTAGAGGTCTTGGAAATTCATGTTTTTCTCCATTCTGAGAACATAGGCTCTATAAGAGGGAATTTTTTCCTTCCGCAAGCTTCCACTTTTTCCATTTTCCTTACCTAAAATTTAGCCAATTTCATTTTTATTTACCTGTAGTATTTAATTCATTTATCTTGTAAGGTTCCAGAAGACAGAAATTGCATCCTATTGATTTTCTATTCCTCATGGTGCTGAACACTCAATATGTTTGTTTCTATTCATTATTTGCTAAGAGCTATAAACATAATAAAGTGTCTGAAAATTTATTTTAAATATTTTAGGGCATTTCCAAGTTGAAGAGGTGAATGGAAGCTCCTCTGGCAGCAGGTGTCACCTCCCAGATTTGACACATGAAAATAAGAACCATGTTTATTATGGAAAATGAATGCATTTTGACATGGGTAATGTCAAATTATATACTGAAATGGGTAATGAATCACAGAAATAAAATTGTTATTCAAAAGTGTGAGTAGTAGTTGCTTAAACGGCAAAAGATCATGACTTGGAGTCACACATTCTAAAACACATTTGGACCAAGACTGCATGTATTTTTTTTTCAGTCTTGATCTTTAGCATGTGTCCTTTTATCCCTGAAAAATGCCCGGTTTACTCTCACTTCTGCTATATACTCTTGGTTGTGTGAAGCTAAGATGTCAGGAGTTCTAAGCACTTAGAACAGAGACTGGACTGGCATTTCATAACCATTCAACATATCTTAGTGAACATAATTATGATAATGATGACTATTATTACTTTGTCTAAATCATATTATTTCTTTTCTGCATATGCAGATTCTTGGTGGCTAGCATCTATTTCCGTATTTCTTAGTCCCACAATCAGTGCATTTTTTTTGTATCCATGTAAGTAGGAACATGTGTGAAGAGCAGAATGCAAAGCATGGTTAAATATCAATGCTCTAGTGCATCAAATGCATTCTCATGTGCCTATGACAAATTCCATATACTAAAGCTGATAGACACTTACATCAAATAGAACTTCAAGTTTTTATCCTTGAGCTTGGAGAATGATGATAACTATGGTGAAATAGAAATAAAGAATGGTGGTATTAATCCATTCATAAAAAAAGAAACCATATGTCAGAGAAAACAAGTAGCCTCAAACAATTATTAATATAGGATTTTTTTATTATACATCTCAATAGTGAAAGTCACACTACTTGACTTTTCAAGTGTTGGAAAAGCTCTAAATTTAGAAGTCAAACTTTTACAGTATGTATATATAGTAATGAATTCAGAGTCAAACTTCCCCCCTACCATCCCTCCTATATATGACCCCTTAACATTAATTGATGGTTGTGGTTTGGAGATGGTAATGAGGAAGAATGTTTTTCTTATAGAACTGATTCACACAAACCATTTATAAAAGGCAAGAATACTTAAATGAGTGCCCACATGCTGTGGTAATAACAACTCACATCTGAAATTTGGAACCAAATATTTAAGAGAGTGTAATTTATAGTGTAACTACTTTTCTTAACTCAATCACTTCATTGTTTTGTTAAAGTGTTATGTCAAAGCTGTAAGTTAGAACTGCTACTAAATGATTAAGTATCTAATTCCTCTAGTGTGCCTTTCTCATTTGTTTACAAAGCTACATGAAATAGGCTTCTAAGAAAATAGTATATTAATGTATATTTGTAGTAATTCATAGTGTTGAGTTATGTGAAGTCATAAAATGGCATTCTTTCTCATTTGTTAAAAGGCACGTTTCACATCAGGAATGAAAAGAAATGACATTTTTATAAGAAGTAAACTTACATTGAGATAAATAGTCAAGAGCAAATAATACACATTTTTAGGTTATTTATATTTGTCATCATTACTTTCACTATCACTCATACTCAAGCTTTTACCTGTTGCCACTTATTACAAGACAAAAACAAAATGATTGTGATCATAAGAAATGAAATAGGTTAAGTTCAAACAAGAGCTACAATAGGAATCCTGTTGAAACTTAGTTGTAGCTAAAGCTTGGAGCTTGATATAGAGGTTATGCAATTACTTAGATATTGAATGGCATGATGTTGTAAAATGTAAAATGTAGACTGTGCTCTGGACTGGAAAATTCAGATCTAACCACTTATTGAACTAAATTGTCCATTATATGTTAGGTTATCCATTATATGTTGAGTCTTTTATGCACATTAAATTATTCACTCCCAGGTTAAAATCAGAGTGAGAGTAGGAGTATTCTTGAATATAGTAGTCAAGTATCCTGAAATTGGTTATCACAAATTCTACAGATAATAACATACTTAAATGTACTTTACATTTTGCATCTTTAGTAATACACTGTGCTTTCTGCAGAAAAACCTTTTGCAGACCTAAGTCCCTGGTGAAGAGAAGTGGTAAGTTGTCCAAAATCCAAATTACATCAATTTAAAGACACTGGAGACCAATAAAAGCTGTGGATTTGAGAGGCTATGATCTCAGAGGAAAAAGTTACAAAAGACTCTGCCCAACATTCATTATGGCTTTTTCATGTTAAAGCATTTGCTAATTCACAAGCAAAAGGTAAAGGGCTAAGGAACGGAACAGGGCTTCCTAGGGGGTTGAAGGGACTGAAATGTGGTATGGGGACATCAAGGAGAAGGGGTCCTGGTAAATACCCCAGGCAAGAACTGTGAATGTTGATATCAATTCTACTCAGCCAAAGAAGATCCCATGTCACGTGTGTTTATATTTGTACTTGTGATATGTGTGTATACATACACATATACACACACATATTTATTTCAGAGGTGAACACACACACACATATTTATTTCAGAGGTGAACCAACATTAAACCAGCTTTTACTAAGATGAAACTGCAATTCTAAACAAGCTCCATCTCTCGCTGAATTGCATTAATATATTCTATCCCTTCTCTCTGCTTGAAGGAAGCAACAGGGAAATTCTTTCATGACAAAGAAAACAATATCAAGAGATTACCTCCATAATTTTTATACATAATAGGCAAGCAGCATCCCATTAGACAATTATCAGACATACCAAGGAAAGAAACCAAGTGTATCAAAGCCAGAAAACAAAAAAGGTAACAGAAACGAATCCACAGTTGATATAGATATTGGAGTTATCAGACAAGGATATTAAAATAAACATGATGAACATAGTCACATAGTTAGACAACAAGGTGGAGAACTTCAATAAAAAGCTGGAAATTAAAAATTAATCACATGGTAATTCTAAGTAACATACTGAGCATCACAGTAAATTCTATTCAAATTAGATAATAGCATTATTTTTCCAAAAAATTTATAATTTTAAAATGTCTTTGGCCATTTATTTCTAAAAATTACTCCATTAATATATGAATCTCATAATTATGCTCAAATACAGGCTCTGGCTTTCATTCTCCATCTATAAAAGTGTCATTTTTAATATATGTGTTAGACCACTTGAAAATTTCAATTTTCCAATTGCAGTAGAAATGATTACTGTTAATAATTATATTGCATTCAAAAGGTTAGCAAAAAGAATGCTAAAATACTGAAATGACCTAAAGATATTATTTAAACTATGGGCAGCTTGTTTTTCTTTTTCATTTATATCTTTCAGCCTTGTTACAGCATTGAAGGAGATAAAGTTAAAGTGTAGCCACTTTACTTGCCTGAATTTATCTAAAACTTCAAAACATTATATAGCAAGTAAAGAAAATGTCTTAAAAACAATGAAATATAATATTATTTCACCACTTTTCACATAACAAGTCTGAAAACATATATATATAGAGTTTGTCTATATATATGGTATTTATATATATGTTTTCAGACATATATACCAATATATAAATACTCTGTTTTTGTATCTTTGGTGTTTATATAAATGTGAACACCAAAGATAAAAAATAATTCATTCACCACTGAAAATATTAAGTCAGATGTAATAGCAGAGAAGCTCCAAATTAAGGATTATCCAAGGAGAGTGTAGATTTTATTCAATAAGTGAGGCAATTATTCATTTATATGCTATCATGTTTTTATCATGAATTTAGATAAAGTGAAGATATCATTAAGCCTCCACATAGAGAAAGGAAACAATGCTTAATAGATACATTGCCTCTTTTAGACTATATTACATATTTGAATATGACATTTTATATTGTTTCTATTATTTTATATCTGGAAGTCTTATTTTCCCAACAAGATAATAATAGCATATTTCATTCTGGAAATTTCCAACTCACATGTGTTATAATTTAAAAAGCATTTTCTATGTCAGAAGTTTGGAATTAAAAAATAAAATAATTAAACAAATATATCCTGCTTCCCTTCTTTAGAAAGCTAGCACAGAGTAACAGCTAGATTTTCTGGGTTCAAGCTGCAGAGTAATACAGTCAAGCTATATGAAGATGTACAATATACCCAATCTGTCTGTAACCTCATTTCCTCCATTTTCTAAAAACACATAATAATCTTACCTATTTCACAGCATCGCTATGAGAATCAAATGAGTTAAAAAATTCTTGGTACTTAGTAAGCATTTCGTGTTTGCTATTGTTGTTCTTGTGGCCATTACTATCATTCTTATCACTAATATTATTTTATTTTACATTCAGGTCTCTTTGTTAAGCATGTATTGCCTACCTTTCTGTACCTGGCAAAGTATTTCTCATTCTTAAAACCGGTCCTGAACTCCTAGAAAGAGTGTCTCCTCTTGGTGTTCCCATAGAACTCTTGGCATGATTCGGTTATTACCAACCAAATGATGTTGAAATTATCTATTTGAATATCTAAAAGCCCCTTACACACTTCCTACTCCCTCTATTCTACAAGACTATAAGCTCCTCATGGGAAAGGCTCTGTCTTTCTTATATGTTCACTTTGTCTGATGTACAGCTCTGTCACACGTCCCCAAATCCACTCCAGGTTCAGTGACTCACAAGGAGGGATCACAGGACTTAGCATGTAGTTACTTTCCTGGCTATGATTTATTACAGTGAAAGGATACAAAGCTAAATCAGCAAAGACAAAGGGTGCATGGGGCAAAGACCAGAAAAAAAAAGAAAAAAAAAAAAAAAACCAGACACAAGATTCCAAGAGTTCTTTCCCTGTGAAATATTCAGAATATGCTCTTTACCTCCAACATAGAATTGTGACAACACATGTGAAGTGTTGTCTACCAGGGAAACTCATTAGAAATTCAGTGTCTAAGGTTTATACTGGGGTTTGGTCACATAAATACTCTCTGCCCAGTCGTTAGCAAAACTCTAGGCTCCTAGAAGGAAAACCAGGAGTTAAACCACATTGTACACAGGCTAGGCATACCAAGCCACTTTTTTCATGTAGTTAAAGTTTTATATCATTGTAGGGAACTGTTTACCATTAAAGTTCCCAGATGCTAGTCAAGGACCAATCTTGCAAGCAGGCATGTGTTTTCTGCAAAAGAAACTAGCACATAAAATATATTCAATAACAATTGTGTAAACTGAACTAAATGAGCTATCCAATGAAACAATATTAGCGATGGTAAGTAAAATAAACCCAACTCTCGAAATGTCATATAACTTATAAGGTGAAAATAATGTTAGGTAGTCAAGTACACTTTCACCTAATAAACATTTTTGGACACTCAGATACTGTAATATGTACTGTATTAGGTATGAGACTCTTAAAAATCCAAATACATAGAAGTGATATATACAGTGCTGGCTACAGAAGTGCAGGAATGGGGAGATGTTGGTCAAAGGGTACAAAGTTGCAGTTACGCAGGATAAAGCTGGAGATTTCATACACAGCATGATGACGATAGTTAATAATATCATTTTGTGTATTGGCAATTTGCTAACAAAGTAGATACTAGGTGCTCTTACCACATACACACACACACAGACACACACACACACACACACACACACAAAGGTAACTATGTGAGGAGAGAGATTTGTTAATTTGGTCAACTATAGTAATCATTTTACTAAGTATATGTGTATTCAAAAAATCATGTTGTACACCTTAAATATAGACCATAAAAAACAAAAAGACAAAATAACTGAATCTAATATATAAAGTGCTTTTTATATTTTTGCTTGATTTTCAGAAATTGAGGGAAAAAAATAAAGACTCCACAAAAACAGGCAAACAAAATCCTGAAATGCGTCAAAAGCTATGAGTTGGAAGCAAATACAAAAGCTGGGTTTGGCTTGGGGGTTAATCGCAGTATCAGCACTGGGACTGGAGCTCTGCTCTGGCCTTGCTACAAAGTAGGAGAGCTGCATGGGAGCTGGTTGAGGATGAGGGGTCAGAATAAAAAAAGCCTTCTGTAAGCATGTACACTCTAAGCATTTTCTCTCCTCTACCACTCTAAGCATGTACAGAGCTCCTTAACATTTCCTTATCTCAGATACTTCTTGCTGGGTATAAAACAAAAGTTTTTTTAAGTCAAGTTTCCTTCTGTGGTTTTTTTTTTTTTTTTTTGTAAAAGTTTAAAATCAAGAAAAAGATAAGTCTAGGTATCTTTAGTCACAGTAAAAAAAGGAGTGTTTTTAAGAGCAGTTAAAGGGAACCCCACCAAACAATGTGGACTAGTGGAACAGAACCAGGCATACAGTCAAATCAAATGAACTAAGAAGCAACATCCTGACTAGCCAAGAATTATAATGGCATCTCATTATATTATATGATATATTCACACATAGAGTGCTGCTGACTGGCAGAGTAATTACCAGATACCTTGGATAAGACCAAGATAACAGTCTGATCTTTACTGAAGGTGTGATATGGCTAAATATCAGCAATTTTATAGAACCTTATCTATTAAACATGGATTAATGTGAAGTAATAATCTTAAAACACATACAGTTGATATCACAGCATTTATTCATGTGCTAATAAAGATTTTGGTACTGAATAGACATGGACATACTATATTGGACCGTGTGTATGTATCAGCACACACGCATGTGTACAGGGATTGGTAAAGATGGTGGGAACAGAGAAATTAAAAAGAAATAAGAACAAAAAAAGGAATAGGCAAACTCCTGGTCTTGAACATAAAAATCCTGTTATATGGACAGTGCTTTGGAGTAGGGCAGAGAAAGAGTGACATTTTTATCAAATGTTCTTGTAAAACATTGCAGTACTCCCCAATTAGTAATCTCCATCCACACTCACCACTCTGAGAATAAATCAGCCACATCAATGAGGCAGCATTTGGTCTTTAAGGTCAATGCCACATTTTCTAGTATTTCTATCTATATGTAGATATATAATGGAGATGATGAAATTCTGAAATTTCTTAATCTTGAAAGATAAAAATTGAAGGAGGTCAGATTATAATATTTAATGAGTACTTTTATGAGACAGACATTGTTCTAAAATTTTATATATTTTATTTCACTTAATGAGCAGATAGCTGCTCATTGGGATAATTTGTTAACATTAAAAATGTGGTAAAGAATTAAGGCTGGAAGTATCAAATATGAAGTAATACAAAAAGTTGTATATTTTTCACTCCTTAAATTAATTCAATTTATGTTGTGGTACCTAGCTAATATGCATATAATGACTTTTTCTGGTCAATGTAAACACTGATTTGTCTGAGAGATTAGTATTGATTGATGCAGAGCTATGATCAATATTGGAATTTGAGGGTCAGTTATTCTTCAAATGTATAACATTATTGACTGCACAGAGGTTATAACTTACAAAACACACAATATAGTAGAAAAAGATACATTTCAATATAAATCATTTGCCATTTCAAAGTTCCATTAATATAGGAAAACATAACTCTCAACTTAGTCATTTCAGAGACATTTTTAAAACAATCTCTAGATTTTCCCATGAACTTTTATCCTTAGAGCTTTCTGCACAGTGTGGGTGTTGGCAGGAGGTCTACAGGGGCAGGGTGGGGAGAGGACTAGGGAACCATATCGCATCTTTTTCTTTACCCTGATACTCACTGTGAACACAATCTCACTGCGGCCTGTATCTCCAGAGTGGTAAGAGGAACAAACAAGAAACATAGAAATAGAAAAGCAGACAGGGTACTGGAATGTAACTCTTCAGAATAATTTGTTCCAAACTCAAAGAAGGTAATTTAAACCAGCAAAACATCAGGAGCACCTCCAACCATAGGTTCAGGAATTGCACAGAACCCCCTTAGCATTAAGGGTTCCCATTTAGGCCCCTTCTGTGAGGGACAAGTGAGGTAACCATGAACCCTACGACCTGACCAGAACACATGACCCATTAAGTCTGTTGGGGATGGTTTCTTTCTGGAATGGGGTGTGTGTGCTTGCTGACAGCTCTTATTTTCTTCCAATGTGTAGGATTAAACATCCTGATCAGCAAAAGGTATTCCTGGTCCCCTTTGCTATGGTTCGCACTGTAGCCAATACTTCTGAAAATAGTTTGTCCATTTAGATTCCAGTGTCCTGTGTTTGTGTTTTTTTAGAATTTTCAAGCCAGTGTGCTAAGGGTCACACAAAGGATAATCATGGGAAGGAAATTGTATTAACTTTCATTTCTGCTTCATGTGAAAATGATTGAGACTGGTACAATTTCTGTAACTGTTAGACACAGATTAGGATTTGGCATTTGTTTTGTGAGCTATTATTATTTTAGAAATACTAAAATACATATATTCACTGAGTGCACTTTATGGATATATTAACTCATTGAATCCTCTTTTCTACTCTGTGAGGTATGTGATACTATTATTATTTATTTATTTAATTAATTTATTTTTTGAGATGGAGTCTTGCTCTGTCACCTGGGTTGGTGTGCAATGGCGCGATCTTCTCTCACTGAAACCTCCGCCTCCCAGGTTCAAGCGATTCTCCTGCCTCAGCCTCTTGAGTACCAGGTGCCCACCAGCACACCAGTCTATTTTTTTGTATTTTTAGTAGAGACGGGGTTTCACCAGGTTAACCAGGCTGGTCTCGAACTCCTGGCCTTGTGATCTGCCCACCTCAGCTTCCCAAAGTGCTAGGATTACAGGCGTGAGCCACCGCAACCAGCCCTATTATTTATTTTTGTAGATTAAAAAACTATGTCACAGAGTTTAAGAAACCCACCCAATATAAAGTAGCTAACAAATGACAAAAAGGAATTTACATCCACTCAGCCTGGCCTTCTGGTTCTGTGTTTGTGGGCATGCCACACCTCCTTTACTGAGTTACTATTCTGTTGTTTGGTGCTTGCCTAAGTTTTTCTAGGTTATCAGTTGTTAGAAGACAAACAATTTGTAAGGTACATGGATGTGCTTTGGTCAAGAATTAGGCCAAGGCAGACATCCAGGCCTGCATTACTTAGCGAGTTTAGGGTGCAGGCACATACTCCATTTGTTATATAACCTGTTTGTACAAGCTCATACTTGGCTCTGAGCCACTATTGTCTGTAGAAGGTATAACTGCCCTGCTGACATTGTACAGGATCTTGGGCATGGCTTGACATGGCGCTGGCACCCAGAGAAAGAGAGAGAGAGAATCAGAGCTGTCTGTCTTGCAGACAGAGAGAGGAGAGCTATTGCAAGGCTTGTGCTGGTGCCCAGAGAGAGAAGGAGTTAAGCTGCTGACCCTGAAGGCAACTGAGAGCCTGCTATGCAGCTGCCGGAAGGGCAGGAGATGCAGAGCCAGAGCAGACAGCTGAGATAAAGGTGGACAGTGTTAGAGAGCTAATGTGAGTAAGCTGCTGCTGAGAGAGCTGCTAAATAAAACTACATTTCACCTGCCTATGGCCCCCCCACCCCGCCGGAGTGTTCTTTCAGCTATCCACCCACTCCCCTTGGACCTCAGCTGGGGCTGGAACCTGACAATTGGCATTGTCATCAGGATGAGGTAAGTGGGTCTTCAGCCCCTGGGGGCTCCTGGGTCGGCTTTGTGGCCGCAGCATGGGCTGTGGTACCCAGTGGCAGCCATGCTGCGAGGAGGATGGGATCTGATGGAAACATAGGAGGCAGTGGATGGCTCTCCTGTGAGTATGAAGAGGGCACTGAAGTACCTGGAAGTGCACAGCACCAACGAGGAACATGCCTTTGCCAGCAGAGTCAGACGGGCATTCGTAACTGTGCTGCGGGAGGTGCATGCCCAGTCCCTGCAGGATGCCGGGCAGGGAGGAGGCTCCTCTGCTGCGGGCTCACCCTGTGAACAATAAGAAGGCAGAACATGAGCAGCCAATGGGACCCCAGGGGAGAGCCCAGGCCCCCCCGCCCACAGTGGTGGAATACAGCTCTTATAGTGCTTATACCCACACTGAGTTGCAGGAGTTAAGCTAGTAATGTCGGCAGTCATGTACAGACTTAGCGTAAGTCACATGGGAGAAGGACATTGCTGCGCAACCCAGTCCCGCCCGAGAGTTCCAGTTCACAGATTGCCTGCTGCAGTTAGGCGGAAGTGTAAAGCCTTTTCTGTTTGATAAGTGACTGACCAAGATGCCTCGCTTGGGAGGGCACTGGACGACCAAAGGCCATATGTGGACTTGGCAATCTACTGGACTCTGAACCCGGATAAGTTTCTGGGCAGAGCTGCAGTTATTGATGGTTATGAAGACTGGTCAGTGAAAGTGAAACCTGTATCTTTGCATCTTGGCATCGGCTGCTTGGTTCTCCGCTTATGAACTGTGTATGTCTCTCCCATGCCTGAGGACATTCTGGCTGGGGATGTTTTGCACGGCTTGGCAGCTGTACCATCTGTCACAGATTTGCTGGACTGCTTAACAATGGAACTGGGATTCTTGTCCAGAGAACCAGGAATAGTTTGCCTTCATGGGAGGGTGACAATGGACCTTCACAGTGTTGCTACAGGGCAAAATGCATAGCCCCACTCTATGTCATATTCTTGTTGATGATGTTATGTTAACCTCTGATTCTCTTGCAGATTTAAAAGTGGCAACGCCCCTCTTGCCTGGGATTTGGATAAGACTGAGGCAGCCTTTTTCAATAGCCAAGCAGGCTCAAGCCCTGCAGGTAGTTAACCAGGGGCTCCCATTTAAACTTGATGTACATGCAATTACAGATAGTATTGGCTAGAGCCTATGGCAGTGCATGGAGTACTTGGAAGAACCAGTAAGCTTTTAGTCTCAGCTGTGGAAGGGAACTGAGCTCTGGTGTTCATTAATAAAGAAGCAGTTAGTAACTGCATACACTGCCCTTCAGGCTCATAAGAGCGTGTCAGGATGGGTTACAGTCATCATCATGTGGACAACTTACCCAATAGCAGGATGGGTGCATTCACGGCCCCCCCGGACTGGGATGGCACAGATCCACTTTAGTGAAGTGGGGTGCCTACTTGGAAGAATGGAGTACCCTGAGTACAACTCCCTTAGCAGCAGAGTTACAAGAAGCCTTAGGATCCTAATGCAAGATAAGGCCATGGGGCCTGAGGCACCCCTAGACGCTGAGCTTTCACCGTTAGGAAGTGCATCCCCCCATTCATAATAGGGCATGGTATACAGACGGGTCTAGCCAAGGTGCTACTGCTGCCTGGACTGGTGTCGCAGTCCAGCCTAGTACTGACATGATGTGGTTTGAAACCAGGTGTAGGCAAAGTAGCTAATGAGCTGAATTCAGGGCAGTGTGAATGGTAATCACCAAGGAGATAACACCTATGGTAATCTGCACCTATAGCTGAGCAGTTTATCAAAGCCCATGTGTATGTATCAAGCCTGTGTGCCCAAACCTGCGTGCCCAGAGCGTATGTGTCAGGTTTATGTGTCTGGGGCCTATGTGCCAAAGCTGTATACCGGGTCTGCATGCCTAAAGCTATGTATCAAACCTGTGTGTCCAAAACCTATGTCTCCCTTAGCCTAATGCGTAGAGTGTAAGGTACATGGATGTGCTTTGGTCAAGAATTAGGCCAAGGCAGAGATCCAGGTTTGCATGACTCAGCAAGTTTAGGGTGCAGGCACATACTCTGCTTGTTACATAATCTGTTTATGTAAGTTCATACTTGGCTCTGAGCCACTATTGTCCGTAGAAGGTATAACTGCCCTGCTGACACTGTATGGGCTCCTGGGCATGGCTTGACATGGCGCTGGCACCCAGAGAAAGAGAACCAGAGCTGTCCATCTGCAAGACAGAGGGGAGTCATGGCAGGGCTCGTGCTGGTGCCCAGAGACAGAAAGAGTTAAGCTGCTGACCCTGAAGGCAAGGGAGAGCTGGCCATGCCGTTGCAGGCATGGGGTCAGCAGGAGCCGCAGAGCTGGAGCCGACAGCAGAGATAAAGGTGAACAATGTGAGAGAGCTAATGTGAATAAGCTGCTGATGAGAGAGCTGCTGAATAAAACTACATTTCACCTGCCTATGGCCCCTGAGTGTTCTTTCAGCTGTCTGCCATTCATCCACCCACTCCCCTTGGACCTCAGCTGGGGCTGGAACCTGATACAATTGAGAAACCAAAAAAAGGGAGATCCCATAGATTTAACTGCGGAGAAAGGAAAAGAGTGACATAATTTTAAGAAGACATTTTTAATGTATAATCTGGCACAAATCAATAATTTTCCAAAAAAAGGATTATCTAGGCCAGCCTTCCCAAATGCCAGTTGAATTTCCTGAACCATTCTCTCAATGTCCACAAGGCGAGTAGCAAATGGGAGATATTATTAGATACTGCCAATTAAATAAGAGTTAAAATGTGTTCATTTTTATAAAAATAATTCAACAAAAATTGGCAATTCACAGAGTTGTGAACCAGATGAATACAAACTATGAATCTTTGATTAAGATTCTCAGAACTCTCTGTCTTTAATGAATAAATTTTGGAAGTGCTTTCTGTAGAAGAGTGACTCAGGGAGAAAATAGCAGTACAGAGAATAGAGCAAATACCCCCTATGAGGCATAAGTTGAGGAAAAGTAGGTCATGCTTTCATACTTAGCAATCTAAGGAAAGTAAATATAGAAATCTACAAAATATGCATCTGATAATTTATTAAATAATTTCTTCTGCCATTTCATAGGGGGGAGCTTTCACCTCTCAGGCTAACCCTTTTTCATATATATATATATATATATGTATATATGTGTGAATATATATATATGTATATATGTGTGAATATATATATATATACACACACATATATACATATATATATATACACACATATATACATATATACACATATATACACACATATATACATATATATACACATATATATATACACACATATATACATATATACACATATATACACACATATATACATATATATACACATATATACACATATATATATATATTTAAAAAACCCATCACCCACTCCTCTCATGGGTAAAATACTTAAATGTTGAGCATATTTCATTAGCATTTGATTTATACATCACAAATATGTGTCTTTTGTTGAATTATCATTGTTGGTCTGGTAGGTTTGTCTTATTACTTGCCACATATTTAAAAGGTCCTCTTCAATTAGATCACATTAAGCTCAAAACAGGAAAGATGACATTGAGGAGTCTGGGGATTTCACTCCTTCAGTAAATGACTTTAGCATAAAAATGAGATGACAGAAGGATTCTTTACAAATCTCAATATTTGAAGAAAAAGTATGTTCTGGGTTGCTTCTGTTGTAAGAGATTAAAATGGGAAAGTGAGGTTCTGAATAAGGATTTATTATGGAAGCCAGGAATCATGAGATGACTCCTACACCCCTCAGTCACTAAGAATAAAGGTTTAAAGTAGAGTTTTTCAAAGAATGAAGGGATGGGGAAGCACTATCTTTCAACCCCGAGTCAACAAAGAAGAGCTATGGGAAGTGATGGGGATCTCCTGGGGGTTTGAAAATACACAGAAACCAGGCACCTGGCTACCTTTCTAATGAAAAGCACAGGAGAGATTATCCCCACATGGGGATCAGCAGGTACTCAGAGGTTTAAGGAAAAATAATGCATCAGTATTTTCCACGACCAGGTGCAGGTCACACGAAGGAGCAAGTATGGGGTTACATAAGTTCCTCTCCATGAAAACCACAGGAGGTGTGAAGACCTCAGCAAAGAAGGAATAACTTACCAGTCAGAATGAAGATCCCGCAGGGAACTGCAGGTGAGAGATCCTCAGCGACTGGTGTTTCTGGAATAACCAGGGAGAGCACTCTACAAAAAATACATAGAGGATAGCTTTAACTCCTGCCGGATGCAGCAAACCCAGGAGCGGTACCAGCTATCCTTTCAGCAAAAGCATTCCTCTTCTCCCTCTCCTCTGCTCTAACCTCTGTGCTGGCAGGAGCAGAGGAGGGAGATAGGGAAGGAGAAAAGAAATGAATCACTTTCCCTTCTCCAACGGTAGGCATTCAGCCTATTCAGCAGGCCCAAACTCATGGAGCAGAGAGCTCTCAACTTCAAATCAGGCTCAGAGTTTTTATTGTTATGTGAAATTTGAAAATATAATCATTAAAATAAAACTTGTTTGGCCAAAGGATTAAGAGGTTTGCTTTAGTTTAAGGTCAGGAGAAGAACTAGGCTATTGATTAAATGTATACACAACGGGAAAACAAAAATAAGTTATAATACTGTTATTAATATATCCTAGATCACACTTGTTCTTACATTTAAAACTTACATTTCAACAGATAAAACTAAAAAAGGTGAGTAGAAATTTTAAGACAATAGATTTTGGCTTGTGAGTAGACATTGCTAGGATATAGCTTTGTGATCCTGGTTTTCAGGTGAAACACAGTATCAGAACTAGCCAGATTCCTTTACAACCCTACTCCAGTCACCAACCATATCTATCTCAAATAATTCCAGATCACCTGTCCCTCTTTACAAATCACTGCATGTGCCCAAATTTGTTGGTTTCTTTTAAAACATTTTATCAAGAATAATGACATAACTGGATTTTAGCTATACTTCACTCAGTATGTACTTACCTGCATCTACTATTCTAATAAACATTTGAATAATTTCTTTTTTGGTATTATATGTGTGTGTATTCTTCCCTGAACTTAGGTTTCTGATATAACTCATACCGATTATTCATACGACAGCCTTTTCAATTCTCTGCATAGGATCTTGACAACTGTTTTATCTCATTTCTATCCATATGAAAGAGGAGTATGTCCTTTATTCAAAGTAAACATTAAGATAGACTGATAGACTGAGCCGAAGACTTCATTCTTCTCCATGGTAATAAATAGATCCCAGTGCAAAGAGATTTTTTTTTCTTTTAGCTAATAAGCTTTATCTTTAAAACAGTTCTAGGCTGATGGAAAAATTGAGCGGAAAGTTCAGAGTTCCCATTACTCCCTCAACTTCCCTCCTTCTACTTCTCTATCACACAGTTTCTCCTATGCATTAGTGTGATACATCTTGCATTACTGGTGCATGTATTACAACTAATGAGCCAATACTGATACAATGTTATTACCTTCAGTCCACTCATTTTGTTTTACAGTTCTATGGGTTTGTACAAATCCATAATGTCTTGTATCCACCATGAAAGTATCATACAGAGTAGTTTCACTGTCCTAAAATATCACCTGTGCTTTTCCATTCATCCTGCCCCTTCTAACCTCTTAGTAGCCACCGATGTTTTACTATAAGTTTTGCATTTTGCATAATGTCATATTGTTGGATATGTATGGCTACATACAATATACAGCCTTTTCAGACAGGCTTCCTTTACTTAGCAATATGCATTAAAGATTACTTCATAAAAAGTGTAGTAAGAAAATGATAGACTAAAAATAGATTTTATTTCAATAAACACCACATTAAAAAGTTCAAAATAGAAACCATGGCTAATTAGCAGAAAACAATTCAAAACTATTATTCTAAAGAAAAAAGTCTAATAATATGAGTAAGCAGGAAATAAAAGACTGATTTCGATGATATATACATTATATATCTGTATACAGACGATATATACATTATATTAAACTTTATTTTATAATAAAATAGCAAATTATTTAGGTCAGATTCTAAGTAGTATGTGCTAATTTAGACTGAAGATGTCAAAGATTCAGAAAGATTGTAATGAATGTCTTTTGAATTAGGTATGAAAATGATAGAATCATTTATCATAAAAAGGAAGGATTAGCAATAAAAATCTCCTGAAAGTTAAGAAAATGAAAAGACAAGCCACAGATTGGGAAAAAATATTTGCCAAACACATATCTGAAAAAAAGAACAGGTATCCAAAATATCAAAGAACTCTTAAAATTCAACAAGAAAAAAACCCATTTAAACAGTAGGCAGGAAATCTGAACAGATACTTAAAGAAGATATACAGATGGAAAATAAGCATATAGAAAGATGCTCAACACCATATGTCATTAAGGAGGTGTAAATAAAACAATGAGATGCCACTACACACCTATTAGAATGACCAAAATACAAAACAGTTACAACACCAAATGCTGGTGAGTATATAGTACATCAGGAACTCTCACTCATTGCTGATGGTAATGCAAAATGTTACAGCCACTCTGGAAGAAAATTTGGCAGTGTCTTATAAAACCAAACATATTCTGTGGGATCATATAGTCAATAATGCTTCTTGGTATTTTCCCAAAGGAGTTAAAACTTATGTCCACATATTAAGATTTGTTATAGCCGAAACTTGGAAGCAACCAAGATGTTATTTAATAAATGAATGAACAAACAAACTGTGGTATTTTCATACAATGAAATATTATTTAGCAATAAAAAGAAATGAATTATCAAGCCATAAAAAGACATGGAGAAACTTTTGAAGCATATTTCTAAGTGAAAGAAGCCGATATGAAAAGGCCACACAGTATATAATTTCAACTCTATGAGATTGTGGAAAAGGCATAAGCATAGAGACAGCACACAGAACAGAGGCTATCAGGATCTCAGGAGAAGGAAGGGAGGGAGGAATGAATAGGTAGGGCACGTGGGATTTTTCAGGCAGTGAAACCATTCTGCATTATACTGTAATTGTCAATACATGCCATCATACATTTGTCCGAACCTATAGAATGTAAAACAGAGTGAAAGCTAACGTAAACTATGGGATTTAGTTAATAAAAATGTGTCAATATTCATTTATCAATTATAAAAAATGTACCACACTAATGTAAGACGTTTGTAACAGGGGAAGCTGTGCAAGGGAAAGGGGGATATATGGGATTCTCTCTGTATATTCTGTGCAATTAATCTGCAAACCTAAATTGCTCCAGAAATACAGTCTATTTTTTTCCAATCTCTTGAAAAGCATACAGCTAAAATCTGTTTAAGAAGATAGTACCAATCATGAAAGAAGGTGGTGGGGAGAGAGAGAAAAAGAGGAAATTAATGGTATTTTAGAAAAGATGACGAGAATCAGCAGAAATATTTAGAACATGGTCATATGCACCCACAGATGGATGTTTCTGGAGACGTGGTGGTCCACTGTGCCACTGCAGAGAGAGTTCCAAGACTCATGATGAAGAAGCTTCCACAAGTAATAGTTTGGGCTCTTAATCAAGTCACAATCGGTCCTTAACCTCTAGCTAAAAAAATGTATAGAAATTCTCTAGTATTTGGGTATTTATTTTCTAAACCCCTAAATTTATAAGATAGGATAGAAAAAACAAAACTCTTCAGTACCCAAAAATATTCGGAAGTGAATTGACCACTTATAAAACTGGTTCCTAAGTTTTGCCCATTAATATTAGTTACCCATCTTCACTGCTCAGTTTCTTTACTGTTAAATTCCTCATGATTGCCAATTGGAGCACTGAAGATATCACATGAATGAAATTCAAATTAAGTACAGATTGAAATAGAAAATGTAGTGAACTACTAAAAATAATTTTGGAAGATAGAAATAGAAACTCATTGACAAATGGAAATGCATCACAGTCAAATAAATTAAAAACTAAAGAAAAGAATAATATACCTAGCTAAGCCTCAGAAAAGATCAATTGAAATATCAAAGCATTAATAAAGATCTCTGGTAAAAATGGGCTATGCCTCACGTCAAATATTTTTAAAAGGAATTATCTTAGAGACTATGCTGCAGGACTCAAACATAAAGTGAAAGGAGCAGATCATACTGTCCTATCATTTTGTTTGGGGAAATTATAGAAAATAACCTAAACTGTAAATAATAAAAAATAAATACTCCATAATTTTTATTTTTCTTTCTTTACAACTTTTACTTTAGTTTAAAGAGGTACACATGCAGCTTTGTTACATGGATAAATTGCATGTTGTGAGGGTTCGGTGTACAGATAATTTTGTCACCCAGGTAATAAGCATAATACCCAATATGTAGTTTTTCAATCCTCACCTTCCTCCCACACTCCACCCTTAAGTGGGCCCCAATGTCTATTGTTCTTTTCTTTGCGTCCATGTGTACTCAATGTTTAGCTCCCACTTATAAGTAAAATATGTGGTATTTTGTTTTCTGTTCCTGCATTAATTTGTATAGTATTATGGCCTCCAGTTTCAGCCATGTTCCTGCAAAGGCCATGATCATATTTTTGTTTATAGTTAAGTAGTACTCCATGCTGTATATGTACTACATTTACTTTATCCAGTCCACTGTTGATGGGCACCTCAGTTGATGCCTTGTCTTTGCTCTTGAGAATAGTGCTGCAATTAACATACCTGTGCATGTGTCTTTATGGTAGAACAAATTATATTACTTTGGGTATATACTCAGTGATACGGTTTGACTCTGTGTTCCCACTCAAATCTCATGTTGAATTGTAATCCCAAATGTTGGGAGATGGACCTGGTGGGAGGTGATTGGATTATGGGAGAGGATTTCCCCCTTGCTGTTCTCATGATAGTGAGTTCTCACAAGATCTCGTTGTTTAAAAGTGTGTAGCATTTCCCCCTTTGCTCTGTTCCTCCCGCTCTGCCATGTGAAGAAGGTGTTTATTTCCCCTTCGTCTTTCTGCTGTGATTGGAAGTTTCCTGAGGCCTCACCAACCATGCTTCTTGTACAGCCTGTGGAACTGTGAGTCAATTAAATCTCCTTTCTTCATAAATTACCCAGTCTCAGGTAGTTCTTTATAGCAGTGCAAGAATGGGCTAATATAGAAAATTCATATCAGGAGTAGGGTATCGCTATAAAGGTACCTGAAAATGTGGAAGGGACTTTGGAATGATGAGTGATAGCGAACATTTTTCACATGCATGTTGGTTGCATGTATGATTTCTTTTCAGAATTGTCTGTTCATGCCATCTGCCCATTTTTAATGGGATTGGTTTTTGCTTGTTGATTTGTTTGAATTCCTTGTAGATTCTAGATATTAAATTTCGTTGAATGCATGGTTGGCAAATATTGTCTCCCATTCTATAGGTTGCCTGTTTACTCTGTTGCTAGTTTCTTTTTCTGTGTAGAAGCTCTTTAGTTTAAATAGGTCTATTAATTTTCGTTTTTGTTACAATTGCTTTTGGAGTCTTCATCATGAAGTCTTTGCCTGGGTCGAGGTCCAGAATGGTATTTCCTAGATTTTTTTCTACAGTATTCATAATTATACGTTTTAAAGTTAAATCTTTAATCCATCTTGAGTTGAATTTTGTGTACAGTGAAAGGTAGGGGTCCAGTTTCAATTTTCTGCATATGACTAGTCAATTATCCCAACACTATTTACTGAATAGGGAGTCCTTTCCCCATTTCTTGTTTTTGTTGGGTTTGTTGAATATCAGATGGTTGTAGATGTGTGGCTTTGTTTCTGGGTTTTCTAATCTGTTCCATTTGTATGTTTTTGTATCAGTGCCATGTTATTTTAGTTACTGTTGCCTTATAGTATAGTTTGAAGTTGGGTAGTGTGATGACTCCAGCTTTGTTCTTTTTGCATAGGATCATTTTGGCTATTTGGGATTTTTGTTGTTGTTGTTGTTACAAATGGATTTTAGAATTTTTTTTCTAATACTGTGAAAAAATGTCATTGGTAGTTTGATACGAATAGCCTTCAATCTGTGGATTGCTTTGGGCAGTATAGTCATTCTAACAATATTTATTCTTCCTATCCATGATCATGGAATATTTTTCCATTTGTCTATGTCAACTCTTACTTCTTTCAACAATGTTTTGTAATTCTCATTGTAGAGATATTTCACCTCCCTAGTGAGCTGTATTCCTAGGTGTATTCCTATTTTATTCTTTTTGTGGCTACTGTGAATGAAATTGTGTTATTGGCTTGGCTCTCAGCTTGGATGTTATTGGTATATAGAAATGCTATTGATTTTTATACATTGGTTTTGTATCCAGAAACTTTGCTGAAGTTGTTTATGAGATCTAGGAGCCTGTGGGCAGAGACTATGGGGTTTTCTAGGTATAGTATCACAATATATGTGAAGAGATAAGGTTTGACTTCCTCTCTTCCTATTTGGATGCCCTTTATTACTTTCTCTTGTCTTATTGCTCTGGCTAGGACTTTCAGTACCACGTTGAGTAGGAGTGGCGAAAGTGTTCATCCTTGTCTTGTTCCCGTTTCTCAAAGGGAATGCTTCCAGCTTTTGCCTGTTCAGTATGATTTTGACTGTGGGTTTGTTGTGGATGGTTCTTATCATTTTGAGATGTGTATCTTTGATGCCTAGTTTGTTGAGGGCTTTTAGCATGAAGGGATGTTGAATTTTGTTGAAAGCCTTTTCTGCATCTATTTTTGTTTGTTTGTTTTTAGTTATATCACTTTTTAAGATGGCTTGCTACCACTGTTTTTTCCTCTCACTACCTATGACATTTTTATCCTAATTTTAAAGTTATTCTGTTATAGTGGGCTTTTCCTGATACAATTAGATTTCAATTAGGAGATTGCTACCACCATTATCCCAATACTCAATACTTGTGACCATTTGTCCTCATTCACAAATTTCTCGAAAGTATGACATAGAAGAGGATACACCAAGCATCTTGCATTGGTTCTGCCCCCTCCATTAAGTCTCTGGCTCCCATGTTAGCCACTCTCAAACAGCTTCAAGTCCGAGTTTGGCTAGCCTCAGCCTACATATGGTCACTGAAATTCAACATCCTAACCAATGCCCAGCAGCTTTTCTAAAACATTAAAAGAATAATTTTATGAATTGATCAAAACTTGAGATACATCTATGAAGGGTCTGAAAATGCAATATCCTATAGTATGGCAGTAGAGTATTATATTGAATTAACATAAAACAGCTAAATAGTATTTCTGTAAATATAGTATTTTATCATAAAATTTTCCCACTGATTGACCCTCATCTCTATTTCCAAGGCTGTGACTGTCACTATTACTGGCACTGAAGAGAACACAGGAGAAGTAGATTATGGGACCCATGCCTGAAAGTTTTTGTGATCATTTGGAGATATATTTTCTTAGTTTACAATTTTAAGAAATCATAATTAATCATTATAATTAAATCATTTTATTTTGTAGTAATTACTCACAATTACAATAGTAAAACGGGTTAAGAACTATGGCAGATGCTGGGAGCAGTAACTCACACCTATAATCCTAACACTTCAAGAGGCCCAGGAAGGAGGATTACATGAGCCCAGGAGTTCGAGGCCAGCCTGGGCAACAAAATGAAACCTCATCTCTATGGAATAATTTAAAAATTAGTCAGGCATGGTGGTGTGCACATCTAGTCCCAGCTTAAAAAAAAAAAAACCATGGCAGAAAAAAATTAAAACTAGCCTAGTAACATAGCCAGACTCTGACTCTACACAAAACAGAAAAAATTGACCAGGCATGGTGGCTTGTGCCTGTTTTCTCAGCCTCAGGAGACTGAAGTGGGAGGATTACTTGAGCGTGAGAGGTTATGAGCCATGATCACATCACTGCACTCCGGGCCTGGGTGACAGAGCAAGACCCTGTCTCAAAAAGAAAAAGAAAAAGAAAGAAAGAAAGAAACTTTAAAGACATTATGAAGGAGGCAAAATTTCTTCTGACCCTTTAGAGATGTTTAAAATAGCCAGAGAAGGGAGTAGATAATCTTCCAAACAGAATTAAAAACATAAGAAGTAAAAAGGCAAAAATGAACATTGGCAGTTTCTAAGAGCAATGGGATAAAGGCCTAACAGGGATGGAATTTTATAAGCAGCAAGGTATACAAAGATAGAGAGGGAGAAATAAATAAGTTGAGAGTTTTTATTATATTATTTATTTGCTAAATCCCTAGTTTAAAATGATGATGTCACATAACAAGTGTATTTCCAGTTAGCAATGTGTAAGGAACTGCTCAAAGAAACACAATTAACAATGTTCATCTGCCCTTGAAATAACTTATTTCTGTGTCTGTCATATTTTCCAGCACAGAATCTTATTGAACCTCAACTCATAAAATTCTATAGAGGTTCTTTTTTCTTTAAGAGATTAATGCCTTGTACACCATTCTCATCTGTATTTAATCTCAGAATTTTGATTTTGTATTTTGCTCCCCTATCCTCAATGACAGAAACTTTTAACTCCCCATTCTCTATTCCATACAGTTTCCAGCTTGAAGACACTGCTCTGCCAGAAGAGAGATTACTCCTTTCTGTTTCCTGCTCCCTGTTTTTCCACAGTATACTGCAAAAGCAGAAAATAAGAAAAATTAAAAGGCAACTCGGGGCATATCTGTGATGAGAGTATGAATTTTTCTTACTGGTTTTATCCATTCTTGACAACTTACACTTTTAGAGACTAAAAAATAATCCCTTTAATGCCTGAGCTTTTTTACTTTCTTGTCAAAAAGTGGTTTAAAATGCACATATAATAACACAACTGTCTTTACAACTCCCCAGATATCTGCAGTTATCTTAAATATTGCTTCAAAGGGTATTGCTTAAATATTGCTTAAGGATAAAAATCTCCCTAAATATTGCTAGTTTAGCAAGATGATAACTCACAAAATATTTCGAAAGAATATTGTATTCCCACGGAAACTATAATATTTTCTAAAATCTTAAACATAGCATTTTAATGATTTTTAGTTTAAATTTAAAGGGGTTTCATGATCATTATTAATATTTGGCACAGCTATAAGTAGGGCCCACACATACTTTTCCTTTTCAAACAGTAATGTCCATTCTAATAAATGCTTGATTTTACAAAATATTCTACCTCATTCAAAAATATCCCTAGGCAACTTAAAATAATTTATGCTTTAAAATATTTGTTTGTGAATATTTCATATATTCCATAGATGCTGCTGCATTATTCAGAATTCAGCTCTCACACACTGGATATCCCATAAATGTTGAGTGACTTAGCATGAGCTTCTAACCCTGCAGATTTCCCCAGTAATGAGGATGAAAGCCTTAATAATTGCTTATTCAGAATTGATTTGTAGCCCACAAACACATTCCCTTTCATTTTATGTGGAACTTTTCTCTAAAGTTCTAAAAAACTGTAATAAAATGTGGATTTGCATATTTGAAAAATAAAACTATTTTGTCACTCTTATTAAGAGACATAAAAGGCTCTGCATCACAGTTTGATTTGGGAATTGGTTTGCTGAAATTTACTTTAAGGGTAAGTGTCTTTGAAATCACCTTGTTTACTTTTCCCCACATTAAGAGATCCTGGAAAGTCTCAACATTTGTGAAAATTGCCACTGGGAAACTCACCAATTGATTTATCCTCTAATAAGAAATGGCTGATCTTTTTGTTTGGATTTTGGCAGGACAAGATGTGGTTAGGTATATCTGGAAGTAATAACTTCCGAGGCTGAGTTTCTACAACCAAAGCAAAACTGAAGACCAAGGCAGTTTCTTATGACTTTTGAGCTAATCAAAAAATAAGATTCTTCTGTAGTACAACTGAAAAGTAAATAACAACTACTGCAATCATATTTCTGTTTACTCCTTGCCAGCTCCCGTTTGAAGCATTATATCAATTATGAGAAACATTATGTGAATTGGACTTATGTAAATCATCAGAAATGTATAATCTTCAAGCCATTTTAAAGAGGGAGTCTAGTTGAGTAATTTATGCCAGGTTACACAGCTATTAAGTAGCAATAATTTTGCTACTACCTAATTCTGTCAATAATCTCAACTACTACACTAAAAGCTTCCACATTAGTTAAAAAAAATTTGACTATCCTTTGCCGGTTCAGAGATTTATCATCATTAAAGGAATTATCAAAAAGTGTGAAAACAAGTGGTTTTAATGTACACAGTGATAGCTGATTTATTTTGTTCACTGATTAAGACTTGTAAACATTGTGTTTAAATATGTAGGTAGAACAGGCTATGAAATTGCCTCTATTTATAAGATGGCTCTTTAGTGTAAAGAGAAATCCTGTAAGTGCTTCTGCTATGTCTTGTATCAAAATATTACTATTTCTCTCTCTCTCTGTCATGCGCACATACACACACAAGCACATATACACACAACTTAGTCTTAGAGAAGTCAGATTCATATCTATAGGACCTAGGAGAAAAATTTAAAGAAGAAGAGAATGCAACACAAGGTAATAATTTGAAAAGCAGGACAGAAAGGGAGGAAAACTAGCTGGTAGTTAACATTTGTTGATGATTTCTACGTACTAGCCAAAATTCTAAGTGCTTTATATGTTTTGAGTAATTCAATTATCTCAGCAACCCTTTGAAAAAAGGTACAAACCTTATGTTACTTTATTTAAAAGCTGAGCCTCAGGGAGTATGACTAATATGTCCAAAATCATATGGCTAGGAAATTGTGGAGCCAAGGTTTGCCTGCAGTCACTCTGGCTCCAAAGTCTACATTTTTCACCATTAATAAGATAGTTTTTTCGTTGCTGTTTGCTTTTTGTTTTAAAAATGAGTGCAAGATCCAATATATGATAATATAAAATGTCTAGTGTGTGATGAAAAGCACAACCATGTTGATAACTTCATTGGCTTGTGCTAGGAAAAATATTATTCTTGTTTTGTATAAACCAACAATAATGATTAAACATTAATGACAATGTTTTTTTGAAAAAAGAACTAAATGTAACTCTGTATTCTTGAACTGTTACCAGGATATAATTAAGTTTCAATTATGCTTTAGAAACATTATGTCATATACATCACAATGTTTTAAATGTTTATATTTGCACACATCCCAGACTCCTATTCTTAAAAATATATCTGATTACGGGTCACCTAATCAAGTGTTTAAGTCCCACAATTTCAGTCTGTAGGCTAATGTGTAATACCAAAGATATCTAGGGATATAATAGCAAATGAGAGACATTTATTTCATGGTGCATTTTACAACCAATTTCAAGAACTGACATGGATGAACCATCACCTACCTTTTACTTAATGGTCCAAGCCTGTCTTCAACTACTCCTAAAGATTTTAACATCACTATACATTAAATAGAAGAAAATCTGTGTGAAAGTATCAAATGTGTTTTAGATTTTCTTCCAATAGCAGCTTTCATTGTTACTTATCTAGTTTCAAGTCAAGTCTCTCACATGGTTGGTTAAATTAGAAGACACCATTTTTTTAGCCCAATACAGAAAAAAAAAAAAAAAGTTTTGCTTTAAGTTATGGTGACTGAAGAAAGAGAGATTTAATTAAAGGAGTTTGAAGGGCAGATGAATACTTATGAAATATCTTATTCATATAGCAATGTTCAAAAGCTTTTATGGAAAAACAATTGTTATTTCATGCACTGTTTTACATAAAAACGTATTGATTTCAGAAACATAAATGTTGACACAATCAGTTGTCTTAAAATCATAAAGTTCATTTTGTCAATTTGCAAGTTTTTGTTTAATCTCTAATTAAAATTATTACAGTTTCAATATAACCTAATTATAGTTAAAATAATAGCTTATTTTTGTTGTTAAACATACATTAATTGATCCACAATCTGTTAGATTTCTTTCAAATGGATTGCCAATTTTGCCATCATTTAATAAACAATTCATTCCTTTTGCATCTATAACAATTCTTAAACATTTTTATTGGCAAATGAATTTCTGTGCATTTACTGTATTATATGAATTAAAAATGAATAAACCAGACTATTGTTTAGTATATAACCCAGTAAACTCCTATTAAACTCTTTCCCTTCCAAAAAAGGTATAAAGTGGTTAAGTTTGACAAGGTATGTAACTCAGAACTCTGGAATTTACCATAATTTAAACTTTCAAGCAAAGTATACACACCACCGCATAATAGAATATTTAATATACAAACCCTAAAATTTAAAAAGTCACAAAATAAGCACTACTAAAAATATTTGAAAAAACGCATGCTGTTTCAAATTCCTTAAACATTTGTTTTTTTCTATCACAAAAGTTGGAGTCTAAAAAATGTTGGGAAAAATTGCCAGATTTTACCAAAGAAGAGATAGCCTATTAACAAATCCTATGGCTTTTTTCAGATAATTTCTAAATGCTCTCTCATAATTTTAAACTAGAGTTTCATATTTTGAAATGAACTAAGATAATTCATACAACTGAGTTTTAAATAATATTATTTTCTAATCTCTTAAAAATAATATATCAAACTGTTAAGCTATTCTACAAAACCACTTATGTAAATTTGGCTGAAACCAATTTTTTTAAATAATAAAAAGCAAAACAAGGTAAAACAAGACATCTTCACAGATTAACTTTCCTGGGTTACTTTTTATTATAGAGAATGAAAAAGACATATACTTAAGGTTTTAGCTTCCAGCCCTGGCCTTACTAGTTGATCTGGAATGTTGACCTCTCTAAAACTCAGCTACTAAATGAAGGTGTAGGACTAAGTAACTTATGACAATACTTCCAACTCAGAATTATATTTCAAGCTTGCTTAGAATACTTTTTCAGAAGACAAGATGGGTGCAGAAAAGAAATAAGTTTTTTAAAAGATACAACTATTTATACCATCATTTTCACTAAAACGATATTATTTACTGCCTTGAAAATTTAGTTAATTTTCTTACAAGGATACAGCTTACACTATCAAAAGATGTATATCCCAACAAGGAAACTTAAAAATACGAAAAGACTTCCAAGTTTGGATGAATTTGTACTGATACTGTGCCTCCCACATTTGGAAATGTTTTATCTCTGCAGTTTAAGAACTTACAAGCTGTGGAAATAAGATGAACGGGAGTTGCACTAAGTTATTTTGTCAGATCCTAGCAATTACATATGTACAAAGAAATAAATGACCTTGATACCATGTTTAGAAAACAAGAGACTGCAGACAAGATGAAAGTGCTAAGTTTATTTCCCCTCATAGCAGAAAAATAAACCATGGATATCCCACTTTTTTATATATATTAAAGTTTAATTTGTATTGTTAAGCAAGTCATGGTGAGCTAGTTTTTAGTGAGCTTGATGCTTTCTTCTCTGGATGTTTTATGAACTGAAGAAATTCTCCTGGTATGAAAAGACTTGCTTGTGTAATTTTACTAAAAGTTAACAAAAAGTCCAGAGCCAAGCCTTTGTGTTTATGGGACTATAAAAACCCATTTTGACATTTTTAGGGCCTTCCTAAACACACATCCCTCCTCTGGAATTTAGTAATTTTATTTCATTTTGTAACACATCAGTTTGTTTTCCTCATTAGGAAAGTCAAAGAAAGGAACAGTGGTATTACTGCTTAGATGGTCACGAAGTGTGCATGAACCTTCTTAGTGTTTAAATCCAAAGTAGTGCTTCTGAGATTTCAAATGTTTACATTTATCCACAGCCACATGTGCCTTTGATGTTTGAGTAATTCAAAAACAATTCAATGGCATTAGGACTTGGACTTTGATAACATCTGATCTAGAAGTACTAGCTTTGCCTTTTTTTCAACAATTGGACTCTATTTTGAATTTCATAAGAAGTTCATCAAAAGTTCATCATCAGAAGTTTTGTCTTTTCTAAAACTGTTTTATAAAAATGGCCAATAGAGTTCCAGTTTGTACCCGGATTTTAATAACTACATTTTTGTTGTATCTCTAAGATGCTATTTTATTGTGTTTACTACTGAAGGAGTTGGGGAAAAGACTAGTCAGGGAAACTGTAGCTTTTTTTCCTCACATTTGAAAGCAATACACAGAATCAAGGAGTCAGAGAAGTTAATGTTGTTGGTCACCACTTTCTTCTAGCCCCAAATAAAAAAAATTTGTTAGTTTTTATTGCATCAACCAACTCATCCTAATAATTCAATGTAACAGACTTCCACTAGCACCTAAGTGAGCCCAATACTGAACTAGGAGCTATGATATTTGTGTAAAAATCAATCATATTAATAATAGCTATATTTGCTCACATTGTGTCAGACACTGTGCTAATTATAGTCTAATTATCGCAAAGAATATTTGAAATAGGTTCTAATATCGTGCTCATTTACTGATATAGAAATTAAAACTTTGGAAAGATTAAGGACATTGACAAAGGTTTTATAGCTGAGCCAGAGTCAAAAGAACTATTATGGCATAACCATGTCATGGAAGAAGTTAGACTGCTTTGTGTGCATAAGGAATCTCTTCCTAGTCTTTCAACCCTCTTCTGTGGGCAGGTTCTTTTCCTGTTCCTGGATAAAACCTCAGGAAGTAGCTTTCTGGTTCTTTTTAGTCAAAAAATAGTCTCATTTCTTAAAGTATACATTTAATGTAATAATTCAAACTTCAAACTTCTTACAAAAATAAAACTTTATCTTTTCCCATCCTGGATCCATCTTATGCTGAGAAGCCTGGAGCAGTGCTAGGCCAACTCCTTTCCAAGCATCAACTGTCAAAACTTATACATCCTTCCCCCACCATATATGTCATTATAGCTCACTCACAATGCAGGTTTCTAGCTGTGATCAGCCAAGGGCATGTTTTCAGGTGCACATAAGCATTCATCTCCAAAACTCCAAGGAATGTTATTAGGCCCTATAAATTGATACTTCGAAACTTCTCCGACTGGATTTGAGAAAGTTAGAAACACTCCCTTCATAAAGCAGCCCCTTTCCCTCTTCTATGAGGAAAGAGTGGAGGCCCTCATAATTTGTCCAAACAAACCATCTCTGCAGGTCTTCTCAACGTCCCCATTAACCTGTAGCTACCACTAATACATCCTCCTGATAACTGATAAGCCAAGAATTGAAAGCTAGGTTTCACCATCTCCTTTCTAAGTCCTGTATGGGTGGCGTAGATCTGAGTGTGGAATTCGTTGAGCATAAATTGTTTTCTTGTATCCCTGACAAGAATCTCTCATTTTAACATCCTGTTATGATATCTTAGAGATTCAGAAAAAAGGAAGAATTTTCCAACTGTAACCTTCAAAATAGCTGAGGAACACATTTTAGAATCAAGCCTGCACAGACTATCCACCCAACCTAAGCAATCCCAAGTAGGACCCCATCGAAGGCTGCGAACTGACTTAAATTCTGTATCAAATTATTAATATGAAACAAAAAATCAGTAATGCTTTTTTCTTTGAAATCCTATGGATATATGTATGTTTATGACACAATTAAACAGCAAATTTAATATTTTAGTCACTTTCACATATATTTACATGTATGTATTATAGCAATCTATATAAATAAAATGTGAGATAATTTCTAACCATGACCTACCAAATAATAAATATTTTAAGTACTCAAAAAATGGTAAACAGTCATTACGGATACTACTGTCAAGGTAAATTCCAGTAAAACCAGATTTGGTCCTTGGTATACTGCAGTTCCTGACAAAGACTGGACATGCCTGCAGGCTGAGAAGGGGCTTAGCTGAGTTTGCCCAATTTAAATGGTTGAACTCACCCAGGCAATGTGAGACAAATGAATCAAATTAAGAATTAAAATCTTAATTAGCTTATAAAGATATTTCCTCATATCCCAATAGACTTTGAAATCACTCATTCTTAAATATTCTGAGCCTGCTCCTGAAAATTTAACATGAGTGCTATGCCAAACTCATTTTTACAAATAAAATATTTCAACTAAATAACATACCAAATGCAACTCAAAGGTAAAGCATTCACCACCCCATCCTATTTTAAATCTATATGTCACTACTTTTCTGCTTCAGAAAAAAAAAAATGACTAAAGGAAAACCTTTGGCATAAAAATCAAATACGGTAGTTTATAAAGTTAAATGTTAACCAGCCTCTGTCCACTAGAGAGTTCAAAAAATTCCTAAAGGGAAGGGAATGAGGAAAAGGTCATGATCAGAATTACCCGTGAAAGGCACCGTCTTTCCTTACCCAACCCACCTCCTCTTATCTACCTAAAGCTGTTGGGTGGACAAGCAAATTACCAATGAACAGCTTGAAAAATAACAATGTATTATATTCTCACTAATCAAAGCACTGACTGTCTCTTATAAAATTAAGGTTGAGGAAAATCGCCTCAGACTGTTAAGTGATTTGTTTAGGATCAATTACTAAGCAGAGCCCCAACAACAACAAAAAATCTTCATATTCCTACTCCAGCATGCTGAAACTGTATGAAAGTAGCTTAGGTAACAGGTTTCTTATTAAATTTGTTTTATATTCTAGAAAAGTTTCTTCATCCCCCTACTCCCAAATTATCTCCTTCTATATAGGTCACATTTGCGAAACTGTTCCAAAAAAAAAAAAGTTTGTAAAATATACACAGGGTCAGAGTTTTAACAAAATTGGCACTAACCTTAAATTTCTTTTCATATAAAATCAATGTTATCACTAGACGTATGCAAGAAATAGATGATGGGAACTTATTTTTAACTTTTTGAAACGACTTCTGCCACTCTTGGTAAGAAGCCTAGCTCCAGCTGAATAGAATGATCCTATTCACTAGGTCTGCTTGTCTAATGACAGCCCTCTAAATTTTGCACTCAACATGGACGTCATTTTTCACTTCAGGTCGTATTTAATAGCAGTTTGGAAAGATGAAACTATATCATCAATATGCTTATTTTAAAGATTTACTGTATTCATCCGGGTCAAATCTCCCTGCTCTCTCCACAACTTACTCCAACCCCCACCAAGAGTGCGGGAAAGGATTTTAGAACTTCCAGTTCTTGGAAGTTCTGTCTAACTAAGCAGACGAGACTCACAAGCGACGATGCTGACGGTGGACTCTTGCCCAGGGATCTGGGCAGAGCGTGGGAGGGCCTGTGGGGCCTGGGGTTCCCTCTGCGCACGAAATCCAGGGCGGGCACTATGTGATTCGAGGCCGCTGCGCCCTGGGCTCCTCGGGTCGGGTCGCCCGCAGGGAAAGGAGGAGGGAGGCTGCTCACATGGCCCACTTCGCGGCCTGAGATGGAGTGCGCGCAGGGCGTCAGGGCAGAGAGAGGCGGGGATTAAGGATAAAGAGCTAAAGAGCGGCCTGATGCCCAGAGCCGGGTGCCCGGTCCTGCCTCCTGCTTCTGATCCCTGCAAGCCGCCCACCCTGCGATCGCCGGGTCCCGCCCTGACAATGCCCTGCCGCCAGTTCCAGCCCCAATGCAGCCGTCACCGGTCCTGTGCGCCTCTGGTGGCGCGTGCGCCCTGTCCTTCCCTGCCCAAGAGGGAGAACCCACAGTGCCCCAGCCTCAGCTCTGCGCACAGCCGTCCCCTGCATGTCCGCACTCCTGTTCTGTACTGCATGCTCGCCAGAGCCCAGAGCCCCACGTCCCATTGCGAGGGTCCCACAGAGGGCAGTAGCCACCCTCGGAATCCATACCCTGTGTCCCAGCGCCCTAGCAGGTTCTAGGACCAGGGTCAGCTATATTGTCTGAGGCTGTGGGTTGAGACTGGCAGATACCCTCCCGCCGGGATTTAATTCTGAGTCAGTAGGCTCCACATCCTTCCCAAGCTCTATCACACCTGCTTCCTTCCCCTCCCAAACAGCTACGGAGAACAAGATACACAGTTGTATTACCATTCCCTACTCCATGCTCACCTTTCTGGATTTTGTTCTTCTATTTTCCTCTGTAATTTTTTTTCTTTTTGGCCATTTTAGTGATCTACAAAGGTCAAAGCTCTCACCAACGCAATCCCCCAAATCCATTGACAGAACGGCTTTAGATATAATTTATTGTAAGTCTGCTAGGGTCATTTCTCTAAGTTTGAAAAGTGTCAAAGGTGGAGCTAATGTGAACACCACAGCACTCAAGGCTACCAGCTGAAATTGTGGCTTTCATTTACACTATTTCAACTCGCTTTTATGAAATTTTTCCTTTTCCATCCCCAAGGCCCAATGTAGAGGCTCCTTTCAAGTTATGGAATTTATCACCCATTGAATCAAAGGCAGGTTCTTAATCTCCGACTCTTGACATTTCAACTGGAATAATTCTTTGCTGTGGTGCTGTCTTGTGCAATGTAGCATGTTTAGCCTTAGCTTACCTTGGCCTCTGTGACAAGATGCCTATAGCACCCCTTCAGCTGTTACAACCAAAAATACTCCAGATGGTGCCGAAAGTTCCCTTGAGGCAAAATCATTCCCCCTTCCTCTTTCAAAACCATTGATCTAAGCCATCCCAGTACTAAATTCTACAAGCTACTTGGAAAAATCTACTTCTCTCCATTATAAATTACGCCTAGTATGTTTTAAGTGGAAAGGAGACAACATTTAGGTTTTTCCTGGGGGCTATCACGTATACTTTATCTACCTATATTCATTTCTTTATTCAAACTGAAAGCAAATGAAGTACATAGTAATTTCTTTACTGATATTTTATGTTCTATTTCCTTTGCCTAACTAATTAAAAATACACTTCAGGGAAAAAGTGAGATTAATTGCTCTGTATATGAGGAAATTGACAGATACACTAATAAAGAGAACGGTAGATCACCCAAAATAAAAAATGCATGAAAAACTTAGATTATATCTGAAAAAAATGGAAAACAAAATACAACATAATACATTAGACAAGGTTTTAGACCATACTTCATCAACAAAATCAATCTAATGAAAAAAAAGTTACTTACTGTATTAAAAGGCATGATAATTTATTTTCTGATAAAGATCTAATGCTAGTCCTTAGTTTTCTGATCATAGAGGAAAAACTGCCTAAGATAATTGTGTTAAATGTACTCACATGCTTTCTTAGAGATTCTCTATAGCGACAGAAAGTGTTCATGTGGAGCAAAGTTATTAAGTAGCTAAAATAAAAGGGACTCAATAGAGGTTACCACCATTATTGAGTGACAATAGAGGATTGCTGCCATTAACTGGACTGCGCTTGGAGCTCTGATTTCAACTCATTTCTATGAATATCCTGCAAAAAGTTTACTTCCTTTTCAGTGGCTTTACTTTACCATTCATACATTCTTCACGTGGATAGCACTTTTCAAATTAAAAAAAAATTCATATCTATTTCCTCATTTGTTACTCATAGGAATCTGAAATGAGGGGAAGAATTCATCTCCCATCTTAAGGAGGAGGAACTTAAGCTCTGAAAATGTGAACCCTTTTTCAACAGCAGTCAGTAAACAATAGAACAAAGACTTACTGTTCTTGTTCCTATATTCTTTTCACTCTTCTAAATTGATTCACACCTAATCTTGGTCCTGTATCCTTTCTAATCTTCCATATTGACTCTTACAATTTGCATGCCTTTCTCTACTGACTTGAACCACACCAGACAATTTTTTTTCTGAATGTTTCAAAATACATTTAAACTCAACACACTTAATAAGGAGTGTGTCCATTTCATGCTGAGGCTTGAATTTCCCAAAGTTAATAAACCTCAGTTCAAACTTTAGACTTCAGGCAATTCATTCTGTAATTGAAATCTCAGTTGTCTCATAAGAACTTGGACTTTGAGGATCAAAAGAAAACATACATAGAGAGGCTCTTCTGTTGATGGACTTAAAAGCTACTTCATCCAATGTACCCCAAATAATCTTAAGAATATAGAAAACTTTACTTTGCTGATTAGGAATCTGTAAGATTTGAAAATAGCTTTATGAAATACCTTTTACAGAAGCAGCTCGTTGGGAGAGAAGACAGATGAATGAATAAATACAAGGGAAACTTATTTGCAGCAAGAAGGGGGAGAGAAGAAAGGTGAAAATCTTGGCTTCTCCTATTAGGAAAATCAAAGGGACGTACTGAGACTGCAGACATGTGAGAGTCCCTCACTTGTAACTTTGTGAATTTCACTTCAGGCAAAAAAGTTGCACTTTGAAATCACTGGATGGCTGGTTGGTGAGCTGCAGAACTAATGAAGAAAGCTAAATAAGCAAATTAACCTTCTCTAAGAATCGTGGAACTTCAGAGCTAGATGCAGAACTAGAGGCCATTTAACCCTCTCCTTAATTGTAGTCTGTGTGTGTGATGTACATGTGTATTTCATAATCACCAAGGCATCTCTAGCACAGTAGATTCTATCTGAGGTAAGGGTGATACCCCTTATGATTCTCAAATTACAATTCTGATTTGAAGGGTGAGGATCTGGAATTTTTATAAAAGCTCCCCAGGTGATTTTAGTGTACTTCCAGGATTAAAAACAATAGTTTTAGGACTATGGCCTTAAAGAATAAAGCCCAGCTAAAAATAAGCAATAACGTAGAAACTTTATGAGAGCTTCTATATGTTCTAATTTATATACTTTAAATTTTAATCTTAGTTTTGAAATTAAAATAATATTTTTGCTTTCATTTCAGCAAAAATGTATGGTAGCTATGTAAAAAGCCTAAACAAAACACTAAGCAAATCCAAAAGTGTGTTCAAAAAAGAGTATAATTTCATCAAATAGTAATAATATTTTCACTACATGTAAAGTGTATATCTCCATAATTCTTCCCATTGATGGGTCAAGAAGAAAAATCACAAGATTATGTCAATAAAAGGAGAAAAGAATTTGATAAAGTATAATTTTGCTTGTTGTAAACATGATCAGCAAATTAAGAAATTTGCCAGTTTCTACTAATTAAACATATGTCTATCCTATTACCCAGAAATCCCACAATTAGCACACATACCCAAGTGAAATTAGTTCAAATGTACAAAAAAGTCCCACTTATATGAGAATTTTCAGAGCAGTTTTATATATAATAGCTCCAGGTGTGCATTTGAGTTAGTGTGTAGATGCTCACAAATAAGTTGGAAGCTTGTTTTAAAGCCATGCAGCTTGGACTTGGCCACGGTAGAAGTATTTATGCCAGGGGAATTGGCAAATGCTACTTTTTGTCTTCCCAGAAATTGTTGGCTAGCATACCATTAAATAAGTTCAAGTTAGAAACTATCCAAATGTTCATCAGGAAATTGGATAAATAAAGGTGGTATATTCATAAAATGGAATACTATATAGCAACATAAATTCCAAAATAAATTACTGATACAATAACGTGAATGACATGAGAAACATTAAGTTGATTGAAAGGAGTCAGACTAAAGAAGTATATAACTAACCTATAATTACAGCATTCAGAAGGCTGATTACCTTTAGGGGTGAAGGGGCATTGATTATAAAGGGAGTGGAGAGATTTTGAGAGTGGTAGAAATATGCTACAGTTTTATTTAGGTGGTAATTACATGTTATATACATATATAATATTCATTGAGACGTATACTATGTGTAAGTTACACAATAATAAAGATCATTTTTTTTAATGGTCATATTAAAGAACATGATCTACAAAAAGCTAAGGCAATTTTGAAAAAAAAATATGACCAAAACATCAGGCTATTGTCTAGTTGGATATTAAATACTTGTCATAACTATGATTGATAGTAGGAGACTATCAGATAAGCACAAGAACGGAGAACAACCCAATGAAAGAATATAGAGCTCAGAAAGATAGAAATGTAATTTGGAAAGATGGTAAGTAAGGCTCCACAAAGCAGTTAGTTACAAAGAGATTAATAGATTATGGAGGGAAAACTGTATGACTACATAGGAGAAAACAAGACTAGATTATTAACTGACACCAAAAGAACAAAAAAAGGAGACTATCTTTGTGACTTCAACATGGGAAAATACTTATTAAAGAAAACCCAGACACTAAAAACCAAAAATAAAAATTGATACAATTGAATACATCAAAAGCAAAGATTTTTCTTCTTGACCCATCAATGGGAAGAATTATAGAGATATACACTTTACACGTAATCTTTCTGTTGAATGAAGAAAACCATAGAAAAAATTAGTGGTCAAATAGCCACAAAGAAGGCAATTGCAGTATGTGATACTGATAAGGAACTCATATCTAGAATTACACTTTTCAGTACAGTAGCCACTAGCCATGTGCAAATATTTAAATACAAATTAGTTAAAATTAAGTAAAATAAGAAGTTCACTTCCTCAATGCCATTAGCCATTTTTCTTTTTTTTGAGACGGAGTCTCACTCTGTCACCCAGGCTGGAGTGCAGTGGTGCAATCTCGCCTCACTGCAACCTCCATCTCCTGGGTTCCAGCGATTCTCCCACCTAAGCCTCCTGAGTACCTGGGATTACAGGCGTGTACCACCACGCCCGGCTAATTTTTTTGTATTTTTAGTAGAGACGGAGTTTCACCATGTTGGCCAGGCTGGTCTTGAACTCCTGAGCTCAAGTGATCACTAGCCATTTTTCAAATGCTCAATAGTCATGTGCAGCTATTGGTATTATATTAGACGGCACAGATATAGAACATTTCCCTCACTGCAGAAAGTTCAATGTATTGTACAACATTGGCCTAGAATGTAGAAGGAGCTTCTAAAAATAAACTGGAAAAACAATTCGAAAATTGGCAAAAAAAATTAAGGACATAAAAGACAAATGAAAGACAGAGAAAGCCATGTAGTTTACATATACATGAATTGCTTAAATTTACTAATAATGCAAGAAATGCAAATTTAAGTTATACTTATGTCCCTACTGAACAGGACAAATTTGGGTGTGGTACAATACTATGCATTGTCAAATATGTAAATAAATAGAAATCCTCATGTACAGCTGGTAGAAGTACAAATTGTTGTGGTCGTACTGGGAAGCAATTGGTCAGCGTACAGTCTGACCAGCAACTGGTCAGTGTACAGCTCCAGAAGGTTGAAGGCATATGAGTATTATGTACCCTTTCTCCTAGGAATGCGTGAGCAAAATATGGTACATGCTCACTGTTGAAAACTATAAAACAACAAACATGTATTAGAATGATGAGAATTACAAGATTGACAAGGCCAAGTTTTGGTGATGGTGTGGTGAAGCTGGAACACTCACATCAAGCCGGTGAGAATATAAAATGGCACACTGGCTTTGTAAAGCAGTTCAACAGTCTGTTAAAAAGGTAAACATTCACCTACTCTGTGACCTAGCCATTCTACACTTAGGTATATATCTAAGATAAATGAAACATATGCCCACACAAAAACATACATGATTGTTCATAACAGCTGTATTTGTAATAGCCAAAGTCTGGAAATGACCAATTGTCCATTAACAGGTGAATGGGTTAAAATATTTCATACAATGGAATACTACTAGGCAATAAAGAGGAAGAACTACTGATACACACTACAATGTAGATGAATCTCAAAATATTCTGTGCAAAAGAAGCCAGACAAAAATTAGTGCATACTGTATAATGACATTTATAGAAAGTTCTAGAAATAGCAAACGAATCTATAGTGACAGAAAACAAATTTGTGGCTGGAAAAATGGCGGGAAGGTGTGATTACAAAGAGGCCCAAGAAAACTTTTGTGGCTAATGGATATGCTCCTTGAGTGTGGTAATGATTTTATTGATATATTCAAATGTCAAAACTCATCACTCATACACTTTGAAGATGTAAAGTTTACAGGATGTAAATTGTGCTGCAATAAAGTTGTACAAAAATTTAAAAAGATTGAAAACAAGATGAAACAAGAAAGAATGAAAATAAGGGAAAGATAATTTTAACTAACCTACCCATCTGTGCCTAAGGTTATCCAAATATTTCAAAGGAAAAATCATGCTTGACTAGATGTGCTAAATGCACTCAGTTATAACTCTTTAGAACCAGAGCTAATCTACTGCATCCATCATCCAGGGTTAGTTAAACTTACTATGGTTAATGGAAGAAACTATCTGCCTTTGTTAAGCAAGCATTAAAACTACTAAACTTAAAAAAAAAAATTAAAGGCAACCACCAGTATCATGAAAAGCTAAAGTTAATAGTGTTTTAAAAATAAAACTTATTAGGCAAACTTGCATTTGATACTTTATCTACCATGAACAATCTGAATGAGTCTGTCAAAGTGAATCAGTCTGGGCACCAGTCCTTCTCTTTCCTTGTGATCTACTTCAAGTGATTTTTACACCAATAAGTAAGATATCAAGCTAGCTTTACTCCCCTTTGGAGTTAAAGAATAATAAACTTTTACTACAGGCTCTTCTTATATATTAAATTTTTCATTACAAACTCATGTCTAAAGGAAACTTATGATGCTGAGAATTTTGAAAAAAGAATGATATTCAGATGCAAACATTCTTAGTGGATGTACTGTCTCAGAAGACTCATCTACTACTCTTAGGATGGAGAAGACTTTGGAAAATAGAAAATTCATGATCATTTTTCTCAAACTCCAAGCTGAAATATGACATAGCATAATCAAGCCTAGAAGGAAACACAGTAAAAGAAAGTAGCAACTGAGTTACCCCATACATGTTGAAGTATGTTTAGCTGGTGCCCCTAAGGAATGAAAGGGAGAAACAGTGAGTTTATGGTAGTACTCAATACCACTTAGAAAAAGTTCTTCAGAGACCCTTCCTTAGAAAGACAAGGTTATTAATTTCAAGGTAACATTAAATCTGGGTCAAACAAGAAAGTCACTAATACATAGCAGAGTATCTTCCTCAGAATGTTGTAAGTGATTATAGAATGCCTAAGCTCTTTACAGCATATCAGAAAATACCTCACAAACTGGAGTAAGCATGATGGTAATTTTCTTCCTAAGGAGAAAACAGTGATCCATCACTCTCACTCTGATACCTAATAAATACTGGAGTCGCAAGAGAATTACTTTTCATTTTAGCTTTGCTACTAACTTTACATATGACTTTGCTTGAATATCAAGACTTCTATAATTCTTGCTTTTAATAAAACTGCAAAAGTCTATCTTTGGAGATTAATACAAATTGTAAGTTATTTTTGTCAAAAATATGTATTAAATGTTTTAAGCCTAGACAAAAAGAAATTATGTCACTAACTTTAAAAAATGTAACTAAAGAATGTGACTCTTCAGGTGTAAAATATTAAAAAGAAATGTTTTCAAAATTAGATTGGAGACTACGTGAAATCTGTAGCTTGATATAATCAAATAACCTTGAGTCACTGCCATTTTACACTGACAGACATGTCAAAAGTTCCATTGAGAAAACCCTTGTATGACGGTCATCAAAAGACTGTAAAGTGATATGCTTTTCAAAGATGAGATCAAGCAGTCCCATTGAGTCTTATAGCAGCATTACAGTGTCATTTTATGAAGTGCCATGTGAAAAATATCATGACTTTAGGTAAAAGTAACCAAGGATTTTCCTAGATAGAGTACTAAATACAAGTAGATTTTAATATTTACTACACAGTAATCCTAATTATCTGTTTTTTTATTCTGCAAGAAAAGAAAGGTTGATTCTATAACCTTTTTAATTTACAGTTAGCTGACTGAAGTGCATGCAAATTGAAATAAAATGGCAGCCCTGGGACATTCTAAAACACGACACATGAGGTTGCCAAGGTAACCCACCAGGAGGCTGTCTTGGCATTTTCTGGAATAAAATGGAAAGAAAACATCATAGTGAACAGATGGGGGATGGGTATCTGCTGGCGGGATTATATAATAAAAGTGTTGCAAAAAACTACAGCTCCGTCAAATTGCTTTCAAACAAAAAGGAACAAAGTATCTCTCACACTTCAAATGCTTAAATCAGGCAGTATTTATGATCCAAAAGAGTGGAATACTTTAAAAATTATTCAAAATGTTATTTAAATGATGTAAATTTTAAAGTCACTATTAAATGATATTTATCAATTTTTATACTTACAAAAATTCAACAGATGTATATAACTTATATTCAAGGTACAGAGGTGATTTTAAATGTGTAATATTTTACTATTTTGGAGGGTAGTAGGGAGGCAGGTAACTTATCTCAGAAAATAATTTCAAGATGTAAGATCCCAATAGAACAATGGAAGAAAAGAAAAGATGACACTAACGAATCATTCCAGCTAATTGTTAATTTCACGTTTATCCCTGACATTCTTTTAGAGTTACAAAGTATTCCTTTGATTAGGAGTTGTTGCTTTATATTTTGCATTGCTACTGTTTCCATTAAACATACACAAAAAGCTTTAGTTCCCTCTCTCTGAAGAGCTGATTTTCTCCAACAAGGTTATTCTATAAATAGTCAGTGAATCTCCTTGGCCTGTCCTTAGGCTTTTTTTCTCTCTCCTCTGTCCCTGAAGATTGAATAAAAACTCTCTGAGCTGATGAAGGACACACCTGGAGATAGGCCGCTTTAGTGATGTGTGCATGGGAAATTCCACAGCACACATGGTTGTCATAGCTAAATCCTGTTTAAGAATTATACATACAAACAATGTTTCAATGAGAAAAAGGAATCTAAAAACAATATTATATCATTTCAGATGTTTATAAACTTAATAACTGCATTTTTCTTTTCATTAAAAATATAGAATTTATGTCTTTGGGAACATTGCCCATCATAAGATAACTGGAATCTCTGATTCTATATTTTGGATGAGAGTAATCCAATTGATTTGTGTTTAAAAATCAAATGGATTATTTTATGTTGTATATTAATTCAAAACAACCAATATTATTTTGCTGTTCTGGTGCAGTAGAGATCGATCTTAGGGCACAATCTTTCTTTGAAGAAACTATTTTCCTTTTAATGATTAGCAGATACAGTCCTCCATCTGGTCATATCACTATTTTCTTTGAAATTTTTCAATGTTTCTTATCACCTACAGACTAGTAAGGTCTCCTTACTGTAAATCATAGGGCTCCTCTCAATTAAATCCCTAGATTTCTCCATATATGCAAACTAGGCTCCAGCCACTAGAATTTCCCATTATCTCTAAACATACAGGACTACATTGCATTTATTTTTGTCTCTCTGGGGCATCTTTCTCCTTTTCTGAAAACCTGCTTTAGCCCAGCTCACATGTCACACCTTCTGTGAAATAGTACGCCCTCTTCTTCTGTCCTAAGGAAAGTGACTAATTTTTTTTCTGCTCCTATATCAGTTTGCATTGATCTAATATAACATCGATCATTGAGCACACTGTGATATGTTTTAGAACTCTATCTTCCATGTACGATATACTTCTTGAAGACAGATTTATGTCTTTTTAAAAAAATTTTTATTTTTTATTATACTTTAAGTTCTGGGATACATGTGCAGAACATGCAGTTTGTTACATAGGGTATACACATGCCATGGTTTGCTGCACCCATCAACCCATCATCTACATTAGGTATTTCTCCTAATGCTATCCCTCCCCTAGCCCCCCACACCCCCTACCTACCCCAACAGGCCCTAGTGTGTGATGTTCCCCTCCCTGTGTCCATGTGTTCTCGTTGTTCAGTTCCCACTTATGAGTGAGAACATGCAGTGTTTGGTTTTCTGTTCGTGTGTTAGTTTGCTGAGAATGATGGTTTCCAGCTTCATCCATGTCCCTGCAAAGGACATAAACTCATTCGTTTTTATGGCTGCATAGTATTCCATGGTATATATGTGCCACATTTTCTCTATCCAATATATCATTGATGGACTTTTGGGTTGGTTCCAAGGCTTTGCTATTGTGAATAAGGCTGCAGTAAACATACGTGTGGATGTATCTTTATAGTAGAATGATTTATAATCCTTTGGGTATATACCCAGTAATGGGATTGCTGGGTCAAATGGTATTTCTGATTCTAGATCCTTGAGGAATCGCCACACTATCTTCCATAATGGTTGAACTAATTTACATTCCCACCAACAGTGTAAAAGCCTTCCTATTTCTCCACATCCTCTCCAGCATCTGTTGTTTCCTGGCTTTTTAATGATCACCATTCTAACTGGTGTGAGATGGTATCTCACTGTGGTTTTGATTTGCATTTCTCTAATGACTAGTGATGAGCTTTTTTTCATGTTTGTTGGCCACATAAATGTCTTCTTTTGAGAAATGTCTGCTCATATCCTTTGCCCACTTTTTGAAGGGGTTGTTTTTTTCTTGTAAATTTGTTTAAGTTCCTTGTAGATTCTGCATGTTAGCCCTTTTTCAGATGGATAGATTGAAAAAGTTTTCTCCCATTCTGTGGGTTGCCTGTTTGCTCTGATGATAGTTTCTTTTGCTGTGCAGAAACTCTTTAGTTTAATTAGACCGCATTTGTCAATTTTGGCTTTTGTTGCCATTGTTTTTGTTGTTTTAGTCATGAAGTCTTTGCCCATGCCTATGTCCTGAATAGTATTGCCTAGGGAAGATTTATGTATTGTTGATTTTAAATCACTGGTACCTAGGAGAATCCCCAGTACACACGAGGCAATCAACAAACGTTTGCCAAATATTGAATGAACTGTTTCAGGCATAAAGTGCAGAAGATCCTAGGAGTGATGACTAGTCTGAGGGGCAGGTGATTCAGGGAGTTAAGTTAGCTTGAGAGTCCTGGATCCATAACTAGCTGATTTCTAAAGTGTGTATTATATCAGAGTCAACTAGTGATTCAGAATCAGGTGTATGGTTAAGCAAATGCATCTGCTTTTTACATAAACACTCCAGTTGATTCTGACACCAAGGCTTGGGTATTAAGACATAGACTATCGAAGAGCATTTCACATGAATCTGTTGGGACTCAGAAAATAATATTCCAAAATAAGAGCCTCGGAAACAGCCTGAAAAGTTTTTTTCTGACCTTTACCTGCCCTCCTGTCTCTCAGTCTCATTCTCCCCCAGGGCTAGCCATAAAAATTAAAATACCTCTTCCCCAGGGTGAGTCATTATAGAAACTAGAATCCCTTTTCACCAAAGCCAGCCATAAATACTAAAAATATTACTCTAACTCCCTACCCCTCTTTCTGTGTAAAAACTGGCCATAAAGAAATTATCTGACCAACTTTGTTTGAATATAGGTCATAAAACCCCCATTCCAGAGAGGGTCCTGATCCTTACTCAGAAGGAAAAAATACAGACACAAGAGAGGAAAAGAAGAATTTAGACAGACAGGCCTTGCTCTGTTTCCCCATTCCATCTGTTAACATCAGATCATATTCTTTTTGTTGAATCATATTTCTATATGGCTGTCCATAGATTGTTAAACCTAAATGTAAAAATAGACAATTTTCCTTCTATCATTGGGTCCTCATTCTAAAGGCTCCTGTGTCATGTAAAACTATGATCAAATAAATTTGTATTCCTCTTCTCCTATTAATCTCCCTCTTGTCAACAATTTTTAGCAAACTTTCAGAGAACAAAGAAAAGGTTTTCCCTTGGCCGCAACACACCAAGGAAAAAAAAGGCATTCTAACATAAAAAAGTATAAACAGAGTAATTTCCTAAAACTGGAAATATTTTCCATTAAATGCCCGTTCCACTTTTGTTGAGGGACATTTCCTGAGTTTAGCTAAAGATGGGCTTTTTGTCCCATGACCACCAAAGATTAGGCTCGCAAACAATTTGAAAGGTAAGTAAGGCTGGGTTTTATTGAGTGAGAAATAAAGAAAAGGGGAAACAGGGACTCTTAACAAAGTGAGAGTTCCTGCTGGAGTGCTTCTTGCCTGGCAGATTGAATGCCGGGTTCCATCCAGGAAGAGGAAGAGCCAGGCTCCTTTCCCCTGCAAAGTGCACAAACTTCTGCGGTTCCACTCCAGCCTGCGTTCCCCCCAGTGCTCAGGTCGGGTGGAGATTCTCTGGGGACCCCTTCCCACCTTGCTGTCTCACTTTGTTTCTAAGCAAATGCAGTATATAAGTCATGCTTATTATCAAGCATAAAATGTAATCTCCCTCCAGATTTTTTAAGTCTTGTCTCTATCAATTCAGGGAGCAGTTTTCAAGGGCAAAAACTGATAGTCTCAGTTAGATAACACACTGCCTCCTGTCAAGGTCGGAAGAGTACCCATTAATATGATCTTTGTAGCCTCCAAGCAAGTCAGGACAAGGAACCCTGGAGTTTCTGCAGTGAGAATCTTAGTATTCTTTGTATTTGAGAGAATCAGAGTGAAGAGTCTATGGAATGAGTATCAAGTATAGAAAACCACTGCAGTGCTCACATCATGGACTGATGTCTCTGCTGCTTGGTAAATAAACATTGGGCACCAAAAAGCTGGCACAATTACTGGCTAAATTTCAAATTTTGAAATAATTTAATTGGTTAAGCTAAGCTTGTTTGAAAAGTTAGCACACTGGTATTTATATATTTCAGCTGATCTTTTCTAATATTGCTTTTTGCTAGTGAGTTCCAAGGATCCCCAAGGTGAGGTTCCATGGAAGGGTGGGATGGAGCGGTATGAAGGAGATGCTGAATGTGCTCGTCTCCCATCTCCACTACCTAAAATTCTGTGGGAATTAGAACTAAAACTGATCTTGAAGCCACAAACACAGTATATGGTGTTAAGCCCTGCATAGTCAGAGCCTACACCAACTTCTCTGCAGGAATGAGCTAATACATTCAAACTTGTGATTCTAACTCCCTCTTAGATTTCAATACCAGTTCTCAAATAGAAAAGTAACATGTCTCTGATACACACTTCCTTTGATTGGTTCTAATGTCCTGACTTGCCTTAACTCTTTCTATCACCCTTAAAGTGCTGGATAGTGCTACCTGTATACCCCCATCCCAATCCCAATCACTGGCCAGAATTCTTGTCTAGTGGGCAGATCACCTAGACAAAGATGCCACTACCTCTCACATTGTGCCAGCTAGACTTCTTATATTACTAAACCCAAGTGAAGCATACGGCTCTATCATTTAGCCACCATTACCTGCTCCATGACTTTTTGCTCTAAGCTCTTCAGATAATATGCAGGTAATTATTCACTGCAAGACTCAGCTCTGCGACTAGATTTATTTTCTTGCCTCCATCAAGCTGCATCTTTATTTCCTCCTTTTTAAAAATTACCCTGAGATCTCAGCATGTTTTACTATTAAGCTTGTATGTGCTACAACGTGATTATGCCCTGATTATGTCATGAACTTACTGGGAAAGTAATGCATTATCTGTTGCTGAGAGTCTAAAAGTCTAACTTTTGCTAAAAAAAAAAAATAGTCACATCATTTAAGAACAGAATCATTGAAGACACCAGAGTTGCCCTGGTTGATCTTCTGGCACATTTACTTGTATATTAAAAACATTCTTTCTTCTCTCTTTTAGAAATTCATAGATTATTTTCCAAAAAAAAAAAAGAAGAAGTAGAATAGAGAAGAGAGTCTTTTCTATTCCCTTCTCTACTCTCTTCATGAGGGAGGAAGCATCATTCTTAAGAGAAAACATCTGGGAATTGATAGAATTCCAGGGGAATTCCATCGATTATAAAGGGGAATTATCAACATTTTGGCTGGATATTGTTGTTTTATATTTTTTAAATTTTACTTATTTGTGTCTTTCTCCTATGACTTGTTAGTAGAAATGGTTAAAGTTTTAATATTGTTGGATTGAATAGGAGACAAATTAGAGAGAAGAAAATGACAGAAATGGAAAGGAAGAGAAACAAGAAACAATGTCAAAACTAAAAATAAATTTCTTCCTAATAACATCCTTCAAAATGCTGTGAAATCTAATAAACAATACAGCCTAGGGGTTAGTGGACCCCAGATTCTCCAAAAATGTGATATGTCTCTACCTTATGGATTTCATGAAATAGTGCGTGAAAAGCAGCCCTGAAAAAAGCAGACAGAGGAACTTTATTTGCTTTCCATCTTTACCCTACATTCATGGTCCTCTGCAGACTAGTAATGCAAAATGCTGTAACCTCCCCATCTGCCCTGCTCACAGAGGTATAATAGTAAAGAATAAGTGTATATATAAATTAATGCTATGAAACATCTATTTCTATTTATCAATTTCACTAAAATTTGACAATTATGACAGTAATTTGCTGAAGATAGGAAAAACTCTTTAGTAACTTACCTGCGTGGAGACTTAGAACTAAATCTAATGCTACAAATTAAACATAGTTTTGATATCTTAACCAAGTTACTTCTCCATTGTAGTTGTTAAATATATATCTAAGTGCTCCTTTAGTGATGAAAATATAAACAAAGGAAAATGAAATATCTTCAGTTTTGTTAGAAAGTAATATGAAAATTGTTTCCAAATGTGTTACCAAGGAAACATACAGAGTTGCATAGTTTAGTAATAGCAGTAGTAGCAAGCCAGTAACTACAATGATAGATAGATATTATGTCCTAAACAGAATATGGTCAGATAAAACCTCAAAACCAAATATCAATCTTATATGTTGAACCTTATTAATAAGGATAGTTGTTAGCTGATATTTATTAAGCACTATGTGCCATTCACTGGGCTAAGCATTCTAATTGTATTATTTCATTAATTTCTCACAAAATCTTGCGAGATTGATTCTAGAAGGGAAGAGTTAACAGCTACATATGTGGCTTTCCCTCTAGCTTTTGGGATGCCCAAGAATTTGGCCTTTGATCAAGTTTCCTAGCAATATATTCCACAAAATGTATAGAAAAATGGGATGTAAGAGAGAAGATAAGTGAAAATCTCGCCAAGAACTCTGTATCGGACCAAGCACCTACTTTATTGTCTCAAGCAAGTAATGAATATATTGATAAAGAGCAACTTCTCTGAAGATTGGTGTTAATTATGAGCACCTAAGGTAACCGTGTGCCTAACTAAATAAAAAAGCTAAAGGGATTGCTGCGCTAATTGCCCTCATAAGCCAAGGTTGCCCAGCACCATCTCTCATGATCACATAGTTCCAAATGTGAAATGACTGGCACATAAAAGCAGTACATGGCCACAAAGAATACATAGCCTCTGCTATGTTGTTGCTATGCATGCTCTGTGATTCCCTTCCTGTCCTTCCTTAAACCTAAAAATGTTGATGCTGGTTAAAAGATACTGAGTCTCATGACCTCAATGGTCAAGTCAAACCTTCGACCATTACTGTTAGTAGAACAGAGCAAATTTGCAAGGATTATTTGCTATCTCTATTTTGCAGATAAGAAAATATAGGCTTAGAGAATAAGCTCTAAGCGTCTGAACCGGTTGTGGAATTGTCTGACATCAAAGAATGTGCTTTTAAGTAATACCACATATTTTATCTGTTTTGCTTCCTGCCAACTTCCCAAGTCCAGTTATGGGATGCCTGACTTTTGTTTACTGATGACATCATCTATAACTCCATTTTGATAGTTGACATATAACCAAATTAAATGTATTCTCAGAGGATGAAAAATATTACTGTACTGCAGAATATCTATCTAATATCCAAAGCATCTAACCCCCAGCTCTCTCTGATTTCTTTGCTTCCATTACTCAAAATATCCCTGAAGTCCCTGAATCTCTCCTCCAGAGCTTAGGAGAGGATAATAACTCTTTTCTCAACTTATTTAAATATGCATCTGTAAGCCTTTTGCTGATCTCTTCTAAACTGCATCCAAATCTCAGGTTCTTATTTAATGTCAGTATAATTTATTTGCCTGAATGTTCTTTATATGACTGTTCTCATCAATGTTAGCAAAGACTACAACTACCTTAAGGGTAGGGACTATGTCTGCCAATATCTTCTATGTGCCCAGAAATCATAGTTGCTTAACAGTAATAAATATTATAATAAAACAATCATTAATTCACATATGTGGTATACAGAGCTCTTGATATAAATAAATGGAGATCTACTAAATTCACTTAGATTAACATTTTTATAGAATAGCTAAATAAAAAGTTGAAATTTATGAACCTGAATTTATGTTGGAGGTTGCATGAAGAGAAATTTCATCTGTGTTACAATTCTGTATTAGCCTTAGGTATAGAAAACTTTATTCCCTTTTGCTATTACTTTTAAAGAAGAGATAAATTTTACCACAAAACCTGCACAAACTTAATCATGAAAAGAAAAGGAGTTAGTTAATCTTCTACCTTAACTTTAAAATAACACAATGACCTGGCTCTGCTTTTTATAAAGTCATATGGAAAATATCCACCTTTCATTTTTGTGTGCCCAATTTATAACTTGCCTTCGTATTTTACCGTGTTAATCTTTTGGAGTTCTTCTACCATACAAATTCCAGAAGCACAATTATGAGTAGATTTTACATCTAAATAAATCATATTTGGTTTCTGTACCCACGCTCCTAGTCAATAATGACAGGATACTTTCTAGAGATAGTTGCAAATATAGAAAACTTTTGAAGGATGCATATTATGGAAGGTAAAGATTTTTTCCTAACAAAAATTATTTTTTTCTCAAAAACAATAAGGCAATATAGACTCACTGTTATCTATTATACCCACTTCTTTGTTCAATGATTTTACTAACTTACATAAAAATTCAATCGTCTTTCCCTAATTTATTATACCATTGTTCCTTTTTTTTTTTTTTTTTTTTTTTTTTTTGGCAGAGTCTCACTCTGTTGCCTAGGCTGCCAGGCTGCAGTGCAGTAGCGCTATCTTAGCTCACTGCAACCTACGCAGCCTCCCGGGTTCAAGGGATTCTCGTGCCTTAGCCTTCCAAGAGTCTGGGATTTCAGGTGTGCGCCACCATACCCGGATAATTTTTTGGTTTTGTTTTTTGGGGGGTGGGGAGGAAGAGACAGGGTTTTGCTATGTTGACCAGGCTAGTCTCAAACTCCTGGCCTCAAGTGACTACCTCAGCCTCCCAAAGCACTGTGATTACAGGCCTGAGGCACTGCACCTGGCCCCATTGTTCTTTTTATGACATCTAACCGAGGGTATGTATTTTTAAAAATCTCTATTAAATAATTGAAGGCATAATTATATTTTAAAGAGTTAGGAGTTTCAATACATTGTAATATGATCTTCCTGCAAAGCATACAAAGTTATTATAGTTTCCCTTTCACAGAGGAAAAAAGTCTAACTCTCAAAAGTTAAATTAGTGAATACCAGAGCATATATTTGAACCAGTCTATCTGGTTTTATTTGTAGTTTATGATATTTTATTTACAATGCTTAATTTTATTATTTTTATTTTTATTTATTTATTTTTGAGACAGAATCTTGCTCTGTCGCCCAGGCTGGAGTGCAATGGATTCAAATCTTGGCTCCCTGCAACCTCTGCCTCCTGGGTTCAAGCAATTCTCCTGCCTCAGCCTCCCAGGTAACTGGGATTACAGCTGCCCACCACCACGACCAGCTAATTTTTTGTATTTTTAGTAGAGACAGCATTTTGCCATGTTGGCCAGGCTGGTCTCAAACTCCTGACCTCAGGTGATCCACCTGCCTTGGCTTCCCAAAGTGCTGGGATTACAGGCATGAGCCACTGCACCTAGTCTACAATGCTTAATTTTACCATTATAATTATAAAAGTAACATATATACACTGTTAAAAAAATCAATGCCAACAAAACTATACCACTGCTATAGTTTGGAAATGGTTTATTTTCCCCACCAAATCTCATGTAGAAATTTGATCATCTGTGTGGCAGTGTTGGGAGGTGGGGCCTAATGGTTGGATCATGGGAATAGATCATTTCTGAATAGATGAATACCCTCCCTGGGTGGAGTGAGGTGTGGGTGCATCCCTTCCTCTGTTAGTTCCCACTAGATCTTGTTAAAAAGAGCCTCACACCTCCCTCCTCTCTCCATTGCTTTCTTTCTCACTGTGTGATCTCTGTAGATGCCAGCTCCCCTTCTTCTGCCATGAGTGGAAGCAGCCTGAGGCCCTCAACAGATACCCAGTCTCAAAACTTCCAGCCAGCAGAGTTGTGGCCCAATAAGCCCTTTTTCTTTATAAATTAAACAGCCTTAGGTATTTCTTATAGAGACACAAAATGGACTAAGACACCCACAGAGCTAACACCTGTTTATATTTCAGTATATTCGTTTCTAGTTACATATATTTCCATATATATCAATATATTGGACATAATATGTAATTATGATACCTAGTGTTAACATATTTTTCTATTTATATATATCCAAGAGCATATGTATTATTGTCACATGTATTTTAAAAAGATTTTTGCAAATGCAATTTTACATTCTGCTTTTAAATTTACAAGTTAGCAAGCATTTTTGTGCATCATTAAATACTCTTCATTCACAACATTTTAAAGGATTGCATAATACTCCCTTGTAATAATTGACAATGTAGTAACTTACAATGTTAACTTTTACAACCACTGTTGTTAAGTATTTAGATTGTTCAAAAAATGAAATCGGCCAAGTAAATTGTTTTTGAGATTGGCAATGTTTATGGCTTCCCTTTCACTACCACCATCCACCTTTACTCATTCCTCAGTTCTGAGTAATCTGAATTCCCTGCTCTACCGTTCAACTGAAACTGTTCTTGCCAAAGCAATTTATAGCCTTTCTGTGACTAAATCTGATGACTATCTGTTATGGTTCTTAACTGACTGATTTGCAGGGACTGACACTGTAGATGACTTCCTTCTTTTCTTGTCTTGGCCTATATAATGCCACATTCATTTATTTTCACTCAGTGATTTCTCCTCCTTTAAAATTTTGGCTTAAAAGCCACCTCCCCAAAAAGGCCCTCCCAAAACACCCACTCTAAGCAAGTTTCCCACTCCTTTGCACCCTGAATACTGTCCACTAAGGGATTTAGCACAGGTTATTCTTTTTAAAAAAAAAAAGTTTGTCTCTTTATTCAATGATGGAAAATAATAGACTGCAAGAAATATATGTCTTTTATGTATCAATGTATACCCATGGTATATCACTATGTCTGCCCCTGTGTATTGTGGTGAATAGTGAATAGAAATTGTCTTCCCCTAGTTCCTCATGGAGGATGAGGACTTTCTTTGAAATCTTTTCACTGAAGGGCATACAATTGCTGTCTGGTTTAAAATAATGATATAAACTTTGTATAATTCATGAAAAGGTATTTTGAGATGGTAGCATCAAAAAGAAAAAAAGTGTGCTTTATAGGAAAAGAAGTTATCTCTTCTTACACTCATGAAGTCTTTTTTGATGAAACCCATTAAAACTCTTTGTCACTAACTGTGTATGTTTATGAGCCATTTAGTTAACCTGCCTCAAGATGGAGTTTGATCAGCAATTGTGGAATTCTCAGCAAGATTAATAGTTTTGAGACTCTTCATTAAAAAATAAAAACGCTGCTAAGGAAATGTCAAAAATTCAGATGTATTCTTTGGTTTCACTTTTAAAAGTAGATGAATTTATGGTTCTTGAAAATTTAATTACATATCTCACATAGGACAATTGATATTACAATATTTTCACTCTTGAAGATTAATTACCTTCCTTTAGCTTTGCTCCTTCAGTTAAGAGTTTAGAGTTTCCTGGAGCAAACATTTACTGGAGATTCCATTATCAGCATTTTTAAACTGTCATCTTAATTATACATAAAATTTTATATACTTTGTTTCAAGCCATTGTGTAACAAGGTAGTCAATGAATACTTCTATAAATCCCTGAATTTTTAGTACGTTTCTGAAAGTTCAAGTTTCAATCTTGTCTGCTGATAAGAAAACATGCTTGATTTTATTCTTAATCTTAGAGAATTGACTGAAGCTAGGTTCTTGGTTTAAAACACATTTTAAACTGCATATATGTTTTTCAATGATGAATGAGTTCCACGTTATTTTTTAAAATGCCAACTGTGCAACTCATCATTCATCCAGTGCCTCCCCAGGTGTCTATTTTCTCTAGTCCACATTGCAAGCAGTATAGATTGCATGCTGTATTGGTCCATTCTCGTGCTGCTATAAAGGATTGCCCGAGACAGGGTAATTTATAAAGGAAAATGGTTTAATTGACTCACAGTTTTGCATGGACAAGGAGGCCTCAGGAAACTTACAATCACAGTGGAAGGGGAAGCAAACACATCCTTCTTCACATGATGGCAGGAAGAAGAATCAGTGACCAGCAAAGGAAGAAACTCCCTATAAAACCATCAGATCTTGTGAGAATTCACTATCACCAGAAGAGAATGGGGAAAACTGCCCCCACGATTCAATTATCTCCACCTGGTCCCTCCCATGGCAGATGGAGATTATGGGAACTACAAGTCAAGATGAGATTTGGGTGGTGACACAGCCAAGCCATGTCACACACCAAACACAAAACAATCTCTTTATCAAGCTTATCAACTCAAAACATTGCACAAGGTAGAAGTGGTCCCAGAAGATGTTTACTTAACCAAGTTTTTTTTCATATAGTGTTAGCATGTCACTTTCAAAGGTAGTGAAATACTCTTCAAATCACAAAATCTTTGAGATTATTGTATTAAACTAGATATTAATAGTCTTAATCTTACACATAATTTTGACATACATGGATTTGTTTGAGAAGACACATGCATACACATGTTAGATGGAGTTCTATTCACAATAGCAAAGACATGAAATCAACCTAAATGCCCATCAATGATAGATTGGATAAAGAAAATGTGGCACATATACACCATGGAATACTATACAGCCATAAAAAAAGAACAAGATCATGTCCTTTGCAGAGACATGGATGGACATGGACACTATTATCCTTAGCAAACTAACAAAGGAATAGAAAACCAAATACTACATATTCTCACTTATAAGTGAGAGCTAAATGATGAGAACACATGGACATATACAGGGAAACAACACTCACTGGGGCCTATTGGAGGGTGGAGGGTGGGAGGAGGGAGAGGGTTAGAAAAAATAACTAAAGCGTACTAGGTATGTTACTTGGGTGATGAAATAATCTGTACAACAAACCCCCATGACACAAGTTTACCCATATAACAAACCTGCACATGTACCCCTAAACTTAAAAGTTTTTTTAAAAAAGCACATAGATTTCAGTTTCATTAGGTTTATTTATATATTTTTTGAATAAATAATCATTTACATTGTTTATATTTAGTAATAGCATGACTTCTGAAAAAAAAAAAACTTTGTAATTCAGTATGTGCAATAGTTAATCTATGATTACATCTCAGTGAAAAAAATCATTGTGTCCCAGCAAGCAACTAACACATATTCAGCACTAGAAATGATGTTCTTAGACCATGAGGATTTTTGGCTTATTACTGAAGAAATACAAGTTACAGTACTTCTTGCTTAAGTTTTGTTAAATTATATAGAGTCAAACCAAAAACATGTGATGTAAAATAAGCAGTTTTAAAGGGATTTCTTTATAATACTAAAAGCTGCTTCCAGTGGTGATTATGTGGGCCATTCATTCATTCAGCAAATATGTGTTGAGCACCTCCAATGAGACAAACTTATCTGGGTACTTGGAATAATGAGATGAACCAGACACATCGCGATTCTGCTCTTATGGAACTTGTATTTTACTGCAGAGGAGGTGGGGGCCCGGTAGCCAGCAATAACCAATAAACCTAGAAGAAACTATCACCAACAGCTGGTTCCAAAAAGACACTAAAAAGCAGATTATGTAATACTCAACATTGAGTGGTAAAACCCTAGTTGGCTAGTCAGAAAAGGCCTTTCTGAGAAGGTGACAGAATAACTACTTCAAGGCCCTACACTAAGAAGTAATTTGGAGTGTGTCTGGGGCACAGGGGCAAAGGGGAAAGTCAGAGACAATGATTAACAGGACCCAACTCACGTACAGTCTATAAACTTTAGAAGCAGTTTTGCTTTTATTACAAGTTGGGAAATTATTGGATTGCTATGAGCAGCAGAAAGGGGTTGGTTAGAGACCATGGATCCAACTGTGTTTTTAAAAGATCACTATATGAAACATAATATATTATTCAATTTTAACAAGAATACTTACTAGATTTTTAACTTTTGATGAAGAACTTAATGAATGTATTTTTGGAGGACACACTGTAAAATGTCCCCTATGAGTCACACACCTGTATAATTCCCTACTTTTCGTGTTAGCAGAGCGTGTGACTTGCTTCTAACCAACAGAAAGATCATGAGGAAATAGTTTACAAGACTAAAAAAGATTGTTAAGTCTATTGCAATAAGCTAATTGAAAACATCATTTCTTTGTTATGCCTGCAGTTTCACTTTGCAATGTCTTCTTTCCTCAAGCATGCTCTCTACTGCATCCTCCACATAGCAACCAGAGGGGCTTTTCTAAAATTTTTTAATTACTTTTTCTCCTTTAGTGCTCCTTTTTGAGCAAAACAACAAATTTCTGACCCCTTGCCTCAGCATATAAGTCCTCACATAATGTGTCCCTACTTAATGTTCTAGCTTCATCCTTCACAATTGTCTTATATGCCTGCTATACTTAACTAATTTTAATATTTAGCAAATAAAACATTTTTGTGTGCCTCAAGACCTTTGCCCAAGCTGATCTCTTTCTTTGGAATATTCTGGCTTCACTTGCAATTCTTAGGTAAAGGTGAAAGTTAAAAAGCACAGTAATTTACTAAGAGCCCTATATTTGCATAGGCATCAATTTCATTCAGGCACCTCCATCTAAGTTTGAGAACATTTGCTTTGCCACAAATTTCAATCAATTCTATCCACTAAAACTCATGTACAGATTCTGAACTAGTTGCACACAATAGAAAAAAAATAGTAAACCAAACCTCTCCTCTCCATTATTTAATATTTGTCTCTCCCCCTTCACTAAAATATGAGCAGCCACATTACGGGTAGGTAAGGGGAAATAAAGACATCAACAACTAAGTTTAAGTCATTTTTAACAAAGCCAAATTTAGATTTGGCCAGGGCTTAGTTGGATCATAGCAGGCTTTATAATTCATTATAAATTAATGCTGTTCTACATTTTAATGTTTTTATCCTGTCATCTAAATACAGCTATAATTATATAATAGTACTTATTATTATTTTTCTAGTAAATACCAAAAAAGTCATTTTCATACAGGATAATTTGGCATCATAGCTAATTTCTATAGCAGATATTTTTATTCACTTTCGTGTTAGATTTTATACTATATTTAAGTAAATTTTTCATCAAAATGAAATAAAGATAATTTTCATATCTATAACTTAGCCCCTTAGACTACTTAATATACATGGAATACCCAACTGTTGATACCAGGTATTTTTTTAGAGTAGTTTGATATTTCATATTTGACTTCAACTATGCTTAATCAGTACATTGCAAAAAATATGAACATTATAATTGTTATAGTAAAAGGGACTCTAAAAACGAATATTAAAGTAAAAATAATATTTCTTAGTCATTTAAAAATCACTTTCTTCTATTATGTGCCTTTCCTAGCATGCCAAACCTATTGTCTGTTTTTATTTAACATTGGTATCTTTTTAAAGCAAATTTTCTATTTTTATAAATCAAAGGGGTTAATATTGCACATAAAATGCTCTTTTTCCTCAGAGTGAGGGGGAAATAAATGGCACTAGAAGGAGTATTGGGTCTCTACATCTACCTACACTCTCAGTATAAATAAAAGACTTTCATCATCTCACTTTAATTCTTCTCACTCTCAGTGTTCTATACCATATTTGAGATGACCAGGTCCTTTACAGTTGGTGACATCATTCTACTTTGGGTGACATCATCCTACCTTTACTCTCCTCTCTAACAAGCTCAGACCCCATTATAAATTCTTCCAAATCTTCTCATTAATATTTTTCTCTGCCATCTTCTTTGGCCTTTCCTCCTAACCATCTGCCAAAATCCCATCAAGTTTTCTCCATCTCTGGGCTTGCTTCTAGGTTGCTGAAGTCAGCTAGAAAACAAATAATCAGCCCTAATGGGGCAGATTGGAGCTTTCCAATTTCACTGATTCCAATAATGCCTAAGAAATGCATTAGGCATTTGGACACATAGCAAGTGCTACACATACTTGGTGAACTGAATTTAAAGTTTAAAAACTATCCTTCAGAGTCTTTATCAGGCACTCTATTCTTCAACAAAAATCTTCAAATACAGGAATAATACACTGTTATGCCACTCACAGCTTGTTTCAGTCAAGGAGCTAATTGAGAGTAAGAGTATTTCGGCAGTTAGGACAAAACTTCACCAGAGAAAAAGCCATTTCCCACTCTGGCTTTAGGAAGCATACTTAGCTAACATAAACCTGAGTCCAAAGTGAAAGAGGCAGGCAAGTTTATAGGAAAAGAAAGAAAATTAAACTCCTACCTAGTCTATTTTGCTCTATGGAAGTTACCAGATTGTCATGTCTTAGAAAATGAAATGTAAGTTTACCATAAAAAGCTAGTGTGTTTACTGGAGCTGTAGAAATCAATCTACCAAGAGGCAAGATGATGATGAACACAGATAAACTTTATGACTCACTGTCTATTTGAAATAAGTGTCTGCAAAAAACTGCTCCTAAGCAACCCTCAATTGATTTTATTGGTGTAAACTCTATGTGTTTTTTCCTTATGAGCCATGTCTGCCAAAAACCACATTTACTCTATTTCTGTTGTTGCTGTTGTTGTTGATTTTTAATGTAACCCAAGGTTTCTCAAGTTATTGTTCTAGCACTACACATATGTAATATGTTTAAGGTAGGGACCTGCCAATGTTTTTCTCATTAGCCATTTATTGTTTCATTCACCTAGACTTTTATCTGTGTAACAGTGAAAAGATTTAGCTCATCTGTCAGCTGCCTGTACAATAATTTCCTATTCCTACACGAGAAAATTGGAGTTTAAAAAATTTATTCCTTTACAATCATAATGTATTGCTAAAGTCTTTTAACAGCTGTATCTAAATCTATATTTTACATACATATATTTATTATTTAAAATAATTCTTTCTTTGAAATTTACAGTTAAAGAATCTCAACTATTTTAACACATATTTCAAAATTCATTTAATGTATAGACCATCAAGCAGAAGATAAAAAGATGTATTTTTATTAGCAAAGAGCAAATGAGTGGTTTAAAAATTAGTCTCCTACCTGTCATGCCTAGTGAATGTTATGGGAAAAATATCAAGAACCTGGCTTGATTATTGACTTTTCTTTCTGATCACTTCAACACAATTTATGTAGAAATCGAGTTTTGCCTAAATAATTGTCAAGATCAGGGTATAAAAGCTTAATTTAATATTTCCTGCACAAACATAATGTGGTTACATTTCCATTCTCCCTATTTTCTCCTCTTTTAATTCAAGATGTTTTTTATATTCTCTCCCCTGCCCCCAGACTTCCACATTCAATCAGTTTCTACAACCTCCACCCACTCACAAAAATATCTCTACCATCAGTCATCTGCTGTCCATGTCACTGCTATAAACATGTTTTGTGTATTCAGTACCTCTTAAGTGGCAAACTTAAATTCATAACCTTTAATGAATTTTCTTCACTAATCTAGTTGCTTTTAGTCTTTACAGAGTTTCAGATTCCTTTGAAAATCTGATGACAGCTTGAGATCCTCTTGCCAGAAAAATCCCATACACACAAAATTTACCATGCAATTTCTGGTGCTTAGCAGAGTTAGAAAAGGGAAACCACAAGTATTAGTTTGAAAATTTTGTCTTGTCTCCCTCATTTCCAATCTACCCTTACCCCACTGTCACATCAGCCATACTAATGTATTGGCAAATCATATTCATGTCCTTGATTAACCTTTTTAATTCCACTGTCTGTTGAACCAAATCTAAATCTGTATTCTGGACTCAAAATTCTGTGAGCCACAGCCTTTGTTCCAATGCGACACATCATTACTTTCTCTGTAGATCCTATATTCTAACCCAAATTCATAATCACCAAATTTACTCTCTTGCTGTCCTTTCTTGGCTGATTTCCTCTGCATAAATACTCTCTATACTAATTAAAATATGCTGATGCCTGGGTCCCAAACCAACAGATTCTGAGTAAATTGGTCTGGGGTACATCAGGGGCATCAGTTTTTAAAGCTCCCCAGGTGTCTCTAATGTGTAGCAAAGTTTAAAAATCACTGAGACAGATTATATATCAAATATCCCAGTCTCTCAGTTCTTTCTCCATCTTGATCTTTGCCTTCAGCTCAATGTCAGAAGGTAACATAGGAAAATATTCTTATAACCAAATGAAAGGCAATGCTTTCTTAAATAGGATACAAAAAGCACCAGCCATAAAGGAAAAGGTTGTTCAATTTGATTTCATTAAAATAAAGAGCTGATCATCACAAGACATCAAACTGGAAGAAGATATTTATATTTATCTGACAAAGTATTCATATCCATAATATACTTAGAACTCCTGTAAATTAATGTACTACAAAAGAGCAGAAAATATTTTTTGTTATTGTTGTTTTTTTTGAGACTGAGCCTCGCTCTATCGCCCAAAATGGAATGCAGTGGCGCAATCTTGGCTCACTGCAACCTCCGCCTCCTGGGTTCGAGAGAAAGCATTTTTAAGTATACAAAAGACTTGAACAGACATTTTACTAATGAGCTATCCAGTGGGCAATAGTAAAATAAAGGGTTGGTCAAATGCATGAGTCATAAGGAACATGCAAATATAAACCACAACAAAATACCACTACATATCTAGCACATCAAAGAAATAGTTTGGCCATGCAAAGTGGTGGCATGCAAATTCAGAACTGGAATTCTCTCAGACTGCTCATCCACATGTAAAAATACATTGGAAAACTATTTGGCAGTATCTACTAAAGCTGAAGACAGCTGAATATATTCATCTTTGTGACCTGCCAGAAATTCTACTCTTAGGTATCATCTCCAAAATGTGTTTTATGCATTTATGTGTGTGTATGTACATACAATGAAATTTCAATGTATATTTTCATAAACCAGATTTTGTATGTACACACACACGACAAGTAATGCATATGAGTATTGCCCATTCCCCTACAGCCAGAAGGTAGTAGTAGCCTACGACAACTGACTTACTCATGTATGAGATTTTTGAGGGCACCATATTTGCCAGATGAACTTTCTAAGTTCAAGTTAGAAATTACCAAGAAGTAATTAAGTTTTCTTAAAACAGCATCTGGATCCTTAATATAATTTTACTGTTCTTTAAAAATATGAAAGTATTATCATGATTAAAGGGAAAATGTTTTCTTCTCTCAATGTTACAGTTGACTCACTATATTTCAGATAGAGGCAATGCTAGATCAATTTAAGTCAAGAAGTTTATCATTTCATTTAAAATAGAGTTTAAATATTGGTTGGATAGCAAATGCTATGGTTACTCCAAACTAAAACCACCTGTTATATGCAGTGTTACCAATATAGAATAATTTTATTGTCTGTTAAAAAATTTACTGTGACATATTTAAAGACTAAACTTTCAACCACCAAAAAGCAATTCTCTTTTGTAGATAATCTATATAGGACATATTAGTTCAGAGAAGATCCAATAATCTAATTACCAGTGCTTATATATTTATGATGCTGTTATTTATGTATTTTCATTAAATTATGGTTAGCTTTTTATGTCCCAACAACAAACAGCATTGTGAATTTTACCTCCTCCTTCTCTTATTTGTTCTAATAATGTGCTTTTAACTGCCTGGATCAACCTCGTCAATGTTTCATTATATAACTAATTCATTAAGGTCACAAAATTCCAAAAACCTTAGGATTATATCCAGCATTCAGATGAAACCATATTGTTTAGTGCAAGCTATAATTTTTATAACTAAAAGTATAAATTTTACAAATTAATAAGAATCATTAAAATATTTATTTAAAAGATATATTTCTCCTGCCTTTATTAGAAAGCTTTTAAAATAGCTAGAAATTACATCCAAATGATGTTAACATTATATTTACTGGCAGAAAAGTAGTATTAATTTTCAGAACTATGTTTAGATAACAAAAAAAGAAAAAAAGAAAAGTCTTAAAATAAACCTATGTTGGTATAAAGAATAGAAAGTGTATCTCTCTGCCACTTCTCCAAAATATGTTTTAGAGACTACTTGCTGTGGAAGATATTCTGGGGTGTAGCAGGATGGGCAAAGGGAAGAGTTCCATGATCAAATAAGTTTAAGAAATGCCTCATAATTTATAAAGTACATTAGTAATATAAAACCATAGGAACACAGACACATTTTTCCATTTCAAATATGAATTTGGCTCTAGCGTGAGCTAAAGAGTCACAATTTGTATATTCACAAGTATAGGTTTTATTAGAGGTTTTTGAAATCTTATACACTGCCTGGGCAAATCACATGATTCAGAGAAATAGTAAAAACATAGTTTAGGTCATATTCTCTGGAATAAAGAAAATAGAATCTTGCCTGGCTGACTAGTTACCTGAAAACAATTTGTTTTTTATTCATGGAACATATGCAAATACCTTTCTTCAAGCAAGTGTGTGTGTGTGTGTGTGTGTGTGTGTGTGTGTGTGGCATAGAAAGCAGTATTTTTTTTAAGTATTTACTCCTCTCCCCAACCCCTGCCCTCAAAGTTTAGAGATTTAAAAGGAAGTGAAATCTGTAACAATTCTAATACAATTGTCAATAGAAAACCTTGCTTTTTGTTTATAATTGTGTACAGATTGTTTTTCTTGATATTCTCTAAACAAAAACTCATTCGTTAGTTTACCTAAACAACTTTTGGCCCTTTCAACAGAAATTATAACAAACTGTCTCTCAGACCACAGTGCAATCAAACTAGAACTCAGGATTAAGAAACTCACTCAAAACCGCTCAACTACATGGAAACTGAACAACCTGCTCCTGAATGACTACTGGGTACATAACGAAATGAAGGCAGAAATAAAGATGTTCTTTGAAACCAACGAGAACAAAGACACAACATACCAGAATCTCTGGGACGCATTCAAAGCAGTGTGTAGAGGGAAATTTATAGCACTAAATGCCCACAAGAGAAAGCAGGAAAGATCCAAAATTGACACCCTAACATCACAATTAAAAGAACTAGAGAAGCAAGAGCAAACACATTCAAAAGCTAGCAGAAGGCAAGAAATAACTAAAATCAGAGCAGAACTGAAGGAAATAGGGACACAAAAAACCCTTCAAAAAATCAATGAATCCAGGAGCTGGTTTTTTGAAAAGATCAACAAAATTGATAGACCGCTAGCAAGTCTAATAAAGAAGAAAAGAGAGAAGAATCAAATAGACACAATAAAAAATGACAAAGGGGATATAACCACTGATCCCACAGAAATACAAACTACCATCAGAGAATACTATAAACACCTCTACGCAAATAAACTAGAAAATCTAGAAGAAATGGATAAATTCCTCAACACATACACCCTCCCAAGACTAAACCAGGAAGAAGTTGAATCTCTGAATAGACCAATAACAGGCTCTGAAATTGAGGCAATAATTAATAGCTTACCAACCAAAAAGAGTCCAGGACCAGATGGATTCACAGCCAAATTCTACCAGAAATACAAGGAGGAGCTGGTACCATTCCTTCTGAAACTATTCCAAACAATAGAAAAAGAGGGAATCCTCCCTAACTCATTTTATGAGGCCAGCATCATCCTGATACCAAAGCCTGGCAGAGACACAGCAAAAAAAAGAGAATTTTAGACCAATATCCTTGATGAACATTGATGCAAAAATCCTCAATAAAATACTGGCAAACAGAATCCAGCAACACATCAAAAAGCTTATCCACCATGATCAAGTGGGCTTCATCCCTGGGATGCAAGGCTGGTTCAACATACGCAAATCAATAAATGTAATCCAGCATATAAACAGAACCAAAGACAAAAACCACGATTATCTCAATAGATGCAGAAAAGGCCTTTGACAAAATTCAACAATCATTCATGCTAAAAACTCTCAATAAATTAGGTACTGATGAGACGTATCTCAAAATAATAAGAGCTATCTATGACAAACCCACAGCCAATATCATACTGAATGGACAAAAACTGGAAGCATTCCCTTTGAAAATCGGCACAAGACAGGGATGCCCTCTCTCACCACTCCTATTCAACATAGTGTTGGAAGTTCTGGCCAGGGCAATCAGGCGGGAGAAGGAAATAAAGGGCATTCAATTAGGAAAAGAGGAAGTCAAATTGTCCCTGTTTGCAGATGACATGATTGTATATCTAGAAAACCCCATCGTCTCAGCCCAAAATCTCCTTAAGCCGATAAGCAACTTCAGCAAAGTGTCAGGATACAAAACCAATGTGCAAAAATCACAAGCATTCTTATACACCAATAACAGACAAACAGAGAGCCAAATCATGAGTGAACTCCCATTCACAATTGCTTCAAAGAGAATAAAATACCTAGGAATCCAACTTACAAGGGACGTGAAGGACCTCTTCAAGGAGAACTACAAACCACTGTTCAACGAAATAAAAGAGGATACAAACAAATGGAAGAACATTCCATGCTCATGGGTAGGAAGAATCAATATCGTGAAAATGGCCATACTGCCCAAGGTAATTTATAGATTCAATGCCATCCCCATCAAACTACCAATGACTTTCTTTACAGAATTGGAAAAAACTACTTTAAAGTTCATACGGAACCAAAAAAGAGCCCACATTGCCAAGTCAATCCTAAGCCAAAAGAACAAAGCTGGAGGCATCACGCTACCTGACTTCAAACTATACTACAAGGCTACAGTAACCAAAACAGCATGGTAATGGTACCAAAACAGAGATATAGACCAATGGAACAGAACAGAGCCTCAGAAATAATGTCACATATCTACAACTATCTGATCTTTGACAAACCTGAGAAAAACAAGCAATGGGGAAAGGATTCCCTATTTAATAAATGGTGCTGGGAAAACTGGCTAGCCATATGTAGAAAGCTGAAACTGGATCCCTTCCTTACACCTTATATAAAATTTATTCAAGATGGATTAAAGACTTACATGTTAGACCTAAAACCATAAAAACCCTAGAAGAAAACCTAGGCATTACCATTCAGGACATAGGCATGGGCAAGGACTTCATGTCTAAAACACGAAAACCAATGGCAACAAAAGCTAAAATTGACAAATGGGATCTAATTAAACTAAAGAGCTTCTGCACAGCAAAAGAAACTACCATCAGAGCAACCTACACAATGGGAGAAAATTTTTGCAATCTGCTCATCTGACAAAGGGCTAGTATCCAGAATCTACAATGAACCCAAACAAATTTACAAGAAAAAAACAAACAACCCCATCAAAAAGTGGGCAAAGGATATGAACAGACACTTCTCAAAAGAAGATATTTATGCAGCCAACAAACACATGAAAAAATGCTCATCATCACTGGCCATCAGAGAAATGCAAATCAAAACCCACAATGAGATACCATCTCACACCAGTTAGAATGGCGATCATTAAAAAGTCAGGAAACAACAGGTGCTGGAGAGTATGTGGAGAAATAGGAACACCTTTACACTGTTGGTGAACTACACAATAGTTCAACCATTGTGGAAGTCGGTGTGGCGATTCCTCAGGAATCTAGAACTAGAAATACCATTTGATCCAGCCATCCCATTACTGGGTACATACCCAGAGGATTATAAATCATGCTGCTGTAAACATACATGCACACATATGTTTATTGTGGCACTATTCACAATAGCAAAGACTTGGAACCAACCCAAATGTCCAACAATGATAGACTGGATTAAGAAAATGTGGCACATATACACCATGGAATACTATGCAGCCATAAATAAAGGATGAGCTCATGTCCTTTGTAGGGACATGGATGAAGCTGGAAACCATCATTCTCAGCAAACTATCGCAAGGACAAAAAACCAAACACCACATGTTCTCACTCATAGGTGGGAATTGAACAATGAGAACACTTGGACACAGGAAGGGGAACATCACACACTGGGGACTGTTGTGGGGTGGGGGGAGGGGGGAGGGATAGCATTAGGAGATATACCTAATGCTAAATGACAAGTTAATGTGTGCAGCACACCAACATGGCACATGTATACATATGTAACAAACCTGCACATTGTGCACATGTACCCTAAAACTTAAAGTATAATAATAATAAAAATTAAAATTAAAAAATAAAAAGTAGAATGACTGAAGAAAAAAAAAAAACAACTTTTGGCCCTTTCTAGGCATTTCATTATTCTTCAACTTTCATGATATTAATTAAAGTAGCACCACACCAAATAAGCCCAAAATGCATTCTGTCATAAACTCAGTTTTGAAGCAGGATCACTATGCACTGTTTACCAACTTTTATGAATCCAGTAAGATAAAACACATACACATGATAACTTAAGGTCTGTGCTGTGATTCACCTACAGGGGCCTTGCAAAGGCTCTAAACGGCATCCCTATCTGCCACTCCCATCTCAAGTAGCATTAGATCTACTGGGTCATATGGCCCAAGTGGCAGAGCAGCTTGCACAGGAACCTGGACTTGTTGCAGAGCCTTCTCCTGTTCTGAGCCCTACTCAGAACTCTGGCAACTTTCCAGGTCACTTGATAAAGGGGCAAGAGTAACACACCCAAATGAGCAATGTGTTCCCTCCAAAATCTAAATAGGCCTACTAAGTGTTGTGCCTGTTTCTTGGTTGTAGGAGGGGCCAGATGCAAAAACTTATCCCTCACCTTAGAAGGAATATTTAAGCAGGCCCCATACCACTGGACCCCTAGAAATTGTATTAAAGTAGAAGTCCCCTCAATTTTAGGCAGATTTATTTCCCACCCTCTGACAAGCAAATGTATAACCAGTAAGTCTAGAGTAGTTGCTACTTCTGCTCACCAGGTTCAATTAGCATAACGCCATCAATGTAATAGACCAGTGTGGTATATTGTGGAAGGGAAAGATGATCAAGATTCTTGTGAAGTAAATTATGACATGGTGCTGTAGAATTGATACACCCCTGAAGTAGGGCAGTGAAGGTGTATTGCTGGCCTTACTAAATAAACGCAAACTGCTTCTGGTGGGCCTTACAGACAGGTAGGGAGAAAAAGCATTTTGCCAGATTAATAGCTGCATACCAGGTACCAGGAAATGTGTGAATTTGCTCAATGAAACCACCTCTGGTGCAGCAGCTACAGAGTCACCACTTGATTAAGTTTTTGGTAATCCACTTTGATTCTCCAGGATCCACCTGTCTTCTGTACGGGGCAAACCAGAGAATTGAATGGGCTGTGATGGGAATCACCACCCCTGCATCTTTCAAGTCCTTTATGGTAGCACTAATCTCTGCAATCCCACCAGGCATGTGGTATTACTTTGATTTACATTTTCCTAGGTAGAGGCAGCTCTGATGGCTTTCATTTGTCCTTCACTACCACAATACCCCTCACTTCATAGGTTAGGGAAGCAATGTAGAGATTCTCCCAGCTACAAAGTATCTTTATTACAATTATGCATTCTGGACTGGAGAAATAAACACAGGATGAATTGAGGGACCCAGCTGACCCACTGTGAGCCAGACCTGAGCTAAAATTCCAATGATCACCTGACTTCCATAAAAAGCTTCTACTCTAACTGGTGGGCCACAGCGAGTCCCTGAAATTAATGTCAGTTCCCAGCTAATTTTCAGTAGTCCCCCAAATAGCTGATTATTTCCTTTTCCCCAGTGCACAGTTAGTTACCCTGGTAAAAGCCATAGGTCTTTTTGGGGACAGCTGGCAGAAATATTAACACTATAAGGTTCCAAAAGTATACTTGAGTCCTTACTTGGGAGGACCCAGCCTCTCCTTCATTTAAGGAATTTTGGGTCTGTAAACCGACTCAAGTCTGGGAATTGATTAAAGGGCTGTGATTCTCTGTTTTAATCATTTGAGTTAGACTTTTGTTCATTTTACCTGTATAAGTTTTCTGCTTATACAGATCAAGTCAGAATGTAATCCATTTCACTTCTGGTAACACCTTAATTAAGTAGCCAATGGCATAGGTCTACATGAGCCAGACTATTGCGATTGCTGCTTTACCTCAGCCCTCTGTTATGGTAACTATGTCAACCTTGCCTTTGATGGTCAAATGCTGCCACTTGGCCTTGTTGCCTCAGGATTTTATTGCATTTAAGATTTTCAATTGAGTGGCTGTGGTTCCTATTGAAATACAGAAAAGAGCAATTATACAGCTCTTCGAGGACATTGGCGGTCCCCTCAGAAATTTATTTCTGAAAGTAGTGGTGAAAGGTGTGTTCTCTGGACCCTCCCAATGTGGGTGAATAGGTTTAAAATGATAATCCACCCTAGCATTTCAACCTCCCCAAGCCTTTAAATATCTTCCTCTATGTTAAACCAAGGGAGATCAGGCATCTCTGACTCACTCATGGTGGGCCATCTTTTGATCGATGTTTCAGCCAACCAACCAAACTATTGGTGTCTTTTCTAACTCTCTGAGCTGCAACACTAAATGCAGACTCTCTGCTTAGTGGGCCCACATCAATAAATTCAGTCTGGTCCAACTATAAGTTCTTTCTACATTATCCCACATCCTTAATATTTATCCCCATACATGTTCCTCAGACTTCTGCTTGTATAAAGTAAAAATCTCAAATAGTTCTTTTGGAGTATAATGTACCTCCTCATGGATCACTCTTCATACCTCACCTTTAGGTGCCTTCTGGAACTTGAGCCCAATTATAGGTCTAGAAGCAAAGAGGGGAGAGAGGTGGTGGGTCCTAAGGAGAATCAGCATTGTCTTGCCCGGCAACTGCCTCAGGGGAGGCCATTACAGTTTTCTTAGATAATTCAGGGTTAATCCGCTCAGTCAGAGGTAGAAACTTCTGTGGGTGAGGCGGCCACTGTCACTGGGGTTAGGGAGGACACTTCTTTTGGCAATAAAGACTTGTCGGAATTTAGGAGTTCAGTGTTCCAGCTTCATCGGTCTCCCCACACATTCCCATCCCAACTAACAGGATCCCAGCCTTTCCCAATCAAAGCCTTTATTTTAACAGTAGACACTCTGTGAGACTGAGAGTTCAACTTTCATGGCAATTCAGCCAATTGCATAATAAGGGCTTTTGTTTGATCTTCAGCAATTTCAGCCCTGTGGCCACAAAAGAGAAGATAGTCTCTCAGGGAATACAGAGAAGCTCTTAAGCTACTTATGTGGAGCTGGAGCTGGGAATTTGAATCCCTAAGTTCGTCATTTTCTTTCATCACATTTGTCCAGCAACAGTAGGAGCAACCAACCAACATCATTATACTTCTTAGTTTTCCACGAATGTCCAAAAGTATCATATACAAAATCACCAAGTTCCTTGCCTCTTATAAGTGGTTGATTAGGAGTATCTAATGTAGATGTTTTGCATATTTCTGTAAACAGTCCAAGCTGAAGACAATCAGCTCTCTGTACTAGTGGAAGTAGAGTCCTTCACATTTTTAAATCGAATCAGATAAGAAAGCCAATTTCAGAAACCCCAAAACTGATTAAGAAAATTCATTCTGAAAATTCTGTTCTTCTAAAACCAGTCCTATTACCAAGATCTGTATTTGTCAGGGTTCTCCAGAGAGACAGAGCCAATTAAATGATTGGTAGGTAGGTAGGTAGATAGATGATAGACAGAGAGATAGATAGATAGATAGATAGATAGATAGATAGATAGATAGATAGATAAAATAGATAGATACATAGATGAGAGGAGACTTATGAGGAGAATTGGCTCACATAATTATGGAGGCTGACAAGTCCCATAATAGAAGTCACAGGGAAGCCAGCAGTGTGGCTCTGTCTAAATTTAAAGTCTTCAGAACCTGGGGGATTGCTGGTGCTGGTGCCAGTCCCAGAGTCCAGTGGCCAGAGAACCTGGTATTCTTATATCCAAAGGCAAGAGAGGAAGGGTGTCCCAGCTCCAGGTAAGAGAGAGTAAATTCACCATTCCTCTATATTTTTGTTCTATCCAGACCCCTAACTGATTGGATGATGCCTCCCCACAGTGAGGGTGGATCCTTCTTACTCAATCTATCCAATCACACACCTATCTCCTCCAGAAGCACCTCACAGGTGCATCCAGAAATAATGCTTTACTAGCTACCTCCATATCCCTTAATTCAGTCAAGTTGACACCTAAAATTTATCATCACACCTCCCCTAAGGAAACATTGCAAAGTCACAAGTTCCCTCCAGTTCCTTTGACCAGTTAACAAACTTACATCTCTAAGTGATGGGCATCCCTTTTCATCAGGCCAGATGTGATGTGAACTAAAGGAGAATCAATCTCCTTCCCCTCTATACTACCCATATAGCCACATACAAACACAAAAAGTCACATACATAGACATATATGTGTGTGCACACACAAATAATGGTGTGTGTATATAATAATGGGAGAGGGACAAGATAATGGTATTTAAAAACCCTCACTGTGGGCTGCATTGTACTCCCCCAAAATTTATATGTTGAAGTCCTAACCTGCAGCACCTCAGAATATGATTATATTTGGAGATAGGACCTTAAAACAGGTGAATTAAAGTAAAATAAGATCACACGGGTAGGCCCTAATCCAATATGACTGGTATGATAAAAAGGGGAGAGGAGGACACAGACACAGAGGGAAGACCATGTGGAGACATGGGGAGAAGATGCTGATCTACACGGGGAGGCCTCAAAGGAAACCTACCCTGCCGACATCTCTTCTCAGACTTACAGCCTCCAGAATTGTAAGAAAATAAATTTCTATTGTTTAAGCCACCCAGTCTGTGGTGTTTGTTATGGCAGCTGGCTAATAGACCTACCGTTCACTGAATTTTAATATGGGCATGATTTCAAGGGGAGTTATGTTCTTCATTATTCTCTTGACTTCTTCTTTTCTTCTTTCCCAACACAGGCATATGGTGCTACAAATTTACCCCAAATACATTTTAGTAGCATCACAGAAAATGATACATTATGTTTTCATTTTCACTCAATTAAAAATACTTTCTAATTTCTCTTTTCTTTGACCTACGTGTTGTTTAGAATTTTTTATTTAATTTCTAAAAATTTGAGTATTTTTTCAGAAAGCATTCTGTTAGTGATTTCTAACTTAATTTTAATTTACATTAGCAATATACATTATATGTATATATACATTAGTAATATACATTACTATATGCATACATATATACATAATAATACATAATATACATACATAATATACATAATACATAGTATACATATATAATAATGTACATTATTATATGTATATATACATTGGTAATGTACATTATATATGGTCAGTAATATACATTAAATGACTTGAATTCTTTTAAATTTATTGGGAGTTCTTTTATGGTCTAGTAGAGTCTATCCTGGTAAGTGTTCAGTATATACTTAAAAAGAATGTTTTGAGGTGGTATATTCTATAAATATCAGTTAGATCAAGTTGATTGGTCATGTTGTTCAAATCTTACAGATTTTTCTTTCTCCTAGTCTATCCATTACTGAGAAAGAGTTATTGAAACCTCTGACTACAATTGTAAGTTAGTCTATTTCTTCTCATGGTTCTTCTTTGCTTCATGTGTTTTCAAGCTCTGTTACTAGGCATCTAAGTCTAATAGATTGACCACCTTATCATTATGAATAAAGCTGTCTGTCTCTGGTAATATTCTTTGCTCTAATAATAGGATAGTCACTCAGAATTTTTGGATAGTGCAGCTTTTTCCATCCTTTTACTTTGAATCTACATGTGTCTGTACCTATGTATTTGGAGTTTGTTTCTTATACACAGATTATTATAGTTAGTTCTTACTTTTATATCCAACCTGATAATCTCTGTATTTTAAATGGGGGTTCTATATAATTTACATTTAATCTGATTACTGATATGAGTAGCTTCAAATCTACAATATTGCCATTTGTGTACTATTTGTCCCATATTTTCCTTGTTCCCCTTTCCCTCTCACTGCCTTCTTTTAATTTAATGAACATTTCTATCATTTCATTTTATTTCTTTTGTTGGCTTTTTATCTGTAATTCCTTTCTTTACTATTTTAATGATTGCTTTAGGATTTACACAATACATGTTTAATTTACCACAATCTTCTTTGAAGTGGTAATGTACCACTACATAATTAGTATAAGAACCTTGTAACAGTATACTTTCATTTTTTCACCTCTCCATATGTGTGGCATTGTTATCCATTTTAATTTTATATATACCATAAACCCCACATTACATTATTATTTTCTGTTTAAACAGTTAATTATCTTTTAGAGAGTTTTACATAATTTTAAATTATTATTTACCTGTCTAGTTATCATTTTCTATGCGCTCCATTCCTTTCTGTAGTTCTATATTTCCATCTGGTTTCATTTTCTTTCTGTATTACAGTGTAAATCTGTAGGCTACAGATTCTTTTGGCTTTTATACTTCTGAAAAACTCTTTACCCTTTGTTTTAAAAGTAATTTTTGATGGGTATATAATACTATGTTGATTTTTTTTCTTTCTGTTCTTTAAAAATGTTTCTACACTGTATTATTTATAAAAGTAAACTTATTATTTTTATACCTCTGTATGCAATATGTCTCTTTGTTATTTTTCTTTTTAATATGTTCTCTTTATCACTAGTATTGGGTAATTTGATTTTGACGAACTTTGATGTAGTTTTCTTCATCTTGCTTGATATTTGCCAAGTTTCTTGTACCTGTGGATTTAGAGTTGCCAGCAAACTTAGAAAATTTATGTCTGTTATTTGGTCAAACATTTTTCTCTCTTCTTCTGTCCTATAGACTCTCCAAGTACATACTTATTAGGTTGCTTGAAACTGTCCCATAAGACATTGAGGTGAACAGAACATTGTCTGTTCACCTTTTTTTCCTCTCTTTTTTTCTTCTGGGTTTCATTTTGGATAATTTTTATTGCTGTTTCTCACACTTCAGTAATCTTTTCTTTTGCAATGTGTTATTTGCAATTAACCCCACCCAGTGTATCATCTCACATATGATAGTTTTCACCTCTAGAAGTCATATCTGGGTCTTTTTTTATGTCTTCCATGTTGCTACTTAATATTTGATCACATGGAATATATTTATAATAACAGTTTTAAATACCTGCAGATCTGGGTTGGTTTTGATTATTTGATTTACCTTGTCAGTATGAGTCCATTTTTCTGGTTTTTGTTATTTTTTTATAGCTGGTAAGATTAGGTTGATTACCAGATGTGAATTTTAACTTGTTCTGTCCAAAAAAAATATTTTTAACCCTGTAAATGTTCTTAAGATTTTATTTCTGGGATCCAGTTAAATTACTTGAAAGCAATGCTCTCCTTTCTGATCTTGCTTGTAAAATTTGTTACATGGAAACAATGTAGTGTTCAGTCTATGGTTAAATACTCTCCACTACTGAGGAAAGACATTTCTCTGTACTTTGCCCAGTGCCTCATGACCATTGCGATTTTACAGTGTAGTTCACTACACTATGCCTGGGCTGTGTAAGCACTGCACATTGTTACCTCTAATCTTTTTGGAAAGTTATTCCCCCAGCCTCACTAGTTTCCTTACACTATATGCTGGTTGGTAATCTGCTGAATTAATAACCCCACAATGAAAAATCCTCTAAAGATCTCTGCAGGTTTCTCTCTGTGTAGCTGATTACTCTCTAGTAATGTATTCTGTTAACTCTGGTTGCCTTAGTCTTACTGGACTCTCAATTCTGTATCTAAACTCATTATGTCTGCTAAACTTCACATATGTTCTCCTTACCTGTGCTGTGGTCTGGAAATTCTCTCAAGTGATTGTTATCTTTATTCCCTAATGAAGTTAAACCATTTACTTATTTTGATTACCTAGGATGAGCAGGAAATGGAAGCAAGGCAATCACTATGCAACCACCTTCTAGCATGTTGTGTTGTAAATATTAATCCAGATTATACTAATGAACATTCTTACCCAAGATTAGGCAAGGAAGGTTCCTGTCCTCCTTTCTTGAAAAACTGTATGGAGGTAAGAAAGGTGCAATCATATGCCATGGCTCTGATTTTAAGAAGAGAGCAATGTATGAGGAGTGAAGTGATACCAGAAAGTAAATTGACAGAAAGTAGTGGTACACATCACAGCTTCACACTCTCAGTCATCTCAGATACACGCAGGCCCTTAGCAGCTTAGCTATACTAGTTAATGAATCCCTTCTTAAGAGAGTTTGAGTCAGATGTGTAACACTTGCAGACAAAAATTGTCCTTAAATATTGACATTAAAATATGGAAATATATTTTGCAGAATATCTGACTGGAATTTTAAGAATATGTTTTCTTTTCATTTTAGTGATGGGTAATAGGAAAACAGAGTATATGACTACAGATATTATTTACTTATGAGACTCTAAGTTGGATTATTAATTAATAATAAAAGCACCTGTAGAAAACAATTTTAATTGTTATAAAATTTTATCATTATAACCTTCAATTTTGGCAATGTTTCTATGAGGAAAGTGTTTCAGATTCTCTTCCACTATTCTGTATATTCAGGTACTAAAAAGCAAAAGATTTACCTGAACTCAGTATTCAACCAAAGTTGTTTGACTCAACGAGAGTGTAATCAGGCAGTAAAATTTTCAGCAGCAATAAAAGTCTCCATGGTCAGTCCACAAATAAAAGAACTTTTTCTTGAATAAAACACAGAAAGATGCTGCAACAGAAAATGAAATGTGGAACACAATAGCATAACTGAGTCCTGAAATCAAACATGAAATGTAAAAAAGTCTGATTAATTTTGGATTTAATACTATTAAATAGATTAAAACATCCTTATAAAGTAGAAACATTTTTCTTCCAGTTTTCACTTTCTTCTTTAAGACGACCGTTAATTAATACAATAGGTAGTATCTATCTATTCTACACTTTTATCATTTTTTTTCTTGTGACATAGTAATATTTCTGTGAGTAAATGGAAATGAAACCATTCCATAGATATTAATTGCTTGTAAGACACTATGGAATGTGCTACAGATAGCATTGTATAGACCAATGCTTTCAACATTCTCAAATGTTTGCTTTTAAAGTGCTTATACTAACAATAATATATGACTTAAATATTTTCTATCCTCTTATTGGCAGAATAACAAATTTTAATAGACTAGAAAGGAGGATATATGCAGAATTTAGGAGGAAAAGAAGAACCATACAATATAGCCCACGATTTATACATCCAAATATTTCCCATATATGAAACTCTTTAGATTTTATTGTAACCCTTCCCTCTGGAGTCTTGACCTGCAGTTTAAGAAATACTGGCAGTGATATATGAAATACACAGATAATGCAAAAAACTCATTTTACCAGATAGTTTCACCTTCTGCCCCCATCAATCATATTACAAAATCTGTCAACAGGGAGCAAATTGCATGGCTTAAATTTCACCTCTACTCTTTTCACATGGTCACTCAAAAAGAAGTGTTAATGGACAACATGAATGCCAAAAGTGAAGAAGAACAAATATATGAAGATACCAGTCTAATTAATTAGCCCTTAAATAGTAATATTAAACTATACTGCCATGCTTATGTTGAAAGAAAAAGTAAAGAAGCCCTCTAGATTTTGTTTTGTTCTGTTTTGGAGAAGACTTAATATTATTTTCTAATCTCAGTGGCTTAGAATATCTCCTCATTTTCACTTTTAGCATGTTTCTCTTTTATCTTTTGTTTGCTTTCCCACTCTGAGCTCTTCAGCCAATCTTTTTTCCAGCTTTCTCCCTTTTTTATCTCACTATCCAGACAAAACTTAATAAGGGATGCAAATAAACCTGGAAGAAAATATTCTAGAGATATGAAACTACTAATACATAGTAAATTCTAAATTTCTGTATTTATCATTTGATTAATGAATATTTAGTGTATGCCTATTACCTACCAGATAATGTCATATATTCAGATGATGCGCATTGTTAACAAAATAGTTCATTTCCTCATAGAGTTTGCACATCAGAATTAACAAAGAAGGAAAATTCAGTACCAGCACTTACCAGTTATTGAGAAACTGTTACATGCAAAATGCTGGGAGTAGATTTTCATAGTGCTAAGGAAATATGTTACATGGAGACTCAACTTATTTCAGTGCATAAAGAAAGGTTTACTCATATAGCAATATTTAGAGTGAGATTTGAAGAATGGTCACCATTTAAACAAAAGAAAGAGAATGGGTAGAACATTTTAGGAAGAGGGAACAGTGTGTACAAAGGCTGTGAGGCAGGGAAAGCAGAGTATGTTGAAGAAATTGAGAGAAAGCTAGAGTGGCTGGAATGAAGTGAACAAATATTAAAGTTGTACCACCAGAATACAATAAGGATCTTAAGCCATTTTTTCTCAACCATCCTTTCTGGCACTGTAATTTTCAATTTGGGCTAATCATGGTATGTTCTCTACACAATAGATGGAAACTTGTATCTTTCTCAGACACACAAAACTAAAAGCTGCTAACTGCCTGCCTGAAACTGCTTTTAATACCCTTTCTATGAAACGAAGCCCAATTTTATTACCTCAAAATGTTTTTTCCATACTGTAGCAATGAGTTTTAGTTCTGTATAAAAGATATTATTCATTCAGCTGGGCGTGGTGGCTCACGCCTGTAATCCCAGCACTTTGGGAGGCCGAGGCAGGCAGATCACAAGGTCAGGAGATCGAGACCATCCTGTCTAACACGGTGAAACCCCGTCTCTACTAAAAATACAAAAAAATTAGCCGGGCGTGGTGGCTGGCGGGCGCCTGTAGTCCCAGTTACTCTGGAGGCTAGGGCAGGAGAATGGTGTGAACCCGGGAGGTGGAGCTTGCAGTGAGCCGAGATCGAGCCACTGCACTCCAGCCTGGGCGACAGAGGGAGACTCTGTCTCAAAAAAATAAATAAATAAATAAATAAATAAATAATTATTCATTCAAGTTTGACATAGTGTCTATTTTGAACAATACAGTCTGCTAAGTGTTAAAATGAAACACACAAAAATTAACTTATATCTCACAACACTTGAAGTCTTGGTAGCATGACAGCAGGGTGTTGCCTATAATTTTGGAAAGAGTAAACAAGTATAATGAGGCCAGACACAGTGGCTCATGTCTGTAATCCCAGCACTTTGAGAGGTCAAGGAAAAAGTATTGCTTAAGCCATAAGTTCAAAAGCTGCCTAGGCAACAAAGCAAGATCTCATCTCTAAAACAAACAAACAAACAACAGCAACAACAGCAAAAAAATCATTAGCCAGGCAGGCATAGCGGTGCATAACTAGTCCCAGCTACTCGGAAGGCTGAGGGGGGAGGATCACTTGAGTCCAGGAGTTCAAAGCTGCAATGAGCTGTGATCATGACACTGCCCTCCAGCCTGGGTGACAGAATGAGGCCTCATCTCAAAAAATATATATATAATTAGCATCAACTTTTAAATTAATTTAGTACATAATATGTTATTTTTAAACATTTATAAATGGGTTGCAAGAATCTTACTAATTTGCATAGTTGTCTTTTCCAGTAATAAAAGGACAAATCAGATAGTCTAACAGAAATTATTTTAGCATATTAGTACTGAAGCTGAAAGTTTATATTTCCTAATTTTATACAGAGCCAGATCTCATTATTTTTATACACTCAAATACTTATAAGCTGATCAATTAATCTACCAGTTACAATTGGAATGTTTCATCATCACCATCACCCTCACACCCTGCTACGCCTTCAGTGATCATTAGAGTTAAGATGAATATTAACATTAGTAGTGTGAGGAAGAGATATATTAACATTTCTCTCAGATGAGAATACCATCCTGTCTTGCCTAACATATGAAAGTTGTTTTCCAGTGATTACTGAATTCCATTAAGATTTTAGAACTAAATTAAATCTACATAAAAATTATAAAAACCATCATGTTTTTAAGAGTAAACAAAAACAGGATAAAATCTTAGTTTACATTTATGGATCATATATCCATATTGCTTCTATAAGGTACTTCTTAGTCTGGTGTTTATTATTAATATGAATTATGCCTATTTTTTTAATGTTAACTTGGGCTCCTGGTCCAAGGTGAAAAATTTGGCACGAATTTTTCTCTTCTTACCAATTAGTTTAGAAAATCTTTCAACTTTTATAAAAGCATAGAATGCTAGAACAAATAAAACTAGAATCTTGAGGAAAATCAAAAAGCTATACAAGAAAGTCATAGTCCAAGTATAGAGCAAAGTATTCAGATCAGAGTAAGTAAGCAGGCTGAAGTAAGAATAATGGAAGGGATATCAAGAAATAACCAGAATGAATGACATGCTGAACATAATAAAGATAAGGTAGGAAGGGAAATATTTCTTCCTCCAAAAGAGAAATAAGAAACAATAAGAAATTGCAGAGAAAATAAAGTCACAAACAAAAATATGGGGAAATGTAGCAATATAAAGCCTGATATAATTTTAACAAATCCATAAATTGTGTGTATCACTTCTTTCTATATTCCATTAGCCAGAATTAATTGTGATAAGCTGCAGTGCTGACTGAGAAACTTAGATTACCTGGAAAGAAGAAAAAAAGAGAGAAAGAGAGAAAGAAAGGAAGGAAGGAAGGAAGGAAAGAAGGGAGGGAGGGAGGGAGGAAAGTGGGGGGGAATAGGGGAGAGAGGGAGGGAGTGAAAGAAAAAGAGAGAGAAAGGGAGAGAAGAGAGAAAGAGAAAAGAAAAAAGGCTTGATAAGCATCTAGATCATATCTTAAACAGTTTATTATGAAATAGTAAAAACTTAAACTTTTTTTATTCATTCACAGATATGATCTTTTAACTTCCCACTTTGCAAGATAACAATATTGCCATTTCACTACCACTCATCATTTATTCTCCTAACCACTTTCAGCCACCTGTACATTATATCAACATTTTATTTTTTAATAAAAAATAATTGTATTATATTTTATTGCAAGATTGACAATTTTTACATTCTTTTCCATGGTCATAGTAAAATTTGTTGCCTTTTGAATACTGGTTAATTATAGAAGTTTAAAATCCATAACAGCATTTTCCACATTATAACTATATAAATATTACTCACTGCAGAGGCACATAGTGTTCTATTATTTCAGTTCTATTTGCACTTCAAGGAGAGAAGATTTAATGAATTTTATTATCTACTTTGAATCAATCTGAAAAATAAAATGGATATATACACAAATAAACAAGCAGATCCTAAGAGACCTGTGGGACTATAATAAAATGTCTAATATTCTTACTATCAGTGTTCCAGGAAAGGAGAAAAATGATGGATCTGAGAAAGTACCGGAAGAAATCATGGCTAAATACTTATATGACAAGGGACAGTAACTGTTATATTCAAAAAGATGAGTGAACCCCAAACAGGATGAACCCAAAGAAATCCATGCCTAGATATATCATCATAAATGTTTGAAAACTAAAGAGAAAGAAAAAATCTTGAAAACAGCTAGAGAAAAAGAATACCTTACCATAGAGGGTAGAAGGAAGTGGCACAACATTTTTCAAGTGTAAAAAACTGACAAAACAAAACTATCAACCTAGAGTCCTATATAGAGTGAAACTATCATTCAACAATGAAGGGGAATTCAAGAAGCACTCAAATTAAGTAAAACTAAGAGAATTTGTTGCCAAAGAATACAGTAAACAAAATTATGGGTAAATAAAATAGAGTAGTCTTCCCTTATCCTCAGGGGATATGTTTCAAGACTCCTAGTGGATGCCTGAAACCTCAGATAGTACTCAACCCAATATATACTGTACTATATTTTTTCAAACTGATAACCCGGATAGCTACTGAGTGACTAATGGGTGGAGAGCAAATATAATGTGGATACACTGGACAGAGAGACATTTCATGTCTTGAGCAGATGGCACAGAATGCTGTAAGATTTCATCACGCTACTCAGAACGGCACAAATTTAAAACTTATGCATTGTTTATTTATGGAATTTTTCATTTAATAATTTCAAACTGAAGCTGACCACTAGTAACTGAAACTGCAGAATGTAAAACCTTGAATGGGCAGACTACTCTAGCTAGACTTTCCTTCACCTCTTGAGTTTTTCAATCACGTTAATGTTTCAGGTAAAAATTCTAACACTGCCTGATGTGATTTTCAATGTATATAAAGAAAATATTTAAGACAATTTTACGTGGGCAGAACAAAGGAACATAAAGGGAGATAAGTTTTCTGCACTTTACTCAAACTGTTTAAAATGATGACACCAGTAAACTGATTATATATGTACCATAGTATACATATAGATGTATAGGTGTAAGTATAGAGATGGAACACATACATACCTATATAGACATATGCATGTGTATATATGTAGTGTAATATATATAGTGTATCTACATTACATAGTGTATATGGTATAATATATGTAGTATATATATGTAACATATATACTATATATGTAATATGTAATATATAGATACACTAGTGTACATATCTAATACACAGATACACTATACATATTACACTATGTAATTCTACTACATCAGAATGAGTAAAATAAGCACTTGTATATACACTATACATATTACACTGTGTGTGTATATATATACATATATAGTGTGTATATATATAAGAAATATATAGAGTATAATATATGGAGCAATCACTGAAAAGCCATACAGAAAGAAACACTCAAAAACAACATAGATAAATCCAAATAGAACTGTAAAAAGAAAATAAGCATATTAAAATTTGTAGGAGATGGCTAAAGCAATGCTGAGAGGGAAGTTTACAGCATGAAATGTGTGTGTATATGTATGTGTATAGTTAGGAAAACTAAACCTGATTCAGTTCTAAAGACTGGACTATGTGCCTTGTCTTAGCACACTTATGAAAAAGAATAAAAAATAAAATAAAAAATGAAAACCGAAGTGTATATGATATTAACTGATGCCCTAGTTCCTGTTGCTTTGTGAGTGTTTAAAATATCCTAGGTCATGCCATAGCACCCCAGTAATGGAGATAACAGTGCTAGCTGAGATTTCATGCCTGAAAAAATTCTATCTACCAAAAACAATCTGACTATATTTCTCTCTTTATAGTACTCTTTTTGCCATTATCATCTCTCCGGACATCTTAACAGACATTGATGGCTATGGATTCCACCAAGAACACTGGTTCAACAAATTGGACACAGAAACCACTAAGCTCAGAGAGTTTAAATTAGCGTGCTATCGACAAAAGCGCAGAAACATGAGCACATTCTTAGGATCATAAAGTAAACTCCATGATGAGTGTAACGGGGGAAGGTAATGGATAAAACCCCAAAACTGACAAACTAACATTGACGAATTTACTATGATTTTCTGGAATAGAATTTTGATCCTCTACCAGAAAAGAAGACTTTTGGGGAAAAAAAAAATTGAGGCATCCAAATAAAGTCTGTAGTTTTGTTAATAGTAAAGTATTAATACCAATTTCCTATTTTGACAAATACCCCATGATTATGTAGGATGTTAATAGTAAGGGAAAACTGGTGAAAAGCATTCAGGAACTCTATACTTTCCTTGTAACATTTTTACAAAACCAAAAATATTCCACAATATAAGGTTCATTATTTTAAAAATAACATTGAAATCTTGTGTGAGAAAAGACAAAGCCCTGGTAGTAAGGGTTTTAAAGCATTAAGTTGTCATTGTCATAATAAAACATAATTGTCTTAGCAAAGACTCAGAATACACAGGTCAAGAGCAATGTGATATTTTAAGGATATATGCCAGAAAAGACTACAACATTGTTTTATTCACACTGGTTAGAGATTATCACCACTTTCTAAGTGGTAAATTGAGAATGAAATCAGAATAACATATTTTAAATATGTTATTTAACATCATATATTTTAAATAATTTTATACACATAATAATGTGCATTAACTAAGTGGTGTTAGAAGTTATACTTTGGAGTTGCCTACACTTGCTATATGCATTAGAAATTAGCACAAAGAATCCTCAAAATTCCCACAAAAAATGGACAGGCTCATTTGTACGTAAACATAAATAAGGTCAAGGAAAATCTTGTAGAATACTTCGATTTAATGATGACTGTCTCAACCTCCTGAAGTGACATGTAAACAGTAAAAAGCCCCTGTGGCAAGCCAAACAATTTAGATCCTTAGTTTCATCTGCCATATGAATTCAATTTTGTCTCCAGTTTGAAGAATTAAAGTCCCCTAAAGTTAAAATCTCTTCATGCTCCTTACCATATTTTCTTCTTCAAGCAGAAATTACAATTCCTTTAAAGAAAAAAATTACAAGTACAGAAAGGAATCCTAAGTTACTTGCCCTGATGTTTTCGTAGGAAATATAAAGATGTGAGACAGCTGATCATTGTCCAGCCACTGTTTGTAAACCTGTTATTGCTTCTGTGTCTTCCAGACATTGTTAGAACGTATGTACGATTTGATGCCAGGTAGTGTTGAGTGCCATTCTGCTCCTTTGGGGGATTTGAAGGTGAGGGAAATTATCAATCTGCAATGTCCTTGCCTTAATACAGTGCAAATCTATGGAAGATTGTTACTTGTGTATTTTGAAGGGCCAGCTTTAAAGTACATAGTTTGTCAAATTGAGTTGACTTATTATTTTAAAATTCTGGAACAGATTGGAAATATGAATGAGAAAAAAGATGACTATCAATTTTAAATAACAGAATTAAATATCAAATCCAGTTTTTTGTAGAATACATAATAAAATATACAAGAAAATTCAGAGTAAATGCCACAAAGATTGGAACTAATTGAATTAGGCAAATATCATACAAATTGAGATTATGTATGGTATTTACAGACTATAATTTTTCTCCTCTTAATTATAGCAAATTCTACTACATCAGAATGAGTAAAATGAACACCTGGTCTTGAGTGGGAATGTATTTCATTACTAACACGTGTTAGTGTTATGTTTGTTGTTTACAAGCCTTCTTGGGAGCAGTCAATTGTACAAATTATACACACTCCTTTAGGTCAGGTCACTATGATAAACAAGTTCAAGAGAGTTCAAGAATGACTTTATGTATGATTTATAGAATATTATATTTCCTCATTAAATTATAAGTTCAAATCCTCCATTATTCTAAAGAAATTAAGCATTAGTCATGCAGTCTTATGTAGGCATATCTCCTGTAACTATGATCCAAAAGCGATTTGCAGATTGCTAGAATTATTCAAAGCTGTATTCTTCAAAATAATGGCCAAGCACGGTGGCTCACTCTTGTAATCCCAGCACTCTGGGAGGCTGAGGCGGGCAGATCACTTGAGGTCAGGAGTTTGAGACCAGCCTGGCCAACATGGTTAAACCCGGTCTCTATTAAAAACACAAAAATGAGCCGGGCGTGGTGGCAAGTGCCTGTTTTCCTGGCTACTTGGGAGGCTGAGGCAGGAGAATCACTTGAACCCAGGAGGTGGAGGTTGCAGCGAGCCAGGATCGTGCCACTGCACTCCAGCCCGGGCGACAAAGCAAGACCCTGTCTCAAAAAAAAAAAAAAAAATTAAAAAATTGAGATCAATGAATTTGAATTTTCAATGTACAATATATTTTTGGTGGCTCTAAAACTTTACTCTTCAGATCATTTTACTTAAAAGACATTAAAACCAAAATATTTTAGAGTAATTTGTTGTTATCGTATGTTACTGTGTTCGGGTAATTTTTAAACTAATAGAATTTATTCCAAACTTTTAGTCTATTTCTATTTAGATACAAGTAAAAAGTTTAAGAGACTGGTGCAAATGGAAAATGAAAAGCAGTCATGAATTAATGCAACCTTTATAGGGGTACAAATCATGAAATTCTAACTTAATCTCATTTCACATTAGGTCTAAGATTGAGTATGCTGGAATTTCTAATAGCTACATTAAAAAATAAATGGGGAGAAACATTAATACCAAACATGCAACATTAACTAAATTCTGTATCAATTTGCCAGATAAACACTATTTTTATATATAAAGTTTTATATTACAGCTTTTCTACACTAAAACATAGTGTGTTCTGGCTTTTCTTTCAATTTTATGAAACACTCCAGGTTTTTTAATACCATTATGTCCTATAGAAATACAAAGAAAAGGTGATGTGAAGAAACATTTGGGTAAATAAACATTAGTTGTTTATTCAACATTTAAACCAATATTTATGTGCCTCCCATGTTCAATGCTGTCCTAGGAGCATTTGTTTTTGCACTAAAGCACAAATGATGTTGGATGTTAAACACTACTGATATTCCTACAGCAAAATGGAATGTATTCAAATATGTTAAATGTATTCAACAAATGGATAAAAATCCAATACCATATTATAAATTGAAATACAATATGCATGCACTTGTCCCATATCAATAGGTATAGTTTATTGTTATGTCTTTTTAAAATTGAATCACATAATGGAATTATATATTTCAATATGTACCACAATCTGCAGTATAATAATCTCTACAGAGTGAAAAAGAACAAACCAAGAATTGTAGCAGAAATAATATGAGCTGCCTACTTTTTGTCCTTTCCTTTTTGTTCATAATGTGGTCAGAGTAATTCCCTATTTGTTTTTGTCATTCAATCTTTAACAAATAAAATTTCATAGTAATGAAATTTTATATATTTCATATTTACATTTTATACCCATCCTAAGATGCCTCCCCTCTCCTACAGAGATGCATTTTAATAAGAATCAAAGTCCTTTACAAGGGCTCATAATTCTCTACATAACATGCTATTCCCCAACCACCACCACATTCTCTGCTCATCGACCCTCCGACCTTACCCACCACTCTCCCTCTGCCACTCTGCTTCAGTCTAGCCAAGTCAAATAAAATATAGGGAGGAACCTCTAAATTTAAAACGTTTTATTTGAGAAGAATTGCAATTTGGGCAAATACACACACAGACAAGATGCTCTTTGGTATGTCTGAAGAACAAAGAAAAGTTTGGAGATTTTATTAAAAGATGAAATATTATGTATCACTCTTGCAAGAAAGTTCATTGGCACTAGTAAAGTTTTGGGGAACTGGCAAGCTCTGATTGATGAGTGACTGTGGTGGGTAAAACTAGTCTTAAAGTCCCAGCAGGTTGTTTCAGTAACTACCAGATAAAACGGGTTTCAGGTTCCAACAGGCCATTTCAGCAGTCAGGCTTACAGAGAATTATATTCTTGGAGCAGCAACGTTATGTGCCTTCAGTGTTTTTTTCCCTCTGGCCTCCTGACTGTCTTAGCTGATTATGACAAGAATGGCCCAATTTATATGACCAACTTTCAAAAGTCCCACAAACCTTCCTGCTGTTTCTGAAACATGCCAGGAACACGATCATATTAGAGTATTTGCACTGCCTCTTCCCAAGCCCTGAAACTCTCTATTCCCAGATATCCACTTGGTAATTCCTGCACTCCAAGTCTTCACTCAAGTCTCACTTTTAAAAAATAAGGCCCATCTTTACCTCCTATTTTAATTATACCTCCCTACACTCATGCTGTTCCCTCTTACTCTGCTTTGCTTATTCTTGCAAGAGCCCTGATCACTTTCTAACACTATTTATTATGCCCAGTATTTACTGGCTGTTTCCTCCTGCTAGAATATGAACACTACATGGTCAGGGATCTTCATCTGTTTGTTCACTGCTTTATCCCAAGAGCTAACACAGAGCTATAAAAGATATGCTGTAATCTCCACTTCATGACCAAAATCTAAGCAAACGTTCATAAAGAAAAGTTAGATACTTTTTAAAAAATGAGGCTTCCATTTCTATTTCTCTTGTCAAGACATACCATATTAGATTTAAAAGTATTATCATTGGGAGAAATAGCAATTAAAAAGCATAATTAATTATAATTTCATATAAATCATTCGTAATACTCCTTCATAATAGTAATAATTAAATGGCCTCTGAAATCAGATCATCTGATTTCTAATCCCAGATGTATTGATTTGTTGCATGACCTTGGGCAAGTCACTTAACCTCTCTGTGCCTCTGTTTCCTCATTAGTATTATGTAAATAGTAATAGTACCTACTTAATAGTGTTGTTATGACAATTAAAGGAGAAATAATAAGTACTATGTAATTGTTAGCTGATAGTAGTAGTAGTAGCTGTAGCTATAGCAGGAGCAGTAGCATTTCTTAACAAATATTTAGAGTGGTTGAGTATCTTTATGTATGAACACCTGTAATCAGGGCAAAATGTACTAATAAATAATTTTGTTTCACAGATGAAATGTATACATAATAGTAATTCATGAAATTTCTAATGGTTTTTATAATTATCCTAATAATCTTTCTCTCAACAGAACTATACAGATATGTAAAGAACATAAAACACTTAGAGACTTAAAATTACCTTTTAAAACTCCCATGCCTGCAGCTAAAATCACATATAAATTATCCTAACCACAGGCAATTTATTTAATATGTATTTAAATATAAATTAATATATTACTCATAAATGTGTACCTTTATTTTAATGTTACCATTCAGTTTTTTGATAAATATTTATTGCTTACTGCTTATAGCTTCTCTTCTCTAGATTTTTGTTATCATAATATTATTAATTCCTCTTTGGGTCTATCTGTCATCCTGAATCACATACAGGGAATAAGTAAGATTTATATTTCAATGATGTGTAGGAATCTGGAGCAAGTTTAATTAAAAATAAGTTAAATGATAATGTAGTTAGTTTGCATAAGGTAGTAAATGTGAGGATATCAATTACAATTACTTAATCTGAATTCAATGTTTTAACACAAACTTAAAATTTAAAACATACTTTTTGAAATATAGATAAAAGTGTGACTTTTCATTTAGGCATATATTATCGGTTGAATAGTATATCACCAAAAAGATATGTTGAAGTTTTACCTCCCAATATCACAGAATGTGACCTTATTTGTTATTTTTAAAATTTATTTTATTTTTTTATTTCAATAGGTTTTTGGGGGAAAAAGTGGTGTTTCGTTATATGAATAAGTTCTTTAGTGGTGGTTTCTTAGATTTTAGTGCACCCATCACCTGAGCAGTGTACATTGTATGCAATGTGTAGTCTTTATCCCTCAACCCCCTCCCACCCTTTCCTCTGAATCCCCAAAGTCAAATGTATCATTCTTATGCCTTTGTGTCCTCTTAGCTTAGCTCCCATAGTGAGAACATAATGTTTGGTTTTCCATTCCTGAGTTACATCACTTAGAACCATAGTCTCCAATTCCATCCAGCTTGCTGCAAATGCCATTATTTTGTTCCTTTTTATGGCTAAGTAGTAGTCCATGGTATATATATTATATTTTATTTATCCACTCATTGACTCATGGCCATTTGGGCTGGTTCCATATTTTTGAAATTGCAGTTGTGCTGCTATAAATATGTGTGTGCAAGTATCTTTTTCATATAATGATTTTCTTTCCTCTTGGTAGATACTTGGTAGTAGTAGTGGGATTGCTGGATCAAATGGTAGATCTACTTTTAGTTCTTTAAGGAATCTCCACACTGTTTTCCACAGTGGTTGTACTAGTTTACACTCCTACCAAAGTGTAAAAGTGTTCCCTTTTCACCACATCCACACCAATATCTATTACTTTTTGATTATGGCCATTTTTCCAGAAGTGAAGTGGTATCACATTGTGGTTTTGATTTGCATTTCCCTGACCATTAATGATGTCGAGAATTTTTCCATATGCTTGTTGGTCATTTGGTATATCTTCTTTTGAGAATTGTCTATTCAGGTCGTTAGTCCACTTTTTGATGGAATTGTTTGTTTTTTTTCTTGCTGATTTGTTTGAGTTCTTTTTGATTCTGGATATTAGTCCTTTGTAAGATGTATAGATTGTGAAGATTTTCTCTCACTCTGTGGATTGACTGTTAACTCTGCTGATTATATCTTTTGCTGTGCAGAAGCTTTTTAGTTTAAGTCCCATCTATTTATCTTTGTTTTTGTTGCATTTGCTTTTGGGTTTCTGGTCATGAAGTCTTTGCCTGAGCCAAAGTCTAGAAGGATTTTTCAATGTTATCTTCTAGAATCTTTATGGTTTCAGGTCTTACATTTAAGCCTTTTTTTCATCTTGAGTTGATTTTTGAATAAGGTGAGAAATGAGGATCAAGTTTAATTCTCCTAAATGTGGCTCACCAATTATCCCAGCACCATTTGTTGAATAGGGTGTCATTTCCCCACTTTATGTTTTTGACTGTTTTGTGGAAAATCAGTTGGCTGTAAGTATATGGCTTTATTTCTGGGTTTTCTATTCTGTTCCATTGGTTTATGTGCCTATTTTAATACCAGTACTATGCTGTTTTGGTGACCATGCCCTTATAGTATAGTTTGCAGTCGGGTAATGTGACGCCTCCATATTTGTTGCCTTTGCTTAGTCTTACTTTGGCTATGCAGGTTCCTTTCTGGTTCCATAGTAATTTTAGAATTTTTTTTCTAGTTATTTGAAGAATGATGGTGGGATTTTGATGGGAATTGCTTTAAATTTGTAGATTGCTTTTGGCTGTATGGTCATTTTCTCAATATTGATTCTACCCATCCATGAGCATGGGATGTGTTGCCATTTGTTTGTGTCATCTATGACTTCTTTCAGCAGAGCTTTGTAGTTTTCATTGTAGAGGTCGTTCACCTCCTTCGTTAGGTATATTCCTAAGTATTTTATTTTATTTATTTTATTTTATTTTTACAGCCATTGCAAAGGGGTTTGAGTTCTTGATTTGATTCTCAGCTTGGTCATTGTTGGTGTACAGCAGAGCTACTGATTTGTTTACATTAATTTTTTATAATGAAACTTTGCTGAATTCATTTACCAGTTCTAGGAGCTTTTTGGATAAGTCTTTAGGGTTTTCTAGGTATACAATCATATCATCAGCAAACAGTGAGAGTCTGACTTCGTTTTTACTGATTTGGATGTGCTATATTTCTTTCTCTTGTCTGATTGCTCTGACTAAGGCTTCCAGTACTATGTTGAATAAAAGTGTTGAGAGTGGGCATCCTTGTCTTGTTCCAGTTCTCAGGGAGGAGGCTTTCAACTTTTTCCCATTCACTATAATGTTGGCTGTGGGTTTGTCATAGATGGCTTTTATTGTCTTAAGGTATGTCCATTCTATGCTGATTTTGCTGAGGGTTTTAATCATAAAGCGATGCTAGGTTTTGTCAAATGCTTTTTCTGAATTTATTGAGATGATCATATCATTTTTGTTTTTAATTCTGTTTGTGATATATCACATTTATCAACTTACAATGTTAAACTATCCTGGCATCCCTGGTATGAAACCCATTTGATCATGATGGATTATCTTTTTGATATGTTGTTGGATTCAGTTTGCTAGTATTTTGTTGAAGATTTTTGCATCCTTGATCATCAGGGATATTGGTCTGGGGTTTTCTTTTTTGTTATGTCCTTCCCTGGTTTAGTGTTAGAGTGATACTGGCTTCATAGAATGATTTAAGGAGGATTCTCTCTTTCTCTATCTTTTGGAATACTGTCAATAGGATTGGTACCAATTCTTTGAATGTCTGATAGAATTCAGTTGTGAATCCATCTGGTCCTGTACTTTTTTTTTTGGCAATTTTTTTATTACCATTTCAATCTCACTGCTTGTTATTGGTCTGTTAAGAGATTCTATATCTTCCTGGTTTAATCTAGGAGGGTTGTATATTTCCAGGAATTTACCCATCTTCTCTAGGTTTTCTAGTTTATGCGCATAAAGGTGTTCATAGTAGCCTTGAATAATCTTTTGTATTTCTGTGGTATCAGTTGCAATATCTCCCATTTCATTTCTGAGCTTATTTGGATCTTCTCTCTTCTTAGTTAATATCTAATAATCTATCAATTTTATTTATCTTTTCAAAAAAACAGCTTTTTGTTTCATCTATCTTTTGTATTTTTTGTTTGTTTCAATTTCATTTATTTCTGCTCTGATCTTCATTATTTCTTTTCTTCTGCTGGGTTTGGGTTTGGATTATGCTTGTTTCTCCAGTTCTGTGAGGTGTGCCCTTAGATTGTTTATTTGTGCTCTTTCAGACTTTTTGATGTAGGCATCTAATGCTATGAACTTTTCTCTTAGCAACACTTTCGCTATATCCCAGAGGTTTTGATAGGTTGTGTCACTATTATCATTCAGTTCAAAGGATTTTTAAATTTCCATCTTGATTTCACTGTTGACCCAATAATCATTTAGGAGAAGGTTATTTAATTTCCATGTATTTGCATAGTTTTGAGGGTTCCTTTTGGTGTTGATTTCCAATTTTATTCCACTGTAGTCTGAGAGAGTATTTAATATAATTTAAATTTTCTTAAATTTACTGAGACTTGTTTTGTGGCCTATCATATGGTCTATCTTGGAGAATGTTCCATGTGCTGATGAGTAGAATGTATATTCTGCAGTTGTTGGGTAGAAAGTTCTGTAAATACTTTTTAGGTTCATTTGCTCTATGGTATAGTTTAAGTCCGTGGTTTCTTTGTTGACTTTCTGTCTTGATGACCTGTCTAGTGCCATCAGTGGAGTACTGAAGTCCCCCACTATTATTGTTTTGACGTCTATCTCATTTCTTAGGTCTAGTAGTAATTGTTTTATAAATTTGGGAGCTCCAGTGTTGTGTGCAGATATATTTAGAACTGTGATACTTTCCTGTTGGACTAGTATTTTTATCATTATATAATTGTCCCTTTTTGTCTTTTTTAACTGCTGTTGCTTTAAAGTTTGTTTTGTCTGATTTAAGAATAGCTACTCCTGCTCGCTTTTGGTGTCCATTTGCATGGAATATCTTTTTCCACTCCTTTACCTTAAGTTTACGTGAGTCCTTATGTGTTAGATGAGTCTCCTGAAGATGCAGAAACTTGGTTGGTAAATTCTTATCCATTCTTCCATTCTGTAGGTTTTTTGTTTTTGTTTTTGTTTTTTTGAGATGGAGTCTCACTCTGTCATCCAGGCTGGAGTGCAGTGGCACGATCTCGGCTCACTGCAACCTCTGCCTCCCATGTTCAAGTGATTCTCCTGCTTCAGCCTCCTGAGTAGCTGGGATTACAGGCACACGTCACCACACCTGGCTTATTTTTGTGTTTTTAGTCGAGATGGGGTTTCACCATGTTGGTCAGGCTGGTCTCAAACTCCTGACCTCGTAATCTGCCTCCCTCAGCCTCCCAAAGTGCTGGGATTACAGATGTGAGGCACCTTGACCGGCCCCATTCTGCGTCTTTTAAGTGGAGCATTTAGATCATTTACATTAGAATTGAGATGTGAGGTACTATTCTATTCATTGTGCTATTTGTTGCCTGACTACCTTGTTTTTTCTTTTTGTTTTCTTTTTCTTTTTAATTGTGTTACTGTTATATAAGTCCTATGAGATTTATGCTTTAAGTAGGTTCTATTTTGGTGTATTTTGAGGATTTGTTTCAAGATTTAGAGCTACTTCTTCTTGTCTGAAACACCAAAAGCAATGGGAACAAAAGCCAAAATTGACAAATGGGATCTAATTAAACTAAAGAGCTTCTGCACAGCAAAAGAAACTACCATCAGAGTGAACAGGCAACCTACAGAATGGGAGAAAATTTTTGCAATCTACTCATCTGACAAAGGGCTAATATCCAGAATCTACAAAGAACTCACACAAATTTACAAGAAAAAAACAATCCCATCAAAAAGTGGGCAAAGGATATGAACAGACACTTCTCAAAAGAAGACATTTATGCAGCCAAAAGACATATTAAAAAATGCTCATCATCACTGGCCATCAGAGAAATGCAAATCAAAACCACAATGAGATATCATCTCACACCAGTTAGAATGGCAACCATTAAAAAGTCAGGAAACAACAGGTGCTGGAGAGGATGTGGAGAAATAGGAACACTTTTACACTGTTGGTGGGACTGTAAACTAGTTCAACCATTGTGGAAGACAGTATGGCAATTCCTCAGGGATCTAGAACTAGAAATACCATTTGACCCAGCCATCCCATTATTGGGTATATACCCAAAGGATTATAAATCATGCTGCTATAAAGACACATGCACACATATGTTTATTGCGGCACTATTCACAATAGCAAAGACTTGGAACCAACCCAAATGTCCAACAATGATAGACTGGATTAAGAAAACGTGGCACATATACACCATGGAATACTATGCAGTCATAAAAAATGATGAGTTAATATCCTTTGTAGGGACATGGATGAAGCTGGAAACCATCACTCTCAGCAAACTATCGCAAGGACAAAAAACCAAACACCGCATGTTCTCGCTCATAGGTGGGAATTGAACAATGAGAACACTTGGACACAGGAAGGGGAACATCACACACCGGGGCCTGTTGTGGGGTGGGGGGAGAGGGGAGGGATAGCATTAGGAGATATACCTAATGCTAAATGATGAGTTAATGGGTGCAGCACACCAACATGGCACATGTATACATATGTAACAAATCTGCACATTGTGCACATGTACCCTAGAACTTAAAGTATAATAAATATATATACATACACGTATATATATATATGTGTATATATATGTATATATATATATATGTAAAATATTTAGAGCTCCTTTTAGCATTTCCAGTAGTGCTGGCTTGGTGATGGTGATTTCTCTCCCCATTTGTTTGTCTGAGAAAGACTGTATCTTTCCTTCATTTATGAAGCTGAGTTTCACTGGATACAAAATTCTTAGCTGATAATTGTTTTGTTCAAGGAGCTAAAAATAGGACCAATCCCTTCCAGCTTGTAGGGGTTCTGCTGAGAAATCTGGTGTTAAGTTACCCGATGCTTTTGCCTCATAGCTCTCAAGATTCTTTTCTTTGTCTTGACTTTATTTATTTTTTATACTTTAAGTTTTAGGGTACATGTGCACAACGTACAGGTTTGTTACGTACGTATACATGTGCCATGTTGGTGTGCTGCACCCATTAACTCGTCCTTTAACATTAGGTATATCTCCTAATGCTATCCTTTCCCCCTCCCCCCACCCCACAACAGTCCCGGAGTGTGATGTTCCCCTTCCTGTGTCCGTGTGTTCTCATTGTTCAATTCCCACCTATGAGTGAGAATATGTGGTGTTTGGTTTTTTGTCCTTGCGATAGTTTGCTGAGAATGATGGTTGTCTTGACTTTAGATAACCTGATGATTATGTGGCTAGGTGATGAACCTTTTGTAATGGAATTTCCCAGGTGTTCTTTGAGCTTCTTGTATTTGGATGTCTAGATCTCTAGCAAGGCTGGGGAAGTTTTCCTCGATTATTACCTCAAATATGTTTTCCAAACTTTTAGATTTCTTTTCTTCTTTGGAAACACCAATTATTCTTAGGTTTGGATATTTAAAATCGTCCCAAATTTCTTGGAGGCTTTGTTCATTTCTTTAAATTCTTTTTTTCTTTGTCTTTGATGGATTAATTCAAAAGCCTTGTCTTCAGGCTCTAAAGTTCTTTCTTCTGCTTGTTTGATTCTATTGCTGATACTTTCCAGCACATTTTGCATATCTCTAAGTATGTCCTTGATTATCAGAAGCTGTGATTTTTTTTCATTTATGCTGTTTCACTGAATAATTTTCTTTTCACATTCTGTATCATGTTTTTGATTTCTTTAAGTTGGACTTCACCTTTCTCTGGTGCCTCCTTGATTAGCTTAATAATTGACCTTCTGAATTCTTTTTCTGGCAATTCAGATTTTGTCTTGGTTTGGGTCCATCACTGGTGAGTCAGTATGACCTTCTGGGGGTGTTAAAGAATCTTGTTTTGTCATATTACCAGAATTGTTGTTCTGGTTCCTTCTCATTTGGGTAGACTATGTCAGAGGGAAGATCTGGGATTAAAGGGCTGCTGTTCAGATTCTGTTGTCCCATGGGGTGCTCTCTTGATGTTGTGTTCTCCCTCTTCCCCTAGGAATGGAGCTTCCTGAGAGCTAAACTGTAGTGATTGTTTTTGCTCTTCTGGGTCTAGCCACCCAGCAGAGCTACCGGGCTCTGGGTTGGTACTGGGGAGTTTCTGCAAAGAGTCCTGTGATGTGATCCATCTTCTGGTCTTACAGCCATGGATACCAGCATCTGCTCTGGTGGAGGTAGCAAGGGAGTGAAGTGGACTCTGTGAGAGTCCTTGATTGTGGTTTTGTTTAGTGCACTGGTTTTGTGTTCATTGGCCTCCAGCCAGGAGGTGGCGCTTTCATGAGAACATCAACTGCAGTCCTATAGGGAAGAAAGTTGCTTTAGAAACACCTGGTTAAGTATTCAGGTTCCTTAGGCAGTAGGCAGGGCCATAGAGCTCCCAATGACCTACTAGGATGGGCAGAGAAAACCGTCAGGTACAGGCAGGGATAGTCATGTCTGAGCTAAACCTCTCCTTGTGGGGGATGTGGGGGAGGATTGTTGCAGCTGCTGTTAAGGATGGAGGTGTGTTTCCCAGTCCAATGGAGTTATATTCCCAAGGCAGATTATGGCTGCCTCTACTGAGTCATACAGGTCACCAGGGAAGTGAGGGAAAGCCAGCAGTCACAGGCCTCACCCCACTCCCATGCAGTCCACAGTCCTAAAGGCCTGTCTCACTCCCACCGTGCCCCTCAGCAGCAACAAGTTTATTTCCAGGCAGCCAGTGACCAGGGCTGAGAACTTGCTCCAGATGACGAGCCTCCTCATTGAAAAAGCAAGTAGACTCACAGTTTTTTGGCATCTCAGGGAGCCTGCAGCAATGATCCAAAGGGTCTGTGGATTCTCTTGGCTTTCCTGGTATGTTCCTACAGTAGTTATTGGAGCAAAAGTTCATAATGTGAGTCTCCACACACTGCTGTATCCATTTAAGTGGAAGCTGCAAGCTAGTCCTGCTTCCTATCTGCCATCTTAATCTGTACTGGGTTTTCAATGTGACCTTATTTGGAAATAGGATCTTTACAGAGGTAAGCAGGTTAAAATGAGGTCATTGGAATGGGTCTTACTTCAGTATGACTGGTGTTCTCATAAAAAGGAGAAAGATGGCAAGATGGCCAACTAGAAGCCCCTACCTCTTGTTCCCCCTCACAAAGACAGCCAGAACAACAAACAAAGCACTACCTTTTAACAAAAGTAACTGAAAGTACCAGAGTGCATCAGAAGAGTAACAGAAATGCTGATAAGTACAAAAAGTCAGGATGACCACATAGAGAATGGAAGGAAACACCAGGCTTCCACCACCCTGTCCTCAACCAAAATCAGCTAGGAACCAGGAGGAACTTGTCCCTATCGTGAGGAGGTAAGCAAGAGGATCCCAGCAACGCCCATCAACACCTTGGGCACTGACAGACCTCACCACTAGGGTCCCCTGCAGTCCTCGCAGGCACTAAACCGAGTGAGGGAGCTGCTTGGAATCCACAAACCTGGGCTCTCCTCAGAGAAGGAGCCAACACTGTGTCCCCTAATGAAGAAGCCAACACTGTCCCCTGTCCCCTATGGTCCATGTGGCTACTAAGCCATATAATCTTGAAACTGGGGGTGAGTATCCATGGCTTCTCTTCATCCCTGAGGCTAAGCCACCTCTGTACTAGCCCCAGCCTCATGACCTGACATCCCCAAGCTGAGCTGCAAACGGCCGCAACACCCTTCTCTATGTGACCAAGAGGAGGTAGAGTCATTGCACCTACCTTTTCCACTCCCTTAGGCTAAAAAATGAAATAGAACCTTGACTACTGGAAAAACAGTACCTTGATTACTCAGAGTATTCATGCCTTCCCATTGCCTAGGTTGAAGCAGTCCCTGCATATCAGGAAATGGTCCCTTGACTACCCAGAGTGGTCATGCAAAAATGTACCTATGCAGAAGCAGTGCCCTGTATCCAAGGGAAACTGTGCCTGGGTCATACAGAACTGTCATAACCCCTGCCTGAAAGAAAGCAGTACATCTACCCATGGGAAATTGATGCTCTGGTCAAGCTGAGCAGCTATGCATCCCAAGGTTAAGCTGACACGGTACCTCACATCCCAGGGAAACAAGCATTGGCTGAGCTAAAACATCCTGCCCTACAGGCCAAACAGCTCTAGTACCCTGCTTCACTGAGGTTGGACTACTTCCCCTAGAGTCTGAGTTGCTGAGACACGGCTCTCCTTGGGGAGTGGAGTTATTTTAATGCTGTGTTCCTGTGCCCTTAGGGCACAAATGACAGTGGTTCCCCATGATTCTGAAGTACTTGCTGCTCCTTACCTGGCTTCAGAGTCTAGAATCTTGTTAAGCCCCACCATCTCAAGGTCAAGAGGCACTACTATAGTGCGTCTCATCCCTTAAGATCTAAGTTGCCATTGAGCCCTATTGGCTCAGGTTCCCAAATGCAGTCATAAATTGAAGAGAAAAAAACTCTTCTTAACTCATTCTATAACGTCAACATTACCCTGATGCCAAAACCAGACATGAACACAACAAAAAAGAAAACTATAGGCTACTATAACTGTTGAACATAAATGCAAAAACCCTCAATAAAATACTACCAAACAAAATCCAGCAGCAAATTAAAAAAAAATCATTCGACATGATCAAGTGGGATTTATCCCAGGAATTCCAGAATAGGTCAGCATACTTAAATCAATAAACATGATACATCACACCAGCAGAATAAAAAACAAAAACCATATGATCATCTCAATAGACACAGAACAAGCATTTGATAACATTCAACCTCCCTTCATGATAAAACTCTCAAGAAGTTAGGCATAAAAGTAACATATCTCAACATAATATATAACAAACTCATAGTCAACATCATACCTAATGGGGAAGAGTTGATAGTTTTTCCTCTAAGATCTGGAATGGGACAAGAATGCCCACTTTTACACTTTTATTCAACATAGGACTGGAAGTCCAAGCCAGAGCAATCAGGCAAGAGAAAGAAATAAAATCCATCCAAATTGGAAAGGAAGAAATCAAATTGTCCCTATCTGCAGACAATGTAATCTAATATAGAGAAAACCTTTAAAAGCTCTGCCAAAACTCTTAGAATAAAGGAATTCAGTAAAGTTGCAGGATATGAAATCAACATACAACAATTAGTAGCATTTTTATACAGCAACAATAAATTATCTGAAAAAGAAATCAATAAACCAATCTCATTTATAATAGCTACAAAAAAAACACCTAAGAATCAATTTAACCAAGGAGATAACAGATCCCTAGAAGGAAAAGTATAAAACACTAATGAAAGAAATTGAAGAGGACAAACAAAAAGGAAAGACATTCCATGTGCATGAACTTGAATAATTAATATTGTGAAAATTACCATACTACCAAGGACAAGCTACAGATTTAATGCAATATCTATCAAAATACCAATGGCATTCTTCACAGAAATAGAAAAAGACAATCCTAAAATTTATATGGAACTACAAAAGACCTCAACTAGCTAAAGAAATCCTGAGGAAAAAGAACCAAGTAGGGGGCATCATACTACCTGCCTTTAAAATAAAATACAAAGCTATAATAAGCAAAACAGCATGGTACTGGCATAAAAACAGATAAATAGACCAATGGAATAGAATAGAGAACCCCAAAATAAATCCACATATTTACAGCTAATTGATTTTCTACAAAGGGTTCAAGATTATTCATTGGGTAAGGGACAGTCAATAAATAGTGCTTGGAAAATTGAATATCCATATACAGAAAAATGAAACTAGGCCCCTAACTCTCACCGCATACAAAAATCAATACAAAAAAATGAAAGGCTTAAGAACAAGATTTTAAACTATAAAGCTAGTAGAAGAAAATAGGAGAAATTCTTCAGGGCATTGATCAAGGCAAAGATTTTATGGCTAAGACCTCAAAAGCATAGGCAACCAAAGCAAAAATAGGCAAATTGAAGGACATCAAACTAAAAAGCTTATGCACCACAAAGGAAACAATCAACAGAGTGAAGAGACAACCTGCAGAATGGGAGAAAATATTTTCAAACTATTCATCCAAAAAGGGATTAATATCCAGCATATTCAAAAAACTCAAGTCAATAGCTGAAAAGTAAATAATCCAATTTAAAAATGGGCAAAAGACTAGAATAGACATCTCTCAAAAGAAGACATACAAATGGCCAACACGTATATGAAAAAATGCTCAGCATCACCAATTATCAGAGAAACACAAATTAAAACTACAATGAGGTCAGAATAGCTATTATCAATAAGATAAGAAATAACAAATGCAGATGAGGGTGGAGATAAAGGCGAACTTTTATACACTGTTGGTGGAAATGTAAATTAGTACAGCCATTACAGAAAACAATATGGAGATTGCTCAGAAAAAGCAAAAATAGAACTACCATATGATCCAGCAATCCCATTACTGGGTATATATTTGAAAAAATAAGGAAATCAGTATGTCAAAGACATATCTTCCCTCCCATGTTTAGTGAAGCCCTATTCACAATACCCAAAATATGGAATCAACCTAAGTGTCTGTCAACAGAAGAATGGATAAAGAAAATGTGGTATGTGTATATACAATGGAATACTATTCAGCCATAACAAAGAATAAAATTATGTCTTTCATGGCAACATGAATGTGCTTGGAAGATGTAACGTTGTGTTAAATAAGCCAGGCACAGAGAAACAAATACCTCATGTTCTTTCTTGATGTCATATAACTAGAGAGTAGAATAGTGGTTACTAAAGGTGGAGAAGGGTAGAGGTGACGAAGGGATAGCCAAAGGTTGCTAAACAAATACACATACTGCTAGATAAGAGAAATAATTTCTAGTGTTCTCTAATGCTATAGGTTGTCAGTAATTAACAACTATTTATTTGTATGTTTTCAAATAGCTAGAAGAGCAGATTTTGAATGTTTCCAACAGAAAGAAATGATACATGTTTGAGGTGATGGAATTGCTAATTACTCTGATTTGATTGTTACACATTGTATACATATATCAAAATATCACACTGTATCCCATAAATACATACAATTATATTTCAGTTTAATATAATAAAAGCAAAACATTAAAATAAATTAAAATTCATAGAACAAAGGGAGGACATTTGGAAAAAGAGGCAGACATAAACGGATGGAAAACAATACAGACACACAGGAAGAATGTCATATGAAGACAGAGGATGGGAGTGATGCATCTACATGCCAAGAACACCAGAGGATACCAAAAGAGAGCCTTAGGAGAAAAGCATGGAACAGTGCCTTCCCTATCACCTTCAGAGATAATGAGGCTCTCCTAACACCTTGACTGTTGGCCTCTAGAACTTGAGATGCTAAATTTCTGTTGTTATAAGCCACTAGTTTGCGGTACTTACTGCAACCCTAGGAGATACTATAATATAGTTTGCAAGATTTTTTACATAAGGGAGAATATGCCTATAGAAACAAACAAAAAATGCTAGCTCCAAAATAAAGACAAATGCAAATTTTGCAAATACTAGAGATGCTGCTGTTTAGCTTTGACTCTACCATAATCTTAATTCTAGTATATTCAAACTGAAACTGCTCTGTAAGGATGTCATATCCCATAGAAATAATACTAAATCTGAAGGTGTGAAACCACAAGCACAAAACAATTTTTTTCATCCATAGATTTTACTGTACTCTCTTACATTCTATAGAATGTGTATTTCCTTTTATGCAGAAAAATTGGATTAGGATTTTCCACAGAAAAAGCTCATGTAAATTTCAGTACTTTTTTTTCTTTTTTAACCAATTTATCTTAGACTGTTTTTCAAGGAGAAAAGAGATCATTTGTGGTCTTATACAGCTTCATTTGAATATTTAATAGAAACATATCTTAACGATAATATTGATTCAAGGATAGTAACACTTACAGTGAAAGACACAGACTAAGCCAAATCCTACATATAATTTGAACCACAGTAAATGAATGTATTGTACACTATGTATTAATTATAACTATTGAGCTGGCACTAAGTACAAAACAACAAAATGAAATCAACTAAAATTTCTACTGTAAAGTAGTCCATTATGATTGAGAAATATATTTGTTTCATCCTTTTTTACTATTTGAGGAAGTAAATTTATTCTTGAAGCCACAATTCCTAGCTTATTCTTATACATAATGCATAGAATCTACTTGTATAATAATTGCGAGAATGAAGAATACATTTACTTCTTTCTCTCCTACTTAAAACTACCTTCCTTCTTTCCTCTTAGAATTTGTCTTTATTTTAGGTTCAAAGTAATAAATATTTCACTGATTCTTTTCTGTGTACTAACTTCATTCATTTTTAAATTCCTCAGATATTTTAGTCTTTAGTAAAATAGAAAGTTCGAAAAAGATTATCTTTATTACACATTGTTAAAGCAAGGGTGGCCTGTAAAGTTGTATGTTGACAGCTCCCTGGGGAAGGGGGAAGTAAGTTAATATAATTTGGATCAAGGACAAAAGGAAACAAACGAAGAAGAATGGCATAACCATGGAGGCATAAAGAATACCAATCAATGATCAGAAGTGGAAATTTGGGATCAAGGCCCCAGGCAACTGGGCCATAAATGGAGGCAACAGAAAGGATGTGGCTAAGTGCACAGATTGAGTCAAACCACATTCACGGGTTTTTTCATTTAGTAGCTCCGTGATCTTGAACATCAGTTTTCTCATCATTAAAGAAACACAGTAATCTGCCTAATTAGTTTATCATAGGGATAAAATGAGATGACCTCTTTAATGCTCCTGGCACAGTATTTGTGTGGTACATCCTAAGGGTGATAATAGCCAGCAGTTAGTAAAGAGTGGTAGCTGTGATAAAGCAGACAAGCCTGACTCATTAAGTAGCAAAACTCATCTTAGAATTATTCTCTGTATTCTTTTTCCTTTTTAAATTGAGCTGATAAGCTGGATATCCTCTCTTTATGTCAGTTGGAACAAAATATTCATGATTTCTATGCCTTTATTGATTATATTTTCATCCATACTCAAGTCTTTAAAAATATCAATACCTTGATAGCTCTAAAATTTTTATCTTCAGCCCTGATATTTCTTCTTGAATGTATATTCAGCTGCCTACTCAGTTTATCCATTTGCAAGTCTACAGACTTTTAAGTTTTCCCTATGATCCTCACATCCTGGTCCTCATGGCCTTGTGGAATCTGCCACCCATCACCCCCAACCACCCAATTCTCAAGTGTTGTCAGGACTTATGACTTGAATATATGGGAAGATAATGGAAAGTCACTCCTGTAATTATGTTACGTTATGTAAGACTCCATCTTGCTAGCTGATATTTTGGGGAGTCTTGCTGTCCTTTCTGGCCTTAAAGAAGCAAGCTTCCAGAAATCACAAGGCTGCAAAGAAAGGAAGACTACTGATGAATGGCTTGAGTGAGCTTGGAAACAGATCCCTTCCCCATTAAGCCTCCAGATAAGAACCCAGCTGGCTGATACCTTGCTTGTAGGCTTGCAAAGAATCCAGCTAAGTCCTGCCCAGATTCCAGCCCCACAGAAACTGTTAGATATTAATTTTGTGTGGTTTTAAGCCACCAAGTTTGTGGTAATTTGTTATGCAGCATAGAAAACAAATATCAGAATTTAATAGGCATCTTCTCACAAATGTGTGGTGTCCAAAATACAGCATTGATTCCCCCTGCACTCAAATATGTATCTCATCTGATGTTCCCTGAGTTAGGTGACCCCACCATTCACCCAGCTGATTAGGTAAAATATTTTAGAACACTTGGAGCTTGGTGGTCCAAATAATCTGGCCCATGGCCAACTCTCTTACCTTATATCCTACCTCTCCTCTTTTTCATTTTTCTCCAGTCACAATGATCATCTTGTTGTTTCTTGAACATACAAAGCAAATTATTTATTATAGTCATGTAATTTGCTCTTCCTTTGCTGTCCTTCCTGTCTGAAATTATTTTCCTTAAATATTCTCATGACTTGTTTTATTTTTTATTCAAATCACATTATCTCCTCATGGAAGTCTTTTATGAATGATCTACTAAAGTAGAAAATTTTATGACTCCCATTTCACTTATGTTGGCTTAGTTTTTTAAAAATAATGCTTATTAAAACTGTCATTCATATCATTTGTTTTTCCACTTACATTGTCATCTCACCAGAATATAAGCTATATGATGCTAGGTAACTTATTGGTTTTGTTATGTCTATATTCTAAAACAAAACAAGAGGAGTTCATCAATTTGGCCTAAAATTGCATGCACTTGCAACCATTTGGAATTTTTCTAGAAAAGACATTCTATTACAATGTTTTAGAAGTTCAAGTTATCTCAGGGAAAAGCACAAGAGTACATTTCAAACGTTTATTGAATATGTAATGCTAACTAATCATAAGACTATATTCTGTCTTCATCTTTTTATATTCTTTTTTGAGAAAAGATTTAAATGAATTATGCCCAAAAAGTAATAAGTATGCCAAACTGCAGCTCTTAATTGCTCTGCCAATTATACCTTAGCAATCATTTTTAACTATTGTGTATATAATGCAAAGAAATGAAAAACAATGTGTCCAAAAAGTAAAATAACTTATTCCCAAGTATGTTAACAGTGAGCGTTAAAGTCAGATCTGTAACGTTATTCGACGTTAAAGTCAGAGGAGATCTGCCTGGGGTGACTCAATCCATCATACTGCCATCGTTTGACAGTCACAGACAAGAGGAAATACCTAGGAACTACAAATGAATTTACTCACTAATGATTCATAGCAATTTGCAGAATATTGTCTTTGGCACATTTTCTTCACATAGTTCCTTATATTACAATAAAAGGAAGCTGCTTTCTATGTCATTTATATTTTATACGATTTTGCTAATAGACTGGAGTAATGTGCTAATAAGTTGAATCAAATAATTATTTCTTCTCTTGTCTGAGTCAGTTCTTTGCTGCTAGAGGAATGGACAGCCCAAATGATTGATAACAGAATCCACAACCTTTCACCTTCACATCACCAGTTTGAACTCAAGCTAGTTGAGCAATGAGAGACATTTGTTTCCATTGGCAACTCGTCAGAGTCTTGCATGAAATGAATGGCTAGTCTCTATTTGCTTACTGGACCTGAAATGACAGTTACTTGCAATGATAAATATATTGTGCTGTGAGTAAAGACCTAGATTATCATTATCCTAACATTCTTTTCCAAGGTTCTAAAGTTAATATATAAGATTGGTTGGTATTCAACTTCTGACTAGAATTTTACTCTCTGAGGCAAATTTATATTGTTCCCAATGTTCTCAACATCAAATGTTATTTCTCATTTTTAATAAGTAAAAGAAATGTAGTTTAGTAATCAACCAAATATGCATATGATAACTGAAGTTTTGCCTTTTTTTATTTCACAAAAGTTGGGGTGTCACATTTAGAAAATTTAAATAGATATTATATATATATTTTTAATTTCCCCGATTTATTTACCTTTATCATTTTTTAACTTTTGTTTTAAGTTCAAGTGTACGTGGGAAGATTTGTTATATAGGTAAACCCTTTGTCATGGATGTTTGTTGTACGGATTATTTCATCACCCAGGTACTAAGCAAAGTACCCGATAGTTATTTTTTCTGTTCTTCTCCCTCCTCCCACTGTCCACTCTCAAGTAGGCCCCAGTGTTTGTCGTTCACTTCTTTGTGTTTATGAGTTCTCATCATTTAGCTCCCACTTATAAGTGAGAACATGCAGTATTTTTTTTCTGATCCTGCATTAGTTTGCTAAGGATAATGGCTTCTAGCTCCACCTATGTTCCCACAAAAGACATGACCTTGCTCTTTTTATGGCTGCGTAGTATTCCGTGGTGTATATGTACCACATTTTATGTACTTAATCTGTCATTGATGGCCATTTAGGTTGATTCCATGTCTCTGCTATCGTGAATAGTGCTGCAATGAACATTCCTGTGCATGTGTCTTTGTAGTAGAATGATTTATAACATTTATATATATTTTGTTTCAACAATTTTTAGGATACAAGTGGTTTTTGATTACATGGATACATTCTTTGGTGGTGATTTTTGAGACACCAAGCAGTGTACACTGTACCCAATATGTAGCCTTTTATCCCTCACCCCTCCCATCCTTCCCTCAAGTCCCCAAAGTCCATTGTATCATTTTTAATGCCTTTGCATCCTCACGATTTAGCTCCCACTTATGAGTGAGAACATACAGTATTTGGTTTTCCATTCCTGAGTTGCTTCACTTAGAATAATGACCTCCAGTTGCATCCAAGTTACTGCAATGGCCATTATTTCATTCTGCTTTATGGCTGAGTAGTATTCCATGGTGCATCTTTACCACATTTTCTTTCTCCATTCATTCATCCATGGGCATTTAGGTAGGTTCCATATTTTTGTAATTGTTAATTGTGCCACTATAAACATGTGTGTGCATGTGCCTTTCTCATATAATGACTTCTTTTCCTTTGGGGAGGTACTCAGTTGTGGAACTGCTGGATCAAACGGTAGTTTTACTTTCAGTTCTTGAAGGAATCTCCATGCTATTTTCCATAGTGGTTGTACTAGCTTACATTCCCACCAGCAGTGGCAAAGCATTCCATTTTCACCGAATCCACACCAACTTATATTCTTTTTTGAGGTTTTATTTATGACCATTCTTACAGGAGTAAGTTGGTATCTCATTGTGGTTTTAACCTGCATTTCCCTGATGATTAGTGATGTTAAACTTTTTTTTTGTATGTTTATTGCCTGTTTGCGTATCTTTTTTTCATCTCCGTACTGAAGTTTTATTTTATTTTAAAGCTTTTTTGAACCTGTAAATTCAGTTTATTTATTTTTCATAAGTTATTGGGGTACAGGTGGCATTTGGTTACATGAGTAAGGTCTTTATTGGTGATTCGCGAGATTTTGGTGCACCCATCAACCAAGCACTATACACTGCACAATATTTGTAGTCTTTTTTTTCCATTGATGAGAAATTTATTTATTTATTTATTTTTATTATACTTTAAGTTTTGGGATACACATGCAGAATGTGCAGGTTTGTTACATAGATAATACACATGCCATGGTAGTTTGCTGCACCCATCAACCTGTCATCTACATTAGGTATTTCTCCTAATGCTATCCCTCCCCAGACCCCCACCTCCCAAAGGACCCCAGTGTGTGATGTTCCCTTCTCTGTGCCCATGTGTTCTCAATATTCAACTCCGACTTATGAGTGAAAACATGCAATATTTGGTTTTTTGTGTGTGTTCCTGTGTTAGTTTGCTGAGAATGATGGTTTCCAGCTTCATCCATGTTCCTGCAAAGGAAATGAACTCATCCTTTTTTATGGCTGCATAGCATTCCATGGTGTATATGTGCCACATTTTCTTTATCCAGTCTATCATTAATGGATATTTGGGTTGGTTGCAAGTCTTTGCTATTGTGAACAGTGCTGCAATAAATGTACATGTTCATATGTCTTTACAGTAGAATGATTTAAAATCCTTTAGGTATATACACAGTAATGGAATTGCTGGATCCAGCAGTATTTCTGATTCTAGATCCTTGAGGAATTGCCACAGTCTTCCCCAATGTTTGAACTAATTTACACGCCCACCAACAGTGTAAAAGCGTTCCTATTATTCCACATCCACTCCAGCACCTGTTGTTTACTGACTTTGTAGTGATCGCCATTCTAACTGGCATGAGATGGTATCATATTGTGGTTTTGATTTGCATTTCTCTAATGACCAGTGATAATGAGCATTTTTTCATATGCTTGTTGGCTGCATAGATGTCTTCTTTTGAGAAGTGTCTGTTCATATACTTCACCCACTTTTTGATGGGATTGTTTTTTTCTTGTAAATTTGTTTAAGTTCCTTGTAGATTCTGGATATTAGCCCTTGGTCAGATGGAGAGATTGCAAAACATTTCTCCCATTCTGTAGATTGCCTGTTCACTCTGATGATAGTTTATTTTGCTGTGCAGAAGCTTTTTACTTTAATTAAATCCCATTTGTCAATTTTGGCTTTTGTTGCCATTGCTTTTGGTGTTTTAGTCATGAAGTCCTTGCCCATGCCTATGTCCTGAATGGTATTGCCTAGGTTTTCTTTTAGGGTTTGTATGGTTTTAGGTCTTACATTTAAGTCTTAATCCATCTTGAATTAATTTTTGTATAAGGTGTAAGGAAGGGTTCCAGTTTCAGTTTTCTGCATACGGCCAGCCAGTTTTCCCAACACCATTAATAAAATAGGGCACCTTTCCCAAAGGCTTGTTTTTGTTAGATTTGTCAAAGATCAGATGGTTGTAGATGTGTGATGTTATTTCTGAGGCCTCTGTTCTGTTCCATTGTTTATATTTCTGTTTTGATACCAGTATCATGCTGTTTTGATTACTGTAGCCTTGCAGTCTAGTTTGAAGTCAGGTAGCATGATGCCTCCAGCTTTGTTCTTTTTGCTCAGGATCATCTTGGCTATATAGGCTCTTTTTTGGTTCCATATGAAATTTAAAGTAGTTTTTTCTAATTCTGTGAAGAAAGTCAATGGTAGCTTGATGGAGATATCATTGAATCTATAAATTACTTGGGGAACTATGGCCATTTTCAATATATTGATTCTTCCTATCCATGAGCATGATATGTTTTTCCATTTGTTTTTGTCCTCTCTTATTCCCTTGAGCAGTGGTTTGTAGTTATTCTTGAATAGGTTCAACACATCTCTTATAAGTTGTATTCCTAGGTATTTTATTCTCTTTGTAGCAATTATGAATGGGAGTTCACTCGTGCTTTGGCTTTCTGTTTGTCTGTTATTGGTGTATAGGAATGCTTGTGATTTTTGCACATTTATTTTTTATCCTGAGACTTTGCTGAAGTTGCTTATCAGCTTAAGGAGTTTTTAGGCTGAGGCAATGGGGTTTTCAAAATATACAATCATGTCATCTGCAAACAGAGATAACTCTACCTCTTCGTGTTTGAATATCCTTTATTTCTTTCTCTTGCCTGATTGCCCTGGCCAGAACATCAATATGATGTTGAATAAGAGTGGTGAGAGAGGACATCCTTGTCTTGTGCTGGTTTTCAAAAGGAATGCTACCAGCTTTTGCCCATTCATTGTGATATTGGCTGTGGGTTTGTCATGAATAGCTCTTATTATTTTGAAATACGTTCCACCGATATCTAGTTTATTGAGTGTTTTTAGCATGAAGGGGTGTTTATTTTATCGAAGGCCTTTTCTGCATCTATTAAGATAATCATGTGGTTTTTGTCATTGGTTCTGTTTATGTGATGGATTATGTTTATTGATTTGTGTATGTTGAAGCAGCCTTGCAGCCCAGGGATGAAGCTGACTTGATTGTGGTGGATAAGCTTTTTGATGTGCTGCTGGATTCGGTTTGCCAGTATATTATTGAGGCTTTTCACGTCAATGTTCATCAGGATATTGGCCTGATATTTTCTTTTTTTGTTGTGTCTCTGCCAGGTTTTGGTATCAGGATGATGCTGCCCTCATAAAATGAGTCTGGGAGGAGTTCTTCTTTTTCTATTGTATGGAATAGTTTCAGAAGGAATGGTACCAGCTCCTTTTTGTACCTCTGGTGGAATTTGGCTGTGAATCATGTGGTCCTGGGCTTTTTTTTGTTCATAGGCTCTTAATTACTGCCTCAATTTCAGAACTTGTTATTGGTCTATTCAGGGATTTGATTTCTTCCTGGTTTAGTCTTGGGAGGGAGTATGTGTCCAGGAATTTATCCATTTCTTCTAGATTTTCTAGTTTATTTGCATAGACGTATTTATAGTATTCTCTGATGGTAGTTTGTATTTCTGTGGGATCAGTGGTGATATCCCCTTAATCATTTTTTATTGTGTCTATTTGATTCTTCTCTCCTATTCTTTATTAGTCTGCCTTGCAGCCTATCTATTTTGTTAATCTTTTCAAGAAAAGATTCATTGATTTTTTTGAAGGGTTTTTCGTGTCTCTATCTCCTTCAGTTTTGCTCTGATCTTAGTTATTTCTTTTCTTCTGCCAGTTTTTGAATTTGTTTGCTCTTGCTTCTCTAGTTCTTTTAATTGTGATTTCAGGGTGTCGATTTTAGATCTTTCCCGCTTTCTCCTGTGGGTGTTTCGTGCTATAAATTTCCCTCTAAACACTGCTTTAGCTGTGTCCCTGAGATTGTGGTGCATTGTGTCTTTGTTCTCATTGGTTTCAAAGAACTTATTTATTTTTGCCTTAATTTTGTTATGTACCCAGAAGTCATTCAGGGGAAGGTTGTTCAGTTTCCATGTAGTTGCGTGGTTTTGAGTGATTTTCTTAATCCTGAGTTCTAATTTGATTGCACTGTGGTCTGAGAGACTGTTTATGATTTGCATTCTTTTGCATTTGCTGACGAGTGTTTTACTTCCAATTATGTAATCAATTTTAGAATAAGTGTGATGTGGTACTGAGAAGAATATATATTCTGTTGATTTGGGGTGGAAAGTTCTCTAGATATCTATTAGGTCCACTTGGTCCAGAGCTGAGTTCAAGTTCTGAATATCCTTCTTAATTTTCTGTCTTGTTGATCGGTCTAATATTAACAGTGGGGTAATGTCTCCCACTATTATTGTGTGGAAGCCTAAGTCTCTTTGTAGGTCTCTAAGAACTTGCTTTATGAATCTGGGTGCTCCTGTATCGGGTGCATATATATTTAGTATATCGGGTGCATATATATTTAGTATAGTTAGCTCTTCTTGTTGCATTGATCCCTTTACCATTATGTAATGCCTCTCTTTGTCTTTTTTTAAATTTGTTGGTTTAAAGTCTGTTTTATCAGAGACTAGGATTGCAACCTTTGCTGTTTTTTCTTTCCATTTGCTTGGTGAATATTCCTCCATCCTTTATTTTTAGCTATATGTGTCTTTGTGCGTGGCATGGGTCTCCTGAATACAGCACACAGATGGGTCTTGACTCTTTAACCAATGTGCCAGTCTGTGTCTCTTAAATGGGGCTTTTAGCCCATTTACATTTAAGGTTAATATTGTTATGTGAATTTGATCCTGTCATTATGATGCTAGCTGGTTATTTTGCCCATTAGTTGTTGCAGTTTCTTCATAGCGTCAATGGCTTTTGCAATTTGTTACATTTTTGTAGTGGATGGTACCGGTTTTTTCTTTCCATATTTAGTGCTTCCTTCAGGAACTCTTGTAAGGCAGGCCTGGTAGTGACAAAATCTCTCAGCATTTGCTTCTCTGTAAAGGATTTTATTTCTGCTTCACTTATGAAGCTTAGTTTGGCTGGATATGAAATTCTGGGTTGAAAATTCTTTTCTTTAAGAATGTTGAATATTGGCCCCCACTCTCTTCTGGTTGGTAGGGTTTCTGCAGAGAGATCTGCTGTTAGTCTGATGGGCTTCCCTTTTTGGGTAACTTGACCTTTCTCTCTGGCTGCCTTTAACATTTTTTCCTCCATTTCAACCTTGGTGAATCTGATGATTATGTGTCTTGGGGTTTCTCTTCTTGAGGAGTATCTTTGTGGTGTTCTCTGTATTTCCTGAATTTGAATGTTGGCCTGCCTTCCTAGGTTGGGGAAGTTCTCTTGGATAATACCCTGAATAGTGTTTTCCAGCTTGGTTCCATTCCCCCCGTCACTTTCAGGTACACCAATCAAATGTAGGTTTGGTCTTTACACATAGTCCAATATTTCCTGGAGGCTCTTTTCGTGACTTTTTATTCTTTTTTCTCTAATCTTGTCCTCATGCTTTATTTCATTATGTTGATCTTCAATCTCTGATATCCTCTCTTCCACTTGATAGATTCAGCTATTGATACTTATGTATGCTTCACAAAGTTCTTGTGCTGTGTTTTTCAGCTCCATCAGTTCATTTATGTTCTTCTCTAAACTGGTTATTGTAGTTAACCATTCCTCTAACTTTTTTCAAGGTTCTTAGCTTCCTTGCATTGGGTTAGAACATGCTCTTTTAGCTTGGAGGAGTTTGTTATTTTTGTTATTACCCACCTTCTGTAACCTACTTCTGTTAATTCGTCAAACTCATTCTCTGTCTAGTTTTTTTCCCTTGCTGATGAGGGGTTGTGATCCTTTGGAGGAGAAAAGGCATTCTGGTTTTTGGAATTTTCAGCCTTTTTGCACTGGTTTTTCCTCATCTTTGTGGATTTATCTACCTTTGGTCTTTGATGTTGGTGACCTTTGGATGGGGTTTCTCTGTTGACGTTCTTTTTGTTGGTGTTGGTGCTATTCCTGTTTGTTAGTTTTCCTTCTAACAGTCATGTCCCTCTGCTGCAGGTCTGCTGGAGTTTGTTCAGGTCCACCCCAGACCCTGTTTGCCTGGGTATTTTCAGTGGAGGCTGCAGAATAGCAAAGTTTGCTGCCTGTTCCTTCTTCTGGAAGCTTCATCTCAGAGGGGCACACACCAGGTTCCAGCCGGAGCTCTCCTGTATGAGGTGTCTGTCAACCCCTGCTGGGAGGTGTCTCCCAGTCAGGAGGCACGGGGGTCAGGGACCCACTTAAGGAGGTAGTCCATCCCTTAGCAGAGCTCAAGTGCTGTGCTGGGAGATCTGCTGCTCTCTTTAGAGCTGGCAGACAGTTTAAGTTCTGCTGAAGCTGTGCCCACAGCCACCCCTTCCTCTAGGTGTTCTGTCTCAGGGAGATGGGAGTTTTATCTATAAGCTCCTGACTGGGGCTGCTGCCTTTCTTTCAGAGATGCCCTGCCCAGAGAGGAGGAATCTAGAGAGGCAGTCTGGCTGCAGTGGCTTTGTGGCACTGCAGTGAGCTCCGCCCAGTTCAAACTTCCTGGAGGCTTTGTTTACACTGTGAGGGGAAAACCGCCTACTCAAGCCTCAGTAATGGTGGATGCTCTTCCCCCTGCCAAGTTTAAGTGTCCCAGGTCAATTTCAGACTGCTGTGCTGGCAGCGAGAATTTCAAGCCAGTAGATCTTAGCTTGCTGGCCTCCATGGGGGTGGGATCTGCTGAGCTAGACCACTTGGCTCTCTTGCATCAGCCCCTTTTCCAGGGAAGTGAAGGGTTCTGTCTTGCTGGCATTCCAGGCACCACTGGGATATGGAAAAAAAACTCCTGCAGCTAGCTTGCTGTCTGCCCAAATTGCCACCCTGTTTTGCGCTTGAAACCCAGGGCTCTGGTGGCATAAGCACCCAAGGGAATCTCCTGGTCTGCGGGTTGTGAAGACCATAGGAAAAGCATGGTATCTGGGCTGGAGTGCACTGTTCCTCACAGCATAGTCCTTCATAGAGTCCCTTGGCTAGGGGAGGGAGTTCCCTGACCCCCTGCACTTCCCAGGTGAGGCGACACACCACCCTGCTTTGGCTAACCCTCTTGGGCTGTACCCACTGTCTAATCAGTCCCAGTGAGATGAGCTGGGTACCTTAGTTGGAAATGCAGAAATCACCCACCTTCTGCTTTGATCTCGCTGGGAGCTGTAGACCAGAGCTGTTCCTATTCAGCCATCTTGCCAGCCACCATTGTTATGATATTTTTAAGTTAATTTAATAATAAATTTAAAAGTAAACTCATAGGAGGTTGTTTTCTGAAGATGTTTCAAGACTAGGGAAATTATATCTTTTTTTCCACTGACATGGCATCTAGTGGGTGAGTTAGTCAGAAGTAAGGTACACTTACTGGGGCCCTCATGGCTTTTAAAAGCAATTAAAAGGTATGTAATAGAAGAAAAACATATTTTCACAGATAATTTAAAAATATATGCTCTTTGTAATTGCCTCCTTTGTTTTCAGTATGCAGAGTCCCCGTACTCACTATCATGGTTAAGGTTATCATTAGAGGTGTTCAAAAATATTCTATTTATTCTTCCCGACACAAATTAGTGTAATACCTTTCTGCCCCCTATTAAAGTTAGGCATCTACGTGTAACTTGCTTCCAATAAGATGTGAGTGGAAACGACATGTGTTTGTTGTCCTGCTGTTGCCACAATCATGGCAGCAAGAATCAGGCTTTTAGAGACCCCTCCTACCATTTTGCATTGGACCTGTATCATGAGCAATAATTGTTTTCTTTATATTAAGCACTTGATGTTAGGGGTTATTAATTATCAGAAAATAATCTAGCCTATCTTGACTGATACAAAACTTTTTCACAGACATGACATGAATAGCAAAATTTGTTTCTGAGGATGCAATAATAGAGAAGTCTGAGAAGGACAAAATAGAAAACATCAGAAAAGATAGAGGTAAAACCAACTGTAGGAGAATTACAAGAAGATCTATGTGCAGGGAACTACATAAATTATTAGACGGAAGGGGAAATGGAGAAATCTTTGCTATCAGGCAACTGAGAAGAGAGACATGGGAACAGATTTCTCTGGAAGACTTTTAGAGAATGATAAATGTTGTGTGGTACACAATAAATGACCTATGCCCCTTTAAAGATTCCTCCCCTATGGGTCTTTGGTCATTTTTGTATGTTTGCTTGTTTTTGCTGGCTGTTTCTCTCTGGAGTATATTTACTTTAGGGACTGGGAAAAAATGTTTCAAGGTTACCACAGGGGAAAATCAGAATTGCCAATGGGAGAAAATCACCACAATTTCTTCCCCAGAAGGTAAACCAAAAGTATATTTACCTGGCTAGCAAATCCCCAGCCTTTTGTTTTGAATAATATTTATGTATTCATAAACACTGAAAACACTAAATAATGATTCAACTAACAGTTTTATGTGTATGTGAACTATAGTAAGAGGGAAAGTGTGTTTGTCCCAAGGTGGGGGATCCAAAGAGAAGAAATAAAATCTTATCCTTGTCTTCCAAGAAATAACAATAGATAATATCTGCAAATAAAAATTTTAAAATATTCGTGTATATATATGTGTGTATATGTGTGTGTGTTATTTAGAAATATGGACTAAAGTACTAGGAAAAGCAGTTAAGTGAATTAAAAGCTGTTGTTTCTGGGTAATGGAACTTGGGAATGAGAATCAATCTTTCAAAAAAGTATATTTAATATTTTATAAAAACCAAAGGTGTAAGTAAAATTAAGGAAACAAAAATATGTCACACTTTCTCATTTTTATCATCTAAATTTCCGTTTTGATGTCTTTATTTTTTAATGTTGAATATTATTGTGATTGTCAAAGAAAATATGTTTATTTTATAAAACTTAAAAAATATGGAAAATAATCATTTTAATTGGCCACACTTCTCTAGCCAATGTCCAGGGTTATTGTATCTCACCCAGAAAATGATACTATCAAATGAAGTAAAGAATCACTCAATCAGATATCAATGTTTTACTAGAGTAATGAGACTATATTCCATCTCAGTATCCACAGGAAATAACAAAATGCCAGCTCAATAAATAATAATGGATTTAACATTTCCAGTTGATAGTTGAATGTAAGAAGAGAATCAGTGCAGATTGTCAGAGCACAGAGCAATGCATGATATTTAGAAAATACTTGAAGTGATCAAGAAAATCATTACTTGTGATGACTTACACAGTTATATTGTTATGAGAAACACAAGAATGCTCAACTAATCTATTTCCTTGAAGAGTTTTCAATCACTGAGTCCAGTAAAAAATAAATCAAGGAAGAAATTAGACAATAATAAAACTTTCTCTTTTTTCTTATTTTATTCTCTCTCTCCTTTCTTCCCTCCTTTGCTTCCTTCATTTCTTTTTTCTTTTTCTATAAAAAAGCAAGGAAGGAAAGGTAATTCTTTGTAAGTAAAAATATTTCTCCTCTGGAAACAGTTGTTTCAGGCTCAGGATTTAGCATGAATCAATCTTAACTGAGGAGCAAGGAGAGGAAAACAGGATTTGCCAGCCACTTTTTTGATGGTTGTGACCCCCAGGGCTTACCATTCCTGTTGATGTTGTTTTTTGACTTGTAGCTTTCTAATGTTTCTCACTAAATTGATTATTGCCTTTAGAAGTAATTTCATGGCTTTTGGAGTACTATAGCTTTATCTTTCTAACCTTCACGGTACTGTGAAAGATTGGTCTCATTTCTTGTTAATTCTGATTCTTCTTTGAGGTTATTCTCTCACTCTCCAAGGGAATCATCAGGTACAGTGTTTATTAGTCTTACACATCACGCCACCTCCAGAGAATTTATACGGACTAATTCATCTTTCCTGACAACTGCTGAAATAAATGGTGGCCTGAACAGTGGTTTTATTTCTGGGAACTTATTTTTATTGTGTGCCACTTTTCACAGCAGTGAGCAGTCATAAAGACCAAATAGACAACGATTTCCTATTTCCAATATTGTATCTAATGATCAGTTTTAAATCATTTTAGTTGCAAAACTTTTTAAAGAACGGTTTAACCCTACTTTTTTATCTGAAATATTCATTTCTTCTTACATGTGGCAGCAAAGGAGAATGGAAGAAATCATTCACTAGTATTAGAATCTAGAGTCTTGTCCCAGCTGTGCCTATGACCTTATACAATTTACTTAAGTTCTCCAAGCCTCAGTTTTATCATATATAAAATGTAGAAGCCATCTTCCAAAATTAGCTCAAGTTTTAGGAGATTGTGTTTTCAATAAGAAACAATACCTTCCAACCGTCAAATATTCAAACACCAATAATTTTATCCAAGAATATATTTCCCCTTTCATTCATTAAAATATATCCAGAAGATAATACTCAAATGTCTCTCAATTTTTAAAAGATATATCTTATGAAGTGTTCTTTTACACATATTCAATTAACACTAGACTAATAGATGTCAAAATCACAAAAGTTTGGAACAAGGTCTTAGAGCAAGTTAGTAGATTAGTGGGTACTTCTGATATTGCCTCTAAAATGCAGCTCTCAGAGCCCCAAGTATTTACTATCTGGCCCTTATCAGAAAAAAAATTCAGTCCCTAAAATTAAATAAACAGAGGAGAAATGACAAATATTCATTATAGAATAATTCCAAATATTAAATATAGAAGTAGGAAAAATATAAAATCACCACTAGAACCCACCAGCAAATTGCTTCAGACAAGATTCATGATAAATGTTAAAATTAATGGACAAAACTTTAAGGATACTTGCATACTCCAAGGTGTCCACCCTCCAAATATGTATTATTTATTATTATGATTTTAGCATATGTGCACAAAATTTCTAAAATGCCTCCTTCCAGAAGGTAAGCTCAATTCTCCTTCTCTTGAATGTGAGTTGGATTTAATAGCTTAGTTGTAAAAAATACAACATGTAAACAGAAAAATTGACTTAGTGGAGAAACATGGCAGATACAACCTCAAACAAATGATTAAGGTTAAGCTCACCAGTGATAGTGCATGTTGGTCTCAGGTACCTCTAATTGATTGTCATGAGAAGGGCATTTCATCTCTGTGGTCTTTTTCCCCAAGACAACCCATAGCCCAATATAATCATGAGAAAACATCAGATATGCCCAAATTGAAAGACATTTTACAAAACACTTGACCCATAGTCTTTATCACTCTCAAAGTCATGCAAAGCAAGAAAATAATCAGAAAATCCCATAAGCTAGAGAAAACTAAGGAGCTATGATGCCTAAACTCATTGTAGTATTATGGATTGGATACTAAAGCAGAAAAAGGACATAGGTTAAAAAAAAAAATGTATATCTGACAAATGGCTGTTTTGCAGAATATATAGAGAATACTTACAATTCTACAATAAGAAGTCAAACAATCTTATTAAAAATGATTAAAACACTGGGGCTGGGCACAGTGGCTCATGCCTATAATCCCAGCACTTTGGGAGGCTGAGGTGGGTGGATCACTTGAGGTCAGGAGTTCCAGACCAGCCTGACCAACATGATGAAACCCTGTCTCTACTAAAAACACAAAAATTAGCTGATCATGGTGGCACATGGTTGTAATCCCAGCTACTTGGGAGGCTGAAACAGGAGAATCGCTTGAACCCAGGAGGCGGAGGTTGCAGTGAGCCGAGATTGCGCCACTGCACTCCAGCCTGGGTGGTAAGAGCAAAACTCTGTCTCAAAAAAAAAAAAAAAAAAAAAGATTAAAACATTGGAACACACATTTCACCAAAGGAACAAACTATGAACAGCAAATAAGCATGAGAAAGTTGTGCAACATCATTAGTCAATAGAGAAATGGAAATTATAACTATTATATACCCTTGTACAACAACCAAAATGGCTAATATTACAAAGACTGACAGTACCAAATATTGACATGTGTAGCAACTGGAATTCTTGAACAGAGCCACTGGAAATATAAAATGATATGACCACTCTGGAAAAAGTGTGGCAGTTTAATATGTAAACACATACTTACCATATGACCCACTAATCCCATTACTAGATAATTACACAAAAGAAATTAAAACTTACATTCATAAAAATAGCATTCAAATGCTAATCACACCCTAATTAGTTATAGCCAAAAATCAAAAACAACTCACATGTCCTTCAACTGGTAAATGGATAAACAAATTTTTGCACATTTATACAACATAATACATTGCAATAAAAAGACAACCACAGATTATGCAAAAGCATAGATGAGTTTCAAAAGCATTGTGCTAGATGAAAGAAATCAAGAAGACTACACACTGTATGTTCAATTTCTATTAAATGTCTAGAAAATGCAAGTCTATAGTTAAAGAAAGATCAGTAGGTGCTAGTAGCTAGGGTTAGTAAGGAGATTGATTGCTACAGAGCTGATTGGTGTAAAGGAAAAGTATTATGTCATGAATATTGTCACGTTTATAAAAGTGTACTCTCATTAGTTAAGTTTATTGCATGTAACTTCTACCTCAAAAAGGCTGATTAAAATATTTTTTAAAAGTTGAAGGTGGATCTCAGATAGGTTCCAAACACTTGACAGAACGAGAGGGGTATCCTTGGAATACCTGCCTAAATTACCGGGGCCATTCCAACATGTTTCCTGCAAGGCATCCACAGTGTACTTTAGACATTCATGGGCATATCACTGCTTGCAAAAATGGAAGAACTTATTTAGTGGCTGAAGAGCACAGACATCAGTTTATGGCTTGATAATATTACAGGATTATGGAGGGGCTAAGTTAATATGTGAGCCTGAGTTTAATATCACATGCAAAAGCACTGAGACAAGTTTCAGGGTGCCCTTGGGTAGCATAAAATTGGCAAGGGGTGGTGCATGTATCAGACACCACAGCATCATTGAGGAGGAGGAGGATGGAACAATACTCCACATACATGTTCTGATGAAAATTAAGTAATTTGTCAAATGAGTAAACAGGAAGCATTGAATAAAATTCTGCTTTTCCCTGTCCCCCTTGCCTCTTGTTCCAGGGATCTCTGCAAAGGACTAATGATAATACTAATCCTAATATGTAACCATGGATTCTTTTAATATTATATTAAACACACAACACTTGATGAAACAATTACATGGATGGCTCTAAAAAATATTTAATCTTAACCAAAGATCTGTTGTATAAAAATGATAATGTGTATAATTAATGTATATTATTTAAAAATAATTATAGATGAGTGTTCCTTTTAAAATATAGCATAAATTATGAGAATTTTTCATCTTTATAGAGGAATAATTGAAAAAATCATGTCAGATGTATTTAAAATGTACAACATGATGATTTGATATACATTATGAAATTAATACCACAATCAAATTAATTAGTATATCTGTCACTTTTTTATTTTTTGGTGAGAATGCTTGAGATCTACTCTCTCAGAAATTTCAAGTATATAATACATTGTTATTAACTATAGCCACTATGCAGTACATAGGATCCTCAGAATTTACTCGTCTTATAACTGAAAGTTCATACTTTTTGACCAACCTCTCCCTATTTGTTCCACTCCTCAGATGCTTGCTGCAAACACCACTATACCTTGTTATGAATATTAAAAGAGGGGAAAAAATACACACAATGAATTGAATTCCACATTACAAATAAGAGAGAGTTATAAATATTAAAACTTTGTTTCTAATTTTGCTGCTTTTTCTTTGAAAAATATATACTATAAGGAAATGAAAGAATCTATGAATGAAAAGTTATATAATAAGCAGTTCTTATATGATAATAATTATTGATAAAGTGATAATGTGCCCCAATGCTTAAAATCCCATGAAGTTAAAAATAATCTAGAAATATACATTTATGTCTCATAATTGCATTTTACTGGTAAAATAATTTTCTTCAACTGTAGAATGAGAAGTGAGGTTCCTTACCTCTTTCGGTTCTGTCTTGAAACGAAAGTAGCAATTAACACTACTAAAACATTCAGAGTTGCGTTAATTTCTTATTAAATTTGAATTATACAAGAACAAAGGATATTTTATGCTCTGGAAAAAGATAATTGTGAATTGTAAATTGATACTGTAACAGATAGATAAAGCCTCTATTTAGTAGGGCAAATTACATCTCTTTTAGGAAGTTTACTCCCAAGGTACCTAATCAAAAATCTATAATGACCAACTGACTACTCTCACCGCAGCATGCCTACTTTGTTTGCTGAATTAAATGTTCGTTAATGAGAAACATTGAAATTCAGCCAGAACTTGGCCCCAGACTAACTTGCTATTCATTATCAGCATAAGCAGTCAAACACTGCTAATTGCTGCTCATCCCACATTGTGACCTCCTTGAGAACAGATCATTGAGTATAGAATTCCTCTACTACCAATGTCTAGCACAATGCCAGGCTCATTTTTAATACTCAGTAGTTAGGTTGCTAAGTACACTTGTGCGCTGTGTTTTTTGTCTGCTCTTATGTTGTACCATTATGCCTAAGTACACTTCTTCCACTGTCCAAAATCCTACCCAGTTTTCAAGACCAAGATTGCATGCTGTACCATAGGAATTGCAGATTTTAAAAGTTCAAATAGATCCAGTGCTTGTCCATTCTTCCAGAAATCACAGCCCCTGCTTTCAAAAAAAAGTCCTGGAAGAAAACCTAGAAGTAAACTCTATTGACATCAAAATGACAGAACAGATGAACAGACTCTTCTGAAAACACGAAAAGCCAAAAGTAGCACAGGTGGGAGATGCAGCAAACAGTTGAGAAAGGATGCGCCCAGCTGTATATCCCTGACACTGGTGGTAGAATACATCTCCCCAAGTCAGTGTCTCATTTTGAAGCATAACCCCGAAAATTATTTGCCTACAGCAAAAGATAAAGGGTAAGTGGACAGGCTGTGAGAGTCTTCCAATATGTCATTTGGTAGAAAGTTTAAAGAAATTGGAAAGGCAAACATGAATGGCAAAACATGGTAAGTCATTTTTGAAAGGGGAATTTATTGGTGAGATAGTAAAAAAATTGAGGGACTATCTTGGATGCAGTCTTGTTGTGCCATATTGCAGTACCTAAAGTACTCACTACAAGAAGAATATGCTAGTGTAATAGAGAACAAACTGATTAATAAAAAATGGCCAATTCAAAAGAAAGAAAAGAGAGAAGAGGAGTTATAGAATAGGCAGGACAAACAAAAAGCAAATAGTAAGACAGCAGATTTAAAACCAAAGATATTAGTAATCACATTCAGTATAAATGGACTAAGTGCTCAAATTAACTGATAAAGATTGTCAGACAAGATTTAAAACTTGCAAGATACATCTAAAGTAAAAATATACAAAAGAAATTGCTGACAAAGGTTTAGCTCACTAACAAATGAAACATAAAGAAATTGGAAAAAGGGATATAATAAACATAAAAGCATAAATTACAGAAATGGAAAGCAAATATACACAAGAAAGAATGTATAAGTCCAAAATAATTGTTTAAAAACCTAATGAGATGGGTAAACTTCTCTCTGATAAGACTGAGCAAGGAAAAAATAGAGAAGGCACCAATATTAAAAATAAAAAAGAGCGAAAGAATTGACCAGTAGATTTTACAGTAATTAAAAAACCATGAAACTCTTTTACAAACAATATTATAAGACAAGTGAAATGAAATGATCAAATTTCTAGGAAAAAATAGAAGACTGGACAAAGTAAGAATATAAAATTTCAATTAAAGTATCAAAGAACTACAAATAAAGAATATCAAAAACAAATTTTAAAAAGGGGAAAACCTATTAAAAAAAGCATACTTAATGTAAAATGTCAAGATGCTTATCCCTAAGACTGGCAATAAACCATGAAAAAAGTGAAAAAAAAAAAAAGATGAAAGCGCTAATTCAGAAAAGGCAACACAGATATAGAAGAATATCAAAGAAAATAAAATTATATGAAACTACCTTGCTAAATACAATTTAAATAAATGTGAGAATGTGAATCAAATGATTATCTAGAAAAATATAGACTACCAAAGTGAACCCCAGAAAAGATAGAACACCTAGTTAGAACAATTTCCAAAGAAGTAATAAAGATGTTGAAGAATAATTTCCTCCCTCTGCCCCTCCAAATAAAGCACTATATTCACATTCAGATTGTTTGTAAGAGGAATTCCAAAAAATCTTTAAGAAACAGGTAAGTCTAATGCAATTCTCTCAAACTATGCCACTGCTTTATCAGCTAAGTTTATGTAATATTTTAAATTCTCTATTGTCATTTCAAGAATATTTACAGCATCTTCACCAGGAGTAGATTTCATGTCAAGAATCCACCTTCTTTGCTCATCTTTAAGAAGCAGCTCCTCATCCACTCAAGTTTTATCACGAGATCACAGCAATTCAGTCACATCTTCAGGCTCCATTTCTAATTCCAGATCTCTTGCAGTTTCCCCTACATTGGGAGTTACTTCCTTCACTCAAGTCTTGAGCCTCTCAAAGTCAACCATAAGGGCCAGAATCAACTTCTTCCAAATCCCTGTTAATGTAAATATTACGACTTCTTCCCATAAATTACAAATGTTCTTAATGGCATCTAGAATAGTAAATCCTTTTCAGAAGGTTTTCAATTTACTTTGCCCAGATCTTTCAGGGAAATCTATCTATGACAGCCATAGCCTTACAAAATGTATTTCTTAAATAGTAAGACTTGAAAGTCAAAATTATTCCTTGATCTATGGGCTGTAGAATGGATGTTGTGTCAGCAGGCAAGAATACAGTGTTAATCCCCTTACCCATCTTCAGCAGAGTTATTGGGTAAGTAGGTGCATTGTCAGTGAACAGTAATATTTTGACAGAAATCTTTTTTTTTCCTGAGTAAAAGGTCTCAACAGTAGGCTTAGAATACTCAGTAAACCATGATGTAAACAGATGTGCTGTCATCCAGCCTTTGTTATTCCATTTATAGAGCACAGACAAAGTAGACTTAATAAATTCTTAAGGGTCCAAGGATTTCTGGAATGGTAAAGGAGTCTTGGCTTCAACTTAGTCACCAGCTGCATCAGTCTCTAACAAGAGAGTCAGCCTGTCCTTTGAAACTTTGAAGCAAGGTATTGTCTTCTTTCGAGGCATGAAAGTCCTAAATGGCATCTTCTTTCAATAGAAGAATGTTTAGTCTACATTGAAAACCTGTTGTTTACTGTAGCCACCTTCATGAATGATCTTAGCTAGATCTGGATAACATGCTGCAGCTTCTACGTCAACATCTGCTGCTTCACCTTGCACTTTTAGGGAGATGGCTTCTTTTATTCAACCTCATAAGCCAACTTCTGCTAGCTTAAAACTTTTCATCTGAGCTTTCTCACCTCTCTCAGCCTTCATAGAATTGAAGAGAGTTAGGGTCTTGCTCTGGATTAGGCTTTGGTTTAAGGAAATGTTGTGGCTGGTTTGATCTTCTATCCAGACCACTTAAACATTCCTCAGGTCAGTAATAAGGCTGTTTCACTCTCTTATTCATGTGTTCACTGGAGTAACACTTTTAATTTCATTCAAGAACATTTCCTTTGCATTCACAACCTCACTAACTGGTGCAAGACACCTAGTTTTCAGCCAATTTTGGCTTTTGAAATGCCCTCTCACTAAGCTTTATGATTTCTAGCTTTTGACTGAAAGTGAGAGACTTATGTCTCTTCCTTTCACTTAAGCACTTACAGGCCACTATTTGATTATTAATTGGGCTAATTTCAATATTGTTTTCTGTCAGAGAACAGGCAGGACTGAAGAGAGAGAGAGAGTGGGATGGGGTAACAGGCTGTCATTGGAGCAGTCAACACATACACAACATTTATCCATTAAGTTTGCCACCTTATATGGGTGCAGCTCATGGAACTACAAGACAATCACAATAGTGACATTAAAGATCATTGATCATAGATCACCACAATAGATATAATAATACAGAAAAATTTAAAATATTGCAAGAATTACCGAAATGTGACACCAAGGCACAAAGTAAGTAGATATGCTTAGAAAATTGGTGCTGATAGATTTGTTTGATGGAAGTTTGCCAAAGACCTTTAATTTGAAAATTACTGCAAAAATCTGTGAAATGCAATAAAGCAAAGTGCAATAAAAGAAGGTATGCCTGTATTTATCTCAGTATCTCAGCGTTGTTAGCAATAGCAAAAAACTTGGGACAAACTAAATGTTTACCAAAGGTATCTGATTAACAACTCTTTATTTGGGAAAAGAAAGTGGTGACCAGAGTGACAATAGAAAAGAGGAAAACATTTTTTCAATGATAATTCCTCTGTGTATTTTTCATTTATAACCATATACAGGAATTTACTAAGACAGTGAAAAAGCACATTAGTAAGTGCTGTAATCTTTCTAACACTTAGCCCCCAAGCAAATGTGAGATGGACTTTATTGAACACTGGCTCTTTGTTTGGTTTTTATATGATATATCATCACCATCATTATTATTTTGATTTTCAACTCATCTCTGAGATTGCACTGATTACCTGGCTTATTTTGTGCCCCCAAATGTTATTAAGGTCAATATCAAGCATAGGAAGTGCTCAGCACATATTTGTCTAAATAAGTGTACCCCAACCGCAGTACTACAAATATTTAAGCCAGATATTTTTTATTGTAGGGATCCATCCTGTGCACTGCAGGATGTTTAGAAGCATTTCTGACCTCTTCCCACTAGATGCAACTAGCACATTTTAAGTCATGACGAACAAAAATATCTTCAGATATTGATAAAAGTGCCCTGGATGGGAAGAATCATCCCCAAGTGAGAACCATTGGTTTAAAGTCACGACATACCTAATCTTGCAGAATTTTATAATAGATTTTGAAGCAAGATTTAGTATACATTTTTCTACTAGAATATAATAATTTGTTATATGCTATTTTGCTGTAAGTGAATAGTTGAAATATATGTCTAGTATAGACTATAATCTTTAATACTTTTGTCATTCATTTATTATTATTGTTTTTGTTATTTTATATACAGAGCTGAACTTGTACAGAATGGTAAAGATTTCAGAATTCCTCATTTAGTGACATTGTATGATTTGCAAAATGATGAATGATAGCCTGTATGTGGGATACATCATTTTCTCTCTTTCCTTCTAGATAACATTAATGATAGTAAAAATTGATTATCAGAATGTCAACAGTATGATTTAAAGTAAATATTCTTAGTTGCAGATAACCTCATCAAATAGGGATTAGACTATATAAAGATTAATTATAGTAGCCAAACAGTTAGTTCTGGATGATTTCTTTTAATTGATAACCAATGGTTTACAAACTAAAAGTTATCATCTGTGAAATTGGATAAAGAGCTTTACAGCGAGAGTGATAGGCAGAGTAACACTAAGGATATGTAAGATAGACCACTGTCATCTCACAAATAACATTAATAGGGATAAAATAATACATAGTACATGAGTGAAGAAATTAACACATCTTTCCCTATCTATAAGCTTGTCATTTTGTCTTTGAAAGTCTTTGCAGTATTAAAAAGATTTCTCATTTCCCTTATTCAAGCCCCTTTTTCCCTTTGTGTTAATTCCAGTAAGGGGGAAAGGAAAGGAAAGAAAAAAGAAAGGAAGGAAAAAGAGTGGAAAAGATGAAGGGACAAAATAAAAGGCAAAGGAAGGAGGGAGGAGCCAAATGAAAAAATGGAAGAAAATTTTTCTGTGATAGAATAAAATTGCCACAGATCTCTAATCTAGATGATAAAATTAACCTAGTGGACTAATTTTATATCTTCTTTTCCTTTAATCTCACTAAAACATAACTTACCCAACATCTCTGAAGCCCATTTTGAAAAATACTTCAGAAATTTACTTACCTAGTGCTACAATGTTCATTCCATTTTCATATTGTTATTTAAATAATGTGTTATAAAGATTCACTATAGACAGACTTTCTGATATTCAGCCTAACTCTGAATACTATTATTTTAAAAACTAAAAATTCCTGCTTTTTAAATTTTAAAATGTTTTGTATTGCTTTCTCTTGTCTGTCTTATAATTGAATATGTCACCAAACACCAAATGGTTTTATACACTAATAGTTCTAGCACCTTAAAAAAGAGATAAAGTTATTATCCAGGATAAAGTATAAATAAAAAATTTGCTGAATCCTAATCTGACCAGATATGAATTGATACAGACTTCCATTTGTTTGCACCATCACTGTATAAGAGTCCATCTAGTTAAAAACAGAACATAAGCAAAGAATAAATCAATAGGTATCTAGTTATTTATTATTTTGTATTAACATAGAACATAATTACAGTTTATTCTTATACATTATTTGTTTATATAAAAGCCTACCAATTTTATAGCTTGACTGTTTATAAGCAATAAGAAGTCTTTATAGGATCATCCTATCAAGGTAGGCTACTTGTATAATAACTAGAGTTTACAGAGAATCCACAATTCAGTCATTTGAATGACTGGATATTCATCAAGCTTTAGAGACAAAATAACTAATCAAGAAGAAATATGTTTCCTATGTTTTCAGGTCAAAATATTATATCTTCTTTTTTTTTTTCTTTTTATTATTATTATTATTATTATACTTTAGGCTCTATGGTACATGTGCGCAACGTGCAGGTAAGTTACATATGTATAGATGTGCCATGCTGGTGCGCTGCACCCACCAACTCGTCATCTAGCATTAGGTATATCTCCCAGTGCTATCCCTCCCCCCTCCCCCCACCCCACAACAGTCCCCGAAGTGTGATGTTCCCCTTCCTGTGACAATGTGTTCTCATTGTTCAATTCCCACCTATGAGTGAGAATATGTGGTGTTTGGTTTTTTGTTCTTGCGATAGTTTACTGAGAATGATGATTTCCAATTTCATCCATGTCCCTACAAAGGACATGAACTCATCATTTTTTATGGCTGCATAGTATTCCATGGTGTATATGTGCCACATTTTCTTAATCCAGTCTATCATTGTTGGACATTTGGGTTGGTTCCAAGTCTTTGCTATTGTGAATAATGCGGCAATAAACATACGTGTGCATGTGTCTTTATAGCAGCATGATTTATAGTCCTTTGGGTATATACCCAGTAATGGGATGGCTGGGTCAAATGGAATTTCTAGTTCTAGATCCCTGAGGAATTGCCACACTGACTTCCACAAAGGTTGAACTAGTTTACAGTCTCACCAACAGTGTAAAAGTGTTCCTATTTCTCCACATCCTCTCCAGCACCTGTTGTTTCCTGAGTTTTTAATGATTGCCATTCTAACTGGTGTGAGATTGTATCTCATTGTGGTTTGCTTCAAAGAGAATAAAATACCTAGGAATCCAACTTACAAGGGATGTGAAGGACCTCTTCAAGGAGAACTACAAACCACTGCTCAAGGAAATAAAAGAGGATGCAAACAAATGGAAGAACATTCCATGCTCATGGGTAGGAAGAATCAATATCCTGAAAATGGCCATCCTTCCCAAGGTAATTTACAGATTCAATGCCATCCCCATCAAGTTACCAATGACTTTCTTCACAGAATTGGAAAAAACTACTTTAAAGTTCATATGGAACCAAAAAAGAGCCTGCATCGCCAAGTCAATCCTAAGCCAAAAGAACAAAGCTGGAGGCATCACACTACCTGACTTCAAACTATACTACAAGCCTACAGTAACCAAAACAGCATGGTACTGGTACCAAAACAGAGATATAGATCAATGGAACAGAACAGAGCCGTCAGAAATAATGCCACATATCCACAACTATCTGATCTTTGACAAACCTGAGAAAAACAAGAAATGGGGAAACGATTCCCTATTTAATAAATGGTGCTGGGAAAACTGGCTAGCAATATGTAGAAAGCTGAAACTGGATCCCTTCCTTACACCTTATACAAAAATCAATTCAAGATGGATTAAAGACTTAAATGTTAGACCTAAAACCATAAAAACCCTAGAAGAAAACCTAGGCAATACCATTCAGGACATAGGCATGGGCAAGGACTTCATGTCTAAAACACCAAAAGCAATGGCAACAAAAGCCAAAATTGACAAATGGGATCTAATTAAACTAAAGAGCTTCTGCACAGCAAAGGAAACTACCATCAGAGTGAACAGGCAACCTACAAAATGGGAGAAAATTTTCGCAACCTACTCATCTGACAAAGGGCTAATATCCAGAATCTACAATGAACTCCAACAAATTTACAAGAAAAAAACAAACAACCCCATCAAAAAGTGGGCGAAGGACATGAACAGACACTTCTCAAAAGAAGACATTTATGCAGCCAAAAAACACATGAAAAAATGCTCACCATCACTGGCCATCAGAGAAATGCAAATCAAAATATTATATCTTCTTTGTAAGATAAATGTTATATCACAGTAAGTAAAGTCTACAACATGATTAACCTCATATAAATTAATTGGAGAATCTTGAAGATGCTAAATATAATGTTTACACTGATGAAGCTAAATCTAAGGTTTGTCCAGTAATTCCAATTTATCATTTTTCCAAAAAAAATTGACATATCGAATTATGCATTGGATGTTCAAATTCAAATACTTTATCATAAACATTTATCCATTTTCCACTATAATTTCTTTTATATTAATTTGAGCCAAATGTAAGACACTGCAGAAATTGTAGCTTTATATGGTTCAGCCTACTTGTATCATCAAAAACCCTAAGGGGCTTAAATACGAAAGAAATAAAAAGAAAATGTAAAGAAGAATGCTGGCTTTTTTAAAGATAGACAAGTCTCTTTACTTGTGTTGTAAGCAAATTATTTGAAAAAAAATTAGGAAAATCACAAGAAGTATTAACATCCAAATGGCTCTTTCACTTTGAAAAATTTACATAAAGCATTATGAGGTTGAAATAACCAATGTACATGTGACATGTAAAATTATACTTTAACTTAATATTATAATCAGTGAGCTAATGGATGAGAGATTAATAAATTAAGACATTTCACTCTACACTGAATAGTTAAGTATGATTCATGCATAATTCTGGTTATAATTTATAGAGATTAACAATGAATTTGTAAAAGAAGAGATCCTTTATTTTTCTTTGAAATTTGACAATGGCAGGGCCTTGTTACCATCTCATGACTTAACAACCATATTGTGATACTAATGAATAACTTGTGACAACTGACACCTGATACCGCTGTAGCCAAAAACCTAGGGAGCAATCTGGCATAAATTTATTAAGAATGTTAATGTCTATAATTAATTTTAATTCTGAACTGTAAAATTGATACATTTTGCAGGTCATAAAGGTCAATTATCTATGGTGATTTAGGATATTGATACTGAACTGAGAGAAAAAAATGATGAAAACACCACAAATCTCATATTCAGTTTGTTAACTTATAAAATTTACAAAATGTTTAAACCAAATGAAATGTAATCAGATGATTTGAGAAACATTGTCTAGGGAAAGACACTAACAGTACAGAACTTTAAATATTCAAAATCTTCAGTGTAAGGTTGCTATAGTTTGGAAGTCCCCTCAAACCTCATGTTGAAATCTGATCACCAACATTGGAGGTGAAGTCTAATTGGGAGAATCTGGGTCATGAGGCAGATTCCTCCCTCATGAATGGCATGGTGCTGTCCTTGTGATAATCAGTGAGTTCTCACTCTATTAGTTCCTGCAAAAGCTGGTTGTTAAAAAGCCTAGTCCCTCCTCCTCGGTTTCTTGCTTCCTCTCTTGCCACGTGATCTCCACACATGACAGCTCCACTTTGCCTTCCACCATGAGTAGAAGCAGCCTGAGACTCTCACCAGGAGCAGATGCTGGTGCCATGCTTCTTGTCCAGCCTGCAAAACTATCAGCCAAATAAACCCTTTTTTCTTTATCATTTACCCAGTCTTGGATATTCCTTTATAGCAATGCTAAATGAACTAAACCAAAAATCAATATCTAGGAGTTGGGGGGTTGTTAAAGATATCTGAATATTTGAAGGAAGCTTTGAAACTGGGTAATGGACATAGGCTGGATGAGTTTGGAGGACTCAGAAGAAGACAGGAAGATGAGGAAAAGTTGGAAGTTCTTAGAGACTGGTTAAATGGTTGTGACCAAAATGTTAATAGAAATATGGACAGTGTAGCCCAGGCTGATGAGGCCATAGCAAAGTACTTGGCTGCATTGTTTCCATGCTCTAGGTCTTTTGGGAAGGCCAAACTTAAGAGCAATGACATAGGGTATCTAGCGGAAGAAATCTCTAAGCTGCAAAGCACTCAAGAATTGGCATGCCTACTTTTAAGAGCTTACAATCAGATATGGAAGCAAACAAATGACTTAAAGTTGGAATTTATAACTAAAAGGGAAGCAGAGCATAAAATTTTGCAGCTTGGTCATTTGATGGAGAAGAAAAGAGCATTCTTAGGACAGGAATCCCAGGCTGTTGCAGAACAACCACTTACTAGAGAGATTAGTACAGATAAAAGGGAACCAAATGTTAATAGAACAATGGGAAAAAGACCCCAAAGGCATTTCAAAATCTTTGAGTCCATCCCTCCATCACTGGCTCAGAGACCTAAAATAACAGAATGGTTTCAGGGGACAGGCCTGGGTCACAGCTACACTGCACCACCTTGGGATGCTACTCCTTAGGTTTTGACCACCCCAACTCTTGCCATGTTTCAAAGAGCCCTAGGTACTACCTGGGCTGCTGCTCTGGAAGTTGCAAGCCATAAACCTTGGTGGCATTCATGTGGTGCTAAGTCTGTAGGTACCCAGAATGCAAATGCCTTGGAGTGGCAAATTCCACCTAGATTTCAGAGGATATATTGGAAAGCCTGGGTGCCCGGGCAGAAGTCTGTCATGAGGTAGAGCCACTGAGAGAGCCTCTACTTGGGCAGTGCCTAGTACAGCTGTAAAAACAAGGGCACTGCTCTCTGACCACAGAATTATAGAGCCATTGGTAGCATGCACCTTGTATTACTCCATTTTCACACTGCTGATAAAGACAGACCAGAGACTGGGCAATTTACAAAAGAAAGAGCTTATTTAGTTTCATGTGGCTGGGGAGGCCTCACAATCCTGGCAGAAGGTGAAAGGCATGTCTCACGTGGCAGCAGACAAGAGAAGCGAGCTTGTGCAGGGAAACTACCCTTTATAAAACCATCAGATCTCATGAGACTTATTTACTATCACTAGCACAGGAAAGAGCTTCCCCCTGATTCAATTACCTCCCACCAGGTCCCTCCCACAACACAGGGAAATTTAAGATGAGATTTGGGTTGGGACACAGCCAAACCATATCATTCTTCCATAGCCCCTTCCAAATCTCATGTACTCACATTTCAAAACCAATCATGCCTTACCAACAGTCTCCCAAATTCTTAGCTCATTTCAGCATTAACTCAAAAGTCCACAGTCCAAATTCTCATCCAAGACAAGGCAAGTCCCTTCCACCTATGAGCCTGTAAAATCAAAAGCAAGTTAGTTACTTCCTAGATGCACTGGGGATACAGGCATTGGGTAAATACAGCCATTTCAAATGGGAGAAATTGGCCAAAAGAAAGGGGCTATGGGCCCCATGCAAGTCCAAAATCCAGCAGGGCAGTCAAATCTTAAATCTCCAAAATGATCTCCTTTGACTCCATGTCTTGCCTCCAGGTCATGCTGATGCAAAAAGTGGGCTCCTGTGGCCATGGCTTTGCAGGGTATAGCCACCCCACTTGCCTGCTTTCATGAGCTGTCATTGAGTTTCTGGCTTTTCCAGGTGCACAATGCAAGCTGTTGGTGGATCTACTATTCTGGGGTCTGGAGGATGGTGGCCCTCTTCTCACAGCTCCACTACGCAGTGCCCCAGTACAGACTCTTTGTTGGGGCTCTGACCCCACATTTCCCTTCTGCACTGCTGCAGCAGAGGTTCTCCATGGGGGCTCTGCCCCTGCAGCAAACTTCTGCCTGGGCATCCAGGTGTTTCCATACATCCTTGAAACCTAGGCAGAGGTTCCCAAACCCAAATTCTTGACTTCTGTGCACCCACAGGCTGAACACCATGTGGAAGCTGCCAAGGCTTGGGGCTTGCACCCTCTGAAACAACGGCCCAAGCTGTACCTTGGTTCCTTTTGGTCATGGCTGGAGTGGCTGGGACATGCTACTAAGCCCCTAGGCTGCATACAGCACAAGGATCGTGGGTCTGGCCCACAAAAGCATTTTTTTTCCTCCTAAACTTCTGGGCCTGTGATGAGAGGGACTGCTGCAAAGGTCTCTGACATGCTCTGAAGACATTTTCCCCACTGCCTTAGTGATTAACATTCAGCTCCTCGTTACTTATGCAAATTTCTTCAGCAGGCTTGAATTTTTCCTCAGAAAATAAGATTTTATTTTCTATCACATTGTCAGGCTGCAAATTTTCCAAACTTTTATGTTCTGTATCCCTTTTAAAACTGAATGTCTTTAACAGCACCCAAGTCACCTCTTGAATGCTTTGCAGCTTAGAAATTTCTTCTACCAGATACTCTAAATCATCTCTCTCAAGTTCAAAGTTCCATAAATCTCTAGGACAGGGGAAAAATGCCACCAGTCTCTTTGCTAAAACATAACAAAAGTCACCTTTGCTCCAGTTCCCAACAATTTCCTCTTCTCCATCTGAGACCACCTCAGCCTGGATTTTATTGTCCATATCATTATCAGCATTTTGGTCAAAGCCATTCAACAAGTCTCTCGGGAGTTCCAAACTTTCCCACATTTTCCTGTCTTCTTCTGAGCCCTCCAAACTGTTCCAATCTCTTCTTGTCACCCATTTCCAAAGTCACTTCCACATTTTCAGGTATCTTTCCAGCAGTGCCCCACTCTATTTGTACCAATTTACTGTATTAGTCCATTTTCATGCTGCTGATAAAGGCATACAAAGACTGGACAATTTACAAAAGAAAAAGGCTTAATGGACTTACAGATCCACGTGGCTGGGGAGGCCCCACAATCATGGTGGAATTTGAAAGGCATGTCTCACATGGTGGCAGACAAGAGGAGAGAGTTCGTGCAGGGAAACTCTCCTTTATAAAACCATCAGATCTTGTGAGACTTATTCACTATCATGAGAACAGTATGGGAAAGACATCTGTCCCCATGATTCAATTACCTCCCACTGGGTCCCTCCCACAACACATAGGAATTCAAGGTGAGATTTGGGTGGGGACATTGCCAAGCCATATCACTCCTTCAGCCTGAAAAAGCCATTGATGTTTCTTCCCACTCACGAGAGCAGCCACATGGAGTACACTGGGCAAAGCCATTGGGGCAGTGCTGCCTGAGGTCTTGAAACCCAGTCTTTGAACTAGTCCACAGAATGCAGGACATGAAGTTAAGGATTATTTTGGAGCCTTAAAATTTAATGTCATCCTTCCTGGGTTTTAGACTTGTGTGAGGCCTGTTACCCTTTTCTCTTGGCTGATTTATGCTTTTTGGAACAGGAATCTTTTACCCAATGACTGTACAACCTTGGTATCTTGGAAGTAAATAGCTTCTTTTTTGATTTTCTATGAACATAGCTGGAAAAGACTTGTCTCAGATGAAACTTTGGACTTTGGATTTTTGCTAGAACAAGTTAAGACTTTGGGAGATTGAAAAGGAATTATTATATTTTGCAATGTGAGGAGGACATTAGTTTTAGCGGCCCAAGAACAGAGTGCTATAGTTTGGATGTTTGTTCTCTCAAACCTCATGTTGAAATTTGATGTCCACTGTTGGAGATGGGGCTTAATGGGAGGCTTTGAAGCCACAGAAGTGGATCCCTCATGAATAGATTAGTGCCCTCCCTGAAGCAAGACGCAGGGATGAGAGTGAACTGCGGTGAGAACTGGTCATTAAAAATAACCTGGCACCTTGCTCCCTTCTCTCTTGCTTTCTCTTTCACCATGTGAAGAGAGAATTTCTGCACATCTGGCTCCCCTTAGTCTTCTGCCATGAGTGGAAGCAGCCTGAAGCTTTCATCAGTGCCCAATCTTTCAGCCAGTGGAATTATGAGCAAAATAAACCTATTTTTTCTTTATATACCCAGCCTCAGGTATTCTTTATAGCAACACAAATGGACTAAGACAAAGGTTAAAGACATTTTTAAAATTTAAACACCATTGACAACTTTTTTTTTTTTAATTTAAAACTAAATTTGAAGTCTTTCTCTAGAGGGCAGAATTAGCCAGTAATGATGGTTGAGAGAATGATTCAGTGCCTTCTTGTTTAGTCCAGTACTATCACATTTTAGTTGCCGCTGTTGACACCTTGAGACAATCAAAAACAGAATGTGGAAAAATGCTTTATTAAAACTCCATCTTAAATTTCTTTCTCTGAAAGACATACTGAGGTCATCAATGACTCTTGTATTTGAATATTTCCATCCAGCATCTAGAACATTAAATATACCAGGACTTCTAGCTATCTAAAATAATAATCCTTGTATTTCAGGCACTATGGCTTAGAAGATAAGGAAGTGCATTCTATTTCAAAGTTATAATAATGTACAAGATAAATAAGATATTACTAGAGTTATAGCCTACAATGTAATTCATTATTTAGAACCACATAACACTTATTGTGAAATTTCCAAATTCTGTAATGATCAATTTATAAGGTATTGTCAGTATTATTGCATTACAGTAGTTTTCAAGGCTTAACTTTTATATTCCTAGAGTGCTCACTGTGTTGAGTTCATTATAAAGACAATGTTCCAACTTATATAAAGAAAAAGTAGAGGAGACAAATCAACATACTGCCTTCATATTTTGGAACATTTTCTTGCAGTCTTAGCCTATTTGGTGCATTTGTAGTTCTGTATCCTCCCTTAATACTAATTTAATTAGCTACTTCCATATTTTTTAATTTAAATTTTATTTTGTAACTTTAAAAACAAAGTTGAAAAATACTCTTAGGAATGCTTCAAACTCTTGGTTATTATATATTTCTGGTTATAAGACTTTTTTTCATAAACAAAAAGTCTGAAAGAAGATTACACAAACGTGGTAAAAAAAACAAAACAGAAAACACACCTTTACTCACCATTATACAGAGATAAAATTTATAAACTATGTCTCTGGATTCTTATTTATCTTTTCAGAAAGAAGCAATCTATGAGCTATCCTTTCCTCTAGGAATGCTTTGACATTGACATTCCTGACCAGATTTCTGTGACTCATTGCTTCAGTATACTGATCCAGTTTGTGTGGTCATTAGTAAGTCATACTGAATTACTATTTATAAGACAAATTAACATGATAAAAATTAAGTCTCAACTGAGAATTAAAAAATGAATAAAAGAAAAAAATAAGGGATTAGATAATAAATACTACTTAATTCAACATGAATATTCATATTCAGTAAATTATGCTAAAATATTCATGTTAAATAAAATATGCTAAAACATTTATATTTAAAAATATGCTAAAATAAGGTCATTTCAAAGACATTAAAACAAACCGGCCTCCTAGAGCCATTCCAGACTGATGAGGAGAAGCTCATAGATCATTCACCATCCTTTGGTCAATGATATCTTTCACTGATAGTATAAGATATCATCTTTGTATTTTATCTTATTTAAATCTAAAGTCACACATCATAATATATTTCTATGTTAGCCACTTAGTGTAAGTAAAATAGTATATTTATGTTAGAAACTAAAAATTTATCATAACATCCCCCTAATAGGCATGCAATCCTTAAAGTGTGGCATCAACCTTATAAAGGGGAAAACGGATTACCGGCATACATATACACACACAAATATTCATACATCCACAAATTTGGATTCAGACTCATCTGAATTTTCAGCCTTGTGCTTTCCAGTTATACTGTTTCTTCTTTATATGAGAAGGCATAAAAGCATGAATATAACCATTCTTTTTGTGTTTGTTTTTGTTTTTAAACTCTTCTAAAAATAGATTCTTTTAAAAATCCCCTAATTAATAATAGTAATAACCAAGGTATGTACCCATGTATGAGCAAATTATTGTAAGAAACTTCAGAATATTCTGTACCAATGTGTAAACATGTCATTGTAAGAAACTTCAAAATATTCTGAGGTAAACTTACAGTAACAACACCCATAAACTAATGTGTTCTGTGACAACTTAGAAAGCAATTCTTTTTCTGTGTGACATTTCATATAAACATGGTACTTTAATCCAAGTTTTATGATTTATTTACCATTATAATTTATTGACCAACAGATTTTTTAAATAGACCATTTAATAACCATATTACAATATGAATAATATCTAGAACATAAAAATATTCTGACTTTGGAGCTGGAGATCAGCCTGGTCAATATGGTGAAACTCCATCTCTACCAAAAACACAAAAATTAGCTGGGTGTGGTGGTGGGCACCTGTAGTCCCAGCTACTCGGGAGGCTGAGGCAGGAGAATCACTTGAACCCAGGAGGCGGAGGTAGCAGTGAGCCAAGATCGCACCACTGCACTCCTGCCTGGGCGACAGAGTGAGACTGCATCACACACACAAAAAAAAATCATTCTGACTTTGAAATTTAATATTTTACGCCTTTGAATAATGCAGGAAAGTATTTAGAGTATAGATGATGAATTAATTAGTTGATAAGAGCAGCATACTAATGAGATTTTGGTTCCTTTACACTTCATTTAGTTTTGCATATCTTTTGCATATCTCAGAAATATACCCTTAAATCTTAAGATTGTGTGTCTTGGATTTGTATGTGTAATGTGCATGTGTATGTAGGTGTGTGAGAGAGGAGTGAGCACACTGAATTAAGGTAAATGATCCTTATATCAAGAGCTATGGGTACATGTGTTTCTTACACTGGATTGATAGTACTGTTTATTTGAAAATGACATTTAACCATATTGCTTGTTAATTAAGTTACAACATCCTCTAAATCTAAAGTCTATTACGGTCTCCATTATATCATGTACAATTCTATAATTGATAAAATAATTTTGGTGGGTCTTTTCAGCAAATTTACCAGTGCTGATTCCAGGAATTAAACCTACTTATTCAATTGCTGTCCTGTGGCCTCAAAAAAAAAAAAAAAGTCACTAAACTGCAATGCATCTTACTAACTTGATATAATAAAAGCATCATATGTGTATCATAGAGCAGCTATAGTAAAACAAAACATTTTCTTCCATTTTGGAAATTATTAAGAAACCAAATTTGATAGGTAGAGTGAATCCATGGGGAAAGCTCAGATAAAACAGTAAAACAATACAGATAGTGCTGCTCTGTAGAATTTTGATCCTGTTAAAATTTCTCTGCAGAATGTTACATAACTATCACATTACAATAGCTACATTGTGTGACAAATGGAGAGTATATCTGTTTCAAGCATGCAATGTCATATTAAAAGACTGATGCTTGGCCATTATTCAGGCATCTCATTTCTCTCCTCAAAGTTAAAACACATATGTCATGATATTACTATTAATATTTCATGATTATACCACTTTTTCCTAATAAAATTATTTAGCATTGACTATGTCTAATTTTTACTTACCTAAAATTTATTTACACAAAATTTTATTTTGATGTTAATGTGATTAATCAAATACTATTTTGCTATGCCATCATTACTACTGATTACAGCATTTGCAAATGTCTAAGGTAAGTCATTACAAGGAGGCCATTTTCAGGCATTTCTACTGTACCACAACGGTGGTGGGTTTGCTAACATAAATTTGTAATTTGTTAATGTAAACTAAAATGTTTTAAGAGAACACTTCAGTTCAATCTATATAAGCATGATGATTTATAGTCAGTGAGCTATAGCAAAACAAGAAGGTAAGAGGCTTTAGAGAGAAGAGACTGGTGAGGTGGAAGTACATGGATGAGAAGAGCAGTAGAAAACCAAGAAAGTTAAATCACAATCACGTGAGTTTTTAATCTTAAAATCAATGTTCTTGAAACAGTAAACTGTAGAAAACGTTCTCTTTTCCACTAGGAAGTGGAAGAAATGCAGGAGGAAAAATGTTTACAAGTTACTGGGCATTCCAATTGAGAAGAAGAAAATAGTGCTCCTTTTTTCTGCCTCTAGAGTAGAGGTGTTACCCATCACTATTGTCAAACCCTGTGGTCCAGTTTAATGAGTGCTCTCCTGAGTGGCTTTGATTAGCAAGATATTATTTAAGTAAGTCTTCCTTCCTTTCTAGAGTATGATTCATGAGCTTTACAGAGAAGTTCAAATGCTTATGAGAATTCCATGCAATAAATGTGTGTGTGTGTGGAAAGGAACAAAGAATTGATGTTGGTGAGGAGGCAGTAGACAAGTGAGCAAACACAAATAGAGATAATTAGTAACAATGAAAGATGAAATAATGACTACAGGATGAGTGGAGTTAATTAATTTTCCCTATTTCAGGCTTTAGCACCATTTGGCTGGAGAAAATATACATGGTTCAAATGACAGTAAAATAGTTTTAGTCTGTTTAAGATGCATTTATTCAACAACTATTTATTACCTATGGTATTTCAGGCATTGTGATCTCGGATAAACTTACTTTTCAAACTTTCTGATAAACATGAGTTTTAGGACTTCCAAACATCCTGATAAACATGAATTTTAGCTCTTTTGCTTTTTTTTTTGAAACAGGGTCTTATACTGTTGCCTAGTGAGTGCAATGGTGTGATCACAGCTTACTGCATCCTGGAACTCCCCTGCTCATGCCCTTCTCCCACCAGCCTCCTCTGCTTTTTGTACTTAGTATCTTGTGAGTTCAATTTGTGAAAAATGTATAAAAGGTGGATGGAACGTTGTAATAAAAAAAACCCATGTAACTTAAAAATACACGAAGAAACTTTGAATTCAAATGTTTTACTTTGGAAATCAGACAGAGAAGCATTCCTACAGGACTACATTTTCTCTTTGAAAGAACACCTGCTCAGCCCATTTGCCACACCTGAGAGATGCCTAGGCTATTTACATGTCACGTTAACAATTTCAAAGATCTACAACCACCATAGGGATCAAAATTCTTTCCTGAGGCATTTTTTCAAAACAAGATTTATATCTACTAATTATTATGTAAGAAAATATTAATTGGGGAAGTAGTTGAAAGTATTGTAATTTCTCGTCTAGTTTCTATTTGAGGTTCCAATATGAAAAACACATCAGTGGAAATTTGGAATGATTTGTACCAAGAAGAAAAAAAATTGTCTTTACTGCAAAAATAATATAATATGAAAACAAAGATTATAACAATTATTACACATCATTTCATCTGTTGGCACCTAGGCCTTAATGCTTAAGAAGAAACACTTCAATACTTTTTGGTTGTTTATTTTTACTATTTTAAACAACTTGCTTTCAGATACTGTGATTAACAATGTTTTGGTTCAATAATCTTAATACTATGTTCAGAATTATTAGTTTAATATCAGCATAAGTTAGTTTATAATTAATACTCCAGGGGCGATTTTGTGGTCTTACGCAAAAAGTAAGATGATGAATGCATTTATGCTCTTTTCAACTTGGATTCTTTTTCCCAAAATTAGTAGAACTCTGTACTCTTCTTATTGCCTTAATTTGAGTAGACCAAATGGCAGCTACCCAGAGAATACCAAAGAATCCATAATAGAAAAAGAGATAGGTACAATACACTCTCTCAAAAAAAAAAAATAGCTATACCTGGAACTATAAAACTGGCACTAAATATTTTATAAGGAATATAAGAAAGACATAAGCCTTTTTAGAAATATATCCAATAAAGACAATGCTTAAAACAAACTGAAGAATTACAAAAAAAACATGTAGACTAAGAATTACAAAAATCTTGAAAACCAATATAGGACACAAACATTGAGAGACACAACAGAATAGCTAATGCATTTGGAAATCACAAGAAATAAACCCAGAATTGGTCAAAAAGAAGGCAACATCCCTACATATACCAGAACAAGTTTTACTGCAATTTCTTAGTAAAAAGGGAATCTGGAAACCCACTGTTACACATAATTATGTTCAGTTGATTGCAAAGTAAAATTTATAGTTTTCATTCCATAATGACTAAACATAAACATAATTCTTTATAGATTCCTAATAAAATAATCTTCCCAGGCATATTTGCAATGATGACCCCTGTGTTATTATTCTAGCCAAATTCTGGTGCCAGGAGTAGGAAGACAAAATAAGCAGATACTTCTCACAGACTATTGTTTTTAACAAGGCTTATTTTTGTTTGGGTGCTCTACTTATTACATATGCATGCCTGATCTCTTGTGAAACTAAAGCCTTATAGGAATGTCAAGGTTAGAAGTGAGGCTCTGTAATTTTCCATTAGTCATCAGTTAGTAGATTCAAGCAGCAGAGAGTGTCTTTTGATCGGTTTACCTAGCTGGTGCCAAAGTCTGTTCAAATGTCCCCTAATGTTACTTACTTTTATATTTGTGACTCAAAGTACTACTGCCAAGTATTCTATGAGCTTTTCAAAATATTTCAATAAAAATAGGTTTGCAAATGTAACAGGAATGATTATATTAAGGAAAAAGTTCAAATAAATCTATAAACGAGTGGGGAAAAATGTACTTCCATGTAGATCATTAATTCTTAATAATGAGGATAATAAAAGTAAGACACTGATGATATACTTAACATTAGCTATGGAAAAATGATTAGCCAGTAAAAACACACAAAACACCAATTTGCATGATGAGCACATTCCGAGCAAAACGTAGAGCAGGAATGAACCACAAAGGCAGGAAGAACAAGCCAGGAAAGTCTGAAGAAGAACAAGGATTGCAGAATCCTGGCAAAGTGTTTACAGTTGGATTCTCTTGCAGAAGACATCAGTACCCACTTAAATAGCCATTTCGGCAAAACTCTGGCCCATATGCCTAGGGTCAGGCAGTGAAGGGGTAAAACCTACAAAATGTGACCAGCTAAACAAAAGGGTACACTTGTGTGGAATTAATCCACCAAGTCTGCAGGACACAATTCTCATTTTTTTTTTCTAGTGTCTAACAGCATTCTCAAATTCCTTCTTCCAAGTACGTCATAACTGCTATTATCATCTGATATCAGCTCTTTAAAGCTACTGCAACTTTGTCTGTTGGTTCCTAGGAATCAGTCTGTGTCTACTGTCTGTTTCAAAATTTTGGATATCACACATGCCCACTTTCTGTCTTCTGAGTCTCTTTGTCCAGTTATTCTTAAAATAAATCGGAAAATGACTAATAGTAAACATGAAAGAGAATTTAAGACAGATAACAACATTTTCATGATATTTACTACATGTATTCTATTTAAAAGTGATATCAAAATTATTTACGATCAGATCAAGCCAGGTATACAGGAGAAAATACAGCTACCCAAATATAGAGTCAAAGAGTCAAGTTCCATTAATTATTCACCCCTTTATTTTATTTTTCGTAGAGGTGATTTATTTCAAATTATAGTAATGTTAACATGTATTTCAAAGCCAACGTATCATTTCTCTATTTTATGAAATGATATTGTGAAGATACGGCAATGAATGATACAGACACAAAGACACAAAAAGGGACTTTAAAACTTACCCAGGTACTCAAGGTCAGAAGAGGCAATAGGCACAAATTCCAGGAAAACCATTTGGGCAACAGAGATCAGAAAAGAAAGTAAAAAACCTAGGCAACATAGGCCAACCAAAGGCAAATCTTGTACACGATTAAAATTTAGAACCCAAGTCTGAATATTAATGGAAATTATAGGATACCAACATCAAATAGGGCCCTGAACTAATGAATTGGATTTGTAACTTTATTGTTCAAGGAAAAGAAAGTAAAGAGTTTTGAGCCTCATAAATGTAAGCCAAGACAAATCAGAACCTCTATGCTGAAAGCCAATGTAAGATAAAGAGGAAAAAAATAGATTCTAACACTTTCTCTAAGAATAAATTTTTAATAGTTTATTGAAGTGTAACTTACATATAATAAACTATGTATTTTAAGTGATCAATTCAATGAGTTTGAGCAATTGCCCGCAATCCTATAACTGTCACCCAAAACAAAATGAAGAATACTTATACAATCCCAGAAATTTCCCTTATGCTCATTTTCCTGTCAATTTCTACCTCTACCTGAGGCAACCACTTTCTGCTTTCTATAACCAAGTATTTATTTTGCCTTTTCTGGGAATTCATATAAATAGAATCACATTATATGAATTCTTTGGCATCTAGATTTATTTGCACAACAAAATGTTCTTGAGATTTGTCCGTGTTGCTTATACCAGTAGCTCCTTTTTACTTATGAATAGCATTCCATTATATAAATTACGAATGTGCAAATGTATGTTACCTTGCTTATCCCGTTGATGGATATTTGGTGTCTTTTTTTTTCTCCAAGTTATGGCTAAGTATAAGGCTGCTGTGAGTACTCATGTACAAATCTTTTTGTGGACACATTTGATGTCCTTGTAGATCTCTGGGTCTAGAATGCATGTGTTTATAAGAAACTGCCAGTTCTCAGCTGGGTGCAGTGGCTCATGCCTATAATCCCAGCACTTTGGGAGGCCGAGATGGGTGGATCACCTGAGGTCAGGAGTTAGAGACCAGCCTGGCCAACATGGTGAAACCCCATCTCTACTAAAAAATACAAAAAAATTAGCCGGGCATGGTACTACTCAGGAGCCTGAGGCAGGAGAATTGCTTGAACCCGGGAGGCGGAGGTTGCAGTGAACCAAGATCACTTCACTGCATTCCAGCCTGGGTGATAAGAGCAAAATTCCATCTCAAAAAAAAGAAAAAAGAAAAAAAAAAAAGAAACTGCCAGTTCTCTAAAGAATTCATTTTTACATCTCACTAGCAATACATGAGTATTTTAAATTATTCCACACGTTTATCAGTGAAATTTCCATGTACCGCATGCCCAGTTTCCCTATAACAGCTTACATTAGTATGGTACATTTGTTACAATTAATGAACCAATACCGATACATTGGCCATACTTTATTCTGATTCCCTTAGTCTGTACTTAATATACTCTTCCTGTTTCAGGATTCCATCCAAGAAGTATTATTACATTTAATTGTCATGTCTCCTTAGCCATGAAACTGTGACAGTTTCTCAGACTTCCACTCTTCCACTCTTTTTGACGACCCTCACAGTTTTGAAGAGTACTGGTTATTTTGTAAAATAATTTGGTATTCTGTAAAATGTCCCTCACTTGGGATTTGTCTAATGTTTTCCTCATGACTAGATTGGGTGTGATGGTTAATTTTATATGTCAATTTGGGTGAGTCATGGTGCCCAAACCTGTAATCAAACATTATTCTGGATGTTTCTGTGTGGTTTTGCTTGGATGAAGCTTATATTTAAATCAGTGGACTTTGAGTAAAGCAGATTGCCCTCCAATAATGTGGGTGGGCTTCATGCAATCAGTAGAAGGTCTGAATAGAACAGAAGTCTGACCACCCCACAGCAAGAGGCAATTCTGCTAACAGATGGCTTTTGGACTTCAACTGTAACACTGGCTCTGAGTTTCCATCCTGACTGCCTTTGTACTGGAACGCTACTCTTTCCTGAATCTCCAGCCTACCAGCCTCCCCCTTCAGATTTTGGACTCACCAAGCCTCCATAATCATGTGTGCCAATTTCTTAATATAAACCTCTCTATCTTTCATACACAGACACAGACACACAAACAGACACAGACACACACACATTCTATTGGTCTATTTCTCTGGAGAATCCTAACCAATCTTAGGGAGGAAGACTCAGAAATCTTGGGGAGAATCCTAACCAGTCTTGGGGAGGAAGACTCAGGAAAAAAAAAAGGTGCCATTCTCATCACACTATATCTATGGTACATAATATAAACATGACTTATCCCTGTTGTCAACCTTGATTATCTGGCTGAGGTAGTATGGGTCAATTTCTAAACTGTGTTTACCATTTCCCCGCTTTGTATACTGTGCTCTTTGGAAGGAAATCACCATATGCAGCCCGGACTTAGGAAGTAGGGAGTTATGTTCTGCCTCCTTGAGGGTGTTATATTTACATAAATTATTTGGGGCCAGGTGCAGTGGCTTATGCCTGTAATTCCAGCAATTTGGGAGGCTAAGGTGGGAGGATCACTTGAGACCAGAAGTTTGAGACTGGCCTGCACAACACAGTGAGACCTCATCTCCACACATACAAAAATAATTTTTTAAAAAAATTAGCCAGGTGTGGTGACACACACCTGTGGTCCTAGCTACTCCAGAGGCTGAGGTGAGAGGATTACATGAGCCCAGGAGGTCAAGGCTGCAGTAAGCCATGATCTTGCCACTGCACTACAGCCTGGGTGACAGAATGAGATCTTGTCTCAAAAAAAAACTATATATTCGGAATTCTCCTACATAGGAGATTTGTCTATTTCCCCCCACTCATTTCCTCAGTCATTTTTATTCATATCGGTAAGAACTCATGGATGTGTATAATTTGGGTTATCATCCAATACCACTTTATTTATATCAATATTATTGCTCAAAGTATACCAGTTTTGGCCATTGGGAGTTCTTTCCATTGCCTCCTGTGTCCCTTTGACAGACCCTCATTACTCCCAGTTTCTGTGAGTTGTGTGTATGCATTGAGTTTGCTAATATTTTATTAACATATTTGCACCTCCATTTTCTTTTCTGATAATATATTTATCAGGTTATGATTTCAGGGTTATGCTGCTTCATTGAATAAGTTAAGAAATGTTCCCTCCTCTATTTTTAAAAGGAGTTATTCATTTATTTAAGATTGGTATTATTATACTTCTTCACTTAATGTTTGATATAATTCACTGGTAAAGCCATCTGAGATTGAGTTTTCTTTGTGAGAAAGTTACAATCACAAGTTCTACCTCCTTAATAAAAACAGGGTTGTGCAGATTTTTCTATTCCTTTGTCAATTGGGCAAGCTATATTTTTCAAGATATTCATTCATTTTTATCTAAGCTAATGAATTTATTAACACAAAACAGAGCTTCTCTACCTCAACATTATTGGTATTTGGGGCCAGGTAGGTCTTTGTTATGATAGGATAGTGTGTATTACAGGATGCTTAGCAGCTTCCTTGGCCTGTGTCCACAAGTTGTGTAGTAACTTTCCTCCCGGCTTGTGACAACCAAACCATTTCCAGATATTGCCAAATATCCCCCCTGGGAAAAATTACCCCCATTTGAGAGCTACTATCGTAATGTTATTCATAATATCCCCTTGTTATGTCTTTAATGTTTGTAAGATTTGTAATGATGTCTCCTCTTCTTAAAATGATATTAGTAATTTGTATTTTCTCCACTATTTCTTTGTTAGGGGTTTGTGAATCTTTTCAAAGAACTGACTTTTGACTTTAATTTCTCTATCTTTTATTTCATTAATTTCTGCTTTTATATTTATTTCATTTCTTCCAGTTGGATTTTGTCTTCTCTGTTGTTTCTTAATGTAGACACTTAACTAGCTTACTGTAAACCTTCATTTTTTATCGTAGGCATTTAATATTATAAATCTCCATTTTACTGGTAATTTGGGTGCATCCAACAAATTTTGATAGACTTCTTATTATCATAGAGTTCAAAATATTTTTCATTTTACTTGTAATTTCTGTGACTCATGAATTACTCAGATGCAAAATACTTAATGTCTATATATTTTGGTATTTTCTAGACAATTTTCTGCCACTGATTTTTATTTTTGGCCATGGATCACATACTCTATGATTCTGATCTTTTGAAATTTATTGAGACTTCTTTTTTGTGTGCTGTCATCTGATTAGTTTATCTTGTTGGGTGTTCTTCGTGCAGTTGAAAAAAAATCCTGCTTTTTAGTTGATGGATATCATATTCTATGAACTCAATTATATCAAGTTAGTGGATAGTGTTAATTAAATCTTCTAAATTTACCTGATTTTTATTATTCTATCAATTACTTATTATAGACTTGACTATTTCCCCCATTTAAGTCTGTTAAGTATTTCTTTGTGTTTTATACTTGTTACATATTCTTAAATAATGAAGACTTTTATCATTATGAATGTGCTTAATATCTCTGGTAATACTATGTGTCTTGAGGTCTTACTTTTCTGATATTAATATGGTCATATCTTTCCTATGCTTATTGTTTTCATGGTATATTTTCCCCATCCTTTTATTTTATGCATTTTTTTAAAAAGTTTGCCTTCAGTCAGCCTGGGCAAAATAAAGAAATCCTGTTTCTACAAAAAGTAAAATAATTAACTTGGCATAGTGACATGTGCCTGTAGTCCCAGGTACTTGAGAGGCTGAGGTGGGAGGATCACCTGAGCCCAGGGAGATCTAAGGTGCAGTAAGCCATGATTGTGCCACTGTGCTCCAGCCTGGACGACAGAGTAACATCCCATCTCAGGGAAAAAAAAAAAAAAGTTTGCCTTCAATAACAAATTACTACTTAAAAATGTAAGAACGCTGCAACACTATAATTCTATTTACATTCTCTCCTACACAATATGGCTTCATTGGCACGTATTTTACTTCTACATATGTTCTAAACCCAAAATATATGGTTATTACATTCACTTTAGTCAATAATCTTTTAAATATATACATCTCTATAGATAAATATGTAGAGATATGATATATGGGATACACATAGAATGAAGACAATACAAAATATTTCTGTATGTTTATTTATATATCAGGACTTCCATCTGTTGTCATTTCACATTAGCGTAGAGTTTCTAGACATTCTGCTGGAGGTGTTCTGGAATAAATTTGCTCAGCTTCTGTCTGTATGAAAATAGCTTTCTTTTGCTTTCAATTTTTTTTGCTAGACATTGAATTTAAATTGATATATTTTATGTTCTTAGACACTTCAAATATGCTATTCCATTTTCTATGGCCTCCATCACTTTTGATATAGAAATTAGTAGTGATATTATTATTGTTTCCCAGTATGTAATGTACATCTTTCTTAAGACTAATTTTAGGATTTTTTTTATTTGCTGTTTCCCTAGGTTTAGTGTTCTTTAAATTTGTTTTTTGTTTTGTTTTGTTTTTAGGATTCACTGAATTTCTTGAATTATGGATTTACATATTCAGTCAGTTTTGGAGATTTCTAAGTTTTTATCTTTTCAATATTCCTTCTATCCCCTTTCTGCTCCTTGGATTCCAAGTACATATATGCTAAATGATTTGATATTATCCTATAGATATCAGATGCTCCCTTCCATTTGTCCTTGATTTTGCTCTTTATATTCAGTTTATATAATTTCTACTGACTGTCTCAAGTTTACAGGTTTTTTCCCTCTGTTATGTCCAATTTGGTGATAATCCTAAAAAGTGAACTTTTTACTTCTAATGTTTATTTCTAATATTTCAACTTGCTTTTTATACATAGTTCCCATCTTTTTGCTAAAATTCCCTGTCTGTTCATGCATGTTTTCCATTTTTTATACAGACGCTTTAACATATTTATCAAAGTGATTTTAAAGTCTCTGTCAGATAATACCAAATCTGGGCCACTTCTGTATTTTCCCCTATTAATCATTTTCTCTCTTGACCATGGCTCACATTTTCTTGCTCCTTCATGTCTCATAATCTTTATTGTATACTAGATATTGTATAAAAGAAAACAGTAAATAATATGTACCTCAAAAAACATCTTGCCATTTTTTCTATCAAAATTATTGTTTGGAAGGCTGAATCAAATCTTTCGACAATGAGTCAAAAACCCACATTCTGGGTTTTGTCGAAGTTTCGATTCAGTTCACTATTGCTTTCAAATATGCTTGAGTTCTTGGCACTGGCAAAATCTCAAGATTAATGTGCACCTACTAGCTCATACCACCAAACTGTTCAATACTTTCTTAGCTCAAACACCTAGCTTCCAATATCTCCACAGGTTGTTCTGTTTACTCTCCAGTCTTGCCTGTCTTTTCTGTGCCTCAGGGGAATTCTGGGCAGCCTGCCACCCTGCCTCCAGCCTTCACAGAGCTGCTGCAGTACACTGGTTAAAAGCCTAGAATCTGCAAAGAAATTTCTCTCAGCAATCATGCCCTACCCCATGCCTTTAACATATGACATTTGAGCACTTAATAAAGACCTTTGAGAGAGAATTGGAGAGTGAGTGCACACTTATTCTATCACTGGAACGACATGAGATTGTAATGTATCATCCTGGTCCACACACACGGGTGTCATTCGGCAGGTCTCCCTTCGGCCCTGTTTATGGTGCATTCCTCCTTCTCCCACTGTTTTGTAGGTGATTAAAGCAACTATAATTCTATTCTCTCTTAGGAAGCTCTCCTTATCTTTTGGATTTAAGTTTACTTAAATTTGCATCCTCATTTCTTTGATGTTTTTTTAAACCTTTTTTTTTTAAAAACAAAACAAAACCTTCTCTAGCTTCTGTTTGTTGTAAAGAAACAGTCTTTTATAACATAAATCCTAATTGGACTCTGTGTTTTTCTTATTTTATATTCGGAACACCTCCTCAAGGATTTCTGGACCCAATTCTCTTTTCAGCAGCAGTGATGATCACTTAGAAAAAGAGTGAAAATACCCTCTTTTCCCCCCCCAACCAGTTAACTTTACTCACCGTCATCACTTATCTTTGTGTAGTAAAAGTTGAGGACAGAATTCACTCTTCCAAATTTAATACAGATATTCATGCCACAGTGGTTAATAGTTGTGGCTTTGCAGTCAAAATATCCGAGTTCTAGTTGCTAGCTGTGTGGCCATGTGCAAGTCATAATACCTAGGATCCTCTATTTCCATTGTTTGAAATAAGATATGGGATAATAACAGAACTTAATCTATAGCATTTCTATAAAAATTAGATGATATAAACTACTTTACACAATGCCTGGCACAACAAATTCATTCATTCACCAAGTGTTATCGAACTCCTAAAATTATTCTCACTAGAAATTATGACAAAAACCCTATAAAAGATGATTTGAATATTTGGGAAAGAAAGTTTTAACACATGGGAAGAGATTAGCTCCATGCAGGTGTGAAGCAAGATGAATGAGACAAGAGGAAATATAGAAGATCCTGCCTAAAAAGGAGTACAGAGACATAAGCAAGAGTTTCAGATAAGTAAGTTATTTGCAGAATTTAATAAAGATCTCTGCTTTTAAAATAAACGGAATGACAAAGTTGAGTCAATAGAGTGAGGAGTTTACTGCCTGTGAATGTAAGTCAGGTGGCACAGGGGGAAATGGTAGTTTTACTAATGGTAGTTTTGCTATGTATCTGGGGCACTATCTCTGAAAATCAGCCAGAAAAACTTCAATCTTTTCAATCCCAGGTTTCCAATGTAACCTAATCAGGTTTCTAACATAATCTGACCAGCATAACAGTGAAAGGGGGTGAGCTGAGAGAGACTTATATATTAACATTTGACAAATTATATGCTTCAAAATAATTATGTTCCTTATCTGCTTATAATTTTTAACAGCTAATTTCTAGAAAAGTAATTTTTGCAAAATTTTTAGTTATGGCTGACTGCTATTAGGATTTGGCTGATTTACCATTAAAGGAAATAAAAGAGAATTGAAATGAGAGATAAGGCTGTTTTCAAGATTTAGTACAACCTAGAGAAATCTCTTAGCTTCAGCATCATACTAAATATAACCAGAAATCATTAAGAAAGAATGTTCTTCTATTCAAACTTATCCCAGACTGTTAAAATCACTGGCCTTTATATCTGGTAGCACCTAGACCAGTACTGAACTCAGAACTCAAGAAATCATTGTTAATCAAATAATTGGAAGCTTTTCAGAAAATTTTCCTTTCAAAATGTGCTTTGATGAAAAATAAGGGCATAGGAACACATGCACCAAACATTCAATATCTGTCTTTAAAGTACTTCCTTGTTATATGGATGATAAATTTGTAATCATAATATCTAATATTTACTGATTGCCCTGCAGGTATCAGCTTCCATCTATAACCTTTTGAGATAGACATTATTACTATCTTCATTTTGCAGATAATAAAATTTAGGTATAAAGAAGGCTAAGTATTTTGCCCACTCTTACAGAGATTTTGTATATCTCTGTCAGGCTGGGCTCATTTTCAGGCCATATGGCTCCTAAGGCTGTGTTCCCAACCCTGCTACTAAACTGCTTCTTACAGCAACATTCTCCTAGGAGGACTTATTCCTATGTGAATTCCAGGAATTTGGATAAGAAACTGTGCTATATGGCCAGCACGTTTTAAGTTAAATGATAAGGTTGAGAAAATACTAAATACTCCCTTAAGAATTAAAGAAAAAAGTAACCTTTTCACTTAAGAATAATACATGTTACATAATAGAACCATTTGCCAATTTAACAATAATAAAGAAAAAATGTCCATGCTCTCAAACTACAGGCAATTGTTTATATTTTGTATATTTCTTTCCATTTCAAGGCAGATATGTAATATACATTTATATCTATATGTTATCTATATGTGAATATACTTTATATCCTATTACAATACCTCATATCCTATACTTTGCATCCTGATTTTAATTTTATATCACTCTGCGTATAACATCCTTATAAGATGGTTTTTACTGGCTTTATAAAAACTCAGTAGATGGCTATTCCATAATTTTAAAAACTCAGTAATTCCAAGGGGAACATCATATCTCCACAGGTGGACTGTCAATAATTTTGAGAAAAATTATCCCCCATGATTCTGATTTGTTTTAACCAACCTATTAATTTCGAAATTTCAAAATTTCAAAATTTCAAATTTCAAAATTAACAATGTTAATGGAAGACACCCTGACCCTCCCCTGTGGAAAATATGGGCTAAATAAAAGGGATTGAAAAATAATGATTTTATCAATGTCCCTTGTTGGACATTCAGTTTATTCAAATGGACACACCTCATACCCAAATCTTTTTAGAGTTCTCATTAGGTTTAGGATACTTCTGAAAGAGTGGAATTGCTGGGCCAAACGATGTGAACATTTTAATAGTCTTGATACATATTGACTGTCTGCCAGAAAACTTAGGAGTTTTATCTCCGACAACATTGTATGAGAAAGCTCATTATCTCACATATGGATCTACAGTAATCCTTTTAAACATTAAATTGTATATTGTTCTGACTTGTATTTCCTACTTTTACATAGCTTCATTTCCCAATTCCTGTTAGAAGAGAGAAATATATGACTCTCACTTCCTTGCTCCTGTGACTAACAATGCCTACCATTCATTAAACGTTAAACTCTCCGCAGGCAATGAGACTAGAGTGCCCTTAATATTATTACCGGCATCTCATTGATCCCTCAAAATGACTCTTTGTCGTTGTTCTTATCTTCTAAGTGAAATGACCTAGACGTTGGGGGAGGGCAGCCCCAACCCACAGCGAAGAGCTTAAGTACTGGAATCCCGGACGGGATCTCACACACCTGTAACTAGCACCAGAGTTAAGGGGTGGGGAGGGGCAGCGTGGGCAAAGCAAAACGAAACCGAACAAAAACAAAAACTACAGCCTTGCCGCTTGCTGTTTCCTTCTAGTTGGCAAGTTTCCAAATTAAAATAGAAGTAGCTTTGCTGCTGTCAGCGGCGTGTGTACAGACCAGTGTATTCCATTCCTAGGGACCAGAGTGTCAGCGACAACTCGCATTGCGTGAGCGAGGAGGCTGCTCAGCTGAAAGCTGAGGCAGATGGTGCACATTTATCCCCTTTGCAAAAGGAAATGGTCTGACATGGGAAAAGGAGGAGCGACTGTTCCTAGGTAATTCGTGGCTAGAGTGGACACTCTACTTTGAAGTCTGGGGGACACGAAGGTAATGAAACCTGAAGAGCGCACAATTTCACACGATCGACGCCTCTAGGCTCAAGCAGGAGGAAGAAGGGCGCATGCGTCACGCTCACGCCAGGGGCACCCCCGCCCCTCCGGGAGCGCTCTGCGCAGGCGCGGACGCAGGTTACAGCAGCGCTTGGCCTCTGCTGATGCCGTCGTTGTCCTACCCCTCCCCCGTCCCAGCTCTGCGGCGGCCGCGCGCTCCAGGCCGGTCGCTCCACGCCCCCGGCTCCCGGGACTGTGGACTCCACGACCGTGTCCTCGGCCCTGTCCGCGCCGAAGCAGCCCGGGACTGCGCAGCGCCCCGCGTGCCGGTGAGCGACCCCGGACGTGCAGTCCCCAGGTCCCCTTCCGGAGCGAGGCTGAGCGGCTGCGCCGCGGCTTGAGCCGGGCCTGACAAGGAGGGGAGGCCGCTGGGGTGCTGGGCCCGCCGCAGGTACGGCGGCGGTCAGGGCTCATGATCGAGTTGCTCTGTCGCCTCTAATGAGGCCCAGCCAGGGAACACCCGGCTTCGGCCCAAGCCCGGCCTCTAGGTTGCCTCTAGGCCCTCACACCTTGAGCGCCAGGTGGCCCTCTTGCTTTTGCTGTTGGTGAATTTTCTTGCCGTGGTGCCGGGATCTTATTTTTCAGCTTTACAGAGTAGGCTTTGTGTTAGGTGTTGTTTGCGGAGCTTTTCAAAGACGCTGGTTTCGTTAGTTCTCAAGCCCTTTTAGAACTAAAACCAGTGTCTACACAGAAGATCAGGAGCCATTTAAATTGGAGTGCTGTGATATATGTTTTCCTCTCCAAACTGAGTCTGATATCCATGTTGGCTTTCAGTAAAGTAAGGAACCACTATAATAACATTGAGCCCAGAGAGGTTACAGAAGAGGGTCTAGCACCCCTTTTTTAAACCATTGAGTCTCCAAGAATAAAAGTGGTTAAACTTGTCAGTTCTCTAAGGAAAATCTAGTAGAGAAGGCAAGGGATGCCCAGTTTCTCACAAAGTCTGGCACTTGTCCGAACACCTACCTAAAGCAGAATCGATCATGGCAGCTATTAGATTAGGACAGAAAACAGACTCAAACGGAGAGCCACTTGAGTTTGCCTGTGTCTTTTTTCTCAACGCGCTCCAGTTAAGATGCAGCTTACAGCCTGGCTGTGTTGACTGAGATCCCAGAAAGGGTGCCCTTAAGGCCTTGCTGATAAGGCCCAATGATCCCAATTCATCTAGTGTTCCGCATAGACCCCAAGGTTACAGTGTGTGGGGACAGTGATGTTAAGTCTTCCCTAACCTACCTGTGGCTGGCAGGTGTTGATTTGACTGGGGTATTGTGTCATTGAGCCAAATTAAGACAATGATTTTTTACAAGTCATAAATCATTTGTATTTTTGATGTGGGCAGTGATTTTTATAAATACATAGATTTTTTTTTTTGAAAGTGAAAATCTCATTTTACAATTTGTTTGCATGCCATTTGTATAGTTTTTTTAATTCTGTTTATTTGAGTGACAGCAACAAGTGGATGGCATGCGAATTTTATTTATTTATCTTTGTATTTATTTTGTATATATTCATGGGGTGCAAGTGCAATTTGCTACATTGATACACAACATCCTGGTGAAGTCAGAGCCCTCAGTGCATCCAGCACTGGAGCAACACATTGTACCCACCAAGCAGCCTCCTATAAGGCATGCCAATTCTAGAAAGTAAAATTTTCTTCATACTCTAGGATGAATTGACTTACTTGGAATGTCTGTTTTGTTTAATCAAATAAGTAAGAATTTTTGAAAGAAATAGTATTTCTGTCTGAATGTAATCTATTTTTAGGAACCGACAAAAGACATATCAAATTTAGAAGGAGTATAATTATGTTATTTTTAAGTTTTACTTTTTCACTTTATTTTTTCTCAGGATATAAGCAGGAAAATACCAGCAGGGTGTATTATATGACTATTAAGTTCTTTTCAGCTTTAAAAGGGTATGACCTTAAGTATAAAGTTACTTCATTATCTACCTGCAGAAGTTATTTTTGTGTAGGCACTAGTACTAATTATTTATTTCTACTTAGATTTTTACATTTGTATTGTTATTTTGATACTCTTATCCTAAAATTTTTGAAGTTAGTGTTCTAAATTTTGCTTTGTATTGGTAAATTATATTTAATATTTTGGAACATTGGCTTCATAATTTTAACTCTCAACTGTTGAATAAAAAAAAACTGCATGATTTTGGAATTTGGGGGCTTTTTATTGTTGTTGCAAGTGTTTAAATGTTTAAAGCAAGAAATTTAAGAATGGAAAAGAGTGGTGATTGTATTTATCACAAAGGTGCGCGAATTTTCAGAGGCTGAAATGTACTACCTTTGAAGTTACTTGGTGATATACATCAAATACCTAGTTATCTACCCAAAGCAATTTTTGCCTTTAGTGCCAACTAGTTAAAAGGTAGAATGTATTTTTATTTTATTCTAAGAAAAATGAAACCTGCATGTTTCTTTTCAGAGAACCTGCAGGTGTAGACTTTTGTCAAATGTTAATGTTTGAAAGCCCATTCTCATCATAAGCATGATAGGACGTCATTTCACATTATTTGTTTAAAAAAATACTTCTGGACTCTGGTAAATGGCTCCTTTGTTTCAGACTTTATTTTGATTGGATATAATCCTGATCCAAAAGGTATAATCCAAAAGGTAGTTTGAACATTTTCTTAATGTTTGTTCTGTAAACCAAAAATAAAATTCTGAGCCCCCCAACTAAGTGGACCCCGCTTCTCTGTCAAGGGCATTCCAAAGTAAACCTAAAAACGTAGTTCAGGCCATGATGAAAAGGTGGGCGGAGGGGATTGAACGTGCCTCGTTGTACCTTCCTCTTTGGAATTCAGGCACAACTGACCAGCATTAATTAAAACAGAGATTTTAAGAATAACAAGAGTCTCTTTGTAGCAATAAGATATCAAATCCCAACCTGACTCTAATATAGAATCACTCGACAGATAGCAGGCCCTGAGAGAAATCGAAATATCTTACCCCAAAATATATTTCTTTGAAATGGCCTTGCAAAGCTGTCTCTGTTGGGGAAGATCCACATTCTGTACAGAATCCCCTTTCTTTCTAGATCTTTCCCTAATTCAGCAGCGATTTAACCAAGAGCCTGGAATATTTTAAGGAGTAATAAGAGACATTTACAAACCATTCTCTCTGAAGCCTGCTACCTGGAGGCATCATCTACATAATAAGAACTTTGGCTTCCACAACCTCCTCCCTTGTCTTAACTACAAACATTTCTTTCTGCTGACTTCAACAAATCAGGTAGAGTTTAACCGTTTCAACCAATTGCCATTAGGAAATCTTTAAATCCACCTATGCATCTATGACCTGGACACCCCCAGCCTTCCACCCCTCTTCAAAATGTCCTGCTTTTCTGGGCTGAATTAATGTATACTTACATCTATTGATTTATGCCTCTGCCTGTAATTTCTGTCTCCAAAATGTATAATCAAGCTGTAACCCAACTACCTTGAGGACATTTTCTCAGGACCTGTTGAAACTGTGCCTCAGGCCTTGTTCACTCATTTTTGGCTCAGAATAAATCCTTTCAAATATTTTACAGAGTTTGACTGTTCCCTGACTGTTCTAAATTAATTAGTGTAAATATCTCATAGTGTTCTTGAATGTACTTTTTTCCCTGAAGTTTACTGTAAGATTTTTATTTTTCTTTAGACATGGGAAAGTCTCTTTCTCATTTGCCTTTGCATTCAAGCAAAGAAGATGCTTATGATGGAGTCACATCTGAAAACATGAGGAATGGACTGGTTAATAGTGAAGTCCATAATGAAGATGGAAGAAATGGAGATGTCTCTCAGTTTCCATATGTGGAATTTACAGGAAGAGATAGTGTCACCTGCCCTACTTGTCAGGGAACAGGAAGAATTCCTAGGGGTATGTGTTATTGCATTGTTTTCCCTTTAAATAATGATTTTAGCTATTCGCTCAAGTATTATAAAAACTATGGGTCTCAGGAAACAGCTGTTTAGAGGACTCTTAGAATTAAAGTTGAAACATCATATCGGTTACCTTCAGTCAAAAAGATGCAAAAGAAACAAATAAAATATTAATTAAGGTTCTTAAAGCAGTAAAGAAAACCACCTCACTACCTCCAGTATTTTTTCATTCCCACCTGCTATTATAGCAGATATTCATTGTCTTGTAAATGAACTTTTAGTCCTATTTGGCATCTATAGAGACGACATCATAGTTACTTGCTACTTTGCTATATCAGATGTTAGAAGCAATTTAAGTAATTTGTTGACCTATTTTTTTTTTCTTTTAAGAGATGAGATCTCGCAATTGTTGGCCAGGCTGGTCTTGAACTCCTGTCCTCAAGCCATCCTCCCATCTTGGCCTCCCAGAGTGCTAGGATTATAGCAGTAAGCCACCATGCCCAGCCAGAATTAATGTGTAAGGAAGCTTATTCTTTCATGTTATTTTTAAAATTTTATTATTTTTAATAATAAGGATGGAGTTTCCCCATGTTTCCCAGGATGATGTCGAATTCTTGGGCTCAAGCGATCATCCAGCCTTGGCCTCCCAAATACAATTACAGCTGTGAGCCACCACGCCTGGCCAACCTAATATTTTTAATTCATTATCTAAAGAAGAATAATAAGCTGGTTGTGCCCTAATCAGTTAAAGAAACTCTACGAAGAGGTATGGTATGTGAAAATGAGCCAAATTGGAAAAAAAAAAATTGTTTGTGATATAGGGGACGTCAGAAGGAAATAATCCCCTATGTGCTGCTTGTAAGCTACTTTAGGAACAGTGGCAATAAGTAGAAATAATAAAGATACTGTATGCTGTTCTCATTATCTTCTTGGTGCAAGTTGATATGTGACCCTGGAGACACCCAGAGGGAAGAAGGACAAAGTATAAAGTATACTTTGTATACATTGTTAAGATGCTTAAAATGTATCTTAAAATGCTGTGGGTTGGAATTGAAGTTTACATTTGCGTTGGCCTTTGAGTATGATGGTTTTATTTTCACAGGGATAGTAGTTATTTAAGAATAAAATAATTATTGTAGTTGAAGGGATTAATGCACCAGGCTTAGGGGGTAGGGGAGTACTGTCTTAGCAGTCTGGTTACATTTTTGAGGTATGACCAGTAAACTTTTTTGGCCGCCTGGATACATATTATGGAAAGTAGGAAATCAAGGATGACTCCAGAGTTTTTTGTTTTTTTGGGTTTGTTTGAGCAACTGAAAGAATGTAGTAGCAATTTATTAAAATTGAAAAAAAAAGATTATTTGAGTGTATATGTCACAGGAGAGTTCAGGAGCTCAAGTTTAGACATGGATATTTGGAGATGCCTATTTGACATGGAAGTGGATATGTTCATTAGGCAATTAGTTATCATAAGGGTCAGGAATTCAATTGCGGGGCCCAGCCTCAAGTTACCAATGTATAGATGACACTTAAAGCTCAGCTGGATGACAGCAGCAAGCTAGTCAGTGCAGATAGCAAAATGAGACCCTAGCACTGAATCCTGAGACACTGTAGCATATCAAAGTCGGTGAAAGAATTAACAAAGGACCCTGAGAAAGAACAGTTAGAATGAGAGGAGGAAATCATTGTGTCTGGTATCATGGAAGATAAGTGAAGAAAGTGTACCAAGGAGCAAAGAGTGACCAACTGTCATATGCAACTGATAGATTGGGTAGTGTGAAGACTGAGAACTGGCCATGGATTTGGTTATATGGAGGCCACAGGAGAGTTTAAAAGAGCAGTTTTGGTAAAGGCATGTGTAGCATGTATAGAGTGGGCTCAAGAGTGCATAGGAGATGTTACATAGAGAGAAAATAGATTTTCTGAGGAGTTTGGCTCCATAGCAGAGAGAAGAGAGGGGGTCATTAGAAGGGGCTGTGAGGTCAGGAGAGGGATTTTTTTTTTTTTTTGGTAAGATGGAGTGAATAATAGACACTTGTATACTGATGAGAATTATCTGTAGAGAAAATATTGGTAATTCAGGAGATAAGAGAATTATTGGAGCAATGTTCTTGAATAGATGAAAGGGCAGATCTACTGCACAAGAACAAAGAGCTGCTCTTTTTTTGTATACAAGGTGAGTTATAAGCACAGGTAGTTTATTCTTGGTAATAAAAGAGAAGGTAAAGTATGGACACAGAAGCAGGTAGGTGGATAGATCTGATAATAGAAGCTTGTAGAAATTCTCTTCTGTTTATCACATAATGAACTATGAATGAGGATAGCGAAGAAGATATTAAAGATTTGAAGAGAGTTGAAGTTATAAAATTGTGGTCTTGGAGAGTCAGCTTGAGCGTATGAACTTGGGAAATGTAGTATGATTATTGAGATCATTAAGTGCTACTTGACATGAGTGATCAAAAATGAAACCAGTGAGTGTAGTTCTGTGTTTTTTTGTATCCATGTTTAGCTGTGTTGATATATGCATAGGAGCCAGAGGGTTGGTTTTAACCAGGGTTATAGTTTTAGCCAGATGAATACCACTAAACAAGGTGAGATATGTAAACACACAAAGATACAGATATCCATGTTATATGTATTTGTATAATTATATATGGGTGTGATGGGGGAGCACAGATGAGAGGAAGAGTATAGATGTGTTGGGGGGAATAACAGAAGCATTTTAGAAAGCTTTTAAAGAGAACTTGACTATCTGGTACCTTAATAGTTAATATGATAAGCCAACTTCTAATAAGATCATAAAATTGACATTTAAAGGTCCATTTATCCTTTAAACTTACGGATATAGCTCAACCCAAGAAAGAAATCATGGATTTTGAAGTGACTTTAATGTGGATTGGGGTGAGAAAGGGCCCTGGAAGGCTCATTATGTAGGGGGCTCTTAAAGCTTGAGACTTCTACTTCAAAGGCCGGTTTTGGTTTTCAAGGGGGACAACGTCAGAAGCTCTGCAATGATAGAGATGATAGAGGTTTCAGGAAAGGGAGATACCAATATGTTTCTTCTTCTATCATCCAGACAACCAAATCAGAGTCTTAATGGACACCAGTGAAGCTGAAGGAAGGCCTGGTAAATTTAGCTCTTCTGAAAGCTAGGACTTAGATTTTTTTTAGTGGAAGAAAAAGTAATGGAGCCCTCATTTGTTATACTTTTTTTTTTTTTTTTTTTTTAGCTAGACATTTAGGTGTGAAAAAACACGCTGTCTTCTCTAGAACTTCTGCTGGGTACTTTCTGAAGACTTAGCAATTTACTAAAGGAAAGAAATGAGTGCCAGATGATATTCTGGTCTTTCCAAACCAGATTGTGATGGGGAGCCATTATATTTTTAACTAATCATAGTAATTTCCAAACTTACTTCTTTCACATTTAGGGCAAGAAAACCAACTGGTGGCATTGATTCCATATAGTGATCAGAGATTAAGGCCAAGAAGAACGTAAGTGATTCTAAGAATATGGCAGTGTTTTATGTTTTATTTTTGTTTTTTGTATTTTTTCAAATTATGTATAATAACTAGTTAAAACTATTAAAAGGAAAAATGCTGTCATCATATGCTTTGTATCCTTAAACAGACAAGAAAGGATTTTCTGGTTGGGGTAAGGTCTTGAAAGCAGTATGGTATCTTTATCTTCTCAAATCTATGGAAATAGATCTAGAATAGCAGTAGGAAACACATACACACACATAAAATTTTCATTAAAAATTGGATGATAAGGTGTACTCCACAACCCCAGGATAAAAATTGGTATTTAAACATGATGACAGCAGGGACCCCAACTGCCTTAGCAGCTGTGTGGAGGTTGTGAAGGAAAGCAAAAAGAGTTACTAAGGATCATATGAGCCCTGATACACAAAGCCAATACTTTGTCCCAAAAGAAGAGGACACCCAGCAAGTATTTCCAAGAATAATCTGCAAAAATGACAAGATTTGCATGCTCTAGCTTGGAGAAAGTGCAAAAAGACCACAGAGACCTGCTAAGTATCTTCGAGAAGATCAGAAGGAACTGAACCATCCTAAATCCTCAGAGACCTTAGGAAATGTGGAAACAAAAATTATTGCAAAAGGATACAGATACATATCCTCAAGAAAAAAGTTGTCGAGTAGAATCCAATGTTTGCAGGACAGGAGTTAGGAAGGAAGGAGAGAACAGATTCAGATATTAGGGAGATCATCTCAAAACTGTGGAGATAAATATACATGGAGGCCATGTTTTGAAATACTTTGTATATCAGCAGAGGATGGAGCCCTTGAACAGTGAAGCTAACAAAGCAACGCTGGCATATTCCATCACCAAAAATGGAACCTTTTCTTAAAAGTACGAAAGCTCTTTTCATTTAAACGTGAGCACCTGGAAAGGATTGCAACAAAGCATTATACAAATATACTTTTTAAGAAGTTGAAGAAAGTCAGCTGAGCAAAATACTGACACTTTAATAAAGGCATGTGAGAAGAGCAGATGAACACTTTAACAATACTATAGAAGCTATAACAGGACAGCATAAGGCAGAAATTGAGAAGCTCAGAAATGAGATAACTAAACAATGAGAGTATGTGCAAAGAGAATTTACAAACCTCTGGAAAGAATTAGAAGAAAAAGATTTCCACAAAACTGGAAGAACACAAGTACAAATACATTGGAAATACAGTCAGGGAAATAGAACAAACAGGAGGAATGAAAACATAAACAACAAATTGATGTAAAGGATTTGAGAGAAAATGTCTAAAAGTCAAATAAAGAAAACTAAACATGTATGTAATTGGAGCATCTGAAGAAGAAAACCAAAGGAATAGAACTGAACAAATGCAAGACATTAAATCAAGAACACAGAGACCTACATATTGAAAAGACACCACAATCCTGTAAAAAATCAACCCGTTAGTGAAATTCTTGAACTTTAAGGTTAAGAAAATAACAAAACTCCTAAATACCCAGGCAAAAGGATCAATTAATTTATAAATGTTAGAAAATCAGATTGACATACTGCTTCTTGACTACAGTGCCTCAAACGGATAAGCAGTGGCGTGACATATTTAAATCAGGAAAATAAAACTAACCAAGGATTTTATAAACAGTCTGACCTTTTATTACAAAATGTATAGACAGATATGAGTATGAAGGAAATTAGGATTAATCCCTTTATAACCTAAAAGTGGGAGAACTTTTTAAACTATGATTTTGAATGCAGAAAAGATAAATTTGACAGATAAACTTTTACAGGATGAAGACAAAACCTTAACTGAAGTCAAAATACAAATAGCAAACTGAGTAGTAATGTTTACAAATCATATCACAGACAGAGGGCCAATATGCTTACTCTATAAAGAGCTTCAGAATTTGAGAAGAAAAAGGCCAACCTCCAAAGCAAAATAAAAGCTATGAACGGCTAGTTCACAAAAAAGAAATGCAAATGACCTTTAAACATTTGAAAAGATGTCCAATCTTGCTCATAATAGAAATGCAAATTAAAACTACACTTAGATGCCATTTCTATCACATTGGCAAAAATCCAAAATGTTGACAACATACTTTGTTGGCAGTAGTGACTGAAAACAAGTATATTCATTCCTTACTAGTGAATGAAAATTTGGCATTATTTGCCAAATTACATCTGCATTTACTTTTTGGCTCAGGAATCCTACTTTGAAAAATTTATTCTAAGGATAGTTGTCAAATATAGTAAATGGTATTTGCACAAATTATTCATTGTGCCAATGTTTGCAGAAGCAAACAACTGGAAACCATGTAAATACCAATAATAGAGGACTGATGGAATAAGATACTACATGTACACAATGGTAAAATGGAAGGAGAATTGTATTTTACTACAGTGCGATATTGACAATATGTTTTTCTTTGAAAACACCACACACTCACACCCACACATATACACACAAAGAGACAAACAATGGGATGATAAACCAAATCTAATACAATTGGTTCACCTCTGAGTTTGGGAAGGAATTTGGAAGAGGGAGTGGATAAGCAAGTAAAGTGTGTGTGTGTATGTGTCTATATCTGTGTACATATTTTTTTACATAACTTAAAAGATGAAATCAAAAGTAACTGCCAAAAATTGAGACAAAAGGAAACATTATTCTAACTGTATATGAAGTTGGTGACACTAACAAAACTGAAATAATTATTTTAAGTGACTTGAAAACATTGTGCTGTGACTGTAAATGTCTAGTAAGTTGTGTTCCAAATGGCAAAGAGAATCACAACAAATTTTAAACTGTACTTAATAGTTGCATTGTTAGGAGTACCTTTGGTGTAGTTTGGAAATTTTATACTTAAAGTAAATAAGTTATTATGTAAATGCCTTAGGGAGCAAGAGTTTTAGCAATAAGACCAAAGAGATACAAAATCAAAGAAATTGAATTTTCCACTTTCAACCCAAATAGAATAATGCCTGAAATACCGCACCTGAAATCACTGTAAAACTGGACAAATACAGTAAACAATATTTTCAGACATTGGACATCAGCCAGCACAGGGCAGTGATTCCTGAGAAAGCAAAAACAAAGGAGATAAGCCCTATGATTGCACCAGCAAGCCCTGTGATTGTACCAGCTTACTGTCTGAGAAAGGTTCCAGCCTGCAGCACAGGGAAGGAACCAACCCAGGCAGAGCTCAGTGGTCTTCCTCAATGGAGGAGATGGAACTGGGTGTCCAGAAAGCCAAAATGACTAGAGTTAGTAGGGCCGAATACCAGAAGGTAGACAGCTGGAGAGGGTGCTCTTAAGCCTGCAGCTGTGTCCTGATCAACATATGTGTGTGAGGAACATACCTGAGGCTGAGGAAAGACTACCCAATAGGAGCAGAGGGAGTAGTCCTCAGAGCTCACACAAGGCCAAGAACAGTTGTTGTTTCTCAATTTGTAATAAAATTATAATATTTTGGGAACAACTTTGGGTCTTTATTCCTTTACAAATTGAGTGAGTTGTGAGATTATTAGAAAATTATATTTATCAGTTGTTTTTGTCTGTATACTTTAGCTATGTCATTTAATCCTCAAACATGGATTTTAAAGCAGAAGAAAAGTAAATTGTATTAAATACTGCAGGTAGGAAATGGCAAAAATGGAATTCTAACTTGATTGCAGATATACCACACAACTTTCATAACTTCATCAGCACCTTATAACTCCCAGGATTTGGTTGCTATCACTAGAGCCATAAGAAAAATCATTACTAATTAATTTTGTAATGGAGACATATATTTTGTCAGTAAACTAGCCAACTTTTCAATTTGGAATGAAATACTAGATGGAATGTTGTTTTATTGTCCCACCAGGTTCAATAATGTTCGTTATGGCTACAACCTTGGTATACAGAGTAATTTAGAACATGATTCAGAACATGATTCATTTATTCACAACTAGGACTGACTTATAAGCCCTAAGGACTAAATAGATTATGATGGATTCACCCGCCCATAAGTAATTAAAAATAAAACGCTCAAGTGTAGAAAATCCAACAAAGTTCAGATTTTATTATGATGATGTTAAACTCTTCTTATGCCTTTTTATGTATTTTGGTGTATTGTAGATACTATAAACATGTTTAAATTTCCTATTAGGTAATCCAGTGGGGATCACTACCCTACTCAGGTTGAGAGAGTCCAAAATGAGTGAGTGGGAACTGCTTTGTTTGCTCAAGACAACAGCGTGGACTTAGTAGCAGCGACTTAGCAAATTTGTGTTTGCTTGTATTATTTTGTTTTTTAATAAACCAGTTTGCTCTGTTCTTAACTTGGGCAACTTAAAACACTAAGAAATATTTATAAAATATCTGCAGGAGGCACTTTAATTGCTCTTGTAATACATATAAAGATTAAATCCATCAGAGCATTTAGAAAGGAAATGGTGGCGAAGAGAGAGTGGAAGAAACAAAATGGAAAATTTTTGTATAACTAGAATGTAAGGAAAATAAGTAATTGTCATGCAAGACTCAGAAACAAAAAAGGATGTTGTGGGCATCCAATAGAGGACTTGTATATTAGAGAGAACAGAAAATAGTTATTTGAAACTCTGGTTTTGAGGTTAACCTTGAAAAGAGGAAATTTTTACCTACAAATATTGGAAAGAGCAAGAAATGGAAGAAATACATTTCAGGAGAGTTAGAAGAATATCAAAGGCATGTAAGTTTTAGTTTTTTCCTTGTCTTATACCTGCATAATATATCTTTTCTTGATTAGAAAAAGAAATGTAACAACACCTTCAAAGTAGAGTTGATCAATGTAAAAAATATCTTAAAAACTGAGTATATAAGTACTTTGAGAATACTCAAAAAAAGACTAATTATAGTAAGAATCATTGATGAGGCATGTGGTTGTGTCATTTTTTTTTAATTTTAAAAATATGGAGGATGTGCAGGTTTGTTACATAGGTAAATGTGTGCCATGGTGGTTTGTTGTACCTATCAACCCATCCCCTAGGTATTAAGCCCAGCATGATTAGCTATTTTTCCTAATGCTTTCCCTTCCCCATCATTATTATTTCTAAGATGGTTGTGATCAGCAGTCACTTTAGGGGATCATGTAATGGCAAAACTCGCATGTGAAAATTCTGCTTCAGTGAATTCAGAGGGAGTTTTGAAATGTGTGTTTGTATGAAGCTCCTCAGCTTGAATCTAATGTGAAAACTGCTCTGGCAGTCACGAAAGTAAATGTTCTATTGTTTTTAAGCCCAAAATCTCAGTGTCCAAAAATGTGATTCCTTTTTTTTTTTGATACGGAGTCTCGCTCTCTCGTCCAGGCAGGAGTGCGGTGGTGCGATCTCGGTTCACTCCAACCTCTGCCTCCCGGTTTCAAGCTATTCTCCTGCCTCAGCCTCCTGAGTAGCTGGGATTACAGGCGTGCACCACCACACCTGGCTAATTTTTGTGTTTTTAGTACAGATGGGGTTTCACCGTGTTGGTCAGGCTGGTCTCGAACTCCTGACCTCGTGATACGCCCACCTCAGCCTCTCAAAGTGCTGGGATTACAGGTGTGAGCCACTGCATCCCGCCGATTTCATCTTTTAAAGAGAACATCTTAACACTTAATAGACCAGACTCAACCATACCCAATACTTTCAGATGTGAAAATTTGGTAACATTTAGTATCTTATATATGTTGCTGCTGATATATGGGGGAAATTGAACATACCTTCTCTAATGTTGCATTATATAATTTCTGATGCACATGTACTTAAATACCCTCTTTTCCTTTTCAGAAAGCTGTATGTGATGGCTTCTGTGTTTGTCTGTCTACTCCTTTCTGGATTGGCTGTGTTTTTCCTTTTCCCTCGCTCTATCGACGTGAAATACATTGGTGTAAAATCAGCCTATGTCAGTTATGATGTTCAGAAGCGTACAATTTATTTAAATATCACAGTGAGTATAAATTTATATGAAAAATGTTTAACTTCATCCTTTTATCCTATTAAGCAGCACCTTTGTCCCCATTGAGAAGAGATGTTTGTTAAATGTGACACTGGTCAGTGTGCTTTCTGTATGTCTTTTCTGTATTGACCTTCTCTACCATTTCTGGTTCTGCTAAAAATAGCAATAGTAAATACTGGCAATTCTGTATATACAGAATCATTTAGCATTTGAAAATGTCTTTAGGAGGGTAAAATTAAAAAAAGAAAAAAGGTATTACAATTTACTTTTCAACATATGACTGAATAACTTCTAGCAAAGTGTTGACATAGTTGATTTGATAGATTTTATAAATGTAACATTTTCATTTCATTGTATTTGGGAAATACAGTTTTTGCCACCTTTAATAGACCATTCCTTTATCAGCTTTAAAGATGAAATACAAGTGACTGGTTTCTCTTTTGTAAATTAGCATATGTGAAAATTCCCTCTGTGTTTTTTTTTTTTAATTATTATTAAGTTCTAGAGTACATGTGCGCAACATGCAGGTTTGTTACATATGTATACAGGTGCCATGTTGGTGTGCTGCACCCATTAACTCGTCATTTACAATAGGTATTTCTCCACCTCATGACATTAGGTATTCCTCCACTTAATTACATTAGGTATTCCTCCACCTAATTACATTAGGTATTTCTCCACCTCATGACAGGCCCCGGTGTGTGATGTTCTCTTCCCTGTATCCAAGTGTTCTCATTGTTCAATCCCCACCTATGAGTGAGAACATGTGGTGTTTGGTTTTCTGTCCTTGTGATAGTTTGCTTAGAATGATGGTTTCCAGCTTCATCCACATCCATACAAAGGACATGAACTCATCCTTTTTTATGGCTGCATAGTATTCCATGGTGTATATGTGCCACATTTTCTTAATCCAGTCTATAATTGATGGACATTTCGCTTGTTTCCAAGTCTTTACTATTGTGAATAGTGCAGCAATAAACGTAACGTGTTCATGTGTCTTTGTAGTAGCATGATTTATAATCCTTTGGGTATATACCCAGTAATGGGATGGCTGGGTCAAATGGTATTTCTAGTTCTAGATCCTTGAGGAATCACCACACTGTCTTCCACAATGGTTGAACTAGTTTACAGTCCCACCAACAGTGTAAAAGTGTTCCTATTTCTCCACATCCTCTCCACCATCTGTTGTTTCCTGAACTTTTTAATGATCGCCATTCTAACTGGTGTGAGATGATATCTCATTGTGGTTTTGATTTGCATTTTTCTGATGGCCAGTGATGATGAGCATTTTTTCATGTGTCTGTTGGCTGCATAAATGTCTTCTTTTGAGAAGTGTCTGTTCATATCCTTCGCCCACTTTTTGATGGGGTTGTTTGATTTGTTTAAGTTCTTTGTAGATCCTGGATATTAGCCATTTGTCAGATGGGTAGATAGCAAAAATTTTCTCCCATTCTTTAGGTTGCCTGTTCACTGTGATGATAGTTTCTTTTGCTGTGCAGAAGCTTTTCACTTTAATTAGATCCCATTTGTCAATTTTGGCTTTTGTTGCCATTGCTTTTGGTGTTTTAGTCATGAAGTCCTTGCCCATGCCTACATCCTGAATGGTATTGCCTAGGTTTTCTTCTAGGGTTTTTATGGTTTTAGGTTTTTTAAATATTAGGTCTAACATTTAAGTCTTTAATCCATCTTGAGTTAATTTTTGTACAAGGTGTAAGGAAGGGATCCAATTTCAGCTTTCTACATATGACAACCCAGTTTTCCCAGGACCATTTATTAAATAGGGAATCGTTTCCCCATTTCTTGTTTTTGTCAGGTTTGTCAAAGATCAGATGGTTGTAGATGTGTGGTATTATTTCTGAGGGCTGTGTTCTGTTCCATTGGTCTGTATCTCTGTTTTGGTACCAGTACCATGCTGTTTTGGTTACTGTAGCCTTGTAGTATAGTTTGAAGTGATGCCTCCAGCTTTGTTCTTTTTGCAAACTGTGTGTTTCTTAGGACATTGTTTTTGAAAGGACTGTGTAGCCTTGCCACTCATGAAAACAAAACAAACAAAAACCTTACATGTTAACGTTTGTTTGAAAAGAGCACGGTTTGCTAACTATTGAATTAGGAAAAGGGATGATATTTATTGGCCAGCCATGAGATATATCTGAGTGACAGTGATCTGCCAGGAAGAATGATAGTTGTTTTTTCTTGCAGAGGTGAATGGTATGGTTAAGGTTGAGGTAGAGATGTCTGTGGTGGTGGTTGGAAAGAGGGAGGTTTGTCGGGACAGTGAGTGAAATGGAATGGTATGTTAAAGTGGAATCACTACTTAATTGCAGAGAAAAAATGGATCCTGTGGATCCATTTACCCTTATTGCTTTCTGTCAAAAGTTGCTGGTTTAAGGGCTTTTTCTTTAAAAACAACAATATAGGAAAATATATATATATGTGAATAAAACATTTGTAACACAATGCTAATTGTAAATTGTTTTATACAACTGGGGAATTGTTGGGTATTTTCTCACTTAGTCCTTTGGAACAAGGAACATATTTTCTTTTTTGTACACTGTTTAAAACATTGGCCAGACTTTTTTTGGCCTACCTCCAAAGTCTTTTTTCATGTCAAATAACATAAATATGTACTAATAAATAATAAAAAGCCATGTGATGTTTTAAGTACCAGCAAGTATATTTAAATGTGAATATCATACTCTATTTTAAATAATTATGCAGAAATTCTCACATTTTGGAATACTGCCACTTAAACTGAGACAGACTGAACATTAAATGAAAAATAAGATTATTTGGATGAACATTAAGTTTAACTAGATGACAATGAGATAAGAGGCTGAATTTTCTGTACATTATCTATCAGTATTTTGAAAATGGAACTGCTTTGCTTTCTTAAAATGAGTAGTATATATTAGTAGTACTACTTTTTAGTAACATTTGTCTTTCTACTTATGAAAATATTTGTCATTATAAGACATTTGAAAACTATAATGTATAAAGATTTTTACTTCTACTACCTAGGTCGAACTATTACCATATTTACGAACAATGCATATACATTTACAAATGTCATCATTCTCATGTGTAAAGGATACACACATTCATTCACAAATATACAAATGCACATTTCAACTGAGGTCACAGTACATTTTCCCGTGTTAAATGGTCTTGTGTAGTCTTTTACATGATCATATTATAATTAATTCAACCATTTTCTTAATGGATGTTTAATTTTACTATTACATATATTCAGAAAACATCTTTGTGCTTAAACTTTGTTTCCATTTCAGGTTATTTCTTCAGGATAAATTCGTGAAAGTACATTTGCCAATTAAAGATCATAGGTAGTTTAGGATCTTTGTTAATAATTATGGTGATCTCTTTTCATCTTTTAAATTAAATGGATTCTCACTACTCTGAGCAACAAATGTCTAACCTTTATTACTAAATTTTTATTTATTCTGTCTTATTTTTTCTTTGTCTTAATTCTCATAAGCATTTGTATTCTCAACCTGTATTACATCATTGATCCCTTAAATATTCTAATGAAACTTATGGACAGTACAGAAAAAGACATGTACCAGCATAATTTTGCATATACGGAGACTTCCAAGATTCCTCTAAATTTCAATCCTTGGTCTTATCAGAAGATCCATTGACCTCAAATTAACTATCTCTTCCCTATCATGTCTAGAAATGAAATTGACATGAACATTAAGAGCCAAATAGATAAAATGTTTATATATTTAAAGATTATTTTTACTGTGTTTGAGAACTTTTTTGAAATTTCTTTACATTTGTGACTCTACCAATGTAAATGACTCCATAAATGTAATCTCATAATTGCTGACTCTAGCATATTCTTTCATCCTTTTTTACTAAAACTATTTTCTCTCCTTCAACTCATCCCATATTGCATCTTTTCATATCTTTCTCCATATTCCTATTAACATTTATATATACACTCACATATTCAGCTTTATAAAAATCAGTATTTTAAAAAAATATTTAGTACTTATTTATGTGCATCTTGGTTTTCACATTTGTTAATACCTTGTAAAAATCTTTCCTAATTATCTGACAGTTGATTCTTTTTGATGGCTTCATAATATTCCATATAAGGACTTAATATAATTTATTCATTCTTTTTATGAACAGAATTCATTTTATTGTCAGGATTTTTTTCCCATTCCAGATAACACTGTCATTAGCATCCTAATGTTTTTATTTCTGTGGAATAGGTGCTCAGAAGTAGGATTGCTAGATCAAAGTCTATACATAATTCTAATGTATATAAGTAAATTACTGATGAAATGGCTGTAACACTTCACATATTTGCTAGCAGTATGAAAATACACCCTTTTCCCATGTCTGTGCCAGGAATAGAATTTGGTGCTTTCTATAAATTGTACTAGTTGAGGAATTTAAAGCAATATTCCATTTTTACTTAAATTAACTTTTTCCTAACTATAAATGAATTTGAGCATTGTAAAATATTTTTGGCCATTTAGCTTTGTACCTTTTTGATTTGTTTATGTATATCCTTTGTTCTTTTTTCATTTCCTGTTAGAGTTTTTTCAAGTTGTAAGGGCTCTTTGCATGTTATAGATTATAACCGGTGCTTACAAATATTTCTTTTATCATTTAGTGTCTACAGATTTTGCTTATGATACCTTTTGGTATGACTGTTTTAGATCTTTTATATATCTGTTATTTTTTATTTAACATTTTTAAATTTTTTAATGACTGTTTTCTACAGTAATTTGAGATGATAGTTGTAAATTAGAAATGTAGAAGGTGATCCCAGCTATTAGTTGTTACTTAAGCGTGTGAATGATGCAACCACATTTCTCCCCAACCAACCAGACTTGAATCTAGCCCATTTCTTCTTCATAGTGAGCTGTTGTAAATTTCTACTAATGTATAAGTTGAAATAGCAATTTCTTTTAAACAAAAAAGATTATTTTAGGTACTGTTGAACATTTTAAATGATCATCTTTGTATTTAATAGAATAGGAAACAGCTTACTAATGTCCATATTCTGAAGCTATACATTTTGTTTTTTTAAATGTTGAATTATGTTTTTATTCTTGGCATATTACATACATAGTACTCATGCATAAAACCAAATAATTAGTTTAATTTTCTTTGACATTTTGGTGTTACTTTCTTTTTCTTAATAAATGAAGCATAGCCACAGCTGAAGTTACTTTAATTTTAAATACATATTTGTATGTTTATTTTTAGCTAACTTGTACATTTTCTGTCTCCTTTTTTTGTAGAACACACTAAATATAACAAACAATAACTATTATTCTGTCGAAGTTGAAAACATCACTGCCCAGGTTCAATTTTCAAAAACAGTTATTGGAAAGGCACGCTTAAACAACATAACCAATATTGGGCCACTTGATATGAAACAAGTAAGACTGAATCATGAAATACTTTGTAAGAGTTAAATGAATGTCAACTTTGTATATCATATCACTTGAAGGAGGTGGGAGATTTCCTCAAAAACTTGATTTAGAAATGTGTCTCCGCTGGGTACAGTGGCTCATGCCTGTGATCCCAGCACCTTGGGAGGCTGAGCTCGGTGAACTGCTTGAGCCCAGGAATTCGAGACCAGCCTAGGCAACATGGGGAAACCTCATCTCTACAAAAAATACAAAAATGTGCAGAGTGTGGTAGTGTGCACCTCTCATCCCACCTACTGGGGAGGCTGAGGTGGGAGGATCACTTGAGCCCAGTAGGTCGAGGCTCGCAAGCCATGATCACACCGCTGTACTCCAAACTGGGTGACACAGTGAGATCCTGTCTCAAAAAAGAAAAAAAAATGTGTCTTATACACATACAAGATGAAATCTTTGAGAATCTCAAGCTTGTAAAGGGAGAAAAATTTCTGATTCTTTGAAGTTATGAAGGATATCTGAAATATTTGATGTTTTGATCCTATTCTCTATCGATTTTCTCCTTTTGCCTTTCAGATTGATTACACAGTACCTACCGTTATAGCAGAGGAAATGAGTTATATGTAGTAAGTTCTGATTTATAATAACTTTTTATTATCAAATAATGAAGTGTGTAAAATAAAGTATAAAGAGTATACATACTTTTTAATTTCCGTTATCAGTCAAAAAGAGTACATTATGTAGTATTCTGGCTTCTGGTCCTCTCTGTTCCTCTTTTTCAACATATATAATATTAATGTATATATACACATAAAATTTATTTTTTATTTATTTTTCAGAATTAGGGTTATACCATGTCACTTTATTTTTCATTACTATGTTACTGTGTTAAACTTAGTTACTATCTTAAAATAATTATAAATTTTCATTATCTTTTGAATAAGCGTAGATACAGACTTTTAGGGTAAATAACAACCTAGTTATCAAAATTTCAGAAGATGAGCAAAATATATAAGTAATTTATAGCCTGCATTTAAACAACCCTGCAACTGCAGTGGTGTGAATACATACATGTTTTTTGAGTAAGAAGTCATGAATATATCAGTCATTGTTTGAAGCATAGAAAATTCTCAACCAATAAATGCTTATTATATATTCTTAGCATCTCTGTTAGCTTTAATATAGGAAAGAGAATTTTTAATTTATAATGTAGTAACTTGCGTTTCTTCACATTTTAATTTCTTTAACAGTGATTTCTGTACTCTGCTATCCATCAAAGTGCATAACATAGTACTCATGATGCAGTAAGTACAAATCTTTTTTGAAAGAGATATTGCTTAACATTTTAGATTTATAACATTGGCTTATAATATACACAACATCTTTATAAATGCCACCTCAGTTGGGTTTTAAGACTTACAAGAGTGCTATGAGTAAATATCACCCACTTTAAAAATTATGAAATGGTTGCTCAGAGAAGTAGTGAAAGACTACATGACTGCTAAATAGTGAATCTGGATGTCACAAGAGTTCAGGAAAATGCAAAGGATACAGTGAACTGAGCCCCACATCCAATTCCTTACTCCCTTGACAAATAGTCATTAACAGTAATAAGAATATTATTGGTTTGTAAATTGGGTGTTATCTAAGCCAATAAAACATTGTTGATTATAGGTTTGGTGTTTTGACCATTAGCTGCCATTTGATTAACCATTTTTTCTATGGTAAGAGAACCATAGTCACTTTTAGGCATATAATGAACTTTTATATTTTTAACAGAAGATAATTGTTTTAAAATATTACACTTATTATGTGTAATTATATCGACAGGGCTCACTCAGCTATCCATTTTTGTTGTCTGTTGGGAAGATATTCCTTAAGAGGATTGTGTGCACCATATTAAGTTACCATTAATCAAATATTCTCTTCTGGGAGATAATTTTTATGTGTAAAAGTAGTCTCACTATGGAAAAACTTCTAATATAACTATTAAATGTCTCTCCTCACTTACATTATTTTTAGAGTTACTGTGACGACAACATACTTTGGCCACTCTGAACAGATATCCCAGGAGAGGTATCAGTATGTCGACTGTGGAAGAAACACAACTTATCAGTTGGGGCAGTCTGAATATTTAAATGTACTTCAGCCACAACAGTAAAAACTGGAAGAGATGGATTTAAAGAAGATATATCTGTTGATATTTCCTATACTCTCAATGAAGAGGTATTTCTTAATAGGAGACCTTAAATTGAACAAACCTAAAGTTTACACTTCTAAGAGTACAGTTAAAAGTATGTGGACCTGCAGTTCTTGTAACTCTCCACTCTGTGTTAATGATATATTTGTACTAGGATCTTTTACTTGAATCTAAATTTACTGGTTGATTTCCTTCTCCAGCCTTTCCCCTACAGGGAAAAGCTGATACTTCCCCTATAGTACAATAAATAATTATTAAAAGTCATAGCTCCAGTCACTACTGAAAACATAATTTTGGTGATAAACATAATTTGAGAAACTTAATTTCTGAATGTTTTTATAGAAAATTACTGAAAGTCTATTATTCATGGAAGACTTTTAAAGAATAACCTTTTTTCCTGTTTTATAAATTCCCATTGTTATATGGTAGTATTTCAGCTACACAATATTTTAGCTTTTAGCTAGACATTTATAGCTTTTCATTTGTTGGAACGGTAATCATCTGCATGTTTTTGTCACTTATTTCAGGTTAGTGATTGCCTAACACTTATAAGCCAAAATAATCTTTGCAAAATTCCATACCTAAAATTTTGAAAGCCCCTAATATTTTCACACATCTTTCTGTATTATAGTTTTGTGAAATCTTTGTGTGATCTTCAGACATTATCATTTAATGTACAATACTGTAAATAAAATGTGCATGGCTTTTATACAGCTTTAGTAAATGTCAAATAAAGTGGGTACAGATTCATTACAACAAGTTTCTCATAAAAATACAATAAATAGGAAAATGAAATTCAGAAACCCATAGACTGGGAATAGGTTCCAATTACATGTTGGATCTGGCATAAAATAAATTTGAAATAAAATATTTTGATGCTCCATTTTTTTTATGTTGCTTTTCATACTAAAGAATGGTGTAGACATGTTTTGCAACTGTTAGGTACCCAGTTATCAATTTTATCAATGTTTTAGAGGAGGAAATTATTTTTTTGATAGAAATTGTTCAGGAAATCCTATCATTAAATGATGGTGGCTAAAATAAAACCTATTTAGAAATTTCATCACTTTGCACATCACTTGGAATATGATGCCTCTAGTAGTTACTTTTTTATAGTTTTCTACTTTTGGTTTTAATTTTATTTAAAATTGTTTTCAAATATAGATTATTGACTTATTCAACTTTGCTGTTTTATATTTTCAGTATCATTTTTCATTTGATTTTTTTTTTGTCTTTTCACTTACCAAGTTCTAAGGACATTTAAAATATGTGCTAAGTGTAGGAGTGGTTATGATACCAAAAAATGTAGGTGGGTTGAGATTAATTTCGTTCTGTTTTCTCGTGACAGAAATCAGGTTTCCCTTTCCCCATCCCTAAGTGCCTAACTTAGGTCTGAAACAGCCTGTTTATTAGTCTGACTCTCTCAACCATAAAACATAAGCTTTATTTAATTCTGCCTTTAAACACACTTAGGTTTCCCCTTAATTTTCATATTATTTTCTCCAAGTTTTCCTGAGTATCTTAAATTCGTTGAATAAGCTTTTTTATTTTTTTTTTTAAAACACTAGTCTTCCCTTAATTCATTGCTAACTCAAGCCATCCTTACTATTAAACCCAAATCAGTCCTCTAAGTTCATTATGGCCTTTCTAGTAAAAAAAAAAAAAATTTTAAAAAAACTTCATTTTCATTTTTCTTCTGCTGTATTTTCTGACTACTACTGCATACTTCTCTGATACAGATTCTGTTTGTATTTTTTATATTCTCATTTGACATGATCTATGTCTATATATGATATAGGTCCCCTTTTGTCTCAAAATTTTTAATTATGTGACTTCAAAAATCATGTATATCTCTAGTAGGGCTTCCAAATCTGCTTCTCCGTATGTGACCAGTCACCTGTCTGCTTTCACATTTAGCTAGTGAACTACACATTTACTAAAATGTGTAAATTTTACACATTTAGTGACTGTGTAAAATCAAAAAAAGTTAATGACATTTTATCATATCCTTTCTATTATGTTCGCATCTTGTCCTCATGTCCCATTTACTTCATTATCACCATTCATTTCTTCAAAATTATCTTTTAGATACGCTCATACAAAAATCAATCCTTGTTTTCTTGCTTGTGTCTTTTAACCTTGGAAAATTTCTTGCTTATGTCTTTTAACCTTGGAAAATTACATTGTGTAAATTAAACAGATTTTTCTGATGATCTGTGCTTCTTATATACTATTAGAGTGCATGCATGGTATCTCCTGAAAAGGATGGAAAGTAGAAGAAACATTTGCTTTTAGTCACTTAATTTTGAATCTTTTTTTCTTCATCTTTTGAATTAATTTTTTTTTTAACTATATCTAGTTTTAGTGGAGTTTGAGTCAGAAAAAAACAAGAATTTAAACAAGTAAAAAGATAGAAGAGAAATAAAGATGGCATGTGACTACTTTCAGAGAGAGTTAAGTAACTGTCAGAATAAGCCTGGAATAAAACAGGCTGTAAACTAATAAAACTACAAACACACATTCAGGTGAAGCAGAAGTATAGCCATAAAACATCTAGAAGGAGTGAATGAGGCTTTTAGCTTTTCTTAGGTCAATGTCCAATGTGCTTTTTTCCATGGGAATAGGATAGGTATTAATACGCTTTTCTAAACTGCTCTCAAACCTTATCCAGAGGACATGGTAAAGATATGTTACAGAAATTTTTCTGATACTTCCTGGAATAACTTTAAGTTACACCCTAGTAGACTGGTCATTCTAATAAAATTCAGTACTGTAACAAACCTCTGTATGTTGGTATAGCACATTGGCCCTTTATAGAGTTCTTTCCTATGTTTTTCTTACGTGATTTCCCACAGTTCCATGAGTCCAACAAAGGAAAGTGATAGGCTCCTTATCTTTCAGAAGAGGAAGGAAAGGCATGAAGAAGTTGAGGGACTGGCTGAAGATCACATACTTACTAAGTAGTACAATTGGAGCCAGACCAAGTTTCTCTGTCTCCCATATCTGTGTTCTATCGTTTAAAATATGTATTGGAAATCCCTGCTGACTCAGATTGGTATGATTAAAAATGAGAGGAAAGTTCAAATAGTTAGTAGTGACAATCAAACTAATACTGCTGGACTAAGATTTTGATAGCATTGTTTTCTAAAATATTTTAACTGGAGAATGAACACTTATAAAATGCTTTGGAACATAATCTTTAGCTTAATTTTCTGTTAAAATTTAGTACCCCTTCATCATTCCAGTAAAGACTGATCCATTGTCTAAGGAAATTATAAGTAATAGAGATTAATGTATTTGAGATTTGAAATAATAATAGTATGAAAATATTAGATACCACATAAATTGTTTGAAATTACTGAATAACCATCTTAAGTATGGAACATTTAAATGGCTATATTTTATTTGTGTACAGTTTTTCTGTGCCTTTTTTGTTAGGCCAGTGAAGCAATTATTTTCTCTAAGAAAATGACAATATAGCACACTTCAGATTGTCTGATTTACAGTTTGGAAAGGACACTGCAATGTTCAAATAGGTAGGAGACCATCAAAAACAATTAAAGTAACATATTAGGAGACTTGAAACTTTAACCTAATAAATCCTTCATGGTTCTTAGCCTTATTATTGTGATGTAATTCTAGATATTTTCTTGGAGGGCATGTGCCCAGCTCTCCCGCCCCCCATTTTGTTTGTCTTTTAAAGTTCTTAGAATAAACAGTTCTTTATATAATAATTATATTTTATTTAAGAAAATAGGTACTTTTTAAAATATGTAAATTTTTAAATTTACAAATACATATGGGTCTTTGATAAGCAATAGGAATTGAATTTCAAGTTACTAGGGTTATAAGCAAAAGGTTGCTTACCATAATGTCATTAGGTCATGATTTTTAGCTCACATCTGGAAGCAGCAACTACTTGGCTCAAGTACATATAAGAGTAATTAGTTTTATTCTCTGTTTTTTATAAGATCGGGTTTCAGATGAGATGTTTATCTTAGACTATTTTCTTTTAGGGAAGAATTTTACATGTTTGAGATGGTGGAGTAAAAAGACTGTTAAACATTTCTTTAAAAAATTTATTTTTACATTACAACAATGTATTTATGATGTGTTTAGATCAAAAATTTAACTTCTGTGTCCCAGATCTACTTTCAAAGTGAGATTTTCACTTGTCAGCTTAAATTTCTGACTAGAACTAACATTTGTGTTTTTTTGTGCTTAGTCAGAATACAAATTTCACAGTGGATTTTTGAAGTTTGTCCTTAAATTGGATAAAATCAAGTGATTAAAGTTACTAAAGAGATAAAAATGGTAATTTCCATTTTTAAAACTAATTTGGTTGTGTTTAGTTATTTGTACAAGTATTTATCACAGACTCTAAATTGAAAAATATAGTATGATCTATATTTGACCCTAAAAATGTTCCATTAATTTAATATGGCAAATTTTTCATAACTAAATCTAAGTCTTCTAAAAGGAAGCTGTTACCCTTCTGTTTTTAATTACATTAATTGAAATGTGTTTTAAGAGATACGATTTCAGCATATTTTGTATATTAAAAAACAAAAAAGGTTTAGTATTGAGCCAATGGCCAAAAGGTAATATTACTACCATGTAGACTGTTATAGTTCAAATTGTCCCACTTCCCCCAGAATTTTAGAAACTAGAAGTCTGGGAGGTACCATATCAGCTGTAGTTGGGTAATTCCAAGTGCTGATGGTACTATTCATCTTTTTTATTATTGTGTCAGATGAAACAAATGCCAAGTTGCAAAATATGCAGATTTTTATTATATAATGGTTTTAGGCATAAATTATTAACAAGCCATGCCTTATATGTTTCATCTTATATTTTTCTTTAGAACTAAACTATAACAGATTTTGGAAAATGATTTGACGTGCTTGCTCACTTGATTCACTTGGTCAGATATTTGAATGATGGTATTACCTAGATTCTAATCCTTGATTCTAGTTATATAATAAATAATATAGAATATGAAAATATGTTTGGGCATTTACTGTTTATATTATGTAGTAGCCTCCATCATGACACACTTACTACATTTATGAATTGAGCAGTTCTGTAATTGTAATTATTATTGCTGTTCATGTAACAAAACATGCTCGTGATAGTAGCAAACAAATAGAAATGCCCCCAAAATGCTATTTTTTTAATTCAGTTGTAACTGTTACTCTTGTAGTTGTGTATGATGCAATAAAATTTGTAAAAAAATTTCAGCATGAAAAATAAAATTTGTATCACTCATGTATTTTGGCTATGCTTTTGAAATTTCCTTGACATAAACAAATCAGTGTAGATATTGAAAATCTTTTACCTTTAATCCTTTTAATCCTTATAGTCCTTACCTGAACTCTACTTTAGCATTATCTTTGATTTCTTTTTTTCATTCACTTAACTTCCAGTCAGTACTCAAGCTTTATCCATTCTACCTCTGTAATGTCTCTGGAATTTATCTTGTACGTGAAATTTCCCTTGCTATTATAGACATACCTTGGATATATTGCAGGTTTGGTTCCACACCATATCGATAAAGTGATATAGTAAAGCAAGTTACACACCTTTTTTTGGTTTCCCAGTGCATATGAAAGTTATGTTTACATCATACTGTAGTCTTTTAAGTGTGCAATAGCATTATGTCGAAAAACACAATATACATGCCTTAATAAAAAATAGGCTGTGTGCAGTGGCTCACACCTGTAATCCCAGCACTTTCGGAGGCCAAGGTGGGAGGATCACCTGAGCCCAGAAGTTCAAGACCAAATTGGTCAACATGGCGAGACCCCATATAAAATACATACATACATACATATACACACACACACACACAATTGCTAAAAAATGTTAACAATCATCTGAATGTTCAGAAGTTTGTACTCCTTTTGCTGACAGAGGATCTTGTCTGGATGTTGTTTGCTGATAGATCTATGTAGTGGTTACTAAAGTTGGGGTGGCTATGGCAATTTCTTGAGAAAACAATGAAGTTTATCACATCTATTGCCTTGTCCTTTCATGAAAGATTTCTCTAGCATGTGATGCTGTTTTGATAGCATTTTACCAATGGTAGATCTTTTTTCAAAATTGGAGCCAGTCCTCTCAGTCTCTGCCTCTGCTTTTTCAACCATGTTTAAATAATTTTCTAAATTCTTTATTGTCATTTCAGCAATGGTCTCAGCATCTTCACCAGGAGTAGATTCCAACTCAAGAAACCACTTTCTTAGCTCATTCATAAGAAACAATTCCTCATCTGTTCAAGTTTTGGCGTCAAGTTGTAGCAATTCAGTCACATCTACAGACTCCATTGCTAAATTTTAGTTCTCTTGCTATTTCCACATCTGCTGTGACTTCCTTCACTGAAGTCATGAAACCCTCAAAATTATCCATGAGAGTTGAAATCAACTTCTTTCAAATTCCTGTTAATGTTCATATTTAGACCTCTTCCCCTGAATCACAAATGTTCTTAATGGCATCTGGAATGGCAAATCCTTTCTGGAAGGTTTCAATTTACTTTGCCCAGATCCATCAGAGGAATCACTACCTATGACAGCTATGGTCTTACAAAATGTACTTCTTATATAGTAAGATTCAAAAGTCAAATTTACTCCCTGATCCATGGCTGCAGAATGCATGTTGTGTTAAGAGGCATGAAAACAACATTAATCTATTTGTACATCATCAGAGCTGTTGGGTGACCAGGTATATTGTCAATGAGTAGTAATACTTTGAAAGGAATTTTTTTTTCCAAGCAGGTCTCAACAATGGGCTTAAAATATTCAGTGAACTGTGTTGTAAACAGATGTCCTATTATCCAGACTGTTCCATTTATTGAACACAGGCAGAGTAGGTAAAAGTTTTAAGGGTCCTAGGATTTTCAGGATGGCAAAGGAGCATTGGCTTCAAATTAAAGTCATCAGCTACATTCACCACTACAGAGAGTCAGCCTGTCCTTTAAAGCTTTAAAGGCAAGCATTGACTTCTCTTTAACTATGAAAGTTTTAGATGGCACCTTTTTGTAAAAGAAGGTTGTTTTATCTACATTGAAAATATGTTGTTTAGTGTAACCACTTTCATCAATGATCTTAGCTAGATATTCTGGATAACTTACTGCAGGTTCTCCATCAGCACTTACTGCTTCACCTTGCACTTTTATATTATGGAAACAACCTATCTCCTTAAACATCATTAACCAACCTCTTGGTAGCTTGCAACTTTTCTTCAATAGCTTCCTCATCTCTCTCAGCCTTCATAGAATTGAAGCATGTTAGGGCTTTGCTCAGGATTAGGCTTTCGCTTAAGGCAATGTTGTGGCTAGTTTGATCTATCCAGACCACTAAAACATTCCCATATCGGCAATAAGGCTGTTTCATTTTCTTTTCATTCATGTTTTCTGGAACACTTTTCAATACTTACAGTAAGGAAATAGCACTTTTAATTTCCTTCAAGAACTTTTCCTTTGCATTCACAACTTGTGCAAGAGACCTAGCTTTCAGTCTATCTTGACTTTCCAAGATTGTCCTTGGTGAGAAATGCTTGATGACTAGGTATAATTATTTCTAGCTTTTGATTGAAAGTGAGAGATATGTGACTCTTCCTTTTACTTGAACAGTTAGAGGCCATTGTAGGATTATTAGTTGGCCTAATTTCAATGTTATTTTGTCTCAAGGAGAGAGGGATGTGGGAACAGCTTGTTAGTAGAGCAGTCCGAACACATACTTTTATTACGTTCACTGCCTTACATGGGTATGGTTCATGCTGCCTCCAAATACTTACAAAAACATCAAAGATCACTGATTACAGATCATTAAAATAGGTTTAATAATAATGGAAACATTTGAAATATTGCAAAAATTACCAAAATGCGACAGAGACATGAAATGAGAACATGCTGTTGAAAAAAATGGCGCTCATAGACTTGCTGGACACAGGATTGAAAGAAACCAATTTATCAAAACCACAATATCTGCAAAACACAATAAGGTGATGCACAATAAAAGGAGGTATATCTGCACTTCCTTCTTTTTTACTGAAAAAAGCCCAAGTTTTTACTCTGGTGTTGAGAACCTTTCATTAGCTGGCTACAATCTCAGTTCACAATCATTTCTTATTGCCCTTCAACTATGTCCTGACCAAATAGAGTTCTTTCTCATTGGAAACAGTTCATTCCTTTATCCCTTTGCTCATTCTGTTCCTTTTTTCTTAGAAAAATTATTTGCCCATGTTTTTTATCCCCCAATTCTGTCTTTTTCAATGCCCACTTCGTGTCCAACCCTTCTCTACTTGTCTCCCTCTAAACTTACTCAAACACTTGGTGAACTTTTTCTGAATGTTTTTTCTGAATGTTTACTCTTAAAGGAGTTGGCCCAGTCACAAAGTTTAAGTTTTTTGTTTTAAACTTGTTTTAAACTTTTGTTTTCATCAACTTCTTTTTTCAAACAATTTTTGTCAGCTTAGAGGTTGTGTTTTAATTACTATTTTTAAAATCTTGTATCAGGTAGTATGATTTGAAATTAGATGGAATGTGCCCAAAATTATCTCTGTAGAATAATATGGAAAAACGAAAATGAAAAGATGTATTACCTGAATGTGCTCCTCCTAGCCAGTTTCTCAAGGGAGAAGAATCATTAATAAGTTTGTGAGGCTTTTTTTTTTTTTCTGGTATATTTCTGTTTCCTTGATCAGTGGTTTTTCAGAATTTTTTAAAGCTTGTGAAGTACATATTTGTAAATAGCATCTTATGAGGAACCTTGATATGTGACGAAACAGCTGCTTTGATTTGAGAGCAGAAGCCCTGCAGCCCCTGACTGCTCACCTTTCCAGGGACCCCTGAACATTGGCCTAGAGGGTAGTGTACAGTCACTTCTTCAGTGAGAACTTACTGAGTGTGATTCAACAAAACTGCTTTGGTTTATGGGTGAAACATAATTTATAACTAGGCAAATGTAGGCTTAAATTTATATTTTCTAAATAGCACTGAAAATTACGATAGGCAAATGTAATTTCTGATTTTTAAGAAATGATTTTCCATTTTAACATACATTTTAAATGTTTTGTCTTCAAAAGGAATCCTTAAAAAAGATATATTGGAAACCATTGATTTCTTATTTTCATTTCATGAATTTCAGATTCATGAATGGAATATATTGATAATAGCATTTTTTTAAGTTGCCCCAAAAAGATGAAATACAAATAATTTTAATCCCAAATCTATTTCAGACACTTAACTCTTTTTTTAGTTTTTTATACTTTGAGTTCTAGGATACATGTGCAGAACGTGCAGGTTTGTTACATAGGTATACACATGCCATGTTGGTTTGCTGCACCCATCAACCGGTCACCTACATTAGGTATTTCTACAACCCCCCACCCTACGAAAGGCCCCAGTGTGTGATATTCCTCTCCCTGTGTCCATGTTTTCTCATTGTTCAACTCCCACTTAGGAGTGAGAACACGTGCTGTTTGGTTTTCTATTCCTGTGTGCGTTTGCTGAGAATGATGGTATCCAGCTGCATCCATATCCCTGAAAAGGACATGAACTCATCTTTTTTATGGCTGCATAGTATTCCATGGTGTATATGTGCCACATTTTCTTTATCCAGTCTATCATTGATGGACATCTGGGTTGGTTCCAAGTCTTTACTATTGTGAACAGTGCTGCAATAAACATACATGTGCATGTATCTTTACAGTAGAATGATGTATAATCTTTTGGGTATACACCCAGTAATGGGATTGCTGGGTCAAATGGTATTTCTGGTTCTAGATCCTTGAGGAATCACCACACTGTCTTCCACAATGGTTGAACTAATTTATGCTCCCACCAACAGTGTGTAAAAGCTTCCTATTTCTCTACATTCTCTCCAGCATCTGTTGTTTCCTGACTTAATGATCGCCATTCTAACTGGCATGAGATGGTTTCTCATTGTGGTTTTGATTTGCATTTCTCTAATGACCAGTGATGATGAGTTTTTTTTCATGTTTGTTGGCTGCATGTCTTCTTTTGAGAAGTGTAAGGTACTTAATTCTTAAATTTAAAAAAATACCCTTTTCAAACTAACAAAATCAAGTTTCAAATTTTCTGCCTTGTTGATAACTTGTTAACATTTTTTTATTTTAGAATAAATCTAAACAGAGACCACACTGATATCTGTAACAATCTATGTAAAGTTAAGATTAAGGTTAAATCACATTTTTCACAGAGAGTGTTTTACTGAAATATAAACTTTTATGTATCTGATATTATCTAATTTTGTCCTTACTGGATAACTTGTGTATTTTTCAAGTTAAAGGATTTCCTAAAAATGCTTATTTGAATATTTATGTCATTTGTCACACATACTTTCAAAACATAACCTTCTTCAATGAGTATCTTCTTTTCCTTCCTAAAATACTGTTAATAGCTGGCTATTTTGTAAGCCTGTTATCTGGTTAAAAAAAAGAAATGAATATTTTCAATACTTATGAACCATAGAATTCTGTATTCTTTTCATAACTTTTAACTTTTCCATAGGACCTATCACTATGTAAAATATTATACATATCTACTGATTTATTTGTTTATTGTCTACGTACCTATACTAGAACATAGTAAACATGAGAACAGGGAATCTTGGTTATTAATTCCTGCAGCACTCAACTACTTATCACTCAAACATTTGTTCTTGAAAAGAACTTCATATAACATCATTAGATTTTTACAGAATCTTTAAAAAAGCTTTAATATTTTCAAGGTTTTTTATTTATATAAATATTGTTACTTTACCACTAGTGATTTCAAAAGTGGCATTGTCACGATTCAAGAAGAGGAGGCCATTACATTACTGTTGTATTAAAAAGTCAGTTCAGGCTTAATATATATGACTACTATAAGTCAACCTCACATTTTAATGTATGAAGAAGGTTGTATGAATGATCACATTAATTCATTTAAATAGTATGTATTTTGATACTAATTTTTAAGAAGAAATGTATCATTCTTTTGGAAATAAAAGATAATTTGAAAAGCATGTTATGCTATTTATATCAGGGAAAATTTGTTCAGCTCACACAAAGCCATACATTGACATATTTTTTAAAAACTTTGTAGTACTCTATAATCTTTGAACTTATTTAATACCTGTTAAGAGATATAACAAACTGAAAAGTTATTTCAGGAGCTAATGTGTTCAATGGAATAAAGTCGATGTACTAAGTAATAGATAAAATGTTAAGAGCTTTCTTCATGTCAGGCACTGTAACAAGCATTCTTTAGTCGTTATTTTGTGTAATATGTACAGCCTTATGAGGTATGTACTATTGTACTATTGTTGCTATTTTCCTTTTTACAGTTTAAAAACTGAGGCTTAGTTCAACTTGGGGTTTAAACTTTGACTTGCTCTTTCAATCTAAAAACTAACTCATTAACAATGTTGGGAAAATCGTACATTGTTTTATTTTTGATCCACACTACTTAGGTTTTAACTTAGGCTGGCTTTTATCATCATAAGACTTATTAAAGGCAAAAGTATTATGTAAGTAGTACCACAATCTCCCTTTATGAAATTATTATCATCTTTTTCCAAGGACATTTAAAGATCTAATTATGACACTTAGAATTGCAAGAACTCAAACTGGTGTGGTGATGGGTACCCAAAGTTTCAATCCAGTCAACTATAAGCAACAACTATACACACGGCATTGTGTTTGATTGTAGGGGATACAATGATGAAAGTATACAGTCTCAAACTCAAAATAAGACAGTTTACTGGCCAAAAATACACTGTTTCATCCCCTTTATCTCCCCTACACATTACCCTCTTCTATTCTTCATTATCTATTTCAGTACTACAATGGAGAACAGAGCTACAGTACAACTATAGCATTTTGAGGGGCTGGGAGAACGGGATACAGGGTAAGGAAGATCATGAGGTGTCTAAGCAAAGCTTTCCAGTCATTGTACTACAATGGGTTGCAGGCATGCCAGCCCTCTGGTGGCCACGCGAGTCCTGGAGTGGCTGGTCATCTCAGACTGGAAGCTTCCTCGTTGGTTTGTCCTAATGGGCTGAGCAAATGTTTTCTGTGAATGGCATGAGGACAAATGTTGGGAAGCCCTGTACTCTAAGGAGATGATAAAATAATTTCTCTTTGTTAATCCTATTAACTCTGACAGAAAGTACTTTATGACATATTTCCCAAGCTTTGATTGGAATGGACTATACTATTATTTACTTAATTTTTCAAGTCAAATCCGGATTTTAACTTAGATCTGCTTTTATCCTTTTATGACTTATTGAAGGTATATAATTTTTAAAACATAAACATTTATCTCAATTCAAACAATAGTAAGATAAAACTGACTTGCCTGAACAGCCATCTTATATACCAGTTATGAGTATACAGGCATACTGATTTACAGGAAAGCCAAAATGACTTTAGATAGGGTGCATTTTTAAAGAAGCATGATTTTAGGTGCTGGAAGCATTGTTCAAATCCTCTTTTCACTTCTCAATTGTAGCAGTACAGTATTCAAGGACACTTGCTGTCAGTGGTAAGCATTTTTATTTACTTTATCTAAAGCTGTAGATAAAATACTGGCAGCAACCTGCCACTTTAAATTTTTTTACAAACTACCAATTTAAATGTTTAGACAGTTCATTCTAAGAGTATTCCAGTTGAGTTGAAGAGACATTTACCCAGTCCGGTTGGCTGTATCTAGAATTAACTGGGACTCAGACTAGTGTAAATATAACAGATATATCTTTCTTTATTTTGAAAGTCTAAGTTATTTTGTGGCTGAAAAGTTGAAACATTAAGGCAGCCCAGTAAACATTTCTGTTTATTCTTTTTATGAGCAGTATTTTCTATTTCATGTCATAGGTAATATAATCTGATTATTTGGCCCACTTGATTTTTAGCTTACTCATAACTTTATGATCTTATGATTAAGTTTTTTCAAGGAAAAGACTAACACAAACTCACCCTTTGTAATTAAATCCATTTATTTTAGAGATCAATTTTTAAACTTTTATTTTTGAGACAGGATCTTGCTCTGTCATCTAGACTGGAGTACAGTGACACAATCACAGCTTACTGCAACCTCAAACTCCCAGACTCAAGCAGTCCTCCCACTTCAGTTTCCCAAGTAGCTGGGACTACAGGTGCATGCCACCATTCCTAGCTAATTTTTTTTTTAATTTTTTGTATAGATGGGGTTTCACTATGTCACCGCAGCTTAAGCTGCAGGGCTCCAGTGGTCCTCCTGCCTCAGCCTCCTAAAGTGCTCGGATTATAGGCATTAGCCACTGTGCCCAACCAGATATCACTTTTAATCAAAGTGTACAAGTAGGAATTTATACTTGAACTCAAAATTAATGCAAATAAAATGCAATTTTTTTGAGATTAGAAAATATGTAAAAGATTTATATCAATCACTAATGACAAATGTGTGGAAATGGTCTCAATTGTGTACTCTTTTGGTAGAAGGCTGACTATACCCTCACTGGAGAATAATTTTTCATTATCTCTCAATTTCAAATATACATGCCTCGACCAAACAACTCTTTTATTAGGAATTTTTTATCTGAAATATTTGAATAAATAAGTAGGCATTTCAAATTTTAACATATTAGATTGAACATATACTACAGTATATATTCTTTACTCAAATTATTTTTCTTTAAAAAGGAATACCTCTACCCTAAAACAACAAGAGGAATTTCCAATTGACTAGCAACTGAAAAAAGAAAAAGACAGGATTATATTAAGGGGAGAAGGTAATACATTGGACAACAGTATTCTAAAAGATGGAAACAAGAGGCTACAGGCCTGTAAGGGGGGGGCTGGGAGGAGGAGAGAGCCCATGGGAAATGCCACAGTGGGATCATCTCTGGGCAAAACAATAGGAGCTATAGCAAACAAAATAACTCTAAAATATGGAAAGCAAAAAGTGATATTACAAACAGAAAATGATAAGTAAGCCATGTTAAGAGGAGATTTACTTGTTCCTCTGAAACAAAAAGGTCAGAATATTGAAGATTTAGGTAAAAAATTTAATGATCTTTGATCCATTAGTTATGTATGGAGATGTTTAACCCAAACCAGAGAGTGCACATTCTTTTCAAATACACATAAATTTTGTCAGACCATTGCTGTATACTGTTATATTACTATATCTTGCTAACATATGTTAATATATATACAATATAAACTATATTACTGTATACTATTGCATAAGTAACTTCCACTCACTTGAATGCAATACAACTAGGAATAATAATAACATTGCATAAAGCTAGAAAATTTAAAAGGTTTGTAACTCAAGACAAAGAAGACATTAAAATAGTTCATTTAGAACTAATTCAGGTCATTACATTTCAGAAACTTCAGATACAGCCAAGTGACAGACAGGAAAAAATATAGCCTAAAATGCATTAGTTAGAAAATGAGAGAGATTGAAAATATCTAATCTATATTTCAACTCACAAAACTAGAAAAATTTTAAAAAGCAACAAAATTGTCCCACAAAAAAGAAAATTGTCCCACAGCAAAATCTGACAATAGAGAAAAGCCTATGATAATAAAGCAAAGATTACTAAAATTTGATTCCAAAAATCAGGACTTCTTTTTCTAGCATTGTGGTGGAGTAGATATCTAGAAAGATCTTCTCAGCATAGAAACCCTAAAAACACTAGAAAAAGAATTCAATATACACATACAGCTAGGCTGGTGAGAGAGAAACCTTTGAAGACCGTATATCACTTACATTCAAATGACCAAGAAGGTTACATATCAAAGAAAGTATGTCATGTATCACAGCCAAAAGACCACAAACACAAAAAATAAATTATTCATACTTTCACAAAAATGGTGAAGGTGGGGGAATGAATAGGTGAGAATAAAATTAAATAAACCCCAGGCAGTTCCAAAGCCTCATTCAATTTCAGCATGCAGTTTAAAGCGTAGGCTGTTTAGGGATTAGGGAGTCCTTTCCATGAGGTCCAGAATTAGCTTCTCATTTTCTTGTGACCTATATGCTAATGAACAATTATTTTCTCTCAACACAAGCAAATAAAGATGGCTGCAATAATGCACCATGTAACAGGGGAGAGATGGGAATTACACAAAATTACTACTGCATGGCACATGTCAAGTATTTTACTGGGCCAGAACTACATGGAATCCTTACCCTAGAAGTGAATTGTGTTCTTTATTTAGTCAAGTTGACAGTTCTAGTTCTACTCTCTGAGAAAGTCTCACTTTATTGTTCTCCACAGTCCCATCTGAGAGGATTTCTGGGTAGGGAATGGGTGGCCACAGATATGGATTATAAGGATAAAGAATGGGAAGGAAGAAAGGGTGCCTCCTTTGTTTACCCATATAGTATTTCAAGAGAAACAACTGAGAAACTATTCGAACAGTTCATAAAGTATCTGAATTAAATATTAGCACACAAAAGTAACTTTCTGATATTACATTAATAACCAATTATAATAAAATACCAAAAAGTTCACTATAGTAGCAGTAGTAAAGTATTTCAAAATAAATAAGAAATGCATATAAATGGCCGGGCGTGGTGGCTCACGCCTGTAATCTCAGCACTTTGGGAGGCTGAGGCAAGTGGACCACAAGGTCAGGAGATCGAGACCATCCTGGCTAACACAGTGAAACCCCGTCTCTACTAAAAAAATACAAAAAATTAGCCAGGTGTGGTGGTGGGCGCCTGTAATCCCAGCTACTGGGGAGGCTGAGGCAGGAGAATGGCATGAACCTGGGAGGCAGAGCTTGCAGTGAGCTGACATCACGCCACTGCACTCCAGCCTGGGTGACAGAGCGAGACTCCATCTCGAGAAAAAAAAAATGCATATAAATGTATATAACTTATAGAGAAATCAATAACAGTCAACTGTGAAATATAAAGATGTGAATAAATAGAGAAATAGACTGGTATAGACTGAATATATCTCTCCAAAATTCCTATGTTGAAACCCTAACCCTAAAGTGATACATTAGGATGTGGGGCCCTTGACGGGTAATTAGATCATAAGGTCAGAGCTCTCTGAAATGGGATTAGTGCTCTTATAAAAGAGACTGCAGAGAGCTCCCTCATCCCTTCTAACATGTGAGGACTCAACAAGAAGATGGCGGGCTATGAACCAGGAAGCATGTCTTCACTAGACACTAGATCTGCCAGTTCTTTGATGTGGGACTTCTCAGCCTCCAGAATTGTGAGAAATAAATGTTTGTTGTGTTATAAACCATTCAGTTTATGGTATTTTATTATCACAGCCCAAGCTAAGACATATACCTGGATTATAAATGAGAAGATTCAATACAGTAAAGTCTCTTTCCAAAACAGACTTATACATTCAGTGGTATCCCAATAAAAATTCTAACAAAAAAATTTTATGGAAATTTTACAAGCTGATTCTAAAACTTTGAAGAATAAAGTACAAGACTAGCCAAGAAATTTTTGAAAAATAAGCCAAAATTATAGTTTTGCAATACAAGGTACTAGATCATATTTTAAAGCTATAGAAATCAAAACAGCCCACTATTGACCAAGAAATAGAAAAGTAGTTTTTAGGGACTGAATACAGATTTATAAACCATCTCATTACTTTAAAACTGGCCTTTAAAACTGGCATAAATCCCTCCATAAGAATTTTGGAGGCATATATTCAGTCTATACCTTTAAAAAGACATACTATTTAATAAATGGTATCAGAATTCACTATTCATTTGGCAGAAAAAGTTAAATTTATGCTGCCTCACATTTTTAATGAAAACAAATCCAGAGAGATTAATTATCTAAATTAGGAGTCAGACACTTTGACTAATGGGCTGGCTGCCCATTTTTGTAAATAAAGTTTTAGTAAACACAACCACCCCCATTTGTTTATGTATTGTCTATTTCACCTTTCATGCAACAGCAGCAGAGCTGAATTGTAACACAATGAAGATCATATGTACTGAAAATCCTGAAGTATTTACTCTGTGGCACTTTAAGAAAAAAACTTGTCCGACACTTGATGTACGCATTAAATAATTACCATACGGCATTTTAAATTGGGTAGAGAAAATAACAAGGAATTTTTTATGACTTGTGAATATACTAGTTGTTATTAGTTATGGTAGGCTAACTACTGTATCAAGTAATCCTGGCATCGGTGGTTTATCACAGTAAAAGTTTACTTCTCACTTGTGTCCTCACCCTAAGCTGATTGTTCTGTTGCATCATAGTCTCTTAGGGGTGCAAGATTTTACCATTTCTTAAGACCATGAAGTCCTGGCCTACCTCCTCTGCTTGAGAGCACGAAGGATCTTGCGGGAGGATTTTTAGGTTCCATTTCCAGACTAGCACACACCATTTCTGCCCACATTCCACTGGAAAAAACTCAGTCAAAGACCTCCAGCAAACTACCTAAAAAGCTAGGAAGGTAATCACATAATGGAGCCAAGAACTCTGCTCCATATACAGCTAATCTTAGGACCAACTGCTAGAATTGTAGTGGCTAGCCACTGACAAGCTCAACGATGTGCACGGCTGAAGAAACAACAAGACCACAGGTCCATGCCAGAATGAAGTGTCAGATGGGCACAATGTGATCCAAGTACTAGTTAGGACATGAAAAAAGATTAGGAGTAAATCAGTGGCAGAGAGAAGGAACAGATAAAATATCTGAAATAATAATAGCCCGAATTTTTCCTAAGCAGGAGAAGGTTCTCAAATTGAAAGGACCCAGAGTATCAGAAAATATTAAAAACAAACAAACAACAAAAACCACTTTTTCCAAGTCTTTCCTAGGAGGAGGTTTATAAGGGAAGATTATGAGCAATAGATGTCCATTAATGTGGATAAATCCTCAACCACATTTTTATCCAGTTTTTCCATTCTTCTTTTTCCAGTTTTCCTTCCCATTACCGAACATGAACAGCAGTTTTTGTTTGAAACCCAGGAAGGAGGAATGAGATCAAGAAAAGTATTACAGAACCGGTAAGATTGATTGACTATGTGTGTATGTATGTAAGTATTTCAAGGACTTGGCTTACATGATTGTATAAGCAGGTCCATAAAAGAGACAATGAGGAAAGGACAACCATAAATGACTTGAACTCAACAGGCACAGATTGAACTGCTGTTTATAGCTGGAGTTTCTGCTCCTGAGAAAATCTTGGCCCAGCTTTTAAGACCTTTTAACAGATTCAGTCAGGCCCACCAAGATTATCCAGTATTATGTTTCTTCCTTAAAATCAACTGATTTGGGGCTTTAGTTACATTTTTCATACACCTTCATGTAATACCTAAATTAGTGTTTAATTAAATAACCGGGGACTGTAGCCTAGTCAAGTTGATCCAGCAATGAAACCATCACAATCTATAAATTGTCAATTTGGTACCCATTTATACCTCCTTAAACCATATTTAATCTCTAAATATATATCATATTAAAATTAAACTTCCACATGACATGATAGACAACTTCTCCTATTCTATAACTTAATTCCTGAGACACAAATTTAATTATTAACACGTCTTCTGTTAGATGATAAGAAGACAACATAGGAAAGAAAAAAATACGTGATACACACATCCACACGAAGTCTATCCTCATTATTTGTGGAGGGAAAATTTGAGAATTAGTTTCTTTACTAATATTTATTTGCTATCCTCAAATCAAGACTTGCATTGCTTCTTGAGTCATTTTGAATATAAGCACAGTGAAACACAATTTGCACCCAAATTGGCTGCAAAATGTGCACCCAATAGATGTGCAGGTTTCCAACTAAAGTGGAAAAAGGCAATGCTCTTCCTTCTCATTTCAGCCTTCATCCATAAGCAAGTGTCATTTTTTACACAGTCTATTTAGTATCACGTTTGTTCTTTTTGGGGGGTGATTTTGCTGTTTAAGATGACCCTAAGTGGGCCAATATTTAACATTTTTAAAGAAAAGAATTTTCAACTCAGAATTTCATATCTAGCCAAACTAAGCTTCATAAGCAAAGGAGAAATAAAATCCTTTACAGACAAGAAAATGCTGAGAGATTTCGTCACCACCAGGCCCGCCCTACAAGGATTCCTGAAGGAAGCACTAAATATGGAAAGGAAAACCCAGTACCAACCACTGCAAAAACATACCAAATAGTAAAGACTATCAATACTATGAAGAAACTGCATCAACTAATGGGCAAAATAACCAGCTAGCATCATAATGACAGGATCAAATTCACACATAACAATATTAACCTTAAATATAAATGGGCTAGATGCCCCAATAAAGTCACAGACCAGCAGATTGGATAAAGAGTCAAGACTCATTGGTGTGCTGTATTCAGGAGACCCATCTCACATGCAAAGACACACATAGGCTCAAAATAAAGGGATGGAGGAATATTTACCAAGCAAATGGAAAGCAAAAAAAAAAAAAAAAAAAAAAAACCACAGGGCTTGCAATCCTAGTCTCTGATAAAACAGACTTTAAACCAACAAAGATCAAAAAAAGACAAAGAAGGGCATTACATAATGGTAAAGGGATCAATGCAACAAGAAGAGCTAAATATCCTAAATATATATGCAATCAATACAGGAGAACTCAGATTCATAGAGTAAGTTCTTAGAGACCTACAAATTGACTTAGACTCCCACACAATAATAGTGGGAGACTTTAACACCCCACTGTCAATATTAGATCAACGAGACAGAAAATTAACAAGGATATTCAGGACTTGAACTCAGCTCTGCACCAAGCAGACCTAATAGACATCTACAGAACTCTCCACCCCAAATCAACAGAAGATACATTCTTCTCAGCACCACATTGCACTTATTCTAAACATAATTGGAAGTAAAACACTACTTAGCAAATGCAAAAGAACAGAACTTGTAACAAATCGTCTCTCAGACCACAGTGCGATCAAATTAGAACTCAGGATTAAGAAACTGACTCAAAACCACACAACTACATGGAAACTGAACAACCTGCTCCTGAATGACTTCTGGGTAAATAACAAACTTAAGGCAGAAATAAATAAGTTCTTTGAAACCAATGAGAACAAAGACACAGCATACCAGAATCTCCGGGACACAGCTAAAGCAATGTTTAGAGGGAAATTTATAGCACTAAATGCCCACAGGAGAAAGCAGGAAAGATCTAAAATTGACACCACAACATCACAATTGAAAGAACCAGAGAAGCAAGAGCAAACAAATTCAAAAACTGGTAGAAGAAATAACTAAGATCAGAGCAGAACTGAAACATATAGAGACACGAAAAACACTTCAAAAAAATCAATGAATGAAGAAGCTGTTTTTTGAAAAGATTAACAAAATAGATAGACCACTAGCCAGAATAATAAAGAAGAAAACAGAGAAGAATCAAATAGCCACAATAAAAAATGATAAAGGGGATATCACCACTGATTCCATGGAAATACAAACTACCATCAGAGAATATTATAAACACCTCTACTCAAATAAACTAGAAAATCTAGAAGAAATGGATAAATTCCTGGACACATACACCCTCTCAAGACTAAACCAGGAAGAAGTCGAGTGTCTGAATAGACCAATAACAAGTTCTGACATTGAGGCAGTAATTAATAGCCTACCAACTAAAAAAAGCCCAGGACTAGACAAATTCACAGCTGAATTCTACTAGAGATTCAAAGAGGAGTTGGTACCATTCCTTCTGAAAGTATTCCAAACAATAGAAAAATAGGGACTCCTCCCTAACTCATTTTATGAGGTCAGCATCATCCTGATTCCAAAACCTAGCAGAGACACAACAAAAAAAGAAAATTTTAGGCCAATATCCCTGATGAACATCGATGTGAAAATCCTCAATAAAATTCTGGCAAACCAAATCCAGCAGCACATCAAAAAGCTTATCTACCACAATCAAGTCAGCCTCATCCCTGGGATACAAGGCTGGTTCAACATATGCAAATCAGTAAATGTAACCCATCACGTAAACAGAACCAATGACAAAAACCACATGATTATCTCAATAGATGCAGAAAAGGCCTTCGATAAAATAAACACCCCTTCATGCTGAAAATTCTCAATAAACTAGGTATTGATGGAACGTATCTCAAAATAACCAGACCTATTCATGACAAACCCACACCCAATATCATACTGAATGGGCAAATGCTGGAAGCATTCCCTTTGAAAACTGGCACAAGACAACGATGCCCTCTCTCACCATTCCTATTCAAAATAGTATTGGAAGTTCTGGCCAGGGCAATCAGGCAAGAGAAAGAAAGAAAGAGTACTCAAGTAGGAAGAGAGGGAGACAAATTGTCTCTGTTTGCAGATGACATGATTGTATATTTAGAAAACCCCATCATCTCAGCCCCAAATCTCCTTAAGCTGATAAGCAACTTCAGCAAAGTCTCAGGATACAAAATCAATGTGCAAAAATCACAAGTGTTCCTATACACCAATAATAGACAAAAAGAGAGCCAAATCATGAGTGAACTCCCATTCACAATTGCTACAAGAGAATACAATACCTAGGAATACAACTTACAAGGGATGTGAAGGACCCCTTCAAGAAGAACTACAAACCGCTACTCAAGGGAGTAAGATAGGACATAAACAAATGGAAAAACATTCCATACTCATGGATAGGAAGAATCAATATCATGAAAGTGGCCATACTGCCCAAAGTAATTTATAGATTCAATGCTATCCCCATTAAACTACCATTGACTTTCTTTACAGAATTGGAAAAAACCAATTTAAATTTCATATAGAACCAAAAAAGAGCCCATATAGCCAAGACAATGCTTAGCAAAAAGAACAAAGCTGGAGGCATCATGCTACCTGACTTCAAACTGTACTACGAAGCTACAGTAACCAAAACAGCATGGTGCTGGTACCTAAACAGATATATAGACCAATGGAACAGAACAGAGGCCTCAGAAATAATGCCACACATCTACAACCATCTGATCTTTGACAAACCTGACAAAAACAAGCAATGGAGAAAGGATTATCTGTTTAATATATGGTGTTGGGAAAAGTGGCTAGCCACATGCAGAAAACTGAAACTGGGCCCCTTCCTTACACCTTATACAAAAATTAACTCAAGATGGATTAAAGACTTAAATGTAAGACCTAAAACCATAAAAATCCTAGAAGAAAACCTAGGCAATACCATTCAGGACATAGGCATGGGCAAAGACTTCATGACTAAAACACTCAAAGCAATGGCAACAAAAGCCAAAATTGACAAATGGGATCTAATTAAACTAAATAGCTACTGCACAGCAAAAGAAACTATCATCAGAGTGAACAGGCAACCTGCAGAATGGGAGAAAACTTTTGCAATCTATCCATCTGACAAAGGGCTAATATCCAGAATCTATAATGAACTTAAACAAATTTACAAGGAAAAAAACCATCAAAAAGGTGATGAAGGATATGAACAGACACTTCTCAAAAGAAGACATTTATGCGGCCAACAAACATATGAAAAAAATCCCATCATCACTGGCCATTAGAGAAATGCAAGTCAAAACCACAAGAGATACCATCTCACACCAGTTAGAATGGTGATCACTAAAAAATCAGGAGACAACAGATGCTGGAGAGGATGTGGAGAAACAGGAACGCTTTTACACTGTTGGTGGGAGTGTAAATTAGTTCAACCATTGTGGAAGACAGTGTGGTGATTCCTCAAGGATCTAGAACCAGAGAAATACCATTTGACTCAGCAATCCCATTACTGAGTGTATACCCAAAGGATTATAAATCATTCTACTATAAAGATACATGCACACGTATGTTTACTGAAGCACTATTCACAATAGGAAAGACTTGGAACAAACCCTAATGCCCATCAATGATAGACTGGATAAAGAAAATGTGACACATATACACTATGGAGTACTATGCAGCCATAAAAAAGGATGAGTTCATGTCCTTTGCAGGGACATGGATGAGGCTGGAAACCATCATTCTCAGCAAACTAACACAGGAACAGAAAACCAAACAGTGCATGTTCTCACTCATAAGAGGGAGTTGAACAATGAGAACACATGGACACAGGGAGGGGAACATCACACACTGGGGCCTGTCGGGAATGGGGTGCTAGGGGAGGGATAGCATTAGTAGAAATACCTAATGTAGATGACAGGTTGATGAGTGCAGCAAACCACCATGACACATATATACCTAGGTAACAAATCTGCACCTTCTGCACATGTATCCCAGAACTTAAAGTATAATTTAAAAAATGACCCCTAGGCATGATACTCAAGTGCTCTCTAGTGTTCCTAAGTACAAGACTGTGCTATGCCTTAAGAGAAAATATACGTGCTTGAAAGGCTTCATTCAAGCATGAGTTATATGGGGAAAAGTAGTCCTGGTAATGCTCACTTCTCTGGTTTCAGCCTTATCAGAAGTCAGCTGTGCCTATACTTACCACCCCCATCCTTGCTTTTTGCTTTGCACTTTGTTTCTATTGCTTGCACGTGTTATTTCACCTGTATCATAAGTGAAATTACATCAAGCAGCAATAATAACTAAGAAAAAAATACTAGCAACATATGTGACAAAGAGTTGTATTCTTTAAAACTGAAAAATCAGTAAGTGAAAAGCCCTTTCATTTTTAAAAACAATCTTTTCAGGTATAAAATCTCATCTGAGTTTAAATCAAAATTTCAATATTCAGAATTCAAAACTTAACCCCAGTGTCAGCTTAGGCCTTGGTGATGTTCACTTCTATATTTATCATGTAAGCAGTGTATGTTTGTTTTGCATAGAGATATTTAATAAGTCATTTAAAGGTTAGGTCCCACAGTTTTCTTTTATTCAATGCAATATAATAATACAACATTCCTATTATGAAATCTATTTTTAATATGAAGACAGTTTAATATTTTATTCTCCATAGTAGTAAATCATTTTTATGGAATAAGAGTCTTATATATATTGGCTAGACGATTGACGATTATGGAAATCAAGTTGATATTGCTTTGTTAATCTTTACATGAAGTATGCTCATTCAAACAAATATATCATTTGTGAATTATATACAAACAATGTAATGTAGGTGAATTGTACTGACACTCTAAAGGTAAATATAGTGTTTGGATTTATGTGATCTCAAAGAACAAAGCAGCTATATGACTAACAAATCAGCTGCCCTTTGTGTGATGGCTTCTTTATGTATTAGTCATCTCTCTATTTGTGACTCTCTTATAATTCTAATAGCATATTTCCTCACAAAGGTAATGTCATGACTCCCTTGGATGGAAACTTCTAGTTGTCTCACAACATCTATTCTCCTTTTCTTAGAACCCTGTGTTTTAGGTGGGCCTATTGCCAATCAGTTAAAGATTACCTTTAGCAGCTCATCTTGTGGCTAGATATGGCATATGATTAAATCTAGGTCAATAATATGCAGGCAGAAGCATAATATGAGACTCATGAGTAGTGATGAAAGAAAAAGGGCCTGCTCTTATGTCAATCATCTTTTCTGTTGCCTCAAACCCAGACTTAATGATAGGATCTCTAATAGGTTTTTCAGACTATGAAGTAATTATAAACTTGGAAACAACACTGAAAGTGATGAAGCACATGATAGAATTCCTAGTCTTTGTGACACAGTGAAGTCTCTCTACTGGTTTTAGATTTCTTAGCTTCAGACATTTTTAAGAAAGAGAAACTTCTATCACATTTAAGCAAATATTATGTTTGACATTTCTGTTATATGCAGCTGAATCTGATAGAATCCTAAATTTTCTTTCAAAGAAGATTAATAATTTTTAAAATACACATGTGCTCAATATATATCTGATACTGGCAGCATGTCAAAGAGGAGGAAGTGATCAACTTATTCTAATGTAGTTGCTGGTATCAAGTACAATGAATACTGAGAACCAACCACTGGATCTAGTAATGTGAAGATCATTGCTTGCTTTGAAAAGAACAGTTTTGAATAACTATTGACAAAAAAAGGAGACATGAAAGGAGCCAAAACACATTTGAAGTAGGTTTAACAGAGAATGGGAAGAAAGGATTTGGAGAAGAGGATCTACACAAGTCATTTAAACAATTTTGTTGCAAAAGTGATAAATAAAAGGAGAAAGCAGCAGAGGAAATGTGATTAGAAGGTATTTTAAAAGAAAAAATAAAAGCATTGTTGCATGACCGTAGGTATGATCAAGGAAGAGAAGGAAATATTGCTAATGCAGAGCCTAGACCAACTGGGAGGGATGTGATATAGAGCCCAGAGGAGCAATCACTTCAAATGGGAACATGGATGGCTCATTTATAGGCCCAAGTGGGAAGGCAAAGCTTGTGAGTGAGGATGGTAAGTCAGTACAAGTCGTGGTGGAAGACTATGCCACTTATGTATTGCCACAGTTTTTAAGAAATATAGGAAGCAAGGCCATTGGCTAAGAGTGATGATGGAGGAGATTTGGAGATTTGAGAAGAGAGTCTTTTAAGGGGATGCTTCTCAAACTTAAATACACTATGCGGAAGAATCTCCTAGTATCTTGATACAACTCAGGTTCGTATTCAGTAGGTCTAGGATGGGATCTGAGATCTGTATTTCTCAGAATATCTAGGTAATATCAATAGTGTTGGCCCATGGGCTACACATGGAGTAGCAAAGTTCTATGAGAAATGAGGAAGTCGAGTGAATCAGGAAAGTACTGAGTGCGTAACAGCATTACGCACTGGAGTTCATTGTTGTTAACTAAAAATGAAACTAATCAGAATATTTGTGTGTTTTGTTCCAGCCACATTTGGCCTCATTTAAGCCCAGAGTAGTTGGAAAATAGATTTAATCATAAATTTGGTTTTGTAAAGTGAAAATGATGAAGGAAGAGAGATATGAGTCAAGGGTGTGTGCACTGGAGAGGTTATAATTGGTATATTTAAGCTGGGTTAGGAGGGAGAAGTGTTATAGAGTGAATATATCCTGCCCCAATTCATTTGTTGAAGCTCTAACCCCCAGTGCAATGGAATCTAGAGGTAAGGCCTAAGGGAGATAATTAGAGCTAGATGGGGACATGTAAGTGGGTCCCTCATGATGAGATTAGTGGCCTTATAAATAGAGTATCAGAGAGACCTCTCCTCTCTTTACCAAAAAAAAAAAAAAAAAAACCAAAAAAAACAAAACAAAAACAAAAACAAAAATCTCCGTGCACCCAGAAAAGATCTTTGCACTGAGGAAAGATCACTTGAGGACACAGCAAGAAGGCAGCTGCCTGCAACCCAGGAAGAGAGAGCTGTCACCAAAACCTGAATTGGCTGGCACTCTTGATCTTGGACTTCCCAGCCACTGGGACCATGAGAAAATACATTTCTGTTATTTAAGCCACTGCACTTTGTTATGGCAGCTTAAGCTGACTAGTAACAAAGGAGATGGAACAACAAGAAGGTAAGGGTCAGTAAAAACAGATTCGTGAAAATGGTGATGTCGACTTTTTTGTGATAAGGAGACTAGATAATGAGATTATAGTTGGGGAGGATGCCAGGTATTGACAATGTCAAGGTCTAGGATGTGACCATGGGAATGAGTGGTTGAATTAGGGTGGAAGACAAGCTTTGGGGAAGAGAGGAGTTCAAGAAACAGAGGCGCCCACATTTTACAAGGACTATTCATGTTCTCATCAAAACCTGAAATAAAGAAGAGAATGACAGTGAGTCAGGGGCTAAAAGTTATAGTGACTGATGTAACTGATGATACTTTCAAAGATGCAAGTTTCAAAGAGAAGAGGTAATAATGTGGTAGAAATTACAACAGTAGATACCTTTTGTTGAATGCCTTCTAATACAAGTTAAGCATTCCGTAGACATTGTGTTTGTTCGTTCACAAATAACATCACCATTCACACCATTCATCACCATTCACAAATAAAGAATCTGAAGTTCAGAGAGGTTAATTCACTTTCCTAAGGTCACACAACTAGTAAGTGGATGTACTGTGGTTTCAGAACCAATCAGTTTGAATCTAAAGGTCCTATGATGGATAAGCTGCTTATTTTAAAGTTTTTTTTTCCTTAATAGTTTTTACATATCCAGAAGCAAAAGCAAGAAAACATTTTTCAACTGTTTCATCTCCTCAAAAATAAATAGAAACTAGAGCTAGAGCTAAAAGCCTATTTCTTTCTTCTTGTTATTCAAACCACACTCACTTCACACTACCTCATACACTTCAATCTGTGACATGATACACAGTAGGTCTTCCAGACTCTAAAGTTTAATGTTCCACCTTTGTGATTTTTGTCATTTCTACTTACTTCCTAGACCCAAATTCTACCTGATTTAGCTTTCTCCTAGGGAGCGATATCTATCATACTACAGTTTAGTGGGGAAATAATATTATTTTAAAATGCAGTGAAATATATAACTATTAAAGTATACTTGTGTACAGAGAAAAATCAAGTTCTATCTCACTGGTAGCAAGCATATCAAATTTGGGGAAATTCAGGGATGGAGGCTATGGCATTGGGCTAGAAGTCAAAAGGCTAGAGTTCTGGACCAGCTCTTCCACTTAGGGAGCGGTACACTTGCAAAATATGCAGACTTTCAAAGCCTCTGGTCTCTGGAATGGATTTAGCACAATCTTGGCATATTGTATATTTTTCAATAAATATTAGCAAATATATCAATAATTTTCATGTCACACACTGGTTACTTACAATCCCTCAAATATTTTGCCTCTTCTTTATATCTCTGGAAGGAGATGAAATAGCCTTTCAACTATAGGTTTTCTAAAAGCTGGGTGTGCACTATTTCTGCTATGCTACAAGAAGGTGAAACCATATAACTCAAAAGAGACAATCCTAAGAAAAATGAGTTAATTTCATAAACCTGAGTTGTAATTCTCAGATGCAGAATATTAAAAAGCCAACACTTTCTGTAAGAGCTTTCAGGACTCCAGGGGAAGCTTGATCTGTCTAATAAACTATAATGATAATAACCAAGTATACTTCACAGGGGTACTAAGCTTTAATGACTCAATACTCATGGAACCCTTTGAGCACCTCCAATGTTATGTAAGCATAAATGAATAAGTAGGGACATTATATACCACTGTTATTTCTGCATTAAATTTATCTTGATAATTTCTTACAATATCTTATAAGGTAGGCACTGTATGAGACTAATACATGAACAAAGATATGAAAGAAATAAAATATAATATATAGTAGTGCTTTCCAATGAAATAATTATACTCTTATATTAGTGAAAGAGAATGGGGTCATTAATTGCACCTCTAAAAAGTCATTCCTCAATTGTAAAGAAGGCAAATGAGAATCTGGAATAGATACTTAAGATATAAATGTCTATAAAGAGTTTGAAAAAACACTTGCTATCTTTTTTTCCTATGGAAGAGACATCTAAGTTTTTAGATGCATTTTTTACACTGAAGAAATTTTAATGATTCTTTCACTGTTTAAGTTATAACTTCATAAAAATTTTATACATTTTTATGTATCTTTCATCCTGCCTTTCTATCCTCTCCTCCATAGCATCTCTGTGCTATGATAGTACTTTAATGTCCTAGTTTAAAAACAAATCCTCACAACCGTATATATGTTTATCATATTTTCCAAAACACACAACTGTAATTGTTATACTGTCCTGAATTTCAACTGAGGTAGCTAAACATAGGATACAATGACACAAGTAATCTCTTCAACAAACTTTGGTGTAATACCTGGATCTCCATCAATGAAAGAGTCATTTTTGTCAGAAAATATCAACCTTTAAAATGGAAAATCCTCTGAGAGAATTCTACTGAGGAGACTGCTCTTCTCACCCTTGCCTTTTTTCTTCTACCTAGCTGACATTATTTTCCTCAAGACAAAGGGAGTTTGTAAGAGTGAGAGGAGAGAAAAAAATAATCAGTCATCTCTTCATGAGGAGAGTAATTCTGGATGTGACAATTCTGTACCAAGTTTTGAGCAGATTTCACTTCCTGAGACAGGACAGGGGATGTTGGGAGGTGGGAAGACATCAATACTAAATCCACATGCTTCCCATTCTTCCTAGGAGCAGACGAGATTGGCAATAAGCAGCAGAGTCACATGCCTCCAGTACCAAGATCATATTTTCCATTTACTGAATATTATTCTCAGTATTCTGGGTCAAGGTCCAGAACTTTCATGCACAGTTAATTATATTTTATGTGTCAAACACCCTAAATTTTGTCCCTCCAGTAGCATTGTTATCAATAGAACTCAGACCTGGACAAGAAGGGGCTCTGCCTCAGCAGCTGCTAAAGCTGCCTTTCACCACATACTCCCCACAGGGCCAAGGACATGTGGCCACTCAGAGCCTGTGCTCCACCTTGTAGACCATGACATGGGTACCTGGGACTCTGGATGGCAGTTCCAAAAGCCGCAAGCCCACTTCCCAGCTCTGTGGGGCTCTTTCCTGAAGTATCTCTTTCTGCTGACTTGCCGGCAGGGTGTGTCCAGAGTGAACCACAATGGTGTCAAGAAACAGCCGTGTGTTCTCATTGTTCAATTCCCACCTATGAGTGAGAACATGCGGTGTTTGGTTTTTTGTCCTTGTGATAGTTTGCTGAGAATGACAGTTTCCAGCTTCATCCATGTCCCTACAAAGGACATGAACTCATCATTTTTTATGGCTGCATAGTATTCCATGGGGTATGTGTGCCACATTTTCTTAATCCAGTCTATGATTGTTGGACATTTGGCTTGGTTCCAAGTCTTTGCTATTGTGAATAGTGCCGCAATAAACATACGTGTGCATGTGTCTTTATAGCAGCATGATTTATAATCCTGTGGGGGGAGGGGGGAGGGATAGCATTAGGAGATATACCTAATGTTAAATGATGAGTTAATGGGTGCAGCACATCAACATGGCACATATACACGTATACATATGTAACTAACCTGCACGTTGTGCACATGTACCCTAAAATTTAAAGTATAATTAAAAAAAAAAAAGAAACAGCCATTAGCAGAGATGTCCATGGTTCTTTGTTGTGAGGGTGTCCTGAGGGCACTGGAAGCCCCTCAAATGCAGGATGCTGCTGGGATGGTCAGGAGAAGCAGAAGAAAAGTGGATGGTGGAGTGAAGACAGCTAGAGGCAGGGGACCAGCTTCCACCACCACATTCAGTTGCAGACCAAAGGGTCTGAAAATTCTAAATGAGAATCTTGCCTTCCAGCCTAGCCTTGGCCTCCTTCTAAGATGTTTAAAGAAAAGCCTGGGACATAGGGCCTGAGGTCACTAAGTGGACAGAGGATTCCAGGCATGGACTGGGAGAGGTAAAGACAAACCTCAAAGCCACCAAGAAATTTCTCCCCTTCCCTGACTGAGCTGCCTTGCCCCCACACTGTTTATGGCAGAAAATAAATTCAGAAATTATGCTATTCATGTTACTGTTCCTTTACACATATTTTAAAAACTTTTTTCTTATAAAGCTGTATTCATTTGTATAAATGTAGAAACTTTTATTTAACAGTTTATCTTTTTTATTCCTTTTTTATATTTAGACAGGCTGGATCTGATTATGTAAGAAGCACTCATGGCTTTCCTGGGTATAAGATTTGGTATAAGGGTGAGAGAAAATTACTGATTATAATGAGTATATTTTTATTTTCATGCTACCATGCAAAAGGGGAATGAGAGATGGAGGAATATTATGCAGACTATGAAGTTTTCTTGAAATCATACTTTAAGAAACATATATTAACGTGATTCTTTTTCCCATTGTGAGCAAACCACTGATCTATATATAAAATGGAAAAATGATTAAATTTGTAATCAAAAGTATGAATAGATAAGTGGCTATTATGTAGAAACCTATATTAAAGTATATTAAAAAAATAATTGTAGAAATTTATCTTAGGCAATAGAATGGAAGAATTTTAGAAATAACCATTCATTTTATACGTGTAAGAAAGTTGAGACCCACAGCCTCAGCCAAGGCCCCATAATTAATTAGCATGGCACTAGATTTCTAATTTAAGGAGTTTTTGCTGTAGTCTGTCACAAATAATTGACCCATCATTAAGACAAAGTACCCAAAAAGCTACTTAATAATACCTATGGCTCTCCAACTATTTCTGTTGAACTAATGTAAACATTCCCCAGTCCCACTTCTCTACATTCCTGGTTTGTTATGTAAGAATTGCTAATTATTGCTTGCTATTTGATTATTGCTTAATGGCCTACCTGGAATTGACTAACTAAGCCAATATTCTGCAAACCTAGGGAAAACTATGTATAAATGGTTAACTGAATAGTTATTGTCCTTAGCTCTTAATTTAAGGACTCTTTGGCTAAACAATGAAAGGACCACCGAATAACACATTTCATTTGAGGGAAATATTCATCAGAAGTCTTCATTCAACCCTAAAATTATGGATGTTTTAGATCTGTGATCAGGATCACCAATCAAAACACCACTTCTCAGTGTTTGACTAAAACATTAGAGTATAAATGGTCTTGTATATGCACGGCAGAAGTCTGATTCAGTTTTTAAAAATGTGAACAATGAAAAAATGGTTATAAAAATTACATTAACAATTATATTTTAAATAAATACAAATTATATTTTGATATGTTTCTATTTTGTCTGTGCAACACAACTAAAAGTGGATTATGTTAGAGAAAATCAAACCTACATTGATTTTATTTGAATGAGAAAGGTATCTTTTCAAAAATTCAAATGTAACTTACATAAAGTGTTTAAATCTTAAAAATATATCTTGATAATTTTTTACATGTTGACTTACTCATGTAACCACTTCCCAAATCAAGGTATAAGGCATTCCAGACCGCTTCCTTGAAGATTCCCTTGTGCCCTTATCCAGACAATACTCTCCACCCCACCACACTATTCTGACTTTGGTCACCATATGTGTTGGTCCATTCTCACGCTGCTATGAAGAAATACCTGAGACTGGGTAATTTATAAAGAAAAGAGGTTTAATTGACTCACAATTCCGCATGGCTAGGGGTGCCTCAGGAAACTTACAATTATGTTGGAAGGCGCCTTTCACAGGGTGGCAGGAGAGACAGTGAGTGCAAGCTGGGGAAATGCCAGATGCTTACAAAACCATCAGATCTTGTGAGACTCACTGTCATGAAAACAGCATGGGGGGAACTACCAACCATGATCCAATTACCTCCACCTGGCCCCACCCTTATGGGGATTACAATTCAAGTGAGATTTGGGTGGGGACATGGAGCCAAACAATATCACCATATTAGTCTTGTTTCTTTCGGAACCTCCTGTAAATAGAGTCTTACATCAGGTACTATTTTGTGTCTCACTTATTTCACTCAACATTAACTCTGTAAGATTCATGCATGTTGTTGTGTGTATCAATAATCAGTTCTTTCTCACTGCTATGCAGGAATTGGTAGGTTGACGTGTATAAGTAGGTTTAGCATTAGTAAAGAATATCAAATATTTTTCTAAATTAATAAAAAAAGTAAAAGTTCTAGTTATTCCACATCCTCACTCATTCTTAATACTTTTGGTCATTTTCATTTTAGCCATTCCGATGGATAAGGAGTGACTTTAACTGGCATTTTTCTGATAACTAATATTCTGAGGATCTTTTTATATATTCATTGGCTATTTTTCTATTTTCTTTTGGAAAGTGTTTAAATCTTTTACCCCCTTTTAAATGAATTTATTTAATATAAGTACTTCATTATATGTTCTCTATAAACCCATTATTGGGTACATATGTATTGCAAATATTTTCTCTCAGTTTGCGCTCACTTTTCATTGTCTGAATAATTTAATGAACAAAATGTCTTATGTTAATAAAAGTCAATAGTTTAATGGTTATTATATAGATATGTTTTATCATTTTCTTGGAGAACTTTGACTATTTTAGCTTTCAAATATAAGTCTTTGCCCCATCTTCAAAGTAGTTTTGTACGTGGTATAAAGGCCCATGTTCTTTAAAAAAAAATGCATAATACAAATGACCCAACACCATTACTGAGAAGATGGTTATGTCTCCCTTGAATTGCAATTGAGTGCCCATGTTATTATATTGGTCTATTTTTGGACTAAATAAATCAGGTGCCCATGTTATTATATTGGTCTATTTTTGGACTACCTACTCTTTTTTTTTTTTTGAGGCAGAGTCTCACTCTTGTCACCCAGGCTGGAGTGCAGTGGCACCATCTTGGCTCACTGCAACCTCCACCGCCCGAGTTCAAGCAATTCTCCTGCCTCAGCCTCCCAAGTAGCTGAGATTACAGGTGCCCACCACCATTCCTGGCTAATTTTTATATTTTTAGTAGAGATGGGTTTCACCATGTTGGCCAGGCTAGTCTCGAACTCCTAACTCAGCCTCCCAAAGTGCTGGGATTACAGGCATGAGCCACCACACCGGGCTTGAACTATGTATTCTTTTCATTGGTTTATTTCACTCTCCTTGCACCAATATTACAGTCTTAATTACTGTCTCTTTATAATAGGTCTTTGTATCTGTTAGTGTTGAGTTTTACAGCTGTGTTCTTCTTCAACATTACTGGACTCTTCTTATTCCCCTGCATACATTTTACTCTTCACACACATTTTAGAATAATCTTGATTTCCACTAAAAAAATGAAGAATTTTTAAATGATATTGAATCTATAGACCAATTTAGGGAAGATTCACCTGTTAAAATATTTTCTTCCTATCCAGGATATCATCTGTATCTCTGCTTATTAGGTCTTTAACCTCTGTCAGTAATGTTTTCTATGTAATTCTAAACTCTGATCTTTGATTTTTTTTTTTAACCTAGTGAAACTGCGCTCTCTAGTTGGCTTCATTTCCTTGAGACTGCACCATCTGATTGGGCTCTATTTTCCTCAGTTGTTATACAGAAAATACCTGAGCAAGAAGGTTAGTGAATGTGGATACTTACCACATCTTCCCTTATCTCAAGAACTATAACTCTGTATGGTGGCCTCTTAGTACCTGCAAATTACTGCTTTTTAAATTTAAAATATTTTTCCAGCTTGTATTGTATCCCAACGTGAGTTTAAATCCGTTTCCAGCTACTTCAAAACAAGAACCAAACCTAAAATTTTAAAAATAATTTTTACAAGAAAAATTACATTTTAATATGTATTTTAACCAGTAGAATATTTTGTCTACTTTTGCAATTTTTTATTTTATTCTATAACTTTTTTTCCCAAAAGACTGTAAGATATAATGGAATTGAAAATAAGAACAGTTTTTTTTTTAATTCTTTTTTTTTTTTTTGAAACGGGGTCTGTTTTGGCCAGGCCAGAGTGTGGTGGTGTCATCTTGGCTCACTGCAACCTCCACCTCTTAGGCTCAAGCAGTCCTCCCACCTCAGCCTCCTAAGTAACTGGTACTGTAGGCAAATGCCACCATACCTGGCTAATTTTTGTATGTTTTGGTAGAGATGGGATTTCACCACGTTGCCCAGGTTGATCTTGAACTCCTGAGCTCACATAATTTATCCACTTCAGCCTCTCAAAGTGCTGGGATTACGGGCATGAGCCACCATGCCCAGCCAGAATCTAGTTTTTTAATGATAGTGCAGAATATCTGTTTTCTCTGATGTATAAAGTATTTACAGTAAGTGGCATTTTAAAAACTAGGTTTCCTTATTAAAGATTAATTCTACCTGCTGAATACTTGATCCCAAACCAATGAAGTTCTTAATAAGATTGTTCGAGCTAGTCAGGGACCTAGCAGGAAAAAAGAAAAAATGATACATTTAAATTGGGTAATTAGAGGAGTGTTTAATACAAGGGCTATTTACAAGTAGGTAGACATGGTATAGAAAAACTACAAGAGTTAGTGCTATACTTTGGGACTAATAAATTACAGCACTAATACCACCCTTAGTAAAGAAGTGGCATAAAAATAGAGAGGGCTATTTTAAGACGAATTCCTGACAAGAACTGAGATCTTTTGTCAGGAGATTCATCCCACGAAAAGGATGCCAGAAAAGAAAAAACACATTCAGACCTCATTTTTCTCCCTTCGTTTATTCTCCTGCTGGAGCTTACCTTTTGGTCCAAACGAACAGGATGTCAAAGGAAAGGAAGCTTGTTGATGGAATTCATATAAATTCAGTCTTCCAGAACACAGAGTAGGATGGAAATAAATAATGTTTCTGGTTGGGCAAACAGAAACTGTCTAGCACATCAATGATAGGATTTGTTTCTTCCCTAATAACCATTTCAAGTTGGACTTATTTTCTCAGAAAAGATAATAAATTCCTAACACACATGCATATATGCATGCATGTGTACATCTATTTATCTATTTGTTATACCTCAGTTAAGTAAATTCCTAAAATCAAATTTAATTTGAGACTATATTAACTACCTATGGAAGTAAACAGTTTTGTAAATTTGAAAATGGAAATTGCTGTTTAACCTTATCTTGCATTTTCTAGCAGTTTCAAAGGCAAAGTTGTGAAGTAAGTCCTTTTCCTCCTCAACTTTGAACTCTTTCCACATTTTCTGTTTTATTAGACTATGAGAAGTTTAAAGCCTTAATGAAATATAACTCCTCTATGGTACTCTACCCAGCCTCTTAATATCTCAGGGAAAGACTTTCTATCCTACAATGATATCAATTAAACTAGAGTGACTTTCACAATACAAGTAACTGATATAGGATATATTGTATTTAAGAAGACGATTTCATAGGACAATAAATCCTCAAAGCTGTAGTGATAATAATTTTACTGCAGAGGCACTGCATTGAAAAAACGAATCACATAGTATCTTTTTGTTTACTTGAAGGGGAAGGTCCTAGTTTACGGTCCTTTTATACCTCTCTAATACTTTCTTATTCCCCTCTTCCACCTTTAAATAGAGAGAGAGCATTCTGTAAACTCAGAATTATCATGATTGTAGTCCTGGTAAACTGAAATCTATTAATTAATAAAGGAGAGGCTGGGTGCGGTGGCTCACGCCCGTAATTCCAGCACTTTGGGAGGCTGAGGCAGGTGGATCACCTGAGATCGGGAGTTCAAGACTAGCCTGGAGAAACCCTGTCACTACTAAAAAATACAAAATTAGCCAGGCATGGTGGCACATGCCTGTAATCCCAGCTACTCGGGGTGGGGGGTGCTGAAGCAGAATTGCTTGAACCCAGGAGGTGGAGATTGTGTTGAGCCGAGATGGCACCATTGCACTCCAGCCTGGGCAACAAGAGCGAAACTCCATCTCAATCAATCAATCAATCAGTAAAGGAGAGAGTAAGATCTCATCTCAAAAAAAAGTACTTTTGAAATCCTTGCATTAATTTATTTACATTTACTCTCTATTAAGAGCAAATACTACCCATTTAACACATATTGAAGTGATTTATTATATAAATTTATTTCTTATATAAATTTATGTAATTTTTGTATATAAATTTCTAAAAGTAGAAAATATTAAGTCTATAATAGCATAAGCAGGACATATATAGGACAAACCTTATCCAGGTGGTAATTCTTAAGGTTTAAGGAAAATGGGCAATGTCTTTGTTTTTGTTCTCTGTTGTATTTTCTATTCTTTTAACAAGGTGTGACATCAATAAATACATGTTGTGTGACTGAATTTTTAATTGGAATTTAAGACAGACTAGTAAAAAGAAATGTCTTTGGAAAGATACCTTCAAGCTATATCATGTAGGTCAATTCTAGTTTTGCCTACCCAAGAGGCTGAATCTACTGTTATAGAATGTGTTACTTGTCTTTCAAATTTCGTCTTTGCTATGGTTTGAATGTTCGTGTTCCCTTTTGGGAAGTAATTAAGTCATGTGGGCTCAGCTCTGATGCATGGATTACTACCCTTAGAAAAGGGCTTGAGGAAACTAGCTAGGCCCTTTTTACCCCTTTGCTTTTTCCACCATGTGTATGATGGCAGCGGCGGGCCGTACGGAGCTGCCATCCTGCTGGCTGCAGCAGGGAGGTATGGGCAGTGGTGGCAGGAGTTGCTGCAGGAGCAGCAGTGGCAGCAGTGGGACTCCTATGTCCCACTTCCCCAAGGCAGCCAACTGTACCACCCCCACCCTTGCACAGCCAGGCAGGACCCACTCACAGGCCCAGGGCCTCCGCCACACCCTCAACTTTACTCCCCACTGCATCCTGGGAGCCCGCAAGCACCTGGGCAAAGGTGCAACTGGTACTCGCAGAGCTGGCCTCAGGAGCATAGGGTTCATTTGTGTGGGGTTGGCTGGGGCCACTGCACCACCTGCACCTCACCTGCCACCACTGCAAGGAAAACGCAGAGAGGAGGCACAGATGGGGCTGCATGTTCCATGGAGCCAGTGGGAGGCGGAGACAAGCAGGAGCCCTACCCCTTCCAAGTTGGCAGGGCAGAAGTTCCCCAGGTACAATTGCAACTGTCTAAGCCAGGGCTGCAACCTGGGCACCCCTGTGCTTTTTGAAGCCAGAAGCAGACAGGAGGCCTGCCCTCCCAGGCACAGTGTGGCAGCCCAAGCCATAGCTGTAGACCTAGGCACCTCTGCACTCTTGGTGGCCTGGGAAGACTCCCCATCCCACCACAGGCTCAGAAGTGCCTGCTCCCACTGTCCAGCTTCTCCCAGCTGTCAGCGCCCACTCTGATCAGAGAACAAAGTTGAGGCCAATTCCGGGTGATGTTGCAACCTAGCCAGGTATGTGCACACTCGGGGCAGTGCTAACACACCAGGCCCCTGCTGCCAGGCCCCTTCTGGACTTTGGGCACCAACAAGCAAGGGAGGGAGGCCAAGCGGTGGCTGAGGGCAGCTTGATACTGGCCTGCAGGTGCCTCTCAGCATGAACAACCTGGGTGCCATGAACAGGAGCAGGAGGCAGACAGGCTCCTGTGCAGAAAGGAGTGGGTACCAATGAAGCACCACCATCAAGCTGGGGAGGGCCTGAAGAGTTGGGGCCAGGCTACTGGTCCCACAGACCTGAGTGGGAACTTGTGGCACATTTTGGGACCTGCCCATGGCCGTCCATGGACCAATCAGCATGCACTTCATTCCCACTGAGGCCCATAAAAGCCCCAGACCTCAGCCAGACTAGAAGAGATGAGGAGATGACCAACTGCAGAGAGGAGCTCTGCTGAGAGCAAAAGAGATGAGGGGATGACCAGCTTCATAGAGCAGCTACCCTCTCTCCTGAGAGCAGAAGAGATGACAGAACAACCAGCTGCAAAGAGCTGATAGCCTCTCTGTTGAAGCAGAAGAGATGACAGGACAACCAGCTGTAGGCAGGAGCTACCCTCTCTGCTAGGAGCTGAACACTTGTTGGGATGCCCTGGCTACAGAGAGGAGCTACCTGCTGCAGATCTCCTCTGAGCTATTCTATTGCTCAGTAAAGCTCCTCTTCATCTTGCTCACCTTCTTCTACTCACATTCTTCTTGGATGCAAGACAAGAACTAAGGACCTGCCAAATGATGGGGCTAAAAGAGCTATAACACAAACAGGACTGAAACACACCCCTTGCTCACAATGTTGCAGGTGACAAGAAGGAGAGAAGAGCTGCAGCCCTGAAGAGCCCAGACCTAGGAGCTCCCCAAGCCAAGGCTCTGACACCCTCATTAGGGCTCTGAGGTTCTTGGCATCTCCAAGCATCTGGGTGCCACTGCATTCCCCAGTGTCAGCCAAGGAAGCTTCTTATGGTACACCTGGTCCAGTGCGCTTCACAGGGAGCCAGCACCCATGCCAGTTCCTGGAACTGCCTGCCCCACCGCAGCCAGCATGTCTGGCTGTGCACAGTGGCAGGATCCCACACTTGCTCACACACCCCTTGCCGATCTGTGCCTGGCTTGCCCTTGGCAGGTATGGTATCCAGACCAGTAGTGTGAGCCAAGTGCAGCCGGCTGGGCCAAGAGGGTGGAATGAGGCCAGTAGGCCAGAGCAAAACTCAGAAAAAGGCGCTACTGGCCACAGAGGTTTCTGGCTGGTGAAGTGACACCCCAAGGACATCATAACATGAGGACACAGAATTCAAGGTGCCATCTTGGAGGCAGAGGGAGCAGCTTTCACTCAACACTGAACCTACTGGCACCTTGATGTTCAGCTTCCCAGACTCCAGAACTGTGAGAAGTAAATTTCTATTCCTTATAAGTTACTCAGTCTCAAGTATTTTGTTATAGCAGCACAAACAGACTATGACAGTCTCATTATACAGGTTGAGCATCCCTAATCCAAAAACAGAAAATCTGAAATACTCCAAAATCCAAAACTTTTTGAGCATTGACGTGATACCACATGTGAAATATTCCACATCTTATCTCATGTGACAGGCCACAGTCAAAACGAAAGCACGAAAAACCCAGTTTGTTCAGTGTACCCAAGGTAGAAAAGATCCTCCCAGCCCACTTCTGCTGTGATGTATCTTTTCCATTCATGCCCAGATTCCCCCATGCAAGCACATCTGCAAAGGGTAATAAAATGGGACATGTGCAAGTCAGATGCACCAACAAGAGGTTCTCCATGATGCGCCACATGGGGCTAAGACCTATGTTCATTACTCACTGTGGGTGTTTTTTTTGTTTCTTCTCTGCTCTATGTATAAAGATATTGTTGAAAATGTCAAAAATAAAAAGCTTGCAGATTTCCTATGTGACCGTGGTAAGAAAGAGAGGAAGAATGTATGTTTATCTATAGCACAGAAAATTAAGCTATTGGAGAAACTGGACAGCGATTTAAATATAAGATGTATTTTTAAAAAGTGTGGTGTTGGAATGACCACCACATATTACTTGAAGCAACAGAAAGATAAACAATTAAAATTCTGTGCTGAAAGTGATGAACAGAAGTTAATGAAAAATAGAAAATCACTGCCCAAATTTACAACTGAAGATCTCGATGATGTATTGGAAGAGTGTATCCATCAGTGTTGCAGTGAACACATGCAACTTAATGGTATGCTGATCATAAGACAAGCAAAGATCTATCATGATAAACTGAAAATTCAAGGAAACTGAATATTCAGCAGACTGGGTGCAGACATTTATGAAAAGACACAGCATTAAATTTTTTAAGATTTGTGATGTTAAAGCATCTTCTGATCACAAAGTAGTAGAGAAATTCATTGATGAGTGTGCCAAAACATGATGAAAACCTGATGCCAGAACAAGTCTATAATGCTAATGAAACATCGTTGTTTTGGTGTTATTGCCCTAGAAATGGATATTGAAAATGTTTTTAACATTGATAATGAGGCTCTAGTTCTTCACTCATTGACTGATCGTGAAGAGTCAAAATGGTTCCAAATCAAGGTGAGCATGATAGTATTGATGACCAAGATGATGTCGATACTGCAGGAAAAGTGTCTATAGATGACATGGTGAAAATGTATGATGGGCTTGTTGAAGGAGTAGAGCATCACGCATTCATAACAGAACAAGAAATCATGTCTGTTTATAAAATCAAAAAAAAGACTACTCAGACAAAAACCATTGTTAATGTGGCAGATGACTCTAGAGGAAATATTTTAAAACGTCATTCAGAAGAATGCCTCCTCATTCTACTTAAAAAAAAATTGTACAGTAACCTTTCAATCAAAATACAGCATTGTAGGTAGAGACCAAAATCCTACCATTGTTAGTTGTTGCTGTTGTTTAAGAGCTTATATGGGTATTTTTGGTATTTCTATTCCTTATAAATTACTCAGTCTGCATGTGCTGTTTATTTATTCTGAACACATTATTTTTCACTATAATAATGAGTGAATACATGTAAGAAAATGTAAATATTCTGCTGAGAATATAAATTCAGAGTCAGGAATGATGGTGATGCCAGTCATAAATGGTTCACACGGGTGACTGAGATAGTGACATTTTTGTTTTCTAATGGTTCAACATACACAAACTGTGTTTCATCCACAATATTATTTAGAATATTGTGTAAAATGACCTTTAGGCTATGTGTAAAAGGTATAAATGAAACATAAATATCATATTTAGATTTGGGTCCCAACCCCAAGATATCTCATTGTGCATATGCAAATATTCCAAAATTTGAAACACTTGTTGGTCCCGAGCATCTTGGATGAGGAATATTCAACCTGTATAACTAAAATTGCATTAAAATACAATAGTCCTCCCTTATCCACATTTTCACTTTCCACAATTCAGTTACCCATGGTACAGTGCAGTAAGACATTTTGAGAGAGAGAAAGAGAAAGAGATAAAAGGCACACTCACATAGTTTTTATCATGGTATATTAATTGTTCTATTTTATTATTGTTAATCTCCTACCATGCCTAATTTACAAATTAAATTTAATCATAGGTACGTACATATAGGAAAAAACAGTATATATTAAGTTTGCTACCATCCACAGTTTCAGGCATCCACTGGAGGGTTTGGAATGTATTCCTGCAAACAAGGGGGGACTATTGCTTAGAATTTTTTTTAAATTTTATTAATTCATAATATGTGTATATTTTATAGGGCACATATGATATTGTTACATGCATAGAAACTATAATGATCAAATCAGGGCATGTAGGGTATCCATCGCCCTAAATATTTATCATTTCTATGTGTTGGGAACACTTCAAGTCCTCTCTTCTAGCTATTTTAAAACATACAATACATTGATGTTAGCTTTAGTCACCTTATTTTGCTATGGAACATAATAATTTATTCAATCTATATAATGGTATGTTTGTATCTATTAACCAACCTGTCTTTGTCTCTATCCCACCCCTACGCTGATACACCTTTCCCTGCCTCTGGTAACTATTATTCTTTTTTTTTTCCCCCAATATTTTGACATATATTTAATTTTTTTTATTATTATACTTTAAGTTTTAGGGTACATGTGCACAATGTGCAGGTTAGTTACATATGTATATATGTGCCATGCTGGTGTGCTGTACCCATTAACTTGTCATTTAGCATTAGCTATGTCTCCTAAAGCTATCCCTCTCCCTCCCCCCACCCCACAACAGTCCCCAGAATGTGATGTTCCCCTTCCTGTGTCCATGTGTTCCCATTGTTCAATTCCCACCTATGAGTAAGAACATGCAGTGTTTGGTTTTTTGTCCTTGCAATAGTTTACTGAGAATGATGATTTCCAGTTTCATCCATGTCCCTACAAAGGACATGAACTCATTTTTTATGGCTGCATAGTATTCCATGGTGTATATGTGCCACATTTTCTTAATCCAGTCTATCATTGTTGGACATTTGGGTTGGTTCCAAGTCTTTGCTATTGTGAATAATGCCACAATAAACATATGTGTGCATGTGTCTTTATAGCAGCATGATTTATAGTCCTTTGGGTATGTACCCAGTAATGGGATGGCTGGGTCAAATGGTATTTCTAGTTCTAGATCCCTGAGGAATCGCCACACTGACTTCCACAACGGTTGAACTAGTTTACATTCCCACCAACAGTGTAAAAGCGTTCCTATTTCTCCACATGCTCTCCAGCACCTGTTGTTTCCTGACTTTTTAATGATTGCCATTCTAACTGGTGTGAGATGGTATCTCATTGTGGTTTTGATTTGCATTTCTCTGATGGCCAGTGATGGTGAGCATTTTGAAAACCCCATTGTCTCAGCCCAAAATCTCCTTAAGCTGATAAGCAGCTTCAGCAAAGTCTCAGGATACAAAACCAACGTACAAAAATCACAAGCATTCTGGTAACTATTATTCTACTCTACCCCAATGAGATAAATATTTAAGCTCCCACATATGAGTGAAAACATGCAATATTTGTCTTTCTGTGCCTGGCTTATCTCACTTAACAAAATGACTTCCTGCTCCATCCACATTGCTGCAAATGACAAGATTTCATTTTTTTAATACTTGAATAGTAATCCATTGTGTATATATAGCACGTTATTTATTCATTCATCTGTTATTAATAAACTTAGGGAGATTCCATATTTTGGCTATTGTGAACAGTGCTGCAATGAACATGAGGGTGCCAGTATCCCTTTTATACACTGATTTCCTTTTTTATTGGAATAAATACCCAGGAGTAGGGTTGCTGTATTGTATGGCAGTTCTATTTTTAGGTTTTTTTGAGATATCTCCATACTATTTTCCACACATAATGGATGTTCTAATTCATATTTCCACCAACAGTATAAAAGAGTTCCCTTTTCTCTGCATCCTCGCCAGCATCTGTTCTTTTTAAAATCTCTTTAATAATAGCCATTTTAACTGGGGTAAGCTAATATTTCATTGTGGTTTTGATTTGCATTTCTCTGGTGACTGGTAAAGTTGAGTATTTTTTTCATATACCTATGGACAATTTGTTTATCTTCTTCTGAGAAATGTCTATGTCCTTTGCCCACTTTTAATGGAATTATTGCCACTTGTCAGATAAATAATTTGCAAATATTCTCTCCCACTCAACAGATTGTCTCTTTACTGTTGATCATTTCCTTTGCTGTGCAGAAGCATTTTAGTTTACTATTTGTTTTTCTTTTTGCTTCCTGTACTTTTAAAGTCTTAGCCATAAAACCTTTGCCTAGACCAATGTCATGTAGTGTGTCCCCTATGTTTTCTTCTAGTAGTTTTATAGTTTCAAGTCTTTTGTTCAGGTCTCTAGTCCATTTTGAGTTGATTTTTGTGTATGGTCCAAGATAAGCGTTTATTTTCATTCTTCTGCCTATAGATATCCACTTTTCCCAGCACCATTTATTAAAGAGAGTATTATTTCTCAAAAATATGCTCTTGCATTTGCCTGTAAATGTGGATTTATTTCTGGATTCTCTATTCTATTCCATTGGTCTATGTTCCTGTTTTTATACTAATATCATGCTATTTGGGCTACTAGATCCTTGTAACATATTTTAAATTCAGGTAGCATGATGCCTCCATCCAGCTTTGTTTTTTTCTTGTAGTTTTTTTGTTTGTTTTGCTCAGGATTGCTTTGGCTATTTGAGCTCTTCAATTTCATACAAGTTTTAACTTTTTTTCTATTTCTATGAAAAATGACATTCCTATTTTGATAGAGATTGCATTGAATATGTAGATTGCTTTGGGTTGTATGGTGACTTTAACAAAGTGAATTCTTTCAACCCATGAGTATTGGAATTTTTTCATTTATTTGTGTCCTCATCAATTTCTTTCATCAGCGTTTTATAGTTTTCCTTTAGATCTTTCATCTCCTCGGTTAGATTTATTCCTAGGTATTTTTTGTAGTTTTTATAAATGGAACTGCCCTCTTGATTTCTTTTTCAGCTATCTCATTATTACTGTATAGAAGCACTATTCATTTTATATGTTGATTTTTGAATCCTGCAAATTTACTGAATTTTAAAAATCAGATCCAAGAGTTTTTTGATGGAATCATTTTTTCTAAATATATGATTATGCCATCTCCAAAATGGGACAATGTGACTTTCTCTTTTCCACTTTGGATGCCTTTCACTTTTTTCTCTTGCCTTATTGCTCTATCTAGGACTTCCAGTACTATGTAGGAGTGGTGAAAGTGAGCATCCTTGTTTTGTTTTCATTCCTAGAGGAAAGGCTTTCAGCTTTTCCCACTTCAGTATAGTGTTGGCTGCGGGTTTGTCTTATATGGACTGTATTATATTGACATGTATTACTTCTATGCTCAGTTGGTTATTTTTAACATGAAGAAATGCTGGATTTTATCACATGCTTTTTCTGCAGCTATTGAGATAATCATATGGTTTTTGTCCTTCATTCTGTTGATGTGATGTATTATGTTTATTGATATACATATGTTGAACCATCCTGGAATCTATGGAATAAATCCCACTTGATCATGGTGTATTAACTTTTTGATGGGATACTGGATCTGGTTTGCTAGTATTTGGTTGAAGATTTTTTATATCTATATTCATCAGGGATACTTGCCTGTAGTTTTCATTTTTTTTGTTGTGTCCTTGTTTGGTTTAGTATCAGGGTAATGGTCTCATAGAATGAGTCAGGATGAATTCCTTTCTGTTTAGGTTTTGAAATAGTTTGAGGTGAACTGTTAGTTTTTTCATATAAGTTTAGTAGAATTTGGTGGCAAATACAGTCCTTGGCTCTTCTTTGTTGGAAGACTTATTACTGTTTTAATCTCATTACTCCTTTGGTCTGTTTCAGTTTTCTATTTCATTCTGATTGAATCTTGAAAATTTCAAATTGAATTTGAAATTTTTACTTTTGAGTGTAGACATTTATTACTATAAAATTTCCTCTTATACTACTTTTGCTGTATTCTATAGGTTTGTAAGGTTGTGCTTCCATTTTCATTTGTTTCAAAAAGTTTTTATTTCCTGCTAAATTTTCTAAACCATTTTTCCAATGATTTTTCAGGAACATTGTATTTATTTATTTATTTTTAGAGACAGGCTCTCATTCTGTCACCCATGCTGGAGTGTAGTAATGTAATTGTGGCTCACTGCAGCCTCAAACTCCTGGGCTCAAGCAATCCTCCTGCCTTAGCCTACTGAGTAGCTGAGACTATAGGTGTGTGCCACTATGCCCAACAAATATTTTAATTTTTTTGTAGAGATAGGATCTCACTGTGTTCCTTACACTGGTCTCCAACTCCTGGACTCAGCTGATCCCTCCACTTCGGCCTCCCAAAGCACTGGGATTATAAGCATGACCCAACACACCCAGCCATAAGAATGTTATATAATTACCATGTATTTGTACAGTTTCCAAAGTTCTCTTTGTTATTAATTCTAGTTTTATTCTATTGTGGTCTGAGAAGATACTTGGTATAATTTTAATTTTTTAAAATTTGTTGAGACTTGTTTTCTGTCCTAGAATATAATCTATCCTGAAGAATGTGCCATGTGCTGATGAGAAGGGTGTGTATTCTGAAGCTATTAGATAAAATGTTCTATAGATGTCTGCTAGGTCTACTTTGTCTAATGTGTTGTTTAAATCCAATGGGTTTTTTCTTAAATTTTTTTATCTAGGTGATCTAATGCTAAAAGTGGGATATCAAAGTCCCCAACTATTATTGTATTGGAGCTTATTTCTCCCTTTATTTCTAATAATGTTTGCTTTATATATCTGTGTGTTCTGGTGTTGAATGCATATATATTTAGAATTGTTATATTCTCTTGCTAAATTGATTTTTATCATTATATTATGACCTCCTTTGTCTCTTTCTACTGTTTTTCACCTAAATGCTGTTTAATCTGATATGTTAATTACTCATACTTGCTTTTGGCTTCTATTTGCATAAACTATCCTTTTCCATCCCTTTCAGTCTCTATGTGTCTTTATGAATGAAGTGAGTTTCTTATAGGCAGCAAATAGTTGGATCACATTTTTTAGCCATTTTATATCTTTTTAGTGAAAAAATTAATCCATTTATATTCAAGATTATTGTTGGAATATGAGGACTTATTCCTGCCATTTTGTTAATTGTTTTCTGGTTCTTTTATATATCCTTTGTTCCTTTAATTCTTTTCTATTATCACTGTGACTTGGTGTTTTTCTCTAGTGGTAACATTTGAGACTTTTCTCTGCCTCATTTCCATGTTTGGTCTACTTGTGAATTTTATACTTTCACGTATCTTCATGATAGTACACATTGTAGGTAGATTTTGCTTCCAAGGGTAGAATCCCCTTTAATATTTTTTGTAGAGCTGGTCTAATGAAAATTTCCCTCAGTTTCTGCTTGTCTGGGAAAAACTATTTTTCCTTCATTTATGAAGGATAACTTTTCTGGGTATAGTATTTTTGGCTGAAAGTTTTTTTTGTTTCTTTTAAGCACTTTGAATATCATCCCATTCTCTCCTGTCCTGTAAGTTTTCTGCCGAGAAATCCACTGTTATTTGGATGGGGGTTTCTTCATATGTGACTGGATGCTTTAACCTTGCTGTTTTTAAAATTCTCTTAGACTTTTGACATTTTTATTATAATAAGCCATGGATAAAACCTTTTCGGTTTGTATATATTTGGATATCACTGAGCTTCCTGTAGGTAGATGCCTAAATCTCTTGCCAGACTTGGGAAGCTTTCAGGTATTATTTTATTAAACATGTTTTCTATGATTTGGGGGTTTCTCTTTACCTTTTGAAACTGTCTTTCAGTGCTGAAATTATTTCTTCTGCTTGATCAGGCAGGTTTCTGTCTCTGAGAAGCATGCAATTTGAATCCTTTTGTTCTGGGGATAGCCTCCCAGTGTGCTGTACTGCCTGTTCCCTGGGGTGCAGGACATTGTGTGTGCTGAAGTGCTGAAGACTGTTCCCTGTTCCCTTGCTGGGTCCAACTGGTGTTGCATTGCTGCAGCCACTCAGGTGAACATGACAGAATGCCAGTGGGACTCCAGGGATGGGAAGATGTAGGGACTATTGGGCCCCAGGGCAGAATGCAGTGTGGTAGCAGCTGGGCTCTCAAAATGGCACAACATTGTAGTTGCTTAGGATTTTGAGGTGGTGTGGGACACAGAGTGAGCTCTCGCTCTCTCTCTGGATAAATGCCATTGTGCAGTCTTTCATCATCTCCCTATGCTAGTCTCAGGGCCTATAATGGTAAAGGAGCTTTCCTATGACTAGGGTTGTGGGAATCTGGACTGCTGAAGATCTCTCACTTACTCTGTTTCCCTGAAGTGGGAAGCCTTTCAGCTCTCAGCTAATCCTGGCAGAGCTGGCTTCCTTGCTTCCCTTTTCTTCTGTGTCTCAGATATTTCCTGCCACTTCTCTGTTGAATCCTAGTGATCTTCTTGATTTTTGTTGTTTGTGAAAAAAAGTGAGTGCCAGATGTCCTAGTCTGCCATCTTTAGGCCCCTTCCTATAACAATTTTGAGGTTTGAGTTACTACTGAGGATGTTTTGATCCATCTTTTAATACTTCTTTAAAGTTTTTGCAAGTAATGTCTTAACTGTTTTGCTATTTATTCAGAGTAAAATAAATGAATTACTTTATATTTTTAATAACCCTAAATTATTTTAGTGAAGTTGATTTTCCCAAGGTAAATTACTACATATTTTTCTTACATCTAAGCTTTTATTACTGAACCACAAAAATTAACAGGCTGTTGACTACAAAACTTATTTCTTATACTCGTAATATGGTATAAAAATTTACCACACAATATGCTTATTTTATTTTTAATTAGGCATCAAAACATTTAAACTAGAGAGAAATTCCTCTATAAATCCTTAAAGATAAATGGGTTTTCAGGGCTTTATACAAATTTAGTAAATTAGTTTAAAAACTATTTAAAGGAAATAAAAGATAGCCTATATTTTTTTAAAAACCCTGTTAATACGGATGCTGTCAGTGGAAGTATGGTTAAGTGTCAAAAGTGATTTGAAGAAATAGGAAAAAAAGGTATTAGATCTGTAAAGGAGCAATTTCAGTAATCTATCTTGGATTTACAAGTGAAGAAGTATATATCCAAAGAAATTAAGTGTAGCAGTTATAGAGTTATAAATTCTAAAGTAATTTTCTGACTTTTATAACTCTTCTAGGTTGTTGGAGTAGAAAATAAAAATATAATTGTAACAAATCAGTCAGGGTCCTGGTAAGAAACACATATGTACTCAAGTTTGGTCATGAAGGGGAATTTATAGAATGACACTTTACAATGGTGAAAGCATGGTTTAGAAAAAGCATCAAGGCATCACGCACCACTCCTGTGGAAATAACAATAGAGTACCAATACTAGTCATAGGTTTAGAGAGGCCAGGGGAGGTAGCAAATATGAGATCCGGAAGAAGCCATATAGAGGAGGTTTCCTGATAGCAGACCAGACAACAAGATATGATGAAGCATGGAAAAATCTGAATGAATGGATATCTTGACATTATTCTCTTCCCTGACTGCAATCTATGGGCTTGGTCCAATGGGATGAAGTCAAAGCCTGTGGGCAAAGAAATCACAGATTTCTCCTGAGTTCAGCCTCTTGGGGCACAGAACTGGGTAGAGAAAGATAGAGCAGGTAACTGTAGAGACATGCAGAAGATATAAAGCATGTCACTGGAAACAAAACAAAAATGAATATCTCAAAAGAAGTACCCTCTCACAGAGGCAAATTTATTAAAAGTATTCAAATAAAATATAAAATATTAATAGTTAAAATGAGGTTTTAACTTGGGTTTAATTTACTTCATCACACTCTCTGATGTGTCTCACAAGTTTTTAAATAATATGGAAAAATTTAATCAGAAATATGAAAATTACTTTAGAAAAAATTAATCTTAATGACTATGTAATAAGCTATCAGACTTTAAAATGTTGCTGCATGGTAACAGGCTCGGCATGATTGTCCAAGTTCTGTGGGACTCAATATGAGTGCTGTGAAGTGGAATGAAAGGATATGGTGAAACAGAGTTTCTCAATTGATTTTAATAGCCTTTGAAATTAGAAATAGATGTTCTCTGACAAATAGCTTAACCTCAATTTTCAGTTGAAGTTTTATTGCACTGTAGCTTTTCAAACAAGTTCTGATACTAAAGAAAAGCGAAATTTATATATGTAGCTTTATCTCTTGTTAATTATACATTATCCCTAACCCATTTCCTAATTTTAAAAAATCATATTCCAGAATAATGGATATTGAAAAATAATTACAATTAAGATTCTTTAAATTTTGATTGCATTTAGAACTTGTGTTTCTGCAGTACTTTAAAATCCTGTACATCAATCCAGCATCACAGTGCTGAATTCTTTCCTTATCAATGTGATAATTGATGTGTGGTTTATTATTAAAACAGTTTAAATGTGTACCTACGTAGCATAAAGTGATTTATAGATTATCTAATTATTTACATTAACTTTATATGTAATTATATATTATATAGTTATATAAAGATTATTATAATTAATTACTCATGCTAGTTACAATTTTGGGTAAATTATCACTTTGTGCTAAGTAAAAATAAATACTGTCTACCTATGTAAATATATTTTTTGTAGCAAATACTTTTAGTTGCCTACTCAATATTTATTCCTTTTTGCTGCTTACTAACAAAACCTCAATTTTGTTTGTAGTAACAGTGTGTCCAACTATATAACTTGATTACTCTGGAATAGATTTTAGTTTACAAATTCTTTCCCATAAAACAAAAGTTGATGATTCCTTGGAACACTTTTGCTTTCCTAAAGAGGCACTACTTTGTCCTCATTCTTCCTTCCTGAAACAGATGTAAGCCTGGATATAAGCAACTCTCATAGGATCATGAGTCAGCAAGACTGAGAAAGGTAATTGAATGCTTAGATGATAGAGTAGAAAGAGTAGGAGCCCAGGCCACTGATTATATCATAGAACCACAGTATCATACCCAGACTTTCAACCTCTAAAATTGTTATGTCAGAAAAATTATTCCTATTTGTTAAGCTACAATTGTTAGGTTTTCTGCTATTATCAGCTGAATGCAATTTTAACATTACCATATAGATGCATATAATCTATAGATTATATGCATTATATATAATGCAACTTTAACATTACCATATAGATGCATATAATCTACCATCTATAGATTATTGCATTATATAAAATGCATATATTTTATATATTCATACATATTAAACTAGAGAGAAATTCCTCTATAAATCCTTAAAGAGAAATAAGTTTTCAAGGCTTTATACAAATTTACAAATATATTCATATACAAATGTATATAAATATATTTTATAGTATATATTTATATAAATACAAATATTTTATATAATACATGTTTATATTTATAATACATATATGATATATATATAATCTCCATGTTTTTCATGCTTTCCAGACTTCACTGTGCATACAGAATACCTGAAGTTCTTGTTAAAAATGCAGATCATGACTTAGTATGCCTTTGGCAGGACCTGGAATTCTGCATTTCTAACAAGCTACATCAGAGGGGTGTTAATTTATTGGCATTGTTATCTTACCATGTACACAAGAAAAATGGGCTCCAACTTCAAGGGAAAAATTAGATGTCAGGACAAGTATGAATCAAAAATTTTAAATTTTAAATTTTAATATAAAAAGAGGTTTTCCTCCCCTCCTGCTTTGTCAGAACATTTACCTTAGAAAACTTAGCAAATGTAAGTACTTATTTTATATTTTCAAAATGTATATGAATCTTTTTAGAAACTGAATCTCGCTTTTGTGGACCTCATGACCTAGGAATAATCTTTCTCAAGGACCTGGCGCCACCTCTTTAAAATGTAACCATCAACGGAAACAGCCTTCCAAACTCCCAGTTTTGGGGGCAGTGGGAGCCTAACTTAAGTGGGCCCCTTGCTCCAAGCTGTAAAACTACCTCCTGTAGTAAAGATATGAGAAGTTTATTTTTCCTCTAGAAATAAAGCTAATTAGCTAATATAGACAGTCACACCAATTACCAGGTAAAGTTGGGAACTATATGTGACAAATGGTGCTGTCAAGTCCTCTTGAGTACTAGTTATTGTTTATCTTAAAAACATGTATAAAATTGGTTGTATCTGGTTGACTATATAAAGGGGTGAGCTTCCTTTCTGTCTTTGCAATCTATTTGTGGATTGCCTATGATAAGCATCACATTCTGTTTTAATACTTATTCAATAATAAAACTTTTATTTCTTTACTACCTCTGTAATAGAGATTTTGGGTTGGCAGAAGATTTTGTTTTTAATACATGTCTTCAACACTAGTAAAGAAATACAGTTGCTGGAAGTCAGGTCTTTGGAGTAAAAATAGTTCATTCCAAGGGTATTTAGTTGGAACACTAACAGCATCTGGTATAGCCCACTAATGCTCCATGTGAAATCCACTTCTGTTGCTGACTCTTTAGGGTGATGACTGGTCACAATAAAAACGAATTACAGCAAGATGTTCAATAGAACTAGACAATATTCATAACCTTCCTCTTCTATCACCCATTCTAGATTTCTTTCACATAGGCCATGCTTCAGCTGATTTTTGTGGCTTGCATGGAGGAGCAAACTGTCAATTCTGAGGCCCTGAATGACCTTGCTCTCTACAGGCAATGGTTGATGCAATTGTCCATTCACTATTATCACTAGGGCTGATGGAGCAGCAAAAGATATCCAACAGAATGGTTTAGATTTCTGATATATTCTTTCCTGCCCCCATTATGCAGAAGTAACCTTATTTCTATCTATTATATGATAATCAAGCCCAATTACCCCTCCCAGTATAGTAACTCTTTGCATGCTGGTCTTCTGGTATCAAGACTCTAAAATGTCCAAGTAACAACCACAGCTAAAGATTTGGTTAAAAAACAAACCAACTTCTTCCTGTGTCCTCTGATAGAAGCTCTCCATCCCAAACACCTCCCCAAACTAGTAACTCTAATGCAGCAGAGGCTAAAATTGTGGGAGAATAACACACATACCCTCAAGTGAGCCAGTAGGAGTGATGATGAAAGAACCTACTGCTCCTCCTGTGCCTTGGACTCTGTCTCATACCTTTTAACTTTTGAGAAAATAACACTATATAATGGCTTTTGGTTTAAAGTATATATTGCATCTTGAAGGACAGCATCCCAAACCCCAGCCATTCAGGGTTATCATCCCCGGGCTAAAACCAGGCACTTACAAGGCCATTTCAAAATGTTTCCAGCCTGTCAGCTCTTGGGCTATCAGATATATAGTATGACCAACAGAGCTGATGGTCATACACTTTATTGTCCCTCCTCTGCCATAAAATGGTCCTCAGTACCAGTTGCAGTTCAGCCCACTACCCAACAGTTTTTGAAAATTCTCAGTATTCCTCTTCCCTCAGTGTGTAATTGTCTGGGTACATATCACACATCTGTGTGAGACCAGAATATTTCACCCCAAAAAATGAAAAATTGTTGGGCTGAAGACAATGGAGAAAAAGCAGATGCAGGAAAGCTCTCTGCTCTCCCTCTATTTGCCTAAAAGCAGGACATGCATTTAGAGACACAGAAGGTATCCTGCACCCTCTTCTACCAGGGAGAACAGTGGTTAACCACTGAAGACAATTTTAGCCCCTTACCTCCTGGAGATGATACCAGAAGAATATATGCTGACAAGCTTTATTAACTAGCCTTTATCTGCTATTTAGTTACTTTCCACAAGTTGTTAGAGACTCAAGGTCCTTTTCCTTTGTCTTGTCATTTCTCTAATAATTAACTATTCTTTGTCAAAGATGCTATATAAGCTGGAATTCAAAGCCACCTCTTTGAGAACTACTCCTTACCTAGGTGTCTTCCATTGTCTTTCATGGTGTCTTCCAGGAAATATACATGCTAATAAACTTTTTTTTCTCTTGCTAATCTGTCTTTTGTCACAGGGATTCATTTTAACTAAGAATCTATGGGGGCTAAAGAAAAAAATTATTTTTCTTCCCCTACAAATATCTTTGGGGACCAGAAAGAAAACACTTATCAGACCTGTTGTGGTATTATGGGGATTTTCCTCAGCAGCACCAAGGATCTCTTCCAATTGGGAATGAAAAATTAATTGGGTCTAGAAATTGAGTAATGGAATCAGTGATTTCTCCATTGTAGCAGCTGACATCAGTCTTCTGTTCACCTTGATATTTTGGGGTTATATAAGTCAAGAAGTATTCTTATTGGCTGCTTCTCCATCTTGTTCACAGGTCACTGTAGTATATTAGCCTTACTTCTAATTGTCACCATGTGCATTCCTTTGTCAGAGGAAGTTTTCTAGCTGTTCTCTACCCACATAGACTGAAATACGAAGAAAATAATATTTTCCTTTCAATTCCCTCAAATATCCCTCTAACATGACTGATGGGAGTTTGTAGATAAATGCTATTGCTCCCTCAGATTTTAGGTAAGTTTGAGGTGTGAGTCCAACACTGTGAGACAACGCTTCAGTTGACAACAGTAAACTTCTTAGTTGACTTTCTTTCCTTCTTTGGCTCATTTATCCACTACCCTGTAAGTGCTAACCTAAGACCATCTTTTAGTACACTAGTTGCACTCAAATCCTTGTTTCAGGGTGTACTTAGGGAGGAGAGAAATAAAATTAAGACAGGTGATGCCAAAAGTGAATCCTTGGATGAGATAATGGAATTGAATTACTCACCAGCTAACTGCCAACAGAGTCTCATTGCTAGCAGTAAATAGAATCAATCCCTGGGATGTTGTAGCTTCATTAAGACCTTCACCTGTAGTAAACTGGAATGACTTACAGGTAGAAAATGATCCATAGGCTTATATAATATCACTGGCACTTGAGCGATATGGAACAAGATACCACAAAGAATGTGGAACTGGTTGGTTGATATTACTTGCCATTAAGGAATAATACAAAGAAGAACATAACTGTCTTTGTTCACTCAGTTCTCACATCAGTGCACAGTGGAAAAGCTAGAAGATATTTAAAGAGAGTTTACTTCCTATAAATCTACTGTGTGCCATTTCTTTCCTTCTCAGCACTGAAAAAGCTCTGAAGAATACTGGCGGATAACCACGCTGAAATGTAAAAGTTGTGATGATGCATTTGCCTTAGCCAACATAATTTGAAAGAAAAGATCACATATCAATAAATATGGCTTGGATATCCATTTTAATTCTATATTTGCTATAGTGAATATACAAAACAGTTTTCTCTTCAACTATTGACTCCCTGTTGTACATGTGAAAATGTTTTTAGATTCTCTTTGCAATTGTCTACTCCTGGTTAACTCAGAAAGTAGAAAAAACGTTTAGTTTCATCTGATTGGTAGTTAGCACTTTGTACCTCAAAAATTCTGGAATTAACTTCTCTAAGGAATTTGGAGTTGTCTTCTCTAAGGAATATTTGCAAGTAACAGTGAGAACAACATTCTTGTAAAGTGACTTAATTTTGTCCCAGGTCCTCTTTATAACAAAAGTCCTAAACTCTCATTCAACTCTTCAGCCTGGTGAACTAATGACCTGACAATTTGCACTGGACAACTGAGGGTCTTGCCCCTTTTAAAATTTATAACAGCACTTGAATCAGCAAAAATTAATATGAGAATCACATATACTCTTTCCTATAAAAATTATGTTTTTTATAAGTTTCAAAAGTGTGTTTTCTAAAACAGAGTATGATCCCCTCAAAGGCATCATGTTTTCATAGTATAGGTGTTAATTTTATTTTTCAAAAATCTTATGTCAACCTAGTTTCAATGGAACTGAAGTGTCCTGTTGATTCTTTCATGGATCCACCATTTTCTGACCACCTCCTATACACAAGCCATAATTACTGGGGCTAGAAGTTTATAATATAGTGTAACAACAGAATTAAAAATAGGCACAAGGCTCCACGAATGTAGATACTTGAGCTACCTGGACAAGCCAGGAAATTACCACTGAGAAAATAAAACTTGAGTCTTTACTGAAAGGGTCAATAAACATAGGTCTATGGTTTTTCAGACACTGAAAGTTGTTCAGTCTAGAGCATCAGGAGAACAAGAAATAAACCTGGAGAGGAAAGAAGACACTCTTTCCTCTTTTTATCTATTTGATAAGTTCTTACACAATGCCTTTCGAGGAACACTCAGAAGACAGAAGACTAAATGACATTGACACAATTGGCTTTTTCTTAAGACCAATGTGAATATGAGTCAGAAATATATCATATGTGATAGACAAATTATCCCTTTTGATATTCTCTTTAGAATGCTTTAATATATACAGTAAATCAATTGATTTGTTTCAACTTATTAAGTGAAAATTTTGATTAAAATTGTATTTAATGATGCTGGAAGATTGCATGTTTTTTTCCTGTTGCTTTCTATGTATAATTATCAATGTGTATTCATCATTTCTGACTCTGTGTGCGTACAGCAGATTCACCTGACAGCAGTAATTTAAGCATACTCTACGGTCTAAGAAGAGTGTTCGTTCAGAGTTCTGAGCCAAGGAACCCAGGAGCAGCGAATCTAGAGGTTTACTCTATGAAGGACATCTGAACCGCTGGTCCATTTTGTGGACTGCAGGATATGCAAGGAATTAAGAAGCCCTGTGTTTTGAGCTAGACGTGGATGTTGCTAGGTGGAGGGTGCTAAGTGAAAATTGCTATGCAAACTGCATGCTACAAACAGTAGCAGTCTTCCTGTCTAGCCCACCACTCCTTGACTGCCCCATACATAAGTCCTCAATAAACCCTAAGTCTTTGTTCTTTGGGTCTGGGTCTCCTCTGTCCTCTTGAACATAGTGCCATCCCTATTAGAGTCAGTAGGGGTTAGTTACAACCGTGTGATGTTTAATTCATACTCATATATGGTTTTCTATATTTATCAATTAAATATATTTATAAAGCAACTAAATATTAAAAATGTTCTTATTAATCACCAGTGGAAATAAAAAGTGAAAAAGAACTATTAAAACACATTTTAAAGCTAACTATTAAGGTTACAATTTTTAATATAAAGATACTGCTTTTAAATGTAAAATTCAATGAATTTATGCAAAAAATTTTCAAAGCTTAAAACAAAAATTTAACAAAAGTTATGTTCATATTAGAAAGCACAGCATAAATTTAACAAAAATAACTGTCATAAGTTTCTGAGAACTTTTCTAGGACTTTGAAACCTAACTCATCAGACAGGGCTTCAAAATACAGAGCTTTGTATATGAAGTAGAAATTTATCCTGTAGATGAAGGGAACATCTGGGCAGACTCAGATGAAAACAGAATGCCACAATCAGCTTATAATACAAGCCAATTCAAATGGAAAGAGGCTATTCTCAAAAAAGAAACCCCATTTTGAGAATAAAGGAACATACTCAAAACCTACAATTTATTCTTAATGATGCCTCATTTTTCATTTGCTTTATAGCAGTCTTCTACCCCAGGGCAAAGACTGACAGACTATTCCTTAGTTCCTTAATTTTAGCTGTCCCCTTAACTATGATTCTGGGGCTGAAATACATAAACAGGGCAATAAATCAGAAGGAACAAAGAACCTTTAAGACTATAAGGCAGTGGGAGGAAGGAAAGTATGTTGAACAATTCCCTTTACATGTGTCCTTAATAATAACAGGTATCTAGTTTACTGAGTCCAGTTATACATTTTTTAGACAGATCTATTGTTTATGTTGTTCCCTGTCTAAGCAATACAGAGAGTGCTGTTTCACATTCCTTTCATGTTATACTCTAGTCAATTCACTTAAAATTAGAATAAATTGCATTTGGTTTTAGAAATATTCATACTTGCCATTTCCTCTGCACATTGAAAATATGTAATTTCGTTGGTTTAAAGTGTTGAGGCTCAAAAACTGAAACCACCTTTGCAAAAATTATAACAGAAAATTATGCCAGTGAAAGAGGTCTGACCTAACTGACTTCATCTTGCTTCTAACCTCCAAGCTGTCCTTGTTCATTCCTGGGTGTAGGCCGAACTAACTTTGGGAGGGACTTAGTTTATAGTTTAACTTTGAAATGACAATAACAGCTTTTTCTCAAAACAAATCCCCTTCCTGCCTGGGGACTAAACTGCCTTTGCAGGACTAACAAATTAGCTACAAGATTAGAAGTTATGGTTTAGGACTCATGCAGCTAGAGGCTGCAAGATTTTGAACCTTTCCAAATTGCTCCTGGGGGTAACATCACTATTATTAAACCTAAGATTAGTGCTTGAGATCTTTTGAAGACACTGCATTAGATGGATAAACTGGCATCACTCAGATTGCTAACTGTCTCAACTTGTCTTGCGACCCCCACCCAGGAATCAACTTATCACAAGAGGACAGCATTGACTCCCTATGATTTCATCAATGACCTGACCAATCAGCACTCCCTACTTTCCATCCCCCTACACACCAAATTATCCTTCAAAACCCTGATCCCTGAGTTTTTGGAAGACTGATTTGTGTTGGGTGATGTACCAGAGCCCCAGCAATGGAAAGTGACTGGCTCTCAGATAGTGAAAAGAATTTACCCACAATGGTATAGTTTTGGAAAGGAAAGTTTTATTGAAAGAAAGAAAGAAAGAACACTACAGAAGAGTGCAGCAGGGCATCTCAGCAAGAGAGGAATGAGTGTGTCACAGTGGATTTTTACTTAGCGGTATTTTATGGACCTTAAAGTGGGATCTTAAGGGTAATTTAGACAATATCAGCAGCCATGTAGGTCATGATAAGTGATTACACTTGTAGACATTTTGGTATCTCGATGATAGCAACAGGAGACAGATAAATTCCTAGGCAGATGAACGGGTCCCTGTTGAACCCTGATCTTCAAGCCAAAGACAGCCTGATGCCTGAAAACTGAGCTTCCAGTTCCAGGTAGAGTACATGACCAGAGTAAGAACCTCCTCAATGTCTTTTAGCCAATCGAATGGTGCTTTTTCCAGGCCTGCCCATGGACCAATCAGCATGCACTCCCCAATTCTGAGCCCATAAAATCCCTAGACTCAGCCTCACAGCTATCTGCTTTTGGGCCCCCTCTCACACACAGAGGTACCCACTTCCGTTCCCCTCTCATGTCAAGAGCTTTCCTGTCACTCAGTAAAATTCTTCTCAGGCTTGCTCACTCTCCACTGTCTGCATACCTCATTCCTCTTCATCATGGGGAAAGAACCTAGAACCTACCAAGTTGTGGGTGTGAAAAGAGCTATAACGTGCACTCCCACTCACCAACCTATGGGAGTGAAAAAAACTGCTGGGTGCCATATGCCCCCATTCACTGAGCTGTGGGCAGTGGGACTGAATGAGCTGTGACACACCCCCATTCACTGAGCTGCAGGTGGCAGGACTGAAGGAGCTGTGATATGCCCCCATTCCCTGGGCTGCAGGCAACAGGAACAAGAGTAAGCTGTAACACTTCTTGGGGACTCAGACCTTGGGACTCCCTGGGTAAGAGCTGTAAAACCCCTTGGGGCTCTACGGTTGTTGGCATATCCAAATCTGGGGTACCACCATGTTCCTCTCATCCAGATGCCAGTGCCCAAGGTGGAAGCTGGTCACAGCCTGCCCAGTCCAGCCACAGGCTGAATGTGGATCCCATGGCGGGCACAAGATCTGAGCCATTGCATGAGCCAAGCTCAGCCTCCAGGGCTGAGTGGGTGGAGTGAGCCCAGTGGGCCTCAATGAGGCTTCAGGCAGAGGTCACAGCAGCTGCAGAGATTTCTGGCTGGCAGAGCAGCACTGAAAAACATGCTGTAACATTTCCAGGGGCTCATCTGGGATTGGCAGAAGGGTGAATAAGAGTGGACCTCTTTCACTTTCACTCCAAGGCTTCTTGTATTCAGATTTTTTTTTTCCAAAAACAGATGAGGCATTGGGCCTCTGTTAGCCAGTTAAGAGTGAATGGCACGTCTTTAGAGGACAGGCTTGCTGGGGAGAACTTTGTCAATCACCCATCACCCTTGGGTGTTGGGAATGTTGGCTTTGCTTCAATCCAGTTTCCCTTCATGGAGGTCTACCCATTGCATGGAATTGGAAGGAAGTCCTGGGGCAATTATCTGGCTGAGGCTATACTTCGATGTTACCCAAAAGGCCACTGGACTGACTCCAGTCCCCAACATCCCATTAGGGTGTTGGCGTTAGGACCTGCAGTCTTTCCTATGGCATTATCCTTCTTTCTTTCATGGCTTTCATGACTTTTATTTCTTCTTCATATATTAATACAATGTTAAGGGTGTTGTTGCAAAGCACAGAGATAATATAAGTGGGTAGAATGTGCATTTGGCTTAGTCATCAGGAGCGTAATTCAGAACAATGTGTTTTCTGTCTATTCTTAGAAGCAAGGAGGATATAATGATTGAGAGTTTTCTTTCCCCTGTTAAGGAAACCCATTAGCATAAGGGAAGAGGCTACTTTCCCCCAGGCACCTTCCCTCCCCTGCATTTAAGGTTTTTATTTTTTCCCACCATGTCAGTAGTCAACATAGTCCTGTGAATACAGGGAGCTTTTCTATGTGAGCAATTAATTTTTTCCTTTTGGGAGACACTTATTAGGCCCCAATTCCTGGGACTCGCTTTCTGTCCCTTGTTTGAGGAGGATCTGGTTTTACAGCTTCACTTTAACATCACTCCAGTATATTTTCCAAGCTTTGGTTTGGAGTCCTGAGGGACCCAGAGGCAGTCAACAGCAGAAGACTAGAGTGCAGCACAAGTGAGCACTACTACTGCTGCTGACTACGCCTTACCATTTCATGGGTGACGAACTTGCTCACATCCATAGCATGGATGGGGTCTAGCAAACCCAAAGGTTACCGAGAGCAGAAGGCTAGTGCACAGCATAGGTAAGTGTGACTACCCCTACTGACTATGCATTCCCACTTCATTGGTAGAGGTCATACTTGTATTCATGCATGGCATCTACAGAAGCTGCCACAACTCAGAGAAGGAAAGGGTGGCACCTATAGAGGTGGCCAAGACTTGGGGAAGGAAAGGACACTTTTTTTTTTCCTCATGCCCTGGATTTTCACCGAAAGAGAGAAAGGAGCTAAGGGATGCCTTTTACCCTCTCTTTCAAATGGGTAACAAACCATTTTCAGCCTGTACTCCTTTTGAGTGCATCCTAAATCACTGGGACTCCTTTGACCCTCAGATTCTGGAGAAAAAAATGCCTTATGTTCCTTTGCACAAGGGCCTAGCTGGGTTGTAAGTTGCAAAGGGCAATTCCAAACCCCAGAGGTGCCTCCAGCTGGGGAGTCAGCTAAAGCCTTTAACCCAATATTTTTCCTCACCTCTTAGTTGTAGCTCAGGAGACCTCATGTTTACTCAAGCCTTTTAAATGATGCCTGAAAGCCCAACTCCTCTGCTGAATATGGATATATTAGCTCGTATGAGAACCACCATTCTTATGGCTCTAGGACAGACTCTGTCTCCTCCTAGTGGAGACCAATGTTAACCCAGAAGTTTGGGCAACTCAAGGGAAAATTGGCAGAGCCACAATTGCCATGCCAGTCTGGATCCACCTTAAGGACCCTACCTTCTTCCCTAATCAGAGATAATATCCCTAAAACCAGAAATCAGAAATGGGCTAGAAGCCACCATTGATAACTTGAGGATGCAGGGCTTCCCCAAACCCTGAAACAACCCTTTTAATACCCCAGTACTGGAAGTACATTAACCCAACAGAGAATGGAGATTGGTCCAGGACCTCTGCCTCGTTAATGAGGCTGTGGTTCAAATTCACCTGGTGGTTCCCAAACCCCTATACCCTGCTTACTGAAATACCTAAGGGAATTAATGGTTCACAGTCTATGACATAAAGGATGTCTTTTTATGCATACTGTTACACCTCAACTCCCAATATTAGTTTGCATTCAAGGATCCATTCAACTAGACCACTCAGCTAACCTATGCAGTGTTACCTCAGGGATTGTGAGACAGCCCCCACTTGTTTGAGCAGGAGTTGTCAAAGTATCTCTGAGTTCTTTTATTCTCAGGTTAAAGTTTTACAATATGTAGATCATATTCTCCTTTGTGCCCCAGCTGAGGAAATCTCTGAGGAGGACAATAAGGCTCTTCTTAATTTTCTGGCTAACAGAGGATATAAGGTCTCAAAATCTTAAGGCTCAGCTCTCTCAGAATCAAAACCTTCAAGCAACTGAAGGGATTCTTGGGCATTACAGGATTCTGCAGATTATAGATACCTGGTATGGAGAAATAGCTCATTCCTTATATCACCTATTAGGGAGACCCAGGCAGCTAAGACTCACTCCCTAATTTGGGAACAAGAGACTAAAAGGGCCTTTGACCAATTGAAAGAAGGCTTGCTTGAGGCACCTATCCTTAGTCTTCCCATAGGAGAGACTTAATCTTTATGTATCACAAAGGAAGGAAATTGCCCTGAGAGTTCTAACCAGGACCTGAGGTCCAGCCCAGCAGTACATAGGCTATCTAAACAAGGAGCTTGGTTTGGTAGCTAAAGGATGGCCAGCCTACCTCTGGGTAGTTGCAGGAGTAGCCTTGCTGGTACCAAAGGCTACTAAGTTAACCATGGGAAATAACTTAACCATTTATACCCCACATAATGTGGCAAGACTGCTGTCTTCTAAGGAGAGTCTCTGGCAAATGGACAACTGCCTCCTCAAATATCAAGCTCTGCTATTAGAGGGATCTGAAGTCCAGTTAAGAAACTGTCCATCCCTAAACCCAGCCACCTTCCTCCCAAAGGAAGCTGGGGAGCTTGAACATGACTGCAAACAGACAGTAGCACAAACCTATGTAGCCAAGGAGTACCTCAAAGAAACCCCCTTAGAGAACTCAGACTGGACTCTCTTTACAAACAGAAGTTCTTTTGTAGAACAAGGGATCCATAAAGGAGGGTATGCAATAGCCTGAATGACACTGCTGAGAGTGTGCCTCTCCTCAGACACAAGTGCTCAACTAGCTGAGCTAATTGCCCTCCTGAGGGCACTTGAATTAAGCAAAGGGAAAACAGTTAACATTTATGCTGAATCTAAGCATTCTTTCCTAGTCCTCCATGCCCATGCCCCTATCTGGAAAGAGATGGATTTCCTCACAGCAAATGGGTCTTCCATTAAATACCATCAGGAAATTAACAGACTATTATTCTCAGTTTTCCTCCCATGGGAAGTGGCAGTAACACATTTTAAAGGCCACCAAAATGGGATGAATGAAATAGCTGAAGGAAATAAGTTGGCAGACCAAGCAGCTAAACTGGCAGTGAGAGGGCCCCAGATTTCTGATCCACTTGAAGTCCCTCTGATCTGGGAGGGCTCCACAAGAGAAACAAAACCTCAATATTCTCCTGTGGAAATAGAATGTGCCACCTCTCAGGGATACACCTTTCAGTCCTCAGGATAGCTACAATCAGAAGATGGCAAACTTCACCTTCTTCAGCTTCCAGCCAATGGAAAGTTCTTAAAATCTTTCACAAGCCTTCTACCTAGGTAAGGATAAAACATATCATTGGCCTAGAGGTTGTTCTCAGGTAAAAATCTGCTAAAAATAGTGATATAGGTCATTAATGCTTGTGAGACTTGCCTTAAAAATAATCTCAATTGACAGCTTCTCCCCACTGGAACCCAAAGAATGGGAGGTTACCCAGGGGAAGACTGGCAGATGAATTTCACCCACATGCCAAAGATAAGGAACATCCAGTACTTCCTGGTATGGGTAGATACCATCATTAACTGGATAGAAGCATTTTTATGTCGAGCAGAGAAAGCCTATGAGGTGATAAAACTACTAATTAATGAGATAATTCTCCACTTTGGACTCCCAATGTACCTCCAGAGTGATAATGGTCCCTTGTTCAAGGTAGCTGTAAGCCAGGAGTCTCAAAGGCACTAGGCATACAATACCATCTTCACTGTGCCTGGAGACAACAATCCTCAGGAAAGGTAGAAAAGACAAATGATATTATCAAAAGGCACTTCAGAAAACTGTCTCTCAAGACACTCATCTCCCTGGATTACTTTTCTTTCCAGAAATATTCCTTTGAAGCTAGGTTTAATCCCCTTCAAAAAGATATATAGATGGCCTTTTCTCATCAATGATTTCTTACTAGACCAAGAAACCTCTGGTTTGACTAAACATGTAACTTCTTTGGCCCATTTCCAACAGGAACTAAAACTGTCGGAAGCCCAACCTCATGAACTAGGGCTACTTCTATTCAACCCATGGGACTTAGTTCTGATCAAGGCACTTCCTTCCATTTCTCTCTCTCTAGGCCCATATTGGGAGGGACCTTACACTGTATTTCTTTCTACTCCTTCAGCAGTGAAAGTCACTGGAATAGATTCTTGGATTCATTATACTTGAGTAAAGACCTTGGAAAGTGACTTTCCTCTGTTGACCCAGAGGAGCACCCGAAGCACCAGTGTGAAGAAATCGGAGACCTCAAGCTAAAGATCACAAAACATAAGTGTCACTAACATTTTATGGATATCCTCTTTATAGTCTCACCTATGCTTGCTGTTCTTGCCTTCATTCTTTTCCTCACCATAAGGCATCTTTGCCAAAGATCCCTTAATCGTGAAAGCCCATGGGATTATCTACTCCCCTAAACAGCTATCTCTTTTCTGAAGTTTAGCTTCCCTCCTCCCATTAAAGACTTGCTTTCACCAGGGTGAAACAGCTCTGATCAAAACATTGTTTTCAGAATGATTAGTCTATTTTACTTATCTCTGTTATCTTTGGCATTCAATTTTTTTCCTTTTAGTATAATACTCATATTTGATCCATGCATACTTAACCTCCTTTTAAAATGTGTTTCTTCTTACCTAGAGACCATCAAACTCCAAATGGTCATGGAAATAGAGCCTCAGATGATGGCTCTTTTTACTGGGGACCCTTAGGTAGACCTCTGAGAGACATCTGACTGCTGTTTTCCCAAAACAATGCCCCCTGTCAGCATGAAGCAGTTAGACCTGTCACCATTCCTGTAATAATGTCAGTTAGACGTACCTCTTCAGAGGGGGGGATTGATAGTGACAGTAAACAGTCAAATTCCTAGCCAGACAGGGTCATGTCCCCAGTGAAACCTGACCTTAGAGCCAAGGATAGTCTAAAGCCTGAAAACTGAGCTTCCAGTTCCAGGTGGAGTTCACAACCAGAGTGAGGACTTCCTTGATGCCTTTTAGCCAATTGAATGCTGCTTCTTCCAGGCCCACCCATGGATCAATCAGCATGCACTTCCTCATAAAAGCCTTGGACTCAGCCTCACAGGTGGCTACCCACTTTTGGTTCCCTTCTCACACAGAGGGCTACCCACTTCTGGGCCCCTCTTATGTTGAGAGCTTTTCTGTCACTCAATAAAATTATCTGCCTTGCTTACTCTCTAGTGTCCACGTACTTCATTCCTCTTTGCCATGGGACGAGAACCCAGAATTCACTGAACAGTGGGTGCGAAAACAGCTGTAACATACACTCCTGCTTGCTGAGGTACAGGAGTGAAAAAAAACCGCTGAGTGCCACATGCCCTCATTCTCCAACCTGCAGTGGCAAATCCAAATGAGCTGTGACATGTCCCCCTTTACTGAGCTATGAGCAGTGGGACTGAATGTGCTGTGACAAGCCCCTATTTGCCGAGCTGCAGGAATGAGAGAGAGCTGTAACATTTCTTGGGGCCTTGGACCTTGGAAGTCCCTGGGCAAGATCTGTAGCACTCCTCAGGGCTGTGCAGTTGCTGGCATCTTTGAGATTTCAGTTGCCACTGCGTTCCCCTCTTCCAGATGCTGGTGCCCAAGGTGGAAGCTGGTGATGGTATGACCATTCCAGCTGCAGGCTGAGTGTGGATCCCATGGCAGGTGTGGGATCTGGGGCGGGGAACAAACCAAGTGCAGCCTGCTAGGCTGAGTGGGCAGAGTGAGCCTGGCAGGTCCAAGCAAGGCCCAAGGCAGAGGTCATGGTGGCCACAGAGATTTCCAGCTGGCAAAAGCAGCACTGAAAGAATCCTGTAACACTAATGTCAGCAAGGGTTGCATTATGAGTCTCAACATACATGCATTCCAGAGGTGAATAGAAATTCTGGTTACTTATAAATTCTTGAGAAAGAAGCCTGGTACCAGCTGCTGGCTTTAGATAATAGGGAAGTCTAATTACTTCTAAATTTTTCAGATAAGGAGTTTTGACTTTGGATGATCTGCTTGATGAGCACTAGGTGATTTTTGCCCTCCTAAATTTGAGTAATAAAACTAATTTGGCCTTCAGTACAGCTAGCTCTGAGTGAATTAAACTCATTCTCTATTGCAATTTTCTGGTCTTGATAAATCAGCTGTGTCTAGGCAGTGGGCAAGGAGAACCCGTTGGGTAGTTACAAAACTAATACCCCAAAACATGATGTTTTGGCATATTGAAGTGAAGAAGCCTCAAGACCTTTCTGACCTCCCCCATTATTTAATCAATCTGCCCCATGTCAGTGATTTTTAGTGAACCTTCAGGGGGCCAAAGGCCATGGCCCCCACAGAAGCAAAGCTTCATTTAAGCACTATCTTTTCAAAAGAAATACATTGGTGCTGTAGCCAACAATACCCTGAATTTAAAGTTTCTCCTTAAATTTAAAACTTCTAAGTCAAGCTTAATTTACCAACTCCAAAACATTGGTACTAAAACTTTTTAGCCTCTTGGATTGTTAGAGTCCAGATCTTAACTGGATTTTTTTTCTTTCCTGATTTAAATGTTCCACAATTTAATAGCTAAACTATGTTTTATGTGTGATGAAATATTGATGATAATTTAAGACACCTTCAACCTAACAACTGGAAGCATGACTATTAAACAATTGTCACATCAGCATTTATGATTTTATTTCTGGTCATTTTATTTATTTAAAAGCACAGTGAGGTCAGAAGGAAAGCTCAAGAATGGGGAGCAGGGTACAGTGGATTTTGGAGTGTGAAGGAAATAAAAATATTTTACCCCAAAATATATTAATTTGGCATATTTTTAAGTGGCCCTGCAAAGCTGTCTTCTGTGGGGGAAATTTGCATTTGTAGATCTGCAGAGAATCTACATTAATGCAGCCAGCCCTTCTCTTATCCAGATTAACTGAGAAAGATTAACTGAGTCTGAAACATTCAAAAGTCTGAAAAAAAGACTCTTACCATCTATTCTCTCCAAGGGCTGCTGCCTGTGAAGCAAAGCTTCATCTATATAACAACGCCACCTTTACTAGCTAAGCTTCCTCTTTCCTCCCTCCCAGAATCTGTCTTGCCACTAAGACCTGATTTACCAGCATAACCTGTTTTGGGCCATGTTCTGAGCCCACATTCTTTCTGCAACCTCAAGATGATACATAAGCATCTGTACCACACTGCGGGTAAGATCTTCATTCTGAAGCCTCCTATGCATACATATTACATAAATTTATATGCCTTTTTTTTTAATTAATCTGCCCTTTGCAAGTTGGTTTTTTCAGCAAACCTCCAGAGGGCCAAGGGTGAAGCCATCTTTACAAAAATTATAACTGAGGAAATTATGACAATGAAAGAGATCAGACCTAACCAACTGCATCTTACTTCTAACCTTTAAGCTGTCCTTGTTCATTCCTGGGCATAGGCTGAACTAACCTTTAACTCTGAAACCAAAATGATACTAGCCCTTTCTTTAAAAAAGAAAAAAAAAAAAACCTTCTTGTCTGAGGACCAGTCTGCCTTTGTAGGACTAACAAATTAGCTACAAGATTAGAAATTAAGGTTTAGGGGTCATGCAGCCTCCAGCTGCAACAGTCTGAACATCCCCAAATTGCCCCTAGGAATAACATAACTGTTGTAAACCCTAAGATCAATGCTTGAGATATTTTGCAGACCCTGCACTTGATGGATCACCTGACACCACCCAGAAGGGTAATCTAGTTCAACCAGTTCTATGATCCCACCCAGGGACAGAAGACAGCAAGGAAAACTCACTTCGACCCCTATAATTCTATCTCCAGCCTGACCAGTTGGCATGCCCCACTTCCTGAGCCCCTACCCGCCAAATTATCCTTAAAAACTCTGATTCCCTAGTGCCTGGGGAGACCAATTTGAATAATAATAAGACTCTGGTCTCCCACACAGCCAGCTCTGCGTGAATTACTCTTTCTCCATTGCAATTCCCTTGTCTTGATAAATCAGCTCTGTCTAGGCACTGGGCAAAGTGAACCTGTTGGGTGGTTAAAAGGGCTCCTCTTGGTCCCTACAGTTGGAAAAATTGGCCTAGTTATTTGCCATTTCTCATCAAAATGATTGTTAAGTAAAATTTATAGAAAGCTATTATTTGAACTGGGCTTCTACACTACGCCCAACAGGCCAAACCAAAATGAAGTTACTTATGCCAAAGTTCAAAGCCACCAAGCCAAAAATAAGTTGTTTATCTGATCTTTCAAGAAATCAGGAGAGATATTATAGCTGCTGGGGCCAGAGAAAAACCTTCCCTTCACCCTCTGAAGTTTCACTGAAAAGTCAACTTACAAAAGACAAATTGAAGAAAAAGCATACAGATTTGTTACCAATCATACAAGGGAGAACTACAATGTAATTACCCTACCCTGCAATGGTGTTCAGATGTTTTTATATCTTGAGTTTACAGAAAGAGTAAGGGCTTGGATTGCTGGCAGAACAGGTTAAGGTGGTGATACAGTTTGGCTCTGTGTCCCGACCCAAATCTCATCTTGTAGCTTCCATAATTCCCATGTGTTGTGGGAAGGACTTGGTGGGAGATAACTGAATTATGAGGGTGGGTCTTTCCCATGCTATTCTCATGATAGTGGATAAATCTCACGAGATCTGATGGTTTTAAAAATGGGAGCTTTCCTGCACAAGCTCTCTGTTTGCCTGCTGCCATCCATGTAAGACGTGACTTGCTCTTCTTTGCCTTCTGCCATTATTGTGAGGCCTCCCCAGTCATGTGGAACTGTAAGATAATTAAAAATCTTTTTCTCCCCAGTCTCGGGTATGTCTTTAACAGCAGCATGAAAATGGACTAATACAGGTGGTAAAGCAGGATATGAGAGGGGGAGAAGAGGAGGCCTGGCTAACAAAGATAGTCTTGCTATGTAAATGAAACCTACCCTCTCTGAGGATAGCAGCCCTCAGAGAGAACAGATAGTAAATGCTTTTAAAAACCTTTAAAGGTGTTGAACTCTCAGTTAATTTTTCCTTAATCCAGACAAGGAGAGGCCTCAGAGAAAACCTGGGCTCACTAATGTAGATATTCTACAGATGCAAATCTCTCCTACAAAAGATAGCCCTTCAGGGTTATGTCAGTTTTCTCTCTCTCTGAACAGCCATCTCAAAATATGTCAAAGAAATCTATTTTGGGGTAAAATATTTTCATTTCCTTCATAGCAGAATCTCCAAACAGGCCAGTTTTAGCCAGCATGATAAGGAAGTAACCTTTACAAGGAAAGCAACTTCAAAACACTGATTGTCTTTTTGTTCTCTGTTTCTGCTATCTTTAGCACTTTTCTGTCTATAAAGCCAAATAACTTTGCTCAGCTCATCAGGACATTCATTTTATTTTATCGAATAATGTGTTGTCTAATTCTAAAATTACAAATAAAAGCCAATTAGGATATTTAAACTAAGTTTATTATAATTTTGTCTTTTGACAGTATCTGGTTACCAGAAGAAGGGGACCCAAAACGCTGCTGAAAATTTATGAGACTTATTGAGGAACACAGGAGAGGCTCCATTGACCCCTTCATGGATCCCCTTTCTTCCTTATGGAGCGCTACATGTTGCAACTTCGTTTTGGATGAGACTCTGTGCTTTTTGCATTGAGTGTTCCCCCCACCCAGATCTTTTTGGCTTTTGCATCCAGGGTTAGATTGTGCTGTAAAAGAGAGTACCAACCTTGGGGTTTGCGGTTGACAAGTCACTGACAAGAGTGAAAGTCACAACAGAAACAGGATTGGGTTCTGTAGGGAGGCCTCAGGTGTTTGACTAAGTCAGGCAGAAACTAGCAGTAAATGGCAATTACTGCCGGAAGTGTGAACTTTGGCTTTTGAAAGTTTTCAGAAATGTGTTTTTTTCTTGCATGCTTAGGTAGAGAAAAAATATTAGCTATGTTGGTCAAGGCAATCTCAGAGCCAAAGACACAAACTTGACTGGTGGGCATCCTAGTGGCAGCAAATTTGTGCAGGTCTGAAGCAACCTCAATTCTTGTCTCGTCAGAAGAAAGAATTCAACTGGTCAGGAGAAAAAGAGACTGAGGCAAGTTTCAGAGCAGGAGTGGAAGTTTATTAAAAAGCTTTAGAGCAGGAAAGAAAGGAAAGTACATTTGGAAGAGACCCAAGTGTGCAGTGTGAAGGCAAGTGCCCCATTTAACCTTGATCCTAAGACTTTTATGTGCTGGCCCACTTCTGACCTCTTGCATCCCTTTCCCTTCATTCTTCCTGAAGAGTGAGCTGCCCACATGTGCAGTGCCCTCCTTATGCTTGGGAGGTGAGCATGCACAGTGTGTTTAGGAAGTTATATGCATGCCCACCTGGGTTTTCCCTTTTCTGGTGGAATGCCCCCAGAAAGCCATACTCTGCTATTTTGTCTCTTAATGCGCATGCCTGAGCTCACTTGGCCAATTCCTGAGATTTTATTGGAAGCTGATTACCAATGTCATGTGTTTTTATCTGTTTGGGAAATTGCTTCTCCCTGCTGCCTGCAATTAATTATCACTTTAGTTTGAAAACTGTCAACCATCAGGAAGTTGCTTCTCCCTGGCACTGGCTGCCAATTATCATTTTTAGAGAGCTAGTGTGATAGCTGCTGAATGGTCACCTGATGATTGCCTGACGTTCCTGGTGGGGATAGGGGTGGGGGTGGGTGGAGCCGTCTCCTGCCATGCTCATGCCTGACTAATTACCAGTAACAGGCATGGAATAGGCACTTAAGAGGTATTGGAGCCGTCACCACCAAAATAAGACTCCCATGGTCACGAAAATGGGTTAGTTGATATAGGTCACCCATCAGCTTCAAGAAAACTTTGCACAGTGAGGTACTCTGTGAAAGTATTAGAATACACAATGCTCTGGTGTTTTCATCATAGGCTTTTATCTCTGCTCTGATTGACCCAAGGGCCAGAATAAAAACAAGATCCTTAATTTCTAAAGAACTGACCACTCCACTTTCCAGCTATGCCTGCTTTTTATATGTATAAATATTAGGCACTGGTAGCTTCAAATGCTTTTTTTTAAAGGCAAAATCTTTTTTAAGATAATTGAGAATTACAATGGCCATTATATAGAACCTCCCAGATGAACAGTACTGTACTTTAAAAAGTGCATTTAAAAATTAGGGGTACCAAATTAGGCTTACCCAGGGATTCCTATTGATGTGTGGAAGCCTCTAGAAACATTTCAGTAAAATTTTTATTGCATCTTTTAAAAGACTTGTTTACAAAAGGCAATTAAAAAGCTTAAGAGACTAATTGATTTAAAAAATTGAATCTGCCAACCTTTAGCATAGTTACTATTCCTCCCTAAAGGAATAAAGAAAGCTAAATAAAAAGTAATTTTGGCCCTCATGTAAAGAAGGCTTTCTTCCTTTTCAGAGTTATCCATGTGGAGTCCAGGCATAGAAAATGCTTGTTTGCCCTATTCATTAATAGAGCCCACCCTAAATAAACTGAGTAATCTAGAATCTAAGTTCTGGATTACTGAATCTAGAATTTAGAATTCTGTTTTAAAAGCAGAAGATTCTGTTTCTTAAAACAGAAACTGTTAGAGTAGGTAGCTAGGCAGACATGTGCAGGGCAAGAGAGGCCTTCCCCTGACAGGAATGTCAGGGGGCCATCAGGTGATCAGACAGCTTGTTCAAACTGTCTTTCTAAAATAATAATTGGTCACACCTGGTTCCAGGAAAGGGCAGTCTCACAATAGAAAACACCTGAAGCTGGTGAGCAGCCGCTTCCTGGTAAGATCTTAGGAGTTGGGCAAGTGGGCTCAAGCATCCACACTAAGAGGCAAAATGGTAGAGTTTAACTGCTACATGACCTTCCTCTAGGAACCCTCAACTGGTAAAGGAAAACCACCTCAAATGAGCATATGCACAACTTCAGGAAACACTGTGCATGCTGCCCCTCCCAAGTGCTGGCAGGCCACTGTGCACATGGACAACTCACCCCAAGGAAGAATCAAGGGAGAAGAAACAAACCCTGGAACCATACCAATGTATAAAACCCCCAAGTCAAGGGTTGGACAAGGCACTTGGATCACTTAAGTTGACCGCTTGGCCCTTTTCCAAGGGCACTTCATATCCTTTTGTTTCTGCTCTAAAACTTTTTAGTAAACTTTCATTCCTGCTCCAAAACTTGTCTTGGTTTCTCCCTCTACCTTAGGCCCCTCAGTTGAATTCTTTCCTCCAAGGAGGCAAGAATCCAGTTGCTACACACGCATATGTATTTGCTGCAACTAACATACTTTGGTGCTGTGACTCAGATACGTTACCTAGTTGTAAGATATCTCTCTGCCTTGCCTTCTTTGGCTGGAGTTATTCAATCCCCATATGAGGTTTCCTTCTCCCCTTTTTCTCTCCTGCTTACTAACCAACCCTCAGGATGATTTCTGTCAGCCACAGTGGCTCTACTTCCCCTGGCTGATCTCTCAGCTCACCCTGACAGTGACTCACAGGAGTAGAAAGAACCTTGGAGTCTGCACTGAGTAGACCTGAGACACTCATGGCCCTGCTGGACAGGAGGCTCATGAGAATGGTACGTCTAAAGCCTAACACTGTGCAATGTCTGGGGTTTCCTCTGATTTATCAACTAAAATAAACTCTTTCCAAAAAACCTGCACTGCCTATTCTCCTGTTCTCTCTGTGTATATTTTGAAATGGGCTTGAAAACCCACAAGGCTATTCACCTTAGGGACAAGTCTGCCTATTCTCTGCTTTCACTTTACGTGCCTTATGACTTCCTTCTCTGCCTGAAACATACACTGTTATTCATGGTGTAGCTCATGCTGTGTTTGTGCAGCAGCAAAGAAACAGGCTCTCTTAAGGATGTCTTTTGGCTCACTGCCAGGAAAGACATTAATTGGAACCCTGGCTCTGCCAGCTCCTTATGATTCACCATATACCTTTTGTCCCTGTTATTCTTCAGGGCCAAGTTTTTTTGGCTTTTGATGAAATTTGTCTGCTTTCATAGGATCTCAGTCTGTGGCCATTTAAGGACCCCACCTACTTGCTTTTTTTGAGCCAGCACCCCTTTGGGAGGAGGAAAAATTATTCCTTTGCCATTTGCGAGCCCTTATCCCAAGGCCCAAGTCATTCAGAATTTCCTCCTTTATGTCAAGAGGGCAAATCAACGTTGCCCTCTCGAATCCAAGGGCTGCTGTTTTTGTGAGTGTATGGAAGCTTTCTATGAGTATTCTTCTTGCTTTCTCCCACTTCCTCCTGCAGCAGAGGAATTGTCCTGTCTGTTTAAGCGTTTGTCTTCTGCATGTTACTCCAAGCAGACATGGAACCTCAAATACAAATTTTCCTCCATTCCTCTAATTACCTCCACATCTTTCTCAACACTTGACTTGTAAGGGAAAAAGGCTTCTTAAATGGGCACGTACATAACTTCAGTAAACACACTGCACATGTGTCCCCTCCCAAGTGCTGGCAGGCCACTACCCATGCAAACAGCCCACTCCAAGGAAGAATCAGGAGAGAAGAAAAACAAATAACAGAAACATGACAATGTATAAAACCCCAAGTCAAAGATCGGACAAGGCACTTGGATGGCTCAAGTTGCCCACTTGGCCCTCTTCCAAGTATACTTTACTTCCTTTTGTTCCTGCTCTAAAACTCTTTAATAAATTTTCACTCCTGCTCTAAAATTTGCCATTCTCGCTCTGCCTTATGCACCTGGGTAGAATTCTTTTCTCTAAGAAGGCAAGAATCAAGTTGCTGCAGACCCGTACGGATGCACCACTGCTAACAAAACCAAGTTAAACAGAACACCTATGGAACTAAATTAGGCTCAAAAATATAATTTTTTAACATTTAGCTATTTTGAAACTCTTTTGAAAAAAAAATTATATCTATAAAGGAAAATGACCAGAAATTCTTACAATGGGGGAGAGCATTGGTCTAAGCAAACCTCATCTTTGACCATTTTATTTTAACTGTGCTTCCTACCTATACTTTTCTTTGTCTAGGCAAATAATGGCATTTAGGCCTGAAATTTAAGTTATGTGCCTTTGAGATGTAAATTTTCTACCTTGTTCTATATAAGATCTTTATCTTTAGAAATGCAAACTTAGGAAACTTTTTACATAGTTATTAAAATGGAATGAATATAATGGACAATAATGGGGTTAAAACAAAGGTCACATCTACCAAAGATTGTATGGAACAGAGGGACCCCCAGCTTGTCCCCTGAAATCACACTTCCCAAACCAGTCTACTCTCTTTATACTAGTTTGGAGAAATTTACAAAGCCAAAGGGCACAGATTACAGTGAGCAACCTACATAAGAATTGCTTAGGGCAATAATCAAGTAGTTCATTCAAGAAAGGTAAACATCTTCCTTAACTCCTCATCTGTAATGGGTTTAACAGTCATTATACCTGTTGCAAAAAAAATTATACCTGAGAAAATTATGACAGTGAGAGAAATATGACATGCTTGACTCTAACTTGTCTTTAGTCTCATATGTTGGCCATCTTCACTCATTCCTTGGGATGGGCCAAACTAACTTTGGAGGTAATTCAGTTTATAGTTGAAATAATAGCCCTTTTGAAAATCAAAACTCTCCTTGTAAAACTAATGAAAGGCCACCAAGTTAGGATGAGAGGGGCTTGAATTCTAAATAACTTCCAGCCATTATTCTAGAGGTCATAAGATTTTCAACTTCCCCAATTACTCTTGAAGATAACATCACTATTATAGAACCTAAGATTGGCCTTTTGAGATGTCTCTTCAGGTTTTTGCACTTCTGACAACAAGATGGCCCCACCTGGACCTGCCAATCAGTCCTGTGCCCCACAACCAGGAAGTGACTCAGCATAAAAGGACAGTTTTGACTCCCTATGATTTCATCCCCAAGCCAACCAATCAGCACTCCCAACTCACTGGCCCCCTACCCACCAAATTGTTCTTAAAAACTCTGATCTCTGAGAGAGACTGATTTGAGTAATAAAACTCCAGTCTCCCATACAGCTGGCTCTGCGTGAATTGAGCTCTTTATTGCAATTCCCCCGTCTCGATTAATCGGCTCTGTCTAGGCAGCAGGCAAGGAGAACCCATTGGGTGATACAGTCAAGGATGAGAGAGATTTTAGAGTGAATAATTTTTGAAAAGACTGAAAGAATGGTTTGTGACAAGGTCTTTCTGAGTGCGCCGAAGTCTCCTCTCCCATGATGAAGTTAATCTTCTCTGGTTAGAATTCCCTGGGGAGAGAATTAATGACAATAGAGTTTTTTTTGGAGGATTTGTCTTTTGGCAGATGAGAGAAATTCAGAAAGCCCCACCCTGCATTTTACTATTTTTCAAGTGCCTTTAGTTCAAATTACAAGCATACCTCAGAGACATTGTGTACTCAGTTCTATGCTATAGAAATAAAGCATCACAAGAATATGAGTTACACAATTTTTTGGTTATGCAGTGTATATAAGTTATATTTACACTGTACTATAGTCTATTAATTATGCAATATCATTATTTCTAGAAATACAATGTACATTCCTTAATTTAAAACTACTTTATTGCCAAAAAATGTTAGCTATCATCTGAGCCTTCAGCAAGTCAATCTTTGCTGTTAGAGGGTCCTACCTTGATGTTGATGGATGCTGACTGATCAAGGTGGTAATAGCTGAATGTAAGAGCAGAGACCCCACTTAGGGTTTGCCAGTCCCCCACCAACCCCAAGAAAATAACCACATGAAAATAAAGGAAAATTATTGCTCTCCAAGGAAATTCCGCTAGCCTTGAGAATTAAAGAACCCAATAAGGAAGAAGATATTAATAGCTTAAACAAGCTATTTAGTTTATAATTTGTTTATGGCTTTTGGGAAGAGCTATTGTTTAAACTACAAAGTAAGTAGCTTAAACAAGTCACCCAAGCAAGTCAAAGTCTCAGAGTGTTTTGGTTCTCTAGAGAAACTAAAAGATACATTCGTTCTTGAGGTATTTTTCAGAAATCAGGATGTTCACCAGATGGAAAATGATGACTGCTGTCACCTAGATCTCAGATAAGAGAGAACTGAGGACTGGACTTTGGCTGCCAGTCTTTGTTCTGAGTTTCTCCTTGAGGGACCTGGAGAGAGTCACACCTTCAAGCCATTATTCTTACCAACCTGGTTGCTCTGACCCAGTAAATTATGGCTTGTTCTCCTGGCCTGACTCTGGCATGGCACCCTATAATGATTAACAGTTTCCCTTATCTTAACTCACCTATGTTAAGGCCAAACCTTAACATTTCTTTCCATCAACCACAAGTTTTTGAACAAAGCCTTGCTTCCTTAATCAATTGCAAACCAAAGAATCTCTGAATCTTCTGAATCTCCCTATAATCTGTAAGCCCCTGCTTCAAGATATCCTACTTTTTGGGACCAAACCAATGTCTAATCTTCATGTATTATGATTTTGCCTATTACTTCTGCTCTCCTGAAATGTGCACCTGCCTAATAAACTCTTACTTGTAAGCCATCAGAAAGTTCTTCTTAAGCATTAGATGCCTGTCCTTCTTGCTTGGCACCCTACAATAAATGCCCATCTTTCTCTAGCTGCAAACGTTGGTATCATTTGGCTTTCTGGTGCCAGGCAAGCAAATACAAGTTCAGTTCAATAACAAAGATTGGTGTGGCTGTGGAAATAAGGCAACAATGAACTTTGCCACTTTGATTGACCATTTCATGCACTTCTCTGTAGCATATGCTCCTGTTTGACAGCATTTTACCTATAGCAGAACTTCTTCCCAAATTGGAGTCAAGCCTCTCAAACTCTGCCTCTGCTTTATTAACGAAGGTGTCCTAATATTCTATATCTTTGTTATTTCAATAATGTTTACATCATCTTTACCAGGAGTAGATTCCCTCTCAAGAAGCCATTTTCTTTGCTCATTCTTAAAGAGAAACTCCTTTTTTTTTTTTTTTTTTTTTTTTTTTTTTTTTGAGAGTCTCACTCTGTCGCCCAGGCTACAGTGCAGTGGCCCAATCCCAGCTCACTGTAACCTCCACCTGCCAGGTTCAAGTGATTCTCCTGCTTCAGCCTCCCAAGTAGCTGGGATTACAGGCACACGCCACCACGCCCAGCTAATTCTTGTATTTTTAGTAGAGACAAGGTTTCACCATGTTGGTCAGGCTGGTCTCAAACTCCCAACCTTGTGATCCACCCGCCTTGGCCTCCCAAAGTGCTGAGATTACAGGTGTAATCCCAACTCCTGTGCCAGGCCAACTCCTTTGGTTTTTTATAAGTTTTATCATGAAATTGCTGCAAGTCAGTCACATCTTCAGGTTCCACTTCTAATTCTAATTATCTTGAGTGGATTTAGCACAATTTTTAAGAGCCCTAGGATTTTAAGAAAGGATAAGGGACATTGGCTTCAACTTAAAGTCACCAGCTGCATTAGCTCTTAAGAAGAGAGTAAGCCTATCCTCTGAAGCTGTGAAGCCAGGCACTGACTTCTCTCTAGCTATGAAAGTCCTAGATGGCATCTATTTTTAATAAAAGACTGTTTAATCAACATTGAAAATATCTTGTTTAGTGTAAACACCTTCATGAATGAACTTAACTAGATCTTCTAGATAACTAGATACAGCTTATATATCAGGGCTTGCTGCTTAACCTTGTACTTTTATGCTATGGAAACAGCTTCTTTTCTTCAACATCATAAACCAACCTTTGCTACTTTGAAACATCTCATTTTCAGCTTCTTCACCTCTCTCAGCCTTCATAGAATGAAAGAGAGTTAGGATATTACTCTGCAGGGAATGTTATAGCAGGTTTTATCTTCTATCTAGACTACTAAAACTTTCTTCACATCAGCAAATAAGGCTATGTAATTTTCATGTATGTGTTTACTGGAGTGACACTTTTAATTTTCTTTAAAAACATCCTGTGCATTCACAACTTAACTGTTTGGCACAAAAGGTCTAGCTTTTGGTCTATCCCAGCTTTCAACATGGCTTTCTCACTAAGCTTAATCATTTCTAGCTTTTGATTTAAGGTAAGATACGTGCAACTCTTTCTTTCATTGAACATTAGAGGCCATTTTAGGGTTATTAATTGGCCTAATTTCAATATTACTGTGTCTCAGGGAAGAGAGAGGCCTGAGAAAAGGAGGAGATGAGGAACTGCCTGTTGTGGCAGGAGTCAGAACTGACAACATTTATGGATTAAATTTGCCATCTTATACTAGTGCAATTTGTGGAACTCCAAAACAACTACAATAGTAACATCAAAGATCACTGATTGCAGAACATAACAGATATAATAATTAAATTGTTTGAAATATTGCAAGAATTACCAAAATGTGACACAGAAACATGAAGTAAGCATATGCTGTTGGAAAAATTGTTGCTGATAGATTTGTTTGATTCAGGGTTACCACAAAATTTCAATTTGTAAAAAACACAGTATTTGTAAAGTTCTATGAAGTCTGATAAAATGAGGTATGCTCAAAAATCGATCTACCAAAACAACATATTTTGCATAGCATTTGCCAGACTTCTTCAACGGCTAGTTTTGGTGAAGAAGCAATTCAACCATAATTGTTAAGAACAAGTAAATTAGGTTAATATGAATGGGATAAAAGCTTATAAATGAAGTTGTCATAGTGGCAAACATCTTTTTCAATAACTTGAAATCTTAAAGTTATGCTAATATATGTAATAGATATTGATGAAATACTCAAGTTATTTCTAAATTAAACTGAAATATTAATTGCTGAATCTAAGTTTAAAGTATACATTTTTTGGCATCTTACTTTTATGTGACATAGAGAAGCTAAACATGTTTCAGTTTGAAAACATGAAAAAATTATGAGGAAAGATGGATTTTTATGGCTTTTAAAATTTGAAATATTGCTGGTTCTTTTAACATTTTGTTTTTCAGATTTAAGGAAACTTTAAAAAGCTATCTATAGCTTATAGCAATTTGGTAAGGTATACCTTTGTGATCAAAAATTGAAACATTTACTTTTTCCTATCTAATCCCTCCAAAATCCAGAAACTATTCATGAGTATTCTTATTTTATGGCAATATATGTTCATAAATTCAAAAAATATGCTTTCTTTATAATAAAATACAATTGGTAATATTAACTATATTTCCAAGCCTTGGACTGGGATGCCGTATTTCAGAATGTACATAGAACGAATCTATAGGTACTACAGGAAAAGTCTCAAGTATGCATTGGCTTGGCTTTCTAGCCTCAAGAGGTCTTTAAAAGTCCAGCCTGATATTGCTTATCAAAAGTTTAGCAAAGCAAACTTGGAAAAAAAAAAAGGGCTATGTTTTCAATTGCTATTCTTGGTGCACTTAAATAATTAGACCAATTTTCATGAGACTAGACGTATTTTGCAAACAAAATTAGTCTGACTCTGATTATATTTGGTTTAAGTGGGGGAGTCGCTGTTAAGAGAAAAATTAAATTGATGAAGAAAAACTATAGTGTACCTGTTATTAGATTGCAACCGTGCTTATTGTTTTTGGGTTTATCTACCTGTAGACTAGACTGGATCCTGAATTCTGTTTTCCTCCAATATCTAGCTATATCCAGTATCTGACTACATTTCCTCCAATATCTGGTTACAACCCTACAAGAACTGCTCTTTTCTTGAAGCCCTATAAATTGAGTTTGGACAACTTGATGTAAATTTCAAGGACCGATCTCATGTTTGATGAGTGAGCTACACAGAGAATTTAACAATAACCAGAGACATTCAACCTGAAAACCAGGATGAAAAGTTGATGACTTCATGTTGTGGACAGCTTTTCCCAAGACATGTTGAGACCAAAACCCAAAATGATGGTGACTGAGAGCAGCATTGATGACCTAAGTTTCAATCACACTCTCAGTGAGAGTGTGACAAAAAGGAAGGAAGTTTTAAGCAAAATTTATGGAAGGTAGATTGGGCGCAGTGGCTCACACCTATAATCCCAGCACTTTGGGAAGTTGAGCTGGGAGAACTGCTTGAGCCCAGGAGTTCAAGACCAGCCTAGGCAACATAGGGAGGCTCGTCTCTACAAAAAATAATTAGCCAGGCATTGTGGCTTTTATCTGTGGTCCCAGCTTATCAGGAGACTGAGGCAAGAGGACTGCTTAAGCCTAGGAGTTTGAGGCTGCAATGAGCTATGATCACACCACTGCATTTTAGTCTGGGCAATAGAAGGAGATCCTGTCTCTAAAAAAGTAAATAAATAAAATAAAATAAAATTATAGAAGGCCATTTGGTTTGGACTGAGCTTCTACACTAGTCCCTTATGCCGAAGTTCCACCAAGCCAAAACTAAGTTGTTTATCTGACCTTTCAAGAAATCAGGAGAGTGAGAGATAATAGCCAAATCCACAAACAAGCCAGTTTTAGCTGTGATATAAGAAAGTCCCTCTGTTTAAACTTTATAAGGAAAATAAATTTGAAATGACCAATGATTTTTATTCTGTTTCTGCTTTCCTCAGCCTCTTTCTGTCTATAAAGCCAACCTCTCTGCTCTTTCAACCATACTTACATACATATTAATATTATAGTAATTGCATGTAAATAAACAAACTATATGGAAGAGTAGTGTATTCATCTGTTTTCACATGGCTACTGCTATACCTGAGACTGGGTAATTTATTTAAAAAAGAGGTTTAATTGGCTTACAGTTCCGCAGGCTGTACAGGAAGCATAGCACCTTCTGGGAAGGCCTCAGGAAACTTTCAGTCACAGTGAAAGGCAAGGGAGAGCCAGCATTTCACATGGCCAGAGCAGGAGGAAGACAGAAAGCAGGGAGGTGCTATACACTTTTAAACAACCAGATCTCTATTATAAGAACAGCACTAGGGGGATGGTGCTAAACCATTAGAAGCCGCCCCCATGGTCCAATCGCCTCCCACCAGGCCCCACTTCCAGCACTGGGGATTACATTTCAATATGAGATTTGGGTGGGGACATAGATTCAAACCATATTAAGCAGCAATGCTTTTTTGTTATTATTATCCAACCCTATGTAAGGGAAATTAACACATTCACTCAAAAATTCACTTTTTTTCCTGTATTTTTTCCTTTTCTGAAAGCTTTTGATCACATTATGTCAATCTATAAACTTTTTTCCTTTTTGTAATCAGATTCCACGTCTTCAATCAACAATACCCATTCTGTTACCAGATGTGCTATGTCTGAAAAGAATTGCTCTGCCTCTCTTATTTAGAGTAGAAAAGAATTCATTTATTACTCTTTAACATTTTTGAAGCAATTTCACATAGAATACTCAGTGATGATGAGCATGGCAATATTCAGAAGAAACAAAATTTATTTATTTATTTATGAATTGGTCTTAATTCTTCAGAATTCTATTTCATCTTGGTTGAGGTAAAATACCCTTTGTATCTTTCCTATATCAAAGAATAAATCCCAGCTTCACAAAGAAGTAAAATGCTAACTATTAAAATGCAAGTGTTCTGCTAACACAGGGAGAGACAAGGGACTAAACACCCTGACGCCTTTCTCCCCCGACCTTAGATTTGCTGCTGCTGACTCCTTTTGTACTGTCCCCATTAGGGAGTCTAGAAGAGGCACTCTGTAAAGATCAATATGCAGGGCACAGCATCAGGGAGAAAGTGGGCATGTGCACTCAAATAGCTAACCACCAGCGCAGATGGGTTAAACAGCAGATTAGACACAACTTAAAAAGATAGTGTTTGAAGAAATTGCCCAGTAGCACAGAGAGACAAGAATTTAGACAATAGGAAAGATTAGTGAATTGACATGAAGATTGGAATGAACAAATGTTTCATATTTCTAAGGAGCATTCTAGAGGACAGAATACAAATAATGGGGGTGGAGGGCAATATTAAAGGAGATTATAATAAAAGTAACAATTATTCAATAATAATGGTAAACACATACATAGTATTTATGATGTGCCATGGCACTGGACATTAACTAATCTTTATAACAAACCTATGAATAGGTATGGTATGAATCCACAGATACAGGAAACACAATAATTATAGAGCATATAAATAACTGATATGCAGATGCCTTGAAGTCAAACTACAGAAAATCAAACAAAAAAAGAATGGAAAAAGAGCTACAATAAAAGGTGGTAACAATGATTACACTGACAACAGAAATTTTCAGCTGTAGACAATGGAATAATCACTTGGATATATAAGAAGAATCATTGACCTAGAATTAGGTATCCAGCAAAACTGTTTTCAAATATGAAGCAATAATAGTAAGATTTTAAGATAAAACAAAATTATGATCATCAATAAACTTTAACTAAAGGAGCTTCAAAATGGGTATACTTAAGGAGGAAGAAAAGTAATTCCGAAAAGTCAGGGGTAAGGAAAGAATGCTGAGAAAATTGGACAACACTTAACTAAATTTAAGCAAATATTGTCTGTATAAAGTAATAGCAATAGTTTCTAATTTAGGAGATAAATTACAACAATAGCATGCAACTTACAAGAGAGTTGAGAGGAGTTAAACTGGTGAGTCGTATTTTTGAAATGAAGATAAACAGTGATTTACATTTAGTTTCTTAGTTATGAGAATTTCAAGGGTAATAACCAAAAGCCAGTTAAAGAAAAAAGATGAACCGAGAATCAAACAAATTTAACATCTCTATCAATCCAAAATAAAGCAAGGAAGGAGAAAAAAATAGCAAAAGAAAAGCAACACAAAACAAAATGTTGCAAATAAGTCAAAATGTATTTTTAACCACAATAATTTAATTATTTTCAGTTGAAATATAGAATGCTCAGAACACAATAACCCAAAGTAAGGTGTGTTGGTGTGCTAAGCACATTGAACAGAAAGGCTTCGGAAGGACCTCAGAAGGAAGGTCTCTGTGAACTTCTCCCATCCTCCTGTCTCCAGCCCATCTTCATTCACCTGAGCAATTCATAGAAACCAGACTTCCTTTTCTTCAAAGTGAATCACAGAAACTAGAACTCTTCTCCCCACACACAAACCATAAAACCCAGAAGGGTCATTCACACTTCTCATTTCTCCCTTGAAGATCCTCATTTCAGAGGAGTGCTGTCCAATACACAGAAGAAATGCTACACAGAGAGCTTAAGAATCTGAACAGATAGGACTTGTTGAGTTTCCCCCTTCAGTTACCATTAGATTATACCTTTTATATTAGGTGAAACTCTTTTATCCAGTTACATTACTATGTGCCTATTCATTTTTCATGGAACCTAAGTATAAAAATAGATAGTTTTCCTTGGGTCTTTGGGTCTTCATTTCTGAAATCTCCTGTGTCATGTAAAACTTTGATTAAGTAAAGTTATTATGCTTTTCTCTTGTTAACCTGTCTTTGGTTACAGGAATATTGGCTGTGACTTTTATGATTGGTGAGGATAGGTATTATATCTTTCCACGCTAGTATTTACAAAGGAATTTCAGGTTGAAATTGAATTTAAGTGGTACACATAAAACCTAAGATAGACAGGTTGAAAGTACAATAGAAAAAGATTAGAAAAATATTTTATTTTAAAAACAGGGTAGCTATAGCAATATCAATCAAAATAACCTGTAAGCAAAAGTATTATTAGGAATAAAGAGGTCAGAACATTTATTGATTTAGAAACAGCTTATACAATGTTAAATGCATGCCAACCATTGTTGTAGGCATACAAGCAGGCTTATAAGTATTAATTTATCTAATTCTCATTTCAATTTTATTAGGTAGGTATTATTTCTATTTATCTTTCCATCTTTTCAAACAAGGCAATGGATGAAGGAAGCTTAAGCAATTTGCTCAGTCACACAGTTAATAAGAGAGAAATCTGGATTCAATCCAGAAAGCAATCTGGCTCCAGGGTCCTCAAACTTAACCACTATTCAATGCTGTCTAAGAGGCTTAGTTAGCATACTATAAACTTGCCTGCACCCAGTTTAACGGCCTCAAGCATAGAAAGAAAAACTTGATAGAACTACAGGGAAAAGTAGACAAATATAAAATAATAAAGACATAGTTCAATATATTTTAAATTACTAAAAGCTTAGGCAAGCAAAAAATGTGCAAGATAAAGAATTAAAGAAGTCCTAACTAGAGGAATCTAACAAGAGAAAGAAAGAGCATGCAAATTAGAAAGAAGTCAAATTATTTTTTGCAGATGATCTTGTATTTTTTAAAAATCCCAAAGACTCCATTAAAAAAATACTATTAGAACTGTTAAACAAATTCAGTAATGTTGCAGGATACAAAAATTAACATAAAAATCAGTAGTACTTCTATATGCCAACAGTGAACAATCTGAAATAGAAATTAAAGTAGTCATATTTACAATGTTATAAATAAAATACCTAGAAATAAACTTAACCAAAGAAGTGAAAGCCCTCTATATTGAAAACTATAAAACACCGATGAACAAAATCAAAGAGAACACCCAAAAAGGGGAAAGATATTCCATGTATTAGAAGAATCAATACTGTTAAAATGTCCATACTACCACAAACAAGTTATAGATTCAATGCAATCCCCATCAAAATACCAATGGCATTCTTAAAAAATAGAAAAAATAATTCTAAAATTTATATGGGACCACAATAGACCCAGAATAGCCAAAGCTATTGGCAAGCAGGTGTATGAAAATGTGATCAGCATCATCGAGCATCAGAGAAATGCAAATCAAAACTACAATGAGATATCATCTCACCCCAGTTAAAATGGCTTTTATCCAAAAGACAGTCGATAATGAATGCTGATGACAAGGTGAAGAAAAAGGAACCTTTGTATACTGTTGGTAGCAATGTAAATTCATACAACCATTATTGAGAACAGTTTAAGCAGAATAACCATTCCTATGTTTATTATTGTAACACTGTTCACAATAGCCAAGATTGAGAAGCAACCTAAGTCTCCATGAACAAATGAATAAACAAAATATGGCACATGTACACAATGGAGTACTATTCAGTCTTAACGAATGAGATCCCATCATTTGCAACAACGTGGACGGAACTGGAGGTCATTATGTTAAGTGAAATAAGCCAGGCACAGAAAGATAAACGTTGCATGTTCTCACTTATTTGTGGAAGCTAAAATTCAAAACAATTAAACTTATTGAGACAAAGAGTAGAATGATGGTTACCAGAAACTGGGGAAGGTAATGGGGGTTGGGGGTAGGCAGGGATGTTTATGAGTACAAAACTATAGTTAGATAGCATGAATAAGATCTAGTATTTGATAGCACAACAGAGTACAGTCAACAGTTTATCATGCATCTAAAAATAACTAAAAGAATATAATTGGATTGTTTATAACACAAAGAAAGGATATAAACTTGAGGTGATGGATGCCCCATTTACCCTGATATGATTATTACACATTATAAAACCCTGTATAAAAGTCTCTCATGTACCCCATAAATATATACATCTACTGTGTACCCACAAAAATTAAAAGAATTCAGTGACACAATTTAAAGTTCTAATATAACAGAAATTAATACATTGTGCATCCTTTAAGAGAACTATAAAAGGCAAGGATAATGTATTGGTTATGTACTGCTGCTGAACAAATTACTGCAGAATGTAGTAGCTTAGAACAACACACATTTATTATCTCACAATTCCTCTGGGTCAAGAACTCAGGATTGGTTCAACTGAGTGCCTCTGGCTCAAGATCTCTCATGAGCTTGCAGTGAGGGTGTTGACTGTGGTCTTATCTAAGATAAGACCTGGGTATGATCCACTGCAAAGTTACTCATGTGGCTGTTGACCCAATTTTATTCTCTCAGGGCTGTTTAGACTGAGGGCCTCATTTCTCCTGCCTGTTGGCTAGAGGGCTCCCTCAGTCCCTTGCCTTGTGGGCCTTTTATAGGACAACTTCAAACTTACATCATGGCAACTGGTTTTCCTTAGAGCAAGCAAGAGAAAGAAGGAGTGAAAGTGAGGAGGAGAGAGAGAGAGGAAGAGAGAGAGAGAGATGAAAGCTATAGTTATTTTATAACCTAATATCAAAAGTGGCATTCACTACTTTTGTTTCATTGTATTTGTTAGAAGTGAATCACTTCTAACAAGTCTAGTTCACTCTGTAGGGAAGGAGGTTACATAAGGGTGTCAATACTGGAAAGTGGTGTTTAGGACGATCTTGGTATTTAGGTCATTTAGGACCATCTTAGAGGTTGCCTAGCACAGGTGATTAACACAAAATACAGCAGGATTATAATAGAAGCAAAGAAGTCATCAGTACAATTGTATTGGCTTTGGCATATTTCTGAATTAGACGATTGAATTGTGGGTGTCCATTTTGTTCTGCTTTATAAGTTTACAGATGTAGTACTCTTTTCTTTTGTATATATAAAAATCACATAATTTTTTCAAAAAATAAGGTAGTCACCATCTTCTAAAATAAAACAAATCTCTAGCTATATGAGACTGACCTCTCAATAACTCCAGTTTTTACTGAAAATTAACCACTGCATTTCATCTGATTTGTGAGTTGTTGGGAAAGTTGCATCATTCCCTGTGCACCTCAAATTACCTATATGAACTGAACAGTGCATTTTAATTCTATCTTTAAAATAAAATGTTCATTAATTCAATTTGAACTCTCAAACTCAGTCCTTTAAAAGTTTCAGAATTTTTGCATAAAAGACACTCTACAAACTTATAAGTAGGAAACATTATTTTATGGTATATTTGCTCCCACAAATTTAGGCAAATGTGAGCTTTTTGCTTGAGTTATTCAAGTCTAAACTCTTTGCCATAAATGTGACCTGTAAATATTTAAACTAGTGCAAACAAAAGAACTTGGTTTTATCATTTTTATATGTAGTATCTCTCTGCCCCACCCCCCCCCCTTGTCTGGTGTTATCAGAAATACAGTTTGATACATGAATCAAGCTAATAACATTAGCTTATGACTGATTACCTGTCCAGTTAACATTAGCTTATGACTGATTACCTGTCCAGTTTGGCCTGATACAAAAATTCTGCATAATTAATTTTAATGTTACAATAACACTGGTGGGACTGTAGACCATTTCCCTTAATTTAAATACATAATTTGCAACTTTAATACATCTGCAATAACGAAATGTCAAAATCTTTTACTCTGAAAAGAGCATAACTATAAATACAACTAAAATTTTATACAAATAACATTAACTTTTTAATTAATTTTATTGCCCCTCTTGAATTAAGAAAAAGAATGCAATGATTCTTTAATATTCAACTCATATTATTCTTAATGTCCCTAAATTGGTATTTCCAAAAAGCTGCATTAAGGCTAATTGAAGATTCTGCAAAAGATACATTATGAAACTAACATAACTATAAAAATGTTAAATAGTACAAATACATATAAAGTAATATATAAAATCTACTTAAATCACCCCTTACCTCCCAATCCCACTCCCCTGAGGTAATGAATCTTAAATGTTTGGTATCAGTCTTTTTAGACATTTTCTATAATACTAAAAACTTACGTGTATTCACATATATGTGTGGGGGCCAAAGGCTCTTGGAAGATTCTCTGAAAAATCAACTCACAAGAGACAGATTCATAGAAGAAAAGGCATACAAATTTATTTAACATGTATACATGGGAACTTTCAGAAGACTCAAGGATACAGAAGAAATTGTCCATGTTTATGTTTAGGTTATGGATAGCCATGTAGAAACATGATCAGACAAAAAGGGCAAGATGTAATGATAATGGGCTGAGTGGGGAAACTCTGGCTGTCTAGATTCTTCTGAGCATGCATTCCTTTCTTGGTGTGAGGAAGAGCCCTCTCTAGAATGGGGGTCTCATGATCTATAGTCAAACAAGGTATGTCAGACAATTTCTTTACGGCCAGTTTTTACACAGAAAGGCAAGGGAAAATTAGAATAAAATTATTAGGTTTTATGACTGGCTTTGGAGAAAGGGGTCTCTGATTTCTGTGACCTGCCTTGGGGAAGACGGATTCTAGTTTTTATGGCTAGCCTCCAGGGAGAACAGGACTGAGAGACAGGGGAACAGGAAAAGGTCAGAAAAAAACTTTTGCTCTGAGGCTGCTGTGGAGGCCTTCATTTTAAGATACTGTTTTCTGAGGCCAAACATATGCAAACATATGCATTTTTAAATTGGAGTATACTATATTTATTGTCCGGAAATATTTTTCTCATCTTTTCATCTAACATAGTAATCTTCATAAAATATAAGATATAGCTCTACATTAATGATTGTCTTATTGGCTATATAGAAATCTCATGGCTTGAAATGTGATGACACAACTATTTTTCTATTAATGGTCACTTAATATTTTGTTTTATAATTGTTATAATTTATCACAATCATATTCTATAATTTATTAATTTTTAAATTTTAGTATTAAAAACCATGCTACAATGTTTTTGGTGATATAATTTTACTCTAATTAAGCACTGTCTCTCTTAAATGGCTATTTCTAAATTTCCACTGATCGGTCTCCTTTTATAGCACTGCTCTCAAAGGGGAAATAACTCTAAGTTTGGTCCTCAATGAAAGGTTACACATCTTGATTTTAATTTGTATTTGTTAATCTAATTCAATTATTGTTAAATATTAGCTGAAGTATTCAGGCCAACTTCAACTCAAATGAGCAGCTTAAAAATAAGGAAAATGCTAAGAAGGTGGATGTTATGTGTTCTCACCATAAATACAACTATATGAAGTAATGCATTCACTAGTTAGCTAGATTTAACCATTTCACAATGTATATATACTACAAATCATGTTGTATGTGGCAAATACATATACTTTTATGTCAATTAAAAAATAAATTTGAGAAAAAAGAAATAAAGTTGATCGTATAGTTTATCTATTTCAGCACAAAAACTAATATGGGAGTTTAAACATGTTTACTTTCTCTGACAGTTTGGTAGGTATAATAAAACATTTACCTTTTTTAAAAAAAAAATAAGTAGCAGTCATTTTAATTAATTGCAATGTGGCTTTTAAAAAGAGCTTGAGGCCTAATTAGTTAAAATCTTACATGTGTATTTTCAGCATGAGTGTTCTATTAGAAGCTAAAAACTGGTTACTCATTTATTTTTCAACCATGCTCATCATTTTAGTATTCCCTGATGGTGGGGAAATCTAACATTCTTTTTCCAGCAAGTTGTCTTACTGCTGCTTACTAACAGGTACTGGCAGAGCCTGTAATCTGCCTGCCCACAAAGGTTAGAAGTGAATTTTGGCATTTTGGTGGAAACTCAATATTTACCCACTTAGAAGACAACAATAGTGCTCAAAACAATTAGATATATAAATTTCCTTGTTTGGTTTAACAGTGGTTGGAAGATAAGTCACTCAAGCAGTGCTGATAGGTATTACTCTGAGATCTCTGTTCTCTCATCTGAGAAGAAAAAAACAAATTCCTTGTCACCCTCTTCCTTTCTAGTGCAAACCTAAGATTGGAAGTTTTTTTGAACATATTATGCATCAGGACTTGATCATTAACTGGAAACTACCTTCTGTCCTCTCTAGTTCATTGTGCCTCTTGGTTCAACCCTATGGATCTAGAAAAATCCCACCCTTGCTCCACACACAGAGCCAGGCAGACGGCCCAGTGACAACCCTCAAAGTGAGCAATTTAGGTTTTGTTCAGGTAGCACAAAATTCCATCTCGTCTAGTTATTTTTTTCTTTTCTAGAAATAAAAATAAAATTTTTTCAAAATATTTGCCTGTGATTTATGTAAGTACCCACATGTTAAACCAAACTCTATTGCTGACTTGCAATATTTTCCTGGATTGAACCAGCCAGTCTCCTTCAAGTCTTCTATGTAGGCCAATCACTATTAGAAATGAGTGGTCAGAATGTATTTGTCTGTAACGTTTAATTTATTTCATCTGTAATGCTGCAGCCGGGGTATTTTATGGCATTACACTAGAAATGGCTTGACTCCTTGATATGGGGAGATAGATCTCAGGTCAAAACCCAAGGAATAATTGATTATTTTCACAAGAAGAGGGTTGAAAAATAATATCCTCCCCTCCTACAGTCCTCAGAAAATAGCAGCGAGCAGTGAGAATGCATCATCAGAGAATGCTGATGTAATAGGCAGACAGATCAGGGGGATGAAGTATCACACAGTCACCATCTCCATTAACTAAAGTAGGAGGAAGCATCAAAGTTGTCCACAAAAAATAATTGACAGGTCTTGGTGCCGAAAGACACAACTTTGGGCCATGAAATAAGCAAGTCCTAAGAATTTCCTCTCATTTAGTAATCAGAGCCCTCAACAAAGAAAGGAACCTCTTAGCTTAGGCAGCATTAAAACAAAACACTAAAGGAAGTACAGATGATTATCTTGAGATCTTAGAAGAAGAAACCAAACTAGACCCTAGCAATATCGCTTGACCATGTTAACAAGGATTATAACCAATTCCTTGATAAGGAAGATTAAAGTTTGATAATAGAATCTACTTCATATACGCTGTATCTATACCTATTTGTCTAATCTATCATCACTTATATATCATCTATCTATGAAATTAGAAAATAAATTGGGATAATTCTCACTATAATGTGTATGTCCGGTAAGTTTCATTATTGTTCTCAAGCTCATAGTGTCTCAAATCAAAGACTCTCTAGATACAGTCATGTACAGATATATAGTTGGGAGAAATCCGCTTACTTCAGACAAAATTATGGTTTCAAGAAAAAGCATATTTTAGAAAACATTATCCCTTACAAAGACTTTATTTTCTGTCAGGGTGTGCTACATATTGACTTATTATTTCTCAGTGACAGGGGAAAAGGCATAATCTTGAAATATTAGAAAGTACTGGCTATCTTCACAGTTTTTTTCCAAGTTCAATGTATACAGAAAGTAAAAAATGTTTTCGCCCAACCTAATATTACTCAGAAAAATTTTAATCTCAGACGGATTAAGTCACCAAATCTTCGAAGGAAAGTAGTATCTTTTACAAGCACAATGAGAATTTTTAACTGCTCTCAAACAAGTGGCTATAATTATTGAAGATTATCAGATATAACTAAGACTCTAGGCTCACAGGAAAAACTGATGTCATATTAATTATGAAGAATTTTATTTTTGAAAAATGTCATGTTTGCCTTAAATATTTAATATGTTCTCTTATCAAAATGTGTTACCTGGGAACTGAGGATCTAGCACCATCTGCAGGCAAAATAAGCTAATTTCATCTGGCAGTAGAAACAATTTTACAGAAGTTTAAAACAGGTTAAAATTCTTTCAACAATGATGTGTAAGTCTGTCCTTACAAAAAAAAAAAAATTGGAATGCCATCTGCTTTGTCCTCCCTTTCTTTTATTTTCTCAAAGCATCTGCAGTGGCCGTTGATAAGAGTACTGTAGTCTCTGAACTGGTATGCTTAAGACTACAATACTCTCGCCAGGAAGGGCCCCATTTTGGTCAGCGAGGGAGGTACATCGGCTATGGCCCACAGTATTTTTAAAGGCCCACAAAAATGTTTCATGTCTTTTAAAATCAGTATTAAAAAACTTTTAGGTCAGTAAACTATTTCAATATATGATATTAACGTATTCATCTTTATATCAACCCAGTTATAAAATATACTTTTTGATATTTTTAAATGGAGAAAGGGGTCTGTGAAGACAAAAGTGCCTAGGGCCCACTAAGGTGAAAAGGGTCTTTTTTGGAGGCTGATTGCTAGACTCTAAAGAACTACACAGGTGAATACGGAGGGTAATCAACTTAACCCTGGTAAACTACTTAGAACACAGCTTGGCATGCATTCAGCTCTCAATTTTAGTCATTATATGCCAGCTGCCTTTAGCCTTCTTAGTCTGGTTCTCACTACTTGTATGCCAGAGTCTAAAGTTTATGTTTGCATATTTTGTTTTTAATCTCACATCTTAATTAGTGCTTTTTAAAGTTAATCAGTGAACAAAATTACCAACATATAGTAATCACTGGAAAACTCTAAAATCCAAACAGAGGAGTCTTCCTGTCATTTCTTCAGCTGGTATGACTGATTCATCTTTAGCAATAACAAAAAATAACAAAAGGCTTGTGCTGGGGATTTAGATAACAACCATTGTGAAAAATTATTTACAATTGTATTAGTCCATTTTCACACCACTCTAAAGACTCTAAAGAACTACCTGAGACTGGCTGATTTATAAAGAAAGAGGTTTAATTGACTCACAGTTCCATATGGCTGAGAGGACTCAGGAAACTTAAAATCATGACGAAAGGCAGAGGAGAAGCAAGCACATTCTTCACAAGGCAGCAGGAGAGGACGGGGTGGGGGAAGTGCTACACTTTTAAACCATTAGATCTCGTGAGAACTCACTCACTATCACGAGAACATCATGGGGAAACCACCTTCATGATCCAACCACCTTCTACCAAGTCCCTCCCTCGACACATGGGGATTACAATTTGAGATGAACTTTGGATAGGGACACACACAGAGCCACAGCATATCAATAATAATCTCATTTTAAATTTAAAATTACACAGTACTCTTATGATATAAATATTTTTTATCCCTATTTTACAAATGAGGGAATTCACGTATAGAAGGAGGTAAAGTTCTCAGTGCAAGTCCACACAACTGTGGTGAGTTAGAGCCAGGATTTGGGATTGAATTAAAATCCAGCTGCACCTGACTCTGAAGCCTCAGAGCAATGTGTCCTGCTGCTCTCCTGCCTCCAGTTCTATTTCTACACTTTACAAATGTGTAGCTCTTAGCAGACACCTCTCCACATACAAATGTATATCCACAGCTAGAACAAAACAAACTGGTAATTCTCAAATTCTTCTTGAAGTGTATTTTTTTCAAAATATTTTTGTCCAACAAATTAATAAATTAAATACCTCATCTTAACAGGCATATTTTTATCAACCCATAATGTGGATTGAAAAGCGGAAAGAAATATCTTTAATAAATTATCAAGTGATCTTGAGCCATTAAACGTTCTTGGCTTTTTCTAAAAATAGATGATAGTATGTAGTTAATAGGACTTGTTGTCAGATATGCATTCAAATACAATCACGGCAAAGTGTAAGCAGCAGGGTATTTAAGAAACAATTGGAGTTCTCTAGGCTTTGGTGTTGTCATCTGTAAAATAGAGAGAAATCTTTTCTCTCAAAAACTTGAGTGTCTGAAAGATTAATATTAATTAAAATCCCTAGCATCATGCTCAATACATTTTGGTTTTCTTTCTTCTAATTATCCCCACTTAATTTATTTAATTGATAATCACATAATTGATCTACTTCCACTCAGGAAAGCACTTCTGATTTTCATGATGTGCTGTTGAATAATTACAAAAATAAAGTGGATGCTGAGTGAAGAGGTTATCATACCTAGCAGTCTTTTGACAGAAATATTTGTCCATAGTAGTTTTAGTTTACCTGCCTTCAATAAATAAAACAAATATTGAAAATCTTTGACAACCAAGCTCTGAGAACTTTCTGAATTTAGAACTGTTGCCTTCCCAACTCAGAACATGAATGATATGGTTTTGCTGTGTCCCTATCCAAATCTCATCTTGAATTGTAGCTCCCATAATTGCCTTGTGTTGTGGGAGGGACCCAGTGGGAGATAATTGAATCATGGGGATGATTTCCCCCATACCATTCTCGTGGTAGTGAATAAGTCTCAAGAGATCTGGTAGTTTTATAAGGGGAAACCCCTTTCACTTGGGTCTCATTCTCTTGTCTCCCGCCATGTGAGACACCTTTGGTCATGATTGTGAGACCTCCTCAGCCATGTGGAACTGTGAGTCCATTAAACCTCTTTTTTTTGTAAATTGCCCAGTCTCAGGTATGTCTTTATCAGCAGTATGAAAATGAACTAATATAATGAACTTCACCATAACTTAGCAAACAGCCAATTCCATCTGCCTTGTATCTGCTGGCCCTGATCTGGGCTGATTGCCTAGGGATGGTCACTGGTTCACGCCCATCCAGTGCTACCAATTTCTCTGAGATTTTTCTCACTCAAGACTTTTGAACTAAATGATATGTTTTCTAGTCAATAAGTGGCAGTAATTGGAACAGAAAGATCATCACATTGATCTGCTGGCTACATTGAATCCTAAGGAAAATCAATAAAGAACAGCAATGGGCAAAGAGAATTAAAGATTTACAGAGAAGCCAAGAAGAGACAATCCATGCAGGTCCAGAAAGAGAAAAGAATGAGTCTCTTGATTGCTTCCTAGCTCCCATTAAACCCAGCCTCACTTCCTGTCTTGGATGCTGTATCTTTTTAATTAACCACCATGTTTATTGAGTTGAATCAAACAAAAAAAAAAAATCCTTAACTCAATGGCTCCCACCTGGAAAAGAGGAGACAGTTTCCATTAAAGTGGGGCTGTTAGAAAAAAGATAGAAAATTAGGAAAACTGAGGGTAGTTTCCCACTCTTCATTGCCAGGGATAGGTAGCAATCCAACATATCTGTCTGCTGCAAACTTGTCCTGGCCACTACAAGCCATGACTGTTTAAAGGAAATAGAGTGTCAAGGATGCTGCCCATAGTTTTCAACATCATCAAAGAGTTTAAGTGTTACATGATGAGGTCCTTGTGAGGCAAATTGAAAACTGGAGGAAATAAACTTAACAAGAATTGTCAACAGGTCAGTTTGTGCAACCTGTTTTCTGAAATTAAGGGCTGAGTTCTGTGAAAAATAGAAGTCATCTGAGAATAAGTCTTATTTCTTATTCAACATTAAATATTAGTGATTTTAGCACACTTGCTTTACTGCTGTTTATAAATATCTCATCTACTTCATCAGAGAAGGAAAATGTATTAAGACTTAAGCAATTTTTTTAAGAGATGGGGTCTACGTTGCCCAGGCTAGAATGCAGTAGCGATTCACAGTATTCACAAGTAGAATACTCATTCAATACAGACTTCAACTCCTGGGCTCAAGTGATCCTCTTGCCTCAGCCTCCCAAGTAGCTGAGATTACAGGTACAGAAAACTGCAACCACCTGACTTATGCAATCTTTAGGAATTTTGCCAGACTTTTTTCTACAAACAAGAATTGAGTTGATATTTCCAGTATCTTTTGCAAATGGTGATTGAGGAAACATCAGCTGCAGTGCTATCCAATATCTACTATATAAACATTGATTAACAAGCTCCATTTAGATTCCCTACTTTGCTTTCTGTGAACAAACAGCCATTCTTCTCCTTTCAAAAGAACAGAATCTTATAATGTTGTTTATTATTTATTTCTTATTTACAGTTAATAACATTTTAGATACACAGTACAGTATATCTTCTTTTAGGTTTTCTGTATTGTATTTCTCCCCCTATTTAACATGTTGTTTAATATTTAGGCCACTGCAACTCATTTTAGAAGTAACTGGCATGCATATTATAAGTCATAAACAAACAAATTATTAAGTGGCATAAAGGCAAAATATTATATTAATTTGATTAATATAAATATGCTTGGTTTAAACTGTAGCACATAAGTCCATCAAAAATTACATAATTGTGATGGAATTTTTATAAAATTGAAAAAATACATACAATATGTCCATATTGTCATTATGGGTTCCAAGTATCCCCAAATAGTTTTAACCTGAAATTTTAAATTTTATCATGTATTTCATTTCAATGTTAGCATGAATAAACACAAAACAGTCAAATAAATTAACTAAGCAAAGTCTATAGTCTGAATTGTTTGTAAGAATTCAGTGTCAATAGACACTACACTCTAGCCTGGGCAACATAGCAAGACCTTATTCCTAATAAATAAATAAAATTATAAGATAAATATTGAAAGTTACGTATTTTCAAGTACTTTTGCTTAATTTTTAAACACTCATTATTTTCAAAGTATTTTCCAAATAGACTGTGAATAAAATATGTTTAAATTAATTGATGTGAAATATCACCAAGACATAAGCTAAAAATTAAATCTCTTGCCATAAATTTATCAAATTACTTGCTTTTCTAAATTCACATTATATTCTAAACATTACTTTCATTTTCATGAGTCATTAGCTTTCATAAGGACGATTTTACATAAAATTTGTAAACCACAGCATTTCTTCATTATTAACATATACAGGTCCATTAAGTCTATTATAAATGGATAGTGTATTGATTAATATTTTAATTTTATTGAGATTCTTGATGTAAATTTTATTTTAATTTTATTGAGATCTAAAAAATGTTTATGAAAAATTTAATGTACACTCATGCCTCACTTAATGAAGGGTATCTGTTCTGAGAAATGCATGATTAGGCAATTGTGTCTTTGTGCTAACATCGTAGAATGTACTTACACAAACTTAGGTGGTATAGCCTACTACACCTATGCTGTATGGTACAGCCTACTGCTCCTAGGCTACAAATCTTTACAACATATTACTGTATTCGAATACTGTAGGTAATTGTAGCACAATGGTAAGTATTTGTAGATCTAGACATAGAAAAGGTACAGAAAAATATGGTAATATAGTCTCAGGGGACTACCGTCATATATACAGTCTATGATTAGCTGAAATGTCATTCATTATGTGGTGCATGACTGCATTAGTTTAGGTATCTCAGAAAAAGTCTTTAAGCAATTATTACTTTTCAACCATAAAAAGTTTATATTGAAAATCAATTTAATAAGACTATTGATAAAATTGCTATGTGGTTGTGATATTGTGAAATATATATTTGGTTTTCATCCCATTCCTGACATATACTCCTGAAATCCTTATAATGTCCGAAGTGATAAGAGCTTTTTTGTACGCTAATGAGTTGACCAATGGCTGGGGACTCCTGGATAGCCAGGTCATAGGAGGCTGGTCATAGGAAAGACCAAGACAGCTTTAGGCATTTCAGCCCAGCCCCTCCAACCTCCAGAGAGGGGCGAGAGGCTGAAGGTTAAGTCAGTCACCAATGGACAATGATTCAATCAATCATGCCTATGTAATGAAGTCACCATAAAAGCCCAAGGACAATGTTCAGATGAGCTTTCAGATAGCTGAATACACAGAGGTTCCTGGAGAGGGCATGGAACCTCTGCACCCCTTCCCACATGCTTTGCCCTACACATCTCTTCACCTGTGTCCTTTGTAACATCCTTTATAATAAAGCAGTAATTGTGTTTCACTGTGTTCTGTGAGCCGTTCTAGCAAATTAATCAAGCCTGAGAGGAGGAGATTGTGGGAACTCTAATTTATAGCTGGCCAGTCAGAAGCACAGGTAAAACAACCTCGGGCATGTGATTGGCATCTGAAGGGGTAAGTCTGAGGAATTGGGGGACAGTGCCCTCAACCTGTGGCTTCTGATGCTACTACAGGTAGATAGTGTCAGAACTGCATTGAATTAAGAGGACATCCAGCTGGTGTTTGCTGCAGAATTGATTAGTTATTGGGGAGAACTCCCCCACAAACTTCTTGGTGACCAGATGTCACAGAAGCCTTCTGTGTTGATTGTTGTGTTGTGAGAATATACTGGGAAGAAACTGAATTTGTTTTCTTCTCATACAATTGTATATTAAGCAAAGTTGTCAAACTGATATAAAAATGTACCTATTTTCATAGTATTTTAATTCCAATTACTAAGTTTAAAAAGTATTCATTTTTATCTACAATGCTATTTTCACAAAAGCTGAAGAATATTTGTACAATACTCTTATTTTCACAAAAGCTGAAGAATTTAAGTATAAACTAAGTGTTAACATTTATTTTGCATTTATATTTCTGAATTTCTGGTAACATAAAACATAGTGAAGCATGTTATTATTGATGAAAAGAGTCAAACTGTGTAAAATATTTGAAGATATTTATTCAGAGCAAAATATGAGTCATCATGGCCTGTGACATGGCCCCAGGAGATGCTGAGAACATGTGCCCAAGGAGGTCGGGCTACAGCTGGGTTTTATATGTTTTAGGGAGACATAATAGGTGGATTCAAGAATTTTCTCATTGGCAATTGGTTGAAAGAGTTTATCTACAGACCCAGAATCAGCAGAAGGGAGTGTCTGGGTTAAAATAAGGGGTTGTGGAGACCAAGGGATTCTTATTATGCAGATGAGGCTTCCAGGTAGGAGGCTTCAGAGAGAAGAGATTGCAGATGTTTCTTATCAGGCTTAAAAAGGTGCCAAACTCTTTGTGTATTCTCTCCTGGATCAGGAAAAAGACCTGGAAAGGGGTGGGATTCTCTACAGAATGTAGATTTTCCCCAAAAGAGACAGCTTTGCAGGGACATTTCAAAATATGTCAAAAAATATATTTTAGGGTAAAATACTTGAATTTCTTTCAGGGCCTGTTATCTGTCATGTTACTATCTTATTGCTACAAAAAGTCTGCTTTGGTTATTCTTAAGGTCTCTGTCTTGATGTTAATGCTGGTGGGTTGTGCCTGAATTCCAAAGGGATGAGGGTATAATGAGGCGTGTCTGACCATCCATTCCCATGATGTCCTGAACCGATGTTCCAGGTTTACTTTGGAATTCAATTACTCGAGAAGAGTCCTTTCTATTGGTTGGGAGGCTTTGAATTTTATTTTTGGTTTATATTATGTTCTCCTAATTAATCTATTAAAACCACCTTTTAGTAAATATAAAATGATAAATTAAAAACTCTTTAATTCTGACATTGGATGTTAATACTTAAAGAGTCCTTAGCAAATGTAGCAATACTTTTATTCTGATCGTGTCTTACTTTATCTTACAGGTTGGATATGGCTTAGGAATGAATGCTCAATCTTTCTACTTAAAAGAAAAAAAAATGGGCCTTTGTAAATATATGATTTGTAAATATATGATTTAAGATGGTTGTGTTCAAATTAAAATAACATGTTTTCTGAAAGTCAAATGAAATGTCTGAGGTAAAATATGAGATAGCAGGAAAAAGGAAACTTTATAACCCCAGGTAACTTGCAATTATTTGGGTCTCTGAGGCAAATCTTTTAATTATATGTGTATTCCCTGTTGTTGTTACCCACTTCCCCAACTATTCATGTATTGTAATTTAAGTTTGTTTTTATTAAGCATCCACATACACTTTTCTTGTGATATCTGTAGAAGGATTTGGTTTTGTGATCATCTCTCTCAATTCATATACCAAAATGGATTATGGTACAGAAAAAAATGGAAAGATGGAAGAGCAATCAGATGCAGACCTTTTAGCATGTCTGGTGTTTGTTTTCTCACTTTTGGGCCCAGGACACCACTGCCACTTTTTTGTAAGGCTGGGAATTACATTTTTCAGAATCCACATATCTGTGTGGTTCTGAGTCAGAGTTTGCCAATGAGAAAAATTTGCTGGAGAGTCAGAAGGTGGAAATGAAGAGGAAGCCATCAGTCTTTTCAGAGGTGTTTGCAGCTTGATGCTTGGAAAGATGAAATTCACAGTGGCTTTCTAGCAAAATTTTGAGAATAACCCACTTTGCCTGAGACAGTTGGTGGTAGTTTTTAAAGATTCTCAAGTATTATAGCAGCTCCAGGAAAGCCTCTGAAAAGAACCTGCTTGGAGCTTCGGGCTAACGTCTTCATTATTACCCACTCTGATCAGCAGTGGCTTTCCTAACCTCTAGCTCCCAACCCTCATTCCCCATTCTTCAAATAGTCCTGTGAGCCCCTTGTTCCGCATTAAGCATCATCTATCAGATGATATCAAGTGGTGTCCATTAGGCTGACTGACTCCTAATGATGCAGACATAGTCACAGTTAGGGCTAAGAAGATATTCAGTTCATTAAATATTGTGAATGGATGGAATATCAGATACATCATCTCAATATGTAAATATCCTATCCCATCTCAACATCAAATTTAGATTACCTGGATTTCTTCTTTGCTTTTCTCTAATGATTACAACTGAGATCATTATGTATTTTATTCGTTTCTTCAGTCTTTAAGATATTTTTTGAATGATGTTCAAATAAACTTCAAGTTATCTCCAACTTTTTCTGAACAAACATTTCCATTCTTAAGATACAGGCTTGTAATTCATATACTTGATGCTACTCAGTGGTGTCTTATCTGTAGCAGGAAGAAGGAAATTGTGTTTTCAATGAATAGTATAAAATCATTTAACCCTTACTCATTATTTGTTGCCTCCTTCCCTGACATGATACATAAAGCTCTTTTGGTTCTGTTTGCCACTAGACTCAATACTGTTTTCATAAAATTGAAATCTAATCAACATCATGTTTAAGGTCCAAGCAGTCATAACCAAATGGAGCTTGCATACTAGGTGATTCCATCGTGGCAAAATGTTACACTCTAGAAACATCCATGCCCAATAAAACTAATTAATGTTTTGATATCCCTCAGGAAAAAACTACTGATACTCATAATGCATTGCAGTGTTTTTCTCAAGTGTCTTTCCCTATCCTTCTCTTTCTCCACCTCTTTCTAGTCCTCTATTTGATGTAATTAGTTACAAACTCTTACATAGTGCTTGTTATGTCCCAGGCACCATTCTAGGTACTTCACATACATTATCATATTTAGTCTTTACAATAAGCCTATGATTAGGTGCTACTATTAATGCCATATTGCAGATGAGAAAACTGAGACTGAGGGGATTAAACTTGCCTGAAATCACAGGGCAAATAAGTGGCAGGGTCAGAGTGAGTGCACTTAGCCAGAAGCAAGAGGTTATGATGCTTCCCAAAGCCTTTTATCAATCCACCCTCTTTAGCACTTTTTTCTTCCTTTGCTTATTTTCCTTTTCTCTGTGTTTCTTGTCTCTAGCCAGTAATTCTTTTTCATTGAAATTCTAGCAATCCAATCAGTAATCTCCATTTCTTTTTTTTACCCACTATCTCAGGTTGCCTGAGGAAGAGCCACGAGGTAGTTAGCCAGCCTGAACCCTCCTTTGGGGAAGGTAGGGAAGAGGGGAGCAAGGAATGGAGTTGGAGAAGGTTCTGTGGATACCCGTGGATGGTGGTTGCTTTTTTCCCCACTAAAGAGAAATTTATGTTTTAACCTATGTGTGGGAGCCAAAGAAATATCGAAAGCAAGTAAAGAAAAAAAAAAGACACCAGTGATCAACAGAATAAAGCCAGAATGAGATTGAAGTTAGAAGCTTGGGAGAGCAGGTTACAGTAGAACAGGACATATTGTCCTCATGCTTAGCCTTTTATCCCCTTTTCCTTCCCCATGGCCTTCTGGCATTTTTTCCCCTTAGTGTGATTTCAAATGCATTCTCAGAAGCAGTATTAATAGGGATAAAGATGATTTACTATTGCCCATATGAGGAAGGATTCAGATGGCAAATAAATACATAAAATAGATATAGAGCAGCCACCTAGTTTAGTAGTGTCAAAGTGGAGTTAAAAGGCTTCAGAGGTCATAGGGTTTTCTGTGCCATAAAAATCTCACATCAAATCAAATCAAATATAACTTAGGCTGCCTTCAAACCCAAGGAAGCTCAAGCTTTTATTTTTATTTTTCTCAAACAATATTTAATCAAATAAGTACTCAATAACTTTTGCTTTCCAGTTTTCAAACCATAGATGATCTGGTTATTTTCACAATGGGGGCCAATCCTACAGGAAGACACCAGTGCTAGGAGAAAACTCTACATATATCCATTTTGTCTCCAAGCCAGATTGATTCATATCAAGCTTCAAGAAGAAAATTTCTAATCAGTTGTCAAATTCTAGTACTCCAGCATACTTTTATATTCATGACCCTCGGGCATTTTGAAGTGCTAAATAGCATATAATGACTTTAAATTACAACTCCTACATATTAACTTTAAGACATTTTTGACAGGTTTGCTACATTTGTGTGTCTGTGTGTTTGTACGAGACAGAGAGAGATTATTAGAGCTACCCTTGTGTGTATAGGAATTAGGATTGAAATAATAGCTCAGCTGTTGATATTTGGAAATTTAAGATTAGAGACCAAACACAATGCAGTTTAATCCTATATAAAGAAATAAGATCAGAGACTTTTTAAATATATGTTTTATAGCACTGGCCCTACAAATAAGTGTCTTGAATCTATATTGTGGAATATCTGCTGTCTCAACTACTGTGTCATGAAATACTGCATTACATGGACAGTTGTATCTGTACATTGAAATTCCTTAAAAACATCAAAATTTTATATAATAACTCTACCATAACACGAAAATGATACAATCTTTAATTTTAGAGGGAAATAAATCCTTTCTTTTATTTTGGAAATAAGAGAAAATAAAACATTAATTAGTAACAATTACTAAGTAGAAGAGATATGCAAATGTCAATGTCTAATATTTATTTTCTCTTTAAACTTTGAAATACCTGTATTTTCTTCTCACATTTGACTCCAGAGTATTCAGTGCGGCAGGAACACACATTGGGAAATATGCATCTGCCTCCATAAAGACATTTTGGGTTGCAAATTGCTGCAATACACAAATTTTTACAGTGACTAACTTTTGACATGAAATGCTTGTGGCATATTCTATCCTAGTGGTCTGGGGCTATCTGGTGGTTAGACATTAATGCAGTCTTAAGAATCTATTAATGAACCATCAATGAATGGATCTAGTCTATGTACTCCCATCTTTCAGAGCACACGCACAGATCAAAAACAAAGCACCCAAAGCTCAAACAACACTTTTGGAATTCTATAAAGATATTATTAAAAGAAACAAAAATTTCATTGGCTACATTTTGAAGTATTTGAAGTATATCTTTTTTTTTTTTCTAGAGGAGCTCAAGTCATTAGCAGAAGATAGCATCTATAATTTGTTTTTTAACATTAAGCAAAAATTTAAAAGAGACAACCCAGTACTGGCTAGTGTATGGAAAATTTGACAACTTTTATACTATCATTGGAAGTTTAATGTGAAATAACTCTACTGAAAATTTCTGAAAGATACTCATGCTGTCTATATCATACATTTCTTCCTTGAAATCTTTCCCAAGGCAATGAAAAATACCTACATCTATCTCAATATCTCAATATCTCAATCTATTTATCATCTACTGTAGAAAGAAAATACTTGTAATACTTAATAATAACTTGTAAATAACTAAAATGTTAAACATAAGAGGGGAGGTAAAGGGAATTTTTGTAGTATTTATATTATGGAACTTAATATATTGCTTTAAATTTTGTTTTTAAATGACATAAATTCTTCCAAATAATATTGAGTGAAAATGAGCGTACCATAAAATTATATATAATAGTTATTTTTGTAGGAGAACTACTGCTTCAATATCACATACTTGAAGCTTACACATTCACGAATAATATGTCCTTTAAGATAAATGCAACATTGACAGGGTTATGTTTTCATCAGGGCTGCTGTATACAATTGGGCAGGTTGTGTAATCCATGAGGGCTCCACAGCTAAGAAAGCAGCATTCACATGATAGATATCATAGATTTGAATTTTTATTACAACACTTTTCCAACAGATGGTAGTAACATATTTTGTTTAAGAAATATCATTATATTAAGACAGTTTCTCAATAGTTTGAAATAAAGAATTTGAAGTAGGATGACTTTTAAATTCACATAAAAATGCTGCAGGATGCAGAAACAGGGTGCACAGCTTCAGGCTGTGCTCAGACAACCTCAATCTGCAACCACTGAAGCATATTTCCTCATTAATGTGCTTTTAACATCTTCTCATCCTTCTCTCTTATGGTCCACATAGAGCTTACTCCAGAACGAGCACCCAAGTTGAGGTTGCTAACTCTTTTTTTCTAGCATTTTATCACATCTAAATTCCAATTGGAATTATCAATATTTGAGCATACATATCTTAGGTAAATACCAGCACTTAATAGTACTTTTATATATTTTCCTAGGATAAGAAATGTATAAATTACAATAGCAATTACTAATAAAATAGGGTCTAAGAGTCACAAAAATTATATGCGAAATTTCTGATGCATGGAAACAAGGGTGTGGTTCATAAGACATTGAAATGGAGGGTACATTATTTCTAGTAAAAAGGCATGATCATAATAAAACTGTGTAATTTCAGTTTACAATACACTTGGCCACCAATTTTTAAATTATATAATTATTAATCATTTGGAAATATTTTGAGGGATTTCCAGTTTTTCCCATTAAGTTAATCATTGTTAATATTTTAACATCTTATTTCAAGTTTCCACAAAAAATTTCAAAATTGCATAAAATTTGATCTTCCTCTACATCTTAAGATTTCATCTATGTAGAAATTTATGACTAATACTGGATGGAAATATACTGAAACTCTAAAAAAGCAACCAAAATTAATTCTAGATGGTGAAATTTAGAGTGATTAATTTTTTTTTTTTCTTTTTTTTACTTTTTTTTGAGACGGAGTCTCGCTCTGTCGCCCAGGCAGGAGTGCACTGGCGCCATCTCTGCTCACTGCAAGCTCCGCCTCCCAGGTTCACGCCATTCTCCTGCCTCAGCCTCCCAAGTAGCTGGGACTACAGGTGCCCGCCACCACGCCCAGCTAATTTTTTGTATTTTTAGTACAGACGAGGTTTCACCATGTTAGCCAGGATGGTCTCGATCTCCTGACCTGGTGATCCGCTGGCTTTGGCTTCCCAAAGTGCTAGGATTACAGGCGTGAGCCAACATGCCCAGCCTAGAGTGACTAATTTTTAATACATCTCCATATTTTCTAAGGTATCTATGATAAATATGTATTTATCTTATAATATGAAATAATATTTAAACTTCTATATATCAACACCTTCTTTGGCCCACCTGGGGAAACTTTATTGGTAATCTACAGACCATAATTTGAAATTATCTCTTCACACAAACTATTAATATATTATACTACACTTTCTTCTTTTAAATGGATATAAAATTTAGTAAGTTTTTGTTTTATATCTAAAATCATTTTTTAAAAAAGATCAGCATGCTGGAGTTTTTTTCCCCCTATGGACTTGTCCTAAAACTATACTTTAATTATTATAACAGATTACAATTCAGAACATATAGTAGGAAAAACATCCTGTGGGCTTACGTATTTGACACCGCACTCCTTCCCAGGAGGAAGGACAATGACATATGCTGGGTGCAATGCATTCACCACCATTTTTACATTTCTGCAAGCAGACAGCTGCCAATCGAAATACAAGCAAGTTAAAATTTTAAATTACTGGTCAAATCCTATCCATAACCCACAAAACTTTTCATTAGGGAGAAAAAAAGAAATAGTTACAAGTAAGTGATTAAAGAAATTTTTTCCCTAATATTTTATCAAGAACATTTTTGAATGTCACTACATATTCTTGGAAAATGTGACCTTAACAGTTATAAAATGTTCCATTGTTTGAAGCATCGTGATTTAACTTTTCTCCAATTGTTGGACATCTATGTTGCTTTTCATTTTTTCACTTTGATCAAAACAGTCTAGTTGTGGCTAATTTAAAATAACGTATAGAAAGGAAAAAAAATGAAACATTTGAATAAAGACAGCCACCCTCAGGAGATAACCAGCCTGAGTGGCACTGTTACCTCCTCTTGGAAAGGTCCGAACTGGATGGTTTGAGGTGGGGCCAAGAAGTCAGTAATTTTTTAAAACCTTTCCCCAACCCCAACTTCAGGACTTAAGGACTTGTTATTTTTCCTGGCGACTGCAGTAGAAAAACTGAAAAATACAAGATATCCTCTTCTGCTAACCTGAAAGAATGAGTTCAGAAGAGTAAACTCTTTGTGTTTCAAAAAGGTATCTCCTAAAGCAAGAATAAATATGCAAAAATTTTTAAAAGACCAAGCAAACAAAAGTGAAAAAAATGCTCTTTGTTTTACATTCTGCTTTACATTCCCATGAAGGACGAAAGCTTCAGCGTTTTAAGAGTATTCCTCTTACGTGTGTTGCATCGTTTCCCACTCCAACCAGAAGGACAAGAGCAAATGCTTGGTCCCACACATTTTCCTCCATTCATGCACATGGGATCACAGATGCCTTAAGGTAAAAGCATGAAAAGTCAGCCCTTAAATTCAACAGTTTTGTCTTTGCTTTACCTGTAGTTGACAAATACATTTAGTGATGTCTTACTTTTTTGGCATCTCCTACCAGTGTATCCTTCACGACAGACGCACACATTATTTCTCATGCAGTGGCCACCATTCTTACAGAGAGGGTGACAGAAAGCTAAAAGAACACATGGCAGCAATCTGTGAATATTACATATCCCATTATTACATATGATACATTGCATCATGTGCTTGTCATCAATGAGGACGTAAGGCAGAGAAATGTGCTATTAAAATAAAAGATCACTCATTAAACCTGTCCTTTCTAAATCATGAAATGCAACGCTTATACCTATAAGCTACTAGTGGGTTAGCACAATTTGAAATATATTGGTTAAGTGTTCATAACAAATTGAGTCTTTCATATTACAATGAATATATTATAAACCTTAACTTATGTTTCACTATACAATAAAGCATGGAATGATCTAGACAAAACCCAGAAAATAAGTCAAAACCTAGCTCAAAATAAGAATGTGCCTGTTCTTGTGGAAATTAGACAAATCTCAACAATTTTCCACATATTTAGAAAGCACTTTTAAATTAGCTTTCGAGTACTTACTGAGGTTATGAAGGCAGAGCCTTACATGTGACTTATTCCCATGAATGCTTGGTAAAAATCTTTTTAACAATAAATCCTTGGTTTTGTTAAGAATATTTGTTAGATAATTTTGAATATATCTTACTGGTAGTTCCTATTTGTATAATTCTGTTTTATGAAATTCAGAGGTTAATATGTATTAATTTTATGAGATGGTTATGATTACTTCATGTTTCTTCCATATATGGAAATTAAATGCAGGCATTTCTTTTAAGTAATACACGCAAACCTGTCTAGAAAATTTAAAATTTAATTTCTTCCTAAATAATAATTAAATACATGTTAGTTTGTATTTTAAAAATAAATTTCAAATTAACTGGTATTAATAATAGGATTAGTATGGACTGACGCCCTGTTTTAATTAATAGCTGCTTTCTTTATTTCCAAACACTGTAAGAAAAATTCTACGGTTTTCAAATGGATTTTTAAATGGAAATAATATAGAACTTTATAGTAACAATATAACTGAAAGCTTTTAGCAAACAGATAATTTCCAGTATTTTAGGCTAAACTTTTTTTTGGTTCATGCTTGAGTCTACTGTTATTTCTCTGACATTTTATTGATACTTTTTATTGGTAGAGAAATGTTCTTACATTTTCTGCTCCCTATCCTTCATACAATTTAAGATTATTATTATTTATTAGAAAATATATATTCTTTCTACTACAAAAACTCCACAGGAAATGCCTGTGGTTAGGAATTTAAAACGTAAAAAAGCTCCACAAATTGTTTATGATGGATAATCTTGCTATAATTAATTATCCACAAAAACTTGAAGTGTAGAAATAAATTATTTATACAAAAAAGCATACATACTTAAAATAATATATACAAAGGGCATACAATTTAAGGTTGGCCATGTCTACCCATAGTCCCACATTAGGAAAAGGAGGTTTATGAGAAAATCCACCCTCCACATATATTTATGAGATCTATAGGCCTCATTCTGTCACCAAATCCTGAAGTGGGCTAAGTAATTGGATTCACTCTCCATGTGAAATCCAAGAGGTGAAGCAAATTGGAAGGTGTATTTAAACATCTCTCCAGCCATACATCCTAAGCCTTGCTTACTAGTTTAGTAGTTTAACTTTTTCGTGATGTTTCTAGCTCAATTTCTATCTTCCTCTTTTAAAATTCTATAGTGCACATAGTATATGTTTTTCATATGACTTTATATTCCACCTAATTTTATTCAATCACTTTCAATGGGTGTGCTATCTTCCTTTCCCACCATTTAGGCTCACAAGAAGATGAGATCTAATAAGAATTACATGTCATAGCAACTGTCTAGATCATACTTGAAAGCCAGGAAGTCTGAGGCATGGAGCCTTTAAGTAAATACCAGAAAGAAAGTTGTGGAGGCAAGCTAATTGTAAAACCTACTCTGCTCCCACAATGATAATCTGTTTTCTGGCCCTTAAAGCATGGAATATGTTCAATAGATAATTTTTAATTCAGTTTAATAATTGAGAGATTTCTTCCTTTATCCACTTATACAACTGGCATATACATTTTAGAGAACTTTTCTTACTTTGTCTTACATCTACTTCAAGTAGCATAAAAGATGTAAAGTTTTCATTTCCTTCCTTACATTCTCCATTCAAAACTACATATATAACTCTTTAGCATGGATTTAACCATAGTCTTCTAGTTTTCAAGATTTCCCTTAACTTAGTCTTTACTTCTTTCTGTTTCTCAAACTGCTTCTTCAAAGGAATATGAATTACAGGAACTCATTTGCTATGCCCGTATATCCTGTGTTAGCGGGATGACTTATTTTCTGCTTTATTTCCATCCTAAGAATCATAGCCAACAACCAAAATAAAAGAAATAGAATTGCAAATCAAACTGCATTGTGGCAAGGAAAATCTAAGTTTTAGGAATTAAATTATGGAAATACTCTGACATGTTCTATAGTAAAAATCTACTCTACATTTTTAATAAACTCAAGAATATGAAGATGCAGAAAATACACATTACATATTATTGGTTGACATTAATTCATACCCTCAAGACATCCCCATTATCCTGAAAATAATCTGTAATATTAACTATATGAGGGAAAGTGTTAAAATAATAAGCCCATGAAAGAGAAAAACAATGCATTTTTATGTCTCTGTATCTTCTTGCATAGCGCTGTGCACAGGTGATTCTTCATAAATGTTTAATGAAACTAAGGTGAAAAGAGATTATGGGATAATAGTGGACAATAGATTGACCATAAATCAAACATTTTTGCTGTGTAGGCAACAAAAATGACCCAACTTCATTATAATAGACTACAAGAGAACTTTGCTTATTTGTTTCACACCTTGGGCCTACAAAACTGCACAGAGAGGTGCCAAGGTATGAGCTTCAATATATTGAGTAAATATAACCATTTTACATAATAACTTTGATATATTTTTGTAAGCTAGTAATTTGGTGGGCATATTTGAAACATCACAAGAATTCTGGGGAAAAAATCGCATCTTTCCTTATGAAACTTGTCTCATGTATACTCAGAGTTGTGTTGATATCTAACTTTCCATTTGCCCTTTTTACATACAAAGAAAGAATAATTACCATTCTGACAGTGTTCCCCAAAGAATCCATTTGGACAGAGGCAAGTGTTTGGCTTATTACACGAACCACCATTGAGGCAAACAGGGTCACACAAAGCTAATAAATAGCAGGAGGAAAAGAGAACATAAAAGTTTTATTATTTAAAAAATGAAAGCTGCACAGACATGCAAAATGGTGCATAATGAAATATTTTATTTTTACTGCAAGTAAAACCCATAATGTATAATTAATTAGACTTTGCCAAACATAAGAGGAATGAAATTACTGGATAATCGCTTTGAAAGTATGTCCATTAAGTTTACAAATAACACTAAGCTTAGAAAAGCTAGAAAGGGAGCTGGAATTTAAAGTGGCGGTGTTTGTCCAAGATGACAAGATGTCCAAGATGATGATAGTGCTCCTGCTCTATCAAGAATGTAGAGGCTATGATTAGAATTCAGAATGCCATCAGTAAGCTAGAAGAAATGATTGCAAGTTAAGAGAAGACAATTCAATTCAACAGTGTTAACAGGATGGTTTGTAATCTGCTCAAATACATGTAGCCATGCACACCTTTTTATCGCCTTCCCAATTAAAATGAGAACACTGCACTCAAGTCCTAGCACACTCAAAAACATTCTTTGTTTTTGCTTCTTTATTTTTGTTTTGCTTTGAAAGACATCCCCAATTTTATTTTTCACCCTAGATCCTACCCATTCACCAACATCTACTACAAATACTATTTTCTTCCTCACTCCACTTGCCAAAATTAATTTCTTCCTTCTCTGCTTCTAAGGAACTGTGTTTCAATAACATTACTTATCGTAACTCAACTTGTATCATAGCCTTTTTTATAATTGTATCCCATGTCTTTGTCACTAACAATATGTGACTTGAAATCAGGGCAAAAATCAAATGGATCCTTGTTTCCATTTGCATCATGCTTCACAAATAATTGGCCAGCTATAAACACTGAATTACACTTTCATTGAGAAAAAGTCATTAGATTACAATGAATTAGACCAAACATAGATAATTGCAAACATTGCTGCCAAAGAAACAAGCTTACACCAGGCGCAGTGGCTCACGCCTGTAATCCCAGTACTTTGGGAGGCTGAGGCAGGCGGATCACGAGGTCAGGAGTTTGAGACCAGTCTGACCAATATGGTGAAACCCCACCTCTACTAAAAATACAAAAATTAGCTGGGCATGGTGGCATGCTCCTGTAATCCCAGCTACTCGGGAGTTTGAGGCAGGAGAATCACTTGAACCTGGGAAGCAGAGGTTACAGTGAGCCAAGTTCGCCCCACTGCACTCCAGCCTGGGTGACAGAGTGAGACTCTGTCTGAAAGAAAAAAAAAAAAAAGCCTAATACTGTGATAAATAAATGGAATAACATGAAGGGTAGCCAGTTAATTCAGAATTGCTTAGATATTTAGTGAAATAGGATGTTTGTATTGTGATGAAAAACTTAAAAGAAACCTCGAAGGTTCAACACGTTTCTCTTCACCACAAGGTAGGTGAATGAGGGAAATATAAAAGCAAAAAAAGTATTGGTTGGATAAGATAACAGTAAAGCTGTAAGACACCATATGGTTCAACACAAAAACAAAGGGAATGAAGATGAAAGAGTTTTAAAAATCTGTCTGAAATAACAACTTCATACCTGTCTACCTGTCTTGTCAAGTCAGTTTTATGTTTCTTAGGTGCACATCTTCAGGACATTGGCATATTTTAACTTTTAATTGACATGTTCATTGAAAATATTTCCAATTTTACCTGTACTACAGGTGGGTCCATACCAGCCAGGTTTGCACTGGCAAATATCTGGTGTAAGACACTGGCCTCCATTTTCACAGTGCCTGTTACAAACCACTGAGGTGATAGAATAAAGAGAAAAGAAAGATTAGGCTTGGAGTAGTCATATTGTTGGTTATTATCTAGCTAGGTCATAACTACTAATCACATCTGCTAATTAATAAGATTACAGAGAAAGATAAAATATAATTTATATTCAGGTTTAAAATGCTTTCTGATTCTCATATTCAGTTATTTTATTTTATTTTTGGTTAATAGAGAGGGAAAAAATAGAAAACCATTGAGCCAAGTGGTAAACAAGACTTGGCTATTTGGGAAAATTATTAGTTATTGATGAAAGCAATCATAGATATAAATTTAAAAAGAAATTTATATGCAATTTAACAAATTTGAATTCCTGTTTTCTCAAAGAAAGACCATGAATAGCATCATATCTTAGCACTGGCCACTGTGGTTGATACCAGTGCTATGCAAGATGGTAACTGTTGTCATCAATCATCAATGTGTGTTCTTTACGTAGAGTTTGGGTTCATTTCATGTAGCATTAAGGCCATCAACTAGTCAAAGATCCATTTCATTATATCAGACAGCAGGAGAGCTTTGCTTACTTGTTTCACACCTTGGTCCTACAAAACCATAAGGACAAGTGCAGAGATTCCCAGCCAAGCATGTGCCACCATGTTGACAAGGTGGGTTACAATGTTCTGCAGAAACAGATTATGTTATTAAGTCAGTTCTTAATTTTTAAAAAGTCAGGTTATATTTATAAAGCACTGTCACAATAAAATCTTGTTGTAAGAGTAATTTATAATACATTAAGTTCTCTTTTACTACAAAATTTAGTTCTGTGGGACTGACTATATTAATTCACACTGGAAACACTTACAAATCAACAGCTTGCTTTGATTAATAAAACTTTTTGTTAACTGGAAGGTAATATAGGACCTTTGCCTTCTTCTGAAAAGTGAGATTCAAACTTACTTATTCCTGCCTTACAAATAGAGCTTTTCTATAGTTCCATAATTATTTTCATATGCAATTTATATTGAATGTTTGTTAGTTCACCCTAAATTTACTTTAATTTGTTAATTTGTAGCTTGCTTTGCCATAAAAACATTTAACATGGCTCTCAGCTTATTCATAATTATATGCACCATCTACCAAACTATCTTTTCACATAGTTTGTATTTCACATAAAATTATTTTAAATTTTATGTGAATTTTAAATTATATACACCATCTACAAAACTATCTTTTCACATAGTTTATATTTCACATAAAATTATTTTAAAATAAACAACTTATTTCTTTAAAGTATCATCCACTTTAGGAATGTTATTTCATAAATTTTCCGCTTAAGATTTAAACCAAAGCAATGCAATTACATGGCTACAGATGTATTTTTAAAAATTCACTTTTTAGGTTTCTTCTTACTGCTTTACATTTTCTAGTTATTTGGCATTTAACAATTTATTTGAACCATATTTGGTAGATCATTCAATAGCTGTCTTTGCTTGAAGCTAAAATATTTGTAGATATATAGTACCTTATAACTAAACCTCAAATCATTTCAGAGGATAATTTTACCAATAACAAATAAGCTATTGCTTGAATCTCTGATTTCAGAAATTTAATTCCTTAGAATCTTTGAATAAATTATATTTCATAAGTATTTTAAAGTGTAGAGTCCTATATCAGCTTTGATAAGAATATTTTAGTATATAAATAGTAAAACTGAATTGTCTTGTAAAATGGTTTTTAAAGAAAATTATGCTATATTTTAGGCCTTATATTTGATTTTTAATTTGAATTATCACCTTCATCACAGGTTGCTCCACCATGTCCTGGAAGACACTGACAAATGTTAGGCTTAATACATTTTCCATGGTTTTTGCAGTCAGGGTCACAAAGAGCTGTATAAAATAAAGCCCAAATTTTAGACATATCAATTACCGAATACAATTTACCATGCAAACTAATGAATGATGTTACCTACCAGTTTGGCAGTTAGAACCAATGTAACCAGGTTTACATTTGCAGATGTTTGGGGCAACACACTCCCTACTTTTTCCACATGGATATTTACAAATGGCTAAAAAAAAAAATCAAAGAAAAAAAGGTTGACTGCTAAAACAGAACATACATATTGCCTACAGACTTAGTTATAATAGAAGCAAAAGTCTCTGAAATTTGAATAGTTAACTAATATTCCCTCTAGATAATACTGAGAACATAAGAATACTCCAACAACTTTCTTGCTTAAGTTTAGTCTCAAACAAGCCAAAACACAAACAAAGCAAAACAGTAACACAAGACATCTTCTATGTTTTCAAAGCCAAAAAGTTGATTTTCATCAGAGAAAACAATGTTAATAATTGTGAGAAGATAGAAACAATGCCTTTAAAATTAAAGTGATATATAACTTGCTGTAATCTCAAAAGAGTTGGAAAGATTACAGAGAAACCTACTTCATGCAAATAAGCAAATACGCCAGAATTAGTATTTGAAGTGCCAAATGCCCACCATGAGCTGAAAAGAATACAGACCACAACGTTAACCAGATCTATATTGACATCTTTTATCTGCTTAGCTGATTAATGCTGGGAAATTCAGTGGGCACTCCAAAGCTCGTTTTCTCATCTGTATAATGGGAAAAATAATACCCAATACGTGGGGTTCATGTGGATTATATGACACAGTTGATACAAAATGTTTCCACAGACCCTGGAACACAGAAAGTACTCAAATATATTTGTAATATATATTATATAGTTGTAATACTCTATAATATTAACATGATTTTAATAAATAACTCAGAAAACCCACTTCTATTCTTTCAAATGTGATGAGAATACAGTATAAATGATCAATAAATAAAATAAATGGAAATAAGTGAACTCAGAAGAATAAATAGAAATTAGTATATAGAAAAGCATATCTTTTTAATAACTTAAACTTGAATTAGATAATTTTCTTTGTATCTTCTGAAGAGTTTCATACTACCTCTGCAATTGATACCATCTCCATAATACCCAAAGGGGCAGCGTCCACATTTGAAGTGACCATCTGAGCTTGGCACACAGGAAACACCAAGAAAACAAGGCGAGCCAGCACAAGGTGATATTTTGGTTGATCCAAACTTTTCTGGCAAAATAGTGATTGCTTTTGTAATAGATGACACAAACTCATCTTCATACTGTGTGTAAACTTGGGAAGACCTGCTAATTTGAGAATTATACCCTCCCGTCTCTGTTTGGATGGTGTTCTGGATATCATCCTTTGCTTTGCCACGGGTGCTGTTTGGGTTCATGCTTACAGAGCTACTGTTCTTCATAGGAACTTCCAACTCACCCAGACTGAGATTCGTACTGAGACTACGATCCACATGTTCGAAATCTGATATCTGATGAGAAATAGCCTTTATTGAATTATCCATTTGGGCTGTAATTAATTTCAGTGATGAGCGGGAGATGTTGTTAGTTGTGCTCGATAACTTTTTGATAGTAGCAGGAGTGGGAGTAAATCTTGTACCAATTAGTGAATATTCTGTTGATGGTGACTGAAAATTTATACCTACACAACCAAAAAATAAAAAATGTTAGTCAATAGCATTTATAAATAGTCTTCTCTACCTCAAATATTTTACATTAAGTAATTCATTCCTTCATTTAGTATCTACACATATCTAACACTGTAGTAGGAGCTGTGTACTAATAAGAAATCATGACACTGTTTCTGCCTTCAAGGAGGTTATAGTCTTTTGGGGTACACAAGATAACCCAGAATGTTAAATAGTATAAAAGTCAAAGTACAATAATTTATTTTATTAAGATTTTGAAATGGCTAACAAACACCTGTTGATCACCTCATACACATGAGCCTCAAAACAAAGGAAAGCACAGCCCCTATCCCTGAGCAATTTAGAATATTGTCAAGGATAGAGACATGTGAGCCATTCACTATGAAACAATCATCGAGAACTACTACAAGAGTGACAAATATAAAATGAAACCTACAGAAACACAGAAGAGTAAGTAATTCTCCCTATAAAGAAGACAGGAACTAAATGTATAAGCAAAAATTGGGAAATGATATAAATGCTATTTTATATGAGAGGCAAAGAACCACAGCTCTAATAATTTTACCGATGTGATAAAATGAGATTTTATGTCCCCATCTTTCTTGATTGCTCAACTAGAAATTAAAACATTTTTACACATCTTTTTTTGGGGGGAATCATTATTTATTTCACCTGCCAAAATACTTCATTTCCTTATTGCACATTTTTACTTCTTTGGTATGGAAAAATCTAATGGGTTTTAGAGTATGAACACGTTTTAAGCAGTGATTAGATACGTTTTTCTTGTTATGCTTTCTATTGCAAATTTAGGATTTGCTTATGCATGGTCTTCATGCAAAGCTCTTCTCAAAGGTCTTAAAATATAAAAACATAGAAAACCAAGCCAAAACAAATCAAAACTAGAAAAAGATAGAAGAAAATGAACCAAAAACAACAAAAATAATCCTTAACATAGTTGGCAACAAGTGCAATGAAAGATTTTTTGAAAAATGTGAGGACTTCGTGAAACATAAAAAGCATATGGGTTCAGACTAATAGAAAAAAGAGTGCACCAAATATAGCCCCAAACATAAATAAGGGCAGTGAGGTAAGCACAATTAAGTGTCAAAAAATACAGCAAAATTGTCCTGAACTAGCAATCCCCAGGAGAACTGCTTTAGATGATCTGGGCCAAGTCAGTGTCCCTTTCCCTCAGCCTCTGTACACAGAAGGGACTCCTTCCAGAACCAAATTGTTTTAAGTGAACCTTCTCCTTAGGAGAGTTTTTATTGTCAGAATTGGAGAAAGAAGCAGAGAAGAACTGAAACTCCAGATTACAAAAATTACCATTGAAGAAAGTAAGAAAAGAGCATACGTTAGCAAATGTATGTTAGTAAAGCACATTTTTTCTTTTGAAATGTAATGAGTCAATGTTCCTATGACGGTATATATCAGAGATATCATAACAATTACAAAATACAAGAATCATGGGAAGATATTGGCCTTACAGATATTAAAATGTAGTATAAAGCCACACTAATCAAAACAATGTATTATTGGCATACAAAAGACTATTAGAAAATAATAACATAACAGAAAGCTCACAAATATGTCTCAACATATAACGGACTTTAAATAAAATATATGATATTTAAATTCAATGTGGCTTATTTTATAAATGATACTACATAATTGCCATTCATCTGGAAGAAAAAAGTATTGGACCTCTTCTTCATATAATAAAATAACAAATTTCAAATGAATTAAAAACTAAATGTAAAATATAAAATAAATGTTCTAAAAGAGAATATGACTTCATATTTATAACTTAAACTTCGAGAGATCCTTAAACAGAAGCTATAAATAAAAGATTTAAAAATATATTTGCTTGATTACATAAAATCTTAATGCTTTCATATAAAAAGACAACACAGATAAAGACAAACCACAGAGATAAACACAATAATTCCAAGCACCTATTATGTACAGGATCAGAATATACGAGGTGGCCGGAATATATAAAGTACTCCTACAAATCAATAAAAAAGGCAAGCAAAAGGATAGCAATTAGCACAAAAAAAAATCTAAATGATTATTTGAAAAAAGAAACCCAAATAAATAGATAACCTTTGGCAATTTCTATCTAGGAAAAATCAAAAACCGTAACAGTGGAAAGATATAACTGAACAGCTTCGGAGATGAGAAAAGTAAAACAGCTATATATAAGAAGACAATTTTAAATTATACAAGAATACTACATGTAATTGTATACAAGAATTTGAAATCTAAATGTGACAAATGATTTTCTGGCAAAATAAAAATGATGAAATTGACTCTAGAGGAGGCACAAACATTGATGGAAATAGAAAAACAATCTAAAATTACTCCCCAAAATAATGCTAGGACAGATAATCTAATGAAAAATTTTACCAAATAATTAAGGAAAGGGTATTTTCAAAACTGCTGCAATGCACAAAAAGAGATGAAAAGTATTATAAACACTTTCTTAAAGTGGCATAATCATATAGTCAATATATTTGTGACATATAAAAATTTAAATGAAATACTAGCAAATCAAAGGTAGCAGTGCATTTATGGAAAAATATATCAGGATTAGACTTGTACCTATTAATATAATTATATGATATAATTGCATAAAGACATAATATGGAAAATATAAAATGATGTTGAAATATAATATGCATTAATTACTGATTTTAAATATTGTGAGAAAATTAGTCTAAGGAAACTTTGTTAACTACAATTATAGCAAGTAATAAATGATGCTGAAAAAGCATTTGATAACATTTAAAACCCACTCCTGATTTAAAACTAGGAATTCTGAAAAAGCAACTAATAAGAGGAAAATTCATTAACTGTATAAAGGGTATCTAGCAGAAACTACAGTGATATCATAGTGAAACATGATAAGAATTCCCATACCATTAACAAAGCTCTCCCTTCCCTACAGGCTTTGTACTAGAGGTACACTACACTACAATGAGAGCGTAAGTTTGAGACCCTGGTCTCTTCAGTTAGATTGCTCAGGCTCAACTCTCTCTTCTGTAATTTAAAACTCCATAATCTGAACACATTACTTAAGCCCTCTATGTTTCTGTTTAATCATCTGTAAAATAGAAGTAATAACAGTTACTGTAAATAGCTATTATGAAGACTGAATGAGGTAAGATACAAAAAATGTCTGCCTAGTGCTGGCACATTATAAGTGTAAATTAAATCTCACTATTAAGATAAGAAAGTAAATAAGAATAGCAGACAAAACTCCCTATTTGCAAAGAACAATTATTGTCTGCCAATAAAATCAAGAAAGAGAATCCACTATAAACCATAGTGTACATCAGAGTATTCAGTAAGGTGACAACACTGGAATAATAAGAAAATCAAGACACATTTCCTATGTTCCAGGAATCAAAAATATCTTGAGAGATATCCCATTCACGACAACAGTTGATATTACAGAATGCAAAGGCATAAAGAAAGTCAATGTGAAATGTACAAGAACTTTATGAAGACAATCACAGAATGATTAAACCAAATGAGGGCTATTAAGAAAGCACTATGACACAGGAAAGGCCTTGTGAAATAGAGAACTTCTTATCACTTTTAGGGTTTGAGCAGATACTGGATGACCAGTTTCCAGGGATTTATAAAATATAAGTTTGAAATAGTCACTTCCAACCTTAAGCTTCTCCGAAATCACTTTAAATGATGCTTTGTTCATTAGAGGACATAAATGCATTTTTTCTAAAATATAAGCCAGATGATTGAATAGATTAGCAAGAGAAAGGATAAATTTTAAACCGCATTATATAACCTTTAGGTGATCTTTCTAAAAATAAAAATACCTGAGGAATAAATATGTTGGTCTTCTAGAAAACAAGTAAGAGGAATTACTTGTCATTAGATTTTAACTATGACCATTACTTACTGAAGGCATCTCCACTTGTTGGCTTAACATGCCTCTTTCTCCCTTGGGCATTTTTATCATCCTCTTCCTTATTTACACTTTTATCGGATCTTGTGAGAACCACAGTTTGTGTAGTAAATTTATTTAAAAATTGTGTTTCAACTGTAAATGAGAACAAGGAAAACAGATTAGACTTAAACTATTAGACAACCAAAGCACCACAAATAAGATATATGCAGTACAAATGCCACTTGGATTAAACTCTGCAAATTAGACTAAATAGCTCACTTAAATGTCATCTCTTCTGCACACTTTTCTGGTATGGATTGAATTGTGTTCCCCTAAAATTCATATGTTAAATCCCTACTCCTAAATGTGAACATGTTTGGAGACAGGGTCTTTAAGGGGGTAAATAAGATAAAATGAGATCATAAGAGTGGCACCCTAATCCAATAGGACTGGTGTCCTTACAAAAAGAGGAAGAGATACCACACATGCAGGAAAGACCTGGTGAGAACATAGCCAGTCTGCAAACCAGAGATATCTCACCACAAATCACCTCTACTCGCACCTTAATCTTGAACTTTCAGCATTCAGAACTGTGAGAAAATAAATTTCTGTTGTTTAAGCCCCTCAATCTGTTACGGCAGCCCAAGCTAATGTACCTTCCTTCAGTTGCATTCATGCACCCGATCAATTTTGCCCATTTGGGTTCTCCCACAGAACTTTGCCCTTCATGCTATTGATTCTTATGTGCCCCACTAGTTAGCAATAACCTCAAGAATAACTGTGCTTTATTCATGTTAATATCCATTGACTCTGGTACCTATCATAAAACTAAGAAAACACCAGCAACAACCAAAAGTCCTTTTGTATAATAAGCACCTTCCTACAATACACAAATGACTCTGACAATGTTAAGAAATATATTTAGTCACTCATGTGTAAGGGGATTTGGTTCAACTTGTTTTTCTCTTAAATGCCACTGAATGAAGTTTTTATTGAAGAAATGGGCCTGTTTGGGAAAGAAAACTACTAGATCACTTATTAGAATGGAAGGTGTGAATATTAGGGATGGGATACTCAGGAGTAAATGTGAGAAGCAGAAGTAGAGAATTCCCCTTACCATCCTATACTGTGTTGCTCATATCTGTGGGGCTAGGCAGGCTCAGCCCAATTTGAAGCACAAGATGATGCTGCTTCCTTAGTATGTAACTGTCATCAAAAAGGTCCCATTCACTTAATTAAACCCAAGGTATGGATCTTCGACACTGTCTTCTATAACTTAGTATTTTCTCTTTTAATCTTTTAAAATGTTGATGCCCACCAATTTTTTTTGTCCATTTTCCTCTAAATCTAAAGGTTTTCCCTGGACAATTCTATGACATAGCTGATGATTCTAAGATTTATATTTTCAACTTAATCCTCCTTTCTGAGCTTACATGGATATTCCATAGTAACCCTAGTTTCTGTGCATCCAAACTGAATTCATTATAATTCCCCTCCAGAAAAACTTGTTCTTCCATTACTTTGCTTGTGTGTCTTAGTCAGCTTGAGCTTCCATAACAAAATACCACAGACTGGGAGGCTTAAACAACAGAAATTATCTTGCCATTCTGGAGGCTCAATGATCCAAGATCAAAGTGATCAAACTGGCTGATTGAGTTTTTGGTGAGGGCTCTCTTCCTGGCTTGAAGATGGCCACTTTCTTGACCTGTCCATACATCACAAGCTCTCTGGTGTCTCTTCATATAAGGATACTAATTCTGTGGGATCAGGGCTCCATTCTTATAACCTCATTTAACCTTAATTACTTCCTTTCTCCAAATATAGCCACACTGGGAGTTAGGGCTTCAACATATACATTTTGGGGGGACGCAGTTCCATCCATAGCAATGCAAATGCAAATTCTACACACCCATTCACTAAAATCAAACACTTAAAACTTAATGAATCTCTTTCTCTCATCATGCTAAAACCAATCACTGGCCAATTACAATCAACTTGCTTCTTTAGTATCCCTTTCATCATTACCTCATCTTCATCTTAGGTTAGTATATCGTCATCTTTTTTCCTATATATTTGAAATGTTTTCTTAACTCTTCTTCCCACCTTCAGATTTACACAGTTCCTTACCCACAAGTGGTCCATCCTACACACTACTCCTTAAAGTATCTCACATGTAAACTGTATTGTGTTTCTCTCCCACTTCAAAACTTTAAGGGAATCTCCATGGTTTTTATGGTCTTGCTACTGCTTACCTCTCTAGCTCCAACTCTTGTAGCAGCTCCCCTTTCTTCCTATATTCCAGGCACACTGAGCTATTCACAGTGGCTGCCCAAGGAGTGCTGTGATGTTGCCTGCTTCTGTCTCTTTGCTCCTGCTGTTGGTTTTGCCTGGAATGCCTTTCTCTCTCTTGATCTATCAGATTCAGTTCTCATGTGTCTAGTATAGTCTAGTCACTTCCTTTTTTAAAAATTTTTCATTATTTCTGCAGGTAGATAAGATTCCCTGTGTAGTATTCCTACTAGCCCTTTTGTGATTTCTATCAAAAGACACAGAACACTTTATTGTACTCTGTAATTACTAGTCATATTCCCTGCTGTTACACTCTACCTATTAAGTCAGAGAACATATCTTATATATTTTTGCATCCTTTGTATCTAGTTCAATGCATGACACTTAATGCATTTACACTGAATAAATACACGAGTCAAAAACAGAAACTATACTATTAAAAAATAATTAAATGCAGCAAAAAAAATCTCATAGCAGAAAATAGGAACTTTTACCATGGCATATTTTTCCATCCCCATAAAATCCTTTTGGACATGAACCACAATGATAGGAACCAAAGGTATTCAGGCATTCTACTCCCTCAAAGCAAGGCTTGGAGTCACACTCATCGACATCTTCCTGGCAATTTTTGCCTGTATAAAATATAGACCAAGAGCTCAAATTATTTAATTTGAAAAACATCATATGTCCAATTGTCTTATTATATAACTTCTACTTTTTATGTCTGTCCTTCTAACCCCAAAAGAGCTGCTATGCATTATGAGGATAGAAGTATGCTGTTTTTAAAACTTACTGTATAATCAAATATAAAGTCACTAATTATATTCAATTTAATATTAAACAAGACCTTTCAAGTACATATTTTTTTTTGTAAATAAGATGAGTTAAGAATTCCATTAATATTTAAGGCAAAATTTTCATATTACAGCAGTAATTTGAACTTTGTTTAAAAAGTCAGTAATTTTTAAAAGTTATTTAGGATGGTTGTCTGTTTAGCTTAAGGACAAATTGTTTAGTCTAGTTATAAAAATTCATGAAAGTTGTTTGTGTTAGGAAAGTCAGTCCGTCCTTAATCAAAGTTTTTGAGTTGATGTGGTGCTCTTTGAAATGCTTAACAACTCATCTCAATGAGTAAATCCAGTCATATGTGGATGGTAGCCTTTATTGTACTAAAATTTATGAGGCAATCAACATTTGAATTCTTTCAAATAGAGTCTACTGTGGAGTAGAAAAGAGATCCATATTCATAGTTCCAAATGATAAAATTTTTGTTTTAAAATGCTGAAGAGGTCAGGTGCGGTGGCTCACACCTGTAAATCAGCACTTTGGGAGGCTGAGATGGGCGGATCACGAGGTCAGGAGATTGAGACCATCCTGGCCAACATGGTGAAACCCCATCTCTACTAAAAATACAAAAAAATTAGCCAGGCTGGTGGTGGGCACCTGTAGTCCCAGCCACTCGGGAGGCTGAGGCAGGAGAATGGCGTGAACCCGGGAGGCGGAGCTTGCAGTGAGCTGAGATGGCGCCACTGCACTCCAGCCTGAGCGACAGAGCGAAACTCCGTCTCAAAAAAAAAAAAAGTGCTGAAGAAAATTAGAAGACACATAAATATTCTGCTCAGTTCTACTGTATTGTTAAAATGGGTGTCTTCAATAAAAATATCAGCTCATTAACTATATATTTATTTATTTAATATTTACATCTATTAAATGTAAAGAAAATATTCATATGAGTTTTTAAAAAGCCATGGAAAATTAAAGGTTGGCAGTCATATATTTATTTCTGTAATCACACATTTTAGGACAAGTAATGAGTTAGTAAATATGCTAACATTTCATTTGATTTCAACTTTTTACCATGATATTTCTAAGTCAATGAATTATCAGTAAAACCTCTGTTAAGTGATAACTTTTGTATTTTCTCTGGCATAATTCCTTTATTTTTCCATATTATATCTTAATAGTAATACATTTTAATACACTTCTCCCTACCAAATATAGGTAGGAATGTTTAGGAGCCTGCAAAACAGGTTCCTACATTGCTATAACAGTTATAAAAATTGGCAAAATTGTAATAGTGCATGGAACTTACAATTTACAAAAACAAGGGATATGGATAGTAATTATATTTGTAATAACTTTTGTTAAAATTGTAAAGATGTGTACTAAAATCTTTAGGACCACACATTTGCTTGAGTAATCTGTAGATGTGTGTTTCAAGGAGCTTTTCTTTCTAATTTGTTATGAGGAGCAAAATCTTACCTTTGAGCTCAGGTGGGCAATCACAGGAATAGCTGTGAAAACCACTAACACAGCTGCCAAGACCACAAGGGTTGGATTGGCACCCACTAATGTCCACTTCACAAAGACTGCCATGGAAGCCAGGCAAGCAGACACACAGGTACACTCCACTCCCTGGAGAAAAGTTCCTATCAGACACACATGATCCACCATTCAAGCAATCACAAGACTTCACAGTCACCTACAAAAGAAAAAAAAAGGAAATGTCTTATTTTTCAATAAAATTATCTTCAGTTTATGCCCCAGAAATCATGACAGTCATGTGTGTTTATGTACAAGTATGACCAAATCACTTATATTTGATATATATATACACACACACACAAATGTAATATAAAATTGTATTAAAAATAGTTTAATAAGGCGGTTACGCCCACTCTCAGGTGCATAACCACAATATAATACTAAGGATAACTTTTCTAAACAAAAAAGTTACAAGATGATCAATTTCTGTCATGCAAGTAGAACAACTTAAAAAAAATCATTAAAGTGGAAAGCAGTTAATCACCTGGGTTATTCACAAATCTAGAGAGCAAATGATCTCCTGAATTACTGGGTTAATATGGCGTAGAACGCAGCTGCTCTTCACAATATTACTTCAGTGTGAAAGTGTGTTCCAAGTTTCACATGAACAAAGGACACATAAAGGGTTTGTAAGTATTAAGTGCTCATGACTGACATAATCAAAAGAAAAGTCAATAAAGAAAGGAATTATAGTTGCCAATTATTTATCTCAAGTTGTATTTATAATCTTGATTTCTAATTCAACATCTCAGGTCCTTTCACTTGATGGAAGAGGGTATGATTATCAATCTTAGATTAATCACACATCTTTCATGAAGGTGGAGCTGAAGGAGTTCTTTATTCTTGTCATAGTGAAGTGCCAAATAAAACAGTATAGAAATTATTAATTTAGATCTGTGCTTCTGGGCTTGAGACTCTCTCTAAGGTTTTAAATTCTTACAAAGAATAGTCAAAGTTTTGGTAGATCAGTTTTCCATACAATGTTTAATAACTTTGTTGCTCTTTACAATTAGCAATATGGCTTGTATTTTAAATTCAAATAAAGTTGTTAATTTATTTGAAAGAATCCAGTGACACTTATGTAATTATAAAGATTACCTCAATCGTGACTCTAGTTTCAGCATTGCAGTCATCATTAAGGCGTAGAGTAAATTGTTGGGGAGTTAGTAAATCTGTTTTCCACATGAAAAGCCCTGCAGAGGAAACACTTGCCCCTTCAGGACCAGAGTCCAACATAAAATGGATGTCAGAACCTTCTGGATCGAAGGCCACGAACTGATACTCAAAGTTTTCACCATAAAATGTCTGTAATTTGTCTTGCAGTGCTTGAATCACTGGGGGCTGGTTGTCTGTAATAGAGAAAACACTTAACTTTATGCCCGTGTAGAAAAAGGAATGAAGTGTACTTCTGAGAGCTCCCACAGAGATATGCACTTTGATAAAGACTGAACTCTGCTAAAAGGTCTATTAGCTGCTTTCATTTTTTTTTTTTTAACATTTGAGTAAGTTCAATTCCATTCTTAGACATGTGAAAGTAACTGACAGGTGCAAGACCTCAGGCATTATTATGAAAGTATGAAAGCACTTTGGATACAGCACAGAATATATAAATACACATGCACTGGCCACACTGGATGCTGCACCTCTTCTGTCTTACTTCTTGGTGTTGACTGCCTCACTACTCTCTCTCTCTCTCTCTGGCTGTGGATCCTTTGCACTGTGTTTCTTTAAGCCTCACTTTCTCCCTCTACTCCCATTCTCTATTCCTCCCTCACTGCCCACGACTGCTCCATTTCTTTGGCTCCTTTGAACGCTTCTCGCTGTACTGGCCTCCCCAGCTATAATACGTGGAAGCCATTAGTCATACTCATCTTCTGATTCTCAGAGGTTCTTCCAGTGGCTGAGTGCACACACTAAAAAAGAGGCTATTTCAGGATGGGCATGGTGGCTCACACCTGTAACCCCAGCACTTTGGGAAGCCAAGGCGGGCGGATCACTTGAGGTCAGGAGTTCCAGACCAGCCTGGCCAACATGGTGAAACCCTGTCTCTACTAAAAATGAAAATTAGCAGGCATGGTGGTGGGTACCTGTAATCCCAGCTACTCAAGAGGCTGAAGCAGGAGAATTGCTTGAACCCGGGAAGTGGAGCTTGCAGTGAGCTGAGATCGCACCACTATGCTCCAGCCTGGGAGACAGAGTGAGATTCTGTCTCAAAAAAAAAAAAAGTGGCTATTTTAGAGGACAGGCAGAGTTCCCTTTACACTCATGAAACAACTGAAAATCTCTTTTTATATTGTCCTATATTAAAAAATGTCTACCTTTCCAGCCCACTGGCTTAACAGTTGGAACAAATAGCCCCATTACATTGTACTGAGCGCAAAAATTCTGCTTGCATCCACAAAGCACTAATGCCCTGAGATTGTAGCTCTGGCTCCTGTTCTGCCCCTGCATATCCTTACACAAGCAGCCTAATTTATTGATCTTAATTTCCTCATCCTCAATATGAGAGATTTAAAAGACATGACATTTTTATGGCCCTTTATGACTTTGAACACTATGAGACTATAATGAATCAATCAGTCAAACTACAGCCATTGATAAAACAGAGGCACCAATTCAGAGGTTGTATTGTATTTTCATCTCTTGCACTATATTTTTCCTCAAATTTCCATTGTCTTCCCACAGCATTCCATGAGTCTTAAACCTAAGCAGTGAATCATCTGGCAAATGTAATGAAACACAGTAATGAAATATGCACATACAATTATAATGATATTACACAGCATTGTATAAATATAAAGCTGTATGACTTTCTTAAATAAAATTACATGGGGCCAGGGAATAATTGTGTCCTATTGTCTCTAATAATGTCTGATCTCCCTGTGAGGAAAGAGAACTTGGACGCCTATATGGAACCAACATAGCTCTATTTATGAAAGTGAGGAAGTTATATGGTACGTGACTATAATTTGGGGTATTGTTTGAAACAAAGTATCTCAAAATTATCTGTACCCAATATTATTCTCATGACATCACACAACAGTAGTACTGACATCACACAACAGTAGTACTGGAAGGCACTTTATAGATTACTGAGTCCAGATACCTTGTTTAACAAGTGCTGAATCCATGGCCTTTGAGATTAAATGGTTAATAACTTCACAAAACTGAACAGAGGTAAGGCTAAGCATAGGAAATTGTGTGTAACTGAGTTAATAATTCCCATTTCTTCCATTAATAAATCACATATGCTTTCCTAATCAAATATTAAAATAAATATCCTGTACCCTCAAAGTAAATTTTGCAGTTAGGAGAGATGCTAAATTAAACACAGAGGTCATTCATCTTAAACACATTTATGTAACTTCTGGCTGAAAACCACTTTTAAAATGTCTTGTACAGGAAATATTTGGATTAATAAAGAATAACTTACTTTCTGAAAATGACCAAGTAAATCTTGAAGTTTTGGGTCTACAAATCAAACAAGGGCTGGTTGGATTTTTGTCTCCTTCAACATAGCAGAGTCCATCAATAATGCAAACATTTTCCTAATGGAAAATTTTTTAAAAAGAAAGCATCAATAAAGTACAGCTATAGTTAGTGCGTAGAAAAAGAAACTGTACATAGAAGGATGGCAGTATATGTACTGATGATTCCAACGAAAGCACATACATCTATTTTGATACTTCATAATCGTAAGTGCATATGAGGAAACAAATTACCTGAATATGTAAATGTCTATAAAACTGATCAATTTGGAGGTAATAAAAGTACGTATAAGTTTTATCTTTACAAAGTTATAGCTTATAATTTATAAATAACATGGGAGAAAATCTCTCTTTTGGTATTTTTCACTGCTAAACTCATCCTAGGAGTGCTTTATTCATAAAGAAATAAAACCAACTTCTTTTTTTCCCCCCACAATTTATAAAATCACATTAGGTTATAGTTATTTTCCATTTCCCTAGCAGCCCACTATGTTCTGTGAACACAGCCAACTAGACCAGATCTTTGGCATAATTATATCCACACTTGATAATGGATATCATTACACCAAACATTTGAAAGAGATGCTGATAAGCACAGAAAGAACATTCAATGTAGCAAGTATTCTTGGGGAGAGGATTAAATTTTATTCAGGAGAAATAAAGTTAGCTCATTTTACAAAATCTCCTTTAATATCACTTGAAAAATTGCACAAAAGTTAGAGCAAAATAGCTCCAGGAGGAGAAAACAATCTTGAAAAATAATATTTTTAAAGTACTTATGGATATATGGAAATGAAATATTTGGGAAAAATGAAAATCAAACAATTTCTCAAAACCAGAGATTTGATCTGATGATTAATCTCAAGAAAATAAATTTTAAACTTAGAAAAAATAATACTTTAAAATTTTCATGTACATAAATATTATTTGTATGCACCTCAGCTTTGAGGAGTCAGGTGTCTGTTAAGTCAGCAGTCCACATGTGAGACAGACCTTCTGATAAATACGGAAGGCTGGATATAGATTAAGAAGAAGTTGTGACTGCAGCTCAGCTCAGGCTGCACTGCTGTTCTGTAATCCATCTAGTGGCACATATTTACATGCTCCAAAAAACTTAGTTGCCAGGAAATACTCCCCATAAAAATACCAACTTTATACATTTTACAAATTTTAACCAAATGTATGTCATTTGATGCAAAGAAGAGTAGGTAACATAAGATCTCTTATCGGAAAGTCATTATTACTACTGAAAAAACAATGTAGGTAGGAGTGAAGTAGTAAATAATTTAGTCTGGACTTCCTCTTACAATTTTTTAGAAGTAATCTGCCATTTCACAATGTTAAAGGTAGGAACCTCTTCGTTGCAGGCAGTGTAACAATTTCAGTTACCTTATATAAACTTGAGGAAGGATTTTCTCTATTAGTTTTTCTGGTATAAAAGTGAAAAAACTACAATTAATGTGCCAACAGCATAGGAAATGAAAATACCTATGATGTAAATGTGAAAATACATGAAAAAAATACATACCTTTATAGTACATGAGTCATTTTTATAGAGACCACAAACTTGGCAAGCACCATCATATATGACCATTATTTTGGGATTACTGAATTTATAACCATCATTAGATACCTGTAACATAATAGTTCTATAATGAGATGATTTGTTCTAAATGTTCTAAATTCATTATGAAATGTTATATATAAGTATTTACTTTGTTTATAAATATGAAGATGTCTTTTTATTTTTTACCTTCAACTGCCACTTCCCAGTTGGTTTCCCACCCACCAGATCCATGGTATCAAACTGCTGAACATCAGTGGGCAGCTGACAATCAACAGCTCTGCTATTTTGGAAAACAGTCTGTGTATAGATGGGTTCTCCAGGCATCCATTCACTGCTATTATACTGAAGACATAGTGAGAAAGCAATTAACCTCTGTTAAATTATGGAATTTTTTTTTAGTAAATTACATACAATCAAAGCATAAATTTTAAAATATATGCCTAGTATAATGTAATATATAACAGGGAAACAAAAGTCACATTGGGAGGGAGTTTTATTCAGAATAATGAAAAAAGTATATATGTTCATATGATGCAAATTGCTCCCAATGAATCATGCATTTCTTGGCGGTTCAAATCAAAGAAGTTACCAATATTGGTCATATACAATAGATCACTATGTAATGACTTTTGTAGCAAGAGGAAACACACTTGACTATATAGATGACACACAGTGGATTGATTTTCTGCCCAGAAATTCCTTCATTTCTCCTGCAAAATCTTCCATCACCTCATCTACTTGAAACTGTCCTTTCTGCCCCCTACACGGTTCCCACAGGGTCTCTCCTATTCCTGTATGACCAGTCTCCCTGACTGTGCTTGACTGGTGCAGGGGCGGGCCTAAGCTAGGCCAATATTTCAATACTCATGATATTTTAACTTTGTACCAATGGAGATGTCATGTCAGTTGGCCTCTGATGGTTTGAGTTGCAAGACACAAAACTATGGAGTGGTTGGTGGCCATTTTTTCACTATGGAGAGAAAGCCAGTATATAGTGAAACAGGAAAATGAAGCCCACAAACAAAAGCTGAATTGAAACAAACATACACACACACACACACACACATAAAAATGCACACCTACTGAGTCTTCATGGTGTTCAAGTCCCAAGTTCAAGATTTTTCTTGAGAATTCAGCTACTTTCTTGTTCTTGATTCTCTAAGAAATATACTATCCTAATAAATATTTTTGCTCAAGTTAGTTTATTAGTAATTTGAAACTAAATAAACTCTATCTAGTTCACTCTACTTAATAACTCAGTGACACATCATGCTTAAGCTACACTTTTAGTATTGTTTTTCAGTATTGAAAATGCACTTGTCCCAAAAGAAGAGAAGCCAGAATAATGTTCCAGGTACGGGTAACTACGTAGGAAACCAAAAGCTATATTTTGCTGTCAAAATTTAGATTTAGATTTTTCTTTGAAATTTATTACTGTCAAATGTTTTCAACCACTCAGAATTTGTCATAGAGCACGCTGATGCTTCAATATTGTGGGTCAGCAGGAAAAGGAAAGGAAAACATGATCGCTCTAATCTACGACTAATAGAAATTACGTTTTTGAAGATTTGATGATTGAAAGAGTGAGCTGCAAATCTCCATATTTAAGGGAGTGTGCAGAGTCTAACCTAGCAGATCTACCAGTGGTTTCCCTCTTGTAGAGGAAGAATGACGATTTCTCAGAGTAGTCATGATATCTACACTTAAGTGAATGTACAGTCTCAGTTTCTTGTGCGGAAAGAAGTCTCCAGCCAATGACTGGCAATATAGAGATTATTTCCAACTTTGTATTTCAAGGGGCCTACCCAAAATGAGGAATATACAGTGTTCTATTTCCTTTCCATTTGTCAATATTTTGTGAGTATATATTATGTGCTGAAAATATCTCAGTGAAAAAAGATCACAAAGAAAATGACAGACAATATATAATTTTATTATTGCATTAAAAGAGACTCAAATAAGATATAATACAAAAGGAGTTATTAAGTCTAACTAACTAGCACAGTCAAAGAAGGCTTCAAAAAAGCAAATACTTCTCTTCCTGAAAATAAAAAAGGAGACTGCTATTTGGACACTGGGAGCAGAAGTGGAAAGAGTGCAATTCACATGAATGGAGGGAATACTGTATGAAAAAGACAGGGATGCATGGAACAGCATAAACAGGAAATTCAAGCCTACAAATATAGACAAGAGCTAAATCATAATGTGCCATCCGTTTCTTGGATAACATCTTGTATTTAATCCTATAAATTAGCAACTTTAAAATTGGATTTTTTAGAGTCTTGACTGCTTTGAGGGAGGAAGTGAAAGAAATGCTTAAGTGGTTGAATCTCTAGCTAAAAACTTGCTTAAAACTACTAATACAAAAGTAGAAAAAAGCATGTAAAATATGTTACACTTTATATTAAAAAAAGAGTTTCTATCCATTTTTTGTACCAAAGAAATACAGTAAGGATTAACCAGAAAATAATGACAATAGAAACATACTTTAATGAAAAGAAGGAGTGATGGAAAGCAGATGACAGGGATGACAAGAAAGTAACAATTCTATGTGCATACATTTGTATAGCTTCAACTCTTAGAACTATGATAATATTTCATATACCCTCCAAATAATTAAATAACTATAATCAACCAGAGTGTGGAAGAAACTCAAAATGGAAGACAAATATTTTTAAAACCTAATTGTATTATAAATAAAACAGATAACCACTCTAAACAGAGTGGGAAATAGTTAATCTAACTCACTTTGGAAAGTAGTATCTGCCTTTATATTGTGACCTCGTTTCATGAATTTGTTTTTCACAGAGGAAAGGGTTATAATTTCTGAAACTGACTTACATATACACTTAGATTGAGAAAACAGGTAAATATATTGTGGATGATGAGAGCCAGTTTTCACTTGTAAAGAAAAGAGTTACAAATAAGGAAAAGAGAAGGCTAGAATGAACCTTATGGCACTGCACTGAAATCAGAAGTATCAGTATCAACTCAGAGATGACAGATAGATAAACCGATAGATAGGTAGTTACGTATGTGTATAAGTGTACATACATAGATGTTCTAACTGTATCCATTAAAAGGGCCAAGAAGCATTAACTACCCTGTAACAAGAAGCACACCTTGCACCCAAATCTTGGATTTTAAATGACCCTCTTTGATAAATGGAACTACAGTCTTTAGAGAAACGGTTGATTCTAGAGTTGGGGTGGAAAAATATGAGTCTGGAATATCATATGATGCCAGAATGTGATAAATTGTTCAAAAAATTATGGGAGCAAGTTAAAAGGACATGTGAACCAATTTGTAATAGCTCCCAATGGTCAAAGCTAGAATAATTTAAACAGCCAAACAAAGAATGATAGCATTGAGTTATAATTCATGAAATAAGTTTCCATTAGTCTATACTGGCATGAGTAAATAAATGAATAAGTAAATTGGAAACAAGGAGTAGCTCTTCTTTTCAGTAGAATTCCAAATAATATGTGTAGAAGAAATGATGGAAATAGAAAATCACCACTGGTAAATACCATAGTAATAATTGCTACCAGCAAAAATTATAGTTGGACGCTAAAATTAGGAAGAAAATGTTTGAGGAGCTATTATATATTTGCATAATCTAAAAGTGTCTCCCTACAGCATATTTATTAGTTAAAATGGGAAAAACAGGAAGCTTAAAGTGAAGATACATGGCAAAAACCCCTTAAGTAAGTGATCAAAATTTACATTGCCCGTGATTAGATACATTGCATTATGAAAGGATGCACTAAAAATTGTACAACATGGCATGACCTCAATCTAACCATAAAAAAGGAACATTCCACAAAATAACTGGCCAGTGGTCTTTGAAAGAACCAAGTGTGCAAAAGATGAAGAAAGATGGAGCACCGTCACAATATTCAAAAAAGCCAAGTGTGCAAAAGATAAAGAAAGATGGAGCACTATCACAATATGAAAGAGACTGAAAAAACATGAGAAAATGCAATATAAAATCTTAGATTAGATCCTGAATCAGGAAAAGGACCATTATTAGTTGGACAACTGGCAGAATTTGAACAAGGTCTGTAAATTTGTTAATAGTATTGTATCGAGGTGAATTTTCTGATTTGAATAATTGTTTTATGAATATGGTTTATAAATAAGATATTAACTTTATGAGAAACTGGGTGAAGAATTACTGGAAACTGCATTATTTTTACAATTTTTCTGTGAGTATCAAGTTATTCCAAAATAAAAGTTTTTAAAAATTACTTCGTAAAATGGGAAGTCATTAAGAATTTTGCATGACCTGATTTCCAAAATGCTAGATTTTAAAGAGGAACCCAATCTTCGAAGGGAACTGAAATTTGAACTAAAAAGGTGAGCAGGAATCAATTCATATTGACTGAACATGTAATAGGGGAGCTAGGAGAAGACATTAGCTTAGTGGCAGGGCAAGCACATTCCACACAAAGTGAATGCAAGGCTTTGAGCAGGGCCCATGTTGGTAGGGTTGGGGATCCTAAAATAGTGGCACATTAAACAGGCTTGACTGGAGGTATGAATTAAAGGCTAGAAGAGCCTTTAAAACCCAGCACTGGGCAAAACTGGGGCTAGGAGAGACAGACTTAACTTCAGCATAATGTAAAATAAAGACGGATATGCATTCTAATTTTAGTTTGGGCAAGTGAACATCTTTCTTTCTATAGTTTTTGATTTGGTTTGGCTCTGTGTCTCCACCCCAATCTCATCTCGAATTGTAATCCCCAAGGATCGAGGGAGGGACATAGTGGGAGTTGACTGGATCATGAGGGCAGTTTCTCCCTTGCTGCTCTCATGATAGGAAATTCTCATGAGATCTTGATGGTTTAAAAGTGGCAGCTTCCCTCTTAACTCCCTCTCACCTGCCACCTTGTGAAGAAGGTGCCTCCGTCTGCCTTCTGCCATGATTTTATGCTTCCTGGGGTCTTCCCAGCCATGTGGAACTGTGAGCCAATTAAACCTGTTTTCTTTATAAATTACCTAGTCTCAGGTAGTATCTTCATAGCACTGTGAAAATAGACTAATACAGTTCTGTATAGTGTGTTAGAGGATTCCAGATTTTACTCTGTATTTATCAGAAGTTTGGAGGAAGTGGCAGGTAGTATGAGAGTAAATCACAACAAACAATGCATCTGAAGGTAAGTACAAGATGTGCTTTCCAAGAGAATATAAATCTACAAAATTCGCTCCTGGCACATCACTTAGTTTTCATGTGATGTCATATGATTTATTCTGCCAAGACTAATATAATGTCTATTCTCTTAAGTGATATTAAAATTACTTACATGTACCTTTCTATTTTGTCTTATTACTTCATTGGGATTAAAATATTCCATGGCTTACTTAGAAAGACTCCACCCATAAAATCCTGAAGTTAGCATACTTGTGTTTAACTACTTGATAAAGACACATACAAACCTATTTCCTCCTGTAAATTCTCAATCTCAGAATCACATTTGGCTTCATCAATTTAGAGAAAAAGTAAGAAGACTATTATAATGTGGTTTGCTGTCTTAAGTTTTCAGCTTACCCACATATACTTTTGAAATTCATAGAGTTATCCTTAAAATAAAATTTCCATGTGAATAAAGACAAGGAAGACCATTTAAATAATCATCAAAAATAAGGTATAATTTGATATACTAATGTTCAAACTGATCATGTCTGTTTCTGTGGCCTTCAGAAAGATAAATACTATTTTTTAAAGGTGGGTCTTTTCTGTCTAAAATCCATAGTAAGGAAAATATAAAGAATAAATGCAATTAGTCCTCATGTTTTGGTTTGTAAAAGGGAAGTGTTCATATCCAGTTTATGCAAGATGTCTTGGCTAAAAACAATGTCTCTTCTTTATGTTTTTACATTTCAAGAAATACAGAGGCTTACATAAATCAAGCTTGATATTCTTTTAGCCTTTTAATGTAAGTGAAATCAGTGAGCCGATACTTCAACAAAAAGTTTATAAGATATTTTAATAAAGTTAACAAAGAAGCATCAACACTATGTAACTTAATCATTTTCCTGTTCAGCTCTCTAGATACAATATCGTTTGGATTTATGTTGCTAATTGATAGACCAAATTAATCTAAGATAATATTAATCTGAGTATCTCATACACTCTATTGTTTCTCAACTCTATAATTAACATACCTGTAGCTTAGTAACTTCACATTTAATTGAAGGTAATTCTTTGAAGCCTTTGCCAAAAACTCTCACCATCATACAATTATATTTTTGAACATCACAGAATCCAGCATTCCCAAGCTCTATAATTTCAGGAGCTTTGTCTTTGGAAAAAAAAATAACAAATACTACATATTTTATTTAATTTCAGAAAAAAAACTAATTATTTCCAAGCCCCAAATTAAAAGCATATGGAAAATAATATTTTAAAGTATACCTAAAATGCTACTTACAACACTAATTACGCCATTAAATGTTAAGAGTAATCTGGTATTAGAAGAGGTATCTACCATCAAACCAATAATAATATTACAGACACTACCAGTCCTAAAATCACAGGTTTCACTAATGTTTAATAATATTTTATATCAAGGACAAATATTAAGAAATTACCACTACAATAAAGTACATTTTGGTTTTACCATTTTGGCTTGTGCCATATAGCTGGGTTATAGAAAAAAATACTTCTGTAATAAAATATAGTAGTTAGTAATGCAATGTATTAAAATTTCAGAATGTCATCTGTATCAGTAACATCTGGTTGTCAAAATGGGTATATGCAGTGTGTAAAAGTTATTAAACCCCTTGCCTAAGTACTGGGAAAACCTAAGTGAATACAACTCTACTAGCAGTAGGGGAGAAAATCCTGTGTATTCAGAACCTTAAAAATCTTGATGAAAATTTTTTTTAAAGCCTGGGTTACTTCAGTCCATACTTTCACAAATTCAACAAATGTTTAGTAATTTTTATTTATCTGTTGTTATTCTAGGTACTGGGGATGTAGTAATGAACAAAACAAAAGTTTCTGCCTTCATATAATTTGCATTCTAGATGGGAGGATAAAAAATAAACAAAAAGATAAATATAAATTATATTACATAATTGTTTTCAGGAATATAGAAAAAATTACATTAACTATATTAAAGGAGATTAAGACCATGGAATTGTGTAAGAAAAACAAGTCTATTTTGAATGACCACAGAGGATTTTCTGATAGTATGACATTTGAACAGAGAAGTAAAGAAAGTAAGTCATAAAGATCTGTGGTGGCAGAATCCTCCGGTGAGAGGGAGCGGCGAGTGCAAAGACCCTGAGGTGGAAGCAGGCCTGGCTCCTTTGAGCAACAGCAAAGCTGCCAGTGTGGCTGAAAAGCAGTGAGCTGGGGGAGGAATGCTGGATGAATTCAGTGAGAGAGGAACCTCAGACTACCTAGGGTCTTCTATGCCATGGTAGGGATTGTGGACTTTACTCTGAAGGAGATGGAGAGCCATTCGAGCTATATAAACACAGGAGCAACGTGATCTCACTCACATTTCAGTGAGGTCACTTTAGTTGCTGCTGCACAGAAAATTAGTTTTGGGAGAATCTATGATAATCCGAGGGGGAAATAATGGTGGCTTGGACTATGGTTGTAGCAGGGAAAGAAATGAAATGCTTTGAAGCTGGAGCTGGATTTGCTGCTAATGAATTAAACTTGTGGCATGAAAGAAAAGGACAGGCAAAAGTGATTGTAAGTTTTTAATGTGAGCAAATAGGAATGAACTTTGCATTTACTAAGAAGGAAAAGGCTGTAGGTGGAAACGCGCAAGATGGTAATAATGGGAGGGAAATCAGGAGTTACTGGTTTACTTATTAAAGGAAACAGAACTTTTTACAGTTTCTTTGTCTAACATATTAAGACAAAATAGTTTGTACTGTATAGATAGATGCATTAGAGAAAAAGAGTTTTAAGCAAATTAGTATAATTAGCCAAACAATATAAACACAGTGCTTTAAAAATACTAAATTTGAGTTCTGGGAAAATAGTGATTCTCTATAGGTAGAGGGCCCAGTTGTGTGTAAAGGCCCTGAGGTTAAATGATCTCGGCATTTTCAAGGGACAGCTTAGAGGGGCTGGAGTGGAATAACAGGGTGACAGTAGTAGGGAATGAGTTTAGAGAGACACTGAATGCCAGATCACACTGTGCCTTCCAGGGTGTTATAAGTTACTTTGGCTTTTACTCCAAATAAGATGAGATGCTGTTGGAAAATTTAATAATGTATTAATTAATATGATTTGGAGATTTTCTCTATGAAACCTGAATAAACACTGTTAGGATACTGAGGGTGAAATAAAGATCAAATACATTTTTATAATGAAATATCATATGCAATATCAAACTTTGAGAGTATTTACTTACCATAGGAATCACTGCAATCATAGGAACTAAAGTTTGGGAAACACACACACCCCCATTCCATACACTGCCCATTGCCGCTGCATAAATTGGGGCATTTTAATACTAAGAGAATGTCTTCAATTGATGTGCCATACTCTTCTGTGTTATATTTCCCCTCCTCCACAATCCTCTTTTCACATTCATTTTCTAAAAGGGCCACACCTGCTTCTGCCCAGCTAAGATCATCTTTTAACAGAACATCCTTCACACATATATCTATAACACTGTCTACTCTCTTGCCAAGAAAAGCAAGACAGAGCCTTCCTATGCTGGAGTTGGCTAGAGTCTGCTGACAGAGGGTCAAGGTGCTGTACTCGGTGAGGCCAGAGGGTGTGGGCCAAGAGGGGAAATACTCTTGCTGTACATCCTCAGCATGGTCCTCTGGGAAAAAATAAGTAAGTTCTTCCAGATCTGTTTGGCTGAGACTCGGGAAAGCAAACAAAGGAAGAAACTCATAAAAGTTTTGCCGTTTCCATCTGTTTTCTCGATTGTACCTCATTTCTTGGCTGTGGCTTCCCTGGCCTTGTATATATTTCCTATTGTCCAAATATTGTAATGCTTCTTGTTTCTCATTTCCAGGATGTTTTTGTACATTTAAGCCGAGTTTAGTCAGGTTTATGTGTTTTTTTTCTTGTGGAAATAAATTTAGATTATATTCTTCTGGAGATGTACGCTTGTTTACCTCTCTGACACGAGTGTCTGAATTAATATATTCAGAAGTGACATCTAGTTCTGGTATCAAAGAAGATAAGCTGACATGATTGAGGTCTTTGCAACCCAAGGCGATTTCTGATTGAGAAACACTGTCCAGATCATCAGAAGACGGATACGCTGCAGTGTCCAATGAACAGCTACAATAGGATGGCTTTCCAGGTGATGTCATAGAAATTGGCAGTGTGTCAAACATGCTTTTTCCTGGTAAAATCCTTCCAGATGGAAAACAGGAAAGAATAGTAATTTGTACTTAAACATTTTTTCCTAATATGTGTTGCAAAAAAGCAGTGTTGAGCCACCACCCGTTTCAAGTCTACTATTAATACAATCGCAAGTGGAAAAAGTGTCTTACCTCCATTCATTAATAAAAGCAACATAATTGTTAAAATTTTGACCAATTTGGATCCCATTTTTGTCATGGAAATCATTTTCTGGATCTTCATCAAAGGTTCCACAAAGTCCCAGAGTGTTTCTGTAATCTACACTAGGGGCTCTGATCGTTAGACTCATGCCCCATTCACCAAGATCAGCACGGATGAATGCCCCAGAAGAAAACCAGATCTGAAAAACAGAAATAAACAATACAGAAATAAAAAATGTTGAAGCAATATTCAATCTGGATTAAGAAAAATCTATTATTTAAAAAATAACAAATAGTTATTCCTTCAATATAAAAAGAGAGTAAAATACTGATTTTCCTGACTACAACTTTCCTCTTAACATTCTATGTCAAAATATGGGTTTTTGCATTTTGTTGACCTGAAGTTTGATGACCATACTGATCTTTTTATTGAAATATATTGCTTGCAACTTCTTTCTTTAAATAATTTAAACTGAGATAATTTATACAATTAATACATTACAAATATTGAGGAGGATGTTTACCAAGTAATGTTTCTGATAATAATTATTTAATACAGAATTAGATTGCCAAGTAATTAATTTACACAGATAAATATAATTTCAGAGGAGTGCATGTTCCTACAGCTAATTAGCATTCTCTAGCTGCCAGTAGACAAACAAAATCAGAAGCTAAATTATAACTAGAAGGTAGCTTGGGGAGTTGGTAATCTGAGCAAGGGGAGTTTGCTGAATGACCCTAGTAGCCTGTGCAATCTAACTGTGAACCACCTCTCCCATCACAGGAATATCACCTCTTCCAGACTGGCCACTTTGATGTACTGTATATGTGGAGAAGCTATCTCTTCTAAAAATCACTGAAGATACACCACTGTTTGCTCTTCTGGTTGTTTTTCCCCTTTTAATTTTCTTAAAATTTAAAAATAACTCTTTTTTTCTCTTTTTACAAAAATGGTCTGTGTTGGTTACATTAAATTATTTTAAAAACAAACAAATTTTACATTCTAAACCAACTTAAGGTAGCTAATATTAAGACCTTTGTGCAAATTCCTCAAAAGCCTCTTTTATATTTTGGGCGTAACTTTGCCTGTCAATAAACACACACACCTACTCCAGCATTTTCATGACTACAAAGTGTTCTACTATATGACATCATTATATTTAGAGTTTTAGTTAAATCTGTTTATTGATCACTACTTAACTATGACTTTTTCATCTTACAAGGAAAGATACAATAAACATCACTGGGGGTATGCACATCCTTAACTATCTTTTTACAATAAATTTCCAGAAGTAAAATTTCTTGGCAAAATAGCACACGTAGGTGCAGGTTATATATGATATATAAGTTCCCAGGAAAGACTGTTACTAAATGTACTATCTCCACGCTTCCTGATATTGTATGAAAGATGTTCAACCTTTATTTATCTATTTGACTGCTGAGGTTAAAGTTTTCATATTTTTGTTGGTTTTTGTACTTTTGAACATATCAGTTTTATTTCTTTTGTGAAAAGGTTTTTTATGTTATTTGCTCATTTTAATTGGAGTGCTGATTATACATTAGTGATGCATGAGTATTTTCTATCTGACCTATGTTTTATACGTAGCAAATATTTTCCTAATTTTTGATTTGCATTTTGGTTTTCAGTGATGGAATTCAAATATATAACGTATTTTCAAAAATGATTTTTCACTTCAGTAAATATTATACAAACAGAAACTTAAATTTTTAATACTTTAAATTTGATTTACTTGGAATTACTTGTTTGAAAGATGAATGGAAGGTGGCTATGACCTGAAAATACAAATAGTTTACTCATAGATATGAAGTATAATCTTTAAAAAACTATTAGCCTGCCAGGAGTAAAGGAAAAAGAATTAAAAATATTAGTGAATATATAATCTTAGGTTTGTTTCCTGACTTCATATTCTATTACACTTATCTACCAGCCCATTCCTGAGGTAGTACCACACTGTATTCATTTCAAAAACTGGTTGATTATTCCTAAATATTCATTCTTAATTATGTCTGTCATCTCTGTCTAATATACTATTTATTACACATTGTCAAAAGTAATTTTAATGAATTATCCACCAAGTTGTCATACTGAAATCTTAAATAAGGCAGTTTAGATTTTACATCGTTTTAATGATGTTGTGTCTATTTGTGTGTGGTAAGTGAAAAAAATGTATTCCCTCTAAGATGATGGTTAACATAAATGCTATTTTGTTAAACAAACTAATGTTGAAAAGTGATAGCTCCTAATTTAATAGAGATGTTTATCTGAAAGGAGAAAAAGGAAAAACACTTTTAATGTTAAAGAATCATACATACTGTGACTTTTCTTCCTAAGTAAGATTCACTTATCTTGATATTCCTGGTTACATCTTGGCTTTTTACGAATAAATATGGTTGTGATTCACGTAGCTGACCATTGCACATATCAAAAGTAACTACATCACCTCCTTCCTGGGCAACAAACCCACAATTACATGACACTGGATAGTGAAGGCTTCCGCAGTCCCACTGACGTACATGGATTTCAAAATCACGTGACATACTCTTATAAAGCACAAATGTTCCAGTCTTGAAATTATCATATACCCTATCATTAACAAAAGGCAACTGCATTAAAAAATCGTGTAAAATATCATAATAGTATGTTATTGATTTGCAACAGCTTTATGTATCACGATCATTTTGTTGTATGCACCGAAGGAAACAAAGTAGTCATAAACACCTCAATCTCTCCCACTACTCCTTTCTTCCCTTTCACCACTCCAGTCAACCTGCTCTCCTTGAGCAGGGCAGGCTGGCTCAATGGTCTTCTCCCCATATGTGTACACATGTGACTATCTCCCTCATCTTTGAGTACTTGTTAAATGTCACCCTCACCAAATGGCTTTTCGTAACCACTCTATTTTAATATAAATTGCAACCCCTCTTTTCAGCCTTCCCTTTCCACCCAATTTAGTTTTCTTCACAGCAAGTATCTTCCTCAGATACACTTTATATTTTACTTATTAAATGTGTTTATATCTCCCTTCCCCTTTGCAAAAGCCAGCTCCATGAGGGTAGAGAGTGTTTGTTTTGTTCACTGCCATACCCCCAGTACTTAGAACTTGGCTTTTCACCTAGTTGTTGCATAATTAATCTTGTTGAATTGTCAGATTAAATTCATCACTACTACGCTTTCTTGAGATTTTTCCACTAAAATGTCTAAGCCTTTAGTTATAACTGTAAAGGATTCTTGCCTGTTAGATCAGTTCCTTCAGGTTCTTAACACCTGTTGACACCATTGGAGTATAACTTTCTTATAGAACAGTTTCTATATATTGAACAATTTTACTGACAATGATCATATTACAATTTTTTAAGCAAACCACAACCATCTTGCATCATGAAACAAATGTTGATGCAACACTAAGACATTCTTATCATTTTCCTTACAGACATCCCAGAACCATGAATCTCCCAGAATGATATAACTGAGTTTAAATCTTTCTATGCAGATATTAATAACAAAATAGTTTAGATTACTTTTTGGTCTTTTGCCCATTTTACTTTAAATTCCAGAGGCAAATATCCAGGTATCCATAATAGTTATAATAGTTTTTTTCCTGAGTATTCTTGTCAAGACTTAGGAGTAATTAGTTTTAAAAAGAATTCTAATAAGTTTAATCATTTTGCCTAAACTTAAAGATTGTTTTATTATCATATGGAAATGTTCTAAACATCTTTAAATAATTTAATCATTATTAAAAATTTAAAAAGAGTCTAGCAAAAAAGATTCTCTGCATTTGTAATAATATATATTTTTACAAGTTCAGCCTTGCAAATAATCCATGTTTTTTACTAAGAATTAGATTTTAAGGCAAAAAATTCTACATAAATAAACTAGTATCTTGAAACAAGCCAGTAATGCCTTTCTGTCTAATTTCAGTGACTAGGACTAAAAAATTATAAAACAATACACTGTTTAAAATAAAACAACAAAATCAAAGCAAACAAAACTACTAAAAGAAGAAACTTTCAGAAAATTACCTGCCATCAAATGTAATTATATGCGGGTCAGTAAATGAATAGCAGTAAGCAGTTGGGACATCCTTTACTTTGATCTTAAAAGCAAAGATATTTTTGGTAAATATTACCATTAATTATATTTAGTGATATATAAAAAATTGCTTAGCAATCTCAACAAATTTTCAATTAATTATTGTTTTTATCATAGTTATTGAAAATTGAATCATTTAAAAACTAATTTACCAAAAAATTTTTTACATAAAAAGTTTATGAGACATAATGATAAAATACACATTTCTTCTTAAAGCTTCACTTGCAGTAATAGTTTTGTAATTTGTCAACCTGGATGCTGTCTGGAATGTAGTTGTTCCACAGGAAATCCTCATTAACTATTGGTTGCACTACAATGTTTGTAACTCTATCTCCGTCTCGAGAAAAATCTGTGACAGCAGTGTAGTACACAAAAGTGTGGCTACAGGTTCCATTAGCACAGGAAGATGTCTGGAGAAGGTCCACATGACAGGAAGACAGTGCCAAATTTAATCCTAGGTGTTCTCTACCTATTTAATGAAAAAATAGGTTTAAAAATTTCCAAGAGAATATACTAACCAAAGCATGTAATAAATTAATTAACATGAAACACTGAATTGTAAGATTATTCTCAAATTATTTTCTCTTTCTTAAAACATATGGTTGCAAATTTTGTCTAAATTAAGCCAAAGCTGTTGAATCTACCTGATATTTACAAAGAATTAATCAACTATAATATATACATATGTACACATAAATACATATTACAATTTTCAATTAGGTTATAAACCTGTATGCAACTGAAGGAAATTCAAAAAGAATAGATAAAATGTATTCTTTTACATATTACGTATATTATAATTTTACATATTATATATATTAACATGATTTTTTCTCTCTAAGATTTGTACCTTGGGCCCAGATACTTCTGTAATATTTCTTAGCATATGTGTTCACGTTCTATCCATTGTTGAATAGTAGCAATGGCTTTTAATTATTGATAAAGGGCTTATCATCTTGAAAAATAGAAAAATCAAAACAAATGAAGCTGATCTCACAACAGTAACAAGCTATCTTCTTTCACCTCCCAAATGTCCCAATATATTCACAACCTTGAGATGCTCTCTCGCTTCGATAACAAAGAAAAAATAATTTGGAAAGGAAATGGTAACAAAAAAAGAGAAAAGAACTCCAGGAATTTGTATAACTAAACAAAAAGAACAGATTTGCCCCCAAAATTGGCCGCAGAGGAAGTGTGCTATCATATCCAATTAATGATTCCAAAGTTCTCCTAAGAATCAAAAAGGAAAAAAGTTGTTAAAAAATGTTCTATCTTCTTTTCTTCCATACAGATTTTTTAGGTATGAAATTATATTAATCAGATATAGGCATACTGAACTATTTTTTTAGAAATATATACTTTTCCCATGCACATAAAAAATAACAGAAACATTCAAACTCTTAACCAGCTCTCTAAGGTGAATACAGAATATTTCTAGCTTAGATATAGCCCATAACATCAATTCCTCAAGCCAATACATGAGGGGTTGTTCTCTTTAAGCCTGTGAATAGTGGCATAGTCTGTTTAGAAATACACTTAGACACCAACTGGTTCCCTATGAAAGTAAAGATTTAATGTTACTGTACTTAAAGAGGACAAGATGAGGAGTATCCAGAATGAAATTCGGAATTTTTTCTTCAGAAAACAAAAGCCATTTTTAATTCTCAGAGAATAAGAACATGCATGCAAACTTCTAAAATGTAGAAATATATTTAGGCTATTATTATATTATTTTAGCAATGCTTGCCTTGTTGAAAGAATTGAAAGCATGAAAATATATTTCAAAGTATACCTGTAACTGAAGGAAATCTTTGACTAACATGATTTTGGAAAACATCAATAACATCATCCTCTTTCTGTTCTCTCCATAAACTATAGTAATATTTGCATAATATGCTTTTCAGAGCTAACTTGAAGTAGAATTGTGTCAAATAGTCCAAGAGAGAGGGTATAATTTAATATGTCTGGGCTGTAATTAAAAATATAATGTTGCTCGTGGTGCTCCTGAAATCTGAGTGGGTAGGTAGGTATTATCTGAGCCTGTTTACTGTCAACAATCCTAAGATGACCTCTCTTAATTCCTCTATCTCTTTAGCCGTCTCTTTTCTTGAGTGCATCATTCCAAATGATTCTCTCCTGGCTTTTTTATCCTCTTGTTTCTCTGATTTAATTATTTATAATATGGACATGAAGGTCTATAGATACCTTGTGTTTGGTGTATTCACTAAAGACAATGTAATGTTCTATGGTGAAAATGTATGTGGTATGCTGATGAAATTGTAATCTCTCTTAAAGGTTATATTTTAATTTATGTATCTGTAACTTGCTTTGATCTCTACATCAGAGGCTCAGTGGGAAAAAGAACATAATCAAGCCAATCACTGCTATGCATGGTTTGTCCTCGCATATTCTATCTCGTTATGTGGGAGGATTTCCTCACTCTGTCCATCGACACATATGTGGCCATGTATCACAACATCCATATAATCAGTAATTGAAATAGAAAAATTTTAAGACACGAGATCCCAAACATACATTAGGGAGAGAAACTTGAAGGATGCATTATGAGATCTATATTTCATAAGCTTGAACTTTTAACGTAACTTATCAAATGTCTCTCATTGGGGATGATTTGAAAAATCTTAAAGAGCAGTTTTTCCCTCGATTTCTGTAAACTAAGCAAAGAAAGGAATAAACAGGAGACTGAGAAAAAATAGGAGAAAAAAAGAGGAGCGAGAGGAAAAAGATGATGATGAAGAGGAGATTATTCACTATTTTTTTTCTTTTTTTTAAATGTATGCTTTCAGCCAAGAAGAAGAAATGCGAATTGCTTTGGCAATCGTCAGTTTGGCCCAGTATTAGTAATATGATTGGGCTAAAATTTGATGTCAACATGCAACATGATTTATCATATGAGTACACTCCAGTGACTTCCTACAGGAAAAAAAAGCATTATTGTTTGCAATCTAATAATAAGATAAAATAAAGTTAGTATATTACCTTGATCAATAGTTTTCAGTTTTAATGAGATTTTGCATTCTTGATCAAGCTCACTAAATTCAGAACAAATAATAGGAACTGTGCTTTCTATCCTCAGGTAGTATTCTTTCCCATCCTCTGATATAGTGCTCAATTCAGGCTGCAGCTGGTATAAGAAAATACGTAGAAAAATTATGTTAAAATATAATTTATTTCTAAGGCACAATTTTGAAAGCGCATTTTCTCAACAGCACATATTTTACTAAATAATAACTTAAGCCCTAGAATGTTTTAACTAAGCAAGACCATTAAAATCAAACCTATAAAAATACAAGCAGCACACACAGGAGTACACGGAGCTGCTGTACTGCTCTGAGTTTGACTCACTTTGGTTCCCCAACACATTTGGCAAATCATGTCCAAGCCTGCCTCAATGATTCTGTTTCTGTGCTGAGCACTGGAAAGTGAAGAAGAAAGAAATATTTCTATTTTCTTCCATTTTATTGCTAATGTTTACTGACACACCAACAGAAGACTCTGGTTTTTCTTAGGGATTAATACCACCATCTCAATTAGAAATTTAAGTACTTTTAATACATAAATCAAATTATTGTTGTCACCTGAAATATCTCCACACTTAGCTTATTTCTCAGCATCTGATTTCCAGAGTTGAACTTACTGAGAACTGGTACAACCCAGGACTGGCCCTATTCTCATTCACAGGCCAATCCTTTTTTGAGGCAGGAATGTTTTCATTCAGTCTCGAGTCTTGGCTAGCTCTCAAAACAGATGATTCTTAATACTGAATATTCTCCCTGTTAGCCTAATCAGAAACAGTACAAAGGTGGGGGTGCTGCCTATTGACCCCTGACACTGTCTGCTGAGTGCTAATCAATGTAAACCAAAATGTTCCTGTGTTCTCAAGGCTTGACCTCTGCTTCCCCTCACACTGTAGTTATGCAATTCTGACAGTGTGGTCCACTCTTCTCACTTCTTTTCCTGGTTCCTACCGTGCGTACATGGACTTTATTCATAAACAGGGTTTATCCTGGTCCTGAGTCCTATTCTTACAATCTTATCATTTATCTCATCTTGTCCTTGAACTAGAAATGAATCTAGGTCAAACTCGAGTCCTGTGGGTGAGACCTTCCAGGTTCACCGTGCTTGCCTGCCTGGACCATTTGATATTGCCCCCACTTCTTCCACTGCTTATTAATTCCCTGTCACCTCTGCTCATCTGCTAGAATAGCTCTTCAGTTCTTGGATCCTGGTGCTACCAGCAACAACCAAATCTCCTTCTCTGTTTAGCTAGCTCAATCTTTGCAGTCCGTAAAACTCATAGCTCTGGGTCAATTCTACTCTAGTCAGAGACTCTACTACTTGGCCTGGTATCTGTCTTCCAAAATGCATGATAACTAAATATTACTAGGCTAACTTTAGTTACATGATGGAATGAATTAGAGGAATAGACCTTTTGCTTTATTCTAATTTGAGCTATTTCTTTAAAAAATGAAGGTACATCTCAACTTTAGTTAGCAGGACCCCTCAAACTTTGTTGTGCATTAGAATTATTGGGGCTTTTCTTCAAATACTCATGGCTCTCAACATTCCGATTCAGTCTATGATGAGGTACAGAAACCAGCATGGACAGACCACAGTTTGGGAAACATAGTTCCAGAGGAATAATCTTTCTGATGCATCCCCACTGCTACGTACCTTAATGCCTGCAAAAAATTCTTGGCTTTCGATGGCTACACTTTGTACATGAGGATTCTCCAAGAAAAAGACAGAAGCGCTGCAGAATATCTATGGATATAATTATAAAATAATCACTTAGCAATTCAATTTTGGAGAAAAGATGTGTAAATTTTCATTTTTAAAATCCTAATTTTAATTCTTCATAGATAGTATATAAACATAATAAAAGAATTAAATAATTTAAAAGCTTACTTGATATTCGAGAAAAATTCCATCATTATAAAATATTAAGTATTCAAACCTCAACATAAAGTATAGTAGGCTTTGTATTTAGGATGTTTTTAAAAAGTACTTAAGGCCGGGCGTGGTGGCTCATGCCTGTAATCCCAGCACTTTGGGAGGCCGAGGCGGGCGGATCACGAGGTCAAGAGATCAAGACCATCTGGCCAACATGGTGAAACCCCGACTCTACTGAAAATACAAAAATTAGCTGGGTGTGGGTGTGGTGGCACAAGCCTGTAGTCCCAGCTCCTCAGGAGGCTGAGGCAGGAGAATCGCTTGAACCTGAGAGGCGGAGATTGCAGTGAGCCGAGATCACGCCACTGCACTCCAGCCTGGCGACACAGTGAGACTCCGTCTCAAAAACAAAAAGAAAAGTACTTAAAAAGTGACATCATCATTTAAAAAATTAAAACTTTTTTCTAGAATAAACGTATATAATTTTAAAACCTGAGAGGGACATATATGTATAAGAACTTAAAGTATAATAAAAATATATATATAAAGGATTAATCAATAATAATCAGCAAATTACTAAAATAATATATTCATGCATAGTCATTAAGATCACTGACTCATCCAGTTGTCACTAGAATTAGCACACTTGCAAGGAAAAAAAACAAAAAGAAAAATATTAGGGCTTTATACTCTGGAGACAAGATCTATTTTTTGGATATGATGTTTAAAAATTGTGTTTGAAAATCAATACATTCATGAAAATAAAATCCAGCTGTTTTTTAACATACCCTGTCTCCAAGTCTGAGATTGATGCCATCAAGTTCTAAAAGAGAGAATGCCTGAACTGTGGTCTCTTGTTTCAGCTCTTCCTTGACTTCTTGAGAAGAAAGCCTAGACCAAGCTACGTAAAATCCCACTGAGTTTTTTGTAGGGGGAACATCAAAAGAACACCTACAGAAAAGCCTGGACTCAATCAACTCCACCAGAACCTTTGGCCTTCCTGCAGGTGGAGGTGGCAATGAGGCAGTCAGCTGACCTGGGGAGAAAATGCATAATTTGTAACTGGGAATCTTAGACAATGGAGACTGGCTTATGGAAAAAGTACTCAAAGACTATAACTCTGGGGTTTATCTTAAGAAAAAGCAAACTAAATTTAGAAAAATGATTATTTCTAGCAATCAACAAAGTAATACATTCATATTCTCGCCCATAATCACACAAATATTGATAGCCAAGCAACTTATCAGCTCAAGCTTATATTAATGCAGGTTGAATATTTGTCTTTGAAAAGTCTAGCTCTTGAAAAGAAATTTGCATTCTTTGAAGCAATCATCTTTTCTAAAAGATGGAACAAACAAAATTAAGGTTTAGTACATTATAATTCCTTGTTATACTGAGAAATAGCCACAAGAATGTAAAATCAAATTACTTTCTCTTTTACTGTTATAGTTTTCTCTTATAACTCAACTTATCATTACTCTGGGCTAAAAGAGTTATTCATTGCAGAGGTGATTATACTATCTTAGTGAAATATCTTATTCCTTTCATTTTTCTGAGGTTAAAGAAATTTGAAGTTTCCTCTAGGAACTCACAGGAAGATTTTATATCATTTTGAACTCTGGGCATTTGCAAAATCAAATCGGGGGATCTGAAAGTCTTCTGGATAAGATTTTGTTTAGTTTTGTTCTGTTTTAGAAAGCAGAAAAATATCTGAGTGGTAAATTTTTAAAAGAAGATTTTAAAATGTTTTAAAATGTATAATTTGTCTATTTTATAAATATGCTAATTTTAGGACAATCACAAAATAATCTTTCAGCCTTGCCATGTAGATTTTGGAAAATTCTGGAAAGACCTTGAAATCTTTTCTGTGGAAAAAATGTACTTTTAGATATTTTACAGTGTTATTTTGTTATAGTCCCAATGACAAATGAATTATTTTCAAATTTACCTAGTTAACAAATATTTTGCTAAGCATTTTAAACATTAGACCAAATCAGTATATTCAAACTTGAAGGAAATAATAAACTACTTTTGAATATATATTTGATTTTAAATATTATATATCTGAGTAAAAATTTACCCTTAAATAAACTAGGAAAAGGACACTTATTTTAAAACAGGGAAAAGCTATCTATGGAAATGATTATTAAGAATAAGAGAAGACAAATGACTGAAAAAAATAATTCATGATGATTAAAATGTTTGAATCAATACTTTAAACAGAGAACTATCTGGGCAGATTGATCATTGCTTGCAACAGTATAGATGAAAGAAAATTTCTTACATTTAAAGAAAAAGGTTTAGAAACAACAGATAAATTATTTCTACTTAGAAAATCAAAATTAGTATTCCTTTGTCAATTCTAATATTAGTATGTATTAAATATATTAATACATTTTCCATTTTATCATGAAGCTTTATTGACTTTTGACTCAATACTTTCATTTAGTGTTGCTTCCCCAAATTGTGTCCAATTTGCATAGCAGAGTTTTTTTTAATTAATTGCATAAATGTTCTAAAGAGCATAATAAGTAGGTGAAATTTATTATTTATTTGAGAGGAAAAAGTGATTTTGCTACAATACATGTACAGTATAGAGAATTTATATCTATTATGCAGAGTAGTCAAATAATTACATTTTATGTTTACTGCTGCTATTATGAATATTGTTTGATTACTTTATGAACTTAAATCACAGGGCTTAATTAAACTGACCTCCACATACAATAATAGCTTGTGTAAAATATACAAAAAAAAAGGGCTAGAAAAAAACCATTTGTAATAGGGCATGAAATCGAGCATGAAAAATCAATTCAGAGTGATAAATGTTGAGGATTATTATAAAACTCTTTTTAAAATACCAAGCATAATCATTTCTAGACCTGATATTTGAACATTATATGATCTGTCCTGATTTATTTTATGTATTTATGGCTTGTTCCACCATATAAAACACCTCTGTTAATTAAATTAATTATATGTCAACAGTCTCTCATGCATTTCAGATATCCTATTTGGCTAACAAAATATGATAAGGCTAATAATCCCATAAAAGGCTAATATTTCAATAAATAATTTCAATTTCTGCTCATCATGTAGGCAGATGACATATATTTTATCACTTAGATAATCTACTTAGAGTAATTTATTTTAAGGCATATTATAGTAAGAGGATTTCTTAATATTTGAAAAAACTTTAAAACGTTTAAAAAATAGAAAATAAAAAGTATACATTGAAAGGAAGAGAAAAATTTTAATCACTATCAACATCATTGATGTTTATCTTTCAAGATCTGACACAAATACAATCGTTCCCTTAAAAAAAAAGGTATTGTTATATTGTATAATGTACTTCGATATTTTAATGGTGTTTGCAAAATATTTTGTCAGTGTTTATGTATCAGAAATATTGACTCAATCAGCCAATCAGCAGTTACTGGATGTTTGCAGGTTTCTTAAAACATTATTAGACAAATTCTGTTATAAATATTGTGCTCGCACACTTACCTAAATAGTTCTCTAAGACATATTTTTGAAAGTAGAATTGTTAGGTACAAACACATATGGAGTTTTAAGAATGTTGATATGAACTGCCAAATTTTCTTATGAAAGATTCTACTAATATATACACGTTTGCCTAACTCTCTGTACCTCAGCCAACTCGAGGACTATTTCTTAAAGGCACGATAAAGTTATTTTTATTTTTGGTAGCTACCAGACTTTGGTTATATCAAATATCAATATAATTCAACATCCAAAGCTGCAGAATATAATTATCTGTTGAAATAGTCTAGTTTATAAAAACATTATTAAAAAGCAAAATATGATACTTACGAATACAATCACCTCCTATTTCAGTTTCATCAGAACCACATGGGTGTAATCGTGCATCAGAAATAGCTGCCAAAGGTTAAGGTTTGTATAATTATACAGCTGGGCATGAAGATATAAATCTACATATATCCAAGATGACAATTTATTGAAGGATGATTTAATACAGACTAAGACTTTCTTAATTCTTCTCTTATTTCATAACATTTTTTTCCTTTTAAGGGTAAGATCAAATGGAAAGATAAGGCATCATATTTCAAAACAATCAAAGCTTTAATATCTTATTTTCTAAGTACAAATCTGCATTTTTAAATAATGAAACGCTGACAATATCAAATGCCGGCAAGGATGTGGAGCAACATGTGCTGGTGAGAATTCAAAATGGTACAGCTGTTTTGGAGAACAGTTTAGTGGTTTCTTACAAAACTAAACATATTCTTAGCATATGACATAGAAATCATGCTCCTCTATGTTTACCCAAAGGAGCTGAAAACTTATTTCCATACAAAAACCTGCACATGGAAGTTTATAGCAACTTTATTCATAATTGCCCAAACTTGCAAGCAACCATGATGTTCTTCAGTAGGTAAATGGATATGCTGTTGTACATATAGACAGCATGGAATATTATTCAGCCTTAAAAAGAATTGAGCTATCAAGCCACAAAAAGACATGTAGGAAACTTAAATGTATATTAAGTGAAAGAACCCAATCTGAAAAGGCTACCTACTAAGTGATTCCTACTACATGAAATCCAGGAAAAAACAACACTATGGAGACAGTAAAAAGAGCTGTGGTTGTCTGGAGTTGAGAGGAGGGAGGGGTGAACAGGCAGAGCAATTTTTAGAGTAGTGAAACTAGTCTGTATGTTCCTATAATACTGGATACATATTATGAGAAATTTATCCAAACCCATAGAATTTACAACATCTAGAGTGAACCGTAATGTAAACCATAGACTAGGTGATAATGGTGTGTCAATGTAGGTCATCAATTACAACAAATGTAGCACTCTGGTGGGGGACGTCGACAATGGGGTTGGGGGACTATGCATGTGGGAGATTTACAGGGTATATGTGAAATCTATAATAACAGTGAAACACACTATAATCTCCAGAAATGTATACAACAGTTGGTTTTATGCCAGTTCCTTGGTAATCGATTCCCCATACTCATTTACAGGATTACACCACCAATGAGCCAAGGACAGAGGTGGTAATACTTACAACCCAATGTTCTGAGTACAGTTAACTGGCACAAGAGCAACTATCTAAACAAAGGTAGGCTCATCAGATTGCTTCTTGAAAGAATTTAGTATTTAAACTAAAAGACACGAAGTTGGAAGCTGAGTCAAGTTAATGACGGAGCTCTATATGAATGTCTAGACTACCGTTGCCAATATCTGGAAGTTGATCTATTTCTCACAGTTTCTGAGACTTTCCTATGTAACTCTTCTTCAGATCCAATGACATATCCTAAAACCCTTAGATGTGATTATCTTTTACATTATTTTCAGTTGTTTTTTGTTATGTGCAAGCCAAACAGATTTGAAATAACCTTAACTACTAGACATGTACATGTATATATAAAAGAATGCAGTATTCCTATAAAACATGAGGCCAAAATACACAATTTTCTTGCCCAAGGACTCCCTAGAACTGTGCCCCATCTGTGCTTGGGGGGTTTTATCATCTTTTCCTCTTCCTTCTATTTGCTTTTCCCAGATTGCTTTCGTAGAATACAGCCAGCACCCTGGCTCAAATATTTATTAGGATTAGACAATTAAGAATCTCTAGAAACATTAGCAAGGAAAAAAAGAAACCATTCTGCTTGAAACCTTCTGTTTCTTCCTGATTCAACCATATGCCAATAATTAAACTATCATAAAGTAGTAGTTGTCAAGAAAGGAAGCAAACAAGTGGAAATCTAGTTTCAAAGCATGTAAGATATGCAATATTTGAGGTCCTGTGCACAGTAGTGGAACACGGTTGGGCTGCACGAGTAACTTGGGTTAGCAGAAGGAACACTGTAAAGAAAAGAGATGCTTGATCTGCATCATGAAGCAGTAAAGATTTGTAAGAGGTTCAAGCAGAGGGAGGAACAAGTATAAGGTATGGAGAAGAGCACGGAGCAGACAACTGCAATTGGTGAGACATCAATAACAGGTTGTAGAATATCCTCGTTGAGCATGCAAGCTTCCTGAGATCAATCTAGCTTTACTAGTCACTACCTGTGATGTTGGGTAAGTGCCTATTTTCTCTGAGCGACTCTTTTTGTCCATAGAATAGGGATATTTATTGCATGCATCCTATTCCGACACAATGGCCCCATCTACATCCCTCCAACATGCTAGAAAAACTCTTTCCTAGGGGTCTTTGCTCTTGCTCTACTCTGACATGATGGCTACGTGGCTTGCTTCACTTTGGGACTTCCCTTCTCTCTTTTCTAATAGCTTTATTGAGGTATAATTGATTGAATGTATTTAAAGTGTAATTAATGACATGTTTTGACATATGAACACACTAAAATCTAACCATAATCAAGACAACAGTATTTCCATCACCTCCAAAAGTTTCTCTGTCTTTTTCTAATCCTTCTGCCTGCCACTCCTCCACATTCGTAGACAGCATCTTATCTGCTCTGTCATACAGTTGAGATTATATTTTCTAGAACTTTATACAAATATAATTGTACACTATGGACTTTATGTCTAGAAAATTTCATTCCTCATATATGTTTGAGATTCAACTATGTTTTTGGCTTATCAATAGTTTCTTCTTTTTTTCTTACAGTGAAGCCATCCTACAAATATAGTTCTTTCTCTTTTATTGAAAAGTAGTATTTCATTGTTCAGGCTTATCATAATTTGATTATCCATTAACCAATTGATGGATATTTGTTGGTTTTTTCAGGTTTTTCGCTATTTTGAATACAGCTGCTTTGAACATTCGTGTAGAAAACTTTTTAAAAACATTTGCATTCATTACTCTTTGCAAATATTTAAGAATGGAATGGCTGTGTCATACGGAAGTATACGTTTACTTTTTAAGAAACTGCCTAATTATTTTCTAGTGTTTGAATGTACCATTTTACACTCCCAGTAGCAGAATACAGCAGTTCTGGTTGCTCCATGGCCTTGCCATCGTGTAGTATGGTCAATCTTTTTAAATTTTATGTACAATATAATGGTATCTCATTGCGGATATAAACCATTAAACTAATGACTAATGATGTTAAGCATAGTTTCATGTGTCAACTTTCCATTATTATGTCTTATTTGGAGAAGTGTCTGTTCAAATCTTATTACAAAATTGTTTTCTTATTATTGGGTTTTGAGAGTTACTCATGTATTTTGGATCTAATTCTTCATCAGATATATGAATTGCAAATACTTTTTCCCAAGCTATGGCTTCTCTCTTCATTTTCCTTTAGTGCCTTTCAATGAGCAGAAGAGTAGAAATTCACAATTTTGATCGAGTCCAATTTATATTTTCTAACGGATCACAATTTTGATATTATATTTTTAAAATATTTGTCTAATCTAAGATCACAAATATTTCCACCTAAAAGTGAAAGTATTCTCTCAAGTTTTGTATTTTTAGCTTTTATAATTGAGATTTGAGCCTTTGATGATTGTGAGATGGGTTTTTCTCTTTATTGTATTTTGATGATATGAATCAAAGTTATTTTTTGCATATGAATATTCAATTAACTAAAAACACAGCCCTTTTTTCTATAGAATTAGATCTATTATTGTGTTTAAGATCAGTTTACTGTGTGTGTCGGTGTTTTTCTGGGCTTTCTATTCTTTTCCGTTGATTTATTTATCTATCTTCATGCAAATACCACATTATCTACATTATTGTAACTTTAGAGTAAGTTTGAAGTCAGACAATGTAAGTTGTCCAAGTGTTTTCTTTATCAAAATAGTTTTAGGTATTATAGGTTCTCCATATTTCTATATGAGTTTTAGAATGAGTTTGTCAATTTCTAAAAGAAAGCATGTTGTGATATTCATTATGACAATTTTGGAACTACAGTCAATTGGAGGAGAAGTGACATCTTAATATCGTGTCTTTTGATCCACAAACAAGGTTTATCTGTCCATTTTCTTAGGTTTATATAATTTTTCTCAGCAAAGTTTTGTACTTTTCACTGTAAAGGTCTTACACATCCTTTGCCATATTTATTACTAACTGTCTTATATTTTTGGTACTATAATTGGTATTTTTAGATAAAAGTTCTGATTGTTAATTGCTAGTATGAAAAAATACAAATGATTTTTAAACGTTGATCTTTTTTTCATTCAACATTGCTAAGCCCACTTAATACCTCCAGTAGCTATTTTATAGATTCCATTAGGTTTGCAAAATAGGTGATCATGTCATCTACATTTATACTCATGAAGGATATTGTTACGTAGTTTTCTTTTAATGTCTATGTCTAGTTTTAGTATTAGAGTAATGCTAGCCCCACAGAAGTTTAGAAATAGTCCCCATTCATTTTTTCTGAAAAGAGTTTGTGTAAAATTGGTATTATTTCTACATTAAATGTTTGTAAAAATTCCCAACTGAAGCCATCTGGGCATGCAGTTTTCATTGTGAGATAGATTTTTAACTAGAAATATAATTCCTTTAATAGATATAGGGCCATTGAAGTTATCTATTTACTTTTGAGTGAGCATTGGTTGACTGTGTATTTTATTTTATTTTTATAGAATTAGAAGGTATAAGTGCAAGTTTTGTTACATGAATATGTGTAGTCTGTACATTTTAATAAATTTGTCTATTTCATCAGTTTTCAACTATATTGGCATAGAGTTGTTTATAATTAACTATTTTTTATTATATACAGAATCTGTGGTTGTATCACTGCTCTTATTCCTGATATTGGTAATTCCTGTCTTTTTTTTTCTTTTTGATTGATCAGACTGGCTAGAGAATTATTAATTTTATTGAATCTCTGAAATAACCAGTTCTTTATTCTATTGAATTTTCTCTCTTGTTTTTGTATATTCTATTGCATTTATTTTTACCCTGTTTCTTTCATCTGCTTACTCTGAGTCTATTTGTGCTTCTTTTTCTAATCAGTTAATGCACAAACTAGGGTCTTCAATTTGTGACTTTTCTTGTTGTTCAATATAGACACTTAGTGGGTTTTAATTTTAATGAACTTCAATTTTTGTGATATTCTAATTTTCTTAATTTACGGCCTGGAATATGGTTTTTCATGGTAATATTTTCATATCTACTTGAACATCTTTGCTGCTTTTTTGTGAGGTCTTTTCTGCATGTCATTTTGATCAAACTGGTTGAAAGAGTATTTTGGTCTCCTCCATTTTTGCTGTTCTAGTGTCTACATGCTTGATCAATTATTGGCAGATGAGTATTGATCTCCAGTAATAATCGCGAATTTGTTTATTTGTCCTTGCAGGTCTCTCAGTGTTGTTTATGTATTTTGAATTTGTTATTAGGTGTTTAATCATTTAGAACTGTCATATTCTTTTATTGAACTGAACATTTTATTATTAGGAAATGATCCTTGTTTTTCCTAGGAATATGTCTTGCTTTTGAGTCTACTATGCTTAATATTAATAAACCCACTCTACGTTTCTTGTGATTAATGTTACCTATGTATATCTTCTTCTATCCTTATACTTTTGAACTCATTTTCCTTATATTCCTTTGTACCAACCTAATATATATATAAATCATATATAAATATATATAGCAACATGGTGGACTTACACCTTACAATATCCACAATTATTTAACAATATTGTAAGGTTTAAATCCACCATGTTGCTATCTGTGTTCTATTTATTCTATTAGTGCTTTGTTCCATTTTTCATTCTTATCTGCATTTAAAAATATGGAATATATTTTATGATTCCATTTTATACCCCTTGTTGGCTGATTAGCTATAGTGTTTTGTTTTATTTTAGTGGAAACTTTAGGGGATATAGTATACATTTTTAACTTCTCATAGGCTACATAGGCTAACTTTAATTGATACGATGCCACTTCACATGTAGTATAAGGACCTAACTAGCTTGCTAAGTAGAAATACAAAAAATATAACAAATGTGTATATTTCCATAGAGTCTTCTAAATAAATAATATTTCAAATATATAAACTTTTTTAGAATTGCTTTTATTACAATTATGATCTTGAATTAATATTTTCCTTGACTTCTAGAAGGCTCTAGGGATAGATAGATTGTGTGAATATATACACATATATATGAATTCTGTGAGAATCAAAATGTCTTCATAAGACCATGCTATTAAAGTGAAATTTTACCCTCTACTATTTGCTGTTTTGGTGATTTTAAAATTAAATATTATGACTCCTAGCTAGATAGGGGCTATTGGTTGTAGACAGCAATACTTCCAAGTAAAAAATGACATTTCATAGACTGCCTTCGAAGATAGAGATGATCCTAGGAATTCTTCTAAAGTAGTTATGATAAGAAGGCTTTTTCCAAATAAGCTCCTTAAAAGGGAGTAAATTTCAGTTAGCAGAAGCTCTCTTTCACCTCTTGAACTTCCTCTTTTACGCTGTCTAAATGCAGATAAAGAGGCTAAAACTCGAGCTTCATCCTGTCACCATGAAGGAAAAGATTAGTGACTTTCAGAGACCTCAGCCTGACATTGTAAAGTGGCCAAATCGCCATCAGCAGAGAACACCTGCTCCAGATATTTGTTCAGCAAGAAAAAGAAACTCTTAAGTAGATTAAGTGACTGTCATTTTTGTTTGCTCTCTATGCAGTCTAAGTTCTAAATGGTATTCCAAGGTAAGCTTCTATCGGCAAATCAGAGAGAATAATTCATGCATATGTCTGATTAACAGACATTAAGAGTAAAAAATAACAATTGTCTCCCAGAATTCCTTCTCCCTAATTACTTAGAGGACTTGAATGTGGAGATTATAAGGTACTTTTGAGTGTTCTGGGTTAGGAAATCGAGTGGATGGTAGTGACATTAACAAAACAGAAAATATTTTAAATTTGGAAGGGATGTCATAAAATGCAAATCTTAAATATTATGTTTTTAAATTCAGTGTAAAAAATATTACTGGTGAAATGATTATTTGTATTTTGTGTTATTCCCTGGTGCGAAAGTTTCATTTTCTTTTTTAATAGTTGTCAATGTTTTTTAAACTAATATAGATAAATGATTGGTTTTTCCATGAAACACAGAATTTTCCACAAATATTTGGTAATATTATAGGAAGATTTATAAAAATTAAATATTTTTTATGACAAGAGTGCCAAAAAATATTTTTAAAGTTTTTCAAAAACTCTTATCTTGGCCACCCAATGAGATTGATGCATCTCTCTGGATTTTCTCCTTCCTAATGAATGCCACTAGCTTTACTAAACTGAGCAGATGCTGCCCTTTCTTAGTAAACAGACTGCCAGTGTTAGCTGGACAGCAGCTGCGTACGGAATGTGAAGGTTTACCAGCTCACTCCCTCAGGATAATTCTCCATAGACTTCTCGATGCACACAGAAAAAAACACAGGGCTCCCTAAATGATCAGGCCTTGCTGCCCTTTCAAACCCCCATCTTGTTATGTTCTTCCTTACTCATTGAGATCTAATATTTCTGTCCGGCTTTCACTCTTGTGAGTACAGCATACTCTTATTGCCTTAGGGCCTGTCGCTTGCTGCAGCTGCTGTTTGAGACATTCTTCCCCTTGCTTTCTGTCTGACCAAGGACAGTTTAACCTCCAGCTCTCAGCATCAATGCCCTTTTGTTAGACGTTTCGCTGGTGACGCTTCATTATATATTTCATCCTCTCTCACCTTCAGTATTCTCTTCTACAGCATTTTTTAATCTTTTCATTCATCAATTGCAATTTATAATTGCATGAATACGCTGTGTCATGTGGGCAGGGACCACATTTGTTTTGGTCACCCCTCTGTACTAAGGAGATGCTGTGTTGATTAGAAAATAAGCATAACTCCAGCAGTACATATGTGTGAGATGATTAGTGCGTTATTATTATACTTGTGGAATACCGCCAATAAATACCTATTTGAATTAATACATTTTATAAGTTTATTATTTTGATCTTATTATAATAATAAACAATAATTTTGTCTTATTTCTTTTTTAAAGATAGAACTACTGCCTTGCAGTTAATGATAAAGTAAATCTAAACAATTCAATTTTCCATAAATGTAGTATGTATTTCAAAACAGTGAAATAAAATTATATGTTGAGAACATTGTTCTTCTTAGTTTCTATTATCATGTAAAGTAGACAATAATGCATTATTTGCTTTGAGATTATGGCCAATAATGAAATATTACATCAACTTTAGATGTCATTTGGAAAAAAACAGTAGTTAAAAACAGAATGTGAAATTGGAGTGTGTGTCATTGTTTTTAAGAAAAAAGATTGCATTACAGACTCAGCAAAATATTAAAAGTTTTATTTTAATATTTTCAACTCAAAGAAATAATTAACCATAGGAGAAAACTTATTGTAATTATTATTTTTGCTGACATTAGGAGACAGATTTCTGAGAATAAGAATGCTAGAAATTTAAAGGAATCAATTTTTCTAATAATACTGGTTTAAATTCCACAGCTATGATGAGCAAAATAATTTTTGAGATTGGGTGTTGTATATATATGTGTATATATACATATTTATGTATATTTATGTGTATACACACACACACACACATATATATAAATATATTGGGTTATTAAAACCTAAAACTATGTTTCCTTTTAACTACTATAATAACCAACTAAGTGATTTTACTTGTTTGCTATAATTGTGTGATTTGGGGTCGGCTGGCTTGGGGAGTCTAACAACCTCAGTAGTAAAATGTTCATGAGTGTTACCCATATAATAATCATTGTTGCTGAATCAAGTGTTCGTCTGCTTTGATAACACTGTCTACAAGAGTATCTCCCGGAACTTTCAGTGTCCTATATATGGTTGAACCCAGGTAACTAAATTGGGGTTTGAGATTCACAAAAAGGTTGCAAAAATCATAGAGAATTTGCACTTACCAATCTTCCACAAATGTTAACATATCACAAAGCCATGATATATTTGTCAAAACTAGGAGATTTACCTTAGGACTGCACTCTCAAATAAATAAACTGAAGACTGCATTCAGATTTTACGAATCTGAATTTTTCAGTTTTCCCAATCAGGATATCCCATTGCATTATTCATCATTTTCTAGTCTGTGACTGTTTTTTATTCTTTCCTGGTTTTTCATAATTTTGACATTTTTGAGGAGTACTATTCAGGTATTTTGTTAGTGTGTTCTTTAATTTGAGTTTATATAAACTTTCTCATTATTAGACTAGGATTATGCTTTTGGGGGAAGAGTACTACAAAAGAGAAGTGCTCTTATTATTACATGTTATCAGGAGACATGTGATGTCAACATGCATTATCACTAGTAAAGTTAACTGCAATCACTTGATTAATGTAATGTCTGCCAGGTTTCTCCACTGTAAAATTAGTAGATTTTTTTTTCCTTGTCATACCCAATTATTTGAAAACAACTCAAATGCAGCCAACAATCAAAATAAGGGAAGTTACTCAAAATCTTTTAGGTGAAGTAGTAGCAACAAATATTTGTAATTCTTTAAAGACGCTTCGTTTCCTTGCCTCTATTTAATTATCTACTCATATATTTATAAAGTAAGGATTTAGGGATATTTACTTTAATCTTTGAATAATATTCAGTTTATTTTTAGATATTGTCTGAAGCATTCCACTAGAATGTAAGTTTCATGAAGGCAGAGATCTCATTTATCTTGCCATCACCGTAACTCTGAGGCTTTAAATAATTTCTGGCACAGGATAAACATTCAATAAATATTGGTGAATGAAAGATGAAATAATATAAAATGTATATTTTTATGATAACTTTTACTCACCCTTCTTCATCCTTTAATTAAAACAGGAATGGACTTGAGGAAACCAAAGAATTTTTAACACACTCAATCATTATGTCCAGTGGAAAAATGTGAGATGTCTGTTTTGATGCTTTCACATCAAATATTTGGGGGGACTTTACAATCTTGGCAAAGAATCCTAAAGAAATTTGGCCAATGTAAACAGAAATTTAGCTTCAATCTAGCAATAATGGTAGACTGAGTATCTTACTGAGATTTGCACTAACTCAATACAACCTACCCAGAGAATGGTACAAATGGCAGAGTTCCATGAATAACAGTCATGTGAATTACTGATGTTTTCTTACCTTCCACACAGTAGCCCATACATCCCTGAGTTGGTTGTAGTAAGTATACAAAAAAGTTCCCACAGTTTCTTACAGACACTGGGATTTGAAAGAGACAGCAGTCTTTTGTAGTGCTGAACAAAAACTGCCATGTTGCACAAGCTGTCAATTGCTTGATCTCCCCAGGAGATGGCAGTGTTTCTGAATCTCTCAGAGACAGCCAGATGGGGGCCTGAGTTCCACAATGGTTCATCTTTTGCCGCAGAGAAAACAAAAGTTGAAAATTCAATTTATTTTCATCCATTGTTGATATATCAACTTTGCATTTTATTCTAATCAACCCTTAAAATATCATTAATCATTAAACAAATTATAGTTGCACCTGTTCTATACAAGGAAAAGTAGTTTTAAAGAATACTAAATTTAAGAGTAGACATCTCATAATTAATATACTCATTCAATTAAACATTCAATGTAAATATTAATACATTTATTCCATTCATTACATTTGCATTGTAAACAAGGGAAATTAAATCTCAGATACCTTACTAAAATAGCTGATACATTCTAAAATAAGACAAGTCAATCTGAAGTTATGTTAACACATAACACAAAGATAAACTGATCTTGGAAAGCTCCTGCAAAATTGCTTGAAATAGTATGTACAAGAAGTTAATGCATAGTTCAGGAGGCAATAAAATTGGGGAGAAGGAAGGTATTGCTCAAAATCTGGTGATGGAAAAATTGTTTAGTAATTTAGAAATAATACAGTTTGGCAGGGTGCGGTGGCGCATGCCTGTAATCCCAGCACTTTGGGAGGCTGAGGTGGGCGGATTGCCTGAGGTCAGGAGATCGAGACTATCCTGGCTAACATGGTGAAACCCCATCTCTACCAAAAACACAAAAAAATTAGCCGGGTGTGGTGGCGTGCGCCTGTAATCCCAGCTACTCGGGAGGCTGAGGCAGAGGAATTGCTTGAACCAGGGAGGTGGAGGCTTCAGTGAGCTGAGATCGCACCACTGCACTCCAGCCGGGGTGACAGAGCGAGATTCCATCTCAAAAAGAAAAAAAAAAAAAAAAGAAAGAAAGAAATAATAAAATTTAAACCTCACTTGAAGTCATTTATCAAAATCCTTTTCAGATGAAAAATAGAATTAAATAGAAAAATAACCCAGGAAAAATAAGAAGAAACTAGGTATGACTTGGGAAGAACCAGGGCCCTTACTAAATGCATGATCTTGGACAAGGCACTCAACATCCTTCTCTTTTATATTAGGTGGAAGTAGCACCATAGTGAGTACATAGGTGGAAGTGCCATAGTGAGGTATAGATAAAGTAATGTATATAATGCAACTTCTACATAGTAATGGCTCAAAAATCGTTAGCCAGGTTATAATTCTTGTCATTATTTCTATGCTGAAAAGCAAAGGAAAAACATAAAGAAAATATTGATATATATGATTGAATTATAATTTTAAAAATATAAGATTAAAGTTAAATAATAAAGTTATATGTAAATAGTACTATATTAATTGTGTTATATTTATGTATAATTATACTATATTTGTTATTTTATTTTAACCATGTAATATTATCCATTTAAAAACTCTAAGACTACAAATGGGCAAAATGTACAAATAGGTAATTCACAAAAGAAACACAAATGCCTAATAAATACATAAGAATATTCAGTATTGCAAAAGGTATTTTTATGTACTGCTATTGGAATTAAAAATTATCACTATGTTTTAAATGAACAACTATATGTGTCAAAAGCCTCAAAAAGACTTTAACCATTACTAATTTAACTTATAAAAATCAATCTTACTAAAGACACTAAAATTAAAACAATAATTACATGCACATTTGCTAACTGCAGAATTACTTATTATAGCAAAATCCTGAACGTCCACACATATGGTGATGGTTTAAATAAATATGATACATGTATGACATAATATTATTTTCAAAAATTATAAAAATGACTCTATAATAATAGGAAAATGATAATGCTATAACTGTAACTGGAAAAGAATAGCATGTTTTTCAATTGAACATATAACATGAACATTACAAAATATAAATAAGATAAAACAATAGCAAAATGTTAATAACGATAGTTATGACTGTGTGGATAGATTATGAGGAAATGTTGTTCCATTCCTGTTCTTTATTTCCTAAGCTTTATGCAATGTATAAGCATTATTTAAAACATAACAAATAGTAATTTATGTAAGTCCAGGTGTATTAACCTGTAGAGAAAAAGAATCTATTGATTTCCTGGTTGAATACTTTAAAGTCTTAGTACAGAAATGGAATGAGAGGGTGGGGATAGGGAACATTTCCTCCTGGAGCACAGCCTGCTCAGGTTAGCTGATCTCCAGGAAAACAGCCAAGGAAACTGTTTCACCTATACATTCGTGTGAGGTTCTAGAAACAATTATAGCTAAATCAGCCTTAAGAGAAAAACACAAATATTTTTAAATGTGGTGAAGTTCCTCCAATTTTCTCAAACTTTTCTTTTAAATTCTGAATTTTTTTTTAGTTCCTTACAAATGAAGTGTCACAAAAGTGACTAATGAGCAAATAAACAAAAAAGAGATAATGAGACTTAGCCACAATGCCACACATTAAAATTAAACATTGTTAAAATTTCAATGTCTTTCCAGAGATCTTTTTACATTAGTGCTTAAAAAGGAAAATGATTCCTGCGTCTGCAGTATTTATAAAATGTGAATAACAATAAGGAAAACAAGCCTTTTGCTAAGACATAATCTTATATGATGCGATCTCTCTCCAGGGGCCAATGGTAGCTGCATGACATCTAGGTTAAAAGAAAATCAACTTTAAGAATGAACTCACACCCAATAAGTGTATAATTATATAGGGTAAAATTGTGAGTGATGATGAACACTTTAGTAATTTGAGAAGCATGACACAGACATATGTCTTCAATAATACAATGCCTCTATTAGCTACCTATCACAACTGAACAGCTATTTATGCAGAACTCACTTGGGAAACCAGTCAGCTGAGAAAGATTGTGATAAGGGAGAAGGTCAGGTACATGGCTTTGGTCATGCGACTCATGCTTAGTGTCTGTGTCCACATCTTTATAATGAAGTAACACTAGCTACCTAAAAGCATCACTGAGAGAACTAGTGAGTTTACATATGCAATAATGTCCACAAGTGCAGGGAATTTATAAGCTGCAAAATAAATGTCAGATTAAAACCCTTCTTACCATTTTAATCATATAACTTAGGATGCTGAGTTAATGGGCTTAGTGTTTTGACAGATTTAGACTTAGTCTCATTCCTTAGATCATGTGGCTAAAAATGTGGTATCAATAATAAGAGTTGAACTGAAAGGATAACTGGTCAAAGTACGATAAGTAGAAATAGTGTCTATTTCATGACAGTATCATTAGATGAATGGGGACTATGAATGAATTAGGGGAACTTGCATTTGAAAATCATGCCAAGGATAAGTAGAATTGTCAATAGAAATTCAGAGTGGCTTGGATAAGTAATGCAAGATAGCTGAGGGACAACCCAAGAAATCACACTTTATGTTTCTTCTTCTGCTTATTTTTTGAAGCATTTTGGAAGAAAAGGTATTTGTCAAATGAAATAAGAATGAAAGAAGCCACTTGGGCTAGTTCACTATACAAGACAATGCTATGATCACAATCATATCGTGTTGTAAAAAGAGTGAACGTTATGTAAAGTTAAGTTGCAAAAAAAAAAAAAACACATCCGATGTGAGTTCATGTACAAAATCTTTTTAATTTTGTCCATTTAAACCTGATGTGTTTGAAAGACGTATGCTTATATATTCACAAGTATAAAGAAGAAAAGGTATGTTGGTTGCACACATCTGGGGTTTGAGGAGAGAGATTCAGTGAGATAAGGCCATATGCCTCCAGAGTATTGAATGTGCTGCAGGTACACTGTCTTTCAATTGTGATCAGAAAATACCTAGAGATTTCACTGCCAGGCTGAGTTCTTATTAGTCTTAGAATAGGAGGTGCTGAGCCTGTAAGTTTTACTCCACCAGTTAAGAAATGTAGTGACAGGTAACAACTGACAAAAACAAGCACTTTAGACACACAGTATTTTACTATTTGCAGGTAATACAGCTAAGCACCTGAGCCCTGGAAAACGACTGCCTGTATTCAAAACTCAGCTTTTTGACCTGCTACCTGTGACTGTAAGAGCACTATGCCCAAGAATATATGTTTTCTGCACTGTTTGATGGAAATAATGATGATAGATTATATCCTACAGTTGTAAACTTTTATACAAGATATTGTCGGTGAAAGTGTTTCTGGACTGCATGGAGCATGACATTAACAATTACTATTATTATTAGACTAGGTAATGTGGGAATAGTCTTTCAGATTAACTCAATACAAAATTAAAACAACATTTTAGCATGAGAAATAAGCTGGTTGTAAAAAGATACAATTCTCATATGAAAAACACATAAGGAAAATAACATGTAGTACTTAGGGAGTTGACATACCTCAACACATTTGGTTGGCATCTCGGCAGGTCTGTCAAAGATGAGAAATCTATACCATCCGGGGGAGAGGGAATGGTCACATATTAGGTCTTGAACAGCTGACTGCTGGAGGTGCCATGAGTCCAAATGGACACTTCTATAAGGACTCCGAAGAAACTGGTGTCCCCCAGGAGAGCACTCCTGAGCTAGTATGGAAAGACAGGTGTTTTTATGTAATGTGTTTTGTTTGTTGACATAGTTCGGTCCTCAATTAAAATTGATTCCCAAAACAAAAAATAAAGCAAATAAACTCATTATTGCACATAAAGACTCTGAAATGTCAGGGTCTCTTAGTAAGTCATAAATGACTTAATTAACTTGCATATTTCATAAATGCAATAAACAAATCAACAAAACTCTTTAGAATGTACTTTTGAAACACTTAAGCTTTAAGAACTTTATTTTCATTTAATTCGAACAACCAATAGAGCTGGCTGCTCTTGAGTTAGGATGTCAAGTCACAGGACCTACAAGGATTTCTCTTGGGCCTGGTCCTCTGGATTTGAATATCGCCATTGTTTCTCTACAACCAGTTTCTCCCAAAGTAGCCACATGCCTAAAAAATTCTATTTCTGCCAAATCATGGAATGCAACAAACTGAACTAATCTTTTAATGCTAACTCAACAGGTGTGAAATGCTTTCAAACTAAAGTTTCCTGCATTCTTGGATGCAGAAAAACATTAAAAAATTTTAAAGTTATTTTCCAAAGTTTTGGAAGTATGCCTACTAAGCACAGGAAAACGAATGGGATGGAGGGGAGCAGGTTTGAAGGGGAAACAAGAAAAGCCCATGGCGAAAGGGAGAATTCTTTAGTCTTTTTTAGGAAACCTTTTATCTGAGCAGTCTTTGGCCTGTACGATACTTTTTCCATAAATCCACAGAGGCCGAACAAAAAGCTCCACTTTCCAGCACTAAAAGTGGAGAGAAGAGCAGGCAGTGAAACAGTTATCCTAAAATGTAACTCTTGTTTGAGGCTCCTGTGCTCCCAAATTACCCAAATAATAAGCACCACAAGGAACTGTCTGTATTTGAATACCAGAGTATCTTGTTGGCACAGTTGATAGAAAATCTTCGAATACTTATATTATATTTATTGATGGAAAACACTGTAATAAAGATGGCATCTATGAAACAGAAAGGTGAAAGAAACAATTCAGTCACTAAAAATACCTCATTGTGGAAAAACCTTATCTAACTAAAAAATTATCAAATACTTATTATATAATTCTAAATTACAGAAGTATTTATAAATCAAAATCAATTTCTCAACTTTAATAAGAAGAACAAAAAATCAGAGATACTAATTTACAAGTGGATCTCACAAGTGTAGCCTATGAAAAATAAGTCATTATAATTAGAATTATATTTCTGCTTTTTATTTTGTTTGTAGTTATGGCAATTAAACTATACAAAGATATTATTTTCCAAATGATCTCTCTACAGAATTTTTTTTAGTACAAGATATTGGAAGTCAACACAAAAGGCTCCTCTTTCTTTTTGTCTCTAAATCCTCCGTAGTTGTTAACTTCCCAAAAGGCTCCGATGTCAACACGAAATAAGTATTTTATAAAATATGTGTAGATAGGCGTCAAGGGATGTGCTATCATTTCATCTAATTTTACAATATCTCTAATACCCTTCAAAACAAGGACATTGCACCTGGTTAGAATCTTTTTAAAAAGAGATTTTGAAAGATATTCCTAATAAGGTGTGCATAAATTATTAAAATGTTTTCTCTGATCTCTTTTCTACAACAGAATTTTGTCTTGGGAAAAAAAATCAATAACTCCATCTTTATTTTGTGTAGTATTCCTCCTTACTCAGCACCTTTGTAGTTCTTACATTTCTTCTGGTTTAGCTGCTTTGATAATTGTTTCCTAATACAAAGCCGAAAATGTAAGATGTGTAAAAGAAATCACTGCTTGACATCGACGACATTAGAGAATTGTGTAATATTTAACTCAAAATTTTATTTACTTTTACTCAATATTTATCTTATAAGATAATTTTAAATTCATATATTTTATATCTATTATTTCATAACTTTTTTCTAAAAATCTACTTACCTCATTTACAGTGTTCAAGGATTATATAGAAAGTTTAGAAATCTTATTAGCAATAATCAAGCATCATTTTCAAAATTTTATTCCAACCTTAGCTCTAGAATGCATGATATAGTTAAGTGAGGATTATATTGATGGCTTGGGCTCTCATTTGAGGATCTGAGGACTATGCTCAACAAATACTAAAAGAATAGCTCTACAAGCCCATCTCATTCATCAGTCAAGTTCATGGCATGATATACAGAGCTTTCTGGCAAACTGACAATATAACTTTTCCCCTCAAAAAAAAGTAGATATAAAATATACATTAAAATTTATACTTCTATTTATCCTGACTTCTTCCTGATATTATTTAAGAAAGTTGGGTAATATATAATAGAATTTACAGTACTTGAATTTCATATACTTTGGAAGAATGTGTCAAGTTAGAAATAATAGATCCATAGTGATAGCATATGCAAATAATTTCCTTTTTTTATTTCTATATATGAGGTAACCTGTAATAGATTATTTTCCAGTTTAATGTAATGACCAACCTGTATTAGATTATTTTCCAGTTTAATGTAATGACCAAGACTAGAATTCTTCAAAATTCAGAACTGGTTAATAAACAATATATTAAGAAGCCAAATAAATCATTTTATTTTTAAGAGATAAACATGCATAACCCTTGGTGACAGGTACTTCATAATAACTGAATTTTGCAATTATAAAATCTTCTGTATATTATCCTACAGGAATTCCTACAGGAATTTCAAGTTTTTTTTAGTCTTTAAAATCTTATAACTTCTTCAAAGATTTGAGAAAGAGAAAAAACACTTTTGATCCCCAAATGTAATGAGAAATAAAAACTAATTTAGTTTCTGACATTCAAAATAGAATTTTGTTGGAAAATCATTCCATACTCATGGATTAGAAGAATCCATTGTCTGCCAGATGTGGTGACTCACGCCTGTAATTCCAGCACTTTGGCAGGCCAAGAGGCCAAGGTAGGTGGATCACCTGAGGCCAGGAGTTGGAGACCAGCCTGACCAACAAGGAGAAACCCCATCTCTACTTAAAAAAAAAAAATACAAAAATACAAAATTAGCCAGTTGTTGTGGTGCATGCCTGTAATCCCAACTACTCAGGAGGCTGAGGCAGGAGAATCGCTTGAACCCAGGAGATGGAAGTTGCAGTTGGCCAAGGTCGTGCCATTACACTCCAGCCTGGGCAACAAGAGTGAAACTCTGTCTCAAAAATAAAATCAAACAAATGAAAAAGAATCAATGTCATAAAAATGGCCATATGCCCTAAGCAATCTAAAGAATCAAGACTATTTCTATGAAACTACCAATGTTGTTTTTTACAAAATTAGAAAAAAAAAAAAAACTATTCTAAAATTCGTATAGAGCCAAAAAAAGTGTCCCAATAGCAAAAGCAATCTTAGGCAAAAAGAATAAAGCCTGAGGCATTACATTACCCAACTTCATACTATATTATAAGGCTACAGTAACTAAACATCATAGTAGTCATTCAAAAACAGACACACAGACCAATGGAACAGAATAGAGAACATAAAAATAAAGCTACACACCTACAGCCATCTGATCTTTGTCAAAGTCAACAAAAATTAACAATGGGAAAAGGACTCCCTATTCAATAAATGGTCCTTGGATAACTGGCTAGCAATAGGCAGAAGAATGAAACTGTACCCCTACTTTTCACCATATGCAAAAATTAACTTAAGATGGATTAAAGATTTAAATGAAAGACCTCAAACTTTAAAAATCCTAGAAAAAAACCCTAGGAAGTACCTTTCTGGACATGGGCCTTGGCAAAGAACTTATGACTAAGTTCTCAAAAGCAGTTGCAAAAAATCTAAAAATTAACAAGTTCGACCTCATTAAAGAGTTTCTCCACAGCAAAATAAACTATCAATAGAGTAAACAGACAACCTACAGAATGGGAGAAAATATTCAACCTACAGAATGGGAGAAAATATTTGAAAAAGGTCTAATATCCAGAATCTATAAGGAACTTAAATAATTCAACAAGAAAAAATAACCCCATTGAAAAGTGGGCAAAAGACATGAACAGATGCCTCTCAAAAGATGACATACAAATGGCCAGCAAACATATGAAAAAATGCTCAACATCACTAATCATCAAAGAAACGCAAATAAAAACCACAATGAGGTATCACCTTACACCAGTCCGAATTACTATTATTAAAAAGTCAAAAAACAACAGATGTCAGTGACGCTGTGGGGAAAAGGAACATTTATACACTGTTGGTGGGAATGTAAATTAAATCAGTCACTATGAAAAGCAGTTTGGAGATTTCTCAAAGAACTGAAAAAAGAACTATGATTCAACCCAGCAATCCCATTATGGGTATATGCCCAGGGAAAATAAATTATTCTACCAAAAACACACATGTACTGGTATGTTCATCCCAGCACTATTCACAGTAGCAAAGACATGGAATCAGGATGGTGCCCCATCAACAGTGAATTGGATAAAGAAAATGTAGTATACCTGAAACTGGTCCAATTGTCCCACAGAACTGATGTTTATGGTTTCTTTTGAATAAACATAGAAATTGACCCTCCCAGTCTTAAAACTTCAGAAAGTTTACAACTGTCTTATCTGAGTTCCTTTCTCAGGAAACCAACCATCAGGCCTCCCAGATGGTATCAAGGAACTGAAACTTACCAGATTACCACATCTGGTAAATGAGATTCCAAACCCCTACCCATCATGATTGCTTAACTGATCATCAGCTTCCTGTTGACCAACTCATCTTCCTTATTCCTCCTTAATTCCTGTATTCCTCCCTAATTCCTGTATTCCTACATGCAGCTATATTTCTTCCCTGCTATATAAACCCAATTTTAATCAGTCAGAGAGATGGATTTGAGACTGATCTTCCATCTCCTCAGCTGGAGCACCCTATAAAGCCCTCTTGCTTAGCAATACTCATTGTTTCAGTGATTGGCTTTTTGTGCAGGATATAGACTAAGCCCCTGGCATTTCAGTAATACATATACACCATGCAGCACTATGAAGCCATAAAAAAGACTAAAACATGTCCTTGGCAGCAACATGGATGCAAACGCAGGCCATTATCCTAAATAAATTAATGCAGAAACAGAAAACCAAATACTGCATGTTCTCGCTTATAAGGGCAAGCTAAACATTGGGTACCCACGGACATAAAGATGGGAACAATAGACACTAGGTACTACTGAAGGGGGAAGGAAGGAAGAGAGTAATGGTTGAAAGACTACCTAATGGGTACTATACTCACTATCTGGGTGACAATATCATCCATACCTCAAACCTCAGCAACATGCGATGTACCTTTGTAACAAATCTGCACATGTACTCCTTGAGAATCTAAAATAAAAGTTGAGATTTTTTTTAAAAAAATAGAATTTTAGGTTCTTCAGCAACACAGTGGTTGAAAAGCAAGGGAAAATAGAGTGACTAGTTTGCTAAATCACTTTACATTGGCTTTCTTTACATATCAAAAGACAAACTGAGGTCCTCTTCTGCACACAATTAGATTGAAAGTAAAAGGGCAGAAAATAATATATCCTACAAGCAGCAACCAGAAGAAAGGCAGTATGGCTGTACTACTATCAAACAAAGAAGAACTTGAAACGTAAAAGTCTTACCAGAGATAAGAGGGACACTTTATAATGATAAAAGGGTCAATCCGTGAGGAAAAATAAAGCAATTGTAAACATAACTGAACCTAATAACAGAGCACTGAAATATGTGAAGCAAAATCCAGCAGAAACTCAGGGAAAAAATACACATTTTAACAATAATAATTGGAATCTTTAATATCCCACTTTCAATATCAATTTTAAAAACAGGCAGCATAATAAATATAAATTAGAACAACAACATAAACCAACTTGACCTAGCAGACATCTATAAACACTATTCCTAAAAATATCAGAATAGAAATTTTCCCCAAGTGCACATGGAATATTCGCCAAAATAGACAATCTGTTAGACAGTAAAACAAGCCTTGATAAATCTAAACAGAAAGCTGGGCATCGTGGTATGTTCCTATAAATCCAGCTACTAGGGAGGTTGACGTGGGAGAACTGCTTCAGCCCAGGAGTTCAAATCCAGCCTAGGCAACATAGTAACATCCTACTTCCAAAAATAAAATAACATAAAATAGAAATTGAAATTCAAAAAGATGAAATTCATATAAAGTATGTTCTGTGATTACAGTGGAATGAAATTAGAACTCAATAACAATGAAATTTTAAAAACTTTACAAATATGTGGAAATTTAACAACCGAAATAATCACTGACTCAAAGAATAAATGAAAAAGAAAATTAGAAAATACTTGAAGAAACGTTAAAATGAAGACACAATATAGCAAAATGTATGGAATGCTGCTACAGTAATGCTTAGAGGGACATGTATAGACAGGAATATGCCTATAGTATAGGAGAAAAAGATGAACATCAAGTTAACCTTGCACCTTAAGACACTGTAAAAATAAGACCATTCTAAACCTAAAGGAAGCAGAAGGAAGGAAATTTTAAAGATTGGATATAAAATTGATGGAACTGAGTATAGAAAAACAATAGAGAAAAATCAGTGAAACCAAAAGCTGGTTCTTTGAAAGAATCAACAAAACTGACAGACCTCTAAGTAGATTTATTGAGAAAAGAAGAGAGAAGATTCAAATAACTAGAAGCAGGAATGAAATAGGGGACACTACTGAAAACCTTATTAAGGAATACTATGACTGTTATATGCCAATAATTATAGATAACTTAGATGAGATTGACAAATTCCTAAAAAGACAGGAGCTGCAAAACCAACTCAAGAAGAAAAATACAATCCAAATAGATTTATAACAAGTAAAAATATCAAATCAGTCAAAAAACTACCCACAAAGAAAAGACCTGGCCCAGATGGCATCAATGCTAAATTCTACCAAACATTTCAAAAAGAATTACCACCAATTCATCTCAAACACTTTCAAAAAATAGAAGAAGATGGAACACTTTCCACCTCATTGTACGAGCCCAGTATTATAGCCCATTATCCTGGTTACCCTGACACCAAAGCCAGAAATATATATAACAAGAAAAGCTGACTATAAACCAATATATCTCTGGAATATGGGTGAAAAAATTTTCAGCAAACAGAATCCAGGAACATAAAACATACATATATAAAAATTATGACCAAGTGAGATTTATTCCAGGAAAACAAGGTTGGTTTAACATCTAAAATTGAATTACTATAATATACCACATAGATAGCACAAAAGTTGAAATCCACATGTTCATCTCAACAGACACAGGGAAAGCATTTTTAAAAATCCAACACCTTTTCATGATAAAAACACTCAACAAACTAGGAATAGAAGGAAGTTTCCTCAACTTGATAAAGGATATATACAAAAAGCCCACAGCTTACATTTTATGTGATGAAGAAAGACTGGAGGCTTTCCTATAAAATCAGGAATAAGACAAGTATGTCTACTCTCACCATTTCAATTCCACATTGTACTTTGGAATAGCTAATTCTACCCAGGGGGATTAACCAAAATAAATAAATAAAAGATATCCAGATTGGAAAGGAATAAGTAATATCATCTCCATATAGAAAATTCTAAGGAATCAACTAAAAAAACTAAAGTATAGTAGTCTCTCAGTATCCACAGGGGATTATTTCCACGACCCACAGAATGGGAGAAAATAATTGCAAATCACATATCCAATAAGAGAATTATATCTGGAATATGCAAATAACTTATACAACTCAATAAGAAAAAGGCCAAGTACCCATTTTTTAAAATGGCAAAGGATCTGAGTAAGTATTTCTCTGAAGAGAATAAGAAAATTTCTTATAAGGACATTAAAATGCTTGACATCATTAGCCATTAGGAAAATGACAATCAAACTACACTGAAATACCACTTCACAACCACGAGGATGGGTGGAATCCAAATCTCAGTTAATAAAAAGTGTTGATGGAAACACGAAGAAGTTAGAAGCTTTATACACTGTTGCAGAAATACAAAACAGCGCAGCCACTTTGGAAAACATCCTGGCTGTTCCTTAAGTAGTTAATTATAGAGTTACCCTATGACCCGGTATTTCCACTCCTAGGCATATATCTCGGAGAAATGAAAACATACGTCCAAACAAAACTTGTACCTTGGTGCTTTATAGCAGCATTATTTATAATAGCCAAAAGGTGGAAACAACTCAAATGTTCATCAACAAATGAATGTACATACAAAATATAGTATATCCACACAATGGAACATTATTCTATCTTAAAAAGAAATGAAGTACTGGTACATGCTACAAGATGAATGAACCTTGATAACACTGTGCTAGATGAAGTAAGCCAGTCACAAAAGACAACCTATTATATAATTCAGTTTATATAAAATATCCAGAATAGGCAAATGCAATGAGACAGAAAGTAGATAAGTAATTCCTTATCGCTGGGGAGAAAGGGAGGGTGATAGCGGGCATGGGGCATGATAGCCAAGGGTATAGTATTTCTTTTTGATTGATAAAAATGTTCTAAAATTGACTGTGGTCATCGTTGCATATACCTGTAAATATACTCTGAATATACACATATCTGTGAAAATGAAAAACCATAGAGTTGCACACTTTGAGTGATTTGTATGGTAAATGAACATCTTAATAAAGCTATTTGAAAAGAAGAAGTCTCAACAAATGTATTTTCCATTTACCTCGTCTTCTAGTTTTACTCCATTAAACATAAAGAACTTATCAATGTTACCAACGTTATGAACTTAAAACCTGGTAATGGGTAATATTTGTCTTCAGCAGAGAGATTACAAAGCTATTATACAGAGGCAAAAAAGGGTTGTGCGGTCTATAGTAAACATGAAATCTTCTTCCTTTATAAACATTGGTCATTTTTTTCCTGGAAATATTTATCTAACTGTAATGAACAGATATATGTTATTACATGTATTCTTTAAAGTTATTCATAAAGATTTAGTAACTCTGTAAGCAAACCAAAGAAGGACCAGAAAAAATATCATTGCAGAAAATAATAAATTTGATTTTAATATTTTATTTTTAAGTTTTGTATGGGATAGTGTTTGTATTCCCCTTTTACAAAGCAAACTTACATCAGTAAAATGGGTTAAGATCAAAAAAGGATAAGACAAAACTATACCCTGGACTGCTGTAAATGTTGTACATAATGTTTTTTCAAGCTGCAGGTGGTTGAACACAGATCAGACTTATTTCTGAAAAACGTAAGGAAACTTGCAATATAAGAACAAGTCACCTTTCATTAATATTCCTATCTGTATGAACACAAAAACAAGCAGAAAGGGCTAATGAAAGTAGTTTTGGTTTAACTTCACTGTATTTTAAACTAAATGTTCTTTGTCATGGATTAAAGAAGTAGGAGGGGAGTATTCGCTCCACAGAGATCTCTTTTACAGTGCCAAAACTGATTCTAACATATATATACAAAAACCATAATACAGTATAATACGGATATACAAAACTTAACTTGGTGATTTATTGTAGGGATAAAATGTTCACCAATGAATTATTTCTGAGGGTCAGGTTGGAGGCGGAATTCGTGCAGTATGGAATTCAACTCTGTTCTGAGAATTCAGGTCCACTTGTGGCTAGCATACCTTGCAGATCCGGCGAAAGTTTCTCACAGTAAATTACAATGACCTCAAAGAGCAGGATAACAGCAGGAAACAACCAAAAACAGAACCAAGGGTCGTAGAGTAAGAGGAGGCAACAACCGCATGTGCGCAGAAGAAAACTGAAGAGTAACAGGCTGGAAATCGACCACTTCAAAGACAGCGGAGGGACAGAGAGCAGGCAGGTGAGGAACAAACATCGCTTGCTGCCTTAAAACGCACAGGGACGCTCCCCAAGTCATCCAAAAAGTCTAGCCTAGTCCCTCTACCGCCCACGCGGCGCCACTGCGCGCCCACCCCCGCGCGCCCTACCTAGCTGACCTTCCCCCCGGGCCAGGAACATCAACGCGATCACCAGCCCCCAGGCTCCGCCAGGCATCGCTGCTTCCACAGGTGGGGCGAAAGGCGTCGCAGAGCCCGGGCCGCGGGTGCCAGGAGGATGGGGCCACAGCAGCCCCTCGGGCCTTCTTTCTTGGATTTTCTCAGTCTGTTCCTGCTTGGAACAGGGAAGCTCCGCGTCCTCGTTCTGGGGCGCACCCAGTCCTTTCGTGGGATAGAGCCTTCGCGCAATCCCTCTGCGACTCCTCCGTTCCCATTTTGGCTGCTGGCTGACCTGAAAGCCACGCCCAACCTGTCCCCATAGCCCAGCGTGTACTGGCAGTGGCTCCGCCGCCTTGGATATCACCGTGCAGTCGCACAGCCAGGAGTCAAGTTACAGGGATGTAGCTCTCTGCGCGCTGCGTCTTGCTGTTCTAACAGAGGCTGTATGAAAACTTGGTAATCCTAGAAACTGCTCAGATGGACCTCCCATAAAAGAAGCCTCACAAGGTTCCGTTGGAAGGGGAAGTTTCCCATGATTGTATCTGCAGACGGATTCCTAACTGTGTAATTGGCGCTGCTGGTTTGCACCCGAAGGCGAAGGCGCTGAAAATGCTCCTGTCACCTTAGATCTCAGTGATGAACGCAGGAGGAGGGAGTAGACACTAACATTGCAACAGTAGATGCCCTTTCTTCTGCCTCTGTGACAGGTTTTCAGAAGTGGAAAGGACTGCATTTAGACACTAGCCAAACCATGAGGTTTGTCACCTGTATTTGCCAGTGATTCCCAGAGCTCTTACAGTTGTCCCAGGATCCTTTAGCACATGGCCACTCCCAAGGTTGACCTGGGAGTTATTAGAAGATCAGAGGGCTCTAATGTCTTCCCCCAGCCTCGTTTTTGTTTTGTTTTTTTGTTCGAGACAGGGTCTCACTCTGTCACCCAGGCTGGAGTGCAGTGGCACAATCACAGCTCGCTGGAGCCTTGAACTCCTGGCGTCAAGCGATCTTCCCCCTCAGTCTCCCAAAATGCTGGGATTACAGGCCTAAGCCACCGTGCCAGGTCTAAGGTCTTCAGAAGTGTGGTTGCCTCTGCAGAGGAACAGGGTCGTTTTTTCAACTGATTCTACATCTCCTCACTCTCCTAGTTTTTTCCTGGCTGTCTGATTCCTTGAGTCTCCCATCCATCACCTTGCACTTGGTTCTCACAGAGCCTTTACCTGAAGAGGATAGTTTGGGGGTCCAAGTGGGCACCAAGGTTTCACCCACAAATTTGGGGGTTCAAGGTTAGGCATGGTGGTGGAAACAGGAGGTGTCCAAATGCATAAACAAGTATTTTTTTAATTGTATATAATTCTTTATTTTTAATTTGAAAGGTAAATTATCATTTAAAATTTTAAAGCTTATCATCTCCATAGTAAAAATATTAACCCATATTGGAAAATAATTTCTTTTTGGTACACAATACTTGTGTGTAGCCCTCTTTCAAATGCAGCAAGGGCACCCAATTTTCTGGATTAAAAATAAAATATTACTTTTTGGTGGACAGTAGGCAGGTGATTTTTATCTTAAGGCCTAAGTATGGAAGGGCAATATAATGTAGGCACAATGAAAACCCAGAGATTTCTTAGTGTACAGTTAAGTCTTTTGTTTCTGCTTAAAAAATTCTAATAAAACAGAGACAAGAAATTAAATGTCATTTTTCTCAATCTATTTGTGAAATCACCAGGAACAAAGTAATTTGATGTGAATCAAATCATAGCAGGTCTTTTGTGAATTTATTTTCTAGCAGTATCTATACAAATGTAGTAAACTTTTATACTTTCTTGGAGGACAACATTACTTATCTGACTTCCATCAAAATACAATTTCAAGTATCTTGTGGGCCTTATTTTTTTCTTCAGTTTTTGATTGTTTATGAGTTTATGAGTTTACAATAGACTTGTGCCAAAACCCAACTTCCCTCCATGTGAGTTAAGATGGAAAAAACTAAAAGCAACTTAAGAATTTTTTTTCAAGTCTCAGTAACCCGGTTTGGATCTGCAAGAATGTATCTATTAAATGTTAGTTATATCACACCTGTAATCCCAGCGCTTTGGGAGGTCGAGGCAGGTGGATCACCTGAGGTCAGGAGTTCAAGACCAGCCTGGCCAACATGGTGAAACCCCATCTCTACTAAAAATACAAAACATTAGATGGGCGTGGTGGCATTCGCCTGTAGTCCCATCTACTTGGGAGGCTGAGGCAGGAGAATCGTTTGAGCCCAGGAGGCAGAGGTTGCAGTGAGCCAAGATAGCTCCTCTGTACTCCAGCCTGGGCGACAGAGCAAGATTCCATCTCAAAAAAAAAAAAAAAAAATTAGTTATAGAACTGTATGAAAAACGAAAAGTAATAAAAATGTTTTAATCTATGTCTCGTGAAGTTAATCAAAAATTGGTATAAGATTCTTTTTTATATTTTTGAACATTAAAAACAATGGATGCATGGTACCCCGCAATATAGAGACTGACAGCACTTGTAAAATGCAGTAAATATCACTGAGACAAATAATAAGAATGTCAGAGGGAAGAAGAAATGAAGCCAAGTGCTAATAAGTACAATATAGCTTAAATTAAAAGATTAACAGGAGAAAATTTTCAAATGATAATTTTCTAGGAAAAGGAGATAACAGTTTTTGTCAGGTTAATTTACAAAGTGATCAGCTTCAGTGAAAAAAAATATCAAATTCAAGGGGCAGAAAAACCCAGTGATTAAGTTCACAAATCCTAGGTTAAAAACACCTGGGCTGTAATTCTAGATCCGCTACCTATTTATCAGAAGTGTAACCTTGAACAGCACACTCAACTCCTCTTAACCTCATTTTTCTGTACAATAGAAATGACAATAATAGTACCCCATACAGTTAAAGAATCAAAAGTGTGTGTGCATGCCTGTGTGTGGCTGTGGCGTGGAAGAGCATCTGGAGAAACAGCACTCAGAATAACATTTGGTCCAGAGTAGCTATTATGGTTGAATGCAACAGTTTACTGTTATTAGAACTAGGGTAATATTCTACATAATTATACTTTCTCTTATATCTTATTATATAAAGGTGCATCATTTCTTGGCACTACTCTATTACAGTGTCTGCATAGTTTGGAGTAAACTTCCTGGAAAATACATATTTATGTAACATACGAATTCCTCATCCCATGTTTTACTAAATGAGTGAGCCCTTTTCCAGAAATGTAAAATTGATAGGATTGCTTCTGGGGTTTACTTGAGCTGAACACAAGTACACTCAGAAGCAGAGGCTAAAACATACAGCAGGTCCTTGGTCATTTTGTTTAACGTCACTTTGTTATAACATTGATGGAAAAAATCGATTTTCAGCAGGGCCCAATGTCTATGTGGAATTGGCACGTTCTTTCCATGTCTATGTGGGTCTTCTCTGGGTACTCCCGTTTCCCTCCACTTCTCAACTCTCTGTGTGTTAGGTGAATTGGCATGTCTACTTAGGCCCTGCTTGAGTGATTGTGGTTGGGTATGTGAGTGCGCCCTGCGGTAGGATGGCTTCCTGAAGAGAGCTGGTTTACACCTCATGCCCTGAGCTCCTGGTATAGGATCTGGCCACCTGTGATCCTGAACTGGAGTAAGGAGGTAAATAATTATCTTGTTTTCATTAATCTTTACTCAATGTATATATAGTTTATTTTACTGTTTAATATTAGAAGTATTTTGGTCTTTTTTTAGAAGTTGGTGATGTTTTTGTGACCAGAAATATGGTATAGTAGTTTAACTCATGTTTATATCAATTTGTCTGTAGTAAAACTGGTTTCATTACATGTTGTTTCACTTTACATCGCAGTTTTCAATGACCTATGGACAACGTTGAGGACTCATTGAATGTGGCTGTAAGTGTGGTCAAGTAATGAAAACTGATCAGCTGAGGGAGGAAAAAGACAAAAGTGGATGACCAAAATGAAGGTGAGGTGAGAAACAACATGTGAGAATAGAGAAACAGAGAAAAGCACCTATACACGTGCACACGTGCACACACACAAAAAAAGACAAACAGAAAGGAAGAGAGACAGACAGTGACAGAGAGATATGCTAATTCCTGATGGCTTTCCACTCAACAGCTCCAGAATCTTTCGAGGACTGCCTATGTTTCCTGTCTTGGATTAAGAAAATGTGGCACATAAACACCATGGAATACTATGCAGCCATAAAAAATGATGAGTTCATGTCCTTTGTGGGGACATGGATGAAACTGGAAACCATCATTCTCAGCAAACTATCGGAAGGACAAAAAACCAAACACCGCATGTTCTCACTCATAGGTGGGAACCGAACAATGAGAACACATGGACACAGGAAGGGGAACATCACACTCCAGGGACTGTTGTGGGGTGGGGGGAGTGGGGAGGGATAGCATTAGGAGATATACCTAATGCTAATGATGAGTTAATGGGTGCAGCACACCAACATGACACATGTATACATATGTAACAAACATGCACATTGTGCACATGTACCCTAAAACTTAAAGTATAATAATAAAATTTAAAAAATTAATTAATTAATTAATTAAATAAAAAATAAAAAACAAATTAAAAAAAAAAAAGAAATACTCCCAATACACTACCTATAAATTAAGGTTAAGTGACTTTGAATTTGTTTTGCTGTTGTTGTTTACAACCAAAAGAATATTGTATAAAACCTGTTTGAAAATATAAACTGTATAAATTATTAAATATTTATTTGTGCTTATGCATTTACCAGAAGAAACAGAAAAATGCACTAGAGATTTGTGTTGAAACATTACAGTGGTTTGTTTAGGAGGAAATGGACTCATCATTTGACCACATAGAAGCTATCCAATCAAAAAGTTTCAGGGAAAAGTATGGTGTGTTCATTGCAGAATGAAAGAAAATCAGCAGTTAAGCTGATTTTGTTATGATAAGCTCAATATGTTTCACAAGAAGATTATTCAGTGCTAGAAAGTCTGGAATACCATTGGCTTTTCCTTCCAACTAGCCAGATGACCACCTATAAATGATTAATAACTTCATTGTAGACAGTTATAGAGATTGTAACTGAAAATAGCTACAGAAAAGACAAAGATTGAGTGGTACTGAAGCCCAATAAGTAATATTTGCCAAATATACCCCATCTCTAATTCTCATTCATAAGCTGAACTTCCTCTCTTATAGCTTCTTTCCTTTTTCTGCATTTAAAAGTTCCTTCTTTTTAAAAGTGTTGAAAATGAATGAGAAAAAGCTGGATAGGAATGAAGAGAGAACCAATTTTGTTTCATTAAACATAGTAATAAAGAAAAACAGTTGATAGTTGAAAAGAGAATGCCCTAAAATCTGCATTATAAAAATGTTTTACCTGTGATATATCTGCTTCATACTGATCAAGAATTAGGGGGAAAAAATGTAATTTTTAAAGGAAAGGAATTAAAGCAAACCACTTATTTAGTTGTCCCTAGAAAACCCTTTAAACCTGGTTCCTCTTTTAGTCTTTCCTGTTTTGGAAAATGGCACTATTGAGTATCCCTCGTCACCATCTAGGAAAAAGGCACGAGGCTCCTCCCTTCTCTCTCATTCATGACTCCTCCTTTGTATTCAATCCATGAATAAGGAGTCCAAAGAAATCTCACACTCATCTGTTGATCTGTGTCTTCTCTGCCACTCTGCTGGTCAAGCCTCCCCCATGACATACGTGGATCACTGCAGAAAATACCATATTTTTTCTCTGAGCTTCACTCAGGCCCCATCCAATCTACATCTCTGCCATATAATACCGGGAGAGCTTTCAAACTATAAATCACACCATGTCCCTGCCCTAAAACCTTTCACTGGCCTCCCATAGATAATGGGTAAAAATACCAGAGGACTGTTACCTGCCACAGCTAGCCCCTGCCTACCTGTTCAAACTCAAATACATTGCTTTTCTCCCACTCCTACTCTCCCTCCTCAGCTCTCACATGTGCTATACTTCAACTCACTAGCCTGGTGAACGTTCCTAAAAGTTCCTAAAAGAAGACAACCATTGCCCCTGGAAGGACTGATTGTTTATCCTACAGGTCTCAGGTGAATTTCACCTCCTGAACACCCTGTTTAAATTGGCTTCTTACCCCAGGTCATTCTCTAGCGTTACACTATTTGTTTCCATTTTAGAACTTAAACTAAATATTTAATCTGTGTCCTTGCTTATTGTCTGTTTTTTTGTTTTTGTTTTTGTTTTTGTTTTCTTCCTAGAATACAAGATCTATAGAGATAGTGGTCATGGTTCTTTTACTCACCTCGCCAGTATCCCTGACATGAATGAATCTAAGATTAGTATTTTTAAGGATAGAGTTCTAACAATGTCCATATTAAAAGAAGAAATGAAACTCTGACTCTAATTTTTCTGTACTTTAAATTAAATATCAATTCAACAGAAACACACCAATTGACTTGGTTAAAAAATTAGTATTCAGGATACATTTACTATCTTAGATGGTGGTTCTTAGTCCTTCAAACACTATGTTAGATTCTGATTGCCATTTTAACTAATTACCACAAATTTTGTAGCTTCAAACAACACAATTTTTTACTTGTTTATTTTATCATATTACCTTATATATCTGGAAGTCATACGTATGAAATGGGTTTCTTTTTTCTTTACTTTGTTGATTATTTGTCATTTATTTTGTTTTATTATTTCCTACTTTTATTTTTTCTCAGCATCGAGGTATAATTGATGAATAAAAATTGTTTATATTTATGTTGTTTGTTTGACTACCATCTCCCCATTTGTACATGACATTTCTATAAACATGTACATTGTGAAATGATTACAGAATCAAGTTAATTAACATATGTATCACCTCACATAGTGAACCTTTGTGTGTGGTGGGAACACTTAAGATCTACTTTCTTAGCAAATTTTAAGTATACAGTATAGTATGTTAGTATATTAACTATAGTCACCATGCTCCCCAGAATTTATTTATCCCGTGTAACTGAAACTTTGTGCCGTTTGACTAATAGCACCCATTTCCTCCACCCCAACAACCCCTAGCAACCATTATTCTACACTCTGCTTCTGAGTTTAACTGATGTTTTTAGATTCCACATATAAGTGAGATCATGCAATATATTTTTTTCTCTGCCTGGCTTATTTCACTTAGCATAATGTCTTCTGGGTTCATTCATGTTGTCACAAATAATAGGATTTTCCTTCTTTGTTAAGGCTGAATAATATTTCACTGTATGTATATGTATATGTAAATATATATGTATATACACATCATATTTTTAAAATTTATTCTTCTGTTGATGGACACAGGTTAATTCCGTATCTTCATTATTCTGAATAATGCTGCAATTAACAGGGGAGTAAATATCTCTTTAAGATACTGATTTCATTTCTTTTGGTTATATAACCAGTAGTGAGATTGCTGGATCCTGTGGTAGGTCTATTTTTAATTTTTTGAGGAAATTCCATGCTGTTTTTTATAATGGCTGTACCAATTTAAATTCCAACCAATAGTATACAAGGGCTTTCTTTTCTCTGCATTCTTGCCAACACTTTTTATGTTTTGTCTTTTTGATGATAGCCTTTCTAACTGATGTGAGGTGAAATCTCACTGTGAATTGGATTTGCCTTTCCCTGATGATTAGTTGATGTTGGACATTTTTTCATATATATATTGGCCATTTGGATGTCATCTTTTGAGAAATGTCTATCCAGATCCTTTGCCCATTTTTTAATTGGGTTATTTCTTCTATTGCTATTGAGTTCCTTATGTTTAATATATTTTAGATATTAACCCCTTATCAGATGAGTGGTTTGCAAATATTTTCTCTCATTTTTTAGGTTGATTCTTTGCCGATTGTTTCCTTTGCTGTACAGAAGCTTTTTAGTTCAATGTAATCTCATTTGTCTATTTTTGCTTTTTATGCCTTGCAAAAATGAACAAATTACTTTTTGAAGTCATAGGCAAAAAATTATTGCTCAGACCAAGTGAAATAAGCCAGACACAGAAAGAAAAATACTGCACGATCTCACTTATATGTCGTGTCTTAAAAAAATAAAGAGATAGAGGATAAAACAGTAGTTATTAGGGGCAGAGGAGAGGGGAGCATAAGGAGATGTGCAGATCAAAGAATACAAAGTTGCAGGTATGTAGGATGAACAAGTGTAGGGATCTAATATACAACATAAGGTCTGTTGTTAATAATACTGATGTCTTCAGGATTTTTGTTAAAAGCAAATTTTAAGTGCCCTTGCCACAAAAAAAAAAAAAAAAAAAAAGGTAACCTTGGGCCAGGCACGGTGGCTCATGCCTGTAATCCCAGCACTTTGGGAGGCTGAGGTGGGCAGACCACGAGGTCAGGAGATCAAGACCATCCTGGCTAACATGGTGAAACCCTGTCTCTACTAAAAATACAAAAATTAGCTGGGCATGGTGGCAGGCACCTGTAATCCCAGCTACTCGGGAGGCTGAGGCAGGAGAATCACTTGAACCTGGGAGGCAGAGGTTGCAGTGAGCAGAGATTGTACCACTGCACTCCAGCCTGGGAGACAAAGCGAGACTCCATCTCAAAAAAAAAAGAAAAAAAGTAACCTTCTGAGATGATGAATGTGTTAAATTGCTTAATTATAGTAACCATTTCACTATGTATATGCATATCTAAACATAGGGTTGTACACCTTAAATATATACAATAAGAAAGAAACTTTTCCTCTATATTTTCTTCTAGTAGTTTAAGGTCTTAAATCTTTAATTCATTTTGAGTTGATTTTGTGTATAGTGTGAGATAAGGGTCCAATTTTATTCTTCTTCATTTGGATATTCAGTTTTCCCAACATCATTTATTAAGGTACTATACCTTCCCATTGTGTGTTCTTGAGACCTTTGTCAAAGATGAAGTGACTGTAAATGGTGGATTTATTTCTGGGCTGTCTATTCTGTTCCAATGGTCTATATGTCTGTTTCTATGCTAATACCATACTGTTTTGAATGCTATAGCTTTATAATGTATTTTGAAGGTAAGCAGTGTGATGCTTCCAGCTTTGTTCCTCTTGCTCAAGATTCCTTTGGCTATTGGGAGTTTTTTGTGGTTCCACATAAATTTTTAAATTGCTTTTTTTCTATTTCTGTGAAAGACACCATTGGAATTTTGATAAGGATTGCATTGAATCTGTAGATTGCTTTGGGTATTATGTATATTTTTTAAATATTAATTTTTCTAATTCATGAACATGGTATATCTTCACATTTATTTCTATCTTCTTTAATTTCTTTCATCAATATTTTATAGTTCTAAGCATACAAGTATTTCACATCCTTGACTAAATTTATTCCTAAGTATTTTATTTTTTGATGCTATTGTAAATGGGATTTTTAAAAATTTTTTCATACTTTGTTGGTGTATAGAAACACAACTGATTTTTGTTTGTTAATTTTATATCTTGCAATTTTATGGAATTCATTTATTACTTCTAACAGTTTCTTAGTAGAGGCTTTGGGTTTTTTATATAAAATATGTCATCTGCAAACAGATAATTTTACTTATTTTTTATTTGGATGCATTTTATTTCTTTTTCTTAATTGTTTTGGCTATCAATACAATATTGAATATAAATGATTGAAGTCAATTTCACTGAGCTAAAATCAAGGTGTTAACATGCCTGCATTTCTTCTGAAGGCTCCCAGGAACAAATTCCTTTCTTTGCCTGTTCCAGCTTCTAGAGGCCTCCTGCTTTCCTTGGTTCATAGCTCCTTCCTTCATCTTTAAAACCAGCTACATAGTATCTTCTCTCCTCCCTGACCTCTGTTTTATTCCTTAAATCACTCTTGGACTCTGATCCTCCTTTTTCTCTCTTATAAGGAAACTTGGGTTTATACTGTGCTTATCTGGATAATCCAGGATAATCTTCCCATCTCAAATTCTTAACTTAGTCACATCAGCAAAGTTCCTTTACCATGTAAAATCACGTATTCACAAACTCCTGGGATTTACACCTTGACATACTGGGGGCTAGGAGGTTGTTATTTGGTCTACCACAGCTGGGATTTCAAAATCTCAGCTATCTACCACAAACACATTAATGTACTAGTATTTAGCTAGCTCAAAAAGTGGAAACATAAATTTTATTTATCAGGAAAAAAATTAATAGAAACCTTTAATGCATTGTTTTCACACCAGCAAAATAAGAGAATTGTACTATATAATTGCAATAGGCTCTTTTTACTATAAAATTGGAGTATTTGAATGTGGAAAAATAAACCCAATGATACCAAATGTTTTGCGGAAGACTAATAAATTACTTTTCAGATGTTTTGTTTTTGACATTTTTATTTAATAAAAGCAATTTTTAAATGGCTCTCTTAATAAAGAAATTAACTTACTTCAACTTAATATTTTCCACATTGTGATTTTAAAATGAGATTGGAATACTAAAGTTCCTTTGAATGTAGATGGAAAAGATGTATATTTCCCTTTCAACAGCTATCTCTATGTATACTAGAAAGTAACACTGTTTGCATTTGAAGTATACATTAGAAAATGCCTTTGAAATCAAAGTTTCTGGCTAGTGTCATGGCTTTATTTGAATGGTATTTACTCTTTTACAAGCCTTAAATAAAACATTGCAGCAGGTGATAAAGCTATGTGACATTTCTGTTTTCTTTATATGATTTATGTATTCATCACTTTCTAAATCACAAAGCATTTTGAATCTCATAATTATAACTTGTAATATAATGGATAGTTTGCAACTAGAAATGGATAGTTATAGTTACAAAACAATCTCATAAATATAAGCATATTTAATTTTGTCCTGCTGACCCAAAAACCCACCCTAATTCAATTTGAAATGAGCCAGATATTTTAGAATATACAACCTCATTTTTTTAAAGTTCTGTTGAGATGTAGTTTACATAAAATAAAATTTACCTGTTTTTGGTGTATTACTCAATGAATTTTAGTATACTTACAGAGCTGACCACACATGACCACAATTTAATTTTAGAACATTTCTGGCTGGGCCTGGTGGCTCACATCTGTAATCATAGCGCTTTGGGAGACAGAGGTGGGCAGATCACTTGGGCCCAAGAGTTCGAGATCAGCCTGGGCAACATGACAAAACTCTGCTTCTCCAAAAAATACAAAAATTAGCCGGGCATGGTGCCATGTGCCTGTAGTCCCAGCTACTTGGGAGACTGAGGTTGGAGGATCATCTGAAACTGGGAGGTCAAGGTTGCACGAGCCCAAATTGTGCCACTTCACTCCAGCCCAGGCAACAAAGCAAAAGCCTGTCTCAAATGAAAAAAAAAAAAAAAAAAAAAAAAAAAAGGAACATTTTCAGCACTAAAAATAAACCTCATGCCAACTTGTAATTACTCCCCATTCCAATCTCCAATCCTAGGGAACAAATAATCTTTCTCTATATATTGGCCTTTTTTTTGGACATTCCATATAGATGGAATCGTACATGTTCTTTTGTGTCTGGCTTCTTTCACTTTTTGAGATTGTCTGTGTTATAGATTTATCAGTGCTTTATTCCTTTTTATTGGTAAGTAATATTTCGCTGTATGGTTAGATCACATTTTGTTTATTCATTCCTTAGTTAATGAAAATATTGGATTTTTTCTACTTTTTGGTCATTATGAATAATGCTGATATAAACATTTAAATGTAAGTCTTTGTGTGAACCTATATGTTTATTATTTTGGGTAGATTTCTAGAAGTGAAGTGGCTATGTCATCTGAAAAATCTTTGCTTAATTGTTTAAGAAACTTCCAGCCAGTTGTGGTGGCTCACATCTGTAATCCCAGCACTTTGGGAGGCCTAGGTAGGCAGATCACTTGAGGTCAGGAGTTTGAGACCAGTCTGGCCAACATGGTGAAACCCTGTCTCTCCTAAAAGTACAAAAATTAGCCGGGCATGGTGACACATGCCTGTAGTTCCAGCTACTTGGGAGGCTGAGGCAGGAGAATCGCTTGAACCCAAGAGATGGGGGTTGCGGTGAGCCCAGATGATGCCACTGCACTCCAGCCTGGGTGACAGAGCAAGACTCCATCTCAAAACAAAAACAAAAACAAAAAAAACTTCCATAGTGTACTCCAAACAAACTTGTTTTAATATGGAAAAAATTTTGCATATCATACATTTGTTCTCAGCTTCTAAGTATTCTTTTCCAAAATAAAAATTCTTCAGAAATGATTTTATTAAAACATTAGGTATTTTTTTCCCACGATTTAATTTTGAAACTGTATTAGCTAAAATGTTATACTAAGTATTTTTTAAAAAACTGATTACCTCAAAGATATCAATGCACTCCACTTGATGTTTTTTGTTTTCTTTGTTTTTTTTAATTGTTTGATTGATACATAATAGATGTACATATTTGGAGTACATATGATATTTTGACATGTCACATAATGCATAGTAATCAAATCTGGGAAACTGGGGTATCCATTACCTTAAATATTTGTCTGTCTTTATGCTGGGAATATACTAGTATTATTCTCTACTAGCTACTTTGAGTAGGTTATTGTTAACTATAATCACTCTATTAATTTATCAAACACTAGCTACATTCTTCTATCTGCCTGCGTGGTTTTTTTTTTTTTTTTTGAGACAGAATCTCCCTCTGTCACCCAGGCTGGAGTGAAGTGGCACAATCTCAGCTCACTGCAGCCTCTGCCTCCCAAGTTCAAGCAATTATCCTGCCTCAGTCTCCCGAGTAGCTGGAATTACACTATCTGCCTGCATTTTTGTATCCATTAATCAACCCCTCTTTATTCACTCTCCCGTTCTACCTTTCTCAGCCTCTGGTAACCACCAAAATATCCTCTACCTTCATGAGATCCACTTTCTTAGCTCTCACATATTAGTGAGAACATACGATAGTTGTCTTTATTTCATTTAACATAATGACCTCCAGTTCCATCCATGTTGCTGCAAGTGACAAGATTTTATTCTTTTTGTGGCTGAATAGTACTCCATCATGTATATATACCATATTTTCTTTATCTATTCATCCAGTAGTGGGTACTTTAGGTTGATTCCAAATAATGGCTATTGTGAATTTTTGGCTACAATAAACATGAGAATAAAAATATATCTTCAAAATATAAATTTCCTTTCTTTGGCATGTATATCCAGTAGTGGGCTTGCTGAATCATATGGAAGTTCTGTTTTTAGCTTTTTGAGGAATTTGTATCCTGTTTTCCATAGCGGTTGTACTAATTTACATTGCCACCAACAGTATATGAGTTCTCCTTTTCTCTCCATTTTTGCCAGTATTTATTATTCTTTGTCTCTTTGATAATAGCCATTCTTACCGGGGTGAGATGATATCTCATTTTTTTAAATTTACATTTCTCTGATGATTAGTGTTGTTGAGCATTTTTTCATATTCCTGTGGGCCATCTGTATGTCTTCTTTTGAGAAATGTCTACTTAGGGTTTTTTTTTTTTTTTGCCCATTTTTTAATCAGACTTTGGTATTTTTTTGCTGTTGAGTTCTTATATTTTCTGGTTATTAATCTTTAGTCAGATGGATAGTTTGCAAATATTTTCTCTCATTCTGTAGGTTTTCTCTTCACTTTGTTGTTTCCTTTGCTATGCAGAAGATTTTTAGCTTGATGCAATCAAGCATTTTTTCTATTCTTCTATTTTTCCTTAGATTGCCTGGGCTTTTGAGGTCTTATTTGTATTTTTCTCTTTCCTCAGCTTGCCTGGACTGTTGAGGTCTTCCTTAAAAAATATTTACCCAGAGCATTGTCCTTGAGTATTTTATCAATGTTTTCTGCTAGCAGTTTTATAGTTTCAAGTCTTAGATTTAAGTATTTAATCCATTTTGATTTCATTTTTGTATATGGTAGGAGATAAAGGTCTGGTTTCATTCTTCTGCATATGGCTATCCAGTTTTGCTAACACCATTTATTGAAGAGATTGTCCTCTCCCCAATGTATGCTCTTGGCACCTTTGTCAAAAATGAGTGGAATGTAATGTAAATGTATGGATATTTTTCTGGGTTCTCTATTCTGTTTCCTTGGTCTATGTATCTGTTTTAAAGCCAGTATCATGCTGTTTTGGTTACTATAGCTTTGTAGTATCTTTTGAAGTCAGGTAGTGTGACGCCTCCCACTTTGTTCTTTATGTTCAAGATTGCTTTGGCTATCTGGGGTCTTTTGTGGTTCCATTTGATATTACATGAAATAAAGTTAAGTAAAATATCTTAAAGATTTCTGTTTGGGTAAAATTTGAAAGACATATCTTGAAGTTAATCTCTAAAATATTCTAAAACTCTTATAAATATTGCACCTGAATATCTTGCCAAAATTGCTGATATTTCTATTTTTCTACATGAATGATTTGCCTATTAGCAACCCTTTCAGACTTCTCATACTGCTTATAACACTAAACGGAAAACCAAAGGCTTTAGTGTGTTTAATTAAATTCCTGGATTTCCTAATATTTAGTGCATATATGTGAATTCCCATTAGATGAAAAAAAATTACTGGACTGGCAAACCTGAATTCAAGATTGGGATCTAGTACTTTAAAAACCAGATAACTTTAGGCAAGTTATTTAACAACTCATAAAATTTATTTCTTTATTAGTAACGTAAGGCTCATAACCAATTAATGCCAAAATAGAGAAGTGTTCAAGATTATCTAATTGATGGCCATACTCACCTCTGTAACATAATATTTTGAATCTAATATTGTGAATCTGTTGACCCTGCGTGATGCACAGGAAGGCATTTGGCATTAAAATTCTACACAATGAAAGGCTTTAAGACAGATACTGATTCTCTGAACCCAATATATCCTCACATTTGGAGAATGTGAAATCTCAACATGAAAAGTACCTTCCAGGACCCCATTGCTAGGAGGGCTACTGCACTATACTGAAGAGACTGAACAATGTGAGGAAGTTCAGTGCAGTGGTTACAATCACGAGTCCTGAAATCAGACTTTTGTTTTGACAGCTGGCTCTGTCACTTTTCACCCAGTTAACTCTGGACAAGATACTTGATTTACATTTGACTTCTTTATTTATGTGTAAAATAGTTAATAACAGTATTTGTCTAATAAATGTATGTTGTGGATTAAACCCAACAATACACATGAAGTTGTAGCATGTACAGCATGAGGAACTTGTCCAATAAATGGCTGAAGCTTTTGTTATTGTTATTATCTACCATGTACCTATCAATGAAAACCCATTAACTCGGTATATATTTTCATTGTAGCCCCAAGAAAATGAAATTATAAGAAATGTTCAGGAAACTTAGAGATGGCATATGGCCTTTATGAATTGTCTCTCTTTCTCACTCTTCTCTCTCTCACTCTTCTCTCTCTCACTCTCACTGTCATTCTCTGGTTTTTTTGTTTATTGTTTTCTCTCTCTCTGTCTCTGTTTCCCTCTCTCCTGTTTTCTCCTACTCACCTCTTATAATTTAGCCAATACATCACCTTTAGCAAACTATCCTGAACACAAAGCCTGGGTAAGAGCCCCCCTCCTGTCATATGCTCTTATGACTCCCTACCTTTTCACATTGATGCCCAAGTGTAAATGTGACATTAAGCATGACATGAAAGCTATTAATATCTGAAAAATGAAAATATACTGGTACCTATCATTGGTGTGGTATAAAAATTAAATAAAATTATAAATATACACAACATATATTTACGTATAATACTTAGCATAATGTCTGTCAAATACTGAATGGTTGACAGAGATACTTTCTGTATATTTCTGTATTATTTACAAGCACAGTGACTGAAATATCCTGTTCAGTTGTTTGTGACAGAGCAAATATACCAACTAGAATATGAGATCTAAATGGTCATAATCACCATGCTAGTCATCACTTAGCCCTAGCAAGTCTAAATACTTAGTTCTAAACTGAGCCAGAACCATTGATCTATGGGTACTGCCCAACTTTTTCTCTATGTTTGGAAAATTTTTCTCCAAAGGACAAGATAGTAAATATTTTAAGCTCTGTAGACACTATAGTCTCTGTTGGGACTATTTTACTCTGTCATTGTACAGGAAACACAGTCATAACCAATACATAAATGACTGGGTATGGCTATTACAATAAAACTATTCTCAAAAACAGACAGCAGTCAATTTGACCTGTGAGCCATAGTTTGCAGATCCTGCATGAATCCCTAAAAGATTACTCGTATTGTTATCTACTTGCCTTCCATAGCAAATTTTCTTCCTTAATTTCTAAATATATGATTTTTTAAAATTGAAACTCATTTCAAACCTACCTTAATATTGCATTTTCTAATCTGCCTAATAAAAATACAAAAAAAATCTGTATCTGAATCCAAGTTACCTATTTTAGAGCTGGAAAAGTCATCTAGATTAATTTTAAGATTAGAAATAATCCATTTAAAGAAAAGTGTATGTATCAAAGGTTTTGCCAGCTCTGCAGAAACAAGTTTGAAAAATGGCTGGAGGGTAGGATGGATATCTAGATGTCCACAGAGGCAAGTTAGGGGACAAACGTGTGTCAATGGTTTGGTGCAAGGCAGCTGGGCGAGGTGGGGACTATGGCATGAAGAATGCATTGGCCATGTAAAGGGAACAGCTGCTACCACCCGCTGATTGTTGTACTGACAGAATTTGGGTCTATTTTGCCAGATAATCTCTTTTTAATAAAAGCCAAAACATTTTTTTCTTTTTGAATTTTAATGTTTTACGTTTGTGAAAAACTCCAATTGTGAAATTTGGCAATTAGTTCAAAACAAAGAAAAAAGAAATGTTCAGACCTAAGAAGCAACTCTAGGGAGCAGCTGCCAATTAGTAACCTCTGCTCAAGATCAAAGTCCTCATTTTATTGGTAAGAGATGAAAGAACAGAAATTGTCATTTATTTCTGCTGTTGTTATTGTTGTTTTCTATTTCAATAGGTTTTTGAGGAACAGGTGATCTTTGGTTACATGAATAAGTTATTTAGTGGTGATTTCTGAGATTTTGGTGCACTCATCACCTGAGGAGTGTACACTGTACCCAATGTGTAGTCTTTTTTCTCTCATTCCCCTCCCACCTTTTCCCTCAAGTCCCCCAAATCCATTGTATCATTCTTATACCATTGTGTCCTCATAGCTTAGCTCCCACTTATGAGTGAGAACATACAATGTTTGGTTTTCCATTCCTGAGTTATTTCACTTAGAATAATGGATTCCAAAGAAATTGTCATTTCTGGAGTAAGGCTGCCATTTGATCTCTGACCCCGTTGTTGAAATGCACTTTCACTAGCACATCGTCTTCGATTTTGGAAGAAAACTGGGCTAATTATGTAGCAATTATGGGTGCTGACTTTGTGTTGGGCAGACCTCATCTGGAAATGTCAGCTCTGGACCCTGTTATGTCTCAGTGTCCTCACTTGTAACATAAGAGAAATCAATGCAAACCTCACAGGGCAGTGGTCAGGATTAAATGGAATAGTGAACGAAAAGCACTTAGCCCAGTTCCTGGCATAAGGTAATCACCTGATAAATAGAGCTGTTATTAAATTTTAGTTTGGAATTAAAATGTTGATATGAGGTAGGGAGAAAAATGCAGGTCTAATTAGCTTCAATGGGTAAGTGTGACCATGCACATGTACGTATTGTGTCTTTCTGAGTCTATAGAATAAATACTCCAAAAATTTTTACATAAATCAGAACTGTTTCTAAAATTTTTTAGCTTGCAATTAAGAAAAAATAACAATGTGAGTTTCTGTAGAAGTGTCCAAGGACGAGATTGTAGCCCTCCATGTGAAATCAAATCATATAGGAGTGCCTATCTGCCAGGTGAGCATAAAACATTTTGTATCTCAGTTTCACCTTTAATATTCTGACACAACCTGGATGAGGAAGAAACTATAACTCAAAATAAACAAAGAGACAAACATAATTTACTATAAAATGAAACCAAACAAAATTGTCATATTGAGGAAACATGCAGGTTCTTGTAAATTGTCATGTTGAGCAACAGCTTTAATGATAGACTTCAAATAAAATGAAGCCTTTGAAAAGACCTCTTTCTTCTCCTTTAACTACCAAAGAAAATTCCTAGTCTTGCACTAGGGAACTGAGTTTCCTGTTCATTATATTTTCAGAACCACAAATTGTTTCTATTGAATAATAGTTTCAACTCCAGGCTGTCATGAAAAAGCATATGTCACTAACACACTATAATAAAAGGATTTTGTAGATGATAGAGGATATTATCTGAATTAAATGAAGAAAGGTTTCAAAAGAATATAAATTATTATGTTCAGATTTCATTTCTTAAAATCAAATGTATAGCACACTATATAGAGGCAGGATATGAACAAGAAGATTCCTGGGAGTACTGGCAGAAAAAAAATTTTTTTAATAGTTCTCTTTAAACCCCAATTCCAAACAGTGATCAGCTCTTATAAATCAGTATGACCTATTGCTAATGATAATCTCTAAAAGCAATAGAGTAGGTGCCAAATTGGACACACAGTTAAATTTTTACCTCTCTTAATTGCATTAAAATTTCAAATAAATTGAAATATTCATATTTTTATATTTTGTTTAAATACTTATGCAGGCCATGATTTGTTCAGTACTGTAACTGAGACAGAGATGATAATGCATGAGTCACTTAAAAATAGTGAGAAAGTTGTGTTAGTCAAAGTTCTTGCAGGAAACAAACACTGTGATATTATAAGTAGAAAGGGATTTAATAGAAGGATTGAATGATCATGAAGTTATTGCAAGGGCTGAGAAACATAATGTAGTCTGGGTCCCAGGCATTTCAGAGCGCAAAGATCTGACCTGATATGAGAGCTACTACCTCTGCCCTTATCAGGAATGTGATGAAATTCTCAATGCCCCTGCAGACAGACACTCACACAGCTCTCAGTGGCTACAACATTGGTGAATGGAAGATGGAACAGAATCTGGCCACCACCCTTACTAAAATGCCCCTAGACATACATGAAACTGAAGACAGGGCACTGGAATGGAGCACTGCTACGGAAAACCTACTTTTCCATAGTCTTTTCTGTGTGGAGACATAAAAGCAGCAACAAGATGAACATGGCTTCACATGTGCCTCTCAAATTCCACATGAGTAAGTCAAACGGTGAGAATCCAGTTTGCACCTGGAATACTACCTAGAGCAGGTAGTAGACGCAAAGCATTTCATTGTTTTAGCTGCTGTGGTACAAGAAAGGAGAATAACAGGAAGTTGGAATGAAAGCTGAATGCCATCTGACAATATCCAAGACAAAGTTAAGGAGCCAGCTAACCCCCTGAACAAAATATTAGCCATACCCAATAATCCTTCTGTTGCCCCCACCTTATTTCATCTGTCTCTTTGTTCCTTCTGCTAATTAATCCTTTTTTCTCCCCAGCAATGTTCTTTGTGTCCTCAGTAACCCCATATTACAACTGAGCTCATTTACCCTCAAACTCTTCATTGAATCCTTACTCTACCTAGCTCTTGTCTTGTCTCTGTATGGCCACACTGCTGATGAGGAAAGCGCTCCGTGTTGCAGTTCTAAGGAAAGCATTCATTAGACCAAGTTTGAAAGTTACAGTGTCAGCATTCTCTTGAATTTTCAATGTCTCTCTGATTAAATTTTTTTCTTTACAATATCCTGATTCCCAACTCTGATGATCATGAGATCTAAACACCCTTTTTACCCCCTCTCATTACTGACTTTCTGCCTACTTACATTTGTTGAGGACTTCAGCATCTGGATCACAGGTTTCTGTCCTTGAATCTGAAATATCTCTTGAGTTATTTACATAGATTGTGAATGACATTCTTATATTGCTGAACTCATCATCTTTTCATTCTCCAACTTTAGTGACTCACCACCACTCTATTTCAACACATTCCAATATCAAATTTCTCCCTGATGAGTTGACATTTTAATCAATACATAATATCTTTCTTTGTAACTTGTAACATATTTTTGTTTTATAACCATTTTGTCTGATAGTGATACAGCTCCGTTGTCTGGGGGAAACACCCACGGTCTTTGGTTTCACACCAAGAAAATTAGCAATATGGACACATGTGGAGTGGATTAAGGAGCAGAAAGTTTCATAGGCAAGAGGAAAGAGAACAGCTCCCCTGTACAGAGGGAGGAGGGCTCCGAATGGAATAACCCTGCCTGCCAGCAGAAAGCTGGCGGTTATATTGGGAGGCTTGAGAAGGTGGTGTCTGATTTTCATAGGGCCCAGGGGATTGATTTGACCAGGTGTGTCATTCACGTAGCCAGCAAAAAAACTGGCCCTCCCACCCTAATCTTTTAATATGTAAATGTGGCTACCTGGCTGGTCGCTATGATACCCATACACGTGGCCTCTACTTGGCTGGCCACCATGATGTCCGCACCCTTGACAACAAAGAAAAAGTAGGGGAACCACCGTATTGGGTGGACCTGGCTCTTAGCCACCTGCATTTATATACACAAGCCTGTGGCTTGCATATCAATGCTTGCAAGTCTGTTTTTCTAGGTTGCTTTCTGTTAGGAAAGAAATGTTTTTGGGGCTGATATTTTTATTAAGAGAAAAAGCCTTACCAAGGACTCTTTTTACCCTTTCTAGCTGCCTAAAATAATTTCTTAATATTCCTGTAATAATAGTATACCCACTCCAGATCTCTTTTGGTTACTAATTGCATGAAACATCTTTTTAACATCCTTTCACTTTCAACCTATTTGTTTCTTTGAATGTAAAAATGAGTCACGTGTAGATAGCATATGGTTACCTCCATTTTAAAATTCACTCCATCAATCTCTGCTTTTAATAAGAGAGTTTAATCTTTTTACATTTAAAGTAATTACTGATAAGGAGAAACTTCTGATATTTTGCTATTTGTTTTCTATTTATTTAATATACTAAATTCCCCCATTACCACCTACTTGTTGTATTTAACTGGTTTTTTTTTAGCATACTGTTGTGACTTTCTTGTTAATTTTCTATATATTTTGAAATTATTTTCTTAGTGACTACCCTGGAAATTACAATTGAATTCCTAAACTTATAAAAATCTATTCTTAATTAAGACCAACTAAGTTTCAATAGTACACAAAATTCTGCCTCTATACAGTCCATTTCTCCTCTTTTAAGTAGTTGTTACAATTACACCTATATAGATTTCTGCCAATTTGCAAATGTGTAATTATTATTTTATGCGTTTTAAAACATACAAAAAGAAGGGAGTTACAAATCAAAATTACAAAACATTATCTTTGGTATTTATCTATATAGTTACCTTTACTAGTGTTTTTTATTTCTTCATGTTGCTTTTTTACTGTCTAGTATTCTTTCATTTCCATCCAAAGGACTCCCTTTAGCGTTTTTTATAGGGTAAGTCTACTACTGACATACTCCAACTTTTGTTTGTTTGGCAATGACTGAATTTTCCATCCGTTTTGAAAGGTACTTTGCCAGATGTAGGATTATTGGTTAAATTATTTTTTCTTTCAGCACTTTGAATAAGTATTCCATTGCCACTGCCTATGGCCTCCATAATTTCTGCTGACAAATTGGCTATTAACCTTATTGAGGATCCCTTGTACATGATGAACTGCTTCTGCCTTGCTGCTTTCAAGATTCCTTATCTGTGTCTTTGGGCAATTTAATTACAATATGTTGTAGTATAGATCTCTGTGTTCATCCTTCTTGGAGTTCATTCAGCCTCTTGGATGTATATATTTGTATCTTTCAGCAAATTTGGAAAGTTTGGCCAATATTTTTTCTAATCTTATTTTTGCCTCTTTCTTTCTCTCCTCTCTTTCTGATACTCCTATCACTTGTATGTTGGTGCATTCAATGATATCCCAAAAGTATCTTAGGCTCAACAGTTTTTCTTCATATTTTTTATCTATTTCTAATACTATAAAAGTTTAATTTACCTATCTTCCAGTCTACTGATTATTTGTTCTGCCTACTGAAATCTGTAATTCAAACTCTGTAATGAATTTTTTATTTCACTTATTTTATTTTCATCCCAGAATGTCTCTTTTGTCCTTCTTCAGAAATTTTGGTCTCCTTATTAATATTCTCATTTGCTTCATAAATTATTTTTCCAATTTCTTTTTTTTATTATTATACTTTAAGTTCTAGGGTACATGTGCACAACATGCAGATTTGTTACACAGGTATACCTGTGCTGTGTTGGTTTGCTGCACCCATCAACTCGTCATTTACATTAGGTATTTCTCCTAATGCTATCCCTCCCTCAGCCCCCCAAGCCCCCAGCAGGTCCTTGTGTGTGATGTTCCCCGCCCTGTGCCCAAGTGTCCTCGTTGTTCAGTTCCCACCTATGAGTGAGGACATGCAGCGTTTGGTTTTCTGTCCTTGTGATAGTTTGCTCAGCATGATGGTTTCCAGCTTCATCCGTGTCCCTGCAAAGAACGTGAACTCATTCTTTTTTATGACTGCATAGTATTCCATGGTATATATGTGCCACATTTTCTTAATCCAGTCTATCATTGATGGACACTTCGGTTGGTTCCAAGTCTTTGCTATTGTGCATAGTGCCGCAATAAACATATGTGCACATGCATCTTTATAGTAGCATGACTTACAATTCTTTGGGTATACACCCAGTAATGGGATCACTGGGTCAAATGGTATTTCTAGTTCTAGATCCTTGAGGAATCGCCATACTGTCTTCCACAATGGTTGAACTAATTTACACTCCCACCAACAATATAAAAGCGTTCCTATTTTTCCACAACCTCGCCAGCATCTGTTGTTTCCTAACTTTTTAATGACTGGCGTGAGATGGTATCTCATTGTGGTTTTGATTTGCATTTCTCTGATGGCCAGTGATGATGAGCATTTTTTCATGTGTCTGTTGGCTGCATAAATGTCTTCTTTTGAGAAGTGTCTGTTCATATCCTTTGCCCACTTTTTGATGGGGCTGTTTGTTTGTTTCTTGTAAATTTGTTTAAGTTCTTTGTAGATTCTGGATATTAGCCCTTTGTCAGATAGGTAGATTGCAAAGATTTTCTCCCATTCTGTAGGTTGCCTTTTCACTCTGATGGTAGTTTCTTTTGCTGTGCAGAAGCTCTTTGGTTTAATTGGATCCCATTTGTCTATTCTGGCTTTTGTTATCATTGCTTTTGGTATTTTAGTCATGAAGTCCTTGCCCATGCCTATGTCCTGAATGGTATTGCCTAGGTTTTCTTCTAGGGTTTTTATGGTTTTAGTTCTAACATTTAAGTCTTTAATCTATCTTGAATTAATTTTTGTATAAGGTGTAAGGAAGGAATCCAGTTTCAGCTTTGTACATATGGCTAGCCAGTTTACCCAGTACCATTTATTAAATGGTGAATCCTCTCCCCATTTCTTGTTTTTGTCAGGTTTGTCAAAGATCAGATGGTTGTAGATGTGTGGTGTTATTTCTGAGGCCTCTGTTCTGTTCCATTGGTCTATATATCTGTTTTGGTACTAGTACCATGCTGTTTTGGTTACTGTAGCCTTGTAGTATAATTTCTTTTTGTTTTTGTTTTTGGCTTTTTTTTTTTTTTTTTTTTTGAGACAGTCTTGCTCTGTCACCCAGGCTGGAGTGCAGTGGTGTGATCTCGGCTCACTGCAAGCTCTGCCTCCCGAATTGATGCCATTCTCTTGCCTCAGCCTCCCAAGTAGCTGGGACCACAGGTGCCCACCACCATGCCTGGCTAATTTTTTGTATTTTTAGTAGAGACAGGGTTTCACCATGTTAGCCAGGATGGTCTCGATCTCCTGACCTCATGATCCGCCCACCTCGGCCTCCCAAAGTGCTGGGATTACAGGCATGAGACACAGAGCCCAGCTGCCTTGTAGTGTAGTTTGAAGTCAGGTAGTGTGATGTCTCCAGCTTTCTTCTTCTTGCTTTGGATTGTCTTGGCAATGCGGGCTCCTTTTTGGTTCCATATGAACTTTAGTTTTTTCCAATTCTGTGAAGAAAGTCATTGGTAGCTTGATGGGGATGGCATTGAATCTATAAATTACCTTGGGCAATATGGCCATTTTCACAATATTGATTCTTCCTATCCATGAGCATGGAGTGTTCTTCCATTTTTTGTGTCTTCTTTTATTTCCTTGAGCAGTGGTTTGTAGTTCTCCTTGAAGTGGTCCTTCACATCCCTTGTAAGTTGGATTCCTAGGTATTTTATTCTCTTTGTAGTAATTGTGAATGGGAGTTCACTCATGATTTGGCTCTCTGTTTCTGTTCTTAGTGTATAGGAAAGCTTGTGATTTTTGCACATTGATTCTGTATCCTGAGACTTTTCGTAAGTTGCTTATCAGCTTAAGGAGATTTTGAGCTGAGACAATGGGGTTTTCTATATATACAATCATGTCATCTGCGAACAGGGACAACTTGACTTCCTCTGTTCCTATTTGAATACCCTTTATTTCTTTCTCTTGCCTGATTGCCCTGGCCAGAACTTCCAACACTATGTTGAATATGAGTGGTGAGAGAGGGCATCCTTGTCTTGTGCCGATTTTCAAAGGGAATGCTTGCAGTTTTTGCCCCATTCAGTATGATATTAGCTGTGAGTTTATCATAAATAGCTCTTATTATTTTGAGATACGTTCCTTCAATACCTAGTTTATTGGGAGTTTTTAGCATGAATGGCTGTTGAACTTTGTTGAAGGCCTTTTCTGCATCTATTGAGATAATCATGTGGTTTTTGTCATAGGTTCTGTTTATGTGATGGATTACATTTATTGATTTGCATATGTTGAACCAGCCTTGCATCCCAGGGATGAAGCCCACTTGATCATGGTGGATAAACTTTTTGATGTGCTGCTGGATTCGGTTTGCCAGTATTTTATTGAGGATTTTTGCATCGATGTTCATCAGGGATATTGGTCTAAAATTCTCTTTTTTGTTGTTGTGTCTTTGCCAGGCTTGGTATCAGGATGATGCTGGCTTCATAAAATGAGTTAGGAAGGATTCCCTCTTTTTCTATTAATTGGAATAGTTTCAGAAGGAATGGTACCAGCTCCTCTTTGTACCTCTGCTAGAACTCGCCTGTGAATCCATCTGGTCCTGGACTTTTTTTGGTTGGTAAGCTATTAATTAGTGCCTCAATTTCAGAGCCTGTTATTGGTCTATTCAGAGATTCCACTTCTTCGTGGTTTAGTCTTGGGAGGGTGTATGTGTCCAGGAATGTATCCATTTCTTCTATATTTTCTAGTTTATTTGTGTAGAGGTGTTTATAGTATTCTCTGATGGTAGTTTTTATTTCTGTGGGATCGGTGGTGATATTCCCTTTATCATTTTTTATTATGTCTATTTGATTCTTATCTCTTCTGCTTCTTTATTAGTCTGGCTAGCAGTCTATCTATTTTGTTGATCTTTTCTAAAAACCAGTTCCTGGATTCATTGATTTTTGAAGGGTTTTTTGTGTCTCTATCTCCTTCAGTTCTGCTCTGATCTTAGTTATTTCTTGCCTTCTGCTAGTTGTTGAATTTGTTTGCTCTTGCTTCTCTAGTTCTCTTAATTGTGATGTTAGGGTGTTGATTTTAGATTTTTCCTGCTTTCTTTTGTGGGCATTTAGGGCTATAAATTTCTCTCTACACACTGCTGTAAAAGTGTCCTGGAGATTCTGGTATGTTGTGTCTTTATTCTCACTGGTTTCAAAGAACATCTTTATTTCTGCCTTCATTTTGTTATTTACCCAGTAGTCATTCAGGAGCAAGTTGTTCAGTTTCCATGTAGTTGTGCAGTTTTGAGAGAGTTTCTTAATCCTGAGTTCTAATTTGATTGCACTGTGGTCTGAGAGACAGTTTGTTATAATTTCTTTTCTTTTACATTTGCTGAGGGGTGCTTTACTTCCAATTACGTGGTCAATTTTAGAATAAGAGTGATGTGGTGCTGAGAAGAATGTATATTTTGTTGATTTCGGGTGGAGAGTTCTATAGATGTCTATTAGGTCAGCTTGGTGCAGAGCTGAGTTCAAGTCCTGGATATCTTTGTTAACTTTCTGTCTTGTTGATCTGTCTAATAATGACAGTGGGGTGTAAAGTCTCCCATTACTATTGTGTGGGAGTCTAAGTCTCTTTGTAGGTCTTTAAGGACTTGCTTTATGAATCTGGGTGCTCCAGTATTGGGTGCACATATATTTAGGATAGTTAGCTCTTCTTGTTGAATTGATCCCTTTACCATTATGTAATGGTCTGCTTTGTCTCTTTTGATCTTTGTTGGTTTAAAGTCTGTTTTATCAGAGACTAGGGTTGCAACCCCTGCTTTTTTTTGCTTTCCATTCACTTGGTAGATCTTCCTCCATCCCTTTATTTTGAGCCTATGTGTGTCTCTGCATATGAGATGGGTCTACTGAATACAGCACACTGATGGGTCTTGACTCTTTATCCAATTTGCCAGTCTGTGTCTTTTAATTGCAGCATTTAGCCCATTTACATTTAAGGTTAATATAGCTATGTGTGAATTTGATCCTGTCATTATGATGTTCGCTGGGTATTTTGCCTGTTAGTTGACGCAGTTTCTTCCTAGCATCGATGGTCTTTACAATTTGGCATGTTTTTGCAGTGGCTGGTACCAGTTGTTCCTTTCCACGTTTAGTGCTTCCTTCAGGAGTTCGTGTAAGGGAGGCCTGGTGGTGACAAAATCTCTTAGCATTTGCTTGTCTGTAAAGGATTTTATTTCTCCTTCACTTATGAAGCTTAGTTTGGCTTGATATGAAATTCTGGGTTGAAAATTCTTTTCTTTAAGAATATTGAATATTGACCCCCACTCGCTTCTGGCTTGTAGGGTTTTTGCAGAGAGATCCGCTGTTAGTCTGATGGGCTTCCCTTTGTGAGTAACCTGATCTTTCTCTCTGGTGGCCCTTAACATTTTTTCCTTCATTTCAACCTTGGTGAATCTGACAATTATGTGTCTTGGGGTTGCTCTTCTTGAGGAGTATCTTTGTGGTGTTCTCTGTATTTCCTGAATTTGAATGTTGTCCTCTCTTACTAGGTTGGGGAAGTTCTCCTGGATAATATTCTGAAGAGTGTTTTCCAACTTGGTTCCATTCTCCCGGTCACTTTCAGGTACACCAATCAAACGTAGACTTGGTCTTTTCACATAGTCCCATATTTCTTGGAGGTTTTGTTCATTTCTTTTCACTCTTTTTTCTCTAATCTTGTCTTCTCACTTTATTTCATTAATCTGATCTTCATTCACTGATACCCTTTCTTCCACTTGATCAAATCAGCTAGTGAAGCTTGTGCACGTGTCATGAAGTTCTCATGCCATGGTTTTCAGCTCCATCAGGTCATTTAAGGTCTTCTCTACACTGTTTATTCTAGTTAGCCATTCATCTAACCTTTTTTCAAGGTTTTTAGCTTCCTTGTGATGGGTTAGAATAAGCTCCTTTAGCTCGGAGAAGTTTGTTTTTACCAACCTTCTGAAGCCTACTTCTGTTAACTGGTCAAAGTCATTCTCCATCCAGCTTTGTTCCGTTGCTGGCGAGGAGCTGCGATCCTTTGGAGAAGAGTAGGCACTCTGGTTTTTAGACTTTTCAGCTTTTCTCCTCTGGTTTCTCCCCATCTTTGTGGTTTTATCTACCTTTGGTCTTTGATGTTGGTGACCTACAGGTGGGGTTCTGGTGTAGATGTCCTTTTTGTTGATGTTGATGCTATTCCTCTTTGTTAGTTTTCCTTCTAACACATTCCCTTAGCTGCAGGTCTGTTGGAGTTTACTGGAGGTCCACTCCAGACCCTGTTTGCCTGGGTACCACCAGTGGAGGCTGCAGAACAGCAAATACTGCAGAACGGCAAATATTGCTGCCTGATCCTTCCTCTGGAAGCTTCATCCCAGAGGGGCACCCACCTGTATGAGGTGTCTGTTGGCTCCTACTGGGAGGTGTCTCCCAGTTAGGCTACGTGGGGGTTAGGGACCCATTTGAGCAAGTAGTCTGTCCGTTCTCAGAGCTCAAATGCCGTGCAGGGAGAATCACTGCTCTCTTCAGCACTGTCAGACAGGGACATTTAAATCTGCAGAAGTTTCTGCTGCCTTTGGTTCAGCTATGCCCTGCCCACAGATGTGCAGTCTACAGCGGCAGTAGGCCTTGCTGAGTTGTGGTGGGCTCTGCCCAGTTTGAGCTTCCCGGTCGCTTTGTTTACCTACTCAGGACCCAGCAATGGCAGATGCCCCTCCCCCAGCCAGGCTGCAGCCTCGCAGGTTGATCTCAGACTGGTGCGCTAACAATGAGCAAGGCTCCGTGGGAGTGGGACTCTCCAAGCCAGGCACAGGAGAGAATTTCCTGGTCTGCTGCTTGCTAAGACCGCCGTAAAAGTGCAGTATTTGGGCAGAAGTGTGCCGTTTTTCCAGGTACAGTCTGTCACGGCTTCCCTTGGCTAGGAAAGGGACATCCCCCTACCCTTTGTGCTTCCTGGGTAAGGCGACGCCCTGCCCTGCTTTGGCTCGCCCTCCGTGGGCTGCACCCACTGTCCAACCAGTCCCAGTGAGATGAACCAGGTAACGCAGTTGGAAACGCAGAAATCACCCGTCTTCTGTGTCGAACATGCTGGGAGCTGCAGACCAGAGCAGTTCCTATTCAGCCATCTTGGAACAGAACCCCAATTTCCTTTTATATGGTTTTCTTTAACAATTTTAGCATATTTAAGACTGTTTTATTTAAAGTTTTTGTCAAGTAAGTCCAATGTCTGTGCTTCATCAGGAATAGAAATCAGGTTCTTTCTAATTTCTCCAATTAATGGGCCATATTTTCTTATTTCTTTGTATTCTTTATAAATTTTTGTTGAAAACTACACATTTTGAATATTACAATGTGTTAACTATAGAAATCAGGTTCTTTCTATTCCTCATGTTGGATCTGTAGCTTTCTGAGAGTTGTGATTATTCATCTAGTGACTTTTCTGTACTGTTTTTGTATGGTTTATATTCTTTGTTATATATGGTTTCAGGAATCTCTGTTCTTTTTGCCTGTGGTTAGCTAGTGTTTTTAAGAGATTTTCCTGAAATCCTGGGAAAAAAAGAAGAAGAAGGACAAAACAAGATAAAAGAAAGAAAAAAAATGAAGGAAAAAAATTCTTCCAGGCTTTATAGATTGGATCTATGTTGGTGCAATGCTTCAATGGTTGGCCAGGCCTTCACAGTGCTTCCTTATCTTTCACTTCTTGCTTGCTCTGAGACTAAATTTCAGCCAGAGGTGAAGGTCTTCTCGGGTCTCTTCTTAGCATCCTTTTTCTCTGAGAATGTGTGTGGCTTTATAAACTCCACAGTATACTGGCACATTTCAATGCCCTAATTTTCCCCAAATAACTCTTTCCACATTTTTCCCCCAGGCTTTTAGAGTCTCTATTATTTGTGTCAACTGAATTCTCTCACCCCAGATGGCATGAAATTTTTTCATTTGATTTATAATGTTTTTGAGGAATGTACTCTGCTCAGCCATTTTTCTGCCCTAAGAGAGTTCTGAGTTGCACAAAACAAAGGTGAATACCTTGAATCTGTCCTCCAGGAAGCTACACGACAGGTCAAAACTACCAAACAAAGTAATAATATTTATGTTTAAGAAAAAGTTCTACTACTCTGCCCTTTCCAGAACCAGGAACCAGGGTCTTTTATTGAGAACGCAGGCCGCTGGCTTCAAAACTGCCATTGAGTCGGGGTAGGTGGGAGGCAAGGGCAAGTAAAATAATGCAAAGCTTTTGTACTTTTTTTAAGTTGGCTTTTTCTAGAATCAGCATTTGCTAGGTTGCTGTAAAACAAGAAACCATATGTTTTAATACACTTTTTTAAAGAGTTCTGTGACACAGTTATAATAATTAAAAGGGCAACTCAGTTTCCTTAGTTTCTCCTAATTTTCCTTTACCTAAACTTTGTCTTTATATTATCGTGTGTTCCATTCACTCTCAAATGTGTCTATTATTCATACCCACCAGCTCATACATATGTATCTCCTCCAGTCCTGATCTTTTTCCTGAGCTTCATATTCATACCATCAACAAATGAACCCAAAATGACCAAGATTCAACTCATAGCATACCACCTGAAATCTACACATCTGGCCATTATCTGGGCTGTGTCTAAGCTTTAGCCTCCACTCCTAATACTTCCTGCTTTATACATCCGCATCATGAAAACTAAACTTTACTCTTGTCTCAATACATTTGTTTTTATCTCATCATGCTGAAATTTTATCTGTTTATCTCATCCAATATACTATAAGCCATTCATATGTGATTACCCAGTACCTAACTCAATATTCAATATTGATAATAAATATTGATGAACTGTATTAACTAATGAAAATTGTAATACTCCAGTCATGTCCATAGGTGGCAGTAAGCTCCTAAAAGTATGAGGAAAGTGGTCTGTGTCTAGACATAATTAATCACAGAAGTTAAAATGTTAAAATGACCTGTTTTAATTTCTATTTTGGTCTTTTCATGCATACCAACTGCATAAGCTCTCACTTTTCAGAAATATTAAGCAAGGAGAAGAGAACACAATCTATTAAACTAGGAGCTCTTTGAAATGTTTTTCTACCTTAATTACTCAGTTTTCAGACTCACCTATGACACTTCCTCACTCCTTTCAGCCTTCTCATTTGAGTATAAACTCAGTGCCAATTTTATCTAGAAGAAACTGACATGAAGAGTTTTCAGCCAACATTTAAAGCAAAATACAAGTTCAGTTTAAATAATTTGAATTTCTATTTTTCCTAATTCTTTGGATATTCTATAACAAGTGTACAAAGCAATATGGGATTTTTAAAGATGACCTTGTTTTGATCATGAACAAGTTATTTTAATACAAACACAGCAGTTTCCTCTGGAATCCATTTTGCTACAATACTACAAGGATGCCTATATAGATATACCCTGTAAGTAACAACTAGTTTATAAAATGAAATGTCACATCATCAAATTATCTGAGACCGTATTTTTCCACTTAAGTTATCAAATAACAATATGACATCCATATTCCATCTGGATTTACTAATTTATCAAGGCCTACTGAAAATTCCTATTTCTGAAAAAAATCTTCCTATATACTTTAAAATTAATATTCTCTGGACTTCAAAATTATTTTCCAAACAATGGGCTTTGTTATCTACTCACAGATACATTCTGGGATTAGTGTATGAGTTGCAGATGATTTTCCTCATAAAAGATTTTATATATAGGCTCTGGATCTGGCTTCTATATATTTGTTTGGTAGTTCCTGAGCAAATCTGTGAAGTTGGTTTAATATATTTTTCGTATCTTAGCTCTTTATCTTGACAAGGGAAACTCTGCCTACCCCATATGTTTTATTCAATCATGCTATATTGCTTTTCCTTAAGTATGCCTTAATTAATTTCTAAGAAGTTATTTATTATACCACTAATATATCATATCATAATCAAGAATAATTTAAAATCAATAACAAAAATGAACACAAGATTTCTACCTCTCTTATTTCCCATATGTATTAGTCTGTTTTCACAGACTATAGTTCCTGCTATAAGGAACTACCTGAGACTTTATAATTTATAAAGAAAAAAAGGGCCTGGCACAGTGGCTCATGCCTGTAATCCCAACACTTTGGGAGGCCAAGGTGGGTGGATCACCTGAAGTTAGCGGTTCAAGACCAGCCTGGCCAACATAAACCCCATCTCTACCAAAAATACAAAAAAGTAGTGGGGCATGGTGGCGGGCACCTGTAATCTCAGCTACTCTGGAGGCTGAGTCAGGAGAATCCCTTGGACCAGGGAGGCGGAAGTTTCAGTGAGCTGAGATCGCACCATTGCACTGCAGCCTGGGCAACAGGAGTAAAACTCCATCTCAAAAAAAAAAAGAAAAAAGGTTTAATTGACTCACAGATCCACATGGCTGGGGAGGCCTCAGGAAACTAACAATCGTGGTGGAAAGTGAAAGGAAAGCAAGGCATGTCTTACATGGTGGCAGGAGAGACAGAGAGTGAAAGGGGAACTGCCAAACACTTTTAAGCCATCAGATCTTGTGAGAATTCACTCACTATCACGAGAATAGCAAGGGGAAAACTGCCTCTATGATCCAATAACCTCCCACCAGGTCCCTCCTTCAACACGTGGAGATTACAATTCAAGATGAGATTTGGGTGGGGACACAAAGCCAAACCATATCACCAGGTAACCAATTATTGCCAGAAGATATAATTTGCCTTCTATTATCAGATGCTGATTTCCCAAGGAAGGTGATCACACTTCCCAAAACACTCTCCTGTCACCTTAGGCCTCAGGGAAGAAAGATAGGAGGAGGAAATAAATATTAATGTTGCAACAATAGGATCTCTTTTCCTCTGCCTCTATGACAGGTTTCAGAAATGGAAGACAGAGGACACTTTATACAAACACATGTGGTTAATAATGATCTATATACTGGTGATTGCAAAAGCTTGTTCAGTGCTAACCACTACACTGAGTCAAGACCTATAAATCCAAATGCTTATTGAGCAGCTGCCTCGTAAACCTCAGGAAACCAATGTGTTCCCTCAGGACTTCTACACCATTCACACACCCACTTCAACATTTCTTTTCATGATCTCCTATTTCAGAAATCATTCCTTTATTTCCACTGAAACAGAAGCCTGGAAGACATCTTTGACCCTCTCTACTTCATTCCTGTAGCCATTCAGCTTTTAAAACATGTCCTTTTCCCTAATATCACTGCAGTCGATTCACTTTTTTGCCTTCTCTGACAATACATTATTGTATATCACTATTGCATCTCACCAGGGTGATGAGGACACTAACTCGCCTTCTTCTCTTTATTTGTGCTCTCTCACCTCTTTAAGCTCTTTCAGTGGCTCCACAGATAACCTACAGGAGTCTACAGTGTTGGCTACTCTTTAACCTTATTTCTTTTTAAGTCTCCTACTCCAATACAGCCCTCCAGTCACAGTAAACAACTTGAGATTATGGACACTGACCAATCCCTCTTGCATTTCCTCACAATATTGGATCTCTGGTCTCAAGTATTTCTCGTCTTCACCTCTACCTGGCTTTCTCCTATCTAAGCTTAAGCCTCAGCTGTAACATCTTATTCTCCTTAGAATTTTCTTAACCCACTAAGAAGGATTCTCACGGCAATTATCCTTAACATTCTCACAACTCTTTTACCCACTGCATTAAAAATCCCCCTTTTCCCATCTAATCCACCAAACTGCGAGGTCTGTGAAGATGACTGTTTCTGAGTCAACGTTATCCCCAGGGTTGGCTGAATGCCTGAGACACCATTGATACTCAACACAAACTTGCCTGATTTAATTGAATCTAGCAAAACTATGAATTTTACTTATGTGGAATGATAGGTCCGTGTCCTCAGCGGACAAAATTATTCAGCAGATTCAAAAGGGAGCTAGGAATAAAGTCCAGGCCAGAGCTCCAGCAGTCAGAGCTGCCTGTGTGGCACCAGCTGCGAGACCTGGCTTCAGATGCATGAGGGCGCCAAACTGCCTGCTAAAAAGCGGAACTGCTTTGTCCTCTCAGTTAAATTGTTCCCTTCAAATACTTACTAAACAAAGAGAAAATCTAGTTAATACATATGATCTTTCCAAATTGGCTCTAATTGCCTCTAGGCACTGTTAGGCATAGAAAATTTTCTATAGTTAAATGCATTTTCAAGAGTCCGGTTGTTTCAAGTCACGGTGTAGTCTATTCCAGACTACACTTTCTCAGCATTGCACTATTTTAGTAATACCACCTGGTCATGTAAAATCTCAATTATGGTTTCAGTAGTAGTGGAAAAATTAATTCTATTAAAATAGTTAGATGATCTAATTCTGAAGGGTTCAGTTAGAGCTTAAGTATACATGAATATATGAAGAAGAGTTAAGTAAATATGAAGGTATGATGTTTTGTGGAAATAAAACAACATTTTAAAGTCACTTTCCTATAATATCTATAAAATTTGTGCTAATTAAATCTTAATAAGTTTGCTATGATGTGGGTGGGGAGTACTGAACATGCCAGATGGTTAAATATATCAAAAATATGAAACACATATTTCAAAATAATGGAGGGTAGCTATTCCCCTGAGCTTATAAATTATATTAGAAAGCAATAATTACTTTAAAATTAGGTGTAAATAGCCTTAAATACATAGGGGAGTTTGGAAAGCAAGAAATAAAACTTCTCGAATAATTGGAAACATGAATTATCTCATAAACTATATTGGGATAAATGTCTAAACATTTGAGAAGGAAATAATGCTGAATTTCTAATTTATTTCTTACACAAAACAGAGCAAGATCAAAACCTCAAATATAAAAAAGTAAAATAATAAAAATAACACAAAGAAATTTTTTTTAAGTATTAGATTCAGAAGATTTTTCCAAGTCAAAAATTAAGCCCGAGCCAGGTACGGTTGGTCACACATATAATCCCAAAATTTTGGGAGGTTGAGGTGGGAGGCTTGCTTGAGGCCAAGAGTTCCAAGACCAGCCTAGGCAACACAGTGAAACCTCATCTCCTCAAAAAACAAAACAAAACAAAACAAAAAATTAGCCAAGTGTGATGGTGCACACCTGTAGTTCCAGCTATTTAGGAGGGTGAGGTAAATATTCCAGGCTTGAGCCTGGAAGTTGAGGCTGCAGTGAGCTGAGATTGTGCCACTGCACTTCAACCTGGACATCAAAGTGAGACCCTGTCTAAAAAATAAAGAAATAAAATAAAGTCCAAAGTCCAAAAGAGAATATTGTCACTGTGCAAAATTTGGAAACATTTAAATATCAAACAAAATCATAAATAATATTAAAAAGGTCACAAAGAAAAAACAAAATAAGAAACAAACGCTTGCAAAATGTCTATTCCCCAAAATTCACCTATGAATTTAGAGCTAATCTAATAAAAATACTAGTAAGTTCAACTGAGGATGTATTTATAGTTTATTTTTTTGTTTGTTATTTTTGTGTGTGTTGTGTATTGTTTTGAAGCCAATCAGTATTAAGGTAAAAATGAAGTTATTTTAATAGATTCCTTATTGCAATTCATAGCATATAGAAACTGTTTCTAATGTTTTAGATGTCTCCACCTGGTCATGTAAAACTTCAATTATGGTTTAAACAGTAGTGGGTCAGTTAATTAAATTAAAATACAATAGTTACATGACTTAATTTTAATAAGTTCCTGGAATTGATATTATATATTCAAAAATTAGATTAAAGCTATCTATATTTTGGAAACTATTTTAGGAATTAAAATAATATAAAATTTCAAATGTACCATCAAGTAACACATTCAACTAAAAGACATGAATCAGAATTATTTTAAAGAGAGAAAACACATCAGATGTCCTGTTCTACCTGTGGATGTTCAGGGGTTTGCTGCTTTAAACCTAAATCAAACCTGCACATCTCCCTGCTTTCCTGAGCCCTCACAGCTCACCCCCCCTACTGCCTTGGGGTTTTGAGGATGCAGGGGATGCCCTGACCCTCTAGGGCCACTGCCCTGGGCTGCATACAGAATAGTAGGCTCTAAGAGGTCACCTGCAAAAAGCTGGATTTCAGACTCTAACTCAGCCATTTTTGCTTATTATGATCATTTGATTTTCTTAGATCATTGAGCTTTCTCTCAGTTGACAGAGTTGCCAAACAACTCTCTTGAGCTATTTTTTCAACTTTGATGAAGGAAATGGTGTTTTCCAATTGTTACTGCAAGTCTTTGGCCATCATTCTGCAGAAGTCAACGTTTATATATTTGCATATACCTCGGGACGTTTCTATTTCTAAGCAGTTAATTCCCTTCTCTATTGATTTTCTGCAAAATTGCATTTCATGTTCTTGATGTAGTTCAAGCAGCGTCTGGTGCTTTAGCTAAAGCTTTTGAATCTAGCTTTCAAACTGTGTATTGTCAACACTGTGTTTACTCTGCTTAGAGAATTTTGACTTGAACTACAAGTGCTTCCTACATTTGATTTTATTCACATAACCTTTTAAATATTCTTTTTTTTCTCTCAAGTTTTTTTTAAAGGAAACATTTAACAGTATTGATGAGTTTCTTCATGTTGGCTTGAGACTGATACTCTTGGTCTTCATTTTCTGACTTACTATTTTAGTCTGGTTCCTTTTGTCTCATTCATATAATCTTCTCTTCAGACTTTAGCACAGTTTAGACAGAGATTTTAACTAGCTCTACTTATTATTTACAACCTGTTCTCTTATGTGCTAAGGTTTGCAAGCATTTCTTTCTGCTCCTTCAGTTCTTACACTCTTTCTTGTCATTCACATGCAGGGAACAAGCACCTTTAGGCTTTCCTGTAACTGGACATTTTTATCAAAGTTATTAGTTATACCCTTCTGATGTTGTTCTACATACAGGCTTCGGAGATGCATATATTGTTGGCCTTAATCATGGGACTGGTAGAATTTTGATGTCTCTTTGAGTGACTATATCTGTCCTTGAAAATGAGCCATCATCACTCTATTAAATGACATTTTAGAGGCCTTTCCCGCTTGTTCTTTGTCAAGGTCTACTGTATCTTCCAGTGAAAATGTGGACCTGTTCACATCTTTATTAAGTGCTGACAAACACAAAATTTCGAAAGTTCAGAGGACTAGTCTCCATTGCAGGTGACTTGAGGGCTTCAAAGGCATGTATATTCGGTCTAATCTTTAAACCGACATGACTGTATTCTTCAACTTGGGCAGAAAATCTTTTAGCTAGCCCTTATTCCTTCAATGTACATCAGCAATATACTATAAAAACAACCAAAGTTGCACATACCAAGATTTTCAAGGGAAGATTAATCCAGACAACATCATCAGAATACTGCAGACGCTCCAGGACTAGCCAGAAGGACATTCTTATGGTGATGGTAGGTTCTGCATGGCTCTGTGTGGGCACTGCAGCTCTGCCTCTGACCAACAACTGGTGAACTATAACTGCCTGTCTGGAATATTGTGAGCATTCTACCTCAAACCAAGCCAAGTACCTGGCACCAGCACTGACCATCAATGGAGTTGAAATTAAAAAGAAGTTTGTGTTATAAACTAGTGCTCATGAATTTTGGTCCAGTTACTGCCAAAATAGAAAGGGTTATTATTTGTATAGTACATTGTGTGGATGGAAAGAGCTGAATACAGCTAGAACAGATTAAACAGATTAGCCCATGAGCTGTGACCAGAGGCTACACCTGATCCTACAGAACCCAAGAGATCCAATCAGCACCATGTCACAACCCATGCTCCATACATGAGCTTTTCAAAGTATAATTGTAGGGCAGACTGCTGTAGTGGATTCATGTGCCCATGTCCCTGGGTAAGGCTCCTTCTTCTCTGGATTTTGAAAGTTCTGTCTACAAGATGTAGATGCCTCATCCATCCTGTTTGCTAAGATCATAGCAATTTCCCTCCTCTGGGAGGAATCACCTTCCTTCCTTTGTGTTTTGCCAGACACTGAGGAATGAAAGCCTTTAGAAAAAGTATTACCTTGCTTGGGTTTCAATTGTAAGAATTTGGGAGAAATCAGCCAGACCTGAAATGTCTTCACATTTCATGGATTTCCAGTGTTGCCAGCATGTCTCAGTACAATCCAGCAGTTCAGAGTGGGGGAGACTCTATTACCTGTGACCCAGTGACTCAAGATCCTTCCATCATTTGAATCTATCATCTTCAGCAATGGCTGTGTGAATCTCAGAGTGATCCGGGGATAGTTTCCAAACCATCTAGCCATCTTCAGATTTGGGGCTGCCTTTGGGGAGGGAGCAATCTTATTTTCTTTCTTTCAGTCACAGTCCCCAGTCCCTTTTGGCCATCACTTGAGACTTTGCTATAAACAACTACATTCACTTTTTTGCCATGAACAACTCCATTCTGCTTTTTCCTTGGAAAGAAAAGGGCTCTTCTTTTGTTTTTCTTCTTTTGTTTGTAATACGCTTTATATTTTAAAGCTGTAACTATTTTAAAAAATTAAAAAATAAAAACATTGTTCAGGCCAAAGAAACAGCACTATAAGACAACTGCCAATCAGCAACTTCTGCTGAAAAGGTTCTAGATGAGAGAATGGAGGATCAGAAATCTTCATGACTTCAGTAAGTCTGGCATAGTTTCTGTGACCTCAGTGTCTAAATGATAGTTCAATAATACAGCGATTTCTGATTTGAGATGTCTGATCTGATTGTGCAGAAATTAAGAGCTTAGACTTTACAGCTGGGAGGACCTTTCCAGAGTCCTAGTTGTGGGTCCCAATATGTCTCTGCTCCCTTATTTCTAACATAAGAGTATAAATATGTATGTCTTAGGGTTATGGTGAGGGTGAAATCGGATAGCGAATGAAAACCACTATCCCCATTCCTGCATGTAGTAATCACTTGATAAATTGAGCTATTACTAAATTTTAGATAGGAATGAAAATTTAAATGTGAGCTAGTGGGAAAATGTGAGCTACTAGGCACTGCATGCTTTTCTCCATGGGCCTAAAGAAGAAACCTCTCCAGTTTTATAGCATGAATCAGAAATATGTGCTTCGGCATTTTTTTGCAATAAATACAAATAAACAAACAAGCCCATGGATTTACATAGATCTTTCAAAAGAGGGGTGGAATAAGACTGTAGCTCTTGTTAATAACATTGTTAACACTGAACATCCAAGTGCACAAAATCATACAGGAGAGTGTCTTTGTCAGTTGACAAGTGAAACATTACACATCTTGGTTCACCCAAAAAGTCTGATGTTTGCCTCATGTAGTAGAAACTGCAGAGGTGGGCTCCCCATAGATGAAGCCTGACAGGGATCAGTTGGAAGGGACAGTGCCCCTATCATCCCTGCCCACACATCCTTAACTGTCTTATCTCCAGTGCTTGATTGTCCATGAAAATGACTGTGATTCTCAGAAGGTGTTCCTGCTACCTTCGGTCTCAGTGAGAAAGGTGGGAGGGAGAAGACTTTAATGTTGCAATAGCAGCATCCTTCTTTCTCTGCAGCATTCACAGGATTTTAGAAATGAAAGGAGAAACTTGACTCTATCCAACTTGTGTAATCAGTCACCACTTATATGATGATGATTCCAGAGCTCTCAGCTCAAACCTCTCTCCTAACTTCGTACTCATAGATTGAAATTCTTATTGAAGAGCTGCCCCCTGGCCTCTCAGACCACAATATGTCCAACCCTGGGCATATGTCCAACCCTGCACCATTCACACACCAGCTTGAAAAACTTCCCTTCATAATTTTCTATTGCAGGAATAATTCCCTCATTTCTCTTAAACTGGAAACCTTCAGGTCATCCTTGCCTCTTTTCATTGCAGCTCTCACTGCCTGGCAGTCCCCAAAACCTCTGTGCTCCCTTAACATCACTCAATTCCATTCATTTTCTTCCCTTCTGACACTGCATGGTTAGGCCACCATAGCCTCTCATCTAGTTTACAAACAGTCCAAATTCTCTTCTTGCTTTTGCCCACATTCCTGTTGAAAAGCTGCCAATTCATCCCAATTGCCCTTTGCATAAGCCCCATGCCCAAAAACTACAAGACTCTTCAGAGTGGTCCCATCTCCATTTTTGTTATTTTTTCCCACAAGAATATACCACTTTTCCCACACTCAACAACTTTCAGTTCTCTAACCTGGTCAAGCTCTTCCTCATATTTTTATATAGTGCTTCCCAGGCCAAAAGGCTTTCTGTTCCTTACCTTTTACCTGACTATCACCTACTCAGGCTTAACTCTCAGCTGACATATTAGTTTTTCCAGTGTTTTCTTGACCCACCAACAAGGACTCCCATAGCACCATATACCTAACATTTTCAGCTCTTACCTCTAACGACTGCATGAAAATTCCCCATTTCCCCATGTCTTTACTCCACTGAATAATGAGAGGTCCTTGAAGATAAAGATTATGTTTAGTCAAGATGTTATTCCCAGGGAATGGCTCAGTAACTGAGTCACTGATGACCCTAAAAAAAAAATTGGTCTGATAAAGTTGAATCTACTAAAACTCTGAATTGTGTTGATAAGGAATACAAAGGTGTGAATGGATACAGTTATTCAGTAGGTTGTAGTGGAGTTAGAAATGAGGCCCATGATTGGTCTTAGTAGACAGAGTTGCTTCTGCAACCCCCTAAGCTGAGAGACCAAGCTTAAAAACTCAGCCACTTTGTTCTCCAATTTTTTCTCTCAAATGTTTAAAACAAACAAGAGTTGGTAGTGATGAATACATTTATGAAATAGATTTTGGTCATGGTTTCACAGATGTATATATATTTCCAAATTAATCAAGTCATATACATTTTTTAAAAATCCAGCTTTTTGCATGCTAATCGTAACAAAATGGCTTTGAAAAAGGAGAAAACCTAAGTTGATATACAGTTATTGCCAAATGGCTCTATCAATTAAAAAATAATAATTAAACAAGTTCCCAAGAATTTGTCTATTGTTTTTCAACTCACACTACAATCTATTGCAGATTAAACTTGCTTAGCAGGACACAACTCAGTGGTATTATGTCTATACTATAGAATATCAGATGCTAAAAAGGTACCATAGACCATCCACCTTAATCCATTCACTTGACAGTTTAGAGAATTGTGATTCCTTCATACTCCTTTCTGTAACTGCAATGTATTGCACTGTGAGGTCAAATGTATCAGATGTCCTCATACTGCTGTTTCTTTGTTTATCCTATTTCTTCTTCCTAAGATACCTTTCCCAGGATTTCTTACTGACAAGACCCTTTAATGAATCAACAGAAATAAATCCAGTGTTAAAGAAGTTATAAATTCCACGCCAAAAGAAGTGGTCTCCACAGAGTTACATTCATTGCTCTCTATGCCCCCTTATTGTTGGACCCATTAATCTTCATTCATGCTTGCACGGTGATTGCCAAGCTGTTATTTTAATAAACTTTAACATGACTCTCTCCAACATAAAAAATGATTTATTTCTTGCAAATATATAAAAGTAATACCGACAGCTTGTGTTCAAAAAGAAATACTGTTGAACAGACAGTCCTAGAGCTATAAAGCAAATATGGCACTTTTATAAGTATTAATCTCAGTTGCACTCTGCTAAGTGAAGCTAAACAGACTTAAATGGCTACATGCTGTTTGATTCTATTTCTGTGTCATTGTTGCAATGGCAATACTATCTGGTCAGAGAACAGATGATTAGTTGCCAGGAGCTGGGAGTAGGGGATATGTTGAGTCCAAATGGGCAAAGAGGGACATTTTGGGGTAATATATGTGTATCTTGTTTGCAGAGTTAAGTACACACTGTTTATGTTTATGAACACTCTCAGAACTGTATACCAAGAGGATATATTTATTGTATGAAAATTATTGTATGTTAAAAGAAAAAACAAAAATAAATAGACAGCAGCCACACTGATGATTCATACCCATAAACCAGAATCTTACTTCTGCTTAAACTATCCAGCCCTCAAGGGTGAGGGCATCGGAGAAATTTGCTACCAATACTCTTTCTTTTGACTATGTTGCTGTAACAGAGAGATCTCTGTGGACTCAAATAGGCATTGTATAATTTTATTTCTTTTTATGTACATAGGTAATAATCTATGACATGAAAAGGTTTATGTAAAAAAATCTAACTCACAAATAACTTTATTCTTAAATTTCAGACTATAAAAAATATATCCCAAATCTCTAGAGATATAGACTAAATAAATGATAAATTCTGAGATAACACGTAACTCTAAAATTTGAGACACTCACAGAATTAAGTAAAATTAGAGAGCAGCAACTGAAATGTCAATATGTTATTTACCATCTGAAATAGCGAAGTGAGAAATGTAGTACCATGTTTTTATTTCTAATGAGTCTACAAAAGAACAGAAATAGGGGAGGGCACTAAAAAAAGAAATATATTGCTACTATAATAAAATAATATAAAAATGTGAATATTGTATAAATATATCTGTGTGTGTGTGCATCTGTGTGTTTGACATAGGAGTTTGTGGAACACAGAAGAGTGCTTGGTTTTTGTGGACATATTGCTTTAGTATTTTCTAGGTACTGAGAACTCTATTTAGTGACCAGGCTTCATCAGGGCGTGGGGCTCTGCTCTTCTTGTCTTGGTCATCATGGATGTGTATATCCCCTAAGTCTAGGCAGAAATACAACATCACTTTGAGTAATGCATCCAGTGCCCCACTTGCTGCTACTTTATAGTCATGTGGGGCACTGGATACATTACTAAAAGGTGATATTATTATGTTTCTGTCTAGACTTACCCTACATTCACTCTTTAAAATACTCTGACCATATATCTATCTTTTTCTTCCTCTTTAATTCTAAAGGAATCTGCTTCAGGTATGCCCATGTGTCTTTGGGTTTGTGTCAGGTGACAGGCAAAGGGGGATTTACTGTTCTCATCATCTTTCTCTCAAAAGTATTTTTATTTGCCCTCCAATTTTTCTGTCTCATCCAGGATTTAAAATTTCCAAAGTAAAGAGCCAGAATATACTTTAAAAAAAGTCTGTTCTCATTCTTTTAATAGTCATTTTATCAGGGATTATACAAACAACCTAAAGAAAGGAAAGATAAGGAGAAAAGAAAACAAAAATGGATTAGATTATCAAAATACTGTATTTTTAGAATTATGACAAAATGTCTAAAAACAAGCCTAAAAATAAATGTATGGTACATGAAGAAAATTCTAATGAATATAGAAAAGTCTTAATATATTTTTTTATTTATATTTATTATAATATAAAATAATAATATAAATAATATATAATATATAATAAATAAATAATTATTTATTCAATACATATATTTGAATATTATAATATTCAATATTATATTATGTTACAATACATACATTTGAATATTATAATATTCAATATTATACTATAATATATTACAATACATATTTGAATATTTCAACAAATATATAAACAGATATCCATTTGAACAGTATATAAATATATTACATACTGTGTATCATATATTATGTATTATTATATTATATTATGTATTATGATATATAATATATAACATATTATAATTATTATAATTATGATATGTATTATAATATATAAAATATATATGCAAATGTGTATTAAAAATATAAATACATGTATATGTAAGTATAAATGCATGTACAAAAATAAATAAGAAAAAGGAGAATGAAGACAGACTATATGACATATAGGACATAATAACATGACCACATATTCAAATTTTGGGAGATTTAGAAAGAGAAGAGATGATCAAAGGCATAGAAAATCTCTTTATCAAATAGAAAAACATGCTCCTAAATAAAAATTGGAGTCAATGGAGAAATTAAAGTGGAAATCAAAAGTATTTTGGAACAAATGAAAATGAAAACATGACATACCAAATTCTGTGGAATACAGCAAAAGTAATATTAAAAGAAAAGTTTATAGCAATAAATGCCTACGTCAAGAGTGGAAAGATTTCAAATAAACAACCTAACAATGTAAGAATGAGTCACACCTAAAATTAGTATAAGATAAATAATAAAGATAAGAGGAGAACTAAATGAAATAGAGACTGAAAAAATTTACCAAGAAGTGTATTTTTAAAAATTGACTTTTGGAAAAGGTAAGCAAAAACAATAAACCACTAGCTATAAAAAACAAGAGAAAAAGAGAGATGTTCCAAATAAATGAAACCAGAAACAATAAAAGGAGACTTTACAGCTGATACCAGAGAAATACAAAGTATTATTGGAGACTATTATGAACATTTATATACTAACAAATAGAAAACCTAGAGGAAATTAATAAACTCCTAGAACATGCAGCTTACAAAGGTTGAACCACGAGAAACAGAAACCCTGAATGGACCAATAACAAGTAACAGAGATTCAATCAGTAATAAAAATCTCCCAACAAAGAAAAGCCCTGGATTGCTTTACTGTTGAATTTTACCAAAATAGGAGGAAGAATTAACACCAATTCTCAAACTTTTTTTTAAAAATGGAATAGGTGGAAATTTTTTAACTCATTCTATAAGGCCAGCACTACTCTGATACCAAAACTCGACAAAAACATCACAACAATAGTAACAAAACCACAGGCCAATATCCCTAACAAACATAGATGCAAAAACCCTCAAAAAAGAATACTAGCAAACCAAATCTAACAACACATCAAAAAGATAACATAATTATCAAATGGGATTTATCCTGAGGGCACCAGGATGGTTCAACATATGCAAATCAATAAATGTGATACATTACATCAACAGAGTGAAGGACAAAAACTATATGTGTATCTCAATAGATGCATAAAAAGTATTTGTTAAAATTTAACATTCTTCAGGATGAAAACTTTCAACAAATTAGCCGTAGGAGACACTTACCTCAACATAATGAAGGCCATGTATGACAAACCAACAGCTAACATTGTACTGAATGAGGAAGAGCTGAAAGCCTTTTTTCTAAGAACTGGAACAAGAGAAAGATGCCTACTTTTACCAATCTTAATCAGCATAGTACTAGAAGTCCTAGCCAGAGCAATTAGGAGAGAGAAATACAGGGCATCCAAATAGGAAAAGAGGAAGTCAAATTGCCCCACTTTGCAGATGACATGTTCTTGTATTTTGAAAAACCTAAAGGCTCCACCACAAAATTCTTAGAACTTTTAATGAAATAAGAAAAGTTTCAGGATAGAAAATCAACCTACAAAATTCAGTAGGATTTCTATACATGAACAACAAACTAGCTGAAAAAAAAACAAGAAAGCAATTCCATCTAAAATAGCTACAAAAGTATAAAACACCTAGAATAAATTCAACCAAGGTGGTGAAAGAGTTCTACAATGAAACCTACAAAACATCAATGAAGGAAATTAAATGCTGAGCAAACAAATGATAAGGCAACCCATGCTCACAGGTTGGAATAACTGATAAAGTTAAAATGACCATGCTACCTAATACAATCTACAGATTCAGTGTAATCCCTGTCAAAATACCAGTGACACTCTTCACAGAAATAGAAAATAAAAATCTTAGTATATGTATGGAATCACAAAAAGACCCCAAATTGCCAAACTAATACTGCTCAAAAAGAACAAATAAATCTGGAGGCAGCACACTACTTGACTTTAAAATATACTATAAAGCTATAGTAACCAAAACATCATAGTATTGGTATAAAAACAGATACATCAAACAGTAGAACAGAATAGAGAACCCAGAAGTAAAACCACATGTTTATAGCCAACTGATTTTCAACAAAGGCACTGAGAACATAGATTGGAGAAAGAAATCCTCTTCAATAAATGGTGCTGGAAAACTGGACATCCTTATGCAGAAGGATGAAATGACCTCTATCTCTCATGATATATAAAAATCTACTCAAAATGAATTGAGAACCTAAATACAAGATCCAAAATTATAAAACTACTAAAAGAAAACTTGGAGAAAATGCTTCAGGACATTGGTCTGGGCAGAAATTTTATGGATAATAGGATAAGACCTCAAAATTACAGGCAACAAAAGCAAAAATAGACAAATGTAATATATCAAACTAAAAAGCTCTGTAAAGCTAAGGAAACAATCAACAGAGTGAAGAGACAACCTGTAGAATGGAAGAAAATATTTGCAAGCTATTCATCTAACAAAGGACTGATATTCAGAATATACAAGGAACTCAGATAACTCAACAGAAAAAACAAACAAAACCAAAACACAAATAATCTCACTAAAAAATGGGCAAATGATTAGTGACATGGTTTGGATGTTTGCCTCCTCCAAATCTCATGTTGAAATGTGATTCTCAATGTAAGAATGGGGCCTGGTGGGAGGTGATTGGCTCATGAGGGTGGATTCCTCATGAATGGTTTAGCATCATCCTCTTGATGATACGTGAGTTCTTGTCCAGTTAGTTCACATGAGATCTGGTTGTTTAAAAGAGTGTGCCACTTCCCCTTCACTCTCTCTTGCTCCCACTCTCACCATGTGACACATTGGCTCTCCTTCACCTTCTGCCATGATTATAAGCTTCCTAAAGCCCTCACCGGAAGCAGATGCAGGCACTATTCTTTGTGTACAGCCTGAAGAAACATGAGCCAATTAAACTTCTTTCCTTTATAAATTACCAAGTCTCAGGTATTTCTTTATAGCAATGCAAGAATGGACTAATACAGAAAATTGGTACCAAGGAGTAGGGCACTGCTATAAAGACAGGTAAAGATATGGAGGTGGCTTGGGAAATGGGTAACGAGCAGACGTTGCGAGAGTTTGAAGGTCTCAGAAGACAGGAAGACGGGGGAAAGTTTGCGACTTCTTAGAGACTGGTTAAATAATTGTGACCAAAATGCTAACAGAGATATATGGACAGTGAAGTCCAGGCTGACAAGGTCTCAGGTGGAAATGAAGAAGTTTTTGGGAACTGGAGTAAAGGTCACTTGTGTTACATGCTAGCAAATAACTTAAGTGCATTGTGTTCATGTCCTAGGGATCTGTGGAACTTTGAAGTTGTGACTGATTACTTAGGGTATCTGGTGGAATAAATTTCTAAGCAGCAAAGCATTGAAGAGGTACCCTGGCTGCTTCTAACGGCCTAGGATCAGATATAGAAGCAAATAAATGACTTAAGGTTGGAACTTATATTTAATAGGGAAACAGAGTGTAAAAGTTTGCAAAATTTGCAGCATGACCCTGTGGTAGAGAAAGAATCCAAGCAGGCTGTGGAGCAACCACTTGTTAGAGAGATTAGCATAACTAAAAAGGAGCCAGCTGTGAATATCCAAGATAATGGGGGAAAAGTCCTAAAGGCATTTTAGAAATATCTGAGGCAGCCCCTCCCATGATACTCCCAGAGGCCTAGAGGCAAATAATGGTTTGAGGGGCCAGGTTTAAGACTCTGCTTCCCTGCACAGCCTTGGGACACTGCTCCCTATATCTGAGCTGCTCTGGCTCCAGCATCGGCTCACAGGGGCCCAGGTACAGCTTGACCCAGGTACAGCTCTGGACAGTGCAAACCATAAGTCTTGGTGGTTTCCATGTAGTGTTAAGTCTGCAGATGCTCAGAATACAAGCATGAAAGAGACCTGGCAGCCTGGTAGATACTCTGCTAAGGTAGTGCCAGGGGAAATGTGGAGTTGGAATCCTCACACAAATTTCCCACTGGAGCACTGCCTAGTGGGGCTGTAAGAAGGGAGCCACTGCCCTCCAGACCCCATAATGGTAGATCTACTGGCAGCTTGTACCCTGCCCCTGGAAAAGCCACAGGCATTCCACTCCAATCCATGAGAGTAGCTATGAGCTGCTATGAGCTATGTCCAAGGAAGCCAAATGTAATTTAATCACTGCCTTAGTTGGTTTCATACTGCATGGAGCCTATTGCTCCTTTCTTTTGGCCTGTTTCTTCCTTTTGGAATGGACATGTATACCCAATGCCTGTGCAACCATTGTATCTTTGAAGTAAATAACTTGTTTTTGATTTCACAGGCTCCTAGGTAGAAGGAACTTGGTCTTGAGTCTCAGACAAGACTTTGGACTTTGGACTTTGAGTTGACACTGGAATGAGTTAAGACTTTGGGGGACTCTTGGTAAGGGATGATTGTAATTTACAATGTGAGAAGGACAGGAGATTTGGGGTGTCAGAGGTGGGATGATATGGTTTGAATGATTGTCCCTTCCAAATGTCTTGTTGAAATGTGACCTCCAATGTTGGAGGTGGGGTCTAGTTAGATCATGGAGGTGGATCCCTCATGAATGGATTGATGCCCTCCCTATTGTAATGAGTGAGTTCCTGCTCTCATGAGTGCCAGTTGTTTAAAGGAACCTGGCTCCTCTTCCTCATTGTCTCTTGCTCCTGCTCTCTTCATGTGACATGCCTGTTCCCGCTTTGCCTTTCACCATGATTGCAAGCCTCTTAATGCCCTCATCAGAAGTAGATGCTAGTGCTGTGCTTCTTGTACAGCCTGCAGAAACATGAGCCAATTAAACTTTTCTGTTTATAAACTATCCAGCCTAAGGCATTTCTTTATGGCAATGCAAATGGACTAGTACAATCAGAGTAGACATTTCTCAAAAGAAGACATACAAATAGCCAACAGATATATTTTTAAAATGCGCAACATCAGTAATCATCAGGGAAATGCAAATCAAAATCACAAGGAGCTATCATCTTACTCTAGCTAGAATGGCTATTATCAAAAAGACAAAAAAATTCTGTTGAGGACGCAGAGAAAATGGAATCCTTATACATGATTTTTTGGAATGTAAATTAGTATAACCACTACAAAAAACAGTATGAAAGCTTACCAAATAATTAAAAATAGAACTACTATATTATCCACCAATATCACTACCGAGAATTTATTCAAAATAAAGGAAATCAGTTTATCAATAGGATATCTGCACCCCCATGATTACTGCAGCACAACTCACATTAGTCAAGATATGGGACCAACCTAAGTGCCAATCAATGGATAAACAGATAAAGAAAATGTGGTATATAAACACAATAGAATACTATTCAGCCATAAAAAGTATGAAATCTTGCCATGTGCAGCTGTGTGAAAGGAACCGGAGGTCATTATGTTAACTGAAATAAGCCAGGCATGGAAAAATAAATAGTTTGTTTTCACTCATATGTGGAGCTAAAAAAGTTGACCTCACTGAGATAAAGAGTAGAAAGATATTTACCAGAGTCTGGGAAGAGTGGAGGGGATGAAAAGATATTGGTTAATGGGTACAAATGTACAGTTAGATGGAAGGAATAAGTTCTAGTGCTTGACCGCACAGTAGAGTAACTAAAGTTAATAATTTATTATGTACTTCAAAATAGCTAGAAGAGAAAATGTGAAATGTTCCCAACACAAAGTAATGTAAGTGTTTAAGGTGATGAATATCCTAAATATCCTAGTTTCATCATTATACATTGTATGCATGTATCAAAATATCATATGAACCCCCATTAATATGTACAATTATGTATCAGTAAAAAATTTAAAAACAAATATACATGTATGCTTTTGAGTGGATCTGCAGCAACATTTTTTTTTATTATACTTTAAGTTCTAGGGTACATGTGCACAACATGCAGGTTTGTTACATATTGTATACATGTGCCATGTTGGTGTGCTGCACCCATTAACTCATCGTTTACATTAGGTATTTCTGCTAATGCTATCCCTCCCCCCTTTCCCCACCCCATGACAGGCCCTGGTGTGTGATGTTCCCCACCCTGTGTCCAAGTGTTCCCATTGTTCAATTCCCACCTATGAGTGAGAACATGCGGTGTTTGGTTTTCTGTCCTTGCGATAGTTTGCTCAGAATGATGGTTTCCAGTGAAGCAACATTTTAAAAAGTCAACTCACTTAAGTTGATCTATAATATTATTACCAAGCCAGCAAAAATTCTTATAAAGAGGTTTCGCTATGACTAGAAGGAAAACTCAACCAAATGATATTGATTCATCTGCAAAATTAAGCATGTCCAAAAAAAAAGACAAAAATTCTTAAAGGGAATGAAAAATAACTATTAATAAGCATTTTTAAAACAATGAGGCGTTGATAATTTTTCAAATATAATGGAAATAAGCCTAAACACATATGGGATTTAGTAAATGATAAATGAGACATTTAAAATCTCTAGGAAAATAAATAATGCTGGATTTCAAAGCCATTTCTTATTGAAAACAGTAAGGACATCAATTTTTCTATTTTTAAATAGAAAAATAATGAAACTATGAAAACACTAGAGAAGAAGCAGTTTTTTAAAAATTCTTAAATTCAGGAGTTTCTGAGAAACAAAATTTAGAATATATCAGAGAAACATATCCTACTGCAAAAAATAGTAATTTTTTCCCACTAAGCACATCATGAGCAAATAACAAAGATTAATAAGAAAACAAACTGAAAAAAAGAATTGCAAAATATCAGTACCTAAAAATAAATTTAGGATGAAATGAACACAAACACTAGTAAGTTTAGCCAGGGGTTCTGTTTTTTGTTTTTGTGGGTTTTTCCTGTTATTTTTAGACCCAATCATTAACTATTGAAGTAAATATTGTTAGACAGAATTCTTAGTATATTTCATAGGACATAGAAATAGACATTAATGTTTCAAATATTTCCAGCTGGTCATGTTAAATTTCAACTATGCCTAAAGTAATAATGGAGTAACTTATTCATTTAAAATACTGGGCCGGGCGCAGTGGCTCACACCTGTAATCCCAGCACTTTGGGAGGCTGAGGCAGGCAGATCACGAGGTCAGAAGATCGAGACCATCCTGGCTAACACAGTGAAACCCCGTCTCTATCAAAAACACAAAAAATTAGCTGGGCGTGGTGGCGGGCGCCTTTAGTCCCAGCTACTCAGGAGGCTGAGGTAGGAGAATGGTGTGAACCCGGGAGGCAGAGCTTGCAGTGAGCCGAGATCGCACCACTGCACTCTAGCCTGGGCGACAGAGCGAGACTCTGTCTAAAAAAAAATATATGTGTATATATATATATATAAAATATACATATATTATATATTTATATATATTATATTTTGTATATATATTTTTATATATAATATACATATATTTTTTATATATACTTTATATACATATATTTTTATATATATATAAAATACTCATCCAATATAGTTCTAGGGGGTCCAGTGATAGAAAATTATCTATAAATATTTATTATATTGCAACCATCTATATTCTGGAATCACTCTTTTAGGAGTTATAATTACAACTTTGATAAAAGAAAATAAAACATTAATTTAGGAACAGTAGTTATACCAGAAAGAGACAAAGCAAATCCACTTATAGAGAAAAAAACATATGAGATATCTTTCTGTGTGTGTGGACGTTGGGGGTTTGGCTACTGTAAAACCTGAGTCAGTGCACATCATCCTGCATCCCAGAGCCCTCCCAGGTCCCCTCCCTCTTTCCTTGGGTCTTGGGCATGCAGAGGATACCCTGACTCTCACTGCTGCCATGGGCTGTAAGTGGAATTGCTGGTACAAAAGGGCCTCTTGGCAAATGCTGGTTTCTGAGCTCTGATTCAGCCAATTTTTGCCTGTTTTCACCATTTTCTGTCTTTGGCTCATAGAGGTGGAACACTCACAGGGTTCACTGAACTTTCTCTCAGTCATTGAGCTTTCTAGATCATTGAGCTTTCTATTGATAGAGCCAAGCAACTTCCATCAGATTTTTTCTCATAGAAGAAAATCCACCTTTGACAGAAGTGGTACTTTCCAATTGTTTCTACAGGTCTTTGTCTGTCTTACTATAGTCATCAAGCTTTTGATGTATAAGGCTGATCTTTTCATAACCTTTGAGACGTTTCTGTTTATTTTAAGCCAAAAGAAATTTATTCTATCATAGATCTGAAAGCCAGAAGTCAGAGATTAGGATTACTGGGCCAAAATCAAAGTTCCTACAGGGCCTCACCTCCTTCAGAAACTCTTAGGGTGAATTCCTTCACGGCCTCTTCTAGATTCTGGTGGCTGCAGGTATTCCTTGGCTGTGGCTACATTACTCCTATCAATGCTTTTGTTCAATTAGCAGAAATCTTTTGCCTAGTTCTTTTTCCCTCAAATCAGCTTTTTAATGATAAACACAATCAAAGCAGCATATTCCAGAATTCCGCTGAGAAATCTAAACAGACTTCAGCCATATGTCTGTAATTCAGACCCATCCATCAGAGCACCACACAGATGCTCAGGATTAGCTAGAAGGACATGTATGTGGCCATCAGCAGGTCCTCCCTGGCTCCAAAAGGCACCACAGCTCTGCCTTTGGCCAGTGTTTATCACTACAATGCTTGACTGGTACTCTGTGAGTGTTTTACATCAAAGCCAAACAGTGTCTGGCAACCAGGATAGACCATTAGTGGGCCTGGTAGAGAAGGGCAAGATTTTATAAACTAATGCTCTCTAACTGTGCTCTGGTACTACCAAGTAGAAAGGGCTGTTATTTGTACAGTACACTGGGGAAAGTGAAAATGATAAGGCTGATTACAGGGAGAAAAGAGTAGCCCAGGAACTGTGAATACTCTAGGCCCACCTGGCCCCATAGGAAACCAAGGGGATCCAATCAATACCTTAGGCCATTCTCCACACATGAACGCTTCATGATATAATTGCAGAGCAGGCTGAAAGTGGAAAACTTGTATTGGGTTCTTTGTTTTTCAGATTTTTCTTCTTTGCAGTCAGGAAGACTGATCCTGTCTACAAAGGTCACAGACTTATCATCAACCTAGGAGTAATCTCCCCCATTTGTGTAGTTGGACTAGATTATTAGACTCAGAGAAGAGAAAGGACACAAGAAAGATATTACCTCACAAATCTGGATGTCAATGGTAAGAACTCGAGAGAAATCAATCAGACCTAGTGTATATTCACACTTCATGGTTTTCCAGTGGAGTCAATGTGTTTCATTTCAATCCAAGCAACCTTAGATAGGAGGGATTCTCCTCTAATTGTGACCCGGTGAACCAGAAACCTTCAATCATGTGGACCTTCTACCTTCAGCACAAGAACACAGACACAAAGATTTTCCTGGGAATGGTCTGCAATTCATCATGTTGTCTTCAGAAGTGTGTTTGCGTCTAAAGAGAAAGTGAATCTTTCTTTCAATTAATTCAGCACCTCTCATATTTTTCAATATAATCGCATTGACCTAGCTTTTTTTCCTGCTATCACAAAAAGTACCACAGACTAGATAATTTATCAAAAACCAAAATTTATACTTTCACAGGTCTGGATACTGAGAAGTCCAAAATCAAGGCACTGGTACCTGATGTCTGGTGAGGGCCTTCTCGCTGTGTTCATTTTTGTTAATCATACAAAAGAGTATGTACTTGTTATAAATATTTTGGTAAACAGAAAAGTAAGGAGACAAAATTAACATGGCTTTAAACCATATTAATATTTCACCACCATTAAAATGATTGAAATGATTTTCAATTATTTTCCAATTTAATTAAGCTTACATAAAGGCATTAAAGTGTTATGTATAGAATTATTCGGATAGAAATGCCATTATTTATTTAACATTCTCCTATTAATGAATGTTTAATTCTTTTCAACTTTTTACTATTACAAATGTAAGAATGTTAAATATATTTGTACATAAAACTGTGTACATCTCTGATATGATCATTGTTATATTTCTAAAAGTGGATTTAGTAGATTAAATTTATTAATATTTTCAAAGTTTACATGATGGCAGATAGCTTTTTAAAATAAATACCAAATTGTACTTTCGTTACAAAGATAAGAAGCATCAGTCAGTACACATCCTCAAGTAGCACTGAGCATTATACATTTCCAATAATTTGATGGTTAATGAATAGTTACTAGAAAGGATGATTTAATATTTCCAGAATGCAGGACTCTCCTCTGAAACCCTTAGGTACATTCAAAGAACTTAAAGAATAGAGAATAGATACACTTTTAGGCATGTTACATAGTATTAAGATACGCACTTATTTAATATTTATTTTCTTTGGATACCTATCTAGAATTATTGGGTCCAAGGTATGCCGTTATTTTTTAAAACACATGCTTAGAATAATTATAGATATACAGATACATTGTAAAGTTAAGACAAAGTAGTCCTGTACACCCCACACCCAGTTTCCTCTATCATTAGTGTCTTACATTAGTATGGTGCATATGCCCCAATTTATAAACCAATATTGACACATTATTATATAAACAATAGTAGATATATTATTCATATTTTCTTTGTTATAATCTATAATATCCTTTGTCTGTTAGAAGATTCTATCTGGGTTACCACTTTATGTTTACATTACATTTTTTCTTCATGTCTCCTTAAGCTTCTCTTAGCTGTGATAGTTTCTCAGCTTTTTTCTCCCTTGTTTTGTTTTTATTTTTGTTTTGAAGACTCTAACAGTTTTGAAGTGTACTGGTCAGGTATTTTGTAGAATATCTCTCAGTTGGGATTTATTTGATGGTTTTCTCATGATTAGATTGGAATCAGGGGTTTGGGAGAAAAAGATTCCATAGGCACAGCTTGGGCGACAGAGCGAGACTCCATCTCAAAAAAAAAAAAAAAAATCCATAGGCAAAGAGAAACAGATGCTTTATTGTACTTAAGTAAAGTCCTGGAATTTGTGATATTTTTGGCATTAGGATATTAAATTTTGTGCATATATATATAAGGTATCATAGAAAGAAGAAAGAACACATGTTATCAGTTTCAATCAACTTTGAATCAAGTTTGGGATCTTATACTTTATAAGCTGGGTAATTTTGGACATGTTATTAATAGTTCACAACCTGTTCTTCTGGATTTTTGAAATAAGGCTCATAGTCCAATGATTATCTAGCTAGAGAGACTTTCAAGATTCCTAATTTATTGCCACATTCACTTTGTGACATCCAAATTGTTTTAAACCCATTGACACTGGTTGTACCTGATTGGACCAGGAATCCTCGACTGATTCACGTGAAGAGACCTGGCACCACAATTCTGCCCCATGGCATGTATTAGTCAGCTCAGGCTGCTATAGCAATATGCCATCACCTGGGTGGCTTAGGCAACAAAAATATATGTTCTCCCAGTTCTGGAGCCTAGAAGTTCAAGATGAAGGTGCTGACATGGTTGGGTTCTTTGGAAGGCTCTCTCTCTGGCTTCCAGAAGGCCACTTTCTTCTACGTCCTTGTATGGCAGAGATTCATTCTCTCTCTCTCTCTCTCTCTCTCTCTCTCCCTCCCTCTCTCTCTCTTCCTCTTCTTATAAGGCCTGTTCTATCAGCTTAGGGTCCCACCCTTATTTCACTCACCTAAGCTTAATTACCTGCTAAAGACTCTACTTCAGGTATAGTAACATTGGGGGTTAGGGCTTCAACTTATGAATTTTGGAGGAACACAGTTCAGTTCGTAGCAGATAGTTCCAAGACAGATTCTGATTGTCTAAACCCATTATGTCCTCACCTTTGAATTATTTGAATTCAAAAAATGAAAAATCAGCTGATTGAGGGATGAGTTTCAGCCAGGTCACTACTATTGCACTGAGAGCTACAGCGTTATACTCAAGAAGGAACAACATGAGGCAGTTTTACGCAGTGGTTAAGGCCACTTAACCTGGAATCAAAACGACTTCTTTTGAAAATTGGCTCTGCCACTTACCAACTAGGTAATTCTGGGCAAGTTAGTTAACTTGTCTTTGCCTCTGTCTCTATTTCTGTAAAATGGGGATAATAATAGTATTGCCTCATAATGTTATTGTGTGGATGAAATAGACAACACATGTGCAGCTTTAGCAAACCTGGCATGTAAAATGTGCTCAATAAAGAGTTGAGGCTTTTGTTATTGTTAGTATTGTTATTCCTCATGTGGTCTATCAATGGAATCTCATTAACTGAGCAAATTCATTTAGTGCAGCCAGAAATGAATTACACATTACTCTGTGAAATGGTCACGGACTAAAAAACTGCCTATGGCCTTTGTATACCACCCTTTCTCTTGTCTTTTGTTTTTTGTTTTTCTGGTTAACTCTTCTTCACCCACTACGAGTTATCTAATATATCACATCTAGCGAACTTACCTGTCCTCAATGGCTTCCATGGCTTCCTAATTTCAGTATTAAGAACTGAGGCTCTTGACATTGTTTGTGTTAGTTTTAATGTGACTTTAAGCATGTTACACAAAGTATCCAAGCACCATTTTCTCCTTCAGAAAATAGGAATATGTAATTGTCTGTCACTGAGACAGTATAAAATTTAAATAAATAATGTACATACAATAATAAGCATGATGCCTAGTGAGTACTCAATAATTAACAGAGATTCTTAGATTAGACACTAATCTTGCTGTGTCATTATTACCTGCACAATGATTGAAATATTCTATTCATTTGTAGGTGACATAGTAAATATGTGAATTAGAATATAAGATCTAAGATGGCAAACTACATCATCTTAGCCAAAGATCTCTAAATCTTAACTTCCCCAATTGAGCTAGAAGCATTTTGCTCTATAGGTTCTGCCTAGCTTTTGCTCTAGGCTTGTCAGTTTTTTTCTGTAAATGGTCACACAGTAAACATTTTTGGTGTTACTAGCCAGTCTTTTGCAGAGAATATTTCTCTCTGCAATGTGAAGCCAAAGCAGCTATAGGCAATCTGTGACCAAATGGGTACAGCTGTGTTCCAATACAACCTTATTTACATACATAGAACACTGTTGTATTTGGCATGCCAGCCATAGTTTGCTGACAGATTCCTTGCAGATTACACTGTAATTATCTATGACTGTTTTCCCTCATTTTCAACTATATGAACTTATTTTTCACTATATTGAAACTTCTGCCACATCTCTATTTTAGAACTTCTGTGTGTTCTAATCTGTACAATAATAAACCAGAGTAATATAATATTCCAATTATAACTGAATTAAAAATGAGTTTTTGTTAGAACTGGAGATATCTTCTTAGTGATTTTGAAGATTTTTTAATATGAAAAAATTCCAAGAAAAGTGGGTCTACTCGTTTTGTTGAAGATGGAATGAGAGTCCTGGAGCCCCACCCCCAGATTCTGGGACAGCTGCCAACTGGCAATCATACCCAGTAAGTAGGGCTGACTTAGCCAAAGAAGGTATTTCCTGGCAAAAAAAAAAAAAAAAAACAGGCAATTAGGTGAAACTAATAGAGCTTAGAATCTCTGAAGAATCTGATGGTGCATTGCCCTTGCCTACACTTCTCTGGCCTGGCAGTCCTCATAATTTATTTCCTCTATGTAGTTGTGTCATTTTGTCAGTAAAGCTTTCAGCACTTGGCACCATTAAAACCAAAATGTTAAATTTATTTTATACCAGATATTATGTTAATTTTATACATAAAACTCTACTTTGCAAACTGAGATTCAATAGTAACATCCTATTCAAAAAAACATGCTTTGGCTGGGCGCAGTGCCTCACGCCTATAATCCCAACATTTTTGGAAGCCCAGGCAGATGCATCACCTGAGGCCAGGAGTTCAAGACCAGCCTGGCCAACATGACAAAACTCTGTCTCTACTAAAAATAAAAAAAAAGTTAAAAAAAAAGAAAAAAAGAAATACAAAAATTAGTGGGGCAAGGTGGCTCCCGCCTGTAGTCCCAGCTACTCGGGAAATGGGCAGGAGAATCACTTCAACCTGGGAGGTGGAGAGTGCAGTGAACAGAGATCATGCCACTGCACCCCAGCACTCCATCTCAAACAAAACCAAACAAATAAACAAAGAAAAAAAAACATGTTTTTTTCTTACTTGCAGGTTTTATTTCTATAATTGAAAAAATAAAACTCAAGGGGGAAGGCATAAATACCAGTTAATACTGATCTTATATTCTACAATTAATTGTATGAAGCATATTAACTCACACAACTTAATACTATGCTCATTATACTACTATTAGTTAATGTTATATATTCTAGTGAATACATTATTTTTATATATTCTACATTTTAAGTTTAGTGGAAATCAGAAAACCTGATGCATTGTTTTATGCTGGTATTTTGTCTTTTTCTCCACAAGCGCCCATGTGATTTTATTAAATTCTTCTTCCTTTTTTTTTTTTTATTTTTGAGATGGAGTCCCCATCTGTCACCCAGGCTGGATGGAGTACAGTGGCGCAATCTCGACTCACTGCAACCTCCTCCTTCCGGGTTCAAGCAATTCTCCTGCCTCAGCCTCCCAAGTAACTGGGACTACAGGCATGTGCTACCATGCCCAGCTAATTTTTGTATTTTTAGTAGAGACAGGGTTTCACCATGTTGGCCAGGCTGGTCTCGAACTCCTGACCCCAAGTGATCCGCCTGCCTTGGCCTCCCAAAGTGCTGGGATTACAGGCATGAGCTATCGCTGCCTGCCTAAATTTTCTTAAGGATCCTGAGACATAGGAACAAATAATTTAAAATTTCTGCTCAGTGCCCTTAAGATCTCTTGTTTTACCCTTATAAACCATTTTCTGGTAGATTTCTTGCTCATTTGACTCCTAATTAATATGCTGTTAACTTCTCTTCTCTGTCCATTGCTCTTTTTTCACTTTGTCTACATCTTTTCTTGCATGATCCATTCTCTCCCATGGCCTATCTATTATTCTTATGCACCAAATCATAAATGTGTATCCCCAGTCCTAATCTTCTAACTGAGCCTAAGATCCATATAACCAACCTCTGACCCCAGCATGTCCAGGACTTCATATATACCACCCACAGCACACACAGTTTTCCGTGATTTGAGCTTTGTAAATTCTCAGACTCTACTCCTCACACTTCCTGTTTCACACTTACATATCATTAAAACTGAACTCCACTCCTGCCTCATTATACATTTGTGTTAACTACAGGGTATTAAAATTATATCCAACTTTATCTTACCTACTAAGCTATGAACTCATTGAGTTCAATACTTCATTAACTCCAAAGCTTTATTTATTTATGAAGATCCAATACCTAACTTGGTGTTTAATAATGATAATGAATATTGTTTGAGTTGAACCGAACTAAAATACATCAAACTCTAGCCTCCTCTGATATCCACAGTTACCTAGCTCACTGGTGGATGTTAGGGTGTGTTGGTGCAAATTGTAATACTCTATTCTTATCCATAGGTGGCAGCAAGCCCCTAAAATTAGGGGGAAAATGGGGCTGTGCATAGATAGGAGGATATCTGTATCTATCCAAAAATACTAAGCAAGGGGAAGAAAATACAATCTATTAACTTGGGAGCTCCTTAAGTGAGTGTTTCTGTCTTAATTACTCAATATCCCTAGGGTACCTACAAGACCTCATTGTCTCACTCCTTCCAGCCTTTTCTAAGTGCCATTGTGTTGGTCTCTACATCTGTTTGCTGGTAGCTGAGAACAACAATGAAGTTGATTAAATTTGGTTTTGGTAACATATTTTTCTCTGGACAAACCTCTCTCTTGGCTGTTCCTGAAGTACCTATCACCCATTCTATATGGCTTTTCCTGAATTATTTTTCATTTAATTTCTAATACATGTTAACTATTTTTTACATATTATTACATAGGATGTATTATCTATATATGTCCTATGAAGTATTTGTACCATAATACAGAATACTCTTTAAAAAAATAATGACAAAAGTTACCAAATTCTTTCCATTCTTCTATTTGCTAGGTAACCAATCCTTACCACATGGCATGCATCCTTCTCCATATTTATACACACTCATAAAAAGTGCACACACACACACACACAGGAATTTTAGGTGGTTTTGGTCCATTTTTTTAAAATGAGCTAGTGTTGTCTTAATTTGTGTAAAATAGTTTTCTACCTTAAAACAGATACTATACTTTCCTCCGGGTTCATATGTGTACATCTAACTTATTTTTAATAGATACAAAGTATTCCACAATGTGGACATGCCGCAATCTAACCAACATTTTATTCTTTATAGATAAACAAGTTAATATCAGTTTCTGAGAGCCCCCTCCCTCAGAGTTTCATCACACAGATATTTTACAATTTATCTGGAGAAATTGTCTTTAAGAAAAAAAAGAAATGGTCTTTTTCTCTCTGTGGAAATCATATATAAACAGAGACTCCAAAGCATTTTTTACTTTTAATTGTGTTGATATTGCCAAATAAGTTTCTGGAATGCAATAATAATTAATATTCCCATGAACATGATAAGGAGTAAACCCACAGCTAACATCATACTCAATGGGGAAATACTGAAAGCTTTCTCCATAACCCATTTATACCTGAGGTTGCAACTTTTTGAATTTTTGCAATCAGACCTTGACAACAACCTTGAGCAGTTGGATATAAATTATTCCCATATGCTTAGCGTTCCAATAATGGGACACTAGGCATAAATGGTTTTAAGCTCAAGAACAAAACAAGAATGTCTGCTCTCACCACTGCTATTAATTATTGTACTAGTAGTTCTAGCCAGTACAATTAGATAACAAAAGGCATCCAAATTGGAAAAGATTAAGTAAAACTATCTCTATTTATATATAACATGATCCTGCATATAGAAAATCCCAAAAAAAAATCACAAGAAAGCTATTAGAGCTAAGAAATGTGGTTAGCAATGTTGAACAATATCAATACACAAAAATAAATTGTGTTCCTATAATTTTTGCAGTGAACAATGCAAAAAGGAAATTAATAAAGCAATTCATTTACAATAGCATTTAAAGAATAATATACATATCTAGGAAATAAATTTAACCAAAATGTGCAAAACTTGTACTTGAAAACTATAAAGCATTGTTGAAACAAATTTTGAAAAAACTGAATAAATGGAGCAACAACTCATGCTCATAGGTAAGAAGACTTAATACTGTTAAAACATTAACTCTATCCAAAGTGATCTACAGGTTCAATGCAATCTCTATCCAAATTTCCACAGCTTTTTAGCAGAAGTGGAAAAGATGCTCCTCAAATTCATATGAATTGCAAGAGGCTTTGAACAACGAAAACATTTGTTAAAAACAAAACCATAGTTGACTCACACTACCTGCTTGTTATGGACTGCAGGTTTGTGTCCCCCTAAAACATTTTTTGTTGAAACCTAATCCTCAATGGTACGAAATTAAGAAGTGGGGCCTTTGGGAGGTAATTAGATTTAGATGAGATCTGCCTTTAAAAAGAGAAAGATGGCCAGGCACAGTGGCTCATGCCTGTAATCCCAGCACTTTTGAAGGCCAAGGCGGGCAGATCACCAGGTCAGGAGTTCGAGATCAGCACGGCCAATGTGGTGAAACCCCGTCTCTAGTAAAAACACAAAAATTAGCCAGGCGTGGTGGCACATGCCTGTAGTTCCAGCTACTCAGGAGGCTGAGGCAGAAGAATCGCTTGAACCTGGGAGGAGGAGTTTGCAGTGAGCCGAGATCATGCCACTGCACTCCAGCCTGGGTGACAGAGCGAGACTCTGTCTTAAAAAGAAAAAAAAAAAAAGAGAGAGAGAGAAAGAGACTAGAGTTCACTTTCTGTCCACCACATGAAAATACTGCAAGAGGATAACTATCTGTAGGCCAGGAAGAGGTCCCTCGTCAGTACTCAGCCATTCTGGCACTTTAATTTTGGACTTCTCAGCGTCCAGAAGTCTGAGAAATAAATTTCTATTGTTAAAGTCACTCAGTCTATGGTATTTTTGTCATAGCAGCCTGAATGACTAAACACTGCCCAAACCGATTAAAATGCTGGTTTTATTACAAAACTAAATAATCAAAACTGTGTGGCACTGGCATAAGGATAGACACATAAATAAATGAAATAGAATTCAGAATCCAAAAATAAACTCATACATCTATGGTCAATTGATTTTTAACAAAGACCACACATCTACAACCATCTGATCTTTGACAAACCTAAAAAAACAAGCAATAGGGAAAGGATCTCCTATTCGATAAACGCTGGGATAAGTGCTGGGAAAACTGACTAGCCATATGCAGAAAACTGAAAATGGATGCCTTTATTACACCTTATACAAAAATTAACTCAAGATGGATTAAAGACTTAAATGTAAAACCCGAAACCATAAAAACCCTAGAAGAAAAGCTAGGCAATACCACTCAGGACATAGGCATGGGCAAAGACTTCATGATCAAAATGCCAAAAGCAATTGCTACAGAAGTCAAAATTGACAGATGGGATCTAATTAAACTGAAGAGCTTCTGCACAGCAAAAGCAACTATTATCAGAGTGAACAGGCAACCTCCAGAATGGGAGAAAATTTTTTGCGATCTACCCATCTGACAAAGGTCTATTATCCATGACTTACTATAAAGACACATGCACATATATGTTTATTGCAGCACTGTTTACAATAGCAAAGTCATAGAACCAACCCAAATGCCCATCAATGACAGACTGGATAAAGAAAATGTTGTACATATACACCACGGAAGACTATGCAGCCATAAAAAGGAATGAGTTCATGTCCTTTGCAGGGACATGGATGAAACTGAAAGCCATCATCCTCAGCAAACTAACACAGGACAGAAAACCAAACACTGCATGTTTTCACTCATAAGTACGAGTTGAACAATGAGAACATATGGACACAGGGAGGGGAACAATACACACCAGGGTCTGTTGGGGGCTGGGAGACAAGAGCAGAAAACTTAGAGGGCAGGTCAACAGGTGCAGCAACCACCATGGCACACGTATACCTATGTAACAAAGCTGCAAATTCTGGACATGTATCTCAGAACTTAAAGTAAAATAAATAAATAAACAAACAAAGACACCAAGTCTAGTCAATAGGAGAAGAATAGTCATTTCAAGAAATGGTGCTGGGCAATTGAATTTCTACATGCCAAGGAATAAAGTTGAACCCCTTTCCCCATATTGTGTGCAAAAATTAACTAAAAGGTGGGCTAATTACCTAAATATAAGAGTTAAAGCTATAAAACTCATAGAATAAAATTTGGATTTGGCAATGAGTTCTTAGATATGACACCAAAAAACACAAGTAACAACAACAACAGAAAAGACAGGATGGACTTCATCAGTATTAAAAACTTTGTGACTCAATGAATATTATCAAGAAAGTGAAAAGACAATCTACAGAATGGGAAAATATATTTGGAAATTATATATATGATGAGCTTAATATCCAAAATATACAAAGAACTTCTACAACTCAACAACAAAAAACCTAATTACAAAATGGGAAAGAGCTGAAATAAACATTGTTGCAAAGAAGATATACAGATGGCCAATAAGCACATAAAAAGATCCTCAACATTGTTAGGATGTTTTTAGGAAAGATCCTATTAGGAAAACACCAATCAAAAGTGTAATTATATATAGCTATAGACATAATAGCGACCATAGCTGTATCACTTTTATTTATCATCTACCTTTCTGTCACTATGAAATTGCTTATACCTCATATTCTGTATAAATGAAGAGCTTCAATTGCTTTATATGGCTGAATAATATTCCATTAATGTATACATATTGCATTTTTAATTTAATTTTTTATTTCAAATAGCTTTTGGGGTCAAGTGGTTTTGGGTTACATGGATGAATTACAGGGTGGGAAATTCTGAGGCTGAGATTATAATGCATCCATCACCCATCACATTGTAGCCAATATGTAGTTTTTTATCCCTCACCAACTCTCCTCCATCCCCCTTCTGAGTCTCCAAAGTCCATTATATCACCCTGTATGCCTTTGCATATTCATAGCTCAGCTGTCACTTATAAGTGAGAACATACTGTGTTTGGTTTTCCATTCCTGAGTTACTTCACTTTAAATAATGGCCTATAGCTCCATCTAAGCTGCTTCAAGAGACATTATTTCATTGCTTTTTATGGCTGAGTAGTATGCCATGGTGTATATATACCACATTTTCTTTATCCACTCATTGGTCAATGGGCATTTAGGTTGGTTCCATATCTTTGCAGTTATGAATTAAGCTGCAATAAACATACACGTGCTTGTGTCTTTTTCATCTCATGACTTCCTTTCTTTTGGGTAAATACCCAATAGTGGGAATGCCAGATTGAATGGCAGGTTGACTTTTAGTTCTTTAAGTAATCGCCATACTGTTTTCCATAGAGGCTGTACTAATTTACATTCCCACCAGCGGTGTATAAGTGTCACCCTTTCACTGTATCCACACCAACATCTATTGTTTTTTGACTTTTTAATAGCAACCATTCTTGAAGGAGTAAGATGGTACCTCATTGTGGCTTAATTTGCATTTCCCTGATCATTAGTGACGTTGAGCGTTTTTTCATGTTTGCCATTTGTATATCTTCTTTTGAAAATGTCTATTGATATCATTTGCCCACTTTTTAATGAGACTATTTGTTTTTTCATGATTTGTTTGACTTTCTTATAGATTCTGGACACTAGTCGCTTGTCAGATGCATAATTTGCAAATGATTTCCTCCCATTCGGTGGCTTGCCTGTTTACTCTGATGATTTTTGTTTGTTTGTTTTTTGTTTTGTCTTTTTGCTGCGCAGAAGCTTTTTAATTAATCAGGTCTCGTTTATTTATTTTATTTTAGTTGCATTTGCTTTTGAGATTTTAGTCATGAATTCTTTGCCCAGGCCAATGTCCAGAAGGTTATCTTCTAGAATTTTTGTGGTTTCAGGTCTTAGACGGTAGGTCTTTGATCCATCTTGTGTTGATTTTTGAATAAAGTGAGAGACAGGGATTCAATTTTATTCTTCTACATGTAGCCAGTTTTTCCAGCACCATTTATTAAACAGGTTGTCTGTTCCTCAACTTATGTTTTTTTATGCTTTGTCAAAGATCAGTTGGTTGTAAGTATTTGGCTTTACTTCTGGGTTCTGTATTCTGTTTCATTGGTCTGTGTGCCTGCTTTTATATGAGTACCATGCTGTTTTGGTAGTAGCCTGCAATATTAAGGTAGGAGGCAAGACTTGACTCTGGAGGGAGGGCTCAGATACCAGACCAAAATGGAGAACTAGATAAAACAAGGCTGGGGCAGAAGCAGCTTTTCATAGCACAGGCCCATCAGTGTGCCGTGTCAGTTTACCATTGCCACATCAACACCTGGAAGTTACTGCCCCTTTCCACAGCAAAAACCCAACAACCCAGAAGTTTCCATCTTTTTCCTAGAAATTTCTGTATAAACCATCCTTTAATTTTCATATAAGTAAAACTGGGTATAAATATGAGTGCAGAGCTGCCTCTGAGCTGCTATTCTGAGCATACTGTCTATGAGGCGGCCCTGCTCCTCAAGGAGCAGTACCTCTACTGCTGCTGTACACTACCGCTTCAATAAAAGTTCAACACCACTGGCTCACCCTTGAATTCTTCCCTTGGAGAAGCCAAGAACCCTCCCAGGCTAATCCCCAGTTCTGGGGGTTGCCTGTCCTGCATCAGTATAATTTGAAGTCCAGTAATGTGAAGCCTCAAGATTTGTCCTTTTTGTTTAGGATTGCTTTGGCTATTCTAAGTTTTTCTTGGTGCCATTTGAATTTTATGATTGTTTTCTCAAATTCTATGAAAAATAATGTTAGCATTTTGATGGGAATTCCATTGAATCTGTAGATTGCTTTGGAAAGCGTGGTCATTTTCACAATATTGAGTCTTTCAATCCATGAACTTGGGGTGTGTTTTCATTTGTTTGTGTCATCTATGATTTCTTTCAGTAGTGTTTTGTAGTTTCCCTTTGTAGAAACCTTTCACTTCCTTGGATATGCATATTCCTAGGTATTTTATTTTCTTTTTGCAGCTGTCGTAAAAGGTTGAGTTCTTGATTTGATTCTCAGCTTGGGCATTGTTAGTATTCTTAATGGAATAATATTTCATTAATGTATACATATTACATTTTGTTTATTCATTCATCTGTTGATGGAAACTTGGAATGTTTTCATCTTTTGACTAATTTGAATAATGCTATAATCAACACTGGCATACAAGAATGTATATCTATATATTCATCTACCTATCTATCTAATTTGGATTCAATGAGAAAATAAGGTATGTGTGGCATGAACAGCCCCTCTCCCTAATCTTATAGTCATTTTGCTAGAGGCAACTCATTTTTTATGATCCAAGCTTTCTTTTGAGCTTGGCTGGTGATAATAATGTTATAGATCCCTCCTTGACCATGTCTTTGACTACCTCAGGGCACTTTGCTTTAGCTCACAGCTCACTTAGAAAGCTAAATTTGTGAGTTGCATTATCTAATAAATGTTGTGTTCAACATAGCTGTCCTCCTCAGTTCCATATCAGTCTTTTCCCCAAGCTCCCAAGTCTATTCCCACCACCAGAAGCAAAAAGCTAGTCTTCATCGAGGCACGTTCCACAAAATTGTTATACCAAAAGTTGGTATATCAACATCTCAGTTGTTTAACAGTTTGCCAAATTGTTATTGTCAAAGCTACTTGTTAGAAATTCAAGGAATTAAATTTTTGAGTAATCAGGCCACAAGTACCCATACTGTTACTTTTGATTTATTTTCTTTATACGTGCAGTCTATAAAAAACCTTGGTGCCTATTTTTTTTCCTAAGCTTCCCACAAAATCACAAAGCATAAAGAAATTCTCATAATAAGTAGTCTACACAACCTAGAGAGTAAAGCAGCCAGGCAGAAGAAAAAAGGAGTCGACTAAAGGTGAAGTTCAAGGATAATGATGGAGTTTGAGAATTACAGTAATAAGATGTTAATGAGCATGTGTCTTCTCTAAAGGAAGAGAGAAACATTTTATGCTGTTAAAAACCAAATAAAATCTTGTTTATATCTGCCAGTGTCTATAGTAATAATGGCTATATTTCATTCATTATATTATGTCAAAGTATCTATTTTAATTTAATTTAATTCAGTCAGTAAACATTTACTGAGACTATGGTATCCTAGGATCTTATGAATTTGAGAAATTTATGGTCTATAAAATTATGTCATAAGTTTCTTCCAGCTCCTTTTATACTGTAAAATGAGGTTCAGTAATAACATAGTATCAACATTAAGAGCAACAGCCATAGCAACAACAAAACAATTCTCAGGAAGGCTCTTCCTTAGACTATTTGGAAAAACAAATTAGAAAATTTTTTTATTTTATTAAATCAGCATTAGGTTCTTGTTTCTAATATATGCCTCAACATTGCCAAACATTTTACTAAGAAATAAATACCTAATGCAGCGATATTACCTTTCATGGGTTTACATATATAATTTGAATAGTCATAATTTTATTTCATTATTTAATGGCATTACTGTATTAGTATTGTTTACGTCATAAAATCAAAATGTTATTCCTAAAAGATACAATAAATTCCAAGAATTTTAAACTATAATGAATAAGAAGAAAATAGGTTTGTGTTTGTGTGTTTACACTTGTATGTGTGCCAATGTCAGTTTACAGCTGTAAATACTTTTTAAAAAGACAAAGCATGTAACTTATAGACCTGACATCTGATTCTCATGTGACTCACTCTGATTTATTGTGTGCCATATGGCTTATTTCACCATATTTTTAATTCTGGCATGCTATGAAACGCCTTTATTAATTATATTATAGAAAAACAGTCCCTCATTCATGTGAAAATAGAAAATATTTTGTTTCACCTACAGGCCCCACAAAAAGACTAATATTTCAACGAATAATTTTAATCTCTTCCTATCCTTTAGGTAGAAATAATAAACTTAGTCTATCCTTGGGCTTCTAAATTTTTTCCTCTTTTTAGTTAATAACTATATATTTAGAGAACATGAGGGAAACATTTTAAAATGACAACTCATTAAAGTTTAATATATCAAGAATAATATGATTTATTTTTGCCTGTCTTTATTTTCTTATTTTGTTTTGATAATAATGTCAATACATGCTTTGAAATAAGTGTTTTGGGAAGTCTGATATAAAATTCTAAAAAGCTGAAAAATATGACCAATAGTCACAGTAGCCAGAGACAACTACTCTTAACATTTTCTGTTTTTATTCACCCACTTTCTAATATTTTTGTTTGTTACATCATACTTGATCCCTCAGCATAAAAAAAAATTTGTAAACAGTGATGTTTTTGGATTTGGAGGTTGTTTGTTTGTTTGTTTGTTTGTTTGAACGTGGTAGATTCAGAGTAAGCAGACTTCTTACTGGGTGGCTGGCTCATCCAGAGCAAGCATCCCAAGAGAATGATGTGGAAGCTGAATGGCCTTTTCTGAAATCACATAGTATTTCTTTTACTGTGTTCTACTGGTGGAACTGGTTCATAAACTTGCCCAGATTCAGAGGCGGGTACAAAGACTTCCTCCTCTCAATAGAAACAGAGTCGAAGAACTTTGGTCTATGTTTTAGAACCACTATAATATGGTAAGACAAAATAAAACCCAAAGTCATAAATGACACTAATTTAATAGAAAAAAATCTATAAACGTTTCCACAGTGAAAATGTCTGTGCTGTTTCTTACCCTGTTCCTCTAAAAGAGCTCATATGATATCTTTCTTACATTTAAGTACGTGAGAATATTCATAAACTTCTCCAATAAAATTAAGTTCCACAATAGGAAATAGATTTTAGAGGTATTTTAGGAGTAAAATAGGAAAGAGAATTTAGAGGTATTTTAGGGGTAAAAATTTGGAATCTTGTCCCTCATAATTACTATGAATAACAGCCAAAATTACTAATAACTTGCTTTGTGCCACACAATGTGCAAATATATTTATTAGCATTATCTCATGTAATTTTCATAAGATATTTTAAAACACTTATAGTGAAAGTTATACTGTGGAATATTCTGCAATAAAGTAAATTGGATCTAATGTGTATTAATTTGTAGAAAAGTCCATCATATACCAAGTGAAAAAGGAAGTTTCACAGTGCATTATACAAATATTTATTTGTTTGCCACTGTAAATTAAAATATTCATGTCTGTCATTCTAAATGATGGTATTAGCTTAGAAAAATGTCTATAGGAATACTTATCAAATTGCTATAGTTGGTATCTTAAGGAGTTGGAAATGGAGTAGGAAAGGGCATTTTAATGTTTGCATAGACTTCAAATTGTTAGAATGCATATAAGTGTTTATATATTGCTTCTGAAGTAATAAAACAAATTAATGTAAAATTTTTTTTGAAGGAAAAGAATTGGGCCAAAAGAAAACTGAGAGAAGGAAACATAAAACAAAGCCAGGAGTCTAATCAGGAAGATGGCCAAGTTTTCCAAACCAATGTAAGAAGTGCTGTGGGAATCCGAAGTGTCTGTTAACAGATGACTGGACAAAGAAAATGTGGTAAACATATATATGGAATGCTGTTCAGCCACACAAAAGAATGCAATCATGTCTTCTGCAGCAACATGATGGAACTGGAAGCCATTATCTGAAATGAAACAACTCAGAAGCAGAAAAACAAATTCCACATGTTCGCCCTTATAAGTGGGGACTAGAGTGTACACGTGGGCACAGAGTGTGGAATAATAGTCGCTGGGGGCTCAGAAAGATGGGTTGGTCAGGAAGATGAGGGGTGAGAAATTACTTAATGGCTACAGTGTTCACTAATTGGGTGATGGTTACCTAAAAGCCCAGACTTCACTAACATATAATATATCCATATTACCGAACTGCACTTGTATCCCTTAAATTTATACAAAGAAAATAATAAAATGTTTTACTTGTCATTATTAAGGTTAAGAAGAGCTATTTCTTGTTTGTAATTTAATGGTTATGGTTTGGTACTTAGTTTGAAGGCTGTTAGAGCTTGATTATAATTTGTTAAAAATGGCTTAAAATATTACTACAAGCAGAAAACCCTACTCAGCCATTGGCAAGTGTATTTGGCAGTAAAATTTCTGACTATTTTCAAAGAAGAAAATTATTTATCAGAATCATTTTGGGCTTAAAATTTTTGACTTAGATTTTGGTCTAGACATGTTTAAGGACAATGCATGCTAATTCAGCTAACAGAAATAAATTTTAGTATAGCGTATATTGTTTACTATATATGCACCCAAAATGTCAATAGATTTGACTTTTAAACATCTGTTGATAAGGTGAAAAACAGCTCATAAGAAACAGTTATTCAAATTCTAAGATACACATTCAGTTAAATAACATCTTTGTTATATGTATTAAATGCACTGTATGTCATTCTCTCTCTTTTGTTTTTAATGACAGCCACTAAGGGTCATATGACAAATATATAAGGTCACTTCATATAAGGTCACTCAACCTTTTTTATTTTGGTATTTGAAAAAACTGCCTTTTGGCGAAAATACTAGCAGATCTAGCACCCTGAAATACAGGCAGTTCTTTGTGTTTATTCTGGGAAGGACCCCTGCGGAAGGGCCTGTTAGTAGCAGTTACTACTTCCTCATTGTTTCTGGGGAATCATACTGCAGTGAAATGTTCCAAAGCAGATGTTTCAGACCAAGAGACAAATGTCAAATCAAATGCAAGAACAGCCCATATGCTAACAATAATCCTTTTTCCCCAGGAGATGTCCTTAGAGATGCCTCCAGCCTAGACTGGAGGAAAAGTAGTTTAGCAGCGGCAGAACTGGACTTGAAAGAGTAGGTAATGTAGGCTGGACTGGGCGTGCTCCATTAATCATTGTGCATGTGTGTGTGTGTGTATTTGAGTACACATAAGCCAGGCTTAGTCAAACGTATCGCCATATACTTTGACAGTCTTTTCTGGGTCACAGAGCAGATTCTTCCCTGTGGTGGTGGTAGAGGTACCCACCTGAAGAAAAGGCATGTGTTTTTACTGTTAAGAAAACCAATAAGGGCCGGGCGTGGTGGCTCATGCTTGTAATCCCACCCCTTTGGGAGGCCGAGGCAGGCGGATTACTTGAGTTTGAGACCAGCCTGGCCAACATGGCGAAGCCCCGTCTCTACTAAAAATATGAAAATTAGCTGGGTGTGGTGGCACACACCTATAATCCCAGCTACTTGGGAGGCTGAGACAGGAGAATCGCTTGAACCTGAGAGGCGGAGGTTGCAGTGAGCCGAGATGGCACCACTGCACTCCAGCCTGGGCGACAAAGTGAGACTCCAACTCAAAAAAAAGAGAAAGAAACCCATTAAGAATTTAAATGTGAGATGGGAAATGAGCAAGGTTTTGACCTTGAGAGATAAGCGTTCGCTTTATCCTTGGAGAATAGGAGGGAATTGCGCCTAGACTCTGAGGTGAGAAAATGCCTGGAGCATTCCAGTGGTGGGTGAAGTGGCTTCTGTCTCAGAGAATGATGAATAGCTAGGCAGACAGCCTGCCTCTGAAGACTGAGGCAGGTGGAATTCACCCTGTAAGTTGTGTTTCTGTTTTAATCTAACACTGCAACAAATTCTAGATGTTAAAAGTCACAGCCCCTTCTCAGCTGTTCTGTGAAAAATATAAGCACACGGAGTCCTCCCTATATCAAGGCCTATGAGGCCATCAGCAGTGGTGTCTCTAGAAGAATAGCTGTGGGCATTGTTCCGGGCAACAGCCTGGAACACTGAAAAAGCTAGGAGAATGCTCAGGGCTGATTCCTAGTGGGGTTTAGAGCTGCAGTAATTACAATATAAATAAGCATTACTTTATCCTGTATCAGGGACCACAGTGGCCATATATAAATAAGGGTTCAAATATTCCAATAATGCATTTTCATACCATTTGTTAAATATTCTCACCAAAGAGAAGCTACAAAAGGACCCGCTTTGCTGGTGCGCGACGGCGTGTTTCTGTTCCTTATTGCCTCTCGCGGCGTCTGTTCGCCCCTCGCCTTCCTCAGGTTCAGGCCGAGCGCCGCGTGGGCCGCAGCCGGAGGTTGCTTGGCGGAGCGGGAGCAGGCGGTGGCCAGGCTGCCCCCACGAGAAATGTGGCAGCCTGGGGTTCCCCGCACGTGGCTGGTGCCCAGGCAGTTCAGCGGTCGCTTTGAGACGGGACTGTGGCTGCCCCCAACCTCACTGCGTCCTTTCGGTTTTTTACCTCCACCGTGTTGTAGTCTCACCGAAGGCTTGTGTCCATCTCTATAGCCACAATGGCTGAAAATGGTGATAATGAAAAGATGGCTGCCCTGGAGGCCAAAATCTGTCATCAAATTGAGTATTATCTTGGAGACCTCAGGTTGCCATGGGACAAGTTTTTAAAGGAAAAGATAAAACTGGATGAAGGCTGGGTACCTTTGGAGATAATGATAAAATTCAACAGGTTGAACCGTCTAACAGCAGACTTTAACGTAATTGTGGAAGCATTGAGCAAATCCAAGGCAGAAGTCATGGAAATCAGTGAAGATAAAACTAAAATCAGAAGGTCTCCAAGCACACCCCTACCTGAAGTGACTGATGAGTATTAAAATGATGTAAAAAACAGATCTGTTTATATTAAAGGCTTCCCTACTGATGCAACTCTTGTTGCATGAAAGAATGGTTAGAAGATAAAGGTCAAGTACTAAATATTCAGATGAGAAGAACATTGCATAAAGCATTTAAGGGATCAATTTTTGTTGTGTTTGGTAGCACTGAATCTGCTAAGAAGTTTGTAGAGACCCCTGGCCAGAAGTACAAAGACACAGACCTGCTAATACTTTTCAAGAACGACTGCTTTGCCAAAAAAAAAAAAAAAAGAGAAGAAAGAAAAAAATGAAGAAAGAAAACAAAATAAAGTGGAAGCTAAATTAAGAGTTAAACAAGAGCAAGAAGCAAAACAAAAGAAGAAGATGCTGAAATGAAATCTCTAGAAGAAAAGATTGGATGCTTGCTGAAATTTTTGGATGATTTAGGTGATAAGACTTGTAGAGAAGATTTACACATCCTTTTCTCAAATCATGGTGAAATAAAATGGATAGACTTCATCAGAGGAGCAAAAGAGGGGATAATTCTATTTAAAGAAAAAGCCAAGGAAACATTGGGTAAAGCCAAAGATGCAAGTAATGGTAACCTACAATTAAGGAACAAAGAAGTGACTTGGGAAGTACTAGAAGGAGAGATGGAAAAAGAAGCACTGAAAAAAATAATAGAAGACCAACAAGAATCCCTAAACAAATGGAAGTCAAAAGGTTGCAGATTTAAAGGAAAAAGAAAGGGTAATAAAGCTGCCCAGCCTGGGTCTGGTAAAGGAAAAGTACAATTTCAGGGCAAGAAAACAAAGTTTGCTAGTGATGATGCACATGATGAAAATGGTTCAACTGGACCTATGAAAAAAGAGGAAGAGAAGAAACAGACAAAGAAGAACCTGCATCCAAACAACTGAAAACAGAAAATGGTGCTGGAGACCAGTAATTTAGTAAACCAATTTTTTATTTATTTTAAGTAGGTTTCAAGCTACTTTTGTTTGTGGGGGCTTTTAAAAGGAAAACCGAATTAGGTCCACTTCAATGTCCACCTGTGAGAACGGAAAAGTTTTTTTGTTGTTTAACTTGTCTTTTTTTTGTTATCTAAATGAGAATTTTTTTGAATGTATAGTTCTGTGTTATTTCACGTGAATCAAATATCAGAAGGAAGATTCTTCCACTAAATTGCCTTTGTAATATGAGAATGTATTAGTACAAGCTAATAAAATATATACTACATGAAAAGAAAAAACAATTCTCACCAAAAATAGAAACCTATCGAGGGAAGTTATTTGAATTAGTGTCCTCATTTTACAGATGAAAAAATGACTTGGAAAATGGAAATTACTTGTCAAACATGTACCACAAGTAAACAACATAAAGAGCTTGAAAAGCCCAAATTGCCGGCCATAAAGTCCATGTCCATGCTACAATAAAACAGCTATCTTTGTATTTTCCATGTCTCTGTATGCTTCCTTGCAGTCTTATTAAAATATTCCATGTTTTGTTAATTTTCTTCACTCCTTTATTCTCCACACTGTTACCTTGCATATCCAGGATGTCAGCTACCCTGCTGTCCTGCATCCAGGCACTTACTGGAACCAGGCCTCAGTTCTTGTTCTAACCTCTCTCCCAAAAGGAATCCAAAGGAATCAGGACTGCACATCAAGCCAAAGACTTTTCTTAACATTCTCACACAGGAGCAAAAAGAGGGGGCCTATATTGTATGTTTCATAAGAAGAAATTAATACATTCTTTTTTTTTTTTTTTTTGAGATAGTCTCACTTGGCCATCCAGGCTGGAGCTCAGTGGCATGATTACGGCCCACTGCAGCCTCAACCTCTGGGCTCAAGGGATCTTCCTGCTTCAGCCTCCCAAGTAGCTGGGACTACAGGCACCCCCATGCCCAGCTAATTTTTGTATTTTTTGTAGAGACGGGGTCTTGCCATACTGCCCAGGCTGCTCTGGAATTCCTGGACTCAGGTGATCCACGACTTCAGCCTCCCAAAGTGCTGAGATTTCAAGTGTGAGCCACTGCACCCAGCCCCAGAAATTCTTATTAGTTACTTTGGTTCCTCCCTCCACCTTCCAACTCCTTCCATTTTCTCTCAAAGTTTCAGCCCTGCTCATTCTTCCTCTTTCTAGAGTTCCCTTTTGGAAAGCAATTTTCTCTTTCTAAAAGCTCTCTTCCTAAAAGCTTTAAAGTGAAGCAAGATAGGCCTGTGGAGGCTCAGTTTGAACTCCAGCACTGCCTTACTAAATCATCTCCTCCAGAAGAACAGAGAAGTTCTCTCTTCAAGGGGTCTCTCGCCAACAGTTTTGAGAGCGAAATTTTCTTCCTAGACGTGAATGGGAATTATCTCTCTGTGAAAAAATACCAGTATGCTTGTAGAGAGAAAACAAGGAAAAGAGATGCAGTCAGGAGGTTCTTCTTTTGTGTCTGGAAGGTTGGTTTTGTTTTGTGGAGACTTGGAACAAGGTGAGGTTGGCAGCCCTCTCCAGAGACAAGCCTTTATCCCCAATCATCCCTCGCTGGTTTCTCCAGAGGCCCATGTGCACAAGGAGGGGCCACAGAAGGAAGTGGGGAGGGGAGGATTCCAGAGATAATCAATCAAATGTCTCTCCACAGATTACTCCTACAGGATGGGAGATGCAAGATATTAATAGCTTGCAAGGAATAGGTTGTGCTTCCCTCAGAAAAAGATGCTCTATAGGCTTGAATATTTAGCATCTATCATGATTTTTGTTCACCTTCTTATTTTTTCACGCATTTAAAAGCTAAAATTGTAATTAATTATGTAGGTAATTCTAGGGCCTCTCAGTAAAAAGGCAATAATATAAACTTAAAATCTGTTTGAACTGTGCTAATGGGAACCACTCTCACCTTGTCCATGTTTGAGCCAAGTTCTTTAAAATAATAACTTTAATTTTTTTAAATAAAAGCAATATTTTTCAATGTAGAAAAATAAAGAATGCCAAAAGAATATATATTTTTAAAACTACTAATAATCTTACAATAAAGATGACTGATTGAAACAATTTTGATGCACTTCTGTAGGGGAGATGTAGATACTTAAATAAAGAGAAAGAAACCTATTCCCCTGCAGGCTGACCTTGGTGACAGTGTCAAGAATCAAGTTAGAAAGCCATAAGAAAAAAGGTCATTGGACAGCTTCTTCTTCCTTCCTCTCTGAACATTCACTGGCTAGCATTCTTCTTTGCAAAGTTCTCAAGTAAGAAGCAAAGCCAGGTTTTAGGAGGTCCGAAGCTTTGATTATCTGGACCCTCCTTATAAAAAAGAATGCAAAATTATTCATACAAAATCAGATACAATAGTGAATATTATTTAGAAAGAGAAAAATCACAACATATTGCATAATTTTAAAAGCTGACAAATATCATCTATGATACAAAATACAAACAAAATGTATATTTTTATTAATACTTCCTCACACACTTCTATAATACTTTTTCCTATTTTTTTGGCTATATACTTTTTGAGTATCTCCTCACATGACCAAAGTGTAATAACATTTTCTATAAAGAGAATAGGAAGATAAAATTCAGGCTTCTGGCATAGTTGATAGAAAATTTTTATTAATAGTAATTAAATTAGAAAAATTTATTTAAGTTTCATAGCTCATCACTAGTGCTATTGTGTAAATTTTTAAGGTTACTGTTTTCTTCTTTTATAAGCTGTAGAATTTGGACAAATTTCCAAAGACTAGCTTTTGAGTATGTGTATTTCAAGACCAAGTTTTTCATCATTACACACGTTTCCACTGTCTGATACTGTTGAGCATGTTTATACAGTGACATGCCTCTGACTCGGATGTTGACATCCTTGAAAACTGACACCACCTAAATTGGAAAAGAGGATAATAGAACGTCATTCCTACACAGTGAAAGCTAGTAGTAATGACATAGGAGTATCCATGGAAGAGACTGTGAACCACATAAATATATCATAGTACACTCAATTTCAATGCATCTTCAGCTTCCTTTTAGCCAGATCGCAAAAATGACTGCAATCACTCCAGTTACCATAGTGTACTTCCCATGAGAAAAGTATAAAGAAACTGAAGTGAAGAGAGAACTGTCTTAACTGATTTCATACAAAACACTGTACTTTTGGGAATGTTACAAAAGCAAATACTCACAGGCATTCCTAAGGCCGCTTACAAGGACTTGGAAGTAAGGGGTCAGTAGGAGGTTGTGAAAGTCCTCAAAGCTTGTGCTTCATTGGTTTCCTGGTAAATCTGTCCCTGCCTAGAGAGCTATGTTTTGTTTTACTAGACACTTATCCTCTGAAATTCCTCTCTCACCCACAGTTGATAACTCTTCGTGGACATCAACAGAGCTGTGTGGCACAAAGCATCTATGTAGTTTCATGAATATTAACCCAGCTGAGCAGGTCTTTTCATGCCAAAGACTATTTCAGTATTTTAGTGAATTGCACTAATAAATTCAATCATGGTTTTAAATGCTGATCATTTGTTTACATCATAAAAGCAAACAATAATAATAGTTAACTCACATATAATGATGTTCCCTGATGCTTATATGATGTTTTTAACTTTTCAATGTACATTTCCATAGAGCACTATGGTTATTAACTAGATTCACTGTCACCAGTAAAAATCCAGACAATTCATGTAAATATGGATTAGTAAAAAGGCCCATCATCTCACTTATTTACATAGAACAAAACCTGCATTTACCTACAGTATGATGGTTTAATGTGTAAGCACACACAGCAGGAACTACAACGCCTCCCCGTGTAAATATGGGCCATTCTGTATGTACAAACTACTTCTATAACAACATGAAGATTCAGTAAATAGAATTGAAAACCATAGTGCACTATTTTATCTTTATAAATATGTCATTTAAGCACTTTAAAGTATTCTAAAGAGCATTGTTATTAGAACGTTTTATTTCAAATAAAATATATACAAAAAATGAAAATGAGAATATAAACAGAAATGCACAAAATAGGCATGGCATTCTGCTTTTTGTTTAAGTGATAATTCATCTCAATAGATCAATAGCCTGTTACTCAAACCAGAAAAAAAAATGTCCCAATACCACTTTAACTAAGGGAACACTACCTTATCTGTGTCAAACTGCTTATTGAACCTAAATCTGTATTCTGAACTCACATTATATGACACAAAAAAAGCTGTTTTTTTCTAAGCAAATAGTGGTCATGATTGACTCTGGGAAAAATTGACTTGAAAAGCTATTCGATAAAAACCAGTTTGATTTCTTTTTAAAGCAAAGACTTTCTTTGACTACACCAAAGAAAATGTTATGATCATATCTCATTCAACTAACACTAAATTAAAGTCTCACAAACTTATTTAACATTAAAATTAACCTTGAAAATAAGTAAATGTAGATCTGACCAAAAGAGTTTTTTTATTTATCATTGGTAATTTTTAAAAAGGTAAAACCCATAGATTAAATAACCAAAGATCTTTTTATTACCATGCCCCCGATATGTCAAAATTCCAGCTGTTTTAAAATGTAGCTATTATGATCTCCTTATACCTATATCATTTTTTTTTCTTAGGACAAGGATCTTAATCTGGGTTCTGTAATTTATGAATCAACCTCAGATTCTATGAAGTCTCTGAAATTATAGCCATAATTTTCTTTGAAGAAAAATACTTTTAAAGGAAGGTAGTTCATAGTGTTCATCAGAATCTCAAATGGACTGTGACCCACAAGGCCTCAGCACCTAATTGGCATCACTGTCAGCTGGAGTGCAAGAAAGCAAAAAACTAGAATCTAAGAAGGGCACGGGTGCCCCAGGAAACCATGCTTGAGTGTCTGTCTTCAAATGAATTTTTTATATTGATAAGAGTTAACTTTCTACATAATTTTATTTGTTTCACCCAAGGTAGATTTCCCTCTTCCTTCACTGGGATCCAGTCACCTATCACAGAAAATACTTAAATGAAGAAATAGAACTCTTTCACTTAGTGTTTCTGAAAAATTACTAAAATCTAAGGCTACATATTTTTCTCTTAGTTTCAAATAATTTGTAATAAGATTTGCAATTTCTGTTTCAAGTAAACATAAAGAATTCTCAAAATGGTTGGCTCATTTTTTAAACTTAACATAATAGGCTACTCTAAAATATGAGACATAAGAACGCTTTTTGGTTCTTGTGGTGTGTGTGTCATTTGCTAGAGAGGAGCCTTCATATATATAGTCCATACTCATTTTTTCCACTTAACATCTCATCACTCTGTTACTCATTTTCTAAAAAGCTCTTAAAATTTGCTTGCCATTTCTTTTAGGCATATTAATTGTTCGTATCCACTGATATTTACCTTATTAAAAAATTGACCGTTGAAAAACCATCAATATATGCAGTCAGGATTTCATATTTTAAGATATGACTTCTAGAAATTCATTTTAATGCAGAAAACCTTCTGTGTTGTGTTTTGATTTCCCTAAATTAGGAGGGTACTTCACTTCACATTTTCATTGTTGTTTTTGTTTTGCTTTATTTGCTATTCTTTTTTTGTTTTGTTTTGTTTTGTTTTTTGTTTTGTTTTGTTTTGTTTTGTTTTTTGACAGAGTCTTGCTCTGTCACCCAGGCTGGAGTGCAGTGGTGATCTCTGCTTACCACAACCTCCGCCTCCTGGGTTCAAGCAATTCTCCTGCCTCAGCCTCCCAAGTAGCTGGGGCTACAGGTGCATGCCACCACGCCCGGCAAATTTTTTGTATTTTTAGTAGAGATGGAGTTTCACCATATTAGCTACAATGGTCTCAATCTCCGGACCTTGTGATCCACCTGTCTCAGCCTCCCAAAGTGCTGAGATTACAGGAGTGGGCCATCGTGCCCAGCCTGTTTGCTGTTCTTAAATGTGTAAGACACTGTGTTCATTTTTTTCCCCATGGGATTGTATTTGGCTTCCAAGTAGTTTGGTATTTGATCCCGAGTTGTAATATATTTAGTTTCTTAAGAAAATAAAAATGTCTTCTACTGATATCACCATTATTATTAATTTTTGCAATTAAATTGTAATATCCAGAGTTCAGAATGCAAAGATAGAATAATCCTTATTTATGAACAACATAATAGCCCATTGGGTCTTCCAGGCCCTTCTGTGCTAGTAATATCATTCTTATCAAGTGGTTTTGTTCATCAATTACTCACTTTCAGAGAAAGGTATAATTCATTTAAGATTTTAAAAAATCAGAGCTTTTTAAAAAAGTTATTGACTACATTAAAACTTCTTAAAAATTAATCTCATAGGATACTGAAATATCTACAGAAAAATAATAGTCTTTGATATTTAATATTAATAGCAGTGATTTTGAGATTGTTTTAAAGTTTGAATGATAAATTTGCTTGTCATAAAATATATATACACTTCAACCAAGAAGAAACTATTACAAAGTGAATTTATTGGGAGAAAAAAAAGCATTTTTTAAATAATGTTGAACAATATTGATTTTAATGTTGTAAAATTTTCTGAACTCTGCTATGTGAGAGGACTAATTAAAACCACTTGAAATAACTGAAGCATCTTATAATTTCTCTATAAGTTATTGATAAATCGACTGCCTGGAGCAAGTGGAAGATATACAGATGGCTTAATTCAGCAAGTTCCTAATGTGAGATGTTTCAAAAGCTCAGACAGAGAAGAATTTCTTATTAATGTACTTTCTTATTAATGAATTCCACAGAAAAGCAGGAGTATATTTGGAAATTTTTAAAAAATAGATTTGTAACATGTTTTGTTTTGCATATAAGATATTTTTCTCACTTCATTTCTATTCATACATATGTAGATGACTTCACTGCTCTTTCCAAGATTTTGATTTTATCATTATGACTGACCCTCAGCCTGGTTTTCACCACTGGCACCAGAAGAGAGTCTTTCCTTGGAATCTAGAGTCTCAGCTTTGCAGTTTTACAGGAGAAATCCTTCCTTCACCCATCATAACACACACACTATAGACAGACAGGCACCCTATATAAGAGGGATGTGTGTGTGTGTGTGTGTGTGTGTGTGTGTACATACATTTTTAATTCAAAATAAATTTTAAAAACTGTTCCATTATAAAAAGATTTGATTAAATGTACTCTTTTCACCTAGCTGTTGTAAACTATCAATTTAATGTGAGAGAAATTTTATGAAATCTATACATAATTCATGAAACCTTATTTTAGGTACTAACTTTAATACATTTCCTTACCCAGGGGACCAATAGTGCAGGGAGTAAAATTAATTGATCATATTTCATCTTCTTTTTTATCCTATTCTCTATAGAGATACTAACAAACAGTGAAATAAACATGAGATAACTAGATGAAGCACTGTTTATACCATCAGTCTATGATGCTCTTTATCAGTGTAGCCCAGATAAGCAACTAGGAGCTGAAACCTTTGGCAGAGTACTTTACCAATTGTACCTCTCATACTCACCAGGTGATTTCCAATGTATTCTGAGCTCCATCTGAAGATGGTGTTTTAAAAGGTATTGCAACATTAAAAAGCAAAGCATAATAGCTAAATTAAAGAATTCCTATTAGAACTTCTTTTTACAAAAAATGTAACAAGTTTATCTTCCCCCAAATAAATATGGAGTGACATTTAGTTACATATAAAGAATTAAGTTTGCCTTTCTAATTTTGAAACTGTTAAAAGCATAAAGACCAGAAGAAGTAGTCAGGCATGGTGGCCATGCCTATAATCCCAATGCTTTGATAAACTGAAGCAGAAGGATTGCTTGAGGCCAGGAGTTCAAGACCAGCCTGGGCAACATAATGAAATCCACCCCATCTCTAAAAAAAATTAAAAATTAAAAACAGGCAGCAGATATAAAGAGATGATTCACAAAAAAGAAAATTTCAGTGGATAAAACATGTATCTAAAAAAATTCAACCACATTTGCAATAAAAACACAAATGAAATTAAATTGAGTGTCATCTTCCCTATCAAATTTGAAAATGTCTTTGAAAGATTACACAAAATGCTGCTAGATGTACAGTAAAACAGAAATGCTCATATTCTGCTGATGGGACATAAACTGTTACAATTTCTCTTGAAACAATGGGGCAGTATATATCCTGAACTTAAAACACAGTTACGTACTCTGATTCACTCCTCCATCCCAGTCTAAGGAGATAATCAGAAATGCAATCAAACACTTGTGTGCAAAGATATTCTACTTAATATTAAATAATCGAAAATTGGAAACAACTTGAATGTCTAACAAATTTAAAATATTAATTACTGTATAACTATATTATGAAATTGTACTTACCTATTGGAAATAAGGTTTTGGTAGAATATTTTACACCATGAGAAAATGCTCACTCTATAATGGAAAGAGAAACAAGTTATGTCAATGAGTCGGTTGTCTATTAATGTACGACATATATACATAGAACCCCTTTAATAGTAAATATATATAGAATGATTATGACAACTGTTTTCTTTTTCAAAATAAAAACAATGTAAAAGTATTGAAAGTCTATGCAACTGTAATTCTAGACCTAGATTTATTATTAATCTATATTTAAGCCAAAAATATTTAGCAATTATAAGGCTTACGTTCTTAGAACTATGATTAGCTTTGACAGAAATTTTTAGTTTTTATTTGGAATATTGACAGCTAGGAAAATAAAAAATGTGCTTTTAACCATGCCAAAATACTGAGAAGTTTTATTTATTTGTAATCTGTCAATTCTAGTGACTGGTAAGGAAACAGGAGGGAAAAGGGGAATCTGGTTGCACTCCAGAAAGCACTAAGAGATGCTGGCTCTGACAGTCACAAAGGAAGTCAGATACAAGGGAGTAACTGTGGGCCAATAGTGTCAGACGAGCTGCCAGGCTTTTGGGGGAGAGAAGAAAATATTAGCTTCGGATAGGCAAGGCCTAAGCCACTAGTTGGTAGAGGAATATGCTCTAGAAAAGGAGACTTTAGACCAGAATGTTCTACTTGTCTCATATTCTTCATTTCCAGCTGCTTCCTCTACCATTTTTTAAACATAGCCTTAATAAATACAATTTCAGCATATGATTTTACAAATTTGTAAAGACACCACTTTCAAAGAAAATGCACAAGGGAAGCAAATATTCCCTCTGCTCTCCCTCCTTTAATTTGATAAAAGCCAAAGTTATAGCCAAGCATCTTATTTATTTCCTCCATTATGATGCAAGTCTTGATTGCCTGCTTACAGTAGAAAGGGTTTCATTTTCGAGTAATGCTTTGCCTACTATTCTAGGTTCCTTTAGTCTGAGTTGACATTTAAAGAGAAATCTTTGCATAAGTGAAACTTCACGTACTTAAAAATTTGCCACGAGGGTAGATCTTAAGATTAAGTGTTCTAACCACAAAAAGAAACAAAGGGAATGAGAGGAAGTATTTGGAGGTGATGCGTAAATAAGTTTATGGCATTGATAATAGTGATGATGGTTTTAAGGGTATATAGTTATCTCCAAACACTACAAGTTATATACATTAAATATCTACAACTTCTTGTATGTCAATCATAAGGCAATTTTTTTAAAGCAGTCTTACTCTCAAGAGGTTGACGGTAGAGAAAAATAGCCCTGAATTGTTTTTTCTTCCTTTTTAGGGCCAATATAAAACATGTTTTAGCCGTGCTGGCATGCATAAAGGATAGAACCAGTTTTAGCTGCTTATTTCCCAAGCTAGTGTGGTGCTAACCTTAATCCAAAATATGGTGATTGGATGCACTTTTTTAAAGTTATGGTGTGACCATGGGGATGGTATTTAAAATATTGATGACTATATCATTAATAAAAATAAATGAGAAAAAGATACAAGCCATAGACTTTGCTTTCACTTTTGTAGAGGAATCTGTGTAATAGAAACCATCGTTATATTGAACTATCTTTTTAACAAATATTGTTAAACTTTCTAGAAAGAGTCAGGGCATTCATAATTTTAGTGATATTTATTCAACTGATCACAGATAACCAAACAATCATGAATACATTATTATGCAAAGTTTATGGTGAATGGATAGATACTCTTTTTAATTGGAAGAGAGCTGCTATAGCCGAAATACTTCAAGGAAATTCTCAAGATTTTTACTCGTTTTCCTCTATCTATTACCAGCAACCATAAAATGTTAGAAAAATCAGAATATATGTGTTTAAAACAAGCAACCTGCATCTAATCCAAATGAAAAAAATATCAGTCCCAGAAAGCTAGTCTTCATGATTGAATGTCAATTAGAGTCTATTTCCTAGAATCTGTATTGTATCACCAAAGGGCAGAATGGTACTAAGTACACATATTTTGATGCACACCACACTAAAAGGTATTATGCATGTCATCTTGGAAGAAGAAACATTTCTACTCTATTCACTAGTTTTTAGATGTCACAGTCATAAATATATACTAGCTTGATATTTTCAATTCAGAAGAAATGTGTCTCTTAGAAATGCTGGTATTTGTATATGGATACTTTTTGAGAAAATGATCAATTTATACACAGTACTGTGAACATAACCTGATTAATTTCCTTCTGATTTAACACAGAAGGCCTACTTGACCAAATCTGTATGAAAATCAAGGAAGGGTGGTACCACTTTTTCTCCACTTGTGGATGGACAGATCATCATATGAACTAAAAGTTTCATATATTACCACTTCTACTTATCAGTTCTGAAATGTCACCAGAGTTGGGCATGGAGCTTTTCATTTTCTACAAAGGTTTTCTCGAGACAGCACCAGTTAGATTTGAGACAAGGAAAAACACACTTTGATTAAGGTTTTGGGATTTCTCAAAGACAAAGAACAGAAGTCGATCTCATATTATGCACAGTCCAAATTATCATACTAGAGCTAAAGAAGATAAATGGTGTTGATGTTTTAACTCATTGCTGATTGGTTTCTAGCTGCTACAAATCTTTCATTCTAAGAATATCTCAGGCCAGGTGCGGTGGCTCACGCCTGTAATCTCAGCCCTTTGGAAGGCCAAGGAGGGAGAATCATGAGGTCAGCAGTTCGAGACCAGCCTGAACAACATGATGAAACCCCATCTCTACTAAAAATAAAAATAAAATAAAAAAAAAACTAGCTGGTCGTGGTGGCGGGCGCCTGTAATCCCAGTGACTTGGGAGGCTGAGGCAGGAGAATTGCTTGAAACCAGAAGGCAGAGGTTGCAGTGAGCCAAGATTGTGCCACTGCACTCTAGCCTGGGCAATAAGAGCAGAACTCCGTCTCAAAAAAAAAAAAAAAAGAAAAGAAATCTCCATGAGAGGACCGGAAATGGCAGCAGACATATATTTCTCCAACAAATTGCTGTATGTTTCTCTTATTATTTTGAGTCTGGAGTGTCTCCTGAAGAAATACAAAGGTAAAGGTCGATCTTATGTTGGAATATGGCCACCTTGTATATGGAATGGATATTGAAAAATAGATATTGAAAATAAGCTCTGAAAAACGGACAGATAACTATAAAACTACTTAAATACTGTATGTTTATTCAAACTTCTTGAAGCAATTTGTTTTTCAAATTGGGCTAAGTAATAGCAACCTTTCACGATTTTTAAAATGATTGTTCTTAGGTGTGTTCTGAACCATGATTTGAAGTTGTATTCTTTTTATATTTCAAAATATGAGATGGCTCAATTATGGAGGAAATGTGACTTAATATATCTAAAAAGTATTCATTTGTGTATATGCAGATCAAAACATTTCTGCTTCTGTCATGTACTTTCTGATTAAATTTACATAAGTTACCTAACATCTTGACTAGTTTTCTATCTCTGCAACAGAGATAACTCTTCTTTCTGCAAATAACAGAAAATTCAAAGAATTTAAATAAACTCTCTGTAGTCATTATTTTAGTAGAAAATGTATTATTTAATTCTACCCTATTTGGTTATTTTCTTATAATGTCTCAATTTGTATGTATAATGTATAATGTGTACATTTATATATTATGCTATTACCATATATTCTGCTATCAGTCGCTTTTTGTGATTACATGCATGCTGTCATGGCATGTCATACATCTGGAGATGGGCTACAGTCTATCTCAGGTTGGAGGTGTAATAGAATAGAAAGCATGTTGTACTTTTATTAGTACAGCATTCTAAATACTTTTTTCTGATTCTTTGGACTAAAACTCTCTACTTTTGTCTGCTTCTTTTATGTTACTTGGCATTTACTCAGTTGCAATAATTTTTTTTTAATTTAAATGCTTCTCCCCCAAATTTGCCTCTGTTCTATCATCTTCGGTAAATATCTGTCCTCGATTAGCTCACAGCAACTATTTTATATTTTGCATCTTTGTGTGACTTTCAAAAGTATTGCATTCTTAATTTTTTCTTGGATTAAGTGGTCCAAAGGAATAATAAAGATGAATTTTTGAAACAGCTTTTCTCTACACCATCATTCACTAATTGCCTGAGATCCAAATTATAATTTGCACATAATAGGGCCTCTAATGTTGAATTTCAGTAGACATTATGCTATCAGCTGGGTTGGAAGGAGTTGAGAATGGGATTGACTCATAAGGAGATAGATCCAATAAATCATTAAATCATGAAATCCTCTTTTTTACCTCTCCTAGATGAGATATAGCTAATGAAAAGGTATCTCCACTGATTCAAGGTTTTAGCAGATGACTCTGAAAATGCTGACAATATCAAAACTAAATTTTCGTGTTTTTCTTCTACACATTTGTTTTGCCTAGAAGGAAATGTAACCCCAGAAAATTAAAGTGGCCTATACAAGTTCAGCCAGTATTGACTTATATAATCTTGAATACATTACTGAACTTTAAGATTCCAACATAGCTTTCTCTATTAAATAGGAATAGTTATGGTGGAATATAACTCCATTCCTTTTAGCATTAAAATTTTTATGAGTCCTAGAAGTTCTATAGTTCATATAAAGTTCTATAGTTCATATGAATCCTGTAAGTTCATATGCATTTAGTTGTATCTCATTTTCCACACACTATTCATTCAACAATATTTATTGAACATCTACTATTAGGTTTTATTTGCTCTTTGGTGCCTTAGTTCCATAGCATCTAGGTGCAGTCTGATATGCTAACAATACAAGGTCAATATTTTATAGTTTCATCATTTTATGAATAATCTCCTAGACAATGTATTAAATTTATTTTTTCCTATTTCTGTATATAGGGAAGGAAAAGATTATGGCCATTAAACTGTGATTTTTTTCCATTGATTTTACATTTTTAAAACTATTTTGATGGAGCAAAGTATTTCAATCTAACATACGATAGTATTTTAGTCAACATTGTGGGCTCTGGATAGAGTCACATCACCTGTATTCAAATTTGTATCTGCACTCTCCTTCAGCTTCATTCTCTGTACTTCATTATCTTCTGCATATCAGATAATATTGTAATTTTGCGGTAAGAATGAAAAGATAGTAGTATGTAGAATAATTTCTTGAATATTTTAAGAATAAAACTACTGTTTTCTAATATTACAGCAAATAAGCTGATAAATTATTATCAAATCAAAATGTAATTATCAAGTATCCTTAATTTTTATAATTTAATTTATACACCTACTTTTTTTTCACAGACTAACTTCATGAGTACAATTTAACATATCTCTAAGAAGTATCCATTTGTGTATATGGAGATCAAAACATTTCTGCTTCTGTCATGTATTTTCTGATTAAATTTAGGTAAGTTACCTAACATCTCAAGACTAGTTTCCTATCTCTGCAACAGAGATAACTCTTTTTTCTACAAATAACAGAAAATTCAACAAATTAAGTGAGATAATTTGGGGAATAATTTTGGCAGCTTGGAATATAAGCCTGATGATCACTCTATTTGGATTTTTCATCCACCTGATACTTAATGTTGTTATTCTAGAAACTTGGGAAGAGAAGTCAGGGACTAAATTTTACAAGCCTGTCTTTGAGATCAAAATCCATAGAGACAACCTATTAGAATACTGAAATAAACTCAAATAAAAGTAAGACTACACTGATCCTTTAGAAAAATGAAGATATGTTTACGGCCTTCAAAATGCAGTTTCTCCAGTGCCTGGCATCTGGTCTCAGCAAGGAGACAGCAAACCAATGTGTGACCAGGGTGTCTTTTTAAACCATATAAACTCCTCCTTTTATTTCCTGTGACCACATAATAACAACAAAACAGAATGTAAGTGAAATTTTGGGTCAGTTCTTTACAGAAGGCTAAAAAATATTTTGAGTGTTTTTCAAGGAATTAAACTAATACTTAATGTTGTTATTCTAGAAACTTGAATGTTGTTATTCTAGAATCCAGCAGATTAATTTGGACCAATAAAGGATTCAGTCTTTAAAGCCAATTCTCTCTGCAAAACTTCAATAGCAAAGCCAGTGTAGTGGAAAAATTGCAAACAAAAATATTTTCAACTGAAAATATGAAAACAGATTCAGTCTCCTTTAAGTGATCTATAAGGTACTTAGCCTCATCACTGGCATGTAGAACAAGTCAGTGTACTTGTTTAAAATTTTTAAACATTTGTGCAGTTATAACCAATAAGAACCAAACAAGCAGCTCTCTAGCATGGGAAACACCAGGTCATAATATCAATAAAGTATATTCTAATTTGCCAACTAATTTATGGACATTAGCCCATCATCTTAGAATCGGAAAACTCTGTTACCACATTTTTCAAAGAAAACACAAAAAACTCTCTACTGGAAGTATGCCAATTCTCAAGTATCATGTGAGCATTTAGAAGAATACATATTGATTGGAAGGTGACTAAGCTGAAATATAGTTTAGCGAATTATAAATATTCAGTGCCCCTGATAGATATTATTTTTCTTTGAAAAGAAATATGTAATTTTCATAAAACTTTCAAACAGTGCTTAATTTGAAAACCATCTATCTTCATTTGGCCACTGCCTTTCCCAAATCTCTAACAAGACTATGAATTAGTAATTTCAAGACAGTGTAACTCACCATTAAGTTTCCTATATCTGAGAAAGAGCTCTTCATTAAAACTCTGCTTCCAAAATGAGATTCAATCATGGCAAATGCAAAACAGTCCACATATGACAGGAAAATCACAAATGCAAATACAAACTAAATTGTAGCTTACTGTCAATTATACTTTTAGAATAGTTATTGGAAAAATCAAGCTTTTTCTTCAATTAAATGATGTATATAGGGAGGCAAATGAGAGCCGGAATCTAGGATTTCAGAATGAAACAAGTTCTAGATAAATTCAAATCTCATTGCAGAATCATTTAGCCAACAGCCCATATGGCCAGCTGCACCTTTATGAATGTGACAAAGGCAGAGTGGTTTGAAACAGCTCAGCAAAAAAAAAAATATAAAGCACTTGGGCATTCAATGGGGATAAATTATAGCTTATAAATTATGTATTTATCTAAGAAGTGAAATTCAAAAAGAATTGCTTAAAAGTTAGATTCATAGCATATATGCATTCTGAGGTAGCTGTTGTAAGAAAGTGCAATTTTAACAGTGAAATGTTTCTTGTAAAGTATTATTTTCAGAGAAATTAATCTTAATTAAATCCATATGTGTGGAGGGAGTTTGGTTGGTTTTTTGTTTTTTTTTTTTTTGGCTAAGAAGAGTTTCCATATATTTGACTACCTTTTATTGCCCTAGTTTGCCCTGGAAATTTGAAAGAAAAGACCATAGAAAAGGAATACCCAAATACTGGTTATTATGGTGAAGATATTTGCAATATAAAAGGATTCTCATTGTTGCACTAGAATAAGACGTATTGGGGCATATTAAAATATCATTTTCATAATGGTTTGTAACAGCGTAGACAAAAAGCAAGGGACATCTGTTATGAAAAAGATTACCTCAATAGTCAGTATACATTTCAAGATTTTTAGTCACATTACATCGTTATTAATAATTTGGCATGTATATGTCATCTGGATGGTTATTTATATGCCATTGTTTTCCCTTATTTGCTCGTGTCTTTAACTCAGCAAGTTTATTTAATGAAACACATTCATAATAAAACATTAATGGAAACAGAATTTTTGAAAAACGGAAGACTGAGATTGATTGAACTTTTATTTTAACTAAGAAGCAGAATTCTGTATAGGTCTACAGTATTTGAAAACTCAGTAGATCCTTTTAAATGTAAACAATATATATAATTAATCTCAGAGAGGTAACTTAGGACATTAAGTTATAAACTATGCAGATCCCACTTACTTTTCATTCACCCCATGGTCATGACACTGGTCTAGGGCTTGGATTGGAGCCGAAGTTTCTTCACCTGCATCTAGAAGTGGGAATGCCTTCAGGAGGCTAGAGGGCAAGACAAATACTATTTGCTGGGTAAAGTAAGGGTTTATTAACAAGAAAAGCCAAGACCAAAAACCACAGGCAAAATTGCTATGTAGGACATAAAACCAGAATTTTAGAAGAGATGTGGATAGGACCAATATTGCTGCATTTTGGACAGCAGTGATATGTAGAAGATGGGTGGGGAAATAATGAAGCTGGCAGGAGAAAGTGACAGGTGGCATTGACATTTGCTTTCAATAGCTAGTGGATGTACATTTCATGGAAGACCCTGGGGGGTCTCTAAAAGCCATGATTGGTGTAGACGGTGGGTGCTAAGTCCAGTTCTTTCATTTTTGAAATTTTCCATACTATCACAATCTTATATTTAGCCTTTTTTGGAAAATATTTCTATATAGAATTGTTAGTTTCTTGCTGTGGTAAGCACAGTACAAGGACAGACATTTAATAATATTAATAGCTAACATTTTTTGAGTGGTTAGTATCACCCAACCAGGAACTTAGCACTTCGAGCACCATATCTTATTCTACAAAGTAGTAGTCTATTTACATTTTACTTCTGATGTAACTGAAGTTCAGCAAAATTGTATGATTACCTGCTTGTAATCATAATAGAGGGATGATGCTCACTTTAACATGATAATTATGCCCTCTGCTGGTAGTTAATAGTTTTTACATCATCTACTTTTTGAAATGATGCTTGTAAACAAGAGCCCAGGACGATGTCATCATGTGAATTAATTATGCACTACTTTTACAACTCTGGTTTGCTATTCATAAGGTCAACATTGTATCAAGAAGGCCATGAAAACAGGATATATTTCAGGGGAAGGAAGATTTTTATTAAAAAGTTATATTCCAGGAACTGATTTTCAAGTCTGGAAAGGAAATTGCCTTTAGTAGGGGTAGGATATGGGGAGGGGAAATTTTATTAAAGTGTCTTGAAATTATTATAAGTCAAAAAGTGTGCCGGGGAAAGAGCTATCTTTGAGACTGGATATTTGTGGCAGTAATAGGAAATAAGTATCTGTCTTCAGGATGCAGCATTTAGTATTAGGAAAAAAATAAAAGACAAAAACAAAACATCAATAACCAAAGCAAAACATACTTGTAATCAGATTTCTGTTTTTTTTTTTTTTTTTTTTTTTTGCAAAATTGAGCAAGAGTCAGAATGGAATGGTGCCAAGGGAGCAATTTTTCTCAGGATGTAATTGGAAGACCTATCCATCATTCAAATCTTCAGATTTGCATTGCTCCAGTTTCATCTGAAGAGCACCAGATTCAAAGAGTAGTCTCTGATTTTCTTCCTTAGAGGAAAAGCTAGTGTAAGGCTCTACCCATGATACAGAAGCTGGCAGAAGTTGAGATTTCTCGGTGCTGTATGTTCCCATTTGCAAGATCGTCTGGAGGAAGTATTCAGGACCATCTACAAAGAAAAGCTAAGACTTGTCTTATTTAGAAAACATGGCCTTGTCTTTTTCAGCTATTCTTCATATTATCATCATGTCAGCAGAATTCTTCACAGGGATCACAGTAAATGGATTTCTTATCACTGTTAACTGTAATGAATTGATCAAACATAGAAAGCTAATGCCAATTCAAATCCTCTTAATGTGCATAGGGATGTCTAGATTTGGTCTGCAGATGGTGTTAATGGTACAAAGTTTTTTCTCTGTGTTCTTTCCACTCTTTTACGTCAAAAAAATTTATGGTGCAGCAATGATGTTCCTTTGGATGTTTTTTAGCTCTATCAGCCTATGGTTTGCAACTTGCCTTTCTGTATTTTACTGCCTCAAGATTTCAGGCTTCACTCAGTCCTGTTTTCTTTGGTTGAAGTTCAGGATCCCAAAGTTAATACCGTGGCTGCTTCTGGGAAGCGTTCTGGCCTCTGTGAGCATTGCATCTCTGTGTATCGAGGTAGATTACCCTAAAAATGTGGAAGAGGATGCCCTCAGAAACATCACACTAAAAAAGAGTAAAACAAAGATAAAGAAAATTAGTGAAGTGCTTCTTGTCAACTTGGCATTAATATTTCCTCTAGCCATATTTGTGATGTGCACTTCTATGTTACTCATCTCTCTTTACAAGCACACTCATCGGATGCAACATGGATCTCATGGCTTTAGAAATGCCAACACTGAAGCCCATATAAATGCATTAAAAACAGTGATAACATTCTTTTGCTTCTTTATTTCTTATTTTGCTGCCTTCATGACAAATATGACATTTAGTTTACCTTACAGAAGTCACCAGTTCTTTATGCTGAAGGACATAATGGCAGCATATCCCTCTGGCCACTCAGTTATAATAATCTTGAGTAATTCTAAGTTCCAACAATCATTTAGAAGAATTCTCTGTCTCAAAAATAAACTATGAAGAAGAAGAAAAATGTGAACTATTTCTTTCCTTGATTTAGATTCAATGGACTTACTTGTGTTTTGTATGCTGACTCTCCCTCTCTCTGGTAATTTTCTGCCAGTGTCTGACCCCCAGGACAAGTGAGGCACTAATTTTGATGTTGGATGGGTGGGATATGTCTTTTTTTCACGACTTATATACTTAAAACTATTGTGATGGTAATACATTTAAGTAACAATACTTGCACTGGAGTATAGTTACATTTTAGAAATAAAAAAAATACTAAGACCATTTGGCTGACCAAGGTAGTTCTTTTAATCTCTCTACCCAAGTCATTGGGAAGCACCTGCTTTAAACAAGAAAAAGTATCTTGATTTAGTTCAAGAATTGAAACAAGAAAATAATTTGGCTTTAAGGACATTTAAGTATTTTTCAAAGAGATTCAAATTTTATGTTGAAACTGTCTGTCATAGCAATGTCCCCAGCAATACTGGTTATGGTCTTATATTGCTTTTGATTTCAGATTGGTAGATGATAAGATGCAAATTGAGTTGGCATGCATATGCATACATAAACACAATCCAAAGTCTCAATTTTCTTACAAAACAGAAATATTTTTCAACTCTCAGGAGTACTAAACTCACTCCCAGAGAGAATGTTGAGGAGGTTGCTGACAGCCAAATCCCAGTGAACAAATGTTCAACAACAGGTATCAACTTCTTTCCAACTAAGAATTTTGTCTGGAGTATGGCAGCATCAAATGCCTTGAAGGTCAAAAGTAAAACAGATCTCTGTTTACTCTTGAAATCTATTGCTAGATTTGCATTGATTCTGCTCTTTAAGGATCTTGAATAGTCTTACTTTAGGAAAGAAAAGTATGTTTTGCAATATCTGACACCACTTAGGATATCTGTTTAAACCTACAAAATCCACGCTGGTGCGGTGGCTCACGCCTATAATCCCAGCACTTTGGGAGGCCGAGGTGGGTGGATAACTTGAGCCCAGGAGTTTGAAACCAGCCTGGGCCACATGGCAAAAAACCATCTCTACAAAAAATACAAAAACTAGCCAGACATGGTGGTGCATGCCTGTAATCCCAGCTACTTGGGGGCTGAGGTGAGAGAATTGCTTGATCCCAGGAGGTTTGAGTGAGCCAAGATTGTGCTATTGCACTCTAGCCTGGGCGGCAGAGCAAGACCCTGTAAAATAAGTAAGTAAATAAATCTATAAAATCCTTATTGGCTTTTGAAGATAAAAGATATGTAGTATTTTAATTGTAAATAAATTTCTATTAAAGTAGATTAAAAGTTGCTGGGATGAGGAAAAAAACTAAATATGTGTAGGAATGTGTGCAATGATTTGCTACCAGATAAAATAAAATTTAGAATCTGTATTAGCAATTCCCTGACTATACGCTGAGGGAAAGGTTCTCAAAGTTGACCAGACATCGGAATCCCCTGGAAGGCTTGTGAAAACACTGATTGCTGGGCCCCACCTCCAAAATTTCTGACTCAGCAGGTTTGAGATAGGGCTTAAGAATTAGCATTTCTTATGAGTTTCCAATGATACTCATGCTCTTGGTCTGGGGCCACACTTTGAGGACTGATTTAGTCACTGTACTACAGAGATTAAGAACCTGGCCTCAGGCCAAACTGGATGGGTTTGCCTCTTGACCCAGCTGCTTATTAGATGTATAATCTTGGGCAAGCTGTTAGACTATCTTTCTCCATTTTTTCATCGGTAAAATGAGATAATAAAAGTAACTACTCCCAAAGATTGCTGTGAGATTTTGCTGGCAAGTATAAAATACCTAGAACAGGGCCTGGTCCACAGCAAAGATCAGTTAAGACCAAATATTGTTTTAAGTCAAGAAAAATGTTCAATTGCCACTATCAGGAAGGCACGAAGACTATTTCTTAAACTTTTCTAGTGTTTGAAATTGGGCAAATAAAACTAAAATTCTACATTAGTACTGGAGAAAAAGAGGTGAAGTCTACTTCAGTTTAGAATGGTAAATAGGGTTAGTATTGGATAAGTCATAAAAGAGAATAAATGAGCATTTTGGAATGCTGTAAAAGGCAACAGGCTAAATAAGGTAGTGAAACAGGAATTATAAACCACTGGAGGATGACAAATAGACTATAAGCATCTTAGGGTGGGAGTGGAGGAAGGGACCAAGAGGCTGAAAGGTGAGGTAAAAGTGAGGAGAGAAGGCAATATTGACCATTTTGCCTGGGTCCTTTGGAAAAGCTGCTGATGGTGGGATCCACACTGGTCTCAGCTGTGGTGCACTGTGGTGTACATGATGCATGATGGATGCTTGACCTGGTAAGTAAATATGGAACAAGATAATTCCTTCTTTGAAGTATCACTCCCACTTAGTTAAGGGAGCATATTTTAATCTCTGTGACTTGAACATAGATAATTGAGGAAGGAGGTGTCTAACTATAATAAATTTAAGAGGCTCCTTAGAAAAAAAGGGAGAAAAAACACAAATTAACAAGCAAGCTTTGAACATCAGAAGCGCTGACACAGACAACCTCAGACTTGAAAAGCAGCCAAATTTATTATAGGCACAATATGATAGCATCGTACATTATTAGGTGTATTTTACTCATGCATAGCCCTACTTTGTAAACAAATCTACCGTGAATTGACCTCTATTTCCCTACAGCAATCACTGATCATCTGTTTAGAAATACATACTCTAGAATTTATTGAGGTTCTGTGGTGCAATAAGCATGACTGTCCTAAAATGACATTGAGAGCTCACCTTTGGCTGCCTCGACACTGAGAAAATTAGAATTTGGGGCTGCTACCTCCCCCTAGTGGTAAGGCTGCTTTCAAACTCAACCTAACACTGAACTGTTAGCCCTTTCCCTTGAAAAAGAGGAATGCAACTTCACACAGGTCTCCAAGTCACCAGGTACCGATCGACAACTTACCCAAACAACACCTCCACCCGCAGTTGATATCCAAACTCAGTAAAGATGGTGCCCAGATAACCTGTTAGTCAATCTGTTCTGCCCGTCTTCTCCCATTGATAAAATTGCTCTCAGGCTTGCTCTGTGCTAAAGGAGAATGTCAAGAGGAGGAATTCTTACCACCCAAAATGTTCACCCACCATGTGTCCAACAGAGTGTCCTGGGCCTGGTCATTTATCCGGGGGATATTAAAAGGATTAGACCTCACAAACACACTCATTTTTTTCCTCATCTTACGTTGTAAATTTGTTACTCATGAAAGTCTATTCCCTATCCCATACTGTGTGACATGTCAGATGGTGGCCACAAAGTGGCTGCTTTGCACAGCTCTTTCAAGGATTAAACTCAGGCATGTCTAATCTCTAATGTCCAGTCTTAAAGCACCTCACCTTCCCAGCAGGTTTCCAAAGGGTGCCAGCTCATTTCCCACTGCCAGTCCTCTTATCGTGCTGATATGTAATATGGCTTCATGAACCTGAATTTATGTAAATATATTATTTTATTATCCTCTCACCTTTCTTAAGCTTCAATTCTTACCTAGTTGTGTTGGTTATTTCCAGTTTGGAAATCCCCTTTGAAAGAGAAAGAGACAAAATAAGAGTTAGACTGTTTAGCTACATCATGGCGTTAGTTGATATTATTTATTCTTTCCAAGTAAAGAAAGTCTCTTGTTTTTATTTTCTTTTTGGGAACATTATTTAAAGGCTATTTTACTTCTTTTTTAACTTATAGAATATTTCAAGTCGCAATTATCTGTTATATGAAAAAATTATTACTATGGTAAATTTTAAGTTATTCCATTTATACAAATATATGTAATATTTAAAAAACTTACTTAAAAGCGAACATGTTCTTTAATGCCTAGAAATACAGAAATCAGAGTGTTGAGGTTTTCATTTGCCACAACTTGTTGCGTTCCCAAATTTGTGGAGCTGAGAAACTCAAAAAAAAAATTTTTTTTTTTCTGAGACGGAGTTTCGCTCTTTCGCCCAGGCCGGACTGCAGTGGCGCGATCTCGGCTCACCGCAAGCTCCGCCTCCCGGGTTCACGCCATTCTCCTTGCCTCAGCCTCCAGAGTAGGTGCAACTATAGGCGCCCGCCACCACACTCGGCTAATTTTTTGTATTTTTAGTAGAGACGGGGTTTCACCGTGTTAGCCAGGATGGTCTCGATTTCCTGGCCTCGTGATCCGCCCGCCTCGGCCTCCCAAAGTGCTGGAATTACAGGCGTGAGCCACCGCGCCTGGCCGAGAAACTCAAAATTTCTAACTCTAAATTTCTAATTTGGAAATTCAGAAATATACATTCAGAATTACCTACTGAGAGGAGAGCTTTGGATGGTTCTACATATAATTGAAGTCAGTTGGCTACAAAATAATGTTTACATATCAGAAAATTCCAAGAATGCATTCATGAGAGCATTAAAGAAAACTCCAGAATGCTGCTTATGCTGTTCGTCCATCCAAACTCCTTTCCCTTCTTCTCACCTTTTATTAAGTACTCTACAGTCATCAAGGGTTAGTAATGATCTCAGATGCTCTAAGAAATCTTTGGAGACATTCTCAAGCTTCAGAGACCTTCCTCTCACTAATTTCTCATGAGAGTAACCGTCCGGACAAATCACTTGACATTTAGCACCTTATCTCGTGATGTATTCTTACAGGTTTGTATCTTTTCTAGCCAATTACTTATAATTTACTTGAAATCTGGAGTCATAATCTATTTTTGTACCCCAAACAACTAAAAATAGTGAACTAAACATAAGTAGGTATTTGTATATATGCTTTTGATAAAGAACCATATGTATCTCTATGCAAAAAACAATGAGGCATAAATCAGATAGCATGAAGATAGGTTAATTCTATTTCCAAAACTATAAGAGATTTAGTCAATTCAACTTTACTGCCGTTTTCATTATGAAAAAAAAAACACCTTAAAATTGAACATCAGGGAAAATAATACAGAAAAAATTTTGGCTTCTTAGTTTATGAACTAGGACAAAATTATAAGTAATTTACTGCCACCTGGTGGCAAACTTTCACTTTAAATAAAACGAACAGTTAAAAGAAAGACTCCAGCCATTATGGATCTTTGTCCAGGAAATTTTATATTCCATTAGAAAAATATTAGAAGAGAAGTTAATACCCAAGTCATAGGAGATTTTGGACCAAAGAAGAGTAAATAACTAGCCCAAATCAAATAAAATGTAATGAAAAAATCAAAATTATTTATGGGATTTATGAGATAATTGGAAATTTGAATTGTGGATATTCAATAATACCAATGAATTGATGTTCATTTTTTAGATGTCATAATGGTGCCTATGTTTTAAAAATAAAAGTGTTCTTGTCTTTTGGGGGTAACATTCTGATATAATTACTGATAAAATATTATGATGTTTCAAAACAATATGGGAAGGGGAAAAAGTTGGAGATATATTTGAGGCAAGTGTGTGAAATAAGATTAGCCATAAAAGGTAATTTTTTAAACTGGATGATGGTTACATGGGGGATTCATTACACAATGTCTACTTTTGTATATATTAGAAGTTTTCTTTCTTTCTTTTTTTAATTATACTTTAAGTTTTAGGGCACATATGCACAGCGTGCAGGTTTGTTACATATGTATACATGTGCCATGTTGGTGTGCTGCACCCATTATATTTGAAGTTTTCTATTTTAAAAAGTTTTTTTTAACTTACCAAGAAATATGTATCTATTGAGTGTAGGATTTGATTAATAAAAAGGAGGAATTTTCCACATAAATTATGTAGCAGAGGCTGAGTGTCGTAGCTCACACCTGTAATCCCATCAATTTGGGAGGCCGAGGTGGGAGGATTGCTTGAAGCTAGGTGTTTGAGACCAGCCTAGGTGACAGAGCATGACTGTGTTTCTGAAAAAAAGAAAAAGGAAACAAAAAGAAAATTAAAATCTGTAGGTTGAGCCATAGATTAGAAAGAACTTGTAATCTTTATTTGTTTTTAAAAATGTCCTTTGAAGAAATTAAGTCAATCTTCTTAAGCCCAAGGTGAAAACTGCCTCTCAGAATCATGTAATATATCACATGTCAAACTCATATCACTTTATAAAGCAGATTACTAAACAATTACAAAAGGTGAGTTCTCAAGACTTAGTAAAACTGAATTGGAGTTCAATTATTCATATGCTCTCTTTCTGTGTATTTACTGAGTATTGAGCTTGTTGTTGTGCTGATTTTCAACCTTTGGAAATAAAAGCATGAGATTTATTGCTTTGTTGCTAGGTTTTAGGCAACAACCAGAGGCCCTAGTTTTACTTTTCTTTTTCTACTCTGACTTGAGTCTGGTAGAAAATTAATTCGGTTTCTTAGCAACCCAGATGAGCAAAACTTAAATATACTTTGGCTTCTTTTGTAAAGCAAAGGATAATGTTAAACTGTTAGTCTCTCTTGGCTTTACAGAAAAGATTTGCTGAGATATATTACTCTAAAACTTTTATGAAAAGCTATCTTTCAAATGGTAAGTGAAGTAACTGGTTTTCTAGTGAATGATCCTGCCTTTTGTTTTTATTTTGAATTCTTCTTGTTTGTCAAACTGACTAGCTCTTTGGAGCCTATATGTTTTATATGTTAAGGTATATAAGATGAATTCACTTATGAGAAAAGCAATTCATTTATCCATGATATAATAAATAAATAAGAAATTATGAAAAGTATATTAAGAAAGAGAAAGCCCTGCTAAAAGACAGTGTTGAATTTCCCTTTATACAAGTTTACAAATGTGCATGAATATGTGGTCTAAAAAGTTTACTGTGATCACGATAGCAGATTATATTACCTTTTTTATATTGACAACTTATCAAGGTATCAAGTGTATCTGTATCTATTTTTTCACCTATCTACCTCCCAAATTTAATGTTGTAAAATTAAACTCATGTATCTAAGCAAAGGAACTTTAAATTTGCATGTATTTACTAACTAAAGAAATGTATTTCTTTTTTTATTAGCAAATTTAAAAGCAGATAACAAAAATATTTAGTGACTTTCCTGGAGAAAATATTTGAGGAAGAAATTCAAAAGAATGTTTTTTGTATTGTTACTATTATGGTGAAGTTCTTCATTATTTAGAAAAAAATATGATTAGATGTTTGGGTTTTACATACAGTTTTCAAAAGGTGAATATAATTTTCACAATTTGGCAAACATAGTTATTATGATTGAAATATATAAAATTTGCATTTTTATAAGGTTGAAAATGGTTGAATAACAATTTCACACAGCTCAATCTAAAACATGGAGAACTATGCATAGAGTTTGTAGAGATAGAAATCCTTGTCTTAATTATTTTATAATCTAATTAGGAGTTGACATAAATAAATTATCCAGGTACAAGTTAAAATGAAGATTTGAATTCCATTGTTGTATTCAGAATAAGAAAACATAAATCCTGATACAGAGATTTGAAAATGCTTTGATTGGAGGCAGCATTTAAACTGATCCTAGAGGTATAAATATACTATCTTAGGTGGAGAATAACTCTGCTTATTGAATGCAAATAAAGCCATTCTTTTATTTTCAGTGAAACATCTTGGACAACCTATAGCTTTTATAAAAGCAACATTTACTATTAAATCTTTAAATGAGAATATTACTAATTTATTTTTTCCTTAATTTCTCAGTCATATATTTCATAGCTTTGTATTTCTCTAATCTTTAGTTTTTTCCATGTACAAGGAAAACTATGGTGCACTATTCCATTATAGTCTTCAATTATTCAACTAGTCCTCCAGTTGATTATTTCTGCCTGGGAACTACAAAGACATATGTGATTCTGTCATTTATATACAATAGAAGCTTAATTTTATATACATATTATTCAAAAGGATAATATGTAATAATAAATTCATAATATAAGGACAAAATAAGGTATCATAGAGAAGTGAAACAAATTTATTCTCTTTTAAAATGTGGCATAGTACATTGAGGCCTTGAATGTATTTGCTTCACTTCAGAATACAATGCAACAAGCTCAGAAACAGAGATGACTATCAAAACCACAATGAGATATCATCTCACACCAGTTAGAATGGCGATCATTAAAAAGTCAGGAAACAACAGATGCTGGAGAGGTTGTGGAAAAATAGGAATGCTTTTACACTGTTGGTGGGAGCGTAAATTAGTTCAACCATTGTGGAAGACAGTGTGGCGATTCCTCAAGGATCTAGAACTAGAAATACCATTTGACCCAGCCATCCCATTACTGGGTATATATCCAAAGGGTTATAAATCATGCTACTATAAAGACACATGCACACATATGTTTATTACGGCACTATTCACAGTAGCAAAGACTTGCAACCAACCCAAATGTCCATCAATGATAGACTGGATTAAGAAAATGTGGCACATATACACCATGAAATACTATGCAGCCATAAAAAATGATAAGTTCATGTCCTTTGCAGGGACATGGATGAAGCTGTAAACCATCATTCTCAGCAAACTATCACAAGGACAGAAAACCAATCACTGCATGTTCTCACTCATAGGTGGGAGTTCAACAATGAGAACACATGGACACAGGGTGGGGAACATCACACACTGGGGCCTGTCATGGGGTGGGAGGCTGGGGGAGGGATAGCATTAGGAGAAATACCTAATGTAAATGTCGAGTTGATAGGTACAGCAGACCAACATGGCACATGTATACCTATGTAACAAACCTGCACATTGTGCACATGTACCCTAGAACTTAAAGTATAAAATAAAAAGGAACAGAGATGACTACTGCACTGAAAAAATACAGCAATTCCAAGTTTGTCAGGTTATCGTAGAAAAGTCTACAATGTTGTATAACAAGTTCAAGAACATGTTTTTGGTTGGTGAAGGAGATTCCACAGTCACATAAAGTGCTGAATAAATCTCTTGCTGAACAAAGACAACAGGAGGAAGCAAACAAAACCAAAGATTAAGGGAAGAAAGAGCCAAACAAAAAGCTAGAAAAGGGCCGGGCGGGGGGGTGTCTCACGCCTGTAATCCCAGCACTTTGGGAGGCCGAGACAGGCGGATCAGGAGGTCAAGAGATCAAGATCATCCTGGCCAACATGGTGAAACCCTGTCTCTACTAAAAATACAAAAAAAAATTAGCTGGGCGTGGTGGCGGACACCTGTAGTCCCAGCTATTTGGGAGCCTGAGGCAGGAGAAATCACTTGAAGCCAGGAGGTAGAGGTTGCAGTGAGCCAAGATCGTGCCACTGTGCTCCAGTCTGGTGACAGAATGAGACTCCACCAAAAAAAAAAAAAAAAAAAAAGGCTAGAAAAGGAATGGATACAAGGACTCTAAGTGGAGGATCTGATGCTCAAGACAGTAATTAACCACAACACAATGGAGAGAGCAATGAAGAAAGCAGACAGCCATGAGGCCAGCACTGAGAAAAAGCCATCCAGTGATGAGAGAGAGAGACGGAAATATCTCTGATGGATTCTACATTAGATAGCAAGGTTGACATACCTGGAATGTAGAGAGTGCTTGAGAAGTTTGTAAAGTTTTCATTTGACATATTTAGACTGCTGAAAGTTTAAAAATTTTTATAAGCATAGGTTTTGATGTTGAAAACTTGTTTTTAGGGAGAAAATCCCTATATCTTTGTTTAAAGGTAATTAAAAAGTATCACTAACTGTTCCTGTGCAGTAATAACAGCCACATTATATAGTAAATGTGGGGCAAAATCCATTTGGAAAATGTTAAGCTGCATTTCCAGACAGGGTTGTAGTGTATTTTTAATTAGTGCATGTATGTTATGTGTAATTGCTAGTAGAACAAAGTTATATTTTTAAAACTATTACTTGTAGAAACCTTTCCAGTTTTCCCAAATACCATGGGTTTTGTGCATAGTTTATACAAATCTTTAATTTACCAGACTGTCTTTTCAGTTTGTGGGTTTTGTGGAAGTTAAGCATTTTTAGGTTAGACAAAATGTTACAAAAAGTACTCACTCTCTTCTTTTATCAAAAGTTAATTTTAATCTCAGTCTACATCGTGCTACGTTCTCTGTCTTCTTTGAAATAATGTGTGGTCTGTAAGCCTTTTTGTATGACAACTATTAAAAGATAAACAACTGACATGAACTGACTGAGAATTGTAAGTATAAAATTCATGTTAATTTTTGAGGGTCATTTAGTTTTGTGACAGGGCATTCGGTAAAGTCTTCTGACTTCCCTGCAGACAACAGGCTGAGTATACATGGGAATGAATCTGGCTTTAGGGCCCAGTCATTTGAGATCTTTTATAGGCAGCCACAAGTAACTAAAACTGAAAACTAAATATGCTTATTTTTGAGAAATGGCTCAAGTTTCTAGGTTTTTTTAAAAAAGTTGTACTCATTAAGGAAGTCACTAGATAGCATTTCATTGGAAAAAAAATCAGTCCATGATGCTTATGTGGTAAATATAAGAAAATGCTATGTAAGGAAACCAACCTATTTGAAAACATGGTTATATTAGAAGAAAAATTTTATTTTCATTTCTATATCATACACATGGAAGAATTGCAAAAATACAAACATGAGTTGCTCCAATGTAATTTGATAGTTTGTATATTGGCATGTATGGACTAAATCAGGGTGAAACCAATGTTAACACAAAATTTAAGTGTATGTTAACTAAAGCAGGGGCCTCCAACCCAAACCACGCCACACAACAGGAGGTGAACGGAGGGCCAGAGAGCAAAGCTTCATCTGTATTTACAGCCACTCCCCATTGTTTACATTACCATCTGAGCTCTGCCTCCTGTCAGATCAGTGGTGGCATTAGAGTCTTATAGGAGCGTGAACCCTATTATGAACTGCACATGTGCTCCTTATGAGAATCAAATGCCTGATGATCTGTCACTGTCTCCCATCACCCCCAGATGGGACAGTCTGGTTGAAGGAAAACAAGCTCAAGGCTCCCACTGATTCTACATTATGGTGACTTGTATAATTATTTCATTATACATTGCAATGTAATAATAATAGAAATAAAGTGCACAGTAAGTGTAATGCACTTGAATCATTCTGAAACCATCTCCCCATCCTTCCTCAGTCTGTGGAAAAGTTGTCTCCCACGAGATCACTCCCTGGTGCCAAAAAGATTGGGGACTGCTGAACTAAAGGATGGTATTTCTAAGATATTTTGAATATTAGGTCATTTAATACTTTTCAATATGTAGGATATTTACTATGTTTTGAAACTATATGAATGTGGGAAAATGACTTAAGACTAATGTTTAGGTGTGACATTGTATGGCTTGACCCTCTAGGATAATTGCTTTTCTCTACAGATTAGAATTTTTGAATTATTTCAGTAATTAGGTTTTTGCTTTGGAAAGATCTTACGATAGAACTAGGAATTACTGCTTTAAGAGAACCTGTGTATGTACTGGTCGTTATCTATTAGGTCCTTAATACAATTTTAACTTGTACAGATTTATTCTAATTAACCCATAAGAGTCAACGTGTAAACTTGTTTTGATTAAATATACTAAATATTGTTGCTAAGTATAGTCAACCTAATCTGCTATGAAACATCAGAATTTATTTCTTCCATCCTACTGTATGTTTTTACTCATTAACCAACTTATTCTCATAACCCCCCTTACCTACCCACTCTTCCCAGTCTCTGATATTCATCATTCTATTCTCTATGTCCATGTGATCAAGTTTTTTAACTCCCACGTATGAGTGAGAACATGCAGTGTTTGCCTTTCTGTGCCCGGCTTATTTTGCTTAACATAATGACTTCTATCTCCATCCATGTTACTGCAAAAGACCAGGATTTCAGCCAGGTGCAGTGGCTCATGCCTGTAATCCCAGTACTTTGGGAGGCCGAGGCGGGTGGATCACCTGAAGTCAGGACAAAAATTAGCCGGGAGTGGTGGCGGGCGCCTGTAATCCCAGCTACTTCGGAGGCTGAGGCATGAGAATCACTTGAACCCGGGAGGCAGAGGTTGCAGTGAGCTGAGACCACGCCATTGCACTCCAGCCTGGGCAACAAGGCCAAAACTCCATCTCAAGAAAAAAAAAAAAAGACAGGATTTCATTCTTTATTTTATGGTTGACTGGTATTCTATTATGTGTATATATACTTTTTTTTAATCCAGTGTTCAATTGGTGGATACAGCTTGATTTTATATCTTTGCTAATTTTGGCGGGGGGGTTCTTGAGACAGGATCCTACTCTGTCACCCAGGCTGGATCATGATCCAGCAGTGGCAGGATCATGGCTCACTGCAGCCCCAAACTCCCCAGACTCAGGAGATCTTCCTACCTCAGCCTCCCAAGTAGCTGGGGTGACAAGCACATGCCACCATGCCTGGCTAATTTCTGTACTTTTTGAAGAGACAGGGTCTCACCATATTGCCCAGGATTGTCTCAAACTTCTTTTCCTTTGGAAAAATATTCCGCAGTGGGATTTCTGGATATTATGGTAGTTGTGTTTTTACTTTTTTGAGAAATCTCCATACTGTAGTGAGAATGTACTAATTTACATTCTCACCAACAGTGTATACATAGTTTCCTTTTTTCTATACTCTTGCCAGCATATGTCATTTTTTGTCCTGGACAATAGCCATTCTAACTGTGGTGGTTTTGATTTGCATTTCTATGTGATTAGTGATTTAGAGCAATTTTTCATATATCTGTTCGTCTTTTGTATGCCTTCTTTTGAGAACTGTTTATTCTTGTGCCTTGTCCATTTTTTAATAGGATTGTTTGGGGTTTTTGCTGTTGAGTTGTTTAAGTTCCTTGTATATGTTGGATATTAGCTCTCTGTTGGATGATTAGTTTGCACATATTCTCTTCTATTCTGTAGATTATCCCATCACTCTTGTTTATTTTGCTGTGCAGAGCCTTTTAGTTGAACAGAGTCCCATTTGTCTATTTTTGTTTTTGTTGGTTATGCTTTTGAGGTTTCAGCCATAAAATCTTTGCCTAAACCAATGTCCTGAGGAGCTTTCCCTGTGTTTTTTGTAGTAGTTTTATAATTCAGGTTTTATGTTAAAGTCTTTAATCCATCTGGAGTTGATTTTTGCATATGGTGAGAAATAGGGTTCCAGTTTCATTCTCCTGCCTGTGGTTATCCAGTTTTCCAACTATGTATTGAAGAGGGTTTTTGTTCCCCAATATAGGTTCTTGGTGGCTTTGAGGAAGATAAGTTAGCTGTAAATATGTGGATTTATTTCTGGATTCTCTATTCTGTACCTGTGGTATATGCATCAATTTTTATACCAATACCATGCTGTTTTGATTACTCTAGATTTGTAATATGTTTTGAAGATAGGTAGTGTGATGTTTACAACTTTGTCCTTTTTGCTCAGTATTACTTTGGCAATTTGGGATCTTTTATGGTTATAAAGGATTGTTTTTCTATTTCTGTGAAAAATGTCATTGGTATTATGATAGGGATTCCATTGACTTTGTAGATTGCTTTGGCTAGTGTGGTCATTTTAATGATATTGATTCTTCTAATCCATAAGCATGGGATATTTTTCCATTTGTGTCATCTACAATTTCTTTTGTCAGTGTTTTGTAGCTTTCCTTATAGAGATCTTTCACCACCTTAGCTCAATTTATTCTTAGGTATTTCTTTGTAGCTATAGAAAATAAAATTGCCTTCTTGATTGCTTTTTTGGCTATTTCATTATTGGTGTATAGAAACACTACTAATTTTGTATGTTTATTTTGTATCTTGCAACTGAATTTGTTTTTTTTGGGATTTTGTTTTTTGTTTTTGAGATGGAGTCTTGCTCTGTTGCCCAGGTTGGAGTGCAGTGTGGCATGATCTCGGCTCACTGCAAGCTCCGCTTCCCGGGTTCACACCATTCTCCTGCCTCAGCCTCCCGAGTAGCTGGGACTACAGGTGCCCACCACCACGCCCAGCTAATTTTTTTTTTTTTTTTGTATTTTTAGTAGAGACGGGATTTCACCATGTTAGCCAGGATGGTCTCGATCTCCTGACTTCGTGATCTGCCCTCCTCAGCCTCCCAAAGTGCTGGGATTACAGGCGTGAGCCACCACGCCTGGCCTGAATTTGTTTATTAGTTCTAAGAGTTTTTTTAATGGAGCCTTTTGGTTTTTTTAAATGTAAATATAAAATAGAATTTGACTTTCACTTTTCCAACTTAGATGTGCTTTATTTCTTTGTGATTTCTCTGGCTAAGACTTCCAGTATTTTGTTGAATCACAGTGGTGAAAGTGGGTATTTTTGCCTTGTTACACTTCTTAGAGAAAAGACTTTCAACTTTTCCCCATTTAGTATCATGTTAGCTGTGGGTTTGTCATATACAGCTTTTATTATATTGAGGTATGTTCCTTCAATGCTTAGCTTATTGAAAGTTTTTATCATAAAGTGGTGTTGAATTTTATCAAATTCTTTTTCTGCATCTGTTGAGATGATCAAATCAATTTTGTCCTTCATTCTGTTGATGTGATGTATTATGTTTATTGACTTCCACATGTTGAACCATCTTTTCAGCCCTGGTATAAATCACACCTTATCATGGTGCATATCTTTTTGATGTGCAGTTGGATTTGGTTTGCTAGCATTTTGTTGAAGATTTTTGCACCTCTGTTCATCAGGAATATTGGACTACTGTAGTTTTCTTATTTTCTTGTATCCTTTCCTGGCTTTTGTATCAGAGTAATGCTGATCTTGTAAAATGAGTTAGTTTTCTTCAATTTTTTGGAATAGTTTGAGGATGATTAGTATTAGTTCTTTACATGTTTAGTAGAGTTTAGCAGTGAATCCATCAGTCTTTGTATTTTCTTTGCTGAGAGGCTTCTTATTACGGATTCCATATCACTACTTATTAGTCTGTTCAGGTTTTCTATTCTTCCTGATTTAATTTTAGTGGGTTGTATGTCTCCAGGAATTTTTCCATTTCCTCTTGGTTTTTCACTTGATATGCATATAGTTGTTAATAATAGTCTCTGATGATCATTTGTATTTCTCTGGCATCAGTTGTAAGTCTCCTTTTTAATTTCTGATTTTGTTTCTTAGAGTCTTTTCTCTTTTTTTCTTGGTTGTTCTATCTAGTGGTTCATCAATTTTATCTATCTTTTCAAAAACTCAGCCTTGTATTTCATTGATTCTCTGTATTTCTTTTAGTTTTTATTCCATTTAGTTCTGCTCTTACCTTTTTTCTTTCTTTCTTTTTCTTTCTTTCTTTTGTCTTTCTGTCTCTCTGCCTTTCTTTCTTTCTTTCCTTCTTTCTTTTTTGTTGCTATTTTTGGGTTTGGTTTATTGTTGCTTTTCTAGTTCTTTCAGGTACAGCCTTAAGTTGTTTATTTAAAATCTTTGTTTTTTTGGTTGTTGTTGCTGCTGTTGTTGCTATTGTTTTTATGTAGCTGTTTGTGCTATAAAGTTCCAGCCAAGTACTGCTTTTGCTGTATCCCACAGCTTTTGGTATGTCGTATTTTCATTTTCATTTGTATCAAGAAATTTTTAAATTAAAAAAATTTTCTTCTTTGACTCATTTGTTGTTCAGTAAATTTTGTTTAGTTTCCATGTATTTGTATGGTTTTCAGAATTCCCCTGGTATTTATTTCTAGTTTTATTCCATTGTGGTTGAGAAAAAATATAACTTCAGTTTTAAAATTTGTTATGACATCTTTTGTGGTTTAACATATGGCCCATTTTGAAGACTGTTCCAAGTGCTGATAAGAAGAATGCCTATTCTGGGCTGGGTGCGGCAGCTCATGCCTGTAATCCCAGCACTTTGGGAGGCCGAGGCGGGTGGATCACGAGGTCAGGAGATTGAGACCATCCTGGCTAACATGGTGAAACCCTGTCTCTACTAAAAATACAAAAAATTAGCCGGGCATGGTGGCGGGTGCCTGTAATCCCAGCTACTCGGAAGGCTGAGGCAGGAGAATGGTGTGAACCCAGGAGGCGGAGCTTGCAGTGAGCTGAGATCACCCCACTGCTCTCTAGCCTGGGCGACAGAGTGAGACTCCGTCTCAAAAAAAAAAAAAAAGAAAAAAAAAGTAAAATGCCTATTCTGTAGTTGTTGGAGAAAATGTTCTGTAAATGCCTGTTAGGTTCATTTAAATTCAATGTTTCTTTACTGATTTTCTGTCCACATGATCTGTCTAATGCTCTGAGTGGGGTGTTCAAGTATCCCACTATTATTATATTGGAATCTATGTCTCTCTTTAGATCTAGTAATATTTGCTTTATAGATCTGGGTGCTCCAGTGTTGGGTGCATATATACCTAGAATTGTTATGTTCTCTTGCTGAACTGATTCCCCTTTACCATTATATAACAATATTCTTTATCTTTTTTTTTTTTTACTGTTTTTAACTTAGTCTGTTTTATCTGATATAAGTACAGCTACTCTTCTTTGCTTTTTTTTTTTTATGGAATATCTTTTCCCATACCTGTATTTTCCATGTATGTCTTTACAGATAAGTTGAGTTTCTTGTAAGCAGAATATAGTTGAATCATGTTTTTGTGTCTATTCAGCCAGTGTAAATCTTTTAAGTGGAGAGTTTAATTCATTTACTTTCAAGGTTATTATTGATTTTTGAAGTTTTCTTTCTGTCATATTGTTCATTGTTTTCTGGTTGTTTTATATATTCTTTACTTGTTCTTTTTTCTTTTATTATTTGCCCATAGGGTTTTGTAGTTTTCTGTTGTGGTACTATTTGACTCCTTTCTCTTCCTCGTTTGTGTGTTTGCTTTACCAGTGATTTTACACTTACATATGTTTTCATGATGATGACTGATCCTTTCCCTTTCAAGTTTAGGACTCCCTTGAGCATGTTTTGTAGAACCGGTCTAGTGATGATGAATTCCCTCAGAATTTGCTTCTCTGGGAAAGACTTTATTTATCCTGTATGAAGGATAATTTTCTTAGATATAGTATCCATAGGTGATAGGATTTTTTCTTTTAGCACTCTGAACATATCATCCCATTCTTTCCTTTTCTGTAAGGTTTCTGATGAGAAATCTGCTCTTAGTCTGATGAAGGTAACTTTATAGGTAACTAGAAGCTTTTCTCTTGTTGTTTTTGTAATTATTTGTCTTTAGACAGTTTAACTACAATGTGCTGTCTCCATTTGGGGATCACTGTGCCTTCGCTAACACTATGTCTTGATGTCAATATGGTTTGGCTGTGTCCCCACCCAAATCTCATCTTGAATTGTACTCCCATAATTCCCATGTGTTGTGTGAGGGACCCAGTGGGAGATAATTTGAATCACGGAGGCAGTTTCCCCCATACTGTTCTCATAATAGTGAATAAGTTTCACGAGATATGATGGTTTTATCAGGAGTTTCTGCTTTGGCATCTTCCTCATTTTCTCTTGCCATTGCCATGTAAAAAGTGCCTTTCACCTCCCACCATAATTCTGAGGCCTCCCCAGCCATGTGGAACTGTAAGTCCAATTAAACCTCATTTTCTTCCCAGTCTCAGATATGTCTTTATCAGCAGTGTGAAAATGGACTAATACACTAAATTGGTACCAGTAGAGTGGGGTGTTGCTGAAAAGATACCTGAAAATGTGGAAACAATTTTGGAATTGGGTAACAGGCAGAGGCTGGAACAGTTTGGAGGCCTTAGAAGAAGGCAGGAAAATGTGCAAAAGTTTGGAAATTCCTAGAGACTTGTTGAATGGCTTTGATCAAAAGCCTGATAGTGATATGGACAATAAGGTCCAGACTGAGGTGGTCTCAGATGGAGATGAGGAACTTGTTGGGAACTGGAGCAAAGGTGACTTTTGTTTTGTTTTAGCAAAGAGACTGGTGGCATTTTGCTCCTGCCCTAGAGATTTGTGGAATTTTGAACTTTAGAGAGAAGATTTAGGGTATCTGGCAGAAGAAATTTGTAAGCAGCGAAGCATGTAAGACGTGACTTGGATGCTGCTAAAGGCATTCAGTTTTATAAGGGAAGCAGAGCATAAAAGTTCAGAAAATTTGCAGCCTGACAAAGTGATAGAAAAGAATAACCTATTTTCTGAGGAGAAATTCAACCTGGCTGCAGAAATTTACATAAGTAACAGGGAGCCAAATGTTAATTCCCAAGAGAATGGGGAAAATGTCTCTAGGGCATGTCAGATGTCTTCACAGCAGACCCTCCCATCACAGGCCCAGAGGCCTAAGAGAAAATGGTTTTGTGGGCCAGGCCCAGGGTCTCTGTGCTACGTGCAGCCTAGGGACTTGGTGCCCTATGTCCCAGCTCCTCCAGCCCTGGCTGAAAGGGGCCAATGTAGAGCTTGGGCAATGGCTTCAGAGGGTGCAAGCCCCAAGCCTTGGCAGCTTTCATATGGTGTTGAACCTGCGAGTGCACAGAAGTCAAGAACTGGGGTTTAGGAACCTCCACCTAGATTTCAGAAGATGTGTGAAAATGCATGGATGCCCAAGCAGAAGTTTGCTGCAGGAGCGGGGCACTCATGGAGAACCTCTGCTAGGACAGTGCAGAAGGGTAATGTGCTGTGGGAGCCCCGACACAGAGTCCCCACTGGGGCATGGCCTACTAGAGCTGTGAGAAGAGTGATACCATCCTCCAGACCCCAGAATGGTAGATCTACTGACAGCTTGCACCATGTGCCTGGAAAAGCCACAGCCACTCAATGCCAGCCCATGAAAGCAGCTGGGAGGAAGGCTATACCCTGCAAAGCCACAGGGGAGGAGCTGCCCAAGACCATGGGAACCCACCTCTTGCATCAGTATGGCCTGGATGTGAGACCTAGAGTCAAAGGAGATCATTTAGGAGCTTTAAAATTTGACTGCCTAGATGGATTTCAGACTTGCATGGGCCCTGTAACCCCTTTGTTTTGGCCAATTTCTCCCATTTGGAACTGCCGTATTTACCCAATACCTGTACCCCCATTGTATCTAGGAAGCAACTAGCTTGCTTTTGATTTTACAGGCTCATAGGCAGAAGGGAGTTGCCTTGTCTCAGATGAGACTTTGGACTGTGGACTTTTGGGTTTAATGCTGAAATGAGTTAAGACTTTGGGAGATTGTTGGGAAGGCATGATTGGTTTTGAAATGTGAGGACATGAGATTTGGAGGGGCCAGGGGTGGAATGACATAGTTTAACTGTGTCCCCACCCAAATCTCATCTTGAATTGTACTCCCATAATTCCCATGTGTTGGGGGAGGGACCTGGTGGAAGATAATTTGAATCACGGGTGCAGTTTCCCCGATACTGTTTTCGTGGTAGTGAATAAGTCTCACAAGCTCTGGTGGTTTTATCAGGGGTGTCTGCTTTTGCATCTTTCTCATTCTCTCTTGCCACCACCATGTAAGAAGTGCCTTTCACCTCCCACCATGATTCTGAGGCCTCCCCAGCCATGAGGAACTGTAAGTCCAATTAAACCTCTTTTTCTTCTCAGTCTCAAGTATGTCTTTATCAGCAGCATGAAAACAGATTAATATGATGTCTAAATCTCTTGCTAGACTTTGGAACTTTTCAGCTATTATTTTGCTAAATAGGTTTTTGAACACTTTTGTCCTCTCCTCACCTTCTGAGATACCAAAAATTCATATGTCATTTGCTTTATAGTGTCCCATATGTTATGAAGGCTTCATTCATTCTTTTTTATTCTTTGTTTTATCATTTTTGTCTGACTGGGTTATTTCAAAAGACCTGTCTTCAAGTTCTGAGATTCTTTCTTCTGCTTAATCTATTGTTGGAGCTTTCAAATATATTTTGTAGTTCATTAAATGAACTCTTCAGTTCTAGAATTTCCATTTGGTCTTTTTTATAATATTTGTCTCTTTGGTAAATTTCTCATTCATATCCTGAATTATTTTTTCTGATTTCTTTGTATTGTTTTTCAACATTCTCCTGTATCTTGCTGACCTCCTTTAAAATCAGTATTTTGAATTCTTTTTCTGGGATTTTGTGAAATTTCTTTGATTGGGATCTGTTGCTGGAGAATTATTTTATTCCTTTGGAGGCGTCATATTTCTTGCTCTTTCATGTTTTCTGTGTCCCTACATATCTATGCATCTATGTCTTCTTTGAATTTTTTGAATTTTCTTTTGAGTTTAGGGCTTTTTCCTAAAAATTTATCTGTGATGTTTGTTGGGGCCATTTGGCTTTGATTCTGAATGTGTGCAGTAGTGTAGTCTCTATATGATTTCTTTGCCTACAAACAATGTTAGTGGTATCTGTGATTTCCTCAGTGGCTTAGGGTCATTAGTGGAGGCTGTGGTGGAGATTTTCTGGGAAAAGGGATTGCAGGTAGGTCAGTCTTCAGGCCCAAGTGGTTGCAGCAGTAGGCTGAGTATACCTGTCCTACCTGTCCTTTAGCATCCTGGGTGGTGTATGCTGGCACTGGTGTTAGTTGTCCAGTTGGGCCAATTATCAGGCCTCCACCTGTCTTTCCCAGATGCTGGTAATGGCAGTGGTGAGCCAAGTGGGTGTACTGGTTTTCAGTAGGCCATGGCAGTAGCAGTGGCAAGATGACTGTCATTCCTGATCAGTGCTCACTGGTGTTGGCAATGGCTGTGATTGGCTGGGCAGACCCCTCCCCGAGCTCCTAGATGGCACATGTGAGTGTGTGTTTGTGCTGTTGGCAGCAAGGTGAGTGGGCCCATCTTCAGGTTCCTAGGGGGATAAAATAGATGGTATAGGTGGTGGAATAGATAGAATAATCACCAAGTCCTTGGGTGGTGTGCTCAGGCTTGGAGGTGTGGTGCCAATTTGGGAGTGTCTGTCCTCAGGCCCCTGATGGTGTGCAGGGGGATAGGCTGTAGTAGGCAGGCTGAGACAGTCTGTGATGGTTGGTGTGGATACCTGACCTTAAGGCTTGTGCTAGAAAGCATAGTGGCCCTGCTGTTTGTATGGGTAGGTTGCTATCAGCAGTCTCCTACAAGCAGCTCTCAGGCTCTGGGAAGTGAACATTTAATCTCTGGCAGCAGCAGTGACTGCAGTGGTGAGTGTGAGGAGCCCGATTTGAGGATGTGCACTAGAGTACAGAACCTGTGCTGTTGGTATGGGTAGGACTGGCACAGGGAGTCTCCAGTTCTAGGTTGCACTTGTTTCAGCTCCCTGCTGCAGTAGTGGCTTCAGCACTCTGCAGAGGATAGAGATGAGGATTCTACCCTCTATTGGTAGCCAGAGCACATGACCATATGGCCAGGGGGGCAGGGTCACCACCCACAACCCAAACATGCAGCTCTCAGACTTATTTGCTCTTGGAGGCAGCAGCTGCAACAGCACCATGCAGTAGTGAGAAAGAACCCCACCCTCTGCGAGTGAGCTTTAACACAGGCCACACTGCTAATGGGGACATGGTTGCAACTCACAGCCCCAGACAAGCAGCCCTCTCTTGCCCATCCAGCCCCCGGTGGCAGCAAGAGCAGCTGCAGCTGCAGTGAAATGCAGAGAAGGATAGAGATCCCATTCTCTATACATAAATCCTAGCACAGAGCCCTCTCTGCCAGCAGGGTTGTGGTCACTCCTTCCAGCTCCAGTCAGACAGCTCTCAGGCCCGCTTGCCTTGGCTCCCAGTGGCAACAACTGCTATGGCACTTTGCACATGTAGAGGGAAAGATCCCACTCTCTCACTGTGAACCCAAGTACAAAAGTACAATATGTGACACAGCTAGAGGTGGAGTCACTTATCAAAGCCCCAGATAGAAAGCTCACCAGCTCTGGAAAGCATGTAATTTGGTTTCCTTTGTGCCCAGTGGCCGCCTCCTTGGTGTGCTGCACCATTTTTTCCCCCAGGGAATAGTACTCTATTGGACTAAAGTACTGGGGACCCCAAGCATCTTTGGGCTCACCCAGTGCTGTGCCTCTGTAGCCCTCTGGGTGGACACCAGGGGATATAAACAGAGGTTCCCAGGATGTCGAGATGTGAGAGCTGTTGTTCCCAGAGCAGGATGCAGAACGGTGATGGCTAGGCTCTCACAATGGTGCCATGCTGTAGCCACTTAGATCTCAGGAGTGTGTGTGACCCAGTGCATTTTCTATCTGGTACAATGCCCTCATTGGGTCTCCAGATGAACACCCACACTAGTCTTAGGGTTAATATGGGTAGAGGAGCTCTCCAATGGTTGGGATTGCAGCAGTCCACAGTGAGGATGTAAGCCAATGAGGGTCTCCCACTTACCCTTTCTCTGCAAAAAGGAGCCCCTATGGGCTCCCAGCCAATCTTGGCCAAGCTAGCCACTTGCTTTCTTCCCCTTCTGTGTCTCAGATATTTCTCTGTTGAACTCCAGTGTTCTCTACTAGATGTTTTATCTGAAATGTGACTATCTATTTGGTTAAGTTTTGTTTCTTCTGTCTGGAGAAGGCAAGTGCCCGATGCTTCTAGTCAGGATCTTGAAGCTGTCTCTACATTCAAGATATTTCTAATTTATTGATGCAGATATTTATTGCTGTAAACTTCCTTCTTAGAACTGCTTTTGTTGTATCCCATAAGTTTTGGTGTGTTGTATTTCCATTTTCATTTGTTTCAAGAAATTTTTAAATTTTTTCTTTGCCTCATTTGTTATTCAAGAGCATGTTGCTTAATTTCCATGTATTTGTATAGTTTCCAAAGTTCTTTCTGTTATTGATTTCTAGTTTTATTCCACTGTAGTCAGAAAAGATACTTTCTAGGTCTTTAATCCTTTTTAATTTGTTTAGACTTGCTTTGTGGCCTAACTTATGATCTATCCTGGAGACAGTTACATTTGTGAAAGAGAAGAACATATATTGTTAGTTACTGGGTGGAATGTTCTGTAAAAGTCTGTTAGGTTTATTTGCTCTAGAATGCAGTTTAACTTTGATACTTCTTCATTGCTTTTGTCTAGAAGTTCTGTTTATTTCTAAAAGTGGAGTTTTGAGGTCCCTTACTATTATTGAATTGCTGTCTATCTCTCCCTTTAGATCAAATAATATTTGTTTTATATATTTGGGTGCTCCAGTGCTGGATGCACATATATTTGCTATTGTTATATCTTCTTCCTTAATATACTTCTTAATCATTATGTAATGGCCTTCTTTGTCTCTTTTTACATTTTTTTATTTGAAGTCTATTTTATCTGAAATAAGTATAGTTACTTCTGTTTAGCTTTGGTTTCCATCTGTATGGAACATCATTTTCCATCCCTTCATTTTCAGTCTATGTGTGTCTTTACAGGTGAAGTGAGGTTCTTGTAGGCAGCAAATAATTGAGTCCTTTTTTAATCCATTCAGTCAGTCTATGTTTTTTAATTGGGGAAATTAACTTGTTTACCCTGAAAGTTATTGTTGACACTTGAAGACATACTCTCTGACTTTGTTAATTTTTTTCTGGTTGTTTTGTATATATTATTTTTTCTTTCTTCCCTTCTCATTGTTTATCTTTGTGGCTTGGTTGTTTTCTGCAGTGATAAACTTTGATTCCTTTCTCTTTTTCATTTGTGTTTCTAATGTCATTTTTTTCTTTCTGATTAGTATGGGGCTTACATTTTATTGAAATCTACCCATTATGTGACCTTCTTTCATAAACTGTTTCTTCTCCTTTATTCCTTATTTTGGTTAATAAACTGCAATATATTTGAAACAAAGCTCAAGATATTAGATTTGCTAAGTAGCTCATAAGAACAACCTCCCTTTCTCATTTTCTTTTTTTTTTATGAATTCAAATTTATTTATTTATTTATTTTTTGGTTTACATAATAACAATATACGTCTACTTAAGAATTTTAAATGCAGATTTTGCTTTCTGTATTATAAGCACATTTTGAGCAAGAAATAATCATTTTTAAGCTATGGGGAACAATACATAGATGCTTGAAGTGACTCTGCATTCTTTTGTGTCCCAAATCCCTCACTTTCATCTTAGTTTCCCTTCCTTTTGTTTCATTCCTTCACAGGAGTTCCTGCCATAGAGCTTAACAGCCAGTAAATTCTTCCTGATTAGTTTCAAAGACAGAAGTCTCTTGATAGGCAGTGAGTGGATCAGGTTCTCACCTAATCTCCAGAGAGACAACATGTAAGGGGAAGAAAGGGTTTGACACTTTATCCATTATGTGCCTCTCTGCTTTGCCAGACTAACCCAAGTCTTTTCGTTGAATTGCATGTCTGCAAACATTAGGCAATTCATTCCTTGGCACAGCCCTTTGTACCTCTGCAGTGGAAGTTGTTACCCCATCTTCTAATTTAGTTGTTTCTATGGGTAATATTAGTATATGAGTTATACTATAGTTTATATGTGTTATCTGCATTTTTGTATGTGTTCCCATTACTAGATTCTAAGATTCTTGAGGTCAGGGATTGAGTCATGGCAAAAACACCATACTCAAGGGCTGGCCCATGATGGTTAAGAACTTGAGGTGGGTTGGTTCTGGGTACACTTCTCTGCTCCTCCACTGACTACTTGCTGTGGTCCTAGACAAGTTACTTTTTTTTTTTTTTCTTTTATTATTATTATTATTATTATCATTATTATACTTTAGGTTTTATGGTACATGTGCGCAATGTGCAGGTAAGTTACATATGTATACATGTGCCATGCTGGTGCGCTGCACCCACCAACTTGTCATCTAGCATTAGGTATATCTCCCAATGCTATCCCTCCCCCCTCCCCCAACCCCACAACAGTCCCCGAAGTGTGATGTTCCCCTTCCTGTGTCCATGTGTTCTCATTGTTCAATTCCCACCTATGAGTGAGAATATGCGGTGTTTGGTTTTTTGTTCTTGCGATAGTTTACTGAGAATGATGATTTCCAGTTTCATCCATGTCCCTACAAAGGACGTGAACTCATCATTTTTTATGGCTGCATAGTATTCCATGGTGTATATGTGCCACATTTTCTTAATCCAGTCTATCATTGTTGGACATTTGGGTTGGTTCCAAGTCTTTGCTATTGTGAATAATGCTGCAATAAACATACGTGTGCATGTGTCTTTATAGCAGCATGATTTATAGTCCTTTGGGTATATACCCAGTAATGGGATGGCTGGGTCAAATGGAATTTCTAGTTCTAGATCCCTGAGGAATCGCCACACTGACTTCCACAAGGGTTGAACTAGTTTACAGTCCCACCAACAGTGTAAAAGTGTTCCTATTTCTCCACATCCTCTCCAGCACCTGTTGTTTCCTGACTTTTTAATGATTGCCATTCTAACTGGTGTGAGATGGTATCTCATTGTGGTTTTGATTTGCATTTCTCTGATGGCCAGTGATGGTGAGCATTTTTTCATGTGTTTTTTGGCTGCATAAATGTCTTCTTTTGAGAAGTGTCTGTTCATGTCCTTCGCCCACTTTTTGATGGGGTTGTTTGTTTTTTTCTTGTAAATTTGTTTGAGTTCATTGTAGATTCTGGATATTAGCCCTTTGTCAGATGAGTAGGTTGTGAAAATTTTCTCCCATTTTGTAGGTTGCCTGTTCACTCTGATGGTAGTTTCCTTTGCTGTGCAGAAGCTCTTTAGTTTAATTAGATCCCATTTGTCAATTTTGGCTTTTGTTGCCATTGCTTTTGGTGTTTTAGACATGAAGTCCTTGCCCATGCCTATGTCCTGAATGGTAATGCCTAGGTTTTCTTCTAGGGTTTTTATGGTTTTAGGTCTAATATTTAAGTCTTTGATCCATCTTGAATTGATTTTTGTATAAGGTGTAAGGAAAGGATCCAGTTTCAGCTTTCTACATATGGCTAGCCAGTTTTCCCAGCATCATTTATTAAATAGGGAATCCTTTCCCCATTTCTTGTTTTTGTCAGGTTTGTCAAAGATCAGATACTTGTAGATATGTGGCATTATTTCTGACGGCTCTGTTCTGTTCCATTGATCTATATCTCTGTTTTGGTACCAGTACCATGCTGTTTTGGTTACTGTAGCCTTGTAGTATAGTTTGAAGTCAGGTAGTGTGATGCCTCCAGCTTTGTTCTTTTGGCTTAGGATTGACTTGGCAATGCGGGCTCTTTTTTGGTTCCATATGAACTTTAAAGTAGTTTTTTCCAATTCTGTGAAGAAAGTCATTGGTAGCTTGATGGGGATGGCATTGAATCTGTAAATTACCTTGGGAAGGATGGCCATTTTCATGATATTGATTCTTCCTACCCATGAGCATGGAATGTTCTTCCATTTGTTTGTATCCTCTTTTATTTCCTTGAGCAGTGGTTTGTAGTTCTCCTTGAAGAGGTCTTTCACATCCCTTGTAAGTTGGATTCCTAGGTATTTTATTCTCTTTGAAGCAATTGTGAATGGGAGTTCACTCATAATTTGGCTCTCTGTTTGTCTGTTATTGATGTATAAGAATGCTTGTGATTTTTGCACATTGATTTTGTATCCTGAGACTTTGCTGAAGTTGCTTATCAGCTTAAGGAGATTTTGGGCTGAGACAATGGGGTTTTCTAGATATACTATCATGTCATCTGCAAACAAGGACAATTTGACTTCCTCTTTTCCTAATTGAATACCCTTTATTTCCTTCTCCTGCCTAATTGCCCTGGCCAGAACTTCCAACACTATGTTGAATAGGAGTGGTGAGAGAGGGCATCCCTGTCTTGTGCCAGTTTTCAAAGGGAATGCTTCCAGTTTTTGCCCATTCAGTACGATATTGGCTGTGGGTTTGTCATAAATAGCTCTTATTATTTTGAGATACGTCCCATCAATTCCTAATTTATTGAGGGTTTTTAGCATGAAGGGTTGTTGAATTTTGTCAAAGGCCTTTTCTGCATCTATTGAGATAATCATGTGGTTTTTGTCTTTGGTTCTGTTTATATGCTGGATTACATTTATTGATTTGCGTATATTGAACCAGCCTTGCATCCCAGGGATGAAGCCTCCTTGATCATGGTGGATAAGCTTTTTGATGTGCTGCTGGATTCTGTTTGCCAGTATCTTATTGAGGATTTTTGCATCAATGTTCATCAAGGATATTGGTCTAAAATTCTCTTTTTTTGTTGTGTCTCTGCCAGGCTTTGGTATCAGGATGATGCTGGCCTCATAAAATGAGTTAGGGAGGATTCCCTCTTTTTCTATTGATTGGAATAGTTTCAGAAGGAATGGTACCAGCTCCTCCTTGTACCTCTGGTAGAATTCGGCTGTGAACCCATCTGGTCCTGGACTGTTTTTGGTTGGTAAGCTATTGATTATTGCCACAATTTCAGCTCCTGTTATTGGTCTATTCAGAGATTCAACTTCTTCTTGGTTTAGTCTTGGGAGGGTGTATGTGTTGAGGAATTTATCCATTTCTTCTAGATTTTCTAGTTTATTTGCATAGAGGTGTTTGTAATATTCTCTGATGGTAGTTTGTATTTCTGTGGGATCGGTGGTGATATCCCCTTTATCATTTTTCATTGCATCTATTTGATTCTTCTCTCTTTTTTTCTTTATTAATCTTGCTAGCGGTCTATCAATTTTGTTGATCCTTTCAAAAAACCAGCTCCTGGATTCATTTATTTTTTGAAGGGTTTTTTGTGTCTCTATTTCCTTCAGTTCTGCTCTGATTTTAGTTATTTCTTGCCTTCTGCTAGCTTTTGAATGTGTTTGCTCTTGCTTTTCTAGTTCTTTTAATTGTGATGTTAGGGTGTCAATTTTGGATCTTTCCTGCTTTCTCTTGTGGGCATTTAGTGCTATAAATTTCCCTCTACACACTGCTTTGAATGCATCCCAGAGATTCTGGTATGTTGTGTCTTGGTTCTCGTTGGTTTCAAAGAACATCTTTATTTCTGCCTTCATTTCGTTATGTACCCAGTAGTCATTCAGGAGCAGGTTGTTCAGTTTCCACGTAGTTGAGCGGTTTTGAGTGAGATTCTTAATCCTGAGTTCTAGCTTGATTGCACTGTGATCTGAGAGACAGTTTGTTACAATTTCTGTTCTTTTACATTTATTGAGGAGAGCTTTACTTCCAAGTATATGGTCAATTTTGGAATAGGTGTGGTGTGGTGCTGAAAAAAATGTATATTCTGTTGATTTGGGGTGGAGAGTTCTGTAGATGTCTATTAGGTCCACTTGGTGCAGAGCCGAGTTCAATTCCTGGGTATCCTTGTTGACTTTCTGTCTCATTTATCTGTCTAATGTTGACAGCGGGGTGTTAAAGTCTCCCATTATTAATGTGTGGGAGTCTAAGTCGCTTTGTAGGTCACTCAGGACTTGCTTTATGAATCTGGGTGCTCCTGTATTGGGTGCATATATATTTAGGATAGTTAGCTCTTCTTGTTGAATTAATCCCTTTACCATTATGTAATGGCCTTCTTTGTCTCTTTTGATCTTTGTTGGTTTAAAGTCTGTTTTATCAGAGACTAGGATTGCAACCCCTGCCTTTTTTTGTTTTCCATTTGCTTGGTAGATCTTCCTCCATCCTTTTATTTTGAGCCTATGTGTGTCTCTGCACGTGAGATGGGTTTCCTGAATACAGCACACTGATGGGTCTTGAGTCTTTATCCAATTTGCCAGTCTGTGTCTTTTAATTGGAGCATTTAGTCCATTTATATTTAAAGTTAATATTGTTATGTGTGAATCTGATCCTGTCATTATGATGTTAGCTGGATATTTTTCTCGTTAGTTGATGCAGTCTCTTCCTAGTCTCGATGTTCTTTACATTTTGGTATGATTTTGCAGTGGCTGGTACCGGTTGTGCCTTTCCATGTTTAGCCCTTCCTTCAGGAGCTCTTTTAGGGCAGGCCTGGTGGTGACAAAATCTCTCAGCATTTGCTTGTCTGTAAAGTATTTTATTTCTCCTTCACTTATGAAGCTTAGTTTGGCAGGATATGAAATTCTGGGTTGAAAATTCTTTTCTTTAAGAATGTTGAATATTGGCTCCCACTCTCTTCTGGCTTGTAGGGTTTCTGCCGAGAGATCCGCTGTTAGTCTGATGGGCTTCCCTTTGATGGTAACCCGACCTTTCTCTCTGGCTGCCCTTAACATTTTTTCCTTCATTTCAACTTTGGTGAATCTGACAATTATGTGTCTTGGAGTTGCTCTTCTCGAGGAGTATCTTTGTGGCGTTCTCTGTATTTCCTGAATCTGAATGTTGGCCTGCCTTGCTAGATTGGGGAAGTTCTCCTGGATAATATCCTGCAGAGTGTTTTCCAACTTGTTTCCATTCTCCCCGTCACTTTCAGGTACACCAATCAGACGTAGATTTGGTCTTTTCACATAGTCCCACATTTCTTGGAGGCTTTGCTCGTTTCTTTTTATTCTTTTTTCTCTAAACTTCCCTTCTCGCTTCATTTCATTCATTTCATCTTCCAGGGCTGATACCCTTTCTTCCATTTGATCGCATCGGCTCCTGAGGCTTCTGCATTCTTCACGTAGTTCTCGAGCCTTGGTTTTCAGCTCCATCAGCTCCTTTAAGCACTTCTCTGTATTGGTTATTCTAGTTATACATTCTTCTAAATTTTTTTCAAAGTTTTCAACTTCTTTGCCTTTGGTTTGAATATCCTCCCGTAGCTCGGAGTAATTTGATCGTCTGAAGCCTTCTTCTCTCAGCTCGTCAAAGTCATTCTCCATCCAGCTTTGTTCCGTTGCTGGTGAGGAACTGCGTTCCTTTGGAGGAGGAGAGGTACTCTGCTTTTTAGAGTTTCCAGTTTTTCTGCTCTGTTTTTTCCCCATCTTTGTGGTTTTATCTACTTTTGGTCTTTGATGATGGTGATGTACAGATGGGTTTTTGGTGTGGATGTCCTTTCTGTTAGTTTTCCTTCTAACAGATAGAACCCTCAGCTGCAGGTCTGTTGGAGTACCTGGCCGGCCGTGTGAGGTGTCAGTCTGCCCCTGCTGGGGGGTGCCTCCCAGTTAGGCTGCTCGGGGGTCAGGGGTCAGGAACCCACTTGAGGAGGCAGTCAGCCGGTTCTCAGATCTCCAGTTGCGTGCTGGGAGAACCACTGCTCTCCTCACAGCTGTCAGACAGGGACATTTAAGTCTGCAGAGGTTACTGCTGTCTTTTTGTTTGTCTGTGCCCTGCCCCCAGAGGTGGAGCCTACAGAGGCAAGCAGGCCTCCTTGAGCTGTGGTGGGCTCCACCCAGTTCAAGCTTCCAGGCTGCTTTGTTTACCTAAGCGAGCCTGGGCAATGGCAGGCGCCCCTCCCCCAGCCTGGCTGCCGACTTGCTGTTTGATCTCAGACTGCTGTGCTAGCAATCAGCGAGACTCCGTGGGCATAGGACCCTCTGAGCCAGGTGCGGGCTATACTCTCCTGGGGCACCGGTTCCTAAGCCCGTCGGAAAAGCACAGTATTCGGGTGGGAGTGCCCGATTTTCCAGGTGCCGTCTGTCACCCCTGGAAGGGGAACTCCCTGACCCCTTGCGCTTCCCGAGTGAGGCAATGCCTCGCCCCTGCTTCGGCTGGCGCATGGTGCACTCACCCACTGACCTGCGCCCACTGTCTGGCACTCCCTAGTGAGATGAACACGGTACCTCAGATGGAAATGCAGAAATCACCCGTCTTCTGCGTCGCTCGCGCTGGGAGCTGTAGACCGGAGCTGTTCCTATTCGGCCATCTTGGCTCCTCCCCCCCTTTCTCATTTTCATGCTACATCTTTGTTTAGGTTTTTTATCATCTCACCTAAATTGTTGCTATGTTGGGTTTGGGCTTTTTTTTTTTGGCTTAGCTTTCATTTTTTATTTTGAGGCCACCTTCCATACTGCTATCACACTGATCTTTCTGAAATACAAACAACATGCTAACCATTTTCCTGTTTAAAATATTCTTTAATAATAATAATAATAAAAAAAAAGGGGGGGAGGGATAGCATTGGGAGATATACCTAATGCTAGATGACGAGTTGGTGGGTGCAGCGCACCAGCATGGCACATGTATACATATGTAACTTACCTGCACGTTGCGCACATGTACCATAGAGCCTAAAGTATGATGATAATAATAATAATAATAATAATAATAATAAATTCTATTTGTTCCCTTTTGCCTCTTGGATGAATTTAAAACTTCTTAGTGTGACATAAAAGACTTTTAATACTATGACTCAAATTTTTCTAGTTTTTCCTATCATATCATTTTTCACTGCCTCCTCACAGAGAAGCTATGCTCCTTTTACATGCTTCTTGTTTTTCTCTCCATATGGCATAGTCCATTATAAAATAAAAATATTTATAAGAGTATTTGAAAAACAATCCATCACTGCAAAATATTACAAATTTTTGAAAATGGATATTTTCAACATATCTGAAGAGTAGTTTCCTTTCATTCATAGTAGTTTCCCTTCACTTGCAACTTTAGCATATTGAAAATTAACATTTAGAATTTTGATGATCCTCTATTTTGATGTTATTATGAAACAACACAAAATTCTAGCACAAGACAAGGAAATTCATCCTCACCTCAGGTCTTTATTTCCCAGGAACCAGCATTGTTGTATTATTTCTACTTCACCAAATATATTCTAATTGGTAATTAGCCTTTCCAAGGAGATTCTGAATTCATTGAATCATCCAGTAACATATTGATAATGTCATTAAATCTGAGAAGTGTAATAATGATTTCCACATCACTGGTTAGCTGGTCAGCAAAAAAGCAAATGCATGATTCTCATCTATAGTTTCAATAGCAGTAATTACTATGTACTCATTATGGTTTAGGCAGGCATAGATATCCTAGAAATAGGTAATGACAAATTTCACATACTTTCTATTTCTAGGTCAAATGTTATTGCCTTCCTTTACCACCTGGAATGTTTCTACTTACCTCTCAAGATAGGTCCAAATAACAGCTTTTGACATCATGTCTATTTTCTTGATAAAGCTAGCTGACCAATCTCCTTGCTTCTCATAATACTTAAAATATCTATCCTATTACACAGGTTTTATTTTTGGCTTTTATGTTTGTCTTTTAAGTAGCATCTCAGTTACTTAAGGACATGGATTTTACGTCAATCATTTAAAAAATTACCAGTCCTTAGTGCAGTGACTGCTGTGACAAAGGTGCTGAATAAATATTTGCAGCAATGATACTTTTTTCCTGCTCCTCCATACACATTTCCTGTCATTTCTGAGCTTTTTCCTGCTTCATAAATTTTTCAAAGATTAACTTGTCCTGGAGAGAAAATGTTGAGTACACCATTGCTATAGTGACAAGCTTCACCTATTTCCATGTGTGTTGCAGATTCCTCCATGTGAAAACGCCCTCCACATAATGTACCATGAGTCTCAGAGAGGCACAAGAGATAGGGATATTGCAAAGAGGCTGCAACATCCTTCACAACAGTATCTCAACTCCAAATGGAAAAAAAGTGTTCTGCAACCTCCACAATGTAAAACTAAAGTTAATGTGTGGGAAATAAAGCCTCCTGATTTTAGCTACAAACTGTATACATCTTTGAGAATTCCAGAAAGATCATCAAAACCAATGAAGGAAGAAAAAAGGAGGAAAAATATCAGTTTTCCAGAAACAATGCTTCACTTGCCCAGCATAAGAAATCATCCTAAGGAGGTCACAGCTCCTAAATTTATAACTACATTTCCACGTCTGGATTTACAAAAAGCAAAGTTAATGTTTGTGAAGAGTGGACAATATCCAAGGGGTGTTTCTGTCAATCCCAAACCACATGACTTTCGACAGGTACAAAAGAGCATTTGAATAAAAACAATTTAAGATAGACAAGGGGAACTATGTATTATTTTTTATTCATTTCTTAATGAGAAAAACTATTACATAGAGGAAAAAGGTGTGTGTATATAATGTGTATCATGCTGCCTTTTTTTCTCACGGAACAATACAATTCACATTTAGCAATAAATGATAGAACAGAGAGGTAAGAACCTGATTGATTCTGATGAGGTTTTATCTGCCAGGTCAAGTGGCCAACTCTGAGATGGGCTTTCTTAGGTTTCAAGAGAACAGGTTGGGTTTAGATATGATTGGAGAACAGACATCAGTTGCCAGGAGTTTATAACCTACTAATAATAAAATAAATTTGTGGAATAAATTGGTGAATGAATGAAAATAATTAAAAAGGGATATTCTATTACTTTAATGAATCTTTTGGATGATTAATAATTTAAATAATATATGGGCAATAATTAGATTTATAATTTAAAAGGGTGATGAAAAATATGGAGATGCAAATAAGGTCAAATATTTATGCAAAATATAATTCCACTAAAATGTGAATATATTCTATTCTTAGATCTATAATTTAGCACATAAACGTGACTTGCTAGGCAGAGAGTTAAACAGTAGAACTGACAGAACAGGATCTAGAAATAGTAAGATAAAAGAATAAGTGTATTCCAGTGGGAAAATGTAGAATAGTAGTGAAGAGCATGGCTTCTAAGATCAGAGTATCCCTGTTCTTTTATTTTCTAATAACTTTAGACAAGATACTAAGCCTTTTTGATTATTTATAATGTGGGTTAATAATGCTACATACTTTTTATGGTTATTTTAAGTAATGAACGAAACAATCTATGCAAAGCACAACCGAATCTGAAATGTTGAGGCATTCGATGAATGTTAACTCTATGAGCTATTAGGATAAAATTTGGAAAATACAGGGAGCCATAGTCAATAACTCTCTTTACTTATTCAGGGCATCTAAATATTTTCATTCATAGTAAATAGTATATGTTACCTTTTAGAGATGAGGGAGGTCATGTAAATATTTCCATTCATAGTAAATAACATGTTACCTTTTGGAGATGAGGGAGGTCATTTAAATATTAAATGTTACTGGTTTATTTAAATACCTTACTAGGCCAGGAGCAGTGGCTCATACCTGTAATCCCAGCACTTTGGGAGCCCACAGTGGGAGGATCATGAGGCCAGGAGTTCGAGACCAGCCTAACCAACATGGTGAAACCCCATCTTTACTAAAAATACAAAAATTAGCCAGGTGTGGTAACACGTGCCTGTAATTCCAGCTACTCGGGAGGCTGAGGCAAGAGAATCGCTTGAACTCGGGAGGTGAAAGTTACAGTGAGCCGAGATGTCACCACTGCACTCCAGCCTGGGCGACGGAGTGAGACTCCATCTCAAAAAATAATAATAATAAAATAAATAAATAAATATTTTACTAATAACAGACTTAAAAACTTGAGTAAATAAAATTCACAGAATAAGGAATATTTTTATTTTAGCTGAATTAACTTGCTTCTATTAATGACTGAATTGGAGACAGAGTGTTATAAATTGTGTAACCACCGGATGTCAGTATTGTTACAAATTAAACCTCAATGAAGGCTTTTTGAAACGAACTTGGTCTCATGTTGTATTCAATTAAAGAGCGAAAAATCTTGTATTAGAGAATCTCCTTCTTTGGAACTTTTAATATTGTTCTATATGCTTGTGGCAGGTCACTCATTAAGAATATAACCCTGTTTAATTTCTGCTTGGTACCCTCACTGTTTTATGCCATGTTTACTTAGCTTTTGAGTAGAGACCTTTGTGATGTTTTATTTGATCAGTTCTTGGAGCATACAAATTCTATTTCAGTTCAAATTGGTTCACTTAAACCACTAAAAAATCTACTTTGTTAGTAGCTTATAAAAAAAATAGTAACTCTATTCCAGGCTTGATAAATTATTTAGCTTTGTTCAATGTTTTTGCTATGTGTCTGAAATAAGTTCAGCTCCAGAAAACAATATGTAATTCTATGTGTCATAAATTACAATCAAGTTTAAGATCAGGTTGCCAAATTTTGAATAGACTCCCTTAATTCCACACTGTTTAAGATACTAATTCTGATCACTTCACAAAAGGGTAATTGAAGTACTCCTCTCCACCACAAAAATGAATTGTGTATACACTATTTAAATCTTAGATTATTTTTTCAAATTTTCATAAACAAGTTTTAAATGCTACATTTGAATGCCACAACAAAATCATCAAAATTATATTTTGCGAAGGAAATATTTAATATTAGGAAAAATCAAACTCCAACTACAATAAGAAACAATATGTATTAGTAATATTGCAATCTTTCCTTTACGTATCTAGTACCAACCTGGTTTACCAAACTTTGAGACAACTTATGAAAAGGACCCCTTTGGATTAAAATGTAAATCACAACCCTTAAGTACAGGTAAGCTGTTAAGATGTTATGAATATTGGAAAAAAAACCTCTCTGCATTATATATTAGTAGTAGTAAATTCATAGGCTTAAAACTAAATAGGTGGATTTTATTATCACCTTTAATAATATGGTAAATTTTTAATGCCCTTTTAATTATTTGCAACAATACATTTACTTTTCTACCACAACTGTTAACATATTATTAAAGATGATATTTGTAAATCAATGTGTCATGTATTGAGAATAAATAGAGTGTAATGCTTAAGAGAATAAACTCTTCTTTATTCAAAGCTGTGCAACCTCTTTATTCAAAGATTCAAAGCTGTGCAACTTTGTATCTTGGCTTCACTGCCCCAAATCACCTAAACTATCTATCTATTGATTTCCTCATCTGGAAATGCAGATGATAACAACTGAATCTACATCATGGAATTACTGTGAGCATTAAATCTGCTAAAAGCACTTAGTAATGTATTAAAAAGCACATGGAAATAACATACACACATGCATGCTATAATTACTGTTATGGTGCCATTTGTTAAGTGTTAATTCAGACTTAATTTGTATTATTTAGCATTTCTTATTTGGATTAGGATGGAAAATATCTGAATGCTATATTTACATATTATAATTATATATAAATTAAACAATAAGATGTTAACAGTGTTTGTCTCTGGATAGTGAGATCACAGTTACATTTTATTTCTTCTTTTTCAAAATAAGGAGCAAATAATTTTATACCTGTAAAACTAAGATAATTTATTTACAAATGTCATACACATTTTAGCATGTGTTATACTTATAAAAGTGTCATCTAGCTGTGTAATTAAAATGGAACATGTCAACTTTCCTAGTATATGCTATGTGTAACTCACTTTGGTAGAAAATGCCAAAGATACCTTATAAGACCCAGCCCCTGACCTCAAAAATATTTTAAGTAAAACGTAAGGTAGAGTGCAAAATATACCATCCAATAAGAGACACTTTAGAAAGACGGGTCCAGAGAAATAAAAGGTGGGTTTGGAATTGGAGTTTGAAGAAAGACAAAATTAACTCCAGCAGGACTGGCAGAAAGAATAAGAAAAGTTTTGTTTAGATTTACATCTATAAATTATCCAGTGACTTACCACTACTGGGTCCTGATCTCCAAAAATGATACCATATCTGAGAGACACCATGAACAAAGACACATGCCATTGCTAAGCCTTTCATTTGTCTTCGTATCTCTAGTACATGGGTACCAGTTGCCGAAAGATGATAAACAGAAGAATACTACAGAAAGATTTATCACCCACAAGCATCGTGAATGCACCTGGGATTCAAAATTAATTTTGACGAAAGCCCCATGGCCTGTTAGATCTGCTTCATATACAGTGAGTTTGACTTTCTCTATAGCTGTTGGAAAATGTCTCCAGCACTGTTGTCGACAATTGCTTTAGTGCAGGAATTTTTTATTTGTTGTGATGTAAAATATATTTCTGTCTTTAAAAATAAAGCATATAGCCGCTGCTTTTTTTTTTTGAAATACAAATAGTGGATTATCTAGAATTTTGGATTTTCTTTTCTTTTATTTCTAGATCTTGATAAAAGAATAAGTGTATTCCAGTGGGAAAATATAGAATAGTAGTTAAGAGCATGGCTTCTGAGATCAGAGTATCCCGGTTCTTTTATTTTCTAATAACTTTAGACAAGATACTAAGCCTTTTTGATTATTTATAATGTGGGTTAATAATGCTACATACTTTTTATGGTTATTTTAAGTAATAGCTATAGTGGAATACGGTGTTGATGAAAGAAGCCGAACTCTGTAAAATATCTGAAGAGGTTTATTCTGAGCCAAATTGGTGACCACAACCTGTAACACAGTCTCAGGAGGTTCTGAGAACATGTGGCCCAAGGTGGTTAGTTTACAGCTTGGTTTTATACATTTTAGGGAGATAGAAGTTACAGGCAAAGACATAAATCAATACATGTAAGGCATTGGTTTGGCCTGGAAATGCATGACATCACGAAGCTTGGAGGCTTCCAGGTCATAAGTAGATTTGATGCATGGCGGGCAAGCCCTAAAACTGGGGCATAACCGGGAACGTTCTTGGCTTCACCCAAGAAAGAATTCAAGGGCGGGCCTGTGGTGTTAGGTGGCATCTTTTATTGAGTACAGCAGCAGAGGTACTGCTCCTCGTGAAGCAGGACTACCCATAGGCAGTGTGCTCCGCGTACAGCTCATGGGCAGTTTTGCAGTCATATTTACACCCACTTTTAATTACATGCAAATTAAGGGGTGGGTTATCCAGAAATTCCTAGAAAAGAAGTGGTACCTTCCGGATGTTGCCACAGCAATGGTATACTGTCATGACACTGGTGGGGCTGTCTCGTGGAGAGATGCTTTCAATGCCTCTTCCCTATTTCAACCAGTCTTCCATCTGGTCTGGAGTTGAGTCCCGCCTCCTACCTCAGATTCAAAGATTCCCCAATTGGCAACTGGTTGAGAGTTAAGCTTTGTCTGTTAAGTCAGCTTGAGTTAAGGTAAAGAGTGGGGGTTGTGGAAGCCAAAGTTCTTGTCATGTAGTAGCAGGCTTCAGAGACAATAGATGTGGAGGTCTCTTCTCAGACCTTAAAAGATATGAGACTGTCTGCAAAAGAGAGGCAGCTTTGCAGGGCCATTTTGAAAGATGCCAAAAAAGTATATTTGGGGGTAAAATACTTTTATTTCCTCCAGGGTCTGCTATCTGTCATATGATGCGACACTAGAGTCAGGTTGAAATTGGTATTTTATTGCTGCAAAGAGCTGTTTGTTTTGTCAGTCTTAAGATCTCTGTTTTAATGTTAATGCTGGTGAGTTGCGCCTGAATTCCAAAGGGAGGAGGGTATAATGAGCCATGTCCCACCTTCTCACCTTCTCTTCCCATCAGGGCCTGAACTTTTTTTTCAGGTTTCTTTGTGTCCCCTCACTCATGAAGGGGGTCCATTCATTTGATTGGGGGCCTTAGAATTTTATTTTTGTTTTACAAAGGCTTAAATATTGTAAGAAATTTTTCCCAAATTTCCTCTTATCTCATTGGAAATCATGAGAAGTTTAGTGAATGACACTCACATGACAAGGCCTGAAAAGACTCTCGTAGAAAAAAATGTGGAGAGCACATACTTTTACCCTGGCTGAAATTCTGCCCTAGTCACATAAGGATGCTTCGTAAGCCCTTTATGTCTAAGCAGAACAAGATGTGAATCTGGAATACAGATACACTGTTAAAGCAAAGATTATTAAATAGCAAATTTTAACAAGTAAGCAATTAAAGTTAATACATGTCTGCTTTTACTAACTTCCTTTGTACCATCTTCCTTCAGAGACATAGAAGGCAGCGTGATGCATACAGTGCATTTATGGATCGTGTGGAAGAAAAGTTTACAAAGATATGCAAGAGCAGGTGGGCAAAAAAAAATAGGATTTGTTGTTAAATATTTATATTAACTCTTTACTACTCAATTTCTGTTTAAATAAAACATATTTTATTATATAAGTGCTCTACTCTCATAGGAACTATAAGTGAAATAGTTGCATGGTGCTTAACTGTTTTAAGTGGAATCTGAAAGAATCCAATCCCATTATCAAATAATTATTATTTGAGAATTTCATTGCAACCTGTTTCCTAGGTGCATAATCACCTCTCATAGCTCCCTTTATTCACATGTCAATGTCATCTCTGAGAATTGAGGAGGACGGCAGATTAATGTAGTAGAGTTTGGGCTTTGAGTTTCGTGAAATGAATTCAAATTAAGAGTAATCCACCCATAATTTGTGATCTTGGATGATTTGCTTAAATTTTCTGATCCTATTTTCTCAGGTTTTTGGAGAATTAAATAAGATGACATATACAAACTGCTGGCACAGTCCCTCATATCTTCTTGATTCAATTATGACTATTATTGTTAATGATAATATAGAGATATGGCCTTGCATGACCATGGAAAAGTAACATTACCTGTGGCTTAGTTTTCTCATCTGTAGAATTCAGTAATAATAGTACCAACTTTGCAGAGTTACTATTGAAATGGCTGCATTGTCTGGGGAATTAACGGTGGTTCATTGTCGTGTTGAGAAAGAATTCAGGACACAGACATGTGTGGGTGGGTTAAGGAGCAGAAAGTTTCATAGAAGGAAGGAGAAAGGAGAGCAGCTCCTTTCCAGAGAGAAACGTCAGAAAAAGGGGAAGGTAGGCCTACTGCAGCAGATTTTATAGGCAGGCTGGAGGAGGTGGTGTCTGATGTACATACAGCCCACAGATTGATTCGATCAGATATGACATTTACATAGCCTACAGGAAGGCTGGCCACCCCACCCTAATCTTATTATGCAAATGGACTCTCCACTGACCAGTGCCATCTTGTCTGCTCCTTACTGTACACGTGGATGGCAAAGGGAAGGGAAGATGAAGCCGCCATTTTGAACATGGCTGGTCGCAGGTAGTTATTTCCTACAGGCCAGCATTCACCAGTGGAAGCTTCTAGCTTGCTTGTCTGTGTCTGCAGCTCAATTTTACAGGCTGCTCTTTGTTAGGAAATGATTTGGGGCTGCTTTTCATTAAAAAGAAAAACCTGGCCGGGCATGGTGGCTCACGCCTGTAATCCCAACACTTTGAGAGGCCAAGGTGGGTGAATCACTAGGTCAGGAGTTTGAGACCAGCCTGACCAACATGGTGAAACCCTGTCTCTACTGAAAATACAAAAAATTAACTGGGTGTAGTGGTGGGCACTGGTAATCCCAGCTCCTCAGGTGGCTAAGGCAGGAGAATCACTTGAACCTGGGAGGCAGAGGTTGCAGTGAGCTGAGATTGTGCCACTGCACTGCAACCCGGGTGACAGAGTGAGACTCAGTCTCAAAAAAAAAAAGAAAAAACTTACTGAGGCCTCCCATACCCTATCTGCCTAATTAATTTTTTCTTAACTCCTGTATCACTATGAATAGTCGAAGTTTGTATTTGTGAAACACTTGGAACATAGCACATGACACTTAGTAATTGCTAAGTATTTTATGAATAACAATTCAAAACTATGCTTTTTTTGCGTACAATATAAAATATGTATAATGTCTAGGGACTAACGAAGTCAAGAGCTTTCTGAAAGAAGAGAGAGGCTACTCAGTAAGATTAATCTTTGGATTTCTATGAGGGAGTACACAGAGTGAACAGTCAGCAGACAGCTATCTTTAGGAGGACCACAGGACAGATGAATATTAAAAAAGTAGATATGTGACCAGAAAGCTGTCTCCAGATGGGCAAGAATTTGTTTTAAGTGGTGGGTATAGAGTCATCCTACTAATGATTTAGGATGTAGACTTATCCTTACCAAGTTTACAAAATGGTTATCTTAAATTGCAAACATCCTGCTGTACATATATAAAATTCTTGATTCCTGTAGCATAGTGGGAGCTTCTCCTCTATAACTGATGTGCTTGAGCTTGGTAATTGGTGGCTCAACATAAAACAAAATGACATGGTAGTCCATCACCAAAAGTTTCTTTTTTTGTTGTTGTTGTGTTGTTTGTTTGTTTTTGAGATGCAAACTTGCTCTGTCACCCAGGCTGGAGTGCAGTGGTGTGATCTCGGCTCACAGCAACTTCCACCTCCCAGATTCAAATGATTCTCCTGCCTCAGCCTCCTGAGTAGCTGGGATTACAGGTTCCCATCACCACACCCACCTAATTTTTGTATTTTTAGTAGAGATGGGGGTTTGCCATGTTGGCCAGGCTGGTCTCGAACTCCTGACCTCAGGTGATCAACCTGCCTCAGCCTCCAAAAGTGCTGGGATTACAGGTGTGAGCCACAGCGCCCAGCCACCAAAGGTTTTTTTTTTTTTTTTTTTCTTTGAGATGGAGTCTCACTCTGTTGCTCAGGCTGGAGTGCAGTGGCACGATCTCAGTTCACTGCAAGCTCCACCTCCCAGGTTCATGCCATTCTCCTGCCTCAGCCTCCAGAGTAGCTGGGACTACAGGTGCCCGCCACCACACCCAGCTAATTTTTTGTGTTTTTAGTACAGACAAGGTTTCACTGTGTTAGCCAGGATGGTCTCGATCTCCTGACCTCGTGATCCACCTGTCTTGGCCTCCCAAAGTGCTGGGATTACAGGTGTGAGTCACCATACCTAGCCCCCAGCCACCAAAAGTTTCTTATAGTGGTTACAGAAAATCATAGATCATTACTGCTGCCTGTAACACTATGAATTCATGGCCTCTAGCCTCAGTCAGAACTTCAACTTTCATAGGTGTCACTGGGAAGCATACTTCAAAAGCAAATCTACCTCAGTATTTCACAGGCTTCTCAAAATAGAAATGTTGTCATCTGAAGTTGTAGTTCCTCTTATTTTTTCATTTTTTAAAAATATTTGATATATTTAGCACACAGATCCCTATGAAGGTTCAAATAAAATGGCTTTATTTTTCTCAAATCATGAATTTTAAATATGCTGTGTTGGATCTCCCTCCCCTCAGCTTGAGAACAACTTTGGCAGAGCCTATAGATTTTCAACACTTCATTTGTACTAGCCTGTCATTTCTGTAATTTAAATTCACATTCAGCCATGAAAAAGCTATGTAAGTAAATTTAAAATTTTTCTGTAATTTAAGATTATGTTCAGCCATGAAAAATTCAGGATAAGAAATATATATGACTTCTATTTCACATCGTGCATAAAGAAATAAATTCATGTGGATTACAGAGCTAAATATGAAAGGAAAACAATGACATTCCTGCAATACATTTGGAGAATTAAATGATATCTTTAAAAGAACCACAAAAGCACTATCTATAAAGAAAAAATTATTGAATGTTCTACTTGAAACATTAAAACTACAAACTTCTGTTAAAATACATCATTAGGAGAGTGAAAAGGCAGACAGAGAGCTTAGAGAAAATATTTGCTACTCATATAAGCAAGAAAATGGTTTATATTAATAATATATAAAGAACTCATGCAAATAAATAAGAAATAGGCATGCAATCCAATGGAAAATAACAGGAGGCTGGGCATGGTGGTTCACTCCTGTAATTCTAACACTGGTAGGCCAAAGTGGGAGGAACTCTTGAGCCCAGGAGTCTGAGACCAGCATGGACAACATTAGGAAATCTTGTCTCTACAAAACATTTAAAAAATTAGCCAGATGTGGTGGTACACACCTGTGGTCTCAGCTACACTAGAGGTTGAGGCAGGAGATTTACTTGACCCCAGAAGGTTGAGGCTGCAGTGTTCTCTCCACTGCATTCCAGCCTGGGGGACAGAGCAAGACCCTGTCTCAAAGAAAGGGAGGGAGGGAAGAAGGAAGGAAGGAAGGAAGGAAACAGATTTCATACAAGAAGATCTCTAAATGACAAAACATGAAAATGTGTTCATCTTCACAAGTAATCAGGGAAATATGCAGTAAGACGCACAATGGACTACTATTGCACACCCACCAAAATAGCCAAAATAAAAAGATAAATAACAGGAAGCATAGGCTTATTCATCCATTTTCATGCTGCTGATTAAGACATACCCAAACTGGGCAATTTACAAAAGAAACAGGTTTATTGGACTTACAGTTCCACATGGTTGGGGAGACCTCACAATCATGGTGGAAGGCAAGGAGGAGCAAGTCACATCCTATGTGGATGGCAGCAGGCAAAAAGAGAGCTTGTGCAGGGAAAGCTTGTTTTTAAAAACCATCAGATCTCATGAGACCCATTCACTATCACAAGAACAGCATGGGAAAGAACTGTCCCCATGATTCAATTAGCTCCCACTGGGTCCTTACCACAACACATGGGAATTCAGGATGAGATTTCGGTGGGGACATAGCCAAACCATATCATTCCACCTCTGGCCCCTCCCAAATCTCATGTCCTCACATTTCAAAACCAATCATGCCTTCCCAACAGTTCCCCAAAATTTTAACTCATTTCAGCATTAACTCAAAAGTCCACGGTCCAACATCTCATCTGAAACAAAGCAAGTCCCTTCTGCCTATAAGGCTATAAAATCAAAAGCAAGTTAGTTACTTCCTAGATACAATGGGGGTACAGGCATTGGGTAAATACAGCAATTCCAAATGAGAGAAATTGGCCAAAACAAAGGGGCTACAGACCCATGCAAGTCTGAAATGCAGCACAGCAGTCAAACCTTAAAGCTTCAAAATGATCTCCTTTGACTCCATGTCTCACATCCAGGTCATGCTGACACAAGAGGTGAGTTCCCATGGACTCGGGCAGCTCCACCCCTGTGGCTTTGCAGGATACAGCCTCCCACCCAGCTGCCTTCATGGTCTGGTGTTAAGTGTCTGTGGCTTTTCCAGGCACACAGTGCAAGCTGTCAGTGGATCTACCATTCTGGGGTCTGTAGGACAGTAGCCCTCTTTTCACATCTCCAATAGTTGGTGCCCCAGTGAGGACTCTGCATGGGGGCTCCCACAGCATATTACCTGTCTGCACTGCCCTAGCAGAGGTTCTCTATGAGGACCCCATCCCTACAGCAAACTTCCGCTTGGGCATCCAGATGTTTCCCTACATCTTCTGAAATCCAGTCGGAGGTTCCCAAACCTCAATTCTTGACTTCTGTGCACTCACAGGCTCAACACCATGTGGAAGCTGCCAAGTCTTGAGACTTGCACCCTCTGAAGCCATGTCCCGAGCTCTATGTTGGCCCCTTCCAGCCATGGATGGAGCAGACGGGACATAAGGCACCAAGTCCCTAGGCTGCACACAGCACGGGGACCCTGATCCTGGCCAATTAAACCATTTTTTCTTCCTAGGTCTCTGGTCCTGTGATGGGAGGGGCTGCCACAAAGTTCTCAGACATGCCCTGGAGACATTTCCCTCATTGTCTTGGGGCTTAACATTCAGCTTATCATTACTTATGCAAATTTCTGCAGCCAGGTTGAATTTCTCCTCAGAAAATGGTTTTTTTCTTTTCTATCACATTGTCAGGCTGCAAATTTTCTGAACTTTTATGCTCTGCTTCCCTTATAAAACGGAATGCCCTTAACAGCACCCAAGTCAAGTCTTAAATGCTTGGCTGCTTAGAAATTTCTTCTGCCAGATACCCTAAATTATCTCTCTCAAGTTCAAAGTTCCACAGGTCTCTAGGCTGGGGGCAAAATGCTGCCAGTCTCTTGGCTAAAACATGACAAGAGTCACTTTTACTCCAGTTTTCAACAAGTTCCTCATCTCCTTCTGAGACTACCTCAGCCTGGACTTTATTGTTCATATCACTATCAGCATTTTGGTCAAAGCCATTCAACAAGTCTCCAGGAATTTCCAAACTTTTGCACATTTTCCTGTCTTCTTCTGAGCCCTTCAAACTGTTCCAATCCCTGTCTGTTACCCAGTTCCAAAGTCACTTTCACATTTTTGGGTATCTGTTCAGCAGCATCCCAGTCTACCAGTACCAGTTTACTGTATTAGTTCGTTTTCACACTGCTGATAAAGACATACCCAAGACTGAGCAATTTACAAAAGAAACAGGTTTACTGGACTTACAGTTCCACATGGCTGGAGAGGCCTCACAATCATGGTGGAAGGTGAAAGGCACATCACATGGCAGCAGACAAGAGAAGAGAGCTTGTGCAGGGAAACTCCTGTTTTTAAAGCCATCAGATCTCATGAGACTCATTCACTATAACAAGAACAGCGCAGGAAAAACCTGCCCCCATAATTCAATCACCTCCCCCTGGGATTCTCCCATGGCACATGGGAATTGTGAGAGTTGCAATTCAAGATGAGATTTGGGTGGGGATACAGCCAAACCATATCAATAGGCAAGGGTATAGAGCAATTAGAACTCCTATACACTACTTGAGGGGGAAGAATTGGGACAAGTACTTTGGAAAAATATTTTGCAATATATTCTAAAGTTGAATGTATACATACATATAACCTATGACACAAAATTCCATTCTAAATGCTGTATAATTAGCTGATATATATATTTGTATGCACTAAAAGATATATATATAGGAATGCTTATAGCAGAATTACCTGTGATAACCTTTACATTAGAGATAAGCCCAATGCCAATAAATAATAGAATGGATACATAAAGTATCCATTTATGGTATATTTACACAATAGATTATACAGCAAAGAAAATGAACAAAATGTTGCTATATGCAAGCAACAGGGATGAGTCTCACAAACATACCTAGGAGTTTTTTAAAAGCCAGATGCTCTATATATGTACAACGTATATATATACATATTTGTATATACTGCATTATTATTCCATTTATATAAAGGAAAACTCTTGTCCACATGTAAGAAATCAGGAAGTTGGCTTCCTTTGGTTTGACGGAAGGAGTACAATAACCTTCTGGGTCCTGGAAATGTAGTATTTTCTGACCTTGATGTTGGTTACATAGATGCATCCACTTTGTGATACTCCATAGAAATATTTATTTAATATCTATGCACTATTATATATACATGTAAAACTTTAATAGTTTTTTTAATTGGGAGATTCTTTGTAATTGTTTTAAATTTCAAAAAGAAAGAAAGAAAGCCTTATTCATTCTAAATTAACATTCTAATCTCACATCCAATTCAAAATTTGTTTGCTGTTTTCAACAAAAGCCTGCCCTGTAGCTCCGGGATCTGGGGAAGAGAACATTGTCTCTTGTTTCTCTCTTTCTGCACCTGTCTCAATCACACTCCATTGCTTCTTGGTCTGCCTTTTATCTCCAAGGTGTTGGTGTCCAGAGGAGAAATGGAAGAAACAGGGGCAAAAAGCTCAGGTAACAGAAACTACTGTAATCAGCCATAACATCCTCTGTGTAGCTGATGTCCAAATAGTGACTGCTTGTGGAGGACATTTTTGCGCATTATTCTCTGTCCTAGACAGAGGCCTCATTTGGCACAGACCTCTGAGAACCAACGTCCAGCAACTTGCCCTAAGTCTCTGCCTCAGCCCACTACCTCTTACAGGTCTGATAAGAGGCATCTTATCATTGGTGGGATTACTCACAAGATGGCTGGAGCTCATCAATTTCATTAATTCACTGTGTTTACAGAACCCTCCATACGGCTCACCAAATGGCGTGAGTACAGAAGACCCCCGTTTTCCTTTCCCCTTTCCCTCACATTGTGAGCCACCCATTTTTACATTTCTAGATACGAAGTAGGCAGGATGCTCTATGATCAAATGCACATCCTTAAAACCTCTTGGGACATATATGAAACCACTCCTCTACCAGGAGCTCCCCAAACACCTTGTACTAAAGGGCTCCACAGGTGGCCCCTGCAGTTCTGTAGCTCAGCAAGCATTCATCCAGAGCAAGCCTGCTGGTTTCCTTCACTCATATGCACCCTTAATCTTTATAAATGATAATCCTGAGCATTCATGAATTGGTTTTGCAGGGATTACCTTATTTTTTCCTTTCTCACAGAAATCAGAAATGGGTATTCCTCAGGGCTTTCCCCCAAGGGTAATGATGCCTCCTTTAAAAGACAAAGCCTTTAGGGCCGGGCGCGGTGGCTCACACCTGTAATCCCATCACTTTGGGAGGCCAAGGTGGGCAGATCATGAGGTCAAGAGGTCAAGACCATCCTGGCTAACACAGTGAAACCCCATTTCTACTAAAAATACAAAAAATTAGCTGGGCGTGGTGGCGGGCACCTTTAGTCCCAGCTACTCAGGAGGCTGAGGCAGGAGAATGGCATGTGGCATGAACCCAGGAGGCGGAGCTTGCAGTGAGCTGAGATCCCACCACTGCACTCCAGCCTGGGTGACAGAGTGAGACTCTGTCTCAAAAAAAAAAAAAAAAACAAAGCCTTCAGATGTTTGATTGTTTAATTCCTTAATTCCTTAATTTGGATGGAAGAGAGGGTGAGAGTAGGTGGTCTGGCCTATTTACCTTTTAAAAAGCCCCATGGGGATAGAACTTCTAGCAGTTTCTTGATGGTGTTACCAAAACACCAGGGGTTTAGTCTAGGTCCTGCTGCTCACCACGCAGAAAGCCAATCACTGAGACAATGAGTATTGCCAAGGAAGAAGTCTTTAATTAGGTGCTGCAGTCAAGGAGATGAGAGCTCAGGCTCAAATCCATCTCTCTGACTGACTAAACCTATGGGTTTATATAACATTCTTCTGTAGAAAGAAATGTAACAATGTGTAAGAAACAGGAACTAGGGAGGGGCAAGGATGCAATCACGATGAATGAGGGCTCCAGACTTCTCACTGTTAGGATGTCATGATCTGGTGAGTTTCAGTTCTTGGATACCTTTTGAAGAGGCCTGAAGGTCCTTTCCTGAGGAAGGAACTCAGATAAAACAAATGTAAGCTTCAAGCTTTAAGACCAGAAAGGTCAATTTCTATGTGTATCAAAAAGAACAGTCTATGGGATTATTGGGTTGGTTTCAATGGAATATAGGAGTTTATATAAAGGAAAACTCTTTTCCATGTGTAAGAAATCAGGAAGTTGGCTTCTTTTTGTTCATTTAGATAGCTGATGGACCAAAACAGCATAGGGCTTCCTGAACTCTGGCCTGAATGTTCATCTCCCGTGCATTTCCCAGTGAGAACATTGATGAATTCTGGCACTTTCCTGGATTCTACAGAAATCTGCACTCTCCCAGAGGCATGAGAAAGTGCTAAAACAACAAATGAAAGTTGCATAATTTGAAATTCCCTTGTTGCCACATGGATCAGAATCCAATCATCAGGCTTTTAATTTAGTTTGTGAAAGTTAGATCTTGCAACTATGAGTGGAAATGCTGATAATGTGCTTTCTGTTAATGTCCAAAGTTAAAGAGATGCTCTAGTCTCAGGTAAAGCTAATGTGAGACAAACAACAATAATGCTTACTAATTTTGACCACCATGTTTCTCAAGGCCAAAGATTGCAAATTTTATCTGTTTGCATCCTTCATAGAAATAAGAATTCTCTGGATATAGCATATATTCTACTAAAGGATGACTGTTATGCTGTGTGGGAAAGTAATAGTTAAAAATCAAATATTTTTACTTTAAAAAATAGAGAACAAGGTAGCAACCAGAATTGAAGTCATTCAAATATAAATGGGGCACTTTCCCAGAAGATGTCATCCAAAGACAAAAAAATAGGAAAGTTTAATTCATGACACAGTGAAGTTCTTCTATGGTTTAAATTGTTCCTAGAAATAGATTTTATTTCAGGAATCATAGGATGCCAGATGGTTAGTGATAGTGTTTATTTCTGAAAAAAAAAAAAAGAAAAAGAGTATATGTATGAGCTTTGTGTCCACATATACAAGGTGGCATAGGTTGAAACAATCAACATTTATTTAGTATGTTTATGGCATATTGAAATCAATATTTGAATCTTCATTTTCCAGTTTTTTCTAATACACTTTAAGAAGCTTCTCTGAGACACTCAAGTATATCAAAAGAGAGAAGATCTCCAAGTAACAGAAATACTAAATGTCCTTCTTAAAGAACACCAGGCTTGGAGAATTTATAGTTCCAACTAGAAGGAAAGGTCTGTCTTTTAACATGTTAAAATAATCTTCTAAATTTTTGTTTAAATATTTTGAGGGAAAGAAAACAAATGACTTGAAACTTCTTTGTTTCTGATCAAGATTTGATGATTATAATTGAAAATTAATAAAAAGGGAGGGTAGGATTTAATGCTATTGCCAGTTTTATCGAATGGATTATCCTATCACCTTTCCAATTTCACTATGAAAACTACTGAAATAAAGGCAAGTACATATTTAATAGCTCTGTTTACGTGAGCAACATTAAGTGGAAAGATGAGGCAATGAAATTAAATCATTTCCCAAAGGATATTTTGCATAATTTAAGTTCCCTGGAATTTTAATGTGTAATTCATGAAAAGAAATGTGCTCTTTAGAAAAATAAATGCAGCAAATACTGGATTAAATAAATCAGATACCTGAATTTACTCAGGTTATGCGAGTAGAAAGGCTGAAATGCCCCAGGACTTAATCCTAGGCCTGATCTCTTTCCTATCTATATACACTCTCTTGGTAATCTCATCCATTTTTTTTTTATTTTATTTTAGAGACAGGGTCTTTCTTTCTTGCCCAGGCTGGAGTGCAGTGACACAGTCATGGCCCACTGTAAACTCCTAGCTTTGCTTCTCCCACCTCAGCCTCCTAATGTCATTCATTCTTATTGGTTTAAATGTCACCAATAAGATGTTCACACCCAAGACTTCCTAATATATATACTCAGCACTGAAATATCTTCCAAACTCCAGACTCTTAGATGCTCACCTAGGACAACTTACTTGACATCTCCCCATGATCTCTTATTAGACATTCTCTCAAACTCACCAGATCCAAAATTTAACCCTGATATTATTTGCCAGTTCCTGCACAGTCTTGTTTATCTCAGTTAATAGCAATTCCATTCTTATACTTGCTAAGGCAAAAAATAAAAATAAAATGGAGACATCCTTTTTTCATTTTTTATCTTATAGCCTATATGCTGTTATATCATGAGCCCAACAAGTTTCTGCTGCCTCCAGTAAATACATCAGTCCAAACCCTGTCATCTCTTGCTTTAATTATTACAATAGTCTCCGATCTACATGTCCACTGGAGGTAACACCCACCTCAGTCTATCCTCAACACAGCAGCAGAGTTGTCTGTCTGACTTTTTTTAATGCAATTTTTATCATATTATTCTTCTGCTTAGAACCCTCCAATGTCTTTACATCTTAAGCCAAAGTTCTTCTAATGCCCTTCATTATGTAGTCCTGGTTATTTCTTTGTGTTCATCTCCAACTACCCTTTTCCAATTACTGGGCTTCTCCAAATAGTAGAGAAACCTCATGAAGGAAGGGATTTTGTCGTGTGTTTGCTGTTGTGTCCCAGTGCCAAGGAGAGTAGCTGATGTACAGTAGATGCTCATAAATAGTTTTCAATGAATGACTTCACTCAAATAGTCTGAGAGCTGTATAAAGTAGAGATAACTTAGTTATTGATTCCCACTCTGGGGAGCCCACAAAAATCAAAGTCATCCACTAGCAGTTGAAGAGAACTAAGTTTGATTTCTAGGTAAGAACTAACTTTTATTTATAAATTAACACCTCTGTGGAGTCATATGCACTTCCACTGTTTTGCATCTGTCAGGAACGTTAAAATTTTAAGATTCTTGTTCACTGCACTTAAAGTAGAAATACCACTGCATGAGGTAAAAAATGAAACTTTTAAGGAAATGCTTGCACTTAAATTATTGGTAAGTCTATGTCTTTTCATCAGAGCCAGACAAATACCGGCTTAACTTTAAGGCTTGCTGAGAACATTAATGATTAGCTGCTCAAAGCAGCATGAAAGAAATAGCCTACATTAACATAAAACTATGATATCTATGCTCACATCCTTGCAAACAATAGATAACAGCAATCTATAAACTTCTGGTTATATTTGTCTTTGTGTAGTTTGTGATTTCTGGATTACAAAGTGACTTTCAGAACAATATTAGATTATGTCATAGCTGGATTTAAGGAAAATATCATGCTGTTAGTTAACAGAAGAAGGGCAGTAAAAGCCAAGCTAATTTAACGTTATTATATATTTGTAATATAATAAGGACTTACCTGCATCAAAGTATGTAATTTTCAAAAAGTCAGACAATAACTTTCATGTGTATCATTGGTTGAAAATGAAATATTTTAAGCCTTCTAAAATATCTATTAAGCCGGGTACGGTGGCTCACGCCTGTCATCCCAGCATTTTGGGAGGCTGAGACAGGCAGATCACTTGAGGTCAGGAATTCAAGAGCAGCCTGGCCAACATGATGAAACCCATCTCTACTTAAAAATACAAAAATCAGCTGGGCGTGGTGGCCTGCACCTCTAATCCCAGCTACTCAGGAGCCTGAGGAGGAGAATTGCTTGAACCTGGGAGATGGAGGTTGCAGTGAGCCAAGATCACGCCACTGCACTCCAGCCTGGGCAACAGAGTGAGACTCTGTCTCAAAACAAACAAACAAACAAACAAAAATCTATTAAATCACTAGCCTGAACACACAGCAAAGATTTATAACTCTTTAATGAGGGAATCAAGAAAATAAGAAAGGTGGATAAAAGGCCATTTTGAAGTTCTGGATATTTGTACACATTTAAAAAATGTTTTTATGGGCTTCCTAGGTTATTTACAAAGCTGCTTATCTTTCAGGACAATAAAATCATAACCGGTGGAATTATCCTCTCTACCAGAGAGACATCATTTGCATTCCTACTGGAATGAAATCTACCACGTAACGTGTAATTTTACAGAGTCAGGACCTTGGTTAACGGTAAACAGTGAGTCATACAGAGCTGCATTCCTTTAAACTACCACCATCAAATAGAAGTATAATTGAAGCCACTGTGTGATTTGAAATTCTCTAGCAGGTACGTTGAAAAAAAAACAAGTGAAAACAATTCTAACAAAAAAATTATGTAACTCAATATATCAAGAATATTCTCAGCCAGGCGCAGTGGCGCACGCCTATAATCCCAGCACTTTGGGAGGCTGAGGCGGGTGGATTTTCTACTAAGATTCTTTGTTCATTGCATTAAAAATGGAAATTGTATTTGTACTCCAAAATTTTGCACTTAAACCACATCTCACTTTTGACTAGCCACATTTCAAGTGCTCAATAACCACATATAGTCAATGGCTAAAATATCGGACAGTGTGGCTCTAAATAATTTGATATTAATTGGATGGGCGTATTAACCAATTCCCCAGGTTGATGTTGAAAGGTCATGCTGTACTTCATTGGCCTTATCTCCAAGTTTTTGGTGATTTTTAAAAATCTTTTCAACCACAAATTTTAGTCTTTTTCATTGGATCCCAGGACATTACATGATAGTAAAAACCTACAGCATTATTTCGTTTAGCAAAATAAATGTGTCTTTCAAAAAGTTATTTTGAAGACATTTTTGTCAATCAGGTATATTATGTTGCTTAAACTTTTAGCTAAAGATTCTTTACATTATAACTGAACTCTTCTAACAATAAACATCATAGCGCAGATAATAACTAATATGAAGATTATTGTGAGACAGCTGTTCTTAACTTACATATATTCATCACCTAATTTACTTCTCACAAAAAGTCTCTAAAATAATAATACCATTTTACAGATGGGGAGGCTAAGATAGTTTACATAACTTGCCAAAGGCCACACAGCTTGTAAAGAAAACCTGGATATAAAATCCAGGCTTATTAACTACAAAGCCTGAGCTAGAAAGCACTATGCTATATGCAGAGATTACTTCAACATAAGCTCTTCCAACCCACATGTATTAGATAACTAAACATTTGCTATACAAATTAATATTAAAGGTGGCACACAGTGGCTCATGCCTGTAATCCCAGCAATTTAGGAAGACAAGGTGGGCAGACCACGAGGTTAGAAGTTCTAGACCAGCCTGACCAGCATGGCGAAACCCTGTCTCTACTAAAAATACAAAAAAATTAGACTGGCATGGTGGCACACGCCTGTAGTCCCAGCTACTCGGGAAGCTGAGGCAGGCGAACTGCTTGAATGTGGCAGGCGGAGGTTGCAGTAAGCCGAGATCGCACCACTGCATTCCAGCCTGGGTGACAGAGCAAGACTCCGTCTCGAAAAATATATATATATATTAATATTAAGGATTCAGGCCAGGTGCAGTGGCTCACACCTATAATCTCAGCACTTCTGGAGGCCAAGGCAAGAAGATCACTTAAGGGTACAGTTCAAGACCACCCTGGGCAACATAGCAAGACTCCTTCTCTACAAAAAACTTTAAAAATTAGCCAGGTGTAGTGGTACACACCTGTAGTCCCAGCTACTGGGGAGGCTGAGGCTGGATAGCTTGAACCCAGGGGTTTCAAGTCTGCAGTGAGTCATGATCACACCATTGCACTCCATCTTGGGTGACAGAGGGAGATCCTGTCTCTAAAACAAAAGATTCATCATATGAACAAAAGTTTTTCCACTCTTTCTTTACACTAGATAAATGATTTTTCTGTTTTCCAGAATGAATAGCAAGAATTTATTTTAAAATGTTTTATGACTAATTATAAAAACTGTCATCAGTAGTTAAAACATTACTAAGGGAGAGAAGTGCTAATATTAAAATTTTTGTAGTGGAATAAAATTCAGCACTTTTGTTCTCTCAGTACTATTTTGTAGGTTTGACTTGTAAATTGCTCTTATTTGATAGATGGAAAACAGAGGGAACTAATTCTTATTCTCATTATAAAAAATACAATTCTGAAGGCCTTTTAAATTGAAAAGGAAATAGAAATTGAAATAGAATGGAAGTAGGAAAAGCTCCTTGCTTAATGGTTTTGAAAGGTAAAAGTCTTCTTGAGGAAATGTGGCCAAGGGCAATAAAATGTGGCCTCCTAACAACACTTTGACATTTTTTCTCTTTGCCTATTTTTGATTAAACCTGTATGAAATAGGGATTAATATTGTTGCATGAATATGTAGTAGGAATTGCCCATAGACTTTTCTTTTTCTGGTACTTCCTAAGATAAAAACATTTTCAATAGTAATTCAATATATTTAGTGGCTATTAGTCTATTCAAGTTTTTTTTTTATCTTTTACTAATTTTGTCACTTTACATTTTTAAATCATTTGCCCATTTAATTTGGTTTTCTAATGTATTATCAAATTATTATACTAGTCACAACTTGATGTTTCATTATGTCTTTTATATCTTTCTTATTTCATCTACTAATACTTTATTCTGTGTTTTGTTTACATATACATTCTTACTAATGATCAGTCTGTTCAAATGCATGTCTGGCTCGCTAATCTTTTTGAAAAATAACTTTCAGTTGTGGAAATTACCTCTCTGTTTTCCATTTCCTTTTAGTGACATTATCTTTATTATTCCCTTATTTCATGTTTTGTTCTTTAACTATGTTGTGGTTCTTTTTCTATCTGCTTTATTTGAAGGTTTAGATAATTAATATTTTTTTCTATCTAAACATTGTTTTCAAACCATATATTTACTTTTAGTTATTGCTATAGTAGCTTTGAATTATCTTCTTGAATGCCAGGTAAACATTCTATAATGGTACATCATACTTTCTTAGATCCACTTGCTGCATTGATCTAGTATTCTTTATTTCTTTCAAATACTTGTCCACTCACAGGGAAAAATTGCTCAATAACTTGAACTTACATAATTTATTCATTCCACCCCAGATTCCTGTTCAAGGAAAATATTCTGGTTTCTTTCCAAAGTGGTGATATTTTTTCTAGCAATTTGACGCTAGTGTTCTCAAAAAGTGAGGAAGAAAACATAATTGTTAAGAATTGAGAAAAGTTTTAAAAAGTAAAATCATGTGAAAGAGATACATCCTTTTCAAAGGGCAAAAGCAAACTGTAAGTTGAACTGCCATCAGTCTTTCCAGGTTTTATTGCTAAACACATAATTTTCAATTACTCTTTTAAGTCATAAAAGTAAATTTAAAAAATAAATATGTTCATTATATTAATTTTGTTCAAAAACTGCATATGTATATATAAAACTAAAAAAGATATAGATGAAAATATTTAAAGTGATTATGTCAGAACACAATTTTTCTTTTCTTTTTTGAGATGGAATCTTGCCCTGTTGTCCAGGCTGGAGTGCAGTGGCATGATCTCAGTTCACTGAAAGCTCCGCCTCCCGGGTTCACACCATTCTCCTGCCTCAGCCACCCTAGTAGATGGGACTACAGGCACCCGCCACCACGCCCAGCTAATTTTTTGTATTTTTAGTAGAGACAGGGTTTCACCATGTTAGCCAGGATGGTCTCGATCTCCTGACCTCATGATCCGTGCACCTCGGCCTTCCAAAGTGCTGGGATTACAGGCGTGAGCCACCGCACCCAGCCCATAATTTTTCTTTACCCTTTTATTTTCTAAATTTTCTTCAACCAATATGGCTACTTCAGCAACTAAAACTGAAACAACAATAAATGCTAATAAATAATGCTAACAAAAATTAAAACAACTCCTCTCAAAAACAAACTTGTGGCCAGGTGTGGTGGCTCAATGTCTGTAATCCTAGCACTTTGGAAGGCTGAGGTGGGCAGATCACCGGAGTCCAGAAGTTTGAAACCAGCCTGGGAAACATGGCAAAACCCCATGTATTAGTCTCTACTAAAAATACAAAATTAGCCAGGTGTGGTGATGCATGCCTGTAGTCCCAGGTACTCAGGAGGCGAGTTAGGAGGATCACCTGAGCCCAGGAAGTCAAGGCCACAGTAGGCTGTGATCACACCACTGCACTCCAGTCTGGGCAAGAGAGTGAGACCCTGTCTAAAAAGAATAAAAAATAAAACATAAAAACTTGTACCATGGCTTATCCCTTTAGAATTTTTGCCCAAATGTGCCGATATATATACATTTTAAAAATCAAATTTCGTATATATTTCCTACCTGAGCCTGGCCTACAAAAATGAGTATCTTCCTGTCTGGTAGACATTTATTAATGGAATATTAAGCTTTGTTATTTTCAGAAGAGAGTTGAACCAAACCAGAAGTTGCAGAAACTCTCAGAATTTTGAAAAAACAAAACAAAACATTATCTTACAGAAAAGATGCAATAATAATCATTACCATCTGTTTGAAATAATGGTGTAAAGGGGTATAATTTTAGGGAAGGCCAAAGATATCTAGAAGGGGAAGCTAAACGTGGAAACAGTACAAGCCAAATTGATTAATGCAGACCCATGCAGCAGGAAATGTCATGGCAAGAGATGATCTGACCAAATGACGCAATTTCAGATGAGCCAGCAAACTTTAACGTTCAAATCAAATTGCCTTAAACTCTGGGGTTTTCTTTTGGTGGGAATTAGTCACCTGAATAGTGAAATGGAACCATGGACTAAGGAATTTGTAAGATCCTATTCATTTCTCAATTTCTAGCTTGGATCTTGTACTTATTCAACTATGAAAAAATCAAGCACCCATGTGGATGAAAATAAAACTATATATTTGCAGCCATCATATGCATAAATATATGTAGATTAAATATCTAAAGGGAAAAAATAAAGCTATAAAAGTATTAGAAGGCACTATGGGAGAATATTTTAAGTTCAGTGTGGAAAGTCCAACTTAAAGAGGAAAAAAATTCCAGATACAACCAACAAATTAGGATAAAATATTTGTAAAACATATATGAGACAAGGAGTTAATATTTCTAACATACACAATGATTAAAGAAATGAAAGACACAATAGGCCAACATATAAATACTATGAACATAAAAGTCACAAAATACCTGTAAACAGCCAAAAAGTATAAATATGCTCAAGTTCACTATCGGCAAGAAAATCCAAATTAAAGCCAAATGCAATACAATTTGTACCCACTGGATTTTCAATAACTAAACTGTTTAGCATTATCTGGCTAAAATCTGAAAAAATGAAGTCTTATAAACAGTTTTTAGGAGTATGAAGTAGTTTGATATACTTGGGGAATACTTTGGGAGAATCAATTAAAATTTAAAATATAAACATAATTTGACCCATCACTTTCACTTCCAAGAATCTATTCTTCAGAAAGAATGATACTCATGTACTAGGTAATATACGGAAACCTGTACCTTTAAGTATTATTTGCAAAGCAAAAATCCTGGAAAGAAAAACTAAAGGTACACCAATGTGACAATGGTACATCTACACAATGTGATAAAAGACAGCAATTTTTTTAAATGAGATAAATCTATGTATACTTGAAAATGTAGTCCATGACAAGTAAAAAATTTAAGATAAAACCAAAAGGCACACTATTTTGGTGCATATGTATGTATGCATACTTATACATATGTATATTCATACAGGCCTATGTGTAAATATACATACATGTATACACATATGCTTGCATACATGTGTGCACGCATGCACGCACACACACACACTTGCTTTAGCCTGTATATATATGTGTTTATAAAATAATAATAGCTGGCCAGGCGCGGTGGCTCACGCCTATAATTCCAGCACTTTGGGAGGCCGAGGCAGGCAGATCATGACGTCAGGAGATTGAGACCATCCTGGCTAACACAGTGAAACTCCATCTCTACTAAAAAATACAAAAAATTAGCCAGGCGCGGTGGCAGGCACCTGTAGTCCCAGCTACTCAGGAGGCTGAGGCAACAGAATGGCGTGAACCCGGGAGGCGAAGCTTGCAGTGAGCCAAGATCGCGCCACTGCACTCTAGCCTGGGTGACAGAGTGAGACTCCGTCTCAAAAAATAAATAAATAAGTAAATAAATAAATAATAATAAAATTAGCCGGGCGTGGTGGCATGCGACTGTAGTCCCAGCTATATATCTATATAAGATAGCTAATATTTACTGTCTTTACCTTGTGCTAGGCACTATCCTCCACATTTTATAACGAATTGATTCAATCCTCAGAATCATCCTTTGAGCTAGAGATCAGTATTCTCCCTTTGTAAAAGCAATTTGCTCAAGTCACACAGTTGGCAATAGAGTTGGAATTTATTTCATACAGTTGGTCTCCAGAACCTGCACCTCTTAAACTCTCCATTGGGATCAGCTTGAAAGCAAAAGCAGACCACAGAGCCTGGTTAGAGATGTCAAACTCTTAACATCCCAAGGATCTTATTCTTTCCTCTGAGTCATGCGTGAGCATTTTGAGGGTTCTTCTTGTCTTTTTCAAGGCTTGGGCTCCTTTTGCTCTCTAATTCAGGTCGCTGAATTCTAACTTGGATCTCTAAATCAATACTTCTATGGAGTAAAATGGTAGGTCCGTGAAATTAAAATATTAAGATTCTGTTAGATAAGAAATGCAGCTTTTCAGCCAGGCACGGTGGCTCACGCCTGTAATCCCAGCACTTTGGGAGGCCAAGGCAGGCAGATCACGAGGTCAGGAGTTCGAGACTAGCCTGGCCAAGATGGTAAAACCCCGTCTCTACTAAAAAATACAAAAATTAGCCGGGCTTGGTGGCACATGCCTGTAATCCCAGCTACTCAGGAGGCTGAGGCAGGAGAATCAGTTGAACCCGAGAGGCGGAGGTTGCAGTGAGCCGAGATCGTGCCACTGAACTCTCGTGAGGTGTGACAGAGCAAGACTCCGTCTCAAAAAAAAAAGAAAGAAAAAGAATGCCGCTTTTGGAGAAAATACTGACATTTGATTGACAGAAAAAGCTTTCCATTGGAGACACAATAAAATTGATTTACTTCTATGCTTGCTGAGAATATTAATAATTAAGAATTTAAAGCAATGAGGGAAAATGGCCTGCATTTGCATAAAGCTATACAAAAATGGTGAACGAAAGATGAACCCGTTCCACTCTTTGGTCAAATAATTACATTAGCAATTGGTTAAGGCCGAGGTATAAACTGCTGCTTGTATTTCCTTTTGTAAAATTTTTGAGCAAGTGAAAATTTTGAGCAAGTTTTGAAAAAGTGACTATTTAAAAAATTAAACGATATTATTGTCAATGTGGAGATTATCAAGCCCTTATTTAGGAAAAAAAAATAGTGTTTTCCAACGCTAATTCAAACCAGATGCATGTTAAAACTCAAAGGAAGTAGTTTTAAAAAACTGAGTATATTTTAGTTGATTTCAGGATAACTTTCAGAATCCTTCAGCCTTGTAGCTAAATGCTGCATTTTTGCCTTTTTCTATAAAGCAAATAATTTTCGAAAACTTGTTTTCAAAACAATTATTGTACCAAACATATTCATTGCTATATATTTTAAATTAAATGTGAATGCTGTCCCAGAGCAAATAATAACTACTTCTTATTGAACAAATTTTATGTGTTCTAGTTATTTATGTGCATTGTATGCATAGTCCAATTGTATCTTTATGACAATGTACATATGTTTCCTATATATGTGTTGAATATGGATTCATCATCACCATTTTACACGTGGGAGGGTAGAGGAAGTTAGTAATTTACCTAACTTCACAGTTTATAAATGGAGCATCTGGAAATCAAACCCAGGTAGTTTTTATTTTTTAAGTTGCGAAGTCCAGATTCCTAACCACTATACGCAATGTCTCTAGAGTTTAGGCATGTTAATGGCAAGAAACAGGTTTCAAGTGTCTTTTCATCTCTAATTTTATCACTAGAAAACTATTCTGCTAAATCATAGCTCCTAAACTACTAAGAATTTGGCATATTCATTTTTCTACAAAATTTAATGCACAAAGTGAAAAGTAGTATTTTTTCTTTGAGTTAAAGAATACATTTTCTGTGTTTTCTAAGATAGAAAACTTAAAAGATAATCACCATATTTTTATTGACTATAGAGAAACATTCCATTTTTTCACTAGTTGAAACACAAGTTAAAATATTCAAATTTTCAACAGTTTTCCTTTCATTGAGATAGGACTTTAAATATTTAAAAATTTCAATTTCATTTATGAAACTTTTAAACTGCTCTTAACAGATGAGCAGAGAGCTTTCTGCAGAAAATATTCACTTTCAATCTCATAGTCCCAAAAGGGAAGGCTAAGTTGAAAATCTGCTTGGGTCTGCCAAATGACACAAGGGAAAATTAACCCCCTGAAGGTGTTTTGCAGAAGTTCCCCTTCTCTAAAAAAAGACAGGACAAAGAAGCCAAAAAGTTACATCCTCACAATATAAAGCCTGAATGACAGAGGCCTTCAGAGTTATTTATTCTCCTCAGCCTATGGACATTCTCTTTCAGATTTTAGTATTCGCCATTCAAAATATTTAAGTTATCATGAACTTTCATAATAAATGTGGCAATAAATGTTACCAATTTTCAACTCGCGTTTTAATGTAGAAAACTCTCCCTAAAAGTACATAATCATTAGTTTAAACATTTCAGTAAGATGAGCCAGTTTTCTCATTAATCTCCTTTGGACAATTGTTCTCTGTGCTGTCTTTTATAAATTAGTTTTTTCCTTCACAAAGTCATTAGACTGTATTAGATACTTACTACTTGACAGTTTAATTGTGCAATTGCTTGATAAGAGAAAAAGCAACATCTGTAGACAAAATCTGCCCTACACAAACTTGGAGGAAGAAAAGTACCAATGATTACCTCACATAAGAAGAAGCAACTCACACTTGACAGTTGAATTGTGCAATTGCTTGATGAGAGAAAAAGCAACATCTGTAGACAAGATCTGCCATACACAAACTTGGAGAGGAAGAAAAGTTACCAATGATTACCTCACATAAGGAAAAGCAGCTCACACCTGCCCATTGTTTTGGAAAGGAATACAAATGTCAGCCTTTAATATGGTGGGCCTAGTTGGACTGGCACCTTAAATTCTGACAAATATATCCAGCCATACAATGCTAAGAGCTTTATTCATTTCATAAATATTTCAGAAGGCGATTATAGCTAAATGATTTTTAAAACCACACAAAACCTAAGTTTATCATTTTACTGAGAAACTCTTTATAATGGAGAGTTTTAAACATAAGCAAAAGTTGATCTAAGAGAATAGTGAACCTCTATATACGCATTACTTAAGATCAACAATTACCATCAATCACTTTGGCAATACGATCTCATTTATCCCCCCTCAATATTTCAAGGTAAATCCCAGACATTGTATCATTTTATTCACAAATATTTCACTATATCGCTAGATGAGAAAAAACGCATTTTTTACCTCTTAAGGAATATATTAATACACTATAATTTTTCATTGTTATTGTTTGAAAAATTAAACATTGCAATCACTCAATAAAGGCCATCAATGCAAGAGGATAGTAATTAAGACAACTGGAAAGAATATACCTGAAAGGGAAACATTTTCCTTCATTTTTCTGCCTTCTCTTTCTATAAGTACTTACCCAGCTGTTTCCTTCTTGCTGCTTCCTTGATTCAAAAGGTAAATATGCTCAGTGGGTCACTACAAGATTTGCGATTAGATAAAAAGAAAGGTCAAAATAATGTAATATAGAACATATTGGCCTTAATTATTTGAACTTTTTTGTGATGTTCAAATGATTTGTAAAGTTTCTAAGGCTGGAGGATTTCAGGTCTTAAGAACAAGCATTTTTCTACATGTTGTTAAACCAAATGGCAATAAAATAGTAAATTAATAACCGAGGTTTTACAGTTCATGTGAAACACTTCCTGAGCTAAAGCTTTTTCTTTGTGTCATATGAGCTAAAAGTATACACAGGAAAAAGTGAACCTAGAACCACTACACTAATCTCTAATAATTTTTTGTATTATTCTTCCGGCTCCCAAAATTTCTTTAAATCCATAAGGATTTTTATTATATCAAGTCTAAATTTTATATATTGATATACTAATTTTTTTTAAATCTATCACTAAAATAGAGATACAAAATCGATGTTGAAATTGATGTTGCAAGTTTTATTTTGTTTTGCTTTGGGATCTTGCATTTCAAGTCCACAGAATTAAATTGGCATTACTCGTTAGTTCATGACCGGCTTTTATTCTAACTGTGCACCTCCCTTATTTTATATTTCATTTCGAGATTCTTCCCATTAATTATTGCATCATTCATCCCCTTCCTATCTCCACCAGGCATCCACTTACATGCAGACAATGAACACTCTTCCAAACCACATTCCACGTAGTTGATGGCCATTTGCAAATACATTCTTCCATAAAATTTGTTTTTATCAATATGGGTGTGCTCTAAATGGTATTGTGTCCGGAATTGGTGGGTTCTTGGTCTCACTGACTTCAAGAATGAAGCCACGGACCCTCGCAGTGAGTGCTACAGTTCTTAAAGGTGGTGTGTCCAGAGTTTGTTCCTTCTGATGTTTGGATGTGTTCGAAGTTTCTTCCTTCTGGTGGGTTCGTGGTCTCGCTGGCTTCAGGAGTGAAGCTCCGGACCTTCGCGGTGAGTGTTACAGCTCTTAAGGCAGCACCTCTGGAGTTGTTCGTTCCTCCCGGGGGGTTTGTGGTCTCGCTGGCTTCAGGAGTACGGACCTTCGCAGTGAGTGTTACAGCTCATAAAGGCAGTGTGGACCCAAAGAGTGAGCAGCAGCAAGATTTATTGCAAAGAGCAAAAAAACAAACCTTCCACAGTGTGGAAGGGGACTGCAGCAGGTTGCCACTGCTGGTTTGGGCAGCCTGCTTTTAGGCCCTCATCTGGCCCCACCCACATCCTGCTGATTGGTCCATTTTACAGAGAGCTGATTGGTCCATTTTGACAGGGTGCTGATTGGCACGTTTACAATCCCTGAGCTAGACACAAAAGTTCTCCAAGTCCCCATTAGATTAGCTAGACACAGAGCACAGATTGGTGCATTTACAAACCTTGAGCTAGACACAGGGTGCTGATTGGTGCATTTACAAACCTTGAGCTAGATACAGAGTGCCGACTGGTGTATTCACAATGCCTTAGCTAGACATAAAGGTTCTCCAAGTCCCCACCAGACTAGCTAGATACAGAGTGCCGATTGGTGCATCCACAAACCCCAAGCTAGACACAGGGTGCTGATTGGTGTTTACAATCCCTTAGCAGACATAAAGGTTCTCCAAGTCCCCACCAGACTAGCTAGATACAGAGTGCCGATTGGTGCATCCACAAACCCCGAGCTAGACACAGGGTGCTGATTGGTGTTTACAATCCCTTAGCAGACATAAAGGTTCTCCAAGTCCCCACTAGACTCAAGAGCCCAGCTGGCTTCACCCAGTGGATCCCACACTGGGGCCACAGGTAGAGTTGCCTGCCAGTCCCGCGCAGTGGCCCGCACTCCTCAGCTCTTGGGCGGTTGATGGGACAGGGAGCTGCAGAGCAGGGGGCGGCACTCGTCGGGGAGGCTTGGGCGGTGCAGGAGCCCATGGCGTGGGGGAGGCTCAGGCATGGCGGGCTGCAGGTCTCAAGCCCTGCCCCACAGGGAGGCAGCTGAGGCCCGGCGAGAAATCCAGCACAGCACTGGTGGGCCGGCACTGCTGGGGGACCTGGCGCACCCTCCGCAGCTGCTGGCCCGGGTGCTAAGCCCCTCACTGCAGGGGGCGGAGGGGCAGTCCCGCCGCTCCGAGTGCGGGGCCGCGGAGCCCACACCCACCCGGAACTGGCGCTGGCCCGCAAAACCCGCGCGCTGCCCTGGTTCCCGTCAGCGCCTCTCCCTCCACCTCTTGCCGCCAGCTGAGGGAGCCGGCTCTGGCCTTGGCCAGCCCAGAAAGCGGGTCCCACAGTGCAGCCATGGGCTGACAGGCTCCTCAAGCGTGGCCAGAGTGGGCGCAGAGGCCGAGGAGGCACCCAGAGCGAGAGAGGGTTGCCAGGGCTGCCAGCATGCTGTCACCTCTCAGTATAAGTGGTATTGCATTCAGTTTCTTACTACTTTATTCAACTTTATTTTTTTGAAATTTGTCTATGCTGCTATTCCTTCCATGCTGTTTATTGCCTCTGACACTGTATGTTATTTCTCTCGTACATACCCATGTACCACGTTACTCATACGTTTACCTATGTCTGATCTCCTAGGTTGCCTTCAACTTATTTATACACACAGTATGCTCTGGCAGGCATCATTGTACATGTCTCCTTGTGCATCTGTAAAGAGCATGTCTAGAGTACAAATACAAGAGTGGAATTTGGGAATACAAAGTATGTGCTTACAGTTTTCAGTAAATACTACCAGATTGCTCTCCAAATGGCTATGTCATGTTGGAGCTGCCTTTCTCAATGTTGTAGGAGGTTTCTCGTTTCCCCACATCCTCATCAGCCTTTGATATTATATAACTTTTTAATCTTTCTAATTGTTTAACAAACTGATAGCTATAAAATAGTGTAATAGAAGTAGGATCGTAGTGGTTGTAGTGGTGTTGGGAATAATGCTCAAAATACTAAGGAAATTGAACACTCAAACAAAGGATTTTCAGCAAAGCAATTTTACTTATGCGCAGAGGGGTGCTTCTCCCTGGCCAGTGTCCATGAGAGCACACCAGAACAAAGGGGCATGAGAGCCTCTATTCATGACGCAAACCCTGCTCCGGTACCCTTTCTCCATTGACTGGAGTTGGGCCACACAATCTAAACTAACCGGTTGGCTAAACATTTGAATTTTCTTTAGATAAGGTGGGCACGTAAGAGAGAGAGGAAATGGGGAAGAGGTGTCTGAAATGAGCTAGAGAACTAGTCTTCTGTCTAAATAAGGAAAGGAATGCAAGCTGGTACTGATAATGCCTGGTACTCTGGCATGTCTGGGCATGTAACAAAGGCAGAAAGAAAGGAAAGAGGAGAAAAAGAGAAAGGGGGGAGGGGTACTGTGAATTAAAGAATAAAGGATTGATCAGGCTATTCAAAGAGAAACCTCATCATATCCCACAGTCGTTAGGTACATGGGCTCAAAGCAATCTTACCTAGATTCATATTCTAGGTAGGTAGAATACTTATGTAGCTTTCTGTTCCTGTTTTCTGATCTGTAAAATGAGATAATAATAATACATAGCTCGTAAAGTTGCTACAGGTATCAGAACAGTTATATTTTAAAAGAATTTAGTAAAGCCTGGCCATCGTAAACACTCAAATATTGGCTATGTGACTCCTCCAGTTAAATAGTGAGGACCCAAGCACTGAGTACTCTTCATGCTTTACTGGCCATTCACATTACTTCATATTGAATTGGCATCATCTGGGATAAATAACTGAGGTTCGTTGTCTCACGTCAAGGGAATCGAGGACACAGAAACACAAAAAGTGCATTTAAGAAAGTAGGTTTAATAGGCAAAAGAAAAAGAGAATAGCTCTCTCTCTTGCAGAGAGACGGGGCGCCCAAGTGGGTCTTCCAGTACTGTGGTGAAATGCACGGGGGTTTTATAGACGAGCTTAAGGAGGTAATGTCTGATTTACATAGGGCCGGAGAGATTGGTTGAACCAGGTGTGCTGTTTGCATAGTACAGTAAGAAGCTGGCCATCCCACCCTAATCTTGTAGTATGCAGATAGGGTCTCTACCTGGCTGGTGCCATGTTGCCTGCTTTTTTACTGCACACATGGCGGCAAAGAAAAGGGAAGAGGGAACCTCCATGTTGAATATACCTGGCTTCCAGGTATTCCTTTCCTATTGGCAGAGCTGCTGGCATTTACCTATGCAAGCTTTTAGCTTGTTTATCTATGCTTGCAGCGTGATTTTTCAGGTAGCTTTTTGTTAGAAAAGAAATGATTTGGGGGCTGCTTTTTTGTTGTTGTTTGTTTGAGATGGAGTCTTGCTCTGTCGCCCAAGCTGGAGGGCAGAGGCACGATCTCAGCTCACTGCAACCTCTGACTCCCAAGCGATTCTCATGCCTCTGCCTCCCGAGTAGCTGGAATTATAGGCATGCACCACATGCCTGGCTAATTTTTGTGTTTTCAATAGAGATGGGATCTCACCATGTTGGTCAGGCTGGTCTCGAACTCCTGTCCTCAGGTGATCCACCCGCCTTGGCCTCCCAAAGTGGTGGAATTACAAGTGTGAGCCACCACACCTGGCCTGAAGCTGCTTTTTATTAAAAAGGAACCTTACCGAGGACTCTCTTACCCTCACTATCTGCCTAAATAATTTCTATTTCCTGTATCAATATTCGAAATTACTGTTCCATAAGATTTATTGAATTTCTTCTTGCTGAGTCCTTTTTGTTTATATGTATATTCCTGATATACTTAATAGAAAATATTTTTATTTTTACGCAGTCTATCAGCCAACATTTAACTTCATCTTTGTTGTCTTATTTTGAAGTTACATCTTTAGTTTGATGTAGTCAAAGTTATCCATTCTTCCCTTTGTACTTTATGCTGTTTTGAGATTTTGTTTAAGAAAGCCCTTTCTACTCTGAACTCATACAGACATTCAATTTTATAGATTTTGATTCTTTTGAATTTCTATTTCATTTTTTATATTTTACATTATTACATTTCATTTTACATTATTTGAATCATTTGATAATCACTATAGTTTCTTGTGAGGTCTCTTCATTTGTCAGTACATTTTCTTAGACCTTTTATTTACATGGTTATCATCTACAAATATTGAATTTTTATTTTTCCTAGCAGTTCTTAATATCTTGTATGTCTTTTTCCAGTCTTTGCATTGTCAAAGACTTCTGTACCCTCTTGAAGAGTAGTGAGATAGTGGATTTCTTAATGTTTTTTTCTATCATTTTTGCCAACCATAGATGAAATTCTTCTAAAGTTTTTTTATTTACTATGTTATTAATGCAATTTATTATTATGCCATTACATTAATAAAGTTCCCTTCTATGTAACCTTCTAAGAATATTGAAAAAGAAGAATTTTATTACTTTTTACTCTAGTAGGATAATCCTACTGTTTTTTCTTTAAACAAAACACATTTTTTACTTGGTTGGAGAAAATTTTATTTATTACATTGGCATTGATATTCATAAATGAAATTGAGCCATAATTATATTTTCTAGAATACCTTTATTGGGTTGTGTAGCTATAATAGCCTCATCAAAATGATTTTAGCAGCTTTTCTTTAATTGTATTTTCTACATCAACTAGTGTACAATAGGAAGTAAAGGTGAATCACATGTAAAACTTTTTCGGCCTTGTATTTTATAGGAGGGAAGTTTTTGCTTTTAAAACAATGTTGTTAATTTAACGTGTATTTAAGATTTTATATTTCTTACTGCATTAATTCTGGCATTTTTACATTTTCTAGAACTATATTCATTTTACTTGAATTTCAAATTTATTGACATTTACTTGCTTAGAATATTATAACAAAAATGTCATATTTATTTATGAAAAGTCTAGAAATAAGAACTTTAAAAGATTCTGAAATATTATTGACCACTATAAGCCAAGATATGATCAAACGCTAAAATTATACAATGTTCCCAGAAGAGTAGATTAAATTAGTGCTAAAACACAATGTTCAATTGATTTTTAATTTTATGTGGAAAAATATGTAAGCATTGCTAAGACAGAAAAAAACAGTGAAGACCTGCCATAGCAGAGATTAAAGGGAAACAAAAAATTAGTGTGATACAAAAAAGCATTCTACAGATAAATGAATAAATAAGTTAGTAGATTAAATAGAAGATTAAGAAACAAAAATTTTATATTTTATAAACATCTTTCAAATCAGTACATATACATGATTTAACAAATCTTGTTAAGAAATGTGGTTATAAATTTAGATTAAAATTATATCTTTAAATTATGTTATAACACAAATATATATTTCAGATGAAGTAAAGATCTAAGGAAAAAATACAAAGTTTCAAAATTATTGCAATAGAGTATATCAGAATGTTATTTAACATCACGTTAGGAAAACTTTCCTAAGGAGAAAACAAAGAAGGAAAATAAATGGTACGTTTGCAACCCATCTAAGAGGAAAAATTAGCATACTTAACACACTAACACAAAATATGATTTGTTGATATATGTTCAAATAATATATTAAGAAATTTCCAGAAGAAATAAAAATAGTAACAAATATATAGAAAAATGCTAAATTTCACTAAAAACACAGAAATACAACTTTAAGAAAATGAGATATAATCTTCATGCATTAGACTGGAAATGAATTTTTAATAAAAAATTGTTAGAATTTAGTACTAAGATAAGGGGAATGGTCATTTTTGTCCACTGACTTAGAAAATATAATTTGGTGATATCCTTAAACCTTTAAAAAAAATGTGTAAAACCGGCAAAACCCGGTCTCTATTAAAAATACAAAAAATTAGCCAGGCGAGGCCAGGCGCAGTGGCTCACGCCTGTAATCCCAGCACTTTGGGAGTCCGAGGCGGGCAGATCACAAGGTCAGGAGATCCAGACCATCCTGGCTAACACGGAGAAGCCCCATCTCTACTAAAAATACAAAAAGTTAGCCAGGCGTGGTGGCGAGCACCTGTAATCCCAGCTACTCAGGAGGCTGAGGCAGGACAACGGCATTAACCCGGGAGGCGGAGCTTGCAGTGAGCTGAGATCGCGCCACTGCATTCTAGCCTGGGCGACAGAGAGAGACTCCGTCTCAAAATAAATAAATACATACATACATAAATAAACACATAAATAAGCCGGGGTTGGTGGCACGCACCTGTAGTCCCAGCTATTCAGGAGGCTAAGGCAGGAGAATCGCCTGAACCTGGAAGGCGGAGGTTGCAGTGAGCCGAGATCATCCCACTGCACCTCAGTCTGGGTGACACAGCAAGACTCCGTCTCAAAAAAAACAAACAAACAAACAAAAAAACGTGTAAATCATTTGGCCTAGAAATTCCACTTTTAGAAATCTATCTTACAGAAATAGTAACGTGTATACAAAGAAAGATATGTGTGGAAGGTTGTTTATTAATATATTATTTGAATTTATGCATGTAAAGCAACTAAAAGTACCAAAATAAGGAAATTGCATATTACTTAATGCAATGGAATGCAAAGCCATTATTTTTAATGAGGTAAATCCATACATACTTACCTGAAAGAATGTTCATAATCTATTAATACGATTTTGTTTAAATGAAAGGAAGCTGGATGCTGATATGCATTCCATTTTGGCTGAAGTACCTGTGGGTAGATGTGTATGTGTGTTTATGCATGAATAACTGTAATGTGCCTTCACTGAGCGTTTTACTAGCTGGTAAGAACTATTTCAAGAACTTTATTTGTGTTAACTCATTTAACCTTCATAACAATCCTATCACATAGTACTCTCATTTTAGAGATCATAAAATTGAGGTGCAAAGTAACTTGCCACAGCATTGCTAGAACTCGCAGAACAGGAAACTAAACTCAGGACAGCTAGTTCCAGAGCCTGTGCTCTTAACCACTAATACAGAGAGAAATGGATGAATAGAGGAACAGAAATGGATGAATAGAGGAACAGAGATAGGCAGACAGACAGAAAGATAATGCATAGGCATGTCTATCAACTCAACAATTTGAAAGGGATATCAAACTGTTAAAAATGCTGTAACCTCCAAAAGATGGCATTTTATGAGTCAATGATGGGCACTGACTTCTATTTTTTTTTTTTTTTTTTTTTTTTGAGACGGAGTCTTGCTCTGTCACCCAGGCTAGAGTGCAGTGGCGCGATCTCGGCTCACTGCAAGCTCCGCCTCCCGGGTTAAAGCCATTCTCCTGCCTCAGCCTCCTGAGTAGCTGAGACTACAGGCGCTCACCACCACACCCGGCTAATTTTTGGTATTTTTAGTAGAGACGGGGTTTCACCGTGTTGGCCAGGATGGTCTCGATCGCCTGATCCCGTGATCTGCCCGCCTTGGCTTCCCAAAGTGCTGGGATTACAGGCGTGAGCCACAGCGCCCGGCCAAGGCCACTGAACTTCTTAAATAACATAACACTTGTTAAAACAGAGAGCGAGCAAGAAAGACATGATTATGGATGAGTGTAATTCTTCTATAATTTTCACATAAAAATAAATGTCAAAATTATACAATTGAGTGATGCTAAAATGACATGGAATATTTCTGTGCCTAACAAGTCAGGGTTTCCCAAATGGAAGGAAGGATGGAACTTTTGGGAATTCTGCTTTTAACCCCAACCACTCAAAGAAAAGATCTGTGTAGTATGAGTCCTAAACAAATTATAAATGGAAATGTACAGTATTACATCATGATCTTAATTTTGTGTAAAACGTTATCAGAGCATATCCCTAGGTTGTATGATTAGGGATAATTTTAATCTCATTTGTAATTGGTATTTTCAAAATTGTCTTCAGTAAACATGTGTAACCACGGCAATCAGAAAAAAATGCCATGTAGATACTGAGATAAAGAAATGGTGGGAAAACAAAAAGAATTCTCCCTCATCTTCACTGCCCCAAGTATCCCAGTGCCCTAAGACTTCTTGGGTGAAGCAAATTGCTCTCCATCTTTCTTCAGTAGGCCTCAGCTAGAAGCATGAGTACCAGCTGTCCAGGGAATATTTGTTAAGCTGTTTATTTTAAAATTCTGTCATTTCAGGAGAGGAACTGGGTAGATACGGAGTTGATGAGGCTCCCTTTGCCAGCCTCAAAAGACACTGTTCTCTGAAGTATGTAAAATAAAGTATCTTCGGAAATCCTTTCAGTCAATTTGCTTACTCCATAGAGGCCTGTGATTTCAAGGAAGCCTCAAAATACCAAGAGTAAAAGGAGTTACAGTCAAATTGCATAATTTCAACTCATATAAAGGGAGGTTGTGACAAAAAGAGAATTGGCTAAAGGAAGTTATTTCTGGCTAGCAGAAAAAAAATCTTCAAGCTTTAACTTTTGAAAACAACCTTCTATTTGGTTTAAATGAATTAATTAACCTTATTTTTGTAAGTATCTTTACAACAAAATGATCATATTTTGTAAGTATCTTTACAACAAAATGATCATCTTTACAACAATCTGATCATATCTGATTTCCATCATTTTCTATGGTTACACAGTTCTAGCATTCAAGTATTGTTGACTTAGTCCTTGAAAATCTGAAGTTATTTCTCACAAAGTGGTAATGCCAGGGCTACAAATAAGCAAGCAAAACAGAATAAATTGTTAATTGTGATTATTAGTAAAATAGAGACATTTAGAAAAATCAGGCAAAAAAGATGACATAGGCTCAAACACCATTAGCCTCAATTTTATTATATTTTAGACGATATGATCTCCATTTATACAAATATAATTTTAAAGGAAAAAAATACATTTAAATCATAAATTTTCATGAAACTTTCATCCTCAACCTTTCTTATCTAAAGTAATGATAATGTTTCTGTAAATAATCAAACATGGGTTAGACATTGCTTACATAATAAAATACTACATCATAGTATTCAGAAGAAATGTCAAATCAACCAACTATGACCTGCTGTAGTAAGCAGGTTTACAAAAATGGACCATATAGCACACCAGCACACATTCAACAGCAATAAAACCTTCACTTTAGTACTGAACCTTGGACTATGATAGTTCATGGCTCAGTATTACTTTATAGTTACAGTGTTATGTGTAGTTTAAAAATAATTGACTTATGAAAGGGAAGGTCCAAAATCCTGATTGAAGCTTTTTTTAAAATGAGTACTTTTTTGGGCCAGGTGCGGTGGCTTACACCTGTAATCCCAGCACTTTGGGAGGCCGAGGTGGGCAGATCATAAGGTCAGGAGATCAAGACCATCCTGGCTAACATGGTGAAACCCCGTCTCTACTAAAAAATACAAAAAATGAGCCGGGCATGGTGGCAGGCGCCTGTAGTCCCAGCTACTCAGGAGGCTGAGGCAGGAGAATGGCGTGAACCTGGGAGGTGGAGCTTGCAGTGAGCCGAGATCGCACCACTGCACTCCAGCCTGGGTGACGAGAGTTGTCCAAGTTCACAAAGCTGTTGTTTACACAGCCAGTGTGTGAATGTTTCTGGTGTCTAATGCAGAGTTCTTCCTGCAGCATGGACATCTCAGGTTTGTCTTTTGTTAGAATATTCCTGCCAAATGCTTTGCACACTGATTTCTCTTGTCAGTGCTAATGAGTCATTGCTCAAATCCTCCTCATTTTACTAGCTTTCATAAAGGTGGAGGTTGTAGGAAAACTGGAATGGCAAAGGGATTATATTTAACAGATGAGTGGGTGGGTTTTTTGTCTTCCTGAACTGTGAGATGGACATCTTTCTGACAAAGCTTTGAAAGGGTTTTTGTTGCCCATGAGCACTGCCTATAAATCACCTTCAGTGAAGTTTCTCATTTTTCCTGCAAAATATGCCGGATGCAACCTGCTTCCAGGCATTTTCCACTGAGGGTATGTTGAAGCCCGAGACAAGCACAGCAGAATGAGGCTGGTATCAGATTTTTCATAAGCATGCTTCCTTTAAACCACTTGCTTGACAGGGCACTTAAATGCAAATGCATTTCTCACTCTGAGTTGCCATTCTGTGTCTCAATTTTAGACCTGTGTGAAATAATGCTGGAAAAAAACATAATGTGGAATTAATTTCTAGAACCTATCCATGAAGTAGTCTAAGTAGCAAACTAGAGTACTGAAAATCAACCTTGGCAACCCACTAACCAGCCTGGATGACAGAGCGAGACGCCGTCTCAAAAAAAAAAAAAAAAAAAGTGCTTTTTTTTAAGCTCTAGTTTGTTTAGAATGAGCCGAAAGGATGGAAATACACTTCCCTGGAATGTATTTTCACTTCTAAGTGAAGCTTTGATAGGTACTGGAAAAAATGGTGTTTGCTGATTATCAACTGATTTTGTTGATTGCTTAGGGCTTTGACATACACAATCTCTTTTAATCCTCACAATGCTCAGGTCCCCTGATTCCAGGTTCCATGCTTATACCCTCAAATAATTTGGTAAAACAAATGTTAAGTTATTACAATTTAGCAGGACTACCAGTAAAAGAAATGTATTTTTAATTACATTATTTCATTATTTCTATAAAAAAAAGAAAGCAAATAAATAGCACATTCAAAGCATTTACCTCTCCTGGGGGAAAAAAGTGCAGTCCCTGTCTTTCATATGTTTAGTTTCAACAATTCTGGGATCACAATGCAATGATATAAATAAAATGTCTCTCAACTCTGAGATTCTACCCCTGAGGAATGAAGATCGCTTGAAGCTGATTCATTTTTCCCAACCCATTTTACTGAATTGCACAATACATCAATTATATTATTTGACATTGTTTTTTATTCAGAGGAATAACGTATGCAACATTCCCCTCTAGGTATTAATATTCTAGAACACTTACCTTGAGTCCAATCACATGGCCCCAAACCTCAAACCTCCTGACTCTTGGTAAAGACTTATTCACACTGGGGGTTTCTTCTTGGACTGAGGTTTGTAAATTGATGAAAATATAAATGTAATTTAATCTAAAACAAACAATTCAATCATACCTAGTCAGCATGTGTTACCATAAAGCCAGGGAATCAAATAATGAGACATGAATCTCTAAGTGAACCTTCAAACTTGAGAGAGAAAACACACTTCAGGGTGTGGGAGCTGCTATGATGTAAGCAGATCTGGAGTGCTGGGAGCACAGAGGATGCTGGAGTTTAATGGATCTGGGGGAATCATGACCCTAAGGAAGCAGACTTTAAAGAATTAGGAACTTTAACAGACAGATATGGAAGAAGGGCAATAACACAAATGGAAGGAAATTATTTACTTTTAGGAAACTAGGGTATGAGAGAGGAAGAGAAAATACAGGCCTGGAAAGGAAATTGGCACTTGGTTTTGGAGACCATTTTTTTTGTGTAGAAAATGGGCAGTCCTTATCTGGACTCTGGAAACATTATTCGTTGAAGATTGAATTTGGAGAAATGAATTAATCACTTGTTAGTCTCAGTGGAGTTTACTGCCGCTTACTATGTACCAGGTACTTTTCCAGGTTTATATGTATTTATCCATTTAATCCTCATGACAATTCTACAAGGAAATTTCTGTCAGTATCCCCATTCCACAGATGAGAAAACTGAGACACATAATGTTTAGTAACTTGCCGCAGCTCAGTGAGCTGAAATGGGGGAGAACAAGGATTCAACCTAGGTCAAAGCAATATTGTAAGTTAGGCCGCTTAACTTTCACTGCATGTCTCTACTGAAGATCAGAGGAGGAGCAAGAGAGCAGGCTACTAGGGATGGATTGGGTTGTTGATTGCATATGGAGATAAACAGAGAGTGTTAGGTCAAAATTAAATGATCTGTTAGTGAAATTAGAAAAAAATAGAAGTATGTTTGGATAAAACGATAAGATTGTTGTGAGTATGTTGAACTTGACCTCAACAGGACCAATCAGGTAGCTATATCTATCAGGGAGTTGGAAGTTTAGATCTGGAGCTCACTTAGCCAGGAGAGGACTAGGGTCAGGAGAGTGAGGCACTTGCCTCATGCACAAAATTAATAGGATGAAAAAAAAGAAAAAAGAAATCAAGTATTTTAGTATATAAAATAGTATTTCAATGCAGCACTTTTTTAAATATCAAAATTAATGCCAAAACTATTAACTAACTATCAAAGTGGTTTTTTTGTTTGTTTTGTTTTGTTTTGTTTTTTGAGACAGTGTCTCGCTCTGTCTCCCAGGCTGGAGTGCAGTGGCGCAGTCTTGGCTCACTGCAAGCTCCGTCTCCCGGGTTCATACCATTCTCCTGCCTCAGCCTCCCGAGTAGCTGGGACTATAGGCGCCCGCCACCACAACTAGCTAATTTTTTGTATTTTTAGTAGAGACAGGGTTTCACCGTGTTAGTCAGGATGGTCTCGGTCTCCTGACCTCGTGATCTGCCCACCTCGGCCTCCCAAAGTGCTGGGATTACAGGTGAGCCACCGTGCCCAGCCCAAAGTTTTAAGTAATAGAAGGATCAGTACTTTTCCTTTGTCTCAGCCTGTACAGCACTATTAACAATCCTGTCTCTATTTGAAATGTTATATCATGATATTTTGCATTAATTTTGAGCTTTAAAATATCACCTTAAAATAGTATTTATCTTGAATGCTACTTTGTTGTTGTTGTTTTTTGTGCCTCTTTAACTTTTGCATCCTAGGCGTGTGTCTTACTTGCCTCACACTAGCTCTGGCCTAACCTAGAGGGAATTTCACTTTCATCTATGCCACAGCTTCTTTTTATTTCTCCAAGAAAGGAATGATCACTGAAATTGAAACTGAACTTGAGACACCTCTGGTTTTTAAATTATCTTAAGTCTAGAGCACCAGTTCTTATATTTTTTTCATCAGGAGGAAGAGAACACATGATTTCAGTCTACAGATAAGGAAACTGAGACCTAACGGCTCAAAGTTAAAACTAAGTTTCTTAGGGCTGCATGGGACATACTAGATCAGAAGCTTCTCTAGATACAACCTTGAAGAAAATAAAATTATAAAGTATGCTTCAGGGAAAAACACCTGGCCAAATAATTTAGATTGAAAGAATACGTTTTTGGAAAGAGCAAGTGCTTTTGAATGAGAGAGAGAACTTGAATTCCCTTTGGCTACTCATCAGCTGGGTGACTGACCTATGGCAAACTCCAAAGCTTCAGTTCCCTCATCAGTAAAATGAGGCTTCATATCCACCTCTCGCTGTTTTGGTCAGGAGAAAAAAAAAGAATGTAGCTAATAAAATTTATCCATCAGGATCTCAACTTATAACAGAGCATGCATGCAAAATAGGAAAATTCCAGGAGATTTTTAGGAAGCTATATACAAAACAACAGAGGCAGAGAAAACAAAAGGAATAAAACATGTGAGGGGAGAGTTGCTATGACCCAACAGGAAACAAAAAGTCAGACAGAGTTGTTTGCCTTTAAAAGAACAGTGACTTTTTGCAGAAGGAGCCAAGGAAATAAATACTCCGACCTCACTCTCTTTTCTCCCTCTGGTCTCCAACCAAGCCTCAAGCTAGAGGACATCAGAGCCCACTTGATTTAGCTCTTGCAGATCAACCTCAAGGGAAGATGGAATGGTGCAGGATAGAGAAGATATCTAAAGGAGCAAAAGGAAGCTCACCACCACATAATAATCGTTCCTAATTATTGAGTGTTTTCTGTGTAACAGACACAAATACCTTATATGTGTCAACTCATTTAAACCAAATAATCTTATAAGGCAAATATTATTATTTTCCCATTTTAGAGATGAGGAACATGAGGCTGGCTATGTGTAGTTAAGTAACTTCCTGAAAGCCTCAGAACTAAGGATGAAAGCAGGAATTGAATCAAGGTAATGTGTACTATAGCCTAGTATTGTCAAAGATCAGTAAGTGGTAGTAATTGGTTTCATAATTATCGTCACTATCATAAAAGCTATTTAATCCTAACCAATTATATTTCCAGGGTTTTATCTCAATTATAATACTGCGAATGCATAATAAAGTATGTTCAATGTGCTATTTGTAACACTGTATTGGCAAAATATACACAAAATTTAAATGCCTAATGTTGGGGCTCAGAAACCAATACCACAAAATGTGACACTTTGACCTGCTGAAATGAAGAAGGCTTAAGTTTTCTTTGACCTTCCTTCACCAATCCTCTCTTTCCCAAAGCACAGGATGAAGGTGTTCTCTGAAGTTCCCTTATCTGCCTAAAGTCTCGACTTGCCAAAGAAGAAAACAGTTACCTCTGGTCTCTTCCCTGACTTTCCACAAACTGAACTCATATTGCAGAAAGAAAGACAGAAGTCTGTCAACACACATGGAGAGACTTTTGTCACAAACCATTGTCTGCTCTGCAGGCTTAATACACTTTGTCTCAGGCCACTGTATGTTCTTCAAACCCATTGAATTCCCCTAAAAATCATTTTCTAACCCCCTAAATCACCCATACATCACCCATCTGCCTTTCCTCTAATAAGGATGTACAACCCTCTGTACCTCATTGGGATATTGGCCAATCACTCTGTGATTCTCCCCCATGCCCGCTGATAAATTTGTATGCCATTTGTCCTGTTAATCTGCCTTTTGTGACTTGATTTTTCAGTGAAACTTCAGAGGGTAGAGGGGAAGTTTTCCCTTGGCCCCTACACTATGAACTGAGATAGACAAAATAAATTAGTATGTTTATAAGGTGGAATACCATGTGGTCAGTAAAAACCAGTAGCTCTATGAGTACTGTGTGTTGATACACAGACACACACAAACACACACACACGGGGGGGGGGGGATTCGAAAAGGTTATATGTTACATTTTCTGTTAAAAATTTAAAATAACTACATTATCTATATTCTTGTTGACAAAATTTGAGTGTCTGGAAAAATACATAAGAAACTGGTAATGTAATTGCCTTTGGGGAAAGCAACTGGGTGGCAGGGTGAAATGGAGATAATTTTTTATTGCACACATTTTGTACTTTTAATTTTTTTACCATGGTCATGTAATAAACTATTAAAAACATAATTTAATTAAGGAAAAAAATCTAATTTTGCATTATTATTGACCTTCTAGGGATTCATGTAATTTGAGAAATTGAATGAAAACAATTTTACACGCATGAAATTCAGCTTTCTTAGTCTATACATCCTGAGTGATTTGCCTTTTTCAGTAACAGAATCCTTTGCTATACCAGCTTGTTAAACGAATGCCAAATCAAGAGTAAAATTTCCATCTGTATTCCATAGTGTTTTAGCCATGCTGCAAAAGCAAAACCTGTAGGTAAAACAAAGAAAATTATCACCTTGAAGCTAGGTAACAGGTAACCCAGAAGTCCGGTCAAGCATAAAATTACAGCTACAAACAGCCCTGCAGAGAACATCTCAGGAGGGCGGCTGCTGGGTTTTTGTTGTTATTGTTGTTTTCATCTTTCTTGGCCAAAGGAAGCAGGTGTTAAGAAAGCTCAACCACAGCTCCTGAACTCTTTGAGATTTACAGAGCTCTGTCACCTGGGGTAAGACTGCCATTCTCCCAGGTTTTCTTCCTGTCCAAGAAAACTGACATGCTGTTTTTCATGGTATTTTCAAACTGGAAGATCGAGACAGAAACTTTGGTCATCAGGAATGGAGAGATTGCCCAATGAAATGACAGAATTGATCATTAGGATGCTTGTTACTCAAAAAGCCAATTTTTTAAAGAAGGATGTATTAAAATTATTCCAGCATGCTAATGTGACACACTCGTCTGCTGCCTAATAGCAGGTGTTGCTACTAGCAGAGGAAGCCTTGTTCTAAGAATTATTCTAGAGGGCCAGAAAGAACAGGTATTGCTCCACCCGGGTAAACGCTGACTCAACTCTGTAGGGCTGGCGCGCTCTTTCCTCACCTGACCCCTCCTGCCAGGCACAACTGAGATCCAGAAATAACAGGATTAGCGAGAGAAGGGGAAATATGCAGGACGGTGGCGATGGGTATGCACGAAGGAGTGCCAAGCAGTTTTAATCGTTAATGTTCTTCGTCTATTGCTAGAGAAAATGTCTTTCCTTGGAGGAGGCATTGGCACGAGTTACTATAAACTCCCTCTGAATCTCAAGACTTCTGGGACGCCGATTCCGCTCCTGGCCTGGGGCAGGGCGTGGGAGCTTGGAAGCCAGCGCTGCGCTCCCTGTGGGAAGCGATCGCCGCCTCCGTCAACTCGCGCCTGGGCACTCAGCCCCTCCCGTTTCAGGGCGCCGCCTCCCCGGATGGCAAACCCTATAAAGTGGCGGCGAATAAGGTTCCTCCTGCTGCTCTCGGTTTAGTCCAACTCCAAGATCAACGATATCCCGCGACCCCCGGAGCATCGCGTGCAGGAGCCATGGCGCGGGAGCTATACTACGAGGAGTTTGCCCGGGCGGGCAAGCAGGCGGGGCTGCAGGTCTGGAGGATTGAGAAGCTGGAGCTGGTGCCCGTGCCCCAGAGCGCTCACGGCGACTTCTACGTCGGGGATGCCTACCTGGTGCTGCACACGGCCAAGACAAGCCGAGGCTTCACCTACCGCCTGCACTTCTGGCTCGGTAAGGGACGGCGGGCGGCGGGACCCCGACGCGCCAAGGCCGGCGAGGGGAGGACGTAGGGGTCTGAGATTTGCAGGCGTGGGAGTAAAGGGGACCGCAAACTGAGCTAGACTGGAGACCTGTCGCTCCACTCGCGCCCTCACGGGGCTGCCCTTTGGGGCCGGCCACTTTCTCCCTACCGAAGTCAACTTGCCGGCTGCAAACGCGGGGCTCAGGCGTTGTCCGCAATTGACTTACCTCGCAGGCTTTCACCTTTGCCAGGTGTAGTTCCTGGACTTTGGTGCTGGTGACTCTGGCTTCTTCCCCATTCACCTTCAAGTATCCAAACGCCACTCTTGTCCAGGGGCGCTGCCTCAGCGCACACCGTCTCTGGCCAAGCCCCGCTCACCTTCCGACAAACTCAGTCCTGCTTTCCCTGTCGGGATGGAGAGGAAGTCATAAAGTCTGGGGGCATCTGCCTCCGCTAGGGAGAAGTCTTTTTGTTTTTCTTCACACATTATTTTTATTTGTTGGTTTCGGGCACTGGCTTATTTTCTCTATGATTGCGGGAATTATTGTTCTGGGCCTCTTTAAAACAGGATTCTGCCCGCACCATGCTGCTTGTAGGTAGACAAAAACTCCGCTTCATTAGGAAGCTGGCGTCCTCAGGTGGAAGCAAGAAAAAAATACAGATATTTTATATATAAATAAATAGCTCTATATGGGTATTTCATATATTTATGTAGATAGACTGCTTTATTGTTATTATTTATTATTTATTTTAGCAAGGACACAAGATGGAACAGAAACGACTCCTTCAGCAGTAGTAATTATTTTGAGCTGCATTCGTGCCAGGCTGTCAGGACACTGGGCCTTGTGTGTTCTTTTTCCACCTTCTACTTTTACTCATAAACATCCTGAATGTCCAGCCTCTCCCCAGGAGGTCTTGTGCCAGTGGGCACACCCTGTCTAACAACATGCCTATTCTCTGAGCCTTTTTGCCTTCTTTTAAAACTAGCTAGCCTGCCCAGTACTCGTGTTTGTTTAGTTTTATCCCTGAGCTTAGGAGGAAAACACACAAAACCACACACACATATACATTTTTAAGTCCCTGAAAGCCAACACTGTAATTTCTAACATTTGAAGATTTTAAGAAACAAAATAGTAGAAAACATTGAATAGTGACTGTCTAAACATTGGCAAACACCTGGAACAGACATTTGAGAAATGAGAAATGAAAAATACGTAGATGAAGATAAGACTTTTAATTATACCATTTGGAGTCAAAAATTTGTGTTAGCTTGAGGAGGCAGAGAAGGCTCAGCCTGAGTTCTAAACACATTTTGGCTTCTTGTTGCATTGCTGCTATTCCTATTATAATGTTGTAATACACAGTCGTCTGTTTGTATTTTCTGCCAGAAAACACTGAAACTTTTATAACCCATGTTCAAGAATGAATGATGCCAGATAGAATAATGATGTCCTTACAGAGGGCTTTCCACGCAGAACTTAAATCTAGTATGAATGAATGTGTTTGAAATGCCACATTTGCCATTTGAGTAAATTAAAATGTGAAAATAATTCCATATCTTACTGTAGACAGCAGTTAAGTTTGACTTTGTCAGATGACCACAAGGGAGATTTGAACACAATTGTTTAATTCTATACATTTTTATCCAAGTTGACCTCTTAACTACTATGTTTTGTAGGGTTTACAGATTCACCTTATTCACTTAATTATCTACTTAATTATCCACTTGGTGCCCATAAATTTCAAAAATATAATAGAAAATGGTTTGGGCAGAAACATTTATAATCTTAAAGACATGCTAAAACTGAAGTCAATAACATGTTAATAACAAGCGAATTCATTCAGTAATTATTCAATATGGCCAGTACTGTACAAGGCACTTGTGGATATGAATAATTAATGAAACTTCTCTAAAAGTTGATCACCTCAAAGGTGCAAAAAGACAAAAAGTGATATAACACAGGTAGAATGTGATAGTTACTGTGAAAGCACAAAGTGTCTGTGGTTATTGGGAAACAGAAGCCTTTAGAGAAAAAAAAAGAATGAGAGTACTTGGAAGTGTTTTTGTGTCAAGAGAGAATCATGGAGAGAAAAAAAGCTTCAAGTAAAATAGTCAACAGGACCTTCAGATGGGATTGCCCAACAGCTCTTCCTACTTCAGTTCCCTAAGAAGACAGAATTTCATCCAAAATAGTGTAGTCTAAGACCTAAATTAGGATGAATCCATGAGGATTCATCAGAGAGACAGATTGAGAGAAAGTCACAGGAGAGAGAGCTGAACTTCCAGGGGAAAAGAATGTTTGGTTAAAGGAAATCAGCTGGAAGAAAGAGAAACTAAAGTTAAACTGAGATGAAAAAAGGTGCATAGCATAGAAATGAAGAAACAGGCCAAATGGGAGGCAAAAAGGGGAAACAGGAAGAAGTTGGACCTAAAACAAGAGAGAACAGAGGGGGAGAGTCGTCTTTCATGGTCTCTTTCTCAGTGTTTCCATAACACTTGGCATATCTCAGATTATTTTATTGTATTAACATTACATGCTTAAATGTATTAACATCATATGCTTAAATGTAATGAAAGTAAAAATTTATTGCAAAGAACTTAAATGTTATTGCATTAGCCCTTCTTTAAAAACATTTCAGCTTTGCACCTAGCGGTTTAAATGCATCCATTCACCTTCTGTTTGTAGTTCCTTATAGCACCAAATCAATGGGTAGGTCCAGATAGTAAAACTGCTCCCTGTCACATCCCTAACCTAAGCTACAAACACTTATCCTCACTCTTTCTCTTTGCCAGTTTTAAACTTTACACAAATATATTTTAAAGCAGTATACATTTATGTTATAAGTGGGCTGTACCAGGCCTTGTGCAATGCCCTGGGAATCCAAAGGATTGGATTACAATATATGATACAAAGAACTTATACGAAGGACTGGCTAGGATGCTGAGAAACTGGATCATTTACATTGCTGGAGCATGGGGGTGGGTACATGCAATGGTACAGCACTCTGGAAAAGAGTTTAGTAGTTTCTTACAAAACCAAATATACTACTACCATATGAGTCAGTAATTGCATTCATAGGTATTTATTCCAGAAAAATGAAGTTTTGTATTCACATAAAAACTTGTACCTGAATATCCACAGCAGTTTAATTTGAATAAACAAACACTAGAATCAGCCCAGATGCTTTTCAACAGGTGACTGGTTAAACAAGTTGTACATCTGTACCAACTAATACTACTCAGCAGTAAAAAGGAACAAACTATTGATACATACAACAACTTGGATGAAGCTCCAGGGAATCATGCTGAGTGAAAAACCCCAAGAGGCTTTATACTGTATGATCCCATTTATATAAAATTTTTGAAATGACAAAATTTTAGATTTGGCATTGCTGTTGGTTACAGATAGGGTGAAGAGGGGATGATGTGGGCAGGAGAAGAGTGTATTATAAAAGGGCAACTTGAAGGATGTTTTTGGTGGAACTATACAGCATCTTGATTGCGATAGCAGATGTATGAATTTACACATGTGATAAAATTTTATAGAACTAAATGCACACACACACGAGTACAAGTAAAACTGAGAAAATACGAACAAAATAGGTGGATTATATCAATGCCAATATCTTGGTTGTGGTATTCAGTGCTATACTTTATTATATGTTAGTATATTAAGCCATACCGTAATTTTACAAAGTTGCCACTACTGGGGGAAATTGGGTCTATTGGTCTGTGTCTATCCTTCAATAGTACCAATCTGTTTTAATCACGTTAGCTATATAGTAAACCTTAGTATCAGGTAGAGTGATTCCTCCCACTTTACGCTTGTTTGTCAAGATTATTTTAGCTATTCCAGGGCCTGCGCCTCACTATATAAATTTTGCAATAAGCGTGTATATATCTATAATAAACCTTACTGTGATTTTGATAAGAATAACATTAGGCCTATAGATCAATTTGTGAAGGATTGACATCGTTATTATGTGGAGTCTTAAAATCCATGAACACTAAGCGTTTACATTTACTTAGGTCTTCCTTGATATTTTGCATGCCATTTTGTAATTTTCAGCATACAGATCCTGTACATGTTTTTAAACTATATGCCTGAGTATTTCAGTTTCTTTGGAGTGACTGTCAATAGCATTGCGCCTTTAATTTCAGTTTCAGCATGTTCATTGTTTCTATATAGAAATGTGACTGATTTTTTGTGTTACTGATGAATCTTGTATCCTGCTAATTTGCTCAATGTACTTTTTATTTCTAGGAGAGTTTTTTTTTTTTTTGGATAGGTCTCTTAGAGTTCACTATGTAAACAATATAGTTGTCTCTAAATAGAGACCTTTTTATTTCTTCCTATTCAATTTGTATGCCTTTTTTTTCTTTTTCTTACTTTATTTCAGTGGTTAGAACTTGCTGTACTATGTTGAATAAGAGTGGTGAGAGTGCACACCCATTTTCTGGATTTTATGGGAAAAACATTCAGTCTTTTACTGTTCAGCATTGTTAGCTCTATGTTTTTTGTTGACTCTATCGTTTGAAGGTGTTCCTCTCTATTCCTAATTTGACTTATTTTATTTTATCATGAATGGCTGTTGGAGTAACCTAGTTTTAAACCTCTATTTTTATCTACAAAATCATTACATCCACAAAATACTTATAGAAATTTGTAGGTTGTACAGAAGTCTAACATAATATAAAACAACATGGCACAACATAGTGTAACAGAACATAAAAGACACCGGTAAAATCAGTGTAGGGAAACAACAAATGGAAATCATAAGCAGATTCATAGGGGAAAACTAAATTGATTCTTAAGCAGACTTTATACACAAAGTTCATAAGTTTCTAAACACTTTCTGGAATTCCATCATGCTACAACTGGGTTTGATTCTAATTTTCACATCCAAAGGCTGACATTGGCTTCATCAAGGCTGTCAATCTCATTCAGGCATCCTGTTTTATTCATACAGATGTTCCCTGGCCAACCACATTACATAAGCATCAGCAAATGATAGGATAATTTAATTAACTTACTTTCAGTTCATTCATTAACTTCATACCTGTCCATTTACATCTACCTAAAGAGATTCAGGTTTCAACTTGTAGTCAGGTAAGGATGTTTATGTCAAATACATCATGTTTAACACTTTTGATGTTAACCTTGATTCCAAGGTATCTCTTAAAGCATCTCTCTTAAAGCATCATAAAAATCTACATCTGCATCTTTATGGTATTCTCAGTTAGGGTTCGGATTCCAAATCGGCAGAAGAATGACACCAGAGTCCTTTCAGATTGCAAAATTGCCGGTGTGTCAAATACTTAACTTTGACCACAGCAAGTTCACAAAATTGTTATCACGTCAAGTAATCTTCTAGCTACTGAGTTGTTTTTTTGTTGTTGTTGTTGTTTTTTCCCCTCAGAAGATACTTGGTATATGGGTCTCCTTTGAGAGTAAGAGGGGACTTGTAAGGAAATCTGATTCTTTGTTTAATATAGCTGACTGATTTCCCTTCTTCAACTTTGGTGAATACTCTCAATTAGGGTTGTTCATGTGAACTATTAAATTATTACAGCTCCTAAGCTTTTATGCATCAGTTATCCATGGAAGAAATTAACATACCTTGTCACTATAAAATTGTGCCGCTAATGAGAGCCTGAGTACAAAAAAATACCCACAAGTGTACTGGAGTTTTTGAGAACCTGTGCTTCAGAGTCACACAAACCCACATCTGGTCCTTTTCTCCCAAAAGTTGCTTTATGACCTCAGAAAAGTTACCCAGCCAATCTAAGCCTCCATTTTCTCTGTTCCAATCTAGTAGAAAATAGGTTCTGCTTTATGAGGTTGCTTGAAGATTAAATGAGATCATCCATGTAAAACACTGGCGTAGTGTCCGGCCCACAGGGGTAGTATAAATGTATAATGTGGGCTATTATTATTTCTAGAGTCATTTAAGATTTTTATTACAGCTTGGATGTAGTAAAGAGTTTGAAGTGTTTTCCATAAAATGTGAGTGCCCCTCCTGACTGTCCATACTGTAACCTTTATGTACACTACAGACACTGGTTCTTAGGAATTGTTTTGACCTTAGTGAAGTTACCTGGATGTGATGTGTATTGCAATTGTGAAAATTAAATGTATGTTTTATGTAAAATACCTGGAACAATACCAAGTACATTAACACTTAATAAATGTTAGTATGCTGCTTCCTTTGCTCTTCCTTTCCTCCAGAGGTCATTATTTCATTCAAACAAAACCAATCAGATAGTGAAGTAGGGAAAAAGACCAAAAAATAGGGGTAAAATTAAATTATATTCATTTTCCCATTGTAAAAACCACTTATTTAATTATGGCTCATGATGTTCATGTTTCTCACAAACATCAATTAACATATTGACATATCATAAAACCAAAGATTTATCCTAATAAAGGCTAAACCACTTGTCAAATGTTTTCATAGTCTGATCTTATTGACCTTACCAAATTAATGCTTACTTAAATCTCATTGGAATAGATTGTTTTATCTTCTTGAGCAACTTCACACAACAGTGCTTCTTTTTAAAATTTTTAAAGGAATTGGAAAAAGCAGAAACAAAAATAGGCCAGGCACGGTGGCTCACACCTGTAATCCCCAACAATTTAGGAGGCCAAAGCCAGAGGACTGCTTGAGGCCAGGAGTTTGAGACCAGCCTGGGCAACATATGGAGACCTTTTCCCTACAAAACTCTTTTTTGAGAATTAGCAAAGCATGGTGGCATGCACCTGTAGTCCAAGCTGCTGGTGAGACTGAGGCAGGAGGATCACTTAAGCCCCGGAGTTTGGGGTCATGGTGAGCTATGATTATGCCATTGCATTCCAGGCTTAGCAACTGAGCAACGCCCTCTCTCAAAAAAAAAAAAAATAGACTAAAAAAATTGTTAATTATTAGCAAAATAACGTATTACATACACTATTTTAGCTAAAAGATCTTTCTGTAGAAGACTGTTTTATTGATACATAATTGAAATGAAAATTTCTGACTTCTTTCATATCAGAAACTCTGCCTTAATCCTTTTTCTTGCTTGATAATTGAGGTGCTGTTGTTCACTGTTTTAGGAAAGGAGTGTTCCCAGGATGAAAGCACAGCTGCTGCCATCTTCACTGTTCAGATGGATGACTATTTGGGTGGCAAGCCAGTGCAGAATAGAGAACTTCAAGGATATGAGTCTAATGACTTCGTTAGCTATTTCAAAGGTGGTCTGAAATACAAGGTAAGCAGCTCCCTCAGTTTCCATTATGAATCCCTTTCTCCTCTTGTCCATCCATACCTCCTGTCTTCATAGAATGACAGTTCGTTGAGGGCAGGAGTTTTTGTTTTATCTGTTTTTGTTTTAATCTGTTTTGTTCATGGATATATCCCCAGTACCTGCTGGATACAAAGTAGGTGTTCAATAAATGTTTGTGAAACGTGTGGTACAATATGTGAAATATTGTGACAATTTAATTTGATAGGTTAATTTTTTAAAAGAGCTTTCAGTTGTGTCTTCACAAGATACCTTTTTAATATTTTGTAGCTATTTCAACATTTAAATTTTGGTAATTTGGGTCTTAAAAGTTTTCGTTTTTGCTCTTCTAGAGAATCTCTGAAGTTTCTGCAAGTAACCTAAGCCTTCAAAATCTCAATTGTTCTGGAATATATTAATACAGTATTTATAATAATTATAATTTTAGTAACTGTAAAGAACTATACATGTATTTCCAAAATAGTGTGGTTTGATTTTAGAAGGGATGCAGATGAAAATTTTGAGCTTAAAATTCTGCAGGTAAATTACACACACGCACATATACAATTTATGCACACTGGTCTGAAACACTGATCAATTGGCTTTACTTCTGAAAATAAATAAGAACAAATAGTTAAATGGTTCTGTCCCTTTAAGGCAGCCTTCAGTATAGGACAGGTTTGGTTTTTTTTGGGGTTTTTTTTTTTTTGGCATCCTCCTAGTTAGCTCTCCAGACTGGCCCTCCCTTCACCATTCCTGCCACTCACCCCTCCACACGTGTTCAGTTAAAGTGTGAGGAATACCCTCCCCAGACAAACATCACAGATTTCCGAAATCAAACACGCTCTAGCAAGTGTTCTGCACACCCCACTGCCCCGCCCTGTGAGCATGCTACCCTAGTGAAGACCTGAAACCTTAGAGCTGCACTACAATTCTGACTGTAATACTAAGTCCAGTTACTAAGATGGCAAGGTTTATTTATACTTTTACCTGTTCAGAGTCTTGGTTGAATATTTTGTGATACTATTGAGATCAGAACAAAACACTTATACATTATAGGTTCTCTTATGTCTCTTGAAATCATTATTTTATTCTAGGCTATGAACTACCCTAAATACAAAACTATTACCTCTCATTTTATTTGATTCACAAGAGCTCCTACAGTTTATGACAAATGATACTGAAACTTCCTTTATGTCAGTGAACTCAACATTTTAAATAAATTGAGTCTTGTAGTTACTAAAAGCAGGTGCTGTGACACCGTCCTAGTTATGAACCCATTTCTGCCACATATGACTTGTTTGCTTTAGGGAAAATACTGAGCTTTCTGTGCTCAGTTTCCCCAAACAATGAATATTATAACAGTTTCCTCATACAGGTGTTGTATTAAGGAATAAATTAAATAATAAAGTAACGGTAGTCGAGCGTGGTGGCTCATGCCTGTAATCCCAACACTTTGAGAGGCCAAAGCAGATGGATCACCTGAGGTCAGAAATTTGAGACCAGCCTGACCAATATGGTGAAACTCCCTCTACTAAAAATACAAAATTTAACTGGGCGTAGTGACATGCGCCTGTAACCCTAGCTACTAGGGAAGCTGAGGCAGGAGAATTGCTTGAACCCAGGAGGCAGAGTTTGCAGTGAGCCAAGGTCGTGCCATTGCACTCCAGCCTGGGAGACATGAGTGAAACTCCGTCTCAAAACAGGAGTACATAGATGAAAACTTGTATTTATTTAATTATATAATACTTAGTTTATTCAACCAAGAAATGTAGCAGTTGTTGTAAAATTATGGACTGGGAAATCATTGTATATATATATTTTTTTTAATTTGAGGTTTTAATTGTCCTGAAATTAACATTTAATCTATACCAACTTTTATTGGAGATCGGTGGAAATTTAAAGTCAATGGAAAGGAATGTGCTAATGACAAATTAGCTCTAATTTTCCATGCCATTATTATAGAGGTTTTTGATCTATCAATGACAGTTTTGTTTATACTGTAGCTCAGTTATTCACATATAATTAATTATAATTAATAGTAGAAATAAATATATGGTTCATATCACTTAATTAGAAAAAATGAAAAGGTAAAAGATCATTGCAAATAATATAAGAAGATGTAGTTGATACAGTTAATATTTTTCTTTAATTCAGTGTGATTGTATTTCATTTTATTTTTTTTTTTTTGGTTGGGGATATACAGTCAAGATATTGCATCTCTCCTAGCTTACAGCAAAAACACTCAGGCCTAGCATATTTATTAATAGTAAGAACTGTTTACCAGAAAATAAAGAAGACATTTGATTACTTTAAATGTAAAAACAAGGTCCATACATAAGATCAACCCATTCCTGGCCAGCACTCAACAACCATCTCTGTCCCAACCCTGTACCAGTGTGAACTTTTGGGTGCCTTCTTCTCTGGCTGCTGTCATCTGTACGTGTTACTTCTGACCCTCCTCTAGCCACCTGTCACCTTCTTCCCTGAAATCTTTGCCTTCTTGCTCATTAATGATTTGGGGATCATTAGTGTCCAAAGGACAAGAGCTATGGCTTCTTCTTTTTGTTTTTGCAGCAGCGTTTTATACACTGAAGGTGCTCAGTAAATACTTGCAGTTGTCAATTGAATGGTTAAAACTGAAAGAATAAAGAGACCAAACAAATACAATCTGTTGATTACCAAGGGGTTCTCTCTTGTTTTATGGAATAGGTGGCTATTTTAACTTGGCCTGACAGGTACAGTTTTGGCACAAACACCAGCAGTATTATTGTGCTTTGCTTTGTCTAGGTAGACACCTCATCAGTTTTCTCTTTGTTTTTTGTGTGTCTGTCTTCCCTCATTTATCAGGCTGGAGGCGTGGCATCTGGATTAAATCATGTTCTTACGAACGACCTGACAGCCAGGAGGCTCCTACATGTGAAGGGTCGTAGAGTGGTGAGAGCCACAGAAGTTCCCCTTAGCTGGGACAGTTTCAACAAGGGTGACTGCTTCATCATTGACCTTGGCACCGTAAGTTTCATATACACACATCGATGTCTAAAGAAAAGTGAATTGCTTTCAGATCAAATCATATGTACATGCCATTGAAAAGAATCACTTTTTCTACACACCAGAAAGGGGCCACGTTTATGTGAGCTGAGTAATTGCCAAGTATTTAAATGATGCATGAAGTGAGACTTCAAAGTTTTTATTTTCTTTGATAGGTTTAGAATAGTGATTTAGTTCTTCCTACCATAGAACAGAAATTGACTAATTTTTAATACATTTCCCCTTCTCTCTGAACAAGAGCTTCCTCTAATTATTTTTGTCTCTAATTGTGCATGGGAAAACATAGCTTGAGGGGGAAACTGGTTCCCCCAGCAACAAAAGGTTCTAGAATATAATATGGACATAAGATGAATCTAAACAGCCACCTAAAGAATTTTAAAGACATATTTTGACATACATATATAAACACACCATGCCATTTCACACTTTTCAATTAGCACAAGTACAAATATCAAGTATCATCTTAATGGCATGGGCAATGGTATATTATACCTGACTTATGTTTTCTTCCTGGAAAAGACACTCCTCTAATGTCAGGTATACTTATTAATCATTATTGTCATGACAAAGAAGCATTATTGCAAGACCCTTTGCTAGACCCTAGAAGGTAGAATATAAGTTGTGTCTTTAAAACTTTGTGAAGTTTTTATAATAGAAATAAAGAGCATTTCCCTCCACTGAAAAGCCATGTGCAAAAGCAATGAAAGCAAGAAAGCACAGAACTTATAAGGATCTCCTCTTCCTGCTTTTCATTATCATCATTTTCATCACACCATACATCTCAACATTCTAATTATCATTCCTAACATTTCTGGGCCAAACGTTGTAACAGAGTCATGAGCTGACCTGAATTGCTTCAGTTAGCATGAGGCTTGTCTATGGAATTTGCTCAAGGTTGCAAAGTCAGTAAATGGTGAAGGCAGGAATAGACTCTCAGCATATCTGATGCTCAACGAAGCATTTTGTTTTATTGCATGTACTTGGGCAGTATTTTGGGATAAAGCAGTAGACAGAAGCCCAAAGAGCTTATTCCATCTCCATAGAGGAGGGACACAAAAGATTCTGAAAATAGAGTTACAAAGTTCTGTTTAATCAATATTAATTTAACAACAGTACAGAGATTAAATGTACTAAGGTTATACATTATTTAGAAAATGACCCCAAGATATAAATTGCATCACTTTCTTTAAGTGAGCGTGCATCTATAGTTTTATTACTACTTATACATAATCCAACTGTCTTGGATCATACCAGCTTGTGTGCAAAGTTGAGGTCACAATAATATAAATGCCCAAAGTACAATTCTTAATATTACACGTAGACATCTACACCCTAAATGGCAGTACTTTTGCCCTGAATCTCACAATACATTTCATGGGAAAGTCCTTTTCAACTTCAATAGCTAATTCATTCTCCTAACAGATTTAAGTCCTGACTCTCAGATCTAGGCAGAATACACATACTGTTCCACCCTTTCATTCTCCCCTACTGCCGCCACCCCCTACACTATAAATAAAGAAATAAATAACTCTTGCACATAAATGTCTACAGCCACACAGTTCCAAAAGCAATTGCAGCATTCAGTCTCTCAAACCTTATGCACAATAATTTTCTATCTCAACTTTCATCTCCACCACTTGCACTCTAAAGCCCTTTATAAGTGCTTTTGAAAATAAAATGGCATTTTTATTAGAAAAAGGAGACCCCAGTTCTCATTCCAGTTGCTGTACTCTGAGGTTCTCATCTGTAAAAGTAAATATTTGATTAGGTGATCGCGAGGGTTCCTTAACCAGAAGAGCGCTTCCTAGTGATAATGTAATTAATTACTGCCATTACTTGAAAGTATTTCTTTTCTTAAAAAAAAATTGTTATATATAATGTAATTTCTATGTAAATATAATAATCTATTCAGTTGTCACGAATAGCTTCCAATTCAGCTTTCTAACTATCTGCTATGATACTGGGCAACTCATTAATGTCTCTGAGCCTTAACTTCCTCATTTGTTTTTACATCTTGACTCTGATTTCTGATACCACTTTTATCCTTAGCTGACTATGATTCAGTCTCATCTGACACACAGTCACATCTGGGAAATGGCAGTTATCATCCCAGTTTCAAAAGGGGAAACAAAAGCCTTACGCCTTAGAAGGTATGTGCAAGTCACTCCACATTCATGCCAGTTGCGTGATGACCTAGGATGGGTCCTGGGTTTTTCTATTCCTACTTTACATTTTTTTCACCACACTAAGCTAACTTGGTAGTATATTAGATAGTATAGCCTGGTAATAGAATGTCTTGTGACAGTTTCAGAATCTGCTGAATTCAGAACTGATGATGCCTAATCTGCTGAGATTCCACTGAAAGCAGTAGTATTCACTAAATCATTTATTATTTTGTGGAACAAATACAGAGTTTCCACTATGGGCCAGGTAGTTGGATGTGGTGGTAGACAGGTTGTAGTTCTTGTACCGTATACTCTCTTCCCATAGTCAACCTGTGGGAGTATGGGCTACAAATCCAGGTTCACGTAATAGGGACAGAGTCTCTATTATAAAGTTCCAGGGCATTCATCTATTTAATAGTAAATTATTTTTATTTTATATAGTTAATTATCTTTAATAACTTTCAAGTTCCCTTCTCCCATGCCTTGTAAAAGAGATATTTGGAATGAGAGATATTTGTTGCAGAGGTACTGGTGCTTGGTTATCAATTATATTCCGGAATTTTCCTATACTCAAAAGGGATACCCTGGTGAGAATCAAGCACCAGATTCCTACATAATCTACAGCAAATACCTCCAGGATCTGTGTTTGTGTTATTAACCTTTAGCCAGTTGGTATGTTGCCAAAAGTTTCTGAATGGTGATAAGATCTTGAACTACCTTGGCAACTTTATTTTGGGGTGTGTCAGTAAACAAAGAAATACACGTAGCTAAACTTTTCTGTACCATAATATTTTAATAGTAGTCATTGCGCTAGTTATTTAAAGACAACCTTCTGCATCAGAGAGCCTAAAAGGATGCCAGTGCAGTTTCTTCAAGTTTGTATTGTGACCCAGGTATGAAAAACTTAGGTTAAACATCCAGTTATCACCCAGCTAAGGCCACCTGGCCAAAACTAAGGTTATGGATATAACCTAAATCCCATACCTTGATCATATATCAGAGAAATCAGCTTTTTTGATCAACAGTCACTATTATTAATATGTTATTCCCTATCTCTTAGAAACATTTGTCCTTTTATTGAATTTTAAATTATAGTAAATATTCCCGGACATTACAATATAACCTCCTCAGCCTGAGGCATGAGATAGTAAAATTATCAGTTTAGCCAGTTTGAAAGTGAAGAACATCATCAATATTTTGGAGAATGATTTAGACTCATTGTCTCATATTTAGCATATTTTTAGAAAATAACATGAAATGTGGCTAGATCTTACCAATTTACAGAGTCATTGGAAAAACACTTTTGAACAATGTATTTTAAAGTTGGTGAATTTATTAGTCATGATTTTCCCACTATTTTTAAAGATATGAAGTATTTTTAGAAATTAGTAAACTTACATCTGAAAATACTGTAAAATACTACTAGTAACTGCAGAATGTGAATGATAGTGGAAGAAAAGCCCATATTCTTAAGATTTGGAGTCTGGGGCTAACTCTTGGAAAGATATGTCACAGTCAGCCACTAGTGAAGAATTCGATTTCCCAGGAGTAGGAATTCCTGCGGTGAGCTGCTGATCCTGATGTTCCCCATGTTCTGTTTCCTTGCTGTTTGGTCAGTGATGCAACTTTACCCTGTTCTCCTCACTATTTATAATCGATCATGCCCTCTCCCATTGTTCAGTCATGCTGCTTTGAAAAAACAGTCTCCACTTCCTCATTTACCAGTCAGTCTTTAACCCACAGTCCGACTTTCACTCCCACAGTTCCTCGGAAACTGTTCTTGTTATGGGCATCGATGACCCCTGCTAAATCCGGTGGACACCGTGACATTATGCGCGTGATTCTTGTGTTGCAACCCACACTTTTGACTTTTCCCAGCTTCTCCAGCCTCACTCCTCCCCTGGCTTCCTTGTTTTTCTCCCTCTCAGGCCACTCTTGTTCTTCTTTGCATGGCCTGCCCACACCTTCAAGTGCTTTTTTAAAGGATTTTAATTATTTTCTCTTCTTTTATACATTCTTCCTAAGCAAACTCATCCCCACCCAGAGCTTCAACTACTACCCATGAGTCAATCTAAACTTTAAATCTAACTCAGACCTCTTGCCTGAGCTCCAAATCAGTATTTCAGATATTTCATGTTATGTGTGTCATAAGAACCTCAAACTCAACACATCTAGAAAGTGATTTCTTCTCTAATTGCCTTTATCTTATTAATGGAGCCACCACTCACTCAGGTTTTCAAAGCCAAAATCCAGGAGTCATCCTGACTTCTCCCAAGTGCTCCACATTCATTTAATCGCTATCCTAGCCTATTCTACCTTCTGATTATCTCTTGAATCTTTCCTGTTCTCTTCATTGCTGTTGATACTGTCTTAGTACCCAGTGCCTGACACATTCCTTCAAGTCACCAGACTTTTGCTTTTGCAGATGGATTCCTTTCCTAGAATACTCGCCTCTTATTTGGCACCTTTCTCCAGCAGGCATCCAATATTTTCTCATCCTTTGATATCCACGTCAGATATTGTCTTCTTCATAGTTTGTTTCCTGACCTTTTCTTCTGCTTCCACTGTCCAGTGTCCCAGCCCTTTAGGGTCAGATTTAGACTTAACTTTCCTGTCATTATGCAGAGACTTGCTTCTCAGCCTTTTTTATATTGCTTGTCTATTTACTTATCAGCCTTCCTCACTCACTGTGTTTCTAAAATATAAAGCCTACAACTTATAGTCACTCAACAAATGTTTCAACAAATGTATATCTATCCAGCATAAAGAATATGGCTCATGCAGTCACATGTCTAGAGTGTTTTTTTATTCATTTATAACTCAACTGGACCCTATTCTCAAGCTCCTATTTCCCCAGAAGTTTTAAAAATAATTTTGATTTATTGAAATAAATTTTGAATGGCCAGTAAGAAAATGATAAAATGCTGAACATCACTAATTATCAGGAAAATGGAAAGCAAAACCACTATGAGATATCATCTTATCCCAGTTAGAATGACTGTCATCAAAAACACACACAGAAAAAACAAATGCTCATGAGGATGCAGAGAAAAAGGAACTCTTATACGCTGTGGTAAGGTAAATTACTACAGCCATTATGAAAAACATTATGGAAGTTTCTCAAAAAAAATAAAAATAGAACTACCATATGATCCAGCAATCCCACTACTGGGTATTTATCTAAAGGAAGGGACATTAGTATATCAAAGGGATACGCATGCCCCTATGTTTATTGCATCACTATTCACAATAGCAGACATATGGAATCAACATAAATATCCATAAACAGATGAATAAAGAAAATGTGATATACACACAATGGAACAATAATCAGCCATAAAATAAAGAATGGAATCCTTCCATTTGCACCAACATGGATGAATCTGGAGGATATTATGTTAAGCAAAGCAAGTCAGGCACAGAAAGATAAACACTTCATCTTCTCACTCAAATGCAGGGACTTAAAAAATGAGCTTATAGATCTAGAGAGTAGAATTGTGGTTATGAGAGATTGGGAAGGGTAGGGGTAGGGGAGGATAGGGAGAGGTTAATTAACAGATACAAAATTATAGCAAGATAGGAGGAATAAGTTCTGTTCTACCGTTCTATAGTGCTATGTGGTGAATACAGTTAACAATAATTTATTGTCTATTTTTTCAAAGCTAGAAAAGGATTTCGAGTGTTCCCAGTACAAATAAGTGATAACTATTTGAGGTGATTGATGTGCTAATTACTCTGATTTGATCATTACACACTTTATACTTGTATCAAAATATCACTCTGTAGCCAATAAATATGTACAATTCTTACATGTCAACTAAAAATAAAAGGGAATAAAGGTGAATTTTGTTAGCCATTAAAGCAGTTTGAACTTATCCTACCCATCCTCTTTTCCATCCCTCAGGAGTAGGGGACATATATGTGATATTGTGGCCTGGGGGTGGGGAGTGAGGATGAGGATGGATGTGTGAATCTGGTTTGTAGTCATCAGTCCTCACTAATCTATAACCTTCATTGAGGTATAGTCATTCCATTCATTCCAGTGATTCTTGAGCTTTCGGCTTTGGCCTCTGTTCCCAAGACATTTGCTAGGGAATATCCATAGCCTCATTTTAGTCATCTGATGTCATGGCCACATATCACTACAACACCCTTTTTGGTTCTGTCAGCCACTACTGCACTCTTCTCAGGAACTCTGCTTTGTTTTTCCCAGACTACCCTGGAATTGTGGGACACTGTATCCTCATCGTACCAGTGCCCCTTGGCCCAATGGCTTGGATGCTACCCTCAGTCATTTCTGCTCTAATGCTTAGGCTCGTGGATGGGTGTAGGACAAATCAATTGGAAGGGAAGTGTGCTGGGCTCTTCTCAAAGATTCATTGCTTTGGGTTAGATTTCCTACTTTTTTCAGTCTTCTTTTTTACTTTTTGAACCAGGCAAACTAGTCTTACACCACCTCACATTCTTGCTTACTCTGTGGTTCCTGCAAAATACACCCCAGCCCCTAAGACCAACACTGTACTGCTTACGACGCAAGACCAGCTTTCGAAACAGCATCCTCACTTACTCCTGGCCAAAAAGCTGTAGCAAAATCAAGTTTCTTTTAAATTAAAACTATGTTAGCTTTCAGACTTTTGTCTCTGCTATTACTTAAAAATGCTCATTTTAAAACTAAAGACTGAACCAAATCTTCTCTGTTCTGGATAAATTTTTCCTTACCCCCAAAGTAATGCATACCACTAGATTTATAAGAGGAGAGCCTTGAGGCAACAAGAATGGGTAAGGGGAAAGGTACACCAAATATTAGATCTCTAAAATGTACCCTGAAGTAAAAGTAGGGATGAATGGCATTTATTCTGTGCCTAGTGTGTGCTGAGTGAATAGAATTGTAAGGGTAAACAGCAGATAGGCTTTGACCTTCAGGTACTGTCAAATGCTGGGAGGCATAGACACATACACAAGTAAGAGGATGACAAGGTAAAATGTGAGACATGCAGGAGGAAAGGTGTAAACACATTATAATTGGAGAATGGATGAGGGCGCTGTAAGGTTAGCCTAGAGAAAGGACGAGAGAGAGACCCAAGGTCAGGCGAGTAAGTTTACTAACCTGCCAGGCTGCTTCACCACAGTCAGAGGAGGCAGCCCTGAGCTTACAAAATGAGGGTTTTATACGGGGGAGAGAGACCCTGGGGTTGCTTATTGGTTAACCTTACCACACATCGTCTCGTGACCAGGTTACAATACAGGAATTTACAAGAGGGTGTAACTTAGGTTTATCCACGTTTCTCGTGACCTCCCCCATGCCGCCCGCAGGGCTGTAAGCAAGTCTGGTGACCTTGCTGTAGCGCCTAGATAAGGGTCCAGGAACGCAGCTGCAGAGTATTCAGGGTAAGGGTCAGCTGTATCGGGTGGGGCGGGGTGGGGAGGGGTTCTGGTGCAGCTTGTTCCTAACATTCCAGCCTTTTAATAGGTAATAGAAGAGGGGCGCCGTTGTCCTCTGGCTGCTTCTTGCTGGATAGGGGCGATGGTTGGGGGGAGTGGCTGGGTAGTAGGGACTGCCGTTCCTGGAGCTGTCGGTGTTCTCGGAGTAGCATCATGTCTTGTACTGTTCCATGGGTGAAGGTTCTAACATGGTCCTGTAAAAACTGGGTAAAGAGATGTAAGAGACATGGGCCAAGTGCTAAATGGAGGAAGAGGGTAATGGTAGGGCCTAGGAAGGGCAGTAGCCAGGGTGCCCAGGAGTTACGAAATCACCTGGGCCAGGAATCTGAAAGGCGCTGCCTGATTTCAGAAGCTTTTTTTTTTTTTTTTTTTGAGACGGAGTCTTGCTCTGTCGCCCAGGCTGGAGTGCAGTGGCGCAATCTCGGCTCACTGCAAGCTCCGCCTCCCGGGTTCACGCCACACGCCATTTTCCTGCCTCAGCCTCCCGAGTAGCTGGGACTACAGGCGCCCGCCACCACGCCCGGCTAATTTTTTCTATGTTTAGTAGAGACGGGCTTTCACCGTGTTAGCCAAGATGGTCTCGATCTCCTGACCTCATGATCCGCCCGCCTCGGCCTCCCAAAGATCTGGGATTACAGGCGTGAGCCACTGCACCCGGCCAGAAGCCTTTTCATTTATTCGTCGAGCATGTCTTGTACTAGTCCTGACTGGTTAGTATAGAAACAGCACTCCTCTTCTAAAAAGATACACAGTCCGCCTTTCTCGGCAGTGAGGAGATCTAAACCTTGATGGTTTTGAAGTGTCACTGCTGCTTAAAGAGTCTTTTGGAATTGGAGAGCAGGTCTGTTTGGAATTGGAGACCCCTTCGTGGGGTTTTGGGAGGGCCTGGTTGGCTTGTTGGCAGAGGAGATGGCGGATGAGGGTGAGTGTTGGGAGGTATTCTAGCTGAGAGTTAGAAGGGGGCCTGTTTTGTAAGAGAAGAGGGCGTCCGTATATTAACTCAAATGGACTGAGGAAGGAGGGTGCTTTTGGACTGGCTCTAATGCTGTCCAGTGCTATGGGCAAAAGGGAGGTCCATGGTTTTTGGACTTCAAGAGTGAGTTTGGTTAACTGAGCCTTAAGGATCCCATTTGCCCTTTCGACTTTTTCGGATGTCTTGGGCCAGCATAGGATATGGAGACACCACTGGATGCCGAGGGACTGAGAAACCTGTTGAGTGATTTGGGAGATGAAGCTAGGGGCCATTGTCTGATTGTATGGAGCCAGGGAGACCAAATCTAGGGATGATTTCTGTTACAAGAATTTGGGAGACTTCTGTGGCCTTTTCTGAAGAGGTAGGAAATGCTTCTACCCATCCAGAGAAGGTGTCTATAAGAGTAAGAATACATTTTGTCCTCTTGATGGGATGCATTTGGGTGAAGTCTATTTGCAAGTCCTCACCTGGGAGTGTTCCTCTGAGCTGATGTGTAGGGATGGAGGGAGAGTGGAGGGCCCCTTGGGAGGAAGTCACAGAGCATATAGGACAGTTTGAGGTTATGTCTCTTAGTGAGGTGAATAGATGGGGGAAGGAGAAATAGAGTGAAGGAGTAGGTGTGGGGGCGCACACTGATATGGAAGGATTGGTGAAGAGATGTCAGAATTTCTTTGGTCTGCTCTTAGGGGAGGACAAGCTTTTGATTTTTGACTATCCAGTCCCCTTGAAAGGAGGCTCCTTGCTGTAGTAGCAAAGCTTTCTCGGTGGGAGAGTTCTTTGGTTGGATTGTTGGGGTAACAAGAAGGAGAGGGGCAGAGGCAGAAGAAAGGGAGGCTTCTTTTGCTGCCTCATCGGCCTTTCTGTTGCCTCTTGAGATTTCATCTGAACCTGTTTGAACCTTCAGGTTTCATCTGAACCAGTATAACTCCTGCTTTAGCTGGGAGGTGTGTGGCCTGAAGGAGTTAATAAATAAGGGGGCCATTAGTGATAGGGGTTCCTTTGGCAGTAAGGAGTCCTCTCTTTTGCCAGATAGCAGCATGGGAACGAGGAATGTGATAGGCATATTTGGAGTCTGTATAAATGTTGACTCGTTTGCCTTTGGAAAGTGTTAGGGCCCTGGTGAGAGCTATGAGTTCTGCTTTTTGGGAGGAGGATCCTGGCTTCAATTACTTGGTCAAGGGAAACAACTGCATATCCAGCAATTTGGGGGTAGCCGGTGGGCCCGGAAGAGGAGCCATCTGTGAATAGTTGGTCATCCGGGTTGGTGAGAGGCTCGGAGGAAATGTTTGGGAAACGTGGCTGTACCTGGTCCAGGATATTGGTGCAAAAATGAGTAGAAAGGGAAGAGGATACGGGGAGCAAGGATGCTGGGTTGAGGGGAGCACTTCTGGCAAGACTGAATTTGGGATTTTTTATAAAGAGGGTGTGGAGTAATTGAATCCTGGAAGGAGGAAGGGAGCTTAATGCTTGGGAGGAGAGGAGATCTTGTAGATTATGAGAACTGTGGACGGTGGTATTCTGGCTGAAAATTAGTTTCCTGCTTTCTAGAGCTAAGCTGGCCACCGCTTCTAGTGCTTTAAAGCAGGTTGGCCACCCTTTGACTGTGTTATCTAGTTGTTTAGAGAAGTAAGCTACAGGGGCAAAGGAAGGAGGATTTCCTTTCTGTTGTCCTAAGACACCGAGGGCTGTTCCTCAGCTTTCGGCAGTATAGAGAGTGAAAGGTTGGGAGATAACAGGTAAGGACGGAGCTGACACAGTGACAAGAGCAGTTTGGAGTTTGTGGAAGCTGGGGAGTATGTTATGTGTGGGGTTTAGAGGTTCATTGGGAGGGCCTTTGGCCACTTCATAGAGGGGACGAGCTAGGAGGGCAAAGTTGGAAATCCATATTCTAAAGAAGCCTGCTAGCCCTAGGAAGGAAAGGATTTCGCTTTTGGAGGAGGGTGGGGGTAGATTTTCTATTAATGCTGCCCCGGCTGGAGTCATAGCCTGGGCCCCAGGGGAAAGTTGAATTCCTAAGTAAGTCACCATGGAGATGGAGAGTTGGGCCTTGGAGGGGGAGACCCTATACCCTTTGATAGCGAGAAAGTTTAAGAGAGCAGTGGCCATGTGAGTTTGAGAGTCTTTTAGAGAGGGGCTGCAAAGAAGAAGGTCGTCCATGTATTGAAGAAGATGACTGGGAGACAGGTATAAGGAAGGGAGGTCTCAGGCTAGAGCTTGTCCGAAGAAATGAGGGCTATCCCTGAAGCCCTGAGGGAGGACAGTCCATGTGAGTTGTTGTGACTGGAGGGTGTCAGAGTCAGTCCAGGTGAAAGCAAATAGGTTTTGGGAATCAGGGTGTAGGGAAATGGTAAAGAAGGCATCCTTCAGGTCAATTGCAGTGTAGAGGGTGGTGTTGGCAGGGATGAGAGAGAGAAGTGTATAGGGGTTATGGACTATGGGATGAATAGGGAGGACAGCTTGATTGATGGCTCAGAGGTCGTGAACGAGTGGGTATGAGCCATCAGACTTTTTAACAGGGAGGATAGGGGTGTTATATGGAGAGTGTGTTGGTCTAAGAAGACCGCATGAGCAGAGCTTGTTTACGATGGGCTGTAGGCCCTTTTGGTGGGTTAGAGCAATGGGGTATTGAGGAACGCTGGGAAATTTGGAAGGGTCTTTTAACTGGATTTTGGTGGGGTCATGATGAGCAGCTATGGAAGGGTTAATGAGAGAGGCAGGAAGTGGGTACTGGGGAGAGGGGTCAGGAGCCAGACTGGCAAAGAAGAGCAGGAGGGGACTCTAGTTAAGGGGGGCAAGAAAAGGTGATAGAAGCTTTGACTTTGGCTAAAAGGTCTCAGCCTAGAATGGCGGTGGGGCAACGAGGCATGATAAGGAAAGAGTGTGAGAAAACGGCATCAAACAGGGAAAAAGTAAGAGGTCTGGTGGCAAGTGGACAAGAGATGAGTCTATCAACCCCCACAACTGAGACTTGAGAGGGATGAGTGGGTCTTGAGAACTCAGGCAAAGCTGAGTGGGTGGCCCCACTATCAATTAAAAAAGAGATCGGCTTACCCGCTACTAGTAGAGTTACCCTGGGCTCCGATGCAGTGATGGCAGTGGGGGCCGGGGGCCGGGGCCCAGGGGCCCTGGGCCTCATCAGTCTTCAGTGGCTAGGCCAAGGAGCTGTGAGAGTGCAAGTGATTCTTCACTTTTTGTCTTGTTGAAGGGATGGTGGCTCTGAGGAGCATGCTTGTCTGCCCATCTGTTGAGAGGACAATCAGACTTCCAGTGCCCATCTGCTGGCAGACTAGGCAAGGGCTCTTCGGCACTCATGGGTGGGGACATGCCCACATCCAGTGGCCTTCTTTGCTGCACTTAAAACAAGGCCCAGGAGGGTTGCTGCAATCGGGTCTTTTGTGCCCTTGGGTACTATGGCTAGGCTGACAGATAGCCACTGCTAGAAGCTGGTATTTAGCACGATCTCTTTGGGCTTTATCTAATTTATTTTGCTCATCTCTGTTATTAAAGACTTTGAAAGCCAGGTTAAGGAGGTCTTGTTGTGGGGTTTGAGAGACATCTTCAGCCTTTTTAAGTTTGTGCCGGATATCAGGGGCAGATTGGGAAATAAAATGGGTATTAAGAACAATAGTTCCTTCTCAGGAGGCGGGGTCGATGCGGGTATATTTTTGGAGAGCTTCTGTAAGGCGGGAAAGAGATTGGGCAGGATTTTCATCTGCCTTTTGGGAAATGTCTTTAAGTTTTTCAAAATTTACAGCCTATGGGCAGCTTTGTTAAGGCCTGCAATGAGGCAAGTAATCATATGGCTACAGTACGCTGGGCCAGGGTCTGTGGGTTGGTATTCCCAGGAAGGCTCTTCCCAGGGAACAGCAGCAGCTCCTACGGGCTTAGTAGGATCCTGCCGATGAAGATCGTCGGCATATGCTTGTGCTGCGAGCCACACTCTTTCCTTCTCTTCTGGAAGGAGGGTAGAAGAGAGGATAAAGTAGAGATCATGCCAAGTGAGTTCATAAGATTGAGTAAGATATTTAAATTCTTTGATAAAAGTATCGGGATCAGAGGAGAAGGACCCGAGACGTTCTTCAATCTGTAAGAGATCGTAGAAGGAGAAAGGGACGTGGACACGGACGATCCCCTCGGCTCCTGCTACTTCCCAGAGAGGAAGCAAGGGAGCTGGTTGCTGAGCACGTTGGGCCCGAGAGCGGGTGAGGGGAGGAGGCAGAGAGGACTCAGAGTCAGAAGCAGGTTGGTTAGAGAGATGGGGGGAGAGGGGTAGAGCCGGAGCAGGGACATACGGTGGAGGATCATGATGCTCTGGTGGAGGATCACGATGCTGTCGGGGAGGGAGAAAATCCACCGGGTCAAAGGAAGAGGAGTCATCGGCTGGGTCTGTGGGTGGGGTGGTGGGAGATGAGTCAGGTTTTGAGCTGGTGAGTAGGATTTGGAAAGTAGAGCAGGACTGGCAGAGAGAAGGGCAGTTACGGAGAATGAAGAAAGCCTGAACATAAGGAATCTCAGACCATTTCTCATTGCGATGGCAAAAGTTGTCTAAGTCTCTAAGTATATTGAAATTGAAAGTGCCATTTTCGGGCCATTGGGAGCCATTGTCCAATTGGTATTGAGGCCATACAGTATTGCAGTAAAAGATAAGCCTCTTAGAACGGATCTCTGAACGGAGGCCGAGAGACTTGCGATTGCGGAGGAGACACCCAAGGGGGGTGGTCTTGGGAGGGGTAGACTGAGAGGCTCCCATAGTGAATGGAGGAGGTGAGGGTAGAGGAAGAAGAGACCACAGATGACAAGGACGAGAGGGGGGCCCCTGTCTCGCGGGCCTTGTATGGAATAGAGGAGGTAGCCACCGAGTCAGGCGTCCCTGAAATGGAGGAACCAGAGGCCTGGAGGCCAAAGGAAGCCCTTGGCCCAAGGTTGGGTCTTTTGGGAGTGAAGAGACGGTCAAGGGTTCCGGGTAATAGGCAAAAGTCTCTCTTACTCACCCTTCGCAGAGGCTCTGATGGTGGATGAAGTCGCCAACAATGGGAGAATTCTGGGAGATCCTTAGGGTCTTCAGCAGGTTCGGGAAGGGGAGGTTGGCTAGGTAAGGGATGATAGGAGAGAGAGAGAGAGAGAGTCCTCTAAGGATGCCCAGCCAGAGCCTATCCCCTTCCTGGGTTTTGGCATCAAAATGAAGGTTAGCCAAGAGAAAGGATGAGAGAGAGACCCAAGGTCAGGCGAGTAAGCTTATTATCCTGCTGAGCTGCTCCACCACAGTCAGAGGAGGCAGCACTGAGCTTACAGAATGAGGGGTTTATATGGGGGAGAGAGACCCTGGGGTTGTTTGTCAGTTAACTTTACCACATATCATCTTGTGACCAGGTTTCAATATAGGAATTTACAAGAAGGCGTAACTTAGGTTTATCCACATTTCTCGTGACCTCCCCCATGCCGCCCGTAGGGCTGTAAGCAAGTCTGGTGACCTTGCTGTAGGCCTAGATAAGGGTCCAGGAATGCAGCTGCAGAGTATTTGGGGTAAGAGTCAGCTGCATTGGGGTGAGGGGAGGGGTCCTGGGGCAGATTGTTCCTAACATTCCAGCCTTTTAATAGGTAATAGAAGAGGGGCACCATTGTCATCTGGCTGCTTCTTGCTGGATAGGGGCAATGGTTGAGGGGAGAGGAGCAGGCACTAGGAAAGACAACTCTTAAGATGTTATGATTTGTACTTTAATACTCAGCCATAGTTTCACATTAGAATCATTTGGAAAAGTTTTTTAAAATACTGGTAACTGTGACTTGACCCCTGAAGATTCTGATTTTAAAGTTTTGGAATTTGGTGTTTGGACTTCTTAAGACTCCTTCCCTCCAGGACACCATAATATAATGTACACTGAATGTTGAAAATCACTTCAAGAAAATGTCTAAAGGTGCTGGGCAGTTCAGGGTCATATTGTTACCAGTGGAAGGCATCCACATTACTAGTGGCAAGTCCATATGGGTCTGCAGCAACCTCAATTCTTATCTCCTCAGAAGAAAGAATTCGACTGAGGGGCATAAGGCAGAGAAAGAGACCAAGACAAGTTTCAGAGCAGGAGTGGAAGTTTGTTTTTAAAGGGCTTAGAACAGGAAGGAAAGGAAAGGAACGTATGCTTGGAAGAGACCCAAGCAGGCACCAAAGTCAAGCGTAGTGTTTACTTTGATCCTAGGACTTTATAGATTCCTTTCCCATGATTCTTCCCTTAGGATGGGCTGCCTGAATGTGCAGTGCCCTCCTTACCCTTAGGAGGTGAGCACATGCGGTGTGTCTAGGAAGTCGTACACATGCCCACCTGAGGCTTTCTTCCTTTCCAGTGGTGTGTCCCCAGAAGGTCATACACCACTATGTTGTCTCTTCATGCACATCCCCAAGAAGTTGCTTCTCCCTGCCGTCTGCGTTCAATTAAGTGCAATAGGTGTGGACCATCAGGAAATGGCCTCCCTGACGTCTGCGTTCACTTTAGTGCAACAGGTGTGGACCTTCAGGAAATGGCCTCTTTCTGGTGCCAGCTGCCAATTTATCACTTTTAGAGAGGCAATGTGATCATTGCCGAACCATCAGCTGACATTCCTAGTGGTTGGGGGAGGGCCCTCTCCTGCCCTACTCATGCCTGCGTAACTACCTGTAACAATACGCATGAAGAAGCGGTAACTCTTGATGTTGATTGAGCAGTTGAGTCACCAACTTAGGTGGCTGGCAGAAATGCTTTTTGTTAAAGTATGACTGTAAGCCTTTTTTTTTTTTTTTTTTTTTTTTTGGTTTGGCAAACATTTTGACTGGTAAGAGAATATAATTTCACCTGTGCTCACTGGTGCTATGCAAAGATCCCTCCCAAAACTGTTCATCTGGTCCTGGTGAGTGGCATCACTACCAGCAACCAAGCTAGAATTGTCCAAGTCATTTTCCTTTTCCCTGTCCCTCTACTGCACAGCCAAATGGCATTATTGACCAATCCTATAGGCTTAGACCTTCTAAATATTTATTTCTCTTCTCTCTATCACCACTGATCTGCCCTAATTCAAATGTAGTTGTTTCCTTTCTGGCCACCAAGCCTTCAGTGGCCCTGCACACCACTCCATTCATCTTGCGTCCTTCATTCAGAAGTTGTTTGAAAAACACACACAATATCTTTCAATACATATGTAACTGAATGATATTGAGTTGAGTTGGCTTTGAGGAGACAACAAAATAGATATAAAGAAACATTTGTTTATTGAAAAACGAGATAAGTCATATTTTAAACTTTTAAAATAAAAAAGGTTCCTGGAGTTATCTCACAAATCATTATTTTTAAACTATACTTAGAGAACCTCTAGGCTAAAGATACATCTTAATGAATTTCTATATTTGGGTAACTAGATCTAAGGGAAAGCTAAACACAGGAAAGACAAAGCCAATAGATGCCAGGAAGAGGAAGAAGTCTGGCCTCACATTCTCCTTTAATGAAATTTTAGATGTATTTAGAATAATAACTTAGAAAAGGACAAAAGAGTAGCAAGCCTATGCTGAATTCTTTGCACATGTTGAGTCAACATCACATAGGCTGTTTTGGGTGCTCCTTTAAACACAGCCTCTGAAATCTTGCTTTTCCTCAAGGGCACCATTGAGCATTGTTTTATTTTTGCCCTTATTTTCTGTCCTCAAATGATGTCTGGCTGCACTTGTTAACTCACCACATAGTTTTAAAGAAATTTTAGAAACCTCTGATTTTCAAGACCAATAATAGGACTCCCCTCCCCAAATGTGGTTGTTTCTATAAATATAACTTGCTTGCTCTTATTTCTTGTAAATAGTGGACCAGACTAACTGCCAGTAACAGATTGTATTTATAGTCTTATTTCTTCCTTTTCCAATTGTGCAGAATAATGTTGTTTTTCTTTAATAGTTTGTGTATTAAGAGTTAATTATAGTTTCACAAACTTCTGCTAGAGGATGTTCATATACAATATGTACATCAGCTTTCTGCCAGAATTTAAGTGGATTTCATTCCAAATTATTTATAAATGGATAATTTCATATTTACAGGGCTTTTTTTTAACATTGCTTCCCTAGAGAAATATGATAGTGTTGAGTTGTTAAATGCCTTAGGATCTTAGATGGTGAAATAGTTGCCCCTGAAACTGTTTGCTTTACAATTTTCAGTGTCTAGCATACTTAAATCAAGTCAACGAATGGTTTTTAAACTAAATCCTGTTAAAGCATTATCCATAAATCACTGTTACTCTGTTCTTTTTCAAGGTGCACTTATTTCATATTGTTCAAACACACATGTTTTACAATCAATTTGTACAGTTAACACAATTATAGTGGTCCTGAGGTGACGTACATCTTCAGCTTAGGAAGATAACAGGATTAAGAGATTAAAGTAAGACAGGCACAAGAAATTATAAGAGTATTATTTGGGAAGTGATAAATGTCCATGAAATCTTCACATTTATGTTCCTCTGCCGTGGCTCCAGCTGGTCCTTTCGTTCGGGGCCCCTGACTTCCCGCAACAGTTTCTTTTGTTTTTATATGCCATGTTCAAATATTTCTGTAGTATAGATTCCTATAAATGGAATTTCTTGACATTAAAAGCACATTTAATATTTTTTTTTTTTTTGAGACGGAGTCTCGCTCTGTCCCCCAGGCTGGAGTGCAGTGGCACGATCTCCGCTCACTGCAAGGTCCGCCTCCTGGGTTCACGCCATTCTCCTGCCTCAGCCTCCCAAGTAGCTGGGATTACAGGCACCCACCACCACACCTGGCTAATTTTTTATATTTTTAGTAGAGACGGGGTTTCACCGTGTTAGCCAGGATGTTCTCGATCTCCTGACCTTGTGATCCACCCCCTCGGCCTCCCAAAGTGCTAGGATTACAGGCATGAGCCACCATGCCCGACCTTAATTTTTTTATAATGATGCTAAACCACCCTTAAAAAACCTGTGTCAGTTTATATCACCCAAATAGTGGGTGATAATGCCCATTCCCACAGCCCCTCCAGGTCTGGGTATTATTCAACTTCTCTTTCTTTCTTTTGACAAACAATGTTAATGGAGGAGATAATTTTTATTATTATTTTACATTTGTATCTGTATACCTTCCGGACATGATACTAAAATCTACAATCTAAAATATATAGTAGTTTAAATGGTAGCTAATATAATCTCTACAATATATCACACTGTTACTCTGTTTAGACTTTTTCATGTTTTGATGTTAAAGTTTAATTTTAACAGTTAAGTATCAAAATTTCCCTATGTATCATAATTTATATAACTATTATCCTATTCTTGAACAATTAATGCCTTTCCAGGGCCTCACCAATAAAATCACATAGCAATGAAAACCCTTATATGTGTGGGTTTTTTTCTCCTTTTATGAATAATTTATTAAAGTAAGTGTCAGATAGTGTTATTACTGGGACAATATCACTCTTTTTATGGCTCTTGATAAGAATTGTTAAATTGCTTTACATATATTAATTATCTTGATTTAGCCATTCCACAATGTATACATATATCAAAACATCATGTTATACACAATAAATACATACAACATGTATTTGTCAATTTAAAAACATGAATAGTTTTACAGAAGTGTTATATCAATGTTATCATCAAGAGTATCTCATTTTAACAGATTCTTGACTACTTTTCTGAAGAGTGATATATGTATTATTTCTAATTTAATCCATATGTTTACTTTTATAAATTGTAATTTATAGATTGTATACACAGAGAATGGTGATATATATATTTATATTTTCTATGCTTAAAAACTGCTTACTTTATAATGCTAACTGAAAGCAGCAGGATGCAGAATGAAGTATAACAATTATGTATACACCTCAACAATAGATAATTTAATTTTCCTTTTTCTTTCCTAATCAATCACAAGTATTACACTGAGGCTGAATGTCTTCCTCATATTCTTAGGGTCAACAGATCTGTCTCTTTCTTTTAGGAAATTTATCAGTGGTGTGGTTCCTCGTGCAACAAATATGAACGTCTGAAGGCAAACCAGGTAGCTACTGGCATTCGCTACAATGAAAGGAAAGGAAGGTCTGAACTAATTGTCGTGGAAGAAGGAAGTGAACCCTCAGAACTTATAGAGGTATTGTGACTCCTGTTGTTTGTTAAAGGGTTACCACTCCAAGTCGTGTGCGTGTGTGTGTGTGTGTGTGTGTGTGTGTAAGGCGACAGGGTGGGGAAGAAGGGGAAAGAGATTCAACACATTTTTCAATAGTGAGCCCAGCTACAATTAGTAAGAGGAAACAACAGGGTTCTAAGTGATGGAACTGGGAAAACAGAAAGTCATGACTCTCTCTCACCATTGGTGTCACTATCAAAGGAAGCCCTGGCCTTATCTTCTATAGTATATGAGGTGAAACAAATGAGTGACACTTCTGAACTTGACTATAAGAATGTATTTTGGAAGGAAGACAATATAATAGTTCTTTCATCTATTCATCTGGGCTTCTCAGGGTTTTACTTGTTTTTTTTTGTTTTTGTTTTTGAGACGGAGTCTTGCTCTGTGGCCCAGGCTGGAGTGCAGTGGCACGATCTCCACTCACTGCAAGCTCTGCCTCCCGGGTTCACGCCATTCTCCTGCCTCAGCCTCCCGAGTAGCTGGGACTACAGGCGCCCACCACCACACCTGGCTAATTTTTTGTGTTTTTGGTAGAGGCAGGGCTTCACCGTGTTAGCCAGTGGTCCTGATCCCCTGACCTTGTGATCTGCCCGCCTCGGCCTCCCAAAGTGCTGGGATTACAGGCGTGAGCCACCCCACCCAGCCTTCTCAGGGTTTTTTTCAAACATGGTGGTTGTCTTCAATTTTAAAATTAACAGTTGCAGGTTGAGTATCCCTTTTCCAAAGTGCATGGGACCAGAAGTGTTTCAGATTTTGAATTCCCGGGGTGTTGGAAATATTTGTATACACAAAATGATATATCTTGGGGATGGGAGTCAAGTCTAAACATGAAACTCATTTATGTTTCACATACACCTTACATGCACAGCCTGAAGATAAATTTATACAATATTTTAAATAATTTTGTGCATGAAACAAGATGTGTGTTAAGTACTTGTGGGTGGAATTTCCACTTGCAGCATAACGTCAGGACTCAAAAAGTTTCAGACTTTGGAGTATTTCTAATTTCAGATGTTTGGATTAGGGATGCTCAACCTGTATTTTGTTAAAAGAATTAAATAAAATCTTATACCAAGAGATTAAATATGCCAGTATTTAAAATATTTCAATCATTTTAAGCTAAGAATTACAGGCAACACACTTATGATTTTAGTGTAGTTCTTAAATTAATGTGAAAATTAAGTGTTCATGGCTCTATAGACCCTACATCATTTACTTAACAATTATATGAATCTTAGGCATTTGGTTGTGACCAAACTTTGTCTTTTAAGAGCACTGCAGTGACTACCTAAGTGCATATATTGTATATATTCCTTTAAATAAGATTATCAGTTAAGGAGTATAACTATATTAAGATGCCTTCATACGTATTCACAAATTAATTTCCATTTGTTCACACAACAAATATTTATTGTACTCCTGTGATGTGCCAGGCACTAAATGTTTGCACCAGTTGCTACTTCCTTGTACGAGCACTGTGTTCCATCGTGACTTTACAGAGCCCTGTCAAAATCTGTTGATATAATACCTTTTTGAAACTTCTGCGTTTAATAGTGGTAGGTGGTATCTCTGAGTTTTCATTTCTTTGATTTCCTGGAATATTATACATATTCCCCCAGTAATTTTAGATTTGCATTTAAATCTATCTAAAGGCTATCTCATAAACATTTTTAATATTTTTGACTTACAGAAATTTAATGCAGTAGTTACATGGTCCAGTGATAGCCTAAAAATCCAGTGATCAGAAATTATATGAAATAACTTTATGTATTGTAATGTCTTTAAACTTTATTGCTTTAATAATGCCCAGACACAGACTTTCACATTAATGATGTTTTGGAAATAATTTTAATTCAGCGGGGAAATTCTCATGGTATAATGCTAGGAGAAAAGACAGAATATAAAATTTTATATGCATTATACTAATATATAATATGTGTATATAGCTCTGTATTCATACATATGTACATACCTAGAAAAATGTGCTAAAATATTACCAGTATTACATCTTGGGATGTGGCTGCTTATTTTTCTTCTTCATTTGTCTTTGTTATAATTAACATATATGATTCATTTTATAATCAGAAAAAAAGGCCATTTAAAAAATTAAGATAAAATTAGGGATGGTTTTACTGGATTTTTACTGGTTAGAATAACATAGCTAATAAATCAGACTTTGAAAAGTATTCAAAACGAATTCTTGATCTTTTAATATTCTTTTAAGGCCTCTGTTCTAGAGATGGGATCAACCATGTAAGTCTTCTAACTTGGCATATTTGGAAGCAAAACTCTATAAATAAGATGTATTTCTAGTTGACTGTAACCCCTTGTCTCAATAGCTATGCTTGGATAGAATCAGACTCAGGAACAGGACTCGCCCTGTGAAGTGGTAAGAAGAGTGTTACATTAACTATCAGATATCACTCATGCTTCTCCAGGGTCACCCTTGGCCCAAAGCAAGTCTCCTGACTACTCATTGTCTCTGATTCCTCATTTGCAAAGTGAAGGGTTAGACAAAATGGCTTCTCTGGTCCATTTAGATTCTAATGATCTATGCTTCTACCTTACCTCTTGGGCAGCAACTGTGTTTAATTACCACTCATTTGCCACTTGTAGTCTGTTCCAGGAAGTGATGCTGCTGTGGCTGAGGGGCCTTGCTGTGCATGTACATACGTGGTGTCCTTGCTTATTGGATTTCATTCAATGTTTTGAAAAAGAAAGTGTAAACAGTCAATACATTACACTGTAAAATTAAAATAAGAAAATGCAAATGAAGAAAAACTGTGCAAAAATATAATTTGACTTTAAAATATTAGTGATAAGGATAAAGAGATATAATGCTTAAGATAAAATGTGATGTCTGTGTTTCCAAGACTCCTCAGTTTGGTTTTTAGAAAAATCCTACAAAGCACCCACTTTGTTTTCATTCAATACGTTCAGTGTCTATACTACATTTTATTTGACTGCTTTCACTCACACAATCAACTGAGATGAATTTTCAGAGAAAACCTTTATTAGATAAGGAAAAAAAAAAGCATTCAGTGGGCTTTCGTTTTTGGAAATGTAGTTTTGTAGCCTGATTACAAGAAAGAGTAATTATTTGATTAATTAATTGAACACCTATAACAAACTTGTTTGACTTCTAGGCTTTCTTAGTGTTGTAATGATAAGGATAGAATACAAAAAGCCCATGAACTTGGTTGGGAAGAATTACAACTTTATTTTCACTAACCTCATAACTGAAATACGGCCTTTCCTCCAATTGTGAAAGTAATAAGCAAACGTGAGTAGCAGAACAGTCCTGTGACTTTTCAGCTCCCATTATAGCTATTGTACACAACCTCAAAATACGTTTATGCTTATTGCTACTTGGTAATTATTATTGTTATTAGATCTTCTGCTCACTAGTATTTAATGAGTTAATGAAAAGCTCGTATATTACTTTACCAAACTTTAAAATATATGTATTTTGATATTTTAATAGTTGCATTTCAATGTAATTTATTTCCATTATAATACTTTGTATCTTCTTTTATGCATTTAGCAAATATTTTTCTTAGAAGGGAACTAATAGGTTTCAGAAGTGTTCCAAACCAGTCTATAGCACGCATGCACACATAAACACACACACACACACACACAGAGTATCCTTGTTTAAAATTTAAAAATGGCATTTCTTTTTCTGAGACTCTAGTGCAACTGTTGATTTTACTAGAGATGGAGTCTGAAAATCTAAGAATTTTTCAAATATATTTTAAATGTGACGTTTTATTTATTTATTTTTTTTTTGAGCTGGAGTCTTGCACTGTCACCCGGTCTAGAGTGCAGTGGTATGGTCTCGGCTCACTGCAGCCTCCGCCTTCCAGGTTCAAGTGATTCTCCTGCCTCAGCCTCCCAAGTAGCTGGGATTACAGGCACCCGCCACCACACCCAGCTAATTTTTTGCATTTTTAGTAGAGACAGGGTTTCACTCTGTTGGCCAGGCTGGTCTCAAATTCCTGCGTTGTGATCCGCCGGCTGTGGCCTCCCAAAGTGCTGAAATTACAGGCATGGGCCTCCGCGCCCGGCCTAAATTTGACCTTTTAAAAAATTCATTTCTAATGGGGTTCTTTTAAAATTATTAACTTTAAAAGCTTTGAAAGCCTGTCTGTGTGAAAGTTTGAAATGGCTTGAAAGCAAGGATATTTTAATCAATTAAATGAGCCTGTTTTCATTACTCTGTATTGAGTGCTGAATTTTTTGAACTTGTCTAAGACATTAAAGTGCTCAACACTGAAACTCAAACTTTTCTGAGAGTCTTTTGAAAAATTTATCTTTAGTTTGAAGTATTTCAGCTATTGATCACACTATTTTCACACAGTTTTTATATGGCTTATCTCCAGGATGACCATAAATTTATCCTCCATACAAAGCACATTGTAGAGTAAAAGGGGGCACTGAGGAGACAGGACACAACCATCATTAACAAGACTGTCTGGGGAAACAGGATGTGTGCCCACCCTCCTTTCTGCATCTTTAGTACTTTTAAAAGCCCATGTGCCTAAATAGGAAGACAATCCTGTAGGTGGAAAAAACTAAACTCTGTAACTAAAGTCAAATTCTACTCTGAGCTTGTTTTTGCTGCAAATATATTTACCATAAATGACTGCACATAAATTCTGTAAAGCTTTTTTCGTGATCTTTCTTCTTTTCATATTTAAAATAATCAGTGAATGTGAAGAAAAATTAAATATTTCACTAGCCCTAAGGTCCCAAACTTTATTCCTTGATTAATCATTTTGTAAACATTAGGAGGAAAGCAAAAAATAAAAACAGAAACAAAAACAAAACAAAAACCAACCAACCAAACAAAAAACCCAAGGAAAAAAATATCTATGTTTTATAGACTTTCATTAAGAAAAAAACCCAGCATCTGGTAGATATAAAAAGAATGAAGATGAAGAAGGGGCAAGTTGTTTGACACAACAACAATTTTTTTTATTCTGGAAAGACTTTTTAAATATAGTTTAATGAATTCGTTAAGCCTATAATCATTGTAAATGCTGGTGGTGAAATACTGGCAGTAAAAATACTGCAGGGATATGGTAGGCAGATGCTGTGTTGCTGAACTGTTGTTGAACTCTTGCTTTTATAAAAACGACTGTAAGGCTCTCTGGAAAGTCATACATGCAATGAATGTTTCAGATTTTTGACCTAAAAAAAAGAAAATCAGAATAACATATTATGTCTCCATTAATAACTGTTTATCAAGTGCAGGGTTGGTTCCCAACGAAGTTTGAAGACTCTGCTTACTTTATTGTCTGGTTGAGGAGATAAGCATGCACTAGAAAATAGTCAGAAAGTGTGGGAATAGAATCGTGAGGGTCTTCAGAGGCCAGAGAGCATGGTCTGAATAACACCACAATTTGTTGGAAGACTTTTCATGATGAAAATCCTATTTTAGACTTTATGATATTAGCATATAGTCTAGATTAAACTCCAAAGGTTCTCCCAAAATAGAAAATGTGTTCCTTTTGTTTTTATAAGTCATAATTCACAGTATGAAAACAAAAGAATGTATTCAGCCATTCTCATGGAAAGTTGATGGGATATTTACTCTATGCTGATCTGGCTGTCCTGTTAGTAAAAACTAGAGTTGAATAGTGAAGATAGTTCTTAAGTTATCTTTTAGAGATGTACTCTACAAAGCCTATTAAGGCAAAGAGTAAATTTGTAGCCATATTTGTTCAAAGTACTTTGCAAAATAAAATTTATATGTTATCAATACTAAGTTCCTTGAGGGCAGGCACTGCCTTTATATTTGTGTAGCCCTTACAGCTCTAACTCATTGCCCACTAGTATTTGGATAATTAAGACAATTAACTGTGAAATATATAGTTTCAGAAACTAAGTATGCTTGTTTTTCTGTTTTTTAGGGGATGGTACTGCTTTAAAAATTCCGTGTTTTAGGTGATATTGTTGATGTAGACATGAACAAAGTCATATGCTGATTAAAATAAGTTTTAAGACCAGCTAGATTTATATAGAAGGGCAGTTGGTACTTAGAAAGGATAATACAAATATTCTGCTCCTCTTCTTTTTTCAGGTGATAGTTAAAACCAGCCTCTCAAAAAACAACGAACAAGTCTTGAGCTTATTTATACTTAGTGCAATACTGTCCCACATATTAGGCAGATGGCATATACTCCAAGTGAAAGTGCTTCACACAGTAGGAAACATGTAGCTAGTATCTAAAACTCTTCATCTATGAATTAAAATGCATGTTACCTTATGTCCCTCTCAGGTCAGGTCATCACCCCTTTTAGAATCCAGCAGCCACAAAACTCCAATTCTTTTCTTGCCAGGACAGCATGTAACACTGCTGCCCACTGGCCTGGCTACCCTGATTGGCTGTTGCCTGCAATTCCAGTGCTGCCTCTTTGGGAACTGTTGGGGCCACCACTGCTCACTGCTCTGGACTAAAGGTGAATTTGCTCCGTGAACTCCAAGGATCTACACAGATGTAGTGCTTTATTATTGAGTCATCTAGTACATTTGTCTTATTCTTCCCCCAAACTTAATGTCAAAAGGCTGTGCACATTGCTAGTGCTTCCAAAGTTCTTTTAAATTTACAGAAATAGGAGTGATTTTTAAATTTTAATAATTTGATCATTGGAACATTCATACATTTCAGAATACAAAGTAAAAGATTACCAAATCAAATTGGAATTTGGAAGCTTAGGATTTTGTCAGCATTCCTTAAAGTTTTTCTGTGGAAATGTTTGTCCTGAGTTTACTGGACTTACATGGGTTTATATTTTAATATTTTAATGAAAATATAGTTGTACATTTAAATAAAGAATGACTGTTTTGAAAATGATACTACAGAGAGAGGAAAGAGCTTTATTTCTGGGGAGTGATCTTTGATTAGATAAATCAGTCATTCTCCATTTGTCTTTGTAGGGTTGTATCGAATGAACCAAAGAAGTACTAGTAATTGAAATAGGGAGCTTTGTGAAAATCCCCCTCACAACCACTTTGGAACAATATATTTAGCACTTTTGAAAGCATCTAAAGCTTTATAGGAAAATGATATCAATAGATATACAGCTAGGCTGGTGGTGCACATCTATAGTGCCAGCTATTTGGGAAGCTCTGATGGGAGGATTGCTTGAGTCCAGGAGTTCAAGGATGCTGTGAGCTATGATCATGCCCGTAAATAGCCGCTGCACTCCAGCCTGGGCAACATAAAGTGACTCTGTCTCTTAAAATAAAAAAAATAGATTAAGGTTGTTTTATGGGTTTGTAATACCCACACAAAAAATAACTCATTAAACTATTTTTCTGTTGCCCTCCTATTTTTTTTCATTCTAGTCGAAACCCTGTACTTTGTAAGAATGGAAATTTGAATTGTCTGAGTTATCAGTTGGGTCTAAATACTTGTGTGTTTTCCAAGTAGTTTTAGCTTCCTTATTTATCCTGCTTTTATTTTCCTATGACTTTTTGTAAGTCCTTGGGAAATTAAACAATGTCTTAAATATTTTGGAATCCCTCATTCATGTAGCATTGTGCCTGACACATAGGCACTGCTCATCAAGTATTTGTCATTTGATTGAAATAACATTATTATGAGAGTCACTGGGAAAGAGGAGGTCCATTTACCGACTTACCATTCAAAGATTTTTAAGTTAAAGGGAGATATATTTGCAACCCTCTCTAAATTAGTCCTGAGGCTACACTGCATATAGAGAAGAGATGAACTATCAGAGATACAAGCAAGTAGGAATCTTTCTTTTTCTCCTCTTTGCTGCATTGTAATTAATGCATTTTCTCCATTTTGCTTTACTGCAATAATACTTAGTACACTCCTGAAATCCAAAGTATTGCAGTGATAAGGAGTACCTGCCCCAAGGTTGCAACACTCTCTAGAACACTAGTGTTGCTCTAGCTATTTAGATCTACCATGTATTGATGGCTTACTGCTTGCCAAGCACTGTTCAAGACACTATTCATTTCTTGTTATTTAATTTAATGAATTTGTTGCTTGGATTTCTAGTATTGAATTTGGATACCCGTTTTGTTCCTCACCAATTCATCCAGTGGGGGAAGTTGAAATGTTCTGAACAAAGATAAGAAATTCATATAGTAACAGCTTATCATATGCTGCAATAAAGTGATAACATTTCACATAATCTCCCCCTTTGTCACACCGAAGTTCATCACGAAGAGTTGTAACCTTACAGACAAGGTACCACTGTTATATAATCCGTCCAAGTTAACACCACTTGGTAATCATCTCTGAATGAGGTAATTTTCCCTTTAGCTTGCAGCTGAAGTGAGGGAATATCAATAGACTCTGTAAATAGGATAATGCAGTTCCAAGACAGATGGATTTAATGGGTAGGACAGGGGAGAGGGATGGATCTTTGCCCCACAAGGTGTGTATCTGAATTGATAAGCGAATATAAATATTGAACTATAATGGCAGTTTCTGTTCTATCCTTTTAGTGTTCCACTTGTCACAATAGTGATAATATATTTTAAAAAAACTAACAGTCAGACTGTATTTTTTCAGTAATTTTAGGTCAAGTTCATCTTATCCTTTGTGCTAAGAATCAGCTAAACACAGATATAAAAGGGCCAGGTCTCTGATTCAGTGATTCATGATTTCTTGCATTCATTTTGTAAATTAGTTTTTAAGTATGTAATAATAAACAATAATATTTACTTTGTATCAGTTTCCTCTTACATATTGTGCTTAGAGTTAGCCAAGCCCAGATACGAAAATGTTAAATATGCAAGATTCAGCCATTCATATCTCCTTAGTATGTATTTGATAACAAGCATTTGTTTAATATCATGAGGAAATATGCTCACATATTCGAAAGAGCGTCCTTAAATGGTGGCCACCTGGATTGTGTTTCCAAGTACTGTTTTTCCAGAGCCTAGAATCACAGAGTGTTGGAACTGGGTTATACTGACAGCACTTGTATAAACTAGTGTTACTATATCAGAATTGCTATTATGTTTGCAGGGGTGTCTAGTGCATCACAATTTTTAGAATTACATTATTTTGAAAAAATGTATATGTAATAATATGTTTATTTAAAGGCTTTAAAGCGACTTTGTAAGGAAAGGATGTTTGTTCATGTAAATACAGTATTCTGCTCAGTGGAAACCAATAGGAAATTCTCAGCGTTAGATATCCCATAATCTACTAATCATGAAAAAGTTACTAACATGCTACTAAAATATATTAATATCTGTATGTAAACAAAAAAGCTTCATAGAACTATGTTGGTAAGTGAAGTCATATACCATGTATCACAGAGAAATTAAATATTAATGGTCTGCAATCTGCTGTCAAAAATACATCTTAACGATGTCTGATAGAGTGCATGTAGAGAAGACAAATATATTGATTAAAAACAGTTTTGAAACAAGGAGCAAATGCTCTACAACTGCATTGTGATATTCACTGTTATAGAAGAATATTGTTAGGGAATGGCACGACTTCTCTCATCTTGTATTCTGCAAGGGTAAATGTAGATGGCTCACTGGTAGGCTGAACTTTCTGTTTATTCCTTAATCTTTTTGTTACATTTTCTTGATAGCATACAAGTGCTTCTTCTTATTAACACAGGAATTAAATAATCTAGGAAATGGATTTTAATTGCTGCAAAAGAGCTAACAACTACTACCCTGACAAATATTCAGTGCTAACCATAGAAGAGGCACTCTTCTAGGGGCTTTACAGGATTTAATTCTTAAAACCCTTACTATGAAATGGAGACATTTTTTATTCCCTGTCTATGTTGTGTTCCTCCAAAAGTTGACTCTGAGACAGGGACTTGGGGGCAGGTTGTTATTTGAAAGGTGATCCTGAAAGCATCAAGTGGGAGTAAAGTGAGACAACATTTTGTTGACAGGTGTCTTACTGCAGTGAGCAACTGGGGTTGAGTCCCAAAGAGACCCTCAGGCATTAGCCCTCAGAAGGCTGAGTGGTTGCTGGGTCTAGCCAGTAATTCCCATCCCTCATTGCTTGAGCGTTGCTCCTTGGTTCTTAATGCCCCAGAACCTGCAGTCTGCCTTGTATTTGGACACAGTACAGCTCCATGGCTAGATAATGCCACCAGATAGAAAGCAAAAGACTTTGAACTTTAAGATACTATCTATAGACAGCTCCATGGCCAGATAATGCCACCATGTAGAGAGCAGAAGACTTAGAGCTTTAAGACACTATCTGCAAATGACCTCTAAGTTAGATCAAGGTGATATGGGCAGAGCACCAATAGCATCTGCTACATCCTTACTTTACAGATGAGGAAACTGAGTCTTAGAGAGGCTATGTAACTTGCTTAAGTAGAAATAAGAATAAGAAATCTGTGGATCACACCCAAACTATCTTTCTTACAGACACTGTGATCTTAAACATAGAGAGCAAGGGAAATCCCAACTGCTGTGAAGTTATTTTATAACTTCAAAAACTTTGCCAGAAATGTTTGATAATTATGCCTCATTTTATATATTCCATATAATAATTACTAGTTTTAATAGCACAGTGTTTGTACTTAGTGGACTGGTGATATGGTTTGGCTCTGTGTCCCCACCCAAATCTCATCTGTAATTGTAATCCCCACACATCAAGGGAGGGATCTGGTGGGAGGTGATTGGATCATGGTGGCAGTTTCACCCATGTTGTTCTCGAGCTAGTGAGGGAGTTCTCACAAGGTCTGATGGTTTTAAAGGTGGTAGTTTTTTCCTGTGTGTTCACTCTCTCTCTCCTGCTGCCATGTAAGATGTGCCTTGCTTCCCCTTCACCTTCTGCCATGATAGTAAGTTTCTTGAGGCATCCCCAGCCATGTGGAACAGTGAGTCAATTAAACCTTTTTTCTTCATTAATTACCCAGTATCAGGTATTTCTTTATAGCAGTGTGAAAATTGACTAATTCAACTGGCTTACCCCTTTGTTTTTTATCTCTTACCATTAGCATTCAGCCCTTCATCCAAATTACAGAGGCATTAGGTTCAGGGTAATTGGGGTACACATTTTTTTTTGGAAAAAATATACATTTTCTTAATGTATAACATAGAAGGCATGCAAATATTTTTAAGTGCCTCAGAGTACTTGAAAAGCCATTTTTGAGTTTGCTCAATTAAAATTTCGTGCTTGGAAATTTTCTGGATTATGTAGATAAAAAAGTTTTCCCAACTCCCTTGCCATTGAAACAAAACTTGGCCAAATTGAATGAAAAGTTATATATAAATCAGGTTTATGTACCTTCTCCTCAAAGGATAAGATGAGATAAAATTAAACAAGTTCATATAAATGTGTGTATACGTATATGTATATGGTGATACAGGGCAGTGAAAAAATACTCGAGGTTTAGCTCATGTTCTCATTATAGGGGTGCCCTATGTTCTTCTCCATTTCTCCCCTTATCCAACTTAGTTTTTTATCCAACTTAGAGTACCAGAGGGTGATCTTTTCCAAAGTCAGTGAAAATAAGCAAGAAGTTACTGAGACTAATAATGTTACCAGAGACACCGTAGTGAAGCCCCAGTCGTGAGAGGAGGAGAATGGTCTTTATGGACCCAGCAGTTTTGGGAAATGGGACCTAATAAGAGATGACTAGAGCCCTCATGAATAGTTTGACATTATTATTGCAGAAGTGGGTTATTTCTCGAGAGTGGGTTTATTATTATATAAAAGTGAGTTTGGCCCCTTCTTGCTCTCTTGCTCTCCACATTCTCTTGCCTTTCTTCCTTATACCATGAGATGAGGTAGCAAGAAGGCCTCACCAGATTCTGCTACCTTGATATTGGACTTCATAATGTGAGAAATAAATTTATTTTCTTTATAGATTACCTAATTTGTGGTATTCTGTTATAGCAACTCCAAACAGCTAAAACACTGCACTGAAAGTTAGTTCACCTAAAGCAGGGATCAAAGCTAACCTGTTAACCATTGTAGACTCAGCTCTTTCCCACAGAGCCAGAATATTATAGACACTCAAGAAATAAACCTTACATAACAGATATATCTTGCCTCACCAAAATAAGGTCATATGTACAAGACTATATGGGAAAATATGATGGAAACACAGAAGGAGGATCAGAGAATTCGTTTTATAATCAAGGACTAACGACATCATAGACACCACAATTGTGGACTTCAATGAAAGGAAGAGATTACTATACCGTATTCCTTTTTTTCAGCATTGTCACCTGCTCTTCTGCTGATTGCATAAAAGACTTTTCTCTAGGTTTTGCCTGGAGAGGGACATACAGATCTATATTCAATTTGTAGTTTAAATCTAAGATATAGTTTCTCCTGCCTTTTTTTCCCGTGACGGGAAATGTACCTTTTGACAGAGGTACATTACCAAGACATATAGACTGCTTTATAAAATCATTAGATCAGTACATGAACAAATAATAAAGTGTAAGTCCATGAGGAGGTGCGTGGCAAGAAGTCCAGTGGTAAAATCATTATGCAAAGGATTAGTCCAGTAATATGCAGGGTCGTATAAGACAGAAAGAGTAATGCTTTGACCAGGGAAAGATTTGACTCTGCATATATAAAGGTGAAGAAAGGGTACAGGATCTACCATTTGTTGAATTTTCACCATATGCTAGTCATAGTAATAATCACATGATAATTGAACCACATTATTTATTATACCATTTTAAATGTGGAAACGAGATTACAGAGACTCTTAGTAGTGGCTCCACCCAGCTCAGCCTGCCTGATCCTGCCAAATGAAAGGAGGTGTCAAAAAGACAATGGAGGAATGCATAGAAATTAGGAACCCCAAAGGCAAGTTTTGGAAGAGTTCATCCAAGCACTGATCAGACAGAAATGTCCAAAGTGGGTTTGAAGCCTTAGGGAAAAAGGTTTGGTGATGTCCAGAAAAGGCAAATGACCTGAAATCTTAATACCTGAGATTTGCCCCAGAGCAGCTCCCAGACCTCCAGGCCCTAATAATTTGTCCAGGGGAGATGTGTTCTAACAAGCTAATGTGAACCTCAGAAATGCTTGGCAGACCTATCCCAATGGTTGAGGTAGATAAACCAGGCTAGCAAAGCTGATGCCACGGAGCACTTGAATCACATCACCAAACCAGGCCTAGAAGGCTTTTCAAATATACAATGCATGGGCTCCAATCAGAATAAATAAATCCAAATTTCTAGAGATTGGATTCAGGCATTGGCATTCTTTTTTATATCAGCCCAGATGGTTCTAATATGCAGCCAGTGAAAACAACTGCTCTTGTCTAATAAGTTGGCATTCTGGCTTATGGCTTTTAATGACTTGTGATTTTGCTTTCTGTGTTATAGTAACTTAAGGTAACTTTCCATAATATAGTAACTTTTGGGGTAACTTTCTTCTGAGTTTGACCCTTCAACATCTATCCTCTAATACGCTGATATTCCAGGAATGCTGAAGCCCAGTCCTGCCTCATGATAAGTTCATGCAATGCGCTGCCACAGCATTCCCTGAGGCCTCTAGGGTTGCACTCTCCGTCTGGCATCCTCAAGACATGAGTGACTATTTAAGTTTATGTTTAAATTCCTTAAAATTAAATAAAATGTAAAATTCAGTTACTCAGTCACACTAGCCACATTTCAGGTACTCATTAGCTACAAATGGCTAGTGAGAACTGTGTTGGACAGCAAAGATGTGGAATATTTCATCATTGCAGAAATTTCTACTGGACAGCACTGCGCTATAGCTAAACCTCTTGCAGAGGCCCAGTTCACTTTGTCTTTTTATCCAAATATGCTTTCCTACCTCTAAAATACCTCACATGCTTTCCCTCCTCAAAAATACCTTTATCCATTCTTTAATATATGAAATCACCCTCTATTTTATTTATGAATAAAGGGATAAAGGTATTTTTGAGGCCATCACTGAGAGAGAGCAGCAGAGTAAATGTTGGAATCTTATATCTAGAGTGGGTGGAGCTGGCTAAATAAGACCACAGCATTCTCGGAATCACCGGTCATTTTATATCTCTGTGGATCTTCCCTATTATCAAATATTTGTCTTACCTAAGGCATAAAATGCCTTGCAGCAAGTAAATATACCATAACAACAAGGATTAGCTTCACTCTTACAATTTATTTCTGTGCTCCATATGTTACACTCTACTGATTGTTTCTCAGTTAAGGAAAAGAAGTAAGATACAGAATTTACTAATTAAAATGTTCATTCTTGGAACCTGTGAGCTGATTCTGTTTTTAGTGAAAATAAAAGCAGAGTCATCTACCCTAAAATGATTAAGGTGAGAAGAATGAAATGCCTCATTTTCTATATAAAGAGCTTTGAAGTAGAGGTTAGAAGGCCTGGGGTTTACATATTTGCTTTAATATTTATGAGACACGGATCTAAGGCAAAACTCCTAACTTCCTTCAGTCTTATTTTCTTAATCTATGAAGTTAAAGTAATCATGATACAGGTTCTGCCTCTCTCTCAGAGTTCTGCTGGGAGCACATAAGACCCTCAATGATAAATGCCTTTAGGACTTGGCACCAACTTGGCACATTTTCATCTACAGTGATATGTAGCTTTGAGTTATATATTGTGCTTCTTCCAGGTCATGCATAGTTATTGTTTTCTTATGATGCATTACAAATATTTATTCTAAAGTGGCCAAACATCTTGACTTTTTTGTATAACGAAGGGTAACCACATCTTGAGAACAAGACAGTGTAAATGTTGGAAGTTTTTATCCAAAGTAGGTAAAGTTGACTAAAAGGTAAAAAATAAATGAATAAATAAAAACAGATGTACATGCTGTGGAAAACTAAGGATTAAGAGAGTAAAAGAGTATAGCAATTGTTTCTTGGCTGCCTGATCCTTTTATCTGAAAATACAAATTTCCACATAAGCCTGCTTAAGTTTTAAAAAGAAAAGTTCACCTTGGATCATAGTAGGGAAAGAAATAAACAAACACCAAGGGTGGTCTTGAGACAGGTCATGAGAACCTAGAAACTCTGAAGCTGGTCGATTATTAATCTCCTAGCTAGCTATGGGGAAGGAATGGGCATGGCTTCCATAGGGAACGCCGAGTATGTCAGCCTGATTAGAGGAGGGGGAATGCTGAGAAATAAGGCAGAGTAGATGACATTCAGCATCTGAAGGGGACTTGGGATTCAGACAGAAGTTTTGGGTCAGTGGGAGCACCCAATTCAGAATAATCTAGATTGCAGATTCCTGGGCCTCACCATAGACCTGTTTATTGACTCAATGGCTGGCAGCTGAGAATCTGTATTTGCAAAGTTACACAGGTGTTGCTTGAGTACATTGAAGTTCAGGAACCACTGCAGCAGATGTAAAATATAAATCTTTTTTATTTTTTATTTTTTAAAAATTTAAAAAGAAATTTTAAATGTTTTCCAGCTTTATAAAGGGATAATTGACAAAGTTTGTACATATATATCTATCAAAATATCACATTTTGATAGATATATATGTACAAACTTTGTCATATACAAAATGTGATATTTTGATAGATGTATAAGTTGTGAAATGATTACCACAATCAAGATAATTAACATCTGTCACCTCACATTGTGTGTGTGTGATGAAAATATTTGAATATCTTCTCTCTTAGCAAATTTCAAGTATAAACTACATTATTAATAACTATAACCATCATACTATACTTTGTCTCCAGAACTTACTTATCTTATACCTGAAAGTTTGAATTCTTTCACCAACATTTCTCCATTTCCTCTATTTTTCAGCCCCTGGCAATCACCATTCTACCACTGTATTTCTATGAATTGGATATTTTGGATTCCACATATTAATGAGATCATGCATTGTTTATCTTTCTGTGTCTGGCTTATTTCACTTCGCATAATGTACAATAGGTTCATCCATGTTGTTGCAAATGACAGGATTTCCTTGCTCTAGAGTCATATTCCTACAACATAGGAGTAATGTGAAATAAGGGGCCTTGCAGCCAGTGTCCAGGAATAGACAGGAATCAGTGACTAACCATTATTAAAAATAATAATGACTAAGTGGGTAGGAGATCCAAATTGGAGGAGAGGAAGTATTTAAAACTGACCACATAATATTAAGTCCATATAAAGAGGAGAGAATAGAGATACATTGACACAAATGGAGAATTGAGAGTGGCTAGTTTTGTAGAAAATAAGTTCAGTTTGGAGTATTTAGATGATGGCAATACTTTTAAACAGAAACTTACAGAAAGTAATTGAAAGAGGAGCTCCAAACTTGCAAGATACATCTTGGCTAGAACAATTGATGAAATTTTTAGGTAACACCGTCAAATGAGGCTTCTCTGTGTTTGTACCCCATTAAATTGTCAAAATATATGTTATTTCACATACAACAAAGGATTACATGAGCTAAATGCCAATCGCGTGGGCAACCCAAAATGAAAATATTTTACATTCAGGCATGATCTTCCAAGCTGTGTTTACAGTTTATGTCAAAGATCAAAATGTATGGCCTAGTTGATAAAGTGAACATATTTAGTTATTTTGCTCTTTCTACGCCAGATGTAAAGTCCTTAAGTGTGGGACAACGTGGTTAGAGACTCATTTACATACCCCAGTGACCTCAAATATTTGATAAATGCTTAGTTGAACTCAATTTTAAAGTGATCCTTAGAGATGATACCTGACAATATATGGCATCTCTCTGCCTCTGGAGTTAAGCCTGTTTTTGCTAAATCCCTTGAGTTCAATTCCCAACTACGCTGCAGTCCTTTGAGAAGCTAATTAAGATGCCTGGCTAATATGGGAATTGTGGTCTGAAAATTAAAAGTTAGAGTGTGCCTCAAATCCCAGACTGGGTCCGCCCGCTGGGAGGTTTCCTAGTATTAGATATGCCCTTAACACAAACTGTTTATTCCAAACTACGGTCTTAGTTGGAGTAGAATTAGAAAAGTATATGTGAGGAGATCTTTGATGGCTCTTACAAGCTATACATACTTCTACCAAAAGTGTTTTTTTGAAAAAGCTTTTGGTCACAAGTGTTTTAGTTTTTTGTTTGTTTGTTTGTTTGTTGCTTGATTCTATTTTTAGCAAAAAAAGAAAAACTGTATTACTATCATTTAGCATGTACAGTATCTAAAACATTTTATTGATCACAGTACAAATAAAAAGATAGGTATGTTCCCAGAGGACATAAGTTCTCTGATGCATCTCTAAATTTGAGAGTGTACTTATACTCATGCAAGGATTAAAGTACATTTTTATTGTTTTCTGGTATTTTGCAGTACACATTTTTATGCAATATATTGTAAGGAAAAACACATTATGTAAGGAACTTATTGTGTGTTAAATATTTGTTGTATCTAAATGAACATCTTTGCATTTTCTAAACTTGAATTTATATCTCTATTATAAAAATTAAATTATTTAAAATAAGTTTATATTTGATTCCTGTCCTTGACATTCTATGCTGTTTGTGTTAATTAATAAATTAATTAAGGTACTCATAGACATATTTTTTACTTTAATATAAAGAAATTCAAAGCAGATTCAAATGTATTTTCTACCAAACACTTTTTTGGACTTTTGGATTGCATCACATATGCACAGAATAGATAAATTCATTTATTCATTATTTTGACAAATACTTACTGAGCATATACTATGTCCCAAGAACTGTTCCAAGTGCCAAGGATACAGCAGAAAACGAAGCATGATTTGGGTGATCAAGAGCTTGCACTTTATCCTATATGTCAATAATTATAATAGTATTTTACCTCCAAATAGTAATTTTGATTCAAATCTTTATTATAATAAACTCATAAAACTGAGAGATTATTTCTAGAAGCAGAGGTCATAGAAGAAATTCTGCGCAGAGCTGAACATAGAGCTCAAATTTTAATTAATTCCTTCTAGCTTTCAGTAATACGGACACCTAGGCTCTCAAATTAGGGATTTTCCTTTCTTGAAATTCATTGTTTGAGGTTGCAAACAAGAAACCTCAGTGCTTGTTTACTTAATGCAATTGATTGATTTGACCTATGTGAAAAGGACTACCTTGTATGCATTGATGAGAAGTGTTTGAGCCTGGTCATTTTAATTGCAAATATTTTATAATCCATGTCTTTATAAGTGTATTTTTCTAACTGCATCCTTCAATGGGAGATCTTTATCTTTGCATCCACTGTTCACTTTTTTCCAGGTCTTAGGGGAAAAGCCAGAGCTTCCAGATGGAGGCAATGATGATGACATTATAGCAGACATAAGTAACAGGAAAATGGCTAAACTATACATGGTGAGTTCACTGTAACCAAATTTATTGTTTCTACAGTACTGGATGTAGCTAGAGAGGCCTGTATAGGGAGGGATTCCCTTTGCTGCAGTTGAGAACTCTCCTCATTGCTCTCCAAGAGCAATGTGTAGATAGAATCAGTTCTTTGCTCTTATATGTTTTTTTAATTAAGTTTTAATACTTTTTGTTATTTTTATGAAAACAACAAATATGTGAACTTATTGCTGTGATTTACATAAAATTATATATTGTTGCTGTACTAGTTTGCAACAATCTTTTGATATATAGTACTCAATACAATGTTTCCTTTATGGAGTAAAAATATTTTATCAGCTTTTTCTTATAAATTCTTGATAAGAATGTAAAGTCTTTGCCCTATTTAAAACATTGTCTTTAGCCATAATGAAGGAGTTCTTTGTTACAGGAGGGCTGAGCTACCAAATGAAACAGCTGGAGGGAAACAGGGTAAAAACAGTTCTGTTCCAGGCATTAACATACCTACTTCCATATCAGCTCTATAGCACATGATTAGCAGCATGACTTTGCACAGGACGTAACCACTCTGGGTCTAAGTATTCTTATCCACACACAAAAAAGAAAGTAGGTTCCTTCCAAATCTATAGTTTTTTTTATTTTTTGTTTGTTTGTTTGTTTTTTCTGTTGAGGGTAACAAAAACTGCAAGACACTCCAGTTAAGGAGATCGCTACAGTGGTATTCTTCCAGTGTTCCCTCCCCTTGCAACTTTCTAAGCGTGTGATTTGGAGCAGATCATAAATCTCCATGCAGAATTTAGTACTTTCCTCATCTGTAACAGAAAGAAACTATATTTGCTGCTCTTTAAGGGATTTTTGGCTCCGAAACTCTGTAATTTTACGTGAAGACCAAACTAATAACTTGTTTAGCGTAACTTTCTTTTCATAATGAATAAGTGGATTTTTTTTCTTCCTAGATGCAAAAGGAAACATGGTTACCATTTCTGCTAAATACTGGTAATTTTAATATGAGTCATACAGAAAGTGTTACCTAAATATTTTGTGACTGCTTTTAAAAATTACTATTTCTAAAACTCATTTTCAACAGCCTGACAGATATCTTTTTTTTCACATCATCAACCAAAACTGTTCTCCCTCTTGGACAGCATTATGAACTAAAGAAGTATTTTTAGATGGGAAAATATTCATCCTGAGTCATAGCTTCCTCTAGTGGAGCTATGCTGTATTACATGGATATAAAGTATAAAGTTCCTTTGAAAAATAATTCGGGTTTCTTAACAAGGCTGGCAAGCAAAATCACCTGGGGCATTTTCTAAAACTACAGAATTCAGACTCCACCCTCGTCCTGCAAAACTCCACTGATCTAGGGAGGGCCCTGGAATCTGTATAATAGGTAACTAAACTGTAGCATACAAGCTGGCCATTGAAAACCAGTAAATCCTAACCTGCACGTGAATATCATTTTCAATTTTGTAAGACCACTTAAAAATGTGTTATAATAGTCTGTAGTCATTTCTAAATGTGACAGAAGAAATTTACTTTGATAATTTATACAAAGTTTACTTAAATTGCAGGACCTATGTTGAAAAAATCTTTATGCATAAACTATATCAATACCCTCCTTAACAAAGTGACTGGTAGATAGTAAATGTTGACTGAGTGAATGTTTAACTTCATCTTCTTGTGTGTATGTAATGATTTTAAGATCATTACCTACTTGAAAAGATTGCTCCAAAATGTACAAGAAATAATGAGGTAAAGTTAATTACATGATGTTTAGTACATAAGAGCATCTGAATAGACCTCAGCCATTATTATTATCACTATTCTTTTCTGATGTTTTAGGCACAGTGTCAAAACTTAACTTTTTATTTGTAGTTCCTTTACCCCAAAGGACTTTCAAAAAAAATTGCAGTATAATTAGTCTTGCGGATTCTTTTCATTTCCTTTGAAAGAGTTTTATTGAGATATAATTTATACAACATAAAATTCTTGCATTTAAAGTGTACAATTCAATGCTTTTTATTTCATGACATTTACTGAGTTGCACAACCATTACCATAATCTAATTATAGAACATCCTTACCATCCCCAAATGAAAACATGGAGGTCATGGTTTTTATATTAGGTTTCAGATGCGAGTGGCTCCATGAGAGTGACTGTGGTGGCAGAAGAAAACCCCTTCTCAATGGCAATGCTGCTGTCTGAAGAATGCTTTATTTTGGACCACGGGGCTGCAAAACAAATTTTTGTATGGAAAGGTAAAAAATTCCATTGACGATGCTGTATTTCAGATTTATAGATATTTCCTCTATAAGGGTAAATAAAATATATTTTTTGATTTTTTAAAAAAAGCCCACCTTTTAATTAAGCCCTGATCTATAAATGTCTCACATAAAATGCAGCCATTTTCCTCCTACCAACATCATATACCAAGGATTATGGAGTTAAAAAAAAAAAAAAAAAGCATTTGGGCAATATAAAAAGAATTGTTTTACAAATAACGTTTTTTCCTGTATTGTTAAATATACTTACTATACCAGGAAATTTTTGCTATTCTTTTTATTTTTTATTTTTATTTTTTCTGTCGCCCAGCCTGGAGTGCAGCCCGCCACCACGCCCGGCTAATTTTTTTGTATTTTTTGTGGAGACGGGCTTTCACCATGTTAGCCAGGATGGTCTCGATCTCCTGACCTCGTGATCCACCCGCCTTGGCCTCCCAAAGTGCTGGGATTACAGGTGTAAGCCACCACACCCGGCCAACTTTGCTATTCTTTCACTGCTGTATTTAACTTCAGTTATAATTATGTTTATTATGGTACACAAGTATTTCTTAATCATAGAATGTCTTCCTTCTCTGAAGTTCTTTCTCTTTAATTTATCTTGTATTTTAGGTAAAGATGCTAATCCCCAAGAGAGGAAGGCTGCAATGAAGACAGCTGAAGAATTTCTACAGCAAATGAATTATTCCAAGAATACCCAAGTATGTGTGAAAGTGAACTGGCTAGAAAAAAATAGAAAACATGGGAGCTCATGACATCTCCACGAAACTCATGAAAAAGTTTGGGTCAAAGTAACGTCTGTATGTGAAGTGATTCTCCACCTGCCTGTCTGCTACAATCTGATGTCCCTCTTCTTTATCTGTGTGGGGGTTAGAATTTTTTAGAAACTGCACATCAGACTTTCCATAGAGCTGCCCATTCACTTCCTCCACAGCCTTTAATTCAAGATAGTAAACCACAGTAGATTTAGCTAAGGGCACTTATGAGTTATTATTCCTTAGAGCAAGTTGTGCAGACTTGGCCTGAAACCCAGATGATATTTGTCTTCATCAAAATCAATTTAGACCCTGGCTAATTACTCCTTTCCTTTCTGAATCTCTCAGCCTCATCTACTCTCCTCATTGTTATGTCCCTGCACAAGGAACACAATGAGATAATTTCTTCCAGGTCACAGAGCTCTTGTGAACCTTATGTAGAAAGACAAACTTATTTTACTGCAGGGGTAACATATTAAAGAACTGGATTCTTCTCTCAAATATTCAAATTCAGCGGCAATTACTTTAGTTGTGAGAAAAAGCAATTTTGGATTATATGAGCTTGATAGCTAAACCAGGATAATTTTCCATTTCCTTAGTTCTGTCTCCACTGCCAGATTCATATTTTCCCTTAATTTCTTACTTTCCTGTTTATTATTATTATTATTTTAAATTTCAGATTCAAGTTCTTCCAGAAGGAGGTGAAACGCCAATCTTCAAACAGTTCTTTAAGGACTGGAGAGATAAAGATCAGAGTGATGGCTTCGGGAAAGTTTATGTCACAGAGAAAGTGGCTCAAATAAAACAAATTCCCTTTGATGCCTCAAAATTACACAGTTCTCCGCAGATGGCAGCCCAGCACTATATGGTGGATGATGGTTCTGGCAAAGTGGAGGTATTTACCTGTTTTTGTTTTTGTCAAGCCCATTAATGCCAGTGTATGTTGGGGGAGGGCGGGGGAGATCACTTGAGGACGGGAGTTCGAGATCAGCCTGGCCAACATGGTGAAACCCCACCTCTACTAAAAATACAAAAATTAGCCAGGCATGGTGGAGCTCGCCCGTAGTCCTAGCTACTTGGTAGGCTGAGGCACGAGAATCGCTTGAGCCTGGGAGGTGGAGGCTGCAGTGAGCCAAGATCACACCACTGCACTCCAGCCTGGGTGACAGAGTGAGAAATGTGTGTATACACACACACACACACACACACACATATATATAAATGTGTATATATACATATATATCTGTGTGTATATATACATATATACTTATAAATGTATATCTAAATATATTTATACATGTTTAAAGGCTCTCCACAGCCTTCCTGAGAAGCTCCATCTTCAGCTGGACCCTTGACCCTTTCCGTCCTCTTGGCTTCACCCTTCCACTGCCTTGAGGACTGACTTCCCCTCTGCCATCTAGCTAATGTTCCTACGCCTCCTTGGCAACTCAGTTAAATCACAAGCCATACCTTTTCTGAGAAGGCTTCCCTCAGCGCTGAAGTGGCCTTTCTCTGTGCTCAACCTCTAGCAATATTTTTCACAGAATTTATCATATACCTACCACAGAATTGTTCATTTACTGCCAGATTTCTCCTAGACCTCTCATCAATTCCTTGAGGACAGGAATGAAATATTTCATCTCTATATTCCTAGGGCTTACCACAATTCTTGGACCAAAGTATACGGTCAAGAAATTAGTGAAATAATTTTTCCTCTTTTCAAAGACATGAAGCGTGAATCTAAGCGGCATGGGTGTTGGAGAGTGGGAAGTGCCAAGGGAGAAGGTCACAAATATCCCTCATGGCTGTTGTCAGAGGGGTATCGACTTCTGGGTCTGCATCTGTCTCCTGCTCAGACATTCATGATGGAGCTCAGCCCTCCTGGCAAACTTGGTCCCCAGCACCAGCTGTGTCCTGGCTGCAGCCTTCTCCTGTGCCATCCTACGGCTGCTGAAATCTGGGGGCTCTCTCTAGGATCTTGTACTCTCTCTAGGATCTAAGGCTTCTGCTCACTAGGATAGTATGGGGTGGCCTCTCTCTAGAAGCACTGCACTGTTCCTTTCCACTTGCTTATCTTCAGATTTCAAAGCAAAGAGTCTGCCCTTCCCAACCAAGAACTTAGGCAAGTGTGCATGTGTGTGTGTGTGTGTGTGCTTGCATGTACACACACAGTGCCTGGCAGCCTCTCCTTCATTTGTTACTCTCCTGTTTCATCTACAATTCTCATCTCTCCAACTTGGAGGGTCTTTAATCTGTACTGAAGACGAGGAGGTAGAATGAAAGTAGTTCTGCCTGCTTTTATCCCATCATCACATTTCAGTCTTATTCCTGGATGGCACCTTTTAAAAACAGAGTCATATTGGCATGGTCTTAGTCTGTTCAGGCTACTATAACAAAAATACCATAGATTGGGGGTTTAAGCAGAAACATTTATTTCTCACCATTCTGGAGGCTGGGGAGTCTAAGCTCAAGGTTTTGATGGGTTCAGTGTTTGGTGGAGGATCCACTTCGAGGTTCATAGACTTTTTGCTACATCCTCACATGGTGGAAAAGGAGCTAGAGAGCTTTCTGATTATAAGGGCACTAATTTCATTTATGAAGGCTCCAGCCTCATGACCTAATTACCTCCCAAAGGTCCCACCTCCTAATACCATCACACTAGAAGTTAGGATTTCAACATAAATCGTGGAGGGACAGTGTGTTGTAGCATTTTTAGTATTTGGTCACAGTCTATCAAGTCTTGCCTGGGAAAATAATAGTCTCTATCTTAAAGCACAGGGAAAAAAAATATATATATATATATGTTATTTCATAATTGAAGAAAAAAAATACTATAAAGTGATATATATTTCTGAGCTGAATCTTGCAGTTTTTTATTCCACTGGAGTGTCATGTTATTTCCACTAGTAGATGAAACAATAGGTATTTAATAATCAACAGGCTCGGAACTGAGCTTAACACTGTAGAGGAAGCAAAAGACACATAAAAGTAGTTAAAATGTCAATAAATTGGCAAATTGATAACAATTTCTTTCCTTTGCTTGATTTGTAAACTAGTTAAAAAATAATTTAAAAGTTGTTTAATAATAGATTTAAACCAAAAATTATTTAAAGTGTATGAGAAATATTATTAGATCAAGAAAATTGTAATTTGTTGTATATATTCCATTCTTTCCAGATTTGGCGTGTAGAAAACAATGGTAGGATCCAAGTCGACCAAAACTCATATGGTGAATTCTATGGTGGTGACTGCTACATCATACTCTATACCTATCCCAGAGGACAGATTATTTACACGTGGTGAGTTTATATCATGCAAAGATCTCAGGTTCCACAGGAGCCAGATTTTGCTCCAAAGTATTAAATTCTATGCATTATGGGGTAGAATAATCCTATAATCACCCCAGTGAGATTTGTATAGCATGCATATAGTATTTTCTTTTTGCATGATTTTGACTATGTTTTGCAGCTGCCATCCACAGGCAGCAGGAGTCACATAAAGATCATGCTATCTAGTCTAGGAAAAAAGTTTTGATATCCTAAACCAGTGATGTTCTCCTAGTGGATATGTAGTTGAATATCTCATCTTGTATGCAGGTTAACACTGCAACAGCAAGTGTCAGGTACCATGGCTTCTTATGGTTAAAATTCACAGAGGTCCATCCTAATTGGAGCTGCAAAGTTGCAATATGGCAAAACCTGTAGGAGATACAATTTGTGATTCCACTGATACCTCAACTTGATGCAATTCTTATTCTTGTTTCCATTAAATTCACAACAATAATGGAAAAAATATGCAACTGTGTTTTCATCTTACATGGTTTTGCATGATGATTTGAGTTAATTGAAGTCTAAATTTACCAATGCCCTACTCAAGGAGGAAATGATCAAATGTCCAACCAAGTAATTTATGTGCATACACCATGCCAGGATATGTCAAGTGATAGGGATTCTGCAACAAATTATATAATGTGAAATTCTCTAACTTTTTATTAAGTGAAATCAGGTAAAAATAGAATATTGCTAAGACGGCTGGAAAAAAGAAAATAATTCTTAAAAAAGATCTTCAAGCAGAGAAATGTGGGCGTAAGGTACAAAGGCAGGGCAGATGCCTACCTTTGCCTACATAATGATAACAACCTATAATAGGTGTATAGAATATAGATGCATTCAGTCCTCTGCTGATATGGTGACATTTCTTTTTGGTGAACCTCACACACAGAGACAGGGTCACACGCATACCCATAGTCTGGTCATCTACACTGCCCAGTGCCTTGAGCCCAGTCAAGTTCAGGAGATGGGATGACACCAAAAGAGTGGTCTGGGAACTCAGAGGCATCAATATCACCTGGGAGCTTCTTAGATATGTAGACTCTCAGGCACCACGTTTGACGCACAAAGGCAGAACCTGCATTTTAGCAAGAACCTCAAGTAATTCATATGCACTTTAATGATTGACAGGCACTGCTTCAGGCAGTGGTTTAGAACACTGATTGCATATTGGAATAACCTGGACAATTTCTCATAAATCCAAATGCTGTCACCCACACCGAATAAATCAAAATCTCAGCTGGGGGGAATCCTGAGATTCTAATCTATACCACCACATCCATGTGAACCACCGCACCCAGGATCATCTCTGACGCCACAGTCAATCCATATGCTGTCCTAGATGAATGCATTTAGCTATTTAGCTCTGCAATTAACATGTCGTCTTAATAGCAACCATTCTGTGAGCAGCATGTTTGCACTGGCAAAGTGCCAGATGTTTCCTTGTATTTTTTATTTCTTTCCAAAAAGAGTGGAGCAGGGGAGGTTAGACAGGTTAAGTAATTTAACTCAAAGTCACAGCTATTGTAACTGGTAAAGCAACATTTTAAATCTTAATCTATTGGTCTCTTTAAGGCCTGAGTATATCTATACCAGGTAGTTATGTCCTTATTTTGCAATTTCCTTTTCTAAAATTTTAATTCAGAAAAGTGTTTGTGCAACAAAATCATGCCATTTATAGGGATAAATTAATTATTCCCAGTTAACTTTTCTTTTGCATTTTATTTCATGGTCTTCCTCTTAATTCTCTTTTGAATATGAAAAACATAATTGATTGTGGTACTTATATTAAACGAAAAAAGACTAAGCAAGTAATGCAAAAGAGTGTTTTGAGGAATTAACAATTTGCCACTCATATAAATGCCTATGTGGACATACTAAAATAGAGTAAATCAGGTTACAAATTTTAAATGCTAAATTTAAGTTTTAAATACTAACTATTTCTTGTATCATTTGGAAGTGTTTATTGAGCACTTTATGTGCCAAGCATTGTACTAATTTCTGGAGATACAGTGGTGGAAAGAAAACTATAACCTGTGCCTTCAGGAGCCTATACGTAATGAGAAACAGATGATTAACAGGTGTTTTTAGTGCAATATAAAGGATTTTATGTAAGATCAAGTTGAGTGATCTTTGGGTCATTATATACAGACCCTCCACCATACCCCTATGCTATTGGTTAAATATTTGTACCCTCTAGAACTCATGTTGAAACTTAATTTTCAGTGTGGAAGTATTGGGAGACGGGGCCTTTAAGAGGTGATAGCTCTCATGAATGGATGAGATCATTAATGGATGAATGGGTTATCATGAGAATGGGGCCAGTGGCTTTATAAGAAGAGAAAGAAGCCTGAGCTGGCATACTCAACTCCCTCACTGTGTGATGACCTGCACTACCTCAGGAGTCTGCAGAGTCTTCTCCAGCAAGAAAACCCTCACCAGATGTGATCTCTTGACTTTGGACTTCTCACCCTCCATAACTGTAAAAATAAGTTCCTTTTCCTTATAAATTACCCTGTTTCAGGTATTCTGTTATAAGCAACAGAAAATGAACTAAGACAGGCTCCTAGAAAAAGTGACATTGAAGTGGGAGCTAGACAGGCATGCAAACAGAGAAGTTGATCCAAGAAATGCAGAAAAATAGTGTGCTCCAATCTACTCGTCATAGAGTATGGCTGAAGAACATTTAGGGAGCAAAAGATAAAACGAGGGAAATTAGAAGGAGCCAAATTGCAAATGGCCTCATAAACCATGCTGAAGAGGACAAACTTTATTTTTAAGACATTGGGGGTCACTCAAAGAGTTTGTATGGGGTGTTACATGATTGGTTTTCATTTTATTTTATTTTATTTTATTTTAGACAGAGTCTCACTCTGTTGCCCAGGCTGGAGTACAGTGGTGCCACTCTTGGCTCATTGCAACCTCCGCCTCCCGGGTTCAAGCTATTCTCCTGCCTCAGCCTCCCCAGTAGCTGGGATTAGAGGCACACACCACATGCCCTGCTAATTTTTTGTATTTTTAGTAGAGATAGTAATTCACCATGTTGGCCAGGCTGGTCTTGCACTCCTGACCTCAAGTGGTCCACCTGCCTCGGCCTCCCAAAGTGTTGCGATTACAGGCATGAGCCACTGCACCTGGCCTGGTTTTTATTTTAGATAAATTATTCTGATTGACATGTACAGAATGGATTGGTGGAGGAAGGCTAGCGGCAGGAAGACCACTGGGAATGTGTTGCAGTAATCCAGCTGAATGATGTGGCCTGAATTTAGTGTAGTGACAACAGGGAAGGAAAGAATGAAACAAATTTGCAAGGTGTTAAGGCATTGGCACCAGAAAAACTGTTAATGGGGAAAGGAGAAGACAAAGTTGAGGATGACCCCTGGGTTTCTGGTCTGAGCATAAATGGGTAGTGTTTTATTTCCTGAGATTAAAAAATCTTAAGAAGACAGGTTTGGCCCACACTGTAAAAAAATGCAAAAGGAAAAAGAAGAGAAAGAGAAGGCACCACATTGGTAAAAGTTACTGTCTTTGGAATGGGGCTGGAGGGGATGGTCATTTAGTTTTCTTCTTTCCAATTTGAAATGTTCAACATTTCCATCATAAGAATGTATATATTGGGGGGATATCAAGAATATAAGTTAGATACTTCAGAGTCCTCTTGTGAGTCTTCACCATTTGAAATCATGGATGTGAAGTATGTAAGTTTGTTAGTGTTGTATGGTTTGTGGAACTTCAAAAGCTTCCATAAAGATAGTGAAGAGGCTTTCAAAAAATAAGCAGTTGCATTGAAGACTGGCTTTCAAATTAAACAACTTTCCAGTTTATGTGATAATTTCAATACAGGGACATAAACAGGTTAAGTCCAAGAGTCAGAGTTAAAGGTGAGAAACTAGAATTAAATCAGTTATGAAATCACTTGTATTCTGAAATGACAGGACAAAAATAAATTCAGCAATGATCTTTTATCTGAAATAACAGGTAATTAAAATTGAACAGATGACAATGATGAATCTCTTGAAGTAGTAACTCCCATTTTTACACAGCACTCATCTTTAATGAGCAACAACCACCACAGGTTTATAAAGAAAAAATATGTCAAAGTAGATTGCTTTTTTTGTTCAGTATACAATTTCAGAATTAGAAACAAAGAGCGACTGTGTTATTTCTTGATTGGAGTGGAATACTTGAATCTGTGTGGATGGCAGTGTGGTACTTGGGATCCAGAAGAGAGGTTTAAGATGAGTACAGAAGTATTTGTTCAGGGTGTCATGAGGCAGAACTTAGTGATGTTTTTCAGGTTTGCTAGTTAAAATACTCCAAAAAAATAAAAGGAGCAAAATGAAGACAAAAGTTAGGTAATATTGTCTGTTTGGTGGTTGGATTTCTTCCCTCCAGAATAAAAGCAAAATGGAAAGCAGCCATTTTTAACAGCTGGAAGCGAGAACTCAGGAAACCAGAGATGTGACAAAGAAACAATGCATGATAACAGACCCTGCGGTGGCCCATCGTCATGCAGCTCTGTGTAACTCCTCACCTTGTGCTTCCAGTGCACACAGATGTGTTGCCTAACATTATAGGCTCTTCGGAAATGTAGGCTATTGACATTAAAACACTACGTTTTTAGTAGTTCCTTTATTAGGGAAAGAATTTTTTATTTTCTTATCAACATTTGTGTGCATGTTTTTTTTTTTTGCACCCCTCTGTAGAACATTTTTACATCAACCATTTGCCTATTCTGGTCCAATGGAAAATTCTATGATAAGATATACACCCTGTTCCCAGTGTTTTGGGGTGTATGTGTGTGTGTGTTTTGTGTGTGTGTGTGTGTGTGTGTGTGTGTGTGTGTGTTGCCCAAGGTGGCAGGTTATTTTAATCTGTTCCGAGTATGGAACAGTTTACTGTCAAAGTTTTAGAAGAAAAGATATATTAGGGTTGGGGCAAAAGTAATTGCGGGTGGGCCGGGCGCGGTGGCTCACACCTGTAATCCTAGCACTTTGGGAGGCTGAGGCAGGCAGATCACCTGAGGTCAGGAGTTTGAGACCAGCCTGACCAACATGGAGAAACCCCGTCTCTACTAAAAATACAAAATTAGCCAGGCATAGTGGTGTATGCCTGTAATCCCAGCTGCTCGGGAGAGGCAGGAGAATCACTTGAACCCAGGAGGCAGAGATTGTGGTGAGCCTAGATCACGCCATTGCACTCCAGCCTGGGCAACAAGAGCGAAACTCCATTTCCAAAAAAAAAAAAGTAATTGCGGCTTTTGCCATTACTTTTAATAGCAGAACAGCAATTACTTTTGCACCAATCTAATAGTTAACTTTCAAAGTCTAAATCCAAGTTTAGTATTCCTGCTGCTAAGCTAACCACTAGTCAAATAGAAATGGGATAGCTGGCTAAAAATAAATAATGCTCAATGAATGCTTTTACCATGTCTGGGGCTTTGTTTTGTTTTCTTTTATTGTCTTCTCTACAAGCTCATCAAACAGCAGATCTCCCACAAGTTGCTTTACAGGTTAAGGTGACACAGAGTTAACAGCCACAAGCTACCCTAGAAAGAGAGGCTACGAATGAACTGGACATGTTGATTGACCCTTATCTGAGTGCTGGAAGTTTAGCCTCTTGTACAGCCTTATTAATAATTCCTTATGGTGGGCAGGGCGCAGTGCCTCACCCCTTTAATCCTAGCACTTTGGGAGGCCGAGGCGGGTGGATCACCTGAGGTCAGGAGTTTGAAACCAGCCTGACCAACATGGTGAAACCCCGTCTCTACTAAAAATACAAAAATTAGCACCTGTAATCCCAGCTACTGAGGAGGCTGAGGCAGGAGAATTGCTTGAACCTGGGAGGTGGAGGTTGCAGTGAGCCAAGTTCACGCCACTGCCCTCCAGCCTGGGTGATGAGTGAGACTCTGTCTCTAATAATAATAATAATAATAATAATAAATAATTCCTTATGGAATTGCTAAGATGACAAAATGGGGCCTCTCCATTGTCTACTTCTCATTATTATTTTCTTGATTTTTCTGGGTTACAGACATTTGGTTCATGCTTACCAAATATTCATAGAAAGACAAAATGCTGGCTGGGCGCAGTGGCTCATGCCTGTAATCCTAGCACTTTGGGAGGCCGAGGTGGGCAGATCATGAGGTCAGGAGTTTGAGACCAGCCTGGCGAACATAGTGACACCCCCATCTCTACTAAAAATACAAAAAATTAGCCGGGTGTGGTGGCAGGCGCCTGTAATCCCAGCTACTCAGGAGGCTGAGGCAGGAGAATCACTTGAAGCCGGGAGGTGGAGGTTGCAGTGAGCCAAGACTGCACCATTGCACTCCAGCCCGGGTGACAGTGCGAGACTCCGTCTCAAAAAAAGTAAAAAAAATAAAAAGGCAAGAAAGACAAAATGCCCCTAACATTCAACCTAATAAGTTCGGCTCGTATTTTCATCTCAGATGGATTATTTTTCACTGTAGAGGTGTTTTCTAAAAAACAGGCAGCTCCAACTTAAAATCAGGTGAACCCGATTACTTAGCTAAATTATGTAAGGAGCAAAAGCTCAATTTCTTTAAAGTGGAGATAAAAATGCCTACCATATACAGTTCTAGACAACACATAGGACAATTAAATGTTAGATACCTTGACAAAAACATAGCTTAACAGCTCATATCATGTTAAAACAGTTCGCTTCTTCTTGATCTTTCATAATAACTTGTCTCTGCTTGCAATGCCTACATGCGACGATCTTAAAACTTAAAGGCAAGCTAATTCGTTTCACTTTCATTCCTCTAGGCAAGGAGCAAATGCCACACGAGATGAGCTGACAACATCTGCCTTCCTGACTGTTCAGTTGGATCGGTCCCTCGGAGGACAGGCTGTGCAGGTTGGGATATTTTTACCCCCAAAACTCACACAAGTTAAAGTCTTGCTAGCTCAATGGATAGCTATAGCTCCCTCCCAAGTTGGGATAGAAATTTGACATTTTCTTGATATGAACTGTTTTTCATTTTGAAATTCAAATATTCCTACTCTCATTTCAAATTAGTTCTCTCAGATTCTGGAAAGGAGGTAGCAAACAAAAACAAAAACAAAAACTATCAACACGTGTAAGATTCCAAAAGAATCTTCCCATTAGAATCACACCCTATGCCAATGATAGTTGCTTGACATTAAAACGGTTTTACCTGTATTACTGTTTCCAGCTGTTGTTCAACAGATACGGTAGGCAGAATAATGCCCCCAAGGTGTTCATGTCCTAATCCTCAGGACCTGTGAGTGTGATATATTACAAAGCAAAGGAGAATTAAGGTTGGAGATGGAGTTATGGTTGTTCATCAGCAGATCTTAAACTAGGGAGATTATCTGGGATTACTGGGTGGGCCTAGTGTAATCACCAGGGTCCTTATAAGTAAAACAGAAAGCCAGACAGAGTCAGAGGGGTGCAGCATGGGAAAGACTCAACCAGCGATCGCTAGCTTTGAGGATAGAGGGAACAATTACATATTATATAGTTGCAAATTGCTAGAACAAGGATATTGAACATTCCCAACACAAAGAAATGATAAATATTTGAGATGATGTTATGCTAGTTACCCTAATTTGATCACTATACATTGTATGTGCCCCATGAATATCTACAATTATTATTAATCAATTAAAAAATAAAAATTAAAAAAAAGAAGGTGGAAGAGAGTCCCCAGCAAAGAAATATGGACAACCTCTAGAAGCCAGAAAAAGCAAGGAATAGATTGATTCCTAGAGCCTCTGGAAAGGTATAGCCCTGCAATAGCTTGATTTTAGCCCCGTGACTAAATTGTTATTCCAGATTTTAGCCCAGTTACTAAATTAGCCCCATAACTCATTTCAGACTTCTGACCTCCAAAACTGTAAGATGATAAGTTTGTGTTGTTTTAAGCCACTAAATCATAGTAATTTGTTACAGCAACAATGGGAAATAAATACAACAGTACAGAACAAGCACAGATGAACAATTCTAATTAATAGGTTAAAAAAATGCATTTTCTTACACTCGCAAATCCTAAACATGCGTAAGTTATGTTTTGCACAAGTAAACAGAAATAAATCTTGATAAAATAGCATGGGTCCTTATATTTCCCTTTTAGGTACCAGAATCTTTACTGAAACAAAGTCCAACACCCAAAAGTGAGGGAGGAAGTGGTGGACAGGGAGAAAGGACGAACAGAAATGGGAGGGACAAAGAGAAAAGATAGGGAGAAAGGGGAAAGCAAAGGGATACGAGGGGAGGAGAGGGAAGAGAAGAGAGGGAAATCATGGAGGAAGAAATGAGAAAAGAGGGAGGAGAGACGAGGAAGGGCAAGGGAGAGGACAGCGTGAGAGGGAGGAGAGATGTATTTTTTTACTTGGGTATTTCTGAAATAAAAAATTACTTGTCGAGAATGACTGAATCAAAATTCAAAATGAAAATTTCATGTAATTATAAATGAGTCAACTTTTTAGTATATCTATCTATCTAACTTATCTATCTTATCTGTCTCTAGAGACAGAGATTAAGATAGAGAAAAAGGGGCAGGAAGAGATAATATGCTGCTTTATTTATTATAAAACTTTAAATGTTATACAATGTCAGACAACATCAATGTCTAGTTCTAGATCTCCTCACTGTGTCTAAGAGACTGCTGTTTCTAGCCTGGTTCAACCTTCTGTACTCTCCTAAGTTCAACTGCTCCTCCTTTTATATTTATGGTGGAGTATCTGCTACTTGTTTCAGGACCCTTATTAGTTAGCATGAAAAAGTTTTTGGGTCTTTGTTTTTTAGATTCCCTTACTGTATAACTGACACACAGACTTCAAGGAAACCCTGTTTTCCTCTAGTGTGCCCCAGTGTGTCTGTCTGCTTTCTTGTTCATTCTGTGAGAGGGTACTTGCTTGTTCCTTTTTCCTACAGCTAGCTGGAGCTTTCTCTCTCCCTCTCTCTCATTCCCTGTGTCTTCCTAGCTGGAGCTGCGCACACTGCTGCCTCTTTTCTGCCTGCCTGTTGTCTTTGGCCAGTTTTTGAGAAGCCATCTGCTCCCATCTGGTGGGAAAAGCATCTTACAGATTAGAGTTCAAACTGAAAGCAGGTGCTTACTTGGCCAATGCCAAGTGATACAGTTTCTGATACAGCAGCATTAAACACTCCCTTTACATGGTTGTGCCTGTTTAACTTCCTCATTCCTGGTGTCGAGGGAGCTAAGACTCTATATGGTACAAAAGGGTTTTTCTGTCTTGTTTTCAAATCTTTGTAAGTGTGTAATTGCTTATTTTAATGTAATAATTGAGAGAGGCAAGTTAGACACTTCAGAACATAAAGTGTAAGATGTGAAGGCTGAAGTTGGTCTTCCCGCTGGTTTCCTTTCCATCTTGATACAAGTTAGTAGATACATAAAACAAGTTAAATCTAAATTTAAAGGCACATATTAACTTTTTAAAAATAAGTTAACTTGCTACTTTTAATTAATAAATTAATGAAATGACTGAATTCTTTAAATGCACTCAATTCTATGGAATTTAGTTGATCTTTAAGGTATTACTTACCAAACTATTAAAAAACTTTGAAGATATGCATTGTCTTACATATTTCATATTTCATAGTACTATATTTGATGCACTCAATTAATGAATTACCGTGAGTTGTCAGCCAGTTGAATCCTAAATTGACAACAAAATGGTAATTTTTAGTTTAATCGCTAGATGGCAGTAGCTTACAATAATGCATGAAAAAACTAAAGTATTGCGGTTTTCAACGCTCCTTTGTAGACTATATTAACCATATTGAACATCTTTTAATCAGCCTTTTTTCTTTCTTATTCTCCTTTGACAGTAAGGGATGGGCCTTAATCAGTGTTTCTCTTTCTCTCATGTTGGCAATTAAAGTTTTCTCCATGTTATATGAAATGCTAAGCTAACAGTTTTAGGTATTTGTGAGACTATAACTGACAAAACATTTCCATAATTTGCTTCTCACTTATTTGAATTCCTACTAATTGAAATATACTTATGAAGTCAGTTATTTTCAATGCCTTTTGGCCTCCCTATATGCATGTATGTATATGCATGTAATGAGTACATGCATCAGCATTCCCGTTCACCTGGCTTCTAGAAAAGACAAATCAGGGGAAGTGAGACAGTTCAATTTTAGCATAGGGCAGAACAAATGAAAACAATGGGAGACTGACATGAAATTTGGACTCTTTATGTAAATGCATCAATAGTTTGTGTGAGAAATAGGAAATTCTAATCCAATATTTGGGGCTAATAAATAAAATCCAGCAAATAATTTCCCTTTTTTTTCAATTTTCTCATCCTGAAATGTCTTTATACTGTATTTTTTAAAGTTTCTTATATTGAGCATATCTAGTATTACATTTCTATAGGTAAGTTAAAAAGTGGAAAACATATTCTGTTTATTTTTGCCCATTTTTAATGCTTGCATAGAAATCTTTGTGTGTGTGTGTGTGTGTGTAATTTTTTTTATTTTACAAATACAGAGATATAGAAATAATGAGTATGATTTGGGGTCATCTTATGTTCTGAAGCATTTGAATGCATATCTCTTAACCTTCTGAACCAGATCCAAAACACATGAGATTCTAGTACTTCTGTAAATATCTGTAAGTGTTACTGGTGCCCTTGAAAGAAGAGTGATTTTCACATAAGGTCGCAGATACCAGCACCTTGGTGTTACCTTTTCTCTTTCGGAGATGTAGATGAACAGACTACATCTTCATACTTTTCAAAAACAGAAAGTATTGGAGCATGGTTATGTTTCCCCTGACAAGAAACTACTCACGGACACCGTGCCTGCGATAACAAAAGATTCTTAAGTCAACAGGGAAAATTGATTATCATTAACCTATATGTTCTGTTAATCATCATTCCTCCTGCTCTTGACTTTTTATTTTTTGTTTTATTTTCAAAAAGACAACATAAGAACACATTTGGAACTAAAACCTTCTTTCACAGCACTCCTAATTACATTTCTTTTATTCCCCCTCTCCCCCATCAGATCCGAGTCTCCCAAGGCAAAGAGCCTGTTCACCTGCTGAGTTTGTTCAAAGACAAACCGCTCATTATTTACAAGAATGGAACATCAAAGAAAGGAGGTCAGGCACCTGCTCCCCCTACACGCCTCTTTCAAGTCCGGAGAAACCTGGCATCTATCACCAGAATTGTGGAGGTAATGTCATGCATTCCGTAAAACATGCCCTAGTTATGGGCTTCCCAATGGACATGAGCCATCAGCAAATATGAGACTTTTAAAACTTGGCAAATAAACTCCCTTCATTTCTATAATTAATCCACTGTTCAAAATTTTAAAAACACTTAAAGCAGGAGATTTGAGTAAAAAGTAAAACTCCAGATACCAGGACTTTCACATTTTTCAATTACATTGAACCCAAACAAATAAATTTTTAAGAATACTATCACAAATTAGCTGTCAAAAGCATGAGGCTGCTTAAGCTCCATCTTGAAAGGCCTGAGGTGGATGGATCACGGGTGATGGTCAGGTGACTGACCACACTGGAGACATTTGAGAGGGAAGGCCCTCGTTTGCACAAGCGTAACAAATATGGGAGGCATGTCCCACCACACTGGACCAGAACCATAACTGAACTGGCCCCATGAGCTGTTTCTGACAGCAGCTGGGATCAAACCCCATGCCATGGTGCCACAAGATAAGAAGACCTCCAGGTATAGACAAGGCCAGCCTGCCCAGGTTTTTAAATGGCTAGGTGCTTTCACATTAGAACAATCCTGTCACCCCAGTCACCATTGAAATCCAGGTCTTCCACATCACCCTTACGCTGCCTGGCATGCTCTGCATATCAAGCCTGGAGCTCTCCCCCAAACTTGCCCTCCATACAAGTCAATCGGCAGACCCCTTAAACTTGGGTTGGTCATCTCATCCCTCCACCTGCAACTTCTTCTCTAAGCCTCCCTCTCCCTGCACCTGATTTCTCTATGACTGTCCTCTGAGGACAGATTCCCCGGCAGCCCTCTCAAGTGGAACTTGTGTTTTCCCAAGGCCCACTCACCATGGCCTCAGGGATGGGGCTGGACAAGTTCACTCCCTGCTCACCCTTACCTCTTTGATTTTATCTTGCCTCTCTCCTTTATATCAGACTTTCCCTCCTCTAGACCTCTTGTGCTTTCATAGACTGAACTGCCAGTCCTCCTCTTCTTTAATGACTTCAGCCATTATCTCATTATCTCACTATTTCCATCTCTCCAGCTTCTCTCTTCCAGCAGTCTTTTCCTTGACCGCATTTCATCTCACACTCACATGGTCCTATACTAAATTTTGCCATTTGCAGTAACTATAGCTCCTCAGAAATCTGTTTCAGTCATCTAATCTCTGACAACTCTCTCCTGTCCTTTGGCTCCTTTACTCCAGAATGCACATTCTGGCAATTCTCCAGGCCTGTAGCTGAATCCATGAACCCGCTGCCTCCTTCACACCCCACGCTTCATGTCCTCCTTTCTCCCCAGATCCCCAGCACCTCCTTCTCTCTACTGATAACTTTGGTTCAGAGTTCACAGAGAAGATAAATCAGGCATAAATCACCTTATCTACTCCCCTGCAACTCTATCAATTTGTCTGCATCTGTGTATATATTCTCTTTCCTTCCTCTTTTATGAAATAAATATCAAATTTTTATTTATATTTTTAAATTAGTAAATATTTTATATTAGGAATTTCCATGTGATGAAGTGTCTCATAAGTGAATATTATATACTATATATATTATATATATACTATTATCCATAAATTAGCAATGAGTAATATATTTGTATACAGTGATATATCAATAAATAATTTATTAAGTGTTTATTACATAGACTATCACTCCTATCTAAGGCCCAAGTCCTCCCCTGCCCATCTGGCCACCAACTTCTGTTCGGATCCTTCCCTCTTTTGCTTTCCTAAGGGATCTCCTGGATTTCTGTCTTTCCCGTGCATTTATTCCACTTCTATTTCATCATGATTGCAGGCAGTAATCTCCTTTCATTCTGTATCATCAATTTATTTTTCCATCTGGAATCATTCACTTTGAACTACAAAGATGGCTGTAACAAAAACCTCCTGTCATTTCTTTAAAAACTGTGTCTTGACTTTGACCATGACCTTCTCCAGCTACTGCATCATTTCGCTGTCCTTCTTAAGAGCACATATCATTGAAAGGTTTGTCTTGAGTGTTTTCACTCACTCACCATCTCTACTTTTTAAAGCCAGTTCTCTCTAAAGCCACCTCAATCAGGTGTCCATCCCACTAGTCCACTGAACATGGTTTTTATCTAGTTTGCCAATGACCTGCCGCATGCCACAAACAAAGGTCACTTTTCTGATCTCATTTTTCTCAACCTCCCACTTGCATTTGCCACTCGGCCTTTCCAGTTTTATTGAACACTTCTTTTTTCACTAGGTGAATGTATCCCCACACTTACCACGGTTTCTTCCTAACCTATCGGCCACTCCTCTTGGGTCAGTTTGCTGCGTTTTCCTCTTCTGTTTGACCTCTAAGTTCTTGAGCGCTCCAAGCCTCGGCCTTGGCCCCTTCACCGTGGTCTCATTCAGTCATATGGTTTAAATGCCAGCATATGTATTGATCTCATCCAGAACCTTCTGTGCACGGATTCTTCTGTGTTTAATTATGACTATTTTTTTTTTGACATTTAAAAACTATCAAAATGACATTTAAGCATTCATTATCTATGGGCATTCTCAGTTGATTTCAGATGGGAAAGTCAACCAAAATGCACCATTGTTACATTCTGATCTCTTCCCCAGTGGACATTCCTTTGTGAGACCTCATCAGCTGCTTTGTGTGCATCTCTTTATTTCCTTGCAGCCTCTCAAACCAGCTTTCACATTCCCAACCTCTCTGAAATGCACCAGTCAAGGTCATTTTACAGGTCTTCCTGTCTTCATCTCCCGGCAGGCTAAGGCTTTATAAAGGTTCTGTTTTAGATCTCATTTCCTGATCTCACACCAGTCTGGGCACAGGTCTCTTGTCACCTTCTAGCCATCATCCTGGCTCTTTCCTCTGTACCCATAATGAGCTGTTTATATTAGAAATTGGAAGCCCTGGAAGCCAGACTTGGTTCCTGTAATTCTCCATCATCACATCTGATAGATTCCTTTGAGCTTGGTCTGTGCCTCATTCCTGCTGAGAGAGGACTTTAACCATTTTCCTGAATGTTCCCAATTCCTGGACATCCCTTTAAAACTTCCAACAGCCGTTCCTTCCACCTCTAGTGTTCTCTCCTTCGACAGGCTCCTGACAAACCTGGCGAAATTCAACTCTCCACATCATGGATGCCTTCATCCTGGCAGTTCAGTGTGGTTGGCCAAGCAGCACCATTTGGCACAGCAAATCACCCCTGCCTTCTTGAAGCATTTTCCTCACTTGGCCTCAAGATCACTTTACACTCTTGTTTTCCTCCTCCGTCTCAGCTGCTCCCCCTCAGTCTTGCTTACTGGTTCTTCTTCCTCTTTCTGGAATCACACGTCACACTTGTTTGACAATTATGCAGAAAGTCATACCAGTGACATAGTAGCACAGTCATATGGTCAGACAGTTTCTCACAGAGACAGACACAGAGTCACAAATTCACAAGTGACACAGACCAAAGTGCTCCTACTCTAGGGTTTAAAACACCATAGTGGTGTCCCAGAGCTGCCCTGAATTAATTTCCTGGGATAGGGCAGAAGGCTATGTATGGTTCACCACAGTCACAGCTTCTGGGACATGTTTATTGAGGGAGCAGCAATGAATTTGAATCATTGTTTTATTTTTCTTCATATTCCAGGTTGATGTTGATGCAAATTCACTGAATTCTAACGATGTTTTTGTCCTGAAACTGCCACAAAATAGTGGCTACATCTGGGTAGGAAAAGGTGCTAGCCAGGAGGAGGAGAAAGGAGCAGAGTATGTAGCAAGTGTCCTCAAGTGCAAAACCTTAAGGATCCAAGAAGGCAAGGAGCCAGGTGTGTGTGCTGTGGGGCCAAGGGCACTAACTAGAATTTATACTGATATGATTGCTAATCATCTTTTTTTCACCAAAAAGTCACTTTCTAATGGCTTATAAGGGTTGACAATCTCTCCATTAGTTGCAGAGGTGGGTGGGTGATGGTACCTGATTTCTTTAAGTAATTTCTCAACATTGAAATCAAGATGAGATAATATTTGTTCATGTAAAGCAACAGCAAGCATATGTCCCTGAAAATGCACTGGATAACTGAGTGTGTTTTCCACAGAGGAGTTCTGGAATTCCCTTGGAGGGAAAAAAGACTACCAGACCTCACCACTACTGGAAACCCAGGCTGAAGACCATCCACCTCGGCTTTATGGCTGCTCTAACAAAACTGGAAGATTTGTTGTAAGTGTCTTTAAAAACAGTGGGATAGGGCTGGGTGCGGGGGCTCATGCCTGTAATCCCAGCACTTTGGGAGGCTGAGGCAGGTGGATCACCTGAGGTCAGGAGTTCGAGACCAGCCTGACCAACATGTAGAAACCGTCTCTACTAAAAATACAAAAATTAGCTGGATGTGGTGGTGCACACTTGTAATTCAAGCTACTCAGGAGGCTTGAGGCGGGAGAATCACTTGAACCCAGGAGGTGGAGGTTGCAGTGAGCCAAGGTCATGCCACTCCACTCCACTCCAGCCTGGGCAACAAGAGTAAAACTCTGTAAAAAAAAAAAAAAAAAAAGGCTGGGCACAGTGGCTCATGCCTGTAATCCCAGCACTTTGGGAAGCTGAGACTGGTGTATCACGAGATCAAGGAGTTCAAGACCAGCCTGGCCAATGTGGTGAAACCCCCTCTCTACTAAAAATACAACAATTAGTCAGGCATGGTGGTGCGTGCCTGTAGTCCCAGCTACTTGGGAGGCTGAGACAGGAGAATCTCTTGAACCCAGGAGGCAGAGGTTGCAGTGAGCCAAGATCGCACCACTGGCACCACTGTGTTCCAGCCTGGGCAACAGAGTGAGACTCCATCTCAAAAAAAAAACAAAAAACAGTGAGATAGAACCTAACAATGCCAGGATGGGCATTCACATGTGGCTCTGACACTTTCAGACATGCTACTGTTCTGAATCTCAGTTTCAGCCTGCCCACAAACCACGGTGACAACCTTTGCTCTACACAGGATATTTTTTTTTTTAACTTTTATTTTAAGTTCAGGGGTACATGTGCAGGTTCATTACATAGGTAAACTTGTGTCGTGGGGGTTTGTTGTACAGATTATTTCATCACCCAGGTATTAAGCCTAGTATCCATTAGTTATTTTTCCTGATTGTCTCCCTCATCCCACCTTCCACCTTTTGATAGGCCCCAGTGTGTGTTGTTCCTCTCTATGTGTCCATGTGTTCTCATCATTTAGCTCCCACTTATAAGTGAGAACCTGCAGTATTTGGTTTTCTGTTCCTTACACAGGGTATTTTAAGGGTTAATGATATAATTAATGTGAAAGCATTAATGTTGTGATGTCCTATATAGATTAAGCTGCTCTTAAAAGTACCAGCTACTTTATACCTGTGTGAGCATGCAGTTGCTGTATGAATATATATGTGGCTAGATTTGTTAATTTAATAATTTGGCATTTTCTGTGGGCAGCAATCATTATTTCTGATCAAACTGTGTAAATTTTACATGTCAATTTCCCAGGGGAGTAAAAATTTTCACCATATTGACTGAATTAAAAATATTATGGAAATATTATGATCACTGGGCAAAAATCACAGAAAGCTATATATGCAGTTACAAATTAACTGATATCAACAGGAATGTTTTATTTCATAGTCATTTACAAGCTTTGACTTCCAGTCCAGTCAGAAGTAAAATTAGAAGTATGTGTATGCATGTCTTAGTTCAAGCTCCTATATAACAAAAATACCATTGACTGTGTGGTTTAAACCACAAACATTTATTTTTCACGGTTCTGAAGGCTGAGAAGTCCAAGATTAAGGCACCAGCAGATCTGATGTCTGGTGAGGGGCCACTTCCTAGCCTTCTTGTGTCCTCACATGGCCAAGAGAGCAAGCTCTAGTCTTGTTCTTTCTTTGTTAAGACAGACACTAAGCAGGGGCACTGTACCCTCGTGGCCTCATCTGAACCTAATTACCTCCCAAAGGCCCCACCTCCTACTACCATGCCATTGGGGGCTAGGGGTTTAACATAGGAATTCTGGGGGGAAACAAACATCCAATACAAAAGAATACAGGAGTGATTTTACACTGGGCTCTGAAATATCATCCTGAACCACAGCCTCTCACCTAAATTTCAAAAAAAAGTTATACTTTCTCTGTTCGACATGCTAAGTTTTTGGTAAATTTTTCATTTAAAGAATGAATTCTTCTTTTATATAAAATTTGATCTACAGATTTTGGTCAACATGCCCTAGTGAATAAATGAAAACTTTATTTTTCAACACAGGAAAGAAAATTTCCCGTGTACTTTGTCAGATATTTTGATTACTAGAAATAAAATTATTTGAGATGAAGTGGTTCAAGTCTCCCTTGAAGCTTATAAATGATTTGACCTACAAGTTAAAGATTTAAACAGTGCATTGAGATAAATATTTGCTTGCTGTATACCACAATTTGCTCACCTACTTTACAGGAAATCCCTGAACTTGCTATATTTTATAGATTTGTCATCAGAAAAATCTGCTGTTTTATTGTTTTGACTGGTAACTTGATACTGCATCCAAGCAACTTATTTTTCAGCATATGCTTCTATAATTTCTTATTAGAATTATTTATTAACATTGCTATAAATTAGATGTTTGTTTCCAAGAAAAATATATTTTACAAAAACAAGTACCTAGGCTTTGTTCTCAGTGTGTTTAAAGAAAAAAGATCTGTTAGTCTTTGGCTTTTTGTTATGCACATATATTAGCCTTTAAGAGAAATATACATTTCCTCTGCACCAACTCATTTTCTTGTTTGATATTTGGAACCCCTTCTGCTCCCTTTATAGTTTAAGGCAAAGGATTGTTGCTAACAAATCTTTGATCTTATAATTACTATCAGAAAGTAGGCTTTACACGTGTAGATTCCTACAAGGCAGCTACAAGGCAGCAGAGCTTATTAGCTAAAAGCACAGCTTTTAGAACCAATCTGCCCATGTGCTGTCACTTATCTGGTGGTAGTACTTGCTGGCTGTGTGACTTTAGGCTGGTTACTGAGCCTGTCTGGGCTGTAGTTGTCTCAACTCTAAAATGGTGGTAATCTTAGTACCTACTTCATAGAGTTGTTGTGAATAATAACTTAGCTGTTGCATATAAAAGATTAGAACAGTGCCTGACATCAAGTAAGTGCTATTTAAAGTTTTTCTTTTTAAAATCATTATGTGATTGGTATATGTCCTCTAAAAAGATAATATAAACAAATCCTTTGCCTTCTAAATGGTCAAGGTTTTTTGTTTTGTTTATTTTGTATAACAATCTCAAAATCTCATCAGATTACAACAAACATGAATTGTCATGCTCAGATGTCTGCAGGCTGCTGGGAACTAGGTTTATCTATGCTGGGCGCATGTTTTGAGTTTATACATATTTTTCCAGTGACAAAGTCAAGGACACAAAAAGGCCCTTGCTGAGTCGCCTTTGCTAATATGACATGGCCAAGGCCCCAGTCAGCTCCATAGCACCGCAAAGTCACATGCCAGAGGGAGTGAATAAAGAATGGGGAACCAAAATCCAAACTCCTGCCTAAGGATCAGGGGGGTTTTCACTCAGAATTCTCTAAAAATACTGAACTTTAGATTAATACATGCCCACTGGTATTGGGTGGATGAAGCTAACCCTTCCATTACCCTTTAATGCTAACTATAATTTAACACAATTTAACCCATTAAAAATAAAAAAAATTTGTATATGCAATATTATGTTATAATGTCATCTTATTGAAAATTTTTGATTTATTAAAATGACCAGGCCTATTGACTTGTTCTCTCTTTCTCTCTTTTTTTTTTTTCCTGAGACGGAGTCTCATTCTGTTCCCCAGGCTGGAATGCAATGGCACTGTCTTGACTCACTGCAATCTCCACCTCCCAGGTTCAAGCAATTCTCCTACATCAGCCTCCCAAGTAGCTGGGACTATAGGCGCCTGCCACCACACCCGGCTAATTTTTGTATTTTTAGTAGAGACACAGTTTCACCATATTGGCCAGGCTGGTCTTGAACTCCTGACCTCGTGATCCGCCCATCTCGGCCTCCCGAAGTGCTGGGATTACAGGCGTGAGCCACCACACCTGGCCCTATTGACTTTTTAAAAGTAATCTTGACCTACAAAGTGAAAGATAATTTAATACTCAGACCATAAACTCAAATGTTTTTAGGAACTAGATAGGCAACATAAATCTGTGAAACAACTAGTCATAAAGGACTGGAAGTACAGAGGATTGTGAGCAAATTGACTATATATGTGGGCATTCAAATGTGTCGACCCTAAGGATGAGATTTAGAAAATGTGATTAAATATATAGTTTATTGAAATGCAAAGCTTAAGGATAGCCACCCAGAAAACACTGACTCCAAATGCATGGGGTCAGCATTTTAAAGTGGAGGAGTTAAAGTTTCACTGACAATAGGCAGAAACAGAGAAATTTTAGCAGGATTATGTAATTTTTTATATAAGACCAGTGTATACTGACAGTGATTTGATTGGTTACAGATTGCTATTAATACATTCCAAGGAAGAGTACTTTCTTACTCTGTGAGGAGTGGTGATCTGAGGGGGGTCTTACCTCTGGCACTCTTTGGTCTTCCTAATTATTTGCAGAAAAAAAGACAAAAGCTTGAGTGCATGCCTCAAGACTCAGGCCACATAGCCACATTCCTCTCAAAGTTCAAAATAATTTAAGGTTCCACCAGCTTTATATTTGAATTATTTAATTTCACAAATGCAATGTTTATATTAAATACTGTGCTGGCCAAATAAAATACTACTAGTTTGTGATGCCAAATTAATGAACAATTATTTAAATTTTTATTACCTGAAAAAGAAGAAAAAAATTACTACCAAATTTTATTTTCACTATACTCAAAAAAAAATACAGGGCATTTCTATCCTATGTATTAGAAAAATTACTGCTTTACTTCTTGCTCATATAGCTTTTTATACCTTTCAGATTGAAGAGGTTCCAGGAGAGTTCACACAGGATGATTTAGCAGAAGATGATGTCATGTTACTAGATGCTTGGGAACAGGTAAAACTACATTTTGTTCATAAGAAGAGAATGCATTTTTGGTTGGGAGAAGACAGAACTTGATTTGAGAAATGGTAAGTCTAGATATAAATGAGCCTAGAGATTTAGGCTGTATTTAAAAAACACATACACACATTTGGTAAAAAATGAAACTAATACATATGGCAAGTTGATTTCTTACTATGAAAATAATTCCAGAGCTACCGTCTTTGGCTTTACAGTTGTAGGCAAAAAACTTTTATTTTTCATTTATTTGTAAGTTACTCATTCCTAATTTGTTTATAATTCATTTAACTAATAAGTGCATTCGTGTGTACAGTGTCATGGGGGTACAATGCCATTGAGGAAACTGACATATTCAAAGTTTCTCTTGAAATTTGACAAGAAGTCATGGGTACCCCTCCCCTGGGGAAGAAACAGGCAGAATAGCTTTGAATCTACACAGTAAAATATGTTACTGTTTTATTTATCTTAATTTTCAAGGAAATTAATGGTGATTTGACATGCCACATCTGATAGGTTTTTAACCTCTATGTAAATTAACAGTGAAAGAGAAAAGTAAGTATATTATGAACTAAACTATATAGAACAAGTGTGAAATGCTTATCTGAATTAGGCCTAGTCGTAGAGTCAAGCACAGAGATTGTTCCTTTTAAGTTTGTTCCCAATTGATAAACCATTCAGTTATATCACACCCTAGCTTCTGATCTACAATGACCATGTTTGACTTGAGGGCCCAGGCTCAGATTCTTGCCAAGTGAACGGATTACTTATTTCTAGATGAGATTTTAATCTCCAGGTCAATAAAACATTCTTGTGTATTTAAGAATTAAAGAAGAATTACACTTCCTTATTCAGATATATATTTAATTTTTCTCATTTGTAGTCAACTCCTGTTTCTGTAATCATGGATACTTTTTAGAATATTTACCATGCCACATTTCATTTTTTAAAATCATACTTTTTATTTAAATTACCATGCTTTCATGATTTGTTCTATTCCCTGCACACAAATATTTCAGCACTTTCAGTATGAAATAGAATACAATCTAAATGTAACTGACCAAAATTGCTCTGCCACAGCGATTTTAAAGTGATTTCAAAAATAAGGTAATTCAGGAAATTTTTTTCAGCATTAAAGTACCCCCACCCACACACTTGACAAGGAGAAGGATATATACAGATTGTATAATTATATCAATTTTTTTAAAAAAATTGCTATTTAAATACTAAACATTATAGCATTTTTACCAACATCTTATAGGGAGGGCAAGCTACTAGAGGAGAAAAACACTAACATTAAATCAAAGGTTCCTAGAGGGAGTCTGGGATCACCCACAGACAAGCTCTACATGTGGTCCACATGTGGTCTCTTCCAGCCAAGATCCACATCTAGGAAATGGGGATAATGACTGTGTAAGGGCCAAGGGAAAATTTCCCCTTCACTGTCCAAAGGTTCACATAAAAATCAGTTGATAAAAGGCAGATTAATAGGAGAAAGGGCATACAAATATATTAATGTGCACAGGAGTCATACAGAATGCAAGAACTAAATAAATGGCTGGATGGTTGATGCTTTTGTACCATTTTGAAGTTACAGAAATAATGGGGGATTGAAGGATGCCAAAACTGGTTATGGGAGGGAGAGAAGAGGCCTGGCTAGGAAAGGTGGTCTTGTTATGGATAAAACCTCACATAAAGTATAGATGGTAAATGTTTCTTTCAGACCTTTAAGAGTGTGAGACTCTCAGTTAATCTTCCCTAGATCCCGAAAAGGGAAGGCCTCAGAGAAAGTCCGGCTGCACCACTGCAGATTCTCTACAGATGCAGATCTTCCCCTACAAAAGGCAGCTTTGCAGGGCTATCTCTGTTTGCAAGTCCTCTGAACAGCCATCTCGAAATATGTCAAAGAAGTGTATTCAGAGGTGAAATATTTTGGTTTCCTTCGACTGCTGTCACACCCTAGGGGGTGGATGAAAAAAAAAAATCCACCCAGACAATCTGTTTTTTTTGTGAAAGATCACTTTACAAACTAGAAAATGCCATGTAAACATAAAATATCCAAGTGTGAAATCTGAAGTGAAACTGGCTGGATGTAAATTTAGGTGTCTCCTGATAAGTGTGAACACTGGGAAAGTGATGGTACCTCTCTGGGCCACCGCCTCCACATCCCTAACTTCTGCGGATATTGTGAAGATTGAATGAGCAATGTGTGTGTGAAGCACTTTACACAGGGCCTAGCACTGAGTCAACATCCCAAAAATCATACATATTGTTATTGTTTCATTTTTCAGATATTTATTTGGATTGGCAAAGATGCTAATGAAGTTGAGAAAAAAGAATCTCTGAAGTCTGGTAAGCTCAATCGATGGACAATTATAGCAGTAACTGGGCACCATTATGACCGAGTGTCTGACTTGCTCTTTGCCACCATGTCTTACAAAAATACATTTCAAAATCAAGAAGTAGCTTAGCATTCCTCCTCAAAACTAAAGAGTAATGGGATTTTTTGAACTGGAGAATTTCCAAATGGGCACAAGAAAAAATATGTTTTGTTTTCTAATCTAGAATAGAATTATATCAATTTAACCTGAAAAACTTAAATTCATTTCAACCCTTGTTTTATTATGATAAGAGTAAAACCTCCATGACTGCGATAAGCCAGATTTTATAAACTTCCTTTTGACAATGCTGTTCTTTCTGGCACAATTTTGCTTTTACTGAAACGTATAACAATAATTATGCCACAAGGACAATTCCATAAAACTTGGAATTCTTTCAGGCATTAATGAGACTCGCATGTTGCCTTTCATGGCAGATGAGAGAAATCAAAAAGAAATTGTATTTGTCTACCTGGTCAATGGAAATTTAATTTATTACTTTCATTTGAAGAATTGTATTCAAAGAATTTTCATTTTCAATGTGGCCAATATTTATTTGTTCTTCTGGAAATTTAATTTATTACTTTTATTCGAAGAATTTTCAATCTGCAGTTACTTTAGTTTAACTCAAACTAACTGAATTTATATGTCTTTACAACTCTTTTTAGCCAAAATGTACCTTGAGACAGACCCTTCTGGAAGAGACAAGAGGACACCAATTGTCATCATAAAACAGGGCCATGAGCCACCCACGTTCACAGGCTGGTTCCTGGGCTGGGATTCCAGCAAGTGGTAAATTGGTGTTTGTAAAAAGCAAACAAACATTACAAGGCAGTTATCTCATTGCTGTTTTGGGAGAGGAACAAGAAAACCTTTTTGTTTATTTGTCTTTTGAAAATTAAGGCCGGGCGCGGTGGCTCACACCTGTAATCCCAGCATTTTGGGAGGCTGAGGCAGGCGGATCATTGGGGTCAGGATTTCGAGACCAGCCTGGCCAACATGGCGAAACCCTGCCTCTACTAAAAATACAAAAAAATTAGCTGGACATGGTGGTGCACGCCTGTAGTCTCTGCTACTTGGAAGGCTGAGACAGGAAAATTGCTTGAACCCAGGAGGCTGAGGTTGCAGTGAGCCAGGATTGCGCCACCACACTCCAGCCTGCGCAACAGACACTCTGTCTCAAAAAAAAAAAAAAAAAAGAAATTAACCTCAACCAAATGCCTATTTTTTAATGCTTAGTTTTGGCTTGAAATTCTTCTTAAACTGGAGTTTTCTTACGTTAATACATTAAAATAACCTGAAGGAAACTTTCGTTATGGGCCAATATTAGCTCTTATGGAAACTGATTTATATCTTTTTTATGACCTTTCAAAAGTAAAATACTATGCATAATCTAGAGAGATTTGTCAGATAGTAAATTTTATAATGCATTAGCCATTAGTCAAACTTGTTTTTTAACATGCCAGAGAAAAAGTTGTAATGCCTTGGAAGTTATTCTCTTTTCTATAGATTGTGTTCAAAAGATTTGTATACTTGCAATAAGGTTTATGTTAAGGTGGCTTTAACAATTGATTGCTATTTTCCTTCTTTAGTCAATGTGACTTTGATGCCATTAACTGCTAAGCGTTATTTTCTAAGAGGAATTTTATCTTTTTTAACCTTATTAAAAGCCTTTGAAAACACAGCTCTTTCATGACAAAATGAATTGTATTGTTATCCACTTAGATAGATAGATAGATAGATAGATAGATAGATAGATAGATAGACATTTGACAGTACATGTTTAATATCACAAAAGATACATACAGGAAAAACCTCACTAATGCTGTCTTTCATTATTAAAATACATCTCTTCGAAAGTTTTGTGTTAATGACATTTTATTCAAATTTGATGAGTTAATTACACTATTAATTTTAAGGTCAAATACATCTATGCATAAGTAGATTTGAGTTTAGTATTTCTTAATTCATCCTCAGGTGGTCAAAATTCAACAGCTGTTCATGGTCAGATCATTATGAAAATTTTAAAATATGAGATTGCATGCAAAACATAGGTCCCCAGAAAACAGGAGTTGAGACAGAATCTGGATCCCCAATAAAGTAGGAACTGAATTTGGTCATTGGATAGAGGACTGGGTAGTTGAGGAGGGGAAGGTACATTTCCATGGGAAGAAGAAATGAAGCAGGGAAGTGATCTGAGGAGTTCTTACCTTCTCTCTGGGGAAATGAAGGGCATATGTATTTCAAATTGGGTCCTGGCATGGAGAAGTGGGCCCAGTTTTATTATGGCCTAATGGTGAATGCTCCCATGAGATCCTGGAGCTTGCGTGGGAGGTAAGGAAGCAGAGAGAAGCTGTACTTCAAGGCACTATTCATTCAATAAATATTCATTAGACATCTATTCAGTATCAGGCACTCTTTCAGGCACTTTGGACTCAACATGAATGAAATAGACAAAATCTAAACTTTTATGGAGTTTATATTCTACAGAAGTGGCAAAAAAAACCCAAATCAACACATAGATATATTATAAAATACATTAGAAGATATGTGCTGTGGAGAAGAAAATACAGGGAAGGAGGCTAGGCAATACTAATAGGATGGTCAGGGGAGGTGTAGTTAAGTAGGTGATATCTAAACAGAGAATCGAGGCCAGGTGCGGTGGCTCACACCTGTAATCCCAGCACTTTGGGAGGCTGAGGCAGGCGAATCACTTGAGGTCAGGAGTTTGAGACCAGTCTGGACAACATGGTGAACTCCGTCTCTACTAAAAATACAAAAATTAGCCAGGCGTGGTGGCAGGTGCCGGTAATCCCAGCTACTCAGGAAGCTGAAGCAGGAGAATCGCTTGAACCTGGGAGGCAGAGGCTGCAGTGAGCTGAGATCACGCCATTGCACTCTAGCTTGGACAATAAGAGTGAAACTCTGTGTAAAAAAATAAATAAATAAAAATTAAAAAAAAAAAAAAGAATCGATAGTGAGTGGGGAGTGAACCTCAGGGTTACACCCAGGCCGAAGGAGTACCAACAGCAAAGGCCTTGAAAGGAAAGCATGCCTGGTAGAATGGGCTGAAGTCTAGAGAAACAGGGAGATTCCACAGGGTTCTCTTCCACTGTCACCACTGGACTAGAAAAAATTTCATCACAGCCTGAGATGTGAGAATACTACTTTTCCAAATCGCAAACCCAGGGAATCCGAGGCAGTGATGGTAACAAGACAGCAGCATCAGGCTGGGCGGTGGCTCACGCCTGTAATCCCAGCACTTTGGGAGGCCGAGGCGGGTGGATCACGAGGTCAGGAGATCGAGACCATCCTGGCTGACACAGTGAAACCCCATCTCTACTAAAAATACAAAAAATTAGCCGGGCGTGGTGGTGGGCACCTGTAGTCCCAGCTACTCGGGAGGCTGAGGCAGGAGAATGGCTTTAACCCGGGAGGCGGAGCTTGCAGTGAGCTGAGATCATGCCACTGCACTCCAGCCTGGGCAACAGAGTGAGACTCTGTCTCACAAAAAACAAAAACAAAAACAAAAACAAACAAACAAACAAACAAAAAACAGCATCAGCAGCACAAGTACTGTGGGGAGGAAGTACCTATGCCCATTGCTCAGCCTGACCAGTAGAGGTGAACACAAATTGTCAGCAACTACAGCTGCTATTGCAAGAACACTTATGAGCCCTATGGAGTTGGTATTTTAATTTCACACCTAAAGCTGATGTGGCTTGAAGAAACATCTGCAACACAAGCAAAATCCATATAAAACAAAAACAAAACCTACTTCTAAAAAGGTGAACGTTTGCGGGATTAAAGAAAATTATTCTAGAGAGTGTTCCATTGTTCAATGATACTGTGTAGTCTTAAAACTCAAATTACATGTAATTCCTTATAGAAATTAGTCCTTTGGAATTGAAATGCAGTTTCATACAGCCTAATTAATAAATAGAAACGTTTTATAATTACTTTCTTTTTTTTCTTTGGTGGAGCTAATACTTACTAATTTTTAATATGAAATATTAGATTTATTTCTTCTCTGCTTTTACTCATGGATTTTGGGGATCAGAAACCAAAACAAATATATTTAGCCTCAGCTACCAGTGCTTTATGGACCCTTTCTTGCCCCAAACAATATAGTACACTCCTAGTTGTGTGAAATTTGTGACTAATCAACAAAAAATATATATATATGTAAATGAATCCAGAAAAATCAAGCACTAATTAGAAATAATTAATCTAGTAAGAAATAATAAGCTGGGCACAGTGGTATGTGCCTGTAGTCCCAGCTACTTGGGAGACTGAGGCGAGAGGAAGTTTAAGGCTGTAGTGAGCTATGATAGCAACTGTGAATAGCCACAGTACTCCAGCCTGGGCAACACAGTGAGATTCCATCTCTACAAAAACAAAAATAAAAATAATTTTAAAAAGAGTAGTACATCTCAAGAATTAAAATAAAGAATCAAGTTATGGCATTACTTTGAGCAAACAACCAGGAAACATAGTACCCAGGTAAAGTCAACAATTGTTTTATGGCCTTAGCTATCATTTGTTTGCTTTGTTTTGCAAGATAATCAGTAAACTGGCTTCAAAACAATTTCTGGACTGTATAGGTTATTCAGAGGGATATAATTCTAATCAAAATGAAGAAAAGAATAATAGTATTCACTATATATACAGGATGGGTGTGTTGTAATTTTTTAAATATATTTTCAAAAATTGTCTGCCTTGCTCTGTTGTCTTATTTTCTCTTCACTATGTTAACTCCCCTTTTAATTTTAAAGACTTGTGTTAGATTTTTTAAAGTATGACATGTATTATACATATTCTCTAAAATTTTTTTTTCTATTTAATACCAACTGAGCTTATTGTGCTACCTAAAACATTCATGATGCAATGCTTTGGTCTTAAAGGAAAAACAAATGAAAAGTTGGATCCACATCTTACTAAATGTGCCTGGATAAATTCCATGTAGTTCACAAATTTTCACGTGAAAATGAAACCATGAACATAATGGAAGAATACATGGAATCACGTTGGAATAGGGAAATCATCTCACAGTAGCTTACAGAATAAGAAGAAAATCAGCAAAAATCTAAAAGACTTGAACAATACTTTCAACCAACTTAACCGATTTGATGTTTACTGAACACCACCAATAACACCAGCATGTATATTTGTTTTTTAAGGGAACTTAAAATATTTACCAAGATAGAAAATATTCTAGGCCATAAAACAAATGCCAACAAATTAAAAAGATGAAATCGTACAAACTGTGCCTCTAATCACAATGGAACTAATTGAGAAGTCAAAGATATCTGGCAAGTCCCCAAATATTTGGGTGAAAGAAGAAATCACAAGAGAAATTAGAATTTTTTTAAAAGGAAATTTATAGCATTAAATGCTTACATTAAATAAATAAAAAGCCCTCAAATCAATAATCTAAGTTCTTACCTTATGAAACTGAAAGATGACAAATTATACCCAAAATAAGCAGAGAAAAGGGAATGCTAATAGATTTTTTTAAAAACGGTTCTTCTGAATCATAAAATGATAAAATTCTAGCCAGACTAATAAGAAAACAGTGGGGAAACATAAATTACTAATATCAAGATTAAGAAGGATGCCACCACTGATCTTATGGACATTAAAATATATAAGAGAAATAATTTATGCCAATAAACTTGACATTGATGAAATAGATTCCTTGGGAGGCAGAAACTGCTAAAGCTAACTCAAGAAGAAATGGATAGATAATCTAAGTAGGAATATGCACATGCATGTGCACACACACACACACACACAAAGAAATCAAATTAATGCTAGTAGTTTGTGAGGCCAAGGCAGGTGGATCACTTGAGCCCAGGAATTTGAGACCAGCCTAGGCAACATGGCAAAACCTCATCTCAACAAAAAATACAAAAATTAGCTGGGCATGGTGGTGAGTGCCTGTGGTTCCAGCTACTTGGGAGGCTGTGGTGGGAGGATCACTTGAGCCCAGGAGGTGGAGGTTGCAGTGAGCCAAGATTGCACCACTGCACTCCAGCCTGGGCAACAGAGCGAGACGCTGTCTCAAAAAAGAAAGAAAGAAAATAAAAAAGAAATTATAGTCAAACTTTTCTTTCTTGAGACTCCGGGATTTTCCTCTGTTGCCCAGACTGGAGTACAGTGTCGCAATCACAGGTCACTGCAGCCTGGACCCCATGGGCTCAAGTAATCCTCCCACCTCAGCTTCCCAAGTAGCTGGGACTCACAGGGACATGCCACCATACCTGGCTAGTTTGTTTTTAGGTTTTGCAGAGATGAGGCCTTGCTATGTTGCCCATGCTGTTCTGGAACTCCTGGGCTCAAGTGATCCTCCCTCCTCAGCCTCCCAAAGTGCTGAGATTTCAAGTGTGAGCCACAGTGCCTGGTCTAAATATCTCCTCACGGAGAAAAATCCAGGCCGATTTGTGCTTCACTGTGACTTCTGTTAAACATTTAAGAAAGTTTACCGCAGATTGGGAGGAAAAAACACATTTAAGACAGTAATAAAACCAGTATCCCTCATAACATAGATGTAAAAGTATTAAAAGTTTATCAAATTGAATCCAGCAATTTATAACTGGGTTTTATCCCAGGAGTTCATTTTAACATTTAAAAATTAATAACTTTCCATATTAACAGACTAAAAACCATTTGAACATCTGAATAGATATAGAAAAGCAGTTGATAAAATTCTGCAACCATTCATAGTAAAAATTCTCAGCAAAGTAGGAATAGAATGGAGGGTCTTCCATCTTAAAAAGAGTATCTACAAAAACTATACAGTTGACAGCATACTTCAGAATGGAAAATTAAATGTTTTGCACTAAGATCTGGAACAAGAGATGGATGTTTGTTCTCATCTCTTCTATTCCGTACTTTGCTGGAGGTCCTAACGTGTCTAACAAGGCAGTTTCTCAACCTTGGCACTATACACATATAAATAATTCTTTATTTCGTGGGGCTGCCTGTTCATTATAGAATGTTTAGTAACATTGCTGGCCTCTGTTTGGCAGATACCAGTGGCATCCTCCTCTCCCAAGACCCTCTCCCTTGGTTTGTGTCCACTTCTTCCATCTTTAAAGCCAGCAAAATAGCATCTTCAAAATCTGTGTCTTCCTATCTGGCCTCTGTTTCTGTTGGTTACATCCCCTTCTCTGTCTCTGATTCTCCTGCCTCCCTCCCTCACTTATAAGAATGCTTTTGCTTATGTTGTCCAATGGTCCAGTGGATTATTGAGCCATCAGATAATGCAGGATAATCTCCTCCATCTCAAGATCCTTAATTTAATCACATCTGCAAAGTCCTTTTTTTGGCATGTAAAGTAACATTCACAGATCCTAGACATCTTTGTCACAATATGTAGACATATTTGGTGGGATGCTATTCTGCCTGGGTAAAAAGGTGTACGGTGAAGCTAGTATTCTAGTCAGTTGGTATATTGGGTAAAAGCTGATACCTTGAAAAGCTGGTCAATATTCCCACTCTCTTCCATTAACTCTACCATCAGCCTAGACCTCTGTCTATCTGTCTATCTATGTACCTATCTATCTATCTATCTATCTATTTATCTATCAATGTATTTATTTATTGAGACAGGATCCCACTCAGTTTCCCAGGCCAAAGTGCAGTGGTGTGCTCAGGGCTCACTGCAGCCTTGACCTCCCCAGACTTAGGTGATTCTCCCACCTCAGCCTCCTAAGTAGCTGGGACCACAGGTGTGCACAACCACTACTGGTTAATTTTTGTATTTTTTTTTGTAGAGACAGGGTTTCATCATGTTGTCCAGGCTGGTCTTGAACTACTGGCCTCAAGTGATCCTCCTGCTTCGGCCTCCCAAAGTGCTGGGATTATAGGCATGAACCATTGCACTGGCCTCCTCATTTCTAAAATAGAAAATAATTGGACCAGGCATAGTGGCTCATGCCTATAGTCCTAGCACTTTGGGAGGCCGAGGCAGGAGGATCACTTGAGCTCAGGAGTTTGAGACTAACCTGGGTAACATGGCGAAGCCACATCTCTACAAAAAATACAAAACTTAGCCAAATGTGGTGGTGCGTACCTGTGGTCTCAGCTACTTGGGAGGCTGAGAGGAGAGGATCCCTTGAGCCTGGGAGGTGGAGGTTGCAGTGAGCCATGATCATGCTGCTGTACTCCAGCCTGGGCAACAGTCAGATACTGTCTCAAAAAAAAAAAATAAATAAAATAAAATAAATAGCAACTGGGGGAAAATATAGTCAATATTTCCTCTCTTTCATAATCCTTGAAAAATGTCTGTTCTTGTTTCAATCTAACAATCTTTCATACTTGGGCAGAAAAAAAAAACTCACATATTGAGCTCATATAAGGTTATTGTTGTCTACACAATTACAGTAACACTACCTGAAATTCAAAAGTATGTGTGGGACAATTACGGAAACAAGAGAGTGCATAGGATATTTCAGCTGAGTTAAACCAAAAACAAAATATTTTAAACTAAGGATCTAATTTCATAAGATTACCTTGAGCTTTGGATTTTGAGAGTGGTATTTTTCTATTCTCAGTTACAGGATATCTATAGATGTTATGTATTTTACAATCCAGGAAGGACATCGCTGGAAAGATAACATTCTCAGCAGGTTATCAGTCAGGGTTAGCCAATAGGCTTCTAATGGTACATAATGTTTAACCCAGATTTGATAAAGAGAAATCATTATTTTGAGATTTCAACTTCTGAATATAAATGTGCTTCAAAAAAGGTCATGTTTTATAAGGTCAAGTATTATTTCACGTGAACTTTTATGGAGGGCACCAGAGTGAACATTTATTTTACAGTCCTTGAATCAGCTGCTTATTTGTGTCTGCATTCTATTCTTCCCTTTGTAATGTCTCAGGCTCCAAGAGGTCATCAGTAACTCAGAACAAAAAACTTACATAATGCCTAACTGGCCTCTCTAAAATCCATACATGGATGATTTCTATGATGACATTCCTAAAGAGAATAGGTCACCATCAAACATAGTTATAAATATTTGCCAAGGAATTTCATAAATTATATGGGAGCAAATCAGCTCATATTTCAGCACCAAAACTGCCACAAGCCCAGAAGAATGTGTAGGCAGAAATGGTCACCGAATAGTGATTCCCCAAATTTTAATGAAAAAAGTTAACAACAAAAAAACCCTGAAAATTATGTCCTATTTCCTAATAAGGATTACAGGTATTCCATAGCTTGCAAAAATATGACATGCTTCTAAAAGTTTGAGCTTTATGGGTTTTTAAAAAAATGTATTTTATACTCATTGGATTTTAAGGTAATAATTAAGTGAAACCAAAAAGAAAGAGCATAATTTCATTCAATTATCCAGGCATGGCTTTTCTCCCCTCAGAAGAGTAAACTTTCAAGTAAGTCTTGGTGGAACCAGATTCTTTCCCGGGTATTCCCAAGATGACACCTAATAGCCAAATATAACTGACAGATTACTGATGCTGTTGGAGTTCCATTGCTTTGTCTGAAAGCAGTGTGGTTGATTCCAATAGCGATGTAATACTAGAGAACACTGCATGGCGTCTTGTTAGGTCCTTTAATTAAAAGACCTTCGGAATAATCTTGGCTCCACTGTTATTATTTGGGCCAGATATACTAGGTGAACCACTTCATTGTAGTTTCTCTAATGGTTAAGCATGTATTTTGCCTGCCTACTCACCTCACAGTCTTTCACGGAGGAGTATGAATGCTGGGAAAGAAACAAGCACAGCTGCTGGAAGTCAGGAGGAATTAGTTCAGCTGCTACCCCCAGCTAAGCCAGCTGAAAAGAGAAGGAAGACATGAACAAGAGCATGGCACAGTCTCAGAATATACAGAATATGATGAAGACAGAGAAACTTTCTGAACAAAACCAAATTAAACCAACACGTCAAAAAGTGTATATGATGAAGAAAGGAGTTATAAGCGTAAATGTTCAGCTACTCATGGAAACGTTCTGAAAAACTCAAAAGGGGTGAGGAGGTAGTGGGAAAAACTCAATGATTGCCCAAAATAAATAATAAATAAAACAAGAATGCTGGTGAGGGTAGGGTGATGGTGAAAAAAATTGAATGCCAGAAACTATTGCTAGTTTGTAGTACTTTGCGCTTGATGAGGTTTATTATATATGCAGAGGTGAGAAGTGAAAAATAGGATGAAAAACACCTGTGTAGAAGTTAGGGGAAACTCCTTCAAAACATAAAGACAAATTTATCTCTTATAATAATATTATAAGATATTATAATAATATATTAATATAATAATATAATATAATAATAATATATCTTATAATAATATATCTCTTATAATAATATTATATCAGACTGATAAAACAGTCTGATAAATTTTAAATATGATGAACATATTTAAAAATATGAAATATAGATCAAAAATGTATAATTTTTATGTTATCTAGGAGCTAAAACTATTGTTTCTGAATATGCATGCCATTCTTCCCAACAGATGTGAAAAATCTGCTAAATGATCTCCATTATCCGTTCTTCTCTTTTCTCTTTTAGTAATAGAAACCCTGCCTGCATATCATAATAGGTCACATTCCCTGGCAGTTAAAGTGTGGTCATCTGACTAAATTCAGGCCAATGACACACAAGCAGAAGTTCTATGAGTTATGAGGGCAGATTTCTTGTCACCTTCTTAAAAAGGAAGCTCTTTGTCCTCCACTTGTCTATTCCTTTCCCACTGGCTGAGAAATGATGAGAGCTAGAATAGCCACTTTGAGGCCAGCGATGGAAACCACACATAGCAGATGGCAGAGCTTCCCTATTATGACTTGATGTGCTCATGTTAGGACTGATAGGCAAGGACACGCTTATTCCATTTTATTGAATAAAGTGTTGCATGGCGAAGAAAAATAAATTTGTAAAGATTGATAAACAAAAAGAAAGAATATTCTACCTTGTTTGAGTCAGTGCATTTCAGAATCTCATTGTTAAGCAGTTTAGTCTGTACCCTAATTAATATAAAAACTATTATCAGAAGTGGGATATTCCTTAAAAATGTCCTAGTTCTGCCTTAATTGTAGACTTGCTGAGAGTGAGTAAATAGATTTTGTGAGCTGGGAGGCCAGTCATCCCTTCTATGATAAAACATTAAGTAAAATTTTTAATAGTAGTTACAAAGCCTATATTTCCTGGAAAAGGGGTTTGGAAAATTCAGGATATTAATGTGTATTGGCTGTTCCTTGCTGCTCTTAGCAATGTGCTATCAGACAGAGGGTAAGGCAGGCAAAAATTAATCAATTTAATGCAGAGATGAAGGGATATAATCCTGCTCTATTATCAGCAGATGGCAAGCAATCTAAATTGAGGGACTAGTAACTGGGAAAACTCAACTGTTTCTATAAACAAAATAACAGTAGTTAAGTTGTTACTCAGGACCTTGCTCAAGAGCCTTCCCTTATGTGTTTGCAACCAAAAATAGAGACCAATGCAAACACAAAATCAGATTAAGGATGTTGTTTCCCCACCATTGTAGCTGCTATTAATTCAACGGAGAGAGTGACAATAGCATTGTAAGGCTTATAGTCAGATAAAGCCTTTTTGGTTTCTTTGATATACAACTGCCTGGAAACAAATAGATCAGGAGTCAACTATGGTTTTGAGCATACTGCATTCCAAAAAACTTGCAAACCTAGTTTACAAAGGCATGTGATTGTCTAATCATAAAGCATCGCCTAAGACTTTAACCCTGAATCAGCAGAAAGTTAAGAAACTTATGCTGTATTCAGCTCAAAACCTAGAATTGCTTGGCCATTATCACATCTAAAGTAGAAAAGAAGCTATGCCTTCCAACATTCACTGTAGATGTGCCCCAAAGGATTGTGGACAGGGAACAATTTCCCTAAGGGCAAAGCCAAGAGATCAAAAAGACAATGGACAGGGGAGTATCCCAGGGAGCAGAGCCAAGTTCAAGTAAGTTAATGATATCAAGCTACTTACTGGCAAGTAGCCAATAGAGAATCTTAGCAATTTTTGTCCTGCAAGGTTTCAGCAAAGCTACAGAAAAGTGAGTTTTTATGTTTTCCATTCTTCCCTTTTCCAAGTAATAATTTTTATCGCAGTTACCCTGATTCCATTCCATTCCATTCCATTCTATCGTATTCTATTATTTCATTCTATTTTATTTCCAATATGCCATTGTATATCAGTATATACTGATACACTGAGTGGCAGTTACATTATCTACCAGTCTATATAGGTCATTGAAAAAGAAGAAACTACATTAGAACCCATGGAAAGAACTTTGCCTCATGTAGAGATTCTAGATTCTTAGCCAAAAGCTCAGAATTGTTGGGCCCTAAAGGATGAACAATGTAGGGTCCAACAATTCATCCCACATGAATTTTTTTCATCCTTCATGTGGGATGAAAAAACTAAAGAGACAACTGACTTACCACACAAATGGGCTATGGTAGAAGCTAATGTCCCTTAGTATTGAATATCTCTATTTTTTTTTAATCATAGAATTCACTGATATTTTAGCAGATAATGTGGCCATCCAGGCAGGCATGAGATTTCTCAGCCTTACTTCAACTTGATTATGACCATGTGATCCAACTCTAACATTTGCCTAAAGGAACATTTACCTAAAAAGGCATTTTCTTGCTATGGCAGTGTAACCTGAATAAATATAGCACTAGTCCTGCATGCAACAAAAATGATGTAAGTAGACATTTAACATTTCTAGGAATGTAATTGAGTGAAAAATAATTTTTAAAAATATTTATAAATATCTTCTGAGTCAAGCTTAATATTTTTTGAAGGATAATGAGAATAAAATGATTTAATAAGTAGTACTTTTTCACAACATTAGTAAAGGGCAAGGTGAGTGGCCCAGGGTACACTGTATTTGATGATGTTTCTCTAGTTTAGCCAGTGGTTTTTCTCATTTCCAATTTATAGCACAGGCCTAGGCATATAGTAGGGTCTCAGTTAATATTTATTGAATGGCAATATCAAAAATGAGATCAGCAGCAAGATGATAAGGCAGAATAAAAGTTGCTAAGTGCCTAAAATGATTATTCAGTTTTGTTGCAGAGTTTTAACCTGCCCAAAAGATGGAAAGAGAAGAACATAAGCATAATTTCTGAATGTATCACAGCAAAGATGCATGTACCCATGAAGCATAAAATTAAAAATATGATACATTCACTACATGAAAATATGACATACGGTTGTTCTTCAGTATCCACGGGAGATTGGCTCGAGGACCCCCATGGATAACAACATCCTTGAATGCTCAAGTCGCTTATATAAAATGGTGTAGTATTTGCATAAAACCTATAGCATTCTCCTGTATACTCTTAAGTCATCTCTGCATTACTTATAATACTTAATACAGTGTAAATGCTGTGTAAATAGTTGTTATACTATATTGGTTTTTTATTTGCATTATTTTTGTATTGTTGTATTGTTATTTTATTGTTTTTTCCCCAAATAGTTTTGATCCGCAGATGTAGAACCCACAGATATGATAAATCCACTGTATCTAGTACCCAAAACAGATGAGTAACTTAGAAATTAATATGTAATACATACAGCTAACATTATAGCTACATAAGGAATTCCTTTCACTGAAAAGAAACTCTTACAAATCAATGAGTCAGCAACCCAATAGAAAAATGGCCAAAAGACACGAATAAAAGTTCACAGAAAAGAATGAAAATGACCAGTAAATAATGTAAAGATAGTCTAAGATACTCTTAATTAAATAAATTCACAATAAAATAATCATATTTTTATCTATCTACCAGATTAGCAAATGTTAAAATATTAAAATGTTAGTGGTCATCAAAGTGTAGGGTTACAGGTTCACCCATAAACTATTAATAGGTGTATAGACTGGTCAAAACTTTTTGATCCATAGCACAGTATTACTTTTGTAAACATACACATAAAATATTATATGTTTGCCAAACATATGTACTAATCTAAAACCAAACACATTAGACTGGGTACATGTGGAGAAAGAGATACAGGTGTTCCCTAGCAAGTTAATATGCTTGCGTCTCTTCAAACTGATATATTGGCATATTTATCTAATATTTAATCAGAAGAAAGAAAGAACAGAAAGACCCAGGAAGCCTACTGTTAGTAGAGGTCAGCCTCATCTTTTCTCTCTGATTCAAGAAATTCGTACTCAACTCAGTCAAACAGAAGTCCTGCATTTACCTCTTGGTGCTGGAGAGCCTGGTGAGCCATTTAGATCCTCTGTATTTTCTCAAGCACAATCCTCAGTCTTCTCATCTCATCTTAGGTAGCTCATCAAATAATGTTTCCCACCATTTATTTCTAGCAGTTCTGGTAAAGAGAATGGCCTTCACATTGTATTTTGAATAATGTTTTGGCCTCCGGTAATGATTAGGAACACACTATAAGCATAAAGCATCTGTCCACTTAACTCATTATTCAGTCATGAAGCAATTCTTGTCCCAATCATTCTCCAAAGCTATATACTGTGAATTTATACTGTTGTGTAGTGACGCAAGCCCTTTTGCTGAAAAAATAAGTAGATAATTACTTTGAACTGAAAGGAAAACACTGAACATTTATTTTAAACCTAATTGATTTGAACTGGACTTGAATTTAAAAGCCTACAAATGCCCCGCGTATGTAGAATTATCATTCATTCCACTGTGTTCTTTGCTCTTGGATAAAACGGACAACTCAGAGGAAAATACTGGCTTATAAATGCACTTCACAAAAACTGATAGAAAAGTAGCCATTAAACCTGTAAAAAGGCGGGGCGCAGTGGCTGAGGCCTGTAATCCCAGCACTTTGAGAGGCCAAGGAGGGTGGATCACGAGGCCAGGAGTCCGAGACCAGCCTGACCAACATAGTGAAACCCCGTCTCTACTAAAAATACAAAAAATTAGCTGAGCGTAGTGGCGGGCGCCTATAATCCTAGCTACTCGGAAGGCTGAGGCAAGAGAATCGCTTGAACCCGGGGAGGCGGAAGTTGGAGCGAACCGAGTCGCGCCACCGCACTCCAGCCTGGGTGACGGTGAGAGGTAGGAGGAAGAAAAAAAAACCTGTAAAAAGTGGCTCAACTTTAATATTTATTCATTAGGAAATGACTAAAATCAAATATTTTACTTGGTAATGCCAAGTAAAAATAGAGGAGAAGGAGGTACTGAAACTGGAGCTTACATCCGCTACTGGGGAAGTATAAATTGATACAATGGGTTTGAACGGTTTTTGTACTTTCTACTAAAATGAACATACACATATCCTATAATCCAGAAATCCCACTCCATGGTATATACCCAACAAAAATGCATACATGTGTGTACTAAAGGATATAATATGATTTTTTTTTTTTTTTTGAGACAGGGTCTCACTCTGTTGCCCAGGCTGGAGTACAGTAGTGATCTCTGCTCACTGCAGCCTCTGCCTCCTGGGCTCAAGCAATCCTCCCACCTCAGTCTCCTGAGGAGCTGGGACTATAGGTGCATGCCACCACACCCAGCTAATTTTTTGTGTAGAGATGGGGTTTTGCCATGTTGTCCAGGCTGGTCTTGAACTCCTAGACTCAGGAAATCCACCTGCCTTGGCCTCCCAAAGTGCTGGGATTACAGGCATGAGCCACTGCACCTGGACACGAATTTTTAAGTTACATATATATGTATTATATATATGTATGTATATGTATATATATATATTTGCATTAGCAAAAAAACAAAGATATTGTTTAGCAGTTTCCTTGTATAATGCAATCAGTGGCAGACAAATCAGAGGTATTATTTTCCCTTGGGCCTTTGCAGCCTGTGTTGTTTTTTTCTTCTTCATATTGATGTGAAAAGCAGCCAAGTATTATTTGACAATATCAGTCCCTTATTAAGATGTTATTTCTAGTTTGTAATTGACTATGGCATTTGCATGCATTTCATCATGTCTCCATTTCTTCAGAATGATAATTTCTAATATACTTTTCTCCTAATATAGGAATAAGAATTCAGTAGTCATATTTCCTGTTGCCTATAAAAAATTGATGCTTTAATTTAGTTAACATGACAAACTCCATCTTATTTAGAGAGATTATTTTTAATGTTATTATAATAAAAATGACACCTTTACTAAAAATGTCTCATCATAAATTGTTTTCCATTATTTCTGTGCTGATTGGAAACAATACTGAATTAAAATATCCCTGCAAGTTTACTATGACTCAATCTAAGGTTTTAATAATTCATGAAATAAAACTAATGTTGATGTTATCCAAATCATTCTGGCTAATGCCAACTTCTAGGTAAACAGTAAACAAGAATGAGCAAATTTGAGTTTTCCTAATTATTTGACATTGTCATTAGCTTGTGATCCTTAGATGGAATATATTTTGCCAGATCTCACCTCCCAGGGAACTGATGAGCTTTAACTGAAATAGTAGTGAGAATGATAGAGCAGGGCCCTTAACTCCTTAGAAAGGTCAAAGGAAGAGGTGAATGTGGGCAGGGTTTCACTGGAGTATTGACACACCAAAGATGCTATGTAGGTGAAAATCTCTCCTGACGCATTCCCTTTCCGACAAACCTGAGCCTGGATTCTTCAGTAACACAATACCTTCTGAGAAACAATGTTGTTCCACATTTTAGAGTTTTGGCATGCATAATGGAGTTTATGGCAGAGTTCAGAGGATACAATGAAATAAGAAAGGGAGGCAACTGAAGTTGTTTGATTATCTCCATTATTTTGAAGGAGCCAGGTGTTTGGGGAACCTGGTCATACAGAAAGGTGATGCCAAGACTCTCTTGTATGATCTTCCTCTCTAGCTTGGGGCTGCACCCTCTGCTGTGGGAAGGAGTCCTCAAGGTATTGATATACATCCTATCATTTATTTTAGATACAGATAGCATTAGAGTTTATCAGTAAAGTTGGGCAACTCATGGAATATTACGAGTAGAAATTGTAATTGCTGTAGAATGTATAGTGTTCTGAATGGCTATTGTATTTTCCAGCCTACAAATTCAGAGGGGTGAAAGTAGGCAATGACACCACTATTTATGTTTTTTGTTGTTGTCGTTTGTTTTTGTTTTGTTTTGAGATGGAGTCTTGCACTGTCGCCCAGGCTGGAGTACAGTGGCACGATCTCTGCTCACTGCAACCTCTGCCTCCCAGGTTCAAGCGATTCTCCTGCCTCAGCCTCCTGAGTAGCTGGGATTACAGGCGCCCGCCACCATGCCTGGCTAATTTTTTGTATTTTTAAGTAAAGACGGGGTTTTGCCATGTTGGCCAGGCTGGTCTTGAACTCCTCACCTCGTGATCCACCCTCCTCTGCCTTCCAAAGTGCTGGGATTACAGACATGGGCCACGGCGCCCGGCCCTATTTATGTTTTTTAAAAGCACCATTTACCACCCATTTGTCTATGGACTTAATCTATGTCTCTATGAGCTGGTAAACAATAGACAGGTAAATACAGACTTGGCTGTATTTGAACAGCACCTTCAAAAACCAGAAGCCAGAAATCAGGTAGCTAGATTTGTCCATGAAAGCAGGAGATTCCCTTAACTGGTGATGCCTGAAGTTGGGATAAAGAGTCTTCCAAACATCATGTGCCATTTTGGCATGGATATCTAAAGCCACCATGATGGCTTTATATTAATGAAGGAAATAAGTCTCAGGATAAGTATATCCATGGTCATCCAGGGGAAGAAAATGGTGTACATAACTTATATACTATATTTAACCCAGAGACAGATATCACAGGTAAACATAGTGCAAATCACTGTCCCTAGTCTGAGCCATATTTAGTGTCGTGAAAGAGCCACAGTGGCTGGCTAAAATGGCACAATGGCAAATCCTGACCATGGACTGCCCTGTGCAAAATAACTAGCTCCCCACTTTACACAGAGTACACACCATGTCAGGCCTCTGAGCCCAAGCTAAGCCATCATATCCCCTGTGACCTGCACATGTACATCCAGCTGGCCTGAAGCAATTGAAGATCCACAAAAGAAGTGAAAATAGCCTTAACTGATGACATTCCACCATTGTGATGTGTTTCTGCCCCATACTAACTGATCAATGTACTTTGTAATCTCCCCCACCCTTAAAAAGTTTGTTTGTAATCTCCCCTACCCTTAAGAAGGTTCTTTGTACTTCTTTCCACCCTTGAGAATGTACTTTGTGAGATCCACCCCCTGCCTGCAAAACATTGCTCCTAACTCCACCACCTATCCCAAAACCTATAAGAACTAATGATAATCCCATCACCCTTTGCTGACTCTCTTTTCGGACTCAGCCTGCCTGCACCCAGGTGAAATAAACAGTCTTGTTGCTCACCCAAAGCCTGTTTGGTGATCTCTTCACATGGACGCGTGTGACATTTGGTGCCGAAGACCCCCGTCAGAGGGACTCCTTTGGGAGACCAGTCCCCTGTCCTCACCCTCACTCCGTGAAGAGATCCACCTACGACCTCAGGTCCTCAGACCAACCAGCCCAAGGAACATCTCACCAATTTCAAATCGGGTAAGCGGTCTTTTCACTCTCTCCTCCAGCCTCTCTCGCTACCCTTCAATCTCCCTGTCCTTCCAATTCCAGTTCTTTTGCCTCTCTAGTGGTGACAAAGGAGACACATTTTATTCGTGGACCCAAAACTCCAGCTCTGGTCACAGACTCAGGAAGACAGTCTTCCCTTGGTGTTTAATCACGGTGGGGACGCCTGCCTGATGATTCACCCACATTCCACTGGTGTCTGATTACCGCAGGGATGCCTGTTTTGGTCATTCACCGACATTCCCTCAGTGGCAAGTCAATTGCAGGGACGCCTGCTTTGGCTGCTCACCCACATTGCAGCCCAGGGCTGCTCCCCACCCCGCTTCTCCATGTCTCTACCTTTCTCTTTAAACTTACTTCCTTCACTATGGGCAAGCTTCCACCCTCCATTCCCCAATCTTCTCCCTTAGCCTGTGTTCTTAAAAACCTAAAACCCCTTCGACTCACACCTGACCTAAAACCTAAATGCCTTATTTTCTTCTGCAATACCGCTTGGCCCCAATACAAACTCGACAATAGTTCCAAGTAGCCAGAAAACGGCACTTTTGATTTCTCCATTTTACAAGACCTGGATGATTTTTGTCAAAAAATTGGCAAATGGTCTGAGGTGCCTGATGTCCAGGCATTCTTTTACACATCGGTTCCTCCCTAGTCTCTGTTCCCAATGTGACTCGTCCCAAATCTTTCTTCTTTCTCTCCTGTCTGTTCCTTCAGTCTCCACCCCAACTTCTGAGTCCTCTGAATCCTCCTTTTCTATGGAATCGTCTGACCTCTCCCCTCCTCCCCAGGCTGCTCCTCTCCGGGCCTAGCCGGGTCCCAATCCTTCCTCAGCCTCCGATCCCCCACTCTATAATCCTTTTATCACCTCTCCTCCTCACACCCGGTCCGGCTTACAGTTTCTTTCCTAGACTAGCTCTCTCCCACCTCCCCAACAATTTCCTCTTAAAAAGGTGGCTGGAGCTAAAGGCATAGTCAAGGTTAATGCTCCTTTTTCTTTATCTGACCTCTCCCAAATCTGTTAGCATTTAGGCTCTTTTTCATCAAATATAAAAACCCAGCCAGTCCATGGCCCATTTGGCAACAACCCTTAGACACTTTACCGCCCTAGACCCGTAGGGGCCAGAAGGCTGTCTTATTCTCAATATACATTTTATTACCCAACCCACTCCTGACTTTAAAAAAGCTCCAGAAATTAGATTCTGGCCCTCAAACCCCACAACAGGACTTAATTAACCTCACCTTCAAGGTGTACAATAATAGAGTAGAGGCAGCCAAGTGGCAATGTATTTCTGAGTTGCAATTCCTTGCCTCCACTGTGAGACAAACCCCAGCCACATCTCCAGCACACAAGAACTCCAAATGCCTGATCCGCAGCTGCCAGGGGTTCCTCCAAGACCTCCTTCCCCAGGAGCTTGCTTCAAGTGCCAGAAATCTGGCCACTGGGCCAAGGAATGCCCGCAGCCCGGGATTCCTTCTAAGCCATGTCCCATCTGTGCGGGACCCCACTGGAAATCGGACTGTCCAACCTGGCAGCCACTCCCAGAGCCCCTGGAACTCTGGCTCAAGGCTCTCTGACTGACTCCTTCCCAGATCTGCTCGGCTTAGTGGCTGAAGACTGACACTGCCCGATCGCTTCGGAAGCCTACAGGACCACCACAGATGCTTTGGGTAACTCTTACACTGGAGGGTAAGTCCGTCTCCTTCTTAATCAATACGGAGGCTACCCACTCCACATTACCTTCTTTTCAAGGGCGTGTTTCCCTTAAAACACTATTGTGGGTATTGACGGCCAGGCATCTAAATGTCTTAAAACTCCCCAACTCTGGTGCCAACTTGGACAACATTCTTTTGTGCATTCTTTTTTAGTTATCCCCACCTGCCCAGCTCCCTTATTAGGTCAAGATACTTTAACCAAATTATCTGCTTCCCTGACTATTCCTGGGCTACAGCCACACCTCATTACCACCCTTTTCCCCAGTTCAAAGCCTCCTTTGAATCCTCCCCTTGTATCTCCCCACCTTAATCTGCAAGTATAGGACACCTCTACTCCCTCCTTGGAGACCGATCATGCACCCCTTACCATCCCATTAAAATCTAATCACCCTTACCCCACCACACTTTAAAAGGATTAAAGCCCATTATCACTCACCTGTTACAGCATGGCTTTTTAAAGCCATAAATTCTCCTTACAATTCCCCCAATTTACCTGTCCAAAAACATTCAGACAGGTCTTATAGGTTAGTTCAGGATCTGCACTTTTCAACCAAAGTTGTTTTGCCTATCCACCCTGTGGTGCCCAACCTGTACACTCTTTTGTCCTCAATACCTTCCTCCACAACTCGCTATTCCATTCTTGATCTTAAAGATGCTTTTTCACTATTCCCCTACACCCCTGGTCCCAGCCTCTCTTTGCTTTTACCTAGACGGACCCTGACACCCATCAGTCCCAGCAGCTTTCCTGGGCTGTACTGCCGCAAGGCTTCAGGGACAGCCCTCATTACTTCAGCCAAGCTCTTTCTCATGATTTACTTTCTTTCCACCCGTCTGCTTCTCACCTTATTCAATATATTCATGACCTTCTATTTTGTAGCCCCTCCTTTGAATCTTCTCAAGAAGACACCTTCCTGCTCCTTCAACATTTATTCTCCAAGGGATATCGGGTATCCCCCTCCAAAGCTCAAATTTCTTCTCCATCCATTACCTACCTCGGCATAATTCTTCATAAAAACACACATGCTCTCCCTGCCGATCGTGTCTGACTGATCTCTCAAACCCCAACCCCTTCTACAGAACAGCTCCTTTCATTCCTGGGCATGGTTGGATACTTTCATCTTTAGATACCTGGTTTTGCCATCCTAATAAAACTATTATGTAAATTCACAAAAGGAAACCTAGCTGACCCCATATATCCTAAATCCTTTCCCCATTCCTCTTTCTGTTCCTTGAAGACAGCTTTAGAGAGTGCTCCCACACTAGATCTCCCTAACTCATTCCAACCCTTTTTCATTACACACAGCTAAAGTGCAGGGCTGTGCAGTCAAAATTCTTACACAAGAGCCAGACCATGCCCTGCAGCCTTTTTGTCCAAACAACTTAACCTTACTGTTTTAGGCTGGCCCCCACCCCCATGACTGTCTCTCTCTAATCCACCCGACATTCATTCCATTTCCCCATATTTCCTTCTTTCCTGTTCCTCACCCTGATCACACTTGGTTTATTGTTGGCAGTTCCACCAGGCCTAATCGCCACACACCAGCAAAGGCAGGCTATGCTATAGTATCTTCCACATCTATCACTGAGGCTACCGCTCTGCCCCCCTCCACTACCTCTCAGCAAGCCAAATGCATTGCCTTAACTCGAGCCCTCACTCCTGCAAAAGGACTACGCATCAATATTTATACTGACTCTAAATATGCCTTCCATATCCTGCACCAGCATACTGTTATATGGGCAAAAATAAATTTCCTCATTATGCAAGAGTCCTCCACCATTAATTCCTCTTTAATAAAAACTCTTCTTAAAACCACTTTACTTCCAAAGGAAGCTGGAGTCGTTCACTGCAAAGGCCATCAAAAGGCATCAGGTCCCATCACTCAGGGCAATGCTTATGCTGATAAGGTAGCTAAAGAAGCAGCTAGTGTTCCAACTTCTGTCCCTCATGGCATGGCCAGTTTTTCTCCTTCTCATTGGTCAGTCCTATTTACTCTCCAAATGAAGTTTCCACCTATCAATCCTTCTCCACTCAAGGCAGATGGTTCTTAGACCAAAAAAAAAAAAAAAAAAAAACTCCTTCCAGCCTTACAGGCCCATTCTATTCTGTCGTCATTTCATAACCTCTTCCATGTAGGTTACAAGCCATTAGCCTGCCTCTTAAAACCTCTCATTTCCTTTCCATTGTGAAAATCTATCCCCAATCCGCCACTCTTGACTCCCTCTTAGAGTGGATAGATGATCTTTGCTGACAGGGCACACTCCAATACTTTCGCCCTGTTGAAGTCCTACTCTTTACTTTTATACTCACTCTTATTCTCGTTCCCATTCTTATGCCACCCTCTACCTCTCCCCAGCTGTCTCCACCACACTATCAATCTCACTCACTCTCCTAGCCGTTTCTAATCCTTCTTTAACAAACAATTGCTGGCTTTGCGTTTCTCTTTGCTCCAAAATTGCCAAGGCCTCGATTTACACACTGCTGAGAAAGGAGGACTCTATATTTTTAAATGAAGAGTGTTGTTTTTAGCTAAATCAATCTGGCCTGGTATATGACAACATAAAAAAACTCAAGGATAGAGCCTAAAAACTCGCCAACCAAGCAAACAATAATGTTGAATCCACTTGGACACTCTCTAATTGGACATCCTGGGTACTACCAACTCTTAGTCCTTTAATACCTATTTTTCTCCTTTTTTATTTGGACCTTGTGTCTTTCGTTTAGTTTCTCAAGTCATACAAAACCGCATCCAGGCCATCACCAATCGTTCTATACAACAAATGCTCCTTCTAACAAACCCACAATATCACCCCTTACCACAAAATCTTCCTTCAGCCTAACCTCTCCCACTCTGGGTTCCCACACCGCGCCTAATCCCGCTTGAAGCAGCCCTGAGAAACGTCGCCCATTATCTCTCCATACCAACTCCCCCAAAATTTTCGCTGCTCCAACACTTCACCACCATTTTGTTTTGCTTTTCTTATTAATACAAGAAGACAAGAATGTCAGGCCTTTGAGCCCAAGCTAAGCCATCATATCCCCTGTGACCTGCACGTATACATCCGGATGACCTGAAGCAATTGAGGATCCACAAAAGAAATGAAAATAGCCTTAACTGATGACATTCCATCATTGTGATGTGTTTCTGCCCCATACTAACTGATCAATGTACTTTGTAATCTCCCCCACCCTTAACAAGGTTCTTTGTAATTCTTCCCACCCTTGAGAATGTACTTTGTGAGATCCACCCCCTGCCTGCAAAACATTGCTCCTAACTCCACCACCTATCCCAAAACCTATAAGAACTAATGAGAATCCCACCACCCTTTGCTGACTCTCTTTTCAGACTCAGCCTGCCTGTACCCAGGTGAAATAAACAGCCTTGTTGCTCACACAAAGCCTGTTTGGTGGTCTTCTTCACAAGGACATGCATGACACACCACATGTGGCCTTGGAGTTTTCAGTTATGTAGATTGTTGCATATGAGTATTTGATGCTCATGCTGGCCTCACTCATTGATATCAAATGAAAATTAACAAAATCAAAATGTCAGAGCAGAGATATTGTCATGTTTGGGCCTCATCTATTACTCCCTGGTAAATTGGCCACTGGGGCTAGAACCCAGAGCAAGCCTTCCCCCAGATCTTCTGTTCTTTCCTGAAGCTGCTCATTTTTCTAACGTTTTTCTTCATTCATATCCCACCCTCATTATCCTAAGCTTTGTCGATGAAAAGAGTTAAACTCTTTAAAATATCTGAAGAGATTTATTCTAAGCCAAATATGAGTGACGATGGCCCATGACACAGCCCTGGAGAAGTCCTGAGAACATGTGCCCAAGGTAGTCCCAGAGCAGCTTGGTTGTATACGTTTTTAGAGAGGCATGAGACATCAATCAAATACATTTAAGAAATACATTGATTTGGTCCAGTAAGGTGGAGCAACTCAAAGCGGCGTGGCTTCCTGGCTATCAGTGAATTTAAACCTTTTCTGGTTGACAATTGGTTGAGTTTGTCTAAAGACCTGGGATTGATAGAAAGGGAATGTTCAGGTTAAGATAAAGATCATGGAGACCGAAGTTCTTCTGAAGTGGCTGCCCTTAGAGACAATAGATGACAAATGTTTCCTATTCAGATCTTAATCTCTTTAGGATTGGGAGGGTCTGGAAGAAAAAGATGTAGATATGTTAATAGAGATTCTTTACAGACGCAAATTTTCCCCCATAAAGAACAGATTTGCAGGGCCATTTCAAAATATGGCAAAGAAACATGTTTTGGGGTAAAATATTTTGATTTTCTTCTTTGTCTCATAATGTTATGCCAGAGTCAGGTTGGAAAGTAAATCATGGTATACAGGGTATAAAACCCATCTGAGGGCATGACTCCCCAGACCCTTTAGATAGGAATTTGGGCAAGATTTAAAAAAAAAACCAGAGTTTAATCCTGAGCTTTCAGCTCAATTCTACCCATCAACGTGATCAAGGTCAAAACAACAATCAGAAGCTTGCTTAGCTGGCAAAGGCCGCGTGCCTCCTTAGAAGGTAGGGGGAGGGGGAGGACTGCAAATCTTGTACTTTAATAATATTTACTTTATTGCTGTCATAATGATTACACATGCTGTATTAGTTCCCCAGGAATGTCCTAACAAACTTGGTAGTCTAAAACAACAGAAATTTATTCTGTCGCAGTTCTGGAGTCCAGAAGTTCAAAATCAAGGTGTCTTTAGGACCATGTTCCCTACAAAGGCTCTAGGAGAAAGTTCTTCCTTGTTTCAGATTCTGGTGGTTCCAGGCATTCCTTGGTTTGCGGCATCATAACTCCGATCTCTGACTCCTTTATGTCCTTTTTCACTGTGTCTTCTCTTGTAAAGATACTTGTGATTGGATTTAGGACCCGCTCAGTTAATCCAGGATGATCTTAGCTCAAAACTGTTAATTTAATCACATTGAAAAAATCCTTTTTTTAAATGAGGACATACTTGGTTTTTTATAATTAGGACACGGACAAATCATTTTAGAGGCACAATTCAACCCATACACATGTTCATTGTAAAAAAATCCCACATAAAATAGAATACACACATATACACAAGCCCCAAAAATACAACACTGCAGAGATCTAGGGGGTTCTCACTTTGTAAGAAATCATTGAGCTATGCATCCTTGACTTTAACCCTTTAGAGTGCCCTTATGAAAGGAGTCTGAGAGAGAAGTGACCTGTCACTTCTTCCACCATCTGAAGTTACAGGGAGAAGACAGTGGTCTATAAACCAGGAAGTGGGCCCTCAGCAGATACTGAATTTGCCAGCACCTTGACTTGGATGTCCCAGCCTCCAGAACTGTGAGAAATCAATTTCTGTTGTTTATAAGCCAACCAGTTTATAATATTCTGTTGTAGCCGACCAAATGAACTCAGACAGGTAAACAAGACGGAAAATAAAATCTGCAAAGGAGCCTGAGAGGAGGAGGACAAGGGAGGAGGGGAGAAGGAAAAGACTGAGGTATCAAAGAAATCCAGGAAAAAGAGCAGGGCGCGGTGGCTCACGCCTGTAATCCCAGCACTTTCAGAGGCCGAGGCGGGTGGATCACCTGAAGTCGGGAGTTCAAGACCAGCCTCACCAACATGGTGAAACGCCGTCTCTACTAAAAATACAAAATTAGCCGGGCGTGGTGGCACATACCTGTGACCCCAGCTACTCGGGAGGCTGAGGCAGGAGAATCGTTTGAACCCGGGAGGCAGAGGTTGCAGTGAGCCGAGATCGCACCATTGCACTCCAGCTTCAGCAACAAGAGTGAAACTCCGTCTCAAAAAAAAAAAAAAAAAAAAGAAATCCAGGAAAAAGAGAAGGTATCAGTATTGTCAAAGCTGCTGCATAATCAAGGAAGATAAAAATCCCAGAAATATTCGTTGGATTCAGCAAAATGAGTTAACAGAAAAAGCTAGTACAGGAAACACTCTTGAAGAAGTTTGGCAGTCAGAGCAATGGAAAGCCCAGTAAGTACAGCAGGATCTGGGGTTGCAGATTTTTTTAAGAATGCAAAAGCCTTGAAAATATTTACATATTGCAGAGAAATAACTAGTACAAATGTAAAGTTTCAGAACACAGCATAAAGTTAAATAAGAGATGGTAGGTACTGAGAAAAAGCAGGGGTAGATAGATCTAGGCACTGGAGCAAGATTAGCCTCAGGCAGATGGCTCTTCACTTCCAGTGTCACTGGAGAAAAGAATGGTGCCACAGAGTTTGGGGAGGTATGATTATCTACAGAGTGAGAAAGGACATGGTGTATTCGAACACATGAGGCACATAGAAAAGGTTTAAGATAACCACTATGGAGAGAAGAATATTTCAAAAGAAAGAAAAATGTGGAAGCAAGGTGGGGTGGGGTGGCAGGTGATGAGAGCCCAGATGTGTTTTATAACCATGGCTTTGTAAAAGTTTCAATTATTATGGGTGGATAATTAAGTTACTTCCAGCAGCATTCCAGGCCCATAAAGAAGGCAGAGACACATTGCCTCTTTGGCCAGATTTTCAATTGCCCTATTTCCTCTTTTCCAAATTTTCTACCACAAAATTTATTATAAAATCTCATACTCCAGGAATTGAAATTCTATGTTGCCGAAATTTATACATAAGAAGATAAATAGATAGAAGAATTCTGAGTCAGGGAATAACATGGTTGGGAAAGAATCATTAGTTCAAACCCCCTTCTCCCATCCTCTCCATCTATCTTAGAAGTTATGTTCTCAGTGCAAGGAAAGATATTGCTCACAAAAAAGCTAAGTAACCTAAAAAGCAATGTGGGATTTTATATATTTCATTGACTATTTTAGACTGTTATGTCTTCCAACTCTTTGACCAACATTTTCTCTACTTTTTGACAGCCCATCTCCTACAGAGAACCTAGAAGCCAGTGTTCCCATCTGTCCTTGCAGTTAGTGGTGAGGGTTGGGGGGGCACAAGCATGGGGCCTACATACCACCTGTCAAATGCAAGCATATCAGGCTTAAATTTGGAGCCAGGGACAATGGCACCGTGGGATCTACTTTGATGAGGACACTGGTGGATGTGCCCAGTTTATGAAGGTGCCCGTAGCTGAGGCTGTGGCAGTCTTGTCCAGGGCTCATCCTGAGAAGTACCAGTCTATGATGGCATTGCCCAACAATGGCTGCAGGTCTGTCTTTGCTGGCAGTTAATCAATGGTTAAGTTAGAACTTTGTTCTTAACTGTCCAGGCTCTAAGCCTGGCTCTCTGGCCCCCGAGCAGATTCAGAGGGCTCCCTAACATCTTTTTAAGATTACTTTCTGCTTAACTAACCATAATTGATTTTATTTGTTGGCAGCTAGGAACCCTGACATATACACGCAGACCAGAGTGTTGGATTTGAGGGTTTCCTGAAAAAAAAAAAAAAAAAAAGATCTTTCCATATAGTCACTTCTAATTCTGACCTCAATGAAGGCTGTGGTTCCAGGACATTAGTGGATAAAGCAGAAAGTTCCACAATCTCAGAAGAGTCCCCAAAGTGGCTTTCGCAAATAATTTTGGAAACATCAAAAATTTAAGAAAAGGCCAACAACATTTTCTCTCTTCTATATGTGAAATGATTTGTTATCAGAGATCGTTAGAATGGAAAAAGAGAAGTCTGGACCCTTTTAAGTCACTTAGAATCATGTGTATAGAAAAAGCACAAAGGAAAAAAAAGCAAATTTAAATTTTAGTGATCCTATGTATTAATTAAATAATTTGTAGTGTGTTTAGGGTTAAAATTATGAAGAAAAATAATATGTGGTGAGATACATGATGACAATGATTAAAAACATATTGTATTTATTTTGCATGTTTTTATAAATAGCTAGGATATAGTCATGTGTTTATAATTCTCCAGAGTCTAGTACAGTGCTGGCAAGAAGGCAGTCTCTAAATATTGTGCATATATACTGATATATTCAATCTTTGTACAAATGCATATTTAATTTACATGACATAAATATCAGGTTGCAAAGTGAATCCATATACATAACACTGTCTGTGTTTATGCTGAAGCTTCACCAGTCACATGGTGTTCAATGTGGTAAGGAGTCCTAATGTTCAGCCTGGACTGGAATGTATACAAACACAGCTGCCAAAGTGGAGACTTGTGTTTCCATGCGCTGGCACAATGGGTTGCCAAATACCTTTGCTTAATCTTTGTTTAGTTCTCTTCTTTGATGTTGTAGCAGTGCAATTTTTCTACTTTATTTGGAATGGAATTATTTGTGACGTGAAAACATAGTGGACACAATCCTAACCTAAATTGAACCCCTCAAAGGCATTCTGTTGTTTTGTGAAGTCTTGCATATGACACAGGAGATAATCAGTTAGTATATGTTAATTGTTTGCAAGTCAGCAAATCTTACTCTTCAGATAACTGGATATTTTGATGCAAAAACTTAGTGAGATCTATTGAAGCCTGATGATCTTTTTCCTTTGAAGTAAAGAAATTGTAATGAATTCAATCAAAATTCAGTTCTCCTAAACATGACATGAATAATAGCCTACATATATATCCTGAAGAGCTAGAGTATTGCAAATTTTTTTTAACCTGTAAACCTGTGCTAGATTTAAAACTCCTTGTACATGGGCAAGTGTGCAAGTCTTTTTAAAGAAACATGGTTTACCGATAGAAGCTATTTAGTTTTGAGAGATTGCTTTTGCTTTTCTTCCCCCCAGTTCAGTGATTTTTGGTGTATTCACAGAATTGTGTAAGTATCATCAAAATCAGTCTTAGAATATTTTTAGTACACTAAAAAGAAAGTTCACACCCATTAGCAGTCACTTCCCATTTTTTCTTACCTCTCCTCCTTCCCAGCCCTAGGCAACCATTAATAGATTTTCTGTCTCTATGGATTTGCCTATACCAGACGTCCATATATATGTGTATATATGGAATCATACAATATTTATATGGAGTCATACATACATATGATATAGAATCATACAACATTTGATCCTTTGTGACTTTCTTTCACTTAGCATAATGTTTCCAAGCATCATCCATGTTACAGCATGCATCAGTATTTCAGTTCTTTTTATTGCCAAATAATATTACTTTGTATGGATACACTACATTTTGTTTATTCATTCCTCAGCTGATGAACATTTGGATTGTTTCCACTTTGGGGCTATTATGAATAATGGTGCTATGAACATTCATATACAAATTTTTGTGTGGACATATGTGATATGGCTTGGCTCTATGTCCCCACCCAAATCACATGTGCAATTGTAATCCTCAATGTTGGAAGTGGGGCCTGGTGGGAGGTGGTTGATTCATGGGGGTGGAGTTCTCATGAATAGTTTAGCACCATCCCCTTGGTGCCTTTCTCATGATGGTGAGTGAGTTCTCACAAGATCTGGTTGTTTAAAAGCGTGTAGCACCTTCCCCCTCTCTCTTCCTCCTGCTTCAGCTATGTAAAGTGCTGGCTCTCCCTTTGCCTTCCACCATGATTGAAAGTTTCCTGAGGCCTCCCCAGAGGCAAAAGCTGCTATTCTTCCCATACACCCTGCAGAACCACGAGCCAATTAAACTTCTTTTCTTATAAATAGCCCAGTCTCACATATTTACTTATAGCAGTGTGAAAATGGACTAATAAAATATGTTTTTATTTCTCTTAGGTATGTACGTAGGAATGGAATTACTGGTTTATATGGCAAATCTATATTTAACCTTTTGAGGAACCATCAAAAAATTTTCCAAAGTGACTGTACCATTTTATATTCCCATTAGCTTTGCACATAATTTTTTAGCCATCAAAATAATTTTATATTCTTGGAATTCATAAAAAGTTTGAATTTATATATTTAATACTCCTTAATATTTGAGTAAAATCTAAAATAAAAATTTTTAACTGTTTAGAAATTATAGTTTATAATCTAAAATATTAAACAATGATTTATTTATTTATTTTTTGAGACAGAGTCTTGCTGTGTCGCCCAGGCTGGAGTGCAGTGGCGTGATCTCGGCTCACTGCAACCTCCGCCTCCTGGGTTCAAGCAATTCTCCTGCTTCAGGCTCCCGAGTAGCTGGGATTACAGGCACCCTCCACCACACCCGGATAATTTTTTTGTATTTTTTGTAGAGACGAAGTTTCACCATGTTGGCCAGGCTGGTTTCGAAATTCTAACCTCAAGTGATCCACCCACCTGGCCTCCCAAAATGCTTGGATTACAGGTGTGAGACACCAAAATAATTGATTTTTTAAAGCCTGATTTTAATATCCATTTCTCTAGCCAGGTGCAGTGGCTCACGCTTGTAATTTCAGCACTTTGGGAGGCCAAAGTGGAAGGATTTCTTGAGGCTAGGAGTTCAAGACTAGCCTGGGGAATATGGCAAGACCCCATCTCTTAAAAAAAAAAATCATTTCTTTAAATAGGAATTTTGCTTTATTACATATAATGATATTTTGTAAGATTATAAGTTGTACATGAAGTTTAAAGATCCAATTATAGCCTGCCTTTCATTCCTGTGTTATGAGTTAATTCAATGTGCTCCTATAACCTCTTAATAAATGGGAAGTCTATTTAGTAACAGAAAGCAGAAAATATTAACCATGCCTATCATTTATAATTTCCATTTTTCATAAAATATACAAAATTATTAATCTTTTCCAGGTGTTTACCACTTGTATATGCAAATAAATAAAACTAAGAATTATAATTTTTCTCTTAGATATAAAATACATTTTAAACTGGTCTTCTGATACTAATAGTTTAGCAACCATTATTATGGTCAGATTTTGATACACACACAAACACACAGATCTGTAGTCATCCCAAGATATTTTGGTGAATCATTTGTACTTTCCCTATACCTCTGCTTTAGAATAAAATAAGTTTATTTCCAGTATGAGACAAAAACAGTAGGATTGAGTTCTGTTTTTTAGTCTAGAACATAAACTATTGTCTATATAGCAGGATTTCAAATTAAACACTACTTATCTTTGTAATCATTCAACACACAAATTACACACATAACTTCCTAATATTTCAGATTTTTCCTGAAACATGCCCTTGTCTTATTGTCCTTAGTACCAGGACACCTTAGAGAAAAGTTTAATTGCAGAATTACTGAAATGTTTGAGAATCTGGCTTTGTACAACCTTTCTATCTAATGTCTTAAGATATGATTTATAACAGAAGTGATTTATCAGTCTCTCAGGCTCATTTAATCTTTAAAGTTTCTGAAGAATCACATTGACTCTAAATTTAAATGAGCCATCAAGCACACTTTCAATTTATGTCATAGAGAGTTGCTGTTCCAAGGAAAATACAAAGACTCATATGGGTTTAATATTTGGTGATCACATGGGGCATTAAGATAATCCCATTTTTGGCCAGGTATGTTGGCTCACGCCTGTAATCCTAGCACTTTGGGAGGCCAAGGTGGGCAGATCGCCTGAGCTCAGGAGTTCGAAACCAGCCTGGGCAACACGGTGAAACCCTGTCTCTACTAAAATACAAACAAAAATTAGCCAAGCATGGCAGTGCGCGCCTGCAGTCCCAGCTACTCAGGAGGCTGAGGCAAAACAATTGCTTGAACCCGGGAGGCAGAAGTTGCAGTGAGCTGAAATTGCGCCACTGCACTCCAGCCTGGGCGACAGAGCCAAACGCTGTCTCAAAAAAAAAAAAAAAAGATAATCACATTTTCTACTACTAGGCAGTTACCTTTAAATAGAAGATAGCATGACAGTCCCCAACATCAGTTATTTCTCTTGTGAGTGTTAAACTTTAGACTTTATTTCATTCCCTGATTTTGAAACTACATCTGGATGCCTTAAGACCATAAAACTCATCTGGATTGAGTATGTCATCAATTTGCTGCCAATTCTCAAAGATTCCAGACTGTTAGTTATTAATCCTTTAACATTACATATTTATGATAAATGAAGCATACTAAGGGATAATTGTGCTAAAAACAGGAAATGTACTTTCAAAACAAGAACATGTTGATCTTCCATTTTTTTTCTGCCCTCATCTGTCATAGTTGAAGCTTTCTGAAAGAACCTTCTTCCTTCCTTGACTCATGATGAGTTACCTGCTTTCCACATCCCAAAGCAGGTCAGTGTATAATCAGGACAGAGCTTTTACCTGAAGTAAGCCAAGTTACAGATCCAAAAATTACTAGTTTAGTAATCTTCAGCAAGTAAATCTCTTAACCTAACTAAGCCTCAGTTTCCTCATTTATAAAATAAGGATAAATCACACAGATCTTGCTTTCCCTAGAGGACAGTTTTGAGGATAATTGATAAATGTGAAAAACTAAAAATAACCCTGTAAACTAACTGCCTTGCATTCATTTATTTAACATATGTTGGTTTTTAGAGAAATTCAAATTTTTTTTCAAATGACAAATTTAGATCTCAGTTTGGTCATTAAATTACCTGCAGATAGCCAGCGATTTTATCTTTCTCTTCACTAGATCAGAAATTATGCAGCATCTTTACTCAGTTTACCTGCTTTACACCAAAAAGAATTCCGTAGTCTAGAGTAATGCTTAAATCTTAATTGCTTATGACAAATATGTTGTTTTAGTTAAGTTCTGTGATCTTCAGAAACCTAAAAAGTAAAAGTAATCATATATCAATAAAGTACTATTTTATCTAACAATTATTCGTATTACAGCTAAAGCAACCTTATTCATTCTCCCCAAAACAACCTAGTAAGAAAAATGAGGCACAAAGATTCTAAGGCACACTTAATTTGCTCATTTATTCATTCTATAAATCTTTTCTAAACGCTTATCAATTGCCAGGTTTGGAACTAGTGGTAGAAACTATGAGATCTGCAGTCCTGTTTGAGTCTTCCTTTGATCCTGCACAACCTAGAGGGCGCACTTACCACTCCTATTTTGAATCTTCCCTGAAAGCTTGTTTTGCTTTTCGCAACACAATCTTCTGTGCTAGGGATGACCTACATTCACTACAAGTGAAAGTAAGACCTACATACAGTCCTGCTGTCAATACAGCTGAGCAGTCGCAACTTCTTCTTCCTCCACCTCTGTCCAAGCCCTCTTTTAGTTCTGTAGACAAAGATCACAATCTGGATTCATACTGGCCTGGATTGTAAGCATAGTAGAGCAGCAGTCTCCCCTGCCAGAGTAAACGCACCTGTACCTGGCACCATCTCTTCTGACTCCCTCCCAACAATTAAAGAATTGTACAAAGCAATCTGATTTTTAAAGCTTCTATGAACCTGAAAATATAGGTTTTTCTCCAAGTTTCTGTCTTCTGTCTTCTTTAGTATTATCACCTACCTTCCATCTTATCAGTGACTTGAAATTTATCCTGCACCAACTTCTAACAGCTTCAGTCAGTGATTTCCAGCTACTTCTTGTTCTATCAGTTTCTAAAGACCTTACCTTGAGATAATCTCATTGAGTAGATCTGAGTGGGAAAATTGTAAAATCCAGCTTCTAGAACCTTATGCTCAATGATAAAAAGATCTCCGGATTCCATTCCAAGATGGCCGAATAGGAACAGCTCCAGTCTGCAGCTCCCAGTGTGAATGAGGTAGAAGACAGGTGATTTCTGCATTTCCAACTGAGGTACCTGATTCATCTCATTGGTGGTTGGACAGTGGGTGCAGCCCACAGAGGGTGAGCCGAAGCAGGGTGGGGTGTCACCTCACCTGGGAAGCACAAGGGATCAGGGGATTTCCCTTTCCTAGGCAAGGGAAGCCATGTACCTGGAAAATCAGGACACTCCCGCCCTAATACTGTGCTTTTCCAATGGTCTTAGCAAATGGCACACCAGGAGATTATATTCTGCACCTGGCTCAGCGGGTCCCACACCCATGTAGCCTTGCTCACTCCTAGCGCAGCAGTCTGAGATCGACGAGCTGACAGAAGTAGGCTTCAGAAGGTCAGTATAACAAACTTCTCCGATCTAAAGGAGGATGTTCGAACCCATTGCAAGGAAGTTAAAAACCTTGAAAAAAGATTAGACAAATGGCTAACTAGAATAAACAGTGTAGAGAAGACCTTAAATGACCTGATGGAGCTGAAAACCATGGCACGAGAACTATGTGATGCGTGCACAAGCTTCAATAGCTGATTCGATCAAGTGGAAGAAAGGGTATCAGTGACTGCAGATCTAATTAATGAAATAAAGCGAAAAGAGAAGTTTACAGAAAAAGAATAAAAAGAAACAAAGCCTCCAAGAAATATGGGACTATGTGAAAAGACCAAATCTACATTTGATTGGTGTACCTGAAAATGATGTGGAGAATGGAATCAAGTTGGAAAACACTCTTCAGGATATTATCCAGGAGAACTTCTCCAACCCAGCAAGGCAGGCCAGCATTCAAATTCAGGAAATACAGAGAACACTACAAAGATACTCCTCTAGAAGAGCAACCCCAAGACACACAATTGTCAGATTCACCAAGGTTGAAATGAAGGAAAAAATGTTAAGGGCAGCCAGAGAGAAAGGTCAGGTTACCCACAAAGGGAAGCCCATCAGACTAACAGCAGATCTCTTGGCAGAATCCCTACAAGCCAGAAGAGAGTGAGGGCCAATATTCAACATTCTTAAAAAAAAAGAATTTTCAACCCAGAATTTCATATCCAGCCAAACTAAGCTTCATAAGTGAAGGAGAAATAAAATACTTTACAGACAAGCAAATGCTGAGAGATTTTGTCACCACCAGGCCTGCCCTAAAAGAGCTCCTGAAGGAAGCATTAAACATGGAAAAGAAAAACCAGTACCAACCACTGCCAAATCACGCCAAATTGTAAAGACCATCGATGCTAGGAAGAAACTGCATCAACTAATGAGCAAAATAACCACCTAACATCATAATGACAGTATCAAATTCACACATAACAATATTAACCTTAAATGTAAATGGGCTAAATGCCCCAGTTAAAAGACACAGACTGGCAAATTGCACAAAGCATCAAGACCCATCAGTGTGCTGTATTCAGGAGACCTATCTCATGTGCAGAGACACACATAGGCTCAAAATAAAGGGATGGAGGAAGATCTACCAAGCAAATGGAAAGCAAAAAAAAAGCAGGGGTTGCAATCCTAGTCTCTGATAAAGACTTTAAACCAACAAAGATCAAAAGCAACAAGAAGGCCATTACATAACGGTAAAGGGATCAATTCAACAAGAAGAGTTAACTACCCTAAATATATATACACCCAATACAGGAGCACCCAGATTCATACAACAAGTCCTTAGAGACCTACAAAGAGACTTAGACTCCCACACAGTGATAATGGGAGACTTTTAACACCCCACTGTCAATATTAGACAGATCAACAAGACAGAAGGTTAACAAGGATATCCAGAACTTGAACTCAGCTCTACACCAAGCTGACCTAAGAGACATCTACAGAACTCTCCACCCCAAATCAACAGAATATACATTCTTCTCAGCACCACATTGCACTTATTCCAAAATTGACCACATAGTTGGAAGAAAAGCACTCCTCAGCAAATGTAAAAGAACAAAAATCACAACAAACTGTCTCTCAGACCACAGTGCAATCAAATTAGAACTCAGGATTAAGAAACTCACTCAAAACCGCACAACTACGTGGAAACTGAACAACTTGCTCCTGAATGACTACTGGGTACATAACGAAATGAAGGCAGAAATAAAGATGTTCTTTGAAACCAATGAGAAGAAAAACACAATGTACCAGAATCTCTGGGACACATTTAAAGCAGTATGTAGAGGGAAATTTACAGCACTAAATGCCCACAAGAGAAAGCAGGAAAGATCTAAAATCGACACCCTAACATTACAATTAAAAGAACTAGAGAAGGAAGGGCAAACAAATTCAAAAGCTAGCAGAAGGCAAGAAAAAACAAAGATCAGAGCAGAACTGAAGGAGATAGAGACACAAAAATACCTTAAAAAAATCAATGAATCCAGGAGCTGGGTTTTGGAAAAGATCAACAAAATTGATAGACTGCTAGCAAGACTAATAAAGAAGAAAAGAGAGAAAAATCAAATCACAATAAAAAATGATAAAGGGGCTATCACCACTGATCCCTCAGAAACACAAACTACCATCAGAGAATACTATAAACAACTCTACACAAATAAACTAGAACATCTAGAAGAAATGGATAAATTCCTGGACACATACACCCTCCCAAGACTAAACCAGGAAGAAGTTGAATCCCTGAGTAGACCAATAACAGGCTCTGAAATTGAGGCAATAATTAATAGCCTGCCAACTAAAAAAGTCCAGGACCAGATTGACTCACAGCCAAATTCTACCAGAAGTACAAAGAGGAGCTAGTACCATTCCTTCTGAAACTATTCCAATCAATAGAAAAAGAGGGAATCCTCCCTACCTCATTTTATGAAGCCAGCATCATCCTGATACCAAAGCCTGGCAGAGACACGACAAAAAGAGAATTTTAGACCAATATCCCTGATGAACATCGATGTGAAAGTCCTCAGTGAAATACTGGCAAGCCTAATCCAGCAGCACATCAAAAAGCTTATCCACCACAATCAAGTTGGCTTCATCCCTGGGATGCAAGGCTGGTTCAACATACACAAATCCATAAACATAATCCATCACATGAACAGAACCAATGACAAAAACTACATGATTATTTCAATAGATGCAGAAAAGGCCTTCGACAAAATTCAACAGCCCTTCATGCTAAAAACTCTCAATAAACTAGGTATTGATGGAATGTATCTCAAAATAATAAGACCTATTTATGACAAACCCACAGCCAATATCATACTGAATGGGCAAAAACTGGAAGCATTTCCTTTGAAAACTGGCACACCACAGGGATGTCCTCTCTCACAACTCCTATTCAACATAGTTTTGGAAGTTCTGGCCAGGGCAATCAGGCAAGAGAAAGAAATAAAGGGTATTCAATTAGGAAAAGAGGAAGTCAAATTGTCCCTGTTTGCAGATGATATGATTGTATATTTAGAAAACCCCATTGTCGCAGTCCAAACTTTCCTTAGGCTGATAAGCAACTTCAGCAAAGTCTCAGCATACAAAATCAATGTGCTAAAATGACAAGCATTCCAATATACCAATAACAGACAAACAGAGAGCCAAATCATGGGTGAACTCCCATTCACAATTGCTACAAAGAGAATAAAATACCTAGGAATACAACTTACAAGGACCTCTTCAAGGAGAACTACAAACCACTGCTCAACGAAATAAAACAGGACACAAACAAATGGAAGAACATTCCATGCTCATGGATAGGAAGAATCAATATCATGAAAATGGCCATACTGCCCAAGGTAATTTATAGATTCAATGCCATCCCCATTAAGCTACCAATGACTTTCTTCACAGAATTGGAAAAAACTACTTTAAAGTTCATATGGAACCAAAAAAGAGCCTGCATTGCCAAGTCAATCCTAGGTCAAAAGAACAAAGCTGGAGGCATCACACTACCTGACTTCAAACTATACTACAAGGCTACAGTAACCAAAACAGCATGGTACTAGTACCAGAACAGATATATAGACCAATAGAACAGAACAGAGGCTTCAGAAATAACACTACACATCTACAACCATCTGATCTTTGACAAGCCTGACAAAAACAAGAAATGGGGAAAGGATTCCCTATTTAATAAATGGTGCTAGGAAAACTGGTTAGCCATATGTAGAAAGCTGAAACTGGATCCCTTCCTTACACTTTATACAGAAATTAATTCAAGATGGATTAAAGACTTAAATGTTAGACCTAAAACCACAAAAACCCTAGAACAAAACCTAGGCCATACCACTCAGGACATAGGCATGGGCTAGGACTTCATGACTAAAACAACAAAAGCAATGGCAACAAAATCCAACATTGACAAATGGGATCTAATTAAACTAAAGAGCTTCTGCACAGCAAAAGAAACTACCATCAGAGGGAACAGGCAACCTAAAGAATGGGAGTAAATTTTTGCAATCTACCCATCTGACAAAGGGCTAATATCCAGAATCTACAAAGAACTTAAACAAATTTACAAGAAAAAAAAAAAACCATCAAAAAGTGGGCAAAGGATATGAACAGACACTTCTCAAAAGAAGACATTTATGCAGCCAACAGACACATGAAAAAATGCTCATCATCACTGGCTATCAGAGAAATGCAAATCAAAATCACAATGAGATACCATCTCACACCAGTTAGAATGGTGATCATTAAAAAGTCAGGAAACAACAGGTGCTGGAGAGGATGTGGAGAAATAGGAACACTTTTACACTGTTGGTGGGAGAGTAAACTAGTTCAACCATTGTGGAAGACAGTGTGGTGATTCCTCAAGGATCTAGAACTAGAAACACCATTTGATCCAGTGATCCCATTACTGGGTATATACGCAAAGGATTATAAATCATGCTACTATAAAGGCACATGCACACATATGTTTATTGTGGCACTGTTTACAATAGCAAAGACTTGACACCAACCCAAATGTCCATTAATGATAGATTGGATTAATAAAATGTGGTACATAAACCCCATGGAATACTATGCAGCCATAAAGAAGGATGAGTTCATGTCCTTTGCAGGGACATGGATGCAGCTGGAAACCATCATTCTGAGCAAACTGTCACAAGGACAGAAAACCAAATACCGCATGTTTTCACTTATAGGTGGGAATTGAACAATGAGAGCACTTGGGCACAGGGCGGGGAATATCACACCCCAGGGCCTGTCGTGGGGTGGGGGGCAGGGGCAGGGATAGCATTACGAGATATACCTGATGTAAATGATGAATTACTGGGTGCAGCAAACCAACATGGCACATGTATACCTATGTAACAAAACTGCATGTTGTGACATGTACCCTAGAACTTAAAGTATAATTAAAAAAAAAAAGTAGTGAGACACATACACGATCATGTTTCTTAGCCCTTTAAAGTTCATTTTCAACCTTTTTGAACATTAAAAAAAAGGAAAAAAATCTCCAGATGGATAAGGTTTGGTGCAGGGCTGCAGAAGGGAATGGATATGGAACATTATGAACATCATACGAAAGGTATAAAGATATGCATTAATATGGAATGCTTGGAGAAACCAGTTTTCCCATGAGGATAGAGCAGAGAAACGAGCATGGAGGAGTGGAACAAAGGGAATTATCCAGATTAGGTTAGAAAACAAGCCAAGAAACAGTAATCAAAGGCTTATAAATTGTTATATTTCTCAGGGAGATATGGAGATATTTTAGGAGTGTGCAAGTCTATAGTATAAACATTGTGCATCTTGCTGAAATATTAATTTTTCTTTCTGGAGGGAGAGAGGAATTTATAGTGATTCTTTTTTTTTAACACCAAAAGTTAAATATTATTCCTTTAGTAATATTTAGACTCATGTTTCATTAACTCTTAATTGAATAGGTTTTCTGGTTTTGTGTTTTTGTTTTGTTTTGTTTGTACTCTCTGGGAGGTAATCAGTGACTTTTTGCATAATAATTTATGGCAGGAGACTACTGCATCCAAAAGCTAGGTCAGCCCTAATCCACTGTCATTCCTTAGCAGTATGGTGAACTTTTTTTTTAATCCTATTTTTAAAGCATAAAATGTATACAGAAAAGTGCTTATACCATAAGTGTACAGCTTGATGAACTACAACAAAATGAGCATGTCTATGTAACCACTAACCAGGTCAAGAAATAAAACATTACCACCTACTTTTAATAATTTTTGCTCTGTGCCAGGCAATCTGCTAAGTGTTTTATGTGGATTTTGTGACTGATTGGGTATAGGGTAGTAACATTAGTCATCAATGAAAGTGTAATTGCCTGACAGGTTGTTCCTGTCCACTGCCCAGGAAAACCCAACACTGAGAACAGCAAGAGTTGAAATAGAGAAACAGTTTCATAATTGCAGGGCCCACCAAGCAGAAGGATGGGAGAGGTTTCTCAAATCCATCTCCCTGAATGTGGAGGCTAGGGTTTTTCAAGTATAGTTTGGCAGGCAGAGGGCTAGGGAATGCAGAATGTTGACTGGTTGGGTTGGGGATGAAATCACAGGGGTCAAAGCTGTTTTTTTTGTGCTGAGTTAGTTCCTGGGTGGGGGTCACAAAAATAGTTGAACCAGTTTCTTTGTGTGGGCTACCAATTGGAGTGGTGCCAGCTGGTCCATCAGAATGCAAAGTCTGAAAGATAGCTCAAACATCTGTTAAAAGAAAAACTGCAGCCGAATTAAATTTAAAAAAGTTTAATTGAGCAATGAATGATTTGTGAATTGGGCAGCCCCCAGAATTATAGCAGATTCAGAGAGACTCTAAGGATGCCTCGTGGTCAGAACAAATTTATAGACAAAAAAAGAAAGTGACGGAAGTGACATACAGATATCAGAAGTGAGGTATAGAAACAACTGGATTGGTTACAGCTCAGCGTTTGCCTTATTTGAACACAGTTTAAACACTTAGCAGTACATGACTGGTTGAAGTATGGCTGCTGGGAGTGGCCAAGACTCAGCTATTGTTACAGGTGCATACTCCTAAGTTAGGTTTTCAATCTTGTCTACCTATTAAGTTAGGTTGCAGTTCATCCACAAGGACTCAAATATAGAAGTTTGGAGTCCTTCTCAGGCCACATTTAGTTTGCTTTAATACATCAATCTTAGGTTTAACAATAGTGATATTATCTATAGGAGCAACTGGGGAGGTTAAAAATCTTATGACCACTGGCTACATGTCTTCTGAACCACAATTCTAACCTTGTGGTGAATTCATTGGCTATACAAAGGCAGTTTTGGTCCCTGGGCAAGGAGTGAGTTAATTTCACAATGAGACTATTATCATATTTGTTTTAAAGTTAAATATAAACTAAATTTCTCCCATAGTTAGCTTGGCCTACACCCAGCAATGAACAAGGACAGCTTGTGAGATTAGAAGCAAGATGAAGTCAGATATGCCAGATTTTTCTCACTGTCATAATTTTTCTAAGAAAGACTTCTTTCACTGTCATAATTTTTGCAAAGGTGGTTTCAAAAGTCAAAGTTCCTAACCAATATATTCAAGTCGCTCATTATCAAAAGAAGTCAAAGTTCCTAACCAATATACTCAAGTCACTCATTATCAGGGTCTACATTTTTCCTTGTATTTGTCTCATGTCACACAACCCTATGTTCTAGTTAACATATAAATTACTTGCCATTTCCTTGGAACACATCCTGATTCTCTCCTTCTACAACTTGGCTTATGCTGTTTCTTCCTGGAATGTAGCTCCCTCTCCAGGCCCCTTAGCTTTGCCTTACTTTCCCCTAGCATGCACAGGCACAAAGCCTTTTTTAAGAATCCGTCTTCAATACTATCTTTTCCATGATATGTGCCCACTCTTCCTGATTGAAACTAAACTCACATATTCAAACATTTCCACAGGACTTTAGGTTGCGGAGGCCAAGCTTCTTGGCCTTCAGAATGAAGACCCAACTTCCCAATGAAGTAGAGAAGCTTATATACCATCTTGAGATTATGGAAAGAATGGGGGCTTGGATGCTGGCAAAACAGCTTATGGGAGGTAGGAGAAGAGGCATTCTATTGAGAGGCAATATAATTACTAGAGAGAATGATTAGATTGGGGAACAGAAATTCACTTGTAAACAGTTCTCTTTGGAATTTAATGATCCTTGGAGACAGTTATTATGTTAAAAAAGGGTCTGTTCAAGTGTGATTACATTTTTGGTCTTCTTTCCTATAATGAATAATAACATAACAAGGAAGAAACAAGAACATTATTCTCTTTGGTGAGCCCTTATGTGGGTAAGGGGAAAATCTCTTCCAGTACTTGTTGATCTCTAATAGTTTTAATTTAAATATCTCATTATACTAGGGAGCCATGTTTTAGAGTGAAATATTTTGATTTTCTTCAGTGTATGCCCTTGCCATAGCCCTTATCCTTTTCTACATTGGATTATTGTTAACCTGATTTGACTAAGTTTGTTGAAGACAGGTTTATTCATGAATCATTTTCTACCCACTTACTATTAACATCTCATTTTAAAGAATTAACTGTGTGTATGAGTCCATTTTCACATTGCTATAAAGAACTACCTGAGACTGGGTAAGTTATAAAGAAAAAAGGTTTAATTGGCTCGTGGTTCCCCAGGCTGTATAGGAAACATGGCTGGGAGGCCTCAGGAAACTTACAATCATGGCAGAAGGCGAAGAGAAAGTAAGCATATCTTCACATGGTGACAGGAGACAGAGAGAGCAAAGGGGGAGGTACTATACACTTTCAAACAACCAGGTCTCGTGAGAACTCTATCATGAAACAGCACTAAGGGGATGGTGCTAAACAATTAGAAACTACTTCCATGATCAAATCACCTCCCACCAGGTCCCTCTCCGAACACTGAAGATTACAATTTTACATGAGATTTGGGTGGAGACACAGAGCCAAACCATATCACCTTGACATTTTGTACATGTGACATTTTTACACGCTGGTTATTTCAACAACCATCACTTATATTTTTAGCCATAAAACATAATTTGGATTTGCCTATGCCCAGCAACTTGAACATCAGAGTAAAATAACTATTGTACATGTGGTAGCATTGAGGTATTCAATATATATCCCAGTTGTGATAAAAGATTTCCTTAATGTACACTGAAACATAAAATACAATGACAAGTATAAATTTAAAATAAATTAAGGTATAGAAGACTCTTTGTATTAATGGTATATTGGATTAGACTTTGTATATTAGACTTTTGAACCACAGTGGAAAGCTCACTTAAGTTTTGTCATATTCTCCATAGGCAACCAAAATATATTATTTATAGAGTGATAAATATATTGATATTCAAACACATATGTTTCTTTTTTTTTGAGACGGAATCTCGCTCTGTCCCCCAGGCTGGAGTGCAGTGGCGCGATCTCAGCTCACTGCAAGATCCGCCTGCCGGGTTCACGCCATTCTCCTGCCTCAGCCTTCCAAGTAGCTGGGACTACAGGCACCCGCCAACACGCCCGGCTAATTTTTTGTATTTTTAGTAGAGACGGGGTTTCACCGTGTTAGCCAGGGTGGTCTCGATCTCCTGACCTCGTGATCCGCCCGTCTCAGCCTCCCAAAGTGCTGGGATTACAGGCGTGAGCCACCGCGCCCGGCTATGTGTTTTTTCTTAAATCTTTCCTTATCATCCATCAAGAAAAAAGTTTCTAGTTAAGCATGCTGTTTTTCTTCAGTACCTGAGGACTCAGAATGGAAACAAAAATTCTCCCTGACTTGTAACTTTAAAATGACCCAATTATATAATAATTTTATAATTTTAAAATGCTCCTCAAATGCTAATTATGAAGTAACGAAAAAGCAGTTTATTATTGACCATCATAAATCAGTTGTTTCTTCCTTAGAATTAGTAAATTATACTAAAATTACTTGATTTATCCTTTGTCTTCCACATTATCACCTGCTTCACCTGGTCAACTCCTCCACTTCCATTAGGTACAAACGATCACACACACACACACACACACACGCACACACACACACGCAATACGACAAAGGTCAAGTTACAGTTTTCTTTTCTTCTCTTTTCTTTTTTTTGAGATGGAGTCTCACTCTATCTCCAGGTTGGAGAGCAGCGGTGCAATCTTGGCTCACTGCGACCTCTGCCTCCCGGGTTCAAACGATTCTCCTGCCTCAGCCTCCCGAGTAGCTGGGACTACAGGCACACGTCACCATGCCCGGCTAATTTTTGTATTTTTAGTGGAGACGGGGTTTCACCACGTTGAACAGGATGGTCTCAATCTCTTGACCTCGTGATCCGCCCACCTTGGCCTCCCAAAGTGCTAGGATTACAGGCGCCAGCCATTTTCTCCTGGCCAAGTTACAGTTTTCTAAGCGTCTGTTCCAGTACTAGCCCACTGCTTTATAACATGTTTGTGGGATTTGTCTTTAAATAAGTGAATTGGGCCGGGCGCGGTGGCTCATGTCTGTAATCCCAGCACTTTGGGAGGCCGAGGCGGGCAGATCACGAGGTCAGGAGATCGAGACCATCCTGGCTAACACGGTGAAACCCCGTATCTACTAAAAATACAAAAAAATTAGCAGGGCGTAGTGGCGGGCGCCTGTAGTCCCAGCTACTCGGGAGGCTGAGGCAGGATAATGGCATGAACCCGGGAGGCGGCACTTGAGTGGGCAGAGATCGCCCCACTGCACTCCAGGCTGGGTGATAGAGCGAGACTCCATCTCAAAAAATAAAATAAAATAAATAAGTGAATTAATAAAATAGGTTTAAGAGAAATGTAATAAAACTTTCTCTTCCCATTATTTTCCCTAGAATCTTAGGCCACGGTCTTTTTAAATTGTCTTAATAAAATTACTCAGTGTGTAGTCCCTTGCAAAAATAACTAATATATTGTTTATTTGTTTTGTATATATCCATAGAGTTCATTTAAAGATATCTTAAATTGTTAGGAATCCTTTAAAAATTGGGGGTGCTTGGTATTTGAGGCAATATTTCTACTCTGTATCGTTTCATTAGATATAAAAATATTTTGTCTTAATTAAAACATCCCAAAGTGCTATGATACAAATTCTCTTTTGAACAAAAACTAAATTTCCCTCATTAACTATACAGATGGTATAGATTAGATAATTTGAAATTAGCTATCTAATTTCTTTATTTTTCTTTTTTTTGAGACGGATTTTCACTCTTGTTGCCCAGGATGGAGTGCAATGGCACAATCTCAGCTCACTGCAACCTCCGCCTCCCAGGTTCAAGCGATTCTCCTGCCTCAACCTCCCAAGTAGCTGGGATTACAGGCCTGAGCCACCACTCCCAGCTTTATTCTGTTTTTCACAAAGGAAGGAGCATTTGCAATTATATATGGTTGTTCTAAACAATCATTTGAACAGTGATTGCTATATATTTTATATCAGGCACATATGAACCCTTCGTAGTAAGAGTTATTTTGCTTTATCTAGACAGATAAATGTATAAGGAATATATTTATTAATTAATTATAAAGGGAAATTTCTGCCCATTTCCAGCTCACGGTGATAAAATGTTTTTTTCACTTCTTGTTCAAGGGGAATAGTGTGATAGTGTTAACCATATGCACTCTGATATTTGTGCCTCCACCCCTACCACAGGATGACCAACAGTAATAAAATAAACAAATATTGGATAAAAACAAACAAACAAAAAAAATGTTTAAACCAGAAATACTTAAAACAGAAAAAATGTGGCTGAAATGTGAGTTAAACATTGATGGTTTGAAGGTAGAGAAAAATTATTTTTCTCAAAATTATAATTAGTTTCTGCCTTAAAAGCTGTAAAAGTCTGAATATTCCTTTGGGGCCTCCTGCTTTTAGGATTTAGAAAACCCCCCTTTATTATTATTATTTTATTTATTTATTTATTTATTTATTTATTTATTTATTTTTGAGAAGAGAGTCTCCCTTTGTCGCCCAGGCTGGAGTGCAGTGGCGCGACCTTGGCTCACTGAAACCTCCACCTCCTGGGGTTCAAGCAATTCTCCTGCCTCAGTCTCCCTGAGTAGCTGGGACTATAGGCGCGCACCACCACACCCAGCTCATTTTTTTTGTATTTTTAGTAGAGACGAGGTTACACCATATTGGCCAGGCTGGTCTCGAACTCTTGACCTCAGGTCATCCGTCTGCCTTGGCCTCCCAAAGTGCTGGGATTACAGGTGTGAGCAACCGCACCCAGCCTAGAAAACCCCTTGAATGGGACTATTAGGTATAAAAACATAACAAGTACCCGACTATTACTTTTACTCATAGTGAAATAACTGTTAATGCAGATATTTTACATTGAAAAGCTAGGCATTCTATTGTGTAATATTGGATTAAAAGTGGTTTCTCCAGGATTCATGTCTATTTAAGAACAAAAAGGTGTATGTCATTTGTATTTTATCTGTATGAAAATTTGCCTTCAAAACTATCATGTTTTTTGGCCAGACACAGTGGCTCACGCCCGTAATCCCAGCACTTTGGGAGGCCGAGGTGGGCAGATCACCTGAGATCAGGAGTTCGAGACCAGCCTGGCCAACAGGGTGAAACCCCGTCCCTACTAAAAATACAAAAATTAGCTGGGCATGGTGGCACGCATGTGTAATCCTGTCTACTCGGGAGGCTGAGGCAGGAGAATCACTTGAACCCAGTAGGCAGAGGTTCCAGTGAGCCAAGATTGTGCCATTGCACTCCAACCTGGGCAACAAGAGTAAAACCCCATCTCAGAAAAAAAAAAAAAACCTATCACTTTTTTTGTGGAGGTCTGTGGATTCTTGTTTGAGTAGTTATTCTTAGGATACTAAGCATTCATTCAATAAATCCACTGAATTCTTACTGTGTGCCACACACACATTGCTGTAAATATGGGGGATAAGGCAGCACACAAAATTGACATTATCCTTGCTTCCTGGAACTTACAATAAGAAGTAAGAGGGGGACAGTTAGAGAAGGAACACAATAGACAGATATAAATCATGTCAGGCAGTAACAAGTGCAAAGAAGAAAAACAAAAGCAGAGTAAGGAATAGGAATAGAGAGTTCTGGTGGAGAGAGGGGTACAAGGCAGATACTTTAAATGAGGCTTTCAGGGAAGGCCTCTCTGAGGAGGTGATATTGAAGCCTGGGAAAGAGCTTAACCTCAGAAGCGGAGACTACATGAGAGGCTCTGGAATTTTGATGGGCATTAGAGACACAGCAGTGGTGGTGGTGATAAGTGGTCAGGTTTGAATATATGTGTCAACAGGACTTGCTGAGGGGTCATGTTGGATGTATGAGGATGTAGACATATTGGGTTCTAATGAATGAGATAAATATTGAGTGAAAGGAGCAGGTTTAGCAGCTGAGATGCTTATCTGCCATTCATTTGTAGAGTTCAAGAAAGATGTCTACGTTGAGACAAATTTGGGAGAATACAGATCATTTAAATCCCTGGTATTGGATGAAATTACGTAAGGAAAAAGTATAAAGACCTAAGGAGCCTTGGAGTACTCCAACAAGAGGCCATGGAAACTTGTGACAGAGAGGATTAAAATGGTCATGGAAGAAGACAGAAATGTACAAAAGCATGCACAGATCTGGACTGTAGAAATAAAATATAACACACAATATTAGTTAAAGCTGGAAAGAATTAGGACTCATTTGTTCTGATGTGTCCCCCTATTGAGGCCCTGTTGGACTGGATGTTCTGTCAATCATCCCAGTGTAACCAAGTAGTTTAGCTTCAAAATGCATATTGAAACTTTTTTCCTTTCTTGCTTTTAGCCTTGAAACATACTTTAAAACTCTGTCTCCAGCCCTTCACACCAGACACTCCCTTGCCCTGCTAGCTTATCTAATTATGTGCTTACTTAGAAGTTCAAGCGGCTAAAGTTTTTGTTGTTGTTGTTGTTTGTTTGTTTTGAGACAGTCTCACTCTGTTGCCCAGGCTGGAGTATAGTGACACGGTCTCAACTCACTGCAGCCTCCACCTCCAGAGTTCAAGGGATTCTCCTGTGTCAGCCTCTTAAGTAGCTGGGATTGTAGGTGCCCGCCACCTCGCCTGGCTAATTTTTGTATTTTTAGTAGAGGCGGGGTTTCACTATGTTGGCCAGGCTGGTCTCGAGCTCCTGACCTCAAATGATCTGTCCGCCTTGGTCTCCCAAAGTGCTGTGATTACAGGTGTGAGCCACAAGCCCCGGCCCCAGGGCCTAATCTTGAGACAAACTAGACACAAAGACCCAGTTGTGAAATTCCAGAGATTACCACAAGGTGGTTAATCTACAACCTGGCCATTGTTGAGACTCTGATGCCAGCCTGCACTCCAGGTAGACCATGACTCAAGACAGCCACCGGAACAAGACACATAGACCTTGTACCCAGCACCACTCCCACATGCCTCCATTCCAGGTTCCCATTTTAAAACTCCTCTCCCCAGCCTAAAGCTTGAGATGGTTCCTTTCAGGCCTGAGCCCAGCCATTCTTCCATCTGTCAGCATTTGAAAAAAAGCTGTTTTCCTTTTACATCTCACGTCTCGTGCTTTGACTTCTGAGGCCCAGTGGTAAAAAGGCATCATGCCACACTACCCAAGACTCACTTTCTATGTCCCTATTTCTTAAATTTGGATCTGCCTCTTGTAGAGTGGCATGATGCCTTTTTACCACTGGGCCTCTTGGCAGTTGGACCTGCACTCCGGTATGGATATGCATGTGAAGGCTTTTCCAGAGGAAGGGGCAAACTGTCCTGTGATTTGAAACTGGGTGGAGCTAGGCCTTGAAGCTGTCCATAAAAGAAGTTCAGGAGGAGGGTTTAGACTTGTGGACTCTGGAAATTCTTATCTAGGACCCATTCCAAGTGAATTTTGGGTTGTACTTCCCTTCTGACATCCTCTTTCTAAAGTTTCGTCAAAAATTGTACCCTGGCTCTATGCTGCCATGGATCAAAATGAATTAACCTAAATGTGAACTCCCTAGAATACAGTGGGTAAGAGAAGAGACTTGGAGCCAGACACAGGAAACAAACTCCTGCTCCACTGCTTTTTAGCTGAAAAATCAGTTAGGAGGTAAATTACTATAGGTGAGAGGTCACAAAAACCAGATGCAAGTAGCGGAAATGGGAATGGAAAGACATGAATTAAAGGGAGCTTGATAGCTAATCATAAGTAGGATATAGGATAATTTTTTAAATGGCCCTGAAATTTCCACTTGGGACTACTGAATAAATTGCTGTCAACCAAAACAGGAACTAAAAGAGGAAGGCCATGTGTTTAGCAAGGATGATAATAAAATGATACAAGGGAATCAATGTTTATATCCCTCTCAATAATTCTCTAAGAAATTCTCTATTATTCTCGTAATAAATATGCATGGAAACAACTAAAGTGAGGTATCCTAAACATATACATCTATATCTATCTATACACATACATACACATACACATGCTGTGGCAAAGGTGAGGAAGGACACGATTTCAGTATGTGCATGCTTAACTTATGTATATCATAAAAAATCAGGCTACGGAAGAGAAGAAGAATGCTACATGCATCTGATTTTTAATTTTTATTTTCATAGATTAAGGGGGTATAAGTGCAGTTGTGTTACATGGACATATTGTGTAGTGGTGAAGTCTGGGCATTTAGTGTAGCCATCACCAAAATAATGTACACTGTACCCAATAGGTAGTATTTCATCCCTCACCCTTCTCCCACCCTTTCACCTTTTGAAGTCACCAATGTCTATGATTCCACTCTATATGTCTATGTGTATCCATTGTTTAGCTTCTACTTAGAAGTGAGAACACAGGCATCAGATTTGATCTGGGTCCTGATATTTAATTCAAAAAGAGAATCAAAGTAAATTACTCAGTTGTAGTTATTTAAAAGCAGAAAACTTACCCATTTCTTATGATTAGTATTTCTTCAAAGTGTCTAATCATTAATTATCTGAAATATTTACTTAAAATACAGATCACTGGCTCCTCTCCTGATGATTCTGATTTGGGGGGTCCGAAATAGGAGGAACCAGGAATCTATACGTTTACAAGCATTAACAGGTGATTCTCATCATTAGCCAAGTTTGGAAAACCACAATTAAAGGTGAGGTTCCCAGAGGCCCTAGTGCCTCAGTACTTTTTCATGGTACCTCAGGCCAAAATAAATAGCCAACATTTCTATTTATGAAATTGATAGATCCAAACTTGATAGTTGTAGTTGTTAATACGGTCCAACAGATGTCACTGTGTTTCCCTCAAAAAGTTAAACTATCCCACAGAACCCCTAGGAATTCCCAGGCACCCCAGGGCACTAAAGCACTATTTACAAGCTACAGCCTAAAGGGAATTTTTTTCTCACATAGAATAGAAGTAAAAGCTCTGAATGGGCCTCCTATAAGATCATGCAACAAAGTGAACTTTGTGCTCCACAAATTCCATTGCTTTTAATATCATTTGTTGCTGTTTTCATATGGTTTTTATATATAGAACAGGCACACCAAACATTTTTCTACAGAAGCAGAGAGCACATTTATTTGGTATGTGTGTGTTGTGGGGGGCATAGATGATCTTGATTGCATATTCTTTTCTTATCCATTCTCTTGCAGCCCTTTAAACATGTAAAAACCATTCTTATCTCCTGAATTTGACCTACAGGCTGCAGTTTGCCAACCACTACTGTAGTTTTAAAACCTAGGGTATAACATTAAAGTGCAATTCAGTGAGGACGATTCTGCAAGATTGGAAGCCCTCAGTGTTTTTGTTTTCCTTTTTTCCCTTTTTGCTCCAGGGAAGACTATGCAAGGAATACTGGAAGGACCTAGTGATTTCAAAACTACTGTCAACAGAGGGTGGCCATAGAATTTCCTTGCTCTAAATTCTTGACTGAAGGAGGATCTGCAAGTTATTCTAGTTTAAATAAAGAATCCCTGTTGAATTTCCAATAAAAAGAAATAGGTTATTGCACTGAGTCCTTTATCAATTATTTGCTGATTATGTGAATGGCTAATGAGATTTCACAATTATAACTAATCAGGCAATCCTTAGTTTATAATAGATTCATGTTTATAGAATATGCCATTTGACATTTCTAGCTCTTATTCTCAAAATTAGTGTGGCTGTCTTGAGATTATGCATTGTGCTTAGAACTTAGGTTTTTAGGTCGTTTTTTTCTTTCTGTTTTTGTTTTTTTGAGACGGAGTTTCGTTCTTGTTGCCCAGGCTGGAGTGCAATGCCGCGATCTCGGCTCAGCAACCTCCGTCTCCCAGGCTCGAGCGATTCTTCTGCTTCAGTCTCCTGAGTAGCTGTGATTACAGGCGCCCGCCACCACGCCTGGCTAATTTTTTGTATTTTTCGTAGAGATGGGGTTTCCCCACGCTGGCCAGGCTGGTCTCGACTTTTTAAAGAATCCAGTATGACAAGTATGCATGTTCCTGTGCTAGTCATAAAAGAAATAAGTATCACTGGCAATAGTGGTCTTGAGAAAAACTAGGATATTTCTTGAGGAAACTCCAATCCATATTTAAAAAGAAAAAAAGCACACTTTTAAAAAAGTGTACCATATAGGTTCTTCCAAGTTACAATCTTACAGCCTTCACCAAAAAGATGTTTGTCGATTAAAGCTTTCCTACAACATCAAGTCATTACTTCTTTTGCAGGTTGTCATAAGCACCCTGAAATTACCGCTGAAAACATTTTATAAATTTAGTCATCCATAGAGACTCCAATATTCCACAAGGGCAAGGACAGTGTGTTTCGCTCACCATTTTATCCCCAAGCACACAGAATTGTGTCTACTGCCTATTAGGTGTTCAATAAATATTTATGAACTTATTGATCAAAGACAAAATTACATTTAGTCAGAATCATCCAATGAAAAGCATTTTGCATTTGATGACTAGTAGACTTAGATGAACAGTTCCAGGATCACCACTAATTTTCCTTGGGTCATTAGAAACATCCCTTTAGGGCTGCGGAGGGAAAATCCAATCTGGCCACTGCCCCACAGCCCCTTTCTGTTCTGCGGGTTTGCCTCCCCGTTCTGATGGAGGAGGAGGTGGAGGTGGAGGAGCAGCAGCGATTTTCTTAGCCATTTTCTTACCAACAGAGGCCAAAGGAACCAGCAGTGGACTACACTGTGGGTTGTCTTTGCGAGGAAGTGGAATTGGGCAGAGACGCAGTTCAGCAAACTTATCATTGCAGCAATTTCGGAGCTGACTTTTCGACAGTGCAAGATCTAGAAATGTGTGCAAGACATGCGAAAAGAACCACCATTAACACTGAAGATGTGAAGCTCTTAGCTAGAAGGAGTAATTCACCGCTAAAATACATTCACAGACAAAAGTGAAGAGCTTGCTCAGATTAACCTAGAACGAAAGGCACAGAAGACAAAGAAGAGGATGGAAACAAAAATGCAAGGGAGCCAGCAGAGGCTGGAGTACAGGAAAGTTAAGAATTAAACTCTCCCGCTGCTTGGAAAATGCAGATTTCTGCAGGTAGAGCCACCTAGTATGTATATGGCCACAAAGGGAATTTTGAAGGGATAAATAGAGATTAAAAAAAAAAGGCTAGATGGCTTTTTGTGTTGTATTTTCCAAGTCGTTAACTGAAACGCTAGTTTTAAAGAGAACTGGACACTCAAGCAAAATACTCCTGTCTCACTCCAGCACATACAAATGGTGTAGTTGAATGGTATATTGGAAATTATATCTATTGCAATTAAAATTGTGGAAGCAATTTGAAAGAAAAAGAAAAAAAGAAACATCCCTTTCATCTTTCAGAGTGTATTTCCTTATGTGTCAAACTGGAATATTTCTATCTGTGGCCAGTTCCCCGGGATGCTGCTAGAAACACGTGAGAGAGCGCGTTCATTTGCTCTACAAAAAGCGAATGAAGGCGCAGTTACCAGTCCAGTCAACCCAGGCCGCTTGAGGTCAACTACTGGGGGACTTCCACGTCACCTCGATATATACGTAACCCGTGTGTGCGGTAACCCATGAACTATGGAATCCCTAACCGCGCATCACGTGGCTGCTGCCCCGCGGACGCCCTAGACGCCGTGAGGAAAGGCGGTGCCGGGCGGGGCCTGTGCCAGGCTGGCGGGCCGCCGCAGACACAGCTAGCCGGAGGAACCGCTCAGGGGTGAGGCCGAAAGTCCCATCCGACCTCCCGGGCAACCAGCGCTAGGCCGATTCGAACTCGACCTTGTTTTGGCGTTGCTAGGAGACGCGGCTCCTGCGCGCCCCCCATAGGCCGGCGCCTGGGCGGCGCGCGGGTAGGGGGCGGGGACTGTCGCGTTGAGCTGCCGGGCGAGCACCGTTAGGGCAGCCTGGCGCGCGGCGCCCGCCAGGCGCCCAGTCCTCCGCCATCGCCCACGCCTCCCTGGTGCCAGGGAACAGGTATCAGCGCGCCTCCCCAGCGGCTGGGAGAGACGCTGAGTGAAGAAGAGGGAAGGACGGTTAGTCAGGTGAGCCGCGGCGGGGTGGGCGGCCGGGGCGGCCACGCCCTGCCAAGGGAGAAGAGCCGGTCTTGTGCGGAGGGACAGGGTGAAGGGATCCCACTTCGGTGAGGGTGGGCTTACCCCGGCGGGTGCGCCAGGTGGGTGGGATCTCTAGCGCCTCAGGGGCCCGCGCGGCAACAGCCGGCACCCTCGGGCCCGCGGACAAAGGGTTAACGCGTTGGCAGTGACTGCGGGCCCCGGATGTGAGAGCCTCGGCTTGGCGCCCTGGCTGCTTTGCAGGTGCGCCGGGTCGAACGGAGCCGGCAGCCCGGCGGCGACCTGACCGTTCGAGGCTCCCCTTCACCTGCAATGGCTGCTCGGCTCCCTCTGGGAACGCCGCCTTTTCTAACTTAAGGGCAACAGGTGGTGCCGGTGGACCGAGAGAGCTCAGCTCCTCCGCGCTGGGAGCGGCAGTTACCCTCACCAATGAGGGAGCGGGGGCGGGAGTTGCATGGCTACCCTGATGCGGGTGACCAATGGGATTTGGGATCATGAGTGGACCGGGAGGAGTGGGCGTGGTCGGAGTCTGAGTCCAAGGTTTCTAGTGCGACAACTGCCAGAGCTGCTTGGAGAGCTAAGCTGGAAGGGTGCTTATCCCTGCGTAGAAACGCCTGCCAATGCTTTCTCATTTGGACCCAGACTCCAGATCGGGAGGTGAGAACGTTGTTATTTTGGAAGGGGTAGAAGTTAATAGTGATCTTGGGTATGCCGTTAAGCATGTGGAATTAGATTCCCAAGATAGGACTATCTGTTATGAGTTTTCTGCCAAATAGGCACTTTGTGGTTAAGGCCACTTAGACCAGATACTGGTGACTGGGTTCTTTCCAGAATGAGGTCTTTGAAGTTTGGGGACCCAGGAGAAAAACGTACATATTACTGCAATTTAAGTAAACCAAATAATTTCAATCACTGTTATTCCATCGTTTGTCTTGGACTGTGTGTGTTTTCATGTACGTTTCATATCTCATCTGGTTTGTTTAGCGAAGCAAGTTGTAGTAAGTTCTTCGTGTTGTTTATTTTAGCAAAGTAGAGCAAACCTGCTTTAATGTATTATTTCAGGAGAGTAACTTATTCCTTCTTCCCTCTCCCAGCAGTCTTATAGCTGGATCAGCTACCGAGAGAAGTTCCAAAGCAAGAAGAGAAAAGCATTTCAATTTGGGACATTTATTTGCACCTGGAAATGGGGAATGGGCTATCAGACCAGACTTCTATCCTGTCCAGCCTGCCTTCATTTCAGTCCTTCCACATTGTTATTCTGGGTTTGGACTGTGCTGGAAAGACAACTGTCTTATACAGGCTGCAGTTCAATGAATTTGTAAATACCGTACCTACCAAAGGATTTAACACTGAGAAAATTAAGGTAACCTTGGGAAATTCTAAAACAGTCACTTTTCACTTCTGGGATGTAGGTGGTCAGGAGAAATTAAGGCCACTGTGGAAGTCATATACCAGATGCACAGATGGCATTGTATTTGTTGTGGACTCTGTTGATGTCGAAAGGATGGAAGAAGCCAAAACTGAACTTCACAAAATAACTAGGATATCAGAAAATCAAGGAGTTCCTGTACTTATAGTTGCTAACAAACAAGATCTGAGGAACTCATTATCTCTTTCAGAAATTGAGAAATTGTTAGCAATGGGTGAACTGAGCTCATCAACTCCTTGGCATTTGCAGCCTACCTGTGCAATCATAGGAGATGGCCTAAAGGAAGGACTTGAGAAACTACATGATATGATCATTAAAAGAAGAAAAATGTTGCGGCAACAGAAAAAGAAAAGATGAATATCAATACCTATTATATCTGTGTGGAGTAGGTTTTCTCTGGTCTGATTTTGACAAATAGAAGAATGTCTACAGCGTGGTTTGCCTGACTGCCCTCCTGGATGCTATTAAAGCTTTGTTTTGTTGAACAATCAGATGCCCAACTCCGTTGCCTTGTGGAAGATGAGTAAATGCAGTGCTTCTTAAAGTGGTCTCTTCTCCCTACCCCACAAATTTTGGTACTACCATTTGGGGAAGCCAAGCAAGGATAGTAAATTGACCAGAACACAGTTGTGGGAATTTGGCCTGAAGTTAGTGAAATAAAACTTTAAAGAGTGTCAGCTTAGTGTTTTGTGCTTACATCTTTCGGGGGGAAGTCTTTGCAAGAAAATTGCATACAAGGCTTTGTAACGATCAAGTGCTAATCGATGGAAATGTTAAGGTAGATTAACATATATGCAGTTATATTGATCACATTGGTCCAACCAGTCCTCTTTTGAAGTAAGGGACAAGGAGTAAGTATTTTCTTTTTTAAGTTTTGGCCAAATGATTTTTGACGCTTTCTGGAATCAAGTAATTTAATAGTATAGCTTAATTCTAGACAATGTTTAAGTTGGTCTACCTTTATTAAAAATAAGATATTTGGGGTATATTCAAGTGCATGGATTAGTTTTCCTGACAAAGCATGTTTTGGTGTGTAGTCTTACTTTTTAGAAATAGCTATGCATCGTTCTATACAGGTTTAAAACAACTTTTTTGGGGATTTAGGGCTATTATAGAAATAGTTTTTTGTCAGAAGCACTTTCACTTGAAGAACCTAAAATGATTGACTCATTCATAGTAAATATGGGCATGTAAACTAGTAAATATGCACTGGATACATATATGGATTTATGAAGAAGGCAATTGATGATTTAGTCAAGAGGATGTAATTAAAATATGTGGTCTCTAAAATATTCCAGTTACAAGATACTTGTTTTATTAATATTTGCTGGCTAAAAACAAATGTGGTTTTTATATATTTTTGTAGTGTGTTGAGAAGAGCAAAAGCTTTATAAATATACCTGATGCGCTGTAGAATGAAAATGTAAAAGATAACCTGTATGTGTTCTGAGCTTTAATTTTTTGTTTACAAATTGAACAGTGTTACATGGGCTGTCCAGTCCTGATTATAGAGAGGAAGAAATGGTAACAGTATGGCAGATAAGAATTACAATTATAGAAAATGAGGGGAAAATAACAAACCTGTTTTATGAAAATTCACTGGTGCTGTTTACACTGGAATAAAAAACTCTGTAAGGAGGAATGACCTTTATCTAATTCTTATTTACAGACGAGACTTACTTCCAGTGACCATATATTACTAAATCAGCTTATTTTTTATGTCTAAAGCAACAGCTGTTCTGAAAAATCACCAAAAGAAATGCAGTTTGCTAGCAGGATTTGTTTTGGCTTTGGGTTTGTTTTTTTTTTTTTTTTCAGTGGCATAACAGTTTTTGGAACCTTGATTCTTGTATCACACAAAATGAATGAAGTAGCTTGATGTGGAGCCTTCATATGTTAAATATTCCTGCACTAGTGATGGTAACTTAGAATGTTTATAGAAATGTGGATAATATCTACCAATAAACTACTTGAGGCACTAGGAGAACAGTATTTGACTTTGAATTTTAATGTATTTCCACTTTTGCTGAAGCTTTTAATCAGATGTGTAAAAACAACTGACCAGCTAGGCTGTTTAGTCCCATAGTAGTTTAGATCTGCTTAGATATGACAGGCATTGAAGGCTGTTTTTTTTTTTTTTTCTCCCTTCACTGATACTGAAATCATGGTATCTGCTGCAAACATGAGTAGATCCATGATGGATTAATAAAGCTTGCTGAAAAAAAAAATCTGTGTATCAATTAGATTTACCAGTTTGCCTGTACTTTCTGTCTACCTACTATATAAAATAGTGCTGTTTTTAACTATTTCAAAAGCTTGTGTGTTTACCCTTTGTAGCCTAAGAACGTAAACAAATTAATGTTATCTAAGTTTTTCATATTTAATGGACAACAAAAGAGAAAATGGCATGAACACTGTACAAACTTTGATTTATAAAAGACAATTTCAGCTATAAAACCCATCCTAAGATTTTTTAGCTTGCTAAGTTCAAGTTCCCTACCACCTATTCTAGTTATTAACACCATAGTATAATGAGTCTTTAAATTCTGAAGAGTTTAGACTATGCTTTCAAATCTAGTTTCTTATTATGGCGCACCTTTTCTAGTGCATAGTTCTAAAATATTTTCTTGTATTTGAAGTTACTTGGTTTAATACAAAATATTAAGGACTGCTCAACTGAATCCAAGTTAATATCAAAGAACAAAGTTTAAGAAAAATAAAACCTTTTGATAGTTAAAGATAATTTTTAAAATGTGCAGAGTTCTTAAAATGGTTTATAAATTGTGTTCTTAAACCATCAGAAGTTTACTAAGACTTAATCATGGAAAAATGAACTAAATCTTTATAAGGAGACGAAAAATGAAGTTATTAATATAAATATATGTATATATAAGAATAATTACTGGTCTGTAAATGAGTGATGGTTTATCAACAGAGGGAAAGGCATAGGCTTTGTTTGTACAAGGCATTTTTTTTTTTTTTTGAGACAGAGTCTTGCTCTCTTGGCCAGGCTGTAGTGCGGTGGCACAATCTCAGCTTACTACAACCTCTGCCTCCTGTGTTCAAGTGATTCTCCTGTCTTAGCTTCCCAAGCAGCTGAGATTACAGGCACACCGCCATGCCCAGCTAATTTTAATTTTTAGTAGAGATGGGGTTTCGCCATGTTGGCCAGGCTGTTCTTGAACTCCTGACCCCAGGTGATCCACCCGCCTCAGCCTCCCAAACTGCTGGGATTACAGAAATTAACCACCATGCCCAGCCTGTACAAGACATTTGATGCAGGATTGTTCCATTAGTAATTCATGGTGACCTTGAAGGAAATCTTGCGTATTTCAAGATTCTATTTAATACGACAATTTCCTCTGTAATGTAAACAATGATTTCATCAGCCATAATAAAGATGCAAAAAAAGTTTTATCAAACTTTAGATGATGTAAAACTCAGCATTCAGCTGATGCAGTTGAGAATCTTGAGTACACCATCATTTGAAGCTGGAATTTTACCTTTAAGGTTTAAATTTGGCAGAACATTCTGGAAATGGATCCTGGTGTTACTAGAGTGTTTAAGCCTTAGTATGAACCAATATAAGATTCCAATGTAAAATCATAATGTTAATATTAAAATCTATGAAGATCAGAAGTAATAATCTCAACAAACCACAGCCAGAGTATGTATTCAATTCTGTGCATGCGTATTAAAAATATGGGAATACCTGTACAGGAAGCTAGTTCAGGAGGATGTTAAATGTACTGGCTAAAAACATGAGCTTTGGAGTCAGATCAGTGTTCAAATCCTGGCTCTCCCATTATTACACATGAACTTTTAGCAAATTCCTTGAAACTTATGATGAGAATGCCCTCCTGGTTAAATGAAGACTGTCTCATAGAATTTTGAGAGTGTTGAAATAACATGTACAAACTTTCACATATTGCCAAGCATTTGATAAAAAATGACCTACTATTGTTAACCAGTAGGAATCAATATGTTTATTATTTCATCTGGGGCAATTTACTTGCAGCCTTAGTTTCTTAATTTGTAAAGTGTGGATTATATGTATCTACCATTGGGGTATAACTGATTAAAAGGATTAAATCAAGCAATGATATTTAGCAGAGTAACTGACAGTTTAGTAAGCATTCAATTGATAGTTATTAATAGCCAGAATAATTTATGATCAATGTATTTAAAGAAAATACTTGTTTGGCAGGGGAATATAACATAGTGAGCTCATACATGTCACAAAATGGCAACTTGGTGGAACTTGGTGAAAGTCTAAATATGCTGAACTCCCTTGAAATATGGATCATTTCCTTAGGTTTCTAAAGTACCAATTTATTGTAACACAATATTATCTTACCTTTCCCTGTAAGAGACAAAATTTAATTTAAAATCTCGGTTATTTTCTGGTGTAGGCATATATCAAAATACAATACCTCACTTTTCAGACATTAAAATTTGAAACTATACATTATGGTTCTTCAAAATGCCTCAAGATTGTTATCTATAATTCACAAATTTTATCTAATGATAAGAATCTGTATGCCGACATTTAATGGAAATTTGCATTATCTGTGGGCACATCTGGTTGATGATGGTGGTTGTGTTTGTGGGTGATTATGTGTGCTGTGTTATTTTTCCAGTTACTTTCAGTCTTTGGTCTTGTTTTATGTCTCCTGTTTATGTTGCACTGAAGTGGAGATTACCTGTATTAGTGGTTGAAGAGAGATGTCGAAGTTGATTCATTTCAGTGAAGGTCTACCTTTAGATAAAATCTTAACTTTTTGTTATGACAGATTTCAATCTTATACAGAAGTAGAATAATATAACAAACACCCAAGTATCTGTCATCTAGTTTCATTAGTTATCAACTCAGGGCCAATCTGGTTTCCTCTATACTTCCATTCACTTCCTTCCATGCCACCTTCCTTTTCCCTCCACTTCTAGATTATTTTGAAGTGAATTCTCTAAAAGATAATCACTTAAAAAAATTTCACTATCACATGTAAAAAAATATACTTCTTCAAAATAACCAAATATCCACCCAGTGTTTAGATTTCTATTATTATTATTATTTGAGACAGAGTCTTGCTCTTTTCACCCAGGCTGGAGTGCAATGGCATGATCTCGGTTAACTGCAACCTCAGTCTCTTGGGTTCATGCCATTCTCCTGCCTCAGCCTCCCCAGTATCTAGGATTACAGATACTTGCCACCACGCAGGGCTAACTTTTGTGTTTTTAGTAGATACAAGGTTTCACCATGTTGGCCAGTCTGGTCTCGAACTCCTAACCTCATGATCCTCCCACCTCCGCCTCTCAAAGTGCTGGGATTACAGGCGTGAGAATACAGAAAATTAGCTGGGCGTGGTGGTGCATGCCTGGAGTCCCAGCTGCTCGGGAGGCTGAGGCAGGAGAATTGCTTGAACCCAGGAGGAGGAGGTTGCAGTGAGCCAAAATCGCACCATTGCTCTCTAGCCTGGGCGATGAGCGAAACTCCGTTTCAAAAAATATATATATATTTGATATATTGATATATTTCTATCCCTTACAGCTTATTATTCCCATTTATGCAAAATTGTCTCATCTTTAGAGAGAACTGAGTCTTTCACACAACCCTAGTAGTTTTTGATGGCTTTTTTGATTTCTCATTTAACACAAAGTCCCTTAACCTGCACATTTCCTGTCCCAGATCTGTTTTTCTAGGATGCCAGGTTCCTTGTATTAGGAAATGGTATTTAGAGTCCACAGTCTACTATTGGATTTGTCATTGTTTCTAGGTCTTTTCAGTGGATAGTACTAGAACTCTGCTTTTTTAAGATTAGATACATTATTAATTCACAGTGATAGTTCCAATTCAAAGATTTACATTCAGAATGATAAGGCATTTATTTAGTTTCAGTGATATTATCTCTTTTCACTCATGCCAAAAGTATTAGTTATGAGCAACACACAGCTGTTTATTTGCTTTATTCCACTTTAATCTCAATGCAATACTACTGTCAACGATTTGATGACTGGTAGTGGTTTAAGAATGTTGTAGTTACCTTTGTCCTTTAGGTATATCTCACTGGAGGTAAATTCTTGTATTTTAAGGTCACTTGGAATCGTTATTTTATGTGGGACTATGTTTTAGATATATTTGTTTCACAGAATCTCTTACTTGCTTTGTAGAAATGTTGAGTCTGGTTTATTTAATATATACAGTTCTTCAAGTATATTTAAAAATACTGAATTTGGGATAAAAAATTTTACACACAATACTTTAGGAACCTCTCTTTTATAAATTGATATACATGAATATTTTCCACAATCATGAGGAATTTTTTCTAGGCAATATTTTTCTTTTCAGTTCAAGCAGTAGAATTGTTTTGTGAAAATTTAAGTAATTTACATGGAAGACATCTGATATATAACAGGCCTCTGATTGAAAAAGAACTCTTAACCTTCCTGTTGCAGCTCTTTGTAATGTCAACGAGAATCTGAATATTTGTTTTATGGGGTTTTTTCTTTGTTACTTTTTAGTGCAGAAACTGAATAACTAAACAGCAGGGGATTAGAAATTGTGGGCATCCAATGGGCTGAAGTATTTCTTAAGTATTCAAATGAAAAGTGCTTGTTTCCCTTATCTATCATCTACCTGAAGATACCCAGAAATGGGTGAGTGACAAAATAGAGTTCCCTAGAATGACATTTTTCCAAACTGGCTATACTTCAGAATGACTTAAGGAGCTCTTGAGATTCCTACACTTCACTTCAGACATTTTGAATGGAATCTTCAGGAAATGGGTCCAGTAATTTATATTCCAACTCTTTGTAGGGTGTTTTTTGAACACACCTAGATCAGCCAGATTTAGAAACCATTGCTTTGGAACTTAAAAATTGTGGGCTGAGGATGCCAGAGGGATAATACTTTTAGTGACAGGAATAAAGGGATCATAAATAGAACTGGCCTAACTTTACCTGTCTTAGACCCTTTTCTTCTATATAGTGGAACGTTTTTCATTGGCTTGACATTTATGTCATAATATCCAAACAGAATGCTGTCTGATCCACGGATGTCTCAGATCAGATGGCTTAGGATCTGAGCAACCCCAGGTAAAGGCAATATGGAATAGACACTTTTCCTTTTACTAATTATATATATATTGTACGCTTAATAGGTGATATCTTAGAAATTTACAAATAGTCCTGCCGATCTCACAAGAGACCAGTTAAAGCTTTAGAGATGAAGTACTATTAATAACTAGTGCCTACAGTGTTGTTTTTTCTGTAACCCTTTTGAGAACTTTGAATGTCACAGGTTTCAATGATGATAGCCAATTATTTTGAGGACTAGCAGATATGGTAAGGAAAAATCAAAGACCTATCACAGTAGGAATACTTGAAGAAAATGGGCAGATCCGAATGGCCTATAACCAATAGGCTAAACCCAAGATGCATTTGATTAATCAAATAAGTAAAACACTTTCAGTCTATTCTATAAAGAAAGATGGTCCTTCTTGCTTGATCAATCTGTCAGCAGCTCCTCATGTTAGAAACTGGGTGTTTATGTTAAATTATACAGGTAGAGTATTGACATGTATTAGCTGTGTAACTGAATGCAAGTTACTTAATTTCTCTTAGCTACAGCCTTCTCACCTTTAAATGGCAACATTATCTCTCTTACAAGGTCATTTATGAAGGAAGCTTTATGAGTCATCTGGCATGATTTCTAGCAAGTAGACCATTCACTCAGGTATATGAACAACTGCCTCATGCTGCCTGGTGTTTAGAATATAGCAATCACCAAAACAGAGAAGGGTAGTTTGTCTCCTTCCTGCTCTAGAAAGTAAGCTCCACAAGGACCGGGCATTTATCCATTGCCATATCCCTAGCTCTTATAAACTACACAGCACATACTAAACACTCACATATGTGCATAGTTAGCAAATAAATGAAGCTTAATTCTAAAGGGATATCAGACAAAAGTTAGTAAAATAGGCCGGGCGTGGTGGCTCACGCCTGTAATCCCAGCACTTTGGGAGGCCAAGGTGGGCAGATCACGAGGTCAGGAGATCAAGACCATCCTGGCTAACACGGTGAAACCACGCCTCTACTAAAAATACAAAAAAAAAATTAGCGGTCGTGGTGGCATGCGCCTGAGGTCCCAGCTACTCAGGAGGCTGAGGCAGGAGAATGGCATGAACCCGGGAGGTGGAGGTTGCAGTTAGTAAAATAAAAAATGTGAAAAGTGCTATGAAGGAAACAGAGGGCTAAGGATGAGAAAACAATAGGGTTGACTTTCACTGGATAAAGTGGTTGGAGATTTTTCTGATTTATCTAAAGAGCTATGAGGAGAGTAGAAGAAAGAGCATCTCAGGCAGAGGGAACTTTATGTGCAAGGGCCCTGAGATGGAAAATCACTGAACCAGTAGACTAAGTGTGCTTAGAACTGGTGAGCAATCGACAGAATGGCAGGATATGACGTTGCAAAATCAGAATACAGCATTTATCTGTCCGACAATTGTATTTTTAATGATAGTTTGCTTTTACTTGGTCTTTATATATTTAATTACAAATTACTGATATTTTGTTTAAATCTACCACATTTTTCCATTTGACTATTTATTTATTTTTATGTCCTTTCTTTCTTTTAGATTAAGTCTTTTTTCTTCTTCCCCACCTCCATTGTTACACATTCTTTTACTATTCTTTTTGTTATTCCATAGTTGCAGCATACATCCTTTTTTTTTTTTTTTTGATTTGGAGTCTCGCACTGTCACCCTGGGCTGGAGTGCAGTGACGCGATCTCGGCTCGCTGCAACCTCTGCCTCCCGGGTTCAAGCGATTCTTCTGCCTCAGCCTCCCAAGTAGCAGGGATTACAGGCGCCCACCACCACGCCTGGCTAATTCTGTATTTTTAGTAGAGATGAGGTTTCACTATGTTGGCCAGGCTGGTCTCCTGACCTCGTGATCCACCTGCCTCGGCCTCCCAAAGAGCTGGGATTACAGGCATGAGCCACCGCACCTGGCCTGCAGCATACATCCTTAATTGAGTAAAGCTTAATGTAAATTAGTACATTTACCACTTCTACTTTTTGGACAATATAAAAACACAAAACTTTTTAAAACTGTATTTACCACCCTCGCCACTTGCCTCCCCCTGTTATATATGGGCTTTTTTTTTTTTTTTTTTTTGAGACAGAGTCTTGCACTGTAGCCCAGGCTGGAGTGCAATGGCACAGTCTAGGCACACTGCAACCTCCACCTCCAGGGTTCAAGTGATTCTCCTGCCTCAGCCTCCTGAGTAGCTGGGACTACAGGCACATGCCACCACACCTGGCTAATTTTTTTGTTGTTGTTGTATTTTTTTTAGTAGAGACGAGGTTTCATCGTGTTAGCCAGGATGGTCTCAATCTCCTGACATCGTGATCTGCCCTCCTCAGCCTCCCAAAGTACTGGGATTACAGGCGTGAGCCACCGTGCCCAGGCCACACCTGGCTAATTTTTGTATTTTTAGTAAAGATGGGAATTCACCATGTTGGCCAGGCTGGTCTCAAACCCCTGGCCTCATGATCCACCCAGGTTGGCCTCCCAAAGTGCTGGGATTACAGGCGTGAGCCACTGTACCCCGCTGGCTTTTGTTTTTGAATTTTTAGCTCAACACATTTAAGATCCCCGAGACATGACTATTATTACTTTTTGCATATTTATCCTTTCTGTACTAATTTTTTTTCTTTAATCTCTAGAGGTTCATTAGAATTAAAATCTAGCAAAACTTTAATTTTGGGATCTGGAATCATTTTTCTTCTGTCTGAAGAACTTACTTTAGTATTTTCTCAGTACAGATTCTAAATACAGATTCTTTCCTTTTTGGTTTCTGAAAAGATTTATTTAGTTTTACTTTTAAGTGATATTTTCACTGTGTACAGAATTTCAAGGTTGGCATTCATTTTCTTTTAGTACAGTTGATTCTTGAACAAGGAGGGCATTAGGAGCACTGACCCCTACACAGTTGAAAATCTGTGTGTACCTTTTGACTCCCTTAATTTTTTTTTTTTTTTTTTTTTTTTGAGATGGAGTCTCTCTCTGTCCCCCAGGCTAGAGTGCAGTGGGGCGATCTCAGCTCACTGCAACCTCTGCCTCCCGGGTTCAAGCAATTCTCCTGCCTCAGCCTCCTGAGTAGCTGGGACTACAGGTTGGCATCACCATGCTCAGCTAATTTTTGCATTTTTAGTAGAGACGAGGTTTCACCATGTTGGCCAGACTGATCTCGAACTCCTGACCTTGTGATCAGCCCACCTCGGCCTCCCAAAGTGCTGGGATTACAGGCATGAGCCACCGTGCCTCACTCACTGCCTTAAAAATTTAACCACTAATAGCCTACCATTGGCCAGAAGTCTTACTGATAACAAACAGAAAATTAACACATAATTTGTATGTTATTTGTATTATATGCTGTATTCGTACAATAAAGTAAGCTAGAGAAAAGAAAATGGTATTGAGAAAATCATAAGGAAGAGAAAATAGGAGACATAAGTACTGTACTGTATTGATTGATACTGTAAGGTTATGTCATCTGTTTACAAGATGAATAGTCTGCCTGAAATATAGCTTCAGACCTCAATCTATGGTGTATATCCAGATATTTAACTTTTCCTTTTAATGTCATAACTTTTCTCTGCTTCTTGAGCGCACTTCCAGCACCACTTGGGGCACTTCATATGATTCCCATGTTTCTTATTCAAGGTTTACGGTATTGCACTAGACACGGTGAAAAACAAGTGAGAACCGTGAGGGACCACTTTTTACTGCAATACGCAATTTACTGGAGAGACAACTGCTCACACGGTAATGATTAGCGTGACATGACTTTTTTTTTTTTTTTTGAGCCAGAGTCTTACTGTCGCCCAGGCTGGAGTGTAGTGGTGCATTCTCGGCTCACTGCAACCTCCGCCTCCCAGTTTCAGGTGATTCTCATGCCTCTGCCTCCCAAGTAGCTGGGTTCCAGGAGTGCATCACCATGCCTGGCTAATTTTTGCATTTTTTGGTAGAGATGGGGTTTCCCCTTGTTGGCCTCTACCCACCTCAGCCTCCCAGAGTGCTGGGATTACAGGTGTGAGCATGACACAACATTTTAGGTGGATACTCACAACACTTGAGCTTACTGCAATAGCCACAGCAGGTGGCTACAAAATTTTTACAGTAGTAAGATATGTACTATAGTGAATTTTATGCAATTATGATTGAATATGGCATCTTTATTTTTGTTTACATTTCTGTCAACTGCAAGTGGTGTCATGTATGGTCTGTAAATGTGTGAGGGAAAGTTTTGGTAAATTTTGACTTTTTATAAAAGATGTGTATATTTTAGGATGGTAAATAATAAAATAGACTATGTCTACATATATTTTATGCATTCATGACATACCTTTTTAAAAGTTTTTTGCTATTTCTAGGTGATGCAGTTCATCTGTGAGTTTTTCAATTTGCTCCAAATCTGCAAAAAATTTTCTAATATGTTTTCTAAAAAAAATCTGCGTGTAAGTGGACCCACGCATTTCAAATCTGTGTTTTTCCAGCGTCAAGTGTACTTCAAAGTATGTCAGGAGAGTGGGGAAAAAAATTCAAAGTATTTTTGAGAAAGTGAGCTATCCTCTCACTCAACAACAATAATCACAGACAGATTTCTGTGACCGAATGTGTGGGGATTTCTCCCCACCAGCAAGCAAGCAAGCCATCAATTCTGCAGCAGAAACCACCTAGGTGTCCTCCAATTCAAGTCAATTCTCACACTGTTTTCCTGCACATAAGACCACAGGTTGAAGCCAGGTGTGGTGGCTCACACCTGTAATCCCAGGACTTTGGGAGGCTGAGGCAGGCAGATCACCTGAGGTCAGGGGTTCAAGACCAGCCTGGCCAATGTGGTGAAACCGCATCTCTACTAAAAATACAAAAATTAGCTGGGCGTGGTGGCAGGCGCCCATAGTCCCAGCTACTTAGGAGGCCGAGGCAGGAGAATTACTTGAACATGGGAGGCGGAGGTTGCCATGAGCCAAGATGCACCATGGCACCCCAGCCTGGGTGACAAGAGTGAAACTCTGTCTCAAAAAGAAAAAAAAACCACACAGGTTGAGGGCTTAGTGCCCAAGACCACCCCTGACCCTCATCAGTCACAAGTCTGGGCCTGTGGAACTTCTGACCTATCAGCTTCAATGTGGAGTTTCCACACCCTCTCTTTGGGTTTGATTAATTTGCTAGAGTGACTCACAGAATTCAGGGAAACTGAATATATGTTTATAAGTTTATTTCCTTGCTTTTTTTTTCCTCCTGCTTTTGCTGCACCCTTCAAGGAAAGAGGCCACCATAAGGCCGAGCTGAGGTACCAAGGGGACCTTCTCTCTCTCTTCCCATTGCAAAAGTCACACAAGTGAAGCCAGGTGTAACTATAGACAGCCAAGAAGAGTTATACTAGTTTATTACAAAGGATATTACAAAGGATGTAGGTGAAGAAATTCACAGGGCAAGGTATAGGGGAAGAGGGTCAGGGTGTCCATGCCCTCCCTGACCACCAGCCTCCAGGAGCCTCCAATGTGTTCAGCTATCCAGAAGCTCTTGAAACCCAGTCTTCTTGTGTCGTTTACAGAGGCTTCATTGGATAGGCATAATCGACAGCTGTGTAGAAATGTGATTAGACACAAAACGTATGATCTAATACTAACAGGCTGAGTGGGGAAACCCAGCAAGGTCTATCTGTTCAGATTCTTTTTGTCCTTTCTCTGCTGCATTCTTTCCTCCCAGGAATGGGGCAGGACCTCTTCTGAAATGGGTGTCTTATGACTTACAATCACATAAGTCAGAGAATTTCTTTATATCCAGCTGTAAGAAAGACAGGGAAGATTTCTGACTTTGGAAGAGAAGGAGCAGATGAAAGGAGGCAGGAGGTAAGAAAGAGAGATTCTGTTTTCTGAGGCCTGTTATCTGAGGTTTTAAGTGCCCCAACATTATAACTAAAGACTGTAACAAGGGATATGGGAGTTATAAGCCAGGAACTATGGACAAAAGCCCACATATATAGATACTATAATATCTATTTATATATATCTCATAATATCACACATGTCATTCTATTTTCTTCTTGTTTCCATTGTTTTTGTTGGGAAGTCAGCTGTTGGTCTAATTTTTGCTCTTGTGAAGGTAGTATGTCTTTTATTCTCTGGTTGCTTATAAGATTTTTCTTTGTTTTTAGCTTTTGCGGTGGCACTGTGTGTCTAGGGATGGTTTTCTTTGTACTCTTTTGTTAGAGCTTTGTAGAGCTTCTTGAATACACGGCTTGAAGCACCTGTCAGATAACATCAACATCTAGGTATCTATGGGTCTCTCTCTTATTTTAATCAACTTTTGCCCTTTTACATTTCTTCTTTTTATCTGATTGACTGCCAAACATTGTAAATAAAAATTTTAGTTATGATTTGAGGCTCAGTAGGATTTTAGTTATGATTTGAGGCTCAATAGGGTGTTATCTTTCCCCAGAGAGATTTTACTTTTGTTACTGGCAGCAAGGGTTGAGTTAGATCATCTCTCTGGGTTTGATTTATTTCAGATCTTTCCCCCACATTTTCACTGTCTTTGTAGCTCTCGGATGCCTTCAAACAGTTAAAAAACAAAAATTGTCTAGTTTTTTCAGTTCTCTCAGCTGGAAGATTGTTCTGAAACAGTAAAAAATAAATTTTATCCTAAAAACAATAGGAAGATACTAAAAAGTTTTAAGTAAAGAATTGACATAACCTGATTTCCATTTTAAAATGAACTTAATTAGTTGTTTTGTCATATCTTTCCTTAAAATGTCCCCAAAGCTTTCTTTTACCTCCATTTCTGTTGTTATCATCCTGGTCTAAACTCTGTCTAAGTCACTAACTTGGATTATTGTTTTTTGGTTTTTTGTTTTTGAGACTGAGTCTCGCTCTGTCACCCAGGCTGAAGGGCAGTAGCATGATCTCGGCTCACTGCAGCCTCCACCTCCCAGGTTCCAGCAATTCTCCTGCCTCAGCCTCCTGAGTAGCTGGGATTACAGGTGTGCACCACAATGCTCAGCTAATTTTTGTATTTTTAGTACAGGTGGGGTTTCACCATGTTGGTTAGGCTGGTCTTGAATTCCTGACCTTGTGATCAGCCTGCCTTGGCCTCCCAAAGTGCTGGGATTACAGGCATGAGCCACCACGCCCAGCCAGATTATTGTTTTTATCTCACTTTCTTGGTCTCCTGAAAGCCATCTAACATATCAATGTTAGATTCTTTATCCAGAGATTTGATTTCTTTTATGTCTGGATTTGCAAATTAAAATAGCTATGAAGTCCAGGTGTGGTGACTCATGCTTGTAATCTCAGCATTTTAGGAGGACAAGGCAGGCGGACCACTTGAAGTCAGGAGTTCGAGAGCAGCCTGGGCAACATGGAGAAACTCCATCTCTACTAAAAATAGTTGGCTGTGATGATGCACACCTGTAATTCCAGGTATTTGGGTGGCTGAGGCATGAGATTTGCTTGAATGGGTGAGGCAAAGGTTGCAGTGAGCTAAGATCATGCCACTACCACCAGCTTGGGCAACTGAGAGAGACTGTCTCAAAAAAGAAAAAGCAATGGGATTTTTAAAGTAGCACTATTAGTCGCACAGAAAAGCAAATCAACTTAAGGTAATTAATTAACTTGCTGAAAGTTACACAGTTAAGTCAGAGCTACCTGTTGAATCTAGGTCTCTTTAATTTTAGAACATATCAATTATTTCATATTGTAGATATGCATTCAAATTATATTTTCTTTAAATGAAGCAGCATTTATATTCTTTTGCTGCTAAAAAATACTTAAAATTTAAGTAATAATAAAAAGTTAGAACTTTTATCGTTTGTGCTCATTGATGTCAAAGTTGCTTGAGCTGAAGTTGAGTAAAGAGTTTTCGAACCAAGTGACTGGTGCTTTCAGAATGGCAGAAACCATACTGGGAATGAGGCCATCCAGGAGGAAACCATTCTCTATGAACATCTGGGTTTTTTTTTTTTTTTTTCCTGTATTTTCTTTTTTTCAATTAGAGATTCAGGGCTTTAAAATCCCATAAATAAAAAGTCCCGGGCCGGGCATGGTGGCACAGGCCTGTAATCCCAGCAATTTGGGAGGCTGAGGCGAGTGGGTCACCTGGGGTCAGGAGTTTCAGACCAGCCTGGCCAACATGGCGAAACTCCATCTCTACTAAAAATATAAAAATTAGCTGGGAGGCTGAGGCAGGAGAATTGCTTGAGTCCTGGAGGCGGAGGTTACAATGAGCCAAGATTGTGCCATTGTGCCACTGCACTCCAGCCTGGGCCATGGAACAAGACACTGTCTCCAAAAAAAAAAAAAAAAAAAAAAGTCCTGGATATGGGTAAAAAAGACTACAGAGATATTTAGCCAAAACAGCATGAGAAAATGCATATTCTTTCTTTCACCCATATATTAGTTCCATGATTCTTCTATAATAGGTCTGTAATGCACGAGGAAACTACAAAAAGCTACCATGTTAGGGGTGAAAAAAAAGGCAATCTTTCCAGATGTGGTTGCTAACAGATAATAATAAAAAGTGAAGCCTTGAGCCAAGAAAAGCCCCAGCATGACTCAATATAGACCAAGGTTCCAGAAAGAACTAATTTCTTTCCAAACAAAGAACATGAAGTAAAACACAGCTGATCCCTATGCTACTACATTCATTTCAGTTTTGTTTCCAACTATCTTTTCAGAGACGTTTGACACTAGCCTGTATCATTATTTATACTATTCTAGAATATGAAATTCTAGAATATGTATCCTTTCTATTTATACATAAACATTTACATTGATTTCATATATATAATCATATTATAATTTTAAAAAGAGGGTAGAAGGTATAATTTAGTGCTTTGTAATTCCCTATTCATTGATCAATATATATTTTTAAAAGATCAGAGACTTTTTTTCCAAACTACAGATTCTTTTTTTAAAAAACTGTTGTGGGTACATAGTAGGTGTATATACTAATGGGAGTACATGAGATGCCCTGATACAGACATGTAGTGCATTATAATCACATCATGGAAAACAGGATATCTATACCCTTAAGCATTTATCCTTTGTGTTACAAACAATCCAATTATACTCTTTTAGCTATTTTAAAATGTACAATTAAGTTATTATTTACTACAGTGACCCTGTTGTGCTATCAAATACTAGGTCTTATTCATTCTTTGTATCTATTTTTATTTTGTACCCATTAACCATCTCCATTCCTCTCCACCCCTCCACTACCCTTCTCATCCTTTGGTAACCATCCTTCTACTCTCTAGCTCCATGGGTTCAATTGTTTTGATTTTTAGCTCCCACAAATAAGTGCAGACATATGAAGTTTGTCTTCCTGTGTCTGACTTATTTCATTTAACATGACTTCCAATTCCATCCACGTTGTTGCAAATGACAAAAATCTCTCTTTTTTTTTCCACTGTTGTCACCCAGGCTGGAGTGCAATGGCATGATTTTGGCTCACTGCAACCTCCGCCTTTTGAGTACAAGCAATTCTCCTGCCTCAGCCTCCCAAGTAGCTGGGATTACAGGCGCCCACCACCATGCCTGGCTAATTTTTGTATTTTTAGTAGAGACAGGGTTTCACTATCTTGGTCATGCTGGTCTCAAACTCCTGACCTCAGGTGATCTGCCCACCTCGGCCTCCCAAAGTGCTGGGATTACAGGTGTGAGCCACTACGCCCGGCCAATCTCATTCTTTTTTATAGCTGAGGTACTCCATTTTGTATATGTACACATTTTCTTTATACATTTGTCTGTTGATGTACACTTAGATTGCTTCCAAATTTTTGCTCTTGTAAACAGTGCAGCAGCAAACATGGGAGTGCAGATATGCCTTCGATATACTGATTTCCTTCAATGTGCTGATATCCCCAGCAGTGGGATTGCTAGATCATATGGTAGTTCTATTTTTAGTTTGGGGAACATCCAAACTGTTTTCCATAGTAGTTGTATACAGAGTCTTTAATTTAGTCTTTACTAGGTACTACAATAGTTATCATTTCTGAGTGTTTTTAGAAACATTGAGTATTTCAAGCACTGATTTCTCCAGAGATGAAGATACATGTATCCCTACAAGCATGGACATGGATTGGGAGTGAGGAGAAGCAGAGCCTTTGGTGGGTTTTTTGTTTTGAATAAAATTGCTATTGATATTCTTCCCATTAATCTAAGCCTCAGTATCTGCCATTTATACTTATCAGATTAAATTGTCAATTTCCATTTCAGGTATACTTTAAATTCTTGATATGATTTGCAGGTGATTTTTAAAAAATTTTTAATTTTGTTTTGAGACAGGGTCTCGCTGTGTCACCCAGGCTGGAGTGCATTGGCATGATCACCACTCACTGCAGCCTTGACCTCCTGGGCTCAAGTGATCCTTCTGCCTCAGCCTCCTGAGTAGCTGGGACTACAGGCCCACACCACTGTGCCTGGCTAATTTTGTATTTTTTGTAGAGACGAGGGTCTCACTGTTGCCCAGGTTAGTCTCAAGCTCCTGGACTTAAGCAATCTTCCCACCTCGGCCTCCCAACTTGCTGGGATTACAGGCGTGAGTCACTGTGCCCAGCCTTCTTGATATCATTTTTATCTAGCTAACATATTTTGGAATATAATGAATCACCTATGTATCTTGGAGTGATTATTTTTAATTTCTTAAGTTTGAAATGCTGTGATTTCAGACCCGATGGATAGAATAGAAAAAGTTAGACTAAAAGTGTGATGGGATGACATGTAAGAGCTCTTGAAGAGAGAGAAAGTGTGATATTATTAAGACCTGGGTTCTGGAACTAGGCTGCTTGGGTAAAAATGCTGGTTTTGCCATTTATCAGCTATATAACTTTGGACAGGTTATTTAGCATCTCTGAGCCATGCTATTCTCGACTATTAAATGGGATAACAATAATATACCCCTTTGGAGTTGTTATGAGGATTACAAGAATCAATATATGTTAAGTAGTTAGAATCTTGCCCTACCCTTAGTAATCATCCAATATTATTCTTATTATTAGATTACCAATAAAATTTTGTCTGAGGTACTCAATTATTATGAGGTTTGTACAGAACACATATAAAATTTCTGACATTCTGTCAAGTAATGTCATTTTCAGTAATTCTTCAGAAGTTTGTATGAGCTAATGCTCACTCCCCATATGATATTTTTTGTATCTGTACCAATTCTGTATATGACAGTCTGTGGTCTGTATAATAATTGACAGAAATGGATAAGCAAATGTTAAAACTCTGTTGGAAGAGGGAAGGTTGGATTTTGGTGTAAGTAAATGTGAGAGGATCAAAGAGATTTTTCAGGAGGCAGAACTAAAATTTTGCCTCTTGGCTACAGAGAGGAATGTTCAGGGAGCTCTGATTTGCAGGAGGAGCAGCAGGCAGCCACAGACATCTTCAGGTTCTGCCTTTATTGGACTCTTCTGACCCTCTGATGTAATTGAAAGTCAGGTGGAGAGAGGGCTTGTGCTGTACTCTGGAAGTCACCAATAATTCTAAGTAATAAGTGTCACCACTTTGATTACATAGCCTTCCTGAAATGTTGATGGCCTGGAGTTTTACAGGTGCAGTGTATACTAAATTAGCCATGACCACAAACAGGATGTCATTGTCATTCCTTTCAAACTACAGAGTAGTAATTTGGTAATGTGGGAACACCTGGATTTGTGCCTCCTTAAACCTGAAATAAAAGGGAGAGGAATAGTCTGAGTCAACTGTCTTTGTGACATCTGACCCATGATCTACATTTCTTTGAAAACATTGTATTTGGATATATGCATAAATATATATATATACACACAAATGCACACACACACACGCATACACACACTAGCTTTTGTTTCTTAGAAAAGCAGCTCCTTGAGGGTGCCATTACTTTGCTGTATTATGTACAACAATGTGGGTGCTACATGAATGTTAAGTACTACTAACAATATTACTGGTAATTCACTGGTGAGGCATTTTGTGAGTCACCACTTACTGTGTGTTCACAATGTTTGAACTTAGTTATACAAATGTATCAAGTTATTTTTTATATGAAATTGACTATTAGGATATTTAATCATCCAAGTCAGAGTCAAGGACTAGCACTTTAAACTTTTTTTTTTTTCCACTTTCAATTTTGGAACAATTTGAAATTTGAAGAAAAGTTGGAAGAATCATACAAAAAAAGGTATGTATACCCTTCATGCAGAGACCTCATCCAGGGTTGGCCAGTTGTTTTAATAATGTCCTTTATGGTAAAGGGATGTAGTCCAGAATTAATATGGTATATTGTTGTCTCATATTGGAACAGTTTCTTCTTCCTTCCTTTCATGGCCATGTCATATTTGAAAATTATAGGTCAGTTGTTTTGGAAACTGTCCCTGAATTTGGGTTTTTCTAATGTTTCCTTGTAATTATTTTCAGGTAATGCATTTTTTGACAAAATTTCACAGAAGTGATGCTTTGCTACTTTCCATGCATCCTATCGTGTGGCACAAGGTGTCAATGTTTTCCATTACTAGTGATATTAACTTTGATCATTTAAATAAGATGGCTTCTGTGAGGCTTCTCTATTGTAAAGGCACAATGTTTTTATACATTTTGGAATGAGTAATTACTTTGTGGGGAGAAATGTTGAGACTGTAAAATTCTGTTCCTCCACCTACTTTTACCCATTAGTTTTAGCATTCATTGCTATGTCTTGCCTGATTATTGCTATGTTGGTTGAAAAATGTTGATTTTCTAATGCTTTCACTCCTTCTACATTATTTAGTGTTAAACTCCCCATTTATTTATCTATATCATTGGGGACTCATGAATGCCTATTTTATTCAATGTACTATAATTCAGTACTATCATCATTTCTTTTGATGCTCAAAAAAAATAAAAATAAAAATAAAAATAAATAAATAAAAATAGATTTGACCAGTAGGATTAAGCCCTTTTCCAGGTTGGCTTCTGTGTACTTTTGACATGTTCTCATTATTCTTTGAGCACTTCATTACTTCCTGGCACAATCAGATGATTTACATTCATTTGTTCTTTCCTTGTCCCAGTCCTGAGATCAGCCATTCCTCCAAGAAGCCCTGTTTCTTTCAGTAGAGTGGCATTTAGAAATCAAGATCTGGGTACTTGATATGCTACAAGGATAGTGCTCCTTCTAGGCCTCCCTCAGTGGAAAAATAATTTATATACATGTATATCACTATTGCTCTATTTCCTTCTCTCTTTTTCTCTCCCTCACATATTTGTATGTGTGCATGTGTGTGTATGTGTATCTACCTATCTATATATTTATATATACACACATATACTTATTTATGAGTACACACCAACACCTCCAATTCCTATTTCCTGTCACCACAGAGTTTATTATAGTTTTCTTCCTTGTCATATTCACATATTCCTTCTCTGACAGTAAGATGATAATGGCTTCCATTATCTTACTGTATTAATTGTTCAATCCCCCCATATGTAGTTAATCTACCAAGCTTGCTAGACTGACTTCCTACCTAATTGCTTTTTCAATGAATAGTAAGTAAAGGACAAAGTAAAGGATGGAATGAAAAAGGAGGAAGAAAGAAAGAGAATAACACATTTTGAAATCTAAATTAAAATTTAAAGATAGATTTTTGCATGTTTTATGTATATAGAAGTAAGGTTCTGGGAATCGAGTTTATTCTTAATTTTTTTAAGATCTTGAAAATAGGCCAGGCATGGTGGCTCACGCCTATAATCCTAGCACTTTGGGAGGCCAAGGTGGGTGGATCACTTGAGGTCAGAAGCTTGAGACCAGCCTGGCCAACATGGTAAAACCCTGTCTCTACTAAAAATACAAAAATCAGCCGGGCATGTTGGCAGACGCCTGTAAGCTCAGCTATTCAGGAGGGTGAGCCACGAGAATTGCTTGAACCCAGGAGGCAGAGGCTGCTGTGAGCCGAAATTGTGCCACTGCACTCCAGCCTTGGCAACACAGCAAGACTCTGCCAAAAAAAAAAAAAATCTTGAAAATACATTCTAATATTTTGTCTTTATATATTCACGCATAATACTTAATGGTAACAAGCATTAGGCACACAAAGATGAATGAGACAAAGTCTGCAGAGTTCAGATATGATAAAACAAGCAGACAGGTTAAAAATATTAATAATTCCTATAATAGTAGAAGAGTTATTGTAGAGGAATACAAAGAGTTTCAGGAAGAAACTGAGCTACACTATAACACAGAAGAGACCAATAGATTTTGCATAAGCAGCAGAATGATTTCTCTTTAGTAAGAGTAATGATCCACATGCTAAAGGTTAATTTCTAGTTGGTCTTCTGAATTCTGGCTTTTTCTTAACTCTTTTCTTCTGCTCTAGTCATCCTGTAGAGGACCAGAGAAAATTAGACACAGTGAAATCTCTCTTCATGGTCAGGACAGTTACTGAGCAACAGGAAACACAACTATTCCTTATCAGCCTGGTGCCCTGTTTTTTTGAGCCCTCAGGTTGGGAGCCTTTGGCATATTTTGCATATAACCTCTGACTTTGTAATGGAACGGAATTTTATTATATTTAATACCATATAATTTTTTTAGTAGTGTATTTTTTGGTGGCTTTTAAAGCCACTATTAAAAATCTTTTTATATTACCCAATACTGCCAATATTCTAAAATTTTTGTGCAAATAAATTGTGTCATTATGTACAGTTAATGGACTTAGTAGGCAAATCAATTTTTATTTTTTTGGTTAAAGGGCTCTCCATTGTGTAAGTGCCTTTAAAACATGCTTATTAGTTAAGCATCTCAACAATGTGGAATGTGGGTTGATTTTATCACTCTCCAATTAAAAGTTATTGCTCCATAACTTCCAAGAAAGGAAGTTAGGCACTTGGAGAAATTGGTCCAATATTACATTGTGCAAATAGAATAAATAAATCCAGATTACTGATTCTCAACCTGTTTTCTGCCCTAAATCATCAGAGAGATAAATAGATTCTCTGTTGTAATAACTGAGTCTCAGATTCTAGCTCAGGAACCCATTATGCCTTCTCAGTACTGGCCTTCTAAAACTTGATATGTTCAATTTTCAAAGAAAATCAATTTAGAAAGAAAAAATATGCTCTGAGAGGATAAAAAAGGGAATAGTCATGTAATACAAAATCCACTAAAGCTACATTTCTCTATGCCTTATAGAAATGGACAATTATTTAAATATTAAAACATACCACTACCCCAATTATATATTTTATAATATAAAAATACTTCTTAAACTAAGTAGTAGTATTACTTGCTACTGAAATCATCTGTGTATATTTGATATGGGACATGGATAATGGGTCACATCTTGACAAGCATTTCAGGCCTATTGAAAGCTGGTTGTAACAGGATGGAGTTTGCATGAAGGGCTCATTATGATTATATGTTGGACACAGCACAGTGACACTTTTCTTTCTTTCTTTTTTTTTTGAGACAGAGTTACGCTCTTGTCGCCCAGGCTGGAGTACCGTGGTGTGATCTCGGCTCACTGCAACTTCTGCCTCCCGGGTTCAAGCAATTCTCCTGCCTCAGCCTTCCAAGTAGCTGGGATTACAGCCACCACGCCCAGCTAATTTTTGTATTTTTAGTAGAGACAGGTTTTTGCCATGTTGGCCAGGCTGGTCTCGAACTCCTGACCTCAGGTGATCCACCTGCCTCGGCCTCCCAAAGTTCTGGGATTACAGATGTGAGCCACCGGGTCCGGCCGACACTTTTCTTATGGCTTAGATGTTCACAGAGTTCATAGGCAATTCACGTAAACTCAAAATGTTTGAGTAGTCACATGAACGACTACAGCTTGGCAGTCCCTTTGTCTCTAGGTTTCTGCTCATTTCTATATATCTAGAAATTCTGCCTCAGTCATCATCTTGGACTCCTATCTTAGTGTAGGTAGAATTACTCATCATTACTTACTTTGAATCTAGATGGTTTCTTCACTGCTACTTTTAAAACCAGAGTCACCAAGTCAAGCACAATCACCTTGTTCATTCTTTTTTTTTTTTTTTTTTGAGACAGAGTCTCACTCTGTCACCCAGGCTGGAGTGCAGTGGCGCGATCTTGGCTCACTGCAAGCTCCGCCTCACGGGTTCACGCCATTCTCCTGCTTCAGCCTCCCCAGTAGCTGGGACTACAGGCACCTGCCACCACGCCCGGCTAATTTTTTTTTTTTGGAGACGGAGTCTGGCCCAGGCTGGAGTGCAGTGGCGCGATCTTGGCTCACTGCAAGCTCCGCCTCACGGGTTCATGCCATTCTCCCGCCTCAGCCTCCCGAGTAGCTGGGACCACAGGCACCTGCCACCATGCCCGGCTAATTTTTTTGTATATTTTTTAGTAGAGACAGGGTTTCACCGTGTTAGCCAGGATGGTCTCGATTTCCTGACCTCGTGATCTGCCCGTCTCGGCCTCCCAAAGTGCTGGGATTACAGCATTGAGCCACCGCGCCCGGCTTGTTCATTCTTTTAAGGCCTTCATTTTATTCCTGTTGGTTTCACTCATAACTGATAAAAAAGGTAAATGTCGTGTGAGTAGATAAAAATTTTTGAAAATTTGTTTTCAAAGTTGTTAAAGGAAAATACTCTTCTGAGTGTTTCCCTTCTGGATTGTTATTAGTAAGAAAAATATTTTCACAATGATACTATCAAGCATAAAATTCAGCAAATTATAATACTACCCTTATTACACAGAGTCTCAGGAAAAAAGGTAATAAGTATTATTTTGCATTTAGTGATAGAAATATTAAGGCTCACAATAACAAGTGATTTTAAAATAATGATTAATTTTCCAGCTAAAGTAGTCATTTGACAAGCATTTACTGAAAGTACTTGAGAAAACGACAGCAGTAATTATAGCAGTAATAAAGCATAGCAGGCTAGACTTGCCTCTGTAACGCTCATGACTCTTGTGTAATGTAGATAATTAGCAAACTATCGAAACCACTGGAGGAACATCCTGTAACATGGTTAGGGAGACCTTTGTCCTCAGATTTATTAGCTAATGACATTATATAATGATTTGGCAAGTAATTGAATTCTGTTGACTCTTAAATGTTTGGTAATGTATAGTTAAAACTATAAAGTCTGACAGAGGACATGGAGTTGGTACCTTGTCTTTTAAATTTTTCACAGTAATCTTCCAGTATGTTCTTATCTTCCTTGGAAAACCTAGTGTGTCTGTCTCCCAGCAGGTGAAATGAAATGACAATAGACTTTCATTTTGAAATTCAGCAATTTCATAAGCTTATTGAAATTATGTTTATCATTGGCTAAACTTTACTGGTATAAATATTACATGGCAGAAATAAAATTATAAGTTGTTTGTACATTAGTTTATTCATTTAAACTTTTGTAACACAAAGATCAAGAAACATAACATATAATGTATTTCTGCCAACAAATATCTAAAATCATTATATTTTTAAGTTACAATATCTGCAATCATAATAAATATCATAGGTCTTTTAAAATATAAAAATTTGAGGCATAAAAGTAATATGATATGTTCCAAGTCACAATGGCAGTAAATATAAATGCTAAACTGAAATATGAAAATCTAGTTGAGGATTTGCTTAGAGTAAGTTTGTAAAATTTGTTTTCAAGAAAGAAAAACGATTGAAAGTATTTCTTTTTAATATGGTTTCAGTTTAATTTAAAACACTGCAACAAAGCCATTCTTATGTACACACATAGCCATTAAAGATGTTCCTAGCACAAAGATTCTCAAATGTTCCTAGTTCATTCCACCCTTAATATCTGGTAATTTTTTCATGGTGACTCTAGGAAAATAGGAATACCTCATTCGTTTATCAAGTAGTTAGGCCCAAATTTAGTAGTAGCAGTTTGTGTAGTGTCTGACTGATATTTCTGTGTTCCCCTAAAAATAAAAAAACACTCTATAACACTCCTGTGGGTTCACAGTATCATGATTGGGAACCATGGTCCTAGCAGCATTAAGAGTGTGTGTGTATTGCAGGGGAGAAAAAATAGTTTTACTCTACTTATTTTAGGTTCAGTGCCCGAGACCCCTGTATCAAACGAAAGACTAACAAGCAAAAAGCATACACATTTATTTAATATCCGTTTTATGTGACACGGGAACCTTCAGAAGGAAATGAAAACTCAATAAACAGTTTTAAACTTGAGTGTTTTTCCATAGCAGGTTTGATGAAGAGTGGAAAGTCATGGAGAAATATGATAGGACAAAGGGGATATGAGCTACATGTAATGAGCTACATGTAATGAGCTGGGAGAAACTTGTCAAGGCTTATTTGTTCAGATTACTCTCTGTGACTCTGTGTCCTTGGAGATAAGGATATTCCTTTCCTCCAGGAATAGGGAAGCACCTCTCACATAAGGATCTTATGCACTGCTTCAAGGGGAGGTCAGAACATGCTTCCTAGGTTTTATGATCTGCTTCAGGGGAGAAGGGAGGGGGAATGTCACAGAGACCTTCCTGCTTATGCTATTTTCTCAAATTCCTTCAGCTTAAAATATTCAATATGCCAAGGTGCCATATTTTGGGGTAGTGTGTCCTGATATGTCTCTCTCTCTCCTGAACTCTCTATCTATCCATCCATCCATCCTTCCACATCCACACACACACATAAAAATCAGTCTTCTGTATTTTTATTTGCTAAGTAAAATTACATTCTGTTGTAATTTTATCCTTGCACTTACCATGAATTGATATTTTCTTGTTTACTTAGTTTTTTATGTGTTTAATGTTTGTCTTCCTCCACTGGGCTGTGGGGTCCAAGAGAGCAGGAAAGTTTTCTGCCTTGTTCCCCACTGTATTCCTAGAACCTAAAACACTGCCTAGTGTATACTACATATTCAGTACACACTGTTTGGGTGAATACACATCTTCCAAAGACAAATGTTCATTCTCAAGGACAGCACATTGTAGATTGAAATATTCTCTAACTTCCATATATTTTGTAAGAAACTTCACCTTTCTTGGAGTTCTATTATCACATAATTATAGACAGTGCAGTTTATCTTTTACTGCTCCCAATTGTGCCCTTCAGAACATTTAGAAAAGGAGTCATGTAATCTAGTTACACAAAGAAAAGCTTTGAAATAAATCGCTGTCCAACAAAAACCACACACACAAACACACATACACAAAACCCACTCTATTACATTTAGTAATCTTGGTGAAGGGAAGGGAAGTCATATATTTTACCAATTATAGGTATTTTAACCTTTTGTTTTCAAAACTATAATAAAAATATTCAATAATGTATTGAATTTTAATTTGCAGGAGACTATCAACATATTAGGTTGCTTTGGGGTTAACTTTATAAATTTTTTTTGGCAAAAATCTCACAATAAAGCTTCTGCTAACTGCCCATGCATATTTTGAACTTTTTTGGAAATGTATTATATGTAATTTAATGAATTAAAAAATTTTAAAAATGTGTTCTTAAGTTACTGGACTTTTTAGTAGTTTCAGGAAAGGTAAATCAATATAGTGTTTCTGGTTTATCCTAGTGAATGATTTTTTTTTTTTCTGAATATGTGTTTCCTTGGAATTTAAGTTCCACAGATCATTGATATGTAGTCTTTTTCACAAGAAGTTTACACATCTTTGGGTGATGGTGGCTAAGTGGTCTTTAGGCAAAATGATCTGATGAAATTAAAATTGAGCAATTATGAGGGGAATCTATTCTATATGGACTGATTATGAAAAATTCAGACCCCTTTTTCTTAATTTTCAGGGATCAGAGGGTTTTAAATTATATAAGTTTCTAAACATGTATTCTGTTTATTGAGATGAAGCCTAAATTGGTGGTGGCAGTGGGGTGTGTGTGTGAATAGGAACAAAAAAAGCCTACCATTGACGCCTTGACAGATTTTAACTGTCCAATTAATTTGCGTGCATGAAATGTGTAACATACCAATATTTTGCTCCCAGCACACAGATCTCCAGTGGACATCGACAATCAAAGCTTCTATGATTATTTCACAATATTCAGCAATCCACCCAATGCCAACTGGGGATGTTTGATTTTGCAGCCTCTTTCAGAGCAGTTGCTAAAAGTGGCTCCACATCCTAAGAGGGCTTCCCTCCCTCAGTCCATGAGAGCAACTAGCTTTTGCATCAGTGAAAGGAAGAAAAAGCAGGAGTCTGGCAAGAGGCTGCAAAGAGATGGCACTGGGCTCCACTGGAGTTCCTCCCCACCGCGTTTCTCATCCTGTCTTCTGCCTAGTGGATGTGTCTGCGTGGGCGTGCACACACATTGGCTGATGAAACCCCCTTCCTGTTGCACAGGGTCAGAACTAAGCGGGGTGGGTGTAGCTTTGGAGGGTTCTGAAATCTAAGAACCAGCTTCCTTTCCCACCACTTTCCGCTGAGTCAGTTCACTGCAGAGTGCTCTGCAGGATCTGGAGGCCTTTGTGTTCAGATTATTTTACTAGCTACAAAAGCCACACCCTTGTGCTACACAAACAGAACACTTTGTCCTTCCAGGAGGTCCGTAGTTTGACCACAGTTCTGGGATTTCAAAGCTGCCTCACAGAGGCTTGCCAATTGTAATGCAAAGTGTTGAGCTGAGTGACTGTCCCTGTGTTACGATGCAGCTTCACAACTGCTAGTTTAATGGCTCACCGTGCTAGTGGGGCTTTGAACAACAGATCCTGTCATTTAAAACAGGCTCAGAAATCCATTTATTACCAAAAAAAATTTCAATGACAGTGAGAAAAAAATGGAATAATGCTTTTTGATTTAGAAAAAATCTATTCATGTATTTTTTATGTTTCATTTATTTATTTTAGACACAGGGCCTCACTGTGTTGCCTAGGCTAGCTCAAACTCCGGGCTTCAAACTATCCCCTTGCCTCAGCCTCCCACGTAGCTGGGACCACAGGGGCACATACACCTACCTACTCTTTCTTTTTTTAAAAAAACAAAACAAAACAAACCCCACACATCCATGTATAGCACACACACACATACACACACACACACACATATATATACGGTCAGTAAATGACCATTGGTGCACAGGCAGCTGGAGGAAAGAAGTGGTGTAGCGGAAGGACAGCTGAATTTGGACACTGAGCTTCAATTGGCAGCCTAAGTGCCCTGCCTTCCAGCCTGGGAGCAATCATCTTCATGAGATTTTAATTGTATTCCTGTTCTCCTCAAACCCTGTTACAGGCTCAAATGCATCTTACATAATTATTACATTTTGAATTCAAATAACTATAAATAACTGCCTTTTACTGAATGGTGATTACATGCACTATACTAAATGCTATGCTCATTTTCTCATTTTATTCTCAGCATCACTTTATGAAGTCACTTCTGTAATCCTCTTTTCACTAATGAGGGAAGAGAGGCTTAGAAGTGTTAAATCTCTAGACATGGCCACACTGTTAATAATGGAGAGAACAGAGCTTCTAGCAAGATCTGGTAGTCTCCAGAGCTCAAGATTGCAGCTGCTAAGAAATGTGGCCCATTAATTACAGCAACCTTAGCATAAAGTAGGGCTTGGAGTCCAGTCTGGTCAAACTAGGGGGCCAGAAGACTTGCTTTGAAGTGCTGACTTAGGAAGCACATTGTTTTTATTTACATGGCGTAGGGGAAGTGCTGATAAATATTACCGGACAAGTAAGCACCTCTCTCCACTGGCCCAACAAGCTCCCTCCCACATATGCTTGGCACAATCACCATTGCCTCTTTTATTGCTTTGCAACCGTATTTCAAAAAATTATTTGGGGATCATTTTTGCTCCAGCTGTGCAGACCTCTTTTAAGTCTTCCTTTTTGCATTCAGACCCCCTCCCTGGAATGGACATTCATTATCATCCATCAAACAATATCCTAACTCGTCTTCAAAGTGACTCTCAGAAAACATTCATGATGACATTTCTTTTTAGAATCTCACACCTAGGCTAATCTACACCTACCAATTTTAGTTATTACAAAAAACTGTTGTAAAACAACCTGCTCCTACCCTTTTGTTTGTTTGTTTTCTTCTTTTTCTTTTTGATGCAGGGTCTCGCTTTGTCACCCAGGCTGGAGTGCCATGGTACAATCATAGCTCACCGAAAACTCAAACTCTGGGGCTCAAGTGATCCTCCTGCCTCAGCCTCCCAAGTAACTAGATCTATAAGCACGCACCACCACACCTGGCTACCCAGCTAATATATGTGTATGTGTAGATGGATGTATCTTTTTTGTAAATATATTTTGTCTGTTTGTAGAGACAGCTGTGTAGACAGCTAATATATGTGTGTGTATAGATGGATGTATCTTTTTTGTAAATATATTTTGTCTGTTTGTAGAGCCTGTTTGTAAAACAGGAAGGGAGTTTCATCAGCCAGTGTGTGTGCATGCCCATGCAGACACATCCACTAGGCATAAGACAGGATGTTTGTATTGCCCAGGCTGGTCTCAAAGTCCTGGCCTCAAGCAATCCTCCTGCCTTGGCCTCCCAAAATGCTGGGATTACAGGAATGAACCATTTGCCCAGCCACTTTTTTCTTTTTCTTCCTTCCCTCCCTCCCTCCCTCCCTTCCTTCCTCCCTCCCTCTGTCCCTCCTTTCCTTTTTTCTTCCTTCCTTCCTTTTTTTTTTTTTTTTTTTGAGACAGCGTCTCTCTCTGTTGCCTAGGCTGGAATGTGCAGTTGCACAATCTCGGTTCACTGCAACTTCCACCTCCCAGGCACAACCAATCTTCCCAGCTCAGCCTCCCAAGTAGCTGGAACTACAGGTGCAAGTCACCACGTCCAGCTAATTTTCATATTTTTGTAGAAATGGGGTTTGGCTATTTTGCCCAAGCTGGTCTCAAACTCTTGGGCTCAAGCGATGCACCTGTCTTGGTCTCCCAAAGTTCTGGGATTACAGGCATGAGCCACTGCACCTGGCTTGAACCAATTTTTTTCTTAACTAAAGCCAATTGGGTCTGTCTGAGGCATTTAAAAAGTTTTTGGCTTATATTTTTATATTTTTATTTTAGATATGAAACCTTAATATCAGTCAAAATCAATATAAATAGCATTCATTTGATAAGAAAAACTAAATACAAATAGTTCCAAGAAGTGTTAATATTTTTATCTTAATTGTTTTTGTAAGATTGAGCTGATTTGATCACCCCTTCTAGAAACACTACTCTCTCGGCTTCTGTGATATCACACTCACCTGATTTCCTTTCTACCTCTCTTGCTGTTCCTGCTTGTTCTCCTTTGCTAATTTTTACTTCTTTACTCAATTGCCAAATGCTATAGCATTTTGGATTTGCTTCGGTCTCTGTTCTCTATCCATTTTCTATTCATTGCTGACCTCATCCAACCCCATGAATTTAAAAATGATCTCTATGCTGATGAGTCTAAAATTTCTGTCTTCCATCCTGACATCTCCCCTGGTTTCAGATGTTTAGTCCACATCTCCATTTGTATGTTTAATTAAAACGGTTGTCACATGTATGGAAGAGGACTTTTAACTATCCTAGCCTTGTCCATCTAATTAAACCACTATTTACCCTGTTGTTCAAGCCATTTCATAGTCTTTTGTTTCTGTACCTCTCCATATCTCTTCTCTTCTCTCTCTACAGACTAGCTTTTCTGCTGTGTATTACTTTCCTAGTGGTGGTGGCCAGGGCTGGATCTCAATTCCAGCCCCTGGCCTGGAAAAGTCACTGTGGATCAGGCCGTGTCAGCTATAAATCCTGATCCTCCACAGGAAGAGTAGGATAATAATCATGTTCTATGATCAGGTCTCAGGCATGGCTATGGGTGGGGCAATTTTCAGAGAAGGCACTTGGTGATGCATGGGTTGTGCAGTCCTCCCAGTAATGTTTACTACACAGCCTTGCCAAATTTTCAGGAGTTTTATATTCCTGACGCCCTTGACTTGCACATTCATGTAAAGAATCAGAAAGGAAAGATCATGCTTTTATCAGTCATGACTGTAGTCCAAAGACTTCTTTTTCTGCTCTATCATTTGTCTTTTTCTTACTGATTAAGAAATAACTTGGCCTATGTGATTTACCATCCCTCCTTGATATGAGACTTTTCTTTAAGATCAGTGCAGCAGGTTTTATTTTACTTTATTTTTTCCCTGAATGTGCCAGCCAATTTTAGACAACGTGCACTTGCCAAGTAGGCCTTTTAGGGAGTAATCAAATATACTAGAAGCTATGATGACTGAGTACTCTCAAATTCAACCTGTTAAATTTGAGTCTGTTAAACCTGTTAAATTTGTTAAACCTGTTAAATTTGAGTCTGTTAAACCTGTTAAACCTGTTAAATTTGAGTCTGTTAAAATTGTCTTAACTGTAACCTTTGTAATATGATCCTGAGTCACTGTGGGGGGTGGGGGTGGGGGTGGGGAGAGCACAATTGTAGGAATTCCCCAAAACAGAAGAAATCTAGTGAGAGAAAAAAAAAAGAGCAAATGCTCCTAATTTTGACAATTCAGTGAAAGTTTGAAGGATGATAAAGATTCACCTTTCCTTTGTATCTTCATCCATACTAAGTGCATCACAGGAGAGCTGGTTTGTACAATCTATCTTTCTAAAAGAAAGTGGCATTCATGCTAAAAAATGAGGGGAAGAAGCCTCTAGCTGCATGAACTAGAATAATTTTTACTTATCTTATTTTTACTACTTTAGTTTCTCAAGAGTAATTTTCAAACGGAAATCTACTGAGGTTTTTTTCTTTTGGCTGGGATAGGCCTTCCTGTCTAGCAATGAAGCCATTTCCACTTAATAATTACAGGGTTGTTATGGAAATTCCCTTTTAAAAGTATTACTTAAAAAAATTGTGCAATGTTACCACCCCCCTGCCGCAAGACCCTAAAAAAAACACCACCAAGAATAAATGATGTGATATCTTTTTCTGTAGGATTGCTGCCGTTAGAGAGAAATGAAAGCAATATTTTAGCAGCCTGTTGCTTCACAGAATAAACATTGCCCTTATCATTCTTTGTGGATTGATTTTTGCCTGTTTGATGACAGAATTCTTCACATGACAGCTAAACTGTTTTGATTATTCAAAATATCACAATACAAAATATGGTACAATCATAATTTCTTCCCTTTTCTCTCTTTAATCCAAATTATACATCAAAACTGAACATGGCCAGGCGTGGTGGCTCACGCCTGTAATCCTAACACTTTGGGAGGCTGAGGCGGGTGGATTGCCTGAGCTCAGGAGTTCAAGACCAGCCTGGGCAACACGGTGGTCCTCAACACCCCTCAACACAGTGAAACCCCGTCTCTACTAAACACGGTGAAACCCCATCTCTACTAAAATTAGTACAAAAAATTAGCCTGGGCATGGCGGCATGCGCCTGTAGTCCCAGCTACTCAGGAGGCTAAGCAGGAGAATAGCTTGAACCCAGGAGGCGGAAGTCCCAGTGAACTGAGATAGCACCATTGCACTCCAGCCTGGGTGACAGAGCTAGACTCTATCTCAAAAAAAGGAAAAAACAACCTGAGAAAAAACCAAGTCGTTGGCAATGAGATTCACAAACATATGAAAAGTGGGGAATAAAAAAACAGGATGAATCATAAAATATTTTTTGTATTAACTAGATAAAATCTATCCTTCTGAATGATATTCCCACCTGTTTTCAAGCAAATGGATAAAAATCTCTGGTAAAACAATAGACTATGGAGAAGATTCAGGTAGGAGCTCCTGCTCTGCCTTCTTCCTTGTTTTTTCCAGTGACTATTGAAAAAAATGGGGAAGAAAAGAGACACTGATAAAGCTTCCAAATTTTCCCAGTAGGAGAGAATTATAAACTTTTCCTACAACTTTTTCGTTTTAGACAAAGAGTTTAGTGGTCAGATGAGTTTGGGGATCAATGTTGCATACATACTCTGATTTCAGGCTTTAACTTCTTCTTAAGTTCCAGACCCATATACCAAGCCACGTTTACAATGTGTCCTCCTGGAAGTTCTGCAGGCAATTCAAACTCCAAAACTCAACTCTCAGTGTTCGTTTCCATATCTGCTTTCCTCCCATTCATTTCCTACCAGCTATCCCATTGCCCAAGTCAGAAAATTGGTATTCATGCCATATGGCTCTCTCTCTGTCACCGCCCTCTCACCCTTGATCCAAACCACCCAGTTCTTTTTACTTTGTGTCTTTCCCATCTCTCTGACATGCCTCCTTTTTCTCTTTCTCTCTCTCTCTCTCTTTTTTTTTTTTTTTTTTTTGAGATAGAGTCTTGCTGTGTCATCCAGGCTAGAGTACAGTGGTGTGATCTCGGCTCACTGCAACCTCCACCTACGGAGTACAAGGGATTCTCCTGCCTCAGCCTCTCAAGTAACTGGAATTACAGGCGCTTACCACCACGCCTGGCTAATTTTTGTATTTTTAGTAGGGACAGTGTTTCGCCATGTTGGCCAGGTTGTTCTCAAACTCCTGACCTCAGGTGATACAACTGCCTTGGCCTCCCAAAGTGCTGGGATTACAGGTGTGAGCCACCGCGCCTGGTCTTTTTCTCTATTTTCAATCACTGACCAGGCTCTCACTTGGTCTGCCTGTGATTACTCTCTTCCTTTTCCTCAAATTCATCCTTCACACTGTTGCCATAAATTTTCTATACAAATCCACCCTAGACAGTCCCATGTTCAAAATACTTAGATGATTCCTCTTTAAGATAAAGTTCCTATCTTCACTCATTCACCCTCTGATCTCCTATCTCCCTTACATGAAGCCTGTGCTTCAGAAGTTCCCTGAAGTTGATGCTCTCTCTTTCCAGCACTGCTTGCTCGTACTGCTTTGCTGGAACCCCTTCCCACTCTCGTATGATTGGCCAATTTCTTCTCATTCAAGGCTCAGTTGATGTGCAACCTTCCCTGACACTTCTGTATCCACCTTTCTGAGTAATGTGTTCCTCCTTTATGTTTCCTCAACATCTTGTACGTGCTCTGACACAACAGTAAAAGGCAATGTGATACTCAATAGCTGAGAAGAGCATTGCCACTGGAATCAGACAGATCTGGGCTTGAATTATGAGTCTACCATTTACTAATATCAACCCAGAAATATAATATCTGTAAACCTCATTTTTATCTATAAATAATACAGATAATAACTGCTATATTACAAGTGTAAGTAAACATAAGTCTATATAAGTTTTAAGTAAAATAAAATGTATACAACATAAAAATTAGTGCCTAGTATGATGTAGTTGGATCTCCCCCATAACTGTGGGTGTATCATGTTCTTTTTGGGATCCTCAGGGCCAGGAAGAGAGTTGGCTCAGAAATGCTGCTAAGATGTCAGCATTTGACACTATTGCCAACTTCCTCCTATAAATACACTCTCTTGGCTTAAATTTCTTGACACAATTCTCATCTCTGTTCTTCCTATCATTCTGGCTGCTCTTTTTTCTATATATTTTGCTGAGTATTTCTCATATACTTACCTTTTTAGAGTTCATCAGGCCCTGTCCTACTGCCTCTTTTTATCTCATTCTCTCTTTACCTCATTTGTTCAAAGATTAATTAACCAACTGCATAAGAATTGCTTGCCTTCCTTTTCCTGGAAACATGCAGAGTAAGAATACTTAGTATTTGAGGGAGATGAGATCATGGATGTGCATTTTTAACAAGTTCTTTAAGTGAGTCTTCAACACACTACATTTGAAAATTGTGGCCGTAGAAATTTCTTCCTCTCCTGTATCTTCAAACACTATGCATTTGCTGAAGATTTTTAAATTTATGTCTGTGTCCCAGACTGCACTGTTGTATTCCCAACCCATATAGCCAACAGCCTCTTTGGCATTTTCCTCTGGAAGTTTCTCAGGCGAAGTGTTCAAACGTAAAATTTGTATACTTCTCTGCTAAGTATTTCTTAAACGAGGCAGCTTCTACCCAAATGCTCAAACCTAGGGACAGCCATCTCCTTCCTCTTCCCTCCCTCTGCTCTAGCACCAGAATGCGTGTAATATCTCTTGAATCTTTCCACTTCTTTCCAACCCCACTACACAGCCCCTAGTGTAAGCCACAGTTTTCTCAGCCAGAATTTCTGTAATAGGCTTCTAATTCATCTTCTTAATTGTAATTAAGTATGGGCTCTGAGTCTGACTTTTAGGTTTTAAAATATCTGTTTGTCAAAACTTGTTTAACCTTAGTTTCTTCTTCTATGAGGTTGGGATAAAATAGTATCTACCTCAAAGGATTTTAAGGTGAGTTACATAGGTAATTAATGTAAATCTCTTTGTAATGTATGGGACACACAAGAAGCTCACAATAAATTTTTATGAACCACTGCTATTCCCCTTCTGCCCATCAGCCACTCAATGATAGTGATCCTTAAATATGCAAATCAAATCATCATGCTTTTCTTAAAAACCCTATAATGGCTTTTTTTTTTTGAGATAGTTTTGCTCTTGTTGCCCAGGCTGGAGTGCGATGGCATGATCTCGGCTCACTGCAACTTCCGTCTCCCAGGTTCAAGTGATTCTCCTGCCTCAGCCTCCCGAGTAACTGGGATTACAGGCATGCGCCACCATGCCCAGCTAATTTTGTATTTTTAGTAGAAACAGGGTTTCACTATGTTGGTCGGGCTGGTCTCGAACCTCGTGATCCACCTGACCTCGTGATCCACCTGCCTCGGCCTCCCAAAGTGCTGGAATTACAGCCGTGTGCCACTGCGCCTGGCCTTTTTTTTTTTTTTTTTTTTTTTTTTTTTTTTGAAGCAGAGTCTCGATCCATCGCACAGGCTGGAGTGCAGTGGCGCGATCTCGGCTCACTGCAACCTCTGCCTCCTGGGTTCAAGTTATTCTTCTGCCTCAGCCTCCCGAGTAGCTTAGATTACAGGCATGCGCCACTATGCGTAGCTAATTTTTGTATTTTCAGTAGAGATGGGGTCTTGCCATATTGGTCAGGCTGGTCTCGAACTCCTGACCTCAGGAGATCCACCCGGTTTGGCCACCTGAAGTGGTAGGATTACAGGCGTGAGCCACCATGCCTAGCCTTCGATGGCTTTTAATGTCTTTAAACTACAGTGGTTCCTTGGTATCCTTTGGGTAGTGGTTATAGTACCTCTCCCCTATTCCTGATACCCATGGATACCAAAATCTGCAGGTGCTTGAGTCCCTTATATAAAATGGTATAGTATTTGCATATAACCTATGCACATCCTCCTGTATAATTTCAATCATTTCTAGATTGCTAATACAAGGTAAATGCTATATAAATAGTTGTCATACTGTATTTTAAATTTGTATTATTTTTATTGTTGTATTTTTGTTTTTAAAATTTTTCCAAATATTTTCTATCCTCATTGGTTGAATGCATGGATGCAGAACCCTCAGATAAAAAGAGCCCAGTGGATTGACCTTTATATGGCTTTTGCGATCCTGTATGATTGTTTAGCCACAGTTTAAAGTCCCACTACCATTTTTCACTACTCTTTCTTTTGATTTTTTGCCTCCAGCAATTCTGGATTTCTTTTGTTACTTGAGTGCACCATTCTCTCCTTTGCATCTAGGCCTGCATAGTATTTCATAGATTTTAGGAGAAAAAAACACTTTATTATGGTGGGCTACTTCCTTTGAATTCAGTTTCTCCTTCTTACCTTTTTATACCAATTATTACAATTGTAATTTTGTTCTTTGGCCATTATTCCTATATTCCACTTTGACGGTGAGGAACATATCTGTCTTCTTCATGGTTGTTTTCTCCCAGTGCCTGGCACATAGAAGACATTTGATAATATTCATTGACTGAATGAATATGATGTTCAGTATATTAATCATTTCCCATTTCTCCTTTGCATATTCTGTCTTAAATAATGATTGTATTTTCTGTAGAATCTCACTTTGGATATTAGATGTGTACTAGGATTAAGTAAAAATAACTGAACAATGTTCTAAAAACTCTGAGATTTCTATTGGAGAAATATTTACATCTGCAAAATTTTTCCTAGAAAGTTCCCAGAAATGATACATTTTTGATATCCAATAAATAAATTATTCATTCAATAAAATTGAGTGTTCTGAATTATAAAAACATTTCTTAATCCTGTATGGTATGTTACTTCTACTTAATATGACAAAACTACTTTCAGACATATTATTAAACTTGAAAAGAGATATTAGGTTTTATTTGGATAGAACGACTAAATATTTTATAAAATGTATTTAATCATTGTCTGCCCTTTGTTACTTTTCAATATGATAGCCTATAAATATGTAATTGATCAACTCTGTAAACTAATAGAAAATTTGAGGTCTATGGTATTGATGTTATCAAGACTCCTTAGATCATTTTAAGTCTTCTTTCTTATTCTTTTTTTTTTTTTAAGAGATGGGGTCTCCCTTTGTTGTCCAGACAGGGGTGCAGTGATGCAATCAACACTGTCTGTAGCCTTGAACTCCTGGGCTCAAGCGATTCTCCTGCCTCAGGCACTTGAGTAGCTTGGATTACAGGCATATGTCACCACACCCAGCAATTTCTTGTTTTTTAATTGCAAAGAGAATCTTTACCTTTTTCTTTCTGACTTGAAGCAGGTCATCAGATTGTCAACAGCTGCACCTTTCCTCATTTTGATGCTTATTTACCCCCTTTATTTACCCCCATAGCTACTCCCACACAGCTGAAATAAATGGGTAATTTATTAGAACCCAGCCTCTTATTAGTTATACACCTTTAACATTGGCTTGAATCTTGTAGGCCCATCCCAGCACCCACATTGGTTCCAAGATTTTCAGCCTAGTGTAGTGGCTATAAATAGCTCATTTCCATCTACACTTAAGTTTCGAAAGAAAGAAAGAGAAAGAGACAGAAAGAAAGAAAAAGAAAGAAAGAAAAGAAAGAGAGAGAGAAAGAAAGGTTGCTGTAGTTAGAGTCAGAAGAAGAGTTTGTTGAAGAAGTAGAGTTTGTTGAAGTTGTTAATTCTGGTAATAACTGCTAACCAGCTGCTAGATAGAAAATATGAAGAGAGAAAAATCGAGCCCTAGGTCACCATTACTTCACACTCTGTGCCTCTGACATTAGCTCTTCCCCCAGGATATACATAGTAAGTAACTATTTTATATATTGCAATTTATTGAGTGTCTAATATATGCAGCAAGCTATCTCAAATCTTCTCATTATGTATTTTTGAAATGAAGAAACTGCCTATCAGGTTAGGTTTGGTTAAATAATGTGTGCAGAGTCCCTCGTACAGTAAATTGTGGGGTCTGGTGTTTCTTCCTAACTGTAGGGACTGTTCTCTTTCCAGGGTGCCTCACTGCTTTTATCCTCAAGTGATTTACTTTAAATCATTTAAAGCAGATCAACTTTGTATCCAAGTGGCTGATTTTAAAAATGATCCATCACTTATCGTATCTGCTGCAGCTCCCCCCAACCCCTCCTCATGCCCAGGTAGCATCAGTGGACTCCTCTTTGGTCGGCTTTCTCCACTACTCCACACCTCCCTCCACCTATTGGGAAGGTGGCCTTCCTTGAAGGTATCATGTCATCAAAGTACTGCTTCCATTAAGTCATAAGTCTACTTAGAGTTGCCTTTGTTCAGAACAAAATAGTCAATTTTTGTACATAGTATAAAATGAGAGAAGGCCTCGACCAAAACTATCTCCATAGAAATTTCATCAATAGAAATTTGCTCCTTTGGCTTTACAAGCCACTTAAAGCTGTTTAATTTGCCTGAAAGGGTTAACACTTGTTGCCACTATTTAGCTTTAACTGAACATTTTTGTCAATAGTTTTCCTTCTACCAATAAGCTGAAATCAGCTTTCTTGAGTAAATGTAAGTTTTAACACAGGGTGGGGTAGGATGGAGTGAATGAGAAAGGGAAGATGGGTGGATGTGGGCTTTAAGGTATTAATGAAGTTCAATTTGGGAGTAGAGCCCAAAGGGAGAGCAGTTCTAGAACTCATGCTAGTCTCTTGTAATAATTGGAACTTCCAGAGATAGGCAAAATCTGCTGGCTCCTCCAGAGGAGGTAACAAAATGCAAAGAATGTGGCTGTGGCTCAGTCTTGGAGATAAGATGCATCCCAGTTTTGTTAAGGGCAGCTAACTACTAAACTCTGGAAAAGTGATATTGCATCCTTGTCTTCAGCCACAGGTTTTTCCCTAGTGAAAACACTTCCAAGTGTATTTTGTCTCATTCATTCTAAGTCCTATCTATGTTTTGGTGAGAAATTATTAGGTTGCATGCTACAAACTCCCACACAACCTGCTTTGGGAATTTTCTTGTAAGCACCCTGGGGACTCTCATGAAAGAAAAGGGCAGCACATATAGCTGGCCTCACGCAAACTGGACATTTGTCAGGAAGTGACTCTGTTTTTCTCCCTCCCTAGGGCTACATGATTTTTTGTTCCAGCTTCTCTATGTGTGTCTGCTATATTCTTCGGTCTCTGGAGACTAGTTTCCTATAAACATTTCCATATAGGAAGCGTAAAAGAACAAAAGTTTGTGGTAGTTGTAGTTGGAGTGTTATAGGACTTGTACAGAAGCTGAGAGCAGACCGTTTTAAATTAGACTGTGTATTAATTTGGGATGGATTGTAGGGGGTTTCAGCTACCACTGACACACCATCACACATCCCCATGAATTTGGCCTGTCTGTGAAAATCCTGGCAGATGATTCAATGTGGCCTTTCAGTGTCTCAATTCCAAATTCCTAGACCAGAGAATAGTTGCTCAGCTTCAATCTTTCATCAGTGCTCAACCCATTATTAATATTCCCCTCCTCTTCCAGCATAGTGTTTCAGCCCAAATCAAGAAAGATGCAAGTGAACAGCTTTCTATACATAATAGAGAAACTTGGAGCCCTGTACTGTCCCAGATGTTATCTTATCACCTTGGTATTTCTTTTTCGTACGTGGGAACAACAAAGCATGTATCCTGACTTAGCGTGGAAAGCAAAATAAAAGCACCCATTGGTAATAGCCTTCCTCAAATCCCCTGAACCAGACATCTCCCATTTCCTTTGCCTAAGCTCATTTCCTGACAGCCAGCCGTCTGCCTTTCAGGACTCTTTAATTGTAGTTTACTAAAAAACAAGCAGCTATGTACACTCCCTCTTCGCTTGCTGACATCATCTTTGGAAGGTAATTTCTTAGAGTTTTCATCTATGTGAATTCTGTGATATGATTAAATTGTATGCACACACGCACACAAACACCATGAATGTAGTTTAAAGAATAACTGTTCATAAAACTTTAAAAAGTCTAGAAATTGTAAGCAAAATTAAAACCCTTTTTATTTTCAGGTCTTATTTTTTATTATTTTATTTTGAGACAGTTTAGCTCTTGTCGCCCAGGCTGGAGTGCAATGGTGCGATCTTGGCTCACTGCAGCCTACACCTCCCGGGTTCAAGTGATTCTCCTGCCTCAGCCTCCAGAGTAGCTGGAATTACAGGCACAGGCCACCACGCCCAGCTAATTTTTGTATTTTTAGTAGAGATGAGGTTTCACCACGTTGGCCAGGCTGGTCTCGAACTCCTGACCTCGTGATCTGCCTACCTCGGCCTCCCAAAGTGCTGGGATTACAGGCGTGAGCCCCTGTACCCGGCCCAGGCTGACTTTTTTATTTTTGGTAATTTAAAAATTTGAGTCTACTCATAAGGCTGTGTATTTATTGGTGATACTTCTGACAGTTTGTTACGATACAGTTTGAGATGCTGGGCTTCTTCCGTTTTTTCTTTCTTTCTTCGCCATGTTTTTGATTTCAATCATTTACCTAAACTTATTTCTTACAACATAAAAAGCTGTATCCAGAGCTCACTTTTTTGGATTTCCTCTTCTAAATAAAATAAGACTACACTCCCGCCCTTCTTCCCCACCACCGCCCCACCACCGCCCCACTCCCGCCCCACCACCGCCCCACTCCCGCCCCACTATCTTCTGTTTGCAGTTTAGGCCAAAATGTGTGTGATCATTAAAAACAAAAACAAAACTAAACCTCGCAAGCAGGCTGCAGTTCTGGCTGGGTTCCAGGATTCCATTAGCCAGACAATGGGTGGCCCGAGTCAACAGGCAGCCTGAGTGTTGTGGGAGGAAGCCTATCTTGCCCTCTTTGGGTGTCGGGCTATCTGAGCAGGGTCTAAGGCAGGTTGAAGCTCGGAATGGGGTAAACAGATTGTTTTGCAAACAGTTGGTAATAAATGTTTAGCATGGCCTGTACTACTTATATTTGCATTAAAAATCAATTAAATTTGGTAGTGTGCATTTAATATTCTATTTTACAAGCTTATTTTTTTCCTCTTAGAATTGTTTAAATAAAACTGCAACCAATTTTGGAATAACTACAGGAGAGCAAGAAATAGCTTAGCAGAAAGCTAAAAATAGATATATTCTTTTAGTTTCTTTCTTATTTCCAAAAGACTTAGCACTATACTTGGGATTATAGTCTAAAGACTAAAACAAATAAAACAATAAAAAATGCAAGGATTAGCATTTCATTGCATTAAATAAGCAACTGCTGCCTTCTATATTTGGATTTTGCATCTCTCAGCAATTTTGTTATTACTCTGTATGAAATTACCAAAAGTGAAGAGGACTGACATCTGATAAATGTACGAGCCTGAAGTTATATTTTTGAGGGGATATTTTAATTTAAAAAACAACACATGAAAAAGGCTTTAGATTACTAAGCACTTTGACGTATGTTATTTCAGTTACTCCTCCAAATAACCGACACAGTCTCTAGAAGGTACAATCCACGAAGACAGGGATCTTGGCTAACTAATCATGGCATTCATGGACCCCCCTGGAGAAAATCTCTGAGTTCCACTGAAATGTAATGTGCCAAGGTTGTGCTGGTACTTCACATATAGAATTTCATCTCATAACAGCACCTCCCAACTACTCTCTTCACCCTAAATTGAGAATTTTAAAAATCACACTTTATAGAAGAGTAAACTGAAGTTCCCATAAGACCTACCCATTCTTAGCAAACTTTTTTTTTCTTTTTTACTCAAAGCCACCATAGCACAAAAAATTATATGCTTAAAGTTATGCAGCTTCTAATTGACAGATCTAGGACATCTATCCATATGTTATGTCTCTAGCTACAGTCCTCTTTCCACCAAATGTCACCTGTTATTGTAATTTTTTTAATCCATCATTATGCAAACACTGAAGAACAGGGAGACATCATAAGCCTGGGCTGGAATAGACACTTAGCTAAGTTGTGGAATGAACCTAAGTGTCCATCAACAAATAAATAGATAAAGAAAATGTAGTACGTATGCACAATGGAAAACAACTATTCACCTTAATAAGAGAGAAATTCTGTCATTTGCAACAACAGGGATGTACGTGAAGGACATTATGCCAAGTGAAGTAAGCCAGGCACAGGAAGAGAAATACCACATGTTCTCACTCTGTGTGTAATCTAAAACAATGAAACTCATAGAAACAGAGAGTGGAATGGTAGTTAACAGAAGCTGGGGGCTGGTGGGAATGGGGAAATATTGGTCAAAGAACACAGTGTTTCAGTTAGGAGGAATAAATGTTTGATATGATGGATATGTTAATTAGCTTGATTCAATCATTCCACATGGTATCATAGCATCACTTTGTAGCTCATAAATATACACAGTTATAGATCATCAACATTCAATCAAATAAAATAAAGTAAAAAATTTAGGGTTTGCTTCAGGAGGTTGACAAGGGTCTTGAAGGAACACTCACAATCCCTCCCAGTCAGATTAAAGAGGGTAGAAAGTAGCATACAGCTCCCAAATTGTCACGGCTAGCAGCAAAGTGGAAAAACAGGATCCAGATTTTCAGGATCCCTGTGTTTTTTGTTCATGCCTGCCCCACAGTTCTTTCCCTCTTGGGGAAATACCTATTTTTTAAGGTCCACTCCTTTGTCACCCTCCTCATTCCTCGTCTCCTTACCCTTTAAAGGGTTACTTTTGATCTCAACCTTTAGAAAAAGGTAGAGCATGCTGGCTTCTTGAGCTTAGAACAAAAGTTTAGCATCTAGGGAGACTGATTCAGAGTTCACATGTACCAACAACATACGCTGACTTGGATATTTTGGGTTTCAGTTTAAGGAGATGTCTTGCAAACTTTACACAAACACCCATTCTAGGTTATTTCTATCAAGTGAACTTGAGTCAGGCAGGGGAGGGCAGTGCTGATACACCAGGAGGAAAACAGCATGCATGGGGCAAGGCAGACTCTATTGGAAGTAAACAGGATATGGGTGACCTGGGAAAAATCCCCAAAACAGCATGTTTAGGCACATCTCTCACTAAGCTTTGAACTTGCAAAGACAAAAGCTGGGTTGCCCGTTAAGAAGAAGAAAAAAAAAAAGGAATACTCTTGTTTTCTTCTCTATACTTGTTTCTAAAGGAAATATATTGATTGAAAAATCTCAAAATCCTTCCTGTGTGATAATTTTTCTTCTTTCTTCTATTTCATATTTTCTATTTGTTTATAGTTTAACATGTTGCATTCTGCATACAAATTTGATCTAAAATCCTGATTTTATATTTTTGATTTGAAAAACTATCTAATCTTAGTTGAATTCACAAAGATTTTTAAAATAAAGTAGTGAATGAAGAAGAAGAAAAATTTCTTTTGGCTTTCACTTAGAACATGTGGTTTCTTTATCAAAGGATGACAGGTTCTCCAGCCACACCCAGGAAGTCTCTTAAAAATATTGATAAAGCTGTCACTGCAGACATATTCTTGAGTAAAAGAAAATAAACATATTACTAATGTTCAAGACTTATATTTTGTGGAAAAAAATGTTTTCTCTAAGTATGCGGTGAAGCAAAATGTTAGAAAATGTGTATACATTAATGCATGGATATAAACTTTAAAAAATCACCATAACACTTTAGCTTCTGATTTTATTCAACTTCACTAAATGAACTTCTGTGAGATATTTCAATTCCCACAAGTAGATTAATTGGGTGGAGAAGTTTATAGACCCCAATTTAGTGAAATGAAAAAGTTATTAAAATATATATAATTATTCAAAAAAAGTATTTTGAAGCATCTACTATGACTAGATTATAAAGCATGTACAGATTAAGAGTAAATTCATCTCTAAATTCACCTACAGCTGAATTCAAATTCAGGCTAAGTTTGAAGAAAAGATTTGAATTCAGTGGAAAAGCTGATTAGAAGCAGGTTATTAACTATTATTTTCTTATTTTAAGACAAAAAGAGTACGTGAATCCAGCTTGCATAGTTCATATTTTCCAATTGATTTGTAGGTCTATTTATACTCTTCTTCTTCTTCTTTTTATTTATTTATTTATTTTGAGACAGGGTCTTGCTTATTGCCCAGGCCAGTGTGCAGTAGTGCAGTCACAGCTCACTGCAACCTTCTGGGCTCAAGAGATTCTCCGGCTTCAGTCTCTTGAGTAGCTGGAACTACAGGCGTGCACCACCATGCCCAGCTAATTTTTTAAAAAAATTTTTAGTAGAGATGAGGTCTCACTATATTGGTCACACTGGTGTCAAACTCCTGGATTCAAGTTATCCTTCTGCCTCAGCCTCCCAAAGCGCTGGTATTGCAGGTGTGAGCCATCATCATGCCTTGCTGCCTACCTAGAATCTTAAATGTATTCAATTAAATATTTTCCCTAACTTTTTTTTTTTTTTTTGAGATGGAATTTCGCTCTTGTTGCCCAGGCTGGAGTGCAATGGCACGATCTCCACTCACCGCAACCTCCACCTCCCGGGTTCAAGCAATTCTCCTGCCTCAGCCTCCCGAGTAGCTGAGATTACAGGCATGCACCACTACGCCCGGCTAATTTTGTATTTTTAGTAGAGACGGGGTTTCTCCATGTTGGGGCTGGTCTCGGACTCCTGACCTCAGGTGATCCGCCCTCCTCAGCCTCCCAAAGTGCTGGGATTACAGGTGTGAGCCACCGCGCCCTGCCTATTTTCCCTAACTTCTTGACTCAGATGCTGTATTAGTCTGGGTCCTTCAGAGAAACAGAACCAATAGCACATGTGTGTATGTGTGTGTGTATTTATTCTAACTAACTAGAAATTTATTTATATGTAATTTGTGTTTATTTATTTGGTTTATATGACTGTAGAGGCTGATAAATCCAAAATTTGCAGGGCAGGCCATCCATCTGGAAACTCAGGGAAGGGTTATTATAGTACAAGTCCAAAGACAGTGTTGAGGCAGTTGCTTCTTTCTTGTGGGAGTCCAGTTTGTTTTCCCTTAAAGCCTTCAACTTAGATGATACCCACTACATTATGAAGCGTAATCGGCTTTGCTCAAAATCTACTGGTTTAAATGTTAATCTCATTAAAAAAAAACTTCACAGCAACATCTATACTGGTATTTGACCCAATATCCAAGTACTGTGGCCTAGCCAAGTTAACCATCGGAGTTGGCAATTATAAAACTACTCCTTTAGTCTCTGAAGTTAGATAATCAAGTTAGATTCTATGAAGAAATAATATATCAACACTATAAAGGGAATGGAGAAATTTTCCATGGGTTCTGCGGCAGATAATATTAGTTGGCTACTTAACAGAGTTGCTAGATTTAGCAAATAAAAATACAAGATGCGCCGGGCGAGGTGGCTCATGCCTGAAATCCCAGCACTGTGGGAGGCCAAGGCGGGCGGATCACCTGAGGTCGGGAGTTCGCGACCAGCCTGACCAACATGGAGAAACCCCGTCTCTACTAAAAATACAAAATTAGCTGGGTGTGGTGGCGCATGCCTGTGATCCCAGCTACTCAGGAGGCTGAGGCAGGAGAATCACTTGAACCCCGGAGGTGGAGGTTGTGGTGAGCCGAGATTGTGCCATTGCACTCCAGCCTGGGCAACAAGAGTGAAACTCTGTCTCAAAAAAGCAAAAACAGAAACAAAAACAAAGAAGATGCTTCGCTAAATTTGAATTTCAGGTAAGCAATAAATGTTTTGGTATAACTATGTCTCACATATTGTATGGGGCTTACTTACATTAAAAATTTTACCTGTTTATGTGAAATTCAAATTTAGCTGCATGTCCTATATCTGGCAAACTTACCCCTTTGTATTGAGTACCAAATTATTTTTGGAGATGAGTGCATCTTGCCCAATCCAAATTAGTGTCCCAGCCCCCAGTTAGGATGGTGGTTGGACACATAGTTGTGGCCAATGAAATATAATTAGAAGTCAAATGATTGACTTCCATTTTCGCTCTTTGATCTTTGCACTTTCTTAGTTCTTTATGTCCAAAAGCAAATATGGTATGCGGAGGAGGTAAAGCCATTTTGTGACCTGGAAGATGAGGGGCACATATTAAAAATGGCAGAATAAAAGAGACAGGGCCTGGCTTCATGATGAGATCTTGAATTGATTCACCAGCCCTGGATTGCCTGCTTTAGAATTTCCTGTTATGTGAAACATAAACCTTTATTTGCTTAGGTCATTGTAGTTATGTTTCTTTTACATGAAACTGCACAGAAAACTAAAAATTGTACATTTCCGTGAGTCTTTTGCAATCAAATTCAGAAAAAAACCTTAGTTTACTTCTGGAAGAGAAAGCTTCTTTTCCAATCTTCTAGTGAATGAAAACAACATTTTCTACTTTCTCATTCCTGAGGGAATTGGGGTATAGAATTGTCTCTATAGCCAGCCTGAGGAAATGATAGTTTTTTTTCCCCTTCTGTATTTTGTGTACTTGTGCACATAAATATATGCTGCAGCAAGAGTTAATTTTGTCAACTACCAAAATAAGAGAATGGTTTGCATTTTATAATAACCTTTGAAGCAAAAAGGGGTTCCCTTTGGATATTCCCTAAACAATGTCTTTACATTCTGTTTCAAATTGTGTTGCTCTTTATCAGAACAAGTTAATAATTTAAGAAACAAGAAAATAGTCAGCTACTTTTCCAAGAGATACAGTGTAAAAGTGGACACGGTCTAATTCAGTGGGATTTTGTAGTCCATGAGGATGTCCTTGGAATATAAGGGGAAAAAAGGCATTTTTAATTAGTTCTAGTAAATCAAGTAGTAGCTGCAAGTAAATTAAGTACTCAAGTAATACAAGTAAATGTGGAAAAAAAATACAGGACTTTTTGTATCTGAAAAAATAATGCAGCTCTCTCACGTGAGCCGGTGCAGTTTAGATTTATCAGGCACAAAATAAATTTAGTATACTTTCAAAGGTACATTAAGAATCATAATATCTTTTGAAGTCTTTACTGTTCATACATCCCTGGCCCTTCTGTTCACTTCAAAGGAATTTGTGAATTGCAAGAGCTTTTGTGTAATAAAGGATTATATCTGGTCCATTGAGAACACTGTACAGGTAGAGGACATAGTGCTTGATTTTTATATTACTGAATAAAGAAAACTGGAAATTACTTATGTCTTTTGGTTATAACCAAGCCATTCAACCTTTCTGAACCCTAATTTATCAGCACAAAAAATAACAATGATTATAAACATCCATTCCTAAGGAGTGTTGAAATGAATAACGTGAGAGAATTAATACTTTGAGAAAACAGATCTTCTATCATTTGTTTCATGATTGCTTTTCAGGATACAAAAACATTTCTTTAGTGAATAAACTCATATTTGACAATAGTAAGTATATGAGTTCCATCAGTGAAAGGAAATGTATGAAAAGAAGAATGTTTTAAAAGTAATTTTTTTTAGATAGTGTATACTGTCCATTATTTTACTTATAAATTACGCATTATTATGTACAGCTTATAAAATTTTAGAAAACCCAAACTCAAAGGATATGAAAAGAATTCACGTGCTGGTAAAATATTTTATACTTTAATATTAGGTTAATATTTTAGGTTATCATTGTATTTATTAATATTAGGTCAATATTAGGCATGTGTTAATATTAGGTTAACATTTTAGGTTATCATTGTATTTATGACACATTTTTAAACCATATGGAAGATAATTTTCTTTTACTTTAACACAATATGTTAATACTATACATTACTGATGTTATTTTAAATAATACCTGGTCATGTATAAATTGCTTTTATACAAAAAAGATATTCTTATTTTTAGAGTTTAATTGATCAATAGCTGAGATACAGCTGTACTATATGCATAACTAGAATATATATATGTATATATTTTTTTAAATGGAGTCTCGCTCTGTTGCCCAGGCTGGAGTGCAGTGGTGCTATCTTAGCTACTGCAACCTCCACCTCCCAGGTTCAAGCGATTCTCCTGCCTCAGCCTCCCGAGTAGCTGGGACTACAGGCGTGCGCCACCATACCTGGCTAATTTTTTGCATTTTTAGTAGAGACGTGGTTTCACCATGTTAGCCAGGATGGTCTTGATCTCCTGATCTCGTGATCTGCCCACCTCGGCCTCCAAAAGTGCTGTGATTACAGGCGTGAGCCACTGCTCCCGGCCAACTAGATTATATTTTTATACTATTTATATTATAAATATATTTTAGTATATAGTAAAAAATGAATTTTTAGTATATTTGCTAAATGTATATTTAGTATAAATGAAATAAATTTAGTACATTTAATTTATTTAGTACTAAATTTATTTCATTTATACTAAAAAATTTGGTATAAATTAAATAAATATATATTTATATATGTTATATATAAATATATAGATATTTTATATCTATAGTATACAATTTTAGTGTAAATTAAATAAATTTAGTATACTATTTATACTAAAAGTATTTTTATACTATTTTGTAGTATGAAAATATAATGATATAAAGCAGAGCTTGATGTTCCCCATACTCTTTTTTTTTTTTTTTTTGAGACGGAGTTTCGTTCTGTCGCCAGGCTGGAGGGCAGTGGCGGGATCTTGACTCACTGTAACCTCTGCCTCCTGGGTTCAAGCCATTCTCCTGCTTCAGCCTCCCGAGTAGCTGGGACTACAGGCACACAGCACCATGCCCAGCTAATTTTTGTATTTTTATTAGAGACGAGGTTTCCCCATGTTGGCCAGGATTGTCTCAATCTCTTGACCTTGTGATCTGCCTGCCTAAGCCTCCCAAAGTGCCAGGATTACAGCCATGAGTCACTGCGCCTGGCCAGTGTTCCCTATATTCTTTTAAAATTGTATGTATGTACTTACATACTCACTTACTTATGTATATATAAAAATAGAGAAAAATAACAAAATAAGAAGCTCCTAATAAGAAACTCCTAAAAGGAGGAGTGGGGAGACGGAAAAACCTCCCTGGCACTTCTGTCACGTCACATTTAGTCTAGTTTCTGATCCTCAGGGACATGCCTTAGGGTTACTGTGGTAATTGGCATCTGTGCCTTTACCAATCATCTGATCAGAGTAAGCAGTTCCAACTAGTGCATGAAGCAGTTTGCCAGCTACCGCCTATCACCAAGGCAAAGGGTTCATGTTGGAATTTTCTTTCTTTTTATGAGCGCCAGAATTTATTCTGATTTATGCTTGTTTGAACTGTGTACTCCTGTCTAAATGCTGTCTTAGACATTAATTTTAATCCAATTTTCCCTGTATCTAAATGTGAGGGCCGGCCAACAATGTAATTACTGCCTATAGTTATTCAAACTGAGAAATGATGTTTAGAAAAAGTATTAGTCCATTTTCACTTTTATACAGTGAAGTACACTGAATACCAAAGCATAGATGTATTTGAGAATAATTTGAAAGTTGAAACCCTGATTGGCATCTACCCAGAAAATTCAGCTAATCAGAAAATTACAATTCCTAAGCATTCCACAAATTGGAATTTTTATGATAAAAAATCAGTATAATTATACTCAGCATAATTTAATTTTATTTATAAATAGAGCATTATCTTTCCATGCTTTTAAGTAATCATGATAGACATGCAACTAAAAACCGGTCTGGACTCCCTCAGTTACTATCAGAAGTTCATGCCACCCAGCATCCGTGTCACACCACCCTCAACGTGATCTAGTCTCCCACCCCCGACCTCCCATAATCTTTCCACTGTGCTCACCACTGTGCCTTTCCACAAAAGGAAAATCTCCATTATACTTATTTGTATTTTCTTTCCCTGCCTTATGGGACATCAGATTCCCACCATTTCCTTTCTAATCCACTGGTTGCCCCTTCATGATTTTTTTTACTGGCCCTCTTGCTTTTCCCAGCTTCTAAATACTGGAGTGTTTTTTACTTTGCTAACTATACTTTACTTTCTAGGTGAGCTCATCCAATCTCATGGCTTTAAATAATCTCCTTCTCTGACTTTTCCTTTGACTCCTACACTTTCACATATGTTTGTTTATTCCTTATTTCTATTTTGGCATCTAATTGGCATCTTGAAATTAATGTGTGAAATAGGACTATTGAATTTCACCTTCTTACCTCAAAATTTGCCCTTGCCTTTCTCTTCCTCACTTCAGTATACAGTATTTATATACATCCGTGCTCTTAGGCAAAAAAGCTAGATACCGTCTTTAACTTCTTTCTCTCAGAGTCCAATCCAATAGTCCTTTGGCCCTACCTTAAACTATGTTCTGAATTGAACTACTGTTTACATCTTCCACAATTACCAACTCATCCCAGCCACTGCTATTTCTGGCCTGGTCTGCTGCAAAAGCTACCTAACTGGTCATCCTACTTCTGTATTTGCTCACCTACAATCTATTTTTTTTGTTTTGTTTTGTTTTGTTTTTGAGACGGAGTCTTGCTGTGTCACCCAGTCTGGAGTGCAGTGGCACGATCACGGATCACTGCAACCTCTGCCTCCCAGGTTCAAGCAATTCTGCCTCAGCCTCTCAAGTAGCTGGAATTTCAGGCATGTGTCACTACACCCAGCTAATTTTTGTATTTTTAGTAGAGATGGGGTTTCACCATGTTGGCCAGGGTGGTTTTGAACTCCTGACCTCAGGTGATCCGCCCACCTTGGCCTCCCAAAGTGCTGGGATTACAGGCAAGAGCCACTGTACCCAGACAATCTATTTTTTATATAGCATATTTCAATCCTTTAAAAATGTAAATTTAGTTTTTTAATCTCCTTGTCAATGTTTTCCAAAGACTTTTCATCATATTCAGGGTAAAAGCCAAATAATTTTCAGTTAGCTACAAGACCCTACATGGACAAGCCTTTGCCTAACGTCCTACTATTTACCCTGACCCAGTTGACTTCAGCTCACAATGCATTTTGTGCCGCCTTAAGCAGGTCAAGTTTTGCCTGCATCTGAATCTGTACACTACTTTTCCCACTGCCTAGGCACTCTTTACCAAAGCCTCTTTGCATCTATCTCATTCACATCATTCAGATTACTTCTCAAATAGACAAATAAAGACCTTATTGAGAGGTCTTTTATTTACAGTGTTTTGTTCCCTTCCTATCTTGCTGAAATTATATGATTTTTAAAGATACATATCACTACTTGAAATTTTGTGATTTATTTATTAAATAAGAATGGGACCTAATTTATCTTGTTCACAGCTTATATAGACACCCCCGGTCCATAATTAACAATTAGTATTTGTTGAATGAATAAATGAATCTATTAACACTGTGGTTTTATTATTTTTAATGTATGAAATTGGTAAGAATCTCTTCTCAAAATATGTTATATCACAGACATTTTAAAATTGCTTATTCAATGTGCATATTTTTAAATTTTTTTTCTAAAATGTAGTGAGAATTTTTTCTTGAGTTTTGTTGTTAAAAAGAGAGACTTGGGCCTCATCTTGGCCTTCTTACTTTGGTGAGGTTTATTTACTTTTCTAAAAATTTGTGATCTCAACGATCAGTTCAGAAGCAAAGATAATACCTCTTACTTTGTTTTGTTGTTTTTTTTTTGAGACGGAGTCTCATATTGTCGCAGGGGCTGGTGTGCAGTGGCACAATCTCGGCTCACTGCAACCTCTGCCTCCCGGGTTCAAGCAATTATCCTGCCTCAGCCTCCCGAGTAGCTAGGATTACAGGCACCAGCCACCACGGCCAGCCCAGCTAATTTTTTTGTATTTTTAATAGAGATGGGGTTTCACTATGTTGGCCAGGCTGGCCTTGAACTCCTGACCTCGTGATCCTCCCGCCTCGGCCTCCCAAAGTGCTGGCATTACAGGCATGAGCCACAGCGCCTGGCCCTTACTGTTGAAGTAAAATATATAGAGGGGATAAAGGTGCTTCTCACAGAAGCCGGCACATGTTAAGTCCTCTATGCATGTCAGTTATTCCTACCATTGCCCCATGCTATCAATAAATAACCTTTACACACATTGCATTTTTAAAAAAACAAGGAATAGATCTGGGCATGTGATAAAATACAATGAATCAGGAGTCTGGAGAACTACCCAGTAGGCCAGGCTCTGCCACTTACTAGCTCTACTAAGAGGTTAAAACCATAGTAGCCTCTCTGATCCTTAGAATCTTCATAGATAAAATAGGGAGAATGAGGTGGATAGGGAGGGTGGAAAATAACTGTATCATTTTAAAATTTCCTAGGTCCACCACATTCTATAAGTTCTGTGATTCTATGTGTATGGAAAGCTGTTTTCCAGTTTCAAAGAAATTGGGGTTTTTTTTTGGCAGACTTCATGTATTTCAAAATGAACATTTCTCAAAGCAGTTTGTATTTCCTTATCATTTGTGAGGCAGCTGAGATGAGAGTGTGGGATTGGAGCCACTGGGGAAAGAAACTGTTGTGTTTTTTTTTTTTTTTTTTTAGACAGAGTCTTGCTCTGTCACCCAGGCTGGAGTGCAGTGGCTCAATCTCGGCTCACTGCAACCTCTGCCTCCCAGGTTCAAGCAATTCTCCTGCCTCAGCCTCCGGAGTAGCTGGGATTACAGTCGCCTGCCACCACGCCCGGCTAATTTTTGTATTTTTAGTAGTGACGTGGTTTCACCATATTGGCCAGGCTGGTCTCAAACTCCTCATCTTGTGATCCACCTGTCTCGGCCTCCCAAAGTGCTGGGATTACAGGTGTGAGCCACCACACCTGGCTGAAACTGATGTTTTGAGTGAATTAGCTGCACATATTTCAGGCTTCAATCCTAATTTATCTAATAAATCAATTGTAAACAAGTATTGAAGGCAAGTGTGATCTATCGGCCTCATGGGGATTAATTTGGGAAAAGATGGCCAAATGTGATCCCAGTATATGAAACTAATCATTTTGGTAATTGGTTATGTGTTAACATCAGTAAAATTCATGATAGTCTTGTTTACATGATGTTAACTAAGCCTGTCAGGGTATTTTCCACAACTGAATTCATTCTGAGATTCTCTTAAAACTAATTGTGGCACACAGAATAGTGCTTCCTCCCTTCAAAAGGTGTTCATGTCCTAATTCAAGACATCTGTGAATATATTACCTTGCAAGACAAAAGGAACATTGCAGATGTTACTACAGTAAGGATTCTAAAATAGGAGGATTTTCTGGGTGGACCTGATGCAATCACAGTGTCCTTATAAAAGGGAGGTGGGAGGTGAAACAGGACAGAAGATGCTTTACATATGGAGGAAGGGGTCACAAGCAAAATAATGTAGGTGTCCTCTGGAAGGTGGAAACGACAAGGAAACAGATTCTCTCCAAGAGCTGCCAGAAGGAACACAGACCTATGGACCTATTTTATACTTCTGACTTCTCAGAATGTAAAATAATAGATCTTTGTTTTTTTAAGCCACTAAATTTATGGTAATTCCTTATACCAGCTATAGGAAACTCATACATTTGCCTTGTAAAAATGACTATATGATAGAATTTTCATGAGAAAATATTTATATTAAGTTCATAATTGTTAGGTCCAGTTAAAAATTTTAATTAAAAATTTTCAAAAATGTTAATCATCTGAAGTTCTAACACATGGGACAAGTTACTTGTAGCTCTATTAACTATAGGAAAATCACCTAGAGTAACTTCTCATTGTGAATCATCTAATTAGGTAATGTTTTGTGTTGGGAAGAGCACATAACCTGAGATCTACTCTCTGAACATTTTTTTAAGTGTACAGTACAGTATTGTTAACTGTGAGCACAATGTTGTACAAATGGTCTGTAGAATTTATTCATCCTGTGTAACTGAAACTTTATACCCATTGAATTAGCAACTTCCCGTTTTACCCTCCTCCCAGCCTCTGGTAACCACCATTTTATCTTCTGTGTCTATGAGTCTGTTTACTTTCAATACCTCATGTAGATGGAATCCTGCAGTAGTTCTCCTTCTGTGATTGGCTTATTGCACTTAGTAAAAAGGCATCAAGGTTTATCCATGTTGTCACATTTGGCAGGATTTCCTTCTTCTTTTATAGCAGGATAACTCATTTACTCTTTTGAGAGGTGATTTCTATTGGATAGAGAGTCCAGATATCATGTATGAAATTACTGAAATAGCTGACCTACACATAGGATTCCTCTCTGTGATGGTTTTAACATATGACCATAAATTCAAAAGGCAGAACCTAATAGTTCTGCTGAGTATGGGTTGGACTAACTAACTTGCTTCTCACGAAGAGAATAAGACAGAAATGATGGTATATGGTGTTCAGAGCTACAGTCATAACATATATTATCTACCCTTTTTATAATCTCACTCTGGGAGAAATTAGCTTCCATGTCTTGAGGACAATTAAGCAGCCCTATGGAAAGGTTCATATGGTGAGGAGCTGAGGTCTTCTGCCAATAGCCTTATGAGTGACCCATCTTGGAAATAGATCCTTCAGCCTCATTGGAGCCTTGAGATAAAGACTTGGGCCATTATTTCACTGTAACCTTGTAAGAGACCCTGAGCCAGAACCACTCAGAAATAGGCATGCCTCTTTTTTTTTTTTTTTGAGATGGAGTTTCACTCTTGTTGCCTAGACTGGAGTGCAATGGCACGATCTCGGCTCACCACAACCTCTGCCTCCCAGGTTCAAGCAATGCTCCTGCCTTAGCCTCCCGAGTAGCTGGGATTACAGGCATGCACCACCATGCCCAGCTACTTTTGTATTTTCAGTAGAGATGGGGTTTCTCCATGTTGGTCAGGCTGTTCTCGAACTCCTGATCTCAGGTGATCCACCCGCCTTGGCCTCCCAAAGTGCTGGGATTACAGGCATGAGCCACAGTGCCCAGCCAGGCATGCCTCATTTTATTGTGCTTTGCTTTGTTGGGCTTTGCAGATTTTGTGTTTTATGTAAGTTAAAAGGTTCGTGGCAATTCTGTTTCAAGCAAATTGATCAGTGCCATTTTTCCAATAGCATGTGCTTATTTCAGATCTCTGACACATTTTGGTAATGTTCCTAATATCTCAAACATTTTCATCATTATTATATATGTTATGGTGATCTGTTTTCAGTGATCTTTGATGTTACTATTGTAATTGTTTTGGGGTGCCACACACCATGGTCATATAAGATAGCAAACTTAATCAGTAGGTGTTGTGTGTGTTCTGATTGCTCCACCAACCAGCCATTCCCCCATGTCTTCCTCTCCTCTCTATCCCTGAGATACAACAATATTGAAATTAGGCCAATTAATAACACTACAATGGCCTCCCAGTGTTCAAGTGAAAGGAAGAGTTGCATGTCTTTCACCTTAAATCAGAAGCTAGAAATGATTAAGCTAATGATTGAGAAAGTGTGTTGAAAGCCAAGATAGGCCAAAAGCGATGTCTTTTACTCCAAACAGCCGAGTTGTGAATCCAAAGGAAAAGTTCTTGAAGGAAATGAAAAGTGATACTCCAGTGAACACACAAATGATAAGAAAGTGAAATAGCCTTATTGTACATTTGGAGGAAGTTTTAGTGGTCTACATAGAAGATTAAACCAGCGTGGCATTCCCTTAAGCCAAAACCTATTCTGGAACAAGGCCTTAACTCTATTTAATTCTGTAAAGGCTAAGAGAGGTGAGGGAGCCATGGAAGAATTAGAATTAGAAGCTACCAGGTGTTGGTTAATGTGGTTTAAGGAAAGAAGTCATAACATAAAAGGGCAAGGTGTTGATGTAAAAGTTGGAGCGAGTGTTGATGTAAAAGTTGGAGCAAGTGTTGATGTAAAAGTTGGAGCAAGGTTTCCATATCTAAGATAATTGATGAAGGTGGCTACACTAAACAACAGATATTCAATGTAGCCCAAACAGCCTTCTGTTGGAAAAAGATGTCATTTAGGCCTTCCGTAGCTAGAGAGAAGACAACTCCTGGCTTTAAAGCTTCAAAGGACAGGCTGACTCTCTTGCTGGGGGCTAACATAGCTTGAAACTTTAAGTTGAAGCCATTCTGAAAATCATTTGCCATTCTGAAAATCCTAGGGCCCATAGGATTTATGCTAAATCTACTCTGCTTGTGCTCTAGAAATTGAAGAACAGAGCCTGGACGACAGCACATCTGTTTACAGCATAGTATAAAGAATATTTTAAGCTTATTATTGATATCTACTGCTCACAAAAAAAATTCCCTTTAAAATGTTACTGCTTATTGACAATAGACCTTGTCATATAGGAGCTGTGATGGAGTTGTACAAAAAGATTGTTTTTATGCCTGCTAACACAACATCCATTCTGCAGCCCATGAATCAAGGAATAATTTCAATTTTCAGGTCTTATTTAAGCAACATATTTTGTAAGGCTATAGCTACATAGATAGTAATTCTTCTGATGGATCTGGGCAAAGTACATTGAAAACCTTCTGGAAAGAATTCACTATTCTAGATGCCATTAAGAACATTCTTGATTCAAGGGGGGAGATCCAAATAGCAATATTAACAGGAGTTTGGAAGAAGTTGATTCCAATTCTCAAGGATGATTTGGAGGCGCTCATGACCTCAAGGAGGAAGTCATAGCAAATGTGGTGGAAATAGCAAGAGAACTAGAATTAGAAGTGGAGTTTGAAGATGTGACTGAGTTGCTGAAATCTCATGATAAAAAAATGAACAGATAGCTGGGCACTGTGGCTGACACCTGTAATCCCAGCACTTCAGGAGGCCGAGGCAGGTGGATCACTTGAGGTCAGGAGTTTGAGACCAGCCTGGCCAACATAGCGAAACCCCATCTCTACTAAAAATACAAAAATTAGGTTGGGCGTGGTGTTGCATGCCTGTAATCCCAGCTACTCAGGAGGCTGAGGCAGGAGAATTGCTTGAACCCAGGAGGCGGAGGTTGCAGTGAGCCGAGATCACGCCACTGCACTCCAGTCTGTGCGACAGAGCAAGACTGTCTAAAAGAAAGACAGAAAAAAAAAAAAAAAAAGGACAGATAAGGAGTTACTTCTTCTGCATAAGCAAATAAAGCAGGTTTTCTTCAGATAGAATCTACTCCTGGTGACAGTGCTGTGAACATTGTTGAAATGACAATGACAACAAAGGATTTAGAATATTAACAAAACTGAGTTAACAAAGCACTTGCAGGGTTTGAGAGGATTGATTCCAATTTTGAAAGAAGTTCCATTGTGAATAAAATGCTATCAAAAAGTATCACATGCTATAGAGAAATCTTTCATGAAAGGAAGTATCAATTGACGGCACAAACTTCATTGTTGCCTTATTTTCAGAATTGGCTGCAGCCACCCCAGCCTTCAGCAACCACCACCCTGATCAGTCAGCAGCCACCAACATCAAAGCAGGCTCCTCCACCAGCAAAAAGATTATCACTTGCCTAAGGATTTAAATGATTGTTAGCATTTTTATGCAATAAAGTATTTATAAATTAAGGTAGTATATTTTTTAGGCATAATACTACTGCACACTTAGACTACAGTATGGTGTAAATGTAACATTTATATACACTGGGTAACAAAAAAATGTGTGTCTTGCTTTATTGTGATATTTGCTTTATTGTGGTGGTCTGGAACTGAACTCTCAATATCTCAGAGGTATGTCTCTATGACACTTCTGGATTTCTGACCTGGAGAAAATGGGTGAAGTAATAGGAGTTTATTGTTTTAAGCTGTTAGGATTTGGCATAATTTGTTACGCACTAACAGAAAATGAAGACACCCTTTCATGATATCTTTCCTAAACTACATAATGTTGTAATACTATGTAAATAAAGAAGCTGCCATAATGTTATTGAGAACATCTACTTTTTTATTCTTTAGCAATAGGGAGAATCAAAATGATCTAGACTGGATTATGCTTACTATTTAAAGAACTGGAAAAGTGAGAAATTCACATACTTTGAAAATTCCTTTACAGAGACAAATTAAATTATTCACAGGAAAGTGACTAATAGGGGATGAAAGGCTTAATAACAAAGCCTTTTCTTCTGCCCTTTTATTCCCAGATTGTCCTACTAATTAATATCATTTAGCTTTCACAGTTCACAATCAGGTCATATAATTAGAGAAGGATTAAACTCTTCTGTCTTGGAGAGATGGTTAATTTAAACTGTTTAGAAACCATTTAAAGAAACCCACTGAAAGACTTTGAGGAATGGCATCTAGAAATCATGTAGAAAAACCGTAAATGGTACCAAAAGCTAGAATAATAACTCTACACAAGTACCAGTGCCAAAATGTCTCAAAATTAAAGTATGACAGAAAATATATATATATTTTTTTCTTTGAGATGTAGTCTTGCTCTGTTGCCCAGGCTGAAGTGCAGTGGTGCATCTCGGCTCACTGCAACCTCCACCTCCCAAGTTCAAATGATTCTCCTGCCTTAGCCTCCTGAGTAGCTAGGATTACAGGCATGTGCCACCACGCCTGGCTAATTTTTGTATTTTTAGTAAAGACGGGGTTTCATCATGTTGGTCTGGCTGGTCTTGAACTGACCTCGTGATCCACCCACCTCGGCCTCCCAAAGTGCTGGGATTACGGTCGTGAGCCACCACACCCAATCAGAAAATATTTTTTTTCATGAGTTTATCTGAGTCTATAATGCTTCCTTTCATAGGTGCCAATGTGTGAATATTTTATCATTTATTGACATGACATCATTATTTCATGTAGTGTAATTACAATTAACATGGCTGAATTATTTGATTTTAGCTTAGATTGTCTCATTTTTTTTGTGTTAATTTTTGAGACTCTAGAGGTATACCATGTTAAGTGAATCCTTCAACACTTCCCTCTTGGCAAGTTAGAGTGACCTGAAATTTGTACTTTGAAAGAAACATTCCCAGCATAGAAAAAGCAGGAGAAACAAAGAAATCAATGGAGACACTTTGAATGCCAGGTCACACAGAATCCCTGCATCCCTTTATTAGGAAACCCTAGACTGCAGCTCTTTCCTCCAATTCATTCATATTGTAGCTAGGGCCTTGGGTCAAAGCTTATTAACCTTTTCCCCTTATTCAAAACCACCTGATGTTCCATCTTCTCTCTCAGTGTATTCCAAGAATAGAAGAAACTAAACCTAATTTTGTAAACAGATTGACTGCTACTTATCAGTCTTTTTTTATATTTAACTTCGTTTAATTAAAGAAAAAAATGGCTACAGTAAATGTCCATTATTTTTCCCTGGAAATAAAATGAAAAGAAACACAAGCATACTAATCTTTGCTGGAATTTATACAATGATCATATTCAACCGAAGAGCTAAATGCATATTCTCTTTACGGGAAATGGGTCCTGATCCAGACCCCAAGAGAGGGTCCTTGGATATTGCGCAAGAAAGAATTTGAGGTGAATCCATAGAGTAAAGTGAAAGCAAGTTTATTAGGAAAGTAAAGGAAAAAAGAATGGCTACTCCCTAGGCAGAGCAGCCCCAAGGATTGCTGGTTGGCTGTTTTTGTGGTTATTTCTTGTTAATATACTAAACAAGGGGTAGATTACTCATGAGTTTTCCCGGAAAGGCGTGGGCAATTCCCAGAACTAAGAGTTCCCCCCCTTTTCAGACCATATTAGGTAACTTCCCGACGTGGCCGCGGGATTTGTAAACTGTCATGGCGCTGGTGGGAGTGTCTTTTAGCATGAAAATGCATTATATTTAGTGTATAATGAGCAGTGAGGATGACCAGCGATCACTCTCATCACCATCTTGGTTTTGGTGGGTCTTGGGTCCCTTCTTTACAGCATCCTTTCATCAGCAAGGTCTTTTTGACCTGTACCTTGTGCCAACCTCCTATTTCATCCTGTGACTAAGAATAACAAACCTCCTAGGGATGCAGTGCAGTAGGTCTCAGCCTTATTTTACCCAGTTCTTATTCACGATGGAGTCACTCTGATTCAAACTCTTTCGACATTCTCACCAAGTTTACATGTACTTACTTGGGAACTTTACTACTTATTGTTTGACTTTCTCTGTTTTTTGTTAAAAAAAAAAAGTTTCCCCTTACATTTGATCCACCCACCACCATTGCTTCCTATCTAGAGAACACATACCCAAAATATATTTGAGGAAAAAAATAAATGGGCAGGGTGAGGTGGGGTCTCAGAGTTTCAAGATGTTAGAAATATCCAATGGAGGCCAGGCATTGTGGCTCATGCCTGTAATCCCAGCACTTTGGGAGGCTGAGGCGGGCGGATTGACTGAGGTCAGAAGTTTGAGACCAGCCTGACCAACATGGAGAAAGCCCATCTCTACTAAAACTACAAAATTAGCCAGGCATGGTTGCACATGCCTGTAATCCCAGCTACTCGGGAGGCTGAGGCAAGAGAATCGGTTGAACCTGGGAGGTGGAGGTTGCAGTGAGCCAAGATTGTACCGTTGCGCTCCAGCCTGGGCAACAAGAGCAAAACTCCATCTCAAAAAAAAAAAAAAAAAAAAAAAGAGAAAAAAAGAAATATCCTATGGAATAGCAGGATAAGAAACATTTTAATTAAAAGAAATAAAAGAACCAAAATCAATCAATGGATTCTTTTCTTTTCTTACTGATCTGACCAAATTAGTCAATCAGAATGATTGAATCAGGCTCTGTTGCCAATACTTATATTCTAGAAAAAAAAGCTAATATTTCATTTTATATGCTATTAGAATTTGATATGATTGTTCCAGAAAACACAGCCTTAGTGTTAAACAGTTTGTATTAAACAAATAATTTGAATTAATTTGAACAGGTTCACTACTAATATCCTTTACCTACCCCCCAGCTCTCACCCCTCACCTCCTATGGATGGCATTAATGGTTTTTTCAATGTTTCTCTGAGACTTTGAAGTAAGCATATTTGTAAGACAAAGGTTAGCAAGACTAGCCCAATAGCTGCTAGGGTGGGATGAATGCAAAAAGAGCTGACAGAAGAAACGAAGGACCATTCTGAGCTATTTTGGCAAACTTCATTGGAGATGGGACACCTATGCAAGTTAAAGGGAAAAATGATAACCAACTAACCGTTGTTAAGGAGAAGATATGCTCATTTTGATCAAACGTATCAATAGCCAATAGGATAAACAGAGTATGGTCCTAATATTAACCTTTTAATTTGCAGTTCCATTGAAAATCGAGCACTATATTTTATTTATTTATTTATTTTTGTTTTTCAGCACACTATTGCTAGCTTGAAGGGCACTTTATTTTATGTAAAGATGTTTGCTTATTGTATAGTTGGCCTTTTCAGTTGACTTGGCCAATAAAACTTGTTACTCCTTCAACTACATAGCTCAAGTGAGTTCTCTGGGAAGCAGATGTTTATTAGGAAGTGCCTTGGGATCTAAATCTGTGGGAGAAGAAGAAAACAGGACTCGGGTAGAGGGAGAACTGCTATGCAGACCTGAACAAATGCCTTGGTTGACCCCACAGGAGCTATGAAATGAACAGAGTCTTTCAGTGTTGCTGTGGCTCGGAGTGAAATAGTCTAGTCTCTTTCCTCCCATGTCAGTGTTTAGTCTGGGACAGCATGGGAAGAGCAAGACCTTAAGCAAGGTGTATGGTGATTCTCTGCAACAGAGGCAATCCCCCCGCAAAAGGGCTGATAGTTAATAGTGTCTGATGACAGCATTTTCAGCAACTGGACAACAAGCCTTTCCTTGAAGTAACACCTGAGTGGCCAATCTATATCACATATCTATGTGCCCACTATACAAGTTTCATGACTTTCAAAGATTTTTCACTGTGGTTCATGTGTTAGTCTGTTTGTACTGCTGTAACAAAACACTTGAAACTGAGTAATTTATAAAGAACAGAATTTATTCCCATAGTTGTGGAGGCTGGAAAGTTCAAGATCAAGGTGCTGGGAGTTTTGGTGTCTTATGAGGGCCTGTTCCATTGATGGCAGCTTCTCTCATCTGCATCCTCACATGACAGAATTCAGAAGAGCAAAAAGGGGCAAGCCCTGTGTGAATCCTCCTTTATAATGCATTCATTCAATTCCCAAGGGTGGAGCCCTCATGACCTAATCGTCTCCTGCAGGCGCCACCTTCTAATCCTGTCGCCTTGGTGATTATGTTTTAATGTGGATTTTGGAAGGGACACAAACATTCAAATCATAATTGTCCACAATAAGAAATACCCCTTATATCACCACATGGGAGTGTATGCTTGCTCTCTCTCTCATACACACACTCACACATATACATTCTCTCTCTCTTACATAAATAAAACAGAAGTTTAACTATATATATATGTATGTGTATATATATACATATATATGTATGTGTGTGTATATATACACATATATATGTATGTGTGTGTATATATACACATATATATGTATGTGTGTGTATATATATACATATATATATATATATATTTTTTTTTTGAGACAGAGTCTTGCTCTGTCGCCCAGGCTGGAGTGCAGTGGTGCAATCGTGGCTCACTGCAAGCTCCGCCTCCCGGGTTCAGGCCATTCTCATGCCTCAGCCTCCCGAGTAGCTGGGACTACAGGCACATGCCACCACACCTGGCTAATTTTTTGTATTTTTAGTAGAGATGGGGTTTCACCGTATTAGCCAGGATGGTCTCGATCTCCTGACCTCATGATCCACCCGCCTTGGCCTCCCAAAATGCTGAGATTACAGGCGTGAGCCACCAAGCCTGGCCCAAAATATTATTTTTATATTTGTTCCTTTTGCATGTGATGTATTGTGATATTTTTCAATTTCATTTTGTTTTGTTCCATTTCATTCCATATCATTCTGTTTTTCTTTACTTTTAAAAATGCTGTTTATAACACACTAATCTGATTTCTAAGACACCACTATTAGACTGCAACTTGCAAATCTGAAAAATATGATACTAGATAGACTGTGGATAGACAAGTACTCCCATATGCATGGAATAGGCTAGTGTTTCATTATATGGTTGGATTACTTTCATTTCCAGGAAACCAGAAAAGAGCCACAGTAGAGTTTTACAGATCTGTGGGCCCCAAAGAGATGCTATGGCTCATAACAAATTTCTAATCTTGAATGCCTTGTTCCAGGTGGGATGTCATTTGTGATTACTTGTTCTGACAACATGAGCTCAAGGCATGATTTTCAAAGAAGAAAGATGTAAATGATAACGTCAGTGAGAATCATGATTTCCAATTACTTATAGAGTTTTAAGAGGAGGTCAGATAAAGACTTACTAGCTTTTTCAGACAGAGGATTCCTGTGATCTGTTGTTTGTTGTAGCTTTCACATGAGAGGAATTACTGGAAGAAACATTTGTTGTCATGCTTCAGAATGTGAGTTTTGAAATGCCCGAAATTAAATATAGGGTTAAATCCCTGAATGGGATAGTATAGCCACAAATTAAAGTTAAGAAAAAAGAGTTAATTTTAAGGCAAAGATACGAAAAACATCATGAACATAGCAATATGGAATTTAGGAAGATGATAAATAAATATTGTCTTTCTACTGTGCCCAAAACAACACCACCACCACCAACAAACTAAAAATGCATTCTTTATGCTTGAAACTAGAGAATTGAGTTCAGGATCCTTATTTGCACAAGATTTACACTCAAACAAAATAGCAATTTAGTCACAGGTATATAAGCAGAATAAATACGGTAGTATGGGAGAAGTATAAACACATAGACATAATGAGAAAGAAAACAACATATATCTACTATTTTCTATGTTCTATGCTAGAAAATCTACAATTTTTTTCTCATATTTAATCCTTGCAGCAACCTTCCAGGTGGACTTGATAATTACCATTTTTATAGATAAAGAACTTGCGGCTAAGATATAAGTAACTTAGCAAGATTAGTGGAATTAGGATCAGAATTCAGATCTCTGACTCTACCCTTTTTCACTACTTTGAAGTCATATGTATGTTTAAATTTCTATCTTTTAAAAATCTGCAGAATAAATACACATTAAAACTAGACATGTATTTACTGATATGTCAAAATAGAAGTTGAAGGCCGGTTAATCAATTTACTACCACATTTCTATATTTTGTATTTTTGCTGTTTGTGAGATGGGAGTATTATATGTTTTTTAAAAACCATTTATTCCTGTTATAGGAATTTGATAATTTCTTCTCACATTATTGTATCTATATTGTATTTCAGTCAGCCGTTAAGTAATTCCGGGCTGCTCTGCCTATAGAGTAGCCATTCTTTATTCCTTTACTTTCTTAATAAACTTGCTTTCACTTAAAAAAAAAAAAAAGAAATTTAGAAGTCAGATTTTATCAATTCAAACAAGGTAATAAGTATGCATACATACTGAAGAAAAGTTGAAATGAAAGTCAACCGAGATCTGGAAACTGGTGGAAATAGTCATTTATAGATATATTTCATATCAATTATAAATAGCTATTACAATGATTATAGTGTAATATCACTATTACAATGTGATTTTTAAGCATTATCATATATAAGAAGTGTAGTCTTATTTTTAAAGGGAATAGCAGACTCTCTTTGATTTGTCAGGATTTATCCACACATGAGCATATGTTCACTTCAGATGTCACTGCTGTGTTAACAACAGTAGTTCTACAAAAAGGGGTAAGAAGCTTATAAAGGACAGGCTTTAAAAAGTCATTATTAGCCCAGTTACCTCAAAATAGTACAAGAAATTAAGTGATTGACCTCATTAAATAGCTCACCTCACATCATTTTATTCTGCAGAAATTAGCTATGAGAAGTGTTAGAGGACATATTTGACTTCAACATTAGAGATGAAAAATGAACTAGAAAATGTTTCCAGAAGCTGATGAAGACATTAGGAAGAGTAAAATATAATCACTTTCTCTTTGTTGACAGTATTGGTACAAATGAAATGTCAGAGTTTAAATTTTTTGTGCTACTGCTTTTACGTCTCTCTGATCTTACTTATGTAATGGTTTTTAGCCCTCTCTGAACTTGGTCAAGTCATAAAATTTCTGGGTCTCACTTTTCCTTACCTATAAAATGGGGAAGTATTTGAAATGTACATTCTATTGTATATTATTGTTTTTCTGAGATGTTTTGGTTATTCATCATAAGCGTAATTATAAGAGACTATAAGATGATTTTCAGAGATTTGTACTGAAGGAACAGGAGAAGGCAGTTTTATAGTTTGGGTTCTGATGGGGTTTTTCTATGTGATATTGAACAAGTCACTGAACCCCTTCATGACCCAGTATCTAAACAATACAATGGAGATTCTAATTTGTACTCCTCATTTCTTACTGATGTCTATTGAGGATAGAGAGCCTGGAAGTACTTGAGGGATGGAACAAACCGCAAAGTTAAGGTATTACTATCTTAAGAATCTGCTTCTTCAACTGAAAAGGAGAATAAGTTGTTCTAGTAGTGAGTCAATGAATTATTAACATCACATGTGAACACAATTTTAACTCCTGATTTACCTAAAACATTTGTTAAACAATGATACTTGGAGTATTTATTTTACTGTCTTTTGAGATGAGTGTTCAATGATGCTTGATGGCTTGGAAATAAAATCTTCTTACATCTTTTGGAGGAAACATATATTAGGTATTTTGGGATATATGTATTCCAAAATAGTTATGGAAAATAAAGACTACTTTTACTTTTGATATCAACTTAAAATGGCATTTATGATGATCATCTTCTATTTTCTAGGTACGTATTATTATATAGAAGTTGTTGAAGTGTCTAACATGCTCTTTAGGAAAACATACTCAGAATATTCACATGTGGTCTTCACACATTTGTAAGTTTCAGCAAAGATGAAAGATGTCAAATTTTAAATTTGATTATATTTTCTATTGTAGTTGAAGTGTTGAGAATAACCGAACTGCCAGTGATAAAGTACAGAGAAAGAAAAGCCCAGGGCTTGGGCCTGGGCATGAGCATAGACTGTATTTAAGCAACTGTAGCTAAGAATAAAGTTCATAAAGGAAGTAGAAGAGAGTATTCAGAGAGGAAGGAGGAAATACAAAACAGGGCTGCACAGTTCTGGAAGCTAAGAGAAGGGAGACTTTCTACAACTAGGGCTTGGTTGACGTAGGACAGAGGAAATTTGAAATGGCTGGGACCCAGGATCCACACATAGAGAGTCACATGATGAATCACTGAAGGTCTGAAGGAAAATTAATGTCATTTACGGTGGCCTGGTGACAGGGGCTAGCAGTAGGGATCAGGGACCCAGCTGTGAACAGTGCTCCTCAAACACCTGGTTCCATATACCTGGAGGCCTTGGTGAAGATTAATAGGATTCAGTACAGGAGAACTGGACAGGAAGCCAAAGGACATACTGAGATGTTTTTGGGATGACACAGAAACCCAAAAACTTAGTGAAGAGCATGAGACTGAGGTTCAGTGAAAGAAATACAACTGGTTTGTTTCTAGAAAGAGTGAATATTATCATAATAGTGGTAATAGCAAAAGAGATTTTAGGTACACCTACAGAGCTCTATGGAGATTCTTTTCATTTAACGTTTAGAGGCTTAACTGATCCCTGAGGCCTGGATGACATTTAAACTAACAAGTAGGAGTTAAGTGCTTAGCACATAGTAGATGCTCAATAAATATTTGTTGAATGAATGAATTATATGATCTTATTTCTGGAGAATGGAAATCTTCTGCTGTTATCCAAATAATTCCAAAGGTATTAATTTACAATAGTGTTTTCTAAATGTTTCTACGAAAACTAATTTATCAAGGTATTAATAAGTTTTAACATCAAATAATATTTTGACCAAGTGAGTCCAGGAACTGCTGGGTTAAATAAAGTTAATTACATTTCTATATTGCAAGACTTCACAGCAACTTTATGTATATATGTATATGACTCTCTTAAAGATAGGTAGTATGTGGGCTTTTCCAAATGTATTTGATCACAGAATTCTCTTTTCAACTACCACCTTTCTTTCCTGAAGTCTCCTTTGAATTAGCATTATAAAGAACGTGCATTAGGATGTATTAGAATACAGAGTCACATAATCACAAAATTAATAGAAGGACAGAATAAGAGATGGGTTTTGAAAGTATTGGGAAAAAAGGTGTCAAAGTACCTTTTGTGGAATTTCTAGGATTTCAAAAAGCAAAATTTAAAAGAATTGGAGAATCTTCATTGTATCCCTAATGTTCATCCCTAGGGATAAGAGGCCAAGAATCAAGGATCCTTGTTTACTTCTGGCCCACAGTTGGATGTTGGGCTGGATAAATTTGAAGAATATGGGACATTTTCAGAAAATATGTATGGGATGAAGAAGATTATGAGTCAAAGGCAGTCAGTCATTGCAGTATCTATACATTATTAAAACTCTATGTAATTTATTCTACTTGAATTGCTTTGGGGAAAAAGAGCTCTTGTCTGTGCTTATGGGAAGTGGGTGGGTGGGAGGTATGGGAGGAGAGGTCTCGTTCCTCTGAAACTATAAGATATTATCCCTTACTGTGTCTGGCTCCCTCCCACTTAAGGACAGAGTATGTGCCTCTATTCACTTTTATATAGACAGCATCTCTTACCACACGTGGCATATACTAGGTGCTTAGTAAATGTTTGAACTGAATTGAACTAAGAGGATCTGAAGAAAAGAGGCAAAGCTTGGGCCAGGCGCAGTGGCTCACGCCTGTAATCCCAGCACTTTGGGAGGCCGAGGCGGGCGGATTACCTGAGGTCAGGAGTTTGAGATCAGCCTGGGCAACACAGTGAAACCCCGTCTCTACTAAAAATACAAAATTAGCCGGGAGTGGTGACGCATGCCTGTAATCCCAGCTACTCAGGAGGCTGAGGCAGGAGAATCGCTTGAACCTGGGAGGTGGAGGATGCGGTGAGCTGAGATCGCACCATTGCACTCCAGCCTGAACAACAAGAGTAAATCTCCGTCTCACCGAAAAAAAAAAAAAAAGAGGCAGAGCTTGTATTCTTACAGTGCCCATTTTTCCTCAAATGGTAAGGTCATGGCACCCCTACACTCCCATTGTTTGGGTAATCTGGTTATTGGGAGCACTCTTTCTTTAGGAAGATGTTTTGTGGACGTTGCCACATGGTGTTTTCAAGGTGTTTTGCACCATATTTCACTGGAGTGGATTCGAAAGTATATTCTAAAGACAAAGCCCATAAGCTGTTCTTTATTGTTTACAGTGGCATATAACCAAGGCCCCTCTAAGGTTACAAAGCCTATAGTTCTGGGAAAAGAGAAGGAAACTGGCCAAACGACTAAGCTAGAAGTTACGACAGCCTTTATTTCCAAAGAACTAGGTGGGGTAGGGATAGTATCAGAGTGATTGATATTTCATCCCTTTCTCCATCTTTTCGTGAAGAAGGAAGTTTGACTCATTTTAAACCAGACCTCAGAATAATGTCATCTTAACAGTCACTAACAAACTTCTTAAAAAATGAGATTCCTGGGCTGGGCATGGTGGCTCAATGCATGTAACCTTAGCATTTTGGGAGCCTGAGGTGGGAGGACTGCTTGAGCACAGGAGTTAAAGACCAGTCTGGGCGACATAGCAAGACCCCATCTCTGTTATTAAAGTAAATTTTAAAAATCAGACTCCTGGAAAAATATGTTCCACATTATTTGATAATATAAATCTTTTAGTGGACTTCAAATCAAGTTAAAATAATATTTAATAAAACTATTATTATCAAATATTAGGAGTTTTTTAGTTTAACAATTAAACATCTACAGTAACAGAGAATTATGACAGTCACTATGGCACAAAAATAAATACCTTATATCTTCAAAATTGTTTATAGTTGAGTTAGAGAGACAGACATGTACCAAGATAATAAAGTGAATGAGAGGAAGCAGTGGTAAGTTAGGTAGAAGATTTGAATTCAGGCTGGGTGTGCAGCACCCTTAGCCTCCAGATGTACACACTAGTTTAGTGACATCAACATGCTGAGATCCCAGCCCAGATATTTGGTTGGCTTTGAGAGTCCTTACCAGGAGTGTATCTATATTTCAGATGGGCAAATTCACAAATATTTGAATGAGTCATTATGATAGAAAAGCCAATTCCAAAGGATTTCTTAAGAGAGAATCCCTCAGTGCTTATGAAAATAATAATTCAGAGCAATCTAGACACCACAAAAATTCTAGTATCTCCTGACAAATATATTCCAGCTCTCTCTGATTCTTAAATTCAGAATTTAGAATAAAATTGAGATAGCTACTTCACAAATCATATTGCATAGGAAAGAGACCATAAACACTGACACTGGACCAACACTTAGGTCTAATATTTAGTTCCTGATTGACTTTGGGAGAAATGTCTTATTTCTTCTACGCCTCTGTCATCTGAAAACTAGGAGTACAGCATCTAATGCAAGGGCTCACGTGAGAACAAAAGATATAATGTATGTAAGGTTAGATTCCTTCCTTACATTCTCTTATAGAATCATTTCCCTCTTTTTATAGCACATTTTACAGTTTGAAATTCAATAATTATAAAATTAACCCTTTACTGTTTGTCTCCTCTGCCTTCTGCAGGGAGATACGCTTCCTGAAAGAAAGGACCACGCTTCTCCTATTTACCATGCTGTCTCCCACTCCAGCACATCCTTCAGCAATGCTGACCGGCGGAAACCAGAGCAGTACATGGTGTATACTACGCTATCGTAAGCTATTATAAGCATTGCTTCTTTTTCTTCTACCACCCAGAAACCTGAAAGTTTTCTTTTCCTTACTCTGTTCCTCTGTGAGTTTTGAGAATTTCTGTACTTCTCTTATAATACACGATATTACTGGCATAGTGCTCTCATAACACTTCCTAGATGCTACTCATATGTGGCATGAGCCTTCTTAATCAACACTAAACTCCTTCTAAACTAAAAAGCATAATCCCTGTTACTTATATCTGTATTTAAAGTGGAGTTTTCCCTGAGTTGTTTTTTGTTTTTGTTTTTTTTTTGAGACGGAGTCTCTCACTGTTGCCCAGGCTGGAGTGCAGTGGCGCGATCTCGGCTCACTGCAAGCCTAGCGGGTTCATGCCATTCTCCTGCCTCAGCCTCCCGAGTAGCTGGGACTACAGGCGTGTGCCACCACACCCGGCCAATTTTTTTATATCTTTAGTAGAGACTGGGTCTCACCATGTTAGCCAGGATGGTCTTGATCCCCTGACCTTGTGATCCACCTGTCTCGGCCTCCCAAAGTGCTGGGATTACAGGCGTGAGCCACCACGCCCGGCTCCTGAGTTGTTTCTTGTAGATGAAAAAGTAATTTCTTGGTCTGCTTATATTATTTTGCAAACTTTTCTTTTACTTTCACCTAAATTGTTAAGATAAAGTAAAGATTTAGACTGATTATCGGTACCTTTGCATCTCACTACTATTGTACTGTTCACTATTTCACATATACAATAAGAAACTATATATCCCTATATTATATTTGCCTAAAGGCAGAAGGAAGATTAAAGATACCATCTAACTCAGTGTTTGCTCATTATGCTCATTTTCATGTTGACGAACTTCTTTATGAATATAACAATTATTCCTTGATTTCTGCAACTCATGGCAGCACTAAAATAGATTACAGCTCCAGGTTTATGTTCTGCTTACATTCAGGACAAGGGCTCTGAAGAATTGCACATTTCCAGGAGAGGAGTTTCCATGGAAACTTGGACAAAGGCAAAGCAAAATAATTCTTCAAGGCCTATGAGAAAAAAATTTCACCTTGCTTTTTATTTGCAGTTCTGTGTCCCCTGAGCAATTCAGCCAGCTTACCACTGCCCTTGCTCTCTAGGAATCCCCGTTTGAAAATTATATATAGCATTACGCATCTCTGAAATCTGCAAAATAGGATTTGATGAGTGTAACTGAAGAGTTATTTCTCTGGAAGGCTCAAACCCAGAGGTTTATTACAATACAATTTTTAAAAGTTAAAGCATACATTTAAGTAGCCACTGAATTTATGAATATGGAGGTGCTTTTCAAATTATAAAATCCTTAAAATAGGCCTCAAGAAGAGAGTTTTAAGATAAATAAATGGAATCAGTGATTAGAGACAATTTGGCATTTCAAGGCAATTTGCTAGCTGAAAATAAAGACCAGGTCAAATGATTTTCGGTAAATGTATGGATCATATATCTTGGGTAAAAGGAAGTCAGGGGGTTCATATAAAGTCCTTTGGAGAATGATGTCTCTCCTGTTGGTTTGCAAAATCCTATGCAGCAGGCTGTCTTATTTATTCTTGTATGTTCTATGGCACTAAGCACAGTATTTTTAAGGCACTTTGAGGGCTGCATGGGTGTAGTGAAGAGCATTCACCATCTCCCTCAAGAGTCCAGCATCACAGTCAGAAACAGAGTACTCTCTGCTTCTAGGCAAAGCTATTGACACTATTTAATAACTTCATCGTACAGTTCATATTTTATCGAGGAACCTGCCCCGATAGTCACGTAGGTTCTTTTCTATTTTCCCTAAGCGTCGGCCAGTTTGAGAAATAAAGGGACAGAGTACAAAAGAGAGAAATTTTAAGGCTGGGCATCCAGGGGAGACATCACCTGTCGGTAGGTTCCTTGATGCCCCACAAGCTGCAAAACCAGCGAGTTTTTATTAGGGACTTTCAAAAGGGGAGGGAGTGTACAAATAGGGTGTGGGTCACAAAGATCACGTACTTCACAAGGTAATAGAATATCACAAGGCAAATGGAAGCAGGGTGAGATCACAGGACCACAGGACCGGGGCAAAATTAAAATTGCTAATGAAGTTTTGGGCACCACTGTCATTGATAACATCTTATCAGGAGACAGGGTTTTGAGAGCAACCGGTCTGACCAAAATTTATTAGGCAGGAATTTCCTCTTCCTAATAAGCCTGGGAGTGCTATGGGAGGCTGGGGTCTATTTCACCCCTACAGTCTCGACCATAGAAGACGGCCACACCCAAGGGGGCCATTTATAGACCCACCCTAAGGGGCGTATTCTCTTTCTCAGGGATATTCCTTGCTGAGAAAAAGAATTCAGTGATATTTCTCCCATTTGCCTTTGGAAGAAGAGAAATATGGCTCTGTTCCGCCCAGCTCACTGGTGGTCAGAGTTTGAGGTTATTTCTCTTATTCCCTGAACAATTGCTGTTATCTTGTTCTTTTTTCAAGGTACCCAGATTTTATATTGTTCAAACACACATGCTCTACAATTTGTGCAGTTAACGCAATTATCACAGGGTCCTGAGGTGACATACATCCTCCTCAGCTGACAAGATTAAGAGATTAAAGTAAACACAGGCATAGGAAATCACAAAGGTATTGATTGGGGAAGTGATAAGTGTCCACGAAATCTTCACAATTTATGTTTAGAGACTGCGATAAAGACAGGCATAAGAAATTATAAAAATATTAATTTGGAGAACTAATAAATGTCCATGAAATCTTCATAATCCACGTTCTTCTGCCATGGCTTCAGCCGGTCCCTCCGTTTGGGGTCCCTGACTTCCCGCAATAATATTTCACTTTCTTTTTGTTATTGAGCTTAATTGTAATCATGTTCAGAAACATATCCACTCTTCAATGCATTCTTTCAACAGTAACTTCTGAATAATATACCAAGTACTATGCCAGGAACACGCCCTCAAGGAGTTCATAAAGGGCTGCTGACTTTAAAAAAAGATGATACAAAACTAAAGAAAAACACAGACAACAAAATGTGAGTTACTGTACTCTGTAATATCTCATAATGCTGAGGACTGTCATGGGTTTTATGGGTGTCCAGAGCAGGGGCATATGACTCAGCTCATTGGTGCCTGTCATATGGGGGTTAGATCAGGTAAGGCCTCCACAGAGAAATGTTTGTTCTCAGCGTTTTTTTTTTTGTTGTTGTTGTTTGTTTGTTTGTGAGATGGAGTCTCACTCTGTTGCCCAGGCTGGAGTGCAGTGGCGTGATCTCGGTTCACTGCAACCTCTGCCTCTCAGGTTCAAATGATTCTCCTGCCTCAGCCGCCCAAGTAGCTGAGACTACAGGCACGTGCCACCACACCCGGCTAATTTTTTGTATTTTTATTAGAGACAGGGTTTCACCTTGTTAGCCAGGATGGTCTCGACCGCCTGACCTCGTGATTCACCTGGCTCGGCCTCCCAAAGTGCTAGGATTACAGGTGTGAGCCACTGCGCCCGGCCTGTTCTCAGTCTTGAAGGATGATTAGATGTGAATAAGGCAATCAAGCGGGGAAACACATTCAGAGAGAGGAAACATATGTAAAAACACAGGAACATGGAAGAATGCCAATGATTCAGGCGCTGAACATTGGGCTTAATGTAAGGAGTAATGAGCATGAGCTTGAAGAAGGCAGAAGCCAGGTCCTCAAATGCCTTTATGCGAAGTTAACAAGTGAGAATTTTATCCTAAAGATAGGGAACCCACTGAGCTATCTCAGGGAAGGAAGGGCTAAATCTGTACCGTTGTCCTAATTTAAGTGTTAGGGGCAGAGGAAGTCCGTAATAGAAGGGAGACCAGTTAGGGGGCAAAGAGGTAATATTGACTCATGATGGTGAGGGTCAAAACTAGGGTGGTGTAGACAAAATGGAAGGAATAAGGAGATCTGGAAGATAGATGAGCTTGGTAACCAATTGTTTCCTCAGGGTATAAAAAAAAGGAAGGACTGGAGTGGATTTCAAATTTCTAATGCAAGTGCTGGGAAAGTGGTAATAATGTTAAGTGAAATTAGTACACGAAGCAAAAACAAAAAACAAACAAAAAAACCCCATAAAGATTATGAAGATTTAGGGTATGGCTTTAGCCTGACTGCTCACCTGACCTCAAACAATATTCTTAACCCCTTTGAGCCTCATTCCTTTGAGATGATCATGTGGGATTGTTTGGAGGATTAAACGAGATAATGTTTATAAAACATTCACACATTTGCTCAATCTATATTTTGTGAGCATTTATTATGTACCAGGGTAAGGGGTTCAGAGTTCAGAGGTGTCTAAGACAAAGTTTCTGCTCTTATACTGTATCTATTGTATGTATGGGAAGATAGACATAAATAAGTTAACAAATAAATGAGTAAACTTTGAAACCCCCTCTCTACTAAAAATACAAAAATTATCTGGGTGCAGTGGTGGGCACCTGTAATCCCAGCTACTCCGGAGGCTGAGGCAAAAGAATCGCTTGAACCCGGGAGGTGGAGGTTGCAGTGAGCCGAGATCATGCCACTGCACTCCAGCCTGGGTGACAGAGCCAGACTCCTTCTAAAAATAAATAAATAGGTAAACTAATTATAGATTTGGAAGCGTGCTTTGAAAGAAATAAAAATGTTGATGTGACAGTTACAGACAGGGTTGAGAGTTCTACTTTTTGATATGTTGTTAAGAAAGGCTAAAACTTGCAAGGGAGTTATTCAGTCAGAGACAGCTAATCATAGTTGAGGAAGAGCATCCCAGGCTGAGAAAACCACAAAGACTCTGAATTGGGAAAGAATTTGGAAGGACAGTACACACCTAGCAAATTCCTAAATATAATAAACACACAATAAATAATAGATATTATGTTTAGAAACAAGAAGACATGTATTGATTATATGCCATGGAAAACTAGCTTAACAAAATACCTAATTCATTTATTGCATACATTATATAGTCAGAACAATATTTAAAATTGACACATTTGCAAATGTATCTTTATATTTAAGAAAGTGAATACAATTGTAAATGGAGTGAAGGGTTGGAAAGGAGTTCTCTAAAGTAATATTGAGGTTTATGGACCAGGAATTCTTGTAGGGAATTGTGTGATTAATATGCTTCCCCATGGTATTGGAAATATATTTTTCTTTATTTTCCAATTAGTTTTTTATTTGTTTGAGTCGGACTCAACCTTAACATCAGTGGATCCTCCAAAGATGGTAGACTACCTTTTTGAAGTCTGCAATCCACACAACTCTATATAGAAAACTCTATGTTAACTTTCATGCTTTTAGTAGAAATCTCTATTATTAGTCACTGCTGCATTTTTTTCTGTGCAGTGATAGAAGATATATCATCTACTTTTTTTTTTTTTTTGAGATGGAGTCTTGCTCTGTTGCCCAGGCTGGAGTGCAATGGCGCGATCTTGGCTCACTGCAACCTCTGCCTCCTGGGTTCAAGTGATTCTTCTGCCTCAGCCTCCTGAGTAGCTGGGATTACAGGCATGCGCCACCACACCCAGCTAATTTTTTTTGTATTTTTAGTAGAGACAGGGTTTCATCATGTTGTTCAAGCTGGTTTCGAACTCCTGAACTTGTGATCCTCCTGCCTCAGCCTCCCAAAGTGCAGGGATTACAAGTGTGAGTCACTGTGTCTGACCGATATATCATCTAAATGATAAAAAATCACTCAATATAGATTGTGTTACATTTTTTAAAAATTGCAAATCTCATATGTTATACAGGGAAATTATTAAGTAACTATCCCATCCTAGTGTTCAAGTGTTATGTCTGAGAGTTTGCTGTTTTACATGCAAAGGAAAGATTATAAACAACTTCTGTACCACATCAACGAAGTCATTCAAATTTGATATTAATCCTAGTTAAGCAATTTGTCTGCCATTCATTTGATTTGTCTTCTTAAACTAGAATGCATAGTAAAAATGGGTTGCAAATATTTGGTAGTTCTAAATTTAGGATTGAAAATGTAGAAACATTAAACTTAGACTGATGTGTTAAAGCATGTTGATAATATCAATTAAAAATTTAAATGTCAAAGGAATTAACCAAAAAAGAAATAGCTTAGCAGACGTTAAAACCACAAAACAGGAATAGGACTATTCTAGAATTCAATGAATGACAGCCTCCACGGCTGTTCAGAGTGAATTCTAACAAATAGCTAATGAATATAAACAGTCTATTTAAGTGCTGCTGGAAAATTCCCCTTCAACCAGCAGCTGACATGACTGTTGTCATTCAAAGGGCATAAGTAAATGTCAAATAATTGAATCATTGAGAAACTGAGATGACAATGACCTACATTCTCCTTAACGCTTTTTGAAAATTCTTCCCTGGGCTATTCAATAGATGATGTTTAATAATGGTATTAAACTAAAGAAAAACCACGGGAAGTCAAAGTTTAAATAGGGCTCAACTCTTTAATTGGAGATTCCTCAGGGAAATTGGCTGTGGCTCTTGCATACCAGGTTGAGTGTGTTTCTGTAAAATTGCACTGATAGGATCTTGAATCACCACATTTTACAGATAAGAGAAATACAAACTTCACATGAAACAATGTGGTGCTCCAATCAAGTATGAAGATTGTCATATCCTAGCACAGGCAGCGCCTTCCAATTTTTTTCCTGCCTTCCTATAACTGAATATGTGTGTCCTTAACATTTTTAAAGGAACCGTAGGCCAGCAAGTTTCTCTTTGCTAGAATTAAGGTCCATGTTCTCCTTGTACCCCCATTTCCTGTTTCTTCATTTGCCGCTGGCTTTTATCTGGTTTTCATTAACTCAGGGACTTACACATCCATTCATTGGTTGGCATCTTCTAGCCTGACACCGTGACTGATCTTGGATTTGCTTCTTGATTCTTCCTTTGTCTCTTGGATCCAATATAACTATGTGTCTTTGGAACTAACTCCACACATTTTTCTGTTTTTAGTCTTGCTACATCCGGCTCTGAGGCGAGTGGGTTATAGGTATACCCAGCAATACCATGCTAGAAAAGACAATCTTTAATAATAGAGGCTCTAATGCCAAATCCCATGCATTTTTAGTAACAAACAGAAATAATTTCTACATTCTTCAAGTTTAAAAATATTCATAGCAGAATCTCAGAATTTTAATGATTACTCAGATTTGAGCTCTGTGGCATAAATTGTCCAGCTAGTCTGTAGGAGCAAGGCAGGTTATTGCATCTGGAACTATAGCAAGACAACAAAATCGATTATTCTGATGTAATCTGAATACTTCTATAATGTTCATTAAAGATGTACATTAATTATGAATACAAAAGGTAACATTAATTTGCAAACATTGCAATAAGTTACATACAGTTGATGTGTTAATACAAAGTTCTAAAATAAGTTATTGAAAAATTCTCTGGGAATTCATGAAATGATCTTTGTTCTAGATCAAAATATACTTGTTTATCCTAGATGCATGAAATGTGGTGATGATGGGATAAATCTGATTCCAAAGCCCACACGTTAAAACTAGCCTCCCTGTTTTAGTCATATATCAAATATGTCCAGTAGTGGATACTTTTGAGGCTCCCCCCAGAGGCTCTGGATCTCCTTTACTGGGTATAAACACCCGTTGCTCAGCTCCTTTACTCATAGTTTTGCCACTAACAGCTGTTACCAGCAGCCCTCTTGCAAGACTATCTTTGGGCTACAAATTGCTTTACCCAGCAGCTGGGAGGCAGGGTTGCTGGAAGTGCCTGGGAGGCTACCCTTCTCAGGTCCAAGGAGAGATTAATTCTGCAGATGAGTACCAGAGACACAACATTAACATGAATCTAAGAAGCACATCTCTCACATTTTTACATGTTTTAACTGGGATGCAACTTATAATTGATTTGTTCTACTTTAAGTGGTAGTTTTCTTTGTACACACAATAAGGATATGTCTGATGGTTGATGGTGAATTAGAGTCAATGAAATTAGGGACTAGAAAAGAGTGAACAAAAACTGTTTGAAAATAATCATGAAGAGGTTTAGGAAAAAACTAACATTTAAACTGGTAATATGTTGAAGTGTCAGGCAACCCATCCTATTGTTTTGCAAGTATACTATCTGGAAATTAAGGCCAATCGTAGTTTAGGTAAAAGTTAAAGGAAGAGAGCAACATTTAATGGGGATCCTACTATGTTTCCAGCACTGAAGTAGGTTCTCTGCTTCCAGTAACTTTTTCATTTCATAATAAATTTTTGGGCCAGGAAGTGACATAATCACAAGGAAATTTTTTGAAGAAGATCCAGGCCCAAATCAGATGCTTGAGAATCACTGCACTGATTGGCATCAAGATGGTTTTACAACCATCTGCTGTTGATGACTTCTATTTTCCCAGCAGCCAAACCCCCATTCTAGGCAGGAAAATCATTAGCTATAGAGGAGGCAGATCTGGGTTCTCATCCTCATTCAGTCATTGGGAAACCAGTGGTCACCAAGAATTGGACTCTACAAATTTGGCTTCTTATATACATCCTGTCCAGGGCCAGGAATGGCCTGAAGTGGGAGAGAACCTGCAGTTTGGAAGTAGAGATGCAATAATAGGTAGTCAGGCAGAACATCTTTGGGGTCTTTAATCTGTTCATCACAATATAAAGTGCTGTCTTCATTAAATCTAGTATTTGAAAGATTTTTTCTATCAAATGATGTTTAATCATAACTTAGTCCATTTTCATTCATCTATAACTGTCAAATGGAGCTACTGGGCAGCAAAAAATAGCTAAGAATACCACTTTGAAGGCAGGGCGCAGTGGCTCAAGCCTGTAATCCCAGCACTTTGGGAGGCCAAGACAGGCGGATCACGAGGTCCTGAGAGATCGAGACCATCCTGGCTAACACGGTGAAACCCCGTCTCTACTAAAAATACAAAAAATTAGCCAGGCGCGGTGGCGGGCGCCTGTAGTCCTAGATACTCAGGAGGCTGAGACAGGAGAATGGCGTGAACCCGGGAGGCGGAGCTTACAGTGAGCTGAGATCACGACACTGCACTCCAGCCTGGGCGACAGAGCAAGACTCCGTCTCAAAAAAAAAAGAAAAGAAAAGAAGAGTACCATTTTGAGTTGATATAATTCATCCATCCTGTCTTACATCCATTCTTTCCTTAAATATCTTTTGTTCCCTTTCTGTGTACCAGTAGCACATGGGTAGAGGAAATACAGTGTGGATATTGCTGCTTCCCTGCCTTGATGTATTTACCCTTTGGAGGCAGAAAACAACAGCAGAGTGTTTTGATCTAGGAATGAGACCAGGGTATGACAGGACCTTGAAGGAGGAACTCCCTTAATCTCTTTTATAACATGAGCCCCTTCTGCGAAAAAATATTAAATACACTAAATAAAATGCGGCCGGGCGCGGTGGCTCACGCCTGTAATCCCAGCACTTTGGGAGGCTGAGGTGGACGAATCAAGAGGTCAGGAGATTGAGACCATCCTAGTTAACACAGTGAAACCCCGTCTCTACTAAATACAAAAAAATTAGCCGGGCGTGGTGGCCAGCACCTGTAGTCCCAGCTACGCGGGAGGCTGAGGCAGGAGAATGGCGTGAACCCAGGAGGCGGAGCTTGCAGTGAGCCGAGATCAAGCCACTGCACTCCAGCCTGGGCGATAGAGCGAGACTCCGTCTCAAAAAAAAAAAAAGAAAAGAAAAAGAGTAAAATGCATAGCAATATAAAAAGAAAAAGGAACTAAAATTCTATCTGTAGATCCCAAGTTAAGAACCCCTGGGAAGAAGCTTGCTTCAAGTTGAGTGAAAAAGCCGGGAAGAAGTAGCCAGATGATGATGGTAAGAAGGTAGAAAAGAGTATTCCAGGAAAGAGAAACATTACGTGGAAAGAGTAAGAGGTAAGAGTAAGAGTAAGAGGCCAAGGCACAGGCAAAGACTTTGCTTTTTCAGCTCAAAATTTAAGGGTACTGTAGGTCCAGCTAAAAACAAAGAGACTTGCTCTTTTTAATCATCTGTGCAGCTATAATAAGGGCACATGTATAATGCGCCCTTTAGTCTGTTTAGTCTATTATACTTTGTTATATAAACAGAATGTATAAAAATCTTTCTATAAATTGGTCTCTATGATTATGTACTAGTGAGAAAATAAACATGTTGTTTTAATATATCAAGCTGCAGATATTACTATGCTAACTTTCAAAATGAATGATTTAAAATAGACTATACTGATCTGAATCACTTTTTATGTACAATATTAAATCAGGAATTAAATCACAGCTGGGGACCTAAATGTATATTTATAAGAGATATTCTTCTCTGCTCCTGGGATTTTCATTCTGAAATACCTTTAGTAGAAAAGCAAAGCACATAATAGTAGTTCCACTTTTCTGTAATGTGTTTCTGGAGAATTGGTCACTATGCAGGTTTTAAAAGACATGTTACAAGCATCAGATATTATGTTTCCATTACATGGGGACTCGATAAGTACTTAAATGAAACCAAAAATACTTTTCATCGACTAATGAAAAGAAGAGCAATGCAATAAAAATATGCTAACTAAAGACAGTTTAGTTGTGTGTGAAATCATGGATTCACCCAGTCCTTAAAATCAGAAAAAAAAAAATGAAATGTTTTAATTATGAGCCTTCTGCTTAGTAGCTTCTGTGTCTGAAAAAAATCCCTGAGACTCGAGTTTCCTTATGGGTAAAACAGGGATACTAATACTTACACTTTGGTATTAACTAAAGAGAGCACTAAAGACAAAGCTCTTAGTACAGTATAGCAGTACACTGTAGTTTCCTCTTCTTTCACCGGGACTCTCCTGACATCCCTCTGATCACCCCACTTACATATACAGATAGCTCAGGAATTGACAGAAAGGAGTAGAAGTTGGGTAGTACAGAAGGTTTGAGCAGAAAACAGACTAGAGTTTCTATGTAACATTTTTAGGCTATCGATTTGAAAATCATACTTCCCCAGATACTTTCCAGATACTAGAGTTACATATGGATGAATTTTAATCATTTAGAGACCCTGTATGTGATAGCAGTTTTTATAAAACTATACTGAAGGAACAGTAAGGGTAGATAAATTAAAACATGTTTCGATGGCACATGCCTGTAGTCCCAGCTACTCAAGAGGCTGAGGCAGGAGGATCACTTGAGCTCATGAATTAGCGGCTGCAGTGACTGTAATGGAGCCACTGCACTCTAGCCTAGACAACAGAGTGAGACCCCTTCTCTGAAAAAAAGAAAAAAAATCAAAAGAAGACTATGTTCTGAGATATATTTTCTAAGATGGAACAATGTAATTTAAAAGGGGTTATATATACACAGGAATTTTTCTTCTGATATATTTTAAACTCTTAACATTTGATTGAGTTTGACAAACTATATTGGGAACCTATTAGGTGTCAGGCTCCACACACAGTACTTCAGATCCCAAGGCAGATAAGATGTGCTTGCTGGTCTCAAATAAGTCTCTGTGGAATTTAGAATATTTGTGGGTAGGAGGTAGTGGGATGGGTGAAAGCCTAGGGAAGGGGCACCCGCTATGCACCAAAATAGCTAAATATTCAATGACATTAAGGCAATTATAATATAATTCCAGTATAGGGTCACAAGCAGATAAGTGAGCTATTTAATTCTACCTGGGGCAGAAGAAGCCTCTAGGGAGGTGACAAGTTCTGGGATTCTAAAACAAATGTATATATAGACCCAGGTAGGAAACATATAGTGGTTGAGGACAAAACCCAATCTGAGGAAAGATGAAAAGATTTTCTGCAAAAAGCAAAACAGACTGCTGAATTATGACAGAAATTGAGAGACCACATTCTAGCATAATGGTTTTATTTTTTTCTCTCATCATATTTTTACACACATACTCACTCATACATATTCTTCAGGAGTTTGAAAATTGTTTCTCAGTCTTGCTTTTTACATTAGGAAAAAATGTAGAGTAACTGGATCCAAATGTTCTGTCATTCTGTTACACAGAAAGAAGGAATTCACTTTGCAAGAAAACAATTTGATGCTTTGTTTACCTTTATGTGAATATTCACCTTCAAGTGGGCCTCACTTACACGGGCAGGGAAGTTCTGCAAGATAATTGCTAATAGGCGCCCTAATATTTATATTTAGTAGGTATTCTGTGGATGGTGCTCCTTCTCATCTATCTCTGAGGCATCTGCTTTCTAGAATTCTTTATGATGTCCTTGTTAATCCATCCTGAATTCAAATGAACCAAGCAAAACACTACATTTAAAGTGAACAAATGAGTTTAATTGCTTCATTCTGAGAAACAAGGGAACCAAGAAAGGCCAAATCAATTGTGTTACACTAAACCAATTCTTTGCAAGAAACCCTTGTTGTTATATCAATATTTATTGCTTACTTTTCATTAGAAGCTACATGCAACATTGCAGCCCTCTCTAGAGTGAGAAATGTTGAGACACCTACAAAGCAAATTGCTTTGCTTTCGGCTCGTCTGTTGGTTGTTATTTTTTAAACCATCTATCCATGCCCCTTCCCATCACCACACCTAACGTAGCACTTCTTGTGAAGATCTCTTGGTGGTTAAACAATTCACAATTATTAAGTGTGACTTTCTAGAAGCTGCAGTCACCTGGATAAACTGGCTTTTGCTGCTGGAGGTTGGTAGGGTAAGGAGGGTGGTGAGTGTTTGAACAGAGTATTGTGGAATAAATAGTTGAGCCTGCTGTGGCGTTCTGCCGCAGGTCCTCCCAGATCCCGTCTTCTTTTGCTGGAATTCCCTGGCTCCCCTCCAGTTCACCCAACTTATCAAACAGATTGTTTGGCAAAGGATAGAAAGAGGCAGAAAATAAAGTGAAATTGAAGATTTGGGCAGACACACTCCTGTTTCTATGTAGAATCTCCTAGGCTGTTGATTTGAAGATCTTAGTACTCCGATACTTTACATATCTTTGGGTTAAATAGGTATACATTGTCATTTTAATTGCCAAAGTTACTTGAGCTTCTACATAACACAGCCACATTTTAAGGGACTTTAAAAAAGAACATGTCAGTTTTGCTTCTAATGGATAAGTGCATACCACAAGTGCAACACCAACTGATGGCTTCTCTTTCTTTCTTTTTTTAAGTGAAGCAGGACTTGGCTAGATTGTAACTGATTCTAGTCCATGAGACATGCATCCATCCCCATTAACCTGTAATCTATGATTGCAGTTTCTCCATTTAGTTTGACAAATGAATCTTCCAAACAATGACCAGATCTTTTAGGGAATGTGAAGCTAATGATGCTCCTTCTTTTACAGAATTAGTTTGACATTCCAATTGTGCTTTAAAAGAAACATACGTTTTTAAGCTTTTTACTGCATAGAATTAGCATTCTTTTTAACTTTTTGATTATTCATGGACATAATGAACAAGCTGTTCTATTTGTTGACTGTGGATATCCTGTAGCTTCTAGGCTGCACATTTCAATATGCAATAGAGTTGTAATAAAATATGAGCAAGGCAATAAAGCAGGAAATATTGTAATATATTTTTGCAATGAAGGCTTTGAATGCAGAAAGTTCCCAGATCTCTTCATTACAGTTCCAGTGGATAGTGTGTTTCTCAGCTTTCAATAAAAGAAAAAAAAGTTGTGGATGTGTGATTCTGCTGAATAAAGCTGTATATAAATGAAGTATCTGCAGCACAATCGTAGGAAACATATTTTTTGTTTTGCCAGTACTTGCTTATGTTACTCTTATGAATAATATGATTGATTTTTACTTTATCTCCAACTGGCAGTGTAGTCATAAATCTATCTGTGAGTTACCAAGTGCAGGATAAAATGTTATTTTTCCTCAGTGTGGTCTCATTTGATTACAATTGCAGCCTTGCCTGGCTGCATTCCATCCATAATTAATCGTCTCTTTGGTTTCCAGTTGCAGCGAGGCCAGGGCTGTAACCGTTCACATCTTTAGATGATGGTCTACTACGCCAGCTGGCAAGTGAATGGAGACCTTTCACACTGAGTCTAATGGACGCAGAAGGCTGAGCCTTTGTCAGGGCAGCTCTTTAAATGACATCGTGCCAGTAAAGGTCCAACTTGCTGTGGCTGACAGTCTCTTTGGCACCTCACCCTTCTGAGTAAACACCATATGCAGAGAGGTTTCATTTTGCCAATTTATTTTAGTGCCTTTCATTCCATGATAGAAAGTATTCTCAGTGGTGATAGGAAAATGAATTCCTTTAAGGCTTTACCTCAGGGGCCAGATCACTCTCTCTTTCCTGTGTATTGTGTTGTAAAATCCCATTAGCATTAGTGACTGTCATTTTGTCATAATATAGATATTTGTTTCCTATCATATTATTTATTACTCGGGCATATGATTGCACATTACTCCCAGGGAAAGAATGTGAAATATAGCAGGCAAAAAAGTTAGATTAAGTATCCACCCATGTCTAACACTGAGATTTATTTTTGAGCAAGAGGGCATGTTACTACTCAATTATTGGTACAAAGACATATTAGATGTAATTTTAAATAGGTGTATTTAGTACTTATTTTGCTCTCTGATGATAGAATCTTATAAAGTGTCAGAACTCCAGTCCATTTGTGATTGTTCAAAAAATATTTAAGCCAGATTCTCAAACTCAAATGTCTTTGGGAGCCATGCAGTTTACTCTGAGGGAAGTGGGTGAAGTACAGTGATTTTGAGAGACCAAGGATAACATTAAGGAAGCAGCCACAAAAGGGGCAGCTCTAGCAGATTTTTGGCATGTGGGGAAAATGAAGAAGCTAAGGAAAGTTTCATGCGCGTGCGTGTGAAGAGACCACCAAACAGGCTTTGCGTGAGCAACATGGCTGTTTATTTCACCTGGGTGCAGGCGGGCTGAGTCCGAAAAGAGAGTCAGCGAAGGGAGATAGGGGTGGGGCCATTTTATAGGATTTGGGAAGGTCATGGAAAATTACAGTCAAAGGGGGTTGTTCTCTGGTGGGCAGGGGTGGATCTCACAAAGTACATTCTCAAGGGTGGGGAGAATTACAAAGAACCTTCTTGAGGGTGGGGGAGACTACAAAGTACATTGATCAGTTAGGGTGGGGCAGGAACAAATCACAATGGTGGAATGTCATCAGTTAAGGCTGTTTTTACTTCTTTTGTGGATCTTCAGTTACTTTAGGCCATCTGGATGTACATGTGCAAGTCACAGGGGATGCGATGGCCTGGCCTGGGCTCAGAGGCCTGACATTCCTGCCTTCTTATATTAATAAGACAAATAAAACAAAACAGTGTTGAAGTGTTGGGGTGGCGAAAATGTTTGGGGGGTGGTATGGAGAGAGAATGGGCGATGTTTCTCAGGGCTGCTTCAAGCGGGATTAGGGGCGGCGTGGGAACCTGGAGTGGGAGAGATTAAGCTGAAGGGAGGTCTTGTGGTAAGGGGTGATATTGTGGGGATGTAAGAAGAAACATTTGTCGTATAGAATGATTGGTGATGGCCTGGATACGGTTTTGGATGAATTGAGAAACTAAATGGAATAAGAGAAGGAGAAAAACAGGTATAAAAGGTCTAAGAATTGGGAGGACCTAGGACATCTGATTAGAGAGTGCCTAAGGAGATTCAGCATAGTCCTGCCATCAAAGATTATTTATTTACTTCAAGAGTTTAGAGTGGCAGTTTGGGGATAGCAGAAGGAGATATCAGCTGTGATGGCTTGGAGAAACAGAGTAAACAAGCAGTGTAAACAAGAGCAGGGCATGTATGAGTAGTTGAGAACGGTGAATAGGAGTATGACTAGACAAAAGATAGACGGGATGACAAGTTTTTTTTGGGGGGGCACAGTCTAAGTTGGTCTGGTGTCGAATGAGACTGGGGCCTAATAAAAAGGAGCGTCTATACAGGAGCTTAAATGGGCTGTACCTTGTAGCATTCTGAGGACAGGCCTGAATTCTGAGAAGCGAAAGTGGTAAAAGTATTGTCCAGTCCTTTTTAAGTTGGTGGCTGAGCTTGGTGAGATGTGTTTTTAAAAGACCTTTAGTCTGTTCTACTTTTCTTGTAGACTGAGGACCGTAAGGGATATAAAGGTTTCACTGAATACTAAGAGCCTGAAAAACTGCTTGGCTGATTTGACTAATAAAGGCTGGTCTGTTATCAGACTGTATAGAGGTGGGAAGGCTAAACTGAGGAATTATGTCTGACAGAAGGGAAGAAATGACTGCGGTGGCCTTCTCAGACCCTGTAGGAAAGGCCTTTACTTATTCAGTGAAAGTGTCTATTTAAACTAAGAGGTATTTTAGTTTCCTGACTTGGGGCATGTTGAGTAAAGCTAATTTGCCAGTCCTGGGTGGGGGCAAATCCTCGAGCTTGATGTGTAGGGAAGGGAGGGGGCCTGAATAATCCCTGAGGAATAGTAGAATAGCAGATGGAACACTGAGAAGTTATTTCCTTGAGGATAGATTTCCACAATGGAAAGGAAATGAGAGGTTCTGAGAGGTGGGCTAGTGGCTTGTACTATAGCATAGCCTGCCTTTGCTGGTATGTGGCGATTAGGCCTGGTGGAACTGCCATCAATAAATCAAGTGTGATCAGGGTGAGGAACAGGAAAGAAGGAAATATGGGGAAATGGGGTGAATATCAGGTGGATCAGAGAGATACAGTCATGGGGGTCAGGTGTGGTATCAGGAATAATGTGGGAGGCCAGATTGAAGTCCGGGCCAGGAACAATGGTAATTGTGGGACTTAACAAAGAGTGAGTACAGCTGAAGGAGCTGGGGCGCAGAAAGTATATGCGTCAGGTATGAGGAAGAAAATAGATTTTGGAAGTTATGAGAAATGTAGAGAGTGAATTGAGCGTAGTTTGTGATTTTTAGAGCCTCTAAAAGTATTAAAGCAGCGGCAGCCGCTGCACGCAGACATGAGGGCTAGGCTAAAACAGTAAGGTCAAGTTGTTTGGACAGAAAGGCTACAGGGTGCGGTCCTGGCTCTTGTGTAAGAATTCTGACCGCACTAACCATGCCTAAGAAGGAAAGGAGTTGTTGTTTTGTAAGGGATTGAGGTTTGGGAGATTAATCGGACACGATCAGCAGGGAAAGCCCGTGTGTTTTTATGAGAATTATGCCAAGATAGGTAACAGATGAGGATGAAATTTGGGCTTGACTGAAGTAATGGGGGCTGTCTATGAAGCCTTGCGGCAGTACAGCCCAGGTAATTTGCTGAGCCTAATGGGTAACGGGGTCAGTCTAAGTGAAAGCAAAGAGAGGCTGGGATGAAGGATGCAAAGGAATAGTAAAGAAATCATGTTTGGGATCTAGAACAGAATAATGGGTAGTAGAGGGAGGTACTGAGGATAGGAGAGTATATGGGTTTGGCACCATGGGGTGGATAGGCAAAACAACTTGGTTGATAAGGCGCAGATCCTGAACTAACTTGTAAGGCTTGTCTGGTTTTAGGACAGGTAAAATGGGGGAATTGTAAGGAGAGTTTATAGGCTTTAAAAGGCCATGCTGTAGCAGGCGAGTGATAACAGGCTTTAATCTTTTTAAAGCATGCTGCGGGATGGGATATTGGCGTTGAGTGGGGTAAGAGTGATTAGGTTTTAATGAGATGGTAAGGGGTGAATGATCAGTCACCAAGGAGGGAGTAGAGGTATCTTATACTTGTGGGTTAAGGTGGGGGGATACAAGAGGAGGACGCAAAGGAGGCTTCAGATTGGGAAGAAGGGTGGCAATGAGATGTAGCTGTAGTCCAGGAATAGTCAGGGAAGCAGATAATTTAGTTAAAGTGTCTCAGCCTAATAAGGGAACTGGGCAGGTGGGGATAACTAAAAGGAGTGCTTAGAAGAGTATTGTCTAAGTTGGCACCAGAGTTGGGGAGTTTTAAGAGGTTTAGGAGCCTGGCCGTCAATACCCACAACAGTTATGGAGGCAAGGGAAACAGGCCCTTGAAAAGAAGGTAATGTTGAGTGGGTAGCCTCCATATTGATTAAGAAGGGGACGGACTTACCCTCCACTGTGAGAGTTACCCAAAGCTCGGCATCCGTGATGGTCTAGGGGGCTTCTGAGGCGATCGGGCAGCATCAGTCTTCAGCCGCTAAGCCAAGAAGGAGTCAGTCAGAGAGCCTAGGGCCAGAGTTCCAGGGGCTCTGGGAGTGGCTGCCAGGTGAGTTGAACAGTCCGATTTTCAGTGGGGTCCCACACAGATGGGACGTGGCTTAGGAGGAATCCCGGGCTGCGGGCATTCCTTGGCCCAGTGGCCAGATTTCCGGCATGTGTAGCAAGCTCCTGGGGGAGGAGGTTCTGGAGGAATGCCTGGCTGCTGTGGTTCAGGCGTTTGGAAGTTCTTGTGTGCTGGAGATGTGGCTGGGGTTTGTCTCACAGTGGAGGCAAGGAATTGCAACTTTTTTCTGTTATTGTACACCTTGAAGGTGAGGTTAATTAAGTCCTGTTGTGGGGTTTGAGGGCCAGATTCTAATTTTTGGAGTTTTATTTAATGTTGGGAGCAGATTGGGTAATAAAATGTATATTGAGAATAAGATGGCCTTTTGACCTTTTAGGGTCTAGGGCTGTAAAGCATCTCAGGGTTGCTGCCAAATGAGCCATGAACTGGGTTGGATTTTTATATTTGATGAAAAAGAGCCTAAACACTATCTGATTTGGGATAAAGAAAAAGGAGCATTAACTTTGACTATGCCTTTAGCTCTAGCCACCTTTTTAAGAGTAAATTGCTGGACAGGTGGGGAAGAGCTAGTCGCGGAACGAACTGTAAGCCGGACCCGGTGTGAGGAGGGGAGGTGATAAAAGGATTATAGGGTGGAGGAGGAGGCTGAGGAAGAATTGGGACCTAGCTCAGCCTGGTGAGGAGGGGAGAGTTCAGATGGGTCTGTAGAAAAGGAAGATTAGAAAGACTCAGCGACGCTTGGGGTTGGGACTGAGGGGACAGGCAGGAGGGAAAGAAGGAAGATTTGGGACGAGTTGCACTGGGCACAGAGACTAGGAAGAAGGGACTGATGTGTAAAAGAATGCCTGGACATCAGGCACCTCAGACCATTTGTCCATTTTACGACAAGAATTATTTAGATCTTGTAGGATGGAAAAATTGAAAGTGCCGTTTTCCGGCTATTTGGAACTACTATCGAGTTTGTATTGGGGTCAAGTGGCATTGCAGAAGAAAATAAGGCATTTAGGTTTTAGGTCAGGTGTGAGTTGAAGAGGTTTTAAGTTTTTGAGAACACAGGCTAAGGGAGAAGAAGGAGGAATGGAAGGTGGAAGCTTGCCCATAGTGAAGGAGGCAAGCCCAGAGAAAAAAGTAGAGACACGGAGAAGGGGTGGGGGGTTCTTGCCCTCCAGAAAAGCAGAGAAGGGGTTGGAGCACGGAAATAAGGGATTGGGGCACAGAGATAAGAGGTCAGGGTGTGGAAATAAGGGATTGGGGCACAGAGATAAGAGGTTGGGTTGTGGAAATAAGCGATTGGGGGTTCTTGCCCCCTAGGAAAGCGGGACTTGCCGCTAAGGGTGAAGGAGAAGGGGTTGAGGGGTACTTGCCCCTGCCCCAGGAAAGCGGGACTTGCCGCTAAGGGTGAAGGAGAAGGGGTTGAGGGGTACTTGCCACTCTCCCAGAAAAGCGGGACTTGCCGCTAAGGGTGAAGGAGAAGGGGTTGAGGGGTACTTGCCCCTGCCCCAGGAAAGTGGGACTTGCTGCTAAGGGTAAAGGAGAAGGGGTTAAGGGGTACTTGCCCCTGCCCCAGGAAAGCAGAGAAGGGGTAGAGACAAGGAGAGAAAGGGTTGGTGTACTTGCCCCTTCCCAGAAAAGCAGAGAAGGGGTAGAGACAAGGAGAGAAGGGGTTGGGGTACTTGCCCCTTCCCCAGAAAAGCGGGACTTGCCGCTAAGGGTGAAGGATCAAGGCAGGCGTCCCTGCGTGGTTTGACACCCTTGAAACGTGGGTGTACAATCAGAGAGGCATCCCTGCAATGATTAAACACCAAGGGAAGGCTGCCTTCCCAGTCCGTGACCAGAGTTTTGGGTCCACGGATAAAACGTGTCTCCTTTGTCTCTCCCGGAAAATGAAAGGAATTGAAATTAAGAGAAGGGAGAGATTGAAGAGTGGAAAGGAGGAAGTGGTTGAGGGACAGTGAGAGAGGTTGGAGAAGAGAGTAAGAAGAGGCCGCTTACCCGATTTAAAATTGGTGAGATGTTCCTCGGGCTGGTGGGTCTGAGGACCTGAGGTCGTAGGTGGATCTTTTTCACGGAGTAAAGAGCAGGAGGACAGGGGATTGATCTCCCAAGGGAGGTCCCCCGATCCGAGTCACAGCACCAAATTTCATGTGCGTCTGTGTGAAGAGACCACCAAACAAGCTTTGTGTGAGCAACATGGCTATTTATTTCACCTGGGTGCAGGCGGGCTGAGTCCGAAAAGAGTCGCGAAGGGAGATAGGGGTGGGGTCGTTTTATAGGATTTGGGAAGGTAATGGAAAATTACAGTCAAAGGGGGTTGTTCTCTGGTGGGCAGGGGTGGATCTCACAAAGTACATTCTCAAGGGTGGGGAGAATTACAAAGAAACTTCTTAAGGGTGGGGGAGACTACAAAGTACATTGATCAGTTAGGGTGGGGCAGGAACAAATCACAATGGTGGAATGTCATCAGTTAAGGCTGTTTTTACTTCTTTTGTGGATCTTCAGTTACTTTAGGCCATCTGGATGTATATGTGCAAGTCACAGGGGATGCAATGGCCTGGCCTGGGCTCAGAGGCCTGACAGAAAGTGGGTCTGTTACAGGAAAGGGGTCCCCAGTCCAGACCCCAGGAGAGGGTTCTTGGTCACGCACAAGAAAGAATTCAGGGCAAGTCCGTGGAGTAAAGTGAAAGCAAGTTTATTAAGAAAGTAGAGGAATAAGAGAATGGCTACTCCATTGACAGAACAGCCCCCAAAACTGCTGGTTGCCCATTTTTATGGTTATTTCTTGATTATTTGCTAAACAAGGGGTGGATTATTCATGCCTCCCCTTTTTAGACCATATAGGGTAACTTCCTGATGTTGCCACGGCATTGGTAAACTGTCATGGCGCTGGTGGCAGTGTAGCAGTGAGGGCGACCAGAGGTCACTCTTGTCAGCATCTTGGTTTTAGTGGGTTTTAGCTAGCTTCTTTACTGGAACCGGTTTTATCAGCAAGGTCTTTATGACCTGTATCTTGTGCTGACCTCATATCTCATCCTGTGACTTAGAATGCCTTAACTGTCTGCGAATGCAGCCCTGTTGGTCTCAGCCTCATTTTACCCAGCTCCTGTTCAAGATGGAGTTGCTCTGGTTTACACACCTCTGACAGGTTTAGCAGTGGCACCAGAAATGATCCTTCTTTTGTCAAAATAAGCCAGATATCTAGATTTTTATCTGACACCCCTTGTTTTTAAATGTTAAAAACTGCAAAATGTTCAATTAAAAAACATTTTTAAAAAGATGCTATTTTTAAAGAGGGCTGGACCTGCAAGCTGACTTTGCATTGCACCAAAAGTCTTAGAATAAGACATTAAAAATGAGCTTCTCATTCTCCTTGAGAACTATGACAAGACAAGGATGCCTGCTCTTGTCATTCTTATTCAACATAGTTCTGAAAGTGCTAGACAGAGCAATCAGGCAAGAGAAAGAAATAAAAGGCATTCAAACAGGAAAATAAGTCAAAATATCTCTCTTCATTGACAATATAATTTTATATGTGGAAAACCCTAGACTCTACCAAAAAGCTCTTTGAATTGATAAACAACTTCAGTCAAGTTTCAGGATACAAAATAAATCTAGAAAAATCAGTCGCATTTCTATATACCAATAACATTCAAACTGAGAGCCAAATCAAGAATGTATTCTCATTTACGATAGACACTCAAATACACACACAGACACACACACACACACACACACAGATACCTAAGAATACATCTAACCAAGGAGGTGAAAGATCTCTCCTCAAGGAGAAATACAAAACACTGCTGAAGAAATCAGAGATGACACAAACAAATAGAAAACATCCTATGTTTATGGATTGGAAGAATCAATGTTGCTAAAATGGTCACACTGCCCAAAGGAATTTATAGATTCAATGATATTCCTATCAAACTACTAATGTCATTTTTTCACAGAATTAGAATAAAACCATTCTAAAACTCATATGGAACCAAAAAAGAGCCCAAGTACCACCTAAACATAAAGAACAGAGACAGAGGCATCACATTACCTAACTTCAAACTATACTATAAGGCTACAGTAACCCAAACAGCATGGTACTGATACAAAAACAGATACATAGACCAATGGGACAGAATAGAGAACCGAGAAATAAAGCTGCACACCTTCAGCCACCTGATCTTTGACAAAATCAACAAAAATAAGCAATGAGAAAAAGACTTCTTATTCAATAAGTGGTGCTGGGATAGCTGGCTAGCCATATGCAGAAGAATGAAACTGGACTCCTTCCTTACACCATATACAAAAAGTAACTCAAAATGAATTAAATATTTAAATGTAAGACCTCAAACTATAATAATCCTAGAAGAAAACCTAGGAAACACCATTCTGGACATTGGTTTTGGCAATAATTTATGACTAAGTCTTCAAAAGCAACTGCAACAAAAACAAAAATTGACAAGAAGGATCTAATTAAACTCAAGAGCTTCTGCTCAGCAAGAGAAACTATTATATCAACAGAGTAAACAGACAACCTAGAGAATAAGAGAAAGTACTCACAAACTATACATCTGACAAAAGTCTAATATTCAGAATCTTTAAGGAACTTAAGCATCTGAACAAGCAAAAAACAAATGACCCTATTAAAAAGTGGGCAAAAGACATGAACAGATATTTCTCAAAAGGACATACAGTCAAGAAACATATGAAAAATTGCTCCACATCATTCATCACCAGAGAAACGCAAATCAAAACCACGACGAGATACCATCTCACACTAGTCAGAATGACTATTATTAAAAAGTCAAAAAATAACAGATGTTCGTGAGGCTATTGAGAGAAGGGAACACTTATGCATATTTGGCAGCACTGTAAATTAATTCAGCTACTATAGAAAGCGGTTTGGAGATTTCTCAAAGAATTTAAAGCAGAACTACCATTTGATGCAGTTATCTCATTACTGGGTATATATCCAAAAGAAAAAAGATTATTCTACCAAAAAAAAAAAAGCCCCACTAACACTCATATGTTCATTGCAACTCTACTCACAATAGCAAATACATGGGATCACCCTAGGTGCCTATCAATATAGTGGATCAGATAAAGAAAATGTGACACATATACACCATACAATATTTTGCAGGCATAAAAAAGAATGAAATCATATCCTTTGCAGCAAGCAATATGGATGCAGCTGGAGGCCATTATCCTAAGTGAATTAATGCAGGAATGGAAAACCAAATATTTCATATTCTCACTTATAAGTGAGAGATGAACATTGGGTACTCATGGACATAAAAATGACAACTATAGACACTGGACACTAAAAGAGAGGAGGGTGGGACCAGGGTAAGTGTTGAAAAACTAACTGTTGTTTTCTATGCTCACAATCTGGGAGACGGGATCATTCATATTCCAAACCTCAGCATCACACAATATACTGCAATGTATATTGCAAACCTCAGCATCACACAATGGACCTGCATATGTACCCCCTTAATCTAAAACAAAAGTTGAAATTACATTAAAAAAGAAAACACATACAAAAAAATAAAATGTACTTCTTCCTTTAATAAATTTATCATCAAGAGTATTTCACCTTGATGTAGAAATGTAAAAATAAAACCGATAAAAATAATACCAATCCAATTAAGCAAATCAATGTGTCCATGTCTATAAAATCCTCCCTACACAACTGTCATCAGAGAGTATATGTTTTATCAGTTACAGCAAAAGTATGATAGGTGAGTCTGGAGGGCAGATCAATTGCATTGCTTTGATAAGCTGTATTGTTTTCTTGAATGTCCTTCCCACCCAATTTGCAGCCACTGCCATCTACTGTAAAATAATCAAAAATAAAATTTTCTTGTTGTATTGTCTAAGTTTATGCTTCCATATACCCTGCTTTTTATTTTATGATACTAAAAATAGTTAGAATTTGAAGATCAGCAGAAAACACGATGTTATTAATTCAACAATGTATTTTGAAGTGTAATCACTGTAAAACTTAGATTTGGAATCTAACATATATACTGGTTTAACCCATGATTATGAGGAAAGTTCTAAGCAAATTTTGAGGGAGAGATAATGTAGAAAGATGGTGTATGAAAATTCAAGGAATATGAGACTTTAGAGCTTTTATTTATTTATTTTTAAAAAGAGATATAGCAAATGAAGACATAAGTTCAGAAGTTAATATTCTAGACAGAAAAAAGAAGGAAATAAAGAAAATAAATATACTAAATAACTTGACAATCTTGGGTGAACACAAAATAAAATATGTCTTTATTTTTTTTAAACCAAATTAAATTTGATGCTAAGCTCTTTTCATCAGGGCTGCAGGGAAGTTACTGGGGCTGCTGTTTTCCCTGGGCTTTAGCAAACATCCAGGGGTCTAACATACAGTGAGGAACTCATTGATGTTCCTCTGGTTTTCAGCACTACTGCTTTCTCTGAGATACTTTGATTCCAGCCCCTCATGAACCCTTGAAAACAGCCAACTCCACGGCATCCTGTTCATTCCTGTACACAAAAATGTTGCTCCAGGGCTGGGAGGCCTAGAGCTGTGGTCCAGCTTCCCCAGGTTACCATGCAGCCATTGCCTCTGAATTCCTCTCTCCCAGCACAATATCATCAAGGAGCCAAGGTTTATTTTAAAAGAAGAAATACTGTCTTCATCCACTGAGATTATATTCTTGCCCAGTTATCTTCTTGGAAGAGGCAGAGGAAAAAAATATCTAGAGTGAAATGCAAATCTTACAATAAAAATGAAGCAAAAATAAAAATAAATATCCTAATAAAGCTTATTGGCTCATAGAATTTTGAAGTATCTCAGTAGAAACAAAACAGAACTATCTAAGAGCAGAGAGAAAGGAAGCAATGGTGGGATGGGGAAGAAGCAACAAAGAAGAGAAAGTATATGTCATTATGGAAAATAATGGAGGGAAGGATATAGATAGGGAAGTTTTAACTGAATTTTACAAAGAAACATAAAGTTTTATCTTACCTACCTTAATGTAATTTGTTTTCCCCAAAACAATTATAGTACAGAAAAATGATAATTCCAAAATATTTAAGTAATTATAAATTTCTAATCTTACAGAGCTCTTTTAAAATTACTTTCATTTGCACATCAAAATACAGTTTAGAGTAGATATATTAGCCAGAAAACAATTTCTCCATTCAAGAATTTGATGCATCTATAGGTTTTTTTATTATTAGAAGTATTACCTTACTATTGCAAATGTTGATATCATTGTAGACAAGGAAACAAGTGATCTTAATGCTGGTCTAAAAGAGAAACTAAAATATATTTTTAAAAGGTATTAAAAATATCTAAAAGACATTATCATGGAGGCCACATGTATATATTTAGAGGATGAATATGAGGCGTAATATTTTGGTTTATAGTTTGGGTTTTAGTTTCCATTATATAGGGACTAAAAGTACTGTATTATGAAAGATTGGAAAGAAATGAAAGATGGATGCCCTTGAAAACTGTTAGATGACTCAGCAAGACGCGTTAGTGATGATGGAAGATGCACATGAATGATGTAGAAGAGAAACATGAAGAATTGAGCACAATTGCTTCATGAAATCTAAGAGTACGAAAAAGCAATATTTCAAACTCTTTTCTTTTAAAAACATAGGTTTTCATTTGTTTGTTTGTTTTGTTTGTTGGTTTGTTTTTGAGACAGAATCTTACTTTGTTGCCCAGGCTGGAGTGCAGTGGCCTGATCTGGGCTCATTGCAACCTCCACTTCCTGGCTTCAAGCCATTCTCCTGCCTCAGACTTCCGAGTAGCTGGGACCACCACGCTTGGCTAATTTTTGTATTTTTAGTAGAGACGGGGTTTCACCATGTTGGCTAGACTGGTCTAGAACTCCTGACTTCAAGTGATCTGCCCGCCTTGACCTCCCAAAGTGCTGGGATTACAGGTCGTGAGCCACCGTGCCCAGCCTAAAAATGTAATTTTAAATATATGTGTGTAATTAAATTGATATATTAAGTATTATAAGTAGGGTTTTGACGCTTCTAAAATTTTATTTACTTTTTAAGCTTATTTTGAAGCAAAACTAAATACGATTTTTTGGGTATGGGATTTCTTGCATTCACACATCTAAACTAATTGGAATTAGAAGTTCATCTGCACCTGAAAACCTGAATACAGTGAAACCTCAGAGAATTCAAAATTTAAAGCAGGAGTTCTTAAATGAGAAAGTATTAGGGAATCTGTTAATTCCCTGTAACATATGTGAAACAAGCCTTGAACACCTATGCATATGTGCATGTTTTCTGGGGTGAAGAGACTACATAGCTCTTTCTCAAAAGTATCTCAACCCTTAAGTTAATCAAGAGCCAGTGCTCCAAACATTGTAAGTTGAGGGGTATGGTCGCCAGACTTCCTGCAGGGGGAAGAGAAAAGTGGGGATAGAATGTGCTTGAATGTTAATGTGGCCACAGATTGTATCTCCACCAAAAGCAAAGAAACTAAAGAAATATTCAAAGAGCTAATCTAGAAAGATATTGAAATATATGTTGGAGAAAGTCACTAAGAACTAGTTACAAAAATTTCTAAGAAATGGTGGCTGTTGCAATGAGGTAAGTAGCAGCATTCCTGGTGTTTTGTTCAGAACAGAGTGCTTGCTATAAGAACCATGAAGAACCCTCGAAATAAGAAACAGTAAGCTTTTCTAGGTTGTGTGTAAGGGTGTCAAGCAAGTGACTGGAAGTTCAACCAGGACTGCAGCCCCAGAAGAGGCCTTGCCTTCCCCAAGAGACAGATGCCAATTAGGTAGACTAGGTGTAGGTGCCATGGACACATTCCAGGCTCAGATTGGTACATCCTGCTTGTCTGAATTGTAATTAACTCAAGAACTACACAAGATAAAACTTGTAGCTAAACAAGACTGAAGAAAGGCATGGAACTGGTTAATGTATGGTTCTGTAGACCAAAGCCTTGAACTTCAGTCAATTAGGTGATGACATGATGATTCTAGGTTATACTTGTTTATAAGAAGCAGAGATTTTCTTATTGCCCCAATTATATTTCATTTTGCTTGTTGATATCTTGGCCTTGCTGTTTACTTGTGATGAATCGATAAAATAAATAAACCTGGGTATCATTGACATGTACTTTTTTATTACTTAAGAAGATAATTTCAGACCACTAGAATAAATGATGAATCCGAATGCCAGTGCATCTTTAGGCTATCATTATATTCTATATTGTGTAACTATCAACTTTCTTTTACAGGAAAAAGCAAATATTACAAATTAATACAGATAACAAGCAACTAATTCCATCACCAAATCCTTATAATCACTGAATATTTGGGTTTGAAAGTAAATATAAAAAGATAAGCTTTACTGAGTTACAATGATGCAAAAGTATTACTATAGTTAATGGGAAAAAAATATTGAATTATCTGACTATCCTACTGGAAATTTCCCTAGAGAAATGGCTTAATGGTCATAAAATTACTTCTGTTAGGCTGCAAATATTTCATTTTCCTAATTAAAAATGCATGTATGAACTAGAGAGTATCACAATTTATAGCTATATCTGGCCACCAGTTTCTCAGAAATGTATTTAACATAGTCATTTTTCATGCCTCATTTTTCCCCCCTGTACTTTTAGATTAAATTTCCAAAAATTCTCTGAGAGCCATGTTAATACTGGCTTTCACTTTTGAGTGAAGAAAAGGAGGAAGCCAACATTGTTTCTTATAAATTTGATTTAAATAGTTAAGCAGCCAGTTAAGAGATTTCAGATTCACTGGAATCTCATCTATGATGTGTATTTTATTTACAGGGTAGGAAATTTCATTTTCCTATGCTTAACGTCTGAAATACTATTATTACATGAAGGTATGCTATATTTCATAAATAGTTTCTGTTTTCTAATGCTGCATGAGATTTCTATTTATTTTTCTTATCACTTTTTGAGTTGAGGATACTGAACAAAAAATCTACACTGGGTTCTGTTTAAATTATTAGATCACTGAAATTCTCAGAAACATTAACCTGAAATATAGCAATTCAAATAAACATTAGATACTAAAAGAGAACCTTTCTTTAAAGCATAATGTGGTAAATGGCATCCACAAATGGTTTAGAGTGTAAGCATGCATACTTTTACTGGGGTGTGTATGAATTCTGAGCTTGTCTCTAATTTATTCATAAGAAAACACTTTACATGGGTGTGCACAAAGGAAATGATGTAGAAGGGGGAATGACAAGATGTTGGTTCAGGATATCTGCAAGTAATATAGTGTCAAGAATGGCTTGATGATAAAAAGCAAAATGGCTTGATGAAAACAATCTTTGTTTTCCCTATATCATTAAAATAATGAATCACTGGAATCATTAGAGCAAAGAAGCTATTGTAAGAATCTAGAAGGAAAATAGTTGGAGGAGTTTAAAAGAAAAGCAAAAGAAACAAGAGGAAAAAAAGGCAATGGAAGGTTTCGGGAGGGAGAAGAGTAGTAAATTGCCACTAGTTCTGGTTCCTGGAAGAGAAGCAGGACCCACAGTGGCAGGCACTTTTGAAGAGTAGCCCAGACTCTTTAAGAAGTAAATTTCACAATGAACAGTGAGAGGTAGGATAATGTTTTAGGCTGGGGGTATTTGAAGATTCATAATGGCCATTCGCATTACATAAAATTTGATTAAGATATTTTTGTGATAATTAGGAAAATGTAATAATGGCTTAGAATGTTGGATAATGTATTTGGGTTGATGATGATGTCTTAGGATTGGTGCTGGTGTTGTAGTTATATAGGAAAAAAATCTTCATTTTGGGAGGATTCATTCTGAAGTATTTAGTGGTGAAATATCAAGATACATATTGACTACTTTTAAATGCTTTGACAAAAGAGAAATATGTGCTGTGTATAGAGGAGATGGAGCAGTTGTGACAATTTTTACATCTTTGAATGCAATTGAAAGGTATATGATTGTTATGCTCTTCCTTCTGCTTTTGCTGAGTTTGAACATTTTAAAATAAACTAAAAATAAATAACACCATATCCCATGAACAGCAAACAAAAGGTGCTGGAGAAGATAGTATAGTGAGATCACATATTTATTGTTGCTTCCTTTTGTGACTGCATTGGAATACAAATGAAATGAATGTAAGGAAAATGTCTGCATATTACTAACTTCTAGAATCAGAAAGTGCATGGAAAAGGGGTGCTTAATGATGTGTAGAGGAGGAAGTCACACCTAGAATGTGCATGAAGGGGAGACATACTCTGTCTGGAGATCCTCTGGACTCAAGTAGTTACCACGGAGGGTAGAAATAGGAGGTGAGACTTTAAATCTTTACACTTTTCATGTAAGAATTACCCCAAACTCAGCACTTACTGACAAGCAGAAATATTAGGGAACTACTCTGAAAAGAGATAAAAATGATAAGTATGATTAGTTAATGCTGGTACTTCAAAATGGAGCCCTAATTATTCTGGCATTCGAGATTCTCTAGCATAAGAGCTCTCTCCCTCCCTGCTATCCATAAAGCAAATGCACCAATTAAGTCCTGCTTACATATTCAGAACTCTCCATCAATATTCTAGTGTTGCAGTAACTACAAACAGAAAATCAAGAATCACTATATATTTGATGAGTGCTTGCAAAATGAAAAAGTACAAAAATAAACAAATTTTAAAAATTACTTTGGAGGACAAAGAAAATTCATAAAACAAAAGAAGATTAAAAATAAATAAGCAAGGAAGCAAACAACAAATCCCAAATATTTAATATATATTCTTAGAGAGATTCAAGGAGAATTATATTCTTAAAATAAGAACAAAATGAAATGAAAAGAAACAGTCAGAAATACAAGAGCCCTTAAACATTAAAACATGAGTATTATATTAATATGTTAACATTAATGTTGAAAGATAAAGTCAATGGAACTATCGAGGAAGTCAACCTAAGAAGTCCAGCATGTTAATGACTGGTATTCTAGAAAGAGAAAACGATGAGAGAATACCATCAAAGAGGTATTAATATTACTACTCATGGTAATAATATTACTGATAATACTCACATTACAACTGATAATACTAATATTACAACCAATAATGCAAATTGTGCATCCCAAATACAAAAAATCTGAAATCTGAAGTGGTCCCAAATCCAAAACTTTTTGACCACTGACATCATGCTCAAAGAAAATGCTCATTGGAGCATTTCAGATTTCGGATTTTTGGATTCGGGATGCTCAACCAGTATAATGCAAATATTCTCAAATTCAAAAAAGATCCCAAATCAAAAACAGTCTGGTCATCAGCATTTTGGATAAGGAATACTCAACCTGTAATAACAATAATAATATGTTGCCCTACTGGTTAATAAATATATTAACTAATTTAATTCTCTCATCAGAAAAATTTTAAACAATTACCTGTGGCTTGAAGGCAGTACAGTGGTAGTATGATGCCAGAGTGTATGCCCTTAACCATTACTGAAAAACATTAGTCATTAAGTTGACAGGACCATTAAGTGCTTAGGCCAGTAATTTTAAGAAGTCCAAGAGGACAAAAAAAATGGTAAAATTTCATAACATCAAGGAAAAATGACAAACCTGTAAGTTTCCAAAGAGGGAAAAGAAAAATCAACAACAGCTAGTCAGCTAAAATGGAAAAAGTAATCAGAAAGGCATTATTTTTCTTAGTACTTAACCCTAATGTTGGAAGACAACATTCAAAGTTCTGAGAAAAAAAGTACTTCTGGACTTAGAATTTTACGCTTAGTCAAAATTTTACATATGACTAAGAGAAAATAAATATATTTTTAGACATTCAAGGACTATAGTATTTACCCTTTCTTAGGACGTTTCATTAGAATGTATTCCAGCAATATAAAAAAAGATATATCTGACAAAGGACAGCAATATGAGGGAATGATATATCTTCAAATATTTAAAAGAATTCTGAAGAATTCTTACAACTCAGTAATAAGACAATCAACCCAATTAAAAATGAGCAAAAGAATTTTAAACAGGTACTTCACAAAAGGAGATCTACAAATGACCAATGAGCATATAAAAGCATATAAACATCATTCATTATTAGGGAAATATAAAATAAAAATGACTGTGACTTACCATTACATACCCAATAGAATGGCTGAAATTAAAATAGTGACAATATCAAGTTTTGGCAAGGTGGTAGAGCAATTAGAACTCTTATATTTGCTAGTTGGGTTGTAAAATGGTACAACTACTTTGGAAAACAGTTTGGCAGCTTTGTATTAAAAAAAAATGCAGTCCCACAAGTCTACTTTAGCTTTTTAACCAAGATAAACGCAAACCTATGTCCTTACAAAGAATTGTACATGAATGTTCATTGAGCATTACTATAACAGTCCTAAAGTAGAAACATTAACAGGTGAAATTGATAAATTGTGATATAGCCATATAACTGGACAAACTACTGATACAGGAACAACACAGTTAGATCTCAAAGATAGTATACTAAGTGGAAAAGGACAGACACACAAGAATATGCATGGCATAATTGCATTTATATGAAATTATAGAAAAGGAAGCTCTGATCTGTAATAAAGGGAAGTAATTCTATCTTGCAGGAGGTGCAAGGGATTGAATACGAGTGTGCATAAGGGAATTTTTCTGTGTGATGTTGCGGGTAGTGGACATTTGCCAGCTTTATATATTTGCCAAAACTTGTTGAACTGTGCTAAAGTGGATACATTGTTGTATGTAAATTATATTTCAATATAGTTGATTTTAAAAAAGAGGAAAGCATGAGATTCAGGAAGGAATATATTCCTTCAAATATTAGTTAAGGGAAGTCCCAGAATGGTAATTGTATAGACTTGGAAAACAGTTAGTCAAAATTGGAGCACAGAGATGGAGGGTTCTTCAGGAATTTGTCTAGAAAAAAGTGTAATAACTAGAAAAGAAATATGACTAAGTACTTGAAAAATTTTTTATTTATTTAATTTTTTTGTTTTAAGTTCTGGGGTACATGTGCAGGATGTGCAGGTTTGTGCAAAAATTTAATGATGTGCAGAATGCAATTAGTGGGCTGTAAAAAAAAAAAGAAAAAACTCATCCAACTGAATTTAATGTTAAGTGCATTCTCCACTGAATGGCTCAACTATGTAAACATTGTAAGATGATGTTAATACTGCATGTTCAACTTTAGAGAATCAATGTTAAAAATCTTGACAATGCCAAAACACATGCAAAGCTGACATAGGTTGAGAGGTAGAAACAGTTGAGTAGAAATGAAACCAAGAGATACAGACTATTGTTGATAAACAAGAAATGAAGGTTCAAGTATGTTTTTTGAAGCTGTTGAGGTTACCAGTAGAAGGAATGAGAATAATGTTCACTATTTGGGGTGGAAAGGAAAGGGGCAGTGGGAGCTATTTAAATAAAATAATCCCTAGCTATTATAACTATCAATAGAAAATGTCTACATTTTTGAAATCAAGAAATAGCAGAGTAAGTGAACTGGGTTGAATAGTGTCCTCCAAAATTTATGTGTACCCAGAACCTCAGAGTGGCCTTATTTGGGTCTTTATCTGCAGAGTCTTTGACAATGTAAGTAAGGTAAAATGAGGGCCGGGCGCGGTGGCTCATGCCTGTAATCCCAGCACTTTGGGAGGCCGAGGCAGGCGGATCACGAGGTCAGGAGATCGAGACCATCCTGGCTAACACGGTGAAACCCCGGCGTGGTGGTGGGCGCCTGTAGTCCCAGCTACGCAGGAGGTTGAGGCAGGAGAATGGCGTGTACCCGGGAGGCGGAGCTTGCGGTGAGCTGAGATCGTGCCACTGCACTCCAGCCTGGGCAACAGTGCGAGATTCCGTCTTTAAAAAAAAAAAAAAAAAAAAATGGCATGTTGGACTAGGGTGTGCCCTAAATCCAATGATTGATTTCCCCGTAAGAAGACCCTGTGAAAACACAGACAAGACAGAAGACACACACAGAGGAAAGTCAGTCTGTAAAGATGGAGGCAGAAATTGGAGTGATGGAATTGGAGGATAGGGAGAGGCAGACAAGGATATTTTTCCTTAGAGCCTTCAGTGGGGAGCATGACCTTGCCAAAACTTGATTTTTGGATTTACAGCCTCCAAAACTGTGAAAGAATGAATTTCTGTTATTTTAAGCCTCCTGGTTTATGTAATTTGTCATAGCAGCCCTAGACAACTAGTATAGTAATCATAAATGTATTCTTTAAATAGATATGAGAGTAACCACAAGAAGAAACAAAACCAGTTAAAAGTCCCTGCTACTGGGAAGAGCATTTGTAAGGAGAGAGTGATAGAACAGATTTCTCTTATTTTTCTTCATCAAATTATCTGCATTTGAAATTGAATATTTACATGTATTACTGAATTAGAAATTTTTAAAAAGTAGCTAAATTAAAAAGTTTCCAGGTCAAACATAAGTGAGTGGATAATTAGGTAGGGAGTTTAGATGACTGAAAATAGGGCAAATTCAATCTGAACACAAAGATTTGAACTTCAAATAGGACTACGTTTCCCAAAGGGCACAATTGTGTGAGGTGATAGGTCTAGTAAAAGACTCAATAACTAAGTTGAATTGCTCTAATTTAAAGACTCGTTTTGTAATAATAAAAAGAATTGACCTTGAATTATGTTACTAAGTGTATGATGTGGTAATGTCTCCTCTCTAAGAAACAAATGAAAGGCCAAAGTTCTGAGAAGATCTCCCTCCCTTATGATTCAGCTCTTTTATAGAGGAAATAAAAAGAATTGGAAGTAGGAGGAGAGTGCCTAGCGTTTAAGCACATGGAGGAATCAGCCTAAGTAATGTTCTTTGTGCCTTTGCTGGCTCCAAAAGAGTCTGTAGAAATTGTAGAGGTCTCCTCTCTAGGAGTTTCCTCACCTTGATTTTGCTCCACCTCAGAATGTTTCCAATGATCACAAACCCAAGTCAGTTTCAAATGGCTTTACATGAATCAGAAAGTGAATGACTGATATATACATGTGAGGTAGATACATGTATAAAAATTAGTAGCTGATGGGTGACAGAATCACTGACTAAGCCTGATTACCACCAGAGGTTCTGATTCAATAGGTATGAGATGGAGGCAGAGAAGCTGTTTTTTTTTTAATGTCATAAGCCATATACAAGTAACCAAAGAACAGATTTTAATTGTCTTTTTGTTTTGTTTTTTTGTTTGTTTGTTTTTGAGACAGAGTCTTGCTCTGTTGCCCAGGCTGGACTGCAATGGTGCAATCTTAGCTCACTGCAACCTCCGCCTCCCGCGTTCAAGTGATTCTCCTGCCTCAGCCTCCCAAGTAGCTGGGATTACAGGTGCCTGCCACCATGTCCAGCTAATTTTTTGTATTTTTAGTAGAGACGGGGTTTCACCATGTTGGTCAGGCTAGTGTTGAACTCCTGACCTCAGGTGATCTGCCTGCCTTGGCCTCCCAAAGTGCTGGGATTACAGGCATGAGCCACCGCACCCAGACTTTAATTCAGTCTTTATCAATCCTGCAACTCCAGGCAAGAGCTCTGCTTTAGTTCTCTCGCTTTTGGAAAATCAGCCAATCCCTAAACTGCTCGCTTCCCCCAAGTGTGACATATTAATAAATTGGCTTTTGGTTTTGCTCAGAGGGACTGTGTTCTCCAAGCACGGTTTTCCCTTAGCAAGTAAGAAATTCAACTTTGTAATAGATATTATGAAAGGTGTAGTCACTTCCCCTGACAATCTTCAAATGATTCTGACCTCTGCCTTCATGTTTTTTCCAGAGTTGAAATGTAGTGCAGAATCACCTAGACAGCCTCCAAGCCAAACCCATCTTCCTTTCCTGATTTTGATTCAATGGACTCACTTTACACTCCCTTATGGTAGCTGCCCAGGGTTGGTCTCAGCACCTATCTCTTTACATGGCAAACCTTGTGTTGGTACATGGAGAAATGAGAGAAATAAGGACAATATTCATAAATCAGTTAAAGTTTATTGAGGTAAATAAAAATGATCCCCAGAGTGTGTAATATAAGGGGTTATTTTCTGGAAAAATTCTATGAAACCATCACATTTACAAGGTATTGAAAGTTAAGCATTGAATACAAAATTCAAGGGATTTGTTGAAAGAAAATGTTTTTTCTTAAAGCATAACTTAAAACTGTGCATTGTTTTGTAAGTAGAAAATGTCCTTAAAAGCATTTAGAGAAATTGGACTTTATCAAAATTAAAAACTTTTGCTCAGTGAAAGATTCTGTTAAAAGAATGAAAAGGCAAGCAACAGACTGGGAGAAAAAATATATTTAACAAAAATCTTGTATCTAGAATATGCAATTTTGAAATAACTTTCAAAATTCAACATTAATTCAAAAAAACTCATTTAGAAAATGGGCAAAAGATAGGAATAAATGTTTCACCAAAAAGGATATACAGATGGCAAATAAGCACATGAAAAGATGTTCATCACTAGCCATTAGAAAAATGCACATTAAAACCACAATGAGATATCACCACACACCTATCGGAATGGTTAAAATGAAACAGTGGCCCACCAAACGCTGGTGAGATTGCAGAGTACCTGGATCATTCACGCATCACTGGCAGGACGGTACCAATGACATAGGCATTCTGGAAAAGAGTTTAGTAGTTTCTTTTAAAGCTGAAAGTGGATGTGCCATAGAGCCCAGCCATTGTACTCATGGGTATATATCCTAGAGAAATGAAAACTTATTTTCACACAGAAACTGTTACATGAATGTTCAGTTTATTTGTAATAGCCTAATACTGGAAACTACCCGAATGTTCTTCAATAGGTTAATGGTTATAGAAACTGTGGTACATCCGTATTATGGAATACTAATTAGCAATAAAAAGAAATGGTCTGTTGGTACATATAATAATCTGTATGAACTTCTAGAAAATTATGCTGAATGAGAAAAGCCAATCTGAAAAAGTTACATACTACATGGTTTACTCATATAATAATTGCTAAATGACATAATTACAGCTCTGTGCCCCAAAATAATGATTCGGCCAATGATGGACTACATATATGATGGTGGTCCCATAAGATTATAATGGACTTGAAAAATTCCTGTCACCTACTGTCATCATAGCCATGGTATTGTCATAGTGCAATGCCTTTACTCACCTGTTTTTTGGCGATGGGGGTGTAAACACACCTACTGCTCTGCCAATCCTATGAAAGTCTAGCACATACAATTATGTAGTACAGTATATAATACTTGATAATGATAATAAAGAACTATGTTACTGCTTTCTGTATTTGCTACAGTATACTTTTGTGATTATTTCAGAGTGTACTCCTTGTACCTATAAAAAAAGGTAACTGTAAAACTGCCTCAGGCAAGGCCTTCAGAAGTTATTCCGGAAGGTCTTGTTATCATAGGAGATGACAGCTCCATGCACGCTATCGTGTATTGTGTATTGGACAGTATGTTCTAGTCTTTCACATTCACTCACCACTCACTCATGACTTACCTAAGGCAACTTCCAGTCCTGCAAGTTCCATTTATGGTAATTGCCCTCTACAGGTGTACAATTTTTTATCTTTTATATCATATTTTTACTGTACCTTTTCTATGTTTAAATATATTTAGATGCACAAATACTTACCATTGTGTTACAACTGCCTACAGTATTCTGCACAGTAACATATTATATAGGTTTGTATCCTGGAAGTAATAGGCTGTACATATACAGCCTAGATGTGTAGAAAACTATAGCATCTAGGATTGTGTATGCACACTCTATGATGTTCATGCAATGACAAAATCTCCAAATGACACATTTCTCAAAACATATTCTCGTTTTAAGTGACATATGACTGTGTATAAAGAGAGAGAACAGATTAGTAGTTGCCAGGGTTTAAGGATGAGGGTGGTGGGTGTGGCTATAAAGGGTAACACAAGGGCGTTTTGTGGTGAAGGAACTGGTTTCTATCTTGATTGTAGTGATGGATGCATGAATCTACACACATGCTGAAATTGCATAGAACTAAATACATACACACACAAGTGCATGTATAACTGGCAAAATCTGAATAAGCTCTATGGTTTGTACCAATGCGAATTTATAATAATATTGTACTATAGTTATGTAACATGTTAACACTGGGGTAAGGTTTATGCACCCAAAGGGCACACATGATCTTTCTGTCCATTTCTTCACAACTTCCTGTGAATCGATAATTATTTTATTTTATTTTATTTAGACGGAGGAGTCTTGCTTTGTCGCCCAGGCTGGAGTGCAGTGGCATGATCTGAACTCACTGCAACCTCTGCCTCCCGGGTTCAAGTGATTCTTCTGCCTCAGCCTCCCAAGTAGCTGGGATTACAGATGTGTGCCACCAGGCCCAGCTAAGTTTTTGTGTATTTTTAGTAGAGATGGGGTTTCACCATGTTGGCCAGACTGGTCTTGAACTCCTGACCTCAGGTGATCAGGTGGCCTTCCAAAGTGCTGGGATTACAGGCGTGAGCCACCCCACCCGGTGTATAATCATTTTAAAATAAGAAGCTAAACATTAATGATGTAGCTTGTTTCAAAGCCTGAGAAGTCATTTATAATTATTGGAAATTAATTAATCCATGTATAAAATGTGTTTGCTTTGGGCAAGTTATGATTCAGTAGCTTAAAAAAATAATCCATTACCTCTGTCAAAAAATACCACTCTGAAAAACTGAAAGATAGACATCAGCTGGTACAGATCTTTTAACATAGATCAAATATATTAGAAAATCAATTTTAAGAAAAATACACAGTTCAAGGTAATAGTATAAAATAAAATGTTATTATTTTTGTCTATCAAAAACTTAAAAGAAAATATTTTGATTTAGACATCTTGGTTGCCAAATATCTTCTCAGAAACCACTATCTGTTATTGTAAGATTGTATCTTTGCAAATTCAAAATTTTACTTTGAGGCAGAGTCTCCCTCTGTCACCCAGCCTGGTGTGCAGTGCCACAATCTCGGCTCACTGCAACCTCTGCCTCCCAGGTTCAAGCGATTCTCCTGCCTCAGCCTCCCGAGTAGTTGGGACTACAGGCGCGTGCCACCACGCATGGCTAATTTTTTGTACTTTTAGTAGAGACAGGGTTTCACCATGTTAGCCAGGATGGTCTCTATCTCCTGACCTCGTGATCTACCCGCCTTGGCCTCCCAAAGTGCTGGGATTACAGGCATGAGCCACCGCACCCAGCCCAAAAATTTTAAATATTTTATTTTTTGTTTGATTTTTATTCCAATTTAGTTTTTTTTAAACGTAGTTTAAAAAATAGTTTTTATTAAAATTCAAAAATCAGGAAACCGCTGCTCTATCTAGTGCATGTAAAATATAATTTTTTTTTTTTTTTGAGACGGAGTCTTGCTCTGTTGCCCAGGCTGGAGTGCAGTGGCACGATCTCGGCTCACTGCAAGCTCCGCCTCCTGGGTTCATGCCATTCTTCTGCCTCAGCCTCCCGCATAGCTGGGACTACAGGCGCCTGCCACCATGCCTGGCTAATTTTTTTTATATATATATTTTTTAGTACAGATGGGGTTTCACCATGTTAGCTAGGATGGTCTCAATCTCCTGACCTCGTGATCTGCCCGGATTGGCCTCCCAAAGTGCTGGGATTACAGGCGTGAGCCACCACGCCCGGCCAAAATATAATTTTTTTTTTCTTTGAGATGAAGTCTTACTCTTGTTGCCCAGGCTGGAGTGCAATGGCACGATCTCGGCTCACTGCAACCTCCGCCTCCCGGGTTCAAGCGATTCTCCTGCCTCAGTCTCCCAAGTAGCTGGGATTACAGATGCCTGCCACTGCGCCTGGCTAATTTTTGTATTTTTAGTAGAGATGGTGTTTCACCATGTTGGCCAGGATGGTCTCAAACTCCTGACCTCAGGGGATCTGCTCACCTTGGCTTCCCAAAGTGCTGGGATTACAGGCGTGAGCCACCATGCCCAGCCTATAATTTTTTATTAAAATACTTGATTAATAATGTGAGAAATACATTTGCTATAATGAACAGGGTACAGCTGGGTTTAAATTTTATTTTTATGTACATGGAATTCTGTTGAAAGGAGAAATAAAAATGTCGGTTCTTATCACACAGACAGCGTGATGAAATGATACACATTTTTCTACTTCTCCTTGTGTTTTTGGTTAGAATTTCTAAACGCTTGTCTTTTCTTGGGCCAAAACAGAATTGCCTCGAAAAATTCCGTGCTGACAGATTTTCCAGCGGTGGCTTGAGTTTCAGTGTGGCAAGTGGAATTGATTTCTGTTCCACAATTAAAATGTCACAGTTAAGAAAATTGTGACATGAGCGCCGTGGCTCACATCTGTAATCACAGCACTTTGGGAGGCCAAGGGGGGTGGATCACGAGGTCAGGAGATCAAGACCATCCTGGCTAACACGGTGAAACCCCATCTCCACTAAAAATACAGAAAATTAATGGGGTATGGTGGCGGGCGCCTGTAGTCCCAGCTACCCGGGAGGCTGAGGCAGGAGAATCGCTTGAACCCAGGAGGCGGAGGTTGCAGTGAGCTGAGATCACACCACTGAACTCCAGCCTCGGCGACAGAGTGAGACTGTCTCGACAACAACAAAAAAAATAGGAACACAAGCATGTCCTAAGGAATTCTTTGAGCCTAGTTGTTGTTTCTTATGTTTTGTTTTTCAAAATGAAACCACATTAATGTATAAATTTGAAATTAGTTTTCCTATCTATGATATATTTTGTAATTATGAAAATTTTAGGGTGCCATACATTTATTTTAAACTGTTTATTTTCCAGCAGAATTTTTGGGTCCCAGTGTTTTGTAGACTTTATTTATTTAGGATGCTCATCGTCCTCACGTCTCCTATCTGAAAGCACCAGTAATCATCTTAGTGTCAGCTTCTAGTTAAAATTTCCCCATAATCCACTCACCAGAACTTGTTGCATGACTTCTAGTCCTTCTCGGAGAATGCTGAATATCAAAAGCCATAAAGCTCACTGGTAAAACCATGCCTTTTTCTGTTCCTCTTCTTTAGAGAACTTTCTCCTCTGGTTGTTCTGTGTGTGCAAAACTTGTGTATCAAATCTTATTGTCACTCAACCAGTATTTTTAAATACGCCTCAGTCATCTCGAACAGAGTAATATAATGTACTAAAATTACTAAATTTATCGCTTAGGTTAATATTCCAGGCAACATGCAAATTGATATATTCACATGTACCTCAGGCCTGGAAAACAAGTTCCAGCTTAAACCTTAAAAAGAAATCTCATAAATTTTAATTGTACTTTCTATTAACATGTAATTAGCTTTCTTGATATTTCTGGAGCTGAAGGGGTATGTGATTATGGATTTGCTATAGGGAGACTTGTGTGTTTTCACACAGATAAGCCATATGGCCAAGAAGCCTTCGTCGTTTACTGTATGTTAGAATCAGATGAATTTAATTGAAAAGCACAGTTATCTAGGAGCTTTGACAATTACTTGGAATTTATTTAGTGGCTCAACTCTGGCCTTCATAGATGTTACATAGCCATGGTAAATGTTTGCAATAAACTCAGCAGCATATATTTCTGGGTGATGAGGACAGCCCATTAGTGGAAGACTCAGGATCATTTTCTATGACAACTCTAGAGACTTAACCAATTTCAGCCAATGCTTTCTTAAGAATGTGCTTATACTCCCTTGGCGTGGGAGATGCCTTTAGGTGATGCATTCAAAAATTTTTTAATAGTTATATATTTATGTTAATGTTTATTACAATTAACATAATTGTAAACCCACGATTTCATGTATATTATTTCTTAAGGTAAATAAAGAAAAAACTGTAAATTTACTTAAATAAATTATTACATAAATAAAACTACATAATATTGGCCGGGCGCGGTGGCTCACGCCTGTAATCCCAGCACTTTGGGAGGCTGAGGTGGGTGGATCACGAGGTCAGGAGATCGAGACCATCCTGGCTAACATGGTGAAACCCCATCTCTACTAAATAAACAAAAAAATTATCCAGTCGTGGTAGCGGGCCCCTGTAGTCCCAGCTACGCGGGAGGCTGAGGCAGGAGAATGGCATGAACCCAGGAGGTGGAGCTTGCATTGAGCCGAGATCATGCCACTGCACTCCAGACTGGGCAACTGAGCGAGACTCCATCTCAAAAAAAACCAAAAACAAACTACATAATATGTTAACATTATGTGAAAATGGCAAAAAAATTTTGAAGAACTTTTTTGAGGGAATGAATTTTGTGAAATGATGTTTAAGACGTGGAGAAGAGTGTTAACACTAGAAGGAGGCAGAAGAAAACAGGAAATATACTAACGCTTATTACTATAGGTACCATTTTATTGATGGTTATCTCATTTAAACAACTTCAAACATATGAAGTAGGTATTATTACCATAATTTGCAGGTGATAAACTCTTAAGTAAGTAGTGGAGTCAGAATTCAAACACAAGTCTCTCTGCTTCCAAAGCCCATACATTTTTCTCCTCAAAGAAAGAGTAATAGAGAATCAGGCCAAATAGACATTTAGGAAGCTGTGTTTGATTTCTGGGTCTGGCACTGACAGAATAGTTTATTAACAAATTGTTGCCTCCTATTTTTCATCTTTAATGGGCACAAGGACTGACCACTTGTAGTTTGCTTTGCAAATGCCAGAAGCCAATACCTGTAATATATACAGAGGTTTTCAAGTGAAAGATAAAGGCCAATTACTATATTATTATTTAAAAATTTTTAATTTAGCTCAGTAGTTCATCAGATCAAAGTATATTTATTAAAATATGCAGGTGTTTTGGTGAAACCCCGCCTCTACTAAAAATACAAAAAAAATTAGCCAGGTGTGGTGACAGGTGCCTGTAGTCCCAGCTACTCGGGAGGCTGAGGCAGGAGAATGGCGTGAACCTGGGAGGCAGAGCTTGCAGTGAGCCGAGATCGCGCCACTGCACTCCAGCCCAGGCGACAGAGAGACTTCGTCTCAAAAAAAAGGTGTTTTATAAAAATAAACAGGTGTTTATGGGCAGTGTCATTCTAACTTTATTTTGTTGTTTTGGTCAACAATACGGTTCTTTGAACTTAATTAGAAGATTTATGTTGGGGAAGACTCAATAGCAATTAATCACAAAAACCTGGCAATAAATAGAAATGTGGATGAGGAAGAAAAGCAGTATCAATTTTAAAAATTACTCTTAATAAAGTCTAGTTCAAAACTCCTCTTCATCACTTCTCTCAGAAAAGAGCCATACATTTCCAGTACAAGTGAGAGCCTTAATTTTTCAATATATTCATTATATTAGTCTGTTCTCGTCTGTAATAAAGACATATTTGAGACTGGGTAACTTCATTGACTCACAGTTCAGCCTGGCTGGGTAGGCCTCAGGAAACTTACAATCATGGCAGAAAGGGGAAGCAAATACGTCCTTCTTCACATGGCGGCAGGAAGGAGAAGTGCAGAGCAAAGAGGAGGAAAGACCCTTATAAAACCGTCAGATCTGGTGAGAACTCAATCACTGTCATGAGAACAGCATGAGGATAACCGCCCCCATGATTCAATTACCTCCCACCAGGTCCCTTGCAGGACACATGGGGATTATGGAATTATAATTCCAGATAAGATTTGTGTGGGGACACAGGCAAACCATATCCCTCATTATAGACATGCCAGTGAAATTGAGGTGTTCTTCCTCTTCTCCCTCAGGCCTCCAACAAGAACCGTTCCACACATTCCCAAACACTTTCACATGCACCACACATACACATACCACAAATGCATAGAGAACATGTACTCCTCACACACACTACACCTATATAACTCACACACACAAACCCTACACATACAACTCACACATGCAGCAAACACACACATACACACAACACTCTACTGACACCCACACACACCGTTTGTGCCACACAAATGTACACACCACTCCATATATACCACATCACACACCAAAGGCACTATACACATACACACACTACTCCACACACCACACCTTGAACAGGTACCACACATATACCACAGGCACCACACAAATGCACATACCACTCCCAATACACTCCCACATACTCACACCACCACCATCCATATGTACAACCCCACACAGTCAGGCCTTAGAAACCAGGAAATGAGAGAAATAAGATTGCCTATTGACATTTAAAATCTTAAACCTATGTTTAATAAATCAAAGTTGAAGTACACTAAATTGCCTTAAAGCTCTGTTTTCAAAATGCAGGACAGTTTATGAGTAACCTGGGATGCTTACTAAAAATATAATAATGGCCCTGCCCCAAATTTGAAGTAGAATCCCCAGGGAAGAACTTGACATCTGTGTGTTTAATGCACCTCTTAGGTAACCCTTTTTGAGAAAGGATGATTCCCTAGTAAGACTTGTTTGTCACTTGAGTGGGGCAGGGATGGATTTTCCTGACACTGATGACACTTCAGGCCCCACAAGTCCTAGGCCCCTGATATTCAAAACATCTGTGAATAATATCTACATCATACATTTGAAGAAGGTGTTCTCTCGGGTAGTAGGAGGGGACAGCAGCCTCTGTCCCAACCTTGGGGTAAGGGATCCCTTCTAAACGGAGTGAGGTCAGTCCTGGGGCTGAGGGCAGGGCTCCTGCTACCAGGGCTACCTCCACTTTCACCTCCATCAGCAGAAACCTGACCCTGGTCACGTGGAAATATGCTGGTGCTATTTGACCCCTAGGAAATGATCTGGACCAGAGACTGAAACACAGTTTGGAGGCTGCTGGGACCACTGCCTCCCTGCAGGACTGCTGTTCTTACTGGAGCAACTGCAGTAGCAGAGGGCCTTGCAGGTGACATCAAAGTTATGGGCTTCTCCATGGGACCCTTGCCCTGTTATTTGTCCCCTAGTGCCTGAGGAAGAAACAAGGGAGGAAGAAACAGATGTGGCATTACAAAACAACTTGAGAAGCTAAACTTCTCTAAACCTCTATAAAAAAAGACAAAAGACTGAAATATCTTTCTATTCTCTCTATAGAAAAAATTGTAATTGTATGAATAAGGGATCAAAAAATGTAGTAAAAATATTACATAGTGCATTAAGCAGTTAGTTAATATTAATATTCATGCAAATATATGATTTCTCTAGGTTTTGTGATGCTTTTGGTATTTATTAGTCCTCTACATTTGTAAATGTTAGTGATTTGTCATTCTAAATTAATGACCACTTTTATACCAAATTTTGTATTCATGTTTTTCAGAGAGATCCAAGTTATATAAACTTCAGTGCCAACCAAACCTGGATCTATCAATGGAATTATAGAAAATAAACCATCACACCAACATTGCCAAATTTTATTAATGAACTCTTTATCTCGGAGTTGCTGCTTTGCCCAGCTATGCCAGTTTCCTGCTTACTTCTCAGAGATACCAATTGTGTAGATTGAAACCTGTGTCTGTCAGTCAGAATCAGATTCCACTAAATATCTAAATCATATTCCACGATCATCAGCCGCTTCTTGATGACTTGGCTTTCCATATAGATTTTTAAGAAGAGAGGATGTGCTGATCAGTTCTAGTTTCATTGGCTGACGTGTGATGCACATTAAGAACCTGGTTTATTTATCAGTCCCTTGTGATCTGTTAGTGTGAATGTATGCTTTGGAAAGTAAGTCACTCTGGGACAGAAAATCAAACTTTTAAACTAGAAAAACTACTGAGAGGCAGATGCTGGACCCTGATGTATGCACCAAGGCAAACATTTCCTATGGAGAAGCGTTCATTGTACCAACTGCTAAAGGCTCACATCTGAGTACCTCTCAGGGCATTGCTTGCTGCTGATGAAAGCTGCCTCACCCGAGTTTACAAATACTCACTAGGGGTAGATAACATCCAATGACTGCTGAATGCGGGAGATTAGTGGAGGCTTGGCCTTTCTTGTCTAATCCAAAATAACTCTGAAGACCCATTCAGAGTTATGGAGTTATATAGCTCCATAGCTCCCTGTGAAATCTTGTGAGGCTTGTTGCTACTGCACTGAAATTCTATCCAATCCTGCCTCTCTCCCTCCCTTATAGGTGCTTGTCCTAAGAGCATTTCCCAATAAGATTACTGCAAGCAAATTTCTGTTTCTTAAACTTTTTCTTGAGAACCTTGACTAAAACTGTAATATACATTCATTATTTTTTACTTTGAAATGTGACTTGTCATTTAAATTAGTGTTTGAACTTCAGATTTCCATCTTGTCTTTATTAATGATGCCAACAAAATAATATGTCCCATTCATGCAGTCAAAAAACTGCTAATCTGAAATCTAGTTACACAATCCTTTAGGTTTAAAGTGTATGGTTAAAGGCACAAATGCATGAATGACTAGTAGAATCATCAATGCCTGTTAACATACTACAAGTGACATATTACCAAGTTTCTTGACAGTCTGGTCTAAATAGTTTCTCTTATAGTTTATTTAGAAATTCTAGTTTAGACATTGAGATATTACATAAAATTTAACTCAAGGAAGGCCGATATATATGTGTGTATATATATATATATATATATATATATATATATATATATATATTTTTTAGATGTAGTCTCTGTCACTCAGGCTGGAGTGCAGTAGTGTGATCTTGGCTCACTGAAACCTCTGCTGCCCGAGTTCAAGCGATTCTCGTGCCCCAGCCTCCCAGGTAGCTGGGACTACAGGTGTGCACCACCATGCTTGGCTAATTTTTTTGTATTTTTAGTAGAGACGAGGTTTCACCACGTTGGCCAGGCTGGTCTGGAACTCCTAACCTCAAATGACCCACCATCCTTGGCCTCTGAAAGTGCTAGGATTACGGGCATGAGCCACCGTGCCTGGCCAGGCTGTTGTATTTCAGTGTTCTTTTCAACCAAAAGCAGCGAGTACCTCTTGTGAAAACAAACATAGTGATGGCTTACAGTGGTGGTGGCTTTTGGGGTTGTCAGATGTCCAATATCTTTGGGAGGAGTTATATGACTCAAAAAATCTAAAACTACTTCTACCTTTGAATGAAGGAAATCATGAGAGAAATAATATTTCTGTGGTTTTGTAGATTAAAATCCAGGTTGCTTCTGCTTCATAAGCTAAGAAAACCTGTGCAAAGAAAACATTAAGTTATCTTTATCCAGGGCATAGATCACGCAGTTGCTAGCCAATTCCCTCTTACCTCTCTTATGTCAAAGTGATTTGTGGATTTTTTTCCAAAGACTCTGTTGTTAATCAAAGTGAGAATAATGCCATTTCTCCTTAGGCAAATTGTGTGTATTGCCAAACCTACTACTGCTTATTTTAATTTGTGGAAATCATAACTGACCCATTGTGTATGTGCCAGTTGAGAAATATGCTACATCTGACCTATTTATGGGACTGATTAGAGGCCAGAAAAAAGGCTTATGAAATTCCATTCTGAGGGCAAAATTTCTCTCAAAAAATTTTTTTGAAACTCATCTCTTTATTTAAATGTGAGGGCCATTTAGACGTTGGCTGGAACAAAATTTTTCTTATCTTGAAACTATATTTTTAAGGAAGCAGTAGTAGATATTTTCAGTATGCTTTGTTTTGTGAAAAACTGGAACTATCAACTGTATAGAAGTAGAATTACTGTGGAATATTTAAATGGACAAGAAAAATTTCAAACAATATAAAATATATCAATCTTATTAAAGACAGCATATCCTGATGGGAGATAGAAATATAATTTGACTAAGAGATTACAAGGTAGTTAAACAATTTCAGTTTTCTTTAATTGTGGGAGACATGAAAATATCTTCTGTTATTCAAAGAAATGCTATGACATATTAAAATACACATTATTATATACATTAATGCACCAAAGCATTAAAATGTCAAAGTAATTGTCACACACACATAAGATTGTATATGTCCCATTCTCCAAGATGTGTGGTACACTTCAAGGATAGGCTCCAGTTCATCAAAAACAGTGTGGCAAATCTGAAAATTATGTCACCTGAGATAACCTTTCTTGAGGAAATTCATTCTTCAGTGTCCCTTGATTCTAACTTAACGCTGGCACCTCATGTTATTGTCCTCAGTTTACTCATGGCTCTGCTTCCAATTTGAGGATTAGCTCTCTGGGTTCTTTTGGCAGTTCTTCTTGGACTGGTAGTATAACCATGCCTCCTTTGGGCTTTTCCCCAGGGATTTAGGCTTCTATTTCCTCCCTGCTCTATCTCTATACACCTGCACATACATATCTGTGTGCTGGCCTTCACGGCAGCTTTAGCCGTAAGGTCCAGACTTACCCTATTTTTGTTTTAAACTCAGAGGGATGAACCAGAAAAATCATACTCCTTTCTCAATCCTGGGTCTACTTCCACTACTCATCTTCATTTCTCTTGTTTGGCTGTCTAAATGCATGTTTCTAAGGAGACATGGGGGAGGTGTGGAGAATATATTTGTGTATTTATGTGTTTTGGAGGACAAATTATATAATTCAGTCATTTCAAAGAGAGATGTTGTTCTGCCAGTTACCAGTTAGTTCCTACCCAACTTTGAAAACCCACTTAGGTCTCCTTAAACTGTTCAAATGTAGATAGTAGAGCATTAGGATAAGGAAAAATATAGAAATATATCCAAGCAGAGGAGTTTGCTCATTTTCAGAAGAATAAAATATGATTATCATTGTTGTATATATATATCGTTGGACACACTTTTTTTTAATACCTATTTAATACATCAGAGGAAATGATATTTGCTTTGCAAAAAAACACATCTATATGTCAATGAAAATGAAAATTCAGAGTCACAAATTTGGTCAAAGTGATACAGTAGTCAGTGCTTTTAAAGACTTTAAAAGTGGCCTTCAAGCAAAATCTGACACAAAAACGAAAAATGTGGAGCTGCTTTGATGGTGATCATGGTTGTGGGGTGGCAGTGGGATTGAGAGAAGGCCTAACTGCCACCTCCAGTAACGGCAGCTAAGTCACCCCTTCAGAGAGCTGAATCCTCTTCAGATTGTCACTTGAAAACTGTATTAATCCAACCTTTTCATTTCACAGAAAAGGAATCTGAGGCATAGGGTTTAAGTGACATCACCAGAAATTCCCAGGTAATTTGTGGCAGAGACTTCTTAAATCCTGCTTTCCTCATTAACAGACTAGGAGTTCTTGCATCAAGACACATCAATCTGTGTACATATTGGTCATAATATAAATATTGCATATTATTAGGTACTATGATTATATATGAATTTTATGGAGAAACAGTGTTTTCAAATTGTCTCTCAGTTTCCAAACAATTTACGAACTCTTGATTTCTGAACCATTTGAGTAATTTAAAGTAGCCTAGCCCATCTAGATATTTGATCAAAAATACTCCAGGATCTGGAGTCTCATTTACTGTAGTTCTGAATTAAATCATTCCATGGATGGTAAAGAAAATATAAATAGCCCCAAAGAGCTTCTACATTTCTTCAAAGCTTAAGTTGGCTGCTGCTTGGCAATTTTAAGCTGATAAAGAATAAAGGCCACCCTATTTTAAGCTTTTTATCCAGTTAGCTGTTTGAAATGATTTCACAGTTCAGGCAGGGAGGCGAGCTGGGTAAACATATTGTTCACAAATAAGTTCTGTAGAATCCAATGTGGAAATGGAAGAAGGTAGGAGAATATTTGGCCTTATGACAACTGTGGAATTTGAGTCAAAAATAAAAGTATGCTGGTAATTCCCCATTGCTCAGGGAGTGCCTGCCCAACCCTGGAAGTTATTTCTTTGTGTTCTGTTTTTAGAGGTTTCTAGCTCTGTTCTAAAAAGGAAAATATTGAATGCCATAGTGGGGCACTGAGTCCATCTTGAAAAAGAAGAAGAGCGTAACTCTATAATCTTTCTTGCTAGTCACTTCCGGTTGCCCGTTTTTGCCTCTGGGAAAAAAATGACAGATGCATGGATTTTCTTTCTTGTGGAATGGTTTCTTGCTTGCAGACTCCTTAAAGCAGAGAGGACACATTCATATTTGGGTTCCATGTTGTTGGTTCTCTGTGCAAATTAATTCTCAAGTCTAATAGCATATTCCCTTTATGATTTCTATGAAATCGTTATCCCTGCCTTGATTCACTGACTCATTTAATGCTATCAAGATGTAAACTCTTTGAGAAGAACATCCTCCTATCTGAGTATGCAGGTTTAATTTTACTGTCACAGCACACGTGTACAAAGTCAGATACAACTGGGAGAGTCATTGGCCCTCAAGGTAGTCATTAGTCCATTGTAGGTAAGAGTAGGGCAAGATGGGAGGTAGTCGAAATTATTATTAGGGGTGAGGTATTGCATCACTGCAGACGTTATAAAATGCTTCCTATGTGGAAGGGTGTAAACCTAAGGTGCAAAGTCCATGGACACTGAAAAGTGGCTGGGCTGGTTTAACAAGATGGGGCAGTGGGAAGAATGCACAGATCGTATTTAATCTCTCCTTTTATTTCCATTTCTCCCTAGATATCAACTCTTTCCTAACTACCCCACTCCTTTCACCTTTAGGAATTTCCCTTTTATATTCTACCTGATAGACATTGGACTCCAGGCGACCAATCTTCCCCTTTTATATCTTTAGTTAACTCTTACCTGCCCTGTCCTCTGCCAGGAAAATATTAAACTATTTTGGGTTAAAGTGCTTAAGTGCAGCAGTGCTGAAGTATAAGCTGAATAGGCTTTAGAATCAGGCCTGGGTTCTGTGATTTCCCTTGTATTTCCTATGTGGCTTTAGGCAAGTTATTTGAACTATCTGAGTTTCAAATTATCAGTAAAACATGGATAATAATGTATAGCTAATAGAGTCATTTTGAAGATTAAGTGAGATAAGATATGTAAAGGAGCTAGTATCCAAAAACTTAGTTTCTTTTTTTTCCTTTCCATTTTACTACCAATACTACCCAAAATTTATAGATTATCAGAAGTTTTAAATATCTGAAGTATCTAATGGTGGAAATTTTGAACATGAAAGACATCAATGAAGTGATTTCCAAGGAAAATTCCTTTCTGAGAGCTTTTCAATGATGTATTTGAGTCTATTTGTGTGTTAAGGAGTATGTGTAGGCACAGAGAGTATGTTGACTATCTTCTGATTAAGCCTTCATTTTTCCATGCTTGCCTTTGCCCCAGGATGATGACTCATTTATAATCTTTATCACCTGGCTCCTGCACCCTCTGGCTTTTAATTAGGCTGAGCCTTTAGAGAACCACTGCAAAAGATCTAGAGGTTTTTATTTCCCTTGATAGCTTATGGGAAGTTTGCCTAAGGTGGCACTGCTGCTTGAGGCAATCAAGGTTCCCATGTCCTCCTGCTTTTGGTGTGCTGGAAAACAGGGGAAGGAAAGAGACTCTGCCAGATCCCCTAGGGCTGCTGTGCTCTCCTTGGAAGGTCGCTTACCCTTTCAAGGTGAACTTCTCCGCATGGCTCTCTCCCAGTTTCAATAACTTCTCCTTCCCCGTGTCCTTTTGGACTTAGGGGTGTTAACTCCTTACCAACTTAGCATTCTTACACTACCCATTGTGATTCTCCTACACCCACACCTCTGTAAATAGTCGTTTTGTAAATACATCCTACTCAAATTATCCTAATTTGAGTGTGCTATCTGTTCTGTATTGGAATCCTGATTTATACACAACATAAACAGAGTGGAATCAAAAAAGAGGACTCATTCCTGTAATGCAAGTTAACAAGGTTAGTAAGTCAGGCTTCCAAAATTTATTGTTATGTTTTCTAGGACATGTTTTGATTTGAGGTGTGTCTGAATAACAATCGTCATTGTTTAAATCTCCTGTATGATCTTGCTGAATGCTTAATGAATGTTACTTGGAAGGCAGGATCCAAAATCATGAGAGAAAGATGAGAAAATAGCCACAGGAGGAAAACAGATGTATGGAGTGCACATTCATGAAGATATCCAAATACAGTTGTTGAAATAAATTTGGATTTTTTTTTTTTTTACACAATTGTGCTCTTAATTATGATGAATTTCTCTTCAATTTTTCTGACCTCAGTGCTTTATCTGGGTTATAGATTTTCCTTAAACCCCTTAGTCTGCATACTGGAAAAGTTGCACTTCAGACTACTGGAAACTAAACGAATAGTAGGAAGACATCATCTACTAATTCTATGAGTCCTCTTCTTCCTGTTGCACCTGGCTCTTTTAGATTTGGTTTTGAAGAGATTTGATGAGGCAAAATTAGACAGAAAAAGAAATTTCATGAACATTTAGGAGCCCGGAATGATGGTGGCATTGATCTAAGGCCATACCAGGTGTGGTCTCTTTTTGGCCCAATCTTAAAAACCCAGCCTTCAGACATAACTTTTTTTTTTTTTTAATATGAAAAGAGAGTCCAAACAAGAAACTTTTATTAGACTAAAGAAGAATTCTTATTTTTTAACTCTCTTGGCATTTTTGTTTTCCTTTAACAAAAGACTAAAGAATGTGGCAAAGCAACATTGAAAGTACCAATTTTTCCTCTTCCCAAGGCTTGAAAACTTTACTCTAATTTGAACTTTAAATACCTTTTCTACTTCATATTACTCATTTGACAGCAATTGTTTTAAGAGACGGATTCCTCTTTCCTGGCATCTTCTCTTTGGTTAACATAATAATATACTTAAACCATGCATGTTTCACAGGGAATTGGCAACATTTTAGATATTTGCTGTTTGATTGGTGCTGCATTAACTTAGAGTATAACAAGCCTAGTGATGGATGTACAAGTGTCTACACTTATTAAACTTTGTGTTTGCAGAGCAAATAAGTGCAGTTATGATACATATGTGAACACAGAAGGACAGAATTAGCTTTTTTACTTTGTGGCCAGTAATACAAAATAATTCAAAGAGAAAAGATTCGTTTCTACATGGCTCCTCAGAAATGTTTGTTTTATAATATAACATAATACGTGTTAAAACAGTATGATCTCAGCCACTGTTTTTTTTTAACTGAATATTTATTTCCCAAAACTATTTGCTTACCTTCCCACAAAATTATTCTCAATCTTATATTTACTGGGGAAGAGCTAATTATTTCCTTTACTTAATTTAAGAAAAATCTTCTATGTAGACATATTATATCCTGATGTTTAAAAAATCCTTTAACAAGGTCTTTAACAAGAAGGTATATATTTTGGACTTCAGGTGGACATTTTGTAGTACACAGAAATTTGACTTAAATATTTGGTGTTAATCTGGGTTGTACTAGGACCAAAGTGATCCATGGGAAGAGGTATATCAGTTGTTTTTGTTGTTGTTGTTTTGTTTTTTGTTTTTTTTTTTAAACTTAAGCTCGTACTTTGTAACAAGAGGATTTTCTGTTTGTTTAGTTTTGTTTTTTAAGACAGGGTCACTCTGTCACCCGGGAGTGCAGTGGCATGATCACGGCTCATTGCAATGCCCTAGAAGCGATCCTCTCACCTCAGCCTCCTGAGTAGCTGGGACAGCAGGCATGCACCACCACACCTGGCTAATTTTTGTACTTTTTGTAGAGATGGGGTTTTGCCTTGTTGCCTAGGCTGTTCTCAAACTCCTGAGCTCAAGCGATACTCCCACCTAGGCCTCCCGAAGTGCTGGGATTGCAGGTGTGAGCCACTGTGCCTGGCCAAGAGTATTTTAAAAATCTTAATAATGATAACAAAGGAGGTGATACATTTTCTTGATAGTAATTCTTTTATGGATAAATGTTAACTGTAGAGTTCTTTACGGATCAATATGTGGATGACGCAGTTATCAATTTCTTTAACAAAATATGCAGTGGGAACCTATTGTGGGGGCAGTGAGAGATAAGACAATAAATCAGATAGCATGTGCTGTGTGAGTAGGCACAAAAGAAGATGGGATATGAGCATTTCTAAGTTAAACCTGCTGAAGAGCACAATTCTCACAACTTAATAATTTAGGAATGGAACCATCAGGAAGTGAAGAGGCATGGAAAAGGAACAGAAGCACAGGCATCAGTACAGTACTGTTTGACAAAACATGTCACAATTAATTGTCATGATGTTTGAAAAGCCTATTATTAATTCTGAAAATTAATAATGTACGTATTAAACTATATGAAGGTCGTAAAAAGGTATACCGTGAAAATAAATTCTCTTGTTACCCCAATCCTGTATTCCCATTTACTTTCTCAAAGATAACCATGGTTACGGTTTTTTCTTTCTTTCTTATGTTAAACATAATTTTTTCATCAGAATACCTTCCTCTGAGACATTTTTTGGTTTTATACTGAGCAGGGGGTCTAACTCTCAGGAGATCCCTCCTCATCAAAAGTTAGTGCTTGGTCACTCTAGAAACTCTAGGGAGGCAAGGTCAGATACCTTGTGTGAGAAGTCTCTAGAAGATAATGTTTCTAATGGTTCCGTTTCAAATCAAATGACCTTGGAAAAAGCTCTGAGGATCTTTTTCTTTCTGGAAAGGGACTAGGCTTTGAACTTGGATTTAGGACCAGTACTAACCTATAATCTTAATTTGGATCTCAAGGATTTATTATGGTTTACATGCATAGTTCTGAATGCAGTTTAACTCTCAAGGCACATATGGTTACAGGATAAGTACAAACAGAAGAGCATTATATCTCTGTCTGGCTTATTTCCCAGCTAAATTTGAATGACAACAGTCAGCACAAGTCTTGACTTGTTCTGTATTAGTTATCCTGTACAATGTATTCTCTTTGAGTAATAACTTCTTAAATAGTCAGAAATCTAGCATGATGTTTTTGATCAGTGTCCTTCAATTAGCTACTGTATGGCATGCTTAGTTGCATCATCCTTTCAGTCTGACCTTTGAGGTGATAGAAACTGGCAGTAAAAGATCAGATCTGTTTCCTGCTCACAAACACCTTTAAATCTCCTTAGGTAAAAGCTGATCAGTGATTAGAAATTATAACAGATAACAAATTGTGAGTTACTAGTAACTGGCTTTCAGTTACAATTCCTGATTCCTGTGGTATGGGGTGAGAAGGAGACTTCCTTTTCACTGTAGACATTTGGACAATGAAATTGTCGAATTGCGGAATTGGACTTTGCAAATATGTACAGTGAGTAGGAGTGAGTGACTTCCTTTTCATTGTACACATTTGCAAATTTCTTTTCTGCAATTCCAGGATTTCATCGTGCAAATGTGTACAATGAAAAGGAAGTCTCCTACTCACTCTACACCACTAACCTTCCGGCTCCTCCCAGGCCCAGAAACAACCACTGCTAATGGTTTCTTGTGCATTTTCCCAGAATTTTCTGTTTATGTAAAATATATAGATGATGTAATTCTACAAATATATAAGATAATTTCACATAAACAGAAATGTATGTAACATGTATTATATACAGTGTCCTGTATCTTGCCATTTTTACTTAATATTTTATTTTGGAGATTTTTTTTGTCCATGTCACACTTGGATCTATTTCATTCTTTTTAGCAGTGGTATAATACTAATGTATTTACTTAACCAGTTTTTTAGCTATGGACATCCATATTTTATCTAATATTTGATTTACAGATTCTGAAGAATACCTGCACTTCCATTTTTGCTTACATATTTATTTTCTCCGTGAAATTGCTGAATGAGACGTGTGCAGTTAGAATTTTGACAGTCAATGTAGATATTGCCAAATTACCCTCCAAAGAAGCTGCACCATTTTTACTCAAACCAGCAGTTATGATAAGACCTATTTTTCCAGATTTATGCCAATATCATGTATTATCAACATTTTTCATCATTGTCATAGTAAAAGATAAAAAGTATACTTCATTTCTGTTTTACAATCAAATATATATAGTCAATTTGTCTTTTTTCTGTTTGAGTTATTGTTGTTACTTGCCTATTTTTCTAGTGGGTTGATGGACTGTTGTATATTAAGAAAATTGAAACATATTTAAATGTGTTTTAAATAAACTCTCACAGTGTGTTTTGTTTTTTTTTTTTGCCCTTCTAATTAATTTTTTTGCCAGTAAAAATTTGTAATGTTTATGAAAGCAAGTCATTTAATTATTTCTTTTATAAATTTCTGGACTTTATGCCTTGTTTAGAAAGGTCTTTACCATTCCAAGATCGTTTCCTCCAATTGCCCCATTGTTTTCATAGCATAGTTTTGGTTTCATATTTTATTTTAAAATATTTCATATTTTGGGAATTTATTTTTATGGAAAGGATTCAGTTTTTTTCACCCACACATGACTCACTATTTTCAGTCTCACTATTGATGTATCTCACCTTTTTCAGCTGATTTGGAAAGTGACATTTATCATATGCTAAATTTTCATACACATTTGGCTCTATTTGGGGATTGTACCCCGATGATCTCTTTGTTCTTGAAGAACTTTCATATTTTAATGCATGTTTTAACAACCAAAAGAACTAGTACTCCATCACTACTCTTCTTTCTTTTATGTCTATTCTAGCATGCTTAGATTCTTTTTTTTTTTTTTTTTAAGACGGGGTCTCACTATGTTGCCTAGGCTGGAGTGTAGTGGCGCCATCTCAGCTCACTTCAGCCTTGACCTTCCTCCCACCTCCACCTCCCACAGGCTTGCACCACCTCACCTGGCTAATATTTTTGTATTTTTAGTAGAGATGGGGTTTCGCTATGTTCCCCAGGCTGGTCTTGAACTCCTGAGCCCAAGTGATCCACCTGCCTTGCCCTTCCAAAGTGCTGGGATTACAGGTGTGAGCCACCACACCTAGCCATATTTTTATCTCTTTATTTTCTATTTTCCCCATATAATTCTAATGAGGTTCCAAAATATAAAATTTCACTTGTACTTTTGTTAGCAATCACATTGAATTTATGAAATAATTCAGAAATAATTAATTCAGGGAGATCTACAATCATTACAATATAGTGTCTTTAAATCCAAGAACAAGAAATATTTCTTATTTATTTCTTATTAGGTAGGATTTTCAGGTTTTCTTCACCTAGGTTTCATTTCAGAACATTTTATTTGTTTATTTCTATTATTTTATACTTGTGTAGCTTTTGCAAAGGGTAACATTTCTTCTTTTGCATTACACTTTTAAAAAATATGTGTAGGAAATCTATTGATTTTTCTGAAATTATTTTTGAAGTAGCCCCATTCATAAGTTCTCTTATGGCTTCTAATAATGTTTCCGTTGATTATTTTGTGTTTTTCAGGTAAATAGATTTGTTTTTGGTAATATGCATGATGCAAAAACTTTTGGGAAGTGACTTTGTTCTACAATTAATTGTAGTCATGACCAAGATTCCCATGGTCCTAATCTCTATGTTGTTGTGTTGTTGTTGTTTTTGAGACAGGGTCTTTTTCTGTCACTGAGGCTGGAGTGCAGTGGCATGATCATGGCTCACTGAAGCTTTGAACTCCTGGGCTCAAGCCATCCCCCCACCTCAGCCTAACTAATAGCTGGGACTATAGGTGTGTATCACCACACCTGAATATTTTCTTTTTTTTTGAGACGGAGTTTCGCTCTTGTTCCCCAGGCTGGAGTGCAATGGTGCGATCACGGCTCACCACAACCTCCACCTCCTAGGTTCAAGCAATTCTCTTGCCTCAGCCTCCTGAGTGGCTGGGATTACAGGCATGTGCCACCACACCCAGCTAATTTTTGTATTTTTAGTAGAGACGGCATTTCTCCATGTTGGTCAGGCTGGTGTTGAACTCCTGACCTCAGGTGATGTGCCCGCCTCGGCCTCCCAAAGTGCTGAGATTACAGGGTTTAGCCACCACACCCGGCCCACACCTGGCTATTATTTTTATAATTTTCTAGAAATGAGGTCTCATATGTTGATCAAGCTGGTCTTGAACTCCTGGGCCCAGGTGATCCTCCTGCCTCAACCTCCCAAGGTATTTGTTGCACTGCCTCCATCCAGGGAAAAATTTTTATCAGGCATCTATATCCCAACCCATTGATGGTGATGGGAATGGAAAGGCTCTGCCTAGAGACAAAGTTAAAATTCTTGTGCTACAGGTACTGTACAATTGGCCTCTAATAGTCAAAACAACCCCATCTGTATGTGCATGCACATACATATAGATGGATACATGTGTCTATATGCCTATGCATATACACATGTATAAACTTATAAATGTGTATACATAGCACTTTTAAATTTAAATTTAAATTTTGAACAAATAATATATCCGTATGGTTCAAAAATTTAAAAGTACAAAAGATATACAAAATAAAAGTACAAAAATCTCCTTTCCATCCCTGTTTCCAGATCCCAAATTTCTCTCATGGGAGTCAACCTATTTTATCAGTTGTTATTTACCCTTAATTCTATGCATATACAAGCAAATACACACATTTTTTTATTTTTCGCACAAATGATGGTTTTCTCTACACACTATTTCTATACTTTATTTAGGGATAGAGGTCCATGAATAGGAAAGATAAAGATATAATACCAAAAACGTTTGTGATTCTTTTCTTGATGAACAAATCTGTTTTCTTCAGGTGTTATTCACAGTTACCCTCTGACCAGAGATGTCAGACACAAATCCTAGGAGCTGGGACTGAAAGGCAAAGAAGCAAAGGGATAGAGTCGCTTTGCTCCACCTGCCTGACTGACTTGGTTATCTGGCTAATCTGGTCCCTGTTGCCCTCTTCCCTTTGGATTTCTTCTATGGGGCTCCTCATTTCCCCATTGAGTCAAAACAATGATCCATCAGTCTTGCACAGATGTGTCTGGATCCAGCTGTGGGCTTTGCCATGTCTCTATGCCAACTGGCATAAACAAGATGACCAGGACATGTTTATGACTGAATGTATGCATGCATTTTACAAGAGCTCCCTGCTGATTCAGTCCCAAATCGCTGCAGGATGCAACTACAGGAATTCAAAAAGACCACCTCACTATCTTAAACCAGAATACCTCTGTCATATGGAGCATTAGTTTTCTTTTAATTCCCTCCAACAATTACCTTGGTACATAATTTAGAAATAAACAGTCTTGTTTTAAAGTTTTATTTTATCTTTCATTGACACATAATAATTATACACATTTGTGGGGCACAGTGTGATGTTTCAATACGTGCACACAATGTATGTTGATCAAATTAGGGTAATCAGCATATCCATCACCTCAAGCATGTATCATTCCCTTGTAGTAAAAACATTCAAAATCCTCTCTTCTAGCTATTTGGAAATATAAAATATATTATTGTTAACTATAGTCACCCTATTGTGTAATGGAACATTAGAATTTATTGTCTTTTTTTTTTAATCGCATAGCAAATGAGTTTAATTCTACTTCATAGTTGAAAAACAGAATAATTTTTGTATGATGGAGTAACAACGTTTTAGGGACACATAAATAATTTAATTGAATTCCATGTGTGCAACATTATATGATTGAGAATACAGCGTTAGAATGCAACCTTTAAAGGCAAGGCATGATGGTGTACTTTTTTCTGCATTAAAAAAAGCATGCCTTTTAAAAAATAGCAGTTTATTAGGACATAATTTACATGCATATATTTTACAATTTAAAACGTGCAATTCAGTGGTTTTTAGTATACGTATAGAATTGTGCAACCATCACCATAATCAAATCTTAGAACGTTTTCATTGTCTTAAAAGAAAGCTTATACATTTTAGTAGTCACTTCTTACCAGATCCCCTACCACCCTCTCTACCCGGCTGCCTAGCCCTAGACAACCACTAATCTACTTCCTGTCTTTGTTGGACTGTCAGTTCTGGACATTCATATACATGGAATCATGTGACAACATATGGTCATTTGTAACTTTTATTTAGCATCTTTTTGAGATCGGTATATATTGCAGCATATATTAATACATGATTCTTTTTTGTTAAATAATATTTATTGTCAAATATTGTTAAATAATATTTTAATTTATTTTTGTTAAATAATATTTTATTTTGTGGATATGGATATACAATGCCACATTTGGCCATTCACCAGTTTTTGGACACTTGGACTGTTTCAACTTTTGACTATTAAGAATAACATTGCAGTAAACACTGGTGTATAAGTCTTTGTGTAAACGTGTTTTGAAATTTTTTATTTTTTTTTTTGAGACAGAGTCTTGCTCTGTTGCCCAGGCTGGGGTGCAGTGGCATAATCTTGGCTCACTGCGGCCTCAACCTCCAGGGTTAAACCAATCCTCCCACCTCAGCCTCCTAAGTAGCTGGGATTACAGACGTGCACCACCATACCTGGCTAATTTTTGTATTTTTAATAGAGACAGGGTTTCACCATGTTGGCCAGGCTGGTCTCAAACTCCCAACCTCAAGCAATCTGCCCACCTTGGCCTCCCAAAGTGCTGGGATTACAGGTGTGAGCCATCATGCCCGCCCTTCAAAATTTTATTGAGCATGTTATCTAGGAGTTAAATTGTTGGGTCATGTAGTAACTCCATTTTTTAACACTTTTAGGAACTGACATACTGTTTTCCAAAGTGACTATCATTTTACAGTCCCACCAGCAATGTATGGGAGTTCCAACTTCTCCACATCTTCATGAAAAATTTACTGACTGTTTTTAAAATTATAAGCATTCTATTGGTTGTGGAGTGGTATCTTGTTTTGACTCACATTTCCCTAGAGATAATTCATGTTGAACATCTTTTTGTGTCCTTAGCCTTTTGAATATGTTTTTAAGAAATGCCTACTAAAATTATTTGTGAATTTTAATTGGGATGTTTGTCTATTTATTACTAAGTTGTAAAAGGTCTTTATTTTTCTGGATACTAGGCCCTTATCAGATACATGATTTACAAATGTTTTCTCCCTTGTTTCCCTTTCTTCAGATATCATATGCAGCAAAAACATTTTTGAATTTGATGATGTCTAGTTTATCTATTTTTTTCTTCTGTTACTTGTGCTTTTGATGTTGTTTGTAGTTTTATCTCTATGATTCCTTTTGAATTATTTTTTCTGAACGATGTGAAGTGTCCAATTTTTTCTTTTGCCTATGTGTATCTACACAATTTTAAAACATGCAAATGAATATTCAACAAGTAAGTAATTGCGTTCTTTTTTTTCCCTATAGCTTATTGGGGTACGGGTGGTGTTTGGTTCCATGAGTAAGTTCTTTAGTGGTGATTTGTGAGATTTTGGTGCACCCATCAACTGAGCAGTATACACTGCACCCTATTTGTAGTCTTTTATCCCTTGCCCTCCTCAACCTTCCCCCCAAGTCCCCAAAGTCCATTGTACTACTCTTATGCCTTTGTGTCCTCATAGCTTAGCTCCCACATATCAGTGAGAACATACAATGTTTGGTTTTCCATTCCTGAGTTACTTCACTTAGAATAATAGTCTCCAATTTCACCCAGGTCGATGCGAATGCTGTTAATTTATTCCTTTTCATGACTGAGTAGTATCCCATCATATATATACCACAGTTTCTTTATCCACCCATTGATTGATGGACATTTGGGTTGGTTCCATGATTTTGCAAGTAATTGCCTTATCTTGAGATCATTTGAGGCCTTTAATTCTCTCTATAGGACTGTAGTTAGTTTGACATGGCATGGGTCACTAAAAGCTCTAAAAAATTAATATTTAGGCTTTATTGCCATTTTACATAACGTATTAAATTCATTCATTTAAAAAATCATTCTGAGAACAAGTTGTGGCATGTTTATTATGTAAAGTTGTAAAAAATGTAATGTCACCAAGGGACTGAGAGTGCAGCAGACATAAAAGCCTTTTCTTTCTCAGTCATTTCTTTGCTTTAACACATAAAATAACTCATTTGGCTATTCTTATATAGACCTCAGAATTCAAAAAAATTTATCTGCCTAAATGGCAATAAGAAACTTTTATGATGAACACTAGTAAGAGAGAAAATAAGTGTTATTATAACTGCATTGAGAAGATATGTTTGCTTCGTTGTTCTCATTTTTGTTTTTCTTCTGGTGTTATGATTTAAAGTCTTAAATTCAAGTAAAAAGAAGTAAGCCTTCTTAATATGGAGTTTGAAAATGGCTCAGTTTTGTGCTCACAGAAAGGACAATGAATCTTCTTATGGGACATACATATGTATTAAATGAATTTTAATATTTTTTCTTTCCATATTGAACAAAATTGATAGTGGAAATGGTTTAAACTTAAGGTCCCAAATTTTGGCAAAGGAGGATAGTGACATTTATATGGTGCAAAATTAACTATTGAATGAAACATTAAACACAGCTTAATATATACAACTTAAAGGTGGTTAATACAAATCATCAATGGCCAAACGATTGAAAATGACTTCAACAAACCATTTTTGGTAAAGCAATTCCATGTAAGTGACTTTACATTTTAATACATTACATTTTGCCCTCACAGTCAATAGAATTTCTTTGAGTATTATGTATTCAAGTCCAATTGTCTGCATGGAGTCCAGGTGGCTATCCGGAGAACACAAAAGACATTGGACCAACTTCAATGATCCATCATGGATCAACTTAGGCTTCCCTTGTCTACCATCCAGTCTTAAATAGATATTCTCTCAGTTATTGATGGCAACTACCCCAAAAGGTTTTGGTCCAGTACTTCAATAAACGTGAACAAAACACATCTGTCTATCATCTATCTAATCACCTAATTTTTTTATTTTATTTTTTTTTGGTAATGAGTCATGAAGTTTTCATCCTGCATTTACATCCATTATAACTATTGGGAGTGATTTTGCTATGATTTGCTTTCCTCAGCTGTCATGGAGGCAGGGCAAGGTGGAGTTGGCAATTATGCTCAAAATACTAGGGGATAGGATGAAATTATGGCAGTGAGTGTGGACTTTAGCATGCTTGCTCTACTTTCTTTCAACATGGGGATTATTTTTAGATATTAAGCACCCTTTTGCATGATGTTAACTTGTTCATTTAGGAGAAAAAGTATCAGGAAACTCCAGGAGTGGAATTAATCTTGATGAATCAGCACTACTTATGAGAAGTAGTGAAGCTAAAAATCAGCAAAAAAATAATCTAGCAAAATGACTTTTGAAATGATTAAAATTAATTATTATAGCCTCTGGCAAGAGTTTAGCTTGAAACCAAGGAGGCTTGCATGTTCTGTCCTTCAGTTCAATTTAGCTTACAAAGTGTTTAAATCCAAATTCCCCATTCGATCCTACCTTTCCTTCTCTAGTACTGTCCTATTTTTCCTAGGTTAGCTGCCTGATGCTACCTGGGGACCATTCTCTCCCTGTTCAGCACCCCATGATGTTCTCTAAAAGCCTAAGAACCGTTTCAGTGCTACTGCATGTGCTAACTTGTCTTACTTTGGTTGATCTCCAGTTGCTTACACTGATTTTCTTGGTCATGAACTGAATCTCGGAAAAGGGAACTTACAGCCAGGAAAGAGGGCAGGGTGGTGCCATGACAAGCCCTTGGACTATTATTTTAGGACAGGTAAGCCAACCTCTTTGCCAATGAGTAATGCCTGCTATATTTAGAGTTAAGTAACACACATCCTTGCTCAGAAATACTTTCTGAGAGCTCCAGTAAACGGCTTTTAAATAAAATTCCTGAGAAACTTTTACTTTTATTTAAATAAGCCTTTATAAGAGCAGAAGTATTAAGGTTCATGTAAGAACAATACTGCTGCTTCTCGTTGAGAATCTATGACAGACAATGCCTACGCTACCCCTTATTTCCATGCTATTTTCTAATTCTAGGCAACTTTGCAATCACTGCATTTTCTCCTAAAACACATCTATATTTACCAATTATGTTAGTGATTAAAGTCTTAGAGGATAGAGTTTTTGAGGGCAGGACAGACTTACCATTATAGATGTTGGACCAAGATGTTCTAAGAGGTAATGGTATTTCTAGGTATATACTGGACTAGTTAATAATAGTCATCAAACTATAGAACTGGAAGGGAAGTGATACATTTAGCTTCCTTATTTTCCAGATAAGAAAAATAAGCCCAAGATTTGACCAAGTAACAGAGTAAAGCAAAATGTCAAACAGGCTTGTTGACTTGCAGCCCAAGCAAAATGGAAATGGAATGGTAGATTCTGGGTTTCCCTTTTTCCTTCACATTTTCTGCTGACTCATACACCCACATTTTCTTCGAGAACCCTGTTCCTCCCTCTAGGCTAAGGAGAAGGTGCATGGTGATTGGGAGGGCTCTAAAATTAAGCTCTTGGTTTTTCCCTAAGAAGATTTGGGGGAATCTACCGTGATTGCATGTGAAAAGAGGATTGTTCAGTATAGCAAAATCTAGTGTTCACGGCTTAGATTCCTTTTTAAAAAAATACAGTACTAGGGAAAACCTTAGCCATAATTAGTTTCACAAGAGGTTTGTTTTTTGTTTTTTTTTTCCTGTTGACTTTTTTGTTTTGTTTTAAGGCTAATACTGGTTTCATTTAGTATCTCCTATCACTCTAGTAACTAACCTTTTGTTATAAGGCTAATTCTGGAGTCTTTACAAATCTAATATTTCTCTTAAGAAATTACGAAATACTGTTACAGTAGAAACATTCTCTTAAATACTCAAGTAGAAAACAATATTTTATTTTTTTTTTATTATTATTATTATACTTTAAGTTTTAGGGTACATGTGCACAATGTGCAGGTTAGTTATATATGTATAGATGTGCCATGCTGGTGTGCTGCACCCATTAACTCGTCATTTAGCATTAGGAAAACAATATTTTATTAATTTGGAAAAATATACACTACTCATGTGACGGGTACACCAAAATCCTAGACTTCATCACTGTACAATTCATCCATGAAAACAAAAGCCATATGTACCCCTAAAGCTATTGAAATAATAGCATAAAAAAGAAAGTATTTGTGCCTAATTACATATGGAATATATCAACATAGGATCATTTAATCATTGCAAATGAAGCTAAAATTCACTGTGACCACATCCATAATCACTTCTCAGAAACAACAGCTATTATCAGTTTGGTGAGAATTCTTCCAGCACTTTTTGTAGGGTATATACATGCATATTTATATCTGTAAAATACATCAAATTTTTTTTGCTTATGTTTTACAATTAAGTTGTAGCACACCGTACATAGTTTTAGGCAGTTTGCTTTTTTCTTTTTTCTTCCAACATATTTCTTAGAGTTTTGTTGTTGTTGTTGTTGTTAGTAATATAGTAGACATACCATGGTTTATTTAGCAATTCCTCTATTTATGAACACTTAGGTTATTTCCAACTCTTAACCATTATTAATATTGTTGCAGTTTACATCCCTGTACAGGCTTCTTTGTTTTTATGTGCCAGTGTTACTCTGGGTATATACAGGAAGTTGTCAAGTCATAAATTGAGCACACTTTCTTAGTTTTACAGATACTAAAGATTTTTCCTCCTAGGTGGCCGTATCACAGAGTATGTGTGTAAGAATGTCAGCTTTCCCTCATTCTGGGCCATTCTTAGTATTTAATTTGTGTTAACAAATTTGTATTGCTTCTGATATAAACAAAATATTTTTACTATCTTACTATTATGCATAAAGTTTACTTCAGGTTTTAATAGAATAGGATATTCCCTATCACTTTTGGTTTGCTGAGACCTTTTTTTATTTGAATGAATAGGCTTTGAAACTGACTGAATTGTTTTTTTCTGCATCAACTTTGATGGTAAAAATAAATTCTCCTTTAAACTTTTAATGTAACACATTATGGCAATAAATTTTCTTATGTGAAATCCTCTTTGCATTTCTTGAACAAACTATAAACAGTCATAATATATTAATTTGCTTATACATTGATATATTCAGTTTGCTAACATTTTATTCAAGATCTTTGAATCTGTGTTCATAACATTATTTTATTTTACTTTACTTTAAGTTCTGGGGTACATGTGCTGGACGTGCAGGTTTGTTACATAGGTATACATGTGCCATGGTGGTTTGCTGCACCCATCAACCCATTATCTAGGTTTTAAGCCCCGCCTGGATTAGGTATTTGTCCTAATGCTCTCCCTCCCCTTGTCCCCCACCCCCTGACAGGCTTCAGTGTGTGATGTCCCCCTCCCTGTGTCCATGTGTTCTCACTGTTCCACTCCCACTTATGAGTGAGAACATGCGGTGTTTGGTTTTCCATAAAATTCTTTTCTTATTTACTGATGATTCCTTGTCTGATTTTTATTTCAGTGTTAGGAAAGACTTCTGCAATAAAATATTGGCTAGCCTTTTCTTTTTATTCTGTAATTTAAAACAATTCCATAATTAAGGATTAATTTGTTTCTTGTAAATTTGGTGAAATTTGAGTAAAACTATGTGGGCATGGTGCTTATAAATCAATATTGCCTACTGATCCAATTTCCGAAAAAGCATAAGACCAAATCTGTTTTTCTATTTTTTAAATCAATTTTGTTAATTTAATATTTTCTTAACTAAATTTTAATTTTATCTTATTTCATTGGCATGAGGTTGTTTATAGTATTCTCGTATGATTTTATGGTGTTACTGCTTTTTCTGTATCTTCAAATGTTATATTTAATATATTTGTGTCCGGTCTACTAACCTTGTCCGATCTGCCTATTTTGTTCTTCTTTTGAAAATAACAAAATTTATTTTTGTTTATGCTTTTTACTGTTTTTGTTTCTTTTTATGTTTTAATAACTTTTCCAAAATCTATTAGTTGTGTTTTGTTAGGCACACATTTTCCACTCTCTCAGTTTGTTGTCTCTCTCATAGTGTTGGCTTTCCCTGCATGATTGGAAATTATTGGTTGGGGAGTTATCTTCTTCCCTATGATTCACTGTTAGACTGTCTAGTTGTCCCAGCACTATGTAGAGCAGGTACAATTTCCAAGTAGAGGTTGGGACTGAAAACCTGATCTACAATACATAAATTATTACTGTTTGTTTTGCAATGCCACCATGGTGACATTTACTTATATAAGTTAGGGAGGTGTGACTCCATTGTAACTTTGTTGCTGTGACATGAAAATTAAATTTACAGAACAGAGACCACTGGTGGTGGAGAGAGTAGGATGGGACAGGGGAAGAGGGAATGGCAGTTTGTGAGAGCCTATAGATTGTTTCTTATAGTCTATCTATATCCAAGGCTGATGTGGTCTGTTGCGTAAGGAATTACCAAATGTCATTTAGAGGTGAGACTTGAGACTAAGGTGGCTAAACGATCAGGGCAGTAACAATTAAGGAGAAAAAATTTAATTTAAGGAATGATAATAACTGGTGATAATTTATGGAGTAAACTCTCAGGCAGTCCTGTATGAACGTAAATTGATAAAATCTTTAGGGACAATTTGGTGATTATGTATCAAATCCTTAAATACGTGAAAAAGTCAGGCAATTTATTTTAAGGAAATAACCAGATAAGTGCTCAAAGACGAGTGTCTGAAAATACTTACGAAAGCATTAGAACATTAATACAATTTTACTAAATAAAACATTCAATGGCTTATTTTGGTGTATAAATATATCATTAAATGTTCCACCTTTGTAAATTCACAATTTTTAATTACCATATTACATACTCTGAAAGGCTTGAAATTAAGACATTTTCACAATTCTTTTAACTTTTTTTGGTGCAGATCACTTGCCTTCTTCCCTCCGCATAATTTGGAACTCCTTGAAAGAATTTTCAGAAGTTTGAAAACAGAGTGTCAAATAATTAGTTTTAGATTCATTCAATAAAACAATAATCAGTAATTAAGACATATTAACATAGAAAATATTAGTAATATATTATTAACTACATATATTATGTGTGTTATATATTATATATGTATACATATAATATAGTATAAAGCATATGTAGAATGATATCATTTTATAAAATATATCTCCATGTGACAAATTCATAAGAACAATCTGGAAGGATATATATTAAAAGGTTAATATGGTAAAGGAATTATGGGTGATTTTACTTTCTTTATTTTTACATTTATAATCTTAATATGTCAGTTGTCCAATGTGCATGGCAAACTAATGCAAAATATTAGTTTGTAGTTAGAAGATAATATTTTCACTGAAAGAACTGGAAGTATTGGAAGTATTTTCTTCATGGGCCCCAAATTTCATTATAATGAGAATTTTAAAATATTTTGAATGACAGTAGCATTACTGAAATAAGTGTATAACATATTAAAGTAGATATACTATACTTAAGATAGACTACACTCATTTATATGTAAAATGTTGATAAAAAAATCTAAACAAGCGCTATATTAATGTTTTGCTCTAAGCATACTTGAATTACTAATTAATCCCACATTCAAAACTAATGGTGAAAAGAAATTTACAGTATTCAAAAATATACATTACTTTACTTTGGCTATGGATGAAAAGAAAAAGAATTCTTCATGCTTAAATAGGTTAAATTGTTCCATTAAAGCAATTAAAATGCCATCATTAGCGTTACTTGTTTCTTTGCGTAGTTGACAAGCCTGGGTGAATTTGGTTTTGTTCAAAGTGCACAGCCACTAGCTCCGAGTGCAATGGAGTATTTTGCAGGCTTCCTCACAATCTTATTCTTTGATTCTATCTTTCTGTTCCATATCCTTCTCTTCGTTTTGTATTCCACAAAGATTATTCCACAAAGGAGTCCTTTGAAGTCAAAGGCTAAACAAGAATTTGGTAAACTTTATTTCTCCACGTCCAAGTTTTGTTGTCAAGACCTTTTTTCTCTGTCTAGATGAGTTTTGCTAGCAACCGAATGTTTTCTCAAGGCTCAGGTAGATATGTACTCCAGCAAATGGCTATAGGAAAGTAAATTGAAGATGATTCCTAAACGATTTTCTGTAATGGAAGAATAAGGGGAGGGACAGTCATACATATGGTATGTTCATACACGTATGGTATAGTTTTCAAATACGTTTTCTGTAAAATTAACAGAGGAAAGTTACTCAAATTATCATAAACATGTTTGCTGAAGAAAACTTATAGGCCAAGAGAAGGAAATATCCCTAAGGCTATTGACTTTTTGGTAAGATTTTCTTTTGTGCTAAAAATAGAAACTCCTCTTTTTCTTAGCAGATATGAGGCTTAGTAAACTCTTTTACCTTTGTTGATCACTTATCATTTTGTCTTTCTTCCCAGGTAATTTCATTTTAGCCTATAGAAAGTCATCAAGTGCCTATTAAAAACTATTTTATTATTTGTCTATGTGTAAAATATAGAAGGTTGAGAAATCCTTAATTTTAATATGAAAGACTGTCTGAAATTAATATACACGACAAGTAAAGATATATTGGTTATAATTAAGTGAATTGAAATCCCACTTATTTTGTTCTAAGGGTTCTTTTTTTTCCATATTTTCCTTTTCTTCCTACATTAGGATAAAAAATGCTTTCTTTCAACATTTCTTTGAACATTTTCGTTCATGTCCTTAAAGACATTCCTAATGTCTGGTCTAGGTGTATTGCTCTCCAGAACTCTTTGGCCTATTTGAACACTGTGTGTTGGAATAAAAATGCCATTTTGTGTGAGGTTTTTTTTTTTTTTTAAACAATGATGCAGATGGTTTGAGTAGGCAAACACCCATCCATCAAACACCCGGGATTTTCACAAATTGTGACAAAGCATCCTGCATTTATTTAATCCCCGAACAATTGTTTATTTGCCCCAGGCAGAGTATAGAATAAAAGTGTTTATGCAAAATATACAAAACTTGATATTTAAAATGTTTTTTATTTTGCCAAGTATAAGATGGAGAAATTCTCCAGGGGATAAACAGTAACTTTCTGGAAACTTGTAAGGTTTCCTTTTGAGTAAGTTTAGATCATTTGTCATAGTCACACCATTCCTACTTAAGAATGCACAGATAGCTTATATACATAATACTCAAAAAATCAAAGGATTCTACATGACTAAGTTATCAATTGGTACATTAATTACATCATATTAATGTGACATAAATGTTGTTATTGTTGAATATTTATAACTTTCCTGGTTATTTTCTAGAGAATAATTATCAGTACTTCGTGATTAGCTGTTCTCTATTAGAGGCTACCTTCAAAGTTTATGTAAACTAAAAATAAAATTTAAAGCCCCCCACTCACAATTATCTGAATGGACCTTTCCTCTCAGCCAGAGTTAACTCCAAAGTTATCCTGAAAAACCGGTTCAGGCCCTGGTTGGGAGTGGGGGTCTGAACATGCCTCATTATGCCCTCTTCCCTTTTGGAATTCAGAAAAAGCCAGCCAGCATTTAACATCAACACAGACCTTAAATCTGATAAGAAACTTTCATAATCTTTTCTCTCTGAAGCCTGCTACCTGGAGGTTTCATCTGCATGATAAAACTGTGGTCTCCACAGCTCCTTATTGTAACTCAAACATTCCATTCTATTGATAATAACTCTTTCAACCAATTGCCAATCAGAAAAATTTAAATCCCTGGAAGTCCCAGTCACCGCCAACTTCCTGCCGCCCTGCCCCACTTCGAATTGTCCCGCTTTTCTAGACCAAACCAATATATATCTTAATGTATTTGATTGATGTCTCATGTCTCCCTAAAGGGTATAAAACTAGGCTGTGCCCTGACCACCTTGGGCACACGTTCTCAGGGTCTCCTGATGAGGCCTGTGTCATGGGCCATTGGTCACTCATAGTTGGCTCAGAATAAATCTCTTCAAATATTTTACAGAGTTTGACCTTCTTCAATGATAGTTAACAAAGTCTTGGGTAGATCTAACTGTGGCTCTCTAATAAACAAATTCTTACATCCTAAGATTTTTTTTTTCTTTGTACTTCATAACAGCTTTGTCCTAGATCCAAGGATGATTTTAACATAAATGTAACAGACAGAGTATTTCTAATGGTATTTGCATGTAGTGTTTAAATGACCCTATATTGATTAATTCAATGAATAAATAAGTAGACATAAAAGGCAATAGCTAGCAAAGTTTTTTTAAAAAAAAACCTAGTTCAAAAAAATCCCTCTAATATATAAGAAATAATTCCAAGGAAATTTGCCTTCAACCAGATTATTTAAAATGCACATAAATTTTGCATTTTTATTACAAAGGTATTCCTAAAGTTTAATCCCCAAATTCAGAAAGCTGCATCCAAGTTCACTTTCAATAAAACCTCCAGAGCAGAAGATTAAAAGCACTAATAGAGGACACTTTCACTACAGGGCTAGTACAATCACAAGATAGACTCCAGGACCCAAAGAGTCAGTGGCAGATGTCATGTTAATATTTGACCATCATCAAAGCCTGCATTGTTGTTCTCTCATCTTGGTATTCACATGGCTACATCAGTAGCACGATGTGTTTTTGAGTGCTTTTTTTTTCAGCAACATCTGTGGTGAAGGAAAATGCTATGTCTCCAAATTTGTCTTTGGGGTATTGTTGCAGTATTAAATGCAGCAGGGTGTTGTTTTATAATACCAGGAAATGCACTAAGACCTTTTAAAAGAAAAATCAGCATGCCTCAATCAAGGGATGTGACTCCTTCTGTGAAAGTGTTTTATGTTATGTTTTTCTTTCAATGATGTTATATCTCAGAAGTATTTCCATATTTAAAATATTTTCATGTATCTTTTCTCACTTAAAATATACATGAGAAATAGGTCACATTTTAAAATATGGCAGAAATGCAAAGCCTGTATTTCACAGTTGAATGAAAGAGTAGAAAAAATATACATTTATTTTGGTGCCAATATTAAAAATATGGCTATTCATATGCATGAACATTAGCTTTCTTTACATGGTCTTTACATCGAGTAGTTTCCAAAAATACTAGGTGCAAAGAAGGCTAAAAATTGAAATTATGAGTTATCTAATTAGTGAAGGCAAAAGCCTTATAGTCGTACTTAAAATGGCTCTGAATTAATATAAACAAAATTTCTTGATGAAGGTAATGTTACTAGTGACCTTGCAGAAATAAAAACAATAATCAGAAACTACTACAAAAACTTCTATGCACACAAATTAAAATACCTAGAAGAGATGGATAAAATCTTAGACACATACACCATTCCAAGACTAAGCCAGGAAGAAATTGATTCCCTGAACAGACCAATAACGAGTTCCGAAACTGAATCAGTGATAAATAACCTAACAATCAAAAAAAGCCTGGGACCTGATGGATTCACAGCTGAATTCCACCAGATGTACAAAAAGGCACTGGTACCATTCCTACAAAAACTAGTCAAAAAATTGAGGAGGGACTCCTCCCCAACTCATTCTATGAGATCAGCATCATCAAAACCTGCCAGAAACAAAATTTTAAAAAAGGAAATTTCAGGCCAATATCTTTAATGAACATCAAAGCAAAAATCCTCAACAAAATATTGGAAAACCAAATCCAGCAGTACATCAAAATCTAATCCATCATGATCAAGTATGCTTCATCCCTGGGATGCAAGGTCAGTTCAACATATGAACATCAATAAATGTGATTCATCACATAAACAGAACTAAAGACAAAAACCACATGACTATCTCAATAGATGCAGAAAAGGTTTTTGACAAAATTCAACACCCTTCATGTTAAAAATTCTCAGTAAACTAGGTATTGAAGGAACATACCTCAAAATAATGAGCTATCTATGACAAATCCACAGCCTATATTACACAGAATGGGCAAAAGCTGAAAGCATTCTTCTTGAAAACGTACACAAGACAAGGATGCTCCCTCTCACCAACTTCTATTCAACAAAGTATTGGAAGTCCTAGCCAGAGCAATCAGGTAAAATAAAAAATTAAAGGGCATTCAAATAGGAAGAGAGGAAGTCAAATGATCTCTGCCTGCAGATGACATAATTCTATATCTGGAATACCCCATAGTGTCGGCCCAAAAGCTCCTCCAGCTGATAAATAACTTCAGCCAAGTTGCAGGATACACAATCAATTTACAAAAATTACTAGCATTCCTATACACTACCAACAGCCAAACCAAGAGCCATATCAGAAAGGCAATCTCATTCACGATTGCCACAAAAAGAATAAAATACCTAGGAATACAGCTAACTATGGAAGTGAAATATTTCTGCAACGAGAATTACAAAACATTGCTCAAAAAGAAATCAGAGAAGACACAAACAAATGGAAAAACATCTCATGCTCATGGATAGGAAGAATCAATATCATGAAAAGAGGTATACTGCCCAAAGCAACTTACAGAATCAATGCTATTCTTATCAAACTACCAATGACATTCTTCACAGAACTAGAAAAAAAAACTATACTAATATTTATATGGAACTAAAAAAGAGCCTGAATAGCCAAGGCCATCTTAAACAAAGAGAGCAAAAAGGCATCATATTACCTGACTTCAAACTATACTACAAGTCTATAGTAACTAAAACAGCATGGTACTGGTACAAAAACAGGCACGTAGACTGATGGAACAGAATAGAGAGCCTAGAAATAAGGCTACATATCTACAACCATCTGATCTTTGGCAAAACTGACAAAAACAATCAATAGGGAAAAGATTCTGTATTCAATAAATGGTGATGGGATAACTGGCTAGCCATATGCAGCAGATTGAAGCTGGACCCCTACCTTACTCCATACACAAAAATTGACTCAAGACAGACTAAAGACTTAAATATAAAACCCCAAATTATAAAAATTCTGGAGGACTACCTAGGCAATACTATCCTGGGCATAGGAATGGGCAAAGATTTCATGACAATGACACCAAGAGCAATTGCCACAAAAGCAAAAATTGACAAATGTTATCTAATTAAATTTAAGAGCTTCTGCACAGCAAAAGAAACTATCAACAGAGTAAACAAACAGCCTACAGAATGGGAGTAAATATTTGCAAACTATGCATCTGACATAGGTCTAATATCCAGCATCTATAAGAAACTTAAATTTACAAGAGTAAAACAAACAAACAAAAAAACTCAATTAAAAAGTGAGTAAAGAACATGAACAGAAATTTCTCAAAAGAAGACATACATGTGGCAAACAAACATGAAAAAAGGCTCATTTTTCTCAATGATCATTGATCATTAGAGAAATGCAAATCAAAAACACAATGAGATACTATCTCACACCAGTCAGAATGGATGGCTACTATTAAAAAGTCAAAAACTAGCAGATGCTGGTGAGGTTGCAGAGAAAAGGGGACACTTATGCACTTTTGTTGGCAGCGTGAATTAGTTCAACCATCATGGAAAGCAGTATGGTGATTCCTCAAAGAGCTAAAAGCAGAACTACCATTCAACCCAGCAATCCCATTACTGGGTATATACCCAGAGGAATATAAATTATTCTGCCATAAAGGCACATGCATGTGAATGTTCATTGCAGCACTATTCTCAATAGTAAAGACATGGAATCAACCTCAATGCCCATCAATGACAGATTAGATGAAGAAAATGTACATATACACCATGGAATACTATGCAGCCAAAAAAAAAGAACAGATCATGTATTTTGTGGGAACATGGATGGAGCTGGAGGCTATTATCCTTAGCAAACTAACACAGGAACAGAAAACCAAATGCCTAATGTTCTCACTTATAAGTGGGAGCTAAATGATAAAAACTTATGAACACAAAGAAGGAAACAGCAGACATTGAGTCTATTAGAGGAGGGAGGGTGGGGGGAGGGAGAGGAGCAGAAAAGATAACTATTGGGATAACTATTAATACCAGTGTGATAAAATAATACGTACAACAAACCCCCATGACACGAGTTTACTTATGTAACAACTCTTCACATGTACCCCCAAATCTAAAATAAAAAAATAACTACAAAATTTCTTAATTGCAGAAAAAGTTCAACCACAATCTCTGGAATTATTCTCTTTCCTTCTCAAGGTAGCTATTATCTCAAACTTAATTTGTTTCCTTCTATAGCTTTTTAGTCTCTGTGTGGAGCTTATTTATGAAATCTCAAAATCTCTGCAAAAGAGGTCAGCTTGTGGTAATTTTTCATTAGGTTAAGTTACTTGTATTTAAATTTTACCTGAAAAGTAGTCTTCTCTGAAACAATAAAGTAAATCTGTTTCAGCATATTAGGCCTTTGACATGAAAAACTATTTTCTTCAGAGAAAGAAAAGCCTGAAAATTGCAATCACTACAATTTTCTTCTTCCTTAAACAAAACAAAAAAATAGAATGACATTCTATAAATTGTATCGGTTGGTGCAAAAGTGATTGCAGTTTTTGCCATTAAAAGTAATGTAAATTACTTAATTTACATCAAATTAAAGTAATAGACTCTATTTCTAGTGTAAAACATCTATAAACTTACCATTTAAAAAATTTGAATGCCCCCTTTTCTCACAAAAGATCTGCAGTACAAAGAGGGAATTTGCCATCAAGCGGATCTTAAAAATGCATGTAAAATTTTAAATTCCTGTTATCAAGTTATTCCTGAAGTCTGATCTCCAAATTCAGAAAACTCTCCGTTTTGGTTCCAAGTTCACATTTGATATGCTTTGAATTTGTGTCCCTGCCCAAATCTCATGTCAAATTGTAATCTAATGTTGAGGTTGGGGCCTGGTGGGAGATGATTGCATCATGGGGACAGATTTCCCCCTTTGGGCCTGTTCTTGTGATAGAGTTGTCATGAGATCTGGTTGTTTAGAAGTGTTTGGCACCTTCCCCCTCACCCTCTTCCTCCTGTTCTGTCCATGTAAGATGTACCTGTTTCCCCTTTGCTTTCCACTATGATAGTCGGTTTCCTGAGGCCTCCCCAGCCATGCTTCCTGTACAGCCTGTGAAACTATAAGCCAATTAAATCTCTTTTCTTTATAAACTATCCAGTCTCAGGCATTTCTTTATAGTGGTCCAAGAACGGACTAATACAACATTCAATAAAATCTCCAGCACTGAAGATTAAAAGCATTAATGGAGGACACTTTCAGTACAGGGCCAGTGCAATCACTAGATAGGCTCCAGTACTCAAAGAGTCACTTTGTTATTTGCTTCTGTAATATTGTATAAAATTTTATAAAGTAATTCAGGAAAGAGGCTTTAAAATCATAACTTTTCCTAGAACACATACTAATGCATGAGCACACTTGATCCTTAGTGATAAATGTCTAGGAAAAAAAATTGCTTAAACACTTTTGTAATAAGTCATTTAGGAGAATTTTGCACCAAAAAAAATTCCTTTTTCCCTGTATCCCCTCTTTTCCAGAATCCCCACTTTTTTCACATCTTCCAGAGGGAGATATCATTAGGTAGTGTTGACAATAAGGTCCAGATACTAAGTCTGATGGAGAGATACAGCAGAGAAGTCAATCATTCAAATGTGGTATTTTAGAAAGCAAAATAAAAACATACAAATGTTTTATAAGAATATAAAGTGTAGATCTAATATAAATATATAAAGATACAGACACAGTATTGGTCATAAAAATACCATTGAATAGATACTAATGAAATATGCCTTATTCCATAGAGAAAAATGTTTTGACACAATAGTTCAAGCTTGAATGGTGTAGCCAATTGGATAATGTGCATAGCCACTGAGAATAATAGAATTTGGTTGCTTAGCCATAATGATAATATCTTATGTTTAAGTAGTGAATTTGTGGTTTTTTGGTTCTTTCATTTATTTTCTCAATAACATTATAAAATAGTTTTTATTTTCCTTTTGTAAGTAGGAAAACAGACTCAGGGAGGTTACGTGTATTCTGTGAGGTTACTCACCAAGTAAATGTCAAGGAAGTGCATGAACCCCAGCTTTGTCTATATACGAAACCTTTGCTGTTTCTTCTAACTGATGCTACCTCAATCTTACAGTAAAATATTAACAGTCACTATTTATGTTTTGGTGATTAAATTATTGGCAGGGATTTGGATTCCTGGGAGGTGTATTTTCAGCCTTGTTATCTTTCTTTTCTCAGCCACAGTCATGTTTAGTTTTGTCTGCTCTTGTAATACTCCATATGTGGCAGTGGTGAATTTTAGTCATGGCTTTACTGCATGCCAGAGTGGAAGGTGGACTAGGAAGTTCATTCAAGGTTTCAGTTCCTGGGTTTAGATAGAGAGGGAAAAATGATCCATATGACATAGAACTTCAAATCTGTGCTACCATAGCTTATAGTGACTCAGAATCCTAGCCCACTCCCAACCCTTATTCTATGGCTTGGAGGCATTCTACCAGCATTGCTTTTCAATAGTCACTGGGAAAGAATACAACTGGTTCTGCAAGTGGAAGGCTGAGGGTTGAAAGATGAAGACCCTTTATGTGAAAGGCAGCCTAATACAGCAATCAGGAACTAACTTTGACTCTGGGTTTTACTTCTGGCTCTGCTGCTTTCTAGCTCCGTGACCTTGAAGTTACTTAATGCCTTAGTTTCTCCATCTATAAAATGGGGATGATAAGAATAATACCTCCTCAGGCCATTGTCATGAATAGCTGAGCTATTATCTGTAGAGTGCTTACAATGGTGCCTAACACAGCAAGTGCTTTGTAAGTATTGGTTATCATTTGACATGGAAGAATTTTTTCTGCACTTAACAACAACGTCTGACTCACGCCTGTAATCCCAGAACTTTGGGGAGCCAAGGTGGGTGGATCACTTGAGGCCAGGAGTTCAAGAACAGCCTGGCAAACATGGTGAAACCCTGTCTATTCTAAAAATACAAAAATTAGCCGGATGTGTTGATGCGTGCCTGTAATCCCAGCTACTTAGGAGGCTGAGGCGGGAGAATCTCAGAGGTTGCAGTGAGCTGAGATTGCGCCACTGCACTCCAGCCTGGGTGACAGAGCAAGCCTCCATCTCAGAAAAGAAAAATAAAAAATAAAAAAACCACAATGTCATAGCATATCTTTATGATGCCTAAAGACACAATGCTCAAAGGTATAGTGAGAGCACACTTATGCTAAATATACTTAGATTATTGCCCAGTGGAATAGGATTGTCATGTGTACATCAGAGCTAAGTATATGCATACAATCAGTGAGTATACCTAAGGAATATAATTTGCAGGGGCTGAAATAGTGCAGAGGAAGAGTTAGATGAATAGTATACATAGTAAGTAGGTTATTAAAAGAAAACCTTTCCAGTTCAATACATCAATCAGCAGGTATTCATTTGTTTTAAGATTTAAATGAAATAATGTATGTGAAGGGGCTGGATCTGTATATAATATAGTTTAGCTCTTTTAAATGAATTGCTTAATCTTGCATTTGGAGAGTAGGCTCACATAGATTCTCTTAAAAGTTTATATAGTCACACTGAGCTAAATTATATTTTTTAATTTGTCTTTTAAAAATAAAATATTAAAAAATTATTATAAAAGAAATATATAGAAATTTGAAAAATAGAAAAGATTAAAAAGAAGTTATCAAAAGCTTTACCTTCTATAGGCAATCACTGTTAATATTTTGATGCCTTTTCTACTTCCATCAAGAGGCTGAGGAGTCTCAAATCTGTGTCTCAGGCCAATACATCGATACAGAGTTCCTGTGTCATATTTCTTGCATCCTGGACTTTTCCATCTGCATGTCTCACAAACACCTCAACCCCTGCTTGCCCAGGACTGAAATCCATGCCATTTCTCCCATATTGTTCTTCCTTCTTCCACGCCTAATGCTATTTTTCTGCTGTTTCCAAGACAGAAACTTTAGCATCATCCTAGATTTCTTTTTCACTCTTAAGCTACCCCATCCCACATTCAATTGTTATAATATATTAGGTCTTGCCAATATCTCTCTAATCTATCTCATAGCTAGACTGTCATTTCTGCTTCCAATATTTCTTGGTGGGATTTTCCAGTAATCTTTTACCTAATTTCCCTTCCAATTAACGTACATTGTAACTACTTTAACTGTCTCCATGGAGTTAAGGATTGCGTTTATTTTTTTATGTTTGTAACTGTAATGCATCCCAGTGCCTGACCCATAGTATTATAGATACTAAATGTGCACACACACGCACACACACGCACACTTTGTTTTTTAGTTAATAAAATAATGAAATTCCACTCACCATCACCAGCATTACTCTTCAAAATGTGAAACTGATTACATTGCTTCTTGGTTAAAATATTTTGCTGTCTTCCCGTTTGCATTACTAAAGATTCTCCGGAAAAATAGTGACGTATAATTAGCCACCTGTGTTAGGCTGTCCTTGTGTTGCTGTAAAGGAATACCTGAAGCTTGGTAACTTATAAAGAAAAGAGGTTTAATTGGCTGACAGCTCTGCAGGCTTTGTAGGAAGCCTATAGGCTATGCTGGGACCTGCTTGGCTTCTGGGGAGGCCTCAGGAAACTAATCATGGCAGAAGGCGAAGGAGGAGCTGATATATCACATGGCAAGACTGGGATCAAGAGGGGAGAGGGAGGGTTCCACACTTTTAAGCCATCATATCTCACAAGAAGTCACTCACTATTACAAGGCCAACACCAATCCATGAGGGATTCATTCCCATGACCCAAACATCTCCCACCAGGCCCCACCTCCAACATTAGGGATTACATTTCAACATGAGATTTGAGTGGGGAGACATATCTAAACCATATCACCATTGTGCAATTGCTCAGAGGATAATTTCAAACTCTTGGCATGGAATCTAAGGCCCTTCATGATTCGGTCTCTGTCAACTGCATCCCCTGCCATTCTAAACTACTCACAGTTCCACTCGTGAGCCATGCATCAGTACACCTCTGAGTCGTAACACCTGCTCTTTCCTCCACACCAAAAACTCCTGTCACCGTGACATATCTCTTAATCCTTTAAAACTTATTTGTGATATTTCTTAATGTCAATGATTTAAAATTCTGCCTCCACTTGGAAGATTTGGGCCTCTACTAGTTTGTTTCTTTACTTTTCCATGTTCATATACCTAATAGAGAACTCGCAACACTATTGCAATGATAGCTTCATGGCTTTCTCTAGGACTTTCTTGAGAGCAGGTCTGTATCTTAGTCATCTTTTTATTTGCATCTCTAGTAAGAAGATAAGTCTTTAACAGGTACCTAGTTAATATTGTTGAATTTATTTGGGGGAAAATAAATGGATTGGTGATTTTTAAAAGTAGCACAGAAAAATTTTCTTAATCTTATTATTCTGCTTTTCTAAAATGTGTTTTTTTTTTGTGGGGGGGAGGGGCGGGAGAGTGGAACCCAGAACAAAATTTGAGTTTTTGACACTACAAAGAACCAACCATCTATCCCAAACTTCACAGAGTTTAAATTCCCAGTTTTGGAGTCTATCCTTTCAATCTCCAGAAACCTCTATTATTTCACAGAAATCATCTCTAAGGGTTAACATATTAGCATAGGTTAGTCTATTACAAGAATAAAATCTCAAGGCAGTGAGGAGAACCTTAGGAAAAAAGAGAGTCATGAATAATAATAAAACTGTCAATTTCCCAAGTTGTTTTGGCCCATGCACTAGCAGCGTGATTTTTAAAAGTTTTCAATACACACATAAAGTAAAGAAAGTATTACTGTATGAAAGAACCATAGACTCAACTACCCAAGACAATGATAAACAACATCTGAATGAGGTGAGGAATGCACAAGAGAAATTCTCCAAATATGGAAAGTACACAAATATACTAGGCAGCATTTATTTATCAAAACACGTATACTGGAAATTGAAGACATCAAGTCAAATATATTTAAAATGTAGTGCAAATGGACTTAGTACATTGAACAAATTAATCATTTCACACTTTATTCTTAAAATTTTGTGTGCTTTTTCAATTCTTATTGTTTTGTACTTAAGCTAATGTTTAATTGGTGCTAGCTTTCTAGTCTCTCTAAAAAAGTATAACTATAAAAATAATGTTTAACGTTCCATCTTATTTAGACATTAAAAACTTACGTAAGTTATTCAGAGTTTATCCTTAGGTGGATGATGAAAATATTTCTATGGATATTATGGCTTTCTAAATGAAGATTCTCTACATATAAAACAGGCTGCAAAGCCAAAAGAAACAGGTTTCTTTTGGCAACTGAAGCCAGGAGCTGGAAAATAATTCTTGCATTATATTCTGGGCTGCTATGTCACACATTCAGACACCTCTCAGATGTCTACAATGCAAATTAGTTAATTTTAAAAGGAGGAGATGACCCTGTTTCTTTTGCAAAGGATAAGCTTTAGGATACATGAGAAAATTGAACAGAATTTTTCTCTTTGAAATCACTGACTCCTTTGAAGGTGATCTTTGGTGAATCATCTTAAGTCATATACTTTCATCCTAAGTCATGTACTTTCCTAAGAGAGTTTTTTGTTGTTATTGCTGAAGTATTCCTCACACTTGGGGGGCAGCATAGGTTTGAAGGGGTAGCCAGTGTGATCATAGATAGAGGACCTGGAGTAAGACTACTGGGTTCAGATTCGTGGCAAGTTATCTAACCTCTCTGAGATTTTGTTTCCACAACTTTAAAATCCCAGTGTTTAATATTACCTGCCCAAATGCATTGTTGTGAAATTTGAATGGCATAATCCATGTAACCTGGCACTGAGAAGGCATTGAACAAATGCTGTCTATTGTTACGATGAATTTATTTCCTGCTTGGTTTTTCAATTTCTTTTGTTGTTATTAACAAGAATTTTGAGAAAAAAACACCAGAGCCTGATTTTTAAAATTTGATAATTTTGGCAGTACTTATGTGTTATGAATTTTATTACAAATATTAAAATCTTGATAAAGTTTGTTGTATTAGTAACTTTTAGTTTACTTGTATTTTGGCATTTTCCCACTATCTTCCTCTTCTCTCCCTCCTTCATCTTCTATTCATTTTCTTTTTTTGGGAACTATTAATATAAGGAGAAGTTTGAGAATGGGGGTGACTCTCTTCAGTAACTCTCTAATTTCCAATGTCTGTCTTTTCTATTGGTTACATTTTGTGCCAGGTTCACACATGTACAGTAAATTGACAATAAGGCTGTGCCATCTGATGTTGTGCTTTAGACAGTGTGTTGATCAGTAGATGGTCTGGCAGCCATACTATATAAACACATGCTCGTCAACAACCAGGGTTGCATGACAGGAAACAGCCACTGACTTGTGCAGTGGCATCCACAAGCAGCCCTCTTGTGCCATGCAAGGTGGCAGTGTGATGCCCAACCTAATTGCTTCTCTTTTTTTCTCCCCCTGGAAATGTTACATCCCATAGCCTTTGTCCTGGTGTGATTACTACTTTGATCAGTCATTTTTTACATAGCATGTTACTCTCTCAGAACCAGCTAATTCAGGGATATTTGTAATGCATTAATTAGTTAACTAATTATCCTAAAGTATTAAAGTAACAATTTTCAGCAAATTATGGATTTGTGAACAAATAAACCTGAGAGGATTGTATTAGTTCATCCTTATAATGCTATAAAGAATTACCTGACACTGGTAATTTATAAAGAAGAGAGGTTTAAAGGGCTTATGGATCCACAGGCTGTAAAGGAAGCATGGATGGGGAGGCCTCAGGAAACTTACATTATGGTGGAGGGCAAAAGGGAAGCAAGCACATCTTCACATGGTGGCAGGAAAAAGAGAGAGAACAAAGGCGGAAGGGCTGTACATATTCAAACAATCAGATCTCATGATAACTCACTATCATGAGAATAGCAAGGGAGACATTTGCCCCCATGATTCAATCACCTCCCACCAGGTCCCTTTCCCAACACTGGGAATTATAATTCAGCATGAGATTTTGATGCAGATGCAGAGCCAAACCAAATCATTCTGCCCCTGGCACTTCCAAAACCTCATGTCCTTCTCATATTTTGAAACACAATCATGCCTACCTAACAGTAGCCCAAAGTCTTCACATATTCCAGCATTAACTCAAAAGCCCAAGTCCAAAGTCTCATCAGAGACAAGGCAAGTCCTTTCCACCTATGAACCTGTAAAATCAAGAAAAATTTAGTTACTTCGAAGATACAATGTGAGCACAGGCATTGGGTAAATGCTCCTGTTCCAAAAGGGAGAAATTGGCCAAATCATAGGGGCTACAGGCCCCATGCAAGTCCGAAACTCATTGGGGCAGTCATTAAATATCAAAGCCCCAAAATAATCTCCTTTGACTCTGTGTCTCACATCCAGGTCACACTGATGCAATGGGTGGGCTTCCAAGGTCTTAGGCAACTCTGCCCCTGTGGCTCTGTAGGGTATAGCTCCCATGGCTGCTTTCATGGGCTGGCATTGAGTGCCTGTGGCTTTTTCAGGCACATGGTGCAAGCTGTCAGTGTATCTAACATCTTGGCATCTGGAGGATGGTGGCCCTCTTCTCACAGCTCCACTAGGCAGTGCTCCAGTGGGGATTCTGTATGGGGGCTTCAAGCCCACATTTCCCCTAGGCACTGCCCTAGGAGAGGTTCTCCATGAGGGCTCTGCCCCTGCAGCAGGCTTCTGCCTGGACATCCAAGCATTTCCATATGTCTTCTGAAATCTAGACAGAGAAACCCAAGCTTAAACTCTTGTCTTCTGCATGCATACCCACAGACTCAACACCACATGGAAGCTGTCAAGGCTTGGGGCTTGCATTGTCTGAAGCAATGGCCTGAGCTTTACTTTGGCCCCTTTTAGCCATGGTTGAAGCTGGAGCAAATGCAGTGCAGGGTACCATGTTCCAAGGCTGCACAGAACAGTAGGGCCCTGGGCCTGACACACAAAACCATTCCATCTTCCTAGGCCTCTAGGTCTGTGATGGAAGGAGCTGCCATGAAGGTCTCTGAAATGTCTTCAAGGCATTTTTCTCTATTGTCTTGGCTATTAACATTCAGTTCCTCTTGACTTATGCAAACTTCTGCAGCCATGCTGCATTTCTTCTCAGAATTTTTTTTTCTACCACATGGGTGGGCTGCAAAGTTTTCAAACTTTTATATGCTTTTTCTCTTTTAAATAAAAGTTCCAATATCAGACTATCTTTTTATCAAACTCATATGAAGTTAGGCTGTTAGAAGTGGCCAGGCTACTTCTTGAATACTTTGCTGCTTAGAAATTTCATCTGCCAGATACCTTAAATCATCACTTTCAAGTTCAAAGTTTCACCTATCTCTAGGGCAGAAGCAAAATGCCACCAGTCTCTCTGCTAAAGCATAGCAAGAGTGACCTTTACTCCAGTTCTCAATAAGTTCCTCATCTCCATCTGAGACCTCCTCATCCTGGACTTCATTATCCATATCACTATCAGCATTGTGGTTAAAACCATTCAACAAGTCTCTAGGAAGTTCCAAACTTTCCCTCATCTTCCTATCTTCTTCTGATCCCTGCAAACTGTTTCAAACTTTGCCCATTACCCAGTTCCAAAGTTACTTCCACATTTCCAGGTATCTTTAAAGCAATACCCCACTCCTGGTACCAATTTTCTGTACTAATCTGTTCTTACACTGCTATAAAGAACTACCTGAGACTGGGTTATTTATTTAAAAAAAAGACATTTAATTGAGTCAGTTCTGCAGGCTGTACAGGAAGCATTGCTGGGGAGGTCTCAGGAAACTTACAGTCATGGCAAAAGGGCAAAGGAGAAGCAAGCATGTCTTCACATGGTGGCAGGAGATAGAGAGCAAAGCAGGAGAAGTACACTTTCAAACAACCAGGTCTCCTGAGAACTCACTGTCATGAGAACAGCAAAGGGGAAATCTGCTCCCATGATCCAATCACCTCCTTTCAGGTCTCTTTCCCAACATTGGAGATTACAATTCAACATGAGATTTTGATGGGGACACAGAGCCAAACCATATGAAGTATTATTCAAAATTATTCACCTTCCAAAATGTATAATATGGCATACTTAAAATATAATTCTGGTTTGGGTAACAACATACAACAATGATGATAAAGAAGTTAATTTATGAAAAAGAAATGATCTAGGTCAGAACAGCTGATCTTTTATTCACAGATATGTTTGTAGAGGCAATAAGAATTTGAAGTCCCATTAAAATATGGGTAAAAAAAAAGTTTGCTTCTTTGTTTATATATAAACTGGTAATATGAGGTTTGCCTCACATGTTGGATTTAGAAGTCTCAGAAATCTCTAAGATCAGACATATAAATTTCATTTGTAAGGTGTAGTGTGTTAAATTTTATTTCTAGTAACTAATATCTATTTACTTGCTATGGGTATGTTTAATTTAGTTGTAATCAAAGAGCTAAACAATTTTTGAATTATCAAATATTTATTTGTTTATTTGCAATTTGCAGATTACCTTGACTAATTTTTTTTCTGTGAGCTTTCATTGTGGCTAAGCTTATTCCTTCAGCCAATATTTGGTAAGAACTTCCACTGAGTTAAATTGAGGAACAAAAGTGGACACCAGTTTGTTTTTTCCTGACTACTGTATGACCTATTTTCTTTTAGAAAATGAAAAGCTTGTTTTATATATTTATATATTCACTTAGTCCTCCTGTAACCCATTTTTCAAAGCAACTCTGTGATTCTATATAGAGTTCCCCTCTTAGCATCCTCCTCTTACGACACAGGAGAAGGCATGCAACCAAGCAAAATAATCAAATGACTCTAGTGACTTTTTAAAGTTAGAGTTATGGGAGAAAGTCTCCTTTTATCGTGGGTCATGAACCTAAGAGGGGAGAACCTGGAACGTGCTAAGGCAATTATTCTAGCTGTATGAAGAAGGTTTCCAGGTTTCCTTGAGAACATAAAAATGTAAGATGTTAATGTGACTTTGATGTTTCAGATAGGCAATGCAATGTTTTTCTTGTGGTTGTTGGTGCCATTTTAATCACCACCCATGGAAAGGAAAAACTGTGATGTCCTCTGAATTCTGCTGCTAAAGAATATCAACAAAGACAGCCATTCTCAAATTTTAAAGTGCCTTGTTCATTTATGAAATTGGAGAAATAGGAGAATTCAGTATAGATTTATATTTCTGATGATTACCTATGTACTTGTGATAGTGTGTATATACAGATAATGCTTATATAATACCGAGTGTGTAATACTTAAGCATATAATATGCAGTCTATATTGACCATATGTTTCATATAACTCTAATATTTAAAATACTTACATGGTGTTTATGTGACAGTCACTGCTCTAAACACTGTGCACACTTTGCAACATAAACAGTCACTCAAAGTGGGTCATACTACTAAGTAAAAACCTAATCTATAAAACTTCTAGACAAAAACAAATGGAAATAACAACTCTGTAAATTTCAGTTAGGCAAATATTTCTCAGATAAAATGCCAAAGTACTCTGCCAGACAAAATAGATTTTTAAAATTAAAAATTTCTTCTCTGTGAAAGACACTGTTGACAGATTAAAAGCTAAAACCATAGAAATTGGAAAAAAAAATTGTAAATCGCACATCTGATAAAACATTTATTTACAAATAATAAATATAAAAACAACACTCATAGGAAAACAAAACAAAAAAGTTAAAAATTGGATGAAAGATTAGAACAAACACTTCAGCAAAGTAGACTTACAGATAGCAAAGAAGCATATGAAAATATTCTCAATGTTATTCCACATTAGGCAAATTCAAACTACACAGATACATTAGTACGTATCCATTAGAATGGCTTTTAAATGAAGTAGCTACTCTAAGTAAGTACTGGTGAGGTTGCAGAATAACTAGAACTTTCATACATTGATGATAGAAATGCACAATGGCACAGCCACTTTGGGGAACAATTTGGCAGTTTCTTATTAAGACAAAAGAAACATTTACTTTTCCTGTGATCTAGAAATCCAACTTGGCACGACTCAAGTAAAATTAAAACTTGTGTTCACACAAAAACCTTGTACACATGTTTATAGTAGCTTTATTTGCAATCACCAAGACTAAGAACAATGCTAATGTCCTTTCACTGATGAAGACAGAAACAAATTATGGTGCACCCATACAATGGAATACTGCTCAGCAAAAAAAGGATGAAATACACATGCAACAAAATAGAAAACTCAAAATGCATTATACTATGTAAAAGAAGTCAGATCAAAAAGGCTATATATGGTTTGATTCCATTTATATGATATTCTTGTAGTAGACTTACTACTGGAACAGAGACCAGAGGTGTGAATGCCAGGGGCCGGAAGTGGGTTGACTTTAAAAGGGAAATAAGTTACTTTGTGTTGGGGAAGAGATGAAATAACTGGTCTATACCTTGATCGTGACAGTGGGTATGTGACTGTATACTTTTGTTCATACTCACAGAACTGGACACTGAAAGGATATAAATGTTATTGTAAGTAAATTAAAAATTAATTTTTTAAAAAAAGGTTAGGATGTGGGCCTCACCAAAGATTCGTATTCATAAAACAAAAATCTCATGTTGTTAAGCATCATGACCCTTAAGGAATGAGAGGTGGGTAGCTTTTGGGAGTGCTACTAATATTATTTCTGTTTGCCATAGTACTGTTAGACAGATCACTTAGTGCCTATTTAGTGACTACATACTTATGATCTATTAACTTTTGTGTATGCATGGTTTATTTGATATTAACAGTGTATAAAAACAAAAAAATTAAATCCTAAAAGCAATAAAAATTCTAAGCCTCAAAATATGAAGTATACATCCCAAATTTTGTAAAATATAGACTACATTAACAGTCCAAGAGAAAACACATCTGTGATTAGATTTTGAGCAACACACAGAGTTCTGCAAAAATGGCAACAACAGAAGTATGAACTTACTATTACTCACCTGAAATAAATGACAAAATAAAGGAATATGTTTGCATTTCTGAATTCCCAAGGACTTCACAATATGATAAGGATAGAAAAAGGAGAAAATGAGAAAACGTGCCATAGTTATAAGAAAGTAATTTTTGTTGTGTGGATGTGTTAGAGGGGCTTAAGGGGTTTTTCCGAAGGGAGTATGTGGGCTCCTGTAGTATCTGAACAGTGCTACACAGTGGCAAAACTGTCATAGTGGGGAGTTCTGCTCTTCTGCTTATCTCCTGTGATGAGAAAAGCAGGTGTCTTGTTCATCACGTACTGTTGATTCCCTCAGCCTTCTGCTTCAGAAAGTGACTAGTGCTCCAAATAAGACTGGAAGAGGTATAAATACCAGAAAGTACAGCCTCACCTCTCCTTCTTTTCTCTCTTCAGCTGCTAGTAAATTTTGGGTACGGTGCATGCATGGTTTTGGTGTATGCGTGGTGGCAGGTGAAGGGAGGGGAATTCCTGTTCTCATTATCTTTCTTACCAAGGAGTTGTCTTTATTTCCCAAATCCTTTCTCTCCTCTAGGGCTTATGATTCTCCAAATAAAAGGCAAGAATATTTTGTACATTTTTGATTTATCTTCCTGTCATATTACCTTCCTAAGGCATTATACTAAGTGCATAAATAAAGAAAATAGTAGGGAAGATACAGGATGAAGAAAATGAAGATTAATATCTCAAAATATTATATACTCATAATTATGACCTACAAATAAATGTGCAGAAATGTAGCAAACCTACAAATAAATGTGCAGCAGATGGATGGCAAAATTAACTAATATATGAATAAGAAAGTAAATAAATATAACAATAATAAATAATAAAATATTAAATAATAATAAGTATAAAAGTATGCTTTTTTTAAGCTATGAAGGCATGAGAAAAATGTCAAAACTTGTAAGTTAATTTAAAAATGTTGTGTTCTCACAGTGAAGAAGACTTGACCAAATGCTGTCAGATTAACCTAAAAGACAAAATGTCCAAGAAAAATTAGAAAAGAGAAGTTTATATAGGAAGGAAGGGGGCTCACTCTCTCTATAATTTTTTAGAATTCTTATGATCACTGTAATAAAGTAGTAAAAATAGAGCTGAATATGTATCAGAACCTAATGACTGTTGAAAGTGACATTGCAAATAATTAGAAAACATGAATTAACTTAAAAATCCTACTAGGAAACTGGCAGGTGATGGAGAAAAAATAATGTAGTGTATTAGTCTATTCTCACACTGCTATAAAGAAATACCTGAGGTTGCTTCCAAGATGGCCGAATTGATGCAGAAGACAGGTGATTTCTGCACTTCCAACTGAGGTACCTGGTTCATCTCACTGGGACTCATTGGACTGTGGGTGTAGCCCACAGAGGGTGAGCTGAGGCAGGGCAGGGCGTTGCCTCATAAGGGAAGTGCAAGGGTTCGGGAGATTTCCCTTTCCTAGCCAAGGGAAGTCGTGAGTGACTGTACCTGGAGGAGTGGTACGCTCCTGCCCAAATACTGTGCTTTTCCCATGGTCTTCACAACTGCCAGACTAGGAGATCCCCTCCTGTGCCTGGCTTAGCAGGTCCCACGCCCACAGAGCCTTGCTCGCTGCCAGCCCAGCAGTCTGAGATCGACCTGAGACATGGGAGCTTGGCAGGGGGAGGGGCATCTGCCATTGCTGAGGCTTGAGTAGGCGGTTCTATACTCACAGTGTAAACAAAACAGCAGGGAAACTCTAACGGGGCAGAGCCCACCACAGCTAAGCAAGGCCTACTGCCTCTCTAGATTCCACTTCTGGCGACAGGGCATATCTGAACAAAAGGCAGCAGACAGTTTCTCGAGACTTAAAAGTCCCTGCCTGACAGCTCTGAAGAGAGCAGTGGTTCTCCCAGCATGGCGTTCGAGCTCCTATAATAGACAGACTGCCTCCTCAAGTGGGTCCCTGACCCCCATGTAGAATGACTGGGAGACACCTCCCAGTAGGGTCCGATGTCTGTCCTCATACAGGCAGGTGCCCCTCTAGGACGAAGCTTCCAGAGGAAGGATCAGGCAGCAATATTTGCTGCTCTGCAGCCTCTGCTGGTGATACCCAGGCAAGCAGGGTCTGGAGTGGACCTCCAGCAAACTCCAACAGACCTGCAGCTGAGGGGCCTGTCTGTTAGAAGGAAAACTAACAAAAAGAAAGGAATAGCATCAACATCAACAAAAACGACATCTACACCAAAACCCCATCCTTAGGTCACCAACATCAAAGACCAAAGGTAGATAAAACCACAAAGATGGGGAGAAACCAGAGCAGAAAGGCTGAACATTCCAAAAACCAGAACGCTTCTTCTCCTCCGAAGGAACACAACTCCTTGCCAGCAAAGGAACAAAACTGGATGGAGAATGAGTTTGACGAGTTGACAGAAGTAGGATTCAGAAGGTTGGTAATAACAAACTTCTCAAGCTAAAGGAGCATGTTCTAACCCATCACAAGGAAGCGAAAAACCTTGCAAAAAGGTTAGATGAATGGCTAACTAGAATAACCAGTGTAGAGAAGAGCTTAAATGACATGATGGAGCTGAAAACCACAGTACGAGAACTTTGAGAAGCATACACAAGCTTCAGTAGCCAACTCAATCAAGCAGAAGAAAGGATATGAGTGACTGAAGATCAAATTAATGAAATAAAGCAAGAACACAAGATTAAACGAAAAGGAGTAAAAAGAAATGAACAAAGCCTCCAATAAATAAGGGACTAGTGAAAAGACCAAATCTACATTTGATTGGTGTACCTGAAAGTGACAGGGAGAATGGAACCAACTTAGAAAACACTCTTCAGGATATTATCCAGGAGAACTTCCCCAACCTAACAAGGCAGGCCAACATTCAAATTTAGGAAATGCAGAGAACACCGCGAAGATACTCCTTGAGAAGAGCAACCCCAAGACACATACTTGTCAGATTCACCAAGGTTGAAATGAAGGAAAAAATGTTAAGGAGAACCAGAGACAATGCTCAGGTTACCCACAAAGGGAAGCCCATCAGACTAACAGCAGATCTGTCTGCAGAAACCCTATAAGCCAGAAGAGAGTGGGGGCCCATATTCAACATTCTTAAAGAAAAGAATTTTCAACCCAGAATTTCATATCCAGCCAAAGTAAGATTCATAAGTGAAGGAGAAATAAAATCACTTACAGACAAGCAAATGCTGAGAGATTTGTCACCAACAGGCCTGCCTTACAAGAGCTCCTGAAGGAAGCACTAAACATGGAAAGGAACAACCAGTACCAGCCACTGGTACTGGCAAAAACATGCCACTGGTACTGGCAAAAACAATTTGGCAAAAACATGCCAAATTGTAAAGACCATCGACACTATGAAGAAACTGCATCAATTAATGGGTGAAATAACCAACTAGCATCATAATGACAGGATCAAATTCACACACAACACTATTAGCCTTAAATGTAAATGGGCTAAATGCTCCAATTAAAAGACACAGACTGGCAAATTGGATAAAGAGTTAAGACCCATCAGTGTGCTGTATTCAGGAGACCCATCTCACGTTTGAGACACACATAGGCTCAAAATAAAGGGATGGAGGAAGACCTACCAAGCAAATGGAAAGCAAAAATAAATAAATAAATAACAAATAAAAATGCAGGGTTTGAAATTCTGGTCTCTGATTAAACAGACTTTAAACCAACAAATATCAGAAGAGACAAAGAAGGCCATTACATAATGGTAAAGGGATTAATTCATCAAGAAGAGCTAAGTATCCTAAATGCATATGCACCCAATACAGGAGCACCCAGATTTGTAAAGCAAGTTCTTAGAGACCTACAAAGAGACTTATACTCCCACACAATAATAATGGGAGACTTTAACACCCCACTGTCAATATTAGACAGATCAACGAGACAGAAAATTAACAAGGTTATCCAGGACTTGAACTCAGCTCTGAACCAAGTGGACCTAATAGACATCTACAGAACTCTCCACCCCAAATCAACAGAATATACATTCTTCTTACCATCACGTTGCACTTATTCTAAAAGTGACCACATAATTGGAAGTAAAACACTCCTCAGCAAATGTAAAAGAACAGAAATCACAACAAACTGTCTCTCAGACTACAGTGCAATCAAATTTGAACTCAGGACTAAGAATTTCACTCAAAACTGCACAACTACATGGAACTGAACAACCTGCTCCTGAATGACTACTGGGTAAATAACAAAATGAAGGCAGAAATAAAGATGTTCTTTGAGACAAATGAGAACAAAGACACAATGTACCAGAATCTCTGGGACACATTTAAAGCAGTATGTAGAGGGAAATTTATAGCAATAAATGCCCACAACAGAAAGCAGGAGAGATCTGAAACCCTCACCCTAACATCACAATTAAGAGAACTAGAGAAGCAAGGCAAACAAATTCAAAAGCTAGCAGAAGGCAAGAAATAACTAAGATCAGAGCAGAACTGAAGGAGATAGAGACATAAAAAAACCCTCCAAAAAATCAATGAATCCAGAAGCTGGTTTTCTGAAAAGATCAACAAAATAGATTGTTCCCTAGCAAGACTAATAGAGAAGAAAAGAGAGAAGAATCAAATAGACGCAATAAAAAATGATAAAGGGGATATCACCACTGATTCCCCAGAAATACAAACTACCATTAGAGAATACTATAAACACCTCTATACAAATAAACCAGAAAATCTAGAAGAAATGGATAAATTCCTGGAAACGTACACCCTCCCAAGAGTAAACCAGGAAGAAGTGGAATTTCTGAACAGACCAATCACAGGTTCTGAAATTGAGGCAATAATTAATAGCCTACCAAACAAAAAAGTCCAGGACCAGATGGATTCACAGCCGAATTCTATCAGAGGTACAAAGAGGAGCTGGTACCATTCCTTCTGAAACTATTCCAATCAATAGAAAAAGAGGGAATCCTCCCTAACTCATTTTATGAGGCCAGCATTATCCTAATACCAATGTCTGGTAGAGACACAACAAAAAAAGAGAATTGTAGGCCAATATCCCTGATGAACATCAATGTGAAAATCCTCAATAAAATGCTGGCAAACCGAATCCAGCAGCACATCAAAAAGCTCATCCATCATGATCAAGTTGGCTTCATCCCTGGGATGCAAGGCTGGTTCAACATATGCAAATCAATAAATGTAATCCATCACATAAACAGAACCAATGACAAAAACCACATGATTGTCTCAATAGATGCAGAAAGGCCTTTGACAAAATTCAACAGCCTTTCATGCTAAAAACTCTCAATAAACTAGGTATTGATAAAACATATCTCAACATAATAAGAGCTGTTTATGGCACACCCACAGCCAATATCATACTGAATGGGCAAAAACTGGAAGCATTCCCTTTGAAAACTGGCACAAGACAAAGATCCCATCTCTCAACTTTCCTATTCAACATAGTATTGGAAGTTCTGCTCAGGAAAATCAGGCAAGAGAAAGCAATAAAGAGTATTCGAATAGGAAGAGAGGAAGTCAAATTCTTTTGGTTGCAGATGACATGATTATGTTTTTAGAAAACCCCTTCATTTCAGCCCCAAATCTCCTTAAGCTGATAAGCAACTTCAGCAAAGTCTCAGGATACAAAATCAATGTGCAAAAATCACAAGCATTCCTATATACCAATAACAGACAAACAGAGAGCCAAATCATGAGTGAACTCCCATTCACAATTGCTACTAAGAGAATAAAATACCTAGGACTCCAACTTACAAGGGATGTGAAGGACCTCTTCAAGGAGAACTACAAACCACTGCTCAAGGAAATAAGAAAGGACACAAACAAATGGAAAAACATTCCATGCTCATGGATAGGAAGAATCAATATCATGAAAATGACCTTACTGCCCAAATTAATTTATAGATTCAATGCAATCCCCATCAAGCTACCAATGACTTTCTTCACAGAATTTGAAAAAGCTACTTTAAACTTCATATGGAACCAAAAAAGAGCCCACATAACCGAGACAATCCTGGGCAAGAAGAACAAAGCTGGAGGCATCACACTTCCTGACTTCAAACTTTACTACAAGGCTGCAGTAACCAAAACAGCATGGTACTGGTACCAAAACAGATATATTATAGACCAAAGGGACAGAATAGAGGCCTCAGAAATAACACCACACATCTACCACCATCTGATCTTTGACAAACCTGACAAAAACAAGCAATGGGGTAAGGACTCCCTGTTTAATAAATGATGTTGAGAAAACTGTCTAGCCATATACAGAAAACTGAAACTGGACCCCTTCCCTACACCTTGTACAAAAATCAACTCAAGATGGATCAAAGAATTAAATCTAAGACCTAGGACCATAAAAATCCTAGAAGAAAACCTGGGCAATACCATTCAGGACAGAGGCATGGGCAAAGAATTCATGTCGAAAACACCAAAAGCAATGGCAACAAAAGCCAAAATTGACAAATGGGATCTAATTGAACTAACATCCCATTCTTATATACCAATATAGGAATCAAGAGCTTCTGCATTGCAAAAGAAACTATCATCAGAGTGAACAGGCAACCTACAGAATGGGAGAAAATTTTTGCAGTCTACCCATCTGACAAAGGGCTAATATCCAGAATCTACAAAGAACTTAAACAAATTTACAAGAAAAAAGCAAACAACCCCATCAAAAAATGGGCAAAGGATATGAACAGACACTTCTCAAAAGAAAATATTTGTGCAGCCAACAGACACATTAAAAATGCTCATCACCACTGGTCATTAGAGAAATGCAAATCAAAACCACAATAAGATACCATCTCATGCCAGTTAGAATGGCTACCATTAAAAAGTCAGGAAACAACAGATGCTGGAGAGGTTGTGGATAAATAGGAACACTTTTACACTGTTGGGAGTGTAAAACTTGTTCAACCATTGTGGAAGACAGTGTGGTGATTCCTCAAGGATCTAGAACTAGAAATACCATTTCACCTGGCAATCACATTACTGGGTTTATAGTCAAATGATTATAAATCATTCTATGATAAAGAGACATGCACATGTACATTTATTGTGGCATTGTTCACAATAGCAAAGACTTGGAACCAACCCAAATGTCCACCAATGGTAGACTGGATTAAGAAATTTGGCACATATACACCATGGAATACTATGCAGCCACAAAAAAGGATGAGTTCATGTCCTTTGCAGGGACATGGATGAAGCTGAAAACCATCATTCTCAGCAAACTATCCCAAGATCAGAAAACCAAACACCACATGTTTTCACTCATAAGTGGGAGTTGAACAATGAGAACACATGGACACAGATAGAGGAACATCACACACCAGGACCTGTGGGGGTTGAGTGACTAGGGGAAGGATAACATTAGGAGAAATACCTAATGATGTTTTGATGAGTGCCACAAACCACCATGGCACATGTATACCTATGTAACAAAACGGCATGTTATGCACATGTAACCCAGAAATTGAAGTATAATTAAAAAAAAAAAAAGAAATATCTGAGACTGGGTAATTTATAAAGAAAAGAGATTTAATTGGTTCATGGTTCTATAGGCTGTACAGGAAGCATGTCAGTGTCTTCTTCTGGGGATGCTTCAGGCAAAGTGGGAGCAAGCATCTTACATGGCAGGAGTAGGAAAGAGAGACAGGGAGGAGGCACTACACACTTTAAAACAACAAGATCTCCTAAGGATTCACTCACTATACAGTACCAAAGGGGGATGGTACTAAACTATTCATGAGAACTTCACCCCTATGATCCAGTCACCTCCCACCAGGCCCCACCTCCTACACTGTGTATTACAATTAGACATGAGATTTGAGCAGGGACAGAAATACAAACCATATCATTCTGCCCCTGACCCCTCCCAAATCTCATGTCCTTTTCACATTGCAAAATACCACAATGCCTTCCCAACAGTCCCCCAAAGTCTTAACTTATTTCAGCATAAACTCAGAAGACCAAAGTCACATCTGAGAGAAGGTTAGTCCTTTTCACCTATGAGTCTGTAAAATAAAAACAAGTTAGTTGCTTGCAAGGTACAATGAGGGTAAAGGGATAAGGCAAATACTCCCATTCCAAGAGGGAGAAATTGCCTAAAAGAAAGGAGCTAAGGGCCCCATTCGAGGACAAGGAGTCTTTCCAGGGCACACTGGTGCAAGGGGTAGGCTTCTGAACCCTTAGGTGGCTCCGCCCCTGTGGCTTTGCAGGGTTCAACCCCACAAATGATCTCATGGCTGGCATTGAGTTATCTGTGGCCTTACCAGGTGCAGGGTGCAAACTGTCAGTGGCTCTACCTTTCTTGGGTCTGGAAGACGGTGGCCCTCTTCTCACAGCTCCATGATGCAGAGCCTCAGTGTGGACTCTGTGTGGGGGCTCCAAGCTCACATTTTCCATCTGCACTGCATTAGTAGAGGTTCTCCATGAGAGCTCTGCCCCTGCAGCAGGCTTCTCCCTGGACATCCAGGCTTTTACATATATCCTCTAAAATCTAGGTGGAAGCCTCCAAGCCTCAACCCTTGCATTCTGTGCACCTGCAGGCCTAACACCATGTGGAAGCTGCCAATGCTTACTGCTTGCACCCTTTGAATTAGTGACTGGAGCTGAACTTTGACCCCTTTGAGCCATGGCTGGAGCTGGAGTGGCTGGTATACAGGGAGCAGTGTTCCAGGGACCCACAGGGCAGCAGGGCCCTAGGCCTGGCCCATTAAACCGTTTTGTCCTCCTAGGCTTCTGGGCCTATGATGAGAGGGGCTGCTGCAAAGGTCTCTGAAACGCCTTTGAGGCCTTTTGCCTATTGTCTTATCAATCCTTGACTCCTTTTACTAAAGCAAATTTCTGCAGCCTGATTTAATTCTTCCCCTGAAAATGGACTTTTCTTTTCTACCACATGGCTAGGCTGCAAATTTTCCAATATTTTATGTCCTGCTTCTCTTTTAAATATAAGTTTCAGTTTTAGGTCTTTTCCTTGCTCACACATATGAGCTTAGGCTGTAAGAAGCAGCCAGGTCAATTCTTGAATGCTTTGCTGTTTAGAAATTTCATCTGCTAGATACCCTAAATCATCACTCTCAAGTTCGAAGTTCCATACATCCCTAGAGCAAGGGCACAATACTGCCATTCTCTTTACTAAAGCATAGCAAAAGTGACCTTTGTTCAGGAGTTTGAGACCAGCCTGGCCAACATAGTGAAACACTCTCTCTACTAAGAATACGAAAAATTAGCCAGGTGCCGTGGTGTGTGCCTGTTATCCCAGCTACTTAGGAGGCTGAGGTAGGAGAATCACATGAACCCAGGAGGCAGAAGTTGCAGTGAGCTGAGATCATGCCATTGCACTCCAGCCCAGGTGACAGTGCGAGACTTCATCTCAAAAAAAAAAAAAAAAAAATGGTGGCCTTTGCTTTAGTTCCCAATAAGTTCCTCATTTCCATCTGAGACCTCCTCAACCTGGACTTCATTGTCCATGTTACTATCAGTATTTTGCTCACAGCAATTTAATAAGTATCTAGGAAGTTCCAACTTTTCCCTCATCTTCCTTTCTTTTTCTGAGCCCTCTATACTTTTCTACCTCTGGCTGTTACTCAATTCCAAAGCTGCTTCCACATTTTCAGGTATCTTTATAGCAGTGCCCTATTCCTAGTACCAATTTTCTGTATTAGCCCATTCTTGCACTGCTATAAAGAAATACCTGAGACTGGGTAATTTATAAAGAAAAGAAGTTTAATTGGCTCATGATTCTGCAGGCTATAGAGTAAACATGGCAGCATCTGCTTCTGAGGAAGCCTCAGGGAGCTTTCATTCATGGTGGGAGCTGAAGTGGGAGCAGGCATCTTACCTGGCAGGAGAAGGACCAAGAGAGAGAGGGGAGAGGTGCCACACACTTCTAGACAACAAAATCTCATGAGAACTCACTCATTATACAGTACCAAGGAGGCATAGAGCTAAACCATTCATGAGAACTCTGCCCTCATGATCAAATCACCAGCCACCAGACCCCACCTCCAACACTGGGGATTGCAATTCAACATGAGATTTTGGTGGGGACACAGATCCAAACCATATCTTCAGGACTTCCAATTGTTTTCTCATGTAAAACAGAGTGGAATTGAACTTTTAAATACATGAATTTGAAGCCATAAAAATACCAAAGGAGAGAAGAAAATTTTAAAAATTCTTAAATAAAGGAGATTGTTTCCAAGTCAAAAACAAAACCCAGATACTGTACAAGGACTTTTTATTTTGGCTGTATAAAACTGAGAAACATTTAAAGTAGTATTACATTGGTGAAAAAGAAAAAAAAAAGAACCAAATGCTTGTTAAGTATCAACTCTCTAAAATTAATCTACGAATTTAGGGCTAAACTAACTGAAATGCAAATAAGTTAGCAAGAAATGTGGTTGTTGTCGATTTGGTTTTCTGTTTGTTTTAAACAAATCAATATTTATTGAAATAAATATTAGATAATTTGTACAGATTTCTTTTCACACCCCATAGCATAGAGAAATGGTTTTTTAATGTTTCAAATGTCTCCACCTGATCACGTCAAACTTCAATTCTGTTTTAAGTAACAGTGAACCAATTAATTAAATTAAAATGCAATTCTTATGCAATCCAATTCTAGAGGGTCCAATGAACTGGGAACAATATGTTCTTAAGAATTATATTAAAGCCATCTATATTCTGGAAACACTATCTTAGAATAATTATGTAAAACTTCGATGAGAGTAAATGTAACATCAATTAAGTAACAAGCTAAATTAAAAAGGCATCACTCAGAATTTTAATTTAAAGGGAGAAAACACATCAGGCATCTTTCTCTGTCTGTGGGTGTTCTGAAGTTGGATGCTCTAAATCAGAATTAAACCTGCACATCTTCATGCATCCCTGAGCCCTCACAGATCACCCCTCTGCTCCACTGGGGATTGGAGGGTGCCGGGGGTACTCTGACCCTCATAGGCTGACCATATGGGCCATATGTAGGATAGCAGGCCTTGGAAAAGACTGGATCTCAAATTCTAATTCAACAAATCTTTGCTTGAACATTTTCTTTCCTTAGATTCTTAAACTTTCTGTTGATCAACAGGCCTGTCAACCAATTTTCTTTAGTTAGTTTCTCATGGGAGCTGACCTGTCTTTTGTTGAATAAAATGGTGCTTTCCATTTTCTTTCTCCTCATCTTTGTTATTTTCCTGTAACAGTCAGGCTTTTGCTGTATAAGGCTGATGCATTCATATACAATAGGACATTTCTCTTTTTTCTAAGCAGTCAATTCTCTTCTCCCACTGATTTTTTGCAAAGTTGCGTTTCACATTCTGTATGTAGTTTAGGCAGTGTCTGAAGTACCACCTGCAGGTTTTGATTTTAACTTCCAAGCTGCATTTTTACCACTGCTTGGTTAGAGACTTTTGATTTAAACTACAGGTCTTTTGTGCATTTTTTTTTTTGCATAGCTTGTAAAGTACTTTTTTTGTTGTTTTTTCTCTTTTTAGTTCTTTTAAATCAACATTTAAGTTAACATTATCAATGAAGTTTCATCAAGCTGATACCCGACTTATCCTCTTAGTCTCCATTTATCGATTCATCCTCTTTCTCTAATTCCTTGTGGCTGTCAGCATGTAATCTATACATAAAGCAGATAAATGTATCATCTTCAGCACAGATTCAGTCAGAGATTTTAATTGGCTGTCTTTCTCATTTACAACTGGTTTCCTTGTGTGTTGAAGTTTTCAAGCATTTCTTTCTGTTCTTTTAGCACTCATACTCTTTCCATTTACCAAACATCTTCTTGGGTGAGCAGTTTTCAGCTTTCTTGAAGGTAAACAATTTCTTCAAAACCATTAACTATTTCCCTATGATGTTGTAGTGTATTCTTCCAAGATGCTTTTGAAATGTTCTTGGCCCCAGTCACATGGAACCAGAGAACTTCTGATGCCTATTTGAGTGATTGTGTCTATTCTTTAAGACTGTCCATCACCACCCAATGGAATAAAATTTTAGGGGACTTTTCTGGTTTCGGTCAAGAAGGTCTACTGTATCTCCTTGTGAAAATGTGGACTTACTCATATCTTTACAAAGTTTTCCAAAACACAGATTTTGTGACTTCAGAGGGCTGGCCTCCACTGCAGGTGACTCAAGAACTTGAAAGGCTTTGTAATGAGTCTGTTCTCACTAATTTTATGACACTTTTCAACTCAGACAGAAAATCTTTTGGCTAGCTCATTTCCATTATTTTATTGTACAGCCAATCAAAGCAGCATTTTCTTGGAAAGGGACACTGAAACAGACTTGAGCCTTGTGTCCATAATTCAGACAACACCGTTACAGCACTGCATAACTGCCACAGGACCAGCTGGAAGGACATTTTTTGTGGCCACCAGCAAGCCCTCTGTCTTAGTCAGTTCAGGCCACTGTAACAGAATACCAAAGACTGAGTACCTTAAACAGCAAACATTTATTTCTCACAGTTCTGGAAGCTGGGAAGTCCAAGATCTAGGTGCTGGTCTCGAGGGCTCATTTCCTTGTTTGCAAATGGCTGCCTTCTCAGATGGCATAGAGCAAAGAGAAATAGCTCTCTGGTCTCTTTATCCCCTTCTAAGGGCACTTATCTCATTCCTGAGGGCTCTACCCTCATGACCTAATTGAACTTCCAAATACCATCACATTGGGGAATTTAGGCTTTAATACATATGTGGTTGGGTTTGGGGTAAGGAACAGAAACATTCAGATCATGGCACTCTTTCTGGTTTCAGTGGGCACTGCAGCTCTGCTTCTGGCCAGCTGCCTGCGGGCTACAACTGCCTACCCAGACCTTGTCCTTGACAACTAGGACAGACCATCAGAGGGGTTTCAGCAGGGTCCACACTTAACAAACAAAAGTAAAAAGTGCTCTCTAACTTTGCTCTAAATTTGCACATGCAGAAAGGGTTCTTATTTGCGTAGTACATTGGGGGAAGGGGAAAAAGCCTATTATACCCAGAACGGACCAGCCTGTGAGCTGTAAGCAATTTAGGCCCACTCGTCTTCACAGGAAACCTCAGGGATTCAAGCAGTAACATGCCCTCACCAAACCTATAGAACAGAGTGGATAAACCTGGCTTTCTAGTTCTGCTTCTGCCTCTTCAATAGCTTCATGACATGGGTCAAAACAGCTTCAATAGCTTCAAAATAGGTTCAGTAGCTTCAAAAATATAATCAATATTTGAGGAAAGCAATGTACAACATAAATCAACTTCCTATAGAACATCGTATTTAAGCCTTACTATCTTATGAGGTTAACCCTCCTAGGAGGTTGTTTAACTGATAACCTTTAGGTTAAATTGCTTGTCTAAGTGCACAATTTATTAAGTTTGGGGATTGTGTCCTGAATCAAAATCATCTGAGTCCAAGTAAAGATTTTCTTGTAAATAACATATTCCTTAATGTGGATACCTCCCTGCTTTCTACCTCCTGCTTTTAATTGTGATAAAAATATGTAACATTAAATTTACAATCTTAACCATTTTTAAGTGTACAGTTTATCAATATTATGTTCACGTTGTTGTGCAAAAGATGTCTAGAACTTTCTGATATTGCAAAACTAAAACTCTACACCATTATACACCAACTCCACCTCTCCATTCTCCCCCAGCCTTTGGCAATGATTTTCTATTATGTTTCTATGATTTTGACTACTTTAGATGTTTCATATGAATGGAATCTCATGCACTCAATCATACAGCATTTGTCCCTTTGGGACTGGCAAATTTGTTTATCATAATCTCCTTAAGATTCATACATGTTGTAATTCATATTACGTAACATTTCACTGTATGCATACATCACATTTTCTTTAGCCATTCATCTTTCAGTAGACCTTTGGGTTGCTTCCTTCTCTTGGCTATTATGAATAATGCGGCAATAAAAATGGGTGTGCAAATATTTATTGGATTCTACTTTGAATTCTTTTGGATATACACCCAGTAGTGGGATTGCTGGGTCATATGGTAATTCTGTTTTCAATTCTTTGAGGACCCTTCATATTGTTTTCCTCCACCCTTTAAAACAGGGTGTAATAAACAATTTATAAGGACCATCCAATAAAAAAATTATCAGTCCCTTTATGATTCCTTTTTGCCTCTTTTTATTATAATGGCAAAGTGATCATTTTAATAACATGTATCATTTATTCTTACCTAGGGTAAGAATGTATCATTTATTACTTACCTAGGGTTAATGGAAGAACTTAACTTTTAATGTTTATTATCCATTCCTTTACTGCTTTCAGCTCAACAGGAGTATGGAGAAACGCTTATTAAATATTAACTGACAAACTGCTTTTCTTTCTTTTCAAAACTTAGTCCTCAGAATTATGCTGAAGAGATGCTTTGTAGAAGGAATTGGAATAATTTTAATAAATAATTAAATATATTGAAACAAATAATTTTTATTTTCCTTGGGTATAAATATTTATTTTGCTTGGTTATAAATAATATAATATTTTAAAGAAAAATATTTTTATTTCATATTTTTATTCTTCTTGTTTGCATTTCTGCATTTCTAAATCTGATAGAAGTTATTAAGGCAGATAAATTATTACTGTTGAACATTTTGTTACTATGGTTTCAGATCTACCATTTTTTATTAATTGATCCCCAATTTGAGGATAAGCCTGTTTTTTTTTTTTTGCAGTTGCAAGATTTAATAGAGTGAAAACAGAGTTCCCATACAAGGGGAGGGGACCGAAAGGGGGTTGCCCCTCCCTGCTTGAATGCCTGGGGTTTATATCCCAATCATTGTCCCTCCCCTGTGCTCTCAGATGATAGATGATTTGACTATTTCTTTACCTCTTGCTTTTAGCCTAACTGGTAATTTAGTGAGCCCTCTTTACCACCTGATTGGTCGGGTGTGAGCTGAGTTACAAGCCTTGTGTTTAAAGGTGGGTGCAGTCACCTTCCCCAGCTAGGCTTAGGAATTCTTAGTCGGCCTAGGAAATCCAGCTAGTCCTGTCTCTCAGTCCCCCTCTCAACAGGAAAACCCAAGGGCTGTTGGGGAGGTTGGCCAATGACCACTGTAACTGCTTCCTGCTGAATTGGGGCATAGTAGGGGTTGTGCAGTTGAGATTTCCTTGGGAGGGGTGTCTTCAATGTCATTAACATCGGAGCATGGGCTAGCAGGCCGGTCCAGGGGTCTGCGGTAGATCTTAGTCATGAACTGCATCTGGGGCTCCATTTGAAGAACCATTTGTAGTTTTACAGTTCGATTCTGGAAGAGACAAACTTAACAAGGAGGTTAAAGATACAGGGATTGAAATGTATGGCCTGAAGTGCAGGGGATTATTTCTTTGGCACACTTCACAGGCCCTGACTATCTACTTGACAGTTTTGAAAAGGCCTGGTCCAATAAATAATGATTTGGCAGGATGAGCCTATTTTGCTTTAATAATTTATCTCTATTTAAACTACCAGACATATAAAAAGTCACAGCATGTAAATACAGCCTACTACAGACACCAAAGTCACATATTTTAGCCAAACAATCCTTGAGTTTTTTCCTCTCTCTTTATTGATCTAAAAAATGAAATCAGTGATAAGCCCCAAATAACAAAATCTTATAGAGAGTAGTGAGTTTTCATTTGGGATAGTATCCCCCAACACCTCTGTATTTCTTTTTCTTTTTTTTTTTTTTCAATGAAGGATGTTTGTTTAAAAAGATAAGAATAAGCACTAAGAAAATAGAAATCCGGCCAGGCACAGTGGCTCACGCCTGTAATCCCAGCACTTTGGGAGGCCAAGGCAGGCAGATCACTTGAGGTCAGGTGTTTGAAACTAGCCTGGCCAACATGGTGAAACCCCGTCTCTACTAAAAATACAAAAATTAGCCAGGCGTGGTGGCACATGCCTGTAGTTCCAGCTACTCAGGAGGCTGAGGCAGCGGAATCACTTGAACCCAGAAGGTGGAGGTTGCAGTGAGCCGAGATCATGCCATTGCACGCCAGCCTGGGTGACAGAGCGAGACTCCATCTCAAAAAAAAAAAAAAAAAAGAAGGAAAATAGAAATCTATTGCTTCCACACTGTGAGGTTGGGGTTGGGGGGGATCTGTTAAGAAGCTAAAGAAGAAAAATATGTGGATTTCCCAGATATTTTCCAGAACCCCCATTAAACACATGCAAAATTCTGTGCATGTGTAGGGGAGGGGGCAAATATGTGTATTTTAGGAAGAAGAGACTCCATAGTTTATGTGAAATTCTCAAAGGCTTTTTTACCCCTCAAAAATTTAAGAATCACCAAACTATAGATAGCTGTGCAAATTATTATTTGATTATCAAATGCTAAACAACATTTAATTATTTTAAATTATCCCCTTCAAAATGATTAATTAGGGAATAATGATTTAGTTTTTCTTCATGTTATTTATTATTAGTTTTTACTTGTGGTCAGTTGAGGCACAAAGAGATGCGAGGCAGTGGGAGGTGGGAGGGGAAGTTAGAGGGGTATCCCTCAGCTTCTCATAAGTCATGCCAAATAAATAAGTGAAATAAAACGTATTTGTTTGATATGAAAATTCAGCTTGAAGACAAATCTGCTTATCTTTCTGCTAGAACATTCTCCTATGCCCATCTATCTAGGAATTTCTGGACCTGCCAAAGTAGTAATTAGTGCCAGCAATATTTAAATATACTTGAATTGCTCCCTCAAACCATAATTGCTTGTTTTTACCTGTATCTGTCTTTTCACGAACATTTTGAGTTTAGCTCTGTCTTACATTCCCATCCCTAAAGATCATCAGGACTTTCGTCTTCATCATAATGCTGGGACCAGATTGGCCTTCATCATCTCATAACACCCTTATTTCCTATGGAAAAGTAAAATTGAATTATTCCAGATATGATGACTTTAGGATATCCTTTTCCCTCTTGTACATCCTTCATTGTATTTGTGTTTTCCCTTTGGTCTCCAACGTCCCCACCACCCCCAATCCCTCCACGACTTTTAAGCCCTTGGAAGCCAACTTGATTAGTCAGGTTCTCTAGGGAAATGGAACCAATAGGATATATTTATTTATTATGTATTATAAGGAATTGGCTCCTGTGATTATGGAGACTGGCAAGTTCAAAATCTGCAGAGCTGATGTTTCAGTTTGAAGGTCCCCAGGCAGGAGAACTCTTTATTACTCTGGGGGTAGGCCAGTCTTTTGTTCTATTCAGGCCTTCACCTAATTGGTAAAGCAATGTGTTCCTAAATATAGATAACTTCTGGACCACTCACCTCAGGGAGAGCAATTTGCTTTACTCTGTCTACCAATTTAAATGTTAATCTCATCAAATAACACTGTCACAGAAACACACAGAGAATGTTTGCACAAATACCTGGGCACCCCATGGCCCAGTCAGGTTGGCAAATAAAATAATTCATCACCCAACATTTTCTTTTTGTTTTTTGAGACAGAGTCTTGCTCTGTCACCCAGGCTGGAGTGCAATGATGTGCTTTTGGTTCACTGCAACCTCCAGCTCCTGGGTTCAAGTGATTCTTGTGCCTCAGCCTCCCAAGTAGCTGAAATCACAGTTGTGGACCACCACACCCAGCTGATTTTTTGTATTTTTAGCAGGGAGAGGGTTGTGCTATGTTGGCCAGGCTGGTCTTGAACTCCTCAAGTGATCTGCCCGCCTCAGCCTCCCAAAGTGTTGGGATTACAGGTGTGAGTCACTACACCTGGCCCACACAACACTTTCAAAAAATCTGTTTTATTTCCCTTTATAGGCTTTCTTGTCCCAGATCTATCATTAAAAGAATACTTATTACTGAATGTTTATTAAATAAACACAAAAGAGTTGGGCTAAACCCTGAAGCTAGAGCATTTTCCCTGCATTTTAGAGTATATCTTCTACTTTTTCAGTATAAAAACAAAAGAAGGAGGGAGTAGAGGGCAGGGGTTTTGGTGCAAGGGAGAGGCAGGCCATGAGCTTTACAGAGTCACCCACTGAAAGTGAGCAGCACCTACTATCAGTGGAGATTCTTTTTATTATATTATATTATATTATATTATATTATATTTTATAGACAATCTTGCTCTGTGGCCTAGGCTGGAGTGCAGTGGCATGATTACATCTCGTTGCAGCCTTGACCTCCTGGGCTCAAGTGATCCTCCTGTCTCAGCCTCCTGAGCAGCTAGGACTATAGGCACATATCACCACACCTGGTTTTTTTTTTTTTAAATTTTTTGCAGAGATGGGGTCTGCTATATTGCCTAGGCTGATCTCAAACTCCTGGCCTCAAGCAGTCCTCCCACCTTGAGCTCTAAAAGTGCTGGGATTACAGGTGTAAACCACTGTACTTGGCCCAGCAGAGATTCTTCAAGCTTACTCTCTCGGTGGTTGCACCTCCAAAAAAGACATGACGTAAGTTACCTACTCTCCCATGGAGCAGGGTTGCTGGCTCAGTAATGCTCTCTTTTCTCTTATAAGCTCCCCTCAGGTAATATCATGTCAGAATAAAAAGTACAGATTTTTACATTCAGTTTTGTATGAATCCCTTTTCCTTCCTTTGCCTGATTAATTTCTCTTTTCATTCAATTGAAAAAATTTCTTAAGACAGGATTAGAGTTTTTCTGTCTTTCTTCCCTTCTCCATTCTTTTTTCTTTCTTTCTTTCTTTCTTTTCCTTTTTTTTTTTTTTTTGAGATGTAGTCTCTCTCTTGCCACCCAGGCTGGAGTGCAGTGACGCGATCTCAATGCACTGCCTGCAACCTCCACCTCCCGGGTTCGAGTGATTCTCTGCTTCAGCCTCCCGAGTAGCTGGGAATACAAGCGCTTGCCACCATGCCCGGCTAAGTTTTGTATTTTCAGTAGAGATGGGGTTTCACCATATTGGCCAGGCTGGTCTTGAACTCCTCACCTCAGGTGATCCACCCACCTCAGCCTCCCAAAATGCTGGGATTACAGGCATGAGCCACCATGCCTGGCCTCCCTTCTCCTTTCTTTAGATGAATTATTTTTACAGTACTAGATGTTCTAGTTAGTCGGTCTTCTATGTTTCTTTAATTTTTATTTTATTAACAACAGAAGAGTAGGATTGCTTTTATTTTTAGTACTTCTTTCTAAGGGAGGTAGATGTTTAGAGTTGTTTGGAATAAGTGAAAGTATTGAGTATAGTTGTGGCTGGTGCTAGGGCCCACCCAGTTACAGGGCAGCTGTACAGTTTTCACAGAAGGGAGATGGTAGACAGGATGAACATCCTCCCCCTCACCCCAAAGTATCTGCCTCAGGGAATTAGTAAAGTTCCCAAGAACATGTCCTTTTTGCAGTGACTTGAAAATTTAGATCCTTGAGGTCATGAAACTCTGGCATGCACGTTACTATACCTTTCTAAATGACTGCTGTCTTTATAAAACTCCACTTTTCAGGAGAGTTATGGAGTACGAGTCATTTTAACTAGAATTTGCTATAGAATTCCATAATGGCAAGGTCACTCCTCAATTAAATCTATTTGTTGACTCAGGTCATACCTCATTCACCTTAGTAGTAAATAAAGTGAATGCTATTTATTTATTTATTAGAGACATGGTTTTTCTCTGTCACCCAGGCTGGAATGCATGGGCATTATCATGGCTCACTGTGGCCCTGACCTCCTGGGCTCAACTGATTCTCCCACCTTGGCCTCTGGAGTAGCTGGGACTACAGGTGCACGCCACCGTACCCGGCTACTTTTTAAATTTTTTTGAAGAGATGAATTCTCCCTATTTTGTCCAGGCTTGTCTTGAACTCCTGGATCAAACAATCCTCCCCCACCTTGGCCTCCCAAAGTACTGGGATTACATGCCTGAGCCAATGCACACAGCACCAAGTTTATTTATTTATTTATTTATTTATTTATTTATTTAGAGATGGAATCTCACTCTGTTGCCCAGGCTGGGGTGCAGTGGCGTGATCTTTGCTTACCGAAGCCTCTGCCTCCCGGGTTCAAGCAATTCTCCTGCCTCAGCCTCTCGAGTAGCTGGGACCACAGACACGCGCTACATGCCCGGCTAATTTTTGTATTTTTAGTACAGATGGGGTTTCGCTATGTTGGCCAGTTTCTTCTCAGACTCCTGACCTTGTGATCCGCCTGCCTCGGCCTCCCAAAGTGCTGGGATTACAGGAGTGAGCCACCGCGCCTGGCCCCAGATTTATTTTTGAAGAATTCTTTCATCAATGAGAAACACTGCAACTCATTTTTATAAGTTATTATATTAAGTAAACAGAAGGACATTCACAAGAGCTAAATATACTGTCTTAGTGCCCAAACACAATTATAGAGTAGCTTCTTTTCTGCAAACACAATAATTAATTCAAATTAAGCTCTTGGCGAGTCTTTCCAACTTGACTCTATCACATGAAATGTTATTTTGGTGTATTCTAAAGAGGCTCAGATAAGAAAAGAAAGATGAATTATATTTTAGAATGTACTATTTTAAAGCTCTAAGCCCCTACTGTTAGTAGTTCTGTGCACAATTCTTAAATATATAAATCAATTAATTTTTATAAATGTAGACTCCTTTGTAACCACCATACAGATCTGTATCTGTTGATCAATATCAATATGGAATATCTCCAGCACTTTAGGAGGCTGTATCAATCGTTAGTTACTCCTACTAGCCATATATAATAGTTCCAGTGGCTCTATATGCTCACAATTGCTTTGTATTGTTATTTTTTTATTAAACATTCCATTGTGTATTGACAACTAGTTATAGTTTTTAATTTTCATTTCTCTGATGATTAATATGTCAAGCACTTATTATATGGTTATTGGCCATAATACCAGTTATCTTTTATAGACATCAGTACTCAAACATTTCTTTCGGCCTTTGGTTTCTTACTGTCTCTTAAGATTGTTGCCATTGGTTTACTATTCTTAGGCTAAAGCTAGATTTGCTAAATGTAGAAATCACTTCAAGATTCATCCTCTAATATCCCAGAGTGTAGGAGTTGAAGTTTCAGAATGGAAAATCTTGTCTTTACTCTTGTGGTCTTTTACTAGGTTTTTTCTTTTTTGAATGGTAGGCTTAGATATAATTAAATTGCCTATCTTTTGACGCTAATGACAAGCACACACAAAGAAACAATTTACGTTGTTTTGTTTTCTCAATATCAAATTGAGAATTTTGTCAATTAAAAAATTTGTGTGTATATATCAATTTTATATATATATATGTCCATTTAAGCTTTATAAATTTGTCAATTTATAAAGCCTGGAATACGACATAGTTTTCCTTGCAGTGGTCTTGGTTTTCAGTCACCACACCTTGGAGACTGGAATTTAAAATGTCAGAGAACAGGGGTTGTATTAGAGATGGCACATTACTTTCACTATCATGGTTAAATGCACATTATTAAGATTAGAATGTGTTGCTTTCTGACATAAAGAGTTCCCATAACTAAAGGTATTGAAGCAGAAACTAATGGCCATTTGCCAGATAACAAGAATGAATTTTTGCATTTAGGTGTAAGAGAAGTTTTATTCTAAGTTTCCTTTTAAACTATAAGGTAATTTAATCTCACTATATGGGAATTCTTCTTTATGACACAAGAATATCAATTACATGCCTCTTAAAGATACCTTCATGACCATTAGCTCACTTGATCTTAACAAGTCTGAAAAATAGGCTGTTAACATTTTTATTCCAATTTTATGGATGAAGAAAATAGAGCCCTAAATTTGTTCCATCTGGCTCGCCTATAAAGTGGCAGAGCCTGGAATAGGACATCGTTTCCCTGGCACTGGTCTTGGTTTTCAGTCACCACGTCTTGGGGCCGGAATTTAAAACCCCAGAGAACAGGGATAGCTTGTTCACAGGTGCAAGAGCTTGCTCACATGCTCTTTGTCATATATGTATATGACACACACACACACACATATATGCATATATTCATTTGGAGGATTTATATGAGATGAAATATATAGTATGAGATGAGATCATGTGCAGAATATGATGTAAGGTGAAAATTAAAAAGTGGTAGCTCCAATAAGGTTTGAGTTTACATGAGTGTCTCGGGGTTTGAGAGATCCAACTGGTGAAGAAATACATACTGTTAAGAGAGAATCAGTGCAAAAGTTGATATTGTTAGGTGAATGACAAATTGTGAGCATCCCATTTGTCATGTATTGTGGCGGAGAGTGAGACAGAAGGAGAAATTTGACTATGTACTTGTAAAATTATTGGTACACACATTCTACATGCCATTTACTTAAGTTTAGAGAGAATATAAACATTAGCAACAAGTCTTTAAAAGCATAAGAAGAAATAAAGGAAAAGGGAAAAGAATATAACAATTTATTATTTAGCCATAATATTGTATTTATATAGACTTTTGAATTAGTTATTTGGAATAAAAGATTCCAAAATTTTAAGTATCAGCTTGGTAATGTGGGGAAATGTATCGGGCATTATGTTCAATTGTAAATATCAATTTTCTTCAAGAAACTCTTTGTGCTGTCTATCTGTATTGAAAACCAGATGGAAAATCCTGTCAATTTTTTATTATTTCCGGTGTGGCTGGTGTTTTATCAGTTGCCAAGTCATGGTCACCTGTGGCTCTGTCTTGGCAGCTATGTGTTTAACAGGCCAGACATTATGTCCACAGGAAGGGCCTCCTGAAGCATAACTAAAAAGCAAATAACTCACATGACCCAGGTTCTGATAATAAGGATTTGCTGAATACATAATTTGACGCGTTTTGCTTTGAGCAGACACACTATCCAGTGCTTTTGTTGGCATCACTGCCAAAGACTTTTGCACACAAACAATTAGTTGCAAGTCGTTTGATTTTCCACACAGGAAACCCAGCACAGAACAGCCAGTCCTCTAAAGATATATCTTCTCTTTTCCTATTGTTTTCATTCTGTTAAACTCCAGCCATTAACACATTAAGGGACCCATAACTGGGGCAGAGGACTCCTCAGGGTGTAACACTCATAGTCCCAAGGCTCTCTCTAAATTTAGTTGAAAGACTTTTCATAATCATCAAAGAGTGGAAGCAGTAAATAGATAAGGTGCGTAATTGGCTTGCTCTTCTAGAACATTCTAAATGATGGTCCATTTTCATATATTCTTGGTAGTCTGAAATATGTCTTTCTCCTTTATAATGGTTTCTTCCATATTTTGCATTCTTATGCTAAATGTGGACTGACTGCTAACACAGATTCTAATTAGCCATTTAATTACGGGCAAGACTATTGAGCTGTTGGGCCTCAATCAGCCTCACCTGTAAAATGAATGTGTTGGAGAATTGAAATCCTTTTCAGTGGTTCTTAATCTGGTCTTCACATAGATATTGACCTAGAGAACTTAAGAACATGCTGATGCCCATGCCCTACTTCTAGAGAGTCTGATTTAACGTTCCAGTTTGGTGTAAAATCTAGGTAGTACACTACAATATAAGACTTCACTGCACAGTAGAATCACCCAGGGAGCTTTAAAAAACCAATGCCTAATCTGTAGTTTTCCCTAAAGGTTCTCAGGTGATGGATTACAAAGTGCTACCTCGCTTGAGAGTCACTGCTCCCAAATAACATAACCTGTCATTTTACAAAAAAATATAAAGGAGATATGTATTGGTACTACACAGTATATGCATATCAGATAGCTCATACCATTTAGGCTGATTACATTTTGCAGCCCTGCATACTCTGAGCAAACATAGTCATTAATCCATTTCCTCAGAAAACACTTATTGACTACTCACTATATGTTACATTCGTTGCTAAGTGTTTGTTACTATTATTTGTAGAGATGGGGTCTTGCTATGTTGTCCAGGCTGGCCTTGAAGTCCTGGCTTCAAGTGATCCTTTTGCTTTCGCTTCCAAAAGTGCTGAGATTATAGGGGTGAGCAATCACACCCAGCCTTTACCAAGGACTCATAATCATTTTTACAATGGTGCCATGTTCACTAAAGTTTTCTTGAAATGATAAAATAGAAAAATGGGTGTACTTCATATTATGGTATAAAAACTAAAAGTCCATTTCCAGACGAAAAGTTAATGAGTATACCTTATTTAAAAATTAACGTGGGGCTGGGCGTGGTGGCTCACGCCTGTAATCCCAGCACTTTGGGAGACCGAGGTAGGTGGATCACCTGAGGTCAGGAGTTCAAGACCAGCCTGGCCAACCTGGTGAAACCCTGTCTCTACTAAAAACACAAAATCTAGCTGGGCGTGGTAGTGGGTGCCTGTAATTCCAGCTACTCAGGAGGCTGAGGCAGGAGAATCACTTGAACCTGGGAGGTGTAGGTTGCAGTGAGCCAAGATTGTGCCACTGCACTCCAGCCTGGGCAACAGAGGGAGACTCTGTCTCAAAAAGAAAAAAAAAAATTAACATGTAGGATAGGGGCACAGCAAGGTGGCTGTATAGAAGTCTCCACTAATTGTCCTGCCTGCAGGAACACCAAATTTAGCAACCATCTACACACAAACAAAGCATCTTCATAAGAATCAAAAATCAGGTACCAGCTTGGCCATGCAGGGTAGAGTACCAAGTGAACTCTTGGTGTTACTAGATCCTTGGAATGTTGCTTTTCCAGCCAGAAACTTCTGTGACCAGTGGTGCCTTTGCCCGTGTTCTGCCGGGCCCGCTGGGCCCACTCACTCTGGCAGGTTGTGCTCAGCTTGCATTACTGGCCACAATTCTGAAGAGATTGGACTGGAGTGATGAGAGGTGTGTAAGCAAGTGAGCGTGAGGGTCTGACCACTGCACACAGTCAGACATGCTGGCTGCTGTAGTGGGGTGGGCGGATCCAGGTGCTGGTACAGGTGCTGGCTCACTATGAGGCTGCAGCTGGACCAGGCACACTGCAAGCAACTTCCATGGTTAGCACCGGGGAATATGGTGGTGCCTGGAAGCTTGGAGACTCCAGGAACTGCAGGGCCTGAAAGGGGGACTCACAGCCCTGGCTTGAGAAGCTCCCAAGTCTGGGATCCCCAAAGGGCCTCAGCTCTATTCTTCTTCTCTCTTCTCTTCTTTTTGTTGCCTGTGTGTTTAGCCTTGTATTATAGCTGTTTTAGCACTGCCATTCAGCAGATCCTGAGTTCTTGCCCTGAGTCCAGGAAGAATGAGGTATGCAGACAAGTGGAGAGTAAGCAAGACAAAGAGAAGTTTTATTGAGTGATAGAACAGTTCAGAGGAGACCTGCAGTGGGCACCTCCTCTCTGTAGGCAGGTCGTCCTGTCGAGTGTTCAGCTCTCAGCAGAGAGGGAAGTTCCTCTATGCAGCTGGTTGTCCTGTCTTCTCCTCAGCTCTCAGCACAGAGGAGACTCTGGGGTGGGCAGCTCCTCTCTGCAACTGGTTGTCCCATCATCTCCCCATAGTCTCTCTGTCCTGTGCTTGAGTCTGGTGGAGTCTGGGGTTTTTATGGGCCTCAGAGGGGAAGAAGTACATGCTGATTAGTCCATGGGTGGCATGGGCAGACCCAGGGAAAAGCACCACAAGTTTCCACTCTGGTCTGTGGGACTGGTGGCCTGACCCCCAGGCTTCAGGTTCTCCCTTGTTTGAAGGTTGGGCTTCACTGAGGACCAGCCCCCTTCTGCCTAGGAGCCTGTCTGCTTCCTGCTACTTGTTTATGGCACGGAGACTGTTCATGCCAAGGCATGCCTGCAGGCCAGTGCCAGGCTATCCTCAGTCCCTCCTCGGCCTCCCTCCCCTGCTTGTTGGCACCCAAAGTCCGTAGGGAGGCTGACATCAGGGAGAAGCCAGGCAGTGGAAGCAGGCACTTTTAAGTCTGTGGTGGGGCAGGGGACCATCCCAGGTGCCTGAGTGCAGAAATGCCTGAGTCCACAGCTGCAGCAGGGAGGCTGCAGATGCACCTGGGAGCTCCCACCCCACCTGCAGGAGCGGGGCTCCCACTCGTCCCTGGCTCCCCCACTGGCTCTGTACAGCATGCAGCCCTGGCTGCACCTCCTTACAGCCTGGGGTGGGGGCTCCAGGTCCTAGCTGGGCCCCTCTCTGCCTGCTCCTTTATGCCCAACTGCGCTGCTCTTCCTACATTGGGTGGCTTAGTTTGGACCCATTGCAGTGGCCCCTAGAGGGTTGGGCTCCCGGGGGGCTCCCAGGGCAGCCCTGGGGATTGTCTGCCTCTTCCTTGTGCCCTCCCCGCAGTGGTGGAGGGTGAGAGTGGTGACACAGGTCCAGGGTCTGAAGTGGCGGAGGCTTCACGCCTGGGAGTGGATCCTCGCCACGTGAGGGTGGGGGTGGTACAGTTGGCTGCCTCAGGGATGCCGGGCACAGGGGCCACAGGGCACAGGGGTCCCACTGCCACTACTACCGCTCCCGCAGCCACTTCTGCCACTGCTCCTGGTGCAATGACAGCGGCCACTCTGGATGGCTCACTGCTGCCATTATTGGGGTCCTCAATTTCAGGCCTTGGCTCTTGGATGGCATTTCTGGACCTGTGCTGGGCCAGTGGGAAGCCACTGCTCTGAAGGGTGAGTTCCAAGCCTGGCAAGCATCACCACAAGTTGACTGAAGAGCCCTTTAGCCTTAAATGAACATCAGCAGTAGCCTGGCAGTACCCGCTGTGAGTCTGTTGTGGGAGATGCTTCTCTGCCTGTGGAAAGGGGAGGGAAGAGTGGGAAGGACTTTGTCTTGTGGTTTGAGTGCCAGCTTAGCAGTAGAATACAACATCAGATAGATTTCCAAGGTTTTTGCTTCCAGTCCCTGGCTCCCAGACAGCATTCTGGACCCACCTGGGGTCTGGAGGAACGCACTGCCCTGACAGGAAGGACACAAGTCTGTCTGGCTTTACCTCTTTCTGATTGTAGAGCCCTAGGGCCTTGAGTGAACGTAGACAGTAGTCAAGTAGTGGTTACAGTGGGCCTTGGGTGAGAACCAGTGCTGTGCTGGCCTCAGGTCTGACACAGCACAGTCCCAGTGGCGGTGGCCACAGGAGTGCTCACGGCACCCTACCCCTAGCTCAGGTGGCTCAGCACAGAGAGAGTGAGACTCTATTTGTTTGGGAGAAAGTAAGAGAAGAGAACAAGAGTCTCTACAGAAGTTGTAGTTGTAATCCAGAAAATTCTTGTCCAAGACTACCAAGGCGGTACCTCCATGGGTCTGCAGGAACCACAGGATTACTGGGCTTAGGATGCCTGTGAATGCAGACACAGCTTATATTACAACATCCAAGTCCTTTCAAATACCTGGAAAGCCTTCCCAAGAAAGGCAGGTACAAACAAGCCCAGACTGCAAAGACTGCAATAAATGCCCAATTCTACAATGCCTAGACACCAGCAAATATCTACAAGCGTCAAGACCATCCAGGAAAACATGACCTTACCCCTGAACTAAATACACCAGGTACCAATTCTGGAGAAACAAAGATATGTGACTTTTCAGAGAGAGAATTCAAAATAGCTGTTTTGAAGAAACTCAAAGAAGTTCGAGTGGGTAAATAGTAATAGAATGAAGACGGAGGAATTTTGACAGGTGATCTTGAATAATAAGATTATCCTTAATAGGTTTCTTCATTAATCACAAGGGAAAAACTCTTAAAATTCATTAGAAACTTCTAAAGGGGGAGGAATTGAACATTGTTTTAGACAGCTTTAATTAGATTAGGTGTCTTTGGAATAGCCCTATTGAAAATAATTATGGATGACTTCTCATCAAAGCTAAGTCTTTAAGAACAAAAGATTTCTGGGAAGCAAAATAGTTTAAGGGATTAGTGATTTGGTTTATAAGAGCTACTTGGACTTAATGAATTCATATTTTTTTGGTGGTGTTAGTCAGGTCAGTGGGTTTCATTCCTGAGAAAAATCTGCTGTGAGGCAACAGAGCGATGACAATGAGGGCTTAAATAACACGTGAGCTTGTAAAGACTTTAAATGTCACCCAGTACAATGTGTTGAAACACGATAACTGGAAGATTCCAAAGGCTAAGACTTTACATAAAGCTTTTAATGTCAGGAAGTAATATATTATAAAATGTCATTATTTCATTTTACAAATGAGACAAATGCAGAGTAATTTTAAAAAATATTCTTCTCTTCAAAATAACATACATTTCAACATTGTTCATATCCACTAAAACAGGTTCAATTTCACTTAATACACCAATGGGTCTTTAAAAATAACATATACTAATTCTCTCTCTTTATTTTTTTAATCATGCTCCTAGCTAATAATATTAATAGGAAATAACTTACTCGATAGTAGGAAACTTGTGCCACATGTGAATAAAAGTTTCAGAACTTTAAAAAACTTTTAAAAAATAGAGATTATTCTGTGAATATATAATGATTGAAGGTATTGTAGGGGTAGAGGTATATTTCTGTAGCCAGTATGGGGGTGGAGGGCGGTGTAACATACACAGCTCATTAATAAAAGAATTTTTTCACTGCGTAATAACACATAGAGAAAAACTTTTAAAAATTCATTATATTAACTTGTTAAAATTCAATATATTAACTTGTTAAAGTTTCATTTATACATATGCAATATGAGCATAATGCAAAGTAATGAAATATTCTGTATAAACACTTTATAGAATTATTGTTTCCTATTGCATAGGTACTGTTCAAAGAGCGTAAGTGTACCATTTTAATCTTTACAGGGCTGTTTATACTTTATTAATATACATAGAATTGCCTGGTGACAAATTCAACACTTATGATAGTATTGTAGTACTTATAGCTTCTTTCAGAAATAATGCTAACTCCTCAATCCACAGAGCTCTTCTAGGGTTTACTGTTTTGAATTACTTCACAGAAATGTCTTCCAAATTGATAAATATTGTAATATTCACAGAGTCAATTGGTCTTCTGGGCTTTCACTGATACAGATCTCACAACTGGAATTACTCTGGCCCAAACTCACCTTAGTCTAGCTCCACTGCAGAAGCTTCTTATGGAAAACATGAATGAAGACTGTTAGGTAGAAAGTGTAGCAATTAAAATGTGTTTATTTATTTTAAAATGTTTTTTATTAATATCTTTAGAGAGGTAGTTGAGGCATGGGACAATCTCATCTGAAAAATGAAATAATAAGGTGATCTAGCAGGTCTTGCTGGCATGTTAGCTCCAAGTCTGCTTTCAGGGAATCTCCAGTACTATGATCTTCTCAACCTCCTCATTCCCTTAAGATTTGATAGTGACATACTGGACAAGACATCTCTCCATACATTGCTTCACGTCAGTGGTGATAAAGGGCAGCCATTATCTGAAAGAAAAGTGTCTGGAGATATGGACATTCAAATACCTATTACAAAACTTTGTTACAATAGATGTGTGAGATGAAGCAAAGTTCACAGAAGCCATTTTGAGATGGTCTTATTATGATAAGAACATTTTTTCCTTAGAGCATTGTACAAAATCAGTATGGGCTTTTGACCAAAATACTCTTGCCCAATGGATGTTATATTCCATTATTATGGCCTTAATAATAATGAGTCATTATATATAGATACTTTCTAATCTCTTTTTGTAAAGAATTGTTTACTATGCTGATTAAAAATGACCAAGAAAATGATACCAGTAACTTCTTATTATAAAAAAGACTTCATCTCTTTTGGATACGGTAACATTTTGTTAATAGACTGACTTCTTAGGTCAAATGTCTCATTGCCTACTCACTCTACAAACATATTAAGACTCTGTCCACATATATCCTACACTTTTACTTATAATACCATCAATTGAAATAAGTGCTTCAATAATCTGTTGAGACAATATTTCCATTGTAATGGCATAGTGAAATCTAGCATCCGCATGGGCAGATTATGGTTGAAACAAAACAACAATATTAACATTCCTAGAGGAGGATTGGAAGGGGGGCTGCAAAGATGAGCTGATTCAATGTCCTCTTTTATGCTCCATAGAAGGTATTAGACTGGGATGGTGATATAGGGTACGTAGTGGAGACCAGTAGGAAATGATGCTTTGCCTCCTCACACAACAAAGAAGAAAAGTGAACCCAAATAATAAAAATTCCAAGTTTTAAAACCATGTGCCATTTATTGCTACTAATAGGGTTTTTAGACCATTTATCTTCTTACATTTTGATATTCTTGAGAGCAGACAGAAGTCTTGAAGACCATAAACTGATATTTGATGAAACCAATTCAATGAACTCGAGAACTAGTAGAAAAACATACAGATAGAAAAATTACTCAAGGTAGCTCAAAAAGTATTATTTTTGAAGCTGATGGTGGAACAAAATAGAATTTCTCCCTAGACTGTTGATTTTGCTTATTGAATTTTTTTTTTTTTTTTTTTTTTTTTTTACCTTTGCTTTTCTTTAACAAAATAAGGAAGAGGGACCCTATCTTCATAGTATGTGAAAATACAATAATATATATTATATAAATAAAATGTTATAATACTAATATATAATAGATATAATATTTAGGGAAATGGGTTTCTTCATGTGAGTGAGAATATTGTTCCCATTTTCACTGATTTTTTTTGTTTGTTTTGTTTTTATTTATTTATTTATTTTTTATTTATTTTATTTTATTTATTTATTTTTTTAATTTTCTTTTTTTTTTCTTTTATTATTATTATTATTATTATTATACTTTAGGTTTTATGGTACATGTGCCCAATGTGCAGGTAAGTTACATATGTATACATGTGCCATGCTGGTGCGCTGCACCCACCAACTCGTCATCTCGCATTAGGTATATCTCCCAATGCTATCCCTCCCCCCTCCCCCCAACCCACAACAGTCCCCAGAGTGTGATGTTCCCCTTCCTGTGTCCATGTGTTCTCATTGTTCAATTCCCACCTATGAGTGAGAATATGCGGTGTTTGGTTTTTTGTTCTTGCGATAGTTTACTGAGAATGATGATTTCCAATTTCATCCATGTCCCTACAAAGGACGTGAACTCATCATTTTTTATGGCTGCATAGTATTCCATGGTGTATATGTGCCACATTTTCTTAATCCAGTCTATCATTGTTGGACATTTGGGTTGGTTCCAAGTCTTTGCTATTGTGAATAATGCCGCAATAAACATACGTGTGCATGTGTCTTTATAGCAGCATGATTTATAGACCTTTGGGTATATACCCAGTAATGGGATGGCTGGGTCGAATGGAATTTCTAGTTCTAGATCCCTGAGGAATCGCCACACTGACTTCCACAAGGGTTGAACTAGTTTACAGTCCCACCAACAGTGTAAAAGTGTTCCTATTTCTCCACATCCTCTCCAGCACCTGTTGTTTCCTGACTTTTTAATGATTGCCATTCTAACTGGTGTGAGATGGTATCTCATTGTGGTTTTGATTTGCATTTCTCTGATGGCCAGTGATGGTGAGCATTTTTTCATGTGTTTTTTGGCTGCATAAATGTCTTCTTTTGAGAAGTGTCTGTTCATGTCCTTCGCCCACTTTTTGATGGGGTTGTTTGTTTTTTTCTTGTAAATTTGTTGGAGTTCATTGTAGATTCTGGATATTAGCCCTTTGTCAGATGAGTAGGTTGCAAAAATTTTCTCCCATTTTGTAGGTTGCCTATTCACTCTGATGGTAGTTTCTTTTGCTGTGCAGAAGCTCTTGAGTTTAATTAGATCCCATTTGTCAATTTTGGCTTTTGTTGCCATTGCTTTTGGTGTTTTAGACATGAAGTCCTTGCCCATGCCTATGTCCTGAATGGTAATGCCTAGGTTTTCTTCTAGGGTTTTTATGGTTTTAGGTCTAACATTTAAGTCTTTAATCCATCTTGAATTAATTTTTGTATAAGGTGTAAGGAAGGGATCCAGTTTCAGCTTTCTACATATGGCTAGCCAGTTTTCCCAGCACCATTTATTAAATAGGGAATCCTTTCCCCATTTCTTGTTTTTGTCAGGTTTGTCAAAGATCAGATACTTGTAGATATGTGGCATTATTTCTGACGGCTCTGTTCTGTTCCATTGATCTATATCTCTGTTTTGGTACCAGTACCATGCTGTTTTAGTTACTGTAGCCTTGTAGTATAGTTTGAAGTCAGGTAGTGTGATGCCTCCAGCTTTGTTCTTTTGGCTTAGGATTGTCTTGGCGATGCGGGCTCTTTTTTGGTTCCATATGAACTTTAGAGTAGTTTTTTCCAATTCTGTGAAGAAAGTCATTGGTAGCTTGATGGGGATGGCATTGAATCTGTAAATTACCTTGGGAAGGATGGCCATTTTCATGATATTGATTCTTCCTACCCATGAGCATGGAATGTTCTTCCATTTGTTTGTATCCTCTTTTATTTCCTTGAGCAGTGGTTTGTAGTTCTCCTTGAAGAGGTCTTTCACATCCCTTGTAAGTTGGATTCCTAGGTATTTTATTCTCTTTGAAGCAATTGTGAATGGGAGTTCACTCATGATTTGGCTCTCTGTTTGTCTGTTATTGATGTATAAGAATGCTTGTGATTTTTGCACATTGATTTTGTATCCTGAGACTTTGCTGAAGTTGCTTATGAGCTTAAGGAGATTTTGGGCTGAGACAATGGGGTTTTCTAGATATACTATCATGTCATCTGCAAACAGGGACAATTTGACTTCCTCTTTTCCTAATTGAATACCCTTGATTTCCTTCTCCTGCCTAATTGCCCTGGCCAGAACTTCCAACACTATGTTGAATAGAAGTGGTGAGAGAGGGCATCCCTGTCTTGTGCCAGTTTTCAAAGGGAATGCTTCCAGTTTTTGCCCATTCAGTATGATATTGGCTGTGGGTTTGTCATAAATAGCTCTTATTATTTTGAGATACGTCCCATCAATTCCTAATTTATTGAGAGTTTTTAGCATGAAGGGTTGTTGAATTTTGTCAAAGGCCTTTTCTGCATCTATTGAGATAATCATGTGGTTTTTGTCTTTGGTTCTGTTTATATGCTGGATTACATTTATTGATTTGCGTATATTGAACCAGCCTTGCATCCCAGGGATGAAGCCCACTTGATCATGGTGGATAAGCTTTTTGATGTGCTGCTGGATTCAGTTTGCCAGTATTTTATTGAGGATTTTTGCATCAATGTTCATCAAGGATATTGGTCTAAAATTCTCTTTTTTTGTTGTGTCTCTGCCAGGCTTTGGTATCAGGATGATGCTGGCCTCATAAAATGAGTTAGGGAGGATTCCCTCTTTTTCTATTGATTGGAATAGTTTCAGAAGGAATGGTACCGGCTCCTCCTTGTACCTCTGGTAGAATTCGGCTGTGAACCCATCTGGTCCTGGACTTTTTTTGGTTGGTAAGCTATTGATTATTGCCACAATTTCAGCTCCTGTTATTGGTCTATTCAGAGATTCAACTTCTTCCTGGTTTAGTCTTGGGAGGGTGTATGTGTTGAGGAATTTATCCATTTCTTCCAGATTTTCTAGTTTATTTGCATAGAGGTGTTTGTAATATTCTCTGATGGTAGTTTGTATTTCTGTGGGATCGGTGGTGATATCCCCTTTATCATTTTTTATTGCATCTATTTGATTCTTCTCTCTTTTTTTCTTTATTAATCTTGCTAGCGGTCTATCAATTTTGTTGATCCTTTCAAAAAACCAGCTCCTGGATTCATTGATTTTTTGAAGGGTTTTTTGTGTCTCTATTTCCTTCAGTTCTGCTCTGATTTTAGTTATTTCTTGCCTTCTGCTAGCTTTTGAATGTGTTTGCTCTTGCTTTTCTAGTTCTTTTAATTGTGATGTTAGGGTGTCAATTTTGGATCTTTCCTGCTTTCTCTTGTGGGCATTTAGTGCTATAAATTTCCCTCTACACACTGCTTTGAATGCATCCCAGAGATTCTGGTATGTTGTGTCTTGGTTCTCGTTGGTTTCAAAGAACATCTTTATTTCTGCCTTCATTTCGTTATGTACCCAGTAGTCATTCAGGAGCAGGTTGTTCAGTTTCCATGTAGTTGAGCGGTTTTGAGTGAGATTCTTAATCCTGAGTTCTAGCTTGATTGCACTGTGATCTGAGAGACAGTTTGTTACAATTTCTGTTCTTTTACATTTATTGAGGAGAGCTTTACTTCCAAGTATATGGTCAATTTTGGAATAGGTGTGGTGTGGTGCTGAAAAAAATGTATATTCTGTTGGTTTGGGGTGGAGAGTTCTGTAGATGTCTATTAGGTCCGCTTGGTGCAGAGCTGAGTTCAATTCCTGGGTATCCTTGTTGACTTTCTGTCTCGTTGATCTGTCTAATGTTGATAGTGGGGTGTTAAAGTCTCCCATTATTAATGTGTGGGAGTCTAAGTCTCTTTGTAGGTCACTCAGGACTTGCTTTATGAATCTGGGTGCTCCTGTATTGGGTGCATATATATTTAGGATAGTTAGCTCTTCTTGTTGAATTAATCCCTTTACCATTATGTAATGGCCTTCTTTGTCTCTTTTGATCTTTGTTGGTTTAAAGTCTGTTTTATCAGAGACTAGGATTGCAACCCCTGCCTTTTTTTGTTTTCCATTTGCTTGGTAGATCTTCCTCCATCCTTTTATTTTGAGCCTATGTGTGTCTCTGCACATGAGATGGGTTTCCTGAATACAGCACACTGATGGGTCTTGAGTCTTTATCCAGTTTGCCAGTCTGTGTCTTTTAATTGGAGCATTTAGTCCATTTACATTTAAAGTTAATATTGTTATATGTGAATTTGATCCTGTCATTATGATGTTAGCTGGATATTTTGCTCGTTAGTTGATGCAGTCTCTTCCTAGTCTCGATGTTCTTTACATTTCGGTATGATTTTGCAGTGGCTGGTACCGGTTGTGCCTTTCCATGTTTAGCGCTTCCTTCAGGAGCTCTTTTAGGGCAGGCCTGGTGGTGACAAAATCTCTCAGCATTTGCTTGTCTGTAAAGCATTTTATTTCTCCTTCACTTATGAAGCTTAGTTTGGCAGGATATGAAATTCTGGGTTGAAAATTCTTTTCTTTAAGAAGGTTGAATATTGGCCCCCACTCTCTTCTGGCTTGTAGGGTTTCTGCCGAGAGATCCGCTGTTAGTCTGATGGGCTTCTCTTTGATGGTAACCCGACCTTTCTCTCTGGCTGCCCTTAACATTTTTTCCTTCATTTCAACTTTGGTGAATCTGACAATTATGTGTCTTGGAGTTGCTCTTCTCGAGGAGTATCTTTGTGGCGTTCTCTGTATTTCCTGAATCTGAATGTTGGCCTGCCTTGCTAGATTGGGGAAGTTCTCCTGGATAATATCCTGCAGAGTGTTTTCCAACTTGTTTCCATTCTCCCCGTCACTTTCAGGTACACCAATCAGACGTAGATTTGGTCTTTTCACATAGTCCCACATTTCTTGGAGGCTTTGCTCGTTTCTTTTTATTCTTTTTTCTCTAAACTTCCCTTCTCGCTTCATTTCATTCATTTCATCTTCCAGGGCTGATACCCTTTCTTCCATTTGATCGCATCGGCTCCTGAGGCTTCTGCATTCTTCACGTAGTTCTCGAGCCTTGGTTTTCAGCTCCATCAGCTCCTTTAAGCACTTCTCTGTATTGGTTATTCTAGTTATACATTCTTCTAAATTTTTTTCAAAGTTTTCAACTTCTTTGCCTTTGGTTTGAATATCCTCCCGTAGCTCGGAGTAATTTGATCGTCTGAAGCCTTCTTCTCTCAGCTCGTCAAAGTCATTCTCCGTCCAGCTTTGTTCCATTGCTGGTGAGGAACTGCGTTCCTTTGGAGGAGGAGAGGTACTCTGGTTTTTAGAGTTTCCAGTTTTTCTGCTCTGTTTTTTCCCCATCTTTGTGGTTTTATCTACTTTTGGTCTTTGATGATGGTGATGTACAGATGGGTTTTTGGTGTGGATGTCCTCTCTGTTAGTTTTCCTTCTAACAGACAGAACCCTCAGCTGCAGGTCTGTTGGAGTACCTGGCCGGCCGTGTGAGGTGTCAGTCTGCCCCTGCTGGGGGGTGCCTCCCAGTTAGGCTGCTCGGGGGTCAGGGGTCAGGGACCCACTTGAGGAGGCAGTCAGCCCGTTCTCAGATCTCCAGCTGCGTGCTGGGAGAACCACTGCTCTCCTCACAGCTGTCAGACAGGGACATTTAAGTCTGCAGAGGTTACTGCTGTCTTTTTGTTTGTCTGTGTCCTGCCCCCAGAGGTGGAGCCTACAGAGGCAGGCAGGCCTCCTTGAGCTGTGGTGGGCTCCACCCAGTTCAAGCTTCCAGGCTGCTTTGTTTACCTAAGCAAGCCTGGGCAATGGCGGGCGCCCCTCCCCCAGCCTGGCTGCCGACTTGCTGTTTGATCTCAGACTGCTGTGCTAGCAATCAGCGAGACTCCGTGGGCGTAGGACCCTCTGAGCCAGGTGCGGGCTATACTCTCCTGGGGCACCGTTTCCTAAGCCCGTCGGAAAAGCACAGTATTTGGGTGGGAGTGGCCCGATTTTCCAGGTGCCGTCTGTCACCCCTAGAAGGGGAACTCCCTGACCCCTTGCACTTCCCGAGTGAGGCAATGCCTCGCCCCTGCTTCGGCTGGCGCACGGTGCGCTCACCCACTGACCTGCGCCCACTGTCTGGCACTCCCTAGTGAGATGAACACGGTACCTCAGATGGAAATGCAGAAATCACCCGTCTTCTGCGTCGCTCGCGCTGGGAGCTGTAGACCGGAGCTGTTCCTATTCGGCCATCTTGGCTCCGCTTATTGAATTTACCCAGAGAATAGTGACTAATAGTTCTGGTGCTAACTTTCAGTAATTTGAGAGATTCCTAAGAGGCAACTTTGTAGAGCATCTTTGTACCTAGATTCAGGGTTTTAAACCTCGATTTGAAAGTAATTACTTACGAGATGCAATGCAAAATTCTAATCTCTCAGGAAGTTGTAGCAGTAAATATTATTATGATACATTTGGATTCCAAAAAGATATAAAGACGTAATATGTAATTGGTCATGTTTTATCTACATAGAATTCATTCCATGAAGATGATCTTCTGATATCCAGCTCTTTAACATGCATCCAATTATGGAATGGAGGCTATGCCACTTCTGGAGATGAAGCTGTACTCCTCTGTTGCTTACCAGCTCTAGTACTGAAAAAATTATTTAACTAACATTATGTCCTTTAGTCCAAGTGCTGAACTTCTTTTTGGTGAATATTCCATTCTAGTTACTAGATAATATTGTGTTGATATCTGCAGAGTCCACAAAACACTGGCCAAAAATTTTCCAATGAAACAACAAAATGGGATCATTCTATCTGGGTATCAGGGCCTCTTGAAGGTTGTTAGAGATCTAGGTCTCTTTCATATTCTAAGACTATCAGCTATGACAAAACAAGGTTATAAAAATTATGAGTTATTTTAAATATTATAAATTTGTCAAGATATAAAAGGGTGTAGAAAAATAACTTTAGCTTAATTTCTATTTTGAGCTCTTGTTTATTTTTGATGGCAGAAAACATGGTCTTAGTCAATTTTTTTATGTTTCAATTATTTCATACACTTGGATGTGCAAAATACAACTTTTACTTTCCTATAGCTCAAATGAAGTCCTATTGCAAGGCTCTATTCTACATTTTGGCAGAAAATTTAGTCACTTCCCATACATGTTATAGCGGTATCTCACTCCTTGCTTTGGGGAGCGGCATCCATTCTTTGGTTCTCAGCCTCTGTCAATATGGGCAGAAGAGATATGTTCAGTTTTCTGTCTTGCTCTTTGGTGTCAGCCCCCTTCAAGTTGGCATCTGCTCAGATGTGCTTATTTTTACCTGGGCTTCAGACTACAATCAATTCTATTTTTTTAAAAAACATTTTTTCTGAGTTATGATCACGAGATTTCTTGGAATCAGTTGACCTTGTCTTCTCCATGGCAACACATGAAAGGTTCAGCTAATTACCCTTCTATTTGAGGCCACAGAAGATTCTGGGCTGCCTTGGGCCATCCTTGACCATATTTCTTTTCACCAATTTCTACACTATCACTTTTACTCCATTATGGCATTTGAAACATTTCTTAAGGTATCACTTCCCAGGTTTCCAGAAATCAACCTAGATGCTCTGCAACAGTGGACTAAAGAAGATATGGTACATATACACCATGGAATACTACACAGTCATAGAAAGAATGAAATTATGTTCTTTGCAGCAACATGGATACAATTAAAATATTTTCTTCTTATCGCCAATAACTGGACTTATTCTCCATGTTAATTTTATTAATAAACTACCATTAAAACATTAAAATTTTATTCTTTATATATAATATATAAAATATATTATATTAATTATATTATAATTAATATAATATATTAATAATTAATATGTATCTTTTCATATTAATAATATATATTATTTAAAACTTGTTTCCTGAATTAACTATTTTAAAACAGCACTCCATTGGACCGTAAGCACCTTATGGACAGAGACTATGTTATTTATTTTTATTTCTCCTTCACTTCTTACAGCACCTAACGTGTAATAACAAAGAGCACTTAAATGTTTGCTGGAAAAACAAGTAATAGAAATGTAAGGGAAACAGATAGGAAGGCATGTAGTGTATACCTCAAAGGGTGTGTACTACACTAACGAAAATGGTTGATGATGTGATAAGCAGACTTGTCTGAAAGTGACCTGGGAGCTCATTCTGTGGTTTATAAAACCATGTTCTAGTGTTTCATATATTTAGTTGTTTCTAATCTGCTATTATAAATAGCGTATAAAAAAATCCTGATAATTAAATATTTGTGCATTCTTCTAATTAGTTCTTTGAGATAAATTTCTAGATTTGGAACTCCTAGGTCAAAGTATGAACAATTTTATGCTCTTTGCACATTACGTTGCTCCAGAAATTTTATACATATTTAAACTTCCACAGGTTACAGTTATGGTAACAGTTAAGGTTAAGTGACCCTGTATGTTGGCATTCTGCTTGACAGAGGAAGAGCTGCTTTCCTTAGAATTCAGTGGAATAATTTGTAAGACAATCATTCATACAGTATTGATGATTATGATTCTTACATTAACCTAGAACTGGAAGGGCCAGGGGCAGTGGCTCATACCTGTAATCCCAACAGTTTGAGAGGCCAAGGTGGGCAGATTACTTGAGGTCATGAATTCTAGACCAGCCTGGCCAACATGGTGAAATCCTGTCACTACTGAAATACAAAAATTAGCGGGACGTGGTGGCATATGCCTGTAATCCCAGCTACTTGGGAGGCTGAGGCAGAAGAGTTGCTTGAACCCGAGAGGTGCAGGTTGCAGTGAGCTGACATCACACCACTGCACTCCAGCCTGGGTGACAGAGTGAGACTCTGTCTCAAAAAATATATGAGTAAATAAATAAATAACCTAGACCTGCCAAACTGTTTTGGGAAGGCCTGTTTACTATGTAAGGAGAGAGAGATTTGTTTCTGTCTCTGTATTTCCTAAGAAAATACAAAATATTATTAATGCTATTTAGGTGAAACATATATGACTCTCATATACATATATAACTCAGAAACGTATATAACTTCAATCCATACTTTCAGCTTCCTGACATTATCTAGAAACTTACATCTATAATCACGAAGAAGTTCTGACGATTGCAGGAATAGTTCTCTTCTGTGCTTCTGCTCAGATCATTTATAACTCCTTGAATGCTCTTACCTGAGTTAATTCAAATCCATTTCCATGGTATAGCCTTCCAAGACACTCTCCTCCAACTCTTCAGACTCAGCTGTTCCCTGCTCTTTTCTACTTCCCATAGTAACTGTCTTATACCTAATTGAATATTGATTTTCAAAGTGTCTCCACAGCTAGATTGTGATTTACCAAGGAATAGATAATAAATTATTAATCTTTATATTCATTAACACTGTCTAGCCCAGAGCTTTGCACATTGTAAATGTTCAATAAATGTTAACTGAATTGAAATGACATATAATGAGGAGATAAGAGTATCTGTGAGGCCAGATCCATCCCTTTAGGTTTCTATCTGTCATGCCACAGGACTTGGAAAATAATTTCATATTGTAACATGTATGGGCTAAGAAACAGGCTTTACAGGGGACAGGGAAATTTTACACAGAGGAAGGAAAGCATGAGTTGGTGTGAATTTCCCTGATTTTCCCATCATGCTGTTGAAAGGCATGCAGAGGGTGGGGCTGAGCTGTGGCTTCAGCTGTGTGGGTGTCTATGCCGGTGGGCAGACCTCACCCTCACTTCAGTAGCTCTCATTTTTTACAGTGCAGTCCTGAGAACCACCTCATCTCTGGGAGGATACATGGGTGGCTCAGCAGCAGGCAGTCTGGATTTGGGGTTCCAGCTGCCAACAAGTTATCTGGGAATGCCAACTGCATAGCACCAGGAGACTTCGGGCCAGTAGGATGTTATGGTTCCCCATGCTGGAAGAAGAAAGACACTGGTCCTTTGGCAAAGTGAGTTTAGTTGCAGTCTTCCACCTGGGGTATGGAGAGAAGTACCTCTTTCCCTTTTCCACCATCCAAAAATGTTCTTGGTACAGGTCACACAGAACAGGCTCCCAGGTCACTTTCAGACAAGTCTGTTTATTGCACCATCAACCTTTTTCCTTAGGGTAGTATATACCCTTCTAGGTATGCACTAAATTACCTTCCTATCTGTTTCCCTTACATTTCCATGACTTGTTTCTCCAGCAAACATTTAAGTGCTAGTTGCTATTACATGTTAGGTACTGTGAGAAGCGAAGGGGAAATAAAAATAAATAACAGTTTCTTTCCATAAAATGCTTACCGTCCAATGGAGCTCTGTTTTAAAATAATTAATTCAGGAAGCAAGTTTTGAAATTACACATATATACATATATATGTATATATAAGGGATAAACTTTAATTTTAATGGTAGTTTATTAATAAAATTAACATGGAGAATAAGTCCAGTTATTGGCAATAACATGGAAATACTCTAGGTGTTAATTGTGCAAAACATCCGTCTCTATGAATATAATCCATCTTTATTGACGTTTTTCTTAAATTCGTCTTCCATTTTCACATTGAACTCATGCCCTCTACTTGAGGAACATCTATATTATATAGAGAGAGCTTCTATATAGAGAATTATATGGATATATAGTCATTTCTGAAACAAACACTAAAATCTTAAAGCATACGTTTACTCATAATCATGTAATAGTTTCCCTGGATTAAAATAAATAAGATGCATAAAGACAAACTATTTATAGCAATAAAACTTGATACACTAAGATAAATTCCAATCATGAGCTTTTACCATAACATTGATGAAATGCATCCATAGTTCTGATGCTGCAGTTCTACTGAGCCCCTCTCTAGTGCCCATCTCAGCTGCTCAGCTCTTTTTCCAAAACTGTGGCAGATTGAGGTAAAGGGTTCCACATCTTCAACCCTTGGAGCTAACCTTATTCAAGAGCTAAACTTACCCCTGACGTACTCTGGGTAGCACAAATTAACCCTTTCCTCTGGGATGCAACAGATCATTCCTAAGGTGGATTTGCTAAAGAACATGAAAAATTGCTAAGATACAGTTTGAGGACCAACAGCAACAATCAACACGTGAATTCTTATGGTTAGGATACAGAGGGTAGGTTTACAACCACACTCAGCAGATTTAGTACTTTATTATTTGTGTAAAACACTCAGTTTTATGACCTTGTACTTTCCACCTTCTCTCTCAGGAGTAAAGGGATGTCCTATTTTGAGACTGGCCCTAGTACCGCCACCCAACTTCCTTGTATTTTCAGATAACTTTGAAATATGTAGTCTACTGTTCTCATAAAGCTCCATAGTGTGTGTGAAAGAATCTGGCATAATAGGGGATAATACAGAGCTGGTATCTTTGATACATTCTAACTCATTTTACCCAGTAGTATTTCTGTAAATGTCAGAAGATGAAGAAAATATTGTTCCGATAGTAGGAAAGTTTGTAGTTGAAGTTTTTATCCAAAGATAGTAAACATCTTTGTAACATACATCCTCATTAATCTTTATAGATTTATAAACATTTTAAAGGAGAGGTAAATATTAAATTATAAATCAAATTTACATTTCTCTTCAGGCAGTTTTTTCAAGACTCACTGATTTGTACTTAGATTAAAGCAGTATAATAAAAGATAAAGAAAAGTACACTGATTGACCGGGCACGGTGGCTCACGCCTGTAATCCCAGCACGTTGGGAGGCCAAGGAGGGCGGATCACGAGGTCAGGAGATCGAGATCATCCTGGCTAACACGGGGAAACCCCATCTCTACTAAAAATAAAAAAAATTAGCTGGCCGTGGTGGTGGGCGCCTATAGTCCCAGCTACTTAGGAGGCAGAGGCAGGAGAATGGCGTGAACCCAGGAGGCAGAGTTTGCAGTGAGCCGAGATTGCACCACTGCACTCTAGCCTGGGGGACAGAGCGAAACTCTGTCTCAAAAAAAAAAAAAAAAAAAAAAAAGAAAAAAAAGAAAAGTACATTGATTAATCCAATTCAGTCTCCTTTCACAGACAAAGCATAATTTGTGTAGAGAAGGGACAGTTTGTTTACAGAAGGTTCATTCGTATCTAGCCCTGACATCAGCTGGGCACCGTCTGCCAGGGGCATTAGGGATTTTGGATGGTAGTGAAAGTCATGCTATGTCACTGGTGGGCACCTGAGCCCACTATTTCTTAGCCACAGTGATCCTCCCAGCTTCTACAAATCTGGGGCTGTAAATACAAATGTGTTTACTCAGAGCACAGTATTTGGAGCCAGACAAATGTGGGTTGTTAGTTACCTGAGTGACCTTAGACACGTTGTTTACCTATTTGGGCCTCAGTTATTTCAGGTATAAAAGGAGGGTAATGGTAATATCTACACAAGGGAGTCTTTGTTGGGCTAATGCCAATTTAGCACTTAACACAGTTCTTACTTATAGTGTTCAATAAATAGAAGCTTTTATACTATATTATATTTAACAATTCTAGCAAAGGTATGTAAGGGTGTGAGATGCAAATGAGGGGAATGAAAAACTTCCTGGGAGTTTGGAAAAGATCACAAAGAGTAAGGGCAACTGAGATAATTCATAAATGTTGGTAAAACCCAGAACTCTGCTCTTAAAGAGCAATCCAGCAGACCGATGTAAAAATATTAAAACAAAAAGTAGGATACAATTTCACTATCTGAATTCATAGAAGTAAATCACTGAGTTCAGGACAATGACTTCACATATTTCTTATTCAACAACACATATTGGTTCCATTCTTATTTATTTATTTTTTCTTTCTTCTCCAGCTAGGATGTTTGTGGGAGGTGGGGCTGGGGGCAGGTCAAAGGGAGCCAGTCTTTGGAGCAACAGGATTTCAGTATGCAGAGATGGAAGAAGAGCAGTCCAAATGATGGAAAAATACTATTTAAAGGAATAGAGATGAGATGCATGTTTAAGATATAAAGCATTGCAGTTTGACTAGACTGAAAAGTACCCAAGATTTAAAAAATTAGAATGTAAGACAAAAATAGTAGGATGTAGCCAGATAATGTAGACTTATAGTGCTAATTTAGATAGTGATTATAAAAAAAGAGTGAAAGGATACAGGAAGTCCTATATCACATGAAGAATGTGTCACACATTTATATTGGGCAGTGAAGATGTGGAAATTGATGAACTACATATAATTTAGTAACCAGAATTATGGTAATATCATCAACCTCAAGAGAAAAATGTGTGCAATTTTAGATAGCATACCATCTATGATAGAATTGCCCCCTTACTAATCATTTTCCCCTTTTAATCATTTTTAGTAACTCTTCACTATTTGGTAGAATATAGGAAATATTGTCCTTTATATAAAATAATCATTTAGAGACAAAAAGTGCTTTAAAGAAGCTACAAATTACATAATGCTGATGACTAACTTGAAAAATGAATTTATTACACAAAAATGTATTTATATAAACATTAATGTTAAAAGGTTCTTTTTTTTAGAAAATTATGCAAGGTGACCCTCAGGAGACAGAAACTGAAATGAGTTTCATTCCATACATATAATTTTAAGTGGTAACAACATCAGTAGTCATTTTCTAGTTTTATATTGAAGACAATTTTTTGTATTGTTAATATTTAACATATTTTATCAACATTCAAATATATATTAAAGCCTTTTAACAGAGAGACATTGTAGAAACAGGTGTATTTTAATTATAGGGACTATATTTTTATTTAAGGACATGGATCTTTTCTATTTTTCAATATTTATGCTTTAAGGTTTACTAATATGTATTTTAATGCCACAGTAACGTTTATGGTATTAATAACCTGAATCTCTTAAAGGGAGGCAAAAAAAAACCCCTCAACATAATAGACTTGAATTTAGGGTAAACTCTCTATTAGTATGAGTAGTAGCTCTTTGGGCAGCATAGTGGAGTAGAAACACCCTTGGAATTCAATAAGGACTCTATATTCTTTGTTTGAGAATCCCACCTCTTTGTCCAAGTAAGTAGACATGGAGATTGACTAACACCACAATAATGAACAATCCAATGTAGTTTATGACTATACAAGCCTCCAGAATATAATAAGCTTAGGCCCCAGGTACCCAATTTTACACTTAAGAAGAAGTGATTTGGGATGTGAGGGCAATCTGGCTGCGACATCTGTTGCCCCACTGATTACCAGGGTTGATTTGGCTGATCTGGCTGGCTAGGCGGGTGTCCTCTTCCTCCCTCAGCCCTCCATGTGTGTACCTCCTGAAGCGGACCGGTCTTCAGTCAAGGGTATACGAGTGGCTGTGCTCCCCTGCTAGAACCTCCAAACATGCTCTCAAGAAGGAGTGATTTAGACTCATCAATTTACAAAATACTTTGCTGTACAAGTTGGGCAAGCTGAGTGAGATCATCTATGAACTATTATTAATCATTGTTAACACCAGTTTTCAAGCTCTCTAGTCAAATTACATTTTGTTTTCATGCTAGGAGTAAATTATTTCACCATTTTTCTAATGTTAAACAATTATCTGTTTACATGAGATTTAAAAAATAATCATTTGCATTCTTTTGGTAAATTATAAGCTAAATTAACTATGTCATACATGTGGAAAGAGACAGTATGGCAAGATTCATGAGCGAACAACATAACTCCTTTGAGAAAATGGAGAATGGCATATTTAGAATCAGTGTTTACCCAGCAATACTGCTTGAATTGTTAAGGATAATCTATCGATATTGCATGACACTTACATGTTGTAACAATTATTAAAATGAGACAATTGTGTTAGGGAAAGTAATGAATGTAAAGTGGAATAACTGCACTCTGCAGGAGTTAAATGTATTAAGATTGTGCAAGGAACACTTAAATGACAAATTGACATACAGATGAACAGTATAATTTGAGGATGATCTTTGGGATCTGAATATTGCTATAAAATATACATTTAAAATCCTCAAACTTCTGAAAAGTATAAATCTGAGCATTTTTTATACGAAAATAATGTCATAATGTGGACTGTAATTTTTGTTTGTTGTGAGTGCACAATTTCACCTTTAGCAACTGTCTTTAATATATTTGCTTTGAATTTGATTAAAAATACCTTTGTAAAGAAAATCTGTAGATCATTACTAGCATATCAACTCCCCCTCCGGATTCTCTATGTTGTCAGGCTGGTCTCGAACTCCCAACCTCAGGTGATCTGTCCACCTCGGCCTCCCAAAGTGCTGAGATTACAGGCGTGAGCCACCGCACCCATCTTGTCTGCTAATTTAATATCCATTTCATTTTGCATGAGTTTCATTGTTTTATCTATCTCCATGTTCCTTCTTTGGAAATCTGGTAAATTTTTAAATTGAATGCCAGACATTATGAATTTTATATTTTGCATGCTCAATTTTTTTATTTCTAGAAATACTTTTGAGCTTTGTTCTGAGATACAGTCAAATTATTTAAAAATGAGTTGACGCTTTGGGGTCTAAGCTCAAGATATTTGTTTATTTTAATATCTTGCCTCTCTATATTAGCTTATTTTTATATTAAACATAAATTTTAAATAATCATAAGACATTTTGGTTTCAAAGTGGACTATTAAAATATCTAACAGCTACTAAAATTATTTAATTAGCATTTAATTGAAGAAAATTTGAATAGCTTCCTTATTTATTGTAAACTTATTTTTTGGTAAGAATACTTTTCCAATCTATCTTACAATGTTATGTATATTTTTTAAAATTTCAGATATCTTGGGCCAGGCACGGTGGCTCACGCCTGTAATCCCAGCACTTTGGGAGGCTGAGGTGGGTGGTTCACCTGGAGTTCCAGATCAGACTGACCAATATGGAGAAACCCCGTTCTCTACTAAAAATACAAAATTAGCCGGGCGTAGTGGCACATGCCTGTAATCTCAGTACTCGGGAGGCTGAGTCAAGAGAATCGTTTGAACTTGGGAGGCAGAGGTTGCGGTGAGCTGAGAGAGCGCCATTGCACTCCAGCCTGGGCGACAAGAGCGAAACACCATCTCAAAAAACAAAACAAAACAAAACAACAACAACAAAAAATTTCAGATATCTCATGGTTTTCCTTTAAGAGACATCCAAAAAGTTTCAAATGAATGAAAATTGTTTGTTTTGCATACCGAGTCCAAAAGTTTGTTTTTAAAATTTCTCATTTTTTAAAGCCAGAGTCAAAATCCCTGTAACATTATTTGTATAAAGCAAAATTATATATATGTGATTAAAATTGCTAACAAGATAAAAAAGATAATACAGCTATATTATTATGAAAGATATTTATCTGATGAACTTATTTATGAGAAAGCAATCAGGATATCTTATTTCATTTGATATCATTGAACTGGCATTTTTCCTCAAATAACCAATGACTTTAGCCTGGTATTATAAATTTTGGAACTCATTATCATTATATACTATAAATAATATATAATTTATACATTTAAATAAGGGTCAATCTTTAAAGACTGTGACCCTTATTTAAATGAATAAATTGTATGCTATTACCAGCACTTTTTTTTTTTTTTTTTTTTTTTTTTTTTTTTTTTTTTTTTCTGAAGTATTTATTGATCATTCTTGGGTGTTTCTCGGAGAGGGGGATATAGCAGGGTCATAGGATAATAGTGGAGAGAAGGTCAGGAGATAAACACATGAACAAAGGTCTCTGGTTTTCCTAGGCAGAGGACCCTGCGGCCTTCTGCAGTGTTTGTGCCCCTGAGTACTTGAGATTAGGGAGTGGTGATGACTCTTAAAGAGCATGCTGCCTTCAAGCATCTGTTTAACAAAGCACATCTTGCACCACCCTTAATCCATTTAACCCTGAGTTGACACAGCACATGTTTCAGAGAGCAGGGGGCTGGGGGAAAGGCCATAGATCAACAGCATCCCAAGGCAGAAGAATTTCTCCTAGTCAGAACAAAATGGAGTCTCCTATGCCCACCTCTTTCTACACAGACACAGCAACAATCTGATCTCTCCTTCCTTTCCCCACACTTCCTCCCCTTCTCTTCAACAAAACCGCCATCGTCCTCATGGCCCGCTCCCGATGGTCGCTGTCTCTTCGGAGCTGTTGGGTACACCTCCCAGACAGGGCAGCCGGGCAGAGGCGCTCCTCACCTCCCAGACAGGGCGGCTGGGCAGAGGCGCCCCTCGCTTCCCAGATGGGGCCGCCCGGGCAGAGGCGCTCCTCTCCTCCCAGACGGGGCGGCCGGGCAGAGGCGCTCCTCACTTCCCCGACGGGGCCGCCCGGGCAGAGGCGCTCCTCGCTTCCCAGACGGGGCCGCCCGGGCAGAGGCGCTCCTCAGTTCCTCCCAGACTGGGTGGCAGCCGGGCAGAGGCGCTCCTCACCTCCCAGACGGGGCGGCCGGGCAGAGGCGCTCCTCACTTCCCCGATGGGGCGGCCGAGCAGAGGCGCTCCTCACTTCCCAGAGGGGGCGGCCGGGCAGAGGCGCTCCTCACTTCCCAGATGGGGCGGCCGGGCAGAGACGCTCCTCACTTCCTCCCAGATGGGGTGGCGGCCAGTCAGAGGCGCTCCTCACTTCCCAGACTGGGCGGCCGGGCAGAGGCGCTCCTCACCTCCTAGACGGGGCGACCAGGCAGAGGCGCTCCTCACTTCCCAGACGGTGTGGCGGCTTACCAGCACTTTTGAAAGCATCCTCTAGTGCTTTTCTGTATAACAAAAATTTCCTTTAAACCACAATAACAAATAAAACAGTAACCCATTTTTAGTTTCAATAAATATTCATTCATTTTACTGAGGAAAATGTTAAAAATTTAAAAATAAAAAGCCATTTAAGAAATATCTCAGTCTAGGAAGTATGAGAACTATTTATAACCTTATCTCAGAAGAATAAGATATATGGTTATGTTTTATGCTGATGGTTATTCCATGAGTTGAACATATGACCAGTTTTACCTGAGTCATGCTTGGCAGTTAATTAAACATTGTTAAAGTTCTGGTGTGTCTGATTAAAAAAAAATTTTTTTAAGATGCAAGCTTGGTCTTGAATTAAAAAGAAAAAATCTGTTGCAGATAGTCATTACAATACATGATATGTTGATAAGACTTTCATATATAGGTGGAGAAATGAAAAATCATTTACATTGTATTCCAAAATAAGTAGCTTGAGAGTACAAATTAATGGATGAGGGCCACCGGTGTGGTAACGTTTTCTGATATATATTAACTATAAATAACTTTTTATTACAGTTCAAAAACAAATATAAATATGTTTTTAAAAATAATTCAAATCAAATGTTAGTAGAAACTCTAAAGCACCCTAATGGAACCCTTGGAATCTGAAGAACACAATTTTAAATCTATGGAAATGAAAGATTTCTAAAGCCTGGCATGGGGCTACTTTTCCTAAATCTCTATGTTTTTTTGGAAGTGAGTGGAAGGGGAGGTGCTCTGCTTAGAATTTTAGGTGTTATTTTTCCTTAAGGTACAAAAGCAAACACGGAAAATGTATAATAGTGTTTAACCATATTCTACATTAATCAGTTAAAGATTATAAATCAAATTTTATTGGACCTGATAATATTTTTTCTGTATCTATATTTTTTCAAGTAAAATGTTAAGACTTTCCATGTAGGTCTTCATTATTGGACCATTAATAGTTTAAGTTTTTAAAAGCCATTATTCTACTGAGAATGCACCCATACTTTAGTCAAATTTAATTATTATAACAACCTATGATATCATACCATTGACACATAAAAGCAGGTGTTTGCTGGCATCTGAAATCATGCTCAGGGCAAATTTATTTGAGGGTTAACTATATTTCTTTCTAATGTTGGTATCAAAATTTCCCATGTTTAATGGAAGATTCCATATAGTAAGGGGTTCTTAATTAAACTTGTATTAATAAATGGAGAGCTGTGGAAAGAAAATTAATATATTTATGTATGAACACTCATTTAATGGTATTATTATTATCATTATTATTATTTTTCTGAGACACGGTCTTGCTGTCACCCAGGCTGGAGTGCAGTGGCACAATCACCACTCACTGCAGCCTCATCCTCCTGGGCTCAAGCAATCCTCTCTCCTTAACTTCCTGAGTAGCTGAGACTCTAGGTGCATGCCACCATGTCAAGCTAATTTTTGTACTTTTGTGGAGATGGGGTTTTACCATCTTGCCCAGGCTGATCTCACACTTCTAGCCTCAAGCAATCCACCTGCCGTGGCCTCCCAAAGTGCTAGCATTACAGGTGTGAACCACTACACCTGGCCTGGTATTCTTTAAATAGAAAGTATTTGTACTGTTTTCAAGAGTCCACCCCATCTATTATATTTGCATAATGAGAGATTTTTTTTTTCTAGTGCGCTCTCTGGAGGCAGCCCATGTTGCAGTGTGTTTTTCTGCGGCTCCAGTCCCACTGGAGCCTTTGTAGCCCACCACCAACCACCTGGGGTTTGCGGTGTGTACTTCATTCTTTCTATGCTACCATTACTGAAAGCACCAGTTCTCTTTACTGTCCTATTATTTAATTTCCCATAAAAGAATTAACCCAACACCACACCACATTGCAGAGTTTTTCTGAAGGCTTAGAGTAATGCAAAGAGAGTTTATCATTTTATGGATCATAAACAATGGCTATAAGTAGAAAGCTGTAGCCATCAAAAACTAAAGGTATTTACACTTCAATCTTACAATTCCACTTTGGGGAGGTTATTCTACAGAAATACTTGCACATATGTAACTTGTACAAAGTTATTCATTACAGCATTACACAGAATTGCCAAAGACACAGCACAAGCCACATTTTTGTCCATCAAAAACTTGTTAAATAAGTCATGTTGCATCTATAAAGTGGTATAGTATGCAGCTATAAAGAGAGATAACTCATTATCTACCCATATGAAAAGTTCCACAAAGCATAGTTGAAGTGAAAAAAAATTGATTCAACATAGTTTTATCAACATGCTACTTTTTGTACAGAAAAGGAAAATGACAATGTTTACACTTATTTAAAGTACCTCTAGAAGGAATCATAGAAACTTAGAATATGGGTTACACATAGGGAGGGTGTATTCATAGCTACCAACCAAACAGCTAAGATATTATATAGTTGCTTTAGATTGTTCTGGTTTTCAAATATATAAATGGATTACTTATTTAAAAATTAAAAACTGATGTTAAACATCACTATTAAAAATTCTCTGAGAATTTCTCTCTTCAACCATGTTTTCCACCATTTCCCCTTCATCTCTCCTGTCCTAATTCTCCAGTTGCTACATCTCCTAACATCTTATTTTATAAGTACTTTACTCTTTCTTTTTCAGATTACTTTTACGAATTTAAAATTCCATTTTTGTTATTTTATGACAATATTATATCCTTTTACCTCATCCTCATATAGAATATTCTAATGGTTAAGTCCTTTCTCTTTCCCAAGTTAAAGATCCATGGGAATGTTTGGCAGGTGAAAGAATTCTGTCAAAGTTCTGTCTTTTCTGCAGGTGAAAGAGTTCAATGACCTCATCTTCAGAGGCAGGGAGTTCAAATATTGCTATACTGGCATTATTTTCCTTCTATTTACCATAGAAAGTAAAATTAATTCAAATAAATGCAAAAAAAGTTACTTATCTTTTGACTGTGAGATCTAATTTCCATTGCTTTTATTAATCTTTTCAGTAAACATATATTATTCTCTGAGTATATACCAGGTGCCGGTAAAAGACTTTTGGTAAAAAAATTCATTCCTCCATTGTCTTCCTTTTTTAGTTGATTATTAATCATTTATCAACTTGTTGGCTTAGAGCTGACCTTATTATAAAATAGAAAATGTGATTTCTAGGTATTACAGAAAGAAGAGGGAGAAGCAAACATTGTTTGGGAAGGAGGTTGAGGAAGGCTTGCCTCATGCTTGAACATAGATTTAAAAAAAAACATGTTAACTTCATGCTTGGTGACGGAAGTGTTGCTGAAACACTAGGGGTTTGGTCTGGATCCTGCTGCTTGCCCCACAGAAAGCCAATCACTGAGACAAGTATTGACAAGAAAGAAGGTTTTAATCAGATGCTGCAGCTGAGGAGATGGGAGCTCAGTCCCAAATCCATTGCCTTGACTGACTACAACTACAGGTTTATACAGCAGGGAAAAAATGTAACAATATATAAGAAAACAAGAACTAGGGAGGGGCAACAAAGTACCTGGTGCAGTGATGTAGTGAGTTTCAGTTCTCTGATACCTTTTTGAGAGGGCTGAAGATCCTTTCCTGAGGAAGGAACTCAGATAAAACAAATACAAATTTCAAGCTTTAACAGCAGAAGAGTCAATATCTATGTTAATCCAAAAACAACCGTCTGTTGGGACTGTTGGGCGGTTTCAGAAGGAGTATTAAGTGATTTATACATTGTCTTAATTACTCATATAGCAATTCTAAACCAATTATTATCATCCTTTCACTTTGAAGAAACTGGGGGTCAGAGGGGCTGTGCTTTTTACTAAGGTCACACAGCTCAGTGGCAGAGGTGAGCTTCAGACCTATCCTCATACTTGATCACACTCTTGTCCAGAGACACTGAGATGCAAGTGGCACTGCCATAGCTTCAAGAAGACACAAATACATTTTCAAAAGTAATTTAAATGAAGAACATGTATTCAAACAAAAAGGGAAAAAATAACATTATCCCTCTGAGAGTGAGACTGTTTCCTGTAACTTCTCTAAAACTGCAATCTTCATAGAACTCAACTACTCCCTCTCAGCATTTTTTTTTCTTTCCTGGCTCATATTAAATATTTTCTCCTATCCTTTCTTTCACACAAGCGTGTAAAATAAAAAATATAAACTGCTACCCCTAAAGGGAATTTTGACATTGGTCAATAGGTGAGGAGGGACAATTTTGGACTCTTTGCAGTCCTGGGATATTTTCTGGACCTTTAAATAACTGTACTCTCAAAAGCAACATAAAAGCAAATACATTTTTTACATTCATGATTATTAAGCATAATTGATGAATTGGAACCAAGCTTGAAATTCTAAATATCATAACTCGATTCATTGGAAGGTTGTCACAAAACAGCTCGTTCTGCTTTCTTTCTTTTTCTTTTTTTTTTTTTTTTTGATACTAAAGCATCAGTATGTTGCCCAGGCTGGCCTTGAACTGCCGGTCTCAAGTGATCCTCCTACCTCAGCTTTTCAAGTGCTAGCAGCCATGGGAAACTGGAGGAAGCATAGGCAAAATATATGGATGGATAATAGATGGAGAAAGGAGGAAGGAAGGTAGGAAGGAGGGACTGTGAACCTGGAGGAGGGCAGTCTATCCAGCTAGCACCACTGAGTAAAGGTTACTTTTTTTTCCTCTTCTTGGTGAAACAGAGTCAGTGTTTCTGGTTTGGGGTTTGTTTTTTTTTTCCCCTGAGCCACTCCCTGACATTTCCTAAAGGATAATGAAGTGTTAAATGTGTTGACTTCAAGTTCTTTTTTCCGAAGTAAAATAAGGCACAGAATCTACAGCCTTTGAAAAAAAATTTAGTCCTGACCTTAACTTTAGAAGCCATTAATTTATATGATAAATCTGGCAAGAAACAAGTAGCACCAAGGAACATTGTTAGAAAAAAATTGATTTTACCTATTATTTCAAGAAGCACAGGTTTGTATGCATGAATCAAATGTTACTAAATAAAAAATGTTCTCTAGTACAAGAAGTGCTTTGGCATTAGATGTTTGTCCATTTTTAGTTATTGTATGGCTAATGTCTTACTTTTACATCATAGATATAGAGTCCAAGGAATGTAGTTATTAATATACATGAGTGGGCTAGGATCTTAGATCATGCCAGAATGTGTGCTGGACTAAACTTTAGATTTAGAGTAATGTAAAAAAAGTGAGATTACAATGAGTAGAATTTTTAAATGCCTTGGAAATTTGATATTCATGTGCCACTTCATCTCTGTCTACTCACGTCTGGCATTTTAATGTGAGTAATTATTAACAAATCAGTTTTCTGTAAGTAGAACTTTTATGGTTATTTCAGATTAACTATACTTATTCCATTGCAAAGGCTCAGTCATAGTCTGTTCTCTAATACAGATTTTAAAATGTATTTACTGCTTGTTTCTTCCTCAGTAACAAGGATGATATATAGTACACAGAAATTACTCAACAAACATTTGTTCAATTAGTTTATAATTGACACCATAGAATAAGTGAATTGCTTCAGCATTTCTGTAGTGATATATCTTCATTTCCCTCTAATTATATTTTCCTTGTGTATTTTGATCCTGATTTTGGAAGTTAGGTGTCCTTAAGAAAAACAGAACACAGAATTTCTAAACAGGAGCAATTTTGAAGGTGTCTTGATCCTTTCATTTTGCACAATAATTGTATTGTGCACAAAAATAATTTTTAATTTTTTTGCTTTCTAGTAATGCCCTCAAGTTTATTCTAAAGTCTACCAATAATACGTGTGTGATGATGGCTACATTTTTGCCAATATACATATGCAGAACAAAACGGTTTCTGTAAATTCTTTGACAAAGTTGTGGTCCTAGTATAAGCATGCTTTCCCGGGTCATGAGATCCAAAGCCAACTGACTGCCCCTTGGAGGGCAGCTAAAGATTCCATGCTATACTTCAAATGGATTATCTTGTTCCGAGTCATACTATTACTTATTTCAATCATTTTCTTCCTGTTTCTACTAACTGTATAACCACTGTTATTCCTATCACCACACAACTAAGAATTCACACAAAGAGGATTCTTTTTCCTTTTTTGAGTTTAGTGTTGTTGACTCAGTCACTTCAATAATTACTGCTGTTAGAAAGTGATATTTATACTTGGATTTTCCACTTAGCAGTTAAGAGATGATAGCACCTTTATTGAGGAAGAGTAAACTATGGCTGAGAAACTGTGGGCATGGAGAAATCATGAAAGAATTACTTCAGTGTCACCAACTTTTGGCAAATTACCCTGCAGATATGGAGTTAAAATCAGTGGTCTTACTGTTTTGAGGGCAGGGTGGCCTCATAGCAATTGCTGGTTAGGAAGCACCTAGGAAGAGTGATTCAGAGAATAGGTTTAGAGACCAATAAGTCTGCATTTGAAGCCAAGCCCTGCAACTTATTAGCTATATGTAAAAAGGAGTTAACAAAATAAGTACACAAAAAAATGCTGGACATCATTAGTCATCAGGGAAAAGCAAATCAAAACTACAATGATGTACAATTTCATACCCACTAGGATGGCTGGAATAAAAAAGTCATATAGCAATAAATGTTAACAAAGATTTGGAGAGATTGCAACACTTGTATGCTGCTCGTGGAAATATAAAATGGTACAATTATTTTGGAAAACAATCTGGAAGTTTCTCAAATGATTTTAAATGCAGAGTTACCACATGAACTAGCAATTCCTCTTCTAGATATATACTCTAGATAAATGACAACATAGGCACACAGAAACTTGTGTGAGAATGTTTATAGCAGCATTCTTCATAATAGCCAAAAGGTGGAAACCACTCAAATGTCCATCAGTGGACAAATGCATAAACAAAATATACTATTTTCATACAATTAAATATTATTTGCCCATAAAAAGGAATGAAGTGCCTGTATATGCCACAATACGGATGAACCTTGGAAACATTATGCAAAGTGAAAGAAACCAGTCACAAAAGATGTTCTATATGATTCCATTCATATGAAAGCCTAGAAGAGGGAAATCTATAGGGACTAAAAGTAGATTAGTGGGGAAGGGAGAAAACAGGATGGATATAATTGTTAAATGATACAGGGTTTCCTTTTGAGGTGATGAAAATGTTTTAAAATTGACTGTGATGATGATTGCACATACATTGAATATACCAAAAGTCACTGAATTGTAAACTTTAAGTGAGTGAATTGTGTAGTATATGAATTATCTCACCAAAGCTGCTAAAAAATGAAATTAACATCTACCTTATACTATACTGCTGTTTGAGAGCTAAAGGAAATACTGCCTGGAAATACTTAGCGCTATGCCTCATAATGACACATAATAAAAATTGTCATTGCTATTATGACCTTTTATTCTTCTATGCCTGGATTCTCTCTTCTTCTATCTCTTCTACTCCTATATTTTTCTTTGCATTGTCTTATCCTGTGACACTTGTAGTCAGGATTTGCCCCTATTGGAACTTGTCAGCAAAAGAAATGATTGTTCATGACCCTTATGATGATACTTTTACCCCAAGCACAAAATATGTCTGTTTAAATTTAAATAAGACTAAAAATTAGCCATATGTGGCTTCCATTGATTAAAAAGAGAAGGGAAGTTGTTTTCTAGTATATCTCTACTTTGAATGGAATGAAGACAGTTTTCTGGATTTGCATTTTATTCAGTTGTAGTACATTTTTCAGTATTATTTTTACTAAGGAAAATCTTCCAAAATTGTATGTGCAATTTTCTAATCTTTCCATTGTTCCTTTACAGAGTATTTGTGTAGTTAATTTTAATAAAAGCTATGTTGCAATTTTATAATGGCATAGCCATGCATACTCTATCTGAAAATTTTTAAAGGGGGAGGGAAGTAAAAATAAAATCATGACAATAGGTTCAAACATATGTATGCACATGTAGATAGTTATTTGTTATTTAAGTTAATTTATGGGTTTACATTATTCCACTGATATGAAGGTTTTAAATATCATTTAAAAAATAAGAATGATCCATAATTGCCAGTTAGTAAAAGTAAATTCCAGAATTAATTTTTTTTTTAATTGACCATCCCCAACTATTTAAACCTTATTAAATAGTTTGGGGAAAAACTCTGTAGTTCTATATCAATAATTTTGTTTTTTTCATGCTTAAATATCAAATATGATTTATTTACATTTTTTATTTGTATACATTTTCTATAGTACAAACTATAATATTAGCACTTTTTTATGTTATTCAAATAGTAGATTGAAAGTTTGTAGAAGAGTATTTATTTTAGTGGTACTAACTTATTTTAGAAGAAATACCACGATATGAAAATAAGGATTGTGTATTTTTCAGTAAGTTTATTCAATGCAGGCAATCAATCTACATCATTTTAAAACAGCGTACGCAACATAGAGCCTGCCATTTCCTGCCTTGATAGACAAAATTGCTCAGCCTCCAGGTACTCTTTATGTCTGAGACTAGCTGCAGCCCCAAGTAATCTTCAACATGGCCTTCTGGACAACCACTACCCATCAGGTAGTGTGGTCAAAGGAGGTGAAACTCATGTGTCATTCTGAATGTTAGGTAAGAATGAGTCTTAGGATTTTCATTTTTTTCTTTTCCAACTTGAATGACAGGGATTATTTATCTTACATCAAAACAGGAATGAGGTAACTACTTTTTCATTTCTGATAAACTTGACCTAATAAAATCAAAGAATTCACCCACACTGCAGTGATCTCCAGGAATTTGTCAACTATATTATCAAGGGGGAAGTAATCTTCCAATACATACATTTGGACTGTAAGTTTCAGATGAAGAGAACTAAGTCATTACCCTTTAGAACTTAAAGCTACTCTACAGTACCTAATTTTCAGGCCATTTACTATAAAATAAAATAACATAGTCAATGAAATCTCTGTTCTTTGGAGCACCGTAGACAACCATGAATATAGGACAGAATTCTCTATTTAGGCATCCTAATACAAGAATATTGACTCACTTTCCTTAGTGATCGGGTACTTTTATACTATTATATTAATGAGTACACAGCCATGCCTCTCCCTCCCCAGTTTGAGTGTCATGTAGAATATTAACAATTTTCAGAAGTTGTTACATTTTTCAGACATTGTGTTATTTTTATTTTTTACTTTTTTTTTTTAGTCAGGGTCTCACTGGGTCACCCAGGCTGGAGTGCATTGGTGCAATCTCAGCTCACTGCAGCTTCAACCTCCTGGCCCCCAGAGATCCTACCACCTCAGCCTAGTAGCCAGGACCACAGATGGGCACCACCACATCCAGCTACCTTTTCTTTTCTTTTCTTCCACCTCAGCCTCCCTAGTAGCCAGGACCACAGATGGGCACCACCACGTCCAGCTACCTTTTCTTTTCTTTCTTTTCTCTTTTCTTTTCCTTTCCTTTTCTTTTCTTTTCCTTTCCTTTCCTTTTCTTTCTTTTCTTTTCTTTTCTTTTCTTTTCTTTTCTTTCTTTCTTTCTCTTCTCCCTTCCTTCCTTTCTTTTTTCTTTTTTTTTTTTGCAGAGAGGAGGTTCTCCCTATGTTGCTCAGGCTGATCTCAAACTCTTGGGCTCAAGCAATCCTCCTGTCTTGGCCTCCAAAATTGCAGGGATTACAGGTGTCAGCCACCTCACCTGGCCAAAAGTTGTGGTTTTCTTTTTAAACCACAATTTAGCTTCTGTTTTTTTCTGTTGCTGTGGTACTTTGTTTCCAGTCCAGTGGAGTCATAATGTTTTGGAATGATGAAGAAAATTCTGTGTTGTCTTTGAATGGAGACGGACCTTTCTATTTGAAGGGCATGTAGCCATGTACTTCTGAAATAGGAGAGCTAGTCACAGCAGTACTTATGTAAAATTGTCGGTGAGGATATCATTTACTTAATACACAATACAGAGGGAATAGTTAATTTACTTTAGAACAGAGTATCTTACTCTTAAAAATTAGCTTACCCCCAGAAATCTTTTGATCAATTAAATTAGGAAACCCAACATAGATCTTAAAAGAAAAATGCTGTAATTTGTCAAAAGTTTGAATTTTATATATTTACTCAAATGGCCTTTGAACAGACTACTGTTCTATTTGTAGAATTTGTGAAGGAGATTACAAGGATTTCTAAATGATATTGTTTGTAGAAATGAAATGTCATGCAGAGCCATTTCCTAGTACATTAAATTGAACAAAAGCACAATTGCAATTTTCCAAATGATATTACTTAGTGATTTACTAACTCTAGTCTTTGAATCCAATGTGAATGTCCTGCGGCAAATTGCTGGCTGCTAGTCTTTTTGGATAGGACATTTAATTATATGGTTCACAACTTTTAAGTTCTAATCTCCATAACCACCTCAATGAATATTTCCTCCAGTACGTTTTGCATGTGAAAAATGTGAAGAAATTCTATTTTTATCTTTCATGGTGTTTAGATTCTTTTGACTTAAGAAATGACTATGTCCAAATGGAATTTGAGATATTACTACTTTATTAAAAAGGGGGGCCGGGTGCAGTGGCTCATTCCTGTAATCTCAGCACTTTGAGAGGCCAAGGAGGGTGGATCACCTGAGGTCGGGAGTTCGAGACCAGCCTGACCAACATGGAGAAACCCCATCTCTACTAAAAATACAAAATTAGCCAGGCGTGGTGGTGCATGCCTGTAATGCCTGAACCTGGGAGGCGGAGATTTCGGTGAACCCATATTGCGCCATTGCACTCCAGCCTGGGCATCAAAAGCGAAACTCCATCTCAAAAAAAAAAAAAGGATAATTTTTTTTTTTAAGTTTTGACAAATTTATTTGGGCCTTTCACATTTGTACCAATTGGTACTTCACTACCCGGGGGCTACATGGATCAGAAGAAAGAATAAAGTGATGTGGAAGTTACTGAGGCTTTATGGAAGGCAAAAATTGCTTATTTATTTCTTTGATTCCTACAGAGGGCCCAATGCTGTGACTATAGAAGATTCAATGATAGTAACTTGAGACTTGCTTTTAACAAGCTGTTACTTTCCTGTCTCTACCAACTTACATGTTGCTGATGGGTATTATAAAATATTGTTCTAGCTCCCAAGGCATTTTTAAAGCCCAGGATGACATGATATGTAAAAATCTTTTAGAATATAATAAGCTACTTTCTTATGCTAGACAAGCAAAAGTTAGGTGTCATTTTCATTGCGTGTCTTTTTAGGTAAGAGTCATAATCTGACTGAAAGAGTAAAAAGTTTTAGTTATTCACTTATGTCATTATCTCTTTCAAGAGATTCAAAGAGAAATGTGTTTTTAAGAACATGGAGACTTAGTGAATCATTTTTGTTTGCTTTTCAAAAGTCATTAATATTGAAGCTTTACTTGGATATTTTGTTAATTTGGTTGTCAATATATTGTTTTTTTTTAAAAGCAACACTTTTGAATTGTATTATTTCCAATTTTCTGATTTGACATATTCAAAACAAAACATCAATTTGTGATGGTATGAATCATTAAACCCATTCTTGCTTTTTAAAAAAAAATCAAAGGAACACTTGCCTCAATCAACATTTGTAAGTAAAATCATATGTTGGTCTAAGTTATTAAAGCCATGTAGCATGGGGGCAAATTCCTAGTGAGTCAGTCCTCTTATAAAAATCTTGATAATTTCCTTATGATCTTAATCACAACCCGGGTTGTAGAGCCTTTTCTATCCTTAAAACAGATCCACATTGAGATTCTATTTTCGTTACCTAAACCTATTCATTTTGTTTTCCACTGGGCAGTGGAGAGGCAAGAGTTACGGAGACAGTAAAAACGTTTCTGTCTTTCACCTCTTTGCTCCATTATTATCCTATTATTGTTATTATTATTCTCTCATGTACTCTGAGAAAATTCTGAAAATTAATAGCTTACCCCAGTATATTTTGAAGAGCAGGGGTGAGCATGAGAGAGTTACTTGGTAAGGAGGAGAGAATAATCTGCTTTGGATTTTCTAATGTTTAAGGTATTAGGACCATTGAAGGGGAACTCAGTGTATAGCCCTAGGTTCTAAATCAAACCAGGGAAGTTTGCATATCTTAAAATTTTAGGAAAGAGAAAAAGTTTAGAAAAATGGGTCAGTTAAGTAGGGAAAACACATAATTTTCATTTCATAGACACAGGAAACACTATAAAATAATGTCTAATATTCCATCTTATAATTCTGAATTAACTTTCGTTAATTAACTGAATTAACATTCTGTAAGCATAATTGTTTAGCTTTTATTTGCTCGTTTGCTTTTTTTAAAAAAATTACTACTTCTATGGTCTGAATTTATATGTGCCATGAAAATTCATATGTTGAAATCCTAACCCCCAAGGTTGATAGTAGGAGAAGGTAGAGTCTCTGGGAGGTAATTAGGTCATGAGGGCAGAGCCCTCATGAATGGGATTAGTGCCCTTATAATGCAGGCCCAAGAAAGAGTTTGTTTACCCCTACTACCACATGAGGATACAGCTGGAAGGTGCCATCTGTGAACCAGTGAGCAAGCCCTTATCAGACACCAGATCTCCTGACACCTTGATTGTGGACTTCTCAGTCTCCGGAACTGTGAAAAATAAGTTTCTGTTATTTTTAGGTTATCTAGTTGATGGTATTTTGTTATAGCAGCCCAGACAGACTGAGACAACTACCTAAATGTTATTTTTTTCAATTTGATTTTTAAAAGCTTATTGTATCAGTTTACATTTCTAGGGTATTTGCATAACTAATGGCACAGATCATTTATTTTCATCAAGATTTATGAATGATTATAACTGTTTTGCATGGACTAGTAAAAGTATACTTCTGTGGCAAGAAAAAAGAGACTTACAATTCTCCTATGAAGGTTAACTGCAAAAGTGATGGCTTTCATATTCTTATTCCAACATAAGAACCATTTTTTAAAAGTCATTAAATCTAAAATGTATTATCTTTAAAGGTGTATGGAGAGAGATGACATGATATAAGTGAAAATCATATTTATAAGTAAAGTTTTACAACTAAGCTTTTAAAGTCATAATGGACACAAATTATTTCTAGTGAAATTCAGTGTAAGTGAAATTTATGTTTCCCCAGGCTTTAAGCCAGGGAATGAATCTCCGCAATCACTAATATCTTACCTGTTTCTGGTCTCTGAGCAGTCTTTTGATTACTGTTGCATATTCAGACTCTCCCTCACGGAGATGGAGAATGCGCTACTTCTTCATCAAGTGCCCTGTCTGGAAGGCCAAATGGTATTCAATGTTTTCTCTGTTGTCTGGGGCTGGGTTTAACTCCACAGATATTTCATTAAATATTGTACCTACTACATGTCAGACTCAATGTTAGGTGCTGGGGATAGAGTAGTGAATAAGACAGACATAATCACTGCCTTTGTGGTCCTTACTGGGGTCCTAGTTGGCAGCTGAACTCATCTGTGAGATAACTGGGAGCTCCTGGCAGTTCCACATGGCCCTGTTGCCATTGTGCCTGCCCAAGTATACTCACATTTGCAGTGGGTACACAGCTTAGGTTTTTACTCTGGGCCTCTTATTACATAATTTGCTGAGCTAGTAAATAATACATTTTCAATAAAGTATACTTTGGAACTGGCTTCTGATTTAGCACAGTAATATCAAACTCAAGTTTTGCTAATGGGAAATGTAACCTTTATACCTTGCAGAGCAGACAGTAATCTATGTAGTAAACATAAGGTGTATTTTGCAGTCATTCAGCACCATGTCCACCCTGTGAGTTTGCTGAAAGGCAGATTTTCAGACCCCACTGCAGACCTGCTGGGTTAGAATCTCTGATGATAAGAACAGAATGTTTTTTTTTTTTTTTTTTTTTTTTTTTTTTTGAGATAGATCTCACTCCATTGCCCAGGCTGGAGTGCAGTGGTGCAATCTTGGCTCACTGCAACCTCCGTCTCCCAGGTTCAAGTGATTCTCGTGCCTCAGCCTCCCAAGTAGCTGGGATTATAGGCATGTGCCACCATACCTGCTAATTTTTGTATTTTTAATAGAGACAGGGTTTCACCATGTTGGCCAGGCTGGTCTCAAACTCCTGACCTCAGGTGATCCACCACCTCAGCCTCCCAAAGTGCTGGGATTACAGTCATGAGCCACCATGCCCAGCTCAGAATCTATGTTTTAAAAACAAGCTACAAGTAAGCTTTATGCACCTATGTAAGGTAAAAATATGTTTCACTTAAAGTCTATATTTCTTAAACTTTCAATTAATTTAACCCTCATGAATTTCATGTAATTTTAATATATGAGATACACTGGAATACCCTGGAATTTGGCAGCAGGGCTGCCAAGACATGTCTGAGACTAGTCCTGGGATTCGGCTAATGACTTCACAGGAATGAACTTTCTCAATTTCTCTCATCACCATCTGCTACTCCTCTCCTCATGCTAATGGAAACTATTGTTTCCTGATAACACGCTATCCTTTCAGCTTGGTATTTTTATATTTTCTGTTTCTTCTGTTACTCCTCTTTTTGTGTGTGAAATATTTCACCACACTCTGCTTTACATTTTTCAAGTGTAAAGTTTTTCTAATATCTGTGGAAAAAATTTTTGTATTATTGCACTTTCCCAATATTGCTATGAATTCATAATGACACTTGTCAAGTTGTACTAATAATGATAATAGTTTGAATTTCTGTCTCTTCTTGTAAATAAGGAGTTTTCCCAGGACATGATTTGGATTCTGTTCCTCTTTGTATGCCCCACAGCGTCCAGCACATTGTATGGAATGAATGACTGTCATTCTACATGTGCACCTCAATTCAGCATTGGGAATATTGTCCACAAGAGCACAATTTCAACTTCTCTTGCTTCAGTCAGGAAAAAAGATCTCAGACATTTGATGTGTCATTGTGAAATGATTTCTTCACTCTCCCATTAATGGTTTAGTTAATGGTTTTCTTTGACTAATGGAGATTTTTTTTTTTTTAGACAGAGTTTCGCTCTGTCGTCCAGGCTGGAGTGCAGTAGCGCCATCTCGACTCACTGCAAGCTCCAACTCCCGGGTTCACGCCATTCTCCTGCCTCAGCCTCCCGAGTAGCTGGGACTACAGGCACCCGCCACCGCCCCCGGCTAATTTTTTGTATTTTTAGTAGAGACGGGGTTTCACCATGTTAGCCAGGATGGTCTCGATCTCCTGACCTTGTGATCCACCCGTCTTGGCCTCCCAAAGTGCTGGGATTACAGACATGAGCCACCATGCCCAGCCCGACTAATGGAGAATTCTTTTGCCCCATCAATAAGCTCTTCAAAGTCAATGTAGAGCACAGGAAGGGAAAGTCACTTCTTACACATTTCTGTGACTCATGCTTTTATTTCAGGCCTCTACTTGTAAGACTGACACTTGTGCCTATAACATGCTGTCCTCACACTTTAAGGAAAGCTGGAGGAACAAAACACGTGGCCATCTTTCAAGACATTATAAAACATACCAAGAAATCCCCAAACTTCCAGTGAATGATAGTTTATAGATGCTCAACTTAAAATAAAAGGTTAATGTTGCTGTTTGTAACTGTGATCCATCGGTCGGTTAAATATGTGACAAAAACTAAGAAGAAAAAAATGCAGATGAAACATTGCAATTTATAGCTGGAAAACATGTCTGACCCTGTGAGATATAAAATGTCTCAATAGCACGTAACTTCTATTTTTTACCTGTATATAGTGAATGATTTCAGAATCTCCCTAATGAGTGATCTCATGGAAAGCCTCTCCAAAGTTCTACCAATTTTAGATTATTTCTATGTTAAGGCTATAGGACATTGAGATAAATTCTATATAGTATATTAGAAAGTACATGAGATTTTCAGTTGGATGTCCCTTGCTTATAACTTTAAAAAAATTTTTTTTGGCCAGTTTCATGCTATGAAACTTAAATTATCTTAAGCTCTATTTTCTTGGCTATAAACCTGGGACAAATTATAGAGCTCTTTGTATAAGAATATTGTGTGAATTAAATAATATGATATACATAAACCTGTCGGGGTTACTCAGCTACCTGACATTTGTGAGGAAATCTTAAGGTTGGTTGATCTTTGAGTTGCTGTGGGAAGAAACCATCTTTTGGACTCAGATCTAAGAAAGGAATGGAATCCAGTGGCCTTGGGCATTATCTGAAGAGTTCCATCGCTGTGCTGAATTTTCTTACAAATTTGGTTATCATTTAGCATGCCTTTACTTCTCAAGTAGAACAAATTGTTCAAAGTTAAAATGTTGAACTTCTTGCAGCTGACTATTAGCTGCAAAGGATTTGCAAGAAAGACTGCATGCTGAACAAATGGGTATTTTCCAGAAAACTGAAATTGGCAATTGGAAGAAGTCTTGCACCTGACTCTAATTAAGGCTTTCTTTGTTTCAAAACTGGCTCTCACAATCACAGGAATGTGAAATGTGTCCCTTAAAATGTTTACGATTTAAAAAAGCTAGATTCAAATTCAGGTATGTCCTTTTAGTAACTGATAAATGGTTGCACTTCCCCATCAAGTTTATTATTCATTTTTATGGCTTAATTTAACTTAGATCTTGGTTAAATACTTTTAGCTTAATATCATTTACAATCCACTTATTCAGAATACAGAATTAGATTAAAAGTGCTATTATGTTTCACTTAAAGCCTGTCTTTCTTAATCCTTCCATTAATTTAATCTTCATGAATTTCATTTCATTTGGATATTTGTCCCTACTCAAATCTCATGTTGAATTGTAATCCCCAGTGCTGGAGGTGAGGCCTGATTTGGGGGGTGTTTGGATCATGGGGTGGATCTGTCATGGCTTGCTGCTGTCTTTCGCAATAGTGAGTTCTCCTGAGATCTGGTCATTTAAAAGTGTGTGGCACCTCCCTCCCCCACTCTCTTTCTCTGATTCCCACTTTCACCATGTGATGTGCCTGCTCCTCCATTGCCTTTCACCATGATTGGAATCTTTCTAAGGCCTCCCCAGAACCAGATGCCACGATGCCTCCTGTACAGCCTGCAGAACCATGAGCCAATTAAACCTCTTTTTTATTTTAATAAATTATGCAGTCTTAGGTTTTTTTTAATAGCAATGCAAGAATGGTCTAATACATTCATGTATTAAAAAAGAATAGTATTTCACAGAGGCCTTGTGTTTCCATGCCCCTGACAATCTTATAAATTCCAAAAAAGATAGGTTCACCTATTGATAGATTTAAATGACCTTCTTTCCTTTATCAACACTCTCCCTCAAATGGTGGCAACTATATTATGTTTTCTTTCATCTTGTTAGGATCAGCATTTCCTCCTTTTCCATATTGCATTTCTCTTCATTTTTGAATGATGCAATTAATTACATTTTAAATAGTTAAGCAGTTCTTATGTTAAAAAAGGAAGGCTACTTCCCTTTTTTTAAATCTTCCACAGCTGTCTACATTTCTTCTTTATAATGACTTGTTCAGAAAAGACAAGGGCAGAGGGAAAACCAGGCCCCTTGCAGGAGGAATTGGATAAAGAAGAACAGCTCAATAAATCTGAGATCATAAATGGATTAGCACCTCTCTTAGGCATACCTAATACTGGGGCAAAAGATTTATTTCAGGGAAAAAAATTTATTTCTGATTTATATCAGGAAGAAGTGATTGATACATTTTATGTTAAAAGAGTTTGAGAAGATCTGAATAATCTACAGTGCATCATGGCTATTATAAAATTATGTACAGGTTAATAAAACTATAAATAGGATGAGCAAAACCCTTAAGATGTTACTAAGATATGACTGAGGGTACCCAACTAATATTTGCAGCCTAAATTCAGGTTGGATGACAGACTGCATTGAAGGTGGTCTACACAATGTTAGAGGTAATTCTCTGATAGTGACTGGTTACATAACATTACTGTTAGCTTTCTGGGCTGCATATCAAAAGGCAAACATCTAGCATACCTATTCATAAGCTGTTTATTCTAATTTCTCTTTGACAAATTAAATAAATCACACTCCAAATTTATTGAAATGTTTGTTGAAACATTTCCTTCTAGAATTGTTCTTGAGGATTTGTGATTGTTAAGAATTATGTCTATAATAGCTTCAAGTGATTAGATTAAAGATAATAGTGCAGTGTAACAGCTTTCTGAGTTAGACTAGATGTGGTAAGCATGTAATATTCTTATATCATTGGTGTGCAGTAAATTCTTTTTAGAAGAACTCATTTATTTAATAGCCATAAATTTTAAGATGCTCTGGAGGTGGATAAAAATGAATAAATTCCTATATTTGGGTAGTTAAAATTTTTCAAAACACTGTTACAAAAATAGTTTTCCCACTTTAAAAAATTAGGTCTCTTTTAAATAGATCAGAAATGTTACTATGGCCTAATAAAAATGTTAAGCCTTTGACATAATTTTTTATGGAAGTACATTGTGTTATGTTTAAGATGTTAAAAAAATTCTGCAGGAATTACCCATGTGAAGATGCTATGTTATAATTTCTTTTATATTTGTATACTAGCTACTTTCAAAATGGACATGAGTTGATTTACAGTAAAAGACACATGTACAGTAAAAGACACATATACAAGAAAAGGAGATAGCAACTGTATTTTCAGGGTAGAATTAGTGTTTCTGATACTGGGGGGGGTGTTGGGGAATGGGTCTGAGCTTCATGGCAACCAAAGCAAAAAAGATATATGGTAGGTCTTATAATTAATTTTCAAATAACAAGAGAAATAATCTTTGAAAGAATTTTTTCCTCATTCTATATCCTAAAATATATATATCACATAATATCTTATATAGGAGATATGCAGCGTACTAGTTACATCTCTAAAAGATATTCAGTAGCAAACATACACTTTTTTATGTTATTATAATCAAACTCAGCAGAAATTTTTCTATAAAGGGTTAAACTAATGGCTTTTTAGTGCAACTTAATTTAAGGACAGGACTCAGAAAATGTAGACAAGCACACAGCAAGATGTCCTGTCCGACAATGTCCCCATAAATGTAACTTCTCTCAGCTGGTCTTATGATGACAGCCAGAGAAGAAAGGGCAAGACCATGCTATTGAGGGGCTTAAGACAGCACCTAAACTGGTGCTGTCTCTGGTGCTGAGAGGAGATCCTCTCCACGTCCACCTCTTTAGGGATCACTGCAATGGCTCCTTAACTGGCCTCCTTACACTCTCATCTGCATCAGTCCATTTTCCACATGACTATGAGTGCCTCAGATCCAAGTTGGATGGATTTTCATGTCCTGCTTAACATCACTTAATGATCTTCCTTAGACTCCACAGTCAAAGGAGCCCTTTATGGCTCTCCCTTTCTCTCCAGTAGCGCATCTCACCACTCCTCCTTACCTATCCCTTGAAGTCGGGGCTCCAGCTACACAAAGTACTTTGTAGTTCCTAGAGAGGTGCATTCTATTCATTGCCTCCACAAGTAAACTTCTTCTGCCTGGAAATACCTTATTTTATTGGTTTCCTTGGCAGAGCCCTCCTCTTCTTTATTCCTTCAAAGATGCACACCTTCTGGAAGATGTCTGAAAGCTCTTCCACTTCTTTTCTATACAAGTGCATAACCCTCTGTATCTACTTATATCATAATTGTAGCACATTATGTCTAACTGTAGTCAGTTAGACATTATCAAACAAATCGGACTACTTGAGTCATTTCTTTGCTAACCAATATCCCAAGCTAGAATATCAACTGTCTGGATATGGACTCTTTATCTTCCCTCTGTACAGCCAGGCCCAATCAACACCCAGCACTGTATGTGCTTAGTGTATGTTTGAGAATTTAGCTAATCTTTGTTGCCTGAATTCCTAGGAGAGTGCTAAGACAGTTTCTGTCACATAACACATGCTCAAAAAATAAAACACTAGTTGCAAGAATGGAGATTGTTGATTGAATGAGTGAAAGGATGGTACAGAAGTAAGTCTGATATTTTGATGTGAAAGTGGAAGATTCTAACCTAGTTTCATGATAGAAGAGAGAGCTAATTAGTGAGCAGGCAAGGCCCCCAGATTCCTTAAAAACCTGAGTGTTCAGTTGAAAATGCCAGAGGGGATTACAATCTGCAGAGCAAAAAACTTATTAAGCACAAACCATGCACAAACGATCCCTGTCCTTACCCCTGCAGAATGACTTGTTTTTAGCAGCACTGATACATGTGATATTCATAAACAGATCTCTGAGCCCGATGTTTAAGAACAATAAAATTCAGAATATGTTTGGTTTTGACACAGCACTTCTAAAATCAGGTTTTGCTGTGTTTCTTGTCCATTTAGAAATGAATGACTGACATGTGTTTGACTGCAGAAAAAATGTAGTTTGTCAAGACTAGGGCTTCTTACGCAAAGGAAGCTGCTTTCTGAGATGTGTCCACAACACCGGAATATCATGTTTCTATTTGGCATTCCTGGTGGAAGCTAGAGCAATCTTGAACTTGTGCTGTACCATTATTTAAATGCCACTTATTAAATTTTACATTGACTCAACTTCCCAGGTCATAAAAATCAAGTTTATAAAATTTGCAAACAATGAAATTAGATATTATATAAGAAATGACATTTTAAATCGAAAAACCATCTGCCTGGCCCAATGTTATATTAATAATAATGTTATTATTTAACTAATTTTGGAAATACTAGGATACACATGTAGATGACTATGTGGGTGGGAAATTAAAAAATATACTTTTATTTTAATGTTTTTGTGCTTTATGAAAAATACAAAAATACAAGCTGATGTACATGTTACAAATATATGTAAGTATATTAATTGTAAGGTTAAATGTGGTCATTTCTACTTATAAAAAATGTCGTCATTTATTAATATAAATTTATTCAAAAATAATATAGAACTAGAAGATAAATCAGTTTAACTGGGAAAATCAGGCATCAAATACTAAAACCAAGATTTACTGAAATACCTTTTTGTCTTAAAAAAAAACAACCCCATAATTTGCATTCTTTACTTTTACAATTTGACCATATGGAAGAAATCCAGGATTAATTGCTTGTTACAACAGTGACATAAAGGACATTTAGTTTCAGAAGGAATGGTACCAGTTCCTCCTTGTACCTCTGGTAGAATTCGGCTGTGAATCCATCTGGTCCTGGACTCTTTTTTGTTGGTAAGCTATTGATTATTGCCACAATTTCAGAGCCTGTTATTGGTCTATTCAGAGATTCAACTTCTTCCTGATTTAGTCTTGGGAGGGTGTATGTGTCGAGGAATTTATCCATTTCTTCTAGATTTTCTAGTTTATTTGCGTAGAGGTGTTTGTAGTATTCTCTGATGGTAGTTTGTATTTCTGTGGGATCGGTGGTGATATCCCCTTTATCGTTTTTTATTGCATCTATTTGATTCTTCTCTCTTTTCTTCTTTATTAGTCTTGCTAGCGGTCTATCAATTTTGTTGATCCTTTCAAAAACCAGCTCCTGGATTCATTAATTTTTTGAAGCGTTTTTTGTTTCTCTATTTCCTTCAGTTCTGCTCTGATTTTAGTTATTTCTTGCCTTATGTTAGCTTTTGAATGTGTTTGCTCTTACTTTTCTAGTTCTTTTAATTATGATGTTAGGGTGTCAATTTTGGATCTTTCCTGCTTTCTCTTGTGGGCATTTAGTGCTATAAATTTCCCTCTACACACTGCTTTGAATGTGTCCCAGAGACTCTGGTACGTTGTGTCTTTGTTCTCGTTGGTTTCAAAGAACATCTTTATTTCTGCCTTCATTTCGTTATGCACCCAGTAGTCATTCAGGAGCAGGTTGTTCAGTTTCCATGTAGTTGAGCGGTTTTGAGTGAGTTTCTTAATCCTGGGTTCTAGTTTGATTGCGCTGTGGTCTGAGAGACAGTTTGTTACAATTTCTGTTCTTTTACATTTGCTGAGGAGTGCTTTAGTTCCAACTATGTGGTCAATTTTGGAATAGGTGTGGTGTGGTGCTGAAAAAAAGGTATATTCTGTTGATTTGGGGTGGAGAGTTCTGTAGATGTCTATTAGGTCTGCTTGGTGCAGAGCTGAGTTCAATTCCTGGGTATCCTTGTTGACTTTCTGTCTCGTTCATCTGTCTAATGTTGACAGTGGGGTGTTAAAGTCTCCCATTATTATTGTGTGGGAGTCTAAGTCTCTTTGTAGGTCACTCAGGACTTGCTTTATGAATCTGGGTGCTCCTGTATTGGGTGCATATATATTTAGGATAGTTAGCTCTTCTTGTTGAATTGATCCCTTTGCCATTATGTAATGGCCTTCTTTGTCTCTTTTGATCTTTGTTGGTTTAAAGTCTGTTTTATCAGAGACTAGGATTGCAATCCCTGCCTTTTTTTGTTTTCCATTTGCTTGGCAGGTCTTCTTCCAACCTTTTATTTTGAGCCTATGTGTGTCTCTGCATGTGAGGTGGGTTTCCTGAATACAGCACACTGATGGGTCTTGACTCTTTATCCAATTTGCCAGTCTGTGTCTTTTAATTGGAGCATTTACTCCATTTACATTTAAAGTTAATATTGTTATGTGTGAATTTGATCCTGTCATTATGATGTTAGCTGGTTATTTTGCTCGTTAGTTGATGCAGTTTCTTCCTAGTCTTGATGGTCTTTACATCTTGACATGATTTTGCAGCGGCTGGTACCGGTTGTGCCTTTCCATGTTTGGTGCTTCCTTCAGGAGCTCTTTTAGGGCTGGCCTGGTGGTGACAAAATCTTTCAGCATTTGCTTGTCTGTAAAGGATTTTATTTCTCCTTCACTTATGAAGCTTAGTTTGGCTGGATATGAAATTCTGGGTTGAAAATTCTTTTCTTTAAGAATGTTGAATATTGGCCCCCACTCTCTTCTGGCTTGTAGAGTTTCTGCCGAGAGATCCGCTGTTAGTCTGATGGGCTTCCCTTTGTGGGTAACCCGACCTTTCTCTCTGGCTGCCCTTAACATTTTTTCCTTCATTTCAACTTTGGTGAATCTGACAATTATGTGTCTTGGAGTTGCTCTTCTCGAGGAGTATCTTTGTGGCGTTCTCTGTATTTCCTGTATCTGAATGTTGGCCTGCCTTGCTAGATTGGGGAAGTTCTCCTGGATAATATCCTGAAGAGTGTTTTCCAACTTGGTTCCATTCTCCCCGTCATTTTCAGGTACACCAATCAGATGCAGATTTGGTCTTTTCACATAGTCCTATATTTCTTGGAGGCTTTGTTCATTTCTTTTTATTCTTTTTTCTCTAAACTTCCCTTCTCACTTCATTTCATTCATTTCATCTTCCATCACTGATACCCTTTCTTCCAGTTGATCACATCGGCTCCTGAGGCTTCTGCATTCTTCACGTAGTTCTCGAGCCTTGGCTTTCAGCTCCATCCGCTCCTTTAAGCACTTCTCTGTATTGATTATTCCAGTTATACATTCATCTAAATGTTTTTCAAAGTTTTCAACTTCTTTGCCTTTGGTTTGAATTTCCTCCTGTAGCTCGGAGTAGTTTGATCGTCTGAAGCCTTCTTCTCTCAACTCGTGAAAGTCATTCTCCGTCCAGCTTTGTTCCTTTGCTGGTGAGGAACTGCGTTCCTTTGGAGGAGGAGAGGTGCTCTGCTTTTTAGAGTTTCCAGTTTTTCTGCTCTGTTTTTTCCCCATCTTTGTGGTTTTATCTGCTTTTGGTCTTTGATGATAGTGATGTACAGATGGGTTTTTGGTGTGGCTGTCCTTTCTGTTTGTTAGTTTTCCTTCTAACAGACAGGACCCTCAGCTGCAGGTCTGTTGGAGTTTGCTAGAGGTCCACTCCAGACCCTGTTTGCCTGGGTACCAGCAGTGGTGGCTGCAGAACAGCGGATTTTCGTGAACCGCAAATGCTGCTGTCTGATCATTCCTCTGGAAGTTTTGTCTCAGAGGAGTACCCGGCCGTGTGAGGTGTCAGTCTGCCCCTACTGGGGGGTTCCTCCCAGTTAGGCTGCTCGGGGATCAGGGGTCAGGGACCCACTTGAGGAGGCAGTGTGTCCATTCTCAGATCACTAGCTGCATGCTGGGAGAACCACTGCTCTCTTCAAAGCTGTCAGACAGGGACATTTAAGTCTGTAGAGGTTACTGCTGTCTTTTTGTTTATCTGTGCTGTGCCCCCAGAGGTGGAGCCTACAGAGTCAGGCAGGCCTCCTTGAGCTGCGGTGGGCTCCACCCAGTTCGAGCTTCCCAGCTGCTTTGTTTACCTAAGCAAGCCTGGGTAATGGTGGGCACCCCTCCCCCAGCCTCGCTGCCGCCTTGCAGTTTGATCTCAGACTGCTGTGCTAGCAATCAGTTAGACTCCGTGGGCGTAGGACCCTCCCAGCCAGGTGCGGGATATAATCTCCTGGTGTGCTGTTTTTTAAGCCCGTGGGAAAAGCGCAGTATTGGGGTGGGAGTGACCCAATTTTCCAGGTGCCGTCTGTCACCCCTTTCTTTGACTAGGAAAGGGAACTCCCTGACCCCTTGCGCTTCCCGAGCAAGGCAATGCCTCGCCCTGCCTAGGCTTGTGCACGGTGTGCTGCACCCACTGTCCTGCGCCCACTGTCTGGCACTCCTTAGTGAGATGAACCCGGTACCTCAGATGGAAATGCAGAAATCACCCGTCTTCTGCATCCCTCACGCTGGGAGCTGCAGACCGGAGCTGTTCCTATTGGCCCATTCAGCCATCCTGAAATTTATTTGTTTCATTTTCTTTTTATTAGCCAATTGTAAGGTGGGGGTGGGGAAAGTTCTTTTTTTTGAGACAAGAGTCTCGCTCTGTCGCCTAGGCTGGAGTACAGTGGCGCGAACTAGGCTCACTGCGAGCTCCGCCTCCCAGGTTCACGCCATTCTCCCGCCTCAGCCTCCCGACTATCTGGGACTACAGACGCCCACCACTGGGCCGGCTAATTTTTTGTATTTTTAGTAGAGACGGAGTTTCACCGTGTTAGCAAGGATGGTCTTTATCTCCTGACCTTGTGATCTGCCTGCCTCCGCCTCCTAAAGTGCTGGGATTACAGGCCTGAGCCACCGCGCCCTGCCGGTGGGGGGAAGTTCTAATTGTGAGACATTACAGATGGCGTATTTAAATGTAGGCATATATTAAAATGATGTTACAGTGGTATGACTTTTTTAATTTGGGAAGCTCAGATTTCACTTAAGTTACATTCTTGGTGACATGGTATAGAGCAGGCAGCAGTTCAGAGCACACATGAGAGAGTGAAGCTGCCTTGGGTGTATGCCTAGCACTATCTGTTATAGTCTGTAAAATCTTGGACAATAAACTTTGTCTTTCTGGGTCTCAAATTCATTTATAACATTAGGATGATGTCAGTCATTTCTAAACTCACAGGGCTGTTATGAAACTAGATGTATTAATGTATTAAAAGCAGCTAGAATATTGTATGGCTCATAGTAAGTGCTATATTGCTAACTATTTTTATGATTAAATGTTAGAACTGACCTCACCTGTGCAAAGACCATTCTGGTAACTTCAGACAATTTTGGGGTGGGAAAACATCCACAACTCCTCATGCTCCTGGTAAACGATGATTACACAATTTCTAAGGAATGCCATGAAATAATAAGTCACCACTGTAGATTTAGGTCTAGGGAATAAGAAGAGGTATACTTAACAGGAAAAGAGAGAGAAGAGAAAATGAATAAAGAAAATTCATGTGACTCTTGGAAAGAAATTAAAGATTCATTCAAGCAACTTTAAAGAGTGACAGAGAATGAAAAAGTAGAAAATAAACTTAATCAGAGCCGAATTATTCATTTCTCCTTTAGTGAGAGGGACTTGTGGGTGAAGAAGGCGGCTATAGACATGGAATGTACCCCTTTTTTCTGTTAGTCAACGGATCTTTTCTAGGAAGGCAGCAGCACATGGAGAAAGACTCTATGGCATTGGGGGGAATGATGGGGGAAATTATGGTTAAACTCTGATTTCCTGTGCTGGAGGGTTTCTATAGATCATCGACAGCATGGAGAGGTGGAGGAGTGTCAAAGGACAGTTTCCCAGAATGTTGTATGTCTGTCCTAACTTGCCTTGTAGAAAGCCAAGCCCAAATGCTATAACTCCTTCTAAGTAATTGCAAGTTGGCTTCATTTTAGAATAAAAATCTGACATTATAAAAGCAGGGAACTAGATAACGACCTAATTTTACAAGGTGAATGAATAATAAACTAGTTGTGCTGTTTTGTTGAAGCTTGGTTGAGCTAGATAATCTTTATTTCTATGGCTACCAGGAAGAATGAACAGATTTATCACATTGATTTTCTTGCATTGTGTGCATAATTACAAACCATGAATGCAAACACTATCTGAGTGGGCTCAGCCCCGAGAGCCCTTAACCATGGTGGAGAACAGTACCAAATTATTTCTCTGGGAACATATTAAGGACCTAGTCTTCAAAAATCAGGAACCACTATTGGTGGTTAAAGTCAGGCTCTGATGTGAAAAAACAGCTTAATTAGTAAATCTAAATAGAAGTCACCAGGTTTTTAAAACGGAAATTTAATTCTTTTCCAATTCACTTCAGATTTTTGAAGAAAGGCAGTTGATGAGTTTATCAACTAAACTACAATGTCTCAGAGGTGGTACTGGTTCTAGAGTTACTTTTTATAAACACTGTAGACATTGACCTTCATTTGTCTACACTCATGCCTTTCTTTTCTCTGTCCCTCCAATTCATCATGCTTTGTTGCAGCAACTAAGGTTTCCCTCAGGTAACTGCAAACTAACTGGAAGGCCAAGTGAAAAGCCATTTCCTCCCCTGAAGTAAATACCCATCTCTCATGCCATTTCAGGCATTAATCCTATCCCTCAGTTTTTATGCAATTGTTTGATATTTGATAAATAATCCGCACCAATAGAATAGTGCCTGACAATAGATTATGTTCCATCTTGTTGCTAATACAGGTCATCTGGAGATGCAATGTCTTAACCCAAAGAAATAATTCTAAATGGTATATTTTTCATCCTATAGTAAGCTAGCAGAAAGAAAAGACTTAATGCGGGCATGCGCTTATGATTCATTGAGTTATTCTTCTAAGTAGTTATCAACTTATCTTGGGAAGAGTCTGTACTTTGCTGGACAGCTAGTACCAGCCAGTATACGAGGTAACCACATAATTATGTAATTATATAAAATGGATGTTTTTGAGAGTAAAAGAAAGATATTAATAATTATGTTGGACTGCTGGGTGTGGCGGCTGACGCCTGTAATCCCAGCACTTTGCGGGGCCGAGGCAGGCGGATCACAAGGTCAGGAGCTCCAGACCACCCTGGCTAACACGGTGAAACCCCGTCTCTACTAAAAATACAACAAATTAGCCAGTTGTGATGGCACGCACCTGTAGTTCCAACTACTCGGGAGGCTGAGGCAGGAGAATTGCTTGAACCTGGGAGCAGAGGTTGCAGTGAGCCAAGATTGAGCTGCTGCATTCCAGCCTGGGCAACAGAGCAAGACTCCGTCTCAAAAAAAATAAATAAAAATAAAAAATAATAATCATGTTGGACAACAGATGTAAACCAGGACTTTCCAAGTTAAACAAATGAAATATATGTTCACTTTCTGCCCAGATGGCAGCTAGGTATTCTTCTTATTCTGTCACTATGAATTCCTTTTCTATATTATAATTTATGGCTTAAAGAATAAAAGGTTACTGCTATATTTATTTATTAATTATGTCTCTGGGATAGAAGCTATATTCATAGAGCATATTGTGTCAAATAATGTATGATACTTTTAGAAGACCTTGTACTTCTAAACTGGGCCTACGTTTTCTGCTTCAACACTTTTATAATTTTATTTTACTACAAATATATGTATACACACACACTTGATTTTACGCAGTTCAGCAGCAAGAACTGGGCCTTTGGAGTCTGAAGAATCTTTGTTCAAATCTTTATTATCACTATCTGGCTATGTAACTTTGGATATATGACAGTGCTGAATATTTTTTAGGCTCTCTTTCTTGTAAAGCAGTGGTAATATACCTACTGTATTATGAGGATTAGTTCAGAACTGAAAACGTATGGTCTTCCAAAGTAACTGTTATAGCTGATAGATAGAGAGAGAGATAGATACATAGATAGTAGTTTTAATTAAGATAAAATTGTATTAGATTGAAAAATAAGTTCTATAGAAAAGCAACCACTGCATGTTCTCACTTATAAGTGGGAGCTGAATAATGAGAACACATGGACACAGGGAAGGGAACAACACACACTGGGGCCTGCTGGGGTGGGGGTGCAATGAAGGAGAGCATCAGGAAAAACAGCTAATGGATGCTGGGCTTAATACCTAGGTGATGGGTTGATTTGTGCAGCAAATCACCATGGCACGTGTTTAACTATGTAACATCCTGCACATGTACTCCGGAACTAAAATAAAATAAAATAAGTTCTAGGTTTCAATTATTTATAGCTTTAATAACTTCACTTTGATAGTGCCAATATGGAAAGACATGGAGCAAGCTATAGTCTTCAGATGTGTAAACCAGGAGAAGCTCCCCAACATGCTAAAAATGGTAGCAAATTTGAAACAGTAGTTTTTAAGTAAGTCACACTTGCTTGACAGATGGCTTAGGCATTGGCCATGTTTAAGTTTAAACAATCCAATTTCAACCTGGCGGAATTGAAAATATAATAATAGAGCTGGCTGAGAAAATACAAGATCCTCATTACATCATGAAAAACAACCCCTTTAATTATAAAGTAGATCCTTACTATTTCCTTTGAAAAAGGACAAAAAGAAGTAGAGCAGAGAACAACTAATTGGATTTTTGCACATGCGTTTGTTTATAGTGTGAACAATTGTCAAGTGGTTTCACAATTTTGCTCATGCAGAGCATTAAACGTGTTTCTTAAGTAAACTGGGGCAGCTGGGAAGGGAACTGCTATGTACATTTATACTCAAAGCTGGAAAACACATGATGTTCAAAATATAATGAAGTGTAATTTTTCTGCCTAGCTTTGAAAAGTTTTGGGACTAATACATGAAAAATTATGTTGATTCTTTCTCTGCCAATGAATGTAGAGTAATAGTATTGCACTTGACCAATCTATATGATTTTAAAGAGGGAATTGATGATTTTATGTAATAGAGCATCCTATATACTGTGCTTACCAGAGTCTCTTAGTGATTACAGATGTTTAGCATACTAGTGCAGTGGTCCTCAAATATTAGCATGCATCGGAATGATCTGTAAGGCAATGTATTGAAACACAGTTTTTATTGAAATATGCTGCTAGAGCCAGTAGATAATCACATACAAAATAATGAAGTTGTACCCTAACCTCAAATCATATACAAAAATTAACTCAAAATGGATTAGAGATTTAAGCATATGGGCTGAAACTAAAAAAAGTATTACATTTAGAATAAACTAGTGACTGTGGTTTAGATAATAGTTTCACGGATATGACACCAGAAGCATAAGCAGCAAAAGGCAGAATAGTTAAATTAAACAACAACAAAATTTAAACATTTGTATTTCAAAGGACACTATAAAGTGAAAAGACAGCCAACAGAATGAGACAAGTTTTTGCAAATAATATATCTAAGGGACTTGTGCTAGAATAAATAACAATTATAATTCAATAATAAAAAGACATGTAACTCAATTAAAAATAGGAAAATGACTTGAATAGACATTTATCCGAAGAAGATACACAAATGGCCAGTAATCATATGAATATTTGATGTTATTACACATCAGGGAAATGCTCTTCAAAACCACAATGAGAAATCATTTTAAACCCATAAGGATGCTGAGAATTAAAAAGTCAGATAACAACAAGAATTGGCAGAAATATGGAGAAATTAGAACTCTCATACACTGATGGTGGAAAGTTTCTGTGGAAACTACAATGGTGCAGTTTCTATGGAAAACAGTTTCACATTTCCTCAAAAGGTGAAACACAGAATTACCATATGATTCAGCAATTTCATGTTTAGATGTATACCCAGGAGAAATGAAAATATATGTCCACACAAAACTTGTACATAAATGCACATAGCAGCATTGCTCATAATAGCCAAAAATTTGAAACAACCTAATCATCCCTCAATTGATGAATGGCTAAATAAAATGTGGTATATCCATATGATGGAATATTATTTGACAATTAAAAGAACTGAAGTACTTATTCATGCTGAAACATAGATGATCCTTGAAAATATTATGCTTAATGAAAAAAGTCAGTCACAAAAGACCACATATTGTATGGTTCCATTTATATTAACTGTCTAGAGTAGGCAAATCTGTAGAGTCAGAAAGTAGATTTGTGTTTACTTAGGTATGAGTGGATCAAGAAATGAAGGTGTGATGGCTTAAGGCATGCAGAGTTCTTTTCAAGTAATAAAAATGTTCTAAAATTAACTGTAGTGGTGGTTGTACAATTTGTGAATATAATAAAAGTCATTGAATTTTACACTTCAAGTGGAAAAATTGTATGGCATATTAAGTACATCTCAAGAAAGCTGTTAAAAATATATGCTGAGTGCTTGAGTTCACCTCTGTTGTCTCTGCATTGGTATATGTGAGAGGGAAATTGAGAATTCACATGTCTGGCCAATTCCCAGGTTGTTACCACAGATGCTGATCCAGAAACCATACTTTGAGAACCACTGCAGTGGTGCTTTACAGCCTTGCCTGCTTATTAGAATCACTGAGGAGCTTGGAAAAAGTCTGGATTCCTAGGACTACGACAGTGTCTCTGGCGTGAGGCCCACGTAACTTTCTAAAGCTCTCCAGGTGATTCAAACTAATGTTCAATAAAGTTTGGAACCTCTGACAAATAGGTTAACACTAATAGTTGTGGGAGGGTACAAGAACCCTACCTACAAGTAGGTGCTTCATACCTCTCAATATTCTAAGTAAGAGAATTAGCTTTAAGTGGAAGTTAAGAAAATAACTATCAATTCCAATACCATATTGACAAAAAAGTTGATCTTCCAATTCTCACAGCGAGCATCAAAATATCTCAAATGCATGAGAAGCAAGATTTCTCTGAAAAAAAAAAAGAAAAATATCCAATTCAAATGAAATCCAACACATTCTTTTTTTTTTTTTTTTTTTTGACAGAGTCTCGCTCTGTCACCCAGCCTGGAGTGCAGTGGTGCGATCTCGGCTCACTACAAGCTCTACCTCCCGGGTTCACGCCATTCTCCTGCCTCAGCCTCCCGAGTAGCTGGGACTACAGGTGCCCACCACCACGCCCAGCTATTTTTTTTTGTATTTTTAGTAAATACGGGGTTTCACCGTGTTAGCCAGGATGGTCTCAATCTCCTGACCTCGTGATCTGCCTGCCTCAGCCTCCCAAAGTGCTGGGATTACAGGCATGAGCCACCACGCCCGGCTGAAATCCAACATGTTCTTAAAGGTTCTCCATATTATTTTCATTGTATCTCAGGTATTTTTCATAAATATCTAAGATCCTACAGAGACTTTTTCTCCCTATGTAAGTGCTCCTGCACCAGAACATTGTCTAATTCTGCTGATTTTTCCCCTCTTCTCATCATATAAACAAATATACACCTCCTTCATTCTCTAACAATGACAACAAGAAACAAAGCTGTTATTAAAAGTAATGGGAAAAATCACAATTACTTTTGAACCAATCTAATACTATCATGGCCATTATCATAATTTCCCAGATGTTCAACCCAGGTAAGTGGCACAAACAAAGGTTAGTCACGGTGTACAGGCAGGGACTCACTTGGTCTGGAAGTGGTAAGCTGGAAAGCTAGCTCGGGCAGCAACAAAATTCAAGAACATGGGCATGAGGTAGGGTTTGGCACTCAAAGCTAGCATAAAGGAACGGTCATGAAATGACATTTTGACATGCAGACTTTGAGCAAAACTAGGGCATGAACACTGATTCATGGGAGATTCTGCCAGCCCTCTGCTCTGGTTTAAGAAGCATTTCTCTTGTGGGTTACCAGGAATAAGCAAGACTCAGCTCTGTAGTTGCAGATGAGTGCAGTAGGAGGTCAAGTGCTCTGGAGAGTCCCCTGGTTTCCCAAAGCCCCTCTTAGCCCCACCTGAACCTGAAGTTTGAGTAAAAATTAGCTGGATGACGAGTGAAGATTAGAAAGGAGGGCCAGGGTAACAGTGTATATAGTGTGGTTTGGCAATAAAGGAAGAGGTACAGGCAGACATGAGTCAAGAGAAAACGTAGTAGTTTATAGCGGGGTGTCCAATCTTTTGGCATCCCTGGGCCACATTGGAAGAAGAATTGTCTTAGGCCACACATAAAATACACTAACACTAATGATAGCTGATCAGCTAAAAAAATATATATATATAAATAATCTCATAGTGTTTTAAGAAAGTTTAAGAATTTGTGTTGGGTCGTGTGGCCCATGGGCAGTGGTTTGGACAAGCTTGTTTTACGGGGACAAACAGAAGTCCAGTTTTCCTGAAGTTTAGAATTCAGAGGGGCAATCGTCAGATACCCACACATGAACCTCCATTAGATAATGAAACTGAGAATTATCCTCAAGCAGTTTTCTTCTAGTCATTACATTTTATCCTAAGTGATCTATCCTTATGCCAAGTTTATAACACTTAGTTTATATGCCATGATTTAATTGCCAATTATACAGTGCTTTTTTCTGATTATTTCACATATTCTCCTTATCTCTTTACTTAGTTTATAAACTAGCCAAGGATGGAAAAATTTTTCATATTTCTGCACAAAGCTAATCTCAAGCCGGGCGAGGTGGCTCATGCCTGTAATCCCAGCACTTTGGGAGGCCGAGGCGGGTGGATCACGAGGTCAGGAGATCCAGACTATCCTGGCTATCATGGTGAAATCCCGTCTCTACTAAAAATACAAAAAATTAGCCAGGCGTGGCGGCGTGCGCCTGTAGTCCCAGCTACTCGGGAGGCCGAGGCAGGAGAATGGCATGAACCCGGGAGGCGGAGCTTGCAGTGAGCCGAGATCATGCCACTGCACTCCAGTCTGGGTGACAGAGTAAGACTCTGTCTCAAAAAAAAAAAAGAACTAATCTCAAAACTGAGCATATGAGAATTAATTAAAAATTTTTTTGAGCCTTCTCCTTCAGCCTCATGCAGACTATCCTCTAGTACTTTGCACTGTGACCTCCCTATCCCTCCTCTGTCTATATTTAATAAATAAGAGATGAGCACTTAAGCAGCTTGAGTAGGTGCTCTGTCTAAGGAATTGGAACAAAGACCAAGAGACAGCCAAAATTATGAATATATGTCAGGAATTGTAGCATGTAAACTTGGGAGTATGGTATAGGCATACCTAGTAGGAAAAGGGAGAAACGGCTAAAGCCCATCTACAGAGAAAGAGAAGAAAAGGTGATGAACTTCTAGTTTAATTAGTTTTGCTTACAGATGTCCCATAAGATTGAGTTAAATTATTGCCTTGGGTCCTTGAACTGCTTCTTTAGCCTTGAAATAGACCCTGCCTCCTCACCCTCTCATACCCCATTTTAAAATTTGTTATTAAAAGGTAAGTTGATTTGGAACTCTTAGGCACTTTTGCCATAGGAAATGAGAAAATGAGACTGGATTACCTGGATGCTGTTTGAGATCCCAGGAAGCCATAGCCCATAATCAGTTAATAGATGGCCAAAGGTGTGGATCTGAGTCACTCACTTCTCAGACAACTCTATGAATATTTTGTCTCCATTCTACAATGAGGCTCATGAAATTTTCTCATAGTGAATACATTCAAATTCCCTTTTATGACATCAATTGTTAGTGGAACATGGTGGGACTAATTGTTAAATCAACTCCCTTGGTGAAGTAAGAGCTGAGTCAGATCTTGGTCATGATTTGCAAACTTCACATCCTTTGTTTTCCCTCCAACAATTAAAATTTTTCCTTCCATACTTTTTCAAAATTGAAAGTTAATATATTCTCTGGAACTTTGTTATTGTATGTGATTTTGAAATTTTAATCTTATATTCATTTATTAACTCTTCCAATTTGCCAGGAACTGAGGGGATTCCTGAATGTAGGCCTTCTCAGGGACCTAGGAAGGTCCCTAAGAATTCAGGACAGCTGGTAACCCCAGGACTGGAGTAGCTGTCATCCAGTCCAGCCTTTCCATTTTATAGATAAAGTAACTCACTGGTTCTAGCACTTAAGCATCCATAGTAGAAAAGCCTGGGCTGATCTCAAGGCTCTTGATCTCTGGCTCACTGCTCCACGAATTCATTATGTTGTACTTCTTGAGGCTAGATATGGACACCTTTGCACCCACTCATCACAGCTCCTCTCTCTACCAAATGCTTCCATAATTATGCTCATTACATTGTTGTGGAATGAATGAAAGAAGAATCTTTAAGTAAATGGATTAAATGCTGTACTGTTAGTATGTATAAGCAGAATTTTCATTATAAAACACCAAATCTGCATATAAATGGTATATGTCCATTTGAAGGTTAAAAACAAACAGATGTAACCAGTACCAGATCCATCTAGGTTTCTTGGGCCTGGACATTGGGTAGAAGAAATTTGAGGGAAATTCAGGGATTATATCACAAATTTAAATCTAGAATATTAGAAAAGTACAGTTTAGAGTTGTAAGAGTCCCAATAAAGGTGAAGTATGTAATACCCCTTTCAAATGGTTATCCAGTTTGTTCTTCAGTATTTCATTGGAAAGCTTACCTCACCAACTTCCAATGTAAAAATTCTATTTTGGGGTAATACATTGGGACATTTATTTTATAAACTGAATTTGTTTCTCTCCCTAAAGTTTCCATCCACTGACCCTTGAAGCAAAAGGTAATACATCTTATTTCTTCTCAGTATAAGACTTTAAATAGCTAAAACCACTAATTTTCATATTGTTCTCAATGTTTAACTTCATTAGTCTTTAATCCTAATTCAAAGAATATTATTTTATTTTCCTTTCCAATTCTTATTTTCATTTTTGAAACTTATTCTAATGTGTACACAATACTTTTGAAATGTGCTCCTCATACCTCATTTCAGATTTACTCTGATCTTTCCTAATACAGTATTTTTTTTGTGAAATCTAAAACTAGACAGCTTTGTTTTGTAATCACCCACATTGTCGATCTGTTGAGCTTACTATGAGGTGAAAACCTTAACAGTTTATTGGAAGGACAAGAATATTTATATAGACATGTTCCCTGCCTTCCTTTTCCTCCAGTTCTCCAAAGAAGATGATCTTTTCTTCTTATTCTTTTCTAAGGAACATCTTGTTTTATTAGACAGGCTCTTCTCATTTTGTGATGGTGAATCAGAGAGCAGGCAGCGAGTGCCAGGGCCAGGTGGGCAGTAAGAGGAGGTTACAAAACTTGGGTACAGAAGGTGGCATTTTACAGAATATAGAGGATGAGAAGAGTAAGTAGGTATTAATAGTCTTAGCAGTGGGAGTAGAGAAGTGTGTTTCAGGGAGTCAACAGTGGGAGTAGAGGAGTATGCTTTAGGGAGTGAAGGTTTGGTACTGAAGCAATTGTGTGAGTGAGAACAAGTGAGTAGGGGAGGAAAAAATAAGTGGATCGTAAGAAGTATTGCTGGGGAGAATTGTTTATGACATTTAAGAAATACTACTAAAGGACTTTGGTTATATTGAAATTAATGGGGACTCTATTCTTGTGATTTGGATGTTACTTTAGTACTGACTCAGAAGGTTGAAGGCTTAAAAGAATTGCCTATGTATTTGCTGGGCACAGTGGCTCACACCTGTAATCCCAGCACTTTGGGAGGCCAAGGCAGGTGGATCACCTGAGGTCAGGAGTTCAAGACCAGCCTGGCCAACATGGTGAAACCCCATTTCTACTAAAAATACAAAAATTAGCCAGGCGTGGTGGCACATGCCTGTAATCCCAGCTACTCAGGAGAGTGAGGCAGGAGAATCACTTGAACCTGAGAGGCAGAGGTTGCAGTGAGTCAAGATCATGCCACTGTGCGCCAGCCTGGGCGACAGAGCAAGACTCTATCTCAAAAAAAAAGAAAAAGAATTGCTTATGTATTTAAACAATATATGCTTTACAAAGCTGTAAATATACATACTTTACAAAGCTATAAATACATATATTTGTATCTTACACAGAGAGGTTAGGTTACTTGCCCAAGCTTACACTGCCTCACTGTACTTTCAGAGCAACTCAGTGCGTGAGAATATGAGACCCTGATAGTGGAGGAACTGTGCCCTGTGAATGATACTGGAGGGGTAAGTCTGGGCCCATTTCTGAGCACAGGAGCTGGCCTAGGAGGAAACTGGGAGACCTCTGATGGGGCCTTCTTCTCTTACATCTTGGCTAGCCTTCTAATATGGGCTTTGTGTTAAGGCAAACACATTCACACATTCACATTCTCTATCCTGAAAGATTCCTTCCTTCCTTCCTTCCTTCCTTTCTCTTTTCTTTTCTTTTCTTTTTTTTTTTTTAAACAGAGTCTTACTCTGTCACCCAGGCTGGAGTGCAATGGCGCAATCTAGGCTCATTGCAAGCTCTGCCTCCCGGGTTCAAGTGATTCTCCTGCCTCAGCCTCCTGAGTAGCTGAGATTACAGGCACATACCACCACAACCAGCTAATTTTCGTGGTTTTAGTAGAGACAGGGTTTCACCAGGTTGGCCAGGTTGGTCTCGAACTCCTGACCTCAGGTGATCCACCTGCCTCAGCCTCCCAAACTGCTGGGATTACAGACATGAGCCACCACGCCCAGACTCTCCTGTAGGATTTTGAGACTCTTAGTAAACATATATTTTAAAAGATATGTGATGGAATAGAAAATATCCTGTCAAATATGATTATTTTAAGAAATTATTAATGTTTGGAATCTTTTATCTGTGAAGACCATCCTCTTTTCCTTTCTTCATTTCACTTTTCAAAGCCTCTTGAAGTTGATGAGAATTCAAAGCTATGGTTTATACATAGAATAAGCATGAAATATATTATATGTGAACAACGTATAAAGATGTGAAATAGGTATATACATATGTGAAATAGGTATAAAGATGATATATACTGCATGACATGTAAATTAGTAAAATGATGAGTACAGTGGTTTTCATCAAGTGCTTGAAGGCATTTCTCTGAAAGGAAGGGGGAAAATTGGCAAGCTGATTTCATCTTGAAAAAGCTTTCTTAGAAGAAGTTTAACTCGCAGAGATGCAAAGAGATTACAGAAGCGCATGAACTATGTCTGACCTCACCTTCCATTACTGCCTAAGTTACTGACTGTTGGTTGACCAGTGGGTCACTACGGGAGAAGAAAAACACTGACGAAAGGGTCAGAGGTGATTCTCCCGTTATTTTGCTTGCATGTTAAATTGATATCTAAGTTGACTTTGCACAGGAACACAGTAAGGTCTGCTGAATTCTATGTTTATAAGTTCTTAATTTAGAACCCATATTTTGCAAAAGTCTTGTGGAGTAATTTTTTTTGCTGTTCCCTATATTTGTTACATTGGTTGTTTGTAAAGAAAAATTATTTTATCTAGTAAAGTTATTTTTAAATGAGTATTAGAAGACCTGAAAAAAGTGGGGTGTGGATGTGTGCGGGAAGTTCACTTTTTAAATGAAGAAAGCAGAGAAAACAAAAATACTGTAAGAGGGGCTATATTTATGGTTGGTATTTGTTGTTGTTGTTTATTTTTCAGAAGCAGGAGCTCATTCTCATATTGGGAGAGATGGAAGGATTTTCCTTTTCTGATTTTGAGGTTGAATAAATAACAATGCAAATAAATAATACTGATAATAACCAGGGATTTTGAGGGAATGAGGCAATTAAGGCTTCAGTAGTAGAGTTTCAAAAGGACTCAAGAAATAGATAATTACAAAGTTTTGCTGACAAAGGAACATCAAATTGAGAGTATTTGTCTGGCAGTCATTCATTCACTCGTTCACTCACCTATTCAGCTCCTTTTAAAAGCCAGTCCTGGTCAGACCTTCCTTATTCTACACAGGAGGAAATCAAGTTACCAAGAAGTCAACTACAAGCATGATATATATATATATATATATATATATATATGCAGTTAATGTTTAGAAAACTGTGTCCGTTTTTGACTCTTGTACAATTTTGAATTCAATTATGTATTATTATCGCCTCAGATTTAAAGATGAAGAAACTAAAGTTCACAAGACTAGTGAGTTGACTGAAATAATGCAGCTGCTAAGAAAAAAAGCTGAGATTAAACAAAGGATTGATGACACCATTCACTTCTTTATCATTTATTAACTTTTTATTGTGGGTTTACTACATGTCAAAGCACAGAACATACAAAGATGAGTAAAATGCATTTCCCACCTTCAAGAAGCTAAAAGGAGTTAAGGACCTGTTAATAGAAAATATCACTTAGTGTGGTAAATTGTTCCACAGAGCTAGGCAGCGCTTTGAAGGACAAAGGATCAAGAGGCCAGGAAAGGATCTTCAGAAATGGAAGTGACAACTGCACCAAGCAGTGAAGGCTGAGCAAGAGATAACTAGTTTGCATGTGAGGGGAAGGATGTAGAGTATCTGTGAGTGGCTGTTGGACAGTGTTCAGGAAGAAGGGCTAGCACATGGAAAGGGCTGGAAGCAAGTTAGAACAAGGCCCAATTTGTGAGGGAGAGAGGGACTTGAGACAATTCAATATGGCTGGAGCATACAGTTAGAGGTGAGAGGAGTCAAAAGATATGGCTTAAGGTAATTAGAGTCCTTGAATTTTATTGAGACCTTTAACCCGTGTTAGAAAGTTTTGACATTATTCTATATGCAGAAGGTTAAAAATGGAAACATTTTATACAGGGGGTGATATGATAAGAATATATTACTGAGATCTCTTGTGATGTGGCACTGAAAATTGATCATGTAACTGGTTATTGCAGAACCTAAGCTAGACCACAACATAGTTGTAGGAATCAGAAAATTGGAGACATATAAAACAAAATTAGATTATCAAAATGGCATGACTGTAAGATTGATCTGATATGGAAAGCATAGGAGAATAATCAAAGATAACAGTTTTCTGAGTAGGAGAACCAAATATTTTCTGAATTGGTCTATCTCTTCATTCCTTTGTGCCCTCCTCATCCAAGCTACCTCCACCTATCTCTGGATTCCTGTAGGAATAGCTTCCTGTTTGGTCTCCTTATACCACTTTTCCTTCTGTTTAATCTTCTCACTTTAGCCAGAGTGACCTTTTAAAAACATCTTATCATACCAGTACCTCTTCATAACTCTTCAATGGGTTCCTTTTGTCCTTAATGTAAAGACCAAACTCTTCAAGAGGCTTGCAAGGTTAAGCACAGTATCCCTCCAGATGAAATACCAATTATCTCCTTCTCTCTCTCTCTCTCACTTAAAATGCTTTAGCCAGAAAGACCTCCTTCAATTGCTAAAATATGCCAAAGATTGTCCAACCTTAATCTAGTTCTGGCAGTGCAGTTTGGAAGGAAATTATGTCAATGGCGCTTGGCCTTTGAGTCTTCAATTCTTTCTAGTCTTCATTGAAATCTCTACCAAACTGATGTTTACTTGCTTCGGGCTTTTGTGTAACACTCTTAAATTTTAGATTTTTAAACACTGTTGGCTTCCTGGTAAGAAGTGAGGTGGCAGGACCTCAGACGATCTCATGCACTTCAGCAGTAGAGAAACTATTAAATTATATTCATCTAATTTAAAGACAAAGATCTAGGGTCTTTAACTTGCTCATCATATTTGAGAAGTTTCAAGATTCTTCAAATTATAGGGAAACTTCTTGTCACCATTAGTATAATCAAGCTATGAAACCTGTGAAAAATAAAAATTCACTTTTGGTTATCCTCAAAATAGTTTCTGAAGTAATAAAAACATATTCTTCTCCAGTCAATCACCTTTTTTTCCCTCTTTTTACACTTACTGATACTTCTTGCTCAGAGGTCTAGTTTTTCTTTTTTTTCTTTTTTTGAGACCGAATCTCACTCTGTCTCCCAGGCTGGAGTGCAATGGTGCAATCTCAGCTCACTGCAAGCTCTGCCTCCAGGATTCACGCCATTCTCCTGCATCAGCCTCCCAAGTAGCTGGGACTACAAGTGCCCGCCACCTTGCCTGGCCAATTTTTTGTATTTTTAGTAGAGATGGGGTTTCACAGTGTTAGCCAGTATGGTCTCGATCTCCTGACCTTGTGATCCGCCCGCCTTGGCCTCCCAAATTGCTGGGATTACAGGCGTGAGCCACTGCACCCAGCCTCAGAGGTCTAGTTTTTCTATAACAAGAATCAGTATGTACAACATTGGATCCCACTAATCAGAAAAACAATAAAAGGATAAATACATCAGGGTCCATATTTTGGCATTATGTAAGGAGGTACAGTCATCGCTCTATATACTCGGGCAATTGGTTCCAGGATCGCTGCATGTACCCAAATTCTCCTATACTCAAGTTGGCTTCCTTATATAATCCTATTTTGACTAGATGGACGTATCTGGTCAATTTGCATCCATGGAGTAATAGCCTTAATATTTATGTAAACTTTCACTAAATCCGAAAATACTAAATTGACATGTAAAGAACAAGTCAAGCATCCTTTTGTACCAGCAAAAAAATGTGGCTTGAGGAAAATAAAAATATTTTAAATGTTATGCTCTGTTTAAGATGGCAAATAGAAAGTAATATTTTTAGAATAAAAATCCTTAAAAGTAAGGGAAAAAAATAATAGAAATCATCTTATTTGCCAATATTCCTTGGAAAACATTTGATAATCTGAGGTAGTAGTAAGTGTCCAGAAACATTTTATTTTTCATTAAATCTTGTTTTCCTTCATGTACATTAATACTCCATGTACAGTATTAAATAGCATCTCCATGCTCTGATTATATATTTAGTCTGCTGATTTCAGAACCAAAAATTTTAAAAATATCTTCCCTTGGCATATTCTCCCTGAAAGTTTATTATTTCTTCTCTCTTCCACTTTCTTCATTTATATATTTTTCCTTGGCTTGGCTTCCTGGCAAATTCCTTTTCCTTGCTTTTTGCCTCATCTTGCCTTATTTGAGGTAAAATTATAGTCCTCATGGAGCAAATGGTAAAATTGTATTTAGATGTAAGATTTGGACAAAAACCTACAATGAAAAATGACCTACCACATAATAATAGCAAAGGGTTATACAACACATTTATTTTCCATGAGGAGCGCTTTGTTATTCTATTTTTATCAGTTCAGTAATCTGTGATGATAAATAGGGTAATTATATTAAAATTACCACTCATTGGAAGTACTCTCTGCTAAACCTCACCACATCCCTCCCTCACCCATTGCTTTTTTTCCAAAGGAATTGTGATGGGGTATAGATTACTTAGAAACACATTATTTAGCTTCAAGGATATAGATAGAAAATGATCGAGAATCCCTACACCTCTCGAGTTTTAAAATGTCACACCTTCATTATATGAAGTGATATTGTTTAGACTCCTGTGTTACATTAATGAGGAAAAAAAAAAAGAGAAAATTCGATATGAAACTTTCTGGGTAAACTACTGTGATGTAATAAGCATGAAGTTTCTACAAGTTCATCCTCTAAGGATCACAGGGTGAGGGTGGCATGGAGGTATGTGAAGATGCTCATGTAGGATTTATTCCCTCTGGACATGCTCGTAACTTTGCCTTTGTGGCTATCACCCTTCCCCACACCCTCTTCCTGGGTTTTGGTTGGTAAATTTGTTCTTTTTTTAAAAGTAAATAATATTTAATTTTGAAATATTCTTTTTTCTTTTTATTATTATTATACTTTAAGTTTTAGGGTACATGTGCACAATGTGCAGGTTAGTTACATATGTATACATCTGCCATGCTGGTGTGCTGCACTCATTAACTCGCCATTTAGCATTAGGTATATCTCCTAATGCTATCCCTCCCCCATCCCCCCACCCCACAACAGTCCCCAGAGTGTGATGTTCCCCTTCCTGTGTCCATGTGTTCTCATTGTTCAATTCCCACCTATGAGTGAGAACATGCGGTGTTTGGTTTTTTGTCCTTGTGATAGTTTACTGAGAATGATGATTTCCAATTTCATCCATGTCCCTACAAAGGACATGAACTCATCCTTTTTTATGGCTGCATAGTATTCCATGGTGTATATGTGCCACATTTTCTTAATCCAGTCTATCATTGTTGGAGATTTGGGTTGGTTCCAAGTCTTTGCTATTGTGAATAGTGCCGCAATAAACATACGTGTGCATGTGTCTTTATAGCAGCATGATTTATAGTCCTTTGGGTATATACCCAGTAATGGGATGGCTGGATCAAATGGTATTTCTAGTTCTAGATCCCTGAGGAATCCCCACACTGACTTCCACAATGGTTGAACTAGTTTACATTCCCACCAACAGTGTAAAAGTGTTGCTATTTCTCCACATCCTCTCCAGCACCTGTTGTTTCCTGACTTTTTAATGATTGCCATTCTAACTGGTGTGAGATGGTATCTCATTGTGGTTTTGATTTGCATTTCTCTGACGGCCAGTGATGGTGAACATTTTTTCATGTGTCTTTTGGCTGCATAAATGTCTTCTTTTGAGAAGTGTCTGTTCATATCTTTTGCCCACTTTTTGATGGGGTTGTTTGTTTTTTTCTTGTAAATTTGTTTGAGTTCATTGTAGATTCTGGATATTAGCCTTTTGTCAGATGAGTAGGCTGTGAAAATTTTCTCCCATTTTGTAGGTTGCCTGTTCACTCTGATGGTAGTTTCTTTTGCTGTGCAGAAGCTCTTTAGTTTAATTAGATCCCATTTGTCAATTTTGGCTTTTGTTGCCATTGCTTTTGGTGTTTTAGACATGAAGGCCTTGCCCATGCCTATGTCCTGAATGGTAATGCCTAGGTTTTCTTCGAGGGTTTTTATGGTTTTAGGTGTAACGTTTAAGTCTTGAATCCATCTTGAATTAATTTTTGTATAAGGTGTAAGGAAGGGATCCAGTTTCAGCTTTCTACATATGGCTAGCCAGTTTTCCCAGCACCATTTATTAAATAGGGAATCCTTTCCCCATTGTTTGTTTTTCTCAGGTTTGTCAAAGATCAGATAGTTGTAGATATGCGGCGTTATTTCTGAGGGCTCTGTTCTGTTCCATTGATCTATATCTCTGTTTTGGTACCAGTACCATGCTGTTTTGGTTACTATAGCCTTGTCACCAAGCGAACCTAATAGACATCTACAGAACTCTCCACCCCAAATCAACAGAATATACCTTTTTTTCAGCACCACACCACACCTATTCCAAAATTGACCACATAGTTGGAACTAAAGCTCTCCTCAGCAAATGTAAAAGAACAGAAATTATAATAAACTGTCTCTCAGACCACAGTGCGATCAAACTAGAACTCAGGATTAAGAAACTCACTCAAAACCGTTCAACTACATGGAAACTGAACAACCTGCTCCTGAATGACTACTGGGTACATAACAAAATGAAGGCAGAAATAAAGATCTTCTTTGAAACCAACGAGAACAAAGACACAATGTACCAGAATCTCTGGGAGACATTCAAAGCAGTGTGTAGAGGGAAATTTATAGCACTAAATGCCCACAAGAGAAAGCAGGAAAGATCCAAAATTGACACCCTAACATCACAATTAAAAGAACTAGAAAAGCAAGAGCAAACACATTCAAAAGCTAGCAGAAGGCAAGAAATAACTAAAATCAGAGCAGAACTGAAGGAAATAGAGACACAAAAAACCCTTCAAAAAATCAATGAATCCAGGAGCTGGTTTTTTGAAAGGATCGACCAAATTGATAGACCGCTAGCAAGACTAATAAAGAAGAAAAGAGAGAAGAATCAAATAGATGCAATAAAAAACGATAAAGGGGATATCACCACCGATCCCACAGAAATACAAACTACCATCAGAGAATACTACAAACACCTCTACGCAAATAAACTAGAAAATCTAGAAGAAATGGATAAATTCCTCGACACATACACCCTCCCAAGACTAAATCAGGAAGAAGTTGAATCTCTGAATAGACCAGTAACAGGCTCTGAGATTGTGGCAATAATCAATAGCTTACCAACAAAAAAGTCCAGGACCAGATGGATTCACAGCCGAATTCTACCAGAGGTACAAGGAGGAACTGGTACCATTCCTTCTGAAACTATTCCAATCAATAGAAAAAGAGGGAATCCTCCGTAACTCATTTTATGAGGCCAGCATCATCCTGATACCAAAGCCGGGCAGAGACACAACCAAAAAAGAGAATTTTAGACCAATATCCTTGATGAACATTGATGCAAAAATCCTCAATAAAATACTGGCAAACCGAATCCAGCAGCACATCAAAAAGCTTATCCACCATGATCAAGTGGGATTCATCCCTGGGATGCAAGGCTGGTTCAATATATACAAATCAATAAATGTAATCCAGCATATAAACAGAACCAAAGACAAAAACCACATGATTATCTCAATAGATGCAAAAAAGGCCTTTGACAAAATTCAACAACCCTTCATGCTAAAAACTCTCAATAAATTAGGTATTGATGGGACGTATCTCAAAATAATAAGAGCTATCTATGACAAACCCACAGCCAATATCATACTGAATGGGCAAAAACTGGAAGCATTCCCTTTGAAAACTGGCACGAGACAGGGATGCCCTCTCTCTCCACTCCTATTCAACATAGTGTTGGAAGTTCTGGCCAGGGCAATTAGGCAGGAGAAGGAAATAAAGGGTATTGAATTAGGAAGAGAGGAAGTCAAATTGTCCCTGTTTGCAGATGACATGATTGTATATCTAGAAAACCCCATTGTCTCAGCCCAAAATCTCCTTAAGCTGATGAGCAACTTCAGCAAAGTCTCAGGATACAAAATAAATGTACAAAAATCACAAGCATTCTTACACACCAATAACAGACAAACAGAGAGCCAAATCATGAGTGAACTCCCATTCACAATTGCTTCAAAGAGAATAAAGTGCTTAGGAATCCAACTTACAAGGGATGTGAAGGACCTCTTCAAGGAGAACTACAAACCACTGTACAATGAAATAAAAGAGGATACAAACAAATGGAAGAACATTCCATGCTCATGGGTAGGAAGAATCAATATCGTGAAAATGGCCATACTGCCCAAGGTAATTTAGAGATTCAATGCCATCCCCATCAAGCTACCAATGACTTTCTTCACAGAATTGGAAAAAACTACTTTAAAGTTCATATGGAACCAAAAAAGGGCCCGCATCGCCAAGTCAATCCTAAGCCAAAAGAACAAAGCTGGAGGCATCACGCTACCTGAAATATTCTTTTTAAAAAATCTTTTATTTTTGGTTTGGGGTAACATGTGCAGGTTTGTTATATAGTTAAACTTGTGTCATAGGGGTTTGTTGTACAGATTATTTCATCACCCTGGTACTAGGCCTGGTACCCAATAGTTACTTTTTCTGTACTTCTCCCTCCTCCCACCATCCACCCTCAAGTAGGCCGCAGTGTCTGTTGTTCTCTTCTTTGTGTTCGTGTGTTGTCATCATTTAGCTCCCACTTATGAGTGAGAACATGTAGTATTTGTTTTTTTGTTCCTGCATTAGTTTACTAAGGGTAATGGCCTCCAGCTCCATTCATATTTCTGCAAAGGACATAATCCTGTTCTTTTTTATGGCTGCATAGTATTCCATGGTTTGTATGTACCTAATTTTCTTCATCTAGTCTACCATTGATGGGCATTTAGGTTGATTCCATGTCTTTGCTGTTGTGAAGAGTCCTGCAATGAACATACAAGTGCATGTGTCTTTATGATATAACAACTTATATTCTTTTGGGTAGATGCTCAGTAAGGGATTGCTGGATCAAATGGTCATTCTGTTTTCAGCTATTTGAGGAATTGCCACATTGCCTTCCAGAATGGCTGAACTAGGTAAATTCTTTCTTTATCTTCAAGAGTTCTATGGTTTGAATGTTCCCTCCAAAACTCATGTTGAAATTTAATTGCCATTGTAACAGTATTAGGTGATGGTACCATTAAAAGGTGGTTAAGTCATGGGTGAATCTGTCCCCATGAATAGATTAATGCTGTTATCTTGAGAGTGAGTTTGTCATAAAAATGAGCTCTCTCCCATGCATTCTCTTTCCATGTAATGTCCTCTGCCAGGTCCTGATGCAGCAAGAAGACCCTCACGTGATGCTACCAACTTAATATTGAACTTCCCAGCCTCCAGAAATGTAAAAAATAAATTTATTTTATTCATAAATTATCCCATCTGCTATAGCAGTGGAAAGTGGACTAAGACAGACAACTATATCAAAGACTTCAGAGATGCCTTCCCTGACAACTTCCTTTCAATCTAAGTAGGCACCCCATGGGGTGTATTTTATCCTTACTGTCATACCATGTTGTGCATACCTCATTACTGCTCTTACTCGTTGCTTTTCTTGCCTGACTTCTGAGTTATTTGAGGATAGGGAGAATGTATTTCAAGCATTATGTCTTCAGGTACCTCAGACCCAATTTGTGCTTAAAAATTATGTTGACTGAATGATGAAGTATATGCTTATGAGGGAAGGTATAAAGAAAAGAAGCTGCACTTAAAAGCTATTTCTGAATTATTTGACGAAAGAGTATTATTTGACATAATGGTACTAACAGGTATGTTTTTCATATGTGTTTATTTTTTAAAAAACAGTTGAAAATTGAGATGTTATGTAGACTATATTGCCTTTTTTGGGAAGGAAGTATTAAGACAATGTAAGTGAAAGGAACAATAACTTTAAATTTTATAAAAACAAAGTCTAGGGATTAGTGACATGTCTCAATGCAGTATTGCTACAGTGCCTTTGGCTTTTGAAACCATCTTTCCAGCCATTTCATTCTAAGATACTTTAAATTCATGACCTCATGTGTAGCAGGGTCCTTTTTCAGAGTGCTTTATATACTTCTAATTGACCTCCACTGTCCTCAGTGCAGAAAAACTGAGGTCAGGGATACATAATGGTCCAATTCCAATGAGAGGAGTCATACTTTAGTCTGGAGAGCCTGATCCTCATGTCTTTTCAGTGTTAGTGGTTGTGGGTATTACGTGTAACTGTGTTATGATAAAAACAAGACTGTGGCACCACTGAATTAATTAGACAAGAGTATAACTAGAAAGGAAAGCTCTTCAGCTTTGTAACTGCTAATGGTAGAAAATGAAGTACGATAAATACACACCAAGCTTTGATGAGCTTTGCTTTTGATTAATTAGCAGATTTTAAAGTCTTCTATAATGTGACAGCTATTCCATTGATCCCCCTAATTAAGAATCATGAAAGTAAAAGGGACTCTTCTTCACTTTGATGACTGATTCCACTTGAATCATCCAAACTGCTCCAATGGCTGTACTGAATAATATTGGCCATGTTACATGTGCTATTCAATATGTGTATATACATTCTTGTGAGGTATGCCTATTCAAATTTTTATTTTACTTTTATTTGGATATTAGGTAGAGACAAATAGGGTGAAATTACTGGGAAGGGGCAATTACTTTAAACTTACTTTAAATGCCCCATCAAATGCCATGCAAAGAGTAGATTTTAATTATTTATTACTATTGACCACCCATTTGACTTATCACACTTATTCACTGAATGCTTATTCCAGCATGAGACACTATGAAAAAGACTGACATGTATTAAAATTTGCAATAGCTGGGTATGTGATATTTCTCAAGCAAATCTATGCTGTAATAAGAGTTCACATAATTGTATGTACTCTTTTAGCCTCAATATAAGACACAGAGAAATAATAAAAGAAAACATGGGGAGTCACAAGTCAACCACGTGTGACAGTCAGGGCCTGTCTTTTCACAAAGGTAGCAACATCAGATGCTAGAAAAAAGTGATGAGAAATTATCTAGCTGGGAGAGTTCTCAACCAAACATGGGATCTGTTCTATATGAAGATAACTCTGGGCCTCAGCCTGCCATGTGGTGTTGATTATCCTTAGGCAGGGACACCAGAAGTTCTGTAATTATTTCCATTTTGGAAAGGTGGAACTCAAGGTAGAAAAGGGTGTTCAAAGTGATGGGCAACTACGAATATCTGTGTCTTCCCATAAACCTCTGGATAACTTTCCTTCCTTCCTTCCTTCCTTCCTTCCTTCCTTCTTTCCTTCTTTCCTTCCTTCCTTCCTTCCTTCACTCCCTCCCTCCCTCCCTCCATGCCTCCCTTGCTCCTTCACTCCCTTTACTCTATCTTTTGTTCTTTCTTTACTTCTCTCTTAATTATTTCTTTCCTTTCTCTCTCTTGTGCTCAGTCATATTAATTGGTGTCCTTGTGAAACCATATGAAAATGTTGCAATACAGAGAATGATAAAATGGCATAAGAGAGTATAATATTACATTTAAGCATTTTAGAAATTGAGACATCTGTGGATTGGTTTAAATTTTATAAAGGAAAAATTAAATGAAGTCTGATTACCCTTCTAGTGGTTAAATGTTTATTTTTCATAAAGTTAATGTTATCTTGGTGAAAGCAAATAAATTATTCATAGTGGTTGTTCTAATTCTTCTGAAAATGTCATGGACAGTTTGTGTTTTGTATAACTGCAAATATCCCATTTGTTACTTTAAAGACTTAAGAAAATGTTGGCCTAGCAGTTCTGACAAGGCAGAGACTATTAACTCAATTTCTGTCTTACACCCACTTGAGAGTAAGTAATATTTTACTTTTCAGTGAATAATATTTTCTCATATATATTTTTAAATGTATAAATGAAATGCCAGGCTGCTTTGAATCAGTGGCAAAGAAATTTTAGATATAGAATTTTTAAAAAGCTCTAACATCTGGTAAGTTGGTCGAAGGAAAATATAAATTCCCCCTTTTTAAATAAAATATCACCAGTTTCTGTTTTTCATGTTTTCATGACAATATCAAATGTAATATAGTTTTCAATATAGTAGATTCTTAAAATTTTAGACAGAGAAAACATGGTAAACTATAAAAATATAAGACTTTTCCTTTCTTTTTCCTTTTTGCTGCTCAAAAGTAAAAATATATCATTATCAAACTGAGGATAGGGCCATGTTAATTATTAATTTGTATCCTGCTATGGGTAAGCTGTACAATTTTATAAAACTACATATCAGGAATAAAGTATTGTATGCTGTTCAATATAGTAGTAGGATACAATACTTTCAGTGTACAAAGCTAGAAATTTCTCAAGATTATATATAATAATGTTTGGTACTGTTTAAATTATGAATAATGAAGAAGGAGTCAAGTTTTGTTAACAAAAATAGCAACCAAGTCTCCTTTGAGAAATATTTTTTATTTATAAAAATTCACTTTCCTCTCCTCCTTTAACAATTATATCCATGGAAAGACTTCTGAACATTTTAAATATGGTTCTTTTGAATATTTATTTGAAACTATAATCTAAGTGAAGACAACGTACCCTAAATTATTGCTAATGACTTATTTCCCCCAGTTGCAGGGACTTTATTCAGAGAAATAGCAAATGGGTTTTGAAAATCACAGTCTATTTCCAAGTCAAGCAACTAAGCAGAACAAAGCTCAGATGTGAAGCCGGCAGTCACCAAAACCCAGGGCACTGGCTCTGCCCAGGATTGTCTGCTTCTTTATGCTCTAGGATTTCCTCCTTCTGCAGCCACACCCTGAGACCATTTTCCAGGGAGCCAGGATGCACGTGTGAGCTCCACCTTTGACCCTATCCTGACTCTTTTCCTCTTCTTTCTCTCTCCTGCAATTGCTAGAGAGATTGTGTTTATGCCCTGATTTTTTCCCTCTCCTCCTCCTCCTCCTCCTTCCTCTTTGCTGGGTCCTCTACTTCATCATGGCAAGCAGCCCAGGTCCTGGGGAGTAGGGAGCTTTTGCCTCTCTTTGAGTTCCTGGACTTAGATTTCTGACAGCTGCCCCGCTACCGCACCCCAGCACATATAAATTAGAGTTGTCCTTTCTCTTTTTAATCTTACCTCTGTGTGGTGAGGAGAAGGTAGCTGTTCTGCACTGCCTAAGTGTTAATTGACAGAGTAAATAGTTTTTGTTTCTGTTTTTCGTGTTTTCATGAAACACAAAAACTTTTGGAGGAGGGAACTTTATACGGATATGAATTTGGACAGTGTTTCTGAGCACCACCATCTTGTCCCAGAGCACAGTGTTTAATAATCCATGGCCTCTATGTTTTTATGGGGCCCATAGTTAGATATGTGGTTGACTCAGATGATTCTTCCTCTGATCTTTAGTCTATTAAACTTGGCAATAGCCAGAATCATGTGTCTGAACTTCAAAGCAATGATAAAAGAGAATAATTTGGGTTTACAACTCTTCCTGTTCCATACAAGATTAATGTTAATATTTTTCCATATCGTAAGAATACGTAATAATATTCCTGTTCAGTTAATTTCTAAGCAAGACCCTTGAGAAAGATTTACTGTCTGTCCTTGCTAGTGGAGGGCCAAGACATCTGAGGCATCATATTAAGCTGGGGGGCTCCTACTAATTTAGCTCATTGATGAACTTTACTTTAGTGAAGGGATTCATCTCTGCCAGCTAGTGCTTTGCACATATGTAACAGGTTTCGGGAGTGGTTTGCATGGTGTACATGTGGGTCAGTCTCCTAATACTTGAATTTTGTGTCTTAAATACAATTCATGTTGTTTTAGAACTCTGAATGCAGGAAAGATAAGAGTGAAATTTGTCTAAGGCTGATCTCGTGCAAGCTGATCTCTTAGAAAGAACTGCCTCTTGCAAAGTACCATGGAAAGCAGTTACGACTTTATGTTTCTGGTACTAATAAGCCACCAAACTTGGAACCCAGCTTCCCCATCATGCCAAGGCAAGGGCTAGTGCATTCCTGACCAGAATCTTGGTATGATGAATCCTATTACGACCTTCCTATGCCTTGTAGCTGTAATTTTAAGGCTTGGATGCCTGATTATATAAAGCCCTAGTATTCAGCCCCACAGAGCTGGACACAAGATTCTGCCATGTCACACAAGTCTTAAAAACCCCTCAGCACCACAAATCTGGGGGGCATCTGGCTTCCAGGGTCAGTTGTCTGATCCGGTGAGATGGCTGTGCATTGCCCCAGAATGTGATGGGGCAACGGTGACACGGTTACCTGCTACTGATCCTGAATCCATAAGCTTTCTCTGGTGAACACTGCTCCAGAAGTCAGATATATGCCTTGTTTGGGTGATTCCCTTCTTTGCACAATGATATTCAGGTTGCTTTACCTCTTTGTTGTGTAAGATGTTGCTGAGATAAATTCACATGGTTAATAGTTTCTTGAACATGAAGCAATTTGTTCAGTTCTTTTTCCAAGCGGTTAAGTGCCATTGAACTCAACTTATATGATACAGAATGTACCGGGTTTGTCTTATGGTAATAACAGATCTTGCTTTTAATCTTGAGGGGAAAATATGACCTATTCCTTAATAATGATAATGAAAGATATATGTAGTAAGGGAAAATCTAAAAGGTATTATGAGAGTCATAGAGGGAAAAGAAATTACTTTTATTAGCAGTTTCTAATGAGGCTTTTTGATGGCTTTAAGGACGAATACAATTTATGTTCTTAAAGACCAACTAAATGTCATTCTACCTGGGAGTGGGAAAGCAGAGGGAAATAAAGTAGAAAATGAGCTAGGCTGGAGTGGATGCTTATGGGACACATAGTAGAAAATTGATTTTGTAAGACAAGTAGCATCAAGACCATAGACTGCCTTGGATGACCAGGTAAACAACTTAAATTTCATTAGAATTAGTCTCCAGGAAGATTAATCTGGCAGTGATGTGTAAAAGATTTTGGCTTAGGAAGATATGTTCCAAGGCTGACGCAATACAGGTGAAAGGTAGCAACTTGTCAAACCTCTTGGTTTGAACAGAGGAAAGCACTAACAGGGATCTAAAAGAAAACTACACGAAGGGATATGAGAGGCATCGTTTGACGTAGTGAAGGAAATATATGAATAGGTTTTAACAGGACAGCATAATAGTGGCCATTATCAGAGTTAATTCTACAAGGAGTATGAATACACTGCATGCTAACATGTGCCTTGGTGAGCTGTCCTGACTTTGTGCTTATACAACTTGAATTTATGGTATTGAAAATTTACATGAATAAATGGGTCAACAAACTTGGTTGGACCCCCCGTCCCGCCCCAGTGCATAGGCATTCATTACAAAATGACACCTGGCTTTGCAATTTTACTGATTATTATGAGTCTAGTTGCTTCCAAAAAAGAATTTGAAATACTTATGATTAAAGACAAACACATGATTAAAATTGAGGTAAAGGCTCAAACAAAGTCACTGTGATTCAGAACAAAGTTTCTCTCTGTGTTTTCAGGTATCCAAGACAAACATTGTTATGATAAATTACAGACTTGTTAACAAGTTGTTTGATAAATTTTTTTTCTGGTCCTTAGTGCTATGAGAAATATACTGCCCGTTAAAAAGGCATATTTGAACAAAAATGGACAGTACTGTCAATCTAAGTTTCTCTAGAATGTAAAATGGCTTTTCATGTAGTTACTTCACATGATAACCCTTAATGAATTTCAGGGAAGAAAAGTGAATTATAATTCTGCAAAGCCACTTCTGTGAGAAATTAGAGTAAATAGTTCATATATAAATTTTCTGGTGCTATGATTTGGTAAATGACTGAAGCTTAAGGATACTAGAAATGCTTGTCAAAATGTGATTCTCACTAGCATTGCTTATAATACATGATGAAAATAAGGACTTCAGTCCTATTGAATTTGAATCTCTGAAATCTCACATATACACATTTTCTTTTTCTTTTCTTTTCTTTTCTTTTTTTTTTTTTGAGACGGAGTCTTGCCCAGGCTGGAGGGCAATGGTGCGATCTTGTCTTACTGCAACCTCCACCTCCCAGGTTCAAGTGATTCTCCTGCCTCTGCCTCCCAAGTAGCTGGGATTACAGGGGCCCACCACCACGCCCAGCTAATTTTTTGTATTTTTAGTAGAGACGGGGTTTCACCATCTTGTCCAGGCTGGTCTCAAATTCCTGACCTCGTGATCCACCTGCCTGGGACTCCAAGGGTGCTGGAATTACAGGCATGAGCCACCGCACCCGGCCACATATACACATTTTCAATATGACCCCCAGTGATGCGTGTGTGTGTGTGTGTGTGTGTGTGTGTGTATGTATTTTGCATATTAACATTTAAGAGCCGCTGATCTTGAGAAATAATTAAACAGTTTGTCTCAATCTCTCTTGAATATGTATTCTCTTAACTGACATTTTGACAGAAGCTATGAAATAGTGGGTCTATCAAAAACTAACAAGTTTCTAAAATTCAGGTGCTCTCCGCTGTTGACCAGAAGGAGATCTGTATGCTTTGGGTGTCAGGTATATAGCTGGCAAAGCTGGTCTGCTTTGTTTGCTTGCTCAAGTGCATGCCATCTTTCCACTACTGACCGTTGACCTCTGGGGTTTAGTACTATAACATCTCAGACTTCTCAGCTAGAGGTGCTTTGGAAATAAAAGAAATATGTCTTACCTTTAATTACTGTATTATTAAAATTTGGGAGCACACGAGGTTTCAAAGTGAAGAAGAAAGGAAACTTAACCTAAATTATTTCAAAGAAAAAGAGAGGCTTTACATTTGAAATGCTTATTTTCTTATGACAAATAATAGCAGTTGGTAACATGAGCAATGTCATGTACATATATTACTGATATATAATGCAGTCCTTTTCAAAAAATCTGTAGATAAAGTTTGTTGATAATTATTAAATATTTAAAATATTTTTAAGTGAAATTTGCAAAGGAGGCTTTTTTCTTTTCCTGTTAATTTTAGCCTCTTGTTAGAGACTACTGCCCTACTTTCCTGCCCTGGGTAGCTCTAGTCAACCTGGCAGTATCTTTGCATGAAACCCAAAGAGAAAGCAGCCTGTGCCAGATTCCCTGCTGCCTGCATTCAAAAGTTATCAGCTTTCCAGAAGAATTAAGGGCATTGAAGTCCTCTCCTCTGAAAACCATGTTATGGCTGAGGTCAGCTTTAACTTGTTCCTGGCTGAGAGAGAACAAGAGGCTTTCATCACACCATCCTGGATTTTACAGACAGGAAATGTTTGCAAGTATTAGAGACTTGTATTTTCTGTTACAATTAGGGACAATATTTAGCTTTGCTTATTTTCTTGCCACTTTGGTTCAACTTGGTTTCTCATATGTCTAGACATTGCTCAAAATCACTATTTATTGTTTGAACAAAAATATCCTAACATGCCTCATAAAATTTAGCTTTGATTTGATCTGTCTAGAGATTCTGAATATAAGGATGCCTTTCTGTTTCTTTGCAAAAATCATTATTTAAATGAGCACAGCGTTTAGGAAATCTGTATATAATTTCTGACTTGGTTAGAATCTCGCATGCAAGAAAACTGTTTTGTTTCCCCAGTAACACAAAGATCATATTTTAGTGGTCTAAAATAATTATTGATACTCCAGTGAGCAATTAATTCTTTGGCATGAATAGTATCAGGCTCAATAAATGTTATAAAATAGTATTTTTCTTCCATGGATTACAATTCATCAGATACATCAACCTTCTTATTTTTACACATGTTTGTAGCAGTAGCATGTAAGATATTTTTTCTTTTTGTTTTTTTTTTGGAATGATGTAGTATTTCTTTTTTCTGAGAATGATGGGAGCTGTCATTTATTTTCTTGGATATTCATTCTAAAGCCCTCCCTGGTGCTCACATCTTTTCATGCTGAATACAGAGGTTTAAAGGCTGCACTGTCTCTGTTTTAAAGTTTAAATTTATGTTGTAGTCATATATAATTGATAATAAGTTTTTTGTAAAGTATAAAGAAAATAAACCTCAGATTAAACAGACCAGAAATACATAAATATTAGAATCATTAAACAATTTTACAAGCCCAGTTCAACATAGAATATATTGAGTTTAATGCCGTGTAACCTCCAGCAGGCATTAGGCACTTGGACCAGTGGGACAATAGTTTTGCCTATGGCATTTTACAGCAGTCAGAATGATTTTCCTTAGATTATCTCATTTGACCTTCCTGAGATTTAAAAAAAAAAGAAGTCCAATAAAATTGACCTTGAGGAACAAAGGCTAAGATGGTTAAGGATCCCGGTGGACAAGCAAGCAGTTAAAAGTGCAGGGACAACAAGTTGGACCTGGGCCACAACTTATTAGTTTCACGACCTTGAGGAAAGTTATTTAACTACACTGTTTAAGTTGCTGTTTCTTTGTATAATAAATTGAAGCATAAGATTGTGAGAAGTAAATGTTCCATGCATATTTGTAAATGAAGAGTTCGATTGGATTCAAAGGGAGGAAAAGAATGCACTCAATGGCTCACATAAACAACTGTAGGAAGGAGAGATTTGAGCTAGCTTTAGGGAGCCCTAGAAGTAAGGGCCGCTTAAACATACAGCCTTGCCAGATACCTTCTCTATCTCTTTTCCCTGCTTCTCTCTTTTTGTATGTGTCTCTATGAGATAAAGGTTACAGTCGTTTACATACCAAGCATCACATTTTTACAGTTTTGCTATTAGAGAGGAAAAAGTCTCCTTTCTTCTAGCCAGACTGAAAAACATGCATGAGAGTGTTCTGAACTAACTTCCTTCCTTCCTTCCTTCCTTCTCTCTTTTCTTTTCTTTCCTTTCCTTTTCTTCTTTGTTTCTTTCTCTCTCTTTCTTTCTCTCTCTCTTTCTTTCTGTCTCTCTCTCTCTCTTTCTTTCTTTCATGGTGAGGGGCATACATTACCAAGGGTCACCTACTGTACAATTTAAATACCTTTCTGCAGGGTTCCAGAGATCCAAGACTGACACACCCACAGCAAACATACAATTAGAGAAGCGTTTTTCAGAAGGAAGGCTATGAGACAGGGAGAGGTCAGTGTAACATTGTAAATAAATTAACGGATAAAAACCAGTAGAGAGGGTGAAGAGGTAGTGCCTGGTCTATAGAAAGCCATTCATAAATGATGGGCTCCTTGTCTTGCTTAGTTTTCATTACTGTCACTAGTAGCATTGTCTCCTGTGTCCTTTCTGAAATGTATTTAGTGTCCTTTCTACTACAGCCCTCTGACACAAGGAAAAGTGGCTGCCAACACCTAGCATAACGGCCAAGTAGGTAAAGTTTGTCTTCTCCAATTTCTCTTTGTGATCTGTCTGTCAAGGGTCACTCGCCTGGGCCTGCCTTCCTTCAACTATCCCATGGTGCAAAATTACTTCTCCCTCTGTGGTAGCTGATAAAACCAATAATATTTAAATATGATTGATCCTACAAGCCCTTGATAAGATTATTTTCTATTCAAAAGAGAAGGCTACAAATCTTAATGAATCTTTGCTGAGGTTATGAGTCTGAATTGGAAATGTCAATCTTGGGCTTGGTGATTCTCCAGGTCTTTTGCCCACAGGGCACGCTGCTTCCTCCCCACAGCACTGTCCATTCCTCTCCCCATATTTTGCCTTCCTCGCCCCAGTCCTCCTTCTCTTGTACCCTCAAAGCATCAGTAACTTACAAGTCACTTTCTGAAAGGTAAACATACATTACATACGAAATATATCTTTTCTGGAGCTCTGGAAAGACATTCAAAAGATAAGTCCTATGGAAATAAATAATATATATAAGTCCAAACTACCTATGCATTAGGAGGTAATAGAGGCAAAATCTCATGTATCATACTGGGGAAATGAGACTAAGAGAACAAATCATTTCTCTCTCCACAGTTGGTTGTATATTCTGTGTAACAATATTGTACTTTCGGAGTTACAAAGACTTCACAACTATGGAATCCATCCTCAAGGAGATTATAACTTTAGGAGGGGAGACAAAAATACTATAGAGATGAAGCTAAGGAACAATTCTGTATCCTTTCAAAAAGACAGGAAAGAACACTGGGGGGAGAAAATTACAGCCAGGGAAGGCTTTAAGAAGTATGTCAGTTATGAACCACTGGAGAAAAATTAGGAATTTTGTCACAAAACAAAATCTCAAATAAGTTCCTTGCTCTTCTTTTGTGTATTGATAATCCAACAAAGGAACATTAAGTTTCTATTCTCAATGGAATTCTTGCTTATAAAAGTCGGCAGGGAGTGTCTTCCGTTATCTAACTTACTTATCAGTATTTCTTCACTGCTTTTTAAAATTTCCCTATACTTTACTAATAACTTATTAACTTTCAGTGAGTTGAGTCACTAGTCCCCAGAGAGGAGATACCTACTAAAACCTCAGGAGGTTGGCTAAAGTGAGATATTCATTCAAATGCACTATCTCATAAAGTACTATCTCATAGACTTCTAGAGTCTTCTGATAACACTACATATAAATATGTCTGTATGAACAAGCAAAACCTGCTTGTAGGTCAAAAGTTATTTTAAGCTTTTTAAACTTTGAATTAAAGATTAGATTGTTGAAAGACCTGTAACCTATAGGCTCTAACAGCTGGCTTTGGATAGAAACAGGACCTTCAAGAAGATTAGTAAGAGAATTGACTATCTCTGACACCAACAAGAGCCTGTTTTTAAATGCTTTTTGTTTTTTAAAGTGAAATCACCACAGTGTCAGGTCTAGAGAGATCAGCCCTTATATGGGAAAGTTTGAGGACTCAGAGAACAAAAGCAGCCAAGTCCCATTTTCATGAATTTTTCCAGTTTGAATATCCTTGATCATGACCTTTGGCTACAAAATTTGATACATCCATCCCCTTCTCACTTTCTTTCTTGTTTTTGAGTTGTAATGTTGTTGTTTTGTTTGACTTGTGTTAATTTTCAGGTCTGCCTAAGTAGATACCATCTAATATTCATTGAGGAATGTATCACAGAAATATCATTTCTTGTCTCAGGAGACTTCATCTTTTGGACAAAATTTAAATTAATTCATTTGTGCTTTTTTTGTGGTGATGGACATGATAGGGAGACTTGTGTGTTGAGGAGTAAAGACATAACTATTTTTCTTCCATATATTGATGATCACCAGGTTTATAAACCCTGATGTTTATATAGAAATCCACAGTTTCCAACCGCTTTTATATATATCATATATATTCTTATTTGATCCGCATTCTGGTCTCTCTTCCTGTTTGATGTCTTACTCTTTTTTCTTTCTTTGTTAGGAAAGGAGGGAAAAAACGTAGCAGAACATAGATTGAATAACATAAAAATGCTTTATAGTTTCTTTGACAGAAATTCTCCCAGACATAAGGACAGTAGGTTTACTTCACAAGACCCTGTTGCAATACAGCATCAAAGACTTTAATAACTCACAGACACACATACACACACAAAGAAAAAAAATAATGTGACTCAGCTGCTTGCTGGTTATCAGAGGAATATATCAAGAGTTGATGTGATGAATATACTTTGCACTATCTTTCAAGAAGTCTTCAATAAAGTATGTTTATCTCCTATGTGCAAAATTTCCTGTGTATAAACATGTCTGTAGATAACGTATCCTACTTAGGTCATATGCTTCAAGACAGCAAATGACCCTTAAACTTACACAGTTTAGATAGAAGGGCTTTATAATTTAGCATATGGCTTTGTTTTTTCTTCATCCTGTTTTTAAAATAGAGTCATGATTATGGTGATAACTTTTGTAGATAATTCTGGTCCCTACAATGAAGAACTGAAACAGGGATCAATATACCACTTTTAGTAATCAGAAAATTAGTTGATGATTTGCTTATGATTATATATAGTTTAAGGTAAAAGAACAAAAACAAAGATTTCGAGGTCATACTGATTTGGTGAGCTTTTAATCTTTAGAATGAAGGTGGGGTTTGGAAGACGTGCTACATTTAAAGATCAAGAGCAGGGCATAATGAAACATGGATTGGGTGCACAGAGTGGAAAGGGAGCTCTGGTTGGGTTATACAGATTAAATCAGGGCAACTGAATCCCTAAGCAAAAACCTTCACAAGAAGAGAGCTCAGCAGGTGTATGCTTTAGATGCCAGATGTGGTTTGGCCATGTCCCCATTCAAATCTCAACTTGAATTGTATCTCCCAGAATTCCCACGTGTTGTGTGTAGGACCCAGGAGAAGGTAATTAAATCACAGGGCCAGTCTTTCCCGTGCTATTCTCGTGATAGTGAATAAGTCTCACGAGATCTGATGGGTTTATCGGGGGTTTCCGCCTTTGCTTCGTCTCTCATTTTCTGTTGCTGCCGCAATGTACAAAGTGCCTTTTGCCTGCCGCCATGATTTTGAGGCCTCCCCAGCCATGAGAAACAGTAAGTCCAATTAAACCCGTTTTTCTTCCCAGTCTCGGGTATGTCTTTATCAGCAGCATGAAAACGGACTAATACAGTAAGTTGGTACCAGTAGAGTGAGGTGTTCCTGAAAATGTGGAAGCGACTTTGGAACTGGGTAATAGGCAGAGGTGGGAACAGTTTGGAGGGGTCAGAAGAAAACAGGAAAATGTGGGAAAGTTTGGAACTTCCTAGAGACTTGTTTAACGGCTTTGCCCAAAACGCTGATAGTGATATGGACGATGAAGTTCAGGCTGAGGTTGTTTTGAAATGTGAGGACATGAGATCTGGAGGGGTCAGGGGCAGTGCCCTTGAAAATAACTTGCTTTGTCGTGCCGTGCTGTATCTCTATAGAAAAATTAAATGAAAATAGATTTATGTCTGCATTATTGTAATTCCAGCACATTTTCTTATGCTATATTAATATTATCATTAAGAAATGCAAGCTCTTACTTTGATGTGGAAAGCTTTAAAAATATTATAGGAAAGTGTCTTAAAAAAGAAACTTTATACATATACATGACTATATATAATGGTACATATTACCGTATTGTATTATCACAATGAACCAGATAATTGTATTATCACAATGAGCCTGTTTTTCTACTTGTTATTTTGGATTTTATTTTGGAACAAAACCTCAGGTACTGAAAAAATTAGAACATAAAATGTGGAAGTTCATGAAATTTGCACGACATACTAATCTATAGCAATACTGTTTTAAAAATATGGAGTGACTTAAAAAGTTTTATATTGTTGGCAATGTGAAATAATAAATGTTTTCATTTTTGTTTTCTCCTAAAACACTGTCTGTGGCCAGGGTTTCTACTACAAAGCAATCTGACACATAGGTGTGGTTCAATCCTGAGGCTTTTGTTCTTAAATTGAGAGATATTGTTACATATGCAGGATTATGGTACCGTGTTCTTCTTCTCTTGTAAAAAAATAAATTTGAAGACTGTTTGTGCAATATGGCCAGTAGCCTATTTGCAGAGGTGAGTGGTTGGGCTGCAAACATAAAGATTATATCTGTGTGTGTTAGGAATTATTTGGTCAGAACATTGGAAAGATACCTGAAAATGCAAGTGCACATAATTTTAAATCAAGATGCATTTAACACAAAGAAAAAATTTTAAATATTATATGCATTTATGCATGAATTTAGTTTTGGGGAAAATCTAGTAATAATGGTAGAAATAGCTTGACTCATCAAGATGCTTTCTCAAGTTTAAGTTTTTAAATGTTTAAAACATATCTCAATAAACAGTCTAAAAATTGGTGTTAAAAACATGAGCGTGTGTGTATGTCTGTGTGTTTGTGTATGCTCACACACATTACTTTGAAGGATAATTTGAATAAGACCTTTTGATTTCAATAGGAAGAAGTTGGGCAGAAATATTTTCAGACATATGGGCCTTGGTTTAGTGGTTAGGTAAGTGGTGTAGTGGCCATGACTGGTGGTTTTACCTTGTTCTCCAAAGCATCTCTTCTCAGTGGTGAGTGTTAATAACTATTTTAATAATTTTTATGTGATTTCTGAGCAAAGTCCCTCCTAGTTTGTGTGTTATTTTAAATTTTGCATGGAAAAAGTTGATGCAGTTGTCTTCATCAATGTTAAACAGTTGAAGAGGTTGTAAACCATTGAAAGAGTTGTAGTTTCTTAAAAGTAAGTACATGCTGTCAGAATACTTGTCTACCCTATCAATCGTAAATATTAAGTTTGTAACAGACTTACAAAGGAACCTCATCTTGCTGATAAAATATTTACAAGGAAGAATACACATTGTACAGTATTTAGTATATATGTAATATAGGAAGAGAGGAGTGCTGGAAAATATATAGACTATAGAAAATAAGATTACGGAAATATATATTATATATTCTTATATATATAAAATATTCAACGTATAATATTTTGTATATAAACATGTATAATATTCTTGTAAAGTAGCTATCCAGTATCATGGGAAGGTTGGATGCCTGGGGAGATTTCTTAGTAAGAAAAAATGGCCTCAGGAAATAAAAAAATGAGGCAGCCATGGGCTGAAGTTATATCTGAAGGTATATATTGAGAGGTATCATTTGGTCTGTCAATATTGTTGTTTCAAAAGCCCTAAAGAACTGAGATTAACAGTGGCACTGTATCTGCACATGAACTAAAAAATATGACTATTTTTCAAACTAAATAATCTACCTGCAAAAAAAGAGAAAATAGATTTAAATGTAGATCATCATACTCCCTTTTTTCTCCACCAAAGTTAATGTTCACACAGCAAAAGAGGAGTACAACTTGCAAGAATAATCTCCAAATGATTCAAGCAAATAAACAAATGGACAAAACTCTCGTTTATTAGATATAGCAATGACAAATAAAGAAGATATTTCTGTGAGCATTGGTTCTAAGATTTTATGTCATACAGATTTCTCTTACTTTGGCTAATTTTGTCCAGGATTTAATCCATACAACATAGTGTGCATATCAATAACATTATTACATTTTAAGTTTCTAACAATTTCTAGTAGAATTCTGACCACAAAAATCTAATCGATAAAGTGGAATCAGTAGTCTCCAAGACTGAAAGTGGTCGCATAAATGCATCAATTCTTGGTTTTTGTTAACAACTATACAAGCATCTAAATTTTCTGTTAAGCAAAATGGAATCATATTTAATGTATGCACTTTTTCTCCTTTTATGCAACAGATATTAATAAATATGTGACCCTTGCATATTTTTGTATCAAAATTTTATCGAAAGATATTGCTTTACAGAAATTATCAGAAAAATGTACATTAAAAATGTTATTTCTTATGAGTCAAATTCGTGAAAAAATTTTTAAGTCAGTTTTTAGGGAGTATGTGGAGCAAAGGGAATTCTCATGCACCTTATGTAGGGAGATAAATTGGTAACCTTTGGAGTAAAATTTGACTATCTTAGGCAAAGCTGAAGACATATGCATCCCATGTCCCAACTTATTCCACTTGTGAGCTCTAAAGAGAAATATTTACACAATAAAGAAGGGTGTATATATGAGCTTTATTTTAATGGTAAATATTGGAAACATCAAGATATATGTATGCATATATACACACATGTGCGCACACACACATACACAATGGAATACTATTCAGCAGTGAAGATAAATAAGCTACAGCTACATGGATTAACGTTGATGAAACTTGCAAGCATAATTTTGAATGAGAGAGAAAAAAGATAGCTGTAGATGAATATAGGTTTTTAATGCCATTAATATAAGTTGAAATATAAAAAATACGTTTTTAGTGATAACATTGTTATTCTGTAAATGTAAATAAATGCACATGAATGAGAAACCATAATTTCATAAGAGCAATTACCTCTGGGATGGAGGAGTTGGGTGGGGAAATGGTATCCACAAACTTTCAAATATTTTGGTTGTGTTTCATGGCTTAAACAAAGGGGTCAGGACACAAGGATTTGCTACTTTGTAAAAATATGTTTTTATGCATTCTAAATATTAGTACAATTATTTTAAAATTTCAAAAGAAGTATTGTGTAGAAGCCTGCAGTCAATGTGTGCAGATTCTTTATTATTCCTTGGAGGTTAGTGACTACATTAAATTCCTAGGTATTTAATAGTTCACGAAAACAGGGGAAAGGGGGAACAGTTAGATAGAAGGATACCTTAAATTGTTGATAGTGGTTTTTTTCCAGGAAAGTCAGAGGTTTATAATAATGTAAAGTGATTTTCATGTTTTGTTCTGTATAACTGAGTTATGTGATTCTTTTATGATAATACATTTGTATATTACATAAATAAACAACAAAAGGATAAAAGAGAGGATAAAGTATTCTTACCATGTCTAGAATACATTTGTTTTTCTCAGATATATCAGATATCAGATAAAAACATTAATTATTCCAGGAAAAATTATTTTTTTTAATTTAAGGAGATGTGTGATATATACATACATACGGTGTGTATGTGTGTGTGTTGTGTGTGTGTTGTCTGTGTGTAATTGATTGTTTTTAAATTAAAAGCTTCATATTGTGGTATGATGAATAAAGCATTTTGGAATAATGAATTAATTTTGAGCCTTTACTACATTTCAAAGAATCTATAGTCTTTGAGTTGTTTTACTCATAAAGGAAGCATTTCATTTGCCTCTGAAAAAGTGCTACTATATTTTCTTATAAAATAAAATGGAAATGATTATTGACATTCTACATATTGATCTGGCATATTTAAGTTTGAGTGGTACATATTGCTGTCCAAACAATGTAACTAGAATCAAGTATATAAATACCAAGAGTGTGTGTCATTTATTTTTGTTAAAATGTTAAGGTGCATTTAAAAATATTCATTTTAGCATAAGCCATCTTGTTTGTTTTATTTTTATTTTTAATTTTTGTGGGTACTCAGTAGGTGTATATATTTATGGAGTACATGAGATGTTTTGATACAGGCATGCAACGTGAAATAAGTACACCGTAGAGAAAGGGGTATCCATCCTCTAAAGCATTTATCTTTTGTGTTACAAACAATCCAGTTACACTCGTTTAGTTATTTTTAAATGTACAATTATTATTCACTATAGTCACCCTGTTGTGCTATCAAATAGTAGGTCTTATTCATTTTTTTCTAACATTTTTTGTACCCATTAACCATCTCCACCTCCCCACGTACCCTCCACTACCCTTACTTAGTTTCTGGTAACCATCCTTCTACTGTTGATGTCCAGAAGTTCACATTAGCCATCTTGTAAGTAAATAGTTTAATTGTGAAGCAAAACACTTAAAAGTTTTTACAAGTTAGATTTTCAGATAATCACGTTTTGAGTTCAATAGATATTTTGAAGTAGGTAAAGTGATCAGGTTTGAAATGTTTTTACTATTCATATATTTTAAAAATTACGACTCATACTGATATGTCAAAACTAGAGGGATATGACATTATAATATTGCTCACTCTTGGGTTGCAGATCCTCATGTGCACATATGCCACTGTGGCTCTATGAGCAGTACAAAAAATAAGTCTAAAAGGTCAATATGATACTTGGAGGCCTGTGGATTATACAGACATGTACAGACTTGGGAACCAAGCAGAGCAAGGAAAGATTAATCCACAGCTCCTTTCTTTCCATAGGCTCTAGTCGGGTGGAGTGGGGAGAATGGGGAAAGGTGACTAGTGCTGCTCAAGCCATACTCAAATACCCTGCAATCCAGATACAGATTGGAGAGGAGCACCTCACCCATCCATGTGAGCTAAAGTGGCATCCATATGAAGCCTAGTTGGGCCCTATTTAGGGCCCTGGATATGCCTCTCTCTAAAGAGGGCTCCTGCTCTTTAGCAAATCAAATAATAGTATGTAAAGAATATCAACTTACTTAGCCAAAATCTGCTTCACTGTGTTAAAGGAAAAAGCACAGTTCTTTTTTTTTTTTTTTCATAAATGCAATAGAATTCAGTATTGGGCTTACCCATATTATTCCTGTTTTTAATAATTACAGCATAACACTGGGCAACTTCATTTGAATGTCTCAAAACACATTTCAAAAATAACATGCCCTCAATTGAATTAATCTTCCTTCTCCCCAAACCTATCACTTTTGTTTTCTCTTCTAGAATGACCCAGGCATTTGCCCAAGCCATTATCTTTTTTTTTTTTTTTTTTAATTATACTTTAAGTTCTAGGGTACATGTGCACAACGTGCAGGTTTGTTACATATGTATACATGTGCCATGTTGGTGTGCTGCACCCATTAACTTGTCATTTACATTGGGTATATCTCCTAATGCTATCCCTCCCCCCTCTACCCACCCCATGACAGGCCCTGGTGTGTGATGTTCCCCACCCTGTGTCCAAGTGTTCTCATTGTTCAATTCCTACCTATGAGTGAGAATATGCGGTGTTTGGTTTTTTGTCCTTGTGATAGTTTGCTGAGAATGATGGTTTCCAGCTTCATCCATGTCCCTACAAAGGATGTGAACTCATCCTTTTTTATGGCTGCATAGTATTCCATGGTGTATATGTGCCACATTTTCTTAATCCAGTCTATCATTGTTGGGTGTTTGGGTTGGTTCCAAGTCTTTGCTATTGTGAATAGTGCCACAATAAACATATGTGTGCATGTGTCTTTATAGCAGCATGATTTATAATCCTTTGGATATATACCCAGTAATAGGATGGCTGGATCAAATGGTATTTCTAGTTCTAGATCCTTGAGGAAACGCCACACTGTCTTCCACAATGGTTGAACTAGTTTACAGTCCCACCAACAGTGCAAAAGTGTTCCTATTTCTCCACATCCTCTCCAGTACCTGTTGTTTCCTGACTTTTTAATGATTGCCATTCTAACTGGTGTGAGATGGTATCTCATTGTGGTTTTGATTTGCAGTTCTCTGATGGCCAGTGATGGTGAGCATTTTTTCATGTGTCTTTTGGCTGCATAAATGTCTTCTTTTGAGAAGTGTCTGTTCATATCCTTTGCCCACTTTGTGATGGGGTTGTTTGTTTTTTTTCTTGTAAATTTGTTTGAGTTCTTTGTAGATTCTGGATATTAGCCCTTTGTCAGATGGGTAGATTGCAAAAATTTTCTCCCATTCTGTAGGTTGCCTGTTCACTCTGATGGTAGTTTCTTTTGCTGTGCAGAAGCTCTTTAGTTTAATTAGATCGCATTTGTCAATTTTGGCTTTTGTTGCCATTGCTTTTGGTGTTTTAGACATGAAGTCTTTGCCCATGCCTATGTCCTGAATGGTATTGGTTAGGTTTTCTTCTAGGGTTTTTATGGTTTTAGGTCTAACATTTAAGTTTTTAATCTATCTTGAATTAATTTTTGTATAAGGTGCAAGGAAGGGATCCAGTTTCAGCTTTCTACATATGGCTAACCACTTTTCCCAGCACCATTCATACAATAGGGAATCCTTTCCCCATTTCTTGTTTTTGTCAGGTTTGTCAAAGATCAGATGGTTGTAGATGTGTGGTATTATTTCTGAGGGCTCTGTTCTGTTCCATTGGTCTATATCTCTATTTTGGTACCAGTACCATGCTGTTCTGGTTACTATAGTCTTGTAGTATAGTTTGAAGTCAGGTAGCATGATGCCTCCAGCTTTGTTCTTTTGGCTTAGGATTGTCTTGGCAATGCGGGCCCTTTTCTGGTTCCACATGAACTTTAAAGTCGTTTTTTCCAATTCTGTGAAGAAAGTCATTGGTAGCTTGATGGGATGGCATTGAATCTATAAATTACCTTTGGCAGTATGGCCATTTTCACAATATTGATTCTTCCTATCCATGGGCATGGAATGTTCTTCCATTTGTTTGTGTCCTCTTTTATTTCATTGAGCAGTGGTTTGTAGTTCTCCTTGAAGAGATCCTTCACATCCCTTGTAAGTTGTATTCCTAGGTATTTTATTCTCTTTGAAGCAATTGTGAATGGGAGTTCACTCATGATTTGGCTCTCCATTTGTCTGTTATTGTTGTATAAGAATGCTTGTGATTTTTGTACATTGATTTTGTATCGTGAGACTTTGCTGAAGTTGCTTATGAGCTTAAGGAGATTTTGGGCTGAGACGATGGGGTTTTCTAAATATACAGTCACGTCATCTGCAAACAGGGACAATTTGACTTCCTCTTTTCTTAATTGAATACCCTTTATTTCTTTCTCCTGCCTGATTACCCTGGCTAGAACTTCTAACAGTATGTTGAATAGGAGTGGTGAGAGAGGGCATCCCTGTCTTGTGCCAGTTTTCAAAGGGAATATTTCCAGTTTTTGCCCATTCAGTATGATATTGGCTGTGGGTTTGTTATAAATAGCTCTTACTATTTTGAGATATGTCCCATGAATACCTAATTTATTGAGAGTTTTTATGAAGAGCTGTTGAATTTTGTTAAAGGCCTTTTCTGCATCTATTGAGATAATCATGTGGTTTTTGTCTTTGATTCTGTTTATATGCTGGATTACGTTTATTGATTTGCATATGTTGAACCAGCTTTTGCATCCCAGGGATGAAGCCCACTTGGTCATGGTGGATAAGTTTTTTGATGTGCTGCTGTACTCGGTTTGCCAATATTTTATTGAGGATTTTTGCATCAGTGTTCATCAGGGATATTGGTCTAAAATTCTCTTTTTTTGTTGTGTCTCTGTCACGCTTTGGTATCAGGATGATGCTGGCCTCATAAAATGAATTAGGGAGGATTCCCTCTTTTTCTATTGATTGGAATAGTTTCAGAAGGAATGATACCAGCTCCTCTTTGTACCTCTGGTAGAATTCTGCTGTGAATCCGTCTGGTCCTGGACTTTTTTTGGTTGGTAGGCTCTTAATGATTGCCTCAATTTCAGAGCCTGTTATTGGTCTATTCAGGGATTCAACGTCTTCCTGGTTTAGTCTTGGGTGGGTGCATGTGTCCAGGAATTTATCCATTTCTTTTAGATTTTCTAGTTTATTTGTGTAGAGGTGTTTATAATATTTTCTGATGGTAGTTTGTATTTCTATATGATCTGTGGTGATATCCCCTTTATCATTTTTTATTGCATCTATTTGATTCTTCGCTCTTTTTTTCTTTATTAGTCTTGCTAGCGGTCTATCAATTTTGTTGATCTTTTCCAAAAACCAGCTCCTGGATTCATTAATTTTTTGAAGGTTTTTTTGTGTCTCTATCTCCTTCGGTTCTGCTCTGATTTTAGTTATTTCTTGCCTTCTGCTAGCTTTTGAATGTGTTTGCTCTTGCTTCTCTAGTTCTTTTAATTGTGATGTTAGGGTGTCAATTTTAGATCTTTCCTGCTTTCTCTTGTGGGCATGCATTTAGTGCTATAAGTTTCTCTCTACACACTGCTTTAAATGTGCCCCAGAGATTCTGGTATGTTGTGTCTTGGTTCTCGTTGGTTTCAAAGAACATCTTTATTTCTGCCTTCATTTCGTTATTTACCCAGTAGTCATTCATGAGCAGGTTGTTCAGTTTCCATGTAGTTGAGCGGTTTTGAGTGAGTTTCTTAATCCTGAATTCTAGTTTGATTGCACTGTGGTCTAAGAGACAGTTTGTTATGATTTCTGTTCTTTTACAATTGCTGAGGAGTGCTTTACCTCCAACTATGTGGTCAGTTTTGGAATAAGTGCAATGTGGTGCTGAGAAGAATGTATAATCTGTTGACTTGGGGTAGAGAGTTCTATAGATGTCTATTAGGTCAGCTTGGTGCAGAGCTGAGTTCAAGTGCTGCATATCCTTGTTAATTTTCTGTCTCGTTAATCTGTCTAATGTTGACAGTGGGGTGTTAAAGTCTCCCATTATTATCGTGTGGGTGTCTAAGTCTCCTTGTAGATCTCTAAGAACTTGCTGTATGAATCTGGGTACTCCTGTATTGGGTGCATATATAGTTAGGGTAGTTAGCTCTTCTTGTTGAATTGATCCCTTTACCATTATGTAATGGCCTGCTTTGTCTCTTTTGATCTTTGTTGGTTTCAAGTCTGTTTTATCAGAGACTAGGATTGCAACCCCTGCTTTTTTTTTCCATTTTCTTGGTAGATCGTCCTCCATCCCTTTATTTTGAGCCTATGTGTGTCTCTGCACATGAGATGGGTCTCCTGAATACAGCACACTGATGGATCTTGATTGTTTTTGCAATTTGCCAGTCTGTGTCTTTTAATTGGGGCATTTTTCCCATTTACGTTTAAGGTTAATGTAGTTATGTGTGAATTTGATCCTATCATTATGATGTTAGCTGGTTATTTTGTTCGTTAGTTGATGCAGTTTCTTCCTAGCATCGATGGTCTTTACAATTTGGCATGTTTTTGCAGTGGCTGGTACTTGTTATCCTTTCCATGTTTAATGCTTCCTTCAGGAGCTCTTGTAAGGCAGGCCTGGTGATGACAGAATCTCTCAGCATTTGCTTGTCTGTAAAGGATTTTATTTCTTCTTCATTTACGAAGCTTAGTTTGGCTGGATATGAAATTCTGGGTTGAAAATTCTTTTTTTTAAGAATGTTGAATATTGCCCCCCTACTCTCTTCTGGCTTCTAGGGTTTCTGCCAGGAGATCCGCTGTTAGTCTGATGGGCTTCTCTTTGTAGGTAACCGACCTTTCTCTCTGGCTGCCCTTAACATTTTTTCCATCATTTCAACCTTGGTGAATATGACGATTTTGTGTCTTGGGGTTGCTCTTCTCGAGGAGTCTTTGTGGCATTCTCTGTATTTCCTGAATTTGAATGTTGGCATGCCTTGTTAGGTTGGGGAAGTTCTCCTGGATGATATCCTGAAGAGTGTTTTTCTAGCTTGGTTCCATTCTCCCCGTCACTTTCAGTTATACCAATCAGACGTAGATTTGGTCTTTTCACATAGTCCCGTATTTCTTGGAGGCTTTGTTCATTTGTTTTTACTCTTTTTTCTCTAAACTTCTCTTCTTACTTCATTTCATTAATTTGATCTTCAATCACTGAAACCCTTTCTTCCACTTGATCGAATTGGCTATTGAAGCTTGTGCTTGCGTCATGTAGTTCTCGTGCCATGTTTTTCAGCTCTGTCAGGTCATTTAAGGTCTTCTGTATGCTGTTTACTCCAGTTAGCCATTCTTCTAATCTTCTTGCAAGGTTTTTAGCTTCCTTGCAATGGGTTTGAACATCCTCCTTTAGCTTGGAGAAGTTTGTTATTACTGATCTTCTGAAGCCTATTTCTGTCAACTTGTGAAAGTCATTCTCCATCCAGCTTTGTTCCATTGCTGGTGAGGAGCTGCGATCCTTTGGAGGATAAGAGGAGTTCTGGTTTTTAGAATTTTCAGCTGTTCTATTCTGGTTTCTCCCCATCTTTGTGGTTTTATCTACCTTTGGTCTTTGATGATGGTGACCTACAGATGGGGTTTTGGTGTGGGTGTCCTTTTTGTTGATGTTGATGCTATTCCTTTCTGTTTGTTAGTTTTCCTTCTAACAGTCAGGACCCTCAGCTGCAGGTCTGTTGGAGTTTGCTGGAGGTCCACTTCAGACCCTGTTTGCCTGGGTATCACCAGTGGAGGCTGCAGAACAGCAAATACTGCAGAACAGCAAATGTTGCTGCCTGATCCTTGCCCTGGAAGCTTTGTCTCAGAGGGGCACCTGGCTGTATGAGGTGTCAGTCAGCCCCTACTGGGAGGTGTTTCCCAGTTAAGCTACTTGGGGGTCAGGGACCCACTTGAGGAGGCAGTCTGTCCTTTCTCAGTTCTCAAACTCTGTGCTGGGAGAACCGCTGGTCTCTTCAGCACTGTCACATAGGGACATTTAAGTCTGCCGAAGTTTCTGCTGCCTTTTGTTCAGCTATGCCCTGCCCTCAGAGATGGAGTCTACAGAGGCAGGCAGGCCTCATTAGCTGTGGTGGACTCCACCCAGTTCGACCTTCCCAGCCACTTTGTTTACCTACTCAAGCCTCAGCAATGGCGGACACCCCTCCCTCAGCCTCACTGCTGCCTTGCAGTTAGATTTCAGACTGCTGTGCTACCAGTGAGCAAGGCTCCGTGGGCGTGGGACCCGCCAAGCCAGGCACAGGATATAATCTCCTGGTGTGCTGTTTGCTAAGACTGTTGGAAAAGCGCAGTATTAGGGCGGGAGTGTCCCAATTTTCCAGGTACTGTCTGTCACGGCTTCCCTTGGCTAGGAAAGGGCATTCCCTGACTCCCTGTGCTTCCCAGGTGAGGTGATGCCCTGCCCTGCTTCAGCTCACACTCTGTGGGCTGCACCCACTGTCCAACCAGTCCAATGAACCCGGTACCTCAGTTGGAAAAGCAGAAATCACCCGTCTTCTGTGTTGCTCACGCTGGGAGCTATAGACTGGAGCTGTTCCTATTTGGCCATCTTGGAACGAAAATAGCCATTATCTTCAATTAGGGTGAGTATTACTCATAATTTTTTTCTTTCTGTCTCTATTCTGTTAGTTACAAGTACTATTGAATCTTTATTCTAGGTATCTGGCTAGGTCCAACCCAATGCACAGCCCTAGCTGAGTGTCTGTTTTCTTCATCTGGACCAATACAACCACTTTATCACTCACAAGCCAGTAGTCTTGCTCTTCTGATCCAATCTCTTCATCGCAAATCTTTCTCTAATGAGAATTTGAATATTTAATTTCTTTACTTAAAACTCTGAAACTCTCATTCTGAAACCTAACTCTTTAACATGGTTTAGAAGCCTCTCAACATTTTTTTCTCCTTCTGACTCTTCATTCCTTACTCCTCAATTATCTGGCTAAGTCTGGCCCATCACTGAAGGCTTGGTTATTTGCATTTTTCCACAAGATCTGTGAGGATAGAAATTGTGCTTGTACTCTGTTCATCAGTCTATCCCAGGTGCCTGGCACTAGGTAGATGCTCAGTAAATATTTGCTAAATGAATATAGGAGTGATCTGGTACAGCTGCATTTCTAGTCATTTCTGTTGCCTGTATCCCCTCAACTTAAACTTTATGTTCCAGTTATATTGAATTTATTTTCAGTTTTCTAAAGTCATGCCCTCTCTTGTCTTTAGTCCTTTACACATGCTTTTCCCCTGCCAGGAAAGCCTTGAAGTCTGCCTATGTGCTTTTATAATATAGTTTTTTATTCCAGCACTTATCAAACTGTTTGGAAAGTTCTAATGCACAAGTCTTTATTTGCCCTGGGCATGTTCTCCATGAACATGAGAACTATATTTTTCCTTGTTTAATCTCCAGCATCTAGCAGAGTACTAATCTGTGTTATGTGCCTAATATACATTTCTGAGTGCAATAAATGAAAGAGTGAGGAAACAAATTAATACATGGAAGAAGTGCATATAAGATTAAAAAATATGTTAAGGTTATCTACAATATGATGAAAATGATGATATATTTACATAGGAGAAAAGTCTGAAAAGTTTCTAAAATGTCAGCTTGACCAGGTGAGTGATTAGACTGGGATGATTTATTTTCCTACCTATATTTCTAAGTTTCTTTAATGTACATTATTAATTTTATAATATTTCAAAATATTTGGAAAACTGAAGAAAAGCACAATATAAATATAACTGGTGAATGCACCAATATCATTAAATATGTTGATGCTCTTAATGAATAGACATATTTATAATTGCCTTTACAATTACTGTTAAATGAGAGAACATCTGGGAGTTATCTGAAAAAACAAAAAAAAACAAAACAAAAAAACAAGGTAGGAAATCAAACTACATATTTAGATTTCAATTTTATTTGCTTTTTCTGCTAGGTATATGAGTTTGAGATTATATCTGTCCTTCACTTGTTTGAACAGGCAGAGTTAGACAACAAAAAGCCTCCTTGTCAAACAGAAAGGTATAAACACACTAGATTGCACAAGCAGAACCTGACTGCCTTTCAGGCTGATCCATGTACTTAATGAAGGACACGTGAAAACTCAGCCAGGAACTCGACAAGTCTGTACAGTTCATCCTATGTGAAACTGACTTAAATATCTTTGTACGATTCGACGAGTTATTTGCCTGTGGGCTCTTCTAAGAACGATCTGAAAATACGAGTTATCTACTCATATACAATCCACCAAAATCTTGACATCTTGAGATATCCCCGTTTATTCCTGTAGGGATATTCCAGAAGCCAGAATGACTTTATCTGCTTAAGAACATGGATAATATCAATGAGACAGAAAGAGCCAGATAAAGGTTTTCAGGTTTTATACAGCATGCCTCCTTCTCAAGATACTTAAATATTTTAGAAAATATGTTTATAAATATGTCAACTAAGATATGAGTTCTTATTCAATTTGATTCAAAACAGACTGATTTATATGAAATTTTCACTCTCTTGTTCTCTTAGGGTTTTATAATTCAGTGCCAATTATTGGCCGGGATCCAAATCTTTCTCTCTGCCTATATCACGTAATAGACTAGTTGGTTAAGCATATACAAACATAAAATACCCCTCTCTTTTAAAAGTGAGCATCCAGCCACACTTTTTAAAATGTTACACACATTAATAACCATTTGTTAATAAACACTAAGTGGTTTTTGACAAAAAAACTATTTTTAACCACTTTAAATATTTTGAAATGAATTACTTCTCCAATGGAGGAATGTAGAAGTGTAAGTGAACTTAGAAAGGAATGTGGCATTTTAAACAGGTACATTCCTTCTTTCATGATTTAGGTGGCCTTTAGATAGAATGTAGGTTACAGTAAGAAAAAACACTGCATTTTTACTTAAACAGTAATTAAGTTCTAGCCTTCCTCGTAACTTGACCTTGGACAAGTCACTTAATGCAGAGTCTGCTGTGTTCACCTTTAAGATGGGACAGTGACATCTATTTTTCTCACTTTACAGGATGAGTGCAAGGATAAGTGAATTATTGTAGGCGAAAGTGCTTGGCAAGTAGTTAAGCCCTATAAAAATTTCAAGGCAGACATGATGTTAGCTACGTCAACAATAGCTTGTTTGGATTTCTTCAGCTGGATTTTTTGCTTTGCCAGCTTGTTTTGGCTCAAGCAATAATTAACCTAGACCTTAACGAGAGAGTTGGACTTGGAATAAAGACCACAAAACAGATAAGCACATATGTATTCCAAGTCTTTAATGGTCAGAAATAGCTGCCACCTGGGTAGTTCCAGGACATTTATTACCCTATCTTGGACATGGCTGGAAATAGGTTACCTTAGATTCCCATCCACCTACTGTCTTTGTGGGGGATAGCATGAAGAATTCTATATGTGCCTATATACTAGATACCAAGCAGCCTTATAAAAAATGGCTTGGGGTTTTACATTTGACATATATGCCATATATATGTATGTGGTATGTATCATATATATGATATATTATATAGTTTGGCTCTGTGTTCCCACCTAAATATCATTTCAAATTGTAATCTCCACATTCAAAAGAGGGACCTGTAATACCCACATGTGGAACTGGGGAAGTGATTGGATTATAGGGGTGGTTTTTCCCATGCTGTTCTCGTGATAGTGAGAGAATTCTCATGAGATCTGATGGTCTTATAAGTGGCAGTTTTTCCTGCACCCTCACACTCTCTTATCTCTCACCTGCTGCCATGTAAGATGTGCTTTTGCTTTTCCACTCCTTCCACCATGATTGTAAGTTTCCTGAGGCCTCTACGGCCATGCAGAGCTGTGAGTAAATTAAATCTTCTTCCTTTACAAATTATCTAGTCTTGGGTATTTCTTTGTAGTAGTGTGAGAATGGACTAATACAGCATATCTATCTATCTGTCTTATCTCCTGAACCTTACATTCCATTAGATATTGACATTCCACTAGATAAATATGATAGATGTTATACCTGTTTTATCACTAAGGAAATCCAGACAGTAGAAAAGTGACTGCTCTAAGACACCAAGTCAGTTGTTTATTTTTGTTGTAGATGATCTTGTGTAAAATGGAGGGAGGATTAGACTTCAAAGGCCTAAATTAAAATAAATTTTCTTATCTTGCACTGTATTACAGCTTGTGATTTTGCAATATTTTCACACATTTTTTACTGTGGCTGTCCCTTTTACCTGTCTTATCTAACTCCCTTCCTTACCAAATACCTCTTTTCCAGCAGCAGGAACATTACCTTCTCAGAGACACATTCCCACCTGTGGTTAGGCCTCCTACCTGCATTCATCCTTCGAATGAAATAAAGCCTTGATCATATACCATTGTTTGTTGGTTTGCTTCTGACTCACCCACTGCTCTGTGAAAGCCTTGATCATTCATAGAACAAAATGCATAGTGCATAAATAAATGAAGTTTCCATGTTACGAGTAACAATGTAGATTTGGTTCTAAAGACCTACCTATAGTTTCTGCTAAATTACCAACACTGGTTAGCTCTTCTTTTCCCAACATTTGTGGGTATTCTCAAATTTTTACATACTCACGGTTGTCTTCAGTAATAATCTTAATATAAGCAGGAGGGGTTTTCAAGGAGTTTTAGCCTGATTATCTATATTTTACCTTTACCTTTGTCATTTAGACTAGCTCCTGAAATATGATTGGACAGGGTTTTTTTTCTGTCTGTTTTCTTGAGGTTCAATCTCCAACTTCAATATTGCACCCAAATTTTTACTTCTGTATGCCTGTGCCAGAATCTTGGTTGGCATGCCAATTTCCTCTCACCATATTCTCTCTGATAAACTTTTTTTTTTTTTTTTTTTTTTTGAGACGGAGTCTCGTTCTGTCACCCAGGCTGGAGGGCAGTGGCGCGATCTCGGCTCACTGCCAGCTCCGCCTCCTGGGTTCACGCCATTCTCCTGCCTCAGCCTCCCGAGTAGCTGGGACTACAGGTGCCCGCCACCACACCTGGCTAATTTTTTGTATTTTTAGTAGAGATAGGATTTCACCGTGTTAGCCAGGATGGTCTCAATCTCCTGACCTTGTGATCCACCTGCCTCGGCCTCCCAAAGTGCTGAGATTACAGATGTGAGCCACGGCGCCCAACCAAACTTTTTTTTAATATTCTAAAATTCTTCCAGGAATTTCCCCACTTTTGTATAATATTTTTTTCCTCTCACTTAAGCCTAGTGGTCATGGGCTTTGCTTTCTAAGAAAATATTTTCCTAATGCTGATTGTGTCTCTTCCTTTAGGCATTTTAAAATCCAATCTATGCATGGATTCTCTGTCATCAATTTTATATTGACTAATTTGTATTGAACTTCTTGAATGTCTTCCCTTCTATTCCACACATTACTTTTTGCCTAGACTATCTTTGGTTAGTGAATGAAAATAACCACACCAATCTTTAGAGCCAAAACTCAAGATTCATCTTCCCAGGAATGTTTCACAATTTACACACTGACTTTTAACTGTATCCTTTGTCCTCAGGACTTTATTTATTCCACCTAGATCCTTGGACTTGGCCTGGCAAGTTTAGCTTACTTCTAAATTCTCTTCACCCCAGCCATAACACATTCATATACAGCAGTACATCCACTTATGGAGCATGCATAGAACCAATAGCCTACTTATGACAATGGGAGAGAAATAATATAAAATGTAGGAAAATTTTCTCCCAGAGAATCTCCTTCATTTTTAAGTATATCTGAGATCAAACAATTAATCCCATCAAATAGTCTCATCAGTGTGATTAGCAAAATTCATAAAAATACTACTTCATTGGACAATTTAGGTTAGTCATATGTAAATTGATCTTTCCATTATTCAAATAGTGTAAATGTACTATGAAATAATTATCAGAGGGCAGTTTAATAGTTTGACTTACTAGATTCAGGAAAATAAATTGTTGATATGACATTAAAATACATATCTAAAATAATTATTCGGTATTAAGTGTATTCTGTACCTACATCAGTGAAGCAAATGAATTCACATAATCTTTTCAATCACAAAGATACATTTTTACACATGTAAATACCCCTTTTGAGTCGTCGTAGAGAAATAAAATGTATTTTTTGTGGTTAACTTAAATTTATATTTCTATTTTAGGAATTTGTTTAATTCTATAAGCTTCTATAATTTTTCTTATCTAAGGCTAAAATGTTTTCTGGGTAGTTCACAATTCTGATATAAAAACTGGAGATTTATTCTCAACAACTGTCATAATTTATTTTCATTTCCAAGAGCAGAGTGGTAGTTTTCTCCTAGAATAACTATGAGATAATGAAGAAAAACGCCACTTTTTTTTTGATAATCCAATTTAATCGTATAAGTATGGAAAGACTTATTTTATATATCATGTACTTCAAATGGTCTTCGTGGTCATCTTCTTTTACAAGAATATTTTCTATTGCCAAGAGAAATGTAATAAAAGTAAACATAATATGCAAAATAATGTGCCTGCTTTGCCACTGGATTAATGGCAAGAAGCCAGTTAGTATTTACTTTATTTTTCTTCTTATGGGTAGATAAAATCTGAAGCCACGTGAGTAAGATAATGCAAAAATTATACGTTTATTTACTCCTAGTGTGGTTCTTTAGTTTGTTTTTAAAATTCCTTTGGAAGACCAGTAGCCTTGGGAAAGTTACAACTCAGGAGTGGTGAATTCTATAAAGAAGCAATTGTGTAGGTATCCCTAAATAATTTCATGTTTCTCACAAAAAAATTAGCCGGGTGTGGTGGGGGGCACCTGTAATCCCAGCTACAGAGGAGGATGAGGCAGGAAAATTGCTTGAACCAGGGAGGTGGGTGTTGCAGTGAACTGCGATCGCGCCATTGCACTCCAGCCTGGGCGAGAAGAATGAGACTCAGTCTCAAAATAGTGATAATAATAATAATAATAATAATAATAATAATTTCATGTTTCTGTAAGATTATCCAATCATTTACCAATTAGAGCATTTAAGGATTGTTTTAAATTTAAGAACTCTTAACATATTTTAGCTTTATCTTAGTTGAATAGTTTTCATTGCCTTTTTATTTTCTTGCAGGGTACAGATTTTTTTTTTTTTTTTTTTTTTTTGAGATGGAGTCTCCCTCCGTCACCCAGGCGGGAGTGCAGTGGCGCGGTCTCGGCTCACTGCAACCTCCGCCTCCCAGTTTCATGCCATTCTCCTGCCTCAGCCTCCCGAGTAGCTGGGACTGCAGGCGCCTGCCACCATGCCTGGATAATTTTTTTAAATTTTTTTAGTAGAGACAGGGTTTCACTGTGTTCGCCAGGATGCTCTCTATCTCCTGACCTTGTGATCCGCCTCGGCCTCCCAAAGTGCTGGGATTACAGGTGTGAGTCATTGTGCCCGGCCTCTTGCAGGGTACAGATATTTAAAATATTAACTTATTTTAATCTCTCAGTGATGTCTTTATACAGTTTTTTCTTTTGCTGATAAAATAATAATTTGTTTCCAGATATGATAAACAGCCTATAAATTTCTCTGACCTTCAAAATTTTTCTTGAACTTTTGACTCTAGCTGGGGTGTATTTGGTTTGATTTTCAAGATACGTTTCCAAGTTTTCTTTCCAAATTGCTATTTAGTTACTCTGTTTCCATTAGTTATTATCTTTAACATAATCCTTTTAATTCTCTTGTTTTACAAACATAGGGATGCTATTAGAGTTTATATTTCTGGAAATTAAACATGACATACATACTCAATAATAAATAATGTACATGTAAGTATGTACTGTACTACTAATCCAAAATCCTGTTTAAGGAATTTTTGAAGTGACAGGTATATTCATCTTTAATCTCTCTACCCTGCCGCTATCCTCCAGAAGTTAATTATCCTCTTATTTTTAAAATAGTTTTGTCAATATTTTTCAGTTTTGCAATTTTTTTTTTTTGAAATTTACATAGAGTAGTAATATGTGTTATATTGTCATACTTTTTTTACATATTATTTTTATAAGTCTTCTATGTGATAAGGAAAGTTGTAGTTCACTAATTTTCACTGTTCTTTAAAATTATATTGCATGAATGATACCAAAATATGCTTACTCATTTCCATGTCTATGGACATTAGCTTTGTTTTCAGGATTTTGCATTCATATAATGCTGCTGTGAATGTTACTTCTCCAATAATGTTTTTAGACATGTGGAACTCTTTCTTGGCTTTTCGTTTGTTCAAATATCCATATTTTTATGTTATGCTTATATTGAATACCAAGAGGCGTTTTGAAGACAACTAGAATAGTTTAAGATGCATTCTTATAACCTATATGACATTATATTAAATTCCATTTAAAACCGTAGCATAAGAAGCATTGTATCTGGCACAAAAATACAAAGGGATTTTGTTTACTGAGAGAAAAGATAAGCTATATACTAGAACTAAAAGCTCTATAAAATATTGAATGAAAAATTCTGTAGTAATTTTATGTAAGGTTTTTTAAACAATTTGATTTATCTTTTCTGGCTTTTTTTTCTTTTTTCTTTTCCTCCTTCTTCTTTTTAAAAATTTTTAAATTATTTTTTATTTTTATTAGGGACAGGGTCTTGCTTTGTTACCTGGGGTAGTCTAGTCTCAAGCTTTTGGCTTCAAGCCATCCTCCTGCCTTGGCTCTCAATGTGTTGGGATTACAGGCATGAGCCACCACGCCCAACCTGATTTATCTTTTCTGAATTGATAGCTGGGTGCCAATAATAAACTTTAGAGTATAAATCTCTGATGGAAATCAAGACCTGATTACCAGTTTTTGATTCCTTGCTTTTTTTTCTTAGAGACTAATATTAGCTTGAGATATCCGCCTCCCAAAGTCATCAGTAATGCAATAATGCTTTAAAATCATTTTCCTCTTTGCAATGTCATGTTATTTTCCTAGTACCTTTAATTAGTGAAGTTATATAGCTCACTCCATAACAAAGGCAAGACTGAGGCAGAGTGATTGTTCCATGGCTAAATAGTAAATCTGCAGTATAGTTTGGAAAAATGTTTGTATTTTTGAAGCTGGATTTTAAGTAATAGATTATTGATATTGGAATGTGAAGGAAAAAGCAGATTGGCATATTTATTGCATACCATTTCCCAGTGGAAATAAAGTATAGATTAATAATATAGCATAATCAGTAAATAAGTAGACAAATGTTAGAAGAGACAGTTTATACATAGGAAATGATTGTATGAATCTGTAGGTTAAGAGCATGGATTTTGGCCAGTTTTACCGCAGATGAGCCCTGACTCTTTGCTTACAGACTGTGTAAAGTTGGGCAAATTACAAAGTCACTCTGGACTAAGTTGCTTCAGCTATGAAGTGGGAATAAAAGTAGAACCCACTTCATATAGTTGTTCCAGGATTAAGTGAGTTTATATCCCAAAATCCTCATTGTTATGTCTGAAATCTGTAAGTACTAAACACATGTTAACTTTTATTAAGAGGATTTCTAGGAAAAATGCCATCCCCTTGTGAAGTGTAGTGAAAATGGGACACTCCTATATCACTATATCAGTGAAAATTGATCTGTTCCTTTTGGAAAAATCATGGCATTAACTTTCAAAAGACAAAGTTGTTAAGTGGCCTTTTTTCCTCTAAAACAATACCTGTAGACAATAGCTCTACAGATAACATCAGCTGCATGCAAATTTGCCAGTTTTAAGGTCTGCCAATTTAAGGTTCTCTCCTTATCAGAGTGCTTGATAGAAACTGAAAGAGCCAATAATAAATCTATTTAACTGGATAAAATGATTTGTAACCATTAAACAATGACTGTGAAGATGATGAGAAGACATAAAAATGCTTACAGCAGAAGTGAAGAAATCAGGTAAGAAATTTTGTGTGTGTGTGTGTGTGTACTATGTAAACACATTGCACTAGAAGGGACCGTGGTGTCCTGTTTACACAGTGACTGTGAATAAGCATTGATAGGGAATTACAGTGGCAGCCCACTGACTTAATTCAAAGCATTCTTCGCATCTAACAAAAACAAGTGCAGTACCTCGCATCACCTCGTGTGAGTTTCTTATTACTTTTAGAAGTAGCAAGTGAAAATTTCCCAAGGGCCTAATTTAGTTCACATTTACTCGGCTTTAACTCTTCTCGTAGCTGTCCCAGTCAGCGCTCATTCCTTGTGTATTTATCTACATGTTTCATCAAGCATGTGGCGGTAACAAGTTAAATATAAAGTCCTCCAAAAAAAAAAATAAAGAGATGTCAATGTTTAAGTGTCCTTTCTGACAGCACAGCTTCATAATTGTGCACTGAGTACAAAGAGATTCTGTCTCGTCTTTAAACTGTTCAGCAGCCAGACAAACTTGTTTTTATATAACATGATTAATGGTAGGACTACAAGTACAAACCCAGTTTGTGGGTCCAAACAAGCTATGAGTTTGCAAAGATGCAAGGACATGAGAATGAGTTTGCTGGTGATATTCAGAGTCCAGCAGTAAAATGACAGATGATATTACATGTAGTTAGAATCCCTATGCCCCAAAACTCCAAACTTCTTTTTTCTCCATAGAAAATAAAGCTTTATAAGGAATGTAATTTGTGAGAGATATGTATATATGTGTGTATATATACACATATGTACACAAACACATGTAGATACACATACAAGGACTACATATATGTATATATATATGTATATATATAAATGTGTATATATTTAATACAAAGCCTGTATGGACTTGCTTCATTTCATCTTCCAATTCAGACTGTCTTACTTTTCTCCACCAAAAAGTATAGGTCACTAATGTGGATTATATGTACCGAATGACTTTTCAGTTGGCAGTGTCTAAAGATATTATTCAATCACACAATAAACCTTTACACTTTAATAATGCTACATTCTGTGATTACACAAAGGTGTGTAGAAGATGGAATGGTACACAGGTAATACCTTCTAATGTAATGCAGAACTCTACATATTATCAACTAAAGATGTTGATGTACACGTATTAAATGTAAAGATGTGATTGACAGCAAAAGTCAGTTTTTAGCTCACTTAAAAAATAAAACCAAATGTATATCATTGTAGTTAAATGTTTTTTATTTGTATATGATAGCTGCTATAATACATAAAATGGTTCATGTTACCAAAGGAAAAAATATTGCACTCTAATTTATTCTTGTCATTCTTCCTGTCTGCAAATATGGTCCCATTTACTTCACATGCTGTAGACTGTGGAGGAATCTGAAATAGATACTAAAAAGAGTCAAATACTGCTAATGAAAAAGTATTGTCACCACGTGTGTAAGGATGATGCCTGGCAGAGTCTTGGACTATATTTATAAAGAAACCATTTGAAGAGTCTGTCAATTCTGCCACAACAGGTCCCCAAAGCAACAGGAAAATTATTTATCTCCAGCTCCACTTTCCAGTGCTTGTTTTTAAGAAATTTATGGTAGCAGAAAATAATTGGAAATAACTGACCACATATTTTCAGTTCATTCACTTGGCATTTGTACCTATAAAATAAAAATAATTTAAAATTGCTAAATCATTATTTTATCTAAAAAGTTTATTAAAGGAAATCTGTTTCAATATACTGTCAAAATATGTCAAAAGACTGTCGAATTTATTTGTCCTACATGCATTAAGACCTACGTTGTGCTTGGCACTGGTCTCAGACCTAGGTTTAAATAAAAATAAGAAATGATCTCTTCTTCAGAAACTTACAAGCTACTATGACTTTATGAAATATAATTCTATATTAAAGAATTTATCTAGCCAGGCGTGGTGGCTCACACCTGTAATCCCAGCACTTTGGGAGGCTGAGGCGGGCGGATCACAAGGTCAGGAGTTCAAGACCATCCTGGCTAACGTGGTGAAACCTCTTCTCTACTAAAAATACAAAAAATTAGCCGGGAGTGGTGGCGGGTGCCTGTAATCCCAGCTACTTGGGAGGCAAGGCAGGAGAATCGCTTGAACCTGGGATTGCGCCATTGCACTCCAGCCTGGGTGACAGAGCAAGAATTTATCTTCTAATTAATTTAGCAAACATTTTAAAAGAATAGTATTTTAGCTTCTTTCTGTTTTTCTCTCCACAAACAATCACATTTCTCTTGGCACTTACTCACACCGTATGTTGAGAAGATGACTGGATAAGAAAGTGAGTCATTTAAACAAACAAAGCTTCAGTTGTAAGTCACAGATGTCAAATCAAGAAGGTAATTCTGAGAAAAGTTGAAGGCTAAAGAAGAACTAACAGAAGAATTCAGTTTTCCTGTTTTTCCTATTATTTGGGATGTGGCCTAGGTCATGAAAATAAATCCAGGGTTGGCAAGGCAACAAATAAAAGCACATTTTTTGGGTAACATTAGAGTCAAAAGTAAAATAAGAATTTGTAAATAGCAGCTTAGATGATCTGAGTTACCCCAGCTGGTATGTGGGAATAACCATATACATGCACAAATGTGGCATTCTCTGAATATTATGAGGGCATGTATATTTTTGAAGACATATCTGTTATCCCTATTACTAAAATTTGCCTGTTAGACTCCAAATTACAATTGTCAGCTGCCGCTTCACCAACAGCTCAAATAGATGAGAGCTACACAAAACATACTACTTACTTAACCACAGTTTGCCTGTCTTGCCTTGTCTTATTGGTGTTGTCTTTTTAAATAAAAATAGAGCAATACTTAAGGTAACATGCCAACATTTTCACTCGATATAGCTCTTCTCTTTTGTGGTGATGAAAATTTAATATAGGTATGATTATTTTAATGCTTTGTTCATGCATATGACGTGGGGTCAGTTATTATATAGACATTTACCTATGGTTTAGAATAGTTCTATCAGATAAGACCAAATACAGAAGGAACAATTTGGGAATAAATGAGATCATTGTCATCGGACACATTCAGTGTTGTGGCCATGTATTCTCTTTCCCCTGCTTTTCCTCAGAAGTCTGGATTTATCATGAGGAATTCCTATAGTTCTGGAAAAGCTGACTTTAATCCTGTTCTGCGAGTAGGAGCACATGATCAAGGCTACATCAATAGGTGATTCAGCCCCTGGGCCACATTAAGTGGTTCTTGAGTGAGCATGTGATTTAAGGTAGCATATCCTAGCAAAACTGGGCCTTTGCTTGGGTTGTCAGGACAGAGTTCTTCCTGTAGGTGAAGAAGGTGGCATGTGACCCTGGGGGCTGTTGGCTCTTTTCTAACCATGAGAGGGGTTGCCTTTAGGAGGATTTAACATCATGAAGGACCAAATAGAGACATGGATAGAAGGTAGACCATAATGGCCTTTTTTGCCATTCAATTAAGACTTCCTTGAAATTGATTCTACTTCTGAACTTTAGCATCGCGAACCAATAAATTACTTTTATTATTTAAGTTAATTTTAAGTTGAGTTTCTCTTAGATGCACTTAAAAAGCTCTTTAATGGATACATTCAAACATATGCTGAGTAATATCATTAAAAACATGATAGCAAAGGGATTCAGACTGTAGACTTGTAGTTGAACTGGATGATCTTTAAGAATACTTTCAGCCTTGCAATTTTAATATGAGGTGAATCCAGGTTTCTGTACTCCATTACCACCTCATGGGCCTAAAATTATTAATAAGATCTTCTAAAGCCATATATTTTCTATAAACAATGTGTATTTCAGTACACAAACTTTAGGACTATACAGTTCTCAGCTTAGTTTCATTATTGTGAAATGATTACATTTTATTGTTCCCATTAATCTAAGGTGGTCCTTGAATAATTCTAATTAGAACACATTTTTCTGAGCATGATTTTTTTCTAAAACAGTCAGTATCTAGAGCAAAAGAGCAAGATTTGGCAGAGACCTAACATAAGATGTAGGCAACACAGGGTTTAGCCAAGTTTTTGCCTTTATATGTTGCTCCTTCTTATTTGTTGAAAAAGAAGGCTGGATATATCATTTTTGATCTAAGTACTAAATATCTCTGCTAAACAGGAACACATCTTTCTCTCTGGAATGAAATTTTGGGTTGAAGTTTATTGTAATCCAACCATCTTCAAATAGTGTCCTACATTGAAATTGATATAAAATATGGGAAGTCTGAATGCACCTGGGAATCTTACAGAATAAAGTAATACATGAAGACCACCTCCAGGATTGACTAAAGTCACATCTCTGTGGTGTCATGAGCCAAATTGACTACTTTCTCTATGAAAAAAAGGATTCAGCTAGATCCTGGAGATAACCAGAGTACAGAGCACAGTGGTGCCTTCTTAGTCTGTTGCCATCCAATAGGAGGTTGGATTATTCCTGGCATTTAAAAGAAAAAGTCTAATTCCAGGAGAGGGTCATCACCTGAGCTTGTCTGGATGATTTCCAGAGCAGGATACTTGTCTTACAAAGAAAGTCTGTTGTCTTCTTCCTGGAAAAAGTGTTTTGGAGCTTCACATTCTTGGCTAATGCGCCTCCATTCCCTTTGAGCATATATACTTTTCTTCTGTGGGTGGTGGCATTTTTCCCTCATTAATTATATGTTTGTTTTCAATCTTCCAGAGCAAAAGGAATTACCTAAAAACATATTCAGTATTTACATGTATTTCAGTAAGCTCTGTAGTGCTTTTTAAGAGATTTTAAACCTCTTTTAGAAATAGAATATTTTGTCTAGTTTTTGCGTTTGATCAGTGTGAGTCAGGAGGAGTAAGGGCTGGATTTGGGGAGTTGAGTTAATAAACTTCATAGTGCCACCGATGCCAGGCCTGGATTCTCAAAAGTAGAGTTTTATGTAGTTCTCAAGAGTGTAAGTTATTCTATGCTGACAACCCCCAAAATCATTTTAAATAGTTTCTCAACACCTCTTTTATTTAGTACTTTATTCATTTTCTATAAATAGTTTAAAGACATTAGTAGCATTTACTGTTGTTATTTTATGTTGTTTTATATACACGTTGAGAGAACAGAATGGGACCATATTTTAGGTTAAAATTCAGTCTGCAGGCAAAGGCTTCTACTTCTGTATGAAATACACTGGAAAATTTAATTTGAGGAAATTGCTTATGTCAGCAGCTGTCACAAAACATGTGGCCTGCTTTGGAATCTGGAGCAGCTGACATACTGAAATACTATTTCTTTTTTTATGAGGAAATAAGAATATCAGTGGAATCTGTTTTCTTTGAAGTGCTTCAGCCATTTTATTTCTAATTTCAGATGTCAGCAGCCTGTTTGGGATGACTAAATGAGGCAGAGAATATTCCAATGAGCCCTTAATATCTGAGGTATTCCCCAGATATTTTTTACGCATAGCTTGGTGGGGAACATCCATTCATTATGCCAGATGCCATAGTGTTCACAGGGAAAACATGCTCCAGGCTTCTGTGAAGGTTACATAGGTTTTCCACAAAATGATTTATTGATGATTTCCTGGAAGTAATGTGGACTCTTTACTCCATCACCTGACACTTTACACCATTTTCCCCAAGCTACACCCTATGCAAGGCTAGCCCTTCTCAGTTTTCCCAATGTGTCATTTTCTCCCATTCCTCAAATAGCTTAGGAATCTTCATTTCTGGAAGAAGGCTTTCCTGATTAAAAATTGTTAACTATGCAAGGGATGTTTTCCTACAAATGCAGAGGCCTAGACTTCCAAAGTATACCTGTAATTTTGTTTTTACATAATAGATCTGTTTTAATTTATATATCTCTTTAAATTATTGACCATGTATGTACACTTTGCATAGCTGGTCATCTTGTGTGTCTTCTGAATTAAAAAATAACAGTGCAATGAGATGAACCTTGGGATGGAAATTAGAGGATAACCTAGCTTTTGATCCACTTTATGTCCTAAGCTCACAGTAGAGTGGCGAACAGTAGGCTGTGTTTTGGCAGCTCTAGAAGAGTCTGATATTGTAACTGCTAAGAATACAGGTTTATTAATACCATATACAAGAATTTTAGTGACTTCAGGTATGTTTCTTACACATCACACCACTTTACTGATCTGTAAACTGAGTACGGTATGGTGCCTTCTTCAGAGGATTTTTGTGAGGCTGAATGGAAACAACGCACATAAAGTACTTAGCATAATGTTGACTATTATTAATACAATTATCCAACCTCAAGTCAGTGAAAAAATCTCCTCAAACTACATCACAGTCATCAGTATAAGAAAGTAAATGTCACGAGGTTGCAGGAAAGATTAAAAAAAGCAATGACAGGCCGGGCGCGGTGGCTCATACCTGTAATCCAGCACTTTGGGAGGCCGAGGCAGGCAGATCACAAGGTCAAGAGATCGAGACCATCCTGACCAACATGGTGAAACCCCCGTGTCTATTAAAAAATACAAAAATTAGCTGGACGTGGTGGCATGCGCCTGTAGTCCCAGCTACTTCGGAGGCTGAGGCAGGAGAATCGCTTGAACCTGGAAGGCAGAGGTTGCAGTGAGCAGAGATCACGCCACTGCACTCCAGCTTGGCAACAGAGTGAGACTCCACCTCAAAAAAAAAAAAAAAGCAATGACATGAACAAGAGTCACTTTTCTTTGAAAAAAACTAAAAAAGAAAAAAAAAATAAGAAAATGTTTGGAATAGCCCGGGCTATTGGTAGTTCACGCCTGTAATTCTAGCACTTTGGGAGGCTCAGGTAGGTAGATCCTTTGGGCCCAGGAGTTCAAGACCAGCCTGGCCAACATGGCAAAACTCCGTCTCTACAAAAAATACAAAAATGAGCCAGGAGTGTTGGCGGGTGCCTGTAGTCCCAGCTACTTGCAGGGGCTGAGGCATAAGAATCACTTGAACCTGGGAGGTTGAAGCTGCAGTGAGCCGAGATCATGCCACTGCACTTCATCCTGGGTGACAGAAGGAGACCATCTGAGAAAAAAAGAAAAAAAGAAAAGAAAATGTGTGGAGTAGATGCACATACGTGCACCCATATGATGTCTATGATTACTGTGTGATAAATCAATATTTTTAAAGCATGATGATCCTTATGAAAATACTTTGTAAAATATAAAGTGATATATAAATAATCAGTGTTGTTTTTATTATTTTCACATTCACCATTACCATTCCCAACAAAAAGAACCCCATGACATGGGGTAAGAAGATCAGGTACAATAAAAGGCAGAATCCATAGAGGGAGAGTTTCAAAAAATAAAATAAAAGCAGTTATTTAATATTATCAGAGACATTAAGTAATCTGAGAACAAAAACATTGATTTCATTATGAAAATATTTGTTCATTTTTATGAGACTTTTGAATAGTCTCTATAAGATAAAGTATTCTTAGATATTGTGAGTAAAATGAGACATGAGAAATTGTTTCAAATGGTAAAATAGTATTGAAAAGTGAGATGGCAAGAAAGAAAGAGGGAAAACATAAAAATCTGTGAAAATAATTCCTCCAAGCTTTATTATTTTAGAAAGAATAAAGGGATGTATTTTTTTGTTCCCCACAAGTATTCCTGATCATGTGTCATCTATATTCTAAAACAGGGCAAGAAAGGTGAGATGGAAATGAGAATAATAAGTGATGTAAAAGAAAGGTACTGAGGCCGGGCGCGGTGGCTCACGCCTGTAATCCCAGCACTTTGGGAGGCCGAGGCGGGCGGATCACGAGGTCAGGAGATCGAGACCATCCTGGCCAACACAGTGAAACCCTGTCTCTAATAAAAATACAAAAAAAAATTAGCCGGGTGTGATGGCGGGCGCCTGTAGTCCCAGCTATTCGGGAGGCTGAGGCAGGAGAATGGCGTGAACCCGGGAGGCGGAGCTTGCGGTGAGCCGAGATCGCGCCACTGCACTCCAGACTGGGTGACAGAGCAAGACTCTGTCTCAAAAAAAAAAAAAAAAAAAAAAAAAAAAAAGAAAGGTACTGTCCTTAGGGTGCCTACACATAAAAATCTGAGAATTAAGAAAAACTTTTTTCTTTAAAGGGGTAAAAAAACAAGTGGGTGTTGGGAAGAAGAAAGAAAGAAGGAAAAAAGGTGAGTATGAGGGAGGAAGAAGGAAAGTTAGAAGGAAGAATGGAATCAAACCTTACAGTGTTGAGTAAAAAACAAATTTGATAAGCTAACATAGGAGTTTGAAAGGGAAAAGGACAGGCTGTTTCCTTTATAAAATGAAATAGGAAATGGATGAAGCAAATGTTGATATAAGCAATGTCAGCATTCCATTTGTCTTCTCAGACTCAAAATTCCTGTTGCAGTATAAAAATCTCTAAATATATTTTACTGTCTACATGCAAGAACATTGGTTAGTTTCACACTTTATCTGAGAAAGATGCATACCTTTCATGACATCAGTTAATTTGCAGTTGAACATTTTAATTTGATAATCATTTCTTACAGTTGTTCTGCACCAAGCACTGTTCAAGACAATCATACACTGACTGATAAGAAATAGAACAGAAGATTGACAGAATCTGCCTGGTCTTGTGCAGCCCAAGTGTCTAGAGGGAGGGCCAGGGTGTGGACTACTGATTTCATGATGGGAAGGGTGTGATAAATGCCATCATAGCAGCACTAGCTGGAGTAATAAAAGCACAGTGTAGAATGAGAGTAATTCTGCCTGCTCATGAGTTTTTCAGCAAAGGCTCCTTGCGAAACTACACCAAACTCATTTTTCTTCCAGGACAGAATTTCAATCAACTGGAGCTGAGAGTTTAGCTTTGATTCAGAATGCATTTCTCCCTGCCTCCCTTTTTTTTTTTTTTTTCCAAAATAGAGGTGCTCTGATTCTAAAGACTATTTTTCATACAGAAGTCCCATATCCCCAACTTTTGGCCTTGAATTAAGAAACACTTGTAAAGATGATCAGTTTGAAGCAAAATGAAATCTTAAGTATCCAACCACTCATTCTTCAGTTATTTCCACTTGTATTGATTGGACTGATTAAGATTGCCGCAGTCATTGCACATAAATGAAGGTAGTGCAGAGGTTTCCCAGCGTTTTCTTTTTTTCTTTTTAATTGTAATAAATATCACTTATTCTTATTACTATAGTATTACCATTTTTCACAGTTTATCAACCTGGAGGTCACTCTGACTGTTTAAATCCAGAGTGTCATCAAATTAATGAATTCCATGGTAATTCACCAAATGATAGTGCATCTCACTCCCAAAGATGTCTTGTATTTGATGACATAGGTATTTTTAATCCTCCATCCAGAGAAATGGAATCTGAAAAGCCAGGACCCCCCAACTAAAGAATTCTGAGGGAGAGAGGGCTGGGGCCAGGGAAGGGGTCCCTGCAGAGGCTTAGAGAAGTGCCACAGTGGTCTCAGGCCCCACAATTCTGGGAAAGACTCTATAATCTTGTTCTGTGCTGATCTAGCCTGGCCTGGGTTTGATGCTTGCTATGACCCTCAAAGCCTGAATCACCCCAAAGCAGATGAGCCAGCATCCTTAATGAGATTTATGGGGACTCCAGGGCACTTGAGGTGTGAGTCTCAGTCCACCTGTAGTGTGGACCTGGGTAGGTAGCTTGATCTCTGCCAGCCTCAGTGGGCTGACCCGTAGCTTAGCTCTCATTTATAAGAGAGAATATGTAGTATTTGATTTTCCATTCCTGAGTTGCTTCACTTAGAATAATGGCCTCCAGATCCAACCAAGTTGCTGAAAATGCATTATTTCATTCTCTTTTATGGGTGAGTAATATTCCATGGTGTAGATATACTACATATTCTTTATCCACTCACTCATTGATCAGTGGGCACTGAGGTAGTTTCTGTATCTTTGCCATTGTGAATTGTGCTGCCATAAACATACACGTGCAGGTGTCTTTTTGATATAATGACTTATTTTTCTTTGGATAGACACCCAGAAGTGGGATTGCTGGATTGAATGGTAGATTTACTTTTAGTTCTTTAAGAAATCTCCATAATGTTTTCCATAGAGGTTGTGATAATATACATTCCCACCTGCAGTGTATAAGCATTCTGTTTTCATGACATCCACTCCAACATCTGTTGTTTTTGACTTTTAAATAATAGCTATTCTGGCTTGGGTAAGGTGGCATCTCACTGTGGTTTTAATTTGCATTTCTCTAATGATTAGTGATGCTGAGCATATTTTTTGTATGTTTATTGGCCATTCATGTATCTTCTTCCAAGAAATGTCAATTCATGTCATTTGCCCACTTTTTGATAAGATTATTTTTTTTTTCTTGCTGATTTGTTTGAGTTTCCTCTAGATTCTGGATACCAGTTCTTTGTCAGATGCATAGTTTGCAAATATTTTTTCCCATTCTGTGAATTGTCTGTTTACTCTGCTGATTATTATGTTGCTGTGCAGAAGCTTTTTAGTTTAATTAGGTCCCATTTATTTATTTATATTTTGGTTGCATTTGCTTTTGGGGTCTTAGTCCTTAGTTCATTGCCTAAGCCAATGTCTGGAAGAGTTTTTCCTAAATTTTCTTCTCGAGTTTTTATGGCTTCAAGTCATATATTTAAGTCTTAATCCACCTTAAGTTGATTTTTTATATGAGGTTAGAGATAGGGATCCAGTTTTATTCTTCTACATGTAGCTATCCAGTTTCCCCAGAATGATTTATTGAATAAGGTGTCCTTTTCCCAGTTTATATTGTTGTATGTTTTGTGAAAGATCAGTTTGTTTTAAGTATTTGGCTTTATTTCTGTACCACTGGTATATGTATCTACTTTTGTACCAGTATTCCTCCTGTTTGGTGTACGTACTCAAAGAAAAGCATTTTTTGGTTCATTCAAAAATAAGGCACAATTTATATTTTTTATATGATATTCTCTGCCTTGACTCCGCAGTGACCAGCAAATAGAGTGTATTTGCCTCAAGCAATATTGTAGACATAGCACTCTTACATATTTATTGTGCTTTGGGTGAATAGTCATTACACAGGGAGAATGTCAAAGAAATCATTATATAAAACATGGGTCCGGGCACGGTGGCTCATGCCTGTAATCCCAGCACTTTGGGAGTTCAAGGTGAGTGGATCACGAGGTCAGGGGTTCGAGACCAGTGTTGCCAGTATGGTAAAACCCTGTCTCTACTAAAAATACAAAAATTAGCTGAGTGTGGTGGCGCGCACCTGTAGTCCCAGCTACTTGGAAGGCTGAGGCAGGAGAATCACTTGAACCTGGGAGGTGGAGGTGGCAGTGAGCTGAGATTGTGCCACTGCACTCCAGCCTGGGTGACAGAGCAAGACTCCGTCTCAAACAAAAAAGCCAACCAACCAGCCAAACAAACAAAAAAACAAACAAACAAAAAAACAAACAAAACCATAGTGTAACTTTTCAAGAGCCGTTATAATGAAAAGTTGAAAACTGACCAGTTATTGTGTGTATGTCTATTTATACATCTATACATGTACCTACATTTATATAAACTGTGGTGCAGAATGTAGAATACGAAATCCATGTTCACATGAAAGCTGTAAAATAACAAATTTCAAGCTTTGTAATAGTTCGCTTCAGCATGGACCATTCAATGCCCTGTGGTGTATTTAATCTCCTTTACAGAACTTTAGAATGCTCCACTGTGATAAAAATTTTTGAGAAAAATTGTACAGCTCAATGCTTGATCCTGCCACTTTAGAGAGAGTTTTACCTCCACACTTCACATTTTCTCTAACTTTTCTGACATCTTCTGTATTTAGAGAAAGGAGATGAGATGTGGAGAGAGAAAACAACAGAGAGAAGATTAAAGTTGTTTGCTGGGATCCTGTCTTATGTTTTGAGAATCTGACACCAAAGAAACCTGAGAACATAGTTAAAAAGAAAATTAAACAAAATTAATTAACAAATATTCAACAACCAAAACCTCTGCTGTGTTATTATTGATTAAAAATGAGTGCTTTTCCAAGGAAAAAAAATCCGTTCTCATAGAATTGGCAAGAAATATTTTATATGTGAGAAAGATCGAAAAAGTGATTACTATTCCCCATATTAAGGAATTTCCTTAGGACCAGTATCTTCTTCTAAGTGACTTATTGAAAGGGAAAGCTTTTCTAGTTGAAAAAAAGTTTCTGGATTTCAAATTCCATGCACTATGCCTTGCAGAATAATGGGGAACCAGACAGACACTGTAAGCAGAAAACAAATGAAAGAATCACAGCTAAGGGACAGGAAAGCCCACAATTCTTGGAGTAAGCAGTTTATACATTTTTACTTAAGAGAAAAGGGCAAGGGAGCCTGTTAATAAAATTCTGACATATTGGTAATGTTGGTTACCAGCTAAAATAATGGTTTTATATAATTATATGGTTTTAGTTATCTATTTTTAAAAAGAAAACTTGCATTCATAACATATATGGTAATGAAGAAATTATAGAGATAAAGCCATTTCCATGTTGCTTACTATATTCAAACCCAGAGAAGCACAGTGGGATAATCAGTTAATTTATAATTTTATTAAACATCTAAAAACTCTATTTGAATCGTTAAAAATTTGTTTTGAAACAACACAGTTCTCAAGACTTTCTCAAGGTATTTGTTTTGATATTAGCCTTCATTTGGCTAAACTGAAAAAGCCAAATAAAAACACTAAAGGCAAATTAATATGCATTATTGTCACACTGAAATATCATATGTACCAATTAGTTTGTATTTATTCACTACTAGGTAAAAAAGACCAGTGCAGTTAATCTAATAATGACACTATTTTAATTCTATAGGTATAGATAAACACTTTAGGATCTTCTGATCTAAAAGTGTTTTGAAATTATATCAGAGTGTGCTTGTTACTTGAGGTTTCTGAAACAATTGAATTGAATGTGGATATTTTAGCTTTTAAAATCACAGATTTGCAAAGCATGCTATTTATAGGATTCCTAAATAAATAGGACAAGATGCAGAGCAAAATGCTTAACCGTAGTTTTAGGTGCAGCTAATAAAGGAAAGGAAAAGTACTTAAAGAAGAGAGGAGAGAAAACCTTCCCATTATAGTTCATGGAAAGATTATTTGCTTATCATTGTCCCACATGCCTAGCTTTAGCCATGTGATCTGCCCAAGGCAGCTAATCACTTTCACTCTAGTAAGCTGGTGGCAGGCTGGCCTTAGAGGAGTTTGTTCTAAGAGCTTCCCCCTCAGAGAAACCAGAGAGAGAGAGAAAAAAAGCACATCATTTAATAATTAAGAACCCAATGAACATGCCAGCCTGAATTTCTATCACATTGCCTTTTTTCTTTATCCATTGATTCATTCATGCAACATACAATACTAATGGCTACTAACATTAATGTTAGATAATGTCCTTTATTTTTTGGAGGAGAGGAAGATCTGAGGCAGACAGATCATTTAGAAAGCTGTTTTTGTGCTATGTTTGGGTTTGCAGATATAGGGGCAATTGTTGAAATACTATTGTAAGGCAGAAACTAAAAATGTGATGATGAAATTTCTGTTCTGGATTCATTGATGGTAGTCACTGGAATAGCATTCAGGTAGAAACATGCCTGGTAACAAAGCTCAGGAGAAAGAGTAGGCAAGGAGAGAAAGTTTAAAATTGTCTATCATCTTTAATATTAATATTTATATGAGTAATATTTAATATACTGTTTATATTTAATGTTTATGGAGCTTTTACTATGTTGTAAGCTTATGATAAGCACTTTACATGAATTCTCTCACTTAAACCTTGCAAGAGGTCTATGAGTTACTTACTATTCTCATCCTTCTTTTATAAATGTGATCTTCCAGCTAGCAGAGAGACTCTAAACCAGGTCTGACTTTCCAATTTCAACATCTGTGTTTGAATCTCAAATGCTATATGGTACCCTGCCTTTGCATTCTCAGTGTCCAACATCCATATCTACTTAGTGAATGACTGATTACATATTAACATTTGTGCAGCAGGACAGCCTGAAAGTGCAAACAGCATATCTAAAGAAAGGAAAGCATAGGGAGCCAAAGGATTTTAATTGTTGAAAAAAAAATTCAATTAAAAACATTTTAATTGTTGAAAAAACTCTGAAATTATAAAGACTGAGAAGTTTTAAAAAATGACTAAGCATAGTAATAAAAGATTTAGAATGATTCAGTAATTTCTGGGGCTATAAGGGAGGGCGAGAGAGAGGCCATAAATTTTAGGAAAGTTTCTCTTTCTGGCCTGAACTGTATACATTTGTACAGGTAGGATAATTCAGTAGGTTTGGAATTTATTTCATGTTTCCATGGGTAAATTGTTCTCATTTGAGGAACATCAAGGTATTTGTAGCTGATTTTTTTGTGTGTACAAACGGTAATTTCTACTCACAGTTAATGTTGTTGAACATCCACTCTGCAAGATCGTATAGCACATTCTGTGGAAGGTGTAAACTACATATATAAGACAGTTCTCTACTCAAGAAACTTTATCTGGGAGTTGAGGAGGCAGGATGGAAACATCATTACCTCCAAGACCCACCATGATCTTGCCCCCCACAGTCCCAGTTCCCTCCCCACTTCCCTCACTTTGCCCCACCCACACTGACATCCATGAGACATTGCACACACTTGCCTCTGAGGCTTTTTTTCTTGGCGGGGGAGGGGAGGTTGCATTTGTTCTTTCTCCTCTCAGGTTTCTCCTTTCAAGACATCACTCCCTCACTTCCCTCAGGGTTCTGCTCAAATATCAAGAAATTAGCAGGGGCTCCTTTGACTCCATAATATAAAATATGCAGATACACCTCATTCCACTTACCCTATTTTTATTTTTCTCTATGGCACTTACAATCATCAATTTATACATACTTATACAACTTATGCATCTGATGTACTTATTTATTGTTTACCAGCTGTCTCTGGCCACTAGTCTGTGAGTTGTTTGAGGGGAATAACACTGTCCATTTTGTTTGTGTCTGTATCCTCAGCAGCTAGAACAATGCCAGACATGTGATAGGGACTTCATAAGTAGTTACTAAGTGAACAAAGGAAGGAACTTATTAATGAAGATACATACAACTGCACAAGAGCCAAATTGTTGATAAAGGTAATAATCACTAGGAAATTCATAGGAAATTCTTGGGTATACACATTTCCCCAAATTTTACACAGTGAAAACTACTCAAGGAGAGATATTCTGTCTCTTAAATATTATATCTATAAGGAGTGTTATGCCTGGAGGACTACTTAATATATTGCAAGTTTTGATACATATTTTTGGAGAAGTTATATTTCCAAGAGGAGATGTATCTTTATCAGGAGTTTAAAAATTAGAATTTACACGAATGGCAAGTAGAAGAGATGAGATCAACCTCCCACATGCAGTTTTCATGACATGGTGTTGGAGGATGTTGGCAAGAGCTGAAACTTAAGGTAAAAAAGTAGACACTTGGGAATTTGCAAAACATAGTTTATGTGCTAATATTCCCAGAGTTTTGGGGATTTGTGGTTGTCATTAATTCATTTATATCTCAAATATTTATTGGGCACATGTTGTTTGCGCAGAATTCTTCTAGGGGCAGAGGACACAGCAGTGACTAAACAGAATAAACCTCTGCCCTTATGTGGCTGACATAGTTTGAGGAAGCAAAATATATGGCATATTCTATCTATGGAAGATAATTGCTGTGGAGGAAAGTAAAGCAAGGAAGTCAAGTAGGAATTGTAAATGGGGAAAGCAAGAGGATCATAATTTCAAATAGAGAAGGTGAGCAAAACCTCAAGGAGATGTGGATGTCAGGAAAATGAATGCCCTTCTCCTGCTTCCCATGATGCAGGAGGAACAAGGAGGCCAGCGTGGCAGCAGGGAGGAAAGTGGAGCAGAGCAGGCAATGAAGGCCACCAGTAAATGAGGAGGGGACGATCCTGTAGCACCTGCGGGTTGGGTTCGCTCTGAATAAGGGAAGACAGAGGATAATTTGGAGTAGAGAAAGTACATGATGTGACTTGTATTTTAAATGGGTCCTCTGGTTGCTTTGTTGATTACAGAGCTGTGAATCATCTGGAATGGCAATGGGCTTGTTGCCTCTAGTTGGAGGCATTTTTGGTTAGACAAAATAACTTCACAATTTGATTTTAGAAAATACTATTTGAATTCCCCAAAAAGGGTCTTTTTAGGTTTTAATTAAACATCTTTCATTTCCACATAAGCACATCTTTTAAAGTCTTCAGCATACCTCTCATCCTCACTGCTACCATGAGAAATTCACCTTCAGGAAGCTTTCTGGGTTAGATAGAGTATAAGTGGCCAACGAATCATCTTGTTCATTGACTGTTCTCAAGTGCAGCTTATGTTGATCTGCTTGGATTCTTACTTTTCCTTCCTTGATATATGTTCTTTCTGTTAAAGACTAAGGTGAAATGTATTTGCGAGAAATCTGTCTTAGATTTCCTATACTTTCCTTTGCATTCCATTATATTTTGAATTATGTATCTAATTAGGTCTAACACCCATTATATTATGAAAACCTATGCCATATAGTATTGAAAATTGTGTTTTACTGCTGTGTCATTTAAACAACAAACTCTAGAAAATTTCAAGCAGGTCTTTACCCTGGTAGGTCTGAAACTTTTTGAGGTACATTTTATATTTACATTAGTCTCATAAATATCTAGAATTCTGACATAAATTTAGCTCTGCTATTGCAAGTAATTACGAATAGACAGCTACTTTACAATCCAAGTTGTGGGTTTCCTTGCTTAAAACCTATTTAAGCATGGGGACTTGAAATCGGTATGACATTTATAAATTGACATATCTGTTCATCACTTTTTAATAAGGTTAGTGTTTTTCAGAGCATGTTGCCATGATTGCCATGCCATTTAGGAGAGGCCACTCATTGGTTCAGTATTCATAGATTATTGTAAAAAAATTACATAATGCCTCACTGAAGATGAAGTGAATCCAGCACACCTGGGAATGAGTCACAATTTTCTTTGATTTCTGATAAACACTTATTTTAAGAATCTGAGAGCTGTTTTCTTTTTAACATTTGATTCAAGTAGCTTAGTCAACAAACTAAACTTAATAAATAAACCAGATAAAATAAAATTTGCAATCTGTTATGTCAGCTCCTTGGCTCAGGTTCTGCCAAATTACCACATAATGGATGATTATACAATCATGTGTTGTATGATATAATCAACCAAGATTAATATAATTTAATTAAATTGAAGTGAGGCAACCACTCTGAATATTCTTGAAATTATTAACCTTCAAGAAAATTAAGGGTTTAATTGAAATAATTCAGGAAATGCCTTTTACTATTATCTTCTATTTCCAACAAACTCTAAGATCTATTGGGTATTTGACCTGGTATATTGAGGTCTCCTACATACATTTCTAAAACTATAATCATAATAAATCCCATTTTTGTGGAATACTTTTCTAAGACCACCACCCTCCTTAAATAAACGAAAACAGACTATAACTTACTAAGGCTGTGAACTGGCTGGAATATATTCTTTTCACTGTTGCCATAATTAGATAATGAAAAATGAAAATGCTTGGATTCTCACAAAACAATGCACACATAAAAGGCATACCAGTTTGGTTCTGTTTATTCACAATATTACCACCCCCTATGCCCACCATTTAGGACCCCTTTGAATATGTACAAATTCAAATCCAGTTATGCCCTGCTGCTCTGAGCCAGGGGTATGAGACTCACAACATTCCCGAAATGATAAACACAACTGTCTCAAAGAGTATAGCTTGATATAAAAAAATGGCTTAGAGAACTGCAGAAAATACTGAAATTTTAGAGACAGATGTTTTTCTGATGGGATTTTCTATGAAGGCAATGAGGAAATGGTTCATCTTGCTTTCAAGGAAATAGGATGCCAGGTCTATTCTAACACTCTCCCATGATAATACTGCAGAGATAGGAAATAGATTGAAATTTTTTTCTGGTTTGACTGTATCTGTCATTTATAATTGCATAGTTACTCTGATTACCTAAGCCAACCTTCCCTAGCTATCTTTTTCAGTCTTGATGTCATATCGTCCATGTGCATGTCTAGGAAAATATTTGTATAGGTGTGCATGTGTGTTATGTATTGATTTTTTAAAAATCCTTTGTTTAGTAAATAAAAAAACTGGTAGAGATTGTCTTTTGGTTAAGAGGTCATAAATTTGAAAGATTTGCTTCTGAAAGAATTTGATGAAATTTTCTGACTGTTATGGGAAAATGGGCATTCAAGCCTACACAGATCATTGGGAAAAAGAACCAGATTCAAGACCTCAGCTATAAAAGTCACAGAGAGCATGAAATTTTGTCTGGGGTTTTATTGTAGTGTCTCACGGCTGCATAATAATCACCTTTGCAGAAAATAGAGGCATTCAGGTACTCAAAGAATAACTCTCATTTTGGAGATTCAAAAGATTTTATTTTTTCATTAGAAAGAGGCACTTTTGTATACCATAAGGTATACAAATATTGTATCATATCTATCGTTCAATAAGCTTTTAATAAATATTTGTTACTTTGTGAGTTGATAAAAGAAGTTGATAATACAAATACAAATCAAAATACAAGTTTTTGATTTGCCTTTTTCGGCAACACAAGGTTATTTGGAAATTAAACATTATTTAACAAGTGAATTACTTGTTTACTTATCCATCAAATACTCCTTGCCTTCGACTTAACCAATGCCAGTTACTTAGGAGAAAACAGTGAATCAGATGGACATCATCCCTGATCTCATGGTGTTTATAATCTAATGGGTTACGCTATTAGGATTAAACATGTAGGTTACAGACACATAGTCTGAAGGTTTCTTAAACTAGCATCCGTACTAAATTTGTATTCAATGGATGTTTTCTAGTCAATTAGTGCCTTGCTGAGCATGCTGTCAGTTTTGAAGTTTAGTTATACATTAGTGGTATCCAGGGAATTTGCATATACAGATTTACAGTTCCTAAACCAGACCTACTGAATCAGAATCTCTAGAGTTGAGACCTAGAAGTCTGAATATTTAAGGAACTCTGTGAGTTTGTCTGATCAAGCTAAGCTGGCATTCACAAATCAGTATTCACGGAAAGATAGAAATCTGAAAGCAGTATTCATATAAAGTTTTATGTTCATGCCAAAAGAAAAGTAAATATCAATGGGCTATTGTTCTGTGTCAAATCATTTCTTGTGAAGAGGTGATCAAAGTAGGCTCAGTCATTGGCCCTACCTCATTACACCTAATATTACAATCTGTGTCCCTAGGGTTTGCCATTAATGTATGGGTTTTACTCCCTTGAGCCTTCAGTTACTGAGTAGCATTCTCTAGACAGTGAATCTTCTCTTCATATTTCCTTGTCATCACTCTTTCCTGTAGTGAAACCAACTCAGGACATAACTTTCCCAATAGAAACTTGGAGGGTTTTATTTCACTGGCTCCAATAACTTTCTCTGTAACCAAAAGAATGTTGCCTTCTCTTAACATCTCTGTTCTTATTGTTTAATTCTCACCTGTATAACAATGTAATTACTCGTGTGTATAGTAAAGATTCAATTTTTGATTTTCCATGCATAAGGGATTTTGGACACAAAATCATATATTCAAAGTTCCTCATAATTTTCAATCATATGGTCTCATTGCTTTCATTCTCTGATACTTAACTCTCAAAGGACCATCTCTATGAAGCTTTCAACTTTTCTCCCCGTGGGTCTGTCCACTTTAAAAGCTGGACTAAGTCATCAGTTAATGTCATTAATAGCTTATTGGAAATGGCAACTTTAAGCAAAACGATGTATAGGAAAATCATTTTTTTCCTTCTCATCAGTATATAATGAAACAATGTTGAATAAAACGACATTATTTGAGGTGTCATTTTGCTTAAAATTGTGGTTTCCAAGACCCTATCAATGACATTAAATGAGGATTTACTGTACTAGATTCTGCCAGCCAGCTGGGCAAAGGGTCAGAACTGAGAAATAACTCAACTAGACTTTATCAAATGCTTGCATTGTTTTCCAGGAATTAGTTACTTTAGAACTCATGACCTTGGGAAAGCTGCAAGCTATTCTAACCAGCAGCAAGTGGCCCTGGCTATGGTTTTGAAGAGATTATAAGACATACTGAGCCAACATGCTTCCCTCTAGAATGGGGTAAGGAGTGCCTTGTATCATCCTTTCTGCAAGCAGAGATCTGCTTCACTGCCTTAGAACTGCGGAGTGCACTTTTGCTTGCGGTACTCAATGCAGAGAATTAAAGACTCTCAATGAAGAGATTAAAGCAGAGAGTCTGTCCAGACAAATAACTTCTCCTGAATAGAGGGAATCTGACTTTGCATACCTTCTCCTTGTTGTATAGAGGTGAACCATCTTTATGCATAAGCATCTTTATACATCAGGAAAGAACCACTAATTGTTTCTGTTTTTCAGGTTTTGTTTTTTAAAGGTAATAATCAATTATTAACTTAAAAAAACCTGTGTCTTATTTATTTAGCCCCAACCACTGTCCTAATGCAAAAGCATCAGAGACCCCAAATTAGAACCACTGGATTGAACCCATAAACCCCTAAATCCATTATTATTGATTATTATTTTATACCATAAGTTTATGTGATTTGATATACATCAAAGATAATCTCTTTCTCTGCTTTGCAATTTTTTAATGATGTTATTGTTGGAGGAAACCAGGTTGCTTTTCCTTTAGCATCTCCTACTGTCTAGATATTGAGAATTGTACCCCCCCATATTGTTTAACATGTTCCTCTGTTGTATGGTTCATTTTTGAGAATAAGACACATATGTAGTTGTGTTGACAATGACAAAAAATATCTAAAATTTGGAAGTGTGAACCCCAAATCATCAACTGTGGTTAATTGCTGCATGGTGAATAATTTAATTGAAGTGTTTTTTGTTTGTTTGCTTGCCAGTTTTTGTATAGCTGTTTAGAAAAATTCATAGTTAATAGTTATTGCTTTTGCCATTTATATTTAACAATGAAAACATAATATAATAAGAGTAGTAAAATATTCCTAGAATATTTTAAGACATTTTTAGGCATTATTTTAAGAAAAGCTAAGCATTAAGAAATAGTGAAAGTTTATTAATTTTTCAGTCTTAAAAAGCTCTATTTAGTGAAAACTTATAAAGAATGATACATATTTTGGTCTCTGTCCACCAAGGAAAAATATAAAACTCTTTTTCTTTCAGGTTAATCTTCACATTGACCTGAATCTAATGAATTTCTTGATATTTATCTCATTTTTAAAAACTGAGGTAATTATGCAGTTGCTTTTTAAAATGCTATGGGTTGTGAATTCTGTTTCTCTTTCACATTTTATGAGGCTTAGTCTGACCTATATACGAAGAGATGTGCTGTAAAAAAATCTAAGCAAGTAGCAAAGGGGCATGCAAGTTTAAATTAATGACTGTGGGAATTAATGAGGGTGAGAGATGATTTTTCTTTTATTTGGCTTATTAGCATAATTTGAAATCAACCTAAACAACTGCTTCTGTTTTCAGCATTCTTGAATTTTGCAGTATTTTCAGCATCCTCCTGAAGGCTGACAACCACCAGGCAATTAGTTTTTGATCTTTTTGCTTGAATTGCCATTGTTTTAATAAATGCTTGAGCTAAGCAAAAACAGCTTGTATGAGGTTCCTTCTTTAAAACTTTACTTCTTTTATACACATTTTAATTCACATTTATAGGAGAGACTATCAGCATGTCAGGATGGAAGTTTATTAAGACATTGGAATGCTCACATTGGACCAGCAATGCAGAAAATTGCAGCAGTGTTTCTCAACCAAACCTTTGGCTGACGCAAATGCTTGGCTTTTATTTAATTGAGGCGAATACAAAGCTGATTTAGAATGCCACCTATTTTTGTTATTTGAGTAGCCTACATTCTTAATAATCTAATTTCCATTGTGTGGTGGCCCAGGGCAAAGTGCTTACTTGGAGAGGAGCAATTTGTGAACGCAGATGGGCTTGAATTGAAATAGCCAGATCTCCTGTGACCTCCCTGAGGTTCCATTGTCCACCTGAGAGACCCCAATTGCAGCTTAGCCTCGCTATGTCCTAACCTCTTCTCACTTCCCCTTCTCACAGTCCTAAATTCTTTTCTAAATAAGTCTGAATGTCTGGTTAAGAATAAGTGCTGTTTCTTTATTATCACAAAGTGGGCATTTAAATTGTAACTCCAGTATAAGTCATCCCCGAAAGAAAAGCTGGTCTCTAAGGCTTTTATAAAGTCTTTAATTTCAATATTATTACCTGTCTCAGGCTAATTCCCTCATTCCTTCTTCTTTTTTTTTGCTTGTTCATTTGTTTATTATCGTTAGTAGCAGTATCGATTGTTGTTTTAAATATCTGCCATGTGTCAAATAACATACTGGGTGCATTAAGTTTAATTTCCCACAACCCAACATTCTAGGCATTATTATCTCTGTTTTGCTGATGAGGGAACTCAAAACTATGCCCTAAATCCCAAAGCTGGAAAGTGACAGAGCAGGCCAGGCATGGTGGCTCACACCTGTAATCCCAGCACTTTGGGAGGCCAAGGTGGGCAGATCACCTGAGGTCAGGAGTTTGAGACCAGCCTGACCAACATGGAAAAACCCTGTCTCTACTAAAAATACAAAATTAGCCAGACATGGTGGCACATGCCTGTAATCCCAGCTACTCAGGAGGTTGAGGTAGGAGAATCGCTTGGACCTGGGAGGCAGAGGTTGCGGTGAGCCGAGATCATGCCTTTGCACTCCAGCTTGGGCAACAAGAACAAAACTCCATCTCAAAAAAAATAATAATAATAAAAGAAAGTGGCAGAGTCAGATTCAAATTTAATTCATCTTGGGTACTTTTCACTCTTCTGTGTGGTTGTAGCCATATTCCTCTTTTATTCCAAAGTAGGTCATAGTCTCAAGGAAAAACTATACTTTCACTGCTTATTAATAGTTGCCATGACTCTGAGCCTCCAAGCTAAATGAGCTATCCCTTCTGTACCACAATTGCATTTTGAACACTGAATAGTACTCTTAACTCATAAATAAGTGTGGCTCTCCTATTAGTTAGGCTGTGAGCTCTTTAACACAAGAACTACATTAATCTTGGTATCCGTAGTGTCTGACACACAGTAATTATTCAATAAATGAGATGCCCTTTCCTGAACTAGTAAGTTTACTCTTTGCTCCACCTGCCGTCAGTTCCTCATCCTCCTCTATTGAATTTTAGATAAAAGCGGAGGTAATACATAGAAGACTTTATTTATTAGAAACAAGATATAACTAAAAAGCTGGCTATTCAATAAAAGGTGGAGTACATTTACTGTAATGTAACAATAAACAAATAACGTATTTCATATGCTACTCTACTGATCTCTGCTAACGCTTGGTTTCTAAACATTGTCCTAAGTTTATATTCCAAATTTCCAGCATAAAATTTCAAAAAGTACAAAGGTAGGATTTTCCCTGACAACATTGTTGATGTATGATTGACTAGATATTGATAAGGAAGAAAACCTTGTTTACACAATAAGATGAGATTTAGCATGAATAAGTGTAGAAACTTACATTTTAATAATAAAAATCAATCATATATGTCAAGAAAAGAATAATGCAAGCCTGACAGAAGTTCATATGTAACACTTTGGGAGGCTGAGGCAGGCTGATCACTTGAGGTCAGGAGTTAAAGATAGCCTGGCCAACATGGTGAAACCCTGTCTCTACTAAAAATACAAAGATTAGCCGGATGTGGTGGTGTGTGCCTGTAATTCCAGCAATTTGGGTGGCTGAGGCATGAGAATTGCTTGAACCTGGGAGGCGGAGGTTGCATTGAGCCAAGATAGCACCACTGCCCTCCAACCTAGGGGACAGAGTGAGACTCTGTCTCAAGAAAGAAAAAAGTTCATATGCAAAATATTCGGAAATTTTAAATTATCTCCAAGCCTGTCATAATCCGAAGGTGCAGAAAAGTGTCCATCAAAAAATGGAGTGTGCAGATCATGATTAAAAAAAAATCAGGTTTTGCCATTTACTATTTTTGTCACATTGGACCTTTGTTTTCCTTTCTGTTCTAAAATGAAAATGATACATATTAGTTGTCATTTTATAACAATATACTCATGAGTGTTTACTTCTTCCTACATAATATTGCAAGGGTCTACGACATGCTTAGACAATTGGATAGCCACATTTTCCAAAGGATATTGTACATTCACCAAAATATAATGAGATTGTGAAAAGGTCTGAAAATCAGTCCATACAATGAATAACTGAACAACTTAGGATGCCTAGCTTGTGGAATAGAAGACTATTTTGAAATAGAGATGCATACTATGTGGAAAATGCTCAATTTATGCTGTACTTCTATGGAGAAAATTTATAAGAAGAAAGTGCTCAGTTCATTAAATGAAAGAAATGGTTAGTAATGAACAGACTTGGAATAAACAATTTGGGAAATATTAAATTTAATGTAACCAGTACTATTCAAATAATAATCTGTTAAGGATGCTATAGAACACTGCTTCTCAAATTTTATTACACATAAGAACCACTTGAGAATCTTGTTAAACTGCAGATTCTGATTCAGTAGATCTGGGGACTGCAATACCACGTTTCTAACAAGCTCCCAGGAAACTGTCCTCACAACTACTACCCAGGTTAAGAAACAGAACATTGCCAAGCTGTTCCAGCATCTCCTACATGTGCCTTATCTCATTTATAGCCTTCTACTTACCTAAAGTGTAACCACTATCCTGAATTTTATGGTAACCACTTTTTTCTTTTTTGCAATTTCTTTGTGTATTTATTATCCAGATGTGAATTTCTAGAATCTATAGTGTAGTCTTGGCCAACTTTTAAGTTGATATATCTTTTGGTTTTATATATATATATATATATATATAAAATATATTAAATTTTATATATTTCATATATATAAAATATATATTTCATATATAAAAAAATATATTAATTTATTTCCACAGATTTTTGGGTAACAGGTGGTATTTGGTTACACGAGTAAGCTCTTTAGTGCTGATTTGTGAAATTTTGGTGCACCCATTACCCAAGCAGTATACACTGAACCCAATTTGTAGTCTTTTATCCCTCAACCTCCACCCACCCTTTCCCCCAAGTCCCCAAAGTCCATTGTATCCTTCTTATGCCTTTGCATCCTTATAGCTTAGTTCCTACTTATGAGTGAGAACATATGATGTTTGGCTTTGCATTACTGAGTTACTTCACGTAGAATAAAAGTCTGCAGTTCCATTCAGGTTGCTATGAATGCCATTAATTCATTCCTTTTTTATGGGTGAGTAGTATTCCATCTATCTATCTATCTATCTATCTATCTATCTATATCACAATGTCTTTTTCCAGTGGTTGATTGATGATCATTTGGGCTGGTTCCATATTTTTGCAATTGCAAATTGTGCTGCTATAAACATGCATGTGCAAGTATCTTTTTCATATAATGACTTCTTTTCCTCTGAGTAGATAGCCAGTTGTGGGATTGCTGGATCAAATGGTAGTTCTACTTTTATTTCATATTCTACCACTATCCTTTTCTTTTCCTCACAATTTATCTATTGAAGAATCTGGGACATTTTATCTGTAGTTTCCTGCATCTGGATTTTGTTGTTGACTAATGGTGCAATTTGACAGGTTCCTCTGCCTTTTTTTTCTGGAAATTGGCAACCTTATTCAGAAATCTAATCAGACTCAGTTTTGATCCCTTTGCAAAGACTGTATATAGATGGTAGTGTGTTTTTTCATCAGAAAATCCATAATGCGTGATTGTCCTTCCTTTTTGAGTTACCAGCCATTAATTCTCAATATCTGGTTCATTAATTAATTGGGAAAGACAAAATAGTGATAGTCTTATGTTTTGTCATTTCATTTACATTTATTAACTTAGGTGATTTTTATAAGGATATGCTTCCTTTCATCTTTTATGATAGTGTCATTTTATATAGGAAAGGAAGAATATGTTTTTAATATTTTTATCTTATTTTTCCATTTTCAACATTATAAATTAAGTTCCTGTCATCACCTTGAGAAACTAGCTAGTTTTAAAAAAATCATATGTCATTATGAACTGATGAACTGATCATTTTTTAATATTCAATGCATTGTAATTCTTATTGTAACTTAAACTCAAATTGCCCCATTTTTTGGCTAGTGGGAATCTGTTTAAGTTGGCTCCTGAGGTTTTTTTTAGCAGAGTAGTCTATGGAAGCTTGCTAGGTGTCTGGTATGTCAAAATGTTCCAGGCTCATTCAGAGTATTTCCTGACCCAGGCCTGGATTCAGCCATGTATCCAAGAAGCTCTGGTTTCTTTTAATAGGAAATAGTATTTTATGACAACTCTCTGGAATAAATTGCTACTAAGTTGTTAGTGTTTCTAGAATGTCTTAGATAAAGCTAGGATATGATGTATTTAGAGATAAAGGAATTAGAGATAAAGTAATTTATGCATAAGTTTGATATTGTCAGTTCAAATTGAGGATTAAGAAGCTTTTCCCTAAACTCTTCTATATAAATTTTTATTTTTTCTTCCACGCTGAGAATCCTGGTTCTTAAGAACACAGAGATGAAAGTATCCGACAATTGTTCATTTATTAAAATTCCCACATTACACATATAACTTCATACCAATAATACTATTTTCTAATTTTTTAAATGAAAAAGTGTGTATATTTGTGGTGTACAATATTATGTTTGATATATGTATACATTGCAGAATGGCTAAATCAAGCTTATTTAGCATATGGATTATCTCACATACTTATTTTTTGTGGTGAGAACACAAAACCTACTCTTAGAAATTTTCAACTATAAAATATATTGTTATTAACCATCGTTGCCATGATATACAATAAATCTCTTGAACTTATTTCACCTTTCTAGCTGAAATATTGTATCCTTTGATGAATATCTCCTTAATCCCTCCATCCCCCAGCCTTGGCTACCACTAGTTTTGATTATTCCTCATGATGAGGTCGTATCCTGCAAGACAGTCCTGACAGAATAGTTTTGAGACACGCAGAAATTAGATTACCGTAGATCCTTCAGAATATTTTACCGTGGGTATCCCACAATCACCCTTATTACGAATGGACAATGGTCCTTCCATTTTCTAAAGTTATTTTCAAATTGGGCTGCCTCTTTACAGTGAGTACCTGTTGGCTAATAGCAATTTTTGATTCTAAAATTTGTCAGATTCTCTGTTGCTTCCCATGCTTTCTCCTGCACAGATGCTAAGTTATAGATCTTACTGCTTTTGGTGGCTTATCTCTCTACCTGTTGTAGTTTTAAAATCCACATTGTCGAAAAATAATTTACATACAGTGAAATGTATTAATTTCAAGGGTACAAATTTATGAGTTTTGACAGTCAACATAGAGAAAAATCTCAATTGTCCCTAAAACTTCCCTATGCCCTTTGATTTTCATACCGCATACCTCAGACCCTAGACAAACTCCGATCTGCTTTCTGTTAATATAATTAGTTTTATTATTTAGAAGTCCATATAAGTGATATCACACCAAATGCATTCTTTCTTGGCTGACTTTTTTAGCATAAAGAAAATATTATAACTTTGAAATATGTCTACATGATTGCATTAATGAGAAATCTGTTCCTTTTCATTACTGATTGATTTTCCATTGTTTAGATGTACCATAATTTGTGTATCATTGACTTGTTGGTGCACATTTTAATGGTGTCCAGTTTTTGGCTTGCCTGGATGGATTCTGGATGTGAAGTCTATGGTCATTCTTTGTTTCCCTGTACATGTATCTTTTCCCTCTGGCCGCTTTTATCATTTTCTTTTAGTCATTTGCTTTACACTGTGTTAACTAAAATCTGTCATGTTAGAATCATTTTCTTACTTTACTTGGTTCACATATGTTTCCATTAATGTGGTAGTATGAGAAAGGAGGATTTAGTATAGTTTCAAAATATATTTACCAAATCAGTGAGGTGACTTGACTCAACTCTAGGCAAATGAATTTTTTAAAAACCTATAATAAGTAAATAAATTTACAGAGAATTATAAATTGCTAAAACTTATACAAGAAAATATACACAAATTTAATAGACAACATAGATGGCAAAAAATAAAATGGTCGTGGTTACTTTCCTTAAAAGTTTCCAGACTCAGATGACTTCTTAGGTGAATTTTATCAAACATTTTTCGACAGATATCCTTGATGCTTTAAAAATGTTTCAAGCACACAGAATGAAAAATAAAAATGCTTCATTTTTAAAAAATAAGCAGCATAGTATTGATCTGACAAACTAATGCAACAGAGAAAAATTAGAGACTAGGCTTACTTACAAGTGTTATTGAAGAATCCTAAATAAAATGTCAGATAAATAATCACATTAAAGAAATAATGAATTATGACAAGTAAACTTCATATCAAGAAAATGACAGTTCAATATTAATAAATCTATAATTTATCATTTAATAAGTCAATAGGATAAATCCTATTTGTCTCCAGAGTTGCTGAAAAGGCAATTGATATGATTTATATCCATTTCTTATTTTTAAAAAACACCCGATCAAAAAGAAACAGATTAAACCAAAAACCAGGGTCATTCTCAATGATGAAGCAGTGGATTCATTTCTATTAAAGTCTAGCGGAAGAATTGCCATTCACTGTCATTTCTATTTAATATCATTCTATAAATTCTAATCAAAAAGATTAGAGGAAGGCAAAGTGTGAGTAGTGAGAAAGAAGTGACAAATTTATTACTATTTGCAGTTGATATAATATTTACTGGAAAATCTGAAATAATTAGTTTTAAATGATACATGATATGAAAGAAAAAATATTTTACTAAAATTTCTGGTTACAAATTTGATGTAAAAATCAACAGCGTAATAATAATATGTTATATACTTGCAAATTGCTAAAAGGGTGGATTGCTAAGTACTCTCAACACAAAATAATAAGTATGCGAGGTAATGGATATGTTAATTAGCTTGATTTAGTCATTCCACAGTGTATACCAAAAACTGTATACAATTTTTGTCAACTAAAAAATAAGTTTAAAAAATCAATAGCATTCGTATACACAAACAAAAAATGCATTAGAAAATATAAAAAGGTATCTTATTTCAAATAGTAAAAGATAAAATATATTGGAACAAATTTAAGAAGACATCTAAGGGATCTAAATAAAAAACATTTTGACTCTAGTTATGGACTTTTATAAAGGAAAACTTAACTAAGTAGAAATACATTGTTCTTGATTTAAAAAGCGTTCTGAAAATGTGTCAGAAATCTCCAAATTAATTCATAAATTAAAAGTGCTCCCAAACAACAACAATAAAAAACTAGCATTAAAAGAAATAATTTGACAATTTGGTTTCAAAGTTCATTTGGAGACGTTATAATGCTTAAAATAGTTTTCCATATCTCTTTCAAGGATAGAAAAATAGAACAGAATAGTAGTATAAAATAGCTATAATTTCGTATGAGAATTCGGCCTAAAATTTGATTTCAAATATTTTTGTATGTGGTATTGAGGCAAATGTTAGTTCTTTGGGGAAAAATACTGCATTTCTTCCGAACTCTTTTTAAATTTAAAAATAAAATTGAATTCATAATGAACCAGGGGATAATAAACATTGGTGAATAGATTTTACTGAACAGTGTATCACAGAAACCTTTGAGATCTGGCACACAAACACTGCATTACTTTAATAACACATTTTTTTATTTAGGACCATATTATAACTTATGTAAATATAACCTATGGCTAGGCATTCAGTTACTTCCATATTAGAAGCAATGCTAAAATGAACATCCTTTCACAAATGAATAAGTGATATTTGTGGGAGAAATCAAGTGCAAAAGAGTATGATGTACTCACATTTTTAGAAAATGATATAGTTACATTTGTCTTCTGTAATATTAAATTTCAAGTTCAAATGTTAAGAAAAAATTTTAATTGTGTTTGTGCCTTGGATAGAAAGTGGGTTTGTGAAATGAAAGTGACATACCATTTTATTGTACACTAACCAGTGCATGTTATTTATTAATGAACTTGTTAGATAGTTAAAGGGAGGATGTCTACAATGGAAGTGAGGAGAGCAAACTGCAGAGCGTTGTGGATCTGTGGTCTTATTTTTACAGAAAGATAATTTGAACTCAAAGGGATTGGAACAAAATAAGAAGAGTTATAAATAAAAAAGAAAAAGGGAATAAAATAACGCTCTTGGGAAGACATCAAAGATATCTGGATTTGTTTCTAATGATTTTTCTCAATTAGCTAAAATTAGATTCAGTTCCAGGAAATATGTCATTAATATTTCATGGCAACATTATTTAAACTAATAAAAATATATATATCTTGTCAAAATTTTAATTTTTAAAACCACATTATTTCTTTCCTTCCTGTTAGAATCTCACAACTCTTTTAGTGTACAACATGGTGGCTCACAATCTCTAAAAAGTGTCTGGTGAATATATGTGATGGAGAAAAATACAACAGGAAAGCCCAAACAAAATTAAACAAGGAACAAGTGTTTGATTTGTAGTGCATATTTCATATATTCTTTAAAACAAATTACTAAAAATGTTATGAGATTAGCAATTCTGTCATCAGCAAAGAAGGAGTCTGGGTTTTTATTTATATAAAATCCGTCTCTTAGATAATATGGTTCTATTTAAAGTTTACATCAAAAACAATTGAGAATGCTATTTAGCTCGCAAGTTCAAGAATCATTCTCTTCTTGACTTCAGTGGAGTAGAAAATGAAAAAAAAGGATTTGAGTTATTCTGCATCTGAGTTTGTCTTTATAAGGTTTTTCTAGCTAATCAAGATAAAAAGATATTTAATCAGCATTCTTTATTTTCATTTGCTGGTTGTATCAAGAAACAAAGTGAAGAATGTAAGAAATAAGAAATAAGTCAAAAAATGAGAATGTTTATGGAGGTAGATGTTATTCTTCAAACCACATTTGACATTGTGAGATGCAAATAGATTTTTGTCCAGAAAGTGCAATACCATCTAATTAAATGGATCTTCTTTGGAATGCTACAAGACCCCTTCAGGTATCTACTCAAAGGGCATTTTCTCAATGGAACCTACCTGGACCACACCCCGTTTAAAAACTGTATTCGCCCACCCATTCCTTCATCTGGATTTTTTTTTTTTTTACTCTGTCTGTGTGTTCCTTTTTCATAGCACTTACCACCTTCTAAAAGTTCATAGACTTATTTATTATATTTATAATTGTGTTTATCTCCCCTCCCAGAACCTAACTTCCAAGAGGATAGAGATCTGTGTGATTTGTTCTCTGATGTACACATGGCACCTGGAATAATGCTCACACACAATAAGCATTCAATAAATATGTGTGAATAAATGAAAGTATATGGAAGAAATTCCTAGCCATAAAAACAAAACATCACAATACATTTTTAGGCAAGGCTAGAGATTTAACTCTTAAGGAAGGATTTAAAAGCACTCTTAATAGACTGAGTAGAGGAATAGATTAATTAAAAATTTAGAATCTATAAAATATTTATGAAGCGCCTCTGTGGTAAAATACATTAACTCAAGGGCATGATTATATTAATAATTAAAATCACAATAAATTTTAGAATTGATATTTTAAGTAGTTTTTTAAAACATCCAATTTGCTTTCCTAGAAACAATATATTTGCCCTCTCTCCTTTGGTCATATGCATTCACATCCCAGTAGCCTTCTGACCACAGGATCTTGGGTAGATATTGCATCCAATGCTTTTCTCATCTTCATTTCCAATATCCTTTCCCTTCTCCCCTTCAGCTACGCATTCCCAGGACCACACCTTGAACCTTGCCAACACTTGCAAAGCTTTCACATTTGATATAATCTGTTTCCACCTGTAGTCTTCTGACCATGATTTCCTATTTTGTACTAAACTCAGTAATTCAGCCAGTTATTCAAACTAAATCTAATCTTGATCCTAAGGGTTAAACCTCATGTCCACTGAATGTTTTCCTTTGCCTCAAAGCATCAGCCACTTTCTGTAGTAACTTCCCATCTTTGCAAGGTTAGATTTCATGACCTATCACTTCATCCACTCTTCTTCTACACAGATAGTATTAATATTAATGCTAATTCCATGTTAAAACTAATATTAAATTTAATGCCAATACTAATATAGTTAACATTTTTGAGCACCTGCTACATGCCCAACATTATTCTAATCTCTGTGCATGTAGTGTCTAGTTTAATCTTCACCACTCCATAGGTAACTTTTGTGTTATCGTCATTATACATATAAAAAAAACTAAAGGAAAATATGGTTAAAATTATTGCTTAAGGTGGCACAACTGAGATTTGGAACTAGGCTACGAAGCCCAAAAATCAAGTTCCAGAGCTTATACTCCTAACCATGGTATCTGCCTTCACACTTTGTTGAAACTGCCTTTGCAAGTTTACATTGGCCTGCCTATTGCTAAGTGTAATGAACACTTATTCTCCATGGCAGATGAGTGAAAGTATACATTTGTGATCTCAAATCTCAACTGAGCTCTCGAATTCTCTCCAAAGTCTTCTGGTTGGTTGACTCTCCAGTTCTCTGTAGTGACTCTATCAAATCATCTATACTTGTTCAAACTTTACCTCCCATCTCATTTATTATTAAAATATAAAAATAACCCCCTTGTTAAAAAGGTAAACTGAGGCACAGTAAATTTTTTTTTAAAGAGTTTATTTGAGCAAACAATGATTCATGAATTGGGACGTTCCAGACAAGAAGTGGTTCAGGAGATCCACCAGGAAAATGCAAGAGGGAGGTTTTTATGAAATGAACACAGAAGTAAAGCAAAGAAGATACTTGATTGGTTATAGCTCTACAGTTGCCTTATTTGGTATATACTATTGGATAGTCCTGAGTTATATAATTATAAGTCTGTTGGCTGCTTCCAACTGATTGAGCTTAATTTCTGTTTTTCTTTAATGTATGCATTCACAATAAATAGCTCAAGCTGAGTTTCACTTATGTTTGCGTATTGAGCAAGGTTAAAGTCACTTAAGAGGCCTGACTAGATTTGATTGCTCAGGAATTTTTCAGTCCTGGTTTCCATTTTTATTTACTTTGATACTTGTTGAAGGGGGAAAGTTGAAAGTATCAGATAAATTTACCCATAACTCTCTCATACCTCTTACTACCATGGACAATTATTTCTCCTCCTAGTTAGTGCTGTTCCTCTAGCCTTGTCCTAATTCATATCTCCTCCTGCTTCTCAGGGAGCAAGCAGAGCTTACCACTTTTGCTTTCACAGAACACTTTTACCTTTCCTGTCACTGCAGTCTTACAACTTTGCACTTACTTTTGTGACTGCTTATTTTTATTCTCTGTTGCCTTCTATTTCTCTTCATTACTCTTAAGTTCTGGTGTTTATCAGGATTCAACTCTAGGCTTTATTCTTTTAGCATGCTACACATTACCACTAGCCTCTATCATCCATTTTCATTGTTTTAGTTATTACAGATAGCCTAAAATTTGTATCTTTCATCAGATCTCTCCTGAGCTTTAAACCAGTGTATGTAACCATACTCTGGATATTTCTGTTTGAATGCTCCACAAGCACCTTAAATTCAGTATCTAAAAGTGAACTCTCATTCTCCTCAATGAACCTCCTGTTTCACCCATATTTTATAGTGAATTGGGATCACTATCCACTCAGTTGTGTAAGATGTAAACTTTAAAGTAGCGTCGTTCAAAAATGTTGCCTTTCTCTCAACCCTGACATCCAATCAGCCTTCAAAACTTGCCCATTCTACCTTATATATATATCTTGAATCTCTCCACTTGTCTCTAGGTCAACTGACATTTTCCTAATGTAGGTAATAATACATACTTTTTACTGGAGTATTGTAATAGTTCCTAATTGCCCTCTCTTTATCTAGTATACTCACCATAATCCACGTTCTTAACAACTGGAGAATATACTTCCACCTTCCCAAGATGTCTCAGTGTCTCAGCCCATTCTGGGATTAGGCTCAGGCTTGAGGTCTAGAATCTTGATATTCCAATCAGTTCCAGGTAAGGATGAGACAAATATGGTTTCTTTCAATTTGAAAATCTGTGAACTAAAGAGATAAGTTAGTTGCCTCCCATACACCCAATAAGAGTGGCGAGACAGGGACAGAATAGCCATAACAGATAGTCCTATTCAGTAGGGTACTGGATGGCAGAGATGATGAGAGAGAACAGGAGAAATGTAGCAGTCACTAGTCCCAAGCAAATTCTGAGATGTAGATAAGCAAATATCTCTAGCTCTAGCTAGGTTGCCATTTGACTTCCTGGGAGTGGGTTTCTGTGGCTCTTGGCTCCTTCATCTGGGCTTTTAGCTTCATGACTTGAGTCACTTTCTCTTTTTTATTAGAAATGGTCCATGCTTGCTGGGGAGTAGTTTCTCCTTCTGATTCCTTTCCAGGAAGGTTGTGAATACTGGTTGTCTCTCCAATCAGGCTTTCTGTGTGAAAAGCCCTGGTATCTTCTGCTCGCAACTGGAATCATTCTTTATAGTGTGCCAGAAGTTGTTCCTGGTGTACTGGGACATGCATTCTGGTGGGTGCTTGGAGGAGAGTATGGAGGGATTAGCAACAGACTTGGATGAAGCAATCTGGGGAAGTGTCACATGATGTATGTACCTGTTCATCTGTGAATACTTTCTCCTTTCCTTGGCATTGGCTTCCTGGAAAGGTCTTCCTGGTATTAGTGGAGGAGGTCGTTGTTTTTCTCAGGCAAACTACTGAAAGTAATAATATTAAACCAATACAAGGCAAAATAGCAAAAAGCCCTCTTTCCCATTCAGTCATTTTAAAAGTTAATTCACCAAAAGGAGTAAAGTTTGGTCAGAGTAATTTCCACCAAGGAAAAAAAAAAGATTGTATTTTTAGGCTACTTTACTCAGTTAATCTAATGAATCATTTCATTAATATTGACTGTTCTTCCGGCCAAAGAGCAGAATTGAAAGAAACATTTTACTGGTTGAAGCCACGTGTGAGCTTTTCTAAGTCCCCTGACCATTTGAAAGTTTAAAAGGTCCACAACTTTCCAATTGTTAGCCTTAGGGTAAATGGAAACTTAAAATGGTCTGGGATTACCTTGATTATGAGAGTGAAAGTAGCCTTCAGATTTATTTCCCTGAAATTGCATTCCTGCAAAAAAAAATACTAATAGATAATTACTAACAAGCCTGGTCTTTAATAATGCACTTACCTTGTTCTGAGAAGTATGTGAATTATAGATCAGGTGTCTCTCTGGGTAAGGCTGAACCACTTCTCACATATAATCTCGTTTTTAAATCCTGTATTAACATTGTTTTCCTAAATCTACTTCAGAATCTTTATACTACTCAGAAAATAGAAATAATTCATATTTGCCCATATGTGTAGCAATAAATAGGAAGGATTGTACACCACAGACAATGTTTGCTTCCTTCAATGACAGTGTCCTGAACAAATGGAGTGTTAAATTATTTAGAAATACTTCTTCTCAGATTGGTAGTATTTGTCTTTTTGTCAGAATATTGTCAAAGATGGGCACAATATGACTGAAATTATATATTTACTGAGAAAAGCACGATTTGTACTTGTTTTCAAGTGAGGGAATTATAAATTCAATACTTTGCTACCCTTCTATGTAGAATTTCTGTCAGAAGTAAGCATTTACTCTATTCACATTATCATAGTTGAAACTGGAATTCTGGTTTTATTTTTCAAACACTGATTTGAAAAAAAAAAATCATTATCTCTTCTGCTTTAGAGGAGATTTTGAGCACAGTATCTGTGATGGTTTGTATTGTGTCAGCTTGGTTACACTGGAATGATGTTTCTCCAAACCCTCACCCTTCTGTGGTCCTGGGTTGTGTGAGACTTGGAAGGTGGAAGTGAATTAGTAGTTGTTAGTGTCTGAAGGCCAGTGTTGTGAGAGGCAGTCAAAAAACCCAGATGAGAGGCAGGTTCAAGTGTGTCCTCACTCTCCCCAGGTTATCACTCCTGCTTGCTGGCCCTGCTGCCCAGCCATGGCCTTCAGGCCCCATAACTGGACCTTGGGCTGCTGACTAACAGAAGCAGTAGCTACACAAAGGCAACAGCTTTCCATAGACAACTACCCCAGCAACATTACATGGCCCCATGTCCACAGCTATATGTGCCTTTCTCCCTAGATTCCTTTGCAGGCTCCAATTTGTCCACCTGCACCAGGGGTTTGGCAGTTGCCAGCTCTGATAACAAAGCTGTTTGTGGGTAGATTAAATCCTTGAGAAATAGCATGCGGGGATTACCTGGGAATATTAGGAGTATCTGTTTTAATTAGTAAGATCTGGTAAGTGTTTATCTAAAACTGTAGCAACCACTAAACAGTGTGACTTAAGAAAAAATTTTTTTTAATTTTATATAATTTTAATTTACATTACAACACCAAAGTAGTATAAAATATTTTTCTATTAAACCAACTTTATTGATTTGGTAGAACTTACATTTCACATTGCATAAGATGTTATTGCCTTATTGTTAACGTGCAGATTGACTGCATGCATCTAGTCATTGTTAATAGATTGATTCAGATTGAACGCATTTTACATTTTAAATGAAGGCTTACTACTGATGCAACATTGAGTGAAAATGCTACCACCAGAATAGTAAACAGAAAACAAGAGATTAGTAGTCACGTTACAAATTTCATGAGGAATGGAATTGCATTTCAGTAGGGCACAGAAGAACAAAAAAGCGCTTTTATTGTTATGTAAATTTCCTTAAAAGGTAAAAATAGTGGGCAGTGTTTTGTGGACGAAGTGTACAACATGAGACATTTTCAACAAATTTATACTAAATTTGATAAGTATTTTTTCTAACAAAAAGTCATTGAGTTTAGCCACTTGAAATAATATTTTAAAAGAACAGACAAAACGAACTGATGAATTGGTTAGAATTGGAATTAAAAGACTAACAAAAAATTTTTAATGATTTTTCAAAAGAACTAAGCTTGTAAATAAGCTAGGTTTTTTTTTTAAATAAACCATTTTTACATGGAGAAATGGCAAAAATGATTAATAATTTCACCTTTTAATTTTTACTTTTTAAAAATATGGCTACCAATTAAAAATTATATATGTGACTTGTATTTTATTTCTCTTAGTGCTGATTCAGAGTATATGGAGACTTGAGGTAAAGTCTCATTCAAATGAATCTGAGAGGCCAGAAAAGCTTCCACTTCAGCTTTCCAGATCTTTCCATTTCCAGGAGACCTTTGCAAAGTACATTTTAGTTTTTACTACATAATTCATAAAAATTTGATATTTTACTGTTAAAATTACTGGCTACTTGTGCCTGTATGCTTTAGTAAATATCCGTGTATTTAAAAATATTTCTTCAGAAACGTAGACAATAAAGAGGAAAAAACAACGAGGAAAAAACAACCAGTTAAAATTACTGGCTACTTGTGCCTGTATGAATTAGTAAATATCCATGTATTTAAAAATATTTCTTCAGAAACTTAGAAAATAGAGAGGAAAAAACAATAACATTTTAATATTAGTATTAAATGCTGATACCATCATTGTTAGCATATCAATAGCTTTTCTTTTACAACACAAAAATCTCATTTGAAATAAGTAAAAACATAAGTGAACACGTGAAAAAGACTATTGGAAACAAAACCTTTTTAAGAACAGTAAACATGACATTATGTAATTAAAAATACAGGAAAGCATACAGTTTTGCCAACGAATATTACATTCACAAGTTTTTAGTGGTAAATATTTGGTAGAATAAGAGATGGGACATATCAGCATACCCATATTATTTGGAGGTAGTTCTTGATAACCATGCTGTTTATAGCTAATTATTTTTGTATAGTCAGAATAATATTTGGTATAATATTAGGTTACATTGCTGCATTTGAACTATCGATTTAGAGTTTAATTATCTTGCCCGTTGAATAACCAATCTTGGATTTTTCTTTTGCTGTGCAATTTCATTTGTGCCATTTCTAACCATATTGTATTGTTTTTAGAATGACTTTCTTCTTCAAATAACAAGTAGCCAAACTCCTTGCAAAATGTATAGTGCTCTATCAATATAAAGGTTGGGTTACCAGGTTTGGCAGCCAACACAATTTAATGAGTAAACACTCTGCAGAAACTTAGACCTGCTTAACCCCTTCAGGCAATTTTAAGTATTTTAATTCTGCCAGAAATGTAACCTACTGTTTTAATGAATAGTCAGAAAATATCCTTAATACTTGTGGATATTGATTCCAGCTGGAGATGCCTGTCACCTGAGTTGACATTTAATATCTTTTCAAGGGATTCTCTTGAATTGGAAATAAAAGAAAAAAAAAAGAACTAAACTTGCTTTATCATTCTTGAAAGTATTTATCAAATTGAAAGAACCTCAGATTTTAAAAAGTAAACCACCTTAGGGAAAAAGCATAAATGTCATTGCTGCCTAACTAGGTTTTAGGAGTCCAGAAGTCGGAGGGCGCCTTTATAGACAAAGCCTGATTCTGAAATAGTTTTGATTCCTGTATCTCAGAATATATCAGTCCTATTTTTACAGTGTATGTGGTCATGGAAGTTATCAGCATATTAAAATGTATTCCACATGGATAATTTTTCTGCCATTCTTCTCATTTCATACTCCTAACCTTGTAAAGTAGGAAAAGAAATTTAAAAGGGGCATGTCATTCAGAATAATATATTTATGCTACTTGGCTAAATATCAAGCTATGGAATGTGAAGGACATGGAAATTCCAGGATGGCAGCATAAGGTGCTTGATGAACCCTTCCCCCAGCAAAACAACAATAATTTAAAGTCCCTGGAAATTGTCCTAAAGCCATAGAGTGAATGAAACAGTGAGAGGCTGTGGCATTTGAGCCACGAGGTTGTGTCCATTTAACTTCCACCCCCAGCTCCATGTTACAGAGGTGCTACCCCAGGTGTTCTTCTCTGGGCAGCTGCAACCAAGAAGAGAGGGGCTCCCTCTCCTCCAGCCTCCCAGTCTCGGGCCATGGTTTCTACATCTCACTGTCATCCTAGTCCACTGTTGCAGAAGTTCTCTTCCAAGCGGATGTGGCTTAGAGAAATAGATCTTCCTTTCCCTACTCAGTACCTACTCATAAAGATGAAGCTCAACCCCAAATGCAACACGTTGAAACTACTGGGACCCCTATCACCTTTGCCCCAACATACTTATAGGGTGAAAGTTCCATGTCAGTGGGGCAAGCTAAGAAAATAGCGGCAGCCACCCTGCCCTTCCACTCATCACAACTCATAGAGCAGGATGTACTCTTGAAAAAGTATGTCCCTTCCCCAGCTCTGGTGAAATAGTACAGGGGTACCACCCAGGAGGAAGGGCAGGCCGTAAAGACAAGGAGCTCTACATCTCTTCCTCAGGAAACTGCCTTTATTTGGAACAGAGCATAGAGAATTCTATGACTTAAGAGCATTTTTAAAAATTATGGAGATCTTGGCAGAGAGCAATTTAAAAAGGCTGGTAGCTCTATGAAATATGCAAAATGGCAGAGCAACCAAAGGTTTAATAGAGAGTGACAGAGAAAAAGATAACCAAAAAGAGCCCTCTTGGGATCATAGTCAATTCTTGGGGGCAGGAAGATTGTGCACATGTGCTTTCAGAAACAATCAGAGATCCCAGCACTCTGGGAGGCCTAGGCGGGCGGATCGCAAGGTCAGGAGATCAAGACCATCCTGGCTAACACAGTGAAACCCCGTCTTTACTAAAAAATACAAAAAATTAGCCGGGCATAGTGGCGGGCACCTGTAGTCCCAGCTACTCGGTAGGCTGAGGCAGGAGAATGGCGTGAACCCAGGAGGCGGAGCTTGCAGTGAGTCGAGATCGCGCCACTACACTCCAGCACTCTAGCCTGGGCTGTCGCCCATGTCTCAAAAAGAAACAATCAGAGCAGGATATGGAAAGACTTGAAGCATCCCCACAAAGTGCACAGGCCCATCAACACAAGGCAGAGCCTGCACTGCCATAGGGGCTTAAGAACAGCCTCTGATCAAACACAAATCAAACAATAACATGCTCTAACCTGGGAGCTGTTCCTAGGAGGATAAATATAAAATAGAATCACACTAATTCCAGACAGTCTGTGTGACTGTATATGCCCAAAGCTACTTTCTTCTTGAGAAAGTTTGGAAAGATAACTTTCAAGCTACTTGTCTGTGGCAAAAACACAGGGCAACAAATATAAACTCCCTGAACTCTGATAGCAGCCTCCAGGCCACCAGCCCTTGATGAGTAAGTGGCTTATGCAAACCCAAGGATGATCCCTAGGGAATGAGGCCAAGAGCTAAAACAAGGGAAAGAAATCTGTGCGGGACATCAGAGGCTGCACACTTGGAGGGAATTAGAATTTGCAGAATTAGTTTAATTAAGTAATTAATCAAATAAGCAAAGGACCCGGCAAACAAGAAGAACAACCCCCCCCTCCACAGTATTCAGTATCCAGATTTGCTAAAAATATACCCAAAATGTCTAGCTTTCAATAAAAAATTTATCAGATATGCAAAGAAACAGGAAAATGTAACCCAAACACAGGAAAAAGTAGCAGGCAATAAAAACTGCCTTTGAAGATATCCTGATGGTAGGATGGCGAATTTAGCAGACAAAGACTTCAAAAAAGCTATTATAAAGATATTCAAAGACTAAAAGAAGTCATGTTTATGAATTAAAGGAACGTCTGATGATGATGCCTTATTAAATGGAGAATATCAATAAAGAGAAAAAATACTTAAAAGAAACAAATTGAATTTTGGAGTTGAAAAGTAAAAAAAGAAAAAACCCAAATGAAAAATTTTAGCTGGCAGAGGAAAGAATCAGCAAACTGAAGATAGATCAATAGAAATTAGGCAATCTGAAGAACAGAGAGGAAAAATAATTACACGAAAAACTTAAGGAAATAAAGGACACTATTAAGCACACACACACACACACACACACACACACACACACAAATATGTGTAATGAGTGTACCAGAGGTAAGAGGAAAAGGATAGAAAAAAATATCAAAAAATTATGGCTGGAAATTCCCTAAATATGAAGAAAAACATTAATTTTCACTTCCAAGAAGCTCAACAAAATCTAAGTAGGACAGATGGAAAGAGATAGACAACCGGACACATTATTGTCAAAATGTTGAAAGATAGATGCAAATCTTGAAAGCACCAAGAGGAAAATAACTCATCATGTACAAGGGAAGTCCAGTAACATGAAGAATTAACTTCTCAAAAACAATGAAGGTCAAAGGCATTGCAAGTGATAACCAAAGTGCCGAAAGTAAGAAAAAAATCAAATAGAAAGATAATGAGAAGGGTTGGTGAGGATGTTGGGAAACTGACACTCTCATACTTTGCTGATGGGAAGGTAAATGCAGCTGCTTTGGGAAACATTTCAGCAGTTTCTTTGCCTGTTAGACAGATACCATATGACCTAGCAGTTCTACTCAGCTATGTATATTCAAGAGAACGAAAACATAGATCCACACAAACCTTGTATGTAACTGTTCATAATAGCATTATTCATAATATCCAAAAAGTGTAAATTACTCATGTATCTATCAACTGATGACTGGATAAAGTGTGTTAAATCCATAAAATAGGCTATTATTTGCCTATTCAGAGGAAAAGTACTGATGTATGCTAAACACAGATGAATTTTGGAAATATTATGCTAAGCATATTGTATTATTTCGTTTATAGGATATGTCCAGAATATGCAACTTTATTGATAGAAATAAGAATATTCACTGCCTAGCACTGGGGGTGAGGGTGGGCAAATGTGGAGTGACAGCTAAAGGGCAGGAGGCTAGGGAGAAAGAAAATCGTTTTTTTTGTTGTTGTTTTGAGATGGAGTCTCGCTCTGTCGTCCAGGTTGGAGTGCAGTGGCACTATCTTGGCTCACTGTAACCTCTGCCTCCTGGGTTCAAGTGATACTCCTGCCTCAGCCTCCTGAGTAGCTGGGATTACAGGTGTGTGCCACCACACCTGGCTAATTTTTGTATTTTTAGTAGAGACGGGGTTTCACCATGTTCGTCAGGCTGGTCTCGAACTCCGTACCTCGTGATCCACCTGCCTTAGCCTTCTAAAGTGCTGGGATTACAGGCGTGAGCCACTGCGCCTGGCTAGAAAATGTTTTAGGGTCAGATTTTGTCGTAATGGTTACACAATCCTATGAATATACTAAAAATGTTTGAATTTTACATGTCAAATGAGTGAATTGTATAGTATGTTCACTATATCTCAATAAAGCTGTTTTTTAAAAAACAATTGTGATCTGTGACGGCAATGGTATAGATCTGTTTAAAATTCACTTCTCTTTTCCATAGTTCTTAATTATGTCCCTTGTATCCTATTTTTGTACCTCACTCCTGAGATACTCAACAGATAAAATTGATCACTACTTTGACTACTACTGTTTATCATAGCAGATAAAATTGAACTATTTTTATAAAAGGACATTTTCAATATATTGTCTGCTTGGTTATCTATGTGCATTGAAAAAAGTCTAGCTTTATGTACATGATAGTCATGAAACTGATACTCAGGAAAATTTGTATTTCCCATTTCTTTGGCTAGCTACAAACCAGATGTAATAATCTTATTACTTATTCCATAGCTCCCATAAAATACATGTTTCCTCCCTTTTCAGAGGTAGACTCTGCTAGTGTTCAACATTTATGCATCACTTTGCTTTTAAATGGCCTATCTTTAGTGGTCTCCCCGAACAGCCATTATCAGGATCAGTGTTTATGAAATGCCTGCTACTGTTCACCTTGCTAGTGATCTTTGAGTCTGTTAAGAGGGAGGAACAAATTAGTTTTGCAGATATTTTTCCTGCATACCGAGGTCCCAAAATAATATTGTGGGAGTCCTGGGATTAGCACTCAGTTCTCTGATCTCAACCATAGTTTACTCACTTATATCATTTCCCTGTAGGAAATGGTAAGCAGAAATATCTCACTGCACCTCCAGTCTGCAATGTGTTTGTTGAGCTCTGCATATTTTAGCAAACTCTGAGGGTTACAGCTCTATAGGTAAAGTCATGCTACCCCTAGACCTACATTTCAACTGCTTTGCCATCTGGAGCACTCCATCTGGAGTTCCTTTTTACCAGTTTTTTTCATTCCATGCTGTTCTACTAATTCTTCCCTCTTTCGTGTCTTTGCTATGTGGTGGGCTCCACTGCTTGTAACTTGAGGAAAACAAGCAAACATTATTTTTACTTTCTGGGAGGGTGATGGAGAGGTTGTTAACTATTAAAGTTTATGTTTTATTTTGCATACCTGAATTTTACAAAGTAATAATAAACCAGTTCCAAGCCAGCTGTTGTTAGGACATTTTCCATATCTATAAATCATGAATGTTTCAAAACTGGTGTCATTCTTCTTGTTAGAGACTGAGGATAAGAGTAGGTATGAAATTTTGTGAGCACAGGTGATATTTTCCTCATCCTTATTTTCCACATGATTGGAAGAAAAGAGACTGAAAGAAAATCCTATGTACTAACCAAATTGTTTCCTTAATGTCTCTGAAAATGTACATGCATTTTCAAACATGTTGAAGAAATAAAAGATGACCACATCTCCATAGCAACTCCTTTATAATATTAATATTCTTTCCTTGTTCCTCTTCCCAACATGTATGTACCCATGGAAAGCCTCATATAAGATGCAAAATTGCTTAGGTTTTAAAAAAATTTTTCAGATTAAAAAAAATCCAACCTTGCTTTTTGTTAATAGCTGCATAGATGTTAGATTTTCAAAATGACAAGTGGAAGATTTTCCCATTCACTCACATTAGGCCAACCATATTTACTGTATCAACAGTATGAATTTCCAGTATGTCAACAGGTTATTTTAAAGAAGGTCTTTCATGAGATTTCTCTCTCTGCAGACTATGAATCATGCAAATTAACCCATCACTAGAGATATCTGAGAGTGTGTGTGTACATATATTTTCTGTGTAATAAATTGAGGCTATAAAACTGTTCTGTCCCCAAAAAGGAAACTACAGCATTCTGTGACTGTGTGTGTTTGAGTATGTATTGCTTGGAGGAAAAAATAAACAGGTATCAGCAACCAGAAATAGAAAGCTATATGCTTACATCACGGATAAAATAACCCATAAACCATTCCTGATTCAGCACCCGATATCTTGCTAGCTACACACGGTTAAAATGTCTCCATATACCTAAAGTTGTCTACCCTGGAAATATCAAACTTCTGTCTACCATAGATAAAATTATCAGGCAACATTTATTATTTTTTCAGATTTTTTATGACATTTATTACAATCCAAAATTATTCATTTGTTGTCTCTCATTGCCTTCCCAAACCAGAATGTAAATTTCGCAGGAAAAGGGACCATATCTGTTTTGCTCATCTCCATGTCCCTAACACCTTGTACCTGTCATACCACAAATGCTTAATAAATATGCAAATAAATATGCACTGTGAAAATATTGTATGCATTTGGAGAGAGATTGTAGGCTTAGTCCATTATATATTAAAAAATAATTTATTAATGAAATCCCTTTCCCCCAATTTTTCCTCTCAGAATGTTTTTAATGTTAATTACTCTTAATCTGTAATTCACTAAGTTTATAAGTTCTTCTCAGATTTAAGACTTTTTGAGACACACACAGACATACACCCTGCAAGTGTAATTTTGGTAAAAGAATCACTGATATTGAAGCACAGGGTTTCAAACATATATTTTCAAAACCTCCATCATCTTTCCAGTTTTAAAATTTCCTCCTAAGGTCTTATAATCGTTATTTTATTCAGACTGACTTAAACTTCCTAATTGTAAAGATGTCTACATGTATTTCTACATAGGCTTTAATCTGATATAAAGTTTCTGATTCTCCCTCCCTATCCATCCCTCTCCAATTCTCTCTCTTTTTCTCCTTCTTTCTCCTCCCCATTATGGTTACATTAGAATTAGAATATTGCTCTCTTTTTTGCTGTTTTTTAAACTTTTTTTCTTCACTGCTTCATAAGAGCAGAGGAAGAAGGTAGAATTACAGACCCATTTAATTTGCAGTTTATTAATGGCTTCCCTTACAGATGTAGGTGACAGAAAATTTGGAGGAGTTTGAGAATAACATATATGGATAAAAATGCACTATTTGACCATCATGCTCATAAGAGTCTTATGCTTATAGAGAATAGATTATTTGGTTTAATTGTTTATACCACTGTCCACTCCAAGGGAGCTCTGTTTGGGCAGTGGCTGGGAACCATTCACACCAGTGATTAGTTTACCACTTGTGTTCCTTCAGGTCGGAACCAAATTGCTGTCTACCAACTGTCAGGGGAAAACGTGCCAGAATAGGTAGGTTTTCCATTTCTCCACCTGGCTGGCTTACCAGTTGGATGAGTAAAGGATAAATGGTGAAGACCATTCAGAGGGGATTAGAGGATAGAAGAGATGACACTTGTGAAAAGGCGTTGCACCTCTTAGCACACAGATGGGGTATATGTATTTAGGTTTTGACATTATTTCTCCCTGTTCAAACCTGCTGTTGTATCTGAGAAGGGTTATTTATCCAATGCTTTGTACTTTAAATTTCCACTAGTGTCTCTAAAATTTATTAATGGTGGATCTCTTCCTTGACTGTGCATTACAATCATTGGGAAGCTTTTACAATATAATGCCTGAGTCCCAATAAAGATAAATTGTATCTCTGGGGTAAGGATCTAGATATTGGAATATTCTTTGAAAGGCTTCCCCAAATGACTCTGATATGGAGTCAATATTGAGTCCTGCAGTTATGATATGGGAATAATCTAAGTTTACTTTGCCTATATGAAGAAAATAATTCTCTCTCTGATGATATCCAGTTACTATATGAAGACTAAGAATATACCAAAGGAGGATCAAGATGATTGCCAGTTACAGAGAACTCAAGCAAGTTGGATAGCTTGAAACTGCAATGGCATTAATCAGTTGATTTATCATGCTTGCATGCAAGTAGGCATTGATTCATTCAATACAGATTTGTTAATGGTCACAGTTTACAGTACTTGACATGGGTGAATAAGAGAGGAATAGATACAATACACTTGACTTTAATATCACATTAAAGTAATGAAGATAGATATGTAAACAATTACAGAATCTACTTAATGATATAATTATGTCTAAAATATATAAGCAGCACATAAAAGGAGTGATTAATTCTGTCTTCAGGGAAAGGAAGAGGAGAAAAGAAGCTTCTTTTAGGTGGTAGTGGTTATGCTGAGTTTTGAAAATGAATATTAATTTCTAGGCATTCCAGTGAATGTGGTCGGAAAAGTCATTTCAGGAAGAGGGGGAAGCATGTGAAAGGGCACAGATCATGATATATTTAGGGATCTAAATTATTTTTTTGCCATTGCAGAACCAAGAGTTATTGAAGTGGTGGGAGATGGATAGATAAATTATATAAGACCTAACATTCCATATTAAAGAATTTGAACTTTAAAGAATCAGTAAACATCTTAACTCCAGGTGAAAGACATGATAGGACTTACAAATTGCTGGCAGTTTTGATGTATTTTGAGAAGGAGTGAGATAAGAAGTGGTGAAAAGTAGTTAGAAAGCTGTTTCAACAGTCTGACTAAAAGTCGATGAGGTTTTGAATAATGCAAATTTTCAAAGTAAAAATAATTTTTTATAAGAATCACTCAAGATTTGTATATAACAGATGAAAGAAAGAAACCTAAGGTGAGTCAGTCTTCTCTCCCCTTCCTCCCTTCCTTTCTTTCTCCCTTCCTTCCTTCCTTCCTCCCTTCCTTTCTTTCTCCCTTCCTTCCTTTCTTTCTTTCTTTTTCTTTCTTTCTTTCTTTTCTTTCTTTTCTTTCTTTTCTTCCTTTCTTTCTGTCTTCCTTTCTTTCTCTCTTTCTTTCCTTCCTTCCTTTCTTCCTTTCTTTTTCTCTTTTTCTTTCCTTTCCTCTTTCCTTTTCCTTTTTCCTTTCCTTTTCCTTTTCGCCCTGCCCTGCCCTGCCCTGCCCTGCCCTGCGTCTTTCTCTCTTTCTCTTTCTTTCTTTTTCTCAATTGTAGTAGGAACACTTAACATGAAATCTACCCTCAACAAATTTTACAATCTAAAATTGGTATTGTTAATTATAGGCATAGTCTTGTACAGCAGATCTCTAGAATTTATTCATCTTATGCAACTGAAAGTTTATACTAGTTGAACAGCAACTGCCCATTTCTCACTCCTTTCAGCCCTGGAAACCACCATTCTACTCTATTTTTCCGTGTTTGTGACTATTTTATATACCTCATGTAAGTGGAATTATGCAATATTTGTCCTGCTGTGATTGGCTTATTTCACTTAGCATATTAATGTCCTCCAGGTTCATGAATATTGTCATGTGTGGCAGAATTTCTCTTTTAATTTAATTTATTTTTTATTATACTTCAAGTTCTGGGATACATGTGCAGAATGTGCAGGCTTGTTACATAAGTATACATGTGCCATGGTGGTTTGCTGCATCTATCAACCTGTCATCTACATTAGGTATTTCTCCTAATGCTATCCCTCCCCTTGCCCCCCACCCCCCAACAGGCCCCAGTGTGTGATGTTCCCCTCCCTGTGTCCGATGTTCCCCTCCCTGTGTCCATGTGTTCTCATTGTTCAACTCCCACTTATGAGTGAGAACATGCAGTGTTTGGTTTTCTGTTCCTGTGTTAGTTTGCTGAGAATGATGGTTTCCAGCTTCATCCATGTCCCTGCAAAGGACATGAACTCATTCCTTTTTATGGCTGCATAGTATTCCATGGTGTATATGTGCCACATTTTCTTTATCCAGTCTATCATTGATGGACATTTGGGTTGGTTCCAAATCTTTGCTATTGTGAATAATGCTGCAATAAATATATGTGTGCATGTGACTTTATAGTAGAATGATTTATAATCCTTTGGGTATATACCCAGTAATGGGATTGCTGGGTCAAATGGTATTTCTAGTTCTAGGTCCTTGAGGAATCGCCACACTGTTTTCCGCAATGGTTGAACTAATTTACACTCCCACCAACAGTGTAAAAGTGTTTCTGTTTCTCCATATCCTCACCAGCATCTGTTGTTTCCTGACTTTTTAATGATCAACATTCTAACTGGTGGGATATGATATCTCATTGTGGTTTTGATTTGCATTTCTCTAATGACCAGTGATGATGAGCTTTTTTTCATATGTTTGTGGGCTGCATAAATGTCTTCTTTTGAGAAATGTCTGTTCATATCCTTTGCCCACTTTTTTATGGTTTTGTTTTTTTTTTTTGTAAATTTGTTTAAGTTTCTTCTAGATTCTGGATATTAGCCCTTTGTCAGATGGATAGATTGCACAATTTTTCTCCTATTATGTAGGTTGCCTGTTCACTCTGATGATAGTTTCTTTTGCTGTGCAGAAGCTCTTTGGCTTGATTAGATCTCGTTTGTGAATTTTGGCTTTTGTTGCAAGTATTTTTGATGTTTTAGTCATGAAGTCTGTGCCCATGCCTGTGTCCTGAATGGTATTGCCTAGGTTTTCTTCTAGGGTTTTCATAGTTTTAGGTCTTACGTTTAAGTCCTTAATCCATCTTGAGTTAATTTTTTTATAAGATGTAAGGAAGGGGTCCAGTTTCAGTTTAATGCATACGGCTAGCCAGTTTTCCCAGCACCATTTATTAAATAGGGAATCATTTCCCCGTTGCTTGTTTTTCTCAGGTTGGTCAAAAATCAGATGGTTGTAGAGTGTGGTGTTATTTCTGAGGCCTCTGTTCTGTTTCGGTACCGGTACCATGCTGTTTTGGTTACTGTAGCCTTGTAGTATAGTTTGAAGTCAGGTATCATGATGCGTCCAGCTTTGTTCTTTTTGCTTAGAGGCTATACAGACTCTTTTTTGGTTCCATATGAAATTTTAGGTAGTTTTTTCTAATTGTGTGATGAAAGTCAATGGTTGCTTAATGAGAATAGCATTGAATCTATAAATTATTTTGGGCAGTATGGCCATTTTCATGATATTGATTCTTCCTATCCATGAGCATGGAATGTTTTTCCATTTGTTTGTGTCCTCTCTTATTTCCTTGTGCAGTGGTTTGTAGTTTTCCTTTAAGAGGTCCTTCACTTCCCATGTAAGTTGTATTCCTAGATATTTTATTCTCTTTGCAGCAGTTGTGAATGGGAGTTCACTCCTGATTTGGCTCTTTGTCTGTTACTGGTGTATAGGAATGCTTGTGATTTTTGCACACTGATTTTGTATCCTGAGACTTTGCTGAAGTTGTTTATCAGCTTAAGGAGTTTCTGGGCTGAGACGACGGCGTTTTCAAAATGTACAATTATGTCTTCTGCAAACAGGGACAATTTGACTTCCTCTCTTCCTGTTTGAATACCCTTTATTTCCTTCTCTTGCCTCATTGCCCTGGCCAGAACTTGCAATACTATGTTGAATAGGAGTGGTGAGAGAGGGCACCCTTGTGTAGTGCTGGTTTTCAAAGGGAATGCTTCCAGCTTTTGCCCATTCAGTATGATATTGGCTGTGGGTTTGTCATAAATAACTCTTATTATTTTGAGATACATTCCATCAATACCTAGTTTATTGTAATATTTTTAGAATGAAGGGGTGATTTTTATCAAAGGCCTTTTCTGCATCTATTGAGATAATCATGTGGTTTTTGTCATTGGTTCTGTTTATGTGATGGATTATGTTTATTAATCTGAGTATGTTGAACCAGACTTTCATTCCAGGGATGAAGCCCACTTGATCATGGTGGATAAGCTTTTTGATGTGCTGCTGGATTTGCTTTGCCAGTATTTTATTGAGGATTTTTACATCGATGTTCATCAGGGATATTGGCCTGAAATTTTCTTTTGTTGTATCTCTGCCAGGTTTTGGTATCAGGATGATGCTGGCCTCATAAAATGAGTTAGGGAGGAGTTCCTCTTTTTCTACTGTTTGGATTAGTTTCAGAAGGAATGGTACCAGCTCCTCTTTGTACATCTGGTAGAATTCGGTTGTGAATCCTTCTGGTCCTGGGCTTTATTTTGTTGGTAGACTTATTAATTACTGCCTCAATTTCGGAACTTGTTATTGGTCTATTTAGGGATTTGACTTCTTCCTGGTTTAGTTTTGGGAGGGTGTATGTATCCAAGAATTTATCCATTTCTTCTAGATTTTCTAGTTTATTTGTGTAGAGGTGTTTATAGTATTCTCTGATGGTAGTTTGTATTTCCGTGGGATCGGTGGTGATATCCCCTTTATCATTCTTTTATTGTGTCTATTTGATTCTTTTCTATTTTCTTCTTTATTAGTATCTTCTTTATTGGTATCTATTTTGTTAATCTTTTCAAAAAACCAGCTCCTGGATTCATTCCTTATTTGAAGGGTTTTTCGTGTCTCTATCTCCTTCATTTCTGCTCTGATCTTAGTTATTTCTTGTCTTCTGCTAGCTTTTGAATGTGTTTGTGCTTGCTTCTCTAGTTCTTGTAATTGTGATGTTAGGGTGTTGATTAGATCTTCCCTGCTTTCTCCTGTGGGCATTTAGTGCTATAAATTTCCCTGTATACACTGCTTTAGTTGAGTCCTAGAGATTCTGGTACATTGTGTCTTTGTTCTCATTGGTTTCAAAGAACTTATTTATTTTTGCCTTAATTTTGTTATTTACCCAGTAGTCATTCAGGAGTAGATTGTTCAGTTTCCATGTAATTGTGTGGTTTTGAGTGAGTTTCTTAATCCTGAATTCTAATTTGATTGCACTGTGGTCTGAGAGTCTGTTTGTTATTATTTCCATTCTTTTGCATTTGTTGAGGAGTGTTTTACTTCCAATTATGTGGTCGGTTTTACATTAAAAGAGCTATGTGGTGCTGAGAAGAAAATATATTCTGTTGATTTGGGGTGTAGAGTTCTATAGATGTCTATTAGGTCCGCTTGGTCCAGAGTTTAGTTCAAGTCCTGAATGTCCTTGTTAATTTTCTGTCTCATTGATGTAATATTGACAGTGGGGTGTTATATTCTCCCATTATTATTTGTGGTAGTGTAAGCCTCTTTGTAGGTCTCTAAGAACTTGCTTTATGAATCTGGGTGCTCCTATATTGGATGCATATATATTTAGGATAGTTAACTTTTATTGTTGCATTGATCCCTTTACCATTATGTAATGCCCTTCTATGTCTTTTTTGATCTTTGTTGGTTTAAAGTCTGTTTTATCAGAGACTAGGATTTCAACCCCTGCTTTTTTTTTTTTTGCTTTCCATTTGCTTGGTAAATATTCCTCCATCCCTTTATTTCGAGCCTATGTGTGTCTTTACACATAAGATGGGTCTCTTGAATACAGCACACCGATGGGTCTTTACTCTTTATCCAATTTACCAGTCTGTGTCTTTTAATTGGGCATTTAGCCCATTTACATTTAAGGTTAATATTGTTATATGTGAATTTGATCCTGTCATTATGATGATAGCTGGTTATTTTGCCCGTTAGTTGATGCAGTTTCTTCATAGTGTTGATGGTCTTTACAATTTGGTATGTTTTTGCAGTGGCTGGTACCTATTGTTCCCTTCCATGTTTAGTGCTTCCTTCAGGAGCTCTTGTAAGGCATACCTGGTGGCAACAAAATCTCTCAGCATTTGCTTGTCTGTAAAGGATTTTATTTCTCCTTTGCTGATGAAACTTAGTTTGGCTGGATATGAAGTTCTGGGTAGAAAATTCTTTTCTTTAAGAATGTTGAATATTGGCCCCTATTCTCTTCTGGCTTGTAGGGTTTCTGCAGAGAGATCTACTGTTAGTCTGATGGGCTTCCCTTTGTGGGTAACGTGACCTTTCTCTCTGGCTGCCCTTCACATTGCTCCTTCATTTCAGCCTTCGTGAATCTGACGATTATGTGTCTTGGGGTTGCTTTCCTTGAGGAGTTTCTTTGTGGTGTTCTCTATTTCCTGAATTTGAATGTTGGCCTGTCTTGCTAGGTTGGGGAAGTTCTTCCTGAAATGTGTTTTCCAACTTGGTTTTATTCTCCCTGTCACTTTCAGGTACACCAATCAAACGTAGGTTTGGTCTTTTCACATAGTCCCATATTTCTTGGAGGCTTTGTTTGTTCCTTTTCATTGTTTTTTCCTCTAATCTTGTCTTCATGCTTTATTTCATTATGTTGATCTTCAATCTCTGATATCCTTTCTTCCGCTTGATCAATTAGGCTATTGTTACTCATGTATGCCTCACAAAGTTCTCATGTTGTGTTTTTCATCTCCATCAGGTCATTTGTGTTCTTCTCTAAACTGGTTATTCAAGTTAGCAGTTCCTGTAACCTTTTATCAAGGTTCTTAGCTTCCCTGCATTGGGTTAGAATATGCTCCTTTAGCTTGGAGGAGTTTGTTGTTACCCAATGGCTTCTGAAGCCTACTTCTGTCAGTTCGTCAAACTCATTCTCCATCCCGTTTTGTTCCCTTGCTGGCGAGGAATTGTGACTTTGGAGAAGAAGCAGCATTCTGATCTTTGGGATTTTCAGCATTTTTGTGCTGGTTTTTCCTCATCTTCGTGGATTTATCTACCTTTGGTCTTTGACGCTGGTGACCTTTGGTTGGAGTTTTTGCCTGGGCATCCTTTTTGTTGATGTTGATGTTATTGCTTTCTGTTTGTTAGTTTTCCTTCTAATATTCAGGCCCCTCTTCTTTTTTTATTTTTTTGAGATGGAGTGTTGCTCTGTCACCCAGATTGGAGTACAGTGGCGCGATCTCAGCTCACTGCAAGCTCTGCCTCCCAGGTTGAGGCCATTCTCCTGCCTCAGCCTCCCAAGTAGCTGGGACTACAGGCACCCACCACCATGCCTGGCTAATATTTGGTATTTTTAGTAGTGACGAGGTTTCACTGAGTTAGTCGGGATGGTCTCGATCTCCAGTCAGGCCTCTCTTCTGCAGGTCTGCTAGAGTTTGCTGGAGGTCCACTCCAGACCCTGTTTGCCCAGGTATCACCAGTGGAGGCTGCACAACAGCAAAGATTGTTGCCTGCTCCTTCCTTTGGAAGCTTTGTCCCAGAGGGGCACCCACCAGATGCCAGCCAGAACTCTCCTGTATGAGGTGTTTGTTGACCCCTGCTGGGAGGCATCTCCCAGTCAGGAGGCATGGGGATCAGGGACCCCTTTGAGGAGGCAGTCTGTCCCTTAGGAGAGCTCGAGTGCTGTGCTAGGAGATCCATTGCTCTCTTCCGAGTTGGCAGGCAGGAATGTTTAAATCTGCTGAAGCTGCACCCACAGCCACCCTTTCCCCCAGGTGCTCTGTTCCAGATAGATGGCAGTTTTATCAATAAGCCCCTTACTGAGGCTGCTGCCTTTCTTTCAGAGATGCCTTTGCCCAAAGAGGAGGAATCTAGAGAGGCAGTCTGGCTGCAGTGGCTTTGCTGCACTATAGTGGGTTCAGCCCAATTCAGACTTCCTGGTGGCTTTGTTTACAAGATGAGGGGAAAACCACCTACTCAAGCCTCAGTAATAGCGGACGCCCCTCCCCGCACCAAGCTCCAGCCTCCTAGTTTGACTTCAGACTGCTGTACTGGCAGTGAGAATTTCCAGCCGGTGCATCTTAGCTTGCTGGGCTCCATGGATTGGGACCTGCTGAGCAAGACCCCTTGGCTCCCTGGCTTCAGCCCCCTTTCCAGGGGAGTGAATGGTTCTGTCTCACTGGTGTTCCAGGTGCCACTGGGGTATGAAAAAAAACTCCTGCAGCTAGCTGTGTGTCTTCCCAAATGGTCACCCAGTTTTGTGTTTGAAACCCAGGGCCATGGTGGTATAGGCATCCGAGGGAGTCTCCTGGTCTGCATGTTGTGAAGACTGTGGGAAAAGCATAGTATCTGGGCCAGATAGCATCATATCTCATGACACAGTCCCTTATGGCTTCCTTTGGCTAAGGGAGGGAGTTCCCCAACCCATTGCACTTCCTGGGTGAGGCAACACCCCACCCTGCTTCTGCTCACCCTCCGTGGGCTGCACCCACTGTCTAACCAGTCCCAGTGAGATAAGCTGGGTACCTCAGTTGGAAATGCAGAAATCACCCACCTTCTGCATTGGTCTCGCTGGGAGCTGCAGTATGGAGCTGTTTCTATTCGGCCATCTTGTCAGCTGCCCCACAATTTCTCTTTTTAAAGGCTGAATAATATTCCATTGCATGTATAAACCACATTTTCTTTATCTATTCATGCATTGATCAATATTTAAGTTGTTTCCATATCTTGGTTATTGTGGACAATACAGTGAACATGGGAGTGTAGCTATCTCTTTGAGATACTGATTTCAGTTCTTTTGGATATACACATGGAACTGTGATTGCTGGATTATACAGTAGTTCTACTTTTAATTATTTGAGGAACTTCCGTACTATTTTTCAGAGTTGCTGAACCATGTTACATCTCCACCAGTAGTGTAGAAGGGTCTCAATTTCTTCACATCCTCAGCAACACTTGTTGCGTTTTGCTTTTCTAAGTAATAGCAATCCCAATATCCTAATGAGATGATAACTTATTGTGGCTTTAATTTGCATTTACCTGATAATTAGTGATGTCGAGAACCTATTTAGAAAAATGTCTATTTGTGTCATTTACCCAATTTTTAATCAGATTATTTGTTTTTTATATTTGCTATTGAGTTGTAAGAATTTCTTATATTAACCATTCATCAGATATGGTTTGCAAATATTTTCTCCATTCCATAGGTTACCTTTTCACTCTATTGACTGTTTCCTTTGCTGTGCAGAAGCATTTTGGTTTGATGCTGTCTCACTTGTTAATTTTGGCTTTTATATAAAGCTTGTGCTTTTGGTGTCATATCTAAGAAATTATTGCCAACTTCAGTGTCAGGAGTTTTTTCCCCTAGGTTTTATTCTAGGAATTTTACAGTTGCACATCTTACATTTAAATCTTTAATCCATTTTGAGTTGATTTTGTGTATGGTGTAACAGAAGCCTTCAATTTCATTCTTTTGCATGTGAATATCCAGTTTTGCAACATTTTTAATGGAGGAGACTCTCCTTTCCTCATTGTGTATTGTTAACAGCATCATAGATTAGTTGACTATATATGACTGGGTTTGTTTCTGGGCCATTCTGTTCAATTGGTCTTTGTGTCTGTTTTTATGTCAGTACCATATAATTTTTATTAATGCAGACTTGTAATAGTCCAAAATGTGGAAGTGTGACACCTTCAGCTTTGTTCTTGCTCAAATTTACTTTGTTATTTGGGAGTTTTTGTGGTTCCATATTAATTTTAAGATTGTTTTTTCTATGTCTGTAAAAACTGCTATTGAGATTTCTGATAGGGATTTCATCAAATCTGGAGACTGCTTTGGGTAGAATGGATATTTTAATAATATAAATTCTTCCCATCCGTGGATACAGGATACCGTCTCATTTATTTGTGTCTTATGTTAATTTCTTTTATCAGTGTTTTATAGTTTTCAGTATGTACGTCTTATTACCACCTTGGTTAGGTTTATTGGTTAAGTATTTTATTCTTTAGATGCTATTGTAAATGGGACTGTTTTCCTAATTTCCTTTCCAGATAGTTCATTGTTAGTGTCTAGAAATACAACTAGTTTTTATATGTTGGTTTGCATCCTGCAACTCTGCAACTTTACTGAACATTTTCTAGTTCTAACAGTTTTTTTTTTTTTGGTGTGATCTTTAGGGTTTTCTACATATAAAATCATGACATCTGCAAACAAAGGTAATTTTACCCCTTCCTTTTCTATTTCTTTCTTCCGTTTATTATTATTATTATTGCCTAATTATCCTGGCTAGGACTTTCAGTACTATGTTAACTGGATGTGGCAAGAGTGGGCATCCTTTTATTGTTTGTGATCTTAGAGAAAAAGCTTTCAATTTTTCACCATTGAGTAGTGGTGGCCTTTGATTATGTTGAGGTAAATTTTTTCTATACCTAGCTTGTTGAGAGTTTTCTTGATGAAAGGAAGTCAAATTTTATCAAATGCTTTTCTGCATCTATTGAGATAATGATGTGGGGTTTTTTTTGTTTGTTTTTTTGTTTGTTTGTTTTTGTTTTCTTAGATGGAGTTTTGCTCTTATTGCCCAGGCTGGAGTGCAATGGAGTGGTCTTGGCTCACTGCAACCTCCACCTCCTGGGTTCAAGTGATTCTCCTGCCTCAGCTTCCTATATACCTGGGATTACAAGCACTGCCACCACGCCTGGCTAATTTTTTGTATTTTTAGTAGAGACAGGGGTTCTCTATGTTGGCCAGGCTAGTCTTGAACTCCTGACCTCAGGTGCTCCACCCACCTCGGCCTCCCAAAGTGCTGGGATTACAGGTGTGAGCCACCATGCCCGGCCAATGATATGATTTTTATCCTTCATTCTGTTAATGTAGTGCATCACATTAATTGCATTGCTTATGTTGAGTCATCCTTGCATCCCAGGGGTAAATCCCATTTGACCATGGTATATGAGCTTTATAATGTGCTGTTGAATTTTATTTGCTTGCATTTTACTGAAGATTTTTGCATCTGTTCATCATGAACTGTAGTTTCCTTTTCTTGTAGTGTCTTCATCTGGTTTTGGTATCAGTATAATGCTGGCCTCGTAAAATGGGCTCGGAATTGTTTCCTCCTCTTCAGTTTTTAGAAAGAGTTTAAGAAACATTGGTGTTAATTCTTCTTTAAGTGTTTGCTGGAATTCACCAGTGCAGCCATCTGGTCCTGGGCTTTTATGTTTAGAGGTTTTGATTACTAATTCAATCTCATTATTTGTTATTGGTTTATTCAGATTTTCTATTTCTTCATGATTCAGTCTTGATAGGTTGCTTATTTCTAGGAATTCATCCATACCACGATATCCGATTTAGAGACATATCATTGTTCATATTAGATTTTATCATCCTGCTTATTTTTGTAGCATAAGTTATGATGTCCGCTCTTTCATTTCTGGTTTTATTTATTTGAGTTTTCTCGTGGTTTTTGTTTGTTTGTTTTTTTGTTAGTCTAGCTAAGTATTTGTCAATTTTACCTTAAAAAATCAACTGTGTTTTATTGGTTTTTTTTCTATTTTTTAATTCTCTATTTGTGAATTATTGGTATTTGATTTTGGAGCACTGGATGTATATGATGTCAAGACTAACCAAAATGCAGTAAGAAAAGAAATTTAAAAAATAAGTTTTTGTGATAGGGGATAAGATGATGAGTATAATTATTGCATATATTGATTTTGGGATTTCCAGAGAACATCAAGGACAAGATCTTTTATTAAGTATAGTTGGAAGTTCAAGAGACATGTCTGGTGCACAAATATTGGTGTTTTTATCTTGAAGTTTTTCAATCTGCAGAGGTAATTATTGAGGGCATTTTAATCAATTTTATTCACAGGATTCTTTGAAACAATTTCATCCTATCCTTAGGAATGTTCAGCCTATCTGTACAATGGGAGAAACATGTTAATACACTTAGCATGATGATTTTTATCAAGAGGTTCTTAGCATGATTTTACAAAGCACATATTAAACCTCACAATCTTATAGACCTATTCCAAATGTCTTGGGTGTTGTAGGTCTTAAAGATCCACTTTGAGACTACACCTTGTTTATGTAAAGGAAAAAATGTTCCTTATATCAATTTATAGCTTTCCTTCACTTTTCTTTCTTTTACTCTTTAAGTATTAAAAATTCCCTGGGAACACATTTTTCTAAATTTAATTTAAAGGATCCAGTTGAGTTTGTCGCTAAAGAGCAAATGGAGAATAAAAGAATTTTATCTTTTCTGCTCCTATTTTCTTATAGGCTTGTGTGCAAGCCTGACATCCATAACACTAGGCAAGTGTTTCAACAGAGTAAAAGTCTTGATCAACATAAGCCCCTGCCCTCTCCACAAACATATTTTCTTACATATGGGCTTATAACTTTAATCAGTGTTTTTTTTTTTTCTTCTCTGAACATCACTTGGCTGCCCAGGAATTTGATTAGCAAAATTCTAATAGCAAAACAATTAAACAATGGCAATTGCACTCAAATCTTAATCTCTGCTTGCTATGATGGGATATGGATTATATTTCTCTATTTAAGTGATTTTAAAACCACAGCCACTTTTTTGACCAATTATTCAGAAATATCGAGACCCAAATTCCTTCTGTGGTCTCTGCTGCCTCCGCCTTCCACTTCATCAGACCATTGGCAGTAGGGTTTATAATCCCATTTGGCATGAGTGTACCACATTGGTGCCAAGAGCAGCCCATTCCTCAAGTCCTTTCACTATTTTCCAACTTTGCCTAGATTCTTTTTACCTTGCCTTCATAGTAGCCATAGGTAGTTTTTTCTTTTGCTGATAACTGCCGGTGCCCCTCATTTGCATCCTGGTAAGATTGGGTTTGCCCATTTTGCGATGTTGATTCAGTAACCTGCCCCTTATCAGACTATGAAACAGGACTTAATCTTGTTTTTTGGAAAAAAATAAGACTCTCCTAGGATTTCCCCTGTAGTGTTGGGTATTATCTGTATTAGTTGTTAATACTATATGATATTTTGTAGTATCACAAATTGTGATCTGCAAACCAGTAGCATTGGCATCACTCAGGAGATTTTTAGACACACAGAATCTCAGACCCCACTGAAAAACCACTGAATCAGAATCTATATTTTAATAAGATCATTAGATTATTCATATGCACGTAAAATTTGAGAAGCACTGCCATGGTATGTGAGCACAGCTTTGCTAGTAGCTTTTGTTACTTTTCTGCTTTTTATCCTCTCTTGATGCTCTAAGAAAGTTATTCCTTCTCCTACCCATCTTTCAGTAAATTGAATATGTCGGGCAAGGTCTGTGGTTTCGCAGTCAGAGCTTGAATGATTCTATTCAAACTAAGAGGCTTGATCTGTATTTCCAAACACTTTTCTGTCTTCTTCACTGGTCTATTATATGGTCTTTAGCCTTGAATTGTGAGCAAACATCTCTTTTCCATCTATCTGCAATGTGGTCAGGAGGCTTAACAATACAGCCCTCTGCTTCTGAACTTTCCCACATCCTTTCTGGAGCACTTGATGATCATCATCAAACATTATTTACCTTAAGATTATGAAAGGTCTAAATATTAGTTATGGAAGGCTTTCTCAATATTGGCTGTTTGCTGCTTGTTGAATTTATCACTCATAAATTTCAGTGTAATATGTACATATTACGTAATTTTTAATATGTAAGTAGTCTTGGCCTAACTGTCTCCTGGAGCCTCAGGTGAAATACTCCTCCTCCAGCAATCACCGTGGATAATCGACTCCTTACTAGCCGAAGTGATTTCACCCATCTGACATCAATGGCATCTTGAGTCTGTGATATCTCTCATTACTTCTGGATTCTAATAAAATATTACACAGCAAGCCATGGATTTGCCTTTCAAGTAGCTGCCAAAAAGCCCAGATGATTCAACCTAAAACTGTGATGAAGTTAAATCCAGCTGAAGACAACTTTGACCGATGAAAGACAGAAGAAGAAAGTAGGTAGATAAATCACCTTTCACTTTCTCCAGTGGATGGAACTTTCCTAGGCACAATTCCACCATTCCTCCTTTCTATAGATTGCTCATGTGGCTAGGCAGGTATATCCGATGAGGTCTTATGAAGCAGAAGCCAGTGCATTCACATGTTGTATTTTTTCACTTCCTGTCCTTCTCTGCTTTGCTTTTTTGGGATTTCATCTTTAAATAAATGACTGTCCGTTAATCCTTGCCTCAGGCTCTGTGTTCTAGGAAACCAGAATAGTTCTAGGAAGCAAACCCTTAGGAAGAGAATTGGAGATGGACTGCTCATTTCTGTAAAATAAATAAGAACCCTTGTACTGGAGATAGTGGTGTGATACTAACTTCGGGTATCAAAATTATCACTATCACTATAGTTATCAGTGATAACTGATAGTTATCACTATAGTTAATAAGGAATAAGTGAAGTTGGAGGGAAGGAATGTAGAAATCAAGTACCTGCAGCATTTGATCATTATAGGAACAACGATAATCTCAAGGATAATAAAGTGGAGTAACTCCTTTTAATGGCACAGGATATTTTAAAAGGAAAATGATAGGTTTAGGCAGCTAATTACAAACTTAAAATTCACGTTCTACAGCCAGAGGACCTGTATGGCAGCTGTAAAGGAGATTTTTATTTCCTGCAGCCACAGGGCATACTTGCTGAACACCAGGCCTAGGATTTGGTTATATACTTAAAAGGAGAATAAATTCTCAGCCTAAACAGATCTTCCACCAAAGACAGAATCTTAATGGAGAAGGGGTGGAATTCTGAGACTTGGGATAGTGACATTTCAGTGGATGAGCTAAAAAATCTTGGATGCTTCCCAAATTTCCTAGAATCTCCTGGCTGGAAACAACAACAACAACAACAACAACACAAAACAAAACAACCCAGAAAACAAAACCTCCCCATTGCCAGAGGAGAATTCTGGAATGACTTTTCTGAAGCAGATGACTTTAAAAACAATGTCTGTTTTCCACAAGACTTATTGTCACCACCATTCATTGCTCCTAGATATGTAACAGAAATCAAGTCTTGGCCAGGCATGGTGGCTCACGCCTATAATCCCAGCACTTTGGGAGGCCAAGGCGGGCAGATCACGAGTTCAGGAGATCGAGACCATCCTGGCTAACATGGTGAAACCCTGTCTCTACTAAAAATACAAAAATTAGCCAGGTGTGGTGGCGGGCACCTGTAGTCCCAGCTACTTGGGAGACTCAGGCAGGAGAATGGCATGAACCTGGGAGGCAGAGCTTGCAGTGATATGCCGGGTAGAATGATATTAAACATTACCAGAGCAACTTTATACTAGCTACACCGTACCATGCTTGGGGAGAGAACAGAGAACTCATTAAATAAATGAAGATGCAAGTTCACACCCAGACATTATCTGTCATTACTTTTAGACCTAACAGATTCATTATCTTCAGTACTGCTTGGAGTATTATTTTTTAAAATAGTTTGCTACACTATCAGGAAAATCTGGTAGAGGAAAACTGATACAACTTAATGAAATAGCCAGCAAAGGGGGTATCTGTAGTTCGCAAAGTGTCTATAAATTTATATTGTCTTTTTTCTCCAAATGAAACATTGCCTGTCAATCAATTAAAGGGATTTACTGAGCTCTTATTCTATGGCCACATTACTGTAGGTGAAAAATGCAGATACAAAGAAAATGGTAGGACTGGTACCTGAATTCAGAATTTATTTTAATTTTTAAGTTTTATAAAAGAAATATAAAGCTCAAGTATGTTCTAAGGCAGAGATTTTCAAATACTTATTAAAATTATTGAGGAATCCAAAGAACTTTTTCTTATGTACTTAATATCTGTCAATGTTTACCATGTTAGAAATTAAAATTGAGGCGTTCAAAAATATTCATTCATCGGTTTCAAACAGCAAAAACAAATCTATTATATATTAACATAAATGGTAGGTTTTGTGAAAAATAAGTATGTTTCTACAACAAAAAAAATAATGAGAAAATTGGCCTTGTTCTACATTTTTGCAAAGCTCATTAATGTCTGGTTTAGAAAAGACAGCTGGAGTCTTATATTTGCTTCAGCACTTAATCTCTTGCAATATCATGTCATGTAGCCTCTGGAATATTTTACTGTACACTCATGAGAAAATCAGTATAAAATGGAAAATAATATCTTAGTATTAGTATGAAATAGTTTTGACCTAATAGATCCCAAAAAGGGTTTCAGGGACCTCCTGCATAGATCACATTTAAAAAAACCCTGTTTTAGGATAATATGATGAGTAGAAGTGATAACTCAATATTACCCTTTCAATATAAAATTGAAAAATGCAGGCATTCGGTTGAGATAGTATTTATTGAGATCTGCTTTTTAAAAGCTGATGTTAAAGTGTTGATCCAGAGTTAGCAAAATGAATACAATTTGAAGGAGATTCAAGTAAATTTCACATTGCTGTATACAAGAAGGTTCATGTAAACACATGTATGCTTTTTTATTGTCTATTTTGTTAAATTTTAAACTCTATCAGCAAAAGACAATTATTTGCATTCTAATTTTTATGTTTTCCTGCACAATACTGTTTCAACTTTAGAAGGTAGCTACTAGCCATTCTTATTATATGGTTTATTTATTTACTCTACTTTTGTGTAGACATCTGTTTTTAAAGTTAGCTATCTGAAAAAGTCGTCTTTTCAGTTAGGTAACACTAGCAATCAGAACCACCCACAATTTGGAGTGAAACACCACTTTAGAGGAGAATGAATTCAGTGGACAGAATGGCTTATATTACTGCAAGAATAGCTGACTAAATGTCAACTGAATAGTCCAAGTTATCCAAAAGAACAAAATATTAAAAAAATATTTTTGGCTCACCATATAAAAGGCCCATTATGTTTTACTACTACTACCAATAAGTAAAGATTAAATTTGTTTATCCTATACCAGAGATCTGACACTATAAAGTAATTTTAATCATGATTAATTTTATGGCTTTTTGAAGAATCAAAAATCCTTATACAGGGGCATAATGGGTCACTTCATATTTTTCCACCTGAAATCTAGGAATAAACTGACAGATTCCATATCTTCTGCTCCCCAGTTTTCCTCATTTGTTGCTTACAATATTCAGAATTTAAAATGATAAATGAAAAAATATGCTTTGATGGAATTGAGAGAAACAAGGACTGTTGTTATTTAAGGAATGCAAAGGCTCAAAAGTGAATATTCTTCTTTTTCTCTATATTTTACTTCTTCCTTTACCAACCTGATAAAACCCTCACATTTTGAGAAGAATGTATTTAGTTCTAAAAACAGGCCTTGCAATGGCTAAAGGACTGCTTATTTTGTGGATGGTCCTTCTGTACAAAGAACTGTGTGTTATTACTAGTAACACAATAGTCCAGCACATAATAGAAAACTCATGAACAGAAGGAAAGAAAATGGCAGTAGAACTGGAAGATAATCTGCATTTTATGTCAAGTGCAAAGGCAGCCCTGTTCAGCTATGGTGTTTAGACCCCTGAATTGCATCTGGTGGTACGTCTATGGCTTCATATACACATGGGTTGGACCTCCTTTTTTATCTTGTATTTGAAATATTTATATTAACAAAGAAAAGAAATGTGAAAAATAACTAGCTTAAAGCTGTCTAGAAAGATGTCTCCTTTCTTCCTTTCCTTTAAATTGCATTTCTTGGAACACTTGAGAAATCCAGTAACTATGTATCCACACCATGGAGCCAGGAATGAGCATTACAGAGAATGATGATATGTTGAGTTTATTATAGCCCAACTCCAAGAAATCTAAACTTCATCCATTCTTTAGATTATAGATGACAGTTCAAACTTACAGCCACAGAACAGAGAGTGTGTTCACAACTGCACAGAATTGCTTGTTATGATGATGGAATTCTTTACATCTTAAAAGAAGATAAAAGTTGCCTAATTCATGTATGATACAATAAACTTATTTGCTGACATAGCAAGTCTTACATAATAACCATGCTAATGATAGGGGAGTGCTGGGAAGGGAAGAGCATGGTCCCTTTAAATTATATGGAAGGGGGAAGGGAAGTGCTGGGTAAGAGAAAGGCGGGTCCCTGGCTAGGGCTCCACCCCCACGGGCCTAGGTGAAGACAGCCACTCCTACTTTGCTGCCCAAATGTTGCATTTTCTAGGACCACCCTGGCCCACCATGCCCCCATCTTGATAAAACCCGAGACCCTAGTGGGCAGACACACAGAAGCAGCTAGATGTGGAGAGGAACACATCCGGAGAAGAAGACACAAGTGGCTGGTCATTGAGAGCACGCCAGCAGGCGAGCATGCTGATGGGCACCTGCAGGCCATCGACCAGTGGAAGGACGTGGAGTTTGGCTGGAGCAGTCAGAGAAGAGTCCAGCCACTTGGTCCAGGGGAAAACCATCTCCCATCTGGCTCCCACATGTGCTGAGAGGTACTTCTACTCAATAAAATCTTGCACTCATTCTCCAAGCCCACATGTGATCTGATTCTTCCAGTACACCAAAGCAAGAAATCCCAGGATACAGAAATCCCCCTGTCCTTGTGATAAGGAAGGGGGTCTAATTGAGCTGGTTGACACAAGCTGCCTATAGATGGCCAACTAAGAGAGTACCCTGTAACACATGCCCACCGATGCTTCAGCTGTAAACACTCACCCCAAGACACTGCCGTGGAGTCAGAGCCCCACAGCCTGCTCCAGAGGTTTGAACAGTGGGCAATGAAGAAGTGAGCCACTCCCCCTGTTGCACGCCTTGCAAGGGGGACAAGGGAACCTTTCCTGTTTCACTAACATTCTTCACAAATAGATTTTGAAAAACATCCATTCAGCTAAAATGCATATATCCTTATTATGCTAAGAAGGTGGCAAGATATTTTGAAATAAAAATTTAAAAAACAATGATTATATTTTAATCATTGTGTTACTTTAAAGCACCGATTAACAAAGCTTTGCCAGGTTGAATCACTCATCTTTGACTGAATTTCCATTTTCAAGCTGTTTCTCACTGAACTTTGTAACTTCACATGACTCACAGACTTCAAAAGCTGCCTTCATAATTGCTTTTCTCTCCAATACATTGTATATGTGCATTACATATAAAATGTCAAGAAACAGATATTAAAGGACAAGATTTGAAGATCTGAAGTGAAGAAAATGAATCAATTAGTGATATTGCACAGATTATCTAGTTTGATTTACATGGATTTTTTTCAATGTGATTTTTGTGATTGCTTTCAATGAGATCCATACCTGCCAGTCCTGGGTGACCTTTCTCTCTTTTTCTGTGTGTGGGAGCCTCAGCTTCTCTAGCACACAAAGGTTATGTGAGGCCCACAGAGTGTGGAATGCTTTGGATAATGGGAGAGCAGTCTAATCAATTCGCTACTGATAGGATGAAAAGGAGACTAGAGAGGCTGCTTTTGAAGTTGTCTCCTTTGTGGATCTGAGTCATCCACAGCTGTAGGATTCCAGTCTGTTTGTTTTAAGTCTTAAAGGAGGAGCAGGAACACCAAGTTTTACATACCATGTTTATTTTCTTCTGCCAATTTGAGTCCTATAGAGCAAAGACAAATCTCGGCGTGGCATTTTTAGCTCTAAGCCAAATGTTCAGACGCCCACATGCCTTAACTTAGTAGGCAGGAGAAGGAACACACCTTATATGTGAAATTGCACAAGATAACATTTATCATCCAAAATAAAACTGGTGTTGCCTTCCTGTTGCAGCTTACCCACCATTGGGAAAATAATGAATTTTCTGGAGATAAATAAGCTCCTTTGTTTGCTTGCTTTCTATTTCCCTCTGTCTCTTTCTTCCTCTTCTTTTTTTTCCTTCCTACCCAAGGTGAAAAAATGTGGCTCTAAATTTTCACAAGTAATGTTCAGGGCAATGACTACCTTTATTTTCTCTTTTCCTCTTTGTGTAAATTGACCAGACTATAAAACCACAAAGGTCTTAAGGAAATAGAATCTGAACTCTTGAGTTTAGGATTTAGCCCTGCCTTCTTACTGTGTGAGAAGCTTACCCTGCAGCGGTTTCCACAGGGTTTCATTTCTTCTACCTTCCAAAAGTGAATTGTCTTCCTTTAAGGAGAGGTATTTACAAATATATTTTGCCCCCTTTTTAGGGATTTAAAAATTATTTCTTGATTTTAGTTTCTGTGTAATAAAAAGATACCTTCTAATATTAAAAAAATTATTTACAAATAACCAAATAGTATGTTTAAATTTATTTTTTAAAAATATTTATGTCGAATATTTTAAAGAAATATTTTAAAGAAGTATTCAATATTCAACATTCACGCAGAATATTAATATTTTTTGGCAAATTAATTTAAAGATTACTTGCTTTGTTATGTTTGAATTAAGGATTGGCTGTATGTTAAAATTTACACTGAGTTGAAATATGTGTTAGGGTATGAAAAAATGATTCAGTGAGCTAGTATTTGTAATTCTTGCATTTTGCACTTAATAAATTCGTTTTTAAAGTAATTTCTTGATTTTTATTTGTAAATGAAAAGATAAAAAATGCTCAGGCTACTTTCCAGTTCTTGCAAATCCAAATAACACATTGTGGGCAAGGATAGAATAGTTTTTCAATAAATGAAAGACTAAAATGAATACAGTACTTTTTGTACTCTCCTATTTTTTTGAAATACAAGAAATAACTAAGAAATAAGCTAAATAAGAAAATTGGTGAGATGAATGCAAATTATGAATCTGATAAATCAGGAGACACACTTGCAAAATTATTATTTGTATCTGCCCCATTAATTTGCACTTCAATATCAATGTTTCTTATGTCCACAAGCAATGGTCTACCTTGAGTGGAAATTTCACAATATATGACTTGGATTAAAACAATTCAAAACTCTGTATTGTTCAAAATTACCATGGAAGGCCATCTATTTCAGCTCAGCCACTGAGGGCCTGAGTCAGGAACAAACACATGTGGCCTCTTCTAAGGTCTTACACATATTCACTCCAGAGCCACTCAGGCGCTCAGTGTAGCTATTTCAAATGGGAACGGACATAAATGAATAATTGTAGTTGATTTAAAATATATATATATCTCAACAGATCTAATTTCTTCTGGTACAGTTTTAGTCTTGAAGTTCTGGATTATCTTTCTAAACTTCCTGTGAAGTCTTACTCAGGCAGTGCTGAGGTAGGAATTATGATACATATGAATACATTTGTCACCTAAAGTTTTGTCTTGCTTTTTAAAAGCTGTGGTTTGGATGAAAACAACAGGATTTTCTTGCTCCCTAGATGTAGGTATGTATCATAGATATTTTGGTTTTTGGATTAAGTAGCTGCTTTCACTGTGAAAATTAAAAAAAAAAATCTCTCAAACCACAAACAACCCCCACCACAAAAAAACACAATTTTCTTATTTTCTCGACACAGAGATAGTTTTAATTTTGATGTATATCTATTTATTCATTAATTATTAAATAACATTTTACAAAAAATTGGGTTATTAATATCAACGTGGTTGGCAAGGTGGTTTATTTCACGTGTTTCCATACCACATGATTAAAGTGATTATTAGTCTACACGATGTTTCCGTTTGCATTTTTTTCAGTTGTACTGTTTTCATGATATAGCTATACCATATTTTTATAAGCCTTTTAAGTTGGATATTTAGGTTGATTTTTTTGTTTTTCTTTTTTTATAAATAAATCTAATAAATATCCTTATGAATATAGATCTACGTATTCTTCTCATTATTTGTTGTTTTTTTTGAAAATGGGATTATTTGATCAAAAGTAATTCACATTTAAAATTTTTTTCAGATGAAATGTCGTTGAGGGATTTGGGTTCAGAAGTGACATGATTGAACTGAGCATTCTGACTAATCTTAGGACTAATCTTAAATCTAATCCCAAAACTAGCGTTATTTGGGATAAGAGCAGAAGCAGAGAGTCCAGTTAGGAGACCATTACAATACCATGGAAAGAAATGATGCCAGCAGGACACAAGTAATAGCGCTGAAAATAATGAAATTTGGTCAAATCCTGAAGCTAAAGCTGATAGGATTTACCGAAAGATTGTAAGAGGGAGTGAGAGGAAGAAATAGTGAAAGATGACTCCAAGGGATTTTTTTGTATTTGAGTAGTGTGCAATTACCATTAACTAGATGAGAAAGACAATGAGGAGCATGTTTGAGGAAAGATGTCAGAACTTTGGTGTTGGACATGATAAATAGAGAAAAGTCAGGCATAGAGAAATACTTTTGCAAGCCATTAACATTCCATTAGCTACTGCTGTGTAAGAAACAACCATAGAATCTCAGTGGAATATGATGATACTATTTTATTTCTCACATGTCTGCTAGTTGACTTAGATTGGCTCTTCTAGACTGGCCTTAGCTAGGCAGCTGTGCTTAAGCTAAGGGTTGCACTGGGCGTCGCTACTCTCTACGATCTGGGTTTTAGTCTTCTCCCCCTGTATCCCTGCTGGGACTCAGCTTTCTTCTTACGGTCATAGACACAAGAGGGTGGGTACCATTGCCCAAACACATTTCATGTCTAATATTGTTTCATTGACTAAACCAAGTCACAAGGCCAATCCCAAAGTCAGGAAATAGGGAGTTCCGTTCCCCTTCTTCTGGGAGAAAATTCAAAGTTACCTAGTAAAGCCTGTGGATACAGACAGAAGTGAAGCGATGAGAACACTAATTAATTCTGCCATGGGTTATGTGTATCATACTTAAAGCCATGAGCCTAGATGAAATCCGAAATGATTCACCTATTGCTTTCCCATCAGCTATATATGAGAGTTTCTGTTTCTTTTGCTCTGTGTTATTATTTTAAAACTGATTTGACAATGTGAGGGACAAAAAATACCACTTAACTACAATAATTGTATTTCTAAACCAAGGTAAAGGCATAGAAATCCTTGGAGTCACTGTGTGATTTTGATTTTCCAGTAGGATTTTCTTTCAATGGTTTATTATGCCTTGGTCTAGTGACCAAAAAAAGAAACGTTTCCCAATAGCTTTTATTCACTTTTATATTTTTAACCATCTTTTTTATATTTAATAATTACCAGATATAAGAATAATTTCAAATAAGTGTGGGAAATAAGTGAGAGAAAGAAAATAGTCAAAGATGACTCTAAAGGATTTTTTTGTGTTTGAATATGCAATGGCCGTTAACTAGATGAGAAAGACAGGGAGGAGCAGGTTTGAAGAAAGATGTCAGAACTTTAGTGTTGGACATGATAAGTTTGAAATTTTAGAAATGTGGAATAGGCAGCTGGAGTCAGAGAAAAATCAGACATAGAGAAATACTTTTGTGAGCCCTTAACATTTTCCGTCAGCTATGTCTGTTTAAGAAACAACCATAGAATCTTATATTATAACTCTAATCCAACTGATAGAGTTTACTCTCCTTTAGTCACTGCTTATTTATCAGAAGAGATTATGTTTTGGTGAGAACCAAAGAAAACAGTGGTGTATATTACAACTCTAAGAAAACCAACTGAATCTCAGCTCACACATGCGGTGTTGACAATATGATAAACTGTAAAGCCGCCCCAGAAAAACTTACCATGCTCTTTTGCAGATGGGCGGGCCTTCTCATTTTGAAGGCATTGTTGTGAGAACGTGACCTATGTGCCTCTCTGTGGTTAAAGGCTCACACATGCCTGTCCATTCACAGCAATGAGCATTATGCACTGTTTACAATGCACACAATCTGTTCAAGGATTTTGAAATTCATTATGTGTGGGCTGCATATATTTTCATTGAGTTGAAAACACCCTTAAGGTTTCTGAGGTATTGTAAAAATACATACTTTTAGTGACTGAAATGTTTATCTTAAGAAAGGAATTATAATATTAGGATCACAAAGCATTTACATGCAGATTGTACATGGGTTTAGCATTGATCTTAGAAACAAGCACATGGACCAGGAGCTATGGGTAAAGCTTCAAATAGGAAAGAATATTTTATTTTCAGCAGTTGCACTGGATGACTATGCTTTCCTCTTGCATGTGATAAAGAGAACAGTACTGTATACTTTTAGTGTAAAAATAGAAAATCCACTAAGGAATAAAGGCACTGTTGATTCCATTGCTCAAGAAAATCTTTTCCTATTCATTCACAGTAGGTTTGTTCTATCGGAACAAGACTTTTTACATTATCTTGAATTTGATCCTAATAAATATGTGTGCTGAGCTCTAAGAAACTAAACCACAATGATTGTATGTTTGAATTTAGTAAGTAATAGATTTATGATTTTATTTCTTCATGTGCCCTGCTTTGACATCAAGCAGACTTGATCAGTACACACATGCAGTATATGATTAATTCGTTGTCTTTTTAGATTCAGAGGCAAAGCTTTCCTTTTTCCTAGTAAATGCCAAATATGCTTAGTGCTAAAAGTGTGTTTGTAAAGATAATTATATGGATGCTGGGCCATTATTTGGCTTGGAGAGTTCAGGAGGGGGAAGTCAAACACAGCTGGATTCAAAGGGGTCTTCATATCTCTTGGGAGACAGTTCCTCCAACTGAGTCAGAGTGAAAAGACTTCATATGTATGCAAAGCAAAAAGTTGAGTGTTGTAATTAATTTAAGCTTTGTTAACATAAAATAAAATAATTAACTCCAAATAAAAGCTATTTGAAGGGCATGAAGTTTCTAACATCATTGTGTTTTGATGTTGTCTCATTAACTACATATGTCAATTCCACAGTTTTTATTATGTAGTTATCTAAAATGTTTATACAATCTAAAATGTGAAAGACATGTAAGGCAAATGATAGTCAACTGCAGTCTGGTGGTAGGTTAAGTAGATGGTGAGGATGAATTTTATAAATGCATTTTTCTAGTGCCTGCCTCTTGTTGTTAGGCCTTATATTTGAGGCAGCCATATAACAGTACTAAATGCATTGTTTTAAATTATATCCTAATTCCCAAGGATACTCAAAGATCAGTATTTCCATAAGCATTTTAAATATTTCCAAATGACTTTTCTAAAGTTCTGTGACAATTTGATCCAAAGTCTTCAAATACACAATTTGTATTAGAGATATGCAGGGTAAATAAGTAAGAAATCTATATGTAATGACCTAAGTATAGTATAGATACAAGTTGTTTTTTTTTTTTTTTTTTTTTGAGACAGAGTCTTGCTCTGTTGCCCAGGCTGGAGTGCAGTGGCGTGATCTCGGCTCACTGCAAGCTCCGCCTCCTGGGTACACGTCATTCTCCTGCCTCAGCCTCCTGAGTAGCTGGGACTGCAGGTGCCTGCCACCGCGCCCGGCTAATTTTTTGTATTTTTAGTAGAGACGGGGTTTCACCATGTTAGCCAGGATGGTCTCGATCTCCTGACCTCGTGATCCGCCTGCCTCGGCCTCCCAAAGTGCTGGGATTACAGGCGTGAGACACCGCGCCCGGCCTAGACACAAGTTTTTAAAATGACCTAAAGTGTGTATGTGTATGCATATAAGGTAAGGGGAGGAAGAAGGAGTGGGAGCTGGAGAAAGAGAGAATGACTATTGATACATATATGCCAGCTGTTATATTAAACAGCAGAAATATGCTAGCCAAAGAAATTAAAATAAACAAACAGACCCTACCCTTGACAGCACACACACACACACACACACACATCCATAAATCTCTTTTTACCAGGATACTGTAAAATTAACAGATGTTTAGTTTTGATTTGTGTGAAGATTTTATTAAATTGATTTGTGTCTATTTGTAGCTAAAACATTCCTTTTTACATTAACCATAATGTAAAAATGTATGATTGCATGAATTTGGCTTGATGTATCTTAAAATTTTAAAGCCATCCCATTAGCAATATTTATATTGTGTATCTGAAGGAGAGAATGGCATTTTGATATGGTCACTTGAGGCAGCTAATTCATTTTTACCAAGCTTCATTGACTCAGATTCTCACTTGGCTTGAATAAATTTTAGGATTAAGCCTTACTGTTAAAACTGCACCATGCCAGTGAATGGTATCTCAAAAAGGATTTCATTATCTAGTGTTAAATGAACTTTTTTTCTCTATTTGTTTCTGTGAGGGGATGGGGTAAAAAGTTCTCACAGCTGCCAGACAAAGAATGACTCTATTTAAAGAGTGGTTGGAAGCACAAATGTTGATTATCTGAATGAAAGAATTTAATTAAGTTTCCTAAAGAACAGGATACTACTGACATCAATGATTGGCAAAATGAAGCAGGGAAATACAGTATTTAACATTACAATATTTTTCACTTAATGATGCCAGTATTAGATCTTGGCTGGTATCCTGGAATATGCACAATGGCTTGGCAACAAATTAATTATTTTGCAATTGCAGATGTGGAGCTTTGGGGTGTGAAAGTTTCTTTGCCAAGATGGTTTTGGGAAAAGAACCAAAGCAATCATTTTATTTCCTCATCTATGTGCATATCCTTGTTTATGAATATTGTTGAAATTCTTGACATCAGATGGTCACAGGACTGCAAGCTATATTTGATGAACCTCTGAAAGTGATTCTTTAACACAACAGACTGAAGCCAAAAAAGTGTAACCAGCCTGCATCCTAGTCCATAAAAATAACCTAAAATTTGCACAAAGTATCTTCCCATTGTTCATATCTCTATAAAGTGGATCGTTTCTATTAGTTCTTGATAATCATTATTTTAATGATATTTAAGTTCACATTAACTTTCACTGCACCTGAAAATTGTTATGATGGCTGGTGTTAATGAGAGTTGTAGATCATACCGTTCTTATATAACCATAACCCCCCCCCCCCACAAACCTAGAAGAAAACCTAGGCATTACCATTCAGGACATAGGCATGGGCAAGGACTTCATGTCTAAAACACCAAAAGCAATGGCAACAAAAGCCAAAATTGACAAATGGGATCTAAGTAAACTAAAGAGCGTCTGCACAGCAAAAGAAACTACCATCGGAGTGAACAGGCAACCTACAAAATGGGAGAAAATTTTCGCAACCTACTCATCTGACAAAGGGCTAATGTCCAGAATCTACAATGAACTCAAACTAATTTACAAGAAAAAAACAAACAATCCCATGAAAAAGTGGGTGAAGGACATAAACAGACACTTCTCAAAAGAAGACATTCATGCAGCCAAAAAACATGTGAAAGAGTGCTTAGCATCACTGGCCATCAGAGAAATGCAAATCAAAACCACACTGAGATACCATCTCACACCAGTTAGAATGGCAGTCATTAAAAAGTCAGGAAACAACGGGTGCTGGAGAGGATGTGGAGAAATAGGAACACTTTTGCACTGTTGGTGGGACTGTAAACTAGTTCAACCATTGTGGAAGTCAGTGTGGCGATTCCTCAGGGATCTAGAACTAGAAATACCATTTGACCCAGCCATCCCATTACTGGGTATATACCCAAAGGACTATAAATCATGCTGCTATAAAGACACATGCACACATATGTTTATTGTGGCACTATTCACAATAGCAAAGACTTGGAACCAAGCCAAATGTCCAACAATGATAGACTGGATTAAGAAAATGTGGCACATATACACCATGGAATACTATGCAGCCATAAAAGAGGATGAGTTCATGTCCTTTGTAGGGACATGGATGAAATTGGTAATCATTATTCTCAGTAAACTATCGGAAGGACAAAAAATCAAACACCACATGTTCTCACTTATCGATGGGAATTGAACAATGAGAACACATGGACACAGGAAGGGGAACATCACACTCTGGGGACTGTTGTGGGGTGGGGGGACGGGGGAGGGATAGCATTAGGAGATATACCTAATGCTAAATGGCGAGTTAATGGGTGCAGCACACCAGCATGGCACATGTATACATATGTAACTAACCTGCAAATTGTACACATGTACCCTAAAACTTAAAGTATAATAATAAAAAAATAAAAATAAAAAGAGAAAAAACAAAAACAAAAAAAACCCCACAAATGGGTAAGGAACCTCAACATTATAGTCATCAACACAGGAAATATTGATACCAGTGTTGGGTCTTGGGTATAAAATGATACCTAACATAGTATTATTATAATAATATATACCCTGATAATCAGTCTAGCACTTATATATGGCTCTATTAGAGAAAAATATGAAGTTGACCATAGTATTGAGGGTCAAATTTCTTTTTTTATAATAGACCCTGAATACATCAATTGTAGTTAAGAACTGTACATTCATCTTTTTCTGTGTGATTTCTGTGTAAATAGAATTAAGTCATATGCTAGCCATATAAGTGATTGGGCAACAGATTCAAGGTGATATTAATTCTAAAACTAGCTTTGCCGCTTGCTTGTGGTGTGAAGTCCAAAAATATCTTCGAGTCTAAATGTCTTAATTTGATAAAAACAGATAAGATCTACCTTAAAGGATTTTTTAAAGATTAAAATATGATATATGTGTAAAGCATTGAACACATTCCCAGAACAGAGTTTGTATTTTTATAGATGTTAGCTATATAATTTGACACATTTCTGTATTCACAAATGTATACATATACATTACATATAATTACATATGCATACTTATATGCATATGTTGTCTAAATATATACAAATGTGAATGTATATCCAAATTATTTTAGATTTTCTTCTTTTTTTTTTTTTGAGGCGGAGTCTCACTCTGTCACCCAGGCTGGAGTACAGTGTTGCGAGCTCAACTCATTGCAACCTCTGCCTCACGGCTTCAAGTGATTCTCCTTCCTCAGCCTCCCAAGTAGCTGGGATTACAGGCGTCTGCCACCTTGCCTGGCTTATTTTTGTATTTATAGTGGAGATGGGGTTTCACCACGTTGGCCAGGCTGCTGTTGAACTCCTGAACTCAGGTGATCCGCCCACCTTGGCCTCCCAAAGTGTTGGGATTACAGGCGTGAGCCACCACTACTGGCCTAGATTTTCGTCTTATTGCATAAAGTATAAATCAAATATGCTTATTTAAACATGTACCTAGCATACAGATCTTTCTTCACCTGCACCCAACCGCCCATTCCTACATCTCTTCCACATCCAACACATGTAGTCATTTACCTAATATTATGCATACAATGAGAGCTTTGTTTGAAAATACGCTGAATGTGTGTAACGTTGATTTCTGCTTCTCTGTCATTAAGTGAAACCAAAGATAGTAGAAAAGCATCTATTTCACAGTTGGTATATGTAAGGTCCAAGGTGCTACTTTTGTTTACATTGGGCTAAACAATATGGCTTCCCCTTAAAAATTAGCTTATAACATAAACTTGTTACAACACCAACAAAAAAGAAAATAAGAAATTTAGGATAATTCTAAAGAATAAGCATTGATAACAGGATAAACATTGAACATCCATAGAAATGTAGAAACTACATATCCCCAATACTGTAATGTTGACAGAAACAGATGCATAATTTCTTGCCAACTTCCCCAAAACTCTAACAAAGAATCTTTGTTTTATCTTACTTTCATCAGAGAGAGCCAAGTATAACATATTGGCCTGTAATAATGCATGCATATTATTTGAAGATGACTTGGTATTCACTTGCCACTTTATAAAATGTAACCATAAACTTAATTGCAGTGTTCCCCAAATCTAGTGCTATGGAGTATATGGTCAACATTTATTTTAAATATTACCCAATACCACAATTACTGAAACATATTTCTTTGTACTACTCCTAATAATTTTATCTTTTTTTTCTGGTAAAACTATTGTCAAGGATTTATCTTTCTGTAAATATCCAGAATTATATATCCTCACACTTATACCAGAAACACAAAATCCCTGTTCTCTATTTTCTTAATGGACTCTTCTCAGTAGACTCTTTATTGACATATTAATCTAGACATTAATGAATATTCACAAGGCGATCTAATAAATTGGAATGTGAAAGAACTAAAGTTTCCACTCAAAAGCATTTTGAGTAGAGTTCATACACAAAGTATTATTCTAAGTTAGATTTTATAAAATAAAATAGGATATTTTAAGTTTACCTAACATATTAATTAAAAGATTTAACAAGAAAATCTACCTCATGTTAGCATTAACAATCCTGTGGTTTACTTTCAAAATTGACCATTGTTCTGAATTTAACCTCAGGGATATTGTGATAACAATGTAAAAATAAAAATGACGTAAAAAATTCCACCCCTTGAAGCTGAGCCAATGTAATTTATGATTAGGATGTTTTCTGTTCTTTAGTTGCTTATGCTTCCTAGAAATTGTTTGAGGTGTTTCTAAAACTTCTCCATGTTTAGACTCTATTTTTAAGGGATAAACTCAGCTTCTCTTTCTTATGTTATGTCCTGAATCAAAAACATAACTAAACTAATGTCAAAATTAATTATAAAAAGATAAGTGTTTTCGATTATTAATGATAAACAATGAGAGGAATCCATTGTGACCCTGAGGTATGTTGTGTTACTAAACAGTTAGCTTCTGACATCATTGCCTGTTCATTCTGTGATGTGATGGGACATCTGTGGTTCCACAGTATTTTATGTGAAGCATGGCACCCTGAAGGCTCTGTGAAACAGTGATAACCTGGGACATGTTCTAAATCCGAATCTCTTGAGGCCAGTCTCAGCATTTCTTTGAACAGTTCTTTCCTTGGTTTTTAAAATCTAGATCCACAGAATGACCTTTAATTTTTGATCCCTACGAGTAGAATTTTATTAGAAGTTATCATGGCTTAAGGAACAGGAGATGGAGCAAAGGAGCTATTTACTATGGTTGTCAGGACGTCTTGGGGAGATGCTATTACATCTGGTTGTGTTTAATGTTTTTGTTATTGATACAAAAGGGCTGTTGAAAAGCACATTAAATTAATCTCATGGGAGATACTGCAGACTACAAAGGCATATGAAAAACAGTACAAACAGGATAACAGGAAGGAAAGTATATTTTCTTTGGACTATAAGCCCTAGCACAGTTTTTTTATTTTTTACTTTTAGTTGACATAATCACTACATATTTATGGGACACAAAGTGATATTTCAATACATGTATCCAATGTGTAATGATCAAATCAGGGTAATTAGCATATTAATCACCTCAAGCACTTATTAGTTCTTTGTGTTGGGAACAGTCAAAATCCTCTCTTCTGCTTTTTTGAAAATATATAATAAATGATTGTTAGCTATATTTACCCAGCACTGCTATAGAACACTAGAACTTGTTCCTCCTTTCTAGCTACAATTTCATATGTGTTAACCAACCTCTCCCTATCCTCCTCTCCCCTCTCCCCTTCCCAGTTTCTAGTAACCACAATTCTACTGTTTCCATGAACTGAACATTTTCAGCTCCCACATGTGAATGAGAAGATGCAGTATTTATCTTTCTGTGCCTGACTTATTTAACTTAAAAAAGTTTTCCTGCAGGCTGATGTATGTTGCTACAAAATGACAGAATTTCATTCTTTTTTATGCCTGAATAGTATTCCATTGTGTGTGTGTGCGTGTGTGTGTATATATATATATATACCATATTTTCTTGTTCCATTCATCTATTGATGGACACTTAGGCTAATTCCATATTTTGGCTGTTGGGAATAGTGCTACAATAAGTATGAGGGTGCACATATTGCTTTGATATACTAATTTCCTTTTGTTTGCATAAATACACTGTAGTGGGATTGTTGGATCATGTGGTAGTTCTACTTTTAGTTTTTAGATGAATTTTATTCTGTTTTTCATAATGGATATATTAATTTACATTCCCACCAACATTGATCTATGCAAAGATTTTGTGGGTAAGACTTCAAAAGCACGGGCAAAACAAAAATAGATAAATGGGACTATATTAAACTAAAAAGGTTCTGCACAGCAAAGGAAACAATCAACAGAATGAAGAGACAACCTATGAATGGGAGAAAATATTTGTACACTACACATTCGACAAGGGACTAATATCCAGAATATACAAGGAGCTCAAACAATTCAACAGCAAAAAAAGCTAATAATCTGCTTAAAAAATGGGCAATGTATCTGAGTAGGCATTTTTTATAACAGACAAGTGGGCAACAAGTATATGAAAAATGTTAAACATTCCTAATCATCAGAGTAATGCAAATTGAAACCATAATGAGATATCTCCCTCTAGTTAGAATGGCTATTATCAAAAAGATAAAACTAACAAATGCTCACCAGGACGAGCAGGCTAGTATTTTACTGGAAAAAGAAACAAAGACACTCCCTTTCCACCCACCATTAGCCACCCAGCATTAAAAATTATTAATTCAAATGAAGTAATATCATGGTGGCAACTTACACAAATCTAATTTACTTCTCTAGTAAAGAAAAAGTGATTTTAGGCTTAGATAAAAAGTGATGTTAGGCTTATATTAAGATTAGAAAGGTGAGGCAAGTAATTTGTCCAAGTACAGTAGCTGGTATCAGCAGCTTGAACTCAGAACTAAACTTGAACTCAGAACTGTCAGATATCAAATTCATATATGTTCCACTTACCTGGACTACTTTGCTTCCCAAAATGTAGAACTTAGAGCAACGAAATCTAGTTAGGTTTTACTCACAAAAGACACCAATTATTTTAGAAGTATAACCCACTTATCTGTGCTTCAAAACCTTAATCACAGCTTATCAGGTTTATTATATATTCCAAATAATTGTAAAAGCTAGAAAAATGTGATATATGAACTTGCCAAACTAATAAAACTTTAACTGGCGTAAGACAGGCAAGTGAAATATATAGCAAATATTTAAAACAATATTAACATAAGACTTTTTTAAAACTAATGATTTACATAATCATTGGTTTATATTCAAAATCTTAAAAGAATAGAAGTGTCTATTTGTTAAGGTCAAAGTCAGTAAGGAGATTATAGGAAGAAAATAAGGAATATAGGAATAAATCTGTCTTCTCTGTATTCATACTAACATTCTATTATAAATTATCCACAAAATTTAAAAGGAAATATAGTATTATAATTAAGAGAACGGATTCTGGAGCCTGACTGCCTGTATTTAAATAGCTTACCAACTTTTGCCGAGTTATTTTTATTTCTCTGTTAAGTTTAAAACCTTGTGTTTTCCCCCATCTGTAACACAGGCACAATAATTACAAATAAATAATATGTTGTGGTACAAATGGTACAAATTAATGCACATAAATCACCTTAATCCCATATCCAGCAAAAATCAGCTGGGCTATAACACCTAATAAATGTTAATTATTATTATTAGCTATAAATTTATATTTCAAAATTAGTGGGATCATTACTATATTCCAAATTAGATTTGGTAAATGGCAAATATGTTTTTCTTGACTAAACTTTACCAAGTGCATTAGTGCTAACCTATAGTATCATCTGTATGTTTAAGCGGAATTGGGCTTAGTGCTAAAATAAAAGTATACCCCACAAATCCTTGATGTTATGTTCAAAGTAAGATAGTAAAATAGAGTGAGCTAACTTCAAAGTAATCCCTAATTGAAAGATAGATATTTATTCACCAAAGAGGTTGTCTTATTATTTTTGAGATATTCTTCTGGAATTTGCCAGTGGCATTTACAAACATATCCACAATGAGTCAGTGCTTGATAATCTTCATCAATTGCCCAAGAATTCAATTTGAGAAAACAGGCATTTGGAGCCAAACCTGATGAATAAGGTGATTGATCAAGACTGGGTTAATTGAAATGATGAGACTAATTTTTGTGTGTGACTCATAAAACGTTCAGAGAACCATTCCAATATTTGGGGTGATGGCAGCAATTCATATGTGCCAAGTTCTTTGCCACAGGTTTATGTGCTGACTTTCAAAAATGACCAGGGTGATTTCAGGTTAAAACACACTTTTTTTTTTTTTCATTGATATCCTTGAGTTATGGGTAGAAAATCAGTGTCCACTAACTTAAAGCCACATGTTTATCAACTTTGATCATCAGTTTTAAAAAGATATCAGTAAAGGACAAGAGCTTAATGATGCTCTTCCTACAAACACAGATGTCTGCTGATGAAGATTCTCAGAGGCCTTTATTTATCCACATGTTTGGAGCTGTCTCTACAAAGGGACAATATTGAGAGGGAATGGTAAAAAGGAAAGGCAAGCATCATTCCAGAGAGGCTGGGAAGAATTTTACATGATGAAAAGTAGTTTCAAAGGTCAATGAATAGAACAATTGGAAGGGATCTTTGCAGATCAAATTGCTGGAAGGCTTTTTAGTTTGGCCTCCCTTAGCTGTGTGATGCTCTCCTTAAGGACACATTGTCTCCTGGCCACCTTCATGCTTGACTTGAACTCTTTCAGACTGTAGACAATGAAGGCAGGAATGCTTTTTCGTGCAGTTTTCCCAAATGAGTGGGTTCCAATTTAGTTTTTAAACTTATAACTAGAGTTGAAAAATAAAATGCAGGTAAAAAATAGCCCAAACTGTTGGTTAACACTCTTGGAAGCAATGTTTTATTTTATCGCCTTATTTTTGTTGTACTGTTTTGCCTTTTGTGAGTGTCTAATTACCCTTCCAGTGACCTTCTTCATTGTTGCTCTGATAATAGTCACTTTTTTCATGGGAATTTGGCAAAGGATGTCAGACCATGCTATAACCCTGTTCAATTGCAGATGGATGAGGTGACATCTTTTTGCCACCTGCTGGGGAGCAGTTGAGAGGCTGCCTCCTCATTCACCCTGAGAGTCACTGTTGTCTGGAGGCTCTCAGGCAGCAATTGTAAATGAGACTCTTCTGTGGCCTCCTTCTTTAAAGCCTGAGCAAGTATTTCTGTGATGCACTATAATTCTTTTTTCCTGGGCACCAGGATCAAAGTCTTTCTAAACTAGTGTCTCCACAGCCAGAATCAAGCTGGCTTTCTCTCCCGAAAAAAATATTTATTTCCATATAAAAAGATGATCTCAGTTCCCCACAGATGATATAAAACCAATCAATCATTTACATATATATTACATCAGCTGGTTTTTGTCTTGACAAGAAACAACAATCTCAGCTTCAAACAGCTTTCTTAAATACAATCCATGATTGCATATAGATTTCTTCCTGCATATAGAAAACCTAACAGAAGCAAAGAAAAAACTGAGTCTGTGTTTATTATTGTTTATTTCATAGGAGAGTTTTCTTTATTCCTCATTTTTCAATAGTATGCTTTCTACACACTGCACTTAGAGATTTAGTACCCATTTGTGTACTTCCCCATTAGGGAAACTACCTAAAAACATGTCTGTGGTAGCAGGAATTTTATGTGAAAAGAAAATGTTACCTAAATAAAAAAGTAACTTTTGAAGAGCTTTTATTTCTTTAAAAAACAACAACAACAATAAAATTGGGCCACTACCTGGAGGTGTGCCTATCATTTTTATAGCAGCAAAGTCTTATTTTGTTATTTGAGAAATATTCATAGTGAGAGCAGCAGCTATTATAATTTATAAATGTTTGTTTTCCCTCTTGGATTGATCCCAGAGTGTCAGGAAAAATGAACTTTAGCTAAGCATACACTGGTTTACTAGGAGGGCTGGTGGAATTATAAAGACAGCAAGGGCTTGAGAAACCATCCCATGGATTTTGAATGCTATTTCTGCCACTTTACATTGGACAATCTTGGGGAAATTGCATATTCCTTAAATCTCAGTTTTCTTGAAAGAAAACCCAACTCTAAAATGAGCAAAAAATTTTCACATTTTCCCAAAAAAGATAAACAAATGGCCAAAAAGCACATAAAACGTGTTCAACTTTGACTGGTCTTTAGGAAAACGGAAATAAAACCAAAATAATATATCATTTTATATCCATTATGATGGCTACTATTAAAAAAAGGAAAAATAACAAGTGTTGGTGAGGATGTGGAAAAATTAGAATCCTTGTGCATTGGTGGTGGGAATATAAAATAGTGGCAGCTACTGTGGAAAACAGTTTGCCTCAAAAACTTAATATAGAGTGACCACATGATTCAACAATTTAACTTCTAGATATATACTCAAGATAACAAAGCAGGGATAGAAATAGACACTAGTACACAAATATTCATAGCAGCATTATTCACAATAGCCCAAAAGCGAAAACTATCCAAATGTCCATCTATAGGTGAATAAATAACATGTGATATACAATGGAATATTATTAAGTCATATGAGGAAATTAAATTCTGATACATGCTACAACATACATGAAACTTGAAAACATGGTAAGTGCAGTATGTCAGACAAAAAATGAAAAATATAGTATGATTCCATTTACTTAAGGTACCTCAACTAGGCAAACCAATGTCTGGGGAGACTGGGAAATCAGTAGTTATTATTTAAGTGGTTCAGAGTTTCTGTTGGGAATGATGAAAAAGTTCTGGAAACAGATGGCAGTGATGGCTGTACAACATTGGGAATGTACTTAATGTCATTGACTTGTACACTTAAAATCATTAAAATGGTGAGTTTTATGTTATATATTTTACCACAGTTTAAAGAAACCCTCAATTTTCTTCTCAATAAAATTAGAATTTTAATTTTATTAAAATAAAAATGTTTGATAACTACATTACATGAAGAGTGTGTGTATATATATATATATATATATATATATATATATAAAATATATATTGCAAGACCTAGACATAGTGGCAGGCATCTGTGATTTCACTGACTGGCATTACCATACTTTTGAGATCAGTATTCTGATTTCCATTTTGGTAAGCCCACCATCCCATCTGATGTGTTTCACTACATACCAGCTGATATAATTTGGATGTTTGTTGCCTCCAAATCTCATGCTGAAATGTGATTCCCAGTGTTGGAGCTGGGCCTGGTGGGAGGTGTATGGGTCATGGGGGTGGATCCCTCATGAATAGCTTGGTGCCATTCTCATGGTAATGGATGAGTTCTCACTTTAAGTTCACCTGAGATCTGATTGTTGAAAAAGAGTGTGGCACCTCCCCTCTCTGTCTCTTACTTTGTCACCATCTGATACATCCAATCCCCCTTTGTTTTGACCCTCACCAGAAGCAGATGCTGCCACCACACTTCCTGTATGGCCTGCAGAACTATGAGCTAAAATAAGTCTCTTTTTAAAATAAATTATCCAGCCTCAGGTATTTCTTTACAGCAACACAAATGGACTAACACAGAAAATTTGTACTGAGAGTGGATGTTGCTATAAAGGTACCTGAAAATTTAGAAGTGGCTTTGGAACTGGGTAACAGGCAGAAGTTGGAAGAGTTTGGAGGGCTCAGAAAAATATAGGAAGATAAGGGAAAGCTTGGAACTTCTTGAGACTGGTTAAATGGTTGTAACCAAAATGCTGATAGAAATATAAATAGCGAAGTCCAGGCTGAGAACGTCTCAGATGGAAATGAGGAACTCATTGAGAACTGGAGCAAAGGTCACCCATGTTATGCCCTAGCAATGAACTTGGCTGCCTTTTGCCCATATTCTAGGAATCTGTGGAAGGCTGAACTTAAGAGTCATGACCTAGGAGAGGAGTCCCCAACCCATGGGCCATGGATGGGTACCTGTCTGTGGCCCATTAGGAATCAGGCTGCAGAGCAGGAGGTGAGCAAGCATTACCATCTGAGCTCTGCCTCCTGTCAAATCAGTGGTGGCATTAGATTCTCACAGTAATGTGAAACCCTATTGTGAACTCTGCATGCAAGGGATCTAGGTTGTGTACTTCTTATGAGAATCTAATGCCTGATCTGAGGTGGAACAGTTTCATCCAGAAACTATTCCCCCACCACCAGTTTGTGGAAAAATGTTTTCCACAAAACAGGTCCCTGGTGCTAAAAAGGCTGGGGACTGCTCTCCTAGGGTATCTGGCAGAAGAAATTTCTAAGCAGCAAAGCATTTCAGATGTGGCATGGCTGCTTCTAACAACCTGTGTTTAGATGTAAGGACAAAGAAATAACTTAAAGTTGGAACTTTTAATTAAAAGGCACTAGCCGGGTGTGGTGGCTCATGCCTGTAATCCCAGCACTTTGGGAGGCTGAGGCGGGTGGATCACAAGGTCGGGAGTTTGAGACCAGACTGGCCAAGATAGTGAAACCCCATCTCTACTAAAAATACAAAAATTAGCCAGGTGCAGTGGCATGCACCTGTAATCCCAGCTACTCAGGAGGGTGAGGCAGGAGAATCTTGTGAACCAGAGAGGTGGAGATGGCAGTGAGCCAAGATCACGCCACTGTACTCTAGCCTGGGCAACAGAGCAAGATGCCATCTAAAATAAGGTAAGGTAAGGTAAGGTAAGGTAAGGTAAAAGGTAAGGTAAGGTAAAGGTAAGGTAAAGGTAAGGTAAGGTAAAGGTAAGGTAAAGGTAAGGTAAAGGTAAGGTAAGGTAAGGTAAGGTAAAGGTAAGGTAAAAGGTAAGGTAAAAGGTAAGGTAAAAGGTAAGGTAAGGTAAGGTAAAGGTAAGGTAAAGGTAAGGTAAAGGTAAGGTAAAGGTAAGGTAAGGTAAGAAAAAAATAAAATAAATAAAATATAAAATAAATAAAATAAAATAAAATAAATATAAAAAAATAAAATGCTCCATGCTTTCTGTACCACCTGCAGAACCATGAGCCAAAACAAACTTCTTTTCTTTATAAATGACTCGTTCTCAAGGATTTTTTTTTTTTAATACCAGTGCAGATGGACTAACACAACAGCTATAGGTTAGCCCCCAGCTGGCTTTGGGTTTAAGGATAGACTTAAACTCCACATTGATGCAATCAAAATGAACCTTGGAAATCCTTACTGAAATGCTGGGAAATAATGTCTTCCTCTCTCATGGAGTCACAAGGGCAACTGGTGACCATCTTGGGACTGCAGTGGAAAGTTACCAAGAATGTAACAACATCACAAGTAGACAGAAAAGAGAAATAGAAAAAAATCTATCCTCAGTCTTATGGGCTTAGCTACCAGATCAGGCAGGTTTTACTTAAAGGCAGTCATATCGTGCTCTTTTTCAATTGAATTAACACATTGCCTTTTCTTCCTTTTTTTTTTCCCTTTGCTTATGTTATTTGGGTGTTTATTGGTTATAATGGTTCTTGATATAGTAGGCATTTAATAGACCTTTATGTAATATTTTCTTATCCCACCACCCAAGAAAGAATTTCATCTCCCCAATTCATCCAACCTAACTCAAAGCGAATTCTCCTGTGCTTATATATAGGTCTGTTAATAATAATAATAGATTTTGTGAAAATGTGACAGGATACTTCCATAGAAAGTGAGAATGCAAGCAATGTTATATATTTTCATCCTCTAAAATAATATAGGTATCATTTGAATTCCTAAAGAAAAAATGTAATCCATTCTGTCCATATGAGGAACAAGTAGGTAGTTAGTATCTTGTTTATGGATGACCATCACTGTATTTTAAAGATACTAGGGTCTTCTCAGCCTCCTTGTTACAAATAAAAACACTTCAACCATGTAACATCATTAAGATTTACAGTAAAGCCTCATAGTTGGTGCCTATGACTACTCAACAAATCTGGTATTAGTTCCCAAGTGAGATAACCTTAAAATAATGTCATCTGTATGAGAAAGTTTTGTTTAGAACATGGTGGAAAGCCACAAAGGAAGCACCATCCTCTAAGTAGGCAAATTGGATATTATGTCCATGACTGCAAGCTCTTTATATATATAACTTGTTTATACAAGTTATAAACACTTCTACTGAGCATGTTTAGCTGGTTTTTGAACACTCAGAGAAACTTACAAGTGGGGGAAATATTTGCTACCCTGTCAGCATGTTATCTGAAATTCCAGAAAGATTTGGGGAAGATTGTTTTTTTCCTTTCTTTCTTTTTTTTTTTTTTGGAGACAGAGCCTTGCTGTCACCCAGACTAGAGAGCATTGACAAAATTTCGGCTCACTGCCACCTCTGCCTCTGGGTTCAAGCGATTCTCCTGCCTCAGCCTCCTGAGTAGTTGGGATTACAGGTGCATGCCATCATGCCAGGCCAATTTTTGTATTTTTAGTAGAGATGGGGTTTCGCCATGTTGGCCAGGCTGCTCTCAAACTCCTGACCTCATGTGATCCACCTGTTTTGGCCCCGCAAAGTACTTGGAATACAAGCGTGAGCCACCATGCCTGGCCTGGGGGTAGGGAGGATTTTTCAATTTGTGAATAGTGAAACCATTTGGGGAAATATTTCAAATATTTGTGAATCCTAATAGAGGCAAGGAACATTACCAGAGTTTTGAAAAGCCTAATAGCTCTCAACGTGAACACTTCTGTATTCAACTATTAAGCATTTACTTGACATCTACTATATACAAGGCATTCTACCAGTCACTTTTGGATATATGGTAAAAATATAGAGTCCCTGACTTTAAGTCATTAAGAAAAAGCTACTGTTTTGTTCATCTCCATTTGTGAGGAAAGGGAACAAGTTCAATTAAAATGGCTCTTTTTTAAAAGTCCTGTTACTGAAGAATAATTATTAAACTCTAAAGAAAAATCAACTTTATTGAATGCATAGTTTCTCAACAATATTTGAAGTTTTGCAATATTTAAATAAAATATGCTGTACTTAATTTTTTCTGAAGAGGTAAAGGGATTTGGTAGTAAATACGCATGTACATATAAAACTGTATAGTGTTGGGCAAGGACTCTTTAAATATTCTTAGACTTATAATCCATGAACCACTTAAAGCATACTCATGGCCTTTGTTTAAAAAAATTGAGATTTTAGAACCACAAACCATAAGGTCAGGCCTGATAATCTGTATTTAAAATTACCTTCCTAAAATATCCTTGGGCATATTAAAGCTTCAAAATCCCTGATGTATGTCATCAAGATGAGCAACATGTCCTCATCAACCTACATGTTAATAGACAACTTAGAACATATCTATAAAAGGTGTTAATATTTTTCTGCTTTAATCAATTTAAATTAAATTTTCTTTCTGCTTTAATCATTTTAATCAATTAAAGATGATTGTCTTGAGTTTCCATAAAGGTTTTAGGGAGGCAATGTATTTGAAATACTACCAGTGTGTCTTTTTAATCTTATAATTAATGTTTTCCCCGTGTGCTGCCTCGTGTTCAAACACCTAGAATACTCTATCCTTATGAACCCAGGAGACAGATGTGATCACATAAAAAAGTGAAAAAAAAGTAACTTCTTTTTAATGATTTTTATATTTAAAGGCTAATGTCCTTTAGGGGAATAAAGCCAATCTTGGTTTAGAGTGGAATAAATCAGTGGCTCTCTAATGTAGTATGCTTTAGAATCACATGGATAGATTGTTAAGTCATGGATTACGCTATCTCTTCCCCCAGTTTTAAAGTTTCTAATTCATAGGTGGGAGTAGGGAATTTTTAACAAGTTCTGGGTGATGCCAATTTTGCTTGCACAGGAACTATATTTTTTTAATTTAATGAATAAATGTTTGAAAATCTTGTGTTTGAGGAGGGTCAAGGTTCTCTTCCTCACCCCTGCAATTTTATACTCCCCAGTACCTGATTGACAGAAAAAATTGCCCTAGCTGGGAGAGGGAAATGAGAGGTAAAGTGATCAAAAGGAAGCAGCAAAACCCAATAGTTGTGAGATCTGAGAGAAAAGTGCAGTCTCTGCCTTCAGGGACATAGTGAGACCTAGACTGGCTGCATAATGAGTCCGGGCAGATGGTTTTAGGCACAATCAGAGTATAGGTCATGCCCTAGGGTAGCATGGAGAATGCAACGTGATTTCCATCACCCAGGGCTTACCATTGTGGGCTAAACTATTTGGATCAGAAGAGGCCAGGTCACCACCCACCAGGAAGATCTCCATGATGATATTAGAAAATTTTCTGTTATTCTGTAGATAACAGAAAAGACATTTGAGAACCAGGTAGTTCCTTCCTCTCCAATCCTTTAAAACTAGGTATGGATCCTGGAATTTAGAACTGACCTGGGAAAATGGGGAATCCAAGATTGACTGAGATTAGATTTTTACCACTCCAGTAGTGGATATGGGTTTAAGAACTAAAATAATTTTATAAAATTAAGTTTTATTTCTTACACAACTGAGAAATAAATTGAGAGCCAGATCCACTACATGGTGATTATAATTTGAAGTAATGATGACGCACAATTGGTGTATTTCATGTCTCTGTTTTATTCTTTGACCAGTACTATTTTCTAAAATGATTACAGATTCATTAAAAGAAAAGAAATTTGAGATACTATACTCTCCTCTTAAAGATGTTTAGATAAAAATGCTTCATTTCATATCTACCTTTGCTGATAATGTGTCCTTTCATTCACCTAATCTGTGAGCCTGTCTGCTACTCACATCTGAAATATTGTTTAGAATGAAAACAAAATAAGTCTAACGGAACAGTACCACTCTTGCCTGCTATCTTACTTAGCATTTGCCCAAGCTGCAGTGGTTTCATTTGTAGAAGGAAAATAAAGCAAACATCAGCTTGTCTGTGCCACATGAAATAATTTTAACTTGTGAGATTTTATGTAAGATTACTTTAACCTGTGAGAATTTATGGAGAACATGTGTCCGTGTTTTGACTTGTACTTCTGGTTGTCTAGGTTAAAGCCAAATTCACATCAACATATCTTTCATTTACTGCAAGATTTCAAGATAAGAGATGAAAAAAAGAATTTGGACTCTCTCTTTGTTGACATGCAAATCAAAATGAGATATTCAGCAACTGACTCTAGAACCACAAAAATAGATAGAAAACAACAATACAGCAAACCAATTCTAGGAGGAGACAAAGTATCAAACTAAAAGTTAATATAGAAATGATTAAGGCAGCCAGGTGTGGTGGCTCACGCCTGTAATCCCAGCACTTTGGGAGGCTGAGGTGGGCAGATCACCTGAGTCGGGAGTTTGAGACCAGCCTGACCAACATGGAGAAACCCCGTCTCTACTAAAAGTACAAAATTAGCTGGGCGTGGTGGCGCATGCCTGTAATCCCAGCTACTCGGGAGGCTGAGGCAGGAGAATCGCTTGAACCTGGGAGGCGGAGGTTGTGGTGAGCTGAGGTAGCGCCATTGCACTCCAGCTTGGGCAACAAGAGCAAAACTCTGTTTCAAAAAAAAGTAAATAAATAAAAATAAAAGAAAAGAATTAAGGCAAAACTGACATTTCTTTATTAATATAACACTGCACCATTAGTTTAAATCGATTTCATAGCAAGGGGTGTTATTAAGTTAGTCTTACAACAAACTAGAGAGAAAAATCAATTGTATCATCAAAAGTTATTTTGAAATTTTAGAATTCAAAATAGAAGGCAAAGAAAACAATACAAAAGCAAAATGAAATAAAAAACGTTGCAACTCAGATTTTCACATTCTTTAGGTGTTAGCATCTGACATAGAAAAGTTTTTTTTACATGTATTGTGATAAAAAATTTAATTCACCTATATGTTGGCTTATTTTAATTCATTTAATTGCAGTCGAGACACAGTTAGGTCCACATACTACATAGTGACAAAACAAGGGAAGTTTGTTTGTGGCAAATCTCTTATTATGTAACTTTTATATATTACATGGCCAGAAATTCTCACCTTGATCCTCACTATTTTTTTGTTTCAGTAAAATATTTTTTAAAAAAATAGTCATGAAAAACTTTATGTGGTGTTTAATACATTAAGACATATGATTTTAGAAAACTTTGTAATCAATATTGGTCACTATTGTCTGTCTCTGCCACATGCCACATCTCTCCTTAGCCTAGTTATAGCCTTCGGATTTCTGTTTTTAGTTGGTGATGGTTGTGGTCATTGTCACTGTATGTGTGTGTGTGTGTGTGTGTGTGTGCATGTGTGTGTAGTCTCATTTTGCTATTATGTTCTCTGCCACTTTGTTTGCAAATGCAAAGAGGGTTAAAAATTAAGCTTAATATGAAGCAAGTACTTGGCACCTGCTTTCAAAGAGCTGTGAATCATAAATGCAAGACGGTTCATTTGGCTACCTCATATCTGTATTTAAGACCAGCCTGCCGGGTGCGGTGGCTTATGCCTGTATTCCCAGCACTTTGTGAGGCTGAGGTGGGCAGATCACTAGGTCAGGAGTTCAAGATGAGCCTGGCCAGCATGGTGAAACCCCGTCTCTACTAAAAATACAAAAAATTAGCCTGGCATGGTGACATGCGCCTGTAGTCCCACCTACTCAGGAGGCGGAGGTGAGAGAATCGCTTGAATCCGGCAGTGGGAGGTTGCAGTGAGCTGAGATCGTGCCACTGCACTCCAGCCTGGGTGACAGAGCGAGACTCTGTCTCACAAAAAAACAAAAACAAAAAAACCCAGCCTGTGGATTATTTTAAATATTACACTTTTCTATCCTGGATTCTCTATTTGCTTATTGTTTATATGTTCTATTTGTCCATCGAATTTTCCTATTTCTTGAATCATTGTCGGCATATTATCCTTTAATTATTTTAACATAGTTTTTCTTAATTTTTGAAATGTATTTGTAATAGCTACTTTGTAACTATTTTGTAGCAATCTTTGCTTAATCCAACATAGGGTCCACTCAAAATCACTTTCTATTGACTAATTCATTCCATATGCTTTTCAAATATGCATTTCCACATCACTCCTAAGTTTCTGGTCAAAGCTGGACAATTTTATGTGATATACTATAGTAAGACTGGATTTTGATTGCTTTTTCTAAAGGTTTTTGGATATTATTTTATTTTGTGATTTTGTTTGTGCCTGTACTTAAACTGTGGGATCTGTCTTGCCATGGTAGTCAGCTATTTATATCTCTTTACAATATTTTTCTTCTTTTCTAATTCATGATTTCCAGGGGTCATTTCCTTGTAGGCACTGCTATGTGATTAACCAATGGTTTGGGCAGAACTTACAGTCAAATGCCTCAAACCTGTGAGGCTTCTATTTGACAATGTAATTGTGTATAGGTAAAAAAAAAAAAAAAAAAAAAAAAAAAATTCAAAATTCAAGCAACTTTAAAGTTGATTTCAGCTTTTACTTTCTGCCAGGCCCTTGGATCTCTCCTGCAAATATGTGTAATTTCTGAGCCAGCCAGGAACGTGTGCTTACCTACTCTTCCTATGGCTCTCTTATTTACAGGGTGTCCCTGTTACATTTCTGGAGCATGCATTGCTTGTCCCAGCTGGGACAGTAACCTCATGGTTGCAGAGATGTAGGTTTTACTATTTGTTTCCTACTGGACTTGTTACTTTCACTGACAACACTACTAGACATTTGGTTTTACACTCTGCTCAAAGTTGGATTATACCTTCTGCCTGTGCTGTAGGCTGCCCAGCAAGGATGGGACTGTAGATTCCCATTGTTATTAGCCAGAGATCTAGCAGCTTTGTATGTGCAAACACTTCTCAATGTGTGCTTTCCCATTGGTCAAATGCTAGAGTCCTGAAATTGATATTACATTTTTTTCCCAGTTTTTCACTAGTTTTGGGGGAGAGGATTCCCTTACTTATGCTCATGTTATTAAAATTGTTGTTCCATTCTTTTATTTTTTTTAAGAACCTCTGATTCAGAAATAATTTGAGATTTACAGGGCAGTTGCAAAGACAGCACAGACAGTTCTTGTGTATTTCTCACATTTCTTCCCCTGTGTAACATCTCATATAACCACAGAATTTAAAAATTAACATTTGTAGGATTTTTAGACTCTATTTGGATTTCAATAATTTTCCCATTTTCTGTTGCAGGATTGAATTCACTGTTCCGTGTTGTATTTTGTTGTCATGTCTCCTTGGTTGGCAATATATGAACGTATCTCAGTCATGGAAGACATTGACACTTTTGAAGAGTACAGGTCAGGTATTTTGCAGAATGTACCTTAACTGGGGTTTTCTTATGATTAGACTTGGGTTGTGGAAATTTGGGAAGAGTGTCACAGAGGCCAGGTGCCCTTCTCATCACATAGTATAGGGGTACATGATATCAACATGACTTATGACTGGTGATGTTCACCTTGATCTTTTGATTGTAAGGCAGTGTCTGTCGGGTTTCTCTACTGTAAGCTTTACAATTTTTCCCTCTCCGTACTTAGTTCATTAGAAGTAGGTTACTAAGTTCAGCCCACACTTAATGGAGAGAGAATTATGCTATACCACCTGGAGGGAGGAAGGAATATCAAAGTTTAAAGTTGTGTCAAAACCACATGGTAATGAATAAATGATTTGAGGGAGATATTTGAGACTCTTCTGTAAATATCTATTTCTCCTTAAAGTTTTATTCACTAATTTTTAGCATTAATCAGTGAATCTTCACTGCAATAATTATTACTGTGGTATTTAATGGTGGTTTAAAACAAATTTACTAATTCTATATTTATTATTTGGATTTTTCTGTAGGCATTATTTTCCATTATTTTTGAAACCAATTTTTCTGCCTCATTTATTTCAAAACATAATTCCTCAGATTCACCATGAATTGTACAACACTGTGGCTTTAAACATACGTGCCATGGGAATAGTCTGGCATACCTTTCTCCTGTCTTGTTATCAAACACGTTTTACTGCAAGAATCAATGAAATGCTCTTACTAACGTCTGAAGTCTTGACTTATAATTTTTACCATCTTTAGGAAAATGATTATACTATGGATTTGTGTCTTCAAAAAAGATATATTGAAATTCCCAGTATTTCAGAATGATACCTTATTTGTAAATGAGATAATTGCACATATAATTAGTTAAGATGAGGTCATACTCGGGTAGGGTGGTTCTGTTATCCAACAGGACTGGTATTTTTATGAGAAAAAGACACAGAAACACACAAGGGGAGAGCTCCATGTGACAACAGAGGCAGAGATGGGAGCTGCAAGCCAAGGAACACCAAGGATTGCCAAGAAACCATAAGGAACTAGGAAGAGACAAGGGAGATTTTTCCCCTGCAAGTTTCATAGGGAGCATGGTCCTGCTGATACTTTGATTTTGGACTTCTAGTCTTCAGAACTGTGAGACAATAAATTTCTGTAATTTTAAATCACCCGATTTGTGTTAGTTTGTTACAGCAGCCCTGTGAATCTAATACAATTTACAAAACAACACAGTTTAGACCAAAATGTGAGATATTAAGTTAAACTTGTCACAGCCTCAGAATGTGTAACTCTAAAATTAAAATTGGTTGAATGCCCTTTTTAAATTTTAGAAACTCAGAGAAACGCTGGCTTTTTCTTTGGCATAGAATTTTATTTAAAAGATCAGTCCCCAAGTTCGGAAAATTTGTAGTATATTTATGTGATGTCAGTGAGAACACATATCATTTTAAGAGATATGTAGATGTTGACATCATTGTAAAGAAAGAATTTAACTGGAAAGTGAAAAAGTTAATCAGTATGCCTTTGAAAACAAAGATCATAGGAGTTAGCTTGTTTTAATATTTACATATTTTTGAAACTAGGGAAAGACAAAAAATTATAAAGTACATGGTTTGAAAGATGGATTTAGAAATTATCCTATTACTAATTAAAATTACTAATTATTAAGTAATTATATTACTAAATTACACATTCTTTAATGTAACTAACATTCATTAATTATCCAATATGTGCCAGGCACAGTGCAAGGCGTTGGAAATATAAATATCCACAAAATAAATTCATTTTCTTTATTTTAATAATTAAACAGCAACTCAAAGAGAGGAAAGGCAGAATAACAACAAAGTCATTCATGTTTACCCTCATGTGATTGTTGAATTACTGTATACTCTTTATTTCAGCTGACATTAAAAAATTGCATTTTATGGAAACTCATGAAAGTTTATGTGCATAAGGGAAATTAAGAAAATAAGAATGATTTATGATTAAATAATGGTTTAGATTTATTTCAGATTGGATCATTCAGATGTCAGTATGGTATTTAAGTACATTATATGCAATGGTGTGAAAATACATAAGGTAAAAAGTTTCCGATTAATGCAAAATTTATTCGGACTACATAGGAGAAAGCATGACAGGAAAGAGAATATACGCCATGGAGAAAAATGATTCAGGGAGGGAAGAGAGAGGGTGACCAAGACGGGACGAAATTAAAGTTCGTGAGGCAGGAGCATGTTTACTCTTTTAGAGGAATTGCAAGGAGGCCAGTGAAGCTAAAACAGAGTAATAAGCAAGAATGAAACATGTTGATTAAGTCAGTGAATGGCTGGATTATGCAGGACCTTATTGACCATTATAAGGATGTTTGCTTTATTCTGAGACACAGAAAAATCACTGAAAAAATTTGAGGAGAAAAAATGATCTGATAATCATAGAAGTGACAATACATGTAAACACTAGAAGGAGACTGCTTTTCTTCAGGCATTAAGGCCAGGGAGAGAAACCCAGGAAGAAGTGAGCATTAGTTGTACCTCTGTGTAAGTGACTTTGTTTTCTTCTTTGGTATGTTTAAAACCTTTCATAAAATGCACTTTTTTCCCTGTTGCTAAATCACAGAGTTGGGCTCTGCTACCCTAAGACTATGTTTAAACTTGATTATAAGACACTAGTAGATATGATGGCTGTAATAACATCCTATCACCATTAAACTTAAAAGCTGATGATAATTACCAGCCCATCTTGACATATATCATTTTCTGAAAAACATGTTTTTGTTGCTTGCTGCTTCAGGAAAGTAAACATATTAGACTTTGGACATCATCACCAGGGTGTTATTTTTGGATAGTTTTAAATATTTCATGCTCTATGATTGGTAAAGAAACTGCATTACATTCTATGTGTAAATAAGTATAATCTAGAAAATACTTTTTAGAAACGGCTAAACTTGACTGTGTCAATTTCTGTCTTGTTTCTATCATGTGAAACATGTAAACCACCAGTAGTGATCTAACATATAGAATAAGACATTGAGCCTAATGATTTTTTGTTACAATTTCAAATGTGTCATTTTCATTGCTATATCACGTTGTACAGTGAACAATAGTGGTAGAATTTCAGATGTTTATGAATACATGTAAAAGATGGCTCATGGAAATCAGAATGAAAATAAGTTATGATGCAGGACTCTTGTAGGCTCAGAGACAAACAAAACGCCTCCAAACTCAAAAAAATTCCACACAATTTTGACCACTCGCAAATAAATTTTCTTTGCCAAAACACATAGGGAAGAATAAGTAAACAGAAGATGAGGAATTATTTCAAATAATAAGCTCTTAGGTTCTTAGTCATTGGATGCGTGAAAAGCAATTAGAACTCTTAGATATACAGAACCCAGGCTATAAATGTAAAATATTCCTCCTATCCTCATCCTTTACCCATGTCAGATATCATTAAAATACCAACATTATTTTCTTCATAGTTGGAAATAGCCTCAAAACCTTTCTTAGAGATTACAGTGACGTAGGATTGAAACTTTTTGTTATCCTTGAGCTAGAGCCCTATTTCTCAACACCGACACTATTGACAATGTGAACCAGATAATTCTTTGTTTTACAGGGCTGTGCTGTGCATTGTGGGGTATTTAACAGCATCCCTGGCCACCACCCACTAGAGGCCAGTAGCAACTACTCTGTTTATCCCAACCCCAAGTCGTGACAAAGAAAATGTCCCCAGACAATATTGCCGTTGGTTGACAACCACTTCCCTAAAGATAGATATACCTAGTAAATAAAGGACTTTAAGATAAAGCATAGAAGAAAATTCTTAAACTTAGCTTGCTGTGGTATTAGAAATGCCATAATCACCTTCTCTGTGGCTATTCTTCCCTCTAGCATGTTCAGCATGGTAACTTCTGGCTCTCATCCTGGTTTTTAAAATTTCATGTCGAGGCATCGTGTCTCACAGCTTTTGCCTAGGAGATCCAGATGAGGTACTGAAAAGATATTTGGATATTAAAAACAATTGTCACTTTAACATCAGTCTCAGGCTGATGTTATTTACTTATTTAATGAATGTGTTTTGGGTGATGGTATATAATTTTGTATCGATCCTTATATATGTTTATTTGTTTATACATATACACATATAAAATCTATCTGTATGAATAGACCTATATAAATAAATAGCTTTTTTATTGGCTGACTTGATTCTTAATTTAACTCTCATATGTAGTTTTTAATTGTGATGTTTTGTAAAAGAAAAATTCAATGGATGGTAACAGTATTTGTCTTAGAATATGCTGAAAGCCAAATGAAAGGGAGAGAGTGAAGTCTCTGTAAGTAATATTGCATTTTGTTTTGCCATTTCCCTCTGTTTAGGAGCATCTATTGCTTTTAGAAAGCTAATGCTTAGTAAAGGAACTGTAAGAACAGGAATTAGGTAGAATGATTATTTATTCTCTTTTTAATAGCCACATGGTTTTCCCACACATACAGCTTCTTACACCGTCAATGGGAGTTCTGTGCCAAGGACAGAGTGACAACAATTGGAAGGAAAATTGAAATTTACTTTTGTTGTTTAGATTATTTTGGTAACCATGGTAATGGAAGACCAATATAGCACTTTAACACTCAAAAACAAATTTAGGATAAGTTTTATTTATTGAGATAAATATTACGTTACATTGGGAATGCTGGTATTTTGTCGCTGAATATTTTGGGCTTTAACAGATGGACAATTTATTTTTTCACCTTTCTCTTTCCAAAACTATAGGCAGCAGCATCAAGAAAATGTAAAAGACTTTTAGATAATGCACTTAGTAAAAAAATAAAATAAAAATAAAAATAAGTATTACAGAGAGATAGCAAAAATATATTGATAACACGAGTATATAGAATTCAATCAAATTTGTGTCTGAACTTCCTGGTAATTAGGGTATAAACACATAAAGTTATTTAATTTAAAATTGTGAGGATCATTATGGAGAATAATACTGTGACAATAACTTTGACTTTGATGATTATCTGATTTTTTTAAAGTTATTTTTCTCTCATCAAAAGCCATGCTATAAGGTAAGTATAAGCTTATTGATATCTACTGTTGTCCAGGAATAGTATTAAAATTGGACATACAAAGATATTTTTTATTTTACTTAATTGTACATTAGTGTCACCAAAATATTTGATAAAAGTGTTTTGCCAATATATTTTTTAAACACTTAACATTAAGGAATTCTATGTTTTATTTACATGGAGCACTCAATTCAGAGATTCGTTTCACAAGGAAATTTTGGCTCCACATCTTCTATTCTTTCTTTGTTTCTTTTTTTTTTTTTTTGAGACACGGTCTTGCTTTGTCACCCACTGGAGTGCAGTGGCATAATCTTGGCTCACTGCAACCTCTGCCTCCCCGGTTCAAGCACTCCTTGTGCCTCAGCTTCCCAAGTAGCTGGAATTACAGGCACGCGCCACCACGCCTGGCTAATTTTTGTATTTTTAGTAGAGGCTGGGTTTCACCATGTTGACCAGGCTGGTCTTGAACTCCTGACTTTAAGTGATCCACCCACCTAGGTCTCCCAAAGTGATGGGATTATAGGTGTGAGCCACCCCGCCTAGCCAGAGTCTTCTATTCTTTAAATAAGGCTGCTTTCTGGTAACTTCTCTGGGCCTAAAAGCCAGGAGGTTACAGATTGTATAATTATACTATACAATACCTGGCTTTTAAAATCTTTAGATTCAAGTCAATATACGTTTAAAAAAAAAAAACCCTTAAATTGTTTTTAAATTACTTTTCTCAATGACTATTTCAGTTTACTCTCAGGAAAACCCTGTGAGACAACATAGATATTTTCTTCTTTTTTTAAAATAAAAAAATACTGAGATATACAAAATGAAATATGATACAGTAGCATAAATGAAGCTAAATCTCCGGGGTTCTAGCTTTCAGTCCTTTTTCTGTATATGACTGAGCGTTCGCTCTCTCTCTACACACACATATAGACACACATATGCTCATATGATACACATACATATTTAGACGTTTTTATTTAGACGAAAATTTAGGGGCTATCCTTTTTACTTCCTTTTCTATTTTAACTTTGGTTTAATGGGTTGATATTACATTGAAGTTTTTTTAAAAACATGTTCAGAGCTGCCAGTTTCTTTTTGTAAAGAAACTTATAGAACAATTTGATGTGTGATCTGTGTTTAATATTTAGGGCTCGAGGATCAGAAAGAAGAGTGTTATCCTAACATATATAGTTATGTTGACCCCATGTCCTAGTTTGCTTGAAATAGTATGAATTTATGCCTGTAGTCCTGAGATAATTATTAATAGCATTTCTTCAACTTTCAAAAGTGTCTCAGTTTGAGGACAATGTATAGTTATTTTACAACCCTTCTCAAAATCTCTGGAGAAAAAGGAGCATTGAAAATAAGTATAAATATAAATTTAATCGATTCAAAAGTGAAACAGATGACTAAACTGTTCTTTAGGGCCTAGAGGTCAACTAGAGAACATAGCCTGGAATGGAACTGCTGAAAAGCAACAGTTATTCCAATGTATTGTGCTATTGTAAATGAAAAATAAAAGCTGAAAACAATGTCAGTCTTTATGTGGAGGCAGAAATGCCACAATCACCTTCTCTGTGGCTATTCTTCCTTCTAGCATGTTCAGCATGGTAACTTCTGGCTGTCATCCTGGACAAAAACAAGCAATATAATTATAAACACTCTTTCACTTTTTGGTTTAGTTCAGTTCCTAGAACTAGTAATGCTTTAAAGGGGTGAGGTGCCACTTTTAGTCTAGGAAATACAATGTTGCAAATATTAATTTAAAAAAAAATAAATGAGGAAGAAAATAACATCACAAACGCTACTCAAAAATCTTTTATACCATGCAACAGTTTTGGTAGTCATAATGACATCATGTGATTGACATTATAATAACTTAAATTCAATCACATACAAAAACTCTACATAAGGCCTCCCAATTTTATGTTATTGTCACAATTTATATCTATTGATATTGTGTATCTTTTAACATCTTTTTAGTTACAACTACTTTTAATACATTTGTCCTTTTTCATACTAGAGTTAAAAGTGATTACGGGCCAGTCAGTATTCCAGTTATAATACCTCAGTTTTCCCCAAATGTTAACATTGTACCTAGCTTCAATACAGTTATCTAAACCAGGAAAATAGTTTTCTGACTGTATTAGTCGCCTAGGGCTGCTTTAATAGGTCTTGCAAAAGTACACATATACTTGTCTTATGACTCAGCAATTCCACCGTTAGTATTTACCCCAAAATGATAAGCAATTCCGAAAATATGCTTCAGTTTACATATTTAGACAAAAACTAAGTAAAGTTGTGTGAACTCATGTCAACTCACATAGATAAAGCAGCTTATTAAGTGTATTAGATTCTTGGCAGTAGAACACTTCAGATTTTAGAAACGATATACTGCACAGTATAATAATTTAAGAAAGTCAATATGGAGTCTCACTGATCTATTTAATTCTTCTTTTACCCTACCATATTCTTTCTTTGTTTAATATTTTAAAATATAATTTTAATTTTCATTGCAAAATATTTCAAATATATAAAAAATTACAGAGAATATGACACATTTCCATTTTATCTAGATTTAATGAGTAATATTATTTTAGCATACTTGCTTATTTTGCTATTACTTTTTAAAGACATTAAATGTTTTAGAGAGACACAAGACACCAGGCCCTCTCCCATTCCCCTGTTTTCTGCCAGGTAACACACATCTTGAGATGGTAGCTATATTTTTTCCTGCATGTTTTCTGGAAAAAATATTGCATTTTATTAAATATACTTCATTTTATTTAATATGTGTACCATGGTGATATATCTTATTGTCTGTGTCTTTAATATTTACATGTGTTATTTGCATCTCTTTTAATCTGTTTTATTCATTCACTTTTTTCAAGAAGCATTTGTGTTGATATATGCAGATCTAGTCACTCATTGTTATTGTTATTTCTGAAATGGAATACTGCAGAGTATGATCTCATTATCTAAATACACTACTGTTTATTCATCTAGTCTCCTATTGATGGGCATTTATTTTTGTTTCAGCTTTTTTGTTTTTGCTGTTACAAACAAATCCTTGAAAAATATATTTGTACTTGTCTCCATGAGAATTTCTGGTGTGTATAGGATTTATGCGTGGAAGTGGAATTATTTTCATTACAGACTTTCCTCAGCTTATGATGGGGTTACATCCCAATAAACCCATTGTAAATTGAAAATATCATAAATAGAAAATGCATTTAATACATTTGATCATCATAGCTTAGTTTAGCCTACCACAAACATGTTTGGAATACTTACATTAATGCACATTTGGGCAAAATTGTATCCAAAAAATGCTGGCAACATAGTACACTGTAGAGTATAGGTTGTTATCCTAGTAGAGGTCATGTGAACAACTGGGAGCTGTAGCTCACTGCTATTGCCTAGCACCTCATGAGTGTATCAAACTACATACCTCTAGCCTGAGAAAATATCATAATTTGAAATTTGAAGTATGGTTTATAGTGAATGTGCATCACTTTTGTACTGTTGTCAAATCAAAAAATCATTAGTCAAATCACCATGTCATAGACCGTCTGTGTTATTTTTGAAACTCTACTACTTCAAGCTACAGCTTAGATAAGAACACATCATTCTTTAAAGTCTAAGGGACGAAAGTCAGAGTCTCATTGAATCTTCTCCTTACCAACACTGAGTACTATCAAAACTTCAAGTTTTGGCTGGGTGCAGTGGCTCACGCCTGTAATCTCAGCACTTTGGGAGGCCAAGGTGGGAGGATCCACAGGGTCAGGAGATGGAGACCATCCTGGCTAACATGGTTTCACCCCGTCTCCAATAAAAATACAAAAAAATTAGCCGGGTATGGTGGCGGGTGCCTGTAGTCCCAGCTACTCAGGAGGCTGAGGCAGGAGAATGGCATGAACCCAGGAGGTGGAGCTTGCAGTGTGCCGAGATCACGCCACTGCACTCCAGCCTGGGTGATAGAGCAAGACTCCGTCTCAAAAAAACAAAAAACTTTAAGTTTCTTGCTAATTAGATAGGAAATGGTATCATATTTGCTTCAAATTGCAATTATACTAGTAAAATACTTTACTAGTATAGTTCTTGAATACTAGTAAAGTGAATTATTTTATCATGTGTCTGTTGGTCTTTTGGATTTTCTCCTTTGTAAATTGCCTGTTTTTAATATTCTGCCCATTTAAGAAATAGGTTTTTATCTTTTTCTTATTGGTTTGTAGGAGTTCTTTATAGTTGAGATGGTAATTCTTTGCAGAATATTTGCATTGTAGACATCACCCATCAGTTGCTTGTGTTTAATTTTGTTTATGGTGAATTTTGTCATGCTGAACATATAAATACTTACATAGCGAATTCAAAATCTTTTCAATTCTTTGATTTTGTGCACATTTTATTTTTAAATTTAATGTTTTTTCATGTTCTGAATTCTAATCCTTCTGAAATTTATTTCTTTAAGTAACATAGTATCTGATTTTTTTCTATATTGATAGATAATCTTTAATCTCTCTTCAATTCACATTTTTCATTTCTCAATTTCATTTATATCTAGAATTTGATTTCAGTGCTTGCTGCTTTCTTCCAATGACCTGTGTATTCCGTTGTTTTAATACTATACTCTATTTTATACAAAATTTCTATGAGATTGCAGGAAGAAGAGGGTAGTTATTAACTGCCATGTTTCTGAAGTTGAAATCCAGTCATTTGCATTTCTTAAACAAATGTTCTTATTATTTCTAATTGCAAAGCAAAGGAGATTTTAAAGAAAGGACCTAGAAATCAGCTGTGTTACGGGGACAGGAGTATCTTGTTCTTGAAAATTATTTGCCCCTAGAATGTAATTTGATAATGTATTTTGAGTAGAAGAATCATATGCCACTGATGTTGGTATAACTTTTCTTGTCTTTAGGTAAATCCTTTCAGGTAAATTCTGTTTCTCCACTCAGCAGCCATGTACAGTCATTAGGTTTACAGGGACACCCCTGTGTTTTTCACAGAAACCATTTCAATATAGTCTTGTGTTTTCTGTGTCTCATTTACGTGTGTCTATGCATGTATTCTTTTCCTGTTTCTCTTACATAAAACTGTCTTGAATATGAATAAAAAGCCCCAAGATTTTTCACACCCTTGATTTTTTTCCTTAAAAAAATGACAAACTCATGGATGACAAACTCTAACTGCTCCTACAAAACTTAGATTGTTACCTGGTGAATGAAAAAATAAGTGCTGGCCCTTTTCTAAGTGTTCTTTGTTTTTTTTTTGATTATTTTTTGAGACGGAGTCTTGCTCTGTTGCCCAGGCTGAAGTGCAGTGGTACAACCTCGGCTCACTGCAACCTCCGCCTCCCGGGTTCAAGTGATTCTTTGGCCTCAGTACCTGAGTAGCTGGGACTACAGGTGCGTGCCACCACACCTGGCTAATTTTTGTATTTTTAGTAGAGATAGGGTTTCTCCATGTCAGCCAGGCTGGTCTTGAACTCCTTACCTCAGGTGATCACCTGCCTCAGTCTCCCAAAGTGCTGGGATAACTGGCGTGAGCCACTGTGTCCAGCCACACTAAGTGTTCTTGAAGTTAAATCACCAACTAACTACCATGAAAACCTGGGGCTTGAAAAAAAATTTATTAGAATTTAACAAAATAATGTGCATATGAAAAATCTCCATCTTAGAGACATCTTTAATTTTGTCCTTTATGGTAACTTAGATCTCATTTACCTGTGTAACAGTTAGGTGCATTAGAGCCTGTAATAAAACTTTAAGCCAGTGTTTTTGTCTGTTATCCTTTATTTTTACTATTTGTTTCTAATGAGAAAATGTGTTTAAAAAGTTAAAATGCACTGTCCTGGTATTCGCAAGTGATATTATCACCAAGTTATCTATGATTTGTGATCTGGGTGTTCCTTCTGTTGTAGTTGTTGTTTAAAGGTAAGAGAAGCTACAAAACTTATCTTGATTTTAAGAAAAATTTACCCACCTGCCCACTACACTATTCAAATCTTTCAATTTTAAATAATAGAAAACAAAAAAGGAACAGGAGTAAAGTGTTCCTGGTTCCGTTATCTCCTTCTTTCCCAAATGTTCACATTGTACATAGCTTCAGTACAGTTATCCAAACCAGGATAATAGTTTCCTGACTGTAATAGTTGCCTAAAGCTGCCTTACTAGGTCTTGCAAAAATCCACATATAATTATCTTAGGACTCAGCAATTCTACCTTTAGTATTTACCCCAAAATAATAAAAACTTATAAGTACACAGATACTTAATAATGGATGTTCACAGAAGTCATATTCATAATAGCTGAAACCTGGAAATAACCCAAAAGTACCTTAATAGGTGACCTTGAAAAATTGTGGTATATTCATCAATGGAATTCTATTCAAAATAAATAGGAGTAAACTACTGATATTTACAACAAAGAGGAAGCATGAAGTATGATGTGTGAATGGAATTCATTTTTCAGTGTGATCCTCTGATAATGTCTTCCTTATGTTGTCAAATATTCTCATGATAGGAAAACTGGTACACTTTAAAGGATACTGACATTATAGAGGTAGAACCATATTTTTTCACGTTATTCTTCTATAGTGTTTATATATAACTCCTACTTTCAGAGCAAGGCCAATATTAAATATAGTGTTGCTCTACGTTCATTACCATGACACAGTACCCTACATCTGTGTTTAACTGCCTTTTCTCCTTTTGAGAGTAGCAGTTTGGATAGTTGCACTGCCAGCCAAATGCCTATTACCTCTGCCTACTTTGAAAAAAAAAAGCAAACAAACAGGAAAAACATACTATAAATAGAAGTATATATCAATGTTATAAAAAGTGCAATGGAGCTGGCATTCTCCAGGGTTGTGAACAAATGTTTGATTTATATAAAAATACGATGCTCTAGATAGTTTCCAACTTATTATGCAAAACCCTGATTACTTGTTCTTTTCCTTCTTCAGTGTTGCTTCAGGTTTCTGCTTCCTATTCTTTCTCATTTATGCCTGCTGCTTCCTGAGGCTATTCCTTTTCCACCTTCCTGATCCATAATCATGATTTCAGGTATCATCATCGTCTGCTACACTCTTACCCCAAGTCAGCTATGAAAGAGCTGGATTACCATTGTGTAGAAAAACATATTAACAAATACTTGTGAATGTTAAGCAATATCTAGTTTTCTCTACCTATGATACGGGCTATTAAATTTCCATAGAGCCTTGTTCTGATCCCTAGAACCAAGCCTAATTTTAGGCGGGAGAGAACCAGTAGGCTGGAACTTACAAACTCACTGTATGCTAATCTGCTAGCAGTACTACTGTTGCTTTTAGTGTTGCTGCTGGAACCTTATTGACGCCACTAAATAAAATCTTAGCCTCCTGATGCAGCTGAATCAGCAAAAATTCTAAAGCCAACAGTCACCTGCAGTTGTTACTAGACCCACATTTGCCCACAATAGTCCACAGTCATCTGTCATTGCTGTTGCTTATGCTGCAAGGCTATGAAAAGCAGAACAAAAATCTCCCTTCTGTCTGTCTTCCTACTTCCTGTCAGAGCGACCACTTGTAGAAACTAACCAAGAGTTACTCAGCAAATGGGAAATGTAGTGTGTACCTTTCTAGCCTCCTGAGTTACACAGGAAGCATAGGATAGACATAAAGCTGAGAATCAAGAGGCAGCTAACCCATACAGTACATAACTGTGTCAGTCCAACAATTTCCTATATTTAGGTTCATTTTGATAGGAATGTTTTTTCGTTTTCATTTTTCCTTACACAACATAGATCCTGGATATTATTTAGAAGATAGGCTGTTTATTGAGATGCTGTTGAGTAGGCAAAATACTAAACTCCATAGGTCTAATCAATACAATAATCTGATACTAAATGCAATAAATAATCCCAGATACCTAACCTTGAGTGGGAAGGCTGAAACTGGCTTTTGCAATATTTATGTATAGTAATTTGGTCGTCCAAGGGATTTTCAGGTAGTCTGTATTTTCAGTTCTCTTTGTAAACTGGAATTATCTAGAATAATAATTTGAAACAAAACATTGAAAGCACCCATCAAATCTGCTGATGTCTAGGCTAATGTGTGAAGAATAATGTGTGTGTGTGTATTAAAGAGAGAGAGAGACTAAAAAGCAAAGGACCTATAATTGATAATATGTTCAAACTCTAATCGAGATAATAAATAAAAGAAGTTTATATTACAGCTAAGATACAGTTTAGCTAGAATATCAGGTCATTGTTTCTTTCATGTTAATTTTGGGAAGCTGTCAGTGAGAAGTAGTGATCAAACCCTGCTCAGTAATCAGGTAATCCCATTGCAACAGTAGCAGAGAATGTGGTCAAGCAGTTTTATCTTGTTTCTATAATCAAATCTGCTTTACTGGGATTGAGATTGTTAGAATCTGCTAGCAGGCTATTTTCAGTCTTTTCCAAATTATTCTTTCTTCTGAGGGAAAAAAATCCTTAATGTCATTTTATAAAATCCTTAATGTCATTACCATTGGGATCATATAAGTATTGCTTCAACTATTGTATCAGTTTCCTCCAAAATGATACCCAAGATTTTAATGCATCATTTATTATTCATAAAGACTTGAACCTGTTAGATTATTTGCTTGTCAGTTTAGTAAACATAAATATAATGTGGAAATTAGACATCAAAATTTGCACTGGCCTTAACAGTCATGAAATCTTTCCCTGTTAAACCTGAACAGGGCTTGATTAAATGAAAGTGAGGTTCATTAGAACCAAGAAGGACAATTATCATTAGCTTCCAAGAAACTAACTTGGTTATTGTCTTCATTTCCAGGGAGTTTCCTGGTCTGGTTTTTGGACAGGATTTGATCTTCCGCTTATAGATAAAAGCTTGTTAGTCACTGAAAAGGAAGAACTGACAAGCGTGGAAAGATGGACAGGATAATGAGCTGTGAAAAGGGCAGGAGTTTGTGCAGAGGCAAACTGCTTCCAGCCCAAGAAAACAAAAAAAGTCATATTTTGTTTCACTTCCTTTTTCTTCATCCCGTTGCTTCTTGTAGTATGACATTATTGGTTAAAAACACAGAAATCCAACGACCTAAATTTACATATTCTATAATGGTTTGTAAACTTAGAAAGTGAATTCTTCTCTCCATACATGAGAACTTCATAAAATGCAGACATCATAGCACCTACCGCAGATTTTTTTTATGAAAGGCAAAATGTAAGCATTCTATAAATATCAACTCTTACTTCCTTTTTTGTCCTCTTTCACTTTGCTCAGCTGTTATTGTTTCCCTATCAATTTGTGCTCCCTGGTTTTACTCGTTGCAGTTTTCTTCTATTTCTTTCTCTGTTGTTCCTCCTCCTTCTTTCTGCTTCTCCTCTTGTGGGTCTTCCAGTCAACAGTTTTCACTTTTCTATTTCCCTTTCCTTCTGCTTCTCTTCATGTCTTTTTATCTGACCTTCTTGCTTCTTTTTAATTCTCATCTTTCCTTCTCTCCCCCATGTGCTTTCTTTTCTCCACTCGCACAATAACTTGTCTTATTCGCCATGGCGGTACTTACTTTATCTTTAAAAGGACTTGAAAGTGTTATTTGTCTATCTTGTTTATTATCTCGTTAATTTGCCTTCGTAAAACAAATGATGTGGGCTGGCTGTGGTGGCTCATGCCTGTAATCCCAGCACTTTAAGAGGCTGAGGGGGGCAGATCACGCGGTAAGGAGTTTGAGACCAGCCTGGCCAATATGGTGAAACCCCGTCTCTACTAAAAATACAAAAATTAGCTGGGTGTGGTGGCACGTGCCTGTAGCCCCAGCTGCTTGGGAGGCTGAGGCTCAAGAATTGCTTGAACCCGGGAGGCAGAGGTTACAGTGAGCCAAGATTGTGCCACTGCACTCCAACCTGGGCGACAGAGCGAGACTCCACCTCAAAACAAACAAACAAAAAAACAGATAATTTGTTTCCTTGCCTGGTGATAAGGAAAAACAGAAAAGTCAATATAGATATTGTAAGTGTGCAGTCTAATGATTATACAGAGCTAATCATTTAAGGATATGTTTCTTCTGAGACTAGAACAGCCTCACAGGGCATTGATCACTTATGTCAGTGCCTGGGATCACCATTACCTACTTACCAAGAAAAAATTGGCTCCGTCAAACCATAGTTTCTGCTTTTTCCCAGAATGACTTTCTTGTTTATCTACATAATGAGAAGATTGAGGCTACAAACCTTAAACTACACCTCATTTAGTTCTGTTTATTTCTACTTTCATATCTTTCTTCCATTATCTTTTTCTTTCCTTTCATTTTAGAGAAAGTTTTCTTCACCCTTATTTCCAAGCTTTGTCTTGCCATGTTTTTATATTCTTCTCATCCATTACTTTCTTGTCAGTCTTTCCTTTTCTTTTCATAATCCTCAAAAATCTCCCCTCTAGGATTCTTCGTTCAATTTTGAAATATACCAGCCTCTTAAAAGGTCACTTGGTTTTATTGTGTTTATCAATCATCAAGTTATCCTTTCATGAAGTTATTCATACATGAATGGCCTCTACATGCTACTTCCACCTCCTCTCAGCATATTCTAACACTGCAATTTTATTTCTTCTGTTTGTCCAGTGAATCACCAAGTCCAGTGATGTTTTCTTAGGCCAGATCCTCCTGGACTTTCTATAATTTGATAATTTTTTTCTAGATTTCAGTTCTTAAGAGAATATATTCAAGAAGTAAGAGGCACACAAAATGGAAGCTAAAATTGTTCTGCATTATTTATTTTTAGTTTGTAATATGGAAATAGATAAAAGTCCTCTTCCCTTCATCTTTCAAACTAACCTCCTAGAAATAATCTTCTAACATTTTAATGTTAATTCCAATAACTATAGTAATTTAGTTTCTTTAGTTTCTAGTAATTCTGTTTTTTAAAAAAGGTGGAATAAACATCTTTTAAAATCTTTATTTGAGTCTTTATCATGTGTACAAATATATATGCTATTTTAACTGTAATATATAATTTATAATATATAATATACATATTATATTATGTATAATATGTAATTTATTTTTTAACTCTCCCCTTTTGCTGATTATATTTTCAAGCTTATCTTTTATTTCTTCAGATATATAAATCATACCTATAATCTATGTCTAACAATTTATGTCTAAATTGTGAGAGTCTGTATCATTGGCTTTTTGTTTTAGTTGTTTTTTTCTTATGGTGCTTAGTTTCCTGTTGTGTTTGTAAATTTTCAAAACTCTGAGTTCTCATTTTCCTTGAGAACTTATGTGTAAAGATACTTTAAGACTTGATTTATAGATAGTTTCTCCAGAAAAGAAATTGTGTCAGAGACTGGGGAAAACTATCAGATAAAGGCCACGTTATTTCAATATTTTTGACATTGAAAAATGTTTATGGAAATGTAAGTTACCTGTAGAAAAGTGTGTTAAGTCAAAAATTGACCTTATGAATTATTAAAAGCTAAAGACATTAATCATTCAAGTAAAATAATGGGACTTTGTCAGGAACCTCCCGGTGCCCATTTCTTCACTTCTTCCCAAAAGTAACTATCACCTTAATATCCAGTCTGCCTGTGTGTGAACCTTTCTCTACAACTTTTTATTTTTTTTAATGTTTCAACCTAGAGAAAAGTTGAAATAATAGTAACTTGAATACCCAGTGTTTGTTTCTTAGATCACTGATGTGTCAACATTTTGCAGGTCCAGGGCTTTATCTACTGTAAGTTATCAAAATCCACTTGGTAGGGTCTAGCAGAAACTTTAAAGGTGAAAGAGTATTTGACACTAGGTTACATCTCAACGTTCTGGGTTGTACTTCATTTTGAAGCTCTGTGTTTTTCATACTTTGATGTCAGTTCAGCATTGCATTTAAAATGACTTTTTAAATATATATTTTATACTGCATTATTGTTTCATTGAAGGGTTGTGCAGGATATCTAATCTACCATATTGTTGAAGCAGAAGTTTGCTAGATTTTAGATGTAATTATATAGGCATTGGTTTAGAGAATTAGGAGAAAAACATATGAATGGAAATCATAATGGATGTCAATACTTCAGAAATTAAAAAGGACGAGCCACTTTGAGTTCTTGTTTATTATAAAGAGTGCTTACAGACCAGGCTGGGGAGAATAAATAACCTTATACGTATGGTGAGCCTATCTAATGTGTTGTCTAAGTGAGACCATTTTGAAAGTGAAGCGACACTGGTGATAATTACTCTGATGCGGAAAAAAAGGTGTAACTTGTTCTCGTCTGGGGCAAATTGAGATATGCAGTTGCCCTAATTATAGGTTACTGTACTTTTTAAGAAATGACTTTGAAAGTAAAAATAAAACCAGATATGTGTGTGTGAGCCTCTTCTTAATGTCAAAGTCTTTATTGAAGGCATATGCTAAGTGTGCAGATGCCAGCATTCGCAGTTTCATGATAACACTAGTGTAAGTACAGTGGGATTAAAAGTCTTGTTTTCACCTGAAAACAATTTAGAAAAAAAATCTGTATGTCTTATGAAGGAAGATTAAAAGATAGAAGTAGTTTCTCCATTAAAGGCATTGAAATATAGACTTGAACAACTACTCTAAGGATTGTTTTGGTGGAAATTGAAATATTAGTCATGTTCTTGAATTACCTGAAAGGTCACTTTCAGCTTGGAGGTTTTGTAATTCTATTTACTCTCTATGCATTCTTATGTTTAGGCAAAAGAGCCGTATCCATTTTCAGAAATGTGGAAGATTATGAAAGAGAAAAACATGGAAAATTATCAAGAAACGCTTATTAACGATGTAGAAGCTTGTCATTCTTTCATTGTTTCAGAATGTCAGAAAATCATATTTATTCTGGCTTATACTGTTAATTGATATGAAAAGTAATTAACAATTTCTCTGTGGTTTACTTAGAGTAGTAGGAAAAATATCAAATATTGGTCTTTGCCACCTTCCCTATGTGTCCTTGTACATGGTATGGAATCCTTTAATTATTTAGTAGAGAGATTGTCACAATTACAAGCACAGATGTATCTTTGATTTTACATTGCAGCTGTCCCAGCTACGTTATGAGGGGCTCAGCTCAAGGGGCTCCAGGTCCCATTATCTGGGCAATGGAAAAGTCCATTCTTATTCAGCTATGGTGTACTTAGGATCCTTAAGAGAAGCTGTGATGTGTTCAAGGTCAAAAAGCCTTGTTTCATCATCCTAATCAGCAGTTTTATCATAATACAACCTTGAGAGGCTTATTTTGAAGGTCTTTCAGCAGTTTATGAAAACCTCTTACAAAATCTCTTTGTTATATTTTAAGTGTTACGATCTTTTTATTTTTTGGCCACTCATGTTACCAAAGTTTAGAATGTAACTTTTTAAAGCTCCATTACTTTGGCTAAAAGAAGAGAGAAGTTTAATTAAGAAACTTGCTCATCTTCAATTATGGCATAATATATAATTTCTTGATTGATTTTTAAAAGAAGCAGCAATTTTTTTCTCTCTTCCTGTATAGCATATCCTTAAATAAAAATTTCTGTTGGCAAAATTGCCAATGTTTTGGAAAAATAAAATAAGGAAGGATGAAGTACCTGACTGCATATCGTTTTTATAAAGTTTTGGATTATGGAATTTTCCTGGTAAAAATCTCTTCTCCCTCACACCTGCCCACACACGTAATTGGATGACACTTAAACATATCAGCTTCTAGAGATTGGTAATAGCGAAAGTTAAATAGCAAAAAATTAAACATATCCCTGTCCCTTCCTGCTTGTGAAGAATCAACCACTCTGTCTTCTATTTTCAATACTTTATTATTTCCTATTATAAAATGAATAAGCACAATGCAAATAATTTAATGAATAAATATATATTCATTGACTCAAAAAACATTGAATAGTTTTTGTTTTCTAAATCACTTCTTGAATCTACCAATTTTATGAATGCTCTGTCAGTGGTTATTATTTGACCTTTTTATTCCAAGCATCTAACAAACTATTCTTTGTATGTTGTGCCTTGTATTAGTGAGAATCTATTGCTTATATAAAACAGAAACACTCTCAGGAATCTCCAGAGTTAATGATTTATTATAAGGGTGCAAGTGCTAAAGCAGTAATAAAGATAAGTCAGGCGTTGAGATCCAAAGAATAGGGCATTGTGAGAGAGCAGGAACCAAGGTATCAAAATGGGAAATTGAAGTTAGGTAGAGATGTTGGCATCAAGAGGTTGAAAATCTTTAACACTCTGTTTTTAATGAGCTCCAACTACTCTTCTCATCTCTGTTGCCCCAGACACCGTAGAGCACATAGCTCATTTTTCCTAAGAAGTGGATGCCTTATCTTCTGTCCCGAATAGCTTGCCTTATAAGTTATAGCTTATGCGTATTCATGACTTCAGTTGCTTCAGGACTTATCAAAGCTCTCGTCCCAAGGCCTTGCTCTGTGTATCTGAATAACTTCAGCTCCCATTGCTTATATCCTTCCACTTCAAAGTCAGTGCTGAAAGAGGGAATGCAATTGATCTGGCCTCTTATCACTGCACTTTACTGTAAGGTGGGCTAAACCACCTCAGAGGCTTCATACAGTCAGCTCTCATTGTGGAGGATGGGAAAACGATTGTAAATTACACGACAGAGTTGCTTTAAACTTCTTTCTGTACAAAGTTCTGATGTGCAGCCGTTTCTTTTGGAAAGAGCTTGTTTCTGCAGTAACGTGATGATGATTCCAGCTTCTTCTCAACTTAGTTCATTTGGGCAACCCCCCCACCGCCTCTGTACACTTTGTTGAAACTACTCTTGCCAAGGTTATCAATGATCTTAATTTTGCCAGATAAAATTATCATGTTTTAGCTGGGCGCGGTCGCTCACACCTGTAATCCCAGCACTTTGGGAGGCCGAGGAGGGCGGATCACGAGGTCAGGAGTTCGACACCATCCTGGCCAACGTGGTGAAACCCCATCTCTACTAAAATACAAAAAATTAGCTGGGTGTGGTGGCACTGCCTGTAATCCCAGCTACTCAGGAGGCTGAGGCAGGAGAATCATTTGAATCTGGGAGGCAGAGGTTGCAGTGAGCCAAGATCGTTCCATTGCACTCCAGCCTGGGCGATAGGGCAAGACTCCGTCTCAAAAAAACAGAACAAAACAAAACAAAACAAAAATTACCATGTTTCATCATTCTTCATCTTATTTGTTCTTTCTGTAACAGATTAGTTGACCATTTTATTCTTGTTGAATTTTTTTCTGCTTTTCAGAATTCTGCACTACCTTGGTTTTCCTCCTATCTACTAAGTAGTTTAGCTCAGTCTCCCCTGCTAGATTCTCCTCCTCTGCTGACCCTTGAATTCTAGGACCCTAGGCTTAGTCTTAAATCTTCTACTCTTCTCGACCTATATTCTTTCTTGAAAAAAGTCTTTTCTAATTCTCTAAACATCACCTATATTTAAAGACTTACAGGTGTATATCTCTAGTTCTGAATCTTTCCTCAGTGACAAACTCCTACTTGACATAGTCATTTGAATTCCAGTAGGCTGGCTCACATTAAATATGATCAAAACTGTATTCTTGATACTACGACCAAACCTGTTCCTACTTGCTTCTCTATTCCTCCCAGATGCTCAAAAGAAGCAAAGAAAAAAAAAAACACTTAAAAAGGCAAAAAAATTAAAAAATTATTCTCATCTCCCATATGAAATCAATCAACAAGTAGTATCAGCTGTGTTTCCAAAATAATTGTCTTTCAACCTCCGCTGTTGCCCCTTAGCCCAAACAACTATCATTATCCACCTTACTTTCTTCAATGGATTTTTTAACTAATCACTCCTTTTTTTCCCCATAATCTATGCTCTGCAGCCAGAGTAATGAATTTAAAATGTGATTAAAACCATGTCACTCCCTGAATAAAAATCCTCCAATGGCTTCCACCTCCACTTAGTGAGAAAAGGAAAGTACACAAACTCCAGCATATTCTAAAAGGCCTTACATTATTTGTCTTCTGCCTCTATCTCTTGCACCTTCTATCTATCCTACCATACTTTTCCTTCCTTCACTTTCCTTTTCTGCTTTTCAGTTGTAGCAAGCTTATTCTTCCTCCAAAGACCCTTTAACTTTCAAATCTATTAGATCACCCATCATGTCTTCAAATGCTTGGCTCTTTTTTCCATCCAGGTTCAGCTCGGGTGTTACCTACCTCCTGTGAGAATTTCTCAGCACATCCAAATAAAATTACTTACCCTAGAACTATTACTTATTTTTGGTTTTATTGACTTCATATTATTTAATGTGTTTGTGTTAATTTATTGGTTTACTTATTTATTGTCTGTCTCTCCTACTGGAACGTAAGCTTCAAATAGAAAAAGGCTAATCCTTCATTATCATTTATTCTTCATTTTCATTGTCTAGAGCACCACTTAGTATATGATAACAATTTAATGAATATTAGTTGAGTAAATAATGAATCATCTGCTGCATATTGAAAACACAATGAGCATTTGATTATCAACTAATAGTTGATACACAACTATATTTGATTATCAACTAATAGTTGATACACAACTATATTTGATTATCAACTATTTGAGTATAAACTGTGCTTTAGGTGCTAAACATATGTTATCTCATTAATTATTAATTATTCATCTATTCAATACATATTTATTAATTACCTAAATAAATGTCTACCAAGAGGAAAAACTATCATCTCTACTCATAGGTGACTTGTTCTCTAATGAAGACACAAGTAGGCCAACAATCAAACATAATGATGCAATTGACATGATGGAATAAGTTAAAAACTGGCATAAACATAAATACATGATAGCATAGACTCATACATTTGTCTGCCTGTGGTCGGTAGCAGAGATACCAAATAGACATTTTTACTTCACATTGACAGCCATGGAAATTAGTAGGCAACCCATCTTGGAAAGGACATTCCTTTTAGGTAGAGAAGGCAACTGAAAGTGCTTTGGATGTATGACTGTAAAGTGCAGTTAGTGAATTATCAGTACATTTTGGAATATTAAAAGAGGAAACAGTGTAAGTTGATAATTCTGGAAAAGTAGGCAGAAACCAGCTTATAAAATGTTTGAGAATCTAACCTAAGGAGTTAAAATATTCCCAGATAGGCATTTCTATAATTCAGTATTTCCCAAGCCTTTTCAAAAAACAATCCTGGCCGGGTGCGGTGGCTCACACCTGTAATCCCAGCACTTTGGGAGGCCTAGGCGGGCAGATCACGTGGTCAGGAGATCAAGACCATCTTGGCTAACACGGTGAAACCCCGTCTCTACTAAAAACACAAACAAAAAATTAGCCGGGCGTGGTGGTGGGCACCTGTAGTCCCAATTACTCACGAGGCCAAGGCAGGAGAATGGTGTGAACCTGGGAGGCAGAGCTTACAGTGAGCTGAGATCGCACCACTGCACTCCAGCCTGGGCGACAGAGCGAGACTCTGTCTCAGAAAAAAAAAAAAAAAAAAAAAAATCCTAACCATTGTTTTTTTTGTATCTGGAAAATTATCCTGAAATTATTTTTGTCATATAGCTTAAGAAAAAAAAAAGTGAGCAACAATTAGTTTATTTTGAAAAATTCCATGAAAGCTTTTGATATTTTGATGACAATATTGCTGAAATTAGTTCTTTAAATTTGTAAGAAACAGCTTTGAACCACAAACTATACAAGTTTCTACATGATTAACATCCTTATTGTTTAATGTTTAGTAATATCTGTGCTGAGGAAATGCGGAGGCAGTGCTGGGGATTCCTTAAACACTATAGAGTATGATTAGTAATCTAATTTTTTGGGACAGCGAATTAATGCATTTTGGAATAATAAGTATCATTGTTTTGTTTATATTATTTATTAAAACAATCAGGTATTTACTGAGTTTATGCTATTTATATAAACAGATGTTTCAGTAAATAATATATTTCTTAGGAATAAATGAGGCACTTTGGCAGATGTCTTAACATTATGTTTAGTAACTTTATTAAAACTAGAAAACCATAGAATGTGAAGAGGAAATGAAATATTTATTAGAGCAGTGAAGGTTTTTTCCCATTTCCCATTTTTAAGGGAGCGTCCCCTTTTGGGAAATTAAAGCAAAAGTGAAACTTTGTAAAAAGCAATTTTTTTTTTACACTTTTAGCAACGTTTTAGAAAATGCTACAATAAATACATAATAAATATCTATGTAACAAATATACCATATATATGAAGTAGAATTCAAGATTAGGAATACCTACATTCATTCTTACTTATCGTTATCAATGGCTCACATGTTTCAGCTGTTAGGATCATGGCAGGAATTTCCTATTGAGGAAAATAATTCTTAAAAAATTGTGAAGGAAAAGGAAAAAAATATAATAGAGGATCAAGAGACAAATTTTAAAATTTGACTTAGGAATAGTTCTTGTTGTTGTTTGATCATCCTGAGAAGGGCTTACTCTTATCAGTCTCCACAGGGCCACAAAAGTAAATGTTTCCTGTGCATTAAAAAACAAACTACCAAATTTGTTTATTTTTTGCTGAGCTCCAAAGTGACTGAGATAGGAGATGGCACTGAGCTGGCCTGAAGAGCTCAAGAAGGTGGCACTGTGAGTGGCTGAGCAGACAGGAGACAACAGATGCCTGAAGCAGTGGGCTGAAGCCACAGAACTGCAGTGAGGGCCAAGACGGTGCTGCCTTTCCTGTCGTTTCTTAATGGAGAAAAGGGGGCAGATCACTTTATTTAATACAAAAGCTCCTGGCACTTTGCGAAGCCGAAGCAGGCAGATAACCTGAGGTCTGGGGTTTGAGACCAGCCTGGCCAACATGGTGAAACCCTGTCTCTATTAAAAATACAAAAATTAGCCAGGTGTGGTGGCGGGCGCCTGTAAGCCCAGCTACTCGGGAGGCTGAGGCAGGGAGAATTGCTTGAACCCAGGAGGCAGAGGTTGCAGTGAGCTGAAATTGCACCATTGCACTCCAGCCTGGGCAACAGAGCGAGACTCCATCTCAAAAAAACAAAACAAAACAAAAGCTGCCCTCCTCATCTATAAACCCAGAAATGGGAAAGACCTTTTTTCTCACACTATCTTACTATCGACACCCAGTTAAAAAACAAAACATAAATGTAACGAACTCTTATCCTCATACTCCTGAACTTACCTGCAGCTGAGTTTTTACTCTATCATGCCGGGAGCAAAGATATTGGGTGGTAATGTAGGCTACAGAGAAGCTACATTTTGGAGGTCAGTGGACACTAAAGATTATGTACCATCTGTCTATATATTTAGTGTATAAGTGCTGCTTAAAATTTCAGAGATTTAGTTTCTTCATATGAAACATCTATATTTTCATGTATATTTGGGGTTTTGAAATAGTGAATGTAACTGTCTAGGAGAGTACATAGCACATAAAAACTCTCAGTAAGTGATAGCTGTCTTTATTTTAGAGTCTATAAACTAACATTTCAGCTCATAGCCCAAATTACTCCAGCCCTATTTGTAAAAGCCAGGAAAATCTCTTCTGAAGACTTCTATATCAATATGTCATGAATTTTCAAGGCTCAAATGTGATATTGAAGGTGAACATGTTTAATAAATGGGAGAATGTCGTTATCAGCAAATCTCAGATTGACGTTCATGCCATTCTGATGCAAGATGTTAATAGATGTTTCTCAAAGAAGGTTTTGTGATTAGATAAACCAAGACACACAGAATTTAGGATGTTTTAGACATTTTCATATACCACTGTAATTTCTATATTTCCTATTATAGGGTGGGTAGAACACATAACATTTCCCAAATTTTTTTGGTTGTGAAACTTTTGTTTTCATGAGGCTTCTCCATGATTATTCTCCATAGGAAAAGATTTTGAAGTGAAATATGTTTACAATTATTTTGTAAGCAAACTAAAAAACACAATTCTTTCCAAGTGAGGCTCAATCATGTTTCTCCTGCTAGAAGCACATTAATCCATTAGATAGTGGAAATCAGACTTTAACATATTACTGGAAATACTTTAAGCAACATAATGCTGCAAATAGAGATTCTATTATTCATTTAAACATTAGTTTAAAAGTAATATGGAAATGCTATATATAATTATTAAGGCAGAATAAAATGAATGGTTTTAAATAGGCTTGCAAAGCTCTGATGGAATTAGATTGCATTGCATTGTTTCCTAGGTAAGAATGTGCTGTGCTGCAAACACCATGGCACATGTTTACCTATGTAACAAACCTGCACATCCTGCCCATGTACCCCTGAACTTAAAATAAAAGTTGGGGAAAAAAGAATGTGCCTACTGATTACAGGGAAAGAGAAAAAGCAAAAGATGATTGAAACATAGTTCTAAATAACAAGAAGGGAAATTTTCTTAAACTGATCATCTGTCTTATTGTCATGACAAAGGGTAACATTTTATTTTCAGTCCTTTAGTGCTTTTTAATAATTCACCATACATATTTTACTTATATCCCATTAACTGTGGGACTTAGCACAGTTTACATTTTCAGTCATGTGAATATAATTATCTGTATTCCCTATTGGAGTGATGGGGGAAATTGGATCATTATATAATTTAAAAGACACCTCCCCAGGCACCCATTATGTTCTTAGGAAGTCAGGAACAGAATTTAAGATTATTAATTTCACACACCATGTTTTATCCATTAAATTAGTATATTGGATTTGACACTTTATAGATTGTATAGACACTTACATGTGACTCCAGAGAGCAACAGAAATGTTATTAAGAGTTTTTCAAATAATTTTGATAATCAAAATCATGTATAATGGTAGTGCCAGGCCTCTAGGGGTCATTCTGATATGTTAGGCATGAAAATCAGTGAAGGAAAACAGCCTCAAGACGTAAAGAAATAGGGACATTGGTCATTTCAGGATTAGAGCCTACTGAATTTATACCGATGAGCAGAATAGCCCAGACAGATCTATTTTTTCACACAGTCTCTCTCAATAAATAGCCTTTCCTATCTTGAGATTGATATTTTATTTTAATAACCCATTCTATCAGAATGGTTATGTTACTCTTTACAATAATCACTATATTGGCATGCAACAATAGCTTGGCAAAAGAGAAATTATGAAAACGGTAGTTAAGGGTATACATACTTGCATTAAATCCTAATTTTGTCAACATCACATACAGCCCTGAATCAAAACCAAGCCTCTAAAAATCTTCCCCAGTTGGTTTCCTTTGATGTCTGACTTATCATATAGTCATACAGCTGTAATGCTCTTCTCTTGGTAACAAGGGTAGTTCATTACATATGTTTGGAAAGTTATTATCGTTATTTTGAAGATGTAGAACATAAAGTTGGGACTGGGACAAAATCAAAGGAGAACAGATGTTTCAGAAGACATTGTTTATTTTTCTTAAGATTTTAACCTTACTAAGTGAGTTAACAGAACAAAGCCAGGATAGAAACAGGCTGTCTGTGGGATTTAGTTGCAATGGAGCTCTGTTTGTAGTTTCTGGCAAGTGCCATAACAGGAGAGCACAGTAACAGGCTAGGCCAGATGCCCTTCAGCATCCGAATCAATTCATCAAGTTACAGCAGAGAAGCAAGAGTCAAAGCTGCCCGTTCAGGGAATAAATCTATGAATACCCTAAGACCAATGGCCATTTAATAAATGTAGAGGCACAGAAGCTGCTCTCTCTCTCTCTCTGTATATATATAGGTATATATGTGTATATATGTATGTACATATATAGGTATACATGTGTATATATGTATGTACATATATAGGTATATATGTGTGTATATGTATATGTGTATATATGTATATGTAAGTATATGTGTATATATGTATGTGTATATATACATATATGTATATGTATATGTGTGCATATATACATGTATGTATATGTATGTGTATATACATATATACCTATATAAGTATATATGTGTATATACCTGTATATGTATACATTTATACATATATATGTATGTATTTCTTTTTTCAGGACAGAGTCTCACTTTGTCACCAGGCTGGAATGCAGTGGTGCGATCTGGGTTCATTGCAACCTCTGCCTCATGGGTTCAAGCGTTTTTCCTGCCTCTGCCTCCCGAGTAAGCTGGGACTACAGGCGCGTGCCACCATGCCTGGCTAATTTTTGTATTTTTAGTAGAGACAGGGTTTCGCCATGTTGGCCAGGCTGGTCTTGAACTCCTGACCTCAGGTGATCCACCCTCATTGGCCTCCTAAAGTGCTGGGATTACAGACTTGAGCCACTGTGTGAGGCCAGAAGCTGTTATGTTAAATCATTTTCATATCAATATATGAAATCTAAGTTAAGCAGGAATCTTTGAAAGAAAATTAATGTGGTAGAATGATTTCCCATAGGTACCACGTCGGAAGAACTCTCTGTAATCCTGAATATCTGATAAATGTTAATTCTTCTCTAGGTACCCAGGTAATAACTTGTGAAAGTTACTTGGATTTCTATAGTTCTGGTTTAGAAATATTTAAAGTCTTTGAGGCCTAAATAAAACAAACAGAGAAGAATTTATGGGAAAGAAACAAGCCAATATATGGCTTTATTAAGTTAGCTTTATTGTGTAAGCTTGAGCATACTTTGATAAATATATAAATCTTGGGTTTATGCCAACTTATATCAATGCAGACGTTTTGCTAATAAATATTGACTTGTTGTACATAAATTTTACTTCTGGAACTTTAGACATTTGAATCAAACACACAGGACAAATCCATATCCTCTTGCTTGCCTGAGCCATCTTTATAGTATTCTGGTATTATGGTATCCCATTTTGCTGATTTTATTCAGTGCTAAAACTTGGGGTGGTAATAGTGGAGTAGATCGCCTCAATATCCTATAGTAAGAAAGAAGGCTACCTGCCATCCTTATAGAACAAAATTGATAATCTTAAAACTTTGAACTTTGATAGAAATAGGCCTAGAGAATGCTTAGGAGTAAGGGAAAATGAATGAATTAGAATTTGTATCACAGTTTTGCCACAGTTAACAGGGAAATGAATGAATTGGAATTTGTAACACAGTTTTGCCACAGTTAACTTCGGGCTGCCTCCAACAGGTGAACTTCCTTCTCCATTAGCCCTTGGCCGTGTGTGGACTAAAACTCCTACTCTTGGTTTTCCTTATTGCTGCTGAGAAAGGCTAGAGTTCCCATAAAACATTGTTAAATTCCTAGGAAAACAAAATAAAACTGAACTTGAAGAATCTGAAAAAACATGAGACATTTCATTTTACAGAGTAGAGATTTATGAGTTTACTAAGCCAGTTATTTTCAGATAACTGCATAAATTTGTTCATACCTTGACTGGGAACTGTACTCTTATTACTGTCTTCTCCTGGAAAGTCGGCATATTTTGACTCAAAATATGGGAATAACATCTCAGTCATCTAAACACTTTCGCTCAAAGCAGAGAGTGGCTTACTTGGCTGCCTATCAAAAAAATTCTTCTCAGTTTCTATTCAAATTTCCCTCAGGCACATCTAATTGAGAACAATTATGTAATAGCATTGGAAATACATTGGTTAAACCACACACACACACATTCACACTCACACACACAAATTTACCAATTCAAGACAGTCTAATAAGAGGGGGTAAAAAGGAATTGGGCTTTCTTGTATGTGTGTTATTGAAGGAGAAGTGTAATACAGTGGAAGACAGCAGGGAGACCAGTAGATCTAACATAGGTCCACTCTCCTTCTAATATTGATAATTTGTGTTTTGCTCTTTACTAGTCTGCCCAGGGGTTTATCAATTTTATTGATCTTTACAGAAACCCAAATTCTAGGCTTCATTGACCTTCTCTATTGTTTTTCTCCATTTTATTTCACTAATTTTAGTTTTTAAAAATTTTTTTTAAACGTAGGACAACATATTTGAATGTATTTCCATTCACCCCTAATATTTTTGGTATTTGGTCCTTTCTGCAGCAATTGAAGTGCTCAACCTGTATTTGCTTATCAATTACTAAAAATTTTTTATTATTATTTTTTACTTGTACTTACTTTTAGTTTAATTTGCTATTCTTCATTTAATTCTTAAGGTGCCTGCTTAGTCGCTTTATTTAAAACATTGTTTTTGGCCAGACGCAGTGGCTCACACCTGTAATCCCAGCACTTTGGGAGGCAGAGGCGAGTGGATCACCTGAGGTCAGGAGTTTGAGACCAGCCTGACCAACATGCAGAAACCCCATCTCTATTAAAAATACAAAATTAGCTGGACGTGGTGGCGCATGCCTATAATCCCAGTTACTCGGGAGGCTGAGGCAGGAGAATCGCTTGAACCCAGGAGGCGGAGGTTGCGGTGAGCCGAGATCACACCATTGCACTCCAGCCTAGGCAACAAGAGCAAAACTCTGTCTCAAAAAAAAAAAAAAAAAAAAAAAGAATTTAATCTAACATAGTATAATCATTTATTTTTCTTACCTAACAGTATAATCATTTATCCTGCTGTAAACTTTTTTGGTAAGTGCATCTCTAGTTGCATCCCACAAATTATGACATATTGGCTTATCATTATCGTTTAGTTCAAAATATTTTCTAATTTCTTTTGTGATTCATTCCTTAACTCATGGGTTATTTAGAAGGGTGTTGCTTCATTCTCAAATACTTAGCCATTTTCTAGTTGTATATTTGTTATATTGTTATTGCTTTCTAATTTATTTTTGCTCTTATTTTAAAAACAATGTTTTCACTTATTTTAGAATTCCAGGCTGCAGGTTTTTTGTGGATTTGTTATTGTGGTGGTTTTTTGTTTTTTTAGTCTAAAGTTACTGTTTTCTTCTAGCCTCTGCTATTTTTCTTTAGAAATCGACAGTCATTATTGCTCTTCATCTGTGTATCTGTATTTAGGTGCTGGTTATCTCAGGATCTTTTCTGTATTTTTGACTGTATGCATATTTATTGTGATTTGTTAGTGTTTTATTATTCTGCTTAGATTTTTTTCTGTTTTTATTCCTTTTTTGAAAATTAAATTTGGAAAATTTTTGTCTAATATTTCTTCATAGTTTGTTGCTCCAATGTTTCTATTTTCTCTCTTTAGACTCCAATTACAATTATGTTAGAGAGTATGATATTGTCCAACATTATGTGTTTTTTTCTATTTTTTTCTTTGTACTTAAGTTTGGATTATTTATTTTGATCTGCAACCAAGTTCACTGACTACTGCTTTTGTTGTCTTAAATTTGCATTAGTGAAATTTATGTTTTAAAATATACTTTAGTTGTATAATATCCATTTGAGTCTTTTTAAGTTTTCATTTCTAAAATTTCCCTGTATATATCCTTTGTGATCGTATTTATTCATGTTTTTGAACATTTAAAAAATAGCTGCTGTATACTCTTTGTTTGCTTATTAACATCTCATTTATATCAGTATATGTTCCTATTGGGTTTTTAACTTTGAACATGGTTCACGCTCTCCTGTTTCTTCACATCTTGTGTTTTCTATTGAATTATTGACATTGTGGATAATGTGTTCTAGATCCTCTGGATTCTATCTCCTTCTGCAGAGTGTTTTGTTGTTTTCTAGTACCCAGTTATGTTACTGGCTGGTCACTGTGAATCTGTTTTGTTTTTATACTTTCTTAAGGCAGATACATTTCAGTATTGCCATGAATGCAAAGAAAAACAAGTATCCCTGCTACATAGCCTTTACTTGAAAGGTATGACCCTTTGGGAATTTTAGTGGAAAGCTTCAGGTATTTAAGACCCTCGAAGTTAGTGTGATTCAAAATCTTAATTCTGCCTTCTCTGCAGCGGTCAGCATCTGAGATAACTGCTCACTTTTTCAGTCTTCTTATAGACTACTTTCTCCTGGGTTCCTTGGAGTCTTCACTATACATGCGCATTTCAAGGATCAGATAATGGTAAGAGGGACATTTAAATACATATTTGAGAGGGGAGCAACCCCTGAATCTTCTTCGTTTATTTTATTTTATTTTAGACAGGGTTTCACTCTATCCCAGGCTGGAGTGCAGCAGCACTATCATAGCACTGCAGCCTCCATCTCCCAAGTAGCTGGCTATACAGTACATACCACCATGCCTGACTAATTTATTTTTACTTTTTTGTAGAGATGAGGTTTCACTATGTTGCCCAGGCGGGGCTTCCACTCCTGGCCTCAAGTGATCCTCCCACCTCAGCCTCTCAAAGTGCTGGTTTTACAGGCATGAGCCACTGTCCCCAGCCCCTTTATTGTATTTTTAGTGTCAGTTGCCGTTGTTCTGGCAGCCTCACATTTCTTTCATGATGTTCAAGCTAGTAAAATTTCATATTTTTGCTTTAATTCTCCGTGTTCCATGTTGAAAGATGTTGGAAAAAGTTGAATGTTGAATTCCCTACAGTTTCTGACTATTTTGCTTCTTTTTATTTTATTTTATTTATTGTATTTTTTTGAGGCGGAGTCTCACTCTCTTGCTGGAGTGCAGTGGTGCGATCTTGGCTCACTGCAATCTCCACCTCTCGGGATCAAGTGATTCTCCTGCCTAAGCCTCCTGAGTAGCTGGGACTACAGGTGCGTGCCACCACGCCTGGCTAATTTTTGTATTTTTAGTAGAGACGGGGTTTCACCATGTTGGTCAGGCTGGTCTTGAACTCCTGACCTCGTGATCCACCAGCCTTGGCCTCCCAAAGTGCTGTGAATTACAGGTGTGAGCCACCGCGCCTGGCCTGTTTCTATTTAAAAGTGCTTTTAGGGCATAAAACATTCCCTTCCTTCCCCCAAGATTTTAATAATTAGTATTATTAGTGGGAATCTTATTCTGATTGAATCTGTCTTGCAATTACTGGAGCCAAAAGACATTTGAGCAATACACTTTTGTATTTGAGGTTCTTCAATATGACAATATATCCCAGTAGGCTATATTTTAATCAAAGGCTTAACTTTTTCTTCACATTTGTTTACCTCCTCTTAGTCAATGGTAGGCCTTTTCCTTCTCCAGCCTGCTCCAGGACCAGGAACCTGATTCTCGGTATGGAAGTTGTATACTGTCTGCTTGGTTATGAAGGGCTTGTTTTGTTTAATATGTAGCTCATTAAATCTTCCTTGCATTCACCACTTATGATAGCCCCAAAGAGAAGCTTGATTTACATTTTGTACATTTTTCCTTGTAATTAATACAGGAGTGAAGTTATTTTACATTGTTCTACATCCTAACTAGAAGGGGAGATGATCTGCTTTCATTTTGAAAAAAATATTTTTACTGGATATGGAAATAAAGGTTGGCAGTTATATTCATTTAGCATTTTAAAGATATCATTACATTGTTGTCGGGTTTCCATAAATTTAATGAAAAGTCAGTTGTTACGCTCACTGTCATTTCATGGCAGGAAATATATCATTTTATTATTTCCTTCTTCTTCTTGTTTTTCAGACTGGTTTCTTCCTTTGTGGTTTTCAGAAGTTTTGCCGTAGTGCTTAGGTGTGATTTTCTCTATTTTTATTATATGTGGGATTTGTATCACCATTGGAATTCAGGGCTCAATATCTTCTATGGCTATGAAAATTCTTTACACTTATCTCATTATATACTGCTCTGACACACTCTCAATTATAAAAATTACACATTTATTATATTTTTTCCCACAATGGTACTGTATCTCTCACACTCTTGTCTATATTTCCCATCCCCTTTTTCTCTTTATGCTACAGTCTGGATATTTTTAATTGTTATTTTATCCAGGTGAATAATCTTCTGGGTTTTTTTTTGGTCCAATCTCTAATAATTTATTAAAGGAAGTATAGAGGTTCAGAAAGTATTTACTTTGTCCTTAAATAATTTTTTATGATTATATGATTCCACAAAGTACATAAACACAAACCATATTTGTAATCTTTATTCCCTTCACCAAAGTCAATGCTTGATACACCTTTTCTCCTGGTATCTATCTGTATTGATCTTTATGATTTCCCCTTCTATCACTTTATTAAATATCCTAATTTTAGTTACTTATTTAATTAAAATAGCCCCGTTATCACTAATTATTCAGACCGTTCATTCTACCCTTCCAATCCACTCTACAAAGCCTAACAGATTGATTTTCAAAATAGATGTTACTTACCTGCTCAAAAGATTTTAAATTTTCTCCAAGAAGTCAATCCATATTTTTAAAATATTTTTTCCTCTTGTGAATCTTGTTGTTAAAAAACCAGCTTTTGGATCAGGACAACATGTAAAACACATAAAATAATCTTGCTGCATTGAGGTTAGGATACCAGCAGTTCTTTTCTCCTTCAGGGATCTTTAGGGCACAAGTTGAAATCACCTGGCTTCAGTGGTAGAGGATGAATTTCTTGACATGATTTTTAGCACTGTCTACAGTCAGTTTACAAGCTATCTTAGCTGTCTTATATCCCACTATTTTTCTGCATGAGCAGAGTTGATGTCATCTGGAAGCTCTTAGAAATATAAAATCTAAGGTTTCACCTTATACCTACTGAATAATCTACATTTTAACATTAATGTGTAGGAAGCATTGCACAGGACCCCTATAGTGTAAGTAATAAGATTTTCTCCTGTTTCTTAAGTATTTATCATGATTTTATTCTTTGCTTTTCATTATTTATTTATATTTTTTTTTCTGTCTTCATTCTATGTACTTTATCCTGAATTCAAAATTATCATCTCCTCTAATTATCTTCTGACACAGAGTTACCTAATCATTCCTTGGCCTGTCTACAGCCCTTAGTTTATTCAACTTGTATAATATTCATTAAAAGTTATATTTTGATTATGTGTACTTACAGCTACTAGATTGTGATCTTCTTCAGTTAGGGATCATATCCTTTAGAAACTTCTCACCCACAGTGTCCGACACAAAACCTCCTAAAAAGGTCTGTTCAATGGAGCTGAAAGCCAAGGCTCCAGAACTACGTGAAGAATGCAGAAGCCTCAGGAGTCGATGCAATCAACTGGAAGAAAGGGTATCAGTTATGGAAGATTAAATGAATGAAATGAAGCGAGAAGGGAAGTTTAGAGAAAAAAGAATAAAAAGAAATGAACAAAGCCTCCAAGAAATATGGGACAATGTGAAAAGACCAAATCTGCGTCTGATTGGTGTACCTGAAAGTGACGGGGAGAATGGAACCAAGTTGGAAAACACTCTGCAGGATATTATCCAGGAGAACTTCCCCAATCTAGCAAGGCAGGCCAACATTCAGATTCAGGAAATACAGAGAACGCCACAAAGATACTCCTCGAGAAGAGCAACTCCAAGACACATAATTGTCAGATTCACCAAAGCTGAAATAAAGGAAAAAATGTTAAGGGCAGCCAGAGAGAAAGGTCGGGTTACCCACAAAGGGAAGCCCATCAGACTAACAGCGGATCTCTCGGCACAAACTCTACAAGCCAGAAGAGAGTGGGGGCCAATATTCAACATTCTTAAAGAAAAGAATTTTCAACCCAGAATTTCATATCCAGCCAAACTAAGCTTCATAAGTGAAGGAGAAATAAAATCCTTTACAGACAAGCAAATGCTGAGAGATTTTGTCACCACCAGGCCAGCCCTAAAAGAGCTCCTGAAGGAAGCAGTAAACATGGAAAGGCACAACCGGTACCAGCTGCTGCAAAATCATGTCAAGATGTAAAGACCATCGAGACTAGGAAGAAACTGCATCAACTAACGAGCAAAATAACCAGCTAACATCATAATGACAGGATCAAATTCACACATAACAATATTAACTTTAAATGTAAGTGGACTAAATGCTCCAATTAAAAGACACAGACTGGCAAATTGGATAAAGACTCAAGACCCATCAGTGTGCTGTATTCAGGAAACCCACCTCACGTGCAGAGACATACATAGGCTCAAAATAAAAGGATGGAGGAAGATCTACCAAGCAAATGGAAAACAAAAAAAGGCAGGGGTTGCAATCCTAGTCTCTGATAAAACAGACTTTAAACCAACAAAGATCAAAAGAGACAAAGAAGGCCATTACATAATGGTAAAGGGATCAAATCAACAAGAAGAGCTAACTATCCTAAATATATAAGCACCCAATACAGGAGCACCCAGATTCATAAAGCAAGTCCTGAGTGACCTACAAAGAGACTTAGACTCCCACACAATAATAATGGGAGACTTTAACACCCCACTGTCAACATTAGACAGATAACATTGAGACAGAAACTTAACAAGGATACTCAGGAATTGAACTCAGCTCTGCACCAAGTGGACCTAATAGACATCTACAGAACTCTCCACCCCAAATCAACAGAATATACCTTTTTTTCAGCACCACACCACACCTATTCCAAAATTGACCACATAGTTGGAAGTAAAGCTCTCCTCAGCAAATGTAAAAGAACAGAAATTATAACAAACTGTCTCTCAGACCACAGTGCAATCAAACTAGAACTCAGGATTAAGAAACTCACTCAAAACCGCTCAACTACATGGAAACTGAACAACCTGCTCCTGAATGACTACTGGGTACATAACGAAATGAAGGCAGAAATAAAGATGTTCTTTGAAACCAACGAGAACAAAGACACAACACACCAGAATCTTTGGGACACATTCAAAGCAGTGTGTAGAGGGAAATTTATAGCACTAAATGCCCACAAGAGAAACAGGAAAGATCCAAAATTGACACCCTAACATCACAATTAAAAGAACTAGAAAAGCAAGAGCAAACACATTCAAAAGCTAGCAGAAGGCAAGAAATAACTAAGATCAGAGCAGAACTGAAGGAAATAGAGACACAAAAAACCCTTCAAAAAATTACTGAATCCAGGAGCTGGTTTTTTGAAAGGATCAACAAAATTGATAGACTGCTAGCAAGACTAATAAAGAAGAAAAGAGAGAAGAATCAAATAGCGCAATAAAAAATGATAAAGGGGATATCACCACCAATCCCACAGAAATACAAACTACCATCAGAGAATACTACAAACACCTCTACACAAATAAACTAGAAAATCTAGAAGAAATGGATAAATTCCTCGACACATACACTCTCCCAAGACTAAACCAGGAAGAAGTTGAATCTCTGAATAGACCAATAACAGGCTCTGAAATTGTGGCAATAATCAATAGCTTACCAACAAAAAAGAGTCCAGGACCAGATGGATTTACAGCCGAATTCTACCAGAGGTACAAAGAGGAACTGGTACCATTCCTTCTGAAACTATTCCAATTAATAGAAAAAGAGAGAATCCTCCCTAACTCATTTTATGAGGCCAGTATCATCCTAATACCAAAGCCGGGCAGAGACACAACCAAAAAAGAGAATTCTAGACCAATATCCTTGATGAACATTGATGCAAATCCTCAATAAAATACTGGCAAACCAAATCCAGCAGCACATCAAAAAGCTTATCCACCATGATCAAGTGGGCGTCATTCCTGGGATGCAAGGCTGGTTCAATATAAGCAAATCAATAAATGTAATCCAGCATATAAGCAGAACCAAAGAGAAAAACCACATGATTATCTCAATAGATGCAGAAAAGGCCTTTGACAAAATTCAACAACGCTTCATGCTAAAAACTCTCAATAAATTAGGTATAGATGGGACGTATCTCAAAATAATAAGAGCTATCTATGACAAACCCACAGCCAGTATCGTACTGAATGGGCAAAAACTGGAAGCATTCCCTTTGAAAACTGGCACAAGACAGGGATGCCCTCTCTCATCACTCTTATTCAACATAGTGTTGGAAGTTCTGGCCAGGACAATTAGGCAGGAGAAGGAAATAAAGGGTATTCAATTAGGACAAGAGGAAGTCAAATTGTCCCTGTTTGCAGATGACATGATTGTATATCTAGAAAACCCCATTGTCTCAGCCCAAAATCTCCTTAAGCTGATAAGCAACTTCAGCAAAGTCTCAGGATACAAAATCAATGTACAAAACTCACAAGCATTCTTATACACCAATAAGAGACAAACAGAGAGCCAAATCATGAGTGAACTCCCATTCACAATTGCTTCAAAGAGAATAAAATACTTAGGAATCCAACTTACAAGGGATGTGAAGGACCTCTTCAAGGAGAACTACAAACCACTGCTCAAGGAAATAAAAGGATACAAACAAATGGAAGAACATTCCATGCTCATGGGTAGGAAGAATCAATATCGTGAAAATGGCCATACTGCCCTAGGTAATTTATAGATTCAATGCCATCCCCATCAAGCTACCAATGACTTTCTTCACAGAATTGGAAGAAACTACTTTAAAGTTCATATGGAACCAAAAAAGAGCCCGCATCGCCAAGTCAATCCTAAGCCAAAAGAACAAAGCTGGAGGCATCACGCTACCTGACTTCAAACTATACTACAAGGCTACAGTAACCAAAACAGCATGGTACTGGTACCAAAACAGAGATATAGATCAATGGAACAGAACAGAGCCCTCAGAAGTAATGCCGCATATCTACAACTGTCTGATCTTTGACAAACCTGAGAAAAACAAGCAATGGGGAAAGGATTCCCTATTTAATAAATGGTGCTGGGAAAACTGGCTAGCCATATGCAGAAAGCTGAAACTGGATCCCTTCCTTACACCTCATACAAAAATTAATTCAAGATGGATTCAAGACTTAAACATTAGACTTAAAACCATCAAAACCCTGGAAGAAAACCTAGGCATTACCATTCAGGACATAGGCATGGGCGAGGACTTCATGTCTAAAACACCAAAAGCAATGGCAACAAAAGCCAAAATTGACAAATGGGATCTAATTAAACTAAAGAGTGTCTGCACAGCAAAAGAAACTACCATCAGAGTGAACAGGCAACCTACAAAATAGGAGAAAATTTTCGCAACCTACTCATCTGACAAAGGGCTAATATCCAGAATCTACAATGAACTCAAACAAATTTACAAGAAAAAACAAACAACCCCATCAAAAAGTGGGCAAAGGATATGAACAGACACTTCTCAAAAGAAGACATTTATGCAGCCAAAAGACACATGAAGAAATGCTCATCATCACTGGCCATCAGAGAAATGCAAATCAAAACCACAATGAGATACCATCTCACACCAGTTAGAATGGCAGTCATTAAAATGTCAGGAAACAACAGGTGCTGGAGAGGATGTGGAGAAATAGAACAATTTTACACTGTTGGTGGGACTGTAAACTAGTTCAACCATTGTGGAAGTCAGTGTGGTGATTCCTCAGGGATCTAGAACTAGAAATACCATTTGACCCAGCCATCCCATTACTGGGTATATACCCAAAGGACTATAAATCATGCTGCTATAAAGACACATGCACACGTTATGTTTATTGCGGCACTATTCACAGTAGCAAAGACTTGGAACCAACCCAAATGTCCAACAATGATAGACTGGATTAAGAAAATGTGGCACATATACACCATGGAATACTATGCAGCCATAAAAAAGGATGAGTTCATGTCCTTTGTAGGGACATGGATGAAATTGGAAATCATCATTCTCAGTAAACTATCGGAAGGACAAAAAACCAAACACTGCATGTTCTCACTCATAGGTGGGAATTGAACAATGAGAACACATGGACACAGGAAGGGGATCATCGCACTCTGGGGCCTGTTGTGGGGTGGGAGGAGGGGGGAGGGATAGCATTAGGAGATATACCTAATGCTAAATGACGAGTTAATGGGTGCAGCACACCAGCATGGCAGATGTATACATATGTAACTAACCTGCACATTGTGCACATGTACCCTAAAACTTAAAGTATAATAATAATAATAATAAATAGTTGTTGAATGAATGAGGCATTAGTCATGTTCAGTTTGGTATGGAATTTAAAGGAATGCAAATTATTCATAACACAGTTGTATATTAGGTCAACAGTCTTTCTACCGTGTATGAGTTTTAAAAGAAGAAGTGTTTGTCTTAATTTCCGCACTATTGAAGGAAACATAATCTATACTAGGAAGCTGAACTATAGCAAGCTAAATATGCCTGCCTAGCATTACCTATACTCTTCTCATATCATTCAGTGTAGGATAAGTAGTAATATTGGAGTTCTTTTAGGAATGGGTATTTTCTCACCTGCTAATTTCAACACATGGTATACTGAAATGGTGGGTGATTGTGAGTATTAATACCATGGGAGGTTTTAACAATTTGAGAAAATGAGCATGTTAGCAACAAATCAGTAAATGAAATAGATTGATTCTTTCAAAATTAATCCTAAGGTCTCAAGCCTAGTTACCTCTCTGGAAAAAATAAAATTAGCGTCAGGCATGACCAAATTTGTCGGGAAAAAGTTATTAAACAAAATATTACTTCCAATAAAATGCATCCAGTTACTGTTCTCTTGCTAAGGAGTTTCATAAAATTGCTCCCAGAGAAAAACAGCAGGAGCAGGAATAAAAAATGATGAGTGTGATAGATGGCTTATGGCTTTTCCTGTATGAATCGAGTACCTGGGAAATGGTAGGATGTTATGTGAGTGTAAATATGTACTGGAAGAGTTTAAATTTTGAATTTCTCAGGTTGTAAGTTAGCTAACCTCACTACTATCTGTAATTTTTTAATTTATTTTTCTTTCTGATGCAGCTCTTCAAAAATGATAACTACTCTTCTGAAACATAAACTTTCAAAAATTTGTATTATTTTTATTTCAATAGGAAGATAAAGCTACTGAAACTCTCTCAGCTTTCCTCTGTCACAGTTCAAGGTTTCTCTGCATCTTCAGTGATGTTCCTTTCTTTTGGCTCCAAGTAATAACAAAAACCTTGACTTAATTGGCTTTAAAAGTTAAGATTTTGGCTGGGCACGGTGGCTCAGGCTTGTAATCCCAGCAGTTTGGGAATCCGAGGCAGGCAGATCACCAGAGGTCAGGAGTTCGGACCAGACTGGCCAATGTGGTGGTGAAACCCCGTCTCTTATAAAAATACAAAAATTATCCAGGTGAGGTGGCAGGCGCCTGTAATCCCAGCTTTTCAGGAGGCTGAGGCAGGAGAATCACTTGAACCTGGGGAGGCGGAGGTTGCAGTGAGTCAAGATTGCGCCATCACGCTCCAGCCTGGGCAACGGAATGAAACTTCACTCAAAAAAAAAAAAAGTTAAGATTTCATTATTTCACATAAAAATAGGTTTAATAACATTACCAAAGGCCCAAAAGTATTTAATTTTTATGTTCTCAAATCTCCTCTACATTGTACTTTGTCATTAGATTTTGACCCTCAAGAATGTAAGATGACTACAACAGCTGCAAGCTGCAAAGTTTCACACTAAGGAATCGAAAATGGAAGAGATGAGGATTGTGTTTCCTCATTTTGTCTCATTTTGAAAATACACATTTTTTCTGAGAAGGCTCCCTCACCCTGCTCTTGAGGTTTCCTGCCCACTCTCTTTTCACTGCAGTTTATCTTTCTTGCTTGCCTCATTTTTCTTTTTAGCATTTGTCACCATTTGACATGCTGTGTGTTTTACTTCTTTATTGTCTTCAAATTCTTAATAGACCCTAATTCTCATGAGAACAGAGATTTTTTTTCACTTTTTCCGTGAATGTGCTCTCTCATGTGTGCTTTAGACATCCCCTTTCCTCACAAGTATCCTGTCCTTGTCTGTGATGCAGAAAGTTTTATGGGTTTTTTGTTGTTGTTGTTGTTGTTGTTGAAATTTACCTCCTTGCTTGGCATGTAAGAGTGACGAAAAACTCACTTTGGTTTGTTCTTACATCTGTGGTCACCTTCCAACTTCTCTATGTATTCTCAGCCTCCTTCAATGAAAATAAAACCAGAGCTAGATTTTTTAAAATGGAGCTTTTACAGTCTGTTCTAATGTACTTAACTGGGCCAATTGAATTGAACACCAAAACATAGGCAATTGCAAATAAATATTTGTCTACATATTAGGTGTAGTAAATGAAGAAAGGAAAGAAAATATGGAAGGTACCTATGGCCTCATTTTTTCCTAAATCTGATTCCAAGACGGCATGTACTCACAGTCTAATAGCAGATCTACTTTCATCTGTATCTGGTTATTGTTAGCTGTAAATTCTCAATCTTCATGACTTAACTGCATTTAGCCCTCAACTTTGGGTGCTGTGTATTAGTCAACATAGGATGGGTTATCCGTGCAAACAAATGGCCCCAAAATTCATAGCTTAAAACAATCATGCTACATCTTAACTGCAGAGAAGGCAGGCTTTGCTTATTATAGTCATCCAAGGACTAATGAATGTAATAGTTATGAAATCAAACATATCTAAAGGGTCTTTTGTAGGCAATTAAGTGTTCTGGCCAGAATTTGATATAAAGTCCCTCCTAACTACAGAGAAATTAGGAAGTATAATTCTATTGTAAGCCCAGGAATAAAACAGAACTGGAACTCTGTTCTGTTTTTAAACAGAAATAATGTCTACAACATTGTTATTCACACAGTGAGTCAGAGAGTCATGTCAAATATTAAAATCATTACCTGAACAAGCAAGATAGGTCTAATTCCAGATGAGGACTCTGGATCATCCACCTAGGGTTGAAAGATAAAACACAGGATGCTCAGGTTTTTTTTGTTTTTTTTTTTGAGACGGAGTCTTGCTCTGTCGTCCAGGCTCGAGTTCAGTGGTGCAATCTCGGCTCACTGCAAGCTCCACCTCCCGGGTTCACGCCATTCTCCTGCCTCAGCCTCCTGAGTAGCTGGGACTACAGGCACCCGCCACCACGCCCAGCTCATTTTTTTCTCTATTTTTAGTAGAGACGGGGTTTCACTATGTTAGCCAGGATGGTCTCGATCTCCTGACCTCGTGATCCGCCCACCTTGGCCTCCCAAAGTGCTGGGATTACAGGCGTGAGCCACCACGCCTGGCCTTTCAGTTAAATTTTAAATGATAAATAATTTAAAATTATAATTATTTTACAGTATTACATGGTGTCATACTTACATTAAAACATATTCATTGTTTATCTGAAATTAAAATTACTTACGCATCCTGGTTTTTGTTCTTCTAAATCTAGCAACCATACCTCTGCCCAAGTTATTATTATGATATTCATTTTTTGTTGATTTACTCCTGAGACTACTCCAGAGAACCATAGGGTTGAATTGTTTGATTAGTTTCTTTCTTTTTTGAATATGGACACTCAGTTTGATCTGTTAACAACTTTTTAAGCTAAGCACATTGTGTATAAAAACATATTCAGTGTGTTTCAAGGTGAGAACATCATCACAACATTCTTCAGAAAATTTCTTTCACTACTCTACTTCAGACCTTAAAATACAGGGTATCATTGGCGTCTCCTATCTTCAATATTTCTGTTTTAAAATTTCACTTGTCCTTTATTTGTACTGGTAGAGTTTAAGGAAATGGTTTTTCTGTGAAATTCTTATTAAAAAACTTCAGTATATTAATTAGATAAAAATGTTTTATGTAAAATATATTTTAAGTTTAACTGAGTTTAAACATAAACTTAAATAGGTGTGGTTTTCCCTGTTTTTATTATATTTGGGTTTATAATAATATGCCTATTATGAATATGTTAACAACAATAAAATTATTTGATTCACGCAAAAAATGTGAAAGGTATATTAGGGAATATAGTTGTAATCCTATATTAGCTATAGCATCAAATTGATTTCTGTATTATTCGGTTTTACAGAAATGAGAAAATCTTTATTTACATGTTACAAATGATATCATTGGTTTTTGTTTGTTCATTTGTTTGTTTTCAAAACAACCTGCCCTGAAGTCTCAAGATACTCTTCATTTAAAATAAAGAGAAGCTGCTGGACATTTTTATCAAAATGATGCAGCAAAATCTAATATGTGAACCTATTCTCATACAGTTAAATATTCAATTGAGAGTTTTTCATGTAGACACCAAGTCTAATATGATAATAGCTTTTGAAGCTAGGCATATTGTGTACCAAAATTTATTTAACGTATTTTTCATTTCTTATATCAACATGAGAACATTATCAGAGTGTTATGTAAAAAGTTTCGTGTATCTCTTCACTTCTTGATGATTTTTAGATAAAATATTTATATGAAACTCCAATATATAAATCAGATAAAAAAGTTTGTATGAATGTATATTTTAAATTTAAATTTATATAACATGCTCATTATAAGTCTGTTAATAGGCCAGGAGCAGTGGCTCATGCCTGTAATCCCAGCACTTTGGGAGGCCAAGGCAGGAGGATCATGAGGTCAGGAGATCGAGACCATCCTGGCTAAAACGGTGAAACCCCGTCTCTACTAAAAATACAAAAATTTATTGGGGCATGGTGGCGGGCAACTGTAGTCCCAGCTACTCGGGAGGCTGAGGCAGAAGAAGGGCGTGAACCCGGGAGGCAGAGCCAGCCTGGGTGACAGAGTGAGACTCCGTCTCAAAAAAAAAAAAAAAAAAAAGTCTGTTAATAAGAACAATGAAATTATTGAAGTCATTGTTCCATAATTTCATAATTAAGTTATTGAATTCAAACAATTACAAGTTACAGTCTAACCTGTAATTGTTTCCTAGAAAATACTCTTTCAAATTCATTTTTTGTAATAAGAGGTTTAACAATAAAATAACACATATCAACTGCTTCATGCCTATACTTATTAGAAATTGTCTCAACATTTCAAGGCAGTCACATTTGTCTTTTTTTGCATACTAAGTTCAACTGTATATTCTTTTCATTCATTGAGCCATTGATTACTTTATCTACACAGATTTCACTGTATAATTGTGAATGTAATGTAATATAATGTAATATACATTCCACATTGTACATTGTGGAAGAGCTACATTATGTGTAGATCATAATGTTAACATTCTGATCTACATTGCCAAATTGAGTTCATCTGCTTAATAAATTCAGGGCAGAGAAACACTATAAAAGCCAGAAAAACTTTGAAACTATCTCTTACATCATGTTATAGGGACTAGAGTTGGTACACATTACTGAGAAAGCATGCACTGAGGACAGGGTGCCAGGCCTAGTCTTCTGATGTTCATCAGGGTGTTGCCCTGTTTGCTGTAGTTGAGTGATTACTACTCTATTTTAAGTTAATGTACACATTTTTAATCTTCCTTAACAATGAGATATTCTCAGTAAGTGCAAATGTTTATTTATCCTGAAATTGTAGAAAAAAATTATTATGTGGTTTTCATAAAACAGGCTAAGCTGGCAGTATAAATTAATATCCTACTTTACCCAATATGTTAAAATTTTATAATAACATGCTTAAGTATATGTTTTAATATGTATTTTCGACTTAATTAAACTATAGAATTTCTTTATGCATGTCTAATACCATTCCATGGCTTCAACTACTATTTAGTGGAAATAATTTCTAAATCTATGTGTAAAATTCACAGCCCCATAATTTCCAGATCCATTACTTTGAACTGTCTGCACTGTTGGAATCTCTCCTGGTAAAGAATTAGAGTTACCTCTTGCTTCTTTAACAATTCTCAACTTTTTCTGCCCCTACAGGCAAACTGTAAACCAGGAAAGTCTTTAAATGAAAACCATCAAAAGCTCATTTATATTAAAACTGTAGCCCCAGTTTTGAGAGTGGATTTATTTATCTTCTTGTTTAAATTTCTCCATTAAAAAATACCGTATAGTTATATAAGCCTGAGATTCTTTTTAATATTAAGAAGTGGTACCAAATTTTTACCCCGAAGTGCATTAAAGTTCCTTTTCCAAAAAGTTATCATTTGGGGGATTATTTGAAGTTGTTTAAAAGGCAAGGAAAGATTTGGAATTTTGTGAGGGTAGGCACGTACCAAAGTTAGAGTGTATGAATTTAGATATATACTCTTTGAACATGAGTTTCAGAGATCATTATCTAAGTTTGAAAATCCAAGGCAAACTGGACATATCTAATTCAAATAACCTCCAGGCCTCTATAATGGTATATGAACTCTAATTTGATAATTCTGTTTCTAAATCATCCAATTCCTTCACCAGATACTCAAGCTAAAGTCTTAAGGTGATTTGAGTTCTTGTTTTTCATCCACTTGATCATAACCATTTGATCATGAAGGCTGTTTAATTTTAAATATAAAATGTGTCATATATCTGTTTTCTTATTTTCATTTCTAATGGCAATTTACTTTTTCAGACCTTCACATCTGGTTTGTGATTGCCAAATTCCCAATTTTTCTTCTTCTAATATATTGAACGTAGACCCTCAGGTTTTGTTTTTTAAAAACACAAAATTCAAGTGACTCTGTTCAGAAACCTGTAAAGTCTCTTTATTGTCTTTCGAAAACTCTCATAATATCTTCATTTACCTTTACGATCTGACACATAATTACATGATTTCTCCCCAAACTCTTCACACCTACCTCCATCAAACACATGCAATGGACACAACCCATAGACTAACCAACCATACCAAAACTAAGATCCATTTTTACACTGCACCATTCACTTTCAAGTCTCTGGTCCTTAGTAATTTCTGTTTCCTCTACCAAAAATGTTCTTTCCTAAAAGTCTTCTCTATTAACATCCTTCTCATTTGAAAACCTTCAGGATATAGTTAAAATGCTATGTGAAACGTTGTTCAATTTCTCAAGTTGGAAGTAATTTCTTCTTCATATATGTTATTTTGAAAAGCTTTATGACATTGCCAGTTAGAATGCCAATTATCAACAATATCACGATATTTTATGGTTATTTTTGAACATGTATGTCTCATTTGCCCCATTCCACTCCCTCACCTTAAAACCCCTTAATAGAAGTTATATTTTTCTCATTTTATTCATTTTAGGCACTGAATAAATATTTTCTGATGTATAAATGAATGAACAAATGGATAAACATGAATGATTAAAAATGCAGGATGAATGAATTCCCACAAGTAAAAAACCCAAAGAATAGATGAACCAGCATGAATAGTTTTCTTGTTGAGTTACCAAATAGAAATAACGTTAGAGCCAGAAGATACGGAATTGAAGGAATGGCTCAGAGGCCTTGCATGCTGTGTGCTCTCTCTACCTTTTCATTTGAGCTAGTCACCAGTACCTCTGCTCTAAATGCAAACTCTTCTACCTGCCAGGCAGAAAGTGAAGGGGTTTTGACAGTAACAACTACGGAAATCTTATGATGATAATTATTACTAAAGACTTTGAAGTCAATCACAAACATGTTGTCAACATTTATTTAGGCTAAAGATTATGGCTCTTGGCTGGGCACGGTGGCTCATGCCTGTAATCCCAGCACTTTGGGAGACCAAGGCGGGCAAATCACCTGAGGTCAGGAGTTTGAGACCAGCCTGGCCAACATGGTAAAACCCTGTCTCTACTAAAAATACAAAAATTAGCCGGGCATGATGGTGTTTGCTGTAATCCCAGCTACTCAGGAGGCTGAGACAGGAGAATCGCTTGAACCCAGAAGACGGAGGTTGCAGGGAGCCAAGATGGTGCCATTGCACTCCAGCCTGGGCAACAGAGTGGGACTTCATCTTCTAGGGGTAGAAAAAAAAAAGATTATGGCTCTCAAAACAAACAAACAGTTGGACCTGGGAAGTAAAACATCTGTATGTAAATGATGTCAATGAAAAATTATATTCCATTTACTAGAGTATTCTCCCTACCAAGTTTATGTACTGCAAGAATAGGCTACAAATTATGTAACTTTACTGATGTTTGAAGAACAATTACCTGATAGTTGGGATTTAATTGTGCCCGAGAAAGGAGAACTTATTTTGATGATAATTTATAACAGTCTTAGCTGAGAGCTACTTGCAGTTTATAGGGCTTACCTCAAAAATAGTGGGTAGGTACATTGAATTGTCTCTCTAATTGGTGTCTTTGTGGAGATAAAAACTAACATTATTAAGTGCCTGCCAGGTAAAGTAGATTGTAGGTGTTTTACATTTATTATAAAATGTTTATTCTTGTGATAACACCATGAGGCAAATGCATACTTTTCGTATGAGAATACTGAAGACCTGAGAAAGTTTATCAGTGTGTTGTAAGTTATTAAGTAAGCAATGTGTTGAATTACAGTTTCTGTTTATTAATTGGCCTGTAGTAAACCATACTTCTAGTTAAATATAAAGCCATGTTAATACCAGTAAAGTATTTCCTTAAATTACCAGAGGTAAAAGTAGTTTAATAAATTGTGGTGTCAGAGTAAAAATTAAAACCAATTCCACCTGGTGCCAAGGACTGTCTTTATCTTTTGATAAAATCATACTCTTTATGGTAATCTGGTTCATAAATATGGAGATGTTTACAAGTTTCCATGGTAAGTGAGCTCTGTGCTTCCATTTGTCATCAATGTTCTCGAAATTCCATTTTATTCTTCTTTACCATGGAGCTTTATTTAGTTCACTATTACAACTTTGAGTTTATTTTTGAGAATATTATTTTATGTCTATAAATTTTCATAATCATACATTTGTCCTGCTTCTCCAAGTTCCATTTCTGATTCTCACTAATATTTTTGCTATTGTAAGTGAATACTACTATACTTTCTCTTCATTTTCTGCTTTCCCTCATACAAATGTAGATCACATGTGTATTTTTTAACAAGCAAGGATTAAAAATAAAATTAAATAAGGCTTCTTTCCTGGAAGAGGTCATAGTCAAGCTAGGAGAAATGCATATGAACAGATTGCTATTTGTGGGTCTCCAAGATCACCCTCTGATCAATAATTACAATGAATAGCAAAGGCCACCATTCAGAGCTTGCTATAGAAAGCCAGCCAGCCAGCTTAAATTGAGTTTGGCTAATAATTAAAGGCAGGGAGGGTAATGAAAACAATTTCTAGTGGAATAAAGGAAAGGCTTCAGGTATATCCTGATTGGAGGCTGTTGGAATGGGAAGTAGAAGGCAGGCTAACTAGAAGCAGGCATCTTATGTGATTGGTTGGTGGAGCATATTTAGCTTCTCTAGTTCATTCTGATAAGAAAATAGAGGCAAAATTAGGGAATCTGATAGTTACTGATTAAGTCTTAAACATTTTGGGCTAGTTGCTACAGAGGTTACGGTTTGACTTCACCAGACTGGCATCTTCAGTCTGTGAATTAGAGTACTGTTTTTCGTTATGGTTTGGCCATTGTCTATTTGTGTATTCAGTCTCTGAGCTTTATCAAAAAGCTCATGGAATAACTAATCTGTTAACCTTTTCAGCCCAAGCAACAGTGTGTCAGAGCAATGAACATGTTTTGTGACAATGGCAATGTGACAGTGAGTCCATGTCCATAAGATCCACATCTTATTACTATGTCCCTATCTCCAGAGGCAGCCCTCTGAGTGGCTTGTCTCAATTAAGGTGCCAGGTTGGGGACAATCCCCAGTGAAGTTATGTAAGAAACTGGCAGATAATATATAACATTCTGTCTGCAACAGCTAAAGTACTCAGATCTGGGAATCAAGGAGTAGATGTAGAAGTGGTTCTCACCATCATTCCAGTGACCCAAGAGCTAAATTTGTGTTTCTCAGCCCTGCAAAATTAGTCTCAGCTTGGTTAGAGGTTTAGTGTTTTTGACTCATGGAAAATTGGGTGAGAATAAATTCTTCCTCTTTTTTCCTTTTGCATGAACTCTCTTGAAATGCAATTTATATGGTTACTAGTGAGAGTTGTTTGGGAGATGGAGCAATTAATGCATTCTCATATTGGTTCTCCATCTCTTTCCCTTTCTCTAATTGCAGCTCCATGTGATTGTCCTTGCTGATGAAGCAGTAACATATACAACATTGCTCTAGTCTCTGCAGTCTGTGGAACGGAGTGTAAGATAACAAGGTCCCAAGAATAACTCTTAGCTTTTTAGTTTATGAGGTGCATTCACTGCCCTGAGATAGCTGAAAAAAGATTAGGTTTAGGGCTAAAAGATCATTCATTGAGTTGGACTTAATAACTGATTTAGACATGCAGAAGAAAATACTAGGGAGGAATTTGGATATATGCATATGCAGCCCAGGAGAGGTCAAGATTGGATGCATAATATGATGGGAGTAATCAGTGTGTGGATTGCAACTGAAGCTCTGATAGGCATGGATTGTCTAGGGAGAGAATGTGGAGTAGTAAGATAAGCAGAACTGTGAACAATCTTGGGAAATACTACATGTATTACTCGAGGTGAAGAAAATGAAATTATATAGAAGTAGAGAAGCAGCTGATATGGAACATAAAACAACAAAGCAGGAGATTATGGAAGCTAAGAAAGAATAGTAGCTCAGACTTCAGGTGATTCACAACAGCACAGAATGCTACTGCAGAGTCAAGTAAAATAAAGCGCCAAAAGACACTTATTAAATGTGGGATCATGAAGATTATTGGTGATACTGGGAGAGGAGAGGTATTATTTCCTTATAGAGTAAAGGTGGCAGAAGACACATTGAGCATTAGGAAATGGCACAAAGGTAAGAAAAAGAATGGAACATCCTGTAAACTTCCTTCAATATAATGGTGTTAAAATATAGCAGTTAAGACTGAGTGAGGGATGCTACATGGAGGGGAGTCTTTTCTAAAAAGACACATTGTATTGCTATGAAAATTCTCCTAATGCGAGGAAAGGCGAGTGTGTTTGTTTTTTCTACTTGGAAAACATCTAATGCAGTAGATTTTGTAATAGTCTATGGTCCCTAGATGAAATAAGGAAAGACTTCAGGGGATAAGTAAACACTCTAAATTTGTATGAAAATTGTGTGTGCGTGTGTGTGTGTGTGTGTGTGTGTGTGTGTTTTACTAGGGAAAACAGGCATTTATCCAGTTTTCAAAGAGGTTCAAAAATTCCAAAAGATAGTCACTTATGTAGGGTATGTTCTAGAAGCTCTGTTTACAGAAGATTTGTTGCTTTAAAAGCAAGAAGGTTTTAAAATTGCTGAACAAAAATACAAGACTGTAATTATGATCACAAGTATGCTTGTGTGGATCTGAAATGTGGGAAACCATGCAGACTCTGATAGCAGCAAGATAATTACAGGCAGCATGCAGAATATAATTGCAGGTGTGAATGCCAAGAACTAAGAGAAGCATGAACATATAAGGAATATTAAAAAAAAAGTTAAATCAAGGTGCTTGAAATAGGTAAGGTAATTTAGGTTTCCATGGGGAAATTTCTAGAACAGTGGTAAAACATCAATCTGCTGAATTATTAATTATATTTGAAAACCAAAGATCTAAAATATTAATTAAAAAGCAGGCTGTTTCTGTGGGCCAGAGTGGTCTATATTTTCTTCAACCTATCCCCTGTGGTTAACATAAAAAGTAACAGAAAAATGATAATTTGAGAATTATCATAATAAGAAATATAACATTATTACATTTTATATATTAATGAATTTATAACATCCACTTTTAGTTCAAAAACCTTTTTTCTGGGTAAGCTCAGGTTTGCAAATATTATGAAATAGAAAAAAACTGCCAAATACTAGACATACTTTTTCCTATTTTATGTGCTTTTTAATAATACTTATTATTTCTCCAAATAGTAAATATCAGTGAAATATTAATACTAGGAAATTCACAGTGAGAAGGACTCCATATTTGATTTTTGACTCTTTTTTGTCATTATATTTCACATATTTAGCTCAATCGAGATTGGAGTTTCTAGAATAGAAGTTGGAATCAAATGCAAAATGCAGACTTAGCTCTAAATCTGTTGCTTTTCTCTGTTCAGAATTCTATCAGTTCTATTCTAATGTTTCCCACTTGTTGATCAAACCCTCTCCAGTGCATTCACTTTTGCACTATTTGTGTTTCTTTAAGTCTTTTGGCTCCTTTTCATTCCTTCCATTATCAGGCTTGGAGTTGCTCCTGTTAAACCTTCAGCTCTAATGTTCCTCTCCACTATGAGTGGAGACTTCCATGGTTCAGCTACCTTCTTGTACTTATGGTATACCTAAAATAACAACTCTAGTTATGATATCTTATGTTCTTTTCAAGTTTCCTTTTTCGGTAACCGCCAAATAACCTTCATTGTTAGTTCCTTTTCTGCCTAAATTAATATGTTGGTACTGAACTCATAATTTCCTCCCACTTACTGCTTCCTGTTGTTTCTTGTTACCAATTCACTTACTAGTTATAAAATATTGAAGTTATTTTTTGTTCTGTCTCCCATTCTATCATTTTCTTCAATATCTGTTATTGATACATTATTTATTTACCAAATATCTCTCAGAATTAAAATCTAGTTCCTTTAAGAATTAGAAGTGTCTCCAGCTTTCCTAGTCTCTCTTTTGTTTTCACTAAAAGCTCTCTGCAAGTGTGTGGGGGGGCTCAATCAATAAGGCATCCATCATTTACACAAATTCATTCTTAGATCTTATTTTCTAATGCTTTGATTTTGACTTCAAGAAGTACTTTTAGGTTTATAACTTTATAGAAACAGAAGAATAGTGGTTTCTAAACTAAATTCTATCTTTTGCTCATATGTTAAGGTGAATTTTTGATTGGGGATTCTTACAGTCAGAAATTGCAGAAAGTGCAATAGCAATTTGAATGGATGTTTGCAAGAAATAAATGGGGGAGGAGACAACATGGGTAACCCTGGAAGACATTATGTTAAGTGAAATAAGCCAGGCATAGAAAAACAAATACTGCATAATCTCACCTACATGTGGAATCTTAAAAAGTCCAAATCATAGAAACAGAGAGTAGAATGGTAGTGACCGAGGGATGTGATAGGGAGGGGTTTCAGGAGATACTGGTTGGAGGATACAAAATTTCAGTTAGAAGGAATAAGTTCAGTAGATCTATCGTACAATATAGTGATCATAGTTAATAATGCATTGCATACTTAAGAATTGCTAAGAGAATAGATTTGAAGTGTTCTCACACATTAAGAACACATGAACACAGAGAGGGGAACAACACATACCAGGGCCTGTTGGGGGACGGAGGGTGAGGGGAGGGTACTTAGAAGATGGGTCAATAGGCGCAGCAAACCACCGTGGCACACGTATACCTATGTAACAAACCTGCACATCTGCACATGTGCCCTCCCCCGCCCTGTTTTTTAGAAGAAATAATTTTTTTTTTTTTTTAAATAATAGTTAAACTAAGCTCTCTTCCAGCCAATCCCTAACCCATCTGAAATGCCAATGTGGTCAATAAAGATTGTTTCACTAGAAAAAAAAATGTTCTCACTACAAAAAATAAGTATATAAAGTAATGAATGTGTTAATCACCTTGATGTAGTCATTCCACAATGCATACATATATTTCATGAAACAGTGTAATTTACACTACAGTTATATGGAATTTTTGTTAATTTTTTTAAAAAGGTGGGGCCGGGCACAGTGGCCATTGCACTCCAGCCTGGGTGAGAGAGCAAAATTCCGTCTCAAAAAAAAAAAAAAAAAAAGGTGATATACCGTTTCTATCTCTCTTTCTCTCTCTCACACACACACATTTTCACCTTCTCCCTTGTTGTTCAGAAATGTCCATTCCAAAGCAATTAAATAAATAATGTACAGTCTAACTCATGCCTAATTCTGAGGGATCCTAAAACAAAAGCAGCAAGTGACCTGTGGATTGTTTTGCTCAACATTAAAAAAAGTAACTTAAAAAGTGTTTTTACCCTTTAGCTAAAATGTTTGCGTAAACAGAGCATTCAGTCCAAGGGTTGGTGAATTACCTAAAGGTATTAAACACATTATCCAATCTGTCAATAATTGTTATGTGTTGTGTGATACATTATGGTGGCAATACATTATCCATCAGTGTGATATGTGTGATACTTTTTTAGCCAACTGTGCCTTTTTTTTTCTTTCCATTTTTCTGTAGGATGTTCCAAACACCAGACAGAACAGATCCCAGTAGAATGTAAGTCAGCAAGACTGGCAAGAATAACTGCAATAAAGCTAAGCTCAAGTAGGGACTTTTGCAATCTAAAGGCCATTCTTTCTCATTTACCTTTACGGAGCCCTGTGTTAACAGATAAGTCCCAAAACTTTCCTTAGGCCTATATTTGGTAGACTTGGCACTGAAAGTTTATGAGGTAGTGGGAATGGACATGGTCAGGCTGGTTGACCACGGTCACAGCATGGTGCCAATGTCTTACGTACTTATGCAGGTACTAAGGGCATCTTGGCTTAGAGGTTGCAATTTTTTTGAGGATCATTTGCCTGCTGTACTTTGAGCAGCAGCTAATGGGAAAAGGAAATGGACTTCCCTGTCACCAGCCAGGGCACAGCACTTTGGTTTGACCCCTAGTGAGAAAGGGTAGGCTGTGTGCACACATGAACTGAGTTGCAAGATGGGGCCCCAAGTGTGCCTGTGAGGATCTACACTCTCCCAGCAACAAATAGAAAACACCATGAAAGCTTGAGAGGCAGAAGAAGAAAGGAACATGTTTGATATTTCAGTACACTTAATGGCACTTTTTCTTGCTTTCTGAACAAGAAACCAAGCATTTCCATTTTTCGTTGGGAGCCACCAATTATATAGCTGGCTGTGGGCATGGATGTCAAGTTTCAAGCAGGATTTTACATTTAATATTTTTTCTTGTCTATTAGGTAGTTATAGTGTCACGATTTACTCAAACTTTTAACACTTTCTCTCTACCTCACTCATCCAGAGTATAAAAAAGTACAGTTCATGGAACAAGAAAAGGCAATCAAACCGGAGAAAGAGCCTCTAAGTATCCACTATGGGAAGGGACAACTGTAACTAGTCTACCATTAAGTTTATCTATTTGGCTAATATTTGAGGGACGTTGATGAGTGAAGGTAAAAAGCTGATGACAAAGTCTGCAGACAGATTCACAATGGTATGCCATGATATACATGATGGTCCTGTGGCAGGTGGCCTTGCTCTGCAAAGATATTCTTTGGATATTTGTCCACTATGGGAGAAAAGTGAGTGTGGGTCGTTATTAATGAAAATACCTGAAATCAAAAGTGTAGTTTGCATAAATATGGAGGTATTTGGGGAGGAATATATAATAATGTTAGTGAAAAGTCTGGGTTTGGAAAAAGAAATAATTATTTCTTTTGACTAGTGATATTTTGAATTTTGTTAGACCATCATTTGGAATGAAACTTCACATTTGGAATGAACCTTCTGCTGTGGTAAAGAATTATAGACTTAAGAAACAAATCAATGGTTGGGTTATGTTGATGTGGTTTGCACACTGGGACACTGTGAAATGTCTTCCCTAAAACCTTAATTTTGTTTTGTAATGCTGACTGTAATGAGTACCATGAAAGGGAAAGAATTGTGTTAGATTCATTATAGTGTTGCCCAACACAATTGCAAGCTTGGCTTGGAAATCTAAAAAGAGCTTGATGATCCCCAGGGCTGAGAGTTTTGTTTGTTTGTTTTAGAAGAGGACTTCTTGGCCTCCTCCCTGACCTGCTTGCACATTGAATATATCTTTCTCCGTCTTTGTGTCATAGGAGAGACTTGGGTAAACATATTTTTAAGCAACATTGAATAATTCTGTTTACAGTTTGAATACAGTTCTGCGTTTTTTAATGCTTTATGTTTGTTTTTGAATGAGTTATGGTCTAGAATTTGCTTAGAATTTATAGTATTTTAATATTTTAAAATCCTACAGCTAATAGGCCTTCAAAAATATTTGTTGAGTTTAAATACATATGCAGAAAATTCCATGCTTTTAATCCAAATAGCACAGGAGACATAAAACTAAATTTCTATTACTGAGAAAAAGAAGACAATAATTTTAAAACATATAAAGTCTGTAGATAGCACATTGAATAGATATTAATAAAATAATTGTTTTAACTGGTTTATTTTAGCTAAGATAAAATGTGATCAGTCTATATAGATGATATTGTAAAATTTAGCCTGTGTTGAAAGTTATATAAAATATTTTTTGAATCAATATTTCTTTGGCAAAACCATTATTGTATGCTGTTAGACTACATGGCCTAAGAATCTCTTGTTCCCTAAATATTTATTCACCCTGTTATTTGTTTGTTTGTTTGTTTTTCTTAGAGTTCTAGCTCTGTTGCCCAGGCTGAATTGCAGTGGCATGATCATAGCTCACTGAAGCCTCGAACTCCTGGGCTCTAGCTATCCTACCACCTTAACCTCCCAAGTAGCTGGAACTACAGGCACGTGCCAGCACACCGAGCTTCACCTTGTTCTTTAGGCTTAAAACACTTAATAGTGGAAAAATAGAAACAACTTCTATTCCATGATTTTTTTTACCTTTGAACAATGTATACTGAGAAAAGGACATATTGGTTGAATTCATGCTCTGTATATATAACTGACACATTTTGATCAAGAAAGAATAAGAAAACTGGGCAGAGGGAATTTTGACCCCAAAGGAAAGGAGAGAAAAAGGCTGTAAAAGTTACTGAAGACAAACTGCCTATTTCATAATTTCCCCCTGACTCTTAAATTCAGAAAGTCAGATGACAAGATTTTAATGGAGTATTCATTCTCATTCTTATGTGATAAAATATTACAATCCACTAGGGGCCCTCTTAATCACTACGTGATATACTTTATGAAACAAATCCTCTAATCTCTCTCAAAAGGGCTAGAGGAAATAAAATAACCCACAAATTCCACTTTGAGATTAGTGGCCTTTTTTAATAATTAAAAATATCTGTGGAGTGAGATTAAATGAACCACTTCTCAATTAAAATGTACAAGTATTACTTTACTAGGTTATGAATGACTTTAATATCCTTCAAAGCATTGATGTATTCAGATTATTGGCTGCATGTGAACTTCTGACTTTCTAGTTTAATAACAGGAGTCCCAGAACATGTCTTACAGTGATTGACTTCTCTGAGGGGCTATAAAAACAAAGTCAATTCAACGGAAGTCTTTGGGACCTATTGTTTGCTACACTCTGTAGATCTAGGGTTCTCACCCTGTGATCTATGAGTATGTTTCAGCAAGTCAATAAACACTGTAAAAGAGCGTGCAGTATTTGGTGTGTATGTGCTGGTGCTGAGGTGACAGCACAGGTTTCATCAGTCACTTAGAGTGATTCATAACTAAAACAAGTAGATGCCTGACAGCATGGTTTCTCAGTCTTAGCACTGTTGACATTCGGTGTCGGGTAATTTTTGTGGTGGGAGTTGTCTTGTGTGTTGTAAGATGGTAGGATGTTTACTAGCATCCCAGACCCTTAACAATTAGGTGTCAGTAGCCGCTCTTCCCTATACTCACCAGTTTGGGCCAAAAACAGGCTCCACATGTCGCCAAACCTTTCCCAAGAGAAATCATCCCAGGTTGAGACCCACTACACTACAGTACAGATATTATAATACATAGAAGTATATATTTTTTACTGGCATATAACATTTTATTTTACTCTTACCACATCTTGTGACACATATAATTCCAGCAGGCAACTGTATTTATCCCTAAATAAGCATAGTAAAAATGCAACCATTTATTGTTCTTTTCCTTAGAGTAGAAGATAAGGTAGACACAATCATATGGCTTACCACTAAGCCTTGAATTATAAAGTAGTCAATTTTGAAGCAAAAGAGATTTCAGTCTTAGTTTCCCCATTTTTACACAAGTGCCTTTGGAAATGTCCTGGATGGGTCTTAGTATCTTCATCTATGAAAGGTTATTCATATTAATTAAGCCTATGTCATAGGGTGTTTCAGCATCAAATAAGATCCTGGATATAAAAATGTTCTGTAAACTGTAAAGTGCTTTTGAAATATAAGGTGGCATAATTAAAAGACTGTGGAGAGTGGCAGGAAAAGCGAACTCTCTCTCAATATGTTCCCTCTCAATAAATATATGTGGAGGGAACCCCAAAGTGGAAGGTACCCACTTTTCAATGTGGTCAGAATGACCCATACACTGTTGAGTTAATTCATTTTATCTCACTCTTAAATTTCCCCTTCCTGTATGTTTTTTGTTTGTTTGTTTGTTTGTTTTTAATGGAGTCTCACTCTGTCACTGAGGCTGGAATGCAGTGGCGTGATCTCGGCTTATTGCAACCTATGCCTCCTGGATCCAAGTGATTCTCCTGCCTCAGCCTCCTGAGTAGTTGGGACTACAGGTGCACATCACCGCACCGAGTTAATTTTTGTATTTTTAGTAGAAACAGAGTTTCCTCATATTGGCTAGGCTGGTCTCGAACTCCTGACCTCAAGTGCTCCACCCACCTTGGCATCCCAAATTTCTGGGGTTACAGGCATTGGCCACCGCGCCCGGCCCCTTCCTGTATGTTGTATAATACTAAATTGTGTGTATAGAGTATTACAACTATATTATTTATAAATAGGCCAAATCACATTTTTTTCAGTTTATATTCAAAGATGTTTTAACAATAGAATCATGAGCAAAAATTTTAGAGACCTCCATCCTGGAAAACAGTGTTCTGGAGAACAGTGTGAGTCTTGTGGCTTGTGGGAGTACTTTTTTATTTACGTGATTTCAAATTATTGCATTAGCTGCTAAAAAAATAAACTGGGGCTTCTCAAGTTGGATGAGCATCAGGATCACCTGCAGAAGTCTTTTAAAATTGTCTTTGCACAGCCCTAGATCTGCTAAATCAATTCCAGGATCTCCATGAAACCCAGCATCCATGCAAACATAATAAGAACTGACTTAAACCCTTAACAGTTAATACGCTAGCTACTAATTATTGTCTTTACAAATTTAACAAATATAGGTAGGAGTATTTAGGAAGATTTCCAGAACAGTGGAAAGAGATACAGATAGAAATGTAGAAAGAAAAGGTTATATTTCTAGTAGCATTTTTCTAGAACAATCTCTGGCCTTTGTATTTATCTTTATATATAACTTTAGATTCTGTACTGTAAAAAATTAACACCTTATGTCTTTTTTGCCCATATGCTATGGATTTTCAAATATTGGAGAATTAGAAAATGCTACAAATTATCATTTTTATTATTCCTTGTAGTCTTTTATCTTTAGTGAGAACTATTCTTTGGGTACTGCAGAGATTTTATAGCTTGTCACGGTTTCTACTATATTAAGAATCAAGTCTAACAAAATCAGAATAGATGCTAAGCCTGGAAACCCACAGGAAACATGTTATTCTTCAGTATTTGCAAAGCACTGATCAAAATCATCTCTTTTCTCTCAATCTTGCTTCCTTATTTTCATTTACTAAATAGGCTTTTGAGCCTCACAAGACTTTGAGATTTTATGGATATGAAACCTGCTATCATTTAGCTTCCTGCCTCTGGGAATAGGTGAGTAGTGTTACCTTTGATAGAAGAGCTAGGTCATTCTGTAATGATGAATAAAGACTTTCTGGGTAATTGGAATTCAAGGGCAGGATTTTCATATGTGTGGCTGTACCACAGAAAAGACGTATGTCAATGGGTTATCTGTTTATGTTATTTTTTAGATGAAAACATTTGGCCCAGTGGTGTTCATTTGCTGCATTATTTAAGAATATTCTATTTTATCTATTGAAAATAAGAGAAATTAATAAGGTAGGTGAAATGGATTATAGAAGTATGTAGCTTGTGAAATATATTGACAGAAAGAAAGTAACACATATAAATAAGAAGGAATGGAAGGTATTATGGGTTGAATTGTGTCCCCCAAATTCATATATTGGGGTCCTAACCCCCAGTATCACAGAATGTGACCTTGTTTAGAATTAGTGGTGTTGCAGATGTAAATGGTTAAGATGACATCATACTGGAGTAGGGTGAGCCCCTAATCCAATATGACTTGGTGTCCTTATAAAAAAAAATTTGGACACAGACATGCACACAGGGATAATGGCATGTGAAGATGAACACAGAGATTGGGGTGATGTAGCAGAAGCAAAGGAATGCAAAAGATTGCAAGCAGACCACCAGATGCTAGGATGGAGACGTGGGATAGATTCTCCCTGAAAGCTCTGAGCAGGAATCAATGCTGTGGACATATTGATTTCAGACTTCTAGTCTCCAAAACTTTGAAACAGTAAACTTCTGTTGTTGAAGCCACATAGTTCATGGTACCCAGTTATGGCAGCTCTAGCAAACTAATCCAGAAGGACTTAGGCACAAAATTCTCATGAGGAACTCAGGACAAATGCATGTGGCTTAAGTAGGATTCAGTAAGTGCTTACACCCTGTGCAAAGTGTATTAATTTACCTATCTCTTTCCTGTTGATTTTTGTTGTGTGTTTAAGATTGACTCAATAAGCTGTGTAATGTAAGCATTTTAATTTGGTTTGTGAAACTTCCTATTTCATGACATACAGATTAGCTTGCAAGATCGTATACTTAGGAGCTTTTTGTCACATTAATGCCACATCCCAAGTTGACAAGACCTTTAGAACCTCAAATCTAGTTGTTTTTGCACTCCTCAAAGTACTGTGTGGATCTTTATGAAAACTGTATTTCCTTTTATTTAAGTTTTGTTATAATAGAAAACAGGTTTAAGGCTGAGTGCAGTGGCTCATACCTGAAATCCCAGCACTTTGGGAAGCCAAGGGGGGAGGATTGCTTGAGGCCAGGTGTTTGATACCAGCCTGGGCAACATAGCAGCAAGACCCTGTCTCTACAAACAAAATTAAAAAAATAAATTAGCTGGGTGTGGTGGCACATGCCTCTAGCCCCAACTACTCTGGAGGCCAAGGTGGGAGGATTGTTTGAGACCAGGAGTTCAGTCAGGGTTGCAGTGAGCCATAGTCATGACACTGCATCCTTTTTCAAAAAAAAAAAAAAAAAAAAAAAAGATAAAGATGGAAGGAAGGAAAAGAAGGAAAAGAAAACAGGTTTAAGACCTCATGACACTGCATCCTTTCTCAAAAAAAAAAAAAAGAAAGAAAAAGAAAAAGAAAAGGAAGGAAGGAAGGAAAAGAAGGAAAAGAAAGCAGGTTTAAGACCTTCTGGAGAATGGACAAGTCTGGAGAAGTTTTATTTGGAAATGTGAGCGTCATCTACTCTAGGAAAATTTCAATTTTACTGATGATATAATTAATATTTCCCCTAGTCACAATTCTGTTTCTCATTTTTATTTCTGGGTTGTGATTTTATTTAAGAAATATTAAAGATGTTTTCTGAAAACATTGACTTACGACAATGAAGTCTACTTTTTTCCCCAAATTTATCTTATGTGATGATATAAATCTGTTTAAAATGTTCACCTTCATTTCATTTTTATTCTTACTGAAACATTTCTAAAATCTTAAAATAAAGTCACAAAGAAGCCCCAAAGTCCTTAGAAATAAATTTTGTGAAGAATGTTCTATATTTGCTTATAGTAAGTAACCTCCTGATTGCGTTGATTTTCAAGGCTTGCCTGACATTGCTCAACTTCTGCATTTGTAGATTAGTTGTTTGTCATATGTGCACATTCCCTTCAGGGATTTTTAGGTTTATGTTTATTTCTGCTCTTTTATATTTAACTTCTCATAGAAACCAGGAGGGGTATCATTCGATGGTTTGCTTATTGTTTGATAATTGAGATTCTCTTGAGGCAGGGGTCAAATTAACTCATGAGTTGTGATCCTAGAATTTACTTTTTCTCTGCCTATTTCTTCCTATAAGTAGAGATTTACCATTCAAACAACCTACTTCAGTAAGGGATACTGAAAGTGAACAGCCTGATTGCTAATAAAACTGAGTAAAATTAAATAGTGCAGGGCTAAGTCTATCCTTCTCTAGTGGTGAAAAGACCTTTCATTATAAACATAAAGCAGTGATGAATTCATCCACGTAACCAAAACAGGTTTTGCTTTGGCTACTAGATATTTAGACTTATACATTTTAGTCTAGTTATTTCCAAAAATTTTGTAAATCAGCTAGTAGCATGTTGCTTGGATGCTTAAGCCCAAGAGTCAGCCTCTGTGTGAAATTCTGGCTTTAGCCATAGTGCCTGTGTGACCTTGGGCCAGTTACTTAATCCCATAGGCCTCATGCTTTCCATCTGTGAAATGAGGGTCATAAGAGCAGCCACTTTCCAGGGATATTATAAAAATTAAACAAGATAATACTATAGAAAATTCTGAGCATAATGTCTGGCATGTTGGAAGGGCTTTATACCTGCTACCTCTTACTAATTTTTACTTTCTAATATTCAGTTTAGTTTAGCATTGTATTTATTTTTCTTTCTGAGTGAGGCATTTGGATTAGAAAGCTGTCAGATACTGACCCTTCCATGGAGGCTGTCAGCAATCTAACTGGAGAGAAAACACACATGAAATTATTTCACCGTATTAGGATAAAGACATGCAGTGGGTACACTGTCAGTACAGAAGAGGGTACTCATCCCAGTGTGGAGAGTCAGCAAGGTTTTCCACATAATCATGAAAGCTAAGTGAAATGTAGTTGGGGGTTAGAAGGAGAAAGCTTGAGCAATAGCTAAGAGCTATGTAACACCCTGCTATATGCAAGCAACCAAAACTCGCTGAATTCCAAACAGTAAAATACAAAGTGGGAAAAATGGAAAATGAATTGAGATAAATACTCTGCTGGTAATACTATACTAAGGAGCTTGGCCTTTGTTCTTTGAGTGATAGAAACCAAGTAAAGTACAGTCATGCACTGCTTAACAACGTGGTGGATGATAGACTGCATACATGGTGGTGGTCCCATGAGATTATCATGGAGCTGAAAAATTTGTCACCTAGTGGGCATAACATCATAGCACAATGCATTACTAATGTGTTTGTGGTGATGCTGCTGTAAACAAACTTACCGCACTGCCAGTCATATAAAAGTATATCACATACAATTATGTACTTTACATAATACTTGATAATGGTAATATACAACTATATAACTAGTTTTTTACAACACTACACTTTTTAATTATAATTTCGAGTGTACTCCTTTTACTTATAAAAAAAGAAGTTAACTGTAAAGCAGCCTCAGACAGGTCCTTCAGGAAATATTCCAGAAAAGGCATTATTATCATAGGAGATGACAGCACCATGTGTGTTACTGCCCCTGAAGACCTTCCAGTGGGACGAGGTGTGGAGGTGGAAGACAGTGATATTGATCATCCTGACCCTGTGAAAGCCTAGACTAACATGTTTGTTTGTGTCTTAGATTTTAACAAAATTTTAAAAAGTAAAAATAAAAATAAAAATTTAAAATAAAATAAGGATATATATTTTTGTGCATCTATACAATGTGTTTGTAATTTAAGCTAAATGTTATTACAGAAGAGTCAAAAAGTTAAAATTTAAAAGTTTCTAAAATGTTAACATTTATAGGATTATAAAAATGTTACAGTAAGCTGTTTATTTTTGAAGGAAGAAATTTTAAATATAGTGTAGCCTAAGTGTACAGTGTTTATAAAGTCTACAGTTGTATACAGTAATGTCCTAGGCCTTCGTAGTCACTCCTCACCACTCACTCACTTATTCACCCAGAGCAATTTGCAGTTTTGCAAGTTTCATTTATGGTAAGTTCCCTAGATAGGATGAGCATTTTTATCTTTTATGTCATATTTTTACTGTACATTTTCTATGTTTAGATACACAAATATCATTATGTTACAATTGCCTACAGTGTTCAGTACAGTAACATGCTGTACAGATTTGTAGCCTAGGATCAATAGTCTATCTCATACAGTGGAGGTGTGTAGTAGGCCATATCACCTAGATTTGTGTAAGTGCCGTCTGTGATGTCCGCACAACAATGAAATTGTCTAACAATGCATTTCTCAGAACATATCCCTGTTATTAAGCAACCCATGACCATATTTAAGCAGAGCTGTGCTATGGAGCTCTCTGGTTGATGTGTGGAAGATACACTTAAAGAAGCCAAGGCTTCTTTAACAGAAGAGAGAGAAGGGTAATAGAAGTGATCATGACCACTCATTGAGGAAGCAACAGCAGAGGTAGAGAAGACAAGGTGGGGATGAAAAATATGTGGATGGTAAGCAGGCAGGACTTGATGATTGGCTGAAATGTAGGCGTCAGAACCAGAAAAAGTGGGATGAATCCAGGTTCCTGGATTGTGTAACAGTGTGGATGGGGCTGCTACTGAAACAGAGAAGACGGGAGTAGGATGAAGAGTAGGGGAGGGGCAGAGGGAGAGGAAAGACTGTAATGATGTGTTGACTTTGACGCCTTTTCTTATGAGACATCCAGGAGAAAACAAGGATGCAAGGATGAGGGTAGCACTGAAGCCAATGAAGGAATAGTTTGTTACACCATATGTTACTTACTAGGTGCCAAGAAGAAATCACACTTGAATCCACATAAGTATTTAAAACTTAAAGCAGGGAAAAGTGTTGAGCTTTATAGTGAAAAGAAATATCATTTATGGATGATTATGTTTGTACTAAACCTCTCTGCTAATCCTGTTAATTTTATATATCTACTTTTTTTTGAGACAGAGTGTTGCTTTGTCGGCCACGCTGGATTGCAGTGGCATGATCTCAGCTTACTGCAACCTCCGCCTCCCGAGTTCAAGGGATTCTCATGCCTCAGCCTCCCAAGTAGCTGGGACTACAGGCACACGGCACCATATCCAGCTAATGTTTTTTGAATTTTTAGTGCAGACCGGGTTCCACCATGTTGGACAGGCTGGTCTTGAACTCCTGACCTCAGGTGATCCACCCACCTTGGCCTCCCAAAGTGCTGGGATCACAGGCGTGAGCCACCACGCCAAGCCTATCTACTATTTTATCTATAAGATTTATCTACTATATCTACTTGTTTTGTTTCAAGGATCTGTTATTCTTAGCTTTGTTTACAAATTTCTCATTTTTATTTTGTTAGGTTGAGAACTCATAATTTCATCTAAATGCTCTTTTAAAAACAAATTACACATTCAGTTAAACCCAACATAATGTTTATGAGGTACTTACTCTCTGCCAGAAGCTGAAATAAATGCTATAAACAATATAAACTATTCCCTTAAAAGAAACTCATATATTTTTAATTATTACCTTCAGTTAATTTAAATCTAATTTTTTCAACTTTCTGGCTATCTTTTCAAAAAGTTCAATCCAGTTAATCTCAGAAATTTTAATAGCTTTGAGAGATGATGTCAGATCACACATGAAAGAAGTGGACTAAGCTCTGGTTGAAGAGTGACTTGTACATATGTTCAAAACTTTATCATTGTTACAGGATCCTTGGAGTGTTGCTTTGCCAGCTGGAAACCTTTGTGGCTGGTGGAACCTTTGCCTGAGTTTTGCTTGGGCCCACTGGGATCATTCTGTCCACTTGGCCTGGCAGGCTGCGCTTGGCTCATGCTACCTGCCCAAATCCCATACCTGCCAAGGGCAAGCCAGGTGTGGAGTGGCCAAGGGTGTGTGAGTGAGCAAGCAAGCACAGGATCTGGCTGCAGTGCACAGCCGTGCACGCTGGGTGCAACGGGGCAGGCAGCTCCAGGCACCGGCACAGCCCCCAGCTCCCTGCAAGGCTGTGGCTGGACTAGGCAACTGCTTCCACTGCTGGCACCAGGAAACGTGGTGGCACCCGCAAGCTTGAAGACACCAGGAACTGTAGATCCCCAAAGAGTGTGTCACAGCCCTGGTTTGGGAAGCTCCTAGGTCTGGGCTCCCCAAAGGGCTGCAGCTCTTCTCTCCTTCTCTCTTCTCTCTTTCTTGTCACCCACGATGTGGCAAGCAAGGGGCATGCTTCAGCACTGTTTATGTTATAGCTCTTTCAGTCCCACCGTTCACGTTCTTGTCCTGAAACAGGAAGAATGAGGCACGGGGACAACTGGAGGGTGAGTAAGGCAAGGAGGTGCTTTTTGAGGCAACAGTACAGCTGTCAGATGACCTGAAGTGGGTAGCTCCTTTCCACAAGCAGGTCATCCCGATTAGTGCAGCTCTTAGCAGAGAGGAGACCCACAGTGGGGAGCTCCTCTCTGCAGGTAGGTTGTCCCGACATCTGCCCTTCTGGCTGAGTCCAGGGTTTTTATGGTCTTCAAAGGGGAGGAAGTGCATGCTGATTGGTCCATAGGCAGCCATGGGTGGGCCCAGAAAAAAGCACCATAAGTTCTCACTCCAGTTCACAGAACTGGCAGCCCGACCCCCAGGCTTCAGGCTGTCCCAGGCATGCAGGTTGTGCCTCACCAGGCACCCACCCCTTTCTACCCATTAGCTGCCTGCCTTCTGCTGCCATCAGCCTGCCACCCTTGACGCTCAGGCTATTCATGCCAAGGGGTGCCTGCAGGCCTGCACTGAGCCACCCTCAGCCCCCGCCCTGCCGACCTCCCTCCAGTGCTTCTCAATGCCCAAAGTCGGAAGGGGCCAAGGTATCAGGAGGCTGGTGTGTTAGTGTACCCTAAATGCATGCACACCCGGTCCAGTCATGACAATACCCAGGCTCGGCCTCAACTTGTAATTAAAAAGTAAAGAGAAATTTATTAATATTATCCCAACATTGTGTTAAAAAGAACCTGAAACTAGAAAATTATTACATCGTTTAAAGAAATAAAAGAACATAGATGAAAATGTGACAGTCATTATCTATCAGTGGTAAGATTTGGGGTTTTTTTTTGTGATTTGCTTATTTTTCCTAAGATTTCTATAATAAAATATATAACATTTTTAAACAAGCAGAAAATATTTGTATTACTGCAGTTATATTTTTATGACTGTTAAGTTTTTAGGAAATCAACTCAAAACAAGTAGTCTGTCCTACTCAAGCAAGAAAAAGACTGGAGAAAACTTTATTCTATTCTTATAGATACTCTGTATATCTTAATACTGAAATTTACAATGAAAATGTTACTACCTTATATCATAATGACATCTCATATTTGTATAGTGATTAAGAGTTTAAAAAACTCTCATAGCCATCATTTTATTTATTCTTTACATTATGTACTCTAGGGAAATCTAATAATCCTTGGTTTGTAAATCACCATAGAAAGCCTGGGTGATTAAATAACATGCTTAGAGTTAAAAAACCAGGTGTCAGAGGTGAGCCTTAAACATCCTCTTTTTTTTTTTTTTTTTTTTTTTTTTGTGGGAGACCAGAGTTTTATTATTACTCAAATCAGTCTCCTTGAGCATTCTAGGATCAGAGTGTGTGTGTGGTTTTTTTTTTGACAGAGTCTCCCTCTGTCGCCCAGGATGGAGTGCAGTGGTGCGATCTTGGCTCACTGCAAGCTCCACCTCCCAGGTTCATGGCATTCTCCTGCCTCAGCCTCCTGAATAGCTGAGACTACAGATGCCCGCCACCACACTTGGCTAATTTTTCGTATTTTTAGTAGAGACATGGTTTCACCATGTTAGCCAGGATGGTGTCGATCTCCTGACTTCGTGATCTGCCCGCCTCAGCCTCCCAAAGTGCTGGGATTACAGGCATGAGCCACAGTGCCCGGCCCCAGGATCAGAGTTTTTAAGGACAAGTTGGTGAGTGGTGGGAAGCCCGTGAGCCAGGAGTGCTGATTTGTCAGGTCAGAGATGAAATCATAGGGAGTCAAAGCTGTCTACTTGCATTGAGTCAGTTCCTGGATGGGGGCCACAAGATCATATGAGTCAGTTTATTGATCTGGGTGGTGCCAACTAGGTTCATTATTTATGCTAAGAAACTGTGTTTTTCTGTCTTTGCCTTTTTATTATAACATTTTTCTACAACCTCATATCTTCCAAAAATAAATGTAATCTAGAACATCTTTTTTAACAGTATGAAGTTTTTGTCATTAAATTCACTAATTCATTCAGTGAGACCAATATTCATTGAGCAATATTAGGTACAAGGCATTGTTCTCCCCACTGGGTACTGATCTGTGAAAAAGAGTAGCCACGTTTCATGGTTCTTGCCTGTAATCCCAGCAACTGGGGAGGTGAAATGGGAAGATTGCTTGAGGCCAGGAGTTTGAGACCAGGCTGGGCAATATAGCAAGACTCCATCCCTGAAAAAAGAAAACAATTAGCTAGATGTTTGGCGTATACCCAGCTATTCAGGAGGCTGAGGTGGGAGGATCACTTGAGGCCAGGAGTTTGAGGCTGGCTGCAGGAGCTCTGGTTGTGCCACTGTACTTCAGCCTGAGTGACAGAGCAAGACTCCAAATCTTAAAAAAAAAAAAAAAAAAAAGAGACTCAGAGTGTCTACCATATGGAGCATCTTTCTGATGGGGAAGATATATAATAAAAGAGAAAATTCAGTAATAGAAAAGAAAATATATAAAAATAAACTAGATAAGTACTAAGGAGAAAAATCAAGGGAGAGCTAAATAGTGAGAGTTTGCATTTTATATAGGATAGCCTGAGAAAGTCTCACTAAAAATGTGAAATTTAAATCAGAGCCAGGTGTGGTGGGACAGGCTTGTAATCCCAGCTAAGGCAGGAGGATTGCTTGAACCTTAAGAGTTCAAGCTTAGCGTAGGCAACATAGTGAGAACCTATCTTTAAACAAAACTGGGCAACATAGCCAGACTCTGTCTCTAAATAAATAAACACCCACGAAAAAGTTGATATTCAAAGGGGGTGTGGTGTGAGCCATGGTATAAAATTGAATAACGGGAGGGAAATATTTAAAAACTTTATGCCACAGATCTTTATGGAATGTTTACTGCATGTGAGAAAAACCCTGGTAAACTACCAAGGCTAGATCCTGTTTTCCTTGAGTTTGAAATGTAGATTTTAATAATTTATAAATAAATCTTATCTATCAGATTGCATGGTTGATCTAGGCAACTTAGAATTAATAGTCCCGCTTAGCTTTAAAACTCCCCAAGAAGTGTATTTAAAAGGAAAAGGAAAATTAGAACTAAATGAATAAAGATGTAACTGTTTTAACTAGAAATTATACTCCAAAACCAAAGCCATTTTTGTGGGAGGGGTGGGAAGGAACAGCAACAAACACTAAATGTGGAGTCAGTGACCCTGGTTACTCATACCAGCTCTACTTCCAACCAGGTGTGCTGTCAAAATGTGGACAGGTCACTTTTGGAGTCTGGGTTAGTTGGCTTTTGTGATCAATTTAATAAACCTCGGAATCTATTATAATAAAGTGAATGATATAGAACGAGCTTGCCCGACCCATGGCCCACAGGCCACATGCGACCCAGGATGCCTTTGAATGTGGGCCAACACAGATTTGTAAACTTTCTTAAAACATTATGAGATTTTGTTGCAGTTTTTTAAAAGCTCATCAGCTAGCATTAGTGTTACTGTATTTTATGTATCGCCCAAGACAATTCTTCCAGTGTGGCCCAGGGAAGCCAAAAGATTGGACACTCCAGATATAGAATAAAAACTGTTTTATTTTTTGCATTTTAAAAATTCTTCCGGGCACGGTGGCTCACGCCTGTAATCCCAGCACTTTGGGAGGCCAAGGCGGGTGGATCACGAGGTCAGGAGATAAAGACCATCCTGGCTAACACAGTGAAACCCTGTCTCTACTAAAAATACAAAAAATTAGCCGGGCGTGGTGGCGGGCGCCTGTAGTCCCAGCTACTCAGGAGGCTGAGGCAGGAGAATGGCGTGAACCCGGGAGGCGGAGCTTGCAGTGAGCCAAGGTGGCGCCACTGCACTCCAGCCTGGGCGACAGAGCGAGACTCCGTCCAAAAAAAAAAAAAAAAATTCTTTAATGCTGTATCATTATTAGGAAAACTTACTCTCGTTGGTACTATGCTACAAGTTCAATCAGTACCAATCACAATACACATATCAATACTATAGCACCATCACCACACTTTCCCTTTGTTAATTTTTTTTTTCTGCCTTAAAATGTTGTGGGTTCTTAACAACTGAATTTAAAAACAAACCAACGAGATTTTGGGGAAATACTTAACTTTTTCACATTAACTGTAGTGTATTTGCTCCCTGTGGCTTAGGAAGAGATTGGCTGGCAGTTATTGGAGACTGGCTGGGAAGCACCTGGCTCTTGTGTATCTCAGTGAAAGTAGAAAACCAGGCTGCCCAATGTTAACTCTCTTTAACTGTTTTCAAGTTTGCAGGAAGGTTTTAAAAATCTTTCATTTGCTCTTGATTTTACCAAATGCAGTTTTATCTTTTGTAAGACCAATTTTTGTGTACTTAGTGGATAGTAAATAACATGGACGACCGTATTTCCATTTATTAGAAGAAAAATAATTATCCTGGATTCTAAATCACTCTTCCTAAGGTCACACAATCAAAGGCAAAGGCTTGTATTTTTATATTTATTTAGGGGAAACTTTATTCAAAGCAGGGGATAGGAGAATCAACAGAACAGACACCTTTTTCCATCGGTCAGCAACAGTTCATGCAATGGTTTCTCCTTCCAATTTGAAACTCACTCTTTCATTGTTTGGTCTCCCAGACCACAATTTGCCTTAATTGTCTTTCTAATTGTTCTCTCCTTCCATATTGCCTTCGCTGGTTCCTTATTTCCTCCCACCTTAAACATTAGATTATCTTCAATGGTCAGACTTTTTTTTTCTCTTCTGTCACTAATTCCCTGTTATCACTCTTTTCCAGTGTCTGTATTTATTTATTTATTTATTTATTTATTTATTATTTTTTCGAGACGGAGTCTTGCTTTGTCGCCAGGCTGGAGTGCTGTGGTGCGATCTCAGCTCACTGCAACCTCTGCCTCCTGGGTTCAAGCAATTCTCCTGCCTCAGCCTCCCGAGAAATTGGGATTACAGGCACCCACCACTACGCCCAGCTAATTTTTTGTATTTTTAGTAGAGACCGGGTTTCACCACGTTGGACAGGCTGGTCTTGAACTCTTGACTTTAGGCGATCCACCCACCTTGGCCTCCCAAAGTCCTGAGATTACAGGCGTGATCCAGTGCACCCGGCCTCCAATGTCTTTAAATATCTTCAATGCACTGATAACACTGAGTCCTGATCTCTCTTCTGAACTCCAGACTTACGTATCCAGCTCAGCATTTCCGTGTCTAATTGGCATCTCAATCTTAACAGGTTCCAAATTCCTTGTTTTACCCCCAAGACTTGCTCATGCCACAGCCCTTCCATCCCCATTTTAGCAAATCAAAACTCTATTCTTCCAGCTGCTCAGACCAAAAAAAGGAATAATCCTTGGCTTCACTCTTTACCTCATAACCCCACTTTCAGTCAGCAATTCTCATCAGCTCTAATGTCAGATACCATCTGGATTCTGATGACTTCTCTTGACTTTTATCTCTAAGCAGCAGCCATCAGGATCTCTCCTAGGGGACCACTCAATAAAGCAGAGCTTGTATTTTAATTCAGATTTCCTGACTTCTAATCCAGGGCTCACTTTAAGCAATGGGACAAAATGAAACCTAGCTTACCTCCCAAGGCTGCCCTGCACTGGACTCTTCTAGAAAAGCCAGGGATACAGAGAGGGTTTTAAAACATCGCCACATATCCATGTTTATGTCTTTAAGCAAAGGCTTCTTAGAGATTCAAAAGGAGTTGCAACATAACAAGATAAGACACGCAAACTGCCTTCTTTTTTTTCCCCACAGAGATAAAATCAGTATCTTTAATCCACCAATGCTGTACATAAGTAGTGTCAGAAATGAGTGCACAGACTGCATTGCTTGGAACTTTGTGTTCCCAAGAATTCATCTGGAGTACCCTCTGCTGGGGAGCCAGACTTCGGAAAACAAAGACTAAAGTAGGAATGGAGGAAAGGCTTAGCTCTGCTACATACCCACGAGTAAGAAAAGAATCCAGGCAGCTGAAGCATTTGGGGAATTCAGCTGCCTGGGATTATGGGCATTAAAACCCCCTACCCTCAATCACTTCCATCCTCACCCAAGCACAGAAAATTTTACCCGAAGATATTTGTAGCAGCTGTGAAACTGTCCAACTATTAGAAGAAAGAGTGGAGAAATGGGAGTCTCTGCATATTTTATGTCCTAGTTAACAATAATTTACTTCTTTTATGGAAATTTAAAATAATATCTTCTCAATATTCAGATTGCATAAACCCTGGAGATGTAAGACACTTTTGGATTAAAGGTTTTTATGTAGCAATGGTTATATTCTAGTGATAAATATTTCCTCAAATGGAATTTGAAATTTTTCAGCTACTCCATCATTACCTTTCTCCCGGTTATTGCTAAGTCATCAGTATGCTGGAGTGGAGGGGTGTCTGGGAGCTTCCATATGTCACATGGAATACAGAAATAGAAGGATGGTAAGACGTAGGCCACAAGTAGATTACAGTGCAGTGGATATAGCTGGAGGAAAGAACTACTATGTGTATCAAATGTAATTCATTTTGATACTTGGAATACTACACATCCATTAGCATACTTTTTACTTTTTTTTCCCTTGTTAACAAGTTACATAACTGTAGTCATTATGTAAAAGTGGCAACAGACAGAAAAACCTATATTCTACCTCTAAGTCTCTTGGTTTTGTAATTCTAATCTGAAATTGTGACCTTTAAATATGTTAGAGTCTTATTGGGTTTCAAAGGGGATGATGGAAAGAAATGGCATTTGTGGAATTTCTACTGTGTGTCGTTCTCTGTATCTTACTATTTTTATAATGGTAACCTAATATAATCCTAATAGAACTGTGTGAGGTAAATCTTATAACCATCTTTTCATAGCTGAGGAAATTGAGGCTCTGAGAATCCACAGTATTATAGCTAGTGAGTGACAACAAATACCATGCTCTTCTTCTGACACAATATCACTCAGGTAAGGAAGATGAGGGGTCCGGGGAAGCAGGGAAATCACAAGCCTCCATTTTCCATCTCTTTCTTCAGGGGAGATCTCAAATAATTTTTCTTTTGATAGTTTTCATAGGCAAGTTTACAAGACCAAAAGAGAAATCTAAATTTAGTGAGGATGAAAATTATTTTTCTTGTTATATTTATCCACATATTGCTTTTTCTTATATCTGTATATAGATACAACACTTGCAAAATTATATAATATTTTTCTTTGTGTATATTGTTTCAGTTATCTTTTCTTTTTGAATTTGAATTTGGAAAAAAATATGTATATGTATGTCCCACAAAACACATAACACATTTACTGGGTCAAGATTCTGGCAGAATGATGAATCATTGGATTTAGGTTCATCAACCTTATAAGATGCTAAATTATTTTGTACTTTTCCTCTCTCTCTTTTTTTCCAGGCTCTTCCATTGCATAAGTGGTAGAATGGTGTAGAGTTTCTCCCCTATACTGCAGTTTTTGATTTATCATTTCTTTTATTCATTCGAGATAAGCTGCCAATTCATTTGAAAGTTATTATGAACACAGACATAAAGTGCTGTCTTCAGCACTCAGTTGTATGCAATCAACTATAATGTCTGTTAGAGTGTTCATTTGCTTAAAGTACCTAGGAAGTATGATTATAGGTGATGGGGGTGTGGTATCCTCTGGGCACATCAATAATATTGGTTAACAGCTCTGTAGTTACAACACTACCCTCTAACGGCACATCGAAGCATGCCCCAGGGTATGTGAGAAGATTTTCTCTGCAATCTTTTGGAGGAAATGTCTGAAAACAAAATTAGAAAGATTATTCCTCTGAAGTCTGACAGGTTATTCTATAAGAAAAACGTGCATCTGAATAATTCTCCAAAATTAAGATAATATTATATGAATTTGTCCTTAGTCTGCTGTATATTTTCCCACCAGTCACTTCGAACATTTTTGGCCAATATAGAGAAAAATTATTATGAAAAACAAAACAAAGAAAACTTGGCTTATTAGAATTTCAATTTCCTAATTCTTAGCTAGATATGTTTTCTGATTTTAAGAATTTATTCTTTGCACTGCATTTATATTGAAGTGAATATGGAGATTTGAAAAATATGAACTTGAAACTGTTTTAAGTAACAACCCATGTTTGAAACATTTCCCAATGTGAGTGACAAGCAATTAAATCTACTTTGCATAAACTTGAACTTGATGTGGAAACCAGCTGATTCTTTGAAGTCCTAGAAGAAAGAAAAATGATCTGTTTAATCTTTTGCTGCATGCTGTGGTTCTCTGGAGCAGCAAAGACAATTGATGGGAAATGGGGAGAACATAAATGTTTATTTTTGCAACAATGTTAATATTATCTAAATGCTAATTCTTAAGAATATCAGAAAAAAGAAATAAATCATATGACTAATGATGTGGCTCACATATGTCATTATGGATCAGCAAACAGGTATTCAAAGAGGATTCAAACAAAATACTCTGAGTATTCGAATGAGTTTTTCTGGTGTGGTGTGCTGCCTACAGGCATACTTTGTTTTGTCGTGCTTCAGAGCTATTGTATTTTTTACAAATTGAAGATTTGTGGCAACCATTCCTCGAGCAAGTCTACTGGGGCTATTTTGCCAACAGCATATGCTCACTTCATGTCTCTGTGAGCTTGATAATTCTTATAATATTTCAAACTTTGTCATTATTATATCAGTCATTATTACATATTTTTAATGTTACTATTGTAATTGTGTTGGGGTGCCATGAACCATGGCCATGTTAGACAGCAAACTTAACAATGTAGTTTGTGTTCTGACTGCTCCACTGACCTGTTGTTCTCCCATACCTCTCCTTCTCCTTGGGCCTCCCTATTTCCTGAGATACAACAATATTAAAATTAGGCCAATTAATTGCCCTACAGTTGTCTCTTAAGTGTTCAAGTGAAAGGAAGAATTACATGTCTCTCAGTTGAAATCAAAAGCTAGAAATGATTAAGCTTATCAAGGAAGGTAATTCAAAAGCTGAGATAGGCTGAAAGCTCAGTTCCTCGTGCCAAACAGTTAGCCAAGCTGTGAAAGCAAAGAAAAAGTTCTCAAAAGAAATTAAAAGTTCTACTCCAGTGAACACACAAATGATAAGAAAGTAAAATAGCCTTATTGCTGATATGAGGAAAGTTTTAGTGCTCTAAGGCTAAGAGAGGCAAGGAAACTGCAAAAGAAAAGTTTGAAGCTAGCAGAGATTTATGAAATTTAAGGAAAGAAGCCATCTCCATAACATAAGAGTGCAAGGTAAAGAGGCAAGTGCTCTTGGAGAAGCTGAAGAAAATTATTTAGAAGATTTAGCTAAGATAATTGATGATGGTGGCTACATTTAACAACAGATTTTTAAATGTAGGCCAAACAGTCTTCTACTGAAAGAAGATGCCATCTAGGACTTCCACAGCTAGAGAGAAGTCAATGCCTGGCTTCGAAGCTTTACAGTACAGGGTGACTCTGTTGTTAATGGCTAATGTAGATTGAGACTTTAAGTTGCAGTCAATACATATTTACCATGCTGAAAATCCTAGGGCACCTACTCTGCCTGTGTTCTAGAAATTAAACAAAGACTGAATGACAGCACCTCTGTTTACAGCATGGTTTGTTGAATATTTTAAGTCCACTGCTGAGACCTACTGCCCAGAAAAAAATATTTCTTCCAAAAGGTTACTGCTCACTGACAATGTGTACATCATTACCCAAGAGGTTTGATGGAGATATGCAAGGAGATTAATGTTGTTTTCATGCCTGCTAACACAACATTCATTCTACAACCCATGGACCAGGAATAATTTGGACTTTCAAGTCTTATTATTTAATAAATACATTTTATAAGGCTATAGCGGTGGTGTGTAGTGATTCCTCTGATGGATCTGGGCAAAGTACATTGAAAAACTTCTGGAAAAGATTCACCATTCTAGATGGCATTAAGAACATTTGTGATTTATGGAGGGAGGTCAAAATATAAATATTAACAAGGGCTTGGAAAAAGTTGATTCTAACTCTCTCGGATGTCTTTGAGGGATTTAAGACTTAAGTAGAAGAAGTACCTGAGATGTAGGAAACAGCAAGGGAACTAGGATTAGAATTGGAGCCTGAAGATGCTACTAAGTTGCTACAATCTTATGATAAAACTTGAATGGATGAGGAATTGCTTTTTATGGATGAGCGAAGAGTAAGTAAGTTTCTTATGATAGAAACCACTCCTGGGGAAGATGCTGTGAACATGTTGAAAACAAAGAATTTAGTGTTACATAAACTTAGTTGATAAAGCAGCAGCAGGATTTGAGAGGATTGACTCTAATTTTGAAAGTATACTGTGGGTAAAATGGTATCAGACAGCATCACACACTACAGTAAAATCTTCTGTGAAAGAAAGAGTCCATTGATGCAGCAAATTTTATTGGTGTTCTCTTTTATGAAATTGTCATGGGCATGCCAACCTTCAGCAACCACTACCCTCATCATTCAGCTCCCATCAACATCGATGCAAGACCCTCCAGCAGCAGAAAAGATTATAACTCGCTGAGGGCTCAAATGGTTATTAGCATTTTTAGCAATAAAGTATTTTTAAATTGAGATATGTACTTTTTTGTATTTTTAATTAAGGTATGTACTTTTTTAGACAAAATGTTATTGCACACTTAATAGTCTATGATACAGTGTAAATATACTTTTCTATGCAAAAACAAAAAAAATTGTGTGATTCACTTTGTTGTGATATTCACTTTATTGCTGTGGTCCAGAACTGAACTCACAATATCTCCAAGATATGCCTGTATTTATATAAATACTTATATAAATTCTACAAAATATAATATTATAGGGCCTTGTACTTTGTCTATTACAGACTGACACAGAAAATAAAAAATTGAAGCAACTTTTCCTTTCTATAGATACTAGAATCAGTTCTTAAGAGGATCTATTTTATTGGTACCAGACATCTAAATCCCTTCCTTAGTAATGATGTCAGGACTCACCAAGAGTTCCTTCCAACTATTTGGTTTTTGGAATCTAATATTCCACTGTCAGGCTTTCACCTTTACATACATTACTCTTCTGAAGACGTTTTATGCCAAACACATTACTTTTATAAGGGAAGAAAAGGTTGAGTGCCTAGGGTTGAAAAAGCTAATGGTATACCAAAACTTTTTTAAAAATATTTTAATTTCCAAGATCTTTTCAGGTTATTTTTTATTTTTTATTATGCCTTAAGTTCTAGGGTACATGTGCACAACATGAAGGTTTGTTACATAGTTATACATGTGCCATAGTGGTTTGCTGCACCCATCAACTTGTCATTTACATTAGGTATTTCTCCTAATGCTATCCCTTTCCCAGACCCCTACCCCTCAACAGGCCCTGATGTGTGATGTTCCCCTCCCTGTGTCCATGTGTTCTCATTGTTCAACTCCCACCTGTGAGGGAGAACATACGGTGTTTGGTTTTCTGTCCTTGTGATAGTTTGCTTAGAATGATGACTTCCAGCTTCATTCATGTTCCTGCAAAGGACATGAACTCATCCTTTTTTATGGCTGCATAGTATTCCATGGCGTATATATGCCACATTTTTTTTAAATCCAGTCTATCATTGATGGACATTTGGGTTGGTTCCAAGTTTTTGCTATTGTGAATAATGCTGCAATAAACATATGTGTCCATGTGTCTTTATAGTAGCATGATTTATAATCCTTTTGGTATATACCCAGTAATGGGATGGCTGGGTCAAATGGTATTTCTAGTTCTAGATCCTTGAGGAATCGCCACAGTCTTCCACAGTGGTTGAACTAATTTACATTCCCACCTACAGTATAAAAGCGTTCCTGTTTCTCCACATCCTTTCCAGCATCTGATGTTTCCTGAACTTTTTAATGATCCCCATTCTAACTGGCATGAGATGGTATCTCATTGCAGTTTTGATTTGCATTTCTCTGTTGACCAGTGATGATGAGCATTTTTTCATGAGTCTGTTGGCTGCATAAATGTCTTCTTTTGAGAAGTGTCTGCTCATATCCTTTGCCCACTTTTTGATGGGGTTGTTTGTCTTTTTCTTGTAAATTTGTTTTAAGTTCTTTTTAGATTCTGCATATTATCCCTTTGTCAGATGGGTATATTGCAAAAATTTTCTCCTATTCTGTAGGTTGCCTGTTCACTCTGATGATAGTTTCTTTTGCTGTGCAGAAGCTCTTTAGTTTAATTAGATTCCATTTGTCTATTTTGGTTTTTGTTGCCATTGCTTTTGGCATTTTAGTAATGAAGTCTTTACCCATGCCTGTGTCCTGAATGGTACTGCCTAGGTTTTCTTCTAGGGTTTTTATAGTTTTAGGTCTTACATTTAAGTCTTTAATCCATCTTGAGTTAATTTTTATATACAGTGTAAGGAAGGGATCCAGTTTCAGCTTTCTACATATGGCTAGCCAGTTTTCCCAGCACCATTTATTAAATAGGGAATCCTTACCCCATTTCTTGTTTTTGTCAGGTTTGTCAAAGATCAGATGGTTGTAAATGTGTGGTGTTATTTCTGAGGCCTCCGTTCTGTTCCATTGGTCTATATCTCTGTTTTGGTACCAGTACCATGCTGTTTTGGTTACTGTAGCCTTGTAGTATAGTTTGAAGTCAGTAGTGTGATGCCTCCAGCTTTGTTCTCTTTGCTTAGGTTTATCTTGGCTATGCGGGATCTTTTTTGGTTCCATGTGAACTTTAAAGTAGTTTTTCCCAGTTTTGTGAAGTCAGTGGTAGCTGGATGGGGATGGCATTGAATCTATAAATTACCTTGGGCAATATGGTCATTTTCATGATATTCATTCTTCCTATCCATTAGCATGGAATGTTCTTCCATTTGTTTGTATCCTCTTTCATTTCATTGAGCAGTGATTTGTAGTTCTCCTTGAAGAGATCCTTCACATCCCTTGTAAGTTGGATTCCTAGGTATTTTATTCTCTTTGAAGCAATTGTGAATGGGAGTTCACTCATGATTTGGCTCTCTATTTGTCTGTTATTGGTGTACAAGAATGCTTGTGATTTTTGCACACTGATTTTTTATCCTGAGACTTTGCTGAAGTTGCTTATCAGCTTAAGGAGATTTTGGGCTGAGATGATGGGGTTTTCTAAATATACAATCATGTCATCTGCAAACAGGGACAATTTGACTTCCTCTTTTCCTAAGCGAATACCCTTTATTGTTTCTCTTGCCTCATTGCCCTGGCCAGAACTTCCAACACTATGTTGAATAGGAGTGGTGAGAGAGGGCATCCATGTCTTGTGCCAGTTTTCAAAGGGAATGCTTCCAGTTTTTGCCCATTCAGTATGATATTGGCTGTAGGTTTGTCCTAAATAGCTCTTATTATTTTGAGATATGTTCCATCAATACCTAATTTATTGAGAGTTTTAGCATGAAGGGCTGTTGAATTTTGTCAAAGGCCTTTTCTGCATCTATTGAGATAATCATGTGATGTTTTGTCATTGGTTCTGTTTATGTGATGGATTACATTTATTGATTTGTGCATGTTAAACCAGCCTTGCATCCCAGAGATGAAGCTGACTTGATCGTGTTGGATAAGCTTTTTGATGTGCTGCTGGATTCGGTTTGCCAGTATTTTATTGAGGATTTTTGCATTGATGTTCATCAGGGGTATTCGTCTAAAGTTCTTTTTGTTGTTGTTGTTGTGTCTCTGCCAGACTTTGGTATCAGGATGATGCTGGCCTCATAAAATGAGTGAGGGTGGATTCCCTCTTTTTCTATTGATTGGAATAGTTTCAGAAGGAATGGTGCCAACTCGTCTTTGTACCTCTGGTAGAATTCAGCTGTAAATCTGTTTGTTCCTGGACTTTTTTTGGTTGGTAGGCTATTAATTATTGCCTCAATTTCAGAAGCTGTTATTGGTCTATTCAGAAATTCAACTTCTTCCTGGTTTAGTCTTGGGAGAGTGTATGTGTCCAGGAATTTATCCATTTCTTCTAGATTTTCTGGTTTATTTGCGTAGAGGTGTTTATAGTATTCTCTAATGGTAGTTTGTATTTCTGTGGGATCGGTGGTGATATCCCCTTTATCATTTTTTATTGCATCTATTTGATTCTTCTCTCTTTTTTCTTTATTAGTCTTGCTAGTGGTCTATCTATTTGATATTTTCCTAAAACCAGCTCATGGATTCATTGATTTTTTGAAGGGATTTTGTGTCTCTATCTCCTTCAGTTCTGCTCTGATCTTAGTTATTTTTTGCCTTCTGCTAGCTTTTGAATTTGTTTGCTCTTGCTTCTCTAGTTCTTTTAATTGTGATGTTAGGGTATTGATTTTAGATCTTTCCTGCTTTTTCTTGTGGGCATGCATTTAGTGCTATAAATTTCCCTCTACACACTGCTTTAAATGTGTCCCAGAGATGCTGGTACGTTGTGTCTTTGTTCTCATTGGTTTCAAAGAACATCTTTATTTCTGCCATCATTTCGTTATTTACCCAGTAGTCATTCAGGAGCACGTTGTTCAGTTTTTATGTAGTTGTGCAGTTTTGAGTGAGTTTATTAATCCTGAGTTCTAATTTCATTACACTATGGTCTGAGAGACAGTTTGTTGTGATTTCTGTTTTTTTAAATTTGCTGAGGAGTGTTTTCTTTCCAATTATGTGGTCAATTTTAGAATAAGTGGGATGTGGTGCTGAGAAGAATGTATATTCTGTTGATTTGGGTTGGAGAGTTCTGTAGATGTCTATTAGGTCCACTTGGTCCAGAGCTGAGTTCAAGTCCTGGATATCCTTGTTAACCTTCTGTCTGATTGATCTGTCTAATATTGACAGTGGGGTGTTGAAGTCTCCCATTATTATTGTGTGGGAGTCTAATTCTCTTTGTAAGTCTCTAAGGACTTGCTTTATGAACCTGGGTGCTCCTGTATTGGGTACATATATATATAGGATAGTTAGCACTTTTTGTTGAATTGATCCCTTTATGATTATCTAGGGGCCTTCTTTGTCTCTTTTGATCTTTGTTGGTTTAAAGTATGTTTTATCAGAGACTAGGATTGCAACCCCTGGTTTTTTTTTTTTCTTTCCATTTGCTTGGTAGATCTTCCATTCCTTTATTTTGAGCCTATGTGTGTCTTTGCACGTGAGATAAGTCTCCTGAATACAGCACACTGATGGGTCTTGACTCTTTATCCAATTTGCTAGTCTGTGTCTTTTAATTGGGGAATTTACCACATTTACATTTAAGGTTAATTTTGTTATGTTTGAATTTGATTCTGTCAGTATGATCTTAGCTGGTTTTTGGCCCTTAATTAATGCAGTTTTTTCATAGCATCAGTGGTTTTTACAATTTGGCATGTTTTTGCAGTGGCTGGTACTGGTTGTTCCTTTCCATGGTTAGTGCTTCCTTCAGGAGCTCTTGTAAGGCAGGCCTGGTGGTGACAAGATCTCTCATCATTTGCTCGTCTGTGAAGGATTTCATTTCTCCTTCATGTTTTAAGCGTAGTTTGGCCAGATATGAGATTCTGGGTTGAAAATTCTTTTCTTTAAGAAGGTTGAATATTGGCCACCACTCTCTTCTGGCTTATAGGGTTTCTGCAGAGAGATCCACTGTTAGTCTGATGGGTTTCCCTTTGTGGGTATCCCGACCTTTCTCTCTGGCTGCCCTTAACATTTTTTCCTTCATATCAACCTTGGTGAATCCGACAATTATGTGTCTTGGGGTTGCTCTTCTTGAGGAGTATCTTTGTGGTGTTCTCTGTATTTCCTGAATTTGAATGTTGTCCAGCCTTGCTAGGTTGGGGAAGTTCTCCTGGATAACATCCTGAAGAGTGATTTCCAACTTGTTTCCATTCTCCCTGTCACTTTCTGATATACCAATCAAACGTATATTTGGTCTTTTCACATAATCCCGTATTTCTTGGAGGCTTTGTTCATTTCTTTTCACTGTTTTTTCTCTAACCTTGTCTTCTCATTTTATTTCATTAATTTGATCTTCAGTCACTGATATCCTTTCTTCCACTTGATCGAATCAGCTGTTCAAGTTTTTGCATGCATCACGAAGTTCTTGTGTCGTGGTTTTCGGCTCCATCAGGTCATTTAAGATCTTCTCTACACTGTTTATTCTAATTAGCCATTCATCTAATCTTTTTTCAAGGGTTTTAGCTTCCTTGTGATGAGTTAGAACATGCTCCTTTAGCTTGGAGAAGTTTGTTATTACCAACCTTCTGAAGCCTACTTCTGTCAACTTGTCAAACTCATTATCTGTTCAGTTTTGTTCCCTTCCTGGTGAGGAGCTGTGATCCTTTGGAGGAGATGAGGCATTCTGGTTTTTGGAATTTTCAGCTTTTCTGCTCTGGTTTCTCCCCATCTTTGTGGTTTTATCTAACTTTGGTGTTTGATTTTGGTGACATACAGATGGGGTGTTGGTGTGGATGTCCTTTTTGTTGATGCTGATGCTATTCTTTTCTGTTTGTTAGCTTTCCTTCTAACAGTCAGCCCCCTCAGCTGCAAGTCTGTTGGAGTTTGCTGGAGGTCCACTCCAGACCCTGTTTGCCTTGGTATCACCAGCAGAAGCTTCAGAACAGCAAATATTGCTGCCTGATCCTTCCACTGGAAGCTTCATCCCAGAGGGGCACCCTCCTGTTTGAGGGGCTTGTCAGCCCCTACTGGGAGGTGTCTCCCAGTCAGGCTACATGGAGTTCAGGGACCCGCTTGAGGAGGCAGTCTGTCTGTTCTCGGAGCTTGAGTGTCATGCTGAGAGAACCACTGCTGTCTTCAGAGCTGTCAGACAGGGACGTTTAAGTCCAAAGAAGCTGTCTGCTCCCTTTTGTTCAGTTATGCCCTGCTCCCTTTTGTTCAGTTATGCCCTGCTCCCAGAGGTGGAGTCTAGAGAGGCAGGAGTCCTTGCTGAGCTGTGGTGGGCTCTGCCCAGTGCGAGGTTCCCAGCCACTTTGTTTACACTGTGTGTGACTCAAGCCTCAGCAATGGCAGATGCCCCTCCCCTTGTCAAGCTACAGCGTTGCTGGTTGATCTCAGACTGCTGCAGTAGCAGTGAGCAAGGCTCCGTGGATGTGGGACCCACCAAGCCAGGCACAGGAGGGTATCTCCTGGTCTGCTGGTTGCTAAGACTGTGGGAAAAGCACAGTATTTGGTCAGAAGTATACTGTTTCTCCAGGTACAGTCTGTCTTGGCTTCCCTTGGCTAGGAAAGGGAAATCCCCCAACCCTTTGCACTTCCTAGGTGAGGTGATGCCCTGCCCTGCTTCAGCTCGCCCTCCATGGGCTGCACCTACTGTCCAACCAGTCCCAATGAGATGAACCAGGTACCTCAATTGGAAATGCAGAAATCACCCATCTTCTGTGTTGATTTTGCTGGGAGTTGCAGACTAGAGCTGTTCCTATTCGGCCATCTTGGAAGCAACCTCTTTTCAGTTTTAAAGTCTTTGTAATTCCTTGACTACAAGCAACTTGTAACATAAAATCAAATTATACACCTTTTTTTTTTGGCAAAATGTCTTTTATTTATTTATTTATTTGGCTTACAAAAACAAACATTTTCCTCATTCACAGTCTGTGGGTTGGGTGGAGGGGCTGTGATTCAGGTGGTGAATTGGGTACTGATAAGTTCCATATGTCTCTCCTGGAACCAGCACCTACCTGAGATGGGCCCTTCTCATTACAGATGGAAGCAGCACAAAAAAAGGGCTAGTGGAAGCTTTTCATTACTCTTTTTTTCTCATAGGTTTTGGGGGACAGGTGATGTTTAGTTACATGAGTAAGTTCTTTAGTGGTAATTTGTGAGATTTTGGTGCACCCATCACCCGAGCAGTATACACTGTATCCAATTTGTAGTCTTTTATTTCTCACCCCCCTCCAACCCTTTTCCCCAAATTCCCAATATCTTTTAAAACGTTAAAATGTATTCATATATTAATATAGCAGGCATTTATCTAGAACCTGTAGACATTGTTTATATAGATAAACAGATGTAATCCTTTAAAGAGTTTGAAATATAGTTGATGGTGGGAGTGGGCTAAACAAACAAAATAACTCTGATATAATCTGATGAATGCTGTATTAGAGGTGAATATAAGCATTTGTATTAGTTTCTAGGGCTACAATAACAAATTGCCACAGATTGGGTAGTTTAAACAACCAACAATTTTTCTCTCAATCTTTCTCTCCCTCTTCAAGAGGTCAGAAATCCAAAATAAAGATGTCAGTACTTTTGATTTCCTCTGGGGGCTCAGAGAGAATTGTCCATGCAGAGATTCTGGTGGCTGCTGGCAATCCTTGGTGTTTGTTGGCTTACTGATGCATCAGTTGCTTCAATCTTTGCCTCCATCTTTACATCGCCTTCCTCTCTGTTGTGTCTCTTTCCATATTGCTCTCTCATTTATTTCAGGAAGACATTATTGTGTTTAGGGCCCACCCTAAGTCCAGTATGATTGTATTTCAAGATCTCTAACTAATTACATCTATTAAGACGCTATTTCTAAATAAGGTCACATGAGATCCTGGGTGGACATGAATTTTTTGGGGACACAATTCAACCTGTTAGAGGTGTTAGGGTAGTTAAAGACAGGCATCTAATGCAGCCTGGTCTGGGTGTGGATGGGAGGTTCACGAAAATTTCTTGAAGCAACAGGTGCCTAAGTTTAGTTGGAAAATATGAGGTTAAAGGGAAAGAGAGTAACCAGTTTGTGGAGCATCTATTTGCCATCCTGAAGAGTGTGTGTTTTATCCAGTAACTCAGTAATTCTCCTCTTATGCGTTCTGTAACAAATTTGAAGAGTATGAGACTCTCACATTAAAAACATCAGCTGTCTCTGGAAATGATACTCAAGTAAGCCTGTCGTACATCAGAATCTTAGAAGTTAATGTGCAGTTTGGAAAAGTCCAGTGAGTGATTCAGATTCACCTCTTGTCTTTCCAACAGATTGAATATTGATAAGCAAATAGTGAAAGGATTTAAGCAAAGAATGCATGTATATAATTGTGTTACCTTTTGATATGTTAATAATGTCACATGTAAAATAATACCCTCTATCTGTCGACCTATTAATACATATTGCCATGGTTCAGGATGGAAGTGAATTAAAACAGGATGACTCTAGGCAGAAAACCAGTTAGCAGACGAATGAAATCGTCCATATTAGTGTTTATGCAGGTCTGACTATGGAAATGTTCAGAAAATATAAAGGTGTGAATAAATTTAAGAGCTATATGGGAGGTAGAATTAGCAAGATTTTACAAAAAAATTATAAATAAGACTGGTAGTAATGATCCTCAGGTTTCTTGACTGTAATCATTATATCTGGAAATCAAGTCTTCTTGAAGAAAAGTAGTTTTGGTAATATGGGGGCAGAAGTGATATTATTACATGGACTTGAGGAGTAAGGAGGAAATGAGAGGTGAAACGCAGCATACATCTCTAAATACATGAGCATATTTTGTATGTTCGTGTGTGCATATCAGTTTCTATATCTATATATAGACATAGATATACAGCATATTTGCTAGGACAGTCTGGAGCATATCTGGCACTTGAGTCAATTCAGCTGTAATCTTAAAATAAGTAATTGTATTGTAAAGGCTTCTTTCTGAGGAGTTTATAATCTCAATAGTAATATAAACTATCAGATTTGAATTGACATCTCCTTTTCAAATCACAGTTGTTCAAATTATACTTTATACTAAAATCTTATTATAGTATATATAAAGTACATTTTAGTGAATTTTTACATCAATCACTATAAGCTGTTGAACAGGGACATGTTGGCACTATTTTCATTTGTCTGTTACAGAAAAGAAATATCAGAGTTTGCCCTGTGGAGTAAAAAGTAAAGAACAGATTTAGAATGATACTGATTTCTTTGAGAGTATAACTTTTATTGAAGAGCTATCACTCCCATGCTACTGCATTATGTTTGTAAAAGGAATTGTAGTTGTTCAAGGTTCTCTATGCTTTTTATTACAGTTTATCCCATCAATGAAACTGTAATTGATGTTCCACTCAAACAAGACTTTATGTAAAGAACATTTTTAACTTTAGGACTTCCAGTTTATAGTTTGTGGATTTTTTGTTTGTTTGTTTTGAGAGTTTTTTCTCACCAATTATTGATGACTTGCCACATGTAGCCATTTCTAATCACTCTTTACAATTTGTCAGAAAGAATCCTTATAGAATTACAGGGCAGGTGCAATGAGAGATTTAGAGGTTGTTTTATATTATCTTGTGCATTTTAACACATCTGTTTTCCAGGTACTGGGAATACTTCAGATTTTCAATCATATTTGTAGCTAGTCTAGTTCCCTTATGATTGGCTTTGAGGTCTTGGAGAAGAATGGTGCATGAATGAGATGATAGGGAGAACAGGTGGGAGAAAACCAGCTGTGCATATTAATTTTTGAGGGTCACCCTGAAAGAGACCAATGAATAGACAGGAGCTTTTATTGCTTAATATGTAAGTAATATGTATAATCAGGGTTTGTAGGTGTGTAAGATTCTTTACTTGATTTATTCATTGGAATAATCCATCAGTATGTTTTACAACACACTGTGGAGACAGACCACTTTCATAGAGTGACAAAAAATTATCCATGAGACTGATAATTTTATCGTAACAAATGCACTGACTTTTATACAGTTTTAAATGCATATGCATACTTGAAACATTATTTTCATCAGTGATTTTTATTTGTAATATATATCTAATGCAATTAGCACATCTCTTCTGTCCTCAGCTGATATCAGCATTAGTAGATAAAGCATGAAGACTCGAGCATTTTCCATTCAGTTCAATATTTTTTAACTTCGATTAAATACAGGCTTTTGTACAACTTCATTCTGAAGTGCAAATCAGTGTCTTACTCTTTTCATTCACTTTAGCTATTTGTACATGGCTTGAGTACATGAATGAGACATGAAAAACATCAGGGTTAGTATATATAGTTATTGTGCAAAAAAATCACTGAGTATCAAATGATGACTACATAATGGAAATAGGAATGCGGACAACTAAAAATTAAGAAATTGTGAAAACTTTATAAACTTTGGCATGACGAATTTACCAGTATGAGAGACAAGATAACACAGTAATTAAAAAGGCAGTCTCCTGAGACTATCCTGATTATGAATCCTGAGCCCACCTCTTAAGAGCTTGTGATGGCTGGGTGTGGTGGCTCACACCTGTAATCCCAGCACTTTGGGAGGCCAAGGTGGGTGGATCACTTGAGGTCAGGAGTTCAAAACCAACCTGACCAACATGGTGAAACCCTGTCTCTTCTAAAAAATACAAAAAATTAGCTGGGTGTGATGGCGTGCACCTGTAGTCCCAGGCTACCCAGGAGGCTGAGTTAGGAGAATTGTTTGAACCCGGGAGGCGGAGGTTGCCGTGAGCTCAGATCACACCACTGTACTCCAGCCTGGGTGACCAAGCAAGACTGTGAAAAAAAAAAAAAAAAAAGAGAGGGAGAGAGAGGGAGAGAGAGGAGAGAGAGAGAGAAAGAAAGAAAGAAAGAAAGAAAAAGGGAAAGGGAAAGGGAGGAAGGAAAGAGAGAGAAAGGAAGGAAGGAAGGAAAGAGAAAGAAAGAAAGAGAAAGAAAGAAAGAAAAAGAAAGGCAAGCTTGTGAGTAGGAGCAAGTAGCAGCTAACCTCTCTTAACATGTGGTATACTATCACTTCAGTAGACTGGTGCATGAAACCTTTTGATTAATCAAATATTCTGATGTTCAAAACATTTTTCACTGAAACATTTGTTGGATTATAAATTTGAATAGAATTAGCATATAATATGGGCACTTAAGACTAAACCAATATTAAAGATGCTTTAATTGGCAAAGATTCTCAAGATAATTTATGTAATAGTTCACTTTTATTGATCAATGACTAAGTGCTTTTTAGAATGCTAAAACTTTTACTTTTATTATCTAATCCTTTAGTTTTATCCATAGTTCATTGAGTTTTATGTGAATATTATTTCAGTTTTCAAATGAGGACACTGAGATACAGAATGTTTAATTAATTGACTCAAAGTTATAAGAAATTGGCAATGCCAGAATTGCTGAGTGTAAAAAGCAAGCTCTAAAAGGTTACACGCTTTTTTTATATAACAAATTGAAATGACAAAATAGTTAAAATGAAAATCAGATTAGTCCTTGGATAAGGGTTTAGGGAAATCAGGGTTGAATGTGGGGACAGGGCAAAGGGATATGGGTGTGGCTATGTTCGTGCAATTGGAGAAATCTTTGCAGTGAGGAACTCCAAATTTTGACTGTCGTGATGGACAAACAGACCTTCATGTGGGAATTTAAAAAATACATAGACATGAAATATTTTCAGGGCTTGGGCTTCTCCGTGGAACTAATTAATACAAGGCAGATACCCTCCCCCCTCCCCCCCCACCGACAAAAGTGAACCAAGCTGGGTCTTTCTCAACTATTAGGAATCAGAAAAATAAAAGGAGGTAGGAAAGGAGGAATAGTGAGAGAAGAAGATAGAGAAAGAGAAAAACAAAGAAAGGATTAAAATAGGGCAGAGTTATTAATAGTGAAGATGCTGGACAAAATCAAAAGAGAACAATTTTGAAATAGAATGAATAGAACTTGGTTGGTTAATGGGTGAAGGAGGGAAACCAAAGAGTCTAAGATAATTTGTACATGTCTTGGCTTAGATGATATATATATACATATATATATATATGTATATATATATATATATATTTATGATGGTTCTTGGATGAGTAGAAGGTTTTATATGAAAATGATAAGTAGAGATAGAGGCTTATTTATTTTGGATGTCCCCTCCAAATCTCATGTCGAGATGTAATCCCCAGCATTGGAGGTAGGACCTGGTGGGAGGTGCTTGGGTCATAGGGGCAGATCCTTCATGGCTTCAAGCTGTCCTCACAGTAGTGAGTGAGTTCTCATGAAATCTGGTTGTTAAAGTGTGTGGCACCTCCCCAAGTCTCTCTCTCTTGCTTTTGATTTCATCACATGACATGTAAGCTCCTGCTTTGCCTTCCAGCATGAGCAAAAGCTAAGCTTATCTTGAATATTTATTGAGTTTCGGCCTATCCTCTGTATATTTTGAAATTGTAAAACCTAAGTAATTTTTATTTAAGTAGCATGTAATTATAGGCAAGTAATTTAAGTTCTAATCAGGTAATGCATAATTTGCCTAGAAAGTCACAAAAACTGTATTCAATTTAAAACACATGATGACTTTTGTTTTCCATACAGGATGGAGTAACAGAGATAGGATTTGCTTCCCCCTATGAAGCATGAAGAAACCTAACCAAAGCATATCGTAAGAAAATTTGTCAAATCAGTTATAAAGAAAATAATTTTAGGTCAGCCAAAGCAAAGAGACATTGCTTAGACAAAGATAAGGACAACAACAGATTTCTTATTGAAAATAATGTAAGTTGAGAAAATAGTGGGAAAGCATATGAAAAATAATAAAAGCAAGACTTCAATTCTAGGATTTTATAACTAGAAAAAACAATACTCAAATGAAGATAAAACAAAATATTTTCCAAACTACAAAAGCTGGACGTATTCATCACTAGCAGATTCAGAATACAATAAATGTTAAAGAAAATTCTTTAGGCGGAAGGAGTTACCAGAAGTTGTAAGTACATTGGTAAATACATGTATTATTTCTTAAGAGATAATTTACTACTTAATGTAAATAATAAAAATCAGTTTTGAGATTATTATTGTGAGATATTATTACTATTTTTAAGCCACAGGCATCAAGACAGTGTAGACTGGAGTAAGGTTAGACAAATGTGTCAATAGAACATAGTAGAGATTCCAGAAATTAATATACCCTAATATGGACAACTAGGTTATTTTTGATAAAGGTAAAATAGCAGTTCAGTGACAAAAGGATAATCTTGTCAGTAGATAATGCTAAAACAATTGGATACCCATGTGCCAAAATGTTAACTTGGATCCATACCTCATATCATATGTGAAAATTAATTCAAAATGAATCATAAACCTAAATGTAAAACCTGAAACTCAAAAACTTTTAAAACAACATAGAAGAAATTCTTTATGATCTTTGGCTAAACAGAAATAATTAGATAGTACTAAGAATTCATTAGGAGAGCTAAAATAAAAAAAGTTATTTTTTATTTAGTCTTCCAAACTCTCGACCATACAAGAGTTTGCAAGAATGCGGAGAAACTAGAACTTTCATATGCTTTTGGTAGAATGTGAAATCATCCATGCACTTTGGAAAACAGCTTGGTAGTCTCTTTAAGTTATTTATATACATGTGCAAGAGAAAGAAAATCATGTGTCCAGAAAAAATCATTAATAAATATTCATAGCAACTTCATTTATGTTAGCCAAGAACTGGAAACAATCCAAAATCCATTACTGCATGAATAAACAAATTAGAATATTCAGACAATAGAATACTACTCAGCAATGTAAAGAAATGAATTTGTTACATTTTACAACATGGATGAATCTCAAAATATTTAAATTCAGAGCAAGGTTAAGTAAAATAATGTATGTAGTGTACATTTTATTGTATTATATTATTTTATTTTTTTGGAGACAGAGTCTTGCTCTGTCGCCCCGGCTGGAGTGCAGTGGTGTGATCTTGGCTCACTGCAACCTCTGCCTCCCAGATTCAAGTGATTCTTGTGCCTCAGCCTCCTGAGTAGCTGGGATTACAGGCATGTACCACCCACACCCGGCTAATTTTTGTATTTTAAGTAGAGATGAGGTTTCACCATGTTGGCCAGGCTGGTCTTGAACTCCTGACCTTCAGTGATCCCCCAGCCTGTGCCACCAAGTGCTGGGATTATAGGCATGAGCCACCGTGCCAGGTCTAGGATACATTTTATTATTAAAGGCATTTATGAATATATCTGAAGACATAACATATGCTGAGGATAATAAAATATATGTCCCAATTCTTCAAATAAAGTATTATTAAAATATCATAACAGGTGATGGAAGAGATGCTAAATGATTTGAGAAATTAGAACACAGTCCTCTGATTTTCTTTCTTTTTTTTTTTTTTGAGAGTTTCGCTCTTGTTGCCCAGGCTGGAATGCAGTGGCACGATTTTGGCTCACTGCAACCTTCAACTCCCAGGTTCAAGCGATTCTCCTGCCTCAGCCTTCTGAGTAGCTGCGATTACAGGTATGTGCCACCATGCCTGGCTAATTTTTGTATTTTTAATAGAGAGGGGGTTTCACCATGTTGGTCAGGCTGGTCTTGAACTCCTGATCTCAGGTAATCCACCCACCTTGGCCTCCCAAAATGCTGGGATTACAGACTTGAACCACCTCGCTCAGCCTGATTTTTTTTTAAAAATCTTAGTATTAGCTAAAAGGATAAAATTAAAAAAGAAGAGGCTGGGCGCAGTGGCTCACACCTGTAATCCCAACACTTTGGGAGGCCGAGGCGGGTGTATCATGAGGCCAGGAGATTGAGACCATCCTGGATAACATGGTGAAACCCTGTCTCTACTAAAAATACAAAAAATTAGCCAGGCATGGTGGTGGGCACCCATAGTCCCAGCTACTCGGGAGGCTGAGGCAGGAGAATGGCTTGAACCCAGGAGGTGGAGAGTGCAGTGAGCTGAGATCACGCCACTGCACTCCAGCCTGGGTGACAGAGCGAGACTCGGTCTAAAAAAAAAAAAAAAACAGAATTTTAATAGTAAAATGAAATATTCCCAGGTATTGCACTATAATCCTTAGAGATTATATGATACATTTTAACCTCATATTTTATATTTTTAATAATTTACAAAAATAAGTCATTTTGAGGATGATGAAAAGGGGTATGGTATAAAGGAAAAGTCCTGGATTAGGTATCTGTCAGTGTAAACTATGCAACTTTGAATAATTTAGTTAATGTTTCAGAATTTCTTTTTCTCATCTATAAAATTAGAGGTTTAAAAGTGTCTGGAAAAACCATGAAGTTTCATAAACAAATAGACAAATTATAATTTGTATTTTAAAATCATCAGAGCTCTAAGATGAATATAGGTTGTGTTTTAGTGTGTACACACGTGCTTACAGGTGCTTCTTTTAGTTTGACCATGACGGTCAGGACTAAAGTAGACTCTAAGGGCCAACTATCAGTCAGCGTAGAACTAAAATGAAATGAAGATTACAAGATACGTTTTCTGCCTTTCTTAAGTGTGAAAATATTCATATTTTATAGACTGCATGCTCTATGGGAAAGTGTATCTTTTACATTGTTTTGTAATAGATATCAAAGTGGAATAATCTTATATAATAAAAAGGTAACCCCTGTGTATCTAATGGTTCATAAATTTTAAGTACGTTGTAAGAATACTGAAGGAAACCAAAAATAGAATGTCAGATCATGTTGTGGGAAGTCAGGGACCCCAAATGGACCGGCTGAAGCCATGGCAGAAGAACATAAATTGTGAAGATTTCATGGACATTTATTAGTTCCCCAAATTAATACTTTGTATAATTTCTTATGCCTGTCTTTACTGCAATCTCTGAACAGAAATTGTGAAGATTTCATGGACATTTATCACTTCCTCAATCAATACTCTTGTGATTTCCTATGCCTGTCTTTACTTTAATCTCTTAATCCCGTCATCTTCGTAAGCTGAGGATGAATGTCACTTCAGGACCCTGTGATGATTGCATTAACTGCACAAATTGTTTAAACAATATGAAATCTGGGCACCTTGAAAAAAGAACAGGATAACAGCGATGTTCAGAGAACAAGGGAGATAACCATTAGGTCTGGATGCCTGAGAACCAGGTAGAACAGAGCCATATTTCTCTTCTTTCAAAAGCAGATAGGAGAAATATCACTGAATTCTTTTTCACAGCAAGGAACAGCTCTGAGAAAGAGAATGTCTTCCTAGGGGTAGGCCTCTGAAATGGCCGCTCTGGGAACGTCTGTCTTTTATGGTTGTAGATAAGGGATGAAATAAGCCCCAGTCTCCCATAGCGCTCCCAGGCCTACTAGGAGGAGGAAATTGCTGCCTAATAAATTTTGGTTAGACCAGTTGTCTGCTCTCAAACCCTGTCTCCTGATAAGATGTTATCAATGACAATGCATGCCTGAAACTTCATTAGCAATTTTAATTTGGCCCGGTCCTGGGATCTCGCCCTGCCTCCATTTGCTTTGTAATATTTTATTACCTATCACGTGAAGCACGTGATCTCTGTGACCCACACCCTATTCGTACACTCCCTCCCTTTTGAAAATCACTAATAAAAACTTGCTGGTTTTGCGGCTTGCGGGGCATCATGGAACCTGCCAACATGTGATGTCTCTCCCGGACACCCAGCTTTAAAATTTCTCTCTTTTGTACTCTCTCCGTTTATTTCTCAGACCGGCCGACACTTAGGGAAAATAGAAAAGGACTCACGTTGAAATATCGGGGGCTGAATTTCCCCTGATAAGATCATATTACTTTAATTTTTAAAATGATATTTCTTATAAATTTCCTTTCTGAAAAGACAATTATATTATTTCTTAAAGAGTAAACTACTATTCAGTACCTGAAGGATAATCTGTAGGTTGGTTCTTATCTTTAAAGAGCTGTACTCATCAGAAAGCACTCAACTCACAGCATGGGTAGCATCAGCATGCTGTAACCTGAATCAAGAATAATAGCATTTGAATAACTCCCTCTGATGTGTTCATAATGATTTCTCAAAGAAAAAAGAATTTTGGAAATGACATGAAGCAATTTTCTTTCTGCTGAGCTTCAGTCTAAGGGGTATTGGCACTGGGCTTAGAGGGAATGTAGATTATGCTCTTCTTTTTCTATTTTACATTCTTAAATCTCTACTTTGGAGACTGCTAAATTGATTTAATTTATTTTCCAAACAATTCCTAATTAATCACAATTATTTTGATATTTTAGAAATTCAAAATGACAAAAAAAAAAAAGAAATTCCAAACAACTCACATGTTTCATTTTAACAGGACTCCTTTATTTGTGAACTATGATTGGTAATATCTTAAGTGACACCCAGCCAAACACAAAACATTCAAGCTTCTAAATTTATTCATTAAAGAATTCTGACACTCTAAATTAGGCACTGTCTGTTCTTCATACTTACTAATATCAGCAAGTGTACCCCTTCCCATACATATACACCAGAAAATAAATATCAGTAGAGACTCAGATAAATACCTGAATTGAATAATATTGATAAACCTGATTCAACATTTATTTGCTCCTTGATCTTGTGTTGGGATATAAGATAAGTAAGTTCTCCAGCAAAACTCAGGCTTTTTGTCTTAATGAAACACATATATGATAGAAAATGGAGCTCACATAAAAATCGAATGGTGAATGTCTCAGTATCCTACAATAAATCAAATTTGTGCTAGAAGAAAAGAGCATTACAGATTTTTATTTTATTTTATTTTATTTCTATTTTCTATATGTGCCCTTCCCCTCTCCATTTTTAGAGTTCTTTATGGGGGTAATAGTGAGGGGCAGACAGATGTATCTTCATGAAATAGTGTGAGGAAAATACTTTGAACTCTGTTAATTTATGTAAAAACTTGTCCCTCCCTCTCTTTGCAAAAGCAAATTACATTGCTAATTAATGTAAGAAACATAAGAAAGGCATAAGATACTCTAAGGAAGAGAAAAATATAACACTGTCAGTTGTGGGTTTCCATAACATATACTTCAGAGGAGGCTGATGCTCATCTTTGCATATCTGACATTCAGGGACATCACAACCAAGAAGCTATTTGGAATTCTGCATTCTGTTCTTCATAAAAATCCCGTGATACTTCCCAGCAGAAGACACTAGTTTTGAGAAAAAGTTTCTCCCTAAAGGATACTGGCAACTCACAAAAACTACATTTTTGGGTGCAGTTTTTATAACTCAAAGAATTTCATACATATGTAACCAGCCTCTGGCGTAAGAAAAGCAACCTTTCCAGCATCCAGAATGACCTTTTGTTTTCCTTCCCATCACTGCCTTCCATCAACATCCTGACTTCTAACAGTGTGGATTAAATTTGTCCACTCTTGCACTTTATATAAATAGAATCAAATTGTGTCATGGTTCCCCAAGAGTACCTTCCAACTTGATGGTTTGCTAAGAAAGACTCACAAGAATCAGAAGCTATTTATACACACACAATTTACTGTAGCAAACAAATACAAATTAAAATCAGCAAAGGAAAAGAGCAGAAGGGACAAAGTCCAGGAGAAACCAGACACACACTTTCATGTGTTTCCTTTAGTGGAGTTGCATGGGCTCACATGGAATCTCACCTGAGCCTTGATGTCCAGAGTTTCTACTGGGACCAATAATGACAGCATGACTGACCTTAGCTACTCAGAGAAAAAGCAGGCATTCACTATAAGTCACATTATTAGGATAAACTTATCTGGTCACACTGGTACATCGTGGCCCAAGCCTTCAGGCCTGCAGAAACACTCTTATCACACACGGTGTTTTAAGGGCTCAGAGCTTATTTCCCAGGAGTTGACCAAGCAACAGTCATGAAGACAAACCTTTGGAATGTGCAGGGTTTGAGTAACCCAGGCCTACCGCATTAACCTTTTCCTGCTTGCTCTCATTGTTTTAGTATTCCACTCCCTGTGTATATCACAATTTGTTTATCCATTCTTCTGTTGATGAATTTAGTTAGGTTCTCTTTATTTGTTGTGAATCTTGCTGATATGAACATTCTAGTACAGGCGCATTTTTTGGTTAAAATGCATGTATATTTCAATTGAGTGTATACCTAGCAGCAGAATTGCTATATTATAGAGTATGTATATATTAATCCTGTGTAAATACTTCTAAGAGATTTTCCAAAGTGGTTATTTTGTTTTATGTTTGCACTTGCAGTGGACAAGCCTTGGTTGTACCACATCCTCGTCAATATTTGGAATTATCAGTCTTTCATTTTAGCCATTCTGTTAGATATATAATTGCCTTCACACATTTTCTGTTGCTATAACAAAATACCTGAGACTGAATAATTTATAAAGAAAAGAGTTTTATTTTGCTTATGGTTCTGGAGGCAGGGAAGTGCAAGATTGGGTGGCTTCATGCGGTGAGGGCCTAACCGTTATGTCCTAACATGGTGGATTGCATCACATGGTATAGAAGTAGAAGGGGAAGTGGGCTTGCAAAAAGGGCAAAACATGAGAGGGAGGTGGTTTGACAGCTTATTATATTAAGTTTTCAATTTTCTGCCATGAGTACTATAAAGTTTTTTATTTATTGAGGTCTTTATTTCCTCTCTGAAAATATCCTTTTATACATTTTTTAAGGCTTACTACTAGATTTTTAAAACTTTATGTTTCTGTAAACACTCATTTCTTTAAATAGTATTTTCTATTATTTTTTGAAGGTATATAAAAATTCAGTCTTTTTTACATACCCATTGATGTTGCTAAATTTATTTATTAATTCTAATTATACATAGATTCTTCAGAAGGTCTTTAAATACAACTATGTCATATACAACTTTGTTTTTCCTTTCCTATTCTTATTGCTTTATTTCTTTATTTGCCTTATTACACTGGCTAGGACTTCAGTGCAATATGGAATAGAAGTGGTGTGTTAGGCATTCTTGTTTTGTTCCTAATCTCAGAGGAGTTTCTTAAATTGATCATTTGCTGTGGGGTTTTGGTGGATATTTTTTATTAGAGATTAAGAAAGCTCTCTTATATTTCTAATTTGTTAAAAGTTTTTTTTTGTCATGACTTAACTTTTTTCAAAAGCTATTTCTATATCTTAGAGACACTTGTATAATCTACTTTTCTATAGTAAATGTAGTAAATTACATTGATTTATTTAGAAATTTTGAAATCATTCTTTCATATCTAAAGTCCACTTGATTGTGATGAATTCTCCTTTTATATATTATCATATTTGATTCACTAATATGTTATTAAATATATTTGCATCTATGTTTGTGAGAGATAATTATCTGTAATTTTTTTTCCTTTATGGGTCTTTGTAAGTATGAGAATCAATGTTATACTGACCTCATAAAAATAGTTAGACAGGGGCCGGGTGCGGTGGCTCATGCCTGTAATCCCAGCACTTTGGGAGGCCGAGGAGGGGGGATCAGCTGAGGTCAGGAGTTCAAGACCAGCCTGGCCAGCATGGTGAAACCCTGTCTCTACTAAATACAAAAAAATAGCTAGGCGTGGTGGCAGGTGCCTGTAATCCCAGATGATCAGGAGGCTGAGGCAGGAGAATTGCTTGAACCTGGGAGGCGAAGTTTCCAGTGAGCTGAAATCATGCCATTGCACTCCAGCCTGGGCAACAAAAGCAAAACTCTGTCTCAAAAAAAAAAAAAAAAAAGAATTAGAGGTTTTTTTTGTTTGTTTTTGTTTTTTCTATTTTGTTCATGAGTTTGTGAAAGATTGTTGTTATTTCTTCCTCAAATGTTTGAAAGAAGTTCATCTGTGAAGCCATTTGGGACTCGCTTTTTTTTTTTTTTCTTTTTAACGGATTCAACATCTCTAATAGATAATGCACTATTAAAATTTTTGATTCCTTTTTCTGTCAGCTTTGGTAAATTTAATTCTTCAAGATATTTGTCTACTTTATTCAACTAATTCATGCATTTGCAAGGAAAGAAAACCTGATTAATTATAAAAATAAGTAATAAAATATATCAAATGGAGAAATTGTGTCTTTTTAAACTTACTTGACAATTAAAAAATTACAACCTTTTTTTTTTCACTATCATCAAGTTTACAGGTGAATTTGTTCTCCAAATCTAACATTAATGGAGAACATAATCTGATTCCCAGGATGTCCCTGTCCTGAAGCCAGTTGTATCTCTTCACTTTTATATGCTTTTATTTCTTATTAGTTGGAAGGTTGAACGTTCCACTACAATTATAAAGGAATTGTCACTCTTTTGCACAGTAGCAGCCCAACATTAAACCCAGTTCAAGCCAATAATTAATTTAACTGGAATTTTGCACAGTATCAGAACAACAAATTAGACATTTTAAACAGGAGAATCAATTGTACATCAAAAAATTTTAAGAAGGTGAGAAATTCATCAAGGATATTTTAAATTCAGACCATAACGTTTTAGAAATAAAATGCAGTTTACCAAAACATTTGTCTCTTTTGTTGTTTTAGTAGTGTGTTTTTGAGGATGGAGAGGGAGTGATATTTATTACCTTTTCATGTTCTAATGGAAATATGAAGACATAATATCTTCTATACTATGTAAATTCAACAGTATTGGTAAAATATATTACACATAAAAGCAAACTATTACTATACAAATTAACTGATATTTGTTAGAAATCAATAGCCTTGGGTTAAGAAAGTCAGAATTGAGATAAACAATCATATATATTTAGGTGCTACAGACTGTTTGTGTCGCCCCAAAATTCATATGCTGAAACCTAATCCTCACTGTAATGATGTTGGGAGATGGAGCCTTTGGGAGGTGATTAGGTCATGAAGGTGGAGCCCTGGTGAGTGGGTTTAATGACCTTATAAAGAAGCCTGAGAGAACTTCCTCCCCTCTTCCACCATATGAGGACACAGCAAGAAGATGGCCACCTATGAACTGGGAAGTGGGCCTTCCTGAGGCACTGAATCTGCCTGCACGTAGATATTGAACTTCCCAGCCTCCAAAACTGTGAGAAATAAACTTCTATGCTTATAAGCCACTCAATCTATATTATTCTGTTATAGCAACCCAAACTGAGTAAAACATTAGATCACCCTCTATCTTCTTTAATGCTTTTCTGATAATATGCATCCTGGTGAAATGTGTTGGCTGTGAGTGATGTGGATTGGTAAGGCACAACGAAAATGAGAAAAGAAAGAATGCAATGCCAAGATATCTCTATTAAAGCAGTTTTTATAAGTAAAACTCATCTTCCAAGGAAACCAATAATTTTTTTCTTTATTAAACAGAACAAATTGGTAGAAAAATGCTTTATATATTGAAACTTCTACATCCCAGAATGTGGCTTTAATGAATATATTTTATCAAGAAGTGTTTGTGTATAAAAATCAAAAACACAAGTATCAAACTGCTGAAAATGTAACACAGTGTCAAAATTTTTAATAGACAATGATAATATATTTCCAGGAATATAAAACCAAAAAATTTAAGAGCATGTTGGAAAACTTGGCAAGGAACACGAATGGCAATTTACTAAGCAATAAAAGGGGAGGCATACAAGTGATCAACAAACATAAGGCGGGCAAAAATGCAAACAATAATACATCAGGAAAGATTTAAAGAAACAAAGATTTAAGCAGCAGTATATCGTATCTATTTATCTTTAGTATACCTTGTGCTGTTGTTTATTTTTATGGTACTATCCTCAGTGTGAAGAAAATGGCATTCTTATATACTGGTAGTATAAATATAAGTTGTCTTACAAACCTTCAGAATGTACTTAGCCAGCAATTACTTGTATAAAGTTTTATCCAAAATGCAGAATTAGAGACTCATACACAGGTGTATCCACAAGAATAATATTTTACATTGTTATTTATGAAGTAAAGAGGAAACAATGTAAAGTCCAATGGCAGAAGACCAGTTACATAAGTTATGGCATGTCTACATATACAGTATTATGTAGTCATTTAAATCATATAGAATTATGACTAAGAATTTGAGTGAAAGCTCTTATGGTAAGTGAAAAATATGTATATATTTGTGTGTATGCAAAAATATGTTAATAAACACAAACCTGTATTGTGTATCACTGCACATTTACACGTATACAATCTTTCTGGGGATTTCTGATTAGTTCTTGAAGATAATTATCTAGAAATGTAATTTTTGCATCATTTTGAAAGATATTGATGTTTATTGAAAAATTAGTATCTAAAAGATTTTATCAGTTGACACCCATATCAATTTTATAGTCATAATTTTAAAAATACACTAAAATGTTGACTGATGTCAGTGGTCATCGCTGAATGGATTACAGGTAATTTCAATATTCTCTTTATATTATTTCTGTACTCTAAGTCTATTATTCCAAGGGCTTGGGAGGCAAACACATTCCTTCGGCTCAGGAGCCCTTAGGTGGACTGACTGTGGACAGATTTTATCACAGGTTTGGACCCTGAAGACGGTCTGACCAAACTTGTTCCACACCTCTTTGGCCACTGTTGCAGATACCTGGCCTTCTCAGTTTGGCTCTATAATAAGCAAAACAATGTGAAGCTCCCTTTCAGATTTAGATTTAGAATATAAATATCCCCAATTTGTTCCCAGTTCTGTCATTCTACTAATTCTCAGCAATGATTTTAAAGAGAAATTTAAACAGACACTCCTTCCACAAGCCTCTGTATATTTAGAAATTGTCCTTCATTGGAATTTACATATAATGCAATCTGTATAACGAAGTGCTATTTCTGGTACATTCATTATTTGGAGTAACTGCTCTGTGAACCTAACAGCTTATTATAAAAATATGGTAAAAAGCAATATAATTTATTGTTTCTGAAGCACCTCTTTGGCTGAATGAAATAACAACCAGTGTGAAATATGAAAGGCAATACCAGCAGTTCTAAAGCTTATGTGTACATAGATATTGATACAGATAAAATATCTTAAAAAATGTCTATTGGATGTTGGGGTCTTGTGACATGATCAGTGGCACTAAATTACTTACTTCATTGCTCAATGTAGGACTCAACAGAAAAGTGTGCCTTCCTCTTCTTACATTCTTTCTTTTTGTAGAAGCTAAATATTTTGCTGTAACATGTCATTAAACGAGAATGATAACACTAAAAATGGATGAGCTGATTCTGAGGTAATTTGGAGGGATTTTAGAACAGCAGAAGGCAGTGTCAATCATGATTAATAATGAATTTAAAAAATAAAGACTTTTGGGGAAAATTGTCTTGTTGAGTGGCATTAGGATAAAATTGTATCTGCTAAATAACCTCAAAGTGCTGAAAGTATAGAGAAAAATTGGAGAACTTGGAAGTTTACAAATACATAGCAACCATAATAAAATGGGAGAGGACATAAGATTGTTATACTTTTATCGTAAAAACTTGTTTATTTTTCAAAATGCAACAGGAAAAAATACAGAGAAGACCAACAGTCTTCAACAGACCTTAATTTAAATTCTGAATGTGGGACTTGTACTGGGGCAAGACACATGTGAGGTCCATAGGGAAACCCTGGGTGTACAGGGAGTCGGAGCCGGGAGGGACTGAAGAATAACTGGGCAGATGGATAAACATTTGTGGTTGACTTTCCCTCTACTTGAATTACGTTGCAAAGGTCAGAAAAGAGCTGAAGTCTCTGAGAAGCAGCAGCTGTACTTTGTGTGGCCAGAATTCAACAGCTAAATCTAAGCAAGAGCCTAAGACTTGTACTAAAATACAAGCATTTGGTTATTGTCATCCAAGGAACAAGCATCTATATTAGAAAACTGTGGAACAAAGAGACATAAAATCTGGTCAAGAGTGTGAGTGTTACTACTTTAAAATCCTTGTGATCTTTGGCGAATCCTTAACCTTTCTGAAACTCAGTTTCTTAATTTCTTCTGTGTATATCAGGCAGCTCTTGTGAGTAAGGGATGAATTAATTCATGGAAAGCTGTTCTGAAGATGACAAAATAGCACACAATCTTTGGAGGTAGTTCTTTCTACAGAATGCCTGTTTATTATTATTAGTCTTGGCTCTAGTGAGAGACTTACAGGAGGAGTTCAAAGCTTAGCTTTGTCACTTACTAGCTGTGGGAGATGTGCCTTGTCCTCTCTGGGTTACAGTTTCCTTAAATTTAAAATGGACATGTTTGTGGTGTCTATCTTCTTAGTCTGTTATGGTGATTCAATGAAAGAGCCCATTTGCTTCAGTGCCTAGTGCATAGTAAACAGTAAAAAAAGTTAGCTATTATAAAAATATGAAGCTTTTCTTAGTTGGCCTGTGCCATGTTCAGAAAATCCAATAATTGTAATTATGCATCTATAGGAAATCATAGTAATAATAATGACTCTAGGCATTCAATAAACTTAATTTTTTTTCTGAAAATTCCACCCCACCTTTTTTTTTTTACCTAATTGCTTTAACTCTTGTATAAATCATCATAATGAAATAAAAAGGAACTACTGTTTGTTAATTATGTACATAAAATTCTAAAAATATAAAAGTGACAGTCCCATTTTAATTGTTATTATACTGTTAGTTCTATGTTGTTTCCATCCTAAGATGTATTTGTACTAACTGTGGTTAAGTGTCCAAATAATGAAAAGCATGTTCCCATTAGCCTCCATTGATCAACTGTTCCTAGAAAAAGTTTAAAGGAAGTTCAAGGCAGTTTCTCCTTTCAAATTAACCAGAAAGCTCCCCTAAGCACTTGTTCTCCTAATATACATGTGCTGGGAAGAGCAGGGGTTCTGGAGTCAGGTTGCCTGGCTCTACCAGTTACTAGCCATGTCACTCTGGGCAAGTTGCTAAACCTCTCTGGACTTCCACTATCCTCAGTCATAGAAAAAGTTTACAAGTGAAGTGTCTAGCATGGTGGTTAGCATATTTTAAAATTGTCATTAAGTAAAAACTTTTAGTCATTATTAGTTATAGTCATAAAAACTTTACTAGGGTCTAAAAAGTTGACCATTCTAGAAGATATTAGATCACGTACTATCAACAGAGATGGTTAGGTAGGTGATTTCTTTACTTAGCTTCCATGCAAAAATCCATGCATTCAAAAAATCTCCCCCCAAAAATTCATGAATGCAAAGCTAATACACCCGGATATAAATTATTGATATATATCTTGGATTATATATCATCAAGTCTATAAAGCTGGACTCTCTGAACTGCTTCTACTTCTGAGTGCTGCCTAATTTATGAATCATCCTTTGCTCAAATAAACTCTATTACATTTAACTTTTCTATAGGTTTTCTTTTAACACAGTAGAGCAAAGACTGTGAATCTGGTTTTTTGAAAGACAGAAGTGGGGGCTTTGTGGATGGAAAACAATGAGCAAGAGAGCTGAAATTGGAGAGACTGGTAAAACTGGCTAATGTAGGACATGGTAGACCATAGTGAGGGTATTATTATTTTCCTAAACTTTATAGCAAGTCATTAAAATGTTTTAAGGAGAGGAGTAATGTGTTATGATTGTGTGTGTGTGTGTGTGTGTGTGTGTGTGTGTTCTTTATTTTAAACACCACACTGTTTTCTCTGAGAATGGAAAACTAACTTCAAGAATGAGTTTTTTTTTTTAGTAAGAGAAAAACAGTGCATCAGTAATTTGTTTTATGTTGCAGTTCCTAAACTCTTTTACATGCATTGTTTTAAATAATCCCACAAACCTGATATGAATTGCACATAAGTTAGACATGGGCTACAGTCTATTCATAAAGAAGCTTATTGGAGAAGGTGAGTAAATTGCCCATGATCACTTGTTAGAGTCAAAACTAGAACTTATAAGCTCTGAATATCTACCATAGCAAGATGTACTCACTTGTGCCTCAAAATGTCCCCATCAATATTTTTTAAAGAGGATATCATAAAAGATTATTGGTAAGCATTGAATGCTACCTTAATAACTCTTTGAAATACTTCAAAGGGAATAAATATTTTACATCCTTGCTTGATTGAATATTAGCACTGTTCAGGTTTTCAAATTTTTGTAAATTAAATGAAAATCTACTGAAGTCTTTATCTTTTAATACTCTATTAAAATCAATTCTAGTAGGACTCATACATGGAATGCAACTAAATATACAAAAATCATGCATTCATATAAATTATTGATATATAATATTCGATATAGCAGATTATTTAAACAAAATAAACTTAAGGATTAAGTTTTTTTATTTATTATGAAAATATAAATGGATAAACCAACAAGTAATGTCAACAAAAGGAAGAAATAATGGGGAAAATAAAGTGTAGAATACATATTAAGAAAAATGAATATAAACTAAAAAAAGAAAAAGATGGAAAGAGGAATGGCATGATGAACATTTCTCTGAGAGAACCCTTGATGCTTTCTTAGTGGTGTGGCCATCTGCCCAAGTAGCTGTGCACCATTGATTTCTTACTATTGCTTTAAATCATGACCTCTAATTCAACTTTCAAGACGATAAACATAGTAATGTCCATCAACCCTATTGCTGCCTTGTTCTGTAGGCCAGTTTGTAGAATGAAAACCCCTGATCACACCATTTGCAATGCCCAAACATGGTCATGGGTTTAGGAGTTGGGGGAGAAAGTGAACAGTTCACCACCTTCATGACCTTCTCACTGACTTGGCTTATCAACTCTGGCCAATGTTTTCACACACCTTCTCCCTCTCTTCCCTCTGTCCCCAGAGGCATAAAGTGACTAGAAATCATTTTGCAGTGGCATTTAACCCTTCTTTCCCAAAGCATGCTTGTGTTATATGGCCAAAACTTACACATAACTGACACAATGTTCTGGTCATTGGGCAGCACTTATTACTCCCAACTCTTCTAAGAAAGGAGAGAGTTCTTGACAGTGTTGACTACAGGAGAGTTACAAGGTAGAAAAACATAAACAATGTTCTAGCTTATTATGACATTTGCTTTTATACTTAAGCTATACCAAATATGGCTCCTGACTGGATATAGAATGGAACACATTTTTAAAAACACCTATTTGGCATATTTCAACAAAATATGTGCCAAAAATCCTAACCCTGTAAGCATCTGTGGTTTCAGAGACATTGTGTACTTCCATGCAGTATAATCACTCACTAAATAGAGGCTTTCTTTTAGATAAAGCTTCCATTTTTAGAAAAAAGAAAATTGTGCCAATTTTTATTTGCCAGTAGTTTTCAAATTCATTATTAAAGCAAATGAAAATGAACATTTTTGTTTTTACAATTTTCTGTTGTATGCATTGTTCGTTTTTCCAAAGAGCTTCTCTCCTTTAAATGGTTATAATAAACACTATTTTAGAAATTATAAATTGTTCTACTCTGAATTGCGATTGCTTATAGATTTCTTTTTTAATTCTTTTGGGCTAATAAATGTTTGCATTAAAATATAAATGTTTATTCTTTGACTCATGAAAAAAGAATAAGGCATAGGTGTGAAGAATATATATTTGTTATTTGGTCTTCATAATGGCATATAAGATTTATTCAACTGGATAATAAACATTATAAAGCAATATTCCTGTCAAGAAGACAATACTTTCAATGAGGTATAAAGTCATGTACCTATTGTTCAGTCGTTATAATCCAGATATATGGGATGGGACAATTAACAATAAAACATCTTCATGGCATGCCCAAACTCTTGATAGGGACTTCACTGGAGCTGTCTTCAATCTTTGCATATGCAGAGCCTTGTGCAGCAATTGACATGTTGTGATTATTAATGTTGGTTGAATGAGCAAGCGAATGTTCTAAACATTTAGAAGTAATAAAGTCATGACTTGGATATCCTTGCCTCATGTAGACCTAGTCTTGAATACATAAGGGATTTGAAAGATGAGGTCATATTATGACTCTGCTCCTCTGGGAAATACATAATACTAAAGTAGCAAATGACATTTTTAAGAAGGCATTAAAGTTATCTCTGCTGAGATTATGCCGTTATGCTTAAAATTAGGAAGAGTAATAAATATAATTTAATGAGCATCTATTACATGCTAGGCATTTTACTAAGAATTCACATAAACTGTCTAACTGAATCTGTACAACATTCCATCTTAAATCTCATAAGCTTAAAATCTCAGAAGCTTAAATAACTGGCCAAAGGGTGACAACTAACAAAATTCCGAATCTAAACCAAGTTTCATTTGATTTCAGAGCCTCTAACACTTCTATCCATTCTTTACTTTTGTCTAGTACTTCTGTTTTGTACCACTTCAAGTGCCAAATAAAACACCAATATCTACTTTACAAAGCCACGTCATGTATCAATGCACAGCAAGGAGATATTATGTAGAATTAATTAACTAAATCTTTACAGAGAGCGGGACACTGTCTTCAGACTTACATACTTAGGTAATGCATTGTCCATGACAAAAGGGACAAAACTGGCCTTGGCTTTAAGACAGTGACAACTTCAGTAACTATGAGTCATCCTAGGTTTCGGGCTCCATTTATCCTCTCTTCAACTCTGCTCAAAATTCACAAAAGTTGCTATTGGGTAATTTAAATTGAAAAAGACCAAGTAGACGGGAGCACTTCCTGGAATGAGAGACCATGTCTGTTTTTAAATACTTCTACCCTATTCATAAATATTGTACCATTATTTTAGAAAAATTATTTGAAATACATAAAAAGCAAATGTCACACATATTCTTACTATCCATTGCTAACACATTTTAAAATACACAATTCGTTTTTATTATAATTTGTCATTCAACTCTACTCTGAAAAAAAGTCATGAATGTCGATCCTTGAAACAGAGCTTCTTGGCCTTTGAAATTCAAGTTCAGGAATAATCTTGAGTATATAAGCATATAAAATAGAACAGGGCCTAAACACAGACATTAGGCAAATATAACTAAAGTAAGTGGCTCTTGATGACATTTTATATTCCTAATTATTGATAAGATGACATGATCTGTAATTAACTATTGGCTAGTTTCATTATTAATTAAATTAATAATTTAAACATAGCATTACATTCATTTTTGCTATATAACCATGTACTAAATTAATAAATGCTTTATTGTAATTTCAAAAAATTATGACCAGCTCTATGATTACTTTAAATTAAATTAATTGGTTAGTCATTATCATGCTTAGGAGTGGGTGATGGAGATGAACACTTACAGATTATGAATTTGCTTAGATCCACTTTGTGGATTTAGAGAAACTTCATTTGTCCTAGATAAGTGGCATTTTGTGAGCTTCTCTTGAGGCCCACAGAACTCAGACTTCTATGGATATCAAGTTATGATTAAGGAGTAATTCTTTAAACATTCTGTATTACGTGCGAGTTTTGTGGAAGAAGAAATGTAGCAGGAGCTGAAAATTTAAAAAGACGTCACCAACAAAATTATTATCTATCATGAAGCATATGCTGGGCCTCATTCACTCAAAGAGCTAACGCGTGTATCCTCTGGGTCTATCTCTGAAACATAGAGGCAGACTTAGAGGACATGGGAGTAACCATTCCAGAGATTTTTATCCTCCCTAGTTTAAGAGAGAGAGAGAGAGAGAGAGAGATTTAGGGCTAAAGTTAGGGTTAGGAAAAAGAAGTTAGTGGTTGTTTTTATTAAGAAAACCCACTTTCTTACCTACTTTAGGTTTCTAGGTAGCAGGCATATTATCATTATTATTAGTTTTAACATTCTTTTTATTTGCTGGTGCCAGCTTGAGGTACATAGTTTGTGCTTCATATGGGTTCACCTTTATAGAAAGCATACCTTGACAATCGCAATATCAGTATAGTTACTTCCTTCTTGAGAAATGCCTGAGGGCTTGGTACTATATTCATTTTAAGAGGCTGAGATTAGCTTTTACTTTTTTCTGAACTCTTTGAAATTTGTTTACTACAATTTGAATATGACACTTGAATCTGACTTTACACAAACTCCTCATTCCTGATTATCCTTCCTGTTTTTTAAAATTCTCTAGGTTGATATCGGCATGATATACAAGTTCATCAACTGTACCAATTGCATTACAAAGTCAGGAATCATTCAAATATTTCAAACAGAGGAAAATAATTACAAGGAACTTGTTATAAAGTTGTTGGATGAACAAGAAGAGCAAAGAAAAGAACATGTGTGGTCCTAAAAATTAGGAAGCTGATAATACCTTTGGCCGGAGGCTACCAGCCCTTTGCCCTGCCCTCACTGCTACATGAGTACACTGAAGAAGCCTGAACCACAATACTTCTTTCTTCTCCCATCTTTATATTTCCCTCCAGTCTCTCCAGTTGGGATAAAGAGAAAGATAATTGGCAAAGGAGTCAGGGAAATAGAATATTCAGCATATTTATGTATGTAGTGTATATATATTATATATTATTATATATATAATTATATATGATATATATGATATATCATATATAATATATGATATATAATAATGTATGATATATCATATATATGTAAAACCCAACAGTACAGGGTAGAATATAGAAGGGCAAAACGAAGTTAAGATACATGATAATTCATTCTCCTTTGTTGATTAAAATTAGACATGCACTAGCCTTTTGTATCATTATCATTTTTCATCTTCTGATAACTGTCTTCACCTTAACTCATTTATGCCACTTAAAGTCTGTTCCACCCAATCGTATGTTCACCACTGTTTATATTACATGCAGTGCCCCTTTGGGTGTGACAGATCACATTGGTTCTTTTCTTTTTTTTTTTTTTTGAAATGGAGTCTCGCTCTGTCACCCAGGCTGGAGTGCAATAATCCACTATGCCTGGCTAATTTTTGTATTTTTACTAGAGAGAGGGTTTCACCATGTTGGCCAGGTTTGTCTCGAACTCCTGACCTCAGGTGATCCACCTGCCTCAGCCTCCCAAAGTGCTGGGATTACAGGTGTGAGCCACTGTGCCTGGCTTCACATTGGTTCATTTTATGAGAGCTTTTTGCTATGCCAAAATATATAAAATAAAGATTGGTAAATATTGACAGCTCAAATAACATATTTAGATTTATAATTTAAGTCATACAATCTTCTGCTAAAAATATAAAATGTTGTGCTTAGGAAAAACAATAACTTCTCTTTTATTGCTTGCCAGGCTAATAATATTGGCTGGCCTTCTCCCTACTCACAGTCTATGGTATATGCCAATAACTACCATAATAGAATGATCCTAGGATTGTCTTTCCATGGCATAGGCAAAATGTTAGTAATTAAACCCTTTCCTAAAAAATGAGTCATTCAGCTGGTGTGATGCAATTGAGAACATATATGATTACAATTTTTGTATTGCCATTTTAGGATTGTCAGAATATGTACTCTCCACTGTAAATTTTTCAAATTTGAGTACTAAACTCTCAAAATCGAGTTCATTACACAACAAATTATCCAAATTTTAATATGTTAACAATAAATATCAGCATGTTTTTTAAAAATTGTCAAAGCAGTGCTGGCACCTATAAATGTTAATTTCATCAACTTTTTTATTCTGGATTTTATTTTTTTATTTAAATTTTAATGTTTCTAATATTTCATTACCACTTTAATCACAAAAATAACTGCCACATGTTGAATGTCTATTACAGATGGGTTTACATGTAATAGACATGTTGAATGTCTATTACAGTATAGGTGGGTTTACATGTCATGTATTTCATTTCACATTTTTTTTTTTTGAAACAGGATCTAGCTATGCTGCTCAGAACTCCTGGGCTCAAGTGATCTTGTCACCTTAGCTTTCTGAGCAGCTGAGACTACAGGTGTGCGCCACCATGCCAGGTTTACATATCATATGTTTTAAGGCAAAATACATGTAGCTTCATATTTAATCCTCATTGAAAATTTTTAAGTTGTGTTATCCCATTTTATAAATGAGTTTAAATAATTTTTCTCTGGTCACACAGGTGGTGGAACAGATATTCAGAATCAAGTTTGCCTAACTCCAGATCCATCTTTTGGCCTCTGTATCATGCCAGATAAGAGATCAGCTACTGTTTTTTAATCAAACAGTTCTTATAATAATTATATTTGTATTGATCTTCTCTGTCCTCTACTGTAAGTTAACAAAGGACTACTGCTGTCTTAGGCTTCCTCATAGCTTCTTGGCACTAACTGTAGTGTTCTTTACTACATAGTAGATACATTGCTTGAATGAATGAATGATGTTAATTCTCCAGAAAAACAACTCTCTAAGGTAACTTGTTCGTTTATATCATTTTAGTTTTATAGTTAACAAAGTTTGCTATTTTGGAAGCTGAGATATAGTCTCACTTTGCAAAATTTCAAAAGCTGAGAGAAGAATCTGGTTGCGTTATAAGCTATACACAAGAATTATGTTTTTTTGTTCTTCCTTTGCTCCCCTTTCCTTTTTTTCCCCCATAATATATGGGCTCTATGCTAGTGTTATTACAAGCATTTGCGTGAATTCTTTGGAGTGACAAAGACTTTTCCTCTAAACTACATAAAGGAAATGAAATCTATTAATACATTAATTTAGATACAGAACTATAGTCATATTTTGTTTTTTGTATTCGGTGCTTTTGGCACATTTTCAAAATAAAGTTTTTACCAAAACACATAAAAATAAAACAATGATTCTAAATCATTGGACTTACTATCTAACATCTTGCATTAGTAACTCAGACTTTTCATTCTTATGAGACCATAGGGTGCTCAGGAAGGCATCTTTTGATGTGTGACTATCCTTAAATCAAATGAGGACAGTGTTTGTGCAGCTGCTTTAGCAGTTCTCTGCTCTGGGAAAAAAACTTTAACAGAAAACTAAAATCAGAGACTTCTCTTAGTTTAGCACAATTATATGGTACCCATATTTGATATTAATGTTTCCTTTTTCCAAGTTACGGATTTCATGTGAAATTACATTACTGCATTCAGTTAGCAGCAAAATCATCATTTTTTCCCCTGGAAGATATTAAGTGTAAAACCACTAATATTTGCTTGTATGATTTTCAGGCTATCTAAATATGAACATGTGCATGTAATTACACTCCCACACACATACATAAATAAAGGCTCTTTGCTATATTTATTCCTTGATATTGGCTATTACACATTGTAAATGAGATTCTAAGCAAACCATGTTTATTCATCTGCAGATCTCTCATCTGAGCTCACATCAGCTGTTTTCTTGTTTCATTTTCTTAATTACTGATGCTGTCACTGAAGCAGGAGTTGTACATCTGGTACAATGGTGAAAGGGGGATGGGGAAACAGTAGGGGAGGAGGAGTAAGATGAGGAGGAACAGGCAAAGAAATGTGAGGAGAAGGGTGATGGGGAAAAGGAAAGAAAGGAAAGGGGAAGAGGGAGATGAGAAAGGAGAGCTATAAGAGAAAGGTGAGGAAGATGATAAAAGTCACCAAAGTGTTTTCCCATGTACTTAAAAAACATCACATGAGACCAAATTTGAAAAAAGAAAAAACAAAAGTACTGAAAACAGAAGATGAAACTGAAATCCAACACATAGAAATGTACATGCGCCCAAACTCAGATCAAATTTAAAAAGTAGCTAAACAAGTAAACTTTCTGTAATGAACTGACAAATGGACTTGTTTTAAGTCTGTCAGTAATGTTGTTATAGTACATTTAATTGACAGCTGGCATTTGAAGAATGACTCACATTTAGAGAGTGGACTTTGCTCAAAAAATGATTTTACATTTCACCTTTAGTTTCTGATAGGAATATTTTCAAAGGTTAAAATGATAAGCTGAACAAAACCTAAATGACATCCATAGTCCATGGTTATAGACCATAGCCATAGTCATAGACAAGGGATGTATTACATCTTTCAGTATGGCCATAGTCATTTAACAGATTAGCCTGAAGCAAATGTAAGTTTCAAGTTTTTCTCTCAAATTGAGTGAAGCTCACTTGTCTAATATAATAAGAAAAAGACTTTAGAACTTGATTCTGATGACTAACAAAAAAGGAAAACAAATACCAGAACAAGCAAAAGTCTTGGTAAATTAGATAATACAGCTTTTTCCTTTCTTTTTTCTTTTTTTTGTCTTAATTTTTATTTCTAAGTTTGAAGGCGGAACAGGTAATTCATCTCTTAAACATCTGTGTGTATAAATAGCTAAGCATATTTTTTAACTCTGAATATATGAATATTCCTTGAATGTTGCAATTCAGCTCTCATCTGTACTATCTTCTTTAGCAACATATAATAAAATTTAAAAGAAATCTTGAATGCTACCTTGAAAGGAGGAGTTTGGATTGTGTTAAACCTCATTTTAATTTTGACAACCTAATTGAACTTGATGAAAGTGAGAACAAAATGAGCAGCACTTTTGTGTGCTCTTATTAGATTGGAGATTTTACAGAACTTCTTTTCACTTGTAAACCTTTTCACATCTGAACTGTTTTTCACCTGTAAACCTTCAAAGACCAAATTGGTCAGTGAATTCTGTTATTCAGATTTAGCTAATGTTCATCCTGAATATAATTGTTTTATTTTTTTGTTCTGATACCCTTATTAACAATCAATATACCTCTATATTTCCTATTTTAATTCTTTTCTTATAAAATACTGTAAAACAGTACTAAATAAATTTAGAGTAGGTGTGTAGGCTTTGGTAGGTTGGATTTTTTTGATTTATACTAATACGAAAGTAATAATGATTTCATTAACATTTGCATTGTGGATATTGTCTGGGATGTTGTGGTTTGAAAGTGGTGAGATCAAAGGGTAAGATTATTCAGTCTGATCTTGAGATCTGCAGTCCCAGAATCTTGATATTTTCTTTGTATTCAGAAGGTACCAGGAGCTGACTGACTAATGCTAACTCTTAAGAGATTGGTTTGCAATTGATTTACAGTGAGGAAGATAACTGATGAGGGAATTGGTCACTGAAGCCCATTCATCAGTCCTTTATCTCCCAGTCTGAATATCTTCTAGGCAGCAATCTGTTTGTTTGGAGTTGTCTAGATGGCTCTCCTATTAAAATCACGATAAGAAATATATGGGTATATTTGCTACAGGGTAAACTTTGGGTCTTCAGATCAGAGACTATCCTTTTCTGTACAGAAGTAAAGACCTATTGCAAGTAAAGGCTCTTTGGTCCCTGTCTTTTCTATTTCTTTCCATTTGCATATTCAGCATGGATCAGCAGGGAAACTGCCTTCTAAGACACTTAAGGACCAGGCTGCTGAAAAATTCTTCTTCATATAGGCTCCCAAAATCATTTCAGCAAGAATAAAGGATTGTCACTCTGGTAATTTCATGCCTTTTTCCAGAAGTCACATGCCACTTTCACTCATATTTTATTAGTCAAATATAATGGCAGGTAATCTTACGTAAATTTAATAAGGGCAGCAAAGCCTTATAATAGATGTAGAAGATGGAGAATTAGAATATTTGGGAAAATTCTTTTTATGGTTTCATTCTAAAAACATATTTTAATAAAGTTATTGACACAAACATATCTCCAATTAAAATAAATATAGAAACTTTTTAATTTTTGCCTCATAAGTTATTACGCTAAACTATTCACAAAAGAATAAAATCTAGCAATAATCTTTATTCTTGCCGAAGACTACTTTTTGTGATCTTCACCTGAGCAAATTTTCACAGTCCACAGGACTGGCGGGTCAGACTTTCTGCCACTGCCGGGCACAAGGATCACACTGGTTTATAATTCTTCCAGAAGAGATTTATTCAGGATCTGGGAAGAATTATTTCTAATTGATTTCATCAAGAGGAAAAGGGGAGAGGAATTCCTAAGGATACCCACACACAACAGTTTGAGGAAGCTTCTGTCATCATCTGTTTTGCACAGACCAGGTTTGCTGAATCCAAGGTACAAGCTTTTGTTCAGACTCTAGAAAGGTCTAGAGGACCCTTCTCCCCACATGGAGGAAAGTTGAGGCTGCTCCCAGTGGCCTGATAGCAGTTCCTTATGATAACAATTTATCACCATTTAAAAACCCTAAAAATAGACTAAATTAGTTACACTACACAGATTTAGATCTTACTTTTTTATTTTGCTCCAAATAATACTTGTGAATATTCTCAATGGCACAAAAATCAAAGTGGACCGCCAGAATGTTAGATGATCATTTGGATCTTTACCCTCACAAAACCAAAAAATTGATAGGCCTGATAAGGTAATTGTGCTATGGAGAATTCTGAACATCAACAGACCAGAGAGAATATCATTTTATCTATGTCAAGATTGCAAAAGTAAAGTAGATTAAAATCTAATATTAACTTATTTATACATTTTAATTTTATTTTTTGAATAGTGATACATTCACCTAGTTAAAATACAAAAATGAGATTTAAAAAACATACGTTGATTAGGCTTCATTTTTGTTTGTCTCTGTTCATGTATTCCTAATTTTGTCTGTCAAGATTGCAAAAGTAAAGTAGATTAAAATCTAATATTAACTTATTTATACATTTTAATTTTATTTTTTGAATAGTCAGACATTCACCTAGTTAAAATACAAAAATAAGATTTAAAAAACATACATTGATTAAGTTTCATTTTTGTTTGTCTCTGTTCATGTATTCCTAACTTTGTCCCCATTCCTAACTTAGTTTCTTTTGTATCTTTTTAGCCTATTTAGTTTCTTTTGTATCTCTTTAGCCTATTTTTCTGAAAATACAAGGAAATATCTTTTTATACTTTTATATTTTCATCTCTTCTTTTATACAGAATTTAACATACTATATCCACTGCCTTGCACCTTCTTTCCACTTCATGACATGTCCTGGAGATTTTTCCATAATACTGAGGGAATCTTCATTCTCTCTTAGAGATGCAAGGCAGAGTGGTTATTCCATAGAGGACACTGGATTGTTTTCACTCTTTCATTACCACAAATAGTGTGCAAACCTGATTTCTTTTATGTGTGGAATGTATCTGAGGGATAACTATCTTGAAGTGAGATTGCTATGTCAAAGAGCAAATGAATTTTATGCTTAATAGATTTTTCCAAATTGCCCTCCATAAATGAGAAATTTGCCACAAGTTTTCCATCAAAGAGTATTGAAAAATTTTAAATTTTTGGCAACATGATACATAAAAATCGTCAGTCTCACCAGAAATCCATTGGTCAAAAAGAGCCATTGGCAAGGCAGAAGTCCAAGAAATATTCTTACACATATAAATTAAATGACTGTTCTTAAAGCAAACTAAATAATGGCCTAAGAGGGACTCTGTACTTCTATATTTGAGTCCTTGTGGATGAACAGTAATCTAATTTCATAGGTAGACAAGATTGAAAACCTAACTTAGGCTTATGTGCCTGTAATAATAGCTGAGTCTTGGTCAATCCCAGCAGCCATACTTCGACCACATACTTCAACCACTCATACACTACTGAGTGTTTAGACCATGTTCAAATAAGGCAAATGCCAACCTGTAACCAATCTTGTTGTTTCTGTACCTCACTTCCATTTTCTGTACATCACTTTTCTTTTGCTGTCCATAAATCTTCTTCTACCACGTTGGTGCACTGGAGTTTTTCTGAATCCGCTATGATTCTGGGGACTACCCAATTTGTGAATCATTCGCTGCTCAATTAAACTCCTTAAAATTTAATTCGGCTGAAGTTTTTCTTTTGACATTATGAAACTGGAAATTTTGGGGCAGTTTCTATCTACTCCAGTAACAATCTAATATTGAGTAATATTGAATTCTTTTTTTTTTCATGATTCTGCCATTGCTCTGGCAACCTTTTTTATTTGAATATGTTGGAATATTATTGTCTCATCTCATGATTCCATTAAAGAATGTACATTACTAATTTCCTTGAAGTTTTACAATAAATCTCAATGATCTCAGAGCAGCAGAGAACATGAGTTCCTGGAACCAGCTTAGTGTTGGTAGAGGGAATGTGAGAGAAGGAGGAATCCCTATACCCTTTTTTCCTCCCCCTACAAATACCACTGTTTCTTTCCTGCACTAGTTTTCCAAATAAAATCCCCCTACATTTCTCCCCCACCACCAAAGCCTCATGGGCTTTTGCAACATTCACAAATGTTGACCTCTCAGTAATACTTCTTTAGCCCCTACACCCATGTTTGTCTTCATTTGGAAGACTAAAAACATGGAAACTCGTTTCCTGAAGTTCAATTCCTGCCACATTCTCCTCCAGAATAGAAGGGTTACAAAGTTTGGTGTGTGCTTTACTTTCTGACATATTTTTTCTGGTATTCAGGTAATTGTTGGAAGTTAAGGGAAAAGTAGCAAAAGAAATCATGTATATATCACATTTTAATTGGAAAATCATTAATACCTTGTCAGTTTAACCAAGTAGCAGGTAAAACCTACCCCATATCTTTACTGAGGTGAACCCCAAACAAAAACAGATTTGTATGATCTAACATCTCTGTCAAAGAATGAAGATTTCACTCTGAGGCAATATTGTCTTCTTCGTTTTTTCCACTCCTTCAAGAAAACTGGTCCAGCACACTGGGTTTCTGAATTAGTGCATTTCTATAAATAGCTGATCTTATCTCTAATTAATCATTCACTGATTCAGTATTTTCTTTATTCATTCATTTATTCCTTTATTGAAACATGTTGAATCTATCCTTTAATCTCCAGAGTCTATCACAGTTTCTGGAATACAATAAATACCTAATAAATGTTTGTGGGCTAACTGACTGAATAAATGAATTAGTGAATTGTGAACCCATGGCTCGAGCAATGTTTATTGATAGAATGTGTGTGCTTGCTTTCCTGTGTGTTAATAACTACTCTTCTACTAGCAAAGGAAAAACAGTCTAAGATTTCTTCCATGAAATCAGTGAAAGGCAGGAAGGAGAAAATAAAGGAGTGAGGATTTCTAATGACCTTTTTCCCCCCTGTGAATAAGGTAATCCTTTTATATGTCCTCAAGATTAACAGCAATAAAGAGATAAGAGGAAGCAAGACAATTATTCTCTTTAGAAGAAAATGAGGTAAGAAAAACAGAAGATAAAAACACGTTTAAAATGTAGGTGATATAGCAATTGTGGAAAGTTGATTAATACATTAATACTATTAATGTAAAATATTCACATCACAACCACATTTCAGTAGAATATTTGTGTGTGGGCAGGTTCACTTAAAAACAGAAGTTAGCTTTCAGTCAGACATTAATGGTATATTAACTGCAAATCACAGAACTAGTTGCTACACTGTTTTAGACACAGTGTCATTTACTATAGTTTATTAAAACATGAATTCTTTGGAAGGGGGTTTTAAAAGTAATTTATACTATGTAACCTAGCTACATGAAACTAACCATTAATTGATAAAATAGATTCACACGAAGGTCCTTATCTGATCAAGGGAAATGTTTTTGAAATGCTATCATACAATTAAACATTTTTGCAAAAGTTTTTGTGGATCCCACCAAGATGTGACTTACTGTACTACCAGACTGCTGAAATCTGAATTATGGATAGTTACAGTTCTCATAATATTAAAATCTTTACTTTTCCTTTATATGTTGGCATGAGAGAAGTATTGGTAGCAGCCTCAAATGCAACCATCATTTTATTATCTCCATTCTCAGATTTCCTTTTGTCATTTCCACTGTTTCTTCCTCCTGGGAAATAGCAGGCTCTCAGCTGCAGCGCTGTCATGGATGAACAAGCTGAGGCACTGTCAGTGGTCCCTTGCCTCCAGCAGCCAAACTCATTCCACCACAATTTTCCTGTCAACCCTTAATAGAGCAGAGACAACTGTTTCTTATTTTGTTATTCAGTGCTGGAGGCAAAAAAAGGCCCTTATTCTTCCTGTATCCCTTTTTTTTGGAAATAAAACAAACACATTAAAAAAGGTGTTGTTAGAGAAATTGCTGTCAAAAATGGAAGGACAAGTGGAATAAACATTGTCAATATTCATTCCTTGTGCTTCATTAAGAACTCACTTCTTATCGCTCTTCTGTTACTAAAATTCATGTTCAAAAATGATTACTTTGGTCTTTCTTGAGCTTCTTTCAAAGCATATATTTGATTATTGGCTCTCAAAGAAAACTTTGAAAGTTAATCTTCTATCACAAAATAAGCAGATCTTCAGGCCTATCCACTAATGAAGAAGGTACTGGACATTTTTAGTCTTATTTTCTGTGTCCAATCTTTTGAAATTCTTTTGGTAATGCAATGTCAGGTGAGTGGCTGATTTTTAAAAATAACCTCTCCCAAAAATACTAGTCTATACTATTTAAAATACTAAAGAAATGTCAGATTAACTTTAATTTTTTCATTAAATAGTTGGCATTTTCTATAATTTCATGTCACAAAAGCTAAAAAGTATTATATAATTAAAGGAGGAACACTTATAGTTTAATTATAGTTTTATCTGGAGTTTCATAAATGCGAATTAAACATTGATATATTTTTTCCAGCCTATTTTCAAAATGTAAATATCACTCCTGACTACCACGCCATCTTTCCTGCCTCTTCTTTCTCTAGCCTTCTCTGGCATCTTCTCTAATGAACTCCCCTGCTCCCTCCCACCACAGCCCCATCCTTTCCACTAGTAAAACAGTGAACAGAAGCATTCATCATCCTGGAGTGTGGGGTTTGGGTGGAGAGGAGGCACACAAATATTGGTGTGTGAGGTGGATGAGAAAATTTGCTTAAAGACAGGAAAGCTGAATTCAGAAACAGACAGTATATAAAGATGATAACAGTGGTCTCTGATTTTTCTAATTAAGCAATTTGTCAGAAGTCTTGTGGGTACAATCTGTGGTAGTTTAGCATTTCCTTTTCACTTTGCTTTATGAATGTAGAGAAGTTAGTATTTTTCCACATAAAGGAAATTTCAATTTAGAATATTTACATTAAATATATTTGAATCATAAAGATGCACATTTTATTGAAATAGCTATGCTGGACAGTATAAAGAAATATAGAAGGTAATAATAAAAACCTCACTCTATTGAGAGAACTGCAGTGAATTTTATTGTTTCTCCTTCACATCATCTGTGTCTCTGTGTATGTGTGTATTCATTCATTTTCATGCTGCTGATGAAGACATACCCAAGAACAGAAAGAAAAAGAGGTTTAAGGGACTTACAGTTCCATATGGCTGGAAAGGCTTCACAATCATGGTGGAAGGCAAGGAGGAACAAGTTACGTCTTACATGGATGGAGGCAGGCAAAGAGAGAGTTTGTGCAGGGAAACTCTCATTTTTAAAACAATCAGATCTCATGAGACTTATTCTCTATCATGAGAACAGCATGGGAAAGACCCGCCTCCATAATTCAATCACCTCCCACCAAGTTCCTCCTACAACATGTGGGAATTGTGGGAGTTACAATTCAAGATGAGATTTGGGTGGAAACACAGCCAGATCATATCATTCTTCCCATGGCCGCTCCCAAATCTCATGTCCTCACATTTCGAAAACAATCATGCCTTCCCAACAGTCCCCCAAAGTCTTAACTAATTTAAGCATTAACTCAAAAGTCCACAGTCCAAAGTCTCATCTGAGAAAAGGCAAGTCCCATACGCCTATAAGCCTGTAAAACCAAAAGCAAGTTATTGACTTCCTAGATACAACGGAGGTACAGGTATTGGGTAAGTACATCCATTCCAAATAGGAGAAGTTGGCCAAAACAAAGGGGCTACAGACAATCCAAAATCGGGCCCAGGCAAGTCCGAAATCCAGCAGGGCAGTCAAATCTTAAAGCTCCAAAATGATCTATTTTGACCCCATGTGTCACATCTGGGTCACACTGATGTAAGAGATGGGATCCTATGGTCTTGGGCAGCTCCGCCTCTGTGGTTCTGCAGGGTACAGCCTCCTTCTCAGCTCCTTTCATGGCTGGCGTTGAGTGTCTGAGACTTTTCCAGGCAAATGGTGCAAGCTGTCTGTGGATCTACCATTCTGAGGTCTGGAGAATGATGGCCCTATTCACACAGCTCCACAAGGTAGTGCCCAATTAGGGACTCTCTGTGGGGGTTCCAAACCCACATTTCCCTTCTGCATTGCCCTAGCAGAAGTTCTCCATGAAAACCCTGCTGCTGCAGCAAGCTTCTGCCTGGACATCCAGGCATTTCCATACATCCTCTGAAATGTAGGCAGAGGTTACCAAACCTCAGTTCTTGACTTCTGTGCACTCGCAGGCTCAACACCATGTGGAAGCTGCCAAGGTTTGGGGCTTGCACCCTCTGAAGCCATGGCCCGAGCTCTACTGTGGCCCCTTTCACCCATGGCTGAGTGCCTGGGACACAGGGCACCAAGTCCCTAGGCTGTGCACAGCATGGGGACCCTGGGCCAGGCCCATGAAACCACTTTTTCCTTCTAGGCTTCCGGGCCTGTTATGGGAGGGGCTTCTGTGAAGACCTCTGACATGCCCTGGAGACATTTTCCCCATTGTCTTGAGGTTGACATTCGGCTCCTCATTGCTTATGCAAATTTCTGCAGCCAGCTTGAATTTCTACTCAGAAAATCGGATTTTTCTTTTCTGTTGCATTGTCAGGCTGCAAATTTTCTGAACTTTTATGCTCTTCTTTCCAATTAAAATGGAATGCTTTTAACAGCACACAAGTAACCTCTTGAATGCTTTGCTGCTTAGAAATTTCTTCTGCCAGATACCCTAAATCATCTCCCTCAAGGTCAAAGTTCCACAAGTCTCTAGGGCAGGGGCAAAATGCTGCCAGTCTCTTTACTAAAGCATAGCAAGAGCCACCTTTGCTCCAGTTCCCAGCAGGTTCTTCATCTCCATCTGAGACCACCTCAGCCTGGATTTCTTTGTCCATATCACTATCAGCATTTTGGTAAAAGCCATTCAACAAGTCTCTAGGAAGCTCCAAACTTTCCCACAGTTTCTTGTCTTTTTCTGAGCCCTTCAAACTGTTCCAACGTCTGCCTATTACTCTGTTCTAAAGTCACTTCCACATTTTTGGGTATCTTTTTAGCAGCGCCCCACTCTATTAGTACAAATTTACTGTATTAGTCTGTTTTCACACTGCTGATAAAGACATAATGGAGACTGGGAAGAAAAAGAGGTTGAATGGACTTACAGTTCCGCATGGCTGGGGAGGGCTTACGATCATTGCAGAAGGCTAGGAGGAGTAAGTTAGGTCTTACATGGATGGTGGCAGGCAAAGAGAGAGCTTGTGCAGAAAAACTTTCCTTTTAAAACCATCAGATCTTGTGAGACTCATTTACTATGATGAAAACAGCACAGAAAAGATCCGCCCCCATAATTCAATCACCTCCCACCAGGTACCTCCCATGACGCGAGGGAATTGTGAGAGTTATGATTCAAGATGAGATTTGGTTGGGAACACAGCCAAACTGTATCAATGTGTCACTTATTTAAAGTCTTACTTGTGAGAATATTCTCATGTCGTTATGTTTTAAAAATCACTTTGCTGTGTTTAAATATTATAGTGATGAATTACAGTTTAAATACTTAAGTATTTAAAGCCATAACTTTAACAATATTAAGTAACAATTCCTTGAAAATAATCTTCTACATTTCTGGCTATTAAGATGGTTTTATATGTGTGGATTATTTGATCAAAGGATATTATATTTTGAAAAATCTTCGTATACATTACCAAATCATTCACTTGGATGGGCTTACTAAGGTAGAATATTAGTTTCTGTTTAACGCACTCTTGAGATATACACCTGATATTCAAAATATCACCAATGTGAGAACTGATATTGGGCATCTGTAGCTTCAAGGGATGTATATCCTTTCTGTCTCTACCTCTCCAAATACACATCACAAAAATTTAATTTAATGTTTTTATTATCGATGATGTTAAACACCACTTCATGGGTATCATTCATGTTCATCTTCCATGAAAAAGTTTCACAGTAACAAAATTTTAGTGGGATAAAGAAGACAGAAAGTGACCCTTTGAAATAGTTACTAAGGTTGGGAATTACGAAGTAACTATCAAAGCATCTTATTTTCCTCATTTGATTTATATTTTCTCACTTTGTTTCCCTATTCACTCTTACCAACTTACCTATTAATATCCTAAGATACCAGGAAGGATATTGTAACCTTGTTACCTGGTTTGGTGCTTAGGGAACTTTTGTACTAGGTAATCAAAACAGAGAGCATTGAATTCTGGGTTGCTAAGAGGTATACTAGAAGGTAGAATGGAAGTTAGTAAAGATCCCGTTTCTGACAATTATAATGTTCATCTTAAAGAAAAAAGAGCATTTAAAAAATGCTTTTTATTTCTGTTTAATCTCTATCACTATTATAGGAAATCACTACACAAAAGATTTGCAATCTCAGAATTGTGGTAAGTTTGATATTTTTATTACCTCAATAAAGTATAAAATTGCTTGGATTGTTATATAAAAGATTGCTGTCTAGATAATTCATGATAAAAAGATTGCATTTATATGTATAAATGGCATACATTAGATATTAATGTATTCCAAGTCGTTTATTCTTGCTCATGGATAATTTTTTAAAGCAAAAAACTATCTTTTAGAAAGGCAAGGGCATCTAGAGAAGGAGATAAATGATGGAATTTTAAATAGTCATGATATTAAAAAATGCGAAATTGTTTAAGACCATGCCATGGTTTATTGGGAAGTGTTAGCAGACTTTCTATATGCTGATTACTCATGGAAAATGCACTAAATTGCATAAGCAGTTTGTTACTTCCTGAGTTTACCATTGTAATTGATTGTTGCTGAACAAGATTACAGGTTCATTCATGAAAACTAGTATTTGCTACTGGCAAAAATAACTGGGAAGTAATGAAACTGACAAAATGATTTCATATAACATTTTTTGGGAGAGCAAAAAGAAGCACCCTACACTTATTCAATTCAATGTAAACTGTGGATTTATTATGTTTGATGGAAAGAGATTTAGAATGAGAATTGGGTCTGTCCCTTATTAGCTGTGAGGTTGTTATTACATTCTGTAAATTATATTTAGCTTAATTTCTTGATTTTCAAAGTCAGGATGACACCTATCTCACGGGGTAGTTTTCTATTACAATGTATTACCTACCAATTTTAAATTGCAGGTACTCTGAGCTTCACTAGTTAAGTGAAATTTGTGCCTACAAAACATGTCTGGGTTCTTAAATCATCTTTAAGTTCCCTTCTAACTGTGCCATTATATGATTCTCTCATGCAGGTGCTTCTCCTTTCTTTGCTTCTCTGATGGGTACCCTTTTCCTAAAACTTAAGTCTCATCCAAGTACATATTGATCGTCTCTCTTCTATTTCTACTCAAATACTACTGTGTGCACCAGATATTTTACCATTTCTCAAAGGGCCTTGTGCTGTATACCAGTACGCCTCAAACTATCTGTGGAGAAGAACATGTTGGCTTTTGCCTCTGACACAGCATTAAACAATACTTGTATGAAATACAACAATATTTAATTTCTAGAAAAGAAAAATTAAACTAAAACAAGAAGACATTCAAATTATGTCCTTAAATTGTATATTGTTAGATATAGCAGACATGAAATAATTCTATCAAATTGTTATAAACATTTTAAAGTGCTTATGCTAAATTTATGTAATTATCTCATACTCGCAGTTCACAAACTGGCACTGTTTTATGGGCCATAATTTAAATAATGCTGCTCTAGGGGCTAGACCAGCTGTCCTCAAACCAGTAGCATTAGCATCACCTGGGAACTTGCTGGAAATGCAAATTTGTAGGCCCTGTCCCAGAACTATTGAGTTAGAAACTCAGGGCTTAATTCCCATCCCAGCTGCCTGTGTTTAACAAATCTTCCAGGTGTTTCTGTCGCAGGCTAATGATTGAGAAACATGGCTCTTTCTCTGCTATTTGCTATCTCTTCCATTACAAGCCTTGAGATGAACTTAACTCTTGATAATGTGGCAATTTACTGCACTGTTGCTGTGGATAGGGGCTATCATTGGATATTTGAGAAATAATCCCAATCCAAGAGTTGATTTTAATTTTGAGAAGTTTTGTCATTGTGTTAGTAACAGAGACGTAATAAATTTAGCGTAGACAGTTGCTTTCGTTCTCAGCAGTCATCCTTTTCTTAGGGATACTGTCTTATTCTTGTTTAAGATTAACTTGACTTTTTAATTCAGGAAATATTGACAAAACAAGTTTATCATTAGTGATTGTACTTCCCTGGTGATATGGATTAGCTGTGTGGTTTGGCCCAGATCTCATCTTGAATTGTAATCTCCATAATCTCCACGTGTAGAGGGAGAAGCGAGGTGGGAGGTGATTGGATCATGGTGGTTATTTCCCCGCTGCTGTTCTGTGATAGTGAGTGAGTTCTCGTGAGATCTGATGGTTTTATAATTATCTGGCGTTTCCTCTGCTTGCTTTTGTCTCTTTTACCTGCTGCCGTGTGGGACATACCTCTTCCCCTTCGCCGTGATTATAAGTTTCCTGAGTCCCTCCCAGCCATGCAGAACTGTGAGTCAATTAAACTTCTTTTCTTTATAAATTACTCAGTCTTGGGTATTTCTTTATAGCAGTGTGAAAATGGACTAATACACCTGCAAATTGGAAATATTTATGTATTGGAAAGGGAGAGAAACTGCAGTGAGGTACATCTTTCACCTATTTTCTATTTTTTGTTTGCATTTTTATTTACAGTGAGATATGTATACTTTGCAACTAAAATAAATTTGAAAAAAATTGTAATTTCTCTCATTTCTCCTATGTTTAGTCATTTTTTTCCTGAGAAAATGAGAGGAGAAGGGTGCTTCATTTTTAATAGCTCTTAAAACAGCTGGATGGTATATATAATTAAAAAGGCTAGCAAAAGAAAAAAAAGCCATGGATATTAAAAGACAAAGACAAAACCACAAAAGAATGAATGAGAGAAATGAGTGGCAAAATCACTCAAAAGGCCAAATGTAGAATTATTCATAGAAAAATTGAAGAATATTTATTACATTGAATGATACAACATGTTTACAAAAATTAAGTTTTTACCGTGACATAAATTCTAAAACATTACAAAGATCTTATATTATTCAATTAGGACAGAAAGCAAACTAAAAATAAATATATATTTTTAAAATTGTATCTTCAATTGACAAGTAATAATTGTGTGTGCATATATATAGGGTATAGTGTGATGTTGTCATACACATATATTCAGTGAGATTATCAAACTAAGCTAACTAACATCCATTACCTCATATTCTTATAGTCTTTACAGTGAAAACTTTAAAATTAATCCTTTTAGCAATTTTGAAATATATAAAACATTATTAAATATAGTTATTATGCTGTACAATAAAGCACCCAGAACTTACTGAACTTTGTACCTTTTGACGAACTCTTCCCCTTTCCCTGTCCTGCTGCCCCGGTCTTTCAGAGCCACAATTCTTCTCTCTACTTTTATGACTTCAAAGTTTTTAGATTCTATATATAAGTAAGATCATGTGGTATTTGGATTTCTGTGCTTGGCTTATTTCACTTAGCTAAATGTTGTCACAAATGACAGAATTTTCTTCCTCTTGGGGGTTGAATAATATTCCACTGTGTATATGTATCTCATTTAAAAACTATTATTTTACATTTTAAGCCTTTTTAAAAAGAATTTTATTTTAGCATCATATATCCCATTTCCATTACTCTACAATTCTTTCTTTCCTTTTCCCTTTCCGGTTTTCCTTTTCCTTTTCTTTTTTCCTTTCTCCTGGATTCAGGAGGTACATGTGCAGGTTTATTATTTGGTATATTACATGTGGGGAGATTTGGCTTCCAGTGTACCCATTATTCAAATAGTGAATATTGTACCCAATAAGTAATTGTTTATCCCTTGTCTTTCCCCACTCTCTCCCCCTTTGAAGTCCCTAGTGTCTATTATTTCCATCTTTATGTCCATGTGTACCCATTGCTTAGCTCCCACTGGTAAGAGAGAACATACGGTGTGTGATTTTCTGTTTCTGAGTTATTTCACTTGGGGTGATGGCCTCTAGCATTTGTCCTTGGACACTTACATAAATAACATTATGAATTACATCTTTTGTATTTTTTACCTACCACATATCTTTATCGCCTCAATCAGGATATAAGCCAATTAAGGGCAGGGGCAATATTCTGTTATTATAGATGCTCTCCAAAAAGCCCAGCTTTGCAAATGACATATTTTTATAAATACTTGTTGAATACTCTGACGGTTTATATTAATTTTGTTATCCAAATTCAGTTGGCTTGCCTTTTCTTTTCCCAAGCTCATATTTTTGTGCTTAACATGAGTAAGGTTAGCTGCAGTGAGAATTCTACTCTGTGAGTCTAATTGCAGACTCTCGGGTAAACTGATTTCCATGCCTCAACTGTCATCAGATCTTGCAGTCATCAAGTATATTCCTCTTGACTGATAAACACACATCTGTGTGAAAGAAACAAGGAGATGGTTAGATGCAGTGGTGTTCTGGAGTCTGCCCTGCTGTTTTGTAACAGCTGATTGTGCTCATCTCTTTTCAAGTCCTTTCAACAACTCATGGTTATATGAAATTATACCATGGAAGTCAGCAAGCACTACAAATTGGGTATACCCCCACCCCTCCACGGATGCCAGTGGTTAAACATTTAAGAGCAAGCATATCATTTTCTAGATAGTACCCACAATTGCTAAAACCAACTCTGTAGTGTCCTGGGTGATAAAGAGGCAACATAAGATGTTGCTTTTCCTTATACAAATAACTTATACAAATAGTTGATGGCAACAATGATGATGAAACTGTTATGTGAATAGTTAACATTCTGTCTTCAGCTCTTTTCTAAGTGCTTTAGAGATACATCGGTTCATTTAATCCTCATAACAACCTAATGAAGTAGGTATGTAGAGGAATCTTGTTAATCCCACTTAATAAGTGGCTCAATCAATGCCTAGATGAGGAAACAGTGATAAAGAACAGTGAAACCAGGATAGCTGCTGGAAAGTTACTAAGAAAAATCATCTATTTGAATAGAGTAAGCTACATATAGTCATTCTTTTGTTAAATATTAACAGGGATAATTAAGATAACAATTACCTCAAAATTCTTTCAGTTTTTAAAGTTTCTTATACAAGAAATATTTCTGAATACTTTTTCATATTTACAAATAAATTTTTCTTTAGTAAGTAGCTGCATATTTTGTTATTTTGAAAAACGCAGAACTTATCCTAACTTCTCTTTACCTTTTTGGGCTTCTAAATAGCATGCATCTGCAGCTGCTGCACTGTAGCAGTTTGAGAGAACTTTGTTCCTTTGTGTGCTATGATTTATGTATAATAGAAAAATATCTCTTGAGTTTCATCGCATGATGTAAATTTGTGTCCTGTTCAGTTTTCCCTTTCTATTTGACAGCCCATCAACAATATTTAAGTGTTGTACAGAATATGTGATGCAAATATTTCATGAGAAATTTTGATCCATAAATAATTTATTCACTTTAGTACTCCTAGATGCAATATTGTCCAAGAATGGTTCTTTAATAAAATAATAGTAAAGGCAAACTTGATGGAAAAGTACTCTAAATAGAATTGTTAAAATATGAATGCCAATCTTTCTACAGAAATGATGGTGGATTGAAGAGGGAGATTAAAATGAGCTTGCATTTTCTGAAACATTAAAAAAAAATCTTCAGTCTAGCTTATCTTGAGTGTGCATGAATATTGTTATCAACTGATAACCTGAAACCCAGATTCTGTGCCTCTTTCCTGTTGGTAATGGGGTGGAGCTCTATTTGAACCTCAAGAAAGGAAAATGTAGACTAGCTTCCTAAACAAAAATCATCCACTGTTATGAAAAGAAAACTAATGCACAATATGGCTCCTCCATAAAATCTCTCTACAGTCCTGCAGGAACAACTTATTTTATTTTTCATTCTAAAATTCCACAAATACTCTTCAATATGATAACTTAAAAATTCGACCTATTAATAATTTATGGGACAATAATGGACTGTGTATAACTTTTAAGAAATCCTATTTTTTTTTAACCCTGACAATTACTGGGTTCTTATTTTTACTACACAGAAAATATAAATTGGTATCTTCTGGAGTCATTAGTGACATGACTAACCTTTTAAAACTCAATATATATGAATTACCTCATATCTTTCAAGGAGCTGTATGTCCCAGTAGCATCCATGTAATGATGCTTTTTATAAAATTTCTAATAAAAATGTTAATGGATGCAAAGCCACAATAGTCTACAATTCAGACAACTGACTAGTTATTCTAACAGATCTAACTCTGTGTAAATAAAGCAGAAATTGGTAAACTTTTGCTGTAAAGGCAAGATAGTAAATTTTCTAGGCTTTGAAGGAAAGGCAAATGTTGAAGTTTTGTAGGTACTTACATCACCATTTAAAATGTAACCATATAAAAATGTACAAACTATCCTTAGTTTGCAAAAAAAAAAAAAAAAGGTATCAGGCAAGATTTGACCTATGGTTCATAGTTGTGTGCAATGACAAGAGCATCCCCCAAAATTAGGTGAAAATAAGATTCCTCACTTAGTCCCTAGAGGGCAATGCCAGAGACCCCACTGCTCAGGAACTTCAAAAGTCCAGTCTATTCCTCTCCAAGGAGCACATTTTCTCTTTTAAGTGCCTAGGAAGCCCAAAAAGCTTAAATGTACCCTAACGAACAGAGCTGGAGACTCATCAGTCCTTTGATACGCTCCAAATAATGGAAAGGCTGTTGGTACAAATTGAGTTCTGGGGTTGGTAGAATGTTATTTAAGAATAGTGGAGAGTGAAAATAAGCTCCTGGTGTCACCCATAGCAGGGACATCACCTTTCTCTGGTACATCTGAGGGTAAATTGTCCGGTGTTTCTCTTAATGAAGAGTCTCATCTGTAGATTGCAGGGCCTTTGAGTTAATGCTCCTTTGACTCCGTCCCTCTTCTACTTTCCCAAAGATATTTTAAATTATACATAACAATAATTTACCCAGGTACAAGGTGGCCACAGGAAACTGTCTGAATCATCTAAAGTTTCTGCCACAAATAGGACCAAGAAATACTTTGTTTTTGTCACTGTACTTCGGTAAGCTGTCTGCTCACCTGTTGCCAATCACCATTTCATTAGTCCCCACTAGCTTCACCTAACACTTTATTGGCTCTTTTTAACACCAAAAGAAATTCGAGTCTTTTCATTGTGGAAGAGGTAATCCTTCCCATTTTAGAAGGTTCAGGGATTCTTATCAAATTGGTCTACTAACTGCTTGGATCATGATTTACACAGTGTATTAGTCAATTCTCATGCTGCTAATAAAGATATACCTGAGACTGAGTAATTTATAAAGAAAAGAGGTTTGACTCAGTTTCACATGGCTGGGAAGGTCTCAGGAAACTTACAATAATGAAAAGGGAAGCAAATACGTCCTTCCTCACATGGCAGCAGGAGAGAGAAGAATGAGAACCAAGCAAAGGGGGAAGCCCCTTATGAAACCATCAGATCTCATGAGAACTTACTCAGTACCATGAGAATAGCATGGGGAAACCACCCCCATGATTCAGTTACTTCCCCTCCAGGTCCCTCCCAAGACATATGGGGATTATGGGAACTACAATTCAAGATGAGATTTGGGTGGAGACAGAGCCAAACCATATCACACAGAAAAGAAAAAGGTACTTTTGTTAAATCTCTGCAAAAAGAACAATCTGTGTGCACACTTCCTCTAGGACAGTGGGCCCTGATCTCCCTATATTTGTAATGTAACTATGAAAGTGATTCTTTGTGACACATCTACTTATACAAATTTTCCATCCATTGCCTATGGTGAAATTATTGGTTGTTGGCATCCTGTATTGCCAGATGGCTTAAACACGAATTTAATGTGTGAAAAATGTGTATATCCACAACAAAGGGTCAATGCACAGGGAGTATTGAGGAAGTGTGATGAAAATTTCTTTTCTATCAAATTTTGTTTAATGGCCCAGAACTTAGATTTAACTTACATTTTTGGTGTTAGATTGATATGTTCTTATTATTTTCTTTGAGTATTCTCTAATTAAACACATTTCAAGATTTTTCCCATGTCAGGTAGGTCATAAAATGTACTTTCAAAAAATGGTACTAATGGAACATGCTAATATGGTCAAATAATGGTAGCTACTGGAAATCTGCAAGCCAGTTATTGAGTAATCAGTCATTACAAAATTGTGTTCATGGTATATGGTGACTAATGCATTTTAACATTACTTCTTGTTTGCGTCTGGTTAATGTGTGAGTATAATTGGTGTCTGTCCTAGTTATCATTTTAGTATGTGGTTTTTAAAATGAGAATAAGAATCTTTCTTCAGAAAAGATTCAGGCAGGACTATTAATTATAAAATTGTATGCTTGTCATCAGAATTTATATCTTTTACAATATTATTTCTCTCCAAATTATTCCTGTTTGCTAAATGCAGTGTTTCAGGAAAAAATCAACCATATAAGAGAAGGGAATAATGTTTTCTTTCCTTGATAAAATTACCATTGACCTTTTGCTAGTAATGACATTGTTATTAATCTTAAATTTTATTTCTTTTCCTTCAAAGTAGTATGATATTGTTTTTTTCAAGACTGATACTTCATAGTAATACCTTAATTTATAACTGTATACTTATTTAATGATCACATTTTATTTATAAACATATTTTATATACACATATATTAGGTCTTGACACTTTTTCCCCAAAGTCATTTATAATCGGAAAACCCAATGTAAAACCCAGTGTCTTTCACTAAATACTTCTTGGGATTTATGTCGATAATGACTTCTCATGGTGTATTTTTAGGTCAACTTCTTTTCCCTGCTGCATATTATTTGTCTGCAGCAGAAGAGCAGGTGCACATAACTCTCTATGCAGTCTTGTCAGCCCACTCACTAGAATGCATGTAGTCAGATTATTGACTTAGCCCAGCATATTTTAACATTGCCACCTAGTATAAGATCTAGGCTGCTTTGAATATCTGCCTTTCAGTAAGATTCAGATAGGAGAGATATTAAGTCCCAGCAATCATTCCACCTGTTGAAGGGCTTTAGACCATGTTTGTGAGCATGGATTTATTCTTTGTCACATTATTAATCATTCCACATAGGCTGTTGACAGTTTCACCATCAGCTGCAATGATAACAGTTGACAGTTGCAATATCAGATGACACTTGCTTGAGACACTCATCAACTATGTTAAGGTGAGATGCTGTGAAGGTCTGGGCCAATAAACAGATTTAACTGTCTTGTCTAATTAACATTTAGAGATATATTGTTCTCTAGAGACTGACTGTAAGAAAGGTAAGTGTTTGATAAAACTAATTTACTATTTGCTGAGTGTCCAGCATTGTGATCAGTTTATTACATTCATGATCTCGTTTAATTCCATGAGGCAGGTCATATATTTATTTCCATTTTACAGGTGAGGAAACAGAAAAGAGAGGTTAAATAACTAAAAAATGAGTAAGAAGTCTGTTGCTGGAGCCACATTTTTGCTAAGAGCCCATGTTCTGCAGTAACCAGCTCCCATTTAAGCCAGGCTTCACCATTTCCCAGATGTGGGACAGTTACATTCTCTATGCCTCAGTTTCTGCATTCAGATGAAGAATAATAATAGTTTTAAGGGTTGCTGTGACAATCACATACACTGATACACAAAACAGCCTGAGAATAATGATGGTTGCTCTCAGGCAGCTAGCAAGTGGCCAAGTTAGAATTTGCACCTATCAGATTTCATAGCATAGGTTTAACTACTGTGTCATCTTACTTTGTGTAGATTTTACCTTCTGTTGTACAACCACCTCCATGTGTATAATAACTCCCTTACAGAAGCAAAATAAATCATCACTATGCTCTTACTCCATAAAGATGCTCTCTTTTGAGCAGCATGTTCAAATTCATGGACATACCTCTAGAGCCCACATATCATCACTCGTGGACAGTGCTTCTTGTGTAAGCAAAAAAGAAAGGAATCCAAAGCAGCCTGGGTTGCAGTTCAACACTTTCCTAGAAAACCTCATTGCAAAATTAATTTGTGTGAGCAGCTGTGGAGTTTCTGAAGAGGAGAGTTCACTGGAAAGGCACACTGTGAAAAGGAATTTGGGTAACTAATTCTGCTGTGGATTCCATTTTCCGAGTGTAGGCATGAGAGAGGAAGTTCAGCTCATTCAGTTTTTTTTTTTTAATCTGTACCCATAAATAACAGCTCTGTTCTGTTCTTTACCCTAGAAGCTCTTTCTTGTTCTCTGAGGAGATGGAGTTGTACATTTCCTTTTGTGAGTAATGGCTCTATTAGATTAAATAAATAACATTTCGCACTAATGTAGTTCACAAGAGGATTTAGAAGCCATTAAGAATGTATTTAAAATCTCACAATAGACCCTCTCACTTAGTTCTCTGGAACAAATTATAGTTTCTGACACATTCAAATTATACCTTAAGAGAGGACTCTGAACATTTTTCAGAAGCAGGGCATTCAGTATCTCCTTGAAGAAAAATAGACTATTTTTCTGTGAAAGTTGCAGAGGAAAGAAATATCCAGTTTTTTAGATAGCAAAGTATTTGGCTACTTCACTAGCAGAGTAATACAAGATTAAAGTAAATTTAGTTATTTCACTTTTTGAATGTGTAATAAAAATTACCTTATTTCTTTGATAAGTTCTCTTTTAGGAATATCAGAATCTATCTTACTAGTTTATAAAGTAGAACAGATCAATAAAGCAAATAAATATATTCAAAACATCTCCAACTTCAGATCTATTAGAAAATTATGAAATAATGCTATTCCTTCATGTATTTCTTTCAAATTTCTTTTCTTCTTGGTGACTCCCTTTTGTGTCCCCATACCTATCCCAGCTCACCAGTGTGCTCCCAAGTCTCGTTGTCTATCACTGTCCTTAATTGCATCATCATCACAAGAAGGCATGAATTCTCTTTAATTTCTTCCCTAATCTAAAATTAATTTTTTTATCATTCAGGATGTGGACTATGCTGAATACTAGTCAGTTGAATATGTTTTCCCACGTTTGCCTTTTCAGTAAAATCTGGATCTAGTAGAGAATGCCAGTGTGGTGAATAACAGGGATTTTGTTTGTTTGTTTTTTAAACGAGAGAACCAGGAGCCAAAAAGGGCTTCTTAGATCCTTCAAAACTCAGTTGAGCAGCTGCCAGCTTAGCCTGTGCATTGGATCAGCCTGAATCTGCTGCTGAGTAGAAATGACTTTGCTCAGACTGCTTTGATGGGGATTAATGAGCCATGGGTTTTGAAGGAGAAACGCAACCAATAATCACTACTAAGAATTTCCTTTCAAGAATGGCAGGCCAGTTATACTCCAGGATCTCAGAGAAGGAAAAATTTTGGCTTACTGAGAACAAATCTCGAGTTTGGGTTAACTGTGGGTGGAAAGATCAGGAATGGAATATTTAATTTATGAAACTGATCCAATTAGAAAGCACCTTATTGCAAAATTGTAGAGACTGGTGTTCAAGGTACCAAGATTCAGGCTGACAATGGAAAGCACTTAGTAGATGGCAACTTACCAATACTGATTATTACACATGATTGAATTCCTCCTAGATTTAACTAAGAGGTATTAAGTACTCTAAAAGATGAATGTGGGAAAATTTTTAAAAGCTCCCAATATTATAATATAATGTGAATGATAAACTTACCTTCATAAGCAAAATCTACAAGAAATTTACTTAATCCTTTTTTTTTTATTATACTTTAATTTCTGGGGTACATGTGCACAACGTGCAGGTTTGATACGTAACTATGCATGTGCCATGTTGCTTTGCTGCACCCATCAGCTCATCATTTACATTAGGTATTTCTCCTAATGCTATCCCTGTCCCAGCCCCCCACCCCTTTTTTTTTTCATTTTTGCTGTCATCTTATCCATATATAATTCTAAATGAATTCTTCCAATAGAATTTTGTAACTCTACAGAGCTAGCTGTGCTATCCACGTATGATGACTGAGCACTTTACAGCTAGTCTGAACTGAAATGCACTGTTAGTACAAAGTACACTCTGGATTTTGAAGATTTGGTCCAAAAGAGGAAAACATCTCAATAATGGTTTTTTGTGTTTTTTGTTTGTTTGTTTGTTTTGAGATGGAGTCTTGCTATTGTCGCCCAGGCTGTAGTGCAATGGCGCAATCGCGGCTCACTGCAACCTCTGCCTCCCAGATTCAAGCGATTCTCTGGCCTCTGTTTCCCAAGTAGCTGGGATTACAGGTGCCTGCCACCATGCCCAGCGAATGTTTTTGTTTTGTTTTGTTTTGTTTTGTTTTTTTTGGTATTTTTAGTACAGATGGGATTTCCCCATGTTGGCCAGGCTGGTCTTGAACTCCTGACCTCAGGTGATCCGCCTGCCTTAGCCTCCCAAAGTGCTGGGATTACAATAATGTTTTATATTTATCATGTTATTAATATAGGAATAAAACTTCATTTCCTTAAAAAGAATGAGAAAAAATATACTATCCACCTATAACAAGACAATTTTTAGATTTTTATGCTAATATCATTCCACTAATAAAGCAAGATAGATATTAATAAATGTTATCAGTAGACAATTTATCATTGTTATCAATAGTCAAGTCATTAAAATCTTTTTCGACTAAGCTTAGAAATAGCATAAGGAAAGACTCTTCATAATTACAGCAGGGGATAAAAATCTATTATCTTGCCCTCTAAAAGAAAAAAAAACTGGGCTATTCCTTGGATAATTATTTGTGGGCGTATTCTCTGAATGTGAACAACATAACCTTGCTCCAAGAGTAAGCAGTGTGTGCAGCCCTATAGGAAAACAACATAGGGATGGAGGTTGCCTGTCTTTGAGTCAGGTTGCCATTCTTTTTGCCCTCCTCATGGTCTCTGGGACAACATTTATACCCATGGGAAAGTACTTATTATATATACTTATCTTAATTTCTAGGTCTAAATTGGGAGGATGTGTGAGGAAAGGTGGGTCACATTCATCCCACCCTCCCTTCTTTAGAAAGCAGAAATGCATTCCTTTGACGATTTGTAAAAGTCTAGTCCTTCTATTTTCATTTAAACAGGGAATTGGGTTAAGGATTTTCTCAGAAATAATCAGCTTTTAAATAAGTGGCCTCTTATTAAGTATAAGCTGTCATTTGTGTGATAGAATGTGCTAGGGGTGTGTAGGCAATCAAACTTACAATAAACCAGATTCATTTCAAGAATCTCTCTAGTTAATATCTATGTGAACCAAGAAAAGACACTCTACTAATACATACCTATATCTTCCCAGTGTGTTATTCTGACATTTTCTTCAAAATTACTCTTGTTGCTATCAATCTGCCTGATTCCGAGAAATGAAAATGGAAAGTAGCTATAAAGAAGACATTAAAATATTTAGGTCTTCACAAAGGGCATTTTCTCATCTCTGATAAACGTGCCCCGAGTAAACTCCTGACTTTGAATTTCTTCAGCATCTGAGTACATTGTCAGGACAAGATTATGGCGGATCATAAGCCCCAGCTAGGCTTTACCAGAAGTCTCTTCGTTCTAGGGCTTTCAAGCTAGTGGAAAAGGGATATTCAAGTGCGCTAATAAACATGATGGACAAATATTATAGTGATACACAGTACAGCAAGTAAGAAAATATTTGGTTTGTAATATCTGCAGGTTTAAATATTTGATTCACACAATGATGTCCTGAATATGAGAATTCTGATTCTTATAAGACTGCCTTAGAGACTAATTCACAGAAGCATAGACAGTTGTCCAATGGAATAAAATTGCTTTGAACTAACATACCATTTAGACTTTGACTTTTCACAGGGTATAAGATAAGCTTGATAAAATTTTAATTTAGTTTTATTCTCATGAAGTCACAGACTAGGTAAATATATGATTTTGAGTAAATTAGCATAAATGAGAAAAAAGGCACACAGAATGGCAAGCATATGGAATAAGTATAGATTAATAGGTAGCAGGAAAGAAACAGGAACAACAAATAACTTGGTGAGAAGAAAAAGAACAGTTCAGAGACTAATCAGGAGAGGTACACTAACAAGTTAGTTTACACAAAAACTGTATTAACAGAATCATTACTAGAAGTGAAGCAAATGCAGAAATAAGTTGTATTTCTTTTATAATTTATTATTGGTATTACTATCTGTTTTGATTGTAAGTAGGATTTAATTTATAGAGGTGACTGGAACCCAGTGAGATTAATGCCACTCAAGGGAATTTTGTTACTCATAGTCTCCAGGAAAAGGGGGCATGCCACACCATACAGGGCCACATGGGGAAGCCCCAGGGTCATTCAGGAGGCAGAGGAGGGAGGGAAATTATGGCCCAGAGCCTTTATTGTGGTTTCTATGAGAAGACATGAATGAGGCAGTGATATGGTTTGGCTCTGTGTCCCCACCCAAAAGGGATCTGATCTCAAATTGTAATCCCCATGTGTTGAGGGAGGGACCTGGTGGGACATGATGAGATCATGGGGGCAGTTTCCCTCATGCTGTTCTTGTGATAGTGAGTTCTCAAGAGATCTGATGGTTTAAAAGTGTGTGGTAGGTCCCCCAATCCCCCTCTCTCTCTCCTGTTGCCATGTAAGACATGCCTTGCTTCCCCTTCACTTTCCACCATGATTAGGTTTCTTGAGACCTCCCCAGCCATGTGGAACTGTGAGTCAATTAAACTTCTTTCTTTATAAATTACCCGGTCTCAGGTAGTTCTTGATAGCAGTGTAAAAACGAACTAATGCAGGGAAGGTAAATTTGAGTAAACATAGGATAGGATAGTTGGAATAACTTCAGTGGACTCTCCCCAACTATCCTATCCTATGTTTACTCAACTTACTATTGAGTACAATTTACAATTTTACTACAGGGAGAGCTCCAGTTTTCCAGCACCTGGCCCTGGGGTGACTTAGGGCAGAGGAAATACTGGCTTGGTGTGAGAGAGTTAGATGAAGGAGTTGGTTAGAATATGGACTTTGAATTTGTTGGTTTGTGTATGAAAGGCATGCTCACAGGGGAGTTGTTTGCTGACCCTGGGAATTAAGTAGCCCTGGGAGGGGCAGGTTCTCATTGACCAACAAGGCCCCTAAGAGGTCAAAAGATCATAGAATACAGAAAACAAAGAACATGATTATTACCCTACCCTAGTTTACATAGTTTTATAGGCCCTCTTCTTAAGTACTTCTTAAGTTACTTAATATATTATTAATGTTAAATATTACCAAAGACATTTTAAAACATACGTTATCATTTTCATATAATTTTTAAATTTACAATTAGGGGCTAACATGTTCATCTAAGTTTACAAAATTTTAAAATGTTTTTGATTAGCTTTCAAATGCTTCCATCTCATTCTTCATTAGTACGACCCTTTGCACAACTCTGATCATCATTATTAGAGCTCCATTTTATTTTAAAATACATAAATCTAATAGATTACCATCCAAAATACATGAGGAACTTATATAACTTAATAGCAAAAAACAATAAAAGAAAACCAACCCAATCAAAAAATGAACAAAGGACCTGAATAGACACTTTTTCAAAGAAGACATGTAAATGGCCAATGATTATATGAAAAGGTACTTAACATCACTTCTCATTAGAAAAATGCAAGTTAAAATCACAATGAGATATCACCTTATACCTGTTAGAATGGCTGTTTATCAAAAAGACTAAAGATAACCAGTGTTGGCAAGGATGTGAATCACTTGTGCACTGTTGGTGGGAATATAAATTGGTACAGCCATTATGGAAAACAGCATGGGGAGTGCTCAAAGAATTCAAATTCTACTATATGACCCAGTAAACCCAAACGAAATTAAATTAGCACCTCATAGAGATAACTGCTTTCATGATCATTGCAGTGTGGTTTACAATAGCCAAGGTATGGAAACAATCTAAGTATCCATCAATGGAGAATCAGTTTAAAATCATGGTTTATATATAAATGAAATATTCTACTTTAAAAAAAGATGAGGCTGGGTGTGGTGGCTCACACCTGTAATCCCAGTGCTTGGGGGCCTGAGACAGGCAAATTACTTGAGGCCAAGAGTTCGAGACCAGCCTGGGCAACATGGCAAAACCCCATCTCTACTAAAAATACAAAAACTAGCTGGGCATGGTGGTGTGCGCTTGTAATCCCAGCTACTCGGGGCTGAGATGAGAGAATTGCTTGAACCCAGGAGGCAGAGGATGCAGTGATCTGAGATTGCACCACTGTACTGCAGCCTGGGCAACAAAGGAAGACTCTGTCTAAAAGAAAAGAAAAGAAAAAGATACTGTCATTTGGGACAATGTGGATGAACCTGGAGGACATTATGTTAAGTGAAATAAACCACACACAAAAATGCTGCATGTTATATGTGGAATCTAAAAAATGTCAAATATATAGAAATAGTAGTATAATGGTTACCAGATGTAAAGAGAAGAAAATGGTGAGATGCTATGGCAAAGACATGGAATCAACCTAAATGTTCATCAGTAGTAGACTGGATAAAGAAAATGTACAAACACGCTATGGAATACTACACAGCCATAAAAAAGAACAAGATTTCCCTTTGCAGGAACATGGATGGAGCTGCAAGCCATTATCATAAGCGAACTGACACAGGAACATAAAACCAAATACCGCACGTTCTTATAAGTGGAAGCTAAATATCAAGTACATATGGACACAAAGAAGGGAACAACAGACACCATGGCCTACTTGAACATGGAGAGTGGGAGGAGGGAGAGGATCAAGAAACTACCTGTTGGGTACTGTGCTTGTACACCAAACCCCTGTAAGATGCAATATACCATATAACATACCTACACATGTACCCCTGAACCTAAAATAAAGGTTAAAAAGAAAATGGTGAAATATAAGACAAAAGCTACAAACTTGAAGTTATGTAGGATAAAAAGTAGTGATCTAATATATAGCATGAGGACTATAGTTAATAGTGTTGCATACAGAAAATCTGCCAAGAGTAGATGTTAGCTACTGCTACCAAAAAACAAAGGTAACTATGTAAAGTGATATGTTAATTTGCTTGACTGTGGTAATCATTTCATTATGTATATCAAAACATGGTATACACCTTAATAAAAATAAAGGAAAATAATAACATACAGGGTTTGACAATAATGACAAGTATTATGAAGGGGAGACAGTAATTTAGGTAGAATGTTAAATATTAAGCTGTATTTGTGGGAATATCAGTCTTGTTAATTGACTATACACTGATTTATTTTAAAAATGTATAAATCAAATCAGTATAAAAGAGAATTAATACCATAGGCAGTTTTGGTTCCATTTTTTTCTCTTAACCCTAGAGAATATTAGATAAAGACAAATATAAGGCACTTTCACAAACCAACTTGCATATGCACACATACACACAAACAACATGAACATACATGTCACATGATGTCAGCTATATTTTGAATTCAGTGTTCTTAAGTAGAAATTCTACAGAATGTCTTCCAAGATTAGGGTTACTATTGAATAGGATCAAGTAAAAACATTTTTGAAAACTGTCATGGGTGTGAATTTTAGAGAAAATATCACCTAAGACATTTATTTCATTTTCATAATACATTAATATGTACTAATTATATTTTAATATACATTTTTATATTTAGTTATAATTTTATAATATAGCCTACCATAGAGTTGTTAATACTTTGCTGAAAAAAATTAGTATATTCATAATAAATACAGAATTTCATTTGGAGGCATAATATGCTGGGATGCAATTAACAAGACTGATATTCCCACAAATACAGATTAATATTTAACATTCTAAATTATCAGTGAACCCAGGAGGCGGAGGTTGCAGTGAGCTGAGATCGTGCCACTCTAGCCTGGGCGACAGAGTGAGGCTCCATCTCACCAAAAAAAATAAATAAGCTTTATATCAGAAGATTTATTAGAAATCTCCATTTGATGAACTACCTCAAGAAATATGTATCCATTACCATAAGTCATGAATCGTTTTACATGTTACTAAAAACATATATGTTTAATGGTTTAATTTGAAGCACTACTTTAGTGCTTTAGTACATTAGGGTGGCTGGTTTGTCACATCCAGTGCATGAAAAAAATGTGAGAACTCATTCAAACCTATTAGGAAAATGTATCATTTCTAGTGCTTTCTAAAAGCTGAATAACTTAAGTCTAGTGTTAACTGTGCTTACATGCAAGGGTACAAATCAAAATTTTTGGGGAGATGAAAAAGGGTGGTAGTTGTTCCTGTTAGCGGATCTTAGTATTAATAATGATTTTGTCTCAAAATTTTCTGTAGAGTAACTGTGGAGTTTAACCACCATGCTTTCAAATTTGAGAATTATGTCTACAAATAACTGAGCTAAATTAAATTACTGTCATCTGTTATTTTGCTTAAACTACTTCATGACTGTCTCAGATATCACATGTAGGAATTTAAATCACAGTTGGAAAAATGAATTTTTTAATGTTTTTGCTATCTTATTTGGGAAAAATGTGAAGGAAATGGTAAAGAATAAAATAAGTCATGGACACCCTAACCAATAAATCATCAGTTGTCTATTTGTTAATATTAAAAATATTTGGAGACTATTGTTAACCATAACCTGGCCCAAACCAGTTCACCAGGAATGTTTCTTATGAGGGTTGTTGACCAGGTACCAACTATAGTGAAGAAGTATTTGTTTATTCTGTGTTTATAACTTCCTGTGGCGGCCACAAAGGGGATAGATGTAATGGGACAGGTTTTAGCTATTGTGCCAATTTTTATCTTCACCCATTTAGCATCTGGGTATCACTCAAAATCCTGGGCAATTCTATCTCTCTCCAGCTTGAAGGCAGGGCTGGTGTCTGCCACTGATTGGCACATCGAATGTGAATGCAGATGGGTATGTTTTGGGAGTGAAATCTTGTGAGAAAAAAATGCCTGGTTTATTTTAAGAGTTCCTTTGCCAATTAAAGGTTTGTTGGCTAATATTCCATGAGGAATGAACAGAAGGGACTCTCAAAAGTTAGGGGCAGCCACAATTTAGTGATCAAAATCTCACAGGAAATTACTTTGCCTTCACAACTTTCTCTAGCTGGTGTGGATCTAGTTCTGAAAATTGTTTAGCAGAAAGCATGAAAAACTCCAGTGTGAAGGTTACTGGTTTTTCATTTGTTTATTTGTTCATGGTAAGATACTTTTAGATGTTATGGAACTGGCTATAAAAGATTACATGACTGTGGTGGTCTTTATCTTCATCTGACTACTTTTTTTGCAATTTCATTCAGCATTGAGATAAATGGTTGGTAGGACACACAAATTCCTAAATTTGGCTCTATCTTCAATTTCGCTAAGATCTTCAACCACATGCTTGTCTGATACTGATGTAGGTTTGTTCTTTATATAAGCAGTGATATCTGAACTCTTATGCAAGAGCACATGTGTGTGTTTCCATGTGTATATTGCTCACAATTTTGCGTATGTGTATAAAGTCAGAGTAAAGCAAAATGACTAAGGTATTTCAGTGATGCTCTATAAGAAAGAATATTTAATAGTAATGCCTTATTTTCATCTCCCTAGTTATGAAAATCCTTGGACCACAGACATAATATCTGTCCCTGTGAACAAGGATGAACTTTGGATAAGTGGCCTGATTTAGCTGACACATGGCAAAGCTGAATTCAGGAGGATTTTTCATTTATCTTATTTTTTTTTCTCTTCATTTCTAAGAAAAGAAAAAACACTCTCTGTTATAATCAGTAACAGAGAACTACATGTTGCTGTAGACTAGAATCTAAACTGTATATAGAATTATGAGACCGATAAAATATTAGTGCACAGTGTATTTATAGTTTCTCTCATTTCATAACATTTTAAGAAAAAAGATGCTAAAATGGTGTTATTCTTTAAGAAAATGCTATCTTAAGATAGACCTAGAGGCAGCACAGATTTATGCTAACTAAAATTAGTTTGGGGACACACTGTTTTAGCTTGGGATTTTCTGTAATGGTTGAATTGGACTGTAGAGAGTCATGCTGCAGCCATCACAATTGATTCTGGGATGCTCTTGCATGTTGGACTGTGATTTTCTTGTGTTCCCTTTTGTCTGTATGGAACTTTGGAAAACTGAAACACATTAGGCTTGCAGTTTGCGTAATGTAACTTTGGATATGCTTAAAAGGTTAGATCAGTTCCAGATGAGCAAAGCCCTGGTTTCAAATAGTAATGAAGAAACTCATACTCCAACTGGGCATCTTAATAAGATCCCTCTGGTTTTATTTGAATAGAATAAAAAGTTCTTCAAGGTTTGTTTCCCTATATTTTGCAAAAATTTAATTTCTCTCTAGGATCAAGGGATTTATTGAGAGGGGTTAATATGGTTCAATTTTATGTGGGGTGAAAAAATGCAGAACATGTTAGCCTTTGGTAATTGGACTTTACTCTTTTTATATTCTTTGTTTCTCTCTGTATATCAGTCACAATAGGCTAGGTTATGCAGAGTAACAATTCTAAAATCCCAGTAGGTTTGAACAGTACATGTTTATTTAATGATATTCATCAATGTGGAAGCCAGGGAATTCTGCTCATTGTGGTCTCCATTATACATGAACATGTTCTAACATGCAACATAGATTAAAGAAGATTTCTCAGCTGAGTGGAGAGTCCATATAAAGAACTGAGAAAAATGTAAGAAAAATATTTTCCTGATTTATTTCTTGATGTCTTAGAGGAAACATCAAAACACATTAATTGAAACCTCTAAGGAAGAAACATTCTCATGTCATTTATTTCCACACAATTCATAGAAACATTTGCAAATTTTATGAGCAGAAAATTTATATTCTTCCCTTGGTTGATGATTTAGACCTAGTTGTTATTCTGAACTACTTAACAGAATAATTACTGTCAAAGCAGACTTTTTTCACTATGAAATGCTCAAATATCTTTTCTCTACTCTCAAGTAAGAGATGCGTTACTAGAGATGGGTTCAATCCAATATCCAACATGTTAGACAATGAGATTGTTAGTGTAACAAACAGAAGACTTAAAAATCAGCATTCTTTGGCAGTGGGCTGTTGGATTTTTTTTTTTGTTTAACCTCTTTTTGAACTTCACTGTTTCTTTCAAATACTGTAATTCTCTCTTGGAATTCTGTGCAACTAGCTTAGCAAGTTGAACTGGGACCACCTTCTTTTTAAATATGAGATTCCACTGATTTTCATTTCAGTCTAGTTTTATTTGCTTGGAAATTATATTGGTTCTCAGGACCGACATCTCAGTTAGTGATAAAAATATATGTACATTTGTCTCAACTTGTTTCTTGTACATATATCTTTTTGGAAGACTTCATGCATGTGACAAAGTGGGACAGAGGACTTCTAGTTACAACAAAAAACTCAACGAAGTCTCAGGATACTTAGATTCAACATCCTGACAGTCACTTTCTTTGCGTCTTTCTCTTGTTCTCCACTATGGAGACAAAACTTTATGTTTAAAGGTGAAAAGACATTTTTAAATTCCCAATATGTAATAGAGATTGTGTTTTGTTTTAGTCTACTCTTACATTGGTAGAATTAACTTACTGAATTTATGACTGATTTCAAGAAAGGATTTACTCATGGAAACTAGTAATTGCTAGCTAATATGCCTCTTAGAGCAAAGAAAAAATAGATTCAGAATGTCTATCTTACTATTTCAGAAATATTTTACGATATTATCAGTGACATATTTGCAAACTTGGAAGTGGGCTCATTTTGATATGATAAAGTTAGAATGTGGAAAAATCAGTGTCTTTATATTTAGTTGTTTCCAAGGAAATTCAATAAGGGTATTATATTTAGATTTAATTTTCTGTTGAAGAAACAGTTTGTTGCATTTTCAAAATTTTACAAGGCTGACGTAATAAAAAATAATATGCTTTTACTGCTGGTGTTGGAGAAGTATTGGTTAAATTTAGAACCATGTGGGAGGTAAAATCCTGACCACCTGTTATAAGAACAATTGGAGTAAAAACTTTTTGAGTTAGTTTGTATTGGCTAGGTAATAGAAAAAGAAAAATATAACTTAAAATGTAATTCAAATAGAAAGGTATTATTTAAAATGTAAATTGATTTTCAAATAGTAATTGGGTTTTTAAAGGTTCTGTTAGTTCTTCATGTTTCAAAATGCCTTACATCTTGGCCTCGTGAATCCACCTGTGCAGCCTAAGCTATGTGAATTGAGGAGAATCAATCATACTTCTATGTAATAACTTATAATCACGTTTCATCCTCAGGGTAACATATGTGGTTTTATTATTATTCCTGCCACATAGAAAGACAAAACAATGTTCAAAAAGTTAGATTTATGCCTAAAGTCAAACAACAAGTAAATAAAACACCAGTATTTGAATAAATACGTTTCAAGTATTAATACACATGATCCATATTACCTCAGAGATACCCCAGCTTAACCAATTGAGATAAATTTGTCAATTAGGTGAACCATTTTGTCCTAATAATTAACCAGCCTGCTAGAAAAGGCCAACGGGAGAATTCTTTTGACAACTTACTAGTAATGTCTTGTTTTTGTTAAATAGTTAATATTTGTTGAATTTATTACAAGTTTTTCAAATGACAATAAATTTCTAAATATCAACAGATTCTCTAAGGGTTTTCTAATCATCACCTTCTTACACTGACCTTGGAATTAATGCATCATTTGGACCAAGTGGTTGAAATTTTTAATTGAATACTTCATTTTTTTTTTGGACGGAGTCTCACTCTGTTGCCCAGGCTGGAGTGCAGTGGCACAATCTCAGCTCGCTGCAACCTCTGCCCACCAGCTTCAAGTGATTCTCCTGCCTCAGCCTCCCGAGTAGCTGGGACTACAGGTGCATGCCACCACACCCGGCTAATTATTTGTATTTTTAGTAGAGATGGGGTTTCACTGTTTTGGCCAGGATGGTCTCAATTTCCTGACCTCGTGATCTGCCCACCTCGGCCTCCCAAAGTGCTGAGATTATAGGCATGAGCCACCACACCTGGGTGAATAGTTCATTTTTAGTAAGCATAACATGCTCTAAAACTTAGATGCATTTGTCACCAGACTTATTAAAGCCTTTTTAATACCTCCATATACATGCATTAAAATATAATACTTCTGGCTAAAATGTCATCCCTAGAATGTTATTAGAATTGAATATATAAGAATATATAAGAAGTAGCAAAATAAATGAAAGTCTAAGTACACTAATTCAATTGAGTATCAAAGCACATCAAAGTTGTACATTTTTATAGCAGGGTACAGTATGCCAATTTGATGCTACCCATCAGGGAGTCTTGGCAAAGTCCCAGGATAACCAGTCTGGTTAATGTTGCTCTCTGAACAAAAGGGTAAATTCCATCTTTGCTCTTCACTTTTTCTTTAGGCACTGGCATCACCACCTGCCTTTGTAGGAAACATTCCTTCTTTTTAAGAACACCCTTTTACTTACCTGGGTAAATCTGGCAGAGTTGTCAAACAAAAGATCCCCACTTAATCTAACATTGCCTAGACAATTAGAGGCGTCCATCTCCTCTCTGTCCCAGGCATAGCTACTAATCCAGAGGTGGACAGGTGACACAAGCAGCACCAAGTGAGGGCATATCGCTTTCTTGAATAGAGCTTTAAGTCCCTAGAGTAAACCTATAGAAAACCTGTCAAGGATATAAAGGGAAAACATTGGAAATAGAGACAAGTGGAAGGAAGGGGAGATTCAGAGAGAGAAAGATAGAGATTGATGAATGAATTTGTTTTGATTCTGGATCTTGTCATCTTTGAACTCAATAACGATCCTTTTGACCATCAAAGTTAGATTTTTGTCATTTTGAACTAAAAAATATTATGGTTTTCTTCTGTCATAATTATGGAATTTATCTTTATGGCATACAAAACACTGTTGCTACTTTGGAATGGCAATTAGATTTAATTTTAGATTAATATAATTGTGATTGTTATTATCATAGCTAATATTTATACAGCATTTTGCAGCTTTACGTGTATGGTGTCACTCAATCCTTGTGACAGTCCTATCATTTGGAAGGTGTTATAATCTCCATTTTTAGTTGAGGAAAATAAGGCTCAGGGAAGTCAATAAATTCTCCCAGGATTATTAGCTGGGAAGAGTCAAAACTGGGATATAAACACAGGCAGTTTGGATTTTCAAATATATTCTCTAAACCAATGACTAATGCTCTTTTTAGGACAGTCATTGTTGAGAGAGAGCGAGACACACACACACACAGAAAATCTCTTTATTGATATTTCACATGTATGTAATTATTACAAACTTTCTTTAGAGTACTGCTTATTCAACTAATTTCATGGTTTTGTAGACTGTGGATTTGTGCTTGGGATGAAAAAAGGCAAGAAATTATGCACATTCTCTTTTTCATTATAAATACAAGTGTTTCTGGCCGACTTCAGTCCCAGTAAAACAATTTTAAAAATATATTTAGCAAGAAATACAAACTTTTAAGGGCTTTTGCTAAATAGTATGTAGTGATACTTCTCTCTGGAATAGATACCTAGCAGATTTTTTAAACTTCATTTAGTAATGCGTTTCTTTTTTTACATGATGAGCAACAAAACATCTGTGTGTGGGCCTAGATATTTAACTAAAAAAAATTTATATCTGCACCTGAATGGGGAAAGGAAGGAGGAAAAGTAGTTGTAATCAGCACAGTATAGGAAGTTTTTCTCCGCCTGCTAGTTTTCTGTAGAATGCTGGCTGAAATGCTTCATCATTATATAATAGGTCTCAGTAAATAATTACTGAATTAGTGAATGAGTGAATAACCACTCTGCTCTAATGGAGAAAGTTTTAAATATGTAAAAATTAACATTCCCACATAATAATTTAGACCCTTTAGTGAATATTGAGAAGAGTTGCTAAACTGAGGAGCAGTGCAGTATAGCAGTTAGGGGCAGTGACTTTGTAGTTTAACTCCTGGGGCTAAGCAAGAGATCCACTATATTTTTGATTGGTGTATAAAGGCTTCTAACCTCTCTATCTTTCCCTGCTTACTTTGAATAGGCTGATTTTTTTCACTTGATTATTTGAATGCCCCAAAGGAAAAAATTAAAAAACTTGATAAGTATTTATAAAAGTTTGACTCTCAGATTCGTTTAGTGTTTTTTTTTTTTTTTTTTTTTGAGACGAAGTCTCACTCTTTCCCTCAGGCGGGACTGCAGTGGTGCTATCTTGGCTCACTGCAAGCTCCGCCTCCCGGGCTCATGCCATTCTCCTACCTCAGCGTCCCGAGTAGCTGGGACTACAGGCGCCTGCCACTGTGCCTGGCTAATTTTTTTTGTATTTTTAGTAGAGACGAGGTTTCACCGTGTTAGCCAGGATGGTCTCGATCTCCTGACCTCGTGATCCACCCGCCTCGGCCTCCCAAAGTGCTGGTATTACAGGCATGAGCCACCGCGCTCGGCCTAGTGTATTTTTTTTTTTTAACCACCTTTATGCCTAGGCCAAAGTCTTGAGTTCAGGGCAGTAATAAAAGGTATTTATTCTGAAAGTGTTTTCCTACTTGCATTGATTGCTCAAACAACCAGACCTACCAATGAAAGAATGACAAATCTGTTACTGATTTCAAGGCTCATGGAAAGTTGTGTTTTTTTCTTATGCATCCAGCCGAGGGGTTGCGTGGAAAGCTTCAAATAAATGGCCTTGCAATTATAGCAGCTCCTGCCAACCAACAACCTAGAATGACTGTTGGGCCTTCCCCAGGGTCCTACTTTAATAAGCAACCCCTAAAATAGCAGTTTCCAGAAAACTTGCCATTTGTGCAAACAAACAGGACATTAAAAAGCAGGCTGCCCACCTTTTGGTGGTAATCTCTGTGTTAACCACCAGCATTGTTGGGGGCTTGGAGGGATGTTCCAGGAAGCTTCTACTGGTTATTTTTTGCCTTTTTCATTAAAGGACCCCACCCTTAACTCAGATATCTAATTAAGAAACAAGCTAAGTTAAAAAGACCACTTACCAAAAAAAACAAAAAATCTGTCTCCAAATACTCATTTCTGACATTTGGCTGGTTATTTTGAGAATCTTAGTTAAAAAAAATTACATCTTTAAAGAAAGTCTTCATTTACAAGGGTATCTACCTCTCTACACCAGTAAAAGAGGAAAGACTAAGTCACTAGGAACTCTTAAGATGAAAAAGGCATTGGTTTAAAATGGACATAGTAAGCCTTACCTTGTTTAAGATGGTTTTTCCTAGCTATATTATCTTAACTGGGCTTTTATATCCTCTTTTTTGTCTCAACTAATAATGATGTTTAGATCTAAGTTTTATTCTTTTGAGATGTAAATTTTATCTCATTTCACCTAAAGAGTTCAATACTGCTGGAAATATTGTTGTTTGTTCCAGCTGAACCTGATAAGATATTTTAAAAGAATTTAAAGATATTTTAATGATGTTGCCAGAATTTATAAAGGGCTCTATTTAATTGACTTTAAGAAACCTACCACGAAAAATCAAAGCGGGGGGGAGGAGCCAAGATGGCCGAATAGGAACAGCTCCGGTCTACAGCTCCCAGCGCGAGCGACGCAGAAGATGGGTGATTTCTGCATTTCCATCTGAGGTACCGTGTTCATCTCACTAGGGAGTGCCAGACAGTGGGCGCAGGTCAGTGGGTGAGCGCACCGTGCGCCAGCCGAAGCAGGGGCGAGGCATTGCCTCACTCGGGAAGCGCAAGGGGTCAGGGAGTTCCCTTTCCAGGGGTGACAAACGGCACCTGGAAAATCGGGCCACTCCCACCCGAATACTGTGCTTTTCCGACGGGCTTAGGAAACGGTGCCCCAGGAGAGTATAGCCCGCACCTGGCTCAGAGGGTCCTACGCCCACGGAGTCTCGCTGATTGCTAGCACAGCAGTCTGAGATCAAACAGCAAGTCGGCAGCGAGGCTGGGGGAGGGGCGCCCGCCATTGCCCAGGCTCGCTTAGGTAAACAAAGCAGCCTGGAAGCTTGAACTGGGTGGAGCCCACCACAGCTCAAGGAGGCCTGCCTGCCTCTGTAGGCTCCACCTCTGGGGGCAGGGCACAGACAAACAAAAAGACAGCAGTAACCTCTGCAGACTTAAATGTCCCTGTCTGACAGCTTTGAGGAGAGCAGTGGTTCTCCCAGTACGCAGCTGGAGATCTGAGAACGGGCTGACTGCCTCCTCAAGTGGGTCCCTGACCCCTGACCCCCGAGCAGCCTAACTGGGAGGCACCCCCCAGCAGGGGCAGACTGACACCTCACACGGCCGGCCAGGTACTCCAACAGACCTGCAGCTGAGGGTCCTGTCTGTTAGAAGGAAAACTAGCAGAAAGGACATCCACACCAAAAACCCATCTGTACATCACCATCATCAAAGACCAAAAGTAGATAAAACCACAAAGATGGGGAAAAAACAGAGCAGAAAAACTGGAAACTCTAAAATGCAGAGCACCTCTCCTCCTCCAAAGGAACGCAGTTCCTCACCAGCAACGGAACAAAGCTGGACGGAGAATGACTTTGACGAGCTGAGAGAAGAAGGCTTCAGACGATCAAATTACTCCGAGCTACGGGAGGATATTCAAACCAAAGGCAAAGAAGTTGAAAACTTTGAAAAAAATTTAGAAGAATGTATAACTAGAATAACCAATACAGAGAAGTGCTTAAAGGAGCTGATGGAGCTGAAAACCAAGGCTCGAGAACTACGTGAAGAATGCAGAAGCCTCAGGAGCCGATGCGATCAAATGGAAGAAAGGGTATCAGCCCTGGAAGATGAAATGAATGAAATGAAGCGGGAAGGGAAGTTTAAAGAAAAAAGAATAAAAAGAAATGAGCAAAGCCTCCAAGAAATGTGGGACTATGTGAAAAGACCAAATCTACGTCTGATTGGTGTACCTGAAAGTGACGGGGAGAATGGAAACAAGTTGGAAAACATTCTGCAGGATATTATCCAGGAGAACTTCCCCAATCTAGCAAGGCAGGCCAACATTCAGATTCAGGAAATACAGAGAACGCCACAGAGATACTCCTCGAGAAGAGCAACTCCAAGACACATAATTGTCAGATTCACCAAAGTTGAAATGAAGGAAAAAATGTTAAGGGCAGCCAGAGACAAAGGTCGGGTTACCATCAAAGGGAAGCCCATCAGACTAACAGCGGATCTCTCGGCAGAAACCCTACAAGCCAGAAGAGAGTGGGGGCCAATATTCAACATTCTTAAAGAAAAGAATTTTCAACCCAGAATTTCATATCCTGCCAAACTAAGCTTCATAAGTGAAGGAGAAATAAAATACTTTACAGACAAGCAAATGCTAAGAGATTTTGTCACCACCAGGCCTGCCCTAAAAGAGCTCCTGAAGGAAGCGCTAAACATGGAAAGGCACAACCGGTACCAGCCACTGCAAAATCATACCGAATTGTAAAGACCATCGAGACTAGGAAGGGACTGCATCAACTAACGAGCAAAATAACCAGCTAACGTCATAATGACAGGATCAGATTCACACATAACAATATTAACTTTAAATGTAAATGGACTAAATGCTCCAATTAAAAGACACAGACTGGCAAATTGGATAAAGACTCAAGACCCATCAGTGTGCTGTATTCAGGAAACCCATCTCACGTGCAGAGACACACATAGGCTCAAAATAAAAGGATGGAGGAAGATCTACCAAGCAAATGGAAAACAAAAAAAGGCAGGGGTTGCAATCCTAGTCTCTGATAAAACAGACTTTAAACCAACAAAGATCAAAAGAGACAAAGAAGGCCATTACATAATGGTAAAGGGATTAATTCAACAAGAAGAGCTAACTATCCTAAATATATATGCACCCAATACAGGAGCACCCAGATTCATAAAGCAAGTCCTGAGTGACATACAAAGAGACTTAGACTCCCAAACATTAATAATGGGAGACTTTAACACCCCACTGTCAACATTAGACAGATCAACGAGACAGAAAATCAACAAGGATACCCAGGAATTGAACTCAGCTCTGCACCAAGCAGACCTAATAGACATCTACAGAACTCTCCACCCCAAATCAACAGAATATACATTTTTTTCAGCACCACACCACACCTATTCCAAAATTGACCATATACTTGGAAGTAAAGCTCTCCTCAATAAATGTAAAAGAACAGAAATTATAACAAACTATCTCTCAGATCACAGTGCAATCAAGCTAGAACTCAGGATTAAGAATCTCACTCAAAACCGCTCAACTACATGGAAACTGAACAACCTGCTCCTGAATGACTACTGGGTACATAATGAAATGAAGGCAGAAATAAAGATGTTCTTTGAAACCAACGAGAACCAAGACACAACATACCAGAATCTCTGGGATGCATTCAAAGCAGTGTGTAGAGGGAAATTTATAGCACTAAATGCCCACAAGAGAAAGCAGGAAAGATCCAAAATTGACACCCTAACATCACAATTAAAAGAACTAGAAAAGCAAGAGCAAACACATTCAAAAGCTAGCAGAAGGCAAGAAATAACTAAAATCAGAGCAGAACTGAAGGAAATAGAGACACAAAAAACCCTTCAAAAAATAAATGAATCCAGGAGCTGGTTTTTTGAGAGGATCAACAAAATTGATAGACCACTAGCAAGATTAATAAAGAAAAAAAGAGAGAAGAATCAAATAGATGCAATAAAAAATGATAAAGGGGATATCACCACTGATCCCACAGAAATACAAACTACCATCAGAGAATATTACAAACACCTCTACGCAAATAAACTAGAAAATCTAGAAGAAATGGATAAATTCCTCAACACATACACCCTCCCAAGACTAAACCAGGAAGAAGTTGAATCTCTGAATAGACCAATAACAGGATCTGAAATTGTGGCAATAATCAATAGCTTACCAACCAAAAAAAGTCCAGGACCAGATGGGTTCACAGCCGAATTCTACCAGAGGTACAAGGAGGAGCTGGTACCATTCCTTCTGAAACTATTCCAATCAATAGAAAAAGAGGGAATCCTCCCTAACTCATTTTATGAGGCCAGCATCATCCTGATACCAAAGCCTGGCAGAGACACAACAAAAAAAGAGAATTTTAGACCAATATCCTTGATGAACATTGATGCAAAAATCCTCAATAAAATACTGGCAAACAGAATCCAGCAGCACATCAAAAAGCTTATCCACCATGATCAAGTGGGCTTCATCCCTGGGATGCAAGGCTGGTTCAATATACGCAAATCAATAAATGTAATCCAGCATATAAACAGAACCAAAGTCAAAAACCACATGATTATCTCAATAGATGCAGAAAAGGCCTTTGACAAAATTCAACAACCCTTCATGCTAAAAACTCTCAATAAATTAGGTATTGATGGGACGTATCTCAAAATAATAAGAGCTATTTATGACAAACCCACAGCCAATATCATACTGAATGGGCAAAAACTGGAAGCATTCCCTTTGAAAACTGGCACAAGACAGGGATGCCCTCTCTCACCACTTCTATTCAACATAGTGTTGGAAGTTCTGGCCAGGGCAATTAGGCAAGAGAAGGAAATCAAGGGTATTCAATTAGGAAAAGAGGAAGTCAAATTGTCCCTGTTTGCAGATGACATGATAGTATATCTAGAAAACCCCATTGTCTCAGCCCAAAATCTCCTTAAGCTGATAAGCAACTTCAGCAAAGTCTCAGGATACAAAATCAATGTACAAAAATCACAAGCATTCTTATACATCAATAACAGACAAACAGAGAGCCAAATCATGAGTGAACTCCCATTCACAATTGCTTCAAAGAGAATAAAATACCTAGGAATCCAACTTACAAGGGATGTGAAGGACCTCTTCAAGGAGAACTACAAACCACTGCTCAAGGAAATAAAAGAGGATACAAACAAATGGAAGAACATTCCATGCTCATGGGTAGGAAGAATCAATATCATGAAAATGGCCATCCTTCCCAAGGTAATTTACAGATTCAATGCCATCCCCATCAAGTTACCAATGACTTTCTTCACAGAATTGGAAAAAACTACTTTAAAGTTCATATGGAACCAAAAAAGAGCCCGCATCGCCAAGTCAATCCTAAGCCAAAAGAACAAAGCTGGAGGCATCACGCTACCTGACTTCAAACTATACTACAAGGCTACAGTAACCAAAACAGCATGGTACTGGTACCAAAACAGAGATATAGATCAATGGAACAGAACAGAGCCCTCAGAAATAACGCCACATATCTACAACTATCTGATCTTTGACAAACCTGAGAAAAACAAGCAATGGGGAAAGGATTCCCTATTTAATAAATGGTGCTGGGAAAACTGGCTAGCAATATGTAGAAAGCTGAAACTGGATCCCTTCCTTACACCTTATACAAAAATTAATTCAAGATGGATTAAAGACTTAAATGTTAGACCTAAAACCATAAAAACCCTAGAAGAAAACCTAGGCAATACCATTCAGGACATAGGCATGGGCAAGGACTTCATGTCTAAAACTCCAAAAGCAATGGCAACAAAAGCCAAAATTGACAAATGGGATCTAATTAAACTAAAGAGCTTCTGCACAGCAAAGGAAACTACCATCAGAGTGAACAGGCAACCTACAAAATGGGAGAAAATTTTCGCAACCTACTCATCTGACAAAGGGCTAGTATCCAGAATCTACAATGAACTCCAACAAATTTACAAGAAAAAAACAAACAACCCCATCAAAAAGTGGGCAAAGGACATGAACAGACACTTCTCAAAAGAAGACATTTATGCAGCCAAAAAACACATGAAAAAATGCTCACCATCACTGGCCATCAGAGAAATGCAAATCAAAACCACAATGAGATACCATCTCACACCAGTTAGAATGGCAATCATTAAAAAGTCAGGAAACAACAGGTGCTGGAGAGGATGTGGAGAAATAGGAACACTTTTACACTGTTGGTGGGACTGTAAACTAGTTCAACCCTTGTGGAAGTCAGTGTGGCGATTCCTCAGGGATCTAGAACTAGAAATTCCATTTGACCCAGCCATCCCATTACTGGGTATATACCCAAAGGACTATAAATCATGCTGCTATAAAGACACATGCACACGTATGTTTATTGCGGCATTATTCACAATAGCAAAGACTTGGAAGCAACCCAAATGTCCAACAATGATAGACTGGATTAAGAAAATGTGGCACATATACACCATGGAATACTATGCAGCCATAAAAAATGACGAGTTCACGTCCTTTGTAGGGACATGGATGAAATTGGAAATCATCATTCTCAGTAAACTATCGCAAGAACAAAAAACCAAACACCGCATATTCTCACTCATAGGTGGGAATTGAACAATGAGAACACATGGACACAGGAAGGGGAACATCACACTTCGGGGACTGTTGTGGGGTGGGGGGAGGGGGGAGGGATAGCATTGGGAGATATACCTAATGCTAGATGACGAGTTGGTGGGTGCAGCGCACCAGCATGGCACATGTATACATATGTAACTTACCTGCACGTTGTGCACATGTACCATAGAGCCTAAAGTATAATAATAATAATAATAATAATAATAATAAAAAAATAAATAAAAAAAAAAAAAAAAAAAAATCAAAGCGGGACAAGGGGATAAGGGGGCCATTTCCATTACCTGTCATCCATTCTTTGATAAGAACAACGAACAATAGACCTTTTCTCAATCTTATGTAAACTATAGCACAATCACAATTTTAAGGCAAAGTCCTTAGCTTTACCGTTTCCAACAACGTTGCTTATCTTAAGCTCTTTCTATATAGAAATTCCGGTGTTGCCACTAAAAAGAAGACATTCAATTCAACAGAATAGTGCGCAAAGAACATAAGTAGGCAATATAAAACAACCACATAAAGATATATTCAACCCCAGTCATCGTTACAGAAAGTTATATTAAGATAATAATGTGATATCATTTCCCATCTATCAAATGAGTAAAGATTTAAAAGACTGAAGTTACCCTTTGTTAGAGAAAGTTAGGCAAATGGGCAGTCTTATTTATTATTGGTGGGAGTGTAAACTGGTACAACTTTAGGGCTGCATTTAATATATATATATACAAAAATATATACGGGTGTGTGTGTGTGAGTGTGTGTGTGTATATATATATATATATATATATATATATATATATATATATCCTTTACCCAGCAATTCCACTTTAAGAAATTTATCTTATAGATATACTTGTATATACATACTATAGTATATATACATACTATAATGTATCTTATAGATATACTTGCATATACAAGTACACAAAGACTACATATGTATGTATACATTATATGTGTGTGTGTATGTGTATATTTTTTTGATATAAACAGCTGTTTATTAATGAGTAAAAAAAAAAAAAAAAAAAAAAAAAAAAAAAAAAAAAGAAACCTACCACAAGTGTTTAAATCAAGTATTTTATCAAAAAAATATAAACTAACTGAAATGTCCTTTAGTTCACGTGATCTGAGATACTCTTTGGCAAGTAAATCTAGTGTGAAAATTTATAAACTAAGAATGCCTTCAGAATTGTTGGCATTAAATGTAGTGCAGACACCTTTGCTGGGTTTGATGGCTAGACAGGTTTGTGTTGTCTTTATGAAATGTTTAAAGCAATAAAAACTATGTTTAACCTTGAACTTTTTCTTTGCTTCTGTCCTGGGCTTTAGGTTTTTTTGCTCTTTTAAGAGAAAAATATTGAAATTTGTTTGATTTATTAAACTGCAGTTACAGGACTAGGTCCTAAATTATTCTAGTTTCCCACAATATCTGGCTGCAACTCTCCCAGCAGGAATAATAATTGCTTTGTTCCTAAAATGCTATAAGCTGAAGCTGGATGACTTCATGCAAATTTCAAAGGAAAACATTGTGCCTCGTGTTGGCTACGCAAAAATTCACCAAGCCACCTGATGCCATAACCATAGACATTCAAACTGCAAACCAGGACAAGAGGTTGACAGCTTCAGGCTATAGACAGCTTTTCCCAAGACATTAGTACAAGACTTCTATCATGAAACTCTTACCCCTCTTATTTTTGCCTTGCTTATGCCTACTTCTTTTTCTTCTTTCTTTCTGTTTCTCTTTTTTCTTTCTTTCTTTCTTTATACCAAAAATAATGTTGTAATTAGCATTTCACAAACAGATTCTGCAGGTAACTTGACAAAATGCCTAAGCCAAATCTTTCTGTTAAAGGGAGCCTTTAGTCTACCTAATAAGTAACTTAAACATATCCCTCACACAACTTTTTGTTCAAATTGTACTAATGATCCCTTTTCACAGAGTTAGCAGTATCTGCTTTAATTTAATTTAGTTATAGGGTACTAACTAATATAATTGCTACCTACTAGCTGAGCAAAGATGTATCTGTACCACCGCTAATACCATATACTGTAGCTAGATAAATTCCTCTGAGGAAATTGAGACCCAATTGCATAAAATAAGAAAACAGACTTGGTGACTATGATAGGTCTCACTCAGTCCCCAGTGGTCTTTTAATTTGTTGGTTGTTTGGGCTCTTGACTCAGAATCATTGTGGATTTGTTATATTCCTTTTGGTTTTGCTTTGTATTATTTTCTTTAAATTTTGTACCTTTTGCATGTCAAATTTCTGCAGAAATACAACACCTAGCAGAATAATGCTAGCCCAACATGTCAAAATAATAACCAACAACTATGAAGCTGACAAAATTCAATTTAACAATGAACTCCAGGCATATTTAACAAGAGCCACTACTTGCAAACCTTCTTGCTCAAAGGTTCTTGACACTGACTCATAATTGCTGGCTATTTCCCCAGCATATGACCAGACCAATAAGGAAGGTCTATCCTGGCATTGAGAGACAGTAAAAACCTAACTGCAGGTTAATTGATCAGTGATACCTTCAGAGAAAGATACCTTCAGTGGGAAATGTAAAAGTCACTGATGGCAAGATGCAATGGCTTACACTAGACCCAAACAAAGTAAGCCAGGAGTCATGAAAGAGGGGAGGGGATCTCATATTCCTATGTCTGATATAAAAAGTATCACAAGAACCGTCTGAAAACTCGTAAGAAATTACCACATGTTCTGCATGTTCTACACATCCTGCTCATTCTGAAGGTCCTACACATATGTCTGTAACAGGGCTTATCACAAGAAATCTCTCAAAATTGTAGTGTTCCAGATAAGCCACTCCTACAAATACACTTGCCTAGCAATGGCTGTCTCTGCCAATGAGTTAGCAATGGCTCCTTCAACAAGCCTATGTGACCAGTGATTTTTGTTTCAGAATAGCTTATATGGACCTCTCCTCTTTGTCTTTAAAAGTTTCCCCTTATCCTAATAGCTCCAGATATGCCTATGATTCATCATAGCATACATATCCTGGATTCCAATCTCCTACATATTCCCGAATAAACTTTTTGGGGAGAGCCTGTCTCTCTTGTTATTTTAGGTTATCTCCAAATTAATATATAAAATCAGATTTTCAGTAATAATTCCAACAGGTTTAGTTTAATAGAATTTGATAAGCTTATTCTGAAATTTCTGTAGAAATTCAAAGAACCTAGAATTCTTAAAAAAGAGAAAAAAACTAGAAGACTCCCATTAGCTGATTTCAGGAATTACCATTAAGCCAGAATAATCAATACAACACAGTACTGGGACAAGGAATGACAAATAGATCAGTGGAACAGAAGAGCTTAAAAGAGCTCCACTCACACAGTCATTTAATTTTCAACAAGGGAGCTGAATAATTCCAATGGAGAAATAAAACTTGTCAACAGAGTGATGAAATGTTGACAAGAATTAAAATGAATCTCAACCTCTACTTCACATCATACAATCCTAGTGTTAGAAAAATGGAGCTTTACAGATAAGATAAAGTAATTGTTTCAATAAATGCCAATTCCTTTTTTTCCTCTGAATAGTTATAAAGAGGAATGAGAGATAAGAATCTATTTCAGATGGTAAATTTTGGAATAGAGGTGCCTAAGAGGAGATTCTGCTCTACTTGTTAAGAGAAGATGCAATTATGTAAGAGATTGAGCTGTGCTCAGATTTTCTACTATTCACAAGTTATTGACACAGTCATGAGTCAACCCTATTATCTTTACCAGGATATTAAAGACACGGGCTCTGTTGATCACGTTTACTCCTTTTATGGTTTTTGTTTGTTTGTTTGTTTTGGTTTTTTTTGTTTGTTTGTTTTTGTTTTGCCATCAGATCTAACAATTCTTTGCTTAGTCCTAGGTTAAGATGCCTGTGCACTAGCCAGGCTGAATTGAAATCTGAGGGTGGGGCTCAGAACCTGACCTGGTAAATAAGAGTCTGAGGTAACTTTTAGATACACCAGAGTTTGAGGACATAGCTAAGTGGCACCAGAGAAAAATGGGGAGATGCTGACATAAACAAGGCAAGCTCAGTCCTAGGACAATCTAGAAAACTGTCCTTAAATCTGGGGCTAGGCTTCAGTCAGCTAACTTCTGGCTTTCTTTTTCTTGGCTGCTCCCTGAATTCTTTTATTGTTTAGGAGAGAAAGTTGGGCTGAAACAGAAAGGCCTCAAGCCCCAAATTGTTCAAAGGCTTGCCAAATGAAATGCTATCTCACAAGGAGAAAAGTTACCAAAGGAGAGTGCCAGGAAACATTAAAACCCTTTCTACATTCCCATGGCCCCAAAGGCCTCTTTTCAAGCATGTAGCTCTCAAGCTAGAACCAAGGAGAGAGGGAGACCTCCAGCCTCCCTTTCTCTAGTGGAGCATGAGTATATACATCTTCCTCCCTGAAAAGGTGCGGGAGAAACAACGTGGGACTTACAGAGACTAATAAGGTAGGAAAAAATGTGGAATTTTGGTTTTCCAGTTGAGATCAAGTCTGAAAAGAAACAAGTGGATTCAGCTAGGATAACTAGATCTCGAGGGTCAGACTGTTGAGTGAAGTTGTTTAAATATCATCCAAGGGTGAGATTGGTCTGTTGCTGAGGGTTGTTGTAACCCAGAGGAAATCAAGTCTTCTAAAACTGAGTCAGAATCAGAAACTTCTAGCTGGAGTTTGAGTGCATGAATGGAAAAAAGAGCTCGATGAGAAAATCTCCCAAAACTATTATGAGAAAACGTTATTTTTTAGAAAACAAATGTGTACGTTCTTAGAAAAACCCAGTATTGGCAATACTGTCAGTTACCTTTGATTCTTACAACATTCAATCATTTAAATAGTTTTCTTTTTCAGTAAGTCCTATGATTCATTTACCCATGCTATTAAATGAAAAAATTGCAAGACCAAGCTTCAAATACAAAACAGTAAATCATAGGATCATGAAAAAAGAGTATTTGCTATGTGATGGGCATGGCTGGCTTTTAGTTCTTTGCTTTGATTCCAACTCAGGATTGTGGCAATCATAATCACGGCAATATAATTATGGCTACCTAGCCATTTAGCCTACTTAGCAGTCAGGGAAAGGGTAATCACCCAAGGCATCAATTACTACTGAGATCATTAGCTATACGTGGCTCATATGAAATGTACCACAAACTTCTTTGGAAGAGGATGCAATAAGAAAAATACCGGCAGTCATGATGGTTAGGAATAATCATCACAATTCACAAAAGTATTTAAATGCCACATTATGAAAAAATGAATCCTTTCCAGCATCCTATGTTAGGTCTCTAGCCAGAGAAACGCTATGGTTTAAAGTAACTATAAAGTAACTATAACAAAGTAACTATATGTTACTTATGTATTAGTTATTTAAAGTTAAACTAACTTTAAACTATGGTTTAAAGTAACTATAAAGTAGCTATATCAAAGAAGTTGTGTGGGTTTCGATTATAACCCATAATTGTTTGTCAGCTTCTTCTGACAGAATCTTTATTTCAGAATGCCTGTTCCCTAGAAAAAAAACACATAGGAGGAGGTGAAATTCTAATTGATTTTCACTTGTAACTCACGTCTGATTTGATTACAATAGGCACTGTAAGACAGACTTTCTAGTTGTCATGGAATTTTATTTAATCAGGAGTTGTTTGAAACAAGTGGGCTGAAAGTATGAGCTCTGTGTGTGTGTGTGTGTAAATATGTACAAGTATTTCATTACAACTGTACTATATTCCAAATGAGACTTAACCTCTCTTTTTATCATTTTTATTTGCCATTTTATTTGCTAACAATGTTTGCTGGTGTCTACAGTAATGAGCTAATTTGTTTCAGAAAAAATAATTAAAAACACATAAAAAGTGTATTGATATTCCAAGTTAAAATGCCTTCTGAATTGAGGCTAAACTTATATTGTTTCTAGTACATGAAAGTGGTGAAAACAAAACAAATCTAAAAACAGTAATTGTAAATATCTCTGAAATTCTGATATCAAAATATTTATAAGCCTATTTTTGTTAAATATATTTGTTGGTAGCTTTTACATAATTTATTAAAATATTAATACAATTATATTACTGATAATAGTATTGAACTAAATGTTGCAATGTATGTTATAACAATATGAAGCTTTGAGTATTGTAGGCTGGGGCTGAATACCAGCTCAGTCTAAAGCAGAGAACGAAAGAGAGAGACTTCAATGAATCCACCTGTAATGGGTGAATCCAAAAAGAATAACCAGTGTTTAAAAGACAGGAAATACAGATGGAACACAGACATGTTCAGTCTAAATAGTGGGAATAGCATCTAGCAATAGTCCTCAACTTGAGATTCACATAGATCTGATTTAAGAGCTTTTTTTTTTAAATACCATGGAAACTATGCAGCCATAAAAAGAATAAGATCATGTCCTTTGCAGAGACATGGATGGAGCTAGAGGCTATTATCCTTAGAAAACTAACAAGAAGAACAGAAAACCAAATACTACATGTTCTTACTTACAAGTGGGAGCTAAATGATAAGAACATGTGGACACTCAAAGGGGAACAACACACACTGGGGCCTTTCAGGGAGTGGAGGGTAGAAAGAGGAAGAGGATCAGGAAAAAAAAAAAAAAAAACTGATGGGTACTAGGCTTAATACGTGACTGGGGAAATAATCTGTATAACAAACCCCCATGACACAGGTTTACCTATGTAACAAACCTGTACTTGTACCCCTGAACTTAAAAGTTATAAAGAAATAATAAGAATATACAGATTCCTTGGGCTCCACCACAGACAGAATAAATTAGAGTCTCTGTCATGAAGCTTTGGATTGTTATTGTTTTTTAAGTTTATTTTGAGGTAATGGTAGATTAACATGCAGTTGTCAGATATAATACATAGAAATTTCATATACCCTTCACCCAGTTTCTGTCATTTGTAACATCTTGCATAACTAGAGTATAACCAGGAAATTGTCATTCATAAAATTTATATATTATATCCTTATTCACACCATTCCAATTTTACATGCACTCGTGTGTTTGTGTGCATTTACATGTGTAGATTTGTGTGACATCCACCATGGTCAAGATACAGAACAGTTCATCACAAAGATCCCTTATGTTAGCCTTTTGTAGTCATAGCCACCTCCTTTCTTCCCCTGGAGACCCTTGGCAGCTACCAATCTGTTCCCGAGCTCTCTAATCATGCCATTTCAAGAATGCGATATAAATGGTATCATAATGTATGTAAACTTTTGAGATTGGATTTTTTCACTCAGCATAGCTTACTGGAGATTTATCCGAGTTGTGTGTATCAATAGTTTGTTCCTTTTTATTGGTGAGTAGTAGTCCGTGGTACAAATGCACCACAATATGTTTAATTATTCCCCCATCAAAGAACATCTGGGATTTTTTGTTTTGGATTATCACAAGCAAAGCTGCTATGATCATTTGTGCACAGACTTTTGTGTGAATGTTTCCATTTCTAATGAAATAAATTGCACAAGTGTGTAATTGCTGGTAGTTGCATGTTTAGGTTTATAAGAAACTACCAAATTGTTTTTCAGTTTGGCTGTACCATATTACATTCCCACCAGCAATGTACAGTTGATCAAGTTTCTCTGCATTCTTTCCGGCATTTAGTGTTGTCACTATTAATTATTTTAGCCATTTTGATAGGTGTGTAGTGATATCTCATTGTGTTTCAATTTGCATTTTCCTAATGGCTAAAAATACTGTATTTATTTCTTTCTTCCTTCCTTCCTTCCTTCCTTCCCTCCCTTCCTTCCTTCCTTCCTTTCTTTCTTTCTTTTTTCTTTTCTGTCTTTTTTTTTTGTGATGGGGTCTCACTCTGTCGCCCAAGGCTGGAGCGCAGTGGTGGGATCTTGGTTCACTGAACCTCCACCTCCCAGGTTCAAACATTCTCTTACCTCAACCTCCTGAGTAGCTGGGATTACAAGTGTGTGCTACTACACCCGGCTAATTTTTTTGTATTTGTAGTAGATATGGGGAGACAGGGTTTTGCCATGTTTGCTAGGCTGATCTGGAACTCCTGGCTTCAAGTGCTGCCTTGGCCTCCCAAAATGCTAGGATTATAGGTGTGAGCCACCACTCCTGGCCACACCAGGATATTTTCTGAAAACAGAAAATATTCTGTTTTCATGTGCTTATTTGCCATCCCTTCAGAGAAATGTCTGTTCACATTTTCGAATTGTATTCTCTTCTTTTTACTGTTGAGTTCTCAGAGTTCTTTATTTATTCTAGATACAATTCCCTATTGTATTTGTAGTTTGCAAATATTTCCTCCCAGCTGATGTCTTTTCAACCTGTTGAAAGGATCATCTATAGAATGAAATTTTATAATTTTGATGAAGTTCAGTTTATTAGATTTTCCTTTTACAGATCATGTTTTTGTATCAAGTCTAATAACTCTTTGCTTATTCCTAGGTCCTAGAGTTATTCCTCTTTTTCTTCCAACGGTTTTATGATTTTTATGATTCACTTTGACATAATGTGAGTATGCAGTGTGAAGTTGAGGTCAGGGGTCATTTTTGTGGCTTGTGGATATCCAATTGCTTCAGTATCATTTGTTGAAAAGGCTGTCTTTCCTCCATTGACTTGCTTTTGCACCTTTGCCAAGAATATGCTCTAAAACATGTTGGACGTATTTGTGTGGCTCTCTTTCTGGCCTGTGCTGGTCTCACAAAATGAATTTGGAAGTGTTTCCTTCTCTTGTATTTTTTGGAAGAGTTTAAGAAGTATTGGTATTAATTATTCTTGGAATGTTTAGTAGAATTTGTCCATAAAGCTGTCCTGTCCTGGGCTTTTCTTTTTTGGGAAGTTTTTGATTACTGATTTAATATCCTTATTTGTTTTTGTTGTATGAAGGCTTTCTATTTATTATTGACTTCGTTTTTGTAGGTGTTGGTAGACACATAATAATGGTTCATATTTATGGGGCACAGTGAAATGTTACATCTATACATTCTGTGATGATCAAATCAAGGTAATTGGAATATCCATCACTTCAAAGAGTTGTCATTTCTTTGTAGTGAAAGACCCAAACTTCTCTTTTCTAGCTATTTTGAAATATACATTACTTTAACTATAGTCACCCTACTGTGCAATAGAGTACCAGAACTTCTTTTTTTTTTCCTAACTGTAATATTTTACCTATTGATCAACCTGTCCCCATTGCCTCCTCCTCTTTCCCATCAACAGCTTCTGGTAACCACTATTCTCTCTCTACTGCTGTGATACCAACATTTTTTAGATTCCACACATGAGTGAAATCATCCTTCTGCACTTGGCTTGGGTTTACTTAACATAAAGTGCTCTAGGTTCATCCATGTTGTTGCAAATGACAGGATTTTGTTATTTTATGTGGCTGAATGTATATATATTCATTGCATATATATGTGCTATATATGCAAGGTATTGCATTGTATATATATATCACACTTTTTTTATTCATTCATCTATTAATGGGCATTTAGATTGATTTTGTATCTTGGCTAATAGTGAAGAGTTCTGCAGTAAACGTGAGAGTGTGGATATATCTTTGACATACTGATCTTATTTCTTTAGATGTATCCCCAGTAGTGGGATTGTTGGATCATGTGGTAGTTCTATTTTTAATTTTTGAGGAAACTCCATACTATTGTCCATAATGGATGTAATAATTTACATGGTGGTCAGCAGTGTATAAAAGTTCCCCTTTGTCCACACCCTCACCAGCAATTGTTATTTTTTGTCTTATTGATGATAGCCATTCTAACTGGGGTGACATATCTCACTGTGGTTGTGATTTACACATTTCTGATTAGTGATGTTAAGCATTTTCAAATATACCTGTTGGCTATTCATATGTTATATTTTTGATAAATGTCTATTCAGATTGTCTGCCCATTCTTTAATTGGATTATTTGTTCTTTTGCTATTGAGTTGTTTGTTTCTGATATATTCTGGTTAGTAGACATCTGTCAGATGCATAGCTTGTGAATATTTTCTCCCTTTCTATAGGTTGTTTCTTTACTTAGTTATTTTTATTGTCCAGAAACTATTTGGTTTGATGTAAATACAATTTGACTGTTTTTACTTTTGTTGCCTATAATTTTGAGGTCTTATTAAAAAGAAAAAAAAAAAAACCCTTGCTCACACCAATGTCATGAAGCATTTCCCTTGTTTTCTTCTAGTCTGTTTCCTTCATAGATTCAGGTCTACATGTAGTCTTTATCTTGAGTCAATTTTTGTAAGTAGAGAGAGATAGGTGTCTAGTTTCATTCTTAGCATGTGGACATTCAGTTTTCCCATCACCATTTATGAAAAAGACTGCCCTTTCCCCATTGTATGTTCTTGGTGCCTTTGTTGAAAGTTAGTTGGTTATAAATGAGTGAATTTATTTCCAGTTTCCCTTCTCTGTTCCATTGGTCTATGTGTCTGTCTTTATGACAATACCTTGCTGCTTGGTTTACTATTGCTTTGTAGTATACTTTTAAGTCAAGTAGTGAATGTAATGCCTGTAGCTTTGTTCCTTTTTGATCAAGACTGTTTTGACTATCTGGGTCTTTAGTGGTTCCATAAAAATTTGTGGATTGTTTTTTTCTATTTCTGTGAAGAATGTCATTGGTATTTTGATAGAGATTGCATTGAATCATAGGCTACTTTGGTTAGTATGGACATGTTATGAATATTAATTCTTCCAATAGATAAAAAAAGGATATCTTTTCACTTATTAGTGTTCTCAATTTCTTTTATCAATGTTTCACAGTTTTTAGTGTGGAGATCATTTACCTCCTTGGTTAAATTTACTCCTAGGCATTTTTTTGTAGGCATTATAAATGGAATTTCTCGCTTCATTTCATTTTCAGAGTTTGCTGTTGGCATATAGAAATGCCATAAATGTTCGTATGTTGATTTCGTATGCTGCAACTTGACTAGACTTATTAGTTCTAACATTTTTTGGTGGATCTGTAGGGTTTTCTAGATATAATATCACATTATCTGAAAACATAAAATTTGACTTTCCCCTTTCCTATTTGGATGTCCTTTTATTGCTTTCTCTGGTGTAACTGCTCTAGCTAGGACTTCCAGTACTATAGTGAATAGAAGTGGTCAAAGTGGGCATCTTGTCTAGTTCCAGATTTTAGAGAAAAAGCTTTCAACTTTTCCCCATTCAATATAATGTTAGATATGGGTTTGTCATGTATGGCGTTTATTATGTAGTGGTATGTTCCTTCTACAACTAATTTGTTTAGAGTTTTTATCACAAAGGGACCTAGAAGTTTATGGAATGTTTTTACTGTGTCTATTGATACAATCATCTGGCTTTGTCCTTCATTCTGTTAATGCGATATATCATGTTTATGAATTTTGTTTATTGAACCATTCTTGAACCTCATGGTGAATAATCTTTCTGATATGCTGTTGGATTCAAGTTGCTAGTATTTTATTGAGGAGTTTTGCATCTATGTTCATTAGGGATATTGGCCTATAGTTTTCATTTTTTGTTGTGTCCTTGTCTGGTTTTGGTATTGGAGTAGTGCTGGCCTCATTGAATGAGTTTGGAAGAATTCACTTATTCACTTCAATTCATTTTCTTTTCTTTTCTTTTTTTTTTTTTTTGGAATAGCTTGAGAAGAATTGACATTAGTTCTTTAAATGTTTTTAGAATTTTGCAATTCTAAAATTCTGGGCTTTTCTTTGATGGGAGACTTTTTATTACTCAATCTTTTTACTTATTATTGGTCTCTTTGGGTGGGTGTTCTATTTTTTCCTCATTCAATCATGGTAGGTTGTATGTGTTCAGGAATTTACCAATTTATTTTAAGTTTCCTAATTTTTTGGCAGACAAGTGTTCATATTAGTCTCTAGTGATCCTTTGTGTTTTGGTATTTACAGTTGTAATGTGTTCTTTTTCATCTGAATTTATTTGAGTCATCTCTTTATTTCTTAAAGGTTTGTCAATTTTGTTTATATTTTTAAAAACCTAAGTCTTCATTTTATTGCTCTTTTGTACCATTACAGTCTCTATTTTCTTTATTTCTGCTATAATCTATTATTACTAATTTTCTTCTACTAATTTTGGACATTTGTCTAATGTCTTGAGGTGTAACATTAGGTAGTTTATTTAAGATATTTCTCATTTGTTGATGCTATAAACTTTCCCATTAGCACTGCTTTTGCTATATCTCATAGGTTTGAGTATGCTGTGTTTCTATTTTCATTTGTCTCGATACATTTTTATATTTTCTTTTAAATGCCATCATTGATCCTTTGCATTTTCTGGAGTATATCACTCAATTCCATATATTTTAGTTTCCAAAGTACCCCCTCTAGTTTAATTCCATTATGTTCAGAAAACATATTTGATATCTTTATCTTTTTTAATTTGCTAAGACTTGATTTGTGGCCTAATGTACAATCTATTCTGCAGAATGTTCCATGGGTAGTTAAGAAGAATGTGTATTCTGAAGCTGTTGGATAGAAGGTCCTGTGAATAACTTTTAGGTCCCTTTATTCTAGAGTGAAGTTTTACCCTGATGTTTCATTCGTGATTTTTTTGTCTAGATGATCCGTTCATTGCTGAAGTTGTGGTGTTGAAGGCCTCATCTGTTACTGTATTGCAGTCTTTCTCTTCCTTTAATACTATTAATACTTGCTTTATAGATTTATGTGCTCCGATGTTGGGTACACATACATTCATAATTGTTATATCCTTTTGCTCTGTTGATCCTTTTATTATGTAATGGCCTTCATTATCCCTTTTGACAGTTTTTGCTTAAAGTCTATCTTATCTGATACAAGTACAGCTATTCCTGCTCTTTTTTTTTGGTTTGTATTTGTATGGAATAATTTTTCCATCCCTTCACTTTTAGTATACATATGTTTTCATATGAAATGAGTTTCTTGTAGTCAGCATACAGCTGGGACATTTCTAAATTCATTTTGCCACTCTGTCTTTTAATTAGATAATTCAGTCCTTTTACATTCAAGGTTATTGTTGATAGGTGAGTTTTTATTGATGCGATTTTGTTACCTGCCTTCTAGTCACTTTGTAGATCCTTTTTTCCTCTCATATAGTCTTCCTTTGTGATTAAGTGATTTCCTCTAGTGGTATGTTTTGATTCTTTCCTTTTTATGTTTAGCGTGTTACAGATTTTTGTCTTGTGGATACCACAAGGCTCACAAAAACATTCTGTAATTATAGTAAGTTATTTTAGACTGGAAAAACTTGTGTGATTGCAAAGAAAGAAAGACAACTGAGAAAACTACACTTTAACTCCACTCTCCCCTACATTTTGATTTTTCAATGTCACAATTTATACTTCTTATATTGCTTATCTCCAACAGATTGTAGTAATTGTATTTAATAGTTTTGTTTTCCATTCTTCATACCAGAGAGAACCACTTACCTGGAGTGCAAAGCTCCCAGAAAGGCACTTTTGTCTTTGGATGGTTGCCAAATCATTGGTTCTGTAGGCGGATGAGGGTTAGAGACCTCCTATCTAATAGCTTGCTGACATTACAACCAGCATTGGTATTTTTTTAAAAGCTCCCTAATTGTCATAATGTGTAGCCACAGCTGACCTAGAGATTCATTTTTGTGAGTGACAGAATACATATCCTCAGTAGAGTTTCTCCAAGATTGTATTAGTTAAGTCATTTATAGAAAGACATAAACATGGGGTGTAGGAGTAGATGAGCAAGGTCTAGTTTCCTGAAAGATTGAAATTCATAGATGAAAAATGTGGTTAGGGGACCAGTCAAACCAGTCAGTGCTCAGAACTTCCTAGGTCCTAAAAGAGAATGAAACATATATATACATATAAAAAATAATGCATATTGTTTTGCAGGGTATTCTTTTAAATCAACAATATAACATGGGACCCTTCCCATTTTGGTAAAAGAAGTCTACCTCATTCTATTTAGAATGTAGAAAATATTACATGGCATAGATAATAAAAATATAATTATTAGCTCTGTTGTTTCTGGATGTTTATAATACCTTTATAATAAGAATATATTATATGTGTATGTTGGTATTTGTATTTATGTGAAACAAATTTAAGTGGCTTATGCAAGTGCCAGTGCCCACCAGAGGTCTTTTTTATTATAAATTGACAATTTATAATTGCATAAATTTATGAGGTACAAAGTCATGTTATGCTTCATGAAAACAACATGGAATAATTAAATCAAGCTAGTTAACATAGTAATCATGTCGAATACCTAAAATTTTTTGTGGTAATGAAAACATTTGGGCTGGACGTGGTGGTCATGTCTGTAATCTCAGCACTTTGGGAGGCTGAGGCGGGCAGATCATGAGGTCAGGAGATCGAGACCATCCTGGCTAACACAGTGAAACCCCGTCTCTACTAAAGATAGAAAAAATTAGCCAGGCATGGTGGCAGGTGCCTGTAGTCCCAGCTACTCAGAAGGCTGAGGCAGGAGAATGGTGTGAACCTGGGAGGCGGAGCTTGCAGTGAGCTGAGATCACACCACTGCACTCCAGCCTGGGCAACGAGCGAGAGTCCGTCTAAAAAAAAAAAAAAAATTGAAATTTACCCTCTTAGCAATTTTGAAATGTACAATATTCTATTAACTATATTTTTACCATGTTGTGTAATAGAACTAAAAACAGTTTTTCTTGTGTCTGATTGAAATTTTATGCTTTTTGACCATCATCTCCTCATTCCCTCATCCTATAACCACAATTCTACTCCCTGCTTCTATTAATTTGATTGTTTTAGATTCCACCTATACGTGAAAACACGATTATTTGTCTTTCTGTACCTGGCTTATTTCACTTAGCATAATATTTTCTAATTGTAGCTATGTTGCCACAAGTTGTGGAATTTTCTTCTTTTTAAGGCTGCATAGTATTCCATTGTGTGTATATCTATATATCTATATATCTATATATCTATATATATATCTATATATCTATATATCTATATATATATCTATATATCTATATATATATCTATATATATATCTATATATCTATATATATCTATATATCTATATATCTATATATCTATATATATCTATATATCTATATATCTATATATATATCTATATATATCTCTATATATATCTATATATCTATATATATATCTACATATATATCTATATATCTATATATCTATCTATATATCTATCTATCTGTCTATCTATATATCTATCTATCTATATATCTATATATCTATATATATATCTCTATATCTATATCTATCTATCTATCTATCTATATATCTATATATCTATCTATATATCTATATATCTATATATCTATCTATATATCTATCTATATATCTATATATCTATCTATATATCTATATATATATCTATATATATACTTTTCTTTATACATTCACCTGTTGATGAACACTTAGGTTGATTCCTTGGCTATTGGTTGGTTCACCTGGCTATTGTAAATAGTGTTATGATGAACATGTGAGTGCAGACATTTCTTTGACAATCTGATTTCAAATGTATTGTGTAAAAAACCAGAAATGGGATTGCTAAATAATACAAACATTCTATTTTTAGCTTTTTTTTTTTTTTTGGAAACTTCATACAGTTTTCCATAAAGGCTGTACTAATTTACATTCCCATGAACAGTGTACAAGGGACTCCTTTCCTCCACATTCTCACCAACACTTGTTATATTTTGTCTTTTTAACGATACTTACTCTTAAAGGTGTCAGATGATATGTCATTGTGGTTTTAACTTGCATTCCCGTAATGATTGGTGATGTTGAACATTTTTTCATCAATCTGCTGGCCATTTGTATGTCTTCTTTTGAGAAATGTCTATTCAGGTCTCTTGCCCATTTTTTATTTGGGTTTTTTGTTTTCTTGCTATTGAGTTGTTTGAGCTCTGACATATTTTGCATATTATCTTTTCATCAGATATATGGCTTGCAAAATATTTTCTCCCACACTCCATATATTTTCTCTTCACACTGTTAATTATTTTCTCGAGCAGAAGCTTTAGATTGTTTCATATGAATAGGCCTCTCTAAGCGTTCAGACTTACAAGATTACTATGGGGCATATTTAGTGTTTTAGTCCATTTTCACACTGATATAAATAACTGCTACAGACTGGGTAATTTATAACCAAAAGAGGATTAATTGACTCACAGTTCAGCGTAGCTGGGGAGGCCTCAGAAAACTTACAATCATGGCAGAAGGTAAAAAAGAAACAAGGCACCTTCTTCACAAAGCGGCACAAAGAAGAGAATGCAGGAGGAACTAGCACACACTTATAAAACCATCAGATCTCGGCCAGGCGTGGTGGCTCACGCCTGTAATCCCAGCACTTTGGAAGGCTGAGGTGGGCGGATCACTAGGTCAGGAGTTCAAGACCAGCCTGGCCAACATGGTGAAACCCCATGTCTACTAAAAATACAAAAATTAGCCAGGCATAGTGAGTGCGCCTGTAGTCCCAGCTACTCAGGAGGCTGAGGCAGGAGAATCACTTGAACCCGGGAGGCGGATGTTGCAGTGAGCCAAGATCGGTGCCACTGCATTCCAGCCTGGGCAACAGAGTGAGACTTCATCTCAAAAAAAGAAAGAAAAAAAAAAGCAAACAAAAAAATCAGATCTTGTGAGAACTCACCATCATGAGAACAACATGATTGAATTACCTCCACCTGGTCTTTCCTTGACATGTGGGGATTATGGGAATTACAATTCAAGATGAGATTTTGGATGGGGACACAGCCTAACCATGTCACTTATTATCATATTCCTTACAAGGATCTAAGATAGGAAACCCAGTTTGTCAGGATCAGAGTCAGATGTTTTCCTTCAACGAGAGTTACAACATGCAAATGGCTTCTCACTGTCTATCATTCTATCAATCTAGAGGCATTTCATCAATGAGAGCTATTTTTACAATGAGCAGATTGGCTTGAAAACACTGCTGATGTTTTACCTTTATCACGTTTCCAATAAGAGCTATAGATTTAACTGAACACAAGGTGCACTCCTCCTGCAGAAGTGAATGGGTTTTGTTACACTTTTACTCACAATGCTAAATTTTGGTAAATCCTGTCAAATTGTTCTCCAAAAAGTTTAAATCAGTTTACACTCAAGAGTAAATGAGAGTGTTACTTTCCTCACAACTTTTCTGACACTGTGTATTGTAAATGTTTTTTTAAGTTTGACAAGACAATGCATTGTTATTTTTACTCGCATTACCTTTATCATGGGTAATTTTAAAAATACCTATGTTAATATTTGTCAGTGAGTTAACTTGCTCATATGACATTTTTCTATTGGATTGTCTTTTTTTCACTGATTTAGAGCAGTTTTTATATATTAGGAAGATCATATTTTTGTCTGTTACATGTAATATATATATTTCCTCATGCTTTCACGTGTCTTGCCTTTTTTATAATACATGTGTTCAAGATGAAGGTAAAGATAGTTGTATTAGTCCATTTTCATGCTGCTGATAAAGACATACCCAAGACCGGGTAAACTGTAAAGAAAAAGAGGTTTAATAGACTCACAGTTCCATGTGGCTGGGGAGGCCTCACAATCATGGCAGAAGGCAAAAGGCATGACTTACATGACAGCAGGCAAGAGAGAGAATGAGAACCAAGCTAATGGGGTTTCTCCTTATAAAACCATCAGATCTTGTGAGACTTACTACTACAAGAACAGTATGATGGAAGCCGCCCCCATGGTTCACTGATCTCCCACCAGGTCCCTCCCACAACACGTGGGAATTGTGGGAGCTACAATTCAAGATGAGATTTGGGTGGGGACACAGCCAAACCATATCAATAATTATTTAGTCAAATATGCCACTTTTTCCTCATGACTTCTGGAATTTGTATTAAGATTGTAATGTGTTTTCTCATCCAAGTTTCTAAATATATTTACCACATTTTCTATCAGAATGTTTGTGTTTTACGTAGAGACTGTTGATTCTGTCTCAGTGATCCCTTTGAGGGGTCTCAATGTATACTTTGTCATTGAAAGTTGACGAGGGCACTGCCCTACTTCTCTTCCTACCACCAAGCTTACCTTGGGAGTCCCCTAAGGCAGGTTCTCCACTTAATTTAGAGCTTGCTAGCTTGTGCCTGAGAACTGTATTCCATCACAGCAGTTCCATAGCACTTTAATTAATTACTTTGTCAATTGCCCCAGGGACTGCTCTGCCTCCCAAGCCAGATTTTTTCTGATCCTGGGGAGTTTTCTGGTGTTCTGTTTGGAAAACTCTTTTTTCAGAAGTCCCTATTGAGTTGTCGGTTGTTCACCTCTGTGGGGTTTCTTTTCTAATTAAATCCCATCTGCTTAATATCTTTAAAAAATTCTTTAATAATCCTTGCCCTCTGAAGGCATCTTTCCTGTCTTTCTATGATTGCTTCTCTGTCATTTCAGTGGGCATTAGGGAGAAAGTGAATTAAAGCTGAGGTAGTCAGTCAACAAACCTAAAAATTCATGATAGATTTTTTTAAGTCATATTACATGTGTTATAAAGCCTAAAATGAGGGAATAATTCCTAATTAGATGGTGTTAAAAAAGGAATTTAATACAGAAGATTTTGATTAGTTAAAAATCTTTTGTCACACATTCAAAATGTACTTTTACATTTTAAAATACACAGTTGGCTGGGCATGGTGGCTCACATCTGTAATCCTAGTAATTTGGGAGGCCAAAACAGGTGGATGCCTTGAGCTTCTGGGCATGGTGGCACATGCCTGTAGTCCCAGCTACTGGGAAGGCAGAGATGGAAGAATCTCTTGAGCCTGGGAGGTCTAGGCTGCAGTGAGCGAAGATCATGTCACTGCACTCCAGCCTGGGTGACAGAGTGAGACCCTCACTCTCAAAAAAAAAAAAAAAAAAAAAAAGCTATTAATTGGATCAAATATATAATTCAGTTACTATTAGTTTTGAGGGAAAAGGTTCAAACCTTAATGTAATTATGTAATCTAGGTAAAAAGAAGCTTACATTATTTATGATAATCTTTTAGAAAATGCTAGAATGTGATATTATTAAATAAAATTATTAAAATACTATGCAGACTGTGAATGAAAGCATAATTTTTTTTATTTTTTATTTTTATTTTTTTGAGACGGAGTCTCACTCTGTCACCCAGGCTGGCGTGAAGTGGCGTGATCTTGGCTCACTGCAAGCTCCGCCTCCCAGGTTCACTCCATTCTCCTGCCTCAGCCTCCCAAGTAGCTGGAACTACAGGCGCCCACCACCATGCCTGGCTAATTTTTTGTATTTTTTAGTAGAGACAGGGTTTCACCATATTAGTCAGGATGGTCTCTATCTCCTGACCTCGTGATCCGCTCGCCTCGGCCTCCCAAAGTGCTGGGATTACAGGCATGAGCCACCATGCCCATCCTGAAAGCATAATTTAATAGGGTTTGAAATAATAATTTGAAACCCACCTTGAGATAAAATTCAATTCTGAACTATCAGCATAGGACTTATGACTGCAGTGATGCTAGCTGACATCATGGTGGCACAGGTAACTGGCAGGAAGCAAAAGAAGCACATTTTATAGAAGGTACAGTAGGGTCACAGTGCCCTGGATAACTTTACTGGGTGCCAATAACATAGCAGCTATGAGATGCTCATGAGTAGTTTGGGGAGAAGTGGAAGATATTATACTTCTTCACAACATTAGTAGGTGCATCAACAGTGGCAGTAGTAAAAGGGTCAGAACAAGTGACAGAAAATATCAAAAGCCTCTATTCAGACAATTTTATCATGAGTACATGAGCCATCTTCTGACCCTGATAAAAGAGTTGGTAAGATCTGAATTTAAGATCTGAATTTTTGGGCAACAGTTTAAATGCTCATTTGACTTCCTTGAGGCTATGTCACTTAGTGTATATATTAGTCTGGAATTCTAGCCCTATCAAAACTAGAAATATTCATTGACAGATGATATTTAAGTCATAGGATAGAATGAGCTCACCCAAAGTGAGCATGAAGTTGGACAAAAAATACCTAGAAATACCATATTTAAAGTAATGCTTGTTAAATATGAAATTAAAACTGCAGATCACAAGTCTTATATTAATAAGTTATCTATAAAAATTTACAGAAATGAATTATATCAAAGTTGTAATTTATTAAAATATGGTTTGGACTTTGAGTACTGAATTTTCAAAAATATTTTGCACCACAGCTCAAACTGTATGAAATCAGATATTCCCACATCAACTCTTGAGCTCTTCTGTTCCTGGGGGAAGGCTGTTTACAGAGACTTGCACCAATATTGAATGGAATTAATTTAATAAATATCATATTCTCAGGAGGAATAAGATGTGTTTGTTGTTTTTTTTTTTTTTAGAAGAATATGACATTAGAAACACTCTACACTGAAAGATTTATAGCCTAAATGGAGAGAATAATACATACAGGACTAACCATAAAAACAAAAGAAATGTAGCAAGTGCAAGTAAAAAGTATAAAAAAGAAAAATTGAACCTTACTCTCAGAACTTTTAAAAGCTTTACCAGTGAGCTGGCATTTTAGTTACTTCCTTAAAGAGGAATAAGCATTCAGCAAATGGATGGAGATAATAGATAAGGGAAAATGAATGAAGACCAAGGGTCTAAGAGACATCCTCATGAGAGGGCATGCCTGGAAGTATTGGAGAATGGGTGTGAGTTAAGTGTATTTGGGAGTCAGTTGTGGGTGAGGGGCTGGTTATAAGTGACATTAGAGAGTGGGTGTGTTTTTGCCTCACCTTGATTGCACTTTAAGGAATTAAAACGATTTCAGGTAGAGGAAATGCTTGACAAATTATTTGTTATATAGATCAGTGGCCCCAGTCCCCAAGCCACGTTCCAGCACTGGTTTGTTGCCTGTAAGGAACAGGGCCACATAGCAAGAGGTGAGCAGCAGGCAAACAAGCCAAGTTTCAACTGTACTGACAGCCACTTTACTGCCTGAGCTCCACCTCCTGTCAGATCACTGGAGGCATTAGTTTCTTTTAGGAGCATGAATCCTATTGGGAACTGTGCATGCAAGGGATCTAGTTTGCATGCTCCCTGTGAGAATCTAATGCCTGATGATCTGTCACTGTCTTCCATCACCACCAGAAGGGACCATCTAGTTGCAGGAAAACAAGCTCAGGGCTCCCACTGATTCTATGTTGAGTTGTATAATTATTTCATTATATATGACAAGGTAGTAATAATAGAAATGAAGTGTACAATAAATGTAATGTGCTTGAATCATCCCCAAACCATCCCCCAACCCACCCCTAGTCCATGGAAAAATTGTCTTCCACAAAACCAGTCCCTGTTGCCAAAAAGGTTGGGGACCACTGATAAAGATAGCAAGCCTCTTATTGCAAGTGGAGGTAAAATGGATTATTTAAATATCCAAATTATAAACAATGTTGTACTCTGTAATGTTGCTGCATTTAACTTGAATTAATATTTTAAAGGTGGTTTCAGGGAGGTATTACTAGTGATAACATTGTTTCCCTCTTTCTACTTTTAAGTGTTTTTCAAAGTTTCTTTAAGTATATATATAAATTGCTTTTTTTTTTTTTTTGAGACAGAGTCTCACTCTGTCGCCCACGCTGGAGTGCAGTGGCTCAATCTTGTCTCACTGCAAGCTCTGCCTTCCAGGTTCACATCATTCTCCTGCCTCAGCCTCCTGAGTAGCTGGGACTACAGGTGCCCACCACCATGCCCGGCTAATTTTTTGTATTTTTAGTAGAGATGTGGTGTCACCATGTTAGCCAGGATGGTCTCGATCTCCTGACCTTGTGATCTGCCTGCCTCGGCCTCCCAAAGTGCTGGGATTACAGGCGTGAGCCACCGTGCCCAGCCTACAAGCTGCTTTTTATAAAAAAGTATTTTCTCATTATGAAACACAATAAGTATCTTAACGCATTCAGTGTTTCTTCATTTAAATCATTGTTCATGACATCTCTTTGCAGTTAAATAAATGAATCACAAATTACACATATGTTTATGACTCTCCAAATATATTATTAGATTTTTTCTAAGGACAGAGTACCAAGTTTCATTTCACTAGCAATTTTTCACTGTTTTTCTGCCAACATTTTCAACACTGGTTATTTTAAGTGTATACATGCTTTGTTTGCATGTGTGTAAAATATTTGCAAATATGGCAGGGATACAATAGTATCTGACCATTTAAAGCTTTTAAATGATAAATTCAAGGATCCACTTTATTGGGTATACTGAGGAATCTCTATACGAGTGCTTAGTTGCTCTGTATAGAGTTGCTCTATACCGTAGCTGTTCAATAATATGTCAAATGAGTGAATGAATACAGTAATGATTCCTGTTTATTGTAAAACATTTAGAATATACAAATTATTTCTTAAAACTAAAATTGCTCATAATTTTGTTACCTATAGTGCCCTTCCAGTTATAGTCCTTACATACTTATAAAATGATTGTCATTTGTTTTTAAGCCTAGAAATCTGATGTGTATATTTTATGAGGTCATTAAATGCTATTCCACAACATGACTTTTTATGGCTTAATAAATATTCCAATGTAAAAATAATTTAAGAGTATTTATTTTATGATTGTAAATGTTATTTACTGATATATTTTTTAGACATGGATTCTCACTATGACACCCAGGCTGGAGTGCAGTGGCACTATCATAGCTGACTACAGCCTCGAATTCCTTGGCTCAAGCAAGCCTTTCATCTCAACCTCCCCAGGAGCTGGGATTACAGGTATGAGCCACTGTGTCTGGCTTGATTTTTTATTTTAAAAATTATTTTTTAATAGAAATATGTTCTAAGAAGGGTAGATCATGGCTGTTTATTTTCCATTGAAGAGCTTCAGTTAAGAACATGCAAATATGTGAATGTTCATTAATGCTTTTATTCATTCATACATCTATTTATAAATATTATCTAAATCTACTATGTGCCAGGCATTATGCTACCTGCCAAGGATTCCACAATGAATGCTTCAACTGGAAGGCAGGAGTCAGAGATGACATTGATGTGTTTGGAATGAAGGCTTTTCCTTTTGTTTTGTTCTTTTTTTCCCAATAGGCACAAATCAGGGCCAAGGCATGAGGGGCAAATAAAGTTCAAATATTTTCTTTGGAATTTATTATTTGCAAAGGAAACCATTTGTACTCACCGAGGGACTTGATGTGGAATACTTTATTTTTCACATCCTAGTGTGACAGCAAAACTGTAATAACAGACCCATAAAATAGTTCCAAAAGAGAAGTATTTTTGTTCTGGCTTTATGATGGTCTTATTGCCTCCACAGTATAAAAAGAAAAGGGGGAAATTTTTATAAGATACTCATTAAATTACCTTAGTAACAAAACAGAGTTCTCAAAGTGGACCATCCATAAAATGTTTATTTAAAAAAAAAAAAAAACAGGGTTGCTTCACTTAGGATAGAAAAAATATAATCTAGAACACATTGTGTTCTTAATGATTTGGGTAGTTTAAAACTATAATTTGAAAGGCTGTAAAGGGTAGCTGTACCATTTAGAAGTTAAGAAACAAAATAGAATCAAAACAGAATCAAATTTAACCATTGGACTCTATTTAGAGTCCAAGATTTCTAATAAACAGTGATTTAATCTGAAAATATATTTTTTTACTCCTTCAGTTAAAACAGAAACTAAAAGTACCACTTTTGCATCTGAAGCCAGCCTTCATGTATTAGCTGTGGTCTGCTGCATTTCATAGGAAGCCTTGTGAGTTAATAACTATGAAATTCTTAGAACTTTGTCTTCAGAAATTACTCTTTGTCCTATGAAAAAGTAGATGAGTCTGTAATGCAATGGAAAGTCAGTCACATGCATTACCTAACTTATTCCTCACACATTTCACATGAAGTATGTGCAGAAGGAACAGTGGAAGCAGAGAAGTGACTTACTCAAAGTTACAAGGCTGGTAAATAGCAAGAGCTGGGATGAGATCCCAGGTTTGTCTGATTTTAAAGCCTGGAATTATTCCTCCACCCACAGCAGTTGTCTCTCGGTAAACCATGATTGTCACCCTAAGTAGTAACATTGAAGGTGGACTTTGACTGCTAGGTAATTTTAGCTGTGAAGAGGGGTCGGCCTTATAGACAGAAATAACACAGTAAAGAGAGTCACAGAAGTGTGGTGTCTATGATGGCCTGGGAGGTAATTTGTACCTTTTAACAAAGCAGCTGTCTCAGATTACCAGTGGCCTGAAAATTTCCAAATTCCTCCCAGTTTTACGTGGCTAGTGCCTTCTAGTTCTCTCAACTTTTTGACATTTTTGTCTTTTCCTGATAGAAACTGTAGAGTTGTCCTTGATTTGTTCCCCTTACTACCTCTTGTCTAGTCAATTATAAAGCCTTATTTAATAGTATTTCAAAAAACCTTTTCATTCTCTACACTCTTCTTCATTACTGTTGTCACTTAGAGCCTGAACCATCATCAGGTCTCATACTGACTCTATTAAGTCTCCAAACTTCTCTGAGCTTACCTTGCTGTCCGTTATCTTTCTAAATCACGGCTCTGGTTATGGCCAGTCACTTTAAAAGCCACTATCTGAAAATAAAGACCAAGTGTAAAGTGGCAGATGACACCTTCAGGTATAGACAATGCATAATTCTTGCTTCTTATGTAGTGACTCATGATAATTCTCACAGCTATTTAATTCATGTTTTTGTTATTCTTTAATTTTTCTGGACTCTTTTTTTTCTTTGAGTTGCTTGAACTTGACTGATGTGTAAATGTTTTCCAGGAGCACAAAACTGGGAGGAGGCAAAGTTGGGGAAAGCAATGTTTATACATTGCTCACGTTCAAGCACAAATACCTGTGTATCTTCACCTGGCCCTGTCAGCTGCCAATAGCCAATTAAGATAATAGCTTTCAAATTTGTTTTTAAATTATTCATTTATTTTTAAAACTGACATACACGATTGTATGTATTTATCATATGCACCATATATAGCAAGAGGTTTTGAACTACATAGATTTTGTGGAATGATTACATCTATATAATTTGCGCTAACATATTGTTGAATGGCCATCACTCTTACAGCATCTTCCACAGGTCACATCATTTTGTTCTTACTTGACTAAGACTTTCTTGTAAGCAGTGACTAAATCTAAATAATTTTATTAGCTTATCATTTCAGTTCATAATATAATGCCTTACACATCATAGACAATAAATAGTTATTCTTCAAATGAACAACAAGGGGTGAATTATTTTTATTTTCTTTAAGGCAAAACATAAACTTATCCCAGGAAAATTAGCAGTAATTATTCCAATGCTTGGCCTTTACTATTATAAAATAAATCAAGCTAGACTTATTTTGTATTACTCTCAGTGTGATGTATTTTGCTTTTCAAAAACAACTTCCTTTAAAGAAATCTGAATGAAAGGTTCTAAGTTGGCTGGGTGGGGTGGCTCACGCCTGTAATCCTAGCACTTTGGGAGGCCGAGGCGGGCGGATCACGAGGTCAGGAGATAGAGACCATCCTGGCTAACATGGTGAAACCCTACCTCTACTAAAAATACAAAAAATTAGCCGGGCATGGTAGTGGGCGCCTGTAGTCCCAGCTACTCGGGAGGCTGAATTGGGAGAATGGCGTGAACCCAGGAGGCGGAGGTTGCAGTGAGCCAAGATTGTGCCACTGCACTTCAGCCTGGGTGACAGAGTGAGACTCCGTCTCAAAGAAAAAAGGGCCGGGCGAGGTGGCTCACGCCTGTAATCCCAGCACTTTGGGAGTCCAAGGTGGGCGGATCACAAGGTCAGGAGATTGAGACCACCCTGGCTAACACGGTGAAACCCCATCTCTACTAAATATACAAAAAATTAGCCGGGCTTGGTGGTGGGCGCCTGTAGTCCCAGCTACTCAGGAGGCTGAGGCAGGAGAATGATGTGAACCTGGGAGGTGGAGCTTGCAGTGGCCCGAGATTGCGCCACTGCACTCCAGCCTGGGCAACAGAGCAAGACTCAGTCTCAAAAAAAAAAAAAAAAAACAAAGGTTCTAAATTCCGAAGTCCATTTCTGTCTTAACTATTCTCTAGCACCTCATTCCTGTCACATCTGTGAGCCCAGAGTTAGCCTCACATGCTTTGCTTACTGAAGTCTGAATGTGTTTAGAATTTTTTAACATCTGTGAATGTAGCATCTCATGCATTCTCATTTTTTCTATATTTTCAGCAAAACTAGGGAAATATTATTTAAAGTTAATGTGAGTAAATTCAATGATCTAATGAATGAAACAATAATCCGAGATAGAAAATGTAGTTTTATTACACAAACTGTTGTCCTAACAGAATACTACTTTATATATAGAGGAGGAAGTTGATGATAACTGAAATTTTACAAGAAGTAAAGTTTATACCACGAAGAATGACAATAGCAACAGAAACAAAAACCACCAGTGAAAGAGAGAACAGTACAACACACACTCTTAAAACATATCTGGGGCCGGGCGTGGTGGCTCACGCCTGTAATCCCAGCACTTTGGGAGGCTGAGGCGGGAAGATCATGAGGTCAGGAGATCAAGACCATCCTGGCTAACATGGTGAAACCCCTTCTCTACTAAAAATACAAAAAATTAACCGGGCGTGGTGGCGGGCGCCTGTAGTCCCAGCTACTCAGGAGGCTGAGGCAGAAGAATGGCGTGAACCCGGGAGGTGGAGCTTCCAGTGAGCCGAGATCATGCCACTGCACTCCAGCCTGGGTGACAGAGTGAGACTCCGTTTCAAAAAACAAAAAAACAACATATTTGATATTGAGTTCCAAGGCTCTCTGGTAAGATAGCAACAATACACCTCTAAAATTGTAAATATAACTTGCCTATATAATATTTCTCACACGTTTCTTTTTTTTTAACTTTTATTATTTATTTATTTAATTTTATTTTTTTTTTTGAGATGGAGTCTTGTTCTGTCACCTAGGCTGGAATGCAGTGGCACAATCTCTGCTTGCTGCAACCTCCACCTCCCAGGTTTAAGCGATTCTCCTGCCTCAGCCTCTGGAGTAGCTGGGATTACAGGCGTGCACCACCAAACCCAGCTAATTTTTGTATTTTTAGTAGAGACGGGGTTTCATCATGTTGATCAGGCTGGTCTCAAACTCCCGACCTCATGATCTACCCACCTCGGCCTCCCAAAGTGCTGTGATTACAGGTGTGAGCCACCATGCCCCGCCTTTTCTCACCCTTTTCAACAAATGGTGATAAATCGTTACAACTTATCTTCCTTTAAATCATGGTTACACTTTAGAATTTAATTAATTTCAGAAGAAACAGGAAGAGTTTTAAATCCTTCTTAACTTTTCAGTCAGATCATTAACAAATGAAATACATATTAAAACCTTTACTGAATTGAGCATGTATTACATTCTAGGCACTGCATGAGGCACTAGGCACAAAGTATAGTGGACAGCATAGCTTCTACCCATTGGGGAGAAATTAAAATAGACAACCACAGTGTTGCAAAATAAAAGATACAATAGGATAGATACTAAACTAGTGAGTCAGTATTATCAAATCGTATGACTTCTGAAGGCAACAGAAACCATAAAAGAATTTTATCCAATGAGTGATATGACTATATTGTTTGAGCATATACCGCTGGTTCGTCTTCAGTTTACCTCTTTCACTTAGAACTTAAAACATTTTGAAAGCATTTCTTTCCAAATTCTGGACTTTTCAGATATATATATAAAATCATTTACCTCACAAAATCTTTAGAGTACGGCTACATTAATGTTGTATGTGGAAGACAAGTGTGTTAGAATATTGAACAAAACAATTAAGTATATTATAAGCAGCATTAAGATCTCCTCTAGGATATGAATTCCCTTCAGATCCAACTTAAGAGACCCAGGAACCTCTCAACCTCTGGGGTAAGATGAGTTCAAATGTCACTCTTGCAAAGCGTTTTGGAGCAGGCTCATACCCGCTTAAAAGAGTTAATTCTGTGCATCATTTGTCGCTACCCCATATTCAGTGACATAACATTGATAGCTCAGAAATGGCCTTACATGGTGGTACTTACAAATCAGTAAGTGCTTCAAGTAATGTTTCTTTTTTTTTTCCTTACCTCCAGAGATCCAGTTTCCCCGCCTAGCACTGCTTAGGTGTGATGCCTGCCTAGAAATGTGGTAGTTGGATATCTTAGCCCTCTAAATTTTTCTACTATTCTCTGATTAAACAGATCCATGCTCCACTCAATTTCAATGTCTTCTCCCCATTACGATCATGATGCCCAATTCCTTGCACACAAAGATTGATTTCATTAAATTTAGTTTCATCCTTGAAATATGTACAAGTTTAAATTCATCATCCCCATCCTATTTATCACTTCTATCTATCCCCATACCTGAAAAGGGACACTATTTGGGTTAATCAAATATTGAATACCTTAATAAAAGGTTATATAACAAGGAAAGCTACCAATATAGCTGTTATCATGTTATGTTATTTTTACTTTTATTTCCTTTTTAAAAAATCAAATTGGATTGTTCTATGAACACTGGGTTAGTTTCAATAATCATTCTCCCAATTAGTATTGAATTACATACAGCTAATGATTGCTAAGCATATCTTAATAACTCATGTGAAATATAGAATAACTTGGTTTTTATTTGTGAATTCAAACATATTAAGCAACTTAACCAAATATAAATGCTGGACAGCTACACTGGACACTATTTCACATCCAGTCACCAAATGATGAATGTCAAAGTGTCTGTATAATTTCCTCATAGCTTAGAACTCATAAATAACACTGTTCCAGCAAAAAAATTAAGCTTGCTATGGACACTTAGAATATTATAGGCAAAGATTTACTAAGAAGATGATTAGAGGCCTTTTGAGAATTGCATGCTGGTCTGCATTTCATTTTTATGCAAATTCAAAGACAAAATTATGCAAATATTCTTTTGAGTAACTACTGTGCTGTTGTCTAGGAACCATATTTTTCATTTCTGGTTGGTGAAATGATATCTTGCCGAAAGCAAAAGTAATTTGTGAAGTAGGATTCTGTTCCATACTCTGTGGACTCCTAAAACGTCAGCTCTGTCATGCTGAGAAAGTTTTAGGTGGTAAAGTGGCAGCAGCAGGGATGTGTGCATGGTGGTGGTGGACAGGTTATATTTGCAACTGCCAACCACCACAGTAACAAATTCCTAAAGTATCTGCCAGGCCCTGGGAATCCCATTTAAATATTCCTAGGTTGATACTTAAACAATGATATAAATTCTTTGAGGAATTTTCTCTAGCCTACTGAAAATCTGAGAATAATATAACGTAAAACTAGACCTTACCCTAAGTTTAAGAAGTCTTGTGTTACTTTTAGGCCATATGTTCTAAAGTGAAGAGTAATTACAACAATAGTTCTTCTCATGTCTGTGACAGAAATCATCACAAGTGCTTGAAATTATTTATTTTTCTGAATCTTTTTTTTTTTTTCTTTTGAGAAGGAGTTTCACTTTTGTTGCCCAGGCTGGAGTGCAACGGCACGACTTTCACTCACTGCAACTTCTGCCTTCCAGGTTCAAGCATTTCTCCCAAGTAGCTGGGATTACAGGCGCCTGCCACCATGCCTGACTAATTTTTTATATTTTTAGTAGAGACTGGGTTTCACCATCTTGGCCAGCTGGCCAGGCTGGTCTCAAACTCCTGACCTTAGATGATCCACCTGCCTCAGCCTCCCAAAATGCTGGGATATTTTTCTGAATCTTATACTGATTCAAGGTGAAATTTTCAAAGTATATTTTGTTCAGGCTATCTCATTTTAAGAGATTTTCCAACATTATCATTTACCTCCCATACATTCATTTATAAAGTAAACTGCAACATTATCTAGGGCAATTATTCTCAAACACTTGCAGATTATCAAAAACATATTGGGAACCTTCCAAAAAATTGCAGACTGCCAAATCCCTCAGCTTTAGAAAAATAGCAGAATACAGTTTCCCACCCCACACCCTTTTTTTTTTTTTTCTTTCCAGCTGGGATGGCTGCTGGCATCCTATAAAATGAGAAAGATCAAAATCTTAAATAATAAAAATAGCATACTTAGCTTTTCTAGGGTGCCTTTAAGGAAGACACAAAGAGGGAAGAAGGGGGAAGCCTCTGGAACTGTATGTTATACAATATCCAGTGATTTATTCTTTGCAGAGATTTGTAGTTGAAGAATGCTTTTTCTTTACTTTTTTGGGCTATAAAAAAACACACATTTAAGGAAAAGGAGGATATTTGCATAGCTTCAAATTATCTCCCTGCAAATGCACATTTATTTATCACTGAAGTGGTTTTAACAAATGTCCACAAATTTTTGATACTCCTCCCTCAGGAAGTGGAGCTTAGTTCACCTCCTCCTTAAGTGTGGGCTGGACTTAGTGTTTCTCTTCTAATAGAAGATGAAAAGAGAAAAATAGTAACCTTACAATGGAAGAACCTGGTATACACTACTTATCCAAGTGGTCAAGGTTAATATCGCCAGCAATAGGTCATGTTATCATTGTAACCACTGTTGTGATACAATGAGGACATTTCACCTCTGTGGTGAAATGTTATGTGTTTTCACCCCCAAAATACATAAGCCCAGATTAACCATGAGGAAACATCTGAGAGACACAAGTCAAGGAACATTCAACAGAATATTTGACCAGTACTCTTCAAAAAATTCCAAGGCCATTAAATACGGGAAAAGAGACCAGGTGTGGTGGCTTACACCTGTAATCTCAGCACTTTGGGAGACTGAAGTGAGCAGATCACTTGAGCCCAGGAGTTCAAGATCTGCCTGGGAAACATGGCAAAAGCCATCTCTACTGAAAATACAAAAATTAGCTGGGCATGGTGCACATGCCTGTAGTCCCAGCTACTCAAGAGGTTGAGGTGGGAGGATCAATTGAATCTGGGAAGTTAAGGCTACAGTGAGCTGTGATTGTGTCACTGCACTCCAGCCTGGGTGACAGAGGAAGATCCTGCCTCAAAAAGTAAAAAAATAAAAAGGAAAGAATGATAAACTCTCTCATAGCTTGAAGGAGACTAATGAAATATGACAACTAAATGCATCCTTGGATCTTAGAAAATAAGACAATACTGGGAAAAAAATTTAAATCCAAATAAAACCTATTGTTTAAATAAATTAGCTAAATAAATACTGTACCAACACCAGTGAAAAAGGAAGACACATCACTTTGACAATATAGGAAAATATGTTAAAAATATATAAATAGTCCTTAGTCTATTCATATATAACTACTTTTAATAGGTATTTTTTCTCACAAAAATGTATATTTTACATCATTGGGATCATGAAATAATGTAATATTTAGTAAATCCTGTTTTGCAATTCATATAAATCATAAATATTTTTTCCCTTCTCCAAAATGATCAATAATATAATTTTAACCACTTATAAAAGTGGTTATTTATACATTAGGATTTTACTATTATCTTTATGTGTTTATGATATGGTTTGTCTGTGTTTCCACCCAAATCTCATCTTGAATTCCCACATGTTGTGGAGGGGCTCCTGTGGGAGGTAACTGAACCATGGGGGCAGGACTTTCCCATGCTGTTCTTGTGATAGTAAGTTTCACGAGATCTGATGGTTATCAAAAGGGAGAGTTTTCCTGCACAAGCTCTTTGCTTGCTGCCATCCATGTAAGATGTGACTTGCTCCTCCTTGCCTCTCACCAAGATTGTGAGGCTTCCCCAGCCACGTGGAACTGTAAGTCCAGCTAAACCTCTTTATTTGTAAATTACCTAGTCCTGGGTATGTGTTTATCAGCACTGTGAAAACAGACTACTACAGTCCGTATGTATTTCTATTCTTGATTCATTACAGCCAGCATGTTTTGTATTGTTTTCCTAGAGGTTTTTACATACCCCATATTAAGAATTATTTAAAAGTTACTTTCTCATATACTTCAAAGATATCTAATGGAAACCATTGGGATTTTTTTATTACTCATCTTTGAACATAAGTATATATGACAACAGGTGAAGTGGGTGAATTACTCTGGGTCTCTGTCCCTGTTCACTTGCATACTATTAAAATTATCTTTTCAGAATATACATTGGAAGAGAAATTGATGTAGAGATTAACCAAAGTTCTATCATTTAGTTGGCCTGTATCAAATCAGATATGTTGAACTGCAAAAGCTCTTTTGTTGCCTTTATTTTTCTGACTAAAGTTAAAATGTACTTTTCTATACTCTGAATCCACCTCTAATTTTGTGTGACACATGCTAAAAAAGCTAAACCAAAATTTGAGTGAGCTATAAGAGGCACTCGTCTGTAGGGGCAAAGAAAAGTAGATATCTCAAATTTACTGCAGTACTCTCCCTTTTTAGATTTCCTTCAAATATTGTCTTAAAAAGATGGATTTGTCTCTCAGTCACATACTCCCTCTAATTTTAGCGTATTTAGCTTTTTAAACAATTGTCATGTATTTGGGACATTGCTAGGAACTATGGAATCTAGCTAGATGTTTTCTGGATAATCAGGGAAACAGTAGCACTGAACATCAAATGTACACAAGGACCTTGATCCATAGGGAATTTTCCTGAGACAAGGGGCAGGTAGATAACACAAGATGTCAAGAGTCCAGAAGAAAACAGATCATGGATGAGACATCTGATGATAAACAGCTGTGAGTGGTTAGAGGCGGTAGGTAGGGAGGGGTTGATGGCACATTTGCGAGTGACCTTGGTCTCTACTGTAATATCTCTGATGTTTCAAGTGAAATGTCAGCATTTTCACACAAGGACAGGTTTAGTACTGAGATATTGTAGGGCTTTATATGGTAAAGTGTGATGGTGGATCTAAATGAATTTTTATCCAAGATGGCTACCTAATTGTTCCAGTAACAATTGTTACATAATCATTATTTATCCCACTGATTTGATATGTAAAGTTTACCAATTATCTAATTCTAATAGTATTTAGCTCTGTCTCTGGTTGCTGGACTGTCTTTGCACACTGCAGTAACTACTATACAATTTTGTGTTTCAAATACCTTTCTTTTTCCAAAAGCTTTATGTATGTTTTTGCATTTTAATACTTTTTCTCATGGAATTTAAAATCAGTTAGCTTAGTTTCTCCCTAGATTAGATAGATAGATAGATAGATAGATAGATAGATAGATAGGGAATTTAAAATCAGTTAGCTTAGTTTCTCCCTAGATTAGATAGATAGATAGATAGATAGATAGACAGACAGACAGACAGACAGATAGAGATAGATGTGATTATATAAATTTGTACAATAAATCTGGGACAACTTGTGTTTTATATCTAGAAACCTGGTTAGTGTTAGGTCTCTTTCATGACATCTCTTAGCATTTTAATGTTTTCATTGTATAGATATTGTACATTGTTTAGTAAGTGTACTTGAGATTATTTGATTCTTTTAGTTGCTACTATAAAATGTTTTCTTTAATTTCATCTTCTGAGTAGTTATTATAGGTATAGAAATGACAGGTGGTCAGATTGGGAAAAAATTTAAAATGTAGCCAAATACTGTCTAGAAAATACATATAAAAATACAAAGAGTTTGAAATTAAATATTAATAATTAGAAAATTCTAAAATTATAATAATAATATACTTTAAAACAAAAACTCATTATTTAACACTGAGGGCTACATTTTATTCATACATGTTCATGGAGATATAACCTGCCTGCCCAGATTTCACTGACGCATAATTAAAGTCATAATATCTATACTCAGATTTTGAGGCACATACGTGAACTGCTAAATTTTCAGGAAGTTCAGGTGTATATACTAGGATAATTTTTCCTAAGCGTGCTGTTGCGTGGTGACTTATGCTGGGACACATTGCAAAGGCCTGGGTAGACAGCTCTGGAATCACCTGCATTCCCATCCTCTTGTTGTTCTGCCGTTCTTACCCCAACTCAACACTGCATTCCTTCATTCTCCTGCTACATCCATCCTCCAAAGCCTTCCACAATCTGCTCTGTGCTCTGAAAACTAGTTTGCTTCCTAAAATTGTTATCCATCTCTCATTTGTCTCTTTACCACCTTTCCCAGCATAAGCTAATCAGGCCTGGGGTTACCTAAGTGTTAAGGTCCCATGGTTGTGACAACATTCATGAGTATGGGTTTTGTCATCCTTTACTAGGAGGAGAGCTCTGGCAGTGAAAGTTCTTAGGGATGCTTTTCAGTCCTCTTCATGTGTTGGCTCTCTGCATGTATCCCTAATTTGTTTGTTATCAGCATGACTAGCCTTGGTGCCTTGGTCATGATCATCCAGGGGCACCTCAGAGTTATGTTGCTACCACTACTAATTCATAGGGGTCGGCTACTCAGTTCATCTTAATGTAGCCATTTCCTCAAGGCCAGGATGCCCATCAGGAGGGATTCTGTAATAGGCATAGCTCCACACAAAATTAGACTCCTCTTTGAAGTGCTAGATCCTGGTGCTAAGACTGAGCTTCCAGCTCAAATGTTCCCTTCATCATTTAAGGGGCTTCTCATTCCAAGTGTTCTTCACTGTAATCTGTTTTTGATTGTAGTCAACTCTGTTCATCAGAAATGTGTTTATGGCTTTGAATGTCGAAAGGTCAATTTCTTAGACACCCCCAAGCAAATCATTACACCATTATGTGAATTTGAAAGTGCAAATAGATACCTCAGTCACCTCAATCCCCCTACAGAATCTTTCACTTGCACCTTGACAATCTATTTATTTTCTTTTACATTCTACCATAGAAGAGAAGGTGAGTTCCTTTCTTACACTTGGAAAATTAAAAAGATTCATTCAATTAATTGTACCTAGACAAAGTGTAATCTACCTTACCATATATTTTTATCCTAAAAAAGTGCTTATAACTTTGAATAAGGCAGTTTTTCTAGCCTCAAAATTTTATCATGTAGATTTTATTAGTGACCTAGTATTACTCCGATGAAAAATATTTTAGCATAAAAATAAGAGATTTTATATAAATAAAACTAAAAATGATTTGTTTATAATTTGCAGTTTTCTTCAAAGTTATATGTGCTGTAAGAATGGCATTAGAGTATTTAAGGTTGATTCACTTTTAACATCAAATCTAGATTTCTCAGAGATGGTTTCATGATTTTTTATGTTTCTTCAATGTGATGGATAAAAGTTATCTGCCCTTTTGGACTATACAGAGTTAGGCCTTCCACTTAATTGGATTGTGTCCTTTTATGGCCTCACTTTATATATAGTTTCCTTCCTCTTTCCTTTTTTCCTCTCTCTCTCTTCTTCTTTTCTCGCCTTTTTTGCTCATCCCACTAACCCTCCTTCTCTCTTCCTGTTTTATCTGATGCTCCTCTATTCCTTTTCTATTCTGCCTCTCTCCCTCCTCCCTATCTGGGTCATTTTTTGTTTTCTTCAGTTGATTTCCTCTTTATTTACATTCTTCCTACTGCCTCTTTACCTTCCTATTCTCTGTCTCTCTTTATTTCTTATTCTTTCCTCTTTATTCGACTCTTCCTCATGTATTCTCCACCTGTCTCTGATAGCTGTCTTCTTCCTTATCTTCCTTTGCTTTCTAAATACTAGAAATTATCTTTTGTACTAGTCTATTTTTCAAAGGTAGAAGTAAATCAGTACTTCTTAAACTCAGTAAAAATTAACATAATTTTAACATTATACACTATGTTAAGTGAGCATGAATATTAAGAGTATATTTTAAGCATATATTTATTTTTAAAATTATCTACCTATCCTTAGAAGTACACAGACCCATATCCATTGATTATAGAATTTATTTTCCACTTAGAGGGAAGATTTTCTCTTTTTAAGATGCTGCTTAAAACACCGTGGAAATACACAGTATAAAACAAAATAATAACCATGGTCCCTTAATAAAGCAATTTATCATTTAGTGAGGATGGGGTTGCATAAATGTGTCGAGATGCTCATACATAGTATTATATCCAGACTATTAATGTGTTTTAATATGTATTTACATATTCTACACTTTGTTCCAGAAGAAAATTAGGGAAATATGGTTTATGTACAGCATCATCATTAATCTATTCTAATCATTTTATACTGTGCAGAAAGGAAAGATGATTTGTTGCTGATCTGTGCAGCTCTCGTGGTCTTAGCCTGCTGCCTACATATACTAAATGATTTCTTACCAGTGAATACTAACTTGATATATAATCCATCAAACTTGCATAAGACTTGCATTGTATAATTACAGCACAAGATCTTTCAATGATGTCTTTTCACCTTATACAGATAAAGAACAAAATTTAGAGCTACCTCTGACTAAAGGGTTGATACTTTGTTACTTTGTAATCAACAAAGGAATATATTATATTCATACATACACACTCACAAGTGAGTGTATATGTGTGAGACAATATATATATTTTTCTGTGAGCTTATTATTAGCACTTTTCATTTTTTCCCTTTGATTCCCAGAATTTAAATCTCTGAACAAAGACAGTCCCCTTTAAATTGGTCTCCAAGGCACAGTTGTCAGGTCTGCTAGTAAGCAGCTCCATTCTTCCTGCAGATGGAAGCACTTTCAGTGTCAAACAGGTCACCCTCCTCTGGAGACCAGCAGAAGCTGCAGCAGAGTCTGCAGATGGTCTTGCATCAAAGAGCTCAGCATTTAATTTGAGTGGTCTTCAAAACAGTATCACCCTGATTTTCCAATGTCTACACTAGTCATCAACTTACAATTTTAAATATTTTATACATTTTAGACAAGGAAGGTTAGTTAATTTATATAAAAGTCTATTATATTTCTAAATTTCTTTTTAAAAATCAATAACTGAATGCATGAAATAAGTAAAAAGGAATATTTAGCTGAGAAAATTTACCTTGCATTCTCTTTTTGGCTCTTTGACATAATTAAAGGTCACAATTGAGCATTTATCACCCAGAGGTTATTATCAACTGCTCATTAGTATGGGTGGTCATTGTTGAACTAAATGGGAGACAAGGAAAAGTCCACTCATAAGGCATTAATTCTTTTCATTTGTACTTAAATGGCTATCTATTCTCTAAGGAATCCGAGTATGGATATTACCTCTCTGAAGAGTGAGGCATATTTATTCCTGTGTCAAAAAATGCCATCAAAATTGGTAAATACAGAGTTGGCTGTTTCTTTTTTTCTATTCATGAAATACTAGCATGCCTGTGATCAAGGTAATTATGCTCAGTTGACCTTAGGAGAAAGTAGTGATTAAATTATTGTGTTTCTTCTATTTAAATTAATCATTTTGTTCTGCTGTCATGTTTATATTTATGCTTCCAGACTTTCATTTACCATACCAGTTCAAACAATATTTTATAATATTCATTATCTCTGTTTCTGTTAACACTTTCTACCACTGACACTCCCAGTTTTCCCCAAACCAAAATTTTTATTTCATTATGTACAAAATTCAGCTGCCTTTATTCCCCGCTGGTAGGATTTTTTATGTGATCTGGGAAGTGAACCATACTGAAGACATATCTAAGGATGGTGAATGAGAGGGAAAAAGCCATGCGGCTCATCTTAATTATCCAAATTTCCTTTAGAAACTGGGGAGGCAGAGTGGAAAAACCCTAGAAAATAAAATTGTTAAGTCCTAATGAAATCAATTGGGAAACATTATTTAACTTATTTGCATCATTTTTCTGGCACGTAAAATGACTAAAATAACGCTTAATTTGCAGTTATTGAGATTAGGTGATATGCCACATGTAAAGTACCAATAAGAGTATTCAAACATTCCTAAGTCATCTAAGTTGTATTTCTTGCCTTCACTAGCTTTGGAGGCCTTATCCTACTTCAAATGATATCTCATTAAAAACTGAAATATGAATCTTGTCATATGTTTTGTAAAAGGTTCCTCTAGATGTGAAAGCATCTTGAGGGTAGAAACAGTACATCATTTTGTGTACAGTACAATATGTTGTGTGTGGTAGGTGTAAAATAAATGTTTAGCTGAGTTAGTTGTGTTGTTTATACATTCAAGAACATAAAAAGTGTACAGTATATATGTAGTAGAAACCAGTAAGCCTTTCTTAATACTTAAACAGAAACTATTCATTCTTTTGCACTTAATGTGTACTAAAGAATTATCCAGCTAGGACAATTGTTTGGTTTAACCGTGTCAACCAATTACCTTGTGTAAAGGAACTGAGTAATATAATTGTTCTTTATATATGCATTACATGTATAATCAATGAATGTATAGTTATTTACTGACTGCCCCTTTTATTTGTTTTGTTACATACTCCTATAGTGCTGTACTTCCTCTAACATACCCTGCACTCTGGACTTTCAACTTCATGAGGCAGAGGCTTTGCCTACACATTTTTTTAAACTGAATTCCCAGTGTACTAACTATCCCTTGAACTTTGATTAATATGCCAATTAGAATAATCTACAAAAGCTTAAATCATTTTTTACCAAGCCTTGACTTTAAGTAACCATGTAATACTGGAATGTACAATCCTTTAATACTACTGAATTAAATATTTATATAAAAACTTTCTTCAAAATAAATATGGACATTTCCTTATATTTTCAATAGTCCTTAAGTCAGCAATTTCCCAATTGGGCTGATGAAAAATATTTTATTAAAACATAATAGATTATAAATTTAAAAGGAAAAATAAAGCTCTTTTTTTATTTTTTATTTATTTTGTTATTTTTTTTTTTGAGACAGAGTCTTGCTCCGTTGCCAGGCTGGAGTGCAGTGGCACGATCTCGGCTCACTACAACCTCCACCTCCCGGGTTCAAGCAATTCCCCTGCTTCAGCCTCCCAAGTAGCTGGGACTACAGGCATGCAACATCATGCCCAGCTAATTTTTTGTATTTTAGTAGAGATGGGGTTTCACCATGTTGGCCAGGATGGTCTCAATCTCCTGAACTCGTGATCCGCCCGCCTTAGCCTCCCAAAGTGTTGGGATTACAGGTGTGAGCCCCAGAGCCCGGCCAACCTCTTTTTTATATTTAAGAAAATATTTTCTTTACTCGGACCAATTAAACATTACTTTTCCATGTTAATGTTTAATTGGCTTTGAGTATAGAAAAGTCATGTTGTTATTGCTGACATCATTTTAAATAAAGAAAAATATGGATATTTTAAATAATCTTCCAACATCCAGCTACAGAGGAGACAGGCACTGTTAACATCTTGGTGAATTCTGTTCCTCGATAGACCTTTGCCGTCTGACTCCATTGCCCATTTATCTTGCTGAGGGACATGAAAGATGGTAACAGCAATTCTGCTATCCAAGCCACCATCAAACAGCTGCTCACCACTTTGTAGATATCCCTGCATTTTCAGAATCATTTTCTTGGATCCCCATTTCACCCTTTAACTTGTGTACCCATAGATGCAATTTCTCAGGATAATACTACTGCACTTCTTATAAGTTGGGGTTCTCTGACTTCTGCCCTCATTCTTCTCCTTTTCTTCCTGACCATCCTCCTCTGGGAATGGAGAGGAGGTTAAGTGGTGGCTAGTGGTTGTGAGGTCAGTTTTGAGTAGTTTCCTTCCAATTATTGACAGTTCAATTTGGGCTGTTGGGTTCTAAGTATCTCATTGCCTTATATTTTGAGACATAGTAAAAACGATAAGGCACCAAAGAAAAGCCTTCTCAATGTCTTATGAAAATGGGATTACAAAATTTCTAGATGAAAGTGTGATGTATTTATTTATTCATTTTTCTTTCCACTGTGAAATGTGATTAGCTAGGGCTTTTTCTCCTATGCCTCTTATTCATTTTAGAGGTCCAATTTGTTATTATCCAAGAATTATTTCATTAATTTTAATTTTTTTAAATAAATGTAATAAATATAAACCTTTTCACATTTTAATTATATTCATATTGATATTTGGACTTAATTTTTTCAACTTTTTTTTCACAAACGTTCCTATTATATTTTATTTATGAAAGTCTCTCATGGGTATTCTCTCTTTATGTCTTGCTTGTTTTATTTCTTTTCAATATTTTAAATATTTGTTAGATACCTGAGAGTTACTTTCTCTAACAAGTACTTGTTACATGAAGAAGATTGCCTTCTAATTTTTTACTGTTGCTTTCCTTCAAAAAAAAATGATAGCTTAGTTGTTACTGCATCCCCCTTGTCCGTAGAAATTGACTGAAGACCTATTTCAAGATGTGGTACATAGGAAAAAGAAAGTCCCTAAAAATCCTCATGGTTTATGTATTACTTAATTAACTCATTCATTCTTTTCAATTCATTCAAAACATACTTCCTGAGTGTCCACTGTTTACCAAATAGATGAAAGTTCTCTTTGATGACAGGGAACATGTATATAGTGGAAATAAAATAAATCAAAATTCAAAATCATTGCTATAATTTAGATTCCAGAACTCAGTCTTACTGAATGATATAGTATCCAGTTATATAATTAAGCAGCCATAAGATGTTATAGTATAATCCTCCTTTAACAGAATAATGTAATTATTTGTATATTTTCATTGCTCTTCAAAAAAAATTTAGGCAGAAAAACTAAAATGTGTTTTTTTTAAGTTATTTCATTTATTTTTTACATAATTTTTCTTTATTTGTATAAATACTTCTTAAATAACAGATCTGTTATAAGAAAATTTAAAAGTAAATTGTGCAAAGAGGAAAAAAACTATCCACACAGGTGCTAGGCTGGCTTGAACTCAATTTTAATACCATCTGGGAAAATGAGATCAGGGACCAAGGGAAAAAAAAAAGAAAGCTTTTTCTTTTTCGTTTTTGAACAGCGTGTGAGAGGATTTAGGTCAATATGTAAATGTTTGTGTACGTGAATAGGAAGCACTATGAGCTGGTTCAGAACATCAAGCTGCATCAGAGATTGAAGAAATTATAATTATATAGTATAAGACTGTTGCATGGAAAAGGGAAAATGTGATGACACCAGATGTTATTTGTTTTTTTTTTTTACACAATTTAGTAGCATCCTAGCAGTTTTTTTAATCAAGAACGTATCTTTTTCCATCCAGATATTTGTTTGAAGATTTTTTCCCTTATATCCAATCACCTAATGCTAAATAGGACCACAAATTGATTCTGTCTCCAAATTTTTTTTTATCTGCTAATATATTTAGTGATTGATTAGCTGTGATTAATTCTAAGCAGCAAAAATTTATTTTCCTAGTATTAAAAAGAGAAATAAGTGCCTGTTGCTTGTAATTTTTATCCTTAGCATACTGAAAAGTAATTTGTGTAGCAGAAGATAATGTTTGTACTGTTTGGCACACAATGCTACAAAATAAGTGCTTCTCCCCTTGGGTTATCCCCTGGGTACTGGTCTGAGGTATTTTTAGAGTGAATGGACGCATATATGTGGAAATTCTTGCTTACTCCGACACAGTCTTGAAGCAGACTCTTACATAAATAGAACAAAATTAATGACTACATATGTAACTAACCTGCACATGGTGCACGTGTACCCTAAAACTTAAAGTATAATAATAATAATACTAATAAATAAAAATAAAAAATATTTTTTATTTGAAAAATGAAAAAAAAATGACTACATGCAAAGCCCCTTAGAAGGATGGTGCTTAGTGCTCAATATTCAGTGAAGGGAACTGGAAGGAGTCATCAATCTTTCTTGGTAGATAAAGTAATTGTAATGGTGTTCCAACAGTTTCTAGAAGCAGCTGCTATACCTATGACTTCTCTTCTCAGTCGGGCATAAGCATACACTAGAAGTGTATTTTAGGTGGTTCCTAAAATAAAGACTAACTCAAAAGTCTCTGGTCTCCATTACTCCTTGATTCCTCTAGGCTTATGTAAGTTATTCTTTCTTCTCTCTTATTTTGTCCCTACATTAAAACCTGCTCTCATAGTATACAAATTTCCACATTTTTCTCCCCTCCAAACTAAAATCTACTTGGTTAAAGAAAAAGCAGTATATATCAATGTTTATAACATCAGGTCTAGAACATAGAAGACACTCAGTAGATGTATAATAAATAAAAGAATAAATGCTACCTTGATATCTACCTCCAAATGAAATTTATTGTTTTCATGGAAAATGGGTATCTATTGCTCAGTGAATGGAGTCTGTACAGAGCAAGGCTAAAGAGCCTTTGACCAGTGGCTGAACTAATGTTGAAAATTAAGCTACTACAGTCTTATTGGTTAGGATATATCTGTTACAAATATTATTTTACATCATGAATCTAGCATGGCAGTAAACATTTTTGAATTAAAATTATAAATATATATGTATATAATATCAGAAAACAACTTGGTTTATATAATATAATACATTCACAACTATTAGTGTCTTCTATTTTTCTTTGACCGTTTAAAAACCATAGAACTAAGAGCTACTTGAGACTATACTTATAAAAATGTCCTTTAATGATTTGTTAAATAAACTCTTCAAAATATGCCCTATTCTGACCCTTAATTATATCCATATTTTTCTTTTATTTTTGCAGTATCAATTTTTTAAATGACTGATTACCACATTACATTTACTCCTTGGGCTTTATTTGGGCACTTTAGACAAAAACACATTTTTTTCATAATATCAGAGAAATGTGCCAGGAGATTAACCATATTGTTTCCATATTGAAGTCACCACATTGTATTGTCACTGGCAAAAGATAGTGCTCCGCTTTTATTCTAATGGACATTTGCTTGTTATTTTCCATAAATAAAATGCTGCCTAAACAGCGTAGTTATATTTACTAGCAACTGTTTTTTCCCATAAATCACATGAGATTCACAATTCCAGTTTGCATTTATATCCTCAACTGAACATATTATTTGAGATACTACATCCTTTTAACTATGTTATTTTCTGGATATGGAAAGTTTGATATCCAAGAGGTAAATTATTTAAGTCAAATTCTACAATAAGTCAGTTGCAGTGATGGAGTGAGGCCTAAGAAAGTTATTCGTTTGAGACCCATAATTATAACATTGACAATTTTTCATAAATTTTTAAAAAGATTATTAGCAGAATAAAAATTGCTCACTTTTTGCTTACCATATTCCAAGAATGTGTCTAAATGCTATATTCTTACTAATTTAACCAACTCCCCTCACATTCTTATGAAGGAGTTGATATTACTAATCATATTTTTAAAAGAAAAAGAAGCAGCAAAGAATTAATTTCCTAATCCAAGTTCATAAAATCAAAATGTATCATAGCTAGAATTTAGACCCACTGGATCTTCTCCTCTAGAGCCAGAGGTCTCAAGGCCACGCTGGCACAATTCTTGGAAGCTGAGCGATATACAACCTGCAAAGCTGTACATGAAAGTCCTGAGTGCTTTTAACCACTCCACCATAATGCCTCTCAGGTGAAATTGGCTCACATATATTTTTCCAGAAGAAAATAAAGACATATCTGTGTATTTGTAACTATAGAAATATACCAGTTAAGTTATATTAATTTGTATGCAGCATTTAAAAACATCTTCACACAACTCAAAATCAATTAGCTCAATAACACTGTTTGAAACTGAATACAGCTGAAAATGATGACTAAAATAGAATCATCTTTTTAAAATGGTTATCTCTAATCACTTTAAAATAGAAAGTACACACAGACCGATACCTTCTGGATAATGATTTTCAGGATTTTGTGACCAGGTGCATGGCCAGGTGTTGGTGTGGTCCTGGCTATAAGCAGGACACATTATTAGCCAACATTAATGTGCTGAGTGATGCATTGCAGCCCTCAGATCAACGTGGACTGCTTCTGATATTCAATATATCTTGCAAAATGACTTCAAAGAAACAAAAAATATCCATGTGAGTGATAAAATACTCTTTTCAAGCCGTATGCTTTAGTGTAATTTGAGCTAATGATCTCTTATTAGAAAGAGAAAAATTGTTTCTAATAAAACAATGTTATAAGATCTTGTTCCTTCTTACTAAACCTGTAATACTTTTCACTTTGCACCTATATGAAATTGTGTGGAAGAGAACATTGTTATTCCTAGATTAATTCTGCTGAACCAAGAAAATCAGAAATTAATTTTATATTTTAAAAAGTCTTTTAAAATTTATGACAGCTTTTTAGTGTTCAACATCCTTAATAGGAAGTCTTACTTTTTGTTATCTAGACATTTGTTTCGTAGAAACAAGCATGTTTATGTAGTTCACTGTTATATCCTTGGCAATTAGAATAGCTTGAGTGACGCATTGTAGGTTTTCAATAGAAATCTGTTGAATAAGTTGATATCTTTAAAAAAAAATAAAATTAAAAAAACTTAGTACTGGCCAGGTGCTGTGGCTCATGCCTATAATCCCATCACTTTGGGAGGCCGAGGGGGGCGGATCGCTTGAGGTCAGGAGTTCGAGACCAGCCTGGCTAACATGGTGAAACCTGTCTCTACTAAAAATACAAAAATTAGTCAGGCATGGTGGTGCTTGCCTATAATCCCAGCTACTCAGGAGGCTGAGGCAGGAGAACTGCTTGCCTGGGAGGCAGAGGTTGCAGTGAGCCAATGCCTTGCCACTGCACTCCATCCTGGGTGACAGAGTAAAACTCTGTCTCAAAAAAAAAAACAAAAAACAGAAAAAAACAAACAAAAAAGTACTATATCATAGATTTTCCAAAATCCTTAAAAATCCTTAGAAATTATAGTTTTTAATATCTTCATATGCATCTCTAGTCAGATACATCATAATTTTTTTACAATGTTCCACATTTTTGGACATTTAGTTTGTATTTTCTCTTAGCAGAAATTATACAACATAGAACATTCTTGTTCAATTACATGTGTTTCTCTCATTGATCTTAAATAAATTTGACAGGTGACATTGCTGGTTCAAAGTGAATAGCAGTTTTAATATAATACCTATTGCGTCCGAAGTATTTTATCAGTTTAAACACTTCTAAGGGACATAAAACTGTCTAATTTCCCAACATTCCCTATAACACTTAGTATTAAGATTTATTAAATGTTTTTTAATGTGATAAATAAAAGCACATTTCATTGACATTCGAGCAAGTACCTCAATATTATTGCTTAATTTTAAAATGCCAGTGGGGTTTGTTGATGAGAGCAGAATAGGTCCCTGGGTCACATTCTTACCTCACTCGGAGTTTCCAAATTTTTATTTATGGTTATTCTAATAGGCCTGATTATACTAAACATAAGGCATATATTATATAAATTTGGCCTTCAGTTCGCCCCCTCCCAAATCTCTAGCTGGTAAAGAATATCTTGTCTGTTGAGAGGTGGCATTTAAAGACACAAATAACTGTCACTTCTGTTATTATATTTTCTATTTCCAAAGGAAAGACTATAAGATATAATATTTTAGATCGTTAGGTTGATAAACAAGTACTTTATATGGCCAGAAATGTTACTAATTTTTTAAAAGAAACAAAAAGAACAACAAAAAATGAGGACTTGGATGCCAAGATATGTTTAGTCAACAATCATTGCTCTATAACTAAATATTTTGAAAAATATTTGACCTAGTAAGATTTTTATGATTTAAAAGAAGTAAAACATAATAATGTTGTAAATTGTATTGTCCTAAACATTGTAATTTGGCTGATGACCTTGCTTTGCATTTCTTTGCCTTTTTGACTGACCTTCCCTATGTTGGAGCAATCCCTCTCTCTCTGAGTCTTGCCAAGGGACAGGGCTTAGTTTCCATTATGGAAGCCCAAGCATCCACATGCTTTATTTTTTCTAACCTACTTCTATGATAGTGGGAAACAGGCATATGCTAGGAATCCAATCTTGACCTTCCTACCCAGGACCAGAATCTCTCACAGGAGGGTAATGAGTCATAGTAAAGAATTCCTCTTGGTTGCAATGATGGTGTCAGCAGGAGTACTTCACTCCCAGTGTTGGCAGGGGCAATGACCTCAGACCTCACCATACTGTTACTGAGGCATAATTATGGCTTGGTTCTGATTGCCTAGCTCTGTAAGTCACAGGTCAGAAAACCAAGACTGTTTCTCCTGAAAATTTCTGGGCTGCTCTATGAGATACCTCATAGTCTTCGAGTAATTTCCTTTTAAACTTTAAATAGCCTGAATCGTTTTTTGTTGCAGCTGCAAATAACCCTGACTGAAACAGAATTTCTAATCTAAAATTAAAATAATTAATCACTGCAGATATAATAGATGATGGAAGGTGTGTGTCTCTGATGAGCACTTTCATCTAATACAAGGTTAATTGTCCAAAAAGAACTCTGGTAAGTAGGGTAGTGAAAATAGGGTATCATGCTAAAAAGATTAATTACCATGATAGTTGGAGGTCATAACTAAAATGACTAAGGATTAGTAGTATGGATAATAAAAATCATTTTGAAGCTTAGACAGCCATTATACTCACATTTTCGTGTTTGTAGCAGGCTGGAGATGGAAATTATTACATCACCTTATTTCTACAAAATATATTTTTACTTTTATATTTCACTAAGTTTACTGCTAGATTAATTGTCAGAATCTCTTATACTGATATTTGTATTGACAGTACATTGCTATAGTATATCAAAACTCTATTCTGGACTGTTTAATATTTCTTCCTTTATCTAAAATATAAACTGTGGCATTTTATGTTTGATTTTTGCCTGCATCTTGCGTAGGGATGTTTTGCTGCAGTTTGAGCACCAAATTTGCACCACCCCAATATTGCAGAGAAGTTATTACTTTTAGTATCAGTTATTTTGATGAGATGACATGGATTTCCAAATATTCCTCCTCTCTGGTGAATAAACTAACAGGTAATAACTGAAAGAGATCCCTATATCAGGAATTCTCTGACAGAATTCTACAAAAGCAAAGATTTTCTTAGAGATTATTTTGCATCCTGTAAGAAAACCTGTGTTGCAAGTGATAAGTTATTTATAGCAGCCTTTCAGAAGATAAGAAAGATACGTTTCCTCAGGTTTTTTGACTGATAAAGTCTTCAATTTGTCAAAGTATTCATTCGCCCCTGCAGGAGAGGAATTCTTACTGATAAGCAATAAGTTCTCATTATAACCGATCTTTATTTCTGTAATGAACTATATTTATGTGGTTACTATTTTTGAATCGAAGTTTCTTATAGATTATATCCTACTAAATATATTTTTAATTTAAAATGTAACAGTAAATTAATATTTTTTACTTGCGTATGTTCTATCAGGAGCTATACCAAGTATTTAATATATTAAATTATTTAACTTATAAAAATCTGTGATACAAAATATTAAGGTCATAGAGATAGAAGAAAGTTGAAATTAAGGAAATTGTACAAGGTTTAAAATCAGTGCCCTAGCATTATCTTATGTGGCTTTCCTCAAAGTAATCTGAAAATTTTAGGAGGTTATGGGGAAAGTTATGGTTGTACATTGTCAAAGTCAGACGTTGCAATAGACATATATGAAAATGAGACACATGTCTTATGAACAAACCGCCAGCATTTATGGCTACAATCAACAACCATCCTGGACACCACTACCAAGTGCTTCTTAAATATCACTTTAATTATATTTTTCTCATGTTCAGAAGTGTCCATTATCTGCTACATGAAGTTGTCTCCTAAGGCTTACATCTAAAGCTATTCATGTTTGATTTCAACCTGCTTTTCATTACCCATCTACCCATTATCTCAATATGTACCCTATATTCCAGCCAAAATACTTTGTCCTGTCTTAAAATGGCCTGTGTAACTTAGATTGGGTGATATTGCCATCCTTCATTTTCCCGTTAATGATGATCTATTCTAAAATGTACAATAAAACCTTTTTGTTATCTTTCCAAATGGAATGGACCTCTTCTTCCCTGAAACTTCATACGATAGTTTTTGGGGGTGCCTTTCTCATGGTCAGTACTAAGCTTAGTGATTTATATAGTTCATTATGCTAAGTTTTAAACTCATCTTTAATGTCTTGCATTTTCTCTGGGCCATAGCTTGAATAGCTTATGCGGCTGTTTTCAAACTGATAACCAATAATTCAAGTTAGTATTTGAACAGCAACAACAAAATGCAACTCCATTAAAGCCAAAGCCACAAGAACTTTCACAGCACTCTTATTAAAATATATATTATATATAATCATGTAACATTTACTGGGTCAAATATTAATTTTCAAGATTTTTTACATGTTTTTCTCATGTATCAGGAAAGGAAGCTATAATCAACCAAAATATATCTTAGGAAAAAACAACAATGATTTTTCTTTGCTTTGTTACTCTCCACAACACACGTAGTCTTTCCCCCTCTAAACTTCTGGAATCTCTTGCTCAAGCTCTAGATCACATACTTCTTACTTTCTTCCCCTCCCCGTTTTCTTAATGTACAGAAACCATCTTGCAATAGCACAAACCTCATCACAAATTGGAGAGGGAAAGAAATAGACAATATCAACTTAAAAGCTTCTCTAGAAGAAGAAGAGGCTAGCCTAGGAAGCTTCTTATATCAATAAATATGGTTCTGTCCAGTAAATACCAAGACACTCTTAGAACATTCAGTTGCCTTTTAAATACCTAACTAGGAAGGAAAAAGCTTTAGGAACAAAAGGGTGATTAAAGATAGATTTTAAAATATATATAAAACATATTAGCATTATGGTAACATAATAGCTCCTATTAGAACTTTATGATCTTTTGAAATGAATTTATAAGCTTTGAACATAAAAGCAGTGTTAATACATTTAAAAATTGCTAATTAGGATCATCAGAAGATGTTAAGGTCTGAATGTTTGTATCCATCCAAAATTCATATACTGAAACCTGATCACCAATGTGATAGTACTGCGAGGTGGGGACTTTGCAAAGTGATTAGATCATGAAAGTGGAACGCCCATGAATGGAATTAGTGCCCTTATAAAAGAGGCTCTGAGGAAGCTTGTTTGTTCCTTTCACCAGGTAAGGACATAGCCAAAGGTGCCATTTATGAATCAGGAAATGGGCCCTTGCAGGATACCAAACCTGCTGGCACCTTGATCTTGGTCTTCTCTAGACTCAAGAATTGTGAGAAGTAAATTTTTGTTGTTGAGGAGCTTCCCAGTCTATGATATTTTGTTATAGCAGCCTGAACAAACTAAGATGGTGATATTTGTCACTGCTGAATTAGAGATTTCACTCTATTGTTTTGGATATGTAGTCTTCTCTAGAAACTAAAATAAGATATATTTGTGAGCACTCACATTTGAAAAGCCCAAGCAAGTATAAATCCAAGTCCCCAAACTAAGGCCTACTCTCCCTTCCCTGAGGCATACAGACAGCCTATTGTGCAGGCATTTGGACAACCCAACCCACATGTCTAAATTTCATCCATACACCTCACAATCAGTTGCAAATCTCTTGGCTATCCAGTGGATCTAAAGGTAACACACTGGCAGCAATTGATCTTCTCAAGGACAGACCAGAAAAAGGAATTTGCACAAAACTTGAAAGTAAGCTAAAGTGCATTTGGGAAAAGAACCCAAGGGTCCGTGGTACTTGCAGCATGATCTGGAAGAGAAGGGGCTTCTGGCTGGGTATGGTCTTTTGGACCAACAATTTTTTCAACCTGTGGAAGAGAGTGCCACTTTTCAGTAATGAGTAATCCAATATATGACCAGTTAGTATTTTAGAGTGAAAAACTGACTTTTACATCCTTATTTCTCCAATTAAAATTGTATTTAAAATAGACCTTTTATTTCCATAGTGCATCTATATGAATAATTCTGTAAATTAGTTTATCTAAAATTTATTTTACAGTGTTTCTTGACTCTCGCATTTTTACAATTACACAGCAATAAAATACAGCTCCACATATTCTAGCTATGTCATTCAAACTGAAAAACAACTATCATCAGCCTTTGTGACCAATGTGACCTTTGCCAATTTACTTAACATGTTTGTGCCTCAGTTACCTCATCTAAATATTAGAGCATTTCCTTTTAACTATAAATATTATCATTAGAAAATGGGTAGAGTAGTACAAAAACTCTATAAAATATATTCAACACTAAGTAGAAGTTCATTTGATTAGAAGACTTTAAAGTAAATCTCAAGGTATAAAAAAGTATTGAATTGATTTTATTCTTAAAAATATTCTCATTCATGCTTATGAAACTGCTCTTGTTAAACTGCAGGCCATGTTTTCTTTGTGGCAAGAGCTTCTCTGAATAAGACACTGGTAGTTAGCATGTAAGTAACTAAAGATACTTAATAGAATTATTATTTTGGGTACATATATTTCATACATTTTTCTCTGGGCTTAATTCATTGCTAAATATAATACTTTACCTGTCAATAGCCAGAATTAATTTATAAAGTTGAAACCCATTTATCTTCTGTTGACAACAAATATTTATCTAACACAGTCTCTAAGTTTGACCCAGGAGAAGTCATTTACCTTCTTTTTGCTTCAGCTATCTATTTGTAAAACAAGAAAAATGATGGTCATTCTGCACCCATTTTTAAAACTGTCATTAAGATAAATTATAAGCCCATGACAAGCTTGATGATTTTTGAGTAGAAGGATGAATTTATCTGTTTATTTATTGTTTTCCACTTCAATGTTTTTCTCTCTATTCCTCTTGCCCTTTAACAAGGTATCAAAATTTGAATTTTGTTTTAATTTTTCTGCTCACTTTTTAGTTTTTCTTGTTTGCATTATTTTACATTGGTTTTCCTGTTATTTTTAATATGCATCACTAACACAAGGATAGTCCCCTTAGAGTTAATAGTGCACTACTTCAAGTAAAATACAGAAAACTTGCAACGTTGATTGATGTATATCTCCCATCCCTAAACTGTAGGTTGTAGTTGTTATATATAATACATCTATGAACATCATAAAACCCACAATATAATATTTTAAAACTATTATATGATTTATAAAGAAATTTAAAAATGTAAAATTTATTATTGTCTATGGATCAGAGTTTCTATTAACATTGACTTCCCTTCAGCTAAAGGAAGAACTTTCTTTAGCATTTTTTTATAGGACAGGTCTTCTAGCAATAATATTACTTAGTTTTGTTTTATCTGAAATTTTGTAATGTTATCTTCATTCTTGATTTTTTTTCAAATATAGAATTTTAATTTGTCAGGTTTTCTACATTCAGCAATTTAAGATGTTTTTCTACTCTATTGTAACTCCTGCAGTCTCAGGAGGTTCTCTACTTCTGATAATATAATTACAGGTGCATTTGACTACTTGATATCATCTAACATGTGCTTGAGGCCCTATTCATATTTTAAAAATGTATTTTCCTCTGTGTTTCTCACTTTGGATTATTTCTGTTGAACAAGATATCTTCAAGTTGACTTATTTCCTCTGTCATGGTCATTTGGCTAAGCAATTCAGTTAATTTTTCTGAAGTTATATTTTTCAGTTCTAGACATAGGTTTCTCCAGAGAAACAGACAGATATATAGAGATACACGTGTGCACGCACGCGCACACACACACACACACACACAAGACTCTTAACCATAAGGGGGTTAAGGAATCTGATCCCCGCACAAGCAAAAAAATCCCCTTATAAATTAACCCCCTGAAAATTTAACTACTAATAGCCTACTGTTGACTTGAAGCCTTACTGATGCATAGCCAATAAACATGTATTTTTTATGTTATATGTATTGTGTACTGTCTTCTTAAGTAAGCTAGGGAAAAGAAAGCATTATTAAGAAAGTCATAAGGAAGAGAAAATACATTTACCTTACTGTACTGTATTTATTAATACCTAAATTTACATCTTCTGTTTATAAGATGAATCATTTGTCTAAAATGGTGGGAAACTACAGCTGCAGACCACAGTCTAGGATACATATCAAGTAATTCAACTTCCTTAATATCGTGGCTTTTCTTTGTTTCTTGGGAACACTTCCAGTATCACTAGTAGCATTTTATATGAGTCTCATGGTGTTATTTAAGGTTTATGGTATTACATTAAACATGATGAAAAACAGGCAAAAACTGGGAGAGATGACTTTTTACCATGGTATGCAATTTACTAGAGAGACAAACTTCTCAGTAGAGATGTTTAGCCTTACAGGGCATTTTAAGCAGATACTCCCAATACTTGTTCAGGGCAATAGCAACAGGAGGCGGCTATAAAATTATTGCAGTAATACAGTATGTAGTACAGCTAATTTAATGTGGTTATGGTTTAATACTGCATCTTTACTTTTGTTTACATTGCTCTTGACTGCAAATGGTACCACAGATGATCTATAAGTGTTTGTGTGGGTAATTTTTAAATAAGGAATTTATATATATTTTATGGTAGTAGATGATAAGACAAAACTAGTATCTACATATATTTTATGCCTTAATGACATAACTTTTTCTTAATTTTTTGATATTTCAAAGCTATGAAGTTTGTGAGTTTTTTTCAAAAATTGTCACAAATTTCCAAAAATATCTGGTATATTCATTGAAAAAAAAAGTACGTATGTGTAGACCCATGCAATTCAAACCTGTATCATTCAATGGTCAGCTGTACAAATATTCTGGTAATAAATGAAAAGAGGAAAGTATTTTTGTTCGCCAAGTACAAGATTAAGTAGAAAATCTGGTAGAATATACAAAAACACAACTAGAACTAGAGTTTAGTAATGTTGCAGGATATAAGATCAAGCATCAAAAATCAATTGTATCTTTCTATATTGGGAGAGGACAACTGAAAATTAAAATTAACAAAACAATAATTTACTAAAGTATCAAAAATTAAATACTTAGAAATATATGTAATAAAATATATGTGGAACTATACACTGAAAACTACAAAATATTATTGAAAGAAATTAAAGATCTTTGTGAAAGATAGACCATGATACTGGGTTGGAGGACTCAATCGTGTTAAGGTGTCAATTCTCGGCCAGGTGCGGTGGCTCATGCCTGTAATCTCAGCACTTTGGGAGACCAAGGCGGGAGGATCACTAGGTCAAGAGATCAAGACCATCCTGGCCAACATGGTGAAACCCCGTCTCTGCTAAAAATACAAAAATTAGCTGGGCGTGGTGGTATGCGCCTGTAGTCTCAGCTACTCGGGAGGCTGAGGCAGGAGAATCGCTTGAACCCAGGAGGCGGAGGTTGCAGTGAGCCGAGATCACGCCACTGCACTCCAGACTGGCAACAGAGTGAGACTCCATCAAAAGAGATCAAGACCATCCTGATTATCATGGCGAAACCCCATCTCTACTAAAAATACAAAAATTAGCTGGGCGTGGTGGTATGCCCCTGTAGTCTCAGCTACTTGGGAGGCTGAGGCAGGAGAATCGCTTGAACCCGGGAGGCGGAGGTTGCAGTGAGCTGAGATTGTGCCACTGCACTCCAGCCTGGCGACAGAGCAAGACTCTGTCTCAAAAAAAGAAAAAAAAAAGTCAATTCTCTCTAAATTGATATATACCTTCAAGACAATCGCAATCAAAATCTTAGTCAACTGTTTTTATAGAAATTTACATGTTTCTGAAATTCCTATGGAAATTTAAATAACCTAGAATTGCCAAGTCTTTGTTTTTTGTTTTCAGATGTGAATAGATGAGCTTTCTTTTTATTTACTTATTTTCCAGCTTTATTGAGGTATAACTGACAAATAAAATTGTATAAATTTAAGGTGTATGATGTGATGATATGATATGTGTAAATTTTGTAAAATAATTACCACAGTGAAGTTATTTAACACATTCATCACTTCACGTATTTACTGTTCTGTGTGTGCATGTATATTCAGAACATTTAAGATCTATTATCTTAGCATTTTACAATTGTACAATTCAGTATTTTTAACTACAGTCAACAGGCTTTACATTAGATCTCAAGAACTTATAAATGAAATTTTGTTCCCTTTGACCAATATGTTCCCATTTCCCTCACCTTCCAGCCATCGGCAACCACCATTTCAATCTCAACTTCTATACATTTAACATTTTAGATTTCACATTTAAGAGAGATGATGCAGTATTTGTCTCTCTCTGTCTTATTTTTTATGGTTGAATAATATTCCATTGTGTGCATGCTGTTTGTATATATATGAAATATATCCTATTTTAAAAATTCATTCTTCTCTTGACAGACACTTAGATTGTTCATTATTGTGAATAATGAACAAAGGATGAAGATTACTTTTCAAGATGCTGATACTGATTGCATTTCCTTTAGATATATACCCAGAAGAGGAAGAGCTAGAGTAGTTCTATTTTTAAATTTTTTGTGGAACCTCCATACATTTTTCACAGCATCAATTTTCATTGCCACAAACAGCATAGCAGGGTTCTCTTTTTACCATATTTTTGCCGATACTTATTTGTGTCTTTTTGATAATATCCATTATAACAGGCATGAGGTGATATCTTATTGTGGTTTTTAGTTGGATTTTCCTGATAATTGGTAATGTTGAAAATCTTTTCATGTACTGTTTAGCCATTTGTATACTGTCTTTGGAAAATTTCCTGTATAGGTCCTTTGCCCATTTTTTAATCAAAGTATATTTGCTTTGGTATTATCTGTTTTTTTGGTTTGTTTTTGTTTTGCTATTGAGTTGTGTGAGTTCCTTACATATTTTGGATATTGACCTTTTATCAGATACACAGTTTGCAAACTTTTTTCTCCATTCTATTGATTGCCTTTTCATTTTGCATATTGTTTCTTTTTCTGTGCAGAATCTTCTTAGTTTCATACAGCCCCATTTGACATTATTGCTTTTGTTATGTGGACTGTTGTCACATTAAAAAAAATCATTGTCAAGACCAATGTCGAGGAACTTGTCGAGAAACTTTTCCCTTATGTTTTCTTTTAAGAGTTTTATGACTTCAGTCTTACATTTAAATCTTTAATCAATTTTGGGTTAATTTTTGTGAGTAGTATAACATAGGAGTCCAAATTCATTTTTTGCTTGTGAATATTCAGTTATCCCAACATTTATGTACCCCATAAATATATACACCTATATGTACTCACAAAAATTAAAACTTACATTTAAAAACATTTATTGAAGAGAATATCCTTTCTTCATTGTATATTTTTCTCAAATATTACTTGACCATATATACATGGGTTTATTTCAGGTCACTTAATTCTGTTCCACTGGTATATGTATCAGTTGTTATGTCAGTACCATATTATTTTGATTACTATAGTTTTGTAATATAGTTTTAATCAGGAAGTGGTGATGCTGTTGGCTTTATTCTTTCTCAAGATTGCTTTGGCTATTTGAAGTCTTTCGTGCTTCTATACAAATTCTAGAATTGTTTTTTCTATTTCCTTAAAAAAATGCCATTGGAATATTTTTAGGGATTGCATTTAATAGATTGCTTTGGGAGGCATGAATATTTAATAATATTAATTCTTCCAATCCATTAACATAGAATAGGCTTCTGTTTATTTGTGTTTTCAACTTTTTTTATCAGTGTCTTATAATTTTTAGTATATCAGCTTTATAAAGTCTATAACCTCCATGGTTAAATTGATTTCTCAGTATTTTATTGTTTTCTAACCTGTTGTATCTGGGATTGTTTTCTTGATTTCATATGCAGGTAACTCGTTAGTGTATAAAAATGCTACTGACATTTTTATTTTTTTTTATTCCTCCAATTTTACTAGATTCATGTATTAGTTCTCACAGTTTTTTGGTGAAGTTTTTAGGGTTATCTATAAATAACACAGTGTCATTGGTAAACAGACAGTTTTGCTTCTTCCCTTCTGATTTGCATATTTCTTTTTTCTTGCCTAATTGCTCTTTCTAGGGCTTCTAGAACAATCATGAATAGAAACTGTGAGAGTGGGCATCTTTGTCTTATTCTTTACTTAGAGAAAATACTTTCCTCATTTTACTAGTGAGCATGATATTAACTAGAGATTACATATATATATATATATATAGCCTTTATTATGTTGAAGTAAATTTCTTCATACCTAGTTTGTTGAGAGTTGTTATGAAAGAATATTGAATTTTGTCAGCTGTTTTTTCTTCATATATTGAGATTATCAGATTATTTGTCTGTCATTGTGTTAATGTAGTATGGCACATTTATTGATTTGTATATATTGAATTATCCTTGCATCCCAGGGATAAATCCCACTTGATTATGGTGTATTATCTAATGGTCATCATTAAATTTGGTTTGATATTATTTTTTGAGAAGTTTTACACCTAAGTTTATCAGGAATATTGACTTTTGATCTTATTTCTTTTAGTGTACTAATCTGATTTTGGAGTCAGGGTAACACTGGCCTTATCAAATAAGCTTGGAAGCATTCCCTTCTCTTGAATTTTTTTGAAAGAGTTTGAGAGTTGACATTAAATCTTCTTTGAATGTGTAATAGAACACACAAGTGAAGCCATCTGGTCCTAGGCTTTTATTCCTGGGGAGATTTTTGAATACTGAATCAATATCTTTACTTGTTATTGATCTATTCATATTTTGTATTTCTTCAGTGTTGGTAGGTTGTATGTTGCTAGGAATCTATTTCTGTTAGGTTATACAACTTATGGGGAGTATAATTATTCATAGTAGTTTCTTATGATTCTTTGTATTTCTGTATTATCAGTTGTGATGTCTTCTCTTTTATATACAATTCTGTTAATGTGAGTGTTTTCTCTTTTTTCTTGATTAGTCTAGCTAAAGGTTTGTATTTTTGTTTATCTTCAATCTTAGTTTTGTCAATTTTTTCTATTGCTTTCCTAGTCTCTCTTTTATTTATTTCTACTCCAATCTTTATTACAGCCTGTCTTCTGCCAGCCTGAGTTTAGTTTATTCTTCTTTTTCTAGATTTTTAATGTGTAAAGATAGGTTGTTTATTTGAGTTTTTAAAAATCATTTAGGCTAATAAGCCTCCCTCTTCTGACTATTTTTGCTATCTGATAAGCTTTGGTATGTTGTGTTTACATTTTAATTTATCTCAAGATATTGTTATTACTTTTTGGTTTCTTCTTTGATCCATTGGTTGTTTAGAAGTTATATAATTTTCTATATATTTGTGACTTTTACTAAATGCCTCTTGTTGCTGATTTCCTATTTCATACTATTGTGCCCAGAACATATGCTTAATATTAGCTCAATCTTCTTGAATTTGTTAAGACTTGTTTTTGGAGAATGTTTCATGTTCACTTTAAGAAGAATGTATATTCTGCTTCTGTTGGGTGAAATTTTCTGTATATGTCTGTTAGGTCTATTTGATCTACAGTGTTGTTCAAATCTGCTGTTTCCTTGATTTTGTGCCTGGATGTTCTATCCACTGTTGAGAGTAGGGTGTAGATATTGTCTACTATTGTTGCATTGCTATTTATTTCTCCTTCATTTCTGTTAGTATTTATTTTACATATTTAGGCATTCCGATGTTGAGTGCATCAATGTCTATAATTTTTATATCTTCTTGATGAATTGACCCTTTTATCATTATAAAATACCTTTCTTTGTATCATGACAATTTTTGACTTAACGTCTTTTTTTATCTAATGTAAGTATGACCACCTCTGTTCTCCTTTGGTTACTGTTTGTATGCAATATTTCTCTCTACCCCTTCACTTTTAGCTTGTGTGTGCCCTTAAAGCTAAATTGAGTTTCTTGTAGGCAGAGTATCATTTGGTTTTTCTTTTATTCATTTAGCTACTCCATGTCTTTAGAGAACTTAATACATTTATATTTAAAGTAATTATTAATAGGCAGGGACTTACTAATGCCATTTTGTTAATTGTTTTCTAACTATTTCATACATCATTTTTTCCTTTCTTTCTCTCTTGCTATCTTCTGTAATTTGGTGAATTTTTCATGGTGGTTCCAAATCAACTTTGCAAGTGAAGAACAAAGTTAAAGAAATAATACTACACGCTTTGATGTCAAGCATTATTATACAGTTTTGATAATTAAAAGAATGTGGTATTAGCATAAAGATAGAAAAAGAAATGAAAGAAAATAGATTCCATAAATATTCTCAATAATATTTGGACAACTGATTTTTTACAAAATTGGATAAAAAATGGAAAATGAATAGCCTTTTTAGTGAACCATCTGGAATAATTGATGTCCATATGTTAAAATGTAAAAAGAACTGCATTACCTATGTGCCACCATATATAAAAAAAATTCAAAATAGATTGTATACCTACATATAAAACACAGATCTCTAAAACTTCTAGAATAAAACATACAATAAACTATCTTTGATCTTAGTTTATGCAAAGTATAGTTTAACTATAACAGTCAAAGTATGATTCTTAAAGAAAAATTTAATATATTAAACTTTATCAAAATAAAATATTTCTCCTCTTCGAAAGACACTGTTAGTAAAATTAAAAGCCAAGCTACTTTCTGGGAGAAAATATTTCCAAATTCTATATCTCTTGAAGGACTTTTATACAGAATATATAAAGAACTCTCCACATTAAATAAGTAAGCAATCATACGCTGCTTTTAGTAATGTAAAATGGTACAATCAATCATTTTGAAAAACAAATTGGCAGTTTTATTAAAAATTTTTACATAAACTATTATATAATCCAGGCATTAAATTTCTAGGTTTTTACTCAAGAAAAATGAAAACACGTGTCCATAAAAACACTTGTACATGAATACTTATTGAAGCTTTATGTGTAATGATTAAAATATAGGAATATCCTAAATATTCATCAACAGGCAAATAGATAATCCAACTATAGCATATCCATACAATGGAATACTATTTAGTAGTAAAAATGAACGAACTATAATGACAGAGATGAATCTCAAAATAATTATGCTGGGGCTTTGAAGAAACAAATATAATTATGCTGAATGAAAAAATTTCAAAAACAGTTACAGGGTGATTAAAATGTTTATTATCTTCATCATTTTGGTGATTTTATGGGTGTACACACCTACTTAAAATAGTACACCTTAAGGATCTCAATAAATTGTAATATTTGCCCATTATTGCTCAATAAAACTGTTTCAAAAATCATGGTCCTGGATTTTATAGGACTAAGACCCTGCCAGATGACCTCACCTGGCCATAGTACCTATAGTAACTACCTGTAGACAGTAAAGAGTAGAACAATAAAATACAAATCTGGCAGGAACTTCACCCCATAATCTTTCTATCCTGTGAAACAGAAACATGAAACAGGGAAAAATTATGAATCCTAAGAAAGAGAAAAGGAGATACTAAAAAAGGAGAAATCTAGGATGGAAAAAAACCCAGGGAGAGTATCTCTAACATCTTTCTATCTCCTCTGACTGGTTGCTGAAGGAGGCATGGATGGAACAAACTCAAAGCCACTCAGCCAAAACTAAAATATTTAAGCTTAGACTGAAGATGCCACACTAATAATCCTGGAGAGTGAACAGCAACAGATAGCCCATGTTAGAATGCACATTCATTTGAAGGAGGGTAGACAGAGAACGTGACTCCTATTTCCTTAGCATTTAGCCTGGGGCTAAGCACAGCTCCATGCGCTGGGTATGTTGGACACATTGGAGGAAAAGGAGGGAGTACCTATGGGAAAACCGTGGTCCTTGTGTTTGAAGAACTACAAAAGACAAGCCAGGGGATCATAAACACTGAAGAAAGTATGGGGATCGCTAAAGGGATTGATTGAGTCCAAAAGGAATCTCTAAACTGGGTATCCATATCTCTGCACATGCACAAAACAGAATCGAAGGAGCCTAAATTAAGACAAAAGGTTAGACCAGGGAATGGAGCTGCTGCACACAAACAGGGCTTGCTGTTCAACCTACTCCAGAAAACTACCCGATATCATGGAAAAGCAGCAGTCATCACAGAAAAATAACAGAGCCCAGAATCTCCACAATTAATCCAAATTACCTGACATAGAAAACATCAAAAAAAATAAAAAATAAAAAAAGGAAAACATTTTCAAGTAAAGATATCAACTAAGTCTGACCTTGATATGAAACCAATATTGAAACTAGCAGACTCTGATGGCTAATTGTATGTATTAATTCAGCTAGGCCACATCTGGGGTGCCCAAATATCTTTTTAGACACTTTTTTTTTTCTGGGAGAGTCTATGAGGATGTTTCTGGAAAGGATCAGCATTTGAATTGAACTGAGTAAAGCAAATGGCCCTCCCCAGTGTGGGTGGGCATCAGCTAATCTGTTGAGGGCCTGAATAGGATACAAAGGTAGAGGAAGATTGAATTCACTCTGCCTGACTGCAGAGCTTAGACATTGATATTCTCCTGATAGTCTCCTGTCCTCACTGCTCCTGGTTTGCAGGCTCAGTTTCAGACCAGATTCTATACCATCAGCTCCCCAGCCATCGGGCCTTTCAACTGTTCCGTTTGCTTTTCTGGATTTCTAGCCTGAAGATGGCTGATTGTGGGACTTCTCACTCTCCATAGTCAAGTGAGTCAATAACGTATGATAAATCTCCTTGTATATATATATTTGACCCTTCAACAATATGGATTTGAACTGAATGAATATACATGCACCAATTTTTTTTCAATAAATATATTGGAAAAATTTTGGAGATTTGTGACAATTTGAAAAAACAGATGAGCTGTGGAGTCTAGAAATCTCAAGAAAATTAAGAAAAAGTTAAGTATGTCATGAATGCATAAAGTATATGTAGATATTTGTCTGTTTTATCATTTACTACCATAAAATATACATAAATCCATTATTTAAAAATTACCCCCACAAACACTTACAGACCATACACAGTGACATTCACAGTCAAGTGTAATGTAAACAAATGTAAAGATGCAGTATTAAATCATAACTGCATAAATTAGCTGTAGTAAATACTATATTACTATAATAATTTCACAGCCACCTCCTGTTGCTATTGCCCTGAGCTCAAGTGTCGGGAGTATCTACTTAAAATGCCCTGTGATACTAAACACTTCTGTGGAGCAGTTTGTCTCTTCAGTAAATTGCATATTACAGTAAAAAGTTATCTCTCATGGCTATTGCCTGTTTTTCATCGTGTTTAGTGTGATACCGTAAACCTTAAATAACACCATGGGACTCATATGAAGTGCCACTAGTGTTGCTGGAAGTGCTCCCAAGAAGCAGAGAAAATGACATTAAAAAACAAGTTGAATTACTTGATATGTACCCTAGATAGGTCTGCAGCTGCAGTTTCCCACCATTTTAGGCAATTCATCTTGTAAACAAATTATGTAAACTTAGATATCAATAAATACAGTACAGCATTGTAAGTGTATTTTCTCTTCCTTATGGCTTTCTTAATATTGTTTTCTCAGCTTAATGTAAGAAGACAGTATAGAATACATATAACATATAAAATATGTGTTCTTCAACCATGTTATCGGTAAGGCTTCTGGATAATACTAGGCTATTAGTAGTTACGTTTTTGGGGAGTCAAGTTACACAAAGATTTTTGCCCTTTTGTGGGGGGTAAGCTCTGGGGTTAAGGGGTAAGGTGGGTTGGTGCCCCAACCCCAACTTTTTCAGGAGTCAGCTCAATAAAGTTTACAGAATTAGAAGTGCTAAAATTATATTATTATTCCTACTTTCATAATTATATTTTATTTTGTCATCAATAACACTAGCATTCATTCAAATCCTAAAAGGTTTCTAAATAATTGTTTATCTAGAGCCACAACTGAGAATAATGCCTTAGCATTTTACTTCTTCATATCCCCCTTCTCATAATTGTGTTTTTTCTTCCTTTTACTTTTGTACTAGTATTTCTTATACTCGCTCACCATTCATATCTTAAAAGATACTTTTATAACTGTAATTAATATCTATGACTTCTTGGTATGTAAGTACTAAGAAAATTAAATGTTGTTTGCTTTAATCATTCACAATCAAATTGCTTAAAACTAATAAGAAAATCATGGAAAAACTGGGATGACCATCTAAATTAAGCCTCCAAGTCTCCTGAAGGAGTCATGAAGAAACATGTACATACATTTAAAAACTAATTTTTGATGTTTAAGAAATGAAAGCTCTGGTCAGGCATGGTGGCTCATGCCTGTAATCCCAGCACTTTGGAAGGCCAAGGTGGGCAGATGACGAGTTCAGGAGTTCGAGCCAAGGCAGGCGGATCACGAGTTCAGGAGTTTGAGACCAGCCTGGCCAACATAGTGAAACCCCATCTCTACTAAAAATACAAAAATTAGCCCAGTGTTGTGGCACGCGCCTGTAGTACTAGCTACTTGGGAGGCTGAGGCAGGAGAATTGCTTGAACCCAGGAGGCGAAGGTTGCAGTGAGCCAAGAGCATGCCCATTGCATACCAGCCTGGGTGAAAGTGAGACTCCGTCTCAAAAAAAAAAAAAAAAAGAAAAGGAAAAAAGAAATGAAAGTTCAGGATAGTTTATTAATGTATTTAAGGAAAACTAATGCTGGAATTTTATTTTGCCTTATAGGTCCAGTAATAAAAAGATAATAATAAAGGTTTCATAAGATAATCTAATGTTTTTCTATAGCACTCCCTTTGATTGGGCAACAGATTTTGATTGACTTGTACACACACACATACCTGTAAACATGTGCTGTTTATGGGTGTTTAGCTATATATGTAACTTTATACTTATATGTACCTAATTGTACATTTAAAAAAAATTTACTTAAGAATTATGTGCTAAATTATAGATAATTTTTTAAAGTGTTGTATTTTTTTTTCTCAGTATGTATATATTTTACTTTTTAAATATCAGTAATATGGTAAAATCTGTAAGGCTTATGTCTCCATTTTCCCTAGGACTTCATAACTGTATATCCTTAAAGATAAGTATTGATTAGCACAAAGAAAGTCCTGGGTACATATTAATGTATAGCATTATATATGGATACTGTTGATATTCTATGTATCAATTCATATATTAATGCATTGTATAAATTTGTTCTTTGGAATGCTGCATTTCTTTATGGCTAACTTTCTCAAATATGGACCCAGTGCTCGTTTTCTGTATGTGAACCAAATAAATGTATATTTATTGTTTTGTATGTTAACTTTCTTTATGGCTGCATTTTCACAAATATTTTCATAGCCATCTCTGCTTCTGGGAGACTTTCGAGAACATAATCAGGAACCAAAATCAATCATAATGGGATTATTATTTTCTATTATAATTAAATGTTAAATAGAGATATCTAATTGTATCCTCCTAGTTAATTGCATTTATTATTATTTTTTAAATTCATCATAAGCTTCTCTATACTTAATAGTCACCTTGTGTCCTAGAAAAATTAATGTTTATTTTGCTTCTCAAGGAAACAATTAAGGTACTAGAAGAAAATAATCCCCAAATATTCTTCGGAGGCTTAAAAGATCTTTACAGTGTTCTCTCCTGAATACAAAACAGCATCCATATCCCTTCAAGTACATTCCACAGTCCCTTCTCCAATTAGTTTTTCTTCAATCTGGCTGTGTGGTTTTGTGGAATGTTAGTAAAATACCCTATTTCTAAGCGTGTGTGACTCAGTGCGCATGAAGTGGTGAATGTAGTCCTACGAGAAACACATGGCTTATTCTCTGGCACTCTCCTGATTAACCCCTTATATATCCATGTCTCCCCACTTCATAAAATAACAGCATTACCTTACATTCGTACAGTTACCTTACCAAGCATTATTATATCCCTGTCTCATTAAAGCCAAAAACAATTTGAGAGAAAGGTATTATTACTTTCATTGTTACATGACTAAATTGAAATGTAAGGAGGTGTTTAACTTCCCTGAGGTAAAGTAGGCAACTAGTGAATCGCCACACAGGTGCTGGAGGCCTGTGTCCTCATTTGATTTTCCATAGGACCAAGTAACTTGGCTTTGGTATGGCGACATTTTGGGCAGGGCTGTGCCTTTCTTTCTACACCCACATTTATTTGACATTTTCCTTTTTGCAAAGGCAATTAAATAAATGCAAAAGAAATCAAAGTCAACTCCATATTCAAATTATACTTGTGTATTTTAATCAGTTTAAGAAAACATGCAGCCAATTTGTAAATAAGGAATATCAATGAGATCTTTATAGAGTCATGCTAGTAGAAAATATACAATTTGTATAAACTATTTGAAGATGTGAGAAGGCATCTCATCACAAACTCACAGCTGACACTATGTCATTTAACTCATTTTCTCCATGTTAGCTTGTCAAATTGTCAGAAATATATCGATGCCTGTAACTTCAATAAGCATAAGAAATTGCGTAATAATTTGTTAGCAGCGGACAGGAAAGAAAGCAAGCAAGCAAAATGGTATGTGAAAGTTGCCACTTTAATATGTTTCCAAAATTATCTAGATTTCAAGTGTATATTAAACAAAGTGTTGCTTAACAATAAGATGGATACATCTTAAAAATCCCATATACACAAACGTAAAATATTACTTAACATAAACAAATATATAAATGGTAAGAGTATTAGGCACCCTTAACCAAGACTCTAAAATTACCCATAGAGAATCTTTACCTTCTTCTCTTCTGTGGTATCAAGATTTTCTGAACCATTTGTATTGATCTCCTCCGTAAGTGACTGTCCATGTGCAATATTAAGGCACTCATTGACAAATCTCGAAATAAGAGTCTTGAGAAGCACAGCCCCTAAAGACATATCTCAATGTACTTTTCCAATAAAAAAAGTGTTGAGTATTTCAGCCCCATGAAGAAACATAAATGTATATCATTGTGTTCTGTACCATATTCATATAATACTATGCCTTTTTTTTTTTTAAAGACAGAATCTCGCTGTTTTGCCCAGGCTGGAGTGAAGTGGCGTGATCTTGGCTCACTGCAACCTCCGCCTCCCGGGTTAAAGTGATTCTCCTGCCTCAGCCTCCCAAATAGCTGGGATTACTGGCACCTGCCACCATGCCTGGCTAATTTTTGTAATTTTAGTAGAGATGGGGTTTTGCCATATTGGCCATGCTGGTCTCGAACTCCTGACCTCAGGTGATCCACCTCCCTCAGCCTCACAAAGTGCTAGGATTACAGGCGTGAGCCACTGCACCCGGCCAATACTACGCCATTTCAACTGAAAAAGTGGTAGATACGGTTGAAAAGAAACAAGTGAGACAAAAGTGGAAGATTTAGAAGGCAGATGCTATCATCAGCCTTACCAGTGGTGTTAAACATGATGTTTCCTTTATTAAACAATGTAGATGGTTTCCTGTCCCTTCTTCACTTTCAAGGAGCCTACTGCATCAGCCAGTTACTTTTGGCTGTCATGATTGGGTATATCTATTATACTTAAATGTTAAATACAGACATCTAATTGTATCCTCCTAGTTAATTGCATTTATTATTATTTTTAAAATTTATCATAAGCTTCTCTATACTTAATAGTCGCCTTGTGCCCTGAAAAAATAATGTTTATTTTGCTTCTCAAAGAAGCAAATTATGTTATTATTATCTGCATTATAATATTAACTGTTATTTTACCTGCGTATAATTTAGTAAATTATAAGCAACTAAATTATACGCAGGTAAAATAAGTTAATATTATAATGCAGATAAAAGTCCAAGTAGCACAAAGATGATACTAGAAAGCAGACAATGGAAATTAGAATGAAGAGAATTAGAGCTGTCATTCACTCATGACTAAATTTGTCCATGTTATCTGGTAATGTCTGTGTAGTGTGATGGCCAGTAGATGCTGTTTGTGCCCAGCCCAATTTCCTTTTCCAGGCTAGTGAAGTCTTGGGAGTACTGTAGCTGCTGTGAGCCTTGTCTGCTCATGGTTCACAGCTTCACTTTTGTAGGTGAATTCACTCAGCTGACTAGAGGCTCAGAGACTCCTGTGGAGTTCTGCGGATCCCTTGGGGATAGAACATAGCCAGTGATCTAACTGAGGGAACAAATTTATGGGTACTTTCCCTTCAAAATTCCCTGTGAGATCAGGTTGAAATAGATTTCATTTAGTTGTTTCCCCTACCCTGTTCTTCTTCATTTGCTTCCGTACAGGTTTCTCCTAAGAGCACTCCTTCAGTCAAACATTCCTTGCACAAGAATCTGTCTCAGGCTCTGCTTCTAGGGAACTTGTCTTATGACAGTGGCCTGTGACAGCCCTTGTTACATACAATAGGGCCAAACAATTCTTTATAATGGCAGATATATGTTAACTAAAAGTCTAAATAGAGAGTTTACAAAATTTCCGATTCCAGATAAGTTCTGGAGATCTGTTGTACAATATCATGACTGTACTTAATAGTAATGTTTATAGACCTGAAAATTGGTAAGAGAGGAGATCTTAAATGTTCTCATAATAGAATAAGTGTATGAAGTGATGGATATGATAATTAGCTTCATTTAATCATTCCGCAATATGTAAAATGTCATGTTGTATAGCATAAACATACACAGTTTCTATTTGTTAGTTTAAAAAATGAAGAGAAAAAAAGAGCTTGTATAAGTTCCAAGTGTGCTTGGGCCAAATGTGCCTAGAACCTAGAAATGCATTGTTTAGTAAAGGTGCTTGCCTGGCACTCATATTGCCATATTCATTTCTAAGTTACACCTCCCATTTCACTGGTAATTTCTATATAAGTGCTGCATAAATGCCTGCTGCTCACTAAGGAGAAACACTTTCTAAATAAAACCGTGTGTGTGGAGTGCCAACAATTATAATCTTTCTCATGCCTGTCATTTGAGCAGAACTGCTCAGAGTGGTATGGCTCTAATTTGTTTTCAGAATATTAGATTTTAAAATTTCAGATTCTGGTATAATGTTGAGAAGTATGACATGTACAATATGATATTTGTACCTTTTACTCTGGCTCTAATTTGTTTTATGTTAAGAGAATAATTTTTAACAGATGCAGTTTATACTTAGCTATCAATGGTGAAAGTTCTGATTTTCAAAATATATCCGAACTTACCCAAGCTAGTTCTTTTCTGACAATGGTGGGAGATCCTCTAGTTGCTAAAGCATTGTTCTGTACTTACTTAACATCTATCTATCCATCCCTCCATCCCTCCATCCCTCCATCCATCCCTCCATCCCTCCCTCCATCCCTCCATCCCTCCCTCCCTCCATCCTTCCCTCCCTCCCTTCCTCCCTCCCTCCATCCTTCCTTCCATCCCTCCCTCCATCCCTCCCTCCATCCCTCCCTCCATCCCTCCATCCATCCCTCCATCCATCCATGAGTTTTGCTCTTATTGCCCAGGCTGGACTGCAGTGACGGGATCTCAGCTCACTGCAACCTCTGCCTCCCGGGTTCAAGCGATTCTCCTCCCTCAGCCTCCTGTATCCCAGCCTGTAGCTGGGATTACAGGCGCATGGCACGCCCAGCTAATTTTGTATTTTTAGTAGAGACGGGGTTTCACCATGTTGGCCAGGCTGGTCTCAAACTCCTGACCTCAGGTGATCCTCCCGCTTCAGCCTCTCAAAGTGCTGGGATTACAGACGTGAGCCACCGCACTCAGCATTTTTTTTTTTTTTTTTTTTTTTTTTGAGACGGAGTTTCACTCCTATTGCCCAGGCTGGAGTGCAATGGTGCTATCTCGGCTCACAGCATTCTCTGCCTCACGAGTTCAAGCTATTCTCCTGCCTCAGCCTCCCAAGTAGCTGGGATTACAGTAGCCTGCCACTATGCCCAGCTGATTTTGTATTTTTAGTAGAAATGGGGTTTCACCATGTTGGTCAGCCTGGTCTCGAACTCTGGACTTTTATAAGTTTAGTTCATTTATTACTTAGAAAAAATGTTTAGGTTGGTTTATTATTACCACAATTTTATAGATTGAAGTAATAATACAAGGGGGATCCAAAGTTAAAAAGAGTAAGCAATTTGCTCAAAGTTATGTCATTTCTAAGTGATAGGGCTGGAATCCAGTACCAGTCAGTCTGATTAGAGAGAAGGTACTTGTGACTCAAATGTCAGCTTTCTGCTCCTGGTAAAGCCTTTTCAGGAGAAGAGTCCCAAGCACGATTTTTTGTATGTTTTACCCACACTCCTGGCACAATGTAGTCCACAGCAAAAGATCAAAGAGGACCCCATTCAAGGAGAGGGGTCTGTGACTGAAATCACACTGCTGGTTGACATTATCTTCTCCTGAGAATGCCCGCCCAGCAACTTCCCTCAAGCAAAATTGATCTGAAAACTTTAGGCACCGAGGATAAGATTCTAATGGAGAAAATCTTGATTTAGATTTCATTAGGCATGGAGATATTCTAGGCCCTGCAGCATTCGGAAGGACTGAGAAGTGAGATTCACTGAGTTAACTCCCTTAAATGTGGGGCTACACAAAAAATAGCCCTAAGAAAGGGACAAAACATATTTCAACCTTTCACAGATGAGGTTTAGAGAAATTAAATGTTTGCCCTGGATCCTGGAGCTAGTGAATGACAAAGGAGTTCTTTTCACAATCCTGGTCATGTCTCATTTGCAACCGTTGTTTTACTGGAATAATGTAGTATGTTCTGGTGACAGTATGTTCTGGTGACAGTATGTTCTGCTTTGCTTCCTTGGGCATAATGAGATGTAGCCGGGAGAAATGAGGATATTGATTCCATGGCTTTTTCAATAAGTCAAGATTTTGAGATACTTAATAGTAGTCCATACTAAATTAACATTCCTATGCTCTACTGACATTTTCTCTCAAGGAATCATCAGCACAGAGCTGTTACTAGTTCTCTCTCAATAAAACCTATTTCTCTTCACCAAGGCTCCACAGTTTTTAGAAGAGAAAGATTCCTTGGACACTGTGTACTTATTAATGACAGTTCCTAAACATGTGAGAATAGCTGGAGGAGAGAACAACTGTACAGGAAAAATATATATATATATTATTTATTTATTCATTCATTCAGTTATTTTTGGTTTCTAGTAACAAGTGTCCTGACAGAGTTCAGACCATTACCATCTGTAGTGTTGTCCTGACACCTAGTGGGAGAATGAAAAACAAAAAGGTTATTTTTAAAGAAGCATGTCTGCTATTATAATTTAGAAATTAAGTATACTTTATGCATTGAAACAAAGCAGTGTTTTGATCTGAATAAAAAGTAGATAAGCACAAACCTGCGAGTACATAATGCACTCACTTCCTTATATTATCTGTCCTTGTGTGTTACAGTGATCAATTGCTGGCTAAATCTTTTTCTTCTGATCTATAAAATTTGTCCCACCCTAGGTATGGTACTGTGAATACTAGAGACAACATATGTAAAATATATTATTTCAGCCAAAAACTACCTCCACTTTCTACTTACGAACTAAAAAGCAGTCAATTCTTTCTCTATTCCTTTTATTCATATTAGAGACCCATTAGAGGATAATCTCCACGCTTTGTCCTTGGTCCATTCTTCTCTCTGTCCTGTATCAATAACCTATTCTAATTTCTGGCTTCTCCCTATCAGGATTTAAATATGCACAACTCTCCATCATCATAAAACATGGAAAAAATTAAAAACAACCACTATCAAAACAACTGTAGCAGAAAAGCAACCACCAATCAGCCAAAACCTTTAACTGCCAGATCCAACCTCTTCTCTTTTCCCCTGCTTTTCCCTTTATCGTCAAGCTTCTTAAAAGAAGACCTATACTTACCTCCTCCACGTTCTCTATTCAGATGGATTTAATAACCCACCTCAGTCCATATTCAGATAAGAATCCACAGAAACTTCTTTGCCCCCCAACATTCACCATTGGCTTCTTTGTTAGATAATCAGTGAACACATTTTAATACTTATCTTGCATAACCACTGGGCAGTATTTGAAATTCTTAGTCATTCTCTTTTTCTCCAGACATTCTTCAGTTTTCTAGAATCCATACTTTTCAGATTTTATTCCTGCTTATCTTGGTACTCATTCTCAGCCTCCCTCTCTTGGTCGTATTCCATTACCCAACCCTTAAATGTTTTTGTTCCTTAGGAGTCTCATTGTGTCCATTTTCCTGTGCTGAGATCATTGTATTTGATAACTCCAATTTGTATCAATATATGCTGATGACTTCAAATTCCCAATTTCTGTCTAGGTTTATATTTTTATATCCCAAGATCTACTCTCTCAGTAATACAATTATTTAACGATAATGTCACTTGTTTTATGGAAGCCATTTCCCTGAGCTCACACTAGATTAGGGACCCCCTTGTTTGCTCTCCAGTAGCACCATTTAAAAACCATTATCATAGTGACTCCTGTAACCATATTTTATGTTTTTAATATAATTTACTTTCCCTTTTAAACCTTACCTTTTATACATTATCACAATCTCTTGTATAGTAAGTCCTTCCTTAATGTTGTCCATAGATTCTTGGAAACTATGACTTTAAGCAAAACAACTTACAGCAGGTTCTTAAATAACTTCATTTCCTTCAAGTCATTTTGTCATAATGTTGATGAGAAAAAAGATGGTTTTGTTACACATAATTTCTCTTAAAGCCAGTTTCCAAAAACCAATTGATAATGTTAAGTGAAGATTTTCTGTATGTATATGACTCAAACATTGTAGAGGCAGATAGAGTAAAATGTGAATTTTCTTTTGCTATGTCCCTACTTTCAGACACACACCTATATACACACAAGCACATACACACAGATACACACAAGGACAGCCTCTCTCCTTCTAGAGGTAAGAAGTTTGCAGTACACTTTGTTTCCTTGTATTCATTTTCTGTACATTTCCATAATACATGTCATTACATTTTATCATAGTTTGTTTCAACTACCGCATTTGTTGCTGCCTCTTGAGTAATTTTTACTTTTTTTAAAAACATGTATTACATACACCTTGCCAATATAAGTAAATACTTCACCCCAAAAATTGCACCAGCTGCCAGGCATATCCGCTAAGTTTAGTGAAAGCTTTCAGGCCTACAGAACTATAAATAATCAGCAAGGAGTCCATTAAATTAACAGCTACTGTTTCCAATGATGCCTAGCTTACCGGCAGAGATTATACAGGTAATACAGAAGTATAATCAATATGCCAATGCTTTATATTGAAAGAGTAAGTGTTTTACCAATGCATTTTCATACATATTATTTGATTTTAATAAAAATCCAGGGAAATATATAAGATGTCAGTCATGTGTAATTGTTCAAGAAACAACTGAGGTCAAATGGTATTTATGTCATTTTTCTTTTGGAGAGAACATCGTCTTTGATGATAAAAGTAAATCATCTCCTAATATCAATACTGCTTTAAATTTATTGAGTCAATATGCTATATGGTTGTTAATTTCAGAAGTTTTAAAAATATCTGGCACTTTGCCAGAGTATAGACATGTCATTTTCATAGGTATATGGAATATTTAGATCACATAACAGGTACTAAATACATCCAATTTTCTAACTTTTTCCTTCCCTTCCTATTCCTCAAAAAAACATGAATATGTTTTAAGTGAATGAAAATATCACAAGTAAAGAATTTTTAGGTTATAGAACTCTGTGTATTAACTGGCCACATACAATAGGAAATGCAACATTACACTTAGCTTATTATTGTAAATTTTATAAAACATGATATATATATGCCATATAGTGTAAATCAAGATATTATAAAATACTGTATTTAGATTTTAAATCCCTGTTCTACCTTGGGCAAATTACATAACTTCTTTAAGTCTCAGTGTGGCAGATGGAATTCTAAGATGGCTCCCCATGTTTCCTGGCCCCTACTTCTCCCACTTGAGGACTAATCTCCATTTGCTGCAAAAGGATTTTTCAGATGTACTGAAGTTTCTGAGTCAGGTCAGCTTAAATTAGGCATATTATCTGAGTGGGCCTGCCATAACCACATGACCTTTTAATGGCAGAGAGCTCACTCTTGCTGGTAACAAGGGGAAATCAGAGATTCTAATAAAAGGAGAATTTGAGATGCCACTGCCAGCTTGAAAGAGGGATGGGGCTACATGGCAAGGAATGCAGATGGTCTGTAGGAACTGATAGAGCCCTGAGCTGTCAGGCAGCAAGAAGAAGAAAACTTCTGTCATTCAACCACAGGAACTGAATTCCTCCAACCAAAAAATGACCTTGGAAGCAGATTTTTCACTAAAGCCTTTGGATAAGAACTCAGTCAACATACACTGAACAAAGAAACCAATCATTATACTATCAGACCTCTAACATACAAAACAAATAACATACAAATTAATAAATGTGTTTTAAACTGCAAAATAACCTATACATCTGTGCATCTCTGACTCTATGATCATTTTTAAACGATGTCTTAGATAACTATCCAGAGAGAGAGAGAGAGAGGGCTAGAGAGATGGAAAGGGATCCACCTGTTTCTATGAATACGTATTCAGATTATTTCCTTTTTTTTCTGCAGTGAGCATCCTGGTACATAAATCTCTGTGTACGTTGGAATCATGATAGCTTTATAGAAACAATGCTAAGAATACATGAAGTTTGAATTTTGATTGATGCTGTCAATTTGCCTTTCCTGAAGTTTATGTTGCCATTATTAATATTTTAAAATATTCAAAGTAATAAATATTATAGACCTAATTTGTATTCTCCAGTTACTAATAAAGCTGAGAATATTTTCATATGTTTAAATATTATTTGCATTTAATTGTGATTACTTTCCAACTTTCTATTTGTCTTTTTTCAAAATGAAAGGTGATCTTTATATATTAATTATTTATCAACGTATTTTGCAATTCATTTAAAGATTATAAGCTTACTACTTACCAGACACTGTTGTTTGTACTTGAGATTTGGTGGTGAATGCTGCAAATGAGTTCATTTCTTTCATTCATGCTTTTTAAATTTATTCTAGAGAGATGGGAAACAACATAATTTGATAAGTCTGATAGTGGTAACTGCTATGAAGAAAACAAAACAATATGATACAAGAGATATTGAGTGGTTAGAAAGGATTTTTTGAAGAAGAGATATTTTAGCTCAGAATGAAATCATAAGCAGGCAACAGGCAGGTGCCTGGTGAAACAGGTGGGACCATTTTGCAGGCAGACAGAACAGTGTGGAAGGAAAAGGGAGCTCAGGTCTAAGATCTGAACACTTAGAGGTGGACCCCATGAAGAAACCCAGAAAAGGGACTAAAAAGAAAGAGCCAGGCAAACTAGAGGAAGAAACCCAGAAAAGGGACTAAAAAGAAAGAGCCAGGCAAACTAGAGAACCAGGAATATAACCAGAATCCACTGTGAAGAAAAATGACCTTCATTATTTTACAGAGCTAAAAAAAGGGTGTTGGGGGTGGAAGGTGAGAAAATGGCTCATACCTATAATCTCAGCATTCTGGGAGGCCAAGGTGGGAGGATTACTCGATGCCAGGAATTTGAGACCAGCTTGGGCAACATAGCCAGACCCCTGTCTCTCTAAAAAAAAAAAAAAAGTTAAAAATAGCCAGACATTGTGGTAGTCCCAACTACTTGGGCAGCTGAGGCAGGAGAATCCCTGTGCCAGGAGTTCAAGGATGCAGTGAGCTATTGATCATGTCACTGCACTCTAGCCTGGGTGACAGCTGAAAAAAAAAAAAAAAAAAAAGAACCAAATAACAACAACAACAACAAAAGACCATTTTTGTGGTTGGCCAGAATGGAGGTTCATTGCATTGGGAAGTAGAGTAAATTGTGATGGTGATAAAGGACACAGTGACTATAGACAACACATGACATGAAGGGAAACAGGAAGTAAGGTGGTAGCTATGGTTCGCTGAGGGGTATTGGAATATATTTAAGTGGAAACATCTGCTATAAAGGGATATAATGAAGTTGTAGAAGAAAAAAGGAATATTGACAAGAACCATATTCTTGGGATAACGAGGAATAGAGATATAGGGCATAAGAAAAATGCTTGTAGCCTTCGAGAGAATGGGAATGTTTATTTTAGGAGGAGCCTGATGCATGTAGAAAAGATGGTTGAATGAATTATAGGAGAATATGGAAATTTCATTTCACTGCCTCTAGTTTCTCAATGAAATCCATGAAGCAAGGCACAGCATAAAGGCAGTAAATGTGGGGGCAGCGTGGGAAAGAGTCATTATATATGAGAAGAAAAAAAGATGTGTAAAACTACCGTTTTCCAAGAAAAGGGATTAAAAAACACCTGGAAAATATTCCAGGCAGTGCATAGGACCAATTTTAAGATTTACCATTATTACAAAATGCCCTTTTCCCCTCACACTTAAATTTTCCTTTGGTTGAGTACAGACAAGTTAAAATTGTTTTATCTCACAGCTTTAAATATAATTATTTTCTCACTCTTCTTGTGAGGAATCTCGTGTAAATCTGATTTTCATTCTTTTGGAGATAACCTTTCCTCTCATTTCTTAATTTTACTTCTCTGCAGCTTTTAACATTTTCTTTATGCTTTCAAAATGATATGTCCAGATGTAAATTCATTGCTAAAATTCATCTTGTAAGTCAGTTAGTTTGATAGAAAATATATATCTGTCTTCAGCTCTAGATAATTTTCTTTTAATATTTCTAACTTTCTATTTTCTTTCTTTACTCCATAGACCTTGGAAGTTCTGAATCCATCTTCTAAGTAGCCTAATACTTTTCTGCTTCCTTTCCCCTTTTGCATAGTATTTTGGGAGTATTCCTTGACTCATACCTTCAGCACACAACTGAAGTTAGCCCAAATGCCCTTTGTGTGCTAACCTTCCCATTGTAGGCTTGCTTCAATGGTTCTGGGAAGCACCATCATCCTCTCCAGCCCAGGGCACATTTTCAGTGCTTTAACCTTTGGGCAAACACCATGTCAGCCATTCCTCTGCACAGATGGGATCAGGAGAAAGGGTTTCATGGCTCAACTGATGCAGCTGTAGTTCTCTACTTGATTTCCTTATACTCAAGGTTCTTATGCAGCTCCTTACATCTACTGACTCTGTGCTCAGGGATTTTACAGGGCCATAACCACATTTGCAGCTGTTTTCTTCCATGCATTTTGGATTGTGGTTTCTTTTGTCATTCTTTCTTATGTGCTTTTTTGTTGTTAGGAATTCCTCAAAATTTTTGGTTTGCTGCTGGCACTTTTTCTACTCTTCCATAATGTCATCCGTTTATTATTTCAGGGATATATGGGACAGTGCAAAGTACCACATAGCAAATGGAAAAATATGCCTAGAGTGCACTCTTGATCTCCTCTATCATTCAGCATCAGAATTGCCAATTCTCTTGTCATTGCCAAACAGCTCCATAATAGAAATGGATGTATCTAGTTTATTACTGTAAATGCTCTATCCTTTTTGCTAGCATAATGCCTGAGTTAGATATAGTAAGTACTATAATAATAAAAATATTAGCAGTTTTTAATAAAACTATATTAATGTAAATCATCAATATGCTATCATTAATATTATAAATCTTAAGCTTTCAAAAATGCTTGTGAAATTTAATTGCATTCAAATTCCAGATAAGTTTATGGCACATAGTAGTCACTCACCTTAATATAAGGGTATACTTGGTACAGCCTTTGGGATTTTATTTGGTTTTTCATCTCTTGATTCCTTGATACATAGAATTGCATTATTTGGGAAGGGCATCCACCAGAGCAGTCCAGAAATTTTGGAAACTTATCCTTGAACAATGGCAGTATGTGACTCTCTGAACTGCATATTATGGCAGTGCCCAAGATAGATTCTAATTAGCTGAGATTGTCACTGCATTTTATTCTATTAAGTGTGCTTTGGAGGAAACTCTTCTATCTAGTAAAAACAGTGTCAACATATTCAAACAATACAATGGCTATCTAGGGCGTTGAGTTCCCCAAAGTGTGATTTTGGTGAAATTATTTCTTTATCCTACCCTTTGTTTAGGAAGAATTTAGGATGTCTTACAATATATAAATAGATGAGGAAAACATATTCTAAGCAGTTAAAAAGAGAAGAATACAAACAAGAACCATAAATGTGGTGCAGAAAACAAAAGCAGGAATTAATTAAGATAATACAAAAAGTGGGACAGTAGTATCATACTCCCTAGATGTGGATCATCCCTAGTAAATATTTACTTCTAGTAAATATTTTAAATAGGCAAGATATCTCATTCTGTCATGAAATTTAAAGTATCTATACATTTATAATAAACCAAAATTATTCGCAACAATTATATAGAGTTTAAATACCAAAATATAACTTATCTCACCAGAGTCAGCAAATAATGCCCCCCCACACCCATTTCCTATACCTATCAAAATGGCATGTTTATAGTATACTCTGGTAAAATGCTAGATATTTTAAAACTTCTGAAATTAACAACTATATACATATCGACTCAATAATATCTTAAGCAGTATTGAGGTTAGCAAATGATTTACTTTTATCGCCAAAGATGATGTTCTCTCCCAAAGGAAAATTTAAAAAAATGATTTGACCTCAGTTGTTTCTTGAACAATTACACGTGACTGACGTCTCATGTATTTCCCTGGAATTTTTTAAAAATTAAATAATATGTATGAAAATGTATTTTGTAAAACAGTTACTCTTTTAATATAAAGCATTGGCATATTGATTATTACTTACCTATTACCTATACAATTTCTGTAGTTTAGCTAGGCTTCCTTGGAAATAGTAGCTGTTAATGTGTTCTTTGGTGACATTTATGGTTCTGCAGGCCTGACAGGTTTCAGTAAACTTTATGAATATGCCTAGTAGCTGGTGGGGGTAGGTCATTCACGTGTATATCAACCTGATAGCCTCTATCTAAATTTTCTTCAAAATTTTCCCAGGTGGTCTATGAGGATTCTCAGGATGTTGTTTATAAATGTATGTACAAGTAAATATGTTAGATTGTTTTAATTGTCCCAAAATAGGAATTAACTCTTACGTTCTTTTAACCCTTTAAATCTTATTTCTAGTCTGTAGCCACCAGGTGGCAGAATAACTTTTCTTAAAAATTAAATATTTTATTCTGAGATAATTGCTGATTCACATGCAATTGGAAGAAATAACACAGAAATATCTTGTGCATTTTTTATACTGCTTCCCCAGTGTTAACATGGTATCTCGCTGTCTTTGGTATCTTGCAAAATTATAGTACGATATCACAACCAGGAGGCTGACATTGGTATAATCCACTGTTCTTACTCAGGCTTTCCCAGTTTTACTTTTACATGAGTGTGTGTATGTAGGAGGTTATATAAGTGGTCTTCAGAAAGTTCATGGAAAATGTGTATTATGAAAAAAACTATGAATGGATTTGCACCGAAATAAACTTGTAGTAACTTATTATCACATTTCTGAGTAGGATCTAGTTTAAGGCATTAAGTAGGATAACACGTCAGTTTGAAAAGAAAAGCAATGGCAACAAAAGCCAAAATTGACAAATGGGATCTAATTAAACTAAAGAGCTTCTGCACAGAAAAAGAAACTACCATCAGAGGGAACAAGCAACCTACAAAATGGGAGAAAATTTTCGCAACCTACTCATCTGACAAAGGGCTAATATCCAGAATCTACAGTGAACTCAAACAAATTTACAAGAAAAAAACAAACAACCCCATCAAAAAGTGGGCGAAGGATATGAACAGACACTTCTCAAAAGAAGACATTTATGCAGCCAAAAGACACATGAAAAAATGCTTATCATCACTGGCCATCAGAGAAATGCAAATCAAAACCACAATGAGATACCATCTCACACCAGTTAGAATGGCAATCATTAAAAAGTCAGGAAACAACAGGTACTGGAGAGGATGTGGAGAAATAGGAACACTTTGACACTGTTGGTGGGACTGTAAACTAGTTCAACCCTTGTGGAAGTCAGTGTGGCGATTCCTCAGGGATCTAGAACTAGAAATACCATTTGACCCAGCCATCCCATTACTGGGTATATACCCAAAGGACTATAAATCATGCTGCTATAAAGACACATGCACACATATGTTTATTGCGGCACCATTCACGATAGCAAAGACTTGGAACCAACCCAAATGTCCAACAATGATAGACTGGATTAAGAAAATGTGGCACATATACACCATGGAATACTATGCAGCCATAAAAAATGATGAGTTCATGTCCTTTGTAGGGACATGGATGAAATTGGTAATCATCATTCTCAGGAAACTATCGCAAGGACAAAAAACCAAACACCGCATGTTCTCACTCATAGATGGGAATTGAACAATGAGAACACATGGACACAGGAAGGGAAACATCACACTCTGGGGACTGTTGTGGGGTGGGGGGAGGGGAGAGGGATAGCATTAGGAGATATACCTAATGCTAAATGGCGAGTTAATGGGTGCAGCACACCAGCATGGCAGATGTATACATATGTAACTAACCTGCACATTGTGCACATGTACCCTAAAACTTAAAGTATAATAATAATAAAAAAAAAGAAAAGAAAAGAGTCCCTGTCACAGCAACATGGATTTGTTAATACTGGAGCAAAAACAAACATTAAATTTATGGTGAATCTTGGGTAGAAGAATGGTAAAATCATTGATACTTTACAAAAAGTTTATGGGAACAATGCCTCAAAGTAATCAGTAGTTTACAAATTATAATTCATTTTTTAAAATGGCAATATAATGCTGAAGATAAAGTTCATAGAGGCAGATCATCCACATCAATTTGTGAGGAAAAAATTCATCTTGTTTGTACTCTAATGGAAGAAGCCTGACAACAGCACAAGCAATAGCCACCACCATAGACATCTCAACTGGTTCACCTTACACAATTATGACTGAAAAATTAAAGTTGAGCCAACTTTCCACTTGATGAGTGCAAAAGCTGTTATGTCCAGATGAGCTGCAGACAAGCAGAGTTTTCAATTGAAATTTTAATCAAGTAGAATCAAGATTCTAAAACATGTCTTTGTAGCGTTGTAACAGGAGATAAAATATGGCCTTACCAATACTATTCTGAAGACAAAGCACAAGATTTGACTCAGAGGTCAAAGCAAAAGCAGACCAGTCAAGAGCAAAAGTCACGGAAATGGCCTTTTGGGATGCTCTAGGCATTTTGCTTGTTGACTTTCTGGGCGGCCAATGAAGGATAACATCTCCTTGTTAGTGTTCTGAGAACATTAGCCAAAGCTTTAGCAGAAAAACACCCAGGAAAGCTTCACCAGAGAGTCTTTCTCTACCATAGCAATGCTCCTGCTCAGTCCTATGATCAAACAAGGGAAATTTTGTGAGAATTTTCATAGAAAAGCATTAGATATTCATCTCACAGTCCTGATTTGGCTCTGTCTGACTTGTGTTTGTTTTTAATCTTAAAAAATATTTAAATGTCACCCATTTCTCTTCAGTTAATAATGCAAAAAAGAGCACATTGACATGGTTAAATTCCCAGGACCCTCAGTTCTTTATAGGGATCAACTAAATGGCTGGTATCATCACTTACAAAAGTGTCTTGAACTTGATAGAACTTACATTGAGAAATAAAGTTTATATTTTATGTTTTGGTTTTTTAATTTATTCAGTGAGCTTTTTGGAGTTCACTCGTATTACATTTCATGCAGTTTTATCACATGTGTAGGTTTGTGCATTCACCATAGTCAAGGTACAGAACAGTTCCATTGCCACAAGGATCCCTTAGGTTGCCGTTTCATAGTCACACCCATGTTCTTTCCCCAGTACCCCCACCACCCCTAAGTCCTGACCACCACTAATCTGTCAGTTATCCTAGTTTATAAATTTGGCTTCCCAAAATATTATTTAAATAGAAGCCTACAGCATGTAATCTTTCAGATCAGCTTCTTTTCACTGAGTGCAATTCTCTGAGGATATATCCGAGTTGTTACATGTGTAAATAGTTCATTTTTTCATTTCTTTGTGTTTCATGGTATGGATGTATCATAGTTTGTATAACCATTCCTCTGTTGAGATGTTTCCAGTTTGGGGATATCATGAATAAGTTTATATACAGGTTTTTACATGAACATGCATTTATATTATTGTGGAATAAATATCCAAGAGTACAAATGCTGAGTTTTATGTTTACATATTTAGATTTATAAGCAATTGCCAAACTGTTTTCCAAAGTGGCTGTACCATTTTACATTCCCACCAGCAATGTATAAGTGATCTCGTTTCTCTACATCCTCACTAGTATTTGTGTTGTCACTACTTTTTTCATTTTAGCCATTCTAATAAAAGCATATGCTATCTTATTGTGGTTTTAATCTGTATTTGCTTAATGGATAATAATATTGAATATCTTTCTATGTACTTATTTGCCATTTCCATATTCTCATCAATGAAGTGGCTGTTCATATCTTTTGCTTATTTTCTATTAAATTATTTGGTTTTTTACTTGAGTTTTTATATTTTTTAAATGCTACTCCTTTCTCCAATATGTGTTTTGAAACTATTTTCTCTCAGTCTATAGGTAGCTTTTTTTTAATCCTCTTAACAGAGTGAAACATCCTCTGTCTTTCACAGAGCAAAGGTTTTTAATTATAAGGTTTAACATTTCAATTTTTCCTTTTATGGATCAAGCTTTTGGTATTGTCTAAGAATTTTTGCTTATCCCTAAATCTCTAAAATTATGTCCCGTTTTTTTCTACAACTTTTAGTGTTTGTGTTTTAATCTATTTTTTTCAGGGGCTTTTTTGTTGTTGTTTAATTTGTGAGTTATAGGCTAATATTCTTTTTGTTTGCCAATGGAATCTAATCTATCCAACATTATTTGTTGATAAGATTATATTTTCTCTACTGAATTGTTTTTGTACCTTTTAAAAAACTGCACAAGTAAATATGTTTGGCTAATTTGAAATATCTTAAAATAGAAACGATTACTTTCAATCTTTTAATTCATATTTCTCATCTATAACCACTAGGTGGCGAGATTGGCTTTTATAAGTTTATAAATTATTAGCAACAGGTCCCTGAAATTTTTGATATGGCCTTAGTGAAATTTTATACTCAGAGCTTTAATGTATTATAGTTGTTAAAAAAGTAGTTTTACAAAAAGAGCTCTCAATATTTAACTAAGGAGAAGTACAATATTAGTTTATTTTAGAATGTTAGAAGCCTCATTCGGTTTTAATAGTGAACTTAGAAAATGAGACAGAAATTAGACAAATGTTAAACACTAAGGTAGTGTACATGTGAGTCCTCATGAGTCACTTTTCAAGAACTGTATGTTTCTCTAATTCACAGAAAAAAATATAAAATTACTTGATGAATCTTTTAATAAGTTGTCTTTTTTTACATTTTTTTCATGTGTATGTCCATACTTACATATTATAGGCCTTGATTTCCAAAAAAAAAAAAACCCTTTCAATTAGAAAGATGTTTATTGACTTTGAAGACAAAGATATGAAGAACAAAGGTTTGTCAAAGAGAAAAGAAATCTGTTGGGAAACATTTGTATTTTGCGATAGCTCTGTGAGATGTCTGTAATTTTTTGCTGAAATATTTGAATTCATTTCATTAGTGTTAATTATTATTAGATACACTTCTGTTAGTAAAATGAATACATGCATTGGATTGTGCTTCCAGTTTGTCATTTACCTAAAAGAAGTGTGAGAGTGCTAATTACCTGATTACATTGAGTAGTATAGAGAACAAAACCTGGTTAAAATAGAAAAAAAAAAATCCATGTGTTTCTTTAATAGTCCTTCTCACTGTTCTATATGTCTACTAATTATTAAATATCATTTTTACATTTTTTCTTGAAGAAACTACTTATTTAACACGGAAACTTATCTAATGAGGTATTGAGAGAAAGGAGTGGGAGAGAGAGGTGTTCTGATGTATTTTTCACATACTCTAGAAATATATAAGCTATACTACATATCTACAGAAGTATAATTATAGTTTTATAGTTATAAATATAATAATTATTTTTTTAATTGCCAGATTTTAGGCTATGTGGAAAAGAAAAAGTATTTAATTGCTGAAGCTGTTTTTAATTTTCTCATCATTTAACTTTTAGAGACATCAGTTTATTAAGTCAGCAATTGCTATAAAGCACTTTCTTCACTCAGCTTTATGAGTACCATTTTATCATTAAGTCTTTAAAAGATCAATGTATAGCCATGTGGCATGATGGAAAATCTGGGCTTAAGACAGGTTCAAGACCTAGATCTTTCATTTTAACTTACTGTGTAATTAACCTTATGTTTTAAAAAATTCTGTTATGTACCAGGCACTATTATAAACTCTTGAGATAGATAGATAGATGATAGATTGCCAGCTATATATCTCAAGTGTTTATAATAGCTATTGATTTATCTATCATCTATCTATCAATCATCTGTCTCTCTGTCTGTCTGTCTGTGTCTTGCTTCATCTTAATAATGACCCTACACTGCAGGTAATAGTACTCACAATTTATGGAACAGAAACCATGGCTCTGCAGGTTTAAGTCACTGGCCTGGGATAACAAAGCTGGCCAGTGGCAGATGGAGTATTTGAACACATCTTATTCTGAAGCCTACTTTACCTCAACTTCATCCTTTTACTGTTCTGGGCTAGCTCCATCTATCTCATCTGTAAAATGGGCAAATACAAGAATATGAATCCTAACATACTTCTGATTCTAAAACATTCCTCTCTGGTGTTGTGAGGGAAGACTTTCAGCTCTTTTGGTGGAGTTGACTTAGTTCCCCAAGGCATTCGTTTTACCAAAGTAACACTCATAAAGGTCAAGGAAAACCTTCGAAATTTCCAGTTAAAAAAAAATAGACATGCATATATGTATAAAATAGCAATATCCTCTTATGATCTTTGATAGTATTTAATATTTTTACTGATTAAGGTTTTTTTTTTCTTTTTCTGGGATAAGAACTACTCCAAGCACATGACAATTAGCAGAAAATGAGAGCTGAAGTAGTGTGATGAAATGGAAAGGAACATTTCATTAGTAACTGCAGAGAAGGGAAAAATGAGCTGTTCTTGCTTATAATGTGGATCCAGTGGAAAGTACCAGACCCAATAAACAAACAAATAATTGATTAGAAGTATAGCCAAGAACATAGATTCCAAGAGATACCTTTTATAATCCAGGATTCTGTTACCTGATTTGGTTCCATAATAAAAACAAGCACTTACTAACAATTATACATGACATTTATGTTATTTTATACTTTGCAGAAATCTACTTACTGTATTCTTTCTCATTCTTATTTCAAGCAATTAAAGAATTGTTTGTCTTGTCAAGTTGAAGGTCTCAGTTAATGTAAAGTTAATAAAACCAAATCCTTGTCCTGTCCCCTATAATAGTGCAGAAGGCAAGAATAAAAACTCAATTGTCATACATATGTGATTTGTTTATTCTTAAAAAGATATATAAATATATAGTGAATTAGTAATAATGAGATAAGCTTGTCCTCTGAGCTTTCCAGCCACTAGATGGAGAACATGCTTTGTGAAATAGTATATGAGAATGAGGAAATCAAACCAACTTAACTTTGCTGTCTGGGCAAAATTTGTTAATTTGAGTCATATATTAGACTTTTCTGTTTTAGTGGTCAATGTGGTTCAATTTTAAGTTAGGGCATAATTTGCACAATAACTAAAGTTGAAATTAATACTCAGAAACAAACCATACTCTATTTAGAACTAAAATCCATTAAGTTGTCTGCATTACAGGAAGAAGCTGACCAATGAAGATAAAGCCAATTTGTTACATTGGAACAGCTGAACTGGTGAAAAAATTAATATAGCATCCAGCAATCAAAGGATAGGATTAAACTCCAATGAAGTCACTTTGTTTTGTTTTTAACTCTTAAGAAGAGTGTTAGCCAAACTGTTTCAAATGGCACCTGGGTTAACACTATCATGAAAATTTTTTTTGATTTAGCAAACTTGAAATAATGACTTCATATTTCTTAATTTCCAGCTTTTAAGCAAATTATTCTGGACTTTGACATCAGTGATCTATATGGATAGTAACATAGCTATTTTAAATATGCTTGCTCATCCTTCGACTAGTCAAAATTAGGCAGGAAAATGTTATGCTACGGCAGGCAGCCTTATGATGACAGAAATTATAGAAATTACATAAAATTATGTCAACAAATGGCAATAACTTGATATATCAAAATACAGATAACTCTTTTAAGATTTAATTCTGGCCCTTTTAGTCAAGCGTTTATCTTGAGGGGCCGTCTTGAGGGGCCATATTGGCAACTAATTTATACAGGACAAAAGTAAAAGAAGAATCTCTATGAATAGATGGGCAGTGGTTGAGTTTTGGTGCCAAGGACAATGCTGAATTTTGGGGCAGTTTTTCCAGTGTTATTGTCCAAGAATGGGAAAGTAACTTTTGCCAAGAAAATTCTATGTTCTACAAGCATAACACCATATGTATATGGCAGAGTCGAGTTGATTTCCATGTTTATCTCTCTAGTAAATACCATCAATAGCCTCTACATTAAAAATAAAATTGGAATGTTCAAGACCACAAATACAAAAATAAAGCCTTAATAAACTAAATTACATTAAAATGCTGTTTTATTATTTTATGTTGATTTTATATTATTGCTCAGGAAAATGGACACTCTGCATTTGCCAAGTGGAATAACACATACAATAGCCCAAGTGTATGAGGGTAAATGTTTTCCAAATGTCAAAGTTCTGTAAGAGGATAGCGTTTAGTATTTTCTTCTGTTGTTAGACTAGAGAACGATTTCACAATTAGCAGTTTGTCAGAATCATCTGGAATTTTTTTTTTACATTTTTATTTTCTTTTAATACAGATATCTTGGGTAGAACTGTAAATATTACAATTTAATAAATCTTATGGGTTTCTGAGGATATTCAGGCCTGGAAACCTTACATTAGGCCACATACCTTCTTCCCAGTAGGGTTTAGATCTTGTCTGCCGTTGTAGCATCTGTGCCCAATACAAAGCATAGTCCAAAGTAGAATCTTAGTAAGAGTTCAGTAGATAGATGATTAGGGATACTCTCAGCAGTAATAGCAAGTGATACTGTTCTAATTGCATGAGTAATTATTGTTCTTATTCTTCATTTTCTCATTGCTGTATCCCCAGTGCCTTTTACATGACTTATAATAGAGAAAAAGCTAATGGGTACTTGTTTAATGAACAAGTAAACATTCAGAATGCCGTAAAAATTCAAATGTTTCTACCTGAGAATCAACACATAGACCTTGTCAAATCCACAATCAAGCTTTATTTATTCAAGGTGCCATGTTTGTCACTTACAGGAATGGCTTCCAGCCACCTGAGCCTTCTCCCTCCTAATAGATTTATCCTTATCAAGATTCCCTGAAATGCTGAATGGTCCTTGACTGCTAGAATTTTGACAGAAGTTGGAATGTAGTAACCCATACTAAAAGTACTGTTAGTAATTCAAGAAACACAACTGTAAAATTGGATTTCAACCTTTTAGTTTTATTCCTGTGTACACTTACTTCATGTTAGGAAGTGTTAAAATAAAACAATACAATACCTATTACATTTGCTTGCAGCAGAAAAATAGGTGACATGTTAGATTTTTTTCCCCTCACCTATACAGTTCTGTCTGTAATTTAGTGAGATGACTAATGGCTCAAATATAGAAAAGCCAAGTTTAAATGGATTATTTTGTGACTGTCTGAGTCAAACACTTCATGACTGCAAACATTTTTATTCCACTAATTGTTTTATTTTGTTATTCAAAATTAAACTCAGAAGAAAATAAACTTACCTCTCAAGTCAACAATGAATCTTCCTCCCATTTGAAGTGGTATTAAGAATGTACAAGAAAGTTTGTTTCTTTGTTTATATAGCACTATCTAAATGTTGTTTCATCTGAAATAAATTAAGCAGTTCCACATCCCCACTTTGGAAACATACACCAAGTTAATAAAGACTGGATATGAAAGTTTCAGAAATATGGGGAACTTAAAAATTAGGAGTGTCCCATTCATGTCTGTAATAAGACTTTTCAGGGAAGGGATAGTCAGGAAGAGAGTCCATGATGTTGAAAGTCAATAAAATGTCCGAGAACCAGAACAGCTCCTTTTCGTTCTTTGGTGACTATATTGAAGACTTTGTTAAATCATCACTTTAAATTTGTGAAGAGGTAGTATTCTAATTCAGATTTTCCCATTCCTATTGCTTTCTTTCGTAAAAGTCCCTCTCATTTTTTTCAAGCCTCCTATTCTTCCATGTTATGCCTCAGATATTACGGTCTAGGATGACTGATGTAAGTGCCTAACAGCACATAATGTTATACATCATCTGTAGCTTGTACAGTTTTTATTCCAAAGGTCCTTTGCTCAAACCTTTAATTGACCAACTCAATCTACAAAGCTCTGTGCGGATACCACCTCTTCTGGGGTTTCTAACTCACTCTAGTTGACTTGCAATACTTTCCCATGTGTTCCTTTAGCTTCCTATGCATACATTTACAACAATGGTTCTCAACTTTGCCGAATCATGAAAGGATATCTGGCCCCCATACAAAATAATTTTCTGTTAATTGGACTAGTTTACTGCCTTAGCATTGGGATCTTAAAAGCTTCCAAAGTGACGCTAATACACAGCCAAGGTTGAGAACCATTGTTCCATGGTTTTATCTTATTGTATTGAAATTTTCTGTTTGTATGTCTGAAGCTTCCGTGTGATCAAGAATTATGCCATGCTGGCCTGGCACAGTAGCTCACTCCTGTAATCCCAGCACTTTGGGAGGCCAGGGTGGGCAGATTACCTGAGGTCAGGAGTTTGAGACCAGCCTGGCCGACATGGTAAAAACCCCTATCTACTAAAAATACCAAAATTAGCCCAGCATGGTGGCGAGTGCCTGTAATCCCAGCTACTTGGGAGGCTGAGACAGGAGAATCGCTTGAACCCGGGAGGCGGAGGTTGCAGTGAGCCAAGATGGTGCCACTGCACTCCAGCCTGGGCAACAAAGAGCAAAACTCTGTCTTAAAAAAAAAAAAAATTATATCATGGTTATTTGATTTTCCTTAGATTCCAATACAGAATTACTGCCAAATAACATATGCATACCCAAAAACAGTTGATGACATAAATTGAATTAATGAGAGAGAGCCTAGAAAGAATCAGATTTGAGGAAGTCATGAGGATTCCTTTAAGTGGTTGAATGTGAATAAAAAGAGAGAAATAGTGGGTGAGGGCTATATAGTAGATAGGCTGTTCCTTAAATTATAACATGGTTATATTTATATGCAGAAAGCAAGTGAGGGAGAAATCAATGAAAATTGAAAGCCCCTATAAAGAGTATAGTTATTTAAGTAGATAGGAGGAAGAGAAAAATACAGATTCACATGCATTTAAACTCATAAAGGAAGAAAAAACGTGGCCCAGTTAAAATTTCTTTACCATTCCTTTGTGGTAAGAATATACAAAATGTACCAAAAAATTAAAAATGAGAAAAACAACATCCTTAAATTTGAAAGACAAGGTTACCAGTCACTCCACTAACCCAAAACAATGCAGCATTTCTGAGAAGAGGCAGTATCTCTATCATTGACTTTTCCTAGTACAAGCCAGTCCCACAAAGTATGAGAATTTACAACAATACTTATAAAATTAAAATGCAAACGAGCGTGAACCAAAAACTTAAGGAATGAAACCCCCGAAAAGCAGTATGTGTGATGTCTTTATTTTGTAAAGATTGTGTTTTCTATTTTTGCCTCATTATGGTTTTCTGCTTTCCATATACCCTGCTTCTGCTTTTTATTTTTTCTTTATTTCTTTTATAAAAAGTCCTCTGAGACATTTAATTTGCAGAGCACTAGAGAAAAATTTCACCAAAAATGAGGAAGTAAACTGAAATTTAAACAATGACCTTCCCTTTCCTCAGACATACACACATGTAACAGATTTATACGCCTTATTGTAAACATTCTGCTACATCTTTCCTCCACCTGCTACAAGGAGTTAGAGAATCTGCTTTTAACAAGGAAGATAAATGCACCAAATGTCACTGAGCCTCAGGGGGATCAGAGATGGTAAAACAAGTGGTTTAATGTTCTGATTTTCTTTTTCTAATGCATGCACTGAGTTATATTTTCAACCAGTCTCTGAAACCACACAGCTGAGTCTGGCCCCTGCGTGGGCTAAGAAACATTCTCACCAATGAATCAAGCAGATAAATAATCATTCTCTTATGGTAGGTATGTGAATGGTTTCAAAGGAATGATGTCAATAGATGAGGATGACATTTCATTGTATTGGGTAAGGACTATTTATGTGCAACACAGCAATGATATTTATATAGAACTTTTATTTCTAAGCTGGTTTCTTTTAAGCACTAGTTATCTTTGTTGTTACTCTTTCTCATGGCTGACCTTCAACATAATAGAACAGGCTATTACTGAGCATTAATGAGCTTTAAGACGATCTAGTTAGTGTGCCTCCACAGATCTCACAACTTACTGTCATAGATGGGTATGAAATTTACTTAAAAAGGAAGTTGATTATAACAGCCATGAGCGAGCGACACTGAGTTTAATGAAAGGAAAAAAGAAAGCAGGAGAGTTTGAAAGTAAGATTTAAAGTCAGAAAGCCAGAAAGAAAGCAAGAAAGAACAAAGGAAGGAATTTTTATGAATACTTAAATGGTAGAACATATTTATGGGCTATACATGATATTTTGATAAAAGCATACAATGTGTAATGATCAAATCTGGATAAGTAGAATATCAAGTGCCTCAAATATTTATCATTTCCTTGTATCAGAAACATTCCAAATCTACCCTTCTAGTTTCTTTGAAATATACAATAAATTATTGTTAATTATAATCACCCTATTGTGTAATAAAACACTAGATCTTATTCTTTCTATATTTTTGTATCCATTAACCAATCCAGCAATGCCAGCGCAGGGTATACATACAAAAGAAAGTATATCAATACATTGAATAGATATCTGCACTCCCACGTTTATTGTAGCACTATTTAAAATAGCCAGGACATGGAATCAACCTAAATGTTCATCAATGAATGGATGGATAAAGAAAATGTATGTCTGTGTGTGTGTGTGTGTTTGTGTGTGTGTATACATATATATACACACATATATACACACATATATACACATATATATACATATATACACATATATACATATATACACATATATACATATATATATCTCACAACTTACTGTCATAGATGGATATGAAATTTACTTAAAAAGGAAGTTGTGCATATATATATGTATACACACACACACACCCCAAAATATTCTGCTATAAAAAACAAAACCCTGTCATTTGCAACATGTATGGAACTGGGGGACATTACGTTGTGTGAAATAAGCCAGACACAGAAAGACAAATGTTGTTTGTGTGTTTTCACTCACATGGGGAAGCTAAAAAAATGATCACATGGAGGTAGTGAATAGAATGGTTGTTACTGGGAAAGACAGAGGGGAGGAGGATAAGAAGGAGTTGGTTAATGGGTACAAAAGTACTATCTATGCATACATATATATGTGTGTGCTCATAGTTCACTAATAAGTGAAATGTTTAAAGAGGTAGATATAGGAAAAAAACAGGCAGGCATATTTAATAGTAATTTCATAGCAAGTTACCCTCAATAGTGCTTTAACATATTTAAGTGTTTATCTTTCCATAATTAAACCATTTCAACATATCCTGATTGCTACTGTCTGAATCATTTGCCTAAATGATGATGTCAGCACTTTATTTAACCACCTTCAATGCCTCCTCACTTACTTTCCAATAAATCTATATTGCATAACTCAAACATTTAGGTTCTTCTTAAGTTTGTATTAATCTATATGACCAGCCTTACAATTTCCCAATACAAACCTTCTGGGAAACTCAAGGTAGCATATCCACATTTGCAGAACATGACATGCTTTCTTGCTTACTCTGTGCTTATGCTCATATAGTTTTTTCTGCCAGGAGTTCTTTTGCCATCCTCATCTTGGCATTTGGAATTTTATCCATTTGGCCACCCACAAATGAAGTGACTACTTGCAAAATAACTACTTAATTACCCCCATATGATCCTTCACAATTCTGCTGTTTTCGTCAGAAAATCCCAAATGAAGGAGTCTCCGAGCATACTCTGGCTTAGGAGGCTGTTCTCCCCCCACAAAATAAATCCTCAAATGATACCTTAATTTTCTTAATTTATGTAACTCAGTTTATATGTGGTACCAAAGAACTTTTTAGAGAATGATACCTAAAAGTTCGAAAAAGAAAAAAATTGGCTGTCCCAAAGCCAGTCTTTTATTATTTGTGAATACATTTTAGGAATTTCTTTTATGAATGATATTAAGCCTAGAACTACATAGTATGTGTGCATGCATGCATGTGCACACACACACATTTGTGTGTGCTTTGTTACATATGTTGGACAAGTATCTCCTAATATTAAATTTTGGAACAAAAATCCTATGTAAAACATCATTAGCAGAAAATAAATATCTTCAGATTGTCTATCCTAACATTTAAAAGATATGCTCAATGATTATTACCACTGTCCTTACTATCCATAATCAACTGGATCCCTACATACCTTGCTTCAGCCATCAGGATTTTCATATAAAATCTAAGTGTTCTTCCTGGCTGTTGGATCCATGCTCTACTCGTTTAGTGGGGAAGCTCTGGCCATATTGAATGTTAAAGTACCTGAAGGCAGTGAACTCTCCACCACTAAAATTCAAAAACAGTCTTTGGCCGGACACGGTGGCTCACACCTGTAATCCCAGCACTTTGGGAGGCCAAGGCGGGTGGATCACGAGGTGAGGAGATCGAGACCATCCTGGCTAACACTGTGAAACCCCGTCTCTACTAAAAATACAAAAACAAAAAATTAGCCGGTCGTGGTGGCAGGCACCTGTAGTCCCAGCTACTTGGGAAGCTGAGATGGGAGAATGGTGTGAACTCGGCAGGCAGAGCTTGCAGTGAGCTGAGATTGCACCACTGCACTCCAGCCTGAACGACAGAGCGAGACTCCATCTCAAAAACAACAACAACAACAACAACAACAACAAAACAGTCTTTTGTTTCCCAGTAGTTCTATAAAATTAGCTTTTCTTATAACAGTGGCTAAAATGTAGAATTAAGAGGAAAACACTGCAAAAGTGAGAGATTCCTGGCCACCTGACAATCAACTTAATTTTGGTGATAAACAAGAGCAATGGGTCTGGGGGAAATCACTAAAAATAGACTATTCCATTGAATCAGTGGCATTCTCATTTCCCCCATGTATAAGAAGCCTCCAATAATCAAGTAACTAGAGATTTTGGTCTATATCAGCACCATCTTTTTCCTAATAAGAGTTATAATTCTTCTTTCATAATACAAATATTAATTGAAGATCTGTTTGAACTAATTGCTAGACATTAAAGATATTAACATAAAATATTATTTGTGTAGTCCTTGATTTTTAGTCACTCACATTTCAGGGTTATGTATGTAATTTATATCATTTTTATGATGCCTTAATAATTGGATACATGGAGACAAGAATTTTCTCTCTCTCTCTTTTTTTTTTTTTTTTGGCTCCCAACACGTTTACTGGTGCCTGACACATGGAAAGCCTTTGATGTGTGTTTATTGAATTGAATTGAGTGGATTCAATGTCTGTTTAACAGGGGAATGAAAATGTTTAAAGAAACAAACTGCTATCTATTGAAATATGTTTCTACAACTGTCAGTTTTCCGTATCTTTGTTAGTGCTTCCATAGAGATAGTACTAAAAAGTAGCAGAATTTAATTTTAATTATCATCTTCATATTATAACTAAACCTCTGTCTGTGAATATTTTCTTTTGAGGCTAAATTGTGTGTTTATTCTTTTTAAATATATCAGCTCCTAATATTTGGCCAACTCTTTAATCTGGTTTATTGAAGCTTACTTTATTCTGTATGTGCATTTTCATAAAGACAAAGTAATCACCACTAAGGCACATTTCCTGGTTGACTATTTCAGAGATGCTTCGGGCAGCATGTACACTGAAGTAAAGTGTTTCTCAGAATATGAACATTGTATTTCAAATCAGTTTCCAGCTGTTTTATTGTTTTCTTGTTCATAGCCACATAAGGGAAAGTGAATAATACTGAACCAATTATGAAATCATGTGTCACTCCACTAGTGATGAAAAATGGGCTAGACACAGAATGTCATCAGCTTCCCTAAGTACAGACATTCCATCAACCTTAGAAACTGAGTAAGTATTTCTAGGCAGCCAGACTTGCTTAATGGCTGTCAGGTGTCCACTGAAAATTTGGTACTCCCTTAGGGGATTGGTAATAATCCATCAAGGTTTAAGCTGGCGTACCTTTCAACATGCATAGATCATTTGGCAACATCTTCAGCCTGGTACACTGTCAGTTGTATATTCAGTGGATTATAATGATTAAGCAAGGCTTTACTTCTGGACAAGAGGCCATACAGGAATTTATGGGTTTTTTTTTTTTTTTTTTTTTTGCACTCATCAAATTTTTTCATAGTAGAACAATTAAAAGAATAAGCAAATGGTTACAGCAGGAACAAAATTATATCATACTCATATGGATAAAAGCCTATAGATACTTAAATACACCATCAAAAAGCTTCTATCCCCAGCATAAAAGACAAAAAGATGTCTTTGGAAATGTCTGTGGTATCTAAACTTTAAACTACATTTTAATGCTCATATACCTCTCTGGAAGTCAGAATGCCTTCTTTTTTCCATTTATATCTGGGGGAAAAGAAATGGAGGATTTCAGTTGTCAAGGTGAGTAGTAGCAATAGGGAAAGAATTTCAGATCTGGTAACGTGTAATTGTATTTTTAAAATGAAGATAGTGAAATAAAGAAACAATGTTTGCAGAAAAGCTTATTCTAATGTGCACATATACAATAAATATTTGTTGAAAGCTTATGACAAAATTTGAATTCTGCCTTGATTGTATCTAATCGGCCTGTTTTGTAATTCTTTGTTGCATATAATCTAAAAATGTAAACCTAAATAGAAAAAATTATCACAGTGACAAACCTATGTAAACATGTAATTTATTAGCAAATCAGTAGTATACATAATAGCAATTCCTTGAATACATATTATTATGTTTCAGGCTCTATAATTACTGTCATTATATTTTATATTATTAATTCTCACAATATCTTATGAAATGGATACTGTTTTTATCCCTGTATTTTATGGAAGGAAACTGAGGTTCAGAGGATATAAGTAATTTGTCCAAGTTGTAAAGCCAACTGAGTAAAGATGGATTTTGAACCCCAGTCATGTAAGTTCAGAGGCTCTGCTACATTCTTAAAACATATTCTTCTTATTAAATGAAAACATAATTCTACTTTTCTATTTATGTGGAGACACAAAAATTGATGACTGTAAAACAAGTATACATAATCAATTTCTTTTCTTTGAAATAGGGTTAGTATCTACACTAAATTTATGAAATTTTGCAACTATGATTAAAAAGTATGTTACTGTTTTTATTTCATTCATTCACTTAATAAGTAGTTATTGAATGGAAGGCAATGTAACAAATGTTAGAGAAACACTGATGAAATAAGCATAGCCCAACAGTCATAAAATCTGATGGGAAGGCAGGCAAAAATACAAATTTATATAAGTATTTTACAGAAAAAGATCTTTGAGATAGTGTGGCACTTGAACAAATTTAAATTAAAGATTCTGCAAGGAAGTCCTCTCTTTCTTTAAAATTTAAATAATTCTGTCAATTTATATCAGGAAGCTAAAATTTTTCTAATATTATAAAGGTTGAATTGTCCTCATAAAGCAGAGTCCAATAAACTGCAGGCAAAATTGGGTACACTGACTATTTGTGTTTTTACAATTTTAAATAGTTATATTTTAAATATATATTTATCTATATAATATCCTCGATGTTCTCTCTTGTCTCCAGAAGCCTAAAATATTTGCTGTATCACCCTTTAAGAAAGAGTTTTATGACTTTGTCTTATTAGTTAATACGAAATTGAGAATTAGAATTCAGCAAACTTTTAGAAGGCTGGTTACAATGACTGCTAAAGTACCTTTTATCATTCAGTTTATGATTTTTTAATTCACCTTAAATTATATTGAAAGTCTTGTAAATCAAAGTATGAAAGGAACAAGGAAATAGTAATTGTTCTCTAAAGCAGTGGTTCTGAAACTTTCTGCATAGATCTTTTTGGAAATCTGGAGTTTCTCTGCAGATAAATGCATGTATGTGAGCAAACCCACTGAATTTTCATATATTTCCACCAGAATCTGGCCTCCTGGCTTCCTGTCTATGGATGATGTAGAGATTCAAGAACCACAGATTCAGAACTTCTTTTTCTTTTGCCAAAAGTTTGGTTGTTTATTTAGATTAGCAATGACTCTAAAATCCATAGAGACATAATTTTTCTATTTGCATTATCTGTCTGCATTCCTTTTAGATAGAGGAAATGAGCTGTCCTTGAATAATAAATTGGCTGATAGACATTACTGATGCCCCTCACCACCACCCCCACCCCCTGCTGTTTGACTCTAAAGTTGATTTTGGTTGCTCTTCTTTCTTCAATAGCTAGGAGATCTTTTAAAAAGTGAATTGTAAATACAGGGTATATAGGAAGCTACATTATGCTATTCCAATTGGATTGCTATCCCTCACCTTTCATTTGGATATTAGGAAAGCAAAATATTCGTGTCAAAGCAAAGCTCTTGATAAAGCTTTTAGGACTTTACTAATGCATTCCAACCTCATAGGTTTGGCTCCATTCTCTGAAGCTGAAAATAGCTAACAAATGGCTTTCCAGTACTGCCTGAGTTGTATTGTATTTCTGTTCTGCTTGTTGGCATACATCATATAGGGAGATGACATCATACATATCAGATCTTTCCCTCATTAAGAAACTTAGTTCAGGTTTTTCTTAGTCAGAGATACCTTTGTTTCATTTTATCCACAATTGGGATATTGCAGGATTAAAATACAAATTAAAATCCCTTCAAAAGTGAAAATAGTAAAAAGGCAAAATATTCTGAATAAATGTTTAAAGTCTAATACAGACACATATAGCTGAAGCACAGGAATATGTTGAGATGTATGTGGACATGCCCTGGTGGATATATATGTGTGTCTCCCAGTATTAATACCAATTTTAACATCTACCTTAGGGAATGGTGGGAATTCCAGAGGAGTCTTCCAAAACAAAATTTACATTGAATCTTCTCTGTCCTGTGGAAGAACTCAGAAAGATGAAGTTTTACATGGAATAATGTTCTAGATATGAGAAAACAAATCTTCATTTTGCACTACTTTGGACTGGGAGAAATTTGTGGAAACAGGATTTCTGTGAGCCACAAGATGGTTAGTAAACATCAGGCCTGGGTGGAAAGCAGAACAGGAGGCCTGGGGAAGGCACAAGACTGTGCCTCTGTAGGAGTGACCACTCACTCTCTGTACATTTCAAAATAGCTAGAAGGGAATAATTTGAATATTTCTAGCATAAAGAAAAGATAAATATTTAAGATTATAGATATCCCAATTACACTGATTTGATTATATGAAGGTATTAAATTATTACATTTACCCGAAATAGGTACATCTAATATGTATCAACAAAAAATAAGATTAAACAAAAGAAAGCTATTAAATTTTTTTCTCTAAACTTCGGTGCCTTTAATATAAACAGTAAGTGGTTATTGTCCTAGCATGTATCTTATTGTCAAGGTAAAGAACTGCTTATACATATAGTTGAAACATTCATGTTGAAAAACAAAGTGCTTTTTGAGCATCAGTGAACATTGAGTGAAGACACATTCCAAACTTGAGGACACCTGTAGTGTTGTCTTCCCAAAAAGCATTTTAAAACAAAATAAGCTCAATGTCTTCTCATTATTTAAATACAGTTGTCTTTTTTTTTTTTTTTTTTTTGAGATGGAGTCTCGCTCTGTTTCCCAGGCTGGAGTGCAGTGGTGCAGTCTCGGCTCACTGCAAGCTCCACCTCCAGGGTTCATGCCATTCTCCGGTCTCAGCCTCCCAAGTAGCTGGGACTACAGCTGCCCGCCACCATGCCTAGTTCATTTTTTTTTTTTTCTATTTTTAGTAGAGATAGAGTTTCACCATGTTAGCCAGGATGGTTTCGATCTCCTAACCTGGTGATCCACCCACCTCAACCTCCCAAAGTGCTGGGATTACAGGCGTGAGCCACCACGCCTGAGCCACCACACCTGACCCAGTTATCATTTTTATAATTGATCAATGTAATTAATAAGTATATAAGATATAGTATCTTATAGTAATTAAATAATATATATCAGATAAATACATATGCAGATAAACACAGCACCCATTGTTCTTCAGGCTGGCTACAATATTTAGGTGCCACAAAAATGTGATGAAGGTATAAACAAATAAAATTTGTGTGTCATTTTTAAAAAGTATTTTTGCAATCATTTATATCTTTTCAAGCAGAGCCTTTTTCATTGGCTTCGGCATTTATACTGTGATAAGTATGAGTGTACACAGACACACAACAAACTCTCAGTAGGCATGTATGTGCCTCTTAAAATGTGATGCTACTTGAATATATTCTATGTGTATATGTGTTTTTGATGGAAGAAAGTTTGAAAAATCTCAATGGTAAATATCAGTTTTATATAAAAACCAGCATATGTTTAAAAACTATTGTACCCTTCTGAAGTATTTTTCCCTGCAATCCTATCCTCCCCATCTTCTATCTCACTTTTAGATCATCTTAACTAGAAAACAATTTGACAGTTTCTTATAAGCATATATGTACCATATAACCTAGTAATCCCATGCCTGGATATTTACCATATAGGAATGAAAACTTATATTCACACAAAATTTTTCATTGTCCATTGTAATTTTATTTGTAATAGCCAAAAAAAGCAGCTCATATGTTCTTCAGTGGGTAAATGAATAAACAAACTGTCCTTTATCCATATAGTGGAATACTGTTGAGCAACAAAATAGAACAAACAGTTGTTAAATGTGACAACTGGGATGGATCTCAAAGGCATCGTGCTGAGTGGAAAAACAATCTCAAAAGGTTTTCTATTGTATAAGTCTATTTATATAACAGTGTTAATAAGACAAAATTGTAGTAATGAAGAAAAGGTGGATGATTGCCACGAACTAGGATGAAGGGTGGTTGCTGGGACTACAAGGGGGAGAATGAGAAAGTTTCTTTGGGGTGATGGCTCAGTTCTGTGTCCTGGTTTTTGGTGGTAGTGTTCACATGAATTTACACATATGACAAAATTCGAATAAACTAGACAACAACTGATGAAATCTGAATATAGCCCATATTTTAGTTAATAATGTTGTGCCAATGCCAGTTTTCGGATTTTAATCATTGTACTTTGGTTATACAAGACATTATCAGTAATGTAGATGGAACAGGAGGTCATTATGTTAAGTGAAATAAGCCAAGCACAAAAAGACAAATATCACATATTCTCACTCATATGTGGGAAGAAAAAAAAAACAGAATCCCGTGAAGATAGAAGATTTGTAGTGCAAATATGAGGTTTGATGGAAGAAATAAGACCTAATGTTAGATTAATCAGTACTATAACTACAGTTTATAATAACCTATTATGTATTTTAAAATAGAAGAGAATCATTTAAATGGTTCAGCATAATGAAAATACATATTTAAGATGATGGATATTGTAAATACATTGATTTGATATTTACAAATTATATGAATGTATGAACTTATTACCTGCACCCTGAAACTGTGTACACCTATCATGCATCAATAAAAATTAATATAAAGCACAGTAAAAATATTTTTTGGTAACTACTGTGTGATTGTACCATTATTTCAAAATAAAAATATAAAAAATAGAGCTCTTCACATAACACTCTCAAAAGGCTCACTAGAAAGGAAAGGACACTACGAGCCTCCTGACACCTTCACCCATACTAATTTCCTTCTATCCTGCTACATACAGGAGCACCTTTCCTCCCATCTAAGACCAAACTCGTCAATTAGGTTTTCTAGCCTATCTCTTTACAACTTATCAGCAATCCTATCTATTATTGTAGATATCTCCTCCATCTCTCAGCTGTGTTCTTTCTATGAGTTTGTAAACTTTCTTAGAATACATGCCATTTTTTTAAAAAAAAGTAGTAATTCCTTCGTTTGATCTAATATTCCCTTCTGCCTACATGCTGTCATTTTTCTTCCTATTCTTAAATCCAAACCTTTCAAAAAGGTACATATGTATATATACATACAGAAACCACCTCTTCACCTACTACCTTTACTTCAGCCTACATCAATGCTTGTGGAGAGTTTCAGTGATCATCGGGGGAGGAATTTGTGAAGGGTGATCATCAATAACATTAACCCCACTAAATCCAATGGACTGCTTCACAGTTCTTATCACAGGTCTTTACACTTATTTGTGTGAGTATTTGATTAATATCTATCTCCTCACTAGACTGAGACCAGAGAATAACTTTAAAATTATTGCTCTATTCTTGAACAGAGTGGATGTTCAACTGTGTAAGCCTAAAATTAACAACTGTACATAATCATATAAAAATACAATTCTCTAAGAGGAACTTGTTATTCCAGTGACTTATGTACCATTATTTATTTGAAATGGCCACTTGGTAATCTCAGCTGCATCTCAAGATTATCATGTTCAAAACTGAACTCAAGATCTTTTTCCTACAACTTATTGACACCCAGTATTCTCCATTTTAAGAAATGGCACGTCTATGCATTCAGTTATACAAGCCTGAAATGTAGAAGTAATTCTTAACTTTTATGAACTTTCATATCCAAAACATTCTCCATTTTGCAGATTTTATCTCCCAACTATTGAATGAAACTTCCCTTTCTCTTCTTGAAATGCTAAATACTATCCCACTTATTATCTCTCATTCAAATGGCACATTCCTCATAATTGGTCTTTATACTTCTACGTATTAATATATAGAAATATGTAAATACATATATGTATATTAATATAGTATTACATGGCATGTTAGATATTATATAACTATCATGTATCATATATTAAAAACTAAATAATATATATTAATATATTGATGTATTGATATATTAATATAGAAAGGCCAATTATTATTTATAAATACATTGATATATGAACAGTTACCCAAATGAATCCTGAGTTTACTTGGACTCGACACATCCAACAAGCAGCAGCAGAGTGCCTACTCTGTGTCAGGCACTCTAAGCTATTCGAGATTCCAAAAATGTCCATGTATGGCTCCTGCCTTCAAGTCTTTCAGTCCTAAACTGTGCTTCAGGTTGTCTGAGTGACCTTGCAGGGAATCGGTAACCAGTTTACTTGCCATTTTCCTTTATCCTGATAATCCTGAAAGTCTTTGTTATGAGCAAAATTTTGTCATGTCTCCCTGCAAGACTCCTCAAATTCATATGTTGAAATCCTAACCACCAGTACTTTAGAATGTGGCTGCACATGGAAATAGGAACTTTAGAGAGGTAGTTAAGTTAAAATGAAGTCATGAGGATGGACCCTAATCCAATATGAAAGGTATTCTTATAATACATAGGGATAAGACCCTAATCCTTATGACAGGTATCCTTATAGGACATAGACAGGTAGACACAGAGGGAGGATCACATGAGGACACAATGAAAGGTGGTCATCTACGAGTTGAGGACAGAGGCCTTACCAACCTTACTAGCACCTCGATCTTGGAATTCTGTCCCCAGATCTGTGAAGAAATAAGTTTCTGTTGGTTAAGTCACCTAGTCTGTGCTACTTTGTTATGGCAGTCCTGGCAAACAGATACTTTCTCCCTTCTCTATAGGTACGTACTTTTGAAATCTTGGCATACTTTCCAACAAAGCTGACAAGACTTTTTAATAACAATAACTAAAACTTGTATAGGGCTTCAAACTTTAAATAACTGTGTACATGATGCCTTATTTAATCTTTATACCAACCTGAGAATATCAGTGTTATTTCTCTTTCTAGTTTTTTTTGTGCAATTTACTTCCTCTTAAACTCTCCCTGTAAGTGATGGAGCCTGGATTAAAACCCAGTGTTTTGATTTTCAAGCTTACGGATGTTTAAACAATTGCCTGAATATTCCACAAACTGTATGATGAGCAATTCAGAATTAACTGTAATTGGCTTTCTTCATAAAAAGTGGTTAACACAATAGAATTCTTTTATCTCTTCTCATCAAGGAGTTTAGATGTGCATGTGTGGAGCTGTGTGTGAGTCTGTAGCCTCTGGTGACTAGCTGAAACATTTACAGTCAATTGGAATCAAACACCTCACAACAGTATTCTCCAAATGATGTTCATTAAGTGAAGCTTTTCTTCTCTCACAACCTAAAATAATCTTGTTTTGCAGAAATAAACAATAACAGTGGCCTGGGGATATTCAGGGAAGATTCCACCACAGAAAACAGAATGTGGAAGTTTGTTAGTGTTTTTTGCCTCTATGAGTTGTTATGAAACCTTGTGTTTCGAATCACAGCATGGCAAACTCAGTTTATCAATATCTGGATACTGAATTCAAGATCTTGGTACCTTACTGAGCTGCTATGAAAAGCTATACAGGAATAACTTGAAATTTTTAAATATTCTATTTGTTATTAATGCATTTTTATCTAGTCAAAGCAGGACTTCTGCTTGGGAATCTACTTAAGTAAAAACTATATTTCTAAGGTATTTTTATATAAGTGGTTTCTTGCTAATTAGTAGAAGATATTCTTTCCAAAGAGAGGCCTTCTTTACTCTTCATCTCTGCATGTTAAGCTGTTTGTGAAAAATACTTAATATTTCAAAGATTTCTCAAAGTCTCAGAAATAAAGATCATCATGAAAATCAACAAAAGTAATTATGGTCCTCATCAAACACATCGAATGTCCGTGCTTGCTTTTTTGTCCATGTTCTGGAATATTAAAAATGTTAGTCGGCCGGGCGCGGTGGCTCACGCCTGTAATCCCAGCACTCTGGGAGGCCGAGGCGAGTGGATCACCTGAGGTCAGGAGTTCGAGACCAGCCTGGCCAACATGGCGAAACCCTGTCTCTACTAAAAATACAAAAATTAGCTGGGCAGGGTGGCGGACACCTGTAATCACAGCTACTTGGGAGGCTGAGGCAGGAGAATCTCATGAACCCAGGAGGCAGAGGTGGCAGTGAGCCGAGATCGTGCCATTGCACTCCAGCCTGGGTGACAAGAGCGAAACTCCATCTCAAAAAATAAAAAATAAAAAATGTTAGTCAACAATGTCATTATCTATATTTGTTAACAAGTTATGGAGGCATTATCATATATATTAGGTTTGTTAAGTGGAAAAATGAAGCAGTTCAGCAAGTCCTCAAAGGGCTTATGGTCATTTGAAAAAGCAGAATAGGTATGAGTGTAAATGGTTTGAAATTATTAAATATACCACCTCTGAGGTAAGACAAATAGAGATACTTCTACCTATTGTTTTTTGAATTTATGTCTTTAACTTCATTTATTGTCAAATTTTAATGACTAGTAAATGCAAGATAAGATCAATTGGTAGTAGAGACAATACCATATTGCATTGTTTCTTATTTTACGGGAAATGCCTTTTTTTCTACATTAAATAGAATGCTTACTTACTGCAGGGCTGAGGTATATTTATTACATTATTCTGTTAAGACTTATCAATCAATTCTTATTTAATTCAGGGTTTTTTGACACAAGTGGATGTTGGATTTTGTCAAGCAAAAGGTCTGCTACTGTAAAAATTATCAGATGGTTTTTCTTCTTGGTTCTATTAATGTGAAAGATTTTATTAAAATACTTTATAATAGAGGATTAATTATATTAATGTACTCTTGATTCTTTTTTAATATTTGCATAAATATTCATAAGTGGGGTTGGGCTGTAAATATTTTTTTGTTTGTTTTTGTTTTGTTTTTTTGTTTGTTTTGAGATGGAGTCTTGCTCTGTTGCCTAGGCAGATCACAAGGTCAGGACTTTGAGACCAGCTTGGCCAATATGGTAAAACCCCGTCTCTACTAAAAATACAAGAAAATTATCTGGGTGTGGTGACCCAGGGTGGAGTGCACTGGCACGACCTCTGCTCACTGCAACCTCCACCTCCTGGGTTCAAGCAGTTCTCTGCCTCAGCCTCCTGAGTAGCTGGGATTACAGGCACCCGCCACCATGCCTGGCTAATTTTTGTATGTTTAGCAGAAACAGGGTTTCACCATCTTTGCCAGGCTGGTCTTGAACTCCGCCTCATGCAGTGTTGACAGGCTGGTCTCCAACTCCTGCATTCAAAGGATGTTCCCACCTCAGCCTCCCAAGTAGCTGGGGTTATAGACACGTGCCACTATGCCTGGCTTCCTCTCTTTTAATGTCTATGTTGTTGTTACTTCTAAATTTGTATGTTTGTGGTTTTATTTTTTTCCCTTACTTAGCTTATCATGTCAGTTTTGTTGATTTTATTGAAGATTGATATGTGAGATTTATTTGTTGGTTTCATAGTTTTTTGTTGGTTTATTTTTTTGCCCCAATTTTTATTTCTTATCTCTCTACATTTATTTAATTGTACATTTTTGGTTTTAATAATTGTTCTAATTTTTTTACTTTTATAGTTTTTATTGATATAGGTATTTGATGTTATCAGTCTTATTCTATAACTGCCTTTCTTGTAAGTCAAGATTCTAAAATGTCCTGTTTTCAGTAAGATAAAATAAAATGTCCTGTTTTTATTATTATTCTATTTAAGCAATTTCATAATTTTGTTTTTTATTTCCCTTTTGACCTGAGATTTATTTAGCACACTTTCGGTTTCTATATTAAAATCTCTTTTGAAAATAATTTTATGATTTCTAGCAGAAAATATTATTTATTAGCATATTTTGTGGGTTAACAAATGGCCATATTTTGTACATGCTTCATATTTACTTGAACATAATTTATCCTCTTTTATTGAGGTTCCTACTTGGATATATATCACTGATCAATTTATTGAAAAGTAAAAGGAATGGCAAAAACTGCAATTACTTTTGCACCGACCTAATGTTAATTATTTGTTAATTCTTTTACATACTTTCTAACTCTTTATCCACTTAATCAGTCTTGGATTGTAAGAGTTGGGTTAAATTCTACTGTTATTAATATATTTCTGCTTATTTCTTTTGGAACTATAGTTTTAACCTCCTAAAATTTGTTGCTGTACAAATATCAATAACTGTCATCATTATAATCTGTAACTTTTAGCATCATGAGATGCCATTTTTGTTTCTTTTATGCTTTCACAACAGTATTTTACCTCATCAAATATCAGCATCAAAATTCTGGCTTTCTTTCTATTTGTGTGTATGTGTGTGTTTGTTTTTGGTTTACTTTTTAAGTATAATGGTGCTGAATCTCTTTGTATTATGATGTTTCATGTATAATGTTAAAATTTGATTTTTTAGCCAATCTGAAAAGCTGTGTAGGTTAAGTTCTCTGATATTTGCTGATATTACGAATATGTTTAGTCTTAGTTTTGTAATATTATTTCATATTGTATTTCTATATACTCAAATACTTCATAATCATCTTTTGTTGGCAAATAATCTGAATTTCAAACATATAAGAACTATTTAAACTTGGCATATGCATCCCTACAAAATCTCTACACTTCCTTAACAGAAAATAAGAAATTTCAAGGATACATACATATATATATATATATATATATATATACAGTAAAACTATTGATATTTGAGGTTAAAAAATTGTAATTCAATGTAATATCATTGATATTCCCATTTGCCATCAATTACCATATAACTAACTTTGTGAGTCTTTGCAGATTTTTATAAGTGAAACACTTGCTGCTTTACGCCTGATTATTTTTTAATCTGATTATTCACAGCTTGCTAATTTGTAATTGGGTTTTTACAACTAGAAAACCTCCAGATTTCAGAAAAACTAATTTATTTTTTTCTTTGCTTAATTGTAGTGTTCACACTCAAAACAGTGTAGTGAGATGACTTCTAGTGGGTTTTGTGCAGTGTTTTGGAACCAATAAAATATATTATTGATTGCCTAATGAAAAGCACCATGTTCATACAAATTTACTGAGTCTGGGCAGGGATACAACTGCTACTTTTATTCTTTTTAGAGAATCACCTGCCATTTTACCAGGGTCTATTGCTACATATCAAGTGTGCTTTAAATTAGGTTGGGGTTACCTACAGGGAACTTTGTTAGGTGCTCTTATCCTTTTCCTTTCCTGCAGAGCTACCCATTGCTTCTCATTTAGCCAAAAATCATCAAAATTAATTATGATTGAGTGGTATAAAAGTTGAAACAAAGTACAAGTTAAGTCCCTTTGATTCTCTCAAAATTACAGAGTAGAATTTTATATTGTATTTACCACATTACTATGTAAGGTTTAGGCATACTGACAGGGTGGGCAGATTAAATTTGCTGATTTAAAAATCAGAATTTTAAGAAAACACCTAGAAAAGAGATAGTGCAAAGAGAGCCATGCTTACCAGGATCAAATGAAAAATTATGAAAATATTTTCATTTCATTAGTGCTTTTGACTAATGTTCTCAAAATATGGTCAATGTAGAGATGTCACAATTGGAAGAATAAAAACAAAGTGAGAAATTTTGTCATTGACTCTCACGAATATATAATCTAGTATGTCTTATATGACATTAGATACTATCAAGTAATACTGCAAAATAGCATTTGTATTCATCAGAAAAGTTTATGGTAACAAATACCACCTGCATCTCTGTTCTATTAAACAACAAAGGTTTATTGCTCACCTACGCTACACCTTTAATGCAAGAAGTTCTATTCAGATAAAAAGGAGCTCTAGACAGTATTATATGGGCAATTAAATATTCCAGTCTAGAAGTGACACATGTCTCTTCTGCTCACAACTCATTGAAATGGCCATACCCATAAAGGGCCAGTAATTTCAATCTTTCTATGTGCCAGAGAACAATGAATAGTTATCAAAGAACCCTAATGACCACCACAGTACCTAAGAATTAAATTGAGTGGGGCACATAACTGCTATTTGGGAAAAGACATAATAGAAACATTAAAATCTCTAGTCACTTTTCAGCAAACAAACTGATCTGCATCTAAGTTGTCCCAGATACTGCCTTCAAATACCTTAAATGAATAGAAAGAAGATAAAAATAGACATCCATCTATCTATCTATGCAATTGCAAAACAATGTGTCACTTATATTATGGAAACTAAAACACCACAGTATATTGTGCTATTCATGCCTAGACTAGCTCACAAGTATTATTGAAAGTAAAATGATCTTGAATTATAAAACCATAGTGATGCTTTCATGGGCAATGCCATTCACTATTCTAGTCTGTGCTGCCAATAACACATCTCCCCATGCACTAGATTTGGGAAGAAGCACACAAGAGTTTTGCATAGTTTGATGTCTATCATAAGAGGCTTCTATCATGGATGTGATGAATATGAGAGGGATAAAAATTAAAAAATGAAGTTTCCAGAGAAGAGTTAATTTTTAAAATCTTTTTCTAGCATTACATTGAAAAGTAACATCTGTCATAGAATTCTAACTGGTGAAAACTCAATTGGTGTTTTTTAGAGATCGGCTTGAGAATACATTACACAGTATTACAATTTCTTGACATGTAGTAGTCACTTAGATGTACTGGTATATATGTTTGTGTATTTGATTGCTTTTAAATAAATAAACGCTATTTTCATCCTCGGGCACAATTCCTTTCAGTTGCCGCTATTTGGTATTGCAATCGGTGTTCCTCTCTCTCTGTGATCAATACAGAAGGTTTATGGATCTTTGAGCAGTTTTTCAAATTAGCTGATGTTGAGGAGTAGGATAAGGTCTCCAGAGTTGTTGAGACATGAAAAAAGATGAATTTGTGGAAAGTAAAGAAGTAAATGATATGGTTTGGCTGTGTCCCCACCCAAAGCTCATCTTGAATTGTAACTCCCACAATTCCCACATGTCATGGGAGGAACCCGGTGAGAGGTGACTGAATTATGGGGGCAGGTCTTTCCTGAGCTGTTCTCGTAATAGTGAGTGAGTCTTATGAGATCTGATGGTTTTAAAAACAGAAGTTTTGATGGGGTTTTTTTCTTGTAAATGTGTTTAAGTTCCTTGTAGAGTCTGGATATTAGACCTTTGTCAGATGGATAGATTGCAGAAATTTTCTCCCATTCTATAGGTTGCCTGTTCACTCTGATGATAGTTTCACTGGATGAGCGCTGAAGCTCTTTAGTTTAATTAGATCCCATTTGTCAATTTTGTCTTTTGTTGTAATTGCTTTTGGTGTTTCAGTCATGAAGTCTTTGCCCATGCCTATGTCCTGAATGGTATTGGCTAGGTTTTCTTCTAGGGTTTTTAGAGTTTTAGGTTTTCTGTTTAAATCTTTAATCCATATTGAGTTAATTTTTGTATAAGGTGTAAAGAAGGGGTCCAGTTTGAGTTTTCTGCGTATGGCTAGCCATTTATTAAACAGGGAATCCTTTCCCCATTGCTTATTTTTGTCAGGATTGTTGAAGATCAGATGGTTGTAGATGTGTGGCATTATTTCTGAGGCTTCTGTTCTGTTCCATTGGTCTATATTTCTGTTTTGGTACCAGTACCATGCTGTTTTGGCTACTGTAGCATTGTAGTATAGATTGAAGTCAGGTAGCATGATGCCTCCAGCTTTGTCCTTTTTGCTTAGGATTGTCTTGAATATATGGGCTCTTTTTGGGTTTCATGTGAAATTTAAAGTAGTTTTTTCTAGTTCAGAAAGTGGGCGAAGGATATGAGCAGACAGTTCTCAAAAGAAGACATTTATGTACTGACAAACATACGAAAAAAAGCTTATTATCACTGGTCATTAGAGAAATGCAAATCAAAACCTCAATGAGATATCATCTCACACCAGTTAGAATGGCAATCATTAAAAAGTCTGGAAACAATAGATGCTGATGAGGATGCGGAGTAAAAGGGAATGCTTTTACATTGTTAGTGGGAGTGTAAATTAGTTCAACCATTATGGAAGATAGTGTGGTGATTCCTCAAGGATCTAGAACCAGAAATACCATTTGACTCAGTAATCCTATTACTGGGTATATACCCAAAGGATTATAAATCATTCTACCATAAAGACACATGGGCCAGATGCAGTGGTTCACGCCTGTAATCCCCGCACTTTGGGAGGCTGAGGTGGGTGGATCATGAGGTCAGGAGATCGAGACCATCCTGGCTAACATGGTGAAACCCCGTCTCTACTGAAAATACAAAAAAAAATAGCTGGGCGTGGTGGCAGGCACCTATAGTCACAACTGCTTGGGAGGCTGAAACAGGAGAATGGCTTGAACCCAGGAGGCGGAGCTTGCAGTGAGCCAAGATCGTGCCACTGCACTCCAGCCTGGGCGACAGAGTGAGACTCCATCTCAAAAAAAAAAAAAAAAAAAGACACATGCACCTGTATGTTTACTGCAGCACTATTTACAATAGCAAAGACTTGGAACCAACCTAAATGCCCACCAATGATAGACTGGATAAAGAAAATGTGGCATATATACACCATGGAATAATATGCAGCCATAAAAAAGAATGAGTTCATGTCCTTTGCAGGGACATGGATGAAGCTGGAAACCATCATCCTCAGCAAACTAACACAAGAACAGAAAATGAGACACCACATGTTCTCACTCATAGGTGGAAACTTATGAATGAGAACAATGGGAATACATGGACATAGGGAGGGGAACATCACACAGTGGGGCCAGTTAGGGGATGGGGAGAAGGGGGAGGGAGAGTATTAGAACAAATACCTAATGCATGTGGGTCTTAAAACCTAGATGACGGGCTGATGAGTGCAGCTAACCACCATGACACATGTATACCTATGTAACAAACCTGCACGTTCAGACATGTATTCCAGAACTTGAAGTAAAATTTTTAAAAAAAAGTAAAAAAAGGAAGCTTTCTCTGTACCAGCTCTCTCTTCACCTGCCACCATTCATGTAAGATATGACTTGCTCCTCCTTGCCTTCTGCCATGATAATTGTGAGGGGTCCCCAGCTGTATGGATTTGTAAGTCCATTAAACCTCTTTCTTTTGTAAATTGCCAAGTCTCGGGTATGTCTTTATCAGCAGCCAGAAAACAGACTATTACAGTAAAGATTTAAAATGGACTGTGATGAGCCAACAATTAGGTTGTGCTACCAAAACCAGTTGCTCCTCTTCCTTCTCTGTTGTCCTTTACCTATGATGCTTAGTACATCTACATAACACCCTAGATCAAGTAAGATTAAGAAGAACTCTATAATGTGTGAGAGTTCCAGTGGCTTCTGAAATAAAGGAAAAAAGGAAGTCTTCCTTTGTAGTATTGTGGAAGGAAGAGGAGATTGCTATAGGTAGCTGGTGAGGGTGTCCTCTCAAATTTCAGGTCCACCTGGAACTTCAGAATGTGATCTTATTTGGAAATAAAGTCTTTGCAGATGTAATTAGTTAGAATTAAGTCATAAGAGATTAGAATGTGGCTGAAATCCAGTATGACTGTTGTTTTTATACTAAGAAAAGCTCCAAATATGTAGAGACACACAGGGAAGAATCTTACATGACAAGAGAGGCAAGGATTGGAGTTATATTGCCACAAGCCTGAAATCACCTGAAGCTAGGAAGAGGCAGGGGAGGATTTTTTTCTAGACCATTCAGATGGAGCATGGCTCTGCTAACACCTTGATTTTGGACTTCTGGCCTCTACCACTGTGAGAAATTAAATTCGTGCATTTTAGGTTACCTGGTTTAATGGTACCTTGTTATAGCAGTCCTAGGAAACTAATACAAATAAGTATTTTCTGGTTATATGGTGTGTGCAAATCCATGGCGAATTCTATTTTATAATAATCTCTTTGATTATCTTAACTTTTAAGTTCTAATGCTAATTAGATCCACTTATTGATTTATTGATATAGTAAATGGACTACTATTGTATGTTTGTATTGCCTGTGCATGTGTGAAAAACAAGGTATAAATTTGCATAGTACATCTAATAAGTGGCTTTATGTATTACTAGGAAACAATCCACGAATGGTACAAATGGAGATTACAAAAATTAAGATTTAAATTTTTAACAATAAAAGCAGGATGGCATAACAGAAGAGGTGTAAGGATAAAAATCAAAACACTTGAGTTCTAGTGTTGCTGCTACAATTTATATGTGCATGACGTTATGCAAGCCATTACATTTTTCTACATCTGTAATCAGAAAATAAAAATGTCAGACTTTCCATTTCACAGGATTGCTTGAGAAATGAACATACTTGAACTACTTTATTAAAGTGTATAGTCATATGAAGTTTATTTTGTTTATTAGGTAATTAAGAAGGTACTTGAATGAAATATATATAACTCACATTTGCAAGCCATATGTTCTGGTATGATGGAAAATCACTGTTCAATCAATGTGCTTATCTTAATGGCTTAGAGAGAAGCTTATCAGAGACAAAATTATTTTCATAATTCAGGTTGTCATTTTTGGAAGGTTATCTAGAGCCATTTTGCAGACCTGAGAACAAGTGGATGAGTGACATCTGCAATTTGTAACTTTGGCTTTTTAGTGCACAAACACAGGACCAATAATTCACAAAATCTACAAGTCTTTTTTTTCACGCTTCACAGAAATATTTCTGAAAAGCTTTATGCCAACAATTGGACCTCATCTTTCTAATCAGCTTTTTAGCAAAAATGAAAACAGTGGTGCTGTTATCCAGGGATTTCCTAGAAGAACTGATGAAATGTCAGGCTAGTCATTTGCTTGCTTTGTTGATTGCAGAGAGGGCATTTTTTCTTGTTCAGTTTTTGACTTTTATCAATTAACACAGACAACATGATAAAGGGGAAGAAAGCCAATGATATCTTCACGCATGCAGAAATAAGAAAAATTTATGAACATTGGTACTTTTCAAAAGATAATTTGTCTTCATTTCCATCATTTTGTGTGTACTACTGGCATTTTGACACCTGCAGATTTTGGCTTGGCCTGTATTGAACAGATGCACACTCCATCACACATGGGTATGGTTTTTAGGCAATGCATTTTTCCTTCACAAGCATGTCACCCACCCACCGGAAAGAGCTGAATACCACCATTGATTCTGTATATTTCTTTCAAATCATACTTTGTATTTTATTTCTGCTCATTAATACGATAGTTAAAAATCTTATCTTCTGTACCCTACCTTTTAAAAATCTAGGTTTCAAAATTATTTACTTTTTTTTCCTCTCAGTTACTTTTGATTTTCATTGGTAAGAATTTATAAAGTGTAACAGAATGAGTGGAAAATCAATGAATACCCCATTGGTTAAAATCTCCATTATGGCTTTTTAATTAATAACATGGTGATAATTAAGTGCCACTTAATGTCAACTGATTTTATTTAAAAAGCAATTTTTTATATTTTTCATAATTTGGTTTCAACTTTGTAGACACCATTTGCTTTATGTTTTATGAATTTTGAGGACATACTTAAAACTAACAGTAACATTATTAAAATATGAAAATATTGATACCATTAGCTAAAGCTTATCCACTAGGAGGAGCTGAGTGCTTTATCAAGTATATGTGAAATTTATGTCTAAAAACATTTAGTAAAATATTATCAGTATGTTGAGATTAATACTGATAAAAGTAACATTAAGTTGAGATAAATTGAATGCCATTATGGTTATATAATAACTTGGAAGCAAAAAGTACAGAGTAAATTTTATTGTATGCTTCCAGCTAATTAGATTACTGAGTGGTTTGAAGTAACTAAAATAAAATTCTACATATGTGATTTTTTTTAACATCAAAGATCCTTGTAAATTTTTTTATATGTTTACAAAATTAAACTGCTTTATAACCAATTTAGTATAAAATAGATCTAAAAGTAGGATATTGAAAAATGCAGGGCAGGGAGTCTGTCTGAATCTGCTGTGATTCTGGGGGCTGCCCAATTCGTGAATCATTCATTGCTCAGTTAAACTCCTTTAAATGTAATTTGATTGAAGTTTTTCTTTTAACAGATGGTGTCAGAAGCGGGGTTCAAAGTAGAGCTTTAATGACCCCCAGAAGTGCTGAGTGAACAAGCAAGGTACCTGCAAGGACCCACTTGTGTCCTTTGATCTCTCAGAGCAGTGGGTAAGTTCTCTCTCAGATTTTAGAGTGCCACAGATTTGTGTTTTGAGCTTTCTGATTTTCTTTGAGCAAATTTCTGTTCTAAACTGGGTTTGGATGTAACAGCAGAAACTGGACTGAGTCCAGGGTCAGATTTGATCTGGTAATTAACTGGCTTGGATCTAGTTAGAGGACTCTTACATCTGACTGGGTCAGAAAGAAACTGGTAGTAAATGGTAATATTGTTGGGGTTGTAAAGTTTGGCTTCCGAAAATTTGCAGGGATTTTTGTGTTCTACCCCTCTGTTTCATTTTTCTTGCATTCTTAGGTAGAAAAATCACTGGCTAAGGCAATCAAGGGAACCTGAGAGTAAAGCCAATATTTTAGGTAAAAATGGGATCCTTAATTTCTAAAAAACTGATTTCCTTTCAACTTAAACATTAGGCTCAGGAAGCAACAAAGTCTTACAGAAATGGTGAAGTCTTACTAAAGATAACTTACAGTGGAACATTCTGAATGAACAACAATGTATTGAAGTGAATTTAAAAATGAGGGCTCCCCAAAATTAAATCTACTGACTTTTTAGCTTAGTTACTATTCCGATCCAAAGGAAATAGACTGCAACACCAATTGGCTGACTTTGGATACGTACTGACGTACATTTCACCTGAGTAAAGGATGAGATTGGGTTAGAGGCCCTCTCCTCAGTAAAGTCCCTCTTGGTTAAAATGGATTAAAGGTGACAGGGCCCAACGAGGGGCCAATTTGACCTTTTCCAGTTCAATATTGGGTGCTAAGCAGAGTGGCTAATGTCTATGTTTTGTCACACATACTTTCCTCTGGCCAGAATGGAAAATGTTAATTTGGTTACTACATAAAGCTCCTTGGGCAGCATCTTGCAAAATGAGGAGGATTTTGCCTGTGGTTCCATGATTTTCCATTGTGATGCAGCTTGGTCCCCGGAGGTATGGTGTGGCAAACAGGGTTGCTAGGGCTGCTCATGGAAGGGGAACCAAGACACCTGACATGCTGGCAAAAGGGTAAGAATTTCCTACTAGTCAGGCTTCTGGTCTCTCCTTCTCTGTGCAAACCAGTTGAATGAATGATAAAAATCACTGTTTATCTCCTGTGTAAAGTTTTGATTACTGTGAAAAAGGATTCTGAGGTTAGTCTTAAACTGTGGTGAATCTGGTGTATTTTGTGCTATGAATTTGTCTTTCTGTGTCATTCTGTCATGAATAGGGGTATCTTAGGATACCTTAGGATACTTGGGCTTAGGACCCCATAAGCTCACTATTCAAGGTGGCCCAGCAAGCTGGTCAGTTACAAACTTTGCTGCAGGTCTCTGAAAAAAACAAAAGAAAAACTGGATGAGGTCTGCATCTTGTTTTATGTCCTTGGGAGCTTAACCTTGTGACCATATGTCAGTACTTTCTTTTGGTTTCTGCCATTTTACAGTGGTGGCCCAGGTTCAATCCTGGCTTAGGAAATGAGTACTTTCTGGTTGGTATCTGTGTGACATTTACCATTTGATAGTTCTCTTCCCTTCCATGAACAACTTCTGTCTTCCCTTCTTGAATTTTTCTGTCTTCAAGCTACTTTTGAAGATTCTAGATATTATAAAAACTACCTGTGTTCCCAGCCCTATTTCTTGAAGGATGTACCCTAAAGCAAATAATCCAATTAAGAAACTTCAAAACTGGCAGGTGAAAAATCTTACAACTACCAGATCTTCTTCTGTCTGTCTGTGTAGTTATGTATGTGACGTTTATATAAAAGAACTCTAATTAATTGGCTTAAAGAAAAATAAGTGCTTAAATCAAACATTTGGAAAGAAAAATAAAAACTAATTCTTTTTAGTTCACATAACTTTAGTAATCTTTGGGAAATAAAAAGTTTTAAAGATTATTGGTAAAATAAGGACATTTAGTCTAAATTAGGCAGGTCAGATATTAGGTATTCCAAAGACTTTAAGGTCATAAACTGCTGTGACTTTTGAAAATTGTTCAATTTACCTACCATGAACACATTAGACTCTAGATAAGGCCTTGGGACATGTTGAATTAGCCATGCCCCCTAGCTATGCCAAGAAGGTTATAAAGAAAAGAGTTTATATAAGGGAGGATCCCATATGGTAAATTCATGTCCTAAATTAAAATAACTGGTTGTTTAAAAAGAGGAACGTTTAGGACAAGCCAGAAAATCCAAGCATGTCGTAGATAGTCTGTGTAAGTCGTGAACTGATTGATGAAAGGAAATTTATGCACCAAAAGTAGAAGTTCCTAAGAGTTACCATTATAACATGAAATTAAGACTACTAAAAAAACAGTTTTATTAGTACATGCAAGGTGTATGAGGAATGTGAAATGTGTTTTTGGTTAAAGATTATAAGAAGGCATCCAGGCGCTATGTCTCAAACCTTAATACCAGCACTTTGGGAAGCTGAGGTGGGAGGATCACTTGAGGTCTGGAGTTCAAGACTAGCCTGGCCAACAAGGTGAAACCCCATCTCTACAAAAAGTACAAAAATTAGCCCAGCGTGATGGCACACACCTGTAATTTCAGCTACTCAGGAGGCTGAGGCAGGAGAATCTCTTGAACTCGGGAGGTGGAGGTTGCAGTGAGCCAAGATTGCACCACTGAACTCCTGCCTGAGTGACAGAGTGAGACTCTGTCTCAAAAAAAAAAAAAAAAAGATTATAAGAAGTCTTGGGGATGTAAATCTTTTACAGAGGGTTAGAAGATTGTTTTAACTTAGATAAATCTAAAAATTTGAACAAGTTGTGGAAGAGTTGTAAAAATTAATCTTGTAAAAGAAATTCTCTGTGTGGTAATTCTGTCTGGGTTAAGTTTCATTTGGTCATGATGTGTAATGTTTTTAATATGTTGCTGAGTTTGGGCTGCAAATATTTTGTTGACTTTTTGTCTATATTCAGAGAAATTTTGATACGTGGTTTTCTTTTTTGTGATATTTTTGTCTGGAGTTAGCATTGGGGCAACTCACAATGAATTGAAAATTGTTGCAGCTTCTGAAATCTTTAACACTTTATGAATGTTTCATGTCACCTCTTTTTAAAGTACTTGATAGAATTTACCTGTAAAATCACCTGAATCTGAATTTTTCTTTCTTGGAAGCATTTTAATTACCAGTTTAACTCCTTTACTTGGTATATGTGTATTCACATTTTCTATTTCTTTTCTTCTCAGGATATATAATTTGTTTTTTTGTTTTAACATTTGTCCATTTATTTGTCTAATTTTTCAGCATAAAGTTGCTTTTATTTCCTTATATACATTTTAATTTCTGTAAAATCTATAATGATACACTGCTTTTCATTTTGGATTTTAAAAATTTTTGTCTCTTTTTTCTTGTTCAGTATATATAAGTTTTTGTCAATTTTGCTAATTTTTCCAGTGAAACTGCCTGTTGTTTCATTGATTTTCTCTTTTCTCAATTTTACTAATTCTGTTCTAATCTTTATTTTTTTCTGCTTTCTTTGAGTTGATTTTTTTCTCATTTTACTAGTTTCTTAAGGTAGAAATATATTTATTTGAGATTTTATTTAACATTGGCATTTAAAGCTAATTTTTTTTCTCTGAATACAGCTTTGCCTACATTGCTTAATTTTTTTAATGGTGTGACTCAATTTTCAGTCATTTTAAAGTATTTTCTAATTTCCCCTGTAAGTTATCTTTCGGTCCATGGGTTATTTAGTAGTGTGCGGTTTATTTTCCGAAGACTAAAATTTCTATAGCTTTGTAGGTTAGTCAATATAAAACTTTGAGAAATCAGTGTGATTTAGTCCTTCACCTCCTAAGATAAAGTGAATATTTCTTTACAAAAGAATTCATGTCCTTAATGTTAAAGATGTAATTTTATTTTCAAAACATCTATAACATGACTTTCAGAAGCAATTCATTTTTCCAAGATTCCTCACATTATACTAGATAAATAATAGGCCCTCAGTTAATACCCTTCAGTTATTGAATTAATCTAGTTTGTGGAATGAGGTGTATCCTGCCAACTTCCCTCTGCTCCCAAGTACACTCTGAGAAGTAAAATGCTCTGGGAAATGGAACAAGAATTGAGTGGATGCTGACTCTGTGTGCCCATCTCCTCAACTGATTGATAATGGTTGACCTTGGGCAAGTTACTTCTTTCAATGCCTCAGTTCCCCATCTGTCAAATAGGGTTAATAATACTGACCTACCTCACAAGAGTATTGACTGGGGAAGTGATAAGTGTCCATGAAATCTTTACAATTTATGTTTAGAGATTGCAGTAAAGACAAGCATAAGAAATTACAAAAGTATTAATTTGGGGAACTAATAAATGTCCATAAAATCTTCACAATCCAGGTTCTTCTGTCATGGCTTCAGCCAGTCCCTCCGTTTGGGGTCCCTGACTTCCCGCAACAGTTGATTTCTAATTTAATATCTTTGTTTTGAGAATATACTTTATTTTATCTTATTCTTTTTAAAGCTGATTATTGAATAGTATGTTATGGCCTAGCATATGGTTTATCATAGTATATTTTCCATATGCCCTTGGAAAGAATGTATATTCTGTTGCTGTTAGATGGACTGTTCCATAGATTTCAGTTAGGTACAGGTCTTTGGGGAACAGGCAAGGATTGTCTCTACTTTTTTTCTCATTTTGAAGGGTAGTTTTATTGGTCATTGAATTAATATTTGACATCTTCATTTTTTTAGATAGATATATAAGCATGTCACTTCACTGCATTCTAGCCTCCATTAATTCCGAGATGTTAATTTTATTATAATTCCCTTTTATGTGCTAAATAGCTTTTAATCTCATTCTTTTGATGGCTTTCTTTTTATTTATTTTTTATTTTTTGTTGTTGTTTATTTGTTTGTTTGTGTGTTTTGAGACAGAGTCGCCCTCTGTTGCCCAGGCTGGAGTGCAGTAGCAAGATCTCTGCTTACTGCAACCTCCGACTCCCAGGCTCAGGCGATTCTCCTGCCTCAACCTCCTGAGTAGCTGGGACTATAGGTGCAAGCCACCATGCCCAACCAATTTTTGTGTTTTTAGTAGAGGCAAGGTTTGGCAATGTTGGCCAGGCTGGCCACAAACTCCTGGCCTCAAGTAATCTGCCCACCTTGACCTCCCAAAGATCTGGGATTACAGGCATGAGCCACTGGGCCTGGCTTGTTTTTTCTTGTTTGTTTGTTTGTTTGTTTGTTTTTGAGACAGCATCTTGCTCTGTCACCCAGGCTAGAGTGCAGTGACACAATCTTGGCTCACTGCAAACCTCTTTGGCGCACTGCAACCCTGCTGGGTTCAGGTGATTCTCATGGCTCAGCCTCCCAAGTAGCTGGGATTACAGGCACGTGACACCATGCCTGGCTAATTTTTCACATTTTTAGTAGGACAGGGTTTCACCATGTTGGCCAGGCTGGTCTCCCACTCCTGGCCTCAAGTGATCCGACCTCCCTGGCCTCCCAAATTGCTGGGATTAGAGGTGTGAGCCTGTGCCTGGCCTCTGCTTAGTTTTGGCTGTCAGAGTTTGACTATGATATATCTACATGCAAATCTTTTTGTATTTATCCAATGTGGAATTTAATGAGCTTAATGGATATATAGATAAATGTTTTTTCATCAAATTTGACATGTGTTTAGTCATTCGTTACTAACAAATGTTTTCACTCCTTTTTTTTCTGTCTCCTCTATTCTATGATAGCACATAGTTGAACTAAGCAACTACTCTGCCAGGGACAATCAAGAACTTACTTACATACTTACTGTCATGTGGATTAAGCCAAACTTTAATATGCTTGGTGCTTGTTGATACTTATTAGAGTGCTGAAAGCTACTGTTAGAAAATAATTTACTCAGAAAAACAAGTAAAAACTATAGAAATTGCAAAGAAAATCCAAGGGAAGTAACACATTGACTAAGAGTGAATGAGAGAAATAGAAGAAATCTTCAGTGAGGCAGAATTTCAATAGGAAAACCAATGAAATATTTACATTAGAAAGATCCACTACATCTATGACATTTTGTGAAATTCAAACTTATTAAGTACACATAAACGTATATTTGCTTAGGTTCATAACGAGCTTCACTGATACACAGTATTTTATTAAAAACATTAATTCTGACGATAGATGTTTACTCCAAACACTAGTTGAAGAGTTTCCAAATTACCCTTTCCTGTTGTAGATTAGAATGTATCATAATCTGAACATTGCCTCATATATATAAATAAACAGATATACTCTAAATCATCAGTCCCCAACCTTTTTGGCACCGGGGACCGGTTTTATGGAAGACAAGTTTTCCATGGGCTGGGTTTGGGGGGGTGCTTTCAGGATGATTCAAGCACATTACATTTACTGTGCACATTATTTTTATTATCATTACATTGGAATATATAATAAAATAATTATACAACTCACTGTAATGTAGAATCAGTGGGAGCCGTGAGCTTGTTTTCCTGCAACTAGATGGTCCCATGTGGGGGTGATGGGAGACAGTGACAGATCTCAGGCATTAGATGCTCATAAGTTTCATGCGACCTCGATTCCTCACATGTGCAGTTCACAATAAGATTCATGCTCCTGTGAAAATCTAATGCCACCACTGATCTGACAGGAGGCAGAACTCAGGTGGTAATGAGAACAATGGGGAGCTGCCATAAATACAGATGAAGCTTTGCTTGCTTGCCCTCTGCTTACCTCCTGCTGTGCGGCCTGGTTCCTGAGAGGCTATGGACTGATACCAGTGTATGGCTGGGGGGTTAGGGACCCCTGCTCTAAATAAAAGTATCCATTTATGTATCTGTACATTAATTTTTTTAACTTAAAAGAGCTTCTAAGTTTCACAACATACTGTCACCTTAGTTCCTGACTAAGAGTAGAATTAAAATGTTTCCAGGATCTACTAAAAATGAGGAAGAAATAATTTTTGCACACCTTAGAGATAATGAATCAATAAGATAACCAGATTCTTAATTTCCATTCAATATATCAGAACATCCTTCTTTATTTTTATTTAGTCTGAAATGTAATTTCACTCTTGGTTATTTGAGAAATTAATGTTTCTCATCTTAAGGAAACCATATAATAAGCCTTCCCATTCTCTCTCAGTCTTAGTGCCACACTGACCTGTGTAATTTCAGGTAACAGACAAGCTGTCAAAATGAATATATTGGCCAAAAATCACAGATTCACTTTTTAAATGTAGCAAATGCCAAATATAGTTTCCAACTTTAAGTCAAGTTTTATGAAATTATTATACCCCATTTAACATTTTCTTATGCTTTTGAAAAATGAAATGATAATTCCTTGACCATGATTACACCAAATTTGACTTATGAACATGAATCAACATGATGTCATAAAGTACTGAGGACTCAAAAGTAGAATGACATAGTATAGGTGTAACATTAGCACTACCTGTTTCAGCTTTCAATATGTTATTCCTCTTAACATTTTCCTTTAAGATGAACACATGTTGATTTCAAAAATTAAATGAAAATTCTCATTGACATTGATGATTATTATATAGTCCACTGTAGATTTTCAGAATAATGAAACCGAAATCACCCTTGATGGAATGAATCCACCAAACTTACTGTGATTAATTTCTGTCGCAAGAAAATAGAGTGCTGATCATAAATCAAGTTACATATTAATGAAGTAAACAGAGGAAGGGAGGCAGTTAGATTCAGGTGTTTGATTTGAGCAAAATGGCATTCTAGTTTACTAAACAGAAATGAAGGATGATTTCAAATCTTCCAGAGAAAGATTGCTTACATAAAGATTCAAAATCTACACAACAATATTTGGTTCTGAGGCAAGTGGATGCTTTGAACACTAATACACATAAGCTCCCCTGGGCAGGTTAATTTGTTTAGATATCTATAGATGTCAAAAGTATGTTTGTAATACCAGGTCTTTCATAATAAATCTTCAAGAGAAGGTCATAAAAGGCATTTAGAGGATATTGTCAGATACAGAAAACCAATTTTACATAAACATCTAATTCTAATAATGTCCTCCAAAAGAGGCTCCAGAAACTGCTTTTAAAATTCTAGTACTTTGGAAATGGTCTACATTCAATGCAATGGTATTGCAATGGTATTGCAAACTACACAGAGGAGAAATCATATCTTTAATTAAATTGATAGAGCAGTCATGAAAATTTGGCTTTACAATGAGGGGACAAGATGTATAAGAATTCAATGAAACTAAATTAATTACATCAGCAACACATAAAACATAGTATCTAATCTTTTACAAACCAAATCATATTAATATTTATGAAGTTTCTCTTAAAAATATACCTAGATGCAGTGATGGGAACACACTGTCACTGCTGCTAAATAATTTTTGATGGCAAACATTCAGACATTAATTTCCATATCTCCAAATTACTATATACTCTAATATATGGTAGGATTAGTAAATATTTATATTAATAGAATGAATTAGTAAACCTATTTACTAAAAAAGTTAAAGTATTTTTATCACTCATAGATTAAAAATCTTTCAATAATAAGACAAAGCTATTACTAGAGATTCATACAAATTTTTATAGAATTATATTCATTCATTTATTCACTAATTCAGAGAAAAGTTATTTAACATCTACCATGTGCTGAATTTTGCAGAATTTGTGTGGAAATATATTATATTTTCCTCTTAAAGGCCTTGGGTTAGCCTATTTAGGCTCATAGTTTACGTCAAACCTGGATTATTTTTATATTTCCTGAGGACAAAATTATTCGTGAGATCTATTTTTAGATTTTCTTCTGATTCCAGTTAATTATTTTGCTAAAGTCATCCTATATTCTGTGTACTAATGCTGAGTGATTATGAAAGGTTCAGTTACATCAAATAAATAATAATATCTTAAAGGGATAGAAGCCATGAATGTGCTACATATAGCCATAGGGGAAGTGATTTAAAGTAACAGCAGACTCATAATAAATTTGCCAGGGTTTCCATCACATAATTCCATAGAAGAGTCCTTAGCTACAGATTAACATTTAATTCAACACAATTTAATTAAATAAATAAATATTTTTGTATCTCATATCTCTCCTTTGTACAGAACCGTCTTCTATATACTGTGGTGGATATATGTCACATCTTGCAAAATCCTTAATGTTGAGCAGTTAAGAAAAACTAACATTATTTGAAAACAAAACTATTATCAAGAACTGTTCTAGATATGTTACCCTTATTATCTCTGAAATCCCACCATAGTCATGAAACCTGAATGCTTTCATCCCCGATTTACAGATGACAATTACTGTTCACTCATTGAGACTCAAATCTAGACTGACTCCAATATCCACCTTCCCAAACCTCATGGAAGCACAAGAATCCTATATAGAACAAACATAATATTTAAAAATCAAATAATAGCAAGAGAAACAAAACATGAGGCAGCATTTTAACAAATAATAAAATGAGTAGTAATTACTGCTATGGAAGAAATCAGTAAAAATTGGTGTGGTCAAGAGACTTCAAGGAAAAATTTATGGAGAAGTGTTTAGATTACAGATCAGGGGTTGGAAATCAGTAAAGTCTAAGCAGACGTGATAATAAGCATGGATTGTTTGGGATATTGCAAGAGGCTAACTTTTGAGAGTTCAAAAAATGTTGCCGATATATTCTGTGGACAACTTGAATGACAGAGTACGGAATTCAGAGTTGTTCTTACAGCTAAAGGAAGTTGATAAGGGTTGTTAAACCAACAACTAAGAGAGTGCTGGCAACTAATGAGACACTGTTATTTAAAATCATGAAAACTGAGACAAGCAGACCAGTTAGAAGACAACTGCAACACTTCAGGCATGGGTTCGTGACGGCAGGTTGAGCACACAAAAAAAATTTAAAAAAGAGAAAAATATCTGTGAAAGGATCAATGGTACTTGGGACTGGGAGTTGGGTGGGAGGAGTATGATATGGTTCAAGATCTATTCATCTAATGTGGTTATGAGTCCGAAATCTTCCAAAAGGATATTAAATGCTCTTTTTTCACTAATTGGCTATGACATCCTGCCAGGTATTCCCTAGCTGGACAGGAAATCTGCCAAAATTCCTGTCTACTGAAGACGCATCCATAAATTTGTCCCAGGTGTTTGTGGAGTATGATGGGGAGGGTGTAGAAGTGCAGAAAATGTTACCTAGAAATGATCTTTGTGGTTTTAATTTGACAGGAAGCCTTCCTTTGACTGGAAATGGAGTATAATAGATAGAGGTGAACTTTAGCTAAATGCTAGCCGAATGAATGTCCATCAGGGATGCTAAAATATTGTCTAGAATCTATGCCCATATACAGATTCTATTGCTTGAAAGGATGGGAGCAAAGACAAATGTGATTAAATTTCCCACTCATTTCCTATGATGATTATTCAGATATTCAGTGTGATTGATGCTGAAGTTAGGAAGATATGCTACTGGGAACTTGATGCACCACCTGTTTGAGTCATCCCTAGGGATGCAGTTACGTTTTCCCTTTTTTCTAATAATGCCATAATGTTCTTATGTGCTTCTGCCTCTAATTTTAAGTTCTTGCTCTTTCTCCCCATGCATACACACACACACACACACACACACACATATACACCATGGAAGACATTAACATTATCATATCTAAGAAGGAGATGGTGGAGGTCTTATGTAGCCCATCATTCAGCCTCCACACATTATACTAGAACCAGGTGGTTGATGACAATCATTACTCATCAAAAGGGCTGGACGAGGGTTCTTTGAGTCCTGACTGCAAGTTAATCAACCTCCTTGCATGTTGAGGTTGGAAATATTTAACTAGTTCTGAAAATTGCTGTTATTCAGTGGAGAATGGCTCCACCCCACGTCATCTACACTCTTGCCTCTCAAAGTGTGATCCATGGACAAGCTGCTTGATATCCTCACATCAAAACTTGTAGAAATCAGAGACTCAGGCCCCACCCCAGAACTACTACATCAGAATCTACATTTGACATGATCTCTGGTGATTCATGTGCATATTAAAAACAGAGAAATATTCTTTAAGTTACTTTGATCATCACTTTTCATCTTACGTATTCAACCAGTCCTGGGTGATATAATTCTAATCCCTAATATAGCTTGCTTCTCACTCACTCAGGACACTTCTTGAGGCAATGTAGACACTTGTATGACAGATGTTATAGCACCATTGCTTGTGGTAAATCCATATTCTCAAGTAAAATTTATTAGCTGCCTTTCTTCACCCCTTAAAAGGTAACCCAAATCACCATGACAAGAAAGAGAACTAGGCACACATGGTATAAGATGTTCAGAAGATTTTATTTGCAAATCCAGATCTTCAACATAGCACATTATCATGGCTATACGGGCAGAAATTTATTTGTCATAACTGCTATTTTTAGTGAAGTCCACCTATGACATTGCTTCAGAAATGTGTCTCAAAAGTGAGACACTTAATCTAAAAATATGTATAAAATGTATATTCTTATGGGGCTAGGTGGATATTTATTCTGACTAAATTAAGCCTCTCAACTACTGTGGGAAAAATACTTAAACATTGCTTGTGACATCACATTAACAATGAATAGTTCAGCTGAATTCAGTGTAAGAAAGATGTTTAATTTGAAGATTTTGCCACATGAAATAAAAATATGTGTTAAGAAACTTACTTTCGAGTAGCAAACATCAAACATTATCTTTATCCCTGAATCAAAAACTAGTGGAATTAGAAGAAAATGCATAAGATATTGAACTATATCAAACATTTCATTATACATATCTATTGCACATATTTTCCGTGTATATTCTGTTAAAATGCTTGAGTTTTACATCAAATTGCATGATGAATCAGTGTATAAAGAAATATGTAGGTCACAGAATGACCAACTGTAGAACAAGATTCCAAATTGTAATACCTCACATTTCAAAACCGGCTGCTGATAATTTGACTAGTTTATATTTCTTTGGCATCAGCGGCAGTTCTGCTAAGGCAAAGTAAATGTCATAAAATGTTTTGTTTTCCAGCAGCCATAGGCAAATAATTGGCATCTGTTTTCTGTTGTCTAGCTGCAGTTGTGATTTCTGAAACAGAAGCTTCCATTCCTCATCTAATAACTTGTTGATTTGGGACCCTCAAGGGACCAAAAAACAAATCAAAAAAAAAAAAAAAGGAAAAAGGAAAACTTGTTTGAGGGAAGAAAAAATCAAACCCTGAAAACATTTGGGCTTCATAGTGCATTCCATCATAGAATGTTTGGACTCATCTGTGTCTCCAAAAATAAACAGGAACAGGAAATAAGCAACTCTTCTTGTTAGACCTGAAACAATGAAGTTTCTATATTGCAAAGTTTAAAAGAGACAAAAGGTCCTCTTAAAATAATTTTGTTCGAATTCACCTTCAAATACTTTCTGACGAGAGCAAAATGTGTTAGTTGTTATAAGAAAAGGAAGAGAGCTAAAGCCTCCAGAGTGGAGAAATTGGGTTTGCCTTGAATTTCAACATTTTTAAAAGCTCAGTTAAGTGGGGGATGTGATTATTTGTAGAGCAGGAAAGGCACTTACAAATGCAACTGTAGGAGGCTCTCTCTTTTTAATGTTTAAGAGCAGATAAAACGCCACTTTCACTGACTTCAGGCGTTCTTCTGGCTCAGGACTAGGCCATTAATAGTCATTAACACTCTTTCAAATGTATTGCCAGAGTGGTAATGAAATCAACACCTTCTCATTTTTATACTGAAGCTCTGCCAAAGAGCATTTGGTCTTGTCACTACATAGCGATGTGCTGTGCTATGTACTTGCTACTTAAGATATCAACATAAACACTGAATAAAAACATAAATCTTTTATGATGTTGGGGCATGTTGCCATTATATTGTAAATCAATGTAGATCAATTATTCAAACCTAGCCCATTGTTTAACGGATGGAGGGCAGACAAGCCAGTTGCAATGTAAACTGGGTCTATTTTCCTATTCAGAGTTGAACATCAATTTAGGTTTTTCAAACAAATCATTAGCTGAAAAGCTATCCTTAGAAATTTGATTCCATACCATGTTCCCACCATTTGTCATTTAGGGAAATGTCTCAAAGAATCAGTTAATATGATGAGTACCTTTTTTTTTTTTCCGTAAAAGAAGACCTAATCTAATCTTAAGTGTTGATGGTCTGCAAGTTTTAGTTTAAATTAGATGCACAGATTTAGCAGTTGCTGCTCCACCTCACCTTCCTTTATAATTATTCAATATGAATAATTTATGCTGAATTTGGTAATATAGGATACTATTTCTGCGAAGGGAAGGACAGACTGACAGATGATAGAAAGGAAAGAAAGGAGGGAGGGAGGGAAGAGGGAAGGAAAGAAAGAAAGAAGCCTTCCTTTTAACCTACGTTATTTAGAATTTCATTTTCTTTCCTTTTCTTCCTGATTTTCCTTCATTATTGAAACATATTTGTAGGTTGGAAAAATACCTTCCCTTGCTAAGTCCCCCAAAGCTATAACATGGAAAAAGAAACAAGTTAGCAAGGGGAATGAAGACATCTGTGTTCACCCCTTTCCAGCACAGACCACAACTGCTTAGTCCATAACCAAGTTGTGGTAAACCTGCCCTACTTATTCCTTTCTGGCCTCTTCTTCCTTTGAGCCCTATCATGAGAGAACCATCCACCTCCTTTCAGCCACAAATGTCTAGGAGGTTCCATTTATTTGTGTTGTCCTCAGAAGTTTTTTTTATATCTAAACTCTATGTTTTCGAAACCTAATTATTATAATTTACAAGGGCATCATGCTTTCTCACAGAGGGTCTAAGTATATAATAGAAGAGATGGAGGGGCATGAAATAAAGTTTTCTAACCTAATCTATGATTTATTTTAGCTATTACCAATGGCTTCAAGAGAATTGTTCACTCATTTTGTGGGCCGGTAAGATTGAGAAACTCTGTGTACTCATTCTGTTTTGCTTTAGCACAAGAACATAACATATGTATTCTGTTGTTCCTGAGTCCCAAGCAGTACAATAGATACTAGATCAACAGGGAAAAGGCCTTGTCCTGTGGAATTCATGGTTCTAGAGGAACAAAGAAAATGTTTACAAAAGAAATACACTGTAATATATTTTGAAATTAAGTGATGTGACATGTGGTATGATTAAAGTACTATAGAAGCAGTAAGAGGTAAAAGGCCTCATTTGGCCAAATGGCATCTACCTATTTTTCTGCTGTAGCTATCCACATACATGCTTATATTGGCAGAGAGAATGCAGATGGAGAGCAGTCACCTTTAAAGTGGGAAGAAAACTGGTGAATTGGAGACTTAGAGCCAGCATTTTGAGGAATGTCATTGAGAAAAGCATAGCCTTCCATGCAGAGAATCTGAGGGAGATCCTGAATCATGTGCTGTACTTTGAAAATGTACACAAAGACTCTGCTCCATGAAGCCAGCAACCAAGCCAAGGGGATGTCAAATCCAAGAATTCAAAGAAAGATGATTTTAAGAGTTACCATCAACTATTCACTCCAGACAGACTGGAGATGGATGTCAAAAAGCACCCCCTATCTTTATCTCATGGAAAGCCTGCAGTCACTACTATGTGTTGTATATCTTTAGGATTTATCAACTTTGAAACCATGAGTGATTAAATATTAAATATGATATTTCGGAATCTATGCTAAAATGAACTAATTTCCAGATGGATTGCATAAATGACCATACAATTAATTGGTTAATTAATTTTACCTAAAATTAATTATATAAAATTAATTATACAAGCTCTTAAAATATTATTGACAATATTTGAAGACCTCATATAAAGGTCTGTCAATTTAAACGTTTTCAAAGTCTATGTCCTCTGGCCATAGATAATATTTGTAAAATCTCTTATACAATTGCCAGTTTCATATGAAGAGCTCACATTTTCAGAAACGCTTAGCTTCTCATACTAAAATGTCTTTCATCTTTACTCTGAAAGGAAAATTCCCCCCCCCCATTTTTCCTTGTTTTGTATAGAAGTGATACACAATGTTTTGCTTTGATTATTAGAGAAGAAAACGGTAATATTTAAAAATAACCTAATTAACGTTAAAGCCTTGCTCGGACACAAAAATTATAAGGGATATGCAGGCAGAAATAATATGATTTACTATATTATGAAATTTTTGTTTCCCTGTTAAATAAAATATATTTGACCTAATGAGCCCTCTTACAGACATTTCTCCTGACTCCTCTTACCTTTGATTTCAAGTATGCACACTCTACCTTGGAGTTCTTCCTTTTCTTGAGCTGCCTAAGTGAACAAATTTCAAAGAAGAGAAGAGTCCTCCAGGGTAATCTTAGAGGATATCTACTTAAGTATGAAAAAGAGAATACAGAAACTCTAAGATGTTTCCTGTAATTATTAATAAATAACTGAAAACTCAAGGATTGGCATAAAGACGCTCCTTCTGGAGTCACAATATTCTTGCATGAATATTGGGTATATTGTATAATGAAATGTATATTAAACAGTGTCTGTGGTGAGAAAGCATGTGTATATAACCACTCGGAATTTTGTATATGTCTGTTTTTCTAAAACATTGCTTTCTGGGTACATATTAAAATTTGTCATCAAAAACTGTATTTTAATTTCACAAGCATATTTGCCTTACAGCTTGTGGTCATATTAAAGGGGGTCGTTACAGTGAAAACATTCATTTTTTTAGAATACACTTAGGTACATTTAGAAAAGACATTTGGGTTTTTAATAATTCCCTGTGAAAGATGTTAAATATTAAGACCTACCTAAACACAGCAATCACATATCAGAAACTGATAGTATATTTAAATATAATCAAAATACAAAACAGCTATTTTTCTACAAAATGTGACTACCAAATCATCCTAGCACAAGTTTCTGGGAGGCTCTCTACCTTCATTTTATAGTTAGGAGCATTAAGTGCCAAGAAAGACTGCAGGAGTCCCATGGCCACATAGCCAGTTAATGGGTGGGGGGGCAATAAAACATGGTTTAATGGTATTCTTTCTATAGCTACCCATCTCTAAATAAATGCTGAGGCTACCAGAAACTACTCATTTCAACATTTATCTTGTATATTAACATACTTAGGCATTTTAGAATTTTCATGCAAAATTATTTTTAATAGTATTATAAGCCAAAAAACCCCAGGAGAACTAGGCTGAGGATATTATATAATTTATTAAGAAAATGTATACATCGTATAAACTAATTAAATATATTAGAATTTTTATACAATATCTGTTGAATTTTAGGAGTCAATCTAACTTTGAAAATTTCAAATATTCTACATGATCTTCTTGGAGCTGATTTTAGTTTTGGTGTCAGTAAGTTATTTCTCATAAAATCCAAGCAGATAAGTAATCCTGATAAGTCTGAATAACTTTGGAAGTATAATGGTAATTATGCATACCATAGAAAAATTAGGGATCTATATCAAATTTTGGTTCCAGAAATAAAAGAATATTTTATGACTAATGCCAGTATTTCTAAGAGAGGGTCTGAGAATTCCACATTTAAAATAGGGTCAGAGACTTTACCAAATTAGAAAGAAAAGAAAGCTGTTTTTCAGTAGTCCTATTTAAGAAAATGAAGAAGTAACACAGCAACTGGAAAAAATAATTTGTAATACATATATCTGACAAGACTTACCTAGGATTTATAAAAAACTACTACAATAACAACAATACACAGCTCAATAAAAAATAATCAGAGGACTTGAAGAAAAGGTGTAAGTGGCCAATAAGCATACCAGAAATGCTCAGTAATATTAGTCAGTATACCAGGGAAATGCAAATTAAAACACAATGCCAAAAAATGCAAATAAAAACCACTGAGCTTATTTTCTCAAAAAGCTAAAACACACAAAAAAAAGACACTATGAAGTGTTGGTGAGGATGTAGAGAAACTGGAACTCTCATAAGTTTCTGCTGGGAACATAATATAGTACAATCACTTTGAAACAAAGGTTTGAGATTTTCTTATATAGTGAAACATAAACCTACCATATGACTCACAAATTCCACTCTTTGGTTTTTACTTAAAATAAATGTTAACATATGCTCACACTAAATACACAGAAATTCACAGTAACTTTATTTGTAATAGTTCCAACTGGGAACAACCTGTATGTCCCTCAATGGGTGAATGGATAAATAATGGAATGCTAAATAGTAATAAAAAGAAAAACTACTCTTATGAAGAACATCATAGATGAATCTTAAAAATATTATGTTACATGAAAGAGTACGTGCACAGAGTATATGCAAAGAATAGTACAAAAACATACATACTGTATGATTTAATTTAGATAACTTTCTAGAACAAATTAAACCGTATGCTAGAAACTAGAACTGTGATTACCTGGAGCTGAAAATAGGAGTGGGGTCACTAGAAAGAGGCACAAGAAAACTTCTTGGATTGGTAGAAACATTCTGTACCTTAACAAGGGTAAATCCATTTGTCAAAACTCATTGATCTGTGCACTTATAATCCCAGTATGTAAATTAAACCTCAATGTACTTCCCCCAAAAAAGGAACAGAAATACAATGTAAGAAAAAAAGGTAAAGTCAAAGGAACATTTTGAATATTTTTTCTGTATGTGTTGATTAGGTTTTAGTAATGGCAAATGCACACTTTTGAAATCGTGACTTCTGTAACTTGTTTATTGATATTGATATGTAAAATCAAATAGCATTTTTGACACCTAAAAGAGTAATTACAACTTTAATACAGATTTTAAGGTTGTGCTATGATTTATATGGATGTTAGATTTTCTATCTCCTACCTTCTACTTTTGTTTTTTATGTCTTCTCATTCTGCAGGAATTATATGAAATAAAAATGCTGAGAAAAACTAAATGACAATTTTTTTCTTCCCACTTAATGCCCTCATCTCTTCATATGATGTTAAGTACAAAGTATCTAATCATATTCAAGAATAAGATACATGCATTCCTTTCAACAGGGTACACGTTTATTGAGGCAAATAAGCTAATAGCAAATTATAACCTCATAAGTGATGTGATCACATTAAATAAAAGATGCTTTGTTGATGGAATGATTTATAAAGATGATGTCAGAAATTGTAGGGTCACCTGCAAAGCCATGTTGACTAGTAAGGGCTTTATTCTGAGATCGTTGGCAGACTGTTGATGGGTTGTAATTAGAATTTAAGATGATTTAGTGTATATTTAGAAATATCTCTGCTGTCAACTTGTTAAGAATGAATTGATTGAATCACTACTGCAAGCCAACAATGTGGTGTCCTGGGAAGTTCTCCAGGCATAGATAACAATAGCATGTAGCTATGGTAGTGATAGATAGACTAGGGAAAAAGAAAAAATAAATGATAAATAGTTTGGATGTGACTTGTGTATATCTCAAATACTTCATTTGAAAAACAAGGATTCTGATACTATGATAAGGGTGTCTTGGGTTGGGCTAACCAAGTATTACTCTATAGACTTAGTTTCTGAGAAAGTACATACTACCCTTATTGATCTCATCATCGTTAAAAAAAATTTAGTGTTAATAGAAATTTACATACCAAATTTCAGGGATTCGAACTTTTTTATAGGAGCAATACAGTCACCAAAGGTGAGTGTTTTAGCTTAAGATTTTTATAGTCAATTATCTAATTTCACATTTTTATTTAATACTAAACTCAAAGCCTTGGTGGTTGCTTCTCCTAAGTTTTAGGGGAAAAAAGCATGAATCATTGGAAATATTGCCTCCAAAAAAAGTAAAGTTCTGTTGCTTTGCTGTACAAGAAAGACTTTTTAATGCAGTTTTCTCAATATTTCTGGAAAACATCTCTTTAAATGCAGTTGTAATTTTACCTAAATGTTATGTTCTAGAAGTCCCACTATATTTTACAGTTTTGAGTATTTCTTTTAAATGTGGTATTTTAGCTTTTTATTTTACTTCAATATTGTATTTTAATTTTTCCACGTATTTTCAAGATTTATGAATCTGAGGATTTATAATTTGTTCTTGAATAATAACAGGTTGCATACTTCTTATAACTCTAGAAATATTATAAACTAAATAGAAATGGACGGATATGATGCTTAGGATTTTTTTTTTCTTTTGGTAGGAAATTCAATGTTTTGTTTTAATTATTTCTTTACTAGATTCAAAACTGATTTATGAATAATATGTTTTACTCTCAAAGGGTCCCCTAATTATCTTTTTCTCAGTATTTTAACCTAAACAACTCCTCTGTACCAGTACTTTAAAACTCAGATCAAATACTTACTGTTTTATAGAATATTTTTCAAATTCGCATACCAATTATTTTTTATTATGTATAATTCATTTTTGTCTCATAAAATTTATTTATTCACCTATTATTTTATTTGTTAATTCAACACACTGCTGGAGCATCTACTATTTGTGAGGCACTACAATAGGCACTAGCTACATACTGCTGAGTAAAGTAGTGCTTTTGCTTCCAGGCAGCTTATGCTCTTATCTATCACATTTTACTAGAATTCTTTCCTTCCGTTAACAAATATTTATTGAGTGACTTCTATGCACTAGGCTGTTTTGGCACTTTGAATACATTATTGGAAAAAACACGAAGATTTTGCCATCACAGGGCTCACATTCTAGCAGAAGGAGACAGTCAATAAACAATAAACAGAACAACACTATAAATTATACTGTGCTACATGGTGATAAGTTCTATGGAATAAAGAAAATGTAGAATAGGTTAGGAGGACTTGAGTGTACCTGGTGATTGGGCAGGAAGAGAGGGCAGGATACTGTATTAAAGTGTAATCAGTGTGCTGGGATAACATTTAAACAGATACTTGAAAGATGTAAGAGAATTGGGAAGTAAATATCTGAGGAAGATCATCTCAGGCAGGGGGAATTACCAGTGCAAAAGTCCTAATAAAGAAACATGTGGCATGTTAAGAGTTACAGCAAGGAAATCATATGCCTGGAAAACAGTAAGCAAGAAAAAGAGCCTGCCAGCAATGTAAAAAACTTATAGGTAAATATATAACTGCTTCTCCTCTGGAATATCTAGAAAATTCTAGAATATATCAGGATGACTTGATATCTGTTATCTCTGTGCCTTATGTTCAGCAAAAGTTCTGTCTTACATTATGTTCTGTGTTCTGTTTTCTCCTTTGTCCTAAATAGGTGTGCATAACTAACCTCTTTAAAAATAATATATTTGAATGAATTTCCAAACTTTTCTCTGGTCCATAATAAAATGAGGATATAGAGTCAGCATTCCAATAGTGCATACCTCCTGGGTAAATCAGAGAAAATCAGTAAGAAGGAAATTAAATCCATATGATTAACTTTTAGTGTTGCTCTAAGGGCAAAATAGATGTTGAGCCTTAGGCTGATCCTGCTATTTTTGGTGTTTTTTGTTTGTTTGTTTGATTTTTCCCAGTTCCATGGATCTGTAGAGAGGCTTACAAAGGACCAGCAGCTTTCAATTAGTTATAAAACAAGGCAGATAATTTCTTTTTAAGACCAATGGCTTTAGATCCTTGCTTTTAGTCTAAGCCAACAGAAAACAGATACAAAAGATATGATCTGGAAACCTAAGTAACTTCCTTCTTTTGTTGTGCTTGAAATAAAATTTAAACTATTTGTGAGAATAAAATAATAATTGTAGACTTGATATTTCTAAAAAACAAAAAGAAAACCAAAACAACAACAACAACAACAAATAACAGGGGCTTGCTCTGTTCCCTGGGCTGTAATGCCATGGTGAGATCTTGGCTCACTGCAACCTCTGTATCCTGGACACACTTATATCTCATACATACATATATATACACACACACACACACACACATATATACTTATCTCTATGTATATATGTATACATATATACCTATATACACATATATGTATACATATATACCTATATACACATATATGTATACATATATACCTGTATACACATATATGTATACATATATACCTGTATACACATATATGTATACATATATACCTGTATACACATATATGTATACATATATACCTGTATACATATATACACATATGTATACCTATATACATATATACACATATGTATACCTATATACATATATACACATATGTATACATTTATGTGTATATACATGTATACGTGTATATATATACACACATATCTATGTGTGTGTGTATATATATATGTATGTAGAGAGAGAGAGAGCGAGAGAGAGATAAAGATAAGAGAGAGACGGCGTCTAGCTATGTTCCTCAGGCTTGTCTTGAATTCCTGGCCTCAAGCAATCATCCTACGTTGGTCTCCCAATGTGCTGGGGTTACAGGTGTGAGCCACTTTGCCCAGCCAATATATTTATTATATTTTAATATAGTATCATTTTCTCTGTAGCTATCAGGAGACCTACCAGCAACAATGTTCATGGATCAAAACTCTAAGTATATAACCTATTCCCTCTTATATTTAGTAAAGTAGAATAATACACTCGAGAAAATAAAACTGGTTTTCATTCCAAACTCTAAATCTGGCTCTGATTGCCATCAGTTTATGTTTAAGAGTTGACCATGCCTGCTTTTAGTCGTGACTTCCTCATGAGCTCTTCAACCTGACTTCTTCTTTTGTGGCATACTGCTATTGTTTTCTGAGTCCCTGACATTTCCAGTGAGGGTCACTGTATTTATTCAGTGCCAATAACCGAGGAATAAATTCTTACGTGTGGGGTAGGGTCGCTACTATTGTTTTGTAAATTAACTGACTGAAACAAAATAGCGATAATGTGTTATTATGGTTAAGATTAAGAAGCTGCTGATTATCTCTAGATGATACAACTGCAGACACACTATTTAAAAGGCCTATTTTGTTGAACTGACTGATAAATGAGCAAAACATTTATGTGCATCATGTATTAACACAAGCATGGAATTTTGAGTCAGGTAGAGCTAGTTTAATTTCTCTCTGATTTTTCTGTCTGTCCCCAGATTTAGCTTCACCCTGAGGTTGAGTCTCTGTGTTGTTATAGACTATCTGTCACTTATAATCCACAAGATACACAGCAAGTTACTTCACTTCTGTGAGGCTTAGTCAACTTATTGACAGAGTTTGATAGTGTCCATTTGCCATTGCTTATAGGAGAGATTGCTATTTAAAAGGCTTTTTCCCTGAGATCAAGTGTGATCATTTTCCTGCTATTCTGGGCTATTTGCAAATGATAATCTTTATTCCTTTTCACTATAAGCAAGTAATTATAAAAGATGATCATTAAGTCCTCTTGGTTTAGGCTTAACCAAAATAATATTATTGCAAGAAGAATACTATCTGTTAGATGTAGTCAAGGTATTACTTGGAAGCTGTTGTGGCCTTCCTTGGATTTTCTATTTTATTGTATTATACATCCATCCACTGATCTATTCCTTGGGAATGAAACACTATAATGGGTTAGATATCTGGTCTTTACCAGGTGAGAAATGTATCCTTCAATTCTCCTCAAAATAGTGACTTTGTGTACTTTATAAATCCTATTTTATACCTATTGAAAAACTGGCTTGACATTGACACATTCAAAATTGCCAGCAACTCTCATTAACAGGCTGTTTTGAATCCCTGATGCCATTGCTGATCCAATAACTAATGAGCAAATGATTTAAAATCTATGAATGTAAATGTTAAAAGTGCATATGTCTGGCATTGACTAGCAACAGGCTTTAGCAGACCAAGATATAGAAAAGGATACTAGTGATTTAGAAGTATGTGTAAATGTCAATTTTGCTTCCCCATTGTGTAGGAATATTCAGTAGCCTAAGAAGACGCTGGAAGAAAGTACTGTATTTCTGGAGGTAGGCATGATGCCTTAAAGCAAGCAGCATGTTCCATTCCCTTGGACATAGTCATTTTATCAAGGACCTACGTGGTCCAATGAGGGTGATTCTAGGACTTCGTCCTTGGTATTCTGGGGCTTGTTGTTCTTTCTATGAGAACCAAAGAAAAGAATATATAGCTCCAGTCACTATTGGAAGAGAGTCTTAACCAACACAAAAAACCAACATGAGGGAGAAACAAATACTGAGGAAAGCATAAAAAAAGATTGGAATGGAAACTGAGTTCTTGATACTTTTTTGAGCCTCTGGATCAGACCAGCTTGAAACATACTAGACTTCTGGAATTCCAGCTGGAAAATGTTTTAAATTGCTTTGCAATATCTGGATGCATTTACCGAGGCAAGAAATGGACACCTCTATGTGTATATGTGCTTGTTCATGTGTGTGCATGTGCGTGTGTTGAGGGCATGGAACTACGAAGGTGGAAGGGGTGTGCAGTTTAGATGCTTAAACAGACTTCTCACAAATCTATACTACCCATGGTTTAGAGGGAATCAATTTGGAAAAAGTATCGTGATTCATAGAAATCCCAAATGCTTCTCCTGGAGGTTTCCACATGAAGAGGTACAATGAATCCTAAGAATATTTTACATGATTTTCCAAATCACTCGAGTGATACTATTCACTCAATAGTCATTTAACTCTGATTAACATATATGGCATCAATGATTATGGTCTTCATTTAAATTCTTATAAAAATAAGTGATTGCTTTGTGGCCCTTTGATTACAGTCTGTTTTATCAACAAATTTCTTATCCCCAAAATGTAGAGACCGTTGTTTAAAAATATTCACCATTAGCTTCCTAAATCTTAGCACGATGTATGGCATTTACTAAACTCAACATATGTTGAGTGTATTGGGATTGGAAAGGCATATATTGAAGTAGGAGACAGTCAAATGATAAAAAAAAAATGCCAAAAAGCAAGACTCAAGTGATAGCCACATATCTTAAAACCTGACGGATTTTTGTTTAATGATTGTTACAAAAGCCAACATTGTAAGGGAATACATTTTAATTCATAATTAGGTACAATTTGGAGGTGGTAAATAAATCTAGTTAATCTAAAAATTTTTAAGCACGCTTTTCATGAAGATTCTGGTTTATTTCATGTGTAAATCACTTCAAATATTGGATCCAGATGGTGCAGTCTCAAAGGTTTCATATTTACACACAGTCCAATATTCTTTTCCAAATCAAATGTGAAAGCAGCATTGCCTACAACCAGTCCTGAAACTGTGAGCAAAAATGTGACAGTCCTCTAACACGGAGACTGCCAAGGCCTTTCTTGTTTCTTAGAAAATGCACACGGCCTCTAATTCTGTGAATATTTTATCCATCTTGTGAAAGTTCTCTCTTTGTCTCTCCTTCCCTTACCCTCCCATCAGAAAGAGACAAAACTATATAATGAGATAAAAGGGAAAAGTTTTCTCATACTAATTCATCATTCACTGCCCCCTTGCCTCACCTACACACGGAGAGAGAGAGAGAAAGAGAGAAATGTGAAAGGAGTTTTGAAATATGATAAACAATAATCAAAAAATATTTTATTTCTTGTTTTACTCATGGTGATTACTATCTGTGTGCATGAAGTAGTGCTCAAAAAACCAATTAATGTCCAATATTCTTAAAAGCACTATACAGAAGAGACTTGCTGTTTGATTTGAGGCAGAAGCTTTTGTTTTGCAGAAGCTATCTTGTGTGCAGTTCTGCTTCTTATACATTTTGGAAGCCCACAGACTTTACTCAAAAAAAGTTATAGCTAATTCCCTACATCCTCATGCCAGATTCTCTTGCTACTTTCTCTTGATACACTCTGTATCTTTCTCTTGATACAGTCTGTAGCTGCATTACAGGAAGCTGAATTCTAAAACATCCTTTTGGTTCCAATTTCACCTAGTCCACTAACTGTCATTACTATTATGTGAGAATGCTCAGCTCCAAATTTTGTATTTTTTTAAAATAAAATGCTACTTTTACATTTGATTCAAGTGCCTAACCCATTTATATTTATTGTCATATTTTATATGTTTTCTCTTAACTCTGTTAAGACTTTTATTTCTAATGTTTCCATATTGTTTCTTATCCTATCTGTTTTTAAGTTGAAGTAAACAGAGACTTGATTTCTTCAAATAATGAAGGAAATTCATTAATTCAAGATAAAACAATCTGATGCACTGCAAGATGAGAACAAAAATAGAAAGGGACCTTGCAGATGGTTATTCAGGGTTCAAGGCAATTCTCAAATATCAGAACTTTGTGACTTCACTTTAGGGTTCCAACATCTATATAATTAAGTGAAAAGAAATTTTCACCCTTATCTGTCATGTCTAATTAATGATCTTACCTGCTGGTTTTCTTTTCTGCTTCTCTTCTCACTACCTATAGACCTATACTTTCTTTACTCCTGAAATAAGTATTCTGATGGATTCAGCAAATTATTATCATCATGACTTTTTATGTCAGGCCTTGTTATGAGCAGCTGATTAGTATGTGGATTGACTTCTTTTGTGCCTCATCCTCACCCATAATCCAAAGTGCTATAAGCATTTCAGGCTCACGTGGCTTCTTTAGGCTGATCTTTCAGAGAAGATTGTAAACAGGACTTTTTTGCTTAGAATGAACTTTTGCGTGATTGACATATCTAGCACAACTGTCTTTGACATCTAGTGTTTAAACCCTTATATCTGTGTATACAATTGCCGTGATAATCAAAATAATCCAATTAATAAAAATCAGAAGTGTTAACATTTGTAAAGTGTGTAAAGCTGTTCTCAGCACAGAGCAAATACTATATAAATGTTCGCTAAATAAATAAAACAAATAATGACTAAATCCAAATGCAGAGTATTTGAAAATATTAATGAGATATATAAATACTTATTGATGTTTGTTTTTTTAAAAAGGAGAGAAGAAAACACAAATTTTGGAATATAAAAGTAAACACCTCTAATATAGAGAAGCTTAAATGAATTATTTATGAATATTACCTGCAAACCCATGGCAATTTGAATGCCACAAGGAATTAGCAATTTCTGTTCAAGTGTAAATTATCAATATTGACCTAATAAGAAGTTGAAAATCTGAATGGATCAATTACCACAGTACAGACTGGTGAAGGGCACCAAGATTAGATGGATTTTCAGTTAAGTTCTACTTAAATTTAAAAGACAGGTAGTTTTAAATTATTGCAATTATTTCAGGCCAAAACTAGAAAGTCTTAAATGTATTTTATGAAGGCAATATAACTTAAAATTAGAACCTGATTTAAATAGAATAAAATAGAAAATGAACCCAATCTTATTATTGATGCAAATATTCAAAATAAAATAAATAGAACTCAACCAGAACATTAAGGTCAATGGGTTTTCTACCAAGAATGGCAAGAGTGGCTCAAAATCAAGACACTGGAGTTACATAAATATTAAGTAACATGCCTAACATTACTCATCTAGTGAGAAATGAAAAAATTTGCACCCTTACTTGTCAACTCATGATAATAATAATAATGAAAATGGCACCGTTAAAACAGCTTTTATGAAACTGTTCTGTGTTGTTTCATTCCTTAGAAGTTAAAAGATGTACCTTATACTTTTGCCATTAAATATTATAATGTGAGATGAAACAGGAATTATCATGTCACAAATGGAGCTATTTTTGAGGTTAAATGTAAAAATTAAACATTTGCTATTGATGTAGAAGAGTAAGTGAGAAACAAAACAAAGAGGCACAGACGTTTTAGATTTTGCCTTGACTAAGTCTAGGTAGGGTACTCACGATCTACTCTCTGCAAAAGTTATAAAGGAAGAAAATATACAGAAAAAGGTTTCCTGAAAAGTCAAGAGCTGGGCTAAAGAGAAGCAGAAGTGGCAGTATTATCACTGTGGAAGACGAATGTAGTGGCACTTCTGATTTATTTAGTATTCAGGATTTCAACCTTAATTAGGATTCCTTTGTCACATCATTCATCAAATATACTTGAAGAAATGGAAATTAACCTCAAAGTTTCTGTCGCCTCAGGCATGCTTTTAATACTTATACTCATTTCAGTGTATTGTGAAGTACAGTGAGTTGACTTGGAAATATTTTAGTTGGAAAAAGTAACATCCAAATGGAGAAGTCTCACATTATAAGCAATTCTGGCAGGGATATAAAAAAGCAACCATTTAAATGGTTACTAACTGTAACCATTTGTTGTTGGTGTTTCTTTTTTTTTTTTTTTTTTTTTTTTTTTTTTGAGACAAAGTCTTGCTCTGTCGCCCAGGCTGGAGTGCAGAGGTTGCTCACTGCAACCTCTGCCTCTACCTCCCGGGTTCAAGCTATTTCCCTGCCTCAGCCTCTCAAGTAGCTGGGACTCAAAATCAAGACACCGGACGCGCCACCACGTGCCACTATGCCCAGCTAATTTTTGTATTTTTAGTGGAGACGGGGTTTCATCATGTTGGCCAGGATGGTCTCAATCTCCTGACCTCGTGATCTGCCCACCTCAGCCTTCCACAGTGCTGGGATTACAGGCGTGAACCACCGCGCCTGGCCTGTTGTTGGTGTTTCTTTCAGCCAGTGCTGAGAACATTATGGGTTTTTTTTTTCCCAAAATGTTCTCCAAAATCCACCTTGATGATTTGGTTTGCAAAGATCCTTTTAAAAAAATTACTTTAAAAAAGATTTTTGCTTATGATATTTCATATTTGTTAATAATGTTTCTGTACTCCTGAGGGAATCTGTATATTTATGATTATAATTTATCAAGTTGAATATAGAAAATATAGAATTATTAATTCAGTAATATGTTTAGCATGTGCAGAACTACTCCAGGCACCAAGATACATACCTTTTTCAATTTCATCTTTCTAACAAATTTCCAGCTATGACTCAAAATCTAAAATCTATGCCATACCTTCTTTGATAACTCTGACGCAGGTACCATGGATTATTTTCTCTACTTTGTGCCTATAGCCCTTGGCACACACACGTCATATGAATTATCTATATGCATAAATGTTAATACGTACATGCAATGTACATCACTGTATAGAATATAAACATTTAAAAGACAGCGACAGTGTTTTATATATATGTATATTTGCATTTGCAAAAATTAGAACTCAGGCAATTAAAATATTAGTCTTTTAATTTCGTAAAAAAATACATGAATAAATGAGTAAACTTTAAGTTACAGTTTAATCATTATCAGTTATAGTAACACCATAATTGTTTTATTTGGTAATTGCGAGATCAAATTCTTTGTAAATTTCTCTAGTGATATAGAATGTGACATTTTGTTGTTGGTCTTACCATAGATGTTCTTGAATTTGTATCCTACTAGTATAATTAATATAATTGCTATATTTGGATTAAGCACCAGGCTTAGAAACTACTTTGAGCCCCTGCTTTACAACTCACCAGCTGTAGGGGGATCTTGGCTAAGGTTTTAAACTTCTCTACACTTGGTTACCTCATCTGAAAAATGTGAATAATAATGTGATGTTTTTTACAGAACTATTTGATAAATTAAATGAGGTATATTAGTAACGTGCTTAAAAATGTCATAGAGAAAGTCCTCAACAACTGTTAGTTGTTACTATTATTAATATTGTTTGACATATTTATGAAGACTTAGCTAATTCCACTAGGCAGATCCTTCTTTTTCCACCTGTATTTTAAAATAAGAAACTGGATTCCTAATGCCTGAATTTAACACATTTTTCATACTATTTTAGGAATATAGACCCTCTTTCATTAGTGAATTCCTGTATTTTACCCAAAATATTAATGTAATCATATGGACAAAGAATTTCATTAACTTTCTTGAAGGAGTTCTATGAGAACATATAGTACTCTTGAAAATAGAGTAAAACCTTCCTATACATGAATATTTGGTAAGAAAATCTTTGTGCATTTCTTGAACCAAATTTGAGTGTTGGCTTAAGAAACTCTGAGAATATTCTCACTCCTCTGAGAATTTTCTCTGTGTCTTATACTTCAGAGCTGTCAGTCAGTATTTTTGATCATTAGCCATCTGTGATTATTTTAATTTTTGCCAGCAGGAGAAGGAACTCTTTTCCACCCAGGAGCTCTGTTATTACAATATCATTTATATGTAAAGAGCTCATTTCATCAGTGAGAGAAACTTTTACCCATTTTTTTTAAGGTTTGAAAGAAATTCATGGCATCTTCTTTTTCTTCTTTCTCCAACTCTATATCCCTGTTTCTCTGTTACATTTATCCTAATTTCTTTCTATATAAAAATTCTGCAGCAACCAGCTGATGCTTTTAATAACAGGATTGAAATTAAGCTGATATCCATATATTTTAAATACAAAATCTCAAATGTATTGTAGCTGCTATTTTAAAATTTAAAACTCATAGAGAAAAATATAACTTTACATTGCAGTGATGTTTAGTATTGAAGAGGAAGGCTCTATTTGAGGTTTCCATATTAACAGTTTATTAAAATGGCATAATGACATTTTAGCTATAATTATGTAATAAGGGCAAATTTTAAAAGAGGAAAAAAAAGAATTTGAAAATTAAAAAGGCCTTTCTATGTGACACTGTGATTTAGGACTTAGAGTCATGGAATCACTTTCGTACCTCCTCCTACTTCTGCTTCTCATTTCAGTTTGACCTTCACCAAGTCAAAGGCTCCCCTCAATCACTTACCCTATAATCTAGGATAATAATGTTAACTGAATATAGTTATTGCAAAGGTTAATAAATATTGGTCATAAAATATAATCCATGTATTAAAAGTCTCTTCAGGAAGACAAGACTGAATACCTGAATCATTATTGTAGAGTGGTTTGATGAAATGAATTATTGATCAACTACACAAAATTTGAGATCTTGAACTTTATGAAGCAAGTTTCAAATCTCAGGATAGATGCGCCTAGAAATTAGTGCTTTTCGAGATCCCATGTCATTTCTTGAATAATCAGAAAATATATTGTTGTTTTCTTTCCTGGAGAACAGGTATATTATATTTTCAGCAGAGTTGACTTCAGAGGAAATTTCTGTTGATGCAAGGACATTCCCATATTTTTTATTTTTCATTTACTTTCTCCTCTCCCATTCTCTAACCATAATTCTTTCTCTGTCTGTGCTTTCTTTGAGAAAGAAACCTGGAGTTCTTATTCACATAGCTGAAACAGAAGAAGCAAACAGTCTCAATGTGGTAGGAGGAAAACTGAGCAACAGCAGAAACAGCAAACAATAGCACAATACTTTCTCTCTCTGGGTACTTAGCTAGTTTAAAAAATAATTCAAAAGTGACATCCTGTGTTTATTTAGACAATTTTTGTTGAGACATTTAAAGACAATGCCAAGAATAAATGTAAAAATTTCTTTGTTGTTTATTTGCTGTTATCTTGGAGTAGGGATTGGGAAGGAGGGTATGTAAATACACACACACACACACACACACACACACACACACACACAGTGGAGATATGAGGAAAGTTACTAACTGAAATAATGATCAGCTTGGTGAAGGAGCAGCAGCATATTCTGAGAAATAGCAGGGAAAGTAGCCAAGTGCCCACATAACTCTGAGTCAATATATCTGATCCCATTGAAAACTAACCCAATATGTGTCCAATTTAACATTTCAACTTTTATTTTGGCTCTAATCAACCCAGAGTATCTTCTGTATAGAAGCCTAGAGATGACTTACGATATCCAAAAATGTCTACAGAAATGACAGATAATTGTCACATATACTATCATACAACTTACCTCTTAGAGGTGGTTTCTTAATTAAAAACAAGCATGAATCTGTAGTCCCAGCTACTTGGGAGGCTAAGCGGGAGAGGATTGCTTGAATCCAGGAGATCAAGGCTGCAGTGAGCCAAGATTACACCATTGCACTCCAGCCTGGATGACAGAGTGAGACCCTGTTTAAAAAACAAACAAACAACAAAGAAAACCCAAACCAAAAAAATCCAACTCCAAAGCATAGAGCTTTATGATGTAGACACAGTGTGTGTCTGTATGGCAATCATTTTTTTAAATTTTTTTTTTATTTCAATAGCTTTTGGGGTACAAGTGGTTTTCGGTTACATGGATGAATTACATAGGGGTGAATTCTCAGATTTTAGTGCACAGGTCACCTGAGTAGTATACACTGTACCCAATATGCAGTTTTTTTAATTGTACACCTTTCTGACCATCTCCCCGTTCTGAGTCTCCAAAGTTCATTATATCACTCTGTATGCCTTTGGGCACTCAAGGCTTAGTCCCCACATAAAAGTGAGAACATATGGTGTTTGGTTTTTGAGTTAATTCACTTAGAATAATAGCCTCCAGCTTCATCCAAACCACTGCAAAAGACATTATTATTTCATACCTTTTTATGGCTGAGTTATATTTCATGGTTATATTTTTATGGCCGAGTTACATTCCATGGTGTATTTATACCACATTATCTTTGTCCACTCATTGGTTGATGGGCACTTAAGTTAGTTCCCTATCTTTGCAATTATGAATTTGGCTGCAATAAACATTAAGTGTGCATGTGTCTTTCACATAATTACTGTTGTTTTTTTTTTTTTCCTTTAGGTAGATACTCAGTAGTGGGATTGCTGTATCAAATGGTAGATCTACTTTTAGTTCCTTAAGGAATCTCCGTGCTGTTTTCTATAGAGGTTGTACTAGTTTATATTCCCATCAGCAGTGTAAAAGCATTCCTCTTTCAGCACATCCACACCAACATGTGTTGTTTTTTGACTTTTTCATACCAGCCATTCTTGCAGGAGTAAGGTGGTATCTCACTGTGGTTTTAATTTGCATTTCTCTGATGGTTAGTAATGCTGAACATTTTTTCATATGTTTTTTGGCCATTTGTATATCTTCTTTTGAGAAATGTCTTTTCATGTCATTTGCACACTTTTTGATGGGATTATTTGTTGTTTTCTTGCTGATACTGTTTGAGTTCCTTGTAGATTCTGGGTACTAGTCCTTTGTCAGATGCAGAGTTTGGAAATATTTTCTCCCATTCTGTGGGTTGTCTGTTTACTCTGATGATTCTTTCTTTTTCAGTGCAGAAGCTTTTGAATTTAATCAGGTCCCATTTATATATTTTTGTTTTTCTTGCATTTGCTTTTGGATTTTATCCATGAATTCTTTGCCTAGGCCAATATCCAGAAGAGTTTTTCCAAAATTATCTTCTAGAATTTTTATGTTTTTGGGTCTTAGATTTAAGTTTTTTATCTGTCTTGAGTGGATTTTTGTGTAAGGTGAGAGATAGGGATCCAGTTTTATGCTTCTACATGCAGCTAGCAGTTATACCAGCACCATTTAGTAAGTTGGATGTCCTTTCCCCAGTTTATGTTTTTGTATGCTTTGTTAGAGATCAGTTAGTTGTAAGTATTTGTCTTTATATCTGGGTTCTCTATACTTTTACACTGGTCTGTGGGCCAACTTTTATACCAGCACCATGGTGTTTTGGTAACTATAGTCTTGTAGTATAACTTGAAATCTGGAAGTATGATGCCCCCATATTTGTTTTTTTTGCTTAGGAATTATTTGGCTATTTGGATTATTTGTTGGTTCCATACAAATTTTCGGAGTCTTTTTTTCTAATTCTGTGAAAAATAATATTGCTATTTTCATGGAAATTGCATTGAATCTGTAGATTGCTTTGGACAATATGATCATTTTTATAAAACAGTATGGTCAATTTTACAATAAGCAGTTATTCTGTTTAACGAGGCTAAAGGTAGGACTCATCCATTCTGGATTGTAAGGTTTTTGCTGAGACATCTGCTGTTAGTCTGATAGATTTTCCTTTATAGGTGAATTGATGCTTTTTTTTCTCACTGCTCTTAGAATAATTTCCTTCATGTTGAATTTAGATAGTCTGATGACTATATGCCTTGGCGATGACCTTTTTGCAATGAATTTTTCAGGAGATTTTTTGTCTTCTTGTATTTGGATATCTAAGTCTCTAGGAAGGCGAAGGCCTCCAAACCATGAGCATGGTATGTGTTTCCATTTGTCCGTATCATCTATGATTTCTTTCAGCAGTGTTTTGTAGTTCTCCTTGTAGAGATCTTTCACCTCCTTGGTTAAGTATGTTTCTAAGTATTTTATTTTTTATTATTTGCAGCTGTTGTAAAAGGGGTTTGCGTTCTTGATTTAATTCTCAGCTTGGTGGTTGTTGGTGTATAGCAGTGCTACTGATTTGTATACATTGATTTTGTAACCTGAGACTTTATGGAATTTTTTATCAAATATAGGAGTCTTTTGGAGGTGCCTAGGGTTTTCTAGGAATACAATCATATCATCAGCAAGCAGTGGTAGTTTGACTTCCTCTTTTTTTAAATCTGGATACCCTTTCTTTCTCTTGCCTGATTGCACTGGCTAGGTATTCCAGTACAATGTTGAATAGAAGTGGTGAAAGTAGGCATCCTTGTCTTGTTTTAGTTCTCAGGGGGAATGCTTTCAACTTTTTCCCATTCAATATGGTGTTGGTGGTGGTTTTGTCATAGATGGCCCTTATTAATTTGAGGTTTGGCCCCTGTATGCCTATTTTTGTTGAAGGGTTTATCATAAAGTGATGCTGGATTTTATTGAATGCTTTTTTGCATCTATTGAGATTATAATATAGTTTTTGTTTTTAATTCTGTTTATGTGATGTACCACATTTATTGACTTGTGTATGCTAAATCATCCCTGCATCCTTGGGATGAAACCCATTTGATCATGGTGTATTATCTTTTTTGATGTACTATTGGATTCAGTTAGCTGATATTTTCTTGAGGATTTTTGCATCTATGTTCCTTAGGGATATTGGTCTATAGTTTTCTTTATTTGTTATGTTCTTTCATGGTTTTGGTATCACGGTGATACTGTCCTCATAGAATGATTCAGGGAGGATTCCCACTTTCTCAATCTTTTGGAATAGTTTCTGTAGGATTGGGACAATTTCATCTTTGAATATCTTGTAGAATTCAGCTGTGAATCCATCCAGTCCTGGACTGTTTTTTAATGGCCTTTTTTTTTTTTAATTACTGATTCAGTCTCGCTGCTTATTATTGGTCTGTCAGGGTTCCTATTTCTTCCTGGTTTAATCTAAGAGGGCTGTATGTTTCCAGGAATTTATCCATTTCCTCTAGATTTTCTGGTTTGTGTGCATAGAGGTGTTCATAGTAGTCTCAAACGATCTTTTGTATTTTTGTGGTATCAGTTGTAAATATCTCCAGTTTCATTTCTAATTGAGCTTATTTGAAGCTTCTCTCTTCTTTTCCTGGTTAATCTAGCTAATGGACTATCAATTTTGTTTATCTTTTCAAAGAATCAGCTTGTTGTTTCATTGACGTTTTGTATTTTTTGTTTCAACTTCAATTAATTCTACTCTGATTCTTGTTATTTCTTTTCTTCTGCTAGCTTTGGGTTAAGTTTGTTCTTGTTTCTCTAGTTTCTTGAGTTATAACATTAAGTTGTCAATTTGTGATCTTTCAAACTTTTTGATGTAGGCATTTTGTGCTATAATCTTTCCCCTTAGAACGGCTTTTGCTTTATCCCAAAGGTGTTGACAACTTGTGTCACTATTATCATTCATTTCAAAGAATTTTGTAAAATTTTCATCTTAATTTCATTGGTAACCCAAAAATCATTTAGGAGCACATTGCTTAATTTCATTTATTTGTATAGTTTTGGTGGTACCTTTTGGAGTTGATTTCTAGATTTATTCCACTGTGCTCTGAGAAGCTACTTGATATAATTTCAATTTTTTAGAATTAATTGAGACTTTTTTTGTAGCCTATAATATGGTCTATCTTGGAGAATATTCCATGTGCTGATGAGAATAATGTATATTCTTCAGTTCTTGGGTAGAATGTTCAGTAAATATCTGTTTGTTTATTTGCTCAAGAGTGTAGTTTAAGTCCATTGTTTCTTTTCTTTTCTTTTTTTTTTTTTTTTTTTTTTGAGATGGAGTTTAACTCTTGTTGCCCAGGCTGGAGTGCAATGGCAGGCACAATCTCAGCTCACTGCAACCTCCACCTCCGAGGTTCAAGCAATTCTCCTGCCTCAGGCTTCCGAGTACCTAGGATTACAGGCGCCTACCACCATGCCTGGCTAATTTTTTTTGTTTGTTTTGTTTTGAGATGGAGTCTCCCTCTATTGCCCAGGCTGGAGTGCAGTAGTGCAATCTCATCTCATTGCAACCTCTGCTTCCTGGGTTCAAGCGATTCTCCTGCCTCAGCCTCCTGAGTAGCTGGGACCACAGGTGCACGCCACCATGCCTGGCTAGTTTTTCTGTTTGTTTGTTTGTTTTTGTATTTTTAGTAGAAACAGGGTTTTACCATGTTGGCCAGGCTGGTCTAGAACTCCTGACCTTGTGACCTTGTGATCTGCCCACCTTGGCCTTCCAAAGTGCTGGGATTACAGGCATGAGCTACCACGCCTGGCCCAAGTCCATTGTTTCTTTATTGACTTTCTGTCTTGATGATCTGTCTGGTGCTATCAGTGAAGTGTTGAACTCCCTCACCATTACTGTGTTGTTATCTCATTTCTTAGGTCAAGTAGTAACTGCTTTATGAATCTGGTCGCTCCAGTGTTAGGTGCAGATGAATTTTGGATTCTGATATCTTCTTGTTGGCTTGATTTTTTTTATAATTATATAATGAGGTTCTTTGTCATTTTTTTTTTACTGTTGTTGCTTTAAAGTCTGTTTTATCTGATACAAGAATAGCTACTCCTGCTTGTTTTTATTTCCATTTTTGTGGAATACCTTTTCCCACCTTTTTACTTTGATTTTATATAAAATATTGTGTGTTAGGAGGGCCTCTTGAAGATAGCAGATATTTGATTTGTGACTTTTTATTCATTTTGCCAATCTTTATCATTAAATGGAGCATTTAGCCCACTTGGGTTCAATTTTAGTATTGAGATGTGACATACAGTTCCATTCATCATGTTAATTGTTCCCTATATACTTTGTTTTCTGTTGTTGTGTTATTGTTTTATAGGCTCTCTGAGTTTTATATTTTCTAGAAGTTCTGTTTTGGTGCTTATCCAACCTTGGTTTCAGGATTTAGAACTCCTTTTAGCATTTCTTGTAGGGTTGGTCTGGTAGTAACCAATTTCCTCAGCATTTGTTTGTCTGAAAATGACTATTTCTTCTTCATTTATGAGACAGTTTTTCTGTATACAACATTCATTGCTGGCAATTATTCTGTTTAAGGAGGCTAGAGATAGGACCCTAATCCCTTCTGGCTTGTAAGGTTTCTGCTGAGAAGCCTGCTGTTAGTCTGATAGATTTTCCTTTAGAGGTGAATTGATGCTTTTTTTCTCACTGCTCTTAAATTTTTTTTTTCATGTTGAATTTAGATAATCTGATGACTATAAGCCTTGGTGATGGCCCTTTTGCAATGAATATTTTTTTTTTTTGAGATGGGGTCTTGCTCTCTTGCCAGGCTGGAGTGTAGTGGCGCAATCTCAGCTCATTGCAACCTCCGCCTCCCGGGTTCAAGCAATTCCCCTGCCTCAGCCTTCTGAGTAGCTGGGACTACAGGCACGTGCCATCACGCCTGGCTAATTTTTTATATTTTTTAGTAGAAATGGGGTTTCACCATGTTGGACAGGATGGTGTCGATTTCTTGACCTTGTGATCCTCCCCACTTGGCCTCCCAAAGTGCTGGGATTACAGGCGTGAGCCACCGCACCTGGCCTTTGCAGTCAATCTTTTAGGAGATGTTTTATCTTCTTGTATTTGGATATCTAAATCTCTAGCAAGGCCAGGGAAGGTTTCCTCAATTATTACCTCAAATAAATTTTCCAAGCTTTTTTCTGCCCTCTCTTCCCCCTCAGGAACACTAATTATTCTTAGTTTGGCCCTTTTACATAATCTCATATTTCTTGGAGACTGCTCATTTCTTTAGATTCTTTTTTCTTATTTTTGTCTGATTGGGTTAATGCAAAAGCCTTGCCTTCAAGTTCTGACATTCTTTCTTCTACGTCTTCAAGTTCTGACATTCTTTCTTCTACTTATTCTAGTCTATTGTTGAAAAATTTCACTGTAGTTTAGAATTTCCTAAGTGTGTCTTTTATTACCAAAAGTTCTGACTGATTTTTCTTTAAGATACCTCTTCCTTTAGAAAATTTTGTTTATTGGGTTTTTTTTTGTTTTTGTTTTTTACATGTCTTTATGTTGGTTTTACCTTTCTGTGGTATCTCTTTGAGTACCTTAATAATCAGCCTTTTGAATTCTTCTTCTGGTATGTCAACTATTTTATGTTGGTTTGGATCCATTGCTGGAGAGCTAGTGTGATCTTTTGGGGGTGTTTTCGAATCCCATATTGTCATATTACCAGAATTATTTTTCTGGTTGCTTCTAATTTGGTAAGACTAATTATTGTTGAAATTATTTTTGACTGCTTTTTTTTTTCTTTTCCCCCCTTAAGGGTGGGATTTTAATGTTTATAGTTTATTGTAGCCTAATTCAGCTCTTGGTATTTTCAGGAGTGAAGACTGTATGAATTCCTTGACTATAGAGAGGCTGATTCTGGGAAATGTCTGCAAGGAATGCACAGATGTGACCTGTCCACAAGTCTCTGAGCAGTGGGTACTGGCACCAGCTATGTTGGGAATGACAGGGGAGTCACATAGACTCTGGGAGATTTCTTGGATATAGGTGGTCTTAGTGTATTGGCATTCTCAAATACCAGTTGTGATAGTAATGAACAGTCACATGGACAGACTCAGGACCTCCTGGTTAGCCAGAGTGGTATAGGCGATGGTGATAGCTGAGGTCATGCACAAGTTTTCTCCTTCCTGGGTGCAGTGTTATTTTACCTGAATGCTGTAATGGACTGTGTCTGCTGGCCTCCATCCAGGAGGTGTTGGTTGCAAAACAGCACTAGCTGTGGTAGTAGTAGCAGGATTTGTGCTTGTTTTTTTGCAGCACTCTGGTTTCTCGGGAGATGGATGGGGCCATAAAGCTCCCCAAAGTTTTCATCCATTGTATTAAGCTACATTTCCCACTCACCCCCTGATTCTGGCCAAGAGAGTTCTTCCCAACTTGAGGTTACATTGCAAAATTCAGTTGGGAGCTTCTTTTAACCTGCCACTGCTGCCTTAGTTGGCAAACTTCCACAAGGGTCACAGTGAGGCAAAATAAGGAATGACTTCCTTCAGTCCACGCTATAGACAGAATGCATGCCAGGCTCCTCCTGCTGCCATTCCTAGTTCCTACTTTTCTGTTTCTCACTGCTCCCTAAACCAGTTCCAATGCTGGGTAGGGTAAAGCCTTCCCTATGGGCTGGATTGCCAGGTTCCCCAGTGGGGATGTATGTCCTAGAGGCAGTGTCCTCCCCTCTCATACTCTCAGTACTTAGAGTTTTTTGCCTGGCTCATGGTATAGTGTGCAGCCTGCTGTTTCTTTCAAAGAATCTGTGGATTTCAGTTTTCCTTTAAGTTTCTGTATTGTTTCTTGAAAATGATGTTCACAGTATGAGTCTACACACTATTTTGCCTTTCCAAGTGGGAAAGGCATGCTAAAACTGCCTCCAATCCACCATCTTGGAGCCAATCATCTTTTTAAAGAATGGTGGGGCTGGGTGCGGTGGCTCACGCCTGTAAATCTCAGCGTCTTGGGAGGCTGAGGCAGGCGGATCACGAGGTCAGGCGATCGAGACCATTCTGGCCAAGATGGTGAAACCCCATCTTTACTAAAAATACAAAAAGTAGCTGGCCATGGTGGCACGTGCCTGTAGTCCCAGTTACTTGGGAGGCTGAGGCAGAAGAATCACCTGAGTCTGGGAGGCAGAGGTTGCAGTGAGCCGAGATCACGCCACTACACTCCAGCCTGGCGACAGAGCAAGAGTCCATCTCAAAAAAAAATAAATAAATAAAAATAATAATAATAAAAGAAAAAGAATGGTGGAGTGTGGTCAATATTCCTTGTAGATACTATATTTTCCCAATACCTAAACTAAAGGGTTATTATTTATATTTTTTTAAAAAACTACCACTTACACATTGTAGCTGCTAAAAGATAGAGATAGAGATACTTTAACTAACTCTAACATGAGTTTTTATGTCCTTGTCCAGGGCTGCTGAAATCATATGGTGCTCATAAATATCTAGTTATATAGCCAAGAAACAAAAACTGCTGTCTCTTATAACTTGGGTCTGGAAAGCTATTGCACCTACAAATTGTCAGAATTCTCAGACAACTCTATTAAACCTGTCCTCCTACCCAGAGGTAAGAGAAATCAGGTAAAATAACAAAAAAACCATAATTAAACTCTGGAAGATTTAAAAAACAAATGATTAATAATTTTATTTTTATGCAAATTACAAAATCTTTGGGACAGATCAAATGCATTTTATACTTCCATATTGCCAAATTTTGATTTGATTGATTCTATATTTATCCCTATGTGGCAGCTGGAGCACTCACTTTAGAGAGAAACTTTCTTAATTCTAGCCTATCAAGGAAAATCTGCAAGTTAAAAACTCACTTTTATCAGCAGGCATTCCAAGAATGGCAGGTGGCAAATAAACCTCTTGGTGGATTATTCTAATTGTGTTTTCTTTTGCCTTCATAACTTAGAAAGTGGTAAAAGAAGGAAGAGGGAGACTTGCAATGGTTTTGACAGTTGTGTTTACATCTTTCTCTAATGAACACTATATTTGAAGTTTTCACTGACTCTAAGTATGAAGCTAGTTTGAGGGGGTCTATAACTTACATAATGGATATATGGAAAGAAGAACTAGGAATAACTGGTTGCCTTAAGTATATCAAAGTATTGACTAATGTTTTTACTAATTATTTTTATGCCTTTATCTACTTTTATTAATTTTCACAATTTTTTATGAATTTATTTATGTTGAGAACAAGAGTAAATTACAAAATACTAAAACATAAAATTTAAATAAAAGAATGCAAAAATAAGATAAGGCAAAAATACAAGGTCTAATCTAAATGAAGCCATAATGATATTAATCTGCATGTGTTTTTTTTTTTGTTTTTTTTTTTGTTTTTTAAGAGACAGTCTTGCTGTGTCACCCAGGCTGGAGTGCAGTGGCACGATCTTGGCTCACTGCAACCTCCATCTCCTGAGTTCTAGCAATTCTCCTGCCTCAGACTCCTGAGTATCTGGGATTATAGGTGCATGCCACCACACCAGGCTAATTTTTTGTATTTTAGTAGAGATGGGGTTTCACCGTGTTGCCCAGGCTGGTCTCGCACTTCTGAGCTCAGGCAATCCACCCTCCTCAGCCTCCCAAAGTGCTAGGATTACAGGCGTGAGCCACTGCACCCAGCCTGCATCTTCTTTTTATAACAATATCTATTTTAATTAGAAATCTAAACCATCAAATATCAGTTTAAACTGTTACTCTATATTTTATAAAATATATTTAAAAGGAATTTTATCACAAATGTTAGTTAATTGGTTGAGTATCTGGATATTTCTGGTAACCTTGTTTCAATATAACACAATGATAGTATTCTCCTAAGAATTTCATTTTTTAAATAATTGAAGAAAGAATCAAGTTTATTTTAAGTGACAAACTTCATAGTAACTGCCTGCTCAGTAAATGTTTTTTTAATTTGGATTTTTTGAAAAGAAATATGCATGTATTGTGTCTTCAGAAATATGCAGACACTTATTTTTCTCACTAGCTGGAAGAACCCATAAAAGAAATGAGTTCATATGAGAGGTCAAAGTAAGAAGTGGAATCCCAGCAAGAACATATACTTCTCACTTGATCTTTCCAGCTACCTCACACTGAATTATGTCTTTATATATTTACACTGTCTTCTCAATACGACACCTTACATTTACTTAGAGTTTCAGCATTCATTTTTCAGCAAAAACCTAGCGCCTATAGTTGCAGCTTTTAAAAAATTTTTCTTATAATCCTCATGGAAATTTATCCAAAACAATATTACTTTTCTTAAAAAGTTACACAGCAAGACTGCTACAATGGTGGTTGTATTAGTCTGTTCTCACATTGCTATAAATAAATACCTGAGACTGGATAATTTCTAAAGAAAAGAGGGCTTAGTTGGCTCACGATTCTGCAGGCTGTACAGGAAGCATGATACTGGCATATGCTCAGCTTCCGGGGAGGCCTCAGGAAACTTATAATCATGGTGGAAGGTGAAGGGGGAGCACACACATCACATGGGCAGAGTAGGAGCGGGAGAGAAAGGGGGAAGGTGTGACACACTTTTAAACAACCAGATGTCATGAGAACTCACTGTTGCAATGACAGCACCAAAGGGGATGGTGTTAAACCATGAGAAGCTGCCTCTGTGATCCAGTCATCTCCCACCAGGCCCGACTTCTAACACTGGGGATTACAATTCAACATGAGATTTGGGCAGGGACACAGATGCAAACCATATCATTGATAAAACAGAATGTGGTGGACATATAAAAAAGAGCTCCCACATCTGTCTGAATGAAGAACACCTTCCAAAGAGGTTGCATTTTTGCTGAGACTTGATAGTAAATTTAAATGTTGACAGAAAGGCTCATGTGAAAAATATATAGAAAGATGGTGAGTATGATATGTTCTGGAAACTATGATTAGTTCTTTATTATTGGATGTACTTTATTTTTTTTATTTTTATTTATTTATTTATTTATTTATTTATTTATTTATTTTTTGAGATGGAGTTTCGCTCTTGTTGCCCAGGCTGGAGTACAATGGCACCATCTCGGCTCACCACAACTTCTGCCTCCCGGGTTCAAGTGATTCTCCTGCCTCAGCCTCCTGAGGAATTGGGATTACAGGCATGTGCCACCACGCCTGGCTAATTTTGTATTTTTAGTAGAGACGGGGTTTCTCCATGTTGGTCAGGCTGGTCTCAGACTCCTGACCTCAGGTGATCCACCCGCCTCAGCCTCCCAAAGCACTGGGATTACAAGCATGAGCCATCGTGCCCGGCCTTGGATGTACTTTAAAATATTCTATTTGTTTTCACTAAGTCTCTTGAAATCTTGCAAAAATGTGTAAGGAAGTTAGTGGCCAGGAGTGAGCTTAAACAGCTAGATAGGAGCTATGTGAAAATGGCCTTGTGTAATTGGTAAAGGGATCTAAATTTGTCTATTCTTGTTTCAATTCTTTCACTGTATCCCTCTATTCTTGTTTCAATTATTTAAATTTTTCCTCATATTTAAAAATTAACAGTTTCCCTATCAGTCAAGTCTCACTGAAGTGACTCAAAGTCTCTCTTTTCAACAATTAACTTGTTAAATAAATACGCAATTTTTATTTGCTTCTTTTCTAGACAAATAGCACAATAATTATAATCCTTTAATGTAAATATCAAAAAAGTGTTTTTAAATTTATAAACTGCTTTTTTAGATTGCATGTGGGCCAGGTGCAGTGGCACACTTGTAATCCCAGCACTTTGGGAGGCTGGGGGTGGGAGGATCATTTGAGGCCATGAGTTTGAGACCAGCCTCATGAGACCATGAGGAAGGATTGTTTGAGCACAGAAATTTGAGGGCTGCAGTGGACTATGATCATGCCACTGCACTCAGGCTTGGGCAGCGGAGCGAGATCCCAACTCTCAAAAAAAAAAAAAAGGAATACACATGTACAGATGGTATCATCTAGCTCAAGTCACTAAAACATTTTTCTCCAGCTTTAGCTAAGTTTCACCATCATGGGAGTTGCCTTTTTATAATCCCAGAGATATCAATTTAGAACTTTCAGACCTATCTCTACAGTATCATGCCTTTTTGGAAGTAATTAATATAAATTTTCAGTAAAATAGATGCTATTAGGATTGATACATAAAGACCACCTTTCAATACTATTCATTATTTTTTAATTTAATTTAATTTTATTTTTTGAGATGGAGTCTCGCCCTGTTGCCCAGGCTGGAGTGCAGTGGCATGATCTCGGCTCACTGCAACCTCCGTCTCCTGGGTTCAAGCAATTCTCTGCCTCAGCCTCCGGAGTAGCTGGGATTACAGGCTCCCGCCAACACATCTGGCTAATTTGTTTTGTATTTTTAGTAGAAACGGGGTTTCACCATCTTGGCCAGACTGGTCTTGAACTCCTGACCCTGTGATCCACCCGCCTTGGCCTCCCAAAGTGCTGGGATTACAGGCATGAGGCACTGCTCCCGGCCCCATTATTTTCTTCTTAAGTGTACTAAAAAAGCCCCCATACATTATTTGCTATAAGGAGAAGGCAGAAATAACAGAAATTACATGAAATTATCTTGACAGACATCTATCCTCTGAGTGTGCTTGACAGTTTGTGCTATTTGTGTCTGTCTTGTGTGAGTATATTGTTATTAGGACATGTAAAATTCTTAAAGAGAGGCAAGCACCAGTTGGTATTAGTGAAAGATAAGGCAGCAAACTGCAATGTCTGGAGTTGGGTGTATGTGTATGGAAAAAGGGAAACTCACAAAGAAGAAACGACATCTTTCCAGCAGGAACATATGTAGCAGTCCGGGGGATACCTTAAATAGATAACAAAGGAATTGACTAATGTGTGAATATTGCTAGATTCTTTTTTTTTTAATACTTTAAGTTTTGGGGTACATGTGCACAATGTGCAGGTTAGTTACATACGTATACATGTGCCATGCTGGTGTGCTGCACCCATTAACTCACCATTTAGCATTAGGTATATCTCCTAATGCTATCCCTCCCCCCTCCCCCCACCCCACAAGAGTCCCCAGAGTGTGATGTTCCCCTTCCTGTGTCCATGTGTTCTCATTGTTCAATTCCCATCTATGAGTGAGAACATGCGGTGTTTGGTTTTTTGTCCTTGCGATAGTTTACTGAGAGTGATGATTTCCAATTTCATCCATGTCCCTACAAAGGACATGAACTCATCCTTTTTTATGGCTGCATAGTATTCCATGGTGCATATGTGCCACATTTTCTTAATCCAGTCTATCATTGTTGGACATTTGGGTTGGTTCCAAGTCTTTGCTACTGTGAATAGTGCCGCAATAAACATACGTGTGCATGTGTCTTTATAGCAGCATTATTTGTAGTCCTTTGGGTATATACCCAGTAATGGGATGGCTGGGTCAAATGGTATTTCTAGTTCTAGATCCCTGAGGAATCGCCACACTGACTTCCACAATGGTTGAACTAGTTTACAGTCCCACCAACAGTGTCACAGTGTTCCTATTTCTCCACATCCTCTCCAGCACCTGTTGTTTCCTGACTTTTTAATGATTGCCATTCTAACTGGTGTGAGATGGTATCTCATTGTGGTTTTGATTTGCATTTCTCTGATGGCCAGTGATGATGAGCATTTTTTCATGTGTCTTTTGGCTGCATAAATGTCTTCTTTTGAGAAGTGTCTGTTCATATCCTTTGCCCACTTTTTGATGGGGTTGTTTGTTTTTTTCTTGTAAATTTGTTTGAGTTCACTGTAGATTCTGGATATTAGCCCTTTGTCAGATGAGTAGGTTGCGAAAATTTTCTCCCATTTTGTAGGTTGCCTGTTCACTCTGATGGTAGTTTCTTTTGCTGTGCAGAAGCTCTTTAGTTTAATTAGATCCTATTTGTCAATTTTGGCTTTTGTTGCCATTGCTTTTGGTGTTTTAGACATGAAGTCCTTGCCCATGCCTATGTCCTGAATGGTAATGCCTAGGTTTTCTTCTAGGGTTTTTATGGTTTTCAGTCTAACATTTAAGTCTTGAATCCATCTTGAATTGATTTTTGTATAAGGTGTAAGGAAGGGATCCAGTTTCAGCTTTCTACATATGGCTAGCCAGTTTTCCCAGCACCATTTATTAAATAGGGAATCCTTTCCCCATTGCTTGTTTTTCTCAGGTTTGTCAAAGATCAGATAGTTGTAGAGCGTTATTTCTGAGGGCTCAGCGTTATTTCTGAGGGCTCTGTTCTGTTCCATTGATCTATATCTCTGTTTTGGTACCAGTACCATGCTGTTTTGGTTACTGTAGCCTTGTAGTATAGTTTGAAGTCAGGTAGCGTGATGCCTCCAGCTTTGTTCTTTTGGCTTAGGATTGACTTGGCGATGTGGGCTCTTTTTTGGTTCCATATGAACTTTAAAGTAGTTTTTTCCAATTCTGTGAAGAAAGTCATTGGTAGCTTGATGGGGATGGCATTGAATCTATAAATTACCTTGGGCAGTATGGCCATTTTCACAATATTGATTCTTCCTACCCATGAGCATGGAATGTTCTTCCATTTGTTTGTATCCTCTTTTATTTCATTGAGAAGTGGTTTATAGTTCTGCTTGAAGAGGTCCTTCACGTCCCTTGTAAGTTGGATTCCTAGGTATTTTATTCTCTTTGAAGCAATTGTGAATGGGAGTTCACTCATGATTTGGCTCTCTGTTTGTCTGTTATTGGTGTATAAGAATGCTTGTGATTTTTGTACATTGGTTTTGTATCCTGAGACTTTGCTGAAGTTGCTTATCAGCTTAAGGAGATTTTGGGCTGAGACAATGGGGTTTTCCAGATATACAATTATGTCGTCTGCAAACAGGGACAATTTGATTTCTTCTTTTCCTAATTGAATACCCTTTATTTCCTTCTCCTGCCTAATTGCCCTGGCCAGAACTTCCAACACTATGTTGAATAGGAGTGGTGAGAGAGGGCATCCCTGTCTTGTGCCAGTTTTCAAAGGGAATGCTTCCAGTTTTTGCCCATTCAGTGCTAGATTCTAAACATAGACCATGAAAGGTGCTAAACTGATTCGATGGGAAAATGAACACAAAGGAGCATATCCCTTCTTCCACCAGTTTTCGAGGCTCTTTCTAGTGCCCTCTATTGACAGAGCCAAAGGGGAGTCTGGTACCAAAGGAGAAACACGGTTTTTAGAGTTCCAGCCTTAGCATCACAAAGCAAAGTATAGCTGGGTGGATTGGAAACTGTCATCAAAAGCTTAATAATTGGCACATCTACCAAATATATAACTGTCTGGTTTTTAAATAAATGACTATGAGTCTAATCATAGTGTGTGTGTGTGTGTGTGTGTGTGTTGGCATATATATATACATATATGTGCATATATATATACATATATATGCATATATATACACACACATATATGCATATATATATACACACATACATGTACATATATGTATATATGTATATATGTGTATATATGTATGTGTGTGTATAGCTATATATACACACACACATACATAGTGTGTGTGTATAATCTCAACACTTTAGGAGGCCGATGAGGGTGGATTGCTTGAGCTCAGTTCAGGACCAGCTCGGGAAACATGATGAAATCCCATCTCTACCAAAAATACAAAATTTAGCCAGGCATAGCCGTGTGTGCCTGTGGTCGCAGCTACTAGGGAGGCTTATGTGGGAGGATTGCTGGAGCCTGGGCAGTAGAGGTTGTAGTAAGTGAGCCCAGATTGTGCCACTGTACTCCAGCCTGGTGAAAAAGTGAAACCCTGTCTCAAAAAAAAAAATGAGATGCAGCATGAATTGGAAGGCTCAATATTATAAAGCTATGAATTTTCTGTAAATTGATCTAAAAATTTACTGTTATTGCAACCAAATAATTTCAAAATGGTTTACAAAATTTTTTTTTTAAAGTTCAAAAAATGTATAGGATAAAGAAAAACTTTGATAATTTTTTGAGGAAGAAAACAAGATGGGAAAACTTGCTTTATCAAATATCAAGATATATTTTAAGGCAGAGTTATTAAGATATTATGATAACAACATATAAGTAGGCAGACAAATAGAACATAAATTTCAAAATTGGATCCATGCATATTTGAAAAATTGATATATGTCAGAGGGATGATTAAAAATGAGAAGAGAATGGATTTTTTATGAAATAAATGCTATTAGGGCAACTGATTGTTCACATGAGGAAAAACTGAACTTGAATTACTATTTCAGCATATATACAATGACTAGTTTTAGATGGATTAAGAACTAAGTTTGAAATGTACAGTTTTAACACCTTCAGTAAAATATTGAATATTTTCATGATATCAAATCAAGGGAAAACAAAATTATGTAAAATATTGATGTATTTAATTATATCAGGAGAGAAGTTTATTAACACAAATTAACATTAAAGTTAAAAGTCAAAGAATTTTATAATATATTTGAAAAAATGTAATGATATTAATTAAAGAAATACCTTGAATATCAAATAACGACAAAAAAAGAATAATCCTATAGATATATAGGCAAAATATATCAACCATAAATACAGAGAGGACATAACACATATAGCCACTATATACATGGAAAGATATTCAATAATTCCATGTCCATGAAACACAATTTTTAAGAAATAAAGTATTATGTATTGCTGACCATGTGCAGTAGTGAAAACTCACATAGCCTCATGATGAGACGGTAAATTATTACATCCATCTTTGAAGATAATATTCCAATATCAAATACTATTCAGCATATTTATTTATACACTGCAATCCAGAGTTTCCATTTTTATGCACATATCCTAGACAAACATTGCACATGTGCACAAGGAAACATGCACAGAAACGCTGCTTACCACATTTGTTTTTACTGAAAAAACTGTAAACAACCTAAATAAGTATTTGTCAATAGGAGGATGAATAAATAAATTGTGGTACAGCAGTACAAATAAAGCAGTAGGTCTACATATATAAGCATAATTAAATCTCGTTTGTTGACCAAAATAAATGAACATTGCAGAATAACGATGGTGTAATATGACATTGAATCTTAAAGTATGCAAAACAGCATTTTTTATAAATATATATTTTTTATAAATATATATTTTTAATAAAATATTTCTTAAACTTTTATTAGAATTGATTAAAAAACAGATTCAGAAAGTAACCATTTCTCAGGGAATGGGATTCATAAGGGAAAAATAGTGGTCTCATGCATAATCTGTAAAATATACATCTTTAGTAAATAAAGTCGCTGAAACAAATATTACATGTGGTTAAGAGATGCTAAACCTGGATTGTGAGAATAGGAATTCAGTTATTTGTTATACATATTTATTCCTTTTTCTCTGTACTTTTGAAAAATTTAACTACCTACTCGATTGAATATTTGTACTGATAAAAATGCAACCTAATCCGTACCTCACTCTTTATACAAAAATTAACTTAAAATGTAAGTTTTACAATGTAAAACCTAAAAGTATGAAACTTATAGAAAAAGATAGAAGAAAATTATGACTTTAGGTCAAATATTTCTTACATATGAGACAAAAATATGTTTTATTAAAGAAAAATGATAAACTACATAAAATTTATTAATGACAAGTGATTATTAACAGAATACAGATGAGCCACAGGTTAGGAAAGAAGATTTGCAAATCACATATCACACAAAATCTTATATCCAGAATATAGAAAGAATTCTCAAAACTCAACAGCTAAGAAACAACCCAATAAAATATAGGCAATATTTTAGACAATAAACATGAATAGACTCTTTACCAAACAAGAGTTACAGATGATCAATAAATACGTGAAAAGATAGTCAATATCATTAGTCATTAGGTAAATGAAAGTACAACTGCAATGAGATACCACTTTGCAACTATTATAATGAAAAAGAAGAAAACTGACAATGCCAAGTGTTGACATGGATAGGGAACAACTGGAGCTTTCATACATTGCTGGTTGGAATGTAAAATGGTACAGCAAAACTTTCATTTTTTTATAAAGTTAGACACATGATTATGATACAATACAATATTCCCTCTCCTAGGTATGTATTTACCTAGGAGACTAGGAGACATGAAAATATTTGTTCACACAAAAACTAGTACAAGTATATTTATAGCAGCTCTATTTTAATAATCAAAAACTAGAAAAAACTTAGATGTCCCTCAACAAATAAAATGATAAATAGTGGAACATACATACAATGGAATATTACTCAGTGATTTAAAAAAAGCAGTTAACTAGGCTTCATCTACATAATATGAACCTTGGTCTCCACATCCCCTTATCTTAACCCAGATACTCCCTTCTATTGATTTCAGGTCTTCAGCTACCTATTCCCTGGAAGCCCCGGCTTCAAGCTGTCCTTCCTTTCCAGACCAAATCAATGTACATCTTACATGTATTGATTGATGTCTTATGTCTTCCTAAAATGTAAGCTGTAGTCTGACCACCTTGGGCACATGTTCTCAGGATCTCCTGGGGCTGTTTCATGAGCTGTGGTCACTCATATTTGGCTCAATAAATTTCTTCAAATACTAAAAAACATAATTAACTGTTGATACGTGCAATAACATAAATGAATATCAAGTATACCGTGCTAGGTAAAAGAAGGCTGACTCAAAGGCTACACACTTTACTATTCCCTTTACATGACATTGTGGGAAAGGCAAAATTATGGAAACAGAAAACAGATTAGTGGTTGCCAAGAGCTGAGCAAGAAAGGGGCTTATTTAAAAGGGGCAGCAACACAACAGTTTTTTAAGTGGTGATAGACCTCTTTTGAATTGTAATTTTTGTCATGTGTGCCTTTGTCTAAACTCAGAACTGAACACCAAAGAGGTAAATGTTATTATTGTGTGTAAAATAAAAATTGACTAAGCAATAATATAAATTATTGTATTATTGTTGTACATATATATGCACATATATGTACAAATATATTTTACAAATAATGTAAAACTTGATTTAATAATTTTCAGTACCTGTATTCTGAGTTTCCATATTACAAAGACTACTTGTCTGCCAATTCAGGGAGAAAAATTATGTTGTGAATAATTGAAATCTGTTAAAATTATTGAGATTTTCAATTTTCAGAATAGAAAAGAAAGAAAACTTGTAAAATTTTCCATATGATTCTCTTGTCTTTATTCTATACTATTTCTAAAATACAGGTTTTTATGGGGCTTTAGGTTCAATGTTTTCAAGCAACCATCACAAAACCCTGGACAATTTTAGAGGTGGGAGTGAAAGCAAAGGAAAGTGGTTGTTAACCAAATGGCAGAAGCTAAGCAAGCCATGGAATGGATGAATACTAAATGTTAATGAATAGCTGTTCTATGCTTCCAGACTTCTGTTAGTATTAATTAATAGAGTTAATTAAAAGTAGATATAATACGATGATGAATTTTTTAAAAAAAGAATACTGCATATTTTTCTTTGTAACATTTCCCATAGTCTACTTTCTTGGAAACATTACTTTTTATTTGTTCTTTTTTAAAAAGCAAACACTGTTTTTGACAGACATTCAAACATCTTTCATAAAAGACAGAGACTACTTCTTCAAATGCAAACCAAAAGGGAATTTGGAATAATTTTCTTGCCCTGTAGGAAGACTTTCCTTAGGGAAAGCTTATTTAATAGAGAAAATGTGTTGATTTCAGTAATCACAGATGTTTATTCCAGTCTATTTATATTTGGCTCTACATTTTTGTGATATATAAATAAATTTCTTAAGTTTGGTGCTAATAAGAGTTTGTGGTGCTGATAATCCTGACTACAGTTAGGAAAAGTGCATATGGCTATTCTCCAGGCTTATTCACACAGATCTACCCACACACATCTTCATAGCAAATCTGTAATGCCACTGCTGCTTAATTACTTGGCATCTATTGTGCAAAGACTGACAACCTTACTACATAGTTGGGAAGAAAGACAAATTTCTATTAAGGAATAGACTGAGGTCACTGTGCTTATAACCTATTACAGATTTGTTTACTTTCTTTAAAAAGGTAAAATGTATCAGTGGCAAGTCATGATTATATTTCTAATGTTGATTTACATCAGATTCCATTATGTGGAATCTGAAAAATTTTAGCTAGAATTGCATAAATCCATTTTAAACTTTGAAATTTCTTAAGCAGCTAAGGCATACATTTTGTAGAAATTTTGAAATGGGAACTCTGACGTGTATGAGTGTGTATGTTTATAGTCGTATGTAATCGTATACATTATAAACCCCTCCCATCACACACATAAACATTCTCTTAAAGGAGTACTGGTGTGGAAGACAGAGGAAAGCTAGTATTTATTAAGCACCCATTTAGTAAGACTCTCAGCTGTTATTAATTACTATTATTTTTTCTTTCTTTCTTTCTTCCCTTTTTTTTTCTTTTTGAGACTGGGACTTACTTCTGTGGCCTGGGCTGGAGTGTAGTGGCCTGATCTTGGCTCACTGCAACCTCGCCCTCCCAGGTCCAAGTGATTCTCCTGCCTCAGCCTCTTGGGTAGCTGGGACTACAAGCATGCAGCACCATGCCTGACTAATTTTTGTATTTTTAGTAGAGACGAGGTTTCACCATGTTGGTCAGACTGGCCTCCAACTCCTGACCTCGTGGTCTACCTGCCTTGGCCTCCCAAAGTGCTGGGATTACAGACATGAGCCACTGCATCCAGCCAGCTATGATTATTTTTCTAAGCTTTGTTCATAAGAAATCTCTAAGATACATGTTTAAACAGAAAATTGTGAGCCTTCCTCAAGGCCTACCAAATCAGACCCTAGGAGTAGAGGTCTAGGAATGCGTAATTTAGCAATTGCCAGAGGCGAGTCTTTTGACCAACAGAGTTTGAGAAAAACTGAGAAGAGTTCATTTAAACTTCAAGTTATGCTGTAGACATTGTATCATTTTATAAAGAAACTAAAACAAATATATATCAATAAACTTGGCCAATGTTGATTTATGATAAATGAGGTCTAGAATGTGAAATAAATCTTTGAATTCAAAAGTCTACATTTTCCTACCCTTGCGGTACTTGCTTTTTTCTTTTAACAGCTTTACTGATATGTAACTTACATATCATAAAATTTACCCAGGAATTCGAGGCTACAATGAGCCATGATCACACCACTACACTCCAGCCTGGGCAACAAAGTGAGACCATATCTATCTATCCATCTATCAATCAATAAAGCCATTGATTTTTACTATATTCACAAAGCTGTGCAACCATCACTATTAGCACATTGTAGAACACTTTCATTACCCCTAAAATAAACCCAGACACATTAGCAGTTATTCCCCATTTCTTCCTTTCCTCACGCCTGGCAATTACTAATTTACTTTTTTTTTCTCTGTGGATTTGCCTATTATGAATATTTCTTTTAAATGAAATCACACAGCATGTTGCCTTTTGTGTTTGGCTTCTTAATGTTATAATATTTTCAAGGCTCATCCACATTGTAGCTTGTATCGATTCTTCTATACTTTGTGGGAAAGTTTCTCTATGAATATATATTTTCAATTATGTTGAATATGAGTGGAATTGTCAAATGATAAGATAACTCTATGTTTAACATTTTATGGAATTCCCAAACTGTTTTTGAAAGTTTCTGTACAGTTTTACAATTCCATCACCAACTTTCCTCTATATCTATCAACACTTTTTATTTTTGATCTTGTCATTTTGCCATCTTAATGGGTACAAAATGCTATCTCATTGTAGGTTTTTCATTTGTTTGTTTGTTTGTTTGTTTGTTTGTTTTGAGAGGGAGTCTTGCACTGTCGCCCAGGCTGGAGTGCAGTGGCATGATCTCTGCTCACTGCAAGTTCCACCTCCCCAGTTCACGTCATTCTCCTGCCTTAGCCTCCTGAGTAGCTGGGACTACAGGCGCCAGCCACCAAGCCCGGCTAATTTTTTTTGTGTGTGTATTTTTAGTAGAGATGGGGTTTCATCGTGTTAGCTGGGATGGTCTCGATCTCCTGACCTCGTGATCTGTCCGCCTCGGCCTCGCAAAGTGCTGGGATTACCAGCTGGGATTATGGCCACTGCACCCGGCCTACTTTTTTTTTTTTTTTTTTTTTTTTCATTTGAGACAGTCTTGCTCTGTCACCCAGGCTGGAGTGCAATGGTGCGATCTCCTGGGCTGAAGTGATCCTCTTGGCCCAGACTCCTGAGTAGCTGGGACTCCAGGCATGCACCACCACACTTAGCTAATTGTGTGTGTGTGTGTGCATGCGCACATGTGTTTTGTAGATGTGGGTTTTGCCATGTTGCTCAGGCTGGTCTCAAACTCCTGAGGTCAAGCGATCTGCCCACCTCAGCCTCCCCAAGTGCTGGGATTACAGGTATGAGCCAGTGCACCCGGCCTCATTGTAGTTTTGATCTGCAATTTCTTAATGACTTGTGATGAATCCTATCATTTCTTATGCTTGTTGGGTATTTATAGATCTGATCTGGAGTTATGTCTGTTTAAATTCTCTGACCATTTTAAAAATCAGTTTGTATTTTTATTAAGTTTTAATTATCCTTTATATTTATTTATTTATTTATTTATTTATTTATTTTTGAGACAGAGTCTTGCTCTGTTTTCAGGCTGGAGTGCGGTGGCGCGATCTCGGCTCACTACAACCTCCGCCTCCAGGGTTCAAGCAATTCTTCTGCCTCAGCCTCCCAAGTAGCTAGGACTACAGGCACACACCACCATGCCCAGCTAATTTTTTTGTATTTTTAGTAGAGACGGGGTTTCACCATGTTGGCTAGGATGGTCTTGATTTCTTGACCTCGTGATCTGCCCGCCTTGGCCTCCCAAAGTGCTGAGATTACAGGCGTGAGCCACTGCCCCTGACCTATGTCCTTTATAAATTCTGGCCATAATGCCCTATCAGATATATAATTTGCAAATATTTTCTCTCAATGGATTGCTTTTTCACTTTCTCGATCATATGCTTTGAAGCATAAAAGTTTTTAATTTTGATAAAGGTCAATTATTTTCTTTAGTCACTGTGCTTTTATTGTCATATCTAAGAAACCATTCCCTAATCTAAAGTCTTGATGATTTACTCTTATATTTTCTTCTTAGAGTATTGCAGTTTAAATTCTTATTTAAATTAAATCCCTCTGATTCATTTTGAGTTAATTTGTATAAATGGTGTGAGGTAGGGTCCAACTTCATAATTGTGTATGTGTATATCCAGTTGTTCAAATACCATTTGTTCAAAAGACTATTTTACCCCATTAAATTATCTTAACACTTTTATTAAAAATCTTTAGACTATAAATTTATAGTTTATTTCTGGAGTTTCAATTGTATTCCACTGATCTACATGTCTATCCTATGCCAGTACCACTCTGTTTAATCAATTCTGTGCTGATCACTATAGCTGTGTACAGTACTTATAGAAAATGTGAGTCCTCCAAGTTTGTTTTTCATATTCAAGATTGTGTTGACTATTTCAGATCCCTTGCATTTCTATATAAATGTCATAATCAGTTTGTTAATTTCTACAAAATAGGCATTGTGAAAGGAAAATATCTTGGGCACCCAAAATCACCAAGCTAAAAGGAAAATTCAAACTGGGAACTGATGAGGGCAAACCTGCCTCTCATTCTATTCAAAATCATCTGTCTGCTCACTGAAATAAATACATATCTGATTGCCTCCTATGGAAAGGCTAATCAGAAACTCAAAAAAATGCAAACATTTGTCTCTCACCTGTGACCTGGAAGCCCCCTCTTGCTTTGAGTTGTCTCCCTTTTGCTTTGAGTTGTTCCGCTTTTCCAGACCAAACCAGTGTTCATTTTACATATGTTGATTGAATGTCTCATGTCTTCCTAAAATGTATAAAACCAAACTGCTCTGACCACCTTGAGCACATATCGCCAGGACCTCCTGAGGCTGTGTCACAGGTGCACATCCTCAACCTTGGAAAAATAAACTTTCTAAATTAACTGAGACCTGTCTCAAATTTTGGGGGTCCACCGCATCTAAAATTTTCGTGGGGATCTCATTGAATCTATAGATCACCTTGGGAAGTGTTGACACCCTAACATTATTAAGTGGCCAATCAATGAACCTGACTAGTCTTTGCACCCCCTTCATCTTGTTTTACCTTTCTGGGCTGTTACACAGGATTTCTGTCTTTTCATTTTATCCAAAAATACTTGGTTTTAAATTGTCTAATATTCAGTTTATAACACAAGTAGTACAGACTCACTGTAAAAGATATAAAACAGCTTTAGACATATAAGATATTGTAACTTTATAATGAAGAACAGGAATATGCAGTAAAAATCTGGGCATAAGTTAGGAGTAAAAGCATTATATAATTTAAAATTCATGGTAAGAGCATCAACATTTGTAAAAAATATATTTTGTTGTCTAAAATTCCTAGGTTATTAAAAATCAAAAAATCTACATTTAAAATGAAAATCGCTATAACTTATAAAGAGATTTTTAAAAGATCTACCATTCTTATGTACTGTATTTGTCCTTTTCAAATATTTATCTTTAAAACTAATCACAAGCCCCAATTTAAAGGGAAAATTAGTCTGGGAAAGATTAAATTATATATACGAGGTTCTATGATTATGAAATGTAGATCTGAAATTTCAATGTAATTCTGATTCAAAGATCCCACTCATTTTACTATAACAAGCAATAGTAAAATGAGCATAAAATTAAGAAACAGATGTATGTTTTTGTACTCTCTCTTAAACACAAACTGGTAAATCATTTCATATCCTTGATCTCAATTTTTACTTTTGTGAAATGAGATACATAATACTTCACAACCTAATATATATTTCAGAAATGTAAGGTTAAACTTTCAAAATTAATAAAAACAATTATTCGCATTAACTGAATAAAGGAGAAAGTCATATACAACATCTTAATAGATGTAGAAAAAAAATTTCATAAAGCCAATATATTTCATGCAAAGCCTCTTACTAAACTAGGAATAGAAGGGAACTATAGATATAAAGGATTTTTAGAGGCCATATCAACAACATAAATAATTCCAAATTATTGAAATCTTTCCTTTGAGATTAATCAAAGGGCAACAATGTCTGCTATTATCACTTCCATGTAACATTTTACTGGAGATGCTACCCAATGTAATATGGCAAGAAAAAAGAAATAATAATAAAATGGAAAAGGAATAAGCAGGATTGATATCATTTGAATAAAATGCTATCATTCACATAAAATGCTAAAAGTATCAACAGAGAAAGTACTGAAATTAATGAGCATATTTATCATAATTGAAGGTTATAAATTCATTATAAAAATATCAATTGAATTTCTATCTACTTGTAACAGAAAATTGCATTAAAAAATGCATGTTCTCACTCATAGGTGGGAATTGAACAAGGAGAACACTTGGACACAGGAAGGGGAACATCACACACTAGGGCCTGTCGTGGGGTGGGGGGAGGAGGGAGGGATAGCATTAGGAGATATACCTAATGTAACTGACGAGTTAATGGGTGCAGCACACCAGCATGTCACATGTATACATATGTAACAAACCTGCATGTTGTGCACATGTACTTAAAGTATAAAAAAAAACTAATACTTAAAATAGCATGCAAATATATACTATACATGAAAATTGAATAAATAATACATAAGATATATGAATAAGTATATAAAATATTAAGAGTAATAAAGACCCATGTAAGTGATAGAACATGCCATGTTTGTAGATTTAAAGAAGCAATATTGTCTTCAAACATTTTTGAACTTAAGAAGTGAATTTAATATATAGATAGATAGATAGATAAATTAAAATCACTGAGAACACCAAGTTGCTTTTGAACAAAACAAGGTGAGAGGTCTTGACCTATCAAATAACAAAACTTTTTTATTTTTATTTTTTTTTTGAGATGGAGTCTCGCTCTGTCACCAGGCTGGAGTGCAGTGGCGCGATCTCGGCTCACTTCAACCTCCGCCTCCCAGGTTCAAGTGATTCTCTTGCCTCAGCCTCCCAAGTAGCTGGGACTACAGGCATGCACCACCACGCCCAGCTAATTTTTGTATTTTTAGTAGAGACGGGGTTTCACCTTGTTGGCCAGGATGGTCTCCATCTCTTGATCTCGTGATCTGCCCGCCTCAGCCTCCCAAAGTGCTGGGATTACAGGCATGAGCCACCATACCCGGCCAAGACTTTTTATAACTAACGTGGTAGGAGTTTTTAAGAAATTATTTTAGGCAGATAAAGAGGAAACGTTTTTGTTTCTTTTAAAGCAGCTCCAAAAACGTTTCTTGTCTAGAAGCAAAGTCCCGGCTCTTAAAGCCATGGAGGCAACCTTTAATAGGCGAATGCTGGCCATTAGAAACTGGGTCCACCCGAAAATGGCAATTCCCATGGCCTTCTTGCCCTTTCCCCACATGTGCCTGGCAACATGGCTGTCCCCACATATCTCCACATATGTAAAACATCATGGTGCCTTGTATTTGTATATTAAAAGGCTAGGGTGGGAGGGCTAGTTTTTTTAGAAGCTATGTGAAAAACAGGCCTGGTCAAACCAATACCCTGAGTCCTATGCAAATCCAACACCGCCTCCTCCAGCCTCTTCTTATACCTGGCTGGTATCTGTGGGATATGGAGTCTCCTCTTTTAGCTTTGGAGCCCCCCTCCCTCTGTTTCTGTATGGGGGAGCCTCTTCCTTTTGCCTTCTCTTTTCTTTCTTGCTTATTAAACTCCACTCCTTAAAACCACTCCACGTGTGTCCATGTTGTTTTATCTAAATCGTGCGAGTCAAGAACCTGGTGTTCCTCCATTGATTAGAGCTACATCACTACAACAATAAGGATAATAAAAGATTAGAAAGATAGGTCATGGAAATAGAAGGCAGAGTTTGAAAACAGACCCCAGATATAATCACTTTTTACTTATGACAAAGGTAGTATTGCAGATTAGTGGGGAATTATGGTATTTTCAATGTATGTCACTGAAGAATTTGGATATTCATATGAAAAATATGAAGCATAATCTCTTCTATATATCAGAGAAAATTTAATTATAGTGAGATTGTTAATTACAGTGTGAAAGAAAAAACTAGGTGTCTGGAAGAAAACATAAAAATCTTTACAAGCTTAATATAGAGAAAGACTTCCAAAATGTAACATAAAAACATTTATCTAAAGGAAAAGACTGATTGATTATATTTCAATAAAGCCAAGAATTTCTGTTCACAATATATACCATTAAAATAATCAAAAGACATACAGCAGACATGCTGAAGATATTGCCAAAATGTATACCTAGCAGAGTATTTTTGTTGAGAATACATAGAAATCACCTACAAATTAATAAGAAAAAGAGGTTAGTCAATGGAAAAATGGCAAAGGTCTTGATCAGACACTTCACAAAGGATGATATCAATATGGACAATAAACATGAGAAGGTTTAACAGCATTAGTTATTAGGAAAATAATAAAAAACTACAATGAAATACTGCAAGAGAGTTATTTGCATGGCTAAATTAATATGCCAAAGCATCAGATATTAGAAAACATCTGGCACAAATGTAACTGCTCTGTCTTTTGGTGGAAGTACAAATTGGCACAGTCACTCTTTAAAATTCTTTTGGTCATATATTGAGTATAACATATGCATTCCTTATGCCTAGCAAGTCATTTTTATAAACAACAGAAATGTTGTTTATTTGTACCTAAAGACAAGGAGTTTCAAAACTTTATCATTCATAATAATCAAATATTATAAACAATTTTAAAGTCTGCAAATGGTATAATGGATACTTTATTATATAATATATTCATACAAGAAATTCCGTGAAGCAATTTAAAAAAACGAATTACATCTCCATTAAGTAACATGGCTGTTCTTAAAATATTGGATGAGTGAAACCAATACAAAATAATACATATTGTGAGGTGTCAGGTATATAAAATGTGAACAGTGGCAAAATTGAACAGGAGAATACTGTTTCATTTCCATGTGTTTGTATAGTTTCCATAGTGTTTAGAAATGTATATTTTCATGTAAACCAATAATCTATAGAAAGTTACACAGTGTATGATTTATTGGTCTTGGTGGTGGTTCAAAGGTATTCTTGTGAAAATTTATTGAACCATACATTTTATTTTGTTTCATTTATGAGTGAAATATTTCATAATAAAAACGTTTTATGAAAAGAAAATTACAAAGTACTAAAATCTTTTTTTTCCTCTCTTTTTATTTTAGGTTCAGAGAGTACATGTGTAGGTTTGTTACATGGGTAAATTGCATGTTGCTGAAGTTTGGTGTACGAATGATCCCTTCACCTAGGTAGTGAGTGAAGTATCCTATAGGCAGTTTCTCAACCTACATCCCTCTCCTACCCTCCCCCATCAAGTAGTCCCCAGTGTCTATGTTCCCATCTTTGCGTCCGTATTCAATGTTTACTTCCTACTTATAAGTGAGAATTTGCAGTATTTGGTTTTCAGTTTCTGCATTAGTTCGCTTAGGATAACAGCCTCCACCTGCATCCATGTTGCTGCAAAAGACAAGATTTTGTTACCTTTTATGGTTGCATAGTATTTCATGGTGTATATGTAAAATATTAATTTCTAAAATAATAAAATTCAGATATTAAGACAAAAATTATTTTTAATTTTATATAGTTTTTATTGCATCTTCATTAATACAATATAAAGTGTTTACTTTTTACTTTAGCTTTTAATTTTTAATTTTTATGAGTACAGATTTGGAGTTTGGTTTGTTCTTTCTAATTTTTCAAGATGCATTATTAGCTTATTTGAAGATATTCTACTTTTTTCATGGAGACAGTGCTATAAAATTTCATCTTAGTACTGCTTTCTCTATATCCCCTAGGTTTTGGTATGTTGTGTTTCCATTTTCTTTGTTTTAAAAATAATTTTATTTTATTTTTAATTGTTTATTTGACCTGCTGGTCATTCAGGAGCGTATTGTTTAATTTCCATGTGTTTGTATGGTTTCCAAAGTTACTCTTGTTATTGATTTCTAGTTTTATTCCATGTGATCAGAGATGATACTTGATATAATTTCATTTTTTAAAATTTTTAAGACTTGTTTTGTGGCATAATGTATGGTCTATCTCTGAGAATAATCTATGGGCTGAGGAAAAGAATATGTATACTGTAGCCATTGGATGAAATGTTCTGTAAATATCTACTAGGTTCATCTGGTCTGTGCCACAGATTAAGTCTCATATTTCTTTGTGGATTTTCTGAATGGATGATCTGTCCAATGCTAAAAGTGGAGTGTTGAAGTCTCCGGCCCTTATTGTATTGAGGTCTATTTCTCTTTTTAGCTCTAATAATATTTGCTTTGTATATCTAGGTGCTCCAGTGTTGGGTGCATATATATTTACAATTGTAATATCCTCTTGCTTAATTGACCCTTTTATCATCATATAATGCCATTTTTTGTCTCTTTTTACACTTTTTGCCTTGAAATCTATTTTGTCTCATATAAGTATAGTTCCTTCTATTCTTTTTTGGCTTACATTTGCATGGAATATCTTTTCCATTCCTTTATTTTTAGTATTTGTGTCTTTATATGTGAAGCATATTTCTTGTAGACAACAAATCATTGGCCTTGTTTTTAAAAACCTATTCAGCCACTCTGTGTTTTGACTGGAGAGGTTAGTGTGTTTACTTTCAATGTTATTGTTGATAAAGGCTTACTACTGCCATTTTGTTATTTGTTTTCTGGTTGTTTTCCCTTCCTCCCTCCCTCCCTTCCTCCCTCCCTCCCTCCCTCCTTCTCCTGTCCCTCCTTCTCCCCTTCCCTTTCCCCTTCCCCTTCCTTCCTTCCTTCCTTCCTTGTCATCCTTCCTTCCTTCCTTCCTTGTCATCCTTCCTTCCTTCCTTCCTTGTCATCCTTCCTTCCTTCCTTCCTTGTCATCCTTCCTTCCTTCCTTCCTTGTCATCCTTCCTTCCTTCCTTCCTTGTCATCCTTCCTTCCTTCCTTCCTTGTCATCCTTCCTTCCTTGTCATCCTTTTTGTGAAGCTTATTTTTTTTATGGTGGTATGTTTTAATTTCTTGCTTTTTTTTTGTATATCTGTTGTAGATTTCTTGATTTGAGGTTACCATGAGGCCTGCAAATAACATCTTATAAGCCATTATTTTAAATTGATGTCGACTTAACACTGATTGCAAAAACAAACAAGCAAAGAGAAAACTAATAAAAATGCTACACTTTAACTTCATTCCCCCTCTTTTTGACTTTTTATTGTTCATATTGATATATTATTGTCTATGCATTGAAATGTTGCTGTAGTTATTCTTTTTGATAGATTCATCTTTTAGTCATTCTACTCAAGATATGAGTAGTTTACACAGCACAATTACGGTGTTGCAATACTCTGTCCGTATACTTACTATTACCAATGACTTTTGTACCTTCAGATAATTTCTTATTGCTTGTTAACATCCTTTTCTTTCAGATTGAAGAACTCCATTTAGCATTTCTTGCAGGATAGGTCTGGTATTGATGAAATCCCTCAGCTTTTGCTTTTGTTTGTCTGAAAAAGTCATTATTTCTTCTTCATGTTTGAATGATATTTTCATTGGATATGCTAAAACTTTTTTTTCCTTCAACACTTTAAATATGTCATGCCACTCCCTCCTGGCCTGTAAAGTTTCCACTGAGAAGTCTGCTACCAGATGTACTGGATCTCTTTGGATGTTATTTGTTTCTTTTTTTCTTGCTGCTTTTAGACTCCTTTCTTTATTCTCTTCTTTTGGGAGTTTGTTTATTAAATGTCTTGAAGTCTTACATGGTTTAAATCCTCTGGGTGTTGTATAATCTTCTTGTACTTGAATATTGACATCTTTCTCTAGATACAGAGAGTTCTCTGTTATTATCCCTTTGAATAAACTTTCTACCCTGAACTCTCACTCTACCTCCTCTTTAAGGCAGATAACTTAAATTTTCTTGATCTTGTAGGCTTGCTTTGTTCTTTTTCTTTTGTCTCCTTCAATTGTATATTTTCAGATAGCCTGTCTTTAAGCTCACTAATTCTTTTTTCTTCTTGATCAATCCCGCTGTTTACTCTGATGCATTCTTCTATATGTCAATTGTTATGTTTCAGCTCCAGAATTTCGGTTCAATTTTTAAAAAATCATTCATATCTTTATGTTAAATTTATTTGATGGAATTCTGAATTCTTTTTCTATATTGTTTTAAATTTTATTGAGCTTTCTTAAACCACTTATTTTGAATTTTCTGTCTGAAAAGTCACATATCTCCAGCACTCTGGGATTGGCCACTGGTGCCTTATTTAGTTTGTTTAGTGAAGTCATGTTCCTGGATAGTCTTGATACTTGTGGATGTTTTTCAGTGCTTGGACATTGAAGAGTTAGGTATTTATTGTAGTCTTTGCAGTCTAGGCTTGTTTGTACCCATCCTTTTTTAAGAAGGCTTTCCAGGTATTCCAAGGGAATTAAGTATTGTGATCTAAGTCTTTGATCACTGCAGCTGTATCTGCATCAGGGGACCCTTCAAACCCAGTAACATTGTTTCTCTTACCCACTCATAGAGGTACCACCATGGTGGTCTTTGGTAAGATCTGGAAGAATTCACTGGATTACCAAGCAGAATGTCTGGTCTTTTCCCTTACTTTTCCCAGAATAAATGGAGTCTTTCTGTGCTCAGCTGCCTGGAGCTTGTGGAAGGGTGACACAAGCACCCTGTAGCCACCACCACTGAGACTTCTGGGTCAGACCTTCCTATCCATATTTTAAAAAGACTCTTTTCCAATTTTTTCTGAATATTTTTCCCAGCTTACACTGTGTGTTCTCTGTTTACTTATATAAATGTAATTTGATGAGCCCCAAGGAGAAAGATAAATGAAAATTATTTTAGAAAGAATAGAAAAAAGAAAATATGCCTTAAAAGGCTATAAAGATTCATCTTCAGTTTATTTGTCATCATATGCAATAGCAGAAAATGTTTACAACATAAACTATGTATTCTTAAAAATTTTACTTTATCATGTGTTGTCAGTAAGACAATAGGTCAACAGTGGGTGTATTTTTTTCTGCTTTGATTGTATTTTATTTAATTATTAATTTTGGCTTAATAGAGTCTTCCCTTGACAGGCTGGACAAATGTCATGGCCCCTAGCCCTTTCCAACTCATAATGAAAATAGACTTATTTCCAGCTGCACCTTGCTGATTGCTTCTACCTGCTGCTCAGCATAATTTGTTCAGTGTAAATGAAGACTTCAGTAGTTATTGAAGGAAAAAGGTACAAAAACAGACTTTGTGCAGCATCTACATAAAGCGGCTTGTACAAAACAGTCCTGATTAAATGAAAGTGTCTTAAGATTATATGAGATCTTCAGTGTTTCACAACTACAATTAAAGCAGCCATCATAAATAATTACCATAAACTAGAAAATCAACCATATCTGGCAAATTAGAATTCATTTAATTTGCCTTACTTAATGTGTTTTTCACTTTCTTCTCTAACTTTATTTATGAAGAAACTATAATGCTATTCATTTTTATGAAAACACTGATGGTTTTAATGTACTTTTATTTTAAAAAATTCTAAAACCTGACCTAAAACTTAGAAGGGTTTTCATTGAGTTAATAAATTCTTGATAATATCAGAAAAATAATATCAGAATCAGAAAAAGTTGTTAAAGCAGTAAACAGCATATTATTTAGGCAAATTCCATTAAATGTACATCATATGAGCATCATTAAATATTCATAAATTCATTAAACATATCATCAGTATCTCAGTATGGAAAAGATATCCTCATTCCTTTTTAAAATTTTATATATAATATATTTATATTTATATATAACATTTATATAATATATATTATATAATTATATATATTTATATATTATATAATATATAATTACATATAATTTTATATATATTCTATAATATATAATATATAATATATATTTTATAATATTTATATAATATTTATATAATATTTATATATTTATATATAAATATATAACATATATTTATATATAAATATATAACATATATTTATATATAAAAATATATATAAATATATATAAATATATATATTATATATTTATTATATATATTATACATCATATATATTATATAAATATAAATTTATATAATATATATGATGTATAATATATATAAATATATATAATTTTTTCTTCCTTCAACTTTTAAGTTCTGGGGTACATGTGCCAGATGTGCAGGTTTGTTACATATGTAAACATGTGCCATGGTGATTTGCTGCACAGATCATCCCATCATCTAGGTATTAAGCCCTGTATCCCTTAGCTATTCTTCCTGATGCTCCCTCTTCCCCGTCCCCAACATGGCCCATTCTGTCGCTCTCTCTTCTCTCTGTGTCTTCCCTCTATTCTTTCTATCTCTATCTTCAAGAAGTAAATAACTGATGATGTGATGAAAACACGTCACATGACATGTGATGGAGCTATGCCATCATATTTGAGACCCAATAGAAAGACTAAACTATTCTTAACCTAAATCCACTGACACTCATTGTGAACTTGAAAGTGGGAAGGGTTCTCCTTCACATATACATAATAAATTTTCTACTTAACTCTCAACATATTTGAGTTTATGTGAGAGAGAACATATAAGCACTTTTTAATAGTGAAGCTGAGGACTATGTAGATTTTTCTTATTCTAAAGAACGTCTTTTCTGATAAAATTAAACTTTTGTCTATGCAGTGCCTCAGCAGGAGCACAATTATGTTATTTTGTACTGGTGTTTATTTGACTATATGATGAATCAAACATTAAATAGCTAACTTTCTCCCAGTCCCCTGGTTCAGTATCTTTCCTATATTATTTAAAGGACATGACTCAAGTACAATATACTTAACTATTTTTAAGGAAAAAATAATATAGCCATTAATGGGATTTATTTTATAGTATTATTTGGAATAGTATAGTTATAATGTTTTATAGAAAAATATAATTAACCCAGTGTTAAAACTCAAAAATAGGATATAGTCTTTATCTACTTCTAGGATAGCAAACTTAATTCCTATTGACAGAATGTTTTTAAAGAGCATTTTTTGACTTTACATTATTTTTCCATTTATTCTTGGTTCCTTTTCTGATATACCATCTCCTCACATAGTTATCTTGTGTGTGTGTGTGTGTGTGTGTGTGTGTGTGTGTGTGTATGTATGCATGTGTGTGTGTGGTGAGTTCACAAGATCTACACTTTCGGTAAATTTCAAGTACATAGTATAATATTAACTATGGTTACTATGCTGTACATAGATCTCTAGAACTATTCATCCTACATAATTGAAACTCTGTTGCCCCTTGAGAAACATTTCATCTTTTTTCCCACTCCCACCCCATCACATCTGGTAACTACCATTCTAATTCCTTCTCTTATGATACTGATTTTTTAAGATTCTTATGTTATTGGCATCAACCAGTACTTATTTTTTATATGTCTGGCTTATTTCTCTTAGCGTAATAAATAATGTCAATTGTTGTTACGAATGAAATGATTTCCTTATTTTTTTAAGGATAAGTAACATTCCATTGTGTAAGTACACCATAATTTCTTCATTCATTTGTTGATAGTCACTTAGGTTGTGTCTATGTTTTTGCTATTATGAATAATACTGCAATGAACATGAGAGTGCTGACATATCTTTGACGTACTGATTTCATGTTTTTTGGATATATAGCCATTAATGGGATTGCTGAATCATAATATAGTTTTATTTGAATTTTTTTAGGAATGCCTATACTGTTTTCCATAATGAATGTACCAATTTACATCCCCACCAACATTGTTCCAGAGTTCCCTTTTCATTACATCCTTGCTAGTAGGTCCGGGGCTTTTTTTGTTGGGAGGTTTTGGATTATTGTTTCAATTTCCTTTATAGTTGCTGGTCTTTTCAGGCTTCATATTTCTTCTTGATTGAGTCTTGAACATAGGGCGTATGTTTCTAGGAATTGATCCAGTTCTTCTAGGTTTTGCAATTTGTTCACATGTATTTGCTTGTAATAATCACTTATGATCTTCTTTCCCCTGAGACACCTATTGTTGTCTCTCCTATTTCATTTCTGATTTTATTTGAGTCATCTCTCTTTTTTTCTTAGTCAATTTAAATGTTTTCAATTTTGTGTACTTTTCAAAATACAACTTGTAATTTGGGAATAGTTTGCTCTTCTTTTTCTAGTTTTCTGAAGTGAGAAGTTAGGCTCTTTAATGATATCTTTCTTCTGTTTAATGTAGGCATTTAACACTGTCATTTTCCCCTAAGTACTGTTTTTGCTTTTGCCTACACGTATTGGTATGTTGTGTTTTTGTTTTTATCTTGTTATTTTTAAAATTCTTTTTTGATTTACTATTTGACCTAATGATTGTTCAAGAGTATATTGTTTAGTTTCGATATCGTTTTGAATTTTCTCATTTTCTTGCTGTTAATGATTTCTAGTTTCATTCCATTGTAGTTAGAACAGGTACTTTGTATGATTTTGATCTTAAATTTCCTAAGACTTGTTTTGTGGCTTACTATCTTAGAGAATATTCTATGTGCATTTGAGAAGAATGTATATTCTTCTGCTATTGGGTGGAACGTGCTGTATATGTCTTAGATGTATTTGGACTATAGTGTTGTCCAAGTTCTTTATTTATTGATTTTCTGCCTGGATGCATTATGCATTATTGAAAGTGGGGTATTGAAATCTCTTACTATTGTTGTATGACGTTCAAGTTCTCCTTTCAGAGCTAACGATATTATCTTTATATAATTTGATGTTCTAATATTGGGTACATACATATGTTTACAATTGTTATATCTTCTGATTGAATTGACACTTTTATCATTATATAATGAGTCTTTTGTCATTAGAGAGAGTTTTTGGCTTAAAGTCTATACTCTCTGATATAAGTATAGCCAATCCTGCTCTCTTTTGTTTACCATTTACCTCTATATCTTTTTCTATCTTTTCACTTTTAGCCTACTTGTGTCCTTGAATCTAAGTGAGATTCTTGTAAATATAATATAATTAGATATTACTTTTTTATCCATTCAGTCACTGTATCGATTTTTTGATTGAGGAGTTTAATCCACTTTCATTAAAAGTGGTTTATTATAGGTAAGGATTTACTACTGGTATTTTCTTAACTGTCTTCTGTTTGGTTTGTTGTTTTGCCTCTCTTTTATTCTCTTACTTTCTTTGTGTTTTGTTTTTGATTGTATTTATTAACTTTGGTTCATTTTTTTTCTCGTGTGTAACTTCTGTGGGTGTTTTCTTTATAGTTACCATGGGGCTTGCATAAAATTTCTTATAATTAAAATTGTCTGTTTAAGCTGATAATTTAATTTCACTTGCATACAAAAACTCTATAATCATATATCTCCTTCCTTCACATGATATGCTATGACATCACAATTTAGTCTTAGTTATTCTAATATTTCTTATGTTTTAATTTTTATACTAAAATTAACAGCAATTTACCCACCACCATTATAGTAATACAGTATTCTGGTTTTATCTATTTACCTTTACAAAGAGTTTCATACTTCTTATGCTCTTATATTGCTGTTTAACATTTTTTTGTTCCAACTTGAAGACTTGCTTTAGCATTTTTGGTAAAGCAGGTTCAGTGGTGATGAAATCATTAGTTTTTGTTTGGAAAAGCCTTTATGTTTCCTTCATTTTCAAAGAATAGATTTGTTGTGCATAGTATTCTTGGTTGACAGTTTCCTATCGCACTTTGAATATACCATCTCAGTCACTTTTAGCCTGCAAGATTTCTTGGGAAAAATTTGCTGATAGTCTTATAGTCATTTTATTGTATGTAAAAAGTCTCTTTCTCTTGCTTCTTTCATAATTCTCTGTATTTAACTTTTGACAATTTTATTATAATGTATCTCAGTGTGGGTTTCTTTAGATTTTTCTTGTTTGGCACCATTTGGGCTTAGTAGATCTGCCTATGTATTTTCTTCTGCATATTTAGGAAATATTCAGATGTAATTTATTTGAGTAAACTTTTTGTCTGTTTTCCTCGTTTTCTTCTGGCATGGTCATTATTCCTATTTCAGTCTTCTTGATGGTATCCTATAAAAACTGGGGGATTTTTTAGTGATATATCTTCAAGCTTGATGACTCTCTCTGCTACTTAATCTAGTCTGCAGATTAACCACTTTATTGGTTTGTGTACTTCAGTTATTGTATTCTTTAGCTCTATGACTTCTGCTTGGTATTTCTGTTATGTTTTCTATCTTTTTGTTGAAATCTCACTTTGTTCTAAAATTGTTCTCCTGACATCTGTGATCATCTTTATGACTGTCATTTTAAATTATTTTTCTAGTAACTTACCTCTTCTGGAGATTTAGTTTGTTTTTTATTTGTACTATATTTCCCTTTTTCTTTATTTTCCTTGGCTCTCTGTATTTGTGTCTGCACATTAAATAAAGCAACCGCTTTTCCTGGTCTTCACAGTCTGGTCTTGTGTAGGAGATAAGACTTAACAATGATCCCAGCCAGAGATTCTAGGTGTCTCTCAAACCTTTGTGCTCATTCAGACTGCTGTCTTTGTTCTTAATGGCTCCCAGAAGAATAGATAGAATGTGCCAAATTCCATCAGTGCTCCAAGACTGGAGAGCTTGAAGCCTGTCCCATGGGTATCACCTGAAAAAGTTGGATCACTGGTTGTGTAGCCCAATTCCTTCTCTCATCAGGGAGAAACCGGGAGCCAGAGTTTTCACCTACTTGTTCTGCACTGATCCAGGGAGAGAAGTTGTGACAAAAGCCTGCACACTCATTCAGACTGCATGCCATTTCAGACTATTGCTTTGCTCTCCATTACCCATAGATATCTAGAGAATGCTGGGCTTCATCAGCTCTCAGAGAGAGGGGAATTAATGGTCAGCCCCTTGAATAGCAGCTAGAAAAGTCAGGGTGCTAGAGGTCTAGTCCACCTCCTTCTGAGGGAAATTTGAAGGATTGCTTTTATCACTGGAGAAAGCTGGAGCAGGAGACACAAGAAGAGCTAACACTCAGAAAACCAAATCAGTTCCTAGAGACAGGGAAGTTAGAAGCCAGACCCTTGGGATGCAGCCAGAAAAGTTGGGAGATTAGACATGCAATCTAACTCCTTCTGGGGAGAATTGGAGAAGTGTGCTTTATGGCCTATATTCACTGTTTACTGATCTGGGGGGAAGAGCCATAATGTGCTTGTGTGTCCATTTAAAAACAGTTATTTGTTCTCTGTTGTTCCAGGGGACTAGCAAATGCCAGGCCCTATCAGCTCCCTAGGATAGGCAATTTAGGAGGCAGTCCTTCAGGCTGCAACTATTAAACTTAGGGATCTCCTACCAGGAAGAAGCTGAAGGCTTGATTTTATCACTGAATCAAACCAGGAAGGAGAAGCCAAGGGAAATGCCCACATACCTGGTCAAGTTCCTAGAGGACTTATGATTGCCTGCTCTTTTAGCTCTGAGTTGCAAGCTAGTTACAAGCCAGACCCTTGGACGGCAGCTGGACATGTTAGGTTAGATGTGTAATCTAACCTGTTCCAGGGAGAAGCTGGGAGCTTGCTTTAATTGTTTTAGCTCTGCCCTGAGACAGGGGAAGAGGTGTTGGAATTGCTCAGGTGCCTATTTAAAAATACCTCTTTGTTTTTTCGTGGTCCTGGGGGACTGGCAAATGCAGGGCCCCTTCCACTCCCAGAGACAGGCAAGTTAGGGGCCAATCTTTTCCATAGAAACCATAATAGTTGGGGTGCCAGACATATAATCCAAACCATTGGATCTTCAGAGAAAAGCTGTGAGTTAGGGGTTCTCTCCCAATTTCATAGTACTGTGAGGTGCATGAGGTTTATTGCAAGAGTATGTCAATTTTTTCTACCTGTTTAAATGTGTGCATTTAATTAGTTTCCTTATGCAGAAATCTCTCAGCTAATTTCTAGATTTCTCTCAGAAGAAATTGATCTGTGTGTAGCTGTTTATTTGGTGTGTTTGTAGGTGGAGGAAAAGGTTGGGGCCTCCTGATCTACCATCTTGCTGATGTCTTTTCTATATGCTTGCTTATTGTTGTTTCATTGTGATTTTGAGGGCCTGCAGATAGGACATATATTTCCAGATATCACATTTCACAGTCCTCTATTACTACACATCTTTTAATTTTTAACCATTGATCTAATCCAACTTCTTCACTGTGAAATTAAAAAAAACTAAAGGCAGGGAGATTAAATAATCTATCCAGTGCTACACAGGGAGTGGTGATGGTAGAAAAACATCAGTGTCTTACTTCCCCACCAATGTATGTGGCATATAATGAAGAAATAAAGAGAGCAGAAGCAGGCTGGAGGCCCACACACAGTTGGGGAGGAAGGTAGGGAGGAAGGAATAGACGGACCCTCTTCAGATATTGCTTTATCACCACATTTTTCTCATTGACCTTGGCATATTTGCTTTAATAAGTCTCTGCATCCATCTGTTCTTACTCTCCTTCAAAAGACAAAACTAGCTAAGTCTGAATTTATATTAGGATAATATTTACTAAGAATTTCTAATTTGGAGAAAAGAGGTGACTCAAATTTGAAACAATACTTAAATAAGAACAAGTAACTATAATAATAATGTTTTTTAGGATTTATGTCACTTTGAATAACCTACTTTAGGAGAAAACAATGAAAAAGTGAGGGTCAGAAATTAATTTGTATGAAAAGAAAAAAGTGGTAAAATATTTGATATGGTTAGGCTGTGTCCCCACCCAAATCTCATCTTGAATTGTAATCCCTATAACCCCCACACATCAAGGGTGGGGCCAGCTGGAGGTAATTGAATCATGGGAGTGGTTTCCCCCATACTGTTCTGGTGATGGTGAGTGAGTTCCGATGAGATCTGATAGTTTTATAAGCATCTGGCATTTCCCATCCTGGCACTCATTGTCTCTCCTGCTGCCCTGTGAAGAGGTGCCTTCCACCATGATTGTAAGTTTCCAGAGGCCTCCCCAGCTATGCAGAACTGTGAGTCAATAAACTTTTTTTTTTTTTAATAAATTAGTCAGCCTCAGGAGTTTCTTTATAGCAGCATGAAAATGAACTAATACAATATCAACTTTTTTGATTCAACAAAAGGAGTCCATTATAAAGTCTTACTGCACAGTTCAATATGCTGGCCAGTTGCCACATGGGACATTTTAAATTTTAAGTAATTAAAATTTAATATCTCACACCAGTTAGAATGGCAATCATTAAAAAGTCAGGGAACAGCAGGTGCTGGAGAGGATGTGGAGAAATAGGATCACTTTTACACTGTTGATGGGACGTAAACTAGTTCAACCATTTGGAAGTCAGTGTGGCGATTCCTCAGGGATCTAGAACTAGAAATACCATTTGACCCAGCCGTCCCATTACTGGATATATACCCAAAGGATTATAAATCATGCTGCTATAAAGACACATGCACACGTATGTTTATTGCGGCACTATTCACAATAGCAAAGACTTGGGACCAACCCAAATGTCCAACAATGATAGACTGGATTAAGAAAATGTAGCACACATACACCATGGAATACTATGCAGCCATAAAAAATGATGAGTTCATGTCCTTTGTAGGGACATGGATGAAGCTGGAAGCCATCATTCTCAGCAAACTATCTCAAGGCCAAAAACCAAACACCGCATGTTCTCACTCATAGGTGGGAATTGAACAATGAGAACACATGGACACAGGAAGGGGAACGTCACATACCGGGGCCTGTTGTGGGGTGGGGGGAGGGGGGAGGGCTAGCAATAGGAGATATACCTAACGTAAATGACGAGTTAATGGGTGCAGTCCACCAACATGGCACATGTATACATATGTAACAAACCTGCACATTGTGCACATGTACCCTAAAACTTAAAGTATAATAAAAAAAAAACCATGAAGAAAAAATATGGCCTTAATGAAATGATGAAATAACAGAAAAAAGAAAAAAATTTAATAATATTTAAAATTTTATTTTTCCAACACACTGGCCACATTTTAAATGCTCAATAGCTACATATAAGCAGATGCTATCATATCAGACAGAGCTGAAATGAAGGAACAATCTATTGCAGTGAGCAAACCTAAGGAAGACAAAATTTAATTGCTTTTTCTTAGCATTGTTAATTCAGGTGTCTAAGGACTTTCTTATTCTTTTAGCTGCCTATATACTATGAGAGAGAGCAAATAACCAACTGTTCCAAAAGTTTTATTCTATTAACCCTGCTGTTCTTTTGGGTTTTGTGACACATATAGTTTCCCCTATGTATTTTAACAGCCCGTGTTCATTTTTGATAAGTAACATATAAACCCACTTTTCTTTTTTATTTTTATCTTCTTAACTAGTGTGCTGAGAATTTGTATGTATTTTTAAAACATTGACACTCATTTTGCTGAAATGTGCCTTTGCTTTAGGTTATTTTTATTTCTTGCTATTCTTTTCAGCATAGGCTTGGCCTGCATAAATTTAATTACAAAATTTCTTCTGTATGTTCATTTTGCAATCTTCAAAATATCTAAAATACAAGCTTTATTTTTGCAATGCTTCCTGAAGTTATTCCAAATTAAGAAAATTCAACTTATTTCTAATTTTTCATAGTCTTCTCTCATTCAGTTGATGACATTGTCCTGTCTTGTCAAAGGTGTGAGAATAATCCATTCCATCAAGGAAAGACATTTAATCTTATTTCTTCACACTACAGTGTACAGTGATTGGCAGACTTGGTATAAATTATTAGAATCTCTTCTATTTTAATGAATACCTTTTCTTGTTTGTCCTTCTGGGATTAAGGATTTGCTAAAGTAAGCATTGTCAAGCTTCCTGCAAATAATGTGTTGAAAAATATTTTTATTAATAAATTCATGTGAAATTTATAATTTAATAAATTATATGTTTCAAAAATACAAAATATTTGATCTTCACCCTCAAATTTAAGAACAGTTCTATGTTACCTGATGTGCAGCAAATCTGGAAGTTTGTGAGGAATTCTGGCATGACACTGATATCATAAACCTGCATTTTCATTTACAGTGAGTCAATTGGAATTATAGTCTCAACCTAGAGACAGTATTTAAAAGTTCAATGTTATTAATTGTTTTAACTGACTGACTTATAGAAAAAGTGACAATCCAAATTCCTTACTGGCAAAATTATATACATTATTAAACCAAAATATCTGCTAAATCTTAATTAAATATTTAACATCTTTTTCTGAGAACAAATATGAATCAAATTTTAAACTTCCAGAGTTAAGTTTCTGATCTTCCAAGTGGACCTTAATGAGTCAGTTTCCATCACAATGACTCATTTTCTCTTTATCAAAAATATGTATAAGTACTCACACAATTTATACCTCGAAATGTGAAAGGACTTTAAAAGCTAACAATATAATAATCTATTAAAGTACTCTGTGTACTAAAATAAATGACCATTGATGACACACTTTTGGCCTGAAACAATTACTGAATTTTTAAAATTGTTGTGGGCACATAGTAGGTGTATATATTTAGGGGTACATGAGATGTTTTAATATAGGCATATGATGTATAATAATCACATCATGAAGAATGGGGCACCCATCCCCTTAAGCATTTACCCTTTTAGTTACTAACAATCCAGTTATATTCTTTAAGTTATTTAAAAATATACAGTTATGATATTAATGGCTATAGTCACCATATTGTACTACCAAATAGGAGGTCTTACTCATTCTTTCTAATTTTTTCTTTTTTTGGTAGCCATTAACCATTCCCACCTCCGTGAACCCCATCCCACCACTACCCTTCCCAGCTTCTGGTAATCATCTTTCTACTTTCTATGTCCATGAGTTCAATTGTTTCAATTTTTATATCACACAAATAAATGAGACCATGCGATGTTTGTCTTTTGCGCTTGGCTTATTGCACTTAAAATAATAATCTCCAGTTCCATCCATGTTGTTGCAAATGACTGAATCTCATTCTTTTTATGGCTGAAGAGTATTTCGTTGTGTATATGTACCACATTTTCTTTATTGATTCATCTGTTGATGGACAGTTAGGTTGCTTCCAAATCTAAACTATTGTAAACAATGCTGCAACAAATATAGGAATGCAGATATCTCTTCAATATACTGATTTCCTCTCTTTGGGATATATATCCAGGCAGTGGGATTGCTGAATCATATTGTAGTTCAATATTTAGTTTTTTGAGAAACCTGGAAATTGTTCTCCATAGTGGTTGTACTAATTTACATTTCCATCAAAGTGTAGAAATGTTCCCTTTACTCCATATCCTCGCCAGTGTTTGTTATTGCCTGTGTTTTGGATATGGCCATTTTAACTGAGGTGAGATGATATCTTGTTGTAATTTTGATTTGCATTTCTCTGATGATGATGATATTGAGCACCTTTTCATATGCCTGCTTACCATTTGTATGTCTTATTTTGAGAAATGTCTATTCAAATCCTTTGCCAATTTCTTGATCATATTATTAGATTTTTTTACTGTAGAGTTCTTTGAGCTCCTTGTATATTCTGGTTAGTAATCACTTGTCAGCTGGGTAATTATTGAATTTTATTTAACAAACAGCATAAGTGTTTCCAAACTATTCTAAATAAAAAGTACACTTTAGATTTTAAAGTGAGGCAATATTTTACAAAAACTCTAATTCATGAGTCATTGTTTTATAAAATCATTCTTCAACTTTGTACCTAATTAATCAAATGATAGGCACTATGCCGTTTATTCTTTTGAGTATTTCCTTGCTAACAGATCTGGTGACCCAAAGGAGACATAAAGGAGAAAATTTTAGTCTAGTAATTTGGAAACAAAGCTTCCTGGGACTAATGATAATAAATGGAGTGTGAGAAGCTACCCTACCCTTTAAGGAGCATCAAGGTTAGGAGTGTGAGAATGGAGGTGGGGAAACAGATAAGAACCACATTCCCAGATCCTAACTGATGATACTATCAAGCAAACCAGCAGGGCAAAACACATTTTGAAAGCTTAAAGAACTATTTTACCATCAACTCCAGGTCATTTAAAGCTAGACTTAATCACTGACTGCAAGTGTAACTAACATAACTAGGCTAACGTCTCCCGATATTTCCAAAGATTCCTTGAATTGCTATGAAGAATGAAAATTGGGAAACATAATTTTTCAAGATAGCATTTTAAAATATCTATACACTGGTCATAAGAGAGAGCCCTCTGAGCTTTGATGATTTTCAGAAGATCTGTAAAGTTGGAGGGTACAATGCTTGAATTTGTTAGCGAAATTCCAATTTGCTTTCAGAGTTAGGGTTGGCTACCTGCTCTGCACACCATGGTCCATTTTGCTGTACAGTTTCTCATGTTTATGAGATGAAGTTACAATTTTTATATCAAATATAATCAATATTTTTTCCTATGAAATGCACATATATATTCTTATGAAAATCCTAAATTGTTATCTAAAATAATGAGAATGTTTTTCTTTATTTTAAAGCAGGGTTTGCTAAACTTTGTAAAGAGGCAGATGATAAATATTTTAGACTTTTTGGGCCATATTTTATCTTTATCCATGTCTCTTCTCTTTGTCTTTTTTTTCCTCTTTTCCTCCTCCTCCTGTTTTTTTTCTTTAACTTTAAAAATCTAGAAACCATTCTCTGCCAATCTCTATTTTAAAGGTTCGGTAAAGGCCTCAGTATGACTGGCTGACTGTCTTCTGTCTACAAATATTTTCAATTCTTATCTCTTAAGAGTTTTAACGGATTCTGTATCCAATTAGTAAAATGTATGCATTTGTATAGCCACTAGGTAGACTCTGATTTACGGCATTTCATGTATATTTAAGCGTGGTATGTATATATGTATATATATGTGTGTGTGTGTGTATGTATATGTGTGTGTATGTGTGTGTGTGTGTGTTTATCAAGGATAAATGTCAGTCCATGAATTCAGCTTTACCAGAAATATAACACTGAAGTAATGTCATTTATAGTACATTTTATCTGGGACATGAAAATTATTTTGAAGAACTTGTACAATGTCACAGGACATGGGCAAGACTTTAGCTCTATTAGGGAAAAAGAAAGCTCATAAGGTGAAGTTCAGAAAAACAGAGTTCCATCAAAACTCCAGCCTGTTGTTTTTCATAGGGAGCCAGTCAGACCTAGATCAAGCATGGATTTTGTTCCAAGATTTAGAGCCCTTCATTTTTGCTCTTTTCTCTTTCACAATGCAAGCATAATAACAACCATGTTAGTGCAAGAATGATCAGATTGCCACTGCCAGGGTTTTTATTACCAGGTATTTATAGTAGTTCTCTGGAAAAGCTAGTTGCTCTCTATTTGATAAATTTGGGGGAAATGGGAGGTTATTGGATGAAGTGGCACCTCTTCCAGTAGGTGAACGTCATAGGTTCCATGGGAAGCTGAGCCGAAGTGCCTACACCTTTATATGGGAAAAAGGAAAGCATCACTCCCAGGTCCCTCCTCAATCATTTTACAGAAAACATGAACTGAGTGCCTAGGGTCATTGCCAGAAAATTTTACTTATTGCATAACAAGCTTTTTCTTTAAATCTAGTGAAATGGGATTTTGAGCAGCTTCAGATGCTGACAAGTTATTCTCAGTTTTCACTGAAGCTTCCCTTAGGGTTATGCCAAAGTGTCAGGATATTAGGCAGCACTGAAAGTCAAGCAGGCTCTTTGGTGGGCAGTTATCAGTAGTTGAAGATAAAGTATCTATTATCACAGTCCAAATTTTGGTGGCAGTGTACCCTACCTGGTTTTTGAGACTATGGTTTATCTCAGGGTTCATCCCCCTTGCTTTATTCTGTCATCTTCTCTGAGTTCTTTCTAATTGCCCAACGCGCTATGATAGAGTAGAACGTGGTCTTCCCCAATCATGAACACTGGTCCCTGAAAACATTCTCTTGCTTCCTTTTTCAAGGCATATTTTCTCATTACATGTTATTTGCATTCCCATACACACCAGGTGTGATCTTTTTCATGAGTTTAGGCTTTTATGAAATTAAAATGTATCTTTTTGTAAAATCAACCCTGCAAAATCATCCATAAGGCAAGTAAATGCAGAAGACAGAGCTATCCAGGAAAAACATTTTCGCTTATCTCAATAAGATATCCTACCACTCATGGAAGCAAGTACCAAGAAGGTCTGAATTGAGAACTCCATCCTGTACAGAAGCAACTGACCTTTCTTTTCCAAAGAAAATACAACAATACATAACTATGTTATGTAATAAAGATGTAAAGGTAGAGATAAGAACAGTGTAATAAAAATGGTTATGGATAGCTAAAATCAGTTCTGTTCCCAGGTGTGGTTACCTTAAATTAGTTTCATAGCTTGTCCTGGGAATTCAGACCTGAGAAAAATGCAGTTTTGAGTTTCACATAGCCATCTAGCAGATGACTGGAATCCAATCTGTTTATAACATCAGGGCATCCAGTCAACATATGGGTAGGTAAACAAAAGCACAGAAAAATCTTTTATTTACTTTTCCTGCTTGTGAAGCTGTTTCTGTTAAGAAATGTATCGTTCAAATGCCATAATTCCTGTGGAGAATGATATCACATTAAGTACTCAGGTATAGAAAAGTATGTTCAGAGCAAGGAAATGAGGGAAGGAGAAAAACAGAAGAGAAGGAGGAAGGAAGAATATAACTAAAAATCAAATAACCACACCTAATTAAGTGATTACATCCAAACAGACAACAAATTGTTTCTGTAAATATAGAGGTCTTTTATATAGAATCTTTTTTTAAAAAATTAAAAATATAAAAGGAGGGTGGTAAATTTCTGAAAACACTTTGTTTCCAAAAGAATAATCAGGGAAGCAAAACTTAAAATAATTATTTTATTTATTTTTCACTCAATTTAAAATAGGTAATATACTATAATAAATAGGTATAGTATGTGACTTAAGGATAGTGAGACATTTGAGTAGAAACATCACTAAAAGAAAAAAATAGTTAATCATAAGTTAAAATAGTAATCATTTGCATGTTTTCTGTAGTCACAGTTTTTTTTTTTCTTTTCAATGTTTATGCTATTGATAAAACAATAAAAATTGACACACAAATATAAAGGTCTAAACCTTCTTAGCTATTCCATTTTCATGAGCTAAATTCTGTTCTTGGATGAGTTTTAAATGTTCTTTTTCAAATCAGTAGGGTTGATGAATGCCCAGCCAAAGACTTGGCCCCTTGATTCTACGGTAAAGCAGATGTCCATGTTAGACATCAAGAAAAATAACGTTGGTTGGGAATATTGTAACATTTGTATAAATTATATGGGTTAAACATACTGGAAAAAATGAGGCATATAATTTATGTACAGTGTGTTTATTGTAAAATCAGACTATGCATATTTATAGGCAGTTAAAAATAAATAATAGCAGAAAAGAAAAAGAATTGAAGAGTCATCGGTTAGTGGCATATGTGTGAAGGCCTTATTGGAAGCCAAGACAATGAAATTAGTTGATTTTAAAATAGTAACAGAAAATATTTTTGTACCAGTAAAATTTAGCTGCAGTTGATAATTATTAAAATTTTTTTTCAAATATTGATAATTATTGATAATTATTGAAATTTATGAAATGATGTTTCTAAACATTTATTATTCTGTGCTAGAGCTCCTACTAGAATAAAAATGCTACTGGTAGAAGAAGGAAAAAAGAGTTTTAAAGATATTTAAAGGTCATATCACAGCCTCTTATATAAATTAATCTCTACCAGAATCTAATTACCATATAGCAAAATATATTCTATTTATTCCTTTATCTTATTCTGCTATTGTCAGAAATAGAGAGCAGCTGATTAGTATGGACTGATTAATGCTAATCAAGTAAAAATACTTGAATTTAAGCACTTAAATGTTTTTGTACCTTGTTTTTACATGCTGAGATATATTTTAATAATATAATGATTAATGTATAATGTGAGCCATTTGGTATAATTAACTTTGAAAATTTCCAAATAAACAGATTTACAAAGCAAAAAAATAAGAGGATTTATCTAGTAGGATGGTAAATTAAAAAATTAACTGAAATTGACAAAAGAAAAAAGCATAATCATAGAAAAGAAAATGTAACTAGGGAAAATATTTGGGTTTTATTCTTACTACAAATCAAAGGAATGTAAATTTAAAAGTTACTCTTTAGGCCTATTGGATGTGTCATATCCCTTCTTGTTTTGTCAGTCTCAGCTGGCTTGTGTCTATTGAAATAAACGCTTTCATAATTTACTGATAGGAAGGCTATACACTAATAAAACTCTTTTGCAATGTAATATCATTTTCCAGAGACCTAAAAATGTTCATCGTTGTTAATTCTATAATTCTGTCTCCAGCAGCTAATTAAAAAAAAATTTATCTATAAGAGAAGAAGATGATGAAGAAACCACAGCAGCATTTTGTCAAACTATCTGGGGTCCCTCTACTGAAGTCTAATATCTAGCCAGCTTCTGTGTGTGTTGCTCCATAATGCAATAAGTCATAGAGGATCTATACCTGGTATTGTTCCTGTTGCCATGAGTTTTTCCCAGGAAATGCTATTTCAGGGGGCTTGGTGAACATGTTCTTAGGTCACCTGAACCTCGACAGTTGATACAGCAAGCAGAGTTTCTCTTTTAGCACCAAGAGGGTCTTATAAACGTTTACCTACATAACAAACCTGCACATGTACCCCTGAACTTAAAATAAAAGTTAATAAAAATCAAACAATTTGTTAAGAATTGAAAAAAAAAAGGCTTTGAGGTGATGGATGTGTTAATTAGATTGATTTAATTATCTTATATTGTACTTATAAATCATAACACCATACATATATGCTACTATAATTAAAACATAAAAAACATACAACTATAATTTGTCAATTTACAATTTAAAAATAACCAAAGACAGAACTTCTCGAATGATGGCTTAAGTAGCTCAGTAAATCCTCTCTCAAAAAAGCAACAATTAAAAAAAATTGTCACAAGCAACCATTTCAGGACTCTGGATATTGATCAAAAGCATAGTTGTAACTGAAAAGCATTTATTTAAGAATATCTACTAAACTTCATGTACTAACTATGAGATTTTGCGGGATTTTAGCATAGTGCTGTTCCCATTTGCCTCCACATTCACCCTACCTCTGTCAAGTGCAACAAAATGTACCCTACAGGGTAGGGCAAGCCCTTAATATTAGAACATTACTGAAGAGGGAGTGGATATGATTGTAGGCAAAGCATAGAAAAACCTAGGTGTTGTCAGAGCCAGTAGCAATTTCAGCAGCAAATGAACAGAGAAAGCCAATATTGTAGGCACTCTGACACTGAAAACCACAAATTGGTAGACCATCTAGACATTTAACCAGGTTATCTGGAAAAGGAGGCCAACAAAGTGGGATTTGATACTTCCCAAATATCTCTAGTGGTCTGGAAAACTATATGGCATACCTAGTAGAGAATGGAGAGGGCCCTAGCTATCCATACATCCCTGGATAAATGTGATACACTCTGCATTTGCTTGTGAAATATGAAAGAATTCAGTGCAATGTAAAAAATTGGGAAGACTTGCAAAGCTTGAACTCTAATTGTGCTCCTCAATTTGCATACAGATTCATCAGCAAACAGTGCATGCCTGAATATATCGGGATACATATTTAATACTACTAATAATCCAGGTATTGAACACTGAGCTATGCTGACAGAGGAGTAACTCCTGAGAATGTAGGCTTAAAACTAAAACTAAGAATAAAAAAAAATCGAACAGAGACTTCAGATGCTACACAACATCACAGAGAATTAGTCTAGGCAGTTTAGCATAAACAAACTGAAATAGAAAACAGCACAACAATCTCCCTGAGCAATGAGAATCTAGAGTTGCTGCAATATTTTATATCAAAGTTTCAGTTTTCAAAAAATAATCATAAGACCTATTACAAAGAAGTATATCCTATACCAAGGGAAAAGAGCAAATATAGAAACTGTCTCTGAGTGAACCCAATTGTTAGATTTAGCAAAGATTTCAAAGAAGCTTTTATAAATATGTTCAAGAACTAAAGAAAGTCATTTTTAAGTAATTAAATGAAAGTATGAAAACGAGACATCAAATAGAAAGTCCCAATAAAGGAGTATAAATCATAAAACAAAGTCAAATGCAAACTCAGGAGTACTTTGAATCCAGGAGCTTGAGACAAGCCTGGGCAACTAAGAGAGACTCTGTGTTATAACATTGCAAGAAGGCGCTCACCAGATGTCAGTACCATGCTCTTGGACTTCCCAGCTTCCAGAACTGTAAGAAATAAACCTCTTTTCCTTATTAATTACCCAGTCTCAAGTACTCAGTTACAGCAACAGAAAACAGACTAAGACAAGCACCCTGATCATGGTGCCCCTGAGCCTTCTGACATACTCTATTGAGCAACTCTATCAAATATCCACTAATGAAACTAACTGATATTAATGGACTCTAGGATCCGTAATTGAATAAGCCATGGAGAACTGTTCTTCCTCTTTTTCCAGGTTCCCTGTGCCTCCAGGCTCTCTAGTCATTGAAAGAGGTATTGGAGCAATACTGCATGTCTTGATTAGCACTTTCTTGATCATTGCATTATAGTCATACTATCAGCCATAGTCAACTCCACACAAAGTTTATACTCACCAGAAGGGAGAATAGCCAATGACTTTTTTTTTTCTCCTGGGAGGGATAAAACACCCCTCCCAGGCTGCTTTTTTTTTCAGCCTAATGTTTAAGGCAATCAGTTCCAATGGAATGCTGAGGTGACAGATCAATCTACAGGTCTGCCATGGCAAATAAATTAAAACAGGGCTTTGGCCCATTCCTCTGGTATTCCCACAACCAAGAAGGCTAAAGTTGCAGAAAAGACTGGGGGCCAATTTTTTTTTAAAGCTTTACATTGCTGTATCTATACAGATTGGACCTCCGTCCCCTGATGAAGGCAGGGGTAGGGATAACACAAAAACACATGCTGAGGTGGCAGAACATGGCAGGAGTTGGGATTCATTGTGACACAAAGGACTGGTATCTACTACCCCTCTTCCTTCCCCTCCAGTGAGAGATGAACAAGAAGCCTTGGGCTGTGTCAGTTCATAAATTGTTGTCCATGTAAATCTCATCATGATAAGTAAGAAAACAAATACAGTATTGAACATATAATATTTGTTTTGACTGTCCATGTCTCCCTTGCTGTTTTGTTCTCTAGGTTCTGATATAAAACAATAAAAGTAATATAAGTGAAAACTGAGATCATTGTCCAATAGAATCTCCAGACGGTTTATTTACCACATGTAATTCCCCATACCATGGAAATCTGACAGAACTCCAGACCAAGATCTCCTCAGAAATAGGAGGTTTGACATAGGTTATATAGGTTCCAATCTTGAGATAATTTACCAAGTGTACTCCTAGCAATTCCAATAGGAGGTTTGACATAGGTTATATAGGTTCCAATCTTGAGATAATTTATGAAGTGTACTCCCAGCAGATCTATGTTAATATTTTAGCCACTTTCACACAAATGACAAAGAAGAGAAGGGTTTGAGCACTCACAGATGATCAGGAGCGAGTACTAGCAATCTTCATCTTTTGTCCTAGCAGTTCTCAGATCCCATCTAGCCCCTCTGAACTCTTGGTATCTTAGGATTTTCCAAATGTGTACTTTAATCTCAAGTATCTCAAAAATTTAAGTTGTAGATTTTTTATACTATTGAGTAGAAAACAGAATTTTTCAACTTTCCCACTGTAAGAGTTCTTTTTGTAGAGACTTCATCGTATTCTAGTTCTGAAAGGATATTAATCTGAAATGTTTTTATTCAACTAGAAAGTGTAAAAGAAAAGATACATAGACCAATGGAACAGAACAGAGGCCTCAGAAATAACGCCACATCTACAACCATCTGATTTTTGACAAACCTGACAAAAAGAAGCAATGGGGAAAGGATTCCCTATTTAATAAATGGTGTTGGGAAAACTGGCTAGCCATATGCAGAAAACTGAAACTGGACCCATTCCTTAAACCTTATATGAAAAATAACTCAAGATGGATAAAGGACTTAAGACCCCAAACTATAAAAACCCTAGAAGAAAACCTAGGCAATACCATTCAGGACATAGGCATGGGCAACGACTTCATGACTAAAACACCAAAAGCAATGGCAACAAAAGCCAAAATTGGCAAATGAGATCTAATTAAACTAAAGAGCTTCTGCAGAGCAAAAGAAACTATCATCTGAGTGAACAGGCAACCTACAGAATGGGAGAAAATTTTTGCAATCTACCCATCTGACAAAGGTCTAATATCCAGAATCTGTAAGGAACTTAAATTTACAAGAAAAAAAGCAACCCCATCAAAAAGTGGGTGAAGGATATGAAAAGACATTTCTCAAGAGGACATTTATGTAGACAACAAACATAATGAAAAAAAAGCTCATCATCACTGGTCATTAGAGAAATGCAAATCAAAACCCCAAGGAGATACCACCTCACACCAGTTAGAATGGTGACCATTAAAAAATCAGGAAACAACAGATGCTGGAGAGGTTGTGGAGAAATAGGAATGCTTTTACACTGTTGGTGGGACTGTAAATTAGTTCAACCATTGTGGAAAACAGTGTGGAGATTCCTCAAGGATCTAGAACCAGTAATACCATTTGACCTAGCAATCCCATTATTGGGTATATACCCAAAGGATTATAAATCATTCTATAAAGACACATGCACACGTATGTTTATTGCAGCACTATTCACAATAGCAAAGACTTGGAACCAACCCAAATGCCCATCAATGATAGAATGGATAAAGAAAATGTGACACATATATACCATGAAATATTATGCAGCCATAAAAAAGGATGAGTTCATGTCCTTTGCAGGGACAGGGATGAAGCTGGAAACCATCATTCTCAGCAAACTAACAGGGAAACAGAAAACCAAACAGCTCATGTTCTCACTCATAAGTGGGAGTTGAACAATGAGAGCACATGGACACAGGGAGGGGAACATCACACACTGGGGCCTGTCAGGGGGTGGGGTACTAGGGGAGGAATCATTAGGAGAAATACCTAATGTAGATGATGGATTGATGGGTGCAGCAAACCACCATGGCATGTGTATACCTATGTAAAAAACCTGCACATTCTGCACATGTACCCCAAAGCTTAAAGTATAATACAAAAAGAAAGGAAAATATAAGACTTATAAGATTCAAAAGAAAAAACTAAATCTGTGCAGTAGCAGCGAAAACTCTGAAGGAGAACCTTGGGGACAATACATTCACTCTTACTCTACCTATTAGATTAGAATGAGTGATCTTTGTAAGTCACTTGATTCTATAGACACACCTGAAGAAAGCGGGTATTCTTATTTCTCACGGGTTTTGTATGAAGAATAAAAAAGTCAAAATGAAAAAAAAAATGTAAAACCATTATTCAAATGTACTCTGGTACTCAATGAGGGAGGAAAGTTTAACATTTTCTGCAGCCTGGAATATCTCTGGTAAGTGTAGTTAATATTTAAGCTCTCTATAATTAAACATAATATAACTCAAACATATAATGAACCTTTGGGTGGGCAGAAAGTAACTACATAAAAATATCAAGACAAATATGCATAGAAAATAATTAATGGATTAGATGTAACAAAAGTGTTAACAGTAATTGCTTTTGTGTGGTCAGAATATAGGCATTTTTTACATTGTATTTCTTTGAATTTTCTAAGTTTTCTACAGTAAGCACACCATATTATTAAGAAATATATTTTGGACCTGATAAACCATATTTTACAAAGTTTTTATTTTCCACATAGATCATTCTGTGCAATAAAAAGCATTCCAGAAAGTTTGACAAGTAATGAAAGCTCTAGGAGTCACTTCACAAATCTTAACCTACATGATGTTATTTCTACCTTGTTTATTGTATTTAGAAAATACATTACACAGTAATACTTCAACTTTCAACTTTGTAAACATTGTATGAAGTTTCCCTAGTTGTTTTGTGTTTTGTTTTTACTGCTTGTTTTTGGCAGAAATCTCACCTCATGTTATTTTTGGAGTACAGATTCATTTAACAACCTGTACTTATCCTGTGTTTAATTCTTTCATGTGTAGGGCGTCTCTGGAAGGCATAATTCTACTGTGGAGGAAAAAAATAACCTATTTTGAGGCAGAGAGAGAGAAAAAAGAACGTGAAAATATGCTCACTTGGTAGGAGTATGCAGTGGGGAACACCTGCAGCTCGTTTGTAGCATATGTGTGTTCTGATTGCTTGGGAATTCCCTGAGTCCATTAGAAGCAATTTCACAACACTGGGGCTGTCCTGCTCACTTCTAGGTCGCTAGTGTGATCGTTTTATCTTTATTGTTCTATATAGTTACAATACACTTCTTCACCAAGAACAAGATTTAGTCCGTGCTTTGGATTTATCAGGTGCAGTGAGCCTAGTAGAGTGTCTGACATAGCAGGAGCTCACTGGTTATTAGAATGATGGAATTTTAAATAGTTTAACATTAAGGCACTACATTTTGGTGATAGAACTGAAAATCTTGCTATGTAAAAAATGGAGCCCAAATTCTAATTGAGGAGCTAGGTAAGCACAACACTTATGGTAAACACTGTGAAGACATAGGTCAGCTATGTTGTGATAGGAGAATACATGTCATGCTACAGGCACGCATACAAACTAATTTACTACAGTCTGTCTCACGAGAGCATGCTTCCCAGGTGAGGTGATGCCTCAGCCAAACTGAAGGGTAAGTCAGAGTTGGCTAGGAAGGAAAGGGAGAAAGCATTAAGGCAAAGGGAATAACATGCATAAAGGATTCCCACTTTAATGCCCCATGACTCCAAACTTGTAATCTTCTCCTAACAACAATAACTTCCATTTATACCAAATTCCATTTCTTCAAGGCACTGATTCAGCTACAAAATGGCCATTAAGTTAGACATAAACATAATGACCTGTATCTCCCCACCAGCCCCTCAACCAAATCCTATGAGGTAAAAATGTTTAATTCAATTTCACAGATGATGAAACTGAAATTAGAAAAATGTCAGAAAGCACTCGTATTATACAAATCCCCTTTTGGAATTGTTCTGAGAACCTTAGAGGTTTACTTCTAAAATATTTGTAGTAGTTAACTAATATTCATTACTAATATTCATTTTTCAAAATTGAATTTTCTTGAACTATTTAAGATCATTTGCAAAGAATATTCTTTTTTTTTTTTTTTTTTTTTTTTTTTTTTTAATATGGAGTCTCGCTCTGTCGCCCAGGCTGGAGTGCAGTGGTGCAGTCTCAGCTCACTGCAAGCTCCTTCTCCTGGGTTCATGCCATTCTCCTGCCTCAGCCTCCTGAGTAGCTGGGACTACAGGCGCCCACCACCACGCCCGGCTAAATTTTGTTGTATTTTTAGTAGAGACAGGCTTTCACCCTGTTAGCCAGGATAATCTTGATCTCCTGACTTCGTGATCTGCCTGCCTCAGCCTCCCAAAGTGCTGGGATTACAGGTGTGAGCCACTGTGCCCGGCCACAAAGAATATTCTTTATACTCAGTTTGATACCTTCAGTATCTCAAGAACAAAGTAAATTTAGTTTGAAAAATTATTAAATTTAAAAATATAACAAAAGAAAACATACAGAGATGAGGAAGAAATAAAAGCATTTTGAAGTAAACTTATTTTATGTATTTGTATAATTTAGAAAAATTATCAACACATTGTATGTGGTACTGCTGCATAAAAATTATGTTTAAAGCAGCTGTGCTGAGACTAACACACAAATTAGCATCATGTATATATATTTAATAGTGTCCCTGTAAATCTGAAATTATATGTAAATAAAGTATCAAAATGTATATATATAGAAAAAGAGAAAATTATAATTTTTTGTTTTAATTCTGCTCCAAGAAAAGAAGTCGTAGCTTTTGTTTTCTCAACTTTTCATTAATTAAACATCAATATATCAAAATTTACTTTTGTAAAAATTTTCTTATTGCCTTATGATATCTGAAAGGAACTTTCATTATTTAATTAATTCTGTTTTAACCAAATAGTGAAGACGTTAATTCAAATGACCAGTTGCCCATTTATAATTATGCAAAGGCTACATTAATGAGTTACTTAATCAGGGATGATATAGAGCAGTGTAGGAGTCACCCTGATTCTCCCAGAAGTTTCTAAATATGTACAATTCTCATTGAGAAACTCCTAAAGAGTAAAAGAGCAACCCCAAAGTCTTGGAAAAGTAAATTAAAATACTCCTATGGAAATTGCTGAATGTTTTTGAGATTGTATGCCCTATTTTAAGCCTGATGTAATTTTGGCATTTTCTGCTACATACTTTGGCGACTGACACACTGTATGAAATCAGGCTCTTCTATTCTCACATATATTGCCCCAAGAAACACCTTTAAAATTGATGTATCAAATTAACTCAAACTTTAATTCTTCCTCTTCAAACTTCCCTGTTAGCTATTATGAAACTTGGGTCCAGTTTTCTTAGGACATTTCTGTTGGCCCTGTACCCCTTTCACTCTCCCATCTGCCACAGAATGAATAGTGTCCCTGCTTATAAGCCACTGAGGAAGAGGAAGCAACATAAAGGCTCTAGAAATGCAGTGATGAGAGGTCTCCTACTTCATTGTTACCATAGTCTTCTAGATACCAGTTTCTGACTGGTCACTCTAAAGGGAAAAGCAGAGATGCCAAAATAAATCTTCCTAATCTCATCAGTGGAGGTCATAGGAAACTCCCAGAGGCTTGGTCACGTCCAGTTTCTCCTTTCTTAGGGATGACTAAATAAATCTTCCTAATCTCATCAGTGGAGGTCATAGGAAACTCCTAGAGGCTTGGCCACGTCCAGTTTCTCCTTTCTTAGGGATGACTAAATAAATCTTCCTAATCTCATCAGTGGAGGTCACAGGAAACTCCCAGAGGCTTGGCCACGTCCAGTTTCTCCTTTCTTAGGGATGACTAAAGTCAGAGTTGCACCAAATTTTTAAAGAGAGGAGGAATGAAAACAGGACAAGGCTGCACAGAACCTGAGTAATTATTATATTATAAAACACCACAGGGCTGCCTCAGTCATGGAGAGAACTTTATTACTTATTCACATTATGCATACCTGATGTTCTGTTTGGTGATGGTATTTCAGTAATCCACTTGTGGGCCTCATATCTTTGCAAATTTTTATTTTTAATAGTATTTTAATCTATTTTAAACAGATTACCAATAAAATTACCCAGTTTTCCATAAATTTTATTTTCCTCATTCTCCCAAGATGCATCCCACATTTACACCATGGATCTGTATATGTTTCTGCAAAATACTGCATATCCCTTGGGATACGTATGTCCCAGATTTATAAGCATGAATCAAGTTAACCCAATTTTGAAGGAGATTTTTCAAATATTTACACATTGATATCTATGACCCCTGTGCTGTTTTCATCCTGCTCTCAGCTTAGCTCCGGTTTTCTTTCTCAGTTAAAATGTGTATTTTTGTTTGTTTGTTTGTTTTTCTGGGAGGGAAAAAGACTTCTTTCCAGAAGCAGTAGGACTAATTTAGTAGAAGCCAAAACATAACATGAAACTTTCCATCCATTCCCATTATAGGACATGGAAATAGCTGGGAAATGAAAATAAACAGATATACATCTGGTCACCTTGTGTTTTCTCATCAGTTGAACCAGTTTGTGAAAGATCTATTCCCTTTGCACTGTCAAATTGAAGGACATTTCCTATATGGTTTGACCTCTGCCTCATTATCTGCATGTAAAAGTTGAAGGCCTTAAAGCAAGCTGATTGCTGTTGCTTTTTTTCAAAGTACCTGTGCATATTTAGGTGGGTGAATATTTGACCATTGTTTAAGAAATGGGCAAAACCAATAGACAGTTTGCAGGTAGTAGTGTCAGTCAATTCTCTGAAAACACACACAAAATTAAATAAAGGGGCCAGTTTTGTGCTATTTTTGGCATAATGTAACTAGATTAGGTGATAGTAGGAAAGAGAAGTAAGAGTAGGAGGAGCTGCTTTAGTGAATAAGTGTGGACAGAATTAGCACAAAAAATGAAGTAGCGCATGAAGCCTTAAATAATAAATGAATCATCTTTGAAACCAAAATTGCCCTTCTTAAACTAAAGCTAGAACATGGAATGGTTTTGGTGGGCATAGTTCAAAAGAAGGGAGTTGTGAGCAGATTTAGTTGTGGGTCTTTTGTTTTGAGTTATGTTGTTTTGCTTTTTGTAAACTGATCTTCCCAGAAGTCTGTGTTATATATACTTTAAGTTATGGGATATATGTACAGAACATGCAGGTTTGTTATATAGGTATACATGTGCCATGGTGGTTTGCTGCACCCATCAACCCATCATCTACATTAGGTATTTCTCCTAATGAAATCCCCCCACTAGCCCCTCAACCCCCAACAGGCCCCGGTGTGTGATGTTCCCCTCCCTGTGTCCATGTGCTCTCATTGTTCACCTCCCACCTACCAGTGAGAACATGTGGTGTTTGATTTTCTGTTCCTGTGTTAGTTTGCTGAGAATGATGTTTTCCGGCTTCATGTGCCTGCAGAGGACATGAACTCATCCTTTTTTATGGCTGCATAGTATTCCATGGTGTATATGTGCCACATTTTCTTTATCTAGTCTATCATTGATGGGCATTTGGGTTAGTTCAAGTCTTTGCTATTGTGAATAGTGCTGCAATCAAAAAATGTGTGCATGTTTCTTTATAGTGGAATGATTTATAATCCTTTGGGTATATACCCAGTAATGGGATTGCTGAGTCAAATGGTATTTCTGGTTTTAGATCCTTGAGGAATCACCACACTGTCTTCCACAATGGTTGAACTAATTTACAGTCCCACCAACAGTGTAAAAGCGTTCCTATTTCTCCACATCCTCTCCAGCATCTGTTGTTTCCTGATTTTTTAATGATCTCCATTCTAACTGACATGAGGTGGTATCCCATTGTGGTTTTGAATTGCATTTCTCTAATGACCAGTGATGATGAGCTTTTTTTCATATGTTTTCTGGCCATATAAATGTCTTCTTTTCAGAAGTGTCTGTTCATATCTTTTATCCACTTTTTGATGAGGTTGTTTTTTTCTTGTAAATTTGTTTCTTTGTAGGTTCTGGATATTAGCCCTTTGTCTAATGGATAGATTGCAAAAATTTTCTCGCATTCTGTAGGTTGCCTGTTCACTCTGATGATATTTTCTTTTGCTGTGCAGAACCTCTTTACCTAGGAATACAACTTAAAAGGGATATGACGGATCTCTTCAAGGAGAACTACAAACCACTGCTCAAGGAAATAAGAGAGGACACAAACAAATGGGAAAAGATTCCATGCTCATGTATAGGAAGAATCACTATTGTGAAAATGGCCATACCGCCCAAAGTAATGTATAGATTCAATGCTATGCCCATCAAGCTACCATTGAGTTTTTTCACAGAATTAGAGAAAACTACTTTAAATGATATGGAACCAAAAAAGAGCCCATATACCCAAGGCAATCCTAAGCAAAAAGAACAAAGCTGTGGGCATCACACTACCTGACTTCAAAGTATACTACAAGGCTCGAGTAACCAAAACAGCATGGTACTGGTACCAAAACAGATGTATAGACCAATGGAACATAACAGAGGCCTCAGAAATAACGCCACACATCTACAACCATCTGATTTTCGACAAACCTGACACACACAAGCAGTGGGGAAAGGATTCCCTATTTAATAAATGGTGTTGGAAAAACTGGCTAGGCATATGCAGAAAACTGAAACTGGACCCCTTCCTTACAGACTTATACAAAATTAACTCAAGGTGGATTAAAGACTTAAACGTAAGTCTGCGTTTGTTTTAGGGAACATGGTTCCTCATTGTAGTTATACCTAGAATAACTTCTCATAGTCTCCATGTCGTAGACATTAATTAACAAGGTGAAAAGACTTTATGCCAAATTCCTCATTTAAAAAAAGTGAGCATGATGAAAAAATAAGATATCATTTTTGTAAATAAAAAACGTATTAAAATCTTAGAATCCATGCAATATATATATTTCTAAGGGGACATACTAAGCTACGTACAGGAAGCCTCAAAGGAACATTAAATAGATTTACTTTAAATGAAGGCATACTCTGAATATTTTTAATACAAACATTTTTAAACATTTTTTATGAAGGATAAAAGAGGAAATGTAAATACACATTTGCTTTAGTATGATAAATTATCTGATTATTTCTCAGTGTATTTACTTGAGCCCTAAGTACACTACTATACTTGTAAATAATATTGTTATACTTCTGCATTACATTTCCTAATTGACTGTAGTATGTATATACTACAAAAATGCTCTGTTTAAAAATAGGCGGGAGAAAAGGTATGTTACTAAACCAATGCAGAATTTTGATCTCATATGCTTGATAAGATATTGTTTTATTGGAGAATAAAAAATAATTTTCTAATTCATTTTAAAATTGCAAGCAATTATTTTTATTATGAGGAACAAAAAATAAGCTATAATAAATTTCAGATTAAAGGAAAAAAGCCATTTAAGTGAAGAGATTTGAATTCTCTCTGGATTCTGTGATTCCCGAATAACATATTTGAAGAATAAGAAAGATCTTCAATTCTTTGAGGACACAAGGAGGAATCTAAAGCAGTACCCAAAGTGACTTAAATCTCACCAAGATCAGGCCAAAATTCTTTCAAAGCAAAAAGATCTTTATCTTTCTTTTTCTACCCATGAGTAATTTTTGAACAAGTGTTATTTGCAAGCTAGTGTAGTTAATGCTTTGGATAAAAATAAAAAAGAATAAAAAAGATAGAGTACTTGTCTTCTAGAGAGAAAGAAGATGTAAAAACAGTTTTAAAAATTGAAAATATTTAAAACAGAAAAAATGATTTGGGATGTAGGTAAAGAAACAAGATAATGTAACACATATTTTGAAAGCAAAAGTTTTCAGTGAAAATAGGAAAGTAGCCATATCAAGCTTCAGATAGATTTTGGAGGGTAATGGCTGGAGATTCATTTCCTTTGGTATTTAAGACCTTGAAACTTATTATTAGGACTATAAGCAGCATAAATTTAATAGTTGGTTAGAATACGTGAAACTAAAAGCATTAAAGAATGAATAGATAGTGACTAAATAAACATAGTGAATGTAGACATCTTTTAAGGAAAATTTATAAATTAAAAAAGAGCCACCCTTGACATAATGATATCTAGTTAACAGGTCTGCAGATCAAATGCATCAGTTCTACATATTTTTCATTTTAATCTGACAATTCTGAACAGTTCTAATAGATTTCTTATTACTAGCAGCAATTACATTGACTTCAACATAAGATTTGAAAAAATAAGCCTCAGGTTTCCCTATTCACATTACTGACATTATTTTAAGATCTGATTTTAAAAGGATATTTATTTTAACACATGTATATTAACTCATACTAGTTTGCATTAATTTATATTATATTTGCAATTGGCAATTAATTTCTCTTATTTTATAAATACTTTTAAACTAAAAATATTATTCTTGTTATTATTATTTTTTTTTTCTGAGACAGAGTCTTGCTCTGTCACCCAGGCTGTAGTGCAGTGGTGTGATCTCGGCTCACTGCAACCTCCGCCTCCCAGGTTTAAGCGATTTTCCTGCCTCAGCCTCCCGAGTAGCTGTGATTACAGGTACCCACCACTGTGCCTGGCTAATTTTTGTATTTTTAGTAGAGATGGGATTTCACCATGTTGGCCAGGCTGTTCTCAAACTCCTGACCTCGTGATCCGCCCACCTTGGGCTCCCAAAGTGCTGGGATTACAGGCGTGAGGCACCGTGCCTGGCCAAAATATTAATTTTTAGAAAATACTGTGAATTATTGAATTGTGATAAAATATTATATACTTTTATTCTATCTGATATAAGACATGTAAAGTATTGTGAATTTAACCCTGCATAATGCACTATTTTTTCTTCCATGCAGCACCAGAAACAACACATCATAAGTCATTCCTAGCACTCATTTAAATGCAACCTCAGAGTCACACTGTATGTTACAAATATCTGGGAGCTGTGTGATTAGTTAACATCTTGTGCATAACCCTTAAAATTATAGCAGGTTCTCAGGAGATAATTAGCTTACTCTGTTTCTATAATAAAATGAACTATGTTTTAGCAGTGACTCTTAGGAATAGAAGCAGGAAAATACGTTTACATCAGATAAATTCAAGAATCTCAGAAGAAAAAATGGAAACAAATAAACATATTTTAATCAAAAATGTTCTTTTCCTAATCCAAATGGACTCTAAGGTAGCAGAGAAGCAGACTGCTGAATATGGAACTTGGCCCTCACTGCCACCAATCCATCCATGACTCCACTACAGTATCTTATGCTCCAAGATGAGAACGCTAAGAAATACATAAGAGCTTAAATATCTCTTCTCTCTGTGAAGCTCAACAAATGTTAGATTTCTGCATGAGACAGGAACCTCAAAGCTGAATGATGCTTTTAAGTTCACACAAGTTCATTCAAATCAGAAGTAGGATTTCCAGAGAAAACATGCTTCAGGTTTCACTCCATTGCTACATCCTGAGAGCAATCCAGAGACAGTCTTGTTATAAGAATTGAAACAATACTTGAAAGTGCAAAGAAAACAGGTGACTATGCACCTGCCATTCTTACCAACATCTTATGTTGTTAGTTTGGGACTTCAAAATCTCATGACCCAGAAGTCACACACGGCAACAACAACATAAACACACAAAGGAAAAACCAGACAAGTTTTTAATGTGATATATTATGCAAGTATGTATGAAAAGCATGTAAGGCTAAGAGGAGATATTTGTGCATATCTGCTTGGTCTTTGTGACTCAAGAATTTGTGCCTCTTCCTTTTTTCCCAGGTTAAATCCCCTAAAAAAAGAGAGTGTTTGGCGTAAAATGCATGTATTGGAGGCTGTGTACAATGATTCCTAGTTTAGTTTCTCATTTTTAAATAAGAAGCAAGAATTCATAATAGTGTCTTTTAGCATGGGAAGGGTGAATAAAATTTATACTTAATGGCATAACACACTTAATAGTGTGATATTTATCCACAACAAGCAAGCAAGTAGGCAACCCTAACCTAATGGCTCAAGTTACATGAGAAACCAAGCTACTACTTAATCTAATTGCAGAAGTCTTATTCAGGGGACAAAATTCTCTGGATACAGGGCACTTAATTTCTAATTAAAAGCATGCTATTTGTTGACCTTCATACTTTCAAAAAGAACTGGGGCTACCTTACTATTAAATATATACCTAATATATGAAAACAAAACAAAACAAACAACTGCTAGTAAGTAGTTAAGGAAAAAGAAAATAGAACTGTGTCCCCAAACTCAGACTAGAGAAAGTTGTCAACTTGCAGTAAAAATTAACTTTAAGCTTCTTAAAAATAAAGGCAAAAACTGACTTTTTTCATGTAAGAAATTGAGAGAAATATTATGACAGAATTTTAAGCATATTGGCACCATAGTAGGCAATGAACTTGATAGTAATTTGATAATAATACACAAGATCCTGCATTATGCAATAAAAGACTAATTAAAGATTAGTTAAGATTATTCTATAGCTGGACAGAGTAGTATGTTCATATGCTTAGCTTTCTGGTAATGAGGTTTAATAGAAAGAGAACTATTTAAGAATTTTGACCAATGACTATCATGTCCCTTGGTCTGATGTTTTCCCCAATCATTTAAAGAGTGTGTCTTCATGATCATCTTTTTAATCATCTGCATCATCTGAAAAAAAAAATGACAGTTTAGTATTTTCTCAAAGTTGTAATCTATTTAAGAGGCTATTTTACTTTGAGACTATGACCTAAATAATTCACATTGAAATGTCTTTTTGTTGTTAGATTATGGTGGTAAGAAACTATAATTTTGTTTTTTGTTCGCTTTGTTTTTAAATGTGCCTTCTTGAAAAAACATTGAAGAACACCACACTTTTATAAGAAGAATAGCGTGTGACTTAATTTTACTCAAAAATTGCTTTGGTTGTGTTCAAGTATTATATTAATTCTCTATTTAAATTCCAAAATTTAGTTTTATATGGTAGGAAAACAGTATCTTGATGATTATAAGGTCTTTAAAAGAGTGAAAATTGTTGTTAACATTAGTGATATAAAATTCAATTTTGGCCATAACTAAAAAGTAAATAATAATAACAACAACACTTACAATAACAACTTCTCCTTATCTTAGTGACAAATTTAAGTCTTATATAACCAAATATAAGAACGTATTGGGTGTGTATGTTTAGTATATTCCATCTGAACACTAGGATCTATTTTTCTAAAAGTAATGCTTTTGGCTTTAATAAAAGTAATGTCTAACTCTCTTTTATAATGTCCCATTATGTTTAGTTGCTTCCTAAGGCTCATTCTAGAATACAGTTTGGAACACATGAAAACATACTTGCTTCTGGGCTGCTATGGACAGGACTAAAAATAACCGCATAATGTTGGACAAGTGTTGTTTAAACAGTATAGTGAGAATACTAGGATACTAGCACTATCATATTATTCCTGAACACCATGATGCTTAGGACAATAATGTGATAACATTATTCCAAAAGAATGTTTAAAGATTCAGATCAATATTGAGATTCCACAACTTGGCTTATGTATAAAGACAAAATCAGTTGAGTAAAAATGGCAGATTTTCAAGTTCTTGAACACTATTTTATTATGTAATACAGACAATAAAAATGGAGAATAATAGTTGAAACTAAAATCTTATTCCTCAAGTAGGATACTTGATTAAAATTCTATCAAATTTAATAAAAATTTATTGATACTGAGTTTTAAAGAGTCAGATAAAAGATTGCTGTTTCTACAACTTAAGGTTATGAAGGACTACTATTTTGGCTGATGGCTAAAGCCTTGCTTCCATGTCAGACCTCCAAGTGACATGCAAGTGGTAAAAGGATTTTGAAAATAATATATTTAAGCTGAGTGAATCCTGAGGCTATTGCTACCCATAATTCCTGATAGCAAAATTCCTTTTTCATTGAAATATTCTCCTTTTCCTCAATGATTGGCTTTATCTGTAAACAGTAGAAAAACTGTTTCTTAGAAATCAGGAGGAATGGAAAGTGGTAAATACTCCAGAAGCATCATCAGCAACGATTAGTGTATTCTGTCTAACAGAAACTTTCAAACTACTAAATCCACTCATGACCTGTGTTGAAAAATGTAAGGCAGATATAATCTATGATAACTAAGAAACTAAATAATTTATAGTCCAAAACAAACATTTTTTTCAGAGTAAAAGGAGACACTATAAATAATTACACAGGGCAGCAGGCAAAAACCAGGAGTTTCCTAGGCCAACCAACAGTCTAGGTCACTCTGTTTGTACTTATTTTTTGATTAGTGAGATGGTGATAATCACAAAATATGCAATTCCTAAACAACAAATTATCCACCAATAATTATTTGGAAAAAAATCATTGTTGGTTAATCAACATGAATTAAGTGAAATGGATGATTTTCAATGAATATACTCCTTTGTATTGTGATTATTCTAAACGGTATGTTTTCTTAATAAGTCTTGTCCCAAAGAAAAATCTACATAAACAGTGTTTTAACAAGATTATGCCAAATACTAGTATTTATGATAGCTAGACTACAAAGATTAATCAAAAGGTATGCAGAATAATTTTTAATAGCCTGCATATTTAGACAACCAATAACAGCAACTCCTTTTTGGTGTGTAGCCTCAAATGGTCAATAAAATGTGAATGTCCAGTTTGCCCAAATTTTCTTCTTCAGTGTGCAATGAGTAAATACGAATTTAGTAGGATGGTATTTTGAAACATTAACTTTTTTGCCCTTTACATTTGCTTAGTGCTTTTCCCGCTTAGGAAGCTAGATCATGAGATATTCACTTTCAGTGAAACTTTTTAGATCTTAGAATATCAAAAGTGCTTCTTGTTATCAATAGCCTAGATCCCAGATGATACTCAAAATAAAGAGAATGCATGGTAACTTAGGCACCAGCCTAGATGAAGACTAAGCAAAATGGGTAGAGAAATACAGCCATATAAAATGAAGAGTGAATCCATGAAAAAATTGGGATTGGATTTCATCCATACTGTAGTAGGGATATAAGACATTAAAACTCAAATAGGAATGGATTTTAACCTGAAGATGACTTACACTCCAATTTTCTGAGAAAAGCCCAGAAAACTGCCACGACAGAAGAACAATAAAGGTTGCCTGTTGTGTACAGGCAGATAGCCTGAAACAATATCACATGATTTGTTCATACCCCAGACATGGCATGAGAACAGTGAAATATTTTTCTGTGCTGAAGAATAGCGTGGGGGCTCTCATGATGCCCTTAGGATCAAGGATGTGAAAGTGTTTGACTCAGAAAATAGAACATGGGTGGAAAATGAGAGACTTATAACTGAAGGAGTACAAAGGTTGATGTAACTGGGACCTGTGTGTGAGGTAACTGTAAAGACTGGTGTAAGGACTGTGATCACGGTCAACAGTCATTGACTGAGGCTAAATATTCCATCCTCATCCCAGTAAGCTGGCACCAAGTAACTTTTACCTACCTCATAATAATCCTTTGGAAAGATGTTGAGGACCTTTAAGTTGATTGAAATTGAATTTCAGCCATGTAGGAAATGAAGATTTTTAATGAAAATTAGCATCAGTAATAGAAAAAATATTTTTATGGTATAAGATTTATCTGTACCACCTAGGAAATGTAAAATAAAAGAGTGCATATAGAGACAATGATGGTGGCATGATGACCAGCTAACAGTCATACGTAATACTCAACTCAGACAGAAGAAAATAACCTAATGGTACAGAAAACCAAAGCCTCCATAATGTATCAGTTATGGGAAGCATCAATTCCAGCTATCAACTAAATGTATAGACAATAGACATTTGATATTTTTATTTTTAACTATAAAATTTTCCTTGAAATCAACTCTTCAAGCTCTCAAATTTACAAGTGCAGAAAGTGAGGCTCACAAATGATGAAAATGACTTACCCTAAAATTAACTTACAAAGTGTTCAAAGTGGGATACTCATTTTCTAGGCTGCTTTTTAGTTTCTAACAGTATCAGTCACTTACTAGGCTAAATTCAGCAACATTTACACCTCTTGTTTGAAATGAAAAGATAGTTTCTAATGAGTCCCTAATGAGTAAGAAATACCATTATTTATACCCATACAACTTGACAGAAGACTTGGACTTAATCCTGTTTCTGACATGTATTAGCTTTGTGCAAATCTGAGTCTTAACTCATGTTGTTAAAATGAGGGAGCTCAAGAATAGTTTGCCCATATCTCATTACTTTCATTCTGAGAACACACAACTAAATATATTTTGTTACATATGGACATTAAATGAACTAAATAAGGAAGTTTATCATAATGCCTTAAAACTTACTTGATGTTCAATAGTTTTTTTGATCAATTAAGCTGATTAATCATTACCTTTCCCCAAACATGGTTCATTGCTTGATGTATCTGGCCGATGAACTGCCATTCTATGTTCACAAATATATATTGAAAGTTTGTTTGGAAGGTTCTAAAAGCAGAAACTTTTAACACAGTGAAGAAAAAAATGAATTAATCATAAAAGTTGGCCTCTTCCATAGCATTTCAAGTTTTAAAGTCTGGCATATTGCCCTGTTAAAATTCTTGGCTCTTGTGGTTTAGAGTACATTGCTATATTGTTGCCTCATAAGTGATTTAATGTAAATACAATATTCAATGCATCAATATACATAGTTTTACAAAACTAAATTTTTTGGCAATACTATTTATGTGCTTGACCTATGTCTCTGTTAAAAAATGCATGCTCACTGATTTACTTCTTCTTATGGCTAATTATATTTTTTAAAACCAGATACAAAAGTTTGCCATTTGAAGGCTCATTCTTCCCTCAGAATTCATACTTTAGAGTACAGTCTTAATCTATTATTTTGAACCATAATTTTAAAAGAATATCCATGACCAATATTTTACTTTATTTTCTCAAATATCATTTTGTGGCAAACTCTATGTTAAATACTAGTTTACTTTAAATATAAATAAATGTTATTAGAAAACAATAAAAAATTATAGACTTTGCTATGAAAAAGAGACCAAACATCTACAAAATGTAATCTTTCTGTTTTTTGTGTTTTCATCCTCATTCCTTCAAAGAAATTTGAGTTGACAACTAATTGGGATAAAAGAGCTATCAATTATTTATTTAAAGGGAAGGCCCATTTTTTACACAGTTGAGTAGAATTGAGAGGTCTTACTTCCCCAATCCCTTGGTAAAATGAATAGGAATTTTAATCCTTCAGTCTATTGCACTGCAATGGTTAACAATGGATCAGTGCAACTGGGTGATTTATCATTTCTTTATTTAGACTTAGGAAATACTTTTGGCAAAAGATTACCCCTCAACAAAATATTTCTGTTTTGTTTGTGTTTGGGGGAGTTTTTCTTTTTTTTTTAAATAGATGAAACATTTTAAAATACTGTACAGAAATATATAGGATTGTTTCTATGATTATTCTACCCTTGAAATTCCAATTCTCCCACCCTCAAACAGAAAAGCTTTTGATTATGATATGTCGCAGAGTCCATGATCAAAGAGGCTGGGGTTTCGCTAACCTCTGGAGGAGAAATCACATCTGGAAAGAGGCTAATAGTTAAAAGGACAAGACCACTGAGAGAGGGAGAGCGACAGGAAGACGGCAGCACTTTTCCCAGCTAGAAGTTTGATGAGGAAGCCCACATTCCTTGTAAGAGTAAGATCAGTTTCAATGACTAGCAAAGAATATTCCCATACATGGCACTCCACTTTTCTCTTATTCACTTTAAGTAAATTGGATTTCATTATTGGGAATGCCATATAAAGTTCTCATTAGAGTTGTTTACATAAATTCTATCCATATGCAAGGAAAACTGTCCCACTCCCAAGATTTCTACTTGTTCAAAGTGTGCTGAGATAATTTTGTTTCATTTTGTGGTAAACTTATCACTCACAAGTGTGGTTCACCACATAGAAAAGAACCATAAAGAAGATTGCTTTTTTTTTTTTTTTTTTTTTTTGAAAGGAGAATCAGAGATCCTCCCTGAGGTCCAAGGAATAGGTATCAAGAATCCAGGTAACATAGGAAAATTTTTCACTTTCTCCCCTTAAACGTCCAACATTCCCAATCATCAATATTTCCCTTAGTAAGTTATCAAAATTCAAGACAGCCTCCACTTGCTAAGCTCGCTATTACACATTATTTAGAAGCATTTCCATATGCTTTGCATCATTAAATCATTTTACAAATCCCAGGATAAATGCATCATGTTTCCATCTTTAAGTGGCCATAAGAGGAAAAATAGATTGACAAGAGTCTGCAAAAACCGGGAATAGTACCAGACAGAGGTAGAACAAGAGGCACTGGTCATTGTTAAAAAACTAAATCAAATTCATTAAGAAAAAATAATATGAGAAAAGTCCATACTCATCAATAATACATTCATATGTAAACATTATGCAAATGATTTACTGGTAAACAATGTCTAGTTCTATCACTGATCATCTTGTATTTCTTTGCTGTGATTCTTGTCTCGGAAATGAATTTCAAGACGTTCTGGTCTTTGAATGTATTCCACCCTGTAATCAACTTCAATGAAGAAAGGAGAAGGAGAATTTGCCCTTTTGTCAGTTTTTTTCTGAACCATGTGACATTTCTTTACTAAGAGGCTTTTGTTTGAAAAAGGACTGGTTGACCCATGTAATCAGAATTCCTTAGTATGTGCTTAAAGCAAAGCAGAGCTGAGATATTCCTAGCGAGGGGTACAAATGCATCTGCTTGTTTTAAAAGGCATCCTGATATATTTGTGGCCAAGCCCATTTGGGAAAATATCACTGACCTTTATTTTCTAGATCTGCAAAATCAGTCTAATGGCTTTTCAACGTTCACAGTTTAGCCTGTATTGAGGAAGTTGCTTAACTCTTGTCTTCTGTTTTGTTTGTTTGCTTTGTTTTTTAAACGTGTTAAACAGTTATCCCTTACCTCCATTTTTAACATTTTAAAATAATGTTTTTGCCTTCCTGACCAAATAAACTTTTTAATTTATAAGGAAAATAGACCATTGGAGGGACTGGGAATCCTGCCCAAATCTATCTATGAGTCATACACATTCAGATAAATATTATGGTCATATTTTGTGGTTGAGTGATATATAGCTAAAATATCTGGGTAGTTGATTTTTTGACAAATAAAAATGATAAATACTTATTATGTACAACTGGTTGTTTTGAAGTATATATGCATCACGGAATGATTAAATTGAGCTAACGTATGTAATACCTTACATACTTATCATTTTTTTGTGGTGACAAAACTTAAAATTCACTCAGCAGTTTTCACAAATACAATATATTGTTATTAACTATAGTCACCATGTGATAGAATAGATATCTGGAATTGATTCCTCTTATATAACCAGAATTTTGTATTTTTTACCATCTGGGTAATTGATATTTAGATTTTCATTGAAGAATGGGTTGTACAGTTATTTAGATTAATTAAAAATTACATATGTTAATCTTTTACCTTCCCCAATGTTTACATGATCGACTAAACTTAGGCAAATGGTTTACTGTCCTCAAATCTTTGAATTTTTTAGTAAAAGAGGCCCAGAGATTTGATTCAGCATGTAATAATAACAATTACAATAATAATAAGCACTTGGCATTTACTGAACATTTCCTATATTCCAGCCAACTAAGGTACTTTCTTGAACTATCTCTTTCATTTTATTACAGCAGTGGCTAAATGAATTAGGTTCTATTACTCATTTCCCTAAAATAAAAACAGTTTACATCTATTAAATAATTTGTTCAAGGTCACATTGTTATGAGAACAGTAGCAATTAAAGATTTTTCAAAATGGGTTGGAACAAAATTTCTGATCACTGTATTTTGTGGAATAGTATGGAAATAATTTAATACATATTAGATCTAAAATATTACAGAGAAAGAAATCAAATATTATACATACACATACACAGAGAAAAACACAATATTAAAGGCATGGATGTTTGTTACAAACACTTTAGAAAACAATGCAGCATTACTTTGTCAAGTTGAATATTCACCTACACTATGATTCAGGTAATTCATTTGTAGGTATGTACTTTAGTGAAATTGTTGCACGTTTGAACTGAGATATGCATAAAATGTTCATACCAGCACTGGTTATAATTTGTGAAAATCATTAGAAATCTGGAATTTCTATCATAAACAATAGAAAAATAAACTGGCACACTGAGACAAGGAAATGTTATGTAGCAGTAAAAATGAATAAACTCTATCTCTGTGTAATCACATGAATGAGTCAGATACGTAATGTTGATGGAAAAAAGTTCAAGAAGACTAATAAAGTATGATAACTTTAAAAATCTTTATAATTACATATTCTTTATGAGTATTTATACACTAAATAAAATAATAAATACAGGCTTCAAAATAGTGGTTACCTTGGAGGTAAAAGCAGAATGATGGGATATAGGATATAGAAAACCTATAGGATAGGTAGGTGCAACCCTATCTATAACTGGCCAGCTCTGAAGGTGAATCTTAAATTCAGGGTGATTTTTCTATTTGTCTGATTCATAACTTTTCATCTATCCTTTTTGTGAATCAAATATAATATTGCAAAGTGGGATAGGTGTGCACCAGGACACAAAAATTCTACAATTTATAGGGAGAAATATGAAGAAATTTTGGGTAAAAAAGAGACCATGCAAGGAATAAGGGACTTGTTCTGCTGTGTATTAAATATATCATAAATCTTCAGAAATACAAGTTTAAAATATTGGCAGAAAAATAACAAATAGGTGAGAAAAACAAGATAGAAAACTCAGAAACAGATAAATGCATGCATGCATATGGAATATATGATGATATTTGCATATAAATCTAGTGAGAAATGCATATAATAAGGTGTTGAAAAATTTGTTTATACATTAAATGTATCAAAATATCATTATGTACCCCATGAACACGTACAACTATTAGTTTTAAAAAAGTCTGAAAAAAATTGCTCTCTATTTAAAAGAATATAAAACTAGATCCCTACTTCTCTATTTTTTTAAATCCAAATGGACTAAGCCTATAAATATTAAAATGGAAACCATAAAGCATTGAAGAAAATGAAAGTAGTACTTTCATAAACTCCGTGTGGGGGAAGAACTAAGAAATCTAGAAATTTAGCAGCTATTGAAGACAATAAAAGAATTAATTACATAAAATTTTTAAAAAATTTCTACTGACAAAAGTCAGAGATGTAGTGTAGAGAAGTTTAAGCAAATATTTTTGTTTTAGAAATGAAAACAAATGGCAGAAAATAGCAACTCTAATGAAATGTCTCAAAATAATGGCTAATTCAAACTTAGAAGTTTTTTTCTATTAATACATGCATATGTATGTTTATTGATCTAATTAATTAATGGGAATTTTAAGCCACAAACAATCATTTTTGGTATTTAGTGGGAGCATTTTAGGGTGTGAGAATTTGTCATTTCTACTGATTAGAATGTATAGTTATCTACAGTTTTATAGATCTAGTCAACTTAGCTTTTAGGGTAGTTTTAAAAATTACGTAATGTCCACCATATCCCAAACTGGGTGCCAACTGGATCTTTTAAATGAGCCGCTGTTGTAGAGCTGCTGCACATTCACTGAAGAATGGATCTGTCATAAAAGAGACCATTTACCAGCAAATAATTATCTGCAATGTTGAGGAAAAGTGTAAGAAAATGAGGATAGATGTCTCATATTAGAATTAGAATAATGAAAGTTTTCAACTAAAAATTACCACTTGATTTTGGGGGGCAGCATAAGAACAAAATAACAAAGTAGACAATGCCACCATCAGTTCAAGCTGTGCTCTGAAAAGGAATACCCAAATTTCTAACACCTTCTTTTTCACATGTCAGCTGTTTAAGAATGAGGATTGAAGTCTTTTACTTACAATGATTTTGCTGTTGTAAATTAATGACCAAAGTGATTTATTATTCAGTTGTTCAACTGCTGCTTTATTTCTGTTGATCTTTGTTTTTCTGCTTAATTTCTATAAATTACTATACAGTTTCCCATAAGGTATAATTAAGCAGAATTGCTTAAGTTTTAATTATTGTGTATTATAGATGTTGAAAGCAACATTAGCACTTGGCTTTTAAAAATGTGATCGTATATTTATAAGAGAGCATTTATAAACACATTTACATATAGTTAAGATGAAAAAGGTATTTGAATTGTAGTCATTAGCATTTCTTCAAACATATGGCAGAGCAGCGGAGGCCATGGGCCATGCCTTCATTAACTGAACACTGTTTCATCAGTGTTTCAGCTTCCTGCTGTGCCACCCTGTGGCGTCCCCTTCTGTCCCTGAGGTTTCGGTAACAAGGGACAATATGTCCCCAAGGTGAAAATCTGGAAAATATAGCAGATTAGCCCTTAGAGAAGTTCTTATGATTATTTAATCATACTTAGAGAAGAAACACACAGCACCGTTAAACCAGTTTTAATGTTTTCTTGTCAGTTTCCATTTCTCAGTTCCTGTAGCCAGGTTTGTCTGCAATGCACAGTGAACATAAGCGAGGTGAAATGGGACACCTTTATGCTGCCATTATAAGGCCGATTTGTTACACATTTGCTGGCATAATGGTCAAAGCCGACATAGGTACTTATAAATATCATAGGTTAATTATAATTTGCTGATTATAATGTTATCAGATAATAGATCAACATGAAACTTTCTTTAATGATGTCACATATGATAATTTTACCATATTCCCTTTTAAAAAAATAAACAAGAAAAATGAATAAGAACATTGTCTTATAAGTAGCATGACCATGCTTTAATTGTATCCTTCTCTGGTACATGAAGATTATTAAATCTTGGCGACAAAGGCATGTGTCTCAAGATGTTAGTCACCTTTATGTTACATCTGCTAAATACCTCACATTAATATAGAAATAGTACCTATAGTATTGCTGATAATTTTATATATATATATAAACATTTTTATTAGCTTTTTAGTCTGAGATTAAAATTGTTAATAATAAACTCCTGTGATACCTGAAAAAGATGTATTTAAACATGAACATTTTTGGTCAAATTTTATATAATTAAGTAATTGTCATTAGTTTCTAATAATTAGGATGTGAAATCTTAGAAAACTCTTCAAAGCAGATAAACTAACCAAATATATGATATCTACTTCCTCTTTGCTGAATGACTATGGATACTACACTTGGGAGATTCTTGGAAAAATTAAAATAATATCAATAAATGGAATAATTCAGAGGTATTCCAATGGTTGGAGCCATTAACACAAGAAAAAGAGAAAAAGTATTGATTATTTGACTATGTAGGTTTTTTAAAACAAGAATTACTACTATATCTAATATTAAATTCAGGAAACTTTTCAGTTCATTTTAATTAATAGTCCCATCAATTGTATATATGGTATATGCAGAACCTCAATGAAATAATAATGTCTTATAGGAAATTATCACATTCTTAAAGGAATTATTAAGTGCTGTTGTTTTGACATTTTGCTTTTTCTTATACACACTAGTAAATTCGCAATTTTTTTTTCTGAATTGTCCTTCAATTTGTAAAATCACTTCCTTACTGTTATGGTCATTGCTCGTATTTAATTTATTTTTTAAGGTAACCACATTAAGCATTCTGTGTAAAAAACAAAAGAGACAAAAAATATAATCCTTTTCTTCAACGAGGTATGTTTTTCTATAAACCAAATATGTATTTGTTGATAGAAGTCAGGCTCTAAAATTACTATTCTGCCTTTCCTTTCACAGATGACTTTTTTGCTTTCTTGTCTCTAGCATAAGAGTTAGAACACGGACTCTAGAGCCGAACCATCTCAGCTTGTAACCCAACTCCACCATAAAGCAGCCCAGAGACCTTGAGAAAGTTTTTTTAAGTTCTTTATGCCTCAGTTTTCTCACAGAAACAACATAAGCTCCTACCTCAGTGGTTTGTTCAGATGATTAAATAAGTTAACTTATGTAAAGTGCCCAGGAGAGTTCTTGAAAATAATGAACATTTCATTATTAAAGACCCTTCTCCCATTAAAAAAATTTTAAAATTTCATATCCTTTCCTCCCCTAGTATCCCCACTATGCATCCTAGCTTTGACCCCATATTCTTCCTCCTTTTCAAAAGCAAGTTTTTTTTTTTTAAATTTTATTATTACTATACTTTAAGTTTTAGGGCACGTGTAAAAAAAAAAGATTAGTATAATTACATTAACATTTTCATAACATGAAAAATAAAATTATCTTGAAAAAGAAAAAAAAAAGTTTTGACACATGCCACTTAGTGGCTACAGGCAGCATAAAGGAAAGGTAATGTAGAGAGAAAAGTATAGTAATGGACCATTTTCAGCAATAACAAAATTTGTAACATAGGACCAAGTAATAAGGGTGACTTTAGACTCATCAGATGAGAACTTCATAAAAGTCAACTTTTTTTCACAGCACACTCCCAGTCTTTTCCTTGCTATAAACTGATCATTTTTGGTATAATTGAAGGTACAGTTACTAGTACTAAGAGACTGCTCTGTCTGCATATACTAGACAAATATAGGGACAATGAAAATATAAACAACCTTATGATATTGTTAACTACCAGAATTCAAAAAATAAGATCAAGGGCATTGTTAATATTTACCAGAATATGTTTCAATAAAACATCAATTAAATGGGATATATATCTTTGTATGATGGATTAGTAAAATATGGTGTCAAATCATATAAATATATTTGCTTTGGGGAATTCCCTTTTGGACCCTTTTATTTTTTATCATCTCATAGCATATCACAAGTCCCCAGAAATATGCCATGCTAATATTGCCAACTGAGTTTTTCCAAGCAAAGATGACATCAGCCATCTGTCACACAGTACTAATGCTGAGAAGCAAAGCCAACTATAGAGAAAATAAATACCTTTCATATTGATTAGCCAAATATTTATGTTGAGAATGAAATGATTAAAATCTCACTATTCAAGCTAATTACCCTAAGTGAATATTTGCCTCCAAGTGAATGACATACCAGCAGTGTATTTTCTTTACTGCTTTCCTAAAACCAAATTTCATTGTGAACATGTGTGCTGCATGAGGGGCTTGTGCTAGACTTTGCAAGGTGTTGCAATACACTGCCATAGCGATCTTTCAGCCTGCAGGTGTATCTCCTGCTGCCTTGGTAGATTTGATATGCACTGTGCTGCACTGGTTTCCAGATGGCTGCACTCTTGTTCTATTTTAAGTTACTCTGTCTCTTAAAGTCTGATACACTGGAGCCGGTCATTGCAGGGTCAGACAATCGGTGTTTGCTAACTTTAACTTGATGCTGAAACATCTATTTTTTCTGAAAGTGTTTAAAGATTGGCTAAATAGCTACCTGGCTTGATCACAATAGATGATTACATTATTTCCTAAATCAGGTAGCCCTATTCAGAGACATGAGAAGTTTTTCCAAATTCAGTCACGGCTATTGTGGTTACACTGAGTCATTCCATGTCAATAGGAGAGATGTTGGCTGAACTTCCTATGTCAGCTGTTTTAGAATACAGATCTATATATAATCAGGGGACTGAATTTTTTCTATATTGTAGCTAGGTCTATAGAACAATGAGCTATTTTGTAATAGTGTTGTATATTTTCTTTCTGGGAAAGAAGTGAAATTTAGAGGTTTATAATTTGATTAAGCAGTGAAAGGTGCTTTGAGCCCTCTTCCAGGTGACTTAAAGGTCATAGTATAGAATGCTTCTGCAAACTCAGGCATTTCCATTTAGTTTGGCTTGGTGCAGCATACTTTTCTAAAATAAATGAAACATGATGATACAAAAATATTTTGGGAAAGTCTGCAGCTTTATATAGTAACCAAAGTCAAAGGGTTATGTGAGCAATCTAAAAGATCAATTACACTTAAATCACTCTAGATGGCTATTCTGTGGGGTTTCCAAGGGAGCCCAAAATACAATTGAAATGAATAAACACATTTTATCTATTGTTTCTTTCTAAATATCAAATTCTCCAGACGTAAAAAAAAAAGTGTGAGCAAATGGATTACCCTTTTATACATTTGACCTGGTCATTGAAAATTTCAGAGAAAACTTAAGGCCAGGTGCGGTGGCTGTGGCTCATGCCTGTAATCCCAGCACTTTAGGAGGCCGAGGCGGGTGGATCACCTGAGGTTGGGAGTTCGAGACCACCCTGACCAACATGGAGAAACCCCGTCTCTACTAAAAATACAAAATTAGCCGGGAGTGGTGGCGCATGCCTGTAATCCCAGATACTCAGGAGGCTGAGGCAGGAGAATCGCTTGAACGCGGTAGGCAGAGGTTGCCATGAGCCAAGATCGTGCCACTGCACTCCAGCCTAAGTGACAAGAGCAAAACTCCATCTCAAAAAAAATTTTTTTTGAGACCTATATAGATATATTTGAAAAATCAGTTTAATAAAATATCATACCACTTTGCCTAGCAGGATACTAATTCTTTTCCTAGCTATGACATTAATCTATCCTAGAACACATCTTCAAACTATGCAATTTTCAGTTATATTATTCTACAATGTTTGTTACAACAAAATAATACATATTTGTGAACCCATTGAGAAAGAAAGTGATATCACAATGGGGGACCATTATTATCATTAGAGAATGTGGCTTTTCTATATTGAGCCATTGCACTAGGCAAATCCACTGTGTAGTCGTGTGAGTATGACCATAGCAGATTTCCCCACATCCTGCTCTGTTATTCAGAGAAGAGAATCAGCCCTTGCTGTGCAATAGGTAAAGGGGCTGCTGCTGTGAGTCAACAAACTTCAAAGATGGAAAGTGGAAGTGGTCTGGCAAGCCAACCAATTTATACTCCAGAAAACTTTTATTACATCCCCTAATGTGGAATGAGTAAATAGGAGGCAAAAGAGGGTCCCACAATTTGAGCACTTTTACACAGAAGCAAGGAGCAAAACTGGCCAATAAGCATTTGCTCCTGACATAAGGCTTTTTTTTTAAAAAAATTTATTCTTCCTTTAATTAACTAGTATAAAATTTGATGTGTTTATTTTCTTCTCCTTCTCCAGGCAAATATAAATTTATATTGTAGCAGCTATCTTTTGCTGCATAACAAACTACACCAAAACTTTGCAACTTAAATAAATAACCATTTCTATGTTCATAATTCTATGGATTAGCAATTTGGGTAGGAATTGTCTGGGTTAACTCCTCTGTGCATCACATGATGCTGGATGGCCTCAGTCATGCATTTTTTGATTAGTTGTAACAGCACCTTGAGCCTGATTGTCCTGGATAGCCTCCTGCACATGCCTGGTAAAGTTCTGGGGGCTGTTAGTCAGGTGACCTCGATTCTCCACCACCTGATTTCTCATAGGCCAAAAGTTGTAATAGGCATCTTTCCATGATGATGGAAGCACTCTAAGAAGGTGAAAACAGAAGCTGCAAGGTCTGTAGGGCCCAATCTTAGAAGTCACATTCTATTATTACGAATTTTATTAGTTATAGCAAGTCACAAAAATCAAGGAATTCAGTGGGAGCCATTATAAAAATTTACTGTCCAAATAAATATAAGTAATATAAATATAAATACACACACACACACAGAAAGATTGGTATACCATTTAAGATTTGAGATTGCAGGCTCTGAAGACACCCTGACAAAGCTTGTGTTTTGGCTCTGATGGTTACTTGATGTATCATACCTTGGACAAGTTATTTAACTTCTCTTTTTTTCAGTATTATTATCAGTAAAGTGATAATAAGAATAGCTATACTATAGATTTGTTTCAAGCATAAATTAATTAAGGCATGTAAGATTTAGAACAGTACCTAGCATATTGAAATTATAATAATATCTTTTTTGAATACTTTCAGATATATAAAAAAGGGAATCTTACTTAAAACATCCCTCTAAAACTTGCATTTTTTTTCTTAGCAATATGTAAAGATCAACCCTTACAGTGAAAATATGTAAATCTAACTGTTTTAATGGGCACCTGGTAATCCAGACAAGAAATCTAAACATGGAAGAGGTACCCAACAATTTTTCTTACTCCCTTTATTTTGAATCCAGGTTTGTGGCTTGCTTCTCTATGTAGAATGTGGTTAATTTCAACTTTAAGTCAGAGATGAATTTTCATTTTATAGCCCAGAATTACAGTTTTCTAAAGGTACTGCTTCTGAAGAAAGAAAATGATGAGCTTTGGAAGCCATCAGTCTCTCTTATAAAAAGACAGCCAATAATGAGAGAAGGGAATCAGGTAGATAATATAAGAGCTGTAGATGAACTGAAGTAAGCTATGATAATAAAAAGCATAAGCCCCGGGTAAAGGAACTCATAAGTCTACCCTGAGCATTCTTCTACCCAGGTACCAGGAGCCTCACCATTAACAGATAATCTGGACCAATTCAACTTTCAAATATAAAAAGCAAGTTTCAAATATAAAACTGTAGCATCCATGTAACAATTGTTAAAGGAAGAGACAATAATAATAAAATAAATTGGCAGTTACAATCATACCATGAAGGAAAAGGGAGCAAAAAAAAATTCAACATGAGTTAAAATAAATTGATAAGAATTACAAATATGAAAGAAATTTATTAAATAAAAATGTAAATGAAAAGCAAAGACCAGATAGACAAGTAAGCAGAAAATGAGAAACAAGAAACTATAAAACTCTGGAAAGAAACGACTGCATAATAAATTGTAGAATATATAATTTTCTGAGCAAAGGTTAAGTAAGTTATAGTAAGGAACATAGAGAGGCAAATTGAAACAAGCCAAAATAAAAAGAGAAGTATAAAGAGAAAATATAAATAAAATGACCCAGTAAATGTAGCATTTACTTTTTTCCTGAGTTAGAATATTTGTCTTCATAAATAAGAAAATTAAAACAGTAAAACAGAAGTAACAGTTAACATTAAAAACAAAAAACACACCAAAAAAAACCTGAAAAAGCAAACAAACTAAAAAAGTCACTAAACTCTCTGCTGATTGAACTGATAAATTCTACACATAGATGTACGGTATAAGTTATACTTGAAAAATTGACCTGGTCAACTTGAGAAATAGTTCAGTAAAATTAGAGTTTTAAGAAAAAGAAAAATCTCCCATGCTTTTAAACATAAAGAGTAAGTCACTTATAAAGAAAGAAAATAATATTTGACATCAAACATTTCTGTAGCAACATCGAGTTTCAGCAAAGAGTGAAGCACTGTTTTTTTTTTTTTTTAAGATATTCAAGAAAAAAAAAAGTATAGTACCAGGATTTTATACCCAGCCAAACTGTCACTTCAGTGGTCAGGTGTACACATGCACATGACTGTTGAACATGTAACTTTCAAGGAAAATTTTATGCATGAGTATTCTTGAAAAATTTACAAATGACTTCCCAATAAAAAGATGATTGGAAAATTTTACAAAAGACTGGTGGTCTTTTAATTATTAATTACGTTTAAAAATAAATGTATTAGTGAACAATGTTGGCATAAGGATGAGAAGCTATTATTTTTATGCTGTTGACTTCTTAATGTTAAATTATTAAGATAAACCTCTAAAAGAATGTCTGTATATCTTTCAGATGTATGAAAATGAAGAGGTTTTTTAGATATATATGAATTAATGGAGCATGTGTGCACATTTAGAATATGTATTACATATTTTAAAATATTTTACAAGTAATTATAAAAATTGTCAAAAATAAATCTTTTAAAATAGAAATATAATATTTGGTTTTTATGCCAAATAGGCTGAAAGATTTATAAGTTGCTAAAAATCAACATTGTCAGAGATCTATAGCAATTAAATTCTAAAAGCCTGTGGTGAAATCCTCTTCTCTATACAATTTCAAAGTAAGAAAACCTATTAAAATGAGAGAGAAAAGTGGGAGAGAGAGTTTATAATTCTCATAAAAGCCATATAGTAAAGCAATATAGAATAGACTAATAACATAATTATTAATTTACCTACTTAAAAAAATTTGACATATCTTATTTACATGAATTATCTTTTCAATTAATCTATTTAAATTCCAATGTCTCACACAGAATAGAGTTCTGATATGTTTTTGATTTTCTTTTTTTTTTTTTTTTTTTTTTGAGACGGATTCTCGCTCCCGGGAGGCGGAGGTTGCAGTGAGCCGAGATCATGCCACTGCACTCCAGCCTGGGCAACAAGAGCAAAACTCTGTCTCGAAAAAACAAAAAAAGAATTTACTCTAACATAGTATAAACCTCCGCCTCCCGGGTTCACGCCATTCTCCTTCCTCAGCCTCCCGAGTAGCTGGGACTACAGCACATGCCACCACGCCGGTTAATTTTTTGTATTTTTAGTAGAGACGGGGCTCCACAGTGTTAGCCAGGGTGGTCTCGATCTCCTGACCTCGTGATCTGCCCGCCTCGGCCTCCCAAAGTGCTGGGATTACAGGCGTGAGCTACCACTCCCGGCCTGTTTTTTGATTTTGTTTAAGTTGTTTAAGTTGTTGTGTGTGTGTGTGTGTTTTTTTTTAATTATACTTTAAGTTTTAGGGTACATGTGCACAATGTGCAGGTTAGTTATGTATGATTTTTAAAATATGACTCTCAATAGCTAATAAAAATATCTGAACAGTTCTATATGCCTTTCAAATCCAATATTACTAGGCCATGGTACTTACGTATTCTTAAAGTGAGTATTTAGGACTTTTTCTTTTGCCTTTTCTTTGACTTTGGCTTTTCTTCCTTACTATTCTGAATCTGACTTCAAGAACTGAAAGCCAAGGTAGCAGGCAATATATTGTCCTATCTAACTTTTACTATCTCCTAAAAGAAAGCAAACATTTTTGCCTGTAAATAAAAACTTTTTCTGTAATTAATCTCAAGTAATAATTACAAAGTCCTTACACAAGGAATTATTATGCACAACACATTCCTTTGAAAGAAGTGAATGCATAAAATAGAAAAATCGTGTCTTATGAATTTTTCATTGATCTGTAAAGACAGAGCAATTTATACTAAACTAAGCCTTGGGACACTGAACTAGTCTTCCAGGTACCAAGATAACAGAGTCCCAGGCATTTAGTTTTATAAGAAGATGAAGAAAAAGCTTGGAAAAGCCAGATATTGTTTACATAGCATATCTTTGTCAACATTGTTTTAAGCCAGTTACTGGATTATGATCTGTTTGTCAATTATTTATATTACAGGTAACTGTAAAATAAACAGTTTATCTTTCTTGGTTAAAATGATTGTTACATATTTTAAATATTATAAGTGGCCAGGCTTTGAATCCAGGTTCTCAATGATGACCTAAAGATAATTACACTACATACCCTCACGGTGATTCTGCTTCCACATCCAAAAAATAGCAATAATTTATTCATTTATTCAATACATTTCTATAGATTATTACATCTGCCAAGATAGGTTGGGTTATGCCATGGTAAGATAAACTCCCTTTCAGTGGCTGCACACCAGAAATTTACTTTCCTGTTGTAAAAATCCATTCTAGGTCTGGGCAGCTCTCCATAACAGTTGTCCTCCAAATGTACACTCAGCATTCCAGGCTGCTTCAATTGTTTGGCACTGCCATGTGAACACGAGATTCCAAGATTTTCACACAAGGGGGAAATGATGGCTGAAAATTTGAGTCAACAATTAGATTCAAGTATCTATAAGTAACATGCAGCATTTTCTTTCCCATTTCTTGAAAAAGTATGTCATATGTCCACATCTAACTTTAGAATGTTAGGAAAGAACATTGTGTCCAAATAAATTGGCTCTCATTGAGCAGTAAAAGTGCTTACCCAGTCACCATCAAAGTGTCAAGCATTAATTCTAATTCAGCAATTAAAGCAGTAAGCAGAAAATTCCAACTTTCTGGACTTCGTGGATCTTAAATTGCAGTGATGGTGATAAGGTGGGTATAGAGACAACAAAAAGGCAGGAAATATATAATACATCATAAAGTGATAGGTGTTGTTAGGAAAACGGGAATTAGGCTAACTGGAATAGTACGTAAAATGATGAAGGTGGCAATAGTTGCTTATGATTTTTTTAAAAATATATTTGGAAAGCATAGAATATTGTACTGATAAGATGGTATTTGAGTAGAAACCTAAAGGAAGTGAGGCAGAAAACTACAGATATTTGGAAGAGGGAACAGCAAATGTGAAGGTCATGAGTCAGGTAAGGGTGTAGCTTGGCATATCAAGAGGCAAGTAGATGAGTGACATCAGCAAGATGGCAGAATAAGAAGTCCCGGCCCTTGATATTTGACAAAAACACAGATTTAACAATTTTTTATGTATCAAAATGCCTTTATGAGAGGTCCAGAATCCAGTTAAGAAGATGTCGTACTCCAGATGGGCACAAAAGTGAGAACAGCCACATTGAAACTGGTAAGAGCAGTTTTGCTTTCCCTGTGTCTGCCCCTCTTCCAAGCTGGCATAGTTCAGCACCTACAGAAATTGTCTTAGCCTCAAGGCGAAAAACAGAGTGGAGCATGCTTCTAAGTTCCTAGCCTTTTAGTTTGTTGCCCAAGGGGACAGTTTCTGCCTCACTTCACATGTGATGCTAATGGGACTGGTATTGCTCATATGGCTGGGGGCATTTACAAAAAAAGGAAAAGGGGCAGACAGCTTGCTGCAGCCAGCACAGCTCTGTCAGATTGAGAGAAAGTACAGAACCAAAGTCTCCTCCCTTAGGTGGGATGGAGAGAAGCGGAGCATGCTTCCAGTGTCCTGCCATTTTAATGGACTGTTCAACAGGTTGGCTGCCATTTTTTTCTCACCTGGAATGCTGACAAAACTGGTATAGTTTGTAGGGACAGCTAAGAATGAAGGAAAAAGAACTTGCAGCTTTCTACACCCAGCAGGGCTCTGTAAAATTTGGAGAAAGTGCAGAGGTCATATATTCTCCACACAGAAGGAAGGAAAGGAGTGGAGTGTGCTGCCAATGTCTTGACCTACAGTTTACAGTCTCATAAAAGAAGAAGCAAGAGCTTATAGGCCCTTGAAAAAGCAAAGGGCAGTAAATTCCTGTAATTAAGAACCTACACACACAAGTTCAGAGAATACACATCCATAGGAAAGGTTAGAGAACTTCCTAGAATTTCGTTCTAGGTTAATTGGTTAAAGTTTTTCCCCATCAAAGCCAATCTATACACAGACTGAACAAACTGACTTTTATTAACATGTGCAGAAACCAACACAAGCTACATGGAACCTGAAGACTCAGGAAACATGACACAATAAAAGGACCAAAATAAATCCCCAGTACCCAGCAACAAAAAAAATGAAGATCTATGAATTTCATGATCAAGAATTCAAAATAATTATTTTAAAGAAACTCAGTAAATTACAAGAGAACACAGACAGCTGACTGAAATCAGGAAAGTAATATGTGAACCAAAAGAGAATATCAATAAATAAAAATTCTACAAAAAAAACACAAAAATTCTGGAGCTGAAAAAATACAATAACTTAAGTTAAAAATTCATCAGAGGGCTTTAATATCAGCTCTGAGGAAGACAAAGAAAGAATCAGAAAACTCAAAAGCAGGTCGTTTGAAATTATTCAGTCAGGGGAGCAAAAAGAAAAAAGAATAAATAGCATGGAAGAAAGTCTAAATGAATTATAAAACACTATCAAGAGAAAAATATATATTATGAAAGTCCCAAAAGTGGAAGAGAGAAAGGAAAAGAAATCTTATTTTACAAAAGAATGGCAGAGAAGTTCCCAATCTAAGGAATATAGATATCTAGATACATGAAACTCAAAGACACCTAGTAAGATGAACCCAAAAAAGTATATACTGAGACACATTGTAATCAAATTGTTAAATGTCAAAGATAAAGAATTTTGAAAGCAGCAAAATAAAAGTGACTTGTCGTGTAAAAGTGAGATCCAATTAGACTATTCATGGATATCTCAGCAGAAATTTTGTAGGCCAGAAGACAGTGAGATGATATACTTAAATTGTTACAAGAAAAAAAATATCTGTCAAACAAGAATACAATGCCTGGGAAAACTGACCTTCGAAATGAAAGAAAGGTAAAGGCTTTCCAAGACATGGAAAAGTTGAGGAAATTTGTCACCACTATACCTGCCTTTGTTCTTCAAATTTAACAAAAGGACACTAAGCAGCAACACAAGCATATGAAAGTATAATATTCACTGGTAAGGGTAAATATATAAACAAATAGTGTATATCATAGTACTGTAGTGACAGTGTGTAAATCATTTTTAATTGTAATATAAAAGTTAAAAGACAAAAGTATTAGGAATAACTATAACTACAATAATTTGTTAATAGATACATAATATCAAAACATGTAAATTGCAACTTCAATAACATGAAAGTGTGAGTATGGTGAGTAAAAGTGTAGAGTGTTTTGTTTTGAAAATTGGAGTTGTTACCAGCTTAGAGTGTTACGACTATGTTTTATGTAAGCCTCGTGATAATAACAAAGAAAATACATATAGAATATACACACACGCACAAAAAGAGAAAGGAATAAAAGCATTTCAGTACAAAAAATCCACAAATAAAAAAACAGAAAGGAAATGAAGATAATAGTTAATAGATTCTGCAAAACAGACAGAAGACAATTAATCAAATGGCAATTGTAAGTTCTTACCTATCAAATTACTTTCAACATGAATAGATTAAACACAGCAATCAAAAGACAAAGAGAGTTTGGATTAAAAAAAAAGATAAACAAGAGCCAACTGCAAACTATCTACAAGAGACTTAATTTACATTTTAAAGAGCAGACATAGACTGAAAGTGAAAGAATACGAAAAGGTAGAGATACAAATCATAACCAAAAAAGAACAGCAGTGGCTATACTTATATCAAACAAAATAGACATTAAGTCAAAAACTGTCAGAAGAGACACAAAAGGATATTATATAATAAAAAATATGTCAATTTACCAGGAGGATATGACAGTTATAAGTACATATACACCAACTTCAGAGCACCTAAATATGTAAAGCAAATATTGATAATACTGAAAGGAGAAATAGATAGCAATATGGTTATAGCAGAAGACTTTAATATGCCAATTTCAATAATGGCTAGAACATTCTGACAGAAAATCAATAAAGAAACAATGAACTTGAACAATACTGTAGACCAAATAGACCTAAGAGACACATATGGAACATTCCACCCAATAGCAGCAGATTACACATTCTTCTCCAGCATACACAAAAATGTCTGCATGATAAATAAATGACACACTAGGTTACAAAACAAATCTTAACAAGAAGTCTTAACATTTCAGTCTTTGAGAAGACTGAAGTCACTTCAAATATATTTCCCAATAACAATGGAATTAAACTAGAAATTAATTACTGAAGAAAAGCTGGGAAATGCACAAATATGTCGAAATTTTAAAAAATATTCTTGAGTAACCAATGGGTCATAAAAGAAATGCAAAGGGAGATTTAAAATTGTTTGAAAACAAAAACACAGCATAATAAAAATTACAAGTTGCAACAAAAGCAGTACCAAAATAAAAGTTACAGCAATAAACGTCTACATTAAAAAAGGAAGATCTTAAACAACCTAGCTGTACATATCAAGAAACTAGAAAAAGAGCAACAAAAGCCCAAAATTAGCATGGTGGAGGAAATAATAAAAGATTATAGCAGTAATAAATAAAATAGAGACTAAAAAGACAATATAAATGAATGAGACCTAGACGTTTTCTTCAAAAGATAAACAAAATTGACAACTCCTTGGCTAGAATAGCTATGAAAAAAATGGAAAATGTTTGAAAATCAGAAAGAGAAGGCATTACCACAGGTTACACAGGAATAAAAAAGACTGCTATGAACAATTATACACCAACAATTGGATAATCTAAAGTAAATGGATAACTGCCTAAAAACATCCAACCTACCAGGAATAATTCGTAAGTAAATAGAAAATCTGAATAGAACAATAATGAATAGGAGATTGATTCATAAATCAAAACCTTCCAATAAAACAACAACAACCTGGGGTTAGATGTCTTCACTGATGAATTTTACCAAACATTACAAAAATAATTAGCACTAATCCTTCTTCATCTCTTTCAACATATACAAAAAGAAGAAATACTTTCAAACTTATTTTATGAGGGCAGTATTACCCTACTACCAAGTCAGACAATGACACTACAAGAAAAGAGAACTACAAGCCAATATCCCAATGAAAATACATTTAAACATACTCAACAAAATATTAATAGTAGCAGCCCAAATTCTGAATTGCACAGCACATTAAAAATATCACACACCATGATAAAGTGGGATTTATCTCTGGGATGAAAGGATGGCTCAACATATGCAAGTCAATTAATGTATACACCACATTAATGGAATGAGAAGGAAAAAAATCACATAATCTCAATAGATGCAGAAAAAGATGCCATTTCACAATAGAAAACAAAAACCCTCAACAAACTAAACATAGAAGGAACTCGATTCAACATAGGAGGGGCCACCTATGAAAAGCCCACAGGTAACATTATAGGCTAAGATTAGAAACAAGAGAAGGGTACCTACTCTGTCAATTTCTATCCAACATAGTATTGCACTTTTAGCCAGGGTAATTAGGCAAGAAAAAAAAGAAAGACATCCAAATTGAAGAAGCAAAATTATGTGTTTGTAGAGTACATGATTAAATATGTAGAAAACCCTAAAGACTCCACCAAAAAACTGTTAGAACTAATAAATTCAGCAAAGGTACAGAATAAAATATCAATATATAAAAATTGATTATGTTTTTCTACACTAACAATGAACTATCTGTAAATGAAATAATCTCATTTAAAATAATCTCAAGAAGAATAAAATACTTGGAAATAAATGTAACCAAGAAGATAAAATCCTTATACATTGAAAACTTTAAAACATTGATGAAAGAAATTAAAGAATACACAAATAAGTGAAAATACATTCTGTTCATGTATTGGAAGATTTAAAATTGTTAGAATGTCAATATTACCTAAATAATCTACACTTTCAATGCAATTCCTATCAAAATTCTAACAGCATCTTTTTACAGAGATAAAAAATAAACAATCCTAAAATTCATATGGAACCACCAACAACCCCAAATAGCCAAAGCAAATCTGAGAAAGAACAAAGATAAAGTAATCACATTTTCTGATTTCAAAATATATTACCAAGCTATACTAATTAATATGGTATGATTCTGACATAAAAACAAACATATAGACCATGAAACGGAAAACAGAGTCCAGAAATAAACTGACACGTAGTCAACAGTTGTTTAACATAGGTGCCAAGAATCCACAGTCAGAAAAAGTCTGTCCAGCAAATTTACATGAGAAAAACAACCCCATCAAAAAGTGGGCAAAGGACATGAACAGACATTTCTTAAAAGAAGACATACATATGGCCAACCAGCATATAGATAAAAGCTCAATATTACTGATCATCAGAGAAATGCAAATTGAAACCACAATGAGATACCATCTCACGCCAGTCAGAATGCCTATTATTACACAGTCAAAAAATAACAGATACTGGTGAGGTTGTGGAGAAAAAGTAATGCTTATAGACTGTTGGTGGGGGTGTGAATCAGTTCAACCATTGTGGAAGACAGTGTGGCAATTCCTCAAAGACCAAAACACAGAAATACCACTCAACTCAGAAATCTCATTACTGGGTATATACGTATATACGCAAAAGAGTATAAATTGTAACACTATGAAGACACATGTACATGTGTGTTCATTGTAACATTATTCACAATAGCAAAGACATGGAATCAACCTAAATGCCCATCAGTAATAGACTGGATAAAGAAAATGTGCTACATATACAACATGGAATGCTATACAGCTGTAAAAAATAATATATCCTTTGCAGGAACTTGGATGGACCTGGAGGCCATTATTTTTAGCTAAATGACTAGAACATATGGAGACATAGAAGGAAACAACACACACTGGGGCCTATTGGAGGGTGATGTGGGAAGGAGGGAGGGAGTCAGGAAAAATATTTAATGGGTATTAGGCTTAATAACTGGGTGATAAAACAATCTGTACAACAAACCTCCATGACACAAGTTTACCTGTGTAACAAAGCTGCACATGCACCCTTGAACTTAAGATATTAATACAAGTTAAAAAATAAAATCTGTGATGCACCAAAACAAAGGATGCTCTTTGGTCTCTTAAAACAAGTATCGTCTCATTATAAACTAATTATCCCTAGATTATTTGGTTTGGGATCCTTGGAGAAGACAGGCTTTATTAAAAGTGGTTTTTGAAGACTGAGTTTCAGTCCTCTTGGGCTACTGTTGCAAAAGTTTAGATGTGCATTCCAGAAAGTCAGGGATCTTTTAAGTGTCAGCACATACTTCTCTTTCCCCACCAACCACTCCCTTGAGAATGTTCTATTTTACAAAGCATTTTTTTTAAAAGCAAACTTACACTTCTGGACCAATTCACCTGCAATTTACTATACTTCATTGGGCTCAAAGCCTCTATGGACTTAAACTACTAGAAAAGATTTCTGGACACATCAGTAAAAGTATCTTAATGAACAACAGCTGCAAAGAATGTGGCTTTAAATAAATTGATTCCAAATTAAACAAAAAATGTTGGGTAGATAGATCTCATGTTAAGTGTTCTTACTACAATTTATAAAACAATATATACATTTTGTATCCAAGTTTTATATTTAACATTATCATACTTTTACATACTATTATTTTTATTTTAAATAACTGCAAAATAATTTACATATTTCGTAAAATAATTTTCTATGTTGGCCATTTAATTGGTATTAATGTGGACAGTATAAATTATGTCTATAATAATTTCTGTGCACATTGAATTACTAGAAAAGTTCACTAAACATTCACTGAGTTAAGTAAAATACGATCAGAAACAATTGTTCCAAATAATTTTAAATGTGCTTTTTTCAGTACATTTTGTTTAAGCAATATTTGGTATTATTGGGCAATGGAAATTGTTAGCTTTAACTTTAAAGGAGATAGATTTTATTCAGGGAACAGATTATGGCAATAAAAAAGAACTTTGGCACATAGCTGGTGAATTTTTTTTCTAGGTTGGACAAAAAATTAGAGTCAAAAGGCATCAGTAATTAATGGGATCTGAAAGCTGCTAAATTTTATAAATAATTTGAATGTGTATTACATTTTATGGCTATATATTAACACATTGAAAACTGGAGAGTCTAGGAAATAAATACTGGGAACTCTGAGGAGAAGGAGGAGAAAAAGTGGGACGAGCAGGAGGAAGAGGTTCAGGAGCAGGAGGAGATAGCGGATGATGTGGCTAAAAGCGAGTGAGTAAGAGAATAAAAGATAGAGGTTAGAGTGTCAGGGAGGAGTTGAGATTTGTATATCCTTCCAGTCCTTGGCAAGTAACATTGCTTTCACTTTAAATATAATGGAGAATTTTGAGTAAAGAAAAGATATTATTTCACTTAAATTTTAAAAGAATTGCTCTGGCTGTTCTGTGGAGTATGTGTATTTTGGGGGCAAAAGTAGAAGCTGGAAGATCAATTAAGAAATTGTTGTAATAACTCAGAGAAGTGATAGAGAGTTATTGTAAGATGTGCAGTGAAAATAGGTGATGGGCAGTGGACTGATTCAGAATTTATTCGGAAGCAATTGACCACAAAATTTCCAGATGCATTGGTGTATTCAAGTAAGCCAATAATGAAAGATGATTCTAAGTCCTGTGATCAAAGAAACTGGGAAAATGAAGTTGTCTTTTATTGAAATGGACAAGACTATATAGAAGGAGTAAATTAAGAGGGTTGGAAATAAAAAACATTTTTTTAGGACGTGTAGTTTGAGATGTCTGTTAGATATCAAAATGTAGAATTTGAGTAGGTTGTTGCATTTACTAATCTTAAATTAAAAAGGAAGGTATATGCATGGAACTCAATAGCATTTTAGATATATTTAAAGCCATGAAACTGAACAAGATCACCTAGGAAATGATTGAAAGTAGAGAAAATATTTAGAAGCAAGTTCTTGTACATTTCAATGCATAGGGATAAATATAAGAAAGAATTAGCAGAGAGAGAGAGAATATGTTTCCATAAGGAAGGGATGGAATCAACAGATAGTGGCATCTGGAAATCGAATGAAAAAAGCAGTGCTTCAAGAAGGAGATTGTAATCAACGGTGCTAAAATGCTGCTGGATAATTAATATAAAGGCAAACAGAGGTAATCAGTGAAAACAATGGCCAGTTTATAAATACTCTTGTGGGATAAGTGACATGACGTATGCAAACTACTAACCCTAGTATTTCATTAGAATTCAATAAATGTTTATAAATATTAATATTTTGAGGCTGATATTATTCTGTTGTGAAAGTTAATTCATTAGCTGTGAGTGATCTTAATGACATTCAATTAAATAAGACCCATGGAACTCAACAACTAGTGGAAGAGACAGAAGAAACAAATCCAGAGGGTGTGCCTGTCTCAGCCTGTCATCTGAGTGTTGCAGGTGCTTTGAAGGAGAAGGGAAGTTATCCAGTGGTCTTAGATAGAGAACAGATAATGAATAAAGGCATCAAAGATGAGAGAAGACATATATTAAAATCTAAATGGGTTGTTACAATTAAAAGAAAGAAAGGTATATAGTGATGATAGGAGAGGAAGCTAGAATGTTAGGCACGGGCTTTTTTATACGACATCACAAAATATTCCTAAGTTTGTCCTTAATCCAAGGGAAGACAACTGAAGGATTTTGTGTAAGGGAGAAACATAACCTCTCCCAATTAGTTATTAAAAATTTGCTGTAGTAAAAACATAAAATATGCCTGTGAAACAGAAAAAAATGGAATCTAAAAGTTAACTAGAATTTATTCTAATAATCAAGGTTAAAATATTTAGTATTTTAGGTGAATGACAACAAAATTGAAAAAGATAAGAGAAATCAGAAAAATGTTTAAAGGTTAATCAATTTGATTAATTGGATATAGGTTGAATATGAAAAAAGATGAGTCTCAGATAACTTCCACATTTCTAAATGTGACCTGTTCTACTCACTAATACAAAAATACCAGGAGAAATTAGATTTAAAAAGAAGTAGATGAATTTTCTTTCTGGTTTATTGACTTGAAAGAGCCTGGGGCATTGATAGGACACCATTGAAGGCATAGGTTTCAAGTCCAGGAAAACATACAGCTTTTATTATGTAATTAGAAAAACACTTACAGAAAAGTAGTAATTGAAGCCAAATTTTGTGGTAGAACTTTCCTAGTACACATAGGATGAGAATGGAATAATGCCAGGGATAGACTCCATTGTTAATGTCTTGGTAAGACAGGCATGCTATGTCAATTTGCATATTACTTATTGACTGACTCAACATCATGCTGAGAAAACAGTTTAAATTCTTTTAAAGCTTCTAATAATTCTTAAACAATAATTGAATATTTTACTTAATGAAAGATGGTCAAAAGAAAGGTATTAACATATAAATGCTTTATTTAATAAAAAAGCTGTGTGTATCATGAAATTTAGGTGAACAATAAATCACCCTACAAATGAATGAGGGTGGGGGGTCTTATTCAAGATGGTATGTTTTAAAATTTGGAAATGTCTTCAAATATAACAATATTCAATTTGTATACAATTATATGAAATTTATCTCTGCAGGAACTGGGAAGCATATTCATATATTTTTCAACACTTGTCTTTGGTATTGATATGCTCATTTTAGATGTGTAAAATTGGGTGTGTGTTTTCTTGTTGGCTAAGGTAGGAAGAGAGGTATTCAATCCGCTGCACAATCATACTAGATACACAGAGTATCACCAATGTAGGAATAGCTATTTGGGCTTAAGGAATAAGGCAGTAACAAATGAAATAACTGTGTTTTTAGCTGTTGTAGTGACTTTTTAAAAATTATATTGAACAGTCACTTTTGGAAATGCAAATATGTAAAAGAGTTTAAAAGAATGTTGAACAGTCAAAGAAGTGCAGTGTATTGGACAATTCTCTCTCTCTCTCTCTCTTGCTCTCTCTCTTTCTCTTCAAAGCAATAAAAACATTAGTTCATCCAAGAGAGCAAAGTATGCCATGAATTAAACCCATGGCACACATTTCTCCAGAATTTTGGCTATGATGTAAACATAAAAGAAGCAGTTGCCTTTCAGGTGCAGACCAGTCATCACATATGCAGGTTTCTCATTAAACTGTTGGTTCTATAAAATCATTGTTGTGGTTTAAGCCGACTAAGCTTCCAGATATATATTGTGCCTTGATCTTTTTTTAAGTAAATTGACAATTTATAATTGTATATATTTATAGTGTACAATGTGATGTTATAATTTATGCATACAATGTGGAATAATTAAATGAAGCTAATCAGCATATTCATCATCTCAATAGTTAACATTTTTTTGTGGTGAGAATATTTGAAATTTACTCTCAGCAATTTGAAATGCTCTATTAAGTATATTGACCATTTCTTAACTTGGGGTCTAATTAATTTGCGAGCCACCTAAAATCCTCCTAAATTTCCTTTGCTTAAGTTAGTTGGTGTCATTTTCTCTTCTATGGAATTAAGACTTAAAGCTGGAATATTACATTACTATACATTTAAGTTATTTGACATTATTATAAATTAAAATGTTACATAATCTAGTATTAAAAATCATGTTTAAAATTAAATGCGTTCTGAAAAATCACATTTCTTAATATTCCTTTCAGCTAAATTTCCTTCAATTTAAATATCAGTATCCTGATATTGTTATTTTGCTATTCTCTAAGAAATTTGGCAAAATTTGCTTCAATGTGGAAAAAACAAAAAGGAAAGGACCCCTTACATTTTGTTATCTAAATAGAGCTTGCTTGTTTATTTTTACCATTACAGAAAATGAATATGTAATAAAATAAATGGGCTTGCCTTTACTATTCAATTGTGAAGAAGCTATGGTTTCAAAACCAGTATCTTGATAGTAATTGTAATTCTACAATTCTCTAGGAAGTTCTGCTTCATTTGGAATGATTTGCATAGCTGAGATTGTGATTGCTTTGGAGCATCAGAGGTTCCTTGGCTATTTACAAAAGTCTCAGAGTGTTTACCTTGGAAAGCTAGGCAAATTCAGTAAAAAGAATGTATCCAAATGACTTTCTACAGAGTTTTCAGAACTTCCCCTTTGTACAAGGATTGTTTTCACCATTTTTTTATAGCTAAAATGACTACAAAGTAATTAAATGGTATTTCATTAGTTGTCACTCCTAGCAGTTGGTTTTAAATTCTGAGTATTTCTTGTAGAGACAATTAGTTGTTTGGTTTCCTCATAGGTCTCAGATTTAAAAGCTCCAATGATATACTTCATGTTTCTACAGAGAAACTTTTTGCTTAGGTGCCAAGGGAATTTTCTCTCATGTCTTTAAGCTTAAAACTTTTACTTTCTGGGGTGGATTTTGCTGTTTTCACCTGGAAGCAACATTTTTTCACAATGAAGTAAAATGATTACCTTTTTTATCTTCAAGTACAACTAGTAATACTACATCTTTTGGAAACATTTTGTTTTTAAATAGCAAGAATTATTCCACACAGCTTTGGTACTCACATCAGAAAATTGCTAATAGCATCTTATGTGCAATTGAAGATAACCTTCTTCATTTACTGATTATTCAAAGAGTAAAGCTCATCATAGAGTACACTTAGATCTACATTTAGTTGGAGAAGACAATTCATCCTAAGTCGGAAAGAACTAGTATATACAGAGTTCCTTTCTGCTGTGATAATCAGCGCTCAGTTTGGGCATTCTAGAGAACTTTAGCAGGTATCTGAGCACGAAGGCGCTGTATGTGGAGGTCACTTTTGAATGAAACCGTCTGTATTGATAATGGAGAATAAATTTTAAAAATATTTCACCCTTCATTATATTTTTAACTCATATATTGTATTTTAATAAAAGTGTGATTTAACATACAATTAACTACAATCTGAATGATACTAAAATTAGTCTTTAGATGTTTTATACAATTTGTTAGCTTCTCAAAAATATAAATTTTACCATCCTGAGTTGATTTTTTGTATATAGTGTAAGGAAGGGGTCCAGTTTCAACCTTCTGCATATGGCAAACCTGCACATGTATCCCTGAACCTAAAATAAAAGTCAGTGTGAGTGTGTGTGTGTGTATATAAACATGTATAAACATATATAATAGATAATATGAAACAATATATAAATATGTGTTATATTTTACATATAAATTATATTTTATTTTATTAAATAAAAATATCTTTTATGTGTATAAATATATAATATACAAATTATATATTATAGCTTTAATTAGAAACTTAAATATTAAAACCATATAATTATATATTTTAAATTTATATAAATTTTAATTTATATATTAATATATAAATTTTAATTTATATTAATATATAGATTATATTTATTTTTAATTTATATATTTAAAAACATTATATATTAATCAATTTAATATATATTAAGTCTATTAATCATATAAATTTTATTTTTATTTTTATATTTTAATTTATATATTAATCAATATATATTTACGCATATAAAAGTTAATATATGTATATAAATTTCTTAACAGCCAAGCCACTGTTTAAATCAGGGTAGCTAGCTGCCACAGTAATCAAATTCTGAAATCTCAGAGGCTCATCTTCTCATTTGAGATGATGTCTAATGTGGTCAACTGGTCCTCCTTCAGCCTGTAGCCATGACATTTGAAACCCATGTTCTCTAGAGTCACTACAGCAGCAGAAGGGCAAAGGAAGCACAGTAACTCTTTGTTGACTCTGTCCAGTAGTGACACCTATCCCTTCTGCTCACTCCTCATTGGCCAGAAGTACTCATAGGGTTCTAACATAACACTGAGATTGCTGGAAAATACAAGGTTGCAAATACAATTTTTGGTGAGGACACCAGCATTAAGCCAATCTTTCTCTCCACCAAAGCTGTACCATTGATTGAAAAATTTTTATCAAAAAAGTGTTTGGTACCTAAGTCTGTAAATGCAACTAAGACATTGTCAATTACTTGGGTAAATATCAGAAATGAAAATATTGAATTCAAAATTTTGAACATATTGCAGTGAATAGTTTATGTACATCAGAGTGGAAGAGCAGTCTTTCAGTCCTTAAAGCCAATACATGACTGCTTATACAAATATCAGTTTATATAACAAAGCTCAGCTCTTTTAGAATTTGACATGCTACCCGATCAGTTACAGACACTACGAAATAAGATAGTAATATTGGGAAACTATTAAAAAAATACTTTGGAAAACTTGGCAAAACTTTTGCTTTTTCTTAATATATTTGGCTTCCCTTAGGAAGAAACTATTACCTCCATGCTACTGAAATGTATTGCAACTCAGGCTGAAAACAGTGATTTTCCCAAAGCAGGAATTTCATGATTTGGGCAATTTTGATTAATTTGTAAGTTGTTGTGTAGACATGGTTCTCTCTAATTACCTCCACCTTCTCCAAATACTTCTAATAAAGGAGAGTTAATGAAAATAAATATGTAGAAGTCACAGTTTTCTCAAACGGAGAGAAAAACAAACATTTACTGGAGTCTTACTATATGTTAAGCACAAAACACAAATGTTCTCACATAAACGTCACAGTAACTGGTACTGTTTCCATCTTTTTTTTTATTAATTTTTTTTTTTTGAGACAGAGTCTCGCTCTGTTACCTAGGCTAGAGTGCAGTGGCAGGATCTTGGCTCACTGCAACCTCTGTCTCCCAGGTTTAAACAATTCTTCTGTCTCAGCCTCCTGAGTAGCTGGGATTACAGGCATGCGCCGCTACACCTGGCTAATTTTTATATTTTTAGTAGAGACGGGGTTTCGCCATTTTGGCCAGGCTGGTCTCGAACTCCTGACCTCAGGTGATCCACCTGCCTCGGCCTCCCAAAGTGCTGGGATTACAGGTGTGAGCCACCACTCCTGGCCCATCTTTTTTTTTTTTTTTTTGTAAATGAGGAAACAGACATATAGAAATTAAGTAATCTGTCTTGCATCATTTAGTTAATCAGTGAAAGGGCCTGGATTATAACACAAATTATATTCCAAATTTGGCTCTAAAGTATATTCTCTTTCCACCATAACTTTAAACCAGAAGTTTTCACAGCATATCTATAATGGTAAAAAATAATTTTACTCCAGAATCCTCAATATGTATATACTTTCAAATATATATGTATTATAATACATTACATACATTATAAAACAACATAAAAATATAAACTTTGAAAGGATGAAAAATGCCAGATTTTAAAATTTATTTTTTATTGATACATAATGGTTGTGCACATATATGTGTTTTTTGGAACATACATACAATATGCAATGATCAAGTAAGGATGATTGGAATATCCATCACCTCAAATATTTATTATTTCTTTTTGTTGGAATCATTCTAAATCTTCTAGCTATTTTGAAATACATTATAAGTTATTGTTCAGTCATGCTATTGTACTATTGAACACTAAAACTTATTCCTTCTCTCTAATTGTGTTTTTGTGCCCATTCACCAATCTCTCTTCATTCTTCCCCCCACCCCCACTTTCTAGCCTCTGGTAACCATCATTCTACTCTCTACCTCCATGAGCTCAATTTCTTTTAGCTCCCACATATGAATAAGAAAATGTGATATTTATCTTTCTGTGCCTGGCTTATTTTACTTAACATAGTGTCCTCCAGTTTCATATATGTTGCTGCATATCACAAGATTTTATTCTCTTTTATTGCTGAGTAATATTTCCTTGTGTATAAATACCACATTTTCCTCATCAATTCATCCACTGATGGTCACTTAGGCTGATTCTATATCTTGGCTTTTGTGAATAGTGCTGCAATAAATATGGGAGTGCAGATGTCTCTCCAATATACTGATTTCCTTTCTTTTAGATATACACTCAGAAATGGAATTGCAGAATTATATGTTAGTTCTAGGTTTAGTTTTTTGAGGAACCTCCGTGGTGTTTTTCATAGTAGATATACTAATTTATACACTCCATCAACAGTATACAACTCTTCTCCTTTCTCTGCATCCTAGCTAGCATCTGTTATTTTCTGTCTTTTTAATAATAACTATTTTAGCTGGTGTGAGATATATCATTGTGGTTTTCATTTGCATTTCCCTGATGATTAGTGATGTTGAGCATTTTTTCATATACCTGGGGGACATTTGTTTGTTGTCTTTGGAGAAATGTCTATTTAGATCTTTGCCCATTTTAAAATCAGATTTTTTTTTTTTTTTTGCGATTGAGTTGTTTGAGTTTTTCACGTATTCTGGTTATTAATCCCTTGTCATCAGATGAATAGTTTGAAAGTATTTTCTTCCATTCTGTAAATTGTCTCTTTACTTTGTTGATGGTTTTCTTTTCTGTGCAGAAGCTTTCTAATTTGATGTAATCTCATTTGCCAATATTTGTTTTTGTTGCATGTGCTTTTGATACAGGGTAGGCAAGCCCCTAAATTGGGGCTTAGCCTGGGAGGGTTGTTGGCTGTGCCCAGGGAAGAATTCAAAGATTAGCTAGTGATGTCAGACAGCAACTTTTATTGAAGTGGCAGTTTACAGCAGCAGCAGAGGTACTGCTCCTTGCAGAACAGGGCTACCTCATAGGCAGTGTACCCCGAGCAGGAGCTCAGATGCAGTTCTGTCATCATATTTATACCCAATTTTAATTACATACAAATCAAGAGGCAGGTTATTCTGAATTTTCTAGGAAAAGGGTGGTACTTCTGGGTCATTGCTATGGGAAGAGGCAGTAACTTTTTAGATGTTGCTATGACAATGCTAAACTGACATGGCACTGGTAGCTGTGTCTTATAGAGAGGTGCTTTTACCCCTTCCCTGTTTCAGCTAGTCTTCAATCTGGTCCAGAGTTTATGTCCCACCTCTGGAGACAAGTCCCACCTTCTACCTTAGAATCTTTAGATTTTTCCAAATATAAGATCATGTTGTCTGCAAATGAGGACAATTTGACTTCTTTCATTTCAATTTCAATGCCCTTTATTTCCTTTTCTTGCCTGATTGACCTGGCTAGGACTTCTAGTACTATGCAGAACAAAAGTGGTGGAAGTGGGCATCCTTTTTTTGTTCCAGTTCTTACAGAAAATGCTTTCAGCTTTTCCCTGTTCAGTATGATGTAGGCTGTGGGTTTGTAATTTATGGCTACAACATATCAAAACCTATAGGATATAGCAAAAACAGTACTAAGGAGAAAGTTTGTAACAATAAACACCTACATCAGAAAAGTAGAAAAACTTCAAATAAACCACATAACCATGCACCTTAAAAAACTAGAAAAGCAAGAACAAACCAAACTCAAAATTAGTAGAAAAAATAATAAAGCTTAGAGCAGAAATAAGTGAAAATAAGATGTAAAAATAAGAAAACAAAAAGTTGGTGTTTTAAAAACATAAAAAAATTGGCTTGTCTTTAGCTAGACTAAATAAAAGGGAGATGACTCAAATAAATAAATCAGAGATGGCAAAGGAGACATTGCAACTGTTACCACAGAAATACAAAGGATCATTAGAAAATGTTATGAACAACTATACAGCAACGAATTGGAAACCCTGGAAGAAATTAATAAGTTCCTGGACATCTACCAAGATTGTACCATAAATAAACAGAAAACCTGAACAAACCAACAATGAGTAATGAGATAGAAGTAATAATAAAAAGTCTCCCATCAGAGAAAAGCCCAAGACCTGATGGCTTTACTCCTCTATTCTACCAAACATTTAAAGACCTAATACCAATCCTACTCAAACTATTCCAAAAAATTGAAGAAGAACGAATACTTCCAAACTCATTCTATGAAGCTAGCATTGCCCTGATACCAAAACCAAAGACACAACAAAAAGAAAACTACAGGCTAATAAAACATAGGTGAAATGATCCTCAACAAAATACTAGCAAGCCAAAGTCACCAGCACATTAAAAAGATCATTCACCATGATCAGTGGGATTCATCCTAGGGATGCAAGGATGGCTCCACATATGCAAATCAATAATCCAGATACATCACATTAACATAATGAAGAACAACCATACGATCATTTCAATAGGTGCTAAAAAAAACCTGATAAAATTCAATATCCCTTCATGATAAAAATTCTCAACAAAATGAGTATATAAGGAACATACCTCAAAATAATAGAAATAGAGATTTTAATTTTTTATGTCTTAATGAAACATCTTGTACACTTTCCATAGAGACACTGTAGGAAAGATCCATTTTTATTTAGACATTTTTGTGTTTATTTATAAACTTACAAGATATAAAAATAGCTGAGAGAGGTTCAACATACTCTTCATCCAACTTCTCCTAATTTTGTGGTCATATATATCAAAACTAGGAAATGACACTGACACACTAGATTAACTAGACTAGATACTTTACTCAGATTTCCCGAGAAAAATACAGACTTTTAGGAACAAAATGATCTTATCACTTGGAGAAATAATAAAATAATCTATTATACATTTGGAAGGTGCTTTTTAAATCACTAAGACCTTTGTGATTCACAAAGTCCCTAAAATGCATGAGCAACCATCGAGTGAAAGTTAACGGCTCAGCTAAGGAGTCAGTAGTTCATAGCGTTTAAGAGCACCTGTTATGACTTGATTTGAAACCCTGTGTCAACATTTAATCTATGCCTTTTATAATGGGCCTAATAACAGTATCTACTTTATGGGATATTAGCTATTCTAAGTTGCATTATTTTCCTAGTTACAGAAAAATAAATATACTTAGTTCAGTCTTGACTTACCTGAAGTCAACTTACTAATTTAGCACAAAGTTGGACTTAAATTCAGTTCTTTCTATCTGGATGCTTTTCCTCCCATGTTATGTGTCTCCTATCCAGGGAAGGAGGAGAGAATAGAGAATACTACAGCATGCCGCTCATTGCACGCTACTCAGAATGCTTTTAGACCTTTTATTCATAGTTTACTGCTTATTTTTGTTAATTATCCGTATGCCTTGAAAACAACAAGATTTCCTCAATCATTTAAAGATCAATTTAACCTTAGTCAATTATTAATAAAAATTCATTATTGTTAATAGCATCCTGCTGGCCCAAAATCACAGATATTACAAAAATGATCAGATATCGAAAGTGTTTTAGTTTCTGGGACTAATGGTATCGCAAGACATTTGGTTTTTCCATTTAGGTGAAAGATACCAAACTGTACCTGTAATTTATATTATCATTTAATTTTTTATTCTAATCTTATAAAGACTTCCTGCTAGTCTTTAACAACAATGAAAAATTATACATACAAAAACAAAACATACAAACAAAACACCCTCATTATTATTTATCTAAGGTGTTGCTTAAGGCTGCCAGGGTAATAGTAGATGATAGTTCTCAGCTAAAGACAAATTTGTTGCTACAGATCAACATGTAAACCAGAATATTTAGCACAATTTTTCTTGTACAAACTTACCCAGTCCCAGGTTTTAGAAAAACATCCAAATTTAACATAGACTTGTTCTGTTTAAAGCCACAATGTGAAAGTGCAGCCAATTTCAGCACAACATCACATGTTGAATATTCTTTTCCTGTCATATGGGAAATTTTTATTTAATTTTCTAACTTTTTAAAGTAATCTTCACATGTCCTTCAATAAATGTAAACATTAACTGTTGCTATTATCCTAGTTCTGTTTTAGAAGAATTATATTTGCTATACCTATTAATAGTTCACATGAAGCAGGAAACCTAATATTTATATTTTACAATAAATATTATGAATATCTCTCTCAGGGAAAGAAACTGTTTAGATAATCTAGTTTTCACATAGAAAAATCTTGTTTCTAAATCTTAGAGACTACATTCTTTGTCTTAACTTTTTTCATGTTAGAGACAGTTTTTACTGTAAAATAGTGCCTTGTAGCTATAGTTAGCAACCCTTTTTTTGTTTTGTTTTTGCAAAAGGGAAAAATTATGGAAGCTATAAATAAGTAATAATTGCCAAAGATCAGAGGAATTTTACATAAGACCAAAGCAATTTAATCTGGTGCTTTGATACAAGTATTTAATAATTCAGCACAATGATAATAATGGCATCTTGAGAATTTCCAGCAACTGATTTCCCCTCCAAGGTATTAGAAGATGATTAGAAATTGAATGGTTCTAAGTCATGAATTAATTTTTGAACCTTTTCTAGATGTGGGGTGAAGTGTATTCTTTTAAATAGTTGCTATCCAATCTCTTTAGTGAAAATACAAAAAAAAAAAAAAAAGGTTAATACATTGGTCCTCTGTGTAGTAGAATCCACTAAGCCAGAGGCAGAATAGCATTTTTATTTCCCTAGGTCAAGCATTCAAAATCAGTAGATTGAAAAAATATATTTCACACATATCATCTTCATGTAATTTTTCCTTGTATCTTTATAAATATGCCTACAGATGTGGTCCAAAATGGCATGATTTTCAGACTAGAGTGAGCCAGTTCTTGCTCAGTGGGTCACTTTTGCCTCCTTCTAACCAGTTGCATCTTAGACAGTTTTTTTCTGAGTTTAAATTTTCTCATGGATAAGATAAAGAAATTGGATTCTGTAATCTCAATAATTTCCTCTAGTTCTGAAGTGTTCTGAGCATATTACTCTGTAAATAATTTCTAAAAGGAGAAGGCCCTTCACGATTCAGCCTCATCCCATTTGTCCAGCTAGCCATAGTTACTGACAGTTTTGTAAATCCCAGGTTGCTTCATGAGCCCATGTTGATTCTTGTATAAATGGAAAGTCCTTTCTGCCTTACATTACAAGGAAACACCTATATATTCTTCAACACCATGTTCAATTATCTTTACTCTAAAATGTTCTTTATTTCAGTCTTACAGAGTTCATTATGTTCTCCTTAAGCCATCACTTTTATTGTCATATTTTTCTCTATTTTCACACCAATCATTCTAAATGATAATATTCTTTTAAACATCCATGTCACTAAATAAACTATGATTTCTTTGAAGATAAGAATCATGTTTTGTATTTCTGCCTCCACAAGAAAGCATTTTACATTCCGAATACTCATTAAATGAGTGATAAATAAGAGTCAATTAAATAGTTAATAATTCAAGAGTATATTAATGAAAAGAATATTGGGGACATAAGCTTGACATTATGGTATCAATTCTGTTAATTATTAATTTCTCATTCTTGTATGAATCATTTCAATTTACTGAGCCTCTTTGGTCAAGTATCAATAATAATGCAAACATTGTCTATCTTATTGGACAGGTTTTCTGATCATATGTTATGATAATTCATAGCAAGTTACATGAATATATATGTTATTAAAATTATATATAAAGCATCATGTCACACAGCATAAATATATGCAGTTTTGTCTATTAAAATAATTTAAAAATATATGTAAAACTACTTTAAACTACAAAGAGATCTAATTGTAAAGGATTATTGTGTGTTATTAACTACCACAATCCAATATAATAATGAAAATTCCATGTTCTTGATCTATCAGTTATAGGTTTTTTCTTTAATCCTGAAAAATGCCTTTTAAACATCTAGATGGCAATGGCAGATTCAAAGTTCCAGCTAACAGATGAGTCAGAAGTACCTGAAAAACCGTAATAGTTTTCCAAACATCAAAATGTCTTCTACGTTTTACTTTCCAGCTGTGTCAATTAACATAGTTTAGTTTTTACTTAAAAAAATCTTCTACACAACAAAAAATTGAGCTCTAGAAATACCTGAGTTTACATTACTAATGAGTTTTATGCCATTAACTTTTTAGTTTGTTCCTTTTTTATTTTTATATTTAACTCCCAAAATGTATTTATATGAGAAAGTGATGCTTTCCTCTGTTACAAAAAGTTGAAGAATATAAAATTTGAACATGGTTTCTACAGTTGTCTCACATGAAATAATGAAGCATATACAACTCCACAATAGATTTTCTTGTTAATAGTAAGCAATAGAAATGGTCAGAATGCCAATTGCCCAGGAGGTCCAGCCAGAAGACATCTGTGCCTTAGGGTGCAAGACTCACTATGTTGACTAATCATGCAATGTGTTTGCAATTAAAATAGCACCTCTTAAACTCTGCCAGTGTGTTACATATGTGACCTGACAAGTATTTTTTAAAAATTAATGGTGCTTCATATTGAGGTAAATTACAAAGATATGTTTAGGACAAAATTAAAATTGTATGTGTATATATATACACACATATATATATGTGTGTATATATATACACACATATATATATGTGTGTATATATATATAAGGAATTGAACCAGGTGATTTTAATACTGTTGTCAGTAAAAATCTTCAAGAAAATATTAATAGCCTGAACTATAAGAACAACTAGAGAGTTACGTAAATCCATGTGTTCTGCTGAAAAAGGGAAATATATGCCATTTGGAGGTAATAATTTTCCTCATTCAGATGCAGAATATTATGCAAATTTAAAAAATGCTTCATGGACATGGTAACTTTGTAGCTAATAAAAAAATTCTCATAATGCTATCTAAAATGAATGTACAAAAACGTTTAACATTCCATTAGGAAATATAGCAGATATGTGCACAAGTATAGATATATAGATAAATTGCTATGCATGTAGACATAGACATAGTTATGGAAATGAATATGGGCATAGATATGCAACCAAGTATGCATTACTAAATCAACACATAACTTTAGAAATAGTAATAAATGCCAAGCTCCTTCTCTTCTAACACTTTACAGACTCTCAAAAACCTTGCGATTTTCCAGCAATGCCTTCCTACTCAATGTGGGCCACTGTTTCCACTTCAATTGCACTTGTCTAGTCCCTCATAGACAACACTCTTTCTTATATATTCTAGGTCTTCATTTTCTCTAGTATTGTTAAACTAATGGTGGATTATAGCCCAAGAACAGTGTCATTTCTCTTGACTCTGTCTGAAAGCCTATTCAACCTTTATTTTCTTCTTCTTGAAAACTTTTATAGGCTGTGTAGATTTTTTGAATGCCCAGACTTAAGTTCTAAAATTACTACGTGGCCATCTTACTCACTACATAAGAAATGCTGTATGTGAAAGAAAATCCCTTTTTTATTTATATTTCACTGAAATTTTACAAGATCTACATTACAACGATAAACTGTTTCAAGGTATTTTTCATCACATCCTGGTATTTCTGTTGATGGTCTGAGAAAACTCCAGGTTTTTAAAAATTTACCTGAGGAGGACATATCCATGCTTATTCTCATTTAATAATAAAATATTTTAACTAACAACACTGTCTATTCTAAATTGTTAAAAAGAATAAAAGCCAGATACAGAACAACAAATGAAAAGACAGTAAATGAATGAAATTGTTTTTAACTTTGTACTCAGTGTATTGTTTCAGCAAATTTTGTCTCCCTAATTAGGAACCGCTTGAGTTAAAATTAAGCTCAATTTCTCTCTTTAGAGGAAACTGACATAGTAGGGTACAACTAATGAAATGTACTCATATGCTTTTAGAGACCTTATTTGTCATAGAATGTATGTGCATGCACATATGGGATAATAATATTAGGACCATGAGCAGCTAAGCATATAAATCATACATTCATTCCAATCATTTAAAGTCCACAAATAAGAATACATTAGTGTGTGTTTGTGGGTTGGGTGAGGGCAGAGAACACTTTTTCTCTTTTGATAGTTCCCTCGATGTTGTATAAGTTCTCCTTGCTTAATCTTCCAGGTCATCTTCAAGTCTCCTTACTTCCATCTCTCCAGGGAAGGATCAGTGACTTAAAGTGATTGGCTAGTTTGGAAGGAGAAACAAGGATATCAGCCTAGCCTTTTCTTTCTCACCTTTTTTGCAGAGAGGGCACATATTCTACTCTGCTTTTCCATGTCATCATGCTGGAGAGCACATGTTAGGCCAGGGTAGATAAGTCTTTCCAGTTCTATGTTAGAGTATTGGGAAATTCTGTTGCCTCCAGATATAAACCGCATCTCCCAAGGCCTCACCTTTCCTCTTATCTGCATTATGTGTTTTCCTTATTTTTCCCAGGTAGCTCAGACTCAGATGTGGAGACAAAGGATATTATAAAAATTATCTCCAAGGTCATTGTTATAACTAAAAGAGCCTTCATTTCTTTTCTAAAAGGACTCTTATTCATTCTGCCACTGATATTAATGTGCCTAACCAACATATCTTACTCTAAAATTGAGACGATTGTGTGGTCTCCCTCTCTCAACCTTATTATATAAAATAAGTATATAAATTCTGTCCATACACTTTGAAAGCCATACAGAATTAAAGACTTAGAGAATAAAAATAAACATAATAACAGTTTTCAATGGTATTTGAAAATAAGAAATTAACGGCGCAGAGAAAGAGTACTGGGTGGAGATTGAAAGATCTTGTTTCCAATTCTGATGTTGGTAGAACAATGAGACCTCAAATGAACCACTTTACCTCTGTAGACCTCTGTGAGTTCTATCACTATTTTATAATTTAATTTTGGAGAACTGTAAATGAAGGATTTTAAATACTTACGTTTTGTACAGATGTGTTGAGCAAAAAATATGTGTGTGTACATATTTAATACAATATTTACTCACATTTAAAAAGTATATTGAGCATAACATTATATATGCATGTAGATGTGTATATATACACACATACACATATTATGTACCTAGGCAGAAAGGCTGTTTGTGTTTATTTAAAATGAAATAAAAATTTTCATTTTGAAGATTTTTTTAAAAAACTTTTTCTTATTAAATTAAATTTTTGTATTATAGAAAAAAATCAGAAAGTAAAAATCACCCATTTTATATACACAGACACACACCCATATATAAAATCACCCATAGTCTTAAAATGTTGGTGCATGTCCTGTCATCTCTCTATCCCTTCACTCTCTTCCTCTTTTACTCTTTACCTATATCTCTATAATTATATAACATAGAATTAATGTTTTATATATTTCCAAAAAGTGTTGTTACTGGATATTTTATATAGTTTATTTTTAAAACTCTCTTATTGTCTACCTTGAAAGTATCTGAAAAAACATTTGTTGATGTGCTCTGTACACCAAAGGCAGCAAATTGGTGTTATTCTTTTTAGTAACCTTAAAGCAATATAATTCAGAGAATGAAGTATATGAAGTACCCTTGACAAATTTTGCTAAAAATCATTCTATATTCAAGGACAAAAAATAATTTGATAAGAAGAAAGATCTCCCCTTCTCATATATTTTTCTAAACAGCAGTATTCACAGTAACTTATAGAATATTGGACGTAAGTATTCCTTCCTTGAAATTATAGCCACATTCAAGGTAGACTAAAAAGAATCCAAGCCAAAACAAATAACTACAAGCTCTGCAAGACTACTCTGCACTACAAGGTTTTTATTCTCAATTTAATCAGAATTTTACAGATTGCATTCTGAAACTCACAATCTTATTTTCCAATCAGAGCTGCTGGTTACAAATATTTGCAAATTCTTTGATTAGAAATAATTCTCTGTTCATGGAGAAGCTTATAATTTAATCACTACCAAATTTATAAAAGACCAATGAATTCGAGTTACAAGCAAGGATCCTTTCACTGAGATGCTGCAGGTTAATTTGTTCTATTCTCTAATTTTATATTTTCATTTGCATACAGAACTAAGAAATATTTAAAGCTAAAACTTTTAATATTAATCTTGATTAAGTGTCATACAATTTTTTTCTTTTCAAATTTATAAAGAACATGTGTTGATGTAAATGTTTTCTCTGGAAATGCATTTCAACATAATCCTACATGAGTTACAGGAGATTTAGATTGTCATGTGAACCTGTAGTGCAATCATAGATTTTGGAGATAAACATGATTTCTTAGGTGGTTATTTTCACTGACATATTTTATATACATAAGTGGACAAATTCAAGTCACTTCCAGGAATCTATAAAGAATTATCCTGTGATATGTTTTAAAGTTTTAAACTAAGTTCATGATGTGTTTAATATTTGGAATGGAGGATACAGGAGATTAATTATAGCACCAAAATCCAAATTCTTGAATGGATATCTTTAAGAACTCAGTGCTAACGCTTGTTATGATTTGCTAATCCTTTAATAAACCTGTTTTTCATTTTTCAACAGAAAGAGCAATCAGCTTCCAATTACTTAAAAATACATTTTATGTATATTGAGGGTGTACTAGATAGTTTGATTTTGTTTTTTCACTGCTTAGCACATCCTCTAAGGAAAATAAAAGCAGCCGAACTTCAAGTCAATCAAACAAATTTTATATGAACATTATCTGTCTGAAGTATTTACTGCCCAATTGGTAACCCTGTTATTTTGTCTGATTTGCCTGCTTTGCCCAATACGGTATATGATATTTTTCAAAAGCTATCTGGTCAGCCAAACATGATGATGTTTAGAACATAAAAATATAAATTTTTGATCGAAGCAAAAATTAGTTATTCTTCTGTACTGGAAAAAATTATATACATACAGGATAATCTTTTAATACAATCAGGACTCTTCAGTGTAACAGAGGTACTCAAGAAATCATGGGACTGCCCAAAAGAAGATATCCTAAAAGTATGCCATTAACACAGTGCCTACTTCAAGTTGACCTCTTTGACCAGGTCAAACTTCAAAGAGATCTCTTGAAACAGGTACTATATCACACCCCCGTGACTCCTAAATACACATTTTTGTGTCCAATACCCAAGTTAATTGAGAACAAAATAAAAGCCTCCCACTTTGGGGGATATAGTAAGAAGAGTAAGGTAGACAAGAGAGAAAAACAGACATCAAGGAAAGAGAAAAACAGCTTTCAAGAGTTTGGAGTTTTCTGGTTATTCTTCCTACCTTCCATCTCTGTCTCCTACTCTGTCCCCTATTCATTTTATATACCTGGAGTTGAGGTCAGACAGAAACTGGGAAGTGTTTAGAACCATCCAGGTACATGAAAGCCAAGAAGATCTTGCTCTCTCATGTTTGATCATCTTTTAGGCAATCAGCCTGAGGCATCGCTTCTTAGAAAACCTAGCAAGTAGTAGGGGTGGCAGAAGGAGACATTTTTTGTAGTTTTTTGGGACATCCTTAGTTCTGGTGGGCTTGCACCGAACCCAGATGAAGCTAAATCTGGCTGAAGAGATAGCCAAGAGAGTGTTGTATAAGATTTAAGGATTGTTTTGATGGTAGGACACAACATACCGACTTTCAGATAAATTAAAGTCAGAAGTCTTCATTACTTACAACGGTGAGCTAGAGAATGCTGCCACATAGAGGATTGTACCCAGGGACACAGTAACAGCAAACTGGAATTGTGGAAAGCAGCTAACTTATGGCACATAAGTAGTAACCCTAGATTTCCCAGGATTCCTGTGGCTTGGCTAATTTGAATCATTTTGTGGCTCTGAGACATAAGAGGTGTCCCTTTTGTCTGGCATCTGGTCCCAGGGCCACTAGGGCAGGTGCATAGTGGCCTGGAATGCAAGAGCCTCATAACAGAAGTGTTTGGGGTGTGGATTTAATCAACTGCTCAAGATAGGAAACCGATAAGCTTGTAGCCAGGCCTTAAAACTGGGTTAAGATGGCACTTCAAAAAACAAAATGAAACAAAATATATTATAATTAACTCCTTGATGGCTTGACATCAGTTTTGAGCTTGATTATTTGGGGTATTTGAGTGGCCCAAGTAGTAGAGGAAATTTTTAGAGTGTAGGTCTTAAGTTACCCTAAATAACATAGAAAGAATTTTGTTATGAGAGTAGAAAGGAATGAAAAGTCTAAGGACTCCCTGTAGGCTGGCCCCATATCTAAGGTCCCACTTATATGGCATTAGTCAAGAAAACAAATTTAAAATGCTTAGAGTCTCTAACAATATTTTGGTGAGATTGTAAAGTGTGTTACAGCATTAGTTATATTATTTATGACAATAATATTTTGGTGTCCTTATCTGGTCAATTGAAGGTGGCAGGTCCAACAGTTATATTACTGGATTATATGGACTTATAATTCTGTAAGGTATTTAAAAGTGAGTAGTATTTGTTTCTGACCAAATGGTAGTCATGGTTACAGACACAGAGTTCGAGCTTGTGGTGGCACATCAGAGGAGGGGGGAGTAGGAAAACGCTCTGGGGATGGGAAGTCCAGTTAAATGATACACCAGTATGAGGCAGTTACCTACTGAAGCAAGCAATAATCTCCATTAATTTTTAGAATGGCAATTATAGTAGTAACCTCCACAAGATTCTCCTTTAGAGACCCCTTGTACACTGTTGGTGGGCATGTTAGATAGGATAGCCATTTATGGAAAATGGATCAAGGTTCTTCAAAAAACTAAAAATATAACAACCATATGATCCAGCAATCCCACTTCTGGGTATATATCCAAAGGAATTGAAGTCAGTATATAGAAGAGGTATATGTTCTTTCACATTAATTGCAGCATTATTCACAATAGCCAAGATGTGGAAGCAACCTTAATGTCCAGTGATGCATGAATGGATAAAGAAAATATGGTATATATACTCAATGGAATACTATTCATTCTTTAAAAAAAAAAACAATAAAATTCTGTTATTTGTAACAACATGGATGAACCTGGGGAACATTAAGTTAAATAAACCAGGCACCGAAAGATAAATACTGCATGATCTCACTCATATGTGGAATTTTTAAAAGTCAAATTCACAGAAGTTGAGAGTAGAATGGTGATTACCAGAGGCTCTGGGTTGGAGCTGGGGATGGGGAGGGGAGAATGGCGAGACGCTCTTCCGGTGGCACTAAGTTTTAGTTAGACGGGAGGAATAAGTTTTTGAGATCTTTTACACAACATAATGACCATAGTTAATATATATGTGTATTTCAAAATTGCCAAGAGAGTAGATTTCAAATATCTTACCGCAAAAAAAAAAAAAAAAAAAAAAAAAAAAACACATAAGTAAAGTGCTGGGTATGTTAATCAGCTTGTGTTAACTATTCCACATTGTATACATATATTAAATGATCCCATTGTATCTCACAAATATATACAATTATTGTTTCCCAATTAGAAATTACAGTAATAATAATAAAATGTTTTCCTTTAGTAATGAGAGTGTAGTGATATAAGTCTTTCAGAAAGTAAGAAGTATACTGGCATTATGGGCCAAGCAAATAGCAAGCTCAGGAAATGTAATAGAATCCCTAATATCAAAGGAACAAAAGCAATAAACATCCCATGTCTAATTTGCTAGTGCCCTAGGAGGGGCAGTCCATGGACATTGCTGGGGCAGTAGTCTCAGTGTCTGGAGTTAAGCCATTTCCAATGCAGCAATGAAAGCATCTCCAACAGCAAAGTCTTGGGCTGAGGTGATGTCATCTGGGAAGTGGATACCAACGTGAGTTGATGTGGGTTATTTTTAGGTGGCTCTATGGTATTTTATGAGGCTGAGCTAGTCATGGAATTTGAAGGCAACACTGGGCATGAGAGATTAACTTGCAAATATTTTTATTATTTATTTATTTAAAATTTATTTATTTATTTATTTTTTTTTTTTTGAGATGGAGTCTCGCTCGTCGCCCAGGCTGGAGTGCAGTGGCGCAATCTCGGCTCACTGCAAGCTCCGCCTCCCGGGTTCACGCCATTCTCCTGCCTCAGCCTCCCGAGTAGCTGGGACAACAGGCGCCCGCCACCACGCCTGGCTAATTTTTTGTATTTTTAGTAAAAACGGGGTTTCGCCGCGTTAGCCAGGATGGTCTCGATTTCCTCGTGATCCCGGCCTCCCAAAGTGCTGGGATTACAGGCATGAGCCACCGCGCCCAGCCTATTTTCCTTTTTTATTTATTTCTTTTGACATGGAGTCTCACTGTGTCCCCATGGCTGGGGTGCAGTGGCGCGATCTCGGCTCACTGCAACCTCCGCCTCGCGGGTTCAAGCGATTCTCCCGCCTTAGCTTCCTGAGTAGCTGGGACTACGGGCGCGCGCCACAACGCCCGGCTAATTTTTTGTATTTTTAGTAGAGACGGGGTTTCACCATGTTAGCCAGGATGGTCTCAATCTTCTGACCTCGTGATCCGCCCGCCTCGGCCTTCCAAAGTGCTGGGATTACAGGCGTGAGCCACTGTGCCCTGCCCAACTTGCAAATATTTTTATAGTCAAGGGATTTGGTGGGCACAAAGCAAATAAAGATGATGCCAGCATCAATGATACTGCCGTAATTGGACTAAAGCTTCAGAATACTACTGGGACAATGAAAGCTCTAATTAAGGGTTGCCAAATCTAAAAGCTCCTAATAGTCCAAAGTTTTGCCCATGTAGATAATGAGAGGAGTTTTGCTGCAGATAGGTTTTAAATCATATGGCCTGATATGTTGTCAATAGGGTACCAGTTTGTTTACCAATTAAAATATCTGTGGCTGAGAGTAGAGTTCCAGCATTAATCTGTAGGCAAGCCCTCCAATTTCACCAATTACTAGGAGCTGTTTGCCTCAGCTATTGGTTCAGTTGATGACAGACAAGCTATATTAGTCCATTTTCACACTGCTATAAAAAACTACCCAAGACTGGGTAATTTATAAAAGAAAGAGGTTCAATTTACTTACAGTTCCACATGGCTGAGGAGGCTTCAGGAAACTGACAATCATGGCAGAAGGCAAAGGGAAGGCAAGGCAGGTCTTCTCATGGTGGCAGGAGAGAGAGAATGAGCGAAGGGGAAGTGCCACTTTTAAAGCATCGGATTTTGTGAGAATTCACTCACTATCATGAGAGCGAAGGGAAAGCAAGGCATGTCTTCTCATGGTGGCAGGAGAGAGTGAGCGAAGCGGAAGTGCCACTTTTAAAGCATCACATCTTGTGAGAACTCACTCACTATCATGAGAACAGCATCGGGGAAATTGCCCCCATGATTCAATCACATCCCACCAGGTCCCTCCCTTGACAGGTAGGAGTTACAATTAGACATGGGATTTGGGTGGAGGCACAGAGCCAAACCATATCACCAGCCATTGAGGTCTTTGGGGTCCCCAGCCTGCATTAGCCCAACTCAGTGAATGCAGGCCTCTGGATTTGCCACATTTGACTGAAAAATGGCCTACTTGGAGGGTTTGGGGCCTCTGGGTTACAAACAAGTGAACGCACCCAGACTAACAGTAACAAGACCAAGAGTCAACAGAATATTACATAGCTGCATTTAGCAGGTCTTTCTTGTCCGATGTTGATTTTCCTCCACCTTTTATTATTACCAAGTGAGGGTTTTCTGGTGTCATCATTATGAGATATAGTGTTAATTTTATTATCTCCAAATGTAATTTTTAATTTACTAAGTGGAGTTTTATATCTCCCTTTTTGGTATTCCACACTAAGTAGGAATGGCCCTGGACAACTAATGTAGTTTCCTAGAGGAGATTGGAGGGAGAGTCTGGATTAGTTATCCACCCTCTTATAATGCAAATTTTGAGGAAGGTTTTCTTGGATGTTAGGAATTCAGGCTCACATGGGTCCTACACTAGATGAAAAAGTGCCCAGCCCATGGGGCAATCTATGGTGAATGGGTACCAGGGAAGTAAATGCCCAATTTGGCTTACCTTTATGGGATGGGGGTAAGTTAAAAATATCCATGAAGATATCAAAAAATATCCATTTGATATGCTTTGGCTCTGTGTCCCCACCCAAACCTAATCTCAAATAGTAATCCTCACGTGTCAGAGGAGGGACTTGGTGGGATGGGACTAGATCATGGGGGCAGCTTCCCCGCTGCTGTTCTTGTGATAGTGAGGAGTTCTCATGAAATCTGAAGGTTTTAAGAATGGCAGTTTCCCTTGCGTGTGCTCTCCCTCTACTGCTGCCTTGAAAAGATACTTGCTTTTCGTTTGCCTTCTGCCATGATTGTAAATTTTCTAAGGCCTATTCAGCCATGCAGAACTAGGAGTCAGTTAAACCTCTTTTGTTTATAAATTACCCAGCCTCTGGTAGTAGCTTTATAGTACTGTGAAAACAGATGAATAAAACATTTTTAAATGGCCTCATGTATTATAAGTCCTTATATACATGGAGGCAAGACATGTACATGGGAAAGGATGATGGGAAATTTTTTCAAATTTAGTATGAGGTATAAGTCAGCCAAGTGACCTTGAATTAAGAGAGGCTAAGAACTAGGGCAAAATAAAGATGCATTTAGGGGTACCTTGGTCATTTTGTAAAATAAATAGGGGCTCATGGAAGGGCTTCTTAGGTTCTAAATTACACCAGCTGTCTGGAACCTATTGGAGAGGTAAAAGTTCCATTGAATGAACTTTGGAGAGGTAAAAGTTCCACTGAATGAAAGTTCCACTGGATTCTAAGAGGTGAAGTGTGTTCATTGATCACGATAAGTAGTGTGTAGAACTCGAAAAGGGATAAGGAGTGTCTGGGAAGCCTTTTATTATGGCCTTAATATATGTAGAAATGTCTATGACCTTGATTTATAGTTTGGGTATCCATGAGGCAAACTATTTCCAGAATTCTTTATCCTGAAGGGGACAACTTTTCGGCAGTGGCCCAAGAGTTTGTAAAAATGTGCAGATGGAGCCATTTGTTGTTCAGGGAAGCCAGTGTTAAGAAGACTGCCTGAAGTTTGGCAATTGTGCTGAACCTTTGGGTCCTACCCTTTATCAGTACCATCCCAGTTAGGGGATAGAAACCAGCCGCATTCCACTGAGTTCCATCACTTATGATGGTGACAGTGTCATCCATATACAGTCTATGAACTCCCATTGTTACTTTCAGCTCCAAACCAGGGAAGGCCACCACACAAGGTTTGCACCTGAGGACACGGTAACAGCAAACTGGAGCTGTAGGTTACAGTTTATGTGTAGCAAATGGGGTGAGGTTAGCTAGGTTTCCAGGCTCCTTGTGGATTGGCCAATTGGAATTATTTTATGGACTCTGGAGCATAAGGGCTCTCCCTAGTTGTCTGGTATCATTAGCTCAGGTACTTAGTGGCACACAGTGTGACAGCCCAACAAGAGAACTAGTTGGGATGTATACTTAACTGCTCAAGAAAGGGAACCGACTGGCCTACAGTCAGGGCCCCAAGACTAGGTTAAGACAGTGTTCCAAAACAAAAATAAACAAAAAATATAGATATATTAAAGGGGGCTACAAAAGAGGAGCTGGAATGGCCTTAGCTGCAGGAGTAGACATCCTAGGCCAGACAAATGGAAATCGTGGTCAGACCCCAGGCAGGTATTCAGCACTAGAGTGACTAGTTCACTGTTGATGCTTTTTGGCTGAGTTCATCCTCAAATGCCAACAGAGCAGACAGCACCTGGACTAAAATTGTCCCCAGTCATGGAGGTGAGAAGAGTCAGACAACACTGCAGAGATGAGAACTGCTACCCAATGTGCCAGAAGATCATATACATTCTACCTTCCTCCTCTCTAGCTCCAACTGAGACCCAGATTGAGAGGGATATAAGAGAAGGATGAAGAACTCTCGAAAAATATAATTTTATATTAAAAATCCAAGGAAAGACAAAATTACATAAGAGACCTTTTAAATTATTGGATTGAATTGAATTTGCAGGTTACGACTAAATGATGTATTTTTTTTCTACATTCTGTATTGGTGAATTTTGGCCAACCCAAACAAAATAGATAGACAGGCTGATTTTAGTTTGCAGACAGCTGGGTCACGTTCAATCTCTGGCTCAATTTATATTCCTGAAGTTTATTGTTTTCCAATTGCTTTTAGTCAGTCTCCAGTACTTTCTAGACCCAAAAGATACATGTACACCCACCTGATGCTTCTTCATGGTTGCTAGGTATACATAGTTCCTTTAACCTAAATTCTCTGGGACTCACATAGTATAGATGGAGAACTTGTAAATATTGCCTGCAACACTTTGCTAACTACTGTACCTGTTTTGCCTTATTAGCCTTCCCCTCTCCAGTGGATGATATATCTCATGCTTTGGAAATACGATCCCTTGATGCCATAACTCCCTAGAGTTACAACTACGTTCCTTTGCTCATTCTTAGAGCTGAATTCCATTGAGATTATGTCAATATTTATATCTATGTCTTCAGCTTCTATTATAAATTTATTTTTAAATATATCATCTTATAAATATATATGCAGAAAAGTATGTATAAAGTATATATATAGCTTGCAGAATAAAATAGGAGAAATGCTAATATACTCACTGTCTAGCCCAAAAACTCAAATATTAGTAGTTGAAGCCTCCTCATACAGTTCTCTCAAATTCATTCTTTTTCCTCTCTCAATTATATTTTTAAACATTCTCTTTTTAATGTTTTCACTTTAGTGCATACGCATCTACATATTCACTATATTGTTTAGTTACTTTGTTTTTATTTTCTATAAATTAAATTATGCATATGCTTCTATGACTTGGTTTTGTTATCCAACATTATCCTTTTTGGAAATTCATCCATGCCAGTATGTTTAGTTCATGCCAGTATCTTTGGTTGTTTTTTTTTTTTTTAATTTGTTCTTACTAGAATAAGACTGCTATGGTAATTAGGATTAAGTTATGCTGAAAGTGACAGAAAACTGTCTGACAGAAAAGTGACAGAAAATAAATATGCCTAAACAAAATAGAAATTTATGTCTCCTCCATGTAAAAACCAAATAGGCAGTTCAGGGCCTATATTGTGCTCCATGTTATCAAGGACTCAGGCTTCCTTTATCATATTGTTTCATCATGTTGGGCCTCCAATCCCAATTTCAGCTTCATATTCACAATTGCACACGCAGTTTCAACCATCATGTTGGCAGCCCAGCCATCAGGAAGAAAAAAAGGAAAGAGACAGCACACGTCATCCTTTAAAGAACACTAACCAGAAGTTACACACACTACTTCTGCTCAAATCCCACTGCATAAAACTAAGTCTCTCACCATGCCTACCTGTAGTCTTTATTCTGGTTGGCTATGGGCACAGCCAATAATGTGAGGTTTTAGTATTTTAAAAAGAAATGAGAACAGATCATGGGAAACAGCTAAAAATCTCTGCTAACCCTGCTGTGGAAATTCTTATACAGGAATTATTGTGAATACATGCAAGGATTTCTCTGAGAGAGGAATAGCTAGGTCAAAGCATATGCACATATTTAAGACTATGGGTAGGCCCAGTGCAGTGGCTCACGCCTTAAATCCCAGCAGTTTGGGAGGCCAAGGCAGGCTTGACCAACATGGTGAAACTCTATCTCTACTAAATACAAAAAATTAGCTGGGCGTGGTGGGGCTCACACCTGTAATCCCAGCTACTTAGGAGGATGAGGCAGGAGAATCACTTGAACCTGCGAGATGGAGGTTGCAGTGAGCCGAGATTGCGCCACTGCACTCCAGCCTTGGTGACAGAGTACAAAAAAGAAAAACAAAACAACAACAACAAAAAAATTCTGGACTTCATGTTTAAGTCTCTAATGCATCTGAAATTACTTTTATGGCACAATAAAAATTAAGAATACTTTCTCAACATTTTTTTCTTTATGGAAAGCCGCTGTCCCACACCATATATTGTACATATCCCTACAGATCAACAATTCGAGCTTTATTATATTTGTGGGTGCGGGTGTAGGTGTGTGTGGTGTGTGTGTGTTTGTGTGTGTATGTATGTGTGTGTGTGAGAATGAAAGCGAGAGTTTGCTCTGGGTTCCTTGTTTGGTTTCAATGCTCTATTTATCTATCTGCGTCAATACCACATTATCTGAAGACTTCTGTTTGATCCTGATATGACATAAAGCAAAATAGCTCTATATGGTTCTTCTTCAGAAGTGTCGCTTTTTAATTTTTGGTCCTTTGCTCTTGAATATAAATTTTATAATCAGCATAACAAATTCCACAAAAAATTTATTGAAATTGCATTGAGCCCAATTATCTATTGTTTCGTAGAAAATTATTCTAAAACTTAGATGTTTAAAATAAGCACTAATTGTATTTTAAGCTCACAATTATGTGGGCCAGGCATTCAAGCAGGACTGAATTAGATGATACATCTGCTCCATGTGGCTTTGACATGCCACCTGTGGTATTCTGCTGTGGATGGACTGTCAGAGCATCCAAGATGGCTTCACTCATGTCAGGCGTCTTGGTGGAGATGTCTGAAAGGCTGAATTTAGCCATTACTAAAGCGCCTGTATGGGGCTTCTTCAGCATATGTGTCCCAAGATAGTTGAATTTCTTACATGGCAGATTAGGGTGTATGTCAGACTAGGATACTCACAGGGAATATTTCAAGAGAGTAGCAGTGGAAGCTGTAAGTTTCTTAAGACCTGATCCCAGAAGGATCAGTGTCGCTTCCACCATACCTGATCAGACAAGGCAGCCATAAAGCTGACCCAGATTTAAAGTGAAGGGACATAGTCTTCACCTATCTGTGGAAGGAAAGTCAAAGAATGCATGGCTATCTTTAATCTGCCACAAATCTAAAGATTGAGAATAGATATCCTTGTAACATTGAGTCATCCTATTTAAGAACATATTTCTGCATTTACTAGGTCTTATATAATGTCATTTAAAATAAAGTTAAAAATCATTAATAAGGACCTTTGGCTTTTTCATTTGCTTTATAGATTTGATATCTTATTAGCTTCTCTACAAATAAATGCTCATGTTCTCATCAAAATTAGGGAAACCAGACCAAACCATGAATTTATTTAAATAAGAAACACATTTCCTGATTTCCAAAAAATACTAACTAAAGTTTAATAATTTTTCAAGTTTTATTCCAAATGTTCAATACTGATGAAACCATTTTTAATATACTAAAAATAATGACATTGGTTCATAATAAGAAGCATATGTTTCCTTGATGTGTGTGAAGACTAGAACTAGTGATGATAATAGCCAATGCACGTGTATTTGAGAGACTGGCATGTGACGTATAATCTTTTCCACACAGTGTGCATGGGTTTGCAGCTGCAGCTGTTATTTGCAGAGCCTGGCACTATTTATGCCTCTGCTTCGTGTTCTCTTCAGAGCCCTTGTTCTCAAACAGTCACCCACCACTGATTGCCAAATACCAGGTTGAGCTGTCTGCTGCTGCTGTTTTTCCTAGCCAGTCACATCTTTGCCTTGTCTTTGAAGGCATACTTAGTGTGCCTTGGAAAAAGTTTTGTCCCTAACCTCTTTTCTGTAGTGACTCTTCAGCTCATCATGCAGTGTTTGCCAGGTCTTCTTGCTATCATCTGTTCCCTACATTTGTCCAGCCCACTCCAATGAAGTAACAGCATTTTATTTAATATTGTATATGGAATAACTATGTCATCCCTTCAGATAGTACTTTTTACTGTACAAAGTGTTTTCAAATATATTATTATTTTAGTTGGATTCTTACAAATTGTAATGTTATTGGGGAGTGGTAAGTTTATTTGTTGTTAACTTTTATTGCATCATAGCCAGATGCTGTGGCAGGTAATTTCTATGTAATATAATACTATATTACATTTAATTTTCCCCATACATTATCCCCCACTTAACTGATAAAAAGCAAAGATGATAATGAGACTTATCTAAGTTCACACAAGAAGCTGAGACCTAGACATTCTGCCTCCTATTTCAGGGCTTTCCTACTACTCCATACCATCTTCTATGTTCTGTAGGTGATTTGCTTAAATAAGTAAGCTATAAAATTTCTGGGCAGGCATGGTGGCTAATGCCTGTAATCCCGGCACTTTGGGAGGCTGAGGCAGACAGATCATGAGGTCAGGAGTTTGAGACCAGCCTGACCAGTATGGTGAAACCTCACCTCTACTAAAAATACAAAAATTAGCCAGGTGTGGTGGGGCACACCTGTAATCCCAGCTACTCAGGAGGCTGAGCCAGGAGAATCGCTTGAACCCAGGAAGCAGAGGTTGCAGTGAGCTGAGATCACGCACTCCAGCCTGGGTGACAGAGTGAGACTGTCAAAAAAAAAAAAAAAAAAAACTTATGTCACTGAGTTGTATAGCAATTTGCATGCCTTTTCTGCAGTACTTATCACACCACATAATTGTTATTTTGGGGTAAACCCAGACCCTTATTTGAGTTTAGGAGTATATCATAGTTAATATCTTTTATCTGCAGCACTTAGAATGTGCACAATAAATATTTGATGAGTAAATCAAAGGATGAATATGACACTTAGAACAACACAACAATGTGTATACTTATTTAGAAATGGCATTTAAAGCCACATTGACATTCTAATTTTAAAAAAATACGTTGTTCTCTGTATTAGTGTAAGTCAAATCAGGAGAGAGAAACCACACAGGAATTTCCATAAGGAAAGTTTAATAAAAATAATTACTGACTAGTGCAGAGGATCGAAATATTGAGAGATTGCCTAGTAAGAAGTAAGGAGAACTCTAAGGAACATAATGAGTGCAGATATAAGAAGACATTTTCCTTAGGAAGAGGCATCTCCCACTCTGCTCCAGGGCTGAAATTAAGACCTTGCTGTGAAGGGCACAGCTGTAGCTCACTGGTGGACGAACTAGTTGTTACAGTGTCCTGCCCACAGAACTTGCTGGAAATCAGCCCTCTCGGATACTGGGAAGTGTTCACAGGAAGGTATTTCACCAGAGGCATTGGGCAATGAAGCCGTCTGAAGATGACCAGGGAAACTTCTGGATGCTGGTGTTGCTGGCTGCTATGCACTGCAGGAGCCGGGCTCTGGGGAAGCTGTGGGAGCCAAGGATGGAGAATCTCCCTACCCTAAAAGAGCTTGGTGTTGGAGAAGCCAAGCTCTGGGGGGCCTTGCTACTGAACACACCAGAGCCAAAAAGAAAACTCTTTTTTCCCATTGGTGATAAAGCTTAATTAATATTGTGCCAGCTGGTAATGGAAAAATATTTAAAGGGCCCAAATTTATTTTCACAGAGTAGGCAAAAAGGATACATTTGGAGCTGAGAGGCAATAGATTGATCATTTATTCCTGATATCATTTTCAATTCTCATCACATATTGTTGCTTTAATGGAAGAATGGATGATTTTCTGTTCTTATAGAAAAAAAAGAAGAATGATGAGAAAGACTTCCACTCTATTATCCTAGTCCTAATATAGCTTATTTTATAAAGTGGTAAAAAGAAAAGCTTATGTGATTCAAGCTCAAGGAAACACATTTCTTCTGGACTTACTATCTACAATATTTTTGACTCTGTATCAATTAACCTCACTGAATCATAAATTATTTATGTAATGGCTAAAAATGTCCTCATAGTGTGTTGGGAGATTTAAATGAAATAATCTTTATAATGCTCATGGCTAATTCCTGGCACACATAATATTCTCTTTTCTAAGTGGTTTATACAGGTTAAATATCTTTTATCAGAAATACTTGAGACCAGAATTATTTCAGATATTTGATTTTTTTTTATTTTGGAACATATTTACATTATACTTACTGGTTCAACATTTGTAATCCAAAAATCCAAAATCCAAAATGCTTCAGTGAATGTTTACTTTGGACATCATGTCAGTGCTGTTTCAAATATTGGAGCATTTGGGTTTCGGAATTTTGGATTGCAAATGCTCTTATATCATGTTGGAAGTATAAGATGGCCAGGTGCAGTCACTCACGCCTGTAATCCCAGCACTTTGGGAGGCAGAGGTGGGCGGATCACCTGAGGTCGGGAGTTCAAGACCAGCCTAACCAACATGGAGAAACCCCATCTCTACTAAAAATAGAAAATTAGCCTGGCATGGTGGCACATGCCTGTAATCCCAGCTACTTGGGAGGCTGAGGAAGAAGAATCACTTGAACCTGGGAGGTGGAAATTGCGGTGAGCCGAGATTACACCATTGTACTCCAGCCTGGGCAATAAGAGAGAAACTCCATCTCAAAAAAAAAAAAAAAAGTACAAGATAAGAGAACTAGTCTTCTGGTTAGTTTTTCAATGACTTTTAAAATCTGCTTGTGCTATTTACTATGAGGAGTACTCAAAATGCATTTATTACCAGATTGTTATATTCTGCACAAAAATGGATCAACCTAAATTGGATAAACCTAGTTTCTTTCATTCCCTTAGTCATAAGACATAATCAAAGATATTTTGGGATCATGGCTGCATCAGGTCAGCCAAATCTGTTAGGTAACTGGCAGTGTTCAGCATATTAATAGGCCTATGTGCTCAGTGATTGTACCTCTGAGGTTATGTTGTTCTTTGCACCTTTGTTGTAATTGACATAAAACATGTCTATGATATCACTTTGTTCCCTAAAGTCATATCACAACCACATCAACAGTGGGTGATTTATGCTGCTTAGAAACTCTTCCAGAAGGGAACAAATTAAAATATTTGCAACTAGTAAAAAAAAGATATACTACTATTTGCGTATGGTTTGGGTCAGATAAGTCTGACTTTTAGAAATGTATTTGGAATTGAACATGTGACTTTAGAATATTTGCTTGCACTCTCTATGTCTGAGCTTTCTCATTTGTAAAATAAGGATAACAATACTACCTCATGGTATCATTATGATATATACATGAAATAACTTGTGTGAGGCATTTGTAGATTGGCTGTCAGGTGATGGCAGTTCAATAAATGGAATTTATATGTGATCTTTCTCTTCTTAGTTTTTAAAATGCTTGAAATTCTCTGTGTGCATCTCTGTCTGTCTCTGTCTCTTTCTCATTCTCTCTGTCTCCCTCTACATATATATGTATACATCATCTGTATAAGTATATATTATGTAATCATATACATTTCATATAAACTGATCACTGCCTATCTCTTTTTATCTCATGTCATTCAACACTCCAAATCACTGATTTTCTCCAACAATGATACTGACTTCCTGTTGCTTCACAGACCAAATTTATTCTCCCCTCCAAGTCTGTGCTCTTATTGTTCCCTCTGAATCCAGTCATCCCCAGATAATCCACAGCTACCTTCTTTTTCAACTATTCAGATATAAATTCAAAGTTTGCCTCTTCAAAAACACCTCCCCGACCATGCAAACTTACCTACTTTTTCCTCATTCCCCAACCACCCTAGATTTAGTCACTTTATTTCCTTCATGGAAGTTACCACCATCTGAAATTACCTCAATCTCATGTTCTTTCATTTTTTAAAATATCTACCTAACCCACTAAAATGTGAAGTCTCATTCACTACGCCTAGATCATGTGACATAAAATCCTGATTGTGTAAAATATCTCAAATGAGTGAAGGATTGGTACATCCTGAAATCTTGTAAAATTTCCTCACAGGCCTTCTAAAAGAGGGCGTCTATTTGGACATTTGTGGAGGGTTAGGAATTTATGGGAAGAGATGAGACACATGTGTCCACTGAAAGTTCTGAGCCTCCATATGCTTTCTTTTCTTTTCAGTCTCAGTGTAGTCCCTATACTAGAATGTCTGATCTTGCTGCCCTGTATAGATCATATTCTCATTCTACATGAATAGTTTTGCACATTTAGTTTATGCCACCTGAACTAGACTTTTTTTCCCCCTGTTAATCCTTATAAGGATAAATACAATAACTAGCCTTTATTGAGTGTTAACCACTTGCCAGCCACTATGCTAACAGCCTTAATGCCTCAGCAACTTTAATCCTTGAAACAACTTTATGAGGTAGGTATTTTATTTTTTCTATTTTATTGATCAGGAAATTGAGACAAGAGGTATTTGATAACTAGTCCAAGGTTAGCCAGCATGCATGTAGCACAGCTAGGGTAAGCTTAGGCAGGACTGTCTCAAAGCCCTTTGTTCTTCCCCACTGTGCTCCCAACTTTCAAAGATCAACCCGAAGCCCACCTTCCCTTTGAAATTTAGTCCACACTAGTATGGCTTCTTTTTTTCATCTTCTTTCCTAGTGCCAAAAGGCTCTGTATATCTCATAGCCTAAAAATAATCACCCACTTCCTGGGTTATTAATACAGTCCTACCAGAGTTGAATCTTGATTCCCACAGCATTTTGTGGGCAAAATTACGAGCCTTGAAGAATCACCTCAAATTTGTGCAAATGTTAACAAGAAAAGTGACAAAGATATATAGATAGACAGAAAAAAAAACTTACAGTGTTCGAACATAATGTGCTTATTGACTCTCAGTCTTTCTAGTAAAAATTTATAATTCCACGAAGGTAATATAAGAGTAGGAAGAGCCTTCTTGTCACTGGATCCTGATTTAGATGATTTGCTCATAGAGTCTCCATTGTTATTGTGACATAGCATTGTAACATTCAGCATTGTGCTCCCCTGTCAATCCTCTGCAGTGAACTAGAACATTAAAATGTTGTGTAAATTCTATCTTTCATTTTCTTCCCTATCACTTGGTTGACTGATCTTAAGATTTATTAAATCTGTTTTCATGTGCTTTTCCCATACAGGACTCCTTGGGTTGGCCTCTTATTTGCTTTTGGATGCTTTTCTGGGACTCTTCCCCAGCTTCCACCCCTTTCTGCGTGTGCCTTTTATTGCAAGATTCTCACTTGGAACACAACTCTGACATTTCCTCAAGCAGTGCTTAGGAACTTAGCTGAAGCAGCAAGATCAGTCATGAACACATTTTAAGCAAATTTAGGCAGGTGTTAGTTGTCTTTGTATCGTCGTTATTCCTTTACATATCTGTCTTCTAAACTATACTGGAAACTCCTCAAGAATAGGAAAAAAAAATCACTTATTTCCCTTTACTTTCTGTACCTGCTACATAATAGGTAAATGCATAATAGCGTTAAAAAAACATAGCATAAACTAAAAAATTATTTGGCTTTGTCAGTGCAGTAACAATTATTCCATTGGATTAATAGATTATTTTGAAAAAGAAAGAAAACCACTACTTTTTCTAAACCTTCGTTGGAATTGGATTCCTTGTTCAGACAGTCTGAGTTTCCTTTGTTGGAAGTTTTAGAGCATGAGAAGATCTATTTTCTGCATTAAATAAATAAATATTTTATGGTTAGCCTACAGGTATTGCCAGAAGTTAAAGAATATTACCAAATATACCAATAAAATAATTTTGAAATACTCATTTATGTCTATATAAAGAAAATAAAAACAGGATTTAGCTCAAGAATGATTCTCATATGTCTAAACACTACCCAACATAAGCATTAAAGCATATTAAAAAGTATTATCGGTTTCTGAAGTCAGAAGTTGGTTTAAATCCTGGCTCCTTCCTTTACTAACTTTATAAATCTGCCTAAGTTATAGGACCTTCTTGTGTCTCTATTTCTGCATAAGAAATGGGTACTAGGCTTAATACCTGGGTGATAAAATAATCTGTACAATAAACCCCCATGACATAAGTTTACCTATGTAACAAACCTGCACATGTACCCCTGAACTGAAAATAAGTAAAAAAAAAAAGAAATTTAGAGATAATACATCTATCTGAAAAGCTGTTATAAAGATCAAATCAGATCTTTACATAAATAAATAAAGCATTTAGCACAATCCTTGGCAAATAATAAGGATTGGTATTGATATTAATGGATATTATTCAAATTAATACTATGTTCCCTCAGATAATTTGAAATAAACTTGCCTTTTATAATTCCAGGCACTAGAGGTTGACTTCTAACCCTGACACCTTTTATTTCTGTTCTTTTCCTTTCCAGTCCTGTTGTATATAAGAAGTATCCTATGTCCACTAGCTGACTCTGTTATTAATAGTGAGGGCCTGTTCAGCATGGTTTTTCTAAAAGGAAACTATCCAGCTTTCATTTGCATTTATATGACATGGTAGGTCTAATGCTTCTTTCAAATCAACATGACTGTTTTTTTTCTGTGTAGGATGTGTGTGTTTTGTTTGTTTCTTTGCTACTTTCCACTGGATGCACATTCTTTTCCTAAAAATCTTATGCAACAGTAGATCTGATTTTATCTTAACTTTGAGACTAGTTTATGATTTTTGTGTTTGCTCCCTTTCCTTTCCGCCTCCGTGACCATCATCGTGTACAAACCTGCCCTTTGAAGAAAACACACCTTTACGTAGCCACACTGTTGGCCCCTCCACCACCAAGTTTTTTTGCTAATATTGTGCAGGTAGTCATCACATGTCCGCAACTGTAATATTATGGAAGTCATTGTAGAAACAATTGAAGAAATGGAAAAATGTAGATATCATTCTTGCTTTTATGGAGGTTGCAATCTACTTGAGGTGACAAAATTGACACAGACAATTAATCTTACTGGATATCTGTAGTAATTCTGTGTGGTGGAGTAATTGTGTTCACTAATGCTCTTCTTTGTCATCTTTATGGGAGACAAGTCTCTGCACCCCCAGATGAGGACTGAGTATAAATTATTCTCTGATGTCACATGTGCATTAACTTTATATAAATTTATCCATGTATTTATTTAGCAAGCATTTATTGAGCCTTTCTAGGGTTGTTTCAGGGAGACCTTTCTGTCACATCACTTTACGTTTCTTTGATAAGAAGGTTTTTCTATAACAGCTTTTTTCAATTTCTCACACATTCTGAAGAAAAGTGAAGCCTTCTACAGAATCTAACAAATGTTTATCACCCACCTTTGATGTTATCTTCTCTAGGAACTTTTCCCTAATAGCCACCTCTACCTTTTTTCAAAGTCTGGATTCGGTTTTTCCACCTGTAAATTCTCACACCCCCTTGCTTGCCTCATGGCACTCTACAGTGAATGTTGCTGATTTATCTTTCTCCTCCACCAGACTTTTACTTTCTTAATGGCAATTTCTGTATCTATTATCATTGTTTTCCCAGTACTTAGCACAGAGTCCAGAATATGGTAGGAAACTTTCATAAATGCTTGGTAAATTATACTTGGTGATACCTTTATCTTTCTGAAAGTAGATTCTGGGTCGGGCACTACATTTTCTTCCAACTAATAGATAACAGTTAAAGCCAGCATTCATCTCAACTACATCTGAGGCAACCAAAGAAATTCCAAATGATGGAATCTGTCTGCATAAACTATATTTATTTATTTAAATTCTACATCTACTTTACCACTTTAAAGCTAATTCCTTGATTTTAGGTTGCATTTTATTTTCTCAGGTTATACTCCAGAATATATATGCTCTTGTAGTTTTTGATAATTTGAAGTGACAGTGACACAAAAGTCTCGTATCTATGTGTTTGAAAGAAATGGTACATTTCTGTCTTTTCTAAACCATAGTTGAGCTTTCCAAAGCTTTTGGTCTCGATGATTCAAGATAAAAAGCCGACCTATTTTTTGTATGGTTGTGTCTGACGAACTCCTGTATAACCCTCATGTTTAGTTAACAAATCAATCAATACTTTATTTTAAGTTTTTAGCCTTATATCAATTTTTATGATATTCCTTTTACATATATATATATATATCTCTTAAGTGATAAAGAGAGAAAAAATGAGCAGTTTTTGAATAATCCTAATATGCTTTAAAGTTTGCAAATGCTGATCTCCTTGAGGCAGGAAAAAAATCACTTCACACAGACATTTTTTCACTGTTTTTAAAACTTCATCCTCCCCTCTTTTTATTAATCTCAGAGATACTAAAGAGACAAACCTTACAGGACAAAAAAAAAAACACCTCACAGTTTTTCTCTGAGTTTTGGCTGTGACTTTAGCCATTGCTTTGTTTTATTGTAATCAGATACATTGGCATGAAACTACTTGTAATAGATTCCAAAAGTATATGCTGGGCTTTTTATTGGCATATCAAACAGGGAAGCATTCAGGCCATACATTAGCAAGCAGCCAAGTAATTAATAATAACACATGTGAAAGAAAATGAATATTTTGGTTGAGAATCAGAATGAGAAGTAAGACAAAGGCCTGGGATTCGTGTCCTTGCCCTCAGCAGCAGCAAAAATAATGTTATGAATAGCATTTAACTTGAATTTGCAGCAAACTTCTGCTTTTATCATAAACAATTGCCAGATGGTATACATTATCTTTCTTTTTTCTCCTTTCACAAAAGCAGCATTAATTGCAGAGCAGCCCAGGGCTCCACTCAGCTCATCAGTGTGATAACACTTCATGACCCTGATTAGCCGTCAGTCTACTCAATTAAAAAGATCATTTAGACATTCACCCAATCATTTGCCTATCGAGCCACCTGGGCCTCAACCAGGGGCTCCATTTTTAACATTCTCCTGCCCTCTCTCATCTTGCCTAGCTTTTTTACATATCTCCAAAAGACGTAATTGAATTAAATAAAGCGTCTCAGGGGCAGCTGCAACATCTGCTGTTTGTGGTATGTCAAGCCTTCAGCATTAAAAACAGTTACATATGCTCTAAATTAGCAGGTCGCAGGGATGAAACAGTCGATGATAGTGTTTTTGTGCCAGCGTGAGAAGCAGCTCACAGCTGTGTGCAATTTACAATTAAAGGCTTTATCAGAGCTCAATTGTACTAGCGAATCAAGTGGTGAGAGGTCAGTTAGTGAATTAGACCAATTAGAGCCTGTACAGTTAAATTATCTGTCAAATTACCTACTGATAAACAGCCTTGTCATATCTTTGCTGGAATGATGAAGCTGAATGAGTTTTATGAAGTGATAATACAAGTTCACTGTAGTGGAACTTAGTGATTTGTGAATTCAAAATCTATAGCAACAAAATGGTTTTATATAACCTTTTAAAATAGCTATATAACAGGGAATTTTGAATTGGTTAAAACACTTCAGATTAAGTTCATTGTATCTACTTGTGAACGCATCTTCAAGTACAAGACCTTAAAAAAATACTTTGCAGCAGAATGACATGGATCTCATAACTTTATTTTTATTTAATATCAATTTTTAAATTTAAGAATTAATTTCAGTTAGAATAAAGAATAGAGCAAAACTATGTCTGGAAAATTTAAGGACCTCGCATTTCAAAATAATCCAAGAAAAGCATATAGTTTCATGGATGTAGTGTTTTACTTTTTTGGAAAATACAAAATCATCAGTCATTCTCATAATCAAAAAAAATATGCACAGTTCAGAAGTTGCAAATCCTATATATAGAACAAGCCACACCCATTTTCATGCTTCTATACATATATGGATGGGAATTGATGGAAAGACTGTGTTTAAACAGTCAATAATAAAGTCATTGGTGAATTATTTGTATTACAACTTTCCAGTGAATGAATGCTCATTTTTCATCTAAACAGTCTCATGATTAGCAAATAACAAGAGGTATTCATTAGTACAGGTCTCATTGACTAGGCTGATCACCGATACCAATTGGACTAAAAAAGCTACACTCAGAATCATTCCTCAGTCACTCATCAGAAAGTAGTATGGAGAATACATCTTAAATAAGGTGTATTTAGGTCTCCTAACATACTTTTTCTTGGAGCAAAAATCTAAATTTTTAATATTAGAAAAAACTCACGACAGAGATTTTAAATAATATTTGTTCAATGATTTACTCTTTATTTAACAATAACATTTAAGTCCTTGGATTTATTTTATTAACCAAACTTTAGTTTTCTTAGACAGAAACAGTTATATTTCTCAAAAAACTGGGACAATCTTTTGCTTTCTAACAGGTTTCTGTTTGGAAACAAAATTGACTAAATCCAATATTAAGGACTATAGTGAATCATACTCAATATATACATGGGTCAAAAATGTACCTCTCTTTATATAAAAGTATTCCAAAGTTATTTAATAACTAAGACCCAATATTCTAGTTGTAAAATATATTTAGAGAAGCATAATCACTATTCTCCTTTGAGAAGATACAACATTATCACAATATCAGTTTATCTCAAGTAAATTTATAAATATAATACTGGTTAAGATCACCAAAAAATACATTCATGAAATGTATTAGAATAACTTTCAAATGTACCTAGAAGGGGGAAAAAGCTGCAAAAGCATCAAATAAATTTTGAAGAAGATAATTGAGAAGGAACATATCCTGGAAGCTATAAGAATGAAAATAGTATATATATGGCATAGGCACAGATAAAGCAAAAAGACTACACTAAAAAGTATATAATTAGATGTAAATTAATTTAAATATTTTATAAAACAATGTGGTCTTCCAAATGGATGGCATAATATGATTTTTATATGGTATTAGAATTAAGGACATTTTTAAAATGAGAATCATAGTCATACCATAGAATTAAGGACTTTTTAAAGTTAAAATCATATTCACACCAAAAAATGTTTAAGTAGATGAGGATTTAAATATTTGTAAAGAAATATCTTCCTACAAAATATGTAGAGAACTTAAATATCTTGGATAGATTAGATGGTGCCTTTCAAGCATGACAATAAAGGCACTGTTACACTTACTGTTGTAAGAAAATAGAAGCAGATTTGGCCGCATAAAGTATACTCATGCTTTTACACTTAAAATTTTTTAAGTAACAAGGATAATGAAAAACTACACTGAAAAACAATTTTCAATGTTATTACATATACAGATGAATTTTAAATCATATAAATTTACCATTGGAAAATAAGCTAATGGAAAGAAAAAATTAATTTGAAAGTAAATACATATACAAACACATAAAAATAAATATGTAAAACATCCTCAATATTCACAGAAATGCAAATTAAGACAAAGATTAGATGTTATATTTGACATACTAATTTGTCAAAGATTTTAAAAATAATAGTAATACTTGACAAAGGCAGAAAAACAGGAAATTATCTTACCTTCCTTCAATAAATGCGGAATCTCTTCTGTAAAATAATTTAGTAAAGTTTAACAAAAGGTTTTGATTTTTTGATAACTTATGGTTCAGCATCCCACTTTTGGTCATTTTTCTTGAGTAAATTATATTAATCATGAGGCAATAATACAGCACATTGTCATAGAGTAGAACTTTGCAAATATCTTGGTCTCCCACAAATTAGAGATCAAGTTTAGCAGGTAAGTGTGTAAGTATTTCTGTAGCATAAAATTATATCCATACATTGTTATATTTTAAACAAATATGCTAAAATATGGAAAATATTATTGGTAGATATTATCTTTTAAAAGGAAATAGGGTAAGAAAAAATGTTAAAATATTTAGACTATAAACAAAATATTCTGGTAGGATATATACCTATCAGACTTATGTTAGGTCTCATACCTACCTTTTAATAGTATTTGAATGGTGGCAGAATATATGGTTAAATTTTCCTCTCATATTATAATTTTCTAAATTTTTTAGGTAAGCACTTATTTCTTTTTTAATAAGAAAAATAGTTGTGCGAAAATGACTTTAGCAGTTTGGTCTTCCAAGAGGTAGTAAACCTAGTAATGAGAATTTAGGTCTTACATGATAGAAAACAAAAAGTTATATTTTAATAGAAACAATACATTTAATATAAATCTTTTAAATTGTTAATTGTCTTACAAAATGTTATATTACTTTCCACTGAAAATATTAAGCATTATTTATTATATCCATCTGAAATTTTGAGCAATATATAAATGATTGAAATTCTTTACTCTGTTTTGATTTTATTCTTATTTTAAATACTTATTTTTAAGTGAGATTCAGTTCTAGAACTGTCTTTGACTTGATGTGACTATGCTTGGCTTACCAGATGCCATTTTTCATATTGCCAATATGAAATTACTTATCATCAAAAATTTTTATTAAAAGGGACATATAGTTTGCAGAAAGGAAATGTAAGACTTTAACATTAAACCAATGTTAATTATCAAACTAACTGGGACACATATATGTAAATTTACAAGTAAATAACGTACAGTGACCATTTTAGTTAGCCCAGATGAAAAGTTTAATTTTTTTAGGGAAATCAGTAACTTGAGAATGAACAGAAATACTATATATTTTCAAATACTTTGAGCTCTTCAAGAGACCACAAACGAATGCATTGTCACTTTAATTATGAGAAGATATGGCTTTAATTTGGTAAAATACTTTATAAGTTGAGAAATGCTGGAATCTAAGCTGAGAGACTGTGAATGAACTTTCAAAGTAAATGCCATATTCGATAAGGCACCACAAGATGAATTTTCAGTCATCAGTGCAGTTGAAGAGTGAGTGAGAGAAAAGCAGTGAATTAAGAAGAGATCTATAGGTTTAAAATGGGGTATTAAAGTTCCTTACTATTGCTTTACATATTTAGGTGCTGCAGTACAATAATTGTACATATACATGTGTGTATGTTTAGTCCCAACATTTTACATATGTGTGTTTATATATAACTGTACATATATATGTGCAATATATATAAGATATATATTGTACAAAAGGTTCAATTCGTTATAAGTTGTAATAATTGTACATATATATGTGCAATATATATGAGATATATATATTGATATATATAGTACATATATGTACAATTATTACAACTTATAACGAATTGAACCTTTTGTCATCATATAGTGATTGTCTTTGCCTCTTGTAACAGATTTTCAGTGCAAATCTGTTTTGTTTGCTTATAAGTATAGCTACCTTCACTCTCTTTTGGTTACTATTTGCATGGAATAACTTTTTTCATCACTTTATTTTCAGCCTGTATACAACTTTAAGGCTAAAGTGGGCTCTTGTAGGCAGCATATTGTTGGATCTTGTGATTTTTTTTTTTTTTTAATCCACATAACCACGTGTGTCTTTTGATTGAATAATTCATTTACATATAAAGTAATTATTGATATGTAAAGATTTACTATTGTTATTTTTCTAATTGTTTACTGACTGCTTTATAGTTCTGTTCTTTCTTTCTTCCAATCTCTCTGTATTCCTTTGTGATTTATTTAATTCTTATAGTGATAGATTTTAATTCTTCTCTCATCTGCTTTTTATAAGTGTAATGATCAAATCAGAGTAAGTGGGAAATATACACTAAATTATTGTTAAATATAGTCACTCTATGTTCTACTGAATACTAGATCTTATTCCATCTCTCTAACTTAATTTTGAAGTCAAAACCAGAGAAGCACAGTAAGAGAGAAAAACTGCTGGCTATCTATCTCACTAGTAACCATACATGAATAATCTAAAATAAAATAATGACAAATGCAAACTGTCAGTTTAGAGCAGGGTTCCTCAAGCTACATGGTACTCAGGCCAAATGTCACCAGTGGAGCCTGTTTTTGAATGGCCTACAGGCTAAGAATGGTTATTTTTTTGAGAATTTTTTTTTTAAAAAGAAGATGCCAGGATACCAAATGATACCTACAAGGCCTAAAATATTTATGATCTAACTTTACAGAAAAAATTATCAATCTCTGATTTAAATAAAAATTATAAAAATTATATTCTTGTACATAATTCAGTATTCTTGGAGTTCTTATAAAAAGAGAAATATTTGATATAGAGACAGGAACACAGGTAGAACACCTTGTGAAAAGGAAATCAGAGATTGAGTGATGCTTTTGCAAGTCTAGAAACACCAAAGAAAGACTGCCAATAAACCACCAGAAACTAAGAGGGAAACATGGAACAGGTTCTTCCTCACCTCCCTCAGAAAGAACCAATCCTACCATCTGATCTCAGTCTTCTAACCTCTGGATCTAAGACAATAAAATTTTCCTCTTAAGAAACAAACAAACAAACTTCACACCAAAGAAAAGACATGATCCTGATGGCTATACTGCTGAATTTTTCCAAACATTTAAACTAAATTTTTAATTGATAACCTAATGTCAATCCTTCTCAAACTCTTCCAAAAATTGAAGAAGTGTCTTAGGTCGATTGGTGTTACTGTAAAAGAATACTTATAGCTGGGTAATAAAGAAAAGATGAGGCTGGGCGTGGTGGCTCTCTCCTGTAATCCTAGCACTTTGAGAGGCTGAGATGGATGGATCACCTGAGGTCAGGAATTTGAGACTAGCCTGGCCAACATGGCAAAACCCCGTCTCTACTAAAAATCCAAACAAAAAAGAAAAAAAGAAAAATTTGCCGGGCATGGTGGCAGGAGCCTGTAATCCCAGCTTCTTGGGCGGCTGAGGCAGTAGAATTGCTTGAACCTGGGAAGCAGAGGTTGCAGTGAGCCGAGATTGTGCCACTGCACTCTAGCCTGGGTGACAGAGCGAGACTCTGTCTCAAAAGAAAAAAAAAAAAAAGATCTTTATTTGACTCACAGTTCTGCAGCCTGTAGAAGCAGCATGGTGCTGGCATCTGCTTCTGGCAAAAGTCTCAGCCTACTTCTATTCATGGAGGAAGGCAAAGGAAAGCATTTACGTATAGAGATTACAAAGCAACAGAGAAACCAAGATAAAGGTGGGGAGGTATGAGACTCCTTTTAAAAATTTACTCTTTTGAGAACTAATCCATTTCCTCCAAAGAACCAATCCAGTCTCGTGAGAGTAAGAATTTACTACCTCAAGAATGGCAACAAACCATATATGAGGAATCCATCATCATGATCCAAACACTTCCAACCAAGCTCTGCCTCCTAACACTGCCATACTGGGGATTACAATTCAACATGAGGTTTGAAGGGTCTAACATTCAAACTATAGCAAAAAGAGAACACTTCCAAACTAATTTTTATGAGGCCAGCATTACCCTCAAAGCACAGCCAGGTAATGAAACTATACAGGAAAACTACAGGACAGTATCCCATATGAGCATCGATTTAAAAAAATGCTCAATAAAATACTAACAAACAAAATTCAACAGCATATTCAAAGTATCATACACCATGATTAAGTGGGACTTATTCTTGGGAATCAAGGATGGTTTAATATATGCAAATCAATAAATATGATAGAACATATTAACAGAATGAAGTATAAAAATTATATGATCATCTCAATAGACTCAGAAAAAGCATTTGACATAATTCAACATCCTTTCATAATAAAAATGTTTAATAAATTATGGATAGAAGAATTTACCTCAACATAATAATGGCTACATGTAACAAGCCCACATCTATCATCACACTCAGTGGTGAAAGCTGAAAATTTTTCCAACATCAGAAATAAGAAAAGGGTGCCCACTCTCATCACTTTCACTCAACATAGTACTGAAAGTCCCAGCCAGAACAATTATGCAAGAGAAATAAAAGATATCCAAATTGAAAAAGAAGGAGTTAAATTGCTTGTTTGCAGGTGACATAATCTTATATATAAAATGCCCTAAAGAGTCCATCAAAAAACTGTTAGAACTAATAAAATCAGGAAGTTTCAGGTAAAGAAATCAATATGGCCGGGTGCGGTGGTTCACGCCTGTAATCCCAGCACTGCGGGGGGCCGAGGCGGGCAGATCACAAGGTCAAGAGATCGAGGCCATCCTGGCCAACATGGTGAAACCCTGTCTCTACTAAAAATACAAAAATTAGCTGGACATGGTGATTTGCACCTGTAGTCCCAGCTACTCGGGAGGCTGAGGCAGGAGAGTCACTTGAAGCCGGGAGGTGGAGATTGCACTGAGCCGAGATCATGCCACTGCACTCCTGCCTGAGGACATAGCAAGACTCCATCTCAAAATAAATAAATAAAAATCAATATACAAAAATCACTTTTGTTTCCATACACTAACAATGAACTCTCTGAAAAAGTAATAAAGGTTAAAAATTCCATTTATAATGACATCAAAAAGAATGAATTCCTCAGAAGTAAATTTAATTGGAGGAGAAAGCTCTGTACACTATGAGACATTGATTAAAAAGAAATTGGGGAAGACTCAAATAAATGGAAAAATATGCCATAAACATGGGCTAGAAGAAATCATATTTTTAAAATTTCCATAATACCTAAAGGGGTCTTCAGATCAATACAATCCGTATTAAAATTCCAGTGACACTTTTAACGATTAGAAAGAATACTAAAATTATTTTGAAACCATGAAAGACATGAAATAGCCAAATACATTTTGAGGAAAAGGAACAAAGCTTGGGCTATCTCCTCAAACATAGTAGGATGGCTATTATCAAGAAAACAAGAGATAATAAGTGCTGGTGGGGGTGTGGATAAAAATAAATTCTTATACACTGTTTATGGGAGTGTACATTGGTACAGCCATTATGGAAACAGTATAGAGACTTCTCAAAAATTAAAAATAGAACTACCATACAATTCAGCAATCTCACTACTGGGTATATATACAAAGGAAATGAAATCAGTATCTTGAAGAGATATCTGCAACACCTTTTTCATTGCAGCATTATTCACAATAACCAAGATATGGAAACAAGTAGCCACCAATGTATGAATGGGTAAAGAAATTGTAGTACATATACAGGCATACTTTGGCGATATCGTGGGTTTTGTTCCAGACCACCATAATAAAGTGAGTTACACAAAGTTTTTGGTTTCTAGTTCATATAAAAGTTATGCTTACACTATACTGCAGTCTATTAAGTGTGCAGTAGCATTATGTCTAAGAATAATGTACATACTGTAATTATAAAATACATTATTACTAAAAATGCTAATGATCATCTAAGCCTTTAGTGAGTCAAAATATTTTTGCTGGCGAAGTATCTTGCTTCTATGTTGATTCCTGCTGACTGATCAGGATGGTGGTTGCTGAAGGTTGGGGTGGCTGTGGAAATTTCTTAAAATAAGAAAACAATGAAGTTTGCCACATCAATTGACTCTTCCTTTCACAAAATATTTCTCCCTGGCATGTGATGCTGTTTAATAGCATTTTACCAACAGTCGATCTTCGTTTAAAATTAGAGTTAATCCTCTCAAACCTGGCTGCTGTTTCATCAACTAAGTTTATGTAATATTCTAAATCCTTTGTTCTAAATTTCAACAATATTCACAGTATCTTCACCGGGAGTACATTTTATCTCAAGAAACCACTTTCTTTGCTCATGTATCAAACGAAATTCCTTATCCATTCAAGTTTTGTTATGAGATTGCAGCAATTCAGTCACATTTTCACAGCTCACTCCTAATCCTGGTTTTCTTGCCATTTCCACCACATCTGCATTGACTTCCTTCACTAACCTTGAGCCCCTCAGAGTCATCCATGTGAATTGGAATCAATTTCTTCCAAATTCTGTTAATGATATTTTGACCTTACCCCTTGAATCACAAATGTTCTTAAATGATATTTAAAATATATTTTAGATATCATGAATCCTCTTTGGAAGGCTTTCAATTTGTTTTGCCAGTTTCATCAGACAAATCGCTATCTATGGCAGCTGTAGCCCTATAAAATTGATTTTTTTTTTTTTGACTTGAGAGTCAAAATCACTCCTCACTCCGCGGAGTCCAAAATGAATATTGTGTTTGCAGGCATGAAAACAACATTGATCTCCTTGTACATTTTCATCACAGTTCTTGGGTCTCTCATTGCATTGTCAATGAGCATACTATTTTGAAAGGAATCTTTTTTTTGTTGTTGTTAGAGCAGTAGGTCTTAACAGTGAGTTTAAAATATTTAGTAAACCATGATATAAGCAGATGTACTGTCATCCAGGCTTTGTTCTTCCATTTACAGAGCACTAGCAGAGTAGATTTAGCATAATTCTTAAGGGCCCTAGAATTTTTGGAATGGTAAATGGGCATTGGCTTCAACTTAAAGTCACCAGTTGCATTAATCCCTAATGAAAGAGTCAGCCTGTTTTTTGAAGCTTTGAAGCCAGGTATTGACTTCTCCTCTCTAACTACAAATGTCCTAGATGTCATCTTCTTCCAACATAAGGTTGTTTTATCTACAACAACAACAAAAATCTGTTATTTAGTGGTTACTTTCATCTATTATACTAGCAAGATCTTCTTGATAACTTGCTGCAGCTTCTACATCTACCCTTGGAACTTCACATTGCACTCTCATGTTATGAAAATGGCTTATTTTCCTAAATGCCATGAACCAACCTCTGCTACGTCCAAACATTTTTTCTGAAGCTTCCTCACGTCTCTTAACCTTCATAGAATTAAAGGAAGTTAAGGCTTTGTATTGGGCCTTGGCTTAAGGGAATGTTGTAGCTGTTTTGATCTTTTATCTACACCACTAAAACTTTCTCCACATCAGCAATAAAGCTATTTTACTTTCTTATTATTCATCTACTCACTGGAGTAGCACTTTTAATTTCCTTCACAAACTGTGCATTTGCACCCAGTTTGGCTAAAGTTTTGTCACAGAAGGCTTTGCTTTTGGCCTGTCTTGGCTTTTGACATGCCTTTCTCATTAAGCTTAATCATTTCTAGCTTTAGACTGAAAGTGAAAGATGTACAGCTCTTTCTTTCACTTGAACACTTAGAGGCCATTGTAGGGTTATTAATTGGCCTAATTTCAATATTATTGTGTCTCAGAGTATAGGGAGGCCCCAGGAGGGAAGAGAGACAGGGAAATGGCCACTTGGTGGAGCAATCAGAACACACACATATATTGATTAAGCTTGCCATCTTTAATGGAAGTGGTTTCTGGCATCCCAAAGCAATTATTATAGTAACATCAAGATCACTGATTATAGATCATCATAATAGATATAAATAATAATGAAAAGTTTGAAATATTTCAAGAATTACCAAAATATGACACAAAGACACAAAGTGAATACATGCTCTTGGAATTATGTTTATTAATGCTTTTCATGATTTGCCTCCACATTTCATAGAAAACTGATAGGATTTTCTGTGTTCCCATTAATACCATCTCTTGTCCACAGCAGAGGTCAAGTCATAGCACATTCCCTATCATGCTTCAGACCCTCTCTCAATTTAATATAGCCTGTCAAATTCAACAGGAGCTGAAAGAATTTTAGCCCAGTAATCTGAAACTCAACTACCACTTGTTAAACAGTCTTTAAATTTGTGCCTTAGTCCTCATAATAAAATGTTATCTGTTCACAAGATACTTTCACCCCAATTCTGATAACTAGATTCCCATTTCATTCACTGTGCCTGAATCACTGGATGATCTATGGATATAGAGAAACTATATAAACAACAGTATAAAACAAAAAACTCTAAACAAGTGGAATAGAAGCCAGTGAGCCTTTACTCTAATATTTTTTACAATATCATGTATCGACCCAGTTTGTAAGTGAAGTATAAGTATTCCTTTCTAAATAAATATCTGGATTTTAAACTTCCAAAAGCATTATGGAATACAAATAATATGAAATAAAAGTTATTAACTATTTAAATAACAACACTGCAAAGGGAAAGTCTCCTCACCAGTATATAATCCTCATTGCTAGATGATTGTGGGATCAATCATGGCATTCTCACATTTATCCTGTGCTCTATCCAGGTGCTTACCTGTACATCTATTTTCTCTCTTTTTACCTCTAACTATTATCATCTGAATTTAGGAAAATCACAATCAGAAAATGGTTATTCTGTCCATCACAGCTCTTCATCTACTCTGTCTCGGTTTTTTTCTTCTGGAAGAGGAGACAAACAGTCTGCATTTTCAGGCAGTTAAAGGAAGTCCGTGCAGAGGGAACATTAACATAAGCAATGTCCATCATGCTGAATGGGAATCCTAGTAGAGAAAAGAGGGAAGCATAACTTGAACTTAAAATGGTAAGAGTCCAAAAGCAGAAATCAGAAGCTAGGATACAGAATCAGCAATATGAGAGAAGAGAGTCAGTGGGTGCGTGTCTACCTAAAACAATTTCGTAGACAGTCCATGCTGTCCACCATACATGACTGTTGAAGATGCCATCTATGGTGTTGTCTATAGACAACTCTTCTGAATCTAGGGAGACAGAGCTAGCATACTTGTTCTGCCTAGTAGTTCAATGGAGGACTCAGGGCACAGAACACATTCATGACCTTCTCTATGTGACCCTTATTTTTGAATGCTCTTGGAAATTCAGGCATATATCCTGCTTCTGAATATTTATTCTGCTGTTAAGGAGCAAAAGACATGATGCATTAGGCCTAGCATATAAAACTTGAAAATGTATAGCACTATGACCATACATAAAGGTGGTAGGGGGAGAATGAGAGACAGGCGCTTATTTCATTAGTGAGAAAATATGAAAATGTGCTCAGGACAATCTAAATGCATTTGAGTGGATGGTGTGGAATGTATTGTTTCAATATTCTGGAAGCCAGTTGGACATACTACTTACTGTCTGGTTTTATGAAAATTCATGTTTGGAATTGTCATATAAAACTTATCACCATGGGCAAAGAAAAAGGAAAATGGCAAAAACATTTCTAATTTCTGTTTGAAAACTGGACAAGGTGCATGGCATGTATGATTTCACCCTCTCAACAATCCTATAAAACTGTATACTAGTAATTAGTATCCACACTTTACAGATGAGGAAACTGAGACTCTAAAATGTTAAATGATAGCTTGTTTGAAATATACACAAATCTGCACACTCAAGTGATATGGAAAGATTTTAATCAATAATAACTATTGCAATAGAAAAAATTGTCCAGTGTAGACTGAACTCAGCTTTAATTTGTATAGAAGAAAAAGTGTCCAGTGTAGACTGAACTCAGCTTCAATTTGTATAGAGATTACTGAGTGTTTAAATTAAGAATGAGAGAATAGGGAGAGGAGAGAGTTAGGGATCAGTTGAATCAGGGAAGTGAAAAATTACAAAGGGTCACCCAGAGTAAATGGTGTTAAGCTAGCTGTGTCTGCCAGCAAGCAATTATCAAAGTTAGTATTCTATCCTCACACAGAGACTGGAAGACAGAGGCCCTATCCTCAGGTGTTGGCTGAAACCAACTGTAAAATTTTGGGGACAGACTTGAGTCTTCTCAGGCAGGCACATTAACGGGGACTTGAATTATGTTAGGGATGTGGCCTTGAGCTGTTAGAACCTATGTTAATGTTTTTTCAAGTCTTTATAGCAAAGGTGGAGGCCTAGTCAAGAAAAGGGCTCAGAAGAGCCTGGCTTACGTTTGGTCAAGGAGAGAAATTTCTCACTTTAGAGTACATATCATAACTAGCCAGTGACAAATCTACTCTAGAATTAAGTATTAAGGCACTTTCCAAAATATATGCAGTTAAAGAGTACAAAGTGTTCAAGACAAGTGATTTCTACATGAACCACAACTCAAAAATTTATTTCTTAGAAAAATCATTGCATAACTCTTCTGGATAACATAACTTTTCCAAAAAGAGTATTAGGGTTATATATATAGTGGGCCAAACAAAAATGATGAAAACTCAATGCACTTTGGTTTTCAGCTGTTTGCATCCAAATGAAGCCACATTTGGCAACATTAATTGAATCCTTATAAAGGGCCTAGATCATACCACTCATTCTTCAAAGCACTGGGAACATATGACACAGCCAACAGAAAGCCTTACCTTTTCATGGATCCTGTGGTTCTTGCTGCCATATAGGAAACATTCTAAAGTTTGCGCTTGGAAGCAGCAGTGTGCTCTCTCTAAAAATTATTTACATATACATATGTATGTAGATGAGGATTGTGTTTCCCGTGTGTGTGTGTGTGTGTTTTTCATTTTTTTGAAAATAGAAATAATTCTCAGTTCAATAAAGAAAATGTGAATTGACTATGTTTCAAGAACCCTCCCATAGTGGTGATTTCGGGGATATCACATATATTCCTATGCTTTCTTATGGTTAAAGAATGGAGACAAGGGTTTGCAAGATACTATAATGCTAAGCATTAATTTTTATCAAAATAAGACTTTAAAATAGCAAGAAACTGTCTAGTTGTAAATATTTGAACTTCCTTCCAACATCTTAATTGCCTCCTTTAAGAACTTTGGGAAATGAACCCTACATTGTAAAGACAGGATTCAACAAAGCAGAATGTTGCTCAAAAGCTGCTCAAAAAGCAAACCAGTGTTAAGGTGATGATTCCTTTATGCTTATTGTTCTATTCACTATACATTTGTAAGTGTCATTATTGTTCTGAACCATTTCAGTAAGTTGATTTCACTAAGAAATTGTTTGAAATTAGATTCCATATTTTTATCATTTTTGCCTCCAATCTCTTTGCTGGTTTAGAAAATTTCATTTGCTTCTCGTGAAGTACAAGACTGAAGATTCATATTGCACATAAAAAATTAATTCTTGGTCCATTATTATTTTCAACCTGTGTTAATAATGTATTAGATGAGTTTATTGCATAGATGTGAATGTATAGATGGCCACATTTTGGGTTAGACTGGTCAGATGTGATTCTGAGATCACTCTTATTCCAAACCAAATTTAATGCTATTGGTTTAATGTTTTAAGAAATATGACTCTCAGTTCATAAGAGGGGTTTATTCAAAGTGTACATTGTTTTAGTAAAGGCTATATTTCTGATATTGATTAAGCCATCTTCCACTGGTGTACGAATGATTAATTCACTATTAAATCTTATGACATTAGCAAGCCACAGGACCAACTTTTTAAAAACTACCAAAGTACGAGTACAACTGCATAAAAAGGACATAAAAGCCTAATATACATCTTTCCTAACATTATGTCTATTTTAACAGTATATAAAATAAATACTTTTTTAAGATTTAAAAAATTGCACTTAAATAATTATATTCAAGGAAACATTTATCACTCCTACTGTATCTACTGTATACAACAGTACTCCAATTTTTTTCAAGGAAATATAAATCTTTTATTACAAGAAATAAAGCCATGGGCTACAAATAAATAAAGTGAAAGCATAAGATAATCTTCTTTAGAAGTTCTTAAGTTCTTTAATAATAAACTTCTCATTCCTAAACATCTATTTAAAATAAATGTGTTAAAGCAAACTAAATATGGCCTGAGAAGGACTCTGTACCTTTATATTTGAGTCCTTGTGGATGAACTGTAACCTAGCTTAATAAGCAGACAAGATTGAAAACCTAACTTAGAAGTATGTGCCTGTAACAATAACTGAGTCTTGGCCAATCACAGCAGCCATACTTCAACCACTCATACATTGCTAAGTGTTCAAATAAGGTAAATGCCAACCTCTAACCAATCCAGCTGTTTCTATACCTCACTTCCAATTTCTGTATGTCTCTTCCCTTCTTTCTTCTATAAATCTTCTTCCACCACATGGCTGCATGGGAGTCTGGCTGAATCTGCTGTAATTCTGGGGGCTACCCAATTCGTGAATGGTTCATTGATCAATTAAACTTCTTTAAATGTAATTCACCAGAAGTTTTCCTTTTAACAATTGTTTACAAAGAAGTATTTTACTTTTCTACTGAATTATTTTATAATTTTACCAATCTAAAATACATACTATTAATATCATATTTTCAAATTTAAATACCTCTGGTAATCACTTCTTAGAATTTTGAAATGGAAACAGTATTAGAACAAATTTGAATCATTTGAATATAATTCTCTTTTCCATATCTAGGCTACTGAGTATTGTGAGGAAAAGTCATACATCTATGAAGATTGGTACATTTTCATACTCACTATCTCCATAAGCCCTCCATACTAGCACAGTGGCACCAAGTGTTCTGTTTTATACTGAACCTCTCTTTTTTCTTCTGTAGGGTTTATTGCAGACATGTTTTCCTCTCCTGAAATGTCCAAGACCACTAGAACTGTGCTAATCTCACAATTCCCTCTGTGTTTAGTGTCCCTCACCTCCAGAAATTTACCAATAGTTTATTTTTTGACAGAGGGCTCAAAATCTCCTATTTATCTTTCAATTTCAACTTAATTTCATTTATGAGGTCTTTGATTTATTCATTCATTCAACAGTCATTTTCTGAGCACTTATAATATGCTGGGTATTGATTTAGGTACTAGTTATAAGATGGTGGTCAAAGTATGCACAGTCTCTACCCTCACTGAGTTTTATCATCTAGTAAAAAATATAGCAGAGTTCCTATTTGCCAGTCTTAGAGTTTTCTGGGACTACTATTTCATAAAGCCTGATTTGACTGTCTGTGGACTTCATTTGCAGGGAATTCAACTTGCTAGTAATCAACAGGATAGTGGTAGGCAGGTATGCCCTTTGAATCATTGTTCTGCCAAGCTATCTCCTTTTTTTTTTTTTTTTTTTGAGATGGAGTCTCCTTCTGTCATCCAGGCTGGAGTACAACGGCATAATTGCGGCTCACTGCAACCTCCATCTCCCGGGTTCAAGCAATTCTCCTGCCTCAGCCTCCTGAGTAGCTAGGATTACAGGCGCCTACCACCATGCCTGGCTAATTTTTGTATTTTTAGTAGAGATGGTGCTTCACCATGTTGGCCAGGCTAGTCTCGAACTCCTGACCTCAGGCTCTCCACCTGCCTCAGCCTCCCAAAGTGCTGGGATTACAGGTGTGAGCCACTGCTGCCAGCCAGCTATCTCCTTTTTTTTATCAGCCATGACCAAGTGTTCCCTTTCCTTAGCTATAAGATTAAGAACCTCCACTTCAATGCAACTAAGTTTATAACAACAAATGGCTAGGATATGGTGTTATAGGTGGATAACAACCAGATTTCCAAAGTGGAAGTTTTTCAATAATTTTGATTCTCCCACTAATCACAACTAATGTGTAATGGCCTTTTAGACCTACCCAAGATTATCAGTCAAGTCTTATGTTCCACTAAACTCTGCTTAGAACTTTACCTTCCAACAGTATGGAAGCTTTTTATTTCACTGCATCACATGGAAATTGTGCACCATCTTTCACTGGTGTACAAATGATTAATTCACTATTAAATATGATGGCACATTAGGCATCTAAACATGTTATTACCACTTCCTAGAATACACTTTTCTCCTTTGTTGATTTATGTTTCAAGGCTAGTGTTTTGTTCTGTAATATTATCTCGAACCTTGTACATTTTCTGTTGTGTTCACTATTCCAGGATATCTTTCGTGACCCCTCCATATATGTTGATTGTTATTCAAGACAACCAAACTCTTGTTTTGGTACTTGCTGCATGGTAGTTAAATAATCCCTTTTGAAACAACTTCCCAGAAAAAGGACATGACATTATTTACCTCCTTATCCTCCATGTTTGGAACAGTGGATGCTCAGTAAATATGTGGTGAACTAAAATTAGCATATATAACCAAAGACAGACTCACTGAGTTTTGGCCATATAATTGGATCAGCTTCTGTAGTGTATATATTGTGTATTTTCAGTACTATAATACGGAGAGTTGGTCCTTTCTAAAGTGTGATTGGTGTGCCAGAATTTAAAAGTATTCCCTTGATTAGAAAATGTGTTTAGTTTCTGTAACCAAAACGTAAGAACCCACTTCTCAGCATGACTATAGGTTTTTCAAATGTGAATAAATCATTATCCTGTATCTAGAATATTGAATTTCTTTATCTTCCCCTCCTAAGGCAACAGTTGATGTAATTATTCACGATGGAAAAATGCATCCTCCTCAACAGATTTGCAGAAACTCTTACTTTGGTCACACCTGTCTGGGAAGAGTGGTATCCTGCTGAATCAGTCAATTTCACTGTTATTCTCAGCTTTGAGTGGCTTAATTGTCAAGGTATTCTAGGGTACCTTTACAGCAGGGTTGACAACTTTTTGTCTGATTTTCAAGGACAGGTTGAAAGGAAACAATGAGCCTCTGTTTGTCTCAAAATCATTGTTTTGCACAGGGATATGCAGCTTTAATTTCACATATTTGGCAAATCTAGGTGACATTTTAGAAATGCGGGATTATAATTACCAGTGAGTTTCTCTCTTGCCTTAGGCAGACAATAAATACATTGAAAACTTTGTGACATTTTATAGCCAATGAAAGGCTATTTCTTCTTATGTCATTGATGAACCAGGGTAACTTAACTGTATTTTTTTAAATGAAGCACAGATTATATGAAAATTAATTTACATTGTTTTGTATAGTTATAGTCTGTAAGATTTCCAAAGTTATGTTAAAAGTCCAATTTGATCCAGTATTTAAATTCAGAAATGCCTACTTACATTTGGTTATTCACGAAAAGGACACCTTTTTTCTTTTTTTTTTTTTTTTTTTTTTTTACTATTAAGCTAGGGATGGCTCTGGACTCTGAGGATATATCAGTGAATAAGTTTCAGCATTCATAGAACTTGCACTTTATGTGGAAGGGAGATTAACACAAGTATTTTTTTTAAAAGCTGGAGATGATGACAAGTGCTATAAAGATAATATTCTGTTTAAATGAATAAAGGGTAACTAGGATACAGGATGGTCAAAAATCCCTTTAAACAGATGACATTTGAACAGAGACATGAAAGAATAATGAATAGCTTCCAACCATTTAAATAGCTGAGAAAAAAAATCCAAGCAGAGAAAAACAGCAAATGGAAATTCCCTATGAATAAATGGGTTTGGTCTGTCAGAGGAACAACAAGAATGCCAGAGTTGCTAGAGAGTAGATGCGAAGCAGCAGAATTAGAGATGAAATCAGGGGAACACATGGGAAGTTGTAAACCATGGAAAGAAGTTTGAAATTTATTTAAGTAAAGTAAGCAAATAGTTGAAGAATTTTAAGGGAGGGAGTGTTGTGATATGGTTTTTGCTGTAAAAGGTAACTTTTCTTAGCATTCCTTGATGTATATATACCACATTTTCTTTATCCAAACTGTCATTGATGGGCATCTAGGTTGACTTCCTGTTTTTGCTATTGTAAGTAGTGCAGTGATGAATATACAAGTGCATGTGTCTTTTCTTTTGGGTATATATCCAGTAATGAGATTGCTGAGTCAAAAGGTAGCTCTGTTTTAAGTTCTTTGAGAAATCTCCAAGCTGCTTTCCACAGTGACTAGAAATTTTTAAGCATTGCCTTTCCTCTGCAGCCTTCCCTTTCCTCTGTAGCCTGGCTATTACCAGAAAGTCAAAAAACAGCATTTGAATTTTTAATAGTCTCCATAATAATGGGAGACTTCAACATTCCAATGACAGTATTAGAAAGATCATCGAGGCAGAAAATTAACAAAAATATTCAGAGCCTGAACTCAAGACCAAATGGATCTGATAGGCTTCTACAAACTCTACACTCCAAAACAACAGAATATACATTATTACCACACATGGCACATACTCTATAATCAACCACATAAGGCCAGGTGTGGTAGCTTATGCCTGTAATCCCATCACATTGGGAGGGCAAGATGGGCAGATTGCTTGAGTTCAGGAGTTCGAGACCAGACTGGGCAACATGGGGAGACCCTGTCTATACTAAAAATACAAAAAAATACCTGGGTATGATGGTGTGTGCCTATGGTCTCAGCTACTTCAGGAGGCTGAGGTAAGAGCATCACATAAGCCTGGGGAGCAAAGATTACAGTGAGCCAAGACTGCACCAGTGAACTCCAGCCTGGGTGACAGAATGAGACCTTGTCTCAACATAAATAAATAAATACATAAATACAATACAATAACAAAGAAATACATAAATAAAATTGACCACATAAATGAACATAAAACAATCCTCAGCAAATACAAAAGAACCAAAATCATACCAAACACACTCTTGAACCACAGCCCAATAATAATAGAAGTCAAGGGTATGAAAATCACTCAAAACCATGCAATTACATGGAGATCAAACAACATGCTCCTAAATGACTTTTCCACAAATAATGAAATTAAGGCAGAAATCAAGAGGTTCTTTGAAAATAATGATAACAAAGATACATACAACATACTAGAATCCCTGGGACACAGCTAAGACAGTGTTAAGTGGGAAATTCATAGCACCAGATACCCATATCAAAAAGTTAGAAAGTTCTCAAATTAACAACTTAACATCACAACTGAAAGAATTAGTGAAACAATAAGAACTCAACCCCAAAGCTAGCAGAATACAAGAAATAACAAAAATCAGAGTTGAAATGAAGAAAATCGAGACATAAAAAACCATTCAAAAGATCAGCAAATCCAGGGGTTCCTGTTTTGAAAACAATAAGGTAGATAGGCCACTATCTAGACTAATAAAGAAGAAAAGAGAGAAGAATCAAATAAATATAATTAGAAATAACAAAGGGAATGTTACCACTGACCCAAAAGAAATAAAAACAGCCATCAGAAACTAGTACGAACACCTGTATGAACACAAACTAGAAAATGAAGAGATGGATAAATTCCTGGACACATGCACCTTCCCAAGACTGAACCAAAAAGAAATATATTCTCTGAACAGACAATAATGAACTCCAAACTTGAATCAGTTATACATAGTTTAGCAACCAAAGAAAGACCAGGAAATGATGAGTTCACAGCTAAATCCTACTGTATGTACAAAGAAGAGTGGGTAGCATTCCAACTGAAACAATTCCAAAAAATTGAAGAGGAGGAACTCCTCCCCAACTCATTCTATGAGGCCTGCATCATCCTGATACCAAAACATGACAGAGACACAACAAAAAAAGAAAACTTCAGGCCAATATTCTCGATGAACATCAATGGAAAAATCCTCAACAAAATTCTTGCAAACCAAAATCAGCAGCACATCAAACAGCTGATCCACCATGATCAAGTAGACTTCATCTGTGGATGCAAGGTTGCTTCAACATATGCAAATCAATAGATGTAATTCATCACATAAACAGAACAAAAAAAGAAAAACCACATGGTTATCTCAATAGATGCAGAAAAGGCTTTTTATAAAATTCATCACCACTTCATGTTAAAAACTCTTGACAAACTAGGTATTGAAGGAGTATACTTCAAAATAACAAGAGATATCTATGACAAACGCACAGCCAACGTCATACTGAATGGCTAGAAGTTTTCATTTGCCTTGAAAACTGGCACAAGACAAGGAGACCCTCTCTCACCACTTTTATTCAACATACTATTGGATGTCCTAGCTAGAGCAATCAGGCAAGAGAAAGAAATAAAGGGCATCCAGATAGGAAGAGAGGAATTCAAACTACCTCTGTTTACAGAAGACATGATTCTATATCTAGAAAACCCCATTGTCTCAGCCCAAAAGCTCCTTCAGCTGATAAACAACTTTGGCAAAGTTGCAGGATACAAAATCAATGTATAAAAATCACTAGCATTCCTGTATCCCAACAACAGTCAAGCTCAGAGCCAAATCGGGAAAACAATCCCATTCATGATTGCCACAAAAAGAATAAAATACCTAGGAATACAGCTAACCATGGAGGTGAAAGATCTCTGCAATGAGGATTACAATACACTGCTCAAAGAAATCACGGAAGACACAAACCAATGGAAAAACATTCCTTGCTTATTAATAGAAAGAATCAGTATCATTAAGATGGAGGTACTATTGAGAGCAATTTTACAGATTCAATGCTATCTCTAACAAACTAATAAGGAAGTTATTTACAGAACTAGAAAAACCTATTTTTAAATTCATATCAAACCAAAGAGCCCAAATAGCCAAAGCAATCCTAAGCAAAAAGAACAAAGCTGGAAGCATCACATTATTCAACTGCAAACTATACTACAGAGCTATCATAACCAAAATATCATGGTACTGGTACAAAAACAGGCACATAGATCAATGGAACAGAACACAGAGCCCAGAAATAAGACTGCATACCTATGATCATCTGATCTTCAACAAAACTGACAAAAACAAGCAATGCGGACAAAACTCCCTATTCAATAAATAATGTTGGGATAACTGGCTAGCCATATGGAGAAGATTGAAGTTGGGCCCCTTCCTTACACCATATACAAAAATCAACTCAAGATGAATTAAAGCCTTAAATGTAAAACCCCAAACTATAAAAACCCTGGAAGACAACCTAGACAATACCATCCTAGACATAGGAATGGGCAAATATTTCATGACAAAGACACCAAAAGCAATCACAACAAAACCAAAAATTGACAAGTGGGATTTAATTAAATGTATGAGCTTCTGCACTGCAAAATAAACTATCAATAGAGTAAACAGACAACCTACAGAATTGGAGAAACTTTTTGCAAACTATGTGTCTGACAATGGTCTAATATTGAACATTTATAAGGAACTTAAACCAATTACCAAGGAAAGAATGAACAACCCCATTAAAAAGTGAGCAAAGGGGAGCTCCAGACAGAGCAGCATGCAGAGTCTCACATCATGAAGTTTAGCTCCAGATCAACTGCAAGAACAAACCAGCAATCCCGAGAGGACCCACAGACCCCCTGAAGGAAGCAGACTGCTCCTGCAGGACCCAGGAGACACCCTAAATACTGTAAGTGCCCCAACTGCAGAAGTGGGAAAGGGAGGCCCTCCTCTCCCAAACACACACCCCACTGCAGAAACTAAAGGTCTGTTTGCAGGAAAAGTTTCTGACCTTACCTGGGACTGAATCAATTTAGAGAGCTGAGTAAAATACAGGGGTAGAGGAAGCAGCAGAAAGGCCCTTGGAGCTTGCTGGGTCCCCAAGCAGGCCATTCCTGTCTGGCACCACAGGGATCCATCAGGAGGGTGGCCAGAGGTAAAACTCCACAGGGAGAAGGAAATCTCTAGATGAACTTCATAACAATTTGAATGGGGCAAGAAGTAACCTGGCCAGAACTCAAGGGAGGGTGCAAATCTGGTGTCCAGACTCCACAGGCAGGGGAAGAACCAACCCCTTTTCTTTCACAGCTGGGAGGCAGGTAGCCTGGGGCAAGTTTTCAAGCCTGTCTTGCCCACTGCCTAGAAACAGACTCAGGGCTGTTGGTGGGGGGCATGGTGGGAGTGAGACCAGCCCTTCAGTTTCTGTGGGAGCTGGGTGGAACCTGTGACTGCCAGCTTTCTCTGACAATCTGCACGACTCAGCAGAGACAGCCATAATCCTCCTAGGCACAGAACTCCAGTGACCTCACCGCCATTCCCCACAGCAGCTGCAGCTGCAGCAAGACCCGCCCAAAGAGAGTCTGAGCTCAGACATGCCTAGCTCCGCCCCCACCTGATGGTCCTTCCCTATCCTCCGTGGTAGCAGAAGACAAAGGGCGTATAATCTTGGGAGTTCTAGGGCCCTGCCCACCACAGTCCCTCTCCATACTACTATAGCTGATGCTCTCTGGAAATCACCACCTCCCAGCAGGAAGCCAACCACCACAAAAATAGAGCATTAAACCACCAAAGCGAAGAACCCTCATGGAGTCCATTGCACGCACCCCCACCACCTCCATCAGAACAGGTGCTGGTATCCATGGCTGAGAAACCCATAGACGGTTCACATCACAGAACTCTGTGCAGACAATCCCCAGTACCAGCATACCAGCCCAGAGCTGGGTAGACTTGCTGGGTGGCTAGATCCAGAAGAGAGACAACAATAACTGCAGTTCGGCTCTCAGGAAGCCACATCCATAGGAAAATGGGAGAGTACTACATCAAGGGAACACCCCGTAGGACAAAAGAATCTGAACAACAGCCTTCAGCCCTAGACCTTCCCTCTGACAGAGCCTACCCAAATGCGAAGGAACCAGAAAACCAGCCCTGGTAATATGACAAAACAAGGCTCTTCACTCCCAAAAAATCACACTAGTTACCAGCAATGGATCCAAACAAAGAAGAAATCCCTTATGTACCTGAAAAAGAATTCAGCAGGTTAGTTTTTAAGCTAATCTTGGAGACACCAGAGAAAGGCAAAGCCCAATGCAAGGAAATCCAAAAAATGATACAAGAAATGAAGGGGGAAATAGAGAGCTTAAAGAAAAAACAATAAAAAATTCAGGAAATTTTGGACACACTTTTAGAAATGTGAAATGCTCTGGAAAGTCTAAGCAATAGAATTGAACAAGTAGAAGAAAGAAATTCAGAGCTCAAAGACAAGGTAGTTGAATTAACCCAATCCAACAAAGACAAAGATGAAATAATAAGAAAATATGAACAGAGCCTCTGAGAAGTCTGGGATTATGTTAAATGACCAAAGCTAAGAATAATCGGTGTTCCTGAGGAAAAAGATAATTCTAAAAGCATGGAAAACATATTTGGGGGAATAATCAAGGAAAACTTCCCTGGCCTTGCTAGAGACCTAGACATCCAAATACAAGAAGCGCAAAGAACACCTGGGAAATTCATCACAAAAAGAGCATCACTTAGGCACATTGTCATCAGGCCATCCAAAGTTAAGACACAGGAAAGAATCTTAAGAGCTGTGAGACAGCGGCACCAGGTAACCTATAAAGGAAAACCTATCAGATTAACAGCAGATTTCTCAGCAGAACCCCTCCAAGCAAGAAGGGACTGGGGCCGTATATTCAGCCTCCTCAAACAAAACAATTATCAGCCAAGAATTTTGTACCCAGCAAAACTAAGCATCATATATGAAGGAAAGATATAGTCTTCTTCAAACAAACAAATGCTGAGAGAATTTGTCATTACCAAGTCACCGCTACAAGAACTGCTAATAGGAGCTCTAAATCTTGAAACAATTCCTGGAAACACATCAAACAGAACCTCTTTAAAGCATAAATCACACAGGACCTATAAAATAAAAATACAAGTTAAAAAGCAAAAACAGAAAACAAAAGAACCAAAGTACACAGGGAACAAAGAGCACAATGAATGCACGGTGCCTCACATTTCAATACTATCCTTGAATGTAAATGACCTAAGTGCTCCACTTAAAAGATACAGAACCGCAGAATGGATAAGAACTCACCAACCAAGTATCTGCTGCCAGTAGGAGAATCACCCGACACATAAAGACTCACATAAACTTAAGTAAAGAAGTGGAAAAAGGCATTTCATGCAAATGGACACCAAAAGCAAGCAGGTGTCCATTCTTACATCAGACAAAACAAACTTTAAAGCAACTACAGTTAAAAGAGGGCCAAGAAGGACATTATATAATGGTAAAAGGCTGTGTCCAACAGGAAAATATCACAATCCTAAACATATATTCACCTAACACTAGAGCTCCCAAATTTATATCACTGTTACTAATAGACCTAAGAAATAAGATAGACAGCAACACAGTAATAGTAGGGGACTTCAATACTTCATTGACAGGACTAGACAGGTCATCAAGACAGAAAGTCAACAAGGAAACAATGGATTTAAACTATATGTTGGAACAAATGGACTTAACAGATATACATAGAACATTTCATCTAACAGCTGCAGAATACACATTCTACTCAATAGCCCCTGAAACTTTCTTCAAGATAGACTGTATGATAGGTCATAAAACAAGCCTCAATAAATTTAAGAAAATTGAAATTATATCAAGCACTCTCTCAGACCACAGTGGAATAAAACTGGAAATCAACTCCACCAGGAACCTTCAAAATCATGCAAATACATAGAAATTAAGTAGCCTGCTCCTGAGTAAGCATTGAGCCAAAAATGAAATCAAGATGGAAATTTAAAAATTCTTCGAACTGAATGACAATAATGACACAACTTACCAAAACCTCTGGGATAGAGCCAAGGCGGTGCTAAAAGGAAAGTTCATAGCCATAAATACCTACATCAAAAAGACTGAAAGAGCACAAACTGACATTCTAAGGCCACGCCTCAAGGAACTAGAGAAAGAAGAAGAAACCAAACCCAGCAGAAGAAAGGAAATAGCCAAGATCAGAGCAGAGCTAAATGAAATTGAAACAACAACAAAAAAAATTAGTACAAATGATAAATGAAATAAAAAGCTGGTTCTTTGAAAAGATAAATAAAAGTGATAGACCATTAGCAAGATTAACCAAGAAAACAAGAGAGAAAATTCAGATAACTTCACTAAGAAACAAAACAAGAGATATTACAACTGACACCACTGAAATACAAAAGATCATTCAAGGCTACTATGAACACCTTTACACACACAAACTGGAAAACCCAGAAGAGATGGATCAATTCCTGAAAAAAATACAACCCTCCTAGCTTACATCAGGAAGAATTAGATACCCTAAACAGACCAATAACAAGCAGTGTGATTGAAATGTTAATTTTAAAATTACCAACAACAAAAAAAGTCCAGGACCAGACAGATTCACAGCAGAATTCTACCAGACATTCAAAGAAGAATTGGGACCAATCCTTTTGACACTATTCCACAAGATAGAAAAATAAGGAACCATCCCTAATCTAGACTATGAAGCTAGCATCACCCTAATACCAAAGCCAGGAAAGGACATAATCAAAAAAGAAAACTACAGACCGATACCCTTGATGAACATAGATGCTAAAATTTTTAACAAAATACTAGCTAACTGAATCCAACAACATATCAAAAAGATAATTCACCATGATCAAGAGGGTTTTATACCAGGGATGCAGGGATGGTTTAACATACGCAAGTTAATAAATGTGATACACCACATAAACAGAATTAAAAAACAAAAATTCCATGATCATCTCAATAGATGCAGAAAAAGCATTTGACAAAATCCAGCATCCCTTTATGATTAAAACTCTCAGCAAAATCAGCATACAAGGGACATATGTCAAAGTAATAAAAGCCATCTATGACAAACCCACAGCCAACATAATACTGAATGGGGAAAAGTTTAAAGCATTCCATCTGAGAACTGGAGCAAGACAAGGATGCTCATTTTCACTACTCCTCTTCAACATAATACTGGAAGTCCTGGCCAGAGCAATCAGAGAAGAGAAAGAAATAAAAGGCAGCCAAATCAGTAGAGAGGAAGTCAAACTGTCACTGTCTGCTGATAATATGATTATTTACCTTGAAAACTCTAAAGACTCCTCCAGAAAGCTCCTAGAACTGATAAAAGAATTTAGCAAAGTTTCCGGATACAAGATTAATGTACACAAGTCAGTAGCTCCTCTATTCACCAGAAGACACCAAGCAGAGAATCAAATCAAGAACTCAACCCCTTTTACAATAGTTGCAGTAAAATAAAATAAAATACTTAGGAATACACCTAACCAAGGAGTCAAAAGACCTCTACAAGGAAAACTACAAAACACTGCTGAAAGAAATCATAGACGACACAAACAGTGGAAACACATCCCATGCTCATGGATGGGTAGAATCAATATTGTAAAAATGACCATAGTGCCAAAAGCCATCTACAAAATCAATGCAATCCCCATCAAAGTACCACCATCATTCTTCGCAGAATTAGAAAAAACAATTCTAAAATTTATGTGGAATGAAAAAAGAGTCCACATAGCCAAAGCAAGACCAAGCAAAAAGAACAAATCTGGAGGCATCACACTACCTGATTTTAAACTATGCTGTAAGGCCATAGTCACCAAAACAGTGTGGTACTGGTATAAAAACAGGCAAATAGACTAATGGAGCAGAATAGAAAACCCAGAAATAAACCCAAATACTTACAGCTAACTGATCTCCAGCAAAGCAAACAAAAACATAAAGTGGGAGAAAGGACCCCTTTTCAACAAATAGTCTGGGATAATTGGCTAGCCACATGTAGGAGAATGAAACTGGATCCTCATCTCTCACCTTATACAAAAATCAACTCAAGATGGATTAAGGACTTAAACCTAAGACCTGAAACTATAAAATTCTAGAAGATAACGCTGGAAAAAAACCTTCTAGACATTGGCTTCGGCAAGGATTTCATGACTAAGAACCCCAAAGCGAATGCAATAAAAACAAAGATAAATAGCTGAGATCTAATTAAACTGAAGAGCTTTTTCACAGCAAAAAGAACCGTCAGCAGAGTAAATAGACAACCCACAGAGTGGGAGAAAATCTTCACAATCTATACATCTGACAAAGAACTAATACCCACAATCTACAACAAACTCAAACAAATCCGTAAGAAAAAGACAAACAAGCCCATCAAAAAGTGGGCTAAGGACATGAATAGAAAATCCTCAAAATAAGATATACAGATGGCCACAAACATATGAAAAAATTCTCAACATCACTAATGATCAGGGAAATTCAAATCAAAACCACAGTGCAATACCACCTTACTCCAGCAACAATGGCCACGATTTTAAAAAATTTTAAAAAAAAATAGATGTTGGTGGGATGCTGTGATCAGGGAACACTTCTACACTGCTGGTGGGAATGTAAACTAGTATAGCCACTATGGAAAACAGTGTGGAGATTTCTTAAAGAACTCAAGGTAGAACTGCCATTTGATCCAGCAATACTGCTACCTGGTATCCACCCAGAGGAAAAGAAGTCATTATTCGAAAAAGATGCTTGTACAGGCATGTTTATAGCAGCACAATTCACAATTGCAAAATTGTGGAACCAACCCAAATGCCCATCAATCAACAAGTGGATAAAGAAACTGTAGCATATATATATACGATGGAATACTACTCAGTCATAAAAATGAATGAATTAACAGCATTTGCAATGACCTGGATGAGATTGGAGACTCCTAGACTAAGTAAATCAGGAACAGAAAACCAAACATCGTATGTTCTCAGTGATATGTGGGAGCTAAGTTATGAGGACACAAAGGCATTAGAATGATACAATGGACTTTGGGGATGGGGGGGAAGAATGGGAGGGGTCAAGGGATAAAAGACTACAGATAAAGGTGTAGTGTACACTGCTTGAGGGATGGGTGCACCAAAGTCTCAAAAATAACCACTAAAGAACTTACTCATGCAACCAAATACCACCTGTACCCCAATAACTTATGAAAAAAATAAAATAATGTATGGGTTATCCTGGTAAACAATTATTTCAAAAATTTATTTTAGCAATAGGAATCTGGCTATTGTAGTGGTGATAAAACCACTAAATGAGACCAAAAAAAAAAAAAAGTGGGCAAAGAAGATGAACAGACTCTTTTCAAAAGAAGACATTCATGTGGCCAATATGCATATGAAAAAAGCTCAATATCACCTATCATTAGAAAAATGCAAATCAAAATACAATGAGATACTATCTCACAACAGTCAGAGTGGCCATTATCAAAATGTCAAAAAATAATAGATGCTGGTGAGGTTGTGGAGAAAATGGAACACATAAACACTGTTGGTGGGAGTGTAAATTAGTTCAGCCCTTGTAGAAGGAATTATAGCAATTCCTCAAAGAGCTAAATGCAGAACTGTCATTTTACCCAGCAATCACACTACTGGCTATACAGCCAGAGAAATATAAATAATTCTACCATAAAGACACATGCACGTGAATGTTTTTTGCAGCACTATTCACAATAGCAAAGGCATGAAATCAACCTAAATTTCCATCATTGACAGATTGGGTAAAGAAAATGTGGTACATATATACTATGGAATACTATGCTGCCATAAAAAGAATGAGATCATGTCTTTTGTGGGAACACAGATGGAGTTGGATGCTATTATCTTTAGCAAACTAACACAGGAACAGAAAATCAAATACTGCATGTTCTTACTTATAAGTGGGAGCTAATTGATGAGAACTTATAAACACAAAGAAGGAAACAAGAGATACTGGGGTCTACTTGAGGGTGGAGGGTGGGAGGAGGAGAAGAGCAGAAAAGATAACTATTGGGTACTGGGCTTAATATCTGGGTGTTGAAATAATCTGTACAACAAACCCTGTGACACAAGTTTACCTTTGTAACAAACCACCACATGTATCTCAAAACCTAAAATAAAAGTTAAAAAAATAAAAGCAAATGGATCTTTTTAAGTAAAACAAAACAAAAAACTTCCTTTTTCCACAGCCACCTTCAGCAAGCAATTGCATCTTCAAAACTCTAAAACTTCCCTTTTATTTATTATTTTGATAAAAGTGAAAGAAGGTTCTTATGATTTTGCTTGTCATTCTCGGGTTCAAATATAAATCCTATGATTACTTCAGTACTTCAGACATGCACACACACACACACACACACACACACACACACTTTCTCTCTCTCTCTCTCTCTCTCTCTGTCAGCATAATAACCCAAACTGTAAATGTCCATCAAACCTATAACTTCTTGTTCCCCCAAATCAGCCCAGCAATGGGAGAACAAATGGATAGTTGCCATCTGCCTTTCCATCACTCACTTCTCTCTATCCTGGACTAGTTGTGGCTTCTGACATATTCAAGACAATAACAAAGCCATTTTAGCACCTATCACTTCTCATAAATATAATCTTCTGGATGGCCAACCAACAGTCAACAAACCTGCTGACCTCTTTCACTTCTTCTAAGTTCTCTGTGGGACTGAAGTATTAAGGGGGCCCAAAACTAGTTCCTGCATATTTGTTTTGTCATTACCACATGGTTAGCTAGCACCTTATTTTGCAATGAGGGGGATAGTGGTGCCAAAAATTGGTTTTCTTGAGAGTTCACAAAAGTAAAATGGAAACATTCCTATTTTAAAATCCTACTACATCCAGTTGGCTCTCAAATTTAATAAATAAGCAGCAGCAGAAGAAAGGTAAAGTTGAATTTCCTCATATCTTGACTATTCTGCACTTTGGCCCTGATGATAGTCCCTTCCCAATGCCTATTGGTTTTGCTTCACCAAGACTTACAATATAAGCATCTGGAAAACATTACATTAAGTGTCAAGAGGTATGGATGCTACTTCGGTTTTACTGCTTCCTAGCACTCTAACCATGGAAGGATTGTTTGGTATTTCTTATCTGGTTTCCTTGTTGGTACTCCAGGGCAATAAGCCCTTCCTTCCTCAAAATGTTGCTCAGATCAAGATTAAGTCTATGAAAGCACTAAATATGAAGTGTTACTCACATACAAGCATACTAGATTTCTTTGGTTCCCTTCACTCAGAGCATAATCTTGCTATAGAAAGCAGCTATGCTTTTCTATTTACCTGTTAAGTATAATTGTGTTTCATATTTTTGCCAACTCATGGCTGGCAATTAGTTCTTTATGCAGTTTTCAAATCATGACCTTCACTGTTGCTTTCTTATAGTAAGATCAATTTAATGCCACAATAGTCATTAAAACATTCTAAATAAGAGTTTCAGCCAAAAAATTATTGTTTTTCATATGTTTCCATATTGAATTGTTTGGTTTGCCACAAACAAGGAAGGTACTTTTTTCTCCCCAAAAGGAGGTACAATGAATGTGCAGTTGGTTGTTGCTATCTGAAAATATTCAAATTCCATGATTTAATTACCTGATGATGTTTGATTTAATAGACAACGTAGAGAATGGATAGCTGCAAACTAAAACATATAATTATACATATCTTAAGAGGTCTAGTTATATAGAGTTTCCTACTAGAAATTTTAATGATTGTGTTTTCCTTAGGTTAATATGCTTAGTTATATCCAAAGACCCCAGGGAGGTCTGTGAACCATGGTGTAAAACCACTGGACAAAAGGGGTTTAAGTTGAGCCTCTTTCTCCATTTTTAAAATTTGGTTTGTCTACATTTGGCCTTATTTCCTCACTTTGTTTTTACTAATCTTCCTAAAACCATCTAGAGGTAGTTTGATATTCACTTGACTGTTATATAAAATAGAGCAGTATTTCCATACAACGGAGGAAGCTTACACAGTAGTTCTAGTCTGTTTCAATGCAAGGTTTGAAGATATAAACCACTGAATTTTTACTTGACTTGCAAGATCACAGAATAATTATTTTTATTTATTATGCATTAGTATTCATAGAATAATAACTTTGACTTGATTTTAAGGTTTATAGAATAATAGGAAATACACAAAAAAGTATTAGTTTATGTTTTTACAAGGAATGATTTAAATGTGTATGTTTTTGTTGTTTTGTTTGTATAACAAATATCAATGAATACATTCTTTTTTAATAAAGATGTAAAGAATAAAAATGTATATGAAGTATAACCCTATTTTTCCTTTGACAATCCATGTCCCCATGCAAAAGAAAGCCGCAGTCAGTACTTTGTAGTTCATTCTTCCAGCATCCTTTTATAAATATAGAATTTTTTTAAAGAAATGAAGAAAAAAGAAGCAATCTCACAGGGCTTTATGGATTATTTCTAGCACCATTTCAAGGAATTTTTTAAAAAATCTCTAAGTATAAATATCTATAGCATAGAAAAGATGACTATTTATCCTCTTAGTATAACCCCCATTTAGAAAGAAACTGCAAACACATTAGTTTCTATCTAATCTAAATATAATGACGAAATTGTAAATAAAGTACTACCAAATGAAAATCAGTGGTGCACAAAAATAGTAGTATGGTTTTCTACTACCATAGCCATATTACTTTCACTACTTACATACATCAAGCAATAAATTACATGTGTTTTCTATTCTGCTAAATTTTCCCTCCCTCATGAGGCTAGAGAGCACATCTGCATAACTTGAGCTCCAGCCTCTTGCAAGAAAGACTCTGAGTCTAAAATTCCCAGAGGCTTCAAAGGTAACATTTCAAACTTGCCATTTTGGCTTTCCTTATTCCTCAATTCTTTAATCCAAGTGTTCCTTATTTTTGTAAACTTTTATACACATGCTGTATTTTCTGTAATATTTCTCTATAATATTAAAAGGGGATTGAAGACATGCCTATGTCAGTTAGCTTAGTCTACTGGAATTGCCAAAAATTCATGATTTATTTTTTAAAAAGTGCATCCAGTAACATCCCCAGAAATGTACAATAATATATGTGAACTACTATGAAATGATCATGATCTTAAAGATTCCTAACTACTTTCTGAAAAGATCAAATTTTAATTAGGAGAGATATTACCTTATATTTCACTGTGTTTTAATTCTCAAAATTTTGATTTCTATATGTGAAATATAAAGTAACTTGTATTTAATCAAAATCATTGCAAATTCCCCCTTCATTCAATCTGGGAAACAGAGATGTATAATTTGTATTTCTGTCATCCATTTAGCCACAATTTAGTCTATTACAAGACTCAACTTTACACAAGTAAAAAATGATAGATATTACAAATAGAACAAAGTTATATTCTCTTTCCACAAGATTTGAAACACATATAAAAGCCATATGAAATATTATATACTAGGATATACTAGGATATGGGTCTCTTTTTAGAAATAAAAAATGTCAAAATCCCATTTTCAAAGTTTGGAAACTAATGAGTTACTTACAGCTGTGAGACAGTGAAAGCTTACTTTTTATAATTATGCTAACAAATTTTAGGATATATCTCTGGCTCTGGTACCTCATCATTAGCTGAGTCTAAGGGAAATAACAGAATGTCAGCAGGAGAAATGACTCCTCTGCTTGAGATTTTACTAGATAAAGCATGTTACTTTGATTAGAATGATTTATGAGTAAAACTGAGAAAAGTTAGATGATGGTTAAAGGGCACAAATAAGCACATTCAACTTAACTCTAAGTTCTACTCACTAGAAATATTCCAGAATATTGATCTCTTCTATTTCTCATGGCTGTATGTAAAACTGAAGCTAGTTTTGCATGATATCCAAAATTTTAATGGAAATCCCTCTCTCCATAAATTTTTTCTGCTCCTCTATATCAAATTAATTTCTCTTATGCACTCACTGAGCAACTTATTAATGATTGTGATTGCATATTCCATAGATTTATGTATGTCTGCCTTTCCGTCTAGAAGTCCTTGCAAACAGTGACTCCTCTTTACTCATCTTTCCCTCTTTTGTAGCAATTTCCAATTGCATAAACACAGTAAGAGCTCTTTTTTAAATTAAAGTGTGATTTAACATGGTTGCATAATGTATCCCCTGATTACAGATTTCTTTTATTTTTATAATTTGCTAAGCTGCTAGAAGATTATTACTAAATAAAATTAGGGACAGGAATAATTACTTTATTGTTGCTTATAATATAAACATTAAGGGCAGGCTTAGTATACTAAATTGCTATAATTCTGAAGATAAATCTATGAGTTATACTCTTGGCATCAAGATAAACATGCTTGCAAGTATTAACTCTTGAATTCAAATGCTATGTTGAACTCATAAGAACAGTGAATGGCACCACAAGTTAGATTAAAAAGTTAAATTTGTATAAATGTAGAATACTGATAAAAGAAAGAGTAACAAACTGCAAGAGAATTTGTGTGCTTCCTTTCTATGTGAGTCACCTGGAAATATCTTCATATTCTTTGAGTGATGGCAAAAAAACACATCAACCTTTTATTTAAGCTCTTATGCTGTGCCGAGTGTTGAAACAGAAGTCAGTGAATAATACTTGTTTTTAACTGCCTTAGAAATTAAGAAAGCATCTAATTTAGATAAGAAAAACTATGTATTTCAAAATAAGAGAAAACATAAAGCTTTTGACAAAAGTATATATAGGAATCTATGTGTCTATAGACAAAATACACTATGTCTTTATTGGAATCATTATGTAAGAAATCTATACTTTTTAATAACCAAGGAAAACCCTAAAATACTAAAGTGGACTTTTCTTCATAGGTAAAATGCTATTAATTAGACAAATACATTTACTCAGGCACACCCAAACTTATACATACATAGCTTCTGCATGAAATTTAAATATTTAGCACTTCATGAAACTGAAATGTTTAGCACCTCTAAAGTGTAGAATGACCCTTGGAATCAGGATGAAGAAAAGGGCATTCCACAAATAATGTTTTTCCTGTGGGAAAACATGCTGATGCATCACAATATTTCCATTCGTTGGAAAATAAAACATATTAAAGCATGTGAAAGAATTGGAAATGATAATTCCCACTATCAGTATTCTAACACTTACTTTGATCCTTATTGGATGAAAAACTTAATTACCAAAATCCAGATATAAATCATTTATTTAGTCATATAAAACCAAAAATTCTTAGTAATTTTATAAGTTCCTTAAGGTTAGTGGAGTCTTGAGTCCAGATATAAATCATTAATTTTATAAGTTCCTTAAGATTAGTGGAGTCTTGAGTCTTATTAAGATTCAATATAATTTAGAGATTCAAATTTAGATTCAGATGAGCAATGCTCATTTATCCTGGGCTGATATCATAATCTAATTTTGAAAAAAAGGAAGTTTTACAAATGTAGCTTCAGAACAAAATGATTTTAAGTCTAGAAGTGTTTCTTTCAAAGTTACAATACATTATATGAAACCATTTCATAAACTGACCCTGATTTTGAAGCTCATCTCCTAGGAGGTAACCTGAAAAATCAATTTTAATATAGAATAATTATTAAACCTTTATTCTAAGATCTCAGGTATATCTAATCATGGTCTATTTGAACAGTAGTGTCAGATCCAAAAGTATCCTCCAATAACAAATAAGATAATTCTCTCATAGAAACTTCAAATTGAACAGAACAATAAGACATATATTCCGTATACTGAGAATTCTGTATTCAATAAATCAAGCTTATAATTTTGCTTATCTTATCCATATCTTTACTAATTTTGATCTTATTAATCTATCAGTGACTGTAAGAAATGTGTTGGAATCTCCTTCCTTGGTAGAGAATTTGTCCATTTCATTTTGTAATTCTTTCCAATTTTTCTTTGTATACTTTGAGGTTATTTTTATTAGGGACTTATAAGTTTATAATTGTTATTATAATATTACCAAATCAAGCCCTTTACATGATGAGACTCTGTATATAATAATGCTTTTAAGTTGAAGTCTATTTTGTCCTACTTAATATAGTTAACTCAGCTTTCTTTAGATTATTATTTACCTAGTGTATCTTGTTAATCCTTTACTTCAAACCTTTCCATGCCATATGTTTTAGAAGTGTCTTTTATAAATGCCGTATAGGTAGATTCGTATGAACCCAATCTGAAAATTCAATCTTTTAAAAAATCACTTACTTTTCTGGGATACTTCAAAGAAAATAGCAAACAGCATACTCCACTACAAAATTCCTGAAATCTCAAAAAACATTCTTTATATGCAAAAAAAAATTATTACCTGTTATGGACTGAATGTGTGCCTCCCAAATTCATACATTAATTTCTTAACCCTCAATGCAATGGTATTAGGAGGTAGAACCTTTGGCAAGTAATTAGGTCATGAGGATGGGGTGCTTATGCATGGGACTAGTGCTCCTATAAAAGGGTCCTCGGAGGCCTCTCTCACCCTCTTTCTTCCATGTTAGCATACAATGGGAAGCTGGCAGTCTGTAACCTAGAGGAGGGCCCTCACCAGAATTCAACCATGCTGGCACCTTGATCTCAGACTTTCAGCATCCGGAATTATGGCAAATATATTTCTGTTGTTCATAAGACACCCAGTTTATGGTATTTTGGTATAGTATTGTTGACTAGGACAACACCTGTGATGCTTAATTTTTTGTGTCAATTTGGGTAAACTGTAGTGCACAGTTGTTTTGTCAAACACTAGTCTAGATGTTACTGTGAAGGTATTTTTTTAGATGTGATTAAGATTTACAATCAGTTGACTTTATGTAAAAGCAGATCACCTCTCATAATGTGTGTAGGCCTCATTCAATCAGTGAAGGTCTTAAGAAAGACAGCTTTCCTGAATAAGAAAGAATTCTGCCTCAAGACTGCAATATAGAAATCTTGCAGCAGGGCACAGTGGCTCACGCCTGTAATTCCAACACCTTGGGAGGCAGAGGTGGGTGGATCACCTGAGGTTAGGAGTTTGAAACCAGCCTGGCCAGTGTGGCGAAACTCCATCTCTATTAAAAACACAAAAAATTAGCTGGGCATGGTGGCAGGCGCCTGTCATCCCAGCTACTTGGGAGGCAGGAGAATTGCTTGAACCTGGGAGGCAGAGGTTGCAGTGAGTGAAATCACGCCATTGCACTCCAACCTGGGCGACAGAGCAAGACTTTGTCTCAAAAAAAAAAAAAAAGAAAGAGAAAAAGAAATCTTGCCTCAGTTTCAGCCTGCTGGCCTACCGTTCAGATTTCAGACTCAAGACTGTAACATCAACTCTTTCCAGAATTTTCAGCCTGCCAGCCTGCCCTACAGAATTCAGACTTGTCAGCCTCCACAATCAGGTAAGACAATTCCTTAAAAAAAAAACCTCAGTCTCTCTCTGTTTTCCTTCTTCTCGCTCTCTGTTTTTTCTACCTCAATATAGATGTAGATATAGATGACACAGATATACATACAGATATAGATAATGTAGATATAGCTGTATCTTTAATTAGTTCTATTTCTGTGGTGAAGCCTGACTAAAAGAACATGTAATACATTTAATAAAATATGGCCAGGCGCAGTGGCTCATGCGTGTAATCCCAGGCATGGGCGGTTGAGGTGAGTGGATCACTTGAGGCCAGGAGTTCGAGACCAGCCTGGCCAACATGGTGAAACCCCACCTCTACTAAAAATACAAAAACTAGCCAGGCATGATGGCGCGCACCTGTAATTCCAGCTACTCGGGAGGCTGAGGCAGGAGGATGGCTTGAACCTGGGAGGCAGAGGTTGCAGTGAGCCCGAGGTGGTGCCACTGTACTCCAGCCTGGGTGACAGAGTGAAACTCTGTCTAAAAAAAAAAAAAAAAAAAAAAAAAAAAAAAAAAAAAAAATTTATATATTACCTCGCATCCAGTTCTTAGCCAAATTTCCGTGATTCCTTTAAATGTTTAAGTCAGTGTCCACTTCAGGAGTATACATTGCATCCGGCTGTTATGTCCCTCAACCCTCTTTAATCTAGAGTAATCTTTTCTATGATACCAATTTGCTGAATAAATATTAACAGTTGTCTTGTACAATGTCCCACATTCTAGAATCAACAGATTACTTTCTGGTGATCTTCCTATTTGCCTGTTATGTCCTGGATGTTAGAGATAAAGTCTTCATTCAATTGAAGATCAACAGTTTTGGCAAGAATTTGTCAGAGCTAATGTTTAAAATTTTGTATGGCATCATATCAGGAGACATATAATGTTTGGGTCCTACGATTAGGTACTTACTGGTTAGGATAGCAACAGACTAATCTTTTTTATGTAAAGTTTCATTTTTCCTCTTGTAATCAGAAAATAATCTGTGTGGTGTCATGATGCCATTTTGGCACTATAGGAATGTCCCATTCTCTTTCATTCTTTTATCACTGTTGGCATATTTATTAGCTTGACATTCTTCTGTAAACTAGAACATTTGCTCATTAGCTGCAGCTATTTATGTACTGTGAAATGTAATTATTATAGCAAATTTACATTGATTATAATTCATTATATTCAACTAATCTGTTTTATTTCTATTTACTGATTTCTATGACTTTTTGTTGCCTCTTTTATGTTGACTTTTATTTTTTAATCTTAACTCCTGCCATATAATTTTTAATGTATGTATTCTATTACTTCAGTAATTGGTTAGCCTTTAATTTTACCAACCGTCTTTAACTCAAGAACGTCTAAAGTTATTACAGCCTTCTCCCGAAAAGTTCAAGTACCTCAGACCACTTTAACAGCATCACCTTGTCTCTCAATTTACCTGCTATGATCATCTGATGTTTTTATCTGCCTTCTGCTGTTGTAAAATCCTACAGATTAGTAACCATTGTCATTATTATTTTATGCAGCAATGGTATATTTAGATTACAGACTTACATATTTCTTTACTCAACATTTCAACTTCAATCTCTGATCTTTTTCTGAAATCATTTTATTTCTGCCTCAAGAATAACATTCAAAGATTTCTTAAATCTGTTATTACTGGTAAGCTCTTAATTTTAATTTTGTGTTTGCCTTAAACTTTCTTTTTTCAAAATAAGTTTTTCAGGATACACTTTTTTTTTTTGAGAAAGAGTTTTGCTCTTGTTGCTCAAGCCGGAGTGCAATGGCATGGTCTCCACTCACTGCAACTTCTGCCTCCCAGGTTCAAGTGATTCTCCTGTCTCAGCCTCCCAAGAAGCTGGGATTACAGGTGCCTACCACCATGCCTAGCTAATTTTTGTATTTTTAGTAGAGGTGGGGTTTCACTATGTTGGCCAGGCTGGCCTGTAACTCCTGACATCAGGTGATCTGCCCACCTTGGCCTCCCAAAGTGCTGAGAATACAGGTATGAGCCACCGTGCCTGGCCTGGATACACAATTCCAAGTAGACAGTTGTTTTCTTAGAATGAAACTGTTATTCTAGTGACTTCTAGCTACTCTTGAAAAGTCAACTGTTAATTTATTGTAGTTTGTTTGAAAATCATCTGTATTTTCTCTCTGGAGCTTGCTAAAATCTTCTCTTTACATCGATATTCTGTACTTTCACAAAATTCTATCTAATATGGATTTTATTTATTTGACTTTTGCTTCAATATCTATGGATTCTTTTGAACAAATCCCAGAAAATTATCTTTTTTTTTTTTTCCCCCTAAAGAGACAGGATCTCACCCTGTCACTCAGATTGGAGGCAGTGGCAAGATCATGGCTTACTCCAGACTTAAACTCCTGGTCTGAAGCGATCCTCACACCTCAGTCTTCCAAAGTGCTGGAATTATAGTTGTGAGCCACCATGCCCAGTTTGTATGTTGTTTTCTGTTCAAATTTGCCTCTCCTCATTTTCTCTATTCTCTTCTTTTGGTGCCATGATTAGATATACGATACAACTTCATATCTCTTTAAACATTTTATTTTTCCATCTAGTGATTCATTGTATTACTTTCTGGGTCCCTCTGCTCTATCTTCCAGATAACTCATTCTCTCTTAAGTTGCATCTCATTTGCTCTTTAATCCATTCATTGCTGCCCCACTCAATCTTCATTTTGGGGGAGTGGAGGTTTAATATTATTTGATTTTAATATTATTTGCTTAGTCTAAATAATGTTGATTTTCCCTTGGGTACTTGATGACTTTGTTTAATCAGTAAGAATCCTGGGAGCCTATCTTAAAGATGTTTCACACCAAAATTTATTTACATTTTTTTCCACCAGGGACCAGGAAGTATCTATCAGTAAAATGGCCTTTCTTTGGCACCTCTCAGGATCCACAGCTAAATGTTGAAATTTTTATTTTAGGAGCCAGCTGCAGATTGGCACCACATAGGCCCTTAGGAGAAAGTGAACTTCACAGGAATTCACAGCTTGTATTTAGTCTATTATTTTCTCTGTCTTATTTTGTAGGGAAGAATGAAGAGGCTCTTTTCTATTACCCTTACCATTTATAAGCAGGTCGGCAATAGAATGCAAACTGTTATGTTAATTTTATGTAAATACTAGTTATTTGTATATGAAATAATTTGTTATAATGTCTAATTTGCTTTACTGCCAGTGGCCAAAACTAAATTAACATTTTGATTTAAAAATTATTCAAATATTGCAATCTCAAAATAAAGTACTTTGATACTAATTATTTCTACCAATATCTAAAATTACTATAAATTATCTTATCCTATTATGATTTATATGTTTCCTGGAATTTTATTTACTTTTTGAAAACAGTATCTTTTCCCCTATGGAATTATAAGTGGGAATATCCTTGGGCAATTTAACAGTTATAAAATTTTTTTTAACTCTACATAGTAAAGGCAAATAATCTTTAAACAGCTAAACCTATATTGACGCCTCAAAAGTTTGCATTTAATTACTTCTTTTACACTAGCAGTTTTATCTATGCCAATAAGTACTGCTTTAAAAAAATGGCAATGAGCTCTTACTATGGAAGATCTTGAGGACATAAACTGTTTCTGTCTTTCTCATTGTTTTGCTTTTTAATTGAGATATAGTCAAGAGTTATTTTGAGGTTACAGAAGGCAATTGAGGTATTTTTTGGATCTTTAGTTATTTTTAATTCCACCAAGTGAGTAAAGCATCAGTCTTTTGGCATTAAAAGAATTAGAGTTCTGTGGAAAGAGAATGTGTCCTTACCGTCAGTAGAATTAATTACAAGGAATAAAAAAGAGAATCAGTGTCAGAATTTGGGCTCCGTCTATTAATAGTCTTGAAATACATTTTAAACAACTGATTTTCCTCTTTCTTAATTCTTGCACAATGAGATTTTTTTGAGGCCAAAATCCGCTGGCTTTCACATTTATTTCGTTGCTACTTGACTGAACTAGCTGAAATTTTAAGTGTGTTTCTTGTTAAAGGGAAACTTAAGTCAGGCACATTTGAGCAGATTTATTTTAAAAAGGATATTTTCACCTCTTCCTAAAGCAATATTCCAAGCTCAGTAACTGACATTCAACAGATGACTAATGAAGGTCTTATAGTAGAAATTAGCCTCTTCCCTACCTCCTGGATTCAGTTACCCTACTGAGACTCTCTCAATCTGCCCTTTCCCCTCAAGTGGCTCCCTGGAGAAAGCTGGAAACAGGTGCTAGGAATCTTGTCATTAATTCAGATCAACAATGTCAGTTAATTAAGTGGAAGTTCTTTTACCCAGACTCTAAGGGCAAAGATGGCTAAGAGTCCAAAATGATTAAAATAAAAAATAGTTTTCTTTCCACCTCTCAAGTCAATGTCCTTCTTCCTAACCATATTCATTACATTTTCTTAGGTTTAACTCTTTAAACATAAATAAGTATGGCCAAATATATTTGATGAAATACTTTAAATCTATACATGATTTTACATATATAATCTATATTCTTATATGTAGAATTTCATGAAAACAGTGCTTTCCAACACAAATTCCCCACATCATTTTTCCACAGGATGCGACTAGGTGGATCTTTGGTGGAAAAAGATATTGTAAAGCAAAATAATGTCAGAAATACTGGGTTTATTAAGGATTTCATTGTTGCAGACCTTTACAAAGCCTATAATATGCCATATAATGTGTATTACAGTATATCATGGGAGATGGATACATTGCATGGTGTTTCATCTATATATGATATACATATAACAATAGTATTATTTAAACATAGACTTTTTTTAAATTTTTGAGCATTTTTCAGCAACAGTCTTTATAAGGCAAGAAAATTCTGAAGCGTCCTTTTTCAGAAGGTTTTTATGCAACATTTTTGCCCAATACATCTTGTTAACTCTGTTTCTTTCTTTTTAATTTTTTCTCTTGATTATTCTTCTGTGAATGCCACATTAAAAGGTTGGAAAGGTTTCAATTTCCACATTTCCCTTGGTGCTAAGACCAACTCTTTTCTGATATGTGTGCTTGTCAAGGCTGAACTGTCCACTTTATTTTCCAATCTGTTTTCAAGTTTTTATCAATTTGACATCAAAGCAAAAATAATAAAAGGAAAAATTTCCCATAGCATTTAATTGAATACTATGAAATTCCTTTGAAGAGTAACCTGGGGCTTATGTGCAAAATAAAAATAAGCATCCCTTCCTCCAAACACTGCTTCCATCTGTTGAAATGCAGTGATGTGCTGAAACATGAAACCTCACTGCTGTCTTCTGGAAAAGTATCCTATGAAGTGAATCGTGCAAAGTAAATGGTGCCCCTAGGGTTGTGCAGTGCACAACCTGCACATGCTATGGAACAAAATTAAAAGCAGTGTAAAGTGTCCACAGTATTCTAACAAAGGTTTTACTTAAGCCCACAGTCTCCTCTGTTGTGAGAGAGTACAGCACACACAGAAATCCAAAGTCTGATTGTCCAAATTTGTCATTTTTAGCTTTTATTATATATTTACTCTTAACCAGTCCTTTCACTTTGAGCCCCATATTATCATCTATACCATTTAGAATACAAACCTTTTATTTGTTGGTTAGTACTGTCTGATTTTATTCTACAAACTCATTCTACAAACTCTACTCTACAAATTCATTCCCTGGAGTCCAGTAAAAAGGAGCTTATTGTTTTCCTTGATGAACCCTTTCAGTTTAGGGCCTGAGGCTCATGATAATCACATGCCAACAGACAATTTACCTATGAAAAATTACACTTCATAACACTTTTAAAAAAAGATATGTCTATTTGATTTTGAGCCTGTCACAGTATTAAAAACATATTTTGCAATGCACTCAATGTCGTCAGTCAGAATTCATCTGATCAAATTAACACAGACTTAGAAAGTTCTTACTATCATATCTTTAGACCACGTGCTGCTGACCTAGTCTAAATTACAGGTACAGAATGTTTTCAGAGTTACATGGTACAGCTATTTTTTAAGAGGTGGATGGAAAGAATTCCCATGGTAATTTCCATTGTGTGTTTTAACTTGAGCTGTGTACTCCTAAAATGTTACCATTTGCTTCTCTGAGTTACTTCATCTCTGTGCCCCGCTTTCCATTATAGTATTGGCAAGATTCTAATATGATTGTTTGTTTTCATCTCTTTCTTTCTCCACTCTCCATGATCTGAACTTTTAAAAGTAAGGCCTTTTATTTTTCTTTGTACCTTCACAGTGCCTCACATAAATGCACGTTAGATGGGTCACTGAGGGCACAGCAGTTCAAAGGTGAGCTCTCATCTTTGAGAGTAGAGTTCTAGATACTTTTAAAGAATCCAGAGAAAACATCCCTACTGTCAACTGACCTATCTTTTTCTGTACTTTTAAGTCCTTTTTAAAGCATTTTAAGTTTGTTATCTATAAAATATTTATGTTATCTTCATGAGACCTCTGAAGAGAAATTAATTTAAAAGTTATTAATAGAACTAATATATCTGAAAAACAGAAACACTATACAATAATGCATTTTGTTTCATCAGATTTGCTTCATACAAACCACTGATGGAATTCTTTGGGAAATTTATGTTTTCTATCTGCTGAATAATTTAAAATACTTTCTGATTGTGTTAAGCCAAAGGATTTTGTTCAGTTCAAAATAATTCAGCAGTTAAATAATCAATAGCATTTACCTAGATGTACTACTGTCAACCTATCTCTTCTCAAAGTATTGAAAATCAAGTTTTCAGGTTGTAATATAACTAACTGTTTACTTAAAGCCAATGATTAAAAATAACAAAATCCTTCGTCTTCTCCTTATCATTTATATAAAATCTCTTTGATAATTTACATTTAAGACAGATATTGATTTTTGTCCTCCTCCTTTGCCCTATAAATGACATTCTTCCTTCAGTCAAGTGTGATGGGCAGTAGGTCAGCTCAAGGATGGGATAAATAAACCAAAATAGCTTACTTTTAAGGAAGCAAAGCAGAGCATCTTCAAAGCACCAGTAGTTTTCTATAATCTATCTTTTGACAGCCAATTAATGAAACTACAAAATCCAGACTCATATCAAGCTTAGTTGTTTTTATATTTCTAAGCAAGTCTACATCATTTAAAATTTTATGCTTTCTTAAGGTCCAATTAAATTTTTTGTTTGTTTTTGTGTCATTCTGGGGGGAAGTATTTCTAGGACCAATTAAAATCATCATAATTTCTAACATTGCAGAAAAAAATAATACAGGATGTGGAGACTAAGGGAAATTAGTCCCTAAAATTTATTTTAAGACATGGCACATTATTCATGCTAAGATTTGATTTGCTGATTTTGTAGACGCCAAAGCCAAGTGTTCTGCCCTGAGGTGTCATGATCAAGCAACTCAGTTACAGCTAACACACTGGTAGCTGTTTTGCTACTGAATAGTATACGCCCTGTTTGAAGGAAAAAAGTGACTGAAATAATTAAATATACATTTGAGAAGTGCATACAGGAAGGTCATAGCACTGACTTACGAAGAACGAAAACGTTAGCTAGGTAACACTAAGTGGATTGACTAGGAAAATGATGTAATATAAGAGACCTGCGTCCTTCACAACAAACTCATATACCCCTCTGCTCTCATTCTAAAACTATTTTAACTTTAATTTTAAGTTTGGGGGTACACATGAAGGCTTTTTATATAGGTAAACATATGTCATGAGAGTTTGTGTTGCTGATTATTTCATCACCCAGGTATTAAGCACAGTACCAAATAGTTATCTTTTGTGCTCCTCTCCTTCCTTGCGCCCTCCTCCCTCAAGTAGATCCCAGTGTCTGTTATTCATTCTTCATGTTCATAAGTTCTTATCATTTGGCTCCCACTTATAGGAACATGCAGTATTGGGTTTTCTGTTCCTGTATTAGCTTGCTAAGAATAATAGCCTCCAGCTCCATCCATATTCCTGCAAAAGACACTATCTCATTCTTTTTTATGGCTGCATAGTATTCCGTAGTGTATATGTACCACATCTTCTTAATCCAGTCTGTCATTGGTGGACATTTAGGTTGATTCCATGCCTTTGCTATTGTTAATACTGCTCTAAGGAACATTCGCATGCATGTGTCTTTATGGTAGAATGATTTATATTACTCTGGGAATATACCCAGTAATGGGATTGTGAGTCAAATGGTAGTTCTGCTTTTAACTCTTTGAGGAATTGCCATACTGTGTTCCACAATGGTTGATTTAATTTACACTCTGACCAAGAGTGTATAAGTGTTCTGTTTTCTCCACCACCTGACAGGCATCTGTTATTTTTTGACTTTTTAATAATAGCCCTTCTCACTTGAGTGAAATGATATCTTGTGGTTTGGTTTGCATTTCTCAGTGATCAGTGATGTTGAGCTTTTTTTTCATATGCTTCTCAGCTGCATGTATGTCTTCTTTTGAGAAGTGTCTGTTCAAAAAAGCACAGAGTGGCAAGCTGCATAAAAAAGCAAGACCCAGTGTATGCTGTCTTCAAGAGACATCTCACATGTAATGATACTCATAAGCTCAAAATAAAGGGATGGAGGAAAAGCTACCAAGAAAATGGTGAACAAAAAAAGCAGGGGTTCCAATTCTAATTTTAGACAAAACAGGTTTTAAAACAACCAAGACTGGCTGGGTGTGGTGGCTCATGCCTGTAATCCCAGGATTTTGGGAAGCCAAGATGGGTGGATCACCTAAGGTCAGGAGTTGAAGACCAGCCTGACCAGTATGGTGAAACCGTATGTCTACTAAAAATACAAAAATGATCCAGGCTTGATGGTGTGTGCCTGTAGTCCCAGGTACTCAGGAAGCTGAGACAGGAGAATTGCTTGAATCCAGAAGGCGGAGGTTGCAGTGAGCCAAGATCACACCACTGCACTCCAGCCTGGGCAACAGAGTGAGACTCCATCTCAAAAAATAAAAATAAATAAATAAATAAATAACAAAGATCAACAAAGACAAAGAAGAGCATTACATAATGGTAAAGGATTCAATTCCATTGGAAGACTTAACTATCCTAAATATATATGCACCCAACACATGAGCACCCAGATTCATAAAGCAAGTTCTTAGAGAGCTACAAAGAGATCTAGAACCTCAGACAATAATAGTGGGAGACTTTAACACTCCATTGAGTATTAGACAGATCATCAAGGCAGAAAATTAACAAACATATTCTTGACCTAAACTCAACATTGGCCCAAATGGATCTTACAGACCTTTACAGAACTCTCCACAAAAAAACAACAAAATATACATTCTTCTAATCACTGCATGGCACATACTTTAAAGTCAACCACATAAATGGACATAAAACAATCCCCAACAAATGTAAAAGAACAAAAACCATACCAAGCACACTCTTGGACTACAGTACAATAAAAATAGAAGTCAAGACTATGAAAATCACTCAAAACCATGCAATTACATGGAAATTAAACAATATGCTCCTGAATTACTTTTGGATAAATAATGAAGTTAAGGCAGAAATCAAGAAGTTATTGAAAAACAATGAAAACAAAGATACAACATACCAGAATCTCTGGGACACATCTAAGGCAGTGTTCAGAGAGAAATTCATAGCACTAAATGCCCACATTAAAAAGTTAGGAAGATCTCAAATTAACAACCTAACTTTATGACTGAAAGAATTAGAGAGGCAAAAACAAATCAACCCCAAAGCTAACAGAAAATGATAAATAACACTAATCAGAGCTGAACTGAAGAAAACTGAGACACGAAAAACCATTTGAAAGATTAACAAATCTAAGATTTTCTTTTTTGAAAAAAATAATAATGTAGGCCACCAGCTAGACTAATAAAGAAGAAAAGATAGCAGGTCAAAATAAACACAATTAGAAATAATAAAGGGAATGTACCACTGACCCCACAGAAATAAAAACAATCATAAGAAATTATGAACACCTCTATGAACATTAACTAGAAAACCTAGACGAGATGAATAAATTCCTGGAAACATACACCCTCCCAAGACTGAGCCAGGAAGAAATTGTTTCCCTGAACAGACCAATAACAAGTCTGGAATTGAATCACTCATAAATAGACTAGCAAGCAAAAAAAAGTCCAGGACTTGATGGATTCATAGCCAAATACTACCAAATGTTCAAAGGAATGCTGGTACCATTCCTACTGAAACTATTCCAAAAAATTGAGGAGGAGGAACTCCTCCCCAACTCCATAAGGTAAGCATCATCTTGATACCAAAAGCTGGCAGAGATATGACAAAAAAAGAAAACTACAGGCCAATATCCTTGATGAACATCAATGCAAAAATCCTCAACAAAATTATTGAAAACCAAATCCAGTAGCACATCAAAATGCTAATCCACCATAATCAAGTAGGCTTCATCCATGGATGCAAGATTTCTTCAACATATGCAAACCAATATATGTGATTAATCACATAAACAGAATGAAAAAGAAAAAACACGTGATTATCTCAATAGATGCAGAAAAGGCTTTTGATAAAATTCAACACCTTTTCATGTTAAAAACTCTCAATAAACTAGGTGTTGAAGAAACCTACCTCAAAATAATAAGAGCCATCTATGACAGACCCACAGCCAACATCACACTGAATGGGCAAAAGCTGGAAGCATTCCCCTTGAAAACCAGCACAAGATAATGATGACCTCTCTCACCAGTCCTATTCAATGTAATATCAGAAGTCCTAGCCAGAGCAAGCAGGCAAGAGAAAGAAATAAAGAGCATTCAAATAGGAAGGGAGGAAGTCAAACTATCTCTTTTTGCATGATTGTATATCTAGAAAACCCCATAGTCTCAGCCCAAAAGCTCCTCCAGCTGATAAATTAAGCAAAGTTGCAGGATATAAAATCAATATACAAAAATCACTAGCATTCCTATACAACAACAGTCAAACTGAGAGCCAAATCAGAAAGGCAATCCCATTCACAATTGCCACAAAAAGAATAAAATACCCAGGAATACAGGTAACCAGGGAGGTGAAAGATCTCTACAATGAGAATTACAAAACACTACTCAAGGAAATTACAAAACACTACTCAGAGAAGATACACACACACACAAATTCCATGCTCATGGATAGAAAGAATCAATATCATTAACATGGCTATACTGCCCAAAGCAACTTTCAGATTTAATATTATTCCTATTAAGCTACCAATGCCATTTTTCACATAACTAGAAAAAACTATTTTAAAATTCATATGGAACCAAAAAAGAGCCTGAATAGCCAGAGCAACTCTAAGCAAAAAGAACAAAGTTGAAGGCATCACGTTACCCGACTTTATAGTAAAGGACTACAGTAACCAAGCATGGTAGTGGTACAAAAACAGGCACATAGATCAATGGAACAGAATAGAGATCCCAGAAAAAAAGCACATGTCTGTGACCATCTGATCTTTGACAAAGCTGATAAAAACAATCAATGGGAAAAAGAGTCCCTGTTCAATAAATGGTGCTGGGATAAACTGGTTAGCCATATACAGAAGAGTGAAGTTGGACCCCTTCATTACACCACACACAAAAACCAACTCAAGATGGATTAAAGACAAATGTAAAGGAGAAAACTACGAAAACCCTGGAAGACAATCTAGGCAATACCACTCTAGACACAGGAATGGGCAAAGATTTAACAACAAAAACACCAAAAGCAATCACAACAAAAGCAAAAATTGACAAGTGGTATCTAATTAAACTTAAGAGCTTCTGCACTGCAAAAGAAGCCATCAACAGAGTAAACAATCTACAGAATCTACAGAGAATTACTCAACAGAGTAAACAATCTACAGAGAAACATTTTGCAAACTATGCATCTAACAAAGGTCTAATATCCAGTGCCTATAAGGAACTTAAAGAAATTTACAGGAGAGAAATGATCAACCCCATTAAAAAGCGGGCAAAGGACATGAACATAACTTCTCCACAACTATTAACACAGTGATTTCTATGACCAAATGTGTGGGATTTTTTTCCTCATCTGCCAAACAATCAATTGATTCTGCAGTGGACACCAGCTGGGTGTCCTCCAATTCATTTCCAATACTACCTATCTAGAGATACTGTCAGATCACACAGGTTGAGGACTCAACTCCACAAGACTGCCTCCCACTTTTGATGCCAATCTCTTAAGCCCCAGATTGTTTTTGTTGTGGTTCTGACTGACCAGCTATAAATCGGGGTTTCCATGACCCCTCTTGGGGTTTGTTTGATTTGCTAGTCATTCACAGAACTCAGGGAAATACTTGATGTTTCCTGGTTTGTTATAAAGAATATTGCACAGGATAAAGATAGAAAAATGCATAATAAGCAAGGCATGTGGAAGGGATTAGCCATCTTCCAAGAATCTTCATGTGCTTAGCTATCAGAAAGTCCTCCAATTCTGTCCTTTTGGGTTCTTATGGAGGCTTCATTAAATAGGCATGATTGATTAAACCATTGGCCACTGGTGACCAATTTAACCTTCAGTCTCTCTTTCCTTTTCTCTCCCAAGAGGTAGGTGGGCAGCGCTGAAAGTCCTAACCTTCTAATCAGGCGTTGGTCTTTCTTGTGAACAGCCTCCATCCTGAAACTACCTAGGGGCTGCCAGACATCAGTCAACTCATTAGCATACAAACAAACATGACATTGGAGATTATAAGGATTTTTTTTTTTTTTGAGATGGAACCTCACTCTATCACCCAGGCTGGAGTACAGTGGCACCATCTTGGCTCACTGCAACCTCCACCTCCTGGGTTCAAGTGATTCTCCTGCCTCAGCCTCTGGAGTAGCTGGGATTACAGGTGCCTGCCACCATGCCTGGCTAATTTTTGTATTTTTAGTGGAAATGGGGTTTTGCCATGTTGGCCAGGCTGGTCTTAAACTCCTGATCTCAGGTGATCCACCCACCTTGGCCTCCCAAAGTGCTGGGAGGGCAGGCGTGAGCCACAGTGCCCAGCCTGGAGATTATAAGAATCTTAGAAGTTGTATGACAGGAAAGGGGTGTGTATCAAAGATCAAGTATATATTTCATAATATCACATTATCAGATAGCAAATGGAAGCATATCATTTTATTTTATCAAGCACTGCTTGAATCACTGTGACTATGCTATGGTAGGCAGAAAAATGGCTTCTTCAAAGATCTCCACATCCTGATCCCTGGAACTTGTGACTATGTTAACATACATCCAAAGAAGGATTAAAGTTACTGATGGAATTAGGTTGTTAATCAACTGACCTCAAGGTGGGGAGATTATCCTGGACCATGCAAATAATGGGCTCAATGTAATCTTAAGAGTCTTTATAAATGCAAGAGGAAGACAGAAGAAAGAAAACCAGAGAGATAGCAGCATGCAAATGATGTAGCCTGATCTCGCTAGTTTTGAAAGTAGAGAAATAGGGGTCATGAGCCAAGGAAAGCAAGCAGCTTCTAAAAAGAGGAAAAGGCAAGAAAACTGATTTTCCCCTGTAACCCCCAACAAGGGATGCAAAGCAGCTCTCCCAACACCTTGATTTTAGCCCGTCAAAACCCATTTTGGATATCTCACCTCTAGAAATAAAAGATAATAATTTTGTGTTGTTTTAAGACACTACGTTTGCTGTAATTTGTGACAGTACCAATCGGAAGCCAATACAGAGTCTAAGAGCAAAAATGATGTCAGAACAAACCTAAAAATCAGTCAAGTATCAATGAAATTTCAATTATTCTGAATGAAATGTACTATTATTCAATGAATCCATTTTTTCTTCATTTCATTTGTTGGCACCTAAAGACTTGCCTACATGATATAAAAATCTAGATCATGCAAACGACTAAGAGGTTAACTTAATTTTTCTTTCTGTCCTGGATAAAAAGTCTCTAGAGTCAATACTTCCTTTCATATATACCATCACATTTTTAATATCATTGCTTGGTGATTAACAGGTGGGCTAAGAAAGGTTCAAACAATTACTTGCTATTATGGATGAGTATGATGCTACTACGAAGAGAAAATCACTGTTTTATAGATTAATGGTTTATGAACATTATTCATATAACTGTTGTAAAATTAATGTAAAATTTTTCAACGTTTAGATGTAACATAAATCTCATGTCTTCAGAACTGATTATCTAAGAGACTTGTGTATATGTGTAAAATTAGAAACCTACCAAGAGTTAAAGTCATGGCTTTTCCCTGAACTCCACTGAAGTTTCCTAAACTTTAAAAAAAAAAAAAAAAAAAAAAAGGGGGAGGAGCCAAGATGGCCGAATAGGAACAGCTCCGGTCTACAGCTCCCAGCGCGAGCAACGCAGAAGACGGGTGATTTCTGCATTTCCATCTGAGGTACCGTGTTCATCTCACTAGGGAGTGCCAGACAGTGGGCGCAGGTCAGTCGGTGAGCGCACCGTGCGCCAGCCGAAGCAGGGGCGAGGCATTGCCTCACTCGGGAAGCGCAAGGGGTCAGGGAGTTCCCCTTCCAGGGGTGACAGACGGCACCTGGAAAATCGGGCCACTCCCACCCGAATACTGTGCTTTTCCGAAGGGCTTAGGAAACGGTGCCCCAGGAGAGTATAGCCCGCACCTGGCTCAGAGGGTCCTACGCCCACGGAGTCTCGCTGATTGCTAGCACAGCAGTCTGAGATCAAACAGCAAGTCGGCAGCGAGGCTGGGGGAGGGGCGCCCGCCATTGCCCGGGCTCGCTTAGGTAAACAAAGCAGCCTGGAAACTTGAACTGGGTGGAGCCCACCACAGCTCAAGGAGGCCTGCCTGCCTCTGTAGGCTCCACCTCTGGGGGCAGGACACAGACAAACAAAAAGACAGCAGTAACCTCTGCAGACTTAAATGTCCCTGTCTGACAGCTATGAGGAGAGCAGTGGTTCTCCCAGCACGCAGCTGGAGATCTGAGAACGGGCTGACTGCCTCCTCAAGTGGGTCCCTGACCCCTGACCCCCCGAGCAGCCTAACTGGGAGGCACCCCCCAGCAGGGGCAGACTGACACCTCACACGGCCGGCCAGGTACTCCAACAGACCTGCAGCTGAGGGTTCTGTCTGTTAGAAGGAAAACTAACAGAAAGGACATCCACACCAAAAACCCATCTGTACATCACCATCATCAAAGACCAAAAGTAGATAAAACCACAAAGATGGGGAAAAAACAGAGCAGAAAAACTGGAAACTCTAAAAACCAGAGTACCTCTCCTCCTCCAAAGGAACGCAGTTCCTCACCAGCAACGGAACAAAGCTGGACAGAGAATGACTTTGACGAGCTGAGAGAAGAAGGCTTCAGACGATCAAATTACTCCGAGCTACGGGAGGATATTCAAACCAAAGGCAAAGAAGTTGAAAACTTTGAAAAAAATTTAGAAGAATGTATAACTAGAATAACCAATACAGAGAAGTGCTTAAAGGAGCTGATGGAGCTGAAAACCAAGGCTCGAGAACTACGTGAAGAATGCAGAAGCCTCAGGAGCCGATGCGATCAAATAGAAGAAAGGGTATCAGCCCTGGAAGATGAAATGAATGAAATGAAGCGAGAAGGGAAGTTTAGAGAAAAAAGAATAAAAAGAAACGAGCAAAGCCTCCAAGAAATGTGGGACTATGTGAAAAGACCAAATCTACGTCTGATTGGTGTACCTGAAAGTGACAGGGAGAATGGAAACAAGTTGGAAAACACTCTGCAGGATATTATCCAGGAGAACTTCCCCAATCTAGCAAGGCAGGCCAACATTCAGATTCAGGAAATACAGAGAACGCCACAAAGATACTCCTCGAGAAGAGCAACTCCAAGACACATAATTGTCAGATTCACCAAAGTTGAAATGAAGGAAAAAATGTTAAGGGCAGCCAGAGAGAAAGGTCGGGTTACCATCAAAGGGAAGCCCATCAGACTAACAGCAGATCTCTCGGCAGAAACCCTACAAGCCAGAAGAGAGTGGGGGCCAATATTCAACATTCTTAAAGAAAAGAATTTTCAACCCAGAATTTCATATCCTGCCAAACTAAGCTTCATAAGTGAAGGAGAAATAAAATACTTTACAGACAAGCAAATGCTGAGAGATTTTGTCACCACCAGGCCTGCCCTAAAAGAGCTCCTGAAGGAAGCGCTAAACATGGAAAGGCACAACCGGTACCAGCCACTGCAAAATCATACCGAAATGTAAAGAACATCGAGACTAGGAAGAGACTGCATCAACTAACGAGCAAAATATCCAGCTAACATCATAATGACAGGATCAAATTCACACATAACAATATTAACTTTAAATGTAAATGGACTAAATGCTCCAATTAAAAGACACAGACTGGCAAACTGGATAAAGACTCAAGACCCATCAGTGTGCTGTATTCAGGAAACCCATCTCACGTGCAGAGACACACATAGGCTCAAAATAAAAGGATGGAGGAAGATCTACCAAGTAAATGGAAAACAAAAAAAGGCAGGGGTTGCAATCCTAGTCTCTGATAAAACAGACTTTAAACCAACAAAGATCAAAAGAGACAAAGAAGGCCATTACATAATGGTAAAGGGATTAATTCAACAAGAAGAGCTAACTATCCTAAATATATATGCACCCAATACAGGAGCACCCAGATTCATAAAGCAAGTCCTGAGTGACCTACAAAGAGACTTAGACTCCCACACATTAATAATGGGAGACTTTAACACCCCACTATCAACATTAGACAGATCAACGAGACAGAAAGTCAACAAGGATACCCAGGAATTGAATTCAGCTCTGCACCAAGCGGACCTAATAGACATCTACAGAACTCTCCACCCCAAATCAACAGACTATACATTTTTTTCAGCACCACACCACACCTATTCCAAAATTGACCATATACTTGGAAGTAAAGCTCTCCTCAATAAATGTAAAAGAACAGAAATTGTAACAAACTGTCTCTCAGATCACAGTGCAATCAAGCTAGAACTCAGGATTAAGAATCTCACTCAAAACCACTCAACTACGTGGAAACTGAACAACCTGCTCCTGAATGACTACTGGGTACATAACGAAATGAAGGCAGAAATAAAGATGTTCTTTGAAACCAATGAGAACCAAGACACAACATACCAGAATCTCTGGGATGCATTCAAAGCAGTGTGTAGAGGGAAATTTATAGCACTAAATGCCCACAAGAGAAAGCAGGAAAGATCCAAAATTGACACCCTAACATCACAATTAAAAGAACTAGAAAAGCAAGAGCAAACACATTCAAAAGCTAGCAGAAGGCAAGAAATAACTAAAATCAGAGCAGAACTGAAGGAAATAGAGACACAAAAAACCCTTCAAAAAATAAATGAATCCAGGAGCTGGTTTTTTGAAAGGATCAACAAAATTGATAGACCGCTAGCAAGATTAATAAAGAAAAAAAGAGAGAAGAATCAAATAGATGCAATAAAAAATGATAAAGGGGATATCACCACCGATCCCACAGAAATACAAACTACCGTCAGAGAATATTACAAACACCTCTATGCAAATAAACTAGAAAATCTAGAATAAATGGATAAATTCCTCGACACATACACCCTCCCAAGACTAAACCAGGAAGAAGTTGAATCTCTGAATAGACCAATAACAGGAGCTGAAATTGTGGCAATAATCAATAGCTTACCAACCAAAAAAAGTCCAGGTCCAGATGGATTCACAGCCGAATTCTACCAGAGGTACAAGGAGGAGCTGGTACCATTCCTTCTGAAACTATTCCAATCAATAGAAAAAGAGGGAATCCTCCCTAACTCATTTGATGAGGCCAGCATCATCCTGATACCAAAGCCTGGCAGAGACACAACAAAAAAAGAGAATTTTAGACCAATATCCTTGATGAACATTGATGCAAAAATCCTCAATAAAATACTGGCAAACAGAATCCAGCAGCACATCAAAAAGCTTATCCACCATGATCAAGTGGGCTTCATCCCTGGGATGCAAGGCTGGTTCAATATACGCAAATCAATAAATGTAATCCAGCATATAAACAGAACGAAAGACAAAAACCACATGATTATCTCAATAGATGCAGAAAAGGCCTTTGACAAAATTCAACAACCCTTCATGCTAAAAACTCTCAATAAATTAGGAATTGATGGGACGTATCTCAAAATAATAAGAGCTATTTATGACAAACCCACAGCCAATATCATACTGAATGGGCAAAAACTGGAAGCATTCCCTTTGAAAACTGGCACAAGACAGGGATGCCCTCTCTCACCACTTCTATTCAACATAGTGTTGGAAGTTCTGGCCAGGGCAATTAGGCAGGAGAAGGAAATCAAAGGTATTCAATTAGGAAAAGAGGAAATCAAATTGTCCCTGTTTGCAGATGACATGATAGTATATCTAGAAAACCCCATTGTCTCAGCCCAAAATCTCCTTAAGCTGATAAGCAACTTCAGCAAAGTCTCAGGATACAAAATCAACGTGCAAAAATCACAAGCATTCTTATACATCAATAACAGACAAACAGAGAGCCAAATCATGAGTGAACTCCCATTCACAATTGCTTCAAAGAGAATAAAATACCTAGGAATCCAACTTACAAGGGATGTGAAAGACCTCTTCAAGGAGAACTACAAACCACTGCTCAAGGAAATAAAAGAGGATACAAACAAATGGAAGAACATTCCATGCTCATGGGTAGGAAGAATCAATATCATGAAAATGGCCATCCTTCCCAAGGTAATTTACAGATTCAATGCCATCCCCATCAAGCTACCAATGACTTTCTTCTCAGAATTGGAAAAAACTACTTTAAAGTTCATATGGAACCAAAAAAGAGCCCGCATCGCCAAGTCAATCCTAAGCCAAAAGAACAAAGCTGGAGGCATCACACTACCTGACTTCAAACTATACTACAAGGCTACAGTAACCAAAACAGCATGGTACTGGTACCAAAACAGAGATATAGATCAATGGAACAGAACAGAGCCGTCAGAAATAATGCCACATATCTACAAGTATCTGATCTTTGACAAACCTGACAAAAACAAGAAATGGGGAAAGGATTCCCTATTTAATAAATGGTGCTGGGAAAACTGGCTAGCCATATGTAGAAAGCTGAAACTGGATCCCTTCCTTACACCTTATACAAAAATCAATTCAAGATGGATTAAAGACTTAAATGTTAGACCTAAAACCATAAAAACCCTAGAAGAAAACCTAGGCATTACCATTCAGGACATAGGCATGGGCAAGGACTTCATGTCTAAAACACCAAAAGCAATGGCAACAAAAGCCAAAATTGACAAATGGGATCTAATTAAACTCAAGAGCTTCTGCACAGCAAAAGAAACCACCATCAGAGTGAACAGGCAACCTACAAAATGGGAGAAAATTTTCGCAACCTACTCATCTGACAAAGGGCTAATATCCAGAATCTACAATGAACTCCAACAAATTTACAAGAAAAAAACAAACAACCCCATCAAAAAGTGGGCAAAGGACATGAACAGACACTTCTCAAAAGAAGACATTTATGCAGCCAAAAAACACATGAAAAAATGCTCACCATCACTGGCCATCAGAGAAATGCAAATCAAAACCACAATGAGATACCATCTCACACCAGTTAGAATGGCAATCATTAAAAAGTCAGGAAACAACAGGTGCTGGAGAGGATGTGGAGAAATAGGAACACTTTTACACTGTTGGTGGGACTGTAAACTAGTTCAACCCTTGTGGAAGTCAGTGTGGCGATTCCTCAGGGATCTAGAACTAGAAATTCCATTCGACCCAGCCATCCCATTACTGGGTATATACCCAAAGGACTATAAATCATGCTGCTATAAAGACACATGCACACGTATGTTTATTGCGGCATTATTCACAATAGCAAAGACTTGGAACCAACCCAAATGTCCAACAATGATAGACTGGATTAAGAAAATGTGGCACATATACACCATGGAATACTATGCAGCCATAAAAAATGATGAGTTCACGTCCTTTGTAGGGACATGGATGAAATTGGAAATCATCATTCTCAGTAAACTATCGCAAGAACAAAAAACCAAACACCGCATATTCTCACTCATAGGTGGGAATTGAACAATGAGAACACATGGACACAGGAAGGGGAACATCACACTCTGGGGACTGTTGTGGGGTGGGGGGAGGGGGGAGGGATAACATTGGGAGATATACCTAATGCTAGATGACGAGTTAATGGGTGCAGCACACCAGCATGGCACATGTATACATATGTAACTTACCTGCACATTGCGCACATGTACCATAAAACCTAAAGTATAATAATAATAATAATAATAATAATAAAAGAAAAAAAAAAATCCTCTGCTCTCAGTGGTTTGAGGAATTCTCTACTGACTGCATTGGGACAGTAAAGAACAGCAGCAGAGACAAAAAGCAAAAGCGAAAAAGCAGGAGACAAACTCCCACCTTAGGGCCTTTGCACTTTGTGTTGTGTTTGTCCAGAAAGAAATTTCTCAGCCACTTACATGGCTTGCCTTCTCATGGTTTTTAGGTCTTTCTTGTTAGTGAGGCTTTTGTTGTTTACCCTCTAAAAGTTTAATGCCCCACTGTGACTTCCCATATTCCCTTTCCTTGCTGTGTTTGTCCTCTTTAGCCCTTGATACTATATAATATGCTACTTTTTTCTTATCTTGCTTATTGTTTGTTTGTGCCTACTGACCTGTTCACTATGCACTCTGTTCAACCAGGAGGAATAATATTGCATTCAAAATCACAAGACACAGCAGGCTTTACCCAACACCATGCTCACTTAGATTCTGGAAAAATAGAGGATAGGTAAATTACCATGTACAATAATAAGATAGAAATGGTCTCTTGTCACTCAGGCTCAGTTTCCAAATAACTTGTCATTTCACATGAAATGTGAAAGGTCATCAGAGATGACACTGAATGATGTAGACCAACTCAGTTCAGGAAAGCCATGGTTCAGAGCCGTTTTCTGTTTTTATACCTTGCTAATCACAGTCCCATAGGGGTACATGATTAATTCCTACTCTCTAGAGAACCTACATCTGTCAATTAGATTATTAAATAAGCCCAATATGTACATTAAGTTACAAATTTGGTGTTGCTACTTAGAATTTAAGTTAGATCCTGTATACTTCTAAAAATTCCATCAGTTACTGTTGCAAGGGACATTAGACTAAAGATCATATTCTGAGGCTAAAGGAAAGACCCCAGAGCTAGTTTCAAACATGTTCAATGACTAAGAAGCTAATAACCTCAAACTCTTTGGTATTGAGGCATTGGTAGTTTATAATTAGCAGAAATATATCAAGAATGTTGAGACCAGGAACTAATATTAAAGAATATTTTAATGAAAGTATATGCAGAAAGACCTATAAGTGACCCATTGGGCCTTTTGCAGGAATCTATCTCAATTAATCTAATACAGAATAATTTCCAAGTATATTTACGTTAGTTCTATGTTGTAAGGTTTTTAATGAAATGCTTTTTACCTTAGTCAATTTTTTTTCTGCATGAATAATTTGGTAAATCTTTTGTCTATAAAATTTAAATAATCTTCAAGATTACACAACTTTCCAAATTTCCCATATTTATTTGACAGAGTTTCCAACTATTATGTTATAATGGGGTTTCCTTACTTTTATACATATTATTTTCAACATATGTACCATTTTTACAACAAATTCTAAGTGTTCTTAACTCTTGTTTTACTGGACACACAATAAGACTACATTTCTTAGCTTTCCTAGTAGACATTTTGGTATTGTGTAACTAAGTTTCAAGAAGGTAAGGGGAAATGATATGTCATATCAAATCTAAAACAATCAAGAGCAGTGTGGTTTTACCATGTGCTTTTTCCTGTCCATTTAATTGAAAATGAAGGATTCTGAGATGGCAGGATTGCAAGATGGTGGGGGTGGGTCACCCAGGGTTCCTGAATGCAGATTGGAGGAAAGCTGTGCAAGAAGAATCCTATTGGCTGTTAAAAGTCACTGGCATTATGACATTTGCATGTTTTGGCAGTTTATATTAATTACCCTGATTAACAGAAGAAATAATAGCAAAGGAACAGCTGACGTAGAGGTTTCAGAGAGAGAATAAATTTGTCATTAAATATCCAAAGAGAATATTTAATGATAAATCTACTACCTATTGAGAAAAGATTCTTGAAGGATTTCAACATTATTAATCATACTACACATAATCATGGTATCAAAACACTGAATAGAAGTTTTATAAAAGGGTTTTTAAGGTTCATGCTTATCATTTGACTATATATAATTGATATTTATTTACCTATTATATAATATGCACTATGCAACTAACAAAATACATATAAAAATCAATACATTAATTCCTTCATGTAATCTTTAAAATAATACTATTTCATAGAAGAGAAAACTAAAGTTAAATGATGATTAATAAGTTGGCCAAGATCACAAATAATTAGAGTAATAGAATTATGATTCTAGCTTTGGTCTCTACAATTATGAAAATCTTCATTGTCTCTAATGAGCCATAATATTTCCCAACCACAAATATGCTTACACACACAATATACAAACATGCATGCACTCCTAGAGGGGACATTTATTATTATTCTTTTTTAAAAAAATTTGAGTCAGGATTTTGGTCTGTTGCCCAGGCTGGAGTGCAGTGGCACAATTATAGCTTACTGCAGCCTCAGACTCCTGATTCAAGCATTCCTCCCATCTCAGCCCCCTGAGTAGCTGGGACACAGGCACATGCCACTGTGCCCAGCTAGTTTATTTTTTATTGTTAATTTGTGGTTTTTTTGTAGATATGAGATCTTGCTGCATTGCCCAGGCTGGTCTCAAACTCCTGAGTTCAAGTGATCCTCCAGCTTTGGCCTCCCAAAAAGCTAAAATTACAAGCATGAGCCACCATGCTCTGCTAATTATTTTTTCTTAATTATGAATTCAATGTATCAAGGACAAATATATTTCACACCAGGAATATTGTGTTTACATATAAAATGTCTTTCTTTGGAGATATTAATAGCACCACAATATGTGAATGACAGGAGATTTTTATGTTGACTGTTGCTATCCTTTTATCATGGTATGTCTGTACAATTGTGAAAAAAAAAAGTAGATACCCGTCAATTCTATGTAATAGTAAACATTTTCTAATCCTGCATTTGTGATAGATTTCACCAGGTCTTTGAAATGGTATTCATATCAGTGATTGTGTATTGTTTCATACTGCAGTAAAATGGTAATGTTGAAAAGATGACAATGCCTTAATAAGAATCTATGTCATTTGAATTTTTATTGATTAAAATAGGGTTTAATCATGGCCAGTGGATTGTCTCCATTTTTTAATTAAATTTTTATTGGAACGCAGACACCTCATTCATTTATGTATTGTCTAAGCTGCTGTTGAGTTATAGCATTAAAGGTGAGTAATAGTCACAGTGACATATGGCCCATCAGCCTAAAACCTTTATGATCTAGCCCTTTAAGAAGAAGTTTGTTGACTCTGGTGTAAAGGAAGAAAATTTTCTGAAATGTTTGTAGCAGAGTGATGGCAAAATAAGAACAGTGCTTCCAAAAACAAACTTTGACAATCATGTGAGATGTGGAAAGAGACGGGGAAAAACAACTTAGAGTACTAGCATAATAGTTATCTGAGGAAAGGTAAAAAAATAAAGCCTGAACTTTGTGTTGAAAAAATAAATAAAAAGAAAACAAATTAATAATAGAAGTACAGGGCTGCAATATAGTAGGTCCCTCAACTTCTTCCTTGGCACATATTCCTGAGTGGTAGCTCACTAATTTGAGGCACCCTGTAAGAGAGCTCTAACTCCTCACTAGGTGTTTCTTTTACTACCACTCTTCAGATTCCTCCTTTTGGTTGCTTCATTTTTTGTGTATCCATATCATGTACTCCTTCGCATGCACCAGTCCTCATATATTGAAGTTATCTATTAGGCTTCCTTTTCTCCAGTTGGTTTTTCTTCAATATGACACCCTTCTTCCCACAAATGTCTTATGACAGAATTTCCCAGCACCTCATCATTTCACCATTTAAACGCTCTCTCTCTTTCTCCCTCTCCTTCTCCTTCACCCCCATGTGTCTTTTTCGCTCCCTCTCCTTCTTTCCCTCTCTCTCTCTTTGTTTCTCTCCCCCTCTGTCTCTGTCTCTTAATATCTCTCTAGTATCCTTCAGGATGGGAAATAATACTGACATAAACTAAATTTAGTTTTTTTAAAACATGCATGCTATTTTCCTCAGTATTACACATTCGACATATAAATTATTTTAGAGTAAATAATCCCACCATTAAAATTGTCTTCATCTCTTTCATGTCATCAATGTTTTTCTCTTTACTGGTACATCCTCATTAACATGCAAACATTGCAATTTAATGCAACTATCCAATCTTAAAACAGACATACAGACAAAATCTTTGGTCTCATTTCTTTCTCTCCTATTCCATTTCTCTCCTTTGTTTTACAAAAAAAAAAATCCTCAGAATACTTGACTATGAATTCTGTTTGACTTATTTTTTCTTCCATTCTCTCTTGAACCCAACCTAATCAGTTTTAGCATATGCAGAACGAGCGCTTACAAAACCACCAATGAACTTCACATTGCCCAATCGTGATGTCCAACCCAGCCCTCATTTTACTCAGCCCGTCATCAACAGTTGGAAGAGGTTCTCTTTCTCCTTCCTTTTTGAATCGTATTTTTCTCTTATTTTCTGAAGCTGCTCTCAGATTTTCCACTTATCCATTCAGTTACCATTCTGAGTCTCTTTACCAGCTCCTTCATAGCTCCCTGACTGCTAAGCATTGAATCACAAAGGGCTCTATTATTTTTGTTATTGTCAACTCGCTGTAGATGATCTGAACCAGTCTTATAGCTTAGAAGACTATCTCTATGCTAAAGACTGCTACATTTATATGTTCAGGCAGACAATTTTGCTACAGTTCACATTCATAAACTCACCTGCCTACTTGACATCACTGCCTAAATGTGATTTTGTATTATACTATATCAATTCAGCTAAACTGGGGCTACACCTCCCAGAATTCCCTTACCTGTATGATTCTGAGTTTGGGCTGGACTCAAGAGAAATTTTTGTGAGATTTGTGAGGTCTGTGTGTGGTGCCAACATAGTCCTTACAAGTATAAAGGCTGTCACCCCTTTTTCATATAGCCCTGCCCCATCTTGTTTGCCTGCAGAAGAAACCAGGGCCACTGAAGCTAGCTCCCCGACTTCTACCCTGTTGCTATGGCTTTTAGATATTCTTTGTGTCCTAGGTCAGACAGGAGTACAGTTCCATGGGGAAGGGTGTGACCTTCTCCAGCTGGTGATCTCCTGCTGGTGATCAAGGCTGAAGGTACTGAGAGACAAAGTCTGATTCTAGTATGTTCTTTTGAGTTCCAGTGTGTCCTTGCTTCCTCCTGCTTAAAATCTACATTTTCTTCCCAACTGCTAGCACTGAAGACCAACAGAAACTTCAGGCCCACCACCAGATGCAAAGGCAACAGCCTTGAACAGATTCTTTATCAGCTTCTGCAATTCCATTAGGTCAATTATTGTGTTAAGTTCCTATTATAAGCTCCTAGATTCTGTATCATTCATAGTGGTTCTGCTTTCTTGCTTGAGTCCTAACAGATATCCTCTGCTTTATTTTTTCCTTATAAGAGCTAGAACCACTTGACATGGTAAGGATTTAATGCTTAAATATTTAATTTCTGACCACCTCCAGTAGAAAGTAAGTTCTCTGTGGACAGGAATTTTTTTCTGTTTTTTTCAGGGGCATATCCATAGCATGTATAATGGTGCCTGACTCACAGTAAGTACTCAATACATATTTATTTTATGAATAAATAATAATTACATATTTTGCAAGAGACATTTTTGGTTAATTGTAATATCAATATATAAAGAGGAACAATGATCAGGGATAAATAAAAATCCTTGAAATGTGGCTTAGAAATATTAGCATTAAGAAAATAAGCCAGTGAAGTAGTTGAAAGCAGGAGGAAAGGGATTTTTTTTTCTCTCTACTAACAGGTTAAATAATAAAGAGTCCAATCCTATATATTACCAGGTACTTGTCAGGTTATTTTCTGAATGTGCACATAGTTTTGTCAACTGTTAAAGACTAATCAACAGTGGTTCGCAGTCAGTGACTGAAATTGCTAGAAAAAAAAAAGCCTGTCAATTATGCAGCTATGTTCCACTTCAAAAATGCTGTGTAGTTGCAAACAGACATTTGGCAAAAGAGTTGAACAAAAAACAAGACATGACATTCTAGGCATACAATTTTTCTTTTTCTTTTCTGTAGCACGATGGGTTCTGCCTGAAATTTGTTTGTTTTGTGAGATAAATCCTCTTCTCAAAAAACCCAATGGTGTTATTAATTACACAAAGGAAGAGGCAACTGAGGTGGGATCATGCTAAGCTGAAGTTGTTAAATGAATATGAGCTCTCATACAGAAAACTTCCCCAGTGGTTAACTAAGCTGTCACCATTTTAGTGCATCTGAGGAAATGTGCTCCAAGATTTATGTTAGTGTTGGCAAAGAAATGAACTAATTTTAATTCTCTCAACTCCTAAATTTGACATCAGTCCAGAAACTTTGCAACTAAACTTATGTAAGTTTGCTGCACAGCCAATAATTACATTAAGAATGTCACATGGGAAGACAGCAGTCTACCTGGTGTAAGTGCAAAAAAGTGAAATTTAGAAAAAACCTTATTTTTACTTTTAAAAATGTTCAAGTCTTTCAAAAGTTCTCATTCCTAGAAGGTCATAAAAGGACTCACAGAAGATTTGTTTTTTTCTGGTTGCCCAACTGGTTACAAAACTAGATTACTTCCTTCTACTTCTGCCAAAATAAATGTTATTAAAATACTATATTCCCCATCTGCCAGTCAGAATCAAAGATCCATGAAAGATGATGTTTATTTGTACATGTGCACCTTTCCCACCATAGAACACACGTTAAATGCAACACTCAAGATAGTTTCAGCTGCTTTGTGAAGTTGGTTTTCTCACATCTTCTTTCTCAATCATAATATGGAAAATATTATTGCCTATCCTAAAATGAAAATTCTTTTTCTCAGCAGTTTATTTGGAGTGAATTTTTCTTCCGCAGATGACCAAATATTTATTTGTCACGGTAGTAATAAAGGTATGATTAGTTGCTGATTTTGGAAATAGTAAGAGACTTAAAAATGTCAATTTTCAGCAGGGTGCGGTGGCTCACCCCTGTAACCTCAGCACTTTGGAAGGCTGAAGTGGATGGATCACAAGGTCAGGAGTTTGAGACCATTCTGGCCAATATGGTGAAACTCCGTCTCTACTAAAAATACAAAAATTAGCCGGGCATGGTGGCACACACCTGTAGACCCAGCTACTAAGGAGGCTGAGGCAGGAGAATCGCTTGAACCCGGGAGGCGGAGGTTGCAGTGAGCTGAGATCGCGCCACTGCACTCCAGCCTGGGTGACAGAGTGAGACTCCATCTCAGGAAAAAAAAAAAAAAAAAAAAAAATCTCAATTTTCTTGGAGAGCGTTGCTTCAAAGAGGAGGATTCATGCTGGAAACAAGGAAAAGATCCAACTGATTCTCTACTGAAAAGATGGATATGATCAAGTAGGTTTCCAGTGAGGAAGAAAAGATTAGTGCTCTGCAGTTTGGTGCTGGAAAAACCCCAATTCACATAACACTAGTTTAAGTAATTTTAAGTAGCTAGGTTTTAAAAGTATGTTTTAAATTGTAATTGTAAAAAAAAAGTTTCTGAAATATTTGATGATGTTAACTGGTGACCCAATATACTACTATTGTTTGAAAACGAAACAAAGCAAAAGCAAACAAGCAAAGTCTATCTCTGTTTTTATTGCTGTGCCAAAAATTGATTTCGCCAATAGAGGGCAATAGTCAAACTAGGATAGGCTGCATCTATCACTTTTGCAACCTCTAATGAGGTAAAAGGACACATAGAATCCTCATCTGCTTTTATGGATATTGCTGTGTAATTGCAGTGTAATTATGGCACACAACATCTTCAGAAAATTATCTTTCAAGAAAACAGCTGGTTCTCTTTAACAAACCGAGATGAAAGCTAGTGAATTTAAAAAAAAAGTCCAAAGAAAATATTCCCACAATATATGCTGATATAATAAGCAAATGACAAAAAAAGAAATATAAAAATTTTAAATGGATAAATCACAGCTACTGATATGAAAAATAACACAAGGTACAAACATAAGAAAATTAGAAAGGTAGGAGATACTTCTGACACATTGTTTCATATTACAATCTCAATAGACTTCTTAGAAAGATTTTTAAATATGTTTTTTCATTTTTTGTTTTCATTTATTTGTATAATTATGTAAATGCATGGATATATACTTTATATATGAAATACATGCACAAACATGCAAAGAGATTTAAAGTATAAGATTTTTTAAGCCAGTGCTCAGGAAAAATTTTAAAAATGACTAAATTTGGGCACTTACTCTAAATTTATAATTGTATTAAGCTTTTTGATATGTCAGTAAGCCAATACGAGTGTCTCATTCTATAAAAACTCTATATACAAAAATTTGAAGGTTCTAAAGTCATTAACAGAACAATCAATTATAGATAATCCATTTTGACAAATGGTTTATTTCAATGTTACTTTAAAAGTCAAGCCTTTTAGAATGGCATAGAGGTGATCGGATGTATGAAAAAATGAAATTCCCAAGGTCAGAAACATAAATACTAGCATTTAAATTTTCTTGTCTTCCACCTGATTGATATTTTCAGGCAGTCAGTTATATTTAAACTCTTGGTATGAAGAATAAGAATTGGTGTTTTCTTGACTCATTGAATGGCATGTCATGGCAGTTCCATGTCATTGAAGGCAAGTATCTCTTATGACCCTTACGTTCAGAAATTATTTTAATTAACAACAAACATTAACTGAAGGTATATTTTTTAACCTCAGGGGAATTGGTCCCTGAGTGGTTAAAATTGAAACAAATAAGTACAATATATAAAATTATAAACACAAATATGTATACTTATGTATATAGTATATCTATATGTATACATGGCATGTACCTGTATTAAAATAGATATAGAGAGAGGAAATCAAATAATAATTGTATTCTAAGTTTTTTTTGTTTGTTTTTAATTGCACAAAGTAAGTTGAGAACCTACCAGTAATACTCAGTTGTTCTCAAGTGTGGATCCTGGACCATTAACATCATTTACCCCTGGGAACTTGTTAGTTCCCAGTCTGTCTCCATCTCCCCCACCGCCTGAATCAAAATTTCTGACAATGGTCTCCAGCAATCTGTGTTTAAACCAGCCTCCATGTGATTCTGATGCACGTTAAAGTCTAACAGCCACTTCTCTTAGTAAATATAAGTTATTTTCATAAGTATTATAATTTGGACAGTATGAATTCCTGATTTCATTCTGGCTCCAGGCTCGTTTTTGGGCAAGTTCTGAATTTGGGTCTAGTTAAAATGTTTTTATCAGATAGGTTGGTTCTTGATTACTATTGACCAGATCTTTCCAAAACTGGGTTTGTAATCAAATCTTTACAGAAACGTTCTTACATTAGCTATGGAATCTAGGCCTCATTAGTTCTTAATAATAATCTAGCATTCAGAAAATTAGAAGACTTGAAACCAAAAATTACCAAATATTAAAAGGGAGTTTGATAATAAACTTGAGTTTAAAATCCTAATCTTCTAACTTCTATTTGGAATTTTAATCTTAGTAGATTGGAAGCTGTGGATTTTAACTAATTTTCTGTATCAGTGATAAGATAGCTGTCAAATAACTCATAACAGACATTTTTATACTACACACATTTTCAAACTTGCTGAGTATGTCACAGAATACATTTTTCAGGCTGAGTACTTCCACGTTTCCCTGTCATTGTCTGCATGTGAGAATAGTTTCTCCCAAAGTCAAAATTATGTCTTTTTTTCACATTTGAGATACCCAATAGCTGTAGCAAAGGCACACCCTTATACATATTTTCCAACATTAGGAAGCAAAAGATGCTTAATCATCAAGTGCAGATCTTCTTTCTTGCCTGTCTGCTTGCTTATTTCTTCTAAGAGCTATTGTTCACCAAGAGGTGTTGTTGTCCTCAGCTGCTAGCCAGGAGAATGTGAAATTTAAGACCACTTGTTAACTTTTCTCAGTTACTAGCATATCCTTTGGAGACAATTATAATTGTATGATTTCCCTCTGCCTAATTAACTGCATCCCTACTATAAACTTGTTGAATTCAAGTATTATTCTTTTCTGTTTAATTTATTTTTTATTTACTTATTTATTTTTGTCCTCAGAGCCTGGCACATGATAGGTGCCTAACATTAGTGTCAAATAAATAAAACAATTGAATGAGAAAAAAAAGATATTCAGTTTTGCAGAATTAACTCTATAATGAAAAGATGTTTTTCACATAAAATGTACACATGCTTTGTGATAATATAATAAAGATACATCTGTGCATATAATTATGTGTTTATAACAAAATTATCTCAATGCTTATGACTGCATCCACAGTGCTAAATGTTTATTTGCTATTATCAGTGAAACCTGTGTTGCTATGGACCACGTAAGCTTTATAGGAAATAAAGGGCCATGATAAAATTAACAGTTAGTGTTGTTTACCTCCTGAATTTCAGTCCCTCAATTGCCAACCGCTGACTGCTAGTTGTTTTTTGTATGTATGAACTATTTCTTCAGCATAGCATATGATGTGAATTTTTCTTCTCTTTTGTCTGACTTCTGGTATACAAGATCCTGTATGTTCATAATATGGCTGCAAAAGCCACGGATTTAGATCACTGAAATCACAAAGGAATACTGCCTACTTTCCCTACAGATTCTGCTGAAAGCAGCTTCATCTCAATCTGTTCATTGTCTTAATGAATTTACATCAAACCTCATTCAGCAACAAAACAGTACCTTTTGTTTTCTATCAGCAGCATTGTTAGCTGCTTGATATTCTTAATCTTGACCACAGCTCCTCAAACTTTTCTACTAACACATACCTGCAACCAGAGGCAAGTAACAACTACGATTTCTGTGGACTTTGCTTTATCTTAAAATCTATGCAAAGTTTATTCTAGTCCATGAAAGAGTAATGCTTTCATATGAAAATAATGTTTTTTTTCTTTTTTTTATTATTATACTTTAAGTTCTAGGGTACATGTGCACAACATGCAGGTTTGCTACATATGTATACATGTGCCATGTTGGTGTGCTGCACCCATTAACTCGTCAGTTACATTAGGTGTATCTCCTAAAGCTATCCCTCCCCGCTCCCCCTATCCCACGACAGGCCCTGGTGTGTGATGTTCCTCTTCCAGCGACCAAGTGTTCTCATTGTTCAATTCCCACCTATGAGTGAGAACGTACGGTGTTTGGTTTTCTGTCCTTGCGATAGTTTGCTGAGAATGATGGTTTCCAGCTTTAACTCAGGTGGAAATCGTTTCCTCCAAAAAGGTATGCTACACGTTTCCTGTACTATTTTAATAACTAGGAGACACACAATAGCATAATGTTGTGAGTAGTCATGCCCAGTTTCAGGAGCTTAGCCTTGCTTAAATTTTAGTCAAAGAGTTCATTAATTTTTTTCTCATGGTTTATTGGAGATTTCTACATTAGAAGTCAGCTATCAATGGAAGCTTAAGTGTGGGACAATCTGAATAGTAAACATCTTGCAGTATTGAGTATTGTCCCCCACTCCCACCAATTCTGAATCTTTATCCTTGAAAATAGCAATTTACCATTAATTAAGAAGCTTATTATCTTGTGAGAAACTTTCAGAATACCTATGCTGCCAATTCTCAATACATATTCAGATTTGTTTGAATTTCAAAGTAAATTTGACTTAGATTCTTAAACAAGGATTCATCAAATACCAAGAACACATATTGAGGCTGCAATTTTCCAACCAAAGATGCATCTAAACTTTGGCTATGAGTGTAATACTCCATGCATTTGAACAATCATTGTACTTGTTGAATTTAACTCTGCTATCTAATCATGAGACAATAAATATCACAACAATCTTGACAGTTTTGTCTTAAATTTTTAATAAAATATAATAATTACTATTTATATCAGCAGAACTATCTTTTCAATGCATGCACGATTAATTCCATCTTAAAGGGTAAATGTACATTTAATTACATGAAATCTGTTAATATTTGAGTAATTTGACTAACAGAAAATGAGAATAAATTCAAACAGATGACTATAATAAATTATATAAAACAATAACATTATTAAAACTACAAAGTTATAAAATTATCGGAATATTATTGTGAAGAAGTATTCAATTGTCAAGACTTTATCAACATTACATAGGCAAAAGAACATGGTTATGTATTATGACTTGTTGCATAATACTGGAAAGAGTTTATGAGAGATTTCTGAGAAACAGGTAGGCGTTGCTATAACCTTACATATCCTTTCTGAGAATGCAAGTTAACTGAAATATCAAGTTGATAAATATTTAATTCTTGTCTAGAAGACAAGATAAGTTAACTAGAATAATAGCTATATGAAAATGCACTTGGAATGATGCACAGCAGTGGTTAATACCACATGAGGGAATATAGGCAAATGGTTTAATTGAACCAAAAAAATAAAATTGCATCAAAGTTCACAGTTCTAGAATGTCTAAACCAAAGTCAACTTTTATTGATATTTAAAGCAGTGAAACCACTTTCATCGATCAATTTTGTGCGGTAGATGATGCACTATGAGAGACACATCCATAATGTGCTGTACAAAGCATTCTAAGTAGTGTTAGCAATATATTAAAAATAATGTTGATGTTCAAAACAAGTTTTGACTGATAGTTAAATTTTGAAACAGATGACTTTAAATAGTTTCTGAACTTATTACATGGTGGATTTGACATTAAAAGCAGAACTTGCATTCCTAAAAATTGATTTAATTTTTAGATAAAAAGTTCCTTTTGATGTAGATTATTGAAAGTAAAATTTGCTAATACTATGTGGACCAACATTTGAGTTCCTTCTGTGTATAGAAGACTGAATTATTTGAGAATTTAGACAAGAAATATTCAATGTAGCCTTATTGAATTAAACTTAGAAGTTTTAAAAAGTATATACATATACATGTACATACACATTATACATAAACACATGTAGATAAACACTAAAAATGTTGCTAATTGTTCTTCATGTTTCAAAAAATTAATAGTAGCACTAAATTATAATACTAGTTTTTGATGGGAAAATACGAGTCATAACCAGATTATTTTTGCTTTATCCAAACTTTTATATTGTTACAGATTACTATAATTTCGATTAAATATAGAATCATAACATAAATTTTCTTTCTCACCATCAAACAATCACACCTTCAAAAACATTAAGCTATATTCATACTAAATAAGAAATTTAGGAACCTTAAACAAATGAACAATGCAAACACACTAAAAAGCTAGAAAACTCTTTTCACTGTGGTTAGTATTATTATTATTATTAATTTGAAGGTAATCATGTTGGGTATGGGAATATAGAACAAAGATGAAAATTAATATAGTTATTTGTGCTTCTTTTCTTCTTCCTTCTCTTGCCTCCTCCCCCTATTTTTAACGAGAATTTTTGTTAGTTTGATTTCTTACACTGACTAACACCATATAGGGTGACATAAGTAGCACTAAGAGTACTGGATTATAAGAAGAATTTTCCAGAAAATGACCAGAGAAATAAGGATGAGGGAAAAACAAGTCTGGGGAAGGAGAGACTTATTAAAGGATTTTGATGGTTAAGTAGTGTGTGCTTAGCTGCATGCCACACAGTGTAGGACTTTAGGAAAACGGGGAAATCATTGTTTTAGAAAGTTTTGCTGAGTTTGGCTCTACATACACATTTTCTGACTTGTTCAGTTGTCAGCCTGTCCTCCAGCCTCTACCACCTCTCTTTCCTTCTTTTCTCTACTAATGTTTCCCCTCTTATACTTTCTTTTCTCCTACTTGCATTTCATACAATTCGCATGTAAACTAAGGTTCCATTGCTGTTTGAGAATAACTTTTGTGGAGGAAAAAGAAAGTGTAGCTTACGGGAAAGCAAAATGTGAAAATGGGAAGATGGAGCATGTCAGAGCACAAAGGGCCATTGGGCTTTATAAAGGCAATGGGTTTCCAGAATGCCTTTATGCAGAGAGTGCTTTTTCTTATTGAATTTTCCTTTACAAGCCCCTTTCTCTATTGTTTCCTCCATCTTCAATTCTGCAGATATCTTCATTGGTGAAGCCTGTCATCTTGGTAATGTTTGCATTAATATAGGGCTATGGCAATTTCTTAGAGTTCTGAAGCCCAGGTAGCACATTTGAATTCTGACCTTTGTTTCCCTGAAAACAATGAATTAATCTGATGGTTGGTGTTTAAGCCACTGAAGTAGGCCTATGGGGGCAAATTGGACTTTTCTATTGCTTTCGATCAGATTTTTATGCAATTTCCTCTCTTTCTAATCACATCTATTCACATTCACTGGGGCTGTTGTACCTACTGTCTTCCAAGCACTGGACTGTGTGTTTTACACAATAATCACATTTAAACCTTAGCATGTAAAATTGCATACAATACCAACCTGCTGTATCTTCCACTTTGGGTCTTCATCTGACAGGGGATTACATGTACCACCCATTGCTACCTACATTTGCTTTCTCATTTTTTTTCACCCTGCAAGTATCTCAGGTTTGATCAGTGCTTTATAAAGTCAGTGATTTGTCTTCTCATTCGAAACGGCATAGTCATGTGATCTACTAAAAGCTCTTCTGTGGTAATTGATTTATCACTCTTATCATTTAATTCAGTGCATAGAGCTGAAATTTTGGTTTAATAGCTAAGTGCACTCAAGAGGATTTCCCACATTAATGCAGGGCTATGGCAATTTCTTATAGTTCTGAACTTATAAAATTGACAGAATACAATGTAGTCATTACATGGTATGAGTTTTCCTATGGAAATATGTTAATGAAGGTTAATATATGGCATTTGGTTTATTATACTTTGTAAATGTATACAAATGAAATAAAAGCAGAAATGAAACAAAAGAGAAACTACCTAGTTCTGAAGGCAATGAAGACATTTTTTGGCCTTAGGCCAAAAAAGTGCTATGTGAGGAAGATTAAGTGTCAAAAAAATTCTATGAAGTGTCAACATGCATTTGAGAGTGGGGTAGACAAAGTACAATATTCTTCTGTAAGTATTTAAGAAAATAGACAATTTCTTTCATCTCTCTATTCCTTGAACTGGATATAGCCATAATACTAGGCAAATACAGTTCATCCAATATAATAAATGTTTAAGACAAACTGTTTTATGAATTTTGTGGAATTGTTTTCTTTTTCTTCTCTCCATTCTTTTTTTTTTTGATATGGGTTGAGATTTGCTATTATGAAACATGCAGAAAGCTTATATTTTCAAAAGTTTAATATATTTCGCCGTTTACAAGGAGTCAGGAAAAGTAGTTTGATAGAACCAATATTTAGGTTGCATGTTAAATGTAATAATTCATAAAAGACATTCTAACTTGATCAATTATTTTAAAAGTAGTTATAAACTTGGTAGAAACAGTTTTCTGTGCTATATGTTTGGCAACATAATCTAAATAGACTTTGGGGGGAACCGTATTATAGTATGAAGACTTCTCTTACTGGCTCAGAAAAGCAAGGTAAAAATAGAGACATTTATTATTTTACTCTCCTGATTCTATTTTAGTATTTGTCAGTTATGAAACTGCTCTCTTCATTATAAATATCAGAGTCACAGGAAGAAATATGTGCCTTGGGTGACCTAATAGATAAAGATGAAAAAACATAGCTTTGAAGTTTTACTCATAATATTTTACATATACTTGTTGGAGATCAAACTAGTTAGCTTTTTGAATAGTTATAGAAATCATTCCTCAAAGAGGAATGTTCACTGATGGGGTTCAGGACATGCTACCCCAAAATATGATACCTTAGCATACTGAGTATTTTAAGCCAAAGGAAGTCGAGAAAACTGCAGGAGCAGGAAAGTCTTTCTGACATTTTTTCCATCGTTTTCTCCTTTTTATTTTTTTTCTTAGATACAGGGTCTCACTCTGTCACCCAGGCTGCAGTGTCTTATGCCTCACTAGGCTCAAGCAATCCTCCCACCTCAGCCTCTGAAGTAGCTGAGGTATAGACACATGCCATCACACCCACCTAGTTTTTTGGGTAGAGCTGGGTTCTTGCTACATTGCTCAGGCTAGTCTCAACTCCTGACCTCAAGTGATCCTCCCACCTCAGCCTCCCAAAGTACTGGGATTATAGGCATGACTGACCTTTTTCTGAAATAGCTCATCCCAAAGGGGCCCTCTCTATACCCAGAGGAAAAGAATACTCTTATCTCTGAAGATTCTGGGACACGGAGAAGAGAATCGCAACAAACAAGATTTCTTAAGTGCCCCTGCATTTTATTACCATTAGATCATACCATTGTCCTGCAATCATGTTGCACAAATATCTATAAAAATACAGTTTTCCCTCTTTCTTTGGTGTTTTCATTTTTAAAGCCTCCCGTGTAATATAAAATTTATGTTAAATAAATTCACGTGCTTTTCTCTTGTTAATGTGTCTTCTGTTATAGGCATCTCAGCCATGAAATTTGTGATGGGTGAGAAGATATTTCTTGTCAACTCCTTTATCACAAACAAAAATAATTCTCTCAGTAAGTGTTTCTTATTTTACACAATTCCTTTAAAGTTTAACCCTACTTACTGCAACATGCACTGTTTCTAAATTTATAAAATCAAAATATTTCTCCAGATATGCTAGCCAAGCAAACTAAATAGCTATTTTTAAAATATTTCTAAATATATGATGATACTATAATAATAATAATGACCTTAGTATGCTTGAACTTTAAATACAAAGAATAAAATTATAATTGTATTGCTGTTTCACTAAAGAGTTGAATGGTTAAGACACATTAAAGAAAGAGGAATAATACATTTTCTTTGTTTTTAAAATATCATTGATTAGAAGACGTGACAATTTAGTAACAGCTGTTTATAGAAGAAATTACAGTAAGTTAATTTATAACATTGGTATATTAGAATTTCATAACTATTAAAATGTAGACATATATATACATTATATTCACATATGTATGTATAAATACACATACGCAAGCACACACACATACATACATAGAGAATTATTTCAAAGAATCCCTTGCATGTTACGGATTCTTGGCATCATGAAGAAGGAGAAAAATAGCTTAGTGTGAGAGTTCTCCAGGAGTAGTTTTTGTACTTTCAGATGTGAAATACAAAGGCAACCATATCTGCATAGAACCGTTCTGCACATTTGCTGTTTCAAAGAAACACTGTAATTAACACTATGGTTAACTTGACTTATGCATGTTTAAATCAAAAGAAAAATAATATATTTAAAGTAAGGGGAAAAGTAAAAATATTCTGCCCTAATTGGCAGCTTTTTTTCTATATTAGTGTGGCCTTCTATGAAGGTTCCCACAACTCATAGAAGACTGTCAGCTTCTGCATGAACTCAGTAGAGTTCTTGTCTTTTTATTTGATGTGCTTTTGATGTTCAAGTTTGTTCTGTAGCTATTAATGTCTCCCCTGGCCTAGCTACTTTTTTTCTCTTTTCCAGAAATTTGTGGTCCTAACATGTCTTAACTCTGTTTCTGATGCCTGAAGCATTTGCACCAGGCAAATGCTTTCTGTTAGTGGAAGGAACTATACAAAATCAGCAAGCCTGTTGGTTGAATGGCTCCACAAAAGTCAAAGTAATATTCTCAGATAAGTGAAACTGACAATTCTAGCAAGATGTTCTTTCCATCCAGAAGCAGTTTTCTTGCTTGCCATGGATGTTATCATGTCTTTTGTGATTAATCAATTCAAAAAATTCCCAGTAGTTTGGGAGGCCGAGGCAGGCAGATCACTTGAGATCAGGAGCTCGAGACCAGTCTGGCCAGCATGGTGAGACCCTGTCTCTACTAAAAATTCAAAAATTAACTAGGCCTGGTGGGGAGCACCTGTAATCCCAGCTATTCAGGAGGCTGAGGTAGGAGAATTGATTGAACCTGGGAGGCGGAGGTTGCAGTGAACCAAGGTCACGCCACTACACTCCAGCCTTGGCAACAGAGCAGACCCTGTCTCAAAAAAAAAAAAAAACTCCTGTGTGATTCACAGGCTACTCATACTCTATATTATTTTTCTTTGAGGCCTGAAGATTTGTTTTCAGGGTGTACTCTCTGAACAGAGGTTTTGATAGTTCAGTGTTTTCAAAAAAGTTTGTACAAGTTGAACCTAGACAAATCAATAAAGACAACCCTACCTACAAAATAACCACAGTCAAACCTACTTAAGAAAAAGCCACCACTAATTTAACAATAATTATAGTTTCTTCCAAAAGTTAGAAATGACATGTCAATGAAATAGCATTCTTATTCTATAGATAGTATAACAGGGTTTTTGTGAAATAATTATAATCCAGCTTCTCAAGCATTAAACTTCCTTGAAAATATCTGTAAACTGAATAAGAAATAAAACAATTAGATATCTATCTCTCTGCAAAAATAATTGACAATGTGCCATATCTACTTAGGCTAATAACCTATATTATTTATACCATTTTCCAGTTTCCATGGTGTACATACTTGTACCATGGGTAATTTCAAGTTACCAAATCCTCATAAGTACCTGGGTCTTAGGAGGTAGTACTAGCTAGTGCCAGCACATCACAGATCTAAGTGATTGTTGTTGAATTTCCCATAATGTGTAAAATAATATGAAAATGTCAGTGCAAAAAAGTTGAACTTAGGACTAAGTAATATAAGTTATATTATATATATAAGGAATATAAGTTAAAGGTTTCCCAGTGTTCTCAATTAAAATCTTAATACATGATACCCTTTTATTTTCATAGCACTTTTTAATGTCTGAAATTATCAATTTTATTTATTGATGTTCGTCTGCCTCCTCATAACTAATGGTGGAACTCCATAAAATTGGGATTACATATGTTTTGTAGCATGTTTATCTAGTAACAACAAATATACATAGCATGTAATGGGCCCTACATTAACATGTTAAATAAATAAGTCAACCTTTAAGCTAAAGTGTTATACATTTGGTTCTAAGTTACATTAATGTTTCATTTTTTTAGTAATTAATAATTTTATTTAAAAATTGTGGTAATATGGATTTGGGTGGATACTGTTAATCTTTACTCCCACTTTTTATGCAGGTATCTCTTTTGTAAAAAAATAGCTTTATATTGAATTTTAAAAACTCCTTTTATAGGCTACAAATGCCAATTTGTAAGCATACTCTGATGCCTATCTAAATAATAATGTTTTCACAGTTATTAAAGTCCTACAGAAAATAAGCTGGACCATATAGCTTTATAACACAGATATAGGAGGGGAAAAAAGAATTGAAAATCATTTATATTGCAACTTTAACATAAAGTTAATTGGGGCTTATTTAAATGTTCCTTAATATTTCAATTTTAATTCCAAACTGCAATATTTATTTCATTCATTTTAAATATTAATTTAGCATTTACTATGTGCTAACATTTAATGTGTAGTTACCACAGTGAAAAACACAGAATATTAATCTTAGAGGAAAAATATTTTAAGAAAGATATGGAATATAAACAAGAAAATGAACAACTAAATAACAATAATATGGACCCTGTGGAAAATATATAAAAGATAGGAACAATTCTATATGATTTATATTGGCCGATCAGGGAAGTTTTCTTTGTAGAGTGACATTTCAGAAGAGACATGAAAAATATAAAGAAGTAGAAAGGCAGGTGGATCAGCGGGTATGAGCACCTTTGGTTGGAATTAGTTTGGATTTTTTAGGGAACAATATGAATTCCACGGTACCTCGAGAACTATGAGAATAGAAAAGATGGGAATTGATCCAAACAGTAGGCTGGGTGATTTCATTTTGGCTCCTGTGGGTTTTGTTAAGGAGCTTGGATTTTACTGTAAATGTAATGGAGACGTACTGGAGACTTACAAAGCGAGGAGTGATGAGATCTGAAGTAGAATTTTTGGAGATTTGTCTGGCTACTATATGTAGATATGAAGAGTAAGTTCTAGGGATACATGTAGAACCTGGAAGCTCTTACAGATGAAAGATGATGGACATGTCAGAAATCATTTGAAAGTAGTAGCCAGGACTTGGTAATATATTATTATGGGTGATGAAGGAAAGGGCAGTTAAGAATCACTTCTAAATCTGGCCTGAGCAACTAGAAGAATAGTGCTGTTTACCGAATTAGGAAGACTGGTGTTAGAGTAAATTATGCCCACTAGGTATTTACTGTATGAGTCTGCAGCTCAAGGTGGAAAATTGGGGCTAAAGATGTGTTCTTTGGAGTCAATGATGACATTCAATGGTATTTATAGCCTCAAAGCTAGATGAGATCACTAGTAAGTATATACAGTTAGAGAAGAGAAAAAACCCAAGAACTGAGCACAGGAGAACTCCAACCTTTAGTGACCCAAACTAGTAAGAAGATCTAGCAAAAGATAAGAAGTTGCAGCCAGGAAGAAAACCAGAGTATGATATAAAAGCCCAGCAAAAACACAATACAACATAACAACAACCACAACAACAAAAACATGTTTCGAGAAGTAGTGAATTGAACTGCATCTGTTAAGTCATATAAGAAGAAACACAGATTGAATTTTCAATTATATTGGAGGAATTTCATTAGAGTAGTGGAGAAGAAAATCTAATTCACCAAACTTAAGAGAAAGTGAAGGAAAATAAGTAAACAGGCAGTGTATAAAATTCTCTTAAGGAGTTTTGCTAGAAAGGATTAGATAAATGGGCAAGAGCTGGAGAGAATTTAGACAAATGGGTTCAGGAAAGTTTTGTGGGTTTTGTTTTTTAGTAATAAGATATATTGAAGCATATTTGTATTTTGATGAAATTAGTAGGACAGGAAGAAGTGAAAAAAATGATAAGGAAAATCTTTGATGAGACAAGAAGAAATTTAGTTTAGTACAGAAGTGGCTAGAGATAGAAGCAGAAAGAATTTATTCATTAGAACAAGAGGAATGGAAAGTTGAACTGGAGTTGGAAAAGATACGATATGTCTCTTCTGGTTACTGCTATTTTATCATTGAAATAAAAAGTGAAGTTATCAGCTGACAATGGGAAAATTGAAAGGGTTGATATAGAAGGTTAAAGAAACAACTACAAAAAAGTCAACTCAAGCGTTTAAGAATAAATGATGGCAGAATTACTAAGCACAATTAGAGACAGCATGGGATTTGCTGTCATGAATGAAAATGAGATGAGAAAGCATGGGATGGGCGGATGTGTGTGTGTGTGTGTGTTTTGCAACTTTAAATACTCAAATGAAGTCAAGGATAATATTTAAACTCTATAGGGAGGAATCCTTTCTAAATATTCATATCATATTAAATAGTTGTGAAATATTTTTACTAATATTCCTGGATACGGGCATACTATAGGTAAAGAGCTTGTTAAATGTGGGTTTGGATTTCCTAGGAATGTATGCCTGAGGGAGAGATTCACAAAGCATTTGAACATGGATCAAAGGGCATGCTTTTAGTAATAAATCTATAAGCACAAGAAAAGAAGTGAGGAGATGAAGAAATAATAAATAGTGAAAAAATAAGCTGATGTCAATCACTTCTTAGAATGAGATTGTGGTAGTTTATTTGCAAATATGGCCATATAAATTATTTCCAGCTATGTATGCACACTCATTTTCAATATGATTTTTTACCACACCCATGAAAAGCAGAATCTATTATTTCACCCCTTAAATCTGGATTATGCTTGTGACTAGCCCTGGCCAACTGAATGCAGAGGAAGTGACGCTGTGTAACTTCTGAGCCTAGGCCTCAAGATATCGCACAGCTTCTTCATTTGCCTTCTTGAAATGCTGCTACCACCATGTAGAAAACTAGGGCATGAGAGATCATGTATATATGAGAGAGACAGAGAGAGAGAGACCTAGCTGACACCTAGCAGTAACCACCAGAAATTGCCAAAACACAAACTCATGAACTAATAAATTGTTATTTGAAGCTATTACATCTTAATGGTTTGTCATGTAGCAATAAACAATTGATACAGGGACATTAGAGTATACGAGCTAGAAAAATAAATTATAATGAGCTGTGTTAATTACTGCCCCATTTTAGTCCTGGCCCTATCTAAATATCCTATCATATAAAGAACAAATTGCAATGCATTCAATTTAACTTGAATGAAATAAAAAAGAGAAGAATGAAAAGAATATAGTTAATATATACAATAAAAATACACAGATTAAACACTGAAGCTTTTTATTTTATATTTGTAAATACTCTAGAGAGCTCAGACAAAACCATTACACACAATGATCTTCACATTCATCAGTACAGACTAACATGTTCAGGGATAGGAGCCACTCACTCCCCAGAAACTCCTGCATCAGTTGGCACTTCAGTACAATCCACTACAAGTGGTTTGTTTAATACTACCGTGGATAAATAACAGCCAATTTCCCCTTGGAAAGGAGCTCAACCCACTTTCAAGCCCAATCACATGAACAACCATATCCTACAGCTTCATATTTGAGTCTCTTTGTTGGGGCAACTCCTAATACCAATTTCTGTATTAGGTCCATTCAGCAAACAGAAACCATATCAGTTATTTGAAAAGAGAAAACTTAATATAAATAATCGTTAACTGGTTATCTGAAAGCCTAAAATGAAATTTCTAAAGTATCATAATCGTAGCAATTACAAAGAATAGTTAACAAATATGGAGTTGAAAGGATAGATAAATTATATTTAACTTATTAAAGTTTATAGGAAAGGACTCTAAGAAGCCAAGACTAAAACCTCTGATGAAGAGGTCCTGCACAGCTAATGTTGGTGTCTCCAATCTTGGAATCTTATAAGCCTGGAATCCTGACTTCTAAAAATAGGGCACCAAGTGTTAGTGTTGGTCTCTCTAGGAGTGAGACAAAATGAAACTGATTATGCAAGGGTTGGAAAAATGGCAAACCAGATGTAGCTGCTGGTATAAGAAGAAATTTTTCCTGCTTGGGTAAAGAAACATTACTGCAGTGACTCAAAGTTACAAGCGGATAAGGAGCTCACAGGATGCCACAAAAACAGGAACAAGCAAGTCCCTCTTCTTCCTCCAGGCTTGTAGTCTTTCTCTAGAGCATCTTTTGCGAAGAGCCAATTATTGAGCCAGGTAGCAGGGCAGAAATGTGTTTTGCAGATATCTAATTTCAATATCACAAAACAGAGTCTAGAAGAGGGAGTATAGAGATGAAGACAATACCTTAATAAGCTGAATACAACCCAGAGAATAAGAAAGAAACAGATTATGTTAGGTAAGACAAATCTAAGAGTTTAGGTCCAATATTAGAGAGCGTTTAGTGGTGCAACCCTTTTGGTTTAGCATGAAACCCTCTACTGCAACATCAATGACAAAAGATCATTTCTAGCAGGCACTGCAGCCCAGTTTAGAATCATCTTGTTCTATAGAATGGCATTAAATTGTTTTCAGATTGCAACAGCCCAAAGTATTAATAGAGAACAAATAGAAATTGTGTCTGTAATAAGGTAATATCATCATTGCCATTAAATTATTTCTACAATAGTTTTTGAAGAAAATACTTTTCAAAACATAAATATTAATCAGGGTATGACTGAGGACTGGCAAGAAGAATGTAAAATATATGACTCAACAATAAAGACAAACCACACAATTTTTTTAAATGGCATATATACCATAAATAAAAACATATAAGAGTGATTTACATCATTAATTATCAAGCAAATGCAAATTAAAACTGCAGTTGAATACCACAATATATCCACAGGGATTAATAAAAATAAAGATTGTAGATACCAACTGTTGGTGATGATATGAAGCAACTAGGATTTTCATATAACATTTGTGGGAATGCAAAATGGTACAAACTGTCCTGAAAAAGGCTTGGTAATTTCTTATAAACCAAAGCACATGATTCCAAGTCTAGGAATTTACCCAAGAAAAATGAAAAATATACACAGAAAAACATGAGACAAATGTTCACACCAATTTTTTTCATAATTTCCAAAACCTTAATTATATCAAGGTATCTGTCAATAGGAGAGCAGATTAACTAATATACACCTATGCGATGGAACACTACTCAGTAATAAAAAGGAATACACTACCGATACATGTAAAAACATGTATGAAACTAAAAAACTTTAAACTGAGTGATATAAGCCTTCTAACACAAAATACACATACTATATGGCTCTATTTTTATACAATTCCAAAAAAGCTACAACAAATGTATTATGAATAAAAACAAAATATGATTTCAGATTTAAAATGGGGTCAGAGATTGATTTGGAAGAGTCATGAAGGCACTCTGGGAAGATGATAGTGTTACATATCTTGATATGGGCTTAAGTCACGTGGGACACTTCTTAAAAAAACTCAAAATCTATTTTATTATGTTAGAGTCTTACCAAAAAGAATATAAAATCTATAAATATCAAACTATAGTTAATTTTATATATATCAAAAATATAATGGAGTAGAATATTGATATTTTCAACTTTATAATTGGTAGTAAATAAGCTATGGACATAAGAGGAATGTATAAAATGATAGATATGTGATAGTAATCAAGTAAACATATTAAAATGTTAATAGTGAAATATAGGTAGTGTGTATATGCATATTTACTGTAACAATCTTTTAACATGCTCTGTGCTGAAAACTTCATTTATTTTTATTTTTTTATTTACTTTTTGAGACAGGGTCTCAGTCTGTTGCCCACGCTGGAGTACAGTGGCATGATCTTGGCTCACTGCAACCTCTGCCTCCCAGGTTCAAGCAATTCTCCCACCTCAGCCTCCCAAGTAACTGAGACTACAGGGATTTGCCACCATGACCAGCTAATTTTTTTTATTTTTTTGGTAGAGACAGGGTTTCACCATTTTGGTCAGGCTGGTCTCCAACACCTGACCTCAAGTAATCTGTCCGCCTCAGCCTCCCAAAGTGCTGGCATTACAGGCATGAGCCACCACACCAATCCCTGAAAACTTTACACAACAAGAACTGTAGAAAAAAAGAATACTATGCACAGCAGAAGACCAGTCACCATGAACACTAACTAGAAGAACAAACAAATAATAAACACAGGCCAACAAGATTTTAAGATTGGAGTTAGTCAGAAACTGGAAAATTTATTCTTAAAATATTTAAAGAGATAAGCAAGACTGATAATTTTATTAGAGAACTGGAAATTATCTTTTGAGAAGACCTTAGTATGTTTGAAAGAAAACCAAACATACATTCAAGAAATAAAATTGAAATAAGAACTCAGAAGATGGATTCAATGGCAGATTTAAATTAGCTGAAGGGAAAGTTGGTGTACTGCAAAATATATCAGAAGAAAACTCTGAATTTTAGCATAGCAATAAAATGAATAGGAAATACAGAAAACAATCAGAGAAAAAAGTAAGCTTTCGTGTGTATAGTTGGTGTCTCAAACTAAGAGGAGACATCTGAGCAAAAACAATTCTTAAAAAAATACATGGCTGGAAAATTTCCAAAACTGATGAAAGACATCAAACCACACCTGCAAGGAAATCTTCAAGCCCCAAGCAGAGTAAATGCAAAGAAAACCACACTTAAGCACATCTTACCACAACTACTGAAAATACAGTGACAAAGGACATGTAACAAGTAATGAAAGGAAAACAAGGAAAATTGCCTTCATAAAAGATTTGACTTCTCAACAATATAACCTGAAAATTATCCTTAATTAAGTTTTAAAATGCCAATAGAAAATAGATACCCAGGGTTATTTCTAAAAGTAGAAAAAAAAATCCCCAAAATATAACTAAATGTTATATTTTGAATATTCCTTGAGAAAGGAATGCGGTGTACTGAGAATGTTAATTGTAATCATAAATATGAATAAATATTGGCTGTATCAAGCAATAATAGTAATATAATGAAAATTAGTAGCCCCAACATAAGTAATAAGTCAAAGGAAATAAATGGATTATAATGTTCTAAGATCTCTTACTGTCAGAAAAGAGGCAAATGTACCAATTAACACAATTAACAAGAGACATTTATATGTCAGTGACACATATTGTAATTCCAGGGTAAACATACAAAAAACATCAAAAGTTTTTAAGTAGCAAACAGAGAATATTGAGAATAATAAAATCATCAAATAGAATGAGGCTAGAAAAAATGGAAAAGAAATAAAAACAAAGCAGAAACTCCAGAAATAGTGTACTAAGATATATATTTAAACCAAATTTATCAGTATTTGTATTACATGAGTGAGTTCAAATATCCAACTAAAATGAAGTGTTATCACACTGAAAAAATGTATACATTGTTTAGAAAGCAAATAAAAATATTCAAACACATAAAAGTAGGAAACTGTCCGGAAAAAAAAAAATACACCATGTAAAAAAGTAAACAAAATAGGGCTTGTAGCTATAGTAATATTCAACAAAGTGAACTTTAAGCTAAAAAGATTTCCAAAGATAAAAATTAATATTTTACAATAACAAATATCAATTAATTCAGGATGTTAAATTAATTACTCTTAAAATATATAAAACAAGTAAAAAGATACATGCTTGTTGGTTAGAGTCTAGAAAATTTCAATTTGATAGAAGGAATAAGTTCAAGAGATGTGCTGTGCAACATGTTGACTATAGTAAATAACAATGTATTGTATTCTTGAAAATCTTTAAGAGAGAAAAAATACATATCAAAGAGATACATAAATGTATAATTATACCAGGAGATTTTTCCCACATTTCTGTCAGTATAACTGACTGACACAGAAAACAGTAAGACTGTAAAAAATTTGAACATCATTGAATACATGGATCATAAAGCTATATAGAATACTCAGCTAACATCTAGAGAAAACATATGCTTCCTAATGGACATGGAACATTACCAAATGCTGGCCCATAAAGAAAATCTCAATAAATTTTATATGATTTAAATTGTGTTCTTTGACGTCAAGGAATTAAGTTAGAAATCAGTAACAAAAAGAAAACTAGAAATTAAAAATTAAGCAACATACTTCTAAGTAATCTAAATCTAAAAAATATGTCCAGTATTATTAATCATTGGAAAAATGCAAATTATATTTGTAATGAGATACCACCACACCTCATCAGAATTGCTGAAGTTAAAGATTGACAATATTTAATTTGAACGGGATGTGCAGTAACTGGAATTCTCATACATACTGTTAGGAGTATAAATGAGTGTAATGTTGGTCCTCTGTTTGGCAGTAAGCACTAAAGCTCAAAATACATGGCTTTTCACTCAACAATTCTAATTCTGGGTATAGAAGACTGCATAAGTGCACCAAAAAAGATAGACAAGAATGTACACTATAGCATTGTTCATAATAGCAAATTTAAAAACACAAAATTATATATTCCTATGACTACATAGTGTACGTATAGAAAGGAAACTGAGCAAATGATAACTATACACAAAATATGGATGAATCTTACAAACATAAAGATGAGCAAGATATTTCAGACACAACAGAGTATACAATATCAGATCTCATTTATATTAATATAAAGTCCAAACAGTGAAAACTTGACTATAGTTGTAGAAGTCACGATAGGAATTACATTGTGAGTGAAGCGGAGGGATTAAGATGGAATGTAGGGACTGGGAGACAGTATGGAGAGAGAGACTTCTGGAGTACTAGATATGTTCTATTTTCTGATTTGAGTGATGGTTACATGGTCTTGTTCACCGTATGAAACTTCATCTATGTGACAGTCTTTATGTACCTATGTTTACTTACGTTATACCTAATTTCAATAGTTTTCTTTTTTAAAAAAGTCAAGTTGAGGAGAAAATAGTGGAACATGAGAACAACAGTGGATATATACACCCTGCCAAAAAATTAAATTAAACCATGCGGTAAAGTTCTCTGTCGTCCAGCCAGCCCTTTACCTGTAATATGTAGGCCATCTAAATGTAGCTGAACAACATTGGCGTACTCAAAAGTACTGAAATGAACAGTATATCCAGAAAGCCAGGGAATTGGGATAAAGAAGTGGCATAGTCTGGGACATAATGTCTTTGTGACTAATGGTGACAGCAGTGGATATCAGAAAGAGATAGTAGCATTGTTCTCCAAATTAACAGCTTGGACTTGTTTAGGACTTATTCTATCAGCAGAGAATAGGTTGGACTTAGACCATAGTTTAGGGCAATAAAGACCAAAAAGACAAACAAACAAGGCAGCAGTTGTTACCTTATGTGTTTGTATTCTTCCTTATGTCATCATTATGTCCCTAACACATAAAATTTTGATGAAAATAATCTTTCAACAAATGTTTGCTCATTTGAGTTGTTTATAATTAACAGAAATAACAGTTCTTACTAGAATTTGGGGGCCCTTGGTAGTTGATGTATTCCATCTTAGAAGAGGAAAATCAAGATGTCCAAACAAAAGACTCCACTGATTGACACCCCTCTCCCTTGGAGGATCACTAAATTTAACAACAATCTACACAAAACAAAAGCACCTTGATAAAAAACAAAAATCAGGTGAGCACTCACAGTACTTGGTTTTAACTTTGTATCAGTGAAAAAGGCACTGAAGAGGATAGGAAAGATAGTCCTGGATTGCCTACAGTACCGTTCTCCTATCCCCAGGCAGTGGCTACATGGTGCTGACAGAGAATCTCTGTGCCTGAGAGAGGGAGAGTGCGATAATTGTGAGATTCTACACTGAACTCAGTGCTGTCCTATCACAAGCAAAACCAAGCTGAATTCAGCTAATGCCTACCCACAGAGGGAGCATTTAGTCCAGACCTATCTAATATGTCTGGCAACAGACTTTTCAGTGGAAACTTTATAAGTCAGGAGAGAGTGGCATCACATATTTATTGTGCTGAAGGAAAAAACCTTTTACCAATGAATAGCGTATCTGATGAAAATAATCCTTCACACATGAAGGAGAAATAAAGACTTTCACAGACAAACAAGAGCTGAGAGATTTCATCAACACCAAACCTGTCCCACAATAAATGCTAAAGGGAATACTTCAATCAGAAAGAAAAAAAAAGGTTAATGAGCAATAAGAAATAATCTGTAGGTTCAAAACTCCCTGGTAATAGTAAGTACACAGAAAAACACAGAATATTATAACACTGTAACTGTGGTGAGTAAACTACTCTTATCTTAGAAAGAAAGACTAATAGATGAACCAATACAAAATAAATAACTACAACAACTTTTCAAGACGTGGAAAGTAAAATGAGATATAAATAGAAACTATAAAAAGTTAAAATGCAGGAGGAAGGAGTTCAGTTGTAAAGTTTCTATTAGCTTTCTTTTTGCTTGTTTGCTTATGCAAACAGTGTTAAGTTGTTATCAGCTGAAATAATGAGTTATAACATAGTATTTGAAAGCCTCATGATAACCTCAAATCAAAAATTATACAACAAACACACATAGAACAAAAAACAAGAAATTAAATCATACCACCAGAGAAAATCACCTTCAATAAAAAGGAAGACAAGAAGAAAGAGGACAGACACCTTAAAACAACCAGGAAACAAATAACAAAATGGCAGAAATCCTCAATTATCAATAATAACACTGAATGTAAATGAACTAAACTCTCCAATCAAATGACATTTAGTGGTTGAATGATTCCAAAAAATAAGACCTAATGATCTGTTTCCAACAAGAAAAACACTTCACTTATAAAGACACATGTAGACTGAAAATACAGAGATGAAGATATTCCATGCCAAAGGAAACCAAGACAAAGCAGAAGTAGCTGTACTTATATCAGAAAACATAAATTTCAAGATAAAAACCATAAGAAGAGACAAAAAAAGTCATTATATAATGATAAAGGTGTCAATTTAGCAAGAGGATGTAACAATTGTAAATATATATATGCACCCAACATAGAAACAAATATTATTAGAGCTAAAGATACAGATAAATCCCTATACAATAATAGCTGGAGACTTCAACACACCACTTTCAGAATTGGAAAGGTCTTCCAGACAGAATATCAAAAAAGAAACATCAGTCTTAATCTGTACTATAGACAAAATGGACCTAATAGATATTTACAGAACATTTTATCCAATGACCACAGAATACATTCTTTTCCTCAGCACATGGATTATTCCCAATAACAGATCATATGTTAGGTCACAAAACAAATCTTACAACATTCAATAAAATTGAAATAATATCAAGCATCTTCTCTGACAACGATGGAATAAAACTAAAAGTCAATAACAAGAAGAATTTTGGAAACTATACACATACATGGAAATTAAACAATATGCTCCTGACTGACCAGTCAATGAAGAAATTAAGAAGGAAATTGAAATTTTCCTGAAACAGGTGATAAATGGAAACACAACATACCAAAACCTATGGGATACAGCAAAAGCAGTACTAAGAGGAAAGTTTACAGTTATAAGCACCTACATCAAAAAAGAAAAAAACTTCAAATAAACAATGCATTGTAAAGAACTAGAAAAACAAGAGCAAACCAAATCCAAAAATAGTAGAAGAAAAGAAATAACAAGGATTAGAACAAACAAATAAAATTGAATGAAGAAAACAAAAGATTAATGAAACAAAAGATTGGTTTTTTGAAATTATAAGCAAAATTAAAACTTTAGTCAGTCTAAGAGTGAAGATCCAAATAAAATCAGAGATGAAAAAGAAGACATTATAATTGATATTACAGAAATTCAAAGGATTATTAGAGGCTACTGTGAGCAACTAAATGCCAATAAATTGGAAAACCTGGAAGAAGTGGATAAATTCCTATATATATATAACCTACCAAGATTGAACCATGAAGAAATCCAAAACCTGAACAACAAGTAACAAGGAACAAGATTGAAGGCATAATAAAAAGTCTCCCAGCAAAGAAAATCCTGGGCCTCAATGGCTTCACTGCTAAATTCTACCAAACATTTAAAGAACTAATACCAATCGTACTCAAACTATTCTGAAAATTAGAGGAGGGAATAGTTCCAACCTTACTTTATGAGGCCAATGTTATCCTGATACCAAATCCAGACAAAGATACATCACAAAGGGAAAACTACAGGCCAATAAATATCACTGTTGAATATTGATGCAAAATCCTTAACAAAAGACTAGCAAACCAAAATCAACAACACATTAAAAAATTATTCATCCTGAACAAGTGGGATTTATCCCAGGCATGCAAGAATAGTTCAACATACACAAATCAATGTGATAGAGCATATCAACATAATGAAGAACAAAATCCATATGATGATTTCAACTGATGCAGAAAATTCAGTATTTCTTCATGACAAAAAAAAAAGCAGAAAACCCCTAAAAACCCTTGGTATAGAAAGAACATACTTCAACATAATAAAAGCCACATACAACAGACATATAGCTAGTATCATACTGAATGAGAAAAATCTGAAGCCTGTCCTCTAAGATCTGGAACATGACAAGTATGCCCACTTTTATCACTGTTATTCAACATAGTAGTGGAAGTCTTAGCTAGAGCAATCAGACATGAGAAAGAAATAAGGGATATTCGAGCTGGAAAGGACGAAATCAAATTATCCTTGTTTGTAGATGATACGATCTTGTATTTGGAAAAATGCTATGACACCACCTAGCAATTGTTGAAACTGATAAACAAATTCAGTAACATTGCCGGATACAAAATCAACATAAATCAGTAGCATTTCTAAATGCCAATAGCAAACAATCTGAAAAAGAAATCAATAAAGTAATCCCACTTACAATAGCTATGAATAAAATAAAATACCTAGGAATTAACTGAACCAAAGACATGAAAGATCTCCACAATAAAAACTATAAAACATTGATGCAAAAAATTGAAGAGGACACAAAAAATGAAAGATATTCCATGTTCATGGATTGGAATAATTAATATTATTTAAATGTCCATATGACCCAAAGCAATCTACAGATTCAATACAATTCCTACAAAATACTAATTACATTCTTCACAGAAATAAAAAAAAATTCTAAAATTTATATGGAGACCCAGAATAGCCAAGACTATCCTAAGCAAAAAGAATAAAACTGGAGGAATCACATATGTGACTTCAAATTATTCTGCAGAGCTACAATATCAAAAAAGGCCTGGTAATGCCATAAAAATAGACACATAGAAGAGGGGAAAAGAATAGAGAACACAGAAATAAATTCATACATCTAAGGTGAACTCATTTTTGACAAAAGTGCCAAGAACATACATTGGGGAAAGGACAGTTTCTTCAACAAATGGGAAAACTGGATATCCATATGCCGAAGAATGAAACTAGACCCCATCTCTCACCATATGTAAAAATCAAATGATAATGGATTAGAGACTTAAATCTAAGGCTGAAAACTATGAAACTACTGAAAGAAAACATTGGGGAAACTCTCCAGGACATTGGACTGGCCTTGTAGAGTATTCTTGAGTAATACTCTACAAGCACAGGCAACCAAAACCAAAATGGAAAAAATGAGAGCACATGAAGTTTAAAAAAAACTTCCGTATGGCAAAGGAAACAATCAACAAAGTGAAGAGACAACCCACAGAATGGGAGGAAATATTTGCAAACTACCTATGTGACAAATGACTAATAGCCAGAATATATAAGGAATTTAAACAACTGTATAGGAAAAAAATCTAATAATCCAATTCTAATTAATAAATGGGTAAAAGATCTAAATAGACATTTCTCAAAAGACATACAATTGGCAAACAAGTATATGACAAGGTATTCAACATCATTGGTCATCAGAGAGATGCAAATTACGACTACAGTGAAATATCATATTATCCCATTTAAAATGTCTTTTATCCAAAGGACAGTCAGTAACAAATGTTGACAAGGATGTAGAGAAAAGAGAACCCTTGTACACTGTTGGTAGGAATGTAAATTAGTATAACTATGGAGAGCAATTTAGAGGTTCCCCAAAAAACTAAGAATAGAACTACCATATGATCCAGCAATCCCATTGCTGAATATATACCCAAAAGAAAGGAAATCAGTATATTAAAGAGGTATCTGCACTCTCATATATATTGCAGCACTATTCAAAATAGCCAAGATTTGAAGTCAACCTGCATGTTCATCAACAGAAGAATGGATAAAGAAAATGTGGCACTTATACACAATGGAGTACTACTCAGCCATAGAAAGAAGAAGATCATGTCATTTGCAACAACGTGGATGGAACTGGAGGTCATCATGTTAATTCAGGCACGGAAAGACAAACTTTGCATGTTCTTGCTTATTTGTGGGAGCTAAACATTAAACTCATGGAGAAAGAGAGTAGAAGGATGTTTGCCAGAGGCTGTGAGGTGGGTAGGGAAGAAGGTGGGGACCGTTAACAAGTGAAAAAAAAAAAATAGAAAGAATGGATATGACCTAGTATTTGCTAGCACAGCAGGGTGACTATAGTCAAAAATAATTTAATTGTACATTTAAAAATAACTAAAAGAGTATAACTAGATTTTTGGTAACACAAAGGATAAATGTTTGAGGTGATGAATATCCCCATTTACCCTAATGTGATTTACCCTAATTTGATTATTTACCATAATGTGATTATTAAATCACATTTAATAAATTACCCAATTTACCCTAATGTGATTATTAAACATGCCTGTATCAAAATATCTCATGTAACTCATAAATATATACACATACTATGTACCCAGAAAAATTAAAAATTAAAAAGTTTAGATAGACAGTTATCCTTCTTGGTAGCAGAGAGTCTAACAAAGTGTTTAATTGATTTGATGATGTGGTAGATTTTGCATTGCATATATACACACCTATGAAGAGATTGTAAGCATTCTTTTACCTGTAGAAAAACTAACAATATTGTTCTCTATACGTTTAGAGACAACTGGTTTTCATTTAAAACCATTGATTAAATCTTTTGCAATTACCTAGCTTTATTCTAGAGGTTTCTTAGACTGACATTTAAAAACTTTTCTGCCATTATTGTCCTATCAGCAACAAAGCAGCTTTGAACCAATACTTTCTATGATAGTCACAATTGTCTATTGTCTGTTCCCTGTCAATGCTGTTGTTTCCCTGGCAGTATCTGCTACTGCAAAAGCCTTCCCATCTACTTCTTTCTTATCTACCAAGGCCCACATGTGCTTCCAGAATTTGTCTCCATCCTTGCAGTCCTAGGTCACATTTTGCCTGCTCTAAGAAGTTTCCTCACTCCTCCAGCCTCTACTCCTCCCCACCTAACACAATCATAATTGATCCCTTACTTCCAGACTTTCCTCTAGGAACTTAAGTGGCACATTATTGTTAAACATTTTTCATAACTCTCCTATCATTTACCTATGTTTGTGGTTATCTGCCTTTCTAAATTGTGAGACCCTAAGTCCTTGTCTTAGTTAATTTTGAATTTCCCTCTGCATCAGAGCACGTTTTATGTGTGCCATAAAATTTGGTCTAATGTCTTTGGCTTAGCTTGTTTGAACTTCTTATACTTCCAAACACGTATTTCAGATTACTCAGGGAAGTATAATGCCTTATATCTATATCTGCCGTAAACATCTCCATTCAATTTTCCCCCCATTTCTTCACTGGACAATGTTCACAGTTGGCCAGGAGCCCAACTACTGAGAGATCTTCTTTACCAACATATGGCTGAACTGAATGATTGCGCTGGACTTGAGTGTGCTCATTTAAGTCTAATGAGGTCCATAGAGGTGACTGTATGACTCATAACATGAGGTCATTTTTCCAATTAGCATTCTGACAAATGCATTAGAAAGAGAGCCCTTTCAATAGATTTCCACAGCTGCTGAAGGGATCAGGTGTCAGAAGATTTTCAGCTTTGTTCGGCTGTTCTGGTCAAATAACTTATTTTTACCCAGACTTTGCCACTTGATGCAGCTGGCAGTGATCATATGTCATCTGAGCCTGAGCCCAGTTTAAAAATGGTCCTGTTACGGTGATAGAGCTTAAGAAATTTCAGGAGGGATCAGCTGTAACTTTTGATTGAGTCACTAGTCTTTTTTAAAAATGAAGTTATTTCCAGATAGTATAATAACAAAAAAAAATTTTTAAGAAAACCCCATTCATGAGGATTAGCACTTGGTATAGAGTATGTATTTGCAAGCATAATAAAAAGGACTACAGACCCTTGATATTACCCTAAAATAACACCTAATTCAACTTTGGCCTTCCACCACCTTTGTATTCAAAGTCAACACATAACATCTCATTTGCATAGAAAGAAGAAAGGATTTTAAAATCAACAACCCTCCTCCAAGCCAATCAACTGCACTGATTTATAGGGATTCTCTTTTGAGTGAATCACTGAGGTACTGGCCTCCATTCAACAATATTTGATATTCAAGAATGTAGATTAGTATCTTAGAGAAACTTGGATTATGTACATTTAAAAATAAAGATAATCCTTAGATGGAAGTTTTCTAAACAATTAGGACATTCTAGATTATCTGCAGAAGTTTGGATATCATCTCTCAAGAAATTGGATGTTGCTCTATTTGTTACAGGACTATTAAAATGTATTTATTTTATCTTAAATGACAAGTATAATTACAAAATTAAAATGGAGTCTTTTTTAATAATAGGAATTTTTGACTATGATATTATAGTTGGAAAATTAAACTTCACTCAGTATCAGAGATAATTTTGTAAAGCATTTAGTAGAGTTCCTGACAGTTAATACATACAATAAAAAGAAACTACTGTTATTATGATTTGTTACTGTTAAAATAAGTTTTCTAAGTAATTCAAATATAAATTACAAAACAAGTCAACATTGTTTTTTTCCTCTCTTTTAGTTCATCAAAGCCAAGTTCTTATAACATGTTTTCCAGAATATTTTTAGCAAGTTTGCTATTTACTGTGTTTTTCTCATTCATGTCAGGAACTTCATATTTATGTTATTTTTAGGTTTATTTTGAAGTATTTTGATATTTTAGTTAATTTTTTAAACTTAATTCTACTTAAATTGACAAACAAAACTGCATTTATTTATCACATTATTTACAACATGATGTTTTGACATATATACACATTATGAAATGGCTAAATCAAGCTGATTAGTATATGCATTACCTTATTAGTTAGCATTTTTGTCAGGAGAACACTTAAAATCTACTCTCTTAGCATTTGTAAAGAATGTAGTATATTGTTATTAACTATAGTCACCATGGTTGTACAATAGATCTCTTGAACTTAATCCTTCTATCCGACTGAAATTTTGTATCTTTTGACCAGCATTTTCCCAAGCCCAACTCTGCAACCCCTGCCCCTCAGCCCCTGATAACCACCATTCTACTCTCTACATCTATGAATTCAATTTTTTTAGATTCCACATATAAATAAGATGGTGCAGTATTTGTCTTGTTATGCCTGGCTTATTTCACTTAGCAGTATCTGCCAGGTTCATCCATGTTGAGGCAAATGACAAGACTGCATTTTGTTTTAGCCTGAATAACATTGTATTGTGTATACATACCACATTTTCTTTACTCTTTCATCCATCAGTGGACACTTAGGTTGATCCCATATCTCAGCTATTGTTAATAATGCTATAATTAACATAAGAGTGCAGATATCTTTTAAAAATATTTAATTCATTTCCTTCAGGTATATATCCAGTAGTAGGATTGCTAGATCATATGGTTGTTCTACTTTTCAATTTTTTGGAGAACTCCCGTATTCAGTTGATTTTAAGTAGCCTTCAATATTTTCATGAACCTGTATGGGTTGCTTTACAAGAACATTCTCCCAAAAGAAAAACAAATTTTTTAATCTTTGTAAATTTTTAAACTTTTAAAAATCAAGCTAACTAAATTTTATTTATTATTTCACTCACAAAAATACATGGCTCGTTCATAAAACTTTAGAGAGAATTATGACTGCATTTTATATTCTAAAAGAAGTAAATTCAAAAATTATGGTAATTTTATTGGCATGACAGATAAGAATAAATACAAAAGATGGGTAAATAACTTTTTAAAAGATGTGATACTCAAAAACCAGAAAACTTATTTCCTTGAGTATAATTCAACAAGAAAATGGCTACCAGTACTCTTTTTCAGGATAAAAATCTCCACATTAAATTTAACCCCATCACCAGTAATATCGTTTAGACATTTGTTTTCAGGCATTTCTGTTCCTTAGTTTGATTTTGTTTTGTCACTAAAATCACATTTCTAAATATTTAATGCATTTTACCTGCCTGAATCATGTTCCCTTTTTTCAGATTTACAGCAGAGTGCTATAGATATTTATTAATTTTTCAAAGAATACCTATGTGTGGGAAAGGAAAATCAAATTAATCAGTATATTTCTCATAAAATGATATGTGTTCTCCAGAATTAAATATGGGATTGAAACTTAAGACTACTGTTCCTATGAATATCAAAATACTCCAATCTGCTACCATTTTGCCTCCCCCAGAATAAAACATTTTAATCAATTATAATGTTTAAAAATCTGTTTATGAATAATTTTAGGATGATTATTTATCTGGCCCTATTATGCATAAGAAAATGAGTAAGTCTACTGGGAACAGAAGAGAGGAAATGGAATAAATATGAAGCAAAAATAATTTGTTTTAAAGAAAGGATAAGGCAAAATTTGATGTTTCAAAAGATCATTCAGCACAGACTTCATTTAATTTTAAAAATACAAAAATGTGATTGTCACATTTCAATTCACATTTAAGACAAATGGTTATTATTCACATCAAAATACATAATTATGAGCTGAAAGTGAATTTTGTTTTGCCTCTTATGGAATCTAAACTGTTTCAGGTACAACAGAATACCTATGAAGCTATACTGACAATGTTGAAACATTTTTCTGATGACAATATCAGCTACATTGAGGCCCACTTCAGTGTACTATGGCCCTCCTACCACCTCCAGCCCGTGTCTGCTTGTTTAAATAAAGCTTTATTGGGAAACAGCCACATCCATTCCATTATGTATTATATATGGCTGTTTTCTTGCTACAAAGGAAAAGTTAAGTAGTTGCAACAGAAACCGTATAGCCCACAGAGTTGAAAATATTTACTATCTGGCTCTTTACAGAAAAAGTTTGTTGACCTCCTGAAATATATCTTCAATTTGCCTAATTGCCTTGTTTTACAACTATTATAATCTTTTAAAGTTAATTAGACCTAATACTTATCAAATTTAGGTTCAAATGAGCAATGCTCACTTATCCTGGGATGATATTATAATCTAATTTTGAAATAAAGGAATGTTTTTATATTTGTAACCATAGTCCTTTAAGTATTAGGTTTGGAATATAAGTTTGGAAATATTTGAAATATTATCTAGTTTCCTAGATAATAATATTTGAAATATTATCTAGTTTCCTTCTAGTTATTCTATACCAGATATGTATATATGTATTTTATTCTTTTTATTCTTCTTATTCTTTTCATTGGTATTTGCTCTTCAAGAATGCTAGGTTTTAAACAAATGTGTACACAATTAAGTTAAACATTTTTGAAGTGTGAATGCTTTGGATGGTGAGGTAAATACTTGGATAAAGACAGTGCCTAGAGGAAAACAAACTGAAGTAATAAGCTTCCGGGTCTCTCTGCGACCCAAAATAGACATATAGAAATTCGCCCTTGCCTAGGTCTTAAAAGAAAAATGTACATAGCTTGCTTTTTTACTAAAGACATATAAAGCACAAAATATAACAAGGCCTGCGAGCATTAATCATCTGGAAGATTTTTTAGAGTGAAGCTACTAGTTACTTCAGATATTATTTGAAATGAGAACAGCAAGGCCTCTGGGAAACTATTACATTGAGGATTTTAATCTTTATGAGAAAGGGGGAAAAAAAGGTAATTTTTTCCCCAAAAGTGGTGAGTTTAGAGAGTTAGTGAAGAAAATAAATAAATTAGTGAAGTACCAGAAAAGATAACTCAATTTGGCCTGTTTAAAAACAAAACAAAAGAAAATACAACCATACTTTTAATTCTGCCTAGAACCCAGATCTCATAACTTGGGGGAAAATGAAGCTAATTCAGCTGAGGTGTTATCACTGGACCCCCATGGTCCATACAGTCAGTGTCCCCAGGCAATGCTCAGAGTCTCTTCAATCCAGCAGCCACTTTGAACTTCCAGGAAAACACCGAAGCTATAAAAATTTTTGTACCTACATCCCTGAGCCACATTTAGTAAGCTTCCTTGCTTACTAAATGAGCAAGGAAAAAGCTTGCTCATCCTCTTTTCCTCAGTGCCTTCATCCCAGTCTCCTATGTCCTTAGCCAAACACACGACCCTCACTCACTGAAGAAGTATGGTAATTTTGTTTTTGTCTAAGGCAGAGGGAGTAGGGAACGGGAGGGCATTTATCTTTGCTCTGGGCCCGTTTTTACTGGTCACAACATATTGTTTCTTATTTGCCTAATGAATGTAAGTTGATTGATAATCATATTGGCTTGCATAGCAAACTATAATTGTATAAAGAGACTGAATAATAATTATTTTACCTATAACCAAAAAGAATAACAAACTGTCTAGTTTTGTGTTGCAAGAGTACTATCCTAATTTGTGGTCTTCCTCAAACAGAATTGGCAAGATATCAGGAATAAAAGTTCACAAATGCCTGCCTACCTATTTAACCCTTCTTTAAGTCATTAGCCCTGATGGAAAAACTTAATTTTAGATCAAGGTCCTGAGCCTATCAGGACCACATTTACTAGGAATAAAAAAGTAATGTACAAACTCACTTTCGATGAGCAATAAATGCCCCAGAAATACCTTATTAATGCTTCCTAAGTACAAGCCACATTAAATCAGATATGAGATAAATGGGCCAGGTGCGGTGGCTCACACCTATAGTGCCAACACTTTGGGAGGCTGAGGTGCGTGGATCACCTGAGGTCAGGAGTTCAAGACCAGCCTGACCAACATGGTGAAACCCCATCTCTACTAAAAAAAAAAAAAAAAAAAAAAGAAAGAAATACAAAACTTAGCTGGGCATGGTGGCATGCGCCTGTAGTCCCAGCTGCTCAGGAGGCTGAGACAGGAGAATTGCTTGAACCTGGGAGGTGGAGGTTACAGTGAGCCGAGATCATGTCACTGCACTCCAGCATGGGCGACAGAGCCAGATTCTGTCTCAAAAAAAAAAAAAAAAAAAAAGATAAATGGTTTAGTTAGAACCTGTATAAAAGAGGGGTTTTAGAAAGTTCATAGTAACCCATCTGAATGATAGGACTGCAGAAAATCACGTTATAATGCAACGATGCTGTTAATTGTAATGAGGTAGCTAGAAAATGAAGCTGATATTATACTTGATATCATAATGCACATTTAAAATATCCCATGTACATATTTCTGATAACACATTTAGAAACTAATATAACAAAATAGAGCAAGTGTAGTGAACAATGATGTGGCAGGTATAGTGGATAATGAAGAAAATATTAAAAAGAATTCTCTATCAGGAAAGTTTGAAAAAATGGGGAACATTTAGCCTGATCAATAAAACATTTATAGGGGATGCAAAAGTTGTTTTTAAACTCCTAAAAGTATGGTGTTTGAAAAAGGGATTAAATTTATTTTTTGAGACTCCAAGTGAAAGAACAAGATTCATTGCATAAAAGTTTCAGATTATTTTGCAGCATAAGAAAACACATTTACTTATAAAAAGGGATGTTCAAAGTAGGGGCTGGGTGTCCCAGTAGAGTTTGAGAAGTAGTTTGACGAGTTAGATGGATTTCAAGATTATCTAGACTTGCCCATTTATCTCACAAGTTATTCTTCAATCTGATAGAATAGACAAACATGTTCAAAATGAGCAATGCAAAATATTAAAATATAAATCTCAGTTCAACTGAAAAATATGAACTGAACACTGCAATGTTGTAAATTAGACTGGATAATAAGAATATTTATTTTCACTAGCAGTATATATGCATTTAAAAAATAGTAACTTTCTGTCAAAACAGAGTAACTTTTACATAGCTTTATGATAGATAGCACTTTGACACTAAAAAAAAAAAAAAAACAAACCTATTTCTGGGAACCTAAAACTACAAATGTGCTTTAATTAGCCACAAAGCCACTCCTTTATATTTCATGTAGAAAAAATGATACCTCCATCAGATATGAAAACAAAAACTAAGAAGAAAATAATTTTAATAGAACAGTTGATTAGAGTAACAAATATCTACTCTGCTCAGGAAGTTACTAAATGAAAGCCAGGGAAGCTTAGGTCCTTTCATTTTGCTCAACATGTGGTGTAGACACTTCCTCCCCATCACCTCAATCCCATCTGCAGCATTATGTTAGACCAGGCAGCAAGACTAGAATTATTGAGTGGTTTTGTGTTTGAGATTCTGGTTGTTTCACTAAATGCCTTTTTAATGAATACCTTAATGCACTTCTTAATCTATAGTTTCTCCATTTTTATTTATTTTTCTCCCTAGAGATTAATATTTAGGTAAAAATAGAGATTAATATTTAGGTAAAAAGTAATAATTCTTTTTAACTGCCAGGTTTCATTTTTAGTTCTTTTATTTATCTATTACTCTTTTAAAATAACTATTCTTGGATTGTTAAAGCAAGATTCTTAGAGTCAACATTCCTGTACAATGATGACTTATTAGAGGAAGCAATTGCATACAAATATACTACCACATTAAAGCAGGTATGAATTTTGAAATGGGTTTTACTTATGTCAGGAATACAATGCAAATGCAAATATTCCCCTGTGTAAAATAACAGCAAATGAAAGGAAATGAACATAAACTACTGATTCAACTGATTGCAATCAATGCTAGTAAGGATGTAGAAATAGATGGTTTAGAAATTTTCAAGGTTACAGATACTAATCCACTTCTTGAGTTATTTAATATGTCTTCAGTAGAATCACATGCTGATGGATCTTTATTTATATCCAATAATTAATGTCTTGCTTACATATTTTATTCATTCACTAATTGTGAAAAAAGTTAGAAGACTAGCAAAATAATTTTTAAACCTCTCATTTTTATTTAATTGTTGTCTTCTGTTTTATTTCTACAGCCCTCCTCTCACTTATTAAAAATTGAAGTTGATGTCTGAAAATTAGTGGAATAACATACTTTTGGCAAATTCAATTAATAGATTATTGTGTTCTTTAAAAAATCCATCTATACTACATTTTTTTATAATCACAGTATTAATAAGAAAAGATAATTTATTTGGGGTGGTATAATTATTATTGATTTACTTTCACTTTTAAATATACTTTCAGTGTAACACAGTGCTGTAGTGCTACTACTTTATCAGGTTTACAGTCATTTTTGCAAAATGATTTTGATCTTAGTACTGTTCAAATAAAGTGGATTGATAATCAATGAAATAAAATTCTATACAAATGGTTTTGATCTATATACATTGGTTTAAGTATTTTTCCTAATGGCACATGCTCAAGGAGAATATTCTAAAGCCCATGTTTCATTTTTTAAAACTGTACATTATGAAAGTAAAAGAAACTGTGATATATTTATGTTGTGCATAACTTCATACTGAGTTGTAAATATTGCTTGCATCTGGCTTCAGAATTCCTTACTTAATTATATTAGATACGTTCTTAATGATGTATACCCAGTTATGAATGCCACAAACACTAAAAGATAACAAAAAAGTTTTCCTTATCTAGTAAGTATTAGCAGATGTGTTTTTGCAAATGTGACCAAATTAAACCAGAATAATATTTAAACAATTGAAGATGATGAGAAAGGATAGGAAAATTATATTATTTCTACCACTTAAAAATTTGACTGCATTTGCTTAACATATTTGAGTAATTGACAATTTAAGATTTGTATACATTTTCCTATTTCTGGGAGCATTCATTAAAATATGGCTTCATTTTTCAGTGGGACATAGTTTACTTTTCTTACAACATGTTCCAAATCACAATTGTATATTACTACCTGGGCTCCAATAACATCAAATTTACCTTACTTTCACCAAATATAGGTAGTGGGATAAATTTCTAAAATATTACTAGAAATGCTTTCCCTCTTGCATTTTATTTATCTCTAAAAATGCAGTTTATGTCAGTGTTATAGGACCCTGTACAAAGGAAATGAAGAAATCTGAGTGGGCTGGAATCTGGTCCCTACCCTACTCACCAAGCCACTCACCAATCCTGTGCTGTGGCCGCAATGACTGGGAGGAAGGGAATTTTTCCTTGCTAAAAGCTAAGGAATATCACTAATATTTATTCATATATATATGACTACATGAACTTTTAAATTAATTCTAAGTAACAATTGGCTATTAGAAATTAAGCAGCAAATGCACAGACCTTATTTTCTCAGAATAATAAAAGTTTTCACTTTTGGTAATGTATTTATTCATCTAAATGATAGATACTACGATGTTTAAAAACTGAAATAAATGTAATAGTGGCCTTCCATTTCCTGACATATGTAACTAAAACTATTAAGAAATTAAAACCTTCACTGTTTTATTAAAAAAAAAAAAAAAAGCTAGTGTCCCATTGCCAAGCAATGTACATAGAAGGCCAGTCTACCCAGATGATGTGTGGTTTCTACTGCATCCACCCAGAGGTGATGTCTTTTTCTGAGTCATACAAGTTTGAAGTATAGATCATGGTTATCACAGACTCTTCCAGTGATTCAGCATAGTGCATAGACAAAGGAAAAGAAGGAAGGCACACAGAAATCCAGAGAGAAGTAAGAAGTCAAATTATTTGATTTTGGATTCAAAAACAATCTTTGAAAGTCAAGAAAGATACTACAGCTTTGAGAGGAAATGCTTTGATTTACAAGAACATACTTCTTTTGAGTTTCAAAAGGCTAAGACCTGAAAGATATAAAAAGAGATAGAAAACAGTAGATGGAAAGCTGAACTTACCCAGAAAAGAGGTAAATGTTCTCATGTTGAGAGAGAAAGGACTATTTGAAGGGAAGAATAAAACTTAGACAATGGCAGGGCCTTGATAAGGGAGCTCTAATTTTCTCTTCCCTCCAGGCTCAAGTTTTCAGAGAGGATAGAAAATGGAATCCTCAAATTTGGGATCCTAAAAAGAATGAAACTTGTTTTTTGACTTCCAGAACAAGTCTAGGGTTCATGACAAGCCTTACAGAGTTCCCAGGACTCAAATGGAGTACAACAGCTATAGAGTTGACATGGGGATAATGTACCTAATCAGAGGTGGATAGAAATAGAACATGCTGCTTTCCTGTAGCTCCCAAACAGCTCTGCAGACTATGAAAAAAAATATTTTTGTGGCTCTGAGAAAGAAATCAAAAGGGAACAAAGAGATCTGGTGACATGAAGAGGTTGGGTAGACTAAGGAAAAGGTAGTAACCTACAAGGACCTAATAAATGGATCTCAGGCCAACTGATGCAAATAGCTCCAGCAATTCTAGCTAAGGTAACTCAGCAGGTGCTTCTCTGAACTACTACCTGGGCTCTCTTTCAGGTAAGAAAAATGGGGATGGACATAGGCAAACCTGTTTGATGGAAAAACTCTACATTGATAAAAACATTTCCTCTACTTGGGTTTATATGATCTTAATTTGGTTATGGATTTCAATAAAGACAGTTGCATTTTCTATATGGCCATGTTTATAGCCTATGAAAATTCATAGTCTACATCACATTATGTTTAAATGGCCATTAAAGTATGATTGCATTTTCAAAGTTCCATTTATTTACAATTTTGGGGGGACTTGGTTGTCACCACAGTTTATTCATTCATGATTGCAATTTGAAGGACCTTATGAATTATCCAGAGATATCTTTGCATCTAAGGTGAGAAAAATGATTTGAGACAGATGAAGTAACTTGCTCCATTTGTGACTGAGCAGGGCCACAATTTAAACCTCTAGACTTTTCCCCAGTAATGCTTTTTCTAGGTTTGTTTTTCCACTCTCCCATGTACAGTAGTAGAGACCCATCTTAAGTTTCTATCAAATATTCCTACCTTAAAGTAACTATCAAGTAAACACATTGATAAAAATAAATCATTTGCCTGAAAACTAGAGTCTGTTTTGTTTATTAATATCAAATAAATGCAAAGGAATTAACCCATATTAATTTATATGTGGATATAATTACATGAATATTTATCTGTATACTGTGGATGTGTGAGTAGGAAATAGGTTTTGCAGGTTCAGAAATATTTATACCTGTTGATCAACTTTAGAAATATTTCTTTAAGGCTAGGTATTGGTTAAAAAGCAAATGATTCTAATCTTCAACAAATTACACTGTCACAGCAAATAGACCCAGATAAAGGAACTAAATTTAGTTATCACAGTGTCCCAATGTGTGAAATGAAACATAGCCTTAGGTATCATCACTGCATATGTTAGAAAATATAATCTTTTTTCTTGAATGTATTTGCGTAGTAAAATCATTTAATTATAATGTGTGAATGTGTATATAAAGACTTCAGTGAGAACACAAAGTCTCAGAAATTTCACTTAGAATAAGATTGTAGATAAAATACAAGGCATTTTTATGCTGGGTGTGAAAAAGCTGACTAAAATATTTACGTGTTAATATCTCATTGCAAAGATCACTGTTAGCTCATTGGCCTTAAATTATTCACTAAGTTCAATGGTTATTATTTTTGGCTGCTGCAGTCAGACCTTATAAATACATTTCTAAGGTCACACACTCTACTTTTCATCTAAATCTTTCTCCACCTTTCCTCTTTTAAAAGTGAACATTAAATGAAATTACCTGACATTCAACCTTAGTGAGTCAAACACTTTTTTTAACCACAAATGAAACTACAAGGATATTATTTTTTATATTATTTAAGAGTGATGAAGAAGCCAGGAATTATGGGATTTTAGTATCAACTTTAATAAATGTTATTTTTTTTAATGGCAAGCACAACAGTACATCTCTTGTTTAAGAACAAAAATTATATCAAAATAATTTCCAACTTTATTTTTGTTAATAGATTAGCCACAGTTATCTTAAATAGGTCATTTATCTTTCTTGTTAGCATCTTTGCACAACAGATATTTTTAAGAATTTTCCCTATGTGTTTTATCACATATTGACTTAGTTATGGCATGTAGTAGTCTGAAAAGTAGGAATCTCAAATCACTGTGGGGCTGGAAGGACCTTTTTATTTTTTACCACTCAAATTTCACTTTGCTTTGAATTCAAACACAGTAAAGGATACATTTTCTCATAGTGGGGGTGCAAGGACCTGCTGAGAACAGCCTGATTCAGATCAAAGAGTCAATGTAGAATTTAGACACAAGTGTCCCTTTTGTCTAAGAACAAGTTTGGGAACCCAGAAGATGAAACTACACTCTTGACCTGTGGTTGATCTTGTGAAGTCAGTTCCCATTATGCGTCGGTCAGGTTGCCTGTGATGTCAAGTAACCACACATTACCAACCACAAGTACCAGTGAACTATATTTCATTCTATATAATGTACAACATACTTTTCAACTCTTGGTATTTTGGGCATTCTCTCTGAGTCAAATGCTGTGTCATTTTCCTCTGCTTCCCCATGCCTCTAAATGTTTCTGCCTGATTGTGATGCACTTTCTTTCATGTCTAACTTTCCAGTGCATATCAGAACATGAATTTATAAGACAAATATTTGTGAAGGTCAACTAGGGAGTAAGCATTGTATTAACAATGCTTCTAAAGTCTCTCTGACCTAGAACTCGGCCCCCAAGCTTCCAGAAATGTCTGTTTGTCTGGTTCAACACCATTTCTCTTCTGAATGCATAGCTCTGCTGTACTGCTTCCAGCCAGACCTCACATTGACCTCTTCCCCTGTGTTCTCAACTCCCCATGGCCATTCTGTCAAACTTTTTTCTTGGCCCATGAATGTCCTTTCCATTTCCTCTTCAGTTCTCTAAGGAACACTATGACTCTGGCTGCCAAATGGATAGGATGCTTTTTAAGGCACAGCTTTGAAAAAATGACCACCTGGTGAATGACAATAACCAAATCTTAAAAGAAAATTCATTAGCGTGTTCTTGGGAAGCTTGGAGGAGAGCTACGTCTACGTCTATGCAAGGTAATAGTAGCAGAGCACCTGGAAGCAAAACAGGATTTTGATTGTTATTAAAAAAAATTAAAGCTGATCATCAAGATATGGTTCCCATTAGGAAAAAAAATGTATTATGAAAGAAAGAGCAATAGATGAAGAGATGGAGAGACAAGTCTCCATTAAATCCGAAACTCTAACTATAGGGTGACAAAAGAGGAAGAGCATCGGTGTTTGTTCATAGTTATGGAGTACCTACCATATGCTAGGCTCTATGTTGTGTCCTAGAGATACAGAATTAACAGTCAGAAAATGTAACCTTGAGTATAAGCAAATGTTTCTTTGAGTACTTGACCTTGAAGCTAAAATTTTGTCAATACACAGATACTTTGAAAAGCACTGCAGTGAATGGAGTGATGTTCTCTATCAGTAGATCTTTTACCTAGTCATTGATGGCATGAGTGGAGTATCCCTCAATAATATCTATCAGCATTCACTCTGATTTCATGATCACCAAACAACCACATAATTACTAATTATCTTCCAAAGTATCATAAAACTGGAAAGCAGACACTTTAGCCACAAAAATATCCTAGATACTGAAATTATATATTTATATAGTCAGTACTGCCTTACACGGAGAGATTTTTGTGACATTAGTTGGATAAGAACCTTAAACCTGTGATGCAGAGAAATATTCCAGGTAGAGACTCAGAACAACTGTCTAAGCATGCATTATGGCTCACACTCACACCCTGCATTCTCTAATTTAGCTATTGAAAACTTTGGTAGCATAGGGACTGAGTACTCCTTTGAGAGGCAAAAAGAGGAGGTGAACAGAGTAGACTCTGGAATCAGACCACCTGAGTTCTCATTCTTGTTTTACTACCTAAATGTGATATATTCCTAGGCAAGTTACTTGACCTTTCTTTGCTTCTGTTACCTCATCTGGGAATGTAAGTAAACTAATACCTGCTTCTTTGGGCTGCTGAAAAGATTAAGTGATGTAATATATGAGCTATATAAAAATATATTTTTATATAGCTCATATATTATAAAAATGTTTATAATAAATTTCAATTGTTGGCTTTATTGCAAATATTTGTTTACAAGTGTGGCTCCAACTTTCATTTAGCTAACTCTTGCTTATCCTTCAATATCTTAGCTCACATTGTAAATATACCATAGGAAAAAGAGTGAATAATACACACTTATATAGTTTAATAAATAATTTAACAGTAATACAACACCAATATAGACAACATTGAATATATACTTGACAAAGTGGTTGTACAAATTTATATCCCCACTAGCAATGTATGAGAACCCTTATTTATTCATGTTCTTATCAACAGTTTATAGAGTCCAAATTAAGGTTTTCAAAACAGGTGGGTGTATAATGCTAATATATTGCAGTTTTTATTTGCATTTCTCTGATTTCTAAAAATTAGATTTGAATGGCATTCTTAAAATTATTTATCATTCATAGTTCTTCAAGATTCATATTTGTGTCTTTTGACCAATATATTTTTGTTTTTTTTAAATTTAGTTTCCTATTGGTTGTTGGGAAATCTTTACATGTTCTAGATACTAATCTTTTGTTGAGTACTATAAAGAATATCTTCTAAGTAGTGGCTTCTCTTTTATTCTCTTCATCGTGCCTTTCAATTAGTTAAGAGATTAATATGTATAGATTTTATTTAGTCAATATACAGCATCAACCTTTTGCTTTATGGATTGGGATTTTTTGTATCTTTTTAAAAACATACTTCCTATCTTAATGTTATAAAGATCCTCTCATATATTCTATTGTACTAATTTCTACATAGATGTACTTAATATTTTGAAGATTTTTCTATGGTATGATACAGGGATCCAATTTCCTTTTTATTGGTTTATTTTTTCAAGAAGGACAAACAAGAATAACAAGCACCTGCCAGGCGTGGTGGTTCACACCTGTAATCCCAACCCTTTGGGAGGCTGAGACAGGCAGATTGTTTGAGTTCATGAGCTCGAGATCAACCTGGGCAACATGGTGAAACCCTGTCTGTACGAAAAGTACAAAACATTAGCTGGGAGTGGTGGCGTGTGCCTGTGGTCCCAGCTACTTGGGAGGCTGAGGAGGGAGGATCGTCTGAGCTCAGGAGGCAGAGTTTGCAGTGAGCTGAGAGTGCCACTGCACTCCAGCCTGGGCAACAGAGGTGGACTCTGTCTCAAAAAAAAAAAAAAAAAAAAAAAAAAAACCAGTAACAAGCATCGAAGCTCCTTTTACTGAATTCTTATTTAATACAATTATCTTTTCACCTATGATCTGAAATGTCAGTTTTATATATGTATGTGTGCATGTGAATGTGTGTTTGTATATATATACAGAGAGACACAGAGTGTGTATACATGTGTATATATATCTAGATATATATAGAGAGAGAGAGGGCAAGACTGAGAGTCATTTGTAGTGTCTCATTATTTTGATGGTCTAAATAATTGTGAATAATTTCCATTGTGATTTCTTCTTTGTTATTACTTATTAAGAATTGTATGTTTAAATTTCCAAATATTTAGAGTATTTTATTTTACTGATTTATAATTAAATTTTTCTGTAATGTAGGAATGTCAGCTTTGAAATTTGCTGAGACTTGCTCTGTGGACTATTCTGCAGTCAATGTTGATAAAGTACTCTGTTTTAAGAAATATATTCTCCATTTAAGTGCAGGGTTTATATGGGACTTTTGGATTAAGATTAATATTTCCAATATTAAAATCTTTCTTCTTTTGAGTTTAATATATTGAGTAGGAAGAGAGTTGCATGAAATTATATGCTCTGATAGTGAATTTTTCAAATTCTTTTTGTACATTTGTCACTTTTTTATATGATTTGAACCTATGTTATTGGGCACATACCAGTTTAGAATTGTTATGTCTTCTCAATGAATTCAAGCTTCCATTAATATATACTTCTACCCCTTTGTCATGCTGTTTTAGCTATAAAATATTTTGGTCTAATTGCTACACTAGTAATTGTATTAATATTAGCCTGGCCTTTATTTTACACACACTTCTTTCAGCCTGCCTCTTTTGTAAATTTATGTATTATAAACAAAATATAATCAAATATTTAAGACCAACCTGACAACCTTTAAAGTCAATATTTTATTTTAAAAAAATCATTGTCATTACTTTCTATTTTTTCCCCACTTAAAGTTTGGTGTTAGTCATTCACATTTATTTTCCTTACTAGATTTTCCCCTCTGTATTAGGTAGAAAGTTCGGCAATCTATTTCTATGTTCTTATGAATTTCCCTAGAAATTGTAAGGTAGTCGTTTTAATCAAATAAACCTTTACCCTCCTCTAAGGACTTTAATGTAATCTAATGGAATTTTCTGCTTTAGACTGTACTATTTCAAGATTTTTAGATCTCATTTTTAACTGAACAAGAAAATATCTAGTTATTATGTTACAACCAATATTTAAATTTCACAGCTTGTTTAACATTTATTTGCTTAGTATTTCCTCTTCCATCTGATACTTTCTGCACCCATTTTTTTCTTGAAATACATCATTGAGAAATTTTTATAACTAAGTTGATAATTATTAAGTTTATGTTTGTGTTTTTGAATTTTTCTTAAATATGGTTTTATTTTATATATAATTTTATATTGATACTTTTCTCTAAGGTCTGTGGAGAGATTGTCCCACTGCCAAATGGTTTCCATTGCTGCTATTGAGAAGTATTCTGTAAATTTACTTGTAACTTCTTTCTGGTCATCTCTTTATTCTTTCTTGACACTTCTAAGATTTTTCTCTTTTTTTGTCTTAAAGATTTCTGCAGTTTTACTACAAGGTATCCATGAATGAATTCCTTTGTCTTAATCATCTTGAATATTTTGCATACTGTATCTGTGATATCTTTTGTTAACATCTGGAAGTTATTAATGGTTATTTCTTCAAATAGTCTACTGTCTTTCCTCCTCCATTGACTCTACCATCTCCTCCAGAATGATGACGATGAGTATGTTAGTCCTTCTCGTTCTTAATTTCCCTTTGGTTATGTCCCAACACATTGTAACTCTTGATTTTCTTTTCAGCTGTCTGATCTGCAGCTGATCTTATTTTAAGACTTTTTTCAGTTATTAAATAACTGCTATTAAAATTGCATTTTCTATTCTAAAAGTTTGAAACCATTCCACTTCAAATCTACCTGGTCATTTTATATATTGCCATTTTTTGTTGTTCATTTTTGTGACTCCCATCTTATATTTTAAAATATTTATTTATTTATTTATTTATTTATTTTAGAGATGGGGTCTTGCTTTGATGCCCAGGTTGGTCTCAGAATACTGGGCTCAAGGGATCCTCTTGCCTCAGCCTCCTGAGCAGTGGGGACTTCAGGCATTCGCCACTAATCTCAGCTTCTACTTAGACATTATTTTTTCTATTATGTGTTAATTTTGGCATATGAAATCTTTAAGGGTATAACTACTATATCCTTACTGTGTGTTTGCTAATTTTTTAAATAAGCTTTATTTTTTAGAGCAGTTTTAGGTTCATAGCAAAATTGAGCAGAAGTACTGAGAATTCCCATACTCCCTCTGCCCCGTACAAATCCATAGCCTCCCTCATTATCAACATCCCCCACCTGAGTAGTACCTTTGTTACAACTGATGAACCTACATTGATACACGATTATCATCAAAAGTTCACAGTTTACATTAGGGTTCAAGCTCAGTATTGTAAATTCTACAGGTTTAGACAAATGTTTAATTACATGTTATAAATAGCATCATACAAAGTATTTTGACTGCCCCCAAATCCTCTGTTTTGCCTATTTAATAAAATCGTATAGGTAATACAACTATATACTTAGTTGTATATGGCACAATTTAAATTACTTTAACATATAGATTATTAGCCAATATAAGTTTAGGAACTCTATCTGTCTGTGTAGTTTTATTTATGTAAATTATAAAATGATATTTATTCTCTAACATTCATTTCACATGTTATTTCCATGAACTCTTTTCTGAAACTCTCTAAACTCCTTTAAACCCTTGGTATAAGAAATTTTAATAATTTTCTCCACCTGGACCCAGTTCTTAGTAATAATGCCTTAGCAGAACCCCCCAAAGAGATAGTCCACAAGATCATGTGATCTATCCCTTCATCACATTTGAGTGGATCACTCTGTTATGGACACATAGCATGAGCCTAGAAATCACATTCTATTTCTGAAAAAATAGAAATCTGGATGCAGAGAAATTCTGAAAAGTGCAAAGAAGGGAATTGTAATTATTCAGGAATAAATTGTCACACTTTTAAATTAAATTAACGTCTGTTCTATTTATTCACCATCATTTTCAAAAAAAGGAAAAAAAAGATTAAGAAAGTCTACTGATTAATCAATGTTAAAAGAAAATCCTTAGTGAAATTAAATTTAACATAGTTTAACTGAACAAAGAATGAATCACAAATTGAGCAGCCTCCCCAGCCAGAGCAGTCTCAGAGAGACTCCACCGCAGGCACGTAGTTGAAAAAGATTTATAGACAGAAAAAGGATAGTGACGTACAGAAAACAGAAGTGAGGTACAGAAACAGCCGGACAGGTTACAGCTCAGCATTTGCCTTAGTTGAACATGGTTTGAGTAGTTGGCCCCCTTTGATTGGCCAAAACTCAGTGATTGGCACAAGGGTAGGTTACAGTCTAGGTTATAGTTCACTATTTTCAGAGAAACTTAAAATATGTAAGGAGGCAACTTTAGACTAAACTTGATTTAACATCACGTAGGTCACAACAAGAACTTGCATCTAATCCCAGCTACACCATACACTGAACTTTAGACAAGTAATTTAACCCCTTTCCTTTGATTTACTCATAGGCATAAAGGGATAATAAATAACATTCTAACCACTGAATCGTGAGAACTAATTGCTTAAAACATGAAATGCTTGAAACAGGAACCAACATATAGTAAGCATTCAATAAATGTTAGGTATTTTGTTATTATTGGTATATGTATCAAGTGTCTAGCAGAAGACCTGGTCCGTAATTCATGGCCCCAAATTGTAAATAACTTTCTCTTCCCCTCTCAGAGCTAATTACCACTGTTGGTAAATGTTTATGAATCTATATATATATATATACGATTTTTTGTATCAATCTTTGATTTCCTGTATCTCCATTTACTTACTGTTTTTATTTAAAACTTTCCTATGAAAACCAGATGTAGCAGATTAACCAGACTAAAGAGAACATCTAACCATATGAATTTCATATGGATTCTACATATTCAACGTTCTATTCATGTAATTTCTAACATTTGTCTACATTAATAATGTAAACAATAATAATGTTTAACATATTATAGCTATATAACAGGTCTTTGTGGGTTAAATGACTATACTTCCTCTTAGATTATAAGCTTGAATATTTCTTTGAGAATTTTATGTGGCTTTTTTCACATTGGCAAAGTGATTGGAACTTTTCTTCTTAAAATACACCAGAGAACCATGGAGCAGATATGGACAAAGTGGAAATAATGCATTTAGTAGTAATTTAAACCAATTAAGCATATATTTTCTAACTGGGGCATAGTTTTCTGCAATTAGGTTATGCTAAAGCTCATATTAACAACTTTGTGGATCTACATATCTAGGATTCAAAATTTTATATGTCCATGAAAATAAAGGCTAAGATGGAAACACATCAATCCTAGATGATTTTCCTGTTGATAGGTTTTACTATACCTCCTAGCTATATGTTTACATTTTATTTCACTGCTCTTACATATATGTTAATACATACGTATTTTCAACACCATAAAATTACTTAACATTCTTTTTTTTTAATAAACTCCAGCTGAATACAGCAAAGCATACAAAGATTGAGTATTGTAGCTTTCTTTAAGAAGAATGCTAGAGTATACTAGAGTATATACCTCAGCCACATTCTTCATCACTGGCTGCAACTACTCTGTCTTGAGGCAGCATGGCCAGTCTCTCCATTAATCATGCCTGATCTGGATTCAAAATGTCACAGCAACAGCTGTAAAAGGAAAATTAAGATCACCACAGAAATAATATCATACAAATTTATGCAACTGCTAGTATGTTTTAATTCTTCAAAAAGTACAATAAGTAAACAAAAACATGAGTTTTCTATGTTTTGTTTTTGAGAAATGTAAAAGAATAATATCTAGCCTATGTTAAATATCTACTGTAAAACTTTAGTGGATCTTTATTCACTTACAGATAATAGGCCATCAAACCCTTTGAATCTAACTTACCGTTGAATTGTTGGTTGATACAAGAAACAAGAAAATAGAAGCTGAAACTTACATTTATATTGTTCAGGTAATTTGAATAAGATTTTCTCCTAGAATAAAGACAGGATTTCTACTAATCAAAATGTATTATCTACTCAGATTTGAAAGGTATGATTTTAGAATATGAATTCAAAAGCATAATTTGGAGAATTCTATGACTCAGCTCTAAGACACTTTGTTACACAGAAGCCATGGAGTGTCATTTTAAATGTGGAAGTGGTATGATAAAACTCTTACTAAGAATAAAGCTATCGCTGGACCCTGTTATCTCACAACCCCAAGGTACAATATGATAATGATATCACTTAACATCAGTGCTGAAGTAGGAAAAACAAAAGGGAAAAGCTGCAAGCATTTTAACTAGAAAGAACTCAAATTAAAATATTAATTTACTGATTAATATAACATTAGCTGACCTATTTTCTCCAGCTTGTTAAACAACAAAGACTTGTGAAGCTAAATAACTGCTTAGAAGATAAATGTTTTCAGAATTCCCAGGGAGATGTTTAGCTCCTTTTTAAACATCATTAAAGATATGCCTTGCATATATCAGGCAATTTTATGCTTTCTGTGCTGAAACATCCTGTAAATAATAGCATCCTGTAAATGCATTAATAACATTTACATTTATTAATGCATTCTAAAGAATTGGGATTTGCTTAGGGGATCCCCCTTTTTCCAAAACTATGACCAATAGATGTAAGGGTTTTTTTACACTTAGTGACTCATTGTAGAATTTATGAAAATTCAAACTCTTTCAAGAGAGTGAAACAGGTCACACTTGGAAATTTATTTTCTTAAACCTTTCATAATTTGAGATAATATTGATTTTAAAGATAAAAACCAGCAAGCTGCTGTCCACATACTCACAGCCCCACGACCTCAGAAGTTCAAGCTGGCCTTCAAAGAATTGTACTGAAAGCAAAGAGGGCTGGCTGGCTTTTGTGTTAAGAAAGTCAAGTTTCTACTACAATTCTGTTACTAATACCATGGACCGCTACACCATATTTTTCTTTAAAAAGTGAAAGTTTTTGAACAATATTTCTGTCTTTCTTGAGTTGCAAACTGCTAGCAATGTGGTCAGCCAAGACATAAAATAAAACTCACTTTGATTTGGTGCATTCTGATACATGGTCTAAAGAAAGAGGAATGGTTTTCTTGGGAGAATACAGAATTCAATGAAGTAATGTAAATAGTTAAATGGGGTGTAGTTAGTAAAACAGAGATCCTAAAGGTTTTGGTAAGGAGTTGAAGTAGGGTTACACAAGGGATAGACAGACAGATAGATTGTTGAGAGTAGTGAAAAGAAAAATTTTAAATAATCTTCTTAGCTCTTCAGAATAGTTTGTTGATGAATGACTCATTCTTAACGTAATTTAGAAAATAATGCTGACCTTTTGCTTAACATGGGTATTGAACCCTTATCTTTTAGCATAAGAATAATATGATTTGTTAAAATCCAGTTTCTACTATTAGGGGCTCTTCCAAAAATGTCTTCAAGGGTTAGTGGAGCCTCAGGGTCTACCTGTGAGTGTTAGCGACAGCATTAAAACATACGACCTACAGAGTTGCCAATTTTCTTAATTGCTTTCTTTTTAATTTGGTCTTTCTAAATTTTAGTTCTATAGTATATGTTTTGAAAATAACATTTTTGTTTTTCTCAGCTTCCAAAGCAGTTCGTTGCTTTCTAAGAAACTATTCCATTCAAAGTCTTTGTTCTTTTGGTTCAGCCTACAGAATATTCCTTGAGACCCTCTGAGATGCAGTTTTGTGTCAGTTGTTAAGCTGTTTGACTGGAACTTCCCCTCCTTTATTCTTTCTCTGGCTCTCTCTCTCTCACACACACACACACACACTCACAGAGATTCTTTGAAAATTGGTTAGAATTAGTACCTATTATTAAATACATCATCCCCAAACTACTGTATTAAAAAAACAATAACACATATAGTGGTACAGTGGTATGCTGGTAAATGTTTAACAACCAGTTCTCTGGGAATTATAAGAAAGCTCTGATATTTAATGTTAATGGTTTCCCTGGTGTAAGTACTTTCACCATGGCTCATCTCAAGCCACTGAGATAATCTCACTGAATGTGGATTTGGGACAAATTTGCACATTTGGCTCTTGTGAACTGGTAGAAGTAGAATGACTACTTTTTAACCCAGGCCTCTTCTGAAGACGTCTATGTAGCTGGTAACCTTAAAAAATATGTGAACATCTCCTTCCACAATCCTTCCCCACCAACAAAGATCAGGCTTTCTTATTTCATAATAAAAGGGATAGATGTCCCAAGCTTAGTTTCCATGAGTTATAACAGAAATCCACTGTGCATATAGTATTCATCTGGGCCACATCATGTTACCCATGTGGAACTTGAGGCAAGAAGAACCAATGCAAATATGTTGATGATCATGCTGACTTCAGTGCCATGAATAATAAAATATTTATTTCTTAGCCTGAAGTTTCATGTCTCTATCAGCATACATGAAACAGCTACAGGCTAACTTACTAGTCTATAAGCAAGATAAAATCAAATTTCAAACCCAACAAATATCCTGTATTGAAATTGATAGAAACACACATGTTCACATATATGCAAAAGTAGTATTTATATGTTGGCAATATATAGGAACTTATTTTCATTGATCAGAAATATTGGAATAGCATGAAATAGTTTAGATAAAAAAATCACTGTTAGGAAATTTCAACTTCTAATACTATACCGTGAATTTTTCACTATGAAGCATTCATTGACTATTTATATATCAAATTATTCCATTGGATTTTTTTTTACCTGCTGTTTTGAATTGTCATGATTTTGTTTTATAAAATGTAACATCTGCCAATACCGATGCACAGAATATTAGAATATTCAATTGTATGTCACAGTCTTAAGTCAAAATGAAAGTTTTAACAAAGTTTGAAGTACTCACTCTGTTATTATATGCAGACATATTTCTACTAGGTTTTGTGTTCCTATATGTAATTTCCAGAGTCATATTCTCAATACTGATAATCAGTTATTATAGATATTTTCTAGTTATAATAAATTCTGGATTTTCTTGATTCAAATATACACTTAAATGCAATAGAAAAAAGGAAGATTAAATTAAAATCAGTATCAGAAATGTAAACTTGCTTCTACTACACCCCAGGCTTCATCTGAATGCAGACTCCTAGGGACTACCAAAAAAAAAAAGAAAGAAAGCCCAAAAAACCATTTCTCCCTCTTTCCTTTTCCTCCACTTCTCTTTTTTCAGATTTCCTTTCTCAACAAATTATTATGTAACATATATATATTGTATACCATGAGTATATGCAATTTTAATTTATCAACTAAAATAATAAAACTGTAAAGGGTCAAAAATTAAAATGAAATTACTATGTAACAGATTTAAGGTTTGAGGTTTGGTTATCATTGTTTATCACATCATACTCTAGAGTGAATGAATAAATATTTGTTAAGTTTTCAATCAATATTACAATTCTGAAGATGTCTCTAAAGACATTAATATAATGTAGTGTGCAATACTAGGTTATATTTTAATGCAGTTTTAAACATCAAGATCTTGATAAAACAGTTCCAAGCAGACATTTAATATGCAATAAAATTTTGCACATATTAAATTCTAAATGCTACTTGATTAAGACTAACAAAAATTATTGTAATAAAGTAATGTTGATGACTGTGAAAACTCTTCATTTATCTCACATTACCAGAAGTAAATATAACTAATTATATTAAAATAATACAATTTAAAACTTATTAGCTATAACATATTAGAATTTTATCTAGTTTTCTTAATATTGTGTATTATCCTGATCAAAAGTAGTAATGTCATTTTAAATGGCATTATCCCAAACAAGGAACATGAAAGGAACCCCCCCAAAATTAAGAATTTTAAAGATAAATGTTGATCTATTTTTAACTCCTTGATGAACACACAGAAAATAAATTCTTCATTTTGTTTCATGGCTGACAACATCCTCCTCACTCACACTCAAATCCTACTTGAGCTCCATCCCAGTGCTATGAAAACATCTTATGGTATTCTAATAGGGCCATGCCCTGTACCCATTAGAGATAGAGAATGAAGAAATAGTGCCAAAAATGTGCCAAATAAAACTCTAATATTTATTTCAGTTACTTATACTGCATATGAAAAATGCTAGCTTTTAGTGTCCTCTTTATCAGGGTCTTTGTCCTAATACTCACTCTAAGGCTAATTCACTCTCTTTCTTTTACTCTTTCCAGCTCTATTATCTTCACACTCCCACATATTTTAATAGCAGTTAGCCTGATGGTTATCATATGCTGTCATAATCCACATGCAGGCTGGGATCTCCCATGGAAGGAATTTTTGTACCAAGACTTTAGGAATAAGCTATAGTAAGGATATGCCAGAAGCCAATTTTGAGGAATTCTTCAAAAAGTAATGTAATTCAGAAATTTAAGACTTTCCATCATTTGACCATTTACGTACTTAGGCATTGTCATGATACCTCTTTTACTCTGTAGAAAAACCTGCAAGTTTGATACTGTTAATCTCATTTTAGAGATGAAAGACTCTGGGATCAAGTTCACACAGTTAAAAGTCATAAAGTAAGAATTTACAAATACTGTAGGCTTTTTCTGTATGTATATATTTCATTATAATTTAACAAGGTTAAAAAGAGGGGTTATTAAATTTCCTAATTGTGCTTGTTTGTTTTTAGAAACAGATAAGTACCACTACAGGAGATTCATACTTAATTTTAACAAAACCACATATTGGATAATGAACATAAATATTTGGTGGAATAGCACAATGTTGAATGATATCACACCTTACTGTCCAAAAAGGTCATTATAATTTAGAAATATAGAATAAAAATGTTGTATATAAAAGTTTCTAGTATACAACTACCATACTTTAAACCTGTCAATTTTTGAAATACTGCATAGACATGGTGAATCATACTACATAGGAGAACAACATTTGAAGTAAGCTACAAACTGAGATAAATTTACCATTAAGCAAGAACATCTGTATGTTACATTTTTTACTTGCTCTTTAAATTTTCTGGATGATAACATTTATCTATTTTTACTTCATCTAGTTGTGATTTTATCCATGTATTCTTAGTTAAAATTCCAATATATGTTTTTATTTCATGTGTATTTTGGAATATAACGAGGAGAAGTCCTGTGTTTCATTAATATCCTATTTAAAGATGTAATCTGTATAGGTAGCTTTGTGTTGCTTTTCTGGAAGAAGATATGAAACATGTAAATCCAAGCTCACTATAGCTGCTAAAAAAGTTATGTTCTCTTTTTTTGTTTCAAAAGTAGAAAGACTTACAACATCTAGTTTTAGCAAACAGAATTCTTAACGGCACTCTATTTGAGACTATATGCTTTTATATCAAATTTTTCAAATATTACAAAACTGAAGATTTGAATCTACCTATTGCATATGGGCTTGTGAGGTTCATATTTTCCCACCAAACTTTTGATCTAAAATTAAAATAGGATCCATATAGCTCAGTGGATTTTTCACCTTTACAATAAATCCTAAAACTGGAGGAATAGCAACAGATGTGACGAGTTTTCATGGCAACTTCATTATAAAACCAAAGCAGGACAAAGTTCAGGGACATCAAGACGTATCACATAATAACTCAGGTGAAGAGTCTTAAGAGAACCAGCATATATTTAGATATATCTTCCTGACTTATCAATGAAACAATTTTTCATCAAGTTTTGTATAAAAATTAAATGGAGTTAATACACTTGGCTTATCAACAGAAAAGAAAGAGCTTGTGAAAAGGATAGTGAGCAAAAATCAAGATTTTCAGAACTTCTTTCTGTTATACAAGCTGGGATGCTCTCTTGAACATTGCTGACTTTCATTGTTACTTCTCCTCCTTCTGCTGCTCCATTTTCTTCTTACTTTCCCCCCTTTTAATGCCTATAGCTTTTTGCCAAAAAAGTTAGCTTTACAATAATAAAGTACTGCTTTGTTAAGTTCTACTCATCACTTGCCTACATTGCCCCTACCAACGTAACAATTTCATATAATTTTCCTATTAGATAGGTTAAAAGACTAAAATCCTAAATGTATTTTGAGATACATTTTAAAATCAACTTAAAAATGAATTTTGTGACATGTGAGAAGGAGCATTTGTGCATGTATTTTAAATATTACATTCTGGATATTTTGACATGGTGTTAGCACAAAGAATTTTCCCTTCAAAATCAACTTAGTTAAAAAGACAAACTGTTGTGCTCCTAGAATAATAATCCTTTTTTGTTACTATTCCCACATCCCCTTCTTCTCTTTCCTTCTCTCTCCTATGCCTCCTTCCATCTTCAGAAGTTCTAAGCATTTATTAAGTGACTATTACTATTATTATTATTATTTGAGATGAGGTCTCACTCTGTCATCTAGGCTGGAGTACAGAGGCACTATCATGGCTCACTGCAACCTCTACCTCTTAGGTTCAACAGATTCTCATACCTCAGCCTGCCAAGTAGCTGGGATTACAGGCGTGTGCCACCATGCCTGGTTAATATTTGTATTTTTAGTGGAGATGGGGTTTCACCATGTTGGCCAGGCTGGTCTCCAACTCCTGACTTCAGTGATCCACCAGCCTTGGCCTCCCAAAGTGCTGGGATTACAGGCCTGAGCCACTGCAGCCGGCCTAAGTGACTATTATTTGCCAGTTATTTTACTGGGTAATTTATATGTGACTATATATAGTCCATGCAATAATCCTCTGAAATTGCTATTGTAATCCTCATTTTAAAGTTGAGCCATATAAAGCTATAAGAAGTTGAGCCACTAAGAAATGGAGCTAGAATGTACCAAATGAAGAACAGATAAAATGGGGATAGGTAAAGGAGGTAAAACTGTCAAAATGTTATCATATCAAAGGCTTTCATAGACTTAAAGATAAGGACAACCAGATTTCTCTTGTGCTCAGCCCTAATGTAGTGTGTTTTAGTGTTGAATGTGCGCATGGTTGAACCCTGAGACATGTAGGGAAAGGTGCCCAGTATATTGTCTTGACATCCCAGAGAGCTATCTGAAACCTAATAAATGCAATAAAATGAACAGGGATAAAGACGAAAAGCATTTCTCCATAGCCTTAGGATCAACATCCATTACTTAACTAACATAGCAATAAATTCATCACCAATGGAATCTCAAAGCAGTGGAACAATATCAATCAGGTAACACTTCATACTTTTCAGCTAGAAAGGAGCTTACTTTTGTCTCATTTCATTTCTACTTTCCTTGGGTAAGAAAACTGAAGATTATGTAAATGAAATGAGCTGCCTATTGTATAAGTAACAATGTTGAAACGGATCCCTAATGTAGTATTCTGGACATTTTAACCCATCATTACCACCACCTTCAAGGCCACCCTTGAAGTATGGCCCACTCTTCAAGAAACTAAATTGCAAATAACAGATTAAAGCAGAATAGGAAACCCGATATGCTCAGACATTTCCAATGACAGGAAGTTAAGTTTTTAAAATCTAGAATTGTTTTCTGAACTGCAGCTCATATTAAAAAATAAAGTCAAAGTCAGTAATTTTGGTCTTAAAATCCAAATAAAAAATTATTTTTCTAAAAATAGCTAAATTGAGTCTGAACCCTGGAATCTAACCAACCAGGATCTAATGAAAATTTGACATGATTCATTGCTAACAATGAAAAAGGTAGCTAACCACTGATAAATAATACTTCAGAATAACATCTAAATTCTCAGAGGAATGCATGAGATATTCAACTGTATGAGTTGACCAGTGATGCTCCAGAACATATCCCTCAGAGGAGAGCATTATCATGGTAATCTGTCTGTATTATTTATATAGTTATTGGAATTTTGCTTCAAGACACTGGTTTTCAAAAAACAAACTGATTATTTAAAATAGTTTACTGAACATTATTCCACATTAATTTTTTTCACAAACTCAATGTTATATCAAAAAAGTGTATGTAAGTCAGTTTGATTCATGAAGGTTACATAAATTTCATGTAACCTTGAGCATGTATTTTTCAAAATAATGAGTTATGCTTACTGAAAAATGTGTCAGTTTTTTAAAAACAGATCTTTTTTTATCTTCTAAACTTCTAGAGGTTAGTACAACGGGAAAAAAATGACAGGAGAAGGCAAAAAAAAAGGTGTTATGTAGTTGTTTATATACAAATAATGAATGTCAATGATAAAACTGTTATTTAGACATTGTAGTGATCATGAAAAACCAAGGCCCATAATCTTTACTATATGATAGATTTTCAGTTTACAAGAAGATGCTTGGCTTGTAAGACAAGTTATTCCCAGGTGGAGAGCAATAATTCTGTGACGAATGTCAATGGTAGTTTAGTGGGAATAGCATTGAAACTATAAATTACTTTGGGCAGTATGGCCATCTTCACAATATTGATTCTTCCAATCCATGAGCATGGAATGTTTTTCCATTTGTTTGTGTCCTCTCTGAATTCCTTGGGCAGTGCTTTGTAGTTCTACTTGAAGAAGTCCTTCACTTCCTTTGTTAGCTGTACTCCTAGGTATTTTATTTTCTTTGTAGCAATTGTGAGTGGGAGTTCATTCATGACTTTTTAATAATTGCTGTTCTGACTGGCATGAGATGGTATCTTATTGTGGTTTTGATTTGCATTTCTCTAATAACCAATGGTATTGAGCTTTTTTTCATATGTTTGTTGGCCACATGTATATCTTCTTTTAGAAGTGTCTGTTCATGTCCTTTGTCTGCTTTTTAATGGGGTTGTTTGGTTTCTTTCTTGTAAATTTGCTTAAGTTCCTTGTAGATTCTAGAGAATAGACCTATGTCAGATGGATAGATTGTAAAAATTTTCTCTGATTCTGTAGGTTGTCTGTTCGCTCTGATGATAGTTTCTCTTGCTGTGCAGAAGCTCTTTAGTTTGATTAGATCCCATTTGTCAATTTTTGCTTTTGTTGCAAATTGCTTTTGGCGATTTCATCATAAAATCTTTGCCCATGCCTATGTCCAGAATGGTATTGCCTAGATTTTCTTCTAGGTTTTTTATAGTTTTGGGTTTTACATTTAAGTCTTTAAACCATCTTAAGTTAATTTTTATAAGGTGTAAAGAAAGGGTCCACTTTCAATTTCTGCATATGGATAGCCAGTTCCCCCGGTACCATTTATTAAATAGGGAATCCTTTCCCAATTGCTTGTTTTTGTCAGGTTTGTCGAAGATCAGATGAATGTAGATGTGTGGTTTTACTTCTGAGCTCTCTATTCTGTTCCATTGGTCTATGTGGCTGCTTTTGTACAAGTACCATGCTGTTTTGGTTATTGAAGCCTTGAGGTATAGTTTGAAGTCAGGTAGCATGATGCCTCCAGCTTTTTTCTTTTTGCTTAGGATTATCCTGATTATACAAGCTCTTTTTTGTGGTTCCATAAGAATTTTTAAATAGTTTTTTCTAATTCTGTGAAGAATGTCAATGGTAGTTTTATGAGAATAGCATTGAATCTGTAAATTTCTTTGGGCAGTGTGGCCATTTTCATGATATTTATTCCTCCTTTCCATGAGCATGGAATGTTTTTCCATCTGTTTGTGTCCCCTCTGATTTCCTTAAGCACTGGTTTGTATTTCTCCTTGAAGAGGTCCTTCACTTCCCTTGTTAGCTATATTCCTAGGTATTTTATTCTCTTTGTAGCAATTGTGAATGAGCTTTCATTCATGATTTGGCTCTCTGCTTCTCTGTTGTTGGTGTATAGAAATGCTTGTGATTTCTGTATACCGAATTTGTATCCTGAGACTTTGCTGAAGTTGCTTATCAGCTTAAGGGCTTTTGGGCTGAGATGATGGTGTTTTCTAGATATAGGATTATGTCATCTACAAACAAAGACAATTTGACTTTCTCTTTTCCCATTTGAATAACCTTTATTTCTTTCTCTTGCCTGATTGGTAGGCCATTTAATGCTGCCTCCATTTCAGAAGTGGTTATTAATCTATTCAGGGATTCAACTTTTTCCTGGTTCAGTCTTGGGAGGGTGTGTGTCCAGGAACTTATCCATTTCTTCCAGATTTTCTAGTTTATTTGCATAGAGGTTTTATAGTATTCTCTGATGGTTGGTTGTATTTCTGTGGGGTCAGTGGTGGTATCCCCCTTTTCATTTCTGACTGTGTTTATTTGAATCTTCTCTCTTTTCTTCTTTATTAGACTAGCTAATGGTGTATCTATTTTATTGATTTTTTTCAAAAAAAAAAGCTCCTGGATTTGTTGATTTTTTTTTTTAAGGGTTTTTTTCTGTGTGTCTCTATCTCCTTAAGTTCCGCTCTGAGCTTGGTTATTTCTTGTCTTCTGCTGGCTTTAGGGTTTGATTTAGTACCATAAATTTTCCTCTTAACACTGCTTCAGCTGCATTCCAGAGATTCTAGTACATTGTCTCTTTGTTCTCATTCGTTTCAAATAACTTCTTGATTTATGACTTAATTTCATTATTTACCCAGGAGCCATTCAGGAGCAGGTTGCTCAATTTCTATATAGTTGTGTGGTTTTGAGTGAGTTTCTTTTTCTTTCTTTCTTTCTTTCTTTTTTTTTTTTTTTTTTTTAATAGAGATGGAGTCTCACTCTGTCACCCAGGGTAGAGTACAGTGGTGCAATCTTGGCTCACTGCAACCTCCACCTCCCGGGTTCAAGCAATTCTCCTGCCTCAGCCTCCCGAGTAGCTGGGACTACAGGCACATGCCACCACACCTGGCTAATTTCTTTTTGTATTTTAGTAGAGACGGGGTTTCACCATGTTGCCCAGGCTGGTCTCAAACTCCTGAGCTCAGGCAATCCGCCTGCCTTGGCCTCCCAAAGTGCCAGGATTACAGGCATGAGCCACCACACCCGACTTTGAGTGGGTTTCTTAATCTTGAATTCTAATTTGATTGCACTGTGATCTGAGGGACTGTTATGATTTCAGTACTTTTGCATTTGATGAGGAGTGTTTTACTTCCAATTATGTGATCAATTTTAGACTAGGTGCCATGTTATGATGAGAAGAATGTGTATTCTGTTGTTTGGGGGTGGACAGTACTGTAAATATCTATCAGATACACTTGATCCAGAGCTGATTTCAAGTCCTGAATGTCTCTGTTAATTTTCCGTCTCAATGATCTGTCTAATATTGACAGTGGGGTATAAAAGTAACCCCTATTATTCTGTGGGGGTCTACATCTCTTTGTAGGTCTTTACAAACTTGTTTTATAAATCTGGTGCTCCTGTATTGGGTGCAGAAATATTTTAAATAGCTCTTCTTGTTGAATTGAACCCTTTACCATTATGTCATGCCCCTCTTTGTCTTTTTTGACCTTTGCTGGTTTAAAGTTCATTTGGTCAGAAACTAGGATTGCAACCCCTACTTTTTTCTGCTTTCCATTTGCTTGGAAAATTTTCCTTCATCCCTTTATTTGAGCCTATTTGTGTCTTTGCACATGAGATGGGTCTCTTGAATACAGCGCACCAATGAACATTGTCTTTTTACCCAGCTTTCCATTCTCTCTTTTAATTGGGGCATTTAACCCATTACATTTAAGGTTAATATTATTATGTGTGGACTTGATCTTATCATTGTGATTCTAGCTGGTTAATTTTGCAGACTTGTTATTGTAGTTGCTTCATAGTGTCATTGGTCTGTGTAATTCAGTGTGTTTTGTAGTAGGTGATAACAGTTTTTCCTTTCTGTGTTTAGGCTTCCTCCAGGAGCTCTTTCAAGGCAGGTCTGCTGGTGACGAAATCCCTCAGGACTGGCTTGTCTGAAAGGAATTTTATTTTTCCTTCACTTATGAAGCTTAGTTCATCTGGATATGAAATTCTAGGCTGGAATTTCTTTTCTTTGAGAATGTTGAATATTGGCCCTCAATCTCTTCTGGCTTGTATGGCTTCCACTGAGAGATCCACTGTGACCTGACCTTTCTCTCTGGCTGCCCTTAACGTTATTACCTTCATTTCAACCTTTGAGAATATGACAATTATGTGTCTTGGTGTTGATCTTCTCATGAAGTATCTCTGGATTTCCTGAATTTGAATTTTGTCCTGTCTTGCTTGGTTGAGGAAGTTCTCCTGGATGATACACTGAAGTATGTTTTCTAACTTGCTTCCATTCTCTCCATCTCTTTCATGTACCCTGATCAGTTGTAGTTTTGGTCTTTTTACATAATCCCATATTCCAGAGATTTTGTTCATACATTTTCATTCTCTTTTCTCTATTCTTATCTGCCTGTCTTATTTTAGAAAGATAGTCTTCAAGCTCAGATGTTCTTTCTTCCACTTGGTCTATTCTGCTATCAATACTTGTGATTGCATTGTGAAGTTCTTCTGTTGTGTTTTTCACCTCTATAAGGTCATTTATGTTCCTCTCTAAACTGGCTATTCTGGTTATCAGCTTCTGTTATGTTTTATCATGGTTCTTCACTTCTTTGCACTGGGTCAGAACATGGTGTTAGCTTGGTGTTTATTTTTCCTTCCTTTTACTTTAACCTCTTTGTGTCTTTATATTTCATTTTTTTTCTTTTTAAGCATCCTATTTTTGGGTGTTGCTTCTTTATTCTATCTGACAGTCTCTATATTTTAATTTTGAGAATTTAGACCATTTACATTTCATGTGATTACTGATATGGTTAGGGTTAAATCTGTCAACTTGCTATTTGTTTTCTATTTTTTGGCCTGTTCTTCCTGTTTTCCTCTCTTTCTGCTTAGTTAGAATTTATTGGGTTAATTTATTGTTAATTTTCTCCCTATGTTTGCTTGTTAGCTAAAGCTTCTTACTTTGTTATCTTAGCGATTATTTTAGAATTTGTAGCACGCATCTTTACCTTATTACAGTCTGCTTTCAAGCAATATTATGTATGATATAAGCCCCTTAAAATGACATTATTTTTTCTCCTTTCCTAGTTTTTGCATTGTCATACATTTTACTTCGACATGTTATAAACCCCATACCACATTGTCTTTATTTTTTTACAAGCAGCCAGTTATCTACTAAGAAATGTATATATTTTTTAAGTATCATATTTTTTCCCATGTGATTACCATTTTTATGTTCTTCATTCCTTTTATTGATCTATGTGTCAATTTTCTTCCTGCTTGAAGGACTTCCATTTATATTTTATATAATGCATTTCTGCTATTTATGAATTCTTTCAGTTTTTGTGTATCTGATAAATACTTTATCTTTGTATTTAAAGATATTATTGAGAGGGTAACAAATTGTAGTTTCACAACCCCTTTTTTTTTCTTTTTTAGTACTTTAAAAATGTTGCTCCACTGTCTTCTCACTTGCATTACCTTGATGAGAAATTTGTTCCTCTCTATATAATGCGTCTTATTACACACATCACTCTGGCTGCTTTTATGATTTCTCTCTTTAATGCTTGTTTTATACAATTTGATAATGACTTCTTTTCCTGTACTTTTCTTCATATTTCTTATGATTGAGGTTCATTGAGCTTTTCAATCCGTGTGTTTGTAGGTTTTATCAAAATTGGAAAATTTTCAGCAATTATCATTTCAAATACTTTTCTGTTGCCTTTTGATCTTCTGTCTTCCAACGACTCCAAATACCATATCAAGCCACATAAAACTTTCCTGCAGCTTACTGATGCTCTCTTGATGTGTTTCATTTTGGATAGTTTCTATCATAATGTCTTTTCATTGTGTGTCATATTTTCTTACTTCTTTGCATGCCCCTTGATGTTATATATAACAACCATGGCAAATTTTACCTTGTTATTAATAGCTGCTGGATAGTTTTGAACTTCTAAAAAAATAATTGATCCATTTTGTAAGACATAGTTACGTTACTTGGAAATAATTTGATCCTTTAGTGCCTTGTTTTTAAGATTTTTTAGAAGATGAATCAGAGCATTAATCCATGGCTACTTTATTTCCCACTACTGAGGGACTCTTTTGGTTCCTTATCCAATGCTTCATGAATTATGCTTTTTCGTGTGGCTAATGAGAAAAGCTGTTGTTTTCAGCCTTGTATAAACTCCTAGTGTTGTTCTGTCTAATCCTTTGAGTGATTCTTTACCCAGCCTTTCATACATATATGCCCTGATCAAGGGGCCTTTTCCAAATCCCTGGGATTCTTTCTATATGCATTTCTGTCCTCTCTGGTACTCTGTCCTGTGAACGTTAGCTATCTTTGCTGAACTTTTAGCATCATCAGTTCAACTCAGAGAGTCCACCAGACTCTGTCTGGATCCCCCTCTTTGTCAGAAAACTCTCTGAGGATATTAAGCTGGGACACCCCCATTTGTGTCCTTTATTTCAGGGATCATTTTTCTTAATCATCTGATGTTCAATTCCTTAAAAACTATTTTTAAAATGTATTTTGTCCTATATTACAGATGTTTCAGAAAGGAGTATTAATCCAGGTCCTGTTATTCTATCTTTGCCATAAGTATATAGCCCCACATGTTTACAGTTTATATTTTCCATGAGTGTCTTATTGGATAGCCAGGGTTGAACCACTGTTTCAGATGTCCAACAGTGAGTTTTCATGGACTGGGATAATTTATATAGTTAATTAAATGAACCTGTGCTTTATGAGATTAAATAAAAGAGGCTATATAAAGTTCCTGATGCACACTTAAAACTCAATAGCTAGTATTAACCTTTTGTCTTCTTCAGTGTGTCCTTGAATTTAAAAAGACATTGTTTTATAATGGAAACAGACATAAACAGGACTTGAATAACCTGAATTCTGGTCATTGGTTTCCAGCCTATCAGTATTGGTGAGCCGTTTAAACCCCTGAAGTCTTGTTCTTCTAATCCTCTCAACGATGGCAGAAACATTTTTCCTTTATATCTTATGGAATTGTTGGCAAGATTAAGATATCAAAGGTGAAAGTTCTTTTGTAAATTGAAAAGAATTACATATATGTGATAATACTCTCAAATCTTGCCTGGCGATTTTTTGTTTGGTTCAGTTTTAAATTATACTTCACTATGTGTTCTATTTTTCCCAAATGGGCCATTTGTACATAGAAAGCCTTTGAAGAAAGGCCCTTAAAGATAAATCTTTTGACAGATTTTTAAAACTTTACTTAACACAGAAAATTTTCCAAGCATCTTTGTAAGGTTAATAAAGAAATGTATTTTTAAAAATAACCTAGAAAGTACAAAAACACATAAAAAATTTAAAATAATGCCCTTATGTTAATTTATAAAAATTGATATTGTCACCCTATTACTATAAAAATAAAAAATAGGTTTCTATATTATGCATATGGATTCAAGATATGTTGAGATATTTAAATTCATTATTCCAATGGGACTCAATAATGTTTATGTAAGGTAGAAGTACTCTGTGTTTTGTGGTGATCAAGACAGTTATGGTTCAAGAGACTTAATTCTGGTTCTAGAATTATAATCACCCAACCACAAGAACAAATGCTTATTTAAGGTACAGTCCCACTTGTATTCAAAATGCTTCACAGATAACTATAGCTAGACTAAATTGCTGTGTAAATACCAGATGCAGATCTGCAGGTACAGCACTCCTTAAGACCATCTATCAGAAATGTTAAATGTCATAGTGCATAATTTATCAATGCTAATAGCCCTCGGCACAGATCTGAGGGAATTAACCTATACAGTCAAACTATTTATCACATCACAATATATAAAATGTACTTTTAATTAATAAATGGACAATCTATTGCCTTCATGGATGCAGCTGATCAATCCTTTTTTATCTTCTGTCTACAGTTTGGGTCTTTTTAATGGGTTTTAATGGGTTTTTCTGTACACTTGCACAGCCGAGTTTATGCACTTACTTCCTGGAACAGTTTCTGTACTTTGTGGTATAATCTCACAACCTCTTTGGTATTTTTCCATGGCAGTATCAGTATGAAAATAATCATGCTTCTTGGTATTTTAAAATGGCATTCATTACTCTTGAGCTGACCTCTCTGGCACTAGCCTATCTGAAAGTCATAAAATTAGTATAATGCAGTTCCCATCAATACACTAAGTCTTTAAGGACCTGAGTTAATAGTTTACATGAGCAAAGATTGTTAAAAGTACAGTGATTCACTACACTCATGAAAAGTGAAGCAAACAGCTACCATTGGAAAACAGTTTTATACAGATGTTAACAAAACATCTAAGTTATTACTTAATCTATTAAGGCAACTAATGAATTTAATTGTCTAGTTACATTTGGCATCAAATCAACTTTTAAAAATTTGATGGTACAGAATGCTTCTTCCAGATTTACAAACAGGATGTATTTTATGGGAATTTGATTGAAAAAATTAAAGATCATAAAATAAACTATTTTGAAGTTATTGATGGTTTCAGCACTTTATACTTAGTCAATCAAAAATATTTCTACCTCAAATTTTAAAAAGAATTAAGATTAATGAAAGCAATGAGTTAAAATGCATGAGGACACTATGAGTGTTCTATTTTTATTGTTCAGTATTCCTAATATTTTCTAAAACGTGTTGTTTTGATTCAGGATTTTACACTTCTGGAAAAATTATTTTAAACTTTTCCTCTTATGCATAACATGGGTTTTAGTAAAAGACTGAATAATTAAAAGGCAAAAATATTTTATTCATAAATAATTATATTATTATAATCACTTGGTTTCATAAGGAGATTATTCCTTCTTATGGTGCCCTATCATGTCCTTAAACCTTAATATTCCAGTTTTCAAATCCAAATACCAAGGAAGACAGAACATCTTACAATGAGCTCCATTTTCCAGATTAATGCACCTGAGAAACATTTTTCCTTATTTAATATCCCTTACTCATTTCCTCTCTTGTTATAGGGATAGCACAGCTGTTTATCTGGCAATTATCTTTGAATCTATTAGTGAAAATGCCTAAATTAATCATAAAAAGACAAGTACATCACAGAGTGTGCTATGAATACAGGACCTCCTTGTATTCTTTCTGTCATTTTCACTTGTTCCATATGGCAGCATTTGTTTCTTGATACTGTAAACTGTAAGTTTGTTTCAGATAGAGAACTTATATAGATTTATTAGACTGTACTACTTAGTTCTAGTAAGAATACCGGTTACCCCCAGCAATTCAAATGTTCTTAGTTATAGCTACAGAATAGTTCTGTGCAGTCAACAAAAAGATATCTGGGAATTGTGGGGGATGTGCATATTTGACTTAAATAACTCATCCAGAAGTTTGACAGATTCAATATTTGGATCAATGATTAGAAAATAGCTTTCATTTAATTTAATGAACATTTGCTTGTTGTTTTTTAAATATATATGCTATGGAAAATCTAAAGATAGGATGGTGACATGTAAACTGTCATTTAGAGAACTGAAATAAAAGGTGGAATATGGACTGTCATAGAATATAGGTAGATACACCAGGTTGTGCCCCTAATTCATTCATTTAATCAAAGAATATTAGAATCTACAAAATGAAATTTGTGTTTTTCAACTCGTACAAATATGGGCAAGATATGTTTTTTGATTTTCTTTTTTTTTTTTTTTTGCCCTCAGGAAGTTCAGTGTCTACTAGAGGCAACAGACATATAAAGATATAAATTATAATATAAGATTAAATGATATCATTGTGACAAGAAAGAAGTCTCATTTTGTAAGGGCACAAAATGAAAAACTCTTATTAATGCCAGAACTAACTTCATAGATAAATAACAGTAAATTTTCTAGTATAACAGATAAGGTCACACATAGATCAATGTAAAGGGAAAAACAAACAAAAAATAGAACATAAGAATTATTCTCCTCAAAGGAAAAGCCTAATGCTTTTCCCAGCAATCAGAGAAAGGGAATAAAATAAGGTCTTCAGACATGGGGATGTGTTTAATCACAACTCACTAACAAAAATTGGTTAAGACAAAATGTCCTTCACAGTTGAGAATTCTTCTCTAGGCTCAGCCCTTTACTGATGTGAGCTGAGAAATGGTTATTACGTGTCTTGTATATTTAGGGATCCCTAATGTTACAAAGAAAGTGGAAGAAGTCCAGCCACTCATGTTTTTGCACACATTATTTTGATTAACTATCTTTGTTTCTCACATTTACTTTATAATTGTGTTTTTTCTGTGCAGGTCTGATTGATAAATTCAGTTGTGCCTGTATTGTTAGAGGTTAAGAGTGATGGAGAATAACATACAGATGGCAAAGTGGTTTTACTCACAATACAAAGAGTATTGCCTACCTAGAGCCCTGTGTTGAAAAGGACTCTGAGGACATGTGGCATAACCAATCTGCAATGAGTGAAAGAGGAGAGTAGCAGTGCAAGGGCCCCACATTTACTTTCTCTAGAAAAGAAACTGCGAGTAAAGATTTAAAAGTCAGGCAGACTCGGATTCCAACCTGGACTCTGTCACTTATTAGTTGTTCTTCTTTAAATAAATTGCTTAATCTCACAAAACCACTATTTCCTTTCCTGTGAAACAGAAAGAAAAAATCATTGCACCTACTCCATATATGCTTATAGTAATAATTAAATGAGATAATACAGAGAAAGTATTTACAACAGTACCTAGCACATATAATCACTCTATCAATATTAACTAGATTAAATGAAATATTGTTCCTAAAGTGTTAGCCTACTGTAAAGAAAAATTATTAATAGTCTTAGTATTATGTACAGAAATTAAAAAACAAACATCCTTCTCCCAAGGAAAAACTTTTAGGTATAGGTGTAGTGGTATGAGAGTAATTCACTCATTTATCCATTCATGCTATAAATACTTATTAAATACCTACTATATTATCTTTCTAAATACTGTGGGTGAAATTGTGGCCAAATTTTTGCCCTTGTGCTTCTATGCTCATAGAACCTTGGTCCAACAATTTTAACCGATTTACATATAATCATTTCCAGTGCAGAAAAACATAAGTAGCTGTTTATATATTATTCTGATATTATGGGCCTATCAATACCGTTGCACCAAAGGTATTTTAAAAGCAGTAATAAATGTCTTCAACATTTTGAAATTCACCTCCACAGTAATCAGTTCTATGCCAGAATGCCTGGACAAAGTGTTTTAATGTCTTCTAAGCTTTCTAATTCCCTAGAAGGACCTGACAAACCACACTGAACTGTTTCTGCAATTTAAGTAGCAATCAGAGAGATTTGCTGAAAGAGGTCTTGAGGAGGTTCAAAACTGAATCCAAACAAGGTCCTACATGTGTACATGGCTCTTGTTTTGGGAGGTAATTCTGAAGGCTGCTAGAGTTATAATTTCTAATGGCTTCAAAGTGTATTAATTCATCTAAACAGGAAGATTAAAGCTTTATTTTTTTCTCACCCCTACATGCAGCTGATAACCACCAGATGCATGAGTTTCTAAGAAACAGACTAATGATATAGAATGTAATTTTAAATTTAGCTTTATACCTAGTTTCTGAAGACAATACAATGGATCGCTAGATGATTCACTGTAAATCCACATTATTAAAAATTATTTTCATTTAATAGAAGATAGAATAGTTTAAACCACACAGATTTGCTACTAGCAACATAGCTGTTTTGATTTTCTCTAATTTGAAAAGGACTATTTCAGAAATAATTTGTACAGATATTGTTTCCCCACAACTGATGATATCCAGATATTGATATTAACTTTGTAAATTCTATTTATTAAAGAGTACTGTTTGAATTCTATCAAGAGAAAATATAGATTTCAAAATTTGTTATGCACTGTTTATAAAAGAATAAATTCAATTATTACAGAAGAAAATCAGGTACAAAGCAGAAAAGATTCATTTGAGTATGTTTCAAATAAAATTATAAATGCTTATATTATTAACTTGAAAGTGTGGATTAAGACTACTATAGATGAACCCTCCCTTGTAAATCAATATCAATTACAAATAATCACCATCAGACAACTAAACCAAAGTCTGCATTGCTGTAAAAAGGGTTTGCCCTAGTGACAGATCATTGCTACAACCTCTCACGCTATTGGGTGATGTTTACCATATGTCCCATGATTGATAGTCGGATTTAATGAGTTCTTACAAGCAATTAAATAATCAAGAGTTCCTGCTGTTACATGGCATAGCTTGATAGAACAGTGACAAATGAGAAAATATCTACAACCTAATCAAAGGGACATATTTCCTTGGGAACAAAATAATATTATCCACCAGTGCAATCAAAGGACAAAAGAACATAGAAAGGACACCAACAGAATGAGATAAATTATGTCCTCTTTTCATTATTCTGACTGCACAGTTTCCATTTATTGTGTCTTATTAAATCAGAAAGAAAATTAGGCTTGTTAAATATGTTTAACTTATCATATGTTGTTGGATGGTTCATATATATGTATACTTAATCCTTCAAGAGAAGACTGTTGTTGAAAATCACTAACAGTACAATGTATTACTCTTTGCCCTCCTAAGAAAAACATATCAAGAATAAAGACTAACATGCATGCCAAAAAGTGCAAGGCAGCCTTAGGTGGTTTTCCTCAGGCCTTCCATGTTAAATGTTATTTTACTGCCCCCCCTTGGTGTTCAACCCAGGTAAATGTAACACAATTTTGTTTTTGTCAGTTCATCTGTAAGTGTAGAGTTACAATAAAAAGATCCACTGTCTTTGAAGATTCTCCACTTTAGTATTAGTTTTCCACAGTAATTTCCTATAAATTTCAAATAAAATGTCTCTGATGCATATAATATTTCATGATACAATTGTATTCATTTCCCACATTGTTAGGAAAGTAGAGGATTATTGTTCTGTTAAATCCTGATGAAATATGAATTTTTATGTCTATTCATGATATCCCAGGTGGTCTACATTTTATGCTTCTCATGTTTGCTTTCTGACACTTAAGTAAATAAGTAAAATAATAAGAATAATGACAAATGTTTTTTAAAAACTACATGTTGGAAGGATACGTTTGCATATTTTATCTAAAAAAATCACATCACATGCACTGGATTGCCATCCATTTTAGCAGATTGAGACACAGCTTTTAAGAGAAGTCAAATAAAGCCTTATTTTGGCAAGAGGCAGAGTTGGAATTTGAATTCTTACACTTTTAATATAGCTCTATAGTAAAGACAAATATTCTGGAAGTAGATATGCCTGATGCTGAATCTGGCTCTGTCACCTACTAGCTGTTTGGCTTTGGGCAAATTATTTATACTTTCTGAGCCTCAGTTTCTTCAGCCAAAAAAGGAGATAATATGCAATAACTCATCCAATATATGTAGCAAATTACTTGGTCAGTGAATGTGACTATTAGTTATTAGCTTATTCAAATACATATTGGCCACTTATGGGCCTGAATATACATACAAGGCTGCTCCAGCCATCGAGGAATTTATAATTTAAATGAGAATGATGCATAATAAATAGCAGATTAGAATACAGACTACCAAGCTGTCTTCTTTGATTATTGTAGGCACAGTGCAATGTAGGCAAACAAATTAAAACAACACAAAAATTCAAGAAGAATGAATGAACAAATCTGAGTTGGACACAGGACAGTTAAGATGAGACCTGTTAAAAAAAAATAGATCTTAAAGAATCAATAACCACGAGTGTAGTAAAGAGTGAAGTTCATGTTGGTTCATGCAAAAGGAATCACAAAGACTTGAAGGTGAGTCAGAGTGTGGTAGATTCAGGGAACTGAATATCATTTAATTTGATTGCAGCTCAGAACAAGTCTCTGGGAATAGTGGATGAATGAGATAAATCATTAAGCAGAAAGCAAGTCATGTAAAGACAGGCCGAAACGTTTGCAGGTTTGCTTTTCTTCCTTAAGGCCATGGGGAACAATTGAAGAATGTTTAGAATTGGAGTAAGAAGGGATCCTAGGCCAGGTGAAGTGGCTCATACCCGTAATCAAAGCACTTTGGGAGGCCAAGGGAGGGGGATAGGTTGAGGCCATGAGTTCCAGGCAATCCTGGGCAGCGTACCATGACCCCATCTCTAAAAAATAAATTAACACACACACACACACACACACACACACACACACAAACGAAATAATTAGCTGGGCATGGTAGCTCCCACCTATAGTCCCAGCTACTCAGGAGTCTGAGGCAAGAGGATTACTTGAACCCGGCAGTTCAATATTGTAGTGAGCTGTGATCATGTCACTGCATTCCAGCCTGGGCAAGAGAGCGAGTCCCTCAAAAATGGAAAAGAAAGAAGGATGCTAAAAGAAAATCATTCAATTAGAAGTCTCTGGCAGTAATCCCAGCTGGACGTGATGGTGACTCACATAGGCTGTGGTAATGAGGGTGGAAGGAACTAAACAGATTCTAGAAATTTTAAAAAATTATCCTCCCAACTACATGAAGACTGGATGGGGCTGGTGTAGACTGATGATGTGTTAAGAAATACAAGAGAAACAAATCTTCAGGGAAGGGAGACAGTATGTTAAACCTAAAAAAAGCTGAATTCCTAGTAAACATCCATGCAACAATAGGCAGTGGGCAATTAGATATATAGGTCTGCAACTCCATAAAGAGATCTGAACAGAAGATACATGTTGCAGGCATGAGCATTTAGATGTCAACTGACAATATGAGTAGATGAGATCATCAGAAAGTAAATGTGAGAAGAAAAGATGGCTAAGGGTAGTAGCCCAAGCAATATTTAAGTGATATATAAAGGAAAAGTGGTATGAAGAATACAAGCAGTCACAGAGAGAAGGGCAGAGACAATAAAGATTGTTTTCCTAGAAGTCAGGGCAATAATGAATTTCAAAAACAACATGTTCAACACCCTCATAAAGGAGCAGAAGTGACAGGGAAGATAATATTCTACAATGAACAGTATTATAGCACCTGTTATTAACCACTTCAGATTCTTTTGTCCTAAACTGTCTGTTGGGCATTTGGCCATTTGTATTCTTATCAGCCATTAGGAATAGCCCATTTCTCCATGAGCTTTCTGTGGCACAAAGAACAGTAGTCCTGGGGCCTGGAGTTTCCTTACTGACAACAGCACAGGGTCACTGAAACCTTTGGTGCTCTCATGTGCACAATTAGGGAGTGTAGAGGAACTTAATTCCCTGTGGGCTCACTTTGACCAGTGGCAGAAAGGAGCCGATGATTATATTATTTTTCTTTCCTCTGCTTTTTTCTTGACTTCCCTGAAAATTAGTCATGTATGAGACCTCTCAGAAGATGGTGTCAGGAGACTGAGAATTTGTGCTTGATATCCACATGGTGGTCAGGATGAAAACATATTCTCTTACTTGCTCTCACGTTTTGGGCAACATTTACTTTTTCCCCCCTTTTCTCCTCCTGCGGCAGCATTCTGGCATTCCATAATGAAGGAGTAACACTTTCTCTTGCTTCAGGCTCTGCTTTCTGAGGAAACCAGGCTAAGACAAGTATATATACAGTTGTAGTGAAAAAGTGTAGGTCTTTCCTTTGATTTGATACCAAAAAAATAATATTTTCTTCTTAGCTTAACATCTAGGAACCTATAGTTAAGAACATAGTTTGAAATGACAGAAGTAATACAAACTGTCATTAGAAAAAAATTACAAAAATATGTGAGTAAATTGAAAAACAAAACCAAAAAAGGACTAATGTCACAATTCAAGGGAATTCAAAGTAAAGACTCAGTTTTCTGGATATGACAGGGAAGAAAAATAGGAATGAATTAGGAGACCATTTGAGAATATTAAGCCTAAATTTTCCTCAGGAATTAAAATTAGATAATATAGTCTAAAATATATAAAAGATAGACTTCATTGTCTATCTTTATGCTAATGGTCCTCAAAGTGTGGCAGCCAGATGTTCAGTATCAGCATCATTTGGAAAACTGATAAAAAAGTAAATTCTTAGATTTCTACTCCAAACCTACTGAATAACAAGTTCTAGGAGTATAGCCCAGTAATCTGTGTTTTAAAAAGCCCTCTAGGGGATTCTTACACATAAAGATTAGAACCACTGCTTTTTATATCATGATCTGTTTCATTTAGGGCAAGACAAACTAAATTAAACATTAATGGGCTACCTCCTCCATGAAGCATTCTCTGGTTTCCCAAAATTGAAATAACCTTTCCTGCCTCTGAATTCCCAGAGCTCTTATTTATTCATCTTTTTTGCATCATTAAAATAAAACAAATTTTGGAACAATTTGATACACTATACATGACACATTTGAGTAGTCATTGTGAATTCTAACCTATCAGTTTCCCAAAAGAATCTAGGTAACTAAAGACATCTGATGTGGTTTGGCTGTGTCTCCACCCAAATCTCATCTTGGATTGTATCTCCCATAATCCCCATGTGTTGTGGAAGGGACCCAGTCAGAAGTAATTGAATCATGGGGTACAGGTTTTTCCTGTGCTGTTCTCGTGGTAGAAAGTCTCACGAGATCTGATGGTTTTATAAAGGACAGTTCCCCTGCACATGCTCTCTTGTCTGCCACCATGTAAGACATGGCTTTCCTCCTCCTTTGCCTTATGCCATGAATGTAAGGCCTTCCTAGCCATGTGCAACTGTGAGTACATTAAACCTCTTTTTCCTTATAAATTACCCACTCTCAGGTATGTCTTTATTAGCAGTGTGAGAACAGATGAATACAGTAAATTGGTGCCAGTAGACTGGGGTGCTGCTGTAAAGATACCTGAAAATGTGGAAGCAACTTTGGAACTGGGTAACAGGCAGAGGTTGGAACAGGTTGGAGGGCTCAGAAGAATATAGGAAAATGTGGGACAGTTTGGAGCTTCCTAGAAACTTGGAGGGCTCAGAACACAGGAAGATGTGGGAAAGTTTGGAACTTCCTAGAGACTTATTGAATGGCTTTGACCAAAATGCTGATAGTGATATGAACAATAAAGTCCAGGCTGAGGTGGTCTCAGATGGAGATGAGGAACTTATTGAGAACTGGAGAAAAGGTGATTCTTGCTATGTTTAGCAAAGAGACTGGCAGCATTTTACCCCACACTAGGAATCTGTGGAACTTTGAACTTGAGAGAGGTGATTTATGGTATCTGGCAGAAGAAATTTCTAAGCAACAAAGCATGACTTGGGTTCTCTTAAATACATTCAGTTTTATTCATTCACAAATATATGGTTTGGAATTGAAACTTATGTTTAAAAGGCAAGCAGAGCATAAAAGTGAGGAAAATTTGGAGCCTGACAATATGATAGAAAAGAAAAACCCATTTGCTGAGAAGAAAGTAAAGCCAGCTGTAGAAATTTGCATAAGTAACGAGGAGCCAAATGTTAATTGCCAAGACAATCAGGGCATGCCAGAGGTCTTCATGGCAGCCATGAAGGCTCGGAGGCCTAGGAGGAAAAAATGATTTTGTTGGCCAGGCCCATGGTCTTGATATTTTGTGCAGTCTCAGGACTTGGTGCCCTACATCCCAGCTGCGACTAAAAGGGGCCAAGTTACAGCTCAGGCCTTGGTTTCTGAGGGTGCAAGCCCAAAGTCTTGGCAGCTTCCATGTGGTGTTGAGCATGCAGGTGCAGAAAAGTCAGGAATTTTGGTTTGGCATCCTCTGCCTAGCTTTCAGATGGTGTATGGAAACACCTGGATGTCCAAGCAGAAGTTTGCAGCAGGGGTGAAGCCCTCATGAAGAACCTTTGCTTGGGCAGTGCTGAAGGGGAATGTGGGGTGCAAGCCCCCACACAGAGTCCTCACTGGGGCACTGCCTAGTGAAGCTGTGAGAAGAGGGCCACTGTCTTCCAGACCCCAAAATGGTAGATCCACCTACAGCTTTCACAGTGCACCTGGAAAAGCCTCAGACAGTCAATGCCAGCCTGTGAAGGAAGCTGGGAGGGGGTCTGTACCCTGCACAGCCACACGGGCGGAGCTTCCCAAGGCTGTGGGAGCCCACCTCTTGCATTAGCATGACTTGGATGTGAGACATGTAGTCAAAGGAGATCATTTTGGAGCTTTAATATTTGACTGCCCTGCTGGAGTTTGGACTTGCATGGGGCCTGTAGTTCCTTTGTTTTGGCCAATTTCTCCCACTTAGAATGGCTGTATTTACCCAATACCTGTACCCCCTCTGTATCTAGAAAGTAACTAACTTGCTTTTAATTTTATAGGCTCATAGGCAGAAGGAACTTGCCTTGTCTCAAATGAGACTTTGGACTATGGACTTTTGAGTTAATTCTGAAATGAGTTAAGATTTTGGGGGAATGTTGGGAAGGCATGATTGGTTTTGAGATGTGAGGACTTGAGATTTGATAGGGGCCAGAGGTGAAACAATATGGTTTGCCTGTGTCCTCACCCAAATCTCATCTTAAATTGTAGCTCCCATAATTCCCACATGCTGTGGGAGGAACCTGATGGGAACCAATTGAATCATAGGGGTGGGTTTTTCCTGTGCTGTTCTTGGGAATTAGTGAATAAATCTCATGAGATATGATGGTTTTATAAAGGGCAGTTTCCCTGCACATGCTCTCTTGCCTGCCACCTTGTAAGATGTACCTTTGGTCCTTTACTTTCTGCCATGATTGTGAGGCCTCCCCAGCCATGTGGAACTATGAGTCCATTAAACAGTGATGAGTAAGAGTACATAATGCTTGTTAAAATATATATATAATCTAATTTCTTTAAGAAAAAATATACTTAAAGAATATTGAAAAATTGTACGATTGGACACATGAAGAATGAAAAGTAGCTGCAATTTTCTCTGACTTTTGAAATGCCTTAGACAAGATCCTAGACTAACGGTTATTGATCATATTGAGTCAATATGAAATAGAGGGCAATGTTTGGTTATAAGTAGGAAACAAACATAAAAACCATCAACTCTCCATTAGACACATGTGGGTTTTTCAGTTTGCTGGCCATCTGTATCTAAGTATGCATTCTGAACTACTTACTCTAGCTTTAATTTATGGATCCTCAAGGAATCAAAATAGGTATCAATATTTGCAAATCCAAAGGTTTTCAAACCTTTTAAGCAAGAAAACAGCCTTTGCTCTACCTTGTTTTTTCCTTAAAATAAAAATTTACCTGGAATCCATCTATGTAAAAGTTAAATAAATAAAATCAAGATTATTCTGGTTTCTGCCTTTCTTTCAGCAGTCTCTTCTCATTAGAGACTTCTAAGGTTAGCATAATAAGTGGGTGCTATGCAGCCACTAAGTTTAATTTTGGACAGCGTGTGAATGAGAATTTCTGTAGACTTTCCTCAAATAATTTAAATATATATATTAATGGGTGTTATAGATATGGAAATATCATAGATATTATCTTCCTACATTCAAATATCTGTTATAAAACAAAGCCAATGCTACCAAAATAATATAGTTTGCACTGGATAAATGACCATTAAATACTGTGCTGTGGCTTATTACAATTTACAATATGCAGTGCTCTATAACTGTTTTGAGATTACGTGAGATAATTATTTTTAATATAACTTATTGACATATTCCACTATATCAGATCTCTTAGATTACCAAAAATAATAGAGTATAATGGTTTGTTCTATTTAGTTGGGTGCATCTTAAATGGCTCAAAAACACTCTTAACATTCCAGAGCACAAAAATACTGTCAAGAAGCAAGATATGTGGTTCTTGCACAGCAAAAATAAGACATAATGATCTAAACGCAAATCTAGGAGTACTCAATGATGTAACTCAAAAGAAAAAATTAATTGGAACTATGATATATCTGAAGATAGAAGTATGGAGAAGAGTTTTAATAGGGAGAGAAGCAAACTCCATTGTCTAATCTTCCAAAGATGTTTTCCATGTACATTAGAGAAAAGTACTTCATGTATAATAAGAGCAGTACAAAGGGATCAACAGCTGGCACTAAAATATAATTCTCTTTATCTAAGATAAATGAAAGGTAAAAATACCAAAGTTCAGTAGCATTAAAATTTTTGAATCCCTCCGAATCAATAAGTTCACAAAAATTACACACCACATTAAATTCTACACAGATTGCAAAGCTAGCTATAATGTAAAAACAGGCAGACAGTCTGTCTCAATATTATTACAGGAAGGGTTGGTTAAATTAATAGCTTCTCATTGATTAAAAAATCTTGCATTTTACATGTTCTTAAGTTGGTTCCCACCATTACCTTTCAATAATAGAATGAGTCTTTGGAGAAATGTGGTTATATTGAACTATTAAAATACAAAGGTAGGCAAAAGATGTTTACAATATGCTATCATTGTTTCCTGTCATAAAATGCTAACTATGTGAAAAGAAAATATGTTTGCTTCCTATATTCTTAGTGATTTTTTATGCTTAAAATCTCCTACTGTTAAAAGTATAATTAGTCTATAATGTTAAGTAAGCATAAAACAGTATTACTGCATCATAATTTTCCTAGGCAAGACATCATTTTGTTCAGGTAATACAGTATCTGACATTGCATGTGACAATGCCACTGAAACCTTGTCCATTTGTACTCCCTGTGAATTAGGAAATGCTCTCTTATTGGACTACCAGTCATCTGCATTTTGCATATATTCATTTATCTCATTTCCACTTTTGCTCATTTAATAAAACATGGTAATCACATGACTCACCTAGAAAGATTTTATTATAAATGTAGATTCTTATTCAACTTACATGTTTATTTCTGTTCTGTAGAAGTCTACATTTTTTTTTTCGGAGACAGAGTCTTGCTCTGTCACCCAGGCTGGGGTGCAGTGGCATGATCTCAGCTCACTGCAACCTCTGCCTCCTGGGTTCAAGCAATTCTCCTGCCTCAGCCTCATGAGTAGCTGGGATTGCAGGTGCCCCCCACAACAACCGGCTAATTTTTATATTTTTAGTAGAGACAGGGTTTCACCATGTTGGCCAGGCTGGTCTCAAACTCCTGACCTTGTGATCTGCCCGCCTCAGCCTCCCAAAGTGCTGGGATTACAGGCATGAGCCACCACGCCCAGCCAAGTCTACATTTTTTAATACTTATAATCCTTTATTAACTCAGTCTCCTTCTTCTCTTAAAGGTTAACAGTAGATAATTTACCTTTATTATTGTCAAGGTTACTGAAACACATATATTTATGATGTATTAGTAAGTTCATTTAAATTTCAGAAGATTTATTCAATCAAAATTTAGTTGATGATATTATTATTGACAGTATTGGTCTTGTTAGTTATTCCCTTTCACTAATATCTTCAGTTAAATATGTTGCCATGTCAAAATTAATTTACTGACACTGAAGCAGCATTAAATTGCACTTTTTTTTTTTTTTTTGACAGTTTCACTGTTGTTGCCCAGGCTGGAGTGCAGTGGTACAATCTCCGCTCACCTCAAACTCCGCCTCCTGGGTTCAAGCAATTCTCCTGCTTCAGCCTCCCTAGTAGCTAGGATTAGAGGCATGTGCCACCATGCCCAGCTAATTTTGTATTTTTAGTAAAGATGGGGTTTCTCCATGTTGGTCATGCTGGTCTCGAACTCCCGACCTCAGGTGATTCGCCCACCTCAGCCTCCCAAAGTACGAGATTACAGGTGTGAGGCACCACACCTGGCCTAAATTGCACTTTTATTTGATCATACTGTATATACATATTAAATACCCTTTAAATATATATTATAAATTAATATACAACTGATATGTTAATGTAACATTATATGAATATAACATTGTTTTTTATTTTTTTATTTTTTGAGATAAAGCCTCACTCTGTCACTGAGGCTGGAGTGCAGTGGCGTGATCTCGGCTCACTGCAAGCTCTGCCTCCCGGGTTCATGCCATTCTCCTGCCTCAGCCACCCGAGTAACTGGGACTACAGGCACCTGCCACCACGCCTGGCTAATTTTTTGTATTTTTAGTGGGGATGGGATTTCACTGTGTTAGCCAGAATGGTCACGATCTTCTGACCTTGTGATCCGCCCACCTTGGCCTCCCAAAAGTGCTGGGATTACAGGCGTAAGCCACTGCGCCCCGCAGTATAACATTATTTATGTGTTACATCATTATATATTATGTATATTTTATATATGTGTATATACATATATTAAAACACTTATTTAGGGTAATTGAAAACACAGTCTCTTAAGTTGAGATACATTTCAGCTAAAAACAATCTATTCCTTCATTATTAAATAATAAAATTCAGTTCTGAAAGATATATATATATTAAATATATTTGTGCAAAGTTATGAAATGATACACTATATTTCAGTATAATTTACAACATTTACATAGGCAAAGTCATTAAATAGAGAAGATTTAGGTAGATTAAGATTAGCTTGCTTATTCCTATTTGTAATTATGCTGTACATTTGAAAAATGTATTTTAGAAACTGTAATCTTAAAAACTATAGAATTATAAAAACTGTAATTAGATCTCAAAAAATCATCTTCTTAATGTGGACATATTTATCCATAACCAGACATTAAGATATTAAGTTTTCACATTTCTTGAATTTGGAAAAAATCTATATCATCCCCTTTTTTAAGCTAAAGGAAAAAATAATGTGTTGTATGTAAAGATGTTCTATGATCTTTGACACCACTGCTTTAGTGAGGTCATTTATCATCTAATGTGGTGTTATCGAGTTTCATGTTTTGGATTGAATAACGTCAACTCAAATTTATATAATATTTGAGTATTATATAAGAAAACTCATTATTGCAACCCAATAATATTTGGGTTTAGTGATAATTATTACAGCTAATGTGATTGGAGCACATGTCAAATTCTTAATAACAGCTAAAGGCCACCAAATTCATGGTGACATTGAGAACACATGGACACAGAGAGGGAAACAACACACACAACAGCCTGTTGGGAGTGGAGGGTGAGGGAAGGGAACTTAGAGGATGGGTCAAAAGGTGCAGCAAACCACCATGGCACACGTATACCTATGTAACAAACCTGCACATTCTGCAAAAAATAAAAATAAAAATATTTAAAAATTAAAAGTAATGACCTTCAACAAAAAAGTTCAGGTGTCTGACCTAAGTGTCTATCAATGGTTGATTGTGTAAAGATAATGTGGTATATATACACAATGATATACTGTTCAGCCATAAAAAATATCGAAAGTGACCAGGCGCGGTGGCTCATGCTGTAATCCTAGCACTCTTGGAGGCCGAGGTAGGAGGGTTGCTTGAACCCAGGAGTTCAAGACCAGCCTGGGCAACATAGTGAGACCTCATCTCTACAAAAAAATAAACAAAATTAGCTGGATGTGGTGGTATGCACATGTAGTCCCAGCTACTCGAGAGGCTGAGGTGGGAGGATTGCTTGAGCCCGGGAGGTTGAGGCTGCAGTGAGCCGAGGTTGCAACACTGCCCTTCAGCCTGGGTGATAGACCAAGACTTTGTCTCAAAAAAAAAAAAAGAAAGAAGGAAATTATGTCTTTTGCAGCAGCATGGATGAAACTGGATCTCATTATCTTAAGTAAAACAAGCCAGACCCAGAAAGTCATATATCACGTGTTCTGACTCATAAGTGGGTGCTAAAACAAAAAAATGTTTATGCATGGAGATACAGATTGGAATGATAGGAAATGGAGACTTGGAAGGGTGAAGACATGAGGGAAGGGATGATGAGAAATTACTTAATGAGTATTATTCAGGTGATGGATACCCTAACAATTCTGAGTTGACCACTATGCAACCTATGCCTGTAACAAAATTCCATGGTACCATCATAAATTTATACAAATAAAAAAAATTTTAAAACAAATTCATGGTGACTATGTCTTTTCAAATTACAAATAGCTGTATGCATACTTGACATTGCCATTATAGCAAATAGAAATAAAAACCTGACAAGTCCACAAGGAGGTGAGCTTGATTAGTCCATCATGAAATTTGAGCCTATTTTATTTTTGCTTGCTTTTATATCTCCAAATCTAATTTCTAAGACTGTTATTATAGCTGTGGAAATTATGGCATGACCTTCATTACATCATGGTGGAAACTTACAGACTACTGACATTTCAAAATATTTGAATCACAAAAGAGATGAATCTGCAAATTTAACATTTATAAACTTAGTTCACCTCAATGGGAAGTTTTTATGCTTGTTGTTTTAAATAGACTAGAGGGCAGGAAGTGAACCACAGGCATAAAAAGCATAATTTAGGAATTATTTAATTTTTCAGATTCTACTCAGGTAACCACTATAATAACTAAAAATATCTACAAAAAAGTAAAGATTTAATAGGCTAAAGAGAGAAAAAAACTATACCAAGTACCTATATCTGTATGTGGTTTTTTTTTCATAATATTGAACGTAGGTTATGTAAAAAAGCTTTAATAAATAAAAAAAGCAAACGAATTAGCAAAAAATGCTATAATTATCTGTCATTATTTGAACCTAATTTCAATTTATTTGTGGTGAATAATCCTTTTTTGTGCTCTAGTGTTTAAGACAACTTATATGTCTATATTTCTGTACAAGACATAATTTTCTAATTTGCCGTGAAAGTTAATGAGTAACAAAATAATGAATGGGAACAATGCCTGTCAAAGATTGTGCTATGTATGTATTACTGAAGCACTGGAAATATTACCATGGCATATTATTTCTGTTGGAGTATTAATAAAATAACTTTCACACACTGTGTTCAGTATAAGTCAGACACTGGATAAACACTTCTATATTATCAGTATTAACCCCAACCAAAGCATTTAACATGACATTATGACACCCAGAATACATATGGGGGAATTGAGAAACAGAGGTGAAACAACTTTCCTCCACACCACACAGCTAGCAAGTATAGGAGCTGGAATTTGAACATATTCTCATTCCAAGTAAATGCACTTAACCACTACCCTGTAGAAAGGAGATTCTAAAACGATGAAATGATCAAACAAAAAATCTTCTACACAGCAAAGGAAACAATTAACAGTGTAAAGAAACAACCTATAGATTGGGAGAAAATATTTGCAAGCCATACATATGATAAGGGGTTAATAACCAAAATATATAAGGAACTCAAACAACAGCAAGAAAACACATAACCCAATTGAAAAATGAAGGGGCTTAAATAGATATTTCTCAAAAGAAGACATACAGATGAAAAATGTCACTACTCGTTAGGAAAATGCAAATTAAAATCTCAATAGGATATCATCTCACACCTCTCAGAATGGTTATTATCAAAAGAGGAAACATTGGGGTTGGCATGAATGTAGAGAAAAGGAAACCTTTATACACTGTATGCAAGTTCCTCAAAAAACTGAAAAATAGAGTTATCATCTGATTCAGCAATCCCACTACTCAATATTTACCAAGAGATTTTAAACTAATTTTGTTGAAGAGATATTTAGATTCCCATATTCACTGCAGCACCATTTATAATAGCCAAGTTATGGAATCAACTCAAGTGTCCAATCAACCTAAGTGTCCATCCAGATAAATGATTAAAGAAAACAATATATAATATATATACACAAAGAAACATTATACAGTCTTAAAAAAAGAAGGAAATATTGTCAGTTGCAACAACATGGATGGAATTGAAAAGCTTTGTTCTAAAAGAATACCAGTCATGGAAAGACAAATATTCCCAGTTATTTGTAGAATCTAAAACAGCCTCATAGAAGTGGAGAGTAGAAAGGTAGTAGCAGAAGTTGAGGGTTGGGAAAATTGGGACATGATGGTCAAAGGTAACAAAATCTCAGTTACCGGAAGAAAGGGTTTTTTTTTGTTTTTTTTTTTTTAGTTCTATTGCACAGAGTGGTGAATACAGTTAATTATATTGTATTAAAAATTTCCAAATTGCTGAGACAGCAAATTTCAGGTATTTTCACCACACAAAAAATAAGCATTTGAGGTGATGAATATTTTGACTGGCTTCATTTATTTGTTCCAATGGCATTCATAAATGTAATATCACTTTGTCCTCAATAGATATATACAAATATTAAATTACTATAAGATAAAATTTAAAAAGAAAACAGTATGGTATGAGGTCAGGTTGCAGCCTCCTAATGTCCTGCAAATTTTGTTTAACAGAACTTTATTTTCTTGAAGCTTAATGACACAAAATGCCATAGCTTTTTACTCTTCACTTACTCAAAAAGCCTATCTACTACTAACGTGCTAAAATAAGTTAATAGTGTGGGTTACTAGTATTAAATATTAATAAATGGAGATTTGTTCTCTACTAGATTTAACTGAGAAGCCTGTTTCTACCTGAGCGAGGTTATTACATAAGGGTTGCCAGATGTATTTTTTTATTTCTGTTTCTGTTATTTTGGCTAGCATCCCTACACAGTGCTAACATATCCTCCTCTGCATGTAAATGAAATCCCTCAATTTTTGAGAGAAATGCATTATTTTTGTTCTATCAATTATGTTCTGAATTGTCGTTTCCAATTGATGTTTTATTTGCCTTAAAAGAATTTTATTGAGGTATAATTTAAAAAATGATTGCATATATTTAAAGTGTACAGTCTGATATGTTTTGACATAAATACAGCTCATGTAATCATCAACACAGTCAAATCAATGGACATCACTCTCGAAAGAATTTTCTCCATTCCCACTGGTAATTTCTCTCCATTATCTCCATCCCCTATTCCTGATGTACACTTTGATGTATGTGTACATCAGGATACATAGTCCTGATGACTGATCTACTTTCTGTCACTATAGATTAGTTTACACTTTCTAAAATTAATGGACCCAAGCCATACATACCCTTTTGTCTGGCTCTTTTCATGAGTTTTGCTTTGTGTACAAATAGTTGATTCATTTTTATTGCTGCATTGTATTCCATATTTACCTATTGATGGAAATTCAGATTATTAGCCAGTTTTTTACTATTATAAATAAACTGCTATAAATATTCTTATAAAAGTCTTTGTACCTATGGATGCATGCTTTCATTTATCTCGGTAAACACGTAGGAGTGAAATACCTGGGTCATATGGTAGATTTGTTTCACTCTGTAAAACACGATCAAACAATGTCTGCTGTCCCATGTCAATGTACTACTTTGCATCCTATCAGCAATTTTTGAGGGCTGAATTACTCAGCATTCTCACCAACACTTGGTTTTATCACTGTTTTTATTTTAGACATGCTAGTAGGTATGAAGAAATGTCCAAGGTGGTTTTACTTTGCATTTTCCTAATGACTAGTGAGGTTGAGCATCTTTTCTTGAGCTTATGTGATATCTATGTATCTTCCCTGGTGAAAGATCTGTTTAAATCTTCCGTTCATTTTATTATGCAGTGTTTGTTTTCTTATTATGAAGTTTTGATCACCCTTTATATATTCTGAATAAAGTCTTTATCAAATATGTGATTTGCAACTATCTTCTCCTACTCTCACTTGTCCTTTCACTCTATTAGCTGCTTCTAATTGATATTGTTTGGCTGTGTCCCCATCCAAATCTCATCTTGAATTCCCACATGTTGTGGGAGGGACCCAGTGGGAGGTAATTGAGTCACGGGGGCAAGTCTTTCCCATGTTGTTCTCATGATAGTGAATAAGTCTCATGAGATCTGATGGTTTTATAAAGAGGAGTTCTTGTACACAAGCTTTCTCGTCTTTGCCAGCTGCCATCCATTTAAGACATAACTTGCTCAATTCCCACCTATGAGTGAGAATATGTGGTGTTTGGTTTTTTGTTCTTGCGATAGTTTACTGAGAATGATGATTTCCAATTTCATCCATGTCCCTACAAAGGACATGAACTCAGCATTTTTTATGGCTGCATAGTATTCCATGGTGTATATGTGCCACATTTTCTTAATCCAGTCTATCATTGTTGGACATTTGGGTTGGTTCCAAGTCTTTGCTATTGTGAATAGTGCCGCAATAAACATACGTGTGCATGTGTCTTTATAGCAGCATGATTTATAGTCCTTTGGGTATATACCCAGTAATGGGATGGCTGGGTCAAATGGTATTTCTAGTTCTAGATCCCTGAGGAATCGCCACACTGACTTCCACAATGGTTGAACTAGTTTACAGTCCCACCAACAGTGTAAAAGTGTTCCTATTTCTCCACATCCTCTCCAGCACCTGTTGTTTCCTGACTTTTTAATGATTGCCATTCTAACTGGTGTGAGATGGTATCTCATTGTGGTTTTGATTTGCATTTCTCTAATGAGAACACATGGACACAGGAAGGGGAACGTCACACTCTGGGGACTGTTGTGGGGAGGGGGGAGGGGGGAGGGATAGCATTGGGAGATATACCTAATGCTAGATGACGAGTTAGTGGGTGCAGCGCACCAGCATGGCACATGTATACATGTGTAACTAACCTGCACATTGTGCACATGTACCCTAAAACTTAAAGTATAATAATAATAATAATAATAAAAAGACATAACTTGCTCCTCCTTGCCTTCCACCATGATTGTGAGGCCTCCCCAGCCATGTGGAACTGTAAGTCCATTAAAACTCTTTCTTTTGTAAATTGCCCAGTCTCAGGTATGTCTTTATCAGCAGCATGAAAATGGACTAATACACTCACGAAAAGAAAATTTTTTAAATTTTGTTGTAGTCCAATTCATCAAATTTTTTTTTATAGATTGTGGTTTTGGATTGACTGATAACCAAATAGATTTTCTGCTTGCTTCTATAATTTTTTTTTTGGCTATAGATTTTACACTTAGGTCTGTGAGTAATTTAATGAATTTTTGTACATTCTGTAGGGTATGAACCAAACTTTCTTTTTAGACTTACAGAAATATAACTATTTCACAATACATTTTACTGAGAAAAATTATTCTTTTTTCCACCAAATTAGCTTTGAATATCTGTTGAAATCAATAGACCATATATACGTATGTGTTTATTTCTCAACACTGTATTCTGAGCTATTGATCAACTTATATATCTACATGCTGACACTACAATGTTTTGAATATTGTAACTTTGACATGTCTTCAAATTAAGTATTTCAAGTTTTCCAAACCTACTTTTTTTTAAGATTGTTTTTGGCTATTTTAGGTCCATTTTATTTCCATATTGATTTTACAATGAGTTTGTCAATATCCACAAAAAAACCCTCCTGAGATTTGAATAAAAATCAGTTGAATTCATGTATCAATTTGGGGAGAAATGACATAAACAATATTGAGTCTTTCTACATACAAACACAGTATTTCTCTTCATTTATTTTTCTTTATATTCTCAGCAATATTTTTAGTTTCAGTGTATAGCTTGCACCTTTACTCATATTTTCCTGAGTTGTTTTAGGTTTTCATGGTATTGTTTCCCAATTTTAATTCCAGTTCCTATTGCTAGTATATAAAAATGCAATTAATTTTTTATACATTAATCTTATATCCTTCAACTTTGCTGGAAGTTGAAATGTATATGCTTAAGTTGCTTTTTTATAGCTTCAAGCAGATTTTTTACAGAAATGATCATATTGCTGTAAAAATAAGACAGTTTTACTTTTCCTATCCAATTCAGATACTTTCTTTTTTTTTTTACTTGCGTTATTGCACAGGCTAGAAACTCCAGTGAAATATTGAACAGAGTGAGGAGAACAGATAACCTTGTCTTAGTCCTCATGTTACAGGACAAGCAATGAGTCTTTTGTCATTAAATATAATGTTACCTGTAGGAGTTTTTTTGATATACTTTATAATGTTGAGGAAGTGTCCCATATTCTTAGTTTGCTGAGAGTTTTTCTTGGAATTAATGTTGGATTTTGCCAGATGCTTCTTCCGCACCTATTGAAGTAATCTTTTAAAAAATTTATTCTGTTAATATGGAAGCTTACATTGATTTTTGAATGTTGATCCAGTATTGTATTTATAAATTAAACCCCATGGTGTATTAATCGTGTGTGTGTGTGTGTGTGTGTGTGTGTGAATTTAATTTGCTAAAATATTTTTAGGAAATTCTGTATCACTGTTTTAGATACACAGTAGTCTGAAGTTTTCTGTTCACATCTTCAATCTTGGTATCAGAATATGGTCAGACTTATATACTAACTATAAACTAATCTCTTCCTAAATTTTCTGGAAAATTTTGTATACATTTGGTATCATTTATTGCCATTAACATAATGGTTTAAATGTTTTGCATTTTTAATTCTTTTTTATGCTTTATTCTGGATTATTTCTATTGCTGTATTTTTCCAGATCATATTTTTTCTTCTGCAAAGTCTAATCTGCCTTTAATTCTATCCAGTGTATATTCAATCAGAGATATTGTTGTTGTTTCATCTTTATAAATTTTTTTGAAACTTGTTTATATCTGTCACCCGTATCATTTTTTATATCTGTCACCCATTTATGTCATGTTGAATTTTATGTTGTGGGATGCTTGCTAATTTGGTATTTCTATAAATATACTTGAACATTTTTATGCAATGGGGTTGTTACTCAGAAATATTTTGTTCTTTCCCAATCTTTTTTTTAAAGGAAGAACCAGAATAGCTTTTGGTTTAAGTTTGGTTTTTCCCTACTCTTCAGATAAGATATTTCTGAGTACTGCATTCAACACCCCCAAAATTTTCTTTTTTGATTGTCAGTTTCTAATACACATTCAATTATGAATACTGAAATTTGAATTTTATATAATTTTTATGTCATAAAATGCTATTCTTATTTCCATTTTTACTAATATTTTAAAAGGTAAAAACTATTCTTAACTTACGAGTTATAGACATTGGGGACTCCCAGTTCTAGGCAAAATACGTTTAACACATTCTTCCCTGTTTCTCCTTTAGCTAAGAAAAGCTAAAAATCTTGGACATTATACATAAAACAAGTATAATAAGGCTCTGAACGTTAGAGAGAAGGCAGAATACTAGCTAAAGAACTCAGACCCAAGAAATGACATGGTGGTTTCACAGGGTTTTGTTTGTTTGTTTTTTGACCATATATATATATATACCCTGAACTGCGTATTCAAGAGACTGGCAAGTCAAAAACACCAGTAAGGGTTGGGCACAGTGGCTTATGCCTGTAATCTCAGCACTTTGGGAGGCCAAGGTGGGCAGATTACCTGAGGCGGGAGTTTGAGACCAGCCTGGTCAGCATGATGAAACCCTGTCTCTAGTAAAAATGCAAAAACTAGCTGGGCATGGTGGCAGACACCTGTAATCCCAGCTACTCAGGAAGCTGAGGCAGGAGAATCGCTATAACCTCGGAGGCGGAGGTTTCAGCGGGCTGAGATTGTGCCATTGCACTCCAGCCTGGGCAACAGAGCAAGACTCCGTCTCAAAAAAAAAAAAAAAAAGGCAGTAAGAGAAAAACAAATAAGAAGTCCCAAGAAATCCTGGTCTTTTGAGTCAATGCACAAGGAAAGAGGCAGTCTAGCAATAAATAATAAATGCTCTACTCTAGGCAACACCATGGAAAATACTGCAGCCCTCAAATTCATCTCTGCTAGCAAAGGACAAATGGAGAGCCTAGTCTTCCAAACTCCCCCAGTTGTAATGAGGCACACTTTCTGCTTGCAAAAGAGGTGTCAGAGAAGGCTAGTGGAGAGACAGTTCTTCTCTCCCTGCCTGAAAGTAATGAGGCCTCCTTAGTAGTGGAGGCCGTATAAAAACTAGCAATGAGTTACATACTTCTCTGCAGAGTATCAATGGAGAGTAACTGGGGAAACTGTATTTTTACTCCTGTTGAGCATTAATGAAGCAATGGCATTCTTCTTTAACTGGACTGATGTCAGAAACATCCTGCTTAAACAGAGGATCCAGAATCTCATAACAAAATGCCCAAAATATCCCCAAGATACAATAAAAAATTATTCATTACACCAAAAATTAGAAAAATCACAACTTCTGTAAGAAACAACAATAAATTACAGCACCAGTAAGATGGCATAGATTTTGGAATTATCTGACAAAGATTTTAGAGCAGCCATCATAAAAATCATTCAATGACCAATCAAATATTATTAAAAAAAGAATAGGAAGTCTCAGAAAAAAAAATGTGAGATATAAAGAAGAGCCAATTAGAACTTTTAGAATTGAAAAACACAATAACCAAAATTAAAAACTCAATGGAAGAGCTAAACAGCAGAATGAAGAGAACAAAAGAAGGAATTGGTGAATTTGAAGAGACAACAATAGAAATTACTCAACCTAAATAATAAAGATAACATACAGTGGAGTAACACTCACTTTTCTCGACTTCCTCTCTCAAATAGTTCTTCAGCAGACTTAGTTTTTGAAAATAAATATGAAGAGTAGTTCCCTGAAAGCAAATTTTTTTGTAGGTTGCTGGAAAAACACTCTCCTGCCATCCACATATATCTACTTACATATACACACACAAACAAACATATACACACACCCAGCCCCATCCCACCAAACAACCTCAAAGAAACAAAAGATATTGATACTTTCATAAAAGGAGCTGGAACTGGGAAGGTGATTAAGAAAAAATAATACTAAGACCTAAACATGTGGAGGAAAGGGAACTCTTGCACACTTTTGGTGGTGTTGTGAATTAGTATATCCATTTGGGAAAACAGTATAAAGTTTCCTTGAAAATCTAAAAATAGAACAACTGTATGAACCAGCAATTTCACTTCTGGGTGTCTATCCAAAGAAATTGAAATCAATACGCCAAAAAGATATCTGCACTGCTTTGTTCATTGTGGCACTATTCACAATAGCCAAGATATGAAAATTACCAAAGTGCCCATGAATGGATGAATAGATTTTTTTAAATGTGGTGTATATATACACAATAGAATATTATTCAGCTTTTAAAAAGCAGGATATTCTGTCAGTTGCAACAACATGGGTCAACCTAGAGGACAACCTAATGAAATAAGCCAGCCACAAACAGACAAGTACTGCATGATCTTGCATATATGTGGAATCTAAAAAAATCAAACTCATAGAAGTAGAGAGTAGAATAGTGGTTACCAGGGACTGGGGGAGGGGGTTGGCAGGGAAAGGGGAAATATTGGTCAAAGAGGACAAAGTTTCACTTAGATAAGAGGAATGAAAGTCTAGGTGATCTATTGCATAGCATGGTTGCCATAGTTAATAATAATAAAGTATATCTCAAAATAGCTAAATGAATTGATTTTAAATATTCTCATCACAAAGAAATGATTGGTATTTGAGGTGATAGATGTGCTAATTAGCCTGATTTGATCATTTCACACTGTATGCATTTATGGAAACATCACATTCTACCCCATAAATATATGCAATTATTATTTGTCAATTAAAAAATTTAAAAAGCAAGAACAATTATGTCATGGCATGGGATATGTGTTTGGAGAAGAAAGAAAGCATTATAAAGGGAACAAAGAGTGCTAAGAAGTAAAAAGAGAGGTAAAGAAAAAGGAGAAGACCATAAATAGAGGACTTAAGCAAAGTGTGAAACTGACCCTCCTTGCTATTATGGACTTAAGCAAAGTGTGAAACTGACCCTCCTTGCTATTATTATTCTAAGATGTATTAGTCCTAGCTCTTTGTGTTCCTAATTGGTTTCTAGTGTCCCCACAACAGGAAAATAATTAATAACAATAAACATGTTCTTTTTCTCAAGACCCAAGAAACATAAATTAAAAACTTAATCAAAAGAATATTAGGCCAGAGATTATACTGACCTGGATTTATGACATCTGTTTCCTAGTCATACAGCATCAGGCACTAACTAGTTATGTCACTTAACCAAGTACCTTTTTCTTGTAGGGTGGACATCCCTCAAGTGGGATTTAGAAGTTTCTTATAAATAGAAATGTTGACAAATCTATATATCTATTGTGGTCTTTCAGAAATCAATTTTATGATTGAAAGATAACAATAATGTTGAATGAGATTTCCAATAATAATTTTGTATGAGAGTTACTGGTTCAGTTGAAATTACACCATTATTGTTACTAGTCCATTTTCCAAAAAAGGCTGAGCACAGATTTTGATGTTGTCAATAAATATGGAACCATCAGCATCATGATATGAAGAAAAAAATACAAAGGGCAAAAATGTATCTCCAATTACTCACAGTGATGGGGGTTAATCAAAGCCTACTCAGTGTTAGTTGAAGACTTGGAATTTATTTTTCAATGAAAACTAGTTATTATTAATATGTGAATTCGAATAACAACAGCTGTCATTTGTCAAGCATTTATTATGAAGTGTTTTGCTAACTGTTTCACATGAATTCTCTCATTTAATTCTCAAATAACGCCATGGGACATCTCCAATAATTTGTCCCATTTTTGGGTGAGGAAAGTGCAGGTTAGGAAAGTTAAATAGCATGCCAAAAAATATGCATCTGGAAAAGAGCAAAGCCATAGCAGAAATTTAGGTCAGCTGATTTTAGAATCTATGATCTTAACAATAGCATATATTCTTCCTAAGAAAGTGTTCTCACTAGAATTTTGGTATTGTCACTTTGAATAGAAAAGGTACCAGGGAACAAAAGGAAGATATCATCTCAGGCTTTTTAGGCAAACCTGTCACTGAACTACTTGGAATCAAGCCAAACACTGCTCCAGAAATGATGTATTTATTAGGGTATTCAGAAGCCTCACATTTGGTTCACCTTTTCAAACACTGATTCCACTTTTACCACAATTTCTATGGCCTGGAACAAACCCACTCGTAGTATCACTAGAGGCAATCATTGTTTTCAGTGCAAGGGCCCCCATTATATATAATGCATTGAACTAAATATACTTTAAAAAATAAATAGAAGAACTCTTTTCCAGAAAGCAGATTATGGTGAACAATGAGGAGCAAGGAGTAAACACAGAGAGAGGGCTGTACCCACAGCTGGGGAAGTAAAATAAGAAAAGAGGAAGGCAGTGTTCTTATTGTTCAATTCCCACCTGTGAGTGAGAACATGCGGTGTTTGGTTTTCTGTCCTTGCGATAGTTTGCTCAGAATGATGGTTTCCAGCTTCATGCATGTCCCTACAAAGGACATGAACTCATCATTTTTTATGGCTGCATAGTATTCCATGGTATATATGTGCCACATTTTCTTAATCCAGTCTATCATTGATGGACATTTGGGTTGGTTCCAAGTCTTTGCTATTGTGAATAGTGCCGCAATAAACATACGCGTGCATGTGTCTTTATAGTAGCATGATTTATAATCCTTTGGGTATATACCCAGTAATGGGATTGCTGGGTCAAATGGTTTTCCAGTTCTAGATCCTTGAGGAATCGCTGCACTGTCTTCCACAATGGTTGAACTAGTTTACAGTCCCACCAACAGTGTAAAAGTGTTCCTATTTCTCCACATCCTCTCCAGCACCTGTTGTTTCCTGACTTTTTAATGATCCCCATTCTAACTGGTGTGAGATGGTATATCACACTGAGGCCTGTTGTGGGATTGGGGGCAGGGGGAGGGCTAGCATTAGGAGAAATACCTAATGTAAATGACGAGTTAATGGGTGCAGCCCACCAACATGGCACATGTTTACATATGTAACAAACATGCACGTTGTGCACATGTACCCTAAAATTTAAAGTATAATTTAAAAAATAAAAAATAAAGAAAAGGAGAAGGCAGGTGTACCCAAGATAAACTAAATGTGCATTGCAATTGAGCTCAGGGCCAATCCTGTAAGGAACAAATCCATTATGAGAATCAAATACAAAGGCAAATTCAGTAAAAACTGCTTGTGTGTTTTTGGAACTATGATTTAAAAGAGCTTGGGAATTGATGTGTTGGATGGTTATTCAGATATAAGCAACAAAAGAACATTGTATGTGCTTTAGCTATGCAGCCACTTCTGATTTATTTCAAAAAAGCTTGCTGGGGAATTTTGTGATGTTCTGTGACTGGCTTTGCAGTTATACCAGTCAGCAGGCCAAGAATAAAGACCACTTAAGTATTATTTAGAAATGAAATCACTACTAAAAAGGATATAGTTGTATGTTAAAGAGATACCAAACCATTATGAGTCAACTAACTTCGCTCTAGGGTCAAGAATAAATGAATACAAATGTGAGACAATATTCTGATAGATACAGTACTTTCACAGAGTCTTGTGTCTGAGAGTGTGGAAAGGCCAATGAGGAGACAGTGAGCTATCAAACATCTGTCATAAATATATATCTAAGTAACTTTTAAGTTGCCTGATACTTGAATACATCAAGGGAAAGATAGCATTTTAGGGTCAATTAAACAAAAGCATATGTACTGTAATAGTTCGACACAAAGGAGAATGGATAGAGAAAGAAAAACAGTCAAAGTGGTAAGCTTTATCAAAATAGAGTTTTTGACCTTGTAGAGATAAAGAAAGAGAGTTTAGAAATATGAATTGGCTTACCCATGCAAGTTAAAAAAAAAATAAATTAGAGAGGCAGAAAGAGTGGAAGAGGAAAAATGAATACAGATATCTATAACTTTTGTACATGAAAAGTAGCATGTACAATGATAAAAACAGAAGGAAATAAAAGCAGAATTGATTCCCCAAATTTTCTTTACAAGAAGAGCAATAAAATTTTAAGAATATTTTACTAAATATACTCTAAACTTAATTTCCAGTTCCTGAAGTCATGTGATTACCGTTTAAGGAATCTTCCTACATTAGTAATGCTTCTCCAAAGAGAAACAACCAATAGCAGATAGTAGATAAATGAATGGATACACATGCAAACAGACAGACAGACAGACAAATAGAAAGATAGAAGATAGATAGATAAATAGTTAGATAGAGATTTATTAAGGAAGTTGGCTTACATGATATATGGAGGCTGAGAAGTCCCATGACAGGCTGGAGAACCAGGAAAGGTGTTAGCATGGCTCAGTCCAAGTCTAAAAGCCTCAGAACAAGGGAAACTGATGGTTTATCCTTCAGTCTGAGACTGAAGGCTTGAGAAACTGGGGGACCACCAGTAAACCCAGAGTCCAAAGGCCAAAGAATCTGGATTCTGATGTCCAAGGACAAATGAAGAAGGATGTCCCAGCTAGAGGCCAGAGGGAGAAATAGAGAGAGAGAGAAATTTGTCATTTCTTTGCCTTTTTGTTCTATCCAGGCCCTCGCTGATTAGATGTGTCCTTCCACATCAGATGAAGATAGATCTTCCTTATTCAGTCCACTGATTCAAACCCCAATCTCTTCTGAATACACCCTCACAGACATACCCAGCTATCTATCTGTGTATCCCTTAAGCCAGGCAACTTGACACGGATAATTAACTACCACAAATCTTCTCCTAGTCAACTTGGCTCCCATATGCATCTCCTTAAATCATACTTAATCACCAAATAAAGACAATAACAAGGTCATAGTCCTGCCTAGCATAACACCACTATTTTGCATACAACCCCAAATACTCTAAATCCCTTCCCCAGAACAGTAGGTGAAGTCCATGAGTCATGTATACTCTTAACCTGATATCCTGTAACAAATATGAAGACATAAAATCAACAGCAATTAAATAGTGACATAAACTCAATATATCTTATATTACATGATTAAAAAATAAGAGAAGAAAGGAAACAAAGATATATGCTTAATACATGTATATACACACTGAAATATATTCTTAACAAAATAAGAAGAAAATACTAATGACAAAAACAGTCATTATTTCTGTAACTGGTCACATGGTCTTAGCTAGAATTTATCTTCCTCTGTCCATTCTGTGTTCCCTTTGCCTTCAGAAAGCACCTCAGCTGGTCATGATCCTTTACCTGGAAAAGTGACCCAAACCTTCATTCCTGGAAAACTCTGGACTATTCACAGTCCTTTCTGGATTGAGTTGTAGTTTCCCACTGACCTTAATCACAGGGCAGGGTAATGCTAACAGATGACCTAAGGGATCACCTGTGTTCCAGACATACTATTTTCTTTCTTCCGTTGTGAGGTAGTAATTCAGCTTCCCCTTGGTAGCCCAGATCATCCCAGCCAACATGGTAACTCCTTTCCTGGCCTTTTGATTCAGAGGCATGAGGAGGCCAAGGTTGCCAGGTGGAAGTCTCAAATTCCATTTAATGGGATCATTGTTGTGTTTCCTGGTAGAATCATTCCTCCCTCTGGGACTAAAATATCTAGGCTAGAAGAGCATAAAGTCACAAAACAAGAAGCAAAATGTTTGCTAGAGGGTTACTATGGGTAACAATGAGTGATACCACTCTTTGTTTCTGGACTTGTGAATCCTGGCAATAGGAGAAATAGTACCATCTATTGGATGCTGATTCAGAGCATATACAGCCTTCTGGAGAACGCTGTCCCAGCCCTGCATGGTATTGTCACCTAGCTGATATGGTATTTGCACCTAGCTGATATGGTATTTGCACCTTCAAAAAAGCCATTTTATCATTCTATGGAGCCCGCTACTTCAGAATAGTGAGGAAACATGGAAATACCAGTACATTTTATGAGCATGATTCATTGTTTTTCTTCTTTGACTAAGAAGTGAGTTTCTTAATCAAAAGCAATGCTGTGTGGAATACCATGATGGTGGATAAATCATCTGTAACTTCACAGATGGTGGTGTAGACAGAAGCATTGAATGCAGAGAAGGGAAATCCATATCCAGATAAAGTGTCTATTCCCATAAAAATAAAATGTGACTCCTTCCAGGATGAAAGTTGTCCAATGTAATCTACCTGCCCCCAGGAAGTTCCTGCATTACTCAGCATTCTGCCTCTGAGACCACAGAGCCACCAGCATGCAACATCAGGCTGAGAGAGCCCCAAGCATAAAACTCCCATCAGAGAGAGCTGCTGTATGGGCTGTGTCCAGCAAAACCATTGGAGTGGAGCCACCTGAGGTCTTGGAAAGCAGGACATAGAGTCAAAGATTGTTCTCAAGTCCCAAGATTTAAAGTTTGCTTTCTTGGGTTTTGGAATTACTTGGGACCTGTTAGCCACTTTCTTCTTTCCTATTGCTCTCTTTCAGAATAGGAATGTCTATCTTGTGCCTATTACATAATTTTATTTTGGAAGCACGTAAGTTGTTTGATTTCATAGCCTCACAGCTTGAGGGAATTGGTCTCAGGATGTCACACCTTTGAGTCTCACTCATATCTGATTTAGATGATATTTAAATGAGATATTGGGCTTTTTAGACTTTCGAGTTGATGCTGGAATGAGCTAAGACTGTTAAGGCTATTAAGATGAAATAAATGTATTTTGCATGTGAAAAGGACATAAATTTTCAGGGGTCAGGGACTGCATTCTGTGGTTTCAGTGTTTGTGCCCCCCTCTGAAATTCATGGCCTAGAAGTGAAGTCCTATTTTGACTTTTAAAAAATTACTTCCCCAAAATAATAGACCAATTAGACTGTCTTTTGTCTACTTTCCTACTTATCATTATTTAAACATTCTAATTATTCTTATCCGAGTGGAAGTTTCACAATGGGGACTTTGACCAAGTAAATTTGGGAACCCCTGGGTTAAACCAGATTTAAAAGTTTCCTCAATAATCAATGACATCCCAAAGTGAAGTTACAGAATGCATTATATTCACACCTATTTAGCAAGGCAACATTATCTATATAATGGGACATCTCACAGTATTAGTATTTAGTAGACATAATATGGGTGACACTTGTCACTCTACCCCATTGCATTAAAGTCAAAGATGAGGTGTACTGATATTTAAGAGCCACAGATTGAGTAATTAATAAATAATACGAAATTATTTCTCTCAGTTCTAGAGGCTAGGTGCAAGATTGAGAGATCATAGCAGGCTTAGTGCCTGATGAGAGGATTCTTGCTTTGTCCTCTCACGTGGAGGAAGAACAGAAGGGCAGAAAAGGCCTAGCTAGTTCCCTCAAGCCCTTTTATAAGGTCAGTAATCCCCTTAATGCGGGCTCTATCCTCACTATTTAACATCTCCTAAAGTTCCCACCTCTTAATACTATACATTGGAGTTTAAGTTCCAACATCAGTTTTCCTAAATAAACATATAGAAAACTAGAAAATTTTTCATCCTGGCTTTCTGCCCGGAGACAATTTCTGAAATCTTTCATAGAAACTAGAGTCCGAACAGAACATAGCACTTTTATGTATTTCAAGATACATATGCTACAGTTTGGACAGGATAAATTGGCTATAATTTTTAGAGCACTTTTATCTGCATTAAAAACCTGTTCAGGCAGATACTCTTTCTCCTCAATGGTTTTCTTAATGGCATCTGGGAACTTGTCTGTCACCTCTTGGTTGGCAGAAGCTGCCTCTCCTGTTATCTTGATATTTTTTAAACCAAACTTTTTCTAAAATCATCAAACCATCCTTTGCTGGTGTTAAATTTTTCAGCTTTAGATCTTTACCTTCCTTTTGTTTTGTCATGTAATGACTTTGTTGTTTCTTGAATCATATTTGAGTCTATAGGTATGCCTTTCTTACAGCAATCCTGCACTCATATAAAAGCTGCATTTTCAATATGATTAAAAAGTGTTTATCAAAAAGTGCAAGGTTCTCATGCCTGCTGGTGTAGCTGCATTAATTTCCTTTTCTTTTCTTTTCTTTTTTTTTAACAATTGTCCTTCTTTTTTAACAACTGTTGTCTTGAAATAGCAGGCAACCACAGCTGCAGACCTCGATCTACAGTACATATCAAGAAGTTCATTTTTTATTGTATTACAACTTTCATCTGCTTCTTGGAAGTACTTTCAGAATCACTACTGGCACTTAGTATGTGTCTCTTGGTGTTATTCAAAGTTTATGGTCTTGCACTAAATATGATAAAAATATATGAGAACCATGAGAGATTACTTTTTACTGCTATATTTCATTTACTACAGACATGAATTGCTCACGTGGAGATAATTAGTAACATATGGCTTTAGCAGATACTTACAACACTTAAGCTCACTACAGTAGCAATAGGAAGTGGCAACCAAGTTATAACAGTAGTACAGTATGTACTACTGTTAATGCAGTTATGATTTAATATTACACATTTACATTTGCTTATACTACAAAATGATGCCATATTTGGTTTGTAATTGTATGTGTGTAAGTTTTGATAAATTTTAACTTTTTATAATAAATTTGTATACATTTTATAATAGTAAATGACAAAAAAATCTACATATAGTTTATTCATTCATGACATATCTTTTTCATACCTACCTTTTTCTTAATTTTATTGATATTTCTAGGCTATATGGTTTATCTACAAATTTTTTCAAATTGTTACAAATCTCAAAAAAAAATTCCAATGTATTTATTCAAACAAATAAGCAGACCCATGCAGTTCAAACTTTTGTTGTTCAAAGGCCAATTGTATATCTACATCTCCTTTCATTTCTCTTTCTCTGGAAAACCTGACTAATACAAATACTTAAATAGAAATGTTGATGAATTGCTGGAAAGTAAGGGTGCACTAGAGCAAGTGTGAGAAACTCCTGGGGGCTGAAGTTCTCAGAAGAATTTATATAGAGTAATTTCATCAGGTTCTCACATTGAAGAGCCAAGAAAGATCCCTTCATGACTCTGGCAGGAGAGAGGAAGGGTAATCATTGTGAAATATGCAGAGACTTCTCCATCAGAAAATGCCTACTCTTCAGTAGGAAAGGCTACAGCAGAGCCTTGTCCCAAAGCCATGAGGGGAGTTTATTTTCTGACTCCGGCCACCTCTACCCTTCCTGTTTCACCTAAAGAGTGGAGAAAGCTGTAGAAGAAGAAATACTAGTACAGATCACAAGCCAGAAACACAGATCCATTAAAAGACTGAGATTTTATCATAAGATTATACACTCTCCTCCCACTTCATATTTGCTACTAAAAAGTGGGTGGTAGGGGATCAGTCCTTGATGGTTTCACAAGCAAATTTTACCAAAACATTTAAGAGAGAAATGATATCAGTTCTCCACAATCTCTTTCAGAAAATAGAAGCAAAGATGACCCTTCCTATCTCATTCTATGAAGCCAGCAATACCCTAATATCCAAACCAAATAAAAACATTACATAAAGAAAAACTCTGTAGACAATTCTCTCTCTTGAAAATAGATGTAAAAATTCTTAACAAATTTTAGCAAATTGATTCCAACATTGTGTAAAAACATACATACACACATAATCAAGTAGAACTTATTCTATGTCTTCAGGGCCTCTTCAATATTTGAAAACAGATCAATGCACTCACCACAGCAATACCAAACAAAAGAAACATCATATGATCATGTGTTTTGATGCAAAAAAAGCATTTGATAAAGTTTAACACTCTTTTAAGATGATTCTTAATCTCAAGGAATAGAGAGGAAACATTTTCAAATGGATAAAGAATGACAACAAAAACTTACAGCTAATTGTGAAAAACTGGATGATTTTCCCCTAAAATCAGAATAAGGCAAAGATGTCCCCTCTCACCACCCCTGTTCAACATTGTACTAAAAGTTCTAGCTGGTACAATAAGAAACAAAGGAGTTTAAAAAAAGAAAGGAAGAAAAAAAATAAGCCATGAAAAGACATAGATGAGAAGGCTATATATAAGTCTAATTAATAATCTTCTGTAAATGGAAAGTCTACAGAGATGTAAAAAATCAGTGGTTGCTAGAGCTCAAGGGAAGGAAAGGAGGTTTTAGTAGGTGGAACATAAAGGATTATTTTAGGACAATGAAATTTTTCTGTGTGATACTGTAATAGTATATACCTGATACCACCCATTTGTCAAAATCCATAGAGCATCACAGAACAAAGATTAAATCTTAATGAATGCAATTTTTTCCTGAGAATTATTAAATAGGTCCAGAGATCTCAGACAGAATGCAGAATTTGACAAAAGAATCTAAATATATTACAACTATATGAAACATCCTCAAAAAAAGATTAGGGTATTAGGGTACAGATGTAAGTTACCTTGGAAATAAGTATAGCTTGCAACACTACAGACAAAAGCATTTTTACATAAACACTCTACTTTAATTGATAACATTATTTCCCTTTCAGATAAGGTTTAATAATTGTAGAACCACTGTGCATGTATACCAGAATTAAGCAATGAAATAAATGGTTGTCAGAGGGCATGAGTCAGGTTTCTCACTGTTGGAGTGGGAATTTATAGATAAGCAAGAAGAGGAGACCAGGAAGAACCATGTGGTAATGGATTAGAATTGGAGACATAAGTGTGGACTTATGGGTAGTTCAATATAGACACAAGGACAGATGGTTACATCTAGAAATATTTATTGATATGTGCATATCTGTGGGTTAGCATATATACATATATTTGATATAGACATCTGAAATGTCAGCTGAAAGGACCTAGAAGCAATGATACCCAGTAGCAATAAGCATACCTAGTGTTCCGATCTGGCTTTCTATTACTCTTATCCAACAAAAGAAACCAGGATGCATTGTAGAAATAGCTGACAGTAGAGCTGGAGCACAAAATTATACTAGATGAGCCTGGAGAATGTTGTAGTGCCAGAAAGGGCACACATGCACAAAAAGCGCCACAAATGGGTAAAGAATGACATCAAAAACCAGGGGATATGTCGAAAGGATACAGGAGTCAACTGAAAGAGCTATCAGTATATTTCAACAAAATAAGTAGAAATCAGCAAAGGCATGATATGTGGAATATCTTCAGACCAATCAATATCATTCACGATATTAACAGAATAAAAGAAAAACCATATGATTACCACATGTGACTAAATTCATTATCAATTTATGAAAATAATTTTCAGCAATATGGGAATAAAAGAACACATCCAACCTGATTATGGCCATCTATAAATTACCTGCATATCACATTATGCTTAATAGTAAAAGTCCTAACATTGAAAATGAGACAAGGATGCCCTTTCTTGCCACTTCTATTCAATATCACATTGAAGATCGTTATCATTGCAATAAGGCAAAAAATATAAATAAAAGAGAAGAAAATAACTTCAGTGGTACTCAACAACATACAAATTAATTAAATTTAAATAGGCCATAGACATAAATGTACATGCTGAACCATAAAATTTCTAAAAGAAAAAAAACTTATAAACTAAAACTGTCTTTTTTCCACAATGAGACCATACATCATAAATGTTAGGGAATCTACAATGACAATACTAGAATTAGTAAATGAGTTAAGCAGACTGAAGTATAAAAAGGCAATATGTAAAAATAAATTGTATTCCTATATAGTAGCAATTAATTATTGAAAATTGAACTAAATTTACAATAATTATATAATTTACAAAAAGAAACAAAAAGCATGAAATATTTAGGAATACACTTAGGAACATTGGTACAGTATCTACAAAGACACCTATAAATCATTGCTGGTCAAAAGTGAAGTCCTAAATTAATGGAAATACATACTATGTTCGTTGACTGAACACTCATCTTTTTAATATGTTAATTTTCCCAAGTTAATCTATAGATTCAATCTTCTCTCAGTCAAAATCTTGGAAGGCAATTTTGTGGAAACTGACAAGCTATTTCTGCAACTTATATGAGAGGAAATTGATCTATAATAGTCAAAAGACATTTTTAAACAATAAAGTTGAAAAACTTACACTACCTTATGCCATAATTTTATATAAAGCTATAACAATCAATACAGTATGTTGTTTACATATAGATATATAGATTAGTGCAACAAAATAAAGAAATCATGTAAAGACCCACACATACATCATCAATTCATTTTTAACAGAGGTGCCATGACAATTATATGGAGGAATAATATTGTTTTCAAGTAATGGTGCTGAAACAAGTGAATATCTACTTGAAAATGAATTGTGAAATGATACCACAACCTACACATAAGTTAACTTGAGATAGGCCATAGATTTAACCTTGAAAGCTAAAAATATAAAACTTGTAAAAAATAGGAATAAATCTTGCAATCTTGGTGTAGGCAAAGATTTATTAAAAAGATTCAAAAACCTTTAAAGATAAAAATATTTTTATAAATTAGACTTCATAAAAATTAAAAACTGCCTTTTTTAGAGAATCCATTAAGTGATTGAAAGAGCAAGACACACACTGAGGGAAAATATTTGAAACGTATAAACCTGAGAAAGGACTTGAGTTTAGAATACTTCAAACATTCTTACAACTCAGTAATAAAAAAGCAAACTACTCAATCAAAAATTGGCCAAAAAATACAGAGATGTCACAAAAGGAAATTTATGAATGGTAAATAACCACATGAGATGGTGTTCACTATATTTTATCATCAGGGAAATGTAAATTAAAATCAGTAAGTCAACACTACACAATGAATAGAAATGGCTAAAAGTAAAAAGGCTGATAATATCAAGCTTTGGTGAGACTGGAGCATATGAAATTGTCATACACTGCTGATGGTAATGTAATGATAAAACTACTGTGAAAAGCAGTTTGGCAATTTCTTAAAAAGTTTAACATATACTTACCGTATAAACAAATAATTCCACTTCTAGGTTTGTACATGAATGTTTATAGATTTATTCATAATAGCCTCAAACTGGAGACAATCCACATATTCATCAGTAGCTGAGTGCCTGATATGGTTTGGCTCTGTGTCCCCACCCAAATCTCATTTTGGATTGTAATCCCCAGTGTGGGGGGTGGGATGTGGTGGGAGGTGATTAGATTTTCTTCTTGCTATTCTCATGATAGTGAGTGAGTTCTCACAAGATCTGGTTGTTTGAAAGCGTGTTCTCCCTTCACTCTCTCTGTTTCCTGCTGCCATGTGAAGATATGCTTGCTTCCCCTTTGCCTTCTGCCATGATCGTAAGTTTCCTGAGGCCTCCTATGTCATGCCTCCTGTATAGCCTGCAGAACTGTGAGTCAATTAAACCTCTTTTCTTTACGAACTATCTGGTCTTAGATAGTTCTTTATATGAGTGCAGAACTGACTAATATAGTGCCTAAGTAAATTCTGATACAGTAATACATTTGGATACTGCTAAGTATTAAGAGGGAACAAATTATACGTGCATGTATTCTTGTCAAAAATACTATACCAGGTAAAAGAAACAAGACATGAAACAATTAATACTATAAGATTTCATTCCTATGAAATTATAGAAAAGCCAAGTCTAATCTACAGTATCAGAAAGCAGATCCATGCATGTTTTAAACTAGGGTTTGGAGGGAGCATAAAGGGAACATTTTGGAGTAATGGAAATGTGGTATGTATTGTGATTTGGCAATGATCACTTGTGTAAATATGTCAAAACTTATCAAACAGTACAATTAAAATGCGTTCATTTTATTGTATGTAAATATAAAATGCCACTCATCTTTAATAAAATTGATTTTAAAAAGTCAAGGATAGCAAGCTTTCAATAAGGCACTTATTCCTTGATGACGATGTTGTGGGTTTTTAAAATATAATTGACAGCTCACACTCCATCAACTACTGCTATTAAACTGTATAATACAGCTCAGCTATCCACAAGAAACAAATAAAAACAAAAAAACCTATCAACGAATTATAATGCTGCCTGGAAAACATGAGAAAATGCACTCAGCAATCCTACTTCACACTCCCCATCCAGTCCCACACATAAACAAACAACTGCTTAGCTATCTAGTTAAAGTCTCTTAGGGGCCTAACAATGTGTCAAATGTCACATGCTTTTACCTGGGACATCAAAGCATTTATAACAGTGATCAACAAATTATAGTCCATGCGCCAATACAGACTATTGACTGTTTTTGTAGACAAAGTTTTATTGGAACACAACTACAGCAATTTCGTTACATATTATCCATCTTTATTTTTGCAATGAAAGAGACTGCAAGGTCCTCAAAGCTGAAAATATTTTCTATCTGGAAATTAAGAAAAAGAGCTTGCCCACCTCTATTCTATAAAGAACTTGAAGGCATTAGTAGGGTACATAGATAATAATTCTCAAACAATGTAGGCAGGACATTAATGTGTATAAAGTGCCAGTTATGTGCTAGGCATTGCGTTTGGCATTTTCACAAAATCATAACATTTAAATGAAGTATTTTAAATACCGTTTGACATAATTAAAGTGGTACAGAGTGCGTATTTCTAGTAAATACTTATGTTGGGATTTGAAATAACTTCCTTCAACAAATAATGAACAGTTTGCCAAAAGCAGAGTCTAAGCAAGTGCAAAGAAAGAGGAGGCTTTGGAGACAAGAATGATGTTATTCTGCGTAACTTTCTAGGGCAGCTCCATGAAGTTGAAAGAACACTATCTTCCAGAGATAGGAAAATCTTTATGCCTCAGTGGAGAGTCTCAACTGTGTGGTCTTCAGGGTGCTAATGTTACATGTGGTTTGTCAACAGCAGATAATGAATTGGCATTGGAGCAGGTCAACAAGGGACCACAGATCATCAGATAGGTGGGAAAAAATTAGGCGGTAACAAAACATGTTTGTTTTTCTTATAATAACATGATATAATTCATCCCAAATATTGGGAACAAAGGAGGTGATCAGATTGGGTCATTGAAGACAGCAGGCCAAGGAAACTGTTAACCTCTCTCCTTTCTCCACCCTTACCAAAAATATCTGATTCCTTCTTGATTCTGCTTTGTTCTTTAATTGCCACATCAAGTCACTTAGTAGATACTGACTTTTCTACTGCTAAATTTCTTCTCCGTATTACTCTTGCCTTTTCTTGTTTTTATAATTTCCTACCTATATGGATGCATTTTTAAATTTATTCATTCAATATTTATTTACCACCTACCTCTTGCTAGAACCCATGCTCATCATGGGAGAAATACCCTGGTAAAAAAGGGAGAACATCTCTTCCCCATGTTTATGTGTTGTGGTTAATAATGTCAAGTGTTTAAGCAACGGTGAGTACAATGACAAGGAAGAGCCAAGTTTTAGAAGGCCCCAAAAGAGAAATTTATTCTTAACTTAGGATACTGGACTTCCTGAAAGAAGAGCTTTAAACTAAAATCAATAGAGTAAGGATGAGTTAGCCAGAGCAAATGAAAATAATTTGATGTAAAAACATAAAAAAGACCAATGAACTCAAAATTCTTTTATAATGTATGTCAGAATGAAACACTTAAAAACAAAGCACTTATAAGAAAAAAATGATAATCTTTTTACTAAGAATGTGTACGTGTGATTTTATTTATATGACATATATGTACACGTATATATACACATATATGATTATAGTCATTTACTTCTTTAGAAATACATTTATTTAGAACATATAGTTCTAAATATGCAGAAACATTTATAAACTATAGATACAAAATATTATATACATATGTATTTCTCAAGAAACAGACAACCATCTGCTCTTTGATATAGCTGGGATATTTCCTTATATTTAGAAAGAATGCAAATTATCCCCTTTCAGGGACAATTCAGAACCTTATGGAAAATAAACAAGGTAACTATGACAAAGTCCTTCCTGTGTTTGCTGACGAGTAAGAGAGCAGCACCATATGCTTTCGTGTACATTACCCCAGGAGGGCAGTGCCATATGTTGACACGTATGTCACCTGTCTTGGCCTTTTGTATAAGGCAGTGTCCCAAGGGGTATGCCAAATAGGGAAAGAGAAGGCAGCCACAAGAGTATGAGGATGTGGCATGTTGACAGATTTTGCTAGACCATCACTTCAGTTGGCAAGCACCCAGAACAGCTGCTTTACCCTGGAGCAAAGGTCTTTGTGATCCCACAAACTCTCCCCAGTGAGTGAGACAGTGGAGGGAAGGTGTTGTGCCCTTTGGGAGTGGACTTTTCCTCCTACTGTGAGATGTGAAAAAGGGAGTAATTACCATGAAAGACTTTTCACGGATTTTGTACTAACTCTCACCTTTGCCAGTAAGTTCCGATAAAATGGGTGAGCATCTATTTATACATAATTGAAATCATTCATATTAAAAACAGAGAAACCAATATAATAATGTAAAAGACTTTGTTGATCAAAATTTGTTTCATTATGATTTAGTGATTTCATTCACATGTTATTTAAAGATCAGTGTTGATTTCTAACCTCTTAGGTATCTTTCAAGGCTGTACATACATGATACTTCAGGCCATAATTCCATTCTATCATCTCAGAAGTGGCAAAATGAGAAAAAAGTTTTCACAAACTCATTCACAAAGTAATTCAAATATATTTAAAGTAATAAAATACTATCTATGTTTATATTTACGAATCCATGTACATGTTGAAAATAAATCCAGTTTGTAGCATTGCAGTTAAATGTAATTATTTAATGCCATTTTTCAATGCTTTCCTTTACATTCCTGCTTCTATTAAAGATATGTAAGATAAACTAGTAAAACAGTTAGTAGCCGTGTTCAACAATTGAATTTCAGTTTTGTCTCACAAGAGAGAGGTTTGAGTCTCAAAAGATTTTTCTCTTTGCTACTTTTAGACAAAAATAATTTGAGATAAAAGTTTGGAAGAATTATTGAAAAATTCTGAGGTAATTTATCAGGGTTTTTACCAGAAAAATAGGCAATATTGCTCCCTCTCTTACAGATATAAGATAAAATTTTCAGGAAGGTTTTACAATGATCCCACGTAGCTAGTAAGTAGGCAGTACCAAGATACAAAAGCAGTTCCATTTGACTCCAAAACTGACATATACTTTCCCCACACACTGTGTTGTGTGCTAGGTTAATGAATCAATGTGTATCCATTTGATTTTCTAGAGAGATAAATGGACAGTTCTGAGATGTGTTTCAGAAGGGTCCTCAGAAGATCCTGAGGTAGTGAGTCCTAGCCATTCATAACCATGGCCACCTTAATCAATGTTTGTATTGGTTTTTTTCCACCTTCCCCTTTCACACCGAATGTCCTTCACTCCTGTTACCTATGATCACTTGTCCAATAAAATACCTGTAAGCAAGTCTTAGTCTCTCACTTTGCTGCCTTAAATGCCTCTTCTCCCCTTTCTCCCACCCCATTTTCCTTCCAGTGCCTCCCAAATTATTGCCTATCAGATCAACTACTTGCACTTCCATTGTTATCTCAGAGTCTGTTTCTGGGGAAACCCTAAATAAAATACTTATTTTTTTTTTAAAGAAGCTGCCTTTCTTCCATTTCTTTCCTCCTCCTCCAATCTTCTGGCCCACTTATCCCACTCCTATTTTTCTTGACACCTTTTTACTTCTTAATAGACACTCTGGGTTCTCATAGTCTCTCTACATTCCCTTTCTGTCAGAACTGTCACTCATAAAGGACAGAATAATACGATTTACTCTAGAGAGTAAATTACTAATAACAATTTGGATTTTGTGCTTTTCTGGGGTATTTGCACTTTAGTACAGGGCCTAGGCTGTGCACAATGTCATAAAATTTCCATCATAAAATTTTAGTTATTTTTAATACTAGATATAGAAGTGTTTAAATTTTGGTAATGAAACTAGGAGCTTGTCTATAATCTTGGCTAGTAAATGGTTATCTAGTCTGCCTTCTTGAAAAATTTATGAGGTAATAGAAAATATTAATTTATATCCAAACAGCTTTCATCAACAGATATATACATATACTATTATTTTGAGCACTCAAAAAATTCACGAACTAAAAATTTTATAAACTACATTTTTTTTCTTACGGTTCTAGTACCGTAGTTTCACAGCAAATGTGGAAAATTTTGTCCTGAGTGGTTGTAATTTCTGTTAGGTAAAGTGAGTTCCTTTGTGGCACATGCCCAAACCACGTACCATAATATCATTTAAAAAATGATATTAATGACAATGACAAGTGCTGAGTGCAACTCACTCAGGTGGACAAAAAAACAGATTTTTTAATATACTCAATATGATTAAATAGCCATAAAAAGATTATTGCAATTCACATGAGAAAACTCAGATGGCCAATGTGATGCCACAGTTTGTACACTGTGTCACAGCCCAAATGCTGAGCAGTAAACATGGCATCAGCTTCACTGTTGGCAAGAGTATGAGAACAGGGAAGAAGCTGTTAGATCACACAGCCTGCGATGTTTCCCCACTGAAGTCTGAATTGCTCAGATATCACTGTGCCAGAGTAAACAGGAAATCACTCCAGACACATATCATCAGAGCATTCGGTTCCTAAAATGCCTAGTGAAGTTTAGTAAATAAAAACAATGCTTGATCGGTTACAACCATTCAAAGTCAAAAGGTTATAACAATCCCTCTCTCATTTTTATCTAGTCTTTCAATAAATTAAATGGAAATCAATTTTCAAAGTTAGAATTTGCTCTGAGAGTTCAAAGAGATATATGACACAGATGTTTAGAAACCAACTGCAAAAGAGGAAAAGGGAATTTAAAGTAACTTGAAGATTAATAGGTTCAAATCCTTAATGTAATTTACTGTGGCAAATTAAGTTTTTATAAAATTAAGCACACACATGGCAAAATTGAGAACATCTTCTATATCCTCACTTTGACTCTGACAAAGAACAGAAATGCTAGAGGGTCAAAATTTCTTCTGAATTTTTGTTCCAGCCCTCCTGTCTCTCTCTCTCTTTCTTTCTCCTTTCTTTCTCTTTCTTTGTTTCTTTTTTCTGTTTCTTTCCTTCCTTCTTTTTTTCTGTCTCTCTTTCTTCTTTTCTTTCTTTTTACAAATTCTCAGTTGTTTCCCTCTGACTCTCGAGATAAAAACCAACTAACCAATGCTGAAGAAGGAGGATTATTTGAGTCTAAGAGTTTAAGACTACATCTCTAATAATAATAATAATAACTAACCAATACACAAGGAAAGGATAAAAGTAAACACTTGAAATTCCACCAACTTGGAATCCCACTCCCCAGAGTTTATTAACATAATATGTGAGTGGTCAAACATCTAGAACACTTACTATATATACATAAATGGTTCTATATATATTTCTACAGGTATAGAATATCTAACATTCTATAACTTTTTGCATTCAGCAATAACATACCCCAGACATTTTTCTATGATATAGGATCAATTTCCATTCTACTTTAGTTTAATTGGTCTACTTACTCAGTTTCTATTTTCATACTGTTTTATTTACTTTAGCTTTATGCATTATTTTTAATATATCCAGAAAAACAAGCTGCATCTTATTATTTACTTCTGTTTTGAACAATTTTAATAAGCATCACTGTTTTGACATAATTAAAAACAATGTGATCACTAGCTTAAAATAATTTGAATGGCTAATATAACTATCTGCAGCTTATGGGTCCTTATATAGTAAGTACTTCTTAAAAATAAATTCTTCTTGATAAAAGGGGGATGATAAAAATGATATAATTTATATTATTTTATACTCATTTAGATTTACCAAAGTTTCTGATTTTAAACAAGTAAACCATTGATTGATTATCACTTCTTTGAGAGATGAATAAAGAAGTTTTTTTTGCCCAAATTATTGACAATAATATGATTCTGTCATGTAAATGCATTTTTTAGAATTCCTTTTCCAACCTTTTCTCTAAAAAATGGTAGCACATTGGAAATTAATCAATGGGGCATATCTATATTTCTTCAAACTGTATTATAATGTGAAACCAGATTAAGCTATCTCTAGAAAGGGTGTAGGAGTTTTAGTGCAACTCAACTAATGGGGAGTGGAGTGGGGTAATGCGTAGTTTGCCCAACAAAATCTTATGTAAAAGAGATCACTCTTGCAGAATATCTCATATGCTTCTTGAGAAGATGGAAATTTCAAAATTAATGTTAATGATATGTTCAAAAAAAGAAAGCTAAAGTCTTCATTCCTACAAAAAAAAAATAGTTTCAGAGTGATGACTCCATTTACCCAACCGAAGAGACAAATACGAGTCCAAATTCTTGTGAGTAAATTAGACAAAGAAGCAAAACAACAATGTTTAGTGTTAAAAATTAGGTCAGATAAGGCTGGGCGCAGTGTCTCATGCCTGTAATCCTAACACTTTGAGAGGCCGAGGCGGGTGAATTGCCTGAGCTCAGGAGTTTGAGACCAGCCTAGGCAACACAGTGAACCCCTGTCTCTGCTAAAATACAAAAGAAATTAGCCGGATGTGGCAGCGTGCACCTGTAGTCCCAGCTACTTGGCAGGCTGAGGCAGGAGAATTGCTTGAACCCTGGAGGCGGAGGTTGCATTGAGCTGAGATCACGCCACTGCACTCCAGCCTGGGTGACAGTGAGACTCCATCTCTTTAAAAAAAAAAAAAAAAAACTAAATTGCTTTTCTTCTGAAGTAAACTTAATTTTAAGAAAAAAAGCCAGAAAGGTATTTTCATAAATGTTTGGAGCAATTACTATACCATCAGAATAAATATCTTGCCTCCTAGGGAGACTTCCTACATTGAGCATATCTATTCTAATAACTAAATCGCAGATTTATTTTATTTAAAAAAAGTAGTCTCATTTTTTACATTCATTTTTTACAATAAATCCTCACAGCTTTCTATAATATTACAATTACTGAAACATTGCCACATCTTGGTTAACTAGTCATAAACATCTATATTTCCACTTAGGGAAAGTGAAAACAAAAGAATCATCACTCGTAAATATTTACGAAATGGTGTATAGGAATAGCTGTTTTGGTGATATCAAAATCCCAGTTGAGGAGCTAAAGAGGGAATTCATTAATTGAGTAACATAATATCTCCCGAAACTCAAGTTCAGGAATGCGATTTATCCTCAAGACATGTTTGGAACCAGAAGCTCAGGAACTCCAGGATGCTTGATCTCCCAGCCCTGCTCCTCTGTGTGTGTGTGTCCTTTAACTCTCTGCAGGTGAGTTTCCTCTACTATCCCACCACACGGTGAGAAAACGTGGCTACCATGAGTACCTGGATTCACTTGCGACCATTTCTTCTCTATAGAGAACTTCATCTTTCATCTGTCTCAGCCATAGTCTTAAAGAAAAATGCTGATTAGTCCAGTCTGAGTTACATCTCCTCCCACTCCCTGGGACCGACTCATCCATGGTAGCCAGGGGAAATTGTGCCAAGGAAGAAAAAAGGAGACCAAGAATTGACCACTTTAAAAAAGGCAGGTTGTTTTTAGAGAAAAAGTGATGGGCAATTAGATTACTGTCCAGGACAGTTGTCTACTTTATTCTTGGTCTTAAATGTGTTACAGGAGGAAATAGTAGCGGCCGCGCGTGGTGGCTCACGCCTGTAATCCCAGCACTTTGGGAGGCCGAGGCGGGTGGATCACAAGGTCAGGAGATCGAGACCATCCTGGCCAACATGGTGAAACCCGGTCTCTACTAAAAACACAAAAATTAGCTGGGCGTGACGGCGCACGCCTGTAATCCCAGCTACTCGGGAGGTTGAGGCAGGAGAATCGCTTGAACCCGGGAGGCGGAGATTGCAGTAAACCGAGATCGGACCACTGCACTCTAGCCTGGTGACAGAGCATGACTCTGTCTCAAAAAAAAAAAAAAAAAAAAAGAATGAAAGAGTGGCATACATTCTTTTTAATGAAGCTTGTAATCTGATGGGGAAAGAATAACATTTGTTTAGTATGATCAGAATTCACATCTAAATAATTAGAGTTTTATAAAGGGCTCTAAAAATAAACTTTTGTGCAATAATTACCTGGTATTTTATTATATGTGACAACCTCATTAGAATATTGAAATGGCAGATCTTAAAATTTCCTTTATCAATAGTATTCAAGGAAATATGTACAGATTTTCTAAGCATAACTTTCTAATTTTAATGGAAACTGCATAAATAAGTAATTAGCTGTCTAATAAAATTAAATGGTTCTGATATTTGTAGCTATAAAGTTGTAGATATGTGAAAGGATATTTCTTTGATGGCCTTCATATTAAATGTGCTAAAGACTGAAGCAGTATGACCACTTATTAATCAATTTCTTAGCCAGCGACATAAAAATTTAACATTATACAGCCTTTAATATTTTCTTTGGTTTTGAGTAACTCTTATACAAGCTTACTTTGTATATAACCTCAACTCCAATACAGAGCACGATAACTATCCTGAGAAAAAAAGAAAGGCAGCTGAAAATAAATTATAAAATCTCTGTCCTGAAGCTGGACCATCATCTTATAGAACAGAAGTGTCTGAAATAGTTTGGACTAAACTCATATATATTCTCCATATACAGAACTGGTCTCTTACCACAGTGAGTTGTACACATACAAAGAAAGCTAGCACTGTTTTATTTCCAGTACACTGGAAATAGCTTGACAGTTGGATCTTTTTCTTCTGTTAATCTCAGTGTCTGGCATAAGTGTTGCTCATTATTTGAGCAAAAATCCATAAATGATTTTTGAATTTCTAATAAATCTGCCAGCATACACTCAATGAACATCAATAATCTCTATTGATGATTTTATGAAATATCACCTTTGTTACCAGTTGGTTCCATATTTGCTTTTCTTCTTTTTTAGCATAAAAGTATCAAGAAGTTGTTATCAGTATTAGGCAAAAAAGATAAAAAGATTAACCTAGATTTTCTGAGTAAATGCATAACCCTGCAAATCAGAAATTTATATTAGGGAAAGGAAACATAAAGACACTCTAAAAGCATTGATTATGGACAGTCAAAAATTTTTGGAAGCAGGGAAAAACTAATAGGTTTACATGGCTGGCAAATTGGATGGTAAAGTAACACTCAAACTATGATTTGTGTATCCTTTATTAAAAATCTCCAGAAAAAGTTTTAGTACATTTATCTACCAAATAAATGAACTAGATTAATTTTTGTTGATACACTCAAATGTGGTGAGGTACTTTAGAATGAATGGCTGTTTCATTGGTCACCTATGGTAACATAATACTTTGTATTTTCTAAATTTTCTTCCATAAATGTTGAAACTTTATTTTTAAGAATCAGAATTTCCCAGTTATAGTAAATAGGAATCATAAACCAATCTCCAGCTTGCCAACACTGAATTGTTCAATTTCAAATTGATTTACATTCAGTTTTCCACTCTCAGTGAACTGATATTGAATTAACCAATGGATTGATTACTTATGCCAATTAAATATAAAAATTTGATTATGATCTTAATTGTTATAAACCAGTATTCTCTGAAGCATAGCAGAAGACATAACCTAACCCCACTTAAAGGACACTATGTTGTAACTTTACTGAAGCATCAAGAAATTAATCATTTTATTAAATCAAACCTTTCTGCTTCCCAAAGAGGTAACAATCATTTACAATTAATAAAGTTGAGAAAGTAGGCAAATCCATTTTTCAGAACCTGATATTCTAGTAATAAGACAGTGATAATCTAATGAGGTTCTAGTGATGAAATAGGTTGAAGATGTTGGGGGACTTTACAGGTGCAATTCCCAGCTGGCAACATAACAAGAGCAAAGGAAACAATCCTCTCTTGTAACTGCATGTGTTGCTAAATCTTGTTTGTTTCACTTTTAGAAAAACCAAAAAATCCCTTCCTCAATATTTTTGTTCATATTCTAATCAAGGCCCTGATAATCTTTTAGTTTAAATATTAAGTAGCCTATCAGCACAGTGAACCTTTATTGTCAACCCATTAAAGCAGTTTTCAGTGTTATTCTAGAAAAACCTCAAATAATGTATGATAAGAGTGTATGTCACATTAGACCCTCTGTAAAGGCAAAGTTCAGATTCATGGAATTTAGTGAGAGTCGTGATACCAGCAGACCCCATTTCTATCTTCAGCATTTACTGACACTGGTAATACTGGTGATAAAATTCAATACCCTTAGCATAGCACAGAGGATGAGAGCCAGACTCTGACATTAGGCTTCCTGGGTTAAAATTATGGCACCTTCACTTATTAGCTGGTAAACTTGTGGAATCAGTTACCCTCTCAGTTACTCAGTTTCTTAATAGGAGTTATACACTTAATATTGTTTTATTAGATTAAATAAATTAAACCATGGAAGGCACTTAGAACAGTGCCAGCCATATGGTAGGTACTAAGTAGTGAAATATTTAATAAAATAATAAGTAATTTTCCTCTGAATTGTTAATATTTGTTCTACTTTAATTTCTATAAAATAGTTGTTAAATTCTTGGCTCATATGACCATTAATAATCAGTTGTAGGTATTTTAATTTGGAGTTAACATAGCCAGTATTTTATCTGTATTTTTAGACATTTTTGAATTTTAACAAAATGAAATTATAACAATGGCTCTGACTCACCCCTACAGAAGTGCAATTTCTTGAACTTTTATGTAAATCCAGTTGTCACCTAAATTTGAATATCAGTATTCCTTACAATTTTGAGGGGTGATTCTTTACTTATTGTTTCATTTATTCGTTGCCAAGTTATACACCTCAAAACTTGGTGGCTCACAACAACAATTTATTATTTCTTATGTTTTCATTTGGCTTGGCAATCTCTCCTGCTAGTCTTTTCTGGAACATTTTTGAAGCTGCAGTCATCTGACAGCTCAACTGTGGTAGGAGGATCCCAGATGGCCTCACTCACATGTCTACTGCTGCAGGTGTAATTGCTGAAGTTGCTCGAGACTAGCAGGTTTTCTTTTTCCCTGCTTTCTCTCTTTTTTCTTTTATCATCCAGATTCTTTTTTCTGTGTGGCCTCTCATCTTCTCAAGGCAGTTTCAGTCACTTCTGCACATTTATTCATTAAAACAAGTCACAAGGCCAGCCCAAATTCAAGAGAAGGGGAAATAGGTCCTACCTCTTAATAAGAATGGTAAAGTCCTATTAGAAAGGAGCATGGGATGGTTATTACTGCCATTTACAAAACAATCTATCACAGTCTGCCTGTTGTGCAAAGCAATTTGCATCCAATCCGTTTGCAAAATGCACTCTGTTCCTTTAGTACACAGTCTCTGGTCACTTTTTATCCAATTATGGCATTAATCTCCATGGTTAGAGTCTTGTGTTCTGAATCAGGTCTGAATGTGGATGAACATCCTCAGGTACCATTCCTCCCTGTGGCTCCTCTTGATCTGGAGACTTGTGAATTTAAAAGACAAGTTATCTGCCTCTCATGCACCAAACATACAATGAGAAACAAAAAGAATATAAGCTCAATGACACTGAATTCAAAAGATGTAATGAAAAGCATAGAGTAACCACTAGTTCATAGCAATCCTGACATCCACACAGGCCATGTTTTCAGGTTTCTCTATTCCAAAAGCAACAGTTTATTTCCTCCAATCTAGGAAGGCTTTTTCAGCCACCAGGGCCCTACACTTGCAGGTCCGTCTGCCTAAAGAATTCCTCTCGAAGGTCTTCATGTGAATGGTCCTTATCATTCTAGTCTTAGGTCAAATGTTACCTTTGCTTAGAGGCTGACACTGAACTCTAACTAGAATTGATCTCCCCTTCTCATATTTCCTTCATGGAACTTACCACATTCTATAATACTTATCTTCTATGTTGATTTATTCACTTATATATGAATGCTTCTTTCCAATATAATACAGACTCACAAGGGCATAGACTTTGTTTCCTTCTTATTCATATGTTATTCCCCAGGCTTAACACAGAGTCTAGCACTTGACAGATGATCAAATATTTATTTGACAGATGAGCAAATATTTATTAATATTTGCTAAATAAATGAATGAATGAGCTCTTATAGCCACTCTGTAAAAGAGATGCTTCCGTTTTAAATGTAAAGAGATGGAATGAAGCCCAAACAGGTAAGTAACTTGCCAAAGGTCACACATATCTAGTCAAAAGCAGAACCCAGATTCATCCCAGCAACCATGTTACTCTCACAATTTCCCTTTCTTTATAAATAGAAAAAAAAAGTACATGCCCTTCAGAAGGTTGACATTGTTTCAGAATCTTCTCTTCTTGCATCACTTCACCATTTCATGTAACATCATGTTATATTATATCAGACAACTCAAGAAGAATGCCAGTGACTTTCACCTTGTCTTCCTTTCTGTTTATAACTTTTGCAGACACCATGTATTCTTTAATAAGTAAGCAAATGAAAACTGGCAGATAGACCTACCCCATGATGAGGAATAAGAGTGAACACATGTTCTCTGCCTAACTTCCAATGGCTCAGAGTCAGTTCATGTTGTCCTCTTGGAAAGAGTATCTTTCTTTATTATTTCTGTTTATCCTTAGAGAATGTTTATTCATTTACGTAACATCTCTATTTTGATTTCCCAGCATATGCTGCCAAAGGTATAAAGAATGAGAACAATTTTAAATGTAAAAACAAAATTTTATATTAGTTTCTCCTTACAGGGGCATTACTGTTTAAAAACTCAATACTGAAATATTATTTATTAGTACAATTCAAGATTTTTTTTTTTTTTTGAGACAGTGTCTCGCTGTGTCACCCAGGCTGGAGTGCAGTGGCGCTATCTTGGCTCATTGCAACCTCTGCCTCCCGGGTGTAAGTGATTCTCCTGCCTCAGCCTCCTCCCAAGTAGCTTGGACTACAGGCACCTGCCACCATGTCCAGCTAATTTTTTTTTTGTATTTTTAGTAGAGACGGGGTTTCACTATGTTGGCCAGGCTGGTCTTGAACTCCTGACTTTGTGATCCACCCACCTCAGCCTCCCAAAGTGCTGGGATTACAGGCGTGATCCACTGTACCCAGCCAAAAAATATTTTAAAAACTAAAATTCTATCTTTCCAGGATTATCTGTTCAAGTGAGGCAAATAACCCCACTTAAACATACACACACACACACACACACACACAGAGGCATGCACATACTCCTATGGATGCAAAAAAGGAGAATTCAAATATATTCAAATCTATTCTAATCATTAATAAGTATGAATGAGCACCTACTATTATACCGGCACTGATCTTGGTGATTCTTATTGTTTACTTAACCTTGAAACAAATCCCCCAGATAGATATTTGCGGTCCTGTTTCCCAAATGAGGACTCTGTGTCTCAAGGGCTGATAAATAGTAGCTATTCCAACCCAGTTTTGTATTTTTCTGTTGTATACATATACCAGCTCCAGTATAGGAGATCAAACCTTTGTTCTTTTCAATGTGTTTGGTTTTTTCTCCTCCTCCTCCTCTTCCTCCTCCTCCTCCCTTCCTTCCTCTTCATTGTCCTCCACCTCTTCCTTCTTCTTCACTTTATTTTTTCTTTCTTTGTTTTTTTGTCTCCCCGAAGAAAGCAATGACAAAGTCCACTCTCCTTAAACCATGCTAAGTATGCTTACCCTAAAGGTAATTATTAATTAGATAATAAAGTCATTTGACAAATGCTTGCTGTAACTATCAATAGCTAAACTTCTATTAGATCACTGAAACACTAAACATATAATTTAACAGAAATAACAGATCTTACTGTTTGACTTCATCTAAATACTGGAAGAATTTTAACCATTAATAAAAACTGCATCGTACCAGATAGGATGGTTTTAGCAGAAATTCACAGAATCACCAACTTAAATTGCTTTTTTAAATGAAAGGAAACATCCTATTACATACCAGAATGTCCAGAGAATGGTTTGTAATGGAGCTACAGGTATTATACAATCAGCTGCTCAAAGATGTTACTAAGGAACATTGGAAAATTATTTGCTTTGACTTTAATTGAATGTTATAATTTAGTTTGAGTAATTTCTATGTGATATAAATGACCACACATTTAGGAAGTATATACATTCTTAGTTATATCACTGAGTACTTGCATGGCATTGGGAAATTTGCATTAACTTTCTGTCTATTACTTTCCTCATCTCTAAAAACTAACAGTACCTACTATATTAGTCCATTCTCACACTGCTATGAAGAAATATCTGAGACTGGGTAATTTATAAAGAAAAGAGGTTTCATTGACTCATAGTTCCACAAGGCTGGGGAGGCCTCAGGAAACTTACAATCATGGTGGAAGGGGAAGCAAACACATCCTTCTTCACATGGTGGCAGGAGAGAGATTAGCACCAGCGGGGGAAATGGCAGATGCTTATAAAACCATCAGATCTTGTGAGACTCACTTTTATCATGAGAACAGCATGGAAGTAACTTTCCCCATGATTCGCTTACTTTTCACCGGGTGCCTCCCACAACACATGGGTATTACAAGAACTATAATTCAAGATGAGATTTGGGTGGGGACACAGCCAAACCATTTCACCTACCTTAGAGATTATTATGAGTAATTTATAAGATGATTCATGAAGAGTATTTGTCACAGTTTCTGGGAAATTATCAACAGAAAACAGATGAGAATTATTGTCATAGTGACTACCAATTCAGTTTCTAAAAAAACTTTGTTGCTGTATATTTTACACGTGTAAAACTTACCTATCTCAAATGATTCCATGATTTTAATAACAACATTGAGTGAGTGCAACAATCATCATAATTTATTCAGTTTTAACATTTTTATCTGAAAGTTTTTATTCACTTAAAAATATATAAAATAAAGATTGTTGATATTAAATAAAATTTAATATATAAGTATGTTTATATATAATTAAATCAATAGATAGAAAACACACATAAATATTACCCAGTACATAGAAATAATTAGGTAAAGTTTAGTCTTACTCTGTTATATTTAAATTGAATTTGTGAAACAATCACTAATTTCTTCAATAATTTAGGAATTAATATTTCTTTATTTCATAAAATTATAAATGTAATTTTCACAAATATATTGAAAATTGTGTGTGTGTGTGCATTTGTATGTATTTGCAGCAACAGCAACAAACATTTCTTTTCAAAGTGAATTAATGTATTTCACATAGAAGATGACAGGCTTTGATTCTTTTCATGGCAGAGAAGCCTCAAAATTATTATTTTCCCTTGCTTACCTGTATGTCCTTATCTATTGATAGTCAAAAACATAAAGAATTCTGAGAAGCAGGAATAGAAATAGAGAAGAAGTTTACATTTTAAGTTAAACACACATATGCATTATTCATTATATAATATATTATGATCATATTAATATATGCAGTATGGTATGTACATATTATATGTGTGTGTGTGTATATATATATATATATATATATAAAACCATTATTTGGAAAATTAAGAAAAAAAACTGGAAAAGTATTCATTCAGGACCCCAAATTTACAAAATCCTCTTTAAAGTACAGCTGTTTACTCTGTTTTTCAAGGTTAATAATTCTTACTATTTTATGAGACATGATTGATCTTTGATACCATTATTATTGGTACAAAAACATTGAAGAAAGTACATTCAGTGTCTTGTTTCCAGTAAATAATACAACACTAAGTCCTGAAAAATATTAAACATAATAGTAAAACAAGGGGAAATTTAACAGACACCACTATTTTCTCCACCACACACCATTAGGATACAATTTTGCTTTCTATTTAAAGTTTTCTTTGAGTTTTCTCTCACTTTGTTTTAAATCTCCTCTGGTGCTATGGTCAGAGTCACTGGTCATATTTCAGATCATCTTGCTCCGGCAAAGATTCTAATTATATCTTCCAGTATGTAAAGTAAATACTAATTAAATGCTAAGGGCCAAGTTCTGCCCTTGAATTTAAACAAAGAATTTACAGTTACTTCAATTAAACCTGAATATCTAACAGATTTATTACCAAAAAATTTTAATGTAGAGGACCATACACACACAAAATGACATAATTGTCGAGGGAAATAAAACATTTAGCTAAGTACAATTTGAACTAGGCAATATATGTCACCAAAAACTATTCCATGAGCATCTTTCTATTTTACATTGAGTCTCTCAAAGGCAAATGGAATTTATTACAGAGGTCAAAAATATCATAAATATCAACATTTTTTGTTTTGGAAAATTTTCCTTTTTTTTGTTTCCTGTCTTGAGATTCCTTCAGAATTCCTTTAGAGTAAGAGATTAATCCCATGAAGAGAAAGGGTAGAAAGAGTTTACCAAGGGAAATTGGTCTCTTCATTGGAAATTTTAGCCAACTATATTTTGGGAGAGATGTAACAACAAATATCTTGCAATTTTAGCAAATAAAGTTTAAGTAACTGCCTGTTGATGGTAGTCTCCTGGAAAGAAATTTATGTAAGAAAACAGGTTTTTGTTTTGTGTTGTTCTTGTATACACAAGTTTCACGTAGAATGAAAGATTCTCTCTTTCTCCCACAAAATTTATGAGTTTGAAAAGAGATGGAGATTCAAGAGAAGTAAAAACATATGCATACACAAAAACGTGTACACTAATGCTCATAGCAGCATTAATCACAATAGCCAAAATGTGGAAACAACCCAAATGTTTACCAACTGATGAATGAATCAACAAATGTGGCTTATCCATACAACGGAATATTATTTGGCCATGGAAAGGAATGAAGTACTAATACATGCTATCTTGACATCATTACTCTAAGTAAAAGACCAGTTTCAAAAGTCCACATATAGGATTGCATTAATATGAATGTTAAGAATAGAGAATCTATAGAGACAAAGTAGAAAGCAGGTTAGTTGTTGCTTAGGGTTGGGGGATGAGGATGGGCAATAGGGGATGGATTTTCTTTTTAAGGTAACAAAAATAAATTTGACTGTGGTGATGATCACACATATCTGTGAATATACTAAAAACCATTAAATTAATTTTAAACAAATGAATTGCATGTTATATGAATAATATCTCAATAGAGCTGTTAAAAAATGTTTAAAAGAATAAGAAAAACAGGTTACATGACAGCAGTATAATCCAAGTCTGATTTATAGGAATGTCTCAGAGGATTGAATGAATGTTGCACTAGAGATTGTATGTGTGTGTGTCTGTGTGTGCGTGTGTGTGCATGCACACACACACGTGTTTAATTTAGCTGTTGTTTTCCAGAAGTCTAATACTTTGAATTATTGTTATTAATATAGTTTCGTTTTATAGCCCTTTATTTTTAGACTAGAATCCATTGAAAAATGACTTTGATGTTGAATTACATTAAAATGGCCTAAAATTGCTTTTTATATATAAATATTATTTGTCAACATGTTCTGCATTCCATGTAATAAATTATCAGAATTTGATGCTCTGATCAGTTAGACTACACCATGCTATTTAAAGCTTGAAGCACAATTTTTTTTAATTTAGTATAATTTTAAACATTACAAAAATAGTCCTCTTGCAGCTCCCCTGCTGTGTCTTAGATTGTTGCCAAAGTTTTTTGTAATATGTTATCACTAGAGTAACATCCTTCTATAAATATTGCATCCTTGATTCTAATGTCACCCAAAATAGTGATGTGGTATAAAGAATACAGAAAAAAGAAATGTAAAGAGAGAACTGTGATTTAATTTTATTTTCCTTTATTTTATAGTCATTACAGCTTCCATATCATCATGCTTTCTCACTTATCTGCATATTTTCCAAATATGAAAGTCTCCCTTGGGTCTCAGGATATTTTTTTTCAAGCCCAGAAAAATTTTCCACATAACATTCAGCTCAGTTGAATGACTGATATATGAAAAGAAAGGCATTGAACTTTGTGGAGTACTTTGTAAAAAACCCACCAAGTCTCAACTGCTTGCAGAGTTCTCATTTCAATGGCCCATCATATGAAGCAATTTCTACATTGTGTAAGTTTTAAAGACAAAAATAAAAAATGTTGTGGGTATAGTCTGAATCTTGACATGAATTCTAAAAATAATGGAGTTGACATAGTTTGCTTTACTTTTTATTTACTCTGAAATGTTGATCTTTTATGTATTATGAGGAAAATTTCTTCCATATGTGACTAATTGTCAATTGTATTTCATTCATCAAACTATATTTGAAAGAATCTTTAGGTTCTAATTCAAACAGCTTTTGAAACAGACTTTGTAAGTTGTTTTTCAATAAACTACTAAAATATTGTTTTTGAAAAAGAGGAAGTCGTTATTCTAAGCCCATAGTAACAAAAGACCCAGAAGACTCAAGTTATACTTTAAATATTAAACCCCAAATGCTCAGTAATTCCTGCATCTAATAAAACAAATTTGAGCATCTCATTCTAACAGTCTGCCTGTATATGGAACAGATCTAAACACCTGTGGCTATGGTAGCTGTCAACTTAGTATGACAAGAAGAGTTCCACGGTGACAACAGGCTGACTTCTAATTCCAAGATAATAACCCACTCTTTGTATCAGCTTGATTATGACAGATACGTAGGCCAAAAATGTTGGGAGATTTTTGTAGCCCCCCAACAACTCATCAGCAAAATTAACCAAAATCATAATCCAGAAATTAGTTCTTAAATAACACCATTATTCATTTGTTACCTGGTGTATTGCCTATGTAACATAGCTGAATTTCTAGCCCACCCTAACTCTGCTTTTCTTTAAAAACAGGATGCCTCCTATAAAATGTTCCCTTTGTAAAATCAGACCAGCTGAGATTGGTTAGAACGAAGATAGCCAACGAAAGGACTGCAAAAAGACTTCAGGCTTCATTATAATCTCATTTCCATGCTAAATGACACTCTTGCCAGTGCTGCCTTGACAATCACTATGATAATGACCGAGAGAAGTCATAAAAAGACAAAAAGAAAGGTGGCACTACTGGCTTTGGAAAGTTCACTGCCTGTCCCAGGAAACATGAAAATATTCCTCCCCTCACTTCTAAGGTCCAGCCCCTTAATTAGAGAAACCCTATATTTTAAACCTCTCACCCCTTGGTTTGTCAGCCATGTTACTGCTTCTCAGTTCCACGGCCATCGAATAAAGCCTGTACTACTTGATGCTCATTTTTGGTTTTGCATTTTGGCTTCATGTTATGGAAAAGGAAAATACCCTATTTTGCTGAATCGGCTTTGTCGGTAACAAATTTATAACATTAGATTGAATCCTATGATCAATTGTATGCTGTTTGAAGCTCTATACCACCATGCTTCTAAACCTTATGAAGCAAAACAACAAAAGAATGGCAATACTTAAAATGTAGGAATTGAAGGCATGGGGAGAGGGGAGAATTAAGGGAGAGAGAGGGTAGTGTTGAAAACAAGTTTGTGATTTCAAATAAAATCAACTGTAGGCATAGAAATAATCTAGAATCACAAAGTTATAGATATATTACCCACTGGAGAATATCTGATAATTAATAGCTTACCATAAAAAGTAAAGAAGACTGTTTCCTGGTTATGGATATAATTCATCTCTGAAGGATTGAATCTAATCTTGCACATAAAAGCAGCAAATCCAGTTTCCTATATTTGCTCATACCACATTCTACTTTCTTGCTCAAATGATTATCCCCATACATCTTAAGGGTCTTAAATCTCATGACATTAAAGTAGGGTTTTTTTTTCCTTTTCTTTTCTTTTTGTCTTTTTTTTCTTTTTTTCTTTTTTCTTTTTTTTTTGTTTTTTGTTTTTGTTTTTGTTTTTTGTTTGATTCGTTGGTTTGTTCTTTCTTTTGGGACCTTGCTATTTTATATCTTCTACCATTTACTAACTTTAGCTACCTGGAACTCTCATCTCTAAATATCCCTTAGTTCCAGTAACAGATATTTCCTCTGCATTTCTGCATTCCACAGAACCTACACTGGAGAGGCACCCTGGCACCCCCTTGTGAGCATGGAATTGAACATGGTTTCTAAAATCTACCATGACTTTCCCATGTTAGTATCAATATCTCAAGGCTTAACTTAATTCCAATAGCTACCTCCAACATTTACTTCCAGAATATTTAAGTAAATATCTAAAGTATGGGGAAAATACTAATGCTATTTGTATTAGTCCATTTTCATGCTGCTGATAATGACTTACCCAAGACTAGATAATTTACAAAAGAGGTTTAATGGAGAACTCACAGTTCCACGTGGCTGGGGAAGCCTCACAATCATGGCGAAAGGCAAGGAGGAGCAAGTCACATCTTATGTGGATAGTGGCAGGCAAAGAGAGAGAGCTTGTGCAGAGAAACTCTTGTTTTTAAAACCATCAGATCTTGTGAGAATTATTCACTATCACAAGAACAGCACAGAAAAGACATGCCTCATGATTCAATTACATCCTACCAGGTTTCTCCCATAACATGTGGGAATTGTGGAAAGTACAAGTCAAGATGAGATTTGGGTGGGGACACAGCCAAGCCATATCACTATTGAAATTATGTTTAAGTTTTCTTGCATGTTTTTGAAGAGTGACACTTCACAAAATTAGTTTGTATTTAGGAAAACTGTATCTTCCAGAGTTACTGTTTAGAGATGTGAAAATGTTGAAATTGCAAAATATGAATTATGGAAATTTAAGATACATTTTTGGGATATAACTGGTTTTTTTCTCCACATTATATGGAGTACTTGTATCTTAGCCCAGTTTCCCCAAATCCTGAGGCAAAAATCAAACACTTTTATGGAGAATTTGTAACCTCAGAGAAACAAAGATGGAAGAAAAGGGAAATGAAGACAAACAAATACAAAATGAAACATCAAGAAGCTGACCACAGCTTCCACAGAAAGCACAGTTGGCTGCTCCATTACACTGATGTCTACAGTAAGGTGGTATGGAAAAGCTGCTGATTCTTATAATTCTCTGTTAGGCAAGAAAGAGGGAGCATATATTTAACTCACCTTTCTATTGCTGGTCTTTCACTGATGAAAGTTGTCACTGGGGTGTTAACTCACCCACACCCTCCATTATGTTACCTGGCTTCTTTGAGCTGTGGAGGCAACATCCATTGAGAACCATAGTACCATCTTCTTTGATGTGAGTCTTACTTCTGCACAATGTCCCAGCAAGTGGCCATGAACCAGAAACCCTACTAGCCTAACTGAAGATTGAAATTTTGAAGTAATGGCAAAGTACTGTGGCTAAAGGCAAGACAGTATGAGGTCATGATTTGAGAGACCTAGAGCAGCTGCTAAAGCATGGCCAATAGACTGAGCAGGCAAGATATGGTCTCCTCCATGAAGATAATCATGCTTTTCAATGAGCTTCTCTAACAAAGATCAACAAATACCAGTACCTCTTCTCTATGGACTACAAGAAAGTGGTTTATCCCAAGTGAACTTCATAGAAGGCAATCAGTAGAACTTGGCAGAAAAACATTGCCAAAAATATGAGATTCATAGAGATTTTTTAGGAAAAATATTAGAAACAAAATATAAGGAATAAAAATATTTACATAAATTATATTCTTTAAATGAAAAGAAGAAAAAGCTCAAATCATCAACTTAAGTTTAGAATGTAAGAAAGTAGAAAAAGAAGAAAAACTAAACATAAAGCTAGCAGAAGGAAGAAAAAATAAAGAATAAAGAATAAAAAATAAAAAGATAAAGAATAGAGCAGAGGTTCTTAAAAATAGAGAGTAGAAAAACAATAGAGAAAATCAATGAACCCAAAAGTTGGTTCTTTAAAAAGGTTAACAAAACTGATGAACCTTTAACTAGATGAACCGCAAAAAAAGATAGAGATACAAATTGGCAAAATAAGAAATCAAACTGTGTGTGTGGGGAGCATTGCTATTGACTCTACAGAGCACTGTGAAAAATTGTACAATTTGTATAGTACAAATTATATCCAAACTGGATAACTTGGATGAAATAAATTTCTAGGAAAACAAAACCTGTGAAGATTAAATTATGAAGTAATAGAAAATCTATTTAGAATTATGACTAGCAAAGAGATTAAGTCAGTAATCAAAAATCTCTCAATGAAGAAAAGCCTTGATGTGACAGCTTCACAAGCAAATTATATCAAACATTTAAAAAACTAACACAAATTCTTCTCAAAATTTTCCAAAAAAAATTAAGAGAAGGAAATACTTCTTAATTAATTCTATGAGGCTAGCACTACCCTGATACCAAAGCCAGAAAAAGATATTATAAGCAAAGGAAACTACAGACCAGTATCTATAAAGCACACTGATGCAAAAAAAAATCCTCATTAAAATAATTCAGCAGAGATATATATATATATATATGAGGATTTTTAATGAGGATTTTTTATATACACATATATATGTACATATATGTGTGTGTATATATATATATAGAGAGAGAGAGGGAAAGAGATAGATAGATAATCATGGATATATTTATATCCATGACCAAATGAGATTTATTCCTGGAATGTAAGGATGGTTCAATATATAAATGTTGATCAATATAATACATAATGTTTACAAAAGGAAGAAAAAAGTCATGAGTATATTAACTGTGGTAAAAGAATAATTTGAAAAATCCAACAATTTTCCATGATAAAAAACACTCAGCAAACTAGGAATAGAAGAAAACTATCTCATAATAAAAGGCATGTACAAAAAATACACAGTGAATAACATAATGGTGAAAGACTGAAAGCTTTTCCTCAAAGAAAAAAAAATGCAAGAATGCCCACTTTCACCACTTCTATTCAACATAGTATCAGAAATTCTAGCCAGAGCAGTTAGGTAAGAAAAAGAAATAAAACTATCCCAAATTTAAAAGACAGTAGTGAAAGTATCTCTGTTCACAGATGACATGATCCTATGTGTTGAAAACCCTACAGATTCCACAATAAAAACTGTTAGAACTAATAAGTGCATTCAGCAAAGTGGCAGGACACCAAATGAACTCATAAAATAAGTTGCATTTCTATACTCTAAACAATCTGAAAAAGAAAATATGAAAACAATTCAATTTACTATAGCATCACAAAAAATACCTAGGAACTAACTTAACCAAGAAGTGAAATATTTTACAATGAAAACTACAAAACATTGCAGAAAGAAATTAAATACATAAATACATGGCAACATATCTCATGTTCAAGGATTGGAAGACTTAATATTACTAAGATATCCATACTATCTAAAGTAATCTACAAAATAATGTAATCCCTATCAAAATCCCAATGACTTTTTTTTTGTAGAAATAGAAAAACCTAACCTAAAATTCACATGGAATCCCAAGGGACTCCAAATAGCTGAAACATTCTTTAAGAAGAACAAAACTGGAGGACTCATACTTCCTGATTTTAAAATTTAACTGCAAAGTTAACCAAACTGTGGTATTGGCATAAAAACAAACATATATACCAGTGAAATAGAACAAAACTGTGATACTAGCATAAACACAGAAATATATACCAATTAAATAGAATAGAAAGCATACAAATAAATGCTGACATATGTGGTCAAATGATTTTTGACAAGAGTGACAAGATCATTCAATGGAGAAAGGAGAGACATTTCAACATATGGTGGTTAGAAAACTGGACTGCCGCATGTAAAATAATTTAGACACTTAACACCACATACAAAAAATAACTCAAAATGAATCAAAAGATCTGCCTTTAAGGCCTCAAACTATGCAACTCTTAGAAGAAGACATAGGACAAAAACTTTAGAACGTTGGATTTTGCAATGATTTATTAGAAATGACACCAAAGTCACAGGCAACTGAAGACAAAATAGACAAATTGAACTCCATGAAAACTTTAAAACTTTGTACACTAAAAGATAATGTCAACAGAGTAAAAAAAAGGCAACCCATGGAATAAGAGGAAATATTTAAAAAGTATACATCTGATAAGGGATTAATATCCAGAATATACAGAGAACAGCTAAAACTCAACAAAAAAAAAGAACAACCTGATTCAAAAATGGACAAAAAGCTTGAATAGACCTTTCTCCAAAAAAGATATACAAATAACAAATAAGCACATGAAAAGATGCTGAACATCACTAATCATTAGGGCAATGCATATCAAAGCTGCAAAGAGATATCACCTCACATTCTTGATGACTACCATCAAAACAAACAAACAAAAAAAAACACAGAAAATAACAAGAGTTGCCAAAATGTGGAGAAATTGGAACCCTTGAGAACTGTTAGTGAGAATGTAAAGCCACTGTAGAAAACAATAAGGTCATTCCTCAAAATATTAAAAGTAAAATTACTATATGATCCAATAATTCCACTTCTCAGTATATACACAAAAGAATTGAAGGCAGGGACTTGAAGAGATATATGTAGACCCATATATTACAGTAACTAAAATGTGAAAGTCACCCCCAGGTGTTTATTAAAAAATGAGTGGGCTGGGAGTGGTGGCTCACACCTGTTATCCCAGCACTTTGGGAGGCTGAGGTAGGCGGATCACGAGGTCAGGAGATCGAGACCATCCTGGCTACCATGGTGAAACCCTTTCTCTACTAAAACTACAAAAAATTAGCCAGACGTTTTGGTGGGCACCTGTCATCCCAGCTACTCAGGAGGCTAAAGCAGGAGAATGGCGTGAAACCAGGAGGTGGAGCTTGCAGTGAGCCAAGATCGCACCATTGCACTCCAGCCTGGATGACAGAGCGAGACCCTGTCTCAAAAAAAAAAGAAAGAGTGGATATACAAAATATGGTATATACATACAATGGAATATAATTCTAAAATTTAAAAAAGGGAGAACATTTTGATATGCTATTACATGGATAAAACTTGAGGACATTGTGCTAAGTGAAATAAGCTAGTCACAAAAAGACACATACTGTATCATTTTATTTACATGATGTACTTAGAGTCATTGAAATTATAAAGACAGAAAGTAGAATGATGATTGCCAGGGACTGAGAGGAGAGGAAAATGAGTTATTACGGTCATAGAGTTTCAGTTTTACCAGATGAAAAGGGTTATGGAGATGAATGGTGGTGCTGGTTGCACAACATTATGAATGTATTTAATACCACTGAACTGTACACTTAACAATAGTTAAGATGTTAAATTTTATGTTATGTGTATTTTACTACAATAAAAAATGAAAAACAACATAAGCTAGAGGTTCTCAGGGCAGAGAGTGGAGCAGAAGTGGACTACAAAAAAGGCACAGTGATCGATGTGTTCTAGATCTTGGATTTGATGGCACTTACAAAACTGTGTGTTTGTCAAATTGTGCACTAAAAAGAGTGAATTTACAATTTTTTTTCTGAGAAATCTACTGCAAAAAGATCATCACCGAGGCACATAGTCTTCAGGTTATCTAAAATCAAGACAAAAGAAAAAAACTTAAGAGCTGTAAGGCAAAAGCATCAGGTAACCTACAAAGGAAAATCTATCAGATTAACAGCAGATTTCAGGGCAGAAACCCTACAAGCCAGAGGGATTGGGGTCTTATCTTTAACCTTTTCAAACAAAATAATTGCCAGTCAAAAATTTTGTATCAAGTGAAACTAAGCTTCATAAATGAAGGAGAGATAAAGTCTTTTTCAGACAAATGCTGAGAATTTGCCACTACCAAGCCAGCACCACAAGAAGCGCTAAAAGAAGTTCTAAATATTAAAACAAAACCTCAAAATATGCTAAAATAGAATCTCCTGAATGCATTAATCTCACAGGGCCTATAAAACAATAGCACAATTTAAAAACAAATGAACAAAAAGCATTCAGACAACTAACGTGATGAATGGAACAGTAAGTACCTCACATCTCAATACTACAATTGAATGTAAATGGCCTAAATGCTGTTCACTTAAAAGATACAGAATAGCAGAATGAATAAAAATCCACCAACCAAGTATCTGCTGTCTTCAAAAGACTTACCTAAAACATAAGGACTCACATAAATGTAAGGTAAAGGGGTAGAAAAAGACATTCCATGCAAATGGAAACCAAAAGCAAGCAGTAGTAGCTATTCTTATATCAGACAAAATAGACTTTAAAGCAACAATAGTTTAAAAAGACGAAGTGGGACATTATATAATGATAAAAGGATTAGTCCAAGTCCAACAGGGAAATAACACAATCCTAAACATATATGCACTTAATACTGGAGCTCTCAAATTTATAAAACAATTTCTGCTAGATGTAAGGAATAAGATAGACAGCAATACAATCTTTAAATTATATATCAATAACTCTGACTTCATATTTTTTCAAAAAAAACTTCAAATGGAGAAAAATAATTACTTTCACCACTCTATAAAATTACAACCTGATAACTTGCTGCCCTCCACTGTTATACAGCATTATCAATCCACCTTCCTCAGCTTCTTGTTTTACCATGACAGGTATTATTCTCCATTTTATTAAATTATTTACTTATGTATCATTGTTATTGTTTATTGCCTACCTTGCCCCATGTACTAAAAATCCACAAGGGAATAAATTTTTGTCTATTTTTGTTGACTGACTAATCCAAGAAACCATAATGGTGCCTTTAGCATAGTAAATATTCCAATAAATATTCATTCATTAATAAATTAATGTGCAGAAGAAAAATATGTTGTGTAAAATGAGACTTATTTTCAGCTGAAAGTAAAAAAAAAAGAAATCCTATCTAGACTATTTTTAAAGATGGAGAATCATTTGTTCATACAACAAAAAAATCCACAACAAGCTCAGCTCCATGTACAGATTAAGGAGAACTTTAAAAGCTGTCACCAGGCTCTGTTTCTTCCATCAATGTCTTCGTCCCCTCTTTTCTTCATTTCTCATAGTCATAACATGGCTGCAATAACACCTCGCAACTTTCCAGATCACTTCATTGTGAGAGAAAAAATGCTGCTTTCCAGATGCTCAAAAGTCCTGGGATCAGCTGTGATTTGGGCTTACTCCAGTCCCTTGGGGTCTGGATGGTAGAATATGTTGATGGACAGAGGCCTTGGCCACACATTCTACAATCACAGGTCAGCAGCATCCAAAATGTAGGAGTTAAGGGTGGTGTTTAAAGTCTTGTACATTTCAAATGTTTTAAATAAAGTCATAGTTAAGAACATAATGATATAAAAATCACCTCCTTAGTTAAAACAAAGCAGATTATTTCAGAGATTGAGCAGAAATAACTTTGGAGAAGGGTATGTAAATAGGGTGTCCTCAGCCAGCCACAATCTACCGTACCTGGTGGTCTCACTTTTGATCCATAATGTCATCACGTATATGTGAATGCAAAGCATTATACATGCATTATCAAAATGCAAAGGAAATTGTAGAACATAAGATTAACAATTGTGAAACAAATAAAAAAAATCTATCCAGCCCAGAAATCTGCTTGAGTATATAAATGAGAACTTTAATAGACTATTGTTTGCATTCCAAAGTATAAATATATGTTCCCAAATACACTGGCTTATATTTATTTCCATCAAGTGCTAAGACCTTCTTATAATTGTCAATCTAGTGTTTATTAAAATAATTCTTAATTTAATCATTTAAATATATCCTAAATGCTTGGTAAAAATACATATGTATAAATAAAACATGTTAACCTTTCCCCAGTTCACATTTAGTTCATTTACTATGTTCATCTTTCCTAATAAAGACCTCAAACCAGTTTTGAAATAAAGCAAGAGTAAACAAATAGCATGGACAATACTAAATTTCCTGTATGATTCCCCATTCCTTTTGTCCCTTCTGAATGTTTACAAGTAAGTATTCATGCACAGTTGGAATTTCACCTAATGGTATTCTATTTTAAGTTTATGTAACCCAAAACAGATTGCATCTAAATATATAGAACAGCTCTATTTTCTTTACTTTATCTTTAAAACTATCAATCAAATTAGTATTATACATCAGTTTATTTATCTTACAGTAATATCATATGTCAGCTAAAGAGTTTTTTCCTATATAATTATCACATTATAATCAGTTAAATGAGTACTAATTATTTTGGCATTATCTCCCACAGAGTGAACACTTAGATAGAAGCCTCTGTTAAAACTTACTGCTCTTGTCAAAGTTCTCTGTATATATCAGTCATAGCACATTAGCCTTGGAAGGGATCCACAGTCAAATTTCTCTGTGTATATCAATCATAGCACGTTAGCCTTGGAAGGGACTCACAGATCATTTAATTAGAAATTATTCATTTGACAGATAAGGTATACTCACCTCTGACAGAACTACCACTAGAGATGAATGCTCGTAAACCAATGCTATTTTCCAATTACCCATATTTTCTTCTGTTCTTATGCTCTATCACTTTATAAATAAGTGTAAAACCTATACAGTATGCTGAAGTTCCCTGTTAAATTTGGTTAGTAATGTAATAACAAAAGTTTCAACTTGATTGATAGATAATTTAATACAACTGAGGGTTTTTCTCAGCCTAAATCAAGTATCTTAATGAGACATTCTTCCAGGTACATAACATTGGACATCCACTTGCCTTAAAATCTCACCCAGTTATTACTGGGAGTGTCCCTAGGGTGTCACATAAAGATTGTTAAGAGTTTGTATACAACAAGAGGTGAATATCCCAATGTGAAGACCACTGTGCTAAATTACCCCCAAACACACACACACACACACACACACACACACACACACAATATACTTCCCCACTTTGCCATTCTATCAGGACATTTAAAATTTTTGGTTAAATAAATATTGAAAATTCCTTTTGTTATGCCTGTGTAAACATTACACACCCAAGGCAAGTAGCATATTATGATGACACTTTCTTTTAGGTAATAATTTACTTGAGACATGATTTTTAAAAAATACTTTTTAATTGAAGAATACTAGACATACAGAAAGAAATGCAAATTGTGTTTATCTCAGTAATTTTTTTTACTAGGTGAATGCACTTGAAAACACAGAATTTAAGTCAATAATTGTAATATTACTAGTATACAAGAAAACCCCTCAGGCTTGCTCCCAGTCATTACTACCTTGGAAGTGGTAATTGCCATCCCGAATTCTAACACCATTAATTAATTTGACATTTTTTAACTTTACACAAATAAATTTATATAAGTATTATTTTGTCTCTGGCTTTTTTCACTCAACATTAGCTATGTGAAATTCATATGCTGTATAGCATTTCATCATATGCATATACTACAATTTATTCACTCTATTGTTGATGAATATGTGAATCATTTTCAGCTTTTGGCTATTAGCAAATAATGCTCTTCGGTTACACTCCCAGGATGAAAATTGCTGGAGTAACAGAGTTTGCTGTATGCTTGGTTTTATAAACACTATCAAATAGATTTCTAAGTGGCTGCTACAGTCTATTTATCTATTTATTTGTTTACTTTAATTAATTAATAATTGCAAATATTTTATGGGATAAAATGTGATGTTATATGCATGTATACATTGTAGAATGGTTAAATCAGGATAATTAACATATCCATCACCTCACCTACTTATACTTTCTTTCTAGTGAGAATATTTTAAATCAACTCTTAGCAACTTAGAAATATGTACTACATTATTATTAACTATAGTCATCATGCTGTGCAAATAAATCACTAGAACTTCTTCCATTCCCCCAGTCCAGATGAAACTTCCTACCCTTTGACTAACATCTCCCCTTTAACGTCCTTCTCCCCACAGTTTTCTTCCTCCACAACCCATACTCTAGTCCCTGGTCACCATCATTCTACTCTCTACTTCTAAGAGTTCCAATCTTTTTGATTCCACATATAAGTGAAATCAAGCAGTAATTGTCTTTCTGGGCCTGACTTATTTCATTTAGCGTAATGTTCTCGAGATTCATACATGTTGTTATAAATGACAAAATTTTCTTCCTTTTAAATGCTGAGTAGTATTCCATTGTGTATATGTGCCACATTTTCTTTATCCATTCATCCATTGATGGGCACTTGTGTTGTTTCCATATCTTGGCTGCAGCAATGTAGATTTCATTTAGCAACATATGATAGTTTTAATTTTCTCCATATGCTGACCAACAATTACTGATATTTTTCCGTCTTTTTTATTTTATTCATTCTGGTACATTTATAGTTGTATCTAATTGTGGTGTTGGTGGTGTTCTGTTTTGTTTTGTGGAGTACTATGTTTGATTCATTCAAAACAATAGAATACAGTAAATCAGAGCTAACGCTTGCATGCCTCACAAAATTAAGAATTTAAATTACAAATTAAAACTGGAAAGAAATGTTACAGCTACTGCAACTATATAACTTGTCATTCAAAAGTAGACAATAGGCAATAAGCCACAATTAACCCAGACATTTATCACCCACAGCTCCTAATTAGATCTTTTCTTACAACACCTCACAATGTAGTGCTTTGAATCTGGAAAAGTGTATATGTAAACCAACACTGAAGTTTTATAAAATTTCCTTAGAATGCATTGCAGTTAATTCTAGAAGCCACGGTTCTGAGTATTGGATCAATGGCAATAGGGAAGTTATAAAAAACTGAAAAAACATTTTCAGATAAATGTACAATACTTGTGGTTTTAATGTACATTTCCCTGATGACAAATTATTTTGAGCATATTTTCTTGTTTATTGGTTATTTAGAAAACCTCTTTACGGAATGCCAACTCTAGTGTTTTGGATTTGAACAAGCAAAATCCAAAATTGAATCCATTTTTTATCTCTCTTTTTTTAATGGCTGATCACAACAAACACTTCTCTTTCTTGTTCTTTTTAATTTTAATAGCTTTTGGGGTACAAGAGGTTTTTGGTTACATGGATGAATTATGCAGTGGTGAATTCTGATATTTTAGTGAACTCGTCACCTGGTAGTGTACATTATACCCAATATGTATTTTTTTAAATAGTTTAAGTTCTGGGATACATGTACAGAATGTGCAGGTTTGTTATATAGCTATATACATGCCATGATGGTTTGCTGCACCCATCAACCCATCATCTACACTAGGTATTTCTCCTAATGCTATCCCTTCCCTAGCCCCCCACCACCCAACAGGCGCTGGTGTGTGATGTTCCCCTCCCTGTGTCCATGTGTTCTAATTGTTCGACTCCCACTTATAAGTGAGAACAGGTGGTGTTTGGTTTTCTATTCCTGTGTTAGTTTGCTGAGAATGATGGTTTCCAGGTTCATCCATGTCCCTGAAAAGGACATGAGCTCATCCTTTATTATGGCTGCATAGTATAGTATTCCATGGTGTATATGTGCTACATTTTCTTTATCCAGTCTATCATTGATGGATATTTGGGTTGGTTCCAAGTCTTTGCTATTGTGAACAGTGCTGCAATAAACATACGCATGCATGTGTCTTTATAGTAGAATTATTTATAATTCTTTGTATATATACCCAGTAATGGGATTGCTGGGTTAAATGGTATTTCACGTTATAGATCCTTAAGGAATCGCCACACTGTCTTCCACAATGGTTGAACTAATTTACACTCCCACCAACAGTGTAAAGGCATTCCTATTTCTTTAAATCCTCTCCAGCATCTGTTGTTTCCTGACTTTTTAATGATCACCATTCTAACTGGTGTGAGGTGGTATTTCATTGTGGTTTTGATTGCATTTCTCTAATGACCAATGATGATGAGCTTTTTTTCATATGTTTGTTGGCTGCATAAATGTCTTCTTTTGAGAAATGTCTGTTCATATCCTTTGCCCACTTTTTGATGGAGTCGTTTGCTTTTTTTCTTGTAAATTTGTTTAAGTTGCTTGTAGATTCTGGATATTATCCCTTTGTCAGATAGACAGATTGCAAAAATTTTCTCCCATTCTGTAGGTTGCCTGTTCACTCTGATGATAGTTTATTTTGCTGGGCAGAAGCTCTTTAGTTTAATTTGATCCCATTTGTCAATTTCGGCTTTTGTTGCCAGTGCTTTTGGTGTTTTAGTCATGAAGACTTTGCTCATGCCTATGTCCTGAATAGTATTGCTTAGGTTTTCTTCTAGGGTTTTGATAGTTTTAGGTCTTATGTTTATGTCTTAATCCATCTCGAGCTAATTTTTGTATAAGGTGTAAGGAAGGGGTCCAGTTTCGGATTTCTGCAAATGGCTAGCCAGTTTTCCCAACACCATTTATTAAATACAGAATCATTTCCCCATTGCTTGTTTGTGTCAGGTTTGTCAAAGATCAGATGGTTGTAGATGTGTGGCATTATTTCTGAGGCCTCTGTTCTGTTCCATTTTTTGATATATCTGTTTTGGTACCAGTACCATGCTGTTTTGGTTACTGTAGCCTTGTAGTATAGTTTGAAGTCAGGTGGTGTGATGCTTCCAGCTTTGTTCTTTTTGCTTAGGATAGTTTTGGCTATACAGGCTCTTTTTTGGTTCCATATGAAATTTAAAGCAGTTATTTCTAATTACATGAAGAAGGTCAATGGTAACTTGATGGGGATGGCATTGAATCTATAAATTACTTTGGGCAGTATGGCTATTTTCACAATATTGATTCTTCCCATCCAAGAGCATGCAGTGTTTTTCCATTAGTTTGTGTCCTCTCTTATTTCCTTGAGCAGTGGTTTGTAGCTCTCCTTGAAGAGGCCCTTCACATCCCTTGTAAGTTATATTCCTAGGTATTTTATTCTCCTTGTAGCAATTGTGAATGGGAGTTCACTCATGATTTGGCTCTCTATTATTGGTGCATAGGAGCTTGTGATTTTTGCACATTGATTTTGTATAATGAGACTTTGCTGAAGTTGCTTATCAGCTTAAGGAGATTTTGGGCTGAGATGATGGGATTTTCTAAATATACAATCATGTCATCTGCAAACAGAGACAATTTGGTTTCCTCTCTTCCTATTTGAATACCCTTTAATCCTTTCTTTTGCCTGATTGCCCTGGCCAGAACTTCCAATATTATGTTAAATAGGAGTGGTGAGAGAGGGCATCCTTGTCTTGTGCTGGTTTTCAAAGGAAATTCTTCCAGCTTTTACCCATTCAGTATGATATTGGCTGTGGGTTTGTCATAAATAGCTCTTCTTATTTTGAGATACGTTCCGTCAATACCTAGTTTATTGAGAGTTTTTAGGGGTGTTGAATTTTATCTAAGGCCTTTTTTGCATCTATTGAAATAATCATGTGGTTTTTGTCATTGGTTCTGTTTATGTGATGGATTATGTTTATTGATTTGCATATGTTGAACCAGCCTTGCATCACAGGGATGAAGCCAACTTAATTGTGGTGGATAAGCTTTTTGTTATGCTGCTGGATTCAGTTTGCCAGTATTTTATTGAGGATTTTCATGATGTTTGTCAGGGTATTGGCCTGAACTTGTCTTTATTTGTTGTGTCTCTGCCAGGTTTTGATATCAGGTTGATGCTGACCTTATAAAATGAGTTAGGGAGGATTCCCTCTTTTTCTGTTGTTTGGAATAGTTTCAGAAGGAATGATACCAGCTCCCCTTTGTACCTCTGGTAGAATTCAGCTGTGAATCTGTCTGGACCTGGACTTTTGTTGGTTGGTAGGCTATTAATTACTGCCTCAATTTTAGAAGTTGTTATTGGTATATTCATGGATTCGAATTCTTCCTGGTTTAGTCTTGAGAAGGTTTATTTGTCCCGGAATTTATCAATTTCTTTTATATTTTCTAGTTTATTTGCGTAGAGGTGTTTATAGTATTTTCTGATAGTAGTTTGTTTTTCTTTGGGATCAGTGGTGATATCCCCTTTATCATTTTTTATTGTGTCTATTTGATGCTTCTCTCTTTTCTTCTTTATTAGTATGGATAGTGGTCTAGGTATTTTGTTTATCTTAAAAAAAAACAGCTCCTGGATTGATTAATTTTTTGAAGGGTTTTTGTGTCTCTATCTCCTTCAGTTCTGCTCTGATCTTAGTCATTTCTTGTCTTCTGCTAGCTGCTGAATTAATTTTTTGAAGGGTTTTTTGTGTCTCTATCTCCTTCAGTTCTGCTCTGATCTTAGTCATTTCTTGTCTTCTGCTAGCTGCTGAATTTGTTTGCTGTTGCTTCTCTACTTCTTTTAATTGTGATGTTAGGGTGTCAATTTTACATCTTTCCCGCTTTCTCCTGTGGGTATTTAATGCTATAAATTTCCCTCCAAACAGTACTTCAGCTGTGTCCCAGAGATACTGGTACATTGTGTCTTTGTTCTCATTGGTTTCAAATAACTTATTTATTTCTGCCTTAATTTCATTATTTACCCAGTAGTCATTCAGGAGCAGATTTTTCAGTTTCCATGTAGTTGTGCGGTTTTGAGTGAGTTTCTTAATCCTGAGTTCTTATTTGATTGCACTGTGGTCTGACAGACTGTTATGATTTCTGTTCTTTTGAATTTGTTGAGGAGTGTTTTACTTCCAATTATGTGGTCAATTTTAGATTAAGTGTGATGTAGTGCTGAGAATAATGTATAGTCTGTTGATTTTTGGTGGAGAGTTCTGTAGATATCCAGTAGGTCTGCTTGGTCCAGAGCTGAGTTCAAGTCCTGAATATCCTCGTTAATTTTCTGTCTTGTTGATCTGTCTAATATTGACAGTGGGGTGTTAAAGTCTCCCACTATTATTGTGTGGGAGTCTAAGTCTCTTTGTAGGTCTCTAAGAACTTGCTTTATGAATCTGAGTGCTCCTGTATTGGTTGCATATATATTTAGGAGAGTTAGCTCTTCTTGTGGCATTGATCCCTTTGCCATTATGTAATGCCCTTTTTGTCTTTTTTGATCTTTGTTGGTTTAAAGTCTGTTTTATCAGAGACTATGATTGCAACCCCTGCTTTTTGTTTTGTTTTGTTTTTGCTTTCCATTTACTTGGAAAATATTCCTCCATCCCTTTATTTTAAGACTGTATGTGTCTTTGCAAGTGAGATGGGTCTCCTGAATACAGCAAACTGATGGGTCTTGACTCTTTATTCAATTTGCCAGTCTGTGTCTTTTAATTGGGGCATTGAGCCCGTTCACATTTAGGGTTAATTTTGTTATATGTGAATTTGATCCTGTCATTATGATGCTACCTGGTTATTTTGCCCATTAGTTGATGCAGTTTCTTCATAGCATTGATGGTCTTTACAATTTGGTATGTTTGTACAGTGGCTGATACTGGTTTTTCCTTTCCATATTTAGTGCTTCCTTCAGGAGCTCTTGTAAGGCAGGCCTGGTGGTGACAAAAATCTCTCAGCACTTGCTCGTTTGTAAATGATTTTATTTCTCCTTCATTTATCAAGCTTGAAAATTCTTTTATTTAAGAGTGTTGAATATTAGCCCCCACTCTCTTCTGGCTTGTAGGGTTTTGCAGACAGATCTGCTGTTAGTCTGATGGGCTTCCCTTTGTGGGTAACCTGACCTTTCTCTCTGGCTGCCCTTAACATTTTTTCCCTTCATTTCATCCTTGGTGAATCTGATGATTATGTGTCTTGGGGTTGCTCTTCTCAAGGAGTATCTTTGTGGTATTCTGTGTATTTTCTGAATTTGAATGTTGGCCTGTCTTGCTAGGTTGGGGAAGTTCTCCTGGATAATATCCTGAAGAGTGTTTCCCAATTGGTTCTATTCTCCCTGTCACTTTCAGGTACACCAGTCAAACGTAGGGTTTGGTCGTTTCACCTAGTCCCATATTTCTTGGAGGCTTTGATCATTCCTTTTCATTCTTTTTTCTCTAATCTTGTCTTCATGCTTTATTTCATTAAGTTGATCTTCAATCTCTGATATCCTTTCTTCCACTTGATCAATTCGGCTATTGATACTTGTGTATTCTTCACAAAGTTCTTGTGTTGTGTTTTTCAGCTCCATCAGGTCATTTGTTCTTCTCTGCACTGGTTATTCTAGGTAGAAATTTCTCTAACCTTTTTTCAAGGTTCTTAGCTTCCTTGTATTTGGTTAGAGCATGCTCCTTTAGCTCAGAGGAGTTTGTTATTACCCACCTTCTGAAGTCTACTTCTGTCAATTCATCAAACTCATTCTCTGTCCAGTTTTGTTCCCTTGCTGGTGAGGAGTTGTGATCCTTTGGAGGAGAAGAGGCTTTCTGGTTTTTGGAATTTTCAGCCTTTTTGCGCTGGATTTTCCTCATGTTCGTGGATTTATCTACCTTTGGCCTTTGATGTTGGTGACCTTTGGATGGGTTTTTGTGTGGATGTCCTTTTTGTTGATGTTGATGCTATTCCTTCTGTTTGTTAGTCTTCCTTCTAACAGTCAGGCCCCTCTCCTGCAGGTCTGCTGGAGTGTGCTGGGGGCCCACTATAGACCCTGTTGGCCTGGATATCACCAGCAGAGGCTACAGAACAGCAAAGACTGCTGCCTGTTCTTTCCTCTGGAAGCTTTGTCCCAGAGTGGCACCTGCCATATGCCAGCCAGAGCTCTCCTCTATGAGGTGTCTGTCGACCCCTGTCAGGAGGTGTCTCCCAATCAGGAGGCACAGCAGTCAGGGAACCACTTGAGGAGGAGATCTGTCCCTTAGCAGAGCTCAAGCGCTGTGATGTGAGATCCGCTGCTCTCTTCAGAGACGGCAGGCAGGAACGTTTAAGTCTGCTGAAGCTGTGCCCACAGCTACCCCTTCCCCGAGGTGCTCTATCCCAGGGAGACAGGAGTTTTATCTATAAGCCCCTGACTGGGGCTGCTGCCTTTCAGAGATGCCCTGCCCAGAGATGAGGAATCTAGAGAGGCAGTCTGGCTGCAGCAGCTTTGCGGAGCTGCGGTGGGCTCTGCCCAGTTCAAACTTCCTGGCAGCTTTGTTTACACTGTGAGGGGAATACCACCTACTCAAGCCTCAGTAACCAAGTAACTCCTCCCCTAACCAAGCCTCAGTAACCCCTCCCACAACCAAGCTCAAGCATCCCAGGTGGACTTCACACTGCTGTGCTGGCAGCAAGAATTTCAAGCCAGTGGATCTTAGCTTGCTGGGCTTCATGGGGGTGGGATCCACTGAGCTAGACCACTTGGCTCCCTGGCTTCAGCCCCCCTTTCCACAGGAGTGAACAGTTCTGTCTCACTGGTGTTCCAGGCGCCAATGGGGTATGAAAAAAAAAAAAAACTCCTGCAGCTAGCTTAGTGTCTGCCCAAATAGCTGCCCAGTTTTTTGCTTGAAACCCAGAGCCCTGGTAGTGTATGCACCTGAGGGAATCTCCTTGTCTGTGGGTTGCAAAGACCGTGGGAAAAGCTTAGTATCTGGGCTGGAATGCACCATCCCTCACAGCACAGTCCCTCACCGCTTCCTTTGGCTAGGGGAGGGAGTTCCCCAACCCCTTGCACTTCCTGGTGATGTGATGTCCCACCTTGCTTCTGCTTGCCCTCTGTGGGCTACACCCACTGTCTAACCAATCCCAATGAGATAAGCCAGGTACCTCAGTTGGAAATACAGAAATCACCTACCTTCTGTGTTGATCTCACTGGGAGTTGCAGACCAGAGCTGTTCCTATTCAGCCATCCCACTTATAAGTGAGAATGTACAGTTTTTGGTTTTCTTTAATTTTGTTTCTTTTTATGGCTGAGTAATATTCCATGGTGCATATATGCCACATTTTCCTTATCCACTCATGGGTCAATGGGCAATTAGGTTCGTTCCATATCTTTGCAATCATGAATTGTGCTGCTATAAACATACACGTCCATGTATCTTTTTCATATAATAACTTATTTTCCTTTGGGTAGATAACTAGTAATGAGATTACTGGATCGAATGGTAGGTCTTCTTTTAGTTCCTAAAAAAATCTCCGTACTGTTTCCCACACAGGTGACACTAATTTACATTCCAACTAGCAGTGTATAAGTGTTTCTTTGTCACTACATCCATGCCAACATCTATTATTTTTTGGCTTTTTAATAATGGCCATTCTTGCAGGAGTAAGATGAATGTATCTCATTGTGGTTTTAATTTGCATTTCCCTGATGATTAGTGATGTTTTGATGATTTTTTAAATGTGTCTTGGCCATTTGTATATGTTCTTTTGTGAAATGTCTATTCATGCCCTTTGCCCACTTTTTGAAGAAGTTATTTGTTTTTTTCTGGCTAAGTTTATTGAGTTCCTTGTAGATTCTGGATACTAGTCCTTTGTTGAATGCATAGTTCACAAATATATTTAACCAAGGAGGTAAAAGATCTCTACTAGGATAACTACAAAACGCTACCAAAAGATATTATAGATGACACAAACAAATGGAAATACATCCCATGCTCATGGATTAGAAGAACAAATGTTGTGAAAATGAGCATACATCCAGGAATACATGAAAAAGGAAATATCCCAAACCAATCTACAGATTCAAAACAATTCCAATCAAAATACAAATTTCATTTTTTACAGAATTAGAAAAAACAATTTTAAAATTCATATGGAACCAAAAAAGAGCCCAAATAGCTAAACCAATCCTAAGCACAAAGAACAAATATGGAGGCATCACATTACCAGAATTCAAATTATAGTACAAGGCTATAGTTACCAAAACAGCATGGTACTTGTATAAAAGTAGGCACATCGACCAACAGAAGAGAATAGAGAACTCAGAAATAAAGCCAAATACAGCCAACTGATCTTTGACAAAGTATACAAAAACATAAACTGGGAAAGGACACTCTATTTAATAAATGATGCTGGGAAAACCAGCAAGCCATATGTAGAAGAATGAGACTGAATCCCTGTATCTCACCTTATACAAAAATCAACTCAAGATGGATCAAAGACTGAAATCTAAGATCTGAAACCACAAAAATTCTAGAAGATAACCTTAGAAGTTCTTCTCAATATTTGCATAAGCAAAGATTTCATGACTAAGACTGCAAAGCAAATGCAACAAAAGCAAAAATAAATAAATGGAACATAATTAAACTAAAAAGCTTCTGCACAGCAAAAGAATCAGAGTAAACAGACAACCTACAGAATGGAAATTTTTTTATATTTTTGTTATTGATTTACAGGAATTCTTTATATTTTTATGAGTTATCAACTATATGTATTTCCAATATTTTCTTCAACAATGTGGTATGTTGTTTCACTCTTTAAAAGTATCTTGATAACAAAAGTTTATATCTTAATACAGTCCAATTTGTCCATTTTTTCTTTATGATTAATGCAGTTTGTTTCTGATTTTAAAAAATCTTTCCACATTCAAAGGTCAGGTATTTTTTTTTTTTAATTCTAAAATCTGTATTGTTTTACCTTTCAGGTTTAGATTGTAATCCATCCAAAACTGATTTTGTTTATGAGATGACAAAGGAATCAAGATTTTATTTTTGTCATATGTGTATCCAATTGACATTGCACCATTTATTAAACAGACCATCTGTCCCCACACTACATTGTGGTGCCAGCTTTATTCTAAATAAGAGAGAGTGTAAATACGGATTTACTTCCATTTCATTGATTTATTAGTATAGTCAGTGCTGTGTCACACTTTCTTCATCATTGTAGTTTTATAAGTTTAAAAAATGGCCATGCATGTCCTCCCCCTTTCTTTATCTTCTTGATGATTTCACTTGTGCTATTCGTTTCCATATAAATTTTAGAATCATCTTGTTAACTTCAAAAAGAAGCTTTCTAATATTTTTAAAAGGACTTTACTGAACCTAAGAACCAATTTAAACAGTACTGACATCTTCTCAAAACTGAGCTTCAATCTATGATAATGGTATATTCCTCCATTTATTTGCATAATCATCAATTTTTCTCAATATGTTTTATAGAAATCTTGTGAATCTTCTAAATTTTATTGAAAATATTTAATTTTTTAACATTATTAAAAATTGCTGTCATTTAAAAATATTACTTTCAACCTGTTTATAGCAAGAAATGTAAATATAAACATGGTTTTTGTATGCTGACCTGAAAAATTAGCTTTGAGTGAATATATATATATAAAACATACATACATATATAGGTTTTTCTGGACTTTCTACTTACACAGTCACATTCATCTGAATAATGATGGTTATATTCCTTCCTTCCTAACATTTATACTTTTTATTTACTTTCTTGCCTAGTACCAGCTACAAGCACCACTACAATGTTGAATATAAGTGACAAGAGAGGTCATCCTTGTATTGTTCCTAGTCCAAGGGAAATTTTTCAAATTTTCACTGCTTTAGTAGGACGTTTTCTGTGGTACTTTTGTAGATACTTTTTCAGATTAAAGATGTTCCCCTCTTTCCCTAGAATTTTTATTTGATAAAAGTTGAACTTTACATTTACATTTACCATATGATTTGTCTCCTTTATTCTGTAAGTAGAGTGAATTACATTGATTTATCTTCAAATGTAAAATGCACTTTACATTTCTGGAAAAGACCCAACTTGTGATGTGTTAATATTTCCCTTTCCATGTATTACTGGATCCACATAGTTATTTTGGATTGGGTGGAGGGAATCATGAGAGAAATTGGCCTGCAGTTTTTATAACCAGCTAACCAAACAGTAGCTGCATTTAAAAAATCAAAATAAAACTTTCCTTGATTCTGTAAGAAGCCCTATCAGTCACCTGGGTTCATTCTCTGATAAGAATGCCATCTTAAAAAACAAAAAATACAAAAGACTTTTAGCAACCCCAATCCTATTCTGCAAGCATAACAGAATTATAAAAATAGAAACTCTCATCAGCTTCTTAAAAAAAAAATAACTCTTCTTCCAAGCACTGTAATAGTTATTTTAATTCTTGGACAAATGTCTACTTTCATCTTTATTATAGAGCATTAAAATATTGAGGAATTCTATTCTTAATAATGCCTGCCCCCAGAAGAACCTATTTTACCAGAGCCTAACCTCCTGGGGTTTTATCAGAGCAATGCACACCAGAGGGAAGGGAAATACATACACACTTCAGTCCAATCTAGCCATCCTGTCTCACCTCAGGGTGGAGGGAAGTGGTGAGAAGCACTTGTGAAGTTCACAGTTCAGAGGCGTAGACTCACTAAAGACTGAGCCCTAATCATAGGTCTATAGAATGCTTCACCTCAGGCTACAACCTACTATCACGTTACTAAAGACTCATTAGCGTTATGTCTTGCTACCAAAAAAAAAAAATTTACAAGGCACACTAAATGGCAAAAACACAAACAAAAACAAAACCTACAGTATGAAGAGGCAGAATAAGTAGCAAAACCAGACATGGCAGAGATGCTGAAATTATCAGACCAGGAATTTAAAAAACTATGCCAAGGGATCTAAATGATAAAGCAGATAGCATGAAAATAACAGCTGGGCAATGCAAGCAGAAAGAGGATAATCCTAAGGAGGAACGCCCACGAAAAAAAAACCTTGCTAGAAATAAAAAACACTGTAGCAAAAATGAAGAATGCTTATCAGTAGACTGAATATGGCTGAGGATTTCTGAGCTTGAGGATGTTATCAATAGAAACCTCCCAAACTGGAAAACAAAGACTGGAAAAAAAAAAAAAAAAAAAAAAAAAAAAAACCAGAATAACCAAGAACTGTGCCTGGAACAACTACAAAAGGTGTAACATACGCCTAATGGGGATGAATAAAGAAGAAAAGACAAAGACACAGAAGAAATAATTTGAAACAACCATGACCGAGAATTTTCCCACATTAATGTCAGACACCAAACCACAGATCTAGGAAGCATAGAGAATACCAAACAGAATAAATGACAGAAACCCAAAAATGTTACACCTAGGAATATCATACTCCAACTACAGAAAATTAAAAATAAAGAAAAAATCCTGAAACAGCCCGGAGGGTGGGATGGGGGGAGAAACTTACTTACAGAGGAGCAAAGATAAGAATTATGTACAACTTTTCTTCAGAAACCATGCTAGCAGGGAGAGAGTGGAGTAAAATCTTTAAAGTGTTCAGAGAAATAAAAAGTGACGGGAATTCTGTACCCTATGAAATTATCTTCCAGAAGTAAAGGGAAAATAAAGACTTCCTCAAACAAACAAAAATAGAGGAAATTTGTTGCCAGCAGACCCACCTTGTGAAAAATGTTAAAAGAATTTATTTAGAGAAGTGGAAAATACTATAGGTAAAGAACTCGGATCTATATAAAAAATAAAGAGCATTAAAGAAAAAATAAATGAAGGTAAAAAAATTTTCTTGTTCTTAATTGATCTAACAGATAACAGTTTGTTCAAAATAATAGCAACAACGTATTCAATTGTGTATGCTTAAGTATATATTATATGTATATGGGTATCCCTATGTATGCTCATGTAATGAATGACAGCAATAATACAAAGAGCCAGAGGGATGAATTAGGATTGTTTTGTTATTACAAGGACCTCACACTACCTGTGAAGCAGTTTAGTGTTATTTGAAAGTAGACTTGGATTAATTGTAAATGTATATTACAAACTCTAGGGCAACCACTAAAGTAAGTTAACTATATACAGAGAGAGAGAGAGTAAATATATATATGTTTTACATATATGTAGTTTATATATATGTTTTACTTATATATATATTTTACTTATATGTATATATTTTTTACTTGTATAAGTAAACATATATATGTTTACTTGTATAAGTAAACATATATATGTTTACTTGTATAAGTAAACATATATATGTTTACTTGTATAAGTAAACATATATATGTTTACTTGTATAAGTAAAACATATATATAACTCATATGCTAAGAGAGAAAACAAAACAATATAAAATGATCAGTTAAAACCACAAAGGAAAAAAAAGATTGAAAAACAAAAATAGGTAAAAACAAGGGCACAAATAGAACAAAGCAACAAATACGGTAGATATTAATCCAAGTACATCAGTATGCACTTTGAACTTCGATGGTCTAAAAACACCAACTAAAAAGCAGAGATTAATAGTGTTCATCAAAAAACAAGACTCTGCAACATGTTTTCTAGAAGAAACCAACCTTAAATATAAAGCTAGTGGGAATGCAAAAATCTGATAGCCACTTAGGAAAATAGTTTGGCAGTTTCTAATAAAATTAACATACTCTTACTGTACAATGCAGCAATCATGCCCTTTGGTAGAAACCCAAATGGTTGAATATTTATATTCACACAAAAACCTATACATGGATATGTATATTCATAATTACCAAGTTGGTAATTATTCATAATTACCAAGATGTTTTTCAGTACATGAAGCGATAAACAGTAGTATATCCAGACAATGAAATAATATTCAGCACTAAAAACAATTAGCTATGAAGTTATTATATAAAAAGACATGGAGGAAACTTTAATGCATATTATTAAGTGAAAGAACCTGATATGGTTTGGCTCTGTCCCCACCCAAATCTCATCTTGAATTGTAGCTCCCATAATTACCACGTGTCATGGAAGGGACCTGGTGGGAGGTAATTTAATCATGGGTGCAGTTACCCCCATGCTGCTGTTCTTGTGAAAGTGAGTGAGTTCTCAGATCTGTTGATTTTATAAGGGGCATTTCCCTCTTTGCTCAGCACTTCCCCTTCCTGCCATCCTGTGAAGGACAGGTTTGCTTCCCCTTGCACCATGATTCTAAGTTTCCTGAGGCCTCCTCAGCCATATGGAAAAGGACTTTAATGGATCAATTAAACCTCTTTCCTTTATAAATTACCCAGTCTTGGGCAGTTCATTATAGCAGCGTGAGAATGGACTAATACAGAAACCAATCTGAAAAGGCTACCTACTGGATGATTTCTACTATTTGACATTCTGGAAAAGGCAAAATTACAAAGAGAATAAAAATAACAATGATTGTCAAGACTTAAGGAGAAGTTTCTAAATAGGTGGAGCACAGAGGATTTTTAGAAAAGTGAAACTATTCTGTAAGATACTAGAATGGTAGATGCATGTCATTATATGTTTGTCCAAACCCATAGAATGTTCAGCACCAAGGGTGAATCTTAATGTAAACTATGGACTGGGTGATAATGAAGTGTCAATGTAAGTTTATCAGTTGAAAGAAATGTACCACTCTGATGGGGGATGTTGATAATAGGGGAGGATATGCATCTGTGGGGGCAGGAGGTATATGAAAAATCTCTGTACCTTCCTTTCAATTAAGCTATGGACCAGAAACTGCTCCAAAAAGTTATCCTTAATTTTTTAAAATGTATTATGGAAACATTCTTATATCAAGAAATTTTTAACATGTGTAAAAAACGTAAGCATAATGTAAGGTACAATTTTTGTAAGTATTTTGTTATAAATTCAGTATAAATTTTTGTTTAATAATTAGGAATTAAAAGAGCTCCAAAAGCAAAAATTATATAGGAAAGACTGATAAACATTTTTTCACTACAAGTTGTTTAAAATGTTCTTATAGTTAAAACTTTTTTAAAAAGAATAAATGTCAAAGGCAAATTACACACTGACAGAAAATATTGCCAACATATGTTACAGTGAAAAAGTAAATATTACTTCTAAATAGTTTTTATTCATTTAATATGAATAAAAAACAGATAAAATGAATCAGTAAGACACAAAATAAGAAATGTAAATAATTAATAGATGTATGTAATATACTTTTAGTCATCAAACAAATATAAGCCAAGAAAATGAAATATCATTTTTCACCTGAGCAAAAAAATTGTAATTTGTGCTATTGACAAATAGAAAAGAAAAATGAGCATGTTTAAATTCTTCTGATATAGATATTAATGTAAGTATATTTTTTAAGCAATTGTGGCAATTTGAATAGAAAACCTTAAAATTTTTATGGATACATCTCTACTCAAGTAATTTCATTTATAGAAATTGTTCATAAAAAGAAATTTCCTTGAGACTTACAAAGGATGATATGAAACTTTTAACAATAATGTAGCAGAGGTATGAAGTGGAAAACTAGAAATGCTATATTATTGCATTAAAAACAATATACTATATTAGTTTTCTATTACTATGTAACAACTATCACAAATTTAGCGGCTTAAAACAATGCCCATTTATTGGCTTAGGATTTTGTAGGTCAGAAATCTGGCAAAGTGTCACTGGATTAGCCTGATATCAGAGTGTTGGCTGGAGGCTCTAAGGAACTACTTAGTTATATTTCCAAACTCATTCTTGTTAGTAGCAGAACTCATTTTTTTTGTGACTGCAGCACTGAGTCCCCTGTTTTGCTGGGGACACTCTCAGCTCCTGGAAGGAGCCCTTCAATCTTCCAGCCATGTTTTGAATCTCTGACTTCTCCCATCTCTGACTTCTAGATTCAGATTTAAAGGGATATGATTAGAACAAATTCCCTGCCTCAAGATCAACTGATTTGGGACCTTACTTACATCTATAAAACCCCTTCACAGCAGTAGCTAAATGAGTATTTTACTTAATATCTGAGAGGTATATGTACCAGTGGCAAAAATCTTGAGGGTTTTCCTAGAATTGTAACTACCACAGAGCCAAAACAGAATGTATTATGGCCTCCAATTACATAGAGATGAAGGAATACATATAAATTTACACATATATGCATGCTTTCTGTAAAGATAGATACAACACAGCAGTATATAGATGATAGGCAGAGATAGTTACATATCATATATATTATGTATACGTATCTTATGTATGTATGTGGGTGGATAATAATTTTATATGTGATTTAATATTCACCTTCTATTTATCAGCTTTAGAATTTTTATACAATGTATGTTTTGTTTGTTTGTTTGTTTGTTTTTGTTTTTTTGAGATGGCATCTCGCTCTGTCACCCAGTCTGGAGTGCAATGGCACAGTCTTGGCTCACTGCAACCTCTGCCTCCTGGGTTCAAGCAATTCTCCTGCCTCAGCCTCCCGAGTAGCTGGGACTACAGGCGCATGCCACCACACTTGGCTAATTTTTGTATTTTTAGTAGAGATGGGGTTTTGCTATGTTGACCAGGCTGGTCTTGAACTCCTGAGCTTGTGATCCACCTACCTTGGCCTCCCAAAGTGCTGAGATTACAGGTGTGAGCCACCGCACCCAGCCCAATGTATGTTTTTATAATTTTTAAAGAAATAAACATATTTTGGAGCCTGTCAAGAAGATCATATTTTCAGAAAAAAAGAGAATCTCTGATTTTAACATATTTACCTATCAAACGGTGTTACCAGTGTTACGCTTCTAAGTCAGAGGCCAGAGACCACAGTGACAGTACCAGAGGGAGCTTATACAGAGGCATGAAAATACACTTAGAAATTTTGCAGTTACTTTGAGCAGTTAAAATACCCTTTTGATGCATGCTCAATTGAGAATTAAAAGTTCAAATATTGATTTGCATAGGAAATTAGTAATTAAGTACCCATAAAATTAACTCGCACCTGCCAATTGATGTACCAATTAACTTTGCAGATACCTTAAAAGAAACTTCTTGAAAATAAAGTTTCTGATATTATTTGACAATAATCTGTTGTAGATGTTTAAAAATACACAATTCTGCAGAAAGGTACATATGGTGGCCATGAGAATGTATGCTGCAGATAGCCAATTACAGAGAACATAATTTACCAAGGGTCCAGCTGCCATGCTCTGAAATTCATCACCAGGTTAGCAGAGGCCAGACTTCCCACAGGCTGCTCACTGGCCAATGATTGAATGCAATAGGGACACTCATGGACATCTGTGCTTGGGAGAATCAGGATCTCAGCTGCTGGATTTGGCTCAAGAATTACTCAGTGATTACCTTGCCACTTCTCTTTGTTTGGATTGCATCCCCCCAAAAGATATGTTGAGTTTCTATCCCTGGATACCTGTTAATGTGACCTTATTTGAAAATAGATTCTATGCTGATGCATCAAGTTAAAATGAGGTCATGCTCATTACAGTGTACCATAACTGCAATTAGTGATGTCCTCATAAAGAAAGAGACAGATTTTTGGAAACACTGACACACACAAGGGAAAGACAATCATGTGATGATGGAGACAGAAATTAGAATGGTGCAGCTACAAACCGAGGACTGTCAAAGATTGCCAGCAACCACCCGAAGCTAGGAAGAGCTCTCCCTACAGCCTTCAGAGAGAGCATGGCCCTGCTGATACCTTTGTTCTGAACTTCAAGCCCCCAGAACTGAGAGAGAATATATTTTTGCTGTTTCAAGACACTCAGTTTGTGAAAATTTGTCATGACAGTCCTAGGAAACTAGTATACCACCTAACTTTGCTTTCTTCCCCATGTGATTCAGAGTCAGACATATATAGTGGTTTGACAACACTCCCAGCCTTACTCAAGAGACTTCCCATTTTTTCCACACACAAGTATTTTCCCTAATATAACCCTTATGTGTTTAATCTTATTATGACCTTTGCTTCTCAGAGATCCTAGACTAACACAGTACACTATACAGAAAATGAAGCAAGCCATATTTAAGTGTGCATTTTAAAACATGTATTAATAACATGGATGTGGGACAACTGAACTGGATTTGAAATATTTTATTTGCAGTTTCCTGCTTGTTACTGAGTTTGAGTTTATCTACCTATGTTGATGGGCCATCAGTGTATCTGGTAGCAATACAGTAGTCCCCCATTTCCTGCTATTTCCCTTTCTGTGGTTTCAGTTACCTGCAGTCAACCATGGTCCAAAAAGATTAAGTGGAAAGCTCCAGAAATGAACAATTGGTAAGTTTCAAATTGTGCACTGTTCTGAGTAGCATGAGGATATCTCACACCACCCAAAACCTGAATACTCCCCTTGTCCAGTGTATCCACACTGTAGAGGCTCCCTGCCCGTTAGTCACTTAGTAGCCGGGAAGGTTATCAAATTCAAAAAAAAAAAACATGGTGTTTATAGGGTTCAGTACTATCCATGGTTTCAGGCATCCGCCGGGGGTCTCAGAATGCATCCCCAGTGCATTATGGGGGACTACTATATACAGAAGCCAGGGCTATCTATCAGCAGCTTCAATCAGGATGTAAGCTACCTGTCAGGAGAAGTGGAGATACATCTTTTAATGGAAAACACTAAAGAAGGAGGAATATCTCTTCTCATCAGCAATCTTCTACCAATGCCCTGGATTAGCCAACGTACCTATATATTATCCTGATATAAGGGAGCATGGGAAGCATAGTTTGCAGCAGAAAGACAAGGAATGAATCTGGTACAAACAAGAAATAGCCAGACCCTTTGCCTATTTTTATATGGAATCATTAGTCTTTTTGCTCTAATATTTTGCATAAAATATTTACACGCTCCACAAATTTTACGTTATAAAATTCAGATGTCCATATCTGTCTTTTCATAAATATTTTCATGAAATCCAAATTTTTTTACCTGAAAGTCTTCAGAGTCCATATTTTACTTAAGAATATTGTCCTGACATCAAAATTCTGAAAATATTCTCCTTTGTTTACATATATAGTCATGTGCCACATAATGATGGTTCTGGTCAATGAGGGACTGCACATCAGATAGTGGTTCCCTAAGATTTAGATACAGCTGGAAAATTCCTATCACCCAATATTTAGTATACTGTAACTGTAATCATTATTTTAGAGTATGCAGCATCTACTTATTTTAAAAAATGTATTAACTGTAAAACAGCCTCAGGTCCATAAGTACACTCTACGATGTTCACAGCATGATGGAATTGCCTAATGATGCATTTCTCAGATTGAATCCCCATTGTTAAGAGACACCTGACTGTAGTTCCTTTAATAATTGATCATTTTTAGTTCACCAGGATTTTAGAACACACACACATGCATGTATGCATGCACATGCAAGCATGAGGATATTTCTTTGAAGAAAGAAAATCAGTTTGATAAATTTAGCTTAGCCTAAGTGTACAGTGTTTATAAAGTCTACAGTAGGGTACAGTAATGTCCTAGGCCTTCACGTTCACTCACCACTCACTCACTGACTCACCCAGAGCAACTTCCAATCCTGCAAGCTCTGTTAATCATAAGTGCCCTATACAGGTGTACCATTTTTATCTTAACTGTACCTTTCCCATGTTTAGATATACAAATGCTTACTGTAGTGTTACAGTTACCTACTGTATATTATACAGTATAGTAACACACTGTATAGGTTTGTAGCCAAGAAGCAATTGGCCCTACCATATAGACTGGGTGTGTGGTAAACTACCATCTTGGTTACTCTAAGTACACTCTATGATGTTCAAACAATGATGGAATTGCCTAATGACTCATTTCTCAGATTGTATCCCCATTGTTAAGTGACATCTGACCATAATTACTTTAATAGTTGATCATTTTTACTTCACCAGGATTTTAGAACACACACACATGCATGTATGCATGCACATGTGCACACACACAAAGCTTTAACTTACTGTTTAAAAAGGACTGCTATGGCAAAGACAGTGGGGCTTAAATATCTTCTGTCCTGTGCCGTACTTCCCAGTCTCTATGCATTCAGTTTTGGCCAATAGACAATGAGAAGAAATGGCATGTTATTTAGTCCTGTCAATTAGGACTAGTAAGCGGAGGTCCTCTATGCACTCTTGTTTGTTTTTTTCTCTCCAATACAGGGACTTATAAGTCATGTTATGACTTATGTTAGTCAGTTAAGATAGTGTTGTCACAAATTGGTGGAAGCCTGAATTCCGGAGGCACCAAATAGAAATGAGCCTCTGTCAAATCACATTTGGCGTTTTATAAGTGAGAAATAACCTCTCGCTATATTAGGCCATTTTAGGTCAGGTTCTTGAGAATCAGAGCCTTTAGTGAGGATGCTTGTAGAAGGAATTATTGAGTGAGTGCCTTGGAGTGAGAACTCTAAGGGAGGGAAGGAAGGATAGCATAGAGAAGTCACCTGAGCAAAGATGCAGTTAGTTGACATATACCCTCAGCTTGATGTGCTTAATGGAAACATCCAAGGTGCCTCTTATCTGCTGAGAGGGTGCAGTTGAGAGCCGTTAAGCAACCCACATTCACAGTATTGGGGAAGAGCACATTATTGGAAAGAATATCTAGGTTGGGCCCCAACAGAGTTGATTACAGTACCTAAGATATTAGGGATAATTTTCTACCACAGTGTATCCTGGCCTATCTTATGTTGGCCAACAAAATTGCAAGATGCCCTCAATGTGGTAATTGAATAGCCCTTTCTATCCACCGTGATTTGAAAAGCCACCATTAGTATACACTAAAGTTCACTTATAAGGGACTGTTTCTGGGCTATTTTTGGTTATTAATAGATCCCCTTTTTCTTCTTTTGCCAAAAACATATTGCCTTAATTGCTGTGTGTTTAAAGTAAGTTTTTCTTATCTAGTGAGGAATTATACAGTAATCTATCTTTTTAACAAAATATTGGCTATTAGTATGCATTTTAACTTATATAAACTTTAAACTCAAACTGTCAAGTTATACCCACCCAAAAAACCCACATATGTTGTACTGAATTTGTAAATTAATATGTGCAAAACGAACATTCTTAAAACACTTGGTAACCCTACCCAAAAATATATTCTATTTAGTAAATTAATCTGTGCAAAACTAACATTCTTACAACACTTAGTAATCCTACCCAAAAATATATTCTATTTTGTGACTTCGTGTTGTGGTGTTTTATTGTTACTTTATTTGTTTTTATATGGTTGTTTCAATTTCCATTAACTTTCTAGTCCTCATTACTATCTCATATGCAACATTTTGCCCCTCTATATTTTTAATTTGTTATTGCCAGATGATGGCAATTCTGACACTTGTACATATACTTTCTCCAGCACTTTCTAAAATCTCATAAGAAACGGAATAATTTTACAGTTGATATTTTTTAGTTCTAGGTCATATGGTAACATGTACAATAAATTGTATTGTTCAAAAAAATAAAGTTAATAAGTTCATCATTTACTGTAAACCTTTGGGAAAGTGAACAGAGGGCTAGACAGAGTTAAAGGACTGCCTAGGATACATAAAGAATAGAAAAGCTGTTCAAGTGAGATACCACTACGTAATGGGTGAGTAAAATACTTAGAAGGAAAACAGTGATAAGAAAAAATTTCAATGTTGCCACTGCAAGCATGTATATGTTTACATATCTGCTTGGTGTCAGTGTTTGGAGGAGGGAGGAAATAGAATATCTTTTACAAATATTAACAATATTTACTAATTTTGAGAAGTTATCTGTGTGTAGTTAATCCAGTGAAATACTGTTGAATTGAATAAATGACTGAACACTTTTCTCATCAATTTAAGCATGATTTGGGGGTCCTCCTTGATACTCTACACTCAGTACAGAGTTAACAAGGTCAGTGTTGGGCAGCCCTAATGCTTGTTTAGAATTTGACAATTTGCAAACTCCAGTGCAATCGGCTTCACATTGCTCTCCATCCCACCTCCATCCTCTTTCCAGAAGATTTTTTAAAAGGCAAACCTGACACTATCACTTTTTTAAAACTTGTTCATTCTTCATTGCCCTCAAGATAAAATGTAATCTTTATATGATGGCATAAAAAAGCCTTCAAAACTTAGTCCCGAATGATCTTTACAGCTTCATTTCCCACTATAAACTTCCCTTCTGTATACATTATATTCCAAGTTTTCTGAAGGAACTATGCATTTTAACACCTCTGGCTTTTTAATTTGACTGCTCTGTATGCCTAAAATTCTCTTCCCATCCCTCATCAAAAACTTATGCCCATCTTTAGAGACCCAAGTGGGCTGTTGTCTCCTCAAAGTAACTCTCTCTAATACCTAGAAAAGTATATTAACATAGCCTTTCGTAAATGTCTACACCAAGAGATGATTTGCAATGCATTATTATCTCTTTGTGTGTCTCTCTGTTCCATTGGGCTGTGATTTTCCTAAGGTGAGTCACTATGTTTTTATATCTTTTGTATCACCATTCAAACACAAAAGGATGGATTTGGACTTTGGACTTTGAAGCGTGGGAGGGAAGTATGACTTGGTTTCTTATTCCATTTTAACACCATGAAGTGAAAAAAACAGAGTCCCTGAGTGTGTGCCCATCCTCTGCCTAGAAGAAGCTTTATGTAACACTGATGACTGGCATTTTGCTGACTTGGAAAGTAATGATAGAATAAAGGATAATGACTGGCATCAGACCATGACCCCCTAAACATCCAGACATCCTTTGGTTTGAAGGGAAGCAAATATTCCTAAGAAGTAGAAATTCCTAGTAAATTACTGGATATGGTCATGGTTACCAATTCTATTTGAATAAGAAATTACTTAAAAGAATATAAATCTTCAAGTATGCTAATAATCCCCTTATTCTTAGAGCAGGGGCCTGTAAAAGTCCCTGTGCCTTTCCATTTGCCTTTGAAATTGAGGTACAACTCCAATAGAAAGCTTTCCTTGACCACCCTGGGCTGTCAAGGAACGTAATCTCTTCATGTCGCTCTGCCATCATGATATTCATTCACATTGCTATCACTATCCTTATTACTTTGTATTCTAATTGTTGTTTATAGGTTGTGGATTTCTCAAAAGAGGGTGGATATTGGTCCTCATTTGTCTCTACTTCCTAACAGAACTCCAGAAAAATTATCAGCATTCATCAATATGTGTTGGATGAAGGAATCAATCCATCAGTATTATAAAATGTAAGCTTATAGACCAGGGATTTTAAAGTCTACCTAGCTAAATTTTCATAAGAAGTTTTCTATACCCTTTGCCCATATCTAGGATTTTAAAAACGTTTAGAAAATTAGAATTCCTAAATGTAAGAGATAAAATTTTTATCTTCGGGCTCTGCACAAGCATGTTAGTTATATTCTCAGGCATTGACTAGAGTGCTTGAGCGGGTCAAGACACTGTCATTAGGAATAGAAATATTAAAAATAATAACATATGAAGAAAATATGTAATAGGGAAAAATCCACAATGTATAAGCCACACTCCTTTTTTAAAATCTGAAACAAAGTCACAGACCCGGAAATATTTTTACAGTTTGCTACATTATTATTTTGGACTGGGTGCACAGTTTAGTTTCTATTTTTATTTCTAAGTTTAAAAAACCTGTAAAAAAAAAAAACTGGGTTCTCCAACAACTAGAATAACCTTTTGAAGCTGTTCATATACCACACTTGGACTTTATAGAGAAATTTGGCTAACTTACTTTTGGAGAACAAGAGTCTTAAAACAGAGAAGTAGTTTCTACGAATGCAGCTAGAAGTGTATATATTTTTTAATACTGAATATTCTTGAGAAATGAAAATGACATGGATTTGATACCTTTGGGCCTTTAGAGCCAACAGAATAATGCAAGGAGTTTGTGCTTGTATAATCCTCTTGGAAGATTCCAAAAAAGTAATGACCTAGAATTGAAAGACATGTGTGAAGCACCGTAGGAATACCATGAGTGCATGAAAACAAGATTCCACTGTTCTAAAGTTCTTGGTGGCTTATGAGCGGGGTATACAAAATAAGGAGCTGCTTTCTTTCCAACTAAGAAGAACAAGATCTCTTCCAGGATAGTTTTGAGCTAGCTAGTGGATCTGGCAGTGAACTTACACTTTCTAAATACATATTCCAGCTTTCTCTGACCCTTTTCCCTCTTAGGCTCTCATCTAGCAAAGAAAACCAGCTTATTTTCTCTTTGAAGGTTTGTGCTGTGTGATGTATTTCAGATCTTGCTCCAGATGCAGTTGCCCCCATGCTTTGAATACAGTAAATGCTTATCTTTGGTATGTTTAAAACAAAAAGGGTATAGATTCGGGTTTAAAAGGACCTGGATTTGAGCCCTGCCTCTATCATCAATGAGCAATTATGTTTAGATGGTTAGAATAAAAACAAATTTTATTATAATGTTATCAAGTTTAACTAAAATTATGGCAATGTCTATTTTATAGGTTTGTATAGACTAAATGGAGAATACATATAAAGAATCACACACCTAAGGAATGGTAGATTCTTGTTTTTGTTGATATTCTGGAGAAGGCTATTGTTCATCACTTTGAACATAGAGCAGGAATACAATCTGTGATGGTTAATATTGAGTGTCAACTTGATTGGATTGAAGGATACATAGTATTGTTCCTGGGTGTGTCTGTGAGGATGTTGCCAAAGGAGATTAACATTTGAGTCAGTGGACTAGGAGAGGCAGACCCACCCTCAATATTGATGGGCACCACCTAATCAGCTGCCAGTGTGGCTAGAATAAAGCAAGCAACCATGGAAGGACTAGACTTGCTGAGTCTTCCAGCCTCCATCTTTCTCCCGTGTTAGACGCTTCCTGCCATTGAACATTGGACTCCAAGTATTTCAGCTTTTGGACTCTTGGACTGCACCAGTGGTTTGCCAGGGGCTCTTAGGCCTTTGGCCACACACTGAAGGCTGTACAGTCAGTTTCCCTACTTTTGAGGTTTTGGGAATCGAACTGGCTTCCTTGCTCCTCAGCTTGCAGAGGGCCTATTGTGGGACTTCCCCTTGTGATCATGTGAGTCAATTGTCCTTAATAAACTCCCTTTCATATATGCATCTATCCTATTAGTTCTGTTTCTCTAGAGAACCCCAACTAATACACAGTCACCGTAGGAGAGTTCTGTAGAAATGGAGATGAGAAGGGCAAGGCTAAAGTCTTTCCTTGCATATATGAGAGATACTTGGGTAGCATTTCTGTAGAGCCCGGTAATCACTTGTGATGCTTGGTTTACTCTGACATGAATTTGGAAGCTTGTACTCTCAGTTTTAAAGTGGATGTGAAGTACAGAGATGAATGGTTCTTTTTGAACTGAATGGCTTTAAAGATATCTTTGCACAGGATAAACTCATCAGGAGTGGCAAGTGATAAATGAGGGTTATAAAAATTTAGGAATCTTTTACTTATCCTAATTGATGGCTCTCACAAGAGGATTCATAACTTTTTTGTTAGTTGCTCTTTACTTTCTCTAATGTCTGAAGTCTTAAAACGGCAGAGAGTTTGAGGGGTTTTCGTAAAGTTAATTAATGTTAATTGTGTCATGAATTACTTTAAGGAGTCTGTTGAGTGATGGACCCAGAGAAGAGGGTCGATACCATTTAATGTTCAATAGGGGATAATGCTGGTCTTTGGCACCATTTTACGATCATTAGGGCCGTGCTAAAGCTTGTCAGGAACAGCTCTAAAGATCAGTTGCTCATGGCAATTAAAACAATTGAAAATGACCTGGTATTACATTATACATGATGCAACACTGCTCCCAGTATGAACAAACTTTCATTCCATTAGTGATTTGCAATTTCATACCAAGCACTGCAATTTATTTTTCTTAGTTACCTAACTATGGCTGTCTCTGTACTTCTAGCAGGATATTATTAATATTTATCCTATTATCTCATACAACATTTCATGCTTAAAGCACTTTGCAATCTTAACTAATTAATCTTTATATCCTGCCTAAAAGGATGGTAAATACCCTTTTAGAGTTAGGGAAACTGAGTTGAGAGTGGTTAAGAATCGGCCATCAAGAAAATGATCTGATCGGTTCCAAGGGCTACATTTGGGCCTTTTTTCTCTCCCCGTGCAACAAAAATTAATGAACCTTTGTCTTGAAAGATCATACCCTGAAGTATAAATGGCCTCTTACCCCCAAGAGAAGTAAATGGAATTATTTTTAATAGAATCTATTCTCTAAGCAAAAAAGAATTTAAAAAATTCATCACCAATAAATACAAAGAAGTTTAGTGATTTTTTTCCATGTTAAAACTGTTACCTATTTACAGGAACTAGTGAACCAAATTTTATTCAAAGTAAATAAAGTATATACAAATTTTTCAAAAGCAATATGTTTTAGAGATATAATAATAGAAAGAATACCTAATAAATATTAGACAGATATCAGGGATGGTAACAACATGACTAAGCTGTAACAATAAACTGGTAAACTTTATATTTACTCTAATTTGCTGATCAGGCAACTGAAGCTTGGAGAGTTTGACTTACTTATGAATACATATTTAATAAAAAAACAATGCTTAAACTAAAACACAAGTCTGTGTGAATCAGAAGTCCTTAGTTTTTAGGTTACAAAAATACCACTTCCCTGGTAGTGAACAGAAACTAATTTCCAATTTACAAATCCCATACTTGACACAACAATGATCTCTTTTCTTCTAATCCATTGTCATATTAGACTCATTACTAAAGACCACTCTGCATGCCCCAAATGTGCTGTCTTTCCTTCACCACTCCCACCCCTCAGCAGAGTTTGTGCCCCCAACCCAACCAAAACTTCTACCTTCTACCTCCCTGCATCCCTTCCTCTCCTCAAGAGTCATGAAAGAACTGATGTCACAGCCCCTGCTCCTACAAATCTGATTCTTTCACTATCGAACGAGGCCTTACCGTAATCTGAATAAGTTTGATACCTTCTGCCCATACTTTTACTCTTACTTTTATGGAGAAAGGTGTCCACATTTTAAACAATGGATTTAAATACCATTTTGAAACTAACCTTGTTATGAACCGAAGACACACACATATAACTGTCTTTTTCTTTTGATTTCTTTTTCTTCTTCCTCTCCTTCTCCACATGCCCTCATCTCCTCCTCCCAATCCTGTTCCTCATTTTCTTTCTCTTCATCTTCCTTATCACATAATTCTAAGCCTTTAATGCATGTTGGAATAATAATAAATGTATTTTATATAGTCAGAGATATTAGTTTAAATCAGTTTTGTCTGGGTGACTGAAATGTATTCTAAAATGATTTCATTTTATATCCATTTCGGAAATGCTAAATTATGTGTGGTGGACATGGAAAGGAACGTATTGATAGTTATGGGGATTTGTCATGGGAAACCACTGTGCTAACAACAAATATGTTTACAAGATACATATTTAACCCAGGTGAAAGGGAGATAACAAACTAATAAACCAATAGAAACTGCTTCTACAGAGGATGATTTCTGTTACCTAAAGATCTCTATTCCACCTGGATTCAGTTATTTAGAAATTATGACAAAACCAAACAATTCTGCAAGATAAAGCGTTGAAAATTTTGAGGTAATGGGGAAAATCCAAATGGATAGGGGAAAATCCAAAGGGATAAGGGAAAACCAGCAAGGTTGGGTGGTATATAGAAACAGTAAAAACACTACATAAGTACATACATGATCCTTATGGCTATTAACCAAGGAGGAATTGCAAAGAACAAAAATATAGGTTAGAGTATCTATATGAAATGCTGTGCATTGTAAGATATTAAAATCTTCTATGAAGACTACAAAAATAAATAAAATTCTTGTTCTGATTTTTTTTCCTATTCATCAAAGTTCATTTTGGCTACATCTATGAAAGGTCAAAAATAAAAAGTAAGAGGTAAAAAATGTAACCAATAATACAAATGTTTTTAAACATATACTTATATGCATTAAATCATACTTTTTCTGTCTTCTCTGTTCTTTTCTGATAATGCAGTTGTGTTTGTCTTACTCCTACTATACTCAAATTTTTTTCACCTGTGGAATACTGTTTGCACATTGATTTTTGTGATTTTTTAGCAACAAAGAAGGGAAAGCTGATGAGTCATTTTCAACTTTTTTATTCTAAAAAAAATTGGAGAAATTAACCTCTTTTTGAGACCTACAATGTGCATAACCTGTGTGACAAGCTCAAAGAAGGATTTCAATCAAGTAAGGCTATGGTTAAGCTTGTTAACCAGCTTCATGCTTATTATCTAATCAAGACAGTGACACATGAAAACATAAAACTGTAAAGAATAATTTTGGTAATAAGTGTCCCAAATGAATAAACATTACAATCAGGGACTACTGCAGAAATCCTGAAGAGGCAACATTACTTTCAACAGTCATGCCACACATACATTTATACTTTTAAGTTGAATTTAAGAAAAATTAATAATTTAAACGTGTTTTTAGTTTGGTGCCATTGGGGTGGTGATCCAACTTTTAGAATCACAGTTTATATACTTTCTGGGAGCAAATATAAACATATTATATCCATGTCCATTTAAATGATAAGGAAAGTCATGGGTCTGATGTGAATGGAAGATATGCAACTTTGGGATTCACATTTACTCTCTCCAGCTCCTATGCTTGTGCAGCAAGTATGCACCTCAGCATTCTAAAACCTGTGATAGCTACTCCATAGTATAACTTGAGTGAGTCTTGTGTAAAACCAGTGCATTATGGCTGTCTTCATATTAGAGTAACTATGTCAAAGTGATTTTTCCTATGTTGTGGATATCTAATGATAGTGATAGGAAGTAATTGTGAGGAGAGAGAGCTCAGACTGGTTTGTGGTTTAAGTTACTTTTTGGATATTAGTGGACAATATTTGGCATAAGACACTATATTATTGAGCCTGAATTACTAAATCTAATATACAGTACAATATGACTCTGGTTTTTAGTGGAGCTGAGGTTGGATGTTGCTTTCCTGGGGACACTGTTGACCTATAAAAAGACATGTACACATCCCATAGATAATGCTCTTTCAGCACATCATACAAAGAAGACATTGTTTGAGACTTTTAACACTACCAAAAATCATGCCAGCTAAAGAAAAAGGAAATAAATCCCAAAAGCCTTCTCTTTATTTTTTCAAAATCTTCTAGTTTGCATTTTACATCAAATTATTCCTATATTCCTTGTATGAGTATTCTTCCATTCAAATACATTTTATAATGTATATTAAAATATTAAGCTAATGTTCTCTATAAACGGATTTATATTTGACATCCTACAATGTACTGAAATACTAGCTTTCTGCTATTAAATATGTTGCTTCTTATAAAGCTCTGCTTTTTTTGTGGAAAGAACCAAATAATTTTAAAAATTATGTCACAGAATAGCATGTAAATGACTGAGAACAAACTAGTACAACTCATCTTCTGAGTGAATTTGGAACTGCCTATTTTTTCCTTCAGCAATACCCAGTAATGCACAAACAGTTCTGTATTAGATTATTTGTCAATGTTATTTTATGAAGAAATTTAATAAAATTTACTACTCTGCAATCCATTGAGCACTTCCTAACTTAATTGTCATATTCTGCATTTCCTGAGATTTACAATTAAAATTGTGTTGAGCCAGACATACAAACTATTCCTTTTGTGACAAGACAGGTTATTTGTGTTTTACCAAAATTACCTGAGATTTTTATTTATAAAATAAAAATCTATTAAAATCAATTTCAGCCATCTATAAGTATCTATATGTAATATATTTTGTCTGAATATTTTTTCAACCTGTTTCTCTCAATTCCCACCACAAAAAAGATAGTTCAATTTACTATTTATGTCCATGCCAGATCCAGTTAATAAAAAATAATGGCCCTGACATTTTATATTTTCCGAGGATGATCAAATAAGAAATGGTCTCCAGACCAGAGTAAACATTTATTGTGATTAAGAAATGTTTAATCTTCCTTATATCATTGTCACTAGTCACCAGTATTACTTTCTAAATCTTTAAGAAAACATAAATATATTTATATTATTATTGTGTCTTTTTTAAAAACTTAAGTTTAATTGGTAGAAAGACCAATACAAATATGAGAAACCACATTAATAATATTGCTCTTTGTGTGATAATTAACATGCCTGTAAATAGAAAACAGCATAGGATCAAAAATTAAGATTTTATTTTTATTACATTTTCTAGGAGATAAATTTAAGTACTTGTAACAATTTGCCACTGGATTTAAAAATATATAGGATATTCCTTACTAAACAGGGATACAAAAGTCCATCTTTCTTTATGCCAATTCCCTTGTTTGTTCTTTCTAGTATCTTGTCTGGCGGCAGTGGGAATGAAGTATCATATTGATTAATGACTTTGTATGTGATTTTATATAGGCATTAAATGAGAGAATCAACTTTAAGAAAACCATTTATTTATTCATTTCACCACACTCTCAACAACTACTGATTAATTTCCAGATATTGGACTTGATGACAGGCCAATTAGGAAAATAATAGCCCTGTTAATTGAGGAATTTGAGAAAAGGAGACCATTGGCAGGTAACATTGATAACACTCCAAATTCCATTTTAGAAACGTCTTGACCAGTTTTGGACTTGCTTGGAGAAGTTCTGAACAAGTTTAAATAGCTCTGTGGTTGATATCTGAGTATTTCTTGCTTCCATACCTAATTTTATGGCTTGAAAAATTAACCTCTTTGAGGGTCAGCATCTTACAAGTAAAATGGAATTAATACCACCAACCTTATAGTATTGGGTGGAAAAACTGCGTAGTGTATATATGAAGATACTTTGTCAACTATAGAAAGTTATGCAATGAATTCTATTGCTGGAAAGACATTTAACTAAAAAAATCTAGAGGGCATTTGTGTAAGTGTAACTTGAGTGTATAGGGCTGTAGATTTATATATTGCGGTTTAAAAAAAGAATTTTAATAAAAATCTTAGAAGCAAATGACCTTTCCTAGCACATCAAAAAGATAATTTGCCATGATCAAGTGGGCTTTATTCCAGGGATGCAAGGATGGTTTGACATATGCAAATCAATAAATGTAATCCACTGCATAAACAGAACTAAGAACAAAAACCATATTATCATCTCAATAGATGCAGAAAAAGTATTTGATAAAATCCAACATCACTTCATGATAAAAACCCTCAACAAGCTAGGCATAGAGAGAATATACTTCAGAATAATGAGAGCCATCTCTGACAAACCCACAACTAACATCACACTGAATGGGGAAAAATGGAAAGCATTTCCTCTAAGAACAGGAACAAGGCAGAATGGGAGTAAAGATGTACAAATTATGCCTCTGACAAAGGATTAATTTTGACAATCTATAAGGAAATGAAAAAACTCAACAAGAAAAGCAAACAACCCCATTAAAACCTGGGCAAAGGACATGAACAAGTATTTCTAAAAAGAAGAAATACAAGCAGCCAAAAAACACAAGAAAAAATTCTCGACATCACTAATTATCAGAGAAATGCAAATTAAAACCACAATGAGATACCATCTTACAACATTCAGGATGGCTTTTACTAAAAAGTCAAAAAACAGCAGATGTTGGCATGAATGCAGAGAAAGTGAATGCTTGTACACTGTTGGTGGGAATGTAAATTAGCTCAACCTCTATGAGATACAAGTATGAAGATATCTCAAAGAACTAAAAATAGAACTACCATTTGACCTAGTAATCCCCATACTGGGTATATACCCAGAGGAAAAGAAGTCATTATATCAGAAGACACCAGAATTTGTATGCTTAGTGCAGTACTATTTACAATTGCAAAGTCATGGAACCAACCTAAGTGTCCACCAATAGCTGATTGGATAAAGAAAATTTTGTATATATACTTTATGGAATAGTATGCAGCCATAAAAATGATGAAATTTTGTCCTTTGCAGCAACATAAATGGAGCTGGAGGTCATTGTCCTGAGTGAACTAACACAGAAGCAGAAAATCAAATATTGCATGTTCTCACTTACAAGTGGAAGCTAAACAAAGGGTACATACAGACATAAACTTGGGGAAAACAGAATCTGAGGACTCCAAAATCAGGGAGGGAGGGAGGGAGGGGTGTGATGGTTGAAAAATTACCTACTGGGCACAATATTCAATATTTGGGTGATAGGTAGACTAGAAGTCCATCCCCCACCATTTCTCACGTAATATCCATGTAACAAAAAATGACACATACCCTCTGAATCTAAAATTTAAAAAAATAAACAAAATACACAGAACAGCTAAAACAGAGTAGTGAGCCAATAAAGCTTAATCGTTTGACTGGGGAGCAAAGACAAAAGACCAGTATACCCAAGAGGACATCATACACAGTCACAGGATACTACAGATGTCTTTTATTAAACAAAAATTTATAAGATTTGTATCTATTTTCTCTGTTAATGACCAATTCTACTTTGTTTACACAGTTAGCTATCATCCATTGAAATGAAACCAATATTAAGTATTAGTAAGGCAATAAAAATATTTAAGCTAAAATAAGAGGAATCAGATAAAAAAAAAAAAAAGGTGGGGGTAGGGGAGGCAGTGCCCAAGATTTGAAAGAGAAATAGGACAGTGCAGTCACAGAAACTAGAAACACCAAACCTAATTGATGCTAGGTCCATGATAGAAAAACCACATACCTCACTGACAGATACACAGGTGCTTCGTTATATTCAAGAGGATGTTTTCAGCAAATAATTATGAAGATTAAGAACTACAGATGAAATAAGAGGTGTTGTCTTTACCAAGTCTCTCTCCTTTATCTCTAAAGCCAATCACATGCCAAATCCAATTCTTTCTGTCTGCACAAATATCTCTTTAAATTCCTCCTCGCTTTCATCACCCCTACTATGAGAAGTTGAGTGGAATGATATTCTAATAGAAGCTTCCTAATTTCTCAGACCTCAAACTTAGCCAAATCCCTAAGAGAGAATAAAGAGGACATATGGAACTTGATGACGAGAGGATTTTACTCCAGACCTGTTAGTTGGCTCTGACTATCATAATGAAATACCACAGGCTGGGTGGCTTAAACAGCAGAAATGAATTTTCTCACACTTCCGGAGGCTAGAAGTCCAAGATCAAGGTGCCATCGGGTTTGGTTTCTGATGATGCCTCTCTTTCTGGCTTGTAGATGACCACCTTCTTGCTGTATCCTCACATGGCCTTTCCTTTGACCATATATGAAAAAGATCTGTGCTCTCTTCCTCTTCTTATAAGGACATTGGTCCTATCAGACTGGGGCCTCCTTTTATTACCTCACTTTGCCTTAATTTCTTCCCTAAAGCATCTTCAAATATAGTCGCATTGAGGGTCAGGGCTTAATTTCCCATGCTTTTATTTTTATGACATGATGCTTCTGCTAACACTGTTTCCTCAGCTTGCAATGTCTGGTCTCTCAAGGCTCACTTCTAATTTCCAGGGCTTCTGTGACGGGGAAGAAATCATTCCCAAAACTCCTTGAGCATAAGTTAGTTGCTGACTTGTCTGTCTTTATCAAATATTCTGAGCTTGTTAAGGCAGAGAATGTTTGTTCATATTTTAACTAACATAGCCAAAACAACAAAGAAGAAGCCCTTTCACATAGTTGGTGCTCAGTAATTGCTCTACCAATAAATGAATATATTGTGAGAAAATGAGAGAGGTTATGTAGAAGAGTTCTTAGAAATGTGTGTTAGGCAAAGAAAGGTGAAAAATAGAATATGTCCTAAGGAAGAATAAAAGCTATTATTTTTCTCAAAAGGGAGAAACTATCTTCATTTTCTAAAAAGAAGCTAAGAACATGCTTCCTCTGACCACCTAGATGAAACAGCCACATAAATGACAGACAACGCAAATCTAATTTGCTAGGCATTACGAAACACAGCTTGATTGAAAAGGAGGCATATGTCATTTTCCTGGTGTAGCAACAAGAAAAACGACCAAAGAGGTGGATATGAGCAGAAACAATTAAAATATGCCCTTTATAACACATAAAGTAAAAAAAAAAAAAAAAAATCCCTGTACCTCACTTCATAACCTAAGGAAGAGTAGAAAAGTGTCCATGGAAAAATGGTCTATTGTAGTAAAAAAAAAAGAGTCTTGTTCAGAGTTCACACTGAATATCTTTTCATAAGAAATTATATAGCAGCACAATTAAAATGAAATACTAATTGTAACAAGAAAAGATGGTGACTGCAGAACATAACTCAGCCTTAATAGATTTTCTAATGCCTTTCTTTATACCAAAGGAGAGTACCCCTTTAGCCAATAAAGTAAATTTTCTGATCTCCAAATGGATACTTTATCCTCATTCAGGCTGATATTGCAGCGACATCATGAATTTCTCAGACAGCTTTGTGAATCAGCAGAGTATTTCAGATGGGAACACTGACTGCTAAAAGCAAAGTCATTTTTTAAACAGCCTTTAAATAAGTAGATGAAACATTTCATTTTGGGTCAAGGATGCATTTACTCCAGCAACCTGGAAGAGCAGAGAGGGCCGAATCAGTTGAGAAGAAATAGAATAATGTTACTGTATCAGCCAAACCTCAAATTACATAGTTTTGCAGGTCAAACATTTTTGACTTTTCCTTTTTCGCATCCATGTCTATAATTCTTATTTTCAAAAAGCTTAAGTATTTATATTTGATGAAATATCACCCTGTGTTTCTAAAGTATCTTTGAAATGCCATTAACTAATTGGCTCATAATAAACTTTGAGGTCTAGAAGAAACTGGTTTTCTTTCTAGTTAAATAATCTGTTGAAAAGAAAAAGAAGGCAAGAAAAATGGAAACATCCTAATGCAACCACTTAGCAAATGTGCTGAGTGTCACCATGTGCCAATACTGTCTTAGGTGCTAGGAATACTGAAACAGGAAGACAAAGTCCTATTCCTCACTTGTAGTTATACTAAAGAACAGTGACTCCTACCATAGATAGTGATCAAAGGTCAAGTTAACTGGACCCGAGATGGGGATTTTTCTCTCCTTTGCTCTGGAGAATTTATGAGTGTTTATGAATGATAAAATTGAGATTTAAGCTTAACTCGGTCTTAAATTGCTTAATATAGACTTAGGTTTTAATAAAAACTTGCATATATTTTACTTCCCATTCTTTATTGATATAAATATATCTTAGCTTGGAAATTCTGAGTAGATCAGGCAATACCTTTAAAATGTTATATTGCCTACAGAATCGGGTTGAGAGTATAGCCTAGGATATTTATAAAAATATATAATGCTGAAACTATGTGTGTTCAGAAAAAAACATTTTCTTACACAAAATAATATTTATATATTACTGACAAATTTCTTTCTTTTTTCCTCCCCTCCCTCCCTTCCTTCCTCCCTTCCTCCCTTCCTCCCTTCCTTCCTACCTTCCTTCCTTCCCTCCTTCCCTCTTTCCCCCCTTCCTTCCTTTCTTCTTTTTTTCTATATCTATGTATATTCTTCAGTATTTACACACAGATGCTCCATGATGGGTCACATCCAAACTTATCATAAAGTCAAAAAATTGTAAGTCAGACTATCACAAGTCAGAAACCATCTGTATGTATATTCTTGTGTCTAGTCAGTTGTGTGGGAATGGAAGAGGGAGGAAGGAAGAAGGAGGAGAGGTGTATGTGGTGTGGATAGTTTAAATTCCAGATTTCCCCTCAAGAGGAACTTTTGGTCTTCAATTTATATTTCTGTGGTTTTCCTGTTGTCTGCTGACAAGTTTTTAACTAATGTAAAATCAAGGGATTTTATGCTACAGAAAGTTTATTCCTAAGATGAGTGTCTCGATCTAATCTTATTTCATAGTTGTTACATCTGTGTATGAAATGTATCATTGTTTATGTATGTTTTCAACTCGTATTTATTCTTAAATATATTTAGCCTTATCCCAAACAATAATAAATTGAAGTCACAGTTTGGTATTACATATGTATGTGTGAGATACACACACACACACAGATTCCATTAAACAATAAAATTAATATATAGTCATAAATATGTGTTACTTAAGCCAGGGATCAACAAGCTTTTCCTGTAAAGAGCCTGGCAACAAATGATTTAGGGTTTTTTTAGACCCAGAGTAGTTTATGTCACAGCTACTCAACTCTGCTGTTCTAGTACAACAGCCATAGACAAATAAATGGATGGGCATGGTTGTGTTCCAATAAAACTTTATTTGTATAAACAGGCTAGATGTGGCCCATGGGCTGTATATTTTAGATCCATGATCTAGATATATCCCACATCACCAATGATAGGCATACTATTCTTTGCGAAATAATGCTTTAACATAATTTTGTGAGTTATGATGCTAATGTATATCCAGCCCTTTTGTACTTCTTAGATAGCATTCCTGGCCCCAAAAGTATGGTAGGTTTCTATCAAGATCTGCACAACAATGGAGAGATTGAAAGAACCTATGCTGGTATTCCTGCTTAGAAAAGAATAAAACACACTGTACCGATTAGTATTTTAAGTCTTCTAAGTGTTCTTGGTGGTAGGTTGAAAAAAAGTGATATGAGTTAGCAGGCTTAAAAATCTTAAAGTACAAAAATTTTTATAACACACTCACATTTATTACTTCAGTAATAAGATGTGTATGTCAACTACATATCATATCTTTACTATTAAAATGTAAACTCGTTGAGGGAGAGGACCTTGAATATTTATTCTTGTTTCCCATACATACATTTCTGCATACAATAATATCCTAATAATTATTTACTGAATGAAGCGTAATAGATGAATAATGAATAAATAAGAAAATAGAGCAAGTATAAAATTAGAGGAAAAGAAATAGTTAAGTAAATAGCATGTTAATTTATTTGCAGAAGTAGGATTTCTTGTTAAGAATATAAAAATCAGCTATGGCATTACAGATGGACTGTAAGTACATTAAAAGCAATAGATTAACTGTTGAATTAGACAGCAAAATATAGATAGTAGATAATATGCATTCTCATAAAAATAAACAACATCTAACAGCAGACTTCTCATAAATAATTTGATACAATTTGAACAAACCTTAATTTTCAATAGAATAAGAATATTTGAAAAATGAAAAATGTTGAAGTTTTACTGTTCTTTTAATTCACTTTTTAACATGGCATGTAATGTTCTTATTAAATTAACTAATATTCTTTTCTCTGTAGCAAGAATTAAATTTGAAAGACCATTTGAAGAAGCACAGTATTTATCCAACCAACATTAAAATATCACTCTGGGAGATTATTTCAAACTACTTTTATAGTTTTGAATGATTTTTAATATTATCATTGATAAACCATCTAAGTTATAAGTAAAATATTTCAAGTTTAGAAAAAAGACTGTTGAGCCGGGCGTGGTAGCTTACGCCTGTAATCCCATCACTTTGGATGGCCGAGGCGGGTGGATCACCTGAGGTCAGGAGTTCAAGACCACCCTGGCCAGCATAGTGAAACCCCATCTCTACAAAGATACAAAACTTAGCCAGGCATATTGGCGGGTGCCTGTAATCCCAGCTACTCAGGAGGCTGAGGCGGGAGAATGGCTTGAACCCAGGAGGCGGAGGTTGTAGTGAGCCGAGATCACGCCACTGCACTTCAGCCTGGGCGATAAAGCGAGACTCCATGTCAAAAAAAAAAAAAAAAAAAAAAAGACTGTTGAAGATTTTATGTCATTTTTCACAATACACTCAAGGTTCTTACTACTCTAAAAGTGCTTTTACAGTTTGTTAGGCAACTAACATACCATTTAAAATAGATTGAACTCTCTGTTTACTCAATATACCATATCAGTTTCAAATGGTTATGAGTAGTGGTTTAAAAAAGTACCATATTTTAAACGTAGCTTTGATAAATATTTACAAGAATGGCTCTAATGCATCTGACAGATACTTCCATTAAAGGATATGTATTTGTGTGGGGTGGTTTTATCTGAGGAAAAAAGCTTACACTAAAAATAAGATAGAGAATATATTGACAAACACATTAGAACAGATTGCCTTCTACAGTTTAATATCATATTTGATGTTTAAAGAGTTGACCCTTATTTAGTTCGAAGTTACAAAATATCATTTGGACTAAGTGGCTAGAAAATAGAGCATCAGAAATAGTAATCATCTTCATTATCTAGAAAATACAGAAATGCCAAAAACTTATATACATTAAATCACAAAATATTGTGTCTAAGATTTAAAATAGCAATAGCAATAATTTAAAAAGATATTTTTAATGAGGAAAATATATTACTATTCTTATTAGTGAAATAGTTCTAATTTATCTACCATGATGAAATCATATATGGGAGATAAATTATAAGTATATGCATATACATAATCACTCTAATTATTTCAAGACTTTTGAGCAGCAGTATCTTTTTTAAGTAAGCTATATATTCCTATTAATTCACTGAGTAGTGCAATTACAGGGAATTTTCTTCATTTTTGTTTATATATCTTTTCTAAATATTCTGCACAGAAAATGCATTACTATATAATAAAATTATTTATATTTAAATACACACAATGTAAAAAAGTTCCACTGGCCACTTTTTAAAAACATTGTTTTTTAAACATTATTAACTATATCTAGTTATATTTTTATATTATAGTTACTAAATATATGACTGAAGTATTAGTAATAAGATTTATACATTCTTTTTTGCCAGTAACACTTTACAATGTCCTCAAATCTATAATGTATGCTTATTAGAATTAAACATCTAAATATTATATAATTATTGATATACAATTTTCCTTAAAAAATCCATTGATCTAAGTTAAATAACAAGCAACCAGAATCCAAAAGTATTACTAGGCAGGTGGTGAATAATAATAAAGTTTTTAAAAAGATCTTTACTAAAAAGCTCAAATGAGTGATACTTGAAGAGTAAGTTGGTTGCATTTGAACCGAGGATCTACATGTGCAAAATCCACTTATAGAAGTTCAGAGTTCAGCTGTGCAGCTGAATGTTCAAGTGAAAGATAAACTCATCTCCAAGTTGTTGCATTGCTATTTGTTTGAAGTTTGCATTTGCAAAAACTCTTAAGTAGACAGTTTAAATATCTTTGTTAGCTATACCTTTTGTTAGAAGACACCTGGACTATAAAAATAAAGATTTAATTAGAAAAATGTGTGAGGTACTTGGGAAAGAAAATGAAAAACAAACTAACAAAAAAACCAGGCCTTAGCTTCTGGGTAGCCCCAGGCCCTTGCAGCATCCTGCCATTAGCTGTGCATTCTTGGGTAGGTCACTTTATCACCCTGGGTCTCCATTTCCTCATCTGTAAAGTGAGACATTTGGGTTTCATACTAAAATTGTTTCCAGTTAGAAAATTCAATAATTTCATAAATTATAAGTTTGTCACTGAAAAATGTTCCTCTACCAGTAACATAAAAACATTGAAGTTACTCTGAAAACCTTGTCTCAGAAACCTTTTTCTACTTTTTGGAAATTAGAATGCACACTGTAGATGGTCCTTTTCAGATTACATGTTAACTTGAATGAGAAGAAAAATATTATCCTTGAAGATTTATGCAATTATTTTATCAAATGTTCTATCTTCACTCTTGATAAAGGCAAATCCAACTACAGTAAGTCATCTACCCAGTTCGTGAGCCATTGGTGAAGATGTGATTATGCCTTCTCACTCATCTTATGCCATTGCTTTCTCCAGTACTGCAGACTGGATTAGAAAGGGTGAATTTAACAAGAACTTGTGAAATAGAATAGTAAATCTTTATAACAAGAAAAAGTTTGTGTTAAGTATGTGACAAACAATATTTATAACTTTAGCTAAGGCCAAACCTGTATAAGTATAATGTATCCAGTAGCTTTTGTCATAAAGTTTCTATGATTTAGAGAATTTTTAAATTCACATCTTAAGAATTTTACAAAAAATGTTTTATTTTCAAGCAGTTATTAATTACTAGAATTTTTGTTTATGTATTCAAATCAAGTCCTCCTCTGTAAAATTCTACCAAAGAAAGTTGGAATACATACATCAGAAAACTATCTTTTTCTTGAAGATTTCTACTTTTTCATTATATAATACATGTTCATTGTCAAGAGTAGAAAGAAGTGTTTAAGAAGAAAAAATTCAATTAATTATTCTACTACCATTTTTAAAATATTTTCCCATCCTTTAGAAACATATTTGAATAGTATACCTTCTGAAATAAAGCATATGTACACATTATTAAATGAAAACATTTGCATTATACTGTACTTATCATTTTATAGCTTGCGTTTATATTTATAACATTTTTCATATTTAATAGCCTTTAATTATATATTTAAATATTAAAAATAAGCTATATAACACCTCTTGTTCATTAAATGCTTATGATATGCACTTAATGAACCATGTTAAAGACATATATATATATATATATATGTACACACATATTTTGTTCTTACTCATCTAAACAATCTCTTTTATACTTCAGGGATCTAAAGCTTTGAATTGACTTGCTGAAGGTCAAAGTCATAAGATGATGAAGTTGGAGTTCAAACCTATGCTTATCTTTAGAGTCTACATTCTAAAGCCATCTTTACATTACCTCCATTTTTAAAACATGACTCTATAATTTTCCACCATACAAATTTTAAGACTTAACTAATTTCCATTTTTGGATGTTTAGCTTAGCTCCTTATTTCTTTTACTTGTCTCGCAATGTTTTTAAAAACATTTTATGCATAAATTATTATGTCAATCACTGATATTTTCTAAGACTGCATTTCTATGCCGTGCATACATTTGCAGTTATTTATATATAATTGTCTACCAATTCGCACTTCTACAAATGATTTTATGTTTCAGAATTCTGAATGATGCTTTCCCCTTACCTGAAAACATATGACTATATAGGTCAGTAGTTTTTAAAATTACTATTAGTTTTAAAATTAGACAAAACTATACAATAAGTAACCTTGAAACATTATAGTGTGAAAGTCATAGGTTTATACTCATAAATCAAAAGGAAAGATTTAACTACCACAGAGGAGTATGCCATTTTCTATGGAAAATTTAATTCTGGCTCTTTGGCATGGATACATTAACACATTCTTCAATTAAGCATGAATATAGAACTTTTAACATTGCAATCAATGAATTATAGAAGGCTTCTCCTACAGGAAAAACTTTTAACCAAACCATGCACACAAATACAAACACAAATGCATACCACACATGAGGAAATGAATGCCAAAAAGCATCCAAACACACCGCACGTAGCTTCAAGGATCTACATAGTCATAGAACTAACTAAATAAATACTGCTATCAATAAACAAAATTTACTACACTTAAGAAAATTTCAAAGCTTTTTTTCCTGAACAAAGCATACATAGTTTCAGAACTATATAGTTTTCATAGATCACCTATGTTAGACCTTTATTTCTATTATATAGCCAACGTTGTTGTTGGAAATGGCATCCCTATTGCTACCGTATTTAAAGTTATCGGTCAGCCTTAAATCTTAATTCTGTAATATGAAACAGTTAACAAACTTATAATTTCTCTTTAGAAACTTTAAAACATGGCATTGTTTGCATGCACAAGGAAAGAAATGTACAGGTGCCTAAGAAAATTTTTGACAAAATATTTTTAAAGTCTAGAGAATTTTTCTCTCCATTGCTTGAGTAGTGGCCTTGTTTTGTTTGGTTTTCTCCAGCCATCATTGAGTGAGAAGGTTCTACCAATATCTTGCTATAAACTTCATTTGAATTTACTTTGAAAGATTCTAAGCATAACAAAGATATTATATTTTCCTGTCAATGATATAGTATGCATCTATTGTACCTGCTAGTCAGTTCTAATGATGGTAAATGTATTATACTTGGCTCTCTGGGGTGGCAGAGAAGCCTTATTTATAGCTTTTGCTTATATCCATGGTGTAAATATTCCCATGATGACCTTTATACTGCATACAACGTGGGGAAGAGATGTTCATGATTATATCCAACAGGAGACAGCTTCAGCATATCACTGTTGCTAACCCAATTACTGACCAGTTACAAAACCAGCTGGAGGTGTTTAGAATTTTTAAAGAAAAGCCTAAAATTAACTGTTACATATAGAAAGAATATTAGAGATCAGAGAAATTACATGCTACTTTTCATATAGTTCAAGTCTTACCATAAATTAAAATATTTGAGATTACTCTAGTAGGTAAGTTTTATTCCCTAAAATTAGGTATGGCAGCAGCTTATTTTCCCTCTTACTTTGCCTCTTTTCCTTTCTCATAGGTCCATTTATTTGTAACTTCAAAAGTTCTTTACATTAAAGCATTCTAATTTCCATTTAATCTGTTACTTTCACTTTGATGTTGCTTAGTTGATTAAAAGCATTTGGAATCTCAGTGCTACGGAATGTGATTAGGAATGTCATATTTCTAAAGGTTATTTTGTTAACATTTTGCACATTGAACTTTGATCAAATAGTAGATAAAAATATCTTGTTTATCCATCTTATTCTATGGTAATTGTCATAAAAATATAGCTCTAGTTTAAATTAATAATTGGTCTAGCAATTGGAAAAATAGCAAATCATTTTATTTAATTAGATCTTTTCATGAAAACTGACGTGAAGAAATCTTAAAATATGCTTCATATTTCAGGAAATGATAAGATACTTTAAGCTTTGCCTATTGATTTGCTACTGGAGGATGGTAGACTGGGGAAGGGTAACTTTAATGTGAAACTTCCATATAAAATGTGTTAATGAATTCTCTGAGATCCCACCCATAGAAAATAGACTATTTTAATCCTATGCCTTTTTCTATTTTCTTCTAAACAGGGGATCTGGTGTCACTAGGTTACTGCAGTTTAAGACAGATTGCCTTTGTCCAGCCTTTCCATGTTGGCCAAGTAAATAGTAAATAACTATCTTTGTGATTAAAATGATCTTCCAAAATAGTTTCCTCCACAAGATACTCCAATGTGTTTCTGCATATTTAAGTAAGCTAGACTGTGTCTCTAGGATAATTTATTTTAGACACCTGAAGAGTTCATACAGTGCTACAGAGTGAAATTATTATTTGAGTTGTATCATGTATCAAATTCCACATGAAACTGCTTTTCTTCTAAGACTGAACCAGGAAGAAATTGAATCCCTGAACAGACCAATAATGAGCTCCAAAACTGAATCAGTAATAAGTAGCCTACCCACAAAAAAAAAAAAAAAAAAAAAAAAGCCCTGAAACAGATTCACAGCTGAATTTCACCAGATGTACAAAGAAAAGCGGTTAACCATTTCTACTCAAACTATGTGTTAAAAATTGAGGCAGAGGGATTCCTCCATAACTCATTCTATGAGGCCAGCATCATCCAGTTACCATACCTGCAGAGACACACACACACAAAAGAAAACTTCAGGCCAATGTCCTTGATGAACATTGATGCAAAAATCCTCAACAAAATACTAGCAAACCAAATCCAGCAGAACAGAAAAACTTATCTACCACAATCAAGTAGGCTTTATCCCTGGGATGCAAGGTTGGTTCAACATATGTAAATCAATAAATATGATTCATCACATAAACAGAACTAAAGACAAGAAGCACATGATTATCTCAACAGATGTTGAAAAGGCTTTTATCAAAATTCAACATCCTTCATGTTAAAAACTCTCAACAAACTAGATATTGAAGGAACATACCTCAAAATAATAAGAGCTATCTATGACACACCCACAGCCAACATTATACTTAATAGACAAAAGCTGGAAAACTGGCACAAGACAAGCATGCCCTCTCTAACCCTCCTTTTCAACATAGTATTAGAAGGCCTGGACAGGGCAGTCAGGCAAGAGAAAGAAATTAAGGGAATCCAAACAGGAAGAGAGGAAGTCAAACTATCCCTGTTTGCAGACAATATGATTCCATATCTAGAAAACCCCATAGTCTTAGCCCAGAAGCTTATTTAACTGATATGCAACTTCAACAAAGTTTTAGTCCAGAAGCTTATTTAACTGATAAACAACTTCAACAAAGTTTTAAGATGCAAAATTAATCTACAAAAATCACTAGCATTCCTATACAGAAACAACAGCCAAGCCAAGAGCCAAATCAGGAATGCAAACTCATTCACAATTGCCATTAAAAGAATAAAATACTACGGAATACAGCTAACCAGGAAAGTAAAAATCTCTGCAATGAGAATTACAAAACACTGCTCAAAGAAATCAGAGGTGAAACAAACAAATGAAAAATCATCCCATGCTCATGCATAGAAAGAATCAATATTGTTAAAATTGCCATACTGCCCAAAGCAATTTACAGATTCAGTGTTATTCCTATCAAAATACAAGTGACATTCTTCACAGTACTAGAAAAAACTATTTTAAAATTCATGTGGAATAAAAAAATAGCACAAATAGCCCACACAATCCTAAGCAAAAAAAACAAAGCAGAAAGCATCACACTATCCAACTTCAAACTATACTACAGGGCTACAATAACCAAAACATGGTACTAGTACAAAAATAGACACATAGACCAATGGAATAGAATAGAGAGCTCAGAAATAAGGCTGCATATCTACAATCATCTGATCTTTAACAAAACTGACAAAAACAAGCAATAGGGAAAGGACTCCCTATTCAACAAATGGTGCTGGGATAACTGGCTAGCCATATGCAGAAGATTGAAATTGGACTCCTTCCTTCTACCATCTACAAAAATCAACTCAAGGTGGATTAAGCACTTAAATGTAAAACCCAAAACTATAAAAACCCTGGAAGACAACCTAGGCAATACCATTCTGGACATAAGAACTGGCAAAGATTACATGACAAAGACACCAAAAGCAGTTGCAACAAAAGCAAAAATTGGCAAATGAATCTAAAGAGCTTCTACACAGTAAAAGAAACTACCATCAGAGTAAACAGACAACCTACAGAATGGGAGAAAATATTTGCAAACTATGCATCTGACAAAGGTCTAATAACCAGAATCTATAACGAACTGAAACAAATTTAGAAGAAAAACAACCCCATTAAAAAGTGGGCAAAAGAAATAAACAGACACTTTTCAAAAGAAGACATGCATATTGCCAACAAGCATATAATAAAAAGGTCCATATCATTGATCATTAGAGAAATGCAAATCAAAACCACAATACCATCTAACACCAGTCAGAATGACTATTATTAAAAAGTCAAAAAACAGCAGATATTGGCAAAGTTGTGGAGAAAGGGAACACTTATATACTGTTGGTGGGAGTGTAAATTAATGCAACCATTGTGGAAAGCTGTGTGGTGATTCCACAAAGACCTGAAAACAGAACTACCATTACTGGACATATACCCCAAGGAATATAAATTGTGCTATCCATAAAGACACATGCACACTTATGTCCATTACAGCACGATTCACAATAGCAGAGACATGGAATCAACCTAAATGCCCAACAATGTTAGACTGGATAAAAGAAATATGATACATATACACCATGGAATACTATGTAGCCATAAAAAGGAATGAGATTATGTCCATTACAGGAATATGGATACAGCTGAAGGCCATTATCCTTAGCAAACTAACACAGAAATAGAAAAGTGAATGCCACATGTTCTCACTTATAAGTGGGAGCTCAATGATGGACACAAAGAGGAGAACAACAGACACTGGGCCTACCTGAGGGTGGAGGAAGGGTGGAGGCAGAGCATCAGAAAAAATAACTATTGGGTACTAGGCTTAGTACCTGGGTAATGAAATAATCTGTACAACAAACACCTATGACACGAGTTTAGCGATATAACAAACCTGCACATGCACCCCGAACTTAAAAGTTAAAAAAAGAATAAACTGCTTTTCTTTGACAGATAAAGAAACCACAGTATGCAGTCCATGTTTATTTATATTATGCTAGTTGGCTATTCCTTGCATATCTACATAAATTCACATAATTTTAGAAGTTTGCATTTCTAAATTTAAATCAAATTTAGAAATTTGAAGCTACAAAATTAAGTTTGAATATGGAAAGTATTGGGATGTTTATCTCCTTACAATCAGATGTAAACACTAGTTATGAATATACTTTTTTCAGTCATACACCAATCATAATAAACTATTCTTTTTAAAATTATTTTTTCAAGGATCATGCTGAAGTATTTCACTGATGTCTTACATATGGACACAAGGGAGAGAAAGAAAGCTAAAATGGGAAGCATCAAATATTTAAAAAGTGTGGACCATCTTTAGTGAATTCCAAAAAGCAACACAGCATTAGGAACTCTGTCCTCTGGAAAATCTTGGAGACATGAAGATGTCCCAATGTGAACAGTCTTATTCTCTTTTAAGTGTCCTACCATACAGAACTTTAACTTAGGCCATTTATTTTACATAATTAAATTAGTCAAACAATCAGATGTTTCCACATGAGACTTACCAGAGCCCTACTTATCATCAGGAAAACTTCTAAAGAATGGGACAGAACAAAACTCATGTTATGTACAGAAGAAGGTAGCATGTATCCAAAGGAAGAAAGAAAGAAAGTAAAAGAGAGAGAAAGAGGATAGAAATAGAGAAAGACAGAAAGAAGGTTGAGACAGAGGGAGGAAGGGAAGGGGGAAGGGAAGGAAGCGGGAAGTGAGGGAAGGAGGAAGCAAAGCTGACCACGACTCAGTATATTTAACATCAGGAAACCAAAACTGAGGATAAGAAAAATGCACAAAGTGAAGGAGGTTTTTTCAAGATTATGTGATTTATGATAAACTAAAGAATGAAAGTTGAAGAATTAAAAGACATGAACCGAACTTTATTTTTTATTCTAATGGTAATGATGGAATTTCTGATCAAAAACAATCTTAAAGAGAGTCAGATGACATATTGGCTTATAAAGCTTTAGCATACCATAACCTACCACCCTTTTCAGGCACAATGAAAAAAGAAGTTGGAAAAGCATCCACCTATTGCCTGCATGTAACAGAGCTCTGAGAAATCAGCCTTTTAATAGAAAGTACAGTCCTCAAAGTCTAAATGCCTATCTAGCCCTTTCATATTATGATATGTTCTGGTAGAAATCAGTTTTCTTTCTTGCCTTTCATGCATTATTACTTCATATTAGTTCAATTTTCCTTTGTCTTGCTTCTAGGTTTTTCAGTCACCCAACCTTTTCTTTTATGAAGGCCTCTATTGTTTTATATAATTATCACTGTAATAATACAAATGAGCTTATCAAACTTGTTTCTGTCTCCTTTTCTCCATGAGCTTGGTAATTAATCTGTTAACATGTTGGCATCATGTTTTCCATGAATCTAGCTCCATCCATGAACCACTGAATATCCTCCTGTATTTATTATGCTTGCCTCAAATCACTGTTTCCTGACTTAGCATTTTCTGGCATCAAGACATGAAACAAAAAGTATCGGCTGGGCGCGGTGGCTCACGCCTGTAATCCCAGCACTTTGGGAGGCTGAGGCAGGCAGATCACGAGGTCAGGAGATCAAGACCATCCTGGCTAACACGGTGAAACCCCGTCTCTACTAAAAATACAAAAAATTAACCGGGTGTGGTGGTGGACGCCTGTTGTCCCAGCTACTCGGGAGGCTGAGGTGGGAGAATGGCGTGAACCTGGGAGGTGGAGCTTGCAGTGAGCCAAGATCGTGCCACTGCACTCCAGCCTGGACGACAGAGTGAGACTCCATCTCAAAAAAAAAAAATTAATAGTATCATAACTATATCCCACATCTTTATGAAATAAGCTGGTTTCCCTCAGAGCCACCAGTGCTGCTGTGTCATAAAATCTGATAGATGCTGCCCTCATCATTATTTCTGAAAAAACCACAAACTTATTTCAATTATACAATCTATGTGACTTGTGTTTTTATCCCAAGGGTAATCTCCCTTACTTAAAATCTGACACATTTTTAATTCATTTATTTGTTTCTACATTCATTCAAAACATACCAAAATTTTTATATTGCCAGGTTCTTTATAAATGCTGGAAATATGACATGAATAGAGTAAAGAGGTCCTTTGCCTCATGAGATGATCAATCTATGTTCTAGAAATGAAGACAAATTTTGAACAAGTAATTCTATGTGTGATAAATGCAATAACAAAGAGTGTTCTAAGTGCTTTGCAAGCAAAAGTTAAGAAGTCAAATTTGGTCTTGAATTTTATATTGAGGAGATTTATTCCTATTTAATTAGATAAAGAACACTGAAGAAAGAAGAGGTTGCCTTAAAGATAGCAGTCAGGATTGGCTACCTAAGAGGGCCAGTAGAAAATAAAAATCAGACCTCCTTATACAAAAATTATTATGAATTTTAAGACTGCAATAGCAGATCATTAAACCAAGTATGTGATCCCCAAAACGTGAGGTCCTGTGCGACTGCACATGTCACATGCCATGAAGTCAGCCCTCACGCCTATGAAGCATCCAGGTATATATGTCAAGCAGGCAGTAGAGTATACCAGTCTGGAGCTCAGGAGAAATATTTTGTTATAGACATTTGCAAGTTGTGACAGATTAAAGATGGCCATAAATTGTCACTCCAAAAAGTCAAGAAATGGATTTTATTTATCTTCCTCTTTGAATGTGAACTGGCCCTATGATGGTTTAATCAATACAATGATGTGAAAGTGATGTTGTGGTAGTTCTAGGCCCAACCTTTAAAAGCACTGCTTCTTCTCTCTTGAAATGCTCACACTTGGGACACTTTCCTCCAGAACCCAGAGGCTAAATGGATGTTCACTTTTAGATGACAGTCCCAGCTGTCCCAGCCAATAGGCAGCATCAAGTATCAGCCATATGAGTGAGCCATTTAGATGTTCCAGTGCAATTGAGCAGAAGAACCACCCAGCTGAACCTAGTCAGTCCACAGAACCATGAGAGATAATGAAATGGTTGTTGTTTTAGGCCATGAATTTTGCAGTAATACACAGCAATAATAACTAAAACAGAAATTAGTGAGGTGCTGAAACAACAAAAAGCTAAAACATTTGGCATTGGCTTTGAACCTAGAAAGCAGATAGAAGGTAGTCTAAAGCAGACTGCTAGTGAAAAATGGAATGATAAGGAAAAAAATGTTTTTGATGCTGGAAAGGAGGAAGAGGGCTTATGTTTTTTGTGGACACACAAAAAATAGAAAATAAAGCAAATGAAAATTTTTTTTATTTTGTTGAGTAGCTTAGCAGCAGAATACTGAAAGTGCCAACTGTTTTTCCTGAATAAAATAAGGTATACGTAGAGAGAGGAATTAAAAAAAAAATAGCTTTCAAACAGGATCTAGAGGGAGTATTTCTTAACCAAGACTTGGGAATTTTTCTTATACCCAGTCTCCCTCAACAAAAGTCTCTCAAAGTAAGAAATTACTTTAGGACAAAGATCAAATCCAAGGCACTGTCAGTAAATGTGCAGTTTCAAAGTCAAGATCTCAGATATGTAGCTATAAGAACTTTTTGTTAAAAACTCAGAAGGATTTGACATTTGTAAAAAAACTCAGGTGTGCCTCTTTGAAACTTTCTTCTAGACAATGAGGCTTCTAAAACTCTCTGTTCAAAGTAGGGAAAGGCCTTTTACAAAGAAACTTTGGTGTCACTTTTGTCTAGGAAAATGACTTATATTTTTATACTCAGGAAAACCACAAAGTATCTATAGGAAGTGTACCAATTTGTACTAAACAAACAAAGAAAAACAGTGACAGTTCAAAATTAAGAGATCTTTGAGACACTCAATTTTCAACAAAAAGAACACAGTCTGAGAAAGTCACTCAGCTACACATGTGGGCTGTTTCTTAGGGAAAAGGGAGACATATGGAAGAGCCAGGAGCCCAGAGGAAAAAGCTAAGAGGCAGAGAGAATCAACCCAAGAAAGCTGGAAGAAACCCTAACCAAGGAACCCACATCTACTCACCTAAATTTCAGGATGTTTATGAACCAGTGACTGCTATTTGCCACTGTACTTTTGGAATGCATGTGTCTATCAAATTCTGTTGTCCTTGTCTCACTAATACATACTGAGTTTGTGGGGGCCAGAAAACTTGTTTTCTAGTTCATAGCTCTTCATCTCAAGAGTAGCCGGAGGTGCCTATTCACACCTGGATCTGATTTAGATAATGGAATGCTGAACATTGAACCTAATTCAGTCACAAATTGAGACTTTGAGGGTCATGGGGAATGGTCAGGGTATTTTGCATGTAGAATGAATTTAAATAATTTATGACTGAGGGATCACTGTTGTGGGCTAAAAATGACCAAACACGTTTTATTACCCTTTCCATCAACATGTGGCATTTATTTTCATTCCCTCTTGAATCTGGGTTGGCCCTGTGACAGCTTAACAAATAGAATGCGGTGGAAGTGATGATATACCAGTTACAGACACACTTTTTAAGAGGATTGCAGCATCCAGGTCCCCCTCTAGGGTTTCTCATTCTTGGAACAATTCTTGGAACTCAGCCATCATACTGTGAGAAACCCAAGCCATACGTATAGGACACATGTTGATGATCCAATTGACAGTCTCAAGCGAACTCTTTGCCAATAACCAGCATCAAATGCTGCCTCGTAAATGGGAAATCTTGGCTGTCCCAGCACAACTGAGCCCATAGATGATGCAGCCAAATCCAATTTATATGAAAAAAGCAACCCCATTTAGTCCAGTCAACACTAAAAATAGTGTGAAATAATGAAATAGTTAAGCCAGTAACTTTTGGAGTGGTTTGTTATGAAATCATAGATAATTAAAATAGGAGTCAGCTGTGTATAGAGGTTAATGAAGCCACGAGATGGTTAAGACAATAAATATGTGACACGAAAGAAAAAAGGCTATCTTAGTCTGTTTTCTGTTACCTGAATTCCATAAACTGAGTAATTTATAAAGAAAATAAATGTATTCATTTCTTACAGTTCTAGAGGCTGATAAGTCCAAGCATATGGTGCCAGCATCTGGTGAGGCCTTCTTTCTGTGTAATCTCATGGCAGAAGAGTGGAAGGACAAGTGAGCACATGCAAAAGGGAATGTACAAGGTGCCAAGCTGGCTTTATTACAACTTGCTCTTGAGATAACTACCAACTCTGATGATAGGACCTTAATCCATTCATAAGGGTGGTGCCTATGATTTGATTACCTCTTAAAGGCCCCACGTCTTAATACTTTCACAATGGCAATTAAATGTCAACATGAGTTTCAATGGCGACAAACATTCAAACCATAGCAGAGGCTTAGAATAGAATCCTAGGAATTCCAAAATTGCCAGACAGAGAAAAAGACGACAGCTACAGAATCTGTGAAATACATTCATCAAAGTAAAAAGAAATCCAGACAGTCAGTGACCTGTGAGCCAATGGAAGAGAGACCACAGAGGTGAGTGCCAATAAGAGATCAAATGAGATATAGGTGATAGTTACTTGTTCTATTAAATGACATAGAAGATAAAGGTGGCCTTAGCAAAAATAGAATTTCAAACTGTTAGGGAGGAAGCCAGACTGGAATTAGAGAGGTAGCTGAAGAATGACAGGGAATGAGTAGAGAGGAACAGAGACTATAGGTTCTTTTGAAGAGCCAGGAAAGTTGGCATGAAGAAGCTCAATATCTCTTTCTCTCTGTCTCTCATTCTCACTCTGTGTGTGTGTGTGTGTGTGTGTGTGTGTGTGTGTGTGTGTGTGTGGTGGGGAGAAGGAATAAGAGACAGAAATCTTGAAACATTAAAATTATCATTAAATGATGGTGAGAAGGAAAGAAATATAAAAGTTATGGTAAGAGAAAAATATGAGTAATATTTAACTCTTTCCAGAAAGGATCCTGAAACCAAAGAACATCCATTTAGGCACTATGGCTAGTGTTCAAACACATAATAACCTCAAAATAACACTTGCTCTCAAGCAGAATTTGTAATAACTGAGATGAATTATCATGGATTCAAAGGAATTTATTTCCTGACATATCAAAATGGCCTTGTTTAAATCATGTAATCGAGTTTATAATAAAAATTTAATCTTAAGGTTTTATAGCTCAAAAAAAAAATCTGTATTTTAAATTTTTAGGCAGTTTCTTTCTTCTAAGGTGAACAATGGTATTTACCTTTTGGGTAGAACATGACTTATTTTTGGAAGTATTGCTTGAGTAATATTAAGAATTAGGAAATATCTACTTGCTGATATGAGAGTATACAAAAATGTTTGCTTGACAAGCTTCTGAGGGCTCTATAAGATTGTGGTGATGTCAGATAATGCCCTTCCCAAATGTGTCTGCTCATCAATGAATTTACACACATGCATAACAGCTTCCTGGGAGCAGAATGGCTTGTACCTGGTTCTGTCTCTGAGTGTTTCAAAGATATGGAAGCATGTTTGATGAAAGATCATGGAATAGCAAAGAAAAATAGCACTAAAAAGGCAAACAAGGCAGGGAAAGATTCTAGACTAGTGATTTGGGATCAACACAGGACAGGATGATTAGAGAGAATAGCTTCCTGTGCACACTATGTAGTTTGATGCAGAAGCCATCCTGATCCAGATGCCATCCTGATCCAGATGCCCTGGTACTGTGGGGAGGGACCTTGGAAAAATTACCCAGAGGGTGTGAAGTGAAAGTTTTGTTACACCATTCTTCAGAGTGAAGGCAGTTTTCCTACAGAAACCTTCAAAAAAGGAGATGCATCCTTCCTTGTTCCTGGCAATCTCGCATTTGAGGAAATCAGTATGCTCCAACTTAGGTGACTTAGGCCACTGGCCAATTTTTTTTTTTTTTTTCTATATCCCTCCTCTACTCTGAGTTCCTAATTTCCACTTGTTCTGAATATTTTTTGGTGACGCATTGTCTCCATTATTGAACTTAGTCCTTTCAAAAATTAGCAAAGCTGGGAATTTTCATCCTATTCTTTTCCTACTTTCAGAACTTTGAACTTTGAATTTTCAGGAAGCCATGAAGAATGGAGTAAGCTTCTAGGACCAGTTAACAAGAACATGTAAAATAATTTGTTTCTAAAATAATCTTATGAGGCTAAAGCACAAGCCAGAGCAGATTTTTTTTTTCAAAATGCATAAGCAACACTTGTTCAATTCCACCTGCTGCAGTTAAAGAAAACTAAGCAAAAGGGAACACTGACAAAGTAATTATTTCTAGCTATCAAATGTCCATTCATTGATTTCTAGCCAAAGCAGAGAGAATCAGGAAGTTTCTATAAAGCGCAATGAGTTTCCACAATACAGAATGTCTGTGTTGGCTCAACTCCTACCAGTTACCAAAATCCCTAATCATCGTCAATACTTTTACAATAATTGCAAATGCTTTCAAAGTTTAAATAGATGCATCAAAAAATATGTGCCAGATAGCAATATTTGAACACTTTTCACTAAGTGCTAAAAGATTTTAGTTTTGTATACTAATTGTTAACATGGATTAAAACCAACAAATAAAAACACAATTGCAATGCTAGTTGTGCTATCTGGCCAACTTAGCACCAAATCACTAATAACAATAAAATTTTTCAAAATGTTAATCAAAATTTCCCCAAATTAAAAGAAAGCCAATCAATCTACAAATTGTAAAGATTGTAAAATTAGATCAGTTAAACTCAACTGGGAGAGATTTTGTTTTCCAAGGCACATTTGGCAGTATCTAAAGACATTTTTGTTGGTCACAAATGAAGGAGGGGGTTCTACCGGTGTCTAGTGGGTAGAGATCGGGGTGCTGCTAAACATCCTCTTATACCTAGGCCAGCCCCTACAACAAAGAATTATTGGCACAAAGTGTGAATGGTGCCAAATTGTAGAAATCCTGAGTTGGAGTTACCATAAAGTCCAATGTATTTTCCTTTATTTAGAGAGCACCCTCTGGTTTATAACGATAACATCATAGCATCAGTATGTAGGAAGAAATGTATTTTCTAATCCATTATGGTTTTCAGGGATGAAGAGAATTACTATTGCTGTATCTGAAAATAATACCACACCATTAAGAATGTAAGTGAAAAGGAAGTGTCTAAGGCACTGGAATCTTTGTACAACTTAATCGTTTAGATAAATTTGAAATTTAAAAATGCTTTAAAGTAGGGATAAACTCTCCAAGATTTTGAGTTTACAAAAAAATTTCCAGTGTTTTAAGCAATTACTTTTCTTATGTAAATACCAAATAAGACATAGAGGTACTTATCAACAAACTGACTCCAGATTTCTATCAATGAGCCGAATAATATTACAATGATAGTTTAAATACTAGGCTGAAGGACATTAATAATGGAGATTAAAGTAAAAGATGTATATTTAAATTAATTCAGTTAAATTTTATTAATTGATACTCATTTCCATTAATTCTGTTTTTGCAACCTTTCAGACTTATCTTTTAGTTTCCAGAGGCAGAAAAAAGGCAGAAAAGGTTGTTGAGATTCTTCACATTGATTTCAGGGCAATGATCTCAAATGGCGCAGGGGGAACCAGCAAATTTAAGAGGTAAGGGAAGCAAATGGACTCACTGGGAACTTTATCAGGTAAGAGGCAGCCAGGCTTAAAGAATAGCCCTGCTGCTGAAGAGAAGGAAAATCTCTGGCAACATCTTTCATTTTCCATCCTTTTCATTAAGAGAAAACACAGGGTGGGCGCGGTGGCTCACGCCTGTAATCCCAGCACTTTGGGAGGCCGAGGCGGGTGGATCACGAGGTCAGGAAATCGAGACCATCCTGGCTAACACGGTGAAACCCCGTCTCTATTAAAAAATATATATACAAAAATTAGCCGGGCGTGGTGGCGGGTGCCTGTAGTCCCAGCTAGTCAAGAGGCTGAGGCAGGAGAATGGCGTGAACCCTGGAGGCGGAGCTTGCAGTGAGCTGAGATCGCGCCACTGCAGTCCAGCCTGAGCGACAGAGACTCCCTCTCAAAAAAAAAAAAAAAAAAAAAAAAATAGAAAACACCATGGAATCTTGGGAACAACATGGATGACCTACGTGTTTTCTCATAGTCAGACACCTACTTTAGGAATCCAAATGTTAATGCACGTGGGGCTTTAGCAAGGAAGAAATCAGAGTACAGAACTTTAATTCAACTTGTATTTTTGAATTGTGACACTTTTACAATAAAATAATTTTTTTGAAATTTATTAAAATCTCCATTATTGGAGATTAATTTCTTCTGGTCAAAGTCCTGTTACTTTAATGTTATATTAAAGTAAAAATATTCTAAAATGTTTAGCTCACTGTTCTACCAACAGCTATTAAAATCTTAACCTGAATTAATTTCTTTAATCAGCTCTAGTATCAGATTTCTCATTTAGAGAGACAGGGTAATGATTTTTAAACTAGTATGATGAATTGACACAAAATTTTCTTTCCTAAAGTAGATTCCATGGAACACGATTTTCTGAAATAGCCACATGGGAGAAAAATGGTTCAAAGTTTTAAGAAGTGCCGGACATACTGCCAATATTGATCCTTTTTAGAGGTTCACCATGCATATTAGAAAAGTCTTTGAGAAATTGATTTAACTAGTTATAGAAAGTCACAAATTTGCTCATTTGCCCAGTGTGATCTGTAACATTAATTGACATACCATGATGTTAATACCCTGAGTAAAACTTGGGAACTAGATGTCTAGGACATGAATAGTATCATTGGGTATATTAGTTATCTGTTGCCATGCAGTAAATTTTATTATATCAGAGTTTTCCAGGGTCAGGAGTCCAGGCAATGGCTTAGCTTATCTGGGTTTACTGCTCATGGTAAAAGGCTGAAATCATGAAATCAGTGAGGACTGCAGCTTGGAAGATTCTCTTCCAAGCTCAACTGGTTGTTGGCACAATTCATTTCCTTGTTGCTGTAGGACTCACAGGGCTTGCTTCTGCAAGCCCAGAGAGAGAATCTCTGTGACTTTAAGTTTCTGACCTGTAGATCCCCTTTTAAAGGGCTCACCTGATCAGAATAGGCCTATCTAGAATAATCTTTATTTTAATTAACCCAAGTCAACTGATTAGGAAACTTAATTGCATCTGCAAAATCCCATCACCTTTGTCTTATAATCTACGCACTGACGTAACACTTGTTATAGTCACAAATCCCACCTCCACCCAAGGGCATGGGATTATACATAGGTTTGGATACCAGGGGAAGGGAATCACAAGGACATCTGGGGACTCAATAAACCATATTGGGGAACTTTAAAGAAAGGAATATACATAGTAGAGAGCTGAAAGGAGAAGAGAAAATATTAATATCGTAAAAGAACTTTAAACCCACAATTATCCTAGCTCCCAAAGGCCAACCCAAGGCCACTATCTCAATAAAAATAATTACCATGTCACTGACTGAATTCTTCACACTGTTTTAACTAAAAGACAAATTAATCAATTTTAGTAAGACTGATGGCAAAATGTATCATATTTTCATTTAGGTACCTACTGCTGAAACTTTTAATCCAGGCTTAAAGTAAACATACAAGAACATAAGCATTATTTTCTGGCACCTGTTCCCCTTTCTTAACATAATGCCATTCTAGCATTTTCTTCCAGTAGACATTTAGGCCCATTATCACAGCACAACAGAGTAAAAATACATTGCCACAAGCCTGAAACAATAACATGCTTTTCTTAAGAAATGGGAAAAGGATAGATAAATAATCATCCATAAGTAAAAAGTTCAATAAAATTTAAATTAAAATTCTAATAACTAGAATCTAGATTTCCAAGGTTATATTTTATCAAAATTATCTTCACTAAAACATTGCAAAATTTTTCTGATTAAATATAATCACCATTTAACATTTTTTCCTATTTGGCATTTATTAAATGTTCCTTTTAAAACAATTTGTTTAACCTTTACATTATGTTTAAACTTAAGAAAAAGAAAGAATACAATGAAAAAAAGAAAGGAGAGGATAAAATATTTTTTATCATAATTTTCTGAAATAAATTAATATTTTTAATTTAGAAATACACGCCATAGAAAATAACATACACTAAAATCTTTTGCTGTCTTTATTGTTGTATTAAATTGTACCTAATATACTTTTTAAGTGAAAGTAGAGTCTCATTCCTCTATTTACAATGATGGTTTTTTGTCTATCGATTAAAAAAATTTTTTTTGCTTCTCTTTTCAACAGGAAGCATGAGATCACAGATAAAGCTTAAGCTCATATGTCTGGATAGAGCACTATTCTTTGTACCAGTTATACACTGTACACATTGCATAGTTTAAATTATTTATATTTCAGAGGAAAGGGTTAGCTAGGTGATTTACGTACTACTGGTAAAATCCCAGTCCACAAAACTAGCTGTACAGAAGACAATTGAAGCTTACTCCTGAATATTTATAAATCATTCCAGAGTTAGGATAATAATGTAATTCTCAAAAATAACAGTGAAAAGCAAGAAAAGTTCCTTTTGGAGAAATAAAACAATAGATCCAAGTTTCAAATCCCACTGGGTTAGGCCATAAATCAGGTAAAAAGATATAATTTCATACCAAGCCAATTCTCTATTAGAAAGGGAATGTGAGTTCTGGGAGGCATGCACTTAATCTGACTTATGCACACCAAAGTGCTGTCCATAGAATGTACAAATAACCCCATAAGAAAGGTTAATCAAATGTGCACTGTGACTTAGGACAAAATGCGTGGGACGGCTGACCAATTCGATTCATATCTCCTAGTGGAGATCCATAATGTCTCAATTCTTAATTATCTAGTCTTTTGTGCATTAAAAAAAAATGGCCAATAAAATGTCAGCCAAGAAACACACTGTTCATTCCTTTCAGGTTTATTTTAAACCTATTGCACTTAGGCTAGAGCTAAATCAATTTTTCATGAATATCTACCCCGGTAGATTGCACCTCTAGCCAATTCAGATCCCCAGAGAATTTTAAAAAAGAGATTTATCAAGTAACAAGTAACACCTCAGGAAAAAGAAACAGGGTTTTTAATTGCTTTGTGTGCTCCATAATTGAAGGCAGGCACCTTCTTGAGGCGCTCGCTGCCAGGAGGAGTGAGACTCCACTTGGCCCTGCCTAATTAATCCTGTGATACAAACCTTCTGGCTTCAATTTTCACATTTCTGTCTCTTTTTAGAGGTGATAATAAAACTAAAAATTTATGTTGGTTACTGTATGACTATAACTGTGCCAGCAGAACGCAAATAAAACCATATGGGCTAAGGAGACCTTGTCTCCACATTTCTGGTTTCCCTGTGGCACGAGGCACCGGGGCAAGCTTTGTGCTAACAAGAAAAGGTAGGGAAAACTCAGTAGCGGGGTGGAAGTGCAGGTCAACCCCTTCTTATGAGTTTGCTCTGTTACGATGACTCATTGAAACATATGCCTTTTTTATTGACAAAATTTTTTCTCAAAATAGAATTGTACACTCTGAAAGCTCAATGGCTCAGTGACTGCATATCACACAACAGTGCTAGAGCTTTTAATGAAAGACAAATTGGGCAGCTTAGCCTTTAAAAAAGCTGTCAGAGTGACAAGTGCAGGGTCTATTATCTTAGTAGCTTACATATTAAGATGAGCAAAACACATCCTTTAGAACTTTGTCCATGACACCAGCAACATCGTAGTTGAGCTGTGATGCATAATGCATCCCACATCGTGAATTGGCTCCATTGTTGACACAGGTCAAAATTATTTTGCTTTTATGGAGAACCTTGATTTGTAATGTGACATTATTGTTATATGTCTGGTGGAATGATACTTACATAAAGAGGAGGCAAACAAATGGGGAGAATAATAGCACCTGTGGGGTAGTAGTTTACACAGAAAAATAGTAGTTTCAAAGATTGGCATAAATTCGAAGGGTATATTGTGCCTGCTGTTCACAAATAATTGATATGTCTTTTTAAGAGAAAGAAATTTCTAAAAATTATGTTACTTAAATTATTTTTATATGTGGTTAAAACTTTCACAGGTTATATCATTTTCTTTACCTTTGTTTCTTTGAAATCTGTTTGTTTTGAACAGTTTCCACTCTTTCTGCTGAATTTTTAAAAATATGGGAGCCATCTGGTGGTCAACAATTATAATTTTTCTTAAAAACAAAATAATGTTTTATTGCAAAATAAAGTGCTGTCTAATTTTAAAATTTGGTAAGGTCTTCTTTTTTTCCCCAGTAGAATTATTTTTTACAAAGGCACTAATTCTATACTCTCATAGGCTTAGTCAAATAAATTCTGGGCATGAAACTTTTAAAATATATTGTTTTCACGGTACATTCCACTCATTTTTTACAAATATCAAATGGACTCTTCTTTCCATATTGTTCATGTACTTACCAAGAAGTAATTTAAATCATGCAAGGAGTTGAGAAAAATACAAATATATCCTTGAAAGTTTTATAATATGTGAGTTTTTATACTTTTTAAAATAAAGCAAGTGATTTTTATAGAATATTCTTCATAAAGGGGAAGCTTTGGGAACAAGGTCCAGGATTCCATAAATATACACGAATATGGAAGATAATTTTAAAAGGAAATACTTAAATGCAAAACCTTAACTATAAAAGTTCAAGTTCTGGCCAGTGATATGTGAAACATCAAAACAGAACTGACATTAATAGCAATTGTTGAAGTTCTACATACCTTGTTCACATGACTTAAAATAAGCTGCTCACCTTCTAAACTAGTATATTGAATGTGTGTATATATGTGTGTATCTATAATACACACATATAAAATGTGGTCTGTTGTGAGTATATTAAAACTGACCATTTCCCTCAAATCTCTACCTCATGATTAAACTGTAGAATTCTTTTTGTTGTTGTTATTAGGTTCTGTTAACTGTTTTTATCGCTATTTAACACATACTGAATATTTACTCTATGGCAGGTTTTTGATTAAAAGCTTTTATAAATAATCTCTTTAGGCTGGGGATAGTGGTAAGCACCTGTAGTCCCAGCAAATCCAGAGGCTAAAGTGGGTGGAACACTTAAGTCCAGGAGTTTGAGGTCAACCTGTGCAACATAATGAAACCCCTTCTGTAATAAAATAAAATAAAATGATTTTGTTGGATCTATGTAAAATACTACCTAATGGGTACCATTATTCTCCCATTTATTTCCTGAAGCATATGCGGCTCAGAGAAGTTATGAAACATCAATACAAGTGAGTGGCCTTGGCTTTACCCCAATTCTAACTCCAATTTCTGTACTTTTATCTACCATTCAAAACTAAAATGGCCACTAGACACTCTAATCACTTGTAGTTTGTCTGTTCAACAACATAATTTTGTCCTCAATCAGCTTTGAATTGGAAGGGAAAGCACCAGCCTTATAAGCCAAATCTGTTACTTATCTATCAGGTTCCATGGGAGGTAAAGTAATAAGGAGAAATGAAATATCAATATAATTGTCACTGACTGTTTAGTTCATTAGGCACTCTTTCTTCCTTCTCTTCTGGAGCAAACTCTTTCCCTTCCACTCAGGGTTGGCTTTCTTCTGATTCAACCCTGGAGGGAATGCCAATCCCAAAACTCTGGGGATTGGGCATTTAGTGCAGGCCTGGCCACCATGACATGTCCAGGAGACAGCAGGGGACCTAAGCCAGAACAAGCAAAGGCATTCCCTGGTATTCTTTACCCTTCTGGGAAGAAGGGTGGTGAGAGCTCTTTCCTTCAGATCTCCAAGTTGAAATGATATAGGCATGAAGCTTCACTCAACCCCTGGGCCTCTTGCCAGAACCCTCCACATGCACTCCTCAGTACTTGGGGAACAGAAGGGAATGAGATGAATGCACATGGCTACAAGAAACGAGAACTAACGGAAAATAAAACGCCTCAGGACTTTCACTTGATCTAGCTAAGAGCTCTAAAGCAGTGTTATTTCTTCAGAACTTCCTTCAGTGTTTGAGCTACCCAGGAATTCTTCCAGTGAACTTGTTTGTTGGGTTTTGTTTTTGCTGCGGTTGTTTTGCCTTGAGCTAGTTTGAGTTGGATTTTTGTTACTTGAACACAGGAAGCCATTAGACTGTACAATTACAAAATATTAGGTTCTCCTATGGTAGAAAACAGAGATAACCACTGTTACCCAATAGTATCTTTCGGGTGGGTTTTAAAATAAACAGTTTCCCTAGGAAAAGAGCCAGCATGCCTGCATATGGCAGGGAAGTGTGACACAAAGCACCAGACTGGTTTTGGCAAACACACAGAGGAGCCAATTTCCAAAAGCTCTGCAGTTTTAATCCCCACTGGCATGCAATGTTTGTTTGTATCTCACCCTTCTATGTGTAAAACTGGACTCAAAATTTGCACACTTAAGGAATCTCTCTCTCTCTTCCTCTCTCTCTCACACACACACACACCCCTCTCCCTGATTTTCTTGATTTTGATATGATCTCATTTGGGCCAGAAGTAATGCCTCCTAGAACTCTATCTTCCTAGTCTACTGAAAAAATAAAGTGGTACACATATTGTAAGGAAAGTGTAAATGTGGATGAAAACAGAACAAATTTAGCTATTGTGACTAGAGACACAGGATTCATTAAACCAAAAATCATATGCTTTTGAGGTGAAGCCCTGTAGCTTGGTATCCCAGCTTTGCCACTTATATGCTGTGTAAGTCAGTTGCTCTGGATGTCCATTTTCTTTTCAATACAAGGGGTGAATATCAAGGTCAATGATATGGCTTGACTGTGTCCCCACCCAAATCTCATCTTGAATTTTCATGTGCTGTGGGAGGGACCTGGTGGGAGGTAATTAAGTAATGGGGGCAGGTCTTTCCCGTGCTGTTCTCATGATAGTGAATAAGTCTCATGAGATCTGATGGTTTTATAAGGGGTAGTTTCCCTGCACAAGCCCTTTTTTTGCCTGCTGCCATCCATGTAAGATGTGACTTGCTCCTCCTTGTCTTCTACCATGATTGTGAGGCCTCCCCAGTCATGTGGAACTGTAAGTTCATTAAACCTCTTTTTCTTCCTGGTCTCTGGTATGCCTTTATCAGTAGCATGAAAATGGACTAATACAGTCAATTTCAAGATTAGCAATAATTTATAAAAAGAACCTAAAATAGATGCTCAATAAATGGCCAGTGTATTGGTGATTATCACTATTATTATTAACATTTGTATTATTATATTATATTATTAATATTTGTGTGATTGCATTAACTCAGCATATACTTTTGTTAACCAAAACACTGGAATGAAACATATAGCAAAGAGAAAAAAATAGTTTGATTCCTTGTTTATCAATTTTGCTTTTTCTGAGTATTCTCAATAAGCTTCTTTTGAAAATACTCACAATCAAAACTAATAGTTGGAAAACATTAGTGCTGAAGTCTAACAGAGTATTGCCATTATTGAAAACACATTAAATATTCTATTGTTAACTCTGTATTTTTTCCAGTAAACCTTATCATTTAAACTAAGATATGTTTCTGCAAATAGTCTGTTTTTGTCTTCTTTCCCCTAACGTATAGTGAGAGAAATTTAAGTCTCAGAACCTAGACCTATAACATTTATGCATAAGATACACAGTGTATTATATAATCTCTACTCAATCATTGTTATGTATATATTTAACAAAACTATTGCATGAAAATATTTAATCTAAGAAGGATTTATTTTAAACAGAGTAAAGCCAAGTTTGAAAGTGATGCCCATTACATATGATAAAATAGTTCATTGGGTTCCTAACTTGCCTGCTTGTTGCAATCATGGGGGAACTTCAACAAATACTGACACCTTTGACTCACTACCCACCCACCGGCTAGATAATCATTCCATTGTCTGCGTTACGATCTTGACTTTGAAATTTTTTAAAGACTTCCTGGTGAGTCTAGTGTGCAGCAAGTTTAGGAAGCACTGGATTTGCTTCCTCACTATGTTTCTTTTCTTAGTGCTCAAGCAGTTTCTACCAGTTCTGTTTATTTTCTCTAAGAACAAGTACATTCATTACAGAAACTTTTATTTTATAATAGAAAATGAAAACACACCAAAGAAAACACCTTTTTTCAATCATTTAATTAAATTAACGTGTTCCACTTCTCCAGTGTTAACACATTCTGATAGGGACTGATGAAGAAAAATTTTTAAAAAGATACAGGGCACAGATTCTGCTTTAAAAATGTTAAAAGAGGCCAGGCATGGTGGCTCCTCATGCCTATAATCCCAGCACTTTGGGAGGTCGAGGCCTGCGGATTACTTGAGGTCAGGAGTTTGAGGCCAGCTTGGCCACCATGGTGAAAACCAGGCTCTACTAAAAATACAAAAAGTAGGCCAGGCATGGTGGCTCACACCTGTAATCCCAGCACTTTGGGAGGCCAAGAAGGGGGGCGGTGGATCACAAGGTCAGGAGTTCAAGACCAGCCGGGCCAATATGGTGAAACCCTGTCTCTACTAAAAATGCAAAAATTTGCTTGGTGTGGTGGCACACGCCTGTAATCCCAGCTACTCAGGAGGCTGAGGCAGGAGAATTGTTTGAACGCAAGAGGCAGAGGTTGCAGTAAGCCAAGATCGCACCACTGCACTCCAGCCTGGGAGACAGAGCAAGACTCCATCTCAAAAAAAAGTAGCTGCCATGATGGCATGTGCCTGTAGTCCCAGCTACTCAGGAGGCTGAGGCATGAGAATTGCTTTAACCCAGGATGCAGAGGTTGCAGTGAATCGAGACTGTGCCACTGCACTCCAGGCTGGGCGATGGAGTGACACTCTGTCTCAAAAAAAAAAAGTTAAAAGATTGTTCACCTGATAGAACAATGATTAAAATTCTAACTGTCTCTCTTCAGCAATAATAATCTTGAGAGAACTTAACCACTTGAAAACAGTGAAAATATGTTTTAAATGCAAGTGAACCACAATAACTGCAGTGACCAGAGAAGAATCCCCTCATACTTTTTCTTGTACACACCAACATTTTCTTTTGCAAATGTCATTGAAGTGAGTCTATTTCTTCATCTGATGTCTAGAAACTACTTGGCTGATTTTCATCAACATTGGAGGTGACAAGACGGCTTCATATATGCAGCCATTCTCTAATTCATATGAATACGTTGTTCGTTCTTTGAATCTACCATCTGCTCCCATCAGTGTGAACACCATGGAATACCTATGCTGAGACTTTCACAGTTGAGAGGCATTAATATGTCCATAGGATTCATATTCTTTATATCATATGAACAGTGGAGGAAAGGTCTACATTTATACAGATTTCTTTACTCACTTCTAAAAATCCCAACTAATACCACAGCTTGGCATTAATAAAAGATTTCCAAGTTTTATGTCCCAAAAATGCAATCTTTATCTCAGGCCTATAATGAGGATTAAAGGTGATAATGAAAATAAGAGTACTTAGCACTGTTCCTGAGACATAGTAGCCACTCAGTAAATGTTAGTTCTCAAAACAAAGATGATGTCCAATTTCACTCTCTTGAAATGATTGTGTTAATTTTAAGAGTGCTTATAAAAAATTCCTTGAAGTCATTTAAAAGAGAAGCACTATCTCACTTTATTGACATTATTGTCACCTACTCCCAAACTTACTGATTTTTTTAAAACTTGGAGTAGGCTTCCCTTAATTGGAGTTATTAGTATTTAAAAAATAAGTAGTTGTAGATTCCTAAATGGTGGCCTAAAGCAGGTTGAGAAAGGGATGCATAGTTAGAAGTAGAATAATAGTTTACTGATGACCTTCATTAAGTCTTTACTCTTTTCTCAGCAAAGCTAGAGGAAACCAAGGTCATAGAACATCTGAACTCTGTCCAAACATCGGTTGTATTTCAAAATTTCAGGTTAGAATGCATAATATATTAATGCTATACAACTTTATTGTGTTCACTTTAAAATTTGTATTAAGTAGATTGCTACATTATGGTAATGTACTAAATTACCTAAAGCAAAGTAATACAATGATTAACTGACTATGAACATTGGTTTATGGTCAGTTTATAAAGTATTACAATGATTAATATTATGCATTTTCATAACAGTAGAAAATTGCAGGATGAAATATCTGTGGATTGACTCAGTGCCATTAGGAATAATAAAACAGTGGTATAACTCAGTCTCAAGTTACATCTTGAGAGTAAACTTTGTTTTAAATCTTCTCCCTAAGTGGTTGGGAAATTCATTAATTTAAAATGCCCAATGCTTGCCAAACACAACATTGAGAATACAAGTGTTCATACAAATATATTAGGCAAACTAGGGCTTAACTAAAGTTTTTTAAGCATTTTTCTTCAATGTTTTGTGGAAGAACAATGAGAAAACATCAGTTTTATTTGTTATGTTCTCTTAATGATTACAAAAGTAAGTAAAATGGGTATATTCAAGATTTAGGTTTTGCCTTCTTTCAAAAATAGGTTTGAATGAGTTGCAACTTTCAAAAATAATCTCTCAGATCTAGAGAAGCCTAGCTCATCTGTTCTACAACATAATGTACTAGACTGAGTCTTTGTGTAGAAACCAGACAACACCAAGAAAAAAGAAAGAGTTATAAATTTATATTGTTCTATTGTGGCAAAGGGTTGGAACGTAGGTAGGCACCAATACAAAGGATTTGGGCCTCAGGGAGAAGGAAGTCTATAGAATTACACTGGAGAATGCTGCAGCAGAATTGTCTAGGTTTGACTTCTCACCTTGCCAGAGAACTGCTGTATAATCTTAGGCCGATTACCTTACTTTCCTCGTCTCTAAAATGGATATAGTATCTCTGTTTTGAATGGATTAAATAAAAATTGTCAAGTGACTGGTCCATAATAATCAATAAATCACAGTTATTTTTATGAACATTATCATTATATTTATTGCTAGTTGATTATAACTAGTTGGTTATTACTGAATTCTAATGTCCCAGTAGGAAAAAAAGTAAAGTGAAAATTGGTATGGGCCCAGTCTAAGAATGCTGGCTGGCGAAAACGATATGACCTTGAGAAATTGTGTGAGAGCCCTAAAATACATATGTTGATCATTTTATATTGCAGAGCCTCAGACTTCCCATGATAATATCTGCCTAGTCTTTAGAAGAGCGTATGGAAGTGTTCAAGAACCTTTCCTGAAACAACTTCTATTACAGACACTGCTTCTTCATGGTTATTGCATCAGATTGCAATCACTTATATGTTTTTTTCCACTCTTCCTTATATTATGAGCACTTTTCACATACGGGTTCATATCTTTAATAATCATAGTTCCCAACACAATTGTAGGCTTATATTAGATGCTCGATAAAGATGAGTTAACATGTAAAGTAATGAATGACTAAGGAAAAATAGAATAGTTTTGAATTAATGCATGTTACTGCTACTGTAAACTTAATGTTTTCATTTCTATTACTATTTATATATAAATTTAATTTTTGACTTTCTTTGCCATCCATATATCTATTTATCTGCTTATTTGAAAATCTCTTTCCTGCTTCCTATTATTCAAAATATTAAAAGCAAATATTACTTAAATATTTAAATCACTGTTTTTCCATGTTAAGTTTCTCAGGATGCAGAATGTTGCTGTAAACTGAGAAATATTAGACTATACAAAATGGCTACTATAACGTAATGTTCTAGAAAATGATAAAAGTCAAACCCATTGGTTTTTGTTGCCAACACAAATTTGTCAATGTACTTAATGCCCCTTAGCCTGGGAGGGTTGTATGACAGGAAAAAAATGGCATCAAAGCCATTTTTATTTAAAAAAATAAATTTAATATTCCTTGATAATAAGGGAGCTACATAGGCAAAAATCTTAGAATTTTCTTTTTCTTTTTTTTCCTTAGTTTCACATCTTTTTACATAGTATCCAAATCCCAGTTGTTGATACTAATTTTCCTGCTTTCTTACCCTTAACAAATTTGGAGACAAAGTTAATATCATTAGTGGTATGTAAACTAATTCCTAAAGCAAAAGTCTCTAAAAGTGTGATCCATGTCCCATTTTTTATTGGTCTGCAATGAGGTAAGCACAGAAATTTTAATCACCTCCACACATAACTTCAATGAGCAACATGTACAGTTTTTGAGACTCTTCTCTCTTTTCCTGTTTTTTTTTTCTGATTGCATTTATGAAAATGCAATTTTGTGTTTGTTGAATCTGATGATAAAAAATGAGGTTCGTATTTTGTATATCTGTTCTTTTAAAGTTTATTTTCTAAGTAATTCATCTTCATTGTATTTCATAAAAGTGTCAGTCTGTGACAGATTGGAAACAACAGAGAGAAGAAAAAGAAAGCTAGTCCTCCACCACAGATAGTTTGAGAACCACCATCCTAGAGCATGGTGGCCTTTTCCCCACATTATATATTTTCTTTAAAAAATATTTTTAACTTATTAAATAATATGCAATGCTCTTTTTTTTTTTACCTTCTCCAGGTGCTGCATTCCATTTGTTATTGTGTGGTCTTTACAGATATTTCTTTAACAAATCGTAAAGGATCAAGACTGAATTTAACAGCAACAACAACCAAAAAAACAAATATGACAATATTATGTCCTGCTTAAAATGCATGAGTAGCACCTCCTTACACATACCTTTAATGCTTTTGAAAGCTTAAAGTTCCCTCCAATAACTGCTTCTGATTTTTTTTTTTTTTTTTTTTTTTTTTTTTTTTGAGATGGAGTCTCGCTCTGTCACCCAGGCTGGAGTGCAATGGTGTGATCTTGGCTCACCACAACCTCTGCCCCTGGGTTCAAGCGATTTTCCTACCTCAGCCTCCTGAGTAGCTGGGATTACAGGCATGTGCCACCACACCCGGCTAATTTTTTCTATTTTTAGTAGAGATGGGATTTCTCTATGTTGGTCAGGCTGGTCTTGAACTCCTGACTTCAGGTGATCCGCCCACCTTGACCTCCGAAATTGCTGGGATTACAAGCATGATCCACCACGCCCGGCCTATTTCTGATTACTTTTTAACCTGATCTCTAGCTTTCCACTCCAGACCATAGACATGTGCTCTCATCTCCAGATCTCTGAACATATACTTTACTCTCTCATGGAATCCTCGTCTGTCTCTCTCTTTCTAAACACACACACACACACACACACACATGCATATATATATATATACACACACACATGATTCACACTTGCTGATACTCACTCTCTCGAGGTCTTTAGGTGTCACACTACAGGGAACTTTAGCCCAAGTCTTTGATCTCTTACTTGTGCTATTAGTACTGTTTTCTTTTCATAAAACTTACTATATTTGTAAAATATTTTAATAGCTCTTTTTCCCTGGATTATAGTTTTGGTAGGTCAGCAAACCAGTTTTTGCCTTTGCTTTCATATTCCCAGAACTGAGGACACTTTGTGACACATAGTGGGTTCTCTGTATTTAGAAAAGCAAAAAGTGTATAAAAGAATGTGTGAAGTAGTAATTTATAATGACAAATTCTCATAAGTGCTTTTGTTGCTTCATATCCCTCTGCAATACCCCACATAAGAAGCCATTATAATAATATTAGTAACTTACAGAAAGAATACCATAACCAAGGAGTCTTATTTTGTCTTATTATTATTAATACTTAGATCTTCTCTCTATAGTACTTGCTGTACAAATAAGTCTATTAAAAAATTCAGTTTCTCATTTCTGACATTTTATTTTTCCAACTTATTAAGTGTATTGAAAATTTAAATTCTGTTCCTCAATATGGTACAAAAACTTACTTATTAAGGCCAACATCAATGGAAAGGTTTAATAAAACCTCTGGAATTCAGGGTAGTTTGATCTTAATTTAAAATTGAACTCTGTGTAACTCCATTATGTCAGGTTCATTTACACTAACTTCAACTGCAGTTTAATCCTCAGTGCATTGCCTTGTTTTGCATTGGTCTTTTAAAATAATGCCTATTTTCTTTAATTTAGTTATCAATTTAATAATTAACTCAAAAATATGTTTTTATTGCCCATCTACCAGGAGCAAGACACTTTAATAAGGATTTTCACATAAACTTCATACTCATGGTTCTCCTCTAAGGCTGTTTCTATTATTTCTGAGAGCTAAATCCTAGAATGATTAAGTAATTTGTATGAAAACAAGTAGCTAAACTCTGGGAGAGTCACAATTCAAACACAAGTTGTCTGACTTCATACCTAATACTGTTTCAAGTGCTCTTCTTATCATCATCACTGATATTTTCTAAAAATGCATATGACTTTTTCAGAAGTTCTTTTGAGATTATAAGAATCCAAAGTAATCACTCTCACATTATAATCTAAAAATCACTCAGCACATTCAGTAAACCAATTGGAAATCAATTGAAAGCAAAACATAAAAGAAAATGATTTGTACATAGGTAATTTTTTGGTAAAAAATTAATAATGGCTGACTGAGTCACATGTTAGCATGGCTGGCTTGATGGAAAGGAGCAATAGTTTAACTTACACATAAGTCAAGTGAGTTGGCTTAATGACAGTGGGGAACAGCACACCCATACAATTTAAATTCAAACTTATGTTAATAGTTCTCAAAGCAGGACATCTAGAAACCTCTATATTTCTTCCAAGTGTAGTAGTATACCAAATGTGAGACAGAGATGGATTAACCTGGTTTACTTTCCTATCCTATGTGACATTAATATTAGTCTTTGTGACAGACCCATCAATTCTATTCCCACTTCTACTTGAGTATAAAGCAAAAGAAAGGCACCTGTAAGGAATGTACTTTCCTGTAACATGGAGGCCACTTACAAAGAAAGATTTCCAAAGAAAGTGTTGTCCCTGTCCACAGAAATTCACATAACTCAAGTTCTATAATCTAAGAATGTTTGTTCAGTTGCTTAGAACTTATTGCAAAGGTGACCAAATTAAGTATCTAATCATTCATCCACCCATCAAGTTTTCTCTTGCACAGCCTATTAGGTGGCCAGCTGTGTCACCAATGTGTGTTATTGACCACAGGTAGGGTTAGATAGGAGAGTCTAGCTGGTCACAAATAACAGTTTCAATATGTAGCCTTCAGTTATTTGCCATTACACATGAAAGAAACTCTGGTAACACATCTGTAGAAACCCTAATCATTTAAGCCAGCAATTATGGATAGTCTCTTAAACAAAAATCTATTAATTTCATTACATTTGCTCATATATATTAATCACCACTCACCTTTATATCAAATAAAAATGATGGTGTTAAAATCAATAAATGAAATACCCCTCAAACTATCAAGTAGATGCTTAATTTAGAATATATTTTTTCCTCTCGTTACATGTCTTTGCGTCCGTAAGAATAAAAATCCTCTTATAAGGAAACCTCACTATATATAAACAAATAACCAGAAATTTCAACTAAGTTATGTTGTAATAAGGCAGAATGACTGTTGCAAAAGGTACAAATGTTCTTCAGAATAACATTTACATGAAGTGGATTTTGATTGTTGCTTTGATCACAAGGTTAGAAGTGATGAAGGAGGAAATCTTATCCACTACACAGACTGAGTGTGGAAACCTGTATTAAGCAATCTGATAAGCCTAAGTACAGAACATTAAGTCTCTAGAAATACCTTTCACATATACCTGAAATAGAAAACAGAAATCTTCAGCCTTGCATAAATATATTTCCACTTTTAATTTATAAGAGCAATTACTACTATAGGAAAAGATATTTCATAAGGATTAATGACAAGCTAAAGGTAATGATTCCTGCCCTCATGTTAGGCTATCAACTCCCTTCAGAGATGAAACCTAATCAATCTGTCATTATTGAACCAATGTTACATACATAATTTAAAAAAAAAAAAGCTACCTCGTTTTGATGCCAATAAACTCCTGAAGATACAAGAATACAATCCTCTTTGGCAGGACCACTCTGATTGACTTTGCCCCAAAAATTTGCAGAGAGAAATTTAACAGGCTGACTATAAAGCTAAAATACTTGTCTGTAGCCACATTCACATTAAAACACTGATTGTCTGAATTGTAAAAGCCACAACTTCTCTGTGACTGGGGTTGTTGTTTGTAACATGGGGTAACAACTGCCTTCATCCACTCAATAAACATTATTTTGGGAGACAATTAAGCACAAGGCACCATCTAAATGCTGAAAATACAACTTTGACTAAGGCACAGTCACTATCTTCAGGGAATTTTAATCCACTGGGGAAGATATCCAAGTAAGGAAGAAATTACAAAAAGGTCTCAAAACTCTCCCACAATGGGGCAGGGTAGGTGACAGGGAGCATATAACCTTGCCTTTAGAGTAGGTGTGACAGGTGACCAGAAAAGCTTATCCATAGGAAATGACCTCTGAATAGAAAAAATCAGGCTAATATGCTGGTCTCCCAGGCAGAATTGATAATACATGCAAATGCTTGGAGGTAATTAAAGACAAAAGCAACACACTCAAGCCACTGCAAGTTGTCCTGTGTGGCCCATTAATTCAGGGCCTGCATGAAGAGAGATGAGGCTAGAGACATAAGGAGAGACTAAAGCATAAAAGTCTCTCGTAAACAATATGAATAGGTCTTCTTCTGAGAGCAATGTAAAATCGTTTGTGGGTTTCAAGAGGAACTGACCTGATCAGATTTTAGGAAGTTAATTTTGGCAGGAGGGGAAGATGGACCGAGCCTCAGCTAAGCCTGCTGGAAAACCAGTACTGCAGCACAGGCAAAATAGAATAGTGGCAAGGGAGATGGAGAGACATTGATAATATCAAAAGATAACAAGGCAGTAAGACTTAAAATGTAATGGACATGGACAAATGGGGAAGAAGGTGCCACTCCCTAAGAGAAGGTGAACAGGAAAAACACAGATTTATAAAGGTAGGTAAGATTTTCACTATGGAACTTGTGAAGTTTTAGGGCAGGACATCCAAATAAAGATGTCTGTTAGATACACAGACAGGGCTCCTCCTGAGGAGAGAATGCTGGGATAGAAATAAATATTTGATATGTATATATTCTGATTGAGGCATTCAAAGTGGATCAAGTTGCCTAAGGGATATAGTCAGATAAGCAGAGACAAAAAGGGAATGCACTGAAAACATAGCTATGTATTTAAAACCATTGAAGTCATGGGAAGAGATAGGAAGTACATGAGGGTATGTAGATGAGATAGGAAGACATTAAGGAGAGTGTGTTGTCATAAAAGTTATAGTGGAATTTGTTAGTTTTTATTCCCAGCAGTCATTTCTTCTTCTTATAGTGTTACTATATGAACTTTGATATGAGTAAACTCTTCATTCCATTCTCAATCATGCTTTTCAGACTTCACCCCTAGGGTCTAGGAGTTGAATACATGAAATAGGCAAAACCTATTGAAGTTGAATACATGAAATATAAAGTTGAATACATGAAGTGAAATACATGAAACATGAAGTTGAATACATGAAAACCTATTGGATTTGAATACATGAAATAGGCAAAACCAGTCAGCTCATTCTCTCCTGTCTACAAGACATGTCTACAAAACATGTCTACAAGCTCATTCCCTACTGGCTCAAGAGCAGGCACAGGACTCAAGTCAATCGGTGTCAACACAGTTCAATTACAGAATTCTGAGTTACTGGGGAAACAGATTCTTCTGAACTGGTGTTGCAGTTCTGTGAGCCTGAAGCACATAACTTTCCTCCATCGAGTCTGAGAAGAAAGTCAAGACAAAACGTAACCAAGGGGGATAGATCCTACTGACATCACTTGAACCCTTTATCAGCAGGAGGTTACAATTTGAAGATGTTCATTCTCCCAAGTTCCTACCAAGAGTCACTATCCCAAATAGCTTCATATTTCCTTACTTAAAACTGCTGTCATATTGACTTTCTTATTTTCATTATTTTAAACACTTTCTTCTGACTATAAGATAAATATAAAATTAGGGGGAAATTTAATATTGAAGAAATAACAGTAAAAAGCATAAAAATTAGTACAAACCCCACTACTCAAGAATGCTGTTAAAAGTCCAATATAAAAATAGTATTTTAAATTGTATATAATAGTGTGATATAACTAATTTTTTTAAAAAACAGATACACACTTCTGCCAAAAACAGAAAAAGATCATAAGGAAATGTGTTAAAATGTCAATTTAGGCTGTTTTGAATGATAAGAATGTAGATGAATTTTCTTTTGGCTATAAGAGTTAATATGTCTTCTCCGCATATTACATAAAGAATGAATTTCAGGGTTTTCTTCCTTCTCAATATGCTGTGGTTCAATTCAGCTCTTTCAGAAACTGGGGAGATCCAAAAATGAGTGTCAGCATCTATAATTCTCCCTCTGTCTCTAAAAAGGCATAAATTTTATGGTTAAAGTTATAAGTACTTCAAGACGAAGTTGGTGTTATAAAAATAAAATAAGTACATAGATATGTATTTACATATGATATATATATATATATATATCTCATTTAGATATATAGATATATTTAGAAATCTCCAGCCACAAGAGGTAGGTTATGACAACAGACCATGCATTTCAAAATGTTGTTTTAAACAAGTGAGTGTGTATAAATTTATTGAGGGTTGGATGGTGACATACAGAATTATCTATGTGATTTGAAAAATGAAAACTCGGTCAGAAGTTGCAGCTCTAGAAATTGTGAGACTAACACCAAGCAGCTTAGGCAAGTAATTTTTGTCTATTTTTGTAAAGTAAGGAGGTTTTTTTTTCCTGTTCCTAAAATTAGGAGGAAATAATATTTTGCAGAGCTTAAAATTAGTTCTCTGTTTGAAGCTTTCAATATTTTTCAATGAGAGGAAATTAAATAAATTACATTCTGTAAAATTAAAAATAAACTTCATAGAAAAGTACACGAAAACAAGCCCCAACATCATTTTTAAATAAGAAGTTGAACTGTTAATGCAATGTCATCTTAATTTACACACAATTCTCCATTTAGCTGTTTGAAACCTAATAATAACATAACATTTGAGCAATAAATTATGTATCAAATGTTTTCTCTTCTGACAGCCCACCAAAATATAGATTCAATGTGTGCTACTGCTGAAAGTCCAAGTGAGATTTAAGATGACTCCCAGATATTTTAATTCCATGATATAAATTAATGGCTTCAGCATATATTCTAACATTACACTTCTCTTTACAAGAGTTCTTGCAACAGTTGGTGACTTCTAACCAGGGCTGATATTAAATTCATGCTCTGGAGACACATAATTTTAACCTGTCAAATGCTTCAGATTCTTTCCAAGATAGAACAAGGATTAATTTCATTTAAAGCAATAAAATTTACTGCATAAACCAAAACTTTGTAGAAATTCTGTGAGATTCACTGACTGACTCTTGAATCAGAGATGCCCTTAGCATGAAGGGTGTATGCTACCCTTCTTTTCAGTCTACTTCAGTCCCTCCCACAATCCAGAGACCAGCTTTCCACCAGGTGTCTCAGGATGTTCTCCCCTTTATATATGGGCTTGTCTCAAAAACCAAAGGAAAGTGAGAGTTTTGTTTTGCCTTTTAATGAACACGTGATTAAACTATTAGTTATTATTCAGTACGTATATTGTGATTTCAAGACTCCCCCAATAAATAATTCACAATATTTCTTATGCTGCTGTGGAGTAGCTCATTTACAAAAGAGGTGTCTGTAGTGCTTTAGACAGCATTGACTGAAGTACAGCCTTGTGCAATTTTAGGCAGTCCTAGGAAGGTGGCTAAGATTACTTTTTACTTTTTTTCAGGCTCTCCTTTCTCTTTAAAGCCTCTGGGTATATTGGTCATGTTCAGGCCTCAAATATCAGTGGGGTGTGGAAGGAGGTGAGAGGGAGGTTATTCTACCTTGTAACATAGTTATCCCAAACCTCCTTCTGGAATTTGACTCCTGTTTGAACTTAGGGAGCAATTAAAATAAAGTCATGCCAACTCAGCCCCAGCCAAATGCTTTACACTTTTCTACTACAGGAATGCTCATCTCTTAAGCCAAGATTCCAATCCTTGTTTGTCCCTAGGCTGGAAAGCCACATCACTGACACAGCTGTTGAGATGAAGCAGAGATAGTGGAGTGGCGTCTTGACCTTTTACTCACCCTGTAGCACAGCCCATAAAGGGCCTGCATGAAACTTTGGAACTTTCTGAAGCACTGGGTGAAAACCACTGATCTAAAATGTTCTTCCAAAGTCCTTCCAGGTCCTAAATATTTGGATTCTATATAACACCATACTACTGGTTTTTTTGAGCAACATGTTCTTCCTTATTTAGTATGGCCCCTCACATTCAAATATATGGGAGCTGCATTAGGAACCAAATTTCCAATATATTCACTCTGGTTTGGGGACACAATTGTACAGCAGATTGTGGCACCAGATCTCTGATCCATCAAAATGTCAAAAATTTGGTTACCTCTTATGGGATGAAGTAGAAGATTATGGTAACAGGTAAATATAAGTAACTCTCAGAAAGCAAAGTTTGAAAGTATTTTATCTATTGAATATGCTAGCAAATTTTCGCTTTCTTTTAAATGAAGATTAGGAAGGCCCCCACCAATATGCTACAGTGCCCTGATGCCTAGGTCTACTGCCGAGTAAATACTCAGCTTTGCTCATGTAACTGGACCAGCATATTTGTCTGGAGCTGATGCTGCCCTCTGGCTGCCAATGTGAATTAAATCGTTACAGAAATAACTAAGCTTCATCACAAACAAGCAAGTTCAGTTTTGGAGCTGAATCTTTGATAAGGTTCTCTGAGAAGCCCTCATTCTGGATCATGAAGTCAATACTCACTTCATACTCTCTTAACAGTATAGCACTTCTAAAGGGCAACATCTCAGCTCTCTCTGTTTCTAGCACTCAATATTGCCAATGAAAGGAAATTTTTTTAAAAATCATGTTCTGTAAGAATAAAAATAAACAAACTTCATAGAAAATCACAATGAGACAAATTCTTTTCCCAGTGTCTCTGGCTTTCACATGTTTTTGCATAATGAAAGGGCTAATATAACATAACAAATCCTAAACTGTTTTCACAAGGAGTGGAAAAAAGATGTGTAAAAGTATGCTCTGTCTTGCTTCCTTCTGTTCACAATGTATCTAAATAAAACAAATGGTGTTCTTGCTCTTTCTGTCTGTTTCCCAATCTGTTTGGATAGTAGCCACCATCCCACAGCCAACGATAATATCTGACACTTCCTGACATCATGAAAGCCACCATCTGTCTATCACCAAAACCCTGTACTTTTTAAAGACTACTTGGCTTGATCCTTAATGAAGCTTCGAGTTGAATGCACAGATCACTTTAGAAGGAATACAGGGAATAATTGACACAAGGTATCTGTATAAAATCACGTTCTCATTAGATTCCATTTGAAAACATAAAATGAAATATTAAGGCCCCTTTCAGGCAGAAAAAGCATGGTTTACTTTCAATTGTGTTTCATTTCCGATTTGCCTGTGAAAGTTTAGACAGTGTTGAACACCAGGAATAAACCTAAACTAAAGCCTAAGCTTTAAATTCAATATTTTCAGTCTTGTAAAATTAAACAGTTAGACATGACTTTGCAGTTTGTATACTTGAGCTATGAAAAAAGAAGAAAATCCATCAATTATTTTCCCAAGGCTTGAGAAAATCATGCCATTTAAAACTGAATCAACTTCTTCTTTAACACCTGAACGATTATCCAGGAAACAAAAGAAGGTTCTGTATGTCTTCACTTGTAAATGTCACAGGTGAACACAAACAACCCTGTGCTGGCAATGTCAAGTCACTCTTTGTTTTATTAAACTGTCGTACCTCTATGTGTGCAACAAGGGAATTCGTTAACAGGGGAGACTGCGGAAAAATATAATAATTCCTAGGTGATATTAAGTTCTCTCAGAAAAAGTGAAGCCTTCCAGGGAGAAGACAGAATAACAAGTTTCATACACAACTTTCTTAACTGCACTCCAATGTTGTGATTTGTGACATTGATTTCACACTAATGTCTTTCTTTTCTCTCCTTACTCCAATGTTGTCCTGTGGTTCCTTTTAACAATCTCATAAATCCAAATTTTGTGAAGTCATAGATATTTATCTGATAGTCAAAAACGTGTATGTATGTAGAATACACACTATATTCACTTATACATGTATATGTGTGTATGTGTGCATGTATGTATACAGGAAAGAGAATGAGAGCGCTATAGAGGCAGACACAGAGGAACGACGTGTGTGTGTCTATGTGTCAGTGTGTGTATGTTTAGATCAGCCATAAGTTTATATCTTAAACTGGGGGAAAGATATGTATAAAGTTCTGTTACAAAGTCCTTGTGAGAGTTGAAGTTGCATTTCTCCAGAAAAAAATAGCTTGGCAAAATAAGATTTATTATGTGCTTATGCTATGCCAGGTACATGGTCATGCACTTCATAATTGTCATTTCATTTAATTATATTTGTTGGGCACTGTTACTATCCCACTGTTTTGAAGAGGTAATTGAGGCTTATAGATGATAACTTATCTATAAGTGATAGATACTGGATTGAAATCAAAATGGTGTGATTCAATGCCTGTGCTCTCTCCCACCACCACTGTATAGTACCCCTTGCTTAGACTGTGTACCCTGATACAGTCTCTAGCTATGAAGATTATAAAACTTGGCACAGTAGGGAAAAGGGGGAAAGTGGACATCAAAATATCTTCATCCACATGAGTGACAGCCTTCCAAATCATCATCATGAAAGTCTAAGCACTTATTTTTCCAATTTAGTTGATGTTTTGGAAGGGCAAGTGACTCTAAGCCATTTTATCAGCTTTAAAAGAAAAGATCATGTTGCATTTTGCCCCCATATTGGATATATAGAACAAGCCCCACCTTAACTGAAAAGCAGCCTCATTGCTATTCCTTGCCTGTCCACTCTACATCACTATGTTTTCAGATGGACAGTGAAGAATGAATTATCCACTTGAAATAACAGTGAGGAGGCAGAATGATTCACTTGAGTAGATAGTCTATCATAACACTAGACTCTTACTCCACTCAACGCACTGTGATCCTTAAAACCAACAGATGCTTGGGGAGCTATATTCAACATGTTATCCAAGGTTCTTCCTAAGAACCTTGTCATGGAAATAGCTGTCATTTTTTTCTCCAAAACTAGTTCAGAATAAAGGGTATATCTTCGTATCACTGAGTCTTCTACTTTCTGCTTGTCACCTAACCTATTGAAAAAAGAAACATAAAAATATACACCCCTGAGCTGAAACATTAGCAAAACCTGCAGCTAGTCCTTTTACTGTGTGTGTGTGTCTTGAATTGTACTGGGACTCTCCATAGACATTTGATTTTATTCATTAGTTTAATAACATTTAATTGCTTCTCATTTGTTACATGCAAACACATTCATTTCATGTCACACTTCCCTCTACTAGAGAATTCAGGCTCATGTTTTGCAACCTGGAGATGGGGCATTGTAGTTTTTAGAATAGAAATAACATCAGAAAAAAATGAGAGCAGGTTGTTTAAATAAAAAGTGAATAAATTATTGAGACCAGCTGTTTGGATTTGGAAAGAACTTTTCTGTGTTGATTAAAACCTCTTAATTTGTTTTCTGCTGTGCAAGAGCAGGGTGTAAATAAGTTGGGACCAGAATGCCCTTCTCTGTCAAAACTACTTGGTCCAGCCCAAAAAAATATGGCCACCTCAGAATGTCTTAATCTTTAGAATAATGTAGGAAAGTAGGGGTTTTTTTACTTTAAAAAGATTCATAATGTTAATGAAAAATATATTTGACATTTTTAAACAATAAAAAAATTTCCAGAGATTACAACATACATATCCTACAGTTAAAAAGAAAGAAATGAAATGAAGCTAAACTAATAAATACATAAATAAATAAATAAATAATACCATAAGGAATTAAATAAAAAGTGACTGCTAATATTTGCCCATCATCATCCTTTATATCCTCACCCTTTAAATCTTAATACTTCTTTCTACATAGATTTATTATGTTTAGGTTTTTATTAATTCTAGTCTACAAAATGTCTTTAAATAAATGTATAAAATACCAGTGTCTAAGTATTTATTATAAGAAGTATCTTAAGAGATTCTCATTTATATATATAATATCATAAACTTGACCTTTCTAGCATTCTTTTAAAAAATAATACATAATGGATGATATTTAAATAAAGGTTTTGTGAATATAAACTGAAAGCAATAACCTTTCTTTATACTAAATTACTATAGAGTTATCATTCATAGAGCATGACTTTACTTGTTTAAAATTTTTTTAAAACATAAAAAGCAGAATGATTTTTTAGCCTATTGATGAAAATGGTTTTAAACTTTATACCATAGTAATTATTGTCAATTTTTGCTTCTATAACATTTTTCAATGGTATGCTCACAAGATAAAATACAAAAATTGGTTTCCACAGAGATCTCCTGGAAAAAGCCCTATACCTAATATTCTTGTTTGGCGGAAGAAACTAGGAAAAACATCTGTCATCTCCTCACTAGGTTTTTTTTTTTTTTTTTTTTTTTTTTTTTCTACTAAGCTGTTGTACAGAAGCCATTTATTGAGTATGCAGGCTATTTTAACAGTGCCTTGCAGTATAAGGGTGGGCTAGAGAAAAGAAGAAAGAGAGAAAAAGCATTCATTATTCATAAATATTATTCAACATAAACAGCCTCAAAGATATTTGTAGAAATACCTAGGGTATAGGGAGCTGTGTTGTGGGCTGTATAACTTTCATTAGTTATGCAAATTTACCCAGGCAAGTTAAATGAAAAAAAAAAAGAGTGCATTAAGAATGTTTATCACATTTGAAAATATGACCTAGCTTTAATATAGTACAGTACTCTTCTGGACATCTATACTTAGACTTCTTAATCACAGGTAGCAAGTAGAAAAGTAAGTACTTTATAGAAAAATACAAGTGCTGGTTTCACTGCTTTCAAGGAACCTAGATAAATGTAACAACGTTAAAGGTAAAAAAATAAAAAAGGTACACTATTGTACAATATATACATGTTTATTGCTGGGCATTTAAGAAAATATAGACGACCAAAAGGATAACAGAAAAAGGCTCATAAAACATAAAATATAGGTTTTAGTGTACATTCTTCTAGGGTTTTTCTTTTCTGTAAATTCTCTGAAAAAAGATATATGATCTTAATGGAACATAAATCACAAGGATACGTATCTGTCTGTATATATCTGCTTGACCCAATGTGTCCAAAGAAATCTGTTAATTTTGTCTCTGGATAGGCAACTTATCTTTACCATGTTCAATAATTTTATCCTTTAATGAAATTAATGCATATTTCAGTGATTCTAAAGAAAATGTCAATAGTAGAGCATTGATTCAATAGTTCTTTATCATTATTTTCTAACTGAAAATTTCTTATTTTTCTCATTGGAATATCTGTCTTCATTTCTCTACTCAAAAATCATAGCATTCTGTCAAAACTCAATTTGAGTCACATATCCTCTATAAAACCTTTCTTTAAGCATTGTCCTAGTTTCCTGTGACATCTTGATTTGTGTATGTGTGTGTCTGTGTGTATTTTTGTTGTTTTGTTTTGTCTTTTGGCTTCCTAGCATGTGGTAAGGACTCTGACAATGTTACTGTTAATGCCACGATGACAATTTCAGGTTTTTTTTCCAGGTTCCCAATTTATTTTATCGTTTCTCAGCCTCACAGTCTTAGGTTTATTTGCCCACAGAATGACTAATTTCTACTTGTAGGGTTTTTTTATTTTCAAAATTTAAAAAGAAAATCTCTTTTTTACAACCAAATCAATTACAAAGTTTAAGTTACGTGGTAACATACAGTTTAAATCTATCATGCAAAACTTTATTGGCTTTCTTAGCCTAACAGGTTTCTGTCACCATTGTTTTAATACTCTTTATCCAGAGCTATACATAATAAACAGTAATAAAAAAAGTTCAAAGACATTATGTATTTAGCTTGTCCCCAAATAAGGAAAATCTGAAAGATAGAAGAGCATAATGACTCTTTTGACATTTCCTCATTAACCTTATAAAAATATAAGCTTTATACACTTTTGAATTGATTTCACAACTTATCAATGATTTTCTAAATATAGCCATGTATGTTTTCCATGGAACTGTATTAAAAACCCCTTGCTATTTTAATCTAAATAATTCAATAACCTTGTAACACTACAAAATAAACAGATAACTTATTATAATGAGATGATGATGATGACTTTTATAGGTTGTGGCATGATCATTATAGAAATTATTACACTTTATACCTTACACCTTACTGCTAAGAAATTTATTTATTTATTTATTTATTTTATTTTATTTATTTTTTTTTTTGAGACAGAGTCTCGCTCTGTCGCCCAGGCTGGAGTGCAGTGGCGCAATCTCGGCTCACTGCAAGCTCCGCCTCCCGGGTTCACGCCATTCTCCTGCCTCAGCCTCCCGAGTAGCTGGGACTACAGGCGCCCGCCACCGCACCCGGCTAATTTTTTGTATTTTTAGTAGAGACGGGGTTTCACCGTGTTAGCCAGGATGGTCTCGATCTCCTGACTCGTGATCCGCCTGCCTCGGCCTCCCAAAGTGCTGGGATTACAGGCGTGAGCCACCACGCCCGGCCTGCTAAGAAATTTAAAACAAACTAGCATACAAAGTAAAATGTTGTAATTTAACTTAAATGTACTCAAAGATGGAATAAATAAATAATGTATGTATGTCTATAAAATCTTTGGCATTGATTTTTTTGAAAAAATCTTTTCAACAAGTAGATTGAATATCAGAGGTTTTTAATCATGTGTATGCAACAGGTGTTTGTGCTATTATTCTTAAAGAGATAAATGAAACTCTGATTTCAGAGCTGCAGTCAAAATACTGCATCTTGCAAAGTGCATATCACAATTTTAAGTTTCTACAATGTTTTATATTACTTGATTTATATTACGTGAAATACATGGGGGAAGTTCCTTTGCAAATTTTACCTCTCCTAGTATTTTTCTTCCTCAAATACTGTTCCATTTTATAAATCAAAACGATTGCACTGTGGACATCTGAATGCAGACACTCTCATTTGCAAGAAACTACATTTACAAAAACAAAACGCCAGGAAATGTGAGAGGGAAAAGAGCTGCCACCCAGAATCCTGTAGCTAAGCAACGGGATGTCTTCTCTTCAGTAACCAAATTATCCAATCACCCCCTGTGGGCCCCAGAGCTCTATAGGATTTCCATCGTTTGACTTTAACTTAAGCCATTTCTGGGCTCTTTAACCTCAGGCAATCAACCGTATGTTGTCAAGTTTATGGGGTATGAATTTCCATCTCAAAATTGGTCACAGCAGTCCTTCTGGAGGTTCTAGTCTCTAACAAACCATCTTATGGAATACTTAGTAGAACTGATCAAAATAACATGAATGAAACAATATAGGTATTCATGAATAAGAGCAGCTACAATGAATGAGGATTGATTATAAGTAAGATGAGTTATTCTTCAAAGTCCCAATGAATTTCTTTCCACATGGAGATTTTCCAGTGTTAAACATAAGAAAGGGTGCTTATTCCTATAATAATAAATGTATGTATTAGTGACATAATTGCTTGTAATAGCCCACCAATTAAATTATTTTCTAAGAGAAAGCACCCTAACGAAGCTCTCATGGTTTGTTTTTTGGTTTTTTGTTTGTGTTGTTGTTGTTGTTGTTGTTGTTTTTAGTTCTGGAAAATACCTTTAGAAATGTATACATATGCCAGACACCTAGGACTTCTGGAACCTGGCAAACCACCTTTTTTTAGGAACAATGCCATCATAACAGATGGGTGTTAGTGTAGGCATGCCAGGGAATCAAAATGTACATCACGTTCCACTACAAGGGGGCAGAATCTCATCCAGAAATACCCGTCTGTGCCACTGGCTAAAGGAATATTCCATTGCAACTCTACCTTAGAGCCAGCACTTAAAACGATAATTTCTAAAGCCATAAAACAGATTCCCCTCCCCCACACTTTTTTGGCTTTTGAGTGTAAGGATTCACATTCTACTGGGAAAAGTAGAATGGGAGCCATTGAAATGAAAGTTTAAGCAGTAAAAATGCTATTATGGCCCATTTCATTTTTCAGCTGAATGGCTTACCTAAATAGAAAATCCATTTTTTGTGGATGCAGGCATATAATTTCTGTTAAATAGAACCTGGGAGGTCCTTTCTGACTTAACAATTATTTCGAAGTATTTTTTTCCACTTTTTGGAACCTGTAGAAATCCATTTTAAATTGAGAATAGTTTCACTAGAACTGCCCTACTGAACAGTTATACTGACAGCCATAACTAAATTGATTGCACAGAACCCATCCTTTGGTGCAAGGATGTTCACCAACTGCAGTTTTAAATAAGCTATTTGCAGAGGTTCTGGCTTTGACTGGAGTATAACAGAAACATTTCCTGAAATAATAGAAGTTTTGAGCCTTTATATTGTTGGTTTCCTGTCTGCCTTGAATATATGAATTCGTAACAACTACCAAAGCAATCTTTCATTTTTTTTTTCTTTTTTTGAGACCGAGTCTTGCTCTGTAGCCCAGGCTGGAGTGCAGTGGTGCAATCTCCACTCACTGCAAGCTCCGCCTCCCGGGTTCACGCCATTTTCCTGCCTCAGCCTCCCGAGTAGCTGGGACTACAGGAGCCCGCCACCACGCCCGGCTAATTTTTTGTATTTTTAGTAGAGACGGTGTTTCACCATGTTAGCCAGGATGGTCTTGATCTCCTGACCTCGTGATCTGCCCGCCTCGGCCTCCCAAAGTGCTGGGATTACAGGCGTGAGCCACCGCGCCAGGCCACAGTCTTTCATTTTTATAATAAATCATTCATGTGTAATTGGTTTTATTCTGATCATGATGCTGAAACTAAATGTTTTGGTCTTGGGTGATAATGGAAGCTTAAAGGTAATATCAACCACAAAGACAGTTTTTAAATGTTTGGCCTGAATATTATCAGCTTAAAATTTGCACTATTCTATACCTGTTTCCCTTACAAATCAATTACTAGTATATTACATTTCATTGGGTATGAATAATAAATATTTTCATTAAATTACTTTAAGAGATCATCAATTAATATACATTTCCTAATAATTATTAACATAAACACTTTTTAAGATGTATTTTAATGCAAACTAAAGACCTTTAGATACATTCTGAGTCACAGAATAATATCAAGAAGCATTATAATTTTATGTCAATCCCCAGAAATCGTATAGCCTTAAAGATGACTTTTTAAATTTGTGATTTTTTTTCTTTTAGTTCTGCAGGATTATTTTTTGTTCTTATTGTTGTTAATAAGGAATAACATCTCTTTTCATAATTATAGCAACAAAGTTTAGTTAAACAAATTCATCAGATTTTAATAAATGATAGCATTCTAACTCTCAAAACAGTTATACCTAAATATATTTGGTACATGTTGTAAAACTATATTTATTGTCTCAAGAGAAAATGAAATCTGGTTATTAAGATATATCAAGACTCTCCACTTTTTAAATTAAGAATAAATTATTGCCGGTGGAATTTCCAAAACTAATACTTCACCCATCAACCTAATTAGTAATTAAATATATCAATAGCATTGAAAAGAAGAGTGGCATATTAGTTAAGATGCATGAACTATATAAAGGTACAATTCTCTTTTTAAATGCACATATCCCAACAAAATTTCTTTCACAATATGGCTATAAAATCATATGGTGATTAACAACTGTAAAACTAGACAAAATTTTTTCATTGTTTTCAGAATATATTACTCCTTTTGGTAAACTGCTGTGGAAAAAAAAGTGCAGCTGTCACATACACAAAGTTATCTCCCATTGGCTATGAGAATTATCTAAATGTTACTAGCTTTCATTTGCTCTTGTCATTTGCAAATGTGCCAAATCGACTAGCCTTTCTATTAAAATAAAGACTACCTTAGCCAAACAAGAAATTGGACAGATTCTCAGCTTTGTCTGCAAACATGTAGAGGAAAAATACACTAATGGAAGCAGCATGATTCTTCATTATGGACCCCTCCAGGTCTTGAAAATCATCCAAGGAGCTATGTCATCAAATGTTGAAAATCTTCCAAAGATCCCTTCACACACACCCTTTTTAAGTGGTGAGTTCCAATCAAATGTTTTTTCCATTGAACATGGAGAGAGGGGTTTCTGACATTAGGCCCATTTTCTAAATCTTGCCCAAGTTCTATCTGAGCATTGACAAAAGATCCAATATAATATTGTTGTCACTTTTTAAGGATGGAAGAACACCTCCAAGGAAGAAGCAACTTATTGTCATGATTTTCAAGGACACATCTTGCCTATTATTTGATGGTGAATTCTGTCTTTGTTTATGTGTATATGTGTGTGTGTGTGTGTGTGTGTACACATATGTACACATGTATATGTATTTATATATTTCCTTCAGCCTTGAAGAATGGGATTATTCCAAGGTCTCTTTCTGTCAAGCATCCCTTCACACTTATACAGACATCATAGACGTCACCTTTTTTACTACAAATATATTTCCAAATAGGAGCCTTCAGGATATGAAAAAATTTTGCCAACAAGACATAACTCCCAATTTTATTGCTTTTATTTTGAAGTTGCATTTGTGTCAAGTACTGTAATGCATTTTAAGCACCAGATAAATAATATAGTATTTATCCATATACAGCAGAATATTATGAACTATCCATTATAATGTTTATTTATATACATTCAAGTAGTTTCTACTTATTCCCTACTTTTCTAAATGAAATTAATCAAATAATAAAAATTGGAATAGGAAAGGAAAATTATGAAATTATACATCATAAGTTAAAAAATTGAACTTGAGATAGAGTCGCTGGACACAAAAGAGCAGTTTGCAAGTGTCCTGAGATCATAGCAAGAGAACCTAGGCTCTGGATAGACCCAAAAGTGCTAATGTCTATAATGTCAGAATACATATTCTCAAGGAAAGAGTAAAGCCATCAGTATTGTCTCAAAGTCACTTCCAGAACCATAGTGTGCCTCCCATTTGGTTGCCTTTGCTTTTTGGTAGCAATTTGCTCTTCAGAATCTTAAACCACCGTGGTACTTCAAATTTGCATAAGTTGCTTTTCTGCTCCTATGTAAGAGTGTCCAGGTAACAAGTTTTGACAGAGGTTTTAGAGCATCCAGCTGAGCACAGGTAAATTAATCAATTTTGCATGAGGTGACATTTGGAAGATGAAAGTATTCAAGATTGACAAGAATGAAGCAAATATAGTATCCAAGACAAAAGACTAAGCCATTGGTGGAATAAGGTTATCTTTAAGATACCTGCTAAAATTGGTGATTAAAAACTTTTTCTTTAAAATTTGGGAAGTCATGGTAAGATATCTTTTTTCTTTAACATGGCTTAATTCATATCCTTAGTAGTATAATTAGTCATTTGGAGCTTGTATTTCACCTTTGAGGATTATTCAGAGTAAAAGCTATGGAAATTTAGAAAATTGTGACAAAAAGAAAATATGAGTCAGAATCCCACTGCCCCAGCACAACTACTTTGATATACTTGCTTTCATTCTCATGTTTTATATGGTTGTAATCATATTATGTTGATGTCTGAATCTTTTTTTCTACTTACTATCAAAATCGTTTAACATTTTGCTCATTTTTTGCAATGATGCTTTTTAATGACTGCGTAATATTCTATTAAGTGAATATGCCACTGGAAATTAAATAATCACTTTTTCATATTGTTTAACATTTAGCTTTTATAAATAACAGACTTGTCAGTAATTGAATTTCCTTCCTCATTTTTTAAAACTAAAATTTTTGTTTGGGAATAATTTTAAATTTATAGAAAAATGGCAAAGAGAGTAGAAAGAGCTCTCTATCCACTCCTCACCTGAACTTCAGTTACTCCTAATATTATCAGATTACATTTTCAGGGTTCATTTGTCAAAACTAAAAAAAACCAACATTGGGACATTAATATTAACATTAAACTCCATACATTATTAGAATTTCACCAGTTTCTCCAAATAATTTATTTTTAATGGTGCTGCATATCGATAAGGAAGAAAAAGTAACTAGACCATGATTAAAGCTACTAGAAGACAAAAATGGCCTTTCAGGTTATTTTGATCAGTTTTTATGTTGCTTATCAAAAGATCAATAATCACCATTACTTTTTAAGGCCAGATATTTTTATTCTAAAAATCTAATAATTAGTAAAAAGAAATAGGTACTATTAAATAAACTTTAAAAGTACAAACAGATATGTTCCTATTCAAATTCAAATTTCTAAAATGTTATCTAGGAAAAAATATTCAGCGATATGTGAATACATTTTGGCGTATGTTTGTGCAGATGGGCAATCTTTATTAAATCCCAATTACTTGCTCAACCCTCTTCCAGGCACTGCAAAAGGAAAATAAAATATATCTAAAATATTTGACTCTTCTCTCAGAAGCTTAAAAATCTGAAAGCCATCAAACGATACTATTCTCAAAGATACAATATATACTAAAAAAGATGTAGACAAAGTATGTTACAGAAAAAGGAAAATTTTTACCAGAATTTCTGAATTTTCTTTGGAGTTATGTTAACAATTACTAATAATTGTCAAGTTATCGAATGCTTACTGTGTGACATAAATTGCTGGGCAATTTATTTACTCTCCAAACAACTGACAACATATAGCTCTACGAAAACAGCTAATTCAGTCCCCCCAGTTCAGTGAATTGCAGGTCTTGGTGCAAATTTCTGGATCAGAATGAAAACTGGTGGGCCCCAGGAAGATGCATCTGACAGAAAAATAATAATGACTATTATTTATTGAGCACTTATTCTGTCCCAGGAATGTTTTTATGTACTTCTCATGTATTTACTAATATAATCCTCTTGACAATCCTGTGATGCAAGATCTACTATTAGCTTCATTTAATGTTAAAGAAACTGAATCACAGAAAGTTACGTAATTGTCCAAGGATGCTACAGTAGTAAGTAGAGGAGTCGGAATTCAAACCAAAGCTGTCTGATTCTAGAGACTGGGCCCATGACTATCCCTCATGCTGCAGAGAAGAAACTGGGAGGTGGGGGAACTTAGAGGGAAGAAGCCGTCAGACAAAAGGGAAATGAAATTAATTGACTAAGTTCAAGAGATCTATTGTTCAACATGGTGACTACAGTTAATAACAATGTGAGAAATTAATTGGCTGAAATGAAGTAGATGCCTTTGAAATGTAGGTAAAAATGATTAGATTTGAGACAAATGTATACAAAATTGTATCTAACTTTCACAATAATATCATAGTCAATAGAAAATTAGAATGCTACTTTGATCATGTAAAGCCTTGGGTTTAAAATTACATGGATTCTCCTTCTGTTTCATATGTCTTCTCTTGATTTAGCCTGTTTTTTGTTTCTCTTAAAGAGATGGGGGTCCTGCTATGTTGCACAGACTGGCCTTGAACTTCTGGCCTCAAAGAGATCCTTCCACCTCAGCCTCCAGAATAGCTGGGACTATAGGAATGCACCACTGCACCTGGCCTGGCCTGTTTTTATAGTATTAACAAACAAAAGATATACACTTTACCATTTTCACTTGTAGCCAAATAATGTAACAGCAATTACAGACATTAATTTAACTAACCTTAGATCTAGTTTCACATGTTCATAACATCTTTCCTTTTGTTTTTAATGTGTTTTCCAGGCCATTTTGAAAATACTCACTGTATCTATGTTTTAAATTCTGTCCATTTGGTCAGAATCTAAATAGTTGTTTTTGGAGCCCCCTTCCCCTTGGAACATTCTTCACCATTTAATCTTTCAGTGCCTATGCAGTGCTAGCCATTTCTGTGGATCCACAAGGCAAGTAGTTAAAGGTATGATCCTATCACTTGCCCAGGTTTACCCAGAAAACTGACAAATTGTCAGTTTGCCACTTGACAATTCTCATGATATAAAAAACAAAGGAAGCTTTAAAGCACCAGGCTCCACCATCAAGGCACTCTGTTTTCTTTTTGTTTTTAATTTAAATTTCTATTTTCTGATCTGGCTGCTTAGGTTTGCAATAGTAATCAGGTATTTGTCAAAGTTTTTCTTAGTATTATGCTAATTTCAAATAATTTTTAGTTATGTTCAACGTTTTTCCTATTATTTTTATTAAGAAGCTGAAAAGGGATGTTTTTAATAGTATCTAATGTTTAAATAGCCCAAATTTTATTTTCTTGTCTCTGCAATGTTCAGAAAAGTAGAACACATCATTATGCATGCAATACTTCTCCGTCAGTATCACTGAAGCTCACTCATATTTACTGAGCAGGTAAAATATGTTTTACAGATACTAATTTAATCCTCACAATAACCCTTTCAGGTAACTACTATTTTCATCTGATTTTTCAGATTAAGCTATAAACTGAGGTACTGAGGTAAAGTGAAGTGCCAAAAATTACATATCTATTACCTTATAGAGCCAGACTTTAATGCAGACATTTTGACTCCACAACCCAATAGTTAAATATATCATAATCATTTTACTCAATGTGTAACAGAAGGAAGTTCCTTGATTAATATATTGATTATTGAAATAATTTACAAAAGTATACAGACAGTAAACATTATGCGCACATTTAGAGAGAGAGTGGGAGAGTTCAAACTTTTCCGAAACTCACAGATGTTGAAACTCGACTTGATTCATAGCCAATGTTATATTTTTTCAATTGCCCAGTTGTTTGTCTAACCTAGCATCCCTGTAAAGCCACTATCATAGGAACCACTGTGAAAGGTGTTATCCAAATGCATCAATGGGTTTATAATGCTCTCAGTGTTTACTTAAAAATGATAAACAAATTTGATTCCGTAAGTACGATCTCATCTGTTAATATTTCACTTTTAGTGGTCTTTATAGGGGCACATTTATTGCTTGAGTATTTGTGAAGCTAGTTCGAAAAAAATATATTGCATGTAAGTTAAAGTGTCGTCTAGTGTGCATATTGCTTCAAAGACATCAAATGCTGCTTGTGTGTATGTGAAACACATCTGGGATTTATTGATAGTTTATTTTTTTTTCAGGTAACTGTCATCCTATATGCTGTTCTACTTATTTTTATTGATAGATTCTGAGGTTAAAATAAAATAAAATCTGTTTACTATTTAGAACATGGTTCAATGAATGAATATATTATTCTGTTGTATTTTCTCTTAATGTAATCAGCCAAAAACTACAAATCAAAAAGTGTTTGCTCGTGGGGTATTGTTTTGCTTCTAAATTTCCCGGTAATCTAGATACAGGCAATAGGCAACTGTAATAAAAATTAGTAGTGAAAGATAGTTTTCAGAGTTGAACTAACTAGAACACTGTATTTCATACCAGGTCCCTGGAGGCAGGACTTCCACAGAATAGATCATCTACAATAAAAGTCTTTAGAGTATTCTTGCTAGTGATGGCACAAGGAGACGCTTTAGTAAACCCTTGAAATCAAATTATTTTGGCTCCGACAATAAGCAGTTTTAAAACATTGGGCAAATCATTGAGTATTTTAAAATCTTCATGATTCTTTTAAATCTTAGTTTCTTATTTACATAATGGTAATAAAACTGAAAGGCAGGTGTAAAGATGTAATGAAATCATACATGTGAAATGCCTAGCCAAATGTTATTTCCTGGAAATTAGGAAATATTCCACATCCTGGAAATTCCTAAATGTTCAATATCCTGCAAATTAGGAGCTGGGGTATTAAAATGAAGATGACAATATTAGCTGCCATTGCTTGAGCTTAAGTTATTGCTCTGTTCTTTCTTAGCTGTGTGACCTGAGGATTTTATAGCCCTCAGAAGAGTGTTCAATAAGATCAACACCCAACAATGTCACTACTTCTCCGAGTTTTACTCATTACCAACAAACCCATCCCAACATCTCCTGTCCCTCTCCCTGTCCTCTGGCCAGTTTTTTCTTCTTCTCCCTTTCCAGAACAGCAACAAAAAGATACAAACTAAAACACAGAAAATTGCCCTATTCCCCCAAACACAGTCCAACCCTGGCAGTTGTGCCTCATCAACAAAAGTTGTGCAATTGTAATCTCTTATAATTCGTTCTCTTCTAGCCAGATGTTTTATTTGGTGTCACCACTGGACAGATCAAGTAAAAACAATACTTACAATCCAGGCTGATGGCCTAGGAAACAAACATCACATGACTTACAATTAGAGAGTTTAACAATTGGAAAACTGATGCCAACTTGTAAAGAAATGCATAACTACTGAATACTATTTGACAATGCATTCTTTAAAACAAATCTTTCCAAATCTGTCCACTTCAGCTTCAGCTTTTATTTTTCAAAGCACAATATTCTTACACATAACCTTGAAAAAGAAAAGATGGGCCACAGTATCTGTTTACTTAAGAGAAGTTAAATGGTGCATGTAACATCTCTGTTACACAGTATACAACAGTGACTGACTTTAGCCTTTAAATTGCATTTGTCATTTGTTTTGACTGCAAAGTGATCTATACTTATTTATGGTGGTTTACAGCAGATTATGCCCTTCAGTTTTTAACTAACACCAAAAAATAAAGACATTGCAGTAAAACAAAGAAAGCCTCCGTTAGCCAAATACCAAAGCGAGAGTTAGCCTACAACTTCTAGCATTACAAACATTTAGAGAGAACATAACGCTAAAAGGTGCCTGCTGGATTTTTCCATTACTTGCTCTCTTTCTTTCTTCATACTTATTGGAAAAAGTGTAAGCTTTGATTCAGCTTGTATAAGTACAAATCCCAGCTCCGTTGCTTAATAATTTTGTGGCAGTTGGCTAAATAACCTGTCTATGCCTCAGATTCCTTATCTATAAAATGGAAATAGCAATTACAGTAACTTTCTGAGAAAACTGTGTAGAGGATTAAATGAGATAATACATGTAAAGTTTTTAAACAATAATTGAGATACAGTAAGTGCTCATTAGATGTTAGTTATTAACACCTTAAATAATAGTTCTTTTAAAAAATGTGTGCTGTCTATTCAACATGGAAACTTACCTACCTTGCAAGGGCAAGAGAAGAGCAATGAATTAAACCACCAGGAAACGTCAACAACGTAATTCTTGGTACTCTTAACCAAAAGTTCAATTTAGTTCTCTCTTCTAAAGTCATAACAGAGTGGCAGGAGTCAAATGAATAACTCAGAAAGATCCCTCTGGTGGCATTTGAACAACAATATGAAATAAATCTCATAAATAAATATAAAATTATGTCAACAATAAAAAAGAAAGATGATGAGGATCTAAATGCAGACAGCAGCCTTAATTATGGAAAGAATGGGAGAAATATGAAAAGAATAAAAGGGACAGACTACACAAATATATCACTAATATAACATGGGTGGTACCAAATAAATTCAATTATATTGTTATTTTTAAAGCTTTCCAGAGCAGGAACCCATCTTATTTGCTCTAGTGCATAATTCATACAATAATCATTATTAGTCCAAAATGTATCTCAATTCACACTTTTTAAAGACTTATCATATGTTGCATTAAAGAGGGTGCAAAGGATGCTTAGAGCTGGTAAAATATGATTAGCTTTATTAGTATATCAGGCTAAACTACCCATATGTTAATCAATATATTTATGCTAATTGCCAATTTTCATGTCTCGCAACAAAGGTGCAAATTGTGGCATCATCTGACCTTCAAGGCACACATAATACCAGTGATGCTTTTTTTTTTCTTACTAAGTTGTGCAACTGCTAAAATTAATTGTATCCCAGGGCTGTTATATTATGCATGAATTGTCACCCAAATGAAGGACAATGTTTGAGAGGGAGTGGAAGAATAGGGATTTAGATGTGTTCTCAGTGAATGCTGCCAGCTACATGACAACTGACATAATACCCAATTACAAGATCACTAATTAAAGCTATCAAACCAAGCCTGTGCAATTTTTGCCCATCACTAGGATTTTCAACTTTAGCTTCTGAATTTTCCTTCAACAATTAGAAAAAAATCCTTTTCTAAGTGGTTTTTCCCAATACTCTGAAACTAGGATTTATCATTTGATGAGTCAGAAAATATTGTAATTTTGCTATGCCCAATTCTAACATGTAACGACATAGCAACAATATGCTTTGATTTTATCTTTCCTGTTTCAGAACTCAAAAAGAGCTAAGAAAGTCAGATACATGTTTCCTCTTTTAAGACTGAAGCAATGAAAGTGAAATCTCTAAAGTCTGATTTCATGAGGAATGCAAGGACATATTATGGAGGAAAGAGCCTTACCAGTATACTATTTATTATCTTCTTTATTGGAAAAAAAATTAGTTAAAAGTATAGCTTTGTATCTATTTTGTTCAGAAACAAGATGAACATTATGGCTCAAGTTTTTCCGTATGCAAAGTAGAGTCAACTTTTATTCCACAAGATAATCTTCAGGGAATATCTTAATCATTTGGATGAAAATTTTAGAAATGTGTATAAAAATATATATACATATACAGCATCATATATATTTACTTTAGTACATATATATAGATATATATATTATTTATTGTGTGTATATGTATGTGTGTGTGTGTGTGTGTGTGTGTGTGTGTGTAAGGTTTTCACCAAAAAGACCTACAAATTTGTTGAATATTATCTTTAGTTAAAAAAAAAAATTAGACAAATTAAATTTAACAGAGATTCACTGAGCAAAAAACAATTTGAAAATGGGGCAGCTCACGGAACCAGAATAGGCTCAAAGTGACTCCAGGGTTGCCACGTGATTGGATGACATTTACAGATGGAAAAAGGAAAGTAACATACACAAAGTGGGAGCAACGTACAGAAACATCTGGATTGGCTACATCTGGGTGTTTGCCTTAGTCGAGCCTGGTTTATACAGTTGGCTGCCTGTAGTTGACTGAAGTTCAGCTGCTGTGATTGGCTGAGGCTCAGCTGCTTGTGACGAGAGTAGGTTGCAATCTGTTTACACATCAAGTTGGGTTACAGTTTATTGTGTATGGAAAAACCTTTTGGCCAAGCCAAAATTTAACAATTTCCCCTTTTGTCAACTTCTTAATTGAAAAAGATTAAAGAAAACCTTAGGCATTGATGTCACTCTGTCACCATTGTAAATGGACTTATTTGGTCTCAAATCGCTTTGGAGAATGGCAGAACAATGGGTTTTGTAGGTGGGAACAAGGAAACCAAACAGCAGGAAGAAACGCTGGGGAGCATCAGGTCTCTTCAGATTTCTTTTTTGTAAGAGAGCAGAGGAGGTTTCCTTATTATCCTAAAATCTCCTGTTTGAGAGAGGAAAACAAAAATGGGCCTGTTTTGAGATGTATTTCCTTAAGTTTTAGTTTTATTATGTGGCACTTAACATGAGTGACTTCATTTTTATTTGGTCTAGTCTGTTGGGGCCTAGTGCAGCAGCTCAGTCCAAAACAATGACCTCCAATAATTTCATTTAAAAATTCCTCCCTTTTGATCAGGATCTCATCTAGATGACAGTGACCAAAACTTAGGGCATTAGCACTACTCTCAGTTACCATCATTTTAGCTTGCCAGTCTCACTATGTCATTCATAGGTTATGGTGTCCTCATGAATGCACATTTCTTTAACTTTTTGTCTTCCAATCAAAGAATGTCTATTTAACATTCTACAGATGGCTGCATACAAACATTTAAAACTTTTGAGAGAATACAGTGCACCAGAGAGACTATTATTATAACTATCAGAAGGACAATACCAAATATGCTGCTTAGCCAGGCTCCCCATAAACCAAACCAACTAAAATTAAATAGATGAAAGAATGTGCCAGATGAAAAGTCTACCCATTTTAACCAAGCAACCTGTTTGTTAATCCCTTGCAACCAAGTCTCTAATACCTGATGTATTCCTCCATGTGTAACAAGAAGTCTGAGCAATTGCAGATTCTTTCCGGTTCAGCTAACAAGTATTTTAGAGCAATTCTATTATTTAGTACAACTTTAACAAGAGAATGTAAAGAAGTCTGCTCTAGAACTACCTATAGTAGAATCTGCTATAGAACCTATTATGAAGGATACATCTCTAACTATTGCCTCATTTATTACATATTTACTCCAAGCCATGGAAAAGGAGTATGCCTATCCGGAAGGGTGAAGACCTCCTGACAATGTTCTCTTTAATGTATGATGTAAGATAAGAGGAGTGGACCAGTACTCTGTTTCTACTGATTTGGAGCAGCAGAGATGAATTCGAAACCCACATTTACCCTTCATCTTCAATCCAACAAGACATAATGTTGCCCATGGATTAGATGGGCTGTGAAATCCTCCATAAATAAAAGTATAACCCTTGGGTGGACACAAAGACCTATTGCTCACATGCACATTATAAGAGTTTCTGGCCAAGAGTCTGAGACAGAATTATTACAGGTTAAAATAACATTGTGGTACCATGGCATATAGCTAATTTGCAAAAAAAAACTCCATTTAAGTAAGTCTGTTTTGTGATATACTCATTGGTCCTGGCTCTGCATACCATTAAAACAGAGAATGCCAACAAGTTGGTTGAGAAATCTTACCACTGGTACAATTCAAACAACAGTTACATTAAGGATGTTACTAAAGTAACCCACAAAGTAAATTACAGGATCCCTTAAGTCATATAAAGACCTGGGTTTGATATGACAGATTCAACACTCTGTCAAGTTACTCACAGATATTACTGATTGTGAAATTTTAATTACAGCATTCTTCTGCTGCTTTGGTTTTGATGTTTGTCTCCCTTCAAATCTCATATTGAAATTTAATCCCCAACTTTAGAGGTGCGCCTAATGGGAGGTGTTTGGGTCATAGGAGTGGATCCCTCATGAATAGATTAATGTCCTCTCGGAGGGTGTGAGAAGGAGAAATGTGATTGAGTTCTTGCTGTATTTGTTCTCATGAGTTCTGGTTGTTAAAAAGAAAACTAAAGAAAAAAAAAAGCCTGGCATCTCCCCTCTACCTCTCTCCAGCAACCTCTCTTGCCATGTGATCCCTGCAGATGCTCTACTTCACTTTCTGCCATGAATGGAAGCAGCTTGAGGCCTTCACCAGGAACAGATGCTGCTGTCATGCTTTCTCTCCAGCCTACAGAACTGTGAGTCAAATAAACCCTTTTTATTTATACATTACTCAGTCTTGGGTATTTTTTATAGCAACACAAAATGGACTAAGACAGAAAATTGATACCTGTAGTGGGGTATTTAAATAAAGATACCTGAAAATGTGGAAGCAGCTTTAGAACTGGGTAATGAGCAGAGGTTGGAAGAGCTCAGAGGGCTCAGAAGAAAAGAGAAAGTTTGGCACTTCTTAGAGATTGGGTAAGTGGTTGTGACCAAAGTGCTGATAGAAGTATAGATGGTGAAGAGAATGCTGAGAAGATCTCAGATAGAAATGAGAAAATGGGAACTGGAGCAAAGGTCACCCTCTTATGCCATCAAAAAGAACTTGACTGCATTGTGTCCATGCTCTAGACCTTGTGGAAGGCTGTGATGACCCAGGGTGTCTGGCAGATGACATTTCTAAGCAGCAAAGTGTTCAAGAAGTGGTGTGGCTGCTTTTTACAGCTTCCAATTAGATATGGTAGCAAAGAAATGTGTTAAAGGTGAAATTTACGATTAAAAGCAAAGCAGAGCAAAAAAAAATTTTGGAAAATTTGCAGCCTGGCCATGTGGTAAAGAAGAAAAGGTCATCTTCAAGGGAAGAATCCAGGGGTGCTGTAGAGCAACCACTTTCTAAAGAGGTTACTGTGAATAAAAGGGGGCCAGGTGCTAATAATCAAGACAGGGGGAAAAAGGCCCCAAAGGCATTTCAGAAATCTTCTGAATTCTGAAGGCCACCCCTTCTATCACAGGCCAAAAGGCCTAGGAGTACAGAAGATATTCCTGGGACAGGTCTGGGACACTACTGCCCTGTGTCACCTCAGATGCTGCTCCTGCATCCCAACAACTCTGGCTCCAGCCACAACTTGGACAGCCTCAGCTGCTGCTCTGGCTGACACTCCGGAGAATGCAAGCAGTAGCCTTGGCAGCAACCACGTGGTGCAAAGTCTTCAGGTGCCCAGAATGCAAGAGCCATTCTTGCATTGGCTTGGTGGCTTAAGGGATATATTGAAAAGCCTGGATACACTGGAAGAAGGCTGCTGCCACATCAGAGCAACCAAAGAGAGTCCCAACTAGGGCAGTGCCTAGTAGGGTAATAGGAGCAGTACTGCCACCCTTCAGATCCCAGAATTATAGAACCACTGCCAGCATAAAACCCTAGCCTAGGAAAGCTGTAGGCACCAGGCTCCAAACCATTAGAACAGCCACATGGACTACCCCCAGCAAAGGTAGGGGCAAGGCTGCCAGAAGTCTTAAAAACCTACCCCGCATACCAGTATGCCCAAGATGCAGGACGTGAAGTCAGTGAAGATTATTTTGGAGCTTTACAATTTAATGTCTGCCCTGCTAATTTTTGGACTTGTGTGGGGCCTTGTTACACCTTTCTTTTGGTTGCTTTCTCTGTTTCAAGATAGAAATGTTTATTCAATGCCTGTACAACCATTATATCTTGGTAGTAAATAGCTTGCTTTCTATTTTCCAGGCTCGTAGCAGGAAGAAACTTGCATTGAGTCTCAGATAAGACTTTGGACTTAGAGTTGCTTACAGTAAAAGTTAAGACTTTTGGGGACTATTGGGAAAGGCTGATTGCATTTTGCAATGTGAGAAAGGCATGAGATTTAGGGGTCAAGGAGCAGAATGCCACAGTTTAGATGTTTGTCCCCTTCAAATCTCATGTTGAAATTTGATCCTCAGTGTAGGAGATGGGGTCTAATAGGAAGTGTTTGGGTCATGGGGGTGGATCACTCATGAATAGATTAAGGTCCTCTTTGGAAGGGAGGGGGTGAGTAACTTCTCACTCTGTTCGTTCCTGTGAGAGCTGGTTGTTAGAAAGAGCCTGGCACTTCCCCTCTTCCTCTCTTTTGCTTACTCTCTCACCATGCAATCTCTGCACATGATTCCCCTTCACCTTCCACCATGAGTGGAAGCAGCCTAAGGCCCTCACCAGGAGCAGATGCTGGTGCCATGCTTCCTGTACAGCCTATAGAACCATGAGCCAAATAAAACTTCTTTCTTTACATATTACCAAGTATCAGGTATGTCTCTATAGCAACACTAAATGAACTAAGATACCTGCCAAGCAAAAGAGGTAGGCATAAGCAAAAAATTAAAAATTAAGAGAACTAAGAGTTTCATGATAGCAGAGAAGTCTTGATCCATGATCTTGGGACAGCTCCTCATGCCTAAGCTGCCTCTGCTTCTGCAAACTTCCCTGACTAGCTTTATCTTAAGGTCTCCAGTGAGTGTACAGTTCCAAGAGTCTGGAGAGGGCCTTTTGACTTGTGAGATGTGCACTGAAGGTTTGAGGCCCTGACATTTTGCTGCAGTGTGGATGGCAAGAGCAGTCTTTCTCTGAATATGTTTTTAGATGACCCAGTCTCTGGGTTCTAGATCATGAAGGGTTTGATTTTCCTCAGTTGGTGGACCAGGAAAAGCGTTCCTTACCTTGTGAAAGCACACATTAGTACAATGTATTAAAGCCTTGTAGCATTTTGTGATTTTAGAGTTTAGGAGAGCAGGAAATACATGAGGTTCTATTATTAGAAACATGGGCCTTTCAGTGACTATGTCATAAGTGGTCAACTTACATGTTCTACTGAAAGTGGATCTTATTGTCATCAATCTGAAGTACCTTTGACCAAGACAATCTAGCTGATTCAGTTAGTGTTACCTAATGCTATTGTATCTATAATACCTTATTTCTTTTCCAACTTTTCCAGTAAAATAAGTACCTCTCTTGCTGGAAATTTCTCCAAGAATATCCCATGAGGGAAGCACATTTTCTAATAACTGTTTTAATTATTGTTATACCATCAGCCTTCTTTCATGGAAAAGCTTCTATCTAACCAGAAAACATGGATTGAATCACAATTGAAAAAAATTCCTCTATAAATGTTCAAATAGATCATTAGGCAGCAGAAATGTACCTGAACTTGTGAATGTCTTCACAAAATTAAGGGTTTGACTAACCAAACGTTAGTCATAAGTAATTTTGCCAGTTTTAGAACAGCCACCACACCATATTTTTTAATATAATTTGGATCATTTTGTCTCTTTATGATGAGTCATGAAGTACATTGTTTTTAATAATGGAAGCTTTAAGTACTCAGAAGGGACCAGGTGGCTGTCCAGGCTCTCCATGAGTCCATGCTTAACACTGGATTTATATTCTCTAAAATATCAACATTGTTTCTGAAATTCAGGTTCATAGCACTGTTTATTAAATGGGTTAACACAGGTAATTTGACTTGATCATGAAGTTCACTCAAATTGCATGTCTTAGCAATTTTAGTACTGGCTGACTTAGCATGAAAATCTGCCGAAGTATTTCATTGGTATTTAATTAGTTTTTATACTGCTTGAGTTAGCAGTTTTATGAGCCAGTCAGTCTCCTCATTAGAGTTCTGGGAATTCTTACTGAGTCCAATGGTATGAACTTAAGGTTATCAGCAACCTGTGCTTGTCAGAGTCATTTCCAGTCTTTCCATGAACCTCCTTGAAGACATAACACTTTAAGATCATAATTGTTTATAAAGAGCTTTCAGAAAAAACATCAGAATTAACAATTAGCTACAGACAACAAGACTTGAAATGGTTATGGTTAAAAAGGCAATTGGCAAGGAAATTTGGTTATTTCTATGGCCCACAGTAATTTAATGTAATAACAATAATTATGACTGATAACATATCCTGAGCTTATACAATTTTGGAACATGTATTAATGACATATCTATACAACTATAACTCAAACTAAAAGGGTTAAGTATCGTTTCTTATTTGATAATACTTTCCATTTAAGTTAACATAGCATATAAATGGTTTTCATATATCTCTTTTGGATGCTCCAGGGGCCCTCTGGAACATCTCAAAGTTAGTTTGAGATCAAAAAGACTTAATTTTGATTTTAAAATTTGATTTTTGGAAGTCTGCCAAATATATTAAGGGTTTAAAATACCTAACCAAAATAGGATCACATGTCACTGTAAAATAATAGTCATTTAACCAAAGTGATAATTAAAACATCTTAAAAAATAAAAACTTTTACTCTTTGATAAAGAGGAGACTGGGTTTTCCAAATAATCAAAAGACCTAATAAAGTCAGAATAAGGCACAGAATATTTGTTTCTCTTTCTCTTTTATTCTCTCTCTCTCTCTCCGTTTTTGCAGTTTACTCAAAAGGTGAATAAAAATCTTTTATTATCTCTTATTAATACAACACAAAAATCTTGCTTAAAACAGAAAGCTAAATTTTATTTTCACATTAATTTTCTTTTGATATTAAGGCTCAATTTTTAAAACTCTTACAACGAATTTATTTATCCTTAGTTTAACCACACAAGATTTTAACTTTTTTTCCTTTTTTAAACTTTCTATGTCCATTCAGTTTTATCTATATCATTTTTTATTTGTTTATTCTGAAGCAATGTTTAAATAATGTCTGAGATAAAATTACTTTAAAAGAAAATACACTTTTATATCTCCTTTATAACCTTTCTCACCAAAAACATATTTTTCCTTTTTTATTATATATTTTGCATACAGAATTGTTAACCTTATTTTTAGTAGTTTTAATTGTATACATTAATTACAATTTTAACTCTTAGTAACTTTAATTTCCAGTGAAGAACCTAGAAAATAAGCAATCTGAACTGTTTTGTAACAGTATTTGTAGATGAAAGCTATTACATAATTTTGAGAAATATATGTTTAATCAGTGTTTTACGTTGATTAATAAACCCAAATATATTTAGCTTCTCTATATCATATAAAAACATGTTAAAATATATAAACTTAAAGTTATTCTTAATAATTAATGTTTCAGTATTTTGACTTACTTAGAAATGACTCAGATATTTAATAAGTATTACTTAATTTAACATGACTTTAAGATTTTAAATTACTGAAAAATATTTTTGAAACTATGACAAGTTCATTTATAAACTTTTATGCCATTTACATTCAGATAATTTACTCATTCCTAAGAATTAAGCATGGATTGCTCATTAAACTAAGCTAGTCATTGAAGAAGCTCTGGAAATACCACCCTAAAATATGTCATTTTATCATACTATTGCTATGAATAGGTAAGCAAAGCAAGGCTTTTTTAATTCCCTGTACCTATTTAAAGACAGATTTTCCAAAGAAACTCAATTGTCATTAATTCTCTTTCCAGGGAGATCCAGCAATGAGGGAAGATTAATTTTTGTCACTGGAAAGGAGACTTTGTTATACCCAGACAGATATTGTCACAAACCATCACCCATTTTTCTAAGGGCCCATTCATCTTTTCCAAACACCACTTTCTACCTAAAGCCTAAATACCATCATTTGCCAAAGCCAAGGAAGGAGGGCATAGGTAAAGACCTAGTTAAAACAAGATGCCACGAAAAGCAACTTAAACAAGGATAAGGCTTGTTATGTAAATTTAAACCAATACCTTTCCCACTGTGAGAGTTTCTAGTTACTCAATCATTCTTCTCTTCCTAACGCACAGAGATATAAACTCTTACAAATAGAGATTTTCTTTATAGATGTATTTTTTTTTTTTACAAAAGGGTTTCAAAATAGCCAGCTAAATGCCAGAAAGCTGTATAATTGTACAGAAGGACAGTGTACGTAAGGACAGTGTACAATGCCATATAAGGACATTTTGGTCAATGATGGATTGCATGTATGATGGTGGTTCCATAATATTATAATACTATATTCTAACTGTACCTTTTCCATACATAGACGCACAAATACTTAGCATTGTATTACATCAGAACAATAGCATGCTATACAGGTTTGTAGCCAAGAAGCAATAGGCTACACTATACAGCGTAGGTGCGTAGTAAGCTATATCATCCAGGTTTGTGTAAGTACACTCTATGATGTTCACACAATGACAGGATTGTCTAACGACACATTTTTCAAAATGTATCCCTATCATTAAGCAGCGCATGACTGTATTTTGATGACTGATTCAGTTCAGTAGGAGAGCTTTTTGACTTAGCTTTTATTTCTTAACTAAAATTACATAGTTCAGGGTGGAGGCCATTAATAAATAGGACCAAAAACTGTCTTCTATGCCTGGACTCAGCGTGGATACCTCTGAAAAAGAAGAAAGCCTACTTTATCTGAGAGCCACCTTTTATAAATACTTTATGCAGTTTTCTTTTCACCTTTGGGATGGGATAGTAGCTAAGCCAAATAAGCCAAATGTTAGCAGATTCTATTTTTTTTAACAATTAGTCATTTAAGCTTTTTATTTGTCTTTTGAAACAGTTTTTAAAGGAGGCAATAAAAATACTGAAATTTTTATTGAAGTTTCTGCACGTCAGTAGCAGTCCCTGGGTGAGCCTAATTTGGGAGCCCTCATTTTTAAATTCACTTTTAAAGTACAGTGCTGTTCATTCTTAATGTTCCACTGTAATTTTAAATTATTTTCTTTAGTAAGATTATGCCATTTCTGTAAGTATTCTCTGCTTCTAAGGCCTAATAACTATACACGTAAAGGTAGGCTTAGCTGGAAGGTGGAGCACTCAGTTCTTCTGAAATTACAGATCCCATTTTTATGCTGAAGCTTGGCATTGGTTCTGAGATCCCCTCGATCAACATTGTCGGGGATTTCTCTCTACCTAGACTTGCAAGTGAAAAAAAAACAAAGAGACTAGAACACAAAATTCCTGCAAATTTGCAAAAGCAGAGTTCGTACCCTCTGCAGTGATTGCCATTTACTGCCTGTTTCTGCCTGGTCTGGTCAGACATCTGAGGCCTCTAACTGGATCCAATCTAGTTAGTTATTGTATCTGATCCAATCCTGGACCCATTCCAGTTTTTGTGCCAACTTCTAAACTCAATTTAGATCCAAAATTTGCCTAAACAAACTCAGCTCAAAACACAAATCCATGAAACTTCAGAATCTGAGAAATAACTTACCCATGATCCCCAGCTGCTGCAAGTGACCAATGGACATGATGACCCTGGAAGGTGTCTCACTTGGTCAGTCAGTGCTCCTGAGGGTCCCAGGAAGCTCTACTTTGAATCCCACTTCTGATGCCATCTGTTAAATGAAAAATTGTAGACAAATTAAATTTGATAGGGCTTCATTGATCAAAAAACAATTCCAGAATGGGGTAGACCTCAGAACCAGAATAGGTTCAGAGCAACTCCAAGGCTGGTTGGATAACATTTACGGATGGGAAAAAGAAAGTGTTGTATAGAAAATGGAAGTACGGTACAGAAACAACTCTATTAGTTACAGCTGGGCATTTGTCTTATTTGATCCTGCTTTGAACAGCTGGCTTCTTGTGAGTGGTTGACTGAAGTTTGGCTGTTGTGATTGGCTGAGGCTCGGCTACTCATTACAAGAGAGGGTTACAGTCTACTTTACACAACAAGTTAAGTTACAGTTCATTATGTATGAAGAAACCTTTAGGTGGAATCCCTACCTTACAGGAGAGTATTGATTACCAGTTGGAAGCTATGCTGCTCTTAATGGTAACTCTGGACTTGTCCTTCCTATACGTGACTCTGATTTTGACCTTGACACGCAGCTTGCTGCAGAAATCAGCCATGCCACTGCAGACCAGACTAACTGCCCAGCAGACCTGCTGAACCATGAAAAATAACAAATTTGTCTGGTAAGTCACTGAACTTGGAGTGGCTGAATAATCAGCAATAGAGAACTGATCCGTTGCATTAATCCACTGAGATTATTAAGTCGATCCAGCAACTGGATTTTCTTTTGCCGATAAACACAACTAGTAACACAACTGATTCAGCAAAAAATCACAATTCCATGGGTAAGAATTGCTGGCCTAGGTGACTGGTGATAACTCTAGAGATGAAAGTACTGTTAGAAGCTTTTCATTTCAGTAGTGTTAAAACTGTTTTGTGGATGCCCTGGTTTTCAGGAAGAGCTCCAAAGTGTGTCTGAAAAGAAAGGCCAGCATTCTGCTCTACTTCTGCAGGACCACATGTGTTCAATACAGGGCTTTTCAGAAAAAAAAAAAAAAAAAAAAAATTCCATTTTCTAAAAAGGGTCAGCCTGAAAAAACATTGTTATAAAGATTTGAACATCACTAATCTTGTCCAACTGCATTAAGAATTATTACAACAGACCCAGAGAAGTAAGGTGGTTAGTTCAAGTTCATGTAACTGAAAGTGACAAAGCAGAAATATAACTCGCTTCTCTAACCACCTAACTTGCGGTTTTGACTCCTACAACATCCTGAGACTTTCAATATGGAGGATAAGGGTGGCGTCTGCAACCACAAATGGCTGGATAGCACTCCGTAAATCAAGAAATGCCTTAGCATCTGTGGTTATTCAGTTCTTCAACAAGTATTTATTAAACAACTGTCACCATCAAGTAGGTCCTACCTAGGCGTGTTCCTCCCTGAAGGAGCAGGACTCCTAAAGTTATAAAGATACATAGCAGGACAGATGTAGCCTTTTTACAAAGTTCTAAACCTCATTCTCCACTGAGTGTTTATTAAGACAAATAAAAATCCATTTTCCTTCCCCACCTCCTTTATCTGAAAAGAAAATTCAGTCCTTTCTTTAAGTCTGATACTTTACATACGTATTTAGTGTTTTAATATTTAAATTTTTCAAGTTTATTTTTAATACTTAGTGTTTATCTGTACATTATTGAGTAAAAAGAATAGGCACTTCAGCCCCAATACCAAGTCATCATTGTACTGGATTGCCCACAAACTAAAGTCCAGTTTGAATATTGTAAATGAGCCCCATTAGTTTTGCCAACCAAGAACAAGTCAACAGTTTTTGCTTCCAAGTTCAGTACTAATGAGTGCACTGTATTTTTCTCTGTCTTCCACTCTGTAGCAAATAGTGAAGTCTTAGACTATTTTCAGGGAAATAATTTGTACATTGTAAAATCGTGATAAAAATAAAAGCATTTGGTTATTAGATAAGGACATTCCTGTTTCATTGTGAATTCTATATTTGTATTTACCCAAAGTGCATCATTAACAAGTAGTCTTTATTCAGTATTACCTTGTCCATTTCCCTATGCAGGATAAATGAATATGCATATAAATAAAAAGTATTTACAAACAAGTAAATAGCCCCTTGATTACATCAGAATTGTTAATAAAGAGCTTACTATATTTTAGATATAGTTTGAAAAATGTGGTCTCCTCCCTGGTACCAATGAGGATCTCACACATTTTGTACTCAAATAAAAGTGATACAAAATTAAGAACACATATTTCACAGGTGAGAATAATCACATTCCTGCCTTGGAGGAAGAAGGTATAGAAAGAGAGTGATAGCCATTAGATTCAGCTTCAGCTACCATTCGGGGGACCATATGCCAGATACTTTCACTACAGTCATTTAAACCTCCAAGCAGTCTGGATGAGGCAAACATGATTATCACCTCTTTTCCGCAGATAAGGAAACTAAGAATCAAAAATATATATGAGAAAAACTGTTACTTTACTGTAGAAAAACCTTGCAGACACTACCTGTGGTTGGCAGACTAATTCTCCCCTAAGATGTTCATGTCCTAATCCCTAGTCCTGTGATTATATTATGTTACTTGGCAAAGAAGAATTAAGGTTGCTAATCAGATAACCTTAAAATAGGGAGATGATCTTGGATTAGCCAGGTGGGCCCAATATAATCACAAAGGTTCTTAAAGGGGAAGAGGGAAGTGGATGAAGAGATCAATCAGGGAGAGATTTGAAGAGGCTTTGAATCTGGTTTTGAAGATGGAGGTAAATGAGCTAATGAAATGCAGACAGCCTCTAGAAACTAGGAAAGACAAAGAAACAGAGCCCAGAAAAAGGAACACAGCTGTGCTGACACCTTGATTTTAGCCATGTGACACCCATGTTGTACTTCTAATCTATAGAATTATCGGATAATAAATGTGTGTCATTTTAAACCGTTAAACTTGTGGTAATTTGTTACAGCAGAAATAGGGAACAAGTACATCGCCTTTATCAAGTGACAAATTTCACATCACCAGGGATGTCATATTGATGTTACGTGCCACCTGATATGATGCAATGAGGGGGACATCTCTTCTCTGTGGTTTTCTTCCCAAAAACCCATCGTTTCAACCCCAATGGAGGGACATTCTAGAAAATAACTAAAAAGTGTTCTTCAAAACTTTAAAGCTCATGAAAAACCAGGAGAGACTGAGATGCTATCACAAATCTAAAGAGTAAGAAGACAAGACAATTGACTAAGATCAATATTGTATTCTTAATTGGATCTTGGAACTAAAAAGAACAAGAGTGGAATAACTGGTGAAATATGAATAATGTCTCTAGTTTAGTGGATAGTATTGTGGCAAACTTAATTTTTTACTTTTGACAAATGTACTGTGGTTGTGAACACTAGAATAAAACAGAGTGAAGGGAACTTGGGCACTCTGTACTTTGTGACTTTTCTGTAAACCAAAAATTATTCCAAAGTAAAAATTTATTCAAAAATAACTAAAACAAAAGTTTCTAAACCAAATTTTTTCATGAAAGACACATGCCTGAGAGAGTCAACTTTAGATCCAAGTTTTGTAGTCCTAAGTTCTCGTCCCCTGTTTCCTCCCAGTATACTATTCTGTCCCAGGACTTAGAATCTACTCAAGCTGGCAGGGTGCGGTGGCTCACCCCTGTAATCCCATCACTTTGGGAGGCAAAGGCGGGCGGATCACCTGAGGTCAGGAGTTCAAGACCAGTCTGGCCAACATGGTGAAACCCTGTCTCCACTAAAAAAAAAAAAAAAAAAAAAAATTAGCCAGGTGTAGTGGTGTGCACCTGTAACTCCAGCTACTCAGGAGGCTGAGGCAGGGGAATTGCCTGAACCAGAGAGGTGGAGGTTGCAGAGAGCTGAGATCACACCACTGCACTCCAGCCTGGGTGACAGAGTGAGACTCCGTCTCAAAAAAAAAAAATACTCAAGCTGACCTTTCCTGAGCCACCATACCGTTAATTTTATTAAAGTCAAAATTATCTGGAAAAAAGAACAAGATTAAATTACCTGCTTAAAATTAGCAAGTAATAGTACAAAAATAAACAAAAACCAAAAAACATCGAAGTTTGTGGAAGAAGGACAGTCTTTACAACTACCTTTTTTCCCTCAAATTCTCACTTTTTTTTTCTTGCTTAGTTACTTCTGTCTTTGTGGCATTTCGTTTTGGATCAGAAATAACCTATCTGCTGCGCACGGTGGCTCGCACCTGTAATCCCAGCACTTTGGGAGGCTGAGGCGGGCGGATCACGAGCTCAGGAGATCAAGACCATCCTGGCTAACACGGTGAAACCCCGTCTCTACTAAAAATACAAAAGAAATTAAAAAAAATAGCTGGGTGTGGTGGCGGGTGCCTGTAGTCCCAGCTACTCAGGAGGCTGAGGCAGGAGAATGGCGTGAACCTGGGAGGTGGAGCTTGCAGTAAGCCTAGATCACGCCACTGCAGTCCAGCCTGGGTGACAGAGAGTGAGACTCCATCTCAAAAAAAAAAAAAAAAAAAAAAAAGAAAAGAAATAATCTGTTTCTAGAGTTGGTGTCTCAAACTCTAGGTGTCCTGAAGTGAGTGCTATGGCAGAGACATCTTGTTACATTATTGGGGCTAAGTAGAGAACAATGATTATAGGAGTTATAATAATAGCTAGCATTCATTGAATTTCCTGTGATCCAGGCACTGTTCTAAGCCCTTTACATGTAGTTATCTCATTGAACCCACAAAATAACTTTGTAATGTGGAGTTATCTTTATTCATTTCCAAATGAAGAAACTGAGACAAAGGAAAGTGAAGCAAATTATGACATGGCCAATAAGTGACAGAATCAGATTTCAACCCTCACCAATCTGATACTAAGATTGAGCATCTGACTGTAACTATAAAAGCATTTGGGCTGAAAGTACAGCTCAATACATCCTTATTAATAATGATGATATTAGCAGGTAACATTTATTAAGATTTTCCCTTATTTAAACCTCACAGCTATCCCTATAAGGTAAGTACTGCTACAGATCAGGTTCCCTGGGAAGTGAACTTCGAGACAGATATTAGAATGCAGAAAGTTTATTGGGAAGAGCTCTCTGGATTAACATCTGTAATGGAACGGGGGGTTAGCAAGATAGGAAAAAGTTGTACTGTGGTATGATCACAAGTCTCAGCCCTTTCTAGTTGAATGGAGCACCGGAGCTGGGAGAGCACTGCAGAGTTGTGCAAATTGTGGCAAAGTGGCTGGGGGCATATACACCCTCAGTGGTAGTTAGTGGATGTGGGTGGCACCAAGGGAGGGTTGAGGCCTTGCGTGAGGGCAAGGGCAGTCTCCAGAAGGGGATTCATCTGTGAGTCAGCAGCAGCCACCCTGCCAGGCAACTTCGGGATAAGCACTGCAGTTCTGGAGTGTGGGCAGAGTGCTAGGCAGATTTTGAGTGGTATACCACATATTTATGATTCAAAAAACTGAAGACTAAAGAAAAAGCTACATGCCACAAATAAAATAAACGGTCATTGTATTAGTCAATGTTCTCTAGAGAAACAAAGCCATTAGGATGTGTGGATGAATTAGTAAATGATTGATAGGTAGCTAGATAGACTATTGATTTATTATAAGGAATTGGTTTATGCAATTATGGAGGCTAAGAATTTTAGTCTTAGGAGAGCCAATATAATTCCAGTATGAGTGTGAAGGTCTAAAATGCAACAGAGCCAGTGGTGTAAGTTCTGGTCAGAGTCCTAGTTTGAAGGCAAGTGAAGACAGATATCCCAGCTCCCATACAGGCAGACAGAGAGGATTCTTTCTTACTCAGCCTTTCTTGTTCTATTCAGGCCTTCAACAGATTGAATGAGGCCCATCTACACTGAGGAGGACAATCTGCTTTACTCCTTCTATAGATTCAGGTGTTATTCTCATTCAGAAACATCCTCAAAGATATGCTACAATAAGGTTCAACCAAATGTCTGGGTGCCCCATGATCCTGTGAGGTTGACATATAAAGTCCACTGTTACAGTAAGTGACATAAGTGAAGCATGACTTCAAGTCTGTTGGAGTCCATTGTGAATCCTAACCAGTGTGCTAGGCTGTCTCAAAATATGCAAGAGCTACTGGGGACCAAAGGAGAGTTTAGGGAGAGTGTGATGGGAGCAAATACACTGATACAATTGCAAGGGCAGCTTCCTAGTTCACTCCGGGAAGTCAAATGCTCCCTGAGAAGTGACATGATAAGGCAATTATAAATTGAATCATATTTTGATGTAGTTATAGTGACTCTTAACCACCTATTTAAAATGATAATACAAAATATCTTTATTAAGTGAATAAGGCATTAAATTACTTCTAAAAATTTTACATGCAAAAAATATGAAAGATTAAAAAGGGATGTTCAGATGCATTAGTAGTATAAGAATAGAACTCCCAAACCAGCAATCTCTGACATTCTGGTACATTGGGCTTTCTTCAACTGGAACTTACATATGCGTAATTAACCCTGCTCATAGTGGCAAGGAAATATAATTCTGTGTGCAAACATATTTGTGAAAATTGATATGCTCATATATTTTTATATATTTACTCTAGCTCAAATAATTGAATGGTTAATTTAACTATTGTGAATAACACTCCAAAAAATGTTTCACTTTTTTGGCTAATTTAACAGCAATTAAATGAACTGTTAAACTCTTTTTTTCAAAATTATAGAACTCATCTTATAATGCATTTGAAAGCCTCTAACTTCCTGTGTATCAAAGAGTGAAGTTTACTCTTTCCATTTTAGATTTAACAAAAGGAGTTAACTGGGAAGATCTAAAGAGAAGTAATTCCAAACAGAATTTCCATTTTACATGGAAATGTGACAAGAAGAATTAAAAGGAGCAGAATGAGATAATGAAGGGAGAGGTGAAGAAGGACAAGAAGGAAGTGGGAGAGATGGAGGAGCTTGTTTAAGGTTTAATGATAAGAATAGTAAATAACCATGAGGTCATTAGAAATAAAAACAATTTTAGATACTTTGTAATCCACTGCTATTCCAGATTCCTATACCCCTGCAAAACTGCTAACAAGGCCTGCTCTTCCCATAGTTCTACTTTCATCTCGTCTTTAAATATAAAGATGAGAAACTGTCAAATGCTTTTCCAAAATCAAGCTATAATATATCTAGAGTAGAGCATTCCCCAGATTTTCTAGTCAAATAAACACTGCCTAAAAAGGAACTGAGTCTGATATGACATTAGTTTCTAGTAAATTTATTCTATAATCACTGCATTCTTTTCTTAGATTCATAAAGTATCTGTTTATTAATCCATTTAAGAACTTGACCAGAGTTTGTCATACTCACACATCAATTCTATGGCTTGGAGTTTTTCTGGTCTTTGATATTTGCAAGATTTCAACTTTGACACCATGTTAATAATGGTTTGCAAAATATAATTCCCAGTGGTAAACAATCATAAAAGCTATTTTTATATAACTTTTTCACTGTACTGTAATATGAAGATTATTCTCTTTGATGAAAATGACATTAGCCAATAGCAGAACTCCCATCCACAGAATTGTTCAAGCAAACACTAGCCAATTCCATGTAATAAAGTACTACCACTTTCTTTCCTTTTACCACTTAGGATTTTACATTCTTTTCAAGGTAGTGTACATCTACCACACAAATGTAATATATTCATTTATTCAACAAATGGTTATTAAGGAAAGTTTTTGTTTGATTACTGTGAGCTAAATGCCAAATTGAACACCGAGAAGACAAAGAAAAATACAACAAAATATGAGGCTTTAGAGCTGGCACTCTTCTTACCATCACCAAACTCCTTTGAATTAAGTAGAAGACCCATTGTCCTAGTGCATTTTGTGCTGCTGTAGGTGAATACCTGAAACTGGGTAATTTGCAAAGAACAGAAATTTAGTTCTCACAGCTCTAGAGGCTGGGCAGTTCAAGATCAAGATACCAGCAGGTTCAGTGTCCGGTGAGGGCTGCTCTCTGCTTCCATGATGGCCTTTGAATGCTACATTCTCTGGAGGGGCAGTGCACTGTGTTCTCACATGGCAGTAGGTTGAGGGGCAAAAAGCCCTTTTATCATGGCATTAATCCATCATGAGGGAAGAGTCTCGTGACCTAAACATCTCCCAAAAGGCCCCACCTGCCCACACTGTTGCATTGGAAATTACGTTTTCAACGTAAGAATTTAGGGGGACACATTGAGATCGTAACACCCATTAAACACAAATGTTTCCTAAAAATGTATTTTTAAGTTAAATTAATCAGAACGAAATTATGGTGACCAAGGATCAGATATTTTACAACAGTGTTTCTCAGAGCCTTTTAACATGCTGATATGCATTGTGAATATGTCAGAGCAGAAAAGAATATATAATGCTTGCCAAACTTACATGGCCTTAGAATCCCCCTTTCCTCCATGAGACTTATTAAAAGGGTAGGATTTTGCAGAAAGAATTGTTTCCAATATGGCTGGGAAATGATGGGAATAAGGAGAAATGTGTCTTTAGCACTACCCTGTCTCTTATTCTGTCATCATCACAGTGGAACTCAAAGGTAATTCCAAGGCAAACAGTGAATAAGTGAATGAGTGAACAATATAGACCATATGCAAGAGGGAACCGACTTTACATAAAGATCTTATAGAAGAAATAGAAATATGTTTTTTATACTTATATGGGTAGCTTAGAATGTACCCTATACATATGTACAGTGATTCTCAGACTCAGGAGTGCCTATATACAAACTGGATGGAGAAATTTTGCATCTATATGACCTAATTTTTCCATTGCTCAGACGGCTCTTTTTCTTTTATAAAATCCTTTTGAACTCTTCAAACAAAGCTCAATGCCATTCCTTAAAGCAATGATTCTCAAACTTTAATCTACAGATCATCTATATCAAAACTCTTGGGATGCTCATTAAAAATTGTGAATTTCTTAACCCTACAAAAATGGTACCCTAAAATATGCATTTTTTAAAAAGGATGGTTTTAGTGATTCATATGCACAATAGAACTAGAGAAGCATGGAATTAGAATTCAATCTCTCCTACTCTTTTTCCCTTATTTTAAGAAACATCTTCCTATAGCTCATCACTTTGAATCTCCAGGGCAATAGGATAGAGTGTCACTATAGGTAACAGGAATCCACAGGTGACTCAGAAACACTATTGTGTCAAAAATGGTAACCTCATTAAAATTCAAACCTTTTAATGGGGTACAATAATAAGAAAAAACAAAGATAGCTAGTTTAGGATTAATTTCCGTCTCATTATTGCACATTGGGAAAGCTCAGAAGTCAGAGGAAAGCAGATAATGAGCCTGAAGATAACGAGATAATATATTTCTAGGCACCTTTAATACATATTTATTTCATAAAAAGTTGAAATCAGGATATGGAGTAAAGGGTTCTGGGAAGATGGCCACTTGAGCTCACATCCCCAGCCCCATCCTCCTGAGCTCCTTCTTAAAGAGGTTTAACAAATAAATTAATCTTGCTGGTAAATACTCCAGAGAAAAGCACAGTTAGGTATTTGATTTTGGTAACGCCTGGGAGACAATCAGTAGACCAACAGACTTGGGGTTAAGGCTACTGAGAGTTTTGGTGGCAGACACTGATGGAATCTCTGTTGTGGAGTGGAAACGTGGTTTTCACACTTTGCTTTTCTCTGGGAGTACCCTATTTAATAAGCAAAATCTTGAAGAAGGTGTACTCATAAACTGACTTATTTGTGACCCAATGGTCAAGAAGAGCCATTTCTCTTCTGCTTGGTACTAAAGAGGGCTAACCTGAGAGGAGATTTTCCCTATTGCGCAGTAGAATGTTCTGTTTGTCCTACCTGACCAACCTACAGAAAGCTCTCCAGGACCCCACAGCCTGAAAGGTTCCAAAACCTATCTGTGCTATGCTGAGATTAATTATACCTACAGGCAGGCAAAGAAAAATCACAAACCATTGATGTAAACACCATAAACACATTAACTAGAAGAAAAAATATTCCACGTAAACAATGAAGGACTAGTATCTAAAAATATAAAGAACATTTACAAAACAAGAAGAAAAAGTTAAACCCAAAGAAAAAGTTAATACAAAATGTGGGGAAAGATTATAGAGAAGCAATACAGAAACACTCACGTAAGAAAAATCCATGCACATATCTATAAAGAGACATGTACAGGAATATGTATTTCAGAATTACAGAAAAAATTTAAACAGCCTGTTTATAAATTGCTATTTATTCATGTAGCTCAATACTGAATTAAAATGAATGAAATACTGACACATGAATCAACATGGATAAATCTCAAAAACCTAATATTATATGAAAAAAGCAAGGATATGGATTATAAATATACAATAATACTATGCACACAAATTTTTTAAACTATAAAATACTACATTTTTATTATGTATACATAACATACATAATATACAGACAGATTAAACCCATATAGGAATAACAAACAACAAATTGAAGATAACAATTACTTCTCTCAAAAGGGGAAGAAAATAACTTAGTGTCACTACTGAATCTCTAATGTTTTACTTCTAAACAAGCCAAAGCAGGAGGAAGAAAATAAAGCAAAATTATATGTTCAAAATTTTACTAGTTTTTTCTATATTTCTATAGGCTTTAAATGTTGTATTTGATGTAAGAAGGCTATTAGTAAGACCTCAGCATAGCTGAGTACCAACTCGAGTTTTCAATTTGGAAAAAAATTACCAAATCCAAATTATAATAAATGAAAAAGATACATCTAGACACAACTTATGAAATAACTGAACTCTAAAGATAAAGCTGATTTTACAGGCTTCAGACACAAAGAACTAAAAACAAACTCTTAGCAAAGATATAAATCTTACATGGGGGGAGGAGCCAAGATGGCCGAATAGGAACAGCTCCAGTCTACAGCTCCCAGCGTGAGCGACGCAGAAGACGGGTGATTTCTGCATTTCCATCTGAGGTACCATGTTCATCTCACTAGGGAGTGCCAGACAGTGGGCGCAGGTCAGTGGGTGAGTGCACCGTGTGCCAGCCGAAGCAGGGGCGAGGCATTGCCTCACTCGGGAAGCCCAAGGGGTCAGGGAGTTCCCTTTCCAGGGGTGACAGACGGCACCTGGAAAATCGGGCCACTCCCACCCGAATACTGTGCTTTTCCGACGGGCTTAGGAAACGGTGCCCCAGGAGATTATAGCCCACACCTGGCTCAGAGGGTCCTATGCCCACGGAGTCTCGCTGATTGCTAGCACAGCAGTCTGAGATCAAACAGCAAGTCGGCAGCGAGGCTGGGGGAGGGGCGCCCGCCATTGCCCAGGCTCGCTTAGGTAAACAAAGCAGCCTGGAAGCTTGAACTGGGTGGAGCCCACCACAGCTCAAGGAGGCCTGCCTGCCTCTGTAGGCTCCACCTCTGGGGGCAGGGCACAGACAAACAAAAAAACAGCAGTAACCTCTGCAGACTTAAATGTCCCTGTCTGACAGCTTTGAGGAGAGCAGTGGTTCTCCCAGCACGCAGCTGGAGATCTGAGAACGGGCTGACTGCCTCCTCAAGTGGGTCCCTGACCCCTGACCCCCCGAGCAGCCTAACTGGGAGGCACCCCCCAGCAGGGGCAGACTGACACCTCACACGGCCGTCCAGGTACTCCAACAGACCTGCAGCTGAGGGTCCTGTCTGTTAGAAGGAAAACTAACAGAAAGGACATCCACACAAAAAACCCATCTATACATCACCATCATCAAAGACCAAAAGTAGATAAAACCACAAAGATGGGGAAAACACAGAGCAGAAAAACTGGAAACTCTAAAAAGCAGAGTACCTCTCCTCCTCCAAAGGAACGCAGTTCCTCACCAGCAACGGAACAAAGCTGGATGGAGAATGACTTTGATGAGCTGAGAGAAGAAGGCTTCAGACGATCAAATTACTCCGAGCTACGGGAAGATATTCAAACCAAAGGCAAAGAAGTTGAAAACTTTGAAAAAAATTTAGAAGAATGTATAACTACAATAACCAATACAGAAGTGCTTAAAGGAGCTGATGGAGCTGAAAACCAAGGCTCGAGAACTACGTGAAGAATGCAGCAGCCTCAGGAGCCGATGCGATCAAATGGAAGAAAGGGTATCAGCCCTGGAAGATGAAATGAATGAAATGAAGCGAGAAGGGAAGTTTAGAGAAAAAAGAATAAAAAGAAATGAGCAAAGCCTCCAAGAACTGTGGGACTATCTGAAAAGACCAAATCTACGTCTGATTGGTGTACCTGAAAGTGACGGGGAGAATGGAACCAAGTTGGAAAACACTCTGCAGGATATTATCCAGGAGAACTTCCCCAATCTAGCAAGGCAGGCCAACATTCAGATTCAGGAAATACAGAGAATGCCACAAAGATACTCCTCGAGAAGAGCAACTCCAAGACACATAATTGTCAGATTCACCAAAGTTGAAATGAAGGAAAAAATGTTAAGGACAGCCAGAGAAAAAGGTCGGGTTACCCTCAAAGGGAAGCCCATCAGACTAACAGCGGATCTCTCGGCAGAAACCCTACAAGCCAGAAGAGAGTGGGGGCCAATATTCAACATTCTTGAAGAAAAGAATTTTCAACCCAGAATTTCATATCCTGCCAAACTAAGCTTCATAAGTGAAGGAGAAATAAAATACTTTACAGACAAGCAAATGCTGAGAGATTTTGTCACCACCAGGCCTGCCCTAAAAGAGCTCCTGAAGGAAGCACTAAACATGGAAAGGCACAACCGGTACCAGCCACTGCAAAATCATACCGAAATGTAAAGACCATCGAGACTAGGAAGAGACTGCATCAACTAACGAGCAAAATAACCAGCTAACATCATAATGACAGGATCAGATTCACACATAACAATATTAACTTTAAATGTAAATGGACTAAATGCTCCAATTAAAAGACACAGACTGGCAAATTGGATAAAGACTCAAGACCCATCAGTGTGCTGTATTCAGGAAACCCATCTCACGTGCAGAGACACACATAGGCTCAAAATAAAAGGATGGAGGAAGATCTACCAAGCAAATGGAAAACAAAAAAAGGCAGGGGTTGCAATCCTAGTCTCTGATAAAACAGACTTTAAACCAACAAAGATCAAAAGAGACAAAGAAGGCCATTACATAATGGTAAAGGGATTAATTCAACAAGAAGAGCTAACTCTCCTAAATATATATGCACCCAATACAGGAGCACCCAGATTCATAAAGCAAGTCCTGAGTGACCTACAAAGCGACTTAGACTCCCACACATTAATAATGGGAGACTTTAACACCCCACTGTCAACATTAGACAGATCAACGAGACAGAAAATCAACAAGGATACCCAGGAATTGAACTCAGCTCTGCACCAAGCAGACCTAATAGACATCTACAGAACTCTCCACCCCAAATCAACAGAATATACATTTTTTTCAGCACCACACCACACCTATTCCAAAATTGACCATATACTTGGAAGTAAAGCTCTCCTCAATAAATGTAAAAGAACAGAAATTATAACAAACTATCTCTCAGATCACAGTGCAATCAAGCTAGAACTCAGGATTAAGAATCTCACTCAAAACCGCTCAACTACGTGGAAACTGAACAACCTGCTCCTGAATGACTACTGGGTACATAACGAAATGAAGGCAGAAATAAAGATATTCTTTGAAACCAACGAGAACCAAGACACAACATACCAGAATCTCTGGGATGCATTCAAAGCAGTGTGTAGAGGGAAATTTATAGCACTAAATACCCACAAGAGAAAGCAGGAAAGATCCAAAATTGACACCCTAACATCACAATTAAAAGAACTAGAAAAGCAAGAGCAAACACATTCAAAAGCTAGCAGAAGGCAAGAAATAACTAAAATCAGAGCAGAACTGAAGGAAATAGAGACACAAAAAACCCTTCAAAACATAAATGAATTCAGGAGCTGGTTTTTTGAAAGGATCAACAAAATTGATAGACCGCTAGCAAGATTAATACAGAAAAAAAGAGAGAAGAATCAAATAGACGCAATAAAAAATGATAAAGGGGATATCACCACCGATCCCACAGAAATACAAACTACCATCAGAGAATATTACAAACACCTCTATGCAAATAAACTAGAAAATCTAGAAGAAATGGATAAATTCCTCAACACATACACCCTCCCAAGACTAAACCAGGAAGAAGTTGAATCTCTGAATAGACCAATAACAGGCTCTGAAATTGTGGCAATAATCAATAGCTTAGCAACCAAAAAAAGTCCAGGACCAGATGGATTCACAGCCGAATTCTACCAGAGGTACAAGGAGGAACTGGTACCATTCCTTCTGAAACTATTCCAATCAATAGAAAAAGAGGGAATCCTCCCTAACTCATTTTATGAGGCCAGCATCATCCTGATACCAAAGCCTAGCAGAGACACAACAAAGAAAGAGAATTTTAGACCAATATACTTGATGAACATTGATGCAAAAATCCTCAATAAAATACTGGCAAACAGAATCCAGCAGCACATCAAAAAGCTTATCCACCATGATCAAGTGGGCTTCATCCCTGGGATGCAAGGCTGGTTCAATATACGCAAATCAATAAATGTAATCCAGCATATAAACAGAACCAAAGACAAAAACCACATGATTATCTCAATAGATGCAGAAAAGGCCTTTGACAAAATTCAACAACCCTTCATGCTAAAAACTCTCAATAAATTAGGTATTGATGGGACGTATCTCAAAATAATAAGAGCTATCTATGACAAACCCACAGCCAATATCATACTGAATGGGCAAAAACTGGAAGCATTCCCTTTGAAAACTGGCACAAGACAGGGAGGCCCTCTCTCACCACTTCTATTTAACATAGTGTTGGAAGTTCTGGCCAGGGCAATTAGGCAGGAGAAGGAAATAAAGGATGCTCAATTAGGAAAAGAGGAAGTCAAATTGTCCCTGTTTGCAGATGACATGATTGTATATCTAGAAAACCCCATTGTCTTAGCCCAAAATCTCCTTAAGCTGATAAGCAACTTCAGCAAAGTCTCAGGATACAAAATCAGTGTACAAAAATCACAAGCATTCTTATACATCAATAACAGACAAACAGAGAGCTAAATCATGAGTGAACTCCCATTCACAATTGCTTCAAAGAGAATAAAATACCTAGGAATCCAACTTACAAGGGATGTGAAGGACCTCTTCAAGGAGAACTACAAACCACTGCTCAAGGAAATAAAAGAGGATACAAACAAATGGAAGAACATTCCATGCTCATGGGTAGGAAGAATCAATATCGTGAAAATGGCCATCCTTCCCAAGGTAATTTACAGATTCAATGCCATCCCCATCAAGCTACCAATGACTTTCTTCACAGAATTGGAAAAAACTACTTTAAAGTTCATATGGAACCAAAAAAGAGCCCGCATCACCAAGTCAATCCTAAGCCAAAAGAACAAAGCTGGAGGCATCACACTACCTGACTTCAAACTATACTACAAGGCTACAGTAACCAAAACAGCATGGTACTGGTACCAAAACAGAGATATAGATCAATGGAACAGAACAGAGCCCTCAGAAATAATGCCACATATCTACAACCATCTGATCTTTGACAAACCTGACAAAAACAAGAAATGGGGAAAGGATTCCCTATTTAATAAATGGTGCTGGGAAAACTGGCTAGCCATATGTAGAAAGCTGAAACTGGATCCCTTCCTTACACCTTATACAAAAATCAATTCAAGATGGATTAAAGACTTAAATGTTAGACCTAAAACCATAAAAACCCTAGAAGAAAACCTAGGCATTACCATTCAGGACATAGGCATGGGCAAGGACTTCATGTCTAAAACACCAAAAGCAATGGCAACAAAAGCCAAAATTGACAAATGGGATCTAATTAAACTAAAGAGCTTCTGCACAGCAAAAGAAACTACCATCAGAGGGAACAGGCAACCTACAAAATGGGAGAAAATTTTCGCAGCCTACTCATCTGACAAAGGGCTAATATCCAGAATCTACAATGAACTCCAACAAATTTACAAGAAAAAAGCAAACAACCCCATCAAAAAGTGGGCGAAGGACATGAACAGACACTTCTCAAAAGAAGACATTTATGCAGCCAAAAAACACATGAAAAAATGCTCACCATCACTGGCCATCAGAGAAATGCAAATCAAAACCACAATGAGATACCATCTCACACCAGTTAGAATGGCAATCATTAAAAAGTCAGGAAACAACAGGTGCTGGAGAGGATGTGGAGAAATAGGAACACTTTTACACTGTTGGTGGGACTGTAAACTAGTTCAACCCTTGTGGAAGTCAGTGTGGCGATTCCTCAGGGATCTAGAACTAGAAATTCCATTCGACCCAGCCATCCCATTGCTGGGTATATACCCAAAGGACTATAAATCATGCTGCTATAAAGACACATGCACACGTATGTTTATTGCGGCATTATTCACAATAGCAAAGACTTGGAACCAACCCAAATGTCCAACAATGATAGACTGGATTAAGAAAATGTGGCACATATACACCATGGAATACTATGCAGCCATAAAAAATGATGAGTTCATGTCCTTTGTAGGGACATGGATGAAATTGGAAATCGTCATTCTCAGTAAACTATCGCAAGAACAAAAAACCAAACACCGCATGTTCTCACTCATAGGTGGGAATTGAACAATGAGAACACATGGACACAGGAAGGGGAACATCACACTTCGGGGACTGTTGTGGGGTGGGGGGGAGGGGGGAGGGATAGCATTGGGAGATATACCTAATGCTAGATGACGAGTTAGTGGGTGCAGCGCACCAGCATGGCACATGTATACATATGTAACTTACCTGCACATTGCGCACATGTACCATAAAACCTAAAGTATAATAATAATAATAAAAAAAATTAAATTAAAAAAAAAAAACTCTTACATAAAAGCAAAATAAAGAGATATGTTAAAACTACAAATTAGCATACATTATTGTGTATATACAATATTCATACAAAAAGCACTCTCCCTACAGATACCTGATAATGCAATTAAAATTTTAAAATAAGGTTAATTATAATAATGTTTCGTAAGTGTTTCTTGCTCCATAGTCATGATCAATTTCTTTTTCTAAATATTAAATAACTATATTCTAGCAACATGCTTTAGAAGTTTTTGTTTAGAAGAAATTTCAGATGTATTTGTCTATAGTTTCTATATTATAGATGTATGTGTTTTGGCATGGCTCCAAGACTTCACATTAAGTTGGTAATTATTGAAGTGATTCTGTTATCACATGTTCTAGTTTTTCCAGTACACAAAGTTAAACAGTGTCTAGGCCTGAGACAGGAACGCAGTGAGAGCTGCTAAATGGCTTCATAATTACTCCTTGGCAAACTTGAGTTTCAATTTAACCTTAAGCAAGTAAATATCAAATTATAACTTCATATCTTTTTTTTTTTTTTTTTTTTTTTTTGAGACAGAGTCTCCCTTTGTTTCCCAGGCTGGAGTGAAGTGATGCCATCTCTGCTCACTGCAACCTCCACCTCCCCGGTTCAAGCGAGTCTCCCGCCTCAGCCTCTCCAGCAGCTGGGATTACAGGCGCCTGCCACAGCGACTGGCTAATTTTTGTATTTGCAGTATAGATGGGGTTTCACCATGTTGGCCAGGCTGGTCTCAAACTCCTGACCTCAAGTGATCCGCCCACCTCGGCCTCTCAAAGTGCTGGGATTATAGGTGTGAGCCACGGCGCCTGGCAAATTATATCATTTGAAGACTGTTTTCTATGAAGAAAAAGATGACAGGAAAAAAAAAATTCAAATGGGTCTGCCTTTTCTGCTGTGGTTAACTTTATCCCGTCATCTCCAAACAGCGATGTTACTCTTATTTTTCTTATTACTATAAAGATAGAGGCTTTACAATTCTTATTATCATAAGGATAACTATTTCTAATGTTTCAGAATTTTTTTAAAACCTCAGCTCATTTCCCATCCTTGCTTCCCAGATCTCATTTTTATCAGTAGTACAACTTTTACCTATTCACCCTAAGATTTATACCTCTGTTCATATTTTTTAAATATGCTATAAAATCTAAAGACAAAGGAGGAAAAGGTTGTGTTCTATTTTCTCAATAATCACTGTATTTTTTATAAAAAGTCAAATAAAGGGCTGGGTGCAGTGGCTCATGCCTGTAATCCCAGCACTTTGGGAGGCCGAGGTGGGTGGATTATGAGGTCAGGAGATCGAGACCATCCTGGCTAACACGGTGAAACCCCGTCTCTACTAAAAATACAAAAAATTAGCAGGGCGTGGTGGCGGGCGCCTGTAGTCCCAGCTACTCGGGAGGCTGAGGCAGGAGAATGGCGTGAACCCGGGAGGCGGAGCTTGCAGTGAGCGGAGATTGAGCCACTGCACTCCAGCCTGGGCAACAGAGAGAGACTCTGTCTCAAAAAAAAAAAAAAAAAAGTCAAATAAAGCTGTTTTTTAGGTCAAAAAAGAAAAAAAGACATTCTGACATGCAGGAAATAATGTATATACCGTCTGTAATTATTCATAACTCTTGAGGAAAATACTAGACATGCTCCTACCAAATGACAAATTAATAAGAACAAAGTTTCAGAATAAGACAAATTAAATGAAAAAGTGGAGAGCAATGTGTATATATATATGTGGGTGTGTATATAGCAATGTGTAATGTGTGTATGTATATACACACACACATATATATACACACACATATATACACACATATATGTGTATGTATACAATATATATTTAAATTTGAGTATATATATAAACCCGTGTGACTGCGAATTATAACAAAAGTATTAAATAAAGATTCTCAAAGACTTTTCATAGTTCAAAAATAAAAATTCCTTAAACCTAGGAATCGTGGTCGCATTAAATAAATGCATCCCAAACGTCTTCCTCAGTAGAGATTTTGGTCATGTAAAATGTCCTGTGCAGGCTAGTAATTATTTAATGTTGCTCAGATGGTGGATATATATTTACATATATGGTTACAATGGGAATGTAACTAGTAATAGAATGTGCAATACAATAGTATTTCTAAGTTAAAATAGGGAGAAAAGGAGGAACAGAAAGAAACTTAGTCAAGTCAGCATAGGAAAAAAAAGTTGGAAATGAAGGGAATAAAAGAAAATTCACTCAATAATCAGCTTAAAATATAATAAAAATATTTTAAGTATTATTTATCACAGTAAGTATGAAGAGTTGAATTTATTTAGGCAATGGCAAATACTATAAGATTGAATAAAATAAGGAACTCTAGCAGCATTCATTTAGAATTCTCACATGTAAAGCAATATATCAAAGACCAGTTGAAAACAAGAAAATGAACAAATTATAGAAGTACAAACAAAAGGAAAATGGAGTGCAATATTAACATCAGGTAGAGAGCAATTCAAGGTCAAAGACAGGAAAAGAGACTCATCATATCTAATGGTTATTTCATACTTACTATTTAGGTTGAACCACATAAAATTGTCATTTTTAGGTCAAAAGTAGTGAAATATTGGCAACTTCAAGAATGTCAAAATAAAGTTATTAAAGTCTTTAAAAATTAAATCAAACCCATCACCGAATTATAATTCTAGTAAAGCAAGCATTATTCAACATTGGGCAATGTTTAACATTATTAGAAAAAAGAAAAGATTTTTAAAAACCATAAGATTATATTAATAGATGCCAAAATACATTTGCTAAAACTTATTATTAACCATTTCTAACAAAACCTCTAAGAAAAATAAGACTAAGCAAAAACTATAAAAATTAATATTAAATATTTTTATACTATGAAATGATAAAGACAATCCAAAGAAAATCAGAAATAATATGAATATGATTATTACCACTGTATTCATTCACCTTGCTTTTAATAAAATAAGGGCAGGATTTCTTTTTAAATAAGCATAAATATATGAAATTGAGAAAAAACCAGTATTTTTATTTCCCAATTATATGATTAGCTTTGGAAAAAAAATCCAGCCAATTCTTCTGAAAAATTTTAGACTTAATAGAAGAGATTAGCACTATAGGTGAATAACTCAATAGCTTTTAAAAATATTCTTATTAGGCAGTTAAAAATGGAAATAGGGAAGAAAACCACAATAACTGTTGACTGTCAACTGGCCAACCAGTGTGTTAAAATAATTTTCATCAAGTAAAGCCAAGTTAATTGTTTACTGCATTAAGGGAGACCACAACCTCCATAGACTCTTAGTAGAATCATCATATAATAGTTTAGGATTGATGGAAAAAGCAAAATGACAGTTTTGAAGCAAATCGTAAAGAGTAAAACCCAACTAAGTAAATTAATTTTTCTGAAAAGAAGGCTGTTTATCCTAATGAGACCAAGTTGCATAGAATTTGAACAGATGAAATTTCTGGAAATCTCTGAAACAAATAACATAATTGTTCTCAATGTTATTATCTTGAGCAAAAATTTCCTGGAATAATAATATTCTGTTAATGCAGATGATCAAATAGTAAAGTCACCTTAATAGACAGTCTTAGTCTTAATCCTATTAATCTATGGCTGTTAGTAGGTGGTCCTGTATCTGATGCAGAATCTGTTGTTCTCTATCTCATGACCAAAATTATAAAATCCATTAAGACTAAATGTAAGAAGTTAGATATAATACATATAAAAACTTGTAAAAATAGAATATAAAACAGATTTGAATGGGAAACTTAGAATAACTGAAATGTGTTTTTTCTAACTATTACATAAATTTCATGCAATTTTAATCAAAATCCTTAGAGAAATTCCAGGGAAAGGAGTTTCTAAAAACTGATTTTACATTTGTTATAAGAAAGTATATTTGAAAAATTGCTTTAAAATTTTGAAAAAAAATAAGGTATAATTAATTAACTCTACAATATGGTAACATTTATTATAAATCTTTATTCAAAGCTATATGGAATTAATCCAAGAATAAATAGCTAAATTAGTGAACATACTAGAGATTATAGAAACAGATTTTAGAGAAATAGACTTATCTGGGAAGTTAATGTATTATATATTTGGCATTTTAATAAGTACTAAAAAGATCTTTAATTTGTTGTATAGTTTTATGTAATTGCCATCCACCCAAAAATAAAATACATGAGTCACTTCTTCACAATATAAACAAACATAAATTCTAAATTAAATAAAGTTCTAAATGATAAAAAAAAGTTAATTGTAAAATTTTTTAAAAAGTTAAGAAAATATTTGCCTAACATTAAGATGAATATAAACTTTTGCCAGGCAGAAAAACAAAAACTGAAAGACATGAAAATTATACATTTGACTGTTTTAAAAAATCATGTAAAAAACACAAGTATCAAAGTCAAAGGCAAGAAATAGACTAAAAGAAAATTGTTTTAACAATATGAAAATAAAAATATTAATATTTATGATAAGATGAGGACAAGACAAATCATCCAACAGAAAAACAGACACAGAATATAAGCAGGTCTTTCGAAAAACAGAAATGGAAAATAGACAATAAATGTAAAAGAATGCTTATCGTAGCTAGTTGTCAAAGAAATGCAGTGATGTGCCATTTTGCACACATCAAATTTGCACAGGCGGAAAGAAAACACCTAATAGGCTACATATGGAAATAAGTACTCACATTCTGTGGGTAAGATTATATATTGCCACAGCTTCCTCAGTCTACTAAAATTAAAAAGACACACATTTTGAGCCAGCAAATCTTGTTTTGAGGATTCATCACACAGATATAAATGTACCAGGTTACAAGTAATTTGTAGCTGTATTTATAGTAATAATTAAGCATAATATATATTTATATAAAATAAATTAGATATAATTTAATCATCTTTATTTACATCTTATTTTTATTTACTGTGGTTTCCTTACCAGTTTAAAAAATAGGGACATAAACAGAACAGTCATCAAATGGTGAATAGTTGTCATGATTTTAACTCTTTCTATAATCATTTAAAGTTTATCATTTTTCAAGACAGAAATTTAAAAACAATTATACTAAGCTAAATTTCAAGACAATTATACAACACTTTTACTTCATATTCAATTTATCCTAGAATTTATCTACAACTACTTTTCACTTGTGAGGTATTCTTTTCTTAAATTGTACAATTGCTAAATTATGTGAGTATTGTAACAAATTAGCAGACATTAGGAAGAAACAGCATAAGTATTCCTTTTTCAACCTAAAATTCCATATATTCAAAGTGTAGCATTAACTTCTCACCAAATTGCCTCTTTTTCCAAATATTTATGTGAATCTTCTTAACCAAACTCGAAAAAAAAATCGTCTTCAATTCTTCACTCTATCTGTATGCACTGTTTCTAGGCCCTACCACTTATCAGTTGAACAATGTTTTGTATTTATCTCTTCCATTTCATTCTAACAGTCGTTATTGTTGTCAAAATATTTATCATCTTACACCTAAATAAATGACATAATTTAAAACCAATCTCCTTATAGCTATTCTCTGTCTTGGCATCCCCTCTGCCCAAGTTCTTTTTCAAACTACTACTCTGCTCTCCTTCCAAGTGCCTATCATCATTGCTTAATATGACAAATACCAACAACTCATTTTGCCCGGCTTTTAAGTTCTTCTGTGTCATACATTCCTTCTCCCTTAATAGTCTCGGTCTTTACAATAGTGGCCTTCCACATTCATCCAGAATAGCATCAAGATCAAAGCATGCACAATGACAAACTGTGGTTGCCCCAATCATGCTAGAAATTTAATAACCTCATAAAATAGTAGACTGTGACTTTTATCCAGAGCAGAAACCGGGTGCACTTTCAGAGAAGGGCAGAAAAAGACTCTTTTCTATTGTCCCAAGCAACTTAGCTCCATCTCAAACTTAGAGTCCCACTCCCACAAACAAGCCCTGACACCTACCAAATCTATCCTCTGAAGAACTAAGTTTAAGGATCATTCATAGCAACTCCAGTTCTTATTAAAGTACTCTTCTGGGAACATAGAGTATTCATTCTCCCCGAAAGAGTCTAGAAAAAAACAGTTTTCTCCATCTTTTTGTATTTCAATGGTGTTTTTCCTCCTGAGTGTTGTTTCAACTCCACTTAGGCAAAGGTCCCCAGGATGACTGCCTGTTTGTCCTACTGCTTAAACTGCCCTTACACACAGTTCTTTATCACTACATACTTCTGCTCTCCCACATATAGAAGGTTTCCCTCTTTCCTGTCTGCCTACAGAAATAAAATTTACTCAGAAGTACTGACTTGAATTTCACTCTGGCTTAAAGCCTTTTCTAACTAAATCAGAATATATATTTTCCCTTTGGCAAATTATTGTTCTGTTACTGTCTTATCTCTGCTAGTTTTGTCTCCTGGAAGGAATTTCAAGTTACCAGTGATCAGGCACCCCATGTTTTATTTATTTCTTTTGTATCTCTCTAATCACATAGCACATACACAGTGACCAGTACATACCTGTTTATCAGTTGAATACTGAAAGCCCTAACAATTGATTTAACAGATCAATGTAAAAACATACTTATAACCAAGAGTAAGTTGAATTGCTAACTGATTATTTTTTGTTATTTTCAATCATCTCTTGCAATATCACAAAAAGTCCTCACCAAAGAGTGTATAAATCAAGAAAAATCTGTTCACCATTTACCCAATATATTTGACAGTATCACAGGGTTTTGGAATTTTTATTTTTTGGAATTTTCTCCCCCAAAGATTGTACCTGCAAACACCAAAAACCAATCACCGTGTTTCAATTACAATAAAATGCTACACCATGGGGAAATGCAGGAGTCCAAGAAATACTCAGAAAGAAGAGAAACAAGACAAAGTTTCTGTGGACCAAAATTAAGGCTGTTGAGGCAGAAAAAAATTGATAAAAGTTTAGCCAAATGTGAAGATTGAACCAGGAAGACACACCAACAAAATTAAGCATGTTCCAAAGTCTGTTACAAGTTGAAATGTTTTTATAAGAAAGTTTAGGAAAAGGAAGGGGGACTCCTCATACCAAAGTTGTCCTTTTTTATTGGAGGGCACAATACAGAGGTGACAGTCATTGGCTACAGATGACAACACACGGGCTAAAATGTTTCACATGCAAGATAATCAGCAAAACTTTATGATTCAGAAAAAAACCAGTGTCTTATTCAGTGTCAATAGGTTACGTATTCGCCAGTATAACAGTTTGAGGGACTCACAATAAGATTTTTTACTCAGGAACAGGATGTCAGCTATTAATCACAAGACCATCCGCGTGTGGTTAATTTGGAAACCTGCCAAATGTGATCTGTAGGTTATCATGTCTATTAAGATGCTCTCTGGTGTTTTCTGTGTTTTCCAGTGTGAATCGTAATCACAAAAGACACAATCCTGAATGCCATAATCCCGAGTCTTGAAATTCTAAAAAATCAAAATCCCTAAAGTCTAAAATTTCTAAAGTCTAAAATCCTGAAAATCACAATCACAGTATAGTGGCATCATATTAGGTGGAACTATTGCCTTGTTATAGTCTGTATTAGGATGTTAAGCATGGTTTGAGGAGATGGGTATGGGAGCTAAATTGAAAAGGGGTGGCTTTGTGGACTTAATTTTAGGTGTCAATTGGACTGGGTTAAAGGATACCTCAAAATCTGATAAAGCATTATTTTGGGTGTGTCTGTGAGAGTGTTTCCAGAGATTAGTATGTGAGTCTGAGTGGAATGTGTGAGGAAGATCTGTCCTCAATGTTAGAGGGACGGTATCATCCAGTCCACCGGGTCCTGGAAAGAACAAACACAGAAGGTGAGTTTGACCCTCTCTGAGAGCCAGGACAGACTTTTTTCTGCTGCTTTGGACATCAGAACTCCAAGCTCACAAGGCTTTGGCCTCCAAAACTTACACCAGTAGCTGCCCCAGATTCCAAGACTTTAGGCCTGAGCCACACTCCTGGCATCCCCAGAGTCTCCAGCTTGAAGTTGGCTTGTCGTGGGCTTAACATACTGTAGCTACCATAATTGTGTGAACAAATTCCCCTAATAAGTCTTATCCCATATATTTATGTGTGTGTGTCCTATTGGTTCTGTCTCTCTGGGGAACCCTATCTAATACAGATTTGGTATTGGGGAAGCTGAATATCATTCCTGATTGTATTTCTTACAACACAATGGAGAGATTTGTGAAATTGTTCCCTTGCAAAAAGGCTATGATAAGTGTACAAGGCTATTTAACAGTGAAAGACAAAAGTTTAAAAGATAATTATTATTGGTGCTGGGAAGGCAGAAAATTGCTTACTTGTGACAGCCAAGCAATAACCAGACTTTCATAGGGTGTGTTAGTCAGGGTTCTCTAGAGGGACAAAACTATATATACAAAGGGGAGTTTATTAAGTATTAACTTACATGATCACAAGGTCCCACAATAGGCTGTCTGCAGGCTGAGGAGCAAGGAGAGCCAGGCTGACTCCCAAAACTGAAGAACTTGGAGCCCGATGTTCAAAGGCAGGAAGCATTCAGCACAGGAGAAAGATGTAGGGTGGGAGCCTAGGCCATTCTCTCCTTTTCACATTTCTCTGTCTGCTTTATATTCGCTGGCAGCTGATTAGATTGTGCCCACCAGATTAAAGGTGGATCTGCCTTCCCCAGCCCACTGACTCAAATGTGAATCTCTTTTGGCAATGCCCTCAGAGACACACCCAGGATCAATACTTTGTATCCTTCAATCCAATCAAGTTGACCCTCAGTATTAACCATCACACAGGGACAGCATATACTTACAAAATTGGTAAGCCAGAACCACCCTCCAAATACAAGTGCAGCTAGTTTTTTGAAGATCACCGAAGTTAAAAGTGAGGAGAAATATACAAGAAATCTTCCCCTGACAAATTATTCAATCATATTCAACTTCTGCCCCAACACGCATAGTGTCATGCTTGCCCACAAAAATGCCCTTCTTTGGAGAAGAAAAACAATTTAACAAACCAGCAATTTGCTTTCTCCAGTGTTATAAAACACATTAAATAGTGAAGTATTCTTGATTGGAGATTTGACTATCAAAGAAAATATACTTCTTATATTTACCACTAAGTCTAATGCAGAAAAACTAGCAAATGTTTCACTTTGGCTAATGGATGACACTTTCAAAATTGTCCCTACTGTTTTCATCAACTATATATAATTCATACCCCTGTTGGTTTCAAAAATTCTAGAACTTATCTCCTTTGTGTATTAATGACTGAAAAAAGTGAAGCACTGTATAAACACTTATTTGAAGATTTGGTGGACTTTACAGAAGAAAATGGATTTCAACTGCATCCCCGAACTGTAACAACAGATTTGGAATTAAGTGCAATCAAGGCTTTTAAAAATGAATTTCAAAGTATTACCAATAAAGTTTGTTTTTTTCCTTTCAACACAATCCATTTGGTGAAAAATTTAGATAAGTAGATTGGCCATGTAATACAGCAACAACAAAAACTTCAGTTTTAAAATGCATCATTGGCCTAAATTGGCATTCCTTCCAGCTGATGACATTCTGGGAGCTTTTAATGAGTTAAAGCTTCATTTGCCTGAAGAAGCCAGTGCAGTTACTGACTGGTTTGAAAATTACGTGCATGGTAGCATCAGAAGTCACACAGCAGTGTTGCTGTTTGATCACTAGTATCGTTTCCACCAATTTTGTGGTCAGTATACTAGTGCGTTTGGAATTGACTTCCATATACCCAAAACAGCATAGAAGCATGGTGACCTGGGGAATTCATATCATAGCACATAGACATGCATGTCAGGTAACTGTTCTAAAAATCCTTCCAGATGTATTCATGTATTTGAGAGCACATATTTCTTCTCCACGATTTCCTTTTTTTTTAGCCCTTAAAAGCTGACTTTGAAATTTAGGATCAACTTATAGATTGCCCACAATGTTAACTCACTTTCTATCATAGTCTAGTTGAAGTAAAAATAAATAATCTGTGTATTTTAAGATATTGGACGACTTGTTTTTGGAATATAGAATTGGCGATTAGGCATGGTAAGGAAGACTGTTAATATGTTTGGAGACAATCTGTTGTGCTTTCAACGCTTAAAGGAAAAATAAGAGAGTTAATTAGCAAACATTATTTGTAAAAACAATGCTAATCTAAAACTAATTCTACCTTTTATTCAAAAACTATTTTCAATCTTTTTCATCTATTTCCTAAACTTTTCTAATTTTACTATGCTTGAATTATTTTTATAATCATATCTCAGGGTTGTGACTTGAAACTTCAGGTTTAATGGTTCAATAGTTTTAAATGTAACATGAAATTTTTTAGAAAAAATAATGAAACAAAAAAATAACGAAATCTAAATACTTTATAACAGACACTAAAAGTAATGCAAATGAAATTTTACCAAAGTGGAAAAAGCTCCACAACAAATTACAAAACATAGGTAAGATGAGTCCACAGTTTTATTAGCTCCTAGAGAATAGAAAAGTGTATATATTTACCAACACAACTCAACATTTCATTAAAGAAAAGGCTTTCCTGGCCAGGTGCAGTGGCTCACACCTGTAATCCCAGCACTTTGGGAGGCCAAGGCAGACGGATCACCTGAGGTCAGGAGTTCAAGATCAGCCTGACCAACATGGCAAAAACCCCATCTCTACTAAAAAAAAAAAAAAAAAAAAAAAGTTAGCTGGGCGTGGTGGTGGGCACCTGTAATTCCAGCTACTCAGGAGGCTGAGGCAGGAGAATCACTTGAACCCAGGAGGTGGAGGTTGCAGTGAGCCGAGATGGTGCCATTGCACTCCAGCCTGGACAAGAGCGAAACTCCATCTCAAAAAAAAAGAAAGAAAGAAAAGAAAGAAAGAGAGAGAAGAAAGAGAAGAAAACAGAAAAGAAAAGGCTTTCCTAAAGTCCAAGATGTAAAAATGCAAGCAGCAAGATCTGTATTAAACATGTTTTGTTCCTTTGCCACAATAGAACTCCCCTTTCCTTCCCCATCATCTGTTAATGAAAACTTGTTTGAAACTTTCTGTAGGTCATTTTTAGATATAAATTTTAGAATTAAATATTTACCATATTTTCCTGCCAAAATTGAAATCAGTTGTCTTATTTCTGATTTTGTATGAGACAAATACCTGTTAAAGCCATCAACCAATTACTGAGGATACTTTTATGATTTCAGTTAACTTAATGAGCTTTCCATCACATTTTATGTAAGAATTGTTTGAAGTTGAAGCTAAAACAAATGGAGCTTTTATGTTGGTACTTATTATATTTTAAGTATAAATATACTTATAAAATTATAAAAATTATTTAAAATTATATTTTAAATATATTTTAAAAGTAAATTTTAATATATTTAAATTTTTGAAAATTATATTTTAAATGTAAATTACTTTATTAAAATATTATTATTTTTCTTTAAGACCTCTATTCTACTTTTTCTTTCTAATAATATATATTTAATTTTGCAAAAGTATTTCCAAATGATGCCAGGGAGGTAGAAATTTATGCCAGTCCTAAATACCTTTTAGTAATTAGAATCAAAGAATTATTAAAACCTTTTTTTCTGAAATTAATCAACAGCTCTACCATTGCCTGCTAATTGATCATAATGTGAACAAGTGCAGAAGTAAAGATGAATTACCATGCAGGGGGTATTCATAACGTAAGGATAACTGCAATGAGGAACCTCTAAAAAACAGATCAGTCAGTTTGTTCTCTTCTCTTTTCAATGACCAACCATGAAATTTTCCTTCCAAAATCATGCAACAATTGCTTCTAAAAGTGACTTCAGTGAAATGAAGCATTGGCTGAGTTTAATTTTAATGCATGTGCTTCGCAATCTAAAACTTGCTTCACTGGATTGCTGAATTCTGTGGTTCTGTGGAAACTTTGGTTCTCTTTTCAATGGCATAATGAAACTCATAACCAACCTTGGAGACATACTTAAGAGAAGATATTTCTCATATAATTTTTACAAACATTTTCTCATAAAAATTTTTCTCACCACCTGCCAGATTGTGACTCCTGATAACTCTTCACTCAATCAATGCCCAATAATTCACTCTAGTGAATTAGGTTAAAAGGAACTTTACTAGGGGGACTATAAATGGTGGCACAGGAACTCTAATTTACTAAAATTTACTAAAAAGAAAAAAAATACATAACACCCCCCGCAGATGTTTATTTATTACTTCAGAAAACGTCTTTACTGAAAGCAATTTGCTCATATTAACTAAGGTCTAACTTTAGCATTCTCCCCTTTTACATACAGAGAAACACATAGAAAATTAAATATAATTATATTTGAGGAATGTAATTTAAGTAGAACCCCAATTTTTTAATGCTAAATATAAAATCTGAGAAAATATTATAATCAGAAATACAGAGAGAATAATCTTGGATTGAAATTATTTAGTATTTTAATAAAATACTTAATAAAAGATATGCTTATAGGTACTTTGAAAGAGTAGCACTAACAAAAATGGAAAATTTAGGATTCAAAAAATTACAGAAATGATCTAGGCAAGCTAAATTTTCTGTAGAAATAAACATATTTCTGTTGACCTATTATCTTTATTTTCTAAATCATGGAACTTTAAAAATTTCCATATACTTCCAGACATGGAGAATATGTCACAGTTTGATCAATGAACTGGTTTGGATGATGGATTGACAATAAGAATGGGCAAAGGTCTTGAGTTTAGCTAATATCAAGGGATTGGACATGTATATTGATAGAGCTATGCAAGAATTAGTCAGCCAAAATAAGATAAAATCATGATTTGGTATGTCCATGTTAAACTCATGGTAGATAGGATTCAAAGGTCAAAAAGACCAAAGAATAAACACATGACCTCTCATTTTACTTTCTTCCTGGAGTGGGCATCCCTGTGCCTACAAGTACTCATCATGGCCAGAAATTGGTCAGAAACCTACAGTTCAACCCTGTCCCTTACTGGGGCAGGATAATGATACTTAGATTCGTTGAATATTATATATTGAACACCATGTGCATGGCACTCTGTGAGGTACTGTATATATAAGAAGGGCAAAACACACATAATTCCTTCCCTTATGAGCTTATAATATAGAGGCCAACACAAAAATCAAAGACACAAATATACATATAAAGGCCTGAATAGTGTAATAAGGAAAAATGTAGAGTGCTGCCTTACGTTGAGGTCTCTAGAAACAGAGCCTGAAATCAGGATTCTTGTATGAGTAAGTAATGGAGGAAGTGTTCTCAGCAAATCAGGATAAGCAGGGAAGAAAGCTAAGCAAGAATGTGGTCTCAGCTGGAAACTGACTTGAACTTCACCCCATGGGGAGCTCTGGAGAACATGAATTATACTACTGAATTATGCCACATTGAGGCCAGGATATGTCCTTTTTGTAATCCTGGTCATTTAGTCACTGGGTGAGGGCCACCAGATAGAGTGGGCGGTGACAGGAGGAAGCAATTTTTTTGTAATGCTATCCAAGTTAAGATCTAAAGGTTTTATAGCATTTACCTTGGAAAAGAAAAGGAGTAAGAACATTCAAGGTAGCAAAGAGGTCTCTGGTCACCAAAGATCATGAGAAGATGGTGCCAGCCAGTGCAATACAGACAGCTTGAGAAGTGGTAGATTGTGCAGAATCATAAAGGCCAAGTCAAAAATTTTGGTTTTAATCCTAACAGGATTGGGCAGCTTTCAAGCATTAACAGTAGGGGAGGCACTTAAACATACATGAATTTTTAAAAGACTATTAGAGAAAAAGAATCAGAGTGGGTTAAAAGTAGGTCTTGGAATATCATCTGCTGACAATTATAGGAATAGAAAAAGAAATAATGGTGGTTTTAACTAGAATAGTGATTGCACACATGAATATAAATGGACGCAAGAGATAATTACCATGTTAAACTGATGGAATATGGTAGTGAATGGAAATCATGGAAGGTATAAGGAGGTATAACCATACCATATCAGTCTATTATCTTGTATTATTTTCTTTAGCTATGCTGTGCTACCCGGGAACTGGCACAGATAAAGAGGTCAGTTGATTATTTGCCTGAATATAATGAAAAGGCAAGAGAGTTTATGTCACTGGAGGAGAGTTACTCAAAGCGTGGACCATAGAATTCAAACTGGACCAAAAAGAAATGAAGAAAAGATGAGGTTACTAGTAAGAAGAGATAGAGGCACCAACAGGCAGGCTGGAGCTACTGACTGAGGAGCACAGAGGTTTGCTCTAACTGCTATGTAGAGCTAGTCCAATCATTCCAACTGTGAAATTGTCCAAATTAAATTTATTTGTAATAAGTTTAGGGAAGTATGCATAAAGGAATTATAGATGATTTTTACAAAGGAAGAAAAATTCTGGCTATACACTACCAAATCTAGCATGATTCAACAACGTAAAGCAATTGTACTCAAAGCAAATCCATCACTAAGAAAATAGACTAGGAAGCAGTGTGTACTTGTCAGGTACCAGTTAGGCAAATATACGCATTGTGGTACTTACTAGGACTGGACAGTGAATTCTTCATCTCAACACTAAAACAGATGCAAAGAAATTCAAAAAACCAGTTGAGACCCACAAGAAGTCAAAAATCATCTTAGGATGTACTGAGGCATGAATCCTGAGGTCACAGTTATTTTGCTGTTTGACTTGCTCAAAAATTGCTTCAGTTCTTCATTTTTGAATCTTTATGCACAACATTTGTGAGTTTTGTGTACATTTTGGAGTCCTTGAATTCCACTAATGTCAAGCAAATGGAAACATGAGTGGAATCAGGAAGCAAAATCTGCAATGTGTTCTCCTGGAATGGGTTGGAAGTGCCTGACAAGCTGCTCCAATTGGCAATGTGGATTTTGGATCCATGAAAAACACAGCTGTGTAGACAAGGGTGTAGATCAAAGGTTGGAAGACCTATTTTTATTTTGATGTTGTGAAAAACCCTATGGTCCAAGAACCACATATATTTTTGACATAAAGACTGCATAGAGAGAAGTCAAAGGCCTTCAGTTCAGAAGTCCCTCGGAAGGACCACATATTAGTGAAAAGATGGAAATGAAAGTGCTTAGATTTTTTTAATCACATAAAATTTCAACATGAATTTTGGAAGTCTAAAAATACCTTCAACACAGGCAGAATGGATTTTATCATGCTCCACACTAAACTTTCAGTTCTGAAAATAAATAGCATGCTGTTTATAGCAACACTGGGTTGTTGTTCTGTATTTCTTAAAGGTGATTATAAACGTGTCAAGATTACATTTGGGGTTCCAGAAGTAGAGCTATTCCCATTATCAGAAATGTTTTTTGCTGAGCTTGGACTGCATCTGTATTAATTCTAGTTATGAAAAGGTAAAGTAGAAAAATATGGTAAGGCTATGATCAATCATACTAAAATAATATTTTTTTAAAGTGGCAGTGCTCCATTAACTCATCCTTTCCCTTTTTCTCTAACATGACATCACATTTTCTTTACCTCTTGCTGCTCCAAATAGTCCAATTTTTGTCTCAAAATATCTCTTCCTGAAGCCAAGAAAATCTACAAAACTGTCTCTGATGACTAGACACCTATTCATCTATGTCCTCAACAGTGTCTACCCTCTCATAATCTCCTGAAATTGAATAAACCACCATTGCTTGATACTCCTTCAAATATGAACTGAAATTGTTAAGTTTTGCCTTCAAGTATAATGCCAGATGTACCAGGGTTGATACTGAAAGGAGGCGCCTTCAGCAATTGAATAAAACAGAACTTTCCACTCCCTGGTGATTCCACAGACTTCGGAAGGGGACAGCCAGCAGTTTATAGAATTAACCTAAGTAGCTTTCTGTGTCATTTATTTTTATAGGTTCTTCAATTTTTTACAATTTCTTGGCAGTGTTTTAGATTCCTACTGAATGCCAGTTCTTAAAAATATCTGGTAAGAACTAAAGCAGTGCAGGATGATCAATGAATTATTTTAAATAGTTTCTAAAAGTATGCTGTTTTTTTTCTGTAATCAATATAATACATTTAGGGAAGTCATTATTGCATATTGAGGACCTGTGTGACCCTAATGAGGTGGGCCTTTAATGCTTTAATTCATGACAGACATATGTTTTAATAATGTTAGTATATACCATGCCTCTAAACTGATGAGTGTATTATGAAAGTGATTTGCTTTTAATTTGAATAAAGTACTGCCAGGGCAATGTATAGTTAAAAGAGTTTTATCTATAGTTAATTATTTAGCTTGGGGATTTAAAGCTGTGTGGTAATGGGCTTCTCATGTTCTTAACAGAAGGTTAGTTCAACCTTTTAAATGCTATCACAGGTTGGCAGCCAGACTCTGGTTGGCCTTAATTCTTTCAATTTGTTATAGGCTACCTGCTATCAGCTTCAATACCTAGGTTTGCCAGCTGCTCTCGTGTATTCTGGGTAGCCTCATGCAATGCAGCTCTCATGTACAATTACACAACCATTCCCAACCACTTAAATCTAACATCACCCTGAAACAACAAAGGCAAGCAGGTTCAAACCTATCCCATCCTATGAGTGTACTAATGTGTAAAATAATTTTTATAAAGGTTTTATGTCAAATGTATTCGATGAGTGTGAGAAAAATAAACTTCTACCCTGCCTAAAATCAGAATTGTCTCCCTCTCTCTTGCTATGTAAATATGAATATTCTGCTAAAAACTGGGGTAGCTGTTGCTTTCTGTTGCTCTGTGTTACTCATGTTTTCCAGGCCTGGGAACAGATGGTGCACCACCTGACTCAGAAGAGTCTAATGTAAGATTCATTGTGCTTCACAGGAAATCAAAGATCAAGCAACAATACAGAAGGTGACGCAGCACCTCCTCAACCAGTAACACAGTATGATACAGTCAAACGGCAAAGGGAGAGGGGAGGGGAGACAGAAATTAAAAAAAAAAAAAGAAAAAAGAAAAAAACAAAGAAAGAACAAAATAAGTCCACCTGCTTGGAAAACAAAACCTTTAGCCCTTGAAGGTTATTATTTGAAAATACAATCAACCTCCATCCCAAATCTTTGTCTAAGACAATAATAACTAACTTTCTCTCCAAAGGACCTTACTTGAATTTGTCAGAACTAAAAGATTTTTCTGATGTCCTTCAAGAAATGTTTTAAATTCAAATCACTTGTAATGCACAGAAGTGGAGGTTGATAGCGATAAGTGTATGAAATTTGTAATTTTAACAAAGCTGTGGAGAAGGGGCCTAGGACAGAATAACTTAGATTATATGGGGTAAGGTATCTTCACAGCTATTTTAAAAAGAGTAGCAAGTGCATTGTGTAAGCATTTCAAACACCCTTCTTCACTTAACCTAGAACAAGAGTTGGCAAACTGTGGCCTATGGACCAAATGTGGCCAACTGCCTGTTTTTATAAATAAAGTTTTACTGGAACACAGTCATGTTCTTCAACTTGTGCGTTGTATATGGCTGCTTTTGCACTACATTAGCAGAGATGAGTCATTATAAGAGATCATATGGCCAAGAAAGTTCAAATGTTTATGATCTTCTACAGAGAAAGCATACTGAACTCTGGGCTAGAACATAAACCCCTCCAACAATATGGACATGAACTTTCACTCAATCTGAGAAGTCACTGAGAGTCAGTGAGAACCCCTATAATAACAGTATCTAACATACTTGACTCACGTTCTTTACCTTTTGGAAAGAAACAGTTTCTGGCTTCCCCACCCACTATCACCCACCATCACCAAGTTCACAACAGTATTAGCAGAAAAGATATTAAAATGGTTTCTTAATGTTCAGATGCCATCTTCTGACTTCCTTATTAAAAAAATAAAACCCTACATATATAATGCCTGTGGGCAACTATATGCTAATTTGTAGCCTCCCTACCCTTCTGCTGCTAAATCTTTTCAAATCATTTGTTCCTGTCAGGCTGTCACAACAAAAAAAGTTTCAGGCCCTAGACAAATACCACGTGAGGATGTATTCCTAACCTTGTTATCTCTATAACTGGTTGTAACAGAGACTCACCCCCAGAGACAGAGTGGCATTAAAGTACAGTCAAGACATTTACAAATAAATTACTGCCTGAAAAAATCATAATAAGTGAAACAGCATTTCATCCACAAAGAGCACACTTGAAAATCCGTTATCAAAGTCAATTTGCTATTTCTACCCTACATTAGCCTAATGTGATGCACACAAGGCACAGCCGGTGGTGTTCCAGCACAGACTCTCTACAAAATAAGGATTTAAGGATTTCAAACTATCTGAGAAACTGCATTACTGGTCAAGATAACGGCATTTTTATAACAAATGAAAAATAGCAGCTGAAATGCACAAGGGCATGAGATTGGGCATGAACAATCTGGTTTAAACAGAATCCCACCATCTGCCACTTCAGGCATCATTCTGAAGCAGGTCAGTGCTGCATCTATTTTAGGTTTTAAATCAGTATCAGCTACAGTGACAGCCATGAGGCAGAGGGATAACTTTTCTAACTGTCCTTTTTCATTATTGCATTGGCAATAAAAACACCACCTTCCTTGCCAAAAACTAATTTTGCCCCAACCCAAAAGACACTTTACTCCCAAAAGAACACGATCACAGTAGACAAATGGATGACCAGTTGGAAACATTGAGGACACCTTCAGTCTATATTAAACCCTTTATACAGGTGTGGCTGGCAAGATGGCCGAATAGAAAGAGCTCTTGTCTGCGGCTCCCAGAGAGATCAATGCAGAAGGAAGGTAATTTCTGCATTTCCAACTGAGGTATCTGTCTCATCTCACTGGGACTGGTTAGGCAGTGGATGCAGCCCATGGAGAGTCAGCAGAAGCAGGGTGGGGCGTTGCCTCACCCGGGAAGTACAAGGGGTTGGGGAACTCCTTCCCCTAGCCAAGGAAAGCCCTGAGGGACTGTGTTGTGAGGAACAGGGCATTCCAGGCCAGATACTATGCTTTTTCCATGGTCTTTGCAACCCACAGACGCCTATACCACCAGGGCCCTGGGTTTCAAGAACAAAACTGGGCAGCTGTTTGGGCAGACACAGACCTACCTGCAGGAGTTTTTTTTTTCGTACCCCAGTGGCACCTGGAATGCCAGCGAGACAGAACCATTCACTCCCCTGGAAAGGGGGCTGAGGCCAAGGAGCCAAGCCATCTAACTCAGCAGATCCCACCCCCATAGAGCCCAGCAAGCTAAGATCCACTGGCTTGAAATTCTCGTGCCAGCACAGCGATCTGAAGTCAACCTAGAAGGCTTGAGACTGATGGCGGGAGGGGCATCTGCCATTACTGAGGCTCAAGTAGGCCGTTTTCCCCTCACAGTGTAAAAAAAAGCCTCCTGGAAGTTTGAGCTGGGTGGAGCCCACCACAGCTCAGCAAAGCTGCTGTAGCCAGACTGCCTCTCTAGATTTTTCCTCTCTGGGCAGGGCATCTCTGAAAGAAAGTAGCAGCCCCAGTCAGGAGCTTATAGATAAAACTCCCATCTCCCTGGGATAGAGGACCTGGGGGAAGGGGCGGCTGTGGGTGCAGCTTCAGCAGACTCACATATTCCTGCCTGCCCACTCTGAAGAGAACAGCAGAGATCCCAGCACAGCACTCCAGCTCTGCTAAGGAACAGACTGCCTCCTCAAGTGGGTCTCTGACCCCTGTGCCTCCTGACTGGGACACACCTCCCAGCAGGGGTCCACAGACACCTCGTACAGGAGAGCTCTGGCTGGCATCTGGTGAGTGCCCCTTTGGGAAGAAACTTCCAGAGGAATGAGCAGGCAGCAATCTTTGCTGTTTTGCAGGCTCTGCTGGTGATACCCAGGCAAACGGGGTCTGAAGTGGACCTCAAGCAAACTCCAGCAGACCTGCGGCAGAGGGTCCTGACTGTTAGAAGGAAAACTAACAAATGGAAAGGAATAGCATCAACATCAACAAAAAGGACATCCACACAAAAACCCCATCCGAAGGTCACCAACATCAAAGACCAAAGGTAGATAAATCCACAAAGATGAGGAAAAACCAGTGCAAAAAGGCTGAAAATTCCAAAAACCAGAACACCTCTTCTCCTCCAAAGGATCACAACTCTTTGCCAGCAAGGGAACAAAACTGGACGGAGAATGAGTTTGACGAATTGACAGAAGTAGGCTTCAGATGGTGGGTAATAACAAACTCCTCCAAAGAAAAGGAGCATGTTCTAACTGAATGCAAGGAAGCTAAGAACCTTGAAAAAAAAATTAAAGGAATGGCTAACTAGAATGACCAGTTTAGAGAAGAATATAAATGACCTGACGGAGCTGAAAAACACAGCATGAGAACTTTGTGAATCATACACGGGTATCAATGACTGAATCGATCAAGTGGAAGAAAGGATATCACAGATTGAAGATCAAGTCAATAAAATAAAGCATAAAGACAAGATTAGAGAAAAAAGAATGAAAAGGAACAAACAAAGCCTCTAAGAAATATGGGACTATGTGAAAAGACCAAACCTACATTTGATTGGTGTACCTGAAAGTGATGGGGAGAATGGAACCAAGTTGGAAAACACTCTTCAGGATATTATCCAGAAGAACTTCCCCAACCTAGCAAGACAGGCCAACATTCAAATTCAGGAAATACAGAGCACACCACAAAGATACTCCCCGAGAAGAGCAACCCCAAGACATAATCATCAGATTCAGCAAGGTTGAAATGAAGGAAAAAATGTTAAGGGCAGCCAGAGAGAAATGTCTGGTTACCCACAAAGGGAGGTCCACCAGACTAGCAGCAGATATCTCGGGAGAAACCCTACAAGCTAGAAGAGAGTGAGGGCCAATATTCAACATTCTTAAAGAAAAGAATTTTCAACCCAGAATTTCATATCCAGCCAAACTAAGTTTCATAAGCGAAGGAGAAATAAAATCCCTTACAGACAAGCAAATGCTGAGAGATTTTGTCACCACCAGGCCTGCCTTACAAGAGCTCCTGAAGGAAGCACTAAATATGGAAAGGAAAAAACCAGTACCAGCCACTGCAAAAATGTACAAAATTGTAAAGACCATCGACACCATGAATTAACTGCAACAACTAACAGGCAATACAACCAGCTAGCATCATAATGACAGGATCAAATTCACACATAGAAATATTAACCTTAACTGTAAATGGGCTAAATGCCCCAATTAAAAGACACAGACTGGCAAATTGCATAAAGTGTCAAGACCCATCGCTGTGCTATATTGAGGAGACCCATTTCACGTGCAAAGACACACGTAGGCTCAAAATAAAGGGATGAAGGAATATTTTCCAAGCAAATGGAAAGCAAAAAAAAGCAGGGTTTGCAATCATAGTCTCTCATACAACAGACTTTAAACTAACAGAGATCAAAAAAGACAAAAAAGGGCATTACATAATGTTAAAGGAATCAATGCAACAAGAAGAGCTAACTATCCTAAATATAGATGCACCCAATACAGGAGCACCCAGATTCATAGAGCAAATTCTTAGAGACCTACAAAGAGACTTAGACTCCCATGCAATAATAGTGGGAGACTTTAACACCCCACTGTCAATATTAGACAGATCAACGAGACAGAAAATTAACAAGGATATTCAGTACTTGAACTCAGCTCTGCACCAAGCAGACCTAATAGACATCTACAGAACTCTCCATCCCAAATCAACAGAATATACATTCTTCTCACCACCACATCACACTTATTCTAAAATTGACCACATAATTGGAAGTAAAACACTCCTCAGCAAATGGAAAAGAACAGAACTCATAACAAACAGTCTCTCAGGCCACACTGCAATCAAATTAGAACTCAGGATTAAGAAACTCACTCAGAGCCATACAACTACATGGAAACTGAACAACCTGCACCTGAATACTGGGTAAATGATGGATTTAAGGCAGAAATAAATAAGTTCTTTGAAACCAATGAGAACAAAGATACAACATACTAGAATCTCTGGGACACAGCTAAAGCAGTGGTTAGAGGGAAATTTATAGCACTAAAAGCCCACAGGAGAAAGCAGGAAAGATCTAGAGAAGCAAGAGCAAACAAATTCAAAAGCTAGATCCTTGAGGAATTGCCACACATGAGAAAGTGGAAAAGATCGAAAATCAACACCCTAACATCACAATTAAAAGAAGTAGAGAAGCAGGAGCAAACGTATTCAAAAGCTAGCAGATGACAAGAAATAACTGAGAGCAGAACTGAAGGAGACAGAGACACGAAAAACCTCTCAAAAAAATCAATGAATACAGGAGCTGGTTTTTTTGAAAAAGATTAACAAAATAGATAGACCGCTAGCCAGACTAATAAAGAAGAAAAGAGAGAAGAATCAAATAGACACAATAAAGAATGATAAAGGGGATATCACCACTGATCCCACAGAAATACAAACTAGTATCAGAGAATACTATAAACACCTCTACACAAATAAACTAGAAAATCTAGAAGAAATGGATAAATTCCTGGACACATACACCCTCCCAAGACTAAACCAGGAAGAAGTCAAATCCATGAATAGACAAATAGCAAGTTCTGAAATTGAGGCAGTAATTAATAGCCTACCAACCAAATAAAGCCTACAATCAGATTGATGCACAGCCGAATTCTACCAGAGGTACAAAGAGGAGCTGGTACCATTCTTTCTGAAATGATTCCAAACAATAGAAAAAGAGGGAATCCTCCCTAACTCATTTTATGAGGCCAGCATCATCCTGATACCAAAATCTGGCAGAGACACAGAAAAAAAAAAAAAAAAAAAGACAATTTCAGGCCAATATGCCTGATGAACAATGATGCGAAAATCCTCAATAAAATACTGACAAACTGAATCCAGCAGCCCATCAAAAAGCTTATTCACCACGATCAAGTCAGCTTCATCCCTGGGATGCAAGGCTGGTTCAACATACGCAAATCAATAAATGTAATCCATCACATAAACAGAACAAATGACAAAAACCACATGATTATCTCAACAGATGCAGAAAAGGCCTTCGATAAAATTCGACACCCCTTCATGCTAAAAACTCTCAATAAACTAGGTATTGATGGAACGTATCTCAAAATAATAAGAGCTATTCATGACAAACCCACAGCCAATATTATACTGAATGGGCAAAAGCTGGAAGTGTTCTCTTTGAAAACCGGCACAGGACAAGGATGTCCTCTCTCATCACTCCTATTCAACATAGTGTTGGAAGTTCTGGCCAGGGAAATCAGGCAAGAGAAGGAAATAAATAGTATTCAAATAGGAAGAGAGGAAGTCAAATTGTCTCTGTTTGCAGATGACATGATTGTATATTTAGAAAACCCCATCGTCTCAGCCCCAAATCTCCTTAAGCTGATAAGCAACTTCAGCAAAGTCTCAGGATACAAAATCAGTGTGCAAAAATCATAACCATTTCTATACACCAATAATAGACAAACAGAGAGCCAAATCATGAGTGAACCCTCATTCACAATTGCTACAAAGAGAATAAAGTACCTAGGAATACAACTTACAAGGGATGTGAAGGACCTCTTTACGGGGAACCACAAACCACCGCCAAGGAAATAAGAGAAGACACAAACAAATGGAAAAACATTCCATGCTCATGGATAGGAAGAATCAATATTGTAAAAATGGCCATTCTGTCCAAAGTAATTTGTAGATTCAAGGCTATCCCCATCAAGCTACCAATGACTTTCTTCACAGAGTTAGAAAAAACTACTTTAAATTTCATATGGAACCCAAAAAGAGCCCATATAGCCAAGACAATCCTATGCAAAAAGAACAAAACTGGAGGCATCACACTACCTGACTTCAAACTATACTACAACCAAAACAGCATGGTACTGGTACCAAAACAGATATATCAACCAATGGAACAGAACAGAGGCCTCAGAAATAACGCCACACATCTACAACCATCTGGTCTTTGACAAACCTGACAAAAACTAGAAATGGGGAAAGGATTCCCTATTTAATAAATGGTGTGGCTAGCCATATGCGGAAAACTGAAACTGGACCACTTCCTTACACTTTATACAAAAATTAACTCAAGATGGATTAAAGACATAAATGTAAGACCTAAAACCATAAAAACTATAGAAGAAAACCTAGGCAATACCATTCAGGACATAGTCATGGGCAAATACTTCATAACTAAAACACCACAAGCAATGGCAACAAAAGCCAAAATTGACAAATGGGATCTTATTAAACTAAAGAGCTTCTGCACAGCAAAAGAAACTATCATCAGAGTGAACAGGCAACCTACAGAATGGGAGAACATTTTGCAATCTATCCATCTGACAAAGGGATAATATCCACAATCTACAAGGAACTTAAACAAATTTAAAAGAAAAAAACAACCCCATCAGAAAGCGGGTGAAGGATATGAACAGACACTTCTCGAAAGAAGACATTTATGTGGCCAACAAATATATGAAAAAAAGCTCAAAACCACAATGAGATACTATCTCACGCCAGTCAGAATGGCGATCATTAAAAAGTCAAGAAACAACAGATTCTGGAGAGGATGTGGAGAAATAGGAATACTTTTACCCTGTTGATGGGAGTGTAAATTAGTTCAACCATTGTGCAAGACAGTGTGGTGATTCCTCAAGGATCTAGAACCAGAAATATCATTTGACCCAGCAATCCCATTACTGGGTATACACCCAAAGGATTATAAATCATTCTCCTATAAAGACACATGCACATGTATGTTTATTGCGGCACTGTTCACAATAGTGAAGACTTCGAGCCAACCCAAATCCACATCAATGATAGACTGGATAAGGAAAACGTGATACATATACACCATGGAATACCACGCAGCCATAAAAAAGGATGAGTTTATGTCCTTTGCAGGGTCATGGATGAAGCTGGAAACCATTTTCAGCAAACAAACACAGGAACAGAACACCAAACACTGCATGTTCTCACTCACAATTGAGAGTTGAACAATTGGAACACATGGACACAGAGAGGGGAACATCACACATCAGGGCCTGTCAGGAGATGTAGGGCTAAGGGAGGGATAGCGTTAGGAGAAATGCCTAATGTAGGTGACGGTTGATGGGTGCAGCAAACCACCATGGCACATGTACACCTATGTAACAAACCTGCATGTTCCACACATGTATCTCAGAACTTAAAGTATAATGATTTTAAAAAACCCTTTAGGCCGGGCGCGGTGGCTCATGCCTGTAATCCCAGCACTTTCGGAGGCCGAGACGGGTGGATCATGAGGTCAGGAGATCGAGACCATCCTGGCTAACACGGTGAAACCCCATCTCTACTAAAAATACAAAAAATTAGCCGGGCATGGTGGCGGGTGCCTGTAGTCCCAGCTACCCGGGAGGCTGAGGCAGGAGAATGGCGTGAACCCGGGAGGCGGAGTTTGCAGTGAGCCGAGATCACGCCACTGCAGTCTGGCCTGGGTGAAAGAGTGAGACTCTGTCTCAAAAAAAAAAAACCCTTTATACAGCAGGACAAAGAAAAAGTAAGAAATTAATTGAATGATTTGCACACATATTTCTCCTGCCAGTTTAGTATTACTCATACTAGATAAAAAGAAGACAAATGTCAGTGAAAAAAATGGCTACTCTCTGAGTTTCTCCCATTGACCCTTTTTTACAGTTTCAATATTAATCGAAGTGGCTCACTGTACTGCTTCTGTGGAATTAGGATTGGTATTAAGAGGGTGTTCTTTTTTATGAACTTTTATTGTTATTTTACCTTTTTTTTTTTTTTTTTTTTTTTAGAGAAAGACATTGAGATTTATTTTAAGGAACTGGTTCACATGATTGTTGGGACTGCGGGTCTGAAATCTGTAGGACAGACCAGGAGGCTGAAATCTCAGGCAGGTGTTGATGCTGCAGTCTTGAGACAGAATTTCCTCTCCTAGAAACTTCAGTTCTGCTCTTATGACCTTTGACTAATTGGATGAGGCCCACCCACATCATCATGTGCAATCTTCTTAATTTAAAGTGGACTGATTATAGATGTTAATCACATCTATAAAATGCCTTAATGGCAACCCCTAAATAAGTGTTTGATTAGATAACCAGATACTATAGCTTGGGCAACTTGATGCATAAAGCCAGCCATCACAAGTACCCTTTGGGGATTTTTATGTTGTTGTTGTTGTTGTTGTTATTTTGATTGTTATTATTATTTTAATTTATTATTATTATTTTCAACTTTTATTTTAGATTCCGGGGGTAGATGTACAGGTTTGTAACCTGGGTGTATTGTTTGTTGCTGAGGTGTGTATGAATGATCCTGTCACCCAAGTTCTGAGCATAGTACCCAAGAGTTAGTTTTTCAACCACTGTCCCCTTCTCTCCTTCCCCTGATAATAGTCTTACATCGGTGTGACCTGGATATGAGATATGAAGTCAAAGGAGATTATTTTGGAGCTTTAAGATTTGACTGCCCTGCTGGATTTTGGACTTGCATGGAGCCTGTAGCTCCTTTGTTTCAGCTAATCTCTTCCATTTGGAATGGCTGTATTTACCCAATGCCTATACTCCCATTGTATCTAGGAGGTAACTAACTTGCTTTTGACTTTAAAGGCTCAGACTTACCTTGTCTCAGGTAAGACTTTGGACTGTGGACTTTTGAGTTAATGCTGAAATGAGTTAAGTCTTTAGGGGACTGTTAGGAAAGCATGAATGGTTTTGAAATATGAGGACATGAGATTCGGGTGGGGCCAGAGGTGGAATTAAATGTTTTGGCTCTGTCCCCACCCAAATTTCATTTTTAATTCTGACATGTTGTGGGAGGGACCTGGTGGGAGGTAATTGAATCATGGAGGCAGGTCTTTCCTGTACTGTTCTCATGGTAGTGAATATGTCTCATGATATCTGATGGCTTTATAAGGCAGAGTTTTCCTGCACAAGCTGTCTCTTTGCCTGCTGCCATCCATGTAAAATGTGACTTGCTCCTCCTTGCCTTCTGCCATGATTGTGAGGCTTCCCCAGCAACGTGGAACTGTAAGCCTATTAAACCTCTTTCTTTTGTAAATTGCCCAGTCTTGGGTATGTCTTCATCAGCAGCATGAAAACAGACTAATAGGCCATCTTTATGTTCATGAGTACCCAACATTTAGTTTCCATTAAGAGGATCTTCTTACCAATGAGAATCACTCTGTCAGTGATTGTCACTTTAGTAATATGCTCCATGACTTACATGTATACATTGCATGTATTTTGTGTATCTAATATTCCATTCCATTAAAAATAGTGAAAAGATATAATTGTTTTTAAAAATCCTTTGAGAAGTGATGATTCTCAAATCATCACATGACAGGAAAGACCTGCCCCTGACTCTGTTAACTCATTGATCTAATTGAAATGGCAGGAATAAATCTCAGGGAATTACTTCAGCATCTCTATCCTCACTAAAGTGGCCACAGTCTTTGCTTTTGTTCTTAGGAGAATCTCAATCTACAAACCTTTCAGGTAGGTCTCCTTAGATCTAAGAACTTCAAGGATACAATCCAATAGGTAAACTAAATAAGGTTAATTATAATTCAAGTGTCCCACCGGTATTGTCTTCTATGGTAAGCAAATATACTGTTACCAATATAATTAGGAATTAGTGGAAAGAGCTATTAGTATCTGTATCACTACCTCCATGACACATTATAGTTTTGTTTTCACACTGAGCCTGCTGGAAATGCTATTTACGTGCCTGTCAAAACTGAGCAATAAACATTTAGATTATAGCTTATAGACAGAGTTTAATATTTGATTCCCCAATCCTAAACAAAGACATATAATTTGTATATTTTGTCGAAATTTTATACAAATATTTTCTGCTTACTCAAATAATAGCACATGATGCTATAAAGAGAAACTATGATGCTATAAAGAGAAAATAATTATACAAAGGTTAAGAGAATAATTTTTCCAAAAGTAGAGAAGAGCTCAGTCTCACTTTCATAGCTCCACATGGAATAAGTCAATGCAGGGGATACACATTTTACATTGACTTGAAAATTAGTATTAGTAGTTCTAATATTATGTTGATATGTTTTTAGATTGTTCACCACTTAGATCAACAAAATGAAGTGGAGTAATTCCTTCAACAAATATTTACTGAATACTTGCTATACCCTGTGGAGAACAGAGGATGGTTTGCAATGAAAGGTGTCTGGAAAAAAGTGACACCTGAGTGAGTTCTTAAAAGTTAGCTAGGTCACGGGGGGCGGGGGGGAAGAAAGTCTTCCAAATAGCAAAAGCAAAGACACAGCGCAGAGGAGCTAATGGTGTCTGACAAAAATGCAAGCAGTTTGGCATTGCTGAGGCATAAAGTGCAAGGGAGCAGCTAGCTGGAGGTGCCTCTGGAGATACAGGCAAGGATCAGAGAAGAGAGCTTTTGCTCTGAGTTAAGCAGTTTGAGATATATCTCCTAAATTACAAGAAGACGTTGAAAGACTTTAAGCACAGGGTTCCATGTGTTTAAATCTGCATTTCTGAAGAATCATTCTAGCAGCTGGGTTGAAGATTAATTTGACTGGGACAAGAAAGGGAAAATAAGACCGATTAATACACTAATGAAGAAGCAGCAGATGGATAACGGATAACGAGAATGTAAACTAAGGTGATGACTGTAGGGATGGGTTAGAAAGGATGGATTAGGATGTTAAAATTATCTATATTCTGTGATTAATTATACATGGTTGGTATATACGAGGGAGGGGTAAATTTATTACAAATTTCTACCCACATTTCCTGGCCATGATTCTATCAACTGAGATAAAAAATATAGGATGAGGAAAGAAATTTGGTAGGGGAAGATAATTTTACTTTTCAACATATTGTTTGTAAATTTTCTATGGGACAATCATTTGTTGATGTCCGGTAGACTATAGGATATATATCTGGGGAGGGGTTTGGACCATGCATTGAAGCTTAGAAGATGAAACTGTGTGAGTAGATTAGATAACCCAGTGAGCATGAGAAACTGAGGTGGATGAAAAGAAGATAGAGACAAAGAAAAAACAGTAAGAAAGATGTAAGACCCAGGAGAATGTCGTATCACAAAAGCCAAGTGAAGGAGAAATAGAATAACCCACATGGCAAATACAGAAGAGAGGACTAGGAAAAAAGAGACTAGGAAAGGCCTCAGTTAGCTATTAGGAAAAATTAGAAGCCTTATTATAGTGGAAAAATAAATAAATAAGAGGTGAATGTGTTACTATGGTCAGGCAAAAGAATTGGGCAGGTTCTCAAATATCAATAATAAGAAAATAAAACCTGATACTAATTTTTGTTATTTCATCAGGGACCTGGTACTATATGACAGTTTTTATAAATCTCTGACTCTATACTTAATGTGCATTAGATTATAATAGAACAGTTTTTTGTTTTTGTTTTTTTTTGAGACGGAGTCCCACTCTGTTGCTCAGGCTGGAGTGCAGTGGCCCGATCTCGGCTCACTGCAACCTCCGCCTCACGGGTTCAAGCGATTCTCCTGCCTCAGCCTCCTGAGTAGCTGGGATTACAGGCGCATGCCACCACGCCCAGCTAATTTTTGTATTTTTAGTAGAGACGGGGTTTCACTAAGTTGGTCAGGCTGGTCTCGATCTCCTGACCTCGTGATCCGCCCACGTGGGCCTCCCAAAATGCTGGGATTACAGGGGTAAGCCACCGCGCCCGACCAATAGAACAAATTTTAAAAGATGGAGTAATACCAACATTAAAAGGCAGACAACATTGCTGCATGATACAAACAGTATCTAAGAATAATAGGAGTGGAAAGGAAAAATAAACTAGGTAGATTTGGGGTGTGAAGAGTAGTTAATGGCACATTATAATTCTTAAGTCCTTTGAAAGCAATTCTCCATGAGGACATTCTCACAAAGGGCCAATTTCTTTCTTTCTTGTTTTCTTTTTTTTTGAGACGGCGTCTCTCTCTGTTGCCCCCTCCCGAGTAGCTGGGACTACAGGCACCCGCCACCGCGCCCGGCGAATTTTTTTGGATTTTTAATAGAGACGGGGTTTCACCGTGTTAGCCAGGATGGTCTAGAGCTCCTGACCTCATGATCCGCCCACCTCGGCCTCCCAAAGTGCTGGGATTACAGGCGTGAGCCACCGCGCCTGGCCCTACAAAGGGCTAATTTCTTCTGATTCATAGGCAAAAACTGCTTCCCTAGAAAAGAACAAATTTTACAAAACCACTGATGAAGTTCAGATGATTCAATAATCAACCTCAAGTTTTAAGTCAGACTCGTACTTTTCCCCTCACTTTGACCAGAATATATTGCTGCTGCAAAGCAATTTGCACTTTAAAACTTTAAAGAGAGCAGAAAGGACTAGACTTGCCAGAAGGCAGTTGGGCAATTGTCACAGGCAGATTGTTTATTCCACCCAGAGGTTTATTATTATTTTCATAGTATTCTGCAAAGATCAAGAGAAAGTGCTAACAGGCTATGGTTTTTATAAAGGTGGAGTTTAAAGTATTATAAAGCAGTAAACCATCAAATTGCTTGACAGTTTATACAGGTAGGTTGTTCATATAACTATATGAGCAAGGAATACACTTTACTTTTATTAGTTCCAGAACTGTGTGGCCCACAGTCAGTTCAATCAGAACAGACTGAACAATCTGAACAATCAGAAGGATTTTCTGAATTTTTGTCTGATTTTTTACCAAAATTCTGCGAGTGATTCATTGTTTGACTGCAGTAAACCAGTAATGTTTGAAACAAGAATTAATGTTGGCACCAGAAATCATGTCTGTCCTTTTTCAACTTCAAATACAATTAATTAATAAGAATTGCACAAATTCAATGATGAAAGCAAAAATCTCAGGACTTATGAGGGAAGCAAGAAAAAAAAAAAAGGATCTCCCTTTTTAATGACACATAAAGGGAAGAAATCAAGGTCCTATTATGTTTCTTACTCTGAAATAAAATTGCCCAAGCTGAGAACCTGACGATCATGTGTATTATTTCCCTATGGGTGCCATAACAAAGTATCGCCAACTGGATTTTTTAAGCCACCCAGAAATTTGTCTCACGGTTCTAGAGGCTAGAAGTTCACAATCAAACTGTTGGCAGGGTTGGTTCCTGCTGAGAGTTGTGAAGTAGAATCTGTTCCATGTCTCTCCTCGGCTTCTGGTGGTTTGCTGCCAATCTTTGGCATTCCTTGACTTGCAGACCTGTCACCCCAGTCTCTGTCTTCATGTTCACATGGCGTACTCCCTGCGTGCATGTATCCAGTTGTGATGGTTAATATTAAGTGTCAAATTGACTGGATTGAAGGATGCAAAGTATTGTTCTTGGGTGTCTGGGAGGGTGTTGCCAAAGGAGATTAACATTTGAGTCAGTGGACTGGGAAAGGCAGATCCACCCTCAATCCGGGTGGGCACCATCTAATCATCTGCTAGTGTAGCTAGGATAAAAGCAGGCAGAAGAACGTGGAAAGACTAGATTGGCTAAGTCTTTTGGCCTCCATCTTTCTCCTGTGCTGGATGCTTACTGCCCTTGAACTCCAAATTCTTCAGCTTTTGGACTCTTGGACCTATACCAGTGATGTGACAGGGGCTTGCAGGCTTTTGGCCACAGACTGAAGGCTGCACTGTCAGCTTCCCTACTTTTGAGGTTTTGGGACTCAGACTGGCTTCCTGGTTTATCAGCTTACGGTTGGCTTATTGTGGGACTTCACCCTGTGATTGTGTGAGTCATGTCTCCTAATAGACTCCCCTTCATATCTAGATCTATCCTCTTAGTCCTGTCCCTCTGGAGAACCCTGACTAATACACCAATTTTCTTTTTTTATATATATAAGAACACCAGTCATATTGGAATAGAGACCCACCCTACTCCAGTATGGGTTTATCTTAATTGCATCTACAACTACCCTTTTCCAAATAGAAACACATTCTGAAGTAGTAGGAGTTAGGACTTCAATTTATTAAATTTTTTTTATGGGGAACACAACTCAGCCCATAAAACATCTTAGATGTATCCATCTTTCCATGTACTATTGTCTCAAAGTTCAGTTTCATCCACCTTCACACTTCTCTAATGTTCAACTCTTTCTCCAGCTCCACTGCAACTGCCTTTGCAGTATCTTACTTCATCACTGAAGCGTGATTCCACAAGGGTAGAGCCTGTGACCATTTTTGTTCCTCTGTGTAGGCCCACTGACTGACCTCATACTGGCTGTCTTTTTTTTTTTTTTTTTTTTTTTTTTTGAGGCAGAGTCTCGTTCTGTTGCCCAGGCTGGAGTGCAGTGGCACTATCTCCACTCACTGCAACCTCTGCCTCCTGGGTTTAAGCAATTCTCTGCCTCGGCCTCCCAAGTAGCTGGGATTACAGGCGCGTGCCACCATGTGTGGCTAATTTTTGTATTTTTAGCAGAGACGGGGTTTCACCATCTTGGCTGGGCTGGTCTTGAACTCCCAACCTCGAGATCCACCCACCTCGGCCTCCCAAGGTGCTGGGATTACAGGCGAGAGCCACCGTGCCCGGCCCTGGCTGTCTCTTAATGTAATATCTGTTTAGTGAGTTTTAAGTAAAAGACTCCTCATTGATTAGTAAAATGTATCTCTAACTAGATTTCCTGTTCGTAAACTTAATCTTCACTTCAGTCCATTCTCCCCCACTGTTAACAGGTAGATGTTTGAAATATTTTTACCATGCTCCAAAATGTTCAATGGGTTTTCATGACTTACAAGATAAACAGTCAAACACCTTAGGCTGGCACACAAGGAACTTTGTCTTGGCCTCGGTTTACCCCTTCAGTCTCATCTCCATACTTCCTCCCAACCCCTGATCCCATAAAAGCAGTAATTTTAGCTCCTTGATAATCTCATGCTCTCCTGTGCTTGCATGCCTTTGCAAAGCTTCTCTTTGCCTAGAATATGTTTCTCACCCCATCAGCCCAAAGACAACCTTCTGGGTGAGTTCTTTATCAACCTTCTTTTCATTGTGCATTTTATGTATACCTATATCAGAATAGCCTGTATATTGTCTACTTAAATGAATGTTTTTGTGTCTTACTTTCGGTGAGACTGAAACAACCTGTGCTTCTTGAGGACCAAACACAAGGGTTTTTTTTCATCTTTGTATTCTCAGTTTATTATATAGGGCGAGGGCAGGCACCGAATAAACATTTGCAGAATAAACAAATGCATGGAAGAAAAACTATGTGGTCCAAAGTTCATTTACAGAGCTTAGTTAGGACACATTTGTTGGAAATGTGATTTAAAGTGATTATAGCTCTTCCTCTAAATCTGTAGTCAGAGTCAACAGAACAGATACTTCAATAATGGCCTCAATGTCAGCCTTCTATATACCTGTCAAAGCCAGGCACGCCAGTGAGGAAAGAGTACACCAAGGTACACCTTCAAACCCCGCTTTGTTCCTAATGCTTTACAAATATTTTCTGAGACTGATGGAGGGAGGAAAACTCAATATACTTTGGTTTATAATCTAATGATGCCTAGTAAAGGCCATAACTCTAACAAACATAAGGCAGGTGTGAGATAATATTTGTCCTTTGTTAAGCCATGTTAATTTAGCAGGCAGTTAACTAACTCTTGGCTCAGATAATAAAATCAAACCAAATATACTAAAATTAGCAATGAGGAAGACATTTTTATTTGTATGTGTGTGTATGTGAAGTAGCAGCCATCCTTTATAACCTGATCATGTCCCATATAGAGATTTTTCCCTTTAGGGCCAATGTTTGGGTATTGAGGTTGAGTTTGTTAAGGAATACAATAGGCTTCTTACTAGTGAGGGGAGTAGTGACATTAGCAAAAACCCTCTGAGGGGAAGCAGAATCTGAAGGTATGTAGCTATGAGGCATACGCATTATTACCACGGACATTTACTCATCTATTTCTAGCTTTTGTCATTTGGGCATCATTTAATTGTAGGAGCTGGTAGGTTAACGTTCCACAGCTCTGTTCATACATGGTGCATGGTATATACAAGATGATTTCCCTGGCATTGAAAATGAAAGGGTGGCTTTTTTACTCAGGAAGATCAAAACATATTGAGGAAGGGACATCTTCAAGTGAGTAATAGATGTCACATGAAATGTGTGAAAATATTTTGTGTAAAGTGTGTTGTGATTGCAGAACAAGAAGTAGCTAACGTTGTCTCCATAGTCCATTAAATAAAATCAATCAATCAATCAGGGTGTTATATGAACCTTCCTTGTGTCTGCATTGTATCACAAGAATAATTCCCAGTGCAGAAGAGGAGAAACAGGGAGAGGAAATCAATGGTTCTTCTGTTTGAGCATGGGTCAAGTTGGGCACTAGTGGGAAACTGGAGGGCACAGGAAGATAGAAGCCACGGTATCTCTGTCCTTCTCTCATTTCCTTGGATAGCATCTTCAGTAGTGGGTAAGTCTCCTCATTAACTCTGGCACAGGCCAAGCCTCCTGGCAGGTTTCTAGATTCCACATCACCTCCATAACAGGAGGTCCTCCATACTACAGAATGGCAACAGCTTCCTGCTGATACTAATCTCTGGGTTACCTAAACAACCTCTGTTTGGTTCCTTAGATCTTTCATCAAGTGCACAACCCATTCTAGCCATTTAATTCCTTCTGTTTAAAATAATTTGTGATTTTTACTTTCCTATTTGACTTTGATACACTATTACGTGTATCAGACAAATAAAATTAAGAATGGAAAATGTAAAACTTGTCTAAATCTGGGATCGTGTTTGCGCAAAGAATTGAGTAGTTAGAAATTACTGATAATTATCTCGTTTCTTCTTTCATGTTTGTTTTATACTTTAAGATCAGCTTTTGAGTCCAAATTACTAAAGTATTTTTTGAAAAATCAATGTCAGAAATTCTGAGATTTTTTTAAAAATATAGGCTGTTACACAACAGTCAAATAATTAGGATTTAAAGGCTATGCACAACACCTAGCACAATACCAAAGAAGAAAATAAACACTATCAAATCTTTATAAACAGAAAATGCCAGTAATCCCACTTTGCTTGACCTTTCATATCTGTAATAATGGCATAATTATTCTAAGAACAGAAACCGAATTTTATTTTTTATTCCAATGTAATAACAATAGAAGATATACTATGAAACAAAAATGTAATACCAAAATGAAGAAAAATAAATAATGATTTTAAAACCATAGATACCAATAATAACAACATCAAACAAATATTGATAAATTGCCATTTTGTGTTAAACATCACACTACCGTTAAACACTTAGTGAAGGCATCAGCTCTCTGGGCCTCAAGTTCCTTTTGGGGAAACCGAAGAGCTTAGACCACAGTAGTTTTTCCCAACCATTGATCCTCAGGTCTAGCAGTTTGTATAACTAAAGATTATACGGTGGTCCAGGCGCAGTGGCTTACGCCTGTAATCCAGCACTTTGGGAGGCCGAGGAGGGCGGAACACGAGGTCAGGAGATCAAAACCATCCTGGCTAATATGATGAAACCCTGTCTCTACTAAAAATACAAAAAATTAGCCAGGCGTGGTGGCAGGCGCCTGTAGTCCCAGCTACTCGGGAGGCTGAGGCAGGAGAATGGTGTGAACCTGGGAGGCAGAGCTTGCAGTGAGCCGAGATCGTGCCACTGCACTCCAGCCTGGGCAGCAGAGCGAGACTCCGTCTCAAGAAAAAAAAAAAAAAAAGATAATATTAATTTACCTATTGCAACATCCTTACTTAAATTAAAAATCAAATAATTATGTAGGAGATGTTTGCTTTAGAACAGACTAGTTTATGGTCCTCTGAGAAGTCAGATGAGCTGGCTTATGACTCAGTTACCATTTCTGACTCAGTTGATAAATCCTAGCTAGTACATTAGTTTTAAACAGCACATTGCTTTTTTAAATTCTAGGTCAAATGTTGTTTAATTTATATCCATAATTGACCATTTGTTAAAGACAGGAAGCACAGGGAACACTGATGTTGAAATGCAATAAGGAAACTAGGGACATAATAATATAATTCTGCAAATTTTGTTCATTTTCTCTTCATCAGATCAAAATTCTTGTGTGTATTTAGTACTTCAAAAATCCATTTGAAAAGCATAAACTAATGTAATGATTATTAAACATGGCTTTGAATCATGAGAAATAAAAAAATTAACCAGCATACAATGTGTTATTTGCAGACATTTCAAATAACAATTTGAATCTCTTCTTATCTATGCAGTCAGAAACAAAACATGATAATCTAAAAGTAAAACAGTCCATTTTTTTTAAGTATGGAGCAAGAATTCTACACATCTGGTCATAATTTAGCAGCTTTTTTCATATTATAACATGCATTTTAAATGTATATTTCAATTGCTATTTATTCACAAACCCAAATATGCCATACTATTAGATTGTTTCTTTTTCAACAAATTTTGGCCTTTAAAATAAAATTAAAATTTTCTTAGAAACTGATTTTTAATGGAAAAGGTGGAAATTTATATTTTTATGTATTATTTCTGTTCTTAAGGTTGCACTTAAATATTTTATATTTTTAAATAATTCATTTACCCAAAACTGTATGTATATATTTACTTACTTAAAATATATTTATTACATGTCACCCAAAAATTACTTTAAAAATTAAAATTCTACAGACTGTGTGGAGCTATATATTGGACCGAAAGTTTTTTTCAAGTCAAAGGTGTTTGGGACATGCTTCCTTTAGCTAATCTCCGAGACTTCATGAATCCAGTGGCTTTGATGATCCAAATTAGACTATTCTGAAAGGAATTCTAATGTCATTGTTTGGATCCTTAAATGACTAACTCAAAGAGAAAACGGAAAAAAAAAAATTGTCTGCAAAAGAACCATTCATTAAAAATCTTATCTCTGTCTTCTACTTTCCCCTCCCTCTCCTCTCTCATCAGGCCCTCTTTGTGGCTGTATGATCCGGTTTTGTACAGTCAGAAACAAAATCAGCCCTCATAAAAACGTTCAAGTCATCTAAAAATGTTTTTATAGAAACTTACTTTTTCCACATGGGGAGATAAGAAGGGTTTCTGTTTGTGGCATTTGAAAGTCTGGAGTCTGGTATTTAGGATATCTATTTACTCTTTTTCCCCTTTATTTCTTTTTATTTATTTATTTATTTATTTTTGAGATGAAGTTTCACTCTTGTTGCCCAGGCTAGACTGCAATGGTGCGATCTCTGCTCATTGCAACCTCTGTCTCTCAGGTTCAAGCGATTCTTCTGCTTCAGCCTCCCGAGTAGCTGAGATTACAGGCACCCGTCACCACGCCCAGCTAATTTTTGTATTTTTAGTAGAGACAGGGTTTCATCATGGTCAGGTTGGTCTCAAGCTCCTGATCTCAGGTAATCCACCCGCCTCGGCCTCCCAAAGTACTGGGATTACAGGCTTGAGCCACCGCGCCCGGCCTTCCCCTTTTATTTCTAACTTTACGAAACAAAAAGCCTGAGTCCTTAATCATAATGGGACTGAATTTTATGGAGGATGGTCTACATATAGATGCGAAATGTTCTTGATTTGAATGTTTACATGGAATTCATAGGTTGCATAGAAAAAAAAACAAAGACTCTCAAAAGCAGCATGGTCACTTTTCAGATTCTGGTCATTTGTGTGTAAATTACAGAAAGAAGAATTCTAGTGAATGCCTACTTAACAAATTTTCTAGTTTGCAATATCAAGCACCAGTTCCTGAAAGTTTTTTCAATGAAAATATCTAATTCTGTGTTACTACCCTGAAAGTCCCTGTAGCTTGGGATCACAGTTTAAATTACTATTCTCAACGTAAATTTGTCACTTTTGGAACTGAGTGGAGACTTACTCTGTCTCCTTCTTGGAGAATGATGAAGAAAGCAGCTTTATATCAGAAATGTTCCCCAAGTAGCTGAGACTGTAGTTTGAGTTTAACGGCACGTGTCTTGCATTTGATAATTATTACCAGCACCTAATCTGCTACCTGTCTTTTTTAGTGACTGGAAATTAGGGCAATGGTGTTTCAAGAGACTGCTGAGAATAAAGTTAAAGCTGTGCAGAGATGAATTATTCTTCTAAAATGGGCCTCTGCACAGAGTATGTTAACACTTCCTAATGAATCTCACTGGTGAAATTTTGAAATGCATAAAAATACCAACACTATACAAGGGGATAGGGTGTTCTTGTTATACAATACCAATTTTACAATGACATGTATTCTACTGACGGTGATTTCAAAGCATCTGGATAGAATAAAACACACTCAACACTAAAGCTATGTTGAACAACTTTTATAACTTGCAAGCCCTAGAGTCAACATGAGCATGTATAATGCATCTCTACTGATGTACAAAATTCATTGTATTTGTCATGCCTTTTATATGTCATGAGGAGAATATTTTTGTAGTGATTAGTTTAATACTGAGTCATTGAAACATAGCCATAATTGAAAATAATAAAGCAGTGAATACTACAATATAGGCACTATTTTATAGAGATATAATCCATTGTATATTTCAAATCCCTACATTCTTTCTATTTTTTATACTATAGCTTTAGCTAACATTTATGTTTACGTATTTTAAGCTAGACAAAGCCATGGATTGATGTCTACATAAACATCATTTCATTTAATCTTCATAACAATCTTACAGAATAGAAATATTTTATGTGTATTATTACAAAATCAGAAATCTTAACCTTTAGAATAAAAATTGAAAAGGCCACCAATACTTCAAGCCTTACATTGTCCTTATTGGTGGCAATTTCATAGAAATGAGGATGTTTTTCCAAGAGTTTCCTCCAATTACCCAGAGATAACTCTAGTCACTCTCTTTAGGTGTTGACATCCATCCTTGAACCAAGTACTATGTCAGGAGGGTGGCACACTTTCCCTGGCCAAGCCTAGGTCTTTTGCCCATGCTTGAAACTGGAGGATAGGGGTGGGGTTTGCCAGTCTATCAAAATCACATGGACTAAGAATAGGGAAGGGTTTCCCCACAGAGATTCTGGGCAGCAGTCCAAAATAAAAATATGTTTTTATTATGTTCTGCTCCTTGGTTGCTAACATCCACTCACACTAGTCTCCTGAAATAAACACGCAAAACAGCCTGGCCTTATATGATGCAACGATTCCATATACAACCAAAAAAGTCTCCATCCCATCAAGAGACAATTCAAAATTTTGTTCAGTTGTTACATCCTAATATGCAATAAACCATGAAAAATAATGAAACTCCCTCATCTGCCTTAGTCTGCTTGGGTGGCTATAATAAAATCCCCTGAACGGGGTGGCTTATAAACAAAAGAAACAGAGAAAGTTATTTCTCACAGTCCTGAGTCGAAGATCAAGGTGCCAGATTTGGTGTCTGGTGAGGGCCCATTTCCTGATTCATAGATAGTATGTTTTTGTGGTGTTTTCACATGGTGGAAGGGGCAAGGGGCCTCTTTTAGAAGGACACTAATCCTATTTATGAGAGTTCTACCCTCATGACCTAATCACCTCTCATAATTCCTGCCTTGCAATACTATCACATTGGCACGAACATTCAGACTATAGCAAGGCTCAAAGCACAGCAATATCCAGGGCTGGGAGGAGCATTGACTCTCTGCACTGACGATAAGAAAGTTGCTCAGTCAATTAATTGAGTTTCTCAAAATTCTGTTCTCTAGTAAATCTTCCTTGAATAAATTCTTCTTGGCCAAATATGAGTTGTGCATTGGAGGAAGATTTTCTTTCTGAGGGTTTGAGTCCTTCAGCAGCCCAGATTCTGTTGGGATAAGTCCTGAGTTTTGCTTTAAATGCAGAATAACAACATACTTTGATTGTCAGTCTTGGGATTTCTCTAGCAATATACAGTTGGCCCTGCCTTTCTGCAGGTTCTGCATCTTTGAATTCAATCAACCCCAGATCAAAAATGTTTGAAAAAAAAAATGAATGTTTGCACGTGTACTAAACATGTATAGACATTTTTTTCTTTGACATTATTCTCTAAATAGTACATTTAACAATTTTTCCATAGTATTAGGTATTACAATTAATCTAGAAATGACTTAAAGTATACAAGAAGATGTGCATACGTTATATGTAAATACTACATTTTCTATAAAGGACTTAAGCATCCAAAGATTTTGGTATCTGCTGGAATGCCTGTAATGAACTGCCCACAGACAGTGAGGGACAACTGTAATTCCTTTAACTTTTTAACTCTTTAACTGCTTGTTTCCAAATTCCTTATGTGTTACATATTTAAGTTTATTGATGACAGTTTTTCATTCGCTTATGTTATTCTTTGCAACTAAGGGTAACAGGGATATAAAAATTATGAGTTAAAATCACCAAGTCTCAGTGGGGTGCGGTGGCTCATGCCTGTAATCCCAACACTTTGGGAGGCCCACGTGGGCGGATCACGAGGTCAGGAGTTCAAGACCAGCCTGACCAACATGGTGAAACCCCATCTCTACTAAAAATACAAAAATTAGCTGGGCATGGTGGCACGTGCCTGTAATCCCAGCTACTCGGGAGGCTGAGGCAGGAGAATCTCTTGAACCCGGGAGGTGGAGGTTGCAGTAAGCTGAGATAGCGCCATTGCAGTCCAGCCTGGGTGACAGAGTGAGACTCCATCTCAAAAAAAAAAAAAAAAAAAAAATCACCAAGTCTCAAATCCCAGCATGTAAAAAGTAATTACAGAATAAAGGTTGAAAGAGATAATATAATAAAAGTGCCTATGTGCTGTTGTTATTATTTAAGTCCTTAATTATAAGTCACTTAAACAAGCAAACAAATCCTATGTGGCAATTAGTTGTAGTGTTTTCAAACCCTACATGCATCAAGTTATGTTTTTCATCTATCAATAGGAGATAAGAGACCGTGTAGTGATAAGAATCGCAGAGAAAAATCAGGGAATGTGTAAATAGTCTTTGCTGAGTTACCTAACCTCTTTATCAGTAATCTGAGGATAATAAAGATTGTGGTGGATTGTGGTGATAATTAGGACTTTTCAAAATATATTATTACTTTTTTTCCTCTTAACACACAGTAAGGTTGTAATTCCCTGCCTCCTCATGTGATTTGGCCAATGACATGTGTCAATACTGGATGGACAACTGAGGGGCAGTCGACAATTCTCTCTATTCTCTGTCTCTGTTGTGATTGTTGCAGCTCATATGAAGATGAGGACCTCCATCAGTCTAGGTCTCTGAATATATGCAATCTTCCCCACTACCCCATTTTGGGTATGTAATGCAAATAAGAAATATCTTCTATTGGATTAAGCCACTGGGTTTCAGAGGTTGTTGTTCTAAGTATCAAATCAGATAACATACAGGTTGCATAATTCGTGACACATTAACAGAAGCACATAAATATGTCGACTTTATTCTAGACAGAACTATTTAGGCTTGTTCAAATAGTTTTCCCATCAGTAATATTGAGATAATGATAACCATATAACCTAATTTAAAGGTATACTGTGAAATTCTATTCAAGGTCTAAATAATATATTTATATGAAATTTATAAAATGAAAAATATTACTTTTTCTGACCCCCACTTTGTATTAGCAGTTATTTCCATAAATTCAATTGTCTTAATTTCTATATTTTTTCTTCTCCAGTCTAGATCTTTCAAGGCCAGAGAGTATCACTGATAAATTATTTTCTTCAGCATATTTTAGAAACAAGAATATTTTATTTCATCATGTCCTTTTTTAGTTATTAGAAATTACTTATTACTTTTTTTTTTTCTTTTTGAGATGGAGTCTCACTCTGTCACCCAGGCTGGAGTGCAGTGGCACGATCTCGGCTCACTGCAACCTCCGGCTCTCGGATTCAAGTGACTCTCCTGCCTCAGCCTCCTGAATAGCTGGGACTACAAGCGCTTGCCACCACACCAAGCTGTTTTGTATTTTTAGTAGAGATGGGGTTTCACCATGTTAGCCAGGATGGTCTCGATCTCCTGACCTTGTGATCTGCCCGCCTTGGCCTCCCAAAATGCTGGGATTACAGGCGTGAGCCACCGCACGTGGCCAGAAATTACTTATTACTTTTAAAGAAAGAAATCACTAAATTTAAATTGATATCTTCTCAGCTACTGTAAGGTAGCTCCAAGTCCCTGGAGCTACCTTACAGTACCTTTTCATTATTGAAATCGACCTTTTTTTTTTTTTTTGTCTTTTGAGATGAAGTCTCACACTGTCATCCAGGCTGGAGTGCAGTGGTGCGATCTCGGCTCACTGCAACCTCCACCTTCCGGGTTTAAGCGATTCTCCTGCCTCAGCCTCCCAAGTAGCTGGGATTATAGGCGCCTGTCACCACGCCTGGCAAATTTTTTGTATTTTCAGTACAGATGGGGTTTCACTATGTTGGCCAGGCTGGTCTCAAACTCCTGACCTCGCTATCCACCCTCCTCGGCCTCCCAGCTGGGATTACAGGCCTGAACCACTGTGCCCGGCCTGAAATCAACATCTAAATACAAGCCTATTGAAAACAACAGAGAGAAAAGGATATGAAACAGCTAAAAACAAGAATTCATCCAGAGAGAGATTAGTTTAAATGAGAATGAATGAAAAGAAGTCAAAGTGTAATATGCAAATAAAGTTGAATCCTTGGAAGGATAATTTACACTTCTTTTCTACTTAAAGATAGGCTATATTTGTGAAGTGGTTAGCTTATAATTCTAAACCTTATTATTTCTTTCCCTGGCCTTTGTTTTTCCTCATTGTTTCAGTGTATATCCTGGACTTGTAAACATTCTACAATGAGCTGTTAAAATTCCATTTTTTGGCATGTAAATATAGTGTGTGAAATATTTCAGAGTTTTCTTCTATACACGAAACTGTTGCCTTGAGATAGTGGTGTGAAGGAGAAGGGAACATGGGAAAAAATAGAACAATCACCTATAAGTTGGCCAGAGACTATGGTTCCCAAGGAGCCCTGCCTGACTGTATATAGTCAGATAGGAGATGCTACTAAGGTTTTCCCAACAGTAGAGTGTAATTTGTCAAATGTTTGCATGTTCTGTTCCTCTTATATAAGAATTTTCATACCTTAGTCAATGAAATGTCAGTTGTATGATCTGATTGCCTCTCTTAAGCTTTTATTTCACCTTGGTTGTTCTGGCTTTTCTCGCTGAAATTCCCTGTTTACAGGGACACAAAGAGCTGTTTTAAATCGGAAGCCAACATTTGGGTGCCAGACAGCATGCTGGTGCCACATAGCATTCATTCCATAGTGAAACTGCAAACCAATACCTTTCTGTGCTAAATGGCACCATATCTCCTATCCTACTTCATTAGAATAGATTTCCTTCATGATGCCAGCTGCTTTTCTGGCACCAGACATGAAGACTCAGACTAAATTATCCCCACTAAAACCATTGCTGGTGTCATAGTGCCAGACACACCACTCTGACCTCTCTTCCACCAGACTAAGTTAGAAGGCATATCTCCTCCAGGCCTGTTTTAGATTTTCTTGTTTTCCCTGCATTTTGTACTTTTGCATCATTCTTGTGGGCACTGTGTTAGATGAACGAGTTGATTGCTGTTACTCACGAATGGATTTCACAGTTCTTCATGCAGAGGCTTGCTGCCTTTTTTTCATGACATTTCCCATAATGAGAATGATATAGTTCAAAGAATCACAAAGAAATAGGAATTAATAGTTTATACTCAAGGTGAGACAAAAGTCGTTGTGTTGTAGGGAATCTACTTACAAATATCTATCTCTATGAATGATTTTCAACCAGTCTTCAGTGTAAATTATCGGTATACTGAAGTTACTCATATTCTTTTGAGCATATTTTATAACCCTTTTATCACAAATGGAAGGATTTCATGATGTTCACTTTTTTAACTTTAAAAACCTAATCACCTTCACTGTCTTATAACATTAAGATAAAGACAGAGAGCAAGTATTACCATTCTTCACCAAAGTTAAACAATAGGAAAGGGCATTTGGGCACAGGTTCAATGTATGCAAAGCAGTCTACACTCATCCGAATATAAAATGGGAGAAAAAGACCACATTAATATCTGGCGACTAGTTTTCATTTTACTAACTGTTTTTTTCTTTAAGAAACAGAGAATGAAAATCAAACTAGCTTAACGAAAAAGAGATTGGCTTATATATGTGGATGATGCAGAGGTACATCGGGCTTCAGATATTGGGTTGACTCAACAGCTCAAGGGTGTCATTTAAGATACTTACTGTCTCCATTAATACACTGATTTGCATAGTATTACCTTCATTCTAAGGCTACATAAATGGCTCCACAGTTTCAAAATCCATACCCACATACCATCCCATTCAGAAAGACAGAAATAGCTGGCTGTAGCCAGCTGTCTTAGAGGAGTGGGGAACTCTCTCCATTCGCTCAGAAACATCCAGCCAAGTTTCTTTGTCTGAGGTTGCCAATTCCTAAATCAATTCCATTGGTAGAAGAACATCCTGGGAAGCAAGGCTCAGCAGTAAACTCGGTGAAACAATCATTGCAGTAGGAAGAAGGAGATTATCCTGATGAGGTCACTCAGGCTACAATTGCAGGTGGCATGGGCTCAGGGTCTCCTCTTTCCTACCCCCACTTCATTCTTACTTTGCAAGGGGGATTGATGGGAGGGAAATGTGAAAAAAATCCCAAGATCTACACTCTCAACAACTACTAAGGCATATTTTACTCCTTAGAGGGTGTGCCCAAGGCTTGCTTTTGGTGAAGTTGCCTGCCTTTAAGATTATGCAAACTCACCTTTATCAATGAGCTCTCTCAGAACTGAAGAACTGAAAAGCTTCTGTTCAGTATTCAGAGAACACTTGAAATAGAATCACAAATTAACCTAAAATATTTTATTACCTTCAAAGTACAAGATCTCCTGAAAAGTTTACAAGCTCAAAAATTCCCTGTTGAAGAAACTGTCTTGAGGAACTGATTTGATAAAAATCCAGATATAAAATAAAAATTAGTATCATCTTTAGAATAAGAGAGTAAACTATATTCCTGGTTTTTTAAAAAAGTTGTTACCCAGGGAACATATAAATAGGAACACACACACACACGTTCACATATGCATATATATATGCATACATACATACACATATACTTTAATCATCACCTAACATTTTTCTCCATTTATACAGAAGCAGGAGGGAAATCCTAAAGTCTTCTTTAACTAATGTGATTCTTAATAAATTCTTGTTTCAGTTTAAAAGTATCCATCAGAGATTATACACTGAGTTTGGCCCACAGATATGTCCTGTTTGATGGCTATCTAGGCAGAGCTTCCTCTCTCCAGTTTAAGCAAAAGCCACAAATCCCCTTCCCCATCCAAAATTTACTCTTAATCCAATCTTTAAAAATATTAGAGAACACTTATAAGAGATGTGATCTAGTTGTGGTCATAGCCTGTCTTAACCAGGATACAAAGGTAAGCCAATTCAGGCAACTCCTTGATAAGCAAGAAAAAAATAAACAGGATGGACTATTCAGGCCAAAATGAGGACATTCAAAACTAGCCTTGCTTCACAATCGGAGATTTTTCTGTCACTCTTTGTTTTTCTAGGTTCTCTTGTAATAACATACATTTTTTTACAGAAAGGGTCAAACAAAATTGAGCATATGATAGCTTTAGCGATGCTATGGCAGCCACCCAACACCCTAGTCATGAAAATGTATTATTAGATGTTTCTAGACTCTTCAGCCATGGATTATTACTTTAGTTCAGTTATTTCTATAGATGGCTGATCTCAGTGGTTTCATGACAATTGTTCTAATTTCATTCTTGGAGGGAAACCTTAATTCCAAGAGCCAAGGATTCCTAGCTGTTACCACCTAGGTAGTAATTACAATTTTCACTGTGGGTGTTAAAGTCAAGATTTAAAAATATTGGTTCAGTATCACAACATGATATTAAATTGATATTGAGTTCCTCCCACTCTTTTAAACATTACGCTACAGAGGGAGTTTGCTCTCTTTGTAGGGTTATGTTTTTTTCTTTACATAAGGTATGGTAACACATTTTTAAAGAAAGGAATTTTCATACATCGTATTTTCTCTGACAGTCTTGACATTAAAACAATCAGTGTTCGTCACATGCAGTAATCGGGTATGGCAGGTCATGCCTTACTTGCTATGCTAAGTAAAGGGGTTTGATAAATTTCAAAAACTCATACACCTTTGCAAGTTAAGTGGTAGTATAAAAGGTTTGTAGACCAAAGGAGTTTGAGCTACATTTCTTCAGGACGTTTTCTTGTTCAGCATTTTATTCTCAGAACCTAACACAATGCCTGGCTCACATGGGAGGTTTGATAAATATTTTTAAATAAGCTAATTAATGATAAAAGTTGGAAAAAAACCTCAGAACAAACACATTTTCTTGCTAAGATACTTAAAACACAAGGAGATTTTTTCCCAGAGAGTCATATTCAAGATGAATATATAGATACCAACGAAACAATGAAAAAACAACTGATTTCTTTATTCGAACAACCATACTTCCAAATTACTATTTAATAACCAACACTACTCTTCGAAACTCACAGGTAGAGCACTTGTTTTCTATGATTTCTCTGAAAACAAGGTCACAAATGTTTGTTTAAAGAATCTAAAATATTACAAAAAAAATTTTATGAACTTAACTAATGAGAAAATATAGTCTCTTTTGAAGAGAAGGGGATTAGGGATGAAAATAAAACATATTTCCGAAAGTAGATATGGATGCCCAAGTATCACAGGATTATTTGTGCAGTAAAAGACTTTTAATTTATTTAACCATGGTATACATTCTAGGATAGTACATTTTATTAAACATATTATAAATATGTTTTTAATACATAGAGAAAATTAAGAGTACTATTTTGGCTGTTACATATCAGATTCTCCAGGATTCTGGACTATAGACATTTCAATTCAAAGTGTTTATTAAAGTGCAAGTGTAGTAAATCTTTTGGGGGGGAGAAAGTTAGTTGAACACTTAGTTATACTATTCCAACATGAAAAACAGATGGCAGGCCATCACCAATACCACCTGTAACTTTCTTTGGTTTAAGCAATTTAGAATACAACTTTCTTTTACTTATAATTCCAGTTTGAATCAAGGCATCTACTACCCCAAGCATCAATGCTCTTCAATATCTAATTTCACAGTTTTCTTAACACGTATCTCATGTTATTTATTATAGTCAGAGGCATCCCAACACCTTTGTCTATCTTTGCTACCTTTTAAATGGTTTATCTGGCAAACCATCAATCACAAATCATGAAACATATTTTAGCTCAAGTAAGATCAGTTAAGAAAGAAAACAAGGCTTGTGTGGCCTAATTGGAAACATTACTCACATCAATAAGTGATAAATGCTTGTTCTGGGAAAGAATATTTATCCCCCAGATCTGTCTGTAATGTATAATATGGACAAGATTAAAATCTCCAATCACCTTCTAACTTCAGGCCATAAAGATATTGATAAAAGCAACTGAAAGCTTTTGTGAAAATAAAAGTTGTCAAAAAAAACCTCAATTTCAGGTTCAAAGGATTGCTTATATTACCAAAAACATAAACATACGTATTCTATTTATAGTTTATTCTCTGGTTAAAACTACAGCTTATGAACAACTTGAAAGAAAATGCCCAATAAATTTCTGTAAATGTTTTAGTATGTTTCAAAAGCCTTAATGAATTAGCTTATTTGGCTTTATCCTGAATGACATGTGCTAGAAGTTTTCAATAATCTCTTATTTGATATTTGTACTATTAAATAACTTTTATTAATTATATGATAACATTTCTAACTCAAAATTATTGATAATACATATACTACTTTCTATGTCTTGGAGGAGACATTAAACATATCCAAGTAAATATATTTCCAAAATAGAAAAAGACATGATGTTTCTTTTATAAACTTTTAATTTAAAGAACATAGATGCACTCACTTACTCCACGAGGTCAATTGCACTACCACAACCATTAACCAAGTGATATTCACTTACTTTACACGTAATTTATTATAACTGCAGCACTGTCTCAGGAATGGTTCACACAAATAATTTAACTTAGGTAAACACCATTTTCCAGTAATGATAGGACAAAACAAACTTTGGGAGCATTTATGAACAGTAATGTCTCACTCTCAGTACACATTTGCCAACCGATCTCTGTTGTTTGCAAATGAATTAACTATGGCTTGAAAAATCATTAGAGCCATCTGCTTTGATGGTAAGAAAGAACTGCTATGATCATTTTTTTATAAGAGCAGAGACTAGGGACTATTTTAACATATTTTTAGCATCATTTACCCTAAATCTGACATGCTATTTAAAAAATTAACAGTATTATTGATTCCTGTTGAGGCTCCCTGTAAGTCTGTTTACCGAAAAACTGCTTTTCACAGGTAACCCTCTGTTCAGTTTTGTTAGTGATATTGAATGTGGAAAGTGTCCGTTTTTGCTACATCCAAATTAGTCATTAGGTACCAAAATACTTGATTTTCCAATGTTTTAATCCTTTAAGAACTGATGAATGAAATAAAAATTCAATTAACAAATTAGTTCCTTTCATTGTTTTGAAAGAGTCAGTGGAATGAAAATGAACTTTTGTTTATTTCCTTATTCAAACAATTTAGATGAGTGTTATTTTCAATGCTATGAATATCTGAATAGCGCATTTTTTCACTTGCTAGAAAAGTATCTATCTTTACTTTCTTATGAATATTTGATTCAGGAACATGTTTGTAATGTGATGATTAGTAACTCCTTGTATTTGGCAGGTCTTAAAAAAGTAAGTGGATACAAATACACACACACCCATACACAGCCAGTGTAAACTCATTATTGCATGTCTATTTCTCAAGGATGCAAACATTTTTCAAAAGAAAGGAAAGAGGAGAAAAGAAAGGAGGAAGGGACAAGGGAAGAAAATAGAGCTCACTGATGTTTATTTTCTGTGGAAATTTGCTAATAACCATGGAGTTTAAATACTATTGAATTCATAATGTTAAGATATATTATTTACCCTTTGTTAAAAATCTCTTTTTTCTTCTATCTTTTAGGATGGTGGTGTTAGAGAGATGACTGCAAAGGAGGACCTGTCCATTTACAAGTGCACTTGGATTCAGTTGACATCCAATAACTACATATATGTTGAGCAAATAGATAGATGGATGGATGGATGACTGGATAGAAGATATATTAAACTTTATTCTGTCTAAACCTTAATTAAAAGATAGAGGAAAAATCTCCTTAGGTGGTAAATAGCAGTCCTCTTCAAATCATAAGAGTATCTTCTTATCTGGCTGTGCAGAATAGAAGGAGACAAATATATAGTTATAACCCATCAGATTAGTTGACTCAAATCTCTGAATCTATGGGATGAAAAACATGCTAAAAATAGCTTCACCATAACTGCATACAGAGTTGTATGTATCAATAGTATACAAAAAGAGATAAGCAGGTAGATTTCATGAAATTTCTCATAATCTTAAATGTAAATAGCAAAACAGCAAATATACTTCCTTAAGACAGTGAATATAAAGGAATTTGTTCTTAAAAACTTACATTTGTGTATTCAAAAAGAAATCTCACAATCTAATTACTGGGTTTCTTTATTTCCTTCTGTTTTTGTTTTTGTTTGTCTGTTTGTTTTTTACATTATGTAGAAAAACAGCATTACATACTAGTAGAGGTTTAAGTCAGTGAGGCCAAGAGCTGGCCACAGCACAGGCTGGTAGTAAATGCCTGACATCTTCTTCTAGTTGGGCAAGCAATCTGAAAGACAGCAAGAGAGAGAGCCCAAGATGGAAATGACTGTCTTTTATAATCTAACCCTAGGAGTAGCACCCTAGCATGTCTGTGATGTTCGATAGAAAGAAGTCATTAGGTTCTTCCCATACTCAAAGGAAGGGAGCTAAACAAGGCAATAAATATCATGAGATGAAGATCATTTGGGACCATCCTAAAGGCTGCTTACCCTAGCTCCTTAAACCATAGTCAAACCTTTCTCCATTGATTAATTCCAAGGCATCCCTCTTCTCTCAATGTTAACAATTTCTTTTCAGTTTAAACCTGAAATCAATCAACCTATCTATAAATAAGCCATTCTTTCCTCCTTCCCATGAATCTTAGAGAAACGTCTCTTCCTCTCCCTACCCTCTACTTTATAGGGTTATTGAAATATTAACTGTGAAAGTGAGTATCTAACATTTGCTAGAAAACCTGTAATGTGTTGTAGCCTTCACTGTACCAGCATCATTTGTTGTTCAATGTTAATCCCCACACCTGAACTTTGAAACCTGTTTCCACAAGTTCTTGCATCATCACTTTCCTGTCTACTTAAACATCAGTTACAGATAATTTTAAGTCTCAACCATTTAATTTATCCATTTATTCACTTTAGTTTCAAATATTCCTTCTCATATTCTTCTTCTTTTGCAACAACTGTCCTATATTAACAGATGAATTTCTTAAAACATAAACTGCCAGGTTCACTTACTCACTTCTCAATAACCTCCCTGAACTCTAGTTCCACATCCCTACTGTGCTTCTCTGTAAATATTGGCAGGGATCTTCTGACTAAACCAATGGTTCTCCAAATGTGGTCCTTGACAGCATCAGGACCACCTGGGAATTTGTTAGAAATGCGCATTTTGGGTCCCTATCATAGGCCTACTGAAAATCTAGGGCTGAGGCTCAATCATCTTTTTTAACTAGCCCTGTTAGCTCATTCTGATGCCGGCTAAAATTTGAGAACTATTGGCTTAGACTGTCATAAAAGAACTACTGTCCCAAATTAATGAACCACCTCTGGTCTTTATTTAACTTTGTGCAGTGTTTAAAACTGATTCCTTGAAAGTTTCCTCACATACTCTCCCATTCTCTTTTCTTTCTGCCTCTCTGATAATTCATTCTTAGTATTCTTTTTAACTTTTCTTGTCCTACCTGTTCTGAGAATGATAGACTCGTTCTCCATTTTCTTCTTTTATCTGTATGCATGTTTATCCTGGGAATTTTACCTGTTCCATTAATTTATATCTGAAGCTACTAATACCTACCAAATTCATATCCCCTGCCCAGTCCACTTCTCTGGGTAGATAATCATATTTTCAACATCTAAATCAAGATCACTAAATGGGTATCTTCTGTAAGTACAAAATCAACATGTCCAAACCAGAAATCATAACCCCCACAACAGCACCCAAGTATATTCCTCCTATTTCTTATCATGAGAAAACGGAAGGTCATTTTTAAATCACATTCAGAAAACTGCCATTCACATCACAGTCTACACCCTTCCCATATCTTCATATAGTTAATCAGGAATTGCTCCAGATTTTGTCTCCTACTTTAACAGAGCCCTTCTCAAATCTCTATTGTTATTTCTGGAATGGTAGTTTTCTCATTTTATCCTTAAAAGTAGTTATTAATCTTATGGCCATCTTTAGAGTAGGAAACCGACACTAAATGGGGTTCAACAACTTCCCCAAAAGATACACAGCAACTAAGCATCTCAGCAAAGCTCTAAATCTAACTAAATAGTTCTTTACTATATTGCTTTAGGATACTTTTATACTCTTAAAAGTCATTAAGGATTTATAAAAGCTTTGGCTTATTTGGGTCATACTTGAGAATACCTGGAAATTCTAAAATTACATGTGTTGACTTAAATTTTATCATTAAACAAAACAGTAGCCCCATATTTTGCTAATTACACATATTTTTTATGAAATATAACTAAATTTTCTAAAACAGAAATATTTAATGAGTACAGTGCTATTGTTTTAAATGTTTGTGAATCTCTTTATTGTCTGGCTTAATACAATCATATTCTCATATCTGCTTCTGCATTTAATCTGATATAATATGTTGTACTGGTTGAAATGAATAAAGAAAACCTAGCCTCATACTGTTATATAATTACACATGGAAGAGTATCTTAATAACCTTTTCAGATAATTGTCAATATTCTTCTCTGATAGCACAGCAAAACTCAACATGCAGTAGCTTCTTAAAAATTTGCTACAATGTGGCCGGGCACTGTGGCTCACGCCTATAATCCCACCACTTTGGGAGGCCAAGGCGGGTGGATCACGAGGTCAGGAGTTCAAGACCAGCCTGGCCAGCATGGAAAAACCCCGTCTCTACTAAAAATACAAAAAATTAGCCAGGTGTGGTGGCACGCGCCTGTAATCCCAGCTATTCTGGAGGCTGAGGCAGAGAATTGCTTAAACCTAGAGGGGCGGAGGTTGCAGTGAGCCGAGATCGCACCACTGCACACCAGCCTGGGCGACAGAGTGAGACTCTGTCTCAAAAAAAAAAAAAATTGTTACAATGTTGTATCTGAAATCATATCAATAAACTTTTGGAAATGTATTACATTAACATTCATTTCTTTATCATGCTTTGTAAATATATCGATTTATATCAATATACTTATATATACTCAAGCCTTTGTAACATAATTTATTGGCCAGTTGGATCATACTAATTTATTGAATTAAGCAGATCTTTCAAATACTGACACAGTTCATTATACATTTTAGAAATCACATTTACTAATATCACTTCCAATCTTATCAGAAAAGACTTTAAGTACCAAAAAGTGGTGGATACAAGTTTTACAAAATATTATTATCTCTTGAACTCTTAAACTTTATTATTGACAACAAACACCTGCCCATTATTTTCCTGAAGTTACAAACTCACTTCTTCCATTTTCAAGAAAATTTGTCTACTGCCTAAGTGTGAATAGTCATAGTTTTTGTCTTTTAGCCATTCTTTCAAGTAAAACCAGTTTCCTAAAATAATAATAATAATGTGGCAAGTTCAGCTTGCAACTGAAACAATCGTTTTAGTGCATTTCCTTGAAATAACTATCCTATCTTGATATTTAGTAGATGTTCTTTATGACTACTTCTTGTTTCTTCACAAACACTATTAAATAGGCATGAACTCAAAGATTGAGATTTAATAAAAAATTTGTATGTCTTTTCCCCCTCTCTGTGAATGAATGGTGGTAAGAAATAATGACTGCCAGTAAGTTTGGTGCCATTGCCTTTATTTGTGTTAAGGCACCAGGAATGTTATCCACTATTGCTTTTGCAACATGAATGCACATTTTAACACACAGGGAATAAGCAGATACCTTTCTTGTACTAAAACAGATAACTTTCTGGTAGTATTAATAAAATATTTTCAACTTTGCAAATTTCCTAGAAGGATCTTCAGGACCACTTAATCACCCTTAGGACTCCATTCTTTCTTTTTTTTTTTTTTTGTTTGTAGACGGAGTCTCACTCTGTCACCCAGGCTGGAAGGCAGAGGCATGAACTTGGCTCACTGCAACCTCTGCCTCCCAGGTTCAAGCAATTCTCCTGCCTCAGCCTCCCAAGTGTCTGAGATTACAGGTGCACACCACCATGGCCGGCTAATTTTTGTATTTTAGTAGAGATGAGGTTTCACCAAGTTGGCCAGGCTGGTCTCAAACTCCAGACCTCAGGTGATCCGCCCGCCTCAGCCTCCCAAAGTGCTGGGATTACAGGCATGAGCCACTGCACCAGGCCGGGAGTCCATTCTTAAAGCTATTCCATGCTTTTAAAATAGCCCTTTCCCTCCAGAACTTATGCTCCCGACTTTATAATTTATACTATATTATTCTACCACTATTTGGAAAGTTATCATTGTGATACCCTGATAATAAAGTTATTATCAGGTTCATGGTATCTGATGTTAAAATGCCAAGGTTTGAATATGACTGAGTTACCCATTGGCTATGCAACTCTAGGCAATAAATCTTAACGATATTTATTATTCCAGATAAAGAAAATACGGGTAAGTTAATTAATTTGAATTTAAATCCAAGTTTGTCTCCTGGTGCCTATATTTAAAATCTTAAGTTCTTTATGTGACACTGAGAAGATACACTTCCTCCCCATAAGTTAATTGTCTCTACTTTTGCTCTCTGCCTTCCTCTGATCTCACTCTACTCTCACATAGCCACTCCCTAGAAGCACCAGTAGTAAATTGCGTGTAGTGTTGACATTTACAAACTTATCAGACAATGCATTTTACATCTACTTGACCTATGCGTACCCTTTTGGTGGTCTCTCTGTCTCCAATACTAATCTCAGTACTAGAGCCCTACTTATTTTTATGAGAGCATTAGTGCATTTTATTCCACTTAAATGTCTATATAACTGGTTTCCCTGTCTCAGGCGCAGCCATGTTTTACAGTGGAATGAGTGAGATAATAATTATTTTCATAACTTTCAAAGATTTCAACACACAATGTAGGTTTAATTTAAAAGAGATTAAAGAAGGAGATTTATAGCAAAGTGCTCCCATAAATATGTTGGCTTTCAAAGGAAATTATGAGAAATTTTCTTACAAAAGGCTGGAAATTTTCACTTATTTAGATATCAATAAGTAGTCTTAAGTGAAATCTGGCTACATTAATGTATTTAAATCTGGCAAAGATTAAACTAAATTGCCACATATAAAGAAAATGTGCACAGCTGTAGAAGGGATAAGGAGATAGAAGGAGATCTTAATTGAAGGACTAAACCTGTCTAGAAATGATAACAATACTATAACTAATAACGGAAGTACATCATGTCCAAAATATTTTCTTTGGATGAGGGAAAGTACAGTCATGATATTTTCATCATGTTTTTCTTTTCCCTCGAATTTTCTACATTGAAAATGTCACAAATATATGATTTGAAAAAAATGTTATTTTGAAAAATAAATAAGAAAAACAACACAGTTGCCCAGTTAATTGCAACTTTAGAAGCTTTATGAAGTCATTGGTTTTAAGAAATACCATATGAATTATCTTAAGCACCAGAACAGAACATTGATTTTAGATAATGAGGAAACTGTTATTATTGATTGGGTTCCCGACACGATACCCCAACACGATACCTCAGCATTTGAGAAACCAGCAGAAGCAGAAAGGCCACTCTCACCTTCTCCCACACTTGTCCCCTGATGCAAGCCATAAAAGAATTATCTGGCCGAGCACGGTGGCCTGTAATCCCAGCACTTTGGGAGGCCGAGGTGGGCTCAGGATTCAAGGTCAGGATTCAAGACCAGCCTGGCCAACATGGTGAAAAACCATCTCTACTAAAAATACAAAATTAGTCTGGTGTGGTGGTGCACACCTGTAATCCCAGCCACTCAGGAGGCTGAGGCAGGAGAATCATTTGAACACGGGAGGTGGAGGTTGGAGTGAGCCAAGATTGCGCCATTGCACTCCAGCCTGGGCAAAAAGAGTGGAACTCCGTCTCAAAAAAATAACAATTATTATTATCTAAACTTCCTCTGAGTGGATCATCAGATCCTTATCCCATAGATGCCCTCCTTATTCCCAGAGGAAAGTAATGTCTTTATCTCTGAGGACACAGGGACATGAAGAAGAATCTGAAGCAAAAGATCTTGTGAAATTCCCCTACTTTATTACCATTAGATCATACTTCGTTCATTTATACTTCTAAGCAACTATTCACGCTTCATCAAACCTAGCATAAAAATATATAGGTTTCCCTGTTTCCTTGGGTCTTCATTTACAAAGGCTCCCATGTCATGTAAAACTTACATTAAATAAATTCACATGCTTTTTTCACATGAACCTAGCAATGGGTGAAAAAGAAATTACTTTGTTATCCCTTGCAGTTTCTGGCACCCAATAAATCTCTTCTCCTTAATACCATCCTTATTCTGCAATAGATAAAGGTGAAGGTTAGTAAAGAGATAATAAAGATCCAGAGAGGTTACCTGTTTAATTATAGGACTGAAAATAAAAACAATTTTATGAAAAACCAAAGGCAGGAAAGAATGTTCATTGACATTTAATATTGACTCTTGCCACGCTTAAACACACACGTATACACACACAAACACATGCACTTTCAAGCACCTCTAATATTCATCAAGATACTTAACCAGGGCCCTGAGTGTCACTACCATACCTTGTCTCTATAATAATTGCACCTGGTCTCTATAACATCTACTGCAGAGAGTTCTTGTGTGCAAGATGATCTGCGGAGTGTGGGTAGAAAAATTTAATATGTGTTTACACCTGCATTTTTCTCATTAATAAAAAAAGGATTAATAGTAGTATCTATTCCATATGGTTGTTTCAAAGGGTATATAAGTTAATTCACAAAAAGCATTTAAAATAGTTTGGAAGAAAGTTCCTTGATCAATAAATGGTAGCAATTATTGTTATTACTATTATTATTGCTGTTGTTCATATTTTAATTAGACACAGGTTGAGTTTGGCCTATATTTACAACAGTAACAGCAGTGATAACTACAGAAATACACTTATCTTGGGTATGCATATTCAAAAATGTTTAGATGCATTTCATAATTGACATGCAGAAAAAAATAGCCAAATTAAATCATATCTCAACCTACTGTGTGCTTAAATTTAGCCAAGGTGAAACGCTCTTTCTATATCTTTGTGGAGTGTCTCTAGCCTGAATTCTCTTCTACCTTCTCTTTTCAGCTGAGTACTTTCTTCAATCCTCAATATAACCATCTGTGCATCTCCCTGATCCTACAATCTCCCTCTCTTCCATTTCATCTCTGTTCTCACAGGAATTATAAATATTTGTTTTATAGTACTTTTCCCATTGTATTTTAATTGATTATAAATTTGTTTATAGTATTTGATTATAAAATACTTGAGGATAGAAACTGTGTCTTAGTGAACTTCATTTCTCTGGTGACTAACCAAAGCTAACAATTGTTTACAGGAGAAATATTGAATGATCTCCCTTTTTATCTTGACATAGAAATTGATTAATTTCTTTCCCTGTAGGATGGTACAGAAAAAACAAAATTTTATGTATACAATTTACAAACATAGATTTCCTTTTCTTGGGTTCTTAAAATCTGGCCAGAGATTCATTCCACAATGACATCTCCCTGGAGGTGACGGCTTTAGTTTTCCTTCACTTCTATCTGACTCTGATGTTTGACCAAGATGTTCAAACTCTTAACCCAGAGAAGATACCTAAGGAAGCCACATGGTGTGGGAAAAAGTGACATATTTTAGTTTTATATAAAACTCCACTTTTTATGTTGGCTGTGCCATTTAGGAACAGAGATTTTGAGAAATATAAATAATTCTTTCTCCTCTTCTTTGACTTTATCAGTAAACTTAAAATTATAAAGTTTGACTCACAGCTTGCTCTTTTATTTCTTTTGAGAACATAAAATCACAGACATCTTATTTGATTAATTTCCTTATACAGGGTAGATATCACTACTGACAACCTCTATCAACTCCTTCTTCTAAAATGAGACTTGTGACTTGTGTTTTTAATTTTTTTAACTGTTAGATAATTATCATTTCTTTAAAATATAGTAAGCTCCTTGATGACACACTCAATCTCTCCCTTCTCCCAGAGTGCTTAATCAATATTTGTTTCTTGAATTGAATAGAACTGAGTGGTAAGATTTCCCTCCAATTTTGGTTATTTTCTAATATGAGAGTCTGGATGATCTACTCCCTCACGTACACAGTGCATGTGCCCCGGCGTGACTCGGCAGGCTCTGATCACCAGCCAATTTTTGGCAGCAAAACCATATTTTTTTTATTCTGAGAAATTATAAAAATAACATTCCTGCCATCACTTCATCAATTCATAAAGTGACTTTAGTCTCTTGCTTTCTAATTCCTTTCATTTCTCCTTTATAAGCCTGCCAATAGCCTGGGCCTTTGCTGGCCTTACATATTTAATCAGAGTAACCAATGCTGAGGATTTTTACGGGGAATTAAGTTTGATTTGTTTTGAAACATTTATTTATTCCATATGGCACTTAAGTGACTGAATTATTTTTGGTGTTGGAATGAGGTTGCATAAACTAGATTCAAATGTAAAACAGACACACACACACACACACACACACACACACACACACACACACACACACAACTAAAGCCCAGGAGTAGTTCTGTAGGAAATATCCACTGTAAAAGGAAAATGGACGTACAACTGAGGAATCAGATTAGGAGATTTGGCAAAATCACAAAGATAATTTTGCTAACATTGGAGTCACCAACGTAAAGCTCCACAATTTAGGCCAATACTGGGTTGCACAGTATAGTGACATTGTGGATTTCCTCCCTGGAATCACCATGTAACTGCCATGCTGTTGTGTCCTGGATTTAGCTGACTTTGGCAGGACAAGCCCTCTCTTATCTCTGGGGGGTGATGGGAGAGGGCTAAGTGGCCTCATCCAGTAAACTGCATTTGCTTTCACAGGTTCAGGATGGTCAGGGGTACAGGCCTAAGCCCTACATTGTCCGCAGTGATTAGTAGTTGGCTCAGAGGCAGGGATGTGAATGACCTAATTTTGTCTAATCAGTAAAGCCTAATACTTTTATTCGGTAGTTGAATAAAGATAAAAAGCTCTATTATTCCAGATCTTGTGGTTAGAGTTAGGCACCCTGACACCACTGCAGCCATTTTCTTACTATGACAAAACAAGCAAACAACAACAGCGAAAGAAAAGAAAAAGAAAGAAAGGAAGGAAGGAAAAGAAAGGAAAGAAAGAAAGGAAAGAAGGAAGGAAAGGAAAGGAAAGGAAGAAAGAAAAAGAAAGAAAGAGAAAAATGCCCGAGAAAATTAGAGAATACAGAGCACAAGCCTGATCTTCAAATATTGTCTAAAGTCCACTAACCAAATATTAGCTGTATTGTTTAAGCCAATGTGAGGTGTATTTTTGTGGTGCTTGTGGTGGTGGTGGTTGTTTGGTTGTGGAGTTTTCTTGCATTTCGACTGGAAAAAGATCCTGATACATAAGCAGAGATGCAGAAAAATAAATCTATAATTATAAAATCCGTATGGTGGAGTTCTTCTGCTGGGCCCATTAGAACACAGTATGTTATTTCACACACTCTCTTATTGAAGTAAAATTACCCTTCAGCTCCTAACCATGCTCAGCAGGAGAGACTGTGCTGCGAAGACCACTGTTTCTAATGTATGTTACAAAGTTGATGCTAACAAGCATTTTAAACAAGTTAAGTGCATCACTGCTGTTTCCCCTTCTCCTGGTTAGAGGTGTGAGTCATGCTTCCTGTTAAGCCCAGAGACAGTGCCTCTGTTTGAGGTTTGATTATTTGGTAACAAAATGGAAAGCACACTGCTGCTGTGTCAGTGAGCTGGAAGCAATCAACATTTACTAGGCTTACACACATGAGAAATGCAAATAGGTTTCATTTGCTGGGATATGGGTTGGTGGCTTGACTCAAACATTTCATACCCCCAGGAAAAAGGAAGTTAAACCACAGGATTAATCCTTGACTAAATCTTGAGGCATTTTGAACCACACATTAGAAAATTAAAACCAAAATGTATTCTGCCATTCCAAAACCAAAGAGCTAAGCTCTTACTTCAGAGGTTGGCAAACTCCACCATGTTGGCCCATTTCACTTGACTCTTACCTACCTACTGGTTTACTTTTACCGGCTTACTGCCAGCCTCTCCAAGGCAGAGCCATGAAACCATGACTGTCAGCTGTGGAATCAGACTGGGTGGCAACTAGGCTTCAGAGGGCACCAGGAGCTTCCAGTGATATGTAATTGCTGAATTTCTGGGGATAATTACAGGGAGTCTTTGGGCTGTCTGGGGAAAAAAAAAATCAACTGAAAACTCACAATGTACACAGTTACTGTAAGAATCATAACTTACAAAGTTAAAGATAGTGGTATTCCAACAGGCATGATAATGCAGAAATGGTAAAGAAGAGGTAGCATCTATGCCATTCAAGATATAAAGTTCCCAGCCAATAGTAGTTGATAGCGATGATGCTTTTACTTTAGGAAAGCAAGAGAAGTAACAGTTCCTTGAACTCATCTTATAAACGCCTGATTTTATTTCACAGAGATCTTACCAGGAAAGTCAGAATCTTTTAAGGAAACTGCAGCTATTTGTGAGCACTGTTAAGTTGAAATTGTTGATATAAAAAAAAAATTCAGACACCAGAGATTGCTTATAGTTTGTTTTTAAAAAATGAATGATTTGGAAATAAGGGATAGAGAAGTAGGTGATTAATATTGAGAACATGTAACTTACAAGTTACTTCACAAAGTAACTTTCATTCTCACATTTAAAAAAATCAAAATTACTAAATCAGAATTTCAGAGATAAAGGATGTTAATCTATATTTCCACAGAGATTTTGTGGTATTCTAATGAATGTTTCAAGGTGTTGAACCAAGATGTATTCATACCTTTCATTAATTTATTCAGTAAATATTTAATGAGTGCTGATACAGTTGCAAAATATATAAAGCTATTGAGCTACAAAAGTGAATAAAATAAAATCGAAATTTCTGTCTTCGTGAAGCTCATCACCTAACAGAAAAAGAAAGCATGGAACTGGGTGCCCCTCTTTAGTATGTGAGATGCAAATTGTGTGCCCCAGTTGTCAGGTCTGGAATTTGATTTTATCCTGCTTAAAATTAATAAGTTTGCCTGTTTCTGCTTCATAGATACTGGCAGGAGACAGGAGACTCCTGGTTTTGAGACAAAGAACTTCATTAATCATGCATGGCACAGCAAGCAGCATGAGCATCAACATGTTTGTGTCAATTTCTCTTGCTGCCCCCTCCCAAGTCCATGGGGGTGGTGCAGAATGCCCGGATAGATGCACAGTGGATTGTGTTACAGGGGAGGAATACTGCACCTAGGAGATCTACAATTTTCATAGTAAGCAGTAAGCAAGCCTGCTGCATGTCATGAAGACATTACCTAATCCCCTGAGGATGGTCTTTATAAACACAGCCCTGGGAAATGGTTCCCTTAAAGAGCAGTCAGTGCCTTGCATTCATGGCATACTGGCAAGACATGCAGAGTCCGAGAGATCTGTGAAGGACATTCTCACAACATCAGTCAGGATCCAGAGTGCGATGCTAGAAATATCATGTTTTGACTGAAGCAAGAAGTCCAGTATTTCTCCTTTCAATATTTTTCCCATCTGCTTTCAAGCCATCCAGGTATCTTCAGATTCTTATATGGGGATTCCCTTCTAGGGCAAGGGAAAAATCCATTTTGCGATTGACACATTTCAGGGTGCTAGCTGTGAAGTGGGGTGCTGATTGCTGAGTAGAAAATATGGAAGACACAGACAGTGTATCCATAGCACAAATCACAGTAGTAGAGTCTCATTTCTGTACTTTTAAGGCCAACACTTGTTAACCACTATGTTGAGTGATTCCAGCCAAAGTGTCAAATATTCTCAAGGTTAAATTGACTTTGATTGCCTTACCCAGCAGCAAACGTGGTAACAATCTGCTTAGTCACAGAGAGGAGGTACAATGAGAGGTGTGGGTTGGCAAGAGGCTGGAATAGAACAAGCTGTACATTCAACAGAAATAGTTACTCCAATAGGACTTCCTAATTCTAAATTATGATTCATGTAGCCATCAGAGTTCAGTTAATAAAAACAAAAGTTACCCCCCACATTCTAAGTTTGAAGGATTTCAATACACGAAACTAAAGATTTAAACAATCATAGGGAGGGGTGAGGAGCTAAGGTCAGGAAAATTGCTACGTTCAATCTCAAATGAAAGCACCAAAGGGATGGTTCTCAAAAACTCTCCCAAAAGGTGATGTAATTCTCAAGACTCTCTGGAATGTTCTCACTCATCATCTCAGCTGCTATGGACCTGGTGTGTGCCCTCAAAATTCACATGTTGAAGACCTAACACCGCAATGTGATGGTTTTTAATGTTGGGGCCTTTGGGAGATAACTAGGTTTAAATGAGATCTTGAGAGTGTGGCCCACATGATGGGATTAGTGTCCTAAGACAACAGAGCTTTCTGCCGCTCCTGCAAGTGAGGACGCAGTAAGAAGGCAGCCGGCTGGGCGCAGTGGCTCATGCCTGTAATCCCAGCAATTTGGGAGGCCGAGACGGGCGGATCACGAGTTCAGGAGATCGAGACCATCCTGGCTAACACGGTGAAGCCCCGTCTCTACTAAAAATACAAAAAATTAGCTGGGCGTGTTGGCGGGTGCCTGTAGTCCCAGCTACTCGGGAGGCTGAGGCAGGAGAATGGCATGAACCTGGGAGGCGGAGCTTGCAGTGAGCCGAGATCTCGCCACTGCACTCCAGCCTGGGAGACAGAGTGAGACTCCATCTCAAAAAAAAAAGAAGGCAGCCATCTATAAGCCAGGAAGAGGGCCCTCTCCAGACCTTGATCATGAAGGTAGCTTGATCTTGGACATCCTAGCTTCCAGAACTATGTGAAATAAATGCCTGTTGTTTAAGCCACCGTCTATGACAGTTTGTTCTGGCAGTCCCGGCAAACAAAGACAATCATCCGAGCTTTAGGGCGAGTCACATCTGTCCATATGTCTGGCTGCCTCTTCCTGAGAAGAATAACAGCCACTGCTCTTCACATTCTAAATTTCAGTCAAGTGTTTCATGTTGATGAACTCTAACCTGGCGCCTTACAGAAAAGGTAATTTTGAGAAATGTAGTTCCAACCTTCTTTCTGTGATAAAGAAAGCAATTATGATGCTGTGTTAATAGCAGATAATCCAACCAAGCCGGATGATTAAACTAGCAAACAGATAATAATAAGCGCCACATGAGTGTTACAGACTAAGTGATATGAGATTGATAATGAGATAAATGTACTTCTGATTCACCCAGGATTTGGGGTAAGCCGTGACATCCTAGAGCAGAAAACATAGTTCAAACTGTGACTGATACCACTCTCTAGGCCCTTTGCACCAGGAGGACAGCTCCTTTGGCAAAGCTAAAGACTTTGGTGGAACCACAAAGATGCGAGAAACTTCCAAGTCATTCTCAGAAATATCAAGGGGATAGAAAAGAAGGAAAGTTTCCAGGAAACTTGGGTCCTTCACTGGCAGGTAGTGGCAAGCCCTGTCAAAGCATTCATTCAAAAGTAAAATAATCCAGTTAGATTTAGTGATCCATTTAATGAATTACTCCACTCAAAAAAAAAAGAAATAAAATAACTTTATTGGAAATGATGTTAGAAAGATGGTTTGTAAGACAAGTAAATTTGGAGGAGCAATGAAGGGCTAGGTTAAAGAAAATAAACTTTAGTCTGTAGGAAAATGGGGAACAATTTAAGATTTCTGAACCAAGGAATGGCCCAAGCCAGGCAGTGTGCAATGTGAACTGAGAAAAGAACAGACGTGAGGCAGAGAAATGAGATAACAATTTGGCTATTATTTTATTAAAGTGCATGATAATCAATGTTTGACTGCAATAACAAGAAAAGGAGTGAAGGGATTCTTGGTCAACATTGTGAAGGAAGAATCAACATAACTTAGTGATTTGAGAAGTGACTTTTTCTGAACTTTAGAATGTCCATCTTCTAGTCTTAGAAACTTGTATTCACCGAAAGCAGTCACTCCTGATCTTAGATTTCAAATCCTCTTAACCATGATAGTGGCTTCATTTTCAACAGGATTCTCCTTTAAACACAAGATAGAAGCAGACTAGGCATTTATCATTTCCACACAGATGTTATCTCTGCTTGAGTAGGCTGAGCTTATCCTTGATCATCTCTAGATCTCAATAAGGCTAATAAATTATTTTGCAATTTCCCTAATATTTTTCTCTAATTACATATGTTCACGCATTTTTTTTTTTTTTTAATGGAGTCTTGCTCCATCACCCAGGCTGGAGTGCAGTGGCACCATCACTGCTCAGTGCAACCTCTGCCTCTTGGGTTCAAGCGATTCTCTTGTCTTAGCCTCCCAAGTAGCTGGGACTACAGGCGCATGCCTCCACACCCGGCTAATTTTTGTACTTTTAGTAGAGACGGGGTTTCACCTTGTTGGTCAGGCTGGTCTCTAACTCCTGACCTCAGGCGATCCACCACCGGCCTCGGCCTCTCAAAGTGCTGGGATTATAGGCGTGAGCCACGGTGCCCTACAAAGAAATTTTTTAAATTTCTTTTTTAAATGTATGGTGGTAAGAACCAAACATTAATTCTACTCTCTTAACAGATGTTTAAGTGTACAAAACCGTTTTGTTGTCTATAGGAAAAATATTGTACAGATCTCTAGCACTTATTCATCTTGAATAACACAATTTTACACCTATGTATTAGCAACTCCCCATTTTCTCTTTTACTCAGTCATTTGCAACCACTATTCCACTCTTTGATTCTGTGAGTTTGACTATTTTATCTAACTTATACAAGCAGAATCATGCAGTTTTTGTCCTTTTGTGACTGGCTTATTTCACTTAACATAATGTTCTTAAGGTTCATCCATGTTGTTGCATATAGCAAATTTCCTTCTTTTTGAAGGAAAAGTTAATATTCTCTTGTATGTATATAGCATCGTTTGTTTCTTTTCATTCATCTGTCAATGTACATTTTGGTTGTTTCCACATCTTTATTGTAAGTAGTGCTGTAATGAACATGATAAGAGTGCTCATATCTCTTTGAGATCCTGATTTCATTTCTTTTGGATACATAGTTAGAAGTGAGTTTGCTGAATCCTATGGTAGCTCAATTTTTAATTTTTTGAGGAACCTCCATGCTATTTTCCATAGCAGCTGCACTATTTTGCATTCCCATCAACAGTGTACAAGGGCACTAATTTCTTCACATCCTTGCCAACACTTGTTAACTTTTGACTTTTGGATAGTAGCCATACTAACAGGTCTGAGGTGATATCTTGTAGTTTTTGTTTGCATTTCCCTAGTGATTAATTGACGTTGAGCATCTTTTCATGTACCTGTATGGTCATTTTTATCTCATTTAAAAAAAATGTCTATTCAAGTCTTTAGCCCATTTTTAAATCAGTTTACAGTTTTTTTTTCTATGAAGTTGTAGAAGTTTCTTATATATTTCGGAAATCAGCCTTTTATCAAATATGTAGTTTGCAAAAATTTTCTCTCAACAAGTTAACAAGTTTTCACTCTATTAACTGTTCCCTTTGCTATGCAGAAGTCTTCTAGTTTGATGTAGTCCCACCCGTTTATTTTTGTTTTGGTTGTCTGGGCTGTAGGTGTCCATGGAACTCATTAATCAGTAAGTGGCTACTGTAGCCTCTTAGCCAGACACTGTGCTAGGTGTTAGGTATGAAAACATAGAAGAGACCTGGCCCTGGCTTTGAGGGGGCCCACATTCTACAGCCAAGCACAAAAATATAATTATTATAAATAATATAAAAGAAGTGCACTGTTATCACAAAGATGAACATTAGCAATGAGGGCTATGGGATAATAGCCTGGGAAGGCTTGACAGAGGAAGTGATTCTTAAGCTATACCTCAGAGGAAGAATAGAATTTGTCAAGTAGATAAGATCTGAATGAAAGAAAGCCAAGCAGCCACAGAGGCAAGAATAAATAAAAGAGTATGGATTTAGATGCAGGCCATTTGCACACCTGATAATTCACACACTTCTTGCATACACAACTCCAATTTCCATAGCTAGATAGTCCATTTTTGGATTAACTAGGGTTTAAAAAAAAAAAAAGGTTTTTTAAATACATTAACATTTGTATGAATCTCTGAAAGCATCTGCATATTAGAAGTGTCTATTATTCAGAACCATATGAAAACCAATAGTAATTGGTTTGAGCCCACTGCAGAATTGGGACACCCTAATGCTCTATTCCAATATTTAGAAATAGGGAGACCAGCTGAGATAAGAAAGGTAACAATCATAACTATTTCAATAGAGAACAATTTTAGCTATTTTTCCATCAGACAATTTATAGTTACAGATCTAAATTATTGCTGTAGTTTCACTTTTATTCTTTGGGATGCCATTTCTATGATGCCACGTGGGACTATTATTTTAAATTTGAGGTTTACATTAAATCCAAGCTTTATTTTGTTTTGGTCTTTAATTGTCTGTAATTTCCTCTCCCCAGTCACCACCACCAAACCCCTAAATATTAACCTTGTTCACAATGAGTTATAAGTATTTATTTACTTTGGTTTTATATCCCTGCTTTCATTTTTTATGAATATCCTATTAAAATCAGATGTCACCAGAAATCTAGCGAACTCATTTTACAACCAGATTACTTTGTTTGTTTACTTTTTTCTTTCTTTTCTTTGTTTTTGGGTCTCCTCTTCTTCTTTTTCTTACTCAGTGTATTAGCATTCTCTAGAGGGACAGAACAAATGGAATAGATATATACATAAAGGAGAGTTTATTAAATATTAACTCACGCGATCACAAGGTCCCACAATAGGCCGTCTGCAGGCTAAGGAGCAAGGAGAGCCAGTCTGAGTTCGAAAACTGAAGAAATTGGAATCCAATGTTGGAGGGCAGGAAACATCCAGCACACCGAAGAAAGATGTAGGCTAGGAGGGAAGGCCAGTCTCTCTTTCCACATTTTTTTTGCCTGCTTATATCCCAGCCTTGCTGGCAGCTGATTAGATTGGGCCCACTCAGATTAAGGGTGGGTCTGCCTTCCCCAGCCCACTGACTCAAATGTTAATCTCCTTTGGCAACACCCACACAGACACACCCAGGATCAATACTTTGTATGCTTCAATCCAATCAAATTGACACTCAGTATTAACCATCACACTCACAAAGTTGTTTTATGTTTGGAGTCTCTCATTCCTCTTAGGCTATATTACATTTTAGATTCTCTGTTTATAGCATATTATCTTTTTTCTTAGAGTTTCTCTATTTATATGGCTGTACTGTTTTTCTAGGGCTGATGCAGAAAAATGCCAGAAACTGGGTGGATTAAAACAACAGAAATTTATTTTCGCACAATTTTGGAGACTAGAAGTCCAAAATCAAGGTGTTGGCAGGACCATGCTCTTTCTGAAGGGAAGTCCTTCCTTGCCTGTTTTTACCTTCTGGTGGTTTGCTAACAATCTTTGTTATCCCTTGGCCTACAGCTACATAAATCCAATCTCTGCCTGGTTTGTCAAATGGCGTTCTCCCTTTGTGCCTCTCTGTCTTCACATGGCTGTCTTCTTATAGGGACACTAGTCATATTGGATTAAAGGTCCACCCTACTCCACTATTACCTCATCTTAACTAATTACATCTGCAAAGAACCTATTTCCAAATAAGGTCACATATCTGAGGTGCTGGGGATTAGGACTTCAACATGTCATGTTTTGTGAGACACAATTCAACCCGTAACAATTACTGATATTGAGAAACAGTACAGAACTGTGCTCAAGGGCATGGGCTTTGGAATGAAAAAGCCCTGGTTCAAAGCCTTGTTCCATCACGAACTGTGACCCCAGGCCATTTCTGTAATTTTCCTATTTATAAAGTAGAAATTATGACAATACCTCAGAATTTTTAGAGAATTAAATAAGATAATACATCAGTGTGATTAGCACAGTACCTGGCATATAGCAAATGTCCAGTAAATATTAGCAATTGGCATTATCTTAAGGATATAGGGGACTATTTCTAAATATATTCAGGAATCCCTATTTTGAACAGTATAAGAACTAAAACAGTAGGAAGTGGCAAAACTTTCACCACCTTTAGCCTATGCTGTGTCATCTTTCGAAATTCTGATATTTTTGGTACTGCCTGCCAAAATGATAAAGAGTAACTAGGAAGACTCTTTGCATGGAGAACTGAGAATGTGCCACATGAAAACTCATTCCGAGAGAAGAGGGAGCTATCAATGACCAACTTGATTCCATACTACATTTTATTTTCAGAAGGAAAGGGTGATTCTTAGGATAGCCTCCTGTCAGACTGTCCCTGGCCCCACACTATGAATTTCTACCTAGGTCTTAATGGCTGTAGATGACTCTGAGTTAATACCCAAAGAGCAATGTCACTGGAAAGGGGTACAATATACGTTCTTTGGGTGATGAGTACCATAAAAGCCCTGACTTCACCACTATGCAATTTATACATGTAACAAAATTACACTTGTATCCTTTAAATGTATGCAAATTGCAAGATGGCCGAATAGGAACAGCTCCGGTCTACAGCTCCCAGCGTGAGCGACGCAGAAGATGGGTGATTTCTGCATTTCCATCTGAGGTACCGTGTTCATCTCACTAGGGAGTGCCAGACAGTGGGCGCAGGTCAGTGGGTGAGCGCACCGTGCGCCAGCCGAAGCAGGGGCGAGGCATTGCCTCACTCGGGAAGCACAAGGGGTCAGGGAGTTCCCTTTCCAGGGGTGACAGACGGCACCTGGAAAATCGGGCCACTCCCACCCGAATACTGTGCTTTTCCGACGGGCTTAGGAAACGGTGCCCCAGGAGAGTATAGCCCGCACCTGGCTCAGAGGGTCCTATGCCGACGGAGTCTCGCTGATTGCTAGCACAGCAGTCTGAGATCAAACAGCAAGTCGGCAGCGAGGCTGGGGGAGGGGCGCCCGCCATTGCCCAGGCTCGCTTAGGTAAACAAAGCAGCCTGGAAGCTTGAACTGGGTGGAGCCCACCACAGCTCAAGGAGGCCTGCCTGCCTCTGTAGGCTCCACCTCTGGGGGCAGGGCACAGACAAACAAAAAGACAGCAGTAACCTCTGCAGACTTAAATGTCCCTGTCTGACAGCTTTGAGGAGAGCAGTGGTTCTCCCAGCACGCAGCTGGAGATCTGAGAACGGGCTGACTGCCTCCTCATGTGGGTCCCTGACCCCTGACCCCCGAGCAGCCTAACTGGGAGGCACCCCCCAGCAGGGGCAGACTGACACCTCACACGGCCGGCCAGGTACTCCAACAGACCTGCAGCTGAGGGTTCTGTCTGTTAGAAGGAAAACTAACAGAAAGGACATCCACACCAAAAACCCATCTGTACATCACCATCATCAAAGACCAAAAGTAGATAAAACCACAAAGATGGGGAAAACACAGAGCAGAAAAACTGGAAACTCTAAAAAGCAGAGTACCTCTCCTCCTCCAAAGGAACGCAGTTCCTGACCAGCAACGGAACAAAGCTGGACGGAGAATGACTTTGACGAGCTGCGAGAAGAAGGCTTCAGACGATCAAATTACTCCGAGCTACGGGAAGATATTAAAACCAAAGGCAAAGAAGTTGAAAACTTTGAAAAAAATTTAGAAGAATGTATAACTAGAATAACCAATACAGAGAAGTGCTTAAAGGAGCTGATGGAGCTGAAAACCAAGGCTCGAGAACTACGTGAAGAATGCAGAAGCCTCAGGAGCCGATGCGATCAAATGGAAGAAAGGGTATCAGCCCTGGAAGATGAAATGAATGAAATGAAGCGAGAAGGGAAGTTTAGAGAAAAAAGAATAAAAAGAAACGAGCAAAGCCTCCAAGAAATGTGGGACTATGTGAAAAGACCAAATCTACGTCTGATTGGTGTACCTGAAAGTGACGGGGAGAATGGAAACAAGTTGGAAAACACTCTGCACGATATTATCCAGGAGAACTTCCCCAATCTAGCAAGGCAGGCCAACATTCAGATTCAGGAAATACAGAGAACGCCACAAAGATACTCCTCGAGAAGAGCAACTCCAAGACACATAATTGTCAGATTCACCAAAGTTGAAATGAAGGAAAAAATGTTAAGGGCAGCCAGAGAGAAAGGCCGGGTTACCCTCAAAGGGAAGCCCATCAGACTAACAGCGGATCTCTCGGCAGAAACCCTACAAGCCAGAAGAGAGTGGGGGCCAATATTCAACATTCTTAAAGAAAAGAATTTTCAACCCAGAATTTCATATCCTGCCAAACTAAGCTTCATAAGTGAAGGAGAAATAAAATACTTTACAGACAAGCAAATGCTGAGAGATTTTGTCACCACCAGGCCTGCCCTAAAAGAGCTCCTGAAGGAAGCACTAAACATGGAAAGGCACAACTGGTACCAGCCACTGCAAAATCATACCGAAATGTAAAGACCATCGAGACTAGGAAGAGACTGCATCAACTAACGAGCAAAATAACCAGCTAACATCATAATGACAGGATCAGATTCACACATAACAATATTAACTTTAAATGTAAATGGACTAAATGCTCCAATTAAAAGACACAGATTGGCAAATTGGATAAAGACTCAAGACCCATCAGTGTGCTGTATTCAGGAAACCCATCTCACGTGCAGAGACACACATAGGCTCAGAATAAAAGGATGGAGGAAGATCTACCAAGCAAATGGAAAACAAAAAAAGGCAGGGGTTGCAATCCTAGTCTCTGATAAAACAGACTTTAAACCAACAAAGATCAAAAGAGACAAAGAAGGCCATTACATAATGCTAAAGGGATTAATTCAACAAGAAGAGCTAACTATCCTAAATATATATGCACCCAATACAGGAGCACCCAGATTCATAAAGCAAGTCCTGAGTGACCTACAAAGAGACTTAGACTCCCACACATTAATAATGGGAGACTTTAACACCCCACTGTCAACATTAGACAGATCAACAAAACAGAAAGTCAACAAGGATACCCAGGAATTGAACTCAGCTCTGCACCAAGTGGACCTAATAGACATCTACAGAACTCTCCACCCCAAATCAACAGAATATACATTTTTTTCAGCACCACACCACACCTATTCCAAAATTGACCATATACTTGGAAGTAAAGCTCTCCTCAATAAATGTAAAAGAACAGAAATTATAACAAACTATCTCTCAGATCACAGTGCAATCAAGCTAGAACTCAGGATTAAGAATCTCACTCAAAACCGCTCAACTACGTGGAAACTGAACAACCTGCTCCTGAATGACTACTGGGTACATAATGAAATGAAGGCAGAAATAAAGATGTTCTTTGAAACCAACGAGAACCAAGACACAACATACCAGAATCTCTGGGATGCATTCAAAGCAGTGTGTAGAGGGAAATTTATAGCACTAAATGCCCACAAGAGAAAGCAGGAAAGATCCAAAATTGACACCCTAACATCACAATTAAAAGAACTAGAAAAGCAAGAGCAAACACATTCAAAAGCTAGCAGAAGGCAAGAAATAACTAAAATCAGAGCAGAACTGAAGGAAATAGAGACACAAAAAACCCTTCAAAAAATAAACAAATCCAGGAGCTGGTTTTTTGAAAGGATCAACAAAATTGATAGACCACTAGCAAGATTAATAAAGAAAAAAAGAGAGAAGAATCAAATAGATGCAATAAAAAATGATAAAGGGGATATCACCACCGATCCCACAGAAATACAAACTACCATCAGAGAATATTACAAACACCTCTACGCAAATAAACTAGAAAATCTAGAAGAAATGGATAAATTCCTCAACACATACACCCACCCAAGACTAAACCAGGAAGAAGTTGAATCTCTGAATAGACCAATAACAGGAGCTGAAATTGTGGCAACAATCAGTAGCTTACCAACCAAAAAAAGTCCAGGACCAGATGGGTTCACAGCCGAATTCTACCAGAGGTACAAGGAGGAGCTGGTACCATTCCTTCTGAAACTATTCCAATCAATAGAAAAAGAGGGAATCCTCCCTAACTCATTTTATGAGGCCAGCATCATCCTAATACCAAAGCCTGGCAGAGACACAACAAAGAAAGAGAATTTTAGACCAATATCCTTGATGAACATTGATGCAAAAATCCTCAATAAAATACTGGCAAACATAATCCAGCAGCACATCAAAAAGCTTATCCACCATGATCAAGTGGGCTTCATCCCTGGGATGCAAGGCTGGTTCAATATACGCAAATCAATAAATGTAATCCAGCATATAAACAGAACGAAAGACAAAAACCACATGATTATCTCAATAGATGCAGAAAAGGCCTTTGACAAAATTCAACAACCCTTCATGCTAAAAACTCTCAATAAATTAGGTATTGATGGGACGTATCTCAAAATAATAAGAGCTATCTATGACAATCCCACAGCCAATATCATACTGAATGGGCAAAAACTGGAAGCATTCCCTTTGAAAACTGGCACAAGACAGGGATGCCCTCTCTCACCACTCCTATTCAACATAGTGTTGGAAGTTCTGGCCAGGGCAATTAGGCAAGAGAAGGAAATAAAGGGTATTCAATTAGGAAAAGAGGAAGTAAAATTGTCCCTATTTGCAGATGACATGATTGTATATCTAGAAAACCCCATTGTTTCAGCCCAAAATCTCCTTAAGCTGATAAGCAACTTCAGCAAAGTCTCAGGATACAAAATCAATGTACAAAAATCACAAGCATTCTTATACATCAATAACAGACAAACAGAGAGCCAAATCATGAGTGAACTCCCATTCACAATTGCTTCAAAGAGAATAAAATACTTAGGAATCCAACTTACAAGGGATGTGAAAGACCTCTTCAAGGAGAACTACAAACCACTGCTCAAGGAAATAAAAGAGGATACAAACAAATGGAAGAACATTCCATGCTCATGGGTAGGAAGAATCAATATCGTGAAAATGGCCATCCTTCCCAAGGTAATTTACAGATTCAATGCCATCCCCATCAAGTTACCAATGACTTTCTTCACAGAATTGGAAAAAATTACTTTAAAGTTCATATGGAACCAAAAAAGAGCCCGCATCGCCAAGTCAATTCTAAGCCAAAAGAACAAAGCTTGAGGCATCACACTACCTGACTTCAAACTATACTACAAGGCTACAGTAACCAAAACAGCATGGTACTGGTACCAAAACAGAGATATAGATCAGTGGAACAGAACAGAGCCATCAGAAATAATGCCACATATCTACAACTATCTGATCTTTGACAAACCTGAGAAAAACAAGAAATGGGGAAAGGATTCCCTATTTAATAAATGGTGCTGGGAAAACTGGCTAGCCATATGTAGAAAGCTGAAACTGGATCCCTTCCTTACACCTTATACAAAAATCAATTCAAGATGGATTAAAGACTTAAATGTTAGACCTAAAACCATAAAAACCCTAGAAGAAAACCTAGGCATTACCATTCAGGACATAGGCATGAGCAAGGACTTCATGTGTAAAACACCAAAAGCAATGGCAACAAAAGCCAAAATTGACAAATGGGATCTAATTAAACGAAAGAGCTTCTGCACAGCAAAAGAAACTACCATCAGAGTGAACAGGCAACCTACAAAATGGGAGAAAATTTTCGCAACCTACTCATCTGACAAAGGGCTAATATCCAGAATCTACAATGAACTCCAACAAATTTACAAGAAAAAAACAAACAACCCCATCAAAAAGTGGGCAAAGGACATGAACAGACACTTCTCAAAAGAAGACATTTATGCAGCCAAAAAACACATGAAAAAATGCTCACCATCACTGGCCATCAGAGAAATGCAAATCAAAACCACAATGAGATACCATCTCACACCAGTTAGAATGGCAATCATTAAAAAGTCAGGAAACAACAGGTGCTGGAGAGGATGTGGAGAAATAGGAACACTTTTACACTGTTGGTGGGACTGTAAACTAGTTCAACCCTTGTGGAAGTCAGTGTGGCGATTCCTCAGGGATCTAGAACTAGAAATTCCATTTGACCCAGCCATCCCATTACTGGGTATATACCCAAAGGACTATAAATCATGCTGCTATAAAGACACATGCACACTTATGTTTATTGCGGCATTATTCACAATAGCAAAGACTTGGAACCAACCCAAATGTCCAACAATGATAGACTGGATTAAGAAAATGTGGCACATATACACCATGGACTACTATGCAGCCATAAAAAATGATGAGTTCATGTCCTTTGTAGGGACATGGATGAAATTGGAAATCATCATTCTCAGTAAACTATTGCAAGAACAAAAAACCAAACACCGCATATTCTCACTCATAGGTGGGAATTGAACAATGAGAACACATGGACACAGGAAGGGGAACATCACACTTCAGGGACTGTTGTGGGGTGGGGGGAGGGGGGAGGGATAGCATTGGGAGATATACCTAATGCTAGATGACGAGTTGGTGGGTGCAGCGCACCAGCATGGCACATGTATACATATGTAACTTACCTGCACGTTGCGCACATGTACCATAGAGCCTAAAGTATAATAATAATAATAATAATAATAATAATAATAATAAAAAAAAAAAAAAATTTTAAAAAAGTATACAAATTAAAAATAAATAAATAGAAATGAAAATTCGGAGCACAACTTGTAGTGTTTTGGTATGCATCTAACAAATTCTAAAATAATATGATGGTATGAGGCATTCTATTCTAAACTAGTACAAATATCTGGGGAACTTTGGAACTTTGAGGATCCTTGTAATGCCTGGTGGTCACAAAAGTATCTGTGAAGTGTCACCTTGGTTGACGGAAACTGCAGTAGTCCCTGGAAGAAAAAACATGGAAACAAATCAGTGGCGTAAATAGACGTGGACGTCAGCACAGTGGTGCTTAGAATGCTTAGACTCTTTCATTGGTCCTAGCAAGAACTGTATTTGTGAAATACTTTTATTGTATCTGTTTTACACATGAGGAAAACTAAAAGTTGAAGAGTGGTCAATTTCAAGTCCAAGACCACAGAGCTAATAGGTAGAAGAAAAAAGTATTTTAACCCAAGCAGTTAAATTCCAGGAGCTGCAAATTTTCTAAAAGGAATGTTAGAAACCCTCTAGAGCAGTGGTCAGAAATCTTTTCCTGTAAAAGGCCAAATAGTAAATACTTTCAGCTTTTGGAGCTGTATGGCTTCTTTTGCAACTACTTAACCATTTTTGCCATGGTAGTACAAAAGCAGCTGTAGACATATGTATACAAATGGGCACGGCTGTGTTCCAATAAAAGTTTATTTCCAAAAACAGAAGTCAGCCAGATTTGGCCCACAGGCCCTAGTTTGCTAATTCCTGACTCCTTTTAACTGCTGTGGCAAATGATTTGTTCAGTCTTATTAAAGCATCACTTAAGAAAATAGCATTTAAGGCTGCATCACCACTTTCTCTTCTATTACTGTTAACCTCTCTTAAATTGGTAAGGTGTTAGTAATCTGCACTGATGTATTTCACTTAGTGCATCTAGTCTCCTCGGGTAACAGAGACAGAAACAGACCCTTGATGTGACTTTTCCATAATAGATCACTCATTTTTGCACCTCTTGCTGCACCTGTTCATCACCTGCATGCCGCTTGCTTACATTGACCTTCATCGTTTCCTACACCTGTACCTTTTCTTTGTTAGCTACCCTCTATCTATTTTTTTCTGAAAGGTTAGTTGGTTTCTGAATTTTTTACTTTAAAAAAAAATTATGTGACTTGTACTTCATTTGCTGTCTTTCCCTTCTTCTGCTCTAATTTTAACACATTTATGCATGCTTATAGCATCTGGGACTATGGCCACACATAAATTCTAAGAGCACTTCAAATGGTTAGGAATTTCAGATTTAGTGAGAAAACTCTTATGAGTTCAATTTTATTCAAAAGTTTAGTTGCACTAACACAGCATAGAAACACCGAGAGAGAAACAAGATGAAACAACGCACATCTAAAGTGGAAGTAAGCTTACTACATTCCTTAAGACTGTTTATTAGAACTGGAAGGAATGTAACTACCAATACATCCACCATTTTCTTTTATTTTTTTAAAAAAGAACACACACTGGGGCCTATTGGAAGGTGAAGAGAGGGAGGAGGGAGAGTATCAGGAACAATAACTAATGGGTAGAAGGCTTAATAATAACTGGACGATGAAATAATCTATACAACAAATCCCCATGACACAAGTTTACCTATGCAACAAACCTGCACATGTACTCCTGAACTTAAAAGTTTAAAAAGAAAAAGGAAAACTGGAATCAGGAAATTCAGGGTCATTTATTTAACTGGTTATAGAGTTCTTTGGAGAGCTGATTCTAAAATCCAGATCCGCTGATTCACCATCTAAGGGCTCTTTCTAACTTCATGAGACCTGAACATGTGGAACAAGACAGAAGCATTTTCAAAGCGTTTTTTTCTTCTGTTGATCTGACATATTGCATCATTATTCTTGGTTCTGATCCCTCAGGTAAAATGACTGGAACCTGTTTTCTCATCTGTTTTCCCACCCCCTCCAGTGGTTTACAAACATAAAGGCCAGAGTTGATAAGTTCTTTAAAGAAAGTTCAGTTTTAAAAATAATCTCCTCAAATCAAGGATCCTTCCCTTCTTTTTCAGTAACTTGCAGCTACAGAACAGTCTCAAGGTGAGCTAAGTCTGCCTTTGCCGGTCTTCCTACCTGTGATGTGTAACTTCACTAAAGCACAGTTCTGAAAATGCCACTCTGCTGCTTACTCATAAACATTCAGAGGCTCCTTACTGCCTCCTCAGACTACAAACATTTCTTTGTCTTCAAGTTTTCCTTGTTCTTTCCTTCACATAAAAACAAAACAAAACAAAACAAAGCTCTGTATCTCTCTCTCTACCATTATTCTTATCAAAACCCTTTCATTGGTTTGCTAGAGCTGCGGTAAGAGAGGACCACAAACTAGGTGGCTTCAAAACCAGAAATTTATTGCTTCACAGTTCTAGAGATCAGAAGTCTGAAATCAAGGTTAGCAAATTTCCAGAAGTCTATCTGAAAGAGTTGGTTCCTTCTGAGGGTTGTGAAGGAGAATCTGTTCATACCTTTGCCTTAGTTCCTGGTGGTTTGCTGGTGACGTTTGGCATTCACTGGCTTGTGGCAACATATATCCAAGCTTCACATGGTTTTCTCCCTGTGTCTCTCTGTCCAAATTTTCCCTTCTTATGAGAACACTAGTCAGATTAGATTAGAGCCCACCTTAATGACTTCTTAATTTGACTACATCTGCAAAGGCCTTTTCTCCAAATAAAATCAATTTCTGAGGCAAGAGGAGTTATCCTTTCAACATATGACACACATGTGACTTTGCTATGAATTTGTAGAGAGACACCATTCAGCCCATAATAGCCCTCTTTGTATTTCTAGGCCTTATACAGAAGCAATATCTTCCATGAAACATTTCCTACCTCTAGGCGGAGATGTTTTCCCCTGCTGAGCCTCTTAGTAACCATTCCTTCTTTCCACTTCATCACCAATTTCTTGAAATCAGGGATTGTGTATTTCTCAATTTGTTACTTTACCCTAAAGTCTATCATGTTGCCTGGTATTCAACAGACATCAAAAAATGTTTGCTGTAAGATGGGTACTGTGGCTCATACCTGTAATCCCAGCCTTTTGGGAAGCCAAGAAAGACGGATCACTGAGCTCAAGAGTCTGAAACCAGCCTAGCCAACATGGCAAAACCGCGTCTCTACAATAAAAGAAAAAAACAAATACAAAAAGTTATCCGGGCTTGGCAGCGCAAGCCTGTAGTCTCAGCTACTTGAGAGGCAGAGGTGACAGGATGATCTGAGCCCGGGAGGTCGAGGCTGCAACGAGCTGAGATAGCGCCACTGCACTCCAGCCTGGGCAACAGAGACCCTGTCTCACCCCAAAAAAAAAAAAAAAAAAAAAAAAAAGGCAGGGCGCGGTGGCTCACGCCTTAAGCCCAGCACTTTGGGAGGCCGAGGCGGGCGGATTATGAGGTCAGGAGATTGAGACCATTCTGGCTAACACGGTGAAACCCCGTCTCTACTAAAGATACAAAAAATTAGCCAGGCGTGGTGGCAGGCGCCTGTAGTCCCAGCTACTCGGGAGGCTGAGGCAGGAGAATGGCGTGAACCTGAGAGGCGGAGCTTGCAGTGAGCCGAGATCGCTCCACTGCGCTCCAGCCTGGGCGACAGTGAGATTCCATCTCAAAAAAAAAAAAAAAAAAAAAAAAAGGTCTGCTGGGTTGAAGAGAAGGTTTTGTCTTCTTTTGTCTTCTATACTCCAGTTCTATACTCTAGAGATGACAGAGATTTTCATGCAGGTTAAGATCCAAGCAAGGCCTCTACCCTTCTAGGTCATATTTTCACCATAGTGATGAGAAATAATACAGTATTGATTAAGAAAATGGACTTGAGTCCTAATTCTGATTTTGTCACATATGTCCATATTTATATAACCTGATAACATTAGCCTCTCACAAATTTCCCTCAAATTTTCTAATTTATAAAGCATGACGTGTAATCCCTACCCTAAAGGATTTGACTGAAAGTTGATTAAGACAATATATGCAACGTCTTAACCAGTGATAGCTAACAATACTGTTGTCTAGGACACCTAGATAACCTATTGCTATTTATAGTGCTGACAAGCTTTTTAAAGGCTTTCAAGAAGTTTTTAAAGACTTTAACATGTTTATAGATCACAGAGAAGCCTCCATACACACAGAGAAACTATTTGAGCTTGATTCATGAAGAGGAAAAAAAAAATAAGAGACACTTTATATAACCTTAAGGAAACAGTGGTCACTACTGGTCAAGGAGAACAGATAGCAATTGTGCAGAATTAAACTACAGATCCTATCTTTGACTATTTAGTCACGCCTCACAATTAGCCAGAAGAGCCATTTTCAAATATCAAGGGCAACACAAATAGAGTTGTTATCATCATTCATTCTTCAAAGCAATGACCTTTACTTTGGGCTAGTTTCTTTGGCAAGGAAGTTTGGCATGAAGCTGCTAAAGTAACATTAAACGGCAAAAATCTGTTCTTGTGACTATGCTACCTTAATGGCAATTTAACAAAACACCTAATTTCAGGCTCAGAGGTAAAAATGCTTAAGCAACCCACCTGAGACTCCCAAGTGGCATATTTATCAAAACAAGTTAAAGTCACCTTCTGAATAATTGTTGTGGAGGGGTTTTCACACAGCAGAGAGGCACATTTTCTGTGGATTGAACGATTGATCACTAAGTTCTAGTAACAGGTGCATCTTGCTTCTGGGGCCTTGAAACATGACAGGCTGTAGAAAGACTATTAAAATCGCTTTGCTAACAAAGAAAAATCAATTGTTCTCCACAAGGAGGTGCCCTCTGGCGCAATCAATATACAATAGTACAATGCTGGGCTGTAAAGCCTGTGAACAGATTTAAGCTTTTGAGTAGGTAAAAGGTGGAGAGGGGAGCTGTTTTTCATCTCCGATGGACTCAGAAAGATAAAGATATATTTTGCTGTAAGTTGCATTTGGTTTGTCTTCAGTAGATCAACTTGTTAAAAGCACAGCTGGGTTTTTTTGAGTATAGCGCTTTGTAAAGTAGCATCTTACCTATTTTCAGGTCAAGGTATGTGGTAGAGAGCTGGAGTTGGAAAGGGGCATACTTATGAGACTAGTCCAAGAATCAAAATGGAAGGACACATGGGAACAAGAACACTATCAGTTCCATTGTTACGAGTTGAAAAGTATATAATGTCTGTTATTTTTCTGCTACATATAAGAAATATACGAGTTTATATGGCAGTCAGGTACTGGAACTTTTTGTGCATTTTTCTACCAATAAATCAATAATCATCTGTCATTTACAGACATATGTTTCAAGAATAGAAAAATGGCATTTACAACCTCTGTATTTTCATAAAGCTTTGCCTGTGTGCCAACAATATTTGAAGCAGATACAAAACTCAAAATAAAACTCAATTCAGGCTATTCAGACAGGGGAAAAGCACACTCTCAGTAACAAAGAACTTTATGCTGAGAACATGAAGTGCTTTTTCACTCAAAGGAATGTTATAACTGAATAGTGTAGACAAAACCCATTGAACAATTGTCAGTAACTTTTTGTACTTAGAATGTGTATACATGAACATATTTGAAATTCCATCTTTAAAAATGTTAAATGGTCTAGATTTTATAAAATGAGCAACATAATTCAGTATTTTCACCAAAAATTAACTATATGCATTAATGGAGCATACAACAGAAGTAAAGATGTTTTATAATTTGCATGGTGTTGGGGAATTCACATTATTTAGAAGGTAATTTTTGTTCAATATAAATCATCTCAGAAGTATCATTCACTAAAACTTCCAATTTCTTGAGTTGAACCAGATTAATCTTGTCCTCTGAGTTTGTTTCAGCCATAGAGAAGTCAAGTAAATTGCCAGACATAAAGCCATGCAATTTTCAATCCAGGCATCCAAAATAAAGATCTGGGAGTCTGACAGGGAGGCCAACATTCAAAGATAGCAGTGTAGTAGAAAGTCAAGAGCCAGAAGAGATTCGGAAGAGGGTTTGGCTGTGTACTGTTGCCCACTCTTCAACTGGAACAGCTTAGACATAGCTATCGATGATCCCTCATCTGCATCTCCAGAAGAGGGCTGTATTCACTTCTGACCAGACACCCTCAGAGCCCATACATTTTCCTAGTGAAATACTAAAGAAAGTTCTTAGGCAGATGAAACTGATGAAAGAGGGAAGTGTAGAAATGAAGAAAGAATATGTAGAAGAGCAGCAGTAAGGGTAAAGCTGTAGGGAAACCTAAATGAAAGAAATCCAATGTTCAGGCATGTGTGCGTGTGTGTCTTTGTGCGCACACATGCATGTGTGCAGTTTGGAAGTCATTGCATTGTCCGAAAATAGTTAAGTCCTAATTTACATTAGACTTTCATTAGAGAGTATCATAATCTCTAGATGGATATTAATATGTTAAGGAATGTTATAATAGTAAAAATAGTAAAATAATGTGTCACTAATAAGCAAATGAGTATAGAATTTAATAATTAATCAAAAAATGCATAGAACAGATGACAAATAGAAAGCAAATTGGAAGATGCTAGATTTAAACACAGATCATATAAACACTTTCAATGTAAATGAACTAAAATTACAATTAAAAATGAAGATTAAAATAATCTAAAGAAACTAAACTCAATGCTGCTTTTAAGAGACATTTTCAATTTTAATGTTCAAAAACATTAAAAAAGATGATAAAAATTACTGAGCAACACTAAAAGAAGCTTGAAGCTACACTAATAACAGACACTGCAGACTCTAAGCCAAGGCACATTATTAAAGATTGTAGAGATATTTCAGGGCACTAGGAAAATATAATTCTAAATGTGTATACACCTAATAACATAGCCTCAAAAGATGTAATGCAGAATTTTACTGAACTACAAGAAGATATAGTCAGTTTCACAAATACATTGAGAGATTTTAAGACACCCCTCTAAGCAACTGATAGGACAAGCAGATACATCAGTAAGGTTATAGAAGAGTTGAAAAACTTGATTAACTATGTTGACATAATTGACAAATATAGTGTACCCAACCCAACAATTGCAGAACACAGGCTCAAAGTAAAAGGAGTTGATTTGGCTTCGTATAACAAGGAAGTCTGGACTTACATCTTCAGGTTTCAGATATCCTTGGACCCAGGGGTTTAAAAATATAATATGAAATTTAAAATTTTTTTTCCGTCTCATTTCTCCTTAATTTTGCATATTGAATCTTATTATCTCCTACACAAACAAGCTGTCTTTTTAAGACCTGAGAGTATGGTGTCAAGCAACTGTAAGTTGCTCCTCATTTTTGTAGGTTGATTTAGGAACCTGCAGCTTTAGTGAATTTGTATTAGTTCTAACAGTTTAACAATGCTGGACATTTAGGTTGCTCTTTTTATATTCATTTTGATCCTATACTTTCTGTGTGTCTCTGTATACCCTACTAGACTATTGTTCTTGTTGCCTTCTGCTGTTTCCTTCTCTCATTCTTTCTCTGTGTTGCTGCCATCAAATCTAAACACGTAACTGGTGTTTCCACTTTCTCCTGCTATGGCTACACCACTATGTTTATCCTCTTCTCATGCCCACAGTTATGCCTAGGTCTGGATGTACATTGGGATTCTATGATTGTCTGGATATGAGATATTATATTCACTCTAAGAAAAATTATTTTTCCTCCAGGAGTAGAAAGAAAACAATGTTCCCAGGCCTTTTCCAGTGTTTCTTCTAAGCCCAGAGTATATTTACATCTCCCTGTAGCTAGAAATAAGTCAATGACTCTAATATTCAATAAACCTCCCTGAACTCCCATAGTCACTTACTTTAACTAAAAAGATTTCATTGATTTGTTTTTGCATGGTTACCTTTTATTCAGAGATATGGCTTTGCTATTTTTCTCTAAAATGACCTTGACATGATTTGCCTCCTGGTTGATTGAACATCAGCAAAAGTTAAATAATGGCACAGCAGCTTATTCTCTGACCCAGAATATTCTCTTCTAAAAATTTAGCCAAAAAACTATCAGATAAAAATACAAACATAAATATATATTTTATAATGGTGCAAAATAAATGAAAACAACCCAGAAAAAACTAAATACCAAATATTAGAAAACTGGTTAAATAAATTGCAGGACATCTGCTGGGTGCAGTTGCTCAAGCCTGTAATCCCAGCACTTTGGGAGGCCAAGGTGGGTGGATCACAAGGTCGGGAGATTGAGACCATCTTAGCCAACGTGGTGAAACCCCGTCTCTACTAAAATACAAAAAAAAATCTACCTGGTCATGGTGGCGCACACCTGTAGTCTCAGCTACTCGGGAGGCTGAGGTGAGGCAGGGGAATTGCTTGAACCCGGGAGGCAGAGGTTGCAGTGAGCCGAGATCACGCCACCGCACTCCAGCCTGGCGACAGAGTGAGACTCTGTCTCTAAAAAAAAAAAAAAAAAAAAAAAAAAATTGTAGTATATCTATACAATTAGCTTTGATATAATCTTTAAAAGTTATACTGGCCAGGCATGGTGGCTCATGGCTGAATGCCTATAATCCCAATACTTTGGGAGGCCAAGGCAGGAGGATTGCTCTAGCCCCAGCCTAGGCAACATAGCCAGACCCCATCTCTACAGAAAAATAACAAATTAGCTGGGCATGGTGGTGCAAACCTGTAGTCCCAGCTACTTGGGAGGCTGAGGTGGGAGTATCACTTGAGCCTGAAGGTGGAGGCTGCAGTGAGCCATGATTGTGCCACTTCACTCCAGCCTGGGCGACAGAGTGAGACCCTTGTCTAAAAAATAAATAAATTAATTAATTAATAAATAAAATTTATACTGTACAACATTTAAGAACATATAAAACTGTTCAGGTCAATAACAGGTTGTCAGTTGGTTATTCCAGAATTACTTCTAGGTTAGATAGCAAAAGCTGGGACTAGATAGAATTTCTTCCTCCAAAGGCAAAGTGAAAGCAGAAACAAAAGCGAAAACTAGAAATGTTCTTGAGGGAAACTGCAGACGACATACATGGATTTGAAAATACTTTTCTGTTTTTCACCTTTTCAGGGCCAAAATAAGTTTGACACACTGCCTTGTGTATTAATAACTTTCAAATAATAATATACCTTTATAAGAAGAGCCTCCCCATGGCCACTTCCCAGGTTCAGAGCTTCACCATATTCAGCCTCCCTGCTTGTCACACTAAGGATTCGACCAAGGACCTTACCAAGCTCAGGGAGGCGCATCAGACTCTTTCAGCAGTGTATACAGTTTATATTCCTCTTCCGTAACCTATCACTGTTGGTCAACTTTCTTAAGTCATCTAGCTATCCATTCCAAGCAAAGTGATGAACCTCACACAAATCCTCCTTTTATTTCCTCCAGCCCATGGACAAAGTTGGGATATATCTTATGCCAGAGACAAAATGATTGAGTTGTCTCGAAGCTGCATGAAGAGGCTATATTACAGCCTATGCATAAGGGCCTTAATATACCTGTGAAAGGTAAATAAATGCAAGTCAGATCTGAAACACCCAGTCAACACAGCCTGGGATAATTTTGCAATTGGTTTTCATGTCTTTTATCTTCTGCATCTAGATGACAAAGATAGGGGACTCTAACAGACCCTATATTAGTCAGTGTTCTCTAAAAGGACAGAACTAATGGATTAGATGTATATATAAAGGGGAGTTCACTAAGGAATATTGACTCACACAATCACAAGGTGAAATCCTGCTATAGATGGTCTGCAAGCTGAGGAGCAGGGAAGCCGGTCCGAGTCCCAGAACCTCAAAAGTAGGGAAGCTGACAGTGCAGCCTTCAGTCTGTGGCAGAAGGCCAGAGACCCCCTGGAAAACCACTGGTGTAAGTCCAAAGTCCAAAAGCTGAAGAACTGGAGTCGGTGTTCGAGGGCAGGAAGCATCCAGCACGGGAGATAGGTGAAGGCCAGAAGACTCAGCAAGTCAAGTCCTTCCATGTTCTTCTGCCTGCTTTTATCCTAGCTGCACTGGCAGTGGATTAGGTGGTGTCCACCCAGACTGAGGGTGGGTCTGCCTCTTCCCATCCACTGACTCAAATGTTAATCTCCTTTGGCAACACCCTCACAGACACACCCAGGTAGAATATTTTGCATCCTTTGATCCAATCAAGTTGACACTCTTTTTTTTTTTGAAATGGAGTATCGCTTTGTCGCCCAGGCTGGAGTGCAGTCGTGTGATCTCAGCTCACTGCAACCTCCGCCTCCCGAGTTCAAGTGATTCTCCTGCCTCAGCCTCCTGAGTAGCTGGGATTACAGGCACATGCCACCATGGCCAGCTAATTTTTGTGTTTTTAGTAGAGATGGGTTTTCACTATGTTGGGCAGACTGGTCTTGAACTCCTGACCTCGTGATCTGCCCGCCTCCCCATTCCAAAGTGCTGGGATTACAGGTGTGAGCCACCACCTGGCTGACACTCATTATTAACCATCACAGACCCATTAGTACCTTTCCTGGGCCACATGCAAACAAAAAGATTTTCTCTAAACTGCCAATTGATTTACACCTTCTCCTCTTCACATCTATACACACAGAAAATTTAGAATTCCATTGTTCCACTGTCCTCTTGTGTGTTTATCAAACTCATACTGGAACACGATTCTTCAATTTGCTTGATATTTATTTATTTATTTTTATTTTATTTTATTTTTTTGAGATGGAGTCTTGCTCTGTCTCCCAGGCTGGAGTGCAGTGGTGCGATCTCAGCTCACTACAAGCTCTGCCTCCCGGGTTCAAGCCATTCTCCTGCCCCAGCCTCCCGAGTAGCTGGGACCACAGGTGCCCGCCACCACGCTCGGCTAATTTTTTTTGTATTTTTAGTAGAGTTGGGGTTTCACCATGTTAGCCCAGATGGTCTCGATCTCCTGACCTCGTGATCTGCCCATCTCGGCCTCCCAAAGTGCTGGGATTACAGGCGTCATATATTTATTTTATTAAATTATATCTTGTAAAAGGTGAAATTTAAACAACTTATTATTTCAATCAGTTATAAGACACCAATGCAGAATACAGATAAAAGAGGGAGATACAGTTGAGCGTGAATTTCAGAAGACTTTCCAGAGCTGTGTTACATGTTCATTTCTGCCACTGAAGATACCTCCGGATATTTGAAGGATCTCTATCAGATGACACTGGGTACTAAAGCTAACCTGCCTAAGCTGAAGGTCGCAAACAAGTTCAAGAAAAAAGTCACTGTAGGCTTACCTGTATTAACTCTTATGTTCATTTTACTTATATTCTCCAGTTGTGTTTTCAAAGGAGCTAATTTCTGTAAATCTCTTTATTTTCATTCTCAATTCAAATTTCTGGTTGAAAAACACTCCTGGAGTGCATGTTTTATATAATTCTGTGCAATTAAAATTTTATTCTCTAGCAAGAGGTTTTTAGTAGATGAACACAAAATGGTAACTGACAAATTATAATCAACAAATTCACCTTTTACCTCCCTTCTTTGTATCTGGTCATCATAAAGATTATTTAAAAATTTACCTTATATTGTCCATCTTTTCACATCCTATGATTGGGACTCCCGTGAAGCTTTATACAACTAAATAACACAGGCATCTATGATTTTCTCCAACTGGACAGATCAGTTTTAAGATCTATGGGCTTGGGGGTAAAGTAGGTTTGCCGCTCCCTGGTTACCAGCTTCTCTGAGTCCAGTGAATACCCCTCCAACACACACAACAGATTATATGAAAAGAGTTTATTTCTTACAGATAAGCAATAAAGAACAACAGAAACCTAGAATTCCTCATATTTCAGTCCCCCAATGCTCAGAAAAGCTGTCAAAAATGGATGGAGTCTCATCTGCACATACCCTGCCTGAACTGCAGCTGAGGAACTCCAGAAAGCAGCCCACCTCAGGTTTTATAACTCAGGGTGATGTGATGTGCTGGGCTGAAGTGTTGAAGACATCCTGATCTCCTAGGGGACTGAAACAGAGCCTAGGCTGTTCCAGCCAGTCCCTTGCTACCCCAAGATGTTTCATTCACAGCGCATTCTATGATTAATTTTGAGAACCATAAGCAAGAAAGTGGGGAGAGCTGGATCAGTCCAAGATCACTTAGAGAACTATCTTGCAATCACCACTTACAACTGAAGTTTATTTAATTTACTTCTTTGTGAAAGTAGAACCACTTTTTTCATCTTGTTAATTTTACTCTTGATGGTATTTATAAATCATATTACAGACTCCCATGATTCTGAATAACATTAACATTAGTAGTCTATCTGGCAAATTCTATTAGTCACTAAAATTGTGGACTTTCCTGACACTATTCCTATAGACACCACCAATACCTGAATTTTCATGATATTCCTTAGAATGTATTGGTTGTATTTTCCTCCTTTTAAAATTTTACATCTAAGTTAACCAACTTTGCCTAGTCAACCTCATTTACTTTCCTGAATTCTAGAACTTAGCAAATGAGTTCATTTGTATTTGCTTCACATGTCCCTGTTTTTGATCATGCTCTGTTTAACCACCAGTGAGTTTCTATTCATAACTCAGTCACTAGCTCATGTATTATCTTCCTCACTAACTGTCAAAGAAGAATTATTCACTCCATTTATAGTCTTGTACAGTTTTTTTATATGATAAGTTGATTGACGTGCTTCCCCTGTTACATTATAAACTCTGAGAGCAAGGACTTCATCTTATTCTCCTCTGTATTTTGAGCATCTATTACACTGGATGACACAGAGGTGAAGATACGTAACTGTTAGAAATGAATAGATGTGCCTTTTGCAGCCATCATCGAAGCGGGAGCAGCCAAAATGAAGTTCAATCCCTTTGTGACTTCCGACCGAAGCAAGAACCACAAAAGGCATTTCAAAGCACCTTCCCACATTCGCAGGAAGATTATGTCTTCCCCACTTTCCAAAGAGCTGAGACAGAAGTACAACGTGAGATCCATGGCATCCAAAAGAATGATGAAGTTTGGGTTGTACGAGGACACTACAAAGGTCAGCAAATTGGCAAAGCAGTCCTGGTTTACAGGAAGAAATATGTCATCTACATTGAATGGGTGCAGCGGGAAAAGGCTAATGGCTCAGCTGTCCATGGAGGCATTCACCCCAGCAAGGTGGTTATCACTAGGCTAAAACTGGACAAAGGCCGCAAAAAGATTCTTTTAAAAAAGAAAATTATTATACTTTAAGTTCTGGGATACATGTGCAGAACATGCAGGTTTGTTACATAGGCATACACATGCCATGGTGGTTTGCTGCACCCGTCAACCAATCATCTACATTAGGTATTTCTCCTAATGCTATCCCTCCTCTAGCCCCCCACCCACTCACCCACCTACAGGCCCCGGTGTGTGATGTTCCCCTCCCTGTGTCCCACAAAAAGATTCTTGAATGGAAAGCCAAATCTCACCAAGTAGGAAAGGAAACGGGCAAATACAAGGAAGAAACAATTAAGAAGATACAGGAACAAAGTAATCTTATATACAAGCTTTGATTAAAACTTGAAATGAAAAAAAAAAGAAAGAAATGAATAGATGCACTACCCTGAAGCCAGTTAAGAACCAGGTAATTACTGATCTGGAAGAACACCTGATTTGGAGACTTTATGTTACCACCCTACTGAGAGGTAGTGTGAAGGATCAGAACTAAGTTTCCCAGGATTTATTCTGAACTTGATGCATATGCATTTCAGCTTATGCTGATCTACTCTGTTAGACTCCTGTCCTAGTCCTACATTGCAGTGTTTCCTTTTCCCCATGGGAATCAAGGATATAGAGTTGTGGAAGAGAATGTACCAATCAAATACAGAGACTCTAAATTCCAGCCAGGATCTGACACAGAGTGTATTCTGAATAAATATTTGACAATTTAATTATATTCCCATAAGGTTATCAAGCTGTCTAATGGTCCTTGATATATGACAAACAGAAGAGCAAAATAACACAGAGAGACATTTGAATGCTATCTGAGCCATACTTTCTTCCAAACTTGTACTAAATAATCAATTTTTAAAATACCAGTTTTGTAAAAGAAGAACAAGAAAATACTTTTCTTCTGTGACTCAATAATATAAATAGCATTTGTGATTTTCAGTTCCAAACTGAGCTCAGATTCTATTGGCCACTAGTGAAACACTACTCGTAGGTAATAAATTCATTGGCTAAACTTGTAAACCAAGTTAAAGCTAAACAATTATTTGATTACCTTCTACTCATGTTTTACTAGTGGCCAATAGAGTCTGAATTCCATTTAGAATTTAAAAATCACAACTATTTATCCTAAAAGTGTTGCAACTCAAAACCAATACATGTGTCCAGTGCACCAGTCACCTGAAACAGAAGACATTTTAAAGCACATTTATAGCAAAAAAAAAAAAAAAAGAAAAAAAAAAAAACAAGCATGAGGAGAAGAAGAATCCAGAAGAGACATTGCCAAGAACAAAACTTCTTTGTTGTCATTTTGTTTTCTTTTGAAATGTTGCTTTCTTTTAAATTTTATTTTATTTTAAGTTCCAGGATACATGTTCAGGACATTCAGGTTTGTTACACAGGTAAACATGTGCTGTGGTGGTTTGCTGCATCTAACAACCCATCACCTAGGTATTAAGTCCTGCATGCATTAGCTGTTTATCCTGATGCTCTCTCTGCCCCTGCCCCCGACCCACAACATGCCCAAGTTTGTGTTGTTCCCCTTTCTGTGTCCATGTGTTCTCATTGTTCAGCTCCCACTTATAATTGAGAGCATGCAGTATTTGGTTTTCTTTTCCTGCGTAAGTTTGTTGAGGATAATGGCTTCCAGCTCCATCCATGTCCTTGCACAGGACATGATCTCATTCCTTTTTATGACTACATAATATTCCATTATTTATATATACCACATTTTCTTTATCCAGTCTATCATTGATGGGCATTTGGGTTGATTCCATATTTTTGCTATTGCGAATAGTGCTGCAATGAACGTACATGCATGTGTCTTTATAGTAGAATGATTTATATTCCTTTAGGTATATACCAAGTAATGGGGTTGCTGGGTCAAATGGTATTTTTGGGTCTAGGTGCAAAGAACAAAACTTTTAATGGGAGAAAAGATAGAAAGATGAAATTAGCATCTGGAGTTGATCTATTATTGTATATTGTATTAACCTACAAATGAATAAGCTTGTTTTTGATAAACTTGTTATATGTGACTTTTACTAATCCTTCCCCTGAAGCAACAAAACATGCTCTTTCTCTACCAGGTCCAATAAGCAGCTTTCTGAGTTCAGCAGCTGACCTCATTTTAGCATTCACTTAAAATTTATATTCTTCTTTCTTTATTTTGTTCTCCTTAAATTTTACAGACTTCACTGATATGAGCCAGCAGAGATTTCATTCACAGATTTCTTTGTGTGCCAGTGCAGAACGTGGAAGGAACTTGACACGCTAACCAGGAGGTGCGTTGTCCCCCTGGACTGAGTAAAGAAGATATGACACGAACTCAGCAAGCCCATGATTGTGAGACACTTCTACTGCTTCAGGAGGGAGCTCAGAATTCAATTAGAGATGCCAGAAATAGCATTCTGCTACAACTAAAGTACTGAGTGGGAAACTACATGTCTTGGCACACGAGTGATGGTTTTGCTATTCCTTTGTGTCATGGATAGAACAGAAAAAAAGAGAATATGAAGCAACGAAAAGATAAATGTGCAAAAATTTCCTCAAGGAACAATATTTAGTTTTCTATACTTGAAAATGAGTGTCAAAATATATATAAAGCAAAATTAAAAAGACATATAAGGTATTTTCTTAAGAAGAGTTAAGAAGAAAGAGGTTAACTAAACCAAGGAAAACATTGAGTGAGGACAAAAAGTGAAACAGATTTGCTGCTGTCACTGCTACCATATACCACAGACTCTCCAAAAAGAAAAAAAAGATATGGTTCAGTCTTTCATAATACAAACCACAATCCTGGCAAAAAAGCAAGACATAGCAGTGCTGGGAAAACTTCAGTAATTTGCACAACTAAATCAACAGCTATGAACACGTCCGCCAAATTCAGAGTACATAAAACTGTCTTATTTTTTTTTATTCTGAGAAAAGCATGTCTCCAGTAGATAGACCAACAAAATAACAACTCTCTGAATTTGATTAAAACAGTAGTAATAATAACATCAGCAGCTATCATGTGTTTACTTCTGGCTACCTGGGAGGTGCTATGCCAATCCCTTTGTGTATATTTTCTTATTAATCCTCAAATTCCTCTACACATCAGGCAGTGTTAAATATATTTTACAGATGGAAGAAACCAAGCCTCAAAAAAATTGAGTAATTTGGGTAAATTTATACAGAGTGTTAGAAGCAGGCTATGATCCCAGGTCTGCCTGACTTCAAGTTTGTGCTCTTTACCATTATGCTGTACTGCACAGGGAGACAAAGTGTTTAATGCTGTAAAAACAGAAGAAACATTTGAAAGAAAGTGGCAATACTATTCTAGAATTTCTTCTGGCCAAGGAACACAATTATGAGTATGCCCTACTGTATTAGTCTGTTTTGACACTGCTGAGTAAAGACATATCTGAGAGTGGGCGATTTACAAAAGAAAGAGAGGTTTAATTGACTTACAGTTCCACGTGGCTGGAGAGGCCTCACAATCATGGTAGAAGGCAAGGAGGAACAAGTCACATCTTATATGGATGGGAGCAGGCAAAGAGAGAGAGCTTGTGCAGGGAAACTCTCCCTTATAAATCCATCAGATCTCATGAGACTTATTCACTATCATGAGAACAGCATGGGAAAAACCTACCCCAATGATTTAATTACCTCCCACCAGGTATCACCCACAACATGTGGGAATTCAAGATAAGATTTGGGTGGGTACACAGCCAAACCATATCACTGACAATGTAGAAAGGCAAACTTGCTCTTCTTTGGAAGAGGAAGCTGGATGAAGATAGGCAAAACCACCCAATAATCGTGGTTTTAACTTAAAACAGGTATTATCCTATATTCATGTCCTAACTTAAAGGTACAATGCACTGTCTACAGTAGAAATAAACATAGGTTCTAACAGCACAGGCCCATCTCGAGTAAACAGTTATGTATCCACAATCTCAAATTTCATATAACATAATAGATATATATTGTGGGTACCTACGCAACATGCATAAGGCTTACCTCCATTTTTTCCCAAGGCTTTATTGACAATCAATTTGGTTAGAATTAACCATCCCCAGTTCCAAAAATTGGCTATAACTGGAATAAATAAATCAGATAAATTCCATTATCATTGCCTCAGTGATTCACCTATGGCAGAGGATGTGACCCAAGTTGGTCCAGTCAAGGTGTACTAGTCTATTCTCATGCTACTATAATGAAATACCTGAGACTGGGTAATTTGTAAAGAAAAGAGGTTTAACTGGCTCACAGTTTTGCAGGCTGTACAGGTAGCATGTCTGTGGAGGCCTCAGGAAACTTTCAATCATGGTGGAAGGCAAAGAGGAAGCAGTCATGTCTTGTGTTTCAGGAGCAGGAGGAAGAGAGAGAAGGGGGAGATGCTACACACTTTTAAACAACCAGATCTAGTAGGAATTCACTCATGGTCATGAGAACTGCAAAGGGGAAATCTGCCCTCATGATCCAGTCATCTCTCACCAGGCTCCTCCTCCAACACCGAGGATTACAATTCCACATGAGGTTTGGGTGGGGACACAAATTCAAACTATATCACAAGGTAAAGCCAAGGATTTGTGTTTGGAGATTTGAAGGAAGAGAAGAGTTCTTTCATCTTGACAGTCCAGTGAAGGGCGGTGAAATCTTGAACACTAACAGACATTTTGCTACCATGAGGGTTAATATTGTCAACTTGATTGGATTACAAAGTATTGTTCCTGGGTGTGTCTGTGAGGGTGTTGCCAAAGGAGATCAACATTTGAGTCAGTGGACTCAGAAACGCAGAGCCACCCTCAATCTGGGTGGGCACCGTCTAATCAGCTGCCAACATGGCTAGAATAAAACAGGCAGGAGAAGTTAGAAGATCCAGACTTGCTGAGTCTTCCGGCCTTCATCTTTTTCCCATGCTGGATGCTTCCTGCCCTCGAATATCGGATTCCAAGTTGCTCAGCTTTTGGACTCTTGGACTTACACCAGTGGTTTGCCAGGGGATCTGGGACCTTCAGCCACAGACTGAAGGCTGCACTGTTGGCTTTCTTCCTTTTGAGAGTTTTGAGACCCAGACTGGCTTCCTTGCTCCTCAGCTTGCAGACGACCTACTTAGGGACTTCACCTTGTAATCGTGGGATTCATTAGTCCTTAATAAACTCCCTTTCATGTAACATCTATCCTGTTAGTCCTGTCCCTCTAGAGAATCCTGACTAATACACAACCCAAGGACGAAGCTGACACAAAAAGTAGGACAGGAATGGAAGAACTACAGAAATAGTCATCTTGATCAAATCGTGCCTGAATCATGCATTTCCTTTTAACTCTTTTAATTCTCTATACCGGCCAACTGCCTTTGTTTAACTAGTTAAAATATTGTATTGTTTTTGTTAGTCCAGTCCAGTGTAACAATATAAAGTGTTAAGGACTCAAGCTTAGTACCATTTTACATGTTAAGAACTCAAGTTTATATTCCATGATGCTAACTCCTCTTCCTTAGTGTCGATATTCCCACTTTAACTGTTTCACAGGAAATAATAATCAAACGCTTCCCACCACACAAAATGGTGGTTGTATCTACCTATAAATATCGAATATTCTAGACAAGAATGAATTTTACCTCCAGTGGATGTCTGGTAGATATCTCAAACACGTCTGAAACTGAGTGCCTGATCCCTTCTCAACATTTCAGTTGTTGGCAATTACATCTTTCCAGCTGCTCATTTTCTGCTACTTTCCCCAACCCTCATTCTACTTCAGGCATGCAGGCCTCCTTGCTCTTCTTCTTATAGGGCAGATATTCACCATCTTAGCCTCTTTCAACTGGCTGCTTTCTTTCCCTGATATTTACCTGATTAAGTCATTTTCTTGCTTCAAATATTTTCTGAGATGTTACCTTCTCCATGAGGCTTACTCTGTCCACACTAATTACAATTGTATCTGCCTCTCACACACACACCCTTCTCTGTTCTGTTTTTTCTCATATGACCTAACACTGTCTAATATACTGTTTAATTAATCTATTCATTTCATTGCATATTTTCCATATCTTACCATTAGAATGTAAGACTCACGAACATGCATTTTTGTCTCTTGTCTTAACTGATGTATCCCAAATGCTAGAATATGCCTGACATGTGAATAAATCTTTGTTGACTGACTGAGTAAATCACTCTGCCCTCAGCAACCTGGCACAGTTATCCAGTCCTAAGGAGTGTAGGGCACACTAAGCTATGAATTAAAAATCTTTCCACAAAAAATGATTTGTGATGATTTCCTTTGGAAATTGGATCAAATATAAAAAGAATTGAACTTAGAGATTCCAAAATCTCGTAAGCAGACACAATGTGATTTGGATGACTGAATAACCCTCATAGGTTAACCTCTGATGGCATATTCACTCATAAGCCTCTTCCCTGAATCTAGTGTGCTCTTTCCCTTCAATTTGGGTTTGCTGTAGCAAATAATTTAGGGTTTACAACATGGATCTCAGATGTTGTGCTAGTACACAACATATACTGGGTATGCATGGGATCATCCTGGATGTCATTTGTCAGACTGATACGGTTTGGCTCTGTGTCCCCACCCAAATCTCATCTAACAGCTCCCATAATTCTCAAGTGTTGTGGTATGGGACCAGTGGGAGATGATTGAACTATGGGGGTACATCTTTCCCATGCTGTTCTTGTGATAACGAATGGCTCTCATGAGATCTGTTGATTTTAAAAATGGAAGTTGCCCTGCACAGGCTCTCTCTTTGCCTGCTGCCATCCATTTAAGAGGTGAATTGCTCCTTTTTGCCTTCTGCCATGATTGTGGGGCCTCCCCAGCCGTGTGGAAGTATAAGTCCATTAAACCTCTTTTTCTTCCCAGTCTCGGATATGTCTTTATCAACAGTGTGAAAACAGACTGATGCACAGACTACAAAGTGTTTCCAAGCCACGCCCATTGGCTGTGACATTAAATAAATAATCTATTCCTTAATTCACTCAATCTTTCATTTGTTAATTCAAGAATATTTTTTCTGTGCACTGAGAGTGCTAGATTATATGATTGATACAGTACTTAGCTTTATTTAGTATAACAATGTGTTTTAGATTTTGATAAAACTAGCTAATGCATAGTTTCTAAAGATTAGTTGATCTATCCTGGAGATAAGGTCTGAGAGGAAATCTAAGATGTAGTGAAAATGTCTTGTGGGGTGGGGGGAGGGGGGAGGGATAGCACTGGGAGATATACCTAATGCTAGATGACGAGTTGGTGGGTGCAGCGCACCAGCATGGCACATGTATACATATGTAACTTACCTGCACATTGCGCACATGTACCATAAAACCTAAAGTTTAATAATAATAAATAATAATAAAAGAAAAAAAAAAAAAAAAAAGAATGAAAAAAAAAAAAAAAAAAAAAAAAAAAAAAAGATGAGTATGATTTAGAGGATAAAGTATGAAGAATTGCAGACAGAAGGAAGACCATGAACAAAAGCATAGAAACATTAAGGAAACTAGGATGCATTCAGGAAGCCACAACCTGTTCTGTAATACTGGAGTGAAGGAGTGTGTGTGTGTGTGTGTATAAAATAAAGTGGATGCATCTAGAAAGATAGTATAGGTCCGATAATGAAGCCTTCAAATAATATCCTAAGGAATCTGATTTAACTTTTGAGAATTATAGCCAATGAAAAGTTAAAACAGTGGACCTACAGGATTATATGCTGATTTTAGAAAAAGTCTCTGAATGCATTTCTGAAGAACAGATGAGAGAAGAACAAAACTTCAGGCAAGGAGAATAGCTGGGAAGATGTTGTCAGAGAAACCAACAAGATGATATGACAAGAGATGATCTAAAATGCTCCCCAGATTTCTGTATCTGAGAAGGGCAGGTTGCCTATAAGAAGAGGAGGAAACATAGGGTGAGATAAGGGACCAACACAGTAGAACAAAGAGTGTGTTTAAAGATGATTGTTGGATTCTGTTTTGGACACACTAAATGTGAGAGACTTGTGGATATTGTGGAATATCTAGTTTGAGATTTCAAACTTACTAGAAGTTTGAATTAGAATTTGGAGGTATGTGGTAGGATTTAGGTTTTTACAACATGTCAGAATAAGTGGTGGAATGCATGAAATGAGACTAGGAGAAAGCTAAGGATGGGCACCAGAGAAAAAATGACTCACACAGGGACCTGAAGGCAGTGACTCAAAAGGCAAGACAAAGCAAAACCTGGAAGCCTCCTAAAGGTGGAGAAAGGAGCCAAGTGTTACAAAAAGGCTTTGTCCCTAGATCCCAAACAAGTCATCCTAGAATTGAAATTTCTGTAAGTGCTAGACGCATTTTTATCATAGCATGCCTTCTCCACACAGAGGAGAAATTGCCTCTTACTTTCTGAAGTATCTGGTGCATGGCAAGAAGGTTCCTTCCATTTTTCCTTGGTGTAACCTGCCTGCCTGTGTTGACACTGGCTGTAGTCAGTCTTTAGGCCCTGTTGTGATCCTTCCTGTTCCACTGGTTTCTATTCACCCACTGATGAGCCTTGGCCAGCTACACTTTTGCTTTGACTGTTCCACACTTTGTCCAGACTCTATTCACTCTTGTTTATCATGGAATGCCAACAGACGAGTCTATCACTTACATATTTCTATTGAATTGCTTCTGTGGTTCACTTTTTAGGTGCCAGATTGCTTATTTTATCCTAGATTTCTATTTTCACAGTTGTCACAAGTGATTTTTTGATCAAGCAGTTTTGGGAAATATTGGCCCAAATAAGTGATTCTTAAACTATGTTGTTCTTAAAAACTACCTGAGGGCTATTATTAATGTATCCCAACTCGAAGGAGTCTAATTAAGCGGATAGTCCTTGAGAAATAGGCTATAATCCCTGCTCTTTACCTTGCCGTCAAAAGACTTTTAAACTTTAGTCTCAGCTTTCATTAGTCTCCTCCCCTGGCATACTTCCCTTAATCACCCACTCACAATCAGTGAGGTCAATGAATCACCTACAGTAGAATTATGTGAGATAGATTCCTGAACTTCACCCAAGGGCTACATCTGAAACTCAGGAATTTCTATTTTAAAATAAAATCCCAAGTAATTTGAATGTTAAAGAGACCAGCCCAGAACTCCAGTTCAAAACATGGCGTGGTGGTGGCGTTCATACAGGTTAAAGATGAATTAAAGTCATCTTGTAAGTTTGATCAGAATGAGTTTACTTCCAGATTTCTGTTGTCTTTGGAGTTGGGGATTGGGGTACATAATTTAAGAAAGTTTTCCAGAAGAATCTGAAAATCCTAGATTTTCTCCGTTTCTCTCTCTTTCTTCTTTCTGCCTGTCCGGCCCCATTATCCACCTGAAATTGTCCATCAAATTTATATCTTCAGGTCATATATCAACTCATCTATAAAAATGTCTACATATTCACATTTAAGCAAGATTAACTGCTCTCATAACTGTACTCAAGTACTTATTAGACATTTATAATACAAAATTTCCTACATTGAATTATAATCGATGGCCTCTGTGTCTTTCTTCTCTACTTAACTGAATTCAAGAGAAGGTGCCATCTTCTTTACCTTTGTTATGTCCAGAGCATGCTCGATAAATTACATTAAAGTAATTAAGAATTGCATGTTTTATAAACACAATAAAACAATTCCCTCCGTAAAAGTAATAGACAAGTAAGGCAAGTTCCAGTTTTGCAATGTTGACACCCTTGTCCTCAGCAAACTGTGTGGCTAGATGCAAAGCAGTTCTATCCATGTGTTCTTAAATTTCTCACTATGAATATTGGTGTAGTCATCATCATCTCCTTTAAAGGTGTCATCTCCACTATGGGAAACTTTATGATGAATTCCAATTTTATTTTCCTTTAAACTCAAAGGGCATTATTAAAGGCTAATGACAGATTGTTTTCACATATTAAATGCCCATTCCTGCAAAAAGATTGTACATCCCCACTCACTTCAACTCAAACATAGCCAAGTGTCATTCTATGGCCAATCACTATGAATGAAAGTGCTGATCGTTAACTTCAGAGCAGAAGCTCCAACAGCCAGCAGATGATTACCAAGTTGCTTATTTTTTCCCCTATGCAGCAAATATCATCAATGTTCTGGGTTGATACTGTACCATCAGAGGGAAAACTAAAACAGGACTGCAGTTGAGTCATGTGGATATGTAAAGAAAGAACAAAATACACTATGCTTTTTCAAACCACTTAGCACAGTTTGGCATATGCTGCCTGAGGAAATGCTCTTGTGACATTGAACTCCTGAATAATCATAAGCATCTTAGAGTTTCCCAAGCAGATATGACAATTAGCCTGAACATGGAAACCTCAGCTACTGAGTTTGCTATGGTGTATTCAACAGTGTTTTGAGCTTTTTTGTGGGGAGAGAGTGAACACGGGGGGGACATTTAGAACTCTCTGGTGTGTGTATGTGTGTATGTGTGTAGGGGCTTGGCCGTTATAGTTACAGGGGACCTACTGTCATGTAGTACATGATATACAGATGCTGTATATCCTGCAATCCAAGAGAGAGCTCTGCTTAAGAATTGTCAAGCCCAAATGACCATTGCTTTGGTGGAGAGACACTGGACCACGCAAACCAGTGACAAATGTGCAGATTCATTAGTTATTTTCATAGTGGATTTATCAAGAGTGTACTAGAATTTAACCTTCATTTAAATAGATTACTGAATCTACTAGTTTTTCAAGAATATTCACATGTATTCTTCAAAATCCTTGTTCAGAAAGTCATTGCATTTCTAATTTTATGGTACATTCTTGAGCCAATTCATTAACCAAAGGGTGATGTATGAAGACTTTTTTCCTGGCATAACCTGTTCCCTCTCCCACCAAGATTTTTTAATTGTTACTAATGTAGGTATAAATGTATTTATTCCCAGTTTGACCAGTTGTATGTTTTCCTGCCCTTTAGAAAATATTATCTTTTGCTGCTATCCTTAACAGATGTTATATATCTGCAGACTGACTTTATAGCTCCTTTCCCCTTTGTTTAACAATACCATACATATTTTGATTTTTCATCATAGGCTGATCCTGCCACTTCATCATCATTCCTGTTGCTATGCTCTGATTTTCCTCTGTACCTTTTTGTTATTCTAGAAAGAAATGATTCTAAAGAGAATAAATTCTGCCTTCCAGAAGAAAATTTAATATTATATTCAGAAACTGATGAATCTTGTTCGTCTTCTTCTAATAGATCAAACATTGTGTTATATCTCTTGGGTGATACCTGACACTGTAAACTCATATGCAAGTTGCTGTTTCCTGTCAGCTCATTGCATCCTTAGCATTACTGCTGCATGTTTCTCTCCCTTCCAAGTTACTCTTGTGCATTGCATTTAATATATGTATTTCTTACTTGTGCCGGGGCATTGGTGTAATTTTACTGGCCTCACTGCTTCTAGTAGCACCTTGTGTCAGCTGTGAATTTGGTTAGAATACTTCTACTCCCTTCTCTTTATTTAATTAAGTATCATATTTAACTTTCACCTTGAGGGCAGTATCTTACATAAAGTATCCACAGACTCTGGTGGAATCCAAGTGTGCTGATCACTAAAAAGTCAAGAAACCAAGAGTGCTTCTGGTCATCTTTTCCATGGATCCTTAGTATTAGACTAGGAAGATTGGATGACTGAAAAAATTGGCTTGTCCTAAGACACAAGAAAAGACGAATAAAGGCATCCATGACCGAATTTTAGGGCATGAAGTGAATAAATGAGTTAGTAATATAAGTAACTTTCAAAAGCAGCAAAAATCTTTGAGGCAAAATCTATTTTCTTCTTTCTCTAAATCTGGATTGGTTGTATATATTGTCTGTAGTCATGGGGTGCATTCTAAGTCCTTTATTCCGTTTCTTTTTATCAAGCCCAAGAAAGCAGTGTGAATGTTAATAGGTACTGAATAAACCCTATGATCACTGTAGTACCTTATAATGATGTGTTCCCAAGCTGCCATATCACGGTTGATTATTACTTCTTTTTCTTTGCAATCCTTCATTTAATTTCCATTCCTTACCTTGCTGTTAATATTCCTGACTATTTGAATTCGTTTTAGAGTGCATGAGATGCTGTATCAAATGTTTTTGCTAAAATCCAAATGTATTGCATCTCTCACATTGCATTCATCCACTAATCTTGTAATTCAATAAAAAAAAAAGCAATCAGATTTGTTTGGCATGATTTGTTCTGTGTAAATCCATGCTGCTTATTGCTCAATGGTGCTTAAATGATAAGTAGTGCTCAACGCAAATTTCCTCATCTAACTTCTCATTTTAGCTCAGGAAAGTCTATACTGTTTTTGTTCATAGATTTCTTCCTGGCACATAGCTAGTTTCTAGGTCCTAAAAACCAGAGAACAGAAAGACTACACTAGCTTTATTACAGTACCTTTTTTTTTTTTTGCTTTTATATTATTCCTTTCCCAATTTATTATTCCTACATTTTCTCATTAGATTTTCATTAAATTTACAATGTAATTTCTTTATTCTTATTTTCATACAATATCTGTTTAAGAAAAGTGTTAGTGAAGGTACAAGAAGACTATGAGAATACCACTTATTTCAAGCATCTCCATTGAGAATAGTGGACGATGACTCGGTTATATTTATACAATTTCTTTCTCCATATTAGTCATATAATATAAGAAAGATAGATTAGCAATTCATCTCTTAATCTCAAATATACTCGTGGTAATCATTTTATTTTTATGGATCACTTTCATTTGGCCATAATTTAAGAACTTGTTATGGGTTGTATTGTGTCTCTCAAAGAAGACATGTTGGAATCCTAAACCCAGTACCTCAGAATGTGACCTTATTTGGAGATAGGGTCTTTATAGGTGTAAGTTGAAATGAGGTCATTTGGGTAGGTCTGAATTCCAGTATGATTGGTGTCCTTCAAAAAGGGGGAAACTTAGTCAGAAACAGAAATGCGTATGGAGAAGATGAGAGAGACAGAGAGGGGATGCCATCTACAAGTCAAGTAAAGAGACCTGAAACAGATCCAGCCCTCAGAAGGTACCGTCCCTGCTCACGCCTTGATTTTGGAATTCTAGCCTCTAGAATTACAAGGTAATAATTTTCTGTTGTTTAAACCACCGTCTGTGCTACTTTGCTACAGCAGCCCTGGCCATCCAATGTAGTACCTATCGTACATGTACATTATTTTGTTATCATCATTATTCTGTTTAGATTACACTCTTCTGCAATGTGACAAATATTTCTGGTTCTTACTAATTACTGCTTTTATGTGCATGTACCACCACAGCAAGCTTTAAGATACTTTAGGCATCAAAATATTCTTGAAAAGATGGAAGAAAAAAAGGATATTATATATCCAGCACTTTTCCACTTCTAAAGATGGATGATATTATTTTTAGTGACTTTGAGAAAGACTTGACACCCAGGAGTTAATTCTACTTCTTTTTAAGTTTTCAATTACCTCTTATCCATCGGGCAAGGGCTTAATGAGATGGTAAGATAAGACCCCATGTCTTTTTATAGGCACGGGGTAGGGACACAAATCAAGGGAAAATTTTTGGTTTCTCTCGTTTGGGTTCTGAATCTTGTGAGAAGTAATACAAGAATGGAAAGATAGTTGGTGATCATTGATTTCAGCAACAGTGACCTAAATAGACCTATGATTGTCTCCTGCTGGAAGAATCAATAGGAATAATCAATAAATAAGAGTTTTTAAAGCAAAGTTCTCTGTTATTCCAACAGTTTTGCCATCTATTCACATCCTTCCGCTATGCTGTTTGTCTACTTAAAGCAGGCATGGCCATGCTACATTAATTTTCATGAAGATGTATCTAAAATTTATAAACCTTAAAATCTACCCAGTTCAGCCTCACACAAACTCAGATGCATATGTCCTTAAATCCTATAAATTTCCACAATTGGTTGACTGATAAAATAGAAGATGAAAGCTATTATGGGTCACCATAGATAAATAAGGGGAAAAAAGGTTAATTTTACCAGATACAGAAAAGTTTTCCTGTTTGGGATATTTGTTCTGGAAGGACGTTGTGATAATTCAATCATAAAATTTCTCCTGCAAGGCAACCAATGAAGTGCATTTCAACCAGGTTGTCTGATCTAGGGTGAAAGTAAAGAGTCAATTTATTTTCTAAACTTTGAGAGTAAAAGTGGGCGCTGTTAGCAATACGCTGAGAAAATAGATGTAAACAGGAACTGTCCTGAGACAAACTGTTGTACATAGGCAGTACCAAGTTAGGAGCTTCCTTTTACAAAATAGTCACTGCAATGGACAGGTAGATCAAGGACTGGAATCCCTCAGTGTTGGAAAGATCCTGTGACTCACTTCTAGTGCCCTTTCTGAGCACCCATGGTGGTGGGGTCGGGGCAGGGGGCCAGTTGTTAGGTGTGTTCCACAGCATCCACAAAATGGGGCCTCTTGGCTTTGAAAACCTCCTAACCAGTTGGTAATTGTTGCTTGAAACCAGCAAACACTCACTAACACAATGAACCTTTTAGAACACAGTGAGGATTCCTAGTATGTACGTGTGCACAGCAAGTGGGCAGTTGATAAATGCTTTTAATCAAGATGGTCATGATCAAGGCAGTCCACAAGTTAATGAGTCAGTGATCTGCCCTGCCTTGATTTTAACTTAAATTTTCAACATCCTACTGCATTTTATGCCATGTAGACCTACTTTAGTGATTAATTACTTTATTTGATAGCAACAGATATGATTGAAATTAAACACTCATAAATCTGAATAAAAGTATCCAGGCTTTTCACTGCCATCAGCAATCTTAAAGCTAGTTACTTACTGTACTCCTTTTATATAGGGTCTAAACCACATCGTTGAGCACTAAATGAGATACGACATCATATATCATCCAAGTGTATATTAGATCTACGTGGGTTACTCTTAGTTTGAGGACAGGGATCACTTTTTATAACTCTATTATATCTTCCATAGACTCTACCTATGAATTTGGATCCAGAAAACACCCAGTCTACTTATGCTATAGCGGTGTTTAAAACTGATTAGGAAGATATTCATATTTGGGGATTCTGAGGGATTGAGTAAATGGATTTCCTAACATAGAACAAAGTGAAATGAATAATCCAGTGTGTGTTCTAATATGAGTGAATTAATACCCACTCAATGAATGAATCAGTGTACAGTTTTTCTCCTTTAGGATGTAAATTATCCAAATATTTATTTTCATATTTCTCCTTGTTTTGGTTTTAGAAATACTGCCTCAAGCTTTCTACAGAATCACAAATTCTTGTGAAAATAAGTGAACAGTAAATGCAGGGGAAGAGGTCTTTTTTCACTTGATTCTGTTTCATAATTTTCTTGATACTGGATTTCAGAGGTAAGCATGTGACATAATTTGAGTGGCAATTTTATGAGTTATATTTGTAATATTTGTTATTTATACCTGCAAAACAAGCTCTTTATAAAGCCAAGTCAGAAACAATGAACACACTTGGAATGCATCTCACTAAGGGTTGGTACCACAGGTGTCCCATGGTATATGCTAGAGATTGGTTCCAGGACCTCCATATGTACTCAAATCTGGGCACTCACATCTGAAAAGTCACAGAAAAATATTCAGTTTCTGTTTTAATGTAGGAAGTTCTTAATGTTTAAACCAATAATACGGTAAGAGGATAGTGGAGAGAGGGCCAACTTATCTCATTAGCCTAATTTTACTTTAATTAAATACTGTTGTTAGATCTAGCATGTTTGTTTTGGAATTTTTTCTCCTAAAAAATGTTATCTGAAATTATTACAGTCCTAAAAAGTTTAATAATAATCTATGCAATATGTTTGTGTCTTTATGATATGTTAATCAAATGTATTAATTCAAACTAAAGAAACATGAGTTCAAAAGATCAGTTTGTTGTTTGATGTGGTTTAAGGGGCTGTTTGTAAATATAAATATAAAATGCTGAGTGATTTCAAAATATTCAATAAGCTAGTTAAACTTTTTTTCTTGCAACGGCTATTGGAACTATGTAAAATAGTGTTTTACACAACACTGTTTATATACAATGTTCATTTTTTTCCTTAGTAAAGCTATTAGGCCAGGCACAGTGGCTGACACCTGTAATCCCAGCACTTTGGGAGGCCGAGGTGGGTGGATCATGAGGTCAGGAGTTCAAGACCAGCCTGGCCAAGATGGTGAAACGCTGTCTCTTCTAAAAATACAAAAATTAGTGGGGCATGGTGGGGGGGCGCCTGTAATCCCAGCTACTCAGGAGGCTGAGGCAGAGAGTTGCTTGAATCCAGGAGGCAGACGTTGCAGTGATCAGAGATCTCGCCATGGCACTCCAGCCTGGGTGACACAGCGAGACTCCATCTCAAAAAATAAATAAATAAATAATAAATAAAGCTATTAAACTACAGTATAAAATCAAGAACAACCTATTAGTAAGTAAACTACAATTAATTTAAATTATTAGAAAGCATAAATTTGCATGTTTAAATTACTAATTGTAATATATGAAAAAGCATTTCTTTGACCATTTTTATTTTTATTTATTTTTACTTAAAATTTTTTTCTTTTTTTCTTTTTTTTGAGATGGAGTTTCACTCTTGTTGCTCAGGCTGGAGTGCAGTGGTGCCATCTCGGCTCTCGGCAATCTCCATCTCTCAGGTTCAAGTGATTCTCCTGCCTCAGCCTCCTGAGTAGCTGAGATTACAGGTGCCTGCCACCATGCCCAGCTAATTTTTTGTATTTTTAGTAGAGTCGGGATTTCACCATGTTGGCCAGGCTGGTCTCTAACTCCTGACCTCAGGCGATCCACCCGCCCCAGCCTCCCAAAGTGCTGGGATTACAGGCATGAGCCACCATGCTCGGCCCTAGAAAACAATTTTTTAAAGACGGAGTCTTGCTGTCACTCAGGCTGGAGTACAGTGGTGCAATCTCAGCTAACTGCAACCTCCGCCTCCTGGGTTCATGTGATTCTCCTGCCTCAGCCTCCTGAGTAGCTAAGATTACAGGTGCATATTACCATGCCAGGCTGATTTTTGTATTTTTAGTAGAGACAGGGTTTTGCCGTTTTGGACAAGTTGATCTCTAATTCCTGACATCAGGCGATTCACCTGACTCAGCCTCCCAAATTGCTGGGATTAAAGCGTAGGCCACTGCACCTGGTCTCCTTGACCATTTTTGATAATACTTTATGAATAAAAATATCTAAACACTTTGGAAATAATGGTGATGGTTGCACAACACTGTGAATGTAATTAATGCCACTGAATTGTACACTTAAAACTGGTTAAAATGATGAGTAGTATTTCATACACATTTTACCACAGTTTTTTTAAGTATAAAAATATTTGTTTAAAGAATGTAATGTTTGCAAATATTTTTAAGAATAAAGAAAAATAGTTCTGTGGTCATTGAAAGTAGAATAGTATTTTGCAGTTTAAAAAGTAATGTCCAGGCATGGTGGCTCGCACCTGTAATCCCAGTGCTTTGGGAGGCCAAGTCAGGAGGATTAATTGAGTCCAGGAGTTCAAGACCAGCCTGGGCAACATAAGAACATGGGGATACCCCATCTCTACAAAAAAAAAAAAACAAAAAAAAATCAAAAAAATTGTGAGACCTCACCTCTATAAAAAAATAGAGACATTAGCTGGGAATAGTGGCGCACACCTGTGGTCCCAGCTACATGGGAGGCTGAGGTGGGAGGATCGCTTGAGCCTGGGAGGAGGTAAATGCTGCAGTGAGCCATGTTCGCATGAAACTGCAGCCTGGGACAGAGTCTCACCCTGTCGCCCAGGCTGGAGAGCAGTGGCACCATCTCGGCTCACTGCAAGCTCCACCTCCTGGGTTCACGCCATTCTCCTGCCTCAGCCTCCTGAGTAGCAGGACTACAGGTGCCCGCCACCACGTCCAGCTAATTTTTTGTATTTTTAGTAGAGACGGGGTTTCACCATGTTAGCCAAGATGGTCTCGATCACCTGACCTCGTGATATGCCTGCCTCGGCCTCCCAAAGTGCTGGGATTACAGGCTTGAGCCACAGCGCCCAGCCTCTAGTCTTACTTTCTATTTTAAAAACCATTTTTTGGCTTTTTCTGAATCATTTGACTTGAATCTTCCATGCTTTAAAAGTTTCCTGAAAATTCCATTACTTTCAGAAGTCCTGTCTAATAATGTAAATTATGGGGACAGTGTATATAACTTTCTGAAGAGTTTGATTAGTATTTCTGTTTCTTCGTTAAGCTGTACCCATCTCCAATAGAAAGAAACAAAGAGGTACTTCAATCAGTTTCATTTCTAAATGCTTAAAGACACTTAAAAAACAACTCAGTTTATTGTTGCTGTTGTTTAAATAGTGCTTGATTTCTTTTTAGATTTTTCTACAAGGAATATTCAAAAACGAAAAAAAATTAAATAACACCATGTTTCAGCAGAATGTGTTATTATTATAGATATTTTTGTCATTAGAAATTAAATCAGAAAAGTAGCTAGGTCCAAGTTCCACAAAAAGGTAGGGTTCATGATTTGCCTATGACCACGACATCTTGACACCAAGACATACTGGTTTTGCCGTTAGCGTCAGTTTCTCATCAGATAAAACCAAGCAATTTGGAGGCAGTAACATAATTCACATATCTGCGCTGTCTGGCATGTGGGAGTCACTGAAATAATTTAGTTAGTTCCCTTCCCCAAATTTCTCCATGATATATTTATTGAAGGATTTATGTGAAACAAGGTATTTACAGAGATTAGAACACAGAACTCAAAAAAGATTTATCAGGTGTCCTGGTATCTAAATTATCTTTAAAAAAAAGAATAATATATGGAAAAGTAGTGCAAAGACATTACTTGAGTGCCGTGGTCATAAACTATTAAAAATGACAAGATTATTAGGAGGCAGTCAAAAATTTAGATGACATTTATCAGTTTTAGATGTGCTACCTTTCAGAGTGATCACGACAGTCCAATATTTTCAGTTTCTGGGCTTTTATTTTAGATTTAAATTTTGAGCATATTTAATTTGCTATAATCACGATTTTCATAGCATGTTTTCTCAAACCATAATTTTAATACAACCAAGTGAATTAAAAATTTTCTTCCCCATAGAAGCATAAATATAATTTTAGAATGAAAGTAAATAATATTGGAGTCTATATGCAAAAAAGACCCTACCTTACATATGAATCCATAAACAATAGCTACGGTATATACACTTTTAATTGAAAATTCTGAAATCATTAATATTTCTATAAAGATATCCACTTAGTCTAATCAAATTCTCCTCTTAAACTATACTTTCCATAAACTGTTTTTTTTTTTAAGTATGTCAAAGTGAGTCTCACGTATATAAAAAAAGAAGTCCTAAAAGTACTAGTTGAGCTCTGAAAAAACTGGGTGAAATTTTCTACTATCATGTCCAACTATTACCATCTTTTTGAAACTTGGTTTTTGCAATTCTTAGTAGAATTGCTTAATATGTACATTTGCCTTCTTTATATTTTTTCCACCATCACTTTTACCCAATTTGTATTTTTTTTACAATTCTATTTCCTCTCTTCTCCATACTGAATTGCAACTGGAAAATAGCTTACTCACCTCTTATTTTTAAATTTTAGTTTTTGTTTTCTAGGATTCCAAGTAATAAACATCCAAATGACCTTCTCCTCTGTAATGTTTTCTCATTATAAGCTCTGAAAAGGCTGCATGATAGACAAAGTGGCTCATTTTAGAAACCCCTATCATCTGGCAAAATTCTGTAGCTTCTGGCAATATATTTATTTCCTGGTTATATAAAGATAAGTTGACTCATTTTTACAATTGTTCTTTTGAGTAATAGACATATTTTACACATTGTTCTTACCTAATAAGTAATAATCACTAGCAAATGATAAGATCACATAGTAACCCATATTAACACCAAAAGAAATGTATTAAAAAATAAAATCTGGATTAGACCACTGATTTAACTGTTATTACTATTATTATCATACCTTCTGTTTTTCTGTCTCATGACTTAGTGTTTTCCTGGGGGCTGGGGAAGGATTTGAATAATCTAAAGGCTTGATGTGATTACCAGACATTTTAGTGGAATAGATGAACTTTAATATAGCAAGTTTTCAAAATCATTTTATGCAGAATAAGGGGAAAATATCTCAGTGGTAAATAAAAACAAACTCTAGTACTTTCAAATCCTAGATCCCTCAGCAGAACTCCATTGTTCCTGAGTAAATCAATTAGAGTCTTTGCTACACAGTCTTCCTCCTCCGTGTGGTGTTTTGAATAACAGCCCTGCCCTCACCCCTTATATCCATGTCCTAATCCCTGGGACCTATGAATAATTATCTAGCCAAAAGGACTTGGCACACGTCCTTAAGTTAAGGATCTTGAGATGGAGAGATTGTCCTGGATTATCTGAGCATCCCCTAAATGTAATCACAAGCATCCTTATAAGAGGCAGGAAGGAAATTTGACTATAGTAGAAGAGTATGTGACCATGGAAGCAGAGATTGAAGTGATGTAGCCAGGAGTCAAGGAATGTCAGCAGACTCTAGAAGTGAAAGCTGGAAGAATCTCCCCTGGAGCCTCCAGAAGGAACCAGACCTAAGGACATCTTGGTTTTAGTCTCTGAAGGCTTCTTTTGAACTTCTGCCTCCAGAACTATAAGATAAATTTGTGTAAATTACTGAAGCTGTGGTAATTGGTTACAGCATCTATGGGAAACTAGACCTCCAAGATCCACCTATGATTTGAGAAAAATGTTCTGCACTGTCAGCCTTGTGGATTTTTATTTTGAAGCACTTTTCATGGACATAACAAGAAAAATTATTTTTACTTAGTTATTTGAGTATAAGTGTTTGTTGCAATTAATCTATTGGGTATTAACCTGTCATCATCAAGAGACAGCAAACAGCAGTGAAGATAAAAGCTGAGAGAAGACATTACATCATTAATGAATGATTTCTATGTTTGAGTAGCCAATTCAATGAGAAATTCAAAACACAAGAATCTTGCAGAAATCAGCTGCCAGATTTATTAATCTACCTGAAAATAAAAACGTAAAAACTCAACCAAAAAGTGGAATAAAAACAGAACTTAAAAAATTTTAGATACATTTTTCAAAAGAGTTTATAATGTAATATTTTCAACCCTTCTGTATTGGAAACACACTTAATGTTGGTCAATTATGTATTTAGTTCAGTGAGTCACTACGTTAAAACAGCAAAACATATAGTTTGTCCTTAAATATTATATAATTAATACCATTTCTGCCATTGTTCTCTTGTGATAACGTTAGCATGGCCCAATTCTTCCTCGCTGACTGACTAAAACGAGACTATTAAAAAGAAGAAAAAGGAGAAAAGAGAAAAAGAAAAAAAAGGAACAAAAATGAATCCTCAATACAGTTTTCATTCAGAATATATTTTAAAGACTCACTTAAATTTTCTCCTTCAGTTTCACCAAATCTCAATTATATATCTCAATTCTTTTTCCAATAAAACTTTCACTGAATATTTTAACATCTGTTTTTATTCTAAGTGCTGTAGATGGCCACATAAGCATAGTGGGGGAAAAATGTTCTGATTTTTAAGGCATAGTTTTCTTTTTTAGGCCCATAATGGGCCAAAATAATACATGATGTATATGAACAACAATCATTGAAATCACATGTTACATACATATTTTGAAATTGGAGTATTTTTTGTAGGATTAAATGTGAAGAGTAGCAATTTTGGTGTTTGGGTTTCTCGATAACTGCTCCACTTAGAGAAATGAGCTGTGATCTGTGTAGTTTTGGAAAATGGGTAGCTGGGTGGATCATCTTTAAACAATCTTTCTCATGCTCATCACAAAATGCTTTTACAATAGGTTTATTTTGACTTTGTGTTTAGAATTTTTTTTTTTTTTTTTTTTTTGCTTTTTGCTATAGACTCGTTAAAAAAGTTGTTCTTCTGGATATTATTGATAGATGGAACAAAATTCATGTCCCTTGCTTCAATCTTTTAGCAAGCTATTCAGAGATTCTATATCCCCATTTACTCATGTTTTTTTCAAGGTGAATGAAACAGCATACCCTGCTTTCAATATTTTCTCCAAATGCAAAACAAAAACTAAACAAAAAACTTTGAAACTTTAAATCTTCCTTCAAACAATCCAATCACATTTACAGAAGTGTCCAAAAAGAGATGATGGATATCAGTGCCAGCACTATGTCATACAGCAACTTCCTCATATTCTTTGACAGTTTGTAAATAATTTTCCATATCACCAAAAGTTACAAAAGGTTCCACAGTTTCCTTTAGCAAGCTGAAGCTTACTCTTCATTTGTCAATGTGCATAAAAGCTGCTTATAGCATAGCATGGCGTAAGCTATTTTTTAAGCAATAAATGGTTTGAGTCATCTATTTTGTCCTGAAATGCTATCTGTAGTTAACTGCACTGCTTATAAATGGTCATAGTAAATTCAGCATGAAAGAGAATATTACAGAAAAGACAGCAGCAGAAGCATTAGCATTATCTAATATTTATATATGTTATCAACATAACACAGCAGTAAAAGGTTTAAATGCATATCAATGGGTACCATGTCTAAAAATTACTATAGTACCTATTTAGTGTATTGGATATTTTTCTTAAAGAGTGTTTGCTGTAACTAGAACAGCATAATACATGATTTAGTACAGTTAATTCTTATTGATTAAATAATGTATTTATGTACTGAAGAAAGTGAAAAGGAGACAGATATTTTTTGCTTCATTTTGATCCCAGATTTAACGTTTAAATGAAGATTCCAAAGGACCATGACATGTCATTATTTAACTGAAATGGGCTTCAAAATATTTAAAAGACAGTATGATTTGTATCTAAACAGCAAGGTGGCACCAGATACACGTAATGCTACTGGCCTATGACTCAGTTTGGAGCCAGAGTCCAAAATTGTGCCCCTCATTTACAGTCATGGTGATTATTCAACTTCAGAGAGAATTACCCATTTTATGGTTATCCTCTGCAAGTCATATATAAAGCAAAACAAAACAACAAACAGCAAATGCAATCGCTAAATACCTTTTTACAAGAGGTGCAAAAACAGTCATTTCTAACAATTAAACTGCCATTTACAGTAGATTGGGGTTTTTTTGTACATCTGCAGAGACTCATAAATGACAGGGGAAAATGCCCAAGGCAAATAGTCTCCAAGTGGATATTTACACAACGTGAAATTAACTGTACCATAGATACCCAGATAAAATAAACATTATCTTATGTTGTTATGAAATCAAATAGACATGATATAGTTTCATCATACTCAAAACTTATAGGACCCCATCCCAAGCCTAAGTAAAAAGTAATCCCCAAATCCCTCTGCCCATTCACCCATTAGCTTCCTGTTACACAGAATAAATGTTTAGATTACTCCCACCCACCCTCAAATAAAGTGCACAGTCCATGGCAGACCATAGAATAATGCAACAGGAAAAGCCCCTTTTTGTGTATTATTATTTAAAAATAAAATACAAACAACAGAAATAAAACAAAGATTCAGCGATTCTCTGTATCTTGCAGAAAAAAGGAAAAGCGCAAAAACGCCCTGCTTGACTGTCACTTGTGTTAATACACGTAGCCTTCGTTGTAGGGGTGGGGGTTGCAGCAGCCCCCTTCCGGCATGTAGGCCATGCTCTCATCAAAGTGAGATAGAGGCACTGTGTCCTCCTCGTTGATGTGACGTTCCATGTCTGTCTTCAGCAGTGGGCGCTGATTATCTGGAAAGGCCATGGAGAAAAGCGCTTCTGGATCACACACAAATTTGTAGACATATCTCTCTCCAGCCACCTGATGATAACATGGAAGAGAAAAACCCATTCTCACCATCGCCAGATGGGGAAGGACAGGGAAGGAAAAAAACAAAAACGTGGTTTAATATACCGGAAAGGATGGGTAACTCTGGCCCAACAAAAAGCAAACAACTAATAGCAGATACACATTAAAAAAAAAAAGTCTTTACTTTGTGAAATAAACATAGTTCAGTCAAGGGAGATGCAAAATGTTGACCTTGAATAATAATTAATTAATTCCAGATATAGCTAGGAAGCACAGGAATTTGCTTGTTTTAATACAGAGGTAAACTTACATTGTTGTTTTGAAAAAAAAAGTCAATTATTTAATGCAGGCATTTCATATTGAAAGCTTTTTTCTGCATTTTGAAAGGTAGTATCTACAAATCTGTACTTTTAAGGTATACTGTCCCTCTTAATATTACACATCTGAAATGGTAGAAAAACTAAATTCAAAATTTAAAGGAAAAATGTGCTTTATTCCCAGTAAGACTAGACTAGTAATTCACTGATTCACAGAGTAAATGGATTCTGTACTTTTTTTCTTTTTTGGCACTGTGTGTTGATAGAAAGAAAGAAAGAAAAGAGAGAGAAAGAAAGAAAGAAAAGATAGAGAAAGAAAGAAAGAAGAGAGAAAGAAAGAAAAAAAGAAAGAAAGAAAGGATACATAGCCTCATTTAAATGAAAGATGGATCAAAAGGACAGTATCCTGGGTACATCACTTTTAAAAATGAAGGCAAGATGCATTAGACAGAGTTAAGGATGTGTGTAAAGTGTCAAATTGAAGTAAGAGGTGTAAAAAAGTGAAAGGAATTTAAAATACACAATGCATAGGGAGGAAATGAGAAAAAGAAATGTGACAACTGCCTGCAATAAAGAAGTAGCACAATTTATAGGGTATGACATACCCCAAACTTAAATTCTGAAGAGTAATGCTTCCCTAGAAAATTATAAACAACTGAGTGAGATGAATACGCCTCTTGTTAATAGACAATGCTGAGATGCTCTCAAAACCCAGGGCGGGGGTGGGTGGATGAATACAGTTCTTTCTATTAACTTTGATAGTCACTTTGTATGGGTGTGTAGAGGTATGAGATTTTAGAAAGCTGAAGGTGACACGACACACCTCCATGTTCCTGTATATCAACAAGGCATTTGCTAGTTGATTTTTGATGTGGGGCAACAGTGTGTTCCTGGGTTATAAAGTATCGCTATATCTTTGAGGGAAAAGGAACAATTGCCAATGAACACTGCTGCTCTGAATTCAAATTTAGAACTTTTTTTTGTTCTTTTGCCCTGAATTTAAGTAAGAGGAACCACTTTAGAGAATTCAAATAATCTGAATGTACCTAGGTTTGAAAGCATGAACATTTAGTAGTTTTTATGAATTTGGACCTGTTTCTTAGACTACCTCTCAGTGGCCTTTGCTGTGAAATGGAGACAGGAATGGTGCCTCAGAAAGCCCGTTGCGAGGTTGGGATGGAAGTCTCCAGCACAGAGCACTGTGCCATAAACAGAGGAGTCTGGCATATATTTATTTACTTTAGTCCTTCATACAAAGAAAATTAAGATCTTAAAGGTGAAATGATGAAATGACCATAAACATAAAAATAGGCACTATCAGGAACAAAGCTGAGATAGTAAATCCTAGTTTTCCTTTATTTTTTTCTTTGTTCGAAGTATTTGGAGAAAAAATAAAACAAAATAAATGGCCTGCATACCTCTGAGTGTTTTACAATGGGCTTTGTTTTGTTTGGGGCTGTGGAGGAAGAGACATTTGCTTTAAGTACTGGGCTTCCTTTGACGGGTTGCTATTGGCTATACTTAGAAATTATGTAATAAATGAATTAAAATGTGTAACATGCAATCAAGCTTATACAATCTCTTAAGGACTCTGCCTTTCCTCACTGCTTCCTTCTGTATTGCTTTTGGATAAACATTTTTAGGGCTACTACTTCATTTGCTGGACTATGTTAAATGCTACTGAGTTTAGAACAAGGGATGATAACCGAACAAGGGATGATAACCAACCAAGGGGAATGATGTCTTCCATTATGAGTAATAGAAGTACTAACGTGAAAAGTGCTGTATATTAAGTATAGCCAAAATGCAACATTGAGACAGACAGAAAAAACAGGAATTTTTCCAGGGAGATAAATCAAAAGTAAACAAGGAGATAGCTTTAGAGCTGTGCTTTCAATGGCTGGATATTTAAATTATGTTTTATCTCTTAAAATTTCAGAAGTAATATGGGGATACTGAAGGATAAATTAGAAATTATCAATTAAGTTAAAACAAAGGGTCTATAATTATATCATCCAGAATATAATCACCGTTAACATAGTGGTATATATTGTTCTAGGCATTTCCTAATTTTGAAATAGAAGTACACATAGGCATTGTCTGTAAGGAAAACATACACTGTTCCATTGTTTCTTACTTCTTCCATATTACTAAAATTAATTACCAGTTTTCAATTTTTTTAACAAGTTCAGATGTAAGTTATTTTTATTTTTCTCTAATCTTCTAATTTTCTATATTACATACACTACATATGCCCTCAAAGTTTTAAGTTAATGAACAAATATAGCCATATAAATATTTTCTCCTACATGTTAAGATATATAATTCAACATCATAGTTTTTGCTATTTAAAAAAGGACAGCATAGTTTTCCTCTGAATGACTATACTAGAATTTACTTGAACATCAGAATGGTACACATCTGAGAATGTGATTAGCTGGGTGCAGTGATGCAAACCTGTAGTTCCAGCTACTCAGGAGGCTGAGGCAGGAGGATTGTTACAATGTAAAGTATCTCAAGTACATTATTTCATTTAATAATCACAGCAACTTTAATGAGGTAAGAATATCACCATTTACTAGGAAAATAATCTGTTCAAGAATGTAATCTGGTGAGAGGCTAGCATTCAAACGTAATGCCTGACTGCCTTATCTGTTACTACTGTGCAATACCGCCCAGGGACACTGCTGAGCACCATCTGTGACAGCCCAGGTGATGTGGCCCTGCATTAGGAAGATGGTGGTGAAAAGAAAGGAATGGAATGTATTTGAAGGATCTGACTACAAAAAGGTAGTGAGAGAAAGGGAGGAATTAGAAATGACCCCAGGGTTGAGATGAAAAAGACAGGAGGAGCAGGTAGTAAACAGTTATACATCTTGAAGGCATGATTCAGAAAACAGGAAGCAACTGAAAATCGAACTTAGCCTTTTCTTTTAAGGATCATGGAAGTTCTAACGTCTGAGCCAGCAAATTCTAGAGCACTGAGATAATATGCCTCTTGTTAATAGACAATGTTCTAGGAAAGTCAACAGTGCTATTTTTCGCTGCTGTAATAAGCTTCATGTAGCAACTGGTCTAGTTTTTCTCGGTAAAACTATGGTGACATAAAAATGTGCCACAATCTATAACATGTAACTATGTTTACAAACCCTAAAATAAACAAATGATACAAAATAAAACCGTAACATTCACGATAGGTAAATCATAAACTTGGTTCACAGTCAAAGCAATTAGATTTCTGTACACTTGCAAAGCTAAAGGGTGTAATAAAAACAAATATCCACGTTTTATCTTCATTCATTTTATTCCTTTCTTCAAAAATTTTATATTTTATTTTAAGTGTAATTCACTTGTTTTATCTCTACTCTTTTTTAAAAAGCTACTTTTGGCCGGGTGCGTTGGCTCATGCTTGTAATCCTAGCCCCTTGGAGGCCAAGGCAGGCAGATCACCTGAGGTCAGGAGTTCAAGACCAGCCTGGCCAATATGGCGAAACGCCGTCTCTTCTAAAAACACAAAAATCAGCTGGGCGTGGTGGTGCGCACCTGTAGTCCCAGCAATTTAGGAGGCTGAGGCAGGAGAACTGCTTGAACCTGGGGCACGGAGGTTGCAGTGAACCAAGATCACTGCACTCTACCCTAGGCGACAGAGCTAGAATCTGTCTCAAAACAAACAAACAAACAAACCAACAGAAAGCTACTTTCAAATATTATGGGAAGCTCATTTGAAATAAAATATATTGAACTTCCACCAACCAAATGAGATCAAATGTTCATTTTTAATGAATGGTTTAGGATGTCAAACTATCAGATGATAAAACTAGGCAAGACTGGAGGCAAGGAAAAAAATGTTTTTACAAATGAGAAAAAGAAATGTCTGTTTTAAGAATCAAAACAAGAAAAAAGGACAAATTTATTGTAAAGATTCTTTATTGCTATAAACAAAAGCATTTCAAAATTATATAATTGTAGACAACATGCAATAAAAATTTCTGAAGATAGATGTGATATTAATACTGAAACAATCTTTTTTAACCATGTGCAGCAAAGTAGGACCTTCTAGAAAGCCTACTATTCTGTATACAATATCACTACACATTTGTCTACAATGTCTATGCATTTATACATAGAAAGGCTTGTAATACCAAAACCAAGAGCTAAGCATTTGTTAAAATGAGTGAAAACCTTGCTTCAGCAATGCAATGATATGTGGCGTTTAAAGTATGACGTTCAGATTAATGTGCAACATTTCAATGAATTTTAATGCTGTATTAGCTGCTCACCTTTTGCATAATTCCTTTCTCATAGTAATAGCGGAGTGAACGGCTAAGTTTGTCATAGTTCATAGCTGGCCTGTTTTTCTGAATGCCCCAACGTCGGGCCACCTGCCACAAAACAGAATTACATTGTAGTGTTAACTATTAACTTATCAGCATATTTCATTAAAATTATTTAATTAATTAATTACTTCCAAACCCACAAAAATGTCCAACTCAAGGATATAAGTAAAGTAGCAAGAGCTATCGTTATCTGGATTGCCTGTGTCCTGGTTTGCTTTTTTTTTTTTTTTTTTTTTTGAGACACAGTCTTGCTCTGTCACCCAGGCTGGGAGTGCAGTGGTACCATCTTGGCTCACTGCAACCTCTGCCTCCCGTGTTCAAGCAGTTCTCCTGCCTCAGCCTTCTGAGTAGCTGGGATTACAGGTGGGCCCCACCACGCCCAGCTAATTTTTGTATTTTTAGTAGAGGTGGGGTTTCACCATGTTGGCCAGGCTGGTCTCGAACTCCTGACCTCAGGTGGTCCACCCACTTTGGCCTCCCAAAGTGTTGGGATTACAGGCGTGAGCCACTGCGCCTGGCCTGGTTTGCATTTTAAACCAGGTGTGCAGTGATCCTTCTGAAACACCACAATAGAATTATTTGTCACTATTGTTTTGGATACAAAATTAAATGGAAATAAGGAAATGTTTTTACAACAGGAATAAACAGGCTACAGTTCACCAAAAAGAGGTATGTTTTTCATTCTGAGATATACTGTCTGTTTTATCCTTCTTGGTTTCTCAGACAAAAACTATGGATAAAGAGCAGCTTAGTGATCTCCTTGTAAAGGTGTTTTACTGAGGTTATGATAAGCCAAAGGAAAAAAGATACCCTGCTCAATACTATATGAAAGAGTGAACAAGTGACAACGTGTGTAGCAGAGGAAACAGTATACAAATTAATAAACTGAACTGCAAATACTTTTTATTGCCTAAAGCAGCAGCAGAATAAAACTGTGAGCAATACTAAACTGATGAATTAAGCATTCATTTAGAGAACAGTAATTGGATGCTAAAAATAAGAAGGAAGTGGAAAAGGTCACCATGTATGTGAGTCCACAAACAAAAATCTCTAAAGCAGAATGTCTACTCTGTTGTTTAATAAAAAAACTCAGAGCTTTTTATTATGTGGCTTTGGAGGAGCAATGTATCTAAGAGTTTTTCAATAGAGCTTTAAAAAAAATCCTCTCTCCTCAATGTATATATATCCCTACCTCATCACCACCCCAGGCTAGCCAAAGCAGTATACAGAATAGTGTAGCTTGCTTTTCCGACCCCAGCTAAAGTCACTCTCTCATTAATTTCCACTTTTTATTAGTCTGAGAAGAAACTGCAGCTGCCATGCAAACCTAGGCAACCCCAAGAGGACATTATCTAATAGGGCTAGGGAGTGCCTTCATTTCCATAAAATTCCAAGTTGTTGCTATGTCATATATACTAAAATAGAATGCTTTTCAAAGACATCATTCTGTCTCTCTTTGCTTTATTAGTAATAACCTTTCTCCAGGGTTTTTTTTTCTTTTAGAAATACCGATCCTAGCTCTTTTCTCTCTCAGTAATTTTTATTCTCTGAATGAAGACATAAAGTACTTGAATGACATGCATCAGTATGCTTTTTTAAGAGTAGAGAGATGTGATGTAACAGGGACAACATCACATATCCCAGCAGACAATCACAGTGGCAGGTACATCTTAATTTTCCAAAGATAAACTTCATTTTAATGTAAATCTTCTGAGCAATAGTGAATTGAAGCAGGGGTGGGGGGGCTAGGGAGGAGGCAATAAGAAATGAAAGCATTTTCTAAAGAATATTTCATTCAGAAACCTAACTATGGACATCAGTGAACCTTTAATAGGCATAGCAGCTGAACTACATGCAAACCTGGACGGGATGTGAAAATAAAGTATTAGTATCTCCTTAAACAATAATTTCTGAATCCTTATTCATTTATAAATGATTATTTTCTAGAAACTCACCAGGATGCACCTAGAAAATAAAATACTCACATACTCACAACAACTTTAAGACAATGTTGTGGAGGTCTCTGGAGAGAGAAATATGATTTTTAAAAATACCACAGAGTTTGATACTTATCTTGCCCGTTCATTCTCAGCATCATGGGTATTAGCGGACATTTAAAAACAATAAAATGTATTCTTAGAGTTGTTTTAGTGTGATATTCCTCATAAAGTTGAGGTAAATGGGAGAGAGCAATACGTTTAAGAGATGCAGACAAGACAAAAGTTTTAAATTAACAGCATAAATAATTCCAGGCCAGGTAGACCAACTAAGAAAGTTCATTCAGCCTTCACATACGACCGACCAATCGCCACCGTATCCAACACCACTCAAAGTCAAGGCATAGTTTCCAATATGGAGTGGGAAAAATGGTGGGAAAACTTCCAGTGACTTCCTTATAATACGCCTTCAAATGAAAACTTAAGTTGTTAGCGAAGAGAGTAAAAAGATGATAGCACTATGGCATTCACCTTTATTGTCAAATAAATTAAATAAGACAATGTAATAGTTCAAGCATTATTCAACTTACTTGAAAATATCATGCTTGAATATGTAACACTGAACCTGAAAACAACAATCAGGGCCTGGCTATCAGACTTCCTGGTAACTCTTCCAGCTCAACAAGCTTCAATTTCATCAAAAGACTTTTATACTGAGTCTTATAGACGAATTTCTATGTTAATAATTGTTTCCTGGCCGGGCACAGTGGCTCACACCTGTAATCTTAGCACTCTGGAAGGCTGAGGTGGGTAGATCACCTGAGGTCAGGAGTTCAAGACCACCCTGGCCAACACAGTGAAACCCCATCCCTACTAAAAATACAAAAATTAGCTGGGTGTGGGGGTGCACACCTGAAGTCCCAGCTACTGGGGAGGCTGAGGCAGGACAATCACTTGAACCCGGGAGGCAGAGGTTGCAGTGAGCCAAGATCACACCACTGCACTCCAGCCTGGGTGACAGAGTGAGATTCCATCTCAAAAAAAAAAAAAAAATTGTTTCCTGGAACAATTCCCTAGGAGTCATGACTAATTCAAAAATAATATTTCATTATCTCAAATATCTCAGAAAAAGAGATGTTAAAGATTATGTGTTTTCTAAAGTTACCCTAAACACACTGAGCAGATAATCTGTGCAGGTCTGGAGTCTCACTCAATATCATTTTAAACTACAAGATGAAATACAAAGAAATGGAACCCATCAGTAATTCCAATAAGATGGCTTCAGAGACATCTTTCACGGACTGTGCTGACACAGGCACCCAGTGAGCTGCTAGGCAGTAGAGGGAACAGGGTGACCACAGGTCACAAAGACAAGAAATTTCACAAACCCTTTCCAAAGAAGAAATTTAAACAAGACCCTACAGTCATTGCCTGATGGAAGTAATTGCAACAGTCAGCAATGCAGCAATCAGATATGGGATGTTTCATTTTGAACAAAAGCCTTAGGAGACATTCAGTGCTTATTGCACAATTCCCATTGAGTTAGTTATTATTTGGAAATGCTCTACTGACTCTGAATTATCCAGCCTCTTTTTAACTTTATGAGGCTGCTACAGAAGAGTTGTCTAAATGTCAGTCTGTTGTATGGAACAGATGTAATTCTACTTCTTCCCTCCATTTAAAAATCACAGTAACTCAGAATTTGATGAAACTTAATGGTCATCTGGTCAAATCTCCTACTTATTCAAATCTGAACATCATAAAAGTCAACAGTTGCTATATAAAAAGCTTAATCATTTGCAAAAGAATTTTTCTTCTGAGTGGATCAAGAAATACTGGCATAATTCAGTAATGTTTCCTATCTTGACAAATATATGGCAGGAACAACAACAACAAAAACCTCTGCTCAGTTTATTTTAATCACAGGTGAAGGGAAATAGCTGTTTAACTGATACAAATCCCTGTTGAATGTGCTCAGTTCCAGCATGAACCAACTCTTTCAAGTGATTATTAACATCTTCCATGAGGGGAAGAGCACACACTCCCATCATGCGAAAGGGCTTTCAAATTACTTTGTTAAATGCTTCTAGTCTCAATTTGTTAGTGCTTAACATTTTTGTGGTTCTTTCACTTACATCATTTACGAGTATCCATGAAAAAACTAATCTTCTTTGACAGCTAAGTTAATTTTAAACACACTACAGCATTCAAACACCCAAACATCATCCTAGATAATGAGAATTTTCAAATACTGACATTGAGTCTTTTGTGAGTGCGTGATTGATGTGTGGCAAGGGAGATACTGCAAAACTAACCCTCTAGTGTTACTGAAGTATTGATATAAACTAAAGACTTCACTGTTCTAACCAGTGCCTTTTATTTCATACTTTCAGTACATTCTTGAGTCAGATAATCTCTTAAATTTCAAGAAGTTATGTAAACTTATCTTCTGGACATCAAATTAGGGCATATTATCTGATTATAATTGAATACGTGGTTTATTAATAAAGACAGAAAATTCAAGATGATGGACCCAGTAGTCAAAGGTGTGGATGTTCAGTGTATATGAAAATCACTTTGGGTTCAAACATTTTTTAAACTTGCTGAATTTTTCAATATTACTGAGGTGTTTAGATTCAATACCTAATATAATCAGTTAGAGGTATGCTAGCTAAAAATCTTCCATTGCTTTTTTGGCTGATATAAACTAAAGTCAATTTTAATAGTAGCAGAGAAAGTATCTTTAGTAATGAAGATACAACAATTTGATATTAACTTCACCTTTCCATCAGCAGTCCAAAATGCTATTGATGAGTTATGCTACAGGAACAATAGTAGCCTTAAGCCTAAAGCTAGTTCTGGGAAGAATAAAAACTGAACTGAGAAATTCTTCATGGAAATACTCCATTTGTATGTGGGAAGTGGGAAGGAGGGGACAACTGAAGTTACTTGAAGGTGTCCTCCATTTCTCTGTACAGTATTATCTCTGTCCAGACTCTTCTTATTTTAGTAATATTTTATGTGCTATGGGAACATTTTAAACTTCATCCCAACCTTCCAATGGAGTATGCCAGTCCAGCTGACTTGGAACAAGTGTCACGGACAAAGGAAAATGTTTCTACCAGGACTGTGTCTTGTAAGAGACACTTAAGGGCTGAGAATTTTCCACTGTTGCCCTTGCATCCCTTTATCCGCCACAGCTGTTTTTCCCCAATCTTCTTTTGAACATAACTTTGGCCTCTAAATGCTCCCCTCCAACCCTCATGACAAAATCCAAGTTGTCCAAATAATGATTGCTAATTTGAAAGAATAATTCGCCCATCTCCCAATCAGTTGACTTTTGCAGATATCGTTCCTCTCCTAAGGACCACAAAACCTCCCTCCTGCCTCTTTTCTCTAATTCAGATGCTCCTTTAGAAACCCTGAAGCCAGACATTCTTAAATAAAGGTGCAAAGCATGCTCTGGTTAATTTTCTCCAACATCAATTTTGTAGGATTGTATACAACAGGAAGGAACATGCAATACATTGGTGATTTTAAAGGTAGACATGTTTTATCTTTGCATGCTTTTTAATTCAGAAAGTTTCCCTAAAGTCTTGAAATGATTAAGAATACATTTTTGGTATATTAATCAAATATGTCAGTTTCTTTATGTTACAACATGTCTGAGTGTCCTAATTAAAATCTATTAAACTAACCTCTTCAGGCTCAATCAGTTTAAATTCCATGCCTCGACCAGTCCAGGCAATAAAATGAGAATTTGAAGGGTCATCCAGAAGAGCTACCAAAAACTGCCAGAGCTGAAGTGATCCTCGCCGTTGGTATGTGGGTCCTTCCCGATACATTCCTGGCTCTTGTTTGATGTCTCCTAAATTAAAACATTTTTAAGTTTCTGTTATTAGTAATACTATGCTATCTTACATAAAATGTACATTAAATCAATCACTAACATGGTTAAACCACAATCAACCACTTTATGGGTGTTTATGAAATATATTATTACCATTAAAGAGGAATTTAGTTAAATGGTGGAATATAAACGAGCAAGCTGTACAAACTTACAGATAACTATATATAACACAGGTGCAGAATAAATCCTGTGTCAATATGAATGACACACATCATTTACTTACAAAAATATTGTGGAACTATCTTTTTTTAAAATTGATTTCTTTAAAAACCATCGTATCTAATCAGACTTCTTTGCTTTTATTGTTAATGCTATTACCCACTGCTCTAGGCAACACTGAAGAGGGAATAATCAATCTTAAGCTCTGGGCATTTGATTCATACAAATTAAATTCTGCAAACTATAATTTATAAATATCTTATTGACCCGCTCATGACAAACTATTGAAAATTTTAATGCAAATATTTCAAAGCAAATTTAATAATATCCTAAACTGAGTTAAATAATCTTCACTTTATATAAATAAGGAAAATCTTGTGGGTAATTCAGGGCATACTGCATTATCATAGTACTACCCTTCCTTCACCACATCATATACCTTCCTACTAAAGCTACTACTTTTTCAACTGGTAACAAAAATTCTCTCTCATTTTTCTTAATCTCTTGTTTGTACTTCACTCACTTGAATTTAACTTGCAATTGTTTTTTCTAAAAGCCCAATTTAAAAATGCATGCACGAGAGATTTCTGTAAGTATGTATTTTTAAGCACAAAAAGTAGGTGTTACATTTATTTGATATTCATATCTAGTGTAAAAATCTGTTAAATAGAGCACAGCAATAAAGGTGTTCATGTTGCAATGCTTCTGGTATAAATCTGGTCAGTTATATTAATTTTACAAAAAAAAATACAAAGTTTTATGACTTCTGATTATTTACTTCCATCTCCAGCCACATGTCTCAAAAATATGTGGAACTGCTCACATTGGGGATTGAGTGTCTAGGGCCCTACAGGTATATCATTGTTAATGCATAAATTGCTCTTCTCCACTAAAGAAACAATTCAGACAAAATGTATCTAAGCCTATGTAGTCATACTAAGTGTGAATTATAAAATAGACCAAATTGCACACTTTCTAAAACTTACCTATGGTCAGCAGAGAGACATATACCTCTTAAAATAATTATAGAAAGGGCAACATTTGAAAAACCTAAACCAAAATATAAAATGTGTGAGTCAATAGCTGCTAAAATCATTATGTTGTTTTGGTCTTAACATGATAATATAGAAGTGTATCTTCATATTGATTTCAATGACAATTTTATTTATCTCAGTTTTTCCTTCTGAGATTTACAATTTTTTTTTTATGGGAGTAACTGAGTAATTATGCAGATAGAGTGAAACACTTAAATTTTATAGTCTCTATATTGCTTCTGCCTATAAATGTGACTGATCACACTGACCATGTACAGCAAAAAAATAACCGCCTCATTTTTCTTTCTTCTTGTTCTACATTACTCGTAAAATACAAGACAAATACTATCTTCCAAAAAATGTTTTATTAGTGTAAAATTTAAGAGTATTTAAAAGTCGAAGGGAATAAATAATCACCTGTCAGATTATATTGTAATTCTGTCCATAATTTTGAGATACTTTTCTTTCTTATATGCCCTTACTAATTTTCAAGATCTCTGAAAATATGAAGCTCACCAAACACGAAAGAAGCTAATGAAGGTCATTCCAAGAATAAGAGGCTTTATATACTTTGTCTAAGAGAAAATGCTATATTTTAAGAATGCTGATGCTCTGCTAATGTTGCTAAATAGTACGGTTCACCCCTCTGAAATGCAAAGCTTAAAGCTAACAGCTATTGTAGAATAAAACCAAAAATGTGATTCCTATAGTTTTTTTTTTTTTTTTGACCTTGAATGAATTTAGAAATCTAAAGGAGGATAAAGAAGCAGATCTTCCCTAGACTTACCAGCCCTTCTGAGAAGGGTAAGGGTAGCAGAAAGCTCGGGAACACGGGATAGTCTTCAAGCAACTAATTAGAAATTGAAAAGCAATCTGAGCATGTACATTGCTGTTTAAATAATGACAATTTAAAACTTCAGAGCGCACCCAAGTCGTTATAGCCATGATCCCCAAAGTTTGTGCAATCAGTGAATCAGAGGGCCCCTGCTCGTTTCCTGTCAAACGATCAAAGCAGGAGATATGAAAACCACTCTGAAGAACCACTAAATCAACTAACTGTTTACTTTTTACCCAAGCTTCCTCAAGATGCCAACTTTTGTCACCTTTGTCAAAAAAAAAATTCAATTTAACTTGACACCCTTTTCTAACATCTGAGACCTTTGCATTGCAATAGCAAGTGATATTAAAAAGGTAATGCTTTCCTAACTCCCTTTTAAGCAATTACAAAGTCATGCTACATTAGTAACATACATCTTCCCCAGTAAAAAAAAAAAAGAGACTAACAATCACTAACTAAATGGGCAGTTATGTTGTTCCTGTATTCCATAATGCATCTTTTCATGAACAATGAAAGAAGAGAGGCCGCGTTAGTCATCGGTCCATCCACAGCAGCACGTTTTCTGCTCTGCTTTGTTAATTACAGGATCAGCTTTCAATACATCTCGAATAACAAGCTGCATGTGCTCAGCAGGGCAATGGAAAGCCCCCTCTTACGCTACACAAAGCTCAGCAAGAATGATGCTCTTTGGCTATTTCTCCAAAAATGAACTCCCCCCTAACACAAAAGAAAAGGTTTCTTACTGGGGCAAGGAAGAGATAAATTGTAATAGGTCAATGTTAGCTAAAATTAAGTGCATGATGAATTATGTGCATAAGAATCTTTAAGTAGGGATGTCCACTGTTTTCAGAAGAAGCAAAGGTAATCAGTCCATCTTTAAAAAAATCAAAACTTGAGGCAAAGTGTAAAACCTACCATCGAATTTTTCTGGGACAACACAGGTGTCATCATAAAACTGCCTGGGGCCCTTTTCAAACATACAGCCTGTGGATGAAAAAGGAATACATTTATTCATGATAGAAATGAAGCTCACAAACACTTAAAATATAACCATTTAACATAAAAATTGTGATAGAAAATGACTCTGCCACCACCTTTCAGTTCCTTGACCCCTGGACACATTATTTAACCTCTGTGCCTCAGTTTCCTCATCTATTAAATGGGATGACACTAACACCACTTATCATGTTATAGGGTTGCTGTAGTTTAGAGTGATGCCTAGTACACAGTGAAATATAAAAGTTAGTTATTTATATTGTTAACTCAAGCCAGAGCTCACCTAAACATTGGCAAGGATTTATAATGTATCGTCTCCTTTTTCAGATTCATCTAAATTTTATTGTTCAATGAAAAAGTGAGAAAGCAAAGTGAATTATTGGTATTCACATTATATTATTAGTCTGATGCTCTGAGACAGATTTATTTTATCCCCTTACTTTCTTGTAAAAATATTTAGGTGGGTTAACCTTCCTGTACTCAATTAGCAAGATAAGAGAAAAAAAAAAGTTTCCCTTTTTTTTCTTTTTGCTGTAAGGTAAGTCCACAGAAAAAAATGCAAAATAAATCAACAGCTTTTCATAATAATTTCCTCTCTCAAATATCCTTCACTGTGAACTTTCATTGTTGCTATCTGTAATTACCAGGAATAAATTTCATAGAGTTTACTTTTATTTCTCAAATGTATTGGTCTTTATGGTGGGTATATAATACTAACAACAGAAGCAACGATAATTACATTGCATTTGTGCAAAACTTTTAATTTCAAATATTTTACATTTACCATCTCATACTACCCTTTAAAATTCTACTAATATCATTTATACAAAATAACCAATATTAGACCTAGCCTAAAAGAATGCATCCAAGTCAATCCTATTAAAGAGATGTAGAGTGTTTAGGTTAGGAACCATGCACATATTTCAGAAATACTTTACTGAGGATTATATCCAGACAAAATCATTTTTACCATTACTTTTTAGGTATCAAAGTCCTTTAGAGGCAAAGCTTTCCTACCACGGTTACCACAAGCCTGTCTACGAGAAAACTCTTTCTCTAGGCCTCCTATGTGAAATCTCATTCATATAAATTATTTGTCCAAAAATATAAAATCCAGAACATTTAAAGGTGAAAGCCTTTAAATCGATGGTATTTTACTCCAAAACTATGACTGGGTCTGTAAAAGCAAAACCAAGTATTCCTCGAAGATACATTTCAGTAGTAGCAAAGTGGGCTAATCTATAAAGCATATGTTCTATTTTAAAAGGATGTGGTTGTTGGCAAAAAAAGAACACAGAAATCCACTTTTCAGTTGTTTCTATGCATATGACTCATGTTAACAACAAGATAGCACTACTTGAAACGTCTTCTTTTTACTCTGGAGATAGTCTTAAAACAATTGCTTAGGGAACATAAATGATTTTTCCCAAATAATATAATGATTAAATGATGTTATATTTGGGATGTCTGATTATTCTGAACAGTATTTACACGGAATTTCAATGGTGGACAACTTAACTTCTGTTCTGCTGGGATGAGCCAGGAAGCCTTCTTGCCTCATATAAATGGAGTGGCAGCTAGGCACTTCTGAAAGAGGAAACAATATTGGTCAAAAAGAGTCTGGAGCTGAAACGCTGCGGTTATCAATGGACAGGGTGCAGACAGAGAAGATACAGAAACGGACACAGGTTCCCATGTGGGGAACATGTCAACATATAATCAACATTTCAGGCAGGGCCCACACATGAAATGAAAGAATGAAGAGTATATATCTTGGTGAATGCTGATTCTCTTGAATAGGAAGGTGAATTCAAAGTTTTACCCAAATAAACCTTGCTAAAGTTCAGCTCAAACAGCAACCCACATGAATGTGATGGTGTCCTTGAAACAGGGTCACAAGTTTTAAATATGCACCAGGATATTTAGCAAATAAATTTGTATAATCCCATAGCATTCTATGACTATAGCAACATTTGAAATATTTAGAAGCTTTCAAGTTGAAAATACTGTAAAATGTATTATCAAAAGTTTTATTATGCTATTATACTATACCTTCTTCATATGAAGTATTACGAAGTATATAATTCTGACCACATAAAAGACAGAGTTAACACTGTTTCCTGATATCTGCATTTATAATACGGTTGTAGTATAGTTAATCTTTCGGGTTACCAAATAGTTAGCAATCCATTTTAGCCCAACTTCTTAACCAATCGTACTTCAAATTATTTTGTAATGCTATTTTGATTTATTCCCAGACATAAGGTCCCTTAAAGCAGCTGGGGCTGGAAGGGACAGTGTTAATAACTCTGCCATCAGCTCAGCAGCTGTTTTGAGGCAAGCATTTTGTTGAACTAATGTTGACACCCTGCCACAAAATACTTTTATTGACTGCTGCACACCTGGATTGCGGCTATAAAAACAGCTGGCTGACTCTGGAGGCAGCCAGAGGAAAACAGATAGGCTAAACTCTATTACATATAAGTGTGACTAAATGCAGTCTTTCCTTCCCAGAGTGGGAGAAAAGGAGGGAGAAAGGAAGTGCAAACATTTCTGAGAAATTCACTATTTAATGTCAAAGAACACCTTATAAAAGTGTTTTAACATATTACAAAATTACCATAATCCTGGAAAACTAGATATTTGACATCAAATTTGAGATCTGATGGATAATTTCACTAATACATACCATCTCTATTCAAATGGCTGATTTGTTTATTGCTATATTTACTTTATAACATTCTTAATAAATTCTAATGTATGATATTTAAGATATACTGATTTAAAATTCATAATAAATTAATAACATATAATAAGGCTAATGCCAGAATCTCCATTACACTTTCAAAGGCCCAACTTGTGAACTCAAAAAAGCAATGGATGGCAATTTAGAAATATATGGAATACGACTGTGTTTTTGCCAATTCCTGTTACTATTTATACTGTAGTGTAAATAAAATTAACATCTAGCTTTTAAAATGGATACACTTGGCTAGCATTGTTTAAATCTGGTCTATACTTAAAATTGGTGTCCTTTATACAGTCCAGAGAAGCCTGAAAAAATATGGCTAAGGGGAGATTATCCCCATAAAGTAAGTAAAGTCATGTTATCCTTAAGTGATATCAGTTAATTTATGACTATCAGAGTGGGTCAGACTCTAATCAAATTGTAGAAACATTTCCAAAGTGATTATTCAATCAAATGACTAACATGGTTAATTAGGAGCCATAAACATTGCTCTGAAGTTCATCAAAGTAATGACTTGCCCAGAAAAATTACTGCTAATTAAATTGCCTGCTGCTTTCATTTCTACCTTATCTAATAAAAAATCCAACCAACGAAGTTTGGCATTACATTTTAACTTTTGTTAAATGCTTGACTATGATCCAAACTAGCTAAGCGGCGACTTCAAAGGCAAATGTTTTGTGGCAGAGGAAGGAGGCATTGCATATGCATTCACTTCTGTTTCTTCACGAATAAAATGTACAAAGTTCAACAACCATAACAAGCTGTAGTTTAACTCATGCAAAAATATGAAGATGACAGCATATTCACTGTCCTATTATGCATCCACAGATTATAGTTTAAGGATCATTAGTACAAGTACAGCACAATGGTTATAAACAGGCACCTTGTCATCTGATAGAACTGATTTTGAATCTCAGTTCTGACACTGAATGGGAGCATGACATTTTGTTGTTATTTAACATCTCTAACTCCCAACTTCCTCATCTGTAAAATGAGAATAATAATAATAATGACATCTTTAAAAGGGTTGTTGGGAGGACCATATGGAGTAAGTTATGTGCAACATTTTGCACAGTATCTGCATACTGTAAGAATTCACTATATGGGACTTATTATTAATAACACTCTATTTTTAAGTGATCCTCACAAGTATTTAAACTGAGTACTTTAACCACAGTACTTAAAACTAGAAATAATTATATATCTAAATAAGTTACATTTGTTATCTTACTCTGCTGTTCTTAAATTATATGCGATGACTGATTTGTTGATTATTAGTGTACCTATTCTGGAATATTTTTCACAAATCTATCTATTAATCTATGATATCTAAAATACAATAAAATTCATTATAAACTTATAAGGTTTAAGCCAGACTCTCCAGTAGATGCTTTAACTATTTGGGGGTACCTCTTTTTTTTTTTTTGAGACAGAGTCTCGCTCTGTCGCCCAGGCTGGAGTGCAGTGGCGCGATCTCAGCTCACTGCAAGCTCCGCCTCCTGGCTCAGACCATTCTCCTGCCTCAACCTTCCTGAGTAGCTGGGACTACAGGCGCCCGCCAGCACGCCCAGCTAATTTTTTGTATTTTTAGTAGAGACAGGGTTTCACCATGTTGACCAGGCTGGTCTCGAACTCCTGACCTCAAGTGATCCACCTGCCTCGGCCTCCCAAAGTGCTGGGATTACAGGCATGAGTCACCATGCCCGGCCAGGGGTACCTCTTTTGAGCTTCTTTTTACAGTATTACCCCCTCATGTTAGCTCCTAAAGGGCTCTGGCTTTAAAAGTTTTAAATTAAATCTAAAAATTAAATTATGTAAATTTAATTTAGGACAAAGAATTGTATTTGTTTCAAAACTTGTGGATCAAAGAGCTCTATGACATATTAGTACTGGCCAAATCAGCTTACAGAAATTAAACTGCCTATAATTTGTTACAGATGAGTTCATGGTGATGAAAGCTGATCTAATATGCTGTAAAAATTCAAAGCAACAAAGCGCTGTTGTCATTTTAATGCACTAATCAATGTAGCGGAAGTTAAGAAGAATAATAAACTAACACCCCAAACTATCTAATTTGATTAGTCTTCACGTTTAGTAACATCAGTAAAGTTCTCTTCAAATAAAAATACGCAGACAAGAAACTAAAGAAAAAAAACAAAAAACAAAAAGTTACCTTCTTCTCTGTCTCTTGATTTGCATTTTCAAGCTATGCTGGGAAACATAATATTGATTTGGGAAGCTTTACCAAAGGTTTGACCACAAAGTGCAGTTTTGAATTTGCACATTTAAAATTGCTAGGCACTCTCTGATTTGCATATTTGCTGCCTCTGTGGCAGAATGGAGGCTCTCCTTTAGGGCAGAGTTTGCTTAAAATTTCAAGGAGCTACATCGAGCCACGGCAAAGAGAAAAGATTTGCCACAATTGTCTGAAATATCTGTACAGAGGTGGCTGAAATTGCTCTGCTATCAAATAGTGTGTAAATCTGGAATTATAACATATTATAACCTCTAAATAAGGGAGAAAAACAAGTCTTTTTCATTTGATGCTTTTGGTTAAATTCCTCTAGCAATAACAAGTGTATAACTTAATTAAGCATTTGAATCTCTTAGAGTAAATGAGAAATCTCAGTAAAATATAAATATGTTTGATGTTGTATTTTAATGTGGTTTTGCTTTCTTATAAGTATATAGTGCAAAGCTGGATTGATTATACACTTGACTAACTCCTTGTGGAGGTGATATGACAAAATCAAGTGCACATAAACTTGTCTATTGTATATTGATGATTTCTAAAACTTGGCACATACAATATCCAGAGCCAAAATGTGTATGTAAACACATATCTGAAATTATCATATACTCAGTAAAAAATGTGTGTATCAATGCATACCTAGGAGTTTCAACTAGTTTTTCAAAAACATTTGTCTATTATGTAAAAAATACTGAGTTGTATTAAGAATTAATATCACCAATCTCATTCAAGAAAGATGAGCATAGTGACAGATCTTGCCAATATTTTATCTCTTTTAAACTTGGTACTTCACTAGATTTTTTGTTTCCTTACTTCTTCTCATTTGCTGGTAAGCTCATAGTTTATGTTTAAAATCCAAAGGTTTACAAGGGTGCATAAATAACCTGAGTTTTATGCAGATGTGTTTAAATGCAAAGGCATCACATATATGTCATACTTTTAGCCTGCTTTTCCAATTGTCACATGTCAAATTGAGTGTAGTCAATTGAGAAAACTTATTTCATAAAGTTTCCTAGAATGAATGATAATGGAAATAAATCTTTTTACAACTTTTACCATATGACCACTCTATTGTAGAACAAGTCTAAAAGTAATTATCTTCCAAAATAAGGACATATATATCTGAATTCATGTGAGAATGATAGCAAAAAAGTCAAGTTTTATAAGACCTATTTGCTGTTCATTAGGAAGCTCAATGTGAATATAACATCTTAGTTACTAAACTTGATGTGAATGTAACATCTTAGTTACTGAACTGGATATGAATATAACATCTTAGTTACTGAACTTCACATGAATGTAACGTCTTAGTTACTGAACCTCATGTGAAGAAGGCAGTAAAGCTGGAGAAATCCTGACAAGGGAGTGACGAATTTAATATTACCTCACTCACACTTAGATGGGATCTTTCTCTTTAGAGTTTTAAGTAAACCGTGAATACAAATAATGTAAAATCTGCAGAGATACTTTCTTCACAATAGCTCAGATGTACTGAATCTACTATTGATTGAGTATAGGGGGAGAACCGTTAATTTCTAGACGGTTTTAATATGCTTGTAATAGCATTTGCAAAATCTTAAAAAAAAGAGAGAAAAGTAGGGGTCAGACGTGGTGGCTCACGTCTGTAATCCTAGCACTTTGGGAGGCCAAGGTGGGTGGATCGCCTGAGGTCAGGGGTTCGAGACCACCCTAGCCAACATGGTGAAAACCTGTCTCTACTAAAAATACAAAATTTAGCCGGGCATGGTGGCGTGTGCCTGTCATCCCAGCTACTCGGGAGGCTGAGGCAGGAGAATGGCTTGAACCCAGGAGCTGGAGGTTTCAGTAAGCCGAGATCGCGCCACTGCACTCCAGCCATGACAGAGTGAGACTCCATCTCAAAAAAAGAGTAGGCTGGGCACAGTAGCTCATGCCTGTAATCTTGGCACTTTGGGAGGCCGAGGTGGGAGGAATGATTAAGCCCAGGAGTTCAAGACCAGCCTGGGCAATATGGTGAAATCCCATCTCTACCAAAAATACTTAAAAAGTTAGATGGATGTGGTGGCACACACCTGTAGTCCCAGTTACTCAAGAGGCTAAGATGGGAGGATGGTTTGAGCGTAGGAGGCAGAGGTTGGAGTGAGCCCAGATCATACTACCGCACTCCAACCTAGGCAACAGAGCCAGACCTTGTCCAAAAAAAAAAAAAAAAGTAAAAGTAAAGTAAAGAAAGAAAAAGTAAAAGTAAAATAAGTAAATAATGCAGTTATTGCAGTTATCGGAATTTAGGTGCTTTTGAAAATTTAAGGCTACATGGCAAAAAATAACAGTATAGAATTTTATCTATACAATTATAAACTTCTCTCGTTAGCACCTGGGGTTTTCTTTTGGACAGTACCCCACACAAATAATGACCAGATCCAAACAACATTAGATTATATGATCTACTAGGCTCACACTATTACAAGTTTTACAAGCCTGTGATAGTCTTACTAAGCTGAAATTTTAAAATAAAGTTGAAGTGATAGAAAACATAGGCACAACTGTAACTTTGAGTATTTATTTATTTATTTATTTTGAGATGGAGTTTCGCTCTTGTTGCCCAGGATGGAGTGTAATGGTGCGATCTCAGCTCACTGCAACCTCTGCCTCCCAGGTTCAAGTGATTCTCCTGCCTCAGCCTCCCTAGTAGCTGGGATTACAGGCATGCACCACCATGCCCTGCTAATTTTGTACTTTTAGTAGAAACAGGGTTTCACTATCTTAAGTCAGGCTGGTTTTGAACTCCTGACTTCAGGTGATCTGCCGCCTTGGCCTCCCAAAGTACTGGGGTTACAGGTGTGAGCCACCGCGCCTGACCAACTTTGAGTATTTATTTCATACTACCATACTCTTGACAATTAACAGAGGTTTAAAAGAAAATATGAGGCCGGGCGCGGTGGCTCACGCCTGTAATCCCAGCACTTTGGGAGGCCGAGGCAGGCAGATCATGAGGTCAGGAGGTCGAGACCATCCTGGCTAACACAGTGAAACCCCGCCTCTACTGAAAACACAAAAAGTTAGCCAGGCGTGGTGGCGGGCGCCAGTAGTCCCAGCTACTCGGGAGGCTGAGGCAGGAGAATGGTGTGAACCCGGGAGGCGGAGCTTGCAGTGAGCCAAGATCGTGCCACTGCACTCCAGCCTGGGAGGCAGAGTGAGACTCCATCTCAAAAAAAAAAAAAAAAAAAAGAAAATGATACAGGATGCCATTAGCTGCCAAAATGGGCCACACAACATTCTGAAGAGATAGTGGTTTTAATGTGGAATTTCAATGCTAAATTTCTCTCTTGCTGGAATCTACATGATTTGAAAAAAAACATACCATGAACAGCTTTGTCCTCTTGTTTTCATCTCTCCTTGGATCACCACAACATTCAGATAACTTTTTCTATTTGCTTTGAATATGAATAATACTAGTAAGAAGTTCAGCAAGACTGTTTCTCTTGCTGGACTAGCACAATATGATTGTTTTAAGAGTATTGTCTCTCTTATTTTATCTTATCCTCTAGCCCCAAATATTGTACTTTTAATTATTAGAAATAATAATGGCGTCTTAATAAAGGACTAGCAGTCTTTGAAGAAGTATCTAGTCAAAATAAAATCATGTCAACGGAAATCCTTTATTATTGCCTGCACCTCTATTATGTGCTAGAAACTGTATCAGTAACTTTATAAACATAACCATATTTAACCGTTACAGAAACACTAAAAGATGAGTTATTTGCCCTTTATAAATGAGGAAACTGGAGGCATAAGGGGTTACAAAACATGCTCAATATGACACAAATCGTAAATGGATGTCAGGCCCAGGATTTAGTATAATATTTCCAGTGTCATACTAAGTGAGTGGTCTTATTTTTTAATACTAAGAAAAACAGATGGAGCAGTGAAATGTACAGACCCACATACTAGAAAAAAAAATTAACAGAACGGAGAGTTGAAAAATACTTTTAAAGAGAATAGTTAAATGAATCACAATAACACATGCTTGTTGTTCTTTTGGTTTTTTTTTTTTTGATACTTTTCATATTTATCTTTGAATTACTCTCCTGTAAAATTTTCCAGATTGTTAGAAACAACTAAATAGAAACCATACACACACACACACACACACACACACACACACAATAAGAACAATAACCATCCATTTAATCTGATAAAAATCCCTTGAAAATTTTTTCAAGTTGTTCATATCCTAGTTGAAAATGTTTTATGAAATAAAATGTCTCTTTTCCTCAAACCTATTAGTTAACTCATTTAAGTATAGAAATCATTTAAGTGTAAAAATTCTAAAACTATATTCGAAACCTAAAAACATAGTTAGGTAAGCACTTTAAAAAATGTTATATGTTCCCTTCTTTTGTTCACATTCATGAAACAGACAAAAACACACAAAGACACACACACACACACACACACAGAGAGAGAGAGAAGAGAGATCCAAACATGTATCTTTAAAATGTCTCATTTAATTTCAAACCTCAGTTCCACTAATAAAAACAGTTGTATGTTCACTTTACGGACTTCACATAAGCAGTTCTGGGCCTAAATATCCTGGTTGTTTTATGAAAAAAGAAACTAAAAGTCCCACATTATAAAAGCACACTCCACCCCCTTCTAATTGCCTTTTTCCAAGCTAGTACAACTCACAAGCAGATTATCCATCCCTTCCCCCTTTCCTGCCTGTAAAATCCAAGTTAGACAAACACTGTGGGGCTGAAATGACATATTTGAATGGAATTCAGACCCACCAGTTCCTGTTTATGTTTCTGATTTGAGAATGTTGTCTTCTCATTCACTATACATTAGGAACACTGCAAGGCCATAAATAGTGTCAGGTTACTTGCAAGCAGGACCAATGAGCATTAATCATTACTTCCAGTCAACTGGCAAAAGCAGCAGCTGATGGAACACTACACCCTTCAGCTCTGTATAAATGGACATTCCAGAGAGAGTGAGTGTGTGTGTGTGTGTGTGTGTGTGTGTGTGTGTCCTTTCAGTCTCCATTTTATGAATGAAACTCCAGGCTCTATAGCGTCCATTCATGTAAGAGAAATGCTTACAGGGCTCTGCCCCTAGGGATCAATCAGTCATGGGTAAAACTGGTATGATTGGTTTAAGACAGCCTTCAGCCTTCCATTACTGCCTTAAAATGCAGTCCCTGTCCATTTGGCCTGTGTTAATGCATAAAGAGTAAATCCAGACTGTAGTCTCAATTCTCAAATCAAATCACTAGAGCCAATGTCACTTACTGTAACTGTAGATTTAGAGCATATTTAAGTATTTCTTAGAAAAACTGATATAGTGGGCCAGAGTACTGCTTTGGGAGATTTGCAATTTTAACTCCAAAAGGAATGAGGAAAACTCATATGAGACATGCTAAGCAATAAAAGGCAAAGTCAAATTGTGAGGCCAGTCTATGACCTCTATTACAATATGAAAATCAATTAGGAAGACATCACTGTCACTTTTCACGATTGAAGCACCTAAAAATCAGAGATTAAGTGATCTACTAGTCCACAAATCACTGGCTGAGTAAAAGAAAATTATCTTTGGATATTGAGAAAGAGCTAAGATGTTAACATTTTCTGAAAGTTCAATAGCTCATTCTTTAAAGTTCCCAAGTGATCCTACACTTGAATGTCTTCAAGCAATAGTTTTAGAGTTAGGAGGGAAAAAATGAGCTGCCATGTTTCAGGAGAAAATGTAGCCATAAGCAAATGATGTTTTGTAATGGAATAAGGCCACGGTTTGGCCTTTGGAAGTGTTACATATCAAGCACAAAAGGCCAAAGTTCATGGAATCATAATCATTGCTGCACTGGAAATTACTAAAGATGGCAATATTTAAAAATATCCAGAGTTTTTAGGGAGAGGAAGCAATATATGAGCAATTATGGAAATACTTTTTGAAGAGTCAATCCTATCCTGAATAGTGTTAAATATGGAATGGGTTTTACCCACCATTTGTAATTTGGTCCTTGACTCCAAAGGGGAAAAAAACACTTTTTTCTTTCAGTGACCTGAAGCCATGTGAGAAAAAAGTTGCAGTAAACAGTCCCTGTGTATATCTCTAAACCACTGATCAACAGATCCTTACCATGCCTACAGAAAAGGAAGAGGATAAACAGAAAAATTGCCCAGTCTTTGGTTTTAAACCTGGGAAGGATTATTTATTATGGCATTATGACAAATATTTAACCTCCAATTTCTAATATCTGATTAATAAAGTCATACAGAATAAATAAATTTATGGCCATATGTTAGAGCTCAAAACTAAAATACTTAACATAGGCAGGTGGGAGATGAACCCACCATTCAGAAAAAATATGGGACAGAGGAAAATCACTAAAGAGTGAACGTATACCGAATTATTAATTTTTTGCTAACTTTTTTTCCAGGGCTTTAAAAATATTCAGTATTTTCTAAGGAATTACTCTTTAAGGTGGTTCAAAAATATGTAAATAAAAATGACAAACTGAAGATGAATATCTTCAAATGTAATATTTCATATTTAAAATAACTGTAATATGTTTTCTAACTTCCATTATTCAATGTATTTAAAGTCTGATCAATGTAATACATGAATTACAACTTTATAATTATTAGGGGCTGGATATAAAATTCATAATAGATTGATTTGAGAAGTATATGCATTATCTATATTGAAATAATTTGTTTAGGTGTTCAGAGTTTTAGATATTGTGGTTTTTATAATTCCAGGCCTTCTCCTATAGCTATATAAGAGGGAGGCGGGCCTTGAGATAGACTGTTGTAGTTGCTGAGAAGAGAAGAAGGCATACATTCGTAACAACTTGGTGACTATTCCATACTTTCAAAGGGAATATGAATAGAAAAATACTATCCTACTTCCTTTCCTCCTTAGCTGCCTAATTAGAATCCCAGCAATAACACAATTTTTTAAAAATAACTAAGATAAAATAATTTCTTCAATGTGAAAACACTGAATAGTAAGTGACATCAGACAGTGGTGGTATGCACCTGTAATCCCAACCACGGTGAGGCTGAGGAGGGAGAATTGCTTGAGGCCAAGAGTTAGCAACTTACCTGGGCAAGACAGCAAGACCCTATCTCTTTAAAACACATCAGCCAAAACAAAACAAGACACACACACGTAGCATGTTCAAGAGGGAGAAATTATTGATCATGGGCTTTCCATTTTGGAAATAATGAAGTCTGCTAGTTTATAGTAAGCCTTGAATATTCAAAATAAATATCAGTTACCTTTATTTCTACTCCCTGTGTTCCATCTGACTTTAATTAGTGTCTTTCAACAGCTTTCCTTTTTGTAATCACTGCATACTTTCTGTTTCCTGGATAATATTTTTGGTTGTTTATGTGTGCCCCAATTGTTCAGAAAGGATGAAAGAAAAGTGTATTGGGAAATATGTATGAGATTAGTTTCCCTAGAATACGTATCTTATCTTGTAAGTAAATAGTAATAAATTGTTTTTTAAGGTAAAATATCCTGATGACACAATTTCTGAGATATTGCTAGATGAGTAGTAGTAATAAATGCAATAGTAATAGTTTAGAAATAAATGACTGGGATATTTTAGCCCTCTGAATGTTGTTATTTTTTTCTTAAGTTTTGTGCAAGTTTAGTCAGTTGATTGAGGCCCTGACACGTCATCTCCAAACCTATAAAACACTACACATTTATATTTTTATATGGATGCAGAAAATAACCATGTTGTTCTTGCTCCATTAACCAATTATTTAATCCTACAACTTTCACTTTCAAACCATATTATAAACTCTGCAAGGGGAAGCCCAAGCAATGCTTACTACTACAGGAGGCATTAGGAATTACTTCACTACTTTTCCTACTATTTGATTAGGATGAGTATCCACCAACACAGCAAAACATAGAATAACATTTACAATATAAAAACATTCCTCTCTTGCCATTTCAGAAACCCAAGAGTATTTACATTTCTTGATTAAAGTGCCAGCTTGGGCCTATGTGAACAGCAGATAGATTTGTGAGCTCTGACAGATGAAAGTTAAACATATTCCAGTTTTAACATATTTAACATAAGGTAAATATTTTTTCAGTATTTATTTCATCATTTTTCTGCCTACACATAATTTTTCGATATGCTAAGGACAGATAACCGTTCTCTAAACTTAGAGGCTTTTCTACTGGCTTTCGTCAAAGCCCTGATAGGGTAATAAAGAAGTATATGAGGAGCTTGGGAGGGGTTGTTGGGGTGAATAATGGATGGATTTTAAATGAAGAGAATGGGCTGGGCACGGTGGCTCATGCCTGTTATCCCAGCATTTTGGGAGGCTGAGGCGGGCGGATCACCTAAGGTCAGAAGTTTGAGACCAGCATGACCAACATGGAGAAACCCCGTCTCTACTAAAAATACAAAATTAGCCGGGCATGGTGGTGGCGCACGCCTGTGATCCCAGCTACTCAGAAGGCTGAGGCAGGAGAATCATTTGAATCAGGGACGCGGAGGTTGTGGTGAGCTGAGATCGTGCCATTGTACTCCAGCCGGGGCAACAAGAGTGAAACTCCGTCTCAAAAAAAAAAATAAATAAATAAATAAATAAAATGAAGAATGGAAAAAGCACCCTATTCCTCAAAAACAGCTTTCTTTACATCTGTTTGAGATCCTGTAGTCCCTCATAAGCTTACATGTGAAACATGGATTCAGCTGACACTGAGCCACCATCAAGGGCATTAAGAAAGAAAGAGTGAGGTCCAATGAGAAGACTCAAACTCTAAGTTCATGCAATCAAGGATTTAGAGCTTGGAAGGGCCATTAATTAGCTACTTTTTCTTCTCATTGTTTTTCAGCCTTCTTCAAAAGAGCTATTACAAAAGATCACTTCTTTGATAATCTCAGTTCTTAAGAATGCTCGTGGTATATTTTTTAAAAGAAAGCAGAATACACCTTCATCATTTATATCGTTGAATTGCTCTATTTTTCTACCTCACTTCAGTGAACACCTAACATTTAGAGTAAAATGTGGGCACTATTTAAAGTGAAATGTGCTCCTCCCAAATTAGTGAAAGCACACCTCACATCTTCAAGCAGATGCCCTGGATCATGAAGAGCCTTCAAAAACCATACAAAAACACTCAGTATTTCCCTTTAATCTGAACAATTATGTAGAAAGACAAATCACGAACTCTCCACTAAACTAAGAATTAGAAAATCCTAATTTTAGTTTTGGCTGCTTCACAATATATCTGTAACTGATGGTAAGTTACTTCATTTGGATGAACCTCAGATATTTATCTGTAAAATTTGGGTGTGGAGAAGAAGTTTGAAGTAGGTGAACTTCAAGAGCTTTCATGATAAAAGGATTTAGAATTCTATGAAACATTTATTTGTGTCAACTTCCCAATTTAAAATCGCACGAACAACATTTGCCGCCAAAGAGTTAAGTGCCTCCAAATTGAAAAAAGGCCTCATCAGTAGCGGCAGGAGTGGCCTTAAGAAACACAATTTAAAAATGCAAAAACACTTTCTTTGGCAAACATATGATGTTGAGTTCTCACCCTTACCCTCTGCTTTTATTTCCTACTCTCTCTAAGCTCAAAGTACGCAGCATTGTCCTTTATTTTCTTATTTTAGCTATCTTCCTCTTGCCTTTGAAAGTTCTTCTTTCCCTCTCTTCATTCCCTACTCTGATTAAGTTGCTCCACCACATGGCCGAGAAGCATTGTTTAATTAGGATAACAGAATAGGTCTTAAGGGCTAAAAACACCTTATTAATGTACATTACTCCTCCAACCAACTACTAGGTTAAGATTTTTAACACACTACAATGTGCAAAGGAATAAAATCCTAACGGTAGAATTGCAAGCACTGTGCAAGGTGAACATGAATCCCACTAAGTAGGGCATTATTTTCCCTCCCTCCTCTAAGGCAGTCCTAGACACAAACCAATAGAAAGTCATTTACGCTTACAACATATAAGACTATAACATCCTTTACTTGTTTTCACTTATAGGACTGACGTGATGAGTTTGGACACTTCTCTTCTTCAACTACAAATTGATTTTTTTGAGAGGGAGTCTGGCTCTGTTGCCCAGGCTGGAGTGCAGTGGCGCAGTCTTGGCTCACTGCAAGCTTCACCTCCCAGGTTCACACCATTCTCCCGCCTCAGCCTCCCGAGTAGCTGGGACTACAGGCGCCCGCCACTGCGCCCGGCTAATTTTTTGTATTTTTTTAATAGAGACGGGGTTTCACCATGGTCTTGATCTCCTGACCTCGTGATCCGCCCACCCCGCCCTCCCAAAGTGCTGGGATTACAGGCGTGAGCCACCGCGCCTGGCCGGATTGATTTTTTTTTTTTAAATACTCATTCTGTTTGATTAGGAAAGCAGCACATAAGCATTGTTGAAATATAAAATATTAATACTTCACAGATACAAAATATCACCTATAATATCACCACCTATATATAGCCAAGGTATTTCTATACTGGCTCTTAATTTGCATGAGTTACGCTTTGCATACTTTCAAAAACTCAGTAGTCTCATTTCATTAAATATTTTTCAAAAATCTGACTTCTAATGGCTGCATAATATTTCTTTTACAGGTACCCATAACTTACTTTACCATTCACCTATTATATATTTTTAATATTTTGCTTTCTCTCTGTCTCTCTCAAACATTGACTATGCATCTTTCACTATTTCTTAGAATAAATTCCTGAGAGTGAAATTACCCCCATCAAAACATGTGAACATTGTGTGCTGATATTTTCTGAAGTCAAAGTTTAGTTTCACGTGCCCACTACCCCTCTAAAAAAATCTACTGTAAGATATCAAAAAGTAAAATCAAATGAAACAAAAAAAGCAAAATATCAACCAACCAACTAACAAATTCAGCTCTAATAAAATATATTGCTATAAACATCTAAAATATTTGCCTCACTGGACATTCTGAATTTGCAAAACCTCATATGTGGTCATGAAAACGGGCAAACAGTCTTGACTCTAAGAAAATAGGATACTTTGTATGGGAATCTCCATGAGGCACTCCAGATGAAGCACTCAATGTGTATTTAACACTTCTTATGTGGGCATTTGACCATAAGGGCATGAAAAAAAATATCATGTTGGATTTAGAAAAAAGCAACCAACCAACAACAACAAAAAATGTGTACTGCTTTATGCAGCATAATAGGCTAGAGAAGAGAAGGGACAATAATAGATGGATTGGATTGGATCTTTTAGAACCTAGTATCATGATACAATCATGATCATACTGTACTGGTTCATCAAATTGGCCCTAAATATCTTTTTCTTGTTTCCTCACTGTCTTCTGATCAAAGTTTTTTTCTTTTCTCCTGAATAAAAATGTATACTCTACTAACATAGTATTTTGCATTTTTTATCTTAAATATTAGGCAGTTGAAATTGCATTCCTGTAATTATAATTATAACTAATAGACCTTCCATTTCCCATGTCATAATTAATGTCAGGCTTTATTACAGCACAATCATAAGCTACCTTTTCCCCTTACGAGGCTTCTTTTATTTTCACAACATTTATAGTGTATAGAATTAAGCAATAAAGAGTTCTAAAGGTCCTCCGTAAGAATAGCCTTTGGATCATAGATGCTGAGTTAACTGACTTAGAAAATGCTTTTTACGGCAGGGCACAGTGGCTCATGCCTGTAATCCCAGCACTTTGGGAGGCTGAGGCTGGCGGATCACTTGAGGTCAGGTGTTTGAGACCAGCCTAGCCAACATGATGAACCCCTATCTCTAATTAAAAACACAGAAAAATCAGCTGGGCGTGGTGGCACACGCCTGTAGTCCCAGCTACTCGGGAGGCTGAGGCAGGAGAACTGCTTGAACGTGGGATGCGGAGGTTGCAGTGAGCTGAAATCACACCACTGTACTCCAGCCTGGGCGACAGAATGAAACTCCATCTCAAAATACAAATACAAATAAAGAAAATGCTTTTTACATTGTTTTTAAACCACATATAAATCTATGTGCTTCCTAATGTGCTATTTGTTCAACACCAATAGGTGAAAAAAGAAATCACTGATTCAGTGATAAATGCATTAGATTTCCTCAAAGGTTATTAAGCGTACTTTCAGCAAGGATGAAAAAATTAATGACAACCAAACAAAATATCTACGGATCATATTTGTTGATTGCAATGTATGACATATACATATGTGTCAACGTAACTGCAGCAATATCGTGGCGAATCAAATACATTTTGATACCCACAGATTAACTTTTCATAGGCCCTGGTTATGGGGTTACTATATTTATTTTAAATCCGGTCGGAAAGATATAATTTTACCATTTAACTATTCAAGCAAAACACAACTGTATCCTACTGGCAATATTGAAATTAGAGCTCAAAGGTGGTATACAACTTTGGTAATTTTAAATATAATTTAAAGAGGAGAATGCAATATAAAATTAATAGCTTTTTAGGTAAGAATTTTACAAGTAATCTGCAAGACATGGCATACTTACAAAAGAGATGCCATACATACCTTCGACAAACGATGCTGGACTATGTTTTGAAGATTATATATGACTCAGTCTGTGCTTTTGAGGGTCAAATAGTGACTGGCTCTGAAGTCCATATTATGTATGAATGTAATTCTTACAGCACAAGATGCTATATTTCACCCTTATTAGAATTTTAAAATCTCTTTTCCATTAGGTTCACATCTTCTTAAGAAAAGTTGTACATTCTCAATACCACACTACATATAACTGTATATACAATATAAATATGGGGAGAAGATATACATGGAGCAATCACAGAATCAAGAAAACAGTTTCAGGCTGGGCATAGTGGCCCACGCCTGTAATCCCAGCACTTTGGCAGGCCGAGGCGGGCAGATCAGTAGGTCAAGAGATTGAGACCAGCCTGACCAACATGGAGAAACCCTGTCTCTACTAAAAATACAAAATTAGCTGGGCATGGTGGTGCATGCCTGTAATCTCAGCTACTCCAGAGGCTGAGGCAAGAGAATCGCTTGAACCTGGGAGGCGGAGGTTGCGGTGAGCCGAGATCATGCCACTGCACTCCAGCCTGGCAACAGAGCGAGACTCCATCTCAAAAAAAAAAAAAAAAAAAGAAGAGTTTCAATGTTGCTCTTTTTGGTATCATACATATAAAAACATTTCTAGGCAGGTCATGGTGGCTCACACCAGTAATCCCAGCACTTTGGGAGGCCAAGGCGGCCAGATCACCTGAGGTCAGGAGTTTGAGACCAGCCTGGCCAACATGGTGAAACCCCGTCTCTACTAAAACCACAAAAATCAGCTGGGCGTGGTGGTGGGCGCCTGTAATCCCAGTTACTCGGGAGGCTGAGGCAGGAGAATTGCTTGGACCTGGGAGGCGGAGGTTGCAGTGAGCTGAGAACGTACCACTGCACTCAAGCCTGGGCGACAGAGCGGGACTCCGTCTCAAAAAAAATTCATTTCTAGAGCACAAAAAGAAATATTTTAAGTGCTATGCTATACATGTTCTTTGGAATGATTATTTGAGATAATTTATATGATTTCCACATAAAGTTTCTTGAAATCATGATGAATTTTAAAAACTACAACAAATTAAAATGTGTTTTGGGGGATAAGGATAATATCAATTAACAGGATTTGAAATTTACAGAGATAAATGTGTACTATTTATAATAAAGCCCACTGTATTGCAGCGTTCTTAATTAGAGACACCAGTGGACGATACAAAAGGTTCTAAACTGAAACCACAATGGGAATTTCAAGATACTCCCCAAATTACAGTCCCTGGGGCAAAAATTCAAATAAAGACTCTTATACAATCTGTTAAAATTTCTTAAATTATAAATCAGCCAAGCAAACTGATAAATAAGGTGTCTTCTCATCTTTGCAACTGTATACCATAACAACCTCACAGCCATGTCAAGTTTAGTAGTTGAGGAAATCTCTAAAATGAGCCTGGAAGAGTATGGTATGGAGAGAGCTAGTACCCAGTCTTCAGATCCTGACACACCCCACTTTTTATCTCTCTCCCTATCCTTGAGCTCAATATTGGGCCACACTGTGAGAGTTTCACACATCAAGATCCATCCTCATGCCTTCACGAACAACTGCCCTTTAGCCACCCTTGAACCTAGACTATATATAGGAGCAATGTGCTCTGCTTTCAGAAAACAGGGCCTGGGATGAACTTGCTCAGGCTCTGGAAGTAGACTCAAGGCCACTTGGGCAGAGAATTCACAGGTTTTGGAGAGCTTGCATGCTTTCTAGAAGTTGAGGCATGCCTCAAGGGGGCCAATTCCCTTCATCCTTTGAACTTATTGGCCAGTATAGAAGGATGACCAGAGGGAGACTTCTAAGTCACAGGGCTCTCTTTTGCAGAGCCTTAAGGGCAGTTCATTATCAAGCAGGTAATCTTATATGCAAACTGGTAACTCAAGACCTGGAGATAGTTTTCTTTACTCAAGTAGACTGATGATAGAAAAACTCAGCAGAGGAAGCAATACTCCCTTCATAAAGAATGCCCAAACTTTATATCCAGACAAAAGGAAACTGTTCTCAAATATTTCCACATCCACAACCATCTATTGACCACAGATACAATAATGTTAACAATATTTTACAGGTACATGGTAACCTTATAAACATTAGCTTTTATTTCATAGATTATTTTTCAAAATACCTGAGATGTGTTAAAAACAGATGTCCTGATTTGGCAGATTATAGAAGGAAAAACTCAGCAGAGTTAAGTAATTCTTTTAAAGCCTCAAGGTTCAAATATTGGCAAAGTTGGTGACACTATTTGGAAAAGAAATTTTTTTTTTTGAGACGGAGTCTTACTCTGTCACCCAGGCTGGAGTGCAGTGGCACAATCTCGGCTCACTGCAACCTCCACCTCCTGGGTTCAAGCAACTTTCCTGCCTCAGCCTACCAAGCAGCTGGGACTACAGGCACCTGCCACCGTGCCCAGTTAATTTTTTGTATTTTTAGTAGAGACAGGGTTTCACCGTGTTAGCCAGGATGGTCTCAATCTGCTGACCTCGTAATCCGCCCACCTCGGCCTCCCAAAGTGCTGGGATTACAGGCATGAACCACCAGACTGGAAAAGATTTTAAACCCTCCCTCCTTTCAGGAAACTCCTCTCCCCCACTTGACACGCTGCTTTGTACTACTTTCTAGCTCACAGAGACAAAGCTAAATTCTATGAATAATCTGTTATTCCCCTCTTAATATGTAAGAATTCTTACTTACGAACACTTAGAATCTTTGCCACCAATAATTTTTTTTTTTTTTTTTTTTAAGATTTTTGAGACGGAGTCTCTCTCTGTCACCCAGGCTGGAGTATAGTGGTGCGATCTCGGCTCACTGCAACCTCTGCCTCCCGGGTTCAAGCGATTCTCTTGCCTCAGCCTCCTGAGTAGCTGGGACTACAGGCACATGCCACCATGCCTGGCTAATTTTTTGTACTTTTAGTAGAGACGGGGTTTCTCCATGTTAGCCAGGGTGGCCTTAATCTCCTTACCTCGTGATCCACCGGTCTCAGCCTCCCAAAGTGCTGGGATTACAGGCGTGAGCCACCGCACCAGGACCCCAGTAATTTTTTTTTAAATGTTATAAGCAATATGTGACCTAGTTCAGAAGAATATTACTTTCTGTAAACATTTTTATTAAATAGCACTGTAGTAGCAAAATAAGAAGAAAAAAAGTGCAGAATTAAGAAAAAAAATTGCAATGTCCCTCTCGAGCTGAGACTGCATAATTCTGTAAAGCGTATTTTTCTTTAAACTGGTTTTGTTTCCAGACACTATTTCAACCATCACCTCATGTCAAAATGACCTGATAGTCCAAACCTTTACACGTAGATGAAGTTTCAATGAAGGGACAAAATCTGAAAGATCTTATTAAAAAATGGTCAGGAGCAACCTAGTCTGATACCAACACTAACCAATGTGACAAGGGAGGTGAAAAAGTGCCCTGAATGTAATTTGCGCAGAGCACAGGCCTACCTGAGTCATATGCAAAATCTCTGGGTTCCTGTTTAATCATCAGAGGAGGGGGAAAGCTTTGGCTGGCCGCACTGCCAACCATGGTGTTGTGTTCATACACTGGGTCGTGGTACTCCTGCTTAAAGCCTTGTGGTGGGAAGGGGATGTTTGGCTCAGACATCTGGCGTTGGTACATAGGACGTCCTTCCCTTGGCATTGTCGGCAAAGGAGGAAAGGAGTTACAGGGTTCAGAAAGCTGGCGGCGAAATCTAGGGAATAAGAGAGTGTGTTTCAGATGAAATGGTAACATGGAACATTCTTTAAAATACGGATACGGTTTTTCATTTCTTAGTGAATGAACATGATACCAGCTGACCTGAAGTGTAAATCTTTAACAAGCATTACATTTTTCTTTCCTGGATTAGTAGCTCTACGTTTTTTAATCATATGACTTATATTCCTTTTCTAATCAGTCTCTTGCAGCACTGTTGCAGTATATGAATTAAAGATGTACTTTGAGTAAGGATTGGAGAGCAATGAACAACTTTGAGGATTTTACACACACACACACACACACACACACACACACAATGATTAATGGCTAAAATGCCTAGTTCTAAATCAATTGGATCACTGATAATTTCCACACAGAAGAGTGTTAAATGATTATATACCAGAAAAAAAAGGGGGGGAGGGAAATAGAGTCTGATCTCAAACTGCATCCTCTATCTTTTAATTCTGTTACCAAACTGATCAATAAACAAAAAACCAACCAAGCAAAAACCTACTTATTGGTTTTCCTTCCATTACCATCCATTGCTGAGGAAGCAAGAGAGGAATGACTCTTTTCTCAAATCAGCAGGACTTTCAATTCCTAAACAACGTCCTAATTAACATTGCATTCTAGTAAGAAACAAAACTGGGTATTATAAGGACTCAAACCCAAGCTAGTTTTAAAAAGACTACCTCTTTACTGTCAAACAGCAATGCAGACCATATTGGCTTCCAATAGATTCAAATACAGTATCAAGTTGATAAAAATAAGCATAAATGCACAGCTGATCTCCAAAGGTGAAAATAACATATAATGTTGTATAGGTTTGGGGCAAGTCCCGCTGTTAGGACATGAGGAAGTTCTGAGGCCTCAGCAGAAGGCTAGAAATGAGTCCTCCGCGTCTTTGTTCTTGGTTATACTTTATAACGATTGGCTAATCACATAATCGTTCTGTTCTGTGTTTCTCATCCATAATATCATTGACCCACCACAAAGATGTGGATTAATTAAAGATTTAAAAGTGCTCTAAAAATGCCCCAGGAGTGCTTAAAAATAACCTATAAAACATTTCTATGAGCAAATATAAGCCTATTAACCCCCCCCCCCCCCCCACTAAAAGCATTCCTGAGACTTTAATTTGGAAAGTTAGCATTTAATTTTGGTAATGTTAAATGAAAATAAGGTAAAAGCTAAAGAATGGCAAAGCGATTGCTTTAGCATTTCTAAGAACACTCCATCCTGTGATTTAACTCTAGGCTCACTGGTGGTCATGGAAAGCACTGAAATTCCACCTACACCTGCAGAAAATAAACTTAGAAACTCGGATATTGCAGAGCAGTTAGGCTGACTGGCACTGCATTCATTTCCCTTCTCTTGCTTATTTCATTAGCCAAAAAAAGAAACAGAAATTATCATTAAGAACTGTCAAGGAGTGAATCAGAAAATTGTAACTTGAAGTTAAAATAAGAAACTGGCTCACTTGTGAAGCCTTAAAAGGAAGTTAATAATACTTGTAACTGAAAGCTTTGTAAGGAATCAAGCCATTTGTTTTTACGAGTCGACCTGATTCCAGTTGGAAGTTGCTGGGGAACATGTATATATCAAACACGCATGCTTCTCAGGAAGTTGCAAGGTTTTGGTGCAATTCTTAGGAGCCATTGACCAATGGTAAAGAGAAAGTGATTCAAGAAGCTTCTGGTAAGGAGTTAACAGATAAGGAGAACATGCTGATGAACTCCCAGATAAAGAAAAACAGGGTGTAAGTGGTGGAAACACTGAGAAAGAGAGACAGGGCTCCTGCACAGTGGGTTCAGGAAAAAGTGCCAAAGGGCTCGCCCGAGGAGCAGAGTGAGGCTGAGGAAAGGAAGCAGGGTGCAGGCCAGTTGGCCGTAAAGCGTTCCCAGAGTGAAGTGGGGTGCCTGGCTGGAGGGGGTGTTTTGGGGAAAGGATCTGTTCCCAGAGCAAATTTGCCATTTATAACTGAGGGACTGTCATTTGTTGGCCAGAGCCCTCTAAGAAATCCTCCTCAGAAACATACGGCTTTAGAGATTTTCCTGGGACTGGCCAGCTGGTACTGTCCTCAAAACTCAGTCAGGGGTCAGTGGGAAAAGACCCTGAGCTTCCCTCTTGGAGTTCCGGGCCGGCTGTTCTCAGTCTCAAATATTTGACTTCAAGTAGAGAAACTAAAATGGATTTGGCTAAAACATTTCAAGTTAGGTCACCTAAAACCAGGCACACTGCTTATTCAGCAGTCACCTTCCCTAAGAAATAACTAGTTTGCACAAAAAGCAAATTATAAAATCTATAATTCTGGCACTGATCAGAAGAGTGAGATTCAGTTATCAAGAACTCCGAGAAGTCACCAGTAGTGGAGAAAATAAAACTTTGTTTGTTCATACTTTTTTGTTCCCTTTTAGCTCTGCACAATGTGCATCTGTTTAATGGCCCACCCTGCAATAAGAATTCTTTCATCTGTATTTACAAAACTGTTTACACAGATGCACATACCATTGCACTCTGACAAAGTCTCAAGGCTACGGGGTGAGAAGAAAAAGATAATAGGAAGCATTTAATAACTACCCCACAAGAGGACTTAGTGATGGAAACAAGGGTGGAAAAAGACAAGGCTTTGTATCACATTGTAAAGAACGCTTTCATCTTATGCCCTTTACAGCAAAATGAGTTTCTGAATTTGAGATTGAGTCCCATGAAAAAACCTATAAAAAGCAGATTTGAGTGCTCCCTTATTTTCAGAAATTTGCCAGTGGCACGTCATCTGCTTTCCTCTGCTGATCTAGAAGATTCCTTTTGCTGAGTTAACTTTTACAATGGTGTCTCAGAGCCAGTTTGCACTGACTTATTGTCAAACTTGCAGGAATTTTTTGAGCCAGTTCTTAAACACAGCCACTATTAAGAGTTAAATTATATAACTTCACAATCAAAAAATATGTTAAAAACAAAAGATAAAAATGCAAAACTCACCACTTTCTAAGTATAATCTACCAATTATACACCTGAGGTTACTTATGTCTCCCGTATCCGTATGCTAGAAATACTACGTTACGCTGTGCTATTGCATCTTTGCAACTCGGCATTCAGGGTTGTCACAGTGATGGCTCATAGTGGGCCATGAAAGCAATATGTACATCACAGACCCAGCAAAAGCTACTGATGAGGGCGTTTCGTTTTTCTCTCATGCAGGCTGTTGCTAAACATTTACCAGCACACCACTGCATATAGAAGCACAAGGCAGAAGAGATAAAGAAGGAGAGATGCTGTATATAAGCAACCTGGATTTTAAGCTGTATATTAAAGTAGTACATCTCAGAACCTCTACAGGTTTTATTTAATGTTTTATTTAAATATGAATTTCTTAATCTCAAGGAGTCAAGAATTACCTAACGCAGTATTCTCCTTAGATCTACGCTATGTTTCTTGCCTTGCTCCTTTCTAAGTAATACTAATTGAGTCTCTATCTCTTTAATTGTATATTCTCAGTGTCCAGAGTCATGCGTCTACTGATATGAAATATTCATCACCTGGAAAAGATGGTCAACAGTTTTAATCAAATAAGTTATATTCTGCAAAACTATGTACAGCTGAACCATTCAATATAAGGTAAAAAACCTAATTCCATAAGCTACCTACTAAAATTAGTCTCCTAACTTTACAGAACAAGTACACACATATGCTCATAAAAATGGGATGATCTGATTTAAAGTTTAAGTGAAGCAATTTAATTCAAGCAAAGCGAAAGGGAAATGCTCAAATGTCAGTAGATAGATTAATTTTCCATTTTAGCAACCAATTTAAATGTTTATAAAAGGAATGTTTATAAATGACTTTCTCCACAAATTATAAGTATAGACAGAGTGAGCTCTTTCTAAAAATATTTTGCACAGATGTGCAAAAATAATAGGCTCACCTTAAATCTACTCTAGGCCTTCAGAATTGTTAATAGAAATTTTTTCCAAGAATGCAAAAAACAGTTTCTAGAAAACTGGTATCTGCAGGTTACCTGTGGTCCATGGGGTAGCTGCTATCTGGTATGGACTGCGATGGAGGGAGGTGAGCTGGGAAGGCCCGGTCAGGTTTCGGTGTATGAGTTGAGTTTGGAGATGCATGATGCAGTGGGGACACTGGCGTGCTGGATGGTGTGGGGGGGTTGGAGGGCCTCATTCCCACTTGTGGCTTCTGATCATAGGCACTACCCAGGGGACAAAAGAAAAGAGAACATTTCTTTCTTTGGAGCAATTTTTTTAAAAAGTTTCTAATCCAAAGGAAGAAAAGATATTTTAGACTTAAGTCAAATGGAAATGAAAACTTTGTTGTTGCTGTTGTTGTTGAAATCCAGAACAGATAAACTTCAAAATCACAACACCCTTAAACAGAAAATAGGATAATTAATGCAAAACATTGTAACAGAACAAATATTAAATGTGTATTTTTAATGCATATACAAACAACTTAGTATAGGGAAATTACGTCCAAAAAAGCAGTGGTATTTTTTCCATCTATTCTTGATATATCTATTTGAGAAAGTTTGATAGATCTTTCCTAAATCATTAAATACTTCTGATATTATATTCTTCTTTTATATTATGTAAGATTTTAAAACAAGAACTAACATCAGCTTAATAAGGTAGAGACTATACCTGGCTTGCTTTTGTTTGTGGTGGGATTTTAAGAAGGCAATGCTTTTACTTTATTTTCCTTTTATTATATTAAATAAATGATGCTTGGCATTAACTTCCTCACATGGGATAATGAAGATTAATGAGGTAAATTAAAATGTCAGATATATTTAAACTTTCTTAGAGAATAAGTACAAAATAATGTTATTAGGAATAAAATCCTATTATAGTCTAACTTCTAAACACTCACAGTTACAAAAGAATAAAATGGGTAAGTTTGATTTTATATTATGATTTTAAATTGCTTTCCTATGTGTAACTTTCAGGAATGTGATTTAACTAATTTTTGTCATCTATAAAATATTTTACTAAAACTAAATTTTCTTAAATTTTTTTTAACAACAGGACATTTCTAAGTTAGAATGCTGTATTTCATTTTGCTGGGCGCAGTGGCTCATGCCGGTGATCCTAGCACTTTGGGAGGCTGAGGTGGGAGGATCGCTTAAGCACAGGAGTTTAAGACCAGCCTGAGCAACATGGTGAAACCCTGTCTCTACTAAAAATACAAAAAATTAGCTAGGCATGGTGATGCATGTCTGTAGGCTCAGATATTCATGAGACTGAGGTGAGAGGATCGCTTGAACTCGGGAGGCAGAGGATGCAGTGAGCCCAGATTGCGCCACTGCACTCCAGCCTGGCTGACCGAGTGAGACCCTGTCTCAAAAAAAGTAAGTAAAATAAAATAAAAAGCAATCATCAGTACACTTTTTTTCTTTAGAAAGAAATAATTCTTTTTGAATTAAATTATGTAATGACTTATTCTGTTGCTCCAGCAATGCAACGGAATTATATCCAGCTGCAAAAATCTTTTACAAGCAGTAAAGGAATATATGCTGCACAAGGCTGCTCTTGCTTTAAAGCAAAGTCAACAGCGTTCATATAATGAATTGCATGTTTGGTTCCACCTATGTTCTTTACCAGTATTTCTGAAGAAAAACCCACTTCTTTTGTGAAATGGTTCACCTAACTCATTCTCATGAATGAAGAAAAAAATGATACTATTCCCCCATGAAATGCTGTACTCAATAATATTTTCTGTATAGAGATGGAAGTACCAGAATTTATCGCATATACCATATATCGCTGTGGGGATTTTTCATCCCCCAAAAGAAACACAAAATATTCAGGCAATTCCTTTATTATTGATTTGTGGATGTCAGATATGGCATATAAAACAGTGATGATTTCACAGTCACAATTCTGATTAATGCTGAAAGGCAATGACAATTCTATATCTAACTGGCATTGACTAGAAATTCCTCAATATGTTAAATAATTATGCTGTGGATACACAGTACTTGTAAGGAGAAAATGCAAAAACAAAACTAAACTATAAAATAAAACTCAGATCGATCAATACTGCCTTATCTGAACTCAGTATGCTTTAATAGTTAGCTTCTACAAGAGACCTTTTTTATAAAACTTTGCAGTTTCAACTGAGCTAGCTCATAATTTCAGGCTCTGGTGAACCTCTTAGAAAAGCAAATATAAAAGACAAGTTTGCAAGAACAAATGGTAATAAAATATCTGAGCATTGGTCAGCTGCCATAATGACACAAGTCTATGTTTCTCTTTTATTTTTGAGACAGAATCTTGCTCTTGTTGCCCAGGCTGGAGTGCAATGGTGTGATCTCGGCTCACAGCAACCTCCACCTCCCAGGTTCAAGCGATTCTCCTGTCTCAGCCTCCAGAGTAGCTGGGATTACAGGCATGCACCACCATGCCCGGCTAATTTTGTATTTTTAGTTTCTCCATATTGGTCAGGCTGGTCTTGAACTCCCGACCTCAGGTGATCCGACCCGCTCTGCCTCCCAAAGTGCTGGGATTAAAGGCATGAGCCACCGCATCTGGCCTATGTTTCTAGAATCTTACATATCTTGGACATAAACAGTGTATGCAATAAATATCTGAGGAAATATTTAATAGAAGACCCCTTTGGGTCATAATGTACGATGAATCTGAATTGATATAAATTATAAAACAGTACGAATATTTGGAATAATTTGTGTAAGTTTCCAAACTAACTTCTTTTAAGAACTAAGTTTCTACTGTAATTGAGAGTGATAATACTCGGTAGAGACAGCCAACTTTTTCTTTATGCAATTAAAGGCCAATATGAAAAGTAGCATCATGCAATTTACTTTGAAGGGTTTTTAATGAACATATATGTGATCAAATTTTCTAATAAATGAACAATGTACTTTTACTGCACCACCCTTTATTATCATCAGAAGAACAACCAGCTTTTTAATAGATAATAGCCTCTGCTAAGCCTTATGAAATTCCAGTTTTATTGCAATTGTCCATGAACTCATCTTATAGATCATCTGCAAAGCCTGACATATAACTAATGTACTGCTTAGACCTGCCAAATGTTTCTTTTTTTTTCTACAAACTCTCTATCTAAAGTGTATAATGCATTCATTCTAATGGGAACTTTCAAAAGCTGCTTGTGCCAAGTAAAACCCCTTTTTCAAACCCAAGATGCATCACTACAGTAGAAAAGCAACTAATGATCTCGATAAAAATTACTGCTTTAAAATGAATCCAAAGTGTCTGATTGGATGGTAAATGGTTCTTTAGAGTTCTGCTAAATGCATTACCTAATTAGCTTGTTACATAATAAAGTTGTAACTCATAAAATATGACTTGAGATTTCATATTGTTCTGGACCTTTTGATTTGATAAGAACCACTATACTGCATACATACAACTGGTGGCTTTACCTGACATTGTACAGGCACTTTTCTCCATAGCTGAATTTAAAGGGCTGTTCTTGACTGCAGGCAGAGCCGATTTCTGAACATGGACTATGGGGTTCTTTCTTGATTTTCAGTGGTAGGCCATGAAAAGCCACTAGAAAAAAGAACAAAAATATCCACAAAAATTAAATGCTGTTAGGAATTATGGAGATTAATGTGTTCTACTTCTCTTGTTAAAAATGTCATTCATATTTCATATTAACTTATATATGTAAGAAAAATCACGTTTGATGAATTTCAGTAGCAGAAGATTTCAGAGAATCTTCATATACTCCTTTTCTGCCTTTATTGTGTAACAAAATGCATGCTTGAATTTTCTCTCATTACTTAAGTGAATCACTTGTAATTTGCTTAACTGATATTAACAATGCTAGAAGCTCAGTTTCAAGAAAGTACATTTTGAAAACGTATCAGAAAGGTTTCCAATGACTAAAGCAGAAAAATTACAACTGATTAGCCAAGAATTAACTAAAGACCAAAATATAGTTTTAAGCATTATTGAAAAGAAAATATATCAACTGCATCAATAATAATAGTTTAATGAAATGACAACTGGACTGGGACAAAGAAAATCCAGGCGCAGGTCCAGAGTGACTGATATTACTTTGGGCAAAAACTCAACATCTTTGAGGCCAGTTCTCATCTACAAAATACAGATTAAGTATCTGCCTATCTAATTACCAGAACTGTGAAGATGAAATCTGAGAAATATGTAAATGTTGTTTGTCACGTGTAATCTACCATGAAACAATTATTCTATTTGAAATGATGTTTTTGCCTTTTTACTGTGACTTAATGCATAGTAATGCTTATATGTATTTATGTTTAATAACGTACAAGGCTACATCACAAAATATGAAAACTAGAAAAATACGTATATGGGGAGGGAATCATAGCTGTAAATCCAATAATTAAAAAGCATGCTATAGGCTGGGCCCTGTGGCTCACGCCGGTAATCCCAACACTTTGGGAGGCCGAGGCAAGTGAGTCATCTGAGGTCAGGAGTTCAAGACCAGCCTGAGCAACATGGTGAAACCCTGTCTCTATAAAAATACAAAAATTAGCCAGGTATGATGGCAGGTGTTTGTAATCCCAGCTACTAGGGAGGCTGAGGCGGGAGAATTGCTTGAACCCAGAAGGTAGAGGTTGCAGTGAGCCGAGATCATGCCATTGCACTCCAGCCTGGGCAACACAGCGAGACTCTGCCTCAAAAAAAAAAAAAAAAGAAAAAAAAGCTATATATTTTTTATTCTTCGATATGAAACTGAAGAAATGCCTATTAGAAATCTTATCAGAATAATTAAATTTTTGGTATAAATGAGAAATTGGTTTAAAAAAGGAAAAAATAGTCATAAGAATAGATTTTATAATTTTCATTTAATATCTACAGGTATGAATATTCAAGGGATAAACACATAACAGAGACACACGTTCTGGAGATTTATTCTAACTCTTATACAAACTGAAATTAAAACACAGTATGTTAAGTCCGCTTTCCAAAAAGGAAGATTATGACAAGAGGAATTTTGTGGTTTATGATGTTGTCATTGCATCTTAATTATGCCATTACAGAATTATAAACTTGCATTAGCTTGAATGTTATATATAATTTTTAATATAAAAATTTGATATCACAAACTACCAAGCTTCAGGAAAACAAATATTATTTGTTTTATATACATATAATTTTGATACAAGTGTTCAATGGCAATCAAGAGTCATCTGAAATATTCCAGAAAACAAATTTGCCAAATAGGCACATTTTACTTAAGTGATCTAAGAGAAACTTAACACATAATAATAAAATAATTACCTTGGGTATACTATTTCAAAGCATTTTTTAATGTAGTGTGTGTGTGTACATACATGTTTAGTACGCCTATTCAAAGTAAAGAGAAAAGAAAAAAAGAGAAATTTTGTCCATCTCCATATATCAAGAATACTCATGTGCATTAACTTTACCAAGTCAGAAAGCTCTAATTCTTCTGATAGAAAAGGCTTAAGAGCCTCAAGAATCAATTATGAGGACTTGAATTCTGATTTGAACAAACCAACTATAAAAAGACAACTCTGCAATAAATAAGACATTTTAGTATAGACTAGTTATTAGATAATTTAATAAATCATTGTTAATTTTGTTGGATGTGACAATAGTTGTATTTAAAAAGTTTTAATGTTAGAGGTTCATAAAATATTTACAGATAAAACATCCAGAATTTTCTTTAAAATACTCTAGAAAAAATAATTGTGTATGAGGAAACTGATGAATAAGACTAGAAAAATGTTGATAAATGGTAAAAGCCAATTGAAGGGCAGGAGGGAGTTAACATTGTTCTCTTAACATTTCTCTATTTGTCCTAAATTTCCTGGGTAAACATTTTTTAAATGTGAAAAGAAAACCCATGAAGAATTTAAAGTAGTGCTTTAGGCCCAGTACGGTGGCTCACACCTGTAATCCCAGCTCTTTGGGAGGTCAATGTGGGGAGATCACTGGAATCCAAGAGTTGGAGACCAGCCTGGTCAACATGGTGAAACCCCATCTCCACTAAAAATACAAAAATCAGCCAGGCATGGTGATGTCCACCTATAATTCCAGCTACTCGGGAGGCTGGGGCAGGAGAATCACTTGAACCCGTGAGGCAGAGTTTGCCGAGATCGCGCCAGTGCACTCCAGCCTAGGTGACAGAGTAAGATTCTGCCTCGAATAAAGAAAGAAAGAAAGAAAGAAAATTTGTCTCCCAGTGTATATCTGCGTGTTGTGTGTGTGTACGTGAGATCTTAGAATAACAAATACTAAATGACACAGCTTTGTAATACATTAACCATGCATTTCTTTTTTTTTTTTTTTTTTTTTTTTGAGACTGAGTTTCACTCTGTCGCCCAGGCCGGACTGCAGTGGCGCCATCTCGGCTCACTGCAAGCTCCGCCTCCCGGGTTCACGCCATTCTCCTGCCTCAGCCTCCCGAGTAGCTGGGACTACAGGCGCCTGGCACCACGTCCAGCTAATTTTTTGTATTTTTAGTAGAGACAGGGTTTCACCGTGTTAGCCAGGATGGTCTCCATCTCCTGACCTCGTGATCCGCCTGCCTCGGCCTCCCAAAATGCTGGGATTACAGGCGTGAGCCACCGTGCCTGGCCTCTTTTTTTTTCTCTTTAAACAAGTGGTTTTCAATTATTTATTACGTCTTTGAACATATTTAGCAAAATGTGTATTTCCAAGTTTTGTTTTGTTTTTTAACTTTCATTTTAGGTTCAGGGGTACATGTGCAGATTTATTATATAGGTAAGGTCGTGTCATGGGGGTTTGTTGTACAGATTATTTCATCACCCAGATACTAAGCCTAGTACCCAGTAGTTATTTTCTCTGATCCTCTTCGTCTTTCCACCCTCCATCCTCAAGTAGCCCCCAGTATCTGTTCTTCCCCTTTGTGTCCTTGTGTTCTCATCATCCAGCTCCTACTTATATTATAAGTGAGAACATGCATATATCCAAGTTTTAGCACTTCAGATTAAGTATTGGGTTTTACATTTTCATAAGAAAAAGCAGTAGCAACATATAAGGAATTCAAGTAACAAATCATATTATATCTGAGAGATTAGATCAGGTTTACATGACTAAAAATTGATGACCTCTATAGCTAATAAATATGCATGCAGTATGATGTAAAGTTTATCATATTTATGAAAATGTCAGCCATATTGGAGACTATAATGTTTAATATTACTATATTTTAAGTCTTGAGTACCAGGAAGTAGGAAAATATTTATAAACAGGACACAAAAAGCACTAACCATAAAAGAAAAAATATCAGCAAATTAGGCTTCAATGAAATTAAGAACACTTTTTCAAAAGACACTATTAAAAAAAGGAAAGTAAGTCACAAGCTATAAGATGTTTTAAGTAGAAAGATCTGACTAAGAACTCATATATTTAACAAAATAAGAATTGCAACATATCAGTAAGACAAGACAAATTCCCCATTTAAAAAATGGGCAAAAAGTCTTGAAACAGGCAGGTAGTTCACAAAAGAGGATATCCAGATGGCAAAACAAATCGGAACGACAACAAAATATATGCAAAGGTATTTAAAATCTTTATTCTTCAGAAAACTGCAAAATAATCCACATAACATTATCACTATATAGCTGTATCAGATAGATATAGATATCACTAGAATGACTAACCTGCAAAAGATAGACATTACGAAGTTTTGGTGAAGACATGAAGCAATGGGAACTTTTATACAAGCTGCTGAGAGTATGGATTAGTATAATAAGCACTTTGGAAAACTTTCTGGCAATATCTACTAGGGCAACAGAAATCTACTCTATGATCCATTATACACCCTTAGGATATATCCAAGAAAAAGGAGTGCATATGTTCACCAAAAGACATGTGTAAGAATGTTCAAAGAAGCTTTATTCATGATAGCAAAAACTGGAAAAACTCAAATATTCATCAATGGGCAAATGGATAAATAAATCACGGCATATGCATACAATGGAATGAATACTACACAGGAATAAAAAGGGACAAATTACATGCAAAAACACAGATGATCTCACAGGTACAAAGTTATGGAAATATATCTTGCTGGAAACATTTTATATCTTGCTCTGGGTGGTGGTTATACGGATATATACACATGTAAAATTCATCAAACTATACACTTCAGATTTTTGCATTATAATGAATGTGTATCAATGTAAAGTTTAAAAAACTCTGAGGGACATTAATCAAAGCTACACTAATTGAGTTACTTGAAAATGTCTGGCCTTCTGACCCCACTGAGACATCTGAAAATGTGCTTCAACTTCACAGGAGAAATTATTCCAGATGGGTAGGGAATGGAGGGTTGAGAGGAATGGCATGTTTGGGGCACCATAAGGAATGGCTGCTAGCATAACAACAGCCTTCTATCAAAATGTCCATTAGCATGGACCTAGAAGCAAAAGGCATGATCCATGCTAGTGGAAATGCTATTTGGTGCTCTACTGCTTTCAGATTGGCCCAGTGAGTTTCCTGAAGTAACCTTAGAAGAAAGGGCATGTCTTAGTCTGTTTAGGCTGCTGTAACAAAAATACCATAGACTGTATGGTTTATAAACAACAGGTATTTATTGCTCACAGTTCTGGAAGCTGGGAAATCCAGCATCAAGTCACCAGCAGATTAAGTGTTTGGTAAAAGCTCACTTCCTGGTTCACAGATAGCATCTTCTTGTTGCAACTTCACATAGCAGAAATCACAAGTGAGCTCCCTGGGATCTCTTTAGTAAGGGAATAGGGGCACTAATCCCATTGGCTCCATCTTCATGACCTAATCACTTCCCAAAGTCCTCACCTCCAAATACCATCACACTGGGGAGTAAGTTGCAATATCCGAATTTGCTGGGGCAGGGGCAGTGAGACGGGGACACAAACATTCAGTCTACTGCAGGGCATAAGGATTCTCAAAGGGTTATCAGAGGCAAGCTGATCCCTGAACACAGGATACCCAAATCTGGCACATCATCAAATTATCTAGGGAGCTGCTAGAGAAACACAGATTCTCAGACCTCGTTTGTTATTGGTTGGATTGTGTCCCATCAAAATTTACATGTTGAAATTTCAACACCAGAATCTCTTATTTGGAAGATTAAATTAATATAAGGTCATTAAGGTGAGCACTAATCCAATATGACTAGTATCCTTATAAAAGGGGGAATCTGGATAAAGAGACATGCACACAGGGAGACTGCTACGTGAAAATAAGGGCATAGGTAAGAGTGAGGCCTCTACCAGCCAAGGAATGCCAAAGGTTCCCAGGAAACTACCAGAAGCTAGGGAAGAGGCAGGGAATAGATTCTCTCTCACAGCCCTCCGATCCCTGCTGACATCCTTCATCTTGGATTTCCAGCCTCCAGAAATGTGAAACAACAAATTTCACAAAGCAACCCAGTTTGTGATACTTTGTTACAGCAGCTCGAGAAAACTAATACACCACTCCCAGAAATTCCATTCATTAGAGCTGGGTTGTATCAGGATTCTGAATCTTATAAAACTTTCTAGGTGACGCTCATAATTGGGCAAATTTGAATCCACTGTGATCTGATGTATGCCACATTCAAATAGGTCCAGTAGCTGAAAAGAGTTTTTTTAAAAAATCCAGCAACATCTTCCTTTTCCTTAGATGCCAACACTCAAGGATTCTTACAAGTTCTCCCGCTCCAGTAGTTTTGGGATCCCCAACTCTCTCCATAACAGGTTCAACCTATGTGGGCCTCAGTCACTATAGGCCCTTGAAACTGATTTTTTTTTTCTAATCATAAGCCAAGTAAGTAATCCAATGAATCTGAGTTGGCAAAAAAAAATTTTTTTTTTGAATTGCTGCATGTGAGGAAAAAAGAGAAAGCCAACCTAAAAATCTTCGACTTATAGCACAAAAGCCGTAGGCTACATTATTTTCCTCATTTTAACTTTCCTGCTTCCTGGAGATTCTATGTCACAAAAATGACTTCTCTTACTTATTCTTAAATAAGAGTAGTGTAGACACTCCCATCAGAGAGGGCTGAGTTGAAAACGTGTTGGGTATTTCATCACAGGGCTGAGAATCTGAGTCTGCTAACAGGCGGTTTTCCAGTTCATTGGCACAGGCACAAGCGAAAGCAGCACATTCATTTTGTGCAATTTGCTCTACCTTCCCACATGGAGTTGATGCATGTAAAAGGCTGTTAAGTACTAAATTATTCCTTATCAAATCACCATCATCTGCAGTCATGATCAACACTAATTAAATTACTTTCGTTGAACACGGCTCCAGCCTGCTGCCGAGGCTGCTAGGTACTTTTCATTTCTCTTACAGTACCGTCCTTGCTGGGTCTGGAACAGACTTACAGACATCTGCATTGTTTGTAGTTTTAATTAAAGTGAATCTTTCCTTCTTCAAGTGTACCAAATCAAGTGAGTTAACTCCTTCATTTCATTTGCAAAGTGGTGGTTCAAAATGATATTATATATTTTTTATCCCTGACTTCAGACAGGTCAGATAATTTATCTAGAAAATCTGCAGTCTTCCTCTGGCATTCTTCAAACACATTTTCCATGGAAACTTTTATGATCCACAACTCCTCCGGACAATCAAATTTTTGGGAGGAAAGGCAGAAAGAACACTCAAGAGATGTGTCTTGCATTTTTTCTTTGATGGAAGCTTGACCTTTAAAACCACATCTTAAGGCTGACTAATGATCACTTGAGTTTTTCTAATGGTTAAATTTAAGAGCTCCAAAATACCAAGACTTTAAAAAATGCACTTCCAAAATAAACTTAACCACTTCTTAATTCAGAAGTTTACTTGGGGTTATGGTATTCCTCATGGAGTGTTTGCTTAACTAGTAACTGTTTTCATTTTAGAACTATGAACTATGACACATAATTGCTTTCAATTTTTTCTACCTATATTTTAGAAAGAGGGCACAATCTTGTCATTATTATTCTACCAGAGGATAGAAATGCCCTTAGCTTTCTAAAAGTAACAATGCTGGTATACAACTACAACTTTGGTTGAAGGTAGATACATAATGTAAAATCACATTTGAACACTTGAAATATAAGTGGAGAATATGAATTTATTTATTTACTTATTTTATTTATTTATTCATTCATTTATTTATTTTGAGACAGAGTCTCACTCTGTCTCCCAGGCTGGAGTGCAGTGGCACGATCTCAGCTCACCGCAACCTCTGCCTTGCGGGTTCAAGCGATTCTCCTGCCTCAGCCTCCCAAGTAGCTGGCATTACAGGTGTGTGCCACCATGCTCAGATAATTTTTTTGTATTTTTAGTAAAGACAGGGTTTCACCATGTTGGCCAGGCTGGCCTCAAACTCCTGACCGCCTCGGCCTCCCAAAGTACTGGGATTATAGGCGTGAGCCACCACACCTGGCTGAGAATATGAATTTAAAATCTGTTCATAGGAGAATAATTTCCCAAACAATCATAACATTGGGGCATTATTTGTATCCTTACATTGAAAACAGATAATGTTTCTTACAACTGACTGGTTAATGAAAATCCAGAGAATGAACAATGAAATCTATGAATCATGTATGTTTTTGTTTATATTTTTACAGTGAAGATGATGATGTCTTGTAAATTTAACAAAGATAATATGTTTAAGTGTTGACAACAAACTCTGGTTGAGTTTGGAATCCTAATAGAAAACACTAATTGTAATCCTAATAGAAAACACTAACTATACAAAAAAAAAAAAAAAACTCATACATAATATTTAACCATTTTCAAAGAATTGTCCCATACTCTATTTGATTTTCATCAGTTAAGACAAGAACATATATAATCATTCCCATTTAACAGATCTTTTAAAAAGGCACAAAGAAGCTAAACACCATGTCTGACTAAAGATCTAACACTAAATCATAACACATTAAGAATTAGAGCCCTGGGCTCAATCTTAAGATTGTAACTGTTGAACTCTTGAGTATATAATTCAAATTGATTTATACACACACACTTGTTATTTCCTTCATGCATGAGCACCACTATCACATTATACGAGATTTTTATTCATTCATTTCTTCAGCAATTAATTCATTAATTCATTTATTAATTCATCTACCATGCCCCAGACACTATGGCAGGTCCTGAGAGGATGAAGGAATATGGAGCTATGCAATGAAGATAAATAGTAAGACACAGTCCTTATTATCAAGAGCTCATAGAAGTCCAATTAGAGCTTTATTTGGTGTTTTAAAAATTCCCTAATAAAGACATTAGGCAGTATTCTTTAAGTTTGACTAATTCACGTGTGTCTAATACATGTATCTGTATGTATGACCTCAGTACTATATTCTTGGCACGTTTATCTAAATAAAAACACTTCTCAGAGTATTCATGTTTGCTTTTAGGCAATCTGCCTTCTTTCAATTTATTACTGTGACCAAAGGCATTTAAAAGTTCACACCACTCATATTCCACTGAAGGAAGAATGTTGCTATTCAACATTTGAAGCTTCCCCTATACTATGATAACCAAAATGTCACAATGATGGAAAGGTCTCCTTCTATATGTGGACAGCGAAAGTAAATACAGTGATAAGTTGTCTTGGCTCTGACCTTTCACTCTGCTTTCCTCCCAACTCTTGTCATAAGAGTGAAATAGGGTATCAGTTTCTGTGAGTAGCAAACAATTACCCTTGGAAGAGAAACACATCACATTTTTAATTCTTCTCTAAACAGAAATAAAATCTATAGTTTTGGAGGAAGAGCCTTGAAGACAGTCTCTTTATTTTGAGGTTGCGTTTTCTGGTCTGTTCAAAAATTATGTTTTAGAATAGTTTTCTGTATGCTGTTCTAGAACAGAGGTTGGCAAATTACAGCCCATGGGCCAAATCCGGCCTTCCACCTGTTTTGGTAAATGAAGCGTTAGTAGAACACTCTCCCACCCATTCATTTCGGTCTAGTCTAGGGCTACTTTGAGCTACAATGGCCAAATGGAGTAGTTGTAACAGAAACCATATGACCCACAAAGCCTGAAATATTTACTATCTGACTCTTTACAGAGAAAAGTTTGCTGATTCCTGTTCCAGAATATAGTCTATAATAAAAAAAGGAAAAGGAAAACACGAAAGTGGCTGGATGGAAAGTGACACCTGCTAGTGGCAGAGACAGCTCAACTAGTCAACAAAGGACGTTTAATTTTAATCTCCTAACTCTTGGTTTACTCTGACTCTCAAAACCAAAAATGTGCAGCTTTGTGTAGCCAATATTACAGCGATATACACAAACTAGCTGATTAAAAAAATGACACAAAATTGAGACTAAAACTCTGCAAATTTATGTGCTTTGAGAAATTTCAAGGCATTTACTTAGATCAGGGTGATGATGTATAACATGGAGAATTTTTTGCACCTGTCTAAAAAATATAACTGAAAAAGTCAAAACAAATCATAGTGTGGATACTAAAGTGCTTGTAAAAAAAATTTTCACTTGGCTATAGCAGTGATTTAAAAAAAAAATCTCTGTAAAAGGGAGGGGGGAAGTAAATGGTATGCATAAATTAGATTATTTAAGACCAGATACAAGCATGGCATGTAAAATGCACACAGCCTTTTATACAAATATATGTAGTTAGGAATACACTCAGGAGATGAAAAGCATTCACTTTAAGTTAATATCACTTCAATTTCAGGTAATAAATGGATCGCAATGACCTCAATTAGTGCTCAGTTAAATTCTAGAAGCAAAGGGGAAGGCTTGAGTATAAATAAAGACAATGGTGTCACATGCTTTGTGAATCCATCTTCCAAGACACACAGAAGCAGAAGGCACTTTCAGCTGCATCTGAGGCTCTCAAAGATTCTTTCTAGTACATTTACCTCTTCCAAGCCCTCCCCACCCCCACTGTGTACATACACCACTCACACATACACACACCAATATCCATTACTAAAGGGCCTAATCTCAGCCATCAGCAGAGTGCCTTTATGGGGCCATTAAACCATTTCTCTTGTTTACAGTGCCTGAAGAAAGATGTGAATTATGTCTGTGACAAAACAAGCGATAACATTTCTAAACTGCTATCAAAATGCAAACTGAAACACATTTAAGAACAGGGACCCTGATTCGAGTTTTCATGATTTTCTGTTATTTGCAGCATCTGGAAATACATTCACCTATAATATTTCCGAGACAGGAATTTAGACCATAGCACAGCAAGGTGATATGTATTTTTTTCCTAAATAATATTCTTTAAGGAGAGCAGCCATTAAAAAAAAAATGCCACCAAGTTTTAAAGGAGTATTGTCAGTCTGCAGAGATCAGATACCCAGTTTGCCCCTGGTAGTTATTTTGGCAACACAGGGGAAAAGTAATGTGAACTTTCATCCCTTTTTAGGAAAATCAGGGTTTTTAAATTGAAGCAGACATTAGATATGATTAAGTTTTCAGGATTGAGCCAGTGTTTGTTTTAGCTTCGGAGACCTTTGTACTAAAGGAATCACAATTGGGAGCCCAATGTGCAAAACAGGTAAGAGTGGAGCTACCTTTATGAGGGAAGGCAAGCAGTCATCAATATGCCCCCACCTTGCTTCCTGAAGTAGATCCTTAGCACATGCAAGGATCTTCCTGGGCCGTTCAAAAATCAGTGCCGAGTCTCAGAACTCATTTCACAGAACGGAGCATCAAACTTTTGTGAGTGTGTGTATGTGTGTGTGTGTGTGTGTGTGTGAGAGAGAGAGAGAGATCCCAAACTCCTACCAGTAAAAGTAACTTCACACTCTCTTGCAGGGATCCCTGAGTAGTCTTGACAGGGTATACCTAAATGAAGGAGATACAGTTTGAAAAAGCCCCGGAAGTGATCAGGTGTCTACAGACTTGGAAACTAGTGCTGAGGACAGACTGGCGGCCTTCGGATGAATGCTGCAGACTCATAAGGCAGCTGTTTCTCAAAAGCAGACTTAAAAATTCAACTATCTCTACACTGGGGAATACCATAACATCTTAATAGAAGAGAATGGGTAAGTATTCCGGATTGGGGTCCATCTTTCATCTTTTCAAAAAGTAGTGGGGATACCAAGATGTGGCCAACTCTCACTTTCAGAAGGTCACTTTCCCCAGCCCTGACGATCTAAATCAGTGGTTGCCAACATTTCTTTGTTTTAGAGTGGTTGCAAATAACTTCAATTAACTGTGATCATTTAAAAATCAGCTTCAAAATCTTATGGTTTAAAAATCCAAACTGCTGGCTTCTCTAGGAACACACATACACACACACACACACACGCAATATTGAGCAATACTGGGTCCAATTTCCTGCTTTAAAAACAGGTCAGGAGTTGGCTGAACCACTCTCAGCTGCCCCTTTGGCCAGGACCTATGCTTTCCTATATGCCACAGTCCCCACAGTCCCCACAGTCCCCACCACTCCATTCCCCATACTACTTGGGCTAAGTTCACTTCACTCACTTATCAGCCTGCCTACCCCCTATTTAACACATAGATAGGAAATCATCATGTTTACAAGTAAATGTGCATGTGCATGTTATCTCTCTCACACACACATACACATCATCTCTAATTAGCAAAAATAAATATTATAAAACTTATGTTACACTCATGAGTTAAATATTCAAGTACCTACTCACGGGCAATAAGACATAGAGGCAAAGCTAGCAGGCACTTAAATCTGCCTAGTTCCAAATCTTGCCACTGCCACTTATTAACTATAAGACTGGGCAATCCACTTAACCTCTCTGTACTTCAGTTTTCTCATCTATAAAATGGGATAATAACAGCACCTGCCTCATAGAGTTTCTGATAGGACTAAGGGAGCCACTACGTATAAAGTGTATATTGAGTCCTTAATGATGTTAGTTGTTGGTGTTATTATTCAAACCCAGAATTATCAAGTGTTACAGCCAAAAGAGAACATGTAGATGACCCAGCCACATAAAAGCTGACTGGTTACGAACATGGAGACTAAATCTTGGCTTTGCTACTTACTTACTAACTGAAGGACTTCTGGTGAGCTAGGTAACCTTTGTGTTACTCAGTTTCCCCTTTTGTAATATCAAATATTGTAATACCAAAATCATTATAATTTCAAATATTGTAATGTCACAAATCCCACAGAACTTCCTCATGGGATCTGTGTAAGAATTTAATGAGGTAACACATATGAGAACTTAATAGTACCTGACATGTGGCAAGTACACAGTAAATGTTTGTTACTACTAGTATTAGTCCAACCACTTCCTTATACAGAAGACAAACAGACTCAAGGATGTATACTGACTTGTAGAAACAGAGCTTCAAGCCATCAGATGTTACTTTACTACTTTTTCTATTTAATCTTGTTTCCAATTTCTCTATCAGTCAACTACACACTAAGAGCAAAATAAATAAATAAATAAATAAATAAATAAACATGGAAAAAGTCAATTAGGACAAGGTATCCTGACAGAAGGAAAAAGCAAAAGGTGTGGCCTGGTAGAAAGAACACTGGATTAGGAGTCGAGTAATCTCTACCCAGTTCCTACCCCAGCTAGCTGCATAATCATGGACTAACTGTGCAACCTCCCTGGGCTTCTATTCCTAATCTGCAAACTGAAGCCATTAGGCCAAGTCATTTTTTTATAGCTCTAAAATGTAATGCGTGTGTGTAAGTGCCTGCTTACTTACTGATGTACGAGAGAAGAGGAAAATGGCAAAGGTCTGATACAAGAATTCCAAGGGCATAACATTCTAAAGCCATTTACTAATAAGGGCACAGAGCTCTACAAGCCTCAATAATAATTGAGGGCATTTGCTGCATTTTAGCAAAGGGTGGCAACCAACGTTCATAATGGCAACCCTTAATCACCACAAAAAAGCAAAATTGGGTATAAGTACTATATTTAAGAAGGGAGGGAGGGTACATAATGCACGTTAGAAAGAGGTACATGCAATACGGTTATTTTAAAACACTTGATGATTTAAAATTTGACTACAGGGACCTCCCACTTTTCAGTAGGAAATGTGGGAAAGTAAGATGTTATTATATTAATAAAGAAAAGGCAGAATTCGAAGACAAAGTTAGATTCCTAATTTTAAAAGGATCACAAGCATCATTAATTGCAAAATAAAGAGACCAAATGCAGAATATGTTGATTCATTCCTCCAAATTTTAAAGCCCAAACTTAATATAATGGTACTTCAGCAGTAGTGGTACTAAATGATCCTCATCTTCACAGTCTAATTGCCAGGAGAAAGTGCCCTGGGAGGAAACTGGTTCTTCCATCTGGAAAAAGGATAAGAACAGGGAAAGGAAGGCCTAATGTATGAACAATCCAAATCTAATCAGTTTTGCATTTTGCATTGGCTTCAAATCAGATCTTCCTACCCCTACTGGTCCAGTAGATGGAAAGCAGCACGACACTATTTTTTTGGAAACAAATTCTGTACAGGGAGCCCAAACATACAGTACTTCATATCCAACTGGCAGGAATAAAACCTGAACAAGCTGCAGCTATTTGAGAAACAGATCTAATAAATTGAAATGAAGTGCCTGAATCAAGATACCCATCCAAATCCACACCTCTCAAAATTTGCTATACTTAATAAATTACCTAATTATGACCTTTATGAATATTGAAAACACCTCTCCTACAGAAATTGTCCCACTTTGCTGTAATAGGGACACTCTTTAAGCCCTGCAAAGTTCCAAAAATAAAAATCTCTTCTCTGCCTAGTAATTCTGTAATTTTTTTCAAATAATGGACAATACCTATTTAGAAGAGACTGGGAAGTATTTGTTATTATTTGTAGCTGAGTAGGGGCTGGAAGATCCCAGCACTTCCGGGTGTTTCTCAGGCCAGGATGAAGTACTGAGGAATGCTACGGCAGATGGGCCTGCAGGATGTGCAGACACCAGAGGTGCTTTGTCCTGGCTACTGAGTGACTATGAAGACAGGTTCTTCCCATAAGAACATGTAAAAAAAAAAAAAAAAGATAAAAAAAAAGGTGGGCTTCCTTCTACCGTGCATCCCCCACACCTCCACCAGGATGCCAGAACAAATTCCACAGTGCTATCCTCTGTAGGCAATCTGTATAGATGTCTAACAATAGTTTAGAACAAAGTGGTAAATATATTCCTTGAAATCCAGTGCTACAAAAAAGAAAGCAGATCATAAACAACAGACGATAGTGGATGAAGATGTAGCATCTAAAGATAACCTATTCAGAAGTAAATGATAAATATGATCTTTAATTTTCCTTTTTTATTAAATCACAAACACAGGAGCTCCACCTTAAGATTTTACGTTAGTTTTTTTATCAATGCACCATAGTAACATACAAAACAAAATTAATATTGCATTGCCATAGAAGACTACCAAATACTAATATGCCTGTCATCACTTTGAAATAATAATTACTAAAAAGGCATTTCTAAGATTTGTAAGTGTTACTCACTAAGAACAAGTAGTCAAATAAATATGTTAACACGAAATAAAAAAAAATCATTTTCTCCAGCAGTATTTTAAAGGCAATAAAATAAGTAATCAGTGATGCAGATACTTGCTTAAATGAATTTATTACTGTGGTCTTCAGAACCAGAGCAGTATAATTCTAAATTTAGAATTCATCTCACATGGATTAGCATGATCTAAACAATTCTTCAAATAAGCCCAGAGGTAAGAGCAATGGTACATGGCTTACAAAGTGGAGAAGGCCAACAACAAGACAACTAAAACTCCACATCTATACACCACACTCATGAATCTAGGGAAATACTATTATTGTTCCATTCTTCAAATGTGCATTACCTGTTTAATATTTAGCTCCTGGAAAGGATTTTCAATCTCAGTTTGGTGATCCTATATTGCTTGAAAAATTTTATTCTCTTTTGAGTTATCGAATCCTCACTTTTGATATATCATTTCACATACTTTTCTTCCAGTCTGTATGTAAAAAGGGTCTGTAGTTTGAATGGTCTTAAATTGACTATTTTAGCACCAAAATGACATGCTGGATAAGTAGGAAACAACCCTCAATGGTTGAAGTACACCTGCAGCATTCTTATGTCACCCTACTGAAGACATGATTGAGATCAATTCAGACATCACTAGTCACTTGGCTCCTTGTTCAAAACAACCCCATTGGTAGACAATCAAAGCTGAAAATATGTTCTGAATACCAGAGCTAGGAAAGTTTGCCCAAAAAAAGAAAGCCAGCTGGCTAGGGCCAAAAAAAGTACCTTTCAGTAAATGCCAATAAAACTTTACAGGCTGCCAAAATAACAAAGATAGAGTAATTACAAAGGAAACTTCACAATTTTCCTGACAATAAACACCTTCTTAAAATGAAATTTTCTGTCACCTGGTCTCAATTGTTACAGCTGTTAATACTGGCTGGGGTAAATCTTGCAAAAACATTTTATTTGAACCAACTACTAATTTGGCACAACATTTTTATAATTTTTACCCCAAAATAAATTTGAAAAATGTTCTTTAAAAATCTCTTCTGATATTTAATTCAATGTATATTGAAGGAGTTTCCATGAGGAACTGCCACTCTTACAGAAAAGCTTCTACCCAAAGTATTTCACCCAACTTGAAAATTTTTCATTTAACTGTATAAGATTAAGAATTCCCCCTCAAAAAAAAGGGAGATGTATGACATACAAAAGTAAAGACTGTGATTGGGCAGGACCACTTTTTTTTAAAGCAGTCAAGTCCTTTTTTAATTTCTTAACAATAAAATAAATATTAACTTAAAAACATTTACAGCACAAGAGCTACATGAGAATAATGAACTCTAAGAGTCTCTGCTGACGCAAACCCAGCCATTGCCAATAAAACAAGAAGCAAACAAGCCAAACGCTGACAAGGAAAGCCAAGCAAGAAAGCCTTGGATAGACTTAACCGTGGCCATGAAATACACAGAGAGGAGACACTGTGTAAGACACCTATGTAAGAAACTAATTTGAATACCTCTTTAAATACTTTGCAAGTATTGTAGGAACTAAATGTATTGGATCAGTGAATGCACAGATCACATTTCCATACCTAGAGGATATACTCCCAAGAAAATTATTATTGGAATGAAGAATTTTTGAATTATATTAGCATATTCTGAGTAATTTCTGTGATTTCTTAACACACTCATTTTTTTCTACAAGAACACATCTCTAATTTTTCATCAGGATCCATTTGGGAGTTCTGAATCACAAATGAACCAAGCCAAATTACAGTATTTCATAAGGAGTTTAAGAGATTACTCTTGTCCACCTGCACAGTCTTTAAAATGAACAGTTACTGAGAAGTGCTGTAATCATAGATATGCAGCTTGTTAAATCTGATTTCAATACCAATACCCCGCATGTAGTTTATATTAAGTCATATTTATACAAAGTTACAATTACATTTGACTTAGTTGATATGATCTACTGATAAAGAAATATTACAATAGCTGAAAATATAAAATCAAGTATTATACAACTATTCATTAATTACATACACTTGTAACCTAAGAAATGTTCTTAATTTTCACCCTATTTATAATAATCCAGAAGGGCTTCTTAAATGTTCGTTAAATTCTTGTTACACTTTATAGAGTTGTTGATATAACCTCCCAGCTGCTAGTTCAAAGGATTTTTGTTTCTTTTTTATCGGCTCTAGAGTCTCCCTATTACACTATTCCAGGAGTGTACCCTTAAGGCTATATTACAGGAGAGAACTCCATATAATAAGATCATTTCCATCCTTCAGGAACCAAGCCTTGTCTGATGGGAACCAAGATAGTTCACCTGTTACTAAATTTGCCTCCATAGCAATAGTGTCATGGCAACATTCCAATGTATATTTTTTACTTTGACTTGCTAACTGCAAATAAGGGGAAATTAGATTACTACATTAAGCATAAAATGTAGCGCATAACTAGGTAGCGGTGGTGTACAGGTGTTATTGGAAATAGAAAATCTCAGCATGGAAGCAATAATACTTGAACATTACAAATCTTTTTACTTCTATCTTGGGCAGAGCATTTTGTAGTAACATCAAAATACATATCAAATCATACTAATCCTTGCACAATGCAAGTCTTTATGTTATACGTAATATACAGTATACAGAGGCACTACATAGGAAATAAACTCTGCATTTGATTTTATTGTCACATAAATTTCATTTAAGTAAATATCAGTTACTAATTTCTGTGGATTAATAAAATTTTTAAAAGACTCCAAGGAAAATTGCAAAATGTCAAAAAAATTAAGATGTGATTATTAAGGTGGATCTCTATTATTAAATGAGGAGGTATATCCAAATACTCAAGTGTTCTAATGTTTAACTGCGTTTTTTAAAAACATCAAACTATATTTACTGCTACGTAAACTTAACGCACCTATTTATTTATTTATTTTATTTTTATTTTTATTTTTTTTGAGACGGAGTCTCGCTCTGTCGCCCAGGCTGGAGTGCAGTGGCGCGATCTCTGCTCACTGCAAGCTCCGCCTCCCAGGTTCACGCCATTCTCCTGCCTCAGCTTCCCCAGTAGCTGGGACTACAGGCGGCCGCCACCATGCCCGGCTAATTTTTTGTATTTTTTAGTAGAGACGGGGTTTCACCGTATTAGCCAGGATGGTCTCAATCTCCTGACCTCATGATTTGCCCACCTCGGCCTCCCAAAGTGCTGGGATTACAGGCTTGAGCCACTGCGCCCGGCCTAAGGCACCTATTTAAATGTAACCTTCTGAGATGCTTAGATGGTGGCATCAAGCCCATTTGAATGAACAGGTATTACAATGTTTGCTCTAGATCACAGATCAACTATAGGGATAATCATTTTTCTACAACTTGGTGATCAAAGAGGACGGTAAACAATGACAACAAACAGCATTTGTTGTCTACCAACACAATACAATGGTGGAAACTTGCATATGGAATGAATTTTTTAATATTTCTGTCTTATTTTATTTTCTGCATTATAATCTGGTTCTTTAGAACAATGAGCTCTGCCAAAGCGTCTGCTGTAACTCCAGGTGTTAAAGTGCATCAAATACTGTAGCCAGCTGATATATTCAGCAGCTTATATTAGCACTTAAACACACAAAGAAGATTTATACAGCACTCCTTTGTAATTGATAGTTCCAAAAAACTAGAAAAGTATGAAGATGAAAGAGCGCTCTGCTCTCCTTCCAAGTGTGCAAATAGAAAAGATGAACTTTGGAGAAACACATGGATACCACCTGCAAAACAATCCTGTGATCACAACCATGATAGGCCTGGTTTGCATTCTCTTCCTCACCCCTTTGAAGTAAATAGAAGCTTTGTAAATTGAGGGTGTGCATAGGGATAAAAGTTAAGTCAGATAAAGCCTGATTCTCCTCTTACCATACAAGGCATACATAAATTCTTAGCCAGTGACTATTTCTTTGAATTACTACGTTTGATTTCACTGACATAAAATTTCTGGTATATATGCATTATTTAGCATGTATTTGTTTTAAATATGGTTAACTAGAAGTGTGCCTATATGCTAAAATCCATTTACAAAAATACATTATACCCTTTGCTTTTTTCTTTCCACTTTCTCCTCCCAATAACACAACATTTTCATCCTCAGAAATTTCCAGGTTGGCCCATTTGTTGTTGTTCAGATAAACCTTGAATACATCTGACTTTTGCTAACCCACAAAATGACCTATCAAACTTCATTCCCATTACTATCCAGTGTGTATGTCTATATTCAAACACTGCTACCATTCTCTCTGATAGACACAGCAATTAATACCTGGTCTTGTCCCAACTTAATAGGCCCTGCCCTCATCACTGGGTAAATCATACAAATCTTGAGAAGCCCAGTTGATATGTGGTAAGCACAGATATATTAAAAATTAGGTGCCAAGGAAGATCATTTCATTTCTGTCACTACTTGGGTACTGTTTGTTACTTTGGGCAAACTGTTTTGCTCCCGACAATCTTAGTTTTGGCACACAGCTCTCTCTACGAGACAGTGCAGCATCATGGTTAAGACTATAAACTTTGGAGCCAGATCTACAACTTGGCTGCTGTGTGACACAGGACAATCCACCTAACTACTCTGTGCCTCGATTTTCTCACCAAAAGAAGGAGATAATAATAGTTTCTACTAAATATGGATGTTACGAAGATTGGCTGCATTAAGATATTTATAAAGTGTTTAGAAGAGGAACTAGCACATAGTGAGCATTACACAAGTATTAGCTATTATTATCAAACAAATACAGAGATATTGGGTGAATAATCTCTAGGTTCCTGTCATTTCTAGTATTTCATTGAGTAGATTTCTCATTCTATTGTAGGTCAGGCTTCATTTTCTTCATGAGGTCTTTCTCAAGTACTCCAATCTGTGTTGATCTTACTTAAAAAAAAAAAACAACAAAAAAAAAACTATAGAATTTAGTGTCTGTAAGGACTACTCATTTAATTTGTAGTCAGGTAGTATTTTTTAATTGTTAATACAATAATAGTAATAATATTAATAATTATGAATGCTCTATTTTATCCTCCTTACACATCTATAGTATCCTCACTCTTCAAAGCCCCTTTGAAAGATGAGGAAATGGAAGTACTAAGAGATTAATTGACATACCAAGGTTACCTGGCTATCAATAGGAACTGGTAGATGGGGCACTGAGCCTAACTAGTAGGACTCCAAAGCCTGCACTCTTAGGTGCTATTTTAACTTCCCACTCTACTGTACCTTAACTAGTCCCAGCATATGCTTCCCCTTCTTCCACACTTCACAGTATGCTTTTAGAAGGCAGGAATCATGTTTTTTTAAATATTTTTATGCATAAGAATTATATCCCATATAAATAGATACTTAAGTACCTATCTATCTTTATCCTGGCATTATAACTATGCAAGTAATTCATATAATGTCTAAAATGGAATGAGTCTCAAAATGATTGCTTAAAAATGGTTTGTTCTGGCCAGGCACAGTGGCTCACACCTGTAATCCCAGCACTTTGCAAGGCCGAGGCAGGTGGATCATTTGAGGTCAGGAGTTCAAGACCAGCCTGGCCTACATGGTGAAACCCCGTCTCTACTAAAAATACAGAAAGTAGCCAGAGTGGTGGCACATGCCTGTAATCCCACCTACTCGGGAGGCTGAGGCAGGAGAATGGCTGGAACCTGGGAGGCAGAGGTTGCAGTGAGCCAAGATAACACCACTGCCCTCCAGCCTGGGCAACAGAGTGAGACTCTGTCTCAAAAAAAAAAAAAAAGATTTATTCTCTGGAAACTTTTTTTTTTTTTAATTGCGAGCCATACATAGATTATTTATCTTTCTTAAGTTAAATACTTAGAGTACTGCACATAGACAACCTACCACATAAAATAAAGAGGAGGCTCTTTCACAGATCTGTAATGTATTTGCTGCTACATCTAAAGTATTTCTTCTTTTTGAGTTGTTAGTGGAGGACAATGGAAAGGAAGATGGTGTTCACCTCTTAGAGAAAAATCTATAATGAATAATTACATCTGTCTAGGGGAGATATGCTACCAGTATGTGGCAGCAGTAATGACATCACAAACCAACTCTTTCATGGCTAAATTAATCAAATGCAATCATCTTAAATTCTTTTAACTAGATTATCAACATTGCTATTCTGAATCTTCATTACTGTTACTGTAGCTTATAAAGTCCTCTGCCCTCAAAACAGTACATAAATTAAGTACATATTGATACTGCCTGACTTCTACAGAGTTACTGAGTTATTCAATACTCATCTATGTGCCAAATTCTTCAGACAAGATACCTCATTTAATCATTACATTCACCCATTTATTTTCCCCTTTTACTTACAAAGCTTAAAGAAGTTAATTAGTTCAAAATCACAAAAATGGCAAATTATAAAACTTAGATTTAAACCTAGATTTAAACCTACTCCAATCTATAAATCTATAAAATTTATAAATCTATAAATTTATAAATCTATAAAATTTATAAATTTATAAAATCTATAAAATTTATAAATTCATAAAATTTATAAATCTATAAAACTTAGATTTAAACCTACTCCAAAGCTCACATGTTGCCATGTGAGCTTATAGCTACTTTAAGATTTTACCACAGTGCCAAATTCTCTGATGCTAGTAATTCTTTTTGGAGAGAGAAAAACTAGAACCTATTTTTCTTATATTTAGCATGCAGAATCCAATTGATGAAACTCAAATTCTAATTTGTTTTGTTGTTGTTATTGATTTTCCTTGGGAGCTGAAAATATAAGAATCTGTTATCATATGCTGGGAGTGGTGGCTAATGCCTACAATGCCAACACTTTGTGAGGAAGGATCACTTGGTTCCACAAGTTCAAGACCGCTGGGCAACACAGCAATACCTCCTTTCTACAAATAATAATAATAATTAAAAAATAGCTGGGCATGGTAGCGCACACTGGTAGTCCCAGCTACTCAAGAGGCTGAGTTGGGAGGATCGCTTGAGTGTGGGTGGTTGAGGCTGCAGTGAGCCATGATTGCCCTACTGCACTCCAGCCTGGAAAACAGAGCAAGACCTCATCTCAAAAAAAAAAAAAAAAAGAAAAAGAAAAAGGATCTGTTACTATATAAGAATGATTGCACTAATATTTGTGAAATACTTTGGGTCAAACACATCTGGTCCTGTAGAAGCCCAGCCATAGCCTAATAATTGATTGATTGGAAAAGTAGCTATTTTATAAGGTGATCTTTGGTCATTTACAATTTAAGCAGCCCATTAATTTTAAATGGGCTTCAAGAGGACCATTTTAAAGCTGAATATCACTTCATTGCAAATAGTGTTACAGCAAGGGTCCTGTGGATTCATTTTTATTATTTAAATAGCAATGATCATAAAATTAGCACCCTTCTAATGTAGTTCTCATCTTGATTATTGCTATTTAACTAGTGAAATTTTTTCTTCAGGCTGAGTGAACACTATAATTATTACTGCTTTACATTGTAAAGGTTGCATCTTAATTGAAAAATCAACACTTTTTTTTCCTTTTCAATGAGTACATCAACTTTGAAAAAAAAAAAAAACATTGAGGATAGAAGCAATTTTGTTAGACCCACAAATTAGGGTGTCCTTGATTGACTAGAATTCATAACCCATAATCTTACACATAAGATGCTAACTGATCCTATAGTAGGGTCTGTATTACAAGTATCAGAATGTTTCCAGTGCAACACTTTTTGTTTTTGAATTCCTATGGTCAAAGTAGATTTGAACAAACAACACTTCTGAGTTTCTTCTGACAATATCATTACAGATATGCACTGAACTACTTAGTGTGATCAACAGCAAAAGGTCAAGTTGTTACAACTATTTACAGTATGTGTAGATATAGTAGATAAAGTCCACATGTTGGTAGGTGTAGACATTATTTATGAGTATGCAGAAAAACACTAAAAGGTAAGTTGATCAGAAATGAATGCACGTGTGATATATTATGAATGTTATGTTTTGTGTATTTCATATATCTATAGATTTTTGTATATACAGAATAAAAGCTTATATAGTATGTTCCATGTGCCAAATATATTACTTAGATATTTCACATAAACATATACAATGTTACACACATGTGTGTGTGCGTGTGTGTGTGTTTGTGTGTGTATATATATATGTATATATATATATACTCATTTAGTCACCCTAGGGAAGATAATATTTATCTCATTTTTATGCAAGAGGGAACTGAGGCACAATAATCTTAAGTTGCTTGTACAAGGTCACACACCTAGTAAATAGAGATTTGAACTCAAGAGTCCTAGGTCCAATGTCCTACTCTTATACAGTACAATGTACTCAGTCCCATAGATAAATCTCATCACGTTTATATAATATGGCTTTAGTGTCTTCAACATCAACACTATCAGTAGCATGAAATAATATAAAAAAGTAGTATCAGACAAAATGCAGAATGTGATATTCAATTAATTTCAGCACATTAGCAAATGTTCCTGGCCTAATTATGTGTTGCCAAACAGAGTCCAAATCAAAATTTTAAAATTGTCTTTTGAGAGCATCATTATTTTGTTAAGCAAACATTCAGGATTCCTGAAGCTGAAGACCTATGTATACATAGAACTTAACCACATTTCTACAATCCAAAGCACAAGCATAAAGATTTTCATAGACAAACAGGGAACTTCAGGGATTGTCTACTCCACCCTTGCTTTCCATATATGTATTAGTTTGTGCATTATGTTATAAATTAGAATAATTCCATGAAGAATAAAAATCATTTTTGATAAATTTTCCATTTTTCTTTTATTGTATTACACAAGCATACAAATATATGTATGTATACACGGATGTGGCAAAAACACTTATTTTACGTCTTTAATTCACTTGTATAGTCATGGCAAATCAATGAATAACAACTTTGTACATTTTACTGGAATGCATACACGGGAAAATGTTACAAGGTGAGTTTTGGTTCTGCCATTCAACACCTATGAATGTAGTTCCTTATATAGGAACCACATTAAACCTGTATGAGCTTTGTCTACTCTGTCTATATCCCAAGGACATTGTGAGAATCAAATGAGATACAGGATGTGAAAATGGCCTATGAAATCTAAAATGCTGAACAAACATAAATGATTAGTATTATTGCTAGTATTGTATTCATCTTTCAGTTCACAGCACCTAGCACAAGCCTGGCACTATGAATATTTGTGAACATAACTTATTTTTCATTATGAAAAAAGCTATGGTAAGAATTTAACCAACCGGACAAGCTGCGTGTTACCAAAATAAAGATGCCAAATCTAAAGAGTCTAAAACTGCTATTCCCTTAACTATTATAAATAATATGAAAATAAGAGCATATTTTCCAATTTTGTAATCACAAAATTCATGTGTGTTTTACTATATTCACAACTATTGAAATTTTGCATTAAGGTTTTTGAAAACATTTTAATACCAATCTTGGCAAAAAAAAAAAAATGGAATGCACACACACACCTATACGTATATATAGAGAGAGAAGTTTACTGATGACTTCTCATTTTCTTAGAATTTAACAAAAATTCTAAGAAAAGAATGTTATATTTTACATAAAATTCAGATGTTTGTATATATTAGCCTGCTTATATGCACATCACGCACACATAAATTCATATGACCATCTCTACATAAGACCTATAAATAAAAGGATAGGTCTATATATTCCATAAGCACATTATCCGAACTTCAGAAATTGCTGTGTAAAAGCCAAAAGCCTAAATTTCCACTTTGATCAATGGGACAGCTTTATCACAGAATGGGATGACTGACGTTTATTGATTAGCTGATAACTTTCTAATGCGAAAGCTTTTAATCTGCAATAAAACTATGAATGAAAATAGAGCTTTCACAAAGGAAAACAGGGACTGATTTTCCTGAAAGAATACAAGAACATGGAGATTTCAGATGGCAAAAACATCCAGAGAAACATAGCAATGACATCCAGCTATTTGGCTTTCCCTGCAGACCCGTGAGTTGAGACAACTGCATCACCTGACATTCTGGCCCCAGTGCCAAGGACTAGGGAATCAAATCAAATCAACATAATAAGGCTGTTGTGTTCATGAGGATGGAGAAAAACAACCCCAAACAGCAGTAAAAGTTCACTTCACAGCAGGACCACCATTTCAAAGGAAAAGCTAACACTACTGAGAGGTTTGCTTCAATACTACCCATACATCTTGATAGGGATGAGCCATTTTTAACCACGTTGGGTGGCCTTAATAGTATTTGACAGAACTTTTGCTGGTAACTCTGCAGGTGGAAATAATTCTAAGAAAAACATCTTACGGTTTAGGACTAAATTCAGTGTTGAAAAGTTCTGGGGGATAAATGGAGAAAGGGGGGCATATATTTCTAATCAAAATTTATCCAGAATTTTGTATTGGTTTATAGATCATGATCATACTTAATGTGAAAAATCGACATAATATGAAGCTAAGAATTATGCATAGATACATTAACATTGATAAAGGAGACAAAACCTGGCATAAAAATATTGAATTGAATTCATTCCTTCATCCAACAAATATACATTTGTGCTAGTGATGTAGCAGAATTTAAAAATACCCTTTTGAATAACAAAATGGGTGAGAAAAGTATCTTATTCCAGTGTCACAAATAGTGAATCTGATAAAGAAAAAAATCACTAATGAGTGAAAGTATCCAGGTTCATATTTTTTCTTATTTGCTATTTTCCCAAGACACAGCTAAGGGTGTACAATCTTTCTTTTAAAATCATAAAGAGCCTGATAATCCTTTTGGATTTCAGTTTTTCATCTTTAAATTAAAGGTGTTGATACCATTAATCTTTATCGTCTCAAGCTGCAGCTTTGAAATTTCTATGAATATTTACTACTATAATGGGAATTCCATGAACACTAGTGATACTCCTATGACTACTACTAAAACCACCGCCACTGCTGCTGCTACTACCACTGCCTCCATTCCCATCGGCTGTTCTCCTCCAGTGAGAAAAACACGCCATGTCTGAAACATTCTGGGGCCAAAACCTGTGCATAAACAACACATAAATACAGTGTTATCATAAACATCCCTCGATTTCTGGTAAATAAGAGAAAATCTTTGAGACAGAGAAGCGCACACACTGCAGCCTAGACAAGGACTGGAATAGTTCCCGAACACCATGTCCTCCCATCTATTTTTCTCACAGCTATTCGCTCAGATGAGTTCACAGAACACCTTTCTTGAGACAAACCTCTATTGGAAGATGCTCTTGGTCTCTCTTCATCTATCATACCTTGATGAGAATAATTTTCAAAAACTATTAGTGAAACACATTCTTTGTTAGCCATGCAGATTTTTTTTTTTTCAGAATAGAAACAGTTTTGAAGCTTGTACGTGTAGTCTGAGTATTGGCTGTCAGGGAGGGAAGATCTGCACAGACTAACCAACCATGAGTTGGGATTCTCAGCTGTGTAATTTCAGTCATCACATGCCTTAGTTATTTGATTATTTTATGCCCTGGGTTTCTCTTCATGTAAAACAGGAACAATATCAAGTTATTTCAGAGTATTTGTCCTAATAGAGATTATTGAGAAATGTGTGGTGAGATAGGAGTATTTAATAATATTTAGTAGAGTGCCCTAATCTGATAACTGAGATTTAGCTCTAATGTTACATAAATGCAAACAGCTTTCCATTAGCCCTCAAAGAAAAATAAAACAGAGGGAAATAAAAGCAGATATTGGCATTCGTTTTCAAACAATTCAAGCCACCTGTGCATGAATACGTTTTTTAAAAAATAAGATTCTAAATACCCAAGAAACTATTCATTCAATTCAGTATTCAATGAATAACTCAAACATGTGAATCATACACATAAACAGGGCATGAACCATCCCCTACAAGCCAATGAAAATAGGATTAAAATTAGGATCTATGTAAAGTGTGTATTGGCACATAGAATTTGTTAATTCTAAGATAATCAAGGGAAAAATAACATCTGATCTGAATCTTAAAGGGCAAATATGATCTCAATGAATAGGACAATACTCTGTAAGTAGTAATAACTAACAGTAGAGTACACCATTTTTTAAAAGTCCAAAGATATTCTTGTTAGTCCCCTATAACATGAATTTTAGCATAGGTCAACAAGGTGTTAACACAGACACTGAGAGCCATCATCCACTAGGGAATCCAGTGGCCTTGCCTTTGGACAGAGTACATTTTGTTAAAATAAGTGTAAAATTAAGTCTGGGTGTGGTGGCTCACACCTGTAATCCCAGCACAGTAGGGGGCCAAGGCGGGAGGATTGCTTGGTCTTAGGAGTTCAAGATCAGCATGGGCAACATGGCAAAACCCCATCTCTACAAAAAAATACAAAAATTAGCTGGGGATGGTGGTGCATGCCTAGGGTCTCAGGCTGAGATGGGAGAGTCATTTGAGCCCAGGAAATCGAGGTCACTTGAGCCCAGGAGATTGAGGCTGCAGTGAGCTGAGATCATGCCTCTGCACTCCAGACTGGGCGACAGAGTGAGACCCTGTCTCAAAAACAGAAACAAAAACAAACAAACAAAAAAACCTAAAATTACATGAAACCTAAGCACATTTTCTTCAATATGTAATAGATCAGAGTCTGAATACACAGTGATTATGCATAGATTTCACATCACTCATATAATTTCACATTACTCAATATGTGATAAATACAACTTCATTTATCAATTATATGCAGTAAGAACATAAGCTCCATGATAGCAGATATTTTTCTGACTTTTTTCACCACTGTATCGCCAGTGACTGGGACAAAGCCTGGCATATAATAGGGACTCAAAACACATTTGTTGAATGAGTAAACATCTAGAGTCTTATCAAAATATGTAACACCTGTACAGACTACAACTGTGTAGCATATGTACCCAATAAATAAATTAATTAAACTAAAATATCACAGGTAAAATAAGAATTGTTGCACTGTTAAGATTTATTATTCATATTTAAAAATCATAAAAATAACGGTAATGGATACGGATCTCATTTGCAAAATATAATCATTCCAATTTTGCAAACATATATGTCAATACAAGATTCTGCTACAATAAAAGATAATTAAAGGGTCCATCACAATTCAAACCTCTACAACAGGACCTAAAAACTAGTCAAAACAGGACAATATAGGCAATAACTTGGAGTAACTATGAAACAAATCTCTGAATAGTTTAATAATGTCACACCTACAGCAAAACAAACCAAAAAAACTTCTTTGCTAAACTCTAGATTTACAAAAGATTCAAAAGGTTACATACAAAACCATTGCACAAAGGTACTTTTCTGATCTTAAAGCTTAATCAGACATTGTATAAACAGTATTTTCAATCTAGCCATTCCTGATATATTGCCAATAATGGAGTTCTAGAGTTAATATTACCCTTAGCTACTGTCAAATGCAAATAGTGCTTTAGATTTAAAAAAAAATAGCATCTAACCAAAATTTTTACCTAGTAAGACACAGCACCAACTCTCATTAGGAAAAAGTTCAATAACAGACAGAAGCAAATATGCATTGTGCATCTTAAATAGACGTTTATCATGATTTAAAAAAAAGAGGAAAAATGATACCAATAAAAACCCATAACAAACACTAAACATACAATTACGATATGAAGGTCCACATGTACTAGTTTAGCTCAGGTTATTTCTTCTTTATATCTTATTTCATGAAACTTACATATTCTATGAGGTGGTAGCCCCCAAATATATTTATTTTCATGACTGCTTTTATTTTAGTTTCAAATACTAATAATTGTTGTGTTTACTTTTTTACATATCAGAATATATAGATGTATGTGTATTTATTAAAAATATGGGGACAAAAAGTATAATATTTGGTTCTGCAAATAATTTTCCACTGACATCCTTTACCTAGATTTTTTCAATAAATATTGTTTGGCTTATATTCCTATCAAGTCCATTCATTGTATAACAAAATAATTATTTAATATGAGGTCAAGTTCAACCAAAGAAGGTATAGATCACTTTCTTCAAAATAACTTGTGACTAATTATAGGAAGGGTAAGTAAAAAATATTTGCTGACATAACTTCCTTTGAGCACATTTCAAAAGTCAATTTCTACAATATATTGTTATATTAAGGACAAAATTAAAGAAGAAAAATAGGAAAGAAAAAGCTAAAGACTTGGGTTAATATGTATATTTTTAGCTTTCAGCTTTGGAAGAGCAATCACCAGTTTTGTGGAGTTTTGAATTTTAGTTTTTGGTTTTCATCTGGGCAGTAAGTCTGCCCTATCTACCTTAACAAGAATAAACTGGTAAAACCAAAAATAGTGAAAAGTATCTACTAGAGCATACTTTACTAAAATCAAGACTAATGTAATTTTCTCACTGTAAGTATACAGAATGTAAGTATTGGCTGCACCTGTCCATTACTTATATTCCGTATACTTACAGTGAGAAAATTATAAGTATAGCAATAAAGGAAAGTACACCTACTTCCTATAAAGGAAAGTGGTCCTTCATAGCAAATTCTACATACATTATTCCACCATGAATTACGTTTTTTTCTAAAACCCACTTTTCAATTCAAGCATGCATTCACCATATTTAGATAGTATCCTTTCTCTTTTCCTTCTGGCACAAAATCATAAAAATCATAATGTGGCTCTGGGCCTGAAAGATTTGTTTCCCTGTCAACTTACAGATAAGTAAATAAAGGTTAAGAGACATACCCAAGGTCTATGATTTAGATTTTATTTCTTTTACTGGACTTGATGGATTCCTGGGAGGGTATCTAAAATAAAAATTCTTGCAAGAGAGCCTACTTGCAAGATGGAGAGTACTTTTCATTGGATTTTCATTTTGATTTAAAAAATGTATTCCTTGTAAAACAATCAAGCACCAAACTAAAATTTTTGCTTTACTGGAAAGGGGGCTGCTGGGCTTTAATTGTGACAGACATAGAACGCATCTGCACCAATGGAAGAGTAGAACATCTAATGACAAGAATTCCTACTAGACACACCTAGAACAGGGTGGGTCATCAATGCCTTGGCTCTCTCTAATCAGCATTGGGAAGTTCCTTCTAAACTAGAATTGGTTCCAGTATAACAGAAATCTACAATCAGCAATGACTTTCTCACAGCTAAAATAGAGAATAATCTTTGGAAGTGGAAAATATATATAATTCTAGCAAAGATGACAAATAAGAATATATTTAAAATATTATTTTTATATAGCCTTCATTTTTTGATTCCCTAGTATATTTTAAAAATAAGATGACAATATATTACTTAAATAATATTTTCCAGAAACTGATTGCCTCTATCACATAACAAATTGTATATGGGTATGAATGGCAAGGTTCATCTTACAACTTAATTGCAAAAGACTGATACTGCTGTCTTTATTTTACAATTAAGTACATGAGAAAATATCTAACCTTGTATTCCACGAAAGGCCTGCATCAGAATCACCTAACAGCTCCTTAGAGATACAGAAGCCTAGTTCTAGGCCTCTAATGTCAAGCTCTCACGGGACAGGAAACAGGAAGCTGCATTTGCACAAGCTTCCCAAATGATTTTTATTCATGCCCAGGTCTGAATAAGATCAATGGACTGAAGTAGAATCAGACAGCTGATTACTGGCATTAAAGTAATTAAAACCTATCCAAAATGTTTTTCTATCTTTGTAGGACAACAGGTAAAATCTAAAACTGATAAAACAAGAAGTTGCAGTACAAGCATATTATTTAGTATGTAGGACAACTAAAAGGCAGTTGCTTCTAGAGAGGACAGTGAGTTGTGGGTTGCAGGAATAGGGAATAATTTTATTTGCACTTTTTCCTACTCTGTAAATACACTGCTTTGACAAAATATTTAAACTGGGCCAGGCGCAGTGGCTCACGCCTGTAATCCCAGCACTTTGGGAGGCCGAGGCAGGAGAATCACGAGGTCAGGAGATGGAGACCATCCTGGCTAATACAGTGAAACCCCGTCTCTACTAAAAATACAAAAAAAAATTAGCCAGGCATGGTGGCGGGCGCCTGTGGTCCCAGCTAGTCGGGAGGCTGAGGCAGAAGAATGGCGTGAATCTGGGAGGCAGATCTTGCAGTGAGCCGAGGTCACGCCACTCCATTCCAGCCTGGGCGACAGAGCGAGACTCCGTCTCAAAACAAACAAACAAACAAACAAAAAAACACAAAGCAACAACTACAAAATGCATACCCAAAAGAAACTCAGAACCATCAAGAGGTAGCTATCGTATAGCTCTCAGGAATACTAACTTGGGCGAGAAGGTATGCAACTAGTCATGCTTGAAATGGATAGTTTGAGTCTATTTGGTAACATGTTTAAATATGCCTCAAAAAAAGTTTTAAATTTTTTTGAAACTGAAAACAAACCAAAAAACTCATGTTCTTAAATCCAAAAAATGCCATTTCTCTTTCAGTGTGTGCTCTCATTTTGGTAAAAGCAGTCAGAAAAACGAAAGAAGACTAAGGTTTTCCTGACCAATCATATCAAAAAAACTTAATCAGGCAAGAAAGTTTTCAAAATTAGTAATGAAAAAATCAACTTTATAAAGTACTCACTGTATGTGATGTAGTAAGGTAACTTAGTAAAGGTAACTTAGTAAAAAGGCAGGAAATTATGAAAACAAACCATAAATGGAATTTTTCTGATCCTGGACAAGTACGTGTTAACATAAACTATTCAGTCAGGCTCTACATAGACCTGACTGACTTCAGTTTTCTAAGGAGCAGATTTGTAACAGTAATCTAAGTACTTCTTTTTTCCACTTCATTGCAAAAAAAAAAAAAAAAAGTCAAATGCTATTCTTTATTTTCTTTATTTTATTTAATTTATTTATTTTTTGAGACAGAATCTTACTGTCACCCAGGCCAGAGCGCAATGGCATGATCTCGATCTCGGCTCACTGCAACCTCTACCTCCCAGGTTCAAGCAATTCTCCTGCCTCAGCCTCCTGAGTAGCTGGGACTACAGGCATGTGACACCATGCCCAGCTAATTTTGTAGTTTTAGTAGAGACGGGGTTTCGCCATGTTAGCCAGGCTAGTCTTGAACTCCTGACCTTAGGTGATCCGCCTGCCTCGGCCTCCCAAAGTGCTGGGACTACAGGCGTGAGCCACTGTGCCCGACCCAGATGCTATTCTTAAAACCAGAAATTCTTAAAGAAACAAAGTGTAGTTATGATTTTCATTTACTTAAAGTGTCATCCATGTAATAATAATAGTGGTTTTAAACAGCTGAGTCCCCACACAAGGGTTTGTCTGGATGATTTTTGTATGGTCCACTAGTATTGTATTACAGATATCTGATAAAGTATAGAAGTTTGCAAAAGATTTACTTTTGTAAATAGTGAAGAGTCAGGGTTATTATTATTTCTTTAATAACATTTTTTCCAACTGACTTGCATTCCAGTGTATTTTACTGAGTGTAAGATAAAGCAGTAGAGTTACAAGGATCTATCCTGTTGGGAATTTTGCATAACCCTGGGACTTATGCACACTCCTGGAAATGCTCTGGAAGAAAATAAAATGTAAATGTGAAAGTCATTATCATGTGAATCACTACAGAGAAAAGATTGAAATGAACTAATGTAACCAAATGGAAACAAACTAGTTATAAAAATAACACATAACTTTGTTACGAAGAACAAAATGAAAGGTGGTAGATTTTTAAAGATGAATGATATAACGGCCAGGCACGGTGGCTCACGCCTGTAATCCCAGCACTTTGGGAAGCTAAGGCGGGTGGATCACTTGAAGTCAGGAGTTTGAGACTAGCCTGGACAACAACAGTGAAACTCCGTCTCTACTAAAAATACAAAAATTATCCGGGCATGGTAGCGCATGCCTGTAATCCCAGCTACCTGGGAGGCTGAGGCAAGAGACACTTGAACCCGGGAGGCAGGAGTTGCAGTGAGCCAAGATCGTGCCACTGCACTCCAGCCTAGATGATACAGCGAGACTCTGTCTCAAAAAGAAAAAAAAAAAAAAAGATATAACTAAATTTAAAATATATGATTTGAGGCTGGGTATGATGGCTCATGCCTGCAATCCTAGCACTTCAGGAGGCCAACTTGAGCAGATCACTTAAGCCCAGGAGTTCAAGTCCAGCCTGGGCAAAATCCCATGTCTCTATAAAATACAAAAATTGGCCGGGCATGGTGGTGCGTGCCTGTAGTCCCAGCTACTTGGGAGGCTGAAGTAGGGTAGACTGCTGAACTAAGGAGGCAGAGTTTGCAGTGAGCCAAAATCATGCCACTGCACTCTAGCCAGGGCAACCAAGTGAGACCCTGTCTCAGAATAAAATAAGATTGAAAACATAACATTATTGAAGTAATTAAATTTAAAGTAAACAATTTAGGAAAATTCTGTTTAAATACAAATGTATATCCACTTCAGAAACATAAGGTTCACCTATGTTTGAAATACTCCTTAATTTGTCCTTTTTGAGAAGATACACTTCTATTTCTTCTGGATTAAAGCACATCCTAACATAATTCTATTTTTTCCAACAGAGTGTCTGAGTTATGAAAAGATTTATTGCTAAGGAATAAACAATTTGTTAAAAGCATGTTATTGTTTCTCTCAGCCTTAATCGATTTCCTGGCATGCACTTGTAGGAACTTGTTTTCACTTGGTTTTTATTTTTATTTTCTGATAGATATAGGGTCTCATTATGTTGCCCAGGCTGGTCTCCAACTCCCAAGCTCAAGCAATTCTCCACTTCAACCTTCCAAAGTGCCGGGATTATAGGCATGAGCCACAATGCCCAGGCTCTGTTTTCACTTATTTTTAATGCCTATACTTGCTTCAAAGTTAGCATCCTTCAAAGGTTAGCAATCTACAGTATACCATCACTGGATTCCACATTTCCAATTAAAACATTTTGTAAACAGCAACAAACAATGCTTAGGGAAATTTTTAGAAAGTTCTCAAGTGTTACGATTTAATTTCATTTTCACAATTTTTGGATGCTCTGATCTCTATTATTCTACATGCATTTAAACATGTTACAGTCAAATGCATATTCTATAATCCAGTATTGAGCAAAATTTTGTTCTTCATTCTCTTAACCTTAATTTACCAAAGGACTAAAGCAGTAAAAGCTAAGGCAGAAGCACCTTATTTTATTGAGGCATGCAAGGAAACCTGATTACTCACATTTTAAAAAATATCCCCATAGAATTTACAGACAGGCCATACAGAGGGGATGGAGTTTCTTTCTCTTTCTAGAGATAGGATCCCTCTGTCCCCACTAAGCATACCCAGACGGACGAGAATCAAACATCTGTTTAAAGGCATTTTGGAGACCATCTAACCTCTCAATTCCAATATTTGATAAACTTCTGCATCCAGAAATCCTCTTTAGTATCTAATACAAATGCCCTATTCTTCTTTTTAAATCATTTCCCTCTTGTCCTTTCTTCGGTGAAGAATAAAATTAGCTGGTTATTATAATCTGAACAATAGTCCTTCATGTCTGTGAAAACCTGAAATAACATATTCCTCCACTTTTTTTCTAAATTAGGCTATTTCAGACTTATTTTTGCCTCTGTTTATAGGTTTTTTAAAATTATTATGTGTCTTATTTACATGTCCCAAAGCCATATTTGTTAAACTGTAAATATTCTCTAATTGAAGTAAAATAAACCTTCACAATTCTGAAAACATTTGGTTAAACTTTCATAGTTTCGGCAAGTTTTCCCAGAATGAGACTATACGTGCAGTTTTAAGGCATATCATATGTTTCTACCTTAAGAAAGGAATTAAGACTCTGAAGATGCTTAGGAGGAAATAAGCACTAAGAAGGTGATCATGAATACAATGATAATTTTACTTATTGTTCTTCTATAACATGTAAGCCATGCTGAATGTGACGTGCTTCTTGTACCCTCAAGAAGTTCACAATCTTATCAAAGACACAAATGTATCTAAAATACTATAATACAATAAATATAATATACAAGATGCTGTGGAGTCCAGCTAACTCTGTGGGGTCAGAGTGGCAAGAAAAGGCTGAGAAAGACTTCAGTAAGGTGAAATCTAAGCTGAGTCTGAAATAGGAGGTTCACCAGATTGTAAAGCAAAAATGAAAAGTTTTAAAGCAAAATGAACATATGCAAGGGCAAAGAGATTTACAACAACTCAATCTGCCCAGAGAACTGAAAAATTAGACGGGCTAAAGTACAGAGGAAAGGAAAAGACAGGGTACTGGAGTAGCAAGAGTTTAAACCAAAAGGATAGTCAAGGCCTGGGTTATAGAAGAATTTTCCGTACAGCTAAAGAAATAGGACTTTGTCCTGCAGACAGTTTAAGAAGAAAAGTAACAAGGCCAAATAGCTGTGTGTTAATGCTACTGCACAGAGTGGCTTGCAAAGAGGGAAAATCAAAAGACAAGAAAACCAACCAAAAGGCTGACTCAGAAGTTCAGTCAAGGCAGAATGTAGGTGTGTGAACTAAAGCAATGAAATAGGGATGAAGGAGAGGCCATGGGCCATGAAATTAAGATATTTTTGAAAGCTAAGATCAACAAGTTGGTTAGCAATTTGAGGTTTATTGTAAAGAACTGAGGTCTCTAAGGATGAATATCAGGATTTCAGTTTGGATGGTGATGCCACTAACTTAGAAAGGCAACAGAAGTAAAAGAGCAACGTCGGTCAGGAGAAATCATGATTTCACTGTTGGACTTGCTGAGTCTAAATTGTCTGTGGAGTGTTGCGTTAAAGATTGGAGTTGGCATGTAGATGGTGTTTTGTGCAATGCACAGCCAAGGGCTAAGGGAGTGAGTCCAGAGATGTTGCCTTTTTCTAATCTGCACAGGGACACTAGCAGGGATCAGGTGAGGATGTCCAATAGACAGCTTCGGAGGGAAGAACCAGGCTGGAGACAACAATGTGGAAGACATCGCTGTTCAAAGCTGTGCTGACCAATACAATAGTCAGTAGCCAGACATGTCTAAATTTAAAATAATCAAAATTAAATAAAGTTAAAAATTCATTTCCTCAGTCTCACTAACCACATTTCGTGTGCTCAACGGCCAAGGTGGTTAGTGGACACTGTATCAGGTGGCACAGGTGTAGTCATTTCCACCACAGAAAGTTCTATGGGACAGTGCTGGCATGGTGCATGTAAAATAAGAGGAAAGGGGGCTCACACCTGTGACCCCAGCACTTTGGGAGGCCAAGGCGGGTGGATCATGAGGTCAGGAGATCGAGACCATCCTGGCCAACACAGTGAAACCCCATCTCTACTAAAAATACAAAAAATTAGCTGGGCGTGGTGGCCGATGCCTGTAGTCCCAGCTACTCGGGAGGCTGAGGCAGGAGAATGGCGTGAACCCGGGAGGTGGAGCTTGCAGTGAGCCAAGATTGTGCCACTGCACTCTAGCCTGGGCAATAGGGCGAGACTCCGTCTCAAAAAAAAAAAAAGAAAAGAAAAGAAAAGAAAAAGGAAAGGTTTGGGGACAGAACCCTAGGGAAAGAAGAGGTCCACAAAGAGGAGGGAAGGAAGATGAGTTGAGTAAGAAGGAGTGGTCAAGGGATTAAAAAACAAAAAAAAAAGGAAGAAAATCACGCCAGTGTGACCTTCAGAAAAGAGTTCAAAGAGACTAAATATTCAAGAATAAGAAAAGCTGAAAAGAGGTCAAATAAGAAAAGGGGTAAAAAATTACCTATAGGTGGCTCATTTTACCCTGACAATTGGTATAGTATTGGAATTGTTACCAATTACTTTGGATGTAAAATATCAACGAGATTAATTCTTTTACTCAGACGATGTGTTTAGCTTTTAGAAAGAAGAATTCAATTGCCCACAGGAAGGGAAATGTTGGAAATATGACCATTCTCTTTCCATACTTTAATCAAGAAGGGGAGGACTTGTATGAGCCATCATCCTTCTGGGAGTGTTTCTAAGGGTGTATAATTAAGGTCTATATAGTTGCTGAGTAAGTTTCTTGAAAGCCTATGTCAAATACCTGTGTTTAGACATCAAACAGCATTATACAGTTTTCTTCTCGGATCAGAAATAAAGCTAATACAACAGTGGTTACCAGGGACTGAGGGCAGAGAAATGGGAGTTATTGTTTTACAGGTACGGAACTTCAGCTTGGGATACAAAAAAGTTCTGAAGTTGAATAGTGGTGAAGGTTGTACAACAATGTGAATGTACTTAATGCCATTGAACTACAAACTTAAAAATAGTTGAAATGGTAAATTTTGTGGTATGTATATTTTACCACAGTAATTTCTTTATAATCAAGCTGAGTTGAAACATGTAACATGTTAGAGAATCTGGACAAAACCTTGCACAACCCTCTACGCCTGAGAAATTTAACATACCAAACATAAATGCTGAAAACATTGCCCACAACATCTGTTACTTGAAGTAATGCAGGTATTTGTATTAGAAAAAATAAAACAAATTTAGATGTCACCAACAGAACAAAAATGCATTAGGCCAGTTTCATAATTAAGAAGGCATTTATACCCTTTGCCTTACTATTTGCTCCTTTGGTCAGTAGCGGCAGTTAGCTGGTAGAATGGCAGATTATAAATATCAGCAGTAAACCCCAAGGCAACCACGTTTGTACAGGCAAAACGCTCACTCTGCAATTAAGAGACCGTGAGTACTCCATGCATCACTCCTCGTGCATTCTCTGACAGACCCGGGAGCAAGGCTCGGGGAAAGGAACGCGGAAGACGGAACCCTGAGAGAAGCCAATGGCTACTTCCATTTGTGTTACTGCAACCAGGACGCAGAAAATTTCAGGCTAAAAATTAAATAAAAGCAGGTGACAATTCATAAATGTACAATACTACAATAAGCCAATGAATGTTTGGTCCAGAATCTTTTATAAATTGTACAATAACTAATCTCAAGTAGTTTTTAACTCTATCTCCCATCAGCATCCGGGCATTTCTCTGTAAGCATATTGGCAAACTGGAAGTAAACATGCGCATGTTCATGGATCACACCCTATTTCCTCCCAAAGATATTTACCAATATGAAGAACAAGACCATCTTTCAATCAACTCAGTCTTCCTTGCCTACTATTTGGAGTTCTCTTCCGATATACAGAATTCAAGAATTCTGCTCAAAATAGAGTTTCTGCTGATGTCACAACCTAACAAATCAAATCATCTTATGGCTGTAAGTTAAAAAGGCGCTGGTACAATGTAAGACGAGACACTGGACGTGAAAACCAACCAAAGAGAAAGAAGGAAAGAAGGAAACCAGAAAGACAGAAAAATACAAGAGATGAGTCATACTATACTTACAACTTTCAGCCTGATAGTCTGGTACAAACTGCTCATCATTGTCAGGTACCTGAGCTGAAGAAGAAAAAGAAAATTAAAAAAAAATTAAGGGAGAAACTGCCAAAAGCATAAGGAATGTCAAGTAAAATCTGTCAAGTAAGATCTTCTTGGGCTGAGATCAAACCTATGATTATTTGCCAATGAGCTCCTATTTAAAATGGTATTGACAACACTACTTAGGAGGAGAAATGGAAGGGGATCATTGATGTCAACTAGGAACCATATATATGTCAGAAATAGGATGATGGCGGGGGTATTCCCTCTGAATTTCACCTGCCAGATGGAAATAAAAGAGATGCAAAATAAAGAAAGCTATAGAGTTTCCATTTCCCGCAGTTTTTTTTTTCAAGAATACAGCAAAAGCTATTTCAATTCACCCACTGCCAGTGTGTAAGCAGCCTATTTAAATTAACCACACAATTATTTTAAGTGATGTGCAGTTATCACACACGTCCTTCTGCTTTTTTAGAAATGTCTGCTGGTATGTTCTCTGTCCTGCAAAATACACCATATTTTAAGATGCTTGCACTGAATTTTGCCAAAGTATGCTACAAAGGTTTTTAAATGGAAGAATGGTCCGTGATTTGGCTCATATATAATAAAGTATTATATTTCAAAGATTATATTCACATTAATAAAATAACAAACAAAAACACAAATGTCATCTTTTCATTCAAAATATTTTCCTGGCAACTACTAGGCATTAACAAAAAGAATATCACTAGTTCGTCAGTCCTAATGTCAAAAGATTTTCCTATTTTTAGTAAAGGAAAAATACTGAATAGCAAGGACTTACTGCATTTGGCAGCAATCAAAACACACGTGCATTTTTCACTTCTAAAATGTTTTCATCACAGTTGATTTAGACATCGAAGTAACCTATTCCAAACTGAATATTAATAATAAGCTTTCACAAACACACATAAATACATGCAAACACACACACACACACATGCCCAAAAAATAGAAGTTAGGTTACTTTTGATTTGATAAAAATATAATGAATTATCACCCTAATTAACTTTAGCTGTCATTTGACTAGCTAGTATTACTTTATTAGTGTTACGTAATACTGAAACTTTTTTATCCAGCCAAGTCACATTTAAATAGATGTTAATTAACTTTCTTAAATGAACCTATTCTGTATGAGGAATGCTTATTAAAATAAACAGTCTCTTTTGAAAATGCTTCAGGTTGGTAACTGAATGGCTTAAGAAAAAAATCTACATAAAAAGGAATTCTACATTTTAAAAAAATTTTGTATAAAAAAGAATACAATATACAGAATTAAAGTTTCTTTTTATCAGTTTAATATTATTCTTTAAAAACAGACATTTGGCTGAATAAAATTTGTGTTATATTATGAAGAGCATAACAATCTGATAATTGTGCCTGTTATAAAAATGTATGCAGTTTGACATTCAACTGTTTTCTAACAACTCTCTTCTTTCTGTACACCAATAATTAACCTTATTACGAATGCACTGTATCCCCACTACCAAACAAAATCAAACAAATTAAGAATTTTTTCAAGTTTTAACTGATGCCTATTTGATCAGCCTATATTGCAAGGAGAATTTTTTTCTCTTCATATTGCTCTAATATCTGATACTGTGGGTAACAACTTTAAAGTTAGCGAACTACAAATCTTAATTCTGTGACATGCTAGTTGTGCAACTTTGGTTAAGTGACTGAACCTCTTCGAACTGAATTTTACTTATCAGTTTACTAATGAAAATACAGGTTTTTTGGTGAGGATTAAATGAAACAGTCTAAACACAATGCCAGCTACTCAAGAAATGTTCCTTATTTTCTTCTTTCCAGTCCTCTACCCACCAACCCTTGTCTTTCAAGTCATCCACAAAAAAGTACTTGTCATTACAATGCTCAGTTTAATATCTTTACTTCTAATGAAGTCTACTAGAGAGGCAAAGAAACAGCTAAAATCTGTATATTAGCATTCTCTCAGCTAATTAACACAACATATTTTTTGACACTGCAGAAAAAAATGTTCTAAAAGATTCATAAATTACAAGGCGAATGGTGTGCTTTCAAATAAGTCTTCATAAAAAATTACAAGTGTTTTAAATATATATTTAATAAATAACAGCAAGTACACAGATTCAAATCCTGCACATTTTTCCCATTATATCCTTGTTTTGGTTTTCTCTCAGAATTAACAGCTGAACAGATATAACTATTGAGATGCAAATATATCAACCACAACAATTACTGGGCTTTTAGAAAGCCAACATTTACAAGAATCTAATAAAAATATAATATCCCTTTACAGGAAAAGTTATAAATAGCTGGTGAGTAACAAAAGTATATTTGTAACTGAACATGATGGTACGAATGTCTTAAAGGTCTTTTGTTTGTTTTTGTAGTATTGTAAGCAGATTTGCAACTTCATAATATATGTCATGGCAAGAGCAGCACAGAATCATTGATGGGGGTGTGATGTGTGCTGGAATATGTGTGAGGAAAAAAGGGCCAAATTTTAGGAGTAGAATAATCTAGAAGTTATACCTCGCAAATATACAGAAAATAGCTGCACAATAACAACCTGTAAAGAGTAAGAATAAGAATTCCTATTTCTGTTCTAACTCCTTAACATACTGAATAAATACTTCACACTTACTCCTGAACATATTACAGAATTTTAACAAAAAACATATGACTCACGTTTTCACAGAAGCTAATCTTAAGAAACTGAATAGACCAAATGAAGCAGCATGCTACTTAAATAGACAAAGGCTTAAGTATACCTCTAATTTCAAGTTAGAGTAAACGGAAAGCAGTTAACTAAAAACACAAGTTGGATCTAGGCAAGGAAAATATGACAAAGTATTGCCACACTTGTATCATACATTTCCTTTTTTCTTCAATTCAGGGGAATACCGTGAAGGAGCAAACTGTAGCTGCCTGAAAATTTGCAGCAAGCCATACCAACTCCAAAGTTGAAAATTAACAATAGAGGTCAACCTAAAAAAAGCAATGTTTTTTCCACTACTATCTATTATAAACTGTGCTTGATATAATCACCTTTGGGGAATGAAAATGTTTCCCCACACTATGTAATTAAAGATGAAGGGGAAGAGGAGGAAAGGAGAAGGGGAGAAAGTATATACCAAAAGACCAATAAAATGCTTTCAAGGAGATTAAGCATGTGGATTTTATTGGTAATAGCTGGAGCAGCTCTATCAGTTCATTGCACATTAATAGACAAGTTGCCATCAAGTCTCAGGATCTCGGCTTTAAAAGGGTAGTATCTGCACTCTCAGCTATTTGTTTTACCTAGATTCTTATCCAAAGTTGTTTTACTGTTTTCTCTCTTTTTGCTACGTATCAATACATATTATCAGAAAGCAATTCATGAAAATATTAAATCATGACCTATATGTCACAAACTCACCAATTCTCCTTTTTAATTTCAATACTTTTCTTAACTAATATTGCCTTAGGGATGGATAATTTTAAATATAGCTTGCCTTTATGTTATGCTTATTTTTAACTTTCAAATGAAATAATAATCATTACTTAAGAAAAAGTAAGTGATGAAAAAGTTTCCAAGGTTGGCTGCAGGGAAGTGAAAACCCTCCTATTCTTACAAACTATGTACCTATTGGGTTTTCTTTTAAAGCTAAGGAAAAAGTGGAAGAATTACAAATAAAACAAACGTCAAGTATAAAAGGGGTTAATATTTAATTAAAACCAGTTCTATCCACTGTAACAATGACCTGGAGCCAAACAAGGCGGAAGATGTATGAGTCATTCTTTCTGCCCGTGAATGAGACAGCTGATCTCCTCAGCAATTCCTCAAGACAAGCAGGCAGAACTGGAGTTCTGCCTCCATTCACAAAAACACAGTCCAGCATATGAGCCATGTGGCCCAACCACAATCTTTTCATGTCACACCCTTCCAGGGAGCTAAAGCAAGTAAACTTGGACTTGCAATATAAACACACCAATTTTATTGCTCTGTCTCAGAGCTCAGATCCATTAAAGGAACACATTTAAATAAATGACAAGTTTACAAAGTTACATATATACATACATACATATATATATATATATATACACACACAAATACATAAATACACATATCCCATCCTGCTTTACAGAGTAACTTGTTACAGAAACTTGCATGTATAAAACTAAGGAAGAAAAAAGGAAAAGACAGAAAGATGCAAAGAAGGTTTCAAGAAAGGGAAAAGAAAAACCATTACAGAAATGCCTTATTTTTCTTGCCTATTATCCAACTATTTTTATCATAAGAATACTGTAGATTGTTTGCTGAACTTTGTAGCATTTCTCTTTGAATCAAAGAGTTAGAAACAAATTTCTTGTCAGAAATTTAAATTTTATTTCAAATAAGAAGTAAAAAAAGAAAAACCCACCTTCCTACAGTGGTATGCTGTTTAATCCTAAATTGAAGCTACAGGCCATGGAACAAAATAATCATGAGTCCACTAAGCTTGGTTTTCTACCACATCCACTTTTAACATTAAAATGATTGTACAAATGTAAAAGCATTAATTATGCAGAAGTATAAACATATTTAAACATACAAAAAAAGGAGGCAACTTTCCAATGACAAAAACACCTTTAATACTTGATTAAGGCATTATTTCCATATTTCTATATTCTTACTATAACAGTAAAGTTTTAGTTGTTGTGAGTGTCAAATCAGCTTAAATTCCTAACTAAAATTGACCTGCAGTAACTTGAAAACTTAAGGGAACCTCAGAGTCAACTAGCTGTTGTTTCTAGCCAAATATTTTCTCTAATGCTACAGAGGTCTGACTCTATTATTATTATTTTTTATTATAACATTACACACAAGTCAAAGGGAATAAAGTTATACTACAAAATGTAACAAACTGCACATTTCCTCTAACTGAAATAGAAAAGCTTAGCAATATTTTATTTATTAGGATCCTCTGGAAAAACTACACTATACTATATCAAATCCTATTTTTCCATTTTTAAAAAAACTTTTCTATTTTGTAAATAAAACATGGATGAAAAAACATTTATGCAATTCCAATGAATGTTTAGAAATAAAATATACTTACTTTATCTGCTGTCTTTAAGTCAAACTCAAATGAGAAGTCTTTCTCTCATATTTTAGATTATTTTCTAGTACAACAAAAAGAGGGGTGATAGCCCATCCTCTCCCTGCCCACACACACAAGAAATTATTGTTGTTCAATTATAAGAAATTATATGGACTTCTCTAATTCAATGCTTAATTCTAAATTCATGTTTTATGTAAACCACATAAAATAATGTAGTTTTTAAAGGCTTTAATCCTTATTGCACCAAGTGGGGGAAAATAATTCATGAGCACATAACCAATTTTATGTTCCATTAAAAAAAAGTAGGATTTCTGAAAAATAAAAATGAGTGTATTATGACTACTGTATATTGTGGATGACATTACACATAGGGAGTAACAATAGCACATATTACTTAAGAAACATCACATAATGATTTTGAATATAAATTTAGCATCAGCCATTAAAGCGAACTGAGGGGAAAGTAATGACATCTCTGCTTTTAAGTCAACCTGACTGTTGTTTGAAGGTCACATAAAACCAAAAGGAAAAAACCCTTATTTGTATGATGTAATAACCTTTGCTGTAGAAAGGTTGTTCCTGGAGATAAAACTCCTACTCGAAGTGTGGCGGCAGCACTAAACTTCACTCAATACAAAACCACTGAAAAACATTTTACCCTGAAGACAGAGAATATTGTTGATGAAAGTGAACCTGAAAGAACATCTAGACCGGAAACAAAATAACAGTCAAGAGAGCAGCTATACATTTACATCAGATATATACTGAAAATTATTATTTCCCTTTAAGTTGTGTTAGTAGGTGAGCTTTAAGAAGCAAGTTTGGAAGAATGCAATCCTTTCTTAATTTTTTACATCTTTCTATTTCTGTTCTGGATACACAAGAGGTTCCATTTTAACTGTGACTTTCAGGTTGTTAAGAATAAGACATCACCATGACGTTGATAGAATTGATATTTAAACTCACTATTTCATGGGATCAAATAATTGCAATTGCCTTTCTGTCAGTAGCAGTCTAATTCAAAAGTCAAAGAATCAATAAAGAATTGCACATAGTAAAATTATAACATAAAGCGACTATGGCAATATTTTAAAATAGGCATATTCCCTGACTTTTTTTTTTTTTTAACTACTGTGGTCACTGAAAACATTAACTTTTCAGTTTTCTTCAGAATAAGGTAATTGTTTTAAATTGTGTTTAGATGTTAAAAAAAAAACCCTTTAAATTGCAGTGTTATTTATTGGGAAATGATATTAATGTAAAGTTATATTCTCTACCAACATGTTTAAATCTCTGAATGGGAATTAACTTTCTTGGTAGAATGCAAGTGTATTTTTATAGAGGACTTTACTGAACTGAAAATACCGGTCCCATCCCCACCCTCAAACAATCCTGCCTTATCTATTCCAACTTCCCCTTAGAAATAAAACAAATTTTATAATCCATAATAATTTACCCATGACTAATCCATATGTTGCATTTGGGGTAAAATTTACGAATAGTCTTACAGAAAAAAACAAACTAAACATGCTAAGATATCATTTCACAAATATTTGAGGACTTTTATAATTTTTCAAAAACACAATTATCATATGACATATGACAACTAACTTGACTCTTATGTCTAATAAGGTTTTTAGACCTGTTTAACTTCCCAGTGGAATTCTAACTCATGGGAGAAACTTGGTTAACTGCCAATGATCTTTTTTAAAAGGGTCAAGATGTCTTAAAATTCCATGGTCACTTTCTTGGCTATGGAGCATTATGAAAAGAAATATGTAAACGGTTCATAGTCTGCCAATTTGGCAGTGTTTTAATTTCTGGATGTCCAGAAAGACATAAATGGACACATCTCACTACAAATAAACTAGGGTAATCTGGGGATCTCTTCTTAGCTAATACCGTTCAAGACGTGGGATAAGTCAAGTTAAAATATCAGTGCAAAATAATATATTTAATTTCTCAAAACAAAAAAAAAAGTGGAGTCTAGAAACAAGAAGTTAAAAAGATCTCTTTTCTCACTATTAGATTTTAAACATCACATTAACAACTTTTTGCTTACATCATGTTTAGATAAATTAACGTAAACTATTTTGAAAATGCTTAAATTATTCTAAAATGAAATCTTATCCATAGTTTGTAAATAGTAGTCCACCTGGGAATTCATATAAAACACTCATGATTAATTCCTGAACTTAATTGAAATTATAATTCTTTTCTAAGTAAAGGTCCATGTTCTTCCAAATACACTGATCATTTTCTAGGTTTATTTTTTGTAGTGCTAAATCTTCAGGTTTGATTTACAGGTATGTTAATAATCCCTGAGAAAGACTATTCTCCGCAGAGTTTTAAAAGATAAATTTGGATAAATTATTGCAATCACTTATCTGAGCTACAAGCCACAAAACAAGTCAAAAGTTAAAAAAAAAAAAAAAAGTACTGAAACTGATTATAAAATGGTAAGAGTCTGTCACAGATTCCACATTTTAAAATTCCAGGAACAGAATTGCTATGCACATTCAAAATCTGCCAGCAAGTGCACTGACTTGGAATCAATGAGATTTAAACATCTAAGAACCAACAAACCTTCCAGAACAATTAAAATAGATATTTTAAGTTATTTTGGAGAAGCAAATCAATTCTCTCATAAAGGTAATGTTCTCACAACCTTTGACTTTGCAAAACTAATAGGCGTAAGTTAATACAAGAATCTCCATGCAAATTTTCCTTGAAAAACTTATATCTGAATATGACTTATGTTGCAATAAAAAGTAATCTATTGCAGTAAGTTTCATTTACACAGACTAGCAAAATGATCCTTAAATACAGCCAAAACTTTCAGTAAGTCTTACCTTCATTAACATATAAATACAATCATCCTTTCAAAGGACTATTAGGAAAGCTATTTAACTTTAAAGATTGATAAAGATTGAAAAAGCTCTTTGGAGAACTAGACTATCAGCAAAACAAAGAAACTTATTTTACATGCTAACAGCAACTTGATCAACTGCATTCAAGACCACCGATAAAACACATCAGTCTGCCTCAAAGTAGCTACAGCAACACCTGGGTTCCATTTAAAGAGACCCACTCTCTCCTTTTTAACCATCTTAAAATCTGTTCCAAAATGTGCATGTTTCCCATATAATGTGAACACACAAATAATACTGTTATACACTCAATGCTTAAATATCTATAATTTTTCTTTGTATTTCCCACAAAACACACCATAAAATTAATATTTCACATTTTTATGCCAAATCCAAAAGAAAAATTTCAAATTATGAATGCCAACAAAAGTCCCTCAATATTAGGCATTTTTGAAGTTGTATAAAGCTTTACGAAGCAGTCTCATTTTCCTATAAAGTTGCATGCAATAAAAGATATAACAGATTGCACCACAAAATTTTAACAAAAAATAATTCAAAATAAACGTAATGCCTTTACATGTATCCTTGCTCTATTAAATAAATCCTAGTAAAACTGACAAAATAGCAAAGGTCAATTTCAACAAACATCACATGAATAGTAACACATGGAAAACATTTTTAAAATCCTCATATCTCCCATTTATTTTAAACCCATAGATTTCCTAAGTATTAGATACACACCTAACGTTCTGTGTTGTGAACAAGGTGGAAAGAAGACACTTGCACTTAAATCTTGAAGCATCCCGTCCTGATGAACCCAGAGAAACTAATTTCTGCCATCAGAAAAGTCCTCCACCAGAACACCAAATAATGATATGCGCTGCTCTAAAGGAAACAGCAAGCCAGCCGAGTTCTGGCTCTAGGAGGTCTCTGGAGGTACAATAATATAAACCTGATCAATTGCAATTAAAATCTGAACAGAGGCTTAGAACTTGAAGTCTTGGTGCATTAGTTCTTGCCAAAAGCAGATGTGATTGTGAGCTGGAAGCAATTTCTCCTGGTAATTTGTGATGACACTGGGTAGTACAGCCCCAGAGTCCCCAAAGACAAACTCATCAGAGGCTCTAATGCATGCATGACACATGAGGTGGCTCTTTTAGAGCTCAATTAATTGGGCTGGATATTAAGACAGCAAGTTCAGGACTTCTTTTTTTTTCTCCTTCTAGAGTTGCTTTTCCCCTTTTAAAGCAAATTTTGCCTTACCTTCTGCAAGCCATGTTTCTTGTAATTGACTTAGATCTTGAAAGAGTTCTAAAAAACAAGTCAAAGACATGAACATAAGATTTGCAAATCTTTAGTCTTCATTAAATGGAAATGTTTGTCATGAAATTGGTATTAAATATAAATTTAATTTCAAGAGACGCAGTCAACATAAAAATAAAAAAAGAGGCATAACTTAAATATCTCAATAATAATGCCTACTTTTCATGCCTATTAAGCAACTCTTTAAGAAATTATTTTAGTCAACTAAAGAATAAAGTCAATCATCTTTTCTTCTTTTTAACAAACGGCTTAATAAATAAGCTCAGGGATACCAGAATTCACAAAAAGGCTGAGGTGAATGTGTGTCTATTCACTGAAATCTTTCTTAAATATATTTAACTCTTGTTAAAATAGTAGTAGGGGGAAGATTAGAAAGACTGAAAAGCATTTTATTTATATCTTCTGAATCTTACATAAAATATATAATGGTACATGGTACAACTGTCAAAGTATTATGTTTTCAACTTTAATACCTCAAAACTAAAAGAAACCACTTCAAATACAAGTTTTTAGAGGAAAATTTCTACATTAATAGGTTTATAAAAGTCAGAAAGATAATTCTTTGGCACCAGGTTATCATCAAGTTCAAAACTATATGGTCATGTTAGGGAGGGAGGGAGGGAGGTATTTAAATAGTACGAAGATTTGAGGAAGTTGCAGAATTCAGTATATCTAATTAAAATTGCCAACTAAACTTTGATAATTAAATCGAAGTATATTAAGTTTATTATGAATGTCCTCATATGGCTAAAACAATTTGTAACATACTGACATCCTAGCAACAGTTCATAAAAAGAATCTGCAAACTAATTTCCCAAATAGTATTATAATTATTAAGGAGGCCTTAAGTATGATTCAGTGAACACATTATGGTCGATAAACAAGGTATTATGACCTCACAATTTAGTCATCAAAATCACCCTTGAAAATTCTGTTAATAGTAGATGGTTTTAGTGTAAAGGAGGTGGGAAACCAAACAATCACTAATACTGTTTAACTTGTAATAAAGAAGAAAGAAGAAAGTAAGCAGTGTACATAGCTGCTGAATTTGTCCCACTGTATTGGATATTTTTAAATTGTTATCTTAGTGAATGGGGTGAGTTATATGCCATATGGACAAAGGTATTTAAACACAAAACTGATTAAAAGAAGGTTGTCATTGAGAAGTTTTTATTTCCTTCTTTCATTAGTTTGTGATAGGACCATAAAATAGTCTCCCATGCAAACTGCCACATTATGTAAATCGTTCCAAGTTAAAGTCTTAATTAAATTCAGTAATTTCAAAGTTTATTATTTTTAAGATAAGACTGAAGTGCTCCTTTTCTTTTAGCAGGGTGGAGAGTGTAGGTAAAAAAATGGGGGTTCAGCCCAAAATCAAACCTCACCTTCTGAATCATGAGCCAGATCTCTGTTAATGAATTTTCTTTTCCTGACATTTGTTGGTTTCTCGTTACAATTTCTCCCACGCTGACTCTACAAAGGGAAAGATAAAATCCTTTAAAAGAATGTAAACCTCAGATCACACACACGCACACGCGCGCGCACACACACACACACAGACATGCATACATAAGTCTAATGGATCTTCTCTCTGAATAGAAAAATAGAAGTCCATAGTATCAACTCTAATATTCATTTTCTCACTTATTTGACAGTGAAAGCTTATGTTAAGCAGGCAGGGAGAGTTGCTTCCCAGTGCCGATCTTAGCACATTACTACTTATCAGTCATATATTCATGGTATCTCAGCATCAAAACAACTTTAGCATTTACAGTTAAAGTTGTTTTTAGGCTGGTTCAATGCTAGATTAAAACAGTGGATTTTATTCTCTCTTGGACAGCCCCTCCTCCCCACCCCACCCCCACAAAAAAAAAGCAAAAAGAGTAGAGAAATAAAAAAAAAAAAAAGAGAAAATGAGAAAAAGAAAAAGAAACAAAAACACCCCATATAAACAAAAAGTGTCAGCATTTGTCTCAACTTCATTCTTTTCAATGTGGCAGACAAACCCAGCCAAAAACTTTGAGTGCAGCAGCTGCTGCTGCCCTCCATCTCCTCTTCCACTCATCTTGGGCACTTTAATCAGAAAAAGGGGTCTTAAAAACAAAACTATGCCTTATCCAAATCACTGAAAGGTAAGCTCATTTTGAAGACTGGGCTTCTAGAAGCAGAGTCGCCCTACAGTGGCAACAAAGCAGATAAGTATCTGCAATCCCAACCCCCGTGCCCCCTCCCTTCTCATTTTCTCCCTCTCCCCACCCCCGACGGAGTCAAGTTTATAAACAGCAACTTTCAAACTGATCACTCACATTGGTGACCATGTAAGGCACTTGCTGGTCATAAAATCCATCCATGCTGCTGCTCTTCGCAAATCTCAGCTCAGTATTTTATATTTTGAGCATTTAGCTGGAGATTTCCTCAGGATCTGGACTTCTATCAACCTAGAGGGGAACAAGATGGCTTTTAGGCTTAAAAAAAAAAAATCATGAATGAAGCTCTTGAATTTGCATAGCTAATTACCCTCCGACAGTCCCATTCACAAAAATAACCCTCCCTACACCGCCTCCTTCACCTGGATCCAAAGAGAGCCAAGAGAGTTCACAATTTACATATTTTCGGTAGTAGCAAAAATCCGAACAAGAGGCGATGTATTTATTTACACTCTCGATGTTTCCCTGTGCGGTCGGTGTACCCCGGGCAGCTCTGATTCGCAAACGTGTGCAAAACTAGCAATGGCGATCAACGAGACTTGCTTTGCACCTAACGGGACTAAAGAGACGGAGACACCTCTTTCATCAGGATAGTTTTTGCGACCCACAACCATGCAATTATCTGGAGAGACATAAAAAGTTGTTGGAAAGACCCACCTGAAGGCCACGCTAGGCGAAAGGCTGCAAAAACTTCCCTCCAAATTTAATAAAAACATTAATTATAGCCCAGCACTTCCCCCTTGGAAGCCGAAAGCGCCTCTGACAGAGCTCAATTCGGTGGTTTTTCCTCTACTTCTCCTCCAGGGGCCTCCAATCCAAACTGATGGATCGCTGCCTCCCATTGGCTCCGCGTCTCTTTCACAAGATCAGATTTCGGGCTGTCAATCAGGCGGCTTGCTGCCCCTTCCCGCGGGTCTCCCTCGCCCCTCTGCTCTAGGGGGTGCTCGGCCGGTAGGCGCTGGGTCCTCAGCCTGGAAGCGCCACGGAGAGACTCGATTTCCTCTGTAACCTGCTGCTTATTGTTAAGGCGCCTGGGGATACTGAAACCGTGTGTTTCGAGTCGCCAGTTCCCATTATTGGGGTGTTAGGTCCACTATTGGGCTGGTTTCCTTAAAGCACTGTTGTGCGGTTCTGGTATACACTTAGAGGCACGATCCACAAAGCCCGTACCGCCTTTTTCAGCCGCCCTCCCCTCAGGATCTCCAACCCCTCTACTCTTGCCCTGACTAGGAGCTCACCTCGCTCTCTATCCTCATTCCCACTAAGCTCTTGGCCCAATTTATTTTCCCGTTTTTCAAAACTCACCATCACCATTATGGTTTATCAAAACATTTTTTTAAACAGTCATCCTCAACTAAAATTAGATCCTATCGTTCGTGGGACAGAAACATAAAGAATCTATAAGGAAGGCACCTAGGAGATGCAGAACTGCTGATTAGCAGAGGTCGTGATGGGAGGACAACAGAGCAAGCTAGGTGAAAAAGTATAAGTCAAAATTGTCCCTACGTGTGCACTGGGAAAAGGTACTTCCAGTCCACTGTGGCTGTGGGGAGTAGGAGAGAGGGATTGGGGTTGCTCGTACATCCTAGGACCCGCACGTTTCCTGAGCTTTTGTTATGTATACACGGAGGCGGAGGGTGTCACTTACTGTACTTGACGCTTTCACTTCCTCTCCAGCTTTTAAACAGCCAGACCCCAGGGTTGGGGGCGAGCGGTGAGATGGCTCGGGTTTCAAGGACAATAACTAGGACGTTAAGAAGTGAGGGCTGCATCTCTGAAGCCACTTGCCCTGGTCCTCCTATGGGACTCAGAACAGTAAAGCGTCACTTTAAGGAGCCAGTGTCCAACAGCGGACGGGAGGCCGCGGGGATAGGACCAGGGACTCGATGCTGTTGAAATTCATTTGTGACCAGAACCAGTGACCAAAAGACGTTTCCGGCAGCTGTTCCGCCCGTTAGGAAACGTGCTGCAGTTCTCAATTTCTATTTGAAAGTTTCCTTCCTTAAATAGAACGTTATGGAGAGACATTAAAATGGAGTGTAAGAGCGCACAGCACTCAATCCCAGACCTGGGCAGGAGAAAGATCTATTTAAAAAACAAGCAAACAAACAAACAAAATCAACACTTATTACTGGGAAAACAACCAATAACTATGGACAGCAAAGACAGACCCCGCGCATTCCCTGAAACTACTAAATCGGAGTTCACAACGCGCGCACCTATAAGCATTTTGAGCGGGAACTGCATTTTAACCCCGGCCAAGTAGAGATTCCAGGAAGCGCCTGGGCCCCGAGGCTGGAACAATGAAGCTCATGGGTACTATCTGAGGGTGCAACCAAGCCAGGGGTCAATAACAAGGGTGCTCCACCACCCTGCACTCCTAGAATAACCCAGAGCCTGTAATCTGAGCAACAGTTTCCGAAGACCTTCTCTGCAGCCCGAGCCTGACGGGTATCCAGGGTAACCGCGAGGGGGCGGAGCTTCGGGTTAGGTCCCGGCGAGGTTCTTCCCGCAGCCAATAACGAGCCGTAAATCCCCAGCCCATTGTTGTTTATTGCTGACCCCTCAGCGCTCCGCTAGGAGATTGGCCGCTTTAGGGAAGGGGGCGGAGTCCCGCCCGCCCCAACAGCCACCTTTCGTCTCCATTCACAAAATTCCGGCCCTTCTTGGTCACGTGGTTGGGGGCGTGGAGGGGTAGAGGAAATGACACAACAAAGGCCCAAGTATCCCAAACCACAAAACTTTTTTCAGCTCGCTGCCTCCTCTTTGTCCTGTCCCTGAAACAGATACTAGATGAGGAAATAGAGGTTGGGGCCTGGGAGTACTAACAAGAGAGAAAAAAATTAAGACCGAAATTAAAGGAAGGCTCACGTGGGGATAATTCCGGCGTGCAGTGCTTAGACAGTTTTGCACTAGAGGAAAGAAAGAATTGAGAGTGGGGAGAAAGTCTTAAGGACTGGGAACTTTTGCTTGCTGCTTCAAGTCATTGCTTTTAAAGGTGCAAACTGTTCGACTGTAGATGGATTTCAGTTTTTTCACTTAACATTCTGTAATTTTCTACCTTTTTTTGTATCCCACAGTGTCTTGTTAGTTTTTTAAAGCTTTTATGTATTATCAGTATTATATATTTTTAGGAATATTGATGGTTTTCGCTGGCTGATAGTTTTAGTTTCCATTTCCAAAGACTTCTCACTCCTTCCCAGGCCCCCATAAGCTCTGCGCCCCTTCTCCCTCCCTTTAGTGGACTGGCACTCTCAGGCGCTGCGCTGTCAGCCTCAGATTTTACTACGTATTGCGGTGGCTTCATATTTTCCCTTTTGAGTTCTTTAAACGAACTCATATCTTTTAACTCTTTGATCTTCATAGTAACTGAAAATGATGTTCTCGTGTGAATAAGCAGCTAGTCTCGCTACAGCTCGGTTTTGTTGAAACAGCCTAAAATTTTGAGATAAATGTGTCTCTCTTGCCTGTGAACGATTGAACCACGCTCTTTTCTTTCTCCCACTTTCTCTTCTGTCCTTTCTCTGCATTGATACTTAATGAAACACTATCTCTTCTGTCCTTTCTGTGCCTTGATACTCAGTGAGACACTAGCTTCTAGTTTGGCAGTTGTTTATCTTCTGTGCTTGGCACTGGGAAAAACCAATAGACCCAGTTGCTGAAGACAGTGGAAGGGCTGAAAATTTGTTTTTCAGAAAATGTAAGATCTTGGAAAATATCTGCAAAGGCAGCTGTTCTGTCTACAAGACAGGAACATAAAAAGCTGGACAAAAGTTTCCACTACTTTTTGAGAATGTCTTTAAAACATCAGTTTAGTAAATGCCAGTCCTTTTGAACGGAAAATTTCATTTTGGCAGGATTTCAGGCATAGAATGGCAGAGCAGAGGCCAAGAGGCTTTGACATTTATTTACTTGTATTTTGAAATCCCATTTGGATTTTGAAATAAGAATTCTTGAGAGAAAGCTACCCCCCTCCAAAAAAAAGTCCATTTTTGAGTTTGGAAAGTTTTTAGGTTGCATGTAAAACTATTTGAATTTTTATATTTCCCTTGCTGTTATTTAATAAAGTAAAATAATATTCATTAGTGACTTCTCTACAGTTAAGTTACTATGGCATTATGCTGAAAATGCATGTTGTTAAAGAAAGTGAATTTCTAAAAGCAGTTACAGAAAGCAAACAAGCTAAAATGGCGCTGCTTGTTTTAAATGGTTGCTATAATTAAAATCAAATGAAGTTTGCTCAGAATTGAGTAGAGTATTAAGTAAAACAGTAACTTTTAAAATTTGTTGTATTAAAACAGTACATAAGGCAATTGTTAAAGATCTAGTTTGCACAGTTACATCAAATAGATAAGAAAAAGATATAAAATTAAAAAGCAAAATTGACCAAGAAAATGAACAAGTGAAAATAATTCCAAAGGAAAACATAGAGTCCTCACAGGAGGGTGAAAGATAATCAGTGGCTTTATGAACACTGTATGTGAGGAGTAGCACAAATTTGAGAGGAGGGTGGAGTCTGGGAAGAAGGTAAGAGTATCAAGGAAACTGATACTATGTAGATGTACCCTCTCTCACTCTCAATACTGCCATTTTCAGCTGGTGAGTATATGTAAACTCCCTCAGGTAGAGGAATTGCAAACAACTTACAAATGTGGAAAAAAAAAACAAAACTTTTAACTGCCGCCCAAATCAGTACATTACACTGTACACTTAAAAAATAAAGAATTTTTTTTATTATTTATTTATTTATTTATTTATTTTGAGAGAGAGTCTCGCTCTGTCACCCAGGCTGAAGTGCAGGGGCACAATCTCAGCTCACTGCAACCTCTACCTCCTGGGTTCAAGTGATTCTCCTGCCTCAGCCTCCCAAGTAGCTGGGACTACAGGTGTCTGCCACCATGCCCAGCTAATTTTTGTATTTTTAGTAGAGATGGGGTTTCACCATATTGGCCAGGCTGGTCTCGAACTCCTGACCTTGTGATCTGCCCACCTCAGCCTCCCAAAGTGCTGCGATTACAGGCGTGAGCCACCGCTCCCTGCCTTAAAGAATGTTTTAACTCATTAATTTGGAAGGAAGTTTCTAATATACTTAGAGTTGGATCCTAGGATAAGGGCACTCATGTATATTGCTGATTGGAATGTGACTTTTTGAAACCTTTTTAAAGTAAGCTTACAATGTCTACTAGACTTTAAAATGAACATCTATTAGACCCTAAAATTATATCCAATAATCCTCATTTGGGAAATCTATACTACAAAAATAAAAGCAATGGTGCATAAAGACATTTATTGAAATATTAGGTACCACGGAAAAAATCTGGCAGCAACTTCAGTATCCACCAATAAGGAAATGGATTTGACAAAGTATGATACTCTTATAGTTCGGAATTCAATTATCGTTATATACCTGTTAAAAAGTATGCTATATGGTTGGTTCTCAAATTTGAGATTATATAAGACACTCCTTGTTAAAAAGTGACATCCCTGGGTGGATTCATAGAGTTTCTGATTCCGTAGGCTTGAGCAAATCACATGGGAATTCTGTTGCAGGAGGTTGTGTTGCAGTTAGTCTGTCAATATTTCTTTGAAAAACCGTGAGTTGAACTTTTCCTAACAAGTCCAAAAGGAAGCCAGCATTGTGTGCTAGTCCAGACCCGTTTTGCTTGACCCACATAATGTTGACCCTCATGGGAAAGTTATTGCCAACATTCAAAATTCATATTATACATAAAAATTTAGACTTCCATTGCTTGAAAAATTAAAGAATATGATAACACCGGGCCTAAATTCCCACGTAGCAACCGTCAGCTGGAGCTGATGTAAAGGAGCTGATGTTCCTCATAAAGAAGCATGGGCTTACAGTTTTGCCATGGTCTACATTTTTCCCCAAACCCTGTTTGTCTTGTTGATGTTACCTACCTTACCTCTGAAATGATTTGCATGCAACTATGATTTACATGTGACATAGCATATTGAATGATAATAAAAGCAAGAGAATATACAGTACCATATATTCTGTTTTTGTTAAAAAGAAAAAAATAGTATACATAAAGGTGTGTGTATATACACTTACACCACTTACACATATATATGTAGTCACAACCTTTTTTTTGTTATTGCCCCAAGGAGCTTTTTTAGACATTTTTATGCCTTATCACCTCCTTCTCATTATATTTTAATACCACAGTTTTACTGTGTATCTGTTTGTGTCCTGTAGTCCTTTAGAGTGTCACAAACCATTATAACACCTAAGATACATCCCTTCAAGAACCAGTTTTCAACACTTAGGGGTAATATCACCCCCACTAACAATGTATGGTATATATATCTATAGTTTTATTTTTTAAGGTACTATATTACCTATAAATATTAAAATTTTTATGATCAAATGAGTGGCAGGGAAGGATACACACTTATCTTTTACACTAACTTACATTTTTCTAATAGGTTGGATTGCAAGTGGGAATCAAAAGATAATATTTTTTCTAATACTTGAAATGGTTTGTTACAACATGCAAGTTTCATAGACGTATTTTTTCTTAACCCACTACATGAAGGAAGAAATTAGTAGTTTATTAGAGTTAATTAATTAGAGATAAATTATTAGCATTCAAATTAGAGTTTGCAAGGACAACAAAAATTTTTATTTATAGAACAGCAATATATCTAGGTGGTTATAGATCTTAATTTTTGAGTAATACATAAAGTTTGCAAAAACTAATAAGCAAGAAACAAAACATGAACCTCTACCTGCCTTTAAAAATAGGATCGTTTGGCTGGGCACAGTGGCTTACGTCTATAATCCCAGCACTTTAGGAGGCTGAGGCAGGCGAATCACAAGGTCAAGAGATCTAGACCATCCTGGCCAATATGGTGAAACCCCATCTCTATTAAAAATACAAAAATTAGCTGGGCATGGTGGCATGCACCTGTAGTCCCAGCTACTTGGGAGGCTGAGGCAGGAGAATCGCTTGAACTCGGGAGGCGGAGGTTGCAGTGAGCTGAGATCGTGCCACTGCACTTCAGCCTGGTGACAGAGTGAGACTCTGCCTCAAAAAAAAAAAAAAAAAGATCATTTGCATTTCTTTTAGAATGAAAAGTATGACTTTGGTGACTTTAAAGTAAACAGTGAAACATCACCAGACTTCACTAATCTCCACTTCGTGGACAACAGTGAGAGATACAGGTGTGGTTGCTATGGTTTCTTTAAATGTAAAAGACAGGTTAGTAACAAAGACAAAAAAGCATCAGAAAAGTTTGTTTAGAAAGATAATTTTATTCTCCTGAGTTACAACTTGATTTGGAATGATTTAAAGCACAAACAATAAAGTTAGTGTTTTATATGTATTAGCCATTAAGAGGAATAATATTTCCAACCTGGCTGCCTAAAGTACCTCCTCTGTAAGATCCTTCCAGAATAAGTTGGTTTTCCCCAGTTCTGAACCTCAAATTAGCCTTAGGGAACCTCATCTTGTGAACTTTCAAAGCTGGCATTTCTCCATAGCTTTATATTCTGTATAAATATTTGCTACTGTTTTTTCATTTGATAAACTTTTTAGGAACTTGTGTTCCTATTCACTGGCACATAGAAGGTATTTAATGCATGTTTTTGGATGAATGAATTAATGAAAGGATAGCATACTTTCGAACTGCCTTTCTCTACAGATTTAAACTAACTTTAAATATTAACCTAAGCAATGTTTTGGGAAATGACTTTTTTGAAAACAAACAAACAAAAGCACTGGACAATTAAAACAGCCTGAATATTTGAGTACAAATAAGTTTTAGTTAAAAGATTTTTCTTATTTTTGAGAGTAGATCTCTTACCATACTCTCCCCCCAAAAGAGTAACTATGTGCAGTGATGAATATGCTAATTAACTTGATTGTACGAATCACTTCACAAGGTATATACAGTCATGAATAGCTTAATGATGGGGATATGTTCTGAAAAAAAGGTTTGGTTAGAGTATTAGTCCATTTTCATACTGCTATGGAGAAGTGCCTGAGACTGGGTAATTTATAAAGAAAAAGAGGTTTAATGGACTCACAGGTCCCCATAGCTGGGAAGCCCTCACAATCATGGCAGAAGGCGAAGGAGGAGTGAAGACAAGTCTTACATGGTGGCAGAAAAGAGAGCGTGTGCAGGTGAACTTCCCTTTATAAAACCATCAGATCTCGTGAGACTTTATTCACTATTACGAGAACAGTACAGGAAAAGCCCACCCCTCATGATTCAATTACTTCTCACAAGATCCCCTCCCATGACTCACGGGGATTATGGGAACTATAATTCAGGATGAGATTTGGGTAGAGCCACAGCCAAAACATATCATTCTGTTCCTGGCCCCTCCCAAATCTCATGTCCTCACATTTCAAAACTAATCATGCCTTCCCTCCCAACAGTCCCCTAAAGTCTTAACTCATTTTAGCTTTAACTCGAAAGTCCAAGTCCCAAGTCTCATCTGAGACAAGGCAAGTCCCTTTTGCCTATGAGCCTGTAAAATCAAAAGCCAAGTTAGTTACTTCCTAGATACAATGGGGGTACAGGCATTTGGTAAATACACCTTTTCCAAGTGAGAGAAATTGGCCAAAACAAAGGGGCTACAGGCCCTACACAAGTCCAAAATCCAACAGACCAGTCATTAAACTTTAAAGTTCTAAAGTGATCTCCTTTGACTCCATGAGTCACATCCAGGTCACGCTGATGCGAGAGGGGGGTTTCCATGGTCTTGGGCAGCTCCACTGCTGTGGCTTTGCAGGGTACAGCGCCCATCTCTGCTGCTTTCGGGGGCGGTCATTGAGTGTCTGCAGCTTTTCCAGGCACACAATCCAAGCTGGTAATGGATCTAACATTTTGAGGTCTGGAGGACCGTGGTCCTCTTCTCACGGCTCCACTAGGCGGTGCCCTAGTAGGAACTTTGTGCGGGGGCTCTGATCCCACATTTCCCTTCTTGATTGCCCTAGCAAGAGGTTCTCCCTGAGGGCCCTGCCCCTCCAGCAAATACATAAACCAGTAATAGTCATTATTATTATTATATACTGTATGTTATTGTGTGTGCTATACTTTTACATGACTGGCAATGCCGCAGGGTTGTTTATATCGGCATCAACACAAACAGGTAAGTATCACATTGCACTATGATGCCTTGCCCACTAGACAATAGGAATTTTTCAGCTCCATTGTAATCTTATGAGCCCACCATTGTATATGTGGTCTGTTGTTGACTAAAAGATTGTTATGCAGTACATGAATGTATATTAAAACATCACGTTATATACCTTAAATATATACAATTTTTATTTGTCAATCATACCTCAATAAAGCAGAAAAATAAAAAGAAATGAGTTTTTTCTTAAAATCATTATCGAAAGAAAATTAAAAGCTGTACTGAACTAAATCTAATGCGTAGGTTTCTTTCCTTTTTTTTTCTGCCTTTGGCACAGAAACAGATTCTTTGTGATTTCCAAGGATGTGGTATTTATGTGACCAACACAGAGTATCTGAAGTTTATAGTTCAGAATCATAGCTTGTACTAATGTGAACTTTCTTTCTCTTTCTCTTTTTTTAACTTATTAAATAAAGGATGTGTACTTGGTGCCCTTAAGATCCATTATAAAAGAAATCCCTGATTTTTTTTTTTATTTTTAATCGTTGGTTATGTTGAGCTCACTGAGGAAAAAAACAAAAAACAAAAAGACAATATAGTGGAAAGGGGATTTGGCATGAGACAGTCATGGATTTGAATGCTGGCTCCATCACTGGTTAAACTACTTCATCTCTCTGAGTCTGTTTCCACATGTGGATACTGGATATAAAACCTATATTCCAAAATTGCTGTGAGAAGGAAATATGCTAACATATTGAAACCGCCTTGCAGAGTTGGTACTCTGTAAAAGTTGCCATTCTTGTTTGTTGGAACTTTTTCTCTAACATTTGACAATAGACCTCTCCTCTCTAGTACAGCCTCCAGGGCCTGTTCCCATTGAGATCCATCCATAAGACCTTCCGGATGGCTTTTAGGACTGTCCTTTACATGTGGCAATAGCCTGACATCCCGCCTATGTTTAGAAAAATTTTCTAGCTTCCCATCCACATAGGAGCAAATTCTTGATATGCAATACTCACTTTTCCCAGACAGGGGATTGCCACGTCAGAGTCCTCTTCCTGGTCTCTGGTGGTCAGCTGACCTGATGCCTGACACAGCATACCAATTATATTGCAGTTGAGATCTCACTGAGTTCAAAATGTCTAGCACAACAGGAGAATTAGTCTTAAGGAAGTTAAACACAATAGTGATCCAAAACCAAGAGTTTCTGAAAAGGGGGCAAAAGAATGGCTTCATGTCTGTCACTTCCTTAAACCCTAGAAAGTATCCCCTGAATAAGGGTCACCAATGGTATTTAAGTCAGCTTCTTGATATTTGAAGAACTATGTGTCTTTGAACTTTCGTAATAGTGATTTCACTTCTTTGTGATCTCCCTGAATTCCTTTTTATATTTAAAATGTTCCTTTTGTCCTGAATTTCTTCTCAAGTTTAAAAATAGCCGTTTGACTACAGGCATTTCATGTGAGCACATCAAAGAAAGCTACAAATCTTCTTTGTATCTTATGACACACTCTAAATAAAACTCAGATTTTTGTTCTTGATTCACTTTTACAATGTAAGTTAAAATTACTCATTTCTATTGTGTCATATCACATCAATGCTCATTGGTTTATCAAATATATTTGGAAGCAAGTGATCCACCCCAAAAATAAGTTATTTAGGAACAAGAGTCTTACCTTGGTTAGGAAAAATTTGTATGTAACACAGTTGACAACATTTGAGTCAATAAAGGCAGGCAGCATTTTCAGAAAGGCATTCAGGAAGCAGAATACCATTACTTCAGGTACGTGTGTGGATGGGACCTAAAAATAATCTTTGCATTTAGAGTTAAAACAAAAATATTCTTTTTTATACATACGCACGTTGTCACACCACTCCTACTAAAATCTACTGAGAATTCTTAAAATAATGTGTTATCAGTTAAAATAGAGGAAAAGGCCATGACATTTATTATAAATAGCTCTTGCTACCTGACTCATCTCTGATGTCATGGGGGATATCAGTGCTTGGATTCTGGATACTTCAATCTTAGAACAGGAAGAGGCATCAGTAGATCATCTAGTTTATTATCAATGGCATAACTACTCTTCTTATTTTCCAACACAGAGTCATGCTTAATAGGAATTTGTCAATTCATATTTAAGCCTTGAATATCTTTTTATTGGCCAAGAACACTCTAATTTATTGCTTCCCAAACTATCTGCAGTGAAGGATCTGTATTAGTTATCAATCACTGAGTTACAAACTATCCCAAAATTTAGGAGCTTAACTTAATCCACATTTATAATCTTACAGTTTCTATGACTCAAGAATCTAGGAGCAATTAGCTGGTAGATTCTGGCTCACCGTTTTTCTTGAGGTAGTAGTCAAGCTGTTGAGTAGGGCTACAGTCATCTGTGACCAGGAAATCTGCTTCTAAGCTCACTCATGGTAGTTGGCAGGTCTCAGTTCCTTGTTGACTTTTGGCCATATACTTTCACTTTTTGCCCTTTGAGTTTCTTCATAAGGCTGCTGACAACATGACCTTCCTTGTGTGAATAAGCAGAGAGAGCCCGAGATGGAGCCCATGGTCTTTTGCAATCTTATCTTGGAAGTGACTTAACCATCACTTTTACCATATGTCATTGATCACACAGGTCAATCTTCTTACAATGTAAGGTGGGTTGTGAATTCATAAGGGTGTGAATACCAGAATGCTGGGATCATTGGTGGTCATCTTAGAAGTTTGCTAAAGACCTTTTTTCTTTTTAGGATGTTCAACCTATCACAGATTGAATAAATTTATTTGCTGTCCTTGTTTATGCAATATTGCTTCCACAATTAGACTTAGGACTTCCAGGAGGACAGGCATTTTATCTTATTCATGATTGTATTCTCATCATCTAGTAGAATGTTTACCACATTGTAGATATTCAATGACTATTTGTTGATGGAATTAATAAGTATGCACACTATTTTTAAAACTGCTAAAACAAAGAAAATCCATAGCTTCAAGTAACAATTTTATTTAGGTAATTAACATCTTGGGGTTAGGTTATGTTATTATACCAAAACTAAATCTGCTATACTGAAGTTTAAACTTATTTCCTCATATTAAAGTCTCTATTCACATTCATCATCTACAGTGTGCAAACATTGTATTATATTAGGAATGCACAGATAATATAACATCCCCTCACCAAATCAAGAGAGTAAACTAAAAGTAGAGACATAATAACCACGAAACACCTCTTCGTGGGGTGTTCTGTAATCCCCCTCATGTTTCCTCTGTTAAAGAAAAGATAGCAAGTTAAAAATGGAGTTACTCATGCTAAGGCTCCACACCACCAAACTGAAACCTAAGTTGATTACTTGTAAGATCTGATCTTCCAAGAAATCAAGAGGAAGATAATAGCCAAATCTCATTAAACCAGCATGTTTTTGTTTACATCTCTACCAGGAAAGTGACCTTGAAATGGCCAATCCACTATTTGTCCCTTTTTCCTGCTTTCTTTCCCTTTTTTCTGCCTGTAAAACTCACCCACTCAGTTTAGTTCATCAGAACTCCCTTCTAATTTACAGATTGAATGCTGTCTGATTCATGAATCACTAATAAAAAGCAAATTAGGTCTCTGAAACTCAATTTGTTGAAACTTTGATCTTTGACACCTCTAACTCAGTACCTAACATATTAATCTGTTTTATTTTCATCATAGGATTTAGCCTGTTTGAGGCAAGATGGAATCTATTACTCTTTCCTATAAATCCTGTTTCAGATTTTCTGTGACGAGGTGTAAAATTCTGCTTTGTTTCATTTATGCTTTCACTTAAAGTCTTACTTCTCAACATTTTAATCACTGTTTCGTTTTTACTCTGAGTCCTCATCCTCTCCCTAATTTTTAAATTTAAGTTGTGGAGTCACAATATGAGCACGAGATTCTTGTGTCTATTCAATGATTTTGCTTTTATAATTTACATTACCTAATTTAGTTAAGAACTAAGTCATGTCAATGGGTGTTTTGCATGAATAAGGACTGCAAATGAATCTCTTCAAATTAAATGGAAATTAAAGAGACACTTTCAAGGACATTTGTTCTGAAAATTGATCTGCTTTGCAATTATCCATATGTAAAATTATTTTTCAGTAGTCATGGAAATAACAGATAGCCCACTAACCCAAGATTAGCAGAGTAGACCATTTCCTTGGGATTTATAAAACTTTGAATATGAGAAGCATTTTTTAAAAATTTAATTTTTACCTGTTCATTTGTTAAATGTTGGGTGGCGGAGGGCTGAGAACAGACATTTAATGGAGTTCTGCTTGGTGCTAGGCTATGAACTGGACATTTCATTTACTGCATGAATTATTTCACTGGATCTTTAGAACAACCCTGCTTCGGCAGACTAGTGTGTCATTTTACAGCGAAGGAAACAGATGCTCAAGAAAGTGAAAGGATTCACCCAAAGTCATAGAGCCAGCACATGAACCAACAGAGCCCCTCAGACTGTGAATAGCTGGTTGCTAGTTAATTGTTCAGGTCTGATTGCAAGCCCTTTCTAATGTGCAGTCTAAACACCTGTGATTACACAATAAACAGAAGGACACAGTTTCCCGAAGTATATCCTGAGGAAAGAACATTATGTTGGAATGATAATAGAAGTTATCTGGAAATGAAAAACAAAAAGTTGCCAGGGTAAGTTTGAAAGTTTGAGAAATGTTGGGTTGGACACAATTAAACTGATTTTAAACAAAGTTAAACAAAAAACCCTCTGGCACTTTTTTTTTTTTTTGAGACGGAGTCTTGCGCTGTTGCCCAGGCTGGAGTGCAGTGGCGCGATCTCGGCTCACGGCAAACTCCTCCTCCCAGGTTCACGCCATTCTCCTGCCTCAGCCTCCCGAGTAACTGGGACTACAGGCGCCCGCCACCACGCCCGGCTAATTTTTGTATTTTTAGTAGAGACGGGGTTTCACTGTGTTAGTCAGGATGGTCTCGATCTCCTGACCTCATGATCCGCCCACCTCGGCCTCCCAAAGTGCTGGGATTACAGGCGTGAGCCACCGCACCCGGCCCCCCTCTGGCACTTTTCAAAGCCTTTTTTCTTTTTTTTTTTTGAAATAGAGTTTCGCTCTGTTGCCCAGGCTGGAGGGTAGAGTGCAGTGGCGCTATCTCGGCTCACTGCAAGCTCCGCCTCCCGGGTTCACGCCATTCTCCTGCGTCAGCCTCCCGATTAGCTGGGACTACAAGCGCCCGCCACAACGCCCGGCTAATTTTTTCTATTTTTTAGTAGAAACGCGGTTTCACCGTGTTAGCCTGGATGATCTCGATCTCCAGACCTCATGATCCACCCGCCTCAGCCTCCCAAAGTGCTGGGATTACAGGCGTGAGCCACCGTGCCCAGCCTTTTCAAAGCCTTTAATAAGCAAATGTTTCCTGTGAATAAATCTCAGGGTAGTGTTTTGGTGGGGAGGGTGCCTCCAAGAGATGGGGATGGGGAGCCAGGATGAGGTAAAGACAGACTATGCTAAACTTTCCAAATGTGTTTGATTATTTTATTCCCTTGGCAAAACGTCTTGTAAGACTGATGCTCTATGGATTACAGTTTGTGAAATATGTGTCTAAATTATGACAGTAAAAACAATAAAATAATTTTCAGGGAGTTTACCATGAGGACTGCTAAATATATTGATTCGATATCACCATGTAGACATAAAAATGCTGTTTTCTAAGAAAAGGTTATAATAAGACTAGTGTAAGTTGGTATCAATTAATATTATCCGAAATGATTGCTCGAGGCACATTTCTTTTTCTTTGCCTTTTTTCACATCTCTATTTTTCTTTTTTCTTCTATGGTGCCCTGAGTCTATCAGTTCATCAAGTACCACTTAGTCATCTAGGAAAATGGAGAAATTGTTTCACATTTAGAATACCAGGAACAGTTTTTTGTAGAGACTTGATGGTTTCTGAATAGCTCATCAGTTTGCTCAAATTTTAGGTTGATAAAATTTTTTAAAAAGGTATTGAAAGGTCAACATTAAGCTAACAACATTTTATTTTGTCAGATAAGAACACAACTATTGTAAACATTGTGAATAGATATTTATCATACTCTTACATTTTTCAATATACTATGTATTGTATTGAAAAGTTGAAAAATGATAAGAGTAGATTTTAAGCATTTTCACCACAAAAACGATAACTATGTGAGGTAGTGAATATGTTAATTAACTCCATTTAGCCATTCCACAATGTATATATATTTCAAACATCATGTTGTATATGGTAAATATATACAATTTTATTTGTCAATTAAAAGCAACAACAACAAAAAAGGTGGGGGGAATAACCTACTTTTGACTATCAAATTATTTTATTAAAAGAATACATTTGTTCAATTAAATTTCTAGGAAGCCAGTGGTTTGGAATGAACTCCTGTACTACGCTTAACAGACCAAAACAAAATGGAGTTATTCACACTGACGTTTCAAACGACCAAGTAGAAATTAAGCATTTATCTGATACTCAGTGAAATCAGGAGAGATAATTGCCAATTCCCCACAAGCTAGTTTTAGCCAGTATGATGAGGAAGTCCCTTCTGCTTAGACCTTTACAAAAAACAAACAAACAAACAAAAACATCCTTAGAAAATACCAGTCTGCTTTTGTATTTTGATTCTGTTTTCCTCAGCTCTTTTCTGTCTACGTTAATAAAACCAAGTTTCTCTGCTGGGCTCATCAGAACACACATTCTATTTTATGGAATGAGGTGTTGCTGGATTCTAGAATAGTAAATAAAAGCCAGTTATGATCTTTATACTAAAGTTGTTTAAATTTTGTCCATTGATGCATTTTAACAAAAAATAAAATGGTACAAAGAACATACACTTAGAATAAGTTCTATATGTTAAATTGTATAACCTAAAACCTGTGTGTGTGTTGTGTGTATGTATGTATTTCACTTTGCCTCATGCTTGTGAAAACACTTTTTTCTGTATAGCACTTGACTGTGGACCATAAATGGAAAACTACGTTTCTAACTTGAATCTCTAAACCAAAGTACCAACCCACAATCTCTTATTTGAAACTTTTGTTATTTTTCACAGTATGGAAAGGAAATCTATATCTCAATATACTGTGCGTTGTATAATTCTTAGAGTATGGGACAACTCTCTGGAATATAATACGGTAATACTTCTGCAGAAAAATATATGGATATATATTAAAAATTGAATAAATATAGATTATAAAAAGGCCTAATGTCAGTTTACATAAAGATGCAGCATCAAAACTACCTTTTGGTGGCTGGGCGCGGTGGCTCATGCCTGTAATCCCAGCACTTTGGGAGGCTGAGGCAGGAAGATCACCTGAGGTCAGGAGTTCGAGACCAGCCTGGCCAACATGGTAAAATCCCATCTCTACTAAAAATACAAAAATTAGCTGGGCGTGGTGGTGTGCACCTGTAATCCCAGCTACTTGGGAGGCTGAGGCAGGAGAATCACTTGAACCTGGGAGCCAGAGGTTGCAGTGAGCCGAGATAGCACCACCGCACTCCAGCCTGGCAACAGAGTGAGACTCTGTCTCAAAACAAAAAACAAAACCCAAAAAACTACCTTTTGGTTTTCAGAGCATTTTTGGACCTCTGCTGTCTACCCTGTCCCCAACTACCCACCACACCTCAATACATCTGGCTTTCCATTAATCTGGCCTGGTAAAAAAAAAAAATTTCAATCTCAGAATTTGTGAAATTCACCTCACCTATGTGTTATTGAGTCTACAAGCACTTTCCCTTATGATTCTGAGTATGAGATTTAGCAGTAATGAATGATATTTGCAAGAAAAGGAAGATGGTAAATAATAGGTAACTTATCGGGAAAAATTATTTTCATAGCTACATTTAAGAATGTTTGACTGTGAACGTTATTTATTAATGAGAGGCGCATGGCACAATGATTAAGAAAATGGCTGCATGTTGGTTTTCATGGGCCCTGGGTATTTTTTCCTTAATTGAGGAGGCTGCAGCGTTCTCCTGTTTTTCCCTAGATCCAATTTGTTTGAAAAAAAAAAAAAAAGAAAAAAACCAGGCGCGGTGGCTCATGCCTGCATTGCTTCCAATTACATTGACTGTATATATCACTGGTTCTAAGGAAGAATCTTAGATAAATAACTATAACCAAGAATGATTGAGATAACATTTAATGCAGGCCAATCCTAAATATTTTTGGGACCTGGGACAAAAGTACAAGTGAAGGCCCACAGACCATGTTTCATTAAAAAGTATGAATTAAGCTAAGCTCACACCCTAGCAACAGCCTTCATCGCAAGACAGATCATTTGCTACAGGCCAGAGGACCTGAGCACTGTTGTCTGTGAGTCTGTGCTATGGCTGGGCAGAGCAGGATGGAAGCTGGTCCTGGATGGGGGTTGAATCTGCCTCAGCCTAGGATGGGGACTGTCCCATTCCAACACTTCAAGGAGCCAGGTAGGCAGGTTTCCATCTCCTGTATCTTACTTCTGCCTCTCAAGAGTTTTGGGCAGTTCTAAGCATCTATCAAAACTAGACCAACCAAGAAGAGAGGAGGAAATTGTTATCTGGGCAACCAAGTCTGTCTGGATACCTCCCTTGGGGTGATTGGGTGTTACCAGTTTAAGCAAACTCCCCACTCCACCTGTGATTTCAATGGTGTCCTCTCCAACATGGACTCCTGGGCTCTCTACCCTGGTCCTCTGGCCTGAGGACATCCTCTTCTACATTTCTGTTTTTTGTAATTCCCATTTACTCAACAGGGTACCAAACTGTCAAGAAAATTTTTTTATATGACAGAAAATTACACACACATACACACACACACACACACATCAAAACACTGTTTTTGTATTTGTAAAGCAATGAGTTTTTCTTGGCTGAGTCTAAAGACAAAACTGCTTAGAGGCATCAGTCTCTCCCACTCTCTTCTCTCACACTTTTAAGAATAAAAAAGAGTGGGATATATACATATATTTGGTATTCATTATCTCATCCTAATGACTGGCTTGTGTTCAACAAAAGTCTCTAATTCAATGAAGTGGTATATCTTTAATGGAATAATTACAAAGAAGGGAAATTTGTATTTTCTGTTTAGTAAAATCAATACAATACATAGAATTTAAGAAGTGGCTGCTAGTGTTGTCAGGAGGTGGTTTATATACTATTACGAAAGATTTACTTCCTGACTGAAGTCATATATATGGGCTTAATTTTTGTGTCTATAAAAGAAAGAGTTGAGAATTTTAAACCAAGAATTAAAAACATAGGTACTTTAGGGTAAGTCTTTGTGTGTGTGTGTATATATACATATACCTATAAAGGTAAATACATGCTTCAAAAATAACATGGGGAGGGGAGAAGAAACATGTTTTTTACATATTTGTCTATTTATAAAAACTTTCTCTGCAGTTTGACTGCTTAGCTTATTTTCTGTAGGTCAAGGAAACCAAATATACGATTTTTTTGTTGTTTAGATGTAAAACTGGCTAGGCACAGTGGCTCATGCCTATAATCCCAGCACTTTGGGAGGCTGAGGCGGGCGGATCATGAGGTCAAGAGATCGAGACCATCCTGGTCAACATGGTGAAACCGCGTCTCTACTAAAAACACAAAAAATTAGCTGGGCATGCTGGTGCACTCCTGTAGTCTCAGCTACTCGGGAGGCTGAGGCAGGAGGATCGCTTGAACCTGGGAGGTGGAGGTTGCAGTCACTTGAACCCGGGAGGCAGAGGTTGTAGTGAGCTGAGATCACACCACTGGACTCCAGCCTGGTGACAGAATGAGACTCTGTCTCAAAAACAAACAAACAAACAAAGAAAAACAAAAACAAAAAACTTTCACAGATACTTCAATAAGACAGGCTGCATCACCCATGGTATTATTGGGGCTCAGAACACAATATCCCAAAGTTTGGTGGCTTGGAGTGATAGGTACTTTGAACTGAAGGATATTGAAAAGGCCTCAGAAGCAAGATCTGTCTGACCTTCTCCAGTCCTCCTGTCTCCTCCCCGCCCCCACTTTCTCTACTGAAGCAATTATTGAAAGCAGAATTCAACTTCCCCAAGGCAGGTCAAAGAACTAGAACCCTTCTTCCCCAAAGTAAGCCATAAAACCTGGAAAGGTCACTCTCTTCCTTCTCCCTTCTCTTTGATGATCTCTATTCCAGAGGGGTCCTGCCCATATCTGGGATGCAGAAATGCTGCACTGAAGGACCAAGAAGAATATGAACAGATAGGCTTTGCTGGGTTCCCCCTTCAGTCTGTTACCATAAGATCATACTGTTGTGTCCAATCATATTTCTACCTGGCTGTTCATTCTTCATCAAACCTAAGCATCAAAAGACAGTTTTCCCTGGATCTTCAGGTCTTCATTTCTGAGGTTTCCCATGTAATTTAAATACATTTGTTATGCTTTTCTCTTGTTAACCTGTCTTTTGTTATTGGAGTGTTGGCCATGACACTTACGATGGGTGAAGAGAAGTATTACACTTTTCTGTCCCTACAGTATTCTCTATTTTGTATTAGTTGTTTCTATTGTTGTTTCATTAGAGAATGTGAGAAAACTTACTTTATTGGCAAAATATTCTTGCACTTCAGTAAGTACAAAGTATAACCTGAAAGGTTTACTGAGAGAATGAATCTATCTGACATTAATTGTAATATCTCATCAAAATGAAAGACAAATAGCATAAGATTATTTGTATTCTAGACTTGATAGTGCCTACTCCATAATTTTGCGGAAATCAATGATATCTATGCTGTAGTTTTCTGAACTATAAAATGGAATTACTACTTTTCTCTGCTTTCCAGTCCTAAAAGCATGTGGGCAAATCCAAATATTTGGAGTTCAAATGAATGCCTTCATTTTAGTCTCAGTAAAGTATTACAAATAATTCTCATTGAGCGAACGTACAAAAATATGTATACAAATTGTGATTTTTAAAGGGATTAGACTGATTTCCAGCAAATATTTAAGAACTTTAGATTTAAAAGAATGCTGGTACTCTGAGATTCTGGATCTTTGTTCCGCAGTTGGCACTTGCCTAATAGATGTGTCTTGAAAAAGGCATTTTTTAAAGAAAATCATAAATGAGACTAATGCACATTCCTTGTTTTTAGTGAATTGAATACACTATATACACTAAAAGATGATGCTGATTTCAAAGATGCTGCCATTGCCTAAAACATTTTCAGATCTCATCCTTTGTAGCTGGTGTCAAGGCTGGCAACATACTTTTGGTAAATAATTTTAATATAAGAGAGTCTTTTGAGTGTGGGTTTTCACTGAAACAACTTAAACTATTTGGAGGGCTTCTTGTGAACAAAACAAGGTGGGTAGTGCTGCCTTTATTCAACAGTGATGTGAATTTAACTAGTAGCATTGAGACTTTGATGTGTTACTCAGATTGACTCTTAAGACGATAAGAAAAGGGAATTCTGAAAATTATAGTTGATGACAGAATCATTTTAGTGACTATTTTAACAGGCAGTATTTCTTTTAGATAAATGATAGTGAAGATGGCAAGGTTTGGGATATTTGACTAAAGGTCAGGAAAATAAAATATTTGGAAGAATTATGATTATAAAATAAATTTGAAGTTGGTTGAAGCTGTAGAATCTCCCATTACAATCTTTTTAATTTACAGATGATACCACTGAGAATCAGAAGAGTTAACTGATTTAACCAAATCCACCGTGTTAAGATCAGAATTGGGACTAGAGTCAGTATACTTGACACAGTACGTGAATGGTGACAAGTTCACTGGGTTCTCTTTCAAAATAACTAAGCTTTATAGAGTCAAACCTCCTAAATGTTTGGTGATATATACAGATAAGTGCTAAAGAATGCTGTATTCTTTGAATTTTAGGTTTCATCACTTGGGTTTATAAAAATAAATTTAAGAGCTTTAAATTTTTGTATGCACTGAAAAATCCTAGAGGATCTTTACCTACAATAATCTATCCTAACAAACTATAACAGTATTTTCATTCTATTGTAACATATATGTTTATTCAATATATATGGTTTGAACATTGCTTTTTGATGTGCACAGCTGAGGAAGATAATTTTAATCTCATTATTCAGAATTATGTTTATAATTCATTTGCTAAGGACATTTTTATTGCTCAAAACTTGCAGTCATTATAATTTTTAGTTCCTAAACTCACAAGCAAGAAATGTCATATTATCTTCATGTCATTAAATCAAATTGAATCTGATTCCAAATCTTATCTTTTTTGGCTGTTAAGGGAGCCAATGTTAGTTATTCTAGCAACATCCATCCACCTCTGCAGAGCCACTGGGGACTTTAGGATTTTGCTGGATGACTGAAAAATGAGGGAAGATCTCAGTGGCTCAGTCAAGCACGACTATGATGACATGCTCATTATCCAAACCCACTTCTTCTTTTTCAAAAAATTATTTTTAGTTTTGATTCAGGAGGGACACGTATTTGTTTGTTACATAGGTGTATTGCATAATGGTGGGGGTTGGGATTCTAGTATACCTATCACCCAAGTATTGAACATTGGACCCAATAGGTGACTTTTCAACCTTCACCCTCCTCCCACCCTCTTACCTTTTGGAGTCCCCAGGGTCTATTATCTTCTTTTTTATGTCCACATATATCCATTGTTTAACTCCTGCATACAAGTGAGAATATGAGATATTTGATTTTCTGCTTTTGAGTTAATTCACTTAGGATAATGGCCTCCAGCTGCATCCATGTTGCTGCAAAGGACATGATTTCATTTTTCTTTATGCCAAGCCCACTTCTTCTTGAAGATAGATAGTGACAGCCATAGGGAACTTTGCTAAGTCCTTCAGGAACATCCCTGGACATCTCATGTCTCAGCCAATCTCCCCCAATTCTTCCATACCCCAGGGGGTTCAGCAGGCACTGGGGCATGGATCCCTGTTAATCATGGGCCCAGCAGGTCTCCATTCCTTTCCTAGTCAAGACAACCTTCTTTCTCTTCTTTGATGTTTGTGGTACCCTGCACCTTCCCCCAGTTCTTTGCTTCCCTCTCCAACCTTCAGCATCACTACTAAATAAGCTAAGCCTTTTGAAAACAAAAGCTGGAAAAAGAGTTTACTTTCAAGTAACAAAAGGAACACAAATTCTGGCTACTTTTTGGAATGAGGAAGGAGGGGAATACAAATATAAAAATAAAAATAGATCTGATTTTTTCTAATCCTTGTGTAGCAGTGAAAACAAAACACAAAATAGTATCTCAACAAATTATCCTGTCACATGCTCCACACCTAGGACAGCCTAGAATTATGGATTGATATTAAAAAATAACTAAACAGAAGTCTCTGCTACTACAATATCTTAAGATTAGAGGAAGCACTGGAGATGATGTCGTACTAATTCTTTATTTTACAGGAAATAAAATTAAGGACCATTAAATACTTTGTTGCCTGGTGAAGTTAGTATTAATTACCAGTCCAGGATTTTTTGTATTAGAAACATTCAAAGGCTTTTTCTTGTGAATGGGAATAAATGATCCTAATGAAAGCTGAGTAGTTTTTTAAAGCACCAACACTGCCAAAGTTAGCAATACTTTCAGAGTAATTTGCACGTAGCTCTTGTCTTGACCTGAACCCTAGTTAAAACCAATTAATAAAACACTGGGTAATCATATAAAAATATACAACTTATTTTCATCACAAATTGTTTCAAATTGGAATTCTCCTCTTGCCTTTCCACCCCACCTTACAAACACTGCAAAATAATTGAAATGCTTAGACAATAATAAATAATTTTTGGTATATTTTCTTTGATGATGAAAGTTTGAAAATGGGGGTCCATTTTCCTATGGGACCTCCTTTACCCATTCTTACCTATGGTGACTTGGGATGAATAACACACCCAATTTGTCACCTCCTTCAGAATTCTTGGGAAAAAAGAGAGCCTGCTGTTATTAAACTGTATGTGGCAAAAGAAAAACAAAGTCAGAATTGTTCACTTGGACATGAAATTTATTGTTGTAGGCATCTTGTGTTGCTCTAAAAGATCCTGAGACTGAATAACTTATAAAGAAAAAAGGTTATTTGGCTCACAATTCTGAAGGTCAGAAAATTCAAGATTGGATACCTGCATCTGGAGAGGGCCTGCTTTCACTCACAATGGAAGGTAAAAGGGAGCTGTGTGCAGAGAGCACGTGGGGAGAGAGAAAGCAAGGGAAAGGGGAGGAAGATGCTAGGCTTTTTTTGTTAACAACCTGGAACAGTGAGAACTCATTCACTTCTCCCTCCATCCAGCCCCTCAGGATACTAACTTATTCATTAGGCATCCACCCTCATGACCTAAATACCTACCATTAGGCCCCGTCTCCAACTTTGGGAATCAAATTTCAGCATGAGATTTGATGAGGACAAACAAACCATATCCAAACTATAGCATTTATTATAAAAGTCAGCTAAGGATTTTTGATAGCCAATCTCAAGAGATTTAAAATAACAGAGAGAATTCAGTATTTAATTTTTAAATTTTGCCATAATAATACACCATTTATTTATTTATTTTAGACAGAGTCTTGCGCTGTCACACAGGCTGTAGTGTAGTGGTGTGATCTCAGCTTACTGCAACCTCTGCCTCCTGGTTTCAAGTGATTCTCATGCCTCAGCCTCCTAAGTAGCTGGAATTACAGGTGTGCACCACCAGGCCCAGCTATTTTTTTTCTTCAGTAGAGATGGGGTTTCACCATGTTGGTCAGGCTGTTCTTAAATTCCTGACCTTAAGTGATCTGCCCATCTCAGCCTCCCAAAGTGCTAGGATTATAGGCGTGAGCCACAACGCCTGGCCTACTTTAAACTGTTCTTTTACTTTCATTTTCAGCTTCAAGGTTTTAGGTATGACTGTTATACAGCAGTTACTAGTTGCATGTTAATTTAAAAAAATAATTATTAAGCTCTAAATTCTCGAATCACTTAGTGCTTTCTAACACTGTCCCATCTCATATAAAAGAGGCTTGAGAGGAATTTTAGGGTTTGACAATCATCATATTATTAACAAAAATACAGCCAAATATGCAGTTATGGATTTTACTGAGTCTCATGGCAAAGTAGTAAACTTTTTGAAATAGGATTATATATAAATAAAATGGCCTAGCAAAGTAGTTATATATAAAATGTTGCTTAGATTGTAGGTAATTATGCAGGGATCCAAAGATTTGGTAAAATTATTAAGTGTTGATTAGTTTGTAAAGTGGTATCATTTTCACATGGAAAGTAAATTTATTTTTATTTTATTTTGTTTTTAAGCCAGTAAAATTTAGCTGTGGGTGTTGTATACCAACTTTAGTGGCAGTAATGTTAATAAGTTCTGATAATCCGTAATAATCAGACCAACCAGAAAGTCAATATATATGTGTAAAATATTCTGCAATGTATTTATGTGCATGATCCATGAAGTTTTCTTTAAAGAAGGGTTTGCTGAAATTGATCTTGAGCAACATGTGTCAGAATCAACCAAGGTAATTGCTAAAAATTCAGATCTTAAGAAATTTTCTCATAAATTTTACCAATGGAAACTAAAAATTATATCTTTTCATTCTTCTGTTTCATGCAAACAGGAACTAGAATCCAAATCCATCTATATATATATATATTTGTTTGTTTGTTTCTTTGTTTGTTTGTTTTTGTTTTATTTTGAGACGGAGTTTTGCTCTGTCACCAGGCTGGAGTGCAGTGGCGTGATCTTGGCTCACTCCAGCCTCTGCCTCCCTGGTTCAAGTGATTCTCCTACCTCAGCCTCCTGAGTAGCTGGGACTACAGGCGTGTGCCACCACACCTGGCTAATTTTTTGTGTTTTTAGTAGAGACAGGGTTTCACTGTGTTAGCCAGGATGATCTCCATCTCCTGACCTCATGATCCGCCCACCTCGGCCTCCCAATATTTTTAGAGTTTTACTCATTTAAATTGCTAGCCTGAATAGAGTCATTGTAATCTTTCACAGTAATAGAACTATGAATAATAAAGAATAGTAGCCATACATATGAACATTTTGTCAAGTTCAAAGTCAAAATGAACTATATATTTTTCAGTTTCATAATGGTTACATAGAAAATATATTTCTATATGGCTAATTTTCACTTAATTTCCTACAAGTTGCAAAATGTTACAAAGAGTAACTACAATTTTGTCTTTAGAAATGAAGTATTTTGATACATGCAATCCGGTTTTTAGATATTAAATATAAATATATGCATAATAAAAAGTAATTATAGAGACAGGTGGTAGGTTGGGCAGTGTGCTCATCACATCTTTCCTATGCCTCTGTGCACTTTGCTATGTGGCTTTGGAATTTTCTCCACTAGAAGTGGTGTCGTTGGGCTTGACCAAATATTTCTTTTGGTCAATGAAATGTGGGCATAAATGATGGGGTCTAGTGACATGCCAAGAAAAAAGGTAAGCCCCAGGTAGTTGCTGCCTTTTTAACTTGGCCCTTTAGAAAGAACACACATCAATAAAACATTAACCCCATTGTCCGTCTGTAGCTAAGCCCACTGAACTGCAACCTGAAGCAGAACACGGTGTAGTTCAGCTGAACCACAGTCTCCTAAGCATGAGGATACATGCTTCTATACACTACTGGAACTTTGTGATTGTTAATTATACAGTGTTGTTGTAGCAATAGAATAAGCTTCTACAAAAATAAAAAAAATACCAATTCATGGTGAAACAAACGTATAAATCATTTGGGTAGAGACTTAGTTCGAAGTACTTTCGGTCCCAGTGTCATTCTTAGCAGTATGATTTGAGCAAACCATTGTGGTTCTCAGATTTATTAACTGTAGTGAGAATATTTAGAGGGGGTGAATTCTAAGGTCCATACACTTTCAATAAAGTAAGAATCCCTTTTCATTCCAAGAATAATTAAAAGTACCCAAAGATAAATATTTCATAAGTTGGGTATCTCTAGAGAATCATTATTGCAAGTTACATGTTACTATCATGTATTCATTCAGTGGTTACTTTAGAACAACTATATTGAGTTCAGAATTATGTCAAGCACTATGAGGGATCATAGGATGAAGAGGCAATGTCTTCTTCACCTGTATGAAATAAAAAACCTAATGGGGGAATAGCAATACAAAGAAAAATTTTGGGGTTATAAAAGTGCTCCAAATTAAGGGTTTTAAGAGGGTACACTCCATCTGGAGAGATTAGAAAAAGCTCTTGGGAGGAGATGGTATTTGAGCTGGATCTTGGTGGATATGATTTCATCAGGAAGACATTTAATGTCATTTGCTGATAGAAGGAAGGGCTTGGAAGCAGGACGGAAGAAATTATTTAAAATGGTAAGTTTTTTTGTTTCAGTGGCGTATACTATGTCATGGACAGTATGGAAATATGGCTGAACAGAGAGGCAGGGGCTGTATGTTTTGAGGATTTTGATTTCTATGTTCAGGAGCTCAGAATTTATCATGTAGAGAATGATTACTAAAAGACTGAAAAAGAGAGTGTCTAATGAGTGTTTTAGAAAAATCCAACTGGTAATGTGCAGGGAAAAAAGAGATGAGTAAGACTCAAGAGAAGATGGCCTCAGAATAGAAGCAGTTTTACATGGGCCTGAGCTCAGATGGCAGTGGGGTTGGGCGTTTCAAACAGAAAACCCAGCAAGGTGCATTTATTTTCTTCCAGGAAGAAGAAAGCCTGTTGATAAGATAACTTGATACAGTTACTTAAAAGAGGCTTTATAGTGCTGCTAGATTATGAGAAAACAGTATTTAAAAATGAATTTATTTTTGTAATTATCTTGAAATTTTAAAGTGCATAAGAATCACTCGGGTTCTTATGAAAAATACAGATTTCAGGACTTCAGTTCTGAATTCTTGAAACAGTAGGTGTTGCGGCAGACCCATGAATCTGTATTTTAACAAGTACCTCAAGTTATAAGGAAGCAGGTGGTCTGCAAATCACTCTTTTATGCTGGTTGGAGAACATAATATTAATAATAAAAGGAAACATTTATCACCCACTTCCTGTGTACCCAACACCTGGCTAAGTGCAGACATACATTACCACATTTCATCCTCCATAGTAAGCCTAGGAAGAGACTATTAATATTATTTTCCAACTTACTGAAAATCAAAACTAGGAGGGGTTCAGCAGCACTTTGCAAGTCACAGAGCTATTAAGTGATGAATTCAGGATATGAATCAAAGACTGCCAACCTCAGAACTCACACTGGAGAAGTTCTTGATATTAAAGAGTGCAGCTTTTGTCTTTTCTCTTGTACATTCTTTTTTTTTTTCAAAAGTTTCAACTGATTGGGACCAGTGCCACATTTAACAAGATTGCCTGATTAAATTTACTCCAGTAAAAAATTTCATTCCTAAGTAGAGAAAGACCAGCTGGAACATAATCAGTCATCATAGTGGGATGCCCTAGATATGAAGATGCCCATCCTACCAAGAATAATACATATGCACATAGCAGTAATTCCAAAATAAATATAGAAAATTTCTACAGCATGTGTTATTATAACCATTTAAGCAAAAACACAAGAACTTTAAAGTGGGACATTATCATTGCCTTGAACATTTTTTTTCCTCCCTGTCTTAAAACTGACATCTCAAAATAAATTCATGGTCTTGAAGCCTAAGAATTAATTGTCTAAAGGAATGGCCCACAATAAAACACGATAAAAGTCAGATTTAATTTTATTCTTCTTAACTATCTCTTGGCCCAAACTACTGTGTCTTTTTAGACTGAAAGGCCACCCATTTATCTACATTTCCTATGGTAATGGAAACATAGTAGCTTATGTTTCTTCAAGAGAGAAAAATGAGGTAAAATATGTTATGAGTCATATTCAAAGTCCAATCAACCCACCACAGATGTTAATTCTCTCCACTTTGAGAAACAGGCTTAAAAAAGGAATCATTAATATAAATTTTCCTCCTAAAACTTAAGAAGAAAAAAATACAAAAAATTTTCCATGAGTTGGGGTAGCAATTAGTATTTGTCATCAGCTGTAATTTTCCAGTTTAAAACCCAAGACCTCTTCACTGTGATTTTATTTGCTCTTGAAGATAGTGACTGAGGAAAAGGTAATGGTGGTAGTAGGTGTCCATTTGAATTTATACAGTGTTTAAATTTGCTTTTTTATCAGTGATGTTTTTTCATGTAGTGATATTTTCCCTTCGTCCCCAGAAGTGAAGATGATAGTGTTAGAAAAAATCTCCTTTTAATTTCAAACTTAGTAATAAAAGTCAATGTATCAAGTTTTTATTATTTGTCTAGGCCTTTTGGAAATCACTTTTGTTGAAAGTTTATTCAAAATCAGCTGTTTCCCAGACACTGTGCTAAACTATGTGCAGGACACCAGTGGACACTGATTTCTCTGCTTTACTTTCCATTTGTATCCAGTTGCCGTGTATCTTCTCATGTCTTTAAGGAACTTATTAACCCCCCAAAAAAGAAAGGAAAATAAAAAGCCTATTCGATACCAGAGACAGGAAGTTTAGCATATGATAAAAATATAAAAAACTAGATTAAAAAACAATTTAATTTAATTAATTTAAAAATTAAATTAAATTGAAAAAAATACCATATGCAGAAGTTGCAGAATTTTAAAAATTTCTTTTAACGAATCACGCATCACAGGTGCTGGAAAGAAGGTAGGCTGGAAAACCCTTCAAGTCCCATTCCACATATGTCCTCTGATCTACACTTGGAAACATACTTTTTGATTGCCTGATAATGTGGAGAGAGCCTGGCAGCTTTTTATAGAAATGAAAGACTGAGAACAGAATTGCAAAATTATTATATACTTAAAATAAAATTATTTACTGGGAAACCAAAGAAAATCAACTGAAGCAGCATAAAACTAATGTATAAATATAAAAAGTGAATAAAAATGAATACATTTATATCAATAACATCCTTACAAATAGCCAAAAATAGCTAGAAAACAAAATTATTCTATTCTTAATAACAACATATCTAGTATAAAAATGGACAGAACTTATATAGAAAAACAAGACTATTAGTATCTTTTTAATATAACAACCTTGCGTAAATGAGACATAACATGAAAATAATTGCAAATATGTTGATTTTTTCAAAGTGTACTATAAATTTAGCATAATTTCACTCAATATCCCAATTAGATTTTTCTTATAAAAATGAACACATTCTAAAAAGCCCCAAATTTTGTCTTAAGAAGAGTATTTGAGGTACAATTTAAAATGTATTTTTTATCATTATTAATGAATGCAATGTGGTATAGGCACAAGTTTTAACAAGCAGATAATTGGAATGAAAGAGAAAATCTAGAAATGGAACCTAATATATGTAATAACTCAAAATATAATGAGGTAGCTCTTGACTAATAGGGAATATAATTAAATATTTGATATTGAGATAATTGGCTAATCATTTAGGAAACATGTATTAAGAGTTCCTGATCTCATACTACTTTATTGTCATTAGATTTGAAAAGGACTAAAGATAATAATAGCTAATCTTAGTTGGTTGAAAAATTTGAACAAGAATTTGGCAAAATATATTAAAAATTTTAAAACACGGTGGCTTACGCCTGTAATCCCAGCCCTTTGGGAGGCCGAGGCAGGCGGATCACGAGGTCAGGAGATCAAGACCACGCTGGCTAACATGGTGAAACCCTGTCTCTACTAAAAATACAAAAAATTAGCTGGGCGTGGTGGCAGGCACCTGTGGTCCTGGCTACTCTGGAGGCTGAGGCAAGAGAATGGTGTGAACCCGGGAGGTGGAGCTTGTAGTGAGCCGAGATGGCACCACTGCAGTCCAGCCTGGGCGAAAGAACGAGACTCCGTCTCAAAAAACAAAAAAAAATTTTAAAACACACATAGGAAACTAATAATTTAAGTTCTAAGAATCTATAGTAAGAAAAACATTGAACAAATGTGAAAATATTTATGTATAAAAATTTAGCATAATTTTAATAGGGAAAATTAGAACTGACTAAATGGCTAATAGTTGAGAATTTTTTTGATAAATTATAGCAAATATTATATAATGAAATATTACATAACCATTTAGTATGATGACTGGAATGTTTATTCAATCCTGTGTATTCAATGTACCAAAATTTTCTTGCGCATGTAAATATTATTTTAAAATGTTTACAAAGACACATACCTTGAAGGAAATACATAGAAATTTTAATACAGGTTATCTCTTGATTGTATGAACACTTGTTTTTGAGAACACTTTCCTTTTTTAAATTCTGCTTATATATGAATTTTCTTATTTTCAAAAGTAAATATGCTCTGCTTTTAAAATTAACAGGGAGCAAAAATATTCATTTTTTTCTCCATCCTGTAAAATGGAACAGGTGAAAAATTAAGAAAATATCTTTCAATGCAATGTAAACTTTCATTGCCATTTTGATGAATTTTCTACCCACATCAGTCTTGTGAGAGTAAATTCCCAAGTTATTGGTACCAGGACTCATTCACTGAGTTATGAAGACCATTTTGTATCTCAGGGTAACACAGAGGGATTGGGGTCATTTGCTTAGAGGATCTTAGGAGATTCGACTAACTATATAACATATATTTTGCCATGAAAGTTAGGCAACACCTTTGCACAGGGAAAACAGAGGGAATGTTTTGAAAAACTTCAGTATACCATATCCTCTCCAGTCTCTTCCAAATGTAACTTTCTTTAGTCATAGCCCACAGAACAAAAGGATAAGTAGAAATGTTTCTGCTGTTTGTCATGTCACAGGCATTAACTTCTCTTTGATATGGCATGGGCAGTCACTTGGACATTCCATGCCAAGCATTTTAAATCTTAGATTATCTTGATCATGAGGTGATGATCATGTACAAGAACTCCACAGCCAGTATGTCTGGATTGAAATTCTAACTTTGCCTCTCAGTCAGTTGTGAAATTTGGAGTACTTTGTACATCGGTTTTCTCACTTTCAGTCTGGGGAACTGGATTTTGTATGAATTTTTCTGATTTTTAAATGTCAACTGAAGTTTCCTCTGTAAACACTACACTGTTTTAACCAAGTACATACACAGGCAACTAAGTCTGGTCTAAAGTTATCAACTTGATTGACCTTTTGAGGCATTCAGGATAAACTTTAAACTACACAGGTTGACATGAAAGACCCATCTTTGATCTGATCCTGTCTTTCCTCATCTATTTCTTCAAACTTTCTAGTATGCATTCAGTCCTTCATGCACAGCACTCAACTCAATGCTTTTGCATGTCATATCCTTCTGTCTGAATTCTATTCCGACTTGTTTCTTTTCTGAAAAGCTCTTCTTATGTAGAACTCAGGTACCATGTTTCCCAGGAAGCATTTCTAACTTTCACCTTTAGTCTAAGCTATATTCCCTTCTTAGATTTTCACAGACCATCATATGTATTTGCACGGAGCAAATTATGTATTTACGTCTCTACATTAAACTACAAAGTCTCTATACTAAACTACAAACTCTCTACACTAAACAACAAATGCTCTACACTAAATTATATCTATCTCTATATATAGATGTATATACCTGTCTATACTAAATTATACATATCTACTTCTCCATACTAAACTACAAACTCTTTGAAGACAGACACTGCATCTATTATTCTAAGATCCTTGCGCAGTTCCTTGCCCCAAATAGATGTCAGCAAATTCTTTGTGTTTCTGTCCCTTTGCACTTGGCAAAGATGAACAAATTCACTCTTGTTTATTTCTCACAATCTTTAAGTATGGCTCATTTTCTGATATTTACACTAATTGTAGGTCCCCTAATGTAATAACACTAATGACCAAATACTTACCACTTTATTACTTTATTTCTTCAAGGCCAACTATTTACTGCTCTACTTATGATGCTGTGCAAAAGACAAATAAAACATGAAGGATTCTGAATGTTTAATCATGGGTATTCTGTTTTCATGTTTGCCTTCTTCCTCTGTTTGCTATCTGGTAGGTGATTGTTAAAATGGAGAGAATCTAAAGTGAAAAGGATAGAAGAAGAACCACTTATAAAGAATATGAGTGATCTATAAATTGGATAAAAGTTGTTTCGAATAGTTGAGAATTGACTGCTTAACACTACTGCAACTCCTCTTCTTAAGAGCAAATAGCTATAGTGTAATAAACTGCTTTAAACTCCTGTTAGTAAAGACATTGCCCATTTAGGTGTAAACTCCAAAATGAAGACTAATAAACAATTCTCTAATCTCAGTTAGGATTAAACTATTTTTTCTTTTTTTGTTGTTCATAGGAGATATAAAATAAATCAAAGGGACAAATAACTAAAACATAAAATATGCTTATATTTTAATCCAGAAAGATAACCTGAACCCGTAGAACCTGGGAGCCTTCTTCAATTTCATTATAGTCCACTTCCCTGCCTAGCCCCCAGCATTATAGCATGCCTGCCCAACATCACATCACAATCTCGAAGACCTATGTAGGTCCAACTCTATTTGAGTTTCTCATTACATTCATTCAGGACTATATCATCAGAATCATCTGGACATGTTTATTAAAAATGCAAATTCCTTGGCACTATTCCAAACCTACTAAATCATTTTCTGAATATTATCAGCAGAAAATCTTCACTTTTTCACTAGTTCTCCAGGTGGTGATTACTCACACTACAGGCTGAGAATCACTGCTACAGATGGGGGAAAAAAATGCTATGTGGTGCTGCATAATTGTGGAAAAATTATACAAAATGAAAAATAATATCAGTTACACAAACCCTGAATCATGAGTCATAATTTTACTTGTTTGTCAACAATAAAAAGCACAAATATTTTATTAATATATTAGAGTACAGGTACATATATATACACATACATGCGCGCACACACACACACACACACACACACACATACACACACAAAGGGTGAAAAAAACCCTTGTAATAAAGATATTTATTGCTTTCTCATCAGATTGTGCTCCCGTTTGCATTTTTTCCCACTCAACACTTAGGGTAGAATTCAAAAAATCTGTTCTTTTAGCTTAAAAAATAATTATGACAGACTAGTTTCTTCCCTGAAATTAGTGCATTTTTTTTTCATGAAATGACTTCCTACTTCCAAATTTTACTTCATCTTCTGGCAACTATTTATATTCTTTAAACAAATTATCAGCATGCAAACCTCCTGTTATTTTTCCTAGTTTAAAAAAGTCTCTCTCGACCTCACTAACTCCTCAAACTACCACTTGTTTCCTCTCCTTTCTTTACAGCAATACTCCATCAAAGATTTGTCTGTACTTACATTTTAAAATTTCCCTTTACCTATTCTTTTTTCAGTTCACCTCATGTCTCCACCAGAATTCTGTTATCAAGGCCACCAATGACTTCCATGTTGCTAAAACCTATGGTCCATTCTCAGTTTTTATTGTACATGACCTGTCAGCAGCATTTGACAAAACAGATGCGTTTAAACACAACTTACCTAAGCAGTTTTTTCTCTTGACTTCTAGGACACTGCACTTCCCTGGTCTTATTTCCTGATAATCTGTTCTCTTTTAGAATCCTAGTTATCAATTTTCTGCAGCTCCCTGACCACTAAATTTTGAGATGATTTTCAGTTTGGTACTTAGATTACTTCCCTTTCTGTTGATGTGTAGCTCTAGAAGGTCTTATCCAGACTTAAGGCTTTAAATGCCGCCTATATTATGCATATTCCGAAATTTATATTTGCAATTTGGACCTCTCCTCTGATCATTTGATTTACACATCTAGTTGATCACTTGGAGCTTCACTTGCATGTCTAACAGGTATATTAAATGGGGCAGACCTCCAACTGTGCTTTCATATCCTTCATCTTTAAATCTGCTTCCCTTATAGCTTTCCCCATCTCTGTATATAGCATATTAACCTTGTCAGATACTTTGGAGACCTTCTTGACTTTTTCCCTTCTTTCTTACAGCTTACCTCTATCCCATCAACAAACCCTTTTGGCTCTTTCTGCAAATGTGTCAGACTCTGACCACTTCTCATCACTTCCCCTGCTTCCATTGGAGTTCAGGTCTTCATCATCTCTCACTTGAACTAGGAAAATAGCCTCTAAACTCTTCTTCATGCTTCTGCCTTTATTCCCCAAAAATCATACTCAATGCAACAGCAACAGTAATCCTTTTAAAATGCAAGTCATCATTCCTCTTCCCAAAATCTTCCAATCGTTTTCCATCACATTCAGAGAGACGCAAAGTTATCAAAATGAACTATAAGATCTTAAGTAGCATATATTAGTTATCTATGACTGCATAACAACTTGCTCCAAAATGTCACAGCTTAAGACAACAAACATTTACATATCCCAGTTCCTGTGGGTCAAGAATTTGGGTGCAACTTAGCTGGTTTCTCTGACTCAGGGTCTCTCACAAGGTGTCCGCTGAGGCTGTTGTCTCCTGTGAAGAATCCACTTATGGAAGATCCTTTTCCAATATTGCTGATGAGGATGTTGGCAGATTTCACTTCTGTTGGATGGGGGCCTCTCTTCATCCTTGCTATGGCCCTCTCCTTAGGTCAGCTCACAACATGGCAGCTGGCTTCCATCAGAGGGTGAGCAAGGAAGTAAGAGAATATGAGCAAAATTGGAACTAGAGGCTTTTTGTAACCTAATCTTGAAAGGGATATCTCATGATTTTTGCTGTACTTTCTTCATTAGAAGCAAGTCACTAGGTGCAGCCCACACTCAAAGTGTGAATGTTAAATAAAAACATGAATACCAGGAGGTGGGATACATTAGAGCCAACTTAAAAGCTGCCTACCAGAAATAAACTGCATCCCTCCCATTATATATCTGACTTTATGTCTTGAGACTTTCTGCTTGATCACTCTGCTTCACTTACACTGGCTCCTTTGTTATTCCATGTGTGAGTCATACCCTTTCATGCCATTTGGGCTAGACATGTAAAGAGATGTTTGATTTTTAAAGGTTACATCGAAATTCTAAGAAGTTATCTGCAGCAACAAGGATGGTAGTGATCTCATATCAACATCATAGGAGTCCATTGTTGTCTTGAAGTCAGTAGCATGTTTAGAGTCTTGTTGCTGAGAGTGGGCTCTGTAACATATTACCATGAATTTATAGCATCATGCATGATGAAAATTATCTCAGGAGTCATATGGAGCTGGATTTGTGAATTACAGGATTCTCTTGGCCAGTTGCAATTCTATTAACAGGGAGGAAGTGAATCTCTATTATCCCAGAACTTGTTTATTGGTTAAGACAAGAATTCCCTGATGGCTGCAATGCTGAGAATGATCAGAGGAGAAATACTGTGTAAAACATCAAAGTACAAAAATCAGATGGAAAGCAAAAAACAACATACCATATAGCTATTCATTAAAAAAGAAGAGGAAAACAAAACTACTACTATACAAGTTAACCAGATTGAGCTTCACAAGAACTTGAAGCAGAGTCTACAGACAACCCAAAAAGTCCTCATAAATGAAGTGCAAAACTTAGTATGAAAAGATGTGGGTAAAATAAGCCATTATTATAGAAGCAAAACCAGAGATATGGCCCTGAATTGTAACTATAAAAACAATGTACATTAATAATCTGTTTTGATAGAACAGTGATAGGAAGTGAGAAAGTCTAAAAAATAAAAATATTATTAGAATGCCATTTTGGTAAAATGTTTGTCTTTGTTCTACTAGATCTTTCATTAGTACCTCCTTACAAAGGTTGGTACCTTCTTACCAACCTTTGTAATAAACTGCTTTAAACTCCTTAGGAAGTGATCCTTAGGAAGGATCACTAAGGGAGTGATCCTTCACTCCCTCAGAGAAGGATCATGCTTTGTGGGTTTCCAATGAACTTTATAGATGCTTCATAAATATTAAATAATCAATTTCAATTCAGCAAGCAATGACAAGATCTTCAACAGCAGCACTATGTTTTCCTGACCATTACGTTATATACAAATAAATGGATTTTTTTAAAAGATTGAATAGGACATTTATTTAAAATATTTCTTCTTCATTAATTTACTATCTCCTATAAAACAGTCATAGCTCATTTATTATGAAATCATGTTTTCTACTTAAATATCAACATAATCTTTGAATATTACGATTGGTAGTGAAAGTATCAAATGCTAAGAAAGAATATTTTTAAAAAATAATTTCAGTGTGTTTTTTAAAAGCCTAGAACTTAAAAAATTTTTGTTCTGGAAAAATTTTACAGTAAGTTAGATTAGTAAAGCAAACTTCCCAATTTCTATATAGTGCACAAAGAGGAAGGTTTTAAATATTATATATTAATAGGAAGGGGCCATAGTTTTGATTAAATGTATCTACTACTTTCTAATCATATTCTGAGTTCTCTTTACCCAACATTGTTTGCTTAACATTTGAAAATTAAATAGAAAGAAATGCATCAAAATCTATGCTATACATTTGAAATTGATAGTTTATATTCAGTGTAAAAGGGATACAATTTATAGTCCTGGGTGACAATTTTATGTAACAAGGCATGAGAATGTAAAATTCCATTCAAATTCCTTTCTTATCACTATTCATGAAAACAGCATTTCTCAGCTGGGAAAGCTAACAGTGATATTACATGGTGACATTATTTCAGAAGAGTTGTCTACGATGCAGAATATCTAATTTTTTCACACATGAGTAAGGACTATGTAAAATTTAGCATTTAATTTGCATTCTATATGCAATATTTTAAAGGGCAAGGTTAAGTATTTTCTGAAATATTATCATAACCTAAAATTAATTTAAAAACAAGAATTTAATATTTATGTACCTCTTTTCTTCCAAGTTTTTTTCAAATAGCTTTGCCAAGAAGAATAGTATATCTTGATATACTAAAGATACAAACACTATTATTGCTGTTTTAGTAAAAAGAAAACTGGAGCATGGAATTGCATAAATGATTTTTCTAAAGCAATCCAAATAAAGTATAGGAGCATAGGAATCATGATATAGCCACAGCTTCACTATTCCTCATTTTAGTGTTTGATACTATTCTTTAAAATATCAAAACCAGTAAAACAGCCTAATAACATCGTGTCCAGGGGATGAAGCTGTTAACTGCACTGTTTTCAAGACATTATAGAATAACGGTTAATGCAAGATCATGCAATTTAATTGCCTGACCTTATGGACAAGAAAACTTAAATCTATAAAGATTGTGACTTGCCCGAGGCCATGGAGTACGTTAATAGCACAGACTACACTGAAACCCAGGTGTCCTCTATTCCTTGTACAGTGCTGTGTCCACTATGATTAAAGTGAAAAATTGAATCAGGCTACCAGATGCCTTGATCCTTTATGTAATTGGATCAATGATATAAAGAGTTTTGTTACAGTAGATTCTGACTTTAATATGTTTCAAATATAATATGCACTTGAGGCATTATTCGCACTCACCTTTTACATGTAAGAGACAATTTTAAAAATTATTTTTGCATAATCCAGAAAGATAAAATGTTCACTACTCTTCAGTTCTTATTCATTCTCCACTTTACTTATTTATTTCATTTACCAAACAACATCACTAATCTTGTATTCTTGCAGTTTAATCATCAAAAACAGGGGTCAAAAATTTATTTGTAAAGTGCCAGATAGTAAATGTTTTTGTAACTACTCAATTCTGGTGTAATTACTGTTGTTTGTAACACCAAGGCAGCCATAGACAGTGTGTGAATAAATGGAAATGGCTGTGTTCCAATATAACTTCCTTTACGAAAATAGGTGATTGGCCTGTGGGTTATGATTTGTCAACCCTAATCTAAAGCCTGATGATTGCAGAATGAAGAACCAAGATGATGACAACTTGTGGTATTTCAGCTCAAGAGTATTTTAGTTCCGAAATAAAATCACCATCAAAGTCTGGAGCTCAAATTTTTCTAAGTTATGTATATCGGCTTGCTGAATTGGCATACCTTTTAAAAATGAAACTTATCTTTATCCTCTCTGGGATTTTTTTTTTTTTGGAAAAGTTATCTTTAGTATTATCATTGGCATAATTTTTTTGTGGGTGAGAAAAACCCAAGAATTTGGCAATACATAGGGTTTAAATAACACATTATATGATTTCTTAATTTAAACAAAAATATTCCAAAACCTTTTATCCTCATCCTGATTTGTCTCATCTCCCACCTCTGCCTCTTTAGAAACCCCATGAAATGTCAATAAAATAATTAAAAAAGGTATAAGCCCACTAAGTTGTAGAGAACAGGAGAGAAATCAATGGAGCAGAATTCTCAGCACAGTTTGGAAGGTGAAAAGGGGGAGTGACGGTGACTCAGATTAGTGGAGGAGGCTAGCATCAAGTGCTGCAGAGGAGGGCATGAATGAGAAGTGGGCCAATTCGAACTTCGAAGTGCAAAATTTCAGGGAGATTCAGAACTCGAAGTACCAGTTAACAAGGAAGTTAATATATGAGACATAGGGGAAAAAAAGTAGGAAAATCAGGTTAAAGTTTGCATGTAAAATATGAACTTGTATCCTTAGCCCACCCAGATCCCAAACTCTTTTGCATTCCCCCAAATCTCATTGACACCTCCATAAATAGACTGGAAACTTAGTCTGAAGAAACTGAGCCATAGAAGCTCAGGGCCCAGGGACAGTCAGCCCAATAGCGAACTGCAGAGAGGAATGGAACAGAAGCAAAGAGTCAAGTCACAATCAGCACAGTGAATATGAAACCCTCTGGGATTCTTTTTCTATCTTGTTTCTAGAATATCACCCATGAAGCCAGAGGAGTTTCCTCTTGGAAAATGCATGGTCCTGCAGAAAAAAATCGAATAGGAAACAATCACTATATATTGACATGTGAGGGTCCCAATTATCCAACTTTAAGTTCCCAAACTTCTTTCTCCTCCTTCAATCTCTTCCTCTCCCCTATCCCCTGCCCACAGTTTCTATCAGCTTTTTAGCTTTTCATGATTAGATGTGATTTATCAGCTAAGGATTACCAATTAATGTAAGCAAGTCTCCAATATGAGGAAAAAAGACACCAAATAAAAAATTAAAAACAATAAACAAACTCCCAAAACAGAAACACGGAGGAAACAGACCCAACACAGAAATGGAAGGAAATTTACATTTAATGTCATCAGAGGGAAGAAAATACTTATTGAATCCCTGAAATGGAAACAGAAAGCTATTATAAAGAAACAGTAACAGAATTAAGATAAATCTCTTAAAATTAAAAATATGACAATATAAATCATGGGTAGGAAACCAAAAAAGAGAAAATCTCATAAATTGTAACAGAGACAAATAAGTGAAAAATAAAGGAAAAAAAAAACTTAGAAGATTGATCCTAAATGGCCAACATCCAACAAATAGTTTCCAGGAAGAGACAAGAGGAGTAAATTATTTAAAAAAGCAATGAGGAATATTTTTGAGAAATTATGCATGTTTTAAAGAAATGTATAAAGTGTCAAGAATATTTGAATATTTTCTAATCTACGCTTTTTTTTTTTTTTTTTTTGAGATGGAGTTTCACTCTTGTCACCCCAGCTGTAGTACAATGGCGTGATCTTAGCCCACTGTAACCTCTGCCTCTTGGGTTCAAGTGATTCTCCTGCCTCAAGCCTCCTGAGTAGCTGGGATTACAGGTGCCAGGTAGCTGGGATTACAGGTGCTCACCACCTCGCCCAGCTACTTTTTGTATTTTTAGTAGAGACAGGGTTTCACCATGTTGGCCAGGCTGGTCTTGAACTCCTGACCTCAGGTAATCTGCCTTCCTCGGCCTCCCAAAGTGCTGGGATTACACGTGTGAGCCACCACAATCAGCCTATGCCCTTTTTATAGAGAGAGAATAGTTGTATTATATATCTGAGAATGTGATACCTGAAATTTAGAGCAAGTTTAAAACTTTTACAATGGAAATAAATTAAGTAAAAAAGACGAATTTTGATCTATTTTGTTTTAGTCAGACCTCAAATGACAGTAGTGTATTCTGTGTTAGGTACCATAATTTCATAGAGAAAGAAACTCTAAGAGATTGGGTAAGGGGAATGGGCAGTTTGCTGCATTTATTATTTATTGCTGGGTAACAAAGCACACCAAAACTTTGTGGCTTCGAACAACAATCATTTTATCTGTTCATGCTTCTGGTGGTCAGCAATTTGAGCTTGGCTCAGCTGAGTGGCTCTTCTGCTAGTCTCATCTGGGGTCATTCATGCAACTGTAGTCATCTGGTTGTTCGACTGTGGCTGAATGCCTCCTATATGTGGCTGAAGGTTGCTAAGGACTGACAGCGGAGCTGGTCTCTCCACAAGGAGGCTAGTTCAGGCTTCTTCACAAGGATGTCTCAAGTTCCAAGAAAGCGAGAGTGGAAGTGATAAGTCTTCTCAAGGTTTCTGCTTGAAATTTCTCTAATATCACTTCTGCTGAGATGCTCAAAGCAGGCCACAAGACCAACCCAGATTCAAAGTTCTAGAGCACGTATATCCCCCTATTCTTGGGACAAGCTGCATGTGCATTCAGGGATGGAAATAATTTGTGACTATTATTTTGCAATCGACTGTATTTACTCCAAACCACATCACATGAAGAATAGTTAAAAAAAATTAGTCCAGCCGGGTGCAGTGGCTCATGCCTGTAATCCCAGAACTTTGGGAGGCCAAGGCAGGCGGATCATGAGGTTAGGAGATCAAGACCATCCTGGCTAACATGGTGTAACCCCGTCTCTACTAAAAATACAAAAAATTAGCTGGGCGTGGTGGTGGGCGCCTGTAGTCCCAGCTACTCGGGAGGCTGAGGCAGGAGAATGGTGTGAACCCGGGAGATGGAGCTTGCAGTGAGCTGAGATCATGCCACTGCACTCCAGCCTGGGCGACAGAGGGAGACTCTGTCTCAAAAACAAACAAAAAAAATTAGGCCTGATTAGCCTACAGTATAGTATAGGAGTTATGGTAACTATTTTGGATATTTGAAGTGTTGTAATGTGAAAGGGACATTCTTTTTCTTACAAACCCTAAAGGTCAAATCAAAGATGTGGATGAAAGTTTGAGAAAGCCAATTTTTGCCTAATGCAAACAACAGCTCTTTAAAAATTGTGAAATGTTGTATCACAAGAAGGCTTTGGGTATATGTTGGTCCAACCCACAGACCGTGGGCTGCGTGAGGCCTATGATGACTTTGAATGTGGCTCAGCACAATTTATAAACTTTCTTAAAATATAAGATTTTTAGTGATTTTTTTTAATTCATCAGCTATAGTTAGTGTATTTTATGCATTGCTCAAGACCATTCTTCTTCCATTGTGGCACAGGGAAGCCAAAAGATTGGACAGCCTTGGTTTAGAACACGGCAGAGAGATTTGCTTTAGAAGGACACTAGGCTAGATGACTTTTAATCTTTCTTCCAGTGCTGGATCCCTATGAGTCTTTGCAATTTGTAGGGAGCATAAGCTGGTGGTCCAGACTAGATATTATGTTTGAGAATGATCTGTGAATAAATGACTCACCTCAGTTGTGAGTTTATGAACAGGGAGAAGAACAAAAGAGAAGAGGAACAGAACCTTGGGAGATACTGAGACTCCAGGGAGGAAGAAGAAGCAATACCAAAGAAGTAGCATGGGAAAGAAAAAACAAATCAGTACGACTGATTTAACACAGTATGTCACCTCAGCATTTATCTCCTCATGTAAAATTTTGTACTGCATTCAGAATATATATTTCATCTTATTCCTCTCTGATACATAAATCTTTTTCATCTGAAATTCCTATTTGTGAAGTTATTACTTGGTTTCATAGTTATTCAGGCTCAAATGGCTCCCTCCCCTCAGAGTTTTCCATTTATTATAGCATCCTAACTAGTATATCTTTCCTAGGAGGATAAATTACTACAGCTGTGGGTTTAAAATCTGTGGTTAACTCCCAACCTCCTGCATTTTTAACTGAGTTTATATTCAGGCTCTTCAGAGAGAAATATGACTGAACAACCAGGAGAATGTTGCATTACCTAATCCAATTGTACATTAGTGGCAGGATAAAGACAAACTCTAGGTCCAATAAGCAAGGTAGACAATTTCCTGGAGACTCTTGTATCTGCTACTTCTCGATTTAGCTTTTACCTGGGACTGATTCCACTATGATAATGGTGAAAGTTATTGATAAAGAGACATCCACACTTTTATGAATCCCTCCTTACTCATATAGCAACAAGACTTTTGTATTGTAAATTTAGCAGATGGAAGACCACAGAAAGAATAAAAACAAAACTGTCCGTAAAAGATTATTTAAAAAACTTCAAATGGAAAATGCACGCTGCAGGTAAATCAGGTCAATCTAAAAGAGATATTTGTAGTATAAGCAGGACAAACTACGAGCAAGCAAGGCTCTGAGTGAGGTTTCCTCCACAGTCGAATTTAGAATTGCATAGATTTTGAATGTGGGTGTGTCATTTTGTTGAGGCAGGTTAAGTGAGGAGGAAGGCATTTCTGGTGCTTGGGAAGATGGCGTGGCTTGGTCTCACGTATTCCTCAGGCTTTGCTGGACTGTGACCTAACAATGCACAGGTATGCCTGCCTGCCTGTTTTCCCATCTGGAAATGCCCTGACTGGCATAATTGACATTTATTTCCTTGAGGAATTTCTGTTAATGCAGATGTCTCTTCTAATACATCCATTACTAATATTTCCCTATGTTCTATAGTTACACTGTCTAAAGAATTCACATTCTCCCTTCTAAGTTCTAGATACTAGTGATGGCAATATTTTGCAGCAAGGTAACCCATGTAGTGTCCTTATTCCTTCAGCTTTCTAAATAAACTTCTAACTTCTAATTTGGAGATATATATATATATATATATATACACACATACACATATACGTATATATATATATATATATATATATAATTATTTCAGTTTTTTCCCTATATCTTAGGAAGATCTGAATAATCAAAACAGGTCTTTTAGGATCCTTTACGCAGCATTTCCTTCCTGATTCCTGTGAGCCTTGGTTTTTGTCCTCACTTTCCAACAGTCAGGATACCCAGCACTTTATTTATACTCACAAAATAGAAAACAATTTAAAGTAAAATGATCACATTTCAATAACTCCAACACCTAATTTGTGTGTCTTTTTCTAACACTTAAGCAATCCGTGCTTCAAATACTTATTGCACATTTCTCAGATTCAGCAAGAACATCCCTCACTTACCTGAGATGTCAGTAGTTACTATTTTTGCTGGTCCATGTTTTATGTGTTATTACTGGTAAACAACAACTCATATTTACAACAAATTTGAGGAAAATATATCAAGTAAGAAGTGAAAATTCTCTACTCTTTTACTAAACTCAAGCCTTTTTTTTTTGCTTTTTTTCTTTTTGAGACAGAGTTTCATTCTGTCACCCAGGCTGGAGTGCAGTGGCATGATAAGTGCAAAAAAGACAAACAACCCAATACAAAAGTGGGCAGAGGATATAAACAGTCAAATTACAAGACTAGTAAATGACAAATAAATATGTGACAATGACTACTTCCACTAAACATTCAGTAATTACCAACTGAAGTGGTTTTTTTTTTTTTTTGCCTATTAAAGCTCTAAACTTTAAAAATGGATTATTGGACATGGATTATTGGAGAAAAGATATTCTCAAGAACTGTTTGTGAGAGTACAAATTGATACAGCTTTTTATTGGCAGGTAATTTTTAAAAATTACTCAACAATTCCACTTCCAGAATTATGCTTCATAGTAAAAAATAGTCTCTTTGTCCCTCTGTTTGTATATACATGAATTTTCACTGCAATATTGCAACAGAGAAAAATAGAAATGCATCTTACATGATTATTAATAAAGGAATCATTAAATAAAATACAGGAATATTCTTCAGCTATTAAAAATAATGGGATAGGATCATTTTAGTTGATCCAGAACAACGTCAATGATACGAAGTTATCAAAAATTAAAATGCGTGGCATAATGCCAGATAATGAGGAGAACAAAAGAACAAGGTGGAGGGAGTTGGAAATGCTGTAAACATTAAACACTCAGCAACGATGACTTTAAGGCTTGAGTTGGCCAGGCACAGTGGTTCACACCTGTAATCCCAGCCCTTTAGGAGGCCAAGGTGCGCGGATCGTTTGAACCTAGGAGTTTGAGACCAGCCTGGGCAACATGGTGAAACTCCGTCTCTACCAAAAATACAAAAATCTAGCAGGATATGGTAGTGTGCACCTCTGGTCCCAGCTACTCAGGACGCTGAGGTGGGAGAAGCGCCTAAGCCCGAAAGGAGGAGGTTGCAGTGAGGGGAGATAGCACCACTGCACTCCAGCCTGGGTGACAGCGCCAAACCCTGTCTTAAAAAAAAAAAATATATATATATATGTATATATATATATACACACACACACACACACACACGTATAATTTTACCATATATATTTTTATATATGTGTATATACATTCTATATAAAAATATATATTTATATCTCTAAATTATGTACACATTTAGAGGCAATATGGTGCTAAATTTTGCTTGTTTTTGAACTCTACAAAAATGAATTTCTACTGTTTTTATTCTTGTGTACTTTGCTTTTTTCACTCAATAGTATATTTCTGAAATATAATTCATGTTGATATTTGTAGCTGTAGTTCATTTCTTTTCACTTATTAGTCATGTTCAAAAAAACTTGCTGGACCCGATTATTAATTATAATAAATTGTCCAAGTATTTGGTTGTATTTTCTATGTGCACAATCATAACTTTACCAAGTAATGACTTCTATTTCTTCCATCCCAACTACTATTCCAGTTATTTTTCTTATCTAATTGTTCTAACTTGGCCCTTACTCAATGGTGTGTTGACAAACCAGTGCCCTTCTACTCACCTCCTTACTCTCCCCATCCCTAATTTGTAGTATTGCCAATTTCCATAATGCAAATACTTCTACCATGGTCAAAGATGTGCTACAATAGGCTTGTGCTTGGGGAAGTCACTGGTCTTACCATCTTCCGCATTAACTTGAAGCAGCTGGCTTGATGGAATGGTGAAATGGTCTTTTAAAAACACAGTTATATTGCCAGGTAGGTAGCAATACTTTGCAGGGCTGGGGAAAAATTCTCCAGAAGGCTGTATATGCTCTGAATCAGCATCCAATATATGGTACTGTTTTCCCATAGCCAAGACTGATGCTACCAACTTGATTCTGTATGATCAGCGTCCATCAGGCCACTAGATTGTAGGCACGCTAGTCTACTTAATAGTTCCCAAGCTTTGATTATTAAATCAGATGTTTGTTGTAAGTTTTGTTTTTTAAATAGATACCCTTGAAAGGTGAGAGAGTTCTCTTCCATTTCAAGTTTGCTACTAGTTTTCATCATGGTTTCTGAATGTTCTAGCAGTTTTCTGCACCAGCATAAGATTACCTTGTCTGTTTTTTTTTTTTTTTTTTACTTCCTCCTTTAAACTGTTAGTATATAAACGAAGTTTATAAATTGTCCTGTGCTGATACTCTTTTACTCCTGGGGTAGCCTCACTTGATAATTATCTATTGTCTTCTTTACATAAGTCCCCTTCTCATGTCTCTGGATTCTAAAAAATATATTATTAGGATGAAGTATGCGATTGGTTCTACTTTGGTTTCCAGTCATTTCTGGAGCAATCATCCAAGGTCAAAGGTGACAACATATGTAGAATAGCTCTCCTTGCTGGAGCACTCTACATTGAATTAAAGTTTTCTGAAAAGGAGACACCAGTGTTATGACATTGGCAGCTCAACTAAGAGATGTTTATTTATCCAATATGAAGGGTACTCTGAGTATAATGTATACTAGGCATATTCTACTTTTTGGAGTACTTTAGTGGAGAATGTATTGATCATCATGAAGTAAATACATCAATTTCATAAAGACAATTCAGTGATAAACATTACATATGCAATGTTTTATTTTTACATACACAAAATTCTTGACTTTCGAATTTACCACTTTCATGTTTTGGATGACATTACTGCCAAAATGTGAATTTTCAAATTTAATGTAATTTTCAATTGACAAATAATAATGGTATATATTTATTATATTAATTGCATATATTAAGTGAGGTTTTGAGATATGCAAAAATTATAGAATGATTAAATCAAGTTAATTAACATAGCCCTCACCTCACGTACATTTTTTAATAGTGCAAATAATTAAAATCTGCTCTCTTCACAATTTTGAAATATATATTACATTATCATTAACTATAGTCACCATGCTGTGCCATGGGTTTCAAAACCTTACTCCTTCTGTCTAACTGAACCCTTGTAGTTTTTGACCAATATCTCCTCAATCTTCTTCACTACTACCCCAGCTCCTGGTAACCACCAGTTTACTCTCTGCTTCTGTAAGTTCAACTTGTTTAGATTTCACGAGTGATATCATGAGTACTTGTCTTTCTGTGCCTTACTTATTTCACTTATGTCCTCCAGGTTCATCTATGTTGTCACAAATGAGAGGACTTTCTTCTTTTTAAAGGCTGACTAGCATTCCATCATGCATATACACATTTTCTTTATCCATATAGCTTTGTCCCCAAGTGTCTTGAGGGACGCTTAAGTTGACTGCATATTTTGGCCATTGTGAATAATTCTGCAATGAACATGTGAGTTCAGATATCTCTTCTACATGTGGATGTTATATACAAAGTTTCCTTTGGCTATATACCCAGTAGTGGGATTGCTAGATCATATGGTAGTTCAATTTTTAATTTTTTGAGGAACCTTCATACTGTTTTTCATAGTGGCTATACTAATTTAAATTTCCACCAACAGTGTAAAGGGTGCCTTTTTCTCCACATCTTTGCTACACTTATCTTTTTTTTTTGATGAGAGTCCTTTTAACAGTCATGGAATAATGGCTCATAGTTTAACTTTGCATTTCCCGATGATTAGTGATATTGAGCATTTTTATATACCTGTTATTTGTATGTTCTTTTTTGAGGCATACCTAGGCAGGTTCTTTGCCTATTTTTTAAACTGAGTTATTAGTTTTTTTTTGTTGTTGTTGTTGTTTTGAGACAGAGTCTTGCTCTGTCTCCCATGCTGGAGTGCAGTGGCTCAATCTCAGCTCACTGCAAGTTCTGCCTCCCAGGTTCACGCCATTCTCCTGCCTCAGCCTCCCGAGTAGCTGGGACTACAGGCTCCCACCACCACGCCTGGCTAATTTTTTGTATTTTTTAGTAGAGACAGGGTTTCACCGTGTTAGCCAGGATGGTTTCGATCTCCTGACCTCGTGATCCGCCCGCCTTGGCTTCCTAAAGTGCTAGGATTACAGACGTGAGCCACCGCGCCCAGTGACTTATTAGTTTTTTTTTGCTGTTGAGATGTTTTCGTTTCTTATACATTTTGGATATTAATACTTTATCAGATTCATGATGTGTAAGTATTTTCTCCTAATCCATGGGTTGCCTTTTCAACCAGTTAATTGTTTCCTTCGCTTTTTAGTTTCATGAAATCCTATTTGTCTATTTTTGCTTTTGGTGCCTGTGCTTGTCAGGTCAACAAAATGTAAGTGCAGGTCTTTAAATAGACATTGGAATCTAACAGTAAAAGAAGTAAACAATATTAATTTCACTAGGAGGTAAAAATATAATTTCTAAGATAATGAATTTATGCTTGTTATTACATTGCTATTCATTTAATGGATAGAATAGTGATTGAAAATCAGGGAATGTTACTTTACTCAGCTATGAATAGAGACTAATAATTTTGACCTATGAAAGGAGAGATTGTAAGAATTAAATAGTATCCTTAGAGGCATTTAGGAATAAAATAAAAGTTGAAAAGATGACATTGTAAAGTTTATTCATGGTGTACTTTTTCCTGAATAGCTTTACCAGATAATTGTTAGCTTGTGAATTCCCTAAGGACAACAACCAAGTTCTTGTCACTTATTATTCCTAAAAATTGTGGCGAATGTTCAATGACTGTGCATATGATAGAAGGATAGTGGTCACGTTGGAGAAAGATAAATGGAATTACAATACAAAATATACTTAAAATGAGACTAATAAAACTGTAATTGTAAACGTGAACTGGCATAGAGACTGAACAGGAATGTGCACACAGAAGGGGGAGAACTGCAAAAGTAGAGGTCATATCTAGGCTGGCCCAGAACACAGGCACACACTGGAGGACTTGATCATCTCTTAAACTCTGCTACCCCAGGCAACTGTCAATCTTCCTCTTGTATTTGTGCCAGCCTTTCAATCTTCTCTGATTCTATGAAACCATGCAGATTCTATAAGAGTCCAAGGAATATTTCTCTTTTATCGCTTTGAAACTTTAAATCACATTGGGTTGATATTTGACATACTTGTTGACAGCCTAAATGGACGTTTTTAAATAGTGTAGCTTAGATAAATCTTTCTTTTGTTGTAGGGGAGCCAAAAATGTTTTTATGGCTAACTCAAGCTTAATAAGCAGCCAGAGTTTTTTTAAAAAATGCAACCATTTAATTTTTAATATGGATTGGTTCCTTTTGGTAATTAAAAACTAACATTTTGTAAAATTGCCAACATTTTAATCAAAATAATGTAGGATTTTATACATAAGGCATTTAAATATGTTTTAAACCTTTCTGAGATGGAATCATGAAATAAAACAGATTGAAATAGGGTCTTTTATTGCCTATTTTCTATTTAGACCAAAGGTCATATATAAAGTTCAGCAAAGGCTGTATTAAATTTTAATAGAGTCTAAAGTTTACTTGGAGTAATGCATGTCTAAATATTTTGTCACTATACTAACATGTGGCACCAGGAAGTATAAGAACTAGGTATCGGGTTGGTTAAGTAGGCCTTGAAGTTTTTGCCACTAGTCAAGTTTGATCAATGATGACCCAAATCTCTTCCATTTTTCTCATTAGTGGCAGTGCCAATATGTTGCTTTTAAGTCAGTATAACAATGTTTTGACAACTGGAGATAGACAGTCTCTTGTTTAGCCAGAGACCAAATAAAAGAGGCCAAGAGGAGAGTTTTACTTTCTTTTTTGTGTTTAGAAGTCTATATCTCTGGTAAGCGTTCAGACATAAGCATTATCAAATATAATCATCTCAAGGGCCTTGAAATGGTTATACTTTGTGCATTTCTATACAGTGTGCTGCATTTCATTCACTTCTTTAATTTCTGTACAGCCAGAGGTATCTTAGAATTTCTTCTGCTGTCTTAGCCATTATATCAGTAAAACAGAAATGAAATACTAGTTACCTTACATTACTTTGTAATAAACATTAACATAGTAACATTCTTAATATTAAACGTCATGTGTTTTGCTCTTTTACTAATATCTTACTAATTTTCCAACTTCAAATTCTAATTATTAAATATCTATTCTATAATGCCATCCTGACAGCTTTTTTAGTTTATTCAGTCTTAGATAACTCGTATGTAAAGAATGATCAGACATATTTTGACTATCTCAATTTCATTCTTTCAAAAGGTTAGCGGAGACCTTGATAAAGTTCTTAATTCTGAACTTAATTTTTCTCAATAACTAAAGCTAGTTTAATAATACTAAATAATAGCCATCAATTAAATAATGAGCTCTATTGAAGTCAGTTTAACAAACTGAATTCAAAAGAATATTATCTCTGCTCAAAGGCAATGCAACATCATTATAGAGACCTAATAGGTTCCAAGTGCTAATAGTTTGGCCTGCATCACATTTAGAAGTTTTAAGCACGTCGAAATAACGTGAAAGTATATGTGGAGATGGAGTTTGGGCTGAAATTTGAACTGCTGTATAGATCTGTCTGCTTCCTCCTGATTGTTAGTTTTTTCATGTATTTTTGCAGTACTATGAAGGTGAAGATCACTAGACTCTCATTTTCTTTATGTTGATGGAGCCACTGAAAGCCCCAAACTACCACAAAGTCAGGAAATGCAAAGTGTGGTCACTTTCCACAACCTATTATGAAATAAAATTGCTTAGTATTCTTGCGTTATGTGAGGTTTCAGTTATTGATCTTGAGCATATCATCAACAAGCAAATAAGTGAATGTGGCCCTCTTTCCCCCCTTTATTTTCTATAAAGAATTAGCCTGATATTATAGTCAACCACAAACTTTACTCTGCCCCCAAAACGATTAGTGCACATACGCTACAAAAAGCAATGATTAATGTGTTTTTTATTATTGTATATTACTAATGTGTAGTTTATGTTTGTGATAAGATTCCAAAATTACTATTTTTTAAAGATCAGCTGTAGTTCTGTGTTTAGGAAATACAAGCATAAACATTAAGAGATGCTTCAACTAAAATAAATTGTGCTGAATTTTTGGTCTTTGAGGTATAAGGCAATTGTATAGATGCCACTGACCTGAAATGGTCTTTAATTATTCACTGATCAAAAGGTAAGACTTATATTTTTGTTAATTAATGCAGCTTTCCAAGTAAAAACATACAGACTAACACAAGCTTCTATTTAAAATACATTTTCTCCACAGTGTGAAGTATATCTGTTCTTTAAATTTTTGGTGTTTTCTTAAAAAAATTTATCAATTTCCCCCCAAAATGATCTGTCTTCTTTTTGCCTATGAACAGAAATTGGTAAGAGACATATGGAAACCCTCTACATTTTCTCTAAGGCTGCCCAAAGTCTATAATACAAAAGACTATAGGATTTAAACTTGTTCTTTGTTTTAGCATCATTCTTCATCTTTAGAGAAAGACATAACACATCTAAAACAAAACAAAAAATGAACTACTCTCCAGCTGCAAAAAAATTCTGTGAGTACAATGTGGTTGTTGAGCATGGAGAATTTGGAATCAGATAAACAATTTGGGTCTGAATCTCAGCTTTCCTGTATTGCCTTAGACAAAATATGAAGTTTTCTCAGCTTCAACTTCATAGGTAACATTCCAGGCAATGACTGACTGAGTTAGCCTTACAAGATTCTTATAAAGATTGTGTGATATACTCTGCCTAGCAGAGCACCCGGCCCAATCAGGATATAGTGATTAGTAAGACAAATGCTTGATGGCTCTTACCTTTGTGTATTGTTATGGGTTGAATTGTGTTCCTGCAAGATTCACAGGTGGATGCCCTAACCCGCCGTACCTCAGATTGTAGCTGTATTTGGAGATAAAGCTTTTAAAGAAGCAATTAAGGTAAAATGAGGTTGTATGGGTGGGCCCTAATTCAATACAATGGGTGTCTGTATAAGAAGACACAATAAAGACACAGACATCAGCATACACAGAGGGAAGTCCATGTGAGAACACAGCAAGAAGATAGCTATCTGTAGGTCAAGGAGAGGGGCCTCAGGAGGCGTCAACCCCGCCAACAACTTGATGTTGGACTTCTGGCCTCCAGAACTGTGAAAAATCAATTTCTATTGTTTAAGCCAGTTAGTCTATGGTGCAGTCCGCCCTCCATATCCCTGGGTTCCCCATCTATGGATTCAACCTACCATGGACCAAAAATATTTGGGGGAAAATAGTCAATAAAAATAAAAATAACAATAAAAAATAATAAAATTAAAAAATGAACATCTAACAACTATTTACAGAGTAATTACATTATATTATGTATTATGAGTAAATCTAAGTAATCTAGAGATCATTTAAATAATAGGGTAGGGTGTGTGTAGGTTATATGCAAATGCTATGCCATTTTATATTAGGGACTTGAGCATCTGTAGATGTTGATATCCACATGGGTGTCCTGGAACAAATCCCTCATGGATACCAAGGGATGATTGCATTTTGTTACAGAAGCCCTAGCAAACAAATATGCCTAACCAGGACAACTTTCTTCTCCAGTTTTTGGAACAGACTTATTGCATCGGACAAAAGTGTTGGGCCTATGACTATGCTAGGCCATGATCATAGTACCTATAGCAACCACAGTCATTTGCCCAGGCCCAAAACAAGGTTAGTCAGAGTCCTTTTCTAGGCTTTTTCTGTTAAAGGACACAGGGTTATTCTCTAATTCTTTACTTAAAATTGTGGTCCTAGAACATATACCCAGTGACACAAAGATAAGCCTGAGAGGAAATGGCAGGTACTCAAAGAGAAGAAAAGGTGAAAGATAAAGAGGGAGAGTACCAGAGCTACCCTTAGTTTCAACAACTGTCTTTAATTTTGTGAACTTCTCTCCAAAAGGTTTTCTTTTTAAGTTGGCTTATTGTCATTTTTAGCTAAAAGAAATCCCTACTACTCTTTTCACTTTTGTTATAAAACTGAACATACAGTTCCATGAGAAAAAAGAATCCTTGCATCAACAGAGTTGATACATTACGGGTTGAGTTGTATGTTCTTCTCCCCATCCAAAAAGATAAGTTGAAATCCTAACTCCCCAGTTCCTTAGAATGTGACCTTATTTGGAAATAGGGTTTTTGCAGTTATATTTAATTAAAATGAGCTCACACTGGAGTCCGGTGAGCCTCTAATCAAGTAAGACTGGTGTCATTATAATGAGACAGCCATGTGAAGATGCAGAGATACAAAGGCAGAATGCTACATTAACAATGGAGGCAAAGACTGGAGTGATGCATCTACAAGCCAGATAATGCCAGTGATAGTTGGCAGACTACCAGAAGCTAAGAAAAGCAAGAAAGGATCCCCCTACAGATTTCAGAGGAAGTATGGACATGCCAGCATGTGGATTTCAAATTTGTAGCTTCCAGAACTGTGAGACAATAAATTCACTTTGTATTAAGCTTCCCAGTTTGTGGTAACTGTAACTTGTTGCAGAAGTTCTAAGAACCTAGTACAGCATATGAGAAAGGGGTTAAGGTTCATGGCAGTCTTAGTTTTCATTAAGATCCCACATTTTGTGTAAGAAGACCCTCCTCTGATCTCCTCTAGTCTTTATTTGCACTTTTCAGTTTTTAAAAGCACAATGCAATTTGTATGTGTTTTAACAATTTGTATGTGTCAACAACTAGATGGTAAGTCTTTTGAGGTCGGGATCTATGTCTTTTAGCTCTCTGCTGCCCAGCACAGTGAATAAATTCATGTACATCATGTTGTCATTGTCATCATCAACAGCATAAACATCATCACTATCATAATCATCACCATCATTACCATTAATACACCATTAATACAGCTACTGTTTGTTTATTATTATAGGGTTAAACAAGGTGCCTTTCATATATTATTCCATGTAATCTACACAAGACCCATGTTAAATAGCTATTAACCTATTTAAAGAAGATGAAACTGTTGCTGAAAGAGAAGTTTGGGATGTACATTCCCAAAGTTCCCACAGTTGATGGGAGAGGAGGATTAAACATAATTTCAAGGATCTCCAAAGCAAAAGTCTTGAAGACAATGTGATTGTTATTTTGTAAATCTTTTCTAATTTTGCAACTGTTAAGCATTCTAGAATCCCACTCATGCTCTGAGTCACCTAAAATGATGCTCTTACACTTTTTCAGGGGCTGCAACTCAAAGTTTCTATCTTTGTTATTCTAAGAGATTATTATAATTATTATATTAGTAATACTTCTATCTTCATCTCTCTCTCTCTGTCTCTCTCTGTCTCTCTCTCGCCTTCTCTCACTTTACTTAATCTTCTGGCCATTATTGTAGTTTAGGTTGGATGAAATGAAATTACTACTTTTTCAATACTATAAAGATTTAAAATTTCATAAACAGATTTTCAGAAAATAAATGATATAGACATTAACTATTTTTCTAATTTCTGGAACAAAATAAGACTGTCTTAAAAACCACTGGGACAACCCTCACTCCCTTTCATTCCCAACTCTGAACTAAAGCTGCCCTGTTAGGTTACCCAGGACCTCAGATCTCAGCTCTTTCATTGTTTTCTCAGAAAACTCTTCTCGGCTTCCCACTCTAGATCAAGCTCCACATTATGTAGTTTAATAGTACCATGCACTATCCTTTTATAGCAGTTATTACTATTAGTTTTTAAAACTGTATTTGTGTGATTATTTTTTCATTTTTACCATTGACATGATCCACTTTTCGGTAAATGTCATGAGCACATGACAACTTCTACCTTTTTTTACTCAACACTGTCCCTGGTAAGAAACTAATTCAGTGTCTCTCATATGGAAACAGTATTCAAAAAATTGACCAAATGGATGAATGAATACATGGCCCTAAGTGTAATGCCCCTTTGGTTATTCCCAGCCTTTATTCTAGGCTTATATGACTTGAGTGGTTGAACAATCCTCCTACCTCAAGCTATCTTTCGCTTGGTTTCTGTGACATGGTACCCTGAGCTCTTCCGTCTCTGTTCACACTCTTGATGTCTTCTAGATTCGTGTCGTCTTCTTCCTCTTTATGTGGACATTTTCAGTCTATTTTTTTTCCTTCTGACATTTTTTATTGGACAATCAGTGCCAGTTGTCATCCTGTCTCCCTCCTCAGTCAGCACTTTCTCAAGTGCCAGGATTGCAGCCTGTATCTGGTGCAGTCAGATGTTTTCATTGCGGTACAAAAGCGTCAGCTTTCATAGCATTTCCTTGTGTAATGTGTCTGTCTACACTCTCCTGTTTCCCTAAGTGATGAGAAAAATTTATGTCTTACTTATTTTATCTAGCATGGTGCCTTATACATATATGTATGGAAGAAAGATTGAATCAACTGTCTGCTCAAAAGCCTCCGATTGTGTTTGTCACACTTAGAATAACACCGAAAGTCCTTGGCATAGTCATCAAGTCCTGACCTCAATTACCATCATTTGCTCTCTCACTTAGCTCAAGTTAAAATGGTCTTTTTGCTGTTTCTTGACATACTACACACCTTCTTATTCCAGGAATTTTTTTTTTTTTTTTTTTTTTTGAGATGGAGTCTCGCTCTTTGGCCCAGGCCGGAGTGCAGTGGCGCTATCTCGGCTCACTGCAAGCTCCGCCTCCCGGGTTCACGCCATTCTCCTGCCTCAGCCTCCCCAGTAGCTGGGACTACAGGCGCCCGCCACTGCGCCTGGCTAATTTTTTGTACGTTTAGTAGAGACGGTGTTTCACTGTGTTAGCTAGGATGGTCTCCATCTCCTGACCTCGTGACCCACCCGCCTCGGCCTCCCAAAGTGCTGGGATTACAGGAGTGAGCCGCCGCGCCCGGCCCATTCCAGGATTTTTGATCTGCTGTGCCATAAGCCTTGAATCTATTAATGCATAGATTTTAGGACATCTGTGAAATTGTTTCCCCATATATTCCTATGGCTTGTTCTCATTAAAGCCTCCACTTAAGTGCCACCCTCTTGGAGGAGGCCTTTACTGACAACATTATCTAAAATAGCAACACACTTTACTTTCCATCCTGTATTCTGCTCTACTTATGTTGCTCTTCATAGCACTTAACAATATCAAAGACTACAGGTTTATTGCCTATTTATAGGCAATATAGGCCTCTGCTACTAGAATGTAGGCTCTGAGACAGAAGGGTCATTGTCTATTATACTCATTGCTGTATTCTCAGTATGCGAAGAGCCCCATAGTACATATGCTGAGTGAATGAGTCAATCAATATTCTCAAGCTTTTCAATGACAGGCATCACTTCATGTTCCATTTTTATGTTACCAATCACCTGGCACCCTGTCCTCAATACAGCAGGTTTTCAAAAACTATTTGTTGAAGCTACATTCCTATGAGGTTCCCATTTCATGAGAGGGGGAGGAGCTCCAAAATAGGTTCTGTTTGAAACTTTAGATCACTATTCTGTTAGATATCAGAAAAGGGTCTTGCCCTTGAATTTTTGATTTTGAATTTACTTCTTACTTTTTCTGCCATCAAATTATTTTATTTCACTTTCGTATCTTATTTTTCTTATTGTGTATTCAGTTTTCAACATGCTATAATTTTAATTGTATAAAATATCTAAATGAATGAGCACATTTGTAATGGAGCAGGGTCTTCTAGCTGGGACACCTCTTGTACTGACAAGAATTGTGATATGTTTCAGACACAGTTATAGTAGATACATTATAAACAATTAAGAAATGGAATAACCTTTTACTGAATAATTTTCATAAACCATAACTTTGTTCTTTATGGACAAATGAAAAACATAACAAACTAGGTTTTTGATACTATATAGATAACAAATAGTGATCACTTATCAGAGAAGAAAGAAAATGCATAACTTCACTAAAATGATTATACTTTTGGGAAATATTCTGGAAAGTTTTTTACCTAATATGGTTGAACAATAGGAGACCCTGAACTAAATTTCAGAAAATCAGATTGAGGTTTAACTGCATAATAATTGTGATTTAGAACCAAATGACTTAAACTCTTAGCATCTCAGCTTTCTTATATATTATCTTCAAAGCATCTTATCAAGATAAATGAAAAAGAGAGCATTATTCATCTCTTCTTTGAACAAAGTCTTATTCATACTTGCATGTGAGGGTTCAGCCCTTTCTTTAAAAGCAAAAATACATGGCACAGACAGTCCCAGGAAGTTGTAGCACTTCCTAAAATGAAAAGTTAAGTAGACATATAACTAGCACACAGTAGGGAATCCAGGCTATGGTTTTCTCACTTAAACTTTACATTTTGATCATACCATGCAAACTAAAACAAAAAAATGAGATATTTTTGCCTTCTCTCAGATGCACCCAAATAACAAGCGTTCAGGGAATTTTCTATTTCAGTCAAACACAATACTAGCTAAAGGGATGGGGAAAAAGACAAAGAAGGAATCAAATCTGTGTTCACTATGAAAGGAATAAAAAAACTAAACAACTTAGTGGAAGACAGTCTAAATTGTAGGTATTATAAGGAAGGCACTTTTATAAAATTAAAAATTTTATGTCAGAGGTTCATAACATCAGGTCCACCAACCCCATGGTCCATAAGTTGATTTCAAGGGCTGTGTGAAGTTGGATGGGGAAAAATTACATCTTTATTCTCATTAGTCCCCAAAAGAAATTTAGCATTTCTTTCAATTATGAATGTAGGCAGCAATGGCAGTAGCACTACTTATAATTTTATCATGAGTAGACATTAGAGATATTTTTAAGTCACATTACAGTTCTTGGCAGTATCACAAATTATTGTTTATGATCATCATTGCTTTGGTAGTTATTTTTCATATTGCTAGGTCTTATTATTTGATGTGTTAATAGAATTACACAATTGAAAAAATATTTGAATATCAGTATTTCAATATAGTAGGTTTCCTTTATAATTCCACATATTTTGTTTATGCATTCCAAAATGTTTTTTCTGATAACTTAGGCTTCAGTAGACTACCAAAAAGTTCCATGGAACAAAAAAAGGTTAAAAATCTCTGATAGTTTGGTATTTTGTATTGAATTATATATTCAGCTAAGACATGTTTTTTTTTTTTTATTATACTTTAAGTTTTAGGGTACATGTGCACAATGTTCAGGTTAGTTACATATATATACATGTGCCATGTTGGTGTGCTGCACCCATTAACTTGTCATTTAACATTAGGTATATCTCCTAATGCTATCCCTTCCCCTTCCCCCCACCCCACAACAGGCCCCGGTGTGTGATGTTCCCCTTCCTGTGTCCATGTGTTCTCATTGTTCAATTCCCATCTATGAGTGAGAACACACGGTGTTTGGTTTTTTGTCCTATAGTTTGCTGAGAATGATGGTTTCCAGCTTCTTCCATGTCCCTACAAAGGACACGAACTCATCATTTTTTATGGCTGCATAGTATTCCATGGTGTATATGTGCCACATTTGCTTAATCCAGTCTATCGCTGTTAGACATTTGGCTTGGTTCCAAGTCTTTGCTATTGTGAATAGTGCCGTGCCGCAATAAACATACATGTGCATGTGTCTTTATAGCAGCATGATTTATAATCCTTTGGGTATATACCCAGTAATGGGATTGCTGGGTCAAATGGTATTTCTAGTTTTATATCCCTGAGGAATTGCCACACTGACTTCAAAATGGTTGAACTAGTTTACAGTCCCATCAACAGTGTAAAAGTGTTCCCATTTCTCCACATCCTCTCCAGCACCTGTTGTTTCCTGACTTTTTAATGATCGCCATTCTAACTGGTGTGAGATGGTATCTCATTGTGGTTTTGATTTGCATTTCTCTGAAGGTCAGTGATGATGAGCATTTTTTCATGTGTCTTTTGGTTGCATAAATGTCTTCTTTTGAGAAGTGTCTGTTCATATCCTTTGCCCACTTTTTGATGGGGTTGTTTGTTTTTTTCTTGTAAATGCTCATGGGTAGGAAGAATCAATATCGTGAAAATGGCCATACTGCCCAACGTAATTTATAGATTCAAAGCCATCCCCATCAAGCTACCGATGACTTTCTTCACAGAATTGGAAAAAACTACTTTAAAGTTCATATGGAACCAAAAAAGAGCCCGCATTGCCAAGTCAATCCTAAGCCAAAAGAACAAAGCTGGAGGCATCACGCTACCTGACTTCAAACTATACTGCAAGGCTACAGTAACCAAAACAGCATGGTACTGGTACCAAAACAGAGATATAGACCAATGGAAGAGAACAGAGCTCTCAGAAATAATGCCGCATATCTACAACCATCTGATCTTTGACAAACCTGACAAAAACAAGAAATGGAGAAAGGATTCCCTATTTAATGAATGGTGCTGGGAAAACTGGCTAGCCATGTGTAGAAAGCTGAAACTGGATCCCTTCCTTACACCTTATACAAAAATTAATTCAAGATGGATTAAAGACTTAAATGTTAGACCTAAAGCCATAAAAACCCTAGAAGAAAACCTAGGCAATACCATTCAGGACATAGGCATGGGCAAGGACTTCATGTCTAAAACACCAAAAGCAATGGCAACAAAAGCCAAAATTGACAAATGAGATCTAATTAAACTAAAGAGCTTCTGCACAGCAAAAGAAACTATCATCAGAGTGAACAGGCAACCTACAGAACGGGAGAAAATTTTTGCAATCTACTCATCTGACAAAGGGCTAATATCCAGAATCTACAATGAACTCAAACAAATTTACAAGACATATTTTTTAAACAAAAAAAAATTTTTTTTTGAGATAGGGTCTTGCTCTGTAGCCCAGGTTGGACTGCAGTGGCATGATCTTGGCTCACTGCAGCCTCAACCTTCCAGGCTCAAGTGATTTTCCCTTCTCAGCCTCCCAAGCAGCTGGGACTACAGGCTTATTCCACAAGCCCAATTGTTATTTTTTTTATAGAGTTAGGTTTTTTTGCCCAGTCTGGTCTCGAACTCTTGGACTCAAGCAATCCGCTTGCTTTGGCCTCTCAAAGTGCTGAGGTTATAGGCTGAGCCACCGCACTCAGTCTTAAACAAATTTAAAGGGCAAAATAATACTAAGAATTGGGGGAAAAGGATTTCTTAAAAATTATGAAACTGATATTGTAATGAGTTCAATACAAGAAATCATTATCAAAAGCATATAGATTAAATTTATAAATTACATATTATAAAATAATAAAATAAACGCGAAGGTAACTATCTTCCAATAAGGAGCATCCAAATAATCCTGAACATTGACTCTGTGGCAAAAAGGAAAGCTTTATGACCGGTCAGAGCATGTCGATAGCATGCATATGGCCTGCCAGAGAACAAACAGCAAGACTTTCCATTGTCTTTATACTGCCTTTAAAGCTACACATGTATAAATCACTCAAGGATGATTAGATTTCTTGATATATTTAACATTAACTCTTCTATTATTTGCAAATTTTTGTTAAGAAATTTCCTAGACAATATTGTTTTTCTGATGAAAACATAATAAAAAACAGGTTTTGTTTATTTAGAAATTGAAAAAATTAAATTTTGAAATGTAACATTGTATTTGAGGCCCTGCAAATACGATGTATGTCAATCTGTACTTTGAGGACATCCATCTCTGTTTCTAGAAGGATATAACTGAATTCTTTTTATTTTAATTTCTGAGGAATTATTGAGGTATTGTTTCTTTCTTTGAGTTCTGTTTTTTTCTTTTTTTAAGTAGAGGTGAATGAGTTGTATGTTAACCATTATATTAAATAAATGTGTATAGGGCAGTGAAAAATCACCAGATTGGTTCTGAAGATGTGAGGGAAACATGTTGACAAAACAAAATAAGCCCGAACATCAACAGCAAAGGAGACTGATAGGTCGACGAATTACTAACCTATTTTTAAAAACTAGTGGGCTTAAAAATGGAGTAAATACATATTGTTTACTTTAGAAAAGCCATACTCTGTTTCTATTACATAATTTGCATATTAGTTATGATTTATACATGAATGTGTCTTAAGGTCTTCCAAGTTTTTCTCTGTATTTATCTTTCTTAAACTTATGGGGTGGGGTGAAGGAATGAGGAAGAGAAGGGGTTAATGAAATATTTTAAAAGTTCCATTTAATTTTGCCTGAAAAGGTTACAGTGTGGTAGATACCATTTCTCTCTCATCACAATATATATACTAAGGTAGATATTATGATACCTTTTAATCTCTACTTAGAGATTTTTTGAAGGTGCATTTTATGAGAGGTTAAACTAAAAATACATATGCCTTTCAAAAAAAGGTAAATATATTTAGATATAATGAAACTAAAGCCACATGTATTAATAACTATCTAGTTTATATTTATTTCTGCACTTTGATAAACAACATACAATCCACACGCTTACAATAAAATATGCAGAGAGTTCACCAGAATTAATACATAACTCACTGTCTATGCACTGTGAAAAAGGTGTTACTTAAGCTTCTTCACCATTTGTGTCTCTTATTACCAGATGGAAAGGATTCTTCATATCAAATGGTACCCAAAATTCTAAAGATAACTAGCTCATAACTTAAAGAAATCTCTTAGAAGTTGTGTAGTTGGCCCTTCTATGTATAGAGAGATGCATGTCTAAACAGTAAAATAATAAAACAAAAAAGAGTAAATTGATCAACTCTTTAGACATTGAGTAAGAAAAGGTTAAAATCTTCCTCCATATTTATGGTAAGAAAGTTTTTTTCTATCTCACCTAAGTTAAGAGAGAAATTTAACTTGTTCATTAATTTTTAATTATTCTGTTTGAGGATACGTGATAAATTCCAACAAAAATAAGGTGGTACTATATCTTTTGCTTTTCTTGTTTCTGCTATAACATCTCAAAATAAGACTTTATATTTAAATAGCTTTTGAACAAATTTAAGCTATTATTATTATTATTATTATTATTATTGAGATGGAGTCTCGCTCTGTCACCCAGGCTGGAGTGCAGTGGTGCGATCTTGGCTCACTGCAACCCCCCCTCCCAGGTTCAAGTGATTCTCCTGCCTCAGCCTCCTGAGTAGCTGGGATTACAGGCGCACGCCACCACGCCTGGCTAATTTTTGTATTTTTAGTAGAGATGGGGTTTCACCATACTGGTCAGGCTGGTCTCCAACTCCTAACCTCGTGGTCTGCCTGCCTCAGCCTCCCAAAGTGCTGGGACTACAGGCGTGAGCCACTGCACCCGGCCTAAGCTCTCCCTTATTATTTTATACAACCCTTACTAGAGGGCAAGAGTAGGTATAGTGATGTCTTGGAGCCAATTTGTCTTTCCTGAAAGCTGATTGTTAAATTTTATTAAAAGTAACAATAATTTTAATAAAATTTATTAAAGTTAATAATTTTAATAATATTAAAAATTAAATTATATAAACTTCTAATTACATAATTATATTTAAAACAAAAGAACTAAGTACTCAAGAGTCATCATTTTCTAATTACTTTGCCACAAATGCTGTCAATAGTACTTTTTTCCCTATACTAAGTATGATATGGTTTGGCTCTGTGTCCTCACCGCAATCTAGAATTGTAATACCCACGTGTCAGAGGAGGGATCTGGTGGGAGGTAACTGGATCATGGGGACAAACTTTCCCTTTGCTATTTTTGTGATAGTGAGTTCTCATGAGATACGGTTGTTTAAAAGGATGTGGGACTTCCCCTTTTGCTCTCTCTCTCCCTCTCTCTCTCTCCTGCCGCCATGTAAGACAAGCCTTGCTTCCCCTTTGCCTTTTGCCATTGTTTTAAGTTTCCTGAGGCCTCCCCAGCCATGTGGAACTGTGAGTCAACTAAACCTCATTTCTTCCTAAATTACCCAGTCTTAGGTAGTTCTTTATAGCAATGTGAGAATGGACTAATATAAAGTAGCTATTACCAGCCTGATTTTACTAATGAGAAAAACTATCTTTTTTTTTTTTTTGAGGTGGAGTCACACTCTGTCACCCAGGCTGGACTGCAGTGGCACAATCTTGGCTCACTGCAACCTTTGCCTCCCGGGTTCAATGATTCTCCTGCCTCTGCCTTCCGAGCAGCTGGGATTACAGGTGCATGCCACCACACCCAGGTAATTTTTGTATTTTTTGGTAGAGACGTGGTTTCACCATGTTGGCCAGGCTGGTTTTGAACTCCCGACCTCAGGTGATCCACCCACCTTGGCCTCCCAAAGTGCTGGGATTACAGGCGTAAGCCACTGCGCCTGGCCAAAAAACTGAATCTTAAAGACTGTAAGTAATCAACCTACTCAACACAGTAGTGACTAGTGTTGGGCCTCTACTGCATAGCTACCGCCTTTCTTTCTTTTTTTTTCGTCAGTTACATAGTCAACAAATATTAAATATTGTACCTACTAAGTGAAAGACATTATAACTGAGAATTTACAGAGAAACCTAATGCCTCCTTCCCCATCCTCACTCTCAGCTGATGACTTCACTTTCTATTCCACAGTGAAAGGAGAAAGTCTCAGAAGAGAATGCCAAACTTCATTCTTACCTGTGCTTATTCTGCTGTTCTTTGAACACACTTGGCACTTTGCCAACACAAGGCCTCTTTGTTCTTTCCTCTGCCTAGATTTTCAAGTGTGTTCATAGTAGTGCTCTTATTTTCCTCAAAAGTAACCTTCTGGCTGAGTCCTTCCATGGCCACTTTATCTAAAAGTCATCCCTCCTTTTTTTCTTCAGTATACTATACCCCCTTTCTTTGTCTTATTTTCTTTTTCTTAGCATATAAACTATATTTAACTTATTTATTTTCTTTATTGTTTATCTCTCTTTCTATGATGTAATTTTCAGCAGACTAGGGATTTTTTGATCTTTTTTCATTCAACATCTTACCCTAAAACCTAGAACAGTGCCTAATGCATAGCAGATGCTAAATAAATATTTACTGAATAAAAGATAAAACAATAAGACACAAATGTAAAAATTAGAGCAGTGAACTATCTAGTTAGGTCTATTTTAGTATGAAAAGGGAAACTCAGCCGAGCTTCTCCACACTTTGGGGAACTGATTGTGAGTACATATGCCCAGGAAGCCAGGAATTTTGAGGTTTACTCCGTGATAGTTCCAAGTCAGTTCAAGGCAGTTGAGTGTAAGCATTCGTGGATCCTTACTCTCATACTGAACCATGAACTCAGTTTAGCAACTCCAGTGAGGTCTTGCTCTTCCTTCTCCCATCTGGTTATATAATATATACAGAACATATTTTCTGTTTTGCCTAGTTTCTATTTGCATATACTCTCTGCTTAAATGTAACTCTTGTCTGCCCTGTACCCCACCCAGCCACACTCCTGTCTCTGTTCATCATAAACTTTCAGCTTCAGTTTCCACTACTGTTTGCTTTTCTCTGTCTCCTATATGAAGATTATAAGAGATAGTATCTTCCTTAGCAAATATTTTTACAATTTAGGTAATTGATCAGACTAAGAACTGACTGTCTTCAGACAAACTCCCAGGACGCCATCTGTGACAATGGCAGTACTGTCTTATAGTACAGAATGGTTTCCTAAGGACTACTTGTTTAGTAGAGGCTATAAACAGGGCACGGTACTTAGAAAGAGTTATAGGAAAATTATGGCATCAAGACTGTTGCGTTCAGCAAGACCTAAATATATAAAAAATATCACAATTATTCTAGAAAGCTCACACTTATGACAACACATGCTGGATTGGTCAGTCGTTGAGCACATTAAGCGAGCATTTTTAATCTCCATATACTGTTCTAGGCACTATACCATCGTGGCAAACAAACAAGTTCCTTGTTTGTGACACTTAATGCTGAAGGGCAAGATGGACAATAAACAAGTAAATTAAAGAAATTCTGGAAGCAATAAATGTTATGTACAGAATTAAGGTATCAGGTACTATTTTAGAGTAGGAAAGAACATCCCTCTGAGATGAGTATTAAGCTGAGATGTGCATGATAAAATGTTATCAGCCAGGTGAGTATTGAGGGGATAACATTGCAGGCCAGTAGAATACATTTGGTAAGTTCGAAGATAATTGATAAAATTTTGGTTGGGGCATACTGGTTGAGGTGGTGAGTAATATGCCATGAGATCAAAGAGACACTCCGAAGTGAGAATCTTCAAGCTGTAACCATCCAAGTGAGAAATGAGAGTGGCTTAGACTAGGAGGTGTTAGTGGAGACAGCAAAAGGAAGGGACCTAGGATTGTTTTAGAAGTTGAGTTGATAGGACTTGCCTGATGTGCTGTATGTGAGTTATATGTAAAAAAAGGACATGGACACATAGTAGGGAAAAACACATTGGGGCTTGTTTGAGGGTGGAGCATGGGAAGAGAGAGAGGATTAGGAAGAATAGTTGGTGGATGCTGGGCTGAATACCTGGATGATGGGATGATCTGTGCAGCAAACCAAGGCATATGTTTACCTAAGTAACAAACCAGCACATCTTGCACATGTATCCCTGAACTCAAAATAATTGGTTTGAAGAACTGAATGTATTGTAATATTATTTATTGAGTTAGAAAGACTGAAAAGTATGAAGTTTGATTGTGTCTAGATATTGTTTATCGATTCTCAGAAACTTTACTCTTAAATTGTCCTCTGTATTGCAGTGACAGAAAACCTGGAATCTACCTTTCTTAGATTCACTTACCAGCAGTTACTGGTTTAGGTTTTGCCAATGAGAAAGTTGTGTGTGAGACTTGGAAGGTGAACAAGAAGAAGAAGCCATTGTTCTTCAGTGGGAGCTGCAGGCAGCTATATGGGCATTGGAGATGGCACGTACGGAATTTTCCCCAGTGGCTTTAAGATGTCCTCCTGAAAATCACCTCCTTGAGTGCTGCAAGTAGCTGAGACTATTAACAGTGGTTTCTGTGTTTTCTGCGTATCCTGATTTCCTGTTCCTTGCTGTGGCTTCCCCAGTCTTGCCAATGGTTGTACAACATTCCCCCCGTTACACACAAGGGATATGCTCCACAGCTTCCAGTGGATGCCTGAAACTGTGGATAGTACCAAATCCTGTACATGCTATGTTTTTTTTTTCTATACATACATACCTAAGATAAATTTTAATTTACAAATTAGGCACAATAAGAGACTAACAACATAACAAAATAGATAAAATAAAACAATGATAACAATATACTGTAATAAAATTATGTGAATGTGGTCTCTCTCAAAATATCTTACTGCATGTAATATTTTTGGACTGTGGTTAAACATCAGGTAACTGAACTAAGGAATGTGAAACCATGGATAAGGGAGGAATACTGAATAATTCTCTAGTTCTCTGAGTTAAGTCATTTGTTGTATAAAATGCTTAGCATGGTTAATATTCTCCTCAACAAACTGACTGATATTGAGAGAATAATCAATAGTTCTGCTTTCTGTACTTCTAGAGGGAGAGATGTGAGCTGGAGATAAGGATTTTGGAGTCACTGATGTTTATATAACAAACATGGGACTAACTGAGGTTTCTTTACAGATAAGAGAAATGGAAATGGGTGCCAGGCGTGGTGGCTCAGGGCGTGGTGGCTCACTCCTGTAATCCCAGCACCTTGGGAGGCCGAGGCCAGGAGGGCGAATCACCTGAGGTCAGGAGTTCGAGACCAGCCTGGCCAACATGGTGAAACCCTGTCTCTACTAAAATACAAAAAAAATTTAGCTGGGAATGGTGGCATGTGCCTGTAATCCCAGCTACCCAGTAGTTTAGGCAGGAGAATAGCTGGAACCCAGGAGGCAGAGGGTGTAGTGACCCAAGATTGCGCCACTGCACTCCAGCCTGGGCAACAGAGTGAGACTCCATCTCAAAAACAAACAAACAAACAAAACAAACAAACAAACAAGAAAGAGAAATGGGGCAGAGGGGAATCCAGGGAATATAAACCTTTTGAAGTCAAATAAAAGACAAGTCAGAAAAGAATACCAAACAGGAGAGGTCAGTGAATCAGAAGGAAATTCAGGTGGACATGGTATTATAAATGCCAAAAGAAGAAAGTATTTCAGCAAGAAGGTGTTGCAGGCCTTTCTCCTTAGTTTGGCGAAGAGACTGGTTCTTGTCACACGGTCATGAAATATTAGGCTCGCAGACACTTTGAAGGGTGAGAAAAATAAAACTTATTGGGTGAAAAGGGAAAAAAAAGGGGAAACAGGGACTCAGCAGAGTGAGAGTCCTGCTAGTATAGGCTTCTCGCCTGGCAGACTGAATCCCAGGTTCGACCCAGGAAGATGAGGGACCCGCTCCCCATCCCTGCAAACACACGAACTTCCCCAGTCTTCACCCCAGTGTCCACTCCTCCCAGTGTGCAGGCCAGTCACAGGCTCTCCTGGGACCTCTTCATACTTGGCTGTTTCAAAGGGAGGTCATTGAAGGCTAGATGGGTTAGGGAAGGTTTCGCTGAAGAAAAGAGGCCTTTGCAGATGGAGGAGGAGTGTAGGGAATGGGTAGCGTAGTATTCAGGGGAGATGGTTTATCTGCCAAAAGGGCCCCAGGTTCTTAATTTAGCTAATTTAGAAACCAAATTAAAGTGCATTATGGCTAAAGTCTACTGCTACTCTCTTGGTCACATAGAAAACCCTCCCTGTTGGATCTTTTGAAATAAAACATGCAAGTTCTCTAGGCTGCGTAGCCTGCATGCCGTCACCTTGAATTCCAGAGAGCATCTGTGCATGGAATAGTTCTTCAACCTCTCTGCCTCCTCCTCACTTTCTGTGCAAGATGATTTCCTGAGTTAACTTCCTTCTTTCCATCCACCCACCCACTGGAATCTTTTTCCAAGCACTTTTCCATTTTCTTGTAGATGGGCTTTGATTTTCTGCCCCCTCTCCATGCCTGTAAAGCTCCAAACTTTTCTCAGGGAGAGGAAGCCTGGACCTGACTGGACTGCCCAGTGAACTGGGATCATTGAGTACAATCAAGTGCTCATGGATCATGGATCATGGATTAGAGGGGTGTGCTCCTTTTCATCCTAGATGCCTTCTCCATGCCTTTCACAGCCCCCTGTCTTATTACACCACTGCCCCCATCATGCTCAGCCATCCCAGTTCTCCCTGGCCAGTGAGCTTCAGCTTTATCTAGGAAAGGGAGAGTGGGGTGCAGTCATGCTGCAAGACCGGGTCTTCCCTTATCCCAGCTTCCCCATCATCCCAGCAGGTCAAAATATCAGACAGCCCACCCCTGACCTTCCCTCTTGTAGATACCAATTCCCGAACAGAGCCATTTTTACTCTATATATAGTCACACACCTGTACAGCATTTTTCATAAGTTATATAGTAAATGGTCTAAGTGATTTATGTTTCTAGTGCTCTCATTTGGAACTGAGGCAGGGTTCTATGAAATGTGAGGGGAAAAAAACCACTTTGTATATTTTGTAGTACTATCTCTGTGGCCATGCCTGCCCCCACACACTCTTTAAATATGTGGGTTAAACCAGGGCAGGAGCTGTGGCCATCTTTGTACGCCAATGATTTTTAAAAATTGAATCCTTGTACTTGCATTGATTGTAATTTCTTTTTTTTTTTTTTACTTGTTGTGGGAAGAGAGAAATAAAAATAATCAACTTCCCCCAACCAAAAAAAAAAAAAAAAAAGAAAGAAAAGGGGCCTTGACAGGTGAATATATGTTGGATTAGAAAGGAACAATTGTTTAGCTGCTTATTGAAGGTAGCCAGATGAGTGTGAACATGAAAGTAGAAGGGCTAATAATGCATGTGGGATCTTTGTGGATGGAGTAGTGCGAAAAAGAGAGTGTAAAAGAAACAGCAAGGCAAAGATGATCAGTTGCAGGTGGCCGTGAGAGGCAGCCAAGGAAGTCTGGACTTTTTAAGTAAGCAATGAGAGTCACTAGAGGTTACTGTGTTGGTTATGAGTGGGGCAGGCCATTGAGAAAATAAGGTGAGATAAGCAAAAGGCATTTTGATGGAAGACGTGTAGTAGGTTTTGATGACCTTAAGTATTGACATAAAATAGATGATTTTCACGGTTTTAAGTTGAACTGATTAAGAATTGGATAATATTATTGATAAAAAGGGAAGAGAAGAGGAAACTGATACTGCCTTTTCTGTAGAGGTGACTTAATTTTTTTAAAGAGATGGGTCTCACTGTGTCACTCAGGCTGGTGTACAGTGGCATTATCATAATTCACTGCAGCCCCGAACTCTTGGGTTCAAGCTAATTTTTTTTTTTTAAGTTATTTTTCAGAGATAGGGTTTGGCTATCTAGCTCAGCCTGGTCTTGAACTCCTGGCCTCACACAATCTTCCCTCAGCCAACCAAGTAGCTTGAACTACACTACAGGTACAAGCCACTGTGCTCTCTGACATTTTTAAATATAGTATAATGGTCAAAAATTAAGTCATTTAATAAAAATTTTATTTGGAAAGAATTTGGTTTTCTTTGATGCTCTCATCATTAACAACATTTCAAACAAATACCAAAGTAGAGAGAACAATAATTAAGTCTTTTTGTGTTTTTTTGTTTTTTTGTTTTTTGAGACGGAGTCTTGCTCTGTCACCCAGGCTGGAGTGCAGTGGCGTGATCTCGGCTCACTGCAAGCTCCACCTCCTGGGTTCACCCCATTCTCTTGCCTCAACCTCCTGAGTAGCTGGGATTACAGGGGCGTGCCACACGCCCGGCTAATTTTTTGTATTTTTTAGTAGAGATGGGTTTCACCATGTTAGCCAGGATGGTTTCGATCTCCAGACCTCGTGATCCACCCGCCTCGGCCTCCCAAAGTGGTGGGATTACAGGTGTGAGCCACCTCGCACGGCCAGTCTTTGTGTTTCTAATATCCACTTCAACAATGATCAACACATGCCAAGTGTTGTTTCACCATTGCCCCACCTACTTCATGTCAATGTCCATATTACCTTGAAGTGAATTCCAGTCATTATATCATTTAATCTGTAAATATATTATATGTGCCTCTAAAAGAGAACTCTAAAAAAAAAAAAACGCATAATATCATATACATCTTAAAAATTGACATTATTCCTTAATGTCATTTAATGTTTGGCCAGACTTCAAATTCCCCTGATATTTTCATAATTTTTTTGTTGGTTTGTTTGAATTAGTATTCAAGTTATGTGGACAATTCTCTTTTAAAAAAATATGTAATTTTAACACAAAATAGTAAACATATAATTTACATGTAAGATATGAAATACAATAATAAAACAAATACTCTGAATCCCAAATCCCAACTCAAGCACTAGAATTTATCAATGCTGATAAATCTACCTGTTTTTCCTTCCACTATCCAAACGCTGTACCATTGTATCAAACATTAGCTAGCACTGTTAATGTAAATTTCACCTAGAGCTGCCTCACATATTTTAAGTAGAGCCAAAATGTTTCTCTGAACATAGTAAACTAACCTAACTGGATGAGGAAACAGACTGTGGCTCATTCTTATGCCAATCACCAAGTTTTGACCTATCAAAGACAGCCAACTGTTCAAACTGGGTTCAAATAAAGCAAACGTGGAGCTGTAACCAATCTGACTGCTTCTGTACCTCACTTCTGCTTTTTGTACGTCACTTTCCTTTTTCTGTCCACAATGTGGCTACATGGGAGTCTCTCTGAACCTATTCTGGTTGAGAGGCTGCCCCATTTGCAAATTGTTCATTACTCAATTAAAGTCTGTTAAATTTGTTTTGTCTAAGATTTTTCTTTTCACAGCTCTATCCTGACTTTTATATTTATTATTCCCTTGCTCTCTTTTCTTCTTTTTTTTAAAAAAGTTTTACCACATATGTATGTGTTCTTAAAAAATATGTTGTTTAGTTTGGCTTGTTTTAAGCTTTAGAAAAATATGATATACTGTGATTTTATTTTTTTCATTCAACATAATGCTTCTAAAGTTCATCTAAATTGTTTTGTGTAGCTATAGTTAATTTCTATGGCTGTATAATCTTTCAAAGAGTGACTATCATTGTTTACTTACTGTTCTGTTTGTAAACAGGTTATTTTGTTTGTTTCTAGCTTTTTCCACTATGAAAAAATTTTACAAACAATATGTCTCCTATAATTTGTACAAAAGTTTCTACGGGGTGAACCAAGGATTGGAATTGCTAGGTCACAGATTGCTGCCATGTTCAACTTTGCAACGTAATGCCAAATTGTTTTCCAAAGTACTTATACCAATTAACATTTTTACTAGCAGTTCATTAGAATTCTAATTACAGCACATCCTTATCAAATTAAGAATTTTCAGACTTATTAAATGTCGCCCATGTAGTTAGTAAAACAATATCAAGTCTTGGTTTTCAAACGTATTTTTTCTGAGCACTAGTGAGGTTGAACACTTTTTCGTATGATAGTCATTTAACTCTCTCACTTCTGTAAAATGACTGACGTTCTATGTTTGGCTTCTTTATGGCTTGATTTTTAAAAAGCCTTAATATGCAGATGTTAATGTTGTCAATAGTAATCCTCTATTATTTACATGGTTTCAAACATTTTCATCTGACTTGTAGCTCCTGTTTTTCTTTTGTGGTCTTACTCAATAAAGGCAAATTCTTAATTTTAATGCAATCAAAAGAATAAATTACTTTAGTGTTTGTGATTTTGGGGTCTTGTTAAAAATCCTTTTTATTAATACTTCAAGTTTGCAAAAATTATATTTTCTTTTAAAAATTCTATGGGCTATAACTTTAAACAGGCAACCTCCTTAGACCAAAGTAGTTCCTGGTGAGGGACTGAGGTCTGGGACTTCAGTGACTAAAACTTTTGGCGGTTGAGGATTAATCTTCCTGAAGAGCATCTGGTAGCACACAAGGTTGCTATGATGACTTTGCAAAGTAAGATTAGAAAATTACACTGGCCGGGTGCAGTGGCTCACACCTGTAATCCCAGCACTTTGGGAGGCCAAGGCAGGTGGATCACGAGGTCAGGAATTCGAGACAGCCCGGCCAACATGGTGAAACCCCATCTCTACTAAAAATACAAAATTAGCTGGGCGCAGTGGTGGGCGCCTATAATCCCAGCTACTCAGGAGGCTGAGGCAGGTGAATCGGTTGAACCCAGGAGGCGGAGTTTGCAGTGAGCCGAGATCACACCACTGCACTCTAGCCTGGGCGACAGAGTGAGACTCCATCTCAAAAAAAAAATTATGCGAATTGTTGTGTCTCCAATAACAACACAAAGTCAGCAACATAGTAGGCATCCAATAAATATTTGTTGTGAGCGTGAATGTATCATGAAGTTCACACAGTGGAAAAATATTTCCATTCCCTCTAAGTTGCTTTTAGCCATGCGTTAAACAATTCAATACAGCACACTGAATAGGCTTTAGGGAAGTCTAAGTTTTGATCATCTTAGTTGATAATTGTTGTTGTACTTGATAACACTCTGGCTGCATGTGATGGAAGTTCAAATGGAAATAGCTTAAGAAACAGAGGGTAATTTATTTCTATTTAGAATAAAATAAAAGTCTAACAGACATTTCAGGTATCGTTGGTTCTATGGACTGAAATGAGTTCAAAATGACCCTCTTACTTTACTTATTAGTTCTTTCTTTATATTGACTTCTTTCTTATTCAGGCCCTCCCTACACAGAAAAAAAGATGGCAATCAGCAGCTCAAACTCAGATCCTACTATGATGGCAATGGCATAAAGATTGAGCTTTGCTCCTAATCACTTTTCAGAAGGTCTAAGTAAGACTTGAAGTGACTTGGCTGTGTCCCATATGCAGTCTTCAGTCTTTTGCTGTAACTGGCTGAACAGAATACTCTGACTAGGCCTGACTCACGAGTCTCCCCAGGAAGCACAGAGAGCAGGTATCCACTTCCCTGCAACTGCATAGCCTGAATGGCACTGCTTCCACTGAATCTCGACCCTGTGAACTAAATTGCATGGTGTCCACTTCACCCCAGCCACAAAGATTGAATACCTTTATGTCCACCTCACTTCAACCATACGGACGGAACAGGAGTCTTATGAGGGTAGGACGGTTTCTTAAACTGATGGTAGAAAGATATGTATAAATATTTATGTACCTGTATTTTTTCTGTTTTAAAAATTTTATTTTGTATAATAGAGGAAACAAATCTTTCTTGCAAATAAAAAATAAATGATATTATGTCTTTGCAGAATTTAAAAATTGTTAGGCCCATTCAAAATAATATACTAAGTATAATACCTCTTTCAAATTAAGCTCCTTAGTTTAAAAAATTAAATTTGCTCCAAAATAATAATATATCAGTTATATAGAAAGTTATAAAGTTTATCATTTATTTTGTATTTTAAACTATTTTAAACTATGACTCTATAGCTATTTATTTGCACATACTTAAAAATTAAGTATAATAAACACAACTTCAAATATAAATGAAGACTTTCCCTGGCAGCATTGTCATATCAAGAAATCCAGATGGGCAAAGTTGTATCAATTTGGAAGGATTTGAGCCTCCAGACTAGTCTAGAAGTAAGGATCCTTTAGGCAATAAGTATCCTATTTCTACTTTCTAAGTCGATTTTTGAGAAATTATCAGTAGCTTTTAAAGATGATTGTTTCTCCTCCCCGCCCAACTTATTCACTCACTCAGCCTACATTGCACCTTGTGAACTCCACTGAGTTGACTTTTATCATTATATTAAACAGTCATGAGATTTAGGTTTGAGGCCTTTTTCCTTTTTAATGAAATGATATGATAATGATTAAAATTTATCATTAAGGTAATCATCATCAAGATAATGATAAATCTTGAAATATTTAATCTTCAGTAAGTTCATCAGGCCATGAATGTTATTTTGCTTAATAGATGGCTATGTCAACTAATGTATATAGAACACAATACTTGTCTGAGACATTTCTTCTTCTTTATATGTGAAATTGACATAGCTGGGGTAGTTTTTGCCATGTTGTATGTTTATTATTTTTTCATGTGGCACCCAAGCTTATATCACTATACAGTCTATACTGAGAAGCCATGGTTAAGGTTCTTCTACACTTGCTAATGAAGTTCTATTTCAGAATTTGTGATATGTTGGACAAGTATGATTGAGTAGAATTTTCTTTTTATTCTCCAAGGGAAACAAAAGGACTTGCCAAACAAGTGAACACTATGCATTATATTACAGAGGAAAATATTCTCTTAAGAAAAGCAGAAGCTTTCAACTTTTGATGAATTTTCCATGAATCTAAATTATATCTTCACTATAAACCACATAATTTTAGTCTTTGACAGGTACTGTTCAGCTCATATTGGTATTTTGCCAAACTAATTTTAAATTATTTTCTACCCAGTAAGGTAAAATATCTAAGCTTTTTGGTTATGCTTGTTGAATTTAAAAAAAAAATCTTTTAAAAACAGTCAAATATTCAGGTTGTATGGTAGTTTGAGTAGGCTTTCTCCAATTAATTTCAATTCACAGGATTTTTTTGGACTACTTAATTCTTTTGTGGGTAGAAGGAGATGGCAAAAAAGAAGTGATACACTGAGGAGGGTAATTATCAGAAGTTTTCAGGAAGTATTTTTACCTAAAACAACCAAATTTTTTTTTAATAAAGTGATAACATATGAGAATGGGAAGCATACGTGTAATTTTTCTAGACATTTGATTTCCCTCCACATGATTATGCAGAGCACCTAAGAAATAGATGACCTGTGATTCCTTCTTTTGAAAATTACCGCCTACTCTCATGCATATGGTTATAGGGGAGGCAGGAGAAGTTTGGCAGAGTATCTCTCTGTGCCTCTTCTCATAGTTTCTCAATCCAAAGGTGGGCCTTCGACTTAAGTCTGGTTGTTTGGAATCCTGCCTCAGGATTTTTGGAATGGGTAACCAAATATAATATAATATAATATAATATAATATAATATAATATAATATAATATATATTTAATATGTATTAAATATATATATACTCCAATCACTCTCTCAGGCCATGGCCTCTTGCAATAAGGAACTATCCATCTATGACTCCTGCTGTAGAGGGTTTCCTGGAAGCATGTTTTTTATTGTGTGACTCAGCTCCAGGTAGAGAAACAATTAGACTAGGAATGGGCCCCAGAACAGTTCATGTATATGCTTAATGAGGCTGGCACAAAACAATAAAGTCTGTTAAATAGACTCTCTTTCAAGAACTTAGGATATTAACTACTGATAGAAAGCATCATTTAGAAATGGAAGTTGAACTGAAATGTCTCATACAGAGAATAGTTAGAAAGCTCATGATGGTCATGTACAAGGTAAAATTATATACAGCCTAGGTGTGGTGGCTCACATCTATAATCCCAGCACTTTGGGAGGCTGAGGTGGGTGGATCACCTAAGTTTGGGAGTTCGAGACCAGCCTGACCAACATGGAGAAACCCTGTCTCTACTAAAAACACAAAATTAGCTGGGCGTGGTGGCGCATGCCTGTAATCCCAGCTACTCGGGAGGCTGAAGCAGGAGAATCGCTTGAACCCAGGAGGTGAAGGTTGCAGTGAGCCAAGATAGCGCCACTTCACTACAGCCTGGGTGACAAGAGCGAAACTCCATTTCAAAAAATAAAATAAAATAATAAAATAAAATAATATAGAAGGAAGCCAACAATGGGGCCAGAAGGGTAGACTGAGAATTATATTGAGAAAAAATTTTCAGTCCAGAGAGAGAAACAAACAAACAAAAAAACTGGTTTCTAAGTACAGACTTCATTCCTTATGATTTTCTAGTGTCAGTGATTCCATTCTCATCTGTGCAATAATTGTCACTTTATTGTCCCTCAGCTTTAAATTCACCCTGTAGTACTTGCACTGCGATAATGGATTGATCTCCAAGCATTTCTGTGTTACGGCGAACACATGTTAAGTAGTGTCAGTAGAGGATGCAGGAGAGACATTGAGAGAGGATGAAGGATTCTTCTAATTCTATACACCTGCCAAAGTCTCACCTCAGCTGCCTGCCTAGAAAGGCTGCTTCCCATGATCCTCTCTACCTGAAGACCACATGTTCTAATTCTCATGCTAAAGCCCCATCCTCACTCCCTCTTTATACATTCACTTATGAACTGTGGCTCTCTGCCACCTCATTTCCTGCTTGCCCAATGACCATGGACCAGCTCTGATCTGAGTGTCCTAGGAAACTTTTCTGGAGGTTGCAACTCTACCTTCTCCAACAAGGCCTGAACCCCACCTTGGAATCCCCACTTCAACCTTTCCTTCATTGCATCCTTTCCCTGAGCCCTAGGCTAACCAGCAGAGTTCTCTTTACATCCTTATATTTACTTCCCTGCCATATTTAATAATTCTTTACATTAAAAAGTTCCTGTTCAAATTACTGTGATTTCTTTTTCCTGATTGAATTTAGATGGATATATCCTCTTCATAATAAATTCCATTTCTCTTGGACTAATTTGAATGAATGTCTGTTTCTTTTGATCACAAGAGCTGGCTACAAATAGGCAGGACACAACAACTGAGTTTCCTCTGTTTGAGATTCTTGCCGTTGTCCTTTGACTCTCACAGAATTTTATGAAATTGACCTCAGTGCCTACAACTGACTGCACATGACAAAATGCAGAACACTTAGATTTGATGAACACAAGGCTTGACATATTTGTCAATAGTACCAGGAATAGTTTTGCATACTATAATATTTAACAGCCACAGGAGAAGGGCAAACCAATATAATTAAGGTTAAATATATGTGGAGTAATTGAATAAGAGAGGCTTAATGTGTCCCTATTTCTATTTTAATTTGTTCAGTCTCATGAATCAATGAGCTAAAGCAAAGATATGTAAAAAGAGTAAATATCTAAACAGGATTTGCTTGAGTTTCCTTAAATGAATTGTTAGCCATGCAGGTTAATTTATCTTTTGAGAAAACGTGTAATTTTGCTGACATAAACATATGCTCCAGGGCTGTAAGTCAACACATGGACACAGGGAGGGGAACATCACACATTGGAGCCTGTTGGGGGGTGGCAGGCTAGGGGAGGGATAGCATTCTGAGAAATATCTAATGTAGACGACGGGTTGATGGGTGCAGCAAACCACCATGGCGCATATATATCTAGGTAACAAACCTGCACGCTCTGCACATGTATCCCAGAACTTAAAGTATAATAATAATAAAAAAATGACAACTTGTACTCCACCTGAGGGCAGAAAGGAGTACAATAGGACTAATATGGTTTGGCTGTGTCCCCACCCAAATCTCATCTTGAATTGTAGTTTCCATAATCCCCACATGTCGGGAAAGATCCAGTGGGAGGTAGTTGAATCATGGGGGTGTTTACCCTCATGCTGTTCTAATGATAGTGAGTGAGCTCTCACTAGATCTGATTTTTTTTTTTTATTATACTTTAAGTTCTAGGGTACATGTGCACAACACGCAGGTTTGTTACATATGTATACATGTGCCATGTTGGTGTGCTGCACCCATTAACTCATCATTTACATTAGGTATATCTCCTAATGCTATCCCTCCCCTCTCCCCTCATCCCACACAGGCTGAAGCTGGAAACCATCATTCTGAGCAAACTATCTCAGGGATTTGATGGTTTTATAAGGGGCTTTTCCCCCTTTTGCTTGGCACTTCTTCCTGCCTCCATGTGAAGAAAGACGTGTTTGCTTCTCCTTCTGCCATGATTGTAAGTTTCCTGAGGCCTTCCCAGCCACAGAAAAAAAAAAAAATTCTTTCATTAAAAAAAAAAAATCTCAAAATATCTTCACTGGTTATTCAATGATTGGTTTCTCTAGGATGAGTGCCCAAAAAATTTCTGCAGAATTAGATTCATAGTTATTAGTCCACTGTGGCATGGAAAACTTTACAAAATGGAGAGTAGAAGTGAAGCTTTTCTCCATGTTAATGTGCTTAGTCATTAATTACATAGCTAATAGGCTAAAAATTTGCTGTACAATTTTTTTTGGTAAACATTGATACAAAAGTATAGAATAGAATTAGGAAAAAGATTTAAAGGATACAACATGGTAATTTATGGGATTTTTAAATACAATATGTGTTTTAAAATGATATATACCAACAAGAGATAATTAAAAGTAGTCTGGCAATCAATAATTATGCGATAATACTGGAAAAAGCAAAGTACAATGGCTTCCAGTATAGCTGACTCTTTAATTACAGCTAAAAGATCTTATAGAATTTGAAAACATGAAGAGCATCTCTGCTTAGAAAAGCTGATTAAACATTATAGTGTGTAATCAATATCGCATTCATAGAACATCAAAAATTAGTACCTAAAGATTAACTTCCTTAAAGAAAATTATGGCTAGATCATGCCATATTAGAGAGTGACATCGAAAGGAGACATTAAAAAATGTCTGAATAATTTACTCTTTTATAGTTGAAAAGTATAAAATTAGATTAAAATAGCAAATCAAATGTTTGGGAAAAACTTTTAAAATGCTTTAAAATACATTTTTGAAATAGCACTCAACTGAAGTCTATGTTTCTAATACCTGGAATTGAAAATAATAAAGGCTGCCGGGTGCGGTGGCTCATGCCTGTAACCCCAGCACTTTGGGAGGCCAAGGTGGGCGGATCACCTGAAGTCAGGAGTTCGAGACCAGCCTGGCCAACATGGTGAAACTCTGTCTCTATTAAACACACAAAAATTAGCTGGGCATGGTGGTGGGCCCCTGTAATCCCAGCTACTCGGGGGCTGAAGCAGGAAAATCGCTTGAACCTGGGAGGCAGAGGTTGCAGTGAGCCGAGATCACGCCATTGCACTTCAGCCTGGGGGACAGGAGTGAAACTCCGTCTCAAAAAAATAAAAAAGAAAAAGAAAAAGAAAATAATAAAGGCATGAGTGTTTTTGGTGAGGAGAGGTGAAGAACCAATTTTGATACCACAGAAGTGCTTTCTCCTGAATTAAGTAAATAAATAGTATTTAACTATTTACTATATAGAGAGTAATGAATTTCTAAAGCAAGTATCTGTATTCTAAAGAACATGCTTTTATGCAATATTTTCTGGGTATTCTCCTTAACTTAAACATTTTATTTACGAGTAGAATTATCTACTTAGAGTATAAGTCAGAAGTGTTCAGATATTTTAAAAGAGTTTAATAAAATTGAAGTGAAAAGATTGTAAGAAAACACCCTCAAAATTAAGTATTATAGATTGTTAGTGAAAATACTTAAATGTGAAAAAGAAAAGATTCCAGGAGAAAATATTTAATAACTAACTCAGGCCCTACATAAAAGGAATTCATGAAAAGAACACAATGAAAATATATACAGAAAAGTAAAGTTCTCATGCCTTTTTAAAAAGATAATTGAATGTCTGGTGAATATAGTTCAAGAGCTGATAGGTGACATTTGATAAAAAGATTTCAACTATTCCTTAGAAATGCTGAGCCAAAATTTGAAATATTTTATAGGTGAGTCCACATGTTGTCTATTCCTACTCTTTTTAAAAAACTTTAAAATCCTGTTATCTCCATAGGATTATGGAATGATAAGATCAAGTGTTGATAAAGAATACAGTGCCACTCAGCTCCATAACTTATTACCTGAAGTGAACTTGGACAATTTTCTTAGCTTTCTGTGCCTCAGTTTCCATCTGTAACAGAAAAAAATAATACTTAACCTCATAGAGTTGCATGAGAATTACATAAGTACATATAAAGTATTTAGAATAATATTGAACCCATAATAACCACTCAATAATATTATAACATAATCTGGTTATTTAGTGTCTTTTCAACAGTATTTGTTTTTATATATACATGACAGTTATCATTGAAGAACATAATTGTTAATTTTATATATGAGCCTACTCATTGCTTCCAGAATAGTCTCATTTAAATTCTTTTTTTTTTTTTTTAATTCTACTTCATTGCTCAAGAACTTCTAATGATTCCCCAGTGCCTAAGCCATCAGAGGTAAGTTACATCTGGATTTTAAAACTCTCCATAATTGAAACCAATCTTACTTATTTAAGTTCCTTTCCTGTTTATCCAGCATGATAGCCCATTTGTTTCACTTTAGATTTCCCACTCTTTCCTAACGTGCCATGCCTTTGCCTTTGTTCATCTATCCTGCCGACCTAAAACAGTGTTTCTCCTTTCCAGTCTTTCAGAGACAATTACAAAATATTTCATCCAGCTATTTTTGTGCTGGAGTTGCCTTCCTCTTCATTCTTTTTTTTTTTCAAGCAGTTCTCCTGCTTCAGCCTCCTGTGTAGCTGGGATCACAGGAATGCGCCACCATGCCAGGCTAATTTTTGTATTTTTAGTAGAGACGGGGTTTCACCATGTTGGTCAGGCTGGTCTCAAACTCCTGACCTTGTGATCCACCTGCCTCAGCCTCCCAAAGTGCTGGGATTACAGGCGTGAGCCACGGCGCCCAGCCCCTCTTCATTTTTAAATCAGCAATATTTGTTAAGTACCAAATCATTGCAAGACTCAGGTAGTTATAGCAGAGAGTCAGTGGGCATGGCCCCTGACCTTGTTAACGTTACAGACTTTGAGGTGAACAATGAAATAAGTAACTAGGCCATAATCGATCTGCCTAGATTGTTCTTCCCCAAACTCTTCACAAGTCCAGTTCCTTCTCATCATTTGGATCTCAGCTTCAACATCACCTTCTACAAGATGCTGTTTTTGGCCATCCTCTCTAAAAGCTACCCACAGTCAGTATCTATCATAATACCCATTGATTAGTCTTTATAGCATTTTACTATTATCTGAAAGTATCTTTCCAGAGATGGATTTACTAGTGAAGTGGAGAGTTGCATTGTCCTCCACCCTGCAGCATCCTTTGACAATAGTGATGTGGTTACTTGGCACTGATACATTCCCAGCTATAAGGTGGGACCTGATTGGCACAAACTCATCAGAATAATTTCTCCACCCTTGGTAAATTAAATGGTTCAGTAAAAGGCAGTGACCCAGGGCTAAGTCCTTCCATGCAAGAGATGCCCCTAACCACAATTGTATAAATCAGAGTTGCTCTGGAGAGTATGGTATATGCTTACAAAATCTGGAATTGCTACAGCCATTTCGCTGCTCCAAGGACAATTAGCTTGAGGTAGAAGCTGAAATGTTAAGGAGGATAGAGCCAGGGGACTCCCAGAAAACAGAATCCCAACTTTGATCAAACCTATTTTGAAGCCCACATTCCTATGGAAGTTCTGTCATAAGGAACAATAATATCCCTGATTTTTAGTCCATTGTTCAATGAAAAATTTTATTAAGACAATTATGGATTTCATATGTGTTTATAAGAGAGATGATAATGAGAGACAGGACTAGCTGGATTTCCCAGGCCGACTAAGAATCCTTAACCCTAGCTGGGAAGGTGACCGCTTTCACCTTTAAACACGGGCCTTGCAACTTAGCTCACACCCGACCAATCAGATAGTGAAGAGAGCTCAATAAAATGCTAATTAGGCAGAAACAGGAGGTAAAGAAATAGCCAATTATCTATTGCCTGAGAGCACAGCGGGAGGGACAATGATCGGGATATAAACCCAGGCATTCCAGCCGGCAACGGCTACTCTCTTTGGGTCTCCTCCCTTTGTATGGGAGCTCTGTCTTCACTCTATTAAATCTTGCGACTGCATTCTCTTCTGGTCTATGTTTGTTACCGCTGGAGCCGAGCTTTCACTCCGTCCACCACTGCTGTTTGCCGCCATCGTAGACCCGCCTCTGAATTCCATCCCTCCAGATCTGGCAGGGTGTCTGCTGTGTTCCTATTCCAGCGAGGCGCCCATTGCTGCTCCCAATCGGGCTAAAGGCTTGCCATTGTTCCTGCACGGCTAAGTGCTCAGGTTCGTCCTCATCAAGCTGAACCCTTGTCACTGGGTTCCACGGTTCTCTTCCGTGACCCACGGCTTCTAATAGAGCTATAACACTCACCACATGGCCCAAGATTCCATTCCTTGGAATCCGTGAGGCCAAGAACCCCAGGTCGGAGAACACCAGGCTTGCCACCTTATTGTAAGCAGCCCACCGCCATTTTGGAAGTGGCCTGCCGCCATCTTGGGAGCTCTGGGAGCAAGGACCCACCGCCCCACCCACCGCCCCCTAACAATAACATTTACAAAAGCCACTATTACAATATCAAATTCAAGATATTGGCACTGATATAGTCTACCTGTCTTACACAGATCTAACTGTTTTTGCTTATACTCATCTATAGGTGTATGTGTATTCAGTCTGTACAATTTTATCACATAGTGGTTTCATGTATCCACCACAGCTAAGAGAAGGAACACTTCCATCACCACTAGGATTCTTTCTATTGCTCTTTTATAATCACATCCACCTCCCTCCCCACAAAAGTTTTCCATCTCTATCCCTTGCTGACCGCTAATCTCTCTTCCATGTTTAACAAACTATGGCACATCCATACTATGGAATACTTCTTAGCAACAAAAGGAAGGAACTATTGATACATACCAACTTGGATACATCTCCAGGGAATTATTGAATTTAAAAAAGAAGTCCATCTTAAAAGTTTACATATTATATTACTCCATTTATATAACATTTTATTTATTTATTTATTTTTGTATTATTTTCTTTGTACCATGTATATAACTTTTTTTTTTTTTTGAGATGGAGTCTGGCTCTGTTGCCCAGGCTGGAGTGCAGTGGCGCCATCTCGGCTCACTGCAAGCTCGGTCTCCTGGGTTCAAGCAATTCTCCTGCCTCAGCCTCCCAAGCAGCTGGGACCACAGGCGCCCACCACCATGCCCAGCTAATTTTTTGTATTTTTGTAGAGATGGGGTTTTACCATGTTAGCCAGGATAGTCTCCATCTCTTGACCTTGTGATCCTCCTGCCCCAGCCTCCCAAAGTGCTGGGATTACAGGCATGAGTCACCGAACCCGGCCTATATAACCTTTTAAGAAGAAAAATTTTAAAAATAGAAAAAAGATTAGTGACATTACATTGTGGTTTGAGTTTATATTTTCCTAATGTCTAATGATATTGAACATATTTTCGTATGCTTATTACTGAAGGATTTTTATATCTTCATGGGTGATGTATCTCTTTGTATTTTGCCCATTTTCTAATTGGATTATTTGTTTCTTTAACTGTTAAGTTTTGGGAGTAATTTATCTAGTCTAGATACTAGTCTTTTGACAGATATGTGTTTTGAAAATATTCTCTTTCAGGCTTTGGTTTTTTTTTTTACCCTCTTAATAGTATTTTGTAGAGCAAAAGTTTTTAATTTTAATGAGGTTGAATTTCTACATTTTTTTTCTTTATGGATTGGGCTTTTGGTGTCAAGTCTAATAATAATTCATTGCCTACTCCTGGACTGTAAAAATCTTTATATATATGTATATATAAAATTATATATATAGAAAAAAAATATAAAATTATAGTTACCGTTATAGAGTAAGCCTTAATGTTGAGTAGACTGACTCCTCTTGCATTATTCTCTTTTCTTCTATTTTTCTTTCTTTCCTTCTTTGTCAAAATTGCATAAGCTATTGTAGGTCCTTTGGAATTACATTAAGCCTATAAACCAATTTGAAGAAAATTCCAACCCAACTCATGCAAGGTATGCTTCTCCGTTTACTTAGATACTCATTCATTTCTTTTGTCAATATCTTAAAATTTATAGCATGTAGGCCGGGCATGGTGGCTCATGCCTGTAATCCTAGCACTTTGGGGGGCCGAGGCAGGCAGATCACGAGGTCAGGAGATCGAGACCATCCTAGCCAACATGGTGAAATCCCATCTCTACCCTAAATACTAAAATTGGCTGAGCGTTGTGGTGCGTGCCTGTAATCCCAGCTACTCGGGAGGTTAGGGCAGGAGAACCACTTAACTAGGGAGTCGAAAGTTGTAGTGAGCCAAGATCGTACCACTGCACTCCAACCTGGCAACAGAGCAAGGCTCTGTCTAAAAAAAAAAATTATAGCATGTGGATTCTGTATATATTTCGTTAAGTATAGACCTAAGCATTTCATTTTCTTTGGAGTGATCATAAATGATACTGTGTTTTTAATTTCTGTTTCAGAATGTTCATCATTAGTGTATAAATACATGATTCATTTTTGTGACTTGATCTTTTATTGTACCACATTGTTGAACTTTAGGAGCAGTTTCTTACTTTATAAGCTGTATCCCTTTTATTTCTTTATCTTGCACTATCGCAGTAATTAAAGTTTCCAGTAATATGTTCAATAAGAGTAACGAGAGTGGATATTCTTGTCTTCTTCCTGATATTAAAGAGAAAGTGTATAGTCTTCAACCATTAAGTAAAATGTTGACTGTAGGGTTTTTACAGTTGCTCTTCAGCAAACTGTGATACTTCTTCTCTATGCCTCATTTGCTGAAAGTTCCTTTTTTTAATAAATCACGAATCAGTGTTGGATTTTGTTATTTTTGTGGGCCACTTAAAATGGTCATATGATTTTTTTTATCTTATTGACATGATTGTGATATGGTTTGACTGTGTCCCCACCCAAATATCATCTTAAATTATAGTTTCCATTATCTCCACGTGTTGTGGGAGGGAACCAGTGGGAGGTAATTGAATCATGGGGACAGTTACCCCCATGCTGTTCTTGTGATAGTAAGTGAGTTCTCACGAGATCTGATCGTTTTATAAGAGGCACTCCTCTCTCTCCTGCTGCCATATGAAGAAGGATGTGTTTGCTTCCCCTTCTGCTATGATTGTAAGTTTCCTGATGCCTCCCCAACCCTGCGGAATTGTGAGTCAATTAAACCTTTTTCCTTTATAAATTACCCAGTCTCAGGTGTTTCTTCATTCAATGGATTACGCTGAATGATATTCAAATGTTTAATCAGTCTTACATACTTGGAATTAATGTTATTCGGTAATGCAGGGAAGTTCTTTTTATGCATATTGTTAGATTGGGTTTACTAATATTTTTGTTGATGGTATTTCATGTAAATTCTTTTTTGTTATCAATTATGTAATTTGGTTCTTAAGAAATTTAGAACACCAATTTGTGAGGATAAATTCCATTTGTCAGTGCAAACACAGATGCAGGTGGTCCTGGAGCTGAGGAATAGCTTTGATTTTGGGGAAAATTTGTGAGTCCACAGTTTTCTGATCAATCTTGTGCTGCCCTGTAATCTTGTATTTGTTTTTTCTGTGTTGAAGATCTTACCTTCCTGGTGTGTGGGCTTCTGTAGCCACTTCTTTTTGAAATGTCAGTAAGATGTTTTGGGATTTTTACATTACTGATATTAATTTTGGTTGAGATGGCAATGACAAATTTCTGGTGTGTTCTTTGTAGAGGAACTCAATTGAGGACCAGAGATCCAGTCACAAGTAACAAGCCACTAGCCACCTGCTTCAGGAATACCACCCTCTTGCCTCTGTAGCACTCAGTGAGAATGATCAGAATGGTCCCGGGGGTGACTCTGGCTCGTAGTTTTCTCAAGTGCTGACTGAAGGGTTTTTGGATGTGGCTCAACAGCTTTCGAGGCACATCTTCAGCAGAATAATATCTAGGGATTTTGCGAAGTTTAACTACCTGGGCACCACCCTGCTTGTCACCACACACCTTTCCTCCATTTTTTTTTCCAACTTTGGATTTAGCGGCTAAGTACTTCCTCTTGTACATGGCCCTTCTGCAATATGTAGCAGATTGGGAATATCTGCCAGTTCCTCAGACGAGGACAGGATTTCAGCTGCAATGAGGCTTCCCTTTCGTGGGCTTTTTAGCTTTGAGGTCACGTCACGCTTTTTCACTCTGTCACCATCAGCCTTCTTGGCTTTGAGTTTCTTCTCTTTAGTATCCGGCTTATCAGCTTTTTCATCTGCCATCTTGCAAGGTGGGAAAGAGTCATGTAAATTCTTGAGAGATACTGGCCGGTAATTTTTTTTTGTGCTGCCTTTGGCTTTGGTAAAATAAATTAGAAAGTGTCCCTTCTTCTTCTAATTCTGAAATAAGTAGTGTAAAATTTGCAAAAGTGATGTTAATTCTTCTTTAAATGTTTGGTTGAATTCACCAATAAAACCAGCTAGAGCTAGAGATTTCCTTTTTGTGTGCTTCCAAAATATGAATCAAATTTCTTTAATAGCTATAGGAATATTTATAACATTTATTTCACCTTGGGTCAGTTTAGGTAGTGTGTGGCTTTTGAGGAATTTGTTACATTAAGTTATCAAATTTATGTATGTGTGTTATACTTTCTCATTATTTTATTATTATTATTTTTTTGAGACGGAGTCTTGCTCGTTGCCCAGGCTGGAGTACAATGGCAGGTTCACGCCGTTCTCCTGCCTCACCCTCCCGAGTAGCTGCGACTACAAGCGCCTGCCACCATGCCCAGCTAATTTTTTTGGAATTTTAGTAGAGATGGGGTTTCACCATGTTAGCCAGGATGGTCTCGATCTCCTGACCTCATGATCTGCCCATCTCAGCCTCCCAAAGTGCTGGGATTACAGGCGTGAGCCACTGTGCCCGGCCTCATTATTCTTTCAATGGCTATAGAATCTGTGATGATATCGCCTGTTTAATTCCTGATATTGATGATTTGTGTTTGTTTTATTCTTGTCAGTCTTACAGAGGTTTGTCAATTTTGTTAATTTTTTTGGAAGAAACAGCTTTTGTTTAATTGATTGTCCCTATTGTTCTCCAATTTTTAAATTTTATTGACTTCTGCTCTTTATGATTTTCTTCCTTCCATCTTTTTATGGGCTTTTTGGTGGTTTGTTGTTTGCTTTCCATGTATTTAGACATTTTCCTGTTGTATTTCTGTTATTGATTTCTAACTAGACTCATTATATAGTCAGAGAACACACTCTATGATTTCAATTCTTTAAATTTTCTTAAGGTTTATTTTCTGGTCAGGGTATGACTTATCTTGGTAAATTTTCCGTGGTTACATTTAAAAGAATGTACATTATGCTGTTGTTGGGTAGAGTGTTCTATGTAAGTTTTTCATCTTAATTTTTTTGTTCAATTCATCTGTAGCCTTGCTTATTTTCTGTCTAGTTCTACCATTTGTTGCCAAAAGGAGAGATTTTTGGCAAATTACCCCTTAATTCCTGAAGAAGAAAGTTAACAGTTTCTTTCTTTCAGCACTGGAAAAATATAGTGCCACGTGCTCTGGCCTTCATGGTTACAGATAAGAAATCATCTGAATTGGTATTCCCCTGTAGATAATGCGCTGTCTCTCTGGCTATTTTCAGAAGTTAATGATTTTGTGCTTTAGTGTAGATTTGCTTGGGTTTATTCTGTTTGGGGTTCACAGGACTCCTTAGATTGAAGGTTTGTGTCTTTTGTCAAGTTTGGAGAGTTTTCAGTAATGATTTCTTTAAATACTATTTCAGTCCCATTCTTTTTCTCTCTTCTTATGGGACTCTAATGATATGACTGCTGTATATCACAGGCTCCTGAGGCTCTGTTCACATATATTTTGTCTATTTTTCTGCCTTTTATTCAGTTTGGTAAATTCTATTGATTGTCCTCAAGTTCACTGATTTTATTCTCTGTCATCTCCAGTCTTACATTGAACCAAGCCAGCAGTTCTATATTTTCCATTTGTTTCCACTGGTTCTTTTTATAAATTCTATTTCTTTTCTGAGTTTTCTGTTTTTATTTATTTCAAGAAAATCTATAATTGATGTTGAAGTGTTTTTTGATGACTGTGTTAAAGTTTTATGTCAGATAATTCCAACAGCTGCTTTATCTCAGTGTTGGCATTAGTTGATATTCTTTTTTCATTCAAATTTTTATTTTCCTAATTCTTAGTATGATGGGTGATTTTTCTTATTGTATTCTGGAACTGTTATCTATTGTGTTAGGAGATTCTGGCTCCTATTTAAATCTTTTATTTTAGCAGTCAGTCATGCTGTTAAGCTTTAGCGTGCAAATCTTAGCCTACTTTTGTGGGCTGCTGTTCTAATAACAGTTTAATTTTATACTTTTTTTGGGTCTTTATGGTTTTTATTTTGGCCTTTGGTTTATCTGGGACTACCGAGGCTCCCACTGCTCCCTGTTCATACTGCTTGAAGGGATGGAAATAGAGGGGTTTAGCCAGACTGGGCTGCCTGGTGTTGCCCAATGCGAGAAGAAAGTCTCAGGTCTAGAGGGACAAAGAGGCCTTCCTTTCCTGGCATTTGATGTGGTGGAATACTTCCTGATTGTAACCCTTCACCTCCATGGAAACAAGCTCCCTCATGGGAGGCAGGCAATAACTTTTTTTTCCTTCCACTTCCTCATATGAAACTTCAAGATAATAAAAGAGGCAACAATTCAGAGTCTAATTACATCAAAGAGAAGTCCTGGGATGGCTGATTAAAATTGGTATGCAAAAGGAGGAAATTGATAGTGTGATCACCTGAAGCTTGGTGGAATTTCGTAGGAAATTGTGGGACTCATAACCATCTCTCTTCAAATACCCCCTGATGTTAAAAATATCAAGAAATATATGCTCAGCTTATTTGCACCTAGATAAAATACAAGCAAAGAAAAGTTCTAATGAGCTTCCAGTATTAGATGCCAAAATGCTCTCTTTTAACATTTATTTTGTAATATAAGAATAAAATTGACATGAAGGTCAGTGCCTTTAGATCCAATCTCCAGTAATACATTGTGTGGTTGAAATGGCCTGGAGTGGAATGGAAACTATTTGAGGTCTATTAGATAAAGAAGCACAGTGTATAGTGCTGCCTGGTCCTGCTCATGAGTCTTTTAGGGCTAACAAAATCAATTTACAGGGATGTGAGGATGCTATTGTAGTAGGGTAAAAACTTAGTCTGGATAGCATTTGTAATGTATGATTAAAAACCCTTGAATTCTCTCCTATAATGTTGTGATATGATAACATGGGTTGTAGATCTAGTACAACTGGCAGTTTTCTATTGATATTATAATTATTTTAGAACCTAAGAATCAAGCCAAAATCAAATTTACTATAGTCATAAATTGCATGATAATCAGGAATTGTTGATTAACCTCACAAAAATTCAGAGCCCCACATAGACAGTGAATCTTTTGAGCATTGCATGGACTTGAGCAACCTATGACTTATTGCAGACCACTAAAAATGAATTATTTTTACTGCCTATTTCTTAACCTGAACAATGTCTATTGGCCTTTCTTGACTTTTAGAGAAATCACATCCCTCATTTGGAATACTGTTGGATCTGATCCTTAAAATCATTTAAATAAGGCCATATTTAATTGAGGGCTGTAATGCTAGTTATTCTTTTGGATAACATGATCCTAATGTTGAAATGATACTAGAAGTGTTGGTCACTCATATTTAGCCAACTGGAGTCTTTCATAAAACCCCATAACCACTGCTACTCAACAGTTATCTCTTGTCTTTTGAATTATAAAATGACCAGATGCTCCTCTCTGGTATACTCCTTTTAAAAGATAGTTACTGGCTTATTATTGGGCACCTACACAGACAGCCCAAATAAGTAAATGGTTTAAGGCCATACTAAAGCCCCAGTAAAGCACTGCAAAAAAAGAGGGAGATGCCAAAGATGTTTCCACATAAGACGGAATAAAAAGGGCATATGTAAGAGCATCCTACCAGATAATTTACAGGAAAGACTCCTTACATTAGTAAGCAAGTAGCCTTTTTCTTCCTATGACCTACTGTAAAGCTGCTTAAGGACTTGCTTGGTACTATTGTTGAATGGGCATATTTTTGAGCAATTGTCTTAGAATGTAAGGCAATTGCCCTGGTTCACAAAGGACAGTTCCAGAAGCAAATGCCAAGACCTGGCATGAAAATCAGGGCTGGGTGCAATGGTTCACACCTGCAATCCCAGCACTTTGGTAGGCTGAGGTGAGAGGATTGCTTGAGGCCAGGAGTTTGATACCAGCCTTGTCAACATAGCAAGACCCTGTCTCTACAGCAAAATAAATCAGCTGTTCTGCATTCAGCAAACAGTAAAATACTCATGGAAAAGTACAGAGCCTGTATTACAGGCTGTGTTCTTCGCAATGATAGAAGAACTTAAAGAAAAAAAGGCTCTACTCTTTGGCTTTTTATAATGACTATATTGACTTTTTGGCTTTCAATTTGTTATGGAAAATGGATCAGATGGACCACAGAGGGGCCTCCACATGGTGTACTGCTCTTTGTAAATCTCTATGGAAATTCTGAGAAAAAAAATAAAAGGCACACTGATGCTCAACACAGCAACCCTGTGTCAGGATCTGAGATGACTGAACTCAAGAAGTTGATGTCCTACTTGGATTTCTTGAAGTGGTAACCTCGGTCCAAGACATGGGTGAACACAGACAAATTCAAACCATGCAATGATGTGCCAAGTTACAACACCCTCTGGTGGCCTCTACCAATATGATTTTTTCTGTATGCCAATGGAAAAGGCAAAATCTGCAGTTCACCTTTGCCAGCATATAGTTGGCAAGTAGATTACATTGGCTTTTAACCTATTGCTCCAGGGGAGGGTACTTAAAAGGATATTGACAGAACTTGATACACATTCTGAGTTTGGATTCCCGTACTCACTAACTGAAGCTAAAGCTGCTTATGTTATCAAAGAACTGTGACCAAAAAAAAAAAAAAAATACTGTATCATTTTGGTCCTCTTAATTACATTTCATCAGATTAAGTTATTAACTTCTAGAGAAATGATGGGTAAAGAAACAGAAATATCACATTCAATAGACTTTTAAAATATATTCCCAAAGTGGTGGGTTAATAAAAACTGCCATGTGCAATTAAAACACCTATTTAAAAAGATGCAGGTAACAAAGGATTGAAGGGCTGCCATACAACTTCCAGCTTTATCTTTATTAATTTTATTTTACCAAGAGGATTATTATGGGTCTCTGTTAGATAAATTATTGTGTATTTGAAGTAAAATTGGAAAAGATGGGAGAAGAGACGATGCAGGAGCTTACATTCAAATCTTCCCTTGTATGTAAACTATTTCTTTTCAGTGCTATACCCAATTATTCCTAGGTTAGAGTTACTGTCCCAGAGGCTGGTAATATCCCAAAAAAGAAATTATGTCTATTAATCTGAATATAACTGAAAGAATCCCAAAGCGATTGATGGGATAAATTATTTCTTCTCCAGACTTTGCCAAGTTTGGCCTGACAACCTTGTGGCAAATATTTTGTGTAATGGTTCTATTTCTTTGTACTTTTCCCATCTAACTCACTATGACTGGGAATAGAATAAAAGAGGAAGCCTTAGCATGTGTCATCTTCTTATCAGCAATATGGACTAGACCATTGGCTGGACCAGAGAGACCCATCTCAGTGGAAAAGCTTTAGATAAAAATTAATGATAGAAGGAAGAAAAGTGAGATTGTAAATGAGGGAAAGAGAATTAATGGCGGTTAAAAAAAGGAAATGCTATGGCGGTTAAAAAAAGGAAATACTGATATAATTTTGTCTCTCCTTGTGAGAGGCTTGGAGCAAAAGAATACTAGCTCATTTAGCTTTGACTCAGATGCCCTGGGGCAAGCACTCTGCTGGAATCTCTTTCTCTTCCAAAGGAAGAGAAGGACTAAACTGAGCTGGTTAACAGGCATACTAACAAACACACATGAAGGCGTGGTCTATGTCCTCAAAATGGGTAAACTGATAAAAGCTCTGACTATGACTACATGAAACAATATTAATATGGCCATGTATTTTGATTCTTGTTTCTCAAGATATGTCTATTAACAAAGACCCATGGAAGGAAACAACTTAGAATATTTATCAAATGAAATCTGAAGAACACAGATTCATAGTAATCTGAATGAACATTGTGTGGCCATTAATTGTGATGATGAAGATTAAAAAAAAAAGGAGCTGGCATATGATCATAGAAGATTTCCTGCTGTATGTCCCATCTGTTACAATATCTTATATACAAATAATTGTTTACTTTATTTTTACTCTCTTTATTACATCTTTTTCATCACAGTTAAAAAAATCTAAAAAATAGCCTAATGTTGATGTGATGTCAAATGCATTAGCAGAGTAAATAAAAAACTCCTCAGATAATTATGCCTATGGAGGAGAATTGACCTGGAGAGGACTCAGACTTGATTTAGCAGGTGTATACTATAAAATACAGATAGCTGAAAATTAGAGAGGCAAAGGACTTGTAAAGTTAGTATAAAAATAACAAGAAAGTTTGTGCTGATATTGATGGCTAGTCTAGTTATCTATTTCAACACATAAAACTTTAGCAGGCTATTACAAAAGTACAAATGTAATCTGCAGGTGGATTTTTGCTATCTTTTTTCTTTTTTTGAGATAGAGTCTCACTCTGTTGCCCAGGCTGGAGTGAAGTGGTACACCCTCTGCTCGCTGCAACCTCTGCCTCCTGGATTCAAACAATTCTCGTGCCTCAGCCTCCCGAGTAGTTGGGATTACAGGCACGTGCCACACGCCTGGCTAATTTTTGTATTTTTAGTAGAGACGGGGTTTCACCATGTTGGCCAGGCTGGTTTTGAACTCTCGACCTCAGGTGATCCACCCACCTTGGCTTCCCAAATGCTGGGATTACAGGCGTGAGCCCAACGTGCCCGGCCTACTATCTATTTGATTATGCAATGCTATCAGACTAGTGAGTAGTTAATGACTAATAGAATCAATACCACCCCCGAATCTGTTATTTCACCATAATAAATGCGCATTTGAGTCCAGATTACATTCTTTGTTTCCAATACTAATGTACTAATAAGTTTGGGCGACTATAAAGAATTAAGCCATCAGGCTTAAACAGCAGAAATGCCTCATAGTGTTGAAGGCAGGAATTCCAAGATCAGGGTACCAGCATGATTGGGTTCTGAAGAGAGCCCTCCTTCACTTGCAGACTGCTAAGTTCTCATTGCAGCTCAGATGGCAGCCTCTCTGTCCGCTTGTTTTTAGGGCACTAATCCCATTCATAAGGGCTCTACTTTCATGACTTAATGAACTCCCAAAGGCCCCACCTCCAAATGCCATCACATTGAGATTAGGATTTCAACTTATGAATTTTGGGGGAACACGAGCACTCTGTCATTTCAAATAGTAAGTGTTTTGAAATGACAAATAATCGGAGTAAATGTCGTTTACTAGCCCAACTTCCTATACAAAAAAGATTTCTACTTTAGAGCTCTATTGTTTCATTTGAGACAGTGAGTGCTAATAGATTTACCAAAAATTGGTTAGATTTCAAGAAATACAGGTGAAAAGTCCATTTCTTTAAATGACCAAAACTGCTGTGATAATTATTTAAAAATCTGAGACTTTTTCCCACTTATAAATTTTTTTAAATCAATGGTACAATTACAGTAATTGTTATTGCCTTTTGTACAGTTCCACTAAAGAACTTGACTGTTCAGCTGCCTTCATAGTTTTGAGACTTTTATCCCTAGTTAGAATAGTTAATAACATGCTGGATTATTAATACTGACTATAATGTGTATTTGAAATTTTTTTTGGTGAGATTCTTATTGAGCAGATTGGGGATAGGATTTTCAGAATAGTTTTGAGTAAAAGAAAAGTGTCAAGTAAAAAGTGCTCTAAATATTTCTACCAGCTTTCCTAATGCATATCTAATTATCCAGCCATCTATATATATGTATGCATATATATAATATGCATTAACTATATATATACACATAATATACATTAGCTATGTATATTCATATATATAGCTTTCCTAATGCATATTATATATATGCATTTCCTAATATGCTTCCCTAAAGCTATATAATCTATGAATATTTAGATATATATAAATATAATGCCTCATTTATATATATATATATACACACATACATAATACACATATGTATATACACAAACACGAGGGGACTTCAAAAAGTTTGCAGAAAAATGGAATTGGGCTGGGCACGGTGGCTCATGCCTGTAATTCCAGCACTTTGGGAGGCTGAGGCGGGCCGATCACCTGAGGTCAGGAGATCGAGATGATCCTGGCGAACATGGTGAAACCCCATATCTACTAAAAATACAAAAAAATCAGCCAGGCGTGGTGTCACACGCCTGTTGTCCCAGCTACTTGGGAGGCTGAGGCAGGTCGCTTGAACCCGGGAGGTGGAGGTTGCAGTGAGCCAAGATCGTGCCACTGCAATCCAGCCTGGGCGGCAGAGTGAGACTCTGTCTCAAAAAAAAAAAAAAGAAAAACGGAATTAAGATAAAAATAAAAATTATAAACTTTATTTCTCAACATAAACTCCATCAAGGTCAAGACTTGTAAGTAATTACAAGTCAAGCTTTTGTAAGTAATGATACCAGCCATTTAGTCCATTCCTAAAAAAAACTGAGGGTCCTGGAAATTTAACTATGTCAATACAGCCTTTTTTACATTATTAATTAAAAAAATGGATGCCTTTTAAAGATGTTTTATGATTGGGAAACAAAAGGAAGTCAGAAGAAACCAAATCAGGACTGTAAGGTGAATGTCTAATGATTTCCCATCAAAACTGTTGCAAAATCATTAATGTTTGATGAGGGGAATGAGCAGGAGCATCATCGTGGTGGAGAAAGACTATCTGGTGAAGCTTCCCCAGGTGTTTTCTGCTAAAGCTTTGGCTAATTTTCTCAAAACACTCTAATGATAGGCAGATGTTACTGTTCTTTGGCCCTCTAGAAAGTCAACAAGCAAAATGCCTTCAGCATCCCAAACAATTGTTGCCGTGATTGTTGCTCTTGGTTGGTCTGCTTTTGCTTTGACTGGACCACTTCTACCTCTTGCCCTTGCTAGTCATTAATTGTGCTTTGTCTTCAGAATTGTACCGGAAAGGTCATGTTTCATTTCCTGTTACAATTCTTCAGAGAAATGCTTCAGAATCATGATTTCACTTTTTTTTTTTTTAGATGAGTCTCGCTCTGTTGCCCAAGCTGGAGTACAGTAGTGCAATCTTGGCTCACTGCAACCCCCAGCTCCTGGAGTTCTCCTGCCTCAGCCTCCTGAGTAGCTGGGACTACAGGTGCATGCCGCTACACCTGGATATTTTTTTCTATTTTAGTAGAGTTTCACTGTGTTGCCCAGGCTGGTCACGAACTCCTGAGCTCAGGCAATCCTCCTGCCTCGGCCTCTCAAAATGCTGGGATTACAGGCGTAACCCACTGCACCTGGCCGATTCTACTTGTTTAAAATTTCCATTGAAAGCTCTGCTCTTGTCTGTAGCTGATCTGGGTGCAATGATTGTGGCATGCATTCAGTGGAACGTTTGCTCAACTTTAATTCTTCAGGCAGAATTGTGAAGCTGAACCAACTGAGATGAGTATGATGCTGGTTTTTATCTGTGCTGTTAATCATTTTATTTGTGCTGTGTTTATCTGTGTTAATCATTTTATCTGTTTTATCTGTGCTGTTAATCTGTCCTCTCAACTTAAGTCATGAACAAGATTAATTTTTTCTTCACAAACTGATGTGGATGATCCGCCGCTGCAGGCTTTATCCTCCAGATCCTCTTGTCCCTTCGTAAAATGAGTTACCCATTTGTAAACTGCTGCTTTCTTTGGGGCATTGTCCCAAAAAACTTTTCATAAAGCACCAACGATTTTACCGTTCTTCCACCTAAGCTTCACCATAAATTTGATATTTGTTCTTGTTTCAATTTTAGCAGAATGCAAGTGGCTCTGGACTCTTTTCAAACTGGTATCTTATCCTTTTCAGTGACTCAAACTTGGATCCTATTCAGACATGTTATAACAAGTTAGTAGCATTTTTTAAATGCGAAAACCTTGAAATTGATGCTTGTTTTTTAAATAATATGCATTGTTTATGAACTTTTGGGAAGATCCCTTATGTCTATGTGTCTGTGTAAAAACTGAAGCTACAATTATCAATAGTCATCAACCAATCTTTTCTTCAAAAATGATACATTTATAAAAGCCTCTACAAAGTCTTTATTAATTTGAATGATGTTATAAATTTGGTGCTTTCTTGAATTTCTTAATATTTTTTTCTTGTATTTTTTTCATTTCTCTAATTGGTCCATTTCAAAGACTGTAAAACTTAAAGGTAGGAGAAGCATCCTAATTCTCTCATGAATTAGCTTCTGAAAAAGACCTCTAGACCTCCTTTTGTTAAAAAAAAAATCTAGAGTAAAGCACTGATAGCATCAATTACATTGTTTTTTTCTTTTTTTAAGTCATGGAAAAGTTTATTCAAGTGTACAAAGAATCTTAGCATGTAAACCAGATGAAAATCAAACTTCTCTGATGAGGATGTGAAAGCGTCTAAGAACCCTACTTATTTACATTACCCACATTTCTCATGCCCTTGTTTCTATCAAATCCCCACCCAAAAGGATTCTTCAAAATTATTAGAAATCCACTTAGTTGAATTAGAAAACCTGTGGATTTAACTATTTCCAGCTTCACTTACTGACCTAAAGTTCTAAGTACAAAACTTAGTTGACATTTTAATGATTCACCTGAAAACCAGTCCAATATTTTAGCACATTTCTAATTAATAATTTACAATAATTAAATAAAATGTTATTTATATTTTGTTCCTGCAAGGCTTCAGGACAAAGTAACATAACAATACAACACTATGTAGTTTCATATTTCTGTTCTAAGGGAGCCAGAATTTGAGATACAGTAGCTTATAGCCTCATAAATTAAAGTAGATTCTTTTCTGTGTGTGACAGCCAAAAGAGAGTATAAGATTCCTAAGTTATTTTATTTAATTCAAGTCAAAACAAGACTGGATGCACAAAATAAATGTGTTGTGTTATTAAAATTCAGAACTTGTCTTAAGAACTCTAGCTCCATCAGAACATTTAAATTTTAAATCATTGTTGAGAGGACATTGGTATACTCTCATTTTGTGTCAATGGCAATTCAGCATCATGGAGTAAAAAAAGCACTCAGCCCAGAAAAGGTAAAACAAATGCCTAGACGAAATAAGGTACAGAGATGCTTTGGGCAACCATGTCATGAGTATTCTGATGCTCAGTTTAATTTTTGTTTCATTAGACCCAGATGGTGCAGTTTCTCAACATACCTAGTAGAAAAGCAAGAGCAAGATGTTCACAAACTAACAGACTTCCAGTGATGAAAATGTGACTGTTAATTGCAAGGTTTTATTTCCAGATGTTCAGATAGCTGAATGCTTTTCAGACAGCATGGAAAGCTTGGCAGAATAGTTCCAAGAAAGTAAAATAAGACAAGAGATCAAAAAAATACTAAAGTTTGAGAAATATAAAACTACCATAAAGGACTGAATATCCAAAAAAATCTTACTGATGGGAACATCTGGAAGATATGTAAAAGAAGATGCAGCAGGAAATAGAACCACTAGTAGTTTAGGTTCATGTATGGAAGATAAAACTCATCATAATTGGTTTAATTTGTATAGTAAAATATACAATATCTTTCTTTTATTAGGCCTTTAATATGAATCTCAAGAATTCAAGAAGAAAACTAATTTAATATATAGGTACATGTTTAAATAAGTAAAAGGATTCTCTGCAACAAGTATATGGTTCTTATCTGTTTGAAAAAGTGCTCTTAAGCACATGGACATAAACATGGGAACAGTAGACACTGTGGACTCGTACAGTGGGGAGGTAGAAATGTGTGTATGGGTGGAAAAGCTACCTATTCAGTATTATGCTCACTACCTGGGTGATGGGATTCATACCCCAAACCTTCACATCAAGCAATATCCCCATGTAACAAACTTGCACATGTACTCCCTGTATCTAAAATAAAAGTTGAAATTTATTTAAAAATGCTCCTTTAGTTCATCATTCTTCCAAAGAATTCCACCAATGAAGAATATTGCTTTATCTTTAAGGACAGTTGCAAATATCTGTGTGTATATATTTTCTATAAAAATCAGTTTCTTCATATGTATAAATATTTCTCAGCAAATACCACTGAAAGACTTGAATTCATCTGAAGTCGATTTGTGAACATGCTAAGAAATCAAATATGGGTGGCCTTTGGAGAAGTGTAAGAGTATAATTTTCATGAATTGTGATGACCAAACACCGTTATACCCATATCCATAAAACAATTTTTAAAGTATGTTCCCCCAGTATAGTGTATTAATTTTGGCAATAAAGAATAAACTTGTACTTCTACTCTAGGGTTCAAACTACATTGTAAAATATATTTTAAAATATCACTTAAAATGAAAAAGGTGGCTTCTGGGACAGATGTAATACATTGTGGTAGGCCAATACATCTGCCATAGCAGATGAAAATAATAGATAATTTCTAAAATCAGAATTTTGAGAATATCAGAGTACTCTGTGTGAGTGAAGACTAGGTGAAATAAAATTCCAGAAATGAAAGAGACTTCCCTGGGAGAGCTATAATCTCTAGACCTCCAGCTGTTTTCTTTCCTGGTGGCATTTAGAAAATACTGGTGTGAGGTGAGAATAGTTTGGTTTAGATAGGGGAACTCTGCTGTGGGAAAGAGAAGCCAGCAGAGCTTTTAACAGTTGCATAGTTTTAAATTTAGCTTGATGCTTGAGGAATCCTAAATATATGGCCGGCATTCACCCTGACATATTTGCAGGCTTGTGGAGTGGTATGGGAGACTGGAGACTGAGTTGGAGGCATCTTTAAAAGAGAGTGAAATATTCTGTATTTTGAAACATCCTCCTGGAGGAACTGCTTGCTTATCTCTGCCTCAAGATACATGTTGGATTTTGAACCTCCATGGCCTGAAAGCCTAAACAGCTAAGCTCAAAACCTGTTAATGTGGGAAATGAGTCTCCTACAATGTTTCACAGCCAAGGAAGCAGAGATTAGCTAGGCACTCAATCAAAACTTACATGAAGACCTAATTAAAACCCAAATTCACCTAGACTACCGTTTCTTTTTCTTTCATCACTTTAAATAATTGATTCCACTGTCTTCTTGCTGGTGGTTTCTGAAGAGAAATCTGATGTAATTTTTATTCTGTGCCTAGATAGGTAAGCAATTATTTTCTCTTCTGGTTTCTTTCAATATTTTCTGTTTGTCGTTGACCTTTTGAAACTTGAATATGATATGCCTAGATGTAGACCTTTTAGTGTTTATCTTGTTTAGTGTTCTCTGAACTATGCTAATCTGTGATTTGGTGTGTGATTGATTAAGTTTGGAAAATTTTGAGCCATTATTTCTTTACATTTTTGTGTTCCTCTTTCTCATGTCTCCTTCTGGTTTTCCTTCTGGTATGTGACTGTTACATCTCTTGTAATCATCCTGAAGTTTTGGATCTTCTATTACTTTTTTGCAGCTATTGTTCCTTTTTGTGTTTGGTTGGCTTTGTTCAGTCTTCTGATCAGGGCATCAAAAGCATTCTTCATTTCTGTTCAGTGTTTATTTCTAGCATTTTATTTTAATTCCCCCTTAGTGTTTCTATCTCTCTGCTTATGTTACCAATCTGTTCTTGCCTATTGCGTATGTTTTTTTCATTAGGGCTTTTAGTATATTAATCATAGTTATTTTTGATTCCAAGCCCGAGAATTCCAAAATCTCTGCAATCCATATCTATGTCTGGTTCTGAAACTTGCCTCTCCAGACTATGTTTTAGTATGCCTTGCATTTTTTTTCTTCAAAGCTATACATAATGTATCAGGTAATAAGAACTAAGTCCACACTAAATAGGACTTTGGTGTGAAGTTTATGTTTATCTAGCTAGGAGTTAGGCTGTGCTTAACGTTTGATGTAGGTGTCAGAAGTTTCCTCTAGACTTAATTCCTTTGTCTTCCTTGTTGTGTTTGAGTTTACATAGAAACTGTATTTTTCACCTCTCTCTGTTAGAAATCTACTATTACTGGATTTCCATAGAAAGTATATCTTTTACCTCTCTCAGTTATAATTCACTATTACACTGGGCTCTGTTGATGTGGTAGTAGGCACAGGGGAGGTGAAGCTTTTCTACAGTGCGTGTTTTATTTAAATCTCAGATTTTTTTTAGTAGGCCTGAATCCCTGGGATGTGACTTTCAGAAGAGTTTCTTAATCTTTGTTTTTTCCTCTCTTTATTTGAAACAGGAAGAATAGCACGGGCTGGAGTTGTTTCATTGACCTTCTAGGTCAGATAAGGCTCTGGTAAAGTAGTTTGCCTTCAGGGTAGGCCTTTGATATGGATAATTGAATGTTCCAGGCATATTTCAAAGTGTTTACTTTTTCCTTGTGTGTTTTCCAAAGTGGTTACTTTTCCTTCTCCCTTCCAGAAGCACAGAGAATCTTTTCTCTGTTCTTTATCAGGAGAATCAGTTGGGACTTCTGGAGGTAAAACTCATAAAAATGTGAGGAACCTTCCAAAAATTGTCCTGCCAGGAATTTTAACCCTCAAACTAGTCATGCTCAGCCTCCGGCAATTTGTTAACTATCATTTCAGCGTTCTTATAAGTTACTAGCTCCAGCACCTTATTCTTCTAGTAAGCTGAACTCAGCTCTGATGTTCTATTTGTTTGTTTGTCTCTATAATTTTCAGGGTTTGGGGTTGTCCTGTCATCCCAGTTCTCTGAAAGCTCTAAGAATAGCTGTTGATTGTCAGTTTGTTCAGCTTTTTTCTCATTGTGAGCATAGAAATGACGGCTTTTAAGCTAATTAAATATCATAGCTAATACTGAAGACCTATGGATGATTTTCAACAGAAACTATGGAAGCCAGAAGACAGTGGAATAACATGTAAAATACTGAAAGAAAAAGTAAATATCAACTCAAAATTCTATAACGAGCAAAAATATATTTATAAAACAATGAAGGCATAGTTAAAATGTTTTCCAACAACAAGAAATTCTCTTACCAGCAATTGCACATTAAGAAATAAAAAATAGATAAAGGAAAAAAGATCGTAAGTCAGAAGTATGAGACTACAGGTGAAAAAAAAGTAAAGGGTATTATAAAGTTTACAGATGTGGGCAAATGGAAAATTATATTATATTTTTAAAACTTCCTGCTTGTTTGTGTGTGTGTTTGCATATAAGACATTTTATAGGAAGTGGAAAATTTCTAGTTTAAAATATATTGTAATAATTTAAAGATGCATATTGAGAATGTTAGGCTAATGACTAATATAATAGCATAAAAATGTAAAATCATAAAGCTAAAAAATGAGAAAAAATGATTATTAAAAAGGAGGAGGTTGAAATAAGCACATATACAAGTTTTACTATTTTATTTTGCATTCTGCTGTATCATCTTGTGTATCCATTTTGGTTCACATACTTCAGTTTGGAGACCATTGGTTAAAATGGTCTAATTTAATATTACTAATATTTCAGTATTAGACTCTGAAATCTTGAATGCACTTGATTGTTCCTCTTCTATGGTATTTTGAATCCCCTTTGTTTAAACAACAATTATTTAAGAAGTGGTTGACATTTATTTTGTAAAAAGAACTTCATATTAACAATATATGAATATTGTTAATATTCATTTGAGTAAATATCAAATGTAGATGGCTGGTTTACACTTCTACAGTAATTCTATGGTAACAGTTGCAATTGCAATTAGTATATCTAAAGTCAGGTTACATATGAGACTTAAATTTATAAAATTATTGCTAGTTTTTGTTGCATACCAAAATAAACATAAAGCATAAATAATTTTGGATTATTTTAAAAATGTCATCTATAACATTTACTAACTGGTTTTAGTGCCAAAACCTTGAATTTTCTATGACCTTTAAGTTAGTAAATCTAGAAATGCAATTTTTATGTGAGGTTCTTTGTACTAAATTATTTTCTGTGGCTGTGGTAACAAATTTAGGAAATGTGTTCTCTTATTATGTTCCATTCATTCAAACAATATTTGTGAAAATACTTATAAATCACAGTGAGGGAATAAAGCAAATGCTTAAGAAGTATTCCAATGCTATTCTGATTGCTAAGTGATCATCTGTATGTTTTCTTTCTTATATAGAAGATCAGGTAACAGCTAGATGGTAATGCAGTTCAAGCTAAGTCCTTTTGAGAGACAATCCATTTTCTAGTGAAATGATCAGGGAAGGTTGTGAAGATGTACCTTTCCTTACTTTTAAAATATAAATTAAATTTTTTTTCACATTTAATGATAATTGTACAGTGAGATTTTTCATAGTAGGAAAGAAACTCATATATTTAGAACAAAATATAAAAATCGTCCTTCAGTCCCCCCAGTTGCTATCTTCTCGGAGGTAACCACTTATCAAATTCTGGAGTGCCTTACATTTCTAAGCAGGCAATCACACATTCTGCAAACAAGGTAGTTGTATCTCTTCTTTTCCAATGTTTATACCAATTGTATTAGACTTGTCCTATGTGCCACTTTAGGTCCTCTGTGGTTCACCTGTCCCCAGTCTTGCATAATGTCTCCCACTGTTCACTCCTTGCCTCAAACTTCATGGCTTCCCTCTTGATAATAAGGTATAAGATACTATGCATTTTCAAGCATTTGAAAACCAAAAGTTTGGTAGTATTAACTCTCAATGAGAAACCAATAGAGCATAGGTGTTAATGGATGAATCTTAACTCCATTTTTTTCTCCAAGACTAGACTTTTTGAAGACAGCACTGTGTGACAGAGTAACCAGTTGTGCTTGACTCCAAATAGTGGCCAACTCAGTAATGCAACCTTGTATTGTTTGTTTTTTCATTCTTGTTTCCTGGCTCACTCCTGCTGTCTCTCACATACACTGGTGATTTGTTCTAGGACCTTCAAGGACAGCAAAATCTGAGGTTGCTAAAGTTTTTTACAGCCAACCTACTGTATTTCTGAAAAAATAGTAGCACACAAATTTTTGCCTCAAGGTCTGCTTCTTTGGAAATCTAAGCTAAGACACCATTTACCATTATTTGCCTGTCCTTATTACATTGACTGGGAGCTCTAGAAACATGTTTGTTTGTTTGTTTTTGAGATGGAGTCTTGCTCTGTCATCCAGGCTGGCAGTGGTGTGATCTCAGCTCCCTGCAACCTCTGCCTCCTGGGTTCAAGTGATTCTCCTGCCTCAGCCTCCCAAGTAGCTGGGATTATAGGCGCCTGTCATCATGCCTGGCTAATTTTTGTATTTTTAGTAGAGACAGGGTTTCACCATGTTTGTCAGGCTGGTCTTGAACTCCTGACCTCAGGTGATCTGCCCACCTCAGCCTCCCAAAGTGCTGGGATTACAGATATGAGCCACCATGACTGGCCTAGAATCATGTTTTAAAAAGGTGGTTATAACAGAGATTTCTTATATGTCTAAAAAATAACTTTATTGGCCTATTTATTCAAATTATAATTTTTATGTATAGACTTATACATTCAAAGTATTTTTACCCTAAAATGTAAAATGTTTTGGTCTGACTTCCTGTTTGTGATGAGAAGTCTAATGTCAATTTTATTGTTTTTTTTTAAGGGATCCTATACTATTCCTTTTAGAAGACTTTAAAATTTTCTTCTTGTCCTTAGCTTATTACCTTTATTGTTTTTATTCTTAACTTTAATGGAAGGTATCTTTATATAAGCCTTTTGTTCTATAATATATTCCAATTTTGTTTCTGATATTCTCTTTCCATCTGAAGACTTGAGTCTTTCTTCAGTTTGAAAATAAAATATTCTCTAGTGTTTCTTTCTCACTTTTAAATTTCTTCCTTTCATTCTTTCCTTCTAACAATTTTCTGGGGACTTGATGTTGGAGTTCCTAAATACATACTTTATGTCTTTCAAACTTGACGTTAACCATTTTCATCTCTTTGTGTTTTGCCTCTATAGTCTAGAAATGTATTTGATTTAAATTTTCACAGTACTGATTTAGTACTGATTTATTCTTCATCCATTTATTTGATTGTTTGGCTTTTTAGTAAATTTTTAACTTTGGCAATAATATTTATTTATTTTTTTCTCATACTGATTCTTTTGCATAATCTCATCTTCTCTTATTAGTCTTATGGTGTTAACAGTAACTTCCCCAATAACTTCAAAAAATTATAATTTTTAAATTTGTGTCTATTTCTTCAATTATATTCCTTTTCTATATGCTTATTTGGTCTGTTTATTTTTCTCAGTCCTTCTCTTTTCCATGATGACAGATAAAACTTAATCATCTGCTAGGTTTTGCTTAAGCAATAAGGAGTATTTTTGACTTTTATAAATGGAATCCCTAGGAGTGATGAAGCATGCTGAAACAAGATCTCTCTCTTCCATTTCAAATCTCTGTTTTCTTATAGGTTCTTTTTATTTTCAGACAGCAATCTCATAGTAGTAGAGATGGCCTCTGCCAATTCCAGGCTGGTATAATACCATCTAACAACACCGAAACACTAGCTTTGCTTTTGACAACTTCAGCAAATATTCCAGAAAATAATCTGTTCAGCCTGATTTAGATCACATACCATAAGTTCATTATAAAAGAATTACCAAGAAAATACATGTTAAGTATAACACATTTCAATCCTAAATCAAACATAATATTCTTTTCAAAAATAGTCCTCCCACTCTTATTTCAAACTATGAGATAGATTTTTTCAAAGCCTTGGGTTATAGAAATCAATCATTTTTTTCCAATGAGATTTAAAAAGTAAATGTTTCTTTTTCAAATTGCTGTCACTCTTTTCCATGTAACTCAAGGCTTTAAAATTCTGCCTTTTGATATATTATGATATCACAAATGAGTTTTTTTTCCATTAGAATAAATGCCAAGATATTAGACAGTTCTCTTCATAGAACACACATGAAAGGGTGAAACCCTGTGAAAATGTAAAATGTTACCACTTATTTATATCTTCTATATTTGAGCGTTTATTCCTGAACCTACATGGACTACTATAACAAAATACAGACTGAAAACTATAAGAAATCATTATTTTTTAACTATAATTGGTTCATAAGTTCACATTTATTATAGGGTTTGAGTTCTATAAACTTGAAAAGATCATATATAACTTATGACTTAGAAGAATGGTTATTTGGTATAATCTAATCCATTTACTATCAAATCTATAAATTATTCAAAGTTTAAAACATCAGTAGAGTTATAGATTAAATTGTATTGATTTAGGATAGGAGGACTAGCTTATTGGAAAGGGAAATATTTTCAGTACAAAGAGATTGCTACCAACTAGTGAGAAGTTGAAGAAAGAACTGTGGAGATCAGCATGAACCTGGGACAATTGCATAAGGAGAAGAGCTCTAACCTAGAGATAAAAAGCCTATTTCAGAAAAGGATCAAAGTGCTGATGAGAGAAAAACTGCAAAGAGCAAATTGCTGGAGGAGATCATAGAAATAAGCTTTCTCCTCTTGAAATGAACTTGCTGAAATTTTGTTGTACCATTCAAAAATGCTTTAAATACATCATTGAAGGGTTTCTTCAGAGACTCTATCTAACAGCCAAAAGTTCTTTGGTTGAAAGAGAGAGAAGAAAAGGTTTTATTATGTAATGTGCTATGCTTGCTTTGGAAAACTTTGCAGGTATTGAATATCTATTGTGTATATATATATATATACATGCAAAAAAATGGTACACAGGGACACACTCTATGTAACCAAACAATGCTAATTCAAGTGAGGAAAAAAGTGCATTCTGAGGTGCAGGCTAGAAGACACATATAATAGAATGTAGGATACTCTTGACATGATAGATTTAACACACTGCTTAAGATGATTGTTGAGAGATTCCATAGGTCTGTGTATTGATCCATTTCTGCTGCTGTATAGATTACCACAGACTGGGTAATTTATATAGAAGAAAGATTTATTCAGCTCATTGCTGTCGAGGCTGAGAAGTCCAAGAACCTGGTACTGGCATCTTGTGAGGCCTTCTTGTTGCTTTATTTCATGGAAGAAGGGTAAATGAACATGCAAGGTAGAGAGACGAGAAATTGGGTCAAACCTGTTCTTTTTATCAAGAGCCCAATCCCAAGATAACTAACCCATTCTTTGATAGCAGCATCAATCTATTCTTGAGGGTAGAGCCCTCAACCTCTAATCATCTCTTAAATGTTCCACATCCCAGTACTGTTATTCTGTCAATTAAATTTTAACATGAGTTTTGAAGGGGGCACTCAAATGATAGACGTCTGTATTATACAGTAATTTGTAATTTAGTTAATTATGAGCTTGAGCAACTAAAAGCAAAAGGCTAGAGTGTAGAAATGAGCTCCAGGTAGCGAGTGAGGTGACCACTGAACACCCACATTTCATTGTGGCTTTACATTCTCTTCTCAAATGTACAGCATACAAAATTGCAGTAGAGTGCTAAAAAAAACTCTGTTTCTTTATAAAAATGACTCTGGAATCAAATCCAGGTGCCAGTGGTGGAGCTTTATTAAAAGTATTAATGGCTGTATCCAGAAATTAATAGTTTCAATATATTAAAAATCAGTATGTCAAATTATATGACAACACGAAAATTTGAAGTTATCAATTCTACCATAAGTACTATATGAAAACAAGAAAAACTGATTGTGAACCTGATTCAGCAAATGTTCCAAATGGTACAAAATTTGTTCTTGTTGTGAAAGATAAAACTTTAGTAAAAATCTGAAAAAGCAATTAACTTGTAATATGAAACATGTAACTTTAGAAGAAAATGTGCTTTTGGAGACATTTATTTTAATAGCTGTGTAAATACACTGTGGTCCCATATTATAGATGCATTTAAAGTCTGAAGGTATCATTGACATCTTTCAGTTATATTCCATTGCATTTGAAAAAATAAAATTCATGCTTCTTGAATTTGAGAAGGTTTCAGAAAGCACTTTACCAGAATTTGGAGGGTGTTCTATATTCACTTACCATTATCAGGAAGAATTCATAATGTAGTATAAATAAAACATGATTGGAATCCAGGAAATCTGGATTCTAGGCTTGATTTTACTATGGGCTAGATGTGTAATTTAGTTCAGCCCATTTGATCTTTCCCTGCTTTCTACCCTTTCTCTTTTAACTGTAGGGAGTGAAGTAGGAAAGGTAGATATAACCCTTCTAATTCTAAGTTGCCATGCTTCCTCTGATGTTCTTTGTACACAAAAGAAGTTATCAATGTCCCAAAGTGTGTGCAGATGATTATAAGCCACTTCAGCTGCTCCTCACTTTGCATGTTGGCAGCACTACAACTAAAAAAAGCTTTTCTGCCATGAGATGAGTAAGAGATTGAGATCCATCTACTCTGCAAGCAGACTGGCTTCTCTCCTCTCTGCCATACGCCCTCAGAATGAGTGGGATGTGACTGCCAAGCCAAACTTGATGAAACTGTGTATTTGAACATTAGCCTAAAATACAGAAAAAGTTAAATGCTATTACAACTGCCTACAGTTCCATCTACCCTTCAACTAAGTATTCATTGATGGGATTCTGTCATTTTAATACATTTTGGTATTCAAATATTACTGTAGCTTTCCCCCCTCATTCTTTTATCCTTAAGAAAAATGTTTGTGGCATTTTCTTTGATCTTTGAAGACACGTAAAGAGGAGGAAGTAATGGGTTTCATAATACAAACCACTTATGCTCTATATTCATCTGTGACTTTTGTTAGAGAGAATTAAAGAAGAGCAAGAAATCTAGAGCTTGTGTCAACCCCATGCCTTCGCCTAAAGTCCCAAGACAGATGTCAAGATAAAATTTTATGATACATTTAATTTTAAAGGGCAGAAACTTTTATAATGCTTCTTGATAGCTAAGATGTTTAATCACTAAAATAGAATGGGTTTTTCAGTCAGGCTTCAAGGATCCGTTCAGGTCTGACCACATTTGTGAATCTGGGCTGTTGCTGCTGAGCAGATGTAGTTGCTCATTTCCCTCTCTGTTCCCTGTTCCACAGTCCATTTTGGATATGTTCACTGTAGCACCATCACTATTAAATGAAATCTATCGACTTACATGCTTACAAATACAATGGAGCAGTTTTTGAGGACAGACTTGCTCACTTTTTTCTAATCTAGCACATATTAGGTAGTTAATAAATGAAGGCTGAATAAATGTATGGGCCATGCTTCCCAAATTCTGGTTGTACCCTCCGGAATTTCTTTTACGGATCTTCAGTAGATGATGGTGGTGCTTTGCCCAACAAACTAATTGTCAGAATTTAAGAGACATTGAGGTTGTTTTTCTGAAAATGAGAGAAAACTATTCTAGCTAATGTTTATTATAGCAAATATTCATATAGAGCCTAATTTACGCCAGGCTATGTCCTAAATTCTTCATATGTATTACTTAATTTAGTCCTTACTCAAACATATGTGAAAGATAGCATTATGATTCCCACTTTATAGATAAGGAAACACACACCAACAGGCTAAATAACTTCATCAATGCCACACAGAAATTGGTATACTCAGGATTCCAAGGCATGCAGTCTTGTTTCAGCATTCATGTTCTTAACCATTATGTTCTGGTTCCTTGGAACTATGCTGTCATCAGCCAGATGGAACCATACTTTTAGAATTAATAAAACTGACAAATGATTAAGATTGTAATACATTATTCAGAGGAATCGTTAGTCAGTTATACCAGTTAATATATTTCATTTGAGATTGTTTATATTATTTAAAAATAATTAGCTCTATAGAATAAATGCAAAGGATTGTTCTAATTCGAAAGAGAACTGGTTTCTTAAACAATATTTTGCCTTTGACTTTGGTTTGCAAATCTGAGAAAGTGTACTACTCAGCCCTGCCACATAGTTATTGTAACTAAGTTATAGAATAAATGAGCAATTCAAGGAAGCTTTGAAAATTGTCGCATGGCTAGCCACTCATGATTTTTGTTTTCCAAATTGCCTCACTGACCTCCCTATACTATGTTGGCTGCCTAGTGATCCTTGTCAACACAAGAACAGTGAAAGTATGACAATATGGATTTCGATGGTCCAGATATTGAAAATAATTTGGACAATTAAGAAGAGCTAATAACTGGGACTCCCTGTAACTCTAACAAGCAGATTGCTACATTGTATTTCAGCATTGAGGGGAATGTATTGTTAATCTAAGGTTACCTAAAGGAATGAAAGAAAAGGAGAAAAAAAGCCAAAATAAGCATGCATTTGGCCTTTACTGTAAAACATTTTGAATTTTCTAGGTCCAGAAGTTATTACAATATTGAGCAAATTATGAATATATGTTATGTGGTATATATACATATATTTTTTTAAACTAAAAAAAGTGTTAATAAAGCTGTCAGACTTAAGGGGCATATCCTAAATCGTGGAAGGATTTCTTATTTCTTCAACTTCAGCTTCCTCTTTGTAAGCCCTAACTACTGTAAATTAGTATCTCAGGACTTGACTTCAGGACTTGACAGGATTTATAGTAGTTATAAGTTAAATTCCTTTTAGTGAATAAATTACATTTTCATTACATTGAGTGCTAAATTTTGTTTTGCTTAAGAAAAAATAAAGCCACTTAAGGTACTCTACATATAATAATTTTTTAATTTGGAAATTGAAGTTGATATTATTAACATAAAAAGTTGTTTACTCAAGTTCAATAGATACTGTATGTATTTAGTATAGGAGATTTGCTGCACAATAGTCATCTGTGATAAATTACTTTTCTCTACAAATTATTTATCCACTATTGATACATATTTAGAGTATACTCTAACAAAACTGAACTAATGTCTGTACTGAAAATGACATTTGCAGAGGCTGATTTATTAGTTTTTAAACTGCTAAATACATTGTCTAACAATAATGCTATTTAAATCACTATGCCTGAAATAAATATTTTAAATTACAGACTATGAATAGAGCCGTGAAATTATTATAAGATATTATACTCAAGTCCATTGAGTATACTCAATATTCCATTGAGTATAATTATACTCAATTCTCCACTGAGTATAATATCTTATAATAATCTAAACTTCCCCGTGCATTGAAAATAATGGAATAATTTTCAATGTTCAAGAAATCTGAATACTTAGTAGGGTCTCATTCCAGAAAATTCTGGGCAACTATGCAAGTAGAAACTATGGGTGTTCCATGTCGTAAAAATCAACTGACATTTTAAAATCTTCTTGCTTATTTACCTGTTGGCATCTGGCATCTTTCTGACTATTGATTTATCTCTCCTTCCTGTTGTATGGTTCTTGTAATAACACAGGCTTCTGAAGGTTTTTCTCTGACCTGTCTGGCTGCTGCTTTTTAGTCTGTTTTGCCTGTTCTTCAACCTCTACCCAATCCATAAATGTTGATATGCCTCTATTTCCATAGCCCAGACGGCTTTTTCCTCTGGCAGATATTCAATTCAACGTCTCCATTTGAATCATTAATTTATCTTTTTTCTCCTTCAAAAACGTTTCAATGAAACAGGCTACAATATCTATGGCCTTGGGCAATGTTCCCTGTACAGTCATAGCTTAATGACAGGGATACATTCTGAGAAATGCATCATTAGATGGTTCTGTCATTGTGTGAACAGCATAAAGTGTACTTCCACAAACCTAGATGGTAAGATAGTCTACCACACACCTAGGCTATGTGGTATCGCCTACTGTTCCTAGGCTACAAACCTGTGCAGCATGTTACTGTGCTAATACTGTAGGCAATTGTATCATAATGGTAAGCAATTATGTATCTAAACATAAAAAAAAAGTGTGGTAAAAATGTGGTAAGAAAGATTAAAAATGGACTGGGCATGGTGGCTTATGCCTGTAATCCCAGCACTTTGGGAGGCTGAGGTAGGCATATTGCTTGAGATCAGGAGTTTGAGACCAGCCAGGGCAACATGATGAAATCCCATCTCTACAAAAATTTAGCCAGATGCAGTGGCGTGAGCCTGTAGTCTCAGCTACTAAGGAGTCTGAGGTGGGATGATCGTTTGAACCCAGGAGGTTGAGGCTGCAGTGAATCATGATGGTGCCACTGTACGCCAGCCTGGGTAATAGAGTGAGAACCTGCCTTAAAAATAAATAAATAAATAAAATAAAAAGATAAAAAAAGATACATCTGTGTAGGACACCTACCATGAACGGAGCTTATAGTACTGTTAGTTGCTGTGCTTAGTGGGTAAATGAGTGGTGACTGAATGTGAAGGCCTAGGACATTGCTGTCCACTACTACAGACTTCAAAAACACTACACTTAGTCTACACTAACTTTATTTTAAAAATTTCTTCAATAATAAGTTAACCTTAGCTTACTGTAACTCTTTTACTTCATAATTTGTTTTTTTTTTAAACTTCTGGACTCTTTTGTAATAACATTTAGCTTAAAACCCAACACACGGTACATATAACTATACAAAAATATTTTCTTTATAACCTCATTCTATAAACTTTTTTTCTACTTTTAAACTTCTTTTTCTACTTTTTAAGCTCTTTTAAAAATTAATACTAAGACACAACACACATATTACCTTAGGCCTACACAAGTTCAGGATCATCAGTTTCACTGTCTTCCACCTCCCCACCTTGTCCCTCTGGAAGGTCTTCAGAGGCAATAACATGCATGCATCTCCTGTAATAATAAGATGATCTCCTATAATAGTAATGCTTTCTTCAGGAATACCTCTTGAAGGGCTGCTTTACAGTTACCTTTTAAAAAATATAAGTAGAAGAAATACACTCAAAAATAGGAACACAGTCGTTTATCATCATTATCATTGTCCGTTCATACTTGTACGTGCTATATTTTACATGGCTGGCAGCACATTACGTTTGTTTATACCAGTATCACCACAAACACATGGGTAATGCCTTATGTTATGATGTTATGACAGCTACAGTGTCACTAGGTGATAGGAATTTTTCAACTCTATTATAATGTAACAAGACCTCCACCGCATATGTAGTTCGTCATTGACTGAGAGTTTGTCATGGGGTGCTTGACTGTATTTGGTAATGACACCAAAAGCCATTTGATGGCGTAAGCCACAAATAAGGAATCATTCTTTTCTCTTCTTTCTGTCTTATCTCGTAATCAATCACCAATAACTATATATTCTACCATTCAAATATTCTATCATTTGTCCCATTTCTTTCACTTCCTCTCTGTTCTTCCCTCATGCTAGGAGAAGCTTCTTTAGAGAATAATTTAGAATAATACTGAAAGTATTGCCTCCATACCATCTTACAAACTGTGCATGTTTTTTATCTCTATTCACTCCAGTCACCAGTTACCATCAGATGTTGGAGCTCTGCAGTTTATATTATTATTCTAGTCTTATCTGTGTACCTCCTTTGATATCCACTAAGCAGGCGTAAGCACCCACAAATCTTTCCAACAACAATGTCTAGGTCACCCTCTCTGTAATCAGAAAGCTCCCTTGTATCTTTAGCCTCCTCTTAGAATAGTTTTCTTTCATTCTTGCTTTAGGTGAAATCTAGACATTTACTAGGTTCAATTCTTCTTCTTTTTCATAAATTGAGGTTGTTTCACTTCTTACCACAGGATCTAGGTATATGTCTTAGAATTTCTTACTTTCCATTGTTACTTATAATCCATTATTTCCTTGAATTCATTTTTTTGAGATTCATTACTCTGGATAAAATACCTTATCCATTTCATTTCTGCTGTCATCTAACAACTGACTTTTCACCAAGTTTGTTCATGAAAGACTCAAACTTGATTTTCATTTTAACTCAAGTCACTTTTCTTGATAACTTTAATATGTACAAATCTTATCCCCTGGCCTCTCAGCTCCCTGACATCCTGTCTTCCAGTGACCTTTACATTTATTCTATTGCTGCCTTTCCCTTTTATGATAATATTCACAAGCCCTGCTATCAACAGACTAAAAAATGAGACCCAAAGTAATCCACTCTGAGGCAAAGAACTTTATTTCAATAGCTCTTCTATCAAATATTTCTATGGCCACAAATATCTGGCTTCACTAAGCTTCCCAATGCATTAACTTCATCACTTTTAACATACCCATCAGCTTCTTAGATCTGCCTTGCTTCTATGGTCCATAAACAGTTTTCTTTTTTTGCAAATATTTTCAGTTGGTTGTCTGTTTCTTGCTCTGTTTTACTCACCTAGGAAAAAAACTAGCCCTTTGTGAACCCTACCACCTCTCTTTTCTGTGTCTAATGTGAACTGCAAAGCTTGGAGGAAATTACCCAACTGAGCCAAGGGGTTTTCCTATACATTTTGATTACATATTTAAGCTTATTAACTTAAGCTTAAATTTTTTGAATTATAGTCAGCATGGTCCAACGATCATATTATATGTCAAGCTGGCTGATTTCCTTACTGTCTGAAATTGTTTCACACCACTTTCTTGGTTATCAAGCATTTGATTATTCATCAGAAGCAGAGACTAGTTAGCTTCTCTCCAATTTCCTCTTTCTCCTGGACTCACAAACTGACTACATTTTCCAGTGTCTTTTGCAGTTAGATGTAGCCATTTTCTTGAGTTCCATCCAGCGAAATGCAGGCAAATGTTATATCCATCACTTTCAGATCTGACCTATAAAAATATCTTCTACACACAATCCTCTTTCTTTATCTGCTGACTGAATAGAGAAGATTCTGAAGAACTGAAAGATGGTGAAGTCACAGGCTGGAAAGAACTGGGTCATAAGTGACCATGAGGAAGATAACTTGACCATTAGGAATACTCATTGAATTTTGTGTACATAATAAATACATTTTTGTTTCTTTAACCTTCTGGAAAAGCGGCACATTAAACATTTTGTGCATTTTTTAATTTTAAAAATAACTGCTATTATTTATTCCAACTAATCCAATATCCTCTCTTCCTACTGTATTCTCAGACAATGAAGTTGTTACTTAATTCATCAAGAAAACTGAAACCACCAAAATTAGATTCTCTATATTTTCCACCCCTAAACTTGCAACCTGCTTTTATTTGTGCCTGTTTTTCTCTTCTTCCTTTCTTTTGCGACAGAATAACTGGCACTCCTTATTTTCAAGGACAATCACTGCTAGTGCTCTGGGTCCCATCCTTTATAACCTCTTTAGAAAACTGTTTTCCTTCACTTTGTTATCTCCATCATCACCTTCAGTATCAATGTTCTAGATATATAGGATCCTTCACATCAGAATAGAAACATTCTCTAGTTTCCTCTATTTTAACAAAAACCCTATTTTAAGTCCACATGTCCTTTCCATTATGGCCTTTTCTCTGTCTTATTCATCACCAAACCTTTTCAAATAATTTTCTACGTTTATCCTCTTTCTTACATTTACTCACCTTACTTCCGTGCATTAGTTTTATAATTTTTTGACAGTAGGATGGGGTGAGGGAACCAGAACATCGTAGAAAAACACAAAGAAGAAAATAATAATTTACACTTCTACTATTTGTAATTAATGATATTTAACATTGTGAGGTTTTTGCTTTTGTGTTTTATTATTATTTTTTATTTTTTATAAATCACTTTATTGTTTCTGCAAAAGTGATAAATACTAATTATAAAGTTTTCAAATTATGCACGGAAATTATAAAAATGAAAGTTTAAAAAAATCTGAATATCACTCCTCAAAAATTACCTTCATATACACAAAGCAAATATATATGTCATTCTATTCATAAACAAATGACTGATAAAATATTTTTAAAAATAAAATTATACTGTCTGAGTTCTTTTATATAAAATAGTTTTATTTTAATTGAATTTTATTACCTTTAATTTGTGTGTCTATATTGTTATATACACTGTATATTTATCACTTATTTCTTCTATAGAAATGATTACTTTTAACATTGTTCTGATTTGTTTTTCTATTTTATTTGGTTAATGTTTACCATCAACCACTTTGTGCTTATGTTGAGTTTTCTATTTGAGATTTCTCTTAATTTGCTAAATTGTCTGTACAAATTTTTGTCGAGAAGGGTTTGTAGGTTGTATATTCTTTGATATTTTTCAAATCTGATATGTCTATGGCCATTATACTATGACTGATATTTTGGCTGGGTGTAATACTTTGGGTCACACATTATTCTAAGAACTCTGTAGAAATCACTTCATTGTATTCTGGCTTTGAAGGTTGCTGAAGAGAACTTTGGCAGGTCACTGATTTTCTCCTATTATATGTGATTTGTTTTTTAATTTAAGATGCCCAAAAAACCCTTTTAAGAAATAATACTTAAATATCTAACTTAGCTTATAGCTTGATATTGAGATTTCTATATCAAATTACCCTGGCTTATCTTGCTCTATCCTTTGTATCCAATTTGTATCTTTCTAATTTCTTTAATCTTTTTTGTGTATACTGTGATGATCCCAAACCCTTCCACCATGTTAATAATTTTATTTTTAGCTGAGTAATTTTTGTTTTTTGTGTTTTCTAATGTATTAATTCTATCACAACAATTTAATCTTCATTTTTCCCTTACATTTGCAATTATAGTCAAATTGTTTTTTCTTTTATTGTTTTACCTTGGAGCTTCTATTTTATAGAAATCATATTTTTCCTAATTTGTTCTGCTATGTGAAGCAATTTTAAAGAATTTCCTTCTGTATCTCAAGCTATGTTTCCTTATTGGATGTGCTCTTTTTCTTTCGTTTCCATACGTCCTTTCTTAAATAGTTTTGCCTTAGTATGCTTGCTTAATTGCCATGCTAGTTCCTTGTATCTGTCTCATTTATACCCTGTTGTCTCTGCCTAAACACTCTATTTGTTTCGATAATTGGGTTAGTAATTAGGCTCTCTTCCCACAGTATTGAGGCCAGCTTTGTTTCATTTTCTCTAAGATATGTGGTGTAAAGTCTGGAGATATTGCCTTTATCCAATTTTTGTGGGATAGGGAACAAAATGGGAGTGAAGGTGGTGGCAATGTCATTTGCAGCAGGATCTCTGCTTTTCCCTTTATGAATTTTGCGTGCGTGTGTGTGTTTGTGTGTGTGTACCATACAAAAGTTTACTTTTCCTAGTTAGAGACAATGGTGAATTGAGGTTTAGTGAGTTTATAAAAATGTAAGTGCCTTCATTAAGGAAACTAATGCAAAATTCTGATTATAAAATTAGGTTTAAAGTCTTAGAAGAGACTCATGTCAGTAAGGGAAGCCTGAAGCTTAAGCTTCCTCAGGCTTCGGTAAATCTTCCTTAACTGGGTCCACTCTGTACCCATGTGACTTTAGATTACTTTTCTTATGGAATGTGTAGTCCAGAAGCCTTTTCTTCTAAAGAGGTCATCCTCTTTGTTCTCTGTTTCTACTTTACAGCAATCTTTCCAGATGTTGTTTCCTTTGCTTCATGGTGAGAAGAAGAGAAAATGAATGTACTACCTTTGGTTGTTTCATTTAAGAATTTGAGATATTGCTCAGGACTCTGTGCAAACACCAGCATGATTTTGGGACCTGGGGGATAGGATCTATTCCATGCTCTATTTTCCCACTCTCTATAAAATCTCAGAATTCTTCTTTTCCACCTTTACTGATTTAGGTTGTTATTACCACTTGTTTGGCTACTATTTTTAAATTTTATCCTAGGTTTTATTGTATTTGAGGAAAGAAGACATACATTTTGTGAAAAATTTCTTAGAGAAGCTCTGCACCTTCTCTGCTCCTTTCAAAGGTGCAGTGACCTCTTTCTTTGAAATTGTCTTCCTAGATATCTCAACATAGTTTACCACAATTGTTCATTGGCTTTCTTTTGAAAGATGACCCTCCACCCCTTGAGCTTCCCTGAAACAGCCTTCTCCTACTTCATTGGCAGAAATTTTTGCTATGTCTTGGTTAGAGTTTTCTTTCTTAATTCTGAAGAAAAGTTTTCTTCAGAGTTCAACCCTAAGCCATCTTCTTTTTCTCCACACTCATTCATTGGCTAAATATCGATTGCAAGCTAAAGATTCCCAAACTCATGTTTACAGCAGACTGTTGCTTTGAGCTCCAGAAATGAATACCTATCTCAACTTAGATATTTCACAACCAGCTGAAACTTACCTGAACACAGTAGGATTTTACTTTCCCCTCTTAAACTCTACCTTGGATTCCACATGAATTCTTCACTTTAGTAAATATGAATAATAAATTATACTTGTGCTCATGTATTTACTGTTGACAAATAAAGCATATGTATGAAAGGTATGTATATATAATATACATGTACAATGTCATGGTTGTTAATACAGGTTGAGTATCCCTTATTCAAAATGCTTGGAACAAGAAGTGTTTTGGATTTTGAACTTCTTCAGATTTTAGAATATTCTTGAGGATGAAACCAAGTCTAAACACAAATTTACTTATGTTTTATATACACTTTACACACATAGCCTGAAGGTAATTTTATATAACATTTTTAATGATTTTGTGCATGAAATAAAATTTTGACTGCCTTTTGGCTGAGACCCATCACATGAGGTCAGGTGTGGAATTTTCCACTTGTGGTGTCATGTTGGTTCTCAAAAAGTGTCAGATTTTGGAGCATTTTGGATTTTAGATTTCCAGATTAGGGATGTTCAACCTATGTTTCCTACTGAGCTTAAGAAATAGGCCCAATATTAGTGGCCTTTGAGATCCCCTGTGTGCTCCCCTCAGATGTATCCCTTTCCCAACTCCCTCCTTGAATCACAATCTTGACTTCTCTTGATTTTTCCATATATATAGTTTTTCCATATATATGTAGTTTTTCTATATATATATATATATATATATAGTTTTTCCATATATATTTAGATACCTATATAGCTGTGTGTGTGTATCTGTAGGCAGGTAGCTAAATACAACTTTATACGACTCTCTCCATATATATGTAGACATATAGATATAGATAGAACATATATAGAAATACATATATTTCTAATTTCAGAAAAATTAATCAATAAAAATATCATAGTGAGTCCTGAAACTGACACTGATATGAACATATGACATATAACAGAGGTGGTACTAGACATCGTTGGGGCAAAACTATTGCGTAAATAGCACTGGGACAATTAATTCTGTGTATGGAACAAAATTAAATTGGATGTCTATATCACACGATTCATATGAAAACACCCCTTTAAACAAAAACAAATAAACAACAAGGCTTTGAAAATAAAGGTGGCACACAACAGAACAGAAAGACTTGCTATCCTCTTATACATGGTAGCCACTCTCTTCACTGTTCAGTCATCATCAAGAGAAATCATAAAAATAAAAATAAAGAGCAGATAAATTTATGAGGAGAGAAATATGGTTACAAAAAAAAGGGACAGTTGTAAATCAAAATAGAAGCAACATTGCAAACCAAACAATTGGTTTAAGTGAGAAAGAGAAAATTAAAATTAAAACAAGAGGCTAAAATATGGAAAATTATGAGGCTAAAGATTTAATATTTTAGAATGAAGTAATACTTAAGAAAAAAAGTAAAAGTTAGGAAGATTTTTAAAAGGTGATAAAGTTACAATAAATCTAACACTGAAAAGATAAAGACTTAATAAACATTTTAAAGAAATGAAATTAAGGGTTGACAGAAGAGAAGGGAAAAAAAGAAAAAAAAAGAAAAAAGCATTAGAAAGGGACAAGGAAGGTGCATCACACGAAGGTTGCTGAGGGCTGTCCAGCTTCCTTGGGTATATTGTCTTCTATTAAGAACTTCACTGTCTTTGCTTTCTTCTCAGAGATCTGAGGGGCAGAGAATCACAGACTGCCATTTCTTTATTTTATTATATAATTTATTCTATACAAGTTGACAGAAATCTTTTTTATTTCTGATATACACTATAATGTTGCTATTTTACTCTCTCTTTTTTTATCACAAGAGAAAACACTTCAGTTTGTCCATTTCAAATCTCTAAAGTTGTAAGATTGTTTTCATCTACAGATAAAACCCATGCCATACTCAGACAGAAAGCCTTTTACAGTGTACTAAGCATAATTTATGTATTTAATGGGCAAGTATTTGCTCCCCAAACCTTGGGAGCAAGAAGTACCATATTATTATTATTTAAAAACGAGTTTTACTCTGATTTCCAATAATGAGAATCTTTGAGGCTTACAGGGTTCTTGAAACTCAGGTGAAGATTTGGCCCTTAAACTGTGGTAAATTCCATTGTTGTTTTTTCTCCTTCTGTTACTGGTGAAGGAGGGTTTTGACGATGAGTCCTCCAGGTTCTTGGCATTTTGAACAAAAAATTGGACAAAATGCACTAACAAAGCAATAAAAGAATGAACCAACAAAAGCATAGATTTATTAAAACAAAAGTACACTCCATAGAGTGGGAGCCAGCTTCAGCAAGTGGCTTACCAGCCCTGGTTATAGAATTTTCTGGGGTTTCAATACCCTCTAGAGGTTTCCCATTGGTTACTTGGTTACATTCTATGTAAATGAAGACCTGGCATGTGGCCAGTCTGATTGGTTGTGGGAGGCAACCAATCAGAAGCTGAAGTGAAATTACAAAGGTACCGCTTCTATAGAGTTGGCTCGTGACCAATCTGATTGGTTGCAGGAGGGTACCAATCAGAGGTACTTTCCATTTTTCATCTGTGATGCAGAAAGGTGAGGGGTTGCAAAAGGAGTGGCCTCTGATCCTTTTGTTACTTAGGCATGGAGAGGTGGGGTTTTCCATTTGATCCAGTTCTAGGAAGTCAGCTTGAACTAGCCTTATGTTCCCTGCCTCCAGACCCTATTCTCCTGCTGCACTTCCGCTGCAAAACCAGTGACAACCTCCTCCTATTGAATGTCACTCAGAGCAGACTTAGCCACAAAGAAACTTGCTCTTGCTCTCACGTGCTGTGTTTTAGAGCCAGGCTTGACAGGTGTCCTTTTTCCACTTCCCTTCAGGCCTGCTGAAGACAAAGAGTGGCTGTATATGTCACCATTCAGTATGTCATTACCGAAGAGCTACACTAATTTCCTCAAAAACCCCTTCTCTGAAAGAAAAATTTTAGGTTGATTTTGACCCTATACCTTCTATGATACTTCTTGAATTGCAATCTAAAATAGCACCTCCATTCTCCAATCCACTTGAAATGATACAAAACTTCACAAGGTAACTGTTTCCTGTCCAGTTCCCTGTGGGCTACAGAGATTGTAGCGAACTTCCATACTCAGCCAAATCGTGAAAAGATTTTATTTAGAAACTCACACTCAAAAAGGAAAGCTTTCCTTTTATCGGCTGGCTTTGTTTGGCAGTGTCTTGTAGCAACTGACTCAGCTCTTACCTACTCTGACAAAACTCAGATGGGGCTTCACTTCTATTGTCTCTCTTAAACATCCTAGCTCTTTCATTGTTTCGTGTTAGAAAAGATTGAGGGTGGAAAAAGGGCAATGAGATTTACCCTCTGGGGTTTGGGGAACAATCTAAAACTTTGAAATTTTCATTTTTGTTCTAGAACAATTTTCTGGGTGATAAAATTTTCATTTAATTCAGGTATTTTCTTCTTCCACAAAATGTTGCAGTATCTAAAACCCACCTTCTGGAAAATACTGGTCTGGTTTAGCCCTCTGCTAAAAAAGTTTACTATTGTTTTATTTAGAAATACTTAAATGAATCCTTTCAATTTCCAGAATTCTCTTAACATCCAGAGCCTTATGCAGGAAGATGAGCCTAAAAATCAATAATCAGTTGGTAATTTATTTTCCATAAGTCACAAAGTCAATTACATTAAGTTCTTACATTAAAATGTACTTTTCTAAAATAAAGAGTTATTGCTTTTATGTTCGCAGGGCATTACTATTTTTGTAAATAACAGAATAAATACTGAGAATCATATTACTTTTTAATAATTGGGATTGGAGTTTTTTTCTGAAAAAAACACTTAAAAATTCTTCAAATACAAGTTGGAGTAAGAATATGTACTTTATAACTAAACTATAGAAAAATTCCTCAGCTGCCTGGATGTACACTAAACACAGCCATCCTTGGATAGCACTTTTCTGTTACTTTCTTATTCTATTAGCACTATTTTTGAAGTTTCTGACCTTCACTGCCAGTGAAAGTTCTTTTGATGCCGGTCTTTGATCCATGTGCATTGTAATTCAGATGGAAAGTATAGCATAAATCTAGCTTGAGAGTAGCAAAGATATTTAAATATTTGAAAAAGTTTGCTGGTCTTGGCTAAACATTTAAGCTTTCAAAAAATAATTTACTGGAAGTTAAATGTGAAATATAGTAATAGTACACGTTATAGTTATGCAGGGCTGAATATATTTTATACTTCTTCAATAGGCTATTTTACATATATGATATACATAAAAATCTGAAATATTTTTTCTTTGCTTTCTATGTTTTTGTATATGCAGAGAATGACTGTTTTACCCCTTGCCTGTGCTCACTATACAACTTTGCCTCTTATTTTAAACAAGCCATGAGGTGACATCATCTCTTAGCACAGACAACAATTTATCCTTTTGATGTAGAGAGGTTCAAAAAGTTAGCCACACTAAATATGGTTTTGGTTTTTCTTATATAACAAATGCCACAACCTATATTGACAGCAGAGTCACATCTCTGTACTGCAGATATAAAATGAGAGAATGGGAACTTGCTGTGCTAAACTGCTGAGATCACCATCATACATTATTAATTAAAATAAATAAGAAATAAAAGAAAAAATGACTTTTGCTCTTGCTATTTGAAAGGTCTGTAGTGCATTATCTAGTCATCAATTCAATTTCTTTTACCACATCATGCACCATGTTTATACTATGTGGGTGCCAAAATTCTCTCTATGACCTTGTCACTTTAAGTTTTCATAAATTCTCCCCCTCACCCGAGTATCTATCTCATATTCACAAGAAACTCACTTCCCTGAATCTTATATTTACAATCACAGAGCCTAGGAATAAAAGCCAAGCTGCTGTCATCAATAGGTTATTTCAAAATAACTAAAAATAATATGAGCAGATCTGTCACTTGGAAAACTTAAACTGGATCCCACATTTGGTTTGGTGACCTTGGAAGAAACACTTAGGCTATATCTACTAGATTCCAAAACAAAGAGCTGAGGTGATCAATTGAGTAACTGATTTTAGAAGAAGGAGGAGGAGGAAGATAAAGAAAAATTAGAAAGAAAAATGGAAGGAAAATCAATTTTCTGAAAATACCAAATATTTTTAAAAGAAATTTCTTAGACATAAGACTAAAAGAATTATCACTCAGTTTACAAAATGAGGAAATCAATCTACCATGTACTCTTTGATAATTTGAAAATATTTCTGCAAACTCACTACTATTCCTTCCTTTAAAAAAAGAAGCGTAATTTCTCTACTCTTGAATGTGGGCTGGACTTGTGACCCACTTTTAACAGCTAGAATATGCTGGAAATCTTGCTATGTGATTATAAAAGGCATAATAGGTTATAAAAGGGATAGCTTTTGCTTGACCGTAGTTCTATTGTATCACTTTTGAAGGAGACCAGGTGCCATATTGTGAGGACACTCAACTTCCTTGAAAAGGGTTTATATGGAGAAGAAGCAAGGCCTTACAACAGCCAGTGTCAATTTACCAGTCATGTAAGTGAGCCAACTTGGAACTGGATACTTCTCCCTTAGTCAAGTATTCAGTTGACTGCAGGCTTAACCAACATCTGGCTGCAACATCACAGGAAATCCAAAGCCAGAACTGCTCATCCAAACTACTCCTGAATTTACGACCCGTGGAAACTGAGAAATAACAAATGCGTACAGCTGTTTTTAGATATTAAAGCTTTGGGGTAATAGCAATAGCTACATAGCAATGGATACTATTTAGTCACAATATTAATATTTTATTTACTATCTACTCTGAGTTAAAGATGAAGAGAAATGTCTATTATTTTATACATCATCTACTACCAACTTGGTTCTTATATTTCTCCATTTCAATTGCAAAATTAAAAAATGTTTAATGGAAACAAACATAAAGGTTAGGATTAAAGATGAGTTTTTAGCTATGATGCTGTAAGCACTCTCAAGAATAGCACTTATTTCAGAACTGACACTTTTGATGGATAGAGGATAAAATCTTACAACCAGTTTTTCCAGAAATGGTTTATGTTGCTTTTTCATTTTATTTAATGTTATAACACCTTTTCTGTATACTATGCATTTTTCCTTTCATCATTCTTTTCTATGGTCTATGTTAATTATATATTAATAAGAAATCAGTTATAATGCTGACCAGTAAATTTCTCAGTAATGGTTGAAAGATAGGAAAATGCTGTTCTTTTGGAATGGGGGAATATATATATTTTCTATCCTTTTTGTTTGGTATACATTGGGGAACGTGCCCCTGATGGTTACGTAGGTTCTTTTCTATTTTCCCTAAGTGTCAGCCGGATTGGGAAATAAAGGGACAGAGTACAAAAGAGAGAAATTTTAAAGCTGGGCATCCAGGGAAGACATCACCTGTCGGTAGGTTCCGTGATGCCCCCCAAGCCGCAAAACCAGCGAGTTTTTATTAGGGACTTTCAAAAGGGGAAGGAGTGTACGAATAGGGTGTGGGTCACAAAGATCACGTACTTCACAAGGTAATAGAATATCACAAGGCAAATGGAGGCAGGGCGAGATCACAGGACCATAGGACGGGGTGAAATTAAAATTGCTAATGAAGTTTCGGGCATGCATTGTCATTGATAACATCTTATCAGGAGACAGGGTTTGAGAGCAGACAACCGGTCTGACCAAAAATTTATTAGGCGGGAATTTCCTCCTCCTAATAAGCCTGGGAGCGCTATGGGAGACTGGAGCTTATATCATCCCTACAGCTCGACCATAAAAGGTGGCCACACCCAAGGGGGCCATTTTAGAGGCCCACCCTCAGGGACGCATTCTCTTTCTCAGGGATGTTCCTTGCTGAGAAAAAGAATTCAGTGATATTTCTCCCATTTGCTTTTGAAAGAAGAGAAATATGGCTCTGTTCCACCTGGCTCACCGGCAGTCAGAGTTAAAGGTTATCGCTCTTGTTCCCTGAACATTGCTGTTATCCTGTTCTTTTTTCAAGGTGCCCAGATTTCATATTGTTCAAACACACATGCTGTACAATTTGTGCAGTTAATGCAAGTATCGCAGGGTCCTGAGGCAACATACATCCTCCTCAGCTTACAAGATGACAGGATTAAGAGATTAAAGTAAAGACAGGCATAGGAAATCACAAGGGTATTAATTGGGGAGGTGATAAGTGTCCATGAAATCCCCACAATTTATGTTTAGAGATTGCAGTAAAGACAGGCATAAGAAATTATAAAAGTATTAATTTGGGGAACTAATAAATGTCCATGAAATCTTCACAATCCATGTTCTTCTGCCATGGCTTCAGCTGGTCCCTCCGTTCGGGGTCCCTGACTTCCCGCAACAGGTATAAGCATTTATTTTGTTTCATTCTTTCAAAAGCATTCTAATATAAATGCAATGTTTGTTTATATTATTTATTTAGAGCTCCAATTTGTAACTACATAAACAAATATAATTTTCAAATACCCGGAAGTAGAGTAAGTAGAAAAGAAAGTTAATGTATAAAAAATAATTTGATTATTTACCTTGTCAGTAGGCTAGTATATTGGAATTTTGGAGTCAGGGCCTTCAGATTTATCTGGTATGACCTTCTCAGTTTATATCAATGAAAAATTAAAGCCCAAATAAGTTGAGCAAATAGTTGGAGGAATAATACTAGAATGCAAGTCTAGTAGAGTGTCCATTCCACTTTATCATGTTGCTTCTTATTTTGAAAATATTTTTATCAGCTTGCCAAATTTACATTTGTTACCAGAGTCACTATCTTATTGTCAAAATTGTATACCATTGTTTTCCTTCCCATCTGACTAGGCTATGGAACATAAGCTTTTGTCTTTGTTGTACTCTCTTGGCAAAGCCAGCATGTGTCACATATACATCTAACTTGTCTCCCTTCTACTTCTGCCCAATAGAAAGCTGGCTGGAGAAAAGCACACCGCATCACTTTAAACATGACCACAAATTTAAAGTGAGCTTTTAATGATGCCTAGAATTCACATTGTGGTTTCCTAATCTAGTCACTCTTCCATTTTCCTTGATGACTATTTCAAATTGTCTTTCCTCTCTTCAAATCTTCAACACCTACTCCTTTATGCTCATTCTCAGTCCATGACGCAACATGCTATTTTTCTGAGAATATTGAAGCACTCAAAAGAGAATTACAGAAAGCCTCAGCAAACACATTTGCCTATCATTACCAGAGCCTGTGAACTATGTCTGTTGCTGAAGCCTATCTTTACTGCAAGCACTGGCCAGTTCTTCTATCTATGTGCCCACTCAAGTATATTGCTTAAGAAAATCTTCTCTCTTTGCTGTGTCATTGTTTCTTTTCTCTCTACTGAAATTGTTCTTGTAAATCAAATTTTCTATGTATCTCCCACCTTAAAATAATTCTCCTTAGATCTTTCACCTCTCCCTGGTTACCACATTAGATTTTTCCATTACTTAAAAGAAAACTTCTCAAAATAGTTGTCACCAGCACTCTCTAATTTCCTTGCCTTTATTTTCCTTGAATTCACCATAGTCAGGCTTTCATGCTTACAACTCCGTTGAAATCACTCTTGTCAAAGTTACCAATGACCTCTGCATTGTGCCTATTCTTGGTCCCATCTTTGGTCTATCAACAGCATTGGACAGGGTTGAAGGGCCTCTTGTCCTGAAAATGCTGTCTTCACTTGGCTTTCAAGATACTCCACTGTCATGGTTTTCCTCCTGAGTTACAGGTTGCTCATTCTCAAGCTCTTTTGCTGATATCGCCTCTGCTTGCCTATCTAAAATTAAAGTGTTCCAGGGTTCCATCTTTTGTTTTTAATTCACACTTGAGCTTTAGGTTTAATAAAATATCAACTTTAAGATAATCAAATCTTGACTAATCCTAAATGAACCGAGAACTCATCCTTGAATTTCCAACTTGCATAATTAACTGCCTATTTGACGTTTTCACCTGGATATCTAATGGTCTAATGGACATCTCAATATTAACATATTCAGAAATAAATTCCTTATATTCTTCATTCTAAAAGCTGATTTTTCTTCAGTCTTTCTCATCACTTAAAGACAATTCCATCCTTCCAGTTGCTCATGCCAGAATTTCTTGAATCATCCTCTTTCTCTAATACCATAAATCAGTCTGTCAGCAAATTGTTTTGGCTCTGTCTTCAAAATATATCCAGAATATCATCATTTCTCACCATATCTTCTTTTACCACCCCTGTCCAATCCACTACCATCATTCTCAAGCCTCTCCACCAGTCACCAGCATCTGCCATGAACCCCTTCAGTTTGTTCTTATCACAACTGTTCATAGGTTTTTATAAACATAAATTGGATCAGATCAACTCTCTGCTCATCATTCTTCAAAGGCTTTCCATCTCATCTCAAGTAAAAGCCAAGTTATGGCCGGGCGCGGTAGCTCACGCCTGTAATCCCAGCACTTTGGGAGGTTGAGGCAGGTGGATCACGAGGTCAGGAGATCAAGACCATCCTGGTTAACACGGTGAAACCCCGTCTCTACTAAAAATACAAAAAATTAGCCGGGCGTGGTGGCAGGCGCCTGTGGTCCCAGCTACTCGGGAGGCTGAGGCAGGAGAATGGTGTGAACCCGGGAGGCAGAGCTTGCAGTGAGCTGAGACGTCGCCACTGCACTCCAGCCTGGGCGACAGAGTGAGACTCCATCTCAAACAAACAAACAAACAAACAAACAAAAGCCAAGTTATTGGAAACGATCTAGACTCCTGTTAAAACCTCTGGCCTCATCTGCTACAATTCCACCTTGCTCACTTTGTTTAAACCACATTGGCTTCCTTACTCTTCTTTAAACAAATCGGACATGCTCCCACATCAGAGCCTTTGCATTGGGTGTTTCCTCTCCTGACACTTGCATTTCTGTTGGTATTCATGTGGCATTTTTTACTTCCACCAGATCTTTGCTTGAATGTCACTTTCTCCATGAAGACTTTTTGTCAACTCTATTTAAAATTGCATTTCCATGTACTCCCTGCAATCCTTCCCTTCTTCTGTTTTCTTGATAACACTGTTTATTATGCTGTGTGTTTGATACAGTTTATCTATTGCCTGTACCCACTCACTAAATTAAAGTCTTGTGAAGATAGAGCTTTTGCTTTTTTCAGTACTCTATTTCTAGCACCTAGAATAGTCCCTGATACAGAGTACAAATATTAGTGGGATTTATATTATTAGTGATATTACACAAAGGAATAAATTGAGTAATAAATATGGGCTGAATTAACTTTATAAAATGTTGTATTTCTTTTACATCCATGACGATGTGAACAACATGTACTAGAAAGTATGTTGCTTTTAATTCTTTATTTTATTTAACATCGGGTGGTTCCTAGCACAGGTCCAGAGATGAACAAGAGTGGAAGATCAGGATTCTTCTTATACTGGATAGATATGGCAAGCCGGCTTGAACATGGTTAAGAGGGGAAACATGAGGACAATTAGTATAGGTAAGGAAGGCCTGTTTTTTTCTGTGGGTTCAGAGCTAAAACAGAGCAAATAAATATAGTACATATGCACACATCAAGGCATGGAAGACAATTTTATGAGCTACACATATGTCCAGTAATTCAGACCAACAAAAATGGACAGAGTCTTATAGGCAGATAAAAATACACAAGCAGGAGCCAGCTTACACCTTTTAAACTAGGTGCTGAGGAGTAGCAATTATTAATATGGACTCTTACTCTCTTACTCTTTACTAATTTCAAAGATGTTTTTGCGTGAATTCACTTATTTGATCATAACACTTGGAACAAGGAGAAGACTAATTTCAGTTTTACTGAAATGATGTTTAGAAGTTGTGTGCCATGCTCCATGTCACATGTCTTCAAATGAGTAGAGCTAGTGTATTTGCCAGTCTCTTAGTCCAAGCATTTCCCTTTGCAACATTCAGACATTAATCCGGGAACCCTGATAGGCTTGAATGTACACAGAGAGATGGCCTTCATCTATTTTGCATGAAGTTGCTGTATGGCCTTTACTGGGGCCTTCTGTTCCAAGATGCCATGGGCTATTTCATGTGGACAAATCCTTCCAGTGAAGCAGGGCTCCATAATTATTCAACAAGGGGTACTGCTGCTATATTAGTCACCTAATATGCATAACAATTTATCCCAAAACTTAGTGGCTTAAAACAATAATAAAAATTTATTATCTTTCAGCTTCTGTGGATTATGGATTTGTGAGTAGAATAATTGTTCGATTCTGGCTTAGGGTCTGTCATGAGGTTATAGTTAAGATATCTGCAATCACCTGAAGGCTTGATTGGGACTAGAGAATCTACTTTTAATGTTGTTGCTCACTTGTGTATCTGGAGTGTTGATGTTGGCTCTTGGCAAAAGGCTTCATTTCCTTGACATAACACTTCGCCCTAAGGCTTATTGACTATCCTTATGTAATAACAGCTGGCTTCCCTGTGATAAGTGATCCAAGATAGCAAAGTGGAGGTCTCAATGTCTTTTATGAACTAGCCGAAGACATCACATGTCATCATTTTTGCAGTATTCTATTGATCATACAAGACAGCTCTATTTGATATGAGAAGACACAACACAAGGGTATGAATACCAGGAGGTGAGCATCATCGGGGTCATTTTGAAGGCTGACTGCCACAGCTGCCCACAAGAGAACTTGTTCCCACATTTTTATCAAGAGCATTATATTTATGACAGGATGGGTATGAATGATGAGACATAGATAAATGAACTTTTCTAATGTTATAATATTAGTTACTTTAACTCAGAAAAGTAATTTCCAATTCATACTTCCTTGCCTGCATTCAAAATACACCTCAGCATTCAATTCTTCAGGAAGCTTTGCCACATCAATTAGTGGACAAGCAAAATAGTGAGAAGACGGAATCTCTCTACACACATAATAATAAAACATCTATTACTGGCACTCTAAGAGTAGTAATGGTTGCATAATCCTCATTAATTTAACATTAAATATCCAGCAAGCATTATCTCATCATATAGGTCCTGTTGATACAGCACTATCAGTTCAACTATTTTCTAATCAATTTAAATGTACCTTTTTGTGGAGATGGTGGTGAAACCCAAGTAATCTGTAGATTTACAATGTAATTTTTAGATTGGAGGTAAAAACAAACATGATCCAATTGAATGGGATTGGTTGCACTGAGAATTTAATCACTCTTAGGGAGTTAGTATTGTTCTTTATTTGTTAACAGATAAGAACATGTTGTCTACATTAGCAAAGCAATTTTCTCCAAATCAAACAATAAAAATACACAGTAATTATAATTTTAAAGTGTCACATAAAATTTAAAATAATCTCATCCAAAAGTTAACCCAATAACCCCTTTTTCAACGTGGCTAACAGGTGAGCATCTTGACCAGCAGTCAGCTAACTTTTTCTGTGAACAACTAGATAGTGAATATTTTAGATTTTCAGACTACAAGGTCTTCTGCAAACTACTAAAATTTGTACTTGTGTGAAAACAGTCAAGTAATTCATAAGCTAATGAACATGGCTGTGTCACATAGAATTTTACTTACAGAAACAGGGAGCAAGCTGGATTTGACCCATGGGCCATAGTTTGCCAACCTCCTATCTACATCATGGATCATACACTGACAACCCAGACTTTATATATGGTCAGGGTATTAGTTTTGTTTATTGTTTATTGATTCCACGTTCTTTTAGAATGAAGCACATTAAGCAAAAACATTCTTGGAAATACGTCACCTTACTTCCTGTTTTTTCAAAATGCAGTCAGCTTCTACCCAAGTGTGTTTATTGTACACTTCCAAATGCACTTGGGTCCAATTGAGATTTGACTTCAATACCTGTGTTGGGGATTGCAGTAGCTTTTCAGGTAACCCATGAACTGATTAACCACATTTAAATGTATTAATCACCACATCTCTGTGTTCCCTTAGCACACTATTTACATTACTTTATCACACTTTATTGCTTTTAATTTTGTAGCTATTGGCCGCTTCTATTCTGTCTCATTTAAAACACTTTGAGAACTGTTATCATGTCCTATATATTTTTGTACCCCAGCATCTAGCGCAGTATTGCAACATAGAACATATGCTTAAGAAATGTTTTTTGTTTTGCTGGATTAAATATGAAGATTCCTTATCTTTCCCTCTTAAACTTCCTTCCATGGGCCTGTCCTGCCATGGGGAGACTGATTCTAATATCACTTCCATATCAAAGTCACATGAATTTTTACAGAAAGGTGTCATGCCACTAAATTCATCTTTTCCCTCAGGCTTAATAAATTCAGTTCTTTCAATGATTCTCACCCGACATGGTCCTTAGATTTGTAAACTAAAAATAAAATCCTAATCCCTCCAACTAACTGAACAGAACCCCTCTTGGTCAAGGGGACTGACCCCCAGAAAAGCCTGAAAATCTGAGTTCTTGTCCTAGATGGGAAGGGAGTTCAGGCATGCCTCATTATACCCCTTTCCTTTTGGAGTTTAGGCACAACTGATCAGCATTGATGTTAAAATAGACATTAGAAAACTGACAAAACAGACTCTTTGTGGCAATAAGATATCAAATTATAAACAAGACATAAGGCTATGCCAGGCAAGTGTTAAGTTATGCCAGCAGGCCATCAGTCTTGCTTCATAGCATCCGTATCTTAACTTAAAACATTCCTTTCTGCTGACTCCAACTTTTAGACAGAGGCTTACTCCTTTAACCAATTACCAATTAAAGAATCTCTGAATCCACTTATTACCTGTGAACCCCTGCTTCAAGATATCTCACCTTTTTGGGCCAAACCAATGTATACCTTCCATTCATTGATTTATATCTTTGCCTGTAACTCTTGGCTTCCTAAAATGTATGAAACCAAACTAATTCAACTGCCTCAGGCACACTTACTTGGGACCTCTTGAGACTGTTTCCCGGGGCTATGGTCACTCATACTGGCTATTTAGAATAAATCTCTTTAAAATTCTTTACAGAGATTTTTTTTTTTTCTGTTAACAGATTGCTTGTTACCTTCAGCATCCATCACTAGATGTGCTCCCAGTTGTTGACATCCCTCTTAAGATGCAATGCCCACAGTACCACCATATTTTTTAGTAAATATTTATTTAGCACTTACTGCATGTCACTGCACTGGGCAAGACCCTAGTCAGCCCTGTGCTTAACAGCCCAAGTACAGGTGGCACTTTTTCTTTTCTTTTCCCTTAAAAGTGTTTACAGATCATTTTAAATATTCTGAAATGTAGGTAGGAATGGCTGTTAAGCCTTTGATCTACCAGGACTGTCTCTGCACAATTCTCACCTTTTGACCTCTCCATTGATCTTCATAGAGCTTCAAATATAATGATAGGGACTCTTTAGAATCCTGGGATATCATGTTTCTGGACTACAGATAAAACTTCTTAAAACAGTCAGTGCCCTCTTTCAGAGTCCTCATCTATTTTTGACTAAATTCAGCCTGGCAAGTGAAGAGTTTGTCAGATGCTACTGGGACTCTTTTGGAATACTAATGAAGTAAGACTCCTTCATCTGTAACACATATAACTGACAGAAGATTACTATTCAGAATATGTAAAAAAAAAAGTTTCTAGAGATCCATGGAAAAGAACTAACCAGCAGATTGATGGGCAAAGATAAGACTACAAATACACAGAAGAGGAAATTTGCACAACCAATAAACCTCCTTAGTAATCAGGGAAGCCCTGTAATAATTATGTGGACATATGTAGCTACTTATGATAAAATTTCATGTTTATCTTATCATTCCCTGGGTATTCACATATAAGAATCTGATGCCAAAATTGTGTTCCTGACACTGTTTTCAGCTGTTTCAGTCATACTGGTTACTCTAATTGTTATTTTTTAAAATTATTTTTTCTATGTATTTCTTTTTCTGAGATTTTTAAGCTCCAGCCTTCAAATTTCGTTTAAATCTCTTCTTTAATCTGATAGATAGATAAATAGATACAGAAACTTTGTCATTTCTATGTTTTTTATTTCCCTTCCAAACTCCCAATTTCCTGTAATGAAGAGTTTGAAACCATCAACGGTATCCACATGACTTCCAATTTCTTATCACAAAAAGATGTAAGATATGTTTCAGCTCTCTTCTAGAAACATTCTAGCCTTCAGCATTGTAGAAACTCAATATTTGCTAGATTGAATTGAAATGCAGAATTTGCATTTTTGTCTTTACATGAAATCATAAAAGCAGCCAGGAGTGAGTGGGGTTGATAAAGAACACTTTCCTTATAGCCATGTTACACTAGGCATCTTAAGTAACACTCATCAATGGGTAGTTTACAAGCCAATTAGTATGAGAACTGGTATGAATATTCTCCATCTCTACCATCACCCAATGTCTTTTTTTTTTATGAGTTTTTTTTCTTCCCAAGGCCTAGTGCAAATTAAAATTAATAGATCATGAAATCAATTCACAATCAACATTAAAAAAAATCAAGCGATATCTTAGTCTGGGTTTCTCCCAAAAGGAGTTATTGAGATGAGAGTATCTGTTCAAATCGTTTATATGGAATTTGATCCTAAGGAATCGCAGTTGGGGACTGAGAGTAGTGAAGCTGGCAAGAAGGAAGAAACAATCTACAAGTGTGTTATTCTGTCATTATGTGCATGAAACCCCACTGCCGTAACTGAAAAATTGTCATTCATGTGCTTCAGAAGAAGGGAAGAGGAGAATATTTTTTTCACTGACTCCAGTCCCCTAACAGTCAAGGATTATTCCAAAATACATTATTTATCTCACACTTTTAGTTTTTTTTGCATCTATCAGAATGGTTGATGGCATTCTTATCTAGTCCTGAGCAGGAGTGGTTAAGAAGCCTCAGGGCAGAAAACAAGAAATATATGATGCAGCTGGGGCATATGTACCATCTGGATGTGTAACGGCAATAGCAAATATCTGGAGCACAAAAGTTGCCCCAAAACAGGTGAAACAGAATAGAATAGGATAGGATGAGATGAGATAACATGGAAATTGTACTTTTCATAATCTTCATGTGTCATGGGAGGAATCTCGTGGGAGGTGATTGGATCAGGCGGCAATTCCCACATTCTGTTGTCTTGATAGTGAGTGAGTTCTCATGAGATCTGGTGATTTTATAAGGGGCTGTTCCCCACTTTGCCCTGCACTTCACTCTCCTGTTGCCATGTGAGGAAGGACATGTTTACTTCCCCTTACATCATGACTTTAAGTTTCTTGAGGTCTCCCTAGCAATGTGGATCTATGAGTCAATTAAACCTCTTTCCTTTACAAATTACCCAGTAGCAGGTATTTCTTCATAGCACCGTGAAAATGGACTAAGACAATAAGATGGGTAGGTTGGAAAATACTAGAATATGTCCCACATAATGATAAGTGCTATTTCATGAAAATTGTATTTTAGCTCTTTCTCTTCTCATGTGTGTGTATGTGTGTTTGTGATAGTGTGTGGGCATATGTGTATATGTTACTGGATGATGAAGTTGGACACATTTCTTGCTCTATTCTGTGTGTAAAAGTTTGAAAGGCACTTGTGCCATGCTCAACTCTTGCACATAATGACTCTACCTTAATTTTTGTCTCTATAATCCAGATTGGCTTTTTTTTTTTTTTTTTAGTTTCTCTGTGATAATTTTATCTTGAACGCTCTCAAATAAACAGAATAATGAAAAGCAGTTCCTCAACATTGTTCATCTTTCTTTTACAATTTATATCTGAGTCTTTGTAGTTTGACTATTTTGAACCAAGTGCAGATAGCATTTGGGCTGGAGTGTGGTTTACCCAGAAAGTTAGGCAAAAGCTATACATTATACTTTGTTCGCATAACTCAGAATACACCTTTGAGAAAATCAAACAAAAAATGTGGGCAATGAATAGAATCAAAAAAGAAGGAAGCTCCTGGAGTTTGAATACCATTATTATAAACTAAATCCCTTTTTAATCACTTGCTTGATGCCCAAGAAGAAAACCATACAAAATAATATTCAAAGGCCTGCAGATAAGGTAAAACCTCCTTTTCACAACTTCTGAGTTTGATTATTTGATGGTCTTTTCTGATTTCCTTCTTTATACAAGTGTTTTTTAGCTACCGTTGGGATATTTTCCAAACAGTGGTAAAACGTTAGAGCCTGAAGGAAAAACAATGAGTTGGATCTTTCACCTTCTATGGCATTCATGTTGAAAGAGTACATTAGGGTATATGAATTGACAGCTTTAGATAAATTATTCAAAGCCCTCTATATATTTTGGTTCATCAGGGCAAAGCCTTTTTCTCCAAGATGTTCCACCTGACTTTCTTCAGAGAAATGTTGTAGAGGTTAGCATGGCCTGGAAGGTGTGAGTAGCATAGCATGGAAGGTTTTATTTCATGTTTAACTTATTTGGTAGTATTAGTAATGTAAACACTTTCAGATAGACTAAGGAAAGATTGTGATTTTTACATTTTTCAATGTTATACATTTTTTAAATAAAAATGTGTATACATTTCAAGGATCAATCCACCTTTGTTTGGCTTAGAACATTTGCTTTGCTTTGAAAATATTATATTAGTGATATATAGGTTTATAAGCATTTGAAATATAATTGTAAGCAACAGAAGTCAAATAATAAATTGTTGATTTTTCAGCTTCAGATTTGGACACTCATTTGTCATCACTGTGACACTTTCTTATTTAATACTTGGGCATTTCTAGCTTTTAAATGAGATAATACTTTCTTCCTTTCCATTTTTTATTACCTTTAGCAGCTTGAATCCTAATAAAGATTTGCAGGCTAATCAGTAGCATTTTAGCGTTTATGTGTGGTTTTTTGAACTCAGATATCATTAAATGAACTCACCTGGGAAAGGGATCCAAAGAAGTTAGGATAATGATGAAAATGATCTCTCCTAGAAAAAAATAATTTGAATATAGATATATGGATACTTAGACTGATAGACTGAGAGAGAGGGAAAGAGAGAATTGAGGTGTTATCTTGATGGCAATTACAAGAATCTCAAACTATCAATTTTTGATGACATTCTGGTATTGCGGGATTACAAGAAAGGTTACAATATAGGATGGTGCCAATAACCCCAAATCCCTGTTTACTCTTTCATCATACCAAAATAGGCTGGACCATGTGTGAGTCAAGATTCCTTTTGCTTCTTTAACTTAAGGCTGAGACTAAGTCCAGCCAAATAGTATACCTTGCTCTTTTTCCTGGTCTTAGATCTGAAGATTTACTACCCTCATATGTTTAGGAAGCATAGGAAATGTAACTCACAGAAAAAGAATGCCTATCTCCATAAAAGTGTTCTCTGTGGTCTCAAACCTCAGCTGGACCTGCTAGTCTTTTCAAAGGAGGAGAAGCAGGTCTACGCTTGTCTCTCTACATTCTCCATTTGGGAGGGAACATACAGAAGACTGAAAATGCTGTCCAAATTCATTAATAGAATATGCATTTTTTTTTGCTCTTCTTCTGCGCCAGAGTACATGTAAGTTCTTTATATATAGTATCTTATTTTATTTCATAGAATGTAAGAACTATTACTTATGCCACGGTGTAGATTAAAAACTAGGGGTAATTAAGAGTTTAGTAGAAGGCCAATGTTAAAAAGCTAGTGGAGGAGCCGCGGTTCAATGGGAAATTTTGGGACAGTGTCACAGAAATGAAATGCTTTATTCACCTCACTCTTCCCAACTAAAGCCTTGCTCTCTAGCCATATGGCTCCATTATGCACACAAAGTCCTCCTATTTAGGGTATTGTAGGGACAGTCAGAGAATTTGGTCTGTAGAGAAGGTGTTTAAATGTTACTATTTATTTTTAATTTTTTTGCCTCTATTATTACATTTTTCCTATTACAGACTTCCATAGACTTCCAAGGAGGGAAAGTCATAGGTTTCTTGAGAATGGAATCTGTTGAATTATATGCATTTACAGAGGTGGTTCTACAAACATTTAGCTTCTGTTTAATACCAATGTTAAAACATCCATGTGTGCTCACAGAATCATGCATAGCTAATCATCTAAAATTACCTATTCAGAGCCTGTGCCATTGAGAGTTAGTGTCCTAAGGGATGTCCTTACTTAGGATGCAGTTTAGAGAGGAAGAAATATTTTTTACCAACTCCATTTTTAACATTTATTTTACTCTCCTGATGAACTTGCTTTTTCAAATATTCTCTAAGGACAGGAGAAATTAATAGTAATGAGCTCATTTAGAAAGAAATGGGCTCGTGATCATTTTGGCTTTGTTCACTTTGCAGTAATGGCTCCTACTCATTTTATTTTAAGGAATTTTGCTTAGGCAAGGTGCTGAGTGCAGCAAGGTGGTTTTCACTAAAATAAACTTATTGAATTTTGGTGAGCCTCTGGGACAAAAAAGGAAAGACAATTGCCTATAAAATGTGGAATTGTTATCTTTTGGAGAAGAAGAACAGTAGGTGTATGCAGCTTCTAAGTGATAAACATGTACGTTTCTAACTTCATTTGTACACCTGCCAAATCTCCCCAGCAGCTGTCTTTATTACAGCCATCTGAGCACTAAGAGAACAAGTCCAAAATTTCCTAAACAACATGCATCATCACTAAACTTTCAAAAGGTTTTTATATCATAAGTTGGAAAGTTTCTGACAGCATGCATAGTAAATTTTAGAGTGCAAACTTTGTGGAGATCTTTATTTTTTTTGTTTTACATAAACACTATGGTTTCAGAAGAGAGCACATTTAATAAATAAGAAGGAAAACAACAGAGTCACTTTCATGAACCAAAGTATCTGTACTGCTTAGAGAGATGTTGGCTAGTAAGACTGTCTTGACTTAATATTCTTACGGAGATGATCATATCCTGTCACAGGCTATTATTTTCAATGCACGCAGTTTTAAATACCTGATTCCCTATTTTCTTGTTTGAAAAGCTTGGAGGAAATATTTTCTTTGTTTCTGGTGGAGATTCTTCAAGGCGATGGTCTTAGGCTGAAATCTGACCAACTCAGGAATTTGCTTCTCCAATGTAAGCATTATAAGGTAGAATTTGGAAGTATCCTTATTTGTCACCCTCTATTTTTCATTGGTGTTGGATGACATAGAAGGATGGAACGGTATGTGAGTTAAACAAAATTTGTTTTTGTACCAGAAGAGTAGGTAAAACAGAACATATATATTTTTGAATTTTTAAAGTTGCACGTCTGTCAGATTCTGAGGTCTCCTGATAGACTAGATAATTGATGGACTTTCAAAGCTGTCACAGTTAGGTTTGAATTCAGCATCTCACATGGCTAGTGAGTTTTTAGTCAAGTCAGTTTCTTGGAACTGAATGTCCATGTTGAGACAATGATGGATTTGAATACTTAGCTTATATGACTATTGTGAAAATCAAATTGAGTGATGTATGAAACACCTAGGCGTGTGCCTTATTGTAGGTGCTTGAGACATCCTATGTTAATCTCTTTCCATTTAATAACAAGAGCTATTATGTTAAACCAGGGGGACGAGGTAGCTAAAAAGTTAATGAATATAAATAAGATGTTTTATATAAAATATAGTAATTGAATCAGATGGTATTAGGAGAAAATAATTAAGTAAAGCCAAACACTTAGTAATTGAAAACTAGTTTATTGAACTCTTATTACATGCCTGACACTGTTTTAAGTTCTTTACATACATCATCATCACAGCCAGTCCTCACAAAAGCCCTGTGACAGTGATTACTCACATTTTAAAAATGAGCAAACAAACCTAGAGAGATTTAGCGCTGTGCTCTTCTTTTTGGTTAATGCTAAATATTGCTCTCATTACATATATAAGATAAAGAAAAAGCACATGCAATCCATGTACATAAATAGGTAGGCAAGTTCTGGCTCATTTTCTTAAAACTCTTATTTTCTAATTTGACCTAAGACAGAAGAGGAACGTAAGAATTTTCCATATTTTGGTTTCAAGTAAGACATTTAAATTACTGACAGGAAGTTAGATACTGTTTTGAAGTACTGTTTGTTTTTAATAATGACACCATAATAATGATACCTTAAACTTGCCTGTGGTATATATTTTTGAGAGTTTTAGAATTTCACTAACCTTTCACAAGGATCCTGGGGTTTTAATTCCAAACCTACTGCAACCTAACTTTGTAACTTTGAGAAAGTAAAACTTTTTGGACCTGTCTTTTCTCAATCATGAAAATGAGAGTATGGGCTAGATTTTCTGTTATGTCTTTTCTCATTCTAATGATTGTTTCAGGGTCACATAAAAAAACTAACAAAAAAGTTTGGAGTGACTGCTTTTCAGTGTAAGGAGGTCACCAAAGTAAAGTAACAAAATGTTTCCTTCTTCGTACTGGGAAGAATCAGCTGTCTCATTTTCACAACATGGTGGAGTGAATATTTGAAATTATTCACGAGACAGTCTCATAAGAAATATTCAATTAGATTTGTAATTTTATTCTTTCAAGGGTTGCAGGTTGGTTATGTATATGTTGACTCAAATTACATCTAAATTTAAATTATCTTACGTTGTAAATGCCATTGTTGAATAACAGATATCAATAAAACCCTTTCCAAATCAATCCATGTTAATTGCTTTCATATTCTGATCTTTTGGTTATATTAACTGTATATTTTCCTATATGAATGTCATGTAAAATTATAGTGCCACTAGTAATAAAACATATAAAAAGTGTTCTATAATCAATTAATATTGCATATTAAATTTACTCGTCTACCATTTTCCAGAAGAATTCTTAAAGTTGGCATTATAAAAGACTTTTATTTAAAATTAGGGGCAAGTGGAGTGGTTTCAGATTCTGGTTATATGAGGGAAACATTAGCAAATAAAATAAACGTGATTTGGGGCTTTCTAGCACTTAGAGGCATGGTTCACTTTGAACTCTAAATTATTTATGGCACAGAAGGAGACACTTGGTAAATAACAGGAAAAGCACAGAAATCAAATGCAGATTGTGGTATTTGCTAACTTTAACACTTAAGTTACCAAAACCCAAGTCTGGTGATAATTTATTCTCCCTGAATTACTTACCAAAGAATAGCTTTATTTCTGAACGAAAAAATAAATTAGACCATTAGCAAAGGACTAAGAAAACATAATTTGGAAAAAGAAAATAATAATTTTTATTTGATGTTAAAGCAAATTTTTATAAAGCTGCAATGAATCTGAAAATATTTTTTCTTAGAACTGATGAGTATTTTATAAATAGCTAGTCTTATTTCGGTATAAATTAATGACAACATCTATCTATGAAATGTAATACGTCACTGCTAGGGTATTAAATAAGCAAAGATAGGAAAGTTGAAAGCTAGGTGTATGCATAAATTGTTACATATGTGTAAGTAAATAAATATATATGTATATGTATGCATATATATCAAAAGTTTGAGAGAGCTACTGACTCTTAAAAAACGAAATCAGAAGAAAACACTGTGCAAAATACCATGAATTAAAGTCTACCTATTCTAAACCAAATTAGAGTTACAAAAATGTTGAACTCATGAATTCTCTTTCATTTAATGCATTTCAATCTCCTCTGTGATATGCAAATAACTATCCTGTACTTTTAAAGCATTTTCTTTTAGAACTTCTCAAGAGTTTCTTTATTCTTCGTTTGAATTGGTTTTACTAGTGAATTTCACTTCAGACACCATGGGCTTGTATCCCAAGGATCTGGCTGGCCTCCTTTTTTACAGAAGGAAATGGTCATAGACGATGCTTCTTTCTATTGAATTCAGTAGTAAAATCTTCCATTGCCATCTGCTTCTGATGACATCTGAATTTTTGTTATGAACAGATTTACTTTTTATAATGGCTGAAATCAGAATACTATTTTTTTTCCCCTGGAATTTCCTTTTAAGTTTCAGTCTGCATACCTTTTTAAAAAATTCAGTATTCATTATTTATACTTCCCAAGTTCATGGCAAACTCCCTTGAAATATAAACACTGCATCATTCATTTCTGTTTCCCAGTGGCACAGTTCAAATACAATAATAACGATTAGTACAAGAGCAGCTTTTACTTCTTTTCTCATTTATCGTTGCATACTTCTTCTGTGCCTTCTTTTCCTTCTCTTTTTATTTTCATTTTTTCGGGATTTTGGAATTATATCGGGCTGACTGCAAACCCATTGGGCTTTCTGCTATTCTAGGTTGTTTCTTAAAGGAAAGATTTTGTAAAAACTAAACCCCTACATATCAAAGACCTGGTAATAAATATTCCACACTAATGTGGGTAACATGATCAATTGCTTGATCACTGAATCAGTGATATCAGTTTCAGTGGGAAATATTAATCAATTTTGATAGAATGCAATAATCTACAGTTGGCACTGGCAAGAGGATTCTGAAAGAGGGGAAGAAACACTGAAGGAGGGTGAGCTTTGCTAAACTAACAGTTTTTACCTAGGCCAGACGAGGGTATACACACTGGTATAAAAAAGGGTGCTCGAGCAGGCAGAATTTAGTTACTTATGTTCCCCAGGAGAAGCTGCAGGTAAATAGACATCTAAATTATGGATTGTGAAGGAGAGGAGCTGAGAAAGGTGAGAGACCTATAAAAGGATATAATAAAACTTCCTGTGAACCCATCATGACTATGAGTTCTTGAGGTTCTTGCTTTTCTTCACTGGTTACAGGAAATGAGAAGGAAATAATGAGATGATTGTGAGACATTGGATAGAAATCTCAACCCTTTGCTCCTCCCTGAGATTTAAAGGTAAGGAAGCAAGAGTGTAACAGGATATTTTCCAAAAGGCCTACTAGTAGGAAAAAGAAACAATCTCCTAAAATAAAATACTGAGGAAAACTAGAATTTAAGCTGGTGTTTTTGTCTGTGACAAAAGTCTAGTGGTAATGAAGGAGAGCTGGTATGTGTGCAACGTTAACGTGAAGGAGAAAGCCAAATTCCACAGAGCAAACGTTGCATGGTGTCATATTTGGGGGTAATAATGTTCAGGCATGAGTAAGAAAGAGAAATGCAGCTTCAGAGCTTCCACTTGGGGTGTTGTGGCTCCTGCAGGACTGTCAAGCACTTACACCAGCACAGACATCAGCACAAGCAGACTGTCAAGCTTGCAAGATAATCTTCAACCCTGTCACCTAGTGGGTGCGACAACACAATTGTATTTCACAACTCATCTTGGCCTTACTCTGTGTCATCCTACCTTCCCTCACATATTACAGGGTCCTGGTGATTCCCCCACCAAAAGGCGATATTGATTGGTTTCTGTGCTGATAGGAAATGTGGTAAAGTGAGCCATCAATGGTAACAAAAAAAAATGTGATTATATTTAAATTCTGGGTTGGTGGAAAAGGTCAAAGACTTAAACATATACCCATTTTCTTCTCTATCTGCCTCCAGCTTACATAAGTGACCAGAAAAAAGACCCTGTAAATCCACTGAAAACACACTAACAAGTGGCCCAGACACCACTGCAGAACAGAAGTAGATGGGGAGTGGCTGAGCAAGCACAGCAGTGGTGTAAGAGGAAAGTGCACTTCCTGGCCATTTCCAGGCAAAACCAAAGGCTGAAGATGAGCCTTGGAGGTGGCTTTTGACTCTAGTTTAAAATCCATATTAAGTTGGTAAAGAAAAGCTAAAAGTGAGTTAGCATATTACAAAATATGCATAAGGTATTTACTCTTTTAAGTGTTGAACTAAGCATCTCTATTTTATTGGTAAAATGGCTTCAAATCAGCTTTTAATAAATACATTTTTTGTTACCATAAAGTAAGAAAAGTATGCCCTTCTCTATCTAAAATCAAGTGATATTATAATACTAATCTTACTTTTTCAGATGACTGTGGCTAGACAACACTTTTGTTACCTGGCCACGGTGTTTCTAAACCAAAAAATCTTGAAAGAATCAGGAGCCTAACTTTTAAATTAACAAATAATATCTTAATAGTTAATATATATGTGTGCATGATTAAGTTTTCTTTTTTCTTTCCTCTTAACAAAATATATCTCTTAGTATCACTTGTCCTTTGTTTTTTGTTTTTGTTTTTGTTTTTTTGAGACGCAGTCTTGCTGTGTCACCAGGCTGGAGTGCAGCGGTGCAATCTCGGCTCACTGCAACCTCCGCCTCCTGGGTTCGAGCGATTCCCCTGCCTCAGCCTCCTGAGTAGCTGGGACTACAGGCACGTGCCACCATGCCCGGCTAATTTTTTATATTTTAGCAGAGACAGGGTTTCATCGTTTTGGCCAGGATGGTCTCAATCTTCTGACCTCGTGATCCGCCTGCCTCTGCATCCCAATGTGCTGGGATTACAGGCGTGAGGCACGGCGCCTGGCCTAGTATCACTACTAAGTTCTTTACCCCAGCCGACTTCTAAAACATTAGTTCTCAATTATTATTATTATTATTATTATTTTTATTTTTATCACAATCATCAGTATGGCTTGTTAAAAGCAAGTGCTGGGCCCTATCTGCAGATATGATCTGATGTGTAGGTTGGCCATTGGCCCAAAGAATATGCATTTCTTGCAAATTCCCAGGTGATGCTAATGCTGCTAGTATGGGGCCCATGTTTTGAGAAGCTCTGTTCTAAATAAAATTGAGGTGACTAATGGAAATTACTCTTATTGGCCACTATAATAGCTAATACACCTAAAAAAGTAATAAATAACCATCTTAGTTTCTCCTCAGGATAAATAACTCAATCATATTTAATCTTCCAATTAATATCACTTTAATCAATTCTACTGCTCTTCCTTAAATTCTCTGGGTAAAAGAAATTACCCTGAAAATATAAAAGTTAAAATTGGTCACCATATGTTAATAAGGGCCTAATAGTGAATTAATTGGAAGCAGCATACCTCGGCTCTTGTAAATAACCCAATAACTTAAAAATATCCAAGTATCATATTAACTTTTTAGGTTAAAGTATAATATTGCTCATGAAAGACTCCACTAGGCTACTTAGCTAATCCAGCACAAAATGTATTGTTCAGATTTCCTGTTTTCTAATAAGTATGTACAGAGAGAGGTAGTCTATTTGTCTTTTAATGTTTTGGTTTTTTTTCCTCCAACTTTTATTTTAAGCTCTGGGGTAATGTGCAGGATGGGGAGGTTTGTGACATAGGTAAACATGTGCCATGGTGGTCTGCTGCACAGATCAACCCATCACCTAGGTTCCAACCCATCACCCAGCATCCATTAGCTTCTTTGCCTGATACTCTCTCTTCCCCTGCTCACCCCCAACAGACCGTAGTGTGTGCTGTTCCCCATCATGGGTCTATGTGTTCTCACATGATTACGTTTTCTTGTGGTGTTACTGCTATTTTTCAGTTATTTCAATTATAGCTTTCAATTAACTAAAATGATTTGGGGTTTTGCATTTTACCTAAGACATATATTAAAATTATCTTAAAAAATTGCCAACTACTGTCAACCCCACTCCTCAATTATCCTCATTATCATCAGACATTGTTTATTCAGGGGAAGCAAAGTAATTCTAATATTTGCTTAATAAAACATAATTATGTAAATTGTCTCTAAAATTATTCATACTGTTATCTAAAACCAAATATTTTGGAAATAACCATTCTCTCACACAGATTTGACTATACTTCTTTTGTTTAAAAAGTCTCAGGTTTGTTTTTTTTTTCTTGTTCTTTGCCAATTTGAGCTATTTCTGGAGATAGGAGTAGTTCTGGAGTAAATGGGTACTGTATTTCTAGCTTTACCATTAGTTAACTCTAAGAATGTGGCCAAAGACTTAAGTTGATATAGGCATAATTTTAAAAAGTGTTTAGTAATGAGTTCTTCCAGCTCGAAATATTTTTTGATTCTAAAATGTGCAAATTAGAATTATGATAGAAATTAAACATATAATAGAAAAATAAATAATACTTTTATTCAGATTAAGATACCAGAGAGTGAGCATGCTATTCAGTATTTGAAATACACATCCTTCAAGATTTAGAAAAATAATAATTTAAAAAATTAAAATGAAGTTATATACTTTAAAATGTTAATATATTTCAAATATTTTCAAATTTGAAAAATAAAATTCCAACATAATTCTAAAGTAAACCAAATTCCCTGGAATTTCACTATAGCTACAAAATTAGATGCTATTATGCTTTGCAAAAAATATGTTAACTAGAAACAAGTAGAAGACTGAGGTCTAGAAAGAAGTAGAGATTTGATGCTATTGTTTTCTATTTTTAAATTTTATTTTCATTTCTCTTAAGTTGACAGGAGTTTTAAATTTAAGAGCATTGATAAACTAGGAGAATAACTAACACTCAGAATAAGATAAAAATAACTGTTCTTAAATTTATACATTTTATTGTTCTAAAATGTTATTAGTATGTATTTGGCAGCAAAAATAAGTAATTTGAAATCAATGGATTATTTAGAAAGCTTCATTTATGCATTTATTAAGCAACAAACCATTTTGATCAAAGGGTCACCACTGACCTTTTAGTTACATGAACAAAAGGGAACATCTCTTTTGGCCAATGTATTTTCTTATTCTATAAAAAGACAAAAGATATAAAGTGACAACCAAATGAACATTTATCAATAATACTTTTAAATTCCATTCATTAATATAAATTTTAATGCCTTATAATTAAAATATGTTATACACGACTGCAATCTCTTCCATTTCTCAATTAAGTTTACTTTGCCAAATTGTGTGAGGTGGCCTGTGTATGTGTGTGAAGATATGAGTGTTAGACAAAACTTGTCTTGCTCTAAAAAAGCCTCTAAAAGGTAGACACCACAGATTGAGAACAAGAGAAAAAAACCATATCTATGATATAACAACGTTAAAAGAAATGCCAGATATTTAGAACTACATCTGTTAAGGTAATCCAAAATATTACAAGCCAAAACCCAACTAATTCTTCATGGATATGCAAATAGAGCTCATGGCATGTAGTTTCTAGAGAGCACAGAAAAAGTTGCAAATATATATAAACATTTTGAAAATATTATTTAGCCCATCTGCAGCTTTTTATAGATTATAACTGCTTTAAACTCCTATTTTATCCATTATTCCTTACACCAATCCATTATAAGTCACAAATTTGTTTTATGACTGGATACAGTGAAACAAGCTTTGAATGCATTAGCAAGTTCTCTAGTGAACAAGTACACATTAAAAGACATGCATTTTCTAACATAGTGAGGATAGAAGAGGGTTGTGAAGAAAATATGAGGGCAGAAGTCTTGGAATTCCTTGGAGAATTCTGAATTGTGCTAGAAGGGTCTTCTAGGTCAGCTATTATCCAACAACGTTTTCTACCAATGTGTGGTCCGTTCTTCACTACCACCCACCTAACTGAACTCTGGACTATGATTTTGATAAGATGTTGCTGGTATGTGTTTCTAATACTCTTGTCCTTTCCTAACTCATTCAAAGTAGATTATACTAATACAAAGGGTTAAAGACAGATTGTCATATATGAACTTTGAAGCTAATTCACAAATATGTGAAAAATAAAAAATTCACTTTATTTAGTAATGAATAAAAAATAGTAATTCTTCAGTACGTTTTCGTAGAATATTAGTAATTCTTTTATCAAATGATTTGTGATACCTAAAAATTAATTGTCACATCATTTATTCATTTCCTTAATTTTGTTGCATGCCCTCTGTGAACCAGGTTTTATGCTAATTATTGAGTAAAATAAAATGTAAATATAAGACAGTTTTCACTATTTTTATGAAGATTACTTTTCTCTGAGAGAGAGATTAATTTAAAAAATACATAAGTGAGTTGGAAAAGTGGTAGATGCCATGAAGTTGGGATATACAATGCTATGAGAATATATAGCAGGATTTTTTGAAGTTGAGACATATAATACTATGAGAATATATAGTAGGATTTTTTGCAGATTTTCTGTTGGTTATAACTCCAAACATGTTGTCTTTTGTACCTCCAGGATTGGAAACTTGCACACTACATTTCTTAGAAAACTTTGCCATTTGGCTTCTTTACTAATAGGAGGCACTCTCAGGGGCTCAAAACAAAAAAGAAGGCATTAAGACTTTGTTTTTCCTGCTGCCAGTTTGTGGCTGCCGGTGTAGTAATATCAGCAGACATGGTGACCATATGAGACTCCAGGTTCGTCCCAGCAGCATCAGGAGAGATTTAACACCAGTGAAAATCTGGGCTCCTAAGTTTCTGCTAAATGGTGACATTGTGATTCCAGCAGCTGCAGTTGCACTGGTGGCACCTCTCATAGTTAGTTGAACAACAGCAAGCCCAGGGAAAGCTTTTATTAGAAAGGGCTGTTTTAGCTATCAGAAAGTACAGGCTACTTGCTCCGCCTGCAGGATACTTTTTTCTTCCCTTGTTATCAAAGCAAATAGGCTACTATGAAAAGAAGCCCTCTATGGAGGTATATTTTAGGGACTAAATGAACATCTATATGGCTGAAGACCAGAAAGCAAGGGGAAGGAGTAGTAAGAGAAAAGGCTGGAGAAGAAGGTAGGTGAATGAATATGCAGAGAATTCTAAGTACTTTCTGATAGTACAGAGAAGCCATAAAAGGATTTGATACATATGTATTTTCAGTTTTTCATTTCAAAATGTTAACTTTGAACTTTTCCATTAAAAGATTGCCACATAATATATGGGAAGTTTTGTTCTAGATTACTTGAAATGGAGTTCTCATTCTTTGGGACATAACAGGATTTTGTTTGTCCAGTTGATCTACGTAATAATAATCATGATAGCAACAGAAACAATGGTCATAATACTGTGCATAATAGCCCCTGTTTTTGAGCACTTTCTCTGTAGCAGATACTGTTATAAGCATTTAACATGTACGTGATAATTCTAACAGAATTAACCTTAGTGGAAAAGTCTAATTTGTTTTCACTTTATAAATGAAGAAACTGAACTTTAGTGTTTTAAGTAACTCTCAAGAAGTCAAATTGCTAATATGGTATAATACTGTCCCATTCCCTATAATTTTAGCCTTGTGATTTTCTGCTTTCTAACTACCTTCTTAAAAAAGAGGAACGAATATGTTTCTCATCGTTGATATTTTGACTAAAAATAAATTTTTCTTTTTCCTCTCTCAGTGATATAGTGTTTTCAAGATATTTAATCTTGAATTTCATCTGTATACATGGTTAAATGTGGGATAAGTGGATTAAAAAAGAAGGGGCATCGTCTTTGCACAACTAAAAGTATGATACACATAAGGCTACTGTGATGGCTACAATGCCATACTAACCAAATTCTCTTTTAATTTCCTTACTTTTGGCACACAGAAAATCTAGATTTTTCACTTCCTTGCAGTTAGGTTAGGGCCATGTGGATGGGGTCTGGTGTGACTTGTTCTGCTAATAGAAGGTGAGCAGATACGATGCAAGCCACTTACATGCCTGTTTAGAAAGGATCTCTGTGTTTATCCCCACTCTCCTTTCTTTCTGTAGTGACCTCAGAGGCCTTATGCTTAATTTAACAGCATCATATCACCCAATTCATGAGAGATTATAACGTGAGTGAGAAATAGAGTTTTCTTTTTTGTTCATGTTACCACTGAGATTTGTTTTTTTAAACATATGACCTAATGTTAACTGCCTTGGCCACTAGAAGACAGGCCAGCTGTAGTTGATTTAGAGTGTTCCGCACCTTCTTTGGGAAGGTCCATTCTAAGTACAACTGCTGGTACTCTGTTCTAGAATCACTCTGTGGTTGAGGCTGTAAAACTGGATCCAGGAACCTACTGCACTTGCAAGATCTCTTCTGTTTTCGCCTTTATTTCAGAAGAATTCCTGCTATTTCAGTGGCCTGAGAGATCTACTTATTGTTAATAGTATATTAATTTCTACTATGCTATCTTTAGCTTCCCATGGTATAATTTTGCCCTGAATCATATCTAAAATCACACTTTGGTTATCAGAGCTTCAAACTCTGGAAGTACAGACCTTTATCTTATTAACTTATCAACCTGAGTTTCCATCCACATTTAATTCAGAGGAAGAAACAAGGGGGAAATTGCAGCTGCTTAAAGACTCCTCAGATTTAGGGGACAATAAGAAGATATTGGAATATTAATACCTGAGATGAATAAATAGGGAGTTGACATTGGAAACAAGGAAGATTCTTTTGAGGAGAAGGCTGGTGTGCTTGTGTGTGTACCTAATATTATAAATGCTGAGAATGTAAAGATGAACAAGGATCTGCTGTTACCCTTGAGAAAGTTCAAATCTATTTAAGAATTAGATAGCTACATAAATTATTGCAGTACTGCAATAAAGCAGAGAGTTTACATGGTGAAATTAATAGATTCTAGATGGGGAAAGGGCTTCAGTATGATCATTAAGCTAATCAGTAAAAGAGAAATGGAAATTTGCACGGTGATCAGTATGGTTAACTAGCAAAGATAGAAGTGTCTTGTAAGATGAAGGCTCTTGAGAATTATATTAGAGAATAGTTTGAGTATAGAATATTAGAAGGTTGGAGTAGCAGGAGATCAAACTGTATAGGAAGCCATAGAGTTGATCATTAAAGGCCTCGTTCACTGGGTTAATACGTTTAGATTTTATAGTAGCTTATGGGAACTAGTGAAAGGTTTTGAACAGGTAAATGGCATGAAAATATTTTTCAGAAAAATTTATTGTGTCATGTGGTAGAATCAATTGAAAGCAGAGATTATTGCAAGGAGGCTAGGTAATTTTTTAAAAAGTTCAAATGAAAGATAAGGACCAGAAATTAGACAATAGCAGTAGGAATAGAAGTAGAAGATGAATGAAAAGATGTGAAATAAATTGAATGGAAAGACTTGATGACTAGATATAAAGGAGTGGGTCGTGCTTCTGCTAAGGTAGAAAATCAAATAACAAAGAGGAAAGCAAATTGTCATGTGAGAATGTGGTTGAGTCACATTTTGAAGATGTTGAGTTTGTGATGCCTCTGAAACATCCAAGTAGAAATACAAGTAGGTTACTGGTCTGTAACTTACAAATGAGATCCCAGCTGTTGGTAAAGATTTGAGTGTGGGTCAGTGGTTTCCCAAAGCGCCTTCCAAAGTTCTGACTGCATAAACTAGGGAGCTTGGGGGAATAATTTAAGTGGCCTACTATAAACATGAAGTTTTGCTTTAATTTGTTTTACTTTATTTTTTCCATCTTACACATGTATGGATTTGTGTTAGTTTTTGCATAAAATTATTTTTTTTCCCAAATGTGAGGTAAATCTTAGATTCCAGAAGAAACTAACTTTCCCTTCTGGCATATTGTTACCTACCCTACCTTGATGCGGGGTAGTGAAAAGTATTCGAGGGAGTCAGGGCTGTATTCACTTCCTACTTTGAGCTGTGTGATCATGAGAAGATTATCATTAGCTCCAATAATAAAAAATAGCAACATTATATAATGTAAATAAATCACCTACCACATTGACTTTTTAATCCCTTTCATTTTATTATGTGGAAGTAGTGGTAAAAGCCCTGAGTAAAATAAGAGTCAATTAAATCCATTAGAAAACCTGAGGAAAATAAGGAAAGAGCAAAGGATGAAACAAACACTGCAAACCTAATAAACAAAAAATGTAACATGAAAGCCATTGCTTCTGGTATAAAAATGCTTGCATGTAAGCTTCCCAAGTATTAGTACAGGTTATGAAAGTTATAAATTATAATTCTTAGATTAGATAATGGTTTACAGAAATGGCCCAATAGTCATACCAGTTAGAATATAATCCACATGAGGCCAGTGGACTTTGGCTGTTTTATTCATGGATGCTTGTTTAGCTCATAGGCATTCAATAAACATGCCATAAATTTATTAAAGGATTCAAGAGATACACACTTTTGGTACAGGGTTTCAGCACATTTAATTTCAGTATTTCAGTAGAAACAAGTCATGGCAATTGTGATTCTGAATATGATCCAATTTTGCAAATAAATTGGAGCTGGTAAGACAGTAGTGAGTCTTACCATTGTCAGGTAAACAGATAGTTCAACTCCTGACTTTAGATCTGATATTTTCCAAGGAAAAATGTTTTCAAATAAAAGGTGATGAGAACTTAGATTTCATGGGTTAAATGAAATTTACAGAGGTATTTTTGTCTATTTGTCACAGCATTTTAAAATTAAGAGATGTATAAAAATATTAATTTGTCACTTTCCTTGAATAATAGGATAAATGGCAATGGCAGTCTAACTTTTTCATATAGTGACAATTTGCTTATCCTGAGTACCTATGGCCAGCTATAAACAAAGTGTGCATTCTCCAATTGCAATACAGTCCTCGCTATCATCCAGTGCCCGCTTATGCAGTTTTACGCAGTGGATTTCACTCCTTATGTTACTCTTTTGGCCTCTTGAGGCATTTGATTTGCAACTTTTCCTTTAACCTTTGATATTTAGGTCTCTTTAAAAGAACAACAAGCTTAGGCCAGACATTTATACTGTCTTTGTCTGTGTTACCTCAAAAGTAGAGCCTGAGACAAGGACTTGGGAATTGCTAATTTATTTGGAAGATAAAACTAGGAAGCTAATGTAAGAAATAGAGAAAAGTGAGACAGAGAGGAAAAACAAGTCAATAAAGGGTACATTAATGAGTGGGTTACTAATGTGGACAATTTGGGCTCAGTCTCACTGGGTGGATCATACCTTTGAATTGTCAGACCTAAAAGAATACGGAGGCTGGGACATTTCTCAGTGGATTCCCATCTCCAGTTGGTTGGGGGTTGAGTCAGGGGATATCACTCTGCTGCACTTCTGAGTTGAGCCTAGGTATGCCTTAGCCTGCTTGCTTCCTTGTAGGAGAGTGTTCTCAGGCACAGGAGTGGTCAGTGAGTAGGGAACTTTCCACAGCCGCAGGTAAACTCAGCTGGGGTCTGGAGTTATGGCCCTCTGACAACTGTTCATGTCATGGAATTGCAAATCATCAATTTTTTAAAGCTTTGCATGGGCAAAAAGAATTATTTCTACCTTCTAATTTAAAATTTATTTTTTCGATTATTGTAAATCTTCTTGAATTGGAATGTAGGGTGAATAATGCCATTAAGGGAATGTTAACTAATTAATTAATTTATTTATTGAGGCAGAGTCTCACTCTGTTGCCCAGGCTGGAGTGCTGTGGTGTGATCTTGGCTCACGGCAATCTCCGCCTCCTGGGTTCAAATGATTCTTGCTCCTCAGCCTTCCTGACCTCAAGTGATCCACCCACCTAGGCCTCCCAAAGTGCTGGGATTACAGTTATGAGCCACTGTGCCCAGCCTGGGAACATTAGTTTACATAACTGCAATTCTGGAACATTCCTTAGGCTCTGATAATATACAAACTTTATGCCAATCTTCCATTGTACCAAAGCAAAAGCTGTACTCAAAAGCCCATTGAATAGATCAATTAATTTCTTCCATATATATGGATAGCGATAGAATCTCTAATAGTTAGAACTAACTCAGTTACAAAAGTGAAGGTCCTGGAATAGGAAAAATCTGAAGAACATGCCAAGCTTTCATTTCACTGGCAACCTTTCTATGACTCTAGAAATTCTGATGTATGAACAAGACAAGAAATCTAGAAAGTTTTTATACTGTAAAATATTTGCAAAGAACTTTAATTTTTCCCTCTAAACACCTAGTAATTTACACATAAACTAGTTTACATTCATTAGCGTTTGTCAGTACACTTTTCTTCGAAGCTTCAAGCTGGAATATCAATCCAAATGCAAAAGTAGGACTCTGACCCAGCTTGCAAGGGAGCCTTCATTAGCAACTCTGTTCAGTTATTGCTCCCGCTGAAGCTGAACTTGTGAAATGAATGTACCAGAAAATGTGGAGCAGACATAACATAAACAATTTAACTTTAGAGGAGCACTCTAACCCTCTCATTTGCAGCCATCTATATTATTTTCTTATACCTACAGACAAAAGAAAGTGCCTTAATTGTCCTGAGAATGGGAGAATACACATTATATTGCAAATTTCCCAATACTTAAACCCAGAATTAAATAAATCACCTGGAAAAATAAATTGAGAGAGCTGTCTTCAGTGAAGTAGGTGTCATTACAACAGATGCTTTTACTTTTTCATTTTTTCCCTGTTAGAATGACATCAATAAAAAGCTATGAACCAAACAATAAAATAAATCTTTCTGTCTCTCTCTCACCAATTTATCTATATTAGAATCAAAGGTAAGAACATATATGTACTGGGTTCTAGCAATCCAAATGCAGTGAGGATTAAACTATCCAAACATTTTAAGGATTAAGTGAGATGATATTTATTTTAAAGAGCATCAGTTTGTAGTCTGCTTGCCTAGAGCAGCAGTTCTGAACAGGAGATCCTATTTTAATATCTCCCTATCATAGTTTCCAATTGCTACTGTAACAAATTACCACTAATTTTATAGCTTAAATAATACAAATTTATTATTTTATAGCATTTCTGGTCAGAAGTCCAAAATGGGTATCATTGAGTTAAAATCAAAGTGTTGACAAGGCAGCATTTCTTTTTTAGGTTCTAGGGGAAAATCTGATTATCATTTGCAGCTTCTAAAGGCCTACTGCATTCCTTGGTTTGTGGTCTCTTTCACCATCTTCAAAGCCAGCAGTGTAGCATCTTCAAATCTCTCTCTGACACTGAGCTCCCCTTCTGCTTCCCTCTTTCACTTTAAAGGATCCTTGGCATTACAGTAGGCCCACCTGGATAATCCAGGATAATCTCTTTATTTTGAAGTCACATGATTTGCATCCTTAATCCATTGCAACGTAAATTACCTATTGCCGTGTACGATGGCATATTCACAGATTCTGAAGATTGGGATGTGGACATCTTTTGGGGTCCATTATTCTGCCTACCACCTTTCAGCATTGCTTGGAGAATCAAAGATAGCTGTCCATGACTCTCCACCCCACTAGCATGCAGATCCTAAACTGGCCCAAAGATTGCCAGTGTGAGTTACAGTGTGCCATAGTGGTTATTGAATCAGCTGAAAAGTTAGAAATGTTTGGCTGTTGCATCAGGAAAGTGGCACGAGGTAAAAAGGACATCAGGATGAAGTGTAAGTTTCTTCGGCCAAAGTTTATAAAGAATAATAAAAATATTTCTTTTATAATGCTGACATAAATTTATTATGCTTTCCCCAGTATAGGTGGTTTATGTTTTTTCTTTTTATATCTGAAACAAGTAATATATTTTATTGCAACTCAGAAGTTTTTTTTGGCAGCTGTCAGTTATTCATTCAGAAATGATTGGATATGTAATATGAGGTTGCCTGAGGGGAATAATAGTGAATAGGACCCAGGGCTGGCTTTCAAGTGACTCACCAGTTCAATAAAAGAATAAAACAAGTGATCATTTAAAATACAGAATAAGAAGAACTTTAGTATGGGTATCTGGAGGTCTTAAGGGAGTGCAAAAGAGACTCACTAGAAAGAGTCAACATAATCTCTGCTGGGTCACGGTGGTTCCAGATATTCTTCCAAAGAAAGTGAACCAGTCTTTGAGGAAGGGGTTGTGGCAGTGAGTATAAAACTTGTGAAAGTGCACAATCATGAAAGAACATGAGTGAAATGCAAGTGAAACAGCATCACTGTAGCTAAGTACATGGGGATAAAAGGGGAGCGGGCACAGGAAAGGTTGACAAAGTCCAGCTCATGCACGTCCTTGCTTACTTGAGGACGCTGGACTTTTATCATATAAAAAATGGTGATCTGATAAGGGAGATTATCTATTTGTAAAAAAATACAATTGGCATCGTAAAAGAAGAATGATAGTAGGGATAAAGAAGACTTTATGCTGCTGATAGAACTATTATGACTATGACTATGACTACTGTCACTAAAGGTATGACTTGAATGCTTGCCAGTAGAAAATAATTTTGAAAATTATATCCATTTAATCCTCACAACAACTCTCAAACAGGTGCTATACTTATCCTTATTTGAACAGATGAGGAAACTATAGTTGAGAGAGATTTAGTAACTTTCCCTGGACACACATTCTGTAAAAATGAGCAGCTGGGGTACAGGTTTACACCGCTGTCCCCAGGACCCTCTTACAGCCCCCACAGGCTGACTTACCTTGAAGTCCTCAAGCTGAAGCTACCAGTTCCCTCATTTGCATAGGTCCTTTCCCAAACTTGATGAATTCAAGTAGGGAGCAAGAACCCAGTCAGTCACATGGCAGAGTCACAGACTGCTGCCCCACTATGGGGGCCACCATATCCACCAGGACCATATCCACCAGACAATATCCACCATATCCACCAGCCAGTGTATCCACCAGACAATACTCTGAATAGCCTAGATAAGCATCTCCAGCAGTCTTGACTCCAAGAAGGAAGATCGCAAAGAGATGGTACTATAACCCGTGCTTACTGGGCATTTTGACCCCAGCCACCTATTCTCCTGGCCCTGTGAAAACCTGAATGAGCTGGACCACGACCAGCAAGGTCAAAGGTCCAGAATTCTCATAGGCACCACCTGGGCAAGACACTGTAAAGGAATTACTGTTGTGACATTACCAACAGAAATTAGGAAGCCAAAATAAATTTCTAAACTATCAATTTAAAATCTTTTTAGCTATTCTAGAGAAAAGATTGAGTTATATTTATATCTTCTCGGTAGAAGAATATTATAAAATTGTTGTCTACAAAGAAAGGATCAAAGGGGATGCAGCCAAAAATACAGGAAAAAATATGGAAATGGGTCAGGCATTAGTTTTCTTTCTAAATATCTATTTTGCCTTGTAATTTTATATTCCTTTTCTTAGTGAGATCTCACTAAATGTGGAAGCTTCAGGACCCACAAAAATTGGATCCACCCCTGCCTACAGCTATAATTTATGCAGGAAACGATGAAGGTCTGAACAAAGGCCTCCACCAATGGAGGTGGTGAAAAGGAATGGACTTGACAAATATTAGGGTGATAGGTAGAGTGGATGGGACTCATAGGAATGGCAATCTAGAAGAACAAGTGGTTGAGGATTTTCCTGGGATTCTAACTCAAAAAACTAGGTAGGTACTGACTGGTGAAATTCACTGGGATTTTTACACAGGTGGTAGAACAGGTTAATGTTGGGAGGTGAGCTGGATTTCATTTGGAAGATTTTAATTTAATATGCCTGTGAGATATTTAAGTAAAGCTGTAGGAATAGCCAGTAAAATTATCAGCTGAGTTCAGAAAAGGTTGGATAGGAGATATAAATTTGGAAGTCCTAGGCATATAGGTATATTCAAATCCATGGATAAGGAAATGTATATATAATTTTGAAAAAAGAGAGAGGGTTGAAAAAAGCATTATTAAACTGATAGGTCAATGAGCCAGGGCTAAAATCTGAAGTATTCAATAGCCTACATCAGTGGTCCCCAACCTTTTTAGCACCAGGGACAGCTTTTGTGGAAGACAATTTTTTTCCATGAATGGGGCGTGGGGGAGGGTAGGGTGGGAGCAGTGTGTAGTTTCTGAATGAAACTATTCTGCCTCAGATCATCAGACATTAGATTCTCATAAGGAATGTGCAACCTACATCCCTCCCATGTGCAGTCCACAATAGGGTTTGCACTCCTGTGAGAATCTAATGCCACCACCGATCTGACAGGAGGTGGAGCTCAGGCAGTAATGCTTGCTTGCCCGCTGCTCACCTCCTGCTGTTCAGCTTGGATCCTAATAGGCCGTGGACTGATACCGATCCATGGCCCCAGTGTTGGGGACCCCTGGCCTACATAACAATATAAATGAGCTTATGAATCAAAAGTGTTTTTATTTTTTTAATTCTCAAAAGAAAATTATCTATTCATCTATCCTTCTATCCATTGATCTATCTGTTTCTCGAATGATATACATTTTATCATTTGAGTGCAAGTAATCCATCAAATCAGTGTAATGATTTTAAAATTACTTGTTACAATACAGAAGTTGCTGATGTGATCTTTTATTTGATGTGGTTATTGCCAGATGAGTACCACTTGCCTCTGAGCTGTGTTTTGACATTAAGAAACATCACCAACAACTTCTCTATTAAATTGATAGTCATTAGGTTATTCCGAGTTTCAATAATGTCCTTTTAACATCAGTGATATTGTTCATGGTCTTGAATCTTCTTGTGGCAATTGCTGTATTAGTAACAATTGAATCAATTTTTTCTACTCATACTATGAGATGAGAATTTTATTGTTTAATATTTCTATTACAAGTTAAGTAATAAATATAGTTTATTATCATGTTACATTTAACCTAATCTTTCAGGCCAGGTGAAAGATGGGTGTATCATGGTGATTATGAAAAGAAGATCTGTTGTTGCTTTCCTGGGCTCCATTACTGACTCTGTCAGAGAAGGGTTTTTCTTTTTTTAGTTTTAATTTTTTAATTGACCAAGAATAATTGTACATATTCACGGGGTACATAGTGATGTTTTGATACATATAATGTATAGTGATCAGATCAGTGTAATTAGCATATCCATCATCTCAAATATTTATTTGTGTAGGAAATATTTAATATCCTCTTTTGAGCTATCTGAATGTACATAACATATCATTGTTAGCTACAGTCATCCTACAGTGGTATAGAACACTGGAACTTATTCCCTTTATCTAGCTGTAATTTTGTATCCTTTAACAAATCTCTCTCCCTATCTCTCCCTTCCCAGCATCTAGTATCCTCTGTTCTGCTTTTTACTTCTATGAGATTAACTAGAAGTTCTAAATGATATCTGTGGACCTCAATTTTCTAATGTGTGAAATGCAAATGGTGTTGATAATTATAGAACTCGAGTGAGTTCATTTATGTGTAGAATCATGCCTGGAACAAAGCAAGCACTATATAAACAGCGGCTTCTACTTTTATTACTAAAATTAACATTGTCAATGCCTGTGATGAGTGAGGTTTTGGTGGGTTTCAACAAACTTATCCACTGAAGTGGAGGGGTAATTCGTCAGGATAGTGCAATATAGGATACCTATGAGGGGCCACCCCTGATTCCATACTGCTCCACTGGCCTTCTCTATCCACTGCAGCCTCATTTTTGTAGCTCAATGGCCCTGCTTATGCCACAGTGGCCTCTCCTTACTGCCTGCCCTCCTACTTTTCCAGCCTCTCCTCTGTTTCCGCACAGCCTAAAGTCCATGAAGTCCATGGATTCTGCAGTTTCTACCAGAGCCCTTGAGAGGGCAGCTATGGAGAAATGCTGGCTGGCAGGGTGAAGCCTGCTGATGCCCTTGCTGGTGTCTGACCAGGGGCAAATAAGAAAGACACCAGTGTGTGGGAGCCATGGAGGTGTAATGGGCTACAGACAGGGCCTTCCAGGCCTGGGTGTGTGGTATAGCAGGAACAAGGGGAGCTTTCTGGATCCCTGCTGGGTGGGTTAGTGGGAGGAAAGACTGGCAAAAGCAATACCAATGATGTGGGGTTTTGGGATCTGACAGGCCTGAGCACCAATCAACTATTATAGGTCCTGGTGTTTTCCAAAGAGAGGTGAGTCTAAGGAATGTCAGAGGTAAGATGTGTACTCATTGCAGATTTTGAGTGTTGACAATGAAATTTGGATAAAACTAATTTGGGTTTGAAGGATGATGGGTGGGTGGAGGGAGAAGCACAGAGAAGAACATGAATACAAATTTAATGGAGACTTCAAGAAAGGCATGCCTTTGGACAGTGGCCATGGATTCTGGTGATGTGTCTCATGATGACATTATATTATTTTAATTCTCAAAACGCTATGAAGTTGTACAACTGTAGAATTCTCTTGGTGGTCTAATAACATTTGCTCAGATTTAGAGATTATAGGAGGTTATTCTGACATATATGCCTATGTCCAAATAATTTTGTGAGGGAATTAGTTTAGGGAGAGTCTAATGCTACATACATAACCTGAACATACAATGACAAGTTATTTTGAACCTGAAGTTGACTACTAGTTTTCTAACAGATAAACACCAACCATTTGTCAACTGGTTTTACAGAACAGAATAAGATCTCTGCACTATGATTTTTATTGTTCTGCTATACCACACACCCAGGCCTGGCATATTAACGTCTACATGCCAGAACTGCTCTAAATTATTTGATGTATTAATTTATTTAATTTTCAATACATATTTCAACTTCACAGTTGAGAAAACTGAGGCTCAGGGATCTTAAATGACTTGCCTGAGGTCACACAGCAAATGAGCAGCAGATCCAAGAGTTGTACTCAGGTCTGGCACCAGAGCCCTCATGCTGAAACATGTCAGTATGCTGCCCTCAACTGCGAAGCTGAGAAGGCATTGGGAGATGCACCATGGGGTGGTCTTCGACCTTTTCACACAATGTTGAAAGAAACTTTTGTGAGACTGTAAAGTCCCATCTTTTTTTGAGTTGAGTGGCAAAAAAGATGTAGAAGCACTATGTGCTACTTGAAGGTGGAAGATCTTAAAAATGCAGCTACAGTAGAAAAAATATACACACTAGGCAATCTTCTTTTTTTTTGAGACAGTCTCACTCTGTCACTCAGGCTGGAGTGCAGTGGTATGATCTCGGCTCACTGCAACCTCTGCCTCCCAAGTTCAAACGATTCTTGTGCTTCAGCCTCTTGAGTAGCTGGGACTATAGGCACGTGCCACCACACCTGGCTGATTTTTTGTATTTTTAGTAGAGACAGGGTTTCACCATGTTGGCCAGGCTGGTCTCAAACTCCTGACCTTGTGATCCGCCCGCCTCAGCCTCTCAAAGTGCTGGGATTAAAGGTGTGAGCCACCGCGCCTGGCCAACACTGGGCAGTCTTTCAGCTCAAACATGGTTTCTAATTTTTCAACCAATATATTATCAAGTCCTTGGTAATTTAAGGATTATTATTACCAATGCTATTTTAAACAGAAATGTTTTTCTGAGATCAACTGACTTCAAGGAATGAATGTTTGGATACAAACATGGAGTAAAAGAGAGAGAGCTTTTTGGACCTGCTAGTGACTCTGCCACCAGTTGTAATTTGTTGGAAAGATTTAATACTCTATTATAAATTTTAACATATTATTTTATATGTATTTTTAATACTTAATTTTTTAAAAAACTTAGCATCAACATTTTACAATTAGTGTTTTCTAGTTAGTTTCATGAGCTTCAGAGAGTTTATGAAGTCACTTACATTCACAGAATATAATCTAATCAAACTCCCTGGAAATGTAGAATGGGCAGATATTGCTTTCAGAGTTTTCAAGCCAAAATACCTGGGAATTTTTTTTTCTTCGTTTTTTTCTCTTTCAGAATGTAAAATTAATTTTCTAATTTGGGGGGTTTGTGTTCTTTCTCCTTCCCTCTCTTACTTGCTTCCTTGCCTCTTTCTTGTACTTTCTTCTTCTCTTGTTCCTTGTTTAGCTAATAATTTTAAGTATAAGCATTATCCAAATCATTCATCTGTAAATTCCCTTTTTTATGAGATGAGTCAGTGAAGAATTTAGGACTTGTTTTCTGTTTCCCTGCTCCCATTCGCCTTCTCTTATTATGAATTTCCTTAATTTGATTTCTTTCCTCATGTAACGTTTTAGCTTTTCAAAAAGTCACTTGCAGATTTACTTTCTCTAAAGGCCTTTTCAAATTTATTCACCAAATCATCTTTTCCTCCTTTGAATATGTCGTATCATATTTTACTTACCTTCATTCTTCCCTTATCTGATTGTGTAATATGGTCATCTCTTTACTTAATTCTTCTAAAAGATTCAAAGGTGTTTAGAGAAGAAATTGTTTCCTTAAACATCTTTTAATTGCTGCAGCCCCTTTGCATAATATGTTTAACCTAGTCAATGCCCAAGAGATATTTGTTGAAGTCTGTTACACAAAATAAAATAAGAAATTGGTTTCATCCAGAAAATTCAACTTGAGTTCCCACAGTTACATCATTCAGGTTGTTGGCTTACTTGGAATCTAAAATTGCTGGAATAATATGCACAGCAGCAACTTGGGGCCCAAAGCACCACAAATTGGAATAATTTGGTTCTTAATTGCCTATAATTCAGTCCCTAATTACTCCCTGACAAAAGGTAGGGTGTTTGGCCTCATATCCCTAGTGGATATATTCAGTGGGGTAGATGGATTGTTGAGCTGCTGGAGGAGTTCATTTAAGAGGCAAAATCTGTCCAAAATGGCAGTAAGAAATGACACTGAACTGAGTGGTTAAAATTTTTATTTCAAAAAGCAGGATATTGTATATATCATTTCTGAGAAAATAATTAAGGTACTATAATTAAATGAGTTCCATGTTTTTAAACACAATAAGGTTATACAGAATCTCTCAAATGTGAGTTTACTCAAACTTTATTTAAATATAGCAGAATTTAATTGGGAGTTTTAAGTGGTGATTTCTGCCTCTCACAAAATAAAAGCTCTTTTACAGGGTTTTATTTATTTATTTTCTTAAAGTTTACAGCTTTAATATATGTTACAAGGGTTTAATCTTTTAATAGAGATATTATTCAGTTATTTGAAAAATAACGGAGAATGAGATTCAATATTATTCAATTATTATTTAATTATTCAGTACTGAATAATCCTTTGGGGGTTATACGTGCCGTGAAAATGAAAAGAACATTTTCCTTTTTTTTTTTTTTTTTTGAGACAGAGTCTGGCTCTGTCACCCAGGCTGGGGTGCAGTGGTGCGATCTCGGCTCACTGCAACCACAGCCTCCCGAGTTCAAGCGATTCTTCTGCCTCAGCCTCCCGAGTAGCTGGGATTACAGGCATGCGCCACCATGCCTGGCTAATTTTTGTATTTTTAGTAGAGACGGGGTTTCACCATATTGGCCAGGCTGGTCTCGAACTCCTGACCTTGTGATCCACCTGCCTCGGTCTCCCAAAGTGCTGGGATTACAGGCGTGAGCCATTGCGCCTGGCCACATTTTCCTTTTTATAACCAATGAACAACAAACTGACGTTGACACAAAAAGGAAAAGAATGATCTCAAAATCTTGTCTCATTCAAGGAGAATACAGTGTGAGATTCAAGGAGAATACAGTGTGAGATTCAAAACATACTCTTCCCTGAAAAATTGCAACTACTTCCCATACGCCTAAAAAACGAAAACAAAATAAAATGTGGAAACACGTATGTGATTCATTAGCCCTCACTGGATTTAAATTTCTGTCTGCAGTAGACTACGCTAAACATCTGAGCCTTTTGTTTTATTCTGGCTATGATCACATGAACCTGTTTTAAATAAAATAAAAACTTTTAAAATGTTAATTTTTAAACTTCCTACAAGATATCTCCTTCCACCACAATAAATTGACCAGCATTTTCACATGAAATACATGGTGTACACATGGAAGTGGAAAAAATAAATTTATGTCTTTAAACTTTCCGGTTCTATGTAGATACCTCCCTTCCTATTTCTTAGAAGCATGGACATCAAGGTTTACTCTGAAATCTCTCTCTGGAATCTCATCAACTCAGTGCCTAGCAATGTTTAGCAGAGTGCATGTCTCTTTTCCCTCTTTGTTTCTGACTGCTGTTAAGTCCAGCATTAATTTACATTTAAGAGTTTCATCCACTTAAAACTTTATGTCTCCTATATTAAAAGAGGGCGACTCAATAGCTGAAAATTTATCCGCACACATAGAAGAGAAGTTTCCATCTTGTAAAGCTAACATTCATCATTCAATATTTTAATATACTATAGAATTTTCCTTAAACTATATATTTTTCATATGAAGCTGTCATAAAACTGAGGAGAATATCTTCTCTGATTTCAAACCCATCAAGTTACGTTTTTAAAAACTACTTTCCAAACCCCAGGGGCAGTATACTTGAAGGGGCAAGTACATCAGTGTATTTAGAAAATGAGTTGAGAAAAGTTAAATTGGATTCATATTTGAACATTTATTATGGGTACCAAAGAATCCATCTGACTGAAAATGTAACCACTATTAGCACTAATTGTAGTTATACAGCTACATTGAAGTGAAGCTGCATCCCATTATTTCAATTATTGAAATCTTATAATCAAGTTGTTTAATTTGTCTCATCCCACTGTCTATCCAACAGCTTTCTACTGCACAGATTGTTAAGAATGATTCACAAACTGTTGCTGCCTTCAAACTATATACTATAAAAGGTAGCCAAGACGTAATTGTATGTTGTAGCGAGCATAAAATAATTTGTGGCTTCAAAATATGTTTTTGACACAAAGCCTGCCTGCCCATTGTAGAAAATTTTGTCATTTCATGTGAAAATATTTATTACCTGTAACCATAGATACAAAAAATCAATGTGTGTGTTATGTAACATTATGTCAGTAATGTACTTGTTACTGTTTTGAGATTTCTTTTGGTCTAGATTACTGTTCTGCCAAACAACTTTTTAATTTTTTATTATACCAGGGCAAGTGATTGCTGTACTAAATTTGCAATTGTAATCATAATTTTCCTGGGAATGCTAAATTATGTCTTAATTTTATTCAAAAGCTTTTATTTTTAAAGTAATTAAGCTTATTGTTGATTGATATTTACCGTCCAATGTTCCAGGAACACTAAAAGAATACACTTTGTACGTAATCTTCCATTATAGCACATTGCTTGAGAGCAGCTATTTGATATAACAGCATTCAGTTGAGTTTTCAAACCAAAGAACTAAAATTATAGCAATTTCACTTGAAATCCATAAATCCATGCACAGGATTGTATTCAACAGAATCACTAAATGCTATTTGTTATTCAAAGATGAATGAATCAATAACAAAATAGAACTGATAAATCATTAGCACTTTAATGCAGAGTGAAGAGAAACTAATAAATCATGCAGTTCAAGCACTCATTTTCCTTATGGCATGTTTGAAAACATAAAACATGCAATGATGAGATGCAGGTCAATATGAATGAACAATATTACAAGACTGCTCAGAAGCATTTCATTTTACATCATAGGCTTAATGAAACACTAAAAGAAAAGTACTGTTCCATGATTTCTTTAAACAATCAGAGACTCCAACTATGCCATGAACACCTTCAACAGTGATCTAGGCTGTTGTTTCCAAATAAACATTTGAAATGTCATAAAGATGGGAGTGGAGTAGGTGAGGAGGAGGGAGCTAATTGCATGCATGATTCGCTTCCAAGAGCTCAGTATTATTACAGGTACCCATTTATACTAGAAAGAAACTGATACAATCATTTACTTCCTTCAAGTGTACTTAACTGATCCATGAAAAATTACACCTATATTTTTAAATGACTGAAAAAAGCAAGAAATCATCTATCGAGCTTTGATTGTGTTGTCTGGCTTATTGTCTGTCTCTGAAAGGTGAGAATTTTAATCACAATTAATGGGTAACTCACTCTCTTTCCAGCATTTTAGTCATCACAATATTAATCACAGGAACCATAAATTTGCTCCACAATGCTTAATTAATTATGCATCAACCCATTTCTCTCAAGCATCTTTTTCTGAATCTTTGGTGGGAAACACATTGATTAGGCACATAGTTTAAAACATCTATTTCGTTATTGGTGTGGTTATGAATTCTCTCCTAGATTCTCATGCAGAAAGGAACAAGGCTTGCCATATTACCACACTTGACTGTCAAGTAACATGTTTTCACTTATTTCTGGAATTAAAAAGAAAACTAAGCAAAATAAAAACACGTTCTATTTTTCAGCATGAGAAAACCTTATTTCCACTCAGAAGAGTTAAGATGTTGAAGAAAAACTATGTATATATAGCAAGGTATTGTAGTCAACTATTTAATAAAATCTTTGAATTAAAAGTTTCTCCTGAAGTCATAGGTCATTGATACGCTGATTCTAAAAGGGAAACATATAGCAATCTGCAATTATGATCATTGTAGCATTACTGATTAGTGCTTCGTAATAATTGGAATCACACTGAGAATCACATTTCCCATGGTATTTCCTTTTTCACGTTTCACAGGTTTTTCTCATAGGTTAGTAACTGGAAATTGGGGAAGAGATGGGTGGGAGATGTAAAAATCTATGGTAATGCATGCAACAAAAATATGCAGTATCACTTCAGGTAAACTTCCGCTTTCTTCATGCAAAGATGCCTATAAAAACTGAGACAATAAATTTTCTAATAGCTGAATTTTACATTAGCTTAGTAACAAAAACTGTTAAACCACTTCCATGATTTTGCATGAGCAGGAGACTTGAAATTGTTCAAAGATTTCCAGCATATGTGTTCCATGGCCCAATTATGCTAATTCAATTTCTAAGAATGAAACAATACAGGATTATTCCTTGCTTCGGTTTCTTGTCCTTTTGACGAGGGAGCAGAATAAACCGGTTTTTGGAGGAGGGCCCATCAGCATTGGGGCTTGGTTCTTGTGTGTAATTTTTATCTAGAAAAAAAGAGAGAGAAAGAGAGAGAGAGAGAGAGTAGAGTAATCTCCAGATACAATACCAATTTGTGAGACTCTCTGTTAAGGTTAATAATATTTCATGAGTGACTGAAACACTGCAAGTGTAAAATGTAATTTCAGAGTTTCTATTATTTCAAAAATATTTTTAAGGGAGATAGGGATATGTACTTAAATAATATCCCAATGCTCAGGATAATAATTTTAAAAATTATCTGAAGTCGCATTTTAAATAGTATGTTACCTCTAACCTCACTTGTAGTAATATTCCAGAACTGCTTGCTTAGGTTACATGATTACCCAGTATTATTTCTTGACCATTAGTTACGTATTATTTATTGAAGTCGGGAAAGAATGCACCATTATAGTTTCCAGAGTCCTAGTTATAGCTCAATATCAAGATGTACTTGGTATCAAGGCAAGCCTTATTTATCTTGCTAATCAGATTGTTTCTCTCTTTCAACATGAACTGCAAGGCTTAATTTCAAAACAGTCATTAAAAATGAAAGTTAAATTTAACATGCATAAAAGGTCAGAAATGATGAACTAGCTTTCTAATTTGTTAATTAATTGGTAATATAATAGAATCAAATATTGAAAAGCCTGCTTAAAACACTTTGAGAGACTGTTCTAAAGCTACTCGTTTTGATTTCTTTGATATAAAACTACGAATCACCTTAAATGAGACAACCTTAAAGTAGATTACGTCTGCAATTTTCTCTAATTCAACTCTAAATTAGAGAAGACATTTTATGAATATATGCTATGCTCAAAGCTAATTGAAAGCAATTATCAAAGTGGCATTTTGTCTGTGACTTTAAGATACATTGTAAGATAATAAATGATTCTCATTATGTAATAAAAAGGTCACATCTTGCCTTTGGGCTAGTGACGCTAAGAGTTTTTCAAAAGCAATCTGAGACATTTTCTTTAGCAAACTGCGACTAATACAAGAACCATCACTTATTAAATATCAGTTGTCACCTGCACAGCATTCGCATCAGAGATGAGTATTTCTTTCAAAAAGAAACACCACCTCATTAAAAGCTGCAAAAAATATGTCTCTTAAAGTGCATACCTGACATTTTCAAGTTAAAATGAATATCCTTCACTTGTCATTCACTAATAGCAATGAAACAAAAAAATGTATATCACGTGGACAGGATCATTAAAATCTGCAGTGGGGCTTTTGGGAAATGGAAATTTACTTCACAGTCTAGAAAGACAGAAGTATGTGAAAAACCTTGAAAGAATGAACAACTTTATTTAAGTCTGCTGGAATCAGGTTATTCTGGAAGGATTCAGTGTTCTCTTTCCTGCAAAAATAAATTGCACCTGTAAAAGGCCACTAAGGCTAACCCAGCCTCAAACTCTATGGATATCTGACTTCATCTTATTTTTGTTACCTTATGAACTAGGGAATTGATAGTTACATAGTTAGGACACCAGAATGCACTTAACTATGTAGACTGAAAATGATCTATACCAGATTTTCTCTCAATAAGTCAGCATTAGATTATACTGTACCTTATGTCATTGAGTTTTAAACTCCTCCGAAATTCTAGCTGTAGACAGGATCTAATACTGCATCATTCGTCATTTATTCATTTCACAAAGTTTGTTCAGCCCCTACTATGCTTCAGACACTGTATCAGGAACTTTGAATAAATAGACAATATACAAGCTCTGCCCCCAAGAAATTGTAGTCTAGCAAGAAAGATAAATTGAACAAGCACATTGAATAGTGTTACAGATGCTGAAATGCGAGGCTAAGCAGAAAGGCACTATTTTTTAACATTGAAAATGAAAATGAATCATTTTATGCACAAATGTCATTTTTAAATGAGTACTGGGAAAGCAGTTATCACGTATTACTTACATGATAACCTTAGATTCAAATAGAACATTAAGAGCTAAAGTAAGAAAGTTGAGATTTCTGGTTCATAATTTCTGGACTAAATGCTTTACAGGGTATAATAGTATTAGGGCATTTTGGGAAATTAGATCATTATTTCCAAATAGTTGTTAAGACTATGAAAGAAACATATCTTCCTAGCCATTTATATATATGTGTTAGTATCAATTTATGACAAAGTATAGCCAAAATGTCACATAATTATTATCTATAAGACTTAGCTTCTTCTCTGTGTTTTTTTTTGGGGGGGCATATAAATTTTGTTTGATTATGACTATTCTTACATTAAAAACTTTTTTTAAAAAAAAGAAATTACATGATTTTATGCCTTTGAAAAAATAGCACAGTATCTCATTCAGTGCTCTTGACACAATGGGACCTTTAATCTATGTGACTAATTAAAACACAAGTTCTAGTTTTCAGTCACTAATCAGAATAATGGCCAGTACTATTTTAAAAATTATATGTAACCTGTCTTCTTGCTTGTTTAATCATTTCTATAGTCAAAGTACACAACTGTTTCTTTAATCTAACTTTATTTCTGCAAAAAATGAAATCCACATCCTTTTTGTCTGTTGTTTATGGAAACGAGAACCAATTGGCTGTATTTTCTTCTTTGTTAGGGGAGACCACATGGAGGAAACTAGCATTCAATAAATGCCTATTATGAATCCTGGCTCTTCACATGCCTTATTTCATTGGATATTTACATGTCTTGGTATATTTGGGCAGAAGCAAAATCCTATGAGAATAATTCGAAGCCACATGGATTGTCGGTGTCACAGTTACAGAAATTCCAGGTGTAGGCTCTAGGAAGCTGCAGAGACTCAAGTGAACCCTCAGACTCAGGTTGCTCATGTGGGAAAATCCTGGTTACGGGGGGTTAACAGGGCCTGTAATTATGACTCTGATGCCTGTTTTGTATACATTGAACATTCTTGTTTTTTTATTATTCTTAATTTTCTATCCACTAGAGAAATAACAATGAGTAAAAATTTTATCCCCAAAGACTAGAATATATCAAGTTTCAGCAATCTGAGGACATGAACCAAATGGCCTTTGAGTGTCTCCTTCTATTAGGAGTCAGGTAATTACTTCTCAGTTATTCTTTGATACATCAAATATTTTGGGAGCACTGGCTGTGAACAAGGCATTTTGCAACATGATTTTGGTTGTTTAGTTTCTAAGAGACTCTGACGTTATTATTTGAAAGAGGATACTGGGCACTCATAAACAGTGGTGATGGGGTTCCTAGAAACTGGAATGGTTCCATGAAGGTAGAAGAGCATTGCTTACAACATGCAAAGTAAATTCTATCAGATACAGAATGGTGTCCTCCTATAAAACTCTTCCTTCTCCTTATCATGTACCCTTCTAGAAAAGCAATGGTGGCAAAGAAAGGCTCTTCCACTGCCCATGACTATTTCTACTTCTGTCTTCCTATTTCAAATTAAGACTGGCCACTTACAAAACTATAAATATGAAAAATGTGGGTTCAGTTTCACTTTTGTAATTATTCAATATGAAATAAGGATGCACATATAGAAACCAGTAACAGAATCAAAGATTACAAAGCATAGTCTTCATCTTCTTATTTCTATTACATTTCTAAGGTTGAATAGTTTGATAGTTATGATAGTTCCACCTCATAGTTGTAATGTTAAGAATAACAGCCAGAATAAAAAATAATATTGATCTGGCTCTTACTGTGTGCTGAGCTTTTTGCTAAGTGTTTTACACATGTTATTCAGGTACCACCTATTTCATCCACCTCTTTGAGTTGCCCTCAAAGTCCACTCCCATAAAAAATGTTATTAGAGAAGAGTGCAAAACTGAAGTAGAATTTCATAAAAGGGATAGAAGAGGGTATTTATATCTCACAGCACAGAGCAAATAATGTTTATTCCCCAGATATTTGTGTTCTCTTCAAAGACTTTCTTCAGCCCAACTAAAATCAGAGGGAAGAGAGATGGGTCTTCCCTGATTAGTTTTCCGACAGTATTTGGTTCAGCTCGTTGGTGATTTCTTTCTTGCTTCCCTGTCTTCCAGCATCAAATATTTCCAAACCCTTTATTATGAAAAGTAGCATTTCTCTTTCTTTTGTTATCTGAACAACTGCTCAACATCCTTTCCATAAGCATTTATTGAAGCATTCTGATAAGTTTAGAACAGAGGTGGATCTACTTTCTTTCAGGAATTCTTGTACCTGCTATTGAAATTATTTTAAAAATAATTTTACTTTTATAATATCTAATTTTGGCCTCCTAACAACTCTGAGAGGTAGCTGTCAACATCCTTATTTTACACTGAAGGACAAAGAGACTTAAAAGGGTTCTGCTACCTGCATAACATCACTCAAGTGGGTAAATGCAAGAGCTGGGTTTGATAGTTGACTCTCAAATCTCCTTGGCCCTCCTTGCTAATTCCCACCTCTCCACCTTTGTGCTAGTTATTGCCCTAGAGAGCATTCTCTCTCTTTTTTGCCAATCAAATTTCTATCCCTGTCCTGCCTAGCTTAAATCACACATTATTGTAAAATTTCAAAGTGAAGGGATAAAAAGAAGATTCTAAATATCCTCAGAGAGAAAAAAATAGGTCACTTACAGAAAAATAAAAATCAGCATGGCATCAGGCTTTTCAAAAACATTAGTGCTAGAAGACAATGAAGAAACACCTTCAAACCCCAGAGGAAAAGTTAATTTTATCTGAGAACTCTATACTTAGTCAATGTATTGATTAACTGCAAGGGTAGAATGAAGACATTTTCAGTCACAAAAGTATCTAGAGAATTTGCCTCTTATATACCCTTTAAAATGTATCTGGGGTGTTCTCTAGCAAAGTAAATGAGTGAGCTAAGAAGACGAGTCAAAAAACAAAGGATTCAACTCAGATCCAGGATGACAGATTTGCAAGAGAGCTAGACAGAAACCTAAAGGGAAGGGTTGCTGGCATATAAACAAAAGGAGTGTGGATAATAGATAAATTGATATGGTAGAGTTTTGTCTTTTTTTTTTTTTTTTTAAGAAAAATGAGAACTATTATAAGGATCACTTTGCAGAGAGAAGAAAGAAATTCTAAAGCTTTACAGGAAAGAAAATGTGATTGTGGGTCAGTACTTGGTTCTGCAGTTGACAATATTTTTATAGTCTCAATGATTATATATTTTTTATTGATTTAAATAAAATTATATACTTCTCAGAAGCAGAACAGTTTAATGGCTGCCTGGGCCCACCATTTCCTATCTAGGGACTTTGAGCAAGTTACTACGATTCATTTTCCTCGTCAATACTGTAGAGCTTTTCATATAGTGTCTCATTGGCTTCTTGTAAGGACTAAATGAATCAATGTACACGAAATGCTTAGACTGTTACCTGGTACAAAAAAAGCACTCAGTACATGTTAACTCTTAGTAATAGAGGTAAATACAGTAACGTAAGAGTGTTAGAAACCACCTTTCTATAGTACTAAGCAAGTAGAGTATATCTAAAATTAATCCATAAAAAAAACAACAAAACATATTTCCAGATATGGAGTAAATAATCAGAAGAAATAGTCCAAGAATCAAAGTGGTAGCATCTGATGAGAAGATCTGTTGACACAGAAAAAAGGACACAGGATGGCTATTTTTCTTGCAAGTTGATACATTCTGCTTTTTTTTGTTACATGTGCACCTACTATTTTGGTATCAACTTCTAAATACTTTTTAAAAATCCCCCTGCAGGTGATTCTCCTGCACTCTAGTGTTTTAATTCTCCAAATGTGATCCACAGGCTAGGAACACTGACATCGTTTTTAGAAATGCAGACTCCCCGGTCCCACCCCAGATCTTCTGATTCAGATTCTGCTTTCTAACAAGAACGCCAGGTGATTCCTCTGTGCTTTTAAATTTGAGAAGCCCTAGCCTATTTGTCATTTTACTTCTCTTCCTAAGTGGCAAGACCAATAAGAATCTGTTGACTGACTGACCAACTGAATAAATGAATGAATGAAAGTCCCTTTTTCTACACCCCCAAAACACATGAAAACAAATATCCGAACTTACTCAACTTTAATTACCTTTATTGTTAATGTACTAGGTACCAGCCTACCTTATTTTAGTGTGGAGGATTGCAAGTTAAATAGATATACATATTTTTAAACCTAACTGAGGTGCTTGTAGTATAATGATGATAGAAGATACGTGACGGTAGATTGTAATATGCTTTGAGCTAGGGATATTCTCAGGGTACAATAAGATTAAAAAAATATGCCATTTAGATCACGGTGGAAGGACAGTGGCAGAATTAAAACTGAGTTTTAGTTACATCACTCTGACAGCAGAGATTAGGGGCTGGTGCCATACCAAAGGCATGGAGAGCAAATGGAAGGTTAATGTAGTAATCCAGAAAAGAAGTGAAATAGACGTTAGTCAGGGCAGTGCCAATGGGAACAGAGTGGAGGCAGATTTAAGAGATATTGAGGAGGCAGAAGTACAGGATATGATAGGTGAGTGGATGTGTGGGGCACTGGAAAAAGAGGAAGATTTTACTGCAATTTCCGTGCTTTTGGTCTTCGTAATGTGTGTAGTGATGCTTTTTATAGAAAGAGAAGCATTTTTGGTAGGGGTGAAAACCAGGAAGTTGGTGAACCCACCGTTGAGGGTGACATTCTGAAGGAGATGCTTATCTTTTGGGTCTGTGGATGTGGTGTTCAGAAGGGAGAACAGGTCTTGAGATAGATTTGGGTTTGATCATCTTATAACAATGTCAGCAATTGAGAAGAAATTACTGAAGACCAGTGGGGCAAATATGAATAGCAGATGTTAGACTTTGTAACTGGGGAATGCTGCCATTTAAGAGTGCAGCAGGAGAATACAAACAGAGAGGTAGGAGAAAAACTGAAAGAAGTGCTATCATATAAACATTTCCAATCAGTCCTCAGAGTGCCTATTAATTAGGCAGTCTTCCATTAATTAGGGTGAAAACTTCAAACTACATGAAATAAGGTGAGGCATGCCTCGGTTTGGTACAATGGTCTATATGTCCGTGATATAAGCTGTTAAATTATTTAACTTAATTCTAAATATAGAATTATTATATTAGAGAGTGATCTATTGAATGATAGTTAAGTAGTCATTCATATTGCTTCAGGGGTTGGCAAACATGTTCTGTAAAGGATTAGATAATAAATGATTTAGGCTTTGTGGTCCCTGAACTACTCAACACTGCCCTTATACAGCAAAGGCAGTTTTGGGCTATATGTAAATAAATTAATGTTGCCATGTTCCAATAAACTCTATGTCTAAAAACTATAATTTTAATTCCATATAATTTTCACATTAGGAAATATTACTCCTCTCTGGATTTTTTCAGCCATTTAAAAATATGAAAAATTTCTTAACTCTGGCTACACAAAAACAGGCAGCTGGTCAGATTTGGCTCACAGGCCATAATTTGCTGACCCTTGATATAATTAAGTCAAACACTGAAAATTAAATTTAGAATTATGAGGCATAAGGTGGTAGAGATAATTTTAATTTAAAATCATGATTTATTGGGTCAATAGCTAAAAGATGGATAAAAGTGGAAATAATTTTCTTTGGCATATCTTTATTATACTAAGTGCCACCATTCAGAAATCATTCTGTGAAAATTCTGAATTAGAATGTATACTAACATTCCTCAATTTTGATAATGTACCAGCTGATCAAATTTGGCTTAAATGCATTCTCTTTTTAATTAATTCTCATTGCTTTGCACCAGAGTGGGCTTAATAATATTATGGTTCTTCAAACATACCTCAGCAGGTAGCATTTTTCCTGTTAAATATTCACCCTGTATCTAGCCAAAAATTTTCTCCCTGCTTCATCTCTTTAAGAGTTTTTTATCACTGAATTTATTCAGCTACCTTAAAAATGAATGGGGTTTTCAGAGCAAAATAAATGCCATAAAATATCTGTGAGTAGAGCTTAATTTAGCAATTATCTGGAACATTAAAAGTTACTTAGCTTGATTCTGGAATAAGATTGTCTCCTTCTAATAATGGAAACCATTTTGAATTCATGTGTGTAGCTGAGCCATATGACAGCGGGAATAAAGTACATGCTAAATTTTTCAGGTCCATAACTGCCAAAAAAGCAAAGCAATGAAACATAACAATTTTCTAAAATCCTTCTGCCAGTTTTTTTTTATGATTCTAGCCATTATTTTCTGGAATGATAATTTCCAAGTTTAATGTTAAAGTCTTTGATCTAACATCAAATTCAGAGAAATCATTGTGAAGACTTAAAATAAAATCCTTAAAAAATGGGGTTGGGAGGTTTACTTGCCAATGAAATTCACAGGAAGTTTAAATATGTATGGAAAAGAGAACACTTATTCCTGAAAGTGATGGACTATTTGGCCACATTGCATGGGAAATATTCATACCTGGATTTGAAATCTCTTTTAACATATAAATTGTGTTCTTCATTCCAAAATATTTTTGTGACTCTAAGTTAGTTGCCAGGGAAGGTCAAAGACATTTTAAAAGCATTTTTATTATTTCCATGTCTCTAAAGAGAAATGATCCTCACAATTTTAAACCAGTAACTGTTTATCTTTTCTTAGAGTATCTCCAAATCTTTGGTCACATGGAAAACAGAAGTCAAAAACATAACAAAACAATACAAAAACACTTCTTTTCCTAACTAGAGAATATTTACAACTTGTGACTTGACTTTTCTTACTGAGTAATATTTCAACTAAAATTTTCTATATGGCCTTTTTCATGTAGTAATGGTGTTAAGGACATTGACCCAGGACATGAGGCAAGGATTTGTTTCCCAGATTAGTCACTGGCAGCTATAAAACCCTGACCAAAGAATCTCAGTTTTGACCTTCAGTCTCTATTTGCTAAAGTAATATAACAATAGCACCTACTTTGAAAGACCACTACAAATACCAAATAAGGCTATGCATGTCATATACATGCTTAATAAATGTTACTATTTTTAGTGTTACTATCTTTAGTCCCGTGGAAACACATTTTGCTAACCCCTCTTCTATCTGAGACAACACAGCTTTCTGTGTTCCTTGGGTGGCATTGGGAAATGGCATATTACGGTCATCTGCCTTCTCCCTGTGGCACCTGGCAGCATTCCCGCCACATGCCAGACACCAATTTTACCCAAAAGAAAGATTAGAAAAAAATTAATGTGGGGCATTTACTAACCATCAGAGAGCATAATTACTTTTGTTTGTTTGTTTGTTTAACCAAGGGAGTCCAATAAGCTCACACTGTCTTATTAGAAGAAGAAACTTCTTTAATGGCCCAATTTCTAGACTCAGCCATAACCTTGGCTATTTGGAGCATCATAGCACTGATCTGAAAGACTTTCTCCTCAACGTTAATCTACATCATGGTAATACAATTGGATACAGATGTTCAATTCTGATAACTTATCCACAAAATATTGCCATTGCTTGGTGTTATGATAATTGATATTTCTAACAATGTGCTTAAGGCATTGAATAGGGAGAATAATTCTGTTGAAATAGTACTGGACTAGAGAGGAAACTGATTGTTTTTTCAGGTCCTCCTGTTTCAAGGTATTGTTTCATCGTTTATTCGGTTGTTCAAAATGATCCAGAAATCCGAATCATCCTTGACACCTTCTTTTTCTTACCCCCTGTAACCAATCATCTATTATTGACACTAACCATTTTCATCCCCCAAATATTTTTTGTATATCTTGAAATTTTTTTCCTTTTTACTACCATGTTCTAAGGCCCGAAAAATTATAGAATTCTTCTAAATGGTCATTGCCTCTCCCGCCAATTAATTCCCCACCTAGAATGATCTTGTCACCACGCACATCTACTCACATCACTTTCCTGTTGAAACCTCTCTTTACTTCCATGTTACCCTTAAATTAAAGCTAAACATTTCTCCTGAGGGCTCCCAGGTCCTGCTGCTCTGCTCCTACTGGACCATATGCCTCACCCCACGCTGCCTCTCTTCTTTCATGTCTTCCATCTGAACCCTGTACACACCATGTTCCTTGCCACTCTGTGCTGTTTTCTCTGCATAAGATACTCTTCCCTCTCTTTGGGGCCTAGTTATATCCTCCTCCTCTTTTAGTTTTCAGGTCAATTTTGAGTTTCTTTGAAAGCCTTCCTGGACCTTCTACAACGAGATCAAACACCTCTATTATACCCTGTCGCAGTACAATAGTACCACAGTATCGTAGTATCACAGTTCAAAGGATCATGAACTTTCCTTCACAGACCTTATATCATTATTGAAATTTTATATTTGTGGGACTATCTGAGTTATGTGTACCTGCACTGAGTTCAGAGATCATGTCTTTTTTTGGTTCACTTTGTATTGTTTTCTCTCCATTGTAACACTAGGACAAAATGTCAGCAGCTTCATAGAGATGGAATTTAATAAATGTTTGCTGAAAGAATGAATAAATGAATCACTGATATTCATTTTTTTTTTGAGATGGAGTCTTGCTCTTGCCACCCAGGATGGAGTGCAGTGGCGCCATCTTGGCTCATTGCAACCACCTCTGTCTCCTAGGTTCAAGTGATTCTTCTGCCTTAGCCTCCTGAGTAGCTGGAATTACAGGCGTCCACCACCACACCCAGCTAATGTTTTGTATTTTTAGTAGAGATGGGGTTTCACATGTTGGCCAGGCTGTTCTCAAACTCCTGATCTTGAGTGATCTGCCTGCCTCGGCCTCTCGGAGTGCTGGAATTACACGCAGGAGCCACTGTGCCTGGCCAATCACTGATATTCTTGACTTGGCTTGGATAAAAGAGTTGTAAATTATATTTATGGATTTAAAAATCATGTTTAATAATAGCCATTTTGTTCACCTCACAGATTTGTCATGAGAATGATATGATATAATCTATTAAAAGTCTTTGAGTTTTTCAAAATAATAAGAGCTATTTATGACAAACCCACAGCCAATATCATACTGAATGGGCAAAAGCTGGAAGCATTCCCTTTGAAAACTGGCACAAGTCAAAGATATCCTCTCTCACCACTCCTATTCAACATAGTTTTGGAAGTTCTGGCCAGGAGAATCAGGCAAGAGAAAGAAATAAAAGGTATTCAAATAGGAAGAGAGGAAGTCAAATTGTCTCTGTTTGCAGATGACATGATTGTATATTTAGAAAACCCCATTGTCTCAGCCCCGAAACTCCTTAAGCTGATAAACAACTTCAGCAAAGTCTCAGCATACAAAATCAATGTGCAAGAATCACAAGCATTCCTATACACCAATAATAGACAAGCAGAGAGCCAACTCCTATTGACAAATTGCTACAAAGAGAATAAAACACCTAGGAATACAACTTACAAGGGATGTGAAGGGCCTCTTCAAGGAGAACTACAAACCACTGCTCAACTTCTCAAGGAAATAAGAGAGGACACAAATGGAAAAACATTCCATGCTCATGGATAGGAAGAAACAATATGAAAATGGCCATACTGCCTAAAGTAATTTATAGATTAAATGCTAGTCCCATCAAGCTTAGTCCCATCAAGCTACCATTGACTTTCTTCACAAAATTAGAAAAAACTACTTTAAATTTCATATGGAACCAAAAAAGAGCCTGTATAGCCAAGACAATCCTATGCAAAAATAACAAAGCTGGAGGCATCATGCTACCTGACTTCAAACAATACTACAAGGCTACAGTAACCAAAACAGCATGGTACTGGTACCAAAACAGATATATAGACCAATGGAACAAGGATCTTAAACAAATCTACAAGAAAAAAACAAACAACCCCATCAAAAAGTGGGCAAAGGATATGAACAGACACTTCTCAAAAGAAGACATTTATGCAGCCAACACACATATGAAAAAAAGCTCATCATCACTGGTCATTAGAGAAATGCAAATCAAAAACCTCAATGAGATAACATCTCAAGCCAGTTAGAATGGCAATCATTAAAAAGTCAGGAAACAACAGATGCTGGAGAGGATATGGAGAAATAGGAACACTTTTACACTGCTGGTGGGAGTGTAAATTAGTTCAACTGCTGGTGGGAGTGTAAATTAGTGGAAGACAGTGTGGCGATTCCTCAAGGATCTAGAACCAGAAATACCATTTGACCCAGCAATCCCATTACTGGGTATATACCCAAAGAATTATAAATCATTCTACTATAAAGACAGATGCACATGTATGTTTATTGCAGCACTATTCACAATAGCAAAGACTTGGAACCAACACACATGCCCATCAATGATAGACTGGATAAAGAAAATGTGGCACATATACACCATGGAATACTATGCAGCCATAAAAAAGGATGAGTTCATGTCTTTGCAGGGACATGGATGAAGCTGGAAACTATCATCAGCAAACTAACACAGGAACAGAAAATCAAACAGCACATGTTCTCACTCATAATTGTGAACTGAACAATGAGAACATATAGACACAAGGAGTGGAACATCACACACCAGGGCCTGTTGGGTGGTGGGGGGCAAGGGGAGGGATAGCATTAGGAGAAATACCTAAGGTAGATGACGGGTTGATGGGTGTAGCAAACCATCATGACACATGTATACCTATGTAACAAACCTGTACATTCTGCACATGTATCCTGGAACTTAAAGTATAATAAAAGAAAAAAGTCTTTGAGTTTTTTAAGTCTCCTCCAAAGAAATATGTGCAACTGTCTTCGAATATTCAAGGAAATAAAAATAATAAACTATGATATTCTAGTCAGTTCATTTTTATTAAGCATTTTAAGTTCAAATTTTATTTAAAATTAGTATTCTATACCAGAAAGATCCCTGTGAAACACTGGACTAGTTCTGTATTAGTGATAAGCAGGCTCACTCTTCAAAATTTTCAACAATACAGGTTATTGCCTTTTAATGAAGAGCTTAGAATATGGTAGCCTTGTTTTCTAATTTTAATACACAAAATCAGAGATCAGAGAAAATTAATAGTTAGAAAAGGCAAGGTCAGAAGGCAAATGTGAGAGGATAGTCAGGCCCAGACCTTGTGAGTCTATAGTCTGTATCCACCAGCAGAAAGATTTCTAACTGCTGAAAGCAGTCAAACCTGTGCATTATTATTCTGATGATAACCATCAACTGGGAGATTATTTCCAATTTTGCACATTCCAGAGGAAGATATTCAGTTTCGAACTGGATGTGAATATTGGTCCTCTTGCAAACTACTGACAAAATTCTCATAAGTACATACAGTTTTATCATTTTTATCATATTTACAGGCTTGGGTCACATCAATATAAATACATAAGGTATTACATATCTGGCATATTTCTCATTTAATTTTTAACCTTTCCTGTTTTTAGATATTATGTCCAACATAGGTTTGGAGTTCCTCCATGAGAATATAATTATGAGAGATATTACTATCTGCTAGCCAAAATGAAATTAATTTTTTGAATTGGAAACTAATGACTAGATTAATTCAGGTATCAAAAGAAAGAATAAAAGAAAAACTTACATTCATTGAACAATATTTAAATTGAATGCATTAAAGTGAAGAATGACAAAAACGTAAGTTTAATTGTAAACATAACATTTGGGATGGATAACATTTAAAATATGCTACAACAAGAAGAAATCTTTAAAATATTTTTATACAAAAAGCAATCATATCTAATCAGCTTGGCATTAATTAAGCTCTAATAATGTACTTCAGTATCTTTCCAAAGTAGTATGATCCATTTCCCCTTTATCCAGGTCGATTTGTGCACATTACGGTGTCATCATAATTTTAAAACATACTGAGAAAATGACAGAGCTGCAAAATTAAAATAAATGATTAATGGTATTTTTTTTCATGTTTTGTACTAATAGGTATTACTGAGCCTTTAAATTAACAGAGCTGTCAAGCTCACGGGTGTTACAGATCCAGCAATGAACCAAAATGGAAATTATACATTCCAGAGACACCTAAAGATGACACCTTGGAATATTTTAAATTTTAATTAGTAGGTGCAATGGTTTTGTTCTCCTGTAACTACTGCAAATTAATTGGAAATTAGTCACAATCAATCCTTTTTTTTAACCAATCTCAAATGAAAAGATTGGTGCTTTACACCTTAACATTGTTGCTTGAGGGCCAGAAAGCATACATGCAGTAAATTGTGTTGTCAATTACAAAAAACAACAACTGTTATGAAATTAGGAAAAATTATGCAAAGGTAAACAAAACTAATTAATGCATAAGTAACAGGGGAACACACAAAATAATGTCCAACTAAACACTAATGTGCCAGTCTTTGGAAAAATAAATGTTTAAAAACGTAAATTTATGCAAAAGCATTTACTAATGAAGATTTAGGTAAAAAGGTGCTTTTAGTTTATGTTTTATTTAATTGCTTTTGGAGACTCACTACCACTCACACCTTAAAACATATACTCACAAGAACAGCAGTCTGCTCATGCCAGTATGTTTCAAGGGGGCAGAAGATTATTAATTTTCTATCTCTTCAAAGTATCAACATTTAGGCTTATTAAATAACAAACTGGCCAGGCTCAGTGACTCAGGCCTGTAATCCCAGCACTTTGTGGGAGGCTGAGGCAGGCAGATCACCTGAGGTCAGGAATTCGAGACCAGCCTGACCAATATGGTGAAGCCCTGTCTCTACTAAAAATACAAAGATTAGCTGGGTGCGGTGGCAGGTGCCTGTAATCTCAGCTACCTGGGAGGCTGAGGCAGGAGAATCGCTTGAACCTGGGAGGCAGAGGTTGCAGTGAGCCGAGATCATGCCATTGCACACCTGCCTGGGCAACAAGAGAGAAACTCCATCTCAAAAAAAAACCCAAAAAAAAAAGTAAAAAATAAGAAACTTCACCACACCAAAAATAAAAAACAAACTGTAGTATTTATTTCTTTAACAGATATCTATAGTATCTAAATATTAGGCAAAATGCAATTTCTGGGCACATCAGGAAAATACTAATTATCTACACCTACCTGTTAAAGCATTTTCTTACTGTTTACATATGGGTTAGTCTTTTTCTTTCATCACTAAAAATACACATGTTCTTCTGTTGATTTTTTCTCCCACCCTGGTAAAATAAGCCATTAGAGCAACTTAAGATTCTTTAAAAACGGTGTGTCTACCAAGTCAGGAAGTGTTAAGTTACAATTGCTGTGCAACTTTTAACTAGAAAATAATATTCTTTTCACATTTTCAAAACAAGGCTACTATCCAGATAATGAAACTGGTACATTAAGAATTATTTAATGATATTTAAAGTTAAACAATTTAATGCAAGGGTCTTGGGAGATTCAAGAGTTATGTAACTATGCGGATAACCTTCATCGCACTATTTCAGAGCACTGTTTTCAGTGCATCTATTCTAGATGAGTTTTAATAATAATTTTCTTTTTATGTAATTATGAAAGTTAAATATTATGATAAAACAATGTCCTTCTTTAATATCAGTTTAACTGTAAATGATAATGAGGAAACAATAATGATGTTGCTACATTTTCTGTAACACTTTGGCCAAATTTCAAAGATGTCAAATATTGTCCCACTATAGAATAACATGGGTTTAAATTTTTGGTGGGGGGGTATAATTGGGGATTACAGGGAATTTAGTCTAAACTATGAAAAAGAAGAAAATTCAGATGTATTATTAAATATGACAATATTTAATATATACCAGAAATTAATTAATGCTTTCTTAATATCACTAAATGTGATATATGGCAATTTTCAACAACCATTCAATATTTCTTTGTGACTTGTAGGTAGCAGGTTTTAGGACTAGGTAAATAATTCCAAGAACAATATTAAATAACTTTCCAAAGTCCAGAAGTCACTGAAAAAGCAAAGACAAGACTGTGGATTCCAGCCCTCATTTCTATTTTCTACCCCTTTGGATAGTAATCTTCCTAAGCAGTTTTTCCCCTCCTTCCTTACAGATATCCCAGAAAACATTATTTTCAAGGAGTGAAAAATATTTTTAACCTCAGACTACATTGAATTTCTGTTAAAGTGCTAGGAAAGTTGACTATTTCAGTTGCAGATGCCAACTTTCTCAAAATAACTTTTAAAATAGTAGAACCTAGAATAGGTTTTAAATAAAAATCTGGTAAACAGAAGTTTTAATAAAATGGCTGAGATTCTGTAATAAAAGAGTGGTAAGGTTGTATAACTTACTAAATTGTTTAGTTAATTTATGTGGGAGGTAAAAGGAGATCCACCTATCACAAAAAAATGCGAATTCTAGCTATTTTTAATTTCTCATATTTGCCCAATTTCTGCTATAAATCTTTTCTCATGTACTGTTTATATTTAGGCTTTAGTAGCTTCTAGTCAAGACTCATAGTTCTATCCCCAAGTTAAATTAAAAAATATCTATTGTTTCTTGAACTAAAAATTAAGATATAAGCACATAGACTATGGGAAAAAAGTGATCAACGGATTCCATTATATTTTCCAATATATATTATGTGAAGTGCTCATTTAAATGGTATTTGAAATAGAAAGGATTTTCATGATATTCAACTTCGAATAGGCCTTTGAAAGGACCATTAAAACAATCTCTTCTTACAATGGTTTATGTTGCTTCTTCACGTAGTTGCCCTAGGCTGTGTTTGCTAAGTGTGGAACTGCTAAAGAAAGCCAAAATATAAAGGAGTCTCATTGGACTACTGTCTGTTTTACACCTGTGCTCCTTTATTCATCACTGCACATTTCAGAAAACCTCAGAAGCATGATATTTCTTCCTTTCTGAACCTTTTATCCTTAGGCAAACAAGCTTAACGAACTGATGACAATTTCAGGAATAAGAAAAGGTAGGAACAGTCCCGGTTGCATAACTCTTTGCTTCGTGACCTCGGACATTCACCTAACCTCATCCGTATAGTCTAAAAGTCTCTCATACTAACAGATAACTTACTTGGAATAGTCCTAAAATGTGTTTGCCTACAATGTAATTTAAAAAAGAAAATCTCATGTGGTCATCCACATCATTACTCGCCTATAGAAATACCTAAAACCTTAACCTTATAAGTGGGTAAAAACAACTAAGCTTTTTTGGTCAATTATTTTCTCTCAACGTGGTAAATGCTGTCTCAAACTGCTTAAATGTGGGGCACAAGAGTAGAAAAAATATCAGTGATGTTTTTCAAATTGGGTATGTTTTAAGATTCAAGGTTTAGGGTATTTATTAGACTTATTTAGTATTTTTGTAAGGAATATGAAAATGGGGAATAATCTATGAAATCTCCAAGTCAGCATGTAAGTAGTTCTAGCTAATAATATGCCAATCTGATGGAGAGAATTAAGCCAGATCTCAAAATAGCCATAAACAAGAAAATCTAATGGGGTGGGGGTGTGGGTTCCAATTTCAGTTAAGAAGGAATAAGCACTCTTCACTCTATCTCTCCCACTGAATGCAACTATAAACCCTGGGCAGAACACGTGCAGCAGATATCTGAAGTTGCTGAAAAGAAAATAATAAAAGGCAAATTGGGGAAGAAAACCAGAACATGAAGTGCCATCAAACCAGTGATGAGTTTTTAGTTTTTAGTTTTTTTCTCTACTCTTGCATCTCCTGGCCTGGACTTAAAAGCAGACCAAAAACTGGAATTGTATACCAGGTACAGATAGAAAGCGCCAAGAAAAATCCTGTCCTACTGGTACAAAAATAGGAAAGAAGGGCCCTACAGATCAGAGTGAATGGGAAAAATGTTCTGTTAATCAGGCCAGACACGGTGGGTGGCTCACGCAGGTAATCCTAGCACTTTGGGAGGCCAAGGCAGGCGGATTGCCTGAGCTCAGGAGTCTAAGACCATCCTGGCTAACACGGTGAAAACCCATCTGTACTAAAAATACAAAAAATTAGCGAGCGTAGTAGTGTGTGCCTGTAGTCCCAGCTACTAGGGAGGCTGAGGCATGAGAATCGCTTGAACCCAGGAGGTGGAGGTTGCAGTGAGCCAACTTCATGCCACTGCACTCCAGCCTGGGTAACAGAATGAGACTCTATCTCAAAAAAAAAAAAAAAAAATTCTGTTAATCATTTCCATCCCAGTCCTCTGGCAATTCCATGGCAGTGGAAGGTAATTAAAACTCCAATGGAGGAGACATCTTTTCTCTGACTGGAGAAACTATGTTCCCAAAGCATGGGGGAGTCCTACTCCTTTTTTCTCTCTCTATTCCTTTATCACAGAACCCTGGAGGCAGATGCTACTTCAAGAAATATATGACAAAGCAAGGAAACAAAAGCCTTGGATTCTTAGTCAGAGAAACAATATGAGAGCCCTAGGAGTAAAAAAAAAATATCAGAGAGATCATGGAGAGGAGGTGGCTTGAGAAAGCTATCCTATGAAGTTGCATTTGATCACCTGAGTTTATCCCTGAGCTGTGTATGCATAGATTTGACCTTAACAAACATACTGATGACTTTGAGAACTGCATTTGGGGGTATATCATCACCAAGTTTTCAGATAGGCATATGGATCTTTTACAAGTAAGATACATCTGAATAACATTGCAAACACTTTGAAAACCAAACATATTGGAACCACAACTCACAGACGATAGATCAGCTTTTGTAACCTGAACCTAACAGAGTCGACTACCTGCTAAAATAGTAAGAACAACAACAATAAATTAAGATTTCCTGTGAGAATTGAAAATACCTAGAGTCTCATAACACAATATTAAAAATGTTCAGAATATAATAAAAAGTTTCTCAAGATATGAATCACAGAAAAATCTCAAAAACACACAAGGGGAAATACAGCCAATGATGCAAACCCTGAGATGTTACAATTGTTGGAATTAACAAACAAAGACTTAAGAGGTATTGTAACCATGCTCTAAGAAGTAATGGCAGATACTCTTGAAATGAAATGAAAGACAGAGAGCCTGAACTGAGAAATAGAAGATAGTTAAAAAATGAATCATTGGAAATTTGAAAACTGAAAAATACGATGAACAACATAAAAAATAACTGGAAGGACTCAACAACAGAATGGAGATAAAAGAGAAAAATGTCAGTGAATTCAAACACAGGTGAATAGATATCCAATGTAAACAATAGAAAATATAGAAGGAAATAAAAAGTGAACAGACTCAAAGATCTATGAGACAATACATAAAGTGCTTAACACATGTCATCAGAGTTTTAGAAGGAGAGGAGAGAGTGTGTGGTGTAGAAGTCAATATTTGAAGAAATAATAGCTGGAGATATGCCGATTTGGCAAAACATATAGCTACAGATTCATGAAGCTCAGTGAAACTAAAACAAGATAGGCTCAAAGAAACCCATGCCCAGACTCATCAAAGTCAAACTGCTGAAAACTAAAGACAAAGAAAAAAATCTTGAAAGCAGCCTAAGAAAAATGACGTATTACATATTGTGAAGCAATGATTCAAACGACTATGAATTTCTTATCAGAAATTGCACTATGTAAAAAGACATTTGCAAAGTATGAAGGGGAATTAAAGATGAAATTTAAAAATGCTTACAATTAAGTCAGAAGAGCTGGACGCAGGCTTGCGTAGCCAAAATACAAGTCTGTGAATTGGAATGCTGTTAAGAAGATATCAACAGAGTCACAGGAGTACAAAGGATCAGGCAAATATTTCTGACAGATGGGAAGTTAAAAAGGCTTCATGAGGAAATTGCTTCTAAGCTTGGCATTGAAGGAAGAGATTTTATTTTATTTTTAGTATGTATGTATTTATATCTCATTGCCTTCCAGAAAGATTTTGAAGTAACTTATAAAGATACATATATCCCAATAGGACAGAATAATTAATTCAGGCAATCTGAGTAAAAGGGGAAAATTAAGTGTATGAAATTAATAAACCATAGGTAAGTCTAGATGAAAGAAATGCAAACCATGGGCTGGGCGTGGTGGCTCATGCCTGTAGTCCCAGCACTTTGGGAGGCCGAGGCTTGCGGATCACAAGGTCAGGAGATCAAGACCACCCTGGCTAACACAGTGAAACCCAGTCTCTACTAAAAATATAAAAAAAAAATTAGCCAGGTGTGGTGGTGGGCGCCTGTAGTCCCAGCTACTTGGGAGGCTGAGGCAGGAAAATGGCGTGAACCCAGGAGGTGGAGATTGCAGTGAGACGAGATGGTGCCACTGCACTCCAGCCTGGGTGACAGAGCAAGACTCCGTCTCAAAAAAAAAAAAAAAAAAAAAAAGAAATGCAAACCGTGGGTCCTAGATAACTACTGGAAGAAGCCACAGATTTGGAGGTAGCCTGCCTGGAGACCAGAAGAATGAATCTATTTCTAAAGCACAAAATAGAGGGTAAGGATTTGAGGCAAAAAACGAAGTACTATGCATGGTAAACCTCTGGGAAGTGGTTCCTATGAGGCATAGCAGTCTGGTCCCGGCCTTGGGAGAATAATTTAATGTCATGACAAAGATTCCGAACTTTTTTCTATGTAAAATGAGGAGGCATTGAACTTTGAGATCAAGGGAGTAAGATCATAGCTGTGTTGGTCAGTAGTAATTCTGGCAACAATATGATGGATAGCTTTGGCTGCATTGGGAAACAAAATATGTATTACATAAAAATAAATAATATAAATAAGATGAAAAGGGATTTTCTGTTTTAAATGATAGAGTTGTAATTAATTATTAGTATTAGAAATACATTAAGGCAGCCAGGTGCCATGACTCACACCTGTAATCCCAGCACTTTGGGCAGGCAAGGTGGGTGGATCACTTGAGGTTGGGAGTTCAAGACCAGCCTGACCAACATGGAGAAACCCTGTCTCTACTAAAAATACAAAATTAGCCAGGCATGGTGGCACATGCCTGTAATCCCAGCTACTTGGGAGGCTGAGGCAGGAGAATCGCTTGAACCCAGGAGGTGGAGGTTGCAGTGAGCCGAGATCACGCCATTGCACTCCAGCCTGGGCAACAAGAGAGAAACTCCATCTCAAAAAAAAGAAAAGAAAGAAATACATTAAGCCTCTGAAGAGTGACTGAGTGAGGCAGCAAAGCATCATAATTAAGAGATTAAAACCCAATGGCCTATTTCTGCCTTTTGCTGTGTGGCCTTGGGCAAGGTACTTGACTTCTCTGGCTTCAGGTTTTTTCTTAAATTTATAATATGGGGATTAAAATAACTTTACTGACATCTTAGGGTTGCTGTGGGGATTAAATAAGTAATAAACATGTACACGTACAACAGAAACTGGTACATGGTAAGCAAGGTAAATTTTATATCTAGGCATTGTCACCAGGGTTTCCTCCAAATATCTCCAGGCTGTTCTTATGTCTTGAAAAATCCAGCAACCTTTGTCTAGTTGATATTAACTTGCTGGGTCTTGAAAAACTTAAATTTATACAACCTTTTACTTTGTATCTTAATGGCCTGAGATTATTGTGTATTTAGCAAGTGATTAAAGAGTAACTAACACTTTAATGTTATGGTCATTTTAACGATTTGAAAAAACAAACACATAAACAAAAAATGTAATAAGCTCCAGAATACTGTTTTTCTTTTTTAAATAGTTTGTATTTTAAAGTTATGGTGGGATGTGTGAAAAGAAGTGTCAAAATGAACTCTAGATAACTGCAGTGGCTAGGGCAACAGAGAAAAGACCAAGTCTTTCTAGTACAGGACACAAACAAAGGCAAAGCAGGCAGTCAGTGTCCAAGTCAAGGAGGTGCTAGTGTCAGGGAGGGGAACTGGCAGTCAAGTTAGAAAATAACATCTCATGGAATGGGTCACACAGTAGAAGTCTGGGCAGTAGGAGACAGGTGCTCATAGGGTACCCAGGATTTGAAAGGATTGTACCTAAGACAGCAAGAATACCAGGCTTGGTGGGGATTGGTCCCACACCAGGTCAGGGCTCAATTGCACATTGAAGGTAGTTGTAAGCTAAGACTGGGCAAACAGGTTTAAGATCTTAAGAGGTATTATGCCAGGGAAGGTACAGAAAAAAGGCAAAGAGGGGTTAAAACATACGTAAATGTTTTCTAGAAGTTGCCGTGGCCTCAGCTATCACTTTGTAGAGTCTTCTTAGTCTACCTGTGATCATTTCACTATTTAATGTATAATCTGTTCATGATTTCCTTTCCGTTCTCTACCACATGGAAGGAAGTTTCAGTTTTTTCTGTCTTCATCATAAACAAAATACCCAGAGTAATTTTGCACTAAAATCTTGTTGGCATTACTTTTCATAAATGTGTCATGAGTAATAATACATGCCTATTAATATTTCAAATAATTAACAGAATGCAGCTTTTTGAATGTGCAAAAGCAATATATAATTGATAATCCAGAGGGAAGTGGCCCAAAGAAGTTTAATCATACCATACAGGAAATAGAAGGATTAAATCTTTTGAGATTGAGAAAGAATTTCTTCTCTGATACATTCAAATTCTTTGCTTTGAGAATATAATGAATAAAGATAACTCAAAATAACTTTTACATGTATTTATATATAAAAATATGTGAATGAATTGCTAGCCAACCTACATTATGTTCAGTGAAAGAAGATTTAGTAGAAAAACACTTTTTAAAAATGTTATACTACCCTAAGAAGTATTTCAGAAATTTGCAAATTCAAAGTGCATTTGGTATTGGCAATCTAATTATGTGTGAGGCACAGTGCTATGCTCTGGGGCTACCAAGATGATCCAAATCATGGTCCATGACCTCAGTAAGCCTGTGTCTAAAAGGAGCTGGACATATAACTGAGAATTCCAACGTAATGTTGTTACTGTTTTGATAAAACTGTGAAACACTGAGGCTGAGCTTTTAGGCTATTTGGAGAAAAAGGAGTGGAGAAGTGGAAGGAGGGGTTGTGTTCAGGGAAGGGTTTATGGGGGAAGGACAGCAAGGAATGAGTCTCAAAACAAGAGTTGTGTTACCAAACTAAAGAAGAGGAAAAATTTGTTGGGACAAGAGGGAAGTGCATGAAAAGACTTTTTAAGAAGTAAGAGATTATGTCGGTAAAACAGGAAGCCTCACTCAAACTACATTTTATCAGACAGAAAGTAACTAAATGATATTTTAAGTAGAAGAGTGCCACTGTGAGATTCATATTTTATAGTGACTATTCTGATAGAAGTGTGAAGCATGGACTTAATTGGAACAAAAATTGAGATGAGGAAATATTGATGTGGTTTTGCCAGGAATGAGAGAGAAATGAATTGGGCCAAATCTAAAACAGTGGTTAATAGGGAGAGAAAGAAAGGAAAAGATTCCAGAAATAGGTCATATCATTATATGGACACGTAAATTGGATTTGAGGGTATAGAGAGAAGTACAGGATGACTTTCAGATTTCTAGCTTAGGAAACACCAGATGTCTCAATGGTTTCACTATCTCAGTATGATAGAGGGAAGAATTGCAGATCTAGGATGTGAGAAGACCTCATCTGGGGAAGGAGAGATGTGGGAGGCAAATGATGAGTCCATTTTAGTTGTAATAAATTTGAGGTTCCTGAGGCTTTGAATAGTCACTTGTCACTTAAACTTTACTGGTCATGTATCACTTAAAATAAATGGGTAGTAAAGGGGTGCTGGTTGTACAGATACAAAATAAAATCTTAACTAGTCTATGTCCTCTCCTATCCTACCACTCTATTCCCTCTACCCTCCACTCCAAGCTGCTCTTTCTTCTTCCCATTATAAGAACATATTGACTACAGAATCATATGTTCTACATGCTCAGGAGGAAGGATGGGGGAGGAAGAAGAAAGAATAAAATAGACTCTGGAGTCTGGCCTAAAGACAGCTCTTCTAAAACGATTTTCAATATACATTCTTCTAGAATTAATGTTGTCTTTAGTTTGATATGCTTATTATCACAAGCAATAGTTATATGGCTAAAATAATTGTGTTAACTCAGTGACTATTATGAAACAATGAATACAGGAGCACTTAAAAAAATTCATGTTGATGGCTTTACAAGTGACAGAATCTAGATGGTCCTAAAAATAATTACAAAGTGCGTATTTGAAGAGTTAGTACTAAGCTCTTCGGTTTTTTATTTTCCTGATCTTTGAACTCAATATTGGTGAAATTTATAAATAAATCTTACATTAATTTTTTTCTCAATGACTTTTTTATTGTGGTAAAATATACGTAACATAAAATTTACCATTTTAACTTACATTTTTAAGTGTACAGTTCAATGGCACCAAGCGCAATCACATTGTGTCACCATCACTACCCACCAACTCCGAAACTTGTATTATATTGATATTTAAGCATTAATTGATATTTCCATTTTATATTTTCTACTTATAGAAAAAACAGAACTTCTGCTCTCCTCTAAAATTATGTCTAGAGCAATTCTTTCATAAATTGAATATCAGCTTACAGATATTTATATTCAGCAGAGAATTTTAACATTGTAGCATTCTTATTTTCTGTAAGAAAAATATTGGGTTATTCAACTGAAGCAAAAAACGCTCCATAGTTAACCATACCAATGCTATGAATACTACGTATTCTCTTCAATTACAGTGAAATTTAAAGTTCAGAACCCCATGTGGCTCTAGGAAAAGTAGAGTATGCCAGAATGTAAAATCACAATCATGAGCCATAGTCTACTATGATTCTTGGCCTACTGTAAGCTGCAATAAATGTTTTAAATGAATAAATGAGTTTACAAGGGAAGAAAATTAATATGTTACATAAAATTATTATTAATTTAACAATTGTAAATCATGATAGTTAACAGGTGAAATGAATGTCTTATTACTTATTGAAATAAAAGTTAACAAAAGTAGTGTTAAAAGTGGTTGTGTTAAACAAGCTTAAATTATTCTAACACATTAATTAAATTTCAATAGGCAGACATTTTCAAGCTGGAGAAGCTTGAAAGGTAGTCAGGGAGAAAGGTAGTCCATCATTTACCAAAGGTCACACACTCTGGAGGGAGATTTCCAGCATGCACTGGGGCCATTTTGTGTTGAGCTTCACAATAAGGAGCAGAGATGAAGCGTGCAGATGCTGGAGCCAGACCACCTGGGTTTCCATTTCTACTCTGCTATTTATTAGCTGTGTAGAATTAGATGAACTATTTAACCTTTGTCTTCCTCAGTTATTTCCTTCATAAAATAAGGCTAACCATAGAATTTTTGTGAGAATTAAATGCATCAACATGGGTCAAGTGTCTCCAACTGTATGTACAGGACATTCTAAGAACTTTTTTTTAGATATTATAATAGCTGTGACCACTTCTTGACTCAACACATGGAATAAGGGCTAAATGCCTCTTCTCCTGAGAAGAGTCCAAAATAATACAAGGAGTATTCATGGAAGCTAGTTGGTTTTATTGTCTTTGATTTACTTATTCTTTTGTTACCAAGGCTGATGAAAAGTGACTTTTCATTAAAAACAACACCACTACAAACCACTACTATCTTGCATCACAACCACCACCATTGCAACTACCACCACCACCATCACCACAAGTTTCACCACTATTTCCACCATCACAATAGCAGCTATTACCCCCACCACCATCATAACCATCACCATCCCTGCAATACCATCACCACCATCACTACCACCATTATCATCACTATCACCATCACCATCATTAAAAACAACATTTTTAACATCCATGTGAATAGAATAATGTGAATTTAGAAGTGTCGTTTGGAGAGTGAAGGATTACAGAAAAGATGTATGCGTATACATACTGGTGAAGGGAGGAGAAAGATGTAGTGTTCAGGCAGCACCAGAAACAAACACAAAGTTATGTTTATGTGTTATACACAAAGTTTGAGCCAGTAGTTTCAGAGTAAAACCATTACAAAGGTAAAATGAAAAATTCCTTCTTACATGCTAATCTGTGCTGTTTGAAATCTGTAGGTAAAGTTGTTCACAGTCGTGGTTGAGAGAATGGGCTTTAATTAAAGAGTCTTGGATTTTAGTTCCATATCTACTTCATACTTGACCTTGAGTATGCTATTTAACCTCCCAGAACTTGTATTTTCTCCATTTAAAAAATGGTGGTTCCATTATTTCGAATTTGTGTGAATATTTAATAAATACTCACATATAACATAAGCATTTAGCACAATGCTTGTGCAAGATTAAGACCTTCCCCTGTTGCCCTCTAATCAGTTTCTCTCCAAATTTTAACTACTCAGTAAATGAGACTATCATTCTTAGATAAGAGTTAACTTCAATTCAGCCCTTTCTCTCCTCCACCTCCTGCACCCCCAGGAACTCATTAATAAATTTTTCCTGTTCTACCTCTGGAATATAGCTTAAATTCATCCACTTTCATTTTACTTCCCTGCTGCCATCTTTGCCCAAGCCCAGAGTACTAGGATAGACCAATCTCTCAGTTGCTGCTCAATACAATCAATCCTCCACAGAGCAGCCAATGTGAACTTAAAAAAATGTGAATCAGATGATGCTTAAAGTTTTCAGTAGTTTCCTATTATACTTAGAATCAAAATTTAGCTCTTTACCACCATTTTTTCTATATGATTTGTTCTCTGTCTACCTTTTCTACTTAACCTCTTACCATTCTCCCCTAATTCTAGAAGATTTGGTCACACCACCCTCCTTAGTGTCTTTTTTTTTTTTTTTGATGGAATTTCACTCTGTCACCCAGGCTGAAGTGCAGTGGCACAATCTCAGCTCACTGCAACCTCAGCCTCCCGGGGTTCAAGTGATTCTCCTGCCTCAGCCTCCTGAGTAGCTGGGACTACAGGTGTGTGCCACCAAGCCCAGCTAATTTTTCTTTTTTTTTGTATTTTATACTAAGCTTTTGGCTGTGTCCTTTCAAAGAGGTCTCCCTTATCTCAAGTAGTATTCTCCACACCTAATCCAGTTTCTCGTCATCATTTCACCTTATTTTTTAATAACTCTTGCAGTCTGAAGTTATATTTATCATATATTTGTTTATTTATTTGGTCGTCTATTATAGGAATGTGAATAACTTGAAGGAAATTATATTGTTGGTCTTGTTCATGTTTCTACTCCCAGTGCTAAAAGCAGTTCCTAGCATGTTTTTGAAATGCAATAAAATATTCACCAAGCAAATGAAAACTGATGTTTTTTTTGAGAGGGGCAAAGTGTCTGACTTAAATAATATCTCATTCTGGAAAACACAATTATAGTAGAAACTGGAGAGAAATTTTTTTCTTATGGAGAAGAAAGCCCTCAAATCCCCAAATGGAGGCAATAGAAAAGCTGAGAAATAAATTCACATATAAGCTTAGGTCTGCACGTCTCGTAAATAATATTCTCATAATGTGCTCTGAAATAAACACAAAAAAAGTTTAAGATAAACTTTTATTAATATTTTGTTTATCTCCATAGTTTATAATTGATCTATGGTTTATAATTGATCTATTTAAAAGATCTATTTATACTTAGGCTAAACACAAACATTCAAGAGCTAAATCATTGCCAAGGGTATATAATGTCTAAAACCTAAATGTAGTGGTTCTGACACACAAATAACAACAACAACAAAAAGACTATTTGCTGATAGGTTGAAAAGACATAAAGAAAAAAATCAGTTATTGTGGTTATTTAGTCAAAGAGGAAAGCAAAACTGAGATTGACATAGCATATCAACTACTCTGTACTCACAGTGCATGGGGTCTGCATCCATGGCTCCCCATCAATTTGCATTGGCAGAGACTTGCTCGTCCTGAGGGAAAATATTTCATTTTAAGTATTGCAAGGAAATACTTTATATTACAGACTATATGTGAGATATAAGATGATGAGACCAGGGAAGGCAAATATGGTAATAGTTGGGCTCTAAATTTATCTCCAATGAAAGGAGCTTCAACTCTCCACTATTAATAAATACCCTGAAAAGTACCTTAGTCACAGGAATATTATGAGCTTCCTGGTAAGTGTAGTGATATTTAAAAAAATTCTGGATGCCAAAAGAAAAATTTCAGGGTTTATGTTTAATGACACGATCAGAATTTCTACAGTCAAAAGAGATTCCTTGTTTTTATAACCCTACATTGCGAACTGGGAGAAATAACATCAATTATTCCTGTGCTACAATCCGTGGCTTCACCTGGGCAGATCACGAGGTCAGTAGTTTGAAACCAGCCTGACCAACATGGTGAAACCCCATCTCTACTAAAAATACAAAAATTAGCCAGGATGTGTTGGTGGGTGCCTGTAATCCCAGGTACTCGGGAGGATGAGGCAGAAGAATCCTTGAAACTGGAAGGTGGGGTTGCAGTGAGCCAAGATTGTGCCACTGCACTCCAGCCTGGGCAACAAGAGTGAAACTCCATCTCAAAAAAAAAAAAAAAAAAAAAAGGAAATTGGGGGGAAATTTCGGGCAAAAAAAAAATGCTTGAAAAAGTTAAAATTTAAAACATATATAAAATCTTAATGCGGCACTTTAGTCCATGAAATGATTTAAGTCAATGGTGTCTCATCATTGTTTTCATAGATAATTTGCCCAGTAAATACTTTGGTGCTTCAGTAGACTAATTTGAGTATAAATGATAAAATTTGTATGTTTGAATTCGTACATCAATATGTCCATGGTAGTCAACAAGAGAGAATCAGATTCCAACAAACCATATCAGTAATAGCTAACCAATATTTTATACAATCTGCCAATGTCCATTATTTTGAAATATATTTGTATTAATAACTGATTATTTGGAGCCCAAAGAAGACAATGTTACTATCAGAGTTCTGCATACTTTTAATTACTTTGAGGCTATGCCATATCAAATGCCTTTGTCAATTATAGAAAGGGAATTACCTGATGACCACGCAGGAGCATTGAGCCAGCCGCCGGCCAGCACTTTTCAGGCCTGTGTATATTTGCCCCATCTCCATGGCTCCTTCCAAGCCGACCACCTCCAGCAGCTGGTCACTGAGATCTGAAAGAAAGTAGATGCCTTTTAGGTTGCAATGTGTATACATATGTCCAAGATTTAATGCCATTTGATATTATGGAGATTAAAAAAAATAACAGCCACTTCACAAAGAAAGTTTGTCTTAGAAACTTAAAGTAATAAAAAGATGGCCTACTTTTATAACTCTCAGTTTAACTAAACCTTGAGGTTCTGTGGAAAATGATTTGCTGTCAGCTTATTCTAAAACAAAATGGGAAGCACAGATTCTGAGCCAAATAATACCAAAAAAAAAAAATACCAGTAGTTTTTAACATCAACAAACTTAATGTTATTCCACATGTATATAAGGACCATTTATACATCCCACATCAGACATTTGGCAGCAAATACACATTTCAACACTATAAATAAAATATGAGGATATGCTGTCAAACATGATTTTGTTAAATTACTTGAACAAGAGACCTTGGAGATCATGGAGTTGGAGCTTCTCATTTTATACATTAGAAGATGGGAGTCCCTACATCTTTGAGTAACTCGTCTACGGTAATAGGTAACTGTATAGAAGTTCAAGAAACGACAGTAATTTTGTGAAATGTTTTTCCGATGTTAAGGAATATTCTACAAAATACTGTTTGGTAGTATACTAGATAATTAGTCCCATGCAATCATTTTATACATTAGAAGATTTATAAAATGGAGCTTCTCATTTTATACATTAGAAGATGGGAGTCCCTACATCTTTGAGTAACTCGTCTACGGTAATAGGTAACTGTATAGAAGTTCAAGAAACAACAGTAATTTTGTGAAATGTTTTTCCGATGTTAAGGAATATTCTACAAAATACTGTTTGGTAGTATACTAGATAATTAGTCCCATGCAATCATTATTATTAATTTATTTTTAGCAGAAGACATTAAAAAGGGGCTAATAGTTAAGAGTTGTCACTTGTTGAGTATTTACTAGGACTAATTACTTTATATTATCTCATTTGCTCCTGCTCCAGACCAATTTAAGATAAATGTGATTCTCATTTACAGATAGAGAAGCTAAACATTGGAGATGTTAATAATTATTCATATTCACATACCTAGAAAGTGACAGAGCCAAAAGGTGAACCTAATTGCTTTGATGCACTATGCTACATTTGGTAAATCAATCATATGAAAAGGACAGAATTTACAAAATTTTAGAAATCATCTTAACATAAAGGTGGAGGTTGGACTGCGTGAGCTTCAAGGTTCCTTTCCAATCTGAATATTTGCATTCAGCCAGAAAGCAGAAGTTGAACTCACATCAATAGAATCCCACACAGTCTGTTCCCAAGACTCGGTGACAGCCCATCTGCTCACCTATTTAACTCAGAGTGCTGAGACCCTTGATTTGGAGGCCAAACTCTAGGTGCATATATATGGCTCTTTTCCATTTTAATATTCTTATGTGTTTTTGTGTATTTTCAAGTGTAAATACATAATTGTATATTGTTTAGTAGCAGAAAAACTAAAGGAGTGGAATACAGTGGGGGGCATGATTATTATACAAGATAGCCATGTAATAGTTGGTCATATTTGAGGTTGGACTCATAGAAAAACAAGCAAATGTGTTTTGTATGGAATCCACTTTGTACAGAAAGTGCTCACTCCTCACTAATGACTCCATTTTAGCATAGAGTTTAGAGATGCTAATGATTTATTTTCGGTGTAGTTCAACTGTGTGGCAGCAAATAGTGCTTTGCAATCTCAAAGTTCGTTAAGCCCAGGATCATAGGTAAATTTAATAAAAGCACTTTAAAAAGAATATGCAACCAAGCCACCAACTTTTAAGTGAATAATAAAAATCTATTATTTTTAACTTTAAGCTGTAGCTGTAGCATGAGATTACTCCAAGTAAAAACAATATTTTAGCTACAAAATCAAATGTTAACTTAGAGCTTCCACCTTGCTGTTCTAAACCCCATTTAGACTTATTTCTCATTAAACTTATTCTGTGTTTCTAGTTTAAATTCATGTTGCCAAGAACAGATGGACAAGGAATGGAAACATATTCTTTCAGCTGTAGCCGGCACTAAAATGTGCTTGGCTCTATAGCCTGGGTGTTAATATACGCATTTCTTAGATATATGTCAACCAGAAGACGACATTGTGGCAAGCACTGAAGTCCCAGATGTGTGCCTGCTGATATTTATAAAACAACAACTACCACCATGATGATCACCACCACAGGATTGGAATTCGCATTTAGTATTGTAGATTTTGCACGGCCTGGTTCCTAAATAGGTAGAATTCTGTGTTAATTTCTGCAATGATCTGAAACTGGTTGATGGGAACCATTCTATAAGAAATGAAACACTTTCTCAAGACAGAGTTAATCTGTGAGCCCTAACTTTTTCATGAATCACAGGGATCTGTCTACACCCACACCATATTGCTACTGTCTACCACCCTCCTTCTGATTTTTTTCTTTCTTTTAATTTGTCTTTGTCTTTCTGCTTGCAAAAATGCCTTGAAAATCAATTCTGCTGTTAATAATCAGTAATGAAGATATTTCTCATAGATTTAGAACACCCAGGCTTTTAAACTTTCATGTTCTTGCTAACACAAATAATTTTATAGGAATAGTGCCATGTTTACTAACTCTAGCAAAGGCAAATAAATACCATACTCCTTTTAATTAGGCATTCAGGGAGGGAAAACAAAAACAAAATGAAACTCTAAATTTGTGTTGCACAAATTTGCCCCCATAACACTTCCACATTTTTTGATACAGCACAATCTGCAATCTGTCTGTATACAATTGATGCCCCCTACATGTTATCTTTGAGATCAGGGTCCTGATTGATTTCAGACAGAGAGAGTTTCTATCTATGCAATTTTGGATTCTGTTTCTATATGTGGTATCCTTTGGAACATCAGACTTCCTCACCTCACATTCTAGCTAAGAGTTATTTTAAGAACAGTTCTCCTTGGGATGGCCTAACCAGCTAGATCAACCTATTTAATTGGTTTGCTACCTGGCTATTGGCTTCATATTTAAGAGTGCGAGCAGCAAAAGATGACCTATGGACCAAATCTGGCCCCTTGCCTTTTTTGTATGGCTCACAACAATTAAGAATGGTTTTATATATTTAAAAATATATAAAAAAATAAAGTACCATAGCATCTGAAAATTATATAAAATTCAAATTTCAGTGCCTATAAATTAGTCTTCACTGGAACATAGCCACATTCACTGGTTTAGGTCTTGTCTATGTCTCTTTTTGTACTACAGAGGCACAGTAGAGACCATATGGTCGACAAAGCTGAAAATATTTACTATGTGGACCTTTAGATAAGTCTGCCAACCTATGCTTTAGAGAAACATGAACACTTTCAGGTCACTAAGGTTGTCACTTTAGTACTGCTGCTATAAATGCTAAATGGCAATTTATTTTTTAGTGCCTGAAAGACATAATGTTCCAGCATTAATTCCACAGTGTATGTCACCATGCATAGAACAGCTGTTCTCTACCAGGGAGTCTCACCACACTTGTGTACTATGAGCATTGCCACAATCCATTGGTTATTTATCACGGAACACCAAAAGTTTCCAAATAATTTTATTACAAAAGAAAGTAGAACAGTTTAACATTCATTAGTGTGCTCAATCATTGCCTCTGGTTGGCTTTCTTGAGTGTGAGAAAAAGAAGAATCATAGATAGGAAGGCAGAAGTTACAACCAGACCTGGAGATTCAGGTGGAAACAGCTCTACCTTCAAAAGTAATCTGTCAAGAACTGTGAAATCCTGACACCATGATACTGAGATGAATTTGTGTCTATCTAGAGGAAGGTGTTGCTTTTGTTCAATTTAATGTTCTAAAGTATATTTTTGAAGGAAAACAAAGTACGTTTCTGAAAGAGTTTACATGTCTTTTTAAATACTTCCATGGGAGTAAACAGAGACAAGACAAGCTTTCATGTTAGGTATTTTCACATTTAAAACAGAACATCTATAAAAGGTATTTCAGAGGGAAGAAACTTCATAAAATCATCAAAATTGGGTCATAGTGGATCAAGATTCTTAACACATGGTTTGTGAATAGGAAAAATGCAACTTTATTTTCACTAACATGTAACTGAAATTAAGCATTTCTTTAAAATATAAATGTAGTCAGGAATACCTGTGACTTTGTCACTGATAAATATCACATTATAGTTGTTACAATATCTCCTACTTTAAGAAAAGGTAATATATTTTTATTATCCACAATACCAAAATATCTACAATAGTCTCTATAAAATAAAATAATACATTAAATTTTATTTTATTTAATTTTTTTTATCTTATGTAATTTTTCAAAATGATATTTATATTCATTATGTCAAATTTTAATAATTATTGAACTTCTAGATTTTAATTTGTTAATAATAAAGCATATGTATCTCTAAATCAAAATTTCTAACAGTATTTTAACTCTAAATCAAAATTTCTAACAGTATTTTAATCTAATTTTTCATAGAAAAGCATATATATCTGTAAATCAAAATTTTAACAGTATTTTAATATAACTGACTCCCTTTTTTAGCCTACATATTTTATAAATTTTAAAACATTATGTCTGAGAAGAGTCAGTAGATTTCACCAGACAGGCAAAAAAGACTACAGAACAAAAAATGGTAAGGAACCCTACTTTAGAATGGAATACGTCATTTTAAAGTTCATAAATCTTTATAAACTTTATAAATCTGTGAAAATAATTAGTGCTGCATTCATTTGTTACACAGGTAATCAGGGATATGAATGTAAATCTGAAAGTCAGGGGCACATATAGATTAGAGGACACACGAGCAGCTCAGCTAATAAGTGGGTAATATTTATTCATAGCTTAGTCTTCATTTTTGACAGTTATGCCCTGATAATATGTCTCATTAGGTAATTGTTTCAGACTGCCATATGTGAAGGAACAGAAGAGAATGCATTACAAACACAGAATGAATATGAGTTGTAGCATTTCGCAGAATATAGTGGGTACTGAAAAAAGGGGGAGAAAGGCTGGAGCAGAGTAGGATAAACCCCTTTGTGCAGAGTGTCCAGCAACATTCTGCACCACTGTTGGAGGCCATGTGGAGGTACTCATTGACTCAGCAGGAGCATTTTGAAATCAACATAAATTGCTAATTATATTGACACTTATTGAGTCATTATTTGGCCATAGTAAGATCAGGCTAGCTATGGAGTTGTACCTTTTGAGTGTTTGTAGATTGTATGCCTTCCAGTGATGTTTCATTTATCTAGCAACGTTATGAAACATGTCTGAGGACCAAGAATAAACTTTTAAAAAGCCAAGGAACATATGAAATCCATTCACTAAAGTGAATAATTCAATGATTTGTCTTCAAAATGTCCATCTATTTCTAATTGATTCTTAATTTAGATATACTTCTCGCAAGCATAAATACCTGCTTTTCCTGACCTACATAACCCAGAAGACATAAATTTTAAAAGGGTGTGGGTAGAAAGAATTTTAGCAAAAATTTATTAATGTAAACTGTGTTTCAGAGTACAAGTATGTAAAACATAAAAGCAGGCTTTTCACACCTGAAGGAACATATAATCCAATTGTAGTTCTATTAATAAAGGAGAAACTGTGTGGGGAGGGCTAATATATCTATTATACGCCTGCTATGAGCAGGCTCCCTGCTAAGGGATTTACAGGCATTTTTCCATTAAAGACTCTCAACAGTCCTTTGAGATTATTCTCCTCATTTTATTGACAGGGAAACTATGTCACTTGTTCAAGTCTTTACATAGAATTGAAAATCTGGTTTTCTAAATAGGTATGCTTGACTCTAAATTCCATGTTACTTACTGTGACAACAATAAGAACTAACCAATTAAATGTTAACAGTTCTCTTGGATCATCATGGCGGACAGGAGGCAGGACTAGATTGCAGCTCCAGACAGAGCAGCTCGCATTGTAAATTTTAGCTCGATAGACTGCAAGAACAAACCAGCAATCTTGAGAGGACATACAGACCCTCTAAAAGAAGTGGACTGCTCCTACGGAAACTGGGAGACCCCCGAAATACTGTGAGTGCCCAACTGAGGAAGTGGGAAAGGGAGACCCTCCTCTCCCCAACACACACCTCCACTAGAGAAGCTGACGGTGCATTTGCAGGAGAAGTTTCCGGCTTTACCTTGAGCTGAGTCAATTTGGAGAGCCAAGCCAAGTACAGGGGTAGAGGAAGCAGCAGAAAGGCCCTGGGAGCTCCTGGAGTCCCCAACCGGCCATTCCTGCCTGGCACCACACCACAGGGATCCAACGGGAGGGTGACCAGAGGAGCAGGGGGTAAAACTCCACAGGGAGAAGGAAATCTCTAGCTAAACTTTGTAACAATTTCAACGGGGTGAGAAGCCACCTGGCTAGAACTCAGGAGAGGGCGCAAATCTGGTGGGCAAACTCCACAGGCAGGGGAAGAACCAAGACCTTTTCTTTCACAGCTGGGAGGTGGGTTTTCAAGCCGGTCTCACCTGGAAACTAACTCAGGGCTGTTGGTGGGGGCATGGTGGGAGTTAGAATGGGCCTTCAGTTTGCATGGGAGCTGTGTGAGGCCTGTGACTGTGGGCTTTCCCCCACTTCCCTGACAACCTGCATGACTCAGCAGAGGCAGCCATAATCCTCCTAGGTACACAAGTCCAGAGACCTGGGAATCTCACCCCCATCCCCCATGCTGCAGCTGTAGCAAGACCCACCCAAGGAGAGTCTGAGCTCAGAAATGCCTAATCCTGCCCTCCTCCTGATTGTCCTTCCCTACTCACCCTGGTAGTGGAAGACAAAGGGCATATAATCTTGGGAGTTCTAGGGCCTCGCCCACCGCCAGTTCCTCTCTGGAAAGCACCACCTCCTGGCAGGAGGTGCAAAAAAAGCATTTGATTAAATCCAGCATCTCTTTATGATTAAAACGCTCAGCAAAATTGGTATACAAGGGACATACCTTAATGTAATAAAAGCCATCTATTACAAACTCACAGCCAACACAATACTGAATGGGGAAAAGTTGAAAGCGTTCCCTCTGAGAACTGGAACAAGACAAATATGCCCACTCTCACCACTACTCTTCAACATAGTACTGGAAGTCCTAGCTAGAACAATCAGACTAGAGAAAGAAATAAAGGGCATTCAAATCGGTAAAGAGGAAGTAAAACTGTTACTGTTTGCTGATGATATGATCTTTTACCTTGAAAACCCTAAGGACTCCTCCAGAAAGCTCCTAGAACTGATAAAAGAATTCAGTTTCCAGATGCAGGATTAATGTACACAAATCAGTAGCTCTTATATACAATAACAGTGACCAAGTGGAGAATCAAATCAAGAACTCAACCACTTTTACAATAGCTGCAAAACAAACATCTTAGGAATATACCTAACCAAGGAGTTGAAAGACCTCTACAAGGAAAACTGCAAAACACTATTGAAAAAAATCTTAGATGACACGAACAAATGGAAACACAGTCCATGCTCATGGATGGGTAGAATCAATATTGTGAAAATGACCATACTGCCAAAAGCAATCTACAATTCAATGCAATTCCCATCAAAATACCACACCATCATTCTTCATAGAATTAGAAAAAAACAATTCTAAAAATCATATGGAACCAAAAAAGAGCCCACATAGAAAAAGCAAGACTAAGCAAAAAGAACAAATCTGGAAGCATCACATTACCTGATTTTAAACTATACTGTAAGGCCATAGTCACCAAAACAGCATGGTACTGGTACAAAAACAGGCACATAGACCAATGGAACAGAATAGAGAACCCAGAAATAAACCCAAATACTACAGCCAACTGATCTTTGACAAAACCAACAAAAACATAAAGTGGGGAAAGGACACCCTTTTTAACAAACGGTGCTGGGATAATTGGCTAGCCACATCTAGAAGAATAAAACTGGATCCTTCTCTCTCACCTTATACAGAAATCAATTAAAGATGGATTAAGGACTTAAACCTAAGACCTGAAACTATAAAAATTCTAGAAGATAACATTGGAAAAACTCTCCTAGACATTGGCTTAAGCAAGGATTTCATGACCAAGAACCCAAAAGCAAATGCAATAAAAACAAAGATAAGTAGCTGGGACCTAATTAAACTAAAGAGCTTTTGCACGGCAAAAGGAACAGTCAGCAGAGTAAACAGACAACCCACAAAGTGGGAGATAATTTTCACAATCCATACATCTGACAAAGGACTAATAACCAGAATCTACAACAAACTCAAACAAATTGGTAAGAAAAAACCAATCCCATCAAAAAGTGGGCTAAGGACATGAATAGACAATCCTCAAAAGAAGATATACAAATGGCCAACAAACATATGAAAAATGCTCAACATTACTAATGATCAGGAGATGCAAATCAAAACTACAATGCTATACTATCTTACTCCTGCAAGAATGACCATAATCAAAAAATCAAAAAACAGTAGATGTTGGTGTGTATGTGGTGAATAGAGAACACTTCTACACTGTTGGTGGGAATGTAAACTAGCACAGCCACTATAAAAAAACAGTGTGGAGATTCCTTAAAGAACTAAAAGTAGAACTACAATTTGATCCAGCAGTCCCTCTACTGGGTGTCTACACAAAGGAAAAGAAGTCATTATTCAGAAAAGATACTTGCACACACATGTATCAGCACATTCACAGCAGCACAATTCACAATTGCAAAATTGTGGAACCAACCCAAATGTCCATCAAGCAACGAGTGGATAAAGAAACTGTGGTATATACATTCAATGTAATACTACACAGCTATAAAAAAGAATGAATTAACAGCATTTGCAGTGCCCTGGATGAGATTGGAGACTATTATTCTAAGTGAAATAACTCAGGAATGGAAAACCAAACATCATATGTTCTCATGGATATGTGGGAGATAAGCTATGAGGAAGCAAAGGCACAAAAATGATACAGTGGACTTTGGGGACTTGGGGGGAAGAGTTGGAGAGGGGCAAGGGATAAAACACTACAAATATGGTGAGTGTATACTGCTCAGGTGATGGGTGCACCAAAATGTCACAAATAACCACTAAAAAATTACTCATGTAACCAAATATCACCTGTATCCCAATAACTTATGGAAAAATAAATAAATAAATAAATGTTATCAGTGATGGAAGAAAAAAAGTGCTACAAAGGAATACATACATAACACCTTAAAATAGTCCAGCAAAAATCCTACCACTAAATTATTCCAAATGTAATCACAAAATTAAAATAAGATACAAAGCTCCCATTTATAATACCACGTGGGGTAATGTGTGAAGAATACTCTGAAGAATCTCAGTAAGAAGGCTAAGAGCCTGGCCCTGCTGTACTCACATGCACCTGTGCCTGGCCCAACAGCTGGTTCAGCAGCAGCCTTACCTCCCTGGACAGATAGCCACAGGCCTGCTTGGCATCACCACACCTGCACACACCTGAGCCCAGCCTGACAGCCAGTCTGGGTGGTCCCATTTCCCTGCAAATACCATTGCAGGAATGCCTGGCACCATTGCTCTCATGCTTGGTCCAACATCTGGTCCAGTGATAATTCTGCTTTACCAGACAGATTGCCACAGGGTCCAACAACCAGCCTAGTGCTCCCATCCTCAGCAAAACTACACTGCTGCCATCACAAACTCCTGCAGCCTAGAGCACTGAGGCAATATATATCACTGATGAGGATTACAGCTGAAGAAACTGCATGAAGACTACAGTACTGAGTCAACCTAGAGCTAAAGCCAATGCACCACATTTAACCCTAGGACTTGTTTACAGGAAAACATTTATCCCTACAAAAGCTACTCCATAATGTTGGAAAAAAGTGACTATACAATTAGATTCACAGATATAAATGTAGGGACACAAGAAACATAAAAAAGCAAATAAACATGGCACCCACAAAATGTCTCCAGTAACAGACTCCCAAAAAGGACATTCATATAATATCTGAAAAATAAACACAAAATTATGATTTTAAGGAAACTGAGCAAGATATAAGAAAACACAGAGAAACAATTCAATAAAATCAGGAAAACAATTCATGATCTGAATGAGAAATTCAACAAAGATATATATAAAATAAAAAAAATCCAAGCAGAATTGGAACAGAAATATTCAATGAACGAAATGAAAAAAATATATAACTGACAGCTTCGACAACAGACAAGATGAAGGAGAAGAAAGAATTCATGAACTTGAAGACAGGTCTTTTGAAATAGCCCAGCCAGAGGAGGGGTAAAAAAGTAGAAATAAGAATAATAGAGAATGAAGAAAGCCTACAGGACTTATGCGACACCATCAAGTGAATAAATTTTCTCATAATAAGAGTGTCAGAGGGAAAGAGATGGAGAAAAGCACAGAAAATTTATTTAACAAAATAATAGCTGAAAAATTCCCAAGTATTGGTAGAGTTATGAACATCCAGATTCAGGAAGTTAAAAGATCACCAATTATATTCAATCCAAAAAATTCTCTCTGAGGCATATTATAATCAAACTGTCAAAAGTCAAAGACAATGAAATAATTCTAAAGTCTACAAAAGAAAGGTATCAAGTCTCCTATAAGGGAATCTGCATCACACTATTAGCAGATTTCTCAGCAGAAACCTTAAAGCTGGGACAGAATGGGATGATATATTCAAAGTGCTGAAAGAAATAAAAGCTGTTAGTTGAGAATATTATATAAAGCAAAGATATTTTTCCAGAAATGAAGATAAGAAAAAGCTTTTTGCAGATCAGAAAAAGCTAAGGAAATTTATTACCATAAAGTTGGTGTTACAAGAAACACTTGAGAGTGCTACAAATGGAAACAAAAGGACCATAATTACTAACAGGAAAACAAGTGAAAGTATAAAACTCACCATAGAGTAAGTTAATAAATCAAATTCATAATATTTCCAGTGATAAGATACATCTTTCAATCCTCTAGTATGAACATTTAATGTCAAATGGTCAAAACCAAGAATTACAATTAATGGCAAAGGAACACACCACAGATAAAGAAGTAAATTAAGTGAACAAAAGTATAAATTTTAGGGGGAAGGAAAACTGTCTAGAGTAATTTTATGCTACCAAAGTTACGTTACCATCATCTTAAAATAGTTAATTCTAACTACAAGCCTCTATGTTAGCCTGTGGTAATCACAAACAAATAATGTACAGCAGACAATCAAATGAGAATGAGAAAATAAAGCTTAGCACCACAGAAAACCACCAAACCACAGAGGTAAATAGCAAGAGAAGAAGAAAGAAATAAGGAATCTACAAGATAAGGAAAAAATAATGAACAAAATGGCAGAAGTAAGTTCTTATCTAACAATAATAACCTTGAATGTCAATGGATTAAATTTTCCCATTAAGAGATAGAATGGCTGAATAGGCAAAATAAAATAAAATAAGACCCAACTATATACTACCTAAAAAAGACTCACCTCAAAAAAGGCAGGCTGAAAGCAAAGGGATAGAAAAAGATATTCCATGCAAACAAAAACAAAAATTGAACAGAATAAGCCATATTGATATCAGATAAAAGATATTTTAAGTCAAAAACTGTTAAAAGAGGCAGAGAAGGTTATTATATATAATGAGAAAGGGATCAATTCAACAAGAGGATATAACAATTGTAAATATATATGCAACCAACACAAAAGCACTCAAATATATAGAGCAACTGTTATTAGATCTAAAGGGAGAGATAGACCACAATACAAAATAGTAGGGGATTACACCCACTTTCAACAATGGGAAGCTAATGACAAAAAATCAACAAAGAAACATTGGACTTAAACTGCACCATAGACCAAATGGACCTAACAGACATTTACAGAACATTTCATCCAACAGCTTTAGAATATATATTCTTTTTGGTTGCACATGGAACATTCTCCAGGATGAATCACATATTAGGCCACAAAACAAATCTCAACAAATGTAAGAAGAGAGATCATATCAGCTATCTTTTCGGGCCATTATGGTCTAAACTAGACATTAACAAAATAAAATTTTGGAAATGTTACAAATACATGGAAGTTAAACAACATCCTTTTAGATAACCAATGGGTCAGTGAGTAAGTTAAAAGAAAAATTAAAATTTTCTTGAGACAAATGAGAATGGGACACATCTTACCAAAACCCATGGGACACAATAAAACCAGTACTAAAAGGGAAATTTATAGTAATAATTGTCTACATCACAAAAGAAGATTTCTAAGAAACAATCCAACAATGCATCTCAAAGACTTAGGATTTGTCATTAATTTAATAATAAAATAAAGCCAAAATTAGCAGAAGGAAATAATAAAACTCAGAGCAGAAATAAACAAAATTGATACTAAGAACAAAAATTCAAAAGATCAACAAAATGAAGAATTTGTTTTTTTGAAATGATATAGGAAAATCAATAAACCACGAGCTAGGCTAACTAAAAAAAAAAAAGAAGACTCAAATAAATAAAATCAAGGATGAAGTACGAGATATTAAATCTGATACCAACTTTTTTTTGCAATACGTTTGCAGCTAGAACACCAGTGTCATGAAAACCATCCCTAAAGTCAAATGGGAAAGAAAAGAAAAAGACTCCCATCAACATTGTCAAAATTGGACACATTGATTCAGGCAAGTCCACCACTACTGGCCATTTGATCTATAGATGTGGTGGGATTGACCAAAGAACCATGGAAAATTTTGAGAAAGAGGCTGTTGAGATAAGAAAGAGTTACTTCAAGTATGCCTGGGTCTTGGATAAACTGAAAGCCGAACCTGAACATGGTATCACCATTGATACCCTGTGGAAATTTGAGACCAGCAATTACTACTTGATTATTATTGATAGTCTGGGACACAGATGCTTTGTGAAAAATGTGAATACAGCCACATTTCAGGCTGACTGTGATGTCCTGATTGTTGCTGCTGGTGCTGGTGAATTTGAACTGGTGTCTCCAGGAATGAACAGACCTATGAACATGCGTTTCTGGTTTACACACTGGGTGTGAAACAGTTATTGTTAACAAAATGGATTCCACTGAGCCACTCTACAGCCAGAAAAGGTACAAAGAATCATTAAGAAAGCTGAAACTTAAGAAAATCGGCTACAATGCCAACACAGTAACATCTGTGCCAATTTCTGGTTGGAATTATGACAATATGCTAGAGCCATGTGCTAACAGCATTGGTTCAAGGGATGGAAAATCACCTGTAAAGATGGCAATGCCAGTGGAACTATGTTGCTTGAAACTCTGCAATGCATCCTATCACCAACTCATCCAACTGACAAGCCCTTATTTGTGGTCTGCCTCTCCAGGATTTCTACAGAATTGGTGATTTTGATACTGTTAGTGTGTTCTGAGTGGTGACTGGGTTACCTTTGCTCCAGTCATGTTACAACTGAAGAAAATCTGTTGAAATGCACCATGAGGCTTTAAGCAAAACTCTTCTGGGGGACAAAGGGGACTTCAATGTCAAGGATGTGCGCGTCAAAGATGTTCACTATGCCAACATTGCTGCTGACAGGAAAAATGACCCACCAATGGAAACAAATGGCTTTCCTACTCAGGTGACTATTCTGCACCAAACAGGCTAAATCAGTGATGGCTATGTCCCTGTACTGGATTGTCACACAGTTCACATTGCTTGCCAGTTTGCTGAGCTGAAGGAAAAGATTGATTGCCATTCTAGTAAAAAGCTGGAAGATGGCCCTAAATACTTGAAGTCTGGTGATGCTACCATTGTCGATATGGTTCCTGGCAAGCTCCTGTGTTGAGAGCTTTTCTGACTATCCTCTGAGTCATTTTGCTATTCGTTCTATGAGACAGATAGTCGCTGTGGGTGTCACCAAAGCAGTGGACAGGAAGGCTGCTGATGGTGGAAAGGTCACCAGAGTCGGTGAGGAAGAAATAAAAGGCATCCAAACTGGGAAGAAGGTAGTCAAATTGTCCCTATTTGTAGATGGTATAATATTTTACATAAAGAAAACTCTAAAGACTCCACCAAAAACTAGTCAAACTGAAAAACAAATTCACTAAAATTGCAGGATACAAAATCAACCTACACAAATCAGAAGCATGTCCATAGGATAATAGTGAACTCACTGAAAAAGAAATTTTAAAACTTTCTTTTACCATAGCTACAAAAAAACTAGATACCTAGGAATATATTTAACCAAGGAGGTGAAAGATCTCTACAATAAAACTGTAAAACTTTGATGAAATAAATGGAAGCAGACCCAAATAAATGGAAAGACATATTATATTCATGAATTGGAAGAATTTTTTTTAAATGGCCATACTACCCAAAGTGATCTACAGATTTAATGCAATTCCTGTCAAAATAACTATAATATTCTTCAGAGCAGCGGTCTTCAATATTTTTGGCACCAGGGACAGGTTCATGGATGACAATTTTTCCACAGACCAGCCACAGGGTTGGGAGGTGGTTTTGAGATGATCCAAGTGCATTACATTTATTGTGCACTGTATATTATTAGCACTTTATTTATATTATTACATTGTAATATATAGTTATATATTATTTCATTATGTATTACAATGTAATAATACAACTCACTATAATGTTGAGTCTCTGGGACCCCTAAGCTTGTTTTCCTGCAACTAGATGATACCATCTGGGGGTAATGGGAAACACTGACAGATCATCAGGTGTTAGATTCACATACAGAGTGCTCAACTTAGATCCCTTGCACGCACAGTTCACAATAGGGTTTGCACTCCTATGAGAATCTAATGCAGATGCTGATTTGACAGGAGTCTGAGCTCAGGCAGTAATGCGAGTGATGGGGAGCAGCTATAAAATACAGATGAAGCTTCACTCTCACCTGCTGCTCACCTCCTGCTACGTGACCCAGTTCCTAATAGGCCACAGACCCATATGCCTGTTTGTGGCCTGGGAGTTAGGGACCCCTGCTTCAGAGAAATAGAAAAAAAAAAAAAACAACTATAAAATTCTGTAGAGTTACAAAATACCCTAAATAGCCAAAGACATACTGAGCAAAAAGAACAAAGTGGAAGGGATCACACTTACCTGACTTCAAAATACACTATTATACAAAGATATAGTAACCAAAACAACAGGGCGCTGGCACAGAAACAGACACATAGACTAATAGAATAGAATGGAGAGACCAGAAATACATTCAACACCTACAGCCAACTGACTTTTGACAAAGATGCCAAAAACACACATTGGGGAAAAAGTAGTCTCTTCAATAAATGGTGCTAGGAAAATTCAATAATCACATGCAAAAGAATGAGACTAGACCCTGACTCATGTTATGTACAAAAATCAACTCAAAATGAATTAAAGATTTAAATGTAAAGTTTGAAACTATGAAACAACTAGAAGAAATCACAGGGAAAATGCTTTATGATGTTAGGGTGGGCAAGGACTTTTTAAATAAGATCTCAAAAGCACAGACAACGAAAGCAAAAAGAGACAAATGGAGTTACATTGAACTAAAAAGCTTTTGAAGAGGAAACTATTCACAGAGTAAAGAGATAACCTAGAAAATGGGAGAAAATATATGTAGACTATACTTCTAACAAGGAGTTAATATATAGAATATATAAAGGAACATAACTCAATGGGGAAAAAAAACCCAAATACCTAATTTTAAAAATGGGCAAAAGACTTTAATAGACATTCTCAAAAGAAGACATACAAATGGCCATTAGTTATATGAAAAAAATGCTCAATACCACTAATCATAAAGGAAATGTAAATGAGATATTACTTCATTCTAGTTAGACTGGTGGTTATCAGAAAGACTAAAGAAATCAAGTGCTGGTAAGGTTGTGGAGAAATGGGAACACATACATGCTGTTGGTAGCAATATATACTAGTACAACCATTATGGAAAACAGTATGGAGGTTCCCCCAAAATAGTCAAAATAGAATTAACATATGATCTAGCAATTCCACTACTGGATGTATAGCCAAAGGAAATGGAATCAGCACATCAAAAGAGATATCTGTACTCTCAACTTCTGTAGCACTATTTATAATAGCCAATATATGGAATCAGCCTAAGCATCCAACAGTGGATGAATGGATAAAAAATGTGGCAAATATATACCGTAGAATATTATTCAGCCATAAAAAGAATAAAATCCTGTCATTTGTGACAACGTGGATGAACCTGGAGGACACCATGTTAACCGAAATAAGCCAGACACAGAATGATAAATACCACGTTATCTCACTCATTTTTAGATGTGGAATAGTAAAAATAATTTTTAAATATAACAATTAAGAAGATTAGAATCTGGTACATAAATGGATTAACAAGAGTCATTAAAAAAATCTAGCAGTGTGAAATGTCGCATTCCCTGTTGAAATCTAAAAAATGAGGGGTTAATATATGTTATATTATGTTATATATGTATACAGAATACATATATTCTGTTATATATGTATACAGAAATACATATATATTCACAGTGGAAGCCTGACTTTAAAAAGAACTTTTAAAGAATGGATTCGATCATCTCTTTTAAAGCCATCTAGTTTTTGAAAACAACAAGCCAGAGCTGACTATAACTTTGTTTTTATGCTAAAATTCTGAAGTCCTTTAAATGAGTCTAAAATAAGGAAAGACCAGAAATCACAGTACAGCATATTGTCAACAACCTCTCTATAGTGACCAAAGGAGTTCAGGGCCTGCAAGTCACTGTGTTATAGTGTACTTGAAAAGTCATCTACACCACAGGAACACAACCAAATAAATCATAAGTATTTCACTGACAAAACCCATAGAGAAAGAGTTTAAAGACTTCCCACAGCAATCCATTGCTGCCACTGGCCATGTGTATTATCAGTAAATGTAAATGGAGTTTATGAGGATAAACTAGTGGTGAATATGAACACTGCTGCTTCTTGGTTCTTGAAGCAGTTTGTTCTCGTTAAGCTTTGTGAAGGGACTGAAGGCTTTCGCTTGTTTTCTGTGTGAATGAGCCGTTAGTGTGTGTGGGAATGTTTTCACAGCACCATGCCTCTTCTGCCCTTTTCTATAAACTGAGCTACTTCACGTGTCTCCTCATATTAGTGCCATCACTAAACAAAGCAAGCGCTCATGAATGAAGGCTGATGTCAGCAAATTCTGAATAGCTTCTGGAGGGGCATCCTGCACCCTAACACTGATGCCAGCTAAGGGGATGAAGTCACCAGGGAGATCACCCACTCTTATTCTCCTAAGAATTGAGCAGTTCCAGCAATGAAAAGCAATACAAAGCAAACAAACAAATATTCAAATTAAAATGCAGTGTAATACAGAGCAGTGCCAACATTGCTTTACATATGACTACACGGTCTTTACACTAAATATCCAGAAGTACTGTGAAAATCAGTTATTTTCTTGAAATATATTATAAACTATAATGAGATGTTTCTGTGGTCCCTTTATTTTAGTTTCAGTGAAACATGAAAAACACATAAAAATAAAATTTTAGAAACATGGTAGTACATTTGAACTCACTTATAAACTTAATAATGCTGAAAATTAAAATAAGGACAGAACATGATGATGAGGAAAAGTGATTTACAGTAAACATTTCCTTGTAAAACAGAACTGTTTCTGGTATCCAATTTACCCTGGTTACATATAAGTCTTACATGCTTAACAAGAGATTGAAAGACTTTATAATATTTGAGGTTATTGTGCATAAAACCATTGCTGGTCAGAAGTAAATCTTGCTGTCTTGGCAGTTTGTCTTCAGAGAATAGGCTACATGACTAAATAGAATTAAATCTCAGCAACCTTCATGTAGAACTGTTTGGTGCCGAAAAATATAGGATTATATCATGACGTCTGGTGACTTGCCAGAGAACCCTTGAAAACCTGCTGAGTTCAAGGCTCTGCACAACAGGAATGTCATAGTTTCTGCTTAGAACAGTGTGTGTATTTAAGGAGTTTTGCTGTTAATGTGGGACTGAGGACCCCTCACTCATGAACTGAGACAGGGACTGTTATTGTCAAAAGCACTAAACACACTTTCCTCATTGCCTCACCATTTAAAGATGAGCAGTTTTTGACTCATGCCTCAAAGAAAGAATTATTCTAGTCATAAAAGACTGCTAAAGTTTTCTTTTTTAAAGCTTATAAACAGACTGCAGGCAGACTGACCATCATATCTAATAAGCTAACTGTTAAAAAGTTAGTACAGTTTAGTATACACCTGAAAACTTCTATTTTCTATATTTTTCTCCTCCCCCCCATACTCCCTTTCTTTTATAGTAATTTTATTTCATGACCTTATGTCTACAGAAAAAGAATTATATTACTGTCTTGGATTACTAAATTGAATTAATGTTGACATAAATAGTTCTATTTGGATGGAATTTTAAAATTAATTCCATTTGTAAATAACCATAAGAAATACAATCTCCTTTGTCATTTCGATCACAAAGTAGCAGAGAAATCTATTCCACACATAAAATCACTTAGAAGAGAGAACTTGCAACTTACTACAGTATAAGAGATTTTCAGTATCTAGTCACCCTATGACTCATATTAATCATGTACTGACAAGTTTCCAAAGAGCTTGAATTAAAAAAAAATAAGCCCTTGTATATAGACATGTTGAAGGACTTAGATAAGTACAAAAAATCTCTGTGAAAAAGTTTTCATTGATGTTGTAAAAAGCATGTTATTTTATCTTTACAAAGAACTGCACTAATACTAATCTAGTTTTTGGAAAATACAGCAACATTCATGACTAATAGTAGTGTGAAAAGTAGAAATGGACATGAAAAGTATCATCACCTCTAGCAACACTTGAAACCCTAAGAGAGGTTCAAATGCAAACTTTCAGATTTTCAACACTGAAAAACTAAGGACTTTATCTTCCCTTTCAAGGAGTTGCTTTGTGGGGCGGGGGAAACCAAAACCTCTTTTGTAGTACAAACTTTGCCAATATATCTGATTCTTTTTCTACCTCCTCTTAGAAGAGATATACCCCCTTTTTAATAGTTTAAAAATACTATTGCAGTGAAACTCTTGGTACAAAGGAAAATTATTCTATTTAGTCGTATTCTTTTAAAAGTTATTTGTTTAAAAGGGTTTCACTGTATTGGTCTTGCAGCCCTTCATACAACAGAACAAAAGCAGTTCTATGAAAGAAGACTAAACTTGAACAAACCGTAAAAAAAAAAAGCAAAGTTCCTCTCTGTTTTTATCAAATTTGATTGCTGCAGCTGTTCCCAGTTTCTGTATTTTAAAAATAGCCTTATTCAGTGCCTTGTTGGCTAAAGGCCAGAGTGCCATTAGAACATGCTGTACGGAAAACCTCTATTCAGTTACAGATACAGAAATATATTTAAGATCAGTGGGGGTCATCTGCAGCAAACACTTGTAAAGGAAAATAGAATTTTAATGTGTTTGGACTGATTGCCACTTTTACCAGATAGTTGAAAGCTTCCATATAGAACCATCCTATTATTTTTTCTTTTAGGTAAAAATGCAAAATGAGTATGAACTTCATTGGAAAAATATTATTAGAAAGGTCTGTTTCTCAAATAACAATTGTACAGCTGAGATACACATTTCAAAGAATACCTACTAGTGGTTTCTGTTTGACAAGCTCACAGGCATTCATCGGGTGAAAAGGTAGGTATTATTGAGCAAATGCTACAAATGGAATCATAACTTCTTTCTGATACAGGCCTCCTAAGTAAGGTCATGAGGTGTGAAATAGATTGATCTGCCCAAGGGAAATGAGTCTGGGGACTCATTTTGGACTTAAAGTGTGTGGGGAAAGGGTGAAAGAATTGAGTTATTCAGTGATGTTTCAGAGTTGACCTTCACATCTCTTCAGTTCTTTCCTTTGCCTCAACAAAGGATTGAAATGAGCATTTGGGACTAAACAGATTCCTGTAGGAGTCCTAATTTGAGTTGTAAGTAAAAAGGATCTGCTTTGCATAAATCATCAATAAAAAGGAATTTTGATTCCAGGTATTGAAAATAGTAAGAAAAAATTAGAAAGCAGAGGACTAGGGAAAACTAAGGTGAGAAGAGAAAATTTCATTAGGGAAATATACACCAGTTGTCAAGGTATGGGAACATCTAAGATTTCACCTTTCTTGAAAGCTAACATGTTGGCCTGCCACAGCTTTGTTGAGGCTGGCAGAAGACATGAGTCCCCTGCATCAGAGACCCAGGACTTTACTATCCACAGCAACAGCAGTAACCAGTCTTAACATCTAAATCAGTCCCCCAAACCCCAACTTCCATAGGGTGAAACAAAGAGGTCTGGGAGATACCTGCACACATAATGGGCTGCATTATAGAAGAGAAACCCATGGCTTCCAATACCTTGATCTTTCATAATAGAAAATAAGCCTGCCTGATCTCTTCCCAGCTGCCAAACTGGCTAAAAAATGAAGCTCTTATTGACATTTTTATGGTCATATGTGAATTGCTACCATGATGGTATTAAAATAGAAGAGATATCAAAATACTTCACAATCAGCAAGAGTACTGGCCACAGTGCATCCTAGATATTGTAAGAAAATAGGGTCCCAGAGGTCTCTAAGGTACCTGGCATTGACACTTTAAGTGTTGGATCTGGAAAAGTCTGGGAGGTCATGAGGAGGGATAGGGGGAACCTGGAAGGACAGGGCGAACTGTACAGAAATATTTAAATAATTTAACATTTGGTACAGCTATGCTGAAGGTCCAAGTGGAAGGTACTAAACTGAAATATGTCTCAGAAGTTCTGATTTCTACTCCTAAATTTTGATTTAGCTAAAGGGCAACTTCAGGTAAGTCATTTAATGTTTCTGGGACCCAGTTACCCTATCTCTAAAAGAGAAATGGTACTGACCTTACATTGTTATTAAATATATTGTTCCAATCAGTCGCATAGTAATTTTTTTGCTCATTCTCTTTCTCCCCTAGACTAAATAAACTTTATGTATAAGTAATAAAATTATAAATTCTGTGGCTATTCCACTTTTGATAGACAAAAATTTCCACGAGAATAGCTTGAAAAATATTGGAAGTGAAGTAATTGAGCGTGGTGGGTCTCAGATGAAAGACATTTGGCTACAAATATTAAAGTGGTGGGGGGAATGCAGAATGAATAGGAAAAAGGAATAGAAAAACAAAAGAACAGCAAATAAAAATGTCTGATCTAAGAAAGCATTTGGATCAGATGAATGGGAAATGTAATTAGGCTGGACACCTCAGGAAAGGGCAAAAATATGAGCATTTCCACCATGAAATCAAAGTAAGATAGAGTAACTAGGTCAGCACTCTGCAGGCTGCCTGGGACAGGACTGGGCTCACTGTGAACCTAGAAGCAGAAATAAAATCCACATGGTCACATTTCCACAAGGAATGGAACAAACAGATGATGCCCAGGTGTTCTAGGCATAAGGCATTGTAGAGCAAACAGTTCAGTGGGATTCAATTAGTAAGTAGAACAAAGCTTCACTATAACTGGGCAAGTGGCAGTGCACTATAATGAAGCTCTTAATTAGGCTAATAATTTAATATAATTATGTTACTATGTTATTGCTTTAAGATTTCTGACATAAAAGCAGTAGTGATAACAAAGTATACAATTTCTTAGCTTTCTGGATAACAATACTGCAAAGCAAGATATTTGTTATTTAGCAAATACTTACTACAATGTCAGAAATTACAAAAACAAGGATCAAAACAAACAAACAAACAAACAAAAACAAAATCTAGCTCCTGAGTATATAGTGGTGTACAGGGCATAAAAAGAGACCTTTACTACAATAATTGACAGGGAGATGTTCAGATTTCACTCCAGGTTCAGAGCGGGCTACAAGTCTAGAACTTCTGGAGACCAACGTGCCACTGCGTAGAGGTCATTCTGGTTAATAAATTGAGCATGAGGATTCACCCATTCCTGAATCTAGTTCTTTAAAGTTGTTTAGTAACAATTCTCCTTTAATACTTTCTCTTATGTTGGCAGCCCTCTGCTAAATGTTATAAAAACACAATATGTTTATGACTCTTTGGTACTCAACCTATACTATGAGGCAGCAATGAGAGAATCAAAAAATTACATAGTGTGGCCCCCAGAGTGTAAGACCTAGCAGTTAAACAATGATACATATCACTCTGCACTTTGGCTACCTCATTACCTAGTGAGACAACTCCTCGTTGTTGAGCATAATCACTAGGAATATTTTAGTTCAACTCATTTATTCCCCACATTACCCACAAAAGCCGTCCTCATTTTTACATAGGTGTTATGAATTTCTAATTGTCTCTTTTTGTTTTTTCTTGATTAGGAATTTGGCAAGAATTTTTATTTTCCTGGCTTACATTTTATCTCGATGTTTATTTTCTTATACATATTGTTTCATAATACTACATATGATTTCTTTGCCCATTTATCCATTTACCTCATCCAACAAAGTTACATTGAGCACCAATAGATGCTTAGTAGATCAGTGTATGCCAGGTACTCTGGAATGTGACTGAGATAGATGTAAAAAGCTATTAGTCTCCTTGAGAGCACTAACATGTAAAAAAAAATGTAATGTAGCATTGTCAAAAAGGGAGAGTGTTTCACTCTATGGAGGATGGTTGGTAGTGGGGAGAGAGTTGGGATTGTAGAAGCTTAGGGAAAGCCTAAAAAGTTGTGAGAAATTAGGTAATGAAGATTCAGTGATGAAGGGCCTTAGAGCTTGGATTTTCCTTACATTTGAGTAGGGTGTAGTTAAGAATTCTAAGCTAAGTAGAGAAGCAGTTAGATCACATTTTATAAAGGACATTTAGGGAGTTGTGGAAGATGGTTTCGTCATTCATTTAGGCTGCTATACAAAAATACCATAAACTGGATCGCTTATAAACAACAATGTATTTCTCACAGTTCCGGAGGCTGGAAATCCAACATCAAGGCACTGGCAGCGTCTGGTGAGGGCCTGTTTCCTAGATAGCTGTCTTTTCATTGTAACCTCACAGGATGGAAGGCTTGAGGGATCCTTGTGTGGTCCCTTTTTATAAAGGCATTAATCCCAATTATGATGGCACCACCCTCATAACCTAATCAACTCCCAAAGGTCTCACTCCTAGTAACATCACCTAGGGGTTAGAATTTCAACGTATGAATTTTGGGCAGACACAAACATCCAGACCATTGCAGATGGATTCAAAGGCAATGAGGTAAGAAACAGCAGGGTGACCAATTAGAGAAGCATTGAAATAATGCTGATGAGGGATGATAGGGAGTTAAAGTAAGCTGTGACCAGGTGCATGAGAGTGAAAGTTGCTTAGGAGGTAGAACTGACAGGATTATGAATAGCCACCTGGGGAGTGTCGGAAGGCATCGCAGTGGCCACCAGGGTTCAGGGTTGGTAGACAAGCTGATGATGATGTCACCAACTAAGATGCAAAATCCTGGGGGAAAAGCAAGTGGGATAGTAGGAAACATGGTAAGTTTGATTTTGCATGCGCTGGTATTGTGGACTCTGTGGAACATCCACATGGAGCTCTCTATAGAGAGGACAGCCTGGTGAATATATATCTGTAGATGTGAACATTATTTCCAAATTAATTACAAATTTAAAAAAACAAGAATCATATATCATGTTGCTTTGGAGTTTGTTGTTTTGTTTTTAGATGTCCAAATGCATAGCCTGGCACAGAGCAGACAATCAATAAGCATACGTTGAATTAGTAATAATGTATTATATTAAGTACACTTGAAGCTTTCCTGATAGTCTTCTATAAGAGGCTCCAATAAAGGATAGACTCATCTTTAAATTTGGCTGACAATGAGTACTAGCTAGGAACAAAATAATTGCTCATGATTTCAGAGAACACTTCTTGAAGTGACAAATGTATTTCTTTTGATAAAGGTAACCATTAATCGATTATCTTTAATGTGATAATTACTTCTTATATTTATCTAGCTCTGTTTAGTTTCCCACACTTTTTTATGATTTAATGTACTCATAGTATTTATATGCTTAAACCATTGTTAACTGGATTTTTTTTTCTGGTAACCAATAGCATTTCTTACTGATACAATTTTACAGATGGAGGAAATAAGTCAGAGAAGATGAATTGTTTGCTCACAGTAATTCAGCCGTGTCTAGATTTCTTCCCATGATATCATAATTCCTCTCAACATCACGAGGCTACTGATGGAAAGTGCCTTTAGGTATCTGTCATTAATTACTAATATCAAGGTATTTTTCAGGGGCAAAAGCTGTTTTTACTTAGCCACACTGTTGAAAACTTTGTCGTGACTAACTCTTGTCAATCCTGACAGTGATTCAAGAAAACTGGTAACTTCATTATTTTTATACTGACTTCGCTAAAGATTGAAATCAATTTGCTACATTTTTGGTATCTTTTAAATAGTATAAATAAATTAGAACCAAATCTGTAACAATATAATAAAATATTATATAGAACTGCCTATTAAATGTTTTGTGTTTTCAAATATTTCTAAAAATGATCACAATTTGATAGTATTATTAAAATGTAAAATTCCATCTTTGAAACAGTAGTCAGGTACTGATCTGTTACTGTAAGATGCCAATCATATTATCACATTTCTAGTTGCTAAAGTATTTTATGAATTTTGAATTCTATTAAATGGTGATTTATTTTTTTCCAGATAAGTCACCATGCAAGAGGCACTTATTACACATGTTTTTCAGCATATGTTGCAAGTTTATTTTAATGCTGAAGAGGCACATTATGATCAAAGCCGAATTCTGCCCAATTTAAACTGTTCCAAGCTATTTTCATACATTCACTCATGTAATACTGTAAGATTTACATTAAAATGAATGCTCGTCTACAATTAAGCGATTCAGTCAACATTTTAAAAAAAGGTGCAAATGCGTGCAACGTGAAAAAAAATCAACAGATGTGCGAATAATCTCTACTTCGGGGCCAGTATCAAAAAGAGCAGTAGCCAAAAAAAAAAAAAAGTTAAAAGTTTCAGCATTTATTTTTTGTGTATCCTCTAAGGTTTTCTATACCTAAGTTAAAGGACACACACATAAAACAGTCATAAGACATTTCCTTATGATGATAATTGGATTAGTCAATAATAAATTGGGTTGAGGAACAAATAATAAACTGCAATATTCACAGTAGAACTTAAAGATGGATATATATTTTGTTTTCTTCTGATTCTTATACTCTTCTATTCTGATGATGAATATATTCCAAAGCAGCAATGATTCACCTCTGTTCAGAGAAGAGTACACATGTAAAACCAGAATATTTAGCACTAATGTATTTAAAAGATAGCCAGCTAGGATATAATAACAAAAGCAAAAAGAGCTTCTGATCCTAGAGGTGAATAAATCTGCAAGCCAGTGCATGCATGCAGTTTTGCAGGTTATATAATGCATAACTGAAGGGGTCACCATTCACATTGTGATCTAAATGAATGGCATCTTCTTGAATTTCATAGAGCACATCCTGCACAATTATAATGTACTGGGGCCATGGAAAACATCATGAGTATGATGGAAATGTAAAGAGTTTGTTCAGATAGGATAACTGAGATCAAAGTGCTTCTTAAAACCTCATCTCTGTTCCATGAGATATATTTTGGTGACCATTGGAAGGATGTCCAGTTTTCACCTACTTCAGTAGCAGATGTGGGGCAAAGAAAACCTTGATGCCAATTGACAGTCTGTAATATTTAGACAATCTAAAGCTTCTGGTCTGATAACATGGATAAAAACTACTCAAATCTCATCCCTATTCTCTCCTCCCCTAGTGAATTAATTACAGGATATTTCTTCCTTTATTATTTTAACTGAGCTTCCCAGTGACATCTATTTGAGAAAATAAGAAGTGGAAATGGCACTCACTGACAAGCACATTCTTAGATAGGGAGAAAATGAATTGATATAATTTTACTTAAAAATATTCTCCACTAATGTTTTTGAACATGATTAACATTTATGAAAACATTGATCTATGTTATAGTAAATTACATACTGTACTTTAAAATGAAGATTGTGCTTTTGTTTACAAATTTCAACATGCTTTGCTATCCTAGATGAAATCTGAATACATGAAAACTTGAGGGGCCTTATGTATGTACCCATGTTTAATCCTGATGTGGCCCAAGGCTTCAACTGTTCTAATTTATTGCAGCTCTTCTACACAGTTCTACAAGTAGCTTGGTGAGATGACACATTTCTGTGTCTATGTGGATTAATCTGAGCAAGAAAATGATTAGCCTGAAGTCTCTGGCTAAATCACTAACCATACTTCAATCCATTAGATGAGACCACCTCTCTACTTACATTTTAAATTGGGAAACATACAACTGCTGAGAAAATATAGGGCTTATGTTTTTTGATGAGCTAATATAGCCTAAATTGTCTTGGTAAACTCTTCATTGGCCCTTTGCCCATGAGAACTAAAAGGTTCAAGTGCCTAGTCAACTGGCTAAAAGGAAGTTTAGCATGTTTCTGGAAATTACAAAATAGCCAAGACCTGTGTTGTCACAACAGGGCAGCAAATATTCTCCACATTGAAAAACGGATGTTAAAAACAGGGCCACAAGTAAGGGAAGAGAACGTATGTTCATGTAGATCAATTCTAGGGGAAAAAGAAATGTATTACTATGAATTGTTGGTAGTTATTTTCTAGCAATTCTTTGATATCAGGGAATGTATTTTTATTTGGAAACACTTTAAGCACTTGTATAAGCTTTCATTGTGTGTGTATGTGTCTACAACTTTAGCTATTCAAGAAATATCATATGTTTTTATCCTCTTAATCAACTTCATTCTGCCTTCATGTTCCCATTGCTCCAACCTGTCAGTAAATCTACTCTCAGATATCTCACAGGCTTATTTCCTCTCTAAACATTGTATAATAGCTAGGAAAATGTGAAAATAGCCTCTCATCTTAGTGTGTCATACTGTCACTGTGTATTCATGTGACACAAGCTTGCATTCTGATGCCATGTCCATGTGGGGCGGAGAAAACTTGTGGAGATTCATCCTGATATCTGCCTCCCCAGATGCATTCACATCTCTTTCAACTGATAATGTCTTTCCACCTCCTCAAAACTCTTCCAGGGAGCAGCTATGATTCTACATTGTTCTTGAGACCCACCCACAGTAACCATCTTCTCTGCTTGGACCATCAGAATCTCTCCTATCTCTTTTCTTATGTTTTAAAGCTTCTCTTTCTTGGGGACACCTCATATCATCTCTTCTGGGAGCAAAAGTTATACATTGTTGGCCAGAGGGCTGAATCTGGTTCACAGAATTGTTTGGCTCATACCATATTGTGTTCTAAATTTTTCAACATTTGCTAAAGGTCTTAAAAAATAAGTGGATTCTACATAAACATGTGATTCTGAGACTATCTTCAAAGATTGGAGGATCAGACAACATTGGGCCAACTTATCCTCCTTATAAACCTTTTCACTTTTAGACAGGACATGCTCTTTCCAATCACCCAAGTCCCTGCCCAGTGTGCTTCATTTCTGGCCCCACAAGCCATTTGTGATTTGTCTTCTGATCTTTCATTCTCAACGGCTTCTATCTTGTACTCCGCAAAAAATCACACAGCCAGAATGAGGGAATGAACCTTACTACATACGGGAAGTAGAATCTTACTATAGCTTACTAAAAGAGGATGGCAAAATACAGGCAGATAAGCCAAATAATATGATATATATATGTACGTTATAGAAGATAGATCAATTGATTGACAGGTAGATAGAAGCAAGAAAAACTATAGAGTGTGGGTAAGATCATTTCTGGTATACAATACCAACTAGTTGATAATTAATTTAATAATGCACATATTCAAAATAAAAACTTGCATATTAACTACAAAATGTAAATTCTCTTAAAACTTGGCTTTACTGAAATGAGCTGCACAGACATAATATGTGTCCTTATAGAGATTACAGTCTATACTAAGAAAGACTGTAAAGAGATGTGGAATCCACATAGGAAAATGTGTAATTAAAACACCAATTGAAAAACATGATAGGGGTTATGACAGGGCTAAGTCCAAGGTGATAGATAGTTTGTAGGAAGAAAAATTAACCAACCTTAAGGGAAGATTTGCCTGAGGAATTCATGTGTAAGCAACAACTGGAAGCATGTGAGACTCATATCCAGGTGAACAAGGAGGTGATGGTGGTTTCAGGAGGAGAAACAGCAAGTGCAAAAGTACAGCGAAAGGTGAGATGAAATCTAGTGCTTAAATCTACCTAGAAACCATTCAGTATGGTTGCAGCACGGAATTTCAGGGCATGTGGGAGAAAAGGCCTATTAGGCTTAATAAGGCAAGCAATACCTGGGCATATGACCTTATAAATCATGTTAAAGAGTTTGAACTTATATAAGGGACTGTGGGTCCCCACTGAAATATTTTTTACAGTAAACAACATAATCAGATTTTTGATGTTGAGAAATCACATGAACCTGCAGAAATTTAGTTTCTATATCCATAAAATAGGAATAGTGTCATATATCCTGGTTGCCTCACTGGATTGCTGCAAAGATCAAATCAAATAATATATGCTAAAATTCAGCAAATTCTAATATGCAAGTAACATTATATTGCATAAAATTTATTTAATGTTGCAACGATTTTTTGTAGAAAGCGTGTGAGCCAATCTCTGATAGGCAAATAGATTGTACTGCATGACAATGAGTAGTAAAGCACAACTCATATCAGTTATTGGCTAACATTCTATGAAGAAACATGTGAAGAAAACCTAAGTATTAGGGTAAAAATGTATGAGATGGAATTTATAAATGTTGGCAATAACTTTTAATTAATCTTTTATTATACTGTTTCTCTTACTGGGAGTTGAAGAGATTGATCATGCTTTCTTGCTGCCCAACACTTTTTAAGCAACTTCTATGTTTCAGGAATAGGAACCCTGCCTTTAGAGGGCTACAGAAGCTCTCTCCCTCTGCCTCCTTTGAGGTCAACATGTGATCCATCAGTATGTGATCCATCAACATATGATCCGATAGCACCTGATCCCTCAGACTGTAATCTATCAGAGTGTGAGTCATCGTGTGTGGGATCTTTCAAAGTGTAATCTGCCAACATATGACCTAAGCTTTGCCAATTGGGTGCATTGACGTGAGATGTTTGGAATGCAGCGGCTTGAAGAGGGAGATTAACAGGCAGAAACAGTTCTGGCCAGGATGGCATGGAGACATTCTGTTCTCCAAGAGCATGGAGTCCGAAGTCCTAGGGGTAGCATCCTGTGCCCAGCTTCTCTATGGTGAGGTGTTGGACTCATGCACAGGAGCAGAGACATTAAGATTACCTGTGGGAATGCCAGGCAACGTACTTTGTGACTGGTTCCTGGCTGCATGGCTTTTAAGCCTAATTATCTGTCCTTTGGAGAGATTTTGGGGGTAACTGATATCAGTAAATATGTTCCTTTTCTCCTCCCACAAATGAGAGGGGATTCTGTTGTTTACAAGTAAAAATCCTGACTGATAAATGTGTCAAAATAAAACTATTTTTTCATCTTAGGGTGGCAACCTTTTTTTACTCCTTTATTGTACTTGGGAACCAGGGCACAAAAACCATGAGGATGAGTGTATAAATGTGGAACAAAAGAGGGGAAAGAAATGGATTCCAATACTCTTATCTTCAAAGTGAACTAAAAAAATTTAAAATGAATAACCCCCAAAATTATATATGACTTGTCAGCACAATTTCTCATTTGATCCTTGAACCAGCATCTACAGAACTTTGTAGATGAACTTCTATAGAAGTTTGTTTGTAAAGCTCTACTCTATTATATTCTCAGTAAAGTTTTACAGTGATTAAACATGCAAACTTTTATATGAGTTCTGGGTCCAGATTGTTGCTCCTTAAGTTATTAATTGTGTGATTTTGAAAAAAGTATTTAATCTGTATAAGCACCTGTCTCTCCAGTAAAAAAACAAAATATCCAGTGAGAGAGTATATTCAACACATTTAGTGCTATGCTTGGCCCAAGACAGACCTTTAATAGTTGCTAGTACTGCTAACAATTAAAATAAAACATTTACTTGAGCTTGAAAAAATATTTCAAGGATGGAACAGGAATAGTGGGGACTAGTATTTGGGTTTTTAAACTGCTGCTGGAAGTGCAATATTAGAAAGCCTTAAAAACTTGAAGAAAACAAAGACCAGTCTAGGATAAAGAAGGATATTTTACTTAATCTTCATGTTTGAAGTAGGAGGCAGGAAGGATTAATGGGGGTTCAACTTCTACTTCAAACAGTTTCCCTCCCTTTTGCTGGTTGCAAGGGATTGTAAACAGCATCAATTTCTCCCTCTTTATACATCTTTTTCTTCCCTCTTTCTTCTGTGTTATGCATGGATATTTCTTTATGTTTGTGTGTACACATATACCAGTATTTCTGTATTGAATAAAAGAATTCAAAACAAGAATAGTTGCATTAATTTTACAACAGTTAAAGGAACCGGCTTTATTGGTTCCGTTCTTCATTTTTCTGCATTCTAGCCTTCTCTCTTTGGTTTTGAAATATAGAACTACTAGGTAGCCTCTGTAGCTAGCTTGATTCTTTATTCACTGAAAACACAGCTAGTGTTTTTTCAGTCCTATATGAGTGCTCCAAGAGTTGTTAGAAATAAACAAAAGAATATTCATAGCCTCCTGGAAATAGCTAGTTTTTTTTTCATTTATCCTTTTTACTTTCTTCCTTTAGGATTCTCCTCTTCTTTCCACTCCATCTCTTAATTGGCTTGCTTCTTGGTAGCCTATATATTCTATACAATGACTTACTAAATTACTGGAGTAATATCGACATACTTGCATACATCGTTTCTTTTTTTCTGTGGGGCACATGTCTCAAACAGAATACAATTATAACTAGACGCTGAGTGGGAAACAAGCAGTCCTTATATATTGAGGACATGAGTATAAGCCTGAGTAACTATTACTACTGATAGGAAAAAAAGTCAAACAAATTTAAAAAACCATCACCATTCATCAATTTTTAAATTGTATCTCACGTTTAAACATTTATTTGCTTCAAACGAATAATTAAAGTCAGTTCCATCTCCCCCTAAACCAAAATTAAGTAGCATTGAAATTCCTTTTCATAGAGAGATATATACGACAAAATTGGGTATTTGGAAAGATACAGACACTGCTTGCAACTATAAAAACAAGATCAAAACATTTGGATGCCCTTTCTCTACTTCAGTAGGACAGCAACTGCACAAGGCTATTCTCTGGAGTAATGATCTTGTCTCCTTCCAAAGGCTTTTTTATCCTGTATTCAGGAGGTCATATGCAGTCTTCAGCTGCACAGAGCTCCACTCCTATTAATTTAAAATGGGGGCTCCAGAGGTTCACATTCAGCAAAATCTGCCCCTTAAGAGGTAAGCTTTACCAATCTCCCATGTGAAGAAATAAAGAAGCGTTTATCTTTGGAAAAAATAACCTACTTAAATAATCTATCTTTCCTAATAAGAAATAAAGAAAAGCTTAAGACATAAGTTAATAAAATATCCTTTTTATTAAACAGAGTTCACTTTATTTTCATGTTTTGGCAACATTGTTTTAGTGGATTTCCATGGGGGGGGGGCTCTGGTATTGTTATTTTATCATTATATTATCATTTTGTTAAGCTATCTGGCAAATTGAAAAGGTTATTCACCCTATGGCTGTCTTTTTTTTTTTTTTAATGTTGAGCATTCATTGAAAAGAATGAAAAAAATCTGGTTGAATATGCAGGTGCACTAATAAATGGGTGGTCTTTGGATTACAGTATTTATGTGTACTGTGGCAAAGCTGAACAGAAACCTAAATGTTATACATACAAAGTGGTACAACAAGAACATCTGTGTTGGGGGGATTGAACTGGCATGGCTAACACCTCCAGTGCCAGGTGCAAAGGAAATTTCAGTACAGCTTGAGTAATCTTGACTGCTAGCATCTGCCTGCATCAGATTATCTCCTATGTTCCTAGTCCACCACTATCCATTAGAGTATTTATATGATACATCTGGTGGTGCAATGGCCAAGCAAGAAGCAGCAATGCCTCCGTTACTGGGGGCAAATGCCTGACTCTTTAACTCAATACAAAGGCAAACAGGAATTCATTTCAGGCCCACAGGCAGCCAGCCAACTCTTCAAGACTAATTAGCAGATAGCACTCTAGTGTGATGACTGCTTTGTCCTTTCAGTTTAGTTACTTACATATCCATGTGCATAATCTGGAGACATTTAACTATTCATTTTGAAATCCCATTTCTAAATATCATTTCCAGGAAAATAACAGGGTTTTAATATGTTGCCAGAATTACAACAGAGCTTTAATGTGACTTGGCTCAATCCAAAGTCTCAACATACATCTGATTTTCAGAATGAATCAATGTGGTTGGGTGAGAATGGTGGAGATCATCAGTCCATTAGTCTCCACAACATCAAATCTCACATGTCCAACAACACAAAGATTATGTCCCTCTCTTCAAGTCTTCAAATCTTTCTCACCTCAAGAGATGACTGTGTCACCTAATGCAGAGAAAACCAATGGGATTGCTTTAGCAGTCTGCCATCTAAGAATCTACATAAACCAGCACCTACCTTTCCTCTCTGCTTCCTGTTACCATAGATGTATGACACCTCTGTCTTTGACTGTATAAAGCAAACCCATCTCTTCCTGCTTTATATACCCACATTTCCCTGATTTTTGCATGCACTCCCCCTCTCCACTGTATCCTTGCCATCTGAATATATTAATCCACTTGCAATCCTCTTCAAAGAAAACCTCTGTAGATGTTATGTTCCCCCACAACTATCACCTTCCCCAGGGTGAAGGTATTCTTTCACAATCAAACATCTTTATAGGTTTCTTCACTGTGTTCTCCTACTCACCTCTCAAACTGTTCAAATCTGGCTCCTTTCCTCAACATTTCATGAGACTGTATCATATAAATTTTATAGGTCCCGTATCTTCACGCTGCTAAAATCAAAGGGCTTCATCATCCTAATAGCTATTCCTGCAGTATTTGAAACTTGTGACTATTACTTCCTCATGAAGTCCCTTTCCTTAGCCTCTACTATGTGATATTTACTCTCATGTTTTGTGATATTTACTCTCATGTTTTGTGTTCCTCTACATCTCTGGACACTTATTCCTAGTCTTCTTTGGCCTCCCTTTTCACCATATTTAAAAATTAAAGGATGGAATTATGCAGGGATTTGTCCTGAGTCATCTCTTCACTATACTTTTTCCTTAGAAATTCTCATTCACCAATACGGCTTCAATTGCCATCACCTTGCAGATGAGCTACACATTTTAATCCCCAGCTTAGAGTAAATCTGTTTTCTAAACTTCAAGCCCTAGCATCAAATCATTCATTCAACATCTGAATCTAATACTTCTGAATCTAACTCATCATTCTCTTTGCCACCAAAATACTTTTTTTTCTAAAGTACCTAGTCCTTCCAAATTTCACCACCATCCATCTAACTGATTAAGCTAGATAATTCACCATTTTTGACATCTGTCTTGTTCCTTTTCCAAATCGATCAATTAGTAAGTATTGCCAATTAACTTTTAAAAAATTAAACATTATACATGACTATGTACTTTATAAAAAATGGCAATAATGTCCTTTCATCATCACTCCTAATCCTTGGGCATCTTTCTTTACACAGAGGTAATACTAATTATGAAATATATTCATTCAAATTTTTGTCTATTCTTATACTCATATATGTACCAGTTCAATTTGAAATATATCAGTTTTGTATATAAATTTTTATAAAAAAATGGTAACACATTCCAAAATTTGATTTATTCAGACAAAAACATGTCCTGGAAAGCTATTTTTGTATATATATCAATTTGATTCATTTTAATTAATGCCCAAAATACCACAGTATATATATCCCTCTGTTAGAGTTTCTTCTATTTAAAGTTGCGTTTTCTCATTTTTTCTGTTAACAATGCTGCAATGAATATATTCAAGCATGGCTCCTTATATGAATGATTCTCAAGACAGAGAAATAGAGATTGAAAAGATAATGACAGATTACATTCCCAAGTGGTACTGGGAGAAAATTCTCCATGGATTTGTCACTTTTCTGTATGTCTGGGAAGCAAAGCATTGTCTGTCATTGATTCCATAATATCTTTTAAAAAGATGTAGAGTGAACAGCCTTGGAAAATAACATGTCTCCCTCTGGAGCAAGGGGAAGGCATGCTAACTCTTCAGTATAATAGCATTTCCCCTAAGCTTGGACTTCTTCTCCTATGATGCAAACCATTGCAGAAGCAGGTGTTACCTGGCCCCCTTAGTGTCATCCTGTGGGAACTGGGACTTCAGGAACTAGTGCAAAAATGCTGATTATTCTGGTTGCTGTTACTGCTCTGAGTAATAAACTAAATTTATCTCTGGCCCAGGATTCTCGTGCCTTCCACCAGGTTTCACAGAACTGTGGTGACGGTGATACAGTTTACCCTCTCATCATACAAGTCTGAACAATATCAGCTTCTTCACATTACAGCCAATGATTGATAGTAATAAATGTTTCTTTTTTTCCAAATAAAATAAAAGAAAAAAGGTATCTTATTTTAGTTTGCATTTCCCTAGTTATTAGTATAGTGAGGTTTTACATGTTGCATTCTCTCTCTTTCCTTCTTCCTCTTTTTCTCTCTTGCCATTTATCTCTTCCCAAGTACTCCTTACACTTTCACTTTTGTTCATCTCTGATGCCACCATCCTAGTTCAAAGTAGCTGCAATTATTTCCTAACTGGTCTCCCCAAGTCTACTCAGCCTCCCTCAAACACAGATCTGATCACATGGCTTCCTTCCTTAAAAACACTTGGTCTTTCCAATTGGCTTTAGAATAAAACTTGAAACCCTTGACAGGGCCTACATACTCGGGATAATCTTGTCTCTAGCTCTATTTGTTGACACTCTTGTCTTCATTTTCAACTTACATTTAGCTTTTCACTTTCTTGGATATGGCACACTCTTTCTTCTTTTGGGGATTTCATTCATTTAGGAAAAAAATTCCATGTGCTATTTCAAATTAATGTTTTTTAATAAAGAAAATTTTAATGATTAGGAAATAAGGAGAAAAATATGCTTTGGTTGTAAATTACAATGAAAAGAAAAGAAAAAGTTTAGGAAGAAAATATACACAAATATTATATGGTACTTATTTCTGGATAAGGGGATAAATGCATTTTCTTATTTTAGTTATTTTAATTTTCTCTATTCTTTCTTTCTCCAACAAACATATTTTGCTCTATTAATTAGAAAATATAATCTTAAAAAACTGCTTTTTTGTCCTCTATCCTGCTCTCTTCTATTACATAATTACAACAAAGCAAGTAATGAAGTTTCAAAAGAAAAAGTTTAGGAAGAAAATATATAATTTTACCCACAAAATGTAGCACAATTTCAAAAACACCAAATGAAAACTAAATGCCCAAACAGCTTCTTTGTCATCACCTAAGCTAATTTCAAATGAATAAGACTAAGGGAATACAGTACTGAATTGAGAAGTCCAATGCCTGCCTCACCAGTTTTAGAGTCAGAGTCACACAGTACAGTCCTGACTTCCATTCGCTCCTCCCTCCTTCTCCCGCTCCTTTGCTTCTCCTCCCACTCAACATTTAACAAGCACTGTCTATGTGCAGTGAAGTGAAAGTCCAAGAAGTTCATGCTGAAATAGAGGAGTTGATCTGTAAGTACCTAAACTCATCCTGATGGCAAATGAACAGACAAAAGCATGAACGCAATGATTATGATCAGAGGCAGCAGTTGAGTGGTCTTGAGAAAAGCGTGGACTCTTGCCTGGTGGCTGAGAGATGTAGTGAGATTTCTCATACAGAATAAACAGGAAGAATATGGCAATCTAGGGCAAATATAAACAATCCCATAAGAAAGGAACCTGTAGCATAGGCATGCGTGTGAGTCAAGGTGATTAATGATGAACCTGGGAGAAAATTAAGGTTTTCGAGCCACATTATTCTCAAGGGTAAAATAGAGGTAATGTATTTATAAAGTGCCCCACAAAATGCAGGGCCCCATGGTAAGCATAAATATTATTCATTCTTTTTCTCCCATCTCTTGCATGTACACTCCCTTTCACATTTCATAAAAGTCTATGTCATGTAGATGTATTCTAAATAATAATAAAGATGGTAATAATAGTAAAAATTACCACTAATATATAATAAGTACAATTAGCACACAAATGTTTTACACGTTTTATCTCATTCAATCTTCAATTACTCTCATAAGGTGGCTACTGGTATTACCTTCATTTTGCCAGTGAGGAAACTGAGACACAGAGTTAAGTAACTGGCCTAATTAAATTAATTCATGGTTGAGGTAGGATTTGCAATCAGCCATTCTGATTTAGGATTGGAGCTCCAAGATAATAACAGTAACTAGAAGTGTAATTAGTAACCAGTGTTATTTCTCTGTGCAATGAAATTATATGCAAATGAAAAAAACAAGATTTGAAAGGTATGCATTTTATTCGCAAAAGTCAAACATTAAAAAAATTTATTTATACAATGTTAAGCATGTTTCTCTCTGTACGTTTGCCACTTTGTATATATGGCCTGGCTATTATTTCTTTAAGCAGATTAATTTTCAGATTCATTCACAAACAGTTACAAAGTTTTACTATATATCAAGTTTTATGTTAGAACTTTAAAGAGTTGAAAACAAGCAGATAACCTTCTTGCCTTCCTGGAGTTTATGGCCTAATGAGTATAACAAATTTAAGACAAAAATGAAGATATGCAATTGTAAAATATAACAAATGCCATTAAGGAAATAATATGAACACGTTATGAAATAGAACAATAAGAAGAAATAATTTAAATTTTTTCTACTTTAACTTTTTAATCTGGACAGAAGTGGAGATAAGGAATGTGGTTAGAGAAGAAATAAAATGACACTGGTAAATATCAGTAAATATTACTCAACTCTCAGCCATGTCTAAGATTTTTTTGGACTTTCAAGGTCACACTAGTGTACTGTTATATGTCATGAGTAATAAATTTAGTTTAAATATTATTATGAACCCAAATTATAGAATAAAAAGGTGACTATGAAAATGCATATAGCAGGCTGGGCAAGGTGGCTCAAGACTGTAATCCCAGCACGTTGGGAGGCCGAAGTGGGTGGATCACCTGAGGTCAGGAGTTCAAAACCAGTCTGGCCAACATGGTGAAACCCCATCTCTACCAAAAATACAAAAATTACCCAGGCATAGTGGTGGGTGCCTGTAATCCCAGCTACCCGGGAGGCTGAGGCAGGAGAATCACTTGAACCGGGGAGGTGGAGGTTGCAGTGAGCCGAGATTGAAACATTACACTCCAACCTGGGTGACAGAGCAAGACTCCGTCTCAAAAAAAAAAAAAAAAAAAAAAAAAAAAGAACCATATAGCAAGTTCCCTCTTTTGTCAACGTGTATGTGTGTGTGTGGGTGGGGAGGGAGGTGTGTGTGTTCTTAAAATAACTTAAAGGTCTTTTAAAGGACTTATACCAATGTGTTGGTAATCACTGTCTTTGGTAGATGGAATTATGAATGATTTTTTGTTTCTTTCCAACAATTTATTTTCTATACAGTTTATCAGTTTTTATGTAGTACACTGAACAAGAAAAATGTACAAATATATAGTTTTAAAAGTTTTTCTGAACCTCTAAGCTAGTATCTCGTTTCATCTCACACACTGAATGAAACCTTATGAATTGAGAAAGCCACTTCATTCCCCGGCCTTCACATCAAATGACAAGAGAAAGGGCCAGACAGTCTAGTCTCTAAGGAACCCCTAGAGATCCAGAGTGTATCTAAAGCAGATGCCTAAGTATTCTAAAGTCCTATTTATTTATTCAAATTTTAAAGTGAGAATAATTCAGTTTTATCTATAAGTAATATTTTTTCAGTAATACTTTTTATAATTGTGAACAATTGTTCACTACTTTCCTCTACCTTTATTTGAATTTAATGTTTGGATTTTTGTTTGCTTCCTCAGGACACGGGTTTTTTTCCTAGACAAATCTCTGAAGCCAGTACCTTATTCCAGTTGCAATCTCTGTAATTTCACTTTTTCCATTTTTAGTAACATTAAAGAAAAAAAATCATCACAAACATTCTTGGTTGTTTATCTGGATCAGTGTTCTCAACTATTCCAAAGCTCTAAGACCACTGTAAACTTTTGAAATGAGTAATTATACCAGGTTTATATAAAAGTCATATGCTGACCAGTTACATGGGAAATTAAAAAAAAGCTAGAACATACATGAGAAGGAGAAGACCAGGCCTCAAAACAAGCTAAAAGTGAGATGCAAGTGAAAAAAAAATCATTCTTCCGCATATAGACCTGTATGAATATTTTCCACGTGGAGCTCAAACTATCTAGTCCCTTACGCTTTCCCTGTGAGGTCACCATGGGCTTAATGAATGTACTGGTGCTTGATAGAAAGTTAGGCTCTCCTCAAGACAGTTGACTCTCCATCTTTCTCACTTTTTATCTTTTCTTTCTTTGTCCATTGAAGTGTAGGTGGTGTCTCTCTATTGCGTCTGAATCCATGGTCCTGTCCATACTTTTGTAATAATAAATACCTTTGTAAATAAACCCTTCTGAGGACATCCTAACTTGTTTGTTTCCTAGTAGGATCATTACTAATATGTAAATATTAGCTTTCATTTGGCCTTAAAATAAACTAAGCTTTATTTGGAAGGGTGGATTCGTATGAAAACAGACACATGTCCCAGATGAAACTTCGTGTTCATAACACTTAAGCCTTCAAAGTGTTCAGATTATGTAAAATTTGAGAGAAAAGAATAATCAGTTTCAATATGAGGTATTCCAGTATTAATGTGTTCAAAATAGAGAAGAGGAAAAGAAATGGGGAAGGAATTTGAAATATTTTCCAAACAGATCATACACTTGACCTCTAGCTTAACTTAGCTATGGTACTTGAAGTCATATTTACAAGGTCATAGTTTTAAAAGGAGATAAATCTTGATCAAGATTACTCTATTTGTCTCTACACTGAAACCACCTTGCAAAAGCATTCAATAGTTAAATAAAAATATCATTCTAATGAAAAACTAGTGAAAACCACAATGATATTTGCTTAACCTCATAGGTGAATTTGTTGGTGGTCTAAGATGTCTGCCAACAAAAGCTCTTTTTGTGCTTTCAATTGACCAAAGGCCAAATGCTAATGGAAATGAATACCTGATCTGCTTTGAAAGTGAATCCTGCCTACAATGAATAAGAGATGGCTTGAAGGAAGATAAGGGGAAGCTGATCATACTTTTGTCCATTTATGGACTTTCTAAACTAAAATATTACATTATATCCTTTGAGAAAGAAGCTGAACCACCATTCCCGGGACAGAGTTTTTTTTATAGCTTTATTGAAATGTAATCCACATATCATTCACCCATTTAAAGTGTGAAATTCAGTTTTTTTTAGTATATTCAAAGATATGTGCAACCATCATCACAGTAAATTTTAGAACATTTTCATCACTTCAGGAAGAAACCCTGTATCTTTTAGATATTGCTGCTGTATTCTCCAATCCCCCACCTCTCACCCTCAGTCCACTATTCTCCCAGCAACTAATGATCTACTTCCTGCCTCTGTAGATTTTCCTATTCTGAATATTTCATACAAATGGAATCATAGAATATGTAGTATTTTGTGATTTGCTTCTTTCACTTAGCATGTTTTTAAGGTTACTCCATGTTCTAGTTTGCATCAGTACTCAATTCATTTTTATAAGTGAATAATATTTATTTGTATGAATATACCATATTTTCTTTATCCATTCATCCCCTGATTGGCATTTTGATTGTTTTGACCTTTGGCTATTATGAATAATGTTGCTTTAAACATTAATGTACAGGCTTTCTGTAGACATAAGCTTTCAGTTTTCATGGACTCTGACCTAAGATTGGAATTGCTGAGTCAATGTTCTAAATCTATGTTTAGCCATCTGATAAACTTAAAAGAATGTTCTCTAGATTGGCAGCACTATTTTACAATGTGACCAGCAGGGTATAAGGGTTATGATTTCTCCACATTCTTGTCAACACTTAGTGTTATCTGACTTTTTTATTGTAATGGGTGTGCAGTGGTATTTCTTTAGGGTTTTGATTTGCATTTTCCTAATGACTAAGGATGTTGAGCACCTTTGCATGTGCTGATTAGTATCTCTTCTATAGGTATATATACCATTTCTACATGTTCTTTGGATAAATGTCTATTAAGGACATCTGCCATGCTTTAATTGGACTATTTATTTTTTGTTATTGAGTTGTATCATTACACATTATAGAGATGTCTCTATGAGATATATGATTCCAATTATTTTCTCTCACTTGTGTTGTCTTTTCACTTTCTTGATAGAGTCCTTTGAAATGCAAGTTTTAAATTTTGATGAAGTCCAATTTACATATTTTTTCTTTTGTTGTTCATGCTGTTGGCGTCATATATAAGAATCCATTGCTGAATCAAGGTTATGAAGATTTACCCTTGTTTTCTTCTAAAAATTTTATAGTTTTAGATCTTACACTTACATCCTTGATTATTTTTTAGTTAATTTTTCTATACAGTCATGTGTCACTTAATGAGTGGACTACTTTCTCAGAAATGCATCATTAGGTGATTTTGTCATTATGAGAACATTATAGAGTGCACTTACACAAATATAGATGACATAGTCTACTACACATCTAGGCTAAATGGGATAGCCTATTGCTCCCCAGCTACAAAACTGTACAGCATGTTTACTGTACTGAATACTGTAGAAAACTAACTATAACACAATTGTAGGTATCTCTGTATGTAAGCATGTCAAAACATAGAAGAGGCACAGTAAAATTAATTTATTATAATCTTATGGGACCACCATTATATATGCAGTCCATCATTGACTAAAGCATTGTTAATGTGGGGAATGACTGTATAGCATGAAATAAGAGTCCAACTGCATTCTTTGTATGTAGATGTCCAGTTGTCTCAGCATTTTTTGTTGAAGACTATTGTCTCCATTAAATGGTCATGGTGCTCTTATCTAAAATTAGTTGACCACAGATACATGCATTTATTTATGGACTCCCAATTCTATGCTATATATATATATATATATATATGTCTATCCTTATGTTACTACCACACTGTCTTGATTACTCATGGTTTGTACTCTTTTTTCGAAATCAGAAAATGTGGATACTCCAACTTTGTTAATCTTTTTGAAATAGTATTTTGGCCTGAATCTCTTGCAATTCCAAATGAATTTTAGAATCAGCTTGTTGATTTCTGTAAAGAAGCCAGCTAGGATTCTGATAGTGATTGCAATGAATCTGTAGATCAAGTTGGGGAGCATTGCCATGTTAACAATATTAAGTCTTCCAATCCATGAACACAAGATGTTTATCTATTTATTTACATCTTCTTTAATCTCTTTTGACAATGTTTTGCAGTTTTCAAATGTTTTCTTTCTTTTACTTTTAATTTTTTTAAATTTTAAAAATATGTCTTTCAATGATGTTTTGCAGTTCTGAATTTCATTTGCTAAATTTATTTTTAGCATTTTATTCTTTTCTGAGGCTATAATAAATTTTTTTTTAATTTCATTTTTTATTGTGTTGCAAGGGTCTAGAAATATAATTGATTCCTATCTATTGATCTTGTGACTTATAAGCATGCCGAACTCATTGATTAGTTCTAATATTATTTTGGTGAATTCCTTAAGATCTCCTATATATAAGAACATGTTATATGCAAATAGAAATAGTTTTACTTCTTCCTTTTCAATCTGATGCCTTTTATTTATTTTTTTGCCTTTTATTTATTTTTCTTGCCTAATTGCCCTAGCTGGAACTTCCAGCGCAATGTTGAATAAAAGTGATGTAAATGGATATCCATGTCATATTTCTGATCTTAGAAATAAAGCATCTAGTATTTCACCATTAAGTATGATATTAGCTGTGGGTTTTACATAGAAGCCCTTTATCAGGTTGAGTACCCTCTATTTCTAGTTTGTTGAGTGTCTTTTATTACAAAAATTATTAAGTTTTGTTGAGTACTTTCTCTGTGTGTACTGAGTTGATCATGTGATTTTTGGTTTTTATTCTATTGCTATAGTGCATTACATTGATTGATTTCCAGGTGTTAAACCAACTCTCATTCCTGGGATAAATATCATTTGTTCATGTTGTATAATTCATTTTATATGTTGTGAATTCAGTTTGTTAGTATTTTGCTAAGAATTTTTGCATCTATATTCATAAAAATATTGGTCTGTTATATTCTTTTCTTGTTATATCTTTACGCGATTTCGGTGTCATGATAATACTGGCCTCATAGAATTAGGGAGTATTTCCCCTCTTATTTTTGGAAGGGTTTGTGAATAGTGGATATTAATTTTTTGTTTTACGCATCTGGTAGAATTTGCCAGTGAAGCCATCTGGGTCTTTGCTTTTCTTTGCGGGTAGATTTTGATTACTACTCTGAATTCTACACTTATCAATTCAGATTCAGTCCATTTCTTCATGAGTCAGTTTCAGTAGTTTGTGTCTTTCTAAGAGTATGTTCATTTTATGTAAGTTATCTGATTTATTGGCATTAAATTTTTTATAGTATTGTTATAATCTTTTCTTTTTTAAAGGCTGATAGTAATACTTTCTCTTTAATTTCTGATTCTACTAGTTTGAATCTTCTCTTTTTCTTGGTCAATCTAGCTAAAGGTTTGTTAATTTCATTGATCTTTTAAAAAAACCTGTTTTTGACTTCACTGACTTTTTATATATTTTTTCACTTTTCTATTTCACTAATTTCTGCCTTAATCTTTGTTTTTTCCTTCCTTCTGCTTGCTTCAGGCTTAGTGTGCTCTTCTTTTTTTGTTTGGCAGTGTCTGAAGATTGAAGTATAGGCTATTTAAGCTGTTTTTTTTTTAATGCATACATTTAGTGCTTCAAATTTCTCTCTAAACACTGCATCCCCAAAATTTCGTATGTTATGTCTTCATTCATCTTAAGCTGCTTTCTAATTTCCCTTTTGATTTCTTCATTGATTCATTGGTTATTTTAGAGTATGTTTTTGAATTTTCAATGTTAGTAAATTTTCCAAGTTTCTTTTGTTATTGATTTCTAATTTTATTCCATTGTTGTCAAACATGTTTTGTATTATTTTTCATCTTTGAGCTTTACTTTATGGGCTAGCATTCGGTCTATCCTGGAGAATGTTTGATGTACACTTGAAAAGAAAAGCATAGTCTACAGTTGTTGGCTGGAGTTTTATATAAATGTTATATAGATATTTATTATATTGGTGTTTGTACAGATGCTGATACATATACAGTGGTTCACAGAGTTCCAATGTTCTATTTCCTTGTTATTTCTACCTAATTATTCTACCACTTTGAAAGTGGGATATAGAGTCTCCAGTTATTACTGAATTGTCTATTTCTCCTTCCACTTCTGTCATTTTTTGCTTTATTTTGATTTTCTGTTGTTAGGGTATATATGTTTACAATTCTTATATCCTAGGGAAGGATTGACGATCATTATTAAATGTCCTTCTTTATCTCTGGTATCATTCTTTGTTTTAAACTCTATTAGTATAACCATTCCAACTTTCTTGTGATTGCTGTTTGCATGATCTGTCTTTCCCAGTCATTTACTTTCAATCTATTTTTTATCTTGTAATCTAAAGTGTGTCCCCTGAAGAGAGCATATAAATAGATCTTGTTTTTCCTCCCCATTCTGACAATCTCTGCCTTTGATTAGGTTATTTAATCCATTCACACTTACCACCATTGTTGATATGGCTGGATTCATGTCTGTCATCTTAATTTTTGTTTTCTGTAAGTCTGATGTCTTTGTTGTACATCTATTGCTTTCTTTTGCATTTAGCATTTTCAAGTGCAGAATTTATCTTACTTTAATGATCTTTTTATTATCTCTTCTTAAGCAACCTTAGTGGTGGCTCTAGGGCTTACCATCTACATCTTAACTTATCAGAATCAACTTCATATTTATACTAACATAATTCCAGTGAAATATAGAACTGCTACTCCTACATAATGCAACTTCCTTTCCGAATTTTTATATTTTTATACCTATTACATCTATAAATGTTACAAACACATTACTTTCCTACATTATTACATTATATAATTTTGTATCTTTTACTGAAGCTGAAAGAAGAAAGAATAGCAAGGAAATATTTATAGCTTTTGCTAATTAACTTTCTTATTATCATTTCTGGATCTCTTCATTTGTTCCTGTGGATCAAGTTACAATCTGGAGCCAATTTCTTAGCCAATAGAGCTTTACTTTCACCCATTTCCTTTCTGCTATTACTGTCAAATATATTACATTTCCGAGCTATGGGTTGAATAATATACTATATGCATAATTTCTTATACTATCGTGTATTAAATAAGTTAAAAGAGGGCAATGAATATGTATTTATACTATCTTTTATAATTAAATAACTATATCAGTGCTTTTGTATTACAATGTGGATTCAAGTTATAATATCTGGGGTCAGTTGCTTTCAACCTGCAGACTTGCCTTTATTACTTAACGTGAGTGAGTTTGTTAGCAACAAATTTTCTCAGTTTTTGTTTATTTGGGAATATGTTTATTTTGCTTTCATTTATGAGAGACTTTTGATCAATATAGAATTCATGGTTGATTTTTTTTCTTTCAGCCCTTTAAATACAGCATCTCATTGCGTACTGACCTCCATTGTTTTAGGTGGGAAGCCATCTGTTAGTTTTCTTTAAATTCACTTGTAATTTATGGAGTGGGGGTTACTTCTTGCTGTTTCTAAATTTTTTTCCAGGTCTTTTTCCAGGTCCTTTTTTCCAGGACATGTTTTTCCAATGTCTCCAACATTTTTACTATGTGTGTATGTGTGGATTTCTTCATGTTTATCATATTTGGAGTTTGTTAGCCTTACTAGATATGTATATTAATATTTTTCAATAAAGCTGGGTAGTTTTTAGCCTTTTAAAAAAATATTTCTCCTGCTTCCTCTTATCTTTATTTCCCTTCTAGTACTCCATCTTGCATATGTTAATATTTCTCTGAGTAGCATTTTTCTTCATTGTTAAAAATTGTTTGGATTATATAATCTTTACTGATCAATTTTCAAGTCATTAATTATTTCTTTGCCAGTTCAATCCAGGGAAATTTTCACTTCAGTTATTTTTCAACCCTTGAATTTAAATATGTTTCCTTTGAAATAGTTTCTATTTTTATTTATAATGTATTGATAGCATTTATTTGCTGTGCTATTGTTATAATTCTCTTCTTTACTTTAATCATGATTTCTTACTTATTTGAATGTACTTATAATGGCTAATTTGAAAGCTTTGTCTGTTTAACTCAACATCTGCTTGCAATCACAGGTAGTTTCTGTTGCCTGTTTTTTCTCCCTTGTGTATGGGTCAGATTTTCGTTTCTCTTCAGGTATCATACTTTTGTATTAGAAACTTGACACTTTAGGTAATGCATTTTAGCTATTCTGGGTACTTACACTGGGACTTGTTTGCTTGTTTGTTTTGTGACTCTCTGGCTTATCTCTGTGAATTCTAGTCCACCACCACCACCAAATGCCCCATTTTTCCCTCTTGTGGTGTGAAGTTTCTAATAATGCTCCTAAGGGAATACAGCCTTGGCTATATGCCCTGCAATGATAGTAACTTTTTCAGGACACTCTTTGACTATCTCTTTCTTTGACCATATTCAATTTCACTAATTGCCAGCCTCTTATGCTCTTGTTTTTAACAATGCCCTGGTGCATAGATTGCTTGACCAACAGATCCAATCAAATTCAGGATTATTTGAAGAGATAGTTACTGAGGTCATTGTTTGAGACATGTTTTGAAGTTAGGAGGACACTTCCTAGTTGCCTCTATTCATGGTTCACTACAGCAAAGTAGCCAGCCTACAGCGCAGCCTGTATTTCCAAAGACTCCACCAATCTCCTCCCAATTGCCTTTCATCATTACCTTCACTGTTTTTGAAAGCACCCTTAGGTTTGAACTTATTCACACTCAATGACAAATTAAGTCAGTTCCTGTGGGAAGAGATATGGAGCTTTCTGTTTTGCAGTCTGTTTCTTCCCTTCGCAAAACCTCTGACAGCCTTCAAACTGGCATGGGGACAATACTACAGTCTTTCTGCCTGACACTCTAACTTTATTTGCTGAGTATGGGAGACTCAAGAGTTTTAATAGATTTTCTTGACTACATATTTATATATTTATTCATTACATGATCCATGTGTGCCTTTTTAAGGAACATTTCCAGAGATTTGTTGCCCCTAAGACCATGTAGAGAGACTTAAACACTTTCTTAAAGAGGTTTTTATCAGTTTCACCAAGGAGTGGGTCCACAGAGCTCCTTATGTTGAAAGAGAAACTTTTACTTTTTAAAAAATCTAGCTACTTGTATTAATGAAATGTTTGTCCTTTTTTTATAGCTTGAATGTGGCTAAGGCCACATAAGCAAATAATTCTTATATATAGATATTAACAAGAGTGATCGGAATATTGTGATGGATTACTTTTGATCAGGTTAGTTAATGATATAGACAATCACAGGATATATTTTTAAAAAGTGATAGTTAGAGATTGAAAAAATAATAACAATTTGTGGATTAATTAAGAGTATAATTTTCTACTTTGTCTACCACACAAAGGCCTAAATTTAGTCTTTAAATATAGTCAAATTTATGATAATAAAATGTGCTATTATTATATAAAGGGAATAATTTATTTACTAAAATATTTAGACCATTTAATCTTACAATTAATTTCTCTAAAATGAATTAAAAATATTACTGTCCTCTATACTTGGTAGAATTTCTATTTATTTTTGCCTCCCCATAAGTTACCAATCTCCTAGTTTCTAAACTAGTTAGTAAGTTTCCATTTGAAATATCTGAAGGTCAAATTATTATTTAGCTATAGATATTCCAGGATTGAGAAAATGTCCAATCACATAATAAATAACCTTTCAGAATCCCAAGAAGGTATAATAGAAATGAAATAAGTAAAAATAAATCCACACACAGAGACAGAAGCCTATCAGAAATTATTATAAATGGTTCAATTTCAGGGAAAAATGCTATTACAAACATATAATCCCTAGTTACTCATTTTTTTTTCTTGATTCTTAGATTTAAAGCCAGATTCCTTCATTATTTCTGACCTGATATGAAACACCATCTGGCATGTGCGTGCTAAGAGGATTATATGTAAGCAAAATAGATATGTTTTTTCTCCTTCTGACTCTAAGACTTTTTAAAGGCGTGTAGATTATTTAGGTTTGCAATGTGAAAATTAAACTGGTAAAGAGAAAAGACAGTTTCTAGTAATATATTTTTTAAAATTAAAGCAATTATACATTGCTTTAACAATGAAGTATTTTAATTGGCATTCCACAATATCTCTTTTAAATTTTAACATCATGACTATTTTCCTTGAAGATTATAAATTAAGATTCCTTAGAGGAAATGATAAAGATTTTCATAATTATCTTATGATTTATACACATATCAAACTGAATCTCATAGCTCACTAAATCTATGTTGGCCAAATTTTTCAGATAATTACCAAATATTTATCAATATCCAGTTTCATTTAACTTATAATACATGAAATGAATCAATTATATAACACATATAAGACTGCAATTCATGTTTGTGGTTACTTTTGAAAATGAATAATTTTTGCTGTTTTTAACATTTACTTTAAATTACAAAATTTTAAAGCTAGTAGTTTATAAGTCATGTGGTTAAAAAAGAATCTCATTTATCTATTTAATAGGGGTCTCGCTGTGTTGCCCAGGCTGCACTCAAACTTCTGGGCTCAAGCGATCTTCTCACCTCAACCTTCTAAGTAACTGGGACTACAGGTGCCCCCACTGCACCAGGCAAGAATCTCATTTTTTGTTTGTTTGTTTTAAGAGAAAGCTGCCATCCAGAAAGGATATGTGACTTATCTCAAGGCCCACAGCTATTCGATGAGAAGTCCAGGGTTAGACTACAGGTGGTCCAAGCCTTGGTTCCTTCTACCTTGGACACTACTGTGTTTCCTTCACAATCCTGATGAACCTTTGCTCAAAAAATTTCACTTTGGAGGGTCTGAGAATATATATAGTTGCCCAAACTTCATGCACACCACACTGTAAATTGAACTAGATTCACACTTTGGAAAGTAATCGTTTCCTACATTCTTACTCAAATGATTATAGTGGCTAATGTTTGAATTTCGAAACATTTCCTAAATATGCAAACTACCAGAGAAATCTATGAGAAACAGCCAAACAAACTAGCCAATGCAAATGAAAAGAATAGATCATAATGAAAGTATCCAAAAAGGATCTGCTAAAGTCAATCCACTAGGCATACGAGTGATCTAAATTTCTATTTTATGTATGGTATAACTAAAACTTACATGGTTTTATCTTGACGAAATTACACAGAAAATAGAAGAAGGAAGGAGGGAGGCAGAAAGGAGAAGGAGGCAGCAATCTTGTTTATTGGCTTAGTCCTTTGTGCTGGAGTATATTAAAAACGCAAATACTAAAAGCATGGAACAAGGGCATATAATGGCCTATATATTTCACACATACCTATGTGATAACATTTACCCATACTTTCATTAAAACGAAAAGCAGCAGGCAAAATGAGAGGGCACTTAAGATGTGGAATTCCATTAAAATTTTATCTATTCTCTTTTATCTCTTGCATGTAAGATCATATCTATGTTCAGAATTCTGAATGACTATGTATGCCACAAGAAAATATAAAATAAAATAATTTAGTAAGTTTTTTGTTATTGTTGTCAGCTGTATCTGACAAGAATATCAGTTAAGATGGCATTTGTTAAGCCCTTGTCTATGCTGAACTGGCTACAGTATAGAGTAGTTTAACCCATCTTATCCTATAGGCTCAGAGAACTCAATTTCAGAATCATGGAGAATTTCTGGCTTTGATGATGAGGGTTATTATATCATCAGCTTCTATGTCTCACTAATTCCAGTGATGACAAGATTTTTCATCATTTATTTTTATTTTATTTTTACAACTGGTGCGTGTTAGGTTTGTAGAACACAAGGTAGAAACAGCTGGAGTTAGTGTTATTATTTTTCACTTTGAAGGAAATAAGAGGCTGACAACAGTGAAGGACAAAGGCAAAGTTTTTGCTGGACATGCTGTGGCACATAGGCCACCTCCCACTGCAATCAGTTCTAAATTAATTATTCATTGTTATTTTAATTGCTGTAACTTTCTGAAGTGTCCTGTCTATTGTGAATGGGAGCTTCAACTCATTATTGTTTTGTAAAACCTAAGACTCTAACTTGAAGAGACACTAAATTTAATATGAGTAATCTGAAAACAATTTTAGAGCTGTTTATAGTACACACACACTCGCACCCACACACACACTCACACACACAGTACAATGCTACACTGGCTGCTTCATAATGCCACTCGGACATGACTACCCACAAAGCACACTGGCTTTGCCCAAAACTAATGGATGTGAGCAAAAGTGAAGCTGGTAGATGATTTTGAATTTTGTAGCAATCAGTAAAATCAATCATGAGAGAAATTAACCCTAAGATTTTCAGGGTCAAATAAATACTCAACCTCTGCCATTGCTCTGGACATATTAAAACACTTTCAAAAAATGTATTCTTTTCTGTCTCAAAACTCATTACTTCTGTCATCACCAAAGAAGAGTAAAGCTTCAACTACCATCAGTTTTTTTCCTCTGTGTGTGTGTGTGTCTGTGTGTGTGTGTGTGTTCAAAAATAATTTGCTGTGAATGGTGATAATGAATTAAGAATAGCATTTAGAAGTACTCACAGTAAATTTGAACATATAAATTTGATTAAGAAAATGAGCAGGCTGTGCTGAAATTATACACAAAACCAAAGTATATGTATAAGAAAATCTATTCTACAAAAGAAGGGCAGAACAAATTTTGCATTAGCCCAAATTAATTTACTTATATATAAAATCCAGCAGATCTGATTATTTCTTTGTTAGAGAAGTTTTCCAATTTTAAACATTCTATATTGTGTTTATAATATGTGGTCAGTATTACCCATACATATATACACTCATATACTGTAATGCATTGCTCAACAACAGGGATACATTCTGATAAGTGTGTTGTGAGATGATTTTGTCATTGTGAGAGCATCAAACAGTGTACTTACACAAATATAGATGGTATAGTTCACTACAAACCTGGATAGCATGTTACTTTCTGAATACTGTAGGCAATTGTAACTTAATGGTAATTATTTGTGTATCTAAACATATCTAAACATAGAAAAAGTACAGTAAGAATACGGTATTATAATCATATGGGTCTAGAGTTGTATATGCAGTTGTCATTGACTGAAATGTCATTATGCACTGCATACGTGAATAGATATGGATATATATGAACATGTGTATCTATATTTATGTCTGTAGCATTATTTATTTGTTTCTATGAAATGTATACCACTATAGAAATGCCAGAAAATTAAGCTATCTGAGGAGAAAATTACTTGGGTTAATCTTTAGGGATATTGTTTTTTCAACAATTATAAAATACACTTACGATCAATGACCATCCTTCATTCCCAAGAAATCTGTCTCTAAGCATAAAGTTGTTAAATAAAATATTTTGTTAAGTGAAACAGGATAAATTATGATATATTTCATCCATGCCAAGATAACCAAATAGTTTTCACTGATAGAAAAAAATGTAAACATAAATATTAGACAAATTTTATATGTATTAATAACAATAATGCAAAAGTCAATGTAGTTTGTACATAAATGAAATGTAATGAAATTTTCCTGTCTTTGCCAAAAGGCAAAACTGCTTTATAGTGAAAGATTTGTGGTGGAGGAGGTGTGAAAAAGAGTTGGTCTTTGGAAAAGTCTTGTTGCATCATTTTTTTCTACTATTGTTACCTCCTATGGGCTCATACTTATCTTGTACTAAACCTGAACTTAACATTTTTAGGGCAAAACAAATATTTAACAAAACAGTGCCTTAAAACAACAAGAGTAGAGTTAATGTGCAATAAACTGAAGTACTTTGTCTTCATTCTTTTACTTGGCAAATACACACAATTCACATTTATTCCATATGATTTCTCTTTCTGGAAAATGTGACTTCACATAAATTGATGAATGCTTTTTTTTGCCTGAAACAGTGATGTCAAAATAATACTTATCATGGCCTAGTCACTTAGTGTGTTTTTGGGGTAAATGCCATTATACCGAAGGAAAAATTTCTCTTACCTGAAAAATGGTGTATGTTTTCAAAAGCTGTTACGGTAAAATTTCATTAATTAAAGAGTTATTATGTGAGGTAAACTGTAAAGTCAAAATTACTCCACAAATTAAAAAACAGGAGTAGAAATCAATGCCATCAAATAAGATAGAGCAATAACTAAACTCTTTCAAGTGAAAAACGCATATAATAAGAGAATTATTGTAACATTGCCACATTTTATTATAACTCTATAGATTCATACATACTTTAAAACCTTAGTTTAAACTTTAGAATAAGCTTCTGAGATCAACCAATCTTTCTTACTAGTCTTATCTCTTTTCGTTCTCCTTGTTTACTTTGCTCATTTCACTTTCTATAAAGAACCATTCTCTATTCAGAGTAATCTTTATACACATTACTACCTCTGGAAAGCTACCCCCTCCATATTTACTACTAAGTCAAAGTACCTCAGGGAAGTATTTCTTCCTCTCCTGCTGGATGAGATGTGTTCTTAACACGTAAGACTATTATAAATATTTTCACAACAATTAAATAATTACTATGTTATAATTTGTGTCTTGACTACTATTATGCTGTGATCTTCCAGGAGGACAAGGGCTAAGTCGCTAAGTCTCTGTTGTTCATTGTTGGCTCACGAATTGTATTAAGTAAGGTTAAAAATTCTTTCTCCTTTCTTTCTTTCTTTTCTTTTCTTTCTTTCTTTCTTTCTTTCTTTCTTTCTTTCTTTCTTTCTTTCTTTCTTTCTTTCTTTCTTTCTTTTTCTTTCTTTCTTTCTTTCTTTTCTTTCTTTCTTCCTTTTTCTTTCTAAAAATTCTTCTTTCTTTCTCTCTCTCTCTCTTTCTTTCTTTCTTTTTCTTTCTTTCTTTCTTCCTGTAAGGTCTCACTGTGTTGCTCAGACTAGAGTACAATCATAGCACACTACAGCCTTGAACTTCTGGGCTTAAGAAATCTTCTCACCTGTGCCCCTAGAGTAGCTGGGACTACAGGCCTGCATCACCACCATGCTCATCCAATTTTTAAAATCTTTTGTAGAGACAAGGTCTTACTATGTTGCCCAGGCTGGTCTGGAACTCCTGGTCTCAAGCCATCCTCCTGCCTTGGCCTCCTCCAAAATATGCTTTTTAATGACTGTCCAGTTCATGTTATATTTTCTGATAACGTTCTACAAAAAACTATTTAATAAAAATAATTTATTAGCATTTGAAAGAGGTATATCAGAAAATCATGAAAAGATTTCTGCAGGAAAATAATTTCCATATTATAAAATTTTGCATATTTTAAATGTGTATATGTTTATTATTATGCATATGTATGAGTGTAATTGCACATATGTGTGTGTGAATGTGTGTGTATATATATTTATATATAGTCTTTTGGTATGAAATGGATGGTAATTTTCTGCTACACAGAAAAAAAAATAAAACTCATACTGTGTTCTATTCCCTAATAGTGTCTGAAGGTTCACTTTAATGTGATTCTGATTAAAGATGGTCATCTTTATTGATTTTCAAAGAAAAAGGGAGGAAAAATAAGTTGAATTGATGTGAAGTTTTGACATGTCTAAGGAAAAAATACCTTGTGCTTGAAGTATGCCAGTAACATTATTCAAATATCCCAAAGTAATCAAGTCTTCCTTGTAATGTTTAACTTAGCTTAAGCCTCATTCGGTGGGTTTGAGAGAAGTTGATGTGTTTATTGGATTTTCGTCTTAGTCTTTCTGAGAATTCTTAGGAATGCTTTCAAGACCCAAAGATATGCCAGGTGGTTGTGTTCTGCAGACCACTAGCCAAATTTTTCTATTGGCCCATCCCGGTTTGCTAAGGACCACTTCAGGTTGCTTTTATCCTCTCATATCCTTTTGCCTCCCCCTTTTCCTCTCCTATATGTGATAAAATGAAGTGAAGATCTAAGAGTAATATAAGAGGATTAAATGAAGAACTGTAAAAGGCTAAAGGAGATTAGACATTCGAGCTCCCTAGAATCCATCTGTCTTATCTTCTCAGAGACCCCTACATACTGGCCCATTTTGTACTCAACCCTTCAATATTTTGGTGTTTTAGAATCCATATGTCTTTTTAGGCATAAGGCTGCCCTGCTCAAAATTCCTTGCCCTCAAAATCTAGAGTAATTTAGTGAAAAAAAAGGAATTTAATCTCTTCAGGGGTTAAAGATTGGCTTATTATTATTATTATTATTTGTTTTGAACTTAGGATGATTGGCCATATGACCATGCATTTACTTTAGGGGAAGAATCTCATGGCACTATATCTAGACCCTGGAGACAAAAGCAAGAGAATCCTAAGAGTGAACCAAATGCATCTCAAAATTTGTGTGATTCCATCTTAAACCACCTAGCATATAGCATGCAATCAGGACTAATTCAAATCCCTAATTCAGAAAGCAAAAAACTAACTTTTTAAAGGGCACAGTCTGATTAGAAACACCTCAAATGTGTTACTAATTAGAAAACAATATTTAGTGTAAAGTGTTTTATCACTTTACTAGCTTAGGGTTTCATTGCTCTCAAAATAATGAAGAGGTACTTGTAAGACAAAAAAGTGCTCACTAAAGTAGCAACTCCCAGAATGATGAATCTGTCTGTTTTAGTGACAGATTCTAGGCTCTATTCTACAAGCAAAACTTCTTTACAAGCTCTAATGTGTCAATTTCCATTCTCCAACAATTTTAAGTTCTTGACTACATCCAGAGCAACAGGAAGAATCTGCTGGTCACTCTGAAATAGCATTTTGTTTTTGCTACACAAAGACTATTCAAGCTTATTATTCATGCTTGTTATTTTGCCTTAATGGTTGCAAAAAGAAAGGGTAATTTCTTGAGGTGTCTTGGCTTGAGTTGGAAGACAGAGGGGAACACACTGAAGATCCCTCAAGACAATGCAAGCTTATGTATAAGAAGGGACTTGCCTTAAGCTATGCACAGGCAAAGAAAGAAAAAAGGGACATAGAAAGGAAGTGGTGGGGAAACAATTTTCAGACAATTCCCCACCCTAGTCTGGTGATCCAATGACAAATGAGACTGTCTGAAGCAACTCTGACTGAAGAGCAATGTCAAAGTCTCTCTCTCTCTCTTTTTCTTTGCCAGGGGAGGATGTGCGTATTTGCTATTTTGTAAAGCAATATTTCATGCCAGTGTCCTTTGTTCTTGCCTATAAATTGAGTCCCAGAATTTCCTTTTTGCTATCTTGCAAGCGTAAAGTGGGTGTGATTGGGGATAATATCCCCCATTGGCAGTCCACACTCCACACTAATGACTCTTCCCTTAGTCAGACGTGCTGTGAACTGAATCATTGAAGGAAGGTTGATAAAGCAGGAATGTTTTCAAATGATTTTTCTACACACATCTATAAATTGCCTAAAGATGATCATTATCATCTGAGAATATGAAGTATACGCTGCGTGGAGGAGGGGAGAAAAAGTGGACAGGTAGTCCAAGAGGAAAATTATCTGCATCATTAAGAACCAACTGTCAAAGCAGAGAAACCAGAGTCCAGGGAGTGTGTGGGGGGTGCAACCACAGGTCGATGAAGAGAAGAGCCACACACTTCTCAATCCCCCTCCCACTCCACACCTACTCCCCAGAGAGTGAGAGAAAGCCGGAAATAAAGCTTCTGTTTGTCACTCCTCACATCACAATTCCACTTAACTAAACAAAGGCCTGGCAAAGGCAGTTTTAACCCTAAAGCGCAGAGTGAGAAGTGCACCTGTTTTAGATTCAACAAAATAGCCCCAAATGCCTGGAAGGCACGGTATCTTTGTGGTCCCCCTTGCCAGGCAAGTACAAGCCCTTGTGAGCTACAAACCTCTGGCTATGAGTTCTTTCTTCTTTGTCTCCTTGGGATGTAACTGTCAACTATGGAGAAAAAGTAAGGAACCTTGTGATGGACTTTGAAATTCAACATAATACCTAAATAGTAAAGATAAAAGAATCCTCTCCTCCGTTTCACAAACACAGTTGCATGAACCCTTGTCCTTGCTAATTGACCAAGGAATGAAGTATAAGATAGTAACTACAGATTTAAAAGAAAAAAAAATTTCATAGACTATTCTCCAAAAGTAAGTGTAAGATTTCTGAAAATTACAAACACATATACTACATGTATATTTATGGTTCTTAAACTACTTGGATGTATCTTAGCAGTAAAATATCCCCCAATAAAATATTCCTCTCCATCTTGAAAGCATGAACCACACAATGCTAAGTGAAATATTTGTTACAAATATTTTTCCAGTGGTTTAAACACTCCAAATGCCAAATAAATTGCAAGCAATGAATAATATTTTTGAAAATAGTTTTATGCGAATGAATTGTTTATGCAAACATAGATTTAATAATCTGAATCCAAATAACAAAAAATTATTCCAAAATATTTTACCACCCTATCCAGTTTTTACTAACTTTTATGCCCTCAGAAAGTTACTTTATTTTGATGCTTTTCTATTGGCAGCAGTAAAATCTCAAGGGACTTAGAAAAGGTGATGTAGGGGGAGTATTCTCAATCTTATATCATTGCAGTATTCACTTTAAAGCAATGTAGTCCTTTTCTGTTTCTACCCCAACATTTCATAATTATATCATTTTACAAGAATTGTGTAATTTACATAACCACCTAAATTGTCATAATTGCTAGAAAGTGCTGAAAAAGCATACGGTAGGCATTTCAGATTCATTTCTGCTCTCTGTTTGAAACTCATTTTAAATGCCTTTTGCATAAAAATTCTTTTGGTCAACAAAAAAGTAACTTGGATTTAATTTTGCAGGAACCTTCTCTTCTTCTCCCTCTCAGACTGACTTCTCTTCTTTCAGGAAGCCTTTCTCAGGTATTCGACCTGAGTACTAACAGGGTCACCTGGTAAACAAACCCCTCCTCTTGATCTTACAGAAGAAGCTGAGACCACAGAGGTTAGCTGACTTGATCTGAGTACCACAGGTCACATCTGCTGAGCCAAGCCTAGAAATCACTTTTATTTAACTTGCATGTTTTGTTCATTGTCCCACACTGTTCTACACTGCATTTAGAAAGAGGAAAAGGAAAAATACAAGAATGGAATGCTCTCTCTACAGTTTTCTCAGCATGCCATTTCTATTATAATTATCTTAACCATCTGTTTTGCTTGGAGCAGGCAAAAGAATTTGATATTAAGAAACAAAACTCATTCTATACAACAGAGAAGGGCTTCAGAAATGAGACTTTATTTCAGAATACAAGAGTAGATATCACTTTTATCAGAGGTTTCATCCGTGAAGTAGAATGCCAGTATTTGACCATTACTGTTTTGAAAATCAGTGGCTCATGTAGTTTTGTAAATAAAAAATGCGCAACTCAAAGTTATTGCAGCATATCGTTTATAATATTTGCTAAGAGTGTAATGTGGAAACCTGAAGTAATGCACCACTAAACAGTTAAGGGTTTTGGAAAATGGCGACTTTCCCCAATACCCTTAATTGTTTTTCTTTCTTGAATTCTGCTTCAACTTCTCTCCCAAAAAGCTAATCTATCCTTGCATACTTAAAAGACAATGTATTAATGTTTAGCTCCTTGAAACTAATGTAGCTGTTATGTGAAGCTATAAAACTTAGTGGCAACATATGTGATAGGCATAAATAATGGACCACATTTCTGGTATGATTACCTAGTGCACGTGTGCACATATATGGACACACACACTGCACAAAACACATACATGGATGCACAAGACATACACGCAGATACACAAAAACAATTTCTGCTACTAATAATTCAGAGTTTTGAAATAAATAAGAAATAAGCTGGTTCACTTATTTTCCTTTCTGTCAAAAATTAATGTAAAATATGTATTTTATTGCAAATTAAGAAAAAAATTGAGAGTGATGTACCTGTCTTGCAGTCACAGGCTTTTCAAATAACAGATAGTATTTGAAAGAACCAATAGTACTTCAAAATCACTATTTTAAAAAATTATAATTATTACAAATTAACCAAGCTTCAGAACAGGCAAACTCCCAACATGAAAGACAGCTTATCACTTTTGAAATAAGCATGGAAGGCAGAACAATTTTCATAGAAAAATGGAGAGTATTCATTCCAATTAATAAAAAAAAAACAAGCTATTATTTCGGCCAAAAAAAGGAAAATTAATAGCAAAGGTAGGATGAACCAGAGACCCTTTCAATATTGTCTTCTAGAACATAAAGTTATTATAATAACACTAAAGAAGAAAAAAAACTTGAAACAACATATACATTGATAAAAGAACAATTTTTCTGTTCAATGAGAATCAAATTTTTTACAGCTGATAGATGTAATATAGTTCTGTAATTTTCGTGAAATAATTTTAGAAATGCTGGGAAATCTCAGCTGAAGGAAACAAAATAAAGTTCATAAAATTTTCTAAAAATCAAGGTCATGAAATTTTTTCCCCCTATGAATTATATATTAGAAACAAGTAATTCAATTCCAACTTTCTCTTTCCTGTGATAGTTAAAAAACTTATCAACCAATAACTTAACACATGAAAGCCATTTTAATTCTCACACCAGCACACATCTCACAAAAATTGAAAATAAATAGAAAAATATATAGTGAAAACAGTTGTATAGACCCCTAAACATTTTCAGAATTTAACATTAAGCACTTTTTTTTCTCGTGGTCACTTTTCTTTTTCCCTTTCCTAAGTTGTAATGTGATGTTTATCCTCCGCTTCTTAATTTCTCGGCAATGTGGTAGAGGATCAATGAATCAATCTGGCATATTAACCCTAGTAATCAGTTTGGAATGTGGATAAACTTCTTTCTGTTATTGCTTAAATTTGTGCTCTTCTTGTAAATGAGGTTCATTTTATAAACCACCATGGTAAAGTTCCATAGTCCAACGTTACACTTGCCTAACACATTTCTACATGAATCATTTGTGATATGCTACTACTTTGTTTAAAAGATATACACCCACATATATAAGTATTTATATGCATATATATTATTTACATATAAATGTGGAGGTGAAATTGACTCCTTCACTGAAACAAGCAACATGGGCTATAAATGGTATGCTCAATGTATTCATGTTTCATTCTTCCCTTCCTCCATTCCTCCCTTTCTCCCTCTTTCCTTCCTTCTATTACTTTTGACTTCCTTCTGGTCTGTATATTGTCCTTTATTCCTTCAAGAGGCAGGCTGTGAAAGTGCTAATATATGAGGAATTTATTCTTTAATGTAGTGTGTTCAATCCACTAACATGCTTGCCTAGCCACCAAATAGGCATTAATGTGAGAACACAGTCTTGAGTAAGTATAGATAATATATATTTTATTTATAATGTTTTACAGTTACTCAAGGTAATTTTAAAAATGCCATTTGAATTTTCATTCATATATAATTCATGCTTTTATTTTGAATATGAATCAGAAACAGTCCTGAGAGCAACAAAATAGTTTATACAGTGGAATCAATAATATGATTACCTAAGATATGCAACAAGATGCTAAAATGCATTGTTATCTTGGCACTGAAAAATAGATCATCTTTTTAAATTTGCCTGTTTAAGATAACATAAAAAACAAGATATTTGTTTTTTATTTTTCTTGATAATCTTTGTAGTGTTTAAGGAATGTTAATCATTCATTCATTCAATATTAACGTAAACACAAAAAGCAATGAAGAATCTTGTCCCTAGTAAAGGTGATAATTATTAAAGGCCATTTATATTACTACATATATCACTAAAACTTAACAATATTATTTTTGTATTAACACATTTTGAATATGTCTATTAGACTGGTATTTCCTATATATACAACCATATGACAAATATCTCTCAGGGGTTGGTGAAAGAAAAATTTATCTGAAACTCATAACCCTTTTATCAGAAATAAGAATTAATGAAAACTGTTTGATATGGTTTGGCTCTGTGTCCCCACCCAAATTTCATGTCGAATTGTAATTCCCATATATTGAGGGAGGGACCTGGTGGAAGGTGATTGGATCACGGGGAGGATTTCCCCCATGCTTTCTCATGATAGTGAGTTTTCATAAGATCTGACAGTTTAATAGTGCTTGGCAGTTTCCCCCTTCATTCTCTCTCTTTCCTGCTCTGACATGTGAAGACTGTGCCTTGCTTCTTCTTCTGCCCTAACTATAAGTTTCCTGAGGCCTCCCCAGCCATGTGGAATGGTGAGTTAATTAACTTTCTTTTCTTTATAAATTATCCAGTCTTGGGTAGTTCTTTATAGCAGTGCAAAAACAGACTAATACTTTTGATTTTTTACTTAGTTTCCAGGAATTTCCAGGCTACATTTTGAACTTAACAAGAATAACTTTTCTTAGAGTACATTTTCTGATTTAATAAAAATAAAACTTAGCAATGATCATAGCAAATCATTCTGAAAATGGTACAGGACAGAGGGTTAAAGTTGTCTTCTGTAGAGAGAAGAGAGGTGGATGTGAAGTTGAATCTAGGCAGGGTAGTTACAGGCAATCCTCTCTATGTGGGATGTCTGGGTGGTTGAATTGCTGAATGGTTACAAATGGTTGAATTTCATATTATATCTATGTGTACTTAGTAATTAATTTTTAGATGCTTATTGAAATATCATGAATACAAACTAAGGATGTTAGTATGCTTTATATTGGGTCTTACATTTTTTAAAAATAATTTTTTTATTTGTTGTTTTTACCAGGTCAAAAAAAGATAGAGACATCTAAAACAATGATTATGTTACAGTGAAGAAGGACTTTGTTTTGTCAGCAATGGAGCATTTTCCAGGGGAGATAAATGAATGCCCACTCCCAGTGCCTAACTTTGTAACTGCTTTTGCTGTTTGTTTCCTCTCATTCATTTTGCATTCGTGTTAGGCTTGCATCTGTTTATGTTACTTGTCTATTATTCATCTACAGGATAACTGCTCAGCAGTCATTGCTTCCTTTCATATCTTTTCTGCATCTTTTGTTTCCATGGGTTGTTTTGGCAATAAAACCAAGAAAAGGGTACAAAGCTTATAAAAAAGTGCAGTTGGAACATCATGTTTTTACAGCTGTAAGAACATTATTGCTGATTTCAAAAAGTTTTTTTAAATGTTAAAATGTATTCAGCAAAGTTTAAAGCTCATAGGTATGATAAATTTGAAAATTTGAGAAAATGAAATTTAAAAAGTGTTTCCAAAACAGCTCACTACTGTTTGATCTTCACATGGCAGTCTGCCTTGTGCAATTTTCTGTTTACTGTACATTTTAATACCTAAGTTTCAAGCAATGAAGTCATAGTAATTCCTTACATTTATATAGCACTTCATAATTTTATTGTGTGATTACTCATTCATTATGTCCTCTAATCTTTCTAGGTAGATAATCAGCATCTTCATTTTAGGATAGGAAAAAAGAGAGTAATAACTTTGTTAAATGACATGCTAAGGTCAAAAGGTCAATGGATCTCTGAGCCTGGAATCTACATTAACTTGATACCTACCCAGCCTGGTGTGGGTCAGGAGAATCCTCACAATATAAAGTTGCTCCAGACTTCCTGCAAGCCTAAGTGGTAAAATAAGGTTTGGGGATTTTAGATTATGTTAGCATAGTTTTATGTGTGATTTTAAATCATTATTGTGTCTCCAAACTTATTAAGACTCTATCTATTATCAGGGATTGAAGTTTAGTTGGGAAAGGGGACTAATATGTATTTATTTTACCATATCACCTTTATAAATCCTTTAAGGAATATACTTTAGGTCTTATTTTTGACATGAAGATAAAATTAAAAATAATTTGATTCTGCTACCTTACCAGCCACTGCGTATACATTTTGTTTAGAAAATAATGGAAAGAAAGATGTGACAAAGTGGAGAAGATAACACCATAGAGGCACACATATGTTCTGTATCTTCCCTTATCAATTACATATTACCAATATATACATGCCCAATAAGCAGAAAACTTTTCTGCCAAAGAGATTTCATTTTTCTGACTCTCTGTTAAATAGTTTCTACATTCTACATCCCACTGTTGTAAAAGAACAACCCAGTAATCCCTCAAAGCCTAGGTTCCATGTAAAATAAATTTTGTACGATAATTACATAGTACTTGTGAAAAGTCATAGAATTTTAACAAAGCATTTGATTTGCACCCAAAACAACCAAGAAGTGTCAATGTTTCAATAATTGCATAATTATTTTGAAAGTTATCATCTTTGGAGTGCTAAAGCTATCATTAAGTGATAAATAGCAACATAATTTTATTTTGACCTGTGCCATCCTGGACTCACCTAAGAAACCTTAGTTCATACTTCCAGATCATTATCAGAGCTGTCCCTGTCACCATGGTGTAAGATGACTCTTAAGGAAAAATGAACTATGTCTCTCTATCTCCTCAATCAAAAATGTCAGAAAGTGCTCCCTTACCTTTTCTTCCCTCCCCAAGAGAAAGATCTTTGGTGAAAAAACTTAGTTTCTGCCATGTGGGTCTCTTTATTTACTTATAGTGGTGAGAAGCTACCTTTCTAATCTGACATCTTGCTCTCTGTTGCTGTCTTTCAATTGTTGAGTAATCAACTCTTAATAAGCTGAGTGACAGTAAATGGTTACAGTTTAGGAGGATTAATAAAAGTTGCTATTAAAATATATATATTTCATAAGCACAGAGGTATCTGAAAATGTTTATATATTCTCCTTATTGAATTTGTAGGATCTGTTTAGGTAATCACTAACCCTTTAGACAGGGTCTCTCCAAGTTTCCTTCAATAGATATGGCTTTAATATCAAGTCAGCTCTGTCCCTTTGTTGACTCTCAGTCATAAATGCCAACTAGAGTTTGGAAACTCAAGCATCATCAAGAAATGGTCTGAAAGTTACTTAAATTGTGTTCTGACCTAGAATAAGCGTTTCAGAGCAACTATAAATGTACGGCGCTTTCATCTAACCTAGCCCCATGAGCATTTAATGAAAGTAAGTGCTCATTATTGTTATTGTTATGAATTATAATATATACCGTATATAAGACAAAATCACAATAGAAAAAACAACCAGCAGCCTAATTTACATTGAGTAGTCCAAACATACAATTTCTCCCACCTAAAATTTTTACCTTGGCATTTTCTTTCATGGCTATCTGTAATTCTATAAAGGTCAGCAAAATACTGAGCTATTTTGACCAGGCAAAGAAGGGGTAAACATAAATCCTAATATACTATAATTAAATATATAAATGTTATGTTCCTAAACCCAAGTTATACAGCTGAATATAAAAAATGACATATAAGTAATAACCTATAGCATACATACATCAGGAAATTGTCCTTAAGAAATCAGCAGACTTTAAGTAGCTTATAAATACTAAATAAAAATATATTGCAAATGAAAAGCTTTTTTAAGTTGAATTGGAAGTTTTTTTAAATAACTGGTTTGATTTTACTTGAAAGTAGGAAAGCAAAGTAAAATGAACAAGTAAAATTTATTTCCCTAAACCCCAGGGAGTTTATAAATATATCATGAGAACATTTATATAGACACAATAACAGAAAAGGAGAACATTAGAGATACAATATGCAAATTATGGGAGAAAATATTAAGAAAAACAGTTTTACTAACATAACATGACTGCAAATTAATGACTAAATAATTAAGAAAATGTCTCACAATAAATTATTTTTAGAAGCAGAGACAATTAATTGGGATAACAAGACAAATTGCATCAAGATATATACACACACACACATATAGATATAGACACACACACACATATATATATATACACAAAAGTGACCTAATTTATACATTTCAACACATTTATATTGAAAGGCCAATATGGAGCAAATCAACTTTATTTAATTTATATTTATTAGGCAGATGATACCTGAAGAATGCAGAAACCTTAGCCATTTTGATTTGATTCTTTCAGTCCCTGACCTGCCTACAGGCTGACATAATTTTCCTTCACAGAAACCAGTCTCCAGTGGTTACCAATCTTGATCTTCCAGTATAGAATGAGTTGTCTTTGAATTACTGGAGCAGGGTGTATGCGAGGATGGATAAATCAGCCAAACCGAAAGGCCCTGCAGGGCAAAGAAGCAGTAGGGCACCTGTCCTTACACTGTCCTGGAAGTGACCTCCTGTGTGACTTTCTGCAAGGTAAGAGGTCACTCTACCTCTACTTTGGCTTAGCTTATGTCACTCACAGTAAAGGTCACAAATCCTGACAGCTTTCTGTGCTTGAGACTCAGATTACTGTGTGTCTGAGAAGGAGCAGAGAGCTGTGAGACCTGCTTCTCTTAGGAATCTAGGTCAGAATTCATTCAGTAATGCCACCCAGGCCCTTCAAAGCAATATCTTACATTGTAGAAATACTTTGAGCAAATTCTGACAGTTGTTCATAAATTATATTACAACCTGAAGGGAGAAAAAGTTATTCTGTCCCTTTTTTGACTCCAGCTTCTTATAAGATAAGTCATAAAATGTAATTGGTGTCCTCAGAGCAAGGTCATAGTTCTTAAATTCACCTATACCCTTCATAACCTCCAAGTCAATAATAATAACTGAAGATGATGTTAGTGCCACTAAATTTGATGAAAGTGTCGGCAGCAGTTAATGTACAAGAAACCCATCCAAATATATGAAGGCTGTTTTTTTTTTAAGTATATGAAGCTTTCTGAGTGTCTCTGAAATACTGCAAATGTTTGGAATTTGGACTTTATGTAAATAGGAAACATATGCACATTTGTTAACAGAGGTGACAGTATGAAGATTGGAGATTGGAAAAGGGTAAGATAGAGGGAGAGAATAATCTTTTAAGAAAGCAAGTTCAGACATTAAATGTAAATAAGTGGAAAAGTCTATGAGGAAATGCTGTAAACCTATTTTTAGGTAATTTACCTTTCCTATACAAAAAGAGAGGTAGGAAAAGAAAAAAAATAGAAAAGGGGAGACTGAAGTGAAAACTTGCTTATTGCTTTGAGGTTGTATAAATGTTGCCAAAACTATGCCCAATGCCTACTTAAGTGTGGGAAACAGAGTTGACACTTAAAGAATTGTGCAGTAGTGACTCTGGAGTCTAGAAGCCTGTCGCTAGTGTGAATGGAACAGAACTCATTTCCTTTAAGGGAAAGGCCAATCAAAGATAGTGAGTAAGTGATAGAAACTTGTGGTGAGAATCAAGCAATGCAGAGACATTAAACAATTCCTAGAACCATATAGATGCTAACATATTAGATTTTAATAATGAATAACTAATTCAAATATCCTGATTCTTTTGAAAAATCAAAGTCATGTGTTGCATCCACCTAAGACACTATTAGAAATATAGGAGCTATACTTTTATACCTTGGCATGGCATTTCACTTTCCAAAGCAAATATTTGAGACTGTCTCTTTTTAAATGTTTCATTCAGGGATAAAATATGACATTTGGATTATCTCCTTAACCCATTGCATCCAATAAATAAAAATCTCTCCTCTTAATATTACCTCTATTCTCTCAGTAAGACTGATGATAACTCAATCTTCTTTGACTGTAATCTCTCTTTCCAATTCATCTACAATATTGTCAGATCTTGCTTCAAAATGACCCCAGCTTTGTTTTTTCTATTTCTACAGCCATTGTCATAACTTGAAACTAAACTGGGATCCATGATAACTGATTTATTGTACCATCTTTGCTATTTGATGTTGGTCAAATCACCTAACTTGATTAAAATGAAGGAGTGGAAGACCTCTAAATCTAAATCTAAATTTCTCTTATTGATATTTTCCTTCTATAAAATAAAATGTTATGAGAGATTCTGAGAGAGAGAGAGAGAGAGAGAGATCAATTTACCTTCCAGGTATTTATTATCACATAAAGGGAATAAGGCGGCTTCTAACAGAGTGATTAGGGAAGACATAAAAAGGAGATCGAATGTGGACTAGGCCTTGAATAAGGTGCAGAATATTAACAAGTCAGAGGAAAGGGCAGTAAGATTAAACCACCATTGCTCTTGTCAAACGTTTTCTCAAAATTTGTTCTTTCATAAGAGCCTTTAGCACAATGACACTGTTATAGACTGAATGCTTGTGTTCTTCCCAAATTCATCTGTTAAACCTGATCCTCAATGTGATATTAGGAGAGGGTGCTGGCCAGGCGCGGTGGCTCATGCCTGTAATCCCAGCACTTTGGGAGGCTGAGGTGGGTGGATCACGAGGTCAGGAGATCAAGATCATCCTGGCTAACACGGTGAAACCCCGTCTCTATTAAAAGCACAAAAAGAAAAAAAAGAAAAACAGCAGGGCGTGGTTGGCATGTGCCTGTAATCTCAGCTACTGGGGAGGCTGAGGCAGGGGAATCGCTTGAACCTGGGAGGCGGAGGTTGCAGTGAGCTGAGATCGCGCCACTGCAATCCAGCCTGGGTGACAGAGTGAGACTCTGTCTCAAAAAAAAAAAGGGGGTGCCTTTGGGAGTTGATTAGGTCATGAGGGTAGAGCCCTCATGAGTATGACTGGTCCCTTTCCAGAGAGTTTCCTTGGCCCTCTCACATGTGAGGGCACAGAGAAAAGACAGCTCTCTTCTCTATGAAAAGTGGTCCCTCACTAGACAGAAAATATTTGCCAGTACCTTGATATTGGACTTTCTAGCCTCCAGAACTGTGAGAAGTAAATTTCTGTTATCTGTAAGCCACCCAGTCTATACTATTTTTGTTATAACAGCCCAAATAGACTAAGACAGTAATGAAGTTCGGGCAACTCTTTTTACCCCATGACTCTCATTACTTCTGTTCTTCTTATCACATGTGCGGGAGAGTCATGTATGCAGTACTTTTTGAATGGAAGGAAAATTGAGATTCATGAAGATGTCATGAGTAAATCTCCCCAAATCTGAAACTAATTTAGCCTCCAGATTTACTGTATTTATATTAGGGAAATGTGCATATGTACGCATACACACACACACACACGAACAAAACACACACTGTGCTAAACTTTAAGAATAATAAGAGAAAAGACTACTGGCTAAAATAAATGTCCTACTGAAAAGTTTACTAAAATCCCATATTTAATTATGATTATTTAACAGTGATATCAGGTAAGGATGATGTACATTTGAATGTAATTGATTAAACAAAAATATAGAAAGCATTTTTAATTAAATATACCCTATTGGGAAAAGTACTCAAAAACTAAAAGAATGGAGCTGAATAAGCCAGGTTAGCATCAGAAAAGAGATATCATAGAGGTAGATTCTGGCCAAGAGGTATGGAGCCTGTCTCCAAGCAGCCTCCAACATTCAAATATTGTGGGTTCCTTGGCAAGACTAATGGTATAATGAGTAAGAGTGCTTCAGGCTATTTTAATTAAAGGACAAGTTTACCAAGAAAAATTATGATAATTTTTTTCCTCCATATAACATGATTTCTGCCAGGCGAGACAGCTGACGCCTGTAATCCTAGCACTTTGGGAGGCCGAGATGAGTGGATCACCTGAGGTCAGGAGTGCGAGATAAGCCTGGCCAACATGATGAAACCCCGTCTCTACTAAAAATACAAAAATTAGCTGGGCATGGTGGTGTGCGCCTGTAGTCCCAGCTACTTGAGAGGCTGATGCAGGAGAATTGCTTGAACTCGTGAGGTGGAGGTTGCATTGAGCCAAGATCACGCCACTAAACTCCAGCCTGGGCAAAAAGTGAGATCCTGTCTCAACAAACAAAAACAAAAACAAAACAACAGAAAACATGCTTTCATGATGAGAACATGCTGTCTAGATTGGACTGAAAATAGAATTATTTGACAGTTATTTCAAGTTGCACATAGGAATTGGCATTCTGGTTACAAATTAGTTTTCTATATAGAAAGGAGCCTTATTAGGGGACATTTCTGTACTGGTTTGTCTGCAATATTCATGAAAGCTTCAATTAGCCTAGGCTTCTCTATATATTACTGCTTGAATGGGTTTTCTTTATCAGTATATTATATAAAATAAAACCTACATATATTGGCTAATAACTTTTGAGTGGTGATTGTTTGACAGATGTTGCTTGACGTGCTTCACATCTAATCTGTAACAGGACTTTATGTTATGTGTTTTAAAATTAATGTAATTTTATAGCCAAAGGGACTGAGGAACAGAAATGTTAAGTACTTTGCCTAATATCACACAGCTGGAAGTGAAGGAGCCCAAATTCAAAAGAAGATAATCTAGCTTCTGAACCCACATTCTTAACCCCTGTGGCAAACGGCTTGTCAGATTGGGCTGACAATGCTTAAATCCATCTTCCGTGCTGAGAATACCATATATGATTCGCTATAAACTAAGTAACAAATTATAAAGAATATACTCTGTAAGTTTTGAAATCATACTCAATTTTGTTGTTGTTGTTGGCTAATAAACTTTGGGTAACTTTAGCAAATGTGGCTCAGAGATTAGTCCCCTGATTTATTTATCACCCCTCCAGCTTTATTGAGGTATAAATATTGTATATATTGGAGGTGTACAACATGATATTTTGATATACATGCAAATTGTGAAATGATTACCACAATCTAATTAACATATCATCTCACATTGTTACCTTTTGTGTGTGTGTGTGTTGCAATATCTATTCTCAGCAAATTTGAAGTTTACGAAACACTATTATTAACTATACTGCTGTATATTATTAATGACACTGCAATACATACTTTATATTAGATCTTCAGAATATATTCATCCTGCATAACTAAAGATTTGTACCCTTTTTAAAACATCATCTCCTCATTTCCCCAACTGCTAGTCACCGGCAATGATCTTTCTATTTCCTGTTTCTAGAAGTCTGCTGTTTTTGTTGTTTTTTAAGATTACACATATAAGTGAGATTATGCAGTATTTGTCTTTCTGTGTCTAGCTTATTAACTTAGCATAATGTCCTCTAGGTACATGCGTATTGTCACAAATGACAAAATTTCCTTCTTTTTAAGGCTGAAGAATATTCCACTTTGTGTGTATATGTGTGTTAATGTGTGCATGTAGCACATTTCTTTATCTATCCATGAACACACGAACACTAAGGTTGGTTTCATATTTTGGCTATTCTGAATAATGCGGCAATGAACATGAGAGTACAGATATTTCTTCAACACATTGATCTCATTTTTTTATATATACCCAGCATTTACATTGCTGGATCATATGGTAGCTCTGTTTTTAATTTTGTGAGAAACTTCCATAGATTTTTCCATAATGGCTGTGCCAATTTACACTCCCAGGAGCAGGGTACAAGTGTTCCCCTTTCTCCATATCTTCTCCAACATTTATCTTTAGTCTTTTTGATCATAGCCATTCTAAGAGGTGTGAGGTGATATTTCATTGTGATTTGGATTTGCATTTTCCTGATAATAAGTGATGTTGAGCATTCTTTCGCATATCTTTTGGCCATTTGTGTGTCTCCTTTTGCAAAATGTCTATTCAGGTATTTGCAAATTTTTTAATCTGGTTATTTGTTTTCTTGCTACTTAGTCGTTAGGTTTCTTATATATTTTTAGTATTAACTCTTTATCAGACGTATAATTTACAAATATTTTCTTCCATTTTGTGGGTTGTCTCTTTATGCCTTTGATTATTTCTTTTGCTGTGCAGAGATTTTTAGTTTGATGCAACATCACTTGTTTATTTTTGTTTTTGTTGCCCGTACTTTTGGGATTATAGCCAAAAAACAAATCATTGCGTACACTAATGTTGAGTAGCTTTTCCTGGTGTTTTCTTCTAGCAGTTTCTAGTTAAAGGTTTTATGTTTAAAATTTTAATCCATTTTAGGTTGATTTTTTTTATATGTTGTGAAATAGGAGTTCGATTCTATTCTTCAGGATGTGGATATCCAGGTTTCCCAACACCATTTGTTGAGGAGACTATGATTTCCTGATTATGTGTTCTTGGCACCTTTGTCAAAGATCAATTGGCCATAAATGAGTGGATTTATTTCTGGGCTATTTTGTTTCATTGGTTGACATGTCTGTTTTTATGCCAGTACTATACTGTTTTGATTACTATACCTTTGTGGTATATTTTGAAATCAAGTAGTGTGATGCATTGATGCCTCAATCTTCTGCTTGTACAAGATTGCTTTGGCTATTTGGGGTCTTTTGTTGTTTCATATAAGTTTTAGGATTGTGTTTTCTATTTCTGTGAAAAATGACATTGGAATTTTGGTAGGAATTACATTGAATCTGTAGACAGCTTTGTATGTAGTATGGACATTTTAATAATATTAATTCTTACAATTCAAGAACATGGATATTTTTCCATTTATTCATGTCTTCTTGAATTTCTTTCATCACTGCTTTGTAGTTTTCAGTGTATAAATATTTTACCAATTTTAATTTTGTTCCTAAATATTTTATTTTTTGATGCTATTTTAAATGGAATTTTTTTTTAATTCTTTTTCTGATAGTTCCTTTACAGTTTATAGAAATGCAACTCATTTTTGTGTGTTCATTGTGTGTACTGCAATACTATTCAATTCATTTTTAATTCTAACAGTTTTTGGTATAGTCTGGAGTTTTCTGTATATAAGATCATGTCATCTGCAAAGATACCATTTCACTTCTTTCTTTTCAATGTGAATGACTTTTATTTTGTACTTAGCTAATTGTTCTGATTAGGAGTTCCTGTATGTACCATATTGAAAACAAGTGTTAAGAGAGAGCAGTCTTGACTCATTCCTGATTTTAAGAGAAAAGCTTTCAACTTTTCACTGTTGAGTGTGTTGGCTTTGGGTCTCTCTTATATGGTGTTTATTATGTTAATGAATGTACATTCCTTCTATACCTAATTTGGTGAGCGTCTTTATTACAAAAGTATGTTAATTCTTTTTCACATGTTTTTTCAGTATCTATTTAGGGGATCACATGGTTTTTGTACATCATTCTGGAAATGTGGTATATCACACTTATTGATTTGTGTATGATGAAGCATCCTTACATCCTTGGAATAAATCCCACTTAATCATAGTATATGACCCTTTTAATGTGCTGTTGAATTTGGTTTGCTAGTATATTGTGGAGTTTTTGCATCTATGTTCATCAGGAATATGGGCCTCTAATTTTCTTTTCTTGTAGTGTTTTTATCTGGCTTTGTTGTCAGTGTAATCCTGGCCTTGCAAAATTAGTCTGGAGGTACTCCTTCTTTTTCTTCCATTTTTTGAAGAGTTTAGGAAGCACTGGCATTCTTTTTAAATGTTTAGTAGAATTCACCAGTGAAGCCATCAGTTCCTAGACTTTTCTTTGTTGGGAGGTTTTGATTACTGATTCAATCTCCTTACTCATTATTGGTCTGTTCAAATTTTCTATTACTTTATAATTTAGTTTTAGTAGAGTGTGTGTTCCTAGAAATTTAACCATTTTTTCAAGATTATCTAATTTGTCAACATATAATTGTTCATTATAGCCTCTTATGATCCTTTGAATTTCTGTGGTAACATTTGTACTGTCTTCGCTTTCATTTCTGGTTTTAATTGGATCTTCTCTTTTTTATCCTAGTCTAATTAAAGGTTTGTAATTTTTTTTATCTTTCCAAAACACCAACTCATAATTTCATCACTTTTAAAAATAATTTTCTCATATTTATTTCATTTATTTTTGCTCTGACATTTATTATTTCCTTCCTTCTGCTAATTTTGGGTTTTATTTGTTCCTCATTTTTTAGCTTCTTGAAGTAGAACATCAAGTTGTTTATTCAAAATCTTTTTCCTTTCTTTTCTTTTTCTATTTTATTTTGTTGAGACACAGTCTTGTTATGTTACCCAGGCTGGAGTGCAGTGGTGCAATCATGGGTCACTACAGCCTCAACCTCCTGCATTCAATGGATCCTCCTGCCTCAGCCTCCCAAATAGCTGGGACTACAGGTGTGGGCTACCACACTTGGCTATTTTTTTTTTTTGGTAGAAATGGGGTTTCGCCATGTTGCCTAGGCTGGTCTTGAATTCCTGGGCTCAAGCAATCTGCCTGCCTTAGCCGCCCAAAGTGCTGGGATTACAGACATGAGCCACCACACCTGGTTTCTTTTCTTAATGTAAGCATTTATTATTACATTTCCATCTTAGAACTGCTTTTGCCGTATCACATGGGTTTCAGTAGGTTTTGTTTCTATTTTTATTTGTCTCAATATATGCTTTAATTTACATTTTAATTTTGGCTTTTATCCAATGGTTGTTCAGGAGTATGATGTTTAGTTTCCTCATATTTTTAATTTTCCAATTTTCTTCCTGTTATTGATTTCTAGTTTCATACCATTTCAGTCAGAAAATATATCTAATATTATGTCAATCTTCTTAAATGTGTTAAAATGTGTGAACTAACATATATATCCTGGAGAATATCCTGTGTGCCCTTGAACAGAATGTGCATTCTGCTGTGTTGGATGGAATGTTCTGTATATGTTTCTTACGTTCATTTGGTCAGTAGTGTTGTAGAAGCCCACTGTTTCCTTATTGATTTTCTGTCTGTGTGAAGATAATGGGGTATTGAAGTCCCCTACTGTTATTGCATTGTGGTTTATTTCTCCTTTCAGTTTGGTAAATATTTGCTTTATATATTTAGGTGTGCCAATATTTGGTGCATATATGCACACAATTTTTATATCTTCTTGATGAATTGACTCCTTTATCATAATGTAATAACCTTCTTTGTCTCTTGTGACAGGTTTTGACTTAAAATCTATTTCATCTTATGTAAGCAGAGCCACCCTGCTCTTTTTTTATTATTATTTGCAGGAAATATCTCTTGATTTCTGTAAACTTTCAATCTATGTTTGTCCTTGAAGCTAAAGTGAGTCTTTTTTAGGAGGTGTATAGCTGGATACTGTATTTTTATCCATTCAGCCTCTCTAGGTCTTTTGACTGGAGACTTTAATCTACTCAAATTTAATGTAATTGTCACTAGGACAGGACTTCCCACAGTTATTTTGTTGTTTTCTAACTGCTTTGCATTTCTTTCTTTCTTTTTTTCCTCTGATTGTATTACTTCTGAATTGATGGCTTTTTGTGGTGCTATACTGTGATTCATTTCTCTTTTGTGTATCTACTACAGATTTTGTTTTGTGGTTATCTGGGGATTATTTAAAACATCTTATAATTATAACAGTCTTTTTTAAAGTTGATAACTTTGACTATAGATAATAATTCTACACTTTTACTTCTCCCACATTTTATGTTATTGATGTCACTATTTACATTTTTTATATTATGTATCCATTCACAAACTACTGTAGCTATGGGTTTTTAAAGTTTTGTTTGTCTATTAACTTTTAGACCAGATTAAAAATAATTTATGTACTATCACTACAGTATTAGAGTATGCTGAATTTGATATTTTTACCTTTATAGGGAGTTTTATTTTTTACTTTTGTATGATTTTATGTTAATTAGCCTTCTTTTGTTTCAACTTAAGAACTCTAGCTTCTCTTTTAAGTTAGGTCTGATAGTGATCAATTTCCTAGCTTTCGTTTGTCTGGGAAAGTATTTTTCCTTTATTACTGAAGAACAGCCTTGTTAGGTATTATACTTCTGGTTAGTCTGCTTTCTTTTATCTTTTGTTTTTATCTCATTTGATATTTCACATCTCCTTTCCTGGCCTGCAAGACTTCTGTTGAAAAATCCACTGAATGTCTTACAGAGATTTCTTTTGTGTAACAATTCACTCTTCTCTTGTTACTTTCACAATTAATTGTCTTTGACTTTTGAAAACTTGATTATAATGTATCTCCATGAAGATCTTTATGTTTAATCTATTTGGATTATTTGGGCTTCATGGATTGGGATGTTCATTTTCCTCTCCAGGTTGGGAAGTTTTCTGTCATTATTTCTTTAAATAAGCTTTTTGCCCTTTCTCTTGCTCTACTCATTCTGAATCTTGTATAATGCATATTTGGCTTTCTCGATGGTGTCCCGTAAGTCCTGTAGGCTTCTTTTAGGCGTTTTTATTCTTCTTACCCAGATCAAGTCTGCTGTTGAAATTTTACCCAGATCAAGTCTGCTGTTGAACCCTTGTGGCTCATTGAGCTTCAAGATGAATGTTTAAAATTCTTTTGTCAGGCAGCTTGTAGTTACCAATTTCCTTAGGGTTGGTTACTGGTGATTTACTTTGATACTATCATGTTTTCCTGATTATTCATGATTTTATGACTTTGCTTGATGTCTGCTTATTTAAAGAAATGGCAGCTCTTTCAGTCCTCATAGACTACTCAAGAAGGGAAAACTCTTCACAAGTCAGCCTATCCAGAGATTCTGGATGAGGTCCGGGGGCAGGCTTGATGTTAGAATACTCCGACAGGCTGGCTTGGTGCCTGGGTCAGTGGGTAAGCATCGCTGGCACCTGGGTCCACAGGGCTCAACCAGGTGCCAGGCTCCACAGAAAGAGGCCTTGTCCCTAGGCCTTGTCCCAAGGCCTGAAGCCTTGGACTGTGGGGGCAGGTATGCCTCTCGAATGGGCTTAGAACTTAGGTCCATGGGGTTTAACTGGAGCTTGGGTACACAGGAGCAAGTCTGGGGCCAGATTCCACTGGGATGGGCATGGTTCTGGGGTTGACAGAAAGTGGAGTACTCATTTCACTCTTCTTTCCCATGTGGAGGATATCTCTCTCCACGTTGTGCTTTATGGGCTTGGACAAACTGGTGTTGTGCTTAAGGTGAAAATGTTCTTTCTGCCCTCTTTAATGTATGTTTGTTTTCTTATTTCTGTGTTCCACTCAGGTGCTATAATCCGTCATCCAGATTCCTTAGCTCTTGTGAAGATATCTTTGCATGTAAATGATTGTTTAAATTCATATATTTTTTTTTTTAGAGTTGGAGTCTCGCTGTGTCACCCAGGCTAGAGTGCAGTGGTGCAATCTTGGCTCACTGCAACCTCCGCCTCCCGGGTTCAAGCGATTCTCCTGTCTCAGCCTCCCGAGTAGCTGGGACTACAAGCGTGTGCCACCATGCTCCACTGATTTTTGTATTTTTAGTAGAGACGGGGTTTCACCATATTGGCCAGGCTGGTGTCGAACTCCTGAACTCGTGATCCTCCCGCCTCAGCCTCCCTAAATGCTGGGCTTACAGGCATGAGCCACCACACTCAGCCACTTAAATTGATTTGTATGTGAGGGCAAGAGTGCTGCCAACTCCTATTCTGCTGTCTTGCTGTCACTTGAGGAGTCCCCTGATTTTCCTATATGTGATCTCCTCTACATCTCCAGCTGTCTGGCCCAGGCTATTAGCACAAGATTGTCTAACAATTCATTAAGGGCCCTATTGCCTAATCTTAATAATTGATTATTAACATCTGAAATAACTATAGCTTCCTATCCCTCTATCCTTATTGCTATTATGTCTGAAATCTCTCTGGCATCAAGTTTATCTTACCCTCAGTGGGATTAGATTTTTGAATACTGCGATATAAATGAAATTTTAAAATACATTCAATTAAAATATTTTTATACTTGAAGTTGAAAACTAAAATGACCTCTTTACTTTTTATTATCCTCTCAGAAATATGCATCTCCTCTGTTTAGACTTCTGTCAGACTGCATCCATGGGGCTTCTCTTGTATGTGTCCATTTGTCTCCCAAATATACAGTATGTGCCTTTGGTTTAGGTACTAATACTTGCCAGTATCAGTTATGACTAGGTTAATAAGATCATATTAAAATGAATGATAGTTTATGCTCAGAAAACAAAGTATGCCTAGGTTATAAAGGTTATGTGTTATTTATAACTGTCCAATGCAACTGATAAACATTTCCCTGACATTAAGCTGTTTACACTCAATATTATGTGGATCTCACTTTTGTTGATACAAACTTGTGAAGACAAAGAGAAAGAAGGAGTGAGAGGTACAAAAGAAGAAGTAGGAGGGGACTATATTCTATAGATGAAAATTCACGATCTAGAGGAACAAGTAGCTTTTCTGAGGCTATAGAACCAAGAGAAAGGACCAAGATTTGAGTTGAAAGCATTGTACCTGCCTTATACTCTCTTGCTACATCCAGAAGAGATTTTCAGATTATTTTTTATCATGCTTTCTTCACATCTTCAATCCAACCTCAATGAAAGTATTCAGCCATTTGTTGAGGGTGCAGGAAGATATACACAGCTAGTGAATTATTGGACAAAATGAATCTGTTTCTCTGATCTTGATATCACATGACTGAACATAGAATTTATCCTCATTAATGAGGAAGGGTGCTATTTAAAATGGACCACAGAATATAGAATCAGATGATTTCATTTGAGTTTCAACTCAGATATACACTAGATAAAATGTTAGTTACATCACCCAACAACCCTGAATCTTACTCAGTTTAACCATATGCATGTTAATTAGCATTGATCTATTTTAAACTGTTGTAATATATGTTGGAAAGTACTTCTCTATATATTTTATCAACCCTACATATACATACATAGAGTACTTTATATATTTCAATTATTTTTAGCTACTTCTAGATACCTAAAAATCTTTCTTTCTGTGCAAAATTGTGTCTCTTTGTTTGTTTTCCTCCATAGCAAATGCAGCAGTGTGTGATCAAGTATATTCTGAAAGTAAAATAAGAAACAAAAAATAGAACCCATCTGAGATTTTTCCTTCTTTACCCCATTTTCAGCCCTTCCATAATACCTCGTAAGGAATTTTCTTACCGTGAGTATTCACAAATTCGGATTCATTCCCTAGAGTTAACGATGTCCCTAGCACTGGGTAGTGTAAACAACTGGGTTTTTCTTTTAAACGTGGCAAGGCACCAGTAGAAGTTGGAGGAAGTCCCACATTCAATTCATTATAGTAACGACATGAAAAATTCACAAAATTTTAAAGTAAATAATAAGTTATGAAAAAAAGACAAATGGGCACGACAATGTGAAGAAGTCTGAATATGGTGTCAGAACAAAGTAACTTTCTTAAAACTGTTCTCCATTGCCTGGGTAAGAATTATTTGTAATCAACCAGCTTGAAAACTCCTTTTGAAAGAAGATGTAAACTTGAAACAAAAATGAAAACATTTCCATTTAAGCCTTGGAAAAAATAAAATAATTTAATTAGAGGTGTTTTAGTGATTAAATATTTTAATATTAATCACCCCCCTATTGCTACTACACATAATGCAATCAGCAGAGTCAATATGTGTATACTCTTATGATGATAAAGATCAAGACATAGAATTCAATTAAAGACATTTCACTCTACTTGCAGCATGTCCCTTGGCCCCTAATTAAGTGGGAAGAAAGAAAAAAAGAATAAGAATTCTTGAAATCTTTTCAGAGCACTGTGAAACACGAAGCACATCGAGAGATTACTTGGCGACCCGTATGTTGTTGCAAAAGTAAGACTAAATAACAAGGTTAAAATAATGCGCTTGCTAAAGACTTTCACGTATAAAAAATAATACAATGTATACCTACTCCTAGCTCCTGAACTTAATGTTAATTCCCTCTTGATTCATTCACCATAGTTTGTAAAAAAGCCCTTCATCTTTATTACACTGTCTTCTCATCTCTTTTTTTTTCTCCTTTTCTCCTTGCAGCTAAGCTTTTAGTATGGTTATTTGTACTTTTTTCTTCACTTTCTCACCTTCCGTTTCACTGTTCTGTAAACTGCAATCAGGCTTTGAGCATGTGCTCCAACCCCAATGAACCTGTCGCGGCAAAGATCACTGAGGTCCTATTAAGTGTGAGACACAGTGCACATATTTCTGTCCCTATATTCTTGACCTTTCTGAAGCTCATGAAATAATTCTATGTGCCAGAAACCCTTATTTCTAGCTTTTTAAGATAGTGTTCTCTCATGATTCTCCTCATTCTTTATTAATCACTCTGTCTAAATACTGGCAGAGTTTTGTCCATTTCACTAGACTTTCAAAGAACTAGCTTGTTTGTTTTATTTGCTTATCTATTGAATCTTTGCTTTTTACTGAATCAGTTTTTACTTTTCTCTCTCATATTATCTTCCTCTTCCACATTTTCTGCATTAACTGCCATTTTCCTAAATTTCTGAGTTGATCTCTTAACTCATTTATTTTTATGCTTTCTTCTTTCCTGGGACTTCTTTCTTAGTACTTTCTTCTTTTCTAGTACTTGTATTATAGTCATATTGATTTCTTAGTGCATTAATTTTTAATCTTTTTTGTAGTACTTATATAATTTTCCCTTTAAATACCACTTGAAAGCCTCTCTTAAAGTTAATCTACAGTATTTTATTTTTATTTCCATTCTAAAATAAATATTTTATTTATTTCATTTTGATAGTTCAGAATTTCCAAATGTATGAATACTTGAAGTGCTATTTTTTGTATTTTATAAAAAATATTTTAAGTGGGAAAATGAAATGATCTGTTTTACATGTTTTAAAAGATTACTCAGATTATGATAGTTAATGGAATATAGCCAGAGTGGATATTTTGAAAATAAATTGGAGGTTATTGCATAGTTTGAGAGAAGATGGTAGTTTTATTAGGATACTCAGTAAAGGCAGAAGAGATGTAGACAGATTCAAATATGCATTGAAGGTATAATGGACAAAATAAGTAGTAGCGTCAAGAATAACATTAAAGAGAAAAATGAGGAAAGGGTGAGCAAGGGCCAGGGCCAAGAGGCTTCTCCTTGGTTTTTCTATATGTATCTCTTCTAATAAATTATGAGGATAACTCAGCTGGGCGTGGTGGTTTACATCTGTAATCCTGGTACTTTGGGAGGTTGAGGGGGGAGAATCGCTGGAGATCAGAAGTTTGAGACCAGCATGGGCAACATAGTGAGATCCTATCTCTAAAAACAAACAAAATCACCAGGAATGGTGGCACACTCCTGCAGTTCTAGCTATTGGGGTGGCTGAGGTGGGAGGATTAATTGAACACAGGAATTCAAGGTTACAGTGAGCTATGATCTTGCCAATGGACTCTAGCCTGGGTGACAGATTTTTTATTCTGTCATTTATTAGAATAAAATAAAAAAAATTATTCTGTTATTAGAATAAAATTTTATTCTAATTTTTTTAAAAAAATTAGAATAACTCATGTTAGTTCTAGGCTTTCTGTTATCTGAACACTAAATGCATTATGATTTCTACCCTCAACAAAACACAGACATTTTTATTAGCTTGGAAAACAGACTATAAGTGGTGTCAATACAAAAGAATGGCATTCTTTATTTGGAAGAGTCTCTGAGTAGGATAACCATATAAACCAACGGACTATGATGTGTGATATGGTCTGGCTGTGTCCCCACTCAAATCTCATCTTGAATTGTAGTTCCCATAATCCCCATGTATCGTGGGAGGCACACGGTGGGAGGTAATTGAATCATAGAGGCTGTTACCCCCATGCTGTTCTTGTGATAGTGAGTTCTCATGAGATCTGATGGCTTCATACGGGGCTTTTTCCCCTTTGCTTGACAGTTCTCTTTCCTGCACCCCTGTGAAGAGGTGTCTTCCATCATGATTACGATTTTTCTGAGGCCTCCACAGCCATGTGGAACTGTGAGTCAATCAAACCTTTTATTTATTTATTTTTTGAGATGGAGTTTGGCTCTTGTTGCCCAGGCTGGAGTGCAATGGCACAATTTCAGCTGACTGCAACCTCTGCCTCCCAGGTTCAAGCAATTCTCCTGTCTCATCCTCCCGAGTAGCTGGGATTACAGGTGCCCACCACCACGCTCGGCTAATTTTTGTATTTTTTAATAGAGATGGGGTTTCACCATGTTGGCTAGGCTGGTCCTGAACTCCTGACCTCAGGTAATCCACTTGCCTCGGCCTCCCAAAGTGCTGGGATTGCAGGTGTGAGCCACCGCGTCTGGCCTAAACCCTTTTTCTTTATAAGTTACCCAGTCTCAGGTATTTCTTCATAGCAGTGTGAGAATGGACTAATAAAATGAGTAAAAGTTGACATATTTAACAGAAAAATTTCTTCTAACTGTGAAAAGGATTAATATAAGTTTTATTCAACATTCACATTTTTGTAGACCAGTAGTACTTTGTGATACCATGTATTCAAGTATGGTTGAATTTAAGTTTTAAAAGAATACCAGAATAAGAAGACTGTGTGTTAAGAATAGAGGTAATCACGCTTGGAGAAGGTATTTTGGATGAGAAGAAGAATATAGATTAGTTTTGTTTGTACATTATAACTTTTTAAAGTTAAGAGTAAATAGTCTGGATTAAACATTTTTTAGACTTGTTGACTAGGAGAATAATTAAAGATATGTTTTCAAAGACTACAGATGAAATTTATAAACAGCTGAAATTAGGGGGAAATGCAACATGATATTCTCTGCCACTTTTTCCTATAGCTTCCTTGCATAATCCAAGAACATTTAATCAGTTCAAATTTGCCTGAATGGAAGAGAACAAGAATTGCTAGAGGGTGAAAGGAATGGGAGGGAACAACCCCAGAGATGGCAAACGCAGCTGCAGCTCTCCAATGGCAACAAGTGTTATGGAAATACACATAAGCACAATCAAGTCTATGTACAGCAGGAACTTGGTCTTTGGTGCAAAAAGGAACAGACTTTTCACAGTTGATTTAATTTGTCTATGTTATAAATGGAATAGTAATCATATAAAGGAATAAAAAAGAATCCATAGCCCTAGGGTACGTGTGTTGCTTCAACTGTGCCTATCCCTCAAAAACATGTGATTCTTCCTAGGAAAATCTGCAGCTTTTGAATTATTGGGGGGCACTTTTTTAAAACCAAGAAAATTTTGACTCTTAAAGCCTGATTTAAGTCCTGCTCTAATTTGTAATGTAGATTTTAGATGGCTTTGTCTATGAAATTTGTTCAATAGATTCAAAGCAACCATTCTATACAGTGTAACTTTCCTTGTTGAACATGGTTTAAAAAAAACCCTTGAACACTCATCCCTGTCTCTCCTAGTATAGAGAACAGATTCACAAATGGGCATTGACTGTTTCTGTCCTACCTAATGAATGTCTTCATAGAAAGGCAAAAGGTGAATACAACACAAAGACGATAGTACAATTATGTGTAGAAATTGTTGACATATAAGAGCCTATTTTATATATTTACGAGCAAAAATTATGTAAAAATGCAATACTGGCAAATTAACAAGGTCTATTAAGTTAACCTCAATTAAATCTTTTTCACTATATTCAAAATATAGTAAATTCTCATCTAGTAAAGTTTCTCTCTCTCTCTCTCTATATATATATGTATATATATATACATATGTATATGGTTTTGTTTTGTTTTGTTTTAAGACAGAGTCTTGCTCTGTCACGCAGGCTGGAGTGCAGTGGCGTGATCTCGGCTCACTGCAATTTCTGCCTCCCGGGTTCAAGAGATTTTCCTGCCTCAGCCTCCCATGTAGCTGGGATTACAGGCATGAGCCACCACATCCGGCTAATTTTTGTATTTTTAGTAGAGATGGGTTTTGCCATGTTGGCCAGGATGGTCTTGAACTCCTGACCTCAGGTGATCCACCCACCTCAGCCTCCCAAGATGCTGAGATTACAGGCGTGAGCCACCGTGCCCAGCCAAAGTCAATATATTTCAAATGTTCATTGTCATTGCATTTGCCTTGTAACTATAGATCACGGGTGGTGCCCAGTGGGTAGCTATGGGGTTCTCTTTTCTGGTTCGTAATAGGAATGTCTGACATTGTCATTGAAACATTAAAATTATAGGAATGTTTTATTGTTTGCTACCATTTCTCTTTTTACCTTTGATCCAATATTAAATGGTGTTCCTCAATTTCACAAGCTTGTTATGTAAAATAAATACATTTCAAATTGTTGAGCACTTTTATCTTCTGGGTTTGAAATTATTCATGTCCTGACTTTGAAACTTTATTGCAGATTAAAAACAAATTAAAACACATATACATCCCTACATATGTGTACACACACACACACACACACACACACACACATGCACACACACACACACACAGTTGAATTTGCTTAGGAAAGAAATCCATCAAAATAAATAATTCATGTTGGGATGGACTGAAATCTAGTCTTTTAGGAGGTGCCAACAGATGGTTTACATTTATAGAATGCACACTTGCTGACTTCCAAACAGAAATTAAAATTCATAAAGTATATCACTAGGACTCCTTATAAGCAGCATTATGTTTATGGTATGAATTTGGATTTTCCCAGGTGAACAGTTTTCCATCATAATTTTACTAAGAAAAAGTGAAACAAATTACTTTCCAATTACTATTTTGTGTTAGCAAGTTTAAAATCAAACCCTGCTGCTGATCATCCAGCAGCACATGCCAATAAACTCAGACCTCAATAAGGCTGTTCTTCTCATGATGATCATCATTTTATAAGAAGTCTTGGGCATTTTTAATCCTTTAAACAATAAGCATTATTGCAACTAATAAAATAAGGCAGTTTCTTTAGCTTTCACTTCCTATTACATCAGTTAGGTTAGGAACTTTCTATCAGTATAATTAGGGGTGAGACCTCAACTTATTAAAGTTCAGGCAACAAGGCACTTTTAGTTAATTTTAGCAACCCTTTTGGCTTAAGCAGAGCTACTTAATACCATGGGATAATAGTAACATTTTATTTTTAGTAAATGTTGCTACTCACCATAATGTTAACATTTATATCAGGTAAGGTTATAATTAAAACTTGTTTTACGTCTACAAAAAGTTAATTCATTGCTCACGAAGATTTTCTCTACACAGTACAAAGCAAAGCGGATTATGATTGGTTTTACATTTAACGAAATCAAAGAGTCATGAAAATCACTTAAAACCAAAACAAGCCTTAGATTTTATTCACTAAGTGTGTCTAGTAGTTCACTTGATCAAATTAGCTAAATAAATGACAAACCCTATCCAGAATGGTAGTATTTATAATATGGAGAATATAAGAAAATATAAAAAAATTAATTGGGCAATCGCTAAATTTTCTTAATGATATTTTAACTGGTCTAAATTATGCAGGCAATTGTTTTCAGTCTCTTTTTCAACATGTTGGGTTGCCCACTGCCAAAATAATTTAGACAAATATTACAGTGGGAAAAATCTGTCATTTCAGTGAAAAAAAAAAGCCAAACTATAAATGTTTTGTATCATAGAAATAAAATAATTAGTGTTTTAGGCTGAATTTGTTGCTTTTAAATCAATGATTTTAATAATGTATGGGTGGCCTCTTCATATTTTTATGCAGAAATACCTAAGTGTTGGCATAGATCATTCCAAGCCAATACAATATTCTCCGTCTGTAAACTTTAGATATCATATACTATACAGTGAAGGATGAGTGAGGAACAGAAGTTTTAGACATATCTATTCAACAAAACCACCTAAAGTTGATATTTTTGCCTTTCCAGTGATTGACTTGATATCCTCAATTAGGGGAAAAAACTAGATATTATATTTGGATTCAATTAATCCATAATCCATTCAATATATAGTCTATACACGACTAAATATAAAATAAGATTGAGCAGCACTTTCTTCCTTAAAATGGATATAGGAAAGAAACAAAAACATAGTTTATATAATTTGTGACATTTTAACAGAGGTAAAATAATCTGGTGATATTTTTGAATTTTATATTGTAGAATTCAATATTTTAATTTGTCAGCCTGATTCTTTTACAACTAGACACAATATTCCAAAAGCTTACATTCCATATTTTTCTTGGAAAGCAATGGGCATTAAATGTCATTAAGAACACAAAACAGAAATAAATTCTTCCATGTAAAGCTCCTCAATTAAATACCTTAAGAGCAAGCCATGATAATAAGATTATGCATAGTGAAATGTGCCTTACACACTACAGAAAACTTTGAATGAATCCTGGGTTGTGTGGCGAATATTCAAGAAGATGTGTTTATCCTATCTCGTCTTAGGTTAGGAGAAAGTATAAGTGAGGGCAGAGGGGTCCTCTGGAATATAGGAGCTCCTAAGATAATGACATATCAGTTGAATTTGCAGGCTAAAAAAGGAAACCCAGTAGTCCAATGGTCTTGGGTAGAAAGAGTTTAGCATAATTGAGCACATGTAGAATTTACGTTGTAGAATGGATGGTACTGTGGTTTGAATGTTTGTGTCCCCTCAAAATTCATATGTTAAATGTGATAGCATTAAGAGGTGGTGCCTTTAGGAGGTAATTAGGACATGAGGGCAGGACTTTCATAAATGAGATTAATTTTTTTATAAGAGACACCCAGGGGACCTTGCTTGCCCCTTCTACTTTGTGAGGATGCAATGTAAAGAAGCTGTGTGTGAGTGAGAGTGACAGCACAGGTCCTCTTCAGACATTGAATCTGCCTGGGCCTTGTTCTCAGACTTTCCAGTCTCCAGAACTGAGAAATAAATTATGTTGTTTAAAAGCCACCCAGTGTGTGATATTTTGTTACAGCAGCCTAAACAAACTAACACAGATGGGACCCAAATGTAGTTACTGTTCCTGGGAGAATAGCTTGGAAGATTTCTGGGCTCAGAGCCAGGCATCTTTCTCAGGGCTATTGCAAAGGCCAGTCCAAGAGGATGAAGGGGCAAGATAGGGAATGCATGTGGAATGATAAACTCAGAATTAGGGCCAAACCAGCTCTAACTAATCAGACCACTTTAAAGTAGAATCAGACTGCAGCTTAGAACACTAACTGGGCCAGCAGCAGTAAACTGAACAAGGGTCATTGCCCAGGGAACCAAGAAAATCCGAAGACGTTTTATTAAACAAATCATTCCAAGCAAGAGGTAGCTTGGGCCACAATTTTCCCATTACACATCAAGGAAGATTCTTTCCTTCCTTGGAAGGAATCTGAGGACTAAGATGGGTAGCTAACATCCTGAAGGGCTGCACATTCTATCTTAGAAATACTATGCATTATGTAAAGGGATTCATTAAGAATCGGAATAAGCATGTTTTAAAGGAGGTAGGACTATATCTTGTTTTTCTTCCCCACTACTCAGAAAATGGAGGTAAATTCAACTAGATTAATTATTGATAACATAAACTGTTTTCTATGTGCCTGAGTAAACTGTGAGTTTGCAACCCTACAACAGCGGGTAGTATTACTATGATTGTCGTCACCTTTTTCATTGTATTATCTTACAGTTTCCTTTCAGACTAGTATTTCTAATACACTATAGCTATAGCTCTCTTTAAAATATTTTGGTGGATATATAATGATGAGATGAACCTTTGCTTTTTAAAACCTATTTATCTCCCTAAACTCATCTATTGCCATTTTGCCCCAACCCACAACTCATTTTCCAGCCAACTTTTAGATTGCTATTCCTGAAGCATGCCATTTTCTCTTTTGCCTCTGGGTTTCTGTACATGACGTGCTCTCCTTACATGCTATGCATGGCTAAATCCTGCATATCTATTAGGAATCAGTTCAGACATTACCTTTTCCAAATATCTTCCTAATTTATGGTGGCCACCTTCAGAAGAGCAACATTCTTTCTTGCTCTTGAGGACTCCTCAGAACCAAGGTTGAGAAATGATCATTTTTGAGAACATTGTAGATTCATAAAGTTAAAGGCAAGATCTTCCTAATCTGAGAACTCCACTGTCCTAAGAATTGCTACTTGAGGTTTCTTTAGCCCTTAGGCAATCATTTTTTCATTGTATTTGTCTCTTCGGCCAAAGGAATCCTTTATGTTGTATGCCACTTCACACACTGGAGGTTTACACTGAAACATGAGAGTTAAGTCTCCAAGTAATGCTGATTATTTATTCTTAATGTATAGCAAGGCTTCTGTATGAGCAGAGTCCTGGCATCTAGAAAAAAATCTTTTGTGGAAATATCAAGATTTTTGTAATAGGAAGAGCCTCTATGGTTTGAAGTTTGTAGAGGGAGTGCAGTTCTATTTTTGAAATGTATCCAGGACTTCCAACAGGTAGAGTCACAGAGCTCCATGTGATCAAATCAGATTCATCATGAATTGCCAGTAGTAAGATGAGGGACTTAATGGTATGAAATAGACATTGGTAGATGACAGTGGATTGACTGTTATGTGTTCTGTTCTTTATTGTATGATGACATATCCAGGTGAAGCAGAGAAACAGGAAAAGATAACTCACAGCTCTTCTTAGGATTAATGCATTTTTATCAGAAATTTATCTGAAATAGCCAAACCACACGCTTTCAGGTTGGCCCTGATTTCTATATTACATAGGCCCTAAAGACAAATGAAAACAACTGCTTCTGGGGACCTCAGTAGCCTGATTGTGACACACATAGGCATGCCTCTGTTGCTTTGTTTTTTAGGCAGAGGTCCTAAGAGAATATTGGTAAGTCCTGACCATAATTAAATATCTCACCCACAGTAGAGGCTCCACTCAAGAGTACTAGAGATTATTAATGAAGAGGGCATAAACCTTAAGAAAATCAAGCAACTTCTATTTTTGCAATTTTTAGAACTATGAGTTGCCATATAAGAAGCCTGGCTGTTCTACACAGTGACTTTTAGAGAAGTCATGTGGAGAATGATAGTCCCTGAGACAACATAGAAAGAAAGAGAGGTCAAGGTGTGCAAGCATCCCAGTATACGTGGCAGCTACGTAGATGAGACATCTTGGATATTTCAGCCCATCTGTGCACCCAGATAACCACAGCCACAGCTAACATCACTAGAAGCAGAAAAGCTGCCAAATTTGGCCCAATAAATGCACAAAATCATGAGAAAAATGGGGGTTGTTGTTTTAAACTACTAAAATGTGTGAAGGGTTGTCATACAGTAATAAATAACTGAAACAAAGACTTTGCCAGAAGTAGGGCTTTGCTGTAACATAAATAAAAAATATATGGCATTTGCTTTGTGATGGACACTGGCAGAATCTGTGAGGACTTTAAGGAGACCGTCAGTAAAAGCTGGAGGGACTTCTTTTTTCAGGTTTCTATCCCTGCCCCACCCAAATTTATGCAACAGCATCTTAATCTTCATGTCTCCAATCTGGAGATCATTTTTTTTTCACCTAAAAACAAGTCTAAAACATTCAGAGACACTCACTAAACACTAAACAATATATTTCAGTTTCATACAGAGGGCTTCATGGTTTGGCTTGGGCTTACTTCTCTGATCCTACTGGTTAGCATACACTTTCTCAATTTGGAATGCTGTCTTTTCTCTTGTATTCTTTTTTTTTTTTTTTGCTTAGTAGTCTCATTAAGATATTACCCATCTTAACATTAACTGGCCATGCTTTTCTGCTACTCTCCCGTACTGTGCTAATTGCTCCAGCTAGCACATTTCCCCCCTAATCCTGTGACAGTTTCATATTATCTTCTTTCTATTGTGTCTTCTACATCCCTTCCTTGGCCAGGCTAATTCCCACATGCCCTTCTGATACTTCTTTTGGAAAACCTTTACCCACTTCTCTAAGACTTAGTTAGATGACTTCTTCATAGATTCCATAATATCTCATCCTTGCTCTAATAATTACATTTTTTTTAAGCTATGGTATAACTACCTGTTCGTATCTGCCTTTCCCTTAGATTCTCAGAATATTGAAGGCAAGAACTGTGTCTGTTTTTCGATATACCCTCATGGTTGACAACAGGATCTGGCACATAGGAGGTTCTTTATCAATATATATTAAATGAATGAATAAAAAATGAATAGATGATTGGACCAAGTACATGTATACTTTTTTCCAAATACCATGCTCATTCTGGCAAAGTAAACATATATAAAACAATTTCCAAATTGGAGTGTTTATGTGAATTTTAGTTTGTTTCTTATCTTTACTGCAAGGGGATTATATAGTAAGAACAGTGGTAAAAGAGGGTAGCCTATTTTGTTTTTGAAGCGTCCTCTTGCCCCTGCCCCAGACTAAGTAGGTAAATGCTACTGAGTGCATGTTAGTGCTACATAAAAGGCAACCTTTTCTGTGGCGGCCTGTTCTCTGTGCTCATTCAATTGTTATTTTTATAAGGCAAATAGCTATCAGTGTTCAGAGAAGCCATCAAGCTCTTATAGCTGGTTTTAAAATACTGTTTTTAGTTTGTATGCCTTCAAATTGCGCCTAAATAACACAGTTATTTTTGACTGATTGATTCTAAGAATTTTGCTATTACAGCCAAACTATGACATTTTGCATCATATATTTTTAGCATTTTTAAAGAATGAAATGCATTTCTATTTTTTAAAATGATTTTTTCATTTTGAGTTTCAGCCAAATATCTCAAAAATCCATAGCTCCTAGAACTCAACAGAAAATTTGCAAGGCCAAATGAAATATATGTGGCTTACTGCTGCAGCTGTATGTTATAAAGAAAGCTAATATATTGACTAATTCTTAGAAGAGCATCCATAAATTGCTGTCTTTGAAAAATGTTTATAGTTATAAAGGCTAGAGATGATGTCATTTTTGCTGTTACAGGTAAAGAGTCATCTGTGTTTTTGACCTTTTAAGTATTTCTATTGAGATTCTAAATACTAATGTACCAAAATACATCTACCATTATTTATCCAACAACACTCAAAATAAAATGACAAGATTTTGTCATTCCACTCTATCAATTTATGTCTCTTTAACCCTTTGATTGCTTTAATGGTTCAGTTGCTTTTAATACACAAAGGAATATACAATTGTTTAACTAAATGGACAATACTGTTTATTTTAATATAACCTCGTAAGGTGATCATTCTGTAACCAATTTCTTTGATATTAATGATCATCACTATGTTAAAATACATTAATACTTAAGCAGACTGATGTACATAACTGTAACTGAAGGTTTTTTGTTTTAATTTCTTTGTCATCTAAACATTACCTCATATTTTAAAGCCAATTTATTTTGTAATATAGATAATGAACAAGTTGGTTTCCCCCTAGAGATGTCTATGATATGCGAAACATGTTTTTGAATGAGTACATGTCTTTGTGTGTATTCTGTGGTGTGACAGATTAAAAATGCCACAAGTTTTTTGATGTTTTTCCTATCAAATCTTAGAAGGTTCTATGACTGCTTTGACCACAAGAAAATAACAGAAGACAACTGCCAATTTCTGGGCCAGATCTTAGGAGAGTGGCGGCGTCTACCTCCTGTCTCAACACTTGGTCTTGGAGCCCTGAGAAACTGTGTAAGAAATTCAACTAGCTTTTCAGCTACAAAAATCATGTGAAGAGGCCCTGAATCTACATGGAGAAGAAGGTGGACCTAGGTGAACTCAGCCTTTCAGACCCATGCTAAGATGCCAAGTGATCTTGTCATGCCACATGGAGCAGAAAGATGACTAGCCCAATTGCTGGCCCAGAAAACCGTGAGTTGTAATAAGTGCTTATTTTTTTTCTTTCTTTATTTTTTATTATTTATTTGTTTGAGATGGAGTCTCACTCTGTTGTCCAGGCTGGAGTGCAGTGATGCCATCTCAGCTCACTGCAAGCTCCGCTTCCTGGGTTCATGCCATTCTCCTGCCTCAGCCTGCCAAGTAGCTGGGTCTACAGGCACGTGCCACCATGCCCAGCTAATTTTTTCAATTTTTAGCAGAGACGGGGTTTCACCGTGTTAGCCAGGATGGTCTAGATCTCCTGACCTCGTGATCTACCCACCTCGGCCTCCAAAAGTGCTGGGATTACAGGCGTGAGCCACCATGCCCGGCCTATTGTTTTAAGTCACTAAATTTCAAGGGATTTGTTATATAAATATGGATAACTAGAACGTAGGGTAAATGGCATGATTATCTGAGCTGACACTCCATTTTATGATTCTTTTTCATCAAACTATTTTAGAACAATTCTACTAACTAGGTTACAACAAGATAAATATCTAAATACCAGAAAATTACTCACAAGGGTACACAGAAATATTGAAACTGTTAAGTCTGTAATTCCAGGGTTAATGAAAAAATCAGGATTTTGCCAGCCAAGTATTATCCAGTTTCCATATTCGTTTTGGAGATGAGTCAAGTCTGTTAGCTTACTATCTAGCTTGCTGATCTAAACACTATATAGAACTACATGACCTCTAGATTTAAAAACCTTTACCTTACACATTAAAATCACACACACCATAGTCACTGTACCACACACACACACACACACACACCACACACTGCCTCTCTTCAAATATTTCTCTCACATCACCAGATTACAAGACATTTTATAAGGATGCTGTGAGATTCACCCACCACCCACAGGCAGCTGCTCTGAAGAGGAATTAATCTACAACAGCAATAAATAAATAAATAAAACATGGAATGAAAAACAACATACATATTTTAGTATTCAGATATACATATATAAATACATGGAGATACCTCAAGCATATGCAAGGTTATTGATTTAGGATTCAGCAGGAAGAGGTACCCAAAGAGTTCTCAGAATAACAATGTAAAAGCACATGAGAAATTCTTCTTTCATTTGTTTTTTTCTAAGAGTTAAAAATGAGATTAGTGCAATTTAAGAAATGAATAAAAGAAATATGTTAGAAGATGTAGATTCTTTGGGGATTCCTAGCATTCAGTTTTGGGGGAAATTTTGCCTTTCCTTTAAGGAAGCAGGTACATCTTATTTGGTTTAGCAATTTAATCTATTTAACTCCTACAAAGCATAACTTATTTAGAACATATACTGGACATTTTATGTATCACTTCTGATTAAGAGTTATTAAAAATAATTTGAATATCAGAACATTAATTTTGGCTTGATAGTGTCTCTGTAATATGTAAGAGCAGTGTAATTGGTTATCTATTGTGAATAATAAATTACCTTTTTGTTTAGCAGCTCAAAACAATACACATTTATTAGCTCACAGTTTCTGTGGGTCAAGTATTCAGGGCCAGGTGACTCTGATTGAGTCTGTCATGATGATTCAGGTAAGCCATCACCAAGAGGCTGAAGGTTTAACTTGGGCTGATCTGATTCCATGATGGCTCATTTGCATGGCTGTTGGCTGGAGGCCTCAGTCCCTCAGAGGCTATCGGTAGAAAGCCTTAGCTCCTTGCCATGCTGACTTTTCTGTAGAGCTGCTTGATCTCCTTATGACATGGCAGCTTGCTTTACCCAGAGTGCACAGTTAGGAAGAAAGGAGGAAGCTGCAGTGATTTTTACGACCTAGTTTCTGCAATCACACACTAACACTTGTGCTTTATTCTGTTCATTAGCAGTGAGCCACTGAGTCCACCCCACACTCCAGGAGAGGGAAATTAAGTTCCACCACTTAATGGAAGCAGCATCAAAGAATCTCTGGACAAATTTTAGAACCACCACAAATAGGTTTAAAGACTTGCCAAGAATCAACTTAAATGGTCTGTTTGGTTCTGAATTAGAGGTGACAGTGTAACTACTGAACATTTTGCTGCTATGAGCCATGGTTAGTATATATCTTGAAGGCTATATTCTTGTATTTATCTGAATTCACTATTTCCCTGACTCCACCTCTGAGTCTTACAAGAATCAAATATATCTTCTCAGAATGCAACCTTATATTCTGGCAGAGCGGGACCATTATAGGTCAAGATGATAGCTAGATCAGGAGAAATAGTGCAAGGCTGAAAACAACCAGAATGGAATTGCAGTTCATGGATTTAGAAACTTCCTATTTCAATTCAATCTGTATATCTTCTTTATTTTATTTGTTAGGGAAATTTTATTTTCACTCCTGAGGAATATTGTAATATGATTTTAGTCCAAAATAAATCTTAAAATCAACTACACAGAGAAGACTTTATAACACAGTTTCTTTAAATATGTGGCAAATATTCAATTACCTGTATTAAAAGCCTGTAACACTTCATAAAATTAAGACAAGGAATTAATAAGTAGGTACCTTGGCAAGATTAAAATGTATTGACCTTTCTCAATTGAGGGTCATTGATTCCTATGCCATTCACTAAGTTTATTATAAGGCTTTTTTTGCAAAAAAAAAAAAAAAAAAAAAGAGAGAGAGAGATTCCTGAATGCATTTCATGGTAAGGGAGTTTTATATATAATGTGCATGTAAGATGGTAGTAGAAACAGAAAAGTAAAATTGTCAAAAGTGATGCAGTTCTAGCCTTAGGTTACTCAGTTTCTGTCTCACAGGCTATGCTCTCCATTTCGCAAGGCATCTCCATTTTTAGTGCACATATGCTGTGTTCTCTTTTCTTTCTCCTTTCTAACCAATTTCCTCTGCTTACTCATAGTTTCTGCTCCGTCACAATGTTAGCTGGCATATGAACCTTCCTAGCCTCTCTTGCCTCTCTTTATACCTTGTTGTTAGCTTCTAAGTCACTGGTCAGCCTATGGTCTGTAGTGTGTAATATGGGTCAGGGTCCCTCTTATCTTATCAACCAATCAGCTCTGGATGGGGTAGACAGGGGCGCAGGGTTTACAAAGCACTTCCTTTTCAGGAAGGGCTGTGGTCACACTCATTCCTTTCAAAAGTGAGTTATTGGTAGTACAGGCAATCTGAGTCTTTGTCCATGTGGTGCAATGATAAATAAATAGGTGCATAAGTTAAAAACTATATTTTGGTTCTCTTTTCTAATTGATGATCTTAAGAAAACATATACATAAGAAATATTTTCTCATTTGTCAAACAGAAATTCATTTGCTCATTTACTAAATAGATGTCCTGAAGGCCTATTGCTTGTGAAGCCCTGTGCTGGAATTTGTGGGTCTTGAAAGTTGCTTAAGAAGATTTCCTGCCTTCGAAAGCTTTCTGTAGATGGGGTGGGGTAGAAGGGTTAGGTATTCAAGCAAACAAGTAAAATATGATGTAGAAAGTGATTTTTCAAGAAGAGAGAAAACTTAAACGTATGGTTACTGGAGTCCAGATTAAAACTAAGTAAATCAGAGATAATAATATCTTCTTTCCCATCTTACAGAACTAGTAACATGTTAACTGTTACAACACAGGTACAAGCCTAGAAGGATGATTTTGGGGAGAACAGAATTCTACAGAAATACAAGCTGTCTTATGAGTAAATAATAACAGAAATCGTTTACAGGGTAATTTTTTTAAACTGACTTGAATTACATAACATATTTTTATAAGACTCATATCTTTTTCAATAAAATGTAGCCAAATTTAAGTTCACTTTCCCTTGTATTTTAACAGAAATCTGAACTTCCATTCAAAGAGAGATAACATGAGAAGCAGAATATATAGTGGTCCAAACTGTGTTGCTCACTATTTTTATGATCATGTGCGTATCTTTGAACATCCAAGGCCTCAGTCTTCCTTAAAAATATGAGATGATTAGACCAAAGCATCTTAAAGGTCCTTGTAGCCCTGCGATTCTATTGAGCCTGAGCCAATTAGTCAAACAGTTACCTGTCATTACAGAGGCTGCGGTGTACACATACATTTTAGCACCAAACCACAATTTAATAACAGGGCACAGAGGCCGCAAAGCCTCCTGATTCTGTTCCATTACTAATTTATCAGGGGCTAAAAGCAACCAAACTTAGGATCCCAGGCAGACAATGGAGCCTTTGAGGGGCAAGGGAAGCATTATTTAAAAGGAAAGCATTACCATTCTAAAATAATGGCAAAGCACATGAACTGAATGCTCTGAAAGAGAGCACTACAAAAAAGGTATTCTCAGCTTAAATGCCCCAAACACAAAAGCTTTTAGTTGGGACTTAGAAGGGAAAAATAAAATAGCTCCCAATAAATTGGTTTTACCAGTATCCTTTTGTGTGTGCTGGTGCCAAGGGGGTGAGGGTACAGGCAAAGCATGATTTTCCAAAACCTAGCTGAATTATGTTTCTTCTTTAGAACAAAGCCCAACATTTTGCTAATGAGGATAAAGACAGTAAAACTGATATTCCTGTGCTCTTACTAACTTGGGTATTGAAAGATCATTCATACAATAATTGTACCATGTTATCACTATATTTGCATATCTTCTATTATCTCCTGTCCTTGATATTTTGATTTAAAACCAGTAGATAACCATACAGTACCATGTATGCATATACAACTTAATAATCTGATGTGCAAGGCAAAATGAGATTAAAAACTGAACACTTCATGCTAACCAATTGTTATTTATATACTATTTTTCATAAACAATGCAAGATGACAGTGTATTTATTTGAAGAACTAGGTAAGTTAATGGTGTGTCAATTTAAGACAATATAAAACATGTAAAATCTTTTAGCATCCCCAGTCAGGTAGGCAAGGTGTTTGTTCATAGATTCTTAGTACTAACACTCTTTTTGAAAAATTCTACACAAATGCCAGGCATCATTATTAGCAATATATATATGTAAAATTATAGGTTTGAAGAAAAATCTCATATGATAAAAAAGAAATGCATTTTATAAATCTTTATAGGTGGCATAAACTATAAAAAATTGAAGATTTAGTCCAGAAAAACCTATTTTCCAACCATTTTTCTACTGAGATTTATGTCTTTGAAGAAGCTATGCACATAATGACTTCAAGATTCATTGCACGTTGTGGGGTGGGGGGAGGGGGAGGGGTAGCATTGGGAGATATACCTAATGCTAGATGACGAGTTAGTGGGTGCAGCGCACCAGCATGGCACATGTATACATATGTAACTAACCTGCACATTGTGCACATGTACCCTAAAACTTAAAGTATAATAATAATAAATAAATAAATAAATAAATAAAAGAAAAAAAAAGATTCATTGCACAGTAGTTATCTTTATCTGCCATACAGTTAGCACCTCCTTAACTACATCTATGGTCACTGTACTTTTGTTGCTTAAAGCAGATGTCCTACATGACTGAAAACATTTTCTCATAGACCCATTAGTGTCTATGAGACATACATAAAAAAGTGAATCCCGTAAGAACTAGGAGATGATCTTAATGCATATTGTTGGTTTTTAACTATTTAGCAATTTCACTTACCTTGCAGAAATGGCTGTTGCCCTACCATCCTTAAGTGAAAGATAAGTTTCAATTGCAAATTCTTTCTGAATAATGAGTTTGAAAGGAAAAAAAAGATATAAAATGTGTAGATTTGCATATTGAGACTAGAGAATCTATTTGGGGGAATACATGGAATAGTTGAGTGAAAGGATGCACCTGATAATATCTGATATACCAGGACCAGGAAATGGAGACAATGTGACCAAATATGTTTGTTACACTATTAGTTCTGAATTCATTAGAAAGATCACAATGGGGTCTAGCATGGTGGCTCATGCCTGTAATTCCAGCACTTTGGGAGGTGGAGGCAGGTGGATGGCTTGAGTTCAGGAGTTTGAAACCAGCCTGGGCAATATAGTGAAACCCCAACTCTACAAAAAATACAAAAAATTAGCTGGGCATGGTGGGCAATCCCGTAGTCCCAGCTACTCAGGAGGCTGAGGTGGGAGGATTGCTTAAGACCAGGCGATGGAGGTTGTAGTGAGCCATGACTGTGCCACTGCACTGCAGCTTGGGTGACAGAGCTAGACCCTATCTTATAAAAAATAAAAAATACATAAAAAGAAAGAAAGAAAAGAAAGGTCTGTAACAGGATACATGATAATATGTTTGGCAATCTCATTTCAGATGTAACAGTAAAGATATGAAATGATGTGCATATGTAGTTTATGGATTCAGGGTCATTGTTCTATAGTCATAGCCAAGATATTTATATCAAGTACTGTGGGCTTTCTGATTTATTACATTGTTGTATTGACACAAGGCAGAAGTGCTAGTTTTGAGAATAATTTGGGATATTAGTTGAATGGTGAATTTTCACGTGATAAGGTTCAGAAAACAGATTTTAACTGAATGACAACTCTACATACAAACACTGGCTGTATCTCCACTGGCTAAGCTCATTTTTCTTTGGAAAAGGTGTCTTCTAAAACTATACAGACATGATACCACTCAGTTGTTACTAGTAAGTAGCTTTAAGTTCATTCTTTATCTAATTTACTTTTTTAAAATTTAGTTCATATTGAGGTATGTATATATGTGTGCAAAAAAGATATCTGAATATCAGTAATTTCTCATTGTACTAACAGATAATCAAGATGACAATATCTAAGATTATTTACAAACTTTACTTCAGGAATTACTCCTTAGAGGATTTTAAATTATTAGAAACATATTTGTATTTCATTGTTTTGTGGAAGATTATCCTAGACCTCATGACCAATGTCCCTTTTTGATACACTTGAGGGGCTTTGGCTAATAGGAGTTCATAATTTGCTTTGCTCAATTGCAAGACGGTTCCAGGATTTACAGTAGCAGGTGATTGCCAGTTTGGTCAATGAATGGCTGTTAGCTCCTGAATAGCTCCTCAAAAGAATGTGACAGCCCCATGATCCACATGTTCCTCTGCTCTTGGCACTGTACTCAGGAGATTCCTTGAAGGTGATATGCAGTGATAGTTTCAGTGTTTGGCAACAGCCTCCAAATTTTATTTTTTTCTCTTGGCAATGACTAATCCTACATTAATCCACCTGGCTGGAGTTTTCTTACTAAAATGCAGACCTCCTCAAGTCACTTTCTACTAAACTCTTCAATGAATCCTAGTTACCCCAAACTCAAAATTGTTGGCATGGCATAAAAGGCCCTCCCTGCTTGCTTTTATATTATCTTTATCACTTGATACCTTTCCTCATTAACATCAGAGTTATAGTATCTCACTCTGTATTGTTTCTAACTTTATTTCTGTGGGATTGGTGGTGATATCCCCTTTATCATTTTTTATTGCGTCTATTTGATTCTTCTCTCTTTTTTTCTTTATTAGTCTTGCTAGCGGTCTATCAATTTTGTTGATCCTTTCAAAAAACCAGCTCCTGGATTCATTAATTTTTTGAAGGGTTTTTTTTTTGTCTCTATTTCCTTCAGTTCTGCTCTGATTTTAGTTATTTCTTGCCTTCTGCTAGCTTTTGAATGTGTTTGCTCCTGCTTTTCTAGTTCTTTTAATTGTGATGTTAGGGTGTCAATTTTGGATCTTTCCTGCTTTCTCTTGTGGACATTTAGTGCTATAAATTTCCCTCTACACACTGCTTTGAATGTGTCCCAGAGATTCTGGTACGTTGTGTCTTTGTTCTCGTTGGTTTCAAAGAACATCTTCATTTCTGCCTTCATTTCGTTATGTACCCAGTAGTCATTCAGGAGCAGGTTGTTCAGTTTCCATGTAGTTGAGCGGTTTTGAGTGAGTTTCTTAATCCTGAGTTCTAGTTTGATTGCACTGTGGTCTGAGAGACAGTTTGTTATAATTTCTGTTCTTTTACATTTGCTGAGGAGAGCTTTACTTCCAAGTATGTGGTCAATTTTGGAATAGGTGTGGTGTGGTGCTGAAAAAAATGTATATTCTGTTGATTTGGGGTGGAGAGTTCTGTAGATGTGTATTAGGTCCGCTTGGTGCAGAGCTGAGTTCAATTCCTGGGTATCCTTTTTAACTTTCTGTCTCATTGATCTGTCTAATGTTGACAGTGGGGTGTTAAAGTCTCCTATTATTATTGTGTGGGAGTCTAAGTCTCTTTGCAGGTCACTCAGGACTTGCTTTATGAATCTGGGTGCTCCTGTATTGGGTACATATATATTTAGGAGAGTTAGCTCTTCTTGTTGAATTGATCCCTTTACCATTATGTAATGGCCTTCTTTGTCTCTTTTGATCTTTGTTGGTTTAAAGTCTGTTTTATCAGAGACTAGGATTGCAACCCTTGCCTTTTTTTGTTTTCCATTTGCTTGGTAGATCTTCCTCCATCCTTTTATTTTGAGCCTATGTGTGTCTCTGCACGTGAGATGGGTCTCCTGAATACAGCACACTGATGGGTCTTGACTCTTTATCCTAACTTTATGTGTGTCTTAGTTTGTGCTGCTATTAAAAAATGCCATAGACTGAATGACATAACAATAAAATATTCATCTCTTACAGTTTAGAAGGCTGGGAAGTCCAAGATGAAGGTGACAGTGAATTTGGTATCTGGTATTTGGTATCTGGTGAGGGCTCTCTTGTTGGTTTGCGTACACCTTCTTCTTGTTGTATTCTCAAATGGCAGAAAGAGGGAGAGGGCTCTGGTCTGCTTTATTTTTTTCTTATAAAGGCACTAATCCCATCATAGAGGCTCCACCTTCATTACCTCATCTACACTTCATTACCTCTAAAAGGCCCCACCTCTAAGTACTATCACATTGAGGATTAGAAGGTCAAATATGCATTTTTCGGGGGACGCACATTCAGTCCATAGCAGTGTGTGTGTGTGTGTGTGTGTGTGTGTGTTTGTGTGTGTGTGTTATGAACGTGATTTCTTCGTTTGAAATGGCCTTCTCTGTTGGCCTTTAGGAAAGTATTTTCCTTCTTTAAAATTCAGATTAAACATCACTTTCTCTGAAGCATCTCTCTGTCACCTCTGGGCAGAAATAATTCACAGTTTTTATGTTACCATTGCCTTGAATATACTTCAGTTCTATGTTTATTCTCATGACATTATAGATTTGTTTTGCTTTGTATTGTTTTGTTTTTAAATGTGCATATCTTCTCATCTTGAGGCAGTTACCATATTTCACACATCTTTATAGTCCCAGCTCCTAACACAGGCCCTGGTATAGGGTTGACAAACAATAAATGTTTTCGTATGAATATTTCTTGAAATAATATTGGATTATGAGCATTCTTTTCACCAAGAATGAAACACACAGTCCTTGGTCACAATTTGACATGAGTCTACTTCTTCAACTAATCCAAGCTTACATTTAAATCTTTCCACATTTTTTTTCCTTTTAATAGCTTTTCATGCAGACAGAGGAAAGCAACATTTAACAAGCACTTAATTGCAACATGTGGGAATGAGTCAAATAGCGTCCGTGTGTGGAACTTTTAATAGCGTCAATTCACATAGGGTCTCTGCCTGCTAGAAAGGCCATGCTTCCTCTGCCTCAGATATTTGACAGAAGACAAGCAACAGCTGAAACAAATACTGTCTTTAAAAAAATCAACTAGCAATTCTTAATAGCGGTAGGTTTAACACTTACGTAATGTCAGTGATGTCCCACCAGTAACAGATTAGAAGAATTCCAAGTTTGGAAACATCTCTAAAACTAATTCATAATTGCCATGATATGATGATGAGGCCAAATTTTGGCACAATGCAAATTTTAAATAACAGAATAAGCTGTCGTTTAGTCCTGCCTTTGTACAGTAGGTGAGTGTTTAATTAATTCTTATCTAATTCATAGAGTAAAGAAATTACTCTTTACTAACATAAACACAAATTTCTGAAATCCTGTTCATGCTTTTAGTTGCTAGCCTCACATACTATAGTGATAGACCTATTCGTATACAGGGAATATCTGGGGGCTTTTCATATTCAAAAATTAAATGGTACAAAGTTCATATCACTATGAGGTAAATCACTGAAGCTTTATTCTTAACTTAGCACAGTTCCATGTAATCTGCTCTGCTAAGAATTCAGCCTCAGTATTTAGTAACAGAAAAATTTCCAATGATACCACAGAGCTCTCCATTCTCTAAAATAAAGGCAAGTAAATCTATGCATCATTCTCATTGCAGAACTATATATTTTCTTACATTGTAGGGACACCATGCAAGCCAACATCTTTTAATAGTTTAATATTTCTTGCTGTTGTACTTCTTTCAAAAAGTATTTTCTCAACCAATAAAGATATGATAAAATATGAATTAAATCGATTACAGCATGTCTACATGATAGAATACTATAATGCCATTGCCTTCATATTTTTAAAAACATTTCTGACATAAAGGAAATACCCAGAGGACATAAGTGAAAATTTTTGTTCTGCAATATTATATATACATTACTATTCTACATTTTTGTAGACTATACATCATATACATGTTAGAAAATTTACTGGAATATATATAGTAAATTATTAGAGCAATCATGCTTAAATTGCATTACTATGAATGGTTTCTAATTTTTTGGTACTTTTAAGTATTATAAAACTAGTAGTTATTGATATTTAGCGAATATATGAGCCACTTTGCTAAGATATTTTATATGGATTATCTCACTTAACACAATAACCACATGATGTAGATACTATCATGACTTTTAATTTACAGATAAAGGAAGAAAACATTTATATTTTTAAAATTATTATTATTGCTTTATAATTTTACATCTTTTAATATTCTTTTTAAAGAAAAATTATAATTGTATATATATATGGGTACAATGTGATGATTTGACACATGTCTACAATGCGGAATGATTAAATCAAGCTAGTTAACATATCTTTTTTGTGGTGAGATGTTTGAAACTTGCATTCTTAGTTATTTTAAAATATAAGGTATATTATTATTGACTATAGTCACTCTACTGTGCAATAGATCTCAAAATTTATTTCTAAAAAATATCTAATCGAAATTTTGTACCCTTTGACCAACAACTCATTATTCCTTTCCTATACTTCCATGAGTTCAACTTTTAAATTTTCTTACTTGATTTTTTTTGAGACAGAGTCTCACTCTGTTGCCTGGGCTAGAGTGCAATGACGTGATCTCGGCTCACTGCAACCTCCAACCTCCCAGGTTCAAGCAATTCTTGTGCCTCAGCCTCCCAAGTAGCTGGAATTACAGGTGCATGCCACCACGCCCAGGTATTTTTTTTTTCTTTTTTTGTAGAGACAGTCTTTGCCATATTGGCCAGGCTGGTCTTGAACGCCTGGCCACAAGCCATCCACCCACCTTGGCCTCCCAAAGTGCTGGGATAACAGGCGTGAATCACTGTGCCTGGCAAGAGTTCAACTTTTTTAGATTCCACATATATGTGAAATAATGCAGTATTTGTCTTTCTTTGGCTTATTTCACTTATCATAGTGTCTTCCAGCTTCATTCATGTTGTTACTAATGTCAGCGTCTCCCTCCTTAAGGCTGAATAGTATTTTATTGTATACATTTACCACATTTTCTTTATCCATTCATCTGTTGAACATTTAGGCTGATTCCATATCTTAACCACTGTGTATAGTGCTACAATGAACATGAGAATGCAGATATCCTTTCGACATATTGATTTCAGTTTTCAATTTCTTTGGATATATACCCTGAGGTAGGATTGCTGGATCATATAGTAGTTTTATTTTTATTTTTTTGAGGAATCTCTATACCATTTTTCCATAAAGTCTGCACTAACTTTCATTTCCCACCAACAGTATACAAGGGTTCCGTTTCCTCCGCATCCACACTAATCTTTGTTATCTTTCATCTTTTTTATAAACACCATTTTAACAGATGTGAGGTATCTCACTGTGGTCTTAATTTGCATTTCCCCAACGATGGGTAATGCTGAGAATGTTCTTTGTGAATTTGTTGGTCATTCGTATGTCTTCTTTTCAGAAATGTCTACAGATTCAATGCAATTCCTATAAAAATCCCAATGCCATTTTGGAAACAGAAAAAACACTTTTTAAATTCTCATGGACCCACAAAATACCCTGAGTAACCACATCAATCTTGAGTAAAAAGAGCAAAACTGGGGCATCACATGCCCTGAGTTAAAAAAATATTATGAAGCAATTGTTATCAAAAACAGCATAGCACTGGCATAAAAACAGGCACACAGACCAAAGGAATGGGATAGAAAAACTAGAAATAAACCCATATATTTATGGTCAATTGATTTTAGGCAAAGATGCCAAAAACACACAATGGGGAAAGGACAGTATCTTTAATACATGGTATTGGGAAACCTGGATATCCACATGCAGAGGAATGAAACTTGATCCCTATCTCATACCATGTTCAAAAATCAACTCAAATGGAGTAAACACTTAAATACAAGACCTAAAACTATACAAGTACTAGAATAAAACATGGGGAAAATGTTCATGACATTGGTCTGGCAAATGATTTTTGGGGATATGACCCCCAAAGCACAGTCAACAAAAAGTAGACAAATGGGATTGCATCAAACTAAAAATGTTCTGCATGGGAAATGAAATAACAGAGGGAAAGGACAGCCTACACAATGGAAGAAAATACTTGCAAATTATACATCTGATAGGGAGTTAATAAACAAAATAAGAATAATGAGAATAATATAAGGAACACAAACAACTCAATAGGAAGAAAATAAATAACCCAATTAATAGTGGGTAAAATGTTTATTATTTTAAGAAATGAATTGGAAAATTCTACTTCTAAACCTTACTTAGTGAGTGATACTTTCTCACTCTGCGTCCTTAGAGACCATTATTTCTTTACATTGAACCAAAAAATGACATGATCTACTCCTATTTTCTAATATATGTATCTTATTGATTTGACCATATAGGTATACTCTGCCCTAATAGGGCTCCTAAAATATATTGCCATTAGGTGGGTGCTACAAAGTTGAAAAAGACGTGCAACTTACTAGCTTGTGCAGAGGCAAGTCACTGATTGAGTCTGCCACAATTACTGCTGTAATAGAGGGGCTACAAATTACTATTGGAGCAAAGAGGTGGGAGGATGCAGTAAGTAAATGTCTCATACAGAAATGCCCTTTTTACTGGTGTTTCAGCTGCTCATCCTATTCATCTTTCTCAAGGCATTACAAGTGCAGAAGTCTGAGTGAAGACAAAAAAGCCTAAAATTAAATATACACTGATTTAGCAAAAGCCAATAAAATATTATTTTCAGCTGAAAGTCTCACAGACTACTTCATGGATGAAGTATCAGTTGGGCTGGGCTCACTAAAGGTTGTACTAAATTGCACCTGATAATTCACATTGTATATTAATTGGACACTAATATGTGACAAAGGATAGATATGAAATGCTTTTTATATTTGAAAACAATTATGAAATATATTTTTGGAAGGTACATCTATGTATGTAGGAAGATGTTATATAAATGATTTGGAGAAACAAAGAACACATTTATGAGACAAATCCATATCTAGCATATTTGAGAAATCCTTGACCTTAAAATCCCTAATGGCAGTCAGCATTTTCGGAGTAGGTTCAAATACTTGAATATCACATCTTCTTTGTACTTAAAAAAATAAAAAGAAAACCCTGTGTTTGGATCTGCCTTTTTTCTATTACTAGAAATTGTATGCATCAATGGATCAGTATAGGTTTTTGTTGTAGTTGTTTTCTAACTCCCTTTAGAAGGTGACAGAAATTAAAGGCTGGAGATCTCCTTGCCTATTGACTCATAAAGTTTGCAATGTCAGAAATCATTATTTACAATTAATGCCAGTGTACAACCAAGCATTCTCCTCAACCAGAGGCTGTCTGTAACCATAAAGAAATTTTAGGGAAGCCCTACATGAAATCTATCTTATAGATTTCACACAACACCTGTGAGTCAGCCTTGCCCAGTGCTATGTCATTTCACTTCTCATCCATCTGAAAAATGTGCCTCACTGAGAGGGCATAATACTTTGGAAGGGCAGAGTATTTATAGCTGAAGACACGCAATATAGCTTCACATGTTAGCATGGTGACGATATCAACTTTTTGGCATCTAAACTTTGAATAGTGAAAGAATACAGAGAATGTATTACTTGGGTACTGAAGTCTGCTCTAAAGGATATAAGATAAACCAAGATTTGGAATTGGACGTTAGAATCTCTTATGGTTAACTATTGCTATTTTAAAATGGGAAATATGTCTGAATTAGGAATTGGGTAAATAGTCACATAATGGAAAAGTTTGCTTGTGAACTTACAGATGACTTTGTTACTTATACTCAATACTTTTCTTTGCCCTAAATTCTCATTTTTGCAGTCCTTTAAATATGCTATAAAATACATGTTTTTCAAGTCTTTCTGGATAGGAAACTTTCCTAAGTTTATTGAACATTAAATGTCTGGATAATTTCTGAGATTCCAGACTGTGTTTCAATAACTGTAGTTATAAATACATAAGCATATTATAACTTAACATATTTTGGTTATTATTAGAATTATAAAATATGTGCCAACAACCTAAGATGATTTTAGAAAAATGTTTCAATGGACAAAAAGGCATGAACAATATGACATTTTTTCACCTGCAACCAACACATTCGCCACTTACATTACCTTTCCTATTGGTCACACCTTCCTATATAAGGTGATATATGTACACATATGAACTTTTACAACAAAATGTGTTATTTTTGGTGCGTGTGGGGGTGGGGGAAAAGCAGGCCCATGTGATCTCTGCCATTTCTTTCAGCAGTAAAATTCTGTGGCTGTGATGTGAAATATAGTATATTTGTCCATCAGAAAAGCAGATTTATGAACTTATTATTACAGAATTATTAATCAGACCCTAAAGACTCTAGAATTCAAACATGACAGAATCAAATTTAGGTTTTGAGCATGTTGAATACATCTGATTAAAAAAATGAAACTAGAGGATTTAAGCTTTTATTGATCCCTCTACCATCTGTCCTTTTAAAACATTTTAATGGGTTCTTGGGTTCTACATTTCAGTGTATCTCTTCTGTTAAGATTAGCTTTATCTCAATGAAATCGGGTTTGTGATGCCACTTTTTCTTATATCTAGAATTTTTAATAGAAAATTTCTAGGAATTTCTAAGTTGTTCTAAACGATTTTCACCATGGTTGGCATTTGGTAAATGCACAATGAAGATTTGTTGAATTAATATCAACTTATTTTCCTATAGTTGTCTTTTACTCATCTCTACTGCATGGTCTACATGGCTGATAGTGAAACTGTGTCACTATAAATACAAGAGTAGTATCTGTGGTTAATGTGATATTAGACACTCAACAGGAATACACAGACAACTGATAGACTTCAATCAAAGCTTTAAAGTTAAGCATGTTCTTAAACTAGGTGAGGAGTCATGAAGACGGAAAATAGAAAAGTATCTTTGAACACGTGCGTCCTGAAATGGAGCTTTCCAGAAGTTGGCGTCCAATTACCATTTAATATTTCATGAACATGTTTAGAACTAAGACATTTTAACAATTTTAATTAATAGAAGGACAGCCTGACCTCATAGAAGTCATTGTGAAGTATATCTAAAAGGTGAGATTTTTAAACACAATTATTCCCTTGATACTGCCTCATTTCCACATTAGTCCTGTTGGAATACACTGGACCATATAATGGAGAGGAATGACAGAACTAGCCAAGGCTCTGATGCTTCAGGAATAGTGCAAGGTTTCTCTGCAAATAGCTTCTTAAGATTCTTATAGTTCTTATATTGTTAAAATTAGAAATAGAAGCAATGGCAAGTAGTATCATATTGGAGCCAGAAAGACCATGTTTGCTTGTATATAAGAAATTATACTTTGAACTACCTGAACTGATCAGGCAGAATTTCAGGGTTTCTAGAATTCTTGATAATCTGTTTTTTATTTTTTTATTTTTATTTTTTGTAAAAAGAAAAAAAAAAAGAAACAAACTATCCTTAGTTTTTTTTTTTCTTTTTTTTTTTTTAACTGATGTAGCTCTATACTGTTGTGACCTGTGAGAGAAGGATCACAGTTTTTATTTTTAAACAAATTGTAGTGTCATTTCTGTGTTATATTTCATATACTGAATTCAAATTCCTCAATTTAAAAACAACTCACTCAGGTATTGATTGCAAAGATACATTTCTAGTAGTTATGCCTAATTGACAATTGCTGTCATTTATTTCTGGCCAATTCAATAGTCCCAGGAATAAAGTGCTTCTTTCATTTTCAATCATTCATTACTCTCTCCTTTTCCTCCCTTGCAAAGTTTTTCCTGATTTTCTTTGTTTTCCTCTTGGCCACCCACCTTACACCCCTTATTCCTACTCTTTGCCTTCATCATTTTTTCCTTGTAGAGTAGCTCAAGTCAGCCTTTGATTGTTAGTCAGACTCCATGGGCAATTCCCTCAATGTTTTCATTGTTTACATGAAAGCATCCAAATGTATAGCAAATAGACCAGCTGGAAACCTCCCCACAGACAGACGCATCCAAACAGGAGGTTCCTTGACGTGTTGTAGTGGGTCAGTCTGGTTCTGCTATCAGAAAGAACAGCCCACACCCATATGCACTGTTGCTCTTGAGTGGAAGGCTTGTGATAGCATCCACATGGACTGGGCCTCAGCCAAAACTTAGCCTTTAGCACATACAGCAATACAGAATGATGTGACAACGACAGAGTTTTGGAATACTGTTTGTAGCATGCTGTTCTTTGGCATACTTTTTCAGAATGTAAGAACAGATTTCTCCTAATTTTCCCAAGACATATTGTTTATTATAGAATCAGGCTTTAAAAATGACTATAGATTTGAAGGCAATTGATCGACTTAATATTAAACTCAGTATTTAGTGTACATATCTTGGAAATTTATTTTGAAATGTTGCATTGGTGACTCGTGCTTGAAAAAACCACCTAATTTTAAATAGTTCTCCAGGGTGTGAAAAGGGCAACATTAGTAATGAGACAAATAGAGTGATCCTTGACTCTAATTAGAGAAATACAGTGAAAATTTATCAATAAAAGTAAAATGCTTAAAACCTAAAGCAAATATATTTAAAGACATTTCACAAATATAATATTGGCAGTTTCTGAACAATAATAACATACTTGCATGAATATACATTCACGTTATACACTACACTAAAATCTTGTTTAAAAAATAAGCATAACATTTACACATTCTATTTAGAAGATGATGTATATTGTCTAATAACACACATTATATCAGTACATATTTTTGTCATCAGTGATTTGAAAGAATACTGTGTTATAAATTTCTGTCTAACTCATAGCACTATGCCATAATAAAGAAGGATAATACTATTAAAAATAACCATCTTGGTTTCATTTTTTAAAAGTCTCTTTCTTTACCTATAACTATTGTTTTAAAATAAATAAAGCAAACATAAATCAGACGTGGACCAAAAAAAAAAAAAAAAAAACCCTAATGAAAGCAATTCTATGGGGGTAAATGTGGTTTGAGAAACATGTCCTTAGCCTATTCTAAACAAACACCTTGATAAAGGCAAACAGGACTTTGCAAATCAAATATCATCATTAGTAAGAGGAAAAAACAGTGGCATTTTTCTGCCTTTCATGCTTGTTACTTCAGGTGGTTAACCTGAACTACAAACTCATTACTTGATGCTCAAGATGTAGGCAAAATCAAATGCTATATTCCAACCCAAAATGTATGTAGCAAGTCTACAGATTTGTCATACAACATGGGCAACATGCAACCACCAGTTTAAAGGGTTGCAACCAACTTCTTGTCTGTGTTCACAGACAAACTGCAGGAACCTGACCTCAAAGCCCAACCAGACTCTGGAGGAAAAGCTGCGTCCCTCATTCCAAGTAACCTCAGAGTTTCAATGGATTTAAGACCTAGAAAGAGATTTGGAAAATAAAAGAGTAAAAATAATATTTCTTATCCCTCTTGATGAAAGACATATAATTGAATTCCAGAGAATGACTGATTGAAATTTAATTATTTGGTTTTTTCCAATTTGCTTATCTAGTGTAGACTTCATTTATAGCCTGAAAGCCTATAAATTATGAGAGAGAGATATATAATACCACTCACAAAAAGCTAGGTTATCCTGCACACAAAGAACCTCAATGTGTTTGTGGTTTACAACCGTGGAGTTTTATTTTCCACTGATGCTCATGTCCATCAAAGCTGAGTTGTCAATTGGCTTCATCTTTCCTTCCCTCAGACTCACGCTGCCTGGGTACCCTCTACCTGATTATTGTTGGTGGTTGTGATGCAGAGGGAAATGACATACCAACCACGTGTTAGCTCTTAAAGCTTCTTCCCAGAGGAGACACTGACTACTCTTCACATGCTATTGGGTGAAGAGTCTCATGCCATGATGAATGTCAACAGGCCATACAAGCAAATGTAACTATCTCCTATCAAGAAAACATCTCTGTGGACAATAATATAGTTTACCACAGGTAGCAACAGGCACCATATGTTCTGAGAGTTAGGTAGAGGAATGGCCTGCTATTACGGACTTAAGTAGAGAATGTTGGCCAGGCATGGTGGCACACTCCTGTAATCCCAGCACTTGGGAGGTCGAGGTGGGTGTATCATCTGTGGTCAGGAGTTCGAGACAAGCCTGGCCAACCTGGTGAAACCCCGTCTCTACTAAAAATACAAAAATTAGCCAGGTGTGGTGGCACACGCCTGTAATCCCAGCTACTTGGGAGGCTGAGGCAGGAGAATCACTTGATCCCGGGAGGCAGAGGTTGCAGTGAGCCGAGGTCATGCCACTGCACTCCAGCCTAGGCAGCAAAAGCGAAACTCCGTCTCAAAAAAAAAAAAAAAAGAGAGAATGTTAGACTGATAGATACTTGGATGAGCTATGACTTAAGTAAGGCCGAGTACAATGGCCATGAACAGCAGATCCATGGTGCTACCATTAAAGTATTAGGGAGGAATTGGCAAAGTATCATGCTATCTAAAAACAGGCAGATGCTACTCAATGTTAAGTATAGGGAGATGAAGTATTAAGCAACTTCCTTTCTTGCAAATTCAAGAGATTTCTTCATTTTTGACCCAGATATAGGAAAGAATTTTATTTATGCTTTAAGTAGCCATGAGACTGCACTGCTTGAAGTAAAATGACGTCTAAAATATCTTCTCAGATTTTGGCTCTTTCCTTGGTAATCCCAAAATTGGTTTGGTTCAGAAATCAGTGAATTCTCCTATCTTTATGATAGGGAATCTAAGTTTTTGAGGTTCTGAGGACCTGATCTCTAATAGAAGCTTGAACTCTTTCTCTCTGACATTTTTGTTTTGATGGGAAAATTTTTCAATGCAATCACTTTTATAGGACCCAGACAAAAGTCCCAAATTTAAAATTTTATTCTCAGAAAAATTTTATAGATTTTTACAGTGAATACCAGGAATGCATCCAACAGAATTATTCAATGAAAGCAGAAAATACCACCATTATGAGTGACACATCATGAACCCTAGGGGGCAAAGATCTTGTTGCCCTGAACATTTTGCTTCTCTAATCAGCAGCTCTGGTTGTCATTTTAGACAACAAGGCAAACATTGGCATAGAGAAGCAGGAGGTAATATCAGGAGTTTCAGATGGGGTAACTTCTGGAAGTTGTTAGTAGCTTCTACTGTTTACCTCCTTTTCAATTTTTTTTTTTTTCACAAGAAAAGGCACAATATCTGAGGGACACATGCTTCCTTTTAAAGTGTGAATGTTATTTTTAGCACTGGTATGGAAAGCAGCAGAAAATATGACAATTTATTTGCTCTGTTCATGAAAAGTGATTTTATTTTTGGGTTTAAAGAAATAATTGTGAATGTCTTTTGGGAAAATACGAATTTTAAGGTTTAAATTCAAGAGTCTCTTTCTGTAAGAACTTTTCTCATTTATGCGTTTTCATCTATGGTGGATATGACATGATTATTTATGTCATCTTTTCTCCTTCCTACAGGGTCTTCCCTTGCAAAATGGCGCTGCACTGTCAGCACTGACTCAGAACGCGGAACATGGTGAGGCTGCCTTTCTCACAGTATTTTATGCATATTCAAGCTGTGAAAAGTGTCACAGCAATACCCCCATTCTGTGTCAGCTGAACTGTATCTGCTCATATTCATATCTCGGATTGACTACAGTTCAAACCTGGTTATTTGGTTCTTTATCAATTGTCACAAAATAAAAGGCATATTTTAGCAGTGTTTTTGAGCCCCCAAATAGGAAACCAATTTTTATAGAAATCTATACCATTCCGTCTTCGGGAGTATCAATCCTTAAACCAGCAGGTGAGACTACATTTTATTAAATGGCTCATTCTAATTCAGATCCTGTGGTGGTCTTACTTATGGATGAATTGTTCCGCTACCCCAAGAAAACCATTTAACCTATCCGCACTTACAGAGTGCCTCTGTGTACCTGCTGTCTGATTTCAAGCCATCAAATGAGAGGCTTCTGTTTTTGAAATCAGTTTTTCAGAGGTGCTGGCTTTGACAGTGGCTACTCTTTATTAAAGAAAGAACAAGACAAATAAACAGAGGTTTGACCACTACCTGTTCCATATTGGCCATTTCTACATGATGCAAAATGCCAGGTCATAAATGAGTCATTCAGTATTCTGGGCTTCTCTGGATGGCCAATTCAGAGACTGAGGAAACTAAAATTACTGCCTGTAAATCATTCTTAGGATGAGAAAGAGAAAGAGGGAAAAGAAAGATTCACTGGATACATATTGACATGTCCTTTGAGTACATGTATAAAAATTATATTCTTTATATTTTACTTACAGATATTGCTATTTGTTAAATATGCACATGGTCAGTTTAATACATGCATTATGTTAACAAAATTTCAGTTATTGAATAATTTGGGAATAAAGTTTCTTTTATAAATTCACTCACATAAAAGCAGGAAAGCTCTGTAGAAATCATGTCAAGAAGAACAGTTTACCTGAATTTGCAGGTGCATGATAAAAATATTCCAGTGCCCAGCTTCTATTTGTACCTGCCTAGATGAAGGTAAACAAATGCAACTAAGATCTTCCAATGATTTCTGTTTTCTATTGCATTGCTGGGTTATTCTTTGTCTTCTTTCTTTACAAAATAGGAACTAACATACCTGTGTCTGATTTATTCTCCATATGTTACACCATTTATTGTTATTTAAAAAAACACAATGTAAAATGTACTCAATAAAGAAACTTGTAAGACAGAAAGAAATAAATAAAAAACACATAAATCATCTGTCATGTCATCACCAAAAATAACTAATGGTAACATATGGTTTGCCCTTCCGGTAATTTTTCTATGTCTGTGCCTCATCTCTTCCTTGGCTGCCTTCTCTTTTCTATCCGCATTCTTTTTCTAGGTGATATCCTCTAGGCATGCCTATAATCCATCCTTCACAGGCTAGGTGGAGTTTACTTTTAAAAACTCTCCAGTTTGAAACCCTCCAATGGCTTCCTGCTGCACTTGGAATACATTTCAAAGTCCTTATGTTCTTCTTGCTGAGTCTTTTACAAGCTTCCTCTCTGACTTTGTACAGTCTGATTTTCTTGCCCTCCTCATTTTTGTTTGCTTTCTATTGCTGAAATAAATTGCTACTAATTTAGTGGCTTAAAGCCCACAGATTTCTTATCTTTTTGTTCTGGAGTTCAAAAGTCAACAACAGGTCTCTCTGGGCTAAAATCAAAGTGTTGGCAAGCTTCATTTCTTTCTGGAGGCTCAATGGAAGAATCCATTCCTTTGCATTTTCCAGCTTCTAGAAACCATCTGTATTGCATGGCTCTTGGCCCCCTTCAAAGGCAGCAATGTTTGGCTCAGTGTCACCCTGTCATCTGTCTGGTCCTCCTTCTGAGTGTCTTCCACTTATAAAGACCCTTGGGATTATATTGGGCCCACCCAAATATTCCAGGATAATCTTTTGGTTAGCCACATTATCCATCTGCAACCTCAATTCTCCCTTACTATGTAACATAATGTATTCATAGATTCTGAAGATTAGGATGCAGTCATCTTTGGAGAGGGGCCATATTCTATCACACTCTGAAGCATTCCTTAGAGAGTCAAAGATGACTATCCACTACCCCTAACTTCACCAAGCATGGAGACCCTGCATTGGCCCAGTGATAGCCACTGTGATATAAACATTACCATACTTGGCCAAATGAATAAATTGAGAAGTCAGAACTGTTGGAATATTGCAAACAGTATAAGGTGAGAGAAACATTGGGAGGAAGTGCAAGTTTATTGAGCTATAGTTTATAGGGCTAATAAAGATACTTGTTTCATTGTCCTGACATCAGTTTATTGTAATTAACCAAATATAGACTTTAGCTTTCTTTTCTTTTTATAGAACTTCCTCGAAAACAGGTAATACATTTTGTTGCAACCTATTATCCAACCACTCAAAGATTATTGAATATATTATATGGGATGGCCCTGGGGATATAGTTTTGAATGAGACTAGAACTGCCTTTCAAGTGACTCACTAGTTTATTGAGATAATCAGATAAGTGACCATTTAAAATACAGACTACATAGGATTTAGCCTGGGTTTTGGAGAGTCTTGTTGGAGTTCAAAAGAGGCTAAGCAGAAAGAGTGACCTAATGCAGTCTAAATTAGAAAGGTTCCCAAAATTTTTCCAAATGGAGATGAACCAACAATTGAAGGGCATCCATCAACAGGTATCAGGCTTCTTTCTTTGTTGTATTTTTCCTTCCCCTAGAAGCAGCTTTATGAAAGGCTCTTACTTCTCTCATCTCATCACTGTTTCCCCAGCATGTAGACTGGTTTCTGGCACATAGTAGGTTCTCTATCGATATCTACTGAATATGAGAATAATATATGTACACAAAATATGCAATTTTACTTTACAGAAAGGTAATCATACAAAATGGCCTATTTGGTAACATGTTTGCTTTTAGTTAGCAATATGTAACCATCGTTGTCTGATAACCATTTTGACAAAAATTCAATCTCAAATAAATGTTTATTCAATCACAGCTTTCTATGTTAGATTTCTTTATTTATAATTATGGAAGAATAAACATTGTTTCCTTTAGTTCTTAAAGGAGCTTTGGGGGCCAAAAGTGTGTTTGAATTATAATTCTCCAAAGCCTAAAAACTGTATTTGTTTAACAAGAGTCTATTCAAAGTCCTTTGTACTTTAAGTCTTTCCTTATATCTGTTTCCTGCCTGAGCTTGGAGCTATGGATCCTGGAGGCTCACCTATTTTTTTTTTTTTATAGACAGGTTTTCTGTGACAGTTTATTTTCAATACAACTATCTCAAAATTTTGAGCATCCTCTTGCTTCTCAGTAAATAAATATGCCAACCTTCAATCCTCCATATACCTGGTTCCAAGACTTTTAAAAAAATTATTATTATTATGCTCTAAGTTCTCGGATATATGTGCAGAACATACAGGTTTGCTACATAGGTATACATGTGCCATGGTGGTCTGCTGCACCCACTAACCCATCATCTACATTAAGTATTTCTTCTGATGCTATCCCTCACCTAGCCCCCCAACCCAGACAGGCCCCAGTGTGTGATGTTTCCCTCCCTGTGACCATATGTTCTCATTGTTCAACTCCTACTTATGAGTGAGAACATGCGGTGTTTGGTTTTCTATTCCTGTGCTAGTTTACTGAGAATGATGGTTTCCAGCTTCATTCATGTCCCTGCAAAAGTCAGGAACTCATTTTTTTTTTTTTTCAGACAGAGTCTCACTCTGTCACTAGGCTTGAGTGCAGCAGCACAATCTTGGCACACTGCAACCTCCACTTCCCAGGTTCAAGCAATTCTCCTGCCTCAGACTCCTGAGTAGCTGGGACTACAGGTTTGTGCCACCATGCCCAGCTAATTTTTGTATTTTTAATAGAGCCGGGGTTTCACCATATTGGCCAGGATGGTCTCGATCTCCTGACCTTGTGGCCCACCCACCTCAGCCTCCCAAAGTGCTGGGATTACAGGTGTGAGCCACCATGCCCAGCCAAACTCATTCTTTTTTTTATGGCTGCATAGTATTCCATGGTATATTTGTGCCACATTATCTTTATCCAGTCTATCATTGATGGGCATTTGGGTTGGTTCCAAATCTTTTCTATTATGAATAGTGCTGCAATAAACATACGTGTGCATCAGTCTTTATAGTAGAATGATTTATAATTCTTTGGGTATATACCCACTAATGGGATTGCTGGGTCAAATGGTATTTCTGGTTCTAGATCCTTGAGGAATTGCCAAACATGAGAAAGCAGGAAAAATCTAAAATGGACACCCAAACTTCACAATTAAAAGAACTACAGAAGCAAGAGCAAACAAATTCATAAGCTAGCAGAAGACAAGAAATAACTAAGATCAGAGCAGAACCGAAGGAGATAGAGACACAAAAAACCCTTAAAAAATCAGTGAATCCAGGGACTGTTTTTTTTTTTTTAATATTAACAAGATAGGTAGACCACTAGCCAGGCTAATAAAGAAGAAAAGAGAGAAGAATCAAATAGACACAACAGAAAATGATAAAGGGGATATCATTACTGATCCCACAGAAATACAAACTACCATCAGAAAATACTATAAACATATCTATGCAAATAAACTAGAAAAACTAGAAGAAATGGATAAATTCCTGGACACACACACCCTCCCAAGACTAAACCAGGAAGAAGTCGAATCCCTGAATAGATCAATAACAAGTTCTGAAATTGAGGCAGTAATTAATAGCCTACAAACCAAAAAAAGCCCAGGACCAGACGGATTCACAGCCGAATTCTACCAGAAGTACAAAGAGAGCTGGTACCATTCCTTCTGAAGCTATTCCTAACAATAGCAAAAGAGGGACTTCTCCCTAGCTCATTTTATGAGGCCAGCAACATCCTGATACCAAAACCTGGCAGAGACACAACAAAAAGGAAAATTTCAGGCCAGTATCTCTGATGAATATGGATGCCAAAATCCTCAGTAAAATACTGGCAAACCCAATCCAGCAGCACTTCAAAAAGCTTATTCACAACAACCAAGTCAGTTGCATCCCTGAGATGCAAGGCTGGTTCAACATACACAAATCAATAAACATAAACCATCACATAAATAGAACCAATGACAAAACCCACATGATTATCTCAATAGATGCAGAAAAGGCCTTCAACAAAATTCAACTTCCCTTCATGCTAAAAACACTCAATAAACTAGATATTGATGAAACATATCTTAAAATAATAAGAGCTGTTTATGACAAACCCACAGCAAATATCATACTGAACGGGCAAAAACTGGAAGCATTCCCTTTGAAAACTTGTGCAAGACAAGGATGCCCTCTCTCACCACTCCTATTCAACATAGTATTGGAAGTTCTGGCCAGGGCAATCAGGCAAGAGGAAGAAATAAAGGGTATTCAGATAGGAAGAGAGGAAATCAAATTGTCTCTGGCTGCAGATGACATGATTGTTTATTTAGAAAACCCCATCATCTCAGCCCCAAATCTCCTTAAGCTGATAAACAACTTCAGCAAAGTCTCAGGATACAAAATCAATGTGCAAAAATCACAAGCTTTCCTACACACCAATAATAGACAAACAGAGAGCCAAATCATGAGTTAACTCCCATTCACAATTGCTACAAAGGGAATAAAATACCTAGGAATAAAACTTACAAGGGATTTGAAGGAACTCTTCAAGGAGAACTGCAAACAACTGCTCAAGGAAAGAAGAAAGGATACAAACAAACGGAAAAACATTCCATGTTCATGGATAGGAAGAATCAATATCACGAAAATGGCCATACTGCCCAAGGTAATTTATGGATTCAATGTGATTCCCGTCAAGCTACCAATGACTTTCTTCACAGAATTAGAAAAAACTACTTCAAATTTCATACAGAACCAAAAAAGAGCCTGTATAGCCAAGACAGTCCTTAGCAAAAAGAACAAAGCTGGAGGCATCACGCTACCTGACTTCAAACTATACTACAAGGCTACAGGATAGTTAACCAAAACAGTAACCAAAACAGCACGGTACTGGTACCAAAACAGACATATAGACCAATGGAACAGAACAGAGGCCTCAGAAATAACACCACACATCTATAACCATCTGATCTTTGACAAACCTGACAAAAACAAGCAATGGGGAAAGGATTTCCTATTTAATATATGATGTTGGGAAAACTGGCTAGCCATATGCAGAAAACTGAAACTGGACTCCTTCTTTACATATTATACAAAAACTAACTCAAGAGGGATTAAAGACTTAAATATAAGACCTAAAGCCATAAAACCCAGGCAATACCACTCAGGGCATAGGCATGGGCAAAGACTTCATGACTAAAACACCAAAAGCAGTGGCAACAAAAGCCAAAATTAACAAATGGGATCTGATTAAACTACAGAGCTTCTGCACAGCAAAAGAAACTATCATCAGAGTAAACAGGCAACTTACAGAATGGCAGAAAACTTTTGCAATCTATCCATCTGACAAAGGGCTAATACCCAGAATCTACAAAGAACTTAAACAAATTTACAGGAAAAAAACAGACAACCCCATCAAAAAGTGGGTGAAGGATATGAGCAGACAATTCTCAAAAGAAGACATTTATGCAACCAGCAAACACATGAAAAAAAGTTCATCATCACTGGTCATTAGAGAAATGCAAATCAAAAACCACAATGAGATACCATCTCATACCAGTTAGAATGGTGTCATTAAAAAGTCAGAAAACAACAGACGCTGAAGAGGATGTCGAGAAATAGGAACGCTTTTACACTGTTGGTGGGAGTGTAAATTTGTTCCAAGACTTTAATGTTATTTTATATAATAGTAACCAATCTTCATAACTCTATTCCAAATCTATCAAATTACAGTGAGGCATGGCAGTAGAAGGAGAGTATTGAAGGAAAGGTAACTAGTAGCAGATAGAAAAAGTAAAGAGGCATTTCATAATCTTTTCAGGTTGTCTATAATGTATAGTTTTCAGAGGAAAAGTAAACATAAAAATGTCTAGATAGAAAAGCCTGTTTAATGTGTAGAATTACATTTCTGTAACAAGAATCCTTTCCCCAATGTATCACAATCTTCTAGAACAGCTTTTGATAAATTTTAAAGACTCAATATCAAATGAATGGATAGATAAATTACAGAATATATTAGTGAGAGGTTTTGAAGAAAAGGCAGTTTTGTTGCAATACAGAAAGCTAAATAAACTGAACACTACAAAGATGTTTCATGCAGACCAACAAGAACAATAGTTAACAGTTGAAAACCTGTATCTGTGTTTTAGCTGCCCCTCACCCACAATGTATACCCATAGTGATAACATTTTCTTAATAAAAAATTGAATCACATCATTTGACTGAATGAAAAGGAAAGGGAATGAGGGGAAGAGGTTTTGGAAGAAAGGGAAAGAAGCCACAGTGCATCAACTCATGAGGAATGCTTTCACACCTGCCGCTTCCCTCCCCCTTCGTTACACATCCCCGTAACGCGTGCCCTTCACTCCTCATTTCTGTGAGAAGCGCTAGCCAGTGAGCTATATTAATCAAGGTATTATTTCTCTAAAAGTTATTCAGCCAAAAAAACCTTCAAAGTAAAGCAAAACACAAAAAAATACAAAAAAGCAAAAACCTTGTATTTAGCACCATATAAAAATATTTTAAAATGGCATGATCCTCTATAATACAGGATATATGGCCACTATATTTGTATAGCAACTACTTCCAGACATACACGGAAGACTATGTTGTCATACTTTAATGATTTCTGAAAGACATCTACCAAAAAATAGTATAAAATACTATAAAAGAGCTCCAGTGTAGTTTCCAAAGTCCACCAATATTTTCAAATCCTACATTACATAAAGACTTTCTTTAAAAATTGACTCGACAAATGTTTCCTATTTTAGATGTCACTATGATTTTAAATGTTAACATATAACAGCAAAGTGTAACTCATTTTTCCTATTTCATTTTTTTCCTCATCAATCTGACTTTGTTTTTGTAGGGAGTGCTCTAGGTGAGGCATGAACTTACAACCTTGGCATCATAAATACCGTGTACTAATCAACTGTGCAACTGGCACAACCAGACTTTTCTTAAATGGTTAATGATATGACTCATACATTGATACATACAATGACATTGTTAAAATCACCCAGTGTATCACTTACTCTACATTTAAAAGCCCTGTGTGAAAATGACTGCTTATTTTTATTAGTAATTAATCATTACAAAGCCATTTAATGGAGTTACGTATTCTTATAAATCTCTGAATACCTGCAGTCAAATTTAAATATTCTCTTTTAATATTAGTTTTATATTTCCTCTCTACATTAGATCTTTTTGTTGGTTTTTTAAAGACATGCCACTTTTGATTTTAATATTAAGCATATTGACTTACTTAAGGACATGAAGAATCCAGTTTTAACAAGTGTATCATTCATAAAAATGTCTCCTATATGGCTGTACTCTTTTTCCATTTCCTGGTTTTGAACAGTCTTATTTCTGTCATCAACAATGAACTTTTAGGTACCTCATTTCAACTAGAGCAAATGGCTGTTGAACTCAATGACTCACTCAGCACAGAAATTCATTAGACATTGGTTTATCAGTCAAAGATGACATTTGTTTTGAGCCAGATGGGTTTTCTTGAGGAAATCCTCTAACTGGATGCAGATTAGATTGGATTTTAGCTTTCCTACACTATTAGACATCACTGTTTCATATGGCACACACAGCCTGTAATATATTTGTATACATTTGACAGGATTTTAATAGCCATGGTTTTAAAAATAAAAGATTACACTTTTTCTGTAGTTTATCTGTCTGCAGTCTTTGACATTTTATTGGTTTTAAAACATGCATCATCTTATAAATATATTTCCAAAGCCTAAAATCTTGGGATATATTTTTTAAATTAAAATGTTAAACAATAACACCAAAGAAGAAAATCTCATTTGACTAGGCTACATAGTAACAGTGGGATAGAATAGTTGATCCTCAATGCAACTTTTCTTGGGCATTGGTCTATCTTTTCTATTTTCTATATCCTACACACCCTAACAATTGGCAAGTCATGAGATTTCTACTTAGAAGAAAAAACATTCTATTTTCACAAATACCATACCCAGTCAAGACATCTTCATGTACTGCAGAGACAATAGCAATACTGATCTAATTTGCATCCCATCTTCAAATCTTACTATTTAAATTAATCCTCATAAGAGCAGTCAGTAATCTTTTAAAAAGATAGATTAGGGAATGTTACTTATTGTAATAAGAACTTCGTAATTTGGGCCAATCCTACCAATGTGGACAATTTGTGCTGCTGTATACATATACATCTCCAGATGCATCTCTGTGTATATATACATGAATAGGTGTGTACACACACACACACACACACACACACATTTGAAGGCTTAGAAGACTAATAAGAGAGTAAAAAAATGGTGTCACCGTCTGGCTAAAATGGAGATCTGGAGAGATGGGCTACTCTTGCCTTATGGGCTTTCACTCATTTCAGGAGGGATGGTTGATAAAGTGTACAGTGCTTTTGTCAGACTCGTGGGACTGAGTCCAGGGTCTACCAAAGTATGGGGCTTGGCAAATGTCCCTGGTCTTGGGTTGGGACCCCAAATGGCAGTGCTTTAGCAATAAAAGAAAATCAGAATCAGGTACCACAGCTTTGCTTTGATTCTCTCCATCTCTGTAATCCTACAGAGCAAGGACGATGAACAAACCAAAGCCAAAGCCAACAAAAAGCAAATTTCACAAACATAGCATGGAATAAATGAATCTAGACACAAAAGAATAGATACTAAGTTATTTTATTTATTTCAACACACAAATTAAAATATAATGTTTAGGAATACATTCTTAGGTGTTAAGGTCATATGAAAAATCAAGAAAGTATTTATAATAAAAGTCAAGATAATGGTTCCTCTGGTGTACAGAGGAGAGAGAACATAAGAAAATCTTCTGTGTTACTGCCAATCTTCCTCTATTTTGGAGTGATGTGTACACATGTGATCACTTTGTGATAAATCAGCAAGTGTATACTTTATTTTGAAATTTGTGTACCTGTGTGCTGTATTTATACTAAGAATGTTAAATTGTAAGTTAGATCATATTACTCTGTACTGAAAATATTCCAGTTACCTATGATTGTCTACCTCCCTGTTTTCATCTGGAAAAAGCCTGCCCCCGGCCCCGTTGCTCGTTTTACTCTAGGTACATGGAATTCCTTGCTCTTGTTCAAAAGGACAAAAATCTTGCCCATTTTAGTCTTTGGACTTGAACTTTCTTCTGTTCCTGCAATACACTTTCATTGACTTGATCCATAATTGTTTCCCAATCCTTCAGTCCCTATTAATTGTAGCCTTCTTAGAGATGTATTCCTTGACCACTCATTCTAAATTGACAACTGAAAACCCAACAAATGCTCCATATCGCCTTGTTTATTTCCTTCATATTGGAAAGCAGATGATGACATTCAATTTGTAATTAATATATCTTTTATCCAATGTAAAATATTTGCTGTAATGTAAGATCTATGATGGGAGGTATACTTTTGGTTTTTATTCTCAGCACTAAATGAATCATAGGCCAACGAAAATTATTTTGAGAAAAGACTTTGTGCAATTCCTAAAAATTAGTCTATTATACCATGGGTGGTAGGAGAAGCTTAGGATCTCATCATATAATTTGGTTATCCTAGCTATGCTGCTAAGCAATACAAATATTTATTTAGCCCAGATATGTAGAATTATCTTGGACAAATTTTCATATGTGTCCAGTGCCAGTTTTCAAAATGACATCTTTTTATGGCAACACCTAAGTGAAGTATTTCTTTCAGGGACATTATACGCAAAGGAAAGTAAATGTTTTACTTCAGGTGGTAATGACAAAGTTTTCGTAATGATAAAAGTTATTTGTAATGCTAAAGTTATTGCATTTCATTTTTACTTGAGGAATTACATATGCCATTTTAGAAACTTCACTTTGATGTGTATGACTATATTTCCCTCCGTAGTTAGTTTTTAAGAAAGAATGTTTCACCTTAAGCCATATTCACCTTTCCAGAGTAAAAAATGAATATTTAGCCTTAAATTAATAAACTATGTTTTTGTTATTATTGGTCCTTTTGATACTGTATCTCTTTCCATTGCATTAAAATTAAATAACTTACCTGCCATATTTATTATTTGAATACTAATTTATTTTCTCATTTAATTTTTTTCTTTACTCTTTGGTGTTTCTTTGCTCAGACCAAACCTAGTCTTGATCTAGCTGCACTGTGCTTGCATCGAAGTTCAAATGAATCTAGTGACTCATGGCAGTACTATCACCTTACAGGCATCAAAGTAAATCAGCCAGAACAGGGATAGAAATTCCAAAGGTCCCTGCCACCTGTGCTGCAACATTGACTCCAAGTAAACACTTAGTCATCTCTTTAGTTGTGAACAGTGATGTGGCCCAGGAGCCTTTCACTGAAGGTGGCCCAGCACTTGCTGCCGAGTTTTCATGCACTTTGCTTGCATTTATCACCACCATGAAAATTACCCAAGGATTGAAAAGTCTATCAAGTATAGAGGAGAGAAAGCTAACAGGTTCACGGATGCAGATAACTTAGTGTTTTAGTGAAACCCTGGATTAGATAATGCACTTCTCTCTTTTATTTAATTTTTTAATGTTACCTGTCTGCTATTATACACTGTTTGTTCTTATAGAACATACACACACACACACACACACACACACACACACACACACTCATCCCTACCTCAAGCAAAGGAGGTTTTCTCAAAAATAACAAATCAACCTGTAATTCTTCACACTAACGGTAAGGTTTATGTGTTTGCTTCAAGTTAAAATTACTACATTTCAGATGGATTATCTTTTTATTTTTATTATTATTATTATTTTTTTTGAGATCCACCTAGGCTGTCAGAGTTCCACATTTGGCATCATTACACCCAGTTAATGTAAGACAGCTTATTTTTATATTGTGGTGTTTTATAGATTTTTTTATTGCACCATTAAGAGCATTTTGATTTCTGCAATATTCCCAGATTTTCTTGTCATAATACACAACATCCCACAGTCCCACTTTGTGCCAAATCTCATAGCATTCACTTACATCTACTTTTCTGCCTCAGAAGGCTAGGTAATGAGCTGAGCTTCAGAAAAAGAAATTGCTGGTTTAGTTTTTTTACATTACAGCCCAAACAGATTGTTTTCTTTTCGATAACTAGCCAATGCTCAGTTCACAGATATTTCCCCTGGTAGGTAAGCATTGCCAATTTAGTGTCAAGTAGCATGTTTACAGTTCATAAATGTCATTTGATTTTCAATTTTTAACCTGAGAAATAAAATGTTTCTTTCAATATTCTGTAAATTTTAATGAAAATTTTGTGGAATATCTCAATTGTTCAATGAAGCAAAAATTTGTTCAGCAGTCCTGTTTTAATCCTAATGAAAACTATTAAGGAGTTTATATTCTTGATATTGACTATTTTTGACAAATAGTATTACAAAACCATTTTGACAGAAGCAGTTTTAGCTCTGGAGTTTACACAGATTATTACTGTATTATCTATGACTTTCACTCACTCAAAGTACATACACATCTCATAGAGACACCATTTGAGATTGCCACCATTTAAAAAATTAATAAATAATAGTTGTTCACATTTATGAGGTACATGTGATATTTTCACATATGCATACAATGTGTAATGATCCAATCAGGGTAACTGGGATATCTGTCACCTCAAACATTTATTATTCCTTTGTGTGGGGAACGTTAAAAATCTTCTCTCCTAGTGATTTTGAAATATATGATAAATTATTGTTAACTCTAGTCACCCTACTGTGCTATTGAACACTAGAATGTACTCCTTCTAACTGTATTTCTGTACACATTAACGAACCTCTTTTTGACCCCTTCTCTCTGATATACTTCTCAGCCTTTGGTAACCACCATTCTACTTACCACCTCCATGAGATCAATTTTTTTGCTTCTACATATGAGTGGGAACATGTGATATATGTCTTTCTGTGCCTTCTTGCTTCATTTTTGATAATATTAAATAAAGGTCTAATACCTAGTGGTCAAGTTTGAGGTTGACATGGAGGAGAATAAGACAGTCATATTTAGGCTGAAATGATTTTAAAGACAATGAACTCTCTCATGTACATGGATATACATTTGGGATTCCTATTCAGAGATGGAATTCAAAGCATTCTAAACATGTTAACAACAGCATTTATTTATAGTTCTAGTGACTTGCTATCCATCAAATGGCACAATTGCTACTGGCCTCAGGGTAGACAGTCTTCCTGGCAGTGGTCTCACAGATTGCACCAGTGTAATTTCAAGGCCTTGATTTGCCAGTGATCTTATCATTGTAGTGATCCCTATATTCTCTTTAGCTTTCTCATTTTATAAGACTGACATTAGAAAGCAGCTTCACACTAATATCATAGCTTGACCAGGCCTTAACAGACAGGATGACTAAACTACCAGTCTATTTGAATTTGTTTTCTCAGAGGTCTATATTTAAGCTTTTTTCCAAAAAATTAATGTTGGTTAGCATGAGAATAGAAGACAGTGAAAGCAGATGAACTTTCAAGGAATAAAAAGAATTCATGAGACCTAGGTTAATTCTAGAACTTTGAAGATTAGATTTATTCATCTAGTTGGCCTGAAATCTAAGTGATTTTTTTTTCTTTTTTTCCTCAGAGATAATATTCCCAAATAAGATTTTTAAGTTCATTCTAAAGCAGCTAAAATTCTTAAGTAGCTATCTACTTATTTGGACTAATTTAATTTTATCCCAGTGATATTAAATATATACAATATACACATATACTTAAATATATGAATTAATATTTTCAATAAAGCAAGATTTTAGAAGTTAAATAGACTGGAATCAATCAGCTGAATAATGAATAACACCGAAAGAAAGTAAGAAAGGAATAAAATAAAAAAACATTAGGGGAAAAGCAGGTAAGTTAGGAGAGGGATAAATGATTCTACATTTCCTTGTTAAAAAGGAGGTGCTAATTGATTTCACAAGAGCCAGCTGGGGTTTTAAATGCTCACTCTTTTTTTCTGGTCAATATTAATAACAATAAAATCAATGCCTAATATGATATTAGCCATTAAATGGTTATTCCACGTTCATATTGGGCTTTCACAAAGTCACTGAAGTTTTTTTTTTTTTTTTTTTTTTTTCTGAGAATCTGTGGATAGTCCAGTCGGTACAGTAGATAATTGAAATAAAGTGTTCCCTGCACCCTTTGGCTCTGTGCTTCAGAACTGGGCCATGGGTTTTAAGAGGCACAATGTTGTGTTGGAAGCCACATCAGCTTTGACAATTGAGTTCTTATTCTCGCTTCACTATACACCAACTTTATGAGCCCTCATGGTGCTTAAAGTTTATTAGGAAAGAAAGAAACAAAAGCCAATAATTAGCTAATTCCATTGTGATTTCATGCTACGATGCTTTTGGCTCTTCAAATGTGTCCTCTTGCCCTACCAGGAACCGGGAATAACATGAGCATTCCTCTTCCCCTTAGCTTACCTAATTTGTTCCTCTTCTTCAAGTGTCAGTTTAATATCATGTATTCTCTTACTTCCCTAATCTTTTCAACAAGATTTGATGCTTTTAGTGTGCCTTTATAATCAGTACGTTCTCTTTATAGCACTTATCATACTTTATTATAATTACCAACTTAATTTTCTTTTCCACCTTATTTCTATTTGAATTTACCACATTTCTTGGCATATAATATTAGCACAATAATATTAGTAGAAAATGGATAAATAATTGAGGGTTACATTTAATTGTGTCTGGACTATAGTAAGAATCCAATGCCTAATAACTATGATCACTATCTCAAACTATACCTCTTTCTAATTTCTAAAACAAAAGAATTTTAATAGTATAGAAAATGCTGATAGTCATTTAATATTTTCTGACTTCAATTAATTAAAGTCTTTCATAGAAAATGATGTGGTGTTATAAGCTTTCATCCAAGACATTTAATTCAAGTTTTAATATATTTCTAATGTATGACTAGGCATATTAATTGAATAGAGTTAAATAACAGTAAAGATTAAAGATTAGAGGATGTTCTAAATGAAAGATGAGCAGTTCGCTGCTATATATGCATATAGGCAAAGAACAGCTGGGACTTCTCTTAGGATAAAGAAATGTGCTCAAAACTGTACAAATAAAATGCAGATCTTTACCACGTATTGTATTGAACATCAATTTACAAATGGACTAATCTGTGGAGAAAATATAACATTTGTAGTTAATATGAATAAAAGTAATGTTAGACAATTTAAAGCAGGTAATTTGTTTCACTTATACATTGCTAAGTATATAGTGTGATTTTCCCTGAACACAGAATTGTATCACATAGAGTTTTTCTTTTTCTTTTAGAGTCATAATGTCTTAGTCAAAATCTCATATAAGCTCTAGCTTTTTCTGTCATTCAAATATTCCCACATTGACTTCTTTAAATTATGTGGAAGTTTCCTTCTCCCCAGCCCATATGGGTCAATGAATTTATCTAAAGATCTTACTGGCTTAGGAGTTTAAGAACAAATATCAGTAAGAATCTTTTTAAATAAAAAGTTTTGAAATAACACATTTTCCTGATTTTAAAAGTAATGCAAACTAATTTCAGAAAATCTGAGAAAATTAAAATAATGTAAAAATTATATTATCCTGTCTTAGAGATAATTGCTTTTCTTTTTTATGTACTTCAAGAATGTATATATTTTAAAAAGAAAATCATAAAGATACCCAGTATAGTTTTATACCAGGATTTCCTCATGTAATTTCATGTCATAAACATTTTCAAATGTTATTAAAATTATTTAACCTCAGATTTTTAATGGCTATGCCATGAGTAATTTAATAATACCCCTAAATTTGGATATTTTCATTATTTATCCTTATGCAATGAAGATATTTGTATATAATTTGTTTTCTCTACTTAGCAATTTGTGATAGGTGTTTTCTATAATGATTATGAAATTAAAACACATATACCTCTAATAGGATATTTCTAATATTTAGATACTATCAAATGGTATAAAAACATGTTTAAAAGAATATTCAAATTACAAATGAAATTTTTCTTTTATCAGAAATATCTTTGCCAAATCTTATAATAGAGAAAGTAATATTGAGGCATAATTATCTTCTTTAATATTATATGAGTGAATGGGGATATGCAATTAGTTACAAGACCACAAACATTAAACAACAGAAAGTTATCAGCTAAACCTAAAAACAAGTATGAATTTGTCAATATGAAGGTAGATAAAAGGCAAATGTGTGGGCTATATTGAGGACCTGAAAGAGGGACTAGGCATTATTAAACCTGATGGGAAGCTTAAGTGAAGAAAGCCCTTAGAGATTATGCCAGGATAGAATGAGGTCTCCTTTGTAAAATAAGTGAAACAATGGGACACATTTTTTTCAGTTCCTCAAGTAGGTTTCTAACAATCTCGATGTTCTTTTGTTACAGCATTTGAGTTAAATGGTCTGAGTTTCTTCAGCTTTGAAAATGTTAAAATAGGCTGTGCATGGTGGCTTACGCCTGCAATCCCAGCACTTTGGAAGGCTGAGGAAGGAGGATCCCTTGAGCCCAGGAGTTCCAGAACAGCCTCGGCAACATGGTGAGGCCTCATCTTACAAAAAATTCAAAAAATTTAGCCAGTGTCATGGTGCTTGCCTGTAGTCCCAGCTACTTGAGAGGCTGAGGTGGGAGAATTGCTTGATCCCAGGAGGTCCAGGTTGCAGTGAGCCATTATTGTGCCACTGCACTCCAGTCTGGGTGACAGAGTGAGACCCCGTCTCAAAAGAAAAAAAAAATGTAAAATACTGTTTTCTTTGCAAGCAGAGCCCTATCTGTCTTTGTCACCAAGTATCAGCAGTGGTTAGCACATAGTAGATCTCCAATACATTTATGTGAATTGTTCTATGTAAAAGCAAACACCACACTGATTAATCACTAATTAAAAGCAAAAAGCAAAAGCCAAAAGTCCTCTTATACAAGATTCTGCAGCCAAAGAGCAAGGACAGCAGAGGACCAGGCTCAGAATCTAATCATAAAAGCAGCAGACTTCAAAGAATTCTGGTCTATTCCATGATCAGAACCCTGATAGTTGTTATAATGATACACGAATATCTGGAGCAATGCAATTTAAAAGTTTGAACTTCTAGATTTCTAGATTTTCTCTGGGCCTGCAGAAGTTGTTCTGGAGCAATGCAATTTAATATCTGGAGCAATGTCTGGAGCAAAGCAATTTAAAAGTTTGAACTTCCAGATTTCTAGATTTTCTCTGGGCCTGCAGAAGTTGTTCACTTCCTCTTTTCACAAGATAGAATCTCCTACCCACTTGAAGTCATACAGAGACTGACAAAGGGTAGATTTCTCATAGGATAATTCTTGTTTTTCAGGGATTACTCTCATCACTCCCTCTGACAACCAGACAAATACTGAATGTCAAATACCAGCACAACTGGGACAAAGATGCTATGGGATTTCTAAGAGAGAAGAAGGGCTGTCGTTGAAGTTGCTGAAGGATCTGCAGGCGCAGGAAGAGTACACAGAGCATGCAGCCTAAGGGGCTCTGACAAAGGGTGAAAGAATATACATTTGGATACAGTAGCTTATGGATATGGAAGCACTCTACTATGATATTAAGATTTAAAATCCTGGCACATACCCTAGATGATGTTAACAACTGCTAGGATGGTACTTGGAAAATTTATGGCTCACATTAAGTGAGGCAGAAATTCCAGAACTGCCATGGAAGATGAAGGAAGAAGGGATCAAAGGACTCAGTGTATTGAGCATGCCTGAGAAAATATATATGGAAGACTGGAAATCCCGCAAGATAAATATAATCCAAAGGATGGACCACTGGACACTCCATTTACCAAAATATAAAGAGTGTGTTGTGGAGAAGGACATCAGTATTGTTGAGAAGCTTAGTGGTAACTGTCTTCTGAAGGCCAGCTGGTAGGAGATCACATTACAGAACAGGGATTCTTGAATAAAAATGGGAATGATAGAATCTCTAAATAATAGATACCAAGAGGTGATATTTCATTGACAGAAGAAACACAGATGTAGATTTGGCAATGAGAAGGAAGACAGGAGTGGCAAACACGGAGTCTAAAATTTAGAAAACAGTAGAATAATAAATAGAGTATGGAGTTCCTATAGGCAAGACAGATGGACAGCCACCAAGGATTTTGATTAATTTATACAACCAAAACCAATCCAGAACGGATAATCAGGAGGTTAACGGCAGGCACCCTTCTTCTTCCTCCACAACTCTCTATCTTTTGCCCAGTTTCTAGACCTGCATTGATTCTCAGACTTTTAATTGAAGATGACTGATAAAGTAGAGGACAGATCTTTCAGGGAAAGAACCTAATAATACCATGAACATATGAAGTTGTAATTTTCCCAGTCCTTTTCCAATGGGACCTGAGACCCTTTACTCAAGTGACTATGTACTAGGTAACGAGGAACATCCAGAACTTCTGAGGTCTGCTTGATTCAGAATCCAAACTCAAATTAGGCCAGGTATGGTGGCTGATGCCCGTAATCCCAGCACTTTGGGGAAGGTGGGAGGATGCTTTGAGACCAGGAGTTTGAGACTAGCCTGGGGAACATAGTGAGACCTCGTCTCCACAAAAATACAAAAATTAGCCAGGTGTGGTAATGTGCGCCTGCAGTTCCAGCTACTTAGGAGGTTAAGGTGGGAGGCTCACTTAAGCCCAGGAGGTTGAGGCTGCAATGAGCCAAGGTCATGCCACTACACTCCAGCCTGGGGAACAGAGCAAGACCCTATCTCCAAACAGAATGAAACAAAACAAAAACACTGAAATTAATACTTTGATATCCAAACTGATTGCATAGTCCTCCTAATAGAATGAAGGCATATGGGAGCCAGATAGTAAGTAGAGTTTTGGCTGGCATTTGGCTCACAGTGTAGTCACTGGGTCCACAAACCAACCAGATGGTGTTTTCCAAGATCTTCCAAGGTATTACTGGATTATACATCCTTGGTAGTTGGCAGATCCCCCACACTGGTTTTTCGTTCTATATGTAACAGCCATCAACTATTGCTTCACCCACAACTTTATTCATTTTTCATCATTTGTATTTTTTTAGACAAGGTTTCACTCTGTCTCCCAGGTTGGAGTACAATGACATGTTCATGGCCCACCTCCCTGGTCTCAGGTGATCCTCCCACCTCAGTCTCCTGAGTAGCTGGGATGACCGGTGCATGCCACCATGCCTGGCTAACTTTTTTTGTATTTTTTGTAGAGACAGAGTTTTGCCACATTGCCCAGGCTGGTCTCAAACTCCTGGGCCAAGTGATGTGCCCACCTTGGCCTTCTAAAGTGGTAGAATTAAAGTCATGAGCCTCCATGCCTGGTCATTTTTTTAATCTTTATTGATTTTCCTAACATTTATATTGTCAGAAACAATTTTTTACAACATTTCCATATTTTTGATATAATATCAAAATACTTCTATAGTAAATCATTTGGGTTAAGCCATTTTCTTCTTAAAGAAGGCAGTGGAGGTGGTCTCTGGAATATTCCCATTTATGACACCAGTCTAGCAACTATAAAAATATGGATAGATAATTGTATATGACAGTGGATAACTGTAAACTTATCCAGACAGTAACACCAATTGCTGTTGCTGCACCAGATATGTTATTTTTTTTTCCGAAGCAGATTAACACAGCCTTCAGTGTGAGATATAAAGCCATCAAAATGAAAATGCATTTATTTCCAGCCATTTCAAAAAGAAAAATCAGAATCAGTTTAGATCCACATGGAACAAAAAGAATACACTTATAGAGTTTTAACTTGAGTTCTGTTAACTCTCTTGACCCCTATTATAATGCAGTATAGAGACCTGAAACATTGACACAGTATGTGGAATGCCACATTGGTCCATTATATCAGCAGTTCTGCAAATGTGGTCTTTGAATCTTGAAGGTCCCTGAAACACTTTCAAGAGATTAATGAGGTCAAAATTATTTTTATATGCATTGTGTTAACATTTGCACTGATGAGGCAAAACAATGTTGTATAAAATTGCTGGATCTGTAGCATGAAACAAGTAGCATCTAACTATACTTGTTATTAATGCCTTATTCATTGCTATGAATTACAGTTTTCAAACAAAGCTTTAAAATGTCCTTGATGAAGCAGTAAAAATTTTATTAAATAGTTACTCTTGAGTACAATTTTTTAGTATTGTTTGTGGTGAAATGGGGAATATGCATAAAACAATTGTGCTGCATAACAAACCATGATACTTGTTTAAAGAAAAACACTTGTGTGATTGAGAACAAAATCAGCCACTTTGTTCATGGAACACCTTCAAAGGTACTGATGGTAAAATTATGGTTATTCAGACTTGGGTATCTTGGGGTAGTTGGCAGATATTTTCTTAAAAATGGAAGGAGTTTTTCAGTTTGATGGAAAACAACTGACAGTATTTTTTCCCAATAATAAAATTCAATGTTTCCATTGAAAATTAGGAATTTAGAAACTTTTTGTATTTACTAGTCTTAGCTTGAAATCAACAAGTATAATTTTTGATATTGTATAATAAACTGTGTCAATATTTGAAAGCCTGCATAACAGAACTGACATTATTTTCAAATGATTAATTCATGGTGTTAAAAATCACTCATAGTTAAGAAATCCATTCAAAGTTCAAGACATACCTGTAGATTTTAATGCAAAAGAGTACAAAAAATTGATTGATCTGTTTCTATATTTCACTTTGCAAGTAACCTTTAAGAAACTACTACTTGTTGAATTTTGATATAATGCCAAAGAATAATATCCAAAAGTATTTGAACAGACTATTAACATATCACTCTTTTTTCCAACTACATATCTGTGTGAGGCTTGATTTTCTTCATAGACTTCAATTAAAACAACATATTGCAATAAATGGAATGTAGAAGCAGATATGAGAATCCAGCTGTCTTCTATTAGACCAGACATTACAGAGATTTATAAAAAGCAATACAGTGCCACTCTTCTTACTAAATTTTTGTTTTTTTAATATAGTTATTTAAAAATATATATTATTTATAGTAACATGTAATAGGTTTATTAAGACTTTTAAATGAATACATATTTTAATAATTTCTCAGCCTTAATGTTTTATATGGTAACAATAGATGTACCTCACATAAGCAAAAGTTCTTTAGGATTTTCAATAATTTTTAAGAGTATGAAGGGATCCTGAGACTAAAAGTTTGAGAACCAGTGTACTCTTTTGCTAATTGGGGTAGATGAGCAATAAATGATATGTAGGCTGTAGATCTTGTAAGATAATGACTTGCCAGGGTGTGAAAGATAAATTCTCTAAAGAGTCAGGGATTCATCTCTGTATTATGCATCCAGTGGTCTGCAGTATGTCAGGACATGTTCTCCAAAATAAAAGATAAAGTATTATATTTTATACTTATCAGCACTAAGAAAAAGTGCAATGTTGGTACCTTGTCCCCATTCCTATAAGTTCATCCACAAGCATCTTCTTCGGAACACTTTGTTAAGATCTACAGGTCCATTTGTATTCTAACCTTGGGCTACTCTCTATACAAAGGACAACTGGGCAGGCTTCCCAGAGCTCTGCTCATTGGGAATTTCTCCTTTCCACTACCCCAAAAGCAGCGCTGCTGGAATAGCAGCCCTTTTTTAGAAGCACACTAACAAAGCAAGATAAACTATTCACGAACCCTCATTAAAGTTTTTCCTTCTCTGACATTTGGTCCTAAGAATCATAGGTGGGAGCTGAGGGAGAGGTGGGGGTCCAGCAGTGGTGGGAACAACAGACACTCATGCAGCTTTCCTTGCTCTCTGGCCCTACACATGTCTGATCCAGGTGTTCTACTTCTATCTTACAATGAATTCTGAGCTTATGACTTGGTTGGTCTAACAAAACTCAGTATATGTTGGGCCCTGTGATTTCATTATGGTTACTTGCTATGGTCAGATGTTCCATATTTATAGAGTACAAGTAGCATGTCCAGAGCTTATTCTCAGTTGACGTATAGTTTTCTGCTGCCAATGCCATAGCCTTGCTCCGCAGCCTTAGACTACATTGTGATTCTCTTATTGAGGTGTGTCGTCAACTCCACAAAGCATCTTTTCCATATATATATATATGTACTGTGTGTGTGTGTATATATATATATATATGTACTGTGTGCGTGTGTGTATATATATATGTACTATATATATATGTACTCTCTATATATGTACCTATATATATATATATGTACTATATATATATGTACTCTATATATATGTATATATATATATAGTACTGTAGGGTCTGTCCTGTAACTTAAGTTACAGGGCTGCTTGCATTTCAGTTTGACCTATAATAGATCATTTTATGGTCTGCATCTGACACAAAGCTATAAGCCTCTGTTATTAGATAAAGTAGTTAGAGCCATACTCACAAGTGCAGGTCATACTGCCTACCAACTTTGCCCTTTTTGTTTGCATAACCTTATTAAATAAACCTAATGATGACATGATAGGAAAAATAATTCATGACCATTCTCATGAAAATAGATGTAAAATTTTAAATGTAATATTAATAAATAAAATCCAGTGTTGTATAACAAGATAATACATCATTCCAAGTTAGATTTATTTAAGGAATACATGGTTGCTTTAAAATTTAAAAATTAAGCAGCCGGGAAAGGTGGCTTATGCCAGTAATCACAGCACTTTGGGAGGATGAGGTGGGCAGATGACTTGAGCCCAGGAGTTTGAGACCATCCTGGAAAACATGGCAAATCCCTGTCCCTACAAAAAATACAAAACTTAGCCAGACATGATGGCACACGCCAGTGGTCCCAGCCGCTTGGGAAGCTGAGGTGAGAGAATCTCTTGAGCCCAGGAGGCAGAGGCTGCAGTAAGCCAGTATCACATCACTGCACTTTAGCCTGGGCAACAGAGTGATACCCTGTCTCAAAAAAAAAAAAAAAAATTAAGCTATGTAATTCTCCACATTCACAGGATAAAGAATAAAAAGTATGATTTTCTCAATAGATGAAAAACAATAATTTTATAAAAATCAACATGTATTTATAACAAAACATAGTAAATTTGAAATAAAGAAGAAATCTTTAACCTGAAAAGGTGTATCCATAAAAGTATACAAGGAACTTTAGAGAAATGGTGAAATATTGAAATCTCCCGCACAACCTCCAATATCAAGAACAAGACACCAACGTCCATTATCACCCCATGTATTCAGCCTTGCACTGGAGACTTTAACCAGAGAAATAAGAAAAAAAAATGAAAAGGATTAAGGGTGAAAAAAGAAGGAATGAACCGTCATCATTTATTGATGGCATGATATTTATTTAAAGTCCAACAGTCTATAGATACAGTATTAGAATTGATAAGTGATTTTAGAAAGCTGTATATTTCGGTACAACAAAAACAATTAGAGAGTAAAAGTCAGAAAATATATTTTTTAGAATAGCATTGTTAAACACCAAATATCTAGGCATAAGACGGCTACATAGAAAGTTATAAACCATTATGAGAAACTAAAATGAAAAAAATGGAAAGCTATACCACGTTCACCATTTAGAAGACTCAGATTGTAAAAATGCCAATTGTCCCTAAACTGATCAATGTAATTTTATCCAAAATCCCTGTGGTATTTATTTATTTATTTATTTTAGAGGGGAGACATTAACAAACTGATTAACAAAACATTAATTAGGAAACTGTAGTACTGGCATAAGGACTGATGAATAGACCCATAGGGTAGAACAGGTGTCAGCAAACCGTGGCTTTGTGCCAGATCTGGCCTGCTGCCTGTTTTTGTTGGAGCAGAGCCATGCCCATTTATTTAGGTATTGTTTTTGGCTGTTTTTGTGGTACAGTGGCAGGGATGAGTAGGTATGACAGAGAGTATATGACCCAAAGCTCGAAATATCTACTATCTGACACTACAGAAAAAGCTTTCTGACCCCTACTGTAGAATACAGAGTTCAGAAATAAATTAACTCATAAATAGAAACTTGGGATTAAGATTATGTTACCACTGAGCAGCGGGTGTAGGAGTCTTTTCAATAAATACTGCTGGGTCAGTTCGATAATGACATGAAAAAAGAAATTATTCTTGATCTAAATTTAAACCATGCACAAAAATCAATTCCATCTTAATGTTAAAGTTAAGCAGATAAAGCTTCTCAAAAATAATATAGCAGATGTTCAAAATTATTTTTAAAAACTACAGATAAAAAGCAATAAGAAAAAAGTAATAAATTGATACATTGGACTTTAATAAAATTAAGATGTTCTGATGTTTAAGACTTTGTAAACTATAGGCAAGGCACACAGTGAAAGAATATATTTGCAACCCATAGAGACAACAAAAGATTCTAGTTCCTTCAAATATAAATAATATATAATACCAGTTAAAAAATAGGAAAAAGACTTGGGCAGATATTTCACAAAAGAAAATGTCCAAATGATCTGGTCACATAAAATGATGTTTCACATCATTAGTCATCAGTAAAATGCATATTTACAGAACAATAAATTGGGATGCCTAAATTAAAAAGACTCATCATTCAAAGTGTTGGAGAGGATGTAGAGCAGTGATAGCCCTTGTGCACTGCTGATCGTAGTGCAAATCAGTACAATCACTTTTAGTAGCATCTACTATAGCTGAACATGCACATACCTTATGACCCAGTGATTTTTATTACTCAATTTATACCCAGAAAAATATACAATGTTCAATGATAATGTTCATAGCAGTACAATTAGTAATAGCTTCCCACTGGAAAAAGCTGCATACTCATAAAATGAATACTATAAAATAATGAAAATATGGAATTTAAAAGGCCAGATGCAAATGTATATATGCTATATAATTCTACTATAAAATATAAAAACCAGAAACATTTATTCATAGTGAAAAAAGTCAGCATATTGAGTAGGGCAAGTGAACTAGGGGTTTCTGTGGTGTTGGCAATGTTCTATTTATTGATCAGAGAGAGTGGTTACATAGGTGTATTGACTATCAAAATTCATTGACTGTACATATAAGACATGTACACTTTTCTGCACATATGTTATAGTTTATGACAGCATTCAGGTTCATTAAAAGGATAACACATAGAGAGGGAGTAGGGAATTGGAGGAGATGGGGTGATATTTTAGACAGGGAATCAGAGAAAGCTTCTCCTAAGAGAGCGTGTTTTAACAATGACCTGTTTTCAGTGACCTGAAAGAAGCAAGTGAGAAGCCATGTGAAGCCATGGAAAGTCATATTAAGATCTGAGATAAGAGTATTCCAGGCAGAGAGAATATCAATGCAAAGGCTTTGAGATGATACCATGCTTGATGTGTTTGATGAGTATCCAAAAGGCTACTTGGGCTTGAGTAGAGTGAGAAGAGTTGTCATAAATTAGATTGGCTGACACATATTAAACTATTGAGTGAATGACTTATACGAAGATTGACATTTCTGGTCTTGGCATAATTATTTCTTGTTATCTGTCCATTAAATATACATGAAACATTGTAAAATGGTTTTCAAAAAACCTGTCTATTAGCCTTAGAAAATAACAGATTTAATACCAGGGTAATCTCTTTACTCAGTTCAAGAACTGAATTCTATTTCACTAAATTTTCAAAGTCTAGACAAAATGTTTTGTCCATCCTACACAATTCCTAATGAAGGAAAAAGAGAGAAACCAGCAATTAATCAAGACATTAGTTAAGTTGAGGGAAAAATATGTTGACAAAAGCATAATCTCCTCATTTACTGATCATTTATGGGAAAAGAGTTATACGCAAATTTTATATATGCATATGAAAGTCTTGGCGGGCACAGTGGCTCATGCCTGTAATCGCAGCACTTTGGGAGGTCAAGGCTGACAGATCACTTGAGGTCAGGAGTTTAAGACTAGTCTGGCCAACATGGTGAACTTGTCTCCACTAAAAATACAAAAATTAGCCAGGCATGGTGGCATGAGCCTGTAATCCTGGCTACTTGGGGGGCTGAAGCAGGAGAATTGCTTGACCCTGGGAGGCAGAGTTTGTACTGAGCCAAGATTGCACCACTGCACTCCAGCCTGGGTGACAGAGTGAGACTCTGTCGCAAAAAAAAAAAAAAAAAAAGAAAGAATGTCGGATTTAAGACACGACACTAGCAGCAATGGAAACCGAACAATAAAAAATCAGTCTTTCAAGGACTTATTTCTCTTAGAGACATAATTACCTAGGATTGTCCATGAAGAATAAGCAATGTCATTTGAGGTGATGGAAGCTCATTACCAGGTGGCAAAAAAACAATAATTATACTTTCTACATTTTATAAGAACCTAGACATACTACACTTTAACCCTGTGATGTTTTCCTTTTTAATTTAAAAATAGCAGCATCAACAATCACCACCAAGAATAAAACAATAATACACGCAAGAACAAGATACATATTCAAAGTCCTGAGACCTCACAGTTTCCCTGAGAGTTGCGAGTGTCCTGCAATGAGACAATGATGCTTCTGCCTATCAAGAGTTGCTGCAGAAGCAGGAGACACTAAACTTTAAACAAAATCATAGAACTTTTTCAACCTTTCCTCTCGTATTGAGTCTATGTTAAAGTGCCATAAATCTTGTTGACAGTTATTGCCACATCTATTGGCACACAGTCAGCATCTGTTTGAAAAGAGTTTTTCAGCATAGGCAGGGCCCATTACCTGTTCTCTGTCTTCTCTTACAATTTATTTTCACCCCAGCAGGCAGCACCTCACAATGTCATTAATTTCTTAGTCAGCCTGTACTTTCCCTTACGGTCACTTAGAGAGTGCTCTTATAAACAGCTCTGTGCATCACCAGAAATGCATTGCACCTCTAGAAGGAAATCAGAAATTTAAGAGCAGCAGGTACAACCTGAACTGGTTGCTGAGGTGACATGGTCTCTGCTGCTAGATCAGTGGGGGTCGTCATGGTGATTTGGTTATATGGTTCCAAGGGAATCAGTGCTGTTGGCCAACACAATCTTAAAGTGAGCGATGGTAGATGTGCAACTGAAGGGAAAGCAGCAAGAAAACACGATATTCCACAATTCACCATGAAGAAGAAAGCAACAAATGAGTAGACAAGACAGCAAGAAATTACCTGCATAAAGAAGGCATTCTAATCATCCCAATACCCGAAAAGAGTGAACTGTACTCTAGTCAACTTTCATTGGGACAAATATTCTAATGGGAATTGCCCCTTTCTTCAGAAAGTATGACTAAAAAACATCATCAATCAAAGCTGGACCAGAAAAGCAGTCAGAACCTAATTCTTCATTAGAACAGGTTTAAAGATGTCCAGTCATGAGGACTCTACTACTTTAACCATAATATGTTTTTTTAGAAAAATTAAAATTTTCCATAAACTAAAATATGGATCACATTTATTTTTATTCTTCTGTGGGGCCAGGACTCATTTCTAGAAGGGCTACTGGTCCATAGTTAGAAAATGGCCCCTTCACCTCTGTGGTAAATGTGGGCTATATGTTTGGATGTGCTTCAAATATTCTAGATGGGTAGCTTTGTGCATGTTTTAAATTTTATAGAAAAATAATATCTTCCATTTCTATTTAATCATTGTTTAAAATGTATTGAGCTGTAAAAAATCACACAAGGAGGTAGAAAAGTCAGAAATGTTTATGTCCACTCATATAGGTTATGAGACAGACCTGGCAAAGATAATTAGGTCACAGATTTCTTTTTTTTTAACCATACAACTTATTGTATTCATGTGCTTATAGTCTAGGAAACTAAAAACTAAAACGTGTGTGTAAGAAACTCAGTAGCCTTCAATGTTCATGTCAAAAGTCTCTCCTATTAGCAGCTGCTAAGTGGAAAAGAAAGTTGAAGGAAAGCAGCCTGGGTAAGTTGAGAATTCTAATAAACCAATTGGTATGATACTAATTTGCTCTTTTTTTTCCTTGCCCATGGAATATGATAACTCATTTTTATCATGCACCTTTGGGAAGACTGAAAACCAAAAAAACGAAAGAAAAGTCAATACAGTATTAGAACTAAGGTCTTCCCACCCAAGCTACTGTTTTCTGGTGCATGAGTCAGGTGGAGCGGTGCTACAAGGGTCAACCAAGAGAGTGGGTTGTTCAACTACTGTGGCAGGAATCACCATAGAATGGACATTCTCACCTGGAGGAGGACTTGCAATGAAATCTGAAGAAAATATTATTCTCAAGAGATAATATGTAGTGGAAGGAAAGAAAATTAAGACAGAAAAGAAGGAATTCCCTTCTCCTGTCTATATATTTTCATCCACCTTTCCTTTGGGGTAATGGCATAAACATTTGTTTCTTAGAGAACCTTGTTTTGTTGTTTCCTATCAGCTTCCTCTGCAAAACAAATACACCCCTGAATCCGCCTTCCTCTTGAAGTAATACTTTGGTTCCCTGATTTTCTGATTAGGGCTTCCAAAATAATTTGTGTTCAAGTATGTTTTTATTCCAGGCTTCATTTTGATATCTACATGTCCATTATTAGCCTGTCCCCATTAACCGAATAAGTACACATGCAAACACACACAGGCACACACACATACACACTCTACTACAACACATATACACAAGACATATCTGAGTACTCACTAGTAAATACTCATGTGTACTAAAGTCTACCACAGGGGTTTCAAATGTCAGTTGTGTTTTTTAGTTTAATTCAACTTTTATACCTATAGTAATTCATTTATTTCATTTTTGATTCTTTTAAATGTTTTGGATAACAGAATGGCTCTTGAATTGCAAAGGAAGTTAAATTTCAGTATCTACCATAAACAGCACATTCATTTCATTCCTCAAGAATGAAAACACCTGTTATAGTTCCTTTTTGATTGCTGACTTTTATATGAACATTTGGATGAAAAGTAATGTTTACAAAGATAACTTATATATAAAAATATTCGGAAGACAAACAGCAGAAATGAGAATCAAAAAAAAGCAAACAGAAATTTAAAATAGTTTGTCTTAACAAAACAATTACAATAAAGAATTTATTAAAAACCTTTGGAAGAAACTGTTTCCAGTAATTTAAAAAGAGACAGAAAATATATTAACAAATAATTGAAAATAATATCTAACTACACAAATGTATAAAATATCCAACTCAAAATAGCACTGTTAATATGTCATTATATTTTAGTTAACATACTTTTAAAATGAGACACACAGATTACTTCGTTGCATATCTCTGAGAGCTCCTCAAATCCTACACACATTTCAAATTGTTAAATTTGATACAATTACTGTCTTTTTAAAATCAAAAGAGCATTTTCATGCATTTAGACTGAGTAAGAGATGCATTGACTCCTTGCTTCCCACTAGACTCACTAGACATTCTGATACTGCACTCGTGGTGAGCTGGCCAGAGTGAGGTTGTGAAAAAAAGACAACAATGCCGAGGACATTTGGGCAAAAAAGTAGTTACCACCAAGTATAAAAATGTTCGTAAAGCTATCACTGATTAACACATTATTTCATTTTTGCTCAGTTGCTTACTAGAGAAATGTATAAGTAGCATCTTCAGTTCCTTGCAAGTGACCATGGTTAGCTTATTTCATGGCAAACACATGTTAATATATGAAATGACTTCTCAAACCTATTTTATATGGAAGTCACATTTTTGTGCACATGACTTTTTAATTTTGAAAAGACCTTTTATCACAAATTCCATGAAACTTTCTTTCAGTAAATATAAAAGTGGAATGTTCTCTAATACTAGTTGACTTTCCATCTCTTACTATTCTTCTAACAGGATACTCTGAAAATTTGAATATCATAGACTTAGTAAGAAAATATGTTTTATGTAGCTTTTTGGGTTAAGAAGCATTAGTAGGAAAACAAGTCAGTGTGCTTTAATTATCCGAAGAGACATACATTTATATAGTCTGTAAAATAAAATTATTTAATGTTCTTCGTTATTCAATATTTTTGAAAATATTGCTATGTTTGTGTTTTATTCACAGAAATTCAGTTTTACAAATAGAAGCTGATTTTTTATGAAACCAGAGCCAAATTACTAATTTCAGTATTAATAGTTAGCTTTGACATGTTTAAAAAGGGTAGAAAGTACTTAATAGACCTGTCTTCAACTCTGAAATGAACGACTGCTCAGGGAAATGGAATTGTTCAAAGATACATTTTCTTTCTGCCAATCTGTGAAATATAATATAATTATTTTCTTTTAATGAATCTCTCAACGAGGAGCAATCTTTCAGAGCTTGAGCAGGTAAAATATAATGATAATGGGAACAGCTTTGTAAATAAAAGGATGAAACGAGATTGTTATTTTGTGCCATATTATGGGATAATTAAAATAACAGTGCAGCGTTCATCATGTATTTGAACTTTCTAAAAAATGCTCCCCAGGGCTCTTTTAAATTAGTCATGTTTATCCATGTAGATTTGTAATCTTACTGCAAATATCTGTCACCTTATAATATTCAGACCTCAATACTTAACTTAATCTGATTAATATCTGATACTGTACAACAGCTAACAAACCTTGCCTAAAGCAGACATTAAAATAATAACCTGAGTTGATAAACTCAAATTTATTAAAAGAAGAACAATGGAACTATTTTCATTAAGCCAGGAGAATGATTACTCTCAGTGTGGTGGGGCTCATGAACTATATGAGATTCTATGTATTTCCACAAAACAGAGTGGCTGCACACTTCCAAGGAGCTACTATTCACATGATAATTAGCTCTATATAATAAAAGACTATATTCATGGAAACTAAACTCATGGCAATGGAACTCCAATGGCTAGTTGCTTTGTTTAATTCAAATTCATACAGCTCAAATACAAGTAGATGATGAGATTTGATTTTTCAAGAAACAAGTTTCTTTGCAGTTCACTGGACCCTCCTAGCACCCTTCTTAGATAAATGTGTGCAAGCAGAATCAAGTGCTAGAGTGTGGCCATTATATCACATCCATTAAAGTTATTAGAAAACAAAATATAAATCAAGAAGGTAAAATAAAAGTCTGATATCTCTTCTGGTATAACTTTAAATTGCTAGTGAGATATCATTTCACAAAATGGTACAATTGAAGTTTTATTCTCAATTAGGTTATAGTTTTTCTCAGTTATTATTCTCTATCTGGAGGAACAAGGAAAATGGTTTTTAATATCAATAAATAAGTAACTGACTTATGTTTCATACTTTCTGTAGTTGATTTCATGTCTTTTTAATAGTTCTTTCATGCTTATAATTTTTAAAAATCCTCTGCAACTTATTGTCAGATATCCTGATGATAGAAAAAAATTACTGTAATTTCCTGGGGAGCTATCTACCATCTTAGCTTCAAATCATTACCCTCAAAGGGCAAGACTGCTATCAGGCTTTATATTAGGAAATTTGTATGGATAGCCTCATATTTGGAAACTTTATGTGTCTACTATTAGAAGGTATACTCTACATGTGTTATTTAATTACTTGAGCGTTATATTATCAGGCAATATTTATTTCGTTTGGAAATCTGTTTTATATGTCTACCAATGCGTACGTTAAATTGACTTAAAGTTAAGATGCAGCCTTACTCTAGGTAGGTGATCTGCCACTATTTTCAATAGACAGAGGACTGGACAACTGTGCCACAGAAACAAATAAGATGATAATTTTACCACTGATATCAGATATCAAGGTCTACAGAACATACCCATTAAAGCATTTGTATTTTCTAACCTCTGCAGTTGCAAAAATCAATAGCTAGGAATATAGAAGGGTTTTAGAATAGCATGTAGAATTTTGAAAATAAACAAGGTATTCTTCCTCAGAAGTCATATAAGATTAACAATCTGAGCCTTAATTAAAAATCCTGAGTAAACACATTCATTTCCTTTTTCCCTTGCAACTATTAAATTGATTAATAAACCATATATTTTTCAAAATGCGACTGGTACTAAAAACTCATTTTTCTTGTTTCCCTACATTCATTAGATGATAGAGAGTTGCTCATTATTCTGCCATTCCTGTGTACCTTTTTGGATTTTGCCCATTTTCTTAATTTCAACTTCTTTTCAGGAATGAACAAAGTGATGATCAATGGTGATGATTTCATTTATGTACCAGAAAATACCACTTTTCTGTTTAAATGATTACTGATCTGTTATATTCAATTTAAAATGGCTTTGCAGTCTTACCAATTCTACCATAAAAAGTTACAGCATTATACTTCTTGTCAGATTTTGTTTTTAAAATTTTACTGCACATCAGACTTTTAAAATTTTACTGTTGAACAAGGGGAAAAGGGGCAATAATGACGGTCATGAAAAGGTAATTTGTATGCCTTCAGAAGAGATATGAGAATATTCTAAATATTGTCATCTAGTGGCTTAGTTCCTCTAAAATATTATTCATATTTCTAGTTTGTGCTTTTTAAATTTCTAGGAGCTACCAGTGTCTGCAGTTTTTACAGTACTATGACAAATAGAAATTTCATTAATGCTTCTCAATAACGCATATGCTTTTATAGGATAGCCAAACAAAAGATAAGAGTACCTGGTCTTATATATTGAAAATATTTTTATTTTTACATTTTAGAAATATGCCTTATATTCTCTAACTTTTTATTACTTTTTACAAACTTTAAAATTATAACTTAAAAAAAATCTTAGTGCCATCACATTAAGATACCCAGGTATATGATATAATCTTAAATTTAACAGCGATTTTGATATTTAGTTTTATTAAGCATATGCTATTATTTGCATTAACCTCGCTAAAAAATTTCAAAGGAGGCCATTTAAAAACATAGTTAGGAACCCATTTTGAGACATCTACTTAAAGGTTACTAGATAGCAAATGTTTGGATCTATCTATTTTCAACCAATGAAAATATCATGGTATTAGTGTATGCATATATTTTTGTGAAATGCAACATCTCAAATGCCATACTATTTTTCAACAATTTTAACAACCAGGTATAATAATGCTGCATGAAATCCTTTTCTTGTTTCTAAATTTAATTGATTTAATCACTGAAATTAAATGCTTGGAAATTCTTCTGCTTGCCGGTGTTTGAACGCCAAATACATCATCTACAGTTCTAAAATGAATACTGCATTTATATTTAGACAACTTAAAACACTGCTTTCTAAATTACCCTAAATAACCCATAGAAATGTCTAGAAAAATTGATAATAGTGGATGACAAATGTCCATTGCCATCAACTTTCAAATAAGAATAACTTTTACAAGGTATACAAAGTATACAATTATCTGGGTAATATAATGTAAAGCACACATAGATTAATCTTACTTCTTCCAGCACTCACCACCAGTGAGCTCTTCCAAAACTCATCTTTAAAGATGAAGACATTGGAGCTAGAAATCATATTTATCTTCAGAGGCAAAAGAAATTTAAGTTTTGCCAAGCTTTCACAGACATCAGCTCGTTTATTCTCTTTGATCAGCTTGGTTTGTATTGCTTTGTTTTGCTTTTCTTCATAATTTCTGGGAGTTAAAAAAATGATAGTAATAAAGTCTCTTGAGTAGAGAGACTCCTTGACAGCCAATCAGATACACAGTCTCTCCCAACAGTGCACAGAGAGATCAAATAGGGTGGGATGAGGATATGTTTGGTGCAAAGTACATGGAAAAGCTTATTCTGGGGGAAATAATACCTAGCAAATTTTATCCAAAATGATGAAGAATAAAAACAATGTTTACAGTAAAGTATTTCCACATGGGGCTACTTATCTGAGGTTTTTTTTGTTTGTTTGTTTGTTTTTTGCCTGAATTTTTTCATGAGAGATAGTAGCTAGCATTAACTAGGCATTTGCTACGTACTGGCCCCTATTCTAAGCTTCTAATCTGGGCTATCTTTTCTCATTCTCACAGTCACCATATGAGGAAGGCACAATTCTTTGTGCCCATTTTAGAGATAAGGAGATTAAAGTACAAGGAGATGAAGTTACTTGCCCAAAGTTGTCCAGATAAGCAGCAGATTTGGGGTTTGAGCCCAGCCAGCTGGAATCTGGTGCCTGCACCAAGAACCACGAACACTATGCTGCCTTCGTGAAATGTGTAGGAGTGATTAAACTAAGTATTTCCACATGGGGCTATGCAAACACTATCAAGGTGGTGAAAACTGCAGCAGCTGAGTGTAGTTTTCTAAACTTTAGTCTTTCTGGCTTCACCTTCACAATTTTGGCAACATCTAAGTATCTTCTAACTTATCACTTAGGTAGGTTGTTTCACTCTATTTTTACTTGAATTAATTTTTAAAAGAAAATTTTGATTAACATTATAAATGATAGTAAAGAATTCAGCATTTCTTACCACAAAGAGAAGACAACTGTAATAGTAAATATAAAACCATTAAACTTTTAAAACATTCATCCATGTACCCACTAACCCATCTCATTTTCCATCAGTGGAGTCCTTGATGGGTTTTGGGAAATTCTGCCCAAAGAAAAGAGTATTATTGTTAAATGTGAATGAAATCACTGAAAATTGTCTGGACAATATAATATGTTAATTAGTTTTTAAATAAACTTTTGCATGATGGGTACCTGGACAGTTGTATCCATATGCAGGGTAGACAGTCACCTATTAATGAGGTTTCAAGCAGAAAGTCCAGCTGCTCCCTTAGCTTCTGGCAAATGTTTGAAACTCTATAATTTGAATATAATTACTTTCGCTCAGTGGTTATCAAACTTTTTAAAGCAGTCAACAACTTCATTTTAAACAAAGCAACATTTTATAAACCAGTAAGTAAAAGAGAAAATTGAAATTTTATTTGTGCAAATCCATTTTAGAAGTTCTAATTGCTAACACTCTCAACACAATCAGTGAGAGGCCGGGGGCAGTGGCTCACACCTGTAATCTCAGCACTTTGGGAGGCCGAGGATGGTGAATGATGAGGTCAGGAGATCGAGACCATCCTGGCTAATACGGTGAACTCTCCCTCTACTAAAAATACGAAAACAAAATTAGCCGGGCATGGTGGCAGATGCCTGTAGTCCCAGCTACTCTGGAGGCTGAGGTGGGAAAATGGCGTGAACCTGGGAGGTGGAGCTTGCAGTGAGCCGAGATCCCACCACTGCACTCCAGGCTGGGCAACAGAGCGAGACTCCGTCTTAAAAAAAAAAAAAAAAAAAAAAATTCAATCTGTGAGAATAATGGATCTATTTTGATGAAGACAATTGCAATGCGATAGTATCTTATTTTCATAGATTTCTGCATTTTGTTTTGGTTTTGTGGTATTGGCAATATCCTGATACAGACATATATATAATTAAATAGTATGAATGTGTTGCTTCTCAGCCGTGTTGAACCATTCTGTCTCCACTACCAAAAACTGGAATAGTTAGACTTGGATCTTCAAAGCTAAATCAATTAGAGTAACTAAAATGGTTCATATTCCTTGAGAGGTCCTCACTCTTGGTTAAAAAATAGTTTTCAAAAGCGTCTTTTTAACAGAATTTTTCACTTTCGACAAAACAAATTCATGACATAATGATACTTGCTGTATCACTGAATTGAATTGAATTGCTAAGCTTCAATTAGTCAAATTTATTTTATTCTGTGTACATACCTGAAATGCTCCAATTTCATTGCTGGCTGCTTACACGCAGTTGTGAGCATGTTTAAAATCTTCTCTGATAAAAGTGTGCTTGATATATGAGCCAGTACAAAATTATTATTAATATTTGGGGGAGTTAGTTAACTGATACAATTTCTTTATGAGGAAAAATACATCTTATGATGGTCTGCATTTTCATTTAGGTATTGTCACTTTGTTTTCATGTCCACTGATTGCCATATGTTGTTTGGTGCTTGTGCCATGCAAAAGTACCTGAATTTGCTGGCCTTTTAATTGCATGTGGTTCCCATGAACTGTGGTGGTAATGTGCCCATTTGCACAATATTTCTTATGAAATATGCAAAGACATATTTTTAAATGTCCATTGCAGATCTATAGAGTTTCCAGTCAATGCCACAGTTATTTATTTCTTTATATGTATACTTTATATGTATATACGTGTGTGTGTGTGTGTGTGTGTGTGTGTGTATGTGGGTATGTATAAATATCTATATATGCATCTACCTATATAGAGAGAAAAAAGAGGAGGAAGAGAAGGAGGAGAAGTTGTTTTTGTCTGGTAACACAAGTTAATGATTTGAGAACTGTTAATATGACAAATATATTTTTGTTATAGATTTTTTTTATTGTCCCCAAATCTGGCAATGAATTTTTTTTTACATTTATTACAGAACTGCTGAGGAATTGCAGTTATAACTCAATGGAACACAGTTTGAAAAATAACGTTTTAGCTGAAGGCCTTTATATCTTTTAAAATGCAAATACCTCTACTTTCATCTGCAATCAGTCATTTGTACATTAATGTGAATGAATTTATTAGACATCTTTCTGAGTTTAATTCAGAAGAGGGGGAGGAAAAGATGAACTCAGCTACTGAAAGACATGGGAAAGATCGAATATTAATGCTAGGAGAACTGAAGACTAATTTGGCCTAGTTTACAGTTTTGCTTCAAGACTATGCCATCTATATATAATACATTTATTTGTATTTATAAACACATATGCACACAAAGAAAATGTCTACTGCATTAGTTGAGTGTGACTGTGATTATGTTTCAGAATTGGATCCAACTATTTTAGAATATTTTGCTGGAATAATGTAATTACATGAATTACTTAAAATTTTGTCAACTCTAAAGTAAGTCAACAGTAAAATTTCCAACCAATGAACTGATTGAAGATATTCTGGTTTTATTATGTGAGTGTCTTCAAAGATTGCAAGCAAATAAATTATGCAGAAGTCCCAGATTATGTACAGCTTAATATAAATAAGGACTTAATGCTCCAAACCTGATCTCATACCTTTGGACTATGATATTTCTTTAACTTAAAATAAAAGAGTAAACTTTAAATTAAAATAAAAGGGTAAACTTAATATAAATTAAGTCCTTTTATTAAATAAAATAATTACCTTTATTACATGAATTTAGTTATATGCGTCCCCCGTTTTCTCTCCCTCCAAAAGAAACTATCTAAACTTTATGAAAGCAAGTATCTATTTCAACAGTATAAAAATTTAGTTGAAACTTCTGATAATTTTTTACAGAGGCATATGAGAAACAGTGTTAGTTAATATTTTAAGAAAGAACAAGAAGAAAATTATGTTGTTTTTCATTTCATTTCATGTATTTTCTAACAGTGAAAGTTATTAATTTGATTGTAGGTTAAAAATGTGTTGGATTAGAGCCATATTGGCCATATTCATTCTAAAGTCAGTGCTTATAATAATTTTGTGTGAATTTGAAATATATTTAAATTTGAAATACTGATTGATCCTCACATTTAATACTATTGCTACTTTGTTGTGTGTTTTTGATGATCCTCACATTTAATACTATCGCTGCTTTGTTGTGTTGTGTTTTTTTTTTTTTTTTTAAAGACAGAGTCCTTGCTCCATTGTCCAGGCTGAAGCGCAGTGGTGCAATCATAGCTCACTGTAGTCTTGAACTCCTGAGGTCAAGGGATTTTCCCTCCTCAGCCTTCTGAGTAGTTGGGACTGTAGGCCTGTGCCACCCACCAGGTGCTATTACCACTTCCTCCTTTCCCAGTATGTTGCCTAGGCTGGGCTTGAACTCCCTGCTTCAAGTGATCCTCCTGCCTTGGCCTCCCAAAGTGTGAGGATTGCATGTGTGAGCCACCATGCCTGCCCTATTGCTGTTTTTATGTCAAGAAATTGAAAACAAAATCAAGTGATAGAAATATTACTATTTAGGAAAGGGGTAAATGTAACTATCTCAGTAGTAAATTTTGTTTTTGGCTATTAAGTATAACATTGAAGAATTAGCAGAATAAATATGAAATCAAAACTTAGAAGCATTTTGAGATACTTTTGGTATTGTGTTGCAAAATATCTCAAAGTGAAAACAATACTGAAATCACTAAAAAGAAAAGACTAATGTATAACAGGTTTTTAAAAAATATTCAGCTCAAAAGGTCATTCTTGGTTCTGAGATTATATTTATCCTGAAATAATACTAAATCAAAACTATAAGCTAGTCAGTTAAGTCAGGGAACAAAATTGAGCCTAACATACTTCTGTTTTTGCTCATAGAATGACCTTTGAAACCTCTCTGAGCTCTACTGTTTTTTTAACTTTTTCCCATCTGTGTACTGAGAAAAATGTATTACTGAGTCACAAGGCCTATATATTCCCACTTCCTCATTTCCCAGAATTTATGGGAAATTGGATCTAATAGTTCTACAGTAGAAAGCAAGAAGACAGAAAGGGAAGAGAGCGCTTTTCCGATAGTTATAGGCACTGACAGCCTATGACAATATTTGAGTCTGGTTTGTGTGTAGTTTATTCCAAATGTGTGTTCCTGAAAAAAAATCATACAAAGGAGTGTGAGTGAGCCCAGGTAAATGACATGTATGCAGCAGCCCCAGAGAGAGTGTACAGATGTGTGTTTGGGTGGAGCACAGTGGTGTATCTAAGAAATGTTCAACAACTCAGTGGGTGAATGTAGTTGGCAGCTGAGCCATTGAGAATCAATTTGTATAAGTATCGGGAATGTGTAGATGCAAATGACATATCAAGTATTGAGATGTAGTGACCAAACAGAAAACTTAACCTGGAAATTATTTTGTATATATTATTTAGTGAAAATATTTTTAAGGAAGGAAGAAAGGAGTACATACGTAGTACCTAATAATACAGGCTATAAAATTACAAAAGAGTTTTTTAAGCTTGGTTTTAGTATGGTCCTTAAGCTAATTCCAATACTTAGAATTTTTCACTACCCTTTTTAGAAATTTACTAATTTTACATTTAAATGTATATTTAAATACAAATATAAATTAATTTCAATAACATCTAGAAACTAATAATTATATTTATTTTCCTCCTCTAATTCATATAGCACAAACCTCATTTTTTCTATATATTTCTCCTTCAAAATATTATTTTCCTCCATATTTTCACAGTTATATTATATTTTGAGTATATAATTTTTAATTGATTTGTTATAAACTTGCTTGTACTAATACATTTCTCCAAGACTACTTACACATTTTAAGGGCATCAAAACCACCTGTCATTGGCAGGTTGTGATAAGCATTTCTTTCAAGAGAATACCTAACACTTTCTCCATCAATCTTTTCCACTTTCATGGTACCAAATTTTATATAACAGAAGTCACTGCTTGTTACTGAAACTTGAACCAGGTACTCAAAGACACCAAAACATAAAGCTATTGCCCACCACCATAAAGCCCACCAACCATCTTCTCACTTTATTCTATTTCATTTTTTAGTAATTTATTTATATTAGTCGATTAACACTGAAATCTCTTCATATTTTGTCCTTGCTACACTGAGCTGAGACAACATGTTTTGATTTCTCAATGTCATCAATAGTATTAGGTAAATTCTAGAAGGTAAAAACGATATTACAGAATTATATACATAAACTATTGGGACATGATTAGTTGTCAGAATATCACATTGATATCTTAGTTTATAAAATCTCTAAGAATTAGGTATGTCCCAGTGAGAACTATATTACAATTGAGTTGAAAATTCTGACCCATAGTTAGTCTAGTCTACTTTTTTTAGGTCTTTGCTCTCTGTTTCCCAGGTCTCCTACTTGTTGTTACTAACTTTCTGGAAAAATTCAGCAGACAACCAAAATTTATCATGGGATATTTAAACATCCTGTTATATACGATACTTAGAACAACAGCTCTGTAAAATAGCTTCAATCTCATAGCCTGACCAAAGCAGAAAAAGAACAAAATCTCTTATAACACAACCTTAGAAAAGCCTTAACTAGGTCCTTATTCCAGCAACTCAAATGTCCTATTTAAGACAATCACGTTTCAGAAGAGCTTAATATACAATATCTTCTATTTTATTATCCACGAAATACCCCACATGTATTTTATTTTCTGTGGGAAGAGCTATATACAAAGAAGAATAATGAAAAATGTAGCCAATTTATACTTGAGTTAGAATCTATTGTGATATAAATTAATCACACATGGGTATCTCATAATATGAAAAATACAACTGTAAAAATATATACATCATTATAGTGCAACGGAAAACTCTTTACTTTTAAAGAAGCCTTTGAAAACAGGTTAACAAGCAATTTAACAACTAATTGTTAGAAAACTGACCTTGACTTGCAAACTTCAACTCTTTGGCATCTGTGACGGTGGTCCTTTTGTCAGACCCTTTTTTCTCTATTCGTCGATGGCTTCGTCTTTTCTTAGACTCTCCCCAAAGATTGGATCCTCCATGCATGCTTGGTATATTCAAAATAGCAATTCCTTCCAGAGAGATGTTTATTAAATCTATCTGTACTCCATCACACTGATCGGTAAAAAGAAAGAACCAGAAACAGAATATTTTATCTTTATTTCCCTGATTTCTTCTTTTTCATTTCCTCATCTTTTAATAAGTGTGTTGAAATCCATAATGTTGTCATTTCCAAAAAAGCCTTTCGAGAACACTTAACCCTTACCCTGAGTCAATATAAAAGATAAAACAGACCCTAACATTTACCAGTTATCTCTAGTAGTCCTTAAAAATGATCAAATTAAATCACCAGTATATCTTTGTTTGTAGAAAACCTTTGGGAGAGACTTGTTAATATCTGCATATATATTTAACCAGCTGCAAATTTCCAATGTGTTACAAAAAGGTTAATTCTGGAAACTATGGTCAAATTTTAGGAAGAAATTGTGATGATTGCCCCTATTTAGAACACACTGCAAGATACTATTGGGGGAAAGTACAGAAACAGAATTGATGCCTCATGGTCTCACACCTTTGGGGCAGAGAAAGAAGTAGCTTAAAAGACTTTTGTTTAAAAAAAAAAAAGTAAAATTCAAAATAGCGATTCTAAGAGACTTCAATCACACTGAATTTACCAAGGATGGTTTCTTGGACTAGATGAAGTCCTAAGGAGATGTCAAAGGCCAGGAGAGGCACAGTTGTCCAAATGAATACGGAGGGCCGGCCAGATTGAGTGAGGGAAATAGGAGTAGCAGTTAAAAGACCTTCAATCCAGCATGATTTTATAGCTGCTGCAAAAATGGTTAAAAAAAAAACAAGGTTAATCAGCCCAATTTTTCTTATTTTCCTCGTGACAAAACACCCTGGTGATTATGAAAAATATAAAATTCACTAACAAACAATGTTTTGTTATATTCAGAGTGGTCACTTCTTAGTTTTTTGAATTTTCCATTCATTTCCACTAATGGACATATGTGGACAGTGACAAGATTCTGTATTTTTAAAATTACTATTTATTTATTCATTTGCCTTGACTTCTCTAAAATGCTAGTTATTATTATACATTCTAGAAATTATTATCCCATTTTCAATTATAAGTGAATATGAAAAGAGATATAAGCACTTTGTTTTTTAAAGAATTTTGTGAGGGATATGCATTTCCTAAATTGAAATATATTTACAGTGGCGTTGTTTCATTTGCCATGTCTTAGTACAGAAAAAATTATTGACACTAACTTCATCATTTCTCATGGCAGTCATGATTTTTGAACTCAGAAGACACAGTGTTCCATGAAAATGATGAAAAACAAACAAAACAAAACAAAAAAAAGCCCTCTCTTTTTCCACATTCGCCTCATGATACTGAAGCTAGGATTGCATCTTGTTCACCGAAAAATAAAAACTGTGAAATAAAGAAACACATCTTGAGACTACTTGGCAGGGGTAGAAACAAATTCTAGAGAAAGTGCCAAGTTTTCATTTAATTTGTTTCGATGAGGGCGAAACCAAGATCTGGATGATGCTTTTTTTTTTTTTTTTTTCCAGAAAGCAGTGCTTTTTTCCTCCTTTTCTTGTACTAAATTAAGATGATTTCTTTTTACTAAAGAATTCTGGTCATGTGTATACTCACTTACCGCTATATATTCTAGATAAACAGATATTAATTTCATAATTAAAAGTAATCTTGTGTAAATACCCTGCAGGCCTCAATGAATCAAACACATACTGTGTGTCAGGCCTCCCACTGTCTTCAAGTGGAATGTACTGGCTGGATAATTAGATAGTACATATTTTTTAACCTTATTTGCATGCATATTATATCTTTTGCACACTGACAAGCAGCAGTAACAACAAAAGTCAGATTACCACAGGGAATTCCCACAAAGAAGTCTTCATTCCTTATAATTTGCAGCCTAAATTAAAATAATTTGATCTTTGACAAGGATGAAATGTCAAGCAGAAGGGGGTCCTCTACAAGCCACGGCCTGTGGCTTCTGAAATCTGCCTAATTTATGTCAGTCACTTCTTAATACATATTTAAGTATTACACGAAAAAGATGATAAATATGCAATCTGACACCTTTGGTATTTCCCTGCTGTTAATTTATAAAGGTCTGGCTTCCCCCAAACTGACTAAAATCATTTAAATAACAGAAGAATCATGAAATAAGCTGGAGTCGGGGCCTGGCTTCCATTTTCACTCAATATTGAACACAGCAGGTAGTACACTAAGACAATTATTTGACTAGGCCTTAGAACCCCACTGTGACAAGTTACTTTCAGAATTAGTGAAGGAGGATTCCTTTGTTCATCTGCAGAAAAGGAGAGCATGTTGCAAAGAGGCTTCTTTTTTTAAAAAGAAGAATCGAACCAGCTGAGTTACATGTGACAATTGAAAAACATGAGTGTATGCTGTTATTCATGTTTTCACTCTTCAGAGTCTTGTCATGTGTAGTTTTAGGGAAACAGAGTAAGTAGCTCTCTGAGAAGTGAAAAAAAAATTCTCAAAGAGTAGCAAAGAACAAGGACTGATGAAGAACATTGATGTTCCTTTGAGAGCAGGACAATGTACTTAAATAAATTGCTATTTATTAATGATTTGTTTCCACTTATTCTTGACCTCAGGCTACCTTCCTCTGTTTGCTTTAACGTTATGTTCATTAGTCTGGAACATTTCAGTGCTGGTTCTGATGGAGACCAGTAATTGTAGCACACCAGTTGAGTGCATGAAAGTAAAAGCTGAGGTGAAGCCTATGAAATATAAACAAGTTATAGTACTGTGTCAGATAATATTTTCATTCCCTTTGAGATTTATGACTTTTAAAAAGGTAGCTACAGAGGAAAAGAATATAAAAGCTTAAAAGCTAACAGCCTCAGTTAGTCAATAAATCCTGAATATTTTTATTAGGTAGAAAAAAGGTCGTTAACATATAGTACTATGGGAGCTATTTATAGAGTGCAAGGCTGTGATGCCATTGTCCACTCTTATCAGTTTTAAAATAGAAGATCTGATTCCAGAGACAAATTTAATTAAAAGAAAAGAAGACGGTTTCAATTTTTCTGCCAATGTGTTTTAATCTTCATAAACAAATGAGTCCTGTGTCACACTGTACAGAGGTGTTAAAAACAAGCTTTATATGTGACTTTAGTGTTTCAGATCCACTTAACATGTCAGTTGATAGGACTATTCAAAACATGTGAAGAACTTTGGAGAGCTCTAAGTGTGGATGGTAAATGTGATGAGATACAATTAATGATAAACTAATTTTTTCCATAATAGGTCTGATTCTATGTCTATATCAGATAAAAATTATTTCTATTTTTACTCGATGAAACCTAAAACATTACTTTATAGGTAATTTCAGTATTAGGACACATGGGGCAGAGACTATGCTTGGGAATTCTGGCTATTGCCTTTAAGAACTCTGTTTTCCAGGTTACTGAGCAATGAGAATATTGTCTTTTGAATCCTGCTAATTTATTTTGTGTTTTTGATGCTACTCATGCCATTTATTAATTCTTGAGATCACTTAGGTTTCTAGGGGTATTTAATCATTACAATAAATCAGTACTTTGGGATGGAAATTCTTGGCTTTAAAATGTACCATCTTTCCCAGTATCCCTGTCAACCAAAAGACTGAAATAACTATAGAATTGGCTTTCTTATTCTCTTATTAACTTTGCCTGGTACTCTGAGCAAACTAAACATTCATGAACTCTGTATCTTCAATTCCAAATGCTGACCTGAATTTCTCAGGCACAAATTTCACCCCTCCAAATACTTTAATATAAACATTGGTTTTAAAATATTTTCTTGTAAGTTTAAAGAATTTATTTTTATCTTTTGTAATAAAGTTAGAAGATAAATGAATATCTTTAAAAAATTCTACTTCGTGTATCATTAAATCTTTACATGTATGTGTAAATACATATATTTTTCAATCAATTTGCTCATTAGATTTAAACATTGTGGCAGCAACATAATTCTTATTTCTCTTAAATTACTGAAGAAAATATTTATTTCTGCAATGGAGATATAATAGTATCATAAGGTTTTGATGAAGACTAAATCAAATAATATATGTGCATTGTTTAGCATCACCTGTGAGACAGTTAATAATAGGTAAATCTTAACTACTATTCAATGATATTCATATCAACCCAAATACTTGCCCTCTTTGGAAGGAGCCCACTATGTGAAAGAGAAATATTAAATAAAAAGACACACAAAAGATAGTTTGATTTTGAAAAAGCTGCCAATAAAACATGTATCTATTGCTGGAGGTTCTGTTTTTACTGAAGTAGTTTATTTTGTTATATATTTTTCGAACAATAGTAGGTATAATTTTAGGACAAATAGGAAGCAACAACAAACAGAATCAAATTTTCGAATTGCTGTTTTTGTTATATTTAATTATAAAATAACCTTGAGGGTAGAAAGGCATATTCTGCTAATATGATAGACAGGATTCATTAAAAAGTGAGCAGAGAAGCAGATTTTGCCTAGCTATCCATACACACACACACAGCAAGATATGCAAAAATACAAGGGGGCATGCACACAGTGCTGGCTGTGATTTATAAATATTATTGTAATAGCACCCAAAATAAGCCAGGGATGCAGAGCTAGAAGGCCAGGCTGAGAGAGTAAGTAGAAACAGCACTCCAAGAAACATAACTTAGTTCTAGTGGCCCAGATTTCTTGGAGAACATTCTAAATAGTTTTTCTGTAAGATCTCAAGCTCTGTGGATCAAAACCACTTAATTTTATCATTATTTAGCACATTACAAATCACCGTTTTCAAATGTATTTTCATTCAAAATCTTTTGCTGTAAACACAACACTTTTCTTAAAGATTTTTTTTGTACTTCGTGACACATAGAATCTTATTCTATAGATCAACAGCTTTTAAATATGTGCTCAAGGGTAGGATAAAGTAAAAAGAGGTGCAGGAGGATTCAGGATCTCCACCTACATTCAACCAAAGCCATACTTCTAATTTTTCTAAAACTTTTCAGCTTCTGCTGCAAATTGTATTTGAGCATAATTTTTGAGGATAAGAAATATTCAAAATCTAGTATATAAAGCAGTTTTTTAAAAAAATAATGATTCTAAGAGTAAAGGGGTATGTTTATGTTTTATTGAATATATATGCACATAAATATGTATATGTATATAACAATACATATGACACATATATAACTATATATACTATATATTTAACTATATATGTAGTTATATATGTCATAAATTATTATATATAACAATATATAACTAAATATATAACGAAATGTAGTTATATGTCATATATTATTATATATAATAATATATAACTAAATATATAACTGTAGTACATAGTTATTATATAGATATACATGTATATAGTTATATATGTGTTATATATATCATTTTTATATACAGTTATATGTGTGCATATATCATACATATACACAGATATATCATCCTAAATAGTGATAACAGAAAGTCCACGTTGAACCCAAATCCTTCACCTCTGTAATTATGTTCCTTTAAAGGTTAGGATCTGATCCCGTTATGAAGGGTTTTTTCCCATTCCATGACCATCAATTCTAATAATTATATCTACCGATCATGATGAGATAAAAGTGCTAAAAGGTTACACTGAGAGTAGTATCATTTTTTGATATTATTAATAACAGCAAATTAGAAATTTAGGATAATGAAGAACCTAGCCAGGCCATTGTGTGGTCCATAACTACTTCTGTTTACCAAACTTATTACCTGAATATAAGGAACTAATGATTTAGGTATCAGTAGCAAATTTTTGCATTTATTTTTAAAATGAAAAGTGTTGAAGCCAATGTTTCTTAATTCATATCAACTAGTCATTAAATGTTCATGTTTCATAATTCTGTTCCTCTGGTTTTGTCTTTATCATTTGTCAAAATACAACTTTTCTTTTTTCTTTAACCCCTAAAAATCTCTCAATATAACGAAGTCATTTTCTTTTATAATATTTCTCCAAAATTTTGAGTCCTACAGTGTCTTTTTTTTTATAGACCTATTTGCTCCAAGTCTTTTTAAAATGTGTCTTTTCTTGCTATCTTTGCTCTCTTTCTTGGCATTTCCACTTTCTATAAATGTAATGGGGAAATGGCAACCTTGGGAACTGAGAAAACCTAGTTAATGAATGGGAATGGAATGGAAAAGTATACTTTTTAACCTTTATTCATAAAAGTAAGTACAATTTTAGCAAAGTGTGTTTTAAAGGTTACAAGATATTGAGACCCGAAAATAATATTTTTTATGTATTCTGCAATTTTTTCTTTCCAACTACTTTTATCTTACCTTTCTATCTGCACTATGCCCAGTCACGACTGCATCGATTTCCAAAGTTGTGTTCTACTTCTCATTCTTTTATACTATAATAAAACAACCCATATCTACACTTAACTTTAGTATGTCAGATAGTGCTGTATTCCAAATGAGTGAAAGGAATGACAATTTAAAATCCTGAGTAAGTCTCTGTGGATTGCTAATATATATTTCATTCCATGGGCTCCAATGCAAATATACTAACAACAAAGCTCAAGCCATTTCATTGTATTACAAAAGAGAATTCATTTTTTTCTTACTTCTATTTCTACAGATTCATGTAGCTTCTTGCAGGTGGCTGAGAAAGTTTCAGATGTGCCAAACTCAAAATACCAAAATTTGTTCTTCATTCTGAAAAAGAAAAGGAAGAAGCACCTTAGGGAATTATCAATAACAGAGGGATCTTTTAAAAAATGGTCTAACTCTGTCTTGTGTTATAATAGAAAAGATCTGAGGACATGTGACATCTAAAATGTAATAGATGGTCATACAATTTTCAAAGCTTAAATGTTGGTGCCAAACTGTATGATGGCCTTGAGGGGATCATAAGAATGTGTTGATCTAGCAGACTCAAGTACACCTTTAATTTTTTGTGGGTTCATCACATTTTAAAAAACGGTTTTAATGCTCATGATTCTTAGCTTGTTCTTAGGCAACAAGTGAAGAATGTACAATGGTGGGAAATTATAATACAGCATAAAGTTTTTTAGTTCTTTCAAGAATTAATTAATAATATAGAATAAAATAACTAAGAAAGTAATAACAATATTATATCAATAAAAGTTGCAAAGAAATATAATTAAAATAATTTCAGTATTTAATCTTAAAGTAAAAGACTCGAAATTTATTTTCTTCTATGACTTGATATTTTTGGCTTTTTGTACCAAGTAATTAAATTTATTATCACTTAATGTAATTTTACAAAGGTCAAATAGATTTTTATATTATCTAGTATTGGATTTGAAATTTTATTCTTATGAAAAAAATGCAGTATTTGATTATACATAATTCTAATAGTGATCATGCCCTCAATTAGAAGACAATACATGTAAGTGACAGACATTTTCACACATAGAAATGAAACAAAGAAGTTTTTGTTATGGTATTTGAGTATGTCTCTTATATCAAATTATTCTGTTTGACATAAATATTGATATCTGCTTCTTACATTAGAATGTAAAACATTTTGACAATTAAAAAGACATTTGGCAAGGACCTTACTACTTAATTCAAGCCTATTATTGGTTTGGAAAATGACATTAAACCTAATAGAGTGCTTATTATTATGCTATGTTAAACCCAATAGAGTGCTTATTATTATGCAGAGTTCTCTGATATAAAATTATAAAATACGAAGTAATGTTATATTATCTATCTAAACATAGTCAATAATGTTTAGGCTCTCACAAGGTTTTATTTGCTTACAAAATTCACAATCCCTTCATGAATCAGTCATATTCAGGCCAGTAATCTGAAGGTCAGTATAAGTTTCATAGGATTCTAGCACCATGAATCTTCATTCTTTTCCAGAGAATATTTGACTTAGTTTATGGCCTGATTTCATATATGTGAGCAGATATAAACAGATGATAGCTAGTGAGATAGGTTGGAAGTAAACATTTAATGACAAGATCTGTGGGTCTGTATCTACATATGTGTCTATATTAAATTAATGTAAATGTCTATTTTATAGAATGGATATGCTTTTATAAATTTACACACTGAAGTCATGTAAAATTAAAATATTTTACTATTGATATTTATCATTTTGATGAAAAACATATCATTCTATAGATGGAGAGAAAAATATTCGTTTATACAAAGAGGTCTGAAGACATTCTTAATGAATATTTTATGACTATTGGAATAGTCTTTCTATATTCAGCAACTTTCTAATAACATTTTTGTGTTATTCTTTTCTCCAGACCTTCCAGGATTCATTCATTCATTCAACAAAAGTTTAATGAGAACACTCACTGTGTTAAGTACTATAGATACAAATATAAATGCAATTACCATTGTCCCCAAGGAGCTCAGAATGTTATAAACTTATGGGCATATTAGTTTGTTAAGGGAGGCAGGAAGGTAATGGAGGGAGTATGCCTGGACATGTGAGGCCCACTGGGATCTTGGTTATTATGGCCCTTATCTGCCAGGACTGAGTCTCTTCCCTACACTGTCTCAAAACCACAATTAGATATCACCTCTTTTTTGTTAGGATGGCTATTTTCAAAAACACCTCAGATAACAAGTACTGGCAAGGGTGTGGACAAAAGGGAACATTTGTATACTGTTAGTGAGAAAATAAATTTGTACAGCCGTTATGGAAAACGGTACTAAGTTTCCTCAAAAAATTAAAAAATAGAACAACCATATGATCCAGCAATCTCTCTTCTGTATATATACCCAAAAGAAATGAAATCAATACCTCAAAGAGGTATTGTTGGACCTTATGCTAAGTGAAGGAAGCCAGAACAGAAAGACAAATCTTGCATGATCTCACTTACATGCATAATCAAAAAAAGTCAAATACATAGAAGCAAAGAGTACAACTGTGGTTATCGGGGTCAAGAATTGGGGGAAATAAGGAAATGTTGGTCAAAGGATGCAAACTTACAGTTATAAGATAAGTAAGTTTTTGAGACCTAATGTACAGTATGGTGGCTATCGTTAATAATAATGTGTGGTAGCAAGGGGGAAAATAATGTATTATATATTTGAAATTAACTAGAGTAGTAGATTATAAGTTTCTATGTGAAGTCATGGATATGTAGTTAGCTTCCTTGTGATAATTATTTCACAATATATGAAAACATAATGTTGTACATCTTGAATATATATATATATAATGTTCAAAAATTTGTAAATTATACTTTAGTAAAGCTGGAGAATAATAAACAGACATTATTTTGAGATAAATTTAGATTCACATGCAGTTGTAAAAAGTAACACAGAGGAGTCCAATGTGCCCATTACAGTTTCCCCCAGTGAAAATATCTTGCAAACTGTAGTACAACAGGACAACCACAATGCTGACATTGATACAGTCAAGGTGCAGAACATTCCCATCACCACAAGTTTCCCTCATGTTGCTCTTTTACAACCACATCCACTTCCACCTGCCCCCACTCCTTCCTTTCCTTTGACAACCACTAATCTGTTCTCTAGTTCTATAATTTTATTTCAAGAATGGATATAAATGGACTCATATAATAAGCAAATTTTGGCATTTGAATTTCTCACTTAGATTCATCCATGTTGTTTCAAGCATCAACAGTTTCTTCCTTTTATCACTGAGTAGTAGTACATGGTATGAATGCATCATAGCAAAGGACTAGTATTTAGAATATATAAAGAACTCCGATGATTCGGAAGTAAAAACAATCCAAACAATTTAATTAGAAAGCAAGAAAAGACATAAACAGACATTTCACCAAAATAGATATACAGATGGAAAAAAAAAAAAACGTGAAGATGCTCAACAACATTAGCTTTTAGAGAAATACAGTTAAAACCACAATGAGATATCACCCCACACTTAACAGAATGACTAAAATTAAAAAAAGTAAACAATATCTTGAATATATATAATTTTCATGTGTTTTGTACCTCAATAAAGCTGAACATAAAAACATTGGTCTATTATGAAAAATAATAAATTGAATTTCTAAATGAAATATGAGCCAAGTATTGTAGGAACATACTTCAATGATTCAACTAATTTTATCTCAAGAGTCCTGCAAGCTTTAGAATAAAAGGTAGCATGTGAATGAATAAGTAGTAGAAGGCAAGCAGAGAAGGAAGAAGAGACAAGTTCTGTGCACCTTTGGGAGTGCTGTATGATTTAACAGTAGGCTAAATACCGACTAACAAGTGTGGTAGGGTCTGTTTCAGAACATGTAAACCAAGTTAATGGTTTTAGACTTGATCTTATGATTAAGAAGAAGCTGACAGAAGTTTATTAGCAGAGGGGTGACATGGTGAACTTTGTTTTATGGGCAAACAAATCTGGCAGAAACATAAAAATGGGCTGGAGTGTTGAAATGCTGGTGTCATTAAGAAAACTGTAGTTATTGGGATAATTCATATAAAATATAATTGAAGGCCTAACCAAATGGCAACAGAAATGGAAAAGAGGGGCTCAATTCAAGAGCTATAAATGAGGTAGAATCGATAGGAACTGGTGATATTTGATTTTACTGATTTATGCCATACCTAGATTATCTCTGAATGCATAGACGAGAATACCAGAGTCTAAATCCAGCATAAAAAAGAGATATGGGTTTATATTTTGGCAGGTTCTGTGATCTAATGTACACTGTATTGTAGTTTGAAAATTCAAAAAATATATATATATAAGGTTTTGGCTTGTATAGAAATGATTATTCCCTGTATTTCCATTATGTCCATCAAAGTTCCTCACAGCGTAATTAGGATTATGTGTGTTTCTATCAGTTATCCAAGATATACTCACTTTAGCACACATATCACAAGAAACAGAAATTCTGAGAATTTACATTCAGCCCTTATTCACCATATTAGTTAGCATTACTGCTCATGTGCAAAAGCTACTTTAAATTCTCCATTATTACAACCATTTTATGTTCCACTTAGATAAATATATGGAGGTAATAAAATGCACATGGTATCAGATTCCACATGACAAATTAAAGGCTGTTAAATTTTATTTTTTTCAACCAAACTGGTTTTAGGTTGTAGAAATGCAAAAAAGCACATTTAAGCATTTATGCTATCTACTTTTATGGTTCACATTAGAAAATGATCCAAATAATTCAAACTCAAATTTGTCAGTGAAAACATAGCTTTGGACTTTAAGAATATGGTAACTCGACATTTAACCTATTGTGAAATGGTCACAGCAAAGTCAAATTTATCGTATTCCTGGACAGATTTTGTGACTCCAAGGAAAGTAACAAAGTTCTATAAACCTCACAAAAGTTATTCATATAATTATTATTTGAATTAACATAGTAAACCCTATGCCAATGAATGTAATTGTAAATCTACAAGTTTCTATTTAATGCTCAAAGTGCTTGGCTACCAGATAGTCAGGTAAAGATGAAGAAATTTGCTCCCATTTACCTGGCATTTTCATACTAACTGTAATTTTGCTTCTTTTACATATCCTGAGTAATGTGAACTATCAGAGACTTTGTTCAAGCAAAATCCTTCTTGTTGCTATGAAATTTAGTTAATAGTCAGTTCTCCAAGTTTTTAACTTTCAAATGGGTAATTTAATTTCCAGCAATATATTTTCCTGGAAGTTTTTCTTCCTGCCTTACATGTCTTTTATTTTGGCTTTCATTGGCTTAGTAACATTAATGCAGCAAACATAAAACAAAACAAACAAACGAAACTGTAAAGTACCAGTGCATTTTCCAAAAAGAATAAAAAGTAACCTAATTAGACGTGAAACTCATTTCTAACAAAGATGCAACATACAGAGGGAGATGAAATTATCTCATTTGTCTTACTGTGGAAGGCTCAAAAGTCATAAGCAACAAAAAAGTTTTAACTTAGTGAAATTACTCTGAGAGGTCATATTTTTATTTTACAGGTGCATTTGTTTTATTATTTTTCATGTATTTAGTGAGGATTTAGGTGGCACAGGAAGATAATTTATTATGTATAAAACAGAAAGACTTCCACTAGATACTGAACCCATTTTCAAGCATCGTTAACTAAGTGATTTGACCTATATTGTATGGATAACATGCTCAACAGAGGAGAAAGTAAATCTCTTTTGATCTTTGCTTTTCAAATAAAAACAAAATCATAATATTCTAAGTAGCTTAGTTAAAATGAAATTAAATATTTAATTACTAAGAATGTTTCAGAAATCCTATCTTTTTTATTAGTTGTTTTCACTTTTGTCCTGTTATTAAAATATTTTATGTGTCATTTCAAATCTGGTTTTAAAATAATTTTCTCGTGGAGAACATAGTTTTTTACTATGTTATTCAATAACTTTATTTTAATACTAAAACAGTCTCATAATTCTATGGCATACCCTTGAAGCATAGCAGGAATTTGGACTTGCTTAACTATGCTGGTTAATGGGAAAGGTTGACTTATAGTAATATTGCAGAGTAAGTGTTTAAAGTGGGTACATTTATGTCATAGAATCAATTCAGTTTTATTCACTTTTTCATTGCCAAGAAACATTACACTAAACATGGGTTATAGGGTTACTCATTTATTCCTAAATGTAGTGAGGTATTACTTTAAAAAATACACCACAAGTCATAATGGAAGGGCCCCGGTGGGACCTGATTCACCAGTGAATGAGCAGTGTCTGAAAGCTGCAGTTCAGGGAGGGAAAAGCACTCCCAGAATAGCTGCAGCAGACAGAATGTTGGCAGGGCACAGGGAGCCTGGTCGGCAAACAAGCCCTAGGTCATGCAGAGGGAAAGGGAGGATACATTCGTAGTTTGTTTTTCATCACTTCTTGAAGTCCCCTAGGAAATTAAATGTCATCTGTATGAACTATGGCCATAGGTATTTGTTAGGAACTAAGTCCTGGCCCAGTTGAATAAAATCAGCAATTTATTTTTTTTGATTGGCAACTATAAATTCACCAATAAAGAGTTATGAAAAAGGTTGCTCAAAGTATGTAATAGTGGCATGAATGGGAACTTTTACTCAAATTTGTAAAAATTATAGTATCAAATTTAAATATATAAAAAGTTATGTATTTGCTTGTAGAAACTTGAAACTACAATTTTATGGCAATTACTATTCAGATGAACACATTAGTGGTGGAAGTGACCCTAAATTCTACACATGTTATAGAAAGAACTCCATTTTATTTAAACCCCTAAACTCCAGCTTTTTTGTTCACAGAAATGTGTACTTTTTTTGGAGTAAGAGAATAATGTTGACAATATTATTTTATAAGGAAGAAACACAGCTATAATCACTGCAGTGGGGACATTTAATATTCACACAGAAGAAGGCAAACATTTTTTCATATTTCTAGACAACAGGTAGAGATATAAATTTATTCAAATGACAGATAAAAATGTTTGTATCTAATCCTCATTCATAAGATGTGCTTGTTAAGTCCCAGGGAGACAATGAAACAAGCTATAGAAACTTCAGACAGAATCATATGCTATTCCATCTTAGTTTGTAAAAGAAAAGATGGATATTCTAAAACTATAATTTTTAACCTGAATTACTTTTACAGGAGTAAAGAAACTTTTTTTATATGTAAGTGTAAGAAAAGGATGCACCCAAAGATCAAATATTTTAGTTTTTAATTATTTCAACAATTCCCTATGGAAAAAAAAGTGGTTATTTAAGTGTTTTGATGTATAAGAATTTTCTATCATAATACTAATTATTTCTTACCTGAATGTTCCCTAGTTCTCTATTTGTATTGTACATTAGAACTAATTAACAGAGCAAAAATGGAAGAAGTATGTAAGCAGTAGTGATCCCACATTGCAGAGTCATACCAAAAATGTACACAAAGTAAGTCCCTAAGAGCAGTGATAAATTCATAATTATTTGAAATGTAAAATGAAACCTGTAAAATGTTTAAACAATAACCAATCACGTTGAGAATTGAATACATTTCAATAATAATTAAATCTTTACTATTAGTGGCTCACATCTGTAATCCCAGCACTTTGGGAGGCAGAGGTAGGCAGATCACGAGGTCAGGAGTTTGAGACCAGCCTGACCAACATAGTGAAACCCAGTCTCTACTAAAAATACAAAAATTAGCCCAGCGTGGTGGCGCGTGCCTGTAATCCCAGCTACTTGGGAGGCTGAGGCAGGAGAATCGTCTGAACCCAGGAGGCGGAGGCTGCAGTGAGCTGAGATCGTGCCATTGCACTCCAGCCTGGGCAACAAGAGCAAAACTCTGTCTCAAAAACAAAAACAAACAAACAAATAAAAAAAAAAGTTTCATAATAATAAAAATGTCCCTAAGAAATCTGTCAGAAAGATTTAATGAAATGTATGATAGTAATAATTGCTGTTGTTACAGATCATAGCACTGTCTCAAATGAGCTTAGAAGTGATGCTTCCAACATTTCATGGGAAGTAGCAAAATCTAACTCAAGAAACCCTAGCTTTTTTCCCAAATGTCTCTCATTATATACAATAATGAATGCAGCATCACTTGAACCTTTTTTTCCTGAGCCATAAGGAAAATGTTATAGGCCAGAAAGGTCATCATTAGATGACACCTTTGTTCATATTTCTGTTGAAGTGCTTTTATTTCCCTCTTCCGAAATAAGTCAACTAAAAAAGACAATGTAACCTAGAGCTGACTAATGGAACCTGAGGGAAGTATACCGTGGGTATCTAGGAAAGATTTTTTTCTCTGATCAAGACACATACAAAGTAAAGGCTTTGCCCCTCTTTTCCTGTTTTTGCATATTGTCAAGGAAAAATAACTGGAGATGAAGCAGCCATCTTGCCCCTATGAAGGAAAAGACAAGGGAAACCCAGAGATGACCCAGATTCTGGACAGAGCCGAACTGGCTCATCAGCAACCTTGAAATAGTCTCTGAATTTTTACTCATGAGAGATACATAAATAGAATCATTATTTATTTTGCATATTCTGTCACTTGCAGCCAAAGCACACTCAAAACATAACTCATTATGTTTTATAAGAGAATTTTCACATATATTATTGAGATATTAGAAAACCTAAATGAAGTGATATATTTTTCATACAATACTATTTTTCTAAATGTGAAACTTGGTAGTGGCTGAAATAAAGGAGGTAAAGTAGAAATTTCTGTTCAGCATAATTCCTTGTTTTTATCTTGTGCCAAGCTATGCAAATATCACTGAATATGCTTTCCTCATCTGACTTGCTGTCCCCCTAAATTTTCTAAGAGTCATTTTCACACTTAGATGCGTGAAATAATTTTTTTAAAAAACATAAAACACTGCTTTTTTGGAGTGCTCCCAATTTGCATCTGATATTTTATCATTGTCAGTGAAGTCTGTATAGACCAGTGAGTGGTAAGTTGACACTTTTCATCTTCCCCCCATCCCACATCCAATAACTTACAAATAGAGTCACCTTGTGGTGTTTGAATTAATAAAATATACCTTGATGTCTGAGATTATCTGCAAAAATATTTAAGATATGGTATTTCTCTATAATATAAATAGGAACATGTACAGCCTAGTGAAAATTGATAGCAAAATGTAATAAGGTATGTGTTCTTGTATACACAAAAAGCTGTAGTTTATTTAATTGAATTATATTCATAAAGTGTCCAACAAACAAAAATTGTTTTCAATCAGTTTTAAAAAATAAGAGGGCACCACAAATGCAGATATTAGCATGTTTCCACTCCTGACTTTGGATATCAGTGGAGGTTAGCATAACCCTCTTTCTGGTAGAATAGAAATTCATTTATTCAACAATCTGAGCATTTACTATAGGTCCAGTACTGTGATGAGAATTGGAATTATGTTTATACAAGAAAAGAAGAGATCTCTGCGTAACACTTACTTTGTATTAGAAAAAATATATTAAATTAAATTATTTAATATAAATTGAGATCAAGTGCTATAAAGATACACGAGAAAATATGTGTGTATACAATAAAAGAAAATTGAGAGCCTTCCTTAAAAAGAAATTGGCCAGGCCTTCCAAAGGTTCTTTTGCTGAAATTCCATAGTTACCAAGCAATCTGGAAGTTAATTTGGCTTTCTATGGATTTTGATATAATTAATAGGATGTCTTAAATTATGGAATTGTGCATCTGAATCCCTGGAAAGGAATATCATCACCTCCCCTATATATTAAGTGGTATATAAATTTTATAGTAGATAAAGTTGAGCAAGTGAATAAGAGCCTGACCATTTCTGGGTGTCATGATTCAATTATGTTTCCCCATTTACCAAGATGAGAGTGAGACTCTGGACTATGGATGATCACATAATCAAGATAGTGCCCACTGGAAAACCCGAATAACCTTCCTAGGCAGCAGAAACAACTGGCTGGATTATACCAATTGACTCTGTTGAGCTAGACAGCAAATAGTAGAAGAATTGCTTGTTACCCCATCCCCTTTCTGCCATTAACCAGTTGGCTTTCTTGGCTCTCTCCCTCTCTCCCCCTCCCTCCCTCTCTCTCTTTCTCCACCACCCCCCATCCTATTTAGTGGTCTTTATTGAATGCATTAAGTCAATCAATTGTTTAAGCACAGGTGTGAGAATATAAGAATATAAAGTTCATTTCTTTCTCCTGCCTGATTGCCCTGGCCAGAACTTCCAACACTATGTTGAATAGGAGTGGTGAGAGAGGGCATCTCTGTCTTGTGCTGGTTTTCAAAGGGAATGCTTCCAGTTTTTGCTCATTCAGTAAGATATTGGCTGTGGATCTGTCATAAATTGCTCCTATTATTTTGAGATACGTTCCATCAATGCCTAGTTTATTGAGAGCTTTTAGCATGAAGGGCTGTTGAATTTTGTTAAAGGCCTTTTCTGCATCTGCTGAGATAATCATGTGGTTTTTGTTGTTGGTTCTGTTCATGCGATGGATTAAATTTATTGATTTGTGTATGTTGAACCAGCCTTGCATCCCAGGGATGAAGCCCACTCGATCATGGTGGATAAGCTTTTTGATGTGCTGCTGGATTTGGTTTGCCAGTATTTTATTGAGGATTTTTGCATTGATCTTCATCAGGGATATTGGTCTAAAATTCTCTTTTTTTGGTTGTGTCTCTGCCAGGCTTTGGTATCAGGATGGTGCTGGCCTCATAAAATGAGTTAGGGAAGATTCCCTCTTTCTCCGTTGATTGGAATAGTTTCAGAAGGAATGGTACCAGCTCCTCCTTGTACCTCTGGTAGAATTCGGCTGTGAATCCATCTGGTCCTGGACTTTTTTTGGTTGGCAGGCTATTAATTATTGCCTCAATTTCAAAGCCTGTTATTGGTCTATTCAAAGATTCCACTTCTTCCTGGTTTAGTCTTGGGAGGGTGTATGTGTCCAGGAATTTATCCATTTCTTCTAGATTTTCTAGTTTATTTGCATAGAGGTATTTATAGTATTCTCTGATGGTAGTTTGTATTTCTGTGGGATCAGTGGTGATATCCCCTTTATCATTTTTTATCGCATCTATTTGAGTCTTTCCTCTTTTCTTCTTTATTGGTCTTTCTAGTGGTCTATCAATTTTGTTGATCTTTTCAAAATCCAGTTCCTGGATTCATTTATTTTTTGAGGGGGTTTTGAGTCTCTATCTCCTTCAGTTCTGCTCTGATCTTAGTTATTTCTTGCCTTCTGTTAGCTTTTTAATTTGTTTGCGCTTGCTTCTCCAGTTCTTTTTTTTTTTTTTTTTGAGACGGAGTCTCACTCTATTGCCCAGGCTGGAGTGCAGTGGCCCGATCTCGGCTCACTGCAAGCTCCGCCTTCCAGGTTTACGCGATTCTCTTGCCTCAGCCTCCCGAGTAGCTGGGACTACAGGCACCTGCAACCACACCCAGCTAATTTTTTGTATCTTTAGTAGAGATGGGTTTCATTGTGTTAGCCAGGATGGCCTCGATCTCCTGACCTCGTGATCAGCCCACCTCAGCCTCCCAAAGTGCTGGGATTACAGGCATGAGCCACCGCGCCCAGCCTTGCTTCTCTAGTTCTTTTAATTATGATGTTAGGGTGTGGATTTTAGATCTTTCCTGCTTTCTCTTGTGGGAATGTAGTGCTATAAATTTCCATCTACACACTGCTTTAAATGTGTCCCAGAGATTCTGGCATGTTGTGTCTTTGTTCTTATTGGTTTCAAAGAACATCTTTATTTCTGCCTTCATTTTATTATTTACCCAGTAGCCATTCAGGAGCAGGTTGTTCAGTTTCCATGTAGTTGTGCAGTTTTGAGTGATTTTCTTAATTCTGAGTTCTAATTTGATTGCACTGTGGTCTGAAAGACAGTTTGTTGTTATTTCTGTTCTTTTACATTTGCTGAGGATTGCTTTACTTCCAACTATGTGGTCAATTTTGGAATAAGTGAGATATGGTGCTGAGAAGAATGTATATTCTCTTGATTTGGGGTGCAGAGTTATGTGGATGTCTATTAGGTCTGCTTGGTGCAGAACTGAGTTCATGTCCTGGACATCCTTGTTAACCTTCTGTCTCATTGATCTGTCTAATATTGACAGTGGGGTGTTAAAGTCTCCCATTATTATTGTAATGGAGTCTAAGTTCCTTTGTGGGTCTCTAAGGACTTGCTTTATGAATCTGGGTGCTCCTGTATTGGGTGCATATATATTTAGGATAGTTAGCTCTTCTTGTTGAATTGATCCCTTTACCACTATGTAATGGCCTTCTTTGTCTCTTTTGATCTTTGTTGGTTTCAAGTCTGTTTTATCAGAGACTAGGATTGCAACCCCTGCTTTATTTTGCTTTCCATTTGCTTGGTAGATCTTCCTCCGTCCCTTTATTTTGAGCCTATGTGTATCTTTGCATGTGAGATGGGTCTCCTGAATACAGCATACCAATTGGTCTTGACTCTTTATCCGATTTTCCAGTCTGTGTCTTTTAATTGGGGCATTTAACCCATTTACATTTAAGGTTAATATAGTTATGTGTGAATTTGATCCTGTCATTATGATGTTAGCTGCTTATTTTGCCCGTTAGTTGATGCAGTTTCTTCATAGCATTGATGGTCTTTATAATTTGGCATGATTTTGCAGTGGCTGGTACCAGTTGTTCCTTTCTGTGTTTAGTGCTTCCTTCAGGAACTCTTGTAGGGCAGGCTTGGTGGTGACAAAATCTCTCAGCATTTGCTTGTGTGTAAAGGATTTTATTTCTCCTTCACTTATGAAGCTTAGTTTGGCTGGATATGAAATTCTGAGTTGAAAATTCTTTTCTTTAAGAATATTGAATATTGGCCCCCACTCTGGCTTGTAGAGTTTCTTCAGAGAGATCTGCTGTTAGTCCAATGGGCTTCCCTTTGTGGGTAACCTGACCTTTCTCTCTGGCTGCCCTTCACATTTTTTCCTTCATTTCAACCTTGGTGAATCTGACAATTATGTGTCTTGGGGTTGCTTTTCACGAGGAGTAGAGAAACTAGCAAACTGCCTTGCTAGTTTGGGGAACTTCTCCTGGATAATATCCTGAAGAATGTTTTCCAACTTGGTTTCATTCTCCCTGTCACTTTCAGGTACGCCAGTCAAATGTAGATTTGGTCTTTTCACATAGTCCCATATTTCTTGGAGGCTTAGTTCATATCTTTTTACTCTTTTTTTGTCTAAACTTCCTGCTTTATTTCATTAATTTGATCTTCAATCACTGATACCCTTTCTTCCACTTGATTGAGTCAGCTATTGAAGCTTGTGCATGGCTCACATAGTTCTCGTGCCATGTTTTTCAGCTCCATCAGGTCATTTAAAGTCTTCTCTACATTGCTTATTCTAGTTAGCCATATTCAACAAGGAAAATAAGAAGTCAGATTGTCCCTGTTTGCAGATGACATGATGGTATATTTAGAAAACCCCATCGTCTCAGCCCAAAATCTTCTTAAGCTGATAAGCAACTTCAGCAAAGTCTCAGGATACAAAATCAATGCACAAAAATCACAAGCATTCCTATACATCAATAACAGACAAACAGAGCCAAATCAGGAGTGAACTCCCATTGACAATTGCTACAAAGAGAATAAAATGCCTAGGAATCCAACTTACAAGGGATGGGAAGGACCTCTTCAAGGAGAACTACAAACCACTGTTCAATGAAGTAAAAGAGGATACAAACAAATGGAAGAACATTCCATGCTCATAGATAAGAAGAATCGTGAAAATGACCATACTGCCCAAGGTAATTTATAGATTCAATGCCATCCCCATCCAGCTACCAATGACTTTCTTCACAGAATTGGAAAAAAACTACCTTAAAGTTCATATGGGACCAAAAAAGAGCCTGCCTTGCAAAGACAATCCTAAGCAAAAAGAACAAAGCTGGAAGCATCATGCTACCTGACTTCAAACTATACTACAAGGCTACAGTAACCAAAACAGCATGGTACTGGTACCAAAACAGATATATATATGTGTATATAGAACAATGGAACAGAACAGAGGCCTCAGAAATAACGCCACACATCTACAACCAACTGATCTTTGACAAACCTGACAAAAACAAGCAAAGGTGAAAGGATTCCCTATTTAATAAATGGTGCTGGGAAAACTGGCTAGCCATATGTAGAAAGCTGAAATTGGATCCCTTCCTTACACCTTATACAAAAATTAATTCAAGATGGATTAAAGACTTAAATGTTAGACCTGAAACCATAAAAACCCTAGAAGAAAACCTAGGCAATACCATTCTGGACATAGGCATGGGCAAGGACTTCATGACTAAACCACCAAAGCAATGGCAACAAAAGCCAAAATTGAAAGTGGGATCTAATTAAACTAAAGAGCTTCTGCACAGCAAAAGAAACTACCATCAGAGTGAACAGGCAACCTACAGAATGGGAGAAAAGTTTTGCAATCTACCCATCTGACAAAGGGCTAATATTCAGAATCTACAAAGAACTTAAACAAATTTTCAAGAAAAAAAGCAAACGACCTCATCAAAAAGTGGGCAAAGGATATGAACAGACACTTCTAAAAAGAAGAAATTTATACAGCCAACAGACACACGAAAAAATGCTCATCATCACTGGTCATTAGAGAAATGCAAATCAAAACCATAATGAGATAGCATCTCACACCGTTAGAATAGTGATCATTAAAAAGTCAGGAAACAACAGATGCTGGAGAGGATGTGGAGAAATAGGAATGCTTTTACACTGTTGGTGAGAGTGTAAACTAGTTCAACCATTGTGGAAGACAGTGTGGTGATTCCTCAAGGATCTAGAACTAGAAATACCATTTGATGCAGCGATCCCATTACTGGATATATACCCAAAGGATTATAAATCATGCTACTATAAAGACACATGCACACATATGTTTATTGTGGCACTATTCACAATAGCAAAGACTTGGAATCAACCCAAATGTCCTTCAATGATAGACTGGATTAAGAAAATGTGGCACATATACACCATGGAATACTATACAGCCATAAAAAGGATGAGTTCATGTCCTTTGCAGGGTCATGGATGAAGCTGGAAACCACCATTCTCAGCAAACTATCACAAGGACAGAAAACCAAACACCACATGTTCTCACTCACAGGTGGGAATTGAACAATGAGAACACTTGGACACAGGGAGGAACACATCACACACTGGGGCCTGTCGTGGGGTTGGGGGCTAGGGGAGAGATAGCTTTAGGAGAAATACTGAATGTAAATGATGAGTTAATGGGTGCAGCAAGCTAACATGGCACATGTATACCTATGTAATACGTTGTGCACATATACCCTAGAACTTAAAGTATATATATATATATAAAGAATATTATATATATATACTTTATATATATAAAGAATATTATATATATATACTTTATATATATAAAGAATATTATATATATATACTTTATATATATATAAAGAATATTATATATATATACTTTATATATATATAAAGAATATAAAGTTCATTTGTTTTAATAGAGTTCAACAGATATTTAAGGAGCACCTACTAAGTTTCAGGGAAGTTAATTTAATGTAGGTGTTTCAGTATACTTCAAAGACAGCTCAGATTTCCCATCCTGAATCATGGGCAACTTTTTACAACTCGAATAGACATTAATTGGTAACTTTGGGCATCTAAGAAATATCTGAAGGGGATATCAGATTATTAAACTAGATAACCTTGTTTAATAATATTTGCTTGGCATATTCAAATATGAATCACACCCCAAATCACTAGGCAAAGCAATCTCAAAATGCAACATAGGGAGTTCAACACGTGAGAAAAAAGCAGTATACATATATTTTGGAAAAACACATTTACTTTCATCACTGAAAGGCCAGTTAATACTTTTCAATTGTCTTCAGTGGTACAGAAGAATTTTAAATCAGTAATTATGTAACATTAGAACATATTACATATGTTTTTCCTAACCAATTTTTAGATGCTATATTTTGTAAAACTTGCAAAAATCGAGAAAAAATTACACCTCTCTAGCTCCTTCACACATTATTTCCCTTACCTATATTCTGTGAAGACTACTACAACTTCACAACTTAAAAAAAATACTTCTAATCAAACTTGTTTCTATTCTCTGAAAATTAGTTAAGCGTTTTTTACCTTTTGTTTTTCTTCACACATCAGCAGTCTTTTTCCAATTCTGTAACAAGAAGCATAACTTTGCATTTTGAAAATGCCAATCACCTTAAAACTTCTCTCATGCTAGAAACAGAAAAAACAGAACAGTTCTCCTTTTTCTAATGCTATGGAAGAGTGGTTTTATATACACATTAATTATCTTGTATAAAAATGATAAGAAATAAGAATCAGACTACTTGAATTATATTGAAAATATTGATATTTTTAATCAAATTGAATAATTCTATAGTCTAACACATAAATCAGTAAATCCATTATTATTTAGATTGCATTTTTTGTCATTGGTTTACATCTTGAGGGACTCACATAACTCCCTGAAATATCATGATCTGTTTTTGTTGCCAGTCATGATGCTATAATTTATATAAAATATTCAAGCTGACTTGTACATAAACTAATTGACAGATGTAGGAATTGTCATTTGGGGATTAATCATTTTGCCAGTACATTCAAGTACATGTTAGGTAATTCTAAGATGTACGTAAAGGAAACATCCCCTCTCTTTTTCTCTCCAATATTATCTACTGTTTTATTTTTAAAATGTGCCTACCCTTATACCATTTTCTCCTATTTAAAATTATGTCCATATAAACAGATAATAAATGGAGAAGAATTCCAACTGGGAATATTTTTATAAGATAAAACTTGTTTCAATTTGCATTACCATCAACAAATAGCCCAATCACCCTTTTTTCCTATATTAAAATACTAGCAACATGTAGCATTCATTTACCAGATTTAAATTTTAAAAAGACCTGTATTTTTACATGAGTCGGAACAAAGTGAGACTCTTGTCCAGAGAAATAGTACTGCAGTCTGAATCTAGATACAGCATTGCAATCAGATTCTGAATATTATTGGATATTTACGGTCACTCATTTAGGTTAGTGACTCATTTAGATACGCTTTCTATACTGAACAGATTACAGAGATTAGGGAAAATATATTACTGTCATTTTGTACCAATCAATAAGAAAGCAAAATCTCCTGGAGGCTCCTTTTAGTGGGTGATCAAACGTTCATAAAATAAATCATAAAGACTATTCTTACTTATAAGTTTTAGTGTCCCTACATTTTGGCAGTTGATTATCAAGAATTCATTGAACAACATATGTGAGCAGGACCTCTATTTCTTATTTAGCCATTTCTCTAAAAATTTGGAATTTAATCATTTGAGACAGATGAGAACAAATAACAAATTCCCAATGAACATAAAAGGGAAGACCACAGAAAATAATTCCTATTATTTTTGCTCATTAATTAATTCATTCAACAAGTATTTAATGAATACCTGTTATGCATGAAGCACTATTCTAGTTGCCAGAAATTTATCAATGATTGAAGTATATAGTTTCTGCCCTCATATTGCTTATAATTTTTATTTATCTAAATGTGAGATTAGATTGCTTATATAACTTAGAATTAATATGCCACTCTCTCCACCTCTTCTCATTCTTAGAGTGTATATATAATAAAAACCCAAAACAAAATGCAACAAAACATAGAACAGTTAATCTAGTCAATTTCTGGACTAAGTTTTATAATTAAATGACAATTACATTCATATTATTATATTATTTTGTATTGTACTACATGCATATTAATGTATTACAATGTACTGTTTAATACAGTGGTAGACTGTTTAATGGGCACGAGTTCTTCCCATTCCTGTAAGCTTCCTTCTATGCAGTGAGACTGTGCTGCTGCTTCTCCCTTCTAGACATGAATCTCTTTCTAGGCCCTCTTGAATCAGGACCAACCTTGTGACTTATTTTGACTCATAGAACATTACGGAAGTGATGCATGAGCTCTGGATCCTAGGCTTCGTGGGGTTCATAAATGCCACCTTACCCCTCTTGGAGCATTGTCATGAGACCTCCGTGTTAATAAGCCCAGGATGGAAAACCACTAGGAGAGGGAGACACAGTATCCTGGCTGGGCTTCGCCTCCAGCTCATCCACCAGATTACTATCGTTAAAAAACTGCCAGGCTAATTGACAGAAATATGAGAAACAGTAACTTATTGCTGATTAAAGCCACTAAGTGTTAGTCTGGTGTGCTAAGAACAAATAGATAAAAGACACAGAAACGTATATACCAGACACTGTGCTAAATACAACATATGCAAAATTCAGCAAAAGCTTTCATAATCTTTGCCTATAGTCTCTATCATACTGTATAGCAGAAAAGACACAAACTCTTCAAGTATTCACACAAATATTGTGAAATTGCTATGGTAGCAAATAAAAGAAAGAAAAGTAAAAATATTTTATGAGAGGCTGTGATTCCTAGAGGGAAGCACATTTCTGGTACAGGTGACTTTAAGTGCAAAGTCCCTGTCAGAGAAAGGAGCAGATACCAGAAACCAATAGAAAGAAGGCAGTTGAGCCTGCGATAGAGGGTTAGCTCATGAAGAGATAAGATTGTGCTAGTGGGTTACGGCCAGGTATTTAGCTGTGTAGCATATTTGATATATGGAGGATACAGTTAGTAGCAGCTCTTATATTAAAAAAAGGAAAAGAAAATTTGGGTTTCTTTGTGTATGTGCATTTTATCTTTTTGAGCAATTATTTGCTACAAGAGCATTCAGGAAATAGAAGCAAAACATGCTCCAAAATATCAGCAGAGGCAGTGCTTAAATTTCATTATTAAGGCTTCTTTCATATGTACACTCTTAGAGTGGAAACTAAGTAACCTAAATAAATCTAATAATGAAAATGAATTAGAGAGAAATGAGCTTTGGTAATTGTGATTGTCTTTCAATTGAACAATTAGACTTTAACATAGAAGAAAAGAAATATGATAGGACAATTAAACACTGCATATAACCAGGCAAATCAACAAGTTTCTATAGTACAGGTCAGCTCTGTACTGTGTGGCCACCGACTTTATTGACTCAGAATAATACAAAGAATACCCAAAATTTTGAAAGTGATGAAATTTTTCTGACACTACTATTATTCTCATAAATGTGCCAAGTGAAAAAATAACAATTATTTCCAATAAAAAAAACAATTAGTGCATAGTTCTGTTAAAAACAAGATTTGCTTTCCTCTAAGCTCCAAAAATATAGACATAGCAATTAACAACCCTGAAACTCCCTTCCTTTGCCTGCAAGACTCATAATAAAATTATTGCCCAGAAGTGCTGGCAAGTGACCAAAATGAGGAGGCATTTTTGGGGATTACTGGTTTAAACAATAACTCCTTCAAACAGGGCAAGCAAAGGAAAAAAAAAAAGAAGGAAGGAAGGAAGGAATGAAGGAAGGGAGGGAAAAGAAGAGAAAATCTGTATTCTTTTTGTTACATTCAGTCGTCACAATAGAGTAATTTTCTCTCATCATCCATAAATCTATCATCTTGCTAATACTTAGGTAAAATCATTTTCATTGTAGCACATAATATATATTAATAAGCTACTAGACTTTTTCTAATATTCTACTTTCCTTTCCACTTTAGATTTAACAATCATATAATAATCACTGTTCTGCTTGCGAATGAATCATATGCAATAGTAAGGAAATAGCTAAGAGGGAGATGCCGCCCATGAGAGATTTAATCATAGGAAATGGCTGACTTTTTATTTCCAATAACCATCTGCACTCATGGTAAATCAGGTGCTAATGAAGCTCAGGCCCAGACTGCACAGGAGCATAAATCTCAAGAACCAAAAGTCGTGGAGCAACAGACCTCAGAAAAACAGAATTTTCTAAGGAAATGCACCAAAATTATCATATAGAAGGTCACCATCTGCAAACGTGTCACATAAGTGAATATATTTGGTAGGCCTAATACCACGTTATGACACTGGCTGTAAACATCAAATCTCTACTTTTCTTTTGAAACTTACCACTTTCAAATATTATGATCACTTATGGTTTTTTACGTCCTCCTAGATAGTCAACATCTTGGGGGTAGGGGCTCTTCATTCCAGTTTAATTTTTATCACCTCCATAGTGGTTTGTCCTTATCAGTACTTGATATTTGGAGAATGAATAATGAGAATAAATTTATTAATTGTGGAATCCTACTTTTAGGTCAGAAAAGTTTTGCAGAATTTTTTTCTCCAGTGGAGGAGGAAGCCAAGTCAATGCAGTAGAATTTGTACCAGAATTTGTCTTCTGAGAGTCAATAAATGTACCCATATCTTCTAAGAGTTTTTGCCTCTCAGTAATTATAATCCTTAACTTCACGTCTTGCTCACTCATTGTTGGAGTGATACATGTAAAAGAATCAGAACAAAGTTAGAAGGAGAAGGGACAGCCCAGAACCGACAGTATAAATTCAAATCCTGTCACAAAATGATGCAAGTCTAAGGACTTGACAAAATAATTTCCTTTTTCTATATGCTAGTATAATACATAGATCATATCTACCTTGTAATTATTAATCATTATATTTTTAGCCACTGGCAAATAATATCAAAGCAAAGACCTGGTAAAGAAGAGGTATGATATCTCTATTAACTCTTGAACCAACCTAAGTTCTATACCATCCCACACTTCACTTAGCCTCATTATTCTCTACTTGTTTCCATGAATGCAGAAATCTTAGTCAAGTGTTAATAAGCCTTTTATTTTCATTTGTTTTCTGTAAAAAAATATAATTAGCACAAAAAAGAAATCTGGTTGCTAGAGCCAATTAGTCTGTAAATAGCTTTATAAATTGTATTAGGTAAATATTAATACTTAGAGCAGCAGTTTTTAATTTTCTGTGGATCACAGATACTTGAAGAATTTGATGACAGGTGTGAACCATCTGCCCTGATATAAACACATGATATATATGTGCAGAATTATGGCTAAAATTTCAGGAGTTTTACAGTCTCGAAATCTATTAATAGTGCCCAGGACTGTGTAAATCCAGGTCAGAATTTCTGACTATAGTTGTATTTGCAAACTGAGAAATTAACAAAGATCTTAGGTGGAATTCATCATACATAACAGACTTTAGATGTAGACTGTTTTTTATTTCTTATCCAAAAAGTTAATCAATACCAGAATTTATCATGCTAGATTACAATTTTAAACTGTGTTTTCATATATCCACATGAAATCCACATAAAACAAAATAATGAATCTTTTCATTTAAAACTAAGAAGACAGACAAATTTTACCATTCAGTGTATATTTCTGGACATGATATATAGAGTTGTATTCAGGTAATGTTATGCAGTACTAATAAGCATTCACAAAATTAGAGTTGCTTACATCTGATGAGTGGGTTTTAACCCTCAGAAGCTAGTTAATGCACACTCCTGCCCCAGGCAAATTGACATTGCTGTATCCCGAATGTGTTGGCATTTGACCTATGGGAAGCTAACTTGCTGTTACTGAGAGGAATATCTGTATGCACATCCTACAACACATTATTTTCACATTTACTGCTTTCTTCTCTTTCATTTATCTTAATACATGACAAAAAAAATTGACAAATCTTTGTTTCGTAATGCAAATTATTGCACCTGAAGCCAAATCCAATCTATTCTCAATTCAACACATAAGATGAACTGAGAAGGGATTTTATGGCATCTAATATTATAATTAGGCATATTTTTAAAGAAAAATTAATATTAAATATAGATGCTAGTAAAAGCTAAGTATCAGATTTGAACTTCAATTTTCTTCAAAGATTTTCTCTGCAAAGCAACATATGTTCCTAATTATATACTTTATTGTGTCAAAATTGTAGAAAATTAATTAATAACAAAATATGAAGAAACCTATAACTTGCGTTATAGCCTGTAGTGTAAGGACAATGGTCTCCAGTTTACATGGCTCAACTTACGATTTTCATAGTTTACAATGGTGTGAAAGCAGTGCACATTCAACAAACACTACACTGCAGGTTTTGAATTTTGATCCTTTCCCAGGCTAGAGACATGTGGTGCAATACTCTCTTGTGATGCCGAGAAGTAGCAGTGAACCTCAGCTCCCAGCCACGCTATCTGGAGAGTAAACAAATGATAGTCTATAGTGTACTGTGTTTCCAGATAATTTTGCCCAACTGTAGGCTAATGTAAGTGTTCTGAGCACGTTTAAGGTAGGCTAGGTGATATGGTTTGGGTGTCCTCACCCAAATCTCATCTTGAATGGTAGCTCCCATAATTCCCATGTGTCGTGGGAGGGATCCAGTGACAGGTAATAGAATCATGAGGGTGGGTTTTTTCCCATGCTGTTCTGTTAATGAATAAGTCTCATGAGATCTGATGGTTTCATAAAGGGGAGTTCCCCTGCACACACTCTTGCCTGATGCCTGTAAGATGTTCCTTTGCTCTTCCTTCACTTTCCGCCATGGTCGTGAGGCCTCCCCAGCCACATGGAACTGTGAGTCCATTAAACCTCTTTCCTTTGTAAATTACCCAGTCTCAGGTATGTCTTTATTAGCAGTATGAGAATAGACTAACACACTAGGCTAAGCTATGATGCTCATATGATGTTAGGTATATTGTGTTAGTCTGTTTTCACACTGCTCTTAAGAAATACCCAAGACTGGGTAATTTATAAAGGAAAGAGGTTTAATGGACTCACAGTTCCACAGGGCTTGGAAGAAACTTATAATCATGGTGGAAAGGTGAAGGGGAAGCAAGCACCTTTGTCACTGGTGGCAGGAGAGACAGAACAGGTGAAACTGCCAAACACTGTTAAACCTTCAAATCTCGTGAGGACTCACTATCACGAGAACAGCATGAGAGAAACCACCAGCATGATCCATTCACTGCCCACCAGGTTCCTACTTGATACGTGGGGAATATGGGGATTACAATTTGAGGTGAGATTTGGGTGGGGACAGAGAGCAAAACCATATCATATATTAAATGCATTTTTGACTTGATATTTTCTTTTTTTAATTTTTATTTTTAAATAGAATTCATTTTTTTGGGAGCAGTTCTAGGTTCACAGCAAAATTGTGCAGAACATATACAGAGTTCCCATATACTCCCTACCCCCACATATGCACAGTCCCCCCACCATCAAAACCTTATACCAGAGTGGTACGTTTATTATAATTGATGGACCTACACTGACACATAATTATCACCCCAAATCCAGAGTTTTCATTAGAGTTCACTCTTGGTGTTATACATTCTGTGGGTTTTGATAACTGTATAATGACAGGTATTCACCTTTATAGTATCATACAGAATAATTTCACTGCTTTAAAAATCCTCTGTGCTCCAACAACTCATCCAGATTTTTTTAGGGTTATTTTATGAATCAAATGAGATATAGGTAAAGTATTTAGCACAAGGCCTGGCACACAGAAAGTGCCCACTAACAATAGCCAACATTAGCATTAATCATCAGCTTGAGTTGACTGGTGAGGGCTAAAAGTAAATGGTTGCAACAGAAATAAAGAAACAGATGCAAACAGTATTTTCTCTGTGTGTGTGTGTGTGTGTGTGTGTGTGTATGAAAAAGGTAGTGTATGTAAATACACACACAGATATAAAGAAAAAGAGGTAACACAGAAAACACTAGGACAAAGTTACTGAATACATGTGGGAGAGAGAGAAGAAAAGCTAAGTGCAAAGAATCAAGCCTTGTATGTTAGCTTTTACTCAATGAGATGCAGCCCAAATGTGATTAGATATGCAAGATAATTTATTAGGGAAAACGCTTGTGAGGGAAAAGTAGGTAGGCACAGGAAGAGCCTGGGAGAGCCCTCAGACCATCATGCAGATCCGATTTCTGTGAAAGAGAAAGAGAAAGAGAAAGAAGTTCTGGACAGTGGTGCTGTGTTTTGTTGTTGTTTTTGTTTTTCAAGTTCTGGGATACATGTGCAGAAGGTGCAGGTTTGTTACATAGGTATACATGTGCCATGGTGGTTTGCTGCATTCATCAACCCCCCCATCTACATTTGGTATTTCTCCTAATGCTATCCCTCCCCTAGCACCCCACCCCCCTGACAGACCCTGGTGTGTGATGTTTCCCTCCCTGTGTCCATGTATTCTCATTGTTCAACTCCCAATTATGAGTGAGAACATGCGGTGTTTGATTTTCTGTTCCTGTGTTAGTTTGCTGAGAATGATGGTTTCCAGCTTCATCCATGTCCCTGCAAAGGACATGAACTCATCCTTTTTCATGGCTGCATAGTATTCCATGGTGTATATGGGCCATATTTTCTTTATCCAGTCTATCATTGATGGGCATTTGGGTTGGTTTCAAGTCTTTGCTATTGTGAACAGTGCTGCAATAAACATATGTGTGCATGTGTGTTTATAGTAGAATGATTTATAATCCTTTGAGTATATACCTAGTAGTGGGATTACTCAGTCAAATGGTATTTCTGGTTCTAGATCCTTGAGGAATCGCCACACTGTCTTCCACAATGGTTGAACTAATTTACACTCCCACCAATATTGTAAAAGTGTTCCTATTTCTCTTCATCCTCTCCAGCATCTGTTGCTTCCTGACTATTTAATGATCGCCATTCTAACTGGCATGAGATGGTATCTCATTGTGGTTTTGATTTGCATTTCTCTAATGACCAGTGATGATTATCTTTTTTCATATGTTTGTTGGCCACATAAATGTCTTCTTTTGAGAAGTGTCTGTTCATATCCTTCATCCACTTTTTGATGTGGTTGTTTGTTTTTTTCTAGTAAATTCGTTTAAGTTCCTTGCAGATTCTGGATATTAGCCATTTGTCAGATGGATAGACTGCAGAAATTTTATCCCATTCTGTAAAATTATGTAAATACACACATATCTATCTGAAAAGAACTATCTGATGATAGTTTCTTTTGCTGTGCAGAAGCTCTTTCATTTCATTAGATCACATTTGTCAATTTTGGCTTCTGTTGCCATTGCTTTTGGTGTTTTAGTCATGAAGGCTTTATCCATGCCTATGTTCTGAATGGCATTGCCTAGGTTTTCTTCTAGCATTTTTACGGTTTTAGGTCTTATGTTTAAGTCCTTAATCCATCTTGAGTTAATTTTTGTATAAGGTGTAAGGAAGAGGTCCAGTTTCAGTTTTCTGCATATGACTAGCCAGCTTTCCCAACACCATATATTAAATAGGGAATCCTTTCCCCATTCCTTGTTTTTGTCAGGTTTGTCAAAGATCAGATGGTTATAGATGTGTGGCATTATTTCTGAGGCCTCTGTTGTTTTCCATTGGTCTATAAATGCTGTTTTGGTTACTGTAGCCTTATGGTATCGTTTGAAGTCAGGTAGTGTGATGGCTCCATCTTTGTTCTTTTTGCTTAGAATTGTCTTGGCTATAGGGGCTCTTTTTGGTTCCATATGAAATTTAAAGTAGTTTTTTCTAATTCTGTGAAGAAAGTCAGTGGTAGCTTGATGGAGATAACATTGAATCTATAAATTACTTTGAGCAGTATGGCCATTTTCATGATATTGATTCTTCCTATCCATGAGCATGGAATGTTTTTCCGTTTGTTTCTGTCTTCTCTTATTTTCTTGAGCAGTAGTTTGTAATTCTCCTTGAAGAGGTCCTTCACTTCCCTTGTAAGTGATTTTTAAAACATAATTTCAACTTTTATTTTAGATTCAGGGAGGGCATGTGGATGTTTGTTACATGGGTATATTGCATGAAGCTGAAGTTTGAGATAAAAATGATCCTGTCACCCAGATAGTGAGCATAGTACTCAATAGTTTTTCAACTCTTGTCTCTGATCTTCTCTCCATGTTCTAGTAGTCTCCAATGTCTATTGTTGCCATGTTTGTCCATGGGTACCCAATGTTTAGCTCATACTTATAAGTGAGAACATGTGGTATTTGGTTTTCTGTTCCTGAGTTAATTTAGTTAGGATAATGACCTCCAGCTACATATATATTGCTGCAAATGACATGATTTCATTCTTTTTATCACTGCATAGTATTCCTTGGCATATATATATATATATAAAACACATTTTCTTGATCCAATCCGCCACAGATGGGCACCTAGGTTGATTCCATGTCTTGGCTAGTGTGAATAGTGCTACAACGAATATATGAGCGCAGGTGTCTTTTTGGTAGAATCACTTATTTTCTTTTGGATATATACCCAGTAATGAGATTGCTGGGTTGAATGGTATTCTGTTTTAAGTTCTTTGAGAAATCTCCAAGCTGCTTTCCACAGTGGATGAACTAATTTACATTCCCACCAGCAGTGTATAAGCAAGCATTCCCTTTTCTCTGCAGCCTCACCAGCATCTATTGCTTTTTGACTTTTTAATTATAGCCATTCTGATTGGTGTGAAATAGTATCTCACTGTGGTTTTGATTTGCATTTCTCTGATGATTAGTGATGTTGAGTATTTTTCCATGTTTGTTGGCAGCTTATATGTTTTCTTTCGAGAAGTCTTTGTTCATGACTTTTGCTTGTTAAATTGTTTTATTTTTTACTTGTTAAATTGTTTTGGTTCCTTATATATTCAAAATATTAGACCTTTGTCAGATGTATACTTTGTAAATCTTTTCTCCCATCCTGTAGGTTGTCCATTTATTCCCATCCTGTAGGTTGCTAATTTCTTTTGCTAGGCAGAAGCTCTTTAGTTTAATTAGGTCCCACTTGATAATTTTTGCTTTTGTTGCCATCACGTTTGAGGACTGAGTCATAAATTCTTTCCCAAGGCTGATGTTTCCTAGATTTTCTTCTAGGATTCTTATGGTTTGAAATTTTACATTGACATTACTTAGCAATGAGGGAGAGCACAATTCCAGCACCTACTGCTGAGGTATTTTCCACAGTTCTGGCTGTGGAGGCTCCTACTTCACTCCAGAGCAGGCACGCCAATCTCTGGCATGAGACTAAAATGCCTCCATGGCCATGCTGCCGGGTCTCCAAAGAATGACTCACTTTGTATGCACCTGGATTAAAAATGGCATCCTGCTCTTGGTCCCAAGTATGGGAAAATGTCTGCAGCTTTTCCAAGTGTCTTTCTCTTTCAGCACCTCCAAGCCTCTCTCCAAGGCAGTTCCAGTGCTCAGGAGAAACAAAATGCTCTTCCTCGGTCTAGGTTGCTCAGATCTTCAGTGGAAATGTGAGTCACAGAGGGAGACTCTCTGTCCCTCTCACCTACCTGGGCTTCAGTCACATTTATCAGCCAGATGCTACCACGGGAGCTGTTTGCCAACAACCCCGGGAACTGGGGTGTCCTTCATGGTTCTGGTTGACTCCTTTTCTCCTTCTTGAATTAAAGCTCACATAGTTGATCTTTATATACTATCCTGCTACTTCCAAGTGGCTGAGGCACGCTACCTCTAATCTGCCATCTTGGGAGTGGGTAGCGGGGGAACTATATTTTTAATTTATAGTGGGTTTATGGTGAACTTAACCTCATCATAAGTTGAGGAGCACATGTACATCACTTGTGACAACAAGTAGCTGACAAGTGAAAGAAACACATGGCAAAGTACCACCTTGATAAATATCTTTATGTCCTTTGACTTGGCTGCTACTTGCTTTTTGATATCTTTATCATTATGAGAGATGTGTATAACAGAAAGAATTACAGATGATGATTTCTTAAAGCAATTAGTAGTTACTAAACATAAATTATATTTATATTTATTAATCTATACTCTTATCTACTCACCTTGTTTTAGGGGCTCATATACTTTCTTGGAAAACTATATAGAAATAGTATGAATGGCTATTTTTTCAAACATTTTAGCTCTAGAAGGATTTATTCAAGTTTATCCATTGAATCTGCCCATCCATATCTGTTTTACTTCTTTAGTCCTACTAATTATCCAATTTATTATTACCTTGATTATTGAATCAATGCAATCTGACAAATATTTCCACTTTCCCCTTCTGGGAGCAAGGTGGGAGTATATCTCCTGGCCATTTTATGGAGGGGATAAGGCCACAAGTCTACGTTTGATCAATAAGGTGTTAGGAAACATGATGTGGGTAATTTCAAGTCTGGAATATTTAATTGCCCACATGAGATTCACTGGAATTCTCTTTCCTTCTTGCACATTGAATGACAAAATTCGAGTTAACGGCCACTGTGTCATCTTGGACCCTTGAATAAATACAGAAACAGAGCTCTGCAACCCCTGCAAAGAATTTGGAACATAATAGAGAATAATTCTTTGTGGATTTAAGTCATTGTTATTTTGGGGCTGTTTGTTACCTTGGTGTAACGCTTCCTAACATGTTTAAAACATGCACTAATGTGTCTTTTCAAATACAGTTGTTCCACTTCCAAATTATTCTTCAGAAAAGAACCACGTTTTTGTTTGTTTCTATTTGTGAAACAGTAACTGTTATATTGAATAAAAATGACAGAAAGATGCCATCATAAAGTAAATAAAATTTTAAAATTTGTCTTACATTTATTCCGTAGAGTGAGTTCTTTGCCAAAAATAAAATCTGAGTTCAGTAATTAAAATGCTAGTCTCATCAAAGCTCTGAATCTAATTTAAAGTTGAGGTTACTTCCCTGCCTTAGCTATTGGCTGATGCAAGAATAAAGCCCATGAAAAAGAAAGGGAAGGGACAACTTCTTCACTCATTTCTCACCTAGGACTTCTTTTCTCCTGCTCTATCTTCGCTATCCATATTCTCTGACTCCTCCAATTTAGAACAAGCAGTAGAAGAGGTAAGGAGAGAAGGGATAGTTCTTCCTTGAGTGGTACCATGGTAGATGACTCCCACTAGTATTTTCTACTTTTTCCATATTTTAAAATTCATTTTCTGACGGGCCCGTTCTTTCATTTTTTCATTTTTCTGAGATTTCTCCCTATCCTTTACACCCAACCAGTCCCCTGACATAGTCAAGTGCATGTTTTGAGTTTATCCTTATCCCCTGGGCATCTGCCAATTTAATCCTCATTTCCTCTGCTGAGGTCCCCTTGCCCTTCCTGAAAGATCTAAGACAGTCACAAAGCAGCTCATGTTCTCCTCTTCTCTTCTCCTCTTCCAATCTCTCTCTCTAGCCCACATGCTGAATTTCACCCTGGCAAACTCAGGTCCACAACACTTCCCGAACTGCAATCCGCTACTCTACTATCAAGAGCTCCCCAAACTTTACTTGCTCATATGTGACATACTTGATGACCTACAAAGCAGTGGATACTAAGACCTCCAAGCGAGACATTAAACCTCCTCTTTTGACTTTGGGTTAGGAGGGGTTACCCCACTGGGAGCGATGAAGTGGACCTGACAGCATATCACCCTCCAGAGACACCTCTTAAAAACCTTTCCCTTCTCCCCATGGGCGCTCTTCCATACTTTTGGTTTGATAGAGTGCTTTAACAGTCCTCAAACTGGTTCTGCATTAGCATCTCTCTTTGCAATATACTTCAGCTGAAATTTCCATTAGACTCATTTGCAAACAGAAATCAAGTCTTGCCAACTCCACCTGTCTCCTATACCCTCACCACCAGCCCCCGCACACATTCTGATAAAAAGCCTTCAGAGACTTCATTTGAATTTAGGATTAAAATCTAATTAAATCCTACATGATCTAAATTCTGCCTGTCTTAACAACCCTTTGGTATGATAATAAGAGCTAGTCGCATGAGTCTTCTATTTCTCTTATGAAAGAACTCTCTTGCCGTAGAGCAGGGTTTCTCAATCTCAATACTATTTACATTGATTGGGCAGATACCTCTTTGTTATGAGGCACCGTCCTGTGCATTGTAGGATGTTTAGCAGTATCCCTGGCCTCTATCAACTATATGTGATTACTACCCGCAACCTTGTCGTGACAATCAAAAATGCCTCCAGATATTGCCGAATGTCTCCTGAGGAGGGCACAGATTGTCCGTCTGTTGCCTTAGAAACTTCATATGTGATATTCCCTCTGTCTCAAAGTCTATCTTGCTCATTCTCTACCTAAAAAATTCCTACTCATCTTTATCCCTGAGTGAGTTCCCAAAACTAAGTCAGTTCTTCTGGTGATAAAGCATCTCAACATTACTTTTCCTTTGTAGCTACACAGGTGGTTTACAACCCTCCCTCTCTCCACCTCCCACAGAGATACTTTTGGAGCATTGGTTTATGGCATATGCCACATACCCAGGCCACTACAACAGGATGAGGCCTTTATAATGCAACTGAAGGCTGAGGAAACACCCAGACCTCATTGGAGAACCTTCCAGGCAGTGTAACAGTCTTAATTTTCTCTTTTCTCTTTTAGATATGTCATTGGCTGAATCAAAAGCCTTTGCTGATGTTTCTTTTGTGAGTAGAATGCATGAAACTGAGTGAGAGATAATAATAAGAGCTAACATGTATTGAACATGTACTATGTGCTTTACATAAAATAACACATTCAGTCCTCACGATGAATTAGCACTAGCTAGCTTCATCTGACAAAAGACAAAATCACAATTCAGAAAGAATAAAGTATTCATTTCAGATCAGGTATTGGCTTTGTAGATCTGCCTTTATTCTTCATAACTGCTGTTCCCTCTGCTGGGAAGTTTCTTCCCCCAATTAACCACATGCCTTTCCTCCTCACCTTCCAGGTCTCTCTTCAAATGTCACCTTCTCAGGTAGGATTTCTTGAGTGCTCTATTTAAAGTTATAAATAGATGCCTCACGCTGGCATTTCCTGCTTTGCTTTCTTCCATAGCACTTCCTGCCATCTGAAATGCTGCTGTTTTACTTTGATTGCCTCTCTCCTCTGAAAGACTGGAAGTTCTTCGAGGGCAATGATTTTCTTGCAAGGCTAAATCCTCAGTACCTGAAACATGCTTCACACTTGGTGAGTTCACCATAAACACTTGTTGAATAAATGATGAGTAAATTTCAATCCTCAGCATGAAGGTCTTAGTATTTGAACTAGGCATATAGTCTTGGGGTGAAATGTTGGTTCAAACTTGTTTTAAGAATGCTTTCATTTTAGTTTTCTAGAAACAAGAATACTGACCGTGCAAATTGTATACAGGTAATCCAGGGTACATACAGATAATCCGGGGTAAAAGAGACTAGAAGTGACTCTCTCCTGCCTCCATAGTTAATTTCTAGAGAGGAGGGCCCTGAGGCAGAAAGCAGGTAGACAACCAGCTTGCACTTGTGTTGGCGGCCTGTCAGCCAGAGTTGAGTTTGACCTGGCCCGGAGTACCCACAGCAGCTAGGGCCAAAATCAGACTGGGCCAAGATAATTTTTCATGGTGCACCAAGATCATCTGCTGTGATAATCTACCCTGGTAACATTTTATATTTCTCAAAACTCGCCTTAATTTATATAAGTAACCTAAATCCATCACGCTGTTTTTAAAATACATTTTCTATCCTTCTCGTCTGAAAAATTATAGAAACAGATGTATACTCTCATCATAAAAATAACCTTACATCAGATGAAAATTTTACCAGGTCATGCCCCCAAAATTAACAAAGTTACTAACTATGCAATTTTTCATTTTATATTAAATCATAGGAATAATTTTCCTATCTCCCTAAGCCCATTAAAAGTCCAGTACTTTATAGCAGAGATGACATTGAATGATTCACAAATTAATGAAACCATTGTTACAGTGCTTTAAATTTTAGGAACTAGAATTATAAACCTTATAAAACCATGACTCCCCCCAGCCCCTTCAGCAGCACATGTGTTGCCTGTTTGAATACTAAACATGTGAGAAGCCATTTTATGAACACTTTGTGCTAAATAACTTTTCTAGGTGAATAAGGGTGCCTAGATATTTCCACAGAGGCAGATTAGTGACATTCAAATTGTAATCTTGTTCCTCGAAGCAGAAGTAAGCTTTCCATAAAGGACCGAACTTGAAAGGGAAATTTTGCTGACAGTGAGAGTTTGAGTTTCAGTCCCTAAAGCCAGGGGCAAGTTTTTCAAGAGACCCATAGTGTAAGGCCACATTGTGGACTATGTAACTTCAGCTAATTTCTTGGAAATGTGAGTATAATTGTCTCTGCATTTTACATGTTTAAGTGATATGATGTGACAGCATCTGGGTTATAGGATGGGGGGTTCTGAACCATGAGAACCCCTAAATTTGAGACCGTTTTGTGTCAGGATATTCTGAGTTGTGTCTCAAGTGATTTTATCCTCTGACCCATAGTGCAGAATTGTTTCCTGATTAGGCTGTTTCAAAGCTAAAAGGGACAAAAATAGGGCTGAGCAGCCAGCCAGCCAAATGTACCTTTTATAAATCTATCTCTAAACTTGTAGAGAACTCTAACAATGGTTTCATTAATTTAACAATCACTCAATGTCATATCTATTATAATGTACTAAGCTCTTAAGAGAGAAAGAAAAAAGAAAATTGTTTTATTCCCGTGATTTAATTTAAAATGAAAAATTGCATTGATGGTAGTCTTGTTAAACTTTTTTGATTTGCTTTATGATTTAAAGTATGGACATTCTTTTCTTGAGGGCCATGCTTCTGTCTTCTATTTTAAAACTTCTAAATAATCATTCTTATCTTCTAGGACAGGTATGAAAACACTTGATAAGTGATTTTAATAAAAACATATACTGTGTACTTGTAACTTGGTAACAAACGCAGCCAAAAAGGTTGCATATTGAAACAGTGTATATCGAAACCATATACCTAGCTTGGCCCCCAAAATGCCTGTGGGAACAATGACTGATCCCCATTGCTCACCATGTAGCTTACTTTGGCTAGATCACTTTCCTGGGTCCCTGGGATCTTCCTGGGATTCTTGCCAAATCCAGTTTCCAGTTCCCAGGGTAGGTTATACTCCTTTTGCACAGTTCTTCACAGCCATGGTTTGGGATTGTCCCACCAAAGACTCTTTGTGGACAATATAATACTTTCCCTTTCTCAGAGAGCTCCTTTGATAATGTCCTAAAACTTCTGTCTTTCTATTCCACAAAGGAATTTTCCTAGGTTCAGAATTTTCTGGATCTGCTAGCCTACTAAAATCCCCCTGTGATTCTGGAGTATAGTAGAAACATCAGAGTTACTTAGTCAGACATTCTTGAAATAGATTAGACTTTACCAGGGGTGACTGAGCCAAAATTGTTACATTTCGTAACCACGAAAATGAAAGACTTCCACTGAAAGCAGGACATATTGGAAGACAAATGCATTTGATTCTAGGCTCATGGGGTCCCTTTTTTCTGCTACTAATTTTGAAGTTGACCTCTTTATGAACATTGATTCTCTTCTGAGATCCAGTCATTTCAAGGGGAAGAGAAGATGATATTCTAATCCATTTGCCCACACAAACAAGTCAAAAAGCACAATAATATTAATTTCTTGGTTTTGAATATTCATTTCTTAGTTTGAAAAGTGTATCATGATTATGTAAGATGCTAACTTTAGGGAAAAGTAGATAAAATGGATTCAGTTTATCATGTAACATCTTCGTAAACTTTCTGTAAATCTAAAGTTATTCCAAAATAAAAAAATTTATTTAAAAAATTTGTGGATGATAGAAGGGGACCCCAGTGATTCAAAAAGTCACTTAAATCCCAGAGAATGATACAACCAATATTTGTAGAGGATAGAAAATGATCCAACACCTCTCTTAGATACATTGATAATTAATTTGCATTAGAGACTGACATCAAATGCCTCAACCTATATATGTTTCGTGTAAAACACTCAGAATTAGAAGGAGGTCTGCAGCAGGACATATACTGAAAACTTAAAATTCAAAATGTGCAGAAAGTCCCTTATTTTAAATCAACAGTGTACTTAAAAATATTTACCTACTCATTTTCTTCAGGCTTCCTTTATACTAGATGATTATGCAAATAGAATTTAAAAGGGAAAAAACAATCTATGTTTTTGATCTTGTCCATTATAAATATTTACGCATTTTGGTGAAGCAGGAAAGTGGTTGTTAGCAAAACTGATTTGGATGGATAAGAGGAAATTTTGATTAAAAATAAAGTAAAGCATAATGAGATTGGGGAAAATGTCATCTGAGGAAAAAAATCTCATTTTTTTTTTTTGTTTTTACCAACATCCTTTTTTGAGAGTACTGCAGACAATTATGTCACATACACATTTTTAAGACTTTTTCCCATTACACTAGACTTCTTCATTTTCTAAATTTGTTATTTGTAAATGGAATTCATTTCTCTGGCTTCATTTTCTTGTCTCATTATGCTGAATTCAGCGAGTGTTTGTTTTGAAACCCTCTTTAAATAAGAGCTCCCATTTCTTTTCATCATCTGTAAGTTCTTAACCATGTACAAAATCATTTTTGTTGAACCAACTTTCCAGTTCACGCACCACTGCTACTAGAAATTCTAGGATGAAATCCATCATTAGGCGACTCAAAGAAATTACGGAGTTTTTTTTTTTTTTTTTTCCACTTTCTGTTTCTTGCTAGTTATTGAGAAATTTGGTGATTCAGAGAATAAGGAAAGAGAGTGAGGAGTGCTCTGACTAGGGTCTAGTAACCCCCTAGTGGATGACTTCAGCTGGCTTTAAGCAATTGCTTTTTTTTTTTTTTTTTTTTTTTGAAATGGAGTCTTACTCTGCCGCCCAGGCTGGAGTGCAGTGGCGCGATCTCGGCTCACTGCAACCTCCGCCTCCCAGGTTCAAGCAATTCTCCTGTCTCAGCTTCCTGAGTAGCTGGGATTACAGGCACGTGCCACCACACCAGCTAATTTTTTGTATTTTTAGTAGTGACGGGGTTTCACTGTGTTAGCCAGGATAGTCTCGATCTCCTGACCTCGTGATCTGCCCGCCTTGGCCTCCCAAAGTGTTGGGATTACAGGCGTGAGCGACCAGGCCCGGACTTACACAATTGCTTTTAATACAATAATTCCTCTTCTAAATTTACTGTGAGGTTGCAGTCAGGAATTGGTTTTGGTAATTGTAAAGTCCAGCTGAAGAGCTGGTGGAAACTCTATACTAATAAGTGCTTGGTAATTATAGTTATGTCCTCACTGAAGTGATCCAATACATGTTGCATACTTAGCTATATCCAAAACTGGCAGAAATTTGTCTTTAGTGATTAAAACAGTTATCACTGCCCAGCCCTAAAAGATTTATAAACACTGTATACATTTAGAAACCCCTTGTCAATCTAAAAATAAATATATAAATAAATAAAAAATAAAATAAAAATAAAAATAAACAATGGCAGCATGTTTTTAATTATGCCTAATTGAAAAAGGAATAAAATCATTTGGAAACTAGGTGTAGAAAAGGGGATGAAAAGTCTGATAATCAGTGGTTATTCTAAAGAAAATAAAATTCTTCTCAATGTAAATCATATAAACATACCAGAGTGCTTTAAAAATACAGTTAAATAATCACACTGTTTTACTGTTTTGGCAAAAGTTCCATTTAGCATAGAAAATAAATATCACTCATATTGTTTTCATTTTGCTTTACGTGTTCAAATAGGATATATACCAGCTCTACACATCATCCAAATATATAATTATGTGGTTAATTATCACAACATAGTGTTATTCTTATTAACTTTAAATATTTTATTTTGTGATTATTAGAAAACAAATTTAAAAATAAGGAGTATTCATTGCTTTCATCACACATTGATTAAATATGTTTTTCAGAGGGTCTGTTGAGTGCAAAGAATTATGCTGTAATAGTGTATATATTTTCTAATTTTTCTTTCTAACTGTTGATTTCTTATTTCCTTAGCAATCAAAGCATATGGACTATATTTTAATTCTACAGACATTGCGTTAGGCAGAACAGCTACCAACACCCAATCCCTGAAATTTGTGATTATGTTTTGATACATGGCAAAAGGAACTATGCAGATGTAATTAAGGTTAAGAACTTTAAAACAGGAAGATTAAGTCCAACAAGTTCTTCAAAGAACTACTACATGCAGAAGGTATGTGCTGACTGGGGCACCTTGTAGTTGGAAGGAAGGCTCCTCAGTGCATGATGGAGCTGTGGGTGGGAAAACAAGAGAGAAGGCCATTGGCTGAGAGCTCAGGGGCTCGTTGTCTCTGTGCTGCCATCTCTAGGTGAGAAACTCCAGTGTTGGAACCTGGCCTTCAATGTTGTCATGCCAAGGTAATCAATAAGGTACAGCCTCTTTTATTTAATGCCAATAAGCAAGTAGGTCAGGGTGATTTAAAACTTTTTAAATACATAGGAATGTGCTATGTGGGTCTCCATTTGTACTTTTGCTCCAGATCCTGACAATTTCAGGCATAGGCCTGAGATAATAATTTGAATAACGAACTTATTGAAGGCTTACTGAATGTCCTCTGTGTGTTGGATATCATGCAGACTGCTTGGCATGTACTATTTTTTTAAGTTCAGATAACAATTATTTGAGGTAGGAATAATGTGTATACATATTTTAGAGATGACTAAATGACATTACAGGAGTAGAGTGATCTTACTAACGAATCTTATCAAAGAAAAGCATTCCTGTGAAATCTGTGTGACTAAAGGGAGGGTAGAAATAGTTGTCTTCCCCAGTTTCCTCTCGTTTTGTTTATTTTCTTTAGAGACGCCCAGGCTGGAGTGCAGTGGCTATCCACAGGCATGATCATATTGAACTGCAGCCTTGCACTCCTGGGCTCAAGTGCATCTACCTGCCTCAGCTTCTCCAGTAGCTGGAACTACAGGTGCAGGCCACTGTGCCCAGCTTCCTCCTGTCTCTAGCCACACTGTAATCACAAATCACAAAAGTTTTCTTAAATTATATTGGTCCCAGAGGAATAGTGATGATATTTGCTACAGTTTCAGTTTCCATCTGTACTTAAGGAGGAATAGCACCCAAACTCAGCAAGCAACCCAGAGCTCTAGTTCTTGATTCTGCAAAGTTTTTGTTATAATAAAATCTTTTTGTTTTGTCAGTATGACTTCTTTTTGGAGTCTGAGGTATGCATTTGACATGAATTCAAGTTCAGTTATCATTCGTCTCCTTTGTATTTACACAAAACAATTAAGTCTAAATTGCAAATGGTTTTTGTCTCAGATTTCACCTCTGATAGGCTGGTAGCAGCTGTCTGGATAGTCCTGCCAAGAAGGATCGAGGAGCTGCATGTAGATGCAGTAAGAAAGAGCACAAGTAGAAGAGGAGACTGGGGATATGCCTACCATGAATTTCTTATCCATATTGAGTAAGCCGAGCCCTTGTGCACAGATACACAAACAGTGATATATTTTTTTTTTTTTTGTCCACCAAAGGATTATTCAACAAGGCACATACAACCTATAGAGAGGAAGATGCCTCTCTATTCACTCAAATACATAGGTTTTTTTTTTCTGCATTTCCAATTATCTATTGCTAACAATCTTTTCAGTGCTTACATATGTGCATGCCTGTACACACACACACACACACGGACACATACACACATATATCCTAAAGTTTGTAAAACTGTAGTTTGCCTTATGGAAGGAAAACACTTGATCCTATTCACAGGGGTAATTTTTAGACATCTCTATTCATAGGTATAACCAGCTTAGAAAATTTACTGCTTTATTAAGGGTCAGAATAGCAACTCACAGGAAATTGAACATTTGGAGAACCCAATAGATAACTTTTAAGAGAGGAGTATTTATGATATGATGGAACATAAAAGTTTTGTTTTTACTCCCTTTGGTTTTCTTTTGTAATTCTAGATTGGGAAGAAATAACAGAGAGTGCTTGAAGAATAGATGTGGCTAGGACAATATCTCTGAATCTCTGCATGGCCCATGGTGGTGACCCCCAGCCAGAGTGAACTGTGCAGCAGCAATGGTGCCCAGTGGGCAGCAACAGTGGACCAGAGGGTGAGGAAGGGGCCAGAAGGGATCCTTTAGGAAATTAAGAAAGGGATAAAAATATGATAAAAATGTGGTATCCAGGCGAGAAACGGAATAACCTCATCCCTGTTCTGACTGACAATTTGGTAATATTTTGACAGTTTTGAACAAGAACACAAGAACTTCCTTCTCCTTTTCTTTTGGAGTACACCGTAGTGAAAGATCTGTGGTAAAAAACAAGGTACAACTGGAATACTGCTTTTTATTTTTCTATTTTCAATAATATCTCCTGTTTATAATGGATTGTTTTAATCTCAGGGAAGAACATCTGAGGAGATCACAGGGTCTCTAAATACCAGTTCTTGTCTCTCCACACCTTTTTCTGGAGGGACTGATGCCTGGTTATATCTGCGGTACACCAGTTCCTAAAGCAATATCTAAGAAAGTCAATGTTTCCTAGGTAAACTTGACTTTCATCAAATGATATTTAGAATCAGTTTTAAACTTGTACAGTATTTCAATCAATTATGATCATATTTTTCAGCATATATCATGAAGTCCAAATCATTTTAGCTTAAAGAAAACAGAGGTCTATTATTTTTTCACTTAGAAAAAGTCGGGAGGTGTGTAGTCTTATGTGTTGGCTTTCCAGTGTCATCAGGGGCCCAGATTCCCGTCTTTCTGCTCTGCCATCTCCAATTTGTGGTTTCTAACCTCATGATCCAAAGTGGCTTCTTTTGCTCCAGCCCGCATATCAATGTACCAGGCCAGTAGAATGAAGCAACTAAGGAGAGCAAAAGGAGGCTCCTTCCTAACTGAGTCAACTTTCTTTAAGCATTTGTCCTGAAGGTCCCACACAATATTTTTGCATATGTCTCATAGGTCAAAACTTAGTTATGTGGCCACACAAAATTTCAGAAGAGGCTGGAAGGTGTTGTCTTTTAGCTGAATGCATTATCATCCTGGAATTCAAACCTGGGTTCTAATAGTAAGGGAGAAAGAGAGCGTGGTTATTAAGTGGTGTCATTTGGCACAGCCTGTCAACAGAGGACATGTTAATTGGCATTCATACTGATGTTTTAATAAAGCATGTAGTGTGCTTATGAGGACCAAGACTGACTATACTTTGGTCATCATCAATCATGGACTGAAAGGCTTTTAAAGATGAGGTGTGTACCGCCTAGCATTCAGTTAACAACCCACTTAGTCATTCCTATCTTAATTTTAGGTGCACGATACCAAAATGTTAACATATTTGAGAAACAGTCCAAGCTAATTTAATTTATGTAAGTACATTTTTAGATCAGACAATGATAAATTTGAAAATCAGTTTGGTTTAATGATTGGTTAGTTAAACATATATCAAATAAATAACTTTTTCTACCTTAGCATTTTCAAAATTCTGGACCTAAAATTATTACATTATATTTAGGGCAAGGATTAGCAAAATACAGCTTACAGGCCAAGTTTGTCTTGACTTCCTTTTTTGTAAATAAAGTTTTTTGAAACACAGTTACTCTCATTTGTTTACACATTGTCAGTGGCTGCTTTCACTCTATATCGGCAGAACCGAGTAATTGTATTAGACACCCCACCACTAAACACATGTTTACTATCTGGATTCATACAGACAATGTTTGCTGATCCCTGGCATAGGCAAAACAAAATACAGGACACAATGAATTTCCCTCATATTTAGAAGTTAGGGCCCACAGAACTCACGTGAAAAGTTGCTTAATAGTTATTTAATTATATAGCAGATAAATCAGTTTTTAACTTGATTCTGACGTTCCTGAAGAATGGCAAATTCCTTCCTAACACAAACTAAACCTTTACCTCAGTTGTTCTCAACTGGGGTCAATTGTGTCTGCCAGAGACATCTGGTAATATGTAGAGACCTTTTTAGTTGTCACAAGTTGGGGTTGGGAGGTGGCTGCCACTGGCATTTGATAGGCAGAGGCCAGGGATGCTGCTAAACGTCCTACAATGCACAGGACTGCCACTCAACACAAGGAACTATCTGGCACAAAAGTCACTAGTGCTAAGACTGAGAAACCCCATGGTAAGTGAGAACTCCCTAGGACTGAATAGGTAGTTGTCAGTAACAAAAAGGAGAAATTACTTTCCTTAAAGGTAAAAATAATTGTGGCATTCTTTCTTGGTGGTGGAGGTTTTGCTGTATTCCTTCATTGTTTTTATTCTCCAAATGAAAACACCATTTTTATCTGAATTAGTAGCTCAAAGTTTTCCATTAATCACTTCAAATGGACTGACACAGTGTTTCACACACAATGTCATGCATGCTGTATGCTAACTCCTGAGTTTTGTTCTGAGAGAGAAAAATGAATTCCATGGCCAGAAGTACTACAGGAAGAACACTCATCATATCATCATCTGGGAGGTTCACTGTTTACCTCCAGGATATTAATGGCACTCAGAAGACTGGTGGTGAAGAAATCTAGGAACTGTAGAGATGTAAAACCTGATGAGGCTATTTGTAGACTAGTTCCAGGGAAGATGTACTAGGTCAGAGGAGAAGATATCATGGCAGAATCTTCTAAACAGTGTTTCATGGATGACTTATTCATACATGGTCCTCAAACATGGTCCTCAGAGTGAAAAATAGAAGAATTCCTAAGTAAATGAATTTGGAGATTACTACCTTTTACAGAGTTTAACAAGTTTAATTATAGCAAGGGCTTTTAACCCTCTTTTTCTGTGTGTGATAAACCCCATTGGCAGTCGCAGATCCCTTCTCAAATTAATGTGATTAAATACATAAAGCAAAATGTATAGGGTATCAAAGGAAATAAATTGCATTGAAGTGTAATTAACAAAACAAAAATAAATTGGTGATATATGAATGTAAGCATCTCTTTATTATCACATTAAATAATAAGATCTAGCAGTAGGTCTACCAACTACCATACTTTTAAAGTAGTAGTGAGTATAAATAATATTTCAGGACAGCTGCAATAACTGTGATGTGATATGAAAACATCTATCATTTTTGTTGGGGACAAAGTCACAAGTACTGCTAATATTACTATAGCTTGTTGTCTTCATTCAAATGGAAGAAAATGCTAAATTTCAGTGAAGTGAAAACTAAAGTTTAAACCATCGTAGAGCCTTTAAAATGTTATGTTACTTGTGAGTTTCCAAAAGTAATGGTTGTGGGACTTGTTTGAACTTATTTGAATATAGAAACTTTAATATATTTTGAAAAGATAATTTCACATGCCATGTGGGAAATGTTGCCTTGAGCTAGTGCTGTACGCCTGGAAGCTTCTAATGTAATGATGCAGTATTGCATTTATAATCATTGTTTTAAGCTAGGGTTTTCAAATCCACTTCAGCTCCATGATAACAGCTGTTGTTTTCTTTACTGATGTATTTCACTTTCAGATATGATTTTTTAAAAATTTCTTTGAACTTCATACTTTTTCTTAGCAAGTATCTCCATTTAAATTCTCAGAATGAAAATAAAAATGAGTTGTCTCACACCTCCACACTTAGAAAATCTAGGCTGCCTGTGGCCCTTTGCCCTAACATGTGACTCCTGTATCATGTATGTATAACTCCCTTCTAATTAAGCAACCTCATTCATCAAGAAAGCCCTGCGGCGATAAGGTAATTTTTGCCACAGGAATATGACACTACCATGTGCCAGTTGCTGAAATAGTTGCACAGATTTTAGTGAAATGCAAGAGATAAGTGAGTAAGAAAGTGAAAATTGTCAGCCCATAAATTACCGCTGCCCTCAGTCTATAGTAATTACAGCAAAGCTGTAGATAACCGTCCCTCTGATGAACTCTAGCAAAATGGTCTTTTATCAGCACATTCAGGTACAACTCTCTCAGGAGGCTTGGCCTCTTCTAAACGATCAAATATTCTGAGGGTGGGTTGCAGAAGGACAAAAGATGAGGAAAAAGGAAAGAGAAACATTATTTACATCAATTAAAGTAATTTTTAAGTTTATTCTTTTAAAATTATCTAGTAGAAGCCTTCTTTCTCAGTTATGATTCCTTTAAATGATACTTGCTATTTTAATGACTATTAAAATAGTCATTAAAATATTAAGTACTAAATGGTACTTGCTATTTTTATTAATAGATGTCGAAAGCAGTCAGGGAGCTAATTATTATATTGTGAAAGTAAAAATATATATGAGACTCATGTAAAACAGTTTTGTTTGTTTGTTTTGATTATTTATTTATTTATTTATTTAAAGACAGTGTCTTGGCCGGGCACGGTGGCTCACGCCTGTAATCCCAGCACTTTGGGAGGCCAAGTTGCGTGGATCACGAGGTCAGGAGATCAAGACAAGCCTGGCCAACATGGTGAAACCCCGTCTCTACTAAAATCAGCTGGGCGAGGTGGCGTGTGCCTGTAATCCCACCTACTCAGGAGGCTGAGGCAGGAGAATCACTTGAATCAGGGAGTCGGAGGCTGCAGTGAGCTGAGACGGCACCATTGCACTCCAGCCTGGTGACAGAGTGAGACTCCATCTCAAAAAAAAAGAAAAGACAGGGTCTCATTCTGTTGCCCAGGCTGGAGTGCAGTGGCATAATCTCGGTTCACTGAAGCCTCAACTTCCTGGGCTAAAGCAATCCTCCCACCTAAGCCTTCAGAGTAGCTGGGACTATAGGTCTGTGCCAACATGCTCAGCTAATTGGTTTGTTTGTTTTCTGTAGAGACAGGGTCTCATTATGTTGCCCAGCCTGGTCTTGAACTACCGGGCTTAAGCGATCTTCCTGCCTCAGCCTCCTAAAGTGCTGAGATTACAGTTGTGAGCCACCATGCCTAGCCTCATGTAAGTTTAGAGCTATAAACTTAAATGATGGGTTATCATTCATATTACCTTTTTTCCTTTTTAACATTTTTATTATCTCAATAATCTTATAAGGTGTGGACTCTCCTATTATTCCCATTTTATAGGTTAGTACAGGTATCATCAGTTGAAGTGTCCTTTTCTTTTTTTTTTTTTTTTGACACAGTTTCACTCTGTCACCCAGGCTAGAGTACAGTGGTGCCATCTTGGCTCACCGCAACCTCCACCCCCCGGGTTAAAGTGATTCTCCTGCCTCAGCCTCCCAAGTAGCTGGGATTACAGGTGCCTGCCACTGCGCCTGGCTAATTTTTGTATTTTTAGTAGAGACAGGTTTCACCATCTAGGCCAGTCTGGTCTTGAACTCCTGACCTGGTGATCCACTCGCCTTGGCCTCCCAAAGTGCTAGGATTACAGACGTGAGATGTCCTTTTCACTCTCACTGCTAGAAAATGGTGGTGCCATAATTTGGAAAAAAAAAAAAAATCTTCCGCAGATTTGGTAAAATGGTCCTGAAATAATGTTAAGCCAAAAAAAAAAAAGTGCATATGCAGTTGTTCCATTTTTAAAAATATTAAGCAAATATATACATATATTCATTTAAGTATATATACATATTTTAATATATACATATATTTATTTAAGTGTATATACATATTTAAATATATGTATATAGATGTGTGTGTATATGTGTATATATATTATATATAAAATATATATATCTAAATAAAAAAGACAAATTAAAAATACTAAAAAGGCAACAGTGCTGATTCTAGTCTGAGGAGATAATAAGTCATCTTTTCAACACTTAAAATTTTACGTATTGTCTAAATTTTCTGCAGTAGGTTACTATACTTTTATTGGCAGGAAGAGAAATTCTTATGAAAAATGATTGATAGTATATCTTTTAAAATTGTAAAAATAAGTAAATTAGTAAATTCCAAAGCTCAAACATTAACTTCTATTGATAATAGAGTTTTAAAAATTCTTTCAGGAAGATGGAGAAAAAAGAACACTGACAACTCTCCCAAGCAGCACCATTTCAAAAAACATTTACAAGATAGTGGATGTGGTGGTGACAACTGAGGAAAGAGCACAGAGACAAAATCAGAAGCTTGTTGAACCCCTTCTCTCTCTCCTACCAACCTGGAACAGAGGGCTTTTATATAGAATTTCAAGTGCTGTCCTTTACCCCTTTGTTAACTCATTCTAAGCATGAAGACAAGCACTCTTGGAATGATCATTTAAAACAGTCACTGCCCTTTCATGATAGCCTCCTCAGACCTTGCCAGCTTGAACAATAAATTACAAATCATTTTTTTGCTGCTATTGCCGAGGTATAGCTTTCAATATTATCACTGATTTAAGAGTTGATGTATTTTGAAAAGTCAGACTAATATGGCAGCATTTCGGATGAGGCTTCTTTTGTGTGTCTGCTTTATTCCTTTGTTGGAGTTCCACATTTTCTTTGTGTGGGACCGAGGAATCACGGAAAATTGCCACTTGTGTGATAAATTACTGTTTTCACCCATCAAACATAGAAAATGCTCCATGTGAGCCTTGCACACCATTATGTTGTCCCATCTAGGACCCTTTGAAAGTCAGCAGGGTGCATCTGGCTGAAATTCAGTCAGGCGATTAAATTTATTCAAGCTTGGTGAGCTTGAGAGCTTTCAAAAGGAGAGTAGCTGAAGGGATGAGATTATAGTCCTGACAGGGCTCTGGAAAGGGTGTCTGACACCTGACGGCTCACAGCGAGCCATGGTACCTGTTCCCATTGATTCGCAACAAAGTCTTTCTCAATAAGTATTTCCACTTAACATTTCCTCTCAGGGAACCTGTGCCGTTGAAGATATTTACAAGTTGCTTTCAGCTTAAAAATAAATCACCTCTAATTCCTCTAAGCGAAATCAATCAAAAATCTGTAAAAAATGGACTGGTTGTTTGGTCGATTCTGGCAGAAAAGTAAACAGCACTTCAGCTTTTCTCTGCCATTAAGGCCTAAATGGCCTAGAAAGTAAATCAATATTTCTAGTCAGCCTTCTGGCTATTGTTTAGCCAGTAGATATGGATTTCTCTGGCTTACTGAACTCCTTTGGGACTAGCCTATAATCCTTTGAGAGGAATAATAAGTTCGTTATCTAGTTCAGCTCTCTGTTGTACATTTAAATGGACTACATCCATCAGCAGCCCTTGTTAAAGTTAAAGGGTGAAGGCATCCCATTCAACCCCCTTTAGAGTGAAACACTTCCAACACAGTGAGGGGGAAATTATAATTCAAAGTTCTACTGGTTGGCAAATGGCCTAAAAACCCTAAGTGGGGGTGAGGCAGTAATTTGAGTATGAGGAGGCATATCATACTGCTGTTTCAAGCTAGGAAATGCTACTTGCCCATTTCTGAGTATACTATGATACATACATAAGGGTATTTGCTAGAGAGTCTCTCATTATTCCTACTAGTCCTTCTTGAATGTTTTTATTTAAATACTCCTGTGATTCTGAACAGTAAAAGCTATTCAGAACTTTCCCGATGTAGCAAACCAACATGCTTCCACCTCTCCACGTCAGCAAATGGAGAATCTCATACTTATACTAATTTTACTTTAATAATTTAAAAATGACTGTACTAACAGCTTGGCAATACAGTTTTTGAGGGTTTTAGAAGACAAGAATCCTGGATAAAAGACCATTCCTTAAAGAAATTAATTTCCCCTTGCCTTTCAACTTGATAAACTAAAATTCTCCTTTAAATTCCATCCATGTATTCTGGCTTCATATGAAGAAGCGATAATGTAGGAATAATTTATTTTGAACTATTTTATACACTTAATTTTTATGTTATTTTGTTGATTTCTTAATAAGAGTCACAAAGACAAAAGTGAATTATGGTTACTTGAATCTTTCAAATGTAGGTATTTATGGTATCCAAGACATTTCTTTAACAAAACAAAAAACAATAGTGTTTCCAAAGGTCCCAGGTGTCTTTTATTATGACTTGGCATGTATTTCATTTAGAGATTGTTTTCATAATTTTTTAAAGTAAAATTATCACAACAGAATTAATAAAGGGAAATATAATGATTTAGATAAAATAGCCACAACAGAATTTAGAAGGTAGAATATGCATGCAACATATACTCATTTAGGAATGAAAGTTATTATGTTAGTGACTAATATTGAGCTAGCATATGAAGCTGACTTGTTCTGTAGAGATTTTTGCTGCTGCCTTCTTCAAGGACTCACCTCTTCAATTTCCAGAAAGTTTGTTTTAGAGAGAATACTTAATTATTTGGAAATCTGTTATGGGGAAAAAATAAATTCAGTAAAAACAACCTAAAAGTTTGTATTCAACTTGACACATTTGTTAACTACACTTGCTAGAGGTATTTTGTGATTAAATAATAACTTTACCAGTTATTAATGCCACATTAAATTCACTTTTAAGAATTCAGTTAACAACTATTTTTGCATGGAAATGTAGAATTTTATCTATTTTGGTTTTTGCTGTATTTTGAAGAAGTCTATGCTGAGAATCTGACTGTGACAGATTTTGCTTCTCATAAGCCAAGTCAACTTTCTCACTATCACCTTTCATATTCTCCATCTTATTTGATGGCTGATGTTCTTCCCAGGAGGTGATAAAAAGGTGACTTGAACGATAAGGGAGGCCAGGCATGGTGGCTCATGCCTGTAATCCCAGATTTTGGGAGGCTGAGGCAGGTGGATTTCTTGAGCCCAGGTGAGACCAGCCTAGGCAACATGACCGGTCTACAAAAAAAAAAAAAAAAAAAAAAAAAAGGAAAAATTAGTCCGGTGTGGCGGCAGATGCCTATAGTCCCATAGTCCCAGCTACTCAGGAAGCTGAGGTGAGAGGATCACTTGAGCCTGGCAGGTTGAGGCTGCAGTAATCACACCACTGAACTCTGGCCTGGGCAACAGAACGAGACCGTGTGTCAGGAAAAAAAAAAAAATGAAAGAATGGTAAAGACAAAGGGCTCTTCTCTGTCTTTTAGATATATTGACACTTGATTTTCATACTTTTAATTCTTCAGTAGTGTTCACATGCTTAAAGTTAAAATAAATGCAAAATGCTCACTGTATTCTCATTCTAAAATTGGCTTGGAATGATATAATATCGAGAGACTTTACTAATCATATGAAATGAGAATCAGATAGAAATGATGGAATTTATTTGCAAAATTGAGTTGATTTTTCATCTTTGATTATACTTGAACATCCCTATTAAAGTTTTACTTAAATTGTGTGAAAATTTACATAAGAACTATAACTCTTACTACATTTATAATATACATTTCATGTGTTTTCCAAAACAATTTGGAAATCAGGTTATGTCTGCATAACCTGACAATACCAAAATGTATCTATTTCTTGCTTGTCAGGAAACATTTCTTACCAACTGATTTGGAGGTATGAATGCATGTAAATTTTCTCTGTATTAGCTTCATTTTTATTCTGATGTTTGAGAAACACTAACATATATAGAGAAATATTATTATATCAATAAGATTTAATTTGCCAGTCAAAACCTTTCAAGATTTTAAGGTTATAGCCTTTATCTGGGAGTTGTCAGTACTGGATAAGGTTGCCAACACAAAAAGGCAGTGAGAATCTAGTTGTTTATTTTGTTTTGTATTGCGTTAATATGATATAATCACTTTTCTAAGAAACACTCATAAGTTATTTCTACATCCTCATAATTATCAGTGAATGGAACATACTATTTATTCAACACATGATTGTTAAAAGAACACATAAAGAAATGAATATGTAAATGAATATATATGACTATAAATTAAGACTACTATTTTGTTTCTGCAGCAGAAGCTTAGACAATTTATTAATGTGTGTCCCTGGGGTCTTACCAGGGCATGCAGTGGCACTGACAGAATGAATTAACTGAGTGAAGCTGTTTTGGTGCTGTTGTCTAAACTCAGAAAGTGGAGAGTAGTTGACAATAAAAGAGTTTGGTCAAATCCTATTGGAAATTCCAAATCCCATTCGCAAAAAGTGGCTATAACAAACAATTACAATGAATAAGATAAGAATTTGATCAGTCACATTCAACTGACTAGAAGACATTTATTCTATATACCAAGATAGCTTTGGAATAAGAATTTCTCTAATATTCTTTCACATAGGAGATAAAACTTCTACAGAAATAGCTCTGTGCTACATCAAAAGCATTTCAGGGAAGGGCTCAGCCAATTATAACCTGAGGGCCAAAACAGACCTGTTTTTTTTGTTTTTTGGTTTTTTTTTTGAGACGGAGGCTCGCTATCGCCCAGGCTGGAGTACAGTGGCGCGATCTCAGCTCACTGCAGGCTCCGCCCCCTGGGGTTCACGCCATTCTCCTGCCTCAGCCTCCCGAGTAGCTGGGACTACAGGCACCCGCCACCTCGCCAGGCTAATTTTTTGTATTTTTAGTAGAGACGGGGTTTCACCGTGTTAGCCAGGATGGTCTCGATCTCCTGACCTCGTGATCCGCCCGCCTCGGCCTCCCAAAGTGCTGGGATTACAGGCGTGAGCCACCGCGCCCGGCCAACAGACCTATTTTTATACAGCTTGTGTATATGTAACTGATTTGATGACAAGGAACACCAATTTTGAACCACTATTAAGCAAAATGTTACTTCCCCAAAACAAATAACCATCTTTCTCATTAGTATACCATATGATTTAAAAAACCACTCAATTAATATTATATTTTTAATGTTATTAATACATACTACGTAGAAATGTATTCTTTCTTTTTATGTAATAATCTACATAAATATCTTTAATTTTGCATCTTGGACTGCAAAGTATAAGAATTCATTATTTGGCCTTTACAGGAAAAGTTTGCCAATCCCAGTGCCAGTGTATCACACTGCTCTCTAAGGATCATGAAATATTTACATTGCTAATTTAGCTGATACAACATCTTTAGGCCTTTGTCTTCTCTCCCTTCATCTCACCATCTATTTAACTATCTTATTAATCCACCTTGGTTAGAGAACCCTCAAGGATAATGTTTTTATAGTGTCTAATGATTTCTTTGTTCTAAATCTGAATGAGAACTATTTGGTCTAGAAAAACCATAAGCAACCTCTCTGAACTGATGTTACATATAACATGAAGATTGTGTATACCACCTTAGAGCCATGCAACTAAGAACAACATGAGTCTGATGACACAGATCCAATTGAGGGGAGCTAGCTGGACATGGCTATATGGTGAATTTTTAAAAAGAAAAAAAAAAAGTAAGCACTTAGTTCAGTTCATTTCTTTTTATCTTAAATAGCACAAAATTATCCTTTTGTCATTTAATTCACAGTGGTATCTAGAAATCAGTGATGGAAAAGATCAATTAGGTCATTTAGCTCCTTTCCAAGGTTCCAATTTTCTCTTTCAGCATATTAACTTTGGCCTGTCCAAATTTAAGTGACTAAAGAGATGGGTTTCCACAACTTACTTGGGAGATATTTCTAAATCAAATTTATCTGTACCAAAGCATCATTAAAGACTTTGCTATTAGAGTTATACTAAATTGTTCTCTGCTTAATTGCATCTCATTTTTCCTTTATTCCTCTTGGCTACTCAAAGCAAACTTTGTTTTTCTTTGAATAGATTTATTTTAGACCAGCTAATCCTCATATATTATTGACAAAGAATATATCATTAATTGTTTCTGTTCATTACATGAATTGTTGCTTAAATATTTTTGTTCTTTTGCTCAGAAACCACAGTGGAAAGGAGGCCACTTTGTATTAAAAATAACAATATTTCATAGGAAATTCTCTTGAATTCATCAAGGGCTCCAGTGGCTGTGCGTAACCTTTTCTAGCTTCAACCCATCGAACATGAATGCCATGTAAGTTGTTGTTATATCTTCACCTTTCTTCCTGCTATTCATTTCCCCATCAATGACCATTTTTTTTTTATTTTCTGAAACCTCAATCACATTAAGCTTTTCTTTTTTCTGCCTTAAAACATGGCTCCCATACCCCTCATTGATTAAGTCTAACTCAAGATATTCTAAGGATGCTAGGTTCAACAGCATATTGTTCTCTTCTTCCTGCGTAATTGATGGATATCCTGTAACACAATCTTGAATCCAAAAATGAGCTGATTAAAGAAGTATTAAGAAAATCCATATATATGACTAAGTCAATCCATCAGTGTTTTGCTCAGTAGGGTCAACTTTTCTGTATGTAGAAAATACCACTGCCAGGAGATAGTAATGAACTACGACCTCTGAGAGTGTTGCAACAGGAACTAACAACAAGGAAACATTTGCTATTAGAGCAAATAGACTCCTAATCAACATACTATCGATCCTTCATTTTTGTCAAAGTTATTTTGTGCTTTAAAAAATGATCCTATAGCAAGGCTTTAATAGGAAAAGTAGACTAATTTGATTTAAAGAGTAAATGCTATTAATTATGAAAGACAGTCAATAAAAAGCTTGTTCTTCCAAACATAAAGGCAAATCTTATAGTGCCTTTGATTTATGATAATGAATACAATGCTGAAATATTTTGACTAGTATCTCTTACTCTCACCCTACCTTTTGCTGTTTTTCTTGCTCACACATTAGAAATACTTAAAATAATCTCTTCAAAGCCATTTTTGGAACAAAATAATTTTTATAATTTAGTAAATATGCTTTTTAAATAGATAAACCTGTTACACAATATTTTGATATTATTTCCAGAAGAAATGTAACAAAAAGGAAAAATTTCATTTTATGTTTAAAGATATGGGTAAACATTTTAAAGTTGCTTATTATAAGTTGATGTTCAAACACCATATAGTGATGAGATTTAAACAAGAATTTTGGCATTCTAAAATCCAGATAAGTAAAATATTTCAGAGAACTACCATGTTTAAATGATATATTACTATATGTAAAAATATGTGCAAATACCAAACGTAATATTCTGTATTCTGACATATTAAATCTGTTAAAGCCATTTTTAGGTTCCATTAATTTATTATTCACATTATTTTATCTGAAAGAAATTACGATATAAATTATTTCATGATAATAAACAGTGAATTTAAGAAAAAATTCTTGAACATCTATATATAGCCTATTGGATTACTAGTTTCTCTAAGAAAAAGGGTTAATGCTTTATTTCCCTAAAGTGATCTAATTATATGCATTGCAAGTTATTTTATATCTCACTTCAATAAGGTAAAATTTCTTGGTTATAAATTACACATTTGAAGGACTGCTTTCAATATAACTTTTCTCATTATGAGTCACCAATATGTGAATTGTTTAGTCTTCTAGACTGTAATTACATGACTATATCACTGGAGAACGGTAGGGCAGGTTAACCTTACATGTTGATTAGGATGAGATTTCCTTCTGTTACGAAAGGGTATATTTATAGGTTAGGAATTAATATATTTTGAATATATTAACTGTGACTAGATGCAAAGTCTGTTACCTGAAAGATTTCACATTTTTTTCTAAATTTTACTGAAGATTTGTTTATTTGATAAAACAATTAATTTCAAGGTGAAATAAAGTAGCATATCTTGTAAGAAACAAGAGGCACAGTAGCCTAGCCTTGCATAGTGACTAAATTATCAAAACTTACATGGAACAAATAGTCTGGGCCATTCATTTAATTACTAACAGATTACATTTTCTACAAAAAGAAAGCTATGTTGGCTTACCATCAGGGACTCCATTAATTTTAGATTCATATCAGTCTTTGTTAGATCTTACATACTGAGATTTAATGCAAAGATGATACTCAAGTTCACCTCAAAGCTGAAAGCCCCACATCTGTGTGGCCATGGACCAAAAGGCTGTTTTGAGCTTGGATTTGTTGATGGGCTTCTTCAAAAAGCATGATATTCAACAACCTTAATGACATGTAGGTTAAAGCAGATGGCATATTTAAACAGAACCAGTATTTATTTTTAAAATTGCTATAAGCAGTATGTTTTAAAGTGCTCTGGCCACATTTCACACCAGGGTGACAATATGCTTCAACCCACAGCAAGCTCTCTTTTAGCTAAAGCTGCCATGCTATGTGACTATCTACTGAGTTTATAGAGTAATAAAACTCTGAAGACTGAAGCCAGATCTCTGAATAAAAGAGGCAGAATAGTTGCTGTAGTCTCTGTATCTTACTAATTCAGAGGAAAAAGAATTCCTAACTTTGAACAAGGTTGAGAAGATGGCTACGATTTCATTTCCATGATTTTTATTACAAAAATTATGTTATATGGAAATATTGAAGAGATTAAATTATTCCGGTCAATAAGTTTTTCAAGCTTTCTGGGAGAGAGAGAGAGAGAGAAATTTATGTACAGAAGAAATTGGGGGGCATGAAAATCTCTATTAAGGGTTACATGTTTTCTCGCAATTTTACATAGGTAGACAGGACATGATCTAAACGTTCTTGAAGATAGAAAATTAGATTATTAGTATGAATAATTGTGTTGTACTATATGAAGAGCTAAAGTTACAAATACCAGTTTCATTAGTACAAGACTGGGCAGGGGATAAGAATTGTGACTGCACTGACCTATGGGAGTTTGCTGTTCTCTGTTTAAGCGTAGTGGTTGGCCTACTGTTAACATGTGGACTATTTTAGGAGAATAGAAGTACTAGTGCATATTTGCACCTTTCCCTTTTTCCATAGTCCAGTTGTTAGAAATATTTTGTAAGTATATTCTCAGGTTCTACTGTGGAAAGTTGGTTCTTTTCTTCTTTACTCCTTTTAAGATAGTAAAGATCACCTCTCTGAGAGTCTAGAACTGCTGTGTCCTTCTAGTCAAAAAGTTGCTTTGCTTGTTGCGTTTCTTCATTGCTCATTTTCTTTAGCCTTACAGAGTCTGTCTACCACTTCTATCACTATGTGTGACCTGCATGTTCACCACCATGGTCCAATGGACTCTTCTTTGCCATATATTTCTCCTTTTGATTACTTATTTTTCACTTTTGTTTGGTTACGTTTTGTTTCATGTTGCTTCTCTTGTACTTCTTAGCTTTCATGCAAAAAAAAGCGGATTGTGCTTGTTAGGTAATTTGAGCATTTTTCATTATAAATGCTTTCTTATGTCAAGTGTAATATTTGGGTTTTCTCCTTTTAGATAAATTAATTGTTCCCGGGTGCTCAACAATTTGGCTTTATTTTCAAGGAACTGGGAGTCTTCTCTTTTGTTTGTTATTTCAAAATGAATAGTGGTACAAAACAGTGGTGCAAAAAATAGTGGTGCAAAAAATCTGATTTCAGATGGCCACAATTTTACTGAAATATCTGAACACTCAGCATCAATATAAACATTGGAATCACTTCAAAGGATGTTTTACGCATTGGAGAAATGCAAGATAGATAAATGCTCACCTACTGCAACTATCTAAATATCTACTTTGATCTCATCCTCTTGAATGATTTTGATCAATGGTAATGACTAGGTGAAGAGATTAAAGATAGGAAAAATGAAGAAATGCCAAGTTTTACAGTAGCCATTGTGAAACATTATGTTAAACCACATTTACCAATAAATAAATGGTCTTCTATGTTTCCTTGAGCTGAGGCCTTGAGACTGTCCTTGTGAATACAAAATGAAAATTAGAAAAACGGACACTTTATAATGAACATCAGTAGGATCTGTATATGGTACTAAAGGCATAACTCATTCAAAAGGCTGAGCAACTGACAATCAATGCTTTGAGCACAAATTCACATTATGATTTTGACAAATTCACACTAACATTTTCAAAAGAAATAGTGAGGCAAAGCTATAAAATTCGTTTATAAAAAAGAAAACTTACTGGGATGTGTGAAGGCAAAATCTTGGACTCTGTTTTTATTATCATTTTGCTCTTCCAAAATGAGCAAATCATCTACAGAAGTAAAAGATTTAGTAGTAACTTTATTCTGATGAGCTAGAATGAGAGTAGAGCCAGAATAGAGATTAGAAACTCATCAAGGGGATGGAATCAGAGTGAACAGTTGTTGGCATTTGTTATCTGGAGTCATCTATGAAGTAATGTGAGCTCAGGATGCTAACACATGGTCTATGACTAAAAAAAAAGTTGCAGAAACAAGAGGGAGGCAAGATATTGACTCTCAGAAGTTTATGATTTTGAAATTCATTAAGGTTTTCAGGTTGGTTGTGGGCCCAGACTAATGCTTAGGAAAAGATCTAGGGGCTGCTCGAATGCAACCCCAACAAGTTATATGCCTGTAAAATTTGCAGATCTGAATATCTTACATTTACAACCCATAGACATGAAGAGAAAGTATAGTGAAATTAGTAAGAGATTTGGACTCAAGAGATATGAGTTCAGGAGTTTCCTCGGCAACTTATAAAACATATGTATCCGAGTTGAATTTTTAACTTCTCCAAGGCTCATTTTCTGATTGGCAAAATGGCAGTACCACTATTACCACCACCATTACTACTCCTAGAATAAAAGTGGTCTAAAGCTATTGAGAATATATCAGAAATATATTTGAAAGCATTTGGTACAGAAAACAATATGTTAGTATTCATTATTATAAATATATAATAATGGTTAAATATCCACAACTTTTTGTATATGGAGCTATTTATGTGAGAAAAATAACTTACCATATTTGAGTTTTCAGTTATTTTATAATCAATAGCTCCAGTTAATGCCCTAAAACCTAAATATTAGTGAGACAGAAGTATGTAACTTGTTTGATATTAATTAAATTTAGAAAAATTATATTTTATTAATAACAATACTTATAGTGCCTTTCATCCTGAAACAATAGTACCTATAATGCAAATAACACTTAACTAATTTTATAACTAAGTGCTAAGATTTAAGGAAAAAAAGTGAATTGATTACCATGTATAGTGACTGTCCTATATATTTACTTGTATAAAAAAGCAAGCTTTGATTTTAGCCTGAGATAAAAGAAAACCTAGAGTTGATAGTACTTTAATTGAGACAGACTATGGGATGACATCCAAATTATGTGTTTCTAGAATGGCAATGAAAATCTACTTCAACAGGGTGTTCTTTGAAAAAGTCATTCCTCTTGAAGTTCTCAAAAAGAGACAGAATAGGGAACAGACTATTCTGAAGCCTTTGAATCTAACAAAATGACAAAATGAAAGTTTTTTTTTAAACAGTCTTCATAGACTGCCAGATTTTTCTCTTTTGATAGAAGAGATACACGAAGGACAATATTAACAAGAAATTTAGAATATTACAAAAAACACCATAAATTTTGACAATAAGAATATTTTCAAATTATTTTAAAAGAAGTTCTAAAGTATTTAACAGACTATCCATAAAAAAGCATTTGTATGCTGAAGTGCATGTAAAAATAGTTACTAAAAATCCATTTTGAAGCATCATATAAATCTCTTCAATTAAATTGCAAATCAAAGAGGAAAACACCCTTTATGGTCTCCTTTAGAGTAAGGACCATGATTTCATTTCCTTGTGACTCTCAGTAATGCCAGACATAATGCATGTTCAGTAAATAGTCAGAATAACCCACAGACTTCCTTACATTATGTTTAATAATTTGTGACTCCTAGAGAAGTTAAGCAATGATTCCTCAGAGAAATCAGTGAGCTAATCCAATAAAAATTCGAGTATTTCAGGTCTCTTCTGCTGTTTCTACACTAGCCAAGTACAAGTATATACTCTGGCATTTGGACATATACTTGTGCCTCTACAGAAAGCACCATATTCTCCAGAGATCTGGCAAGTAACAGACTTCATCTTGCCAGTGTAGAAATAGCATTAGAGCAAGACTAATTGCTGGAAAGCCTGTTCAGAAAGATTTGTCATTCAGGATGGTAAAAATAATCCTGCTTTTCAGCGTACATTCAAACTTTTTTTTTATTTCCAGTATTTAATGGAGATCAAAACATTACCATTTCCACAAGTGAATGCGTTTTATGTAATGCAGCTATTTCCTTTGATTTGAGTTCAGGCAGAAAGGCTAAAGTGAAAAAAAAATTTCTGTCTAGACGTATCATGTTTGTTCCTTGTGTGAGATGAAATTTATTAATCCCGAAATGTGGCTTAAGGACATATTTATATGTTTTATAAGTATCTTATTGAAAAACAGAAATACCAAGAGGGAGAGACCTCTTAGATATACCCTTGAAAAGATAGTCAAGTTTAAGCAGGTCACATTCAGTGGGGAGTCCAGAGATTTATATTCAGAGAACCTACCGAGCTATCCTTGACTGCTTCCCCACTCACTTTGCTGTCCTGTACTAGATATGCTGTCTTGTTGACTACAAAATCACCACCAAATATGTCTGCTTATAGTAGCAGCAGCCAACACCTTGCATGACTTTATTAACCTGATTCTGCCAGTGACAACATCTCTAATAAAATCCAATGTCTCTGATTATTTTAACTTTTGGCTCAAGGTTTCCACTTTTAAAAGAATATTACCTACTAGATTGACAATCATAATCCAAAATGTCTTCCATTGTGCATGGCCAAATTGCCATAGTCTTATCTAAACAGTTCAGATCAAGCCAATTTCTTAACTATCAACCTTTAGTAGTAATGTGAACATAGCTGTTGGATTTCTAGCATCTTGTTCCCTTATCTACCATCTTATAAGCCTGAGAAAGCATATCTGTGATTTGTAACACAAGAGAGCCAACATAACCACAGTAAATAAAAGAGAAACATGTTATGATGTTAAGCCAGTGCACTGCTTGGCATGCATTAAGTTCACTGTAACTGAAAAAATAACTGTGAGGTTCCATATCCCATTAACACTGTGTTAATTATTGTCATTGTCTCATCAATGTTTTGTTTATGACAGCTCTGGCTGACAGGAATAGTGGGACGTTCTGTCAAGGCCATCACCTGATGAGATTTTATTGGCAAAAGATCTTTCTTCCCTTTACTATGTTAGGGGTATCAGTGCTTCATTAACTCCAAACATAATCGCTTGCAATAGGCCCAGTTTTTAAATGTTTCAAATAATTGATATAATAGTCCCTTTCCAGCATTATAGTTAACCAATTCACCCTCTAAAAATGAGAGAGATCCCTCAATCTCTCTCAATTCAAAAGACCACTCAATGGCAGTCAAATGTGAAAGGAAAACACTATTTCACTGGGGACGACTTTTTAATACTGATAGGATGTTTTGTTCCTTTATGTATGATACCTGTGAATAAAGAGAGCCTCCATAGAGGAGGAAATCTATGTCAAGAAAAAAATAAAACACAATAATTTGTATACACACACACACACCCTATTCAGCTATGATGAATCATTGCCCTCTCCCTTTTAAATCTTTCTCATTGAGTGGGCTGTGGGGTACTACAGACTATTGGGCAGGGACTAATAATTACCATTCTCTTTTTAATTATTTATTTCTATATATAGAAATAGATTATATGAGATAGATCTATTTCATTTCATATATGACACTCAATCCTTATTTTTTAAAAGAAAGAAGGAAGATTGCATCATTCTTACCATTAAATTGTCTTATCACAGCTTAGCTATTTCTGTAAGTGAAAATATTTCAAGCTAAATGAAAGTTCCTTGCAATTTCGAATTCACAGAATAATTCTAATTTAATGATAAAGATGATACTTCTACCCATATCAATGCCTATTTTAATTCCAGGAACATAGTTTCTTACTAACATTGCTTTTGCTGTTTTTTCCTTATTGACTGCTAATAAAATTCTTTATGACCCTGGGTGTGGGCTCTAGTCTACAATTTAGGAATTGTGTATTTTAAATGACTCAGTTTCCTCACTTATGTCATTAGAGTCAAATTTACTACTCTGTTTAACCGCAATACTGTTATGACAATATGAAATTTATGAGTATGACAGTATGTAAAAATAGCTATCAAAATGTGAAAAGTTATTATCTATAGTACTGACCTGAACCGTAAGTAGGTACTATAAGAGTGAGTGATTGTTAAATTTATGTGTCAGTTTGGTTAGGGTATGATACCCAGTTTGGCCACATACCAGTCTAGATGTTGCTGTGAAGATGTTTTATAGATATGATTAACATGTAGATCAGTAGATTTTGAATAAAGCAGATAATCCTCCCTAACATAGGTAGGCCTTCATCTAATCAGGTGAAAGCCTTAAGAAAAGAGATCAAAGCCTCCAGATCGCAACCTGAAAATTCTGTCTGAGTTTCTAGCCTTTTGGACTATGCACTGCAACATCAATTCTTGGAGGAATTTCTAGCCAGCTGTCTTGCCCTGCAGTTTTCGGACATTTCGGCTTCACAATAGCATGAGCCAATTCCTTAAAATAAACCTTGCCTTCTTTCTCTCTCTATGTATCATTCTCAACCCCATCTATCTGTATATGTATATACATACATAGATACACACACATTCTATTGGTTCTGCTTCTCTGGAGAATACTAATATGGTGTTTTTTAGAAGAAATTATATATATTTACATACCCCTCCCATAAATTGAACATAGACTCTCTCTTTTAATTTAAAAAAAAAAAAAAAAGCCTGATATTCTGGAACAGGATGTTCTCTCTGTATCAGAATCAGTTTCTGCTCCTAGACAGCAGTCAAGTTCTGCCAGTAGTTACCAGCCCCTCCTTCCTCTAGCTTATACAGGCATGAGAGTAATTAATCCTCATGCTTATTGGAGTTTGGTTTGGCTTTGGCACAGTATGCTTTCCCTAGCAAACCATAATTGATTCTGAATAATTGATCAGCAATGAACATTCAATTTTCTTTATCTTCTCTTCCTCTCATTCTCCTATGATATATGTTTTCTTTGGGGAACCATTTTCCATTTAAAAAAAAAAACCCAAATGCAAGGCCTTTTAGTGATCAAATCAATTCATGCTGCTTTCTGCCAATTCGCATCAACTCCAATGCAACTCCTCTTGGAGAACTCTTAGGGAACCCTAATTAGTGTCCCATTGTATCCATTAGTTTTCAATAAGGAAGTAAACTTCTTATGTAAAAACCTCGGAAACTATTTACATATGACTGCTTTGCCATTTATCAACCACCACACTAGCTTGCCTTTTTCAAAAATCCTTTGATGAGGACTGTTATTGAAACCACTAAACCCTACATGAGTCATGGAATCTGGGTAGACGAAGACACCTAAAATCAGAACCTGTGATATTCATCTAAGCTTTGTTAATTCACCTAATGATGATGTCCCTCACTTTTCTCTTATGTAAAAGTAAGATTATAATGATACCCCACTTAAATAATTATTATAATTCCTTAGGCACCAGAATAAAACCTCTTAGCAAAACAGAAGTAAAAAGTTCTTTGAGGAAAGTAGTCTTCAAAAAGTCAAGGCATTTTATCACATCAAAGAGAAGTGGCTCACTTTCAGGCCAAAGGCATGCTTAGTGTAAGGTGCAAAATTAAGCTTACTTATTTAGTGAGGTTGGATATCTACTTTCTTCTAATAATCAAACATAGATGGATACTAGATGAAAAGTAACAGAATATGTGAGAAACTGTTGGATGCTGATATTTTGAGATGAATCATACATATGTCTCGGATATCCCCATTTAACCTACTATTCAATTTAGATGCATTGCCCTTTTTTTTTCTTTCAACCTCTGAAACAAGAAATGTTATCATGACCTTCTTTTTATTGAATATTATGCTGTTACATACACACCTTTCCAACTCTCGTGTGAGTCAAATGCTTAGAAGAACAAATCTACAAGTGGACTTTTTCTCATTGTCCATTCTACCCAACAGCAAATTAGCATGCACACTCAACTGCCTACCCTGCTATACACTGTTCCTTAAAACAAATTATAACTCAGCATCCCATTTAATCCAGTTGCATGAAATTAACATTTACCGAGTAGCCACTCTGTGCCAGAATCTAAGCCTAATTATGGAAATAGAGCTGCAGCCTCATTTTGAAACAAAATTTCCCAAGGCCATGGTCTCTAGTCACTTTCTCCTTCACCTCATCTTGCTTCTCACTCAATCCCTCCCTTCAGTCCCCTCCTCTATACCGAGGTGTTCTTTTCTGCTCTGCTTGTCTTACTGGGTCTTCACCACTATGTCGTCTTGAATTGCTCCTCCTGCTCATGTCTGGGAACCTACACTCTCTGCTTTTCCTTGTCTTTCGTTGGCTGCTCCTCTTCTACTTCCTTAGTCACTGCCATTTCTCACCTCAGCCATTAAATACTAATGAAACCCAAGCTTCAGATCAGTGCTGTGTTCCCATCCTCTCCCTGGTTAATCTCTGGATAATCTCATATAGTGCTACTGCTGAAAGCATCACATAGAACTTGATCATTTCCAGATTTATATCTAAAATTTCAAACTCCAATAGGATACTAGATTCCACCATTTAGAGCTCATATTTAATATATCTAAATTGAAATTCTTGATTTCCACATTTCAAATCTATTCTGCCTCAAGTTTCTCAAGACTAGAAATTGTATACAGTGTTGCATATGTGGATAACTGAGACATAATCTAGTCAACAGAAGAATGGGTAATATTCTTCTACATGACGTTGTCACAGTATCATTCTAATGATTTTTTAAAAAAATAAATTACAGTAAAGAGTATCAGCTGGGAAATCACAAAAACCTGCTTTTTAAATACAGAATCTACCACGTTATTAGCTTTTTAATAAGTTACTTAATCTTATGACTTCTGAAATAATTCATGACAAGCTACTTAACCTCTATAAATGTCAGTTCCCTCAACTGTTAAATTTGGATAATAATAGCAATTATGAAATCAGCTTGTAGTAAGAATTAAATGAGATAGGCTTCTTAAAGGATATAATCAGATTTTATGCATTTATTTTTTCTTTTACTCATTTAAGAAATCTGTATAATAAATCTAACATGTTTCATTCTAGGTGTTGAGGACACAGAAACAACAAAGACAGACAAGGTTTTAGCCACCCTTGAGCTATAATCAAGTTGGAGAAAAAAGTCAGCATGCAAGTAAACAATAATCATTCAAGCTATATAGGTTGTGCCTCATGAAACGAAAGGACTTTGTATGTGAGACAGTAATGGAAACCAGGCACAGCTTTGTAAGAGATGACGTCTAGAATGAGACCTAGAGAAGGAGCTCTCCATGAAAAAATATAAGAAAAGCCCATTCTAAGCGAGAGACATCAGGAAGGACAAAGGAACTGAGGCAGGAAAGAGCTTGGTGTCTTTTAGGAATAGATGAGAATCCAATCTTGGGCTAATGAAGCAACACAAGATTAGCAACAGCAGGGAGTTGCTACTATCTTTAGCTTGCAGGAGAAAAATGAGGAGGTTGTATTACCAGAGCCCAGGGGTGGAGTGACCCAGCATAACATAGAATCTTAGTTGGTATATTCAAGAGAAGTTGGATCCAAAGAAGAGATACAGCCATTATTAGAGATGCTGCCCCAGAGGGAGAAGGAGAGATACCTTGAAAATTTCACTTAATCCCTCCATTCATTATATCACCAATGACTTCCAGTGACTGAACCAAATCAGATGCCAGATGACACAATAGCCTAGCAAATGCAGTCTAAGAATTCAATCTCCAACACACCCAGTAGAAAGAGCAAAGGGTAAGAAATTGACCTGAGAGCAAGTTGGCTCAGAACAGTAGACCCTTAAAGTCATTAAGGGTCAACTACTTTAATACTTTGGGAAAATAATCCTACTATGCAAGGAAAGAGGATGAATTTTAAAATGTCATATTTTAGGTATATAAAGAAAAATCCTGCCTGACCCTGATATAAAGAAATGAGGATATCAGAAAAAAGTGTTGGCTCTACATGTCCAGGTACTACTGATCACGACAGCACTTACAGGCTCTAAATGGTTAATTTCCTGAAAAGTGGCTGTTATATGGAAAACCATAAAACAATCAATGGTGATCCTTGTTTCTATTTAAAAAAACACGCTCTTAGGTTCAAGTAGACTGACCCACTTTAGGACTGTCTATCCCTAGGGATCTTGTAAAATGCAGAGAATGAGAAAAACCTTTAGAAGATGCTAAACTCTCTGCTTTTAAGCTAACTAGCATGTTGAACAATTTATTTGTACAATATGAGATATGACCATATTGCATCTCATCTTATGGAATTACTCAAGTTATATACAATTTTCTCAAGTGCTATTGCTAGTCTGGATGTAGGAGTGAAGAGAATAAATTGAGGGCTTGATCTATGTTTGGGGTTTTCAGAGAAGACATAGGAAATGAAAGAAGAACAGATTGGTTGAGAATATAATCAAGTGATTATGGGTTCTGTATTGAGCAGATAATTTAGTCCAAGAAGATGCTTATAGTTATGAAAGAAAATGCAGGATCAAGTACATGAGGTCTATAGAAGGTCAAACAGTAGTTAAAAAGGAGTGAAGAAGTGTGAGAGCTAAAGATGTAAAGTAGAAGTCAGAAAGTGAGGGCAATGAGGCATTCTAGTGCATGAATGTGACAGGGAGTGGCTGAAGAGAATGGAAGTGATAGTTCTAGTTCAACAGTTCCAGGAAGTACCATGTTAGGGAGTCAGAAAGTTGCCCACATGGATTTGAAATTTGTCCTTAATTTATTCATCAAATGTAGTAAGTGCTATTATGTCTATTGTTCAACGTCGCTGAGTAACAAACAACCTCAAAAAGCTTATCGGCTTACAATAACATTGTGTCTCGTGCTTATCAGACTGTGGTTTGACTATTTTCAGTTGATCTAGGCTGGACCATTTTGCTCCACGGTGTGAGTCTGGAGAACTATGCTTCACGATTTCAGTCTTTTCTACATGTGTTCATTTTAGAGGGCAGGCTGATGGAGAAGAAGCTACCTGGGTATGCTCTTCTCACTGCGAGCGACAAGAGTACAGGAGGCAAAAGCCTAACCACACAAGCAAATTAAAGCCTCAATTCACTTCATATCTGCTAAAATTTCATTGGACAAAAAAATTCATATTTTATTAAAATAAATTGAAAACTGAAATTAATAAGAGGTTTTTCTTTTCTAATGAGTTGTATTATAAAATCATATGGCAAAATCTTTGGTTAAAGACAGAGTAAATATTTCAAATGAAGATGCAACAAGAATGAAGACAAATGCTATAAATCATGTGCTTCAGTAGACTTTGAGACTATTGGCAAGTGAATGGAAGTCAACAGAGATCAGCAACAAGAGAGATAGAATAAACAGAACTAGGGATTAATGTTCAAAAAAAACCATGATCCTCTACATGCCCCTACATAGAAGAACATAGAAAAACAACAGTCTGGATAGGGCATAATGCAGTGAAAAACAGAAACTACCCTCCCTCAATCCTCACAAGCCATAAATAGCAGTTTGTGGGGGCATACTGATAATTATTAGTCATTAGAAGCTAACTGTAGAACACACACTGTAAGAAGACAAAACATATTTTATCAAATACAGTTATGAAGAAAAAATATGGTGGTTCCTGACAAAGTAGGCACATCCCTCTTTCAGCGTTTAATGATCAACTACTCAGTTGAAGTTTTGGTCTCTGAGGATATCAGAGTAAGTATGATTGATTGGGATTTTATAGAACTTGTCATTAATAAACCCTAGGTGTTGGAGGCATAGCCTGGTTAATTATCATGGAAGTTCCTAGGATTTTTGTCTTAGAGGGTGTAAGAACAGATAAGGACATTTCTGAAATCAATGAGCAATTGTTTATGTGACTGGTATGGTTCTAGCAATATGGGGAATATAGAAGGCTTGTAAGACAAAGCAATCATTTTCACAGGGTAAAATTAACCACAGTATTAATGCTACCTGATTGTAGGCTGAACTGGAAAAGTCTGAACAATTTATATATTGAGGTGCGGGCAAAATACCATTGGAGGATACATTTAACAACCTTCCAAATACATAGAACAATTGCCATTTCTAAGTTATGTTATAATCCTATTCTTCTAGCTCACTGATTCTTCTAAATTTCAAATATAGTATTTTAAATTTCATATTTTTGTTCATTATTCGATAATGAATCAAAGCATTAAAAACAAGCTAAAAAATGAGTAAATACAGTTGGCCCTTGAACCACATGAGGTTGAACTGCATGGGTCTACTTGTACGTGGATTTTTTTCAACAAATATATTGGAAAACTTATTGAAGATTTGGGACAATTTGAAAAAACTCACAGATGAACCCTATAACCTAGAAATACGGAAAAACATGAAGAAAAAATTAGATATCTCATAAGCGCATAAAAGATATGTAGATACTAGTTTAGTTTATCATTTACTACCATAAAGTATACATAAATTTATTATTAAAAGTGAAAATGTATTGAAACGTACACACACGAACACTTGCAAACAATACATGGCACCATTTGCAGCTGAGAGAAATGTAAACAAACATAAAGATCCAGTAGCAAATCAGACTTGCATAAAATTAACTGCAGTACATAAGGTACTAGTGAAATAATTTTGTCACTATCTCTTATTGCCATTGTGGTGGGCTCAAGTGTTGTGAGTATCTGCTTAAAACTCCACGTGATGCTAACCATCCCGAGGGAGCAGCTCCTTTCTCTAGTAAATTCTGTAGCACAGTAAAAAGCCATCATTCTTAGTCCTTGTGTACTTTTCATCGTGTTTAGGGCAATACCATAAACCTTGAATAATATCATGAGACACACATGAAGTGCTACTAATGATGCTTGATGTGCTCCTGAGAAGCAGAAAAAAGTTATGACATTAAAGAAAAAGTTGAATTGTTTGATATGTACTGTAGATTGAAGTCTGCAGTTGCGTTTGTCCCCATTTCAGACAAAAACGATTCATCTTATAAACAGACAAGTACTGTAAATGTATTTTCTCCTCCTTATGATTTTCTTAATAACACTGTCTTTTCTCTAGCTTACCTTGTTGTAAGAAAACAGTGTAATAGTACACACAACATACAAAATATGTGTAAATCGACTGTTTATGTTATCAGTAAGGCTTCTATTTAACAACAGGCTATTAATAGTTAAATTTGGGAGGGATTCAAAAGTTAAACACAGATTTTTGACTGTGTAGGAAGTTGGTATCCCCGACCGTTGCAATGTTGAAGGGTCAACTATAAGCCAAAACACTGATACCACAACTAACAAAATCTGTATTCACACTCAAATGTCTCAGGTATTCTTCCATCAATTTTTCTGACCTTTTAATTACACTAAATATATATATATACACATATATATATACATATACATGCACACATGTATATATATACTCTTTTTATAATCTTCCTTCAGATAAGCTTAACACATTTTAAAATTTTAATATAGTTGTATATTTTTATAAAGTCTGCTTCTGTATAACTTTCTATTCATTTTTCTCCAAATTCATCTCATGTGTACATTCATTCTATTTCTAAACCTTTTGCTATTCCTATCTCTAAGACATTTTTATTCAGCAAGACACATCTAAAATAGATTTTATCTGCATTCACTTATATAACCAAACGTATTTATATTTCCAAGCACATTTCTTTCAAGAATTAACATTTATCCATTGTTAATATGTTTTCAAATGTCAAATCTTGTATATGACAAAAGCTATGACTGAATAAATCTGGCTACATAAAAAGGTTAAAATGACTGTAACACTAAAAGTACACATATATGTGCACATACATATCCCACAAATAAAGTTAAAAGAAATTTGACAAAATGAGTAAATAGTTACCATATCTGAGCTACATAAACATCTTTAATATAAAAAGAGCTCTGAGGAATCAATGATATTTTAAAAATTGTATCAAATCAAAATGATAGAAGATAAGACTAGATAACCCACAGAAAAATGAAAATGTGTTGAATTTCTACTGAAATATAAATATATAAAATTTTATTAAAGTGAATGCCTATACAGATGGTCCCAACCTATGCTCATTTGACTTAAAATGACAGTTTTGACTTTACAATGGTGTGAAGGTGATACACATTCAATAGAAACCTTACTTGAAGTCTTGAATTTTGCTCTTCTCCCGGGTTAGTGACATGCAATACCCCTGAGATGCTGCGCAGTGGCAGGTTTCTGCAGCTCCCAGTCAGCCACACCATCAGGAGGGTAAACAACCAATACCGTAGTCTACAGTGTACTGTATTCAATATATTGCATGAGATATTCAACACCATTATAAAATAAGCTTTGTGTTCGATGATTTTCCCAACTGTTAATGTAAATGTTCTGAGTGCATCTAAGTTAGGCTAGACTAACCTATAATGTTTGGTAAGTTAGATGTATTAAGTGCATTGTTTATTTATTTGACATTTTGTTGTAGTTTTCAAATTACAATGGATTTATCAGGACATAAACCCATTGTAAGTCAAGGAGCATTTGTATCTTCAAATGGCCGAAATATTTTTCTTTAATAAGTTGGTAATGGCTCAGATACGGGAGTAAAGAACTATAAATTAATATAAAATCTCTGGAGAATGTCTGACAACAAACATCAAAATATTTAAAGTGTATTATTTAACAAGTCTTATGGCAATCAGAGTTCTGGGTTCAAATTGTTGGTCTACCACTTTATTGCTATGTAATCTCAGTAATTTATTTTACTCCATGAGTTTTAGCTTAAATTTCTGCATAATAGGATCATAACAACCATCTTTCAAGGTGGCTGTAAGATAAACAGTATAATACACACATCTTAACACATTTTCTGACAATGATAACTGTTCTTCAGACAAAAACTTCTAATAGTTTCTCATCATTCTCCCCTACCTCTTTCTTTTTTTCTGGAAATAATTATAGATACAAAGAAAGCTCTGTATACAAAGATGTTAACCAAAGTATCATCTCTAACAGTAAAATATGGGGGCATTGGTTTAATACATTATGTCATATTAATATAGTAGAATAATATGTGACCATTTAAACCATATTATAGAAAAATTAATGGGATTATTTAGTAAAATGCTCAAGTGATATTGATATACCAGAAAATCAAGTTGTATAAGTAATATGTGTTTTATTATCACAATTTTGTTTACATGTGTGGTTATGCCCTTATGAAGGGTAGGTATTTCTGTGTATGGGTCATGCATGAGCATGATATGATGTATATGCCTGTGTGATTGTGTATATGTATGCATAGGCACATAGAAAGACCAGAAGTCTATAAACATTCACCTATTCAGAAAAAATTTGCTGAATTGCTGCTATAAAGCAAATACCATACTAACTTCTGGTGATAAAAAGTAAGAAAAGACAAACACAAATTTGTACAGCAAACAATATATTGGGAAGCTAGATGTTGTTAGAATAATCTCTAAAATAGATTTCAAATTCTGATTGGGATAATGCTACAAAGGGACAATGTGATGCGGAAAGAATGTAACAGGCACATTGACTTTTGAAAGCAGGTCAGAATTCCCTGCTCAAGACCCAGTTGAACTGAAGTCTGCAAAAAGTGCAAGACATACATAGCAAAAAGGGTAGGAAAGAGAGCCAGGGGAAAAGAGCAAAGGAATTTGGTGTGGCTTTAATAGATGAGCCCGGGGCTCAGGGAGTCTGGAAAGGCAGGTGACAGATCAAACCGGGTTTAAAATATATTGTTAAGAGAGTTGACGAGGTGATCATATAAGAGAAATGATCAGAGATCTGTTAGGAAAACACCACTTTAACTATAGACTGAGGGAGAGCAAAAGTCAGCAAGGAAGGCCAGGCATGGTGGCTCATGCCTGTTATCCCAGAACTTTGGGAATCTGAGGGAGTTGGATCACCTGAGGTCAGAGTTTGAGACCAGCCTGGCCAACACAGCAAAACCCCATCTCTACTAAAAGTACAAAAATTAGAAGGCATGGTGGTGCGTGCCTGTAATCCCAGCTACTCAGGAGGCTGAGACAGGAGAATCACTTGAAACCAGGAGGCAGAGGTTGCAGTGAGCTGAGATCATGCCATTGCACTCCAGCGTGGGTGACAGAGCAAGACTCCATCTCAAAAAAAAAAAAAAAAAAAAAAGATCAGTCAGGTGAGGAGTACTGTGAAGTCATTTGAGTAATGCAAGTGAGAGACGACAGCAGCCTAGACTAGGATGGAGTGAAATGGAATGAACTGATGGATCTAGGAGCTACTTACAGGGCAAAACTAAAGTGATATAGCAATGGATTGGATATGGAGAGTGCAACATGGAGAAAATAATAATATCTACCACACAAGGATATGAGAATGAAAAAAACAATATGCCATTTCAGCATCCCACATGGGGCCAGGCACAGAAAGGGACTGATGTTGAGTGAGAAGCAGTTGATGAAGGTGACTTATAGAACTTTTACTGGCATAACAAAATGGATAGCATTGCCATTCATGGATATGGGAGATAGCGAACAGTATTAATTTTGAGGGGGACAGTCATAAATTCAGTTTTACATGTAAAAATTTAAATTATTTTCAAAATATTCAAGAGAAGATGCCAATGTGGTAGTTGGGAAAGTGAGCCTGGATCTCAGAGGAGAGGTCTGGGTTGCATATAAAAGTTACGAGGTTACATATGTGGTCAATAAAGCTAAAGGTGAAAGGGCCTAGTAACAAGTCTTGAGGTATTCCAGGTAAAGGAGAAGCAGCCAGAAGTGGGATAGAGTAGGAGATACGATGTCACAGAAAACAAGGAAAAAAAGGGGTTTCAGGTATCTAACTTTATACATCTTGCTAAGAACTCATTTAAGATGTAGATAACAGAAATCTCCCTGAAGAAATAGAGATGGAAGTCATTGGCACCCAGGGCAAGAGTGATGAATGTGTAGACAGTATTGGGTCAGACTTGAGCTGTGAAAATAGAAAATATGAAAAACATCTTCAGTATTTTGGCTATAAAGAGGAGGAACAACAAAGGATATTCACCAGAAAGACATGTGCAAGGCAAATTAGTGTAGAATTTGCTTCTTAATGGGAGAGATTTGAACACATTAAGAGTAGAGATTTGCTCTCGGAAGCTAAAGGCTAAATCCACACTAAGTCCTTTTATTCAATATTTATACGGTTTTAACAAATTGTGGTACATTTTTTAAGTTTACAAGTTGTGATATTTCACAGATAATTCAAGAAAAGAAATATTAAATAGATTACAGCAAAAGATGTAAAGTTTCAAAATATATCAATAAAAATATAAAGTAGATGAATTAGAGGGATCTATATACCCTTTACAAATGTGTGGAGCTTAGGTGAACAACCATTGTCAGAGACTGGGATAGAACAAGTTAGAGATAAGTGAGTATAAAGAATCTAGAGGGGGGTCAGGAAAATTTGCCCTCCAAAAGTAAAACAGAGCAGGCTCTGGGAAGATTTTAAAACTTACTCGAGCAACTAAAAATGAGAGAGTTGAAAAGACTCCTGTGATAGTAAGAAGGTTATTTCAATATTATATGACATACAAATTGTTTTGGAGATGGCATAGTGTGGTACAGCTGCAAAACAGCCCTTCCCTAGAAGCCAGGCACCAGGTTTGGTTTTGTCTGTGTCAATAATAAATGGCAGTAGCTTGGAGAAGTCAATTAATCAGAGCTTTAGTTTCTTAACCTGTGTATTTAAAGAGTTTCCCTACATTTTCTGTAAGCTTCTTACAGCACTAAAATTCTTTGCCTCTATAAGTAAGAGAACAGGTATGCTGTAAGAAAAAAAATATACATTGAGGTAAACTTAAGTATCTCTAGAGCATAACATTATCAAACTTTTTTGTAGGTCCTGTGTAAGTGAGAATAAAAGCTCCACACAGTCCTTGACTTCATTCTAAATAGGTTGACAGGGGTGTGAAATGACATTCTCCAGTCTTGGGGATGTGTGAAGGGCACTTAACATTTCTGACAAGCTGAGTCATTTGACATTATTCCCTGTGTAACTTATCCATTAAAATTTTATCTGTTGTGTACATAATTTTTAACAACTACATAAAATTTAAATACTCTGAAGAAAGCACCTAGTCATTTCAAGATTTTCTGATGTGATCTATGTTGAAACAAACAAAGAAACAATAAAAAAAACCCTCCTATAGATTCTCAACAGAGTACAGGTTTAAAAGTTAAAATATGTATTTCTAAAAGTAAATGCATTATATAAGCATATGAAATAATGAATATATATACAGATTATATAAAGTGATTACATATAAATATATTTTTATTCCTTTTTGGAATTTGACTATTTTCTGGTGAATATTAAGATTAGCTTGGTTTTATGTATCAAATTAATGATTAACATTGAGTCAAATGACATTCATATATATATATTTTTTAATTTTATTATTATTATACTTTAAGTTTTAGGGTACATGTGCACAACGTGCAGGTTTGTTACATATGTATACATGTGCCATGTTGGTGTGCTGCATCCATTAACTTGTCATTTAGCATTAGGTATATCTCCTAATGCTATCCCTCCCCCATCCCCCCACCCCACAACAGTCCCCAGAGTGTGATGTTCCCCTTCCTGTGTCCATGTGTTCTCATTGTTCAATTCCCACCTATGAGTGAGAATATGCGGTGTTTGGTTTTTTGTTCTTGTGATAGTTTGCTGAGAATGATGGTTTCCAGCTTCATCCATGTCCCTACAAAGGACATGAACTCATCCTTTTTATGGCTGCATAGTATTCCATGGTGTATATGTGCCACATTTTCTTAATCCAGTCTATCATTGTTGGACATTTGGGTTGGTTCCAAGTCTTTGCTATTGTGAATGGTGCTGCAATAAACATACGTGTGCATGTGTCTTTATAGCAGCATGACTTATAATCCTTTGGGTATATACCCAGTAATGGGATGGCTGGGTCAAATGGTATTTCTAGTTCTAGATCCCTGAGGAATCACCACACTGACTTCCACAATGGTTGAACTAGTTTACAGTCCCACCAACAGTGTCAAAGTGTTCCTATTTCTCCACATCCTCTCCAGCACCTGTTGTTTCCTGACTTTTTAATGATCGTCATTCTAACTGGTGTGAGATGGTATCTCATTGTGGTTTTGATTTGCATTTCTCTGGTGGCCAGTGATGATGAGCATTTTTTTCATGTGTTTTTTGGCTGCATTAATGTCTTCTTTTGAGAAGTGTCTGTTCATATCCTTCGCCCACTTTTTGATGGGGTTGTTTGTTTTTTTCTTATAAATTTGTTTGAGTTCATTGTAGATTCTGGATATTAGCCCTTTGTCAGATGAGTAGGTTGCAAAAATTTTCTCCCATTCTGTAGGTTGCATATATTTTTATATAGGGTTTAGCTTTTGATGTCAATACATTTAAGAAAAATTTCTATGTTTTTTTTTCAGTTATGTTTCATAAAATCAGGGTAACTTCTGAAATATTGGAAGATAAGAGGATGTCCCTCCCACTCTCACTCAATGCTAAGAACTTTGTAAAATGTATGCTGTTTAAAAATATATATACCCTTCAAATTGATTTACATTATGGATTATGACCAAAATTTTACCTTTGGCCTCAAGTCCTGATACGGTTTGGCTGCATCTCCACCCAAATCTCATCCTGAATTGTAGCTCCCATAATTCCCATGTGGTGTGGGAGGGACCCAGTGGGAGGTAATTGAATCATGGGGGTGGTTTCCCCCACACTGTTCTCATGGTAGTAAATAAGTCTCATGAGAGCTGATTGTTTTTTAAGGGGAAACACCTTTCACTTGGCTCTCATTCTTTCTTGTGTGCTGCCATGTAAGACGAGCCTTTTGCCTTCCACCATGATTGTAAGGCCTTCCCAGCCCCGTGGAACTGTGAGTCCATTAAACCTCTTTTTCTTTATAAATTACCAAGTCTTGGATATGTCTTTATCAGCAGTGTGAAAACGGACTAATACAAGTCCCTTTTCACTGGGTTTAAATTAGTTAGTTTCTACATGTACAGGTAATTTTACTCAACGCTCCCTTTGTCTGGCGATCCACTCAAAAACTTTTTCGAATTGTAACCATTGCCTTCAATGAACACGATTGTTGTCTGCTCCCCAGGCATCAATGACTGGGCAATTTCTTCCTTAGTGTAAGCAATCCAACAATGAAATAGTCTCACAGTTACTGTACATGTTCTTGATTATAAAGATACACATATTTAATGGAAAGAACTAGGACCATAGGAACAGATTTGGTATTTTATTGTTTCTAATAAATTAACTTGTGACCTTCAGAATGACACTTAAGTTCTCTGCACCCTGCTCATTTCCATAATGATTAGGTGTTTTCCAAGATTACATTTCCTCTAAAGTTTTAGGCTTCTAAATTTTTGAATATATTATAATTATGATTAATTTCACAATTTCAAAGATTTAGTGTAAACTTTTTTTGAGATTGTTATATGCAGATGCTGTATTAGAACAAAATAAAAACTGTGAAATAAGTAGCAACTTTAATGTTCACATAAAAGACTTCAAGAAATATAACAAAAAGTGGAGTTATCCTGGCTCAGTGAACTAAGCTATAAAATTTTTGAATGGTAAGAGCTGTTAGAATTATGAGGTATCCACTAATTCAGAATATTAAATTTGAGATATACTTTATGAATAATTTTCTTTTTTATCTCAGCTGGGAAAAATTATTCTTGAACCTCAAGAGAGAAGTTTGATAAATGACATTTAAAATGATTAAAAATCATTCACCCAATTTAAGAAACTCCCTAAATAATAATCTGCAGCTCAATTTTGGTTAAGTTTTTGCATGGACATGTGAAAATTGGAAAGTAAAATAAATTGCTTCTGGTGATTTTTTACTTTTTTTTAACTTTTACAGTATACATTTATTTAACTATGACTGCTAGTAAATAATTAAATATAAACCTCTGTAAAGCTTTCTGCTGTAACATTTTGGATGAGAAGGATAGTTTGAACAGCAAGGTCTTCAGGATATTTGAGTTTATACCTTGCAGTAAAAAAGGAGAGAAAATAAAACAAAAAACTTTTACCTAGTTTGGATGGAAACCTGGAATTCATTATACACTAATTCGCTTCTTTCAAAAAATGTCAGAGTTATAAACATAAGTAAACTTGGGTTTGCTGATGCATGGTCATCATTTGCTTATTAATAAATGCAGCTTTCTGTATCACACTGGTGTTTGTAGGACTCTGTACATCTCTATATTGCTACATTACACAGCCTCTGATTATGATGCTTCTAGAGTTAGAGTTTTTAAAAAATATATATATTTATATATAAATTTATATGTATATTTTATATTTTATAAATATAAATACAAAATTTTTATATTTATAAAATGTATATATTTTATATATAATATATTATATATATTTTATATATAATATATTATATATATTTTATATATATAATATATGTATGTATATTTTATATATGTATATATATTATATATGTATATATTTTATATATGTATATATATTATATATGTATATATTATATATGTATATATTTTATATATGTATATATATTATATATGTATATATTTTATATATGTATATATATTATATATGTATATATTTTATATATTATATATATTATATATGTATATATTTTATATATGTATATATATTATATATGTATATATTTTACGTGTGTATATATACACACACATATATTATATATAATATGTATTATACATATATTATATATGTATATTATATATAATATATATTATACATATGTATATATGTATAATATATAATATCATATATTATATTATATATTATTATATATTATATTATATATATTATATATATAATATATATTATATATATAATATATATAATATATATTATATATTATATAATATATATATAATATAATATATATATTTTATATATTATATATAAATATATATAATATATATACACAGACACATATATTCATGTGAGTATGTGTATTTCCTTTATGGTAGAGTGTAAAATAGCAATTCCTTCTAATTATAATAATACAGCATACAATACAAAGTGAACCATAGTGTCTCCTACAAAGTAACCACCCTACAAATGTTAGCTATCATTAGTACTATTAAATAGCTATAGAAACCCTGATGGTTTGTATCAATCCATTTATTTCTTTTTAATAGGCTATCATTCTGATGCAAACATAAATAACAAACAATCTTGGCCTATGTTGAAAAATGGGTTAGGCTTGCAGTCAAAACATCTAGGTTTAATTCTGGATATGTTGCTTCATAGGTAGGTTAATTTCATTAGCATCGTTACCCTTAAGTGTTGTCTTAGATTTTAAAAGCAGGACAATAATAGTTATCTTGCAGATTCACTATGAGTAACAAATTAAAAATAAATGTGACAAAAGGTGAGAAATTCACTATCACAAAACTATCACACAGAAGGCATTCAGTAAGGGTTACCTGAACCTGAAATCAGGAAATAAGGTTGCTTCTAAAATATAAACATTTATAAACATTCACAATATTCTAGGCCATATGTTCTGCATAGCACATTAGGGAGACAAGACCCACTTCTATTAAGAAACCCAACATTGAATATGATTATTGTGATTGAGAGAGCAGAGAAAGGAGAATAATAGAATCCTTACTCTGGGACAGCAGAATGTTTGTACTATTAAAAAAATTCTTTACACAATTATAACTTATTTTATTCAAAAAATAAATTCACTGTAATAATGTATGAAGAAAATAAACCTCTGCAAAACTATCTATACTATGGGAAAAAGAAAATAAAAAGAGTGAGAAAATAATTGAGTAAATTCAACTGTTAATATGATATATAACACATTTTTAAATTTAGAATAGAAACTATAAATAAATTTATGTTGTAATCAAAATTGTACTAGGAAATACACATGTAAAGATACTTCCGAATATTTCTTTGTCCAATTCTCAGTCAACTGTAAAACTGCTGAGTTTTGGAGATATAAACTTTGCAAAACTCAGATCATTACTCCTTTTGGGCTTTTAGTTACAATTAAGGAAATTATGATTATCTATTTGTTTATATTTGCTATGTGGCAAAAGACGACATGAAAAATGTTATTTAGTGAGGGTTTGGTGATCATTACCAGCCTCCACATTATCCTTAAAGCTGTGCTGAAATGATTGAAGATAAATGCACTTAATTTGAAAAAAAAAATTGTTGGACTGGAACTGATAGTGTTCCAGGAAAGTTGAAAGAAATCATGAAGAGGCAACAGTGAACAATCTTATTAGACATAGAGACATATAGGCTCTCAGTTAGCTCTGAATGGCCTTTACAATCAAGATATAAACTATGTGACAAATGAGTGTAAAATACCAAAGCACTGGCTTCGTTTCATGAAGATAAGAACAGCCTCAAAGTCCTTGTGTTCCATATGGTCCATGGATTTCCAAAGAGAAATATGCTTGGCCAGATCAAAAAGCAAAATGGACATTGTGTCTGGCTGGTATTTGGGACATGGAAGAGCGACATCTAATTTCTTAAATAATGTCAACTTATACTGCTGTGCTTTTATTGGACAGATACGTGTGAGGCTTTGAATATATCCAAACTGAAACTTCAAGAACAAACATCAGTATTATTGATTATTTTAACATTTTTTTAGAAGTTCTAACTAAAATGCAGCCCTGGGCATAGAAAACTGGTGTTTAAAAGAAATAGTCTTATTCTAAACAATATATATACATTGTTTATATTTTATATAAATGAAATTTTTTGTTTATACATGTATTTTGTTTATGTTTTGTATTATAATACATCTACTCTGTATTAAAGATGAATTCAAGTGGTAATATTTTCATTGTGATATGGCTCAAAAATATGTTTATATTTTGTGAAGTTCTCTTGTCTCATTGATCCTTAGGCTCCTAAAGCTAATCTGCAAGAGGGTTTTCAGATTTCAGTTTTAATTCATTTGCCAATATAACTGCTAGAAAATCACGTTTAGAGTAAGTTTTGGTAAAATATCTACCTTATTACAAACTGAGCAGATTTGGGTGGGGAGCAGTATTAATTGTATTAATTACTTTAATTTATTAATTACTTTAATTAAATCACTTTATATTAATTATATAAATTAATTTATATAAATTAAATTAATACATTACATTAATTTAATGAAATTAAAAGTATTAATTTCATTAATATAATGAAATACTAATAAATATATTTCAGAATCTATTTTTTCTCTGTACTTCTGAAGTGAAAAATAAATCATCACAGTAGACTTAAAAGTGAAAGTGGCTGCTATTGTCCTAAATCTATCCCATTTGTGATATGAACTCAGAAGCTTCAGTTTCTTTGGAAATTATTATAGACATGGACTACTGCATGAAGTTTCATTTACCTTAAACTTCTAATTTAGGTTTCACCTATATGTGGCTGAGATGCTGATTCAGTTCAATTCAAATATTAACTAACTAAATCCTTATCTGGCTGATGAGAAAGAAAGAGTTGCCAACATGAAGCAGAATAGGGTCTGGAGGAAGGGAAGCTAAGGTCAATTCATGCTGACTTCCTAGAACTGGATCAAAAGGAAAACCCCACCTCTCCATGCCCAAGTGACAAAGGATCAAATGCTACTCCTTCCACGACCCTCACCCCTTCCACTGTGTCAGAAATGGAAAATGGAAAGTATCTCTGATTGGACGTGGGCCAAGTGTGGGCCAATCCTTCATTTGCATAAGGTGCCAATCCATTTCAGCCTCTGATTGGCCAGAGTCAAACCTCCACTTCCATCCTTTATTACACAGCGTATAAGCAATGGGAAATCTTTAAAGGGTACTTAAACCCCAGAACATTTTGTAACCAGGGCTCCTGAGCTGCTTGCTTGAGCCCGCTCCAATTCTGTAGAGTGTATTTTCACCTTAATAAATCTATGTTTCTGTTGCCTTTTGTGTCAATAAATCTATGCTTTTGTTGCTTGTTCATGCATGCTGTTCAATTCTTTGTTCAACACAAGAGCCTAGATGACTCACGATCAGAACCCTTTATCTAGTAACACTTTACAAACATATATGCTCATTTTAATTTTTGAAATAACTTTTTGAATAAAATAATGTATATTTATAAAGTGCAGAGTAAACTGTAAACTAGTATGTAATAAATGAGTTATTGTTGTTATCCTTATCTTTTTCTAATCAAAGTAGATAATATCTGTTCTAAAATAAGTTATTCAAATGTCTTTTGCCCTTTGTCTTATTCAAATGTCAATTGCCTCTAGAAGTTTTGATTTTAAGAAAAGGAAATGTTTTGCCTTTCAATCTTTATCAATGGAAAACATTTCACTCAGTCTCAAAATGCAATTTCCACAGATATTTTATTGGGTAGAGTACTTTTAAAAAGCTCTAAAATAAGAAAGTGATGATAATGGAAAGCAATATTTAGTATCAACTTTGAATAGGCACAAAGAGCACTGATGTAATTAGAGATACTTAGACATGTAGCTAAAGAAAATATACCTCTGGGAGAAAATGTAACTGCTGTTACTATTTTCAAACAAATATAGGGCTCAGAAGTATCTATTTCAGTGCCGATATTAAATATCTCATCATGTTGCCATTATAAACTCTTCTTTTAGGAGTTTATAACTGGGCCATAAAAATTCACTTCAGGCACTCCTTAGTATCCAAAAAAGCTATTACAGCCTTCTGGGAAAATAATAAGCGTATTTATAGAAGGTATATATAAAAATATTCATATATTATGTTTACCTATTTTTAAAAATGCACTTGTGACAACTAATCTCCTTTATCAATTTGCTGAATCATATTACCTTCTTCAGTTCCATTAACCTAAAAGGAAAAATACAATTAAATTTAGTCTCCTTTCAATTGTTTCTAAATATGATTAATCTGGTGTCAGCAAAGTATCACTGTACTTCAGAATTTGCTTGCTGGCCTCTAAAAAGTCAAGGAAGGGGGAATAACTTTTAATGGAGTAAATACATGTTTATTTTTCTGAGGTTAACTTTTTTGTTGTTATTATTGAGATTTTTCTGTTGCAAACATTGTGTACAGTCAAAAACTCTGCTAATAAAGAAACAGAGACACTTATAAATACATGTGTACTTTTTGATTATTTCTTTAGAATCAGAAAGACTTAAACCCATGTACATTTTATTTTGGCAGAAGATCATGTAATTTTTCCACAATTACTCACATACCGCAGCAGAGGACACAAAATCATTCCAGGCTTTATTAATTTCAAATATCCAAAACTGTCTTGAGAAGAAAATACCTTTATATTATTTTATTTGATAGTGAAGTCTTAAAGTTCTATTTCTCTCATAGGTTTTTGGTTTGTTTTAGCAGTTAGCTAAAATGTTTCCCTATTAAAACATTTTAGTACTTAATCCTATGGTTATCATGTATGAGACTGGTTCATTAACAAGGTGGAAGGTAGAATAGTGAATAGATTTTTCACAATATAATGAGTATGATAATAATAATAGTAGTAGTAATAAGAAATAACAACAATACAAAGCAAACATTCTTTTTGAGTACTTTCCACCTCACTGGTATGCAGTTAAGTTCTTTACATACATTATTCCCCAATTAAATCTACGAGATCGGTGCCTGTTTTGCTAGGGAAACTAGGCTGTAAGGAATGAAATCACTAATGCAATATTATATAGCTAACTATTGGCAGTGCTGGGACCCAAATTACATTCTGAAGATGAAGCCTGTGTTTAATAATCAAGTTCTACCACTCTTTCTACTTTAGAAGAAAATCAGTATGATTTGGTTAAATTAGATATTCTAACAAGAAGGAAATAGCTGACCCAAATTATAGATGGAAAACTGTATGGTAAGATAGCTGGATTGCTAGACAATAGTCAGAATAATATCACTATTATTAAAAATTCATAAATATTTTTGCCATCCTAGGAACTAGTCTTTAAACTTACTACATACCTTGCTATTCAATTGCAAAATGTTAAGATTTAAAAAATGGCTATTTAAAATAAATGTCAAAAAGAATAGTGTTATTTATCTTTGAAGTTAGCAATATTAATTACATGAAAATTAGTAAAATTGTCTCACATTTAAGAGGTTTTAAATGGTCTCCTAACTGTTATACTTTTAGATTTTACAAAATGATTGTTCAAATATCATCTGGTTTATAATTAATACATAAAAGCCAGTGAATCTAAGTGCACATATATTTTTATTTAACTGTGTAATTACTGATTAGTAGTTCATAAAATTGGTTTTGATATATTTTGAGAGCCTTTACAATAACTTTGCAACTTTTAACTCATGCAAAAGTGATTCACTATAAAGTTGGACTAAAATTCAGAACAGAATTTCTTTTACAAAGTTAACAGAGATAATTGATATTTCACTCAATGATGACTGCATTAAAATCACTGACACACATTTAACATTCATAACTGCTCTAACTCTTGAATTTGGTATATGGCAATATATTGAATCTAAAACTCTTAATTGCTTTCTCATCAATCTATTTCTCCCCTGTTCTTTTCCTCTTTGTAAATGGTAACTCTATTCTTGTAGTTGCTCAGGCCCAAATCTTTATCATTTAGTTGTCTTCTACATGTCATTTAAATCAACCAGTAAAACTCATTAATGTCAACTTCAAAATATATCCAGAATCCAGCCATATTTCATCACTTTCAACATCATCACCTTAGTTCAACCAGTATTACTCCCTGCCTGGTCTTGGGCAATAGGTTCCTAACTGGTTTCACCATTTAAATCCTTACTCTCTATGTCTTCCATGCAAAAACCAGGATTGGTCTCTGTTCATCTAGCCAAATGCCACCATTCAGTAAAACCAAATCGTCATCACTATCTCTGGGGTCATGTGTGGCCTGAACCTCTGCTCTTTTTCTGTCCTCATTCTCCCTGCCCAGTTTTGTTTGTTTATTTGTTTGTTTCAATCACTCAGTTCTTGCTACATTGGTCTTTCCTTGAGTACACCTAATCTGGATCTGTCCTTGACGCTTCATGACCATTTTCCTCCCTGTTCAAAATATTCTACCTCCAGATTTCCACCTGTCACATTTTCTTCATCTCTTTTTTTTTTTTAAGTCTGTGCTCAAATATCAGTTAGCAAAAAGCCTTCTCTGACCACTCTATATAAAAGAGTTAGGTCTATCACTCTCTGGAAGCTTTTTTATATTAATAATAACCATCCCTTATATTCTAGGCATTCTGCTAAATGTATTACATCTGCTGTTTCATAATCTTCAAGACACTACTGAGAGGTAGGTTTTATTATTTCTCTTAAATAACTGAATAAAATTTAAATAAAACACTAAAGGTATGGCTAAGATTCAAACCAGGTCTCCGGATTCCTCAGTCCTTGTTCTCCATCAACTGCCTAATCCCATTTATGCTTCAAAACTCTCCCAATTTAACAAATAGGGAATGTGAGGCTCAAGGGTTTGAAATAATTGCCCAGATCACTCAGCAAGTAAGTAGTAGAACAGGAATTCAAATGTAGGTTGATCAAATCTGATAATTACTCCCCTGCACCACACTGCCTTCCTGTGGACAAGGTGATATCCTTGTTGCCAATTGCCAGCCAAAGATAGATAAGATGAGTTCACTCTCCATTCTTCCGGGCTTTGTTTTTGCTTACTTACCCAAGTCTCACATAAATACATACTCATCTTAGATCTATAACTTGGTTGATGTAGAAATATAAGAAAAGTGCACATATGATATAGAATATTAACAATATTGACATTATCCCAGAAATCATATAATTAAGAATTGAAATTTATATGATTTTCATTGATTTTTTCTTTTATTTGCTAATATTCTATCCTCTCAACAACATACTGCTAAACTTTGCTTTGTTCAATGTCCATGCTTGATCACTGAATTAAAATCCCTCTAAAATAATAAGTAGGACATATCTCGAATATATTTATCCATAATATAAAACATATTCATTTAGAATCTTTGCAATGTACCATTATATTAAGGCCATAATAAAAATTCTCACTTGTCTGTATACTTGGTGAAAGAATAAGATCAATTGAATCATTTAGTTGCTTTATACGGAAATCTGCCTGTACATATTTAATTGAATTTACTAATCGTCACAGGTGAAAAAAAATGACATTTTCATACTGAAATCAAATATAATCCTGACATAAAGGACATAAATTTAAAAATTTATGCAAATATACATCAAGCTACTACTGGAACACCTATATCCAACACACAGAAACAATCAATACAAGCAATAATCTGATAGTCAGTATTAGACATAAAGTGACTGAAATAGAGCTTGATTACAAGAGCAATGTCTCCTGCCTTGAGAATAAACATTTCAGTTTTGTCTCAGCATTTATGTAACAGCAGGAGAGAGAAGACAAGTTATCTTGTGACAACATCCTGCAGTATGTCATTGACATTATCTTATAATTAGACTTGCATTAAAGATGATTAATAGTATCTTCTTTGGTGCCTAATCAGTGCAGTCTCATAGCATATACAAAAATGAGTATTTTAGATCACTTTAAGTCAGTATTACAGCAGTGAAATCGTTACGTTCCTTTTCCCTCAAAGCCATCTCAAACAAAATAACAATATTTTCATTCAATTTTTGTTGGTAACAGTTTGAAAGAAAATGTCACAAGTATTTAGAGTGTTGAAATTCAAATTTTATCTAATTAACCTGAAACTCCTGTATTTTTTGAATCAAGATTTAAACCACTATTGTGGCTACCGCTAATAGCTATATATGAATTACCAGAAAATGAAATATTTACTTCTAAGAGAAACATAACACAAGCTAGTTTCATGTGTAGTCAATTCAAAGTTTTATGAATTATTGGACTCAGATTACTTACAGGCCTGGAAGACAGTGGCTCTGTCTACTATTGGAGATGCTGGCTCATTGCACTGAAAATTTGCTGTTTATGTATAAAGGATAAGATTGGACTTAGAAATCTGTAAATTAAGCTAAGTGATTTAAAGCCATGCAGCGTACATCTGAGACACAAGAATAAAACCCTCAAGCTTTATTTGTGAGGAAGTAGCATTCATGTGTGCTTAGCCTACCAAGGGGGATCAGCAAATGTTTGCTGAATGGACGCATGAATGGATGGGGTGGCTTCATCGCACAATAAAGTCATGTACCACAATAGTTAGGGGGTACAGCTGGAAATAACAAGTCTTTATAAACTGACCAGACTAAAACAGCTTTAATGCTACCCCACTACTACCTATTTGCCTACTGGGATCTGAGTGATTTGTTGAGAATGAAGTATCCCAGGCAACCATGCTAAAATTATGAGTTCAGAAAAGGCAAACTATTTAACAGGCTAGACATACTGATGAAAGCTATTGTGGGGCCTTCAATTTAAAATTTGCTGAATTTGTGTACTTAGTTCCACTAACTCTGTATTATTAAGAAATTCCACTATGGGCCAAGCGTGGCGGCTCATGCCTGTAATCCAAGCACTTTGGGAGGCCAAGGCAGGTGGATCACTTGAGGTCAGGAGTTTGAGACCAGCCTGGCCAACATGAGGAAACCCCATCTCTACTAAAAAAAATACAAAAATTAGCCAGGCATGGTGGAGTGTGCTTGTAATCCCAGCTACTTAAGAGGCTGAGGCACGAGAATCACCTGAACCCAGGAGACAGAGGTTACAGTGAGCCAAAATAGTGTCACTGCACTCCAGCCTGGGTGACAGTGAAACGCTCTCAAAAAACACAAAGGGGAACACACACTGGGGCCTGTCAGGGAGTGAGGGGTGGGAGAGCATCAGGATAATAGCTAATGCATATGGGGCTTAATACCTAGGTAATAGGTTGATAGGAGCAGCAAACCACCATGGCACATGTTTACCTATGTAACAAACCTGTACGTCCTGAGCAGGGGCAAAATGCCATCAGCCTTTTTGCTAAAATGTAACAAGAGTCACCTATGCTTCACTTCCCAACAAGTTCTTCATCTCCATCTGAGACCACCTCAGACTCAATTTCATTGCCCATATCACTATCAGCAGTTTGGTTAAAGCCATTCAGCAAGTCTGTAGGGAGTTCCAAATGGTCTCACATTTTCCTGTCTTCTTCTGAGGCCTCCAAACTGTTCCAACCTCTGCCTGTTACCCAGTTCCAAAGTTGCTTCCACATTTTTGGGTATCTTTTCAGCAGTGACCCACTCTACTGGTACTAATTTACCGTATTAGTCCATTTTCACACTGCTAACAGAGACATATCTGAGACAGGGTGATTTACAGAAGAAAGAGGTTTCTTTACACTTCCACATGGCTGGGGAGGGCTCACAATCATGGCGGAAGGTGAAAGGCACATCTCACATGGTGGCAGACAAGAGAAGAGAGCTTGTGCAGGGAAATTCCCCTTTTTAAAACCATCAGATCTTGTGAGACTTATTCACTATCACGAGAACAGCACAGGAAAGAACTGCCCCCATGATTCAGTTACCTCCCACCAGGTCTCTCCCACAACATGTGGGAATTCAAGGTGAGATTTGGGTGGGGACAAAGCCATACCACATCAATGTTTTAGAATGCATTTGGCCCTTTAAAACTGTAGATTCAAGTCTACAACAATTTCTCAAAAGTTTTCTTAAATTATATCTTTATGTTTTAAATTTTCCTGTTTATACAGTTTGTTTCTACCAGCACATCAATTTTGTATTGATGGTTCATTTATTTTTCAACTGGCAATCAGAAATAATAGGCAATTATTTAATGCCTATTGTATGCTAGACAGTGTTCTATACTTTGTTTCATAACTTTTTCTGCAATATATATATATAATTTTCTTTACAATCGTCTTCCAATATTCTTTCATTTTGACTCATTTTGCTTACTTTATCGATTCTGTTCTCTGAGCCCCTTATTATTCTCATCAGTGACTTTTTACTGCTTCTATTTTGACTTTTACTTCTGTAACTGCTTTATATTTACCTTTAACATCTTCCTTAGTCTCTCCTGGTTTGGGTTTTATCTTTGTGTCACTATACATTCTGAGGTATTGAAATATTGATTTGTTGTTTTGCATCGAGGTTGTTTGGGGGTATGAGGAAGTGAGAGGTTCATAAAATAAAACAGTGTGATTTCCTTCTGCTCATACCAATACTTTTCTTGTTGCTTTTCTCAGACTGCTCCTTCCTCCCTTTCTTTTTCTCTTTTTGTTTTCCCACATTACTATATAGAGCCTATACTTGTTCATTTTCTTCATTATTGCTCTTAAATGAAGTGAATACAACAAAAATTGAGACTGCTAAGTGCAGAGTATCAGAGGTTTCCTCTAATTAATGGGAAGTTTCTTAGGATTAAAAATAGGTGCACATGTGATTGTGTAAGTGTTTATGTTTTTGCATTACATTGTATACCCCTCTCCATTTAATTTTGCCACTCACTAATTCAGCTAATGGCAAGATCTGAGAACAAAAAACCCATGATCATTCAGATGCTAGGAAAACAGGCTGAAAAGAGCAGAGAACATTCCCCAAGCCCCTATTTTACTAAGGACTCTTTGTAATATAAAAAATATAAATTTTTTATCTGAACAAATGACCATTTTATATTTCTATATAAAAGTTGGTGGTTTAATAATACAGGACTAGAATAATGTAGATATTTAATTTTCATAGAAATTAAACTCTGTAGCCAAAGGCCCTCAGAGATTACTAAACAGAGAAGGCATATTGAAAACAGAAAATTCTATTTTGACAGAAGGATTAGACATATTTTTGTTACTGAGAAAATACTATTTATTTTCATAGACTGAATATTTGAGTCCTCCCAAAATGTTAAAATCCTATCTCCCGTGTGATGGTGTTAGGAAAAGTGGCCTTTAGGAGATAATTAGGTCTTGAGGATGGAGCCCTCATGATGGGATTAGTGATGCCATAAGAAGAGAGGAGATAACTTGCTCTCTCTTTCTCTTTTTTCTACCTTGTGAGGATACAAGGAGAAGATGTACATCTGTGAATCAGAAAAAGGGTCCTCACCAGAACCAAATGTGCAGACATCATGATCTTGGACTTCCAAGCCTCCAGAACTGTGAGTAATAAATGCTTGTTGTTTAAGCCACTCAACCTATGGAAATTTAATACAGCACTCTGAGCTAAGACATTTATGATCACTTTTAGGTGCCTTTAGTTTTGGTGGTCACATGGAAGATGTATCTGAAGAGTCTGATCTCCTCTTCACTCTGCGCCCTTTCCACTTTATAGTAGATGCACATGAAAATGTATTTTGGTGGCCAGGCACGGTGGTTCATGCCTGTAATCCCAGCACTTTGAGAGGCCAAGGCAGGCAGATCACGAGGTCAGGGGTTCAAGACCAGCCTGGCCAACATGGCGAAACCCTGTCTCTACCAAAAATACAAAAATTAGCTGGGCATGGTGGCGTGTGCCTGTAATCCCAGCTACTCGGGAGCCTGAGGCAGAAGAATTGTTTGAACCAGGACCCGGAAGGCGGAGGTTGTAGTGAGCTGAGATCACGCGACTGCACTCCAGCCTGGGCTACAGAGCGAGACTCTCTCTCAAAAAAAAAAAAAAAAAGGCAAAATGTATTTTGGGGAAATTCCTGCAAGCATACTAGTCTTAGCAAGTATTGGTGTGGCTTCACTTGGGAAATGATTGCTTTTTACTGATTGCTTGCTCCTTCTAGACTTTTTAGTTACATTCTTTCACAGGAAATATGTTTGACTTGTTGTTATTAAAGTATATAGTGTTTCTCTGTGGCCCGTTTTGGGTCCTAGCAAGTGGCTGATGGCTTCCTTGCACTTTTATACACTGATGGCAACATTCAAAAGAAAATGAAGTCAGACTTGGACCAAGATATTACGCCTTTAGATGATGCTATGAAATGGTCTTTCAAAAATATTTCATCAAAGTTCTTTGCCTTGAAAGACTAACAATGTTTGTTAGATTGTTAATTTTTGAGATCCATGTGACTTATATCTATATTTTCCTATCATTAAAATATTTCACTGGCTATTGAGATATAAGTCATAATCTGCCAATTTGTCATTCTTTTCAATAACATCTGGATCCAAAATCATGATTGGTTCACATATGAAGTTGGTCCATTAATTTTATCCAGGAAAAAGTTATTGGAAGCTACATACATAGTTTTAAGATTTAAAATTTCAAATTTCTATGACTAATAAACTACAGAATCCCCCATGCCACGTCTCTAACACTTGATTCAGTAAATGTTTATTAAATTATGTTCAGTGCTAAGATGCCAATAAAGTTTCATTTTAGATGAATACAATATAAATTGATTTATTAGTTGAATATTGGTTGTATATTTGGGCCAACTGTCCAGGTGACTTTATTCAGATATCCACATTTTATATATATTACTACTTTCACATTTCTGAGTAATTTCATTGGCACATTTTTATGTGTCACAGAAGCGCTTTATGATTTGGTGAAAATAATATTTACTTTGATATTCATACCCTACCATAGCTATCTAAGAATCTACCTTTATTATCTAATTATAACCATCCTGCCAACAATTCTACCTCTAGATTTGTTCTGTTCTGCATAGACATATCTATCTAGAACAGTCTGCCACAGAGAGGAATTTCCCTCTGAAGTATCATTTTCCTGTGGCCTGTTTTCTTGCCTTCTTGTTTTGATCTTTCAGGCGATGTGACTTTCCTGGCTATAGTTGCTCTCCTGAGTCTCTGACCAGCTCCCAACATAAAAAGGCCTCTTCTCCCTTGTGTTGCCTCCTGGTTTTCTCTTTCATTGTTATGTGTGTAAGCCTTCCTTCTGCATGATTGATTGACTTTCTTCCCTGATCTCCTGTTTTGGAAGCTGGATTATCATGACCACTTACCTGACCACTGAACCGTCACCCGTTCTGCAGTGTAACTTTTAACACCTTTTAGGGTTCCTTAAACCTCACATTTTTATCTACTGAGACTATGATATAACTTTAAACTGTAATATTAAAGCTTGTAATATTCATTTACAACATATTTTTTCTGCTTTTTTAAGTGAAAAGTTGAATATTAGGAATTTAATTGGCTCAACCTAATATTAAGTGTAAACATAAACTGTGCTGCTGAAAATGTTCAGAAATTCAAACTCCTCTACTTCAAAGCTCTGACACCATGTCACGAACCAAAGAAACAATTTAGTAGCTCTTACATAATAGACTAAGTATCATCAAACAACACTGTTTACTTTCTAAAGGCAATACTCTAGGTGCCTTAATGAATAAATTTTATCTATAAAAAGTATTTTTAAAATTATATTTTATTGTGGTAAGTCATTAAGTAGCAAATTTTCTGACAATATTTTAACTAGTTTTGCACTTAATCCAATAATCAAATTAAGTTTTATCTATGTTACTATAGCACTGATACGTTCTTCAGAAAGATGTATATATTGATTCATATGAGATTTTTCATAAAAATTATATTAAAGAAAAATAGCCCCCCATATGCAATAATGGGAAAGCCACATGGATTTATATTGTAGTTATGGTATAAGAGATCATGTCCTTATTATAATCTTCACATCTATGTTTACATATGTTATTTATAAATGTACAATTTGCAATATCTTGACATTTGTTGGCTGTGAAAGACTATGCCAGGTATGTTTCAGTGGAAAATGAAAGTGCTTGCCCAGAAATATAAAAACAATGATGTCTCGTCTCGTAATATTTACATTTTTATTTCTGTTGATAAAATAGACTTCAGTGTGATAGCATTTATACAGAAAAAATTCCTGATTTACAAAATCTCCTGCAAACAATTATTGGTTTCTCACTGCAAAGTATAGAAGTTGCTACTGTCAAATCAGAAATATTTCCCTTTGTAACTTTCTGTACTTGCTGTTGCCCTACCATCCCTATAAAGGGATTTTTTACCTTGAGTAAGAATTGAGCAATTTGCAAAACAGGCAATAATGAGGAGTAGACATAACCCTTCTAAGAGCTATGTACTCAAGCCCCATCATCACTCCCTCCATGCAAAACAATAGGCCGTAAACACCATCCATGTCTGTAGCACTTTTCCACATGTCTTTATTCTTTCAGGATATACTCCTAAATGAATTCCAGCTCAAACTACTTTTAGCTCTTCACTCTGTTTCTCATTTATTATCCTACTTCTACTTCCTCAGATTTAGTTCTCCCCTCTCTAAATAGTGACTGTCAGTTAGTCTTCATGGCCTCTGGCTTGAATTGTATCCACAAGGTTTTCTGGCTTGCAACTACTTTTTAAAATTTATAGACAGAAATTGATCTCTAGGAGTGGATCCATCAACCACAATCCCAAAAGGAGAACAATTTGAGATGTGGTTTCCATGTTGGCCTTCATCCTGTGCCTTAGTTTAGCTTTCTTTAGCTTTATTTCAGTTTTTATTTTATCTCCTCTATTTCCCTCATTTCATGCTTCTCTCTCTTTCCCTTGTCTTTCTTTCTGCTATTTAAGTGCTCCAGAACCTTTTTATTTTAATGTCAAGTAACACGCTCCAAAAGTATCACCTGGGAGGGATGAGGAAATATGAAGGCCTAGAAACCTAGGGAAGAAAATCAAATGCAATGAATGGAAGGAATTGTAATAAACACACATGGCAAGAGCATGGTGGAGTGGATGCTTTGGTGATATTCCCAGATCCCCTCCCTTAAAGACTAAAGTACTCATTCTTCCCAGCTGCTGTAAATGCTGACAACAGACAACAGCTGGGCAAGGGGAGCCTCCTTGTCTGAGGTCACAGACTCTCCCTGGGAGCACGTCACATCTATTGACTGGCTAGCAGGAAGATAAAAGACTTGGTTCCTTTGCTTCAAGGATTACTGTCAAGAGTCATTGCAATTCTAGAGCTCCCCATGAGATTAGCTGATGCCTTTTTTTGAGACTTCATTGCAATTCAACTCTTCTCAATCCAATTTCCTCCACTGCTTTGCAGGTATTGATCTCAATAAAATTCTTGCATGCAATTTCCATATCAGAATCTTTTATCCAATAAACTTGACCTGAAATAATAGGCTTTGGGGGTCAGAGAGATCTGGGTTTTAATTCAACTGCACTTTTACTTGCTAGCTGTGTTACTTTGGGGTTTATTTTCTCTATAGGCAAAAACGGGTAATAAGAAGGCAGAAGTATTCTATGGTGGTGACATCCTTGAAGTTGTACAACATAATTCCCTGAAAAAAAAACCCACTACATAAGTGAACGATTAAATCATATATTTAAAGCAGTTACTGTTTTGCAGAGTAGACACTTAATACATTTTTTGTTCCCCCCTTTTAACTTTGGACAGATTGAGGAAAATAAGAAGGTAACAAAGCAAAATAGTTAATTAAGAATCTAATTAAGGGTAGAGTATTCCTTATCTAAAATGTTTGGGACTGGAAGTGTTTTGGATTTCACATTTTTTTCTGCCTTTGGAATATTTGCATTTACATAATGAGATATCTTGGGGATGGAACCCAAGTCTAGACATGAAATTAATTTATGTCTTATATACACCTTACACTCATAGCCCGAAGATAATTTGATAAGATATTTTAATGATTTTGTGCATGCAACAAAGTATTGACTGTATTTTTACTACGACTTGTCACAGGAGGTTAGGTGTGAAAATTTCCACTTGTGGAGTTATATCAGTGCTCAGAAAATTTTGGATTTTGGAACATTTAGCATTCCAGAGTTTAAGATTAGGGATGGTCAACCTCTTTCATTTTTGGAGTATCAGATAGTTATCTTAGAATCAAAGAGATTTTTCAGTTACTTTAATTGGATGAAGACAAATTAAGATGGATAAGCAAACAGTTTGCCACTGCTGAGTTATCTTTATTTTGACTTGAACCTATTAAACCCTCTGTGTTAGGCAGAAAGTCCTTCCCTGTCCCAAATATGTCCACGTCTCAATCTCTACAACCTATAAATATGTTTCCCTATATAGTAAAGTGGGCTTTGAAGATGTGATTAAATTTCAGGATTTTGGGAGGGAGAGATTATTCTGAATTTTCTAAGTGAGCCAAATGTAATCACAAGCGTCCTCAAAAATGAAAGGCAGAAGAGAATCAGAGGGAGATACGATTACAAAAGAGGTTAGAGTTATGCAATGTGAGATGAGTTCAGCCTGGCGTTGCTAGCTTTGCAGATAGAAGAAAAGGAGCCATGCTGGAAAAGATACAAAAGTAGCTCCTCCCACAGAGCCCCAGAAAGGAAAGCAGCTCACTGGACACTTTGTTTCTTGTTCAGTGAGACCTGTGTTGAATATCTGACCTATAGAACCACAAGATAATAAATTTAACAAATGTGTATGTTGTTTTAAGCTACTAAATTTGAATTGATTTATTACAGCAGAAATGTAAAATGAGTACACTTTTCATAACTCATGGAAAAGTTACCAACCAATAGGCCGTGTCTGGGGACCAAAGAGCCTCAACCACGTGGAAAGGGAACAAGATGGGAAACCAGTAAGAGTATGACATTAATCATTGGAATAAAATATATTTGGCATATACCAATGGTTGATTGTGCATTTACAATATGTTTCTTTCACACTAAGCTTGTTTTGACAGTTCCATCTCTTGACCTTCTAAGATGCACCTTCTCTTCCCCATTTCCTTTCAATTGCATCCATAACCAGAAAACTTATATTTCCCATCACATTGAGAAATATCTGAAAACTTTCTTTCCTTATTTTTGCCTATTGCTCACCTTATTTTGCTTAATATTAACACCCTGTTAATTCAAACTAGCTCTTGATCTAGATTTTTATCTCTCAACCTCTACCTAAATTAACTTTTTTCTTCATATTTCTCCAGAAATAAGCATTGCTTTCACTTGTTTTGTTGTCATAGTTTATTTGTATCACAACAAAAGACTATAATCACAACTAAACATCCATTCATTCATCAAAATAGAAGAAAGGGAATCCCTGAGTTTTTACGTGATTTGAACAAAATACAGAGTTCAGGAGAAGAATGCAGCATGTAGAGGACGAATTAAAATCACACAGGCTCCAGTTCAGTTCCTGCTCCTCCAGTTGGTCAGTATCCATGTCAAGTAAATTATTTAAGTGTCTAAATCACATTTATCCCCTATGAAAGATGGGCTATACTGACCCAACAGAGTTATGTGAGTATAGTAAATGAACATAAAGTACTCTAGCAAGATAATAGATAATAAACTTTAAATAAATGTTATTATTTTTACTACAAGAACCATTGACATTAATAAATATTGTCCTGAAAAAGCTCCCAACATTATATTCAATGCCATGTTATCTTTGATGACTTTTGTGCCCATGTCCACATACTCTTCTAATTTATGGTCTATTCTTCACGCAACAATAATCAAGAAAAAAGTGAAATTGAATAGTTGGTTTTATCAACTTGAAACTTGGTTTTTGAAAATTATATTTAAATTTCTATTATAAATTATGTTAGAAAGCAAGTTTATTATTTATAAAACTATTTTTGGAAATATGTTCTGAGCTTCCAACAAGTGTGTATAACTTGAATTTTGGCACCTATTATTGTAATATTCTTTCCTGGATGTCTATGGCACGTAGATATTCTAATAGACCATGACTTAGAATAATATCAAAGGGAAATTCAATAGAAATTATCAGTCTTTTTGGTACAAAATATTTCAAATGGAATCTAATGCCTAATGTTTCCCATTGTATGTGTTGGCATATTAACTTAGATACTATAGACCTTTACAATTGGCATAAAGTCTTGGTTATGCTAGATAAAAAATATTTGAGAGATCTGCTGCATAACATTGTCTCTAATTAAAAGTACTGTAGTGTACATTTAAAATTTTGTTAATACAGTGGATCTCATGTTAAGTGTTATACTACAGTAAAAGAAAATAAATCAGAGAACTTTAAAAATTAATTTCCTATACCAAAGATTATTGTCTATTTATTTTTAATAGTATTGAATGTTCGGCTCTTTGACCAAATAGCATTATTAAATAAATACAGGCGAATACTAACTTCATCAAAGTAATATTTAACAAGAGTTTGATTGACTTACCAACACTATGGGTGTTGTTTTTCCTCTGGGCCATGGCTGAGACTGAGAATTCCTGCCCTCTCCCTTCATAAGCATTTCTGACCCCCTGGACATTTATTTTGGTATGCTGTCCACTTGGGGACAAGTTGCTATAGCTGTGACCACTCTCTGGCCTCTTTCCCTAGAAAAAGCAGATCACCACCCTTCTTTCCAAAATGCAGCATTTTGTTTTTAACCTAAGTTCAGTAATTAGATATTTAAATGCTATTAGATGTAAGTACATTACTTTGATTTTTTATTTCACTCTTACTGATTTTCCAGTGGTTCATTTGCAAGAGGTACACATATTTCTACCACAAAACTCATTAAAGATAGTCTAGCCTTAGCTCAAATTTTAAGAGTTTGACCTTTGTTTTAATTAATGAAGTGGCAAAATTAAATTATTAAAAGTACTGGAACCAAAAAAAGTGAGAATCATCCTCAAAAATATTTTAATGAACCCCAGAGTAAAATTAGCTAGGTGAATTATTAAAAACTATATTATAGTTAAAATGCTTTCCTAGTATCCATTAATTAACACAATTAATTTCACCTTTCTTAATGAACATAACTCCATTGGCATTTGGCATTTTTCCCCTTTCTTGGGTTTCTTTCTGCTTATTTATGTGTTTTAGCAGTAAAGAACTGCAACCTCAGCAAACTATAAATTTTATTTTTGGAACACAAAATATATTCCTGGGAGCCACGACTTAATGATTTATGGAGAGGTATTTTATTTTATTAATATACAGAGGATCTGCAAGAACAACAACAATAAGAAAAAACTTTATATCAGTCCCAGAAAAAGTGGTTCTAAGTAAAAATTAAGGTAGAGTTTATTAATTTAGTAACCAAGTCCATAAGAATAGAGAACAACTTTTTCTTTATTCAGTAATGCAGAATTAACATTAAATCACTTTGATAATTCTAAAACTATCCATGCTTTTGTATTTTAGTTTTCTACACACTTACTAGCTCATTGGTTTCTGGATTAGAAAAATAAAGTTAAACACAAATTGAGGAGCAGTACTGACTGTGTAGAAAATATACTCCACTCTTAAAAGTATGCTAAATATATTTTTTAAAGTTTCTAACTAAAAATTATTTACTTACCAAATGTGATTGCACATGTCGGCTTTATTTAACTGATTTAATATTTTGATTGCATACCTCCTAAATATGTTTTCAACTAAGATAATTGTGTTAATTTGCATCTTGAAAGGGAATCTTTCAAGACAGAGAATTGTCTTCAAGGTAATCTCTGGTGAATTAAAAATATATTTTTTCAATAATTTATGATATAATTTTTAAACGTTAATTCTCCACTTACTCTATAACCCCCGAAGTTTTCCCTAGGGTTATCTTGTAAGCCCTTCTTAGGAAATGACTATAAGATTGTGCCTTAGAGAATTCTAGAGAAAGCTTTTTAAAGACAGGACTTATTGGTCTTTACATAACTGAAAAACACGTCAAAGAAATAGAAGCTCAGAGTTCAATATTTTTTTCTTTACCATAGGATAGATAAAATTACACAAATTCTTTCATTGTTGCATTACAGAATGACAAAAATAATGTTATAGTACATAAATGACAAAGCCTTATTATCTACACTGCTATACTGAAGTTTGAGAAATTCTGAAGTTTCCAAGCAAGTCTCCCCACATCACAACCCCCAGAACGAGTATCTATCTAAATCAAATAAAAACTCAGGGATGCTAGGAGAAATTAATTCAAACTTGACAGATTTCTGACCCAAGTTGTCAGTGTAACACTAGAATAGTTAGGATTAAGAAAATGGGGCTCAAGCTCTCTGCCTCATTATCAGGTTCTATGTTGTCACTGCTTCTTAGTGAGGCTGATGGAGTCGAATTAGTAGGTCAAGAGAGCAAAGCTAGTCAGTTTTTTAACAGTGCTACCAAGCACGTCACATTTGGAGGACTCAGCACAGAATCCACCGAAAACATTTTGTTAATTTTATACTCATGTTCTAAACATTATTTAAAAAGGATCAAACGCAGACCCTCTCATTAAAGAGATATTGTCAAGCCTGACTTTGATTATGTGTTAACTGAGAACAATTTACTGCCCAAAGCCCCTATACAGTTAACACAATAATTTAGATAAAAACAGAAAGAAAAGTGCTATGAATCTTGCTTCCTGGAATGACAGAGGTTGGAGCGTGGGTGAGATTTCAATGAACTACATTTATGAGTGGCCAGGAATTATAGATAACAGCATAGTTAGATGCATTATTTTATCTCAAATTAGACCCAGACATTGTGAAGCAAGATGTCCTTCTAGCAATCTTAGTAAGTGTTGGCAGCAAGAATAGGTTTCAATCCAACAATACATTTCTAAAAGAAGCAGATAATTAAGTATCACCTAATTATCTTCCCTATATCTTTTGAAAGGTTAACACTTTCATGTTTTAAAATCTAGGTAGTAAGGGAAAAAAATGTAGTGACCTGAATATACTCCCTAACCTTTAAATTTCTAAGACTTTTTTTTTTTTAACATTTCAAATCCTATATGTGGGAAAATTATATTATAATGGGGGTAGCCTCCTTTTTTTTTCTTTTAGTTCAAGTTTTTTCCAAGTTTCTTGTATTTCATTGGAAACAACATAGCCAGATGAAATGTCTCCAACTAAAGTGTCTTTACAAAACAGACAAACAAAAGTACATTAAGGGGGTTTGGATTTTTAAAGGAGGAGTTACTTTCATTACACGTACTAATCCCCAAACTCTCCCCTTTCCATTTGACAGTGGCCTCATTCCTGGTATTAGCTAATGTCATCAGTGTTAACTTCTATTTCAGTAGAGAAGAAAATGTGTCTTCTCACGATACTTTTAAATGTTTGTTTAAGCAAATTTTCAATATACAGTAAAAGAAATACAAATAGAAATATTTCTAAAGTATCTAAAATCTTTGCCTGAATAATGATGAATAGAAATAATACACAAAAAGACCTGTGTTCTCTTCACCCCTTGATGAAATGAAATGCCACAAATAACAAGTCAAGCTCCCTGTATTGGCCTCCTTACTTCCTCTCCCATCCTCTGTCCTCATAGATAACCACTTTCTTCAGTCTGGCATTCATCATTTCCATGAATTTATGCTTTCTTTACGTATGTATGGGTCTCTGAAACATAAACATTAGAGGCACAGTGGCTCATGCCTGTAATTCCAGCACTTTGGGAGGCCAAAGTGGATGGATCGTTTGAGGTCAGGAGTTTGAGACCAGCCTTGCCAACATGATGAAACCCCATCTCTACTAAAAGTGCAAAAAATAGCCAGGCATGGTGGCAGGTGCCTGTAATCCCAGCTACTTGGGAGGCTGAGGTAGGAGAATTGCTTGAGCCTGGGAGGCAGAAGTTTCAGTGAGCCTGAGATCATGCCACTGCACTTCCAGCCTGGGCGACAGAGTGAGACTCTGTTTCCAAAAAAAAAAAAAGTAATGAATAAATGTGGCAGACTGCCACAGTTACTACTTGAGATTGTCACTACAACAGTTACTACTGTTACTATTTGAGACTTATTACAAGACTGAATGAAGGAGGAGGAATGCAGAGATGCTAACAAAAAACAAAAGAAACTGTTGTCAAGAAAGGGTCCAGGGAAGAAGAAGAGAGCTCCCTGCTTCTAGTGAGCAAAGGCAGCAGCCCTGAGCTTCTACCGCCCTTCATATTTATTGGGTAGAAAGAGCAGGGAGGAGGAGGTAACATTGGTCAGCTGCTTGATTGATCACAGGTTCACATGATCGCTAACAGGCTTCAGATTTGCCTAATCACAAGAAACACTTGTGCCTGGGTTCTGACTGCCCTCAGCATTCCTTCTTGGCAGCAGATGCAGTTTGTCAGTTTGCCAACATCCTGCTTTCATGAGAACAGTTTGCTGTTTACTCATGTAGCCTCCAGTGATTTACTGAATTGATCAGGACCCTCACTCATGTAGCCTCCAGTGATATACTGAGTTGATCATGACCCTCATTCTTTTGGCCTTCAACAAATAAAGGTATGTATTTATTTTGTAGTCTGTTCTTTTAAAAGCCAAAATGTGGGTCTGTGAGATACATTCAGATTGATAAAGGTAACTCAAATTCCTTCATTGTCACTGCTGACTGATATACTATTGCTTGAATTTGCTAACACAGTCTACTTACTCATCCACTGTTGATAGTACAGTAGGTTGGCTCCAATAAATTTTATATAAGTAATGCAAATAATGTTTAACACTCTTAAACAATTATCCTTATACATACCTAGGAAGGAAATTGCTGAGTGTTAGCATGAGCATGTCTTTAAATTTATGTCTACTGACAAGTTGCTCTTCAAAATGTTTACATCAATGTATACACAAATGGGCATTGTTTAACATTTGCTTTTGCTGCCTGATTCATGCCAACACTTGGTATGGTAAGATACCATTTTTAATATTCTGATAGCTGTGAAATATCAGCTCTTATTTTTATTTGATTTTTCCTAATTGAAACCAGTTGAATAGTTTTTCTTCTGTTTATTGAGCATTCATTTTTCTTCTTTTAGAATTCTTTTTTTCTTTCTTTTTTTTTGACAGAGTCTTGCTCTGTCACCCAGGCTGGAGTACAGTGGCATGATCCTGCAACCTCCACCTTCAGAGTTCAAGCGATTCTCCTACCTCAGACTCTCTAGCGGCTGGGATTACAGGTGTGTACAAACACACCCAGCTAATTTTTTGTATTTTTAGTAGAGGCGGGGTTTCACCATGTTGGCCAGGCTGGTCTTGAACTCCTGAACTCAACTGATCTGCCCATCTCAGCCTCCCGAAGTGCTGGGATTACAGGCATGAGCCACCGTGCCCAACCCATGTCTTTTGCCTATCAGAATGCAGATTGGCTTGTCTTCCTCTTCATATTCACAGAAGTTCTTTTCATATTCCAAATAATAATCATTTGTCAATTATAGACCTTGAACTTTCTCAATAAAGTTTATCTTTAGTCTTTCATTTTGTGTTTGTTTGATGCACAATTTTCAATTTTGATAAAGACAAAAAATTTTTTAACTATAAAAATATTTATGATTTTGTCTTGCTTATGACATTATTTTTACTCTGGACTCATAAATTGTTCTCCTACATATTTTTGTAAAAGTGTTAAAATTTTGTTTATTACATTTAGATCTTGAGTGCAGTACAAATTATTTTGTGTAATTTACAGAAATAATAATTGTGAGCATTTTGGATCATTCCTGAATCAAAGGAATGGTTCTAATTTTCATCATTATGTGTCTGGCTTGTTAAAGTTTTTTGTACAGTTATATGTTTTTTGCTCTCTTATCAACTGCCTTTATTTTTTGCTTTTAATGACACATTTAACAAATTATTTTTATATATGTTCTCCTTTGATAGATTTATTCTATTATAAATATCCTGATATTGAGTCATCCTTGTATATTTGAGATATCATACAACTTTGTCATAATGCAGTAGATATATATACATATCAGGATATGATTTCCTAGTATTTGCTTATAATTTTACATCTATGCTAGTACTTGATATTAGCTTTTAATTTCCTTCCTCATTCTGTCTTAGATTCAAATGTCATAAAATGAGTGGGAAAGGGTTCCCTTCTTTGTAACTTCTTTACTTTGTAACAAATTTACTTGTAAGTATGCTTCAGAATATTTGTTAAAATTGCCTTTGAAAATATCAATGAATGAAGGGGTGAACTGATTCTTAATTACTGACTGAATTTCCTTCATGGGTTTTTTCTTTTAAGATTTTCATTTCTTTTGTTATCAGTTTTGTTAATAGCATTTCTCTATTGGTTCTAGTTTTCAAGTACACTGAAATAAATTTCTTTATAATATTCTTTTTTTGTTACTTGGGTTTCTATATTTTAATTCTTTATATTCTTAATATTGATTCTTAAAATTCTTCATGATTACTTTTGTTGTTTCAACGTGTATTGGTAGAATATTTGTCTTTCAATAAACAAATATCTAATTTTGTTTACTCTCTCTAGGTTTTTATTCCATAACTTTAATATCGTCTCTTACAAATGTGTTTAACTCTCCTCAAATTTTTGGAGTTCATCCTAGCTTTAAAGTTGGTAACTGGGTCATTAATTTTTTGGTCTTCCTCCCACAAAATTAATTGTTTGCAGATATACATTTCCTGTACATTTCTATAATAATTCTGTCGTAAGAGTTTTAATATGTAATATTTTACCACATATTATTTCTAACTTTTTTCTAATGTCCAATATGATTCTTTCTTTTTTGGGATAGGATCATGCTATGGTGCCCAGGCTGGACTCAAACTCCCTGGCTGAAGCCATCCTCCTGCCTCTGCCTCCCATGTGTCTGGGATTTCAGGTATGTGCCACTGTGCCCCACTCTATGCCATATGATTTTTTAAATCTATAATGTACATATGATTTTGAATGTCTAAGTAAAAATCTTTTTTCACATTTTCTTTCTGTAGTTGATAAAAATTCACCTTGACATTACCTGTCATGCAAAAATGTGGTTTACCTGATAATAATTATTGAAACATAGCATCACTTACATAAATTTTATAAATCCAAACTGCCAATCTTGTTTTATAACTGTTTTATAACTGTCTAGTTTACTGCATAATAATATGTTGGCTGTGTACTTATTTTGTCTTCTCTATTTTTATTGCCTTTTCTAAGCATTTTTACAAATATTTTCTTATTTCTTTTGCATTACTTGAGATTTGCTTCCTCATGTTTTCCCTTCACTGGTTTGGAAGAATAGAGTAACCTTAGAACCATTAGATCCCATCATTTCTCTCCAAAGTTACACGTTCGAATTTTACTTTGTTGTTGACCTCTCAATCAGACACCATTAATTTATTCAGCCAATTTATTTTGATTTACATACTTTTATACAAGATGCTTTTCTTCTCATAAGCAAAACCTTTTATTTTGGGAAAAAATAAATTTTAGCACTTCCTTAAGTGAAAATTAATTAGAAATAAGCTCTCTTGCTTTGTGTAGAAACATATTTTCATTTCCTGTTTGGCCTCCAAATGATAGGTTAGCTTATTTTCAAATCATGGGTTGACAATTATTTGTTTCAGAACCTTAAAAATATTATTCTCCTGTACTCTGACTTCTATTGTTGATGTTGAATAATCAGTTGTCACTTTGGTTGTGTTCCTTGGAAGATGATTTGTCCTTTCTCTGTGGAACTTTAAAGGTTCTTTCATTCTCTCTTTTTCTCTCCACTTTGTAGCTTCACTAAGACAAATTTGAAAATTTTGTTGGCTTGTTTGAGTGTTTGTTGTTGTTGTAGTTTTTGAGGTGGTGTGATTCTGCATAGGATTTATTATGATCCCTGGATTCAAAATTTGTGTTCTTTGTAAATTCAGCAACATTTTTTATGCACTATCGCTTTAAATATTAGCTCTCTCATCTTCTATTTATCATTTACTTCTGGATTCTAATCGCATGCTTCTCTACTTAATATTTAATTTCCTTTCATTTTTTAAAGCTCTTTCCCCCATGTTTTACTCTATATTCTGTTTCATTAATACTCCTTTTAGCTGTGTTTAATATTTATCAATCCTCTACTATGAATTTTTTCTAATTTAAATATTCATATTTTACATTTATAGACATTGAATTTGGCTTGTTTTTCAAGTAAATTGGTTTTGTAAACAATAGTGAGACCTTGTCAAAAATATTGGTATAATATCACCTGAGTTTTATAAATCCTCTTTATATCTACAACTGCAACATTTTTATTTTCCTTCCCTAAAAATTCTAACATTTTTGCGTACAATTTGGAGATTGTATATGATAGTTATTATCTTAGTTTTATTCAGTTGGTATGTACATGCATTATTTTATCTTATTGATAATTGTATATATGAGTTATTTTTTTCTTAGTAAATTTTCACTTAATATTATAGCAATATCCTGTATGACAAAATGATAAGCTATGTGTTCATTAGAAACATTACATAATAGTTGACAAGTGTACAGACTTTTCAGGTGGATGAATAAGAATTCATATGCAGTCTCCAATGATTACAAGTTTTGTAACTTATTTGATTTCTCTAAACTTCGGTTTCCTAATCTAGAAAATTTGGATAGTAAATTGGCAGCATTAAATACTAAAATATAAAATAGTAACAATATAAATAACATCTGATGTTTATTGAAAATTACACTAAGCCTTTGATATCAGTCAGACATTTTTATCCTCAAAGGAGAATATGATGGTAATCCTATTACTATCCCCACTTTACAAATATATGTAATGCATGTAAGGCTTTTAGCATATGCCTATTACATTATAAATTCTCCTACAAATAATGGTTATTATTATGTTTACAACCCTTCAATTTCTGAACTCATGAATATTGTATTATTAAGAGTGGTATAAAAAAGCATAAAATATAAATAATATACTGTCAAAACCAAGATTCACTGGGCCACTAATAAATATTTCTGTTAATTCCTTGCAATAAGTATATTTGAGAAATATTATAATTATTTAGTTACTAGTTCAAAGTGCCATTTTTTCAGTTGCTAAGTAATAGAAATATGGCATTAATTCTTAAAGTATTTCAGATTCTCTACATGTACCACTATTGTCCCCACCTTTGTCACTTATATATTCTCATTCTTTCTTTGAGAAAATAGTTGTAAAGACTTTAATCTTTTCTCTCTCTTGTTCCTTTATTCTTGCTCTTTCTTTTCTTTGTAGCTCCTCACCATAATGTATAGAGTAAAAACTTTCGAGTCTTCTAGGATGACAAACACTGAAGGAAATGGAAGAGTGAAGTTTCTAATTTCTTGATTTCCCTTTTCCCACTATATATTTTAAATATATAATCCAAGAGCTGCTACATTGCTTTGATTTATTATGTGGAAGAGGAAACTTGTAATTATTATCAAGCAAAAGTCAATTGATATTGAGGAAAAAATCCAAATAGAACTATCCCCCAAACTTTGCAATAGCCCTTTTCTTTATTTGTCAGCCATGTTTCTTTTTATTTTCCTAAATTATTTCAAAATGTTTTACTAGGATATAAAATTCAGAAATGTATTTAAAGAAGAAGAAACAGCAGAAAGGAGATAATGAAGAGGTAATAACATGAAGGTAAAATGCATAATCTGAAGTTCTGTGTACATGGTCACAATTTGCGTTTAACAGCGATTATAAGATAAATTGAAGGAACTACTCAATAATGATTACAGTTTCTGATCTTAACAGGTAGAAATTTTTCCCAAGGATCATAAAGTAAAATCCGTATATTAAAAAATAGTGTCCCTAATAACTTATATCCATTAAACACGGGTATAAGTTTCATGTTTTTTATAAGCCATCAGCATCTTATGAAAATGCTATATCCTTTTTTAATAATTTTAATATTCTGAAACATAGACTTAAAGTTGCCTTCCATGAAAGTCTACTTGTTTATTCTGTAGGAATTAACTAGAAGTTCTACCAAAAGTGAATATCTACACTGAAGGGGCTCACAGATATTTTTTACTTTTAAATTAAATTTCACTCACTATAATTTATAACATAAGGAAAACCCATGCTTTCTTGACTTAATTGAATATCTAGTTCCCCTTTCACACATATCCCAACCAAAACTTTCTCCAAATACTTCTTGCAATCTCTTGTTTAGTCAATGTATTAGGTACCTCATGAAGGGAATTCCCTTTGAAGTCAATTTGTCCTCTAAAAGACTTAGAGAAAATCCGGGCAATAGTAGACCCAAGAGCCAGACAAACTTACTGTGTTTTAAAAAGCACCTACTTAACCAATGTTTCATTCAATCAAAAGGGGTTCTTTTCTTGGATAGTTATTTGCACATCCTTAAAATCTCTTCTGAGATCCTTATCAAAGCTTCCTGAGAATTTAGGTAAATTGATTTACTTAGTCTTTCATCAATTGCTCTGTTTACTCTTTAGGAGTGATACAATAGGGTAAAGAACAGTTAAATAGAAATTCACCTTGTTAATTTTTACCTCCTTTCATATATTACTTTAGCACATGACATACAGACAGACACTGAGTGGGATCATTAATGGCAACTTAAAAAACAATTCAACCAAACCTTGACTTATGATCAAATTTTTGAATGGTAATGTATTCAACAAAGTATGATAAAACACAACTTTATAAGCCATGTTTTCTGAGCTTTCTCTAAGTTTTCCTCTTACTTAGCTCAATATTTGCTCAATTTGTATGTAAAGAAGTGTTTAAAGTACTTGGTACAGGGTTCTGTCAAAAAGACTTTTGTCCAGGGACACATAGAGGCTCATATAAAAACAAATTCATAAATTTGGCCTCATTAATGCCATGCTCTAATCAAATAGTGAGAGAGGAGGCAGTTAGAGGCTGGCTAAGCAGATAGAGAGGGAGAGTTTCAAGAGAGAGACAGTGCCCATGGGAATGCACCTGTACCGCCCCTGTGGTGTAACTAGCAGGTGGAAATATGGTTAAGAACTTCCTCTTATACTAGGATGTCTGCTCAGAAGGGACTGTCCCAACTTAGGCACAGGCACAATAAATTAACTAAATGCCCTTAACTTGACCCACTGCTAATTGTAATATCATTATCATTGTGGTTTTGGCAAACCCCGTGGGTTTCACTTAGGGTAGTAACCAAGATAGAGTCACTATGGCCAACCCCAGGTACGCAGAGATGCATCACCCCTAGTGGGTAACTTTAGCTCCCCCAGCAGGGTGGAACCCACAGAAGACTTCCTTGTTTTTGGCACACAAAAGAAATAGAACTCAGCCCCTTACTGGCAACCCTCTTTTGGGGCCCCTCTACTGCTGAGAGCTTTTCTGTTGCTTAATAAATCCTATTCTGCCTTACTCACTTTCTGCCATCCATGTGTCTTATTCTTCTTGGTCATAGGACAATAACTTGGACCTCACTAAACTAAAGAATAAGGAGACAGCAACAATAGCTTCCACACGTGGATCAGGAATAGGGTACATTAATTTATTGATATGGGTCTGAAAATTCACCTATGCAGAGTTACTTATCTATAGAAATAGCTTTGTGTTGGTATACACTGATAATTTGTGAAGATATTTATTTTTAAGTTAGATTATAAGATAAATTTAATTTAAAGCATGGTATATTCATGTTTAGTTTGCATCGTTTTATCATTTTTTAAATTTTCTCCGTCATTGTGTCCTAAAAGTAGAGCTAGCAACATGTCCGGATCTCACACATGAAAATGTTCAAAACACTTCTAGATACCAAAAAACCTGTGTTAATAATCATACAATGTATCACAGCCAAGTTGTCACAGCACACTTACTGGTTATAACCACTGACTTTTTCTAAGCTCCTTTTGTGTATCAAAAAGCTTTTTCTTGACTTCGACGGTGTCGGGAAATCCTAATTTCCGCAGTTCACTGGAGATTTTAGATGATTTAATCTGATTTTTAGATGGTGCTTGGTTAAAATAAAACTATCTAAAAACTCACAGAGTGACATTTAAATGCCAAGAAACTTAGACATTTCAATCTCTTTAAAACACAATAAATCTCTTTGTTGAATACTCCAGTTTATGCATGCATTCACTAATCTGCTCATTAATTTTCTCATTCTCCATAAATTTATTGAGCACTTTTGTGTGCAAGACAGTATGCTGAGTGCTGGTGTGATGTTTTCTAGGAATTTAACAATATAGTGGGAGAGAGATTATGAATTACAAAAATAATTGAAGAGCCACATAATGCTGTTATGACCTCCTCTATGAGTACTGGGAACATTTGGAAGAGAAAGATACTTAGGAAAATGGGTTGGAGAAAGAAAGCATTATGCAGAAAGTGGAGTTAAAGGAGGATGCTGAAAGTTGTGGTTGATCTCATGTGTAATTTGGGGGTAGAGATGGGTGTGGTGTTGGGATGATAATCAGCATCCTAGTTTGAGGAAAACTACAGGTTAAAAGATGCAAGCAAGAAAACACAACATACACTGAACACTGATTAGAATGTCTGCCTGTAGTTTTGATAAGACTGGAAAGTGGAAGGCAGATGGTAGTAAAGACCTTGAATGTCTGGCTAAGAATTCTGAATGCTGTGTTATGCAACAGGGAATTCTAAATGTTCCTGAGTATTACTATGATATTGTAAGTTAAACACTTACAAATGCACTTGTGATGTACATTGTTTAAAATACTTTTGCAAAAAACAAGTAATTCACTTTTCATAACAACTTTCTAAGATGGTTAGTTTTATTATCCAGGTATTTCATACTTGGAGAACTAAAAAACGGATACATTAAGTAAGTTGCTTAAGGTTACAATTAGGAAGTGGTAGAGCTGGGATTCAAATCCAGACAAGTCTGTTTCAAATTCTGCGTTATTGACTATTACACTATCAAAGTGAGGGAACAAAGTCAGATTTTAAGATTAATTTGAGTGCAAATATGGGTGTGTTCAAAGAACTGGTAAGACTAAGAACAGAATTCAATAAGAAGAATTTTCAGCAGTATGAGCATGAGATAATGTTATTTAAACCAGAGTGGTGGCTGTAGGACACGGATGGATGCAATAGATACAAGTGTCCTTAGGAAATCACAACTACATATAAAAACTACAGAGTAAGTTAAACCATGTCATTTCTCAAAGAATCTATGTCTACCAAATATACATAGAAAATATTAGAACTTAATAATCACATATTTTAAATGCTTGATAAGATCTGTTCTTTTTACATACAAACTCAGCAAGTAATTTTAGTAAGTAATTTTTCCTAATTAGGGAATTATTATTTTTTGTTGATGAGCAATAGCCAAGTGTTAAATGTGGAAAACACTGACTATGGTTTTTCATGTTCTGTTTTATGTGGTGTTAACTTTCTGTTTGTGTACCTTCGCATTTTACTGATTCCCTACAGACGAAACTGTGTCTTTGAGAATTGTCTGTAAGCCTTCTGGGATATAAATTCCAGGTTATTTTGAAGTTATGCCTGTTTGTATCATTCGCCCACTCAAGACATCACACATTCTTCCAAACACCCCCTACACTTGGAACAGGCACCCAATTAATACACGCCATGCAGGCCACCTTGCTCTTCTCCTTCAAAAACTCCTAAAAAACCATCTGCTCTGGGAGGCATTCCAGCTACAATAACCACCTACTACTTTCAATTGCCTATAATATCTGCATTCACTTTCCTGAACACTGCTTACATCTTTTACCATTATAAAATCCATAAGGCAAGATAATTTCTAAATATCTTGCAGAGATATGTAACCTCCTCTCCAACATCTACATTCCTTTAGAGTAGTAGTATATTCTTGAAAATATTTCTGCCATGACAGATTAAAGAAATATCAGCTTTAAAAGAATAAGAGCATTAACATTGTCTCTTGTATCAAAATGTTCAGCCAACCCAGTTAGGTGTTCTGATTAGGATTTAATGCCAAACTCTCACGGAGAATGTTGAGTGACACTATCTAATTAGTTCTTTATGAACATATGATAGTGTGGAAAGTAAACAAAGTAGTGGATTGTTTTTAAATTAGTGTACTTTGCTTCTCAGAGTTCATTATGTATTACTTGCTAGGCGACAGGAACTAATTTTGATTTTATGATATTTTGGATAAATTGTTCCCTGGGATTAAAAAAAATAAGCTATGACAAGAACACATTTTATCAATATGCAAAATAGATGAAACGGAGACAATTTCTTTTTAATTTTTGAAATTGTAAGTCCATATATTGCCATGCTGGTTAACACCAAATTCCTGAATGCCTGTGAATCTCCTGCCAATTATGTCAACAACATGCATATCTTCATAGGGATGCCACTGTCCAGGTAATAATCTAAAGACATGTATTTTTTACTCTTGCAAGTGTTAGGCCTTGCTAAATGATAAAGCATTTTTCTTTGTATTTCCACAGCAGAGATTTCAGATCAAGAGACAGGTCCCAGAGGACTGAGGACAAAATAATTAATATGCCAAAGTTATATAATAAGAAGGCACAGTGGGAGATTTCTGCCAAACTAAGAGGGCAAAGCCCTACAGTGGCTGAGTGGAGGTGGTGGGTGGCAAAGCCCAAATCACGGGATTAGAGATACAAGAGATTGGATGTCAGGATTGGTCCCCTTATTCTTCAGGTCAACACCTAAGAGTAGAAAAAAAAATTCCTAAGTAAAATATGGCAATCAAAGAATCCTAGGGGTAGTCTTGGGAGACGCTTTCTGTGACTGAGAAGAATGATGACCATTTTCATAATTCTGTGCCGTGGACTGCATAGAAGTAGAAAGTAGCAAAGAGCAGAAGGAGGTGTCCTATCAAGTGGATCTGAGGAAAGTCCTCGCCAAGTCACATACACCTTATTATATTGGAGGAAAAAAGCACCTTAGAATGACAAGACTCTTCAACAATGTGGACTCAAAAATGCTGAGAGAATGAACTAGGGGGAAACAGAGGTCAGGACAAGTAGTTGGTGGGATGTTGAAAATGAAGGTAATTACACAGTCTACAACCACCAGGAATAGCTATCAGTCAGATGCCCAAAATATCAGATGGGTCTCCACAGCAGATACCAGGGTAAGATGCCCAGAGGCCAGGTGGCTTCTGCTACTCTTCAGCAGAAGTAGAGACCATCTGCCATCTGAGAGACAGAATCTTCCCCTATTGTGACTATTAATATTATATGTCAACTTGGCTGAGCCATGAGGTGCCCAGATATTTGGTTAAACATTACTCTGTGTGTGCCTGTGAAGGTGTCTATGAATGAGGTCACCATTTGAATTGGTAGATGGAGTAAAGCAGATTGCCCTTCACAATATGGGTAGGGCTCATCTAATGTGTTGAATGTCTAAATAGAGCAAAAAGGCTGGGTAAAGGAGAAATTTTTCTCTCTGACTGATATATTTAAGCTGGGAGATTGGTTTTCTGCCTTCAGGTTTGGACTCCACTAAAACCGTTACCCTCTCCTACTTCTCAGGCTATTGGACTCAGACTGGAACTATAGCATCAGCTCTCCTTGATCTCCAGCTTGCTGACTGTGGATCTTGGAGCTTCTTAGCCTCCACAATCATGTGAGCCAATTCCTTATAATAAATCTCTCTCTCTCTCTCTCTCTCTCTCTCTCCATCTAATCTCCAATTAATTCTGTTTCTCTGGAATATGCTAAAATACTCCTATGTTATGAGAAACTGTGCTATGCCCTTTGTACTTAAACATTGTTCTGAGAAAGAGGAAAGTAAAGTCAAAGCCAGTGAGTCGAGAAAGATACCCAGAAAAACTGGGTAGTTACATCAATGAGAAAATGTGTTAAACCAGAGAAGACTGAAGTGCTTTTAATGAACAAGATCAGCTATTTACTTAATCAGTGAGATGCCCCAAACTCTTACTTCATCAGTAAGAGCAGCGACTCAAAAACAAAATGGGATCAATTATAGAAATTAATGAAACTCACTCTTTTGCACAGTCAGGCTTGTGATTGTTTAATATTTTACTGCTTGTATTAAAGTGGTTATTGCTAACATATTCCTAATCTGAAGCCCATCAAGAGAACTTTTGACTCTTTTCTGAAGTCATTCAACAAGTTTGTTTTGAATTTTATTTAGATTTATTTGGAAAGGTACACCTGGTTTTGACTGTTTAGAAAATATTAATTATCACCATCAATATGCTTGCAATATTTCCTGCCAAATAGAAAAGAGCATGCATGACATACATATGTGGGCTTAAATATCTCAAGAGCAAATAAAATAATTTATACAAAAGCAATTATTTAAAACTATAATTTTAAATCAGTAAGCATATGTTATTTTATTACTGAAGCAATAATAATAAGGATCAATAGGTTTCTCAGAATGTTAAACAACCAGGGTAATTACCTAGAATCTATTAACAACCTTATTCTCATATAAATTCCAAATTATTTGACAATATATTTTAAAATAATATTTACTTTGAAATTAAGAAAAATATCTGAGATCCTAGAATTGCAAATTGTATCATTTAGAATGAAATATTTATGCTTCATTTCATCTATTAAGTCTCTAAAGAAATATGTGGATAGCAGCTAACATTTGGATAACTACTCTTGGCAAATCATTTCATAGTGCAACTTGATAAGGGTATTTCTTACTGAAATTTTTAATAAGAGTCACCTGAATGTGAATTTAACTCAGAAGACTATAAAGACAAAAATGGGTCAAGTGAAACTGACTGAATTTATATTATATAATAAAAATCATAGGTAGAATGCAAAAAGGAAACAACTAATATAAGCTAATTTACAATCATGTGTCACTTTACAGAAATACCTTCTGAGAACTGCATTGTTTGGAAATTTTGTTATTGTGCAAATATCATAGAGTGTACTTACACAAACCTAGATATTTTTATTTATATATATTATATGGAAAACAAAATGTCCCAGCACCATTACCGAATATCAATCATTTCCTCTACTTGATTTGCAAAACCAATATCACATGCCCTATATTAAGTTTCTATAAAGGCTCCATTAAATCTTACAGAACATATGTGTTCCATCACTGGCTTAAACATTGTAACGTGGTCCATGACTGTATGCATGTGCATGGAAATGGAAATAGCAATGGCTTACACATACAGTGATTACTACACTCCAGGCACTGTTCTTAGTGCTTTAGATGCACTAACTCATTTACTCTTTTGCACTCTATGGAGTAAGAACTATTAGTGTGTCATTTTACAGAGGAGGAAAGTGAGGCACAGAAAGGGTTAAGCTGCTTGTTCAGGGTCACCCAGTTAATAGGTGGAGGAGCCTGGATTTGGACATGGGTTGTCAGGTTCCAGAGCCACCACAGTCATTTCTTGTCACCACCACAGCCATTTCAAGCACCCAGTTATGTGGTTCTGGTAGATACTGTCTTCTCTAATAAACAAATAAGCAAAATCGACACAGATAAGGGACTAGTTTACTCCAGAGTCTGTATTCCATGCATTTTGTGTAGCACATATGGTTCTGGACTAGAAAGCATTACACTTTGCGGAGAATCTCAGTTTCTCCACCAAGGCTCAAAATTCCCATGCTACTTGAAATAAGAAGTCTCCTTAAGTTCTCCATTCACTGCATTTCTAACCATCTCCATTGTATACTTCTCTATATGACAGAACATGAAGTTTTTACTCCTTTTATCTGTTCTGAAATTTATCTGTAATTTTTTGAACACTTTCTTTCAGAGCTACAGTTTTTCATCTATCCCAGGAGTAGTAAACTTTCTTTGTAAAGGCCCAGATAGTAAATAATTTAGGCTATATGGATCATATGGTCTCTGTCAGAACTCAGCTCTGCCCTTGCAGTTCAAATGCAGCCATAGATAGCAGAAGAACAAGTGAGCTTGGCTGTGTTCCACAAAACATTTCTTTTATAAAGTAAGCAGAGGGCCAGAACTGGCATATGGGCCATAGTTTGCTGACCCCGATCTGTCTTATTACTCAACAGTGGGAAGTGTTTATATCTTGCTTTGTCTTTTTTGAAGGGAGTACAATTAAGGGTTTTCTTGGAAGTGTTTCATTAATATTATTTTTGTATTATATCTTATTGATATATCATAGTTAACACACGTTGCAGATACATGTGCTATTTCGAAACATGTATATAATGTGTAATGATCAAGTCAGTGTAATTGGAATATCCATCACCTCAAACATTCAACTTTTCTAGTGTTAGAACATTACACTTCTTCTCTTCTACCTATTTTGAAATATACCGTACATTATTGTTAACTATACTTTTCCTACCGTACTATTGAATACTACAACTTATTCCCTCTATCTAAGTATATTTTTGTACCCATTAATCCACTTCTAATTTGAAAATACTTCCCTATTTTAAAAAATCACTTAATTCTATGGCATTTCCTGTATGTCTCTAGCAAACCTATGTTCTTTTATTGACTATGATTTTGACTGCGAACACATTTTAAGGCAATTATTTAGTAGCCTATGTTTTTACAAACATTCATGTTCAATAGTTGCAGTAACTCTGTGAGATTGTCTTAAGAAAACCATTCCAATTTACAAACGTAGCTTCCACATTCAGGAATTATAATATGGCTTTTTAATCTAAATTTTGTGCTCTTGTGATTATGTGACATGATCTTTGCATTATATAGAAATCATATATGATTACTATCAGATGCACGTTAACTTTTAAATAATAAACTTTCAATTAACTTTCAACTCCATTTTTCACTTTCTAAGAATCACCTAATATTTCTGACACATCTTCCTAAATCCCAGAGAGTTACTGGACCTCTGCATTATAGCATCAATATCCTGCATACACTTGAGTCACATGATAGTTTTGATAGTAAATTCTGATGGGAATAAAAACAAAAGAAATGGTATTACTCTAGCTACATGACATGTATTATTCAATTTAATTTAATAGTATAACAATCCTGAGAACTAAGAATCACTCACTATTCTACTCTCATAGGTGATGAAATGGATGCTACTAAATTCTAAATAATTTACCCTAGGCTTCAGAACTGGTAAGAGGCCGAAGTAGAATTCAGACACAGACAGAACCGAAGGTTTGTCTTTTTCATATGACATCAGAAGTGTCTCCTGGTTATCTATGGAACCCAATATCAGGTTTGAACTTCCCAACCATCAATATACTTTTTAATTTTCTATAAACTCTGTTTAGAATTCTCTGTATTTCTTTATGATAACCAGGAAAACTTGCTTATATCATTTGAGCAGTGAAGTTAAAAATCACAGACATAACTTCAATATGAGTTTTATTACTGGTTATCTGCTAGAGAGCTTGGAACATTCTGAATGGAATTAAAATGCATTTCATTGGTGTGGAATCATGAACATTTGTCAAAATTGTTTTGTAAAAAACCCCGTAGGTTTTCACAGCTGTAGAAATGCTCCCTCAAAGAAATAAGTGCAGAATGAATAAAAACAGATGTGGCATTTTTGCATATTATCAACAAAAATCTCCTTTTATTTTATCTTGTCAATGTCTTACCATAACATTATTTATGCCATTATTCTGTTCACAACAAGTGCAAAGAAATTACATGACATTTCCAGTACATATACTGGTCTTCAGTAGGGTTTTCTGGTTACTTATATTTCTCTAGAGAGCACCTTTGCACAGGATGTAATTTTCTATGTTTTCTAACTAAAACCCAACCTTTCTGGCTGTGCACTCTGAGAAACAGCAAACATTCTCCACTCTATTAAAAGTAATTGAGTCAGAACATTTAAAGGTATTTTAAATGAATGTGCACTGAACATTCTTCAACTTGGTTCAGGAAATAGATACAGGAAAGTTTTTAATACCCTGAAATTTTTAAGAAGAGGAAATTACCTTTGGTTATTTAAAGCTAGAAAAGATTGGGTTTAAGAACTTTAAGACAATGTGCTAAAATCAACTCCAAGGCAATGAAAGGGTCTTCCTTTAAAAAGTCACTAGTGTTTCGTGTTTATAAATTTGTGCCTTCACTGTTAAATTTGTGCCTTCACTGTTTAAAATGTATACACCACATACAGGTTTAGCATTTCTAATCCAAAAATCCAAAATCTGAAATGTTACAAAATCTAAAACTTTTTGAGGGCCAACGTGATGCCACATGTGGAAAATTCAACACATAAGTACTTAACTCAAACTTTGTTCCATGCACAATATTATTAAGAATATTGCATGAAATTATTTTCAGGTTATGTGTATAAGGTATATATGAAACATAAATGAGTTTTGTGTTTTGTGATAGACTTGGGTGATATCACCAAAATACTTCATTATGTATATGGAAATATCCCCAAATGTAAAAAAGTCTGAAATCTGAAATTCTTACGATCCCAAAAATTTCACATAAGAGCAACTGAACCAGTAGTACTCTTTTAGGCACTCAGATATAGAGTGAAGTTAATTCTGTATAATATAAGCTAAAAAACATAATCATTGGCAGTACCTAGTGGTAATTCAAGCTTTCGACATCATTAGAATTTGAGGATGTTAATATACCTGCACAAAACAATCCTATGTGACTTTTCAAAGATGAAATTGCACTCAGTATGGTCAAATGAAGAAATTAAATCATGCTATGAATAAGTGATGTTTTATTAGGTAGATGTTCTAGCAAAACCTAATGTTTTACCTGAGAAGTTAATCACTTCTTACATTATTTTTCCAATTGTTAGTCTTCCCAAGAGTTGTGCTAACTTAATATTAATTTGATATATTAGCTGTATTCACTTAAAAGTTTACACAAAAAAATTTTACAATTTGTAATTGTTTCAAGTTTATATAAAGAATTAAATATATTTTAACAAGCATCTACATAATTGACATGATTTTTTTTCTAACCTGAAAACCTAATTATCACCTTCTTATAGAGGACAAGGAACAGCTCTGCAGGCAAATTAATGTATCCTATCAGTGGGACAGTTTGTCACTTGCTTAAATAATCATCATCTTTGTTATAAGCTTTACAGAATGAAGAAAAGAGATGGGACCCCCCTCATACTATTACACATTAAAATTAACTTCCCACAGGTTTTTCAAGTTTCCTACACTTTCACTGTGCTGAATCATAAAGTAGAAATGACAGCATTAACTGCTTTTCAAGAGATAAGAAGCAAATATATTTCATATCAACTTTGTAAAATAAACAGACTTTAGTCACTACACAGATACATCATATATTTAATTGTACACAAGTTAAAAAGTATGCCACATGTTATAATAATATGATATCATAGTGCACTAGTAAAGAGGGTATGTAAAAAGGACTGCATTATTAACAATTAGTTGATATTATTAAGTAATTACCTAAAATGGACACCGGCCATTAATTTCTGTACAATAAAGAGCTGGCACATGTTAAAACTGTTTTCCTTATTTGCTTATCTAAATGGGTAAAGTGATTAAAATCACAGTAATAAATGCACCTAAAATACACAAGATTTGTTAAAATGCTCTTAAATATAGTATTGCTTGCATTTTGGAAACTTTAAAAAATAATATTCTTGCTATTAATTGCTATATTAAAGCTATTATTTCTAAACTGAATTACTTATAAATAAAAAAAGAATTTTTAAAAGACTGATCTCAGTTCCAACTAGCAAATTATTTCAGACATTTTGCATTTATTTAATTTGCAATGCTGGAATTAAGAAAGAGCATCAACACTTTGACTTTTACTTGGTCTGAAGCAAAGTCCCTTCCACGTGAGATTAAAACTAGTCTTGTTCATCAAATGGGATCAAAAGCTCCTTAATTAGTAGGCTGGACTAAGGTACACAGATGCCCTTTGACCTCCTATGACAGATTGCTAACATTTTAGTATTTACAACAGACTCTCAAGTATGCCGGCTGACATTCAAATATAACTCAAATTACACTTGGCTGAAAGAATTGTATACATCTACATGAGAAGGACTACTGGTGTAAAAAATCTAAGTCCCGGCAATGCAACACAAATCAAAACAATGACTTTGCCAATATGCTTAATAGGGAAGGACTCATCCAGTGTTCTCTGGATTGCGGGAAATGCGGCAAGGCTGAGTGCATGTGGGCTAGCGCCCTCTGCTGGTTGGATTCTTCAACGTCTTTAAATCAAGAATCTTCAAGCCTTGATTACAAAAACGATGCTCTAAAGATTCTGTTTCTGGAATTAGGAATCTATGGGAAGCCTTTTAAAAATTTAAATTTTAATTCAATTTCAGGTATTCTAACCACCTGAATATTTATCTGAGGATCACAATAAAATTAGATTCCCAAATTTCTTATAAAAATTAAATTAATTCTTCTGACTACATAATAAATAAGTGAACCATCTGATAAAATAGTGTAACAATAAATAAAATAAGTTAAATAATTTAAATTTAAATAAATTCTGAGTAAATACCTCTGATAAAACTAATCGTTAATAATATAGTGTGTCCAGTGGTGGCTGGCAAGATGGCTGAGTAGGAACAGCTCCTGTCTGCAGCTCCCAGCGAGATCAATGCAGAAGGTGGGTGATTTCTGCATTTCCAACTGAGGCACCCAGCTCATCTCATTTGGACTGGTTAGACAGTGGGTGCAGCCCACAGAGGAGGGTGAGCCGAAGCAGAGTAGGGCATTGCCTCACCCAGGAAGCACAAGGGGTCAGAGAACTCCCTCCCATAGCCAAGGGAAGCCCTGAGGGACTGTGCCATGAGGGATGGTTCATTCCAGCCCAGATACTAAGCTTTTCCCACAGCCTTTGCAACCCGCACACCAGGAGATTCACTCCAGTGCCTACACCACCAGGGCCATGGGTTTCAAGTACAAAATTGGGCTGCCATTTGTTTGGGCAGACAACGAGCTAGCTGCAGGATTTTTTTTCATACCCTGGTGGCACCTGGAATACCAGCGAGACAGAACCGTTCACTCTCGTGGAAAGGGAGCTGAAGCCAGGGAGCCAAGTGGTTTAGCTCAGGGGATCCCATCCCCACAGAGCCCAGCAAGCAAAGATCCACTGGCTTGAAATTCTCACTGTCAGCACAGCAGTCTGAAGTCAACCTGGGATGCTCCAGCTTGGTGGGGGGAGGGGCGTCCGCCATTACTGAAGCTTGAGTAGGCGGTTTTACCCTCACAGTGTAAACAAAGCCACTGGGAAGTTCAAACTGGACAGAGCCCACCGCAGCTCAGCTCGGTAAAGCCGCTGTAGCCAGACTGCCTCTCTCAATTCCTCCTCTCTGGGCAAGGCATCTCTGAAAGAAAGGCAGCAGCCCTAGTCAGAGGCTTGTAAATAAAACTCCAATCTCCCTGGAGCAGAGCACCTGGGGGAAGGGGTAGCTGTAGGTGCAGCCTCAGCAACTTAAACCTTCCTGCTTGCTGGCTCTGAAGAGCATGTTCTAACCCAATGCAAGGAAGCAAAGAACCTTGAAAAAAGGTTGGATAAATTGCTAACTAAAATAACCAGTTTGGAGAACATAAATGACCTGATGGAGCTGAGAAACACAGCATGAGAACTTCGTGAAGCATACACAAGTATCAGTAGTTGAACTGATCAAGTGGAAGAAAGGATATCAGAGACTGAAGATCAACTTAATGAAAGAAAGCATGAAGACAAGATTAGAGAAAAAAGAATGAAAAGGAATGAACAAAGCCTCCAAGAAATGTGGGACTATGTAAAAAGACCAAACCTACGTTTGAATGGTGTACATGAAAGTGACAGGGAGACCAAGTTGAAAAACACTCTTCAGGATATTATCCAGAAGAACTTCACCAACCTAGCAAGATAGGCCAACATTCAAATTCAGGAAATACAGAGAACATCACAAAGATACTCGTTGAGAAGAGCAACCCCAAGACACATAATCTTCAGATTCACCAAGGTTGAAATGAAGGAAAAAATGTTAAGGGTAGCCAGAGAGACAGGTCGGGTTACCCACAAAGGGAACCCTATCAGACTAACAGCAGATCTCTCTGCAGAAACCCTACAAGCCAGAAGAGAGAGGGGGGCCAATAATCAACATTCTTAAAGAAATGAATTTTCAACCCAGAATTTGATATCCAGGCAAACTAAGCTTCGTAAGGGAAGGAGAAATAAAATACTTTACAGACAAGCAAATGCTGAGAGATTTTGTCACCACCAGTCCTGCCTTACAAGAGCTCCTGAAGAAAGCACTAAATATGGAAAGGAAAAACTGGCACCAGCCAATGCAAAAGAATACCAAATTGTAAAGACCATCAATGCTATGAAGAAACTGCATCAACTAACAGGCAAAATATCGAGCTAGCATTATAATGACAGGATCAAATTCACACATAACAATATTAACCTTAAATGTAAATGGGTGAAATGCCCTAATCAAAAGACACAGGCTGGCAAATTGGATAAAGAGTCAAGACCCATTGGTGTGCTGTATTCAGGAGACCCACCTCACATGCAAAGACATACATAGTCTCAAAATAAAGGGATGGAGGAAGATTTACCAAGCAAATGGAAAGCAAAGAAAAAAAAAAACCAGGGATTGCAATCCTAGTCTCTGATAAAACAGACTTTAAATCAACAAAGATTAAAAAAAGACAAAGAAGGGCATGACGTAATGGTAAAGGAATCAATCCACCAAGAAGAGCTAACTCTCCTAAATATATATGCACCCAACACAGGAGCAAGCAGATTCATAAAGCAAGCTCTTAGAGACCTACAAAGAGACTTAGACTCCCACACAATAATAATAGGAGACTTGAACACCCCACTGTCAATATTAGACAGATCAACAAGACAGGAAATTAACAAGAGTATTCAGGACTTGAATTCAGCTCCAGACCAAGTGGACCTAATAGACATCTACAGAATTCTCCACCCCAAATCAACAGAAATACATTCTTCTCAGCACCACATCGCACTTATTCTAAAACTGACCACGTAATTGGAAGTAAAACATTCCTCAGCAAATGCAAAAGAACGGAAATCATAACAGTCTCTCAGACCACAGTGCAATCAAATTAAAACTCAGGATTAAGAAACTCACTCAAAACTACACAACTACAGGGAAATTGAACAACCATGATCCTGAATGACTACTGGGTAAAAAAGGAAATTAAGGCAGAAATAAATCATTTCTTTGAAACCAATTAGAACAAAGACACAATGTACCAGAATTTCTGGGACACAGCTAAAGCATTTTTTACAGGGAAACTTATAGCACTAAATGCCTGCAGGAAAGAGCAGGAAAGGTCTAAAATCAACACCCTAACATCACAATTAAAAGCACTGGAGCAGCAAGAGCAAACACATTCAAAAGCTAGCAGAAGACAAGAAATAGCTAAGATGAGAGCAGAACTGAAGGAGATAGAGACACACACACACAAAAACCCTTCAAAAAATCAATGAATCCAGGAGCTGTTTTTTTTAAAGATAAACAAAATAGACCACTAGCCAGATTAATAAAGAAAAGAGAGAAGAATCAAATAGACACAGTAAAAAATGATAAAGGGGATATCACCACTGATTTCACAGAAATACAAACTACCATCAGAGAATACTATAAATACCGCTATGTAAATAAACTAGAAAATCTAGAAGAAACAGATAAATTCCTGGGCACATACACCCTCCCAAGACTTAACCAGGAAGAGGTCGAATCCCTGAATAGACCAATAACAAGTTCTGTAATTGAGGCTGTAATTAATAGCCTACAAACCAAAAAAAGCCTAGGACCAGACAGATTCACAGCCGAATTCTACCAGAGGTATGAAGAGGAGTTGGTAGCATGCCTTCTGAAACTATGCCAGGTGATAGAAAAAGAGGGACTCCTCCCTAACTCATTTTATGAGGCCAGCATCATCCTGATACCAAAGCCTGGCAGAGACACAACAAAAAAAGAAAATTTCAGGCCAATATCCCTGATGAACACTGATGAAAAAATCCTCAATAAAATACTGGCAAACCGAATCCAGCAGGACATCAAAAAGCTTATCTGCAACAATCAACTTGACCTCATCCCTGGGATGCAAGGCTGGTTCAACATATGCAAATCAGTAAACGTAATCCATCACATAAACAGAACCAATGACAAAAACCACACGATTATCTCAATAGATGCAGAAAAGGCCTTCGATAAAATTCAACAGCCCTTCATGCTAAAAACTCTCAATAAACTGGGTATTGATGGAACGTATCTCAAAATAATAAGAGCTATTTATGACAGACCCACAGCCAATATCCTACTGAATGGGCAAAAGCTGGAACTATTCCCTTTGAAAACTGGCACAAGACAAGGATGCCCTCTCTCACCACTCCTATTCAATATAGTATTGGAATTTCTGGCCAGGGCAATCAGGCAAGAGAAAGAAATAAAGGGTATTCAAATAGGAAGAGAGGATGTCAAATTGTCTCTGTTTGCAGATGACATGATTGTATATTTAGAAAACCCCATCATCTCAGCCCCAAATCTCCTTAAGCTGATAAGCAACTTCAGCAGTCTCAGGACAAAAAATCAATGTGCAAAAATCACAAGCATTCCTATACACCAATAATAGACCGAGAGCCAAATCATGAGTGAACTCCCATTCACAATTGCTACAAAAAGAATAAAATACCTAGGAATACAACTTACAAGGGATGTGAAGGACCTCTTCAAGGAGAACTGCTCAAGGAAATAAGAGAGGACACCAACAAATGGAAAAACATTCCATGCTCTTGGATAGGAAGAATCAATATCGTGAAAATGGCCATATTGCCCAAAGTAATTTATAGATTCAATGCTATCCCCATCAAGCAACCATTGACTTTTCTCACAGAATTAGAAAAAACTACTTTAAATTTCATATGGAGCCAAAAAGGAGCCTGTATAGCCAAGACAATCCTAAGTGAAAAGAACAAAGCTGGAGGCATCACGCTACCTGACTTCAAACTATATTACAAGGCTACAGTAACCAAAACAGCATGGTACTGGTACCAAAACAGATATATAAACCAATGGTACAGAACATAGGCCTCAGGAATAATGCCACACATTTACAACCATCTGATCTTTGACAAACTTGACAAAAACAAGCAATGGGGAAAGGATTCCCTATTTAAAAAAAGGTGTTGGGAAAACTGGCTAGCCATATGCAGAAAACTGAAACTGGACCCCTTCCTTACACTTTATACAAAAATTAACTCAGGATGGATTAAAGCTGGAAACCATCATTCTCAGCAAACTAATACAAGAACAGAAAACCAAATACCGCATGTTCTCACTCATAAGTGGGAGTTGAACAATGAGAAGACATGGAAACAGGGAGGGGAACATCACATATTGGGGCCTGTTGGGGGGTGGGGGGGCTAGAGAAGGGATAGCACTGGGCGTAATACCTAATGTAGGTGACAGATCGATGGGTGCAGCAAACTACCGTGGCACATGTATACCTATGTAACAAAACTACATGTTCTGCACATGTACCCCAGAACTTAAAATATAATAATAAGAAGAAAAGATGGATTAAAGACTTAAATGTAAGACCTAAAACCATAAAAACCCTAGAAGAAAACCTAGGCAATACCATTCAGGACATAGGCATGGACAAAGACTTCATAACTAAAACACCAAAAGCAATGGCAACAAAAGCCAAAATTGACAAAGGGGATCTAATTAAACGAAAGAGCTTTTGCACAGCAAAAGAAACTATCATCAGTGTGAAAGGCAACCTACAGAATGGGAGAAAATTTTTGCAATCTATCCATCTGACAAAGGGCTAATATCCAGAATCTACAAGGAACTTAAACAAATTTACAAGAAAAAAACAAACAACCCCATCAATAAGTGGGCAAAGGATATGAACAGACACTTCCAAAAGAAGACATTTATGCAGCCAACAAACATATGAAAAAAAAGCTCATCATCACTGGTCATTAGAGAAATGCAAATCAAAACTACAATGAGATAACATCTCACGCCAGTTAGAATGGCAATCATTAAAAAGTCAGGAAACAACAGATTTTGGAGAGGATGTGGAGAAATACGAACACTTTTACATTGCTGGTGGGAGTGTAAATTCGTTCAACCATTGTAGAAGTCAGTGTGGTGATTCCTCAAGGATCTAGAACCAGAAATACCATTTGACCAAGCGATCCCATGACTGGGTATATACCCAAAGGATTATAAATCATTCTACTATAAAGACACATGCACACGTATATTTATTTCAGAACAATTCACAATAGTAAAGACTTGGAACCAACCAAAATGCCCATCGATGATAGACTGGATAAAGAAAATGTGGCACATATATACCATGGAATACTAGGCAGTCATAAAAAAGGATGGGTTCATGTCCTTCGCAGGGACATGGATGAAGCTGGAAATCATTATTCTCAGCAAACTAACACTGGAACAGAAAACCAAACACTGCATGTTCTCACTCATAAGTGGGAGTTGAACAATGAGAACACATGGATGCAGGGAGGGGAACATCACACACCAGGACCTGTTGGGAGGTGGGGGACTAGGGGAGGGATAGCATTGGGAGAAATACCTAATGTAGATGACGGGTTGATGGGTGCAACAAACCACCATGGCACATGTATACCTATGTAACAAACCTGCACATTCTGCACATGTATCCCAGAACATAAAGTATAATAAAAAAATAAAAAATAATAATTTAGTGTGCCTAGTAATTTTTTTCATTAAATATGAAGTATAATTTGCCAATGATTTTTTCAATTTTTAAAAAAATCAGATTACAATGAGTATGGTTCAAAATAACAAAACTTTGTCAACTAATTGAGTTACCACTACTCTGGATTTTACTGATACTACAGTTTGCAGATGATAAAACAATAATGGCTCCTTTATTGCAATGACTATTCAACTCCATCATAAATATCCCAGGCCAGTAAAATTTATTGTCCATGTAATTGACCTAGATATTGCTCCAATACCTCACATTCAGCAGACACAGAATCAAATGCATAATCTTGATTCCACACAACACCTCTTCTTCCACATTCACCTCTTGGTTGGTATTGCCAGTGTTCTGCCTTCATTCACATATTTTCACTCATCATTCCATTCCTTTTCACATTCACACCAGTATCAATTACCAAACTTGGTGTTGGTAACCCCTTTTCTCTTCTACAAATCAATTTCCTTGGTCTTATCCAGTCTTTGTTTAAAATCTATAGTTTTACATTGTGTCAAAGATAAAGGACATGTTCCAGTAGGACTGCCCAAGTTCTTTGTGATCTGACTATGATCTACATATTCCTTTGAATCTTCTGTTTCTCACATTTATTTATTTACTTATTTCTGTATTTATTTGAACTATTTGTGGTCACCACTACTCATTGATATGTTATACGGCTCCAAAGTCATTTGTAAAACTTCTCTTTATCTTTTAAAATAATGTATTAGGTTTTTTGCAAAACTTTCCTAATCAACACTATCCCATCACTGCATAAGAAGTATTTTTTCCTTTGTATCCTCTGTGTGTGATACTCCAACTATTGCACTCATCTTACAGTATTATATATGTGTTTGCATGTATCTTTTCCCCACTAAGCTATAAACTCTAAGTGGTTGGAATGGTGTCAAACTCATCTTCTACCCTGAGCAAAAGAAGTCTTTTCTGGAACATATTAGCCTTGCATCAAATGAGTATTTATCTAGACAGAATGTTTAGTAAATTGCTAAATATGTAAATTAGAGCAAGTTATACTTCTGAATCTGTTTTCTAATATGCGAAGTAAAAATAATAATTGTAACTATCTCCTAAAATTGTGTGTGGACTAAATAAAATAATCCAGAAAAACCATTTAATAGAGTATCTGGAACATAGCCCAGCCTTTAAGAAATATAAATGATGAGTTTTATTGTAGTCTACTGGCACAAGGACACACAACTTACACATTAGGTTTACAACTGTTTATTAGGCTATAATAATTGAGAATAAAAATAAGATTGGGACTAATGATTAGTGTTATTAGCTTAAGTTTTCATGGTAACCAAGCTTTTTTTTCCCTAGTAAGATGTATAGATCTAGAAAAAGCAACAGAATTTTTTTTAACTTTGTGTTCTTTTCTGTATGTCATATGATACTTTAAATTACTTTAGTTATATTTGAAAATAATTTTTATCATTAGGTGAGTCGAAAACAGGTTAAAGCATCCAGGTTGAAATGTAAAACAGCCAAAATAATTAAAGTAATTGAATTTGAACATAAATGAAATTTATATTCATAAATTTGCAAACTTCATGAATCACAGTACATGAAACTTTCTGGTATTTTAGAAGTTATTGCCAAAATTCCAAATGACCTTTGTAATTTAAATATGCCTTAAAGACTAAAGCAAAATGAATTAAATAAGACAAAGTTAGTAAAAGTAAGATGAAAAATAAGTAAACAAAATATTAAAAGAATATGTATAAAGAACAAACTGTGTCTACATGTTAAAAACCAAACAAATTATGCCATCACAATGACTAATAAACTTATCAGTAAGTAAGAAGAATGCGTAAGTGGCATGTGCTCTGCATAGACATAAATGTACATGTAAAGATTTGTTCTTTAAAAGCATATAAATGTAGAGATGCTTGCTTGCACAGCAAATGGTTTTGTTATATCAGGATTTCTCCGTGTACTTGTTAGTACTTTTATCACATCATTAAAAAGTTTCAGCAGAAGATGAGGATCATAGAAATTCAGATTTAAGTGACCTCCTTAAAGCTGAGAAATGAACTGCAAAATCCAAAGTCTTTGCAAAGCCCAACTCATTTTTAAAATATATGAAGATTTTGGCAGAGAGTGTTTTTTGACCCCTGTTATTCATTTTTCTTTCTGTGTGCACAAGAACCTCTCAGACTTTATGTGAGCACATGACACCACCATCCCCCCGCCAGAGATCACATTTTCCTGAGCTCTTGCCTTTAAGGGTGGCTGGGTCACTAAGTCATGATATGAGTAGCAGTGACAGGGGCGACTCCCAGTGGAAAAACTTGGTGAAGATGCTGTGGGCATTGGACATGGGTATGAGAAGAATACTTTTTGGGGATGTCTTCTCCAGTCTTCAGACAGAAAGAGGCACCTCCTCCTGGTAGCATATTGTACTCCATTTTGCATTTACCTCACTGATAGTCTTTACCACATTTTATTGTGATTACATGTTTGGCTTTTGTCTTCCCTGTAGGCCCAAAGGCTTTTCAAGAGCAGAGAGGATATTTCATATCAACATTACTCATTCTCCAAGTACTTTCACATTATAGAACTGTAATAAATGTTTCTCAAGCTATACAAAATAATGAAAAGAAAACGTAAGAGTCTGCAGGTATGATCCTGATGATGAATTCAGACTTTGAAAGAACAATCAAGGCAAAATGAAGAAAGCTTGGAAGAGAGTCGGAATGTCCTGGGAATAGGTATAGAATGAATCCAAGGAAATGCCAGATGGTGAGACTTGGAGGCAATGTGATAAGATGATCGATCATAATTGCTAGTATTTGGGGGAACACAATATTTGCTAGACACTGTTAAAATCTTCTTCATCCAGTGTTAATTTATTTTTGCAACATACCCCCCAGGTTGATGCCATTAGTATCAATCCTCACTACACTGATTAGAAAACTGGGGCATGGAGAGAGGAGAAATTTTCCTAAAGTTACACTGCTAGGAGGTGGAAGAGCCACTATTTGAAGCCAGGGAGCCCTAACTAGCACATTATAAATATCTGGGGGAAAGAAGAGGTAAATTGAGGAGACCCAAGCATGACTCCCCAATAAGATCCCCTGCTTATTAGTGTTGTCTTATTTCTTCATAGTGAAGTATGGCCCATAGGTCACACTTGCTCACATATGATATATGTAGTGTGAGCCTTACTCCTAGCTGCTGGTGTACACCACAATTATTGAGACTTTCTGTGATGCATTATCCATCGGATTTGCATGAGTTGGAAGTAGACGTTTGCATGTGCACACAAGCTGGCCTAAGAACAGAAATAAGCCATCAACTGGGAGGGGGAATTATCATATAAATCCTAAACATTTCAGTTGCACATCTACTTCCAGGGATCATAAACATAAAAAAGGTTAAATAAGGCAGGAGTTGTCAGTGGTTTGGTGACTATGAAACAGGAATGAGGTAATCAAACTGGTCTTATCTTTCATTGAAAAATATGAACAAGCTCTCATTGAGTGCCTAGGAGCACTCAACAAGCTTTGATCAACAGAGCTTTGGACCATACTTAAAATAGCAACATTAAGACCAGGCGTGGTGGCTCACGCCTGTAATCCCAGCACTTTGGGAGGCCAAGGCAGGTGGATCACGAGGTCAAGAGATCGAGACAATCCTGGCTAACATGGTGAAACCCTGTCTTTGTTAAAAATGTACCAAAGAAAGTTAAAGTTGATTTTAGTACCAGCAAGACCAATAAACACCTTAGAAATGTTTTTTAAATACAGTGACAGGCCTAAATAGTTGCAGCCAAGTCAGCACTGTAAAATAGGGGCAAGAACCTTGGACCAAGATTCGCTAGAATGTAATTTACTAATCACAAGGAGGGTTTCTTGTTTACCACTGTATCCTCACTGTTCCATAAATACATTCAATAAATCTTTTTTGAATGAATCAACCAAAAAAAAAAACCACACACAAAAATTAGCTGGTCATGGTGGTGTGCATCTGAAGTCCCAGCTACTTAGGAGGTTGAGGCAGTAGAATCACTTGAACCTAGGAGGCAGACGTTGCAGTGAGCTGAGATCACGCCACTGTACTCCAGCCTGGCGACAGAGCGAGACTCGTCTCAAAATAAAGAGCAACATTAATAAGGACGGCATTTATATAGAGAGGCTAGATGGATTCAGCCTGATGACTTGTAGTCACTGTCTCTTATTTTGACCAGTCAAGCTACTAAAGTTCCTATCTAGAGAGTGATGTGGAGCTGTGCTTGTCAAAGCACAGTTCTTGGACTATGCCCATCAGAGTTTCTGGAGGACATGGTCAAAAATGAAAATTTCTGGACTATGAAACAATTAAATCAAGGTCCAATTAAATTGGACCTTGAACCAATTAAATCAAAGCATAAAAGGACAGAAAGTTGTATATACATATACTATATTTATACTTAATGAGTTTTTGTATGTTATGTATATAACTATTATATGTTTATATAAGCTAATTGCCATAAATATATTTATATAATTATTTTATTACTTACTGTTTTTAAATATTTTATTACATACTTATTTATATAACTATTAACTATATTATTTATATAAAATTGCTAGAAATTTTCTAAAAGAGATTTTAAGTGTTAATTCCACAAAAGTATATGAGTTAATGCATGTGTGAAATATCTTGATTTAGCCATTCCGCAATGTATACAAACATCAAAGAATCCTATTATACATCATAAATAAATACAACTTGTATTTTTAATAAAAATAAAATATAAAATATAAGTAACAGACAAATATATGTATGCATATTATATATATACTTATACAAAACGTAACATATATTTTTAATTCTATATGATGTAATTATTATGCTGACTGAAGTTTGGGAACCATGGCTTTACATATCCCAATATGAAAACACTGTTAATGCAGAAAATACAAATTTCAAAATGCTGCATATGTGAGAATATTATTTTTCTCTTCAAAGAGCAATGTTTATGAGTGAACCATTTTTTTAAAAATAAATCATTCAAGGTTAATATTTTAGAATTAACCTTGTTCAGTCAGAAAATAATGTTGAACATTTTCACATTTAACTACATGTATTCCAAAATAAATGCATGAGTAACTAATGCTTATGTGGAGGGAGAAGCAACGCAGAGGGTCTAATTAGTTCCAATTAGCCATGCCAGGGGATTACTTTCTAGGTAAGATTACCTTATAATGAGGTGATTAACCTCTTTGGAAAAAGTTCAAGCCAGGCTTACCTTCTACTTAATATGTCCTGTAAAGAAGTGTTACAACGAGGGTCCTCAAAATTGTTCCCTGGGATAATTTCCACCAAAAATCAATTGATTCTATTCCAGAAGAATTAAAAAGCATTTTTATTATATTATTGATAGAATGAATCCTAACACGTCTATATATTAGAAATTAAGTATTTAAATTTCATAACAAATTAACTAAATTATATGGCATGGATTTTATTTATACTAACAAAACAGCAATTGAACTCTAGTCAATTCCAAACGCAGATCTATTGGCTATCTATGAACATCAAAGGGGAAGAAAATTCTATCATTGATATTGGTTAAGGTCACAGGCTTATTTCCAAAAGTAGACTGTCCATCGTCTAATTAGTTTAGAGGATCCCTTCTGTCTCCAGAACACAATTGAATTTTGTTGCAGTTGGAGAGGCTGATGCTAACCTAGGTGGCAGGGCTGAACACAAGGGAACAGAAGCTTCAGTGTTTTCACCATAAAACACTAGATAAATTGAGGATAGGGTTTTTGGAAATAACAGATTTAACTGTTGTCCAAGCTTATCTGCAATTTCTTCCCTTTAAACTAAATTGATAGTTTACTTATTATGGACTAATTAAAATTATATATATATAAAATATTATTTGTGTAATATATCTGTTACATATATATATTGTTGTCAGCTTATAAGGAACAATAAATAATTTCTTTGTGTTTTAATTTAACAAATACTTCCTGAAAGTTTGCGTGTAGGCATACAAGCTACAACGAGTAGAAATTTTTTCTAAAAGTGGTTTTTTACTGTTTAATACTCTTCCCTATAAGAAAATACTTAAACTTGAATTATTCTTGTAATCTTGTGGACATCTCTGAATTAATTACTGTTACTTTACAAATCTTGTTTCTTTATTTGTTATCCTGGAAGGATTTGTATGTGTGTGTATATAAAATTTTTGCATAGACCACATGCAAATTCATGTAAAGTAATAATACAAACCCTAGGAATAGAAAGGCAAAATCAAGGGGAAAATATTTAAACTATTTGCATGGAAATGATAATAATAAAATGTAAGTGTCTTGCAAACAGAAACTAGAAATAAATATTTCTGTTTTATTTAAATTACAGCGTATACAATCAACCCTTACTTCAGCATATATCTGTTAGAGCTCAATGGTCACCTTAATTTGGGAGCCCCAGGAAATATCTTCCCTCTGTACAGTTACAAAGTAGTATTTTTCTCTGGTTTATATTCTTCTGTGGAACTTATGATTATCTAAGCTCTCTGTAATCCCAAGTTCCATTTCTTCATTTACCTTAGATTCTAAAAATCTAGGCTTTAGCTGAATGTCCATCACATAAACAGGGCTCCTTACTAAATGTTTGCAGAAAAAATAAACAACCAAATCAATAGCAGATAAGCAGCATTTTATCCAAGCTTCAGAAACTTTATTAATATTTTTTGTTACTTCACTGCAGTGGCAAAAGTAAAAAATGAACAGGAGAATAAAAAATTTGGTGTGAAAGAAGAAAGAGAGTGAGGGGCAAAAAAGGAAGGGAGAAAAGTTACTCTCTTCTTTATTCATCCTCCAGTCCTCACTCACTCTATTCCAAAAAGCCATCTTACAAACATGATTTTAAACAGCCTGGATACAGAAGTAAGTGTTCTCGTGTTATTAATGGTGCCAAGAAATGATGCAGGAAGCTTCAGGTGAATTGAAACCCCCTGCATGAGAACATACACAGTCCTGACTCATTTAACCATTCTCATTTCTACGTGCTCAGATCCAACGAAGTATTTAAACAAGTCTCAACATACAAATAAAAATATATGAATCGAGGAGCATAGTAAATTATTTTAAAAGCTTTACATTAGAAATACACACATAGAAGAGCACAAATAATTATATTTATATAAATATGATAAAATGAAAACTCTTAGCAAATATATGTGTATACAAATATATAAATCTATGCATCACAAATACATATATGTATACACATATATACATCTATATATTTACCTATTTATTTATCTGTACACTATATGGTTTATAGGCAAACCGTAATTTAGTCATATGGAAAAACTGGCCTCATGATAATGCTTACACACCCAAATTTCAAAAATTTCATTTAAATGATATAGCAAAGTATTCTAAGTTAGAGTGAAAAATGAGTATGTTTCTTCTTTAAAACACATCAATTCATTCTAGTACACAGAAACTAAAGACATAAAAGTGCTTTAGGACATGAAACTCTCATGAAGATATGATTCTCTTCAAAAGGTCCCTGCACAACACCACTATTTCTAATAAAACTGATTTTATTCAAAACACTAAAAATGACAAACATTTAACTTTTAATTTCAGTAGTACTGTTTAGCTAGTTGGCTAATAAAAGATAGTGACATATACACAAGGTAGAAGTGTGCCTTAAAACATGATAATAATTTACATTTTTAAATGAAAAAAATTCAGTCTACAGTAATGAAGTTGTCTTGACTGAGGCAAAAGTGAGGTCAAATACCTGAATGATGACATTGTGATATACTTCATCCTTTCTTTACTTTCACTGTTTTTAATAGATTGTGAATGTCAGTAATTTAAAAATCAATTGTACTCCTGAAATAACAGTTTAATTCCTAAAAGTTTAAAGTGAAAGAAAACATGAATTCCTACAGATATGATTCTACAAAGATACATGTTAAAAGCCTTCAGAGGAAAATAAATACAAATATCTTCTATATTCTATTTGCTATGTCATAGCTGACTCAAAAATATATGTAAGATATAAATTTAAGAGAATATGTCATGAAATTCATTGGATGCCAATTTTCAATTGGCTTTTATCATTTGTACATTAAAGATTCTTACAGAAGATCAAGAAAATTATAAATATGAATACATCAGCAGAATATATCATCATGATGTAAGACAATTTGAATTGCTCTGGAACTTCAAAAGTATTTTGTTGAATTCACAGAAATAATTTCTCAATGGTACTTTATATGGTAAGTAAAAATATTTGGCTTTGATATAGCATTTTTCTGTCACTACTGAAATATTTTATTTTTAACTTCTCATTATATTCTAGAACTTTAATGGAATTTTTTATCTCTAGATAAAAAATGGCAATTTGTGTTCTATTACTCTAGTCTGTGGGCTTTTCTTTGTCTCTATAGTAAAACAAAAAAAATACACAGGTTTGATTTTTCTATTATTAGAAATGATAATTTTCCATATATATGGAATATGTATATATATACATATATACATATATACATATATACATACATATGTATACATATATGTATATATGTATATAAGCATACATATAGGTATAAGGAGAGTGATTTTTATATTTAGTCTTCAGTTCAATACCATCAACACATAAAGAATAGTAAGTTGAAAATTGTATACTGCTGACATATAAATTGATAATAAGAAGCACAAAGTAATCTATAAGTAATCTCATATTATTTATTTGTAGGACACAATGCTCAGGGATTTATGTTGAAGAATTTTTGTTTGTTTTGCATTGCTGGTTCTTGAAGGTTACATACATAAAGGCTGAGAAAACTAAAAGGTATTCATACCTCAAATAACAGTTATGTAGAATCAAGATTCACTCCACATATCACAGTTCAATCTTTATTGCATTTTTTGCACTAAAAAAGCGTAAACTATAAAGGTAGTAAGATATATAGAAAAATATAGAGAAGATAAATATACCATGAAATAGTAAATAACTTAAAGAATAAATATCTATTGAGTACACAGTATGTTCCACAAACTGTGTAGTTACTAAAGCCCGAGAAAGAAAAAGCAGAAAGTAGTACAGAAATAAATCACATACTTCTGACCAGGGGGCTGAGAAACCATCTTTCTTTCCAAAAATTAGAGACCAGATACTTTAAAATAAGCTGAGTGGATTTAAACAGTATTATTGTGATCGCTAGCCATAGGTGCTTACTAGCTAATTTCTTTTAGTTTATTCTAGTAAAATGGTTTTAGGTGTTACACATTAAGAATTTGAATTGAATCACTGAAATCATGCTATGACTACATTTTTAAGAAATCTTTGTAAGACCACCTGATATGGTTTGGCTGTTTCCCCACCAAATCTCATCTTGAATTTCCACATGTTGTGTGAGGGACCCAGTGGGAAGTAATTTAATCATGGAGGCAGGTCTTTCCCATGCTGTTCTCATGATAATGAATAAGTCTCACAAGATCGGATAGTTCTGTAAGGAGGAGTTTCCCTGCACAAGCTAGCTCTCTCATTGCCTGCCACCATCCACGTACTATGTGACTTGTTCCTCCTTGCCTTCCACCATGATTGTGAGGCCTTCCCAGCCATGTGGAACTGTAAGTCCAATAAACCTTTCTTTTGTAAATTGTCCAATCTCAAATTAATGTCTATCAGCAGCATGAAAATGGACTAATGCAATAAATTGGTACCAGTAGAATGGGGCACTGCTGAAAAGATACCCAAAAATGTGAGAGTAACTTTGGAACTGGGTAACAGGCAGAGGTTGGAACACTTTGGAGGACTCAAAAGAAGGCAGGAAAATGAGGGAAAGTTTGGAGCTATCTAGAGACTTGTTGAATGGCTTTGACCAAAATGCTGATAATGATACGGACAATGATATCCAGGCTGAGGTGGTCTCAGATGGAGATGAGGAACTGGTTGGGAACTGGAGCAAAGCTGACTTGTTATGTTTTAGCAAAGAGACTGGTGGCATTTTGTCCCTGCCCTAGAGATTTGTGGAACTCAAGAGAGATGATTTAGGGTATCTGGAGGAAGAAATTTCTAAGCAGCAAACCATTCAAGAAGTGACTTGGGTGCTGTTAAAGGCATTCAGTTTTATAAGGGAAGTAGAACATAAAAGTTTGGAAAATTTGCAGCCTGACAATGCTATAGAAAAGAAAATCCTGTTTTCTGAGGAGAAATTCAAGCAGGCTGCAGAAGTTTGCATAAGTAATGAGGAGTCAAACGTTAATTCCCAAGACAATGGGGGAAAATGTCTCCAGGGCATGTCAGAGACCTTTGCAGTAGGCCATCCCATGATAGGCCCAGAGGCATAAGAGGGAAAAATGGTTTTGTGGGCCAAGCCCAGGGTCCCCATGCTGCATGAAGCCAAGGTACTTGGTGTCCTGTGTCCCAGCTGCACCATCCATGGCTGAAAGGGGCCAACATAGAGCTCAAACCATAGCTTCAGAGGGTGCGAGCCTCAAGCCTTGGCAGCTCTCACATGGTGTTGAGCCTGAGAGTGCACAGAAGTAAAGAACTGGGGTTTGAGAACCTCTGCCTAGATTTCAAAGTATGTATGGAAATGCCTGGATGCCCAGGAAGCAGTCTGCTGAAGGGGCAGCACTCTCACAGAGAACCTCTGCTAGGGCAGTGAGGAAGGGAAATGTGGGGTCAGAACCCTCACAAAGCATCCCTACTGGGGCACCACCTAGTGGAGCTGTGAGAAGAGGGCCACCATCCTCCAGACCCCAGAATGATAGATCCACTGACAGCTTGCACCATGTACCTGGAAAAGCCCCAGACACTCAATGCCAGCCCATGAAAGCAGCCAGGATGGGGGACTATACCCTGCAAAGCCACAGGGGCAGAGCTGCTCAAGGTCATGGAAGCCTACCTCTTGCATCAGCTTGACCTGGATGTGAGACATAGAGTCAAAAGGAGATCATTTTGGGGCTTTAAGATTTGACTGCCCTGCTGGATTTTGCAGTTGTGTGGGGACATGTAGCCCCTTTGTTTTGGTCAATGTCTCCCATTTGGAATGGCTGTATTTACTCAATGTCTGTACTCCCATTGTATCTAGGAAGTAACTTACTTGCTTTTGATTTTGTAGGCTCATAGGCAAAAGGGACTTGCCTTGTCTCAAATGAGACTTTGGACTGTGGAATTTTGAGTTAATGCTGAAATGAATTAAGACTTTGGGGTACTGTTGGGAAGGTATGATTGGTTTTGAAATATGAGGACATGAGATTTGGGAGGGGCCATGGGCAGAATGATATGGTTTGGCCATATTCCCACTCAAATATCATCTTGAATTTCCATGTGTTGCAGGAAGGACCTGGTGGGTGGTAATTGAATCATGGGGGTAAGTTTTTCCCATGCTGTTCTTATGATAGTGAATAAGTCTCATGAGATCTGATGGTTCTATATGGGGGAGTTTCCCTGCACAAGCTCTCTCTCTTTTTGCCTGCTGCCATCCACATAAGATGTGACCTGCTCCTCCTTGCCTTCTGCCATGATTGTGAGGCCTTCTCAGCCATGTGGAACTGTAAGTCCAATAAACCTTTCTTTCGTAAATTGTCCAGTCTCAGGTATGTCTTTATCAGCAGCGTGAAAACAGACTAATACACTGCCAATACTTTTCCTATAACTGGTTCCATTTTGCATGTTACTTGGAAGTCCTTTTCAATGTTACATAGTTTTACACAAGGAATGCCACACTGCTTTGCATGTTTTTCTAAAATCATTATATGCCTTTATAATTGCCCTTTTTAATGTTGCTCATTTTAGTTAATACATAATTATTTAATACAGAATTATTAATATCCTTTTTTTCAAAAAAGGAAGTATTTAAAGTCATCTATCTAAATAGCACCATGAGAAGTATTATGTATGTGAATTATGAATGTAAATATGTTTATGAATACTAATTGTCAATTTATATAAATATTTTAAATACCAATATTATGTAATAAATAGTTTAAAATTCTAGTAGCATGAATATTTAAAGTTTTTTTTCTTGAGTCTAAAGGACTGGAAGTTTTTATTCAAATTCAGTTTGTTGGAAGAATATCTTAAAGTTTATAAAGTTAAATAGCATGCTTTCTTTTAACAGTTAACTTAGATTTATACAGAAATTTGGAAAGAATATGATATAAACCTTTCAACTAGCACTCTCTTAAGCACCGGAAAAATCATTACCTTTCCCAGTTCTTTCAATTTCTGTCATAAGAAGCATAGAGAACAGAACTATATATTTTGGTAATTAATTTCCTTAAGATAATGTTAGAAACATCATGTTCTTTAAAATATAAATGAATTTCAAGGTGAGCATGCTGGAGGATAATATTAATGGCATGTGATTTATTGTGACAAGAGATCTGATCTGAAATACCCTTATTAGGAGTACTTAAAAAAATCCATTTGCAAATTCCTGAAAATATGAAAGTGTGCTATGGCTGAGCCTGTCGCAATGTTGAAATCTGAACTATCTGCCATTGTAAGTACGAAATTGCCTGGGTACAATATGTCTTCCTCACAGAAATTCATCAGAAAATGTTCATATCCTGAATATATCACATTATGGTTTAGGGAATTGCCTAAATGCTTGAAATGATAACTGTAGACTTAATCTGCAAATGTATAGATTGAAACATACATGCCTAATTGACGTCGTAATATATGGAATTCTGTGGCTGATCATTATCTTAAAAAATATTTGGCCAATAATACATTCAACATCTACTCTATACCTGGTTCTTGAACTCGCAATAGAAACCTGTGACTTTGTGTCATTTTGGAGAGCATTTTCTATGTTATTATCTCTAGCAAAGACTCCCTATAAGCTATTTATAAGCCAGATTCATTCATGACTCAAATTTGCAAAGAAGTTTTAATAAAGTTAGTTTTACATCTTATAAAAAACATTGCAGTTTACAAACACATTGTTGTAAATGGCATCTAATCACACATTGAGCAGTGAGGAATGTCACAAATTAGTAGAGCTATTAGTAAGAAAAAATTAAATAGATATGTGAATAATAGGAGCCTTTATGAGTAAGAAGACTTAAAAATTATTCTGCAGAAAGAAATTCATTAGCCTCTGATGCTTGAGAGAGGGTCAAAATTTTGGCATTCTTACACATAGGTTGTCAAATATGATTAGCACATAAATATATTGATATACCTCTCTATACATTCCATTTTCCCCTGCCCTCGCACCCTGCTGCCACATTCTCTCCTTTTTCTGTTGCTATGGCTCTCTTTTTCTGTCTCTTTCCCTCTCTCCTCAATAAGCTTAGGACAGTCATGCCTTATAAACTGTAAACATTCATTTTCTTGGTATATTTCTTAAAGCCTTTAATTAAGTTTTTTATGTTAAACTCTCTAAGAGGCACACTCCAAAAGGTATCATCCAAACACCCTTCTGTTTTTTGCTTGAAACCTATTTTAATATATGAATATAAACTTCTTCTTTATGAATATAACAAATATATATGAATATAAATATGAATGCTTCATAGAATGACATGTGGGAAAGCATAGACTACTCTATCTTATAATATGTTTTGTATACATTAATAGCTATATTCATTTCCAGGATATTCGAGGTGTATAATCAACTGCTGAAATCTATACAGTACATACACTTTCATTGTTATGTCAATTTATTTTTACATGTGTTTCATGAAGTGAAACTAAATCTTGTAAAATAAAAATGTGTATTCTAGGTACAAAGACAACTTATAGGTGCAAAATTTTAATTAGATTACTTTGATTTAATTTTGAAACGCACCTGGAGCAAAATTCAAACAGTACAATAAAGAAAAATACAGTTGTCACCACAACCACTTTGTTCCCCTCTCCAGAAGCAACCAGAGTGATAAAATTTGTGTGAATTATTCTGAAAATATATGTACACATATATATCCATATATGCATTTATTTCATTTTCTTTACAATAAAAAGTATAGTTTTCTGAACTATGAGAAAAAAGCAAATCATAAGGTCATGATTTATTTGTGGGGTAAAAAACAAATCAAGGCAATACCCAACATAGGTATTGGATTATGTTTTTAGTTACTAAAAACGTTTTTTTTTTTTGAGATGGAATCTTGCTCTGTTGCCCAGGCTGGAGTGCAATGGTACAATCTCGGCTCACTGCAACCTCCGCCTCCTGGGTTCAAACGATTCTCCTGCCTCAGCCTTTTGGGTAGCTTGGGTTACAGGCACCCACGACCGCGCCCTCATTTTTGTATTTTTGGTAGAGACAGGGTTTCCTCATGTTGGTCAGGCTGGTCTCAAACTCCCGACCTCATGATCTGCCTGCCTTGGCCTCCCAAAGTGCTGGGATTACAGGCGTGAGCCACCGTGCCCGGCCTACTAAAAAGATCTCAATATGTAAATTTAATGAAAAATTAGATACAAACTCATGAAACATTTGCTGTGATGATTTATGCATAAAGTAGTGCACTCAATTTTAATATTTAGAAAACTATAAAACAATTTTGAAATAGTTTTTAACAGCATTTTATTTATTGTGAACCTACATGGGAGAAGATTACATCAATGTACTCATGAGTGACAAAACTGAAATAAATGTAAGAATGTCCAGGGGCAGGTATCTAATAAATGGTCTATAACATTTATGGCAAGATGTCAGCCAAATGCAGAGACAATAAAGCCCTTGGCTTTGAATATTAATAGATAAAGTCACTTAAATATCTATACAGAAATGCTAGTTATGGTTTTGTAGCTTTGTGACCTGAATAGAGTGGAAATGAGTATAATTGAAGCAAAAGATAATTCACTTATTCTGCCCCACTTTTCTAGGGGAGCGAGGTGGAGAGAGCCATATTTCCTTCTAGAAATGGGGAAGATACGGAACCAAGGCTTTCCTATTTCCCTGAGTAACTGTGAAGGTCAATGTCTACATTTTTGAAGAAAAAATGTTTGCCTATTGCTCTTATGAGGAAAGAAATTTTGTTCGTCAAGGCTTTTCTCCTTGAAGAAATGTCTCTAAAAATAATTTTTATTGGCATTGATATTACTATAATTTCTTTTGCATTTAATTTAGGCCAATTTGAAGCTGATAGTCCAAGGATATATAAACCCTATGTAATATACACTTAGCATTATCAAATCAGAACCCTGTGTTTTTCCTTGGGATTAAGGTTGATTGCTGTTCATATAAGTCATGTAAACTTCCAGTGTGTCTTAAAACTATTAATTTCATATTTTACTTGAAATCTTTCTTTATAGTACATGAGAATGAAATAGAGATGACCCATTGCATTCCTCATTATAGTTTCATCACAACCTAAGAAAAATTTAATTCATTTATCCTACCGTCTTAATATTTACACACACACATACACACACGCACACAAAGCCTCATTAAGCCAGTATATTATAAAATATTCTATACCATATAGTGATCTTTTTATGGCAAAATTCAGCAACTATATCTATAATTTCATCTCTTTTGTCACCTTACCTACTGTTGAATTTCTCTGGGTGTTTTTCTCTCATGATGTGGAATCTGTGTGCAATGGAGGCATCCTAAGGGGAGAAAATAGAAAACAAAAACAGGATGGTTTATGATCCTATTATCTTATGAAAATGTAGACTAAATAAAAAAATAACATTTTAAAATGAACTTTTCTTTACAATATTATTGCCAAGAAGATTATGTGAAATTAGGCAAAAATGTGTGATCCATATAAATTCTATGCAGAAGTGATTTGTGTAATAATTTCACAATTGATTATTTGTTACATTTACATCTAAGACTTTATTGCTATTTAATTTCTATATCTCCTTTAATGACTGGCTTTGGCCTCATGTTCAACGTATGTTGAAGATAGCACATATGAGCATAAATGTCAAATAGTAATGGAAAATATTGTTAAACAAGAGTTAGAAAGATGGCCTAATTGGAGAAATGATCAGTACAGAAGCTCCTAATTATTTGAGATTAATTATGGGTAAAAGGATAGTGTGAGGGTGCATGTCTAGTAGAGATAAGTGCAATACTTGACTTCAGAATTTGCTCAGGTTGTCTTGATGTGTAATTAATAACAGTTTGGACCACAAGCAACTTTCTGGCATATCTCATTGAATAGAAAAAAAAAGAGAAATATTTATTTTTGGGGAATTGGTGACAAATACAACTTGTTTCTGAGACCCCAAGTGCATCAGTTCTGACCCTAATGGATGTTTCTTACTTTTGGCAAATACAGAATTTTTCCATGAGATAGAAATCATACTCAATGTGTGAGACTGGTGAAATACTGCTATCCAAGCTTTTCAAGCACGGACTGCTCCAACTGACTCTGAACAATTATCTCTGTTATTCCAAGTGTGGAGATATTTTCCCATTCTTCATCCACACATGATTAATCACTCAAATGGGAAACTAATATATTTACCAGTCATCTCAACAGAAAAGGGCTATTGTTGACATTCACTGTTAATTTTGTTTCAAAGTGGAGATAAAAGAAAAAGAAAACCAAACTCAAGGAAATAAAGAAGTTGTGTATTTGAGAGAATCTTGAAAACACTAATCAAGGATTAAAAGTCTAATGAATGAAATGAATGGCTAATGTGCTTACTCATGCATAACAAAGCATGAAGCACAAAAAGAGAGGGACCAATGCCCACTGCAGATGGCAGAGAGTTGCAGGATACAGCTAACTATAATTTTTTTCTGTATAAACATTTGATACCCTAAAATTTGTCAAGTAATTGAATTAATCCATGAATGAAAATCACCCAGACATATAGATAGAGGTGTATAGAAACAATGCTTATAATAAAGGTTACAAAAATCCCCCTCTACGGTTTAATATTTAAGACGTTATTTTGTTATATATACATGGCCAACTTCCTGGTTTGCTAGGAAGTACAAATATCAAGATGGTTCACTTTTATTCATCCAACGATAACTCTCTAATCTAGCCACAGAGTTCCTTTTTATAAATTTAATTCTATTAAGTCATAAACATATTATACTTTATAATATGAAGTTGTCTTACTGTGGTATGAGATTACAGGAAAAACATCTGAATTGGGATATTTATGGTATATGTAGCATGATCAATTAATTAATTTTGAAATGCACTTACTTTTACTTTATCCCTAATCTGGTACAAAATCAATTTGGAATACCTTCCAATTAAAGGCACACATTCAGCAGACTAGTTAAACAAAAGCAAAGGAATATGAATCAAACACTAAGAATGAATGATCAATATTGCTTCCCATAGGGAGAGTATCATTGAATTTACTTCTGCTTGAATTGTTTCTGCTAAGTTGAGGAGACTGAGACTTTTAAAAATAGACTGTGTAGTACAATTTTTTTTACAAGTGTATATTTTTGTAATAACAAATTCCTTCCTTTACAAAGCAACATAAACAGAATAGAGAAAGGGAGAGAGGCCAGAAGAGAGGAGGGAGAAGAGAGGGGAGAGACAGCAAAAGACCATTTAAGTAGACTCCTAGAAACTCCTAGAAACACAGGACTACATAGCCAAAGATAAAACTAATATTAGCTTATTTATCTTCAAGACACTTGGGCAATGGATCATTTAGTTAAGAGGGGAAAAAATAAAACTTAGTGTCAAACACTAACAGCTCTTTTCCTTGTGTTGAATAGGTTCCACCATAAAAAGAGAGCTGGCATTGCCAACTACAGATTGATAAGGAACAATGACAGCAGGTGTTCATTTGGATGAGAATTCAGATCCAATTCACATGGGATCCTGTCCCTTTGGCATAACCCCAAAGGGCTTGATAGAGTACTGCCAAAATCTGCAACATTATCCAGCAGCCATTTTTCAAGAGACACTAAAGGTTCTCTAAAGACAGGCCAAATAAGAAAAAGCTAAAATGCCGCTGTTAACTATGGTCACTATGATGTACAATACAGCTTTTGAACTTATCCCTTCTATCTAAATAAAATTTTGTATTTTTTGACCAAAAAAAAAATAAATTTTACCATTTCTGTCTGAATGCATTACAGTTTTTAGACAACAGGAATAAATCAGCATTACTCTGCTTCCTAGAAGGCAGAAACTCTGAATTCAGACTTTCTACTTCCAAGCCTTGTGACTTCAAACAAATTATTTATTCATTGAGAATCACAGCTTCCTTATCTTTAAAAGAGGATACTGACATCCCTTCAAAGTACCTTGGTGGAGATTTAATATCATTCTCTATAGCAATTGGAACAGCATTCTGTATAGCTCATATTTTCATGCATCTTATATACAAACAAGTATTTTCTTAAAGTTAAATGAGAATGCTAAATATGGTTAAATGCCATATTTTTGAAATATATTCTTAAAGACTCAAATTGCTTTTTATTATTTCCTTAACCTATATAGCTTTATTTTTAATTAATTAATCTAAGAAATGAAAATAAATCAATTTTATTAAACCAAAACAAATTTAAACCTCATTGTGTTATTCAAACAGTAAAAAAGTAATTAGCAAATTTTCTTGCTATATTTACATATATAAGTATATGCAAATATATGTATATCAAATAATCAGCTTATTAGCCATATCTGTCTCCAATACTTGGTCACTAGTATTTTTCTGAAACGTATTTTTCCTTTTTCTGTATAGGCTTATTTACGTTTTAAGTAAAATTGCCCTGAATCTCCAAATTTGCATTTTACGATATTAATTTGAAAAGCTGATTATTTTCTATGGATCATAACATTTTCAATTGAGAGAATATTCTATATGTAATGAGATCCCAGAGCCTATAGCAAATTCTGTTGAGGAGAATATTGTCCTTATAAAATGTAAATATATGTACCCAAATATTGTCATTAATATTATCTTTTATTCTGTTTAAAGAATCTTTCTCTCACAAATAGTTTCTAAAATTTGTCAAGTAAATTGTTCGTTTTTGATGATTTGACCATTGCACCACATTAAATATCTTTTCAATTTTATTCCATTTTAGAATAGAACATAAATTTAGCCAATTAGAAATGAGTGTCATCAAGAGTTATTCCAAAATCTAACTTTAGAATTAAAAATAATCTTGCATACTATATGGGTTTTTATTGTTGAAATAATTTAGTTCTTCCTTGTTTTTGGAGGAATAAATTCCAATCTCTGTGTGCAAACTTTTCTTTTTCTCAAAAATTGTAATTTACTAAAAAGTTTCAAAAGCTGGTTTTCGGTGCTGTATTTGTTGAATATTTTGTTAAAGATTTCCAGTAATATTTTTGAAGTGTTATTGCAAACAAGAAAATTGCCAATTTTAAGTGTACACTTCAATAAGTTTTGTCAAAGGTATACAATAACAACAATTTTTCCTATGCTTTTGTTCATTCACATTTCTTCTTACGTGGACTACATATTGAAGTCTGTGTCCATTTATCTCTGTATATTAAATTGACTGGGTTCAAGACTCAACTCTAAATTTTACTGAATATTTTACCTTGAAAAGTTTGCTTAGATTTTCATTATTGTCATTTTCCTATATTAAAATAAGAATAATTTTAATAATACCTGCCTTGCTTTGAAGATCTGGTGTTCTAATACCTGGAAGATAACTAGAACTGTGCCTGGTATATAGAAAGCAAGAAAATAAATGTTAGCTATCACTATTATTGAAATATATTCATGATTTTGAGATTCATAATACCTTCTCCTTTGGTTTATTGAGATGGTTAATTAAATAAATTGTATAATCTTCAAGATGAAGTATATGAGGAAATTTTTGCTTTGGTATTCAGAATTTTGTGGGTTATGCATTCGTATATGATAAATTATCTAACAAACTCAAAAGGGTGAGGAATATCACACTATACTTAAACTTCATATAAATATTTCTGCACTAGTACATATGAATATTGACTCAAGGAAAGATAAATTAATAATGTGAGATAGGGCTAACTGTAATTACAGTTATACTAGAAACACTACACTTTGTAATACCACAAAGAGCAGCTTAGTTCAGGTTATAGTTCTCACTAAGAAACTATAAAAATTTGGGTTTTCAAAGCTTTGTTAGATTGAGCTTTTAGATAAGAGATTGTGGTTCTGTATTTCCCATCTGGAATAAAACAATGTTTGCTCTCCTGACAGTCTTTACCTGAACGTACTATGCTCTCCTGACAATCATTACCTGAATATACTATGTATACAAGGCACTATTTTTACCTGTTAATATTTTTAAAGAAAATTACAATAATAGCCATAAGTGGGATTATTTCCCAGGCAGATTGTATCAGATATTGATATCTGTAGTGCTGGGTTGATAAATAGAGCCAGAAGGTTTTCTTCTTTATGCTGCAGAATAGTTAATAATGCATGCGAATTATTTATTCTTTAATCACCTGTGAAATGTTGGTCTGGCATTTTTTTTTGGAGAAATTAACATTTTGGTTTTCTTAATTTCTCTGATATATTAGTTTTTCTATCTCTTCATAAATTATGTTTTTTATTACATCACCTGTAGTGGGCTCAATGGTGCACCTCAAAAAGATATCAGATCCTAATAGCTGGAACCTGGTAACTTTTTTTTACAGAAGTGACCAAGTTGATGATTGATATCGATTGGAACCAGTGACTCCTCTCTACATTGCACTTTCTTTTTGCGGGAATAGGAATGTGTACAAATGTCATGCTATGCTTTTTTTGCCACTGTATTTTGAAAGCCCATAACTTGTTTTCTACTTGAACATGTCCACAAATGGAGAGATATTTTACCTGAAGATGGATCATACCAAGTGTCATCTATATCTGATTTAGGTTATTTACATGATGAGCTTTGCGACTTGGAGCTAAAGGTATTTAGATCAGATTTTCTACTTAAGTTGATGATGTAAAGGACTGAGCCATTTGGGGATACCAAGATGAGGTAAATGTATTTTGCACACAGACATGAATCTTTGGGGGCCAGAGGACAGTTAGCAGTGGGATGACTGTGATCCCTAAACATATCAGGTCCTAATCTCTAGAACCTTGAAATGTTACCTTTGATGGTAAAGGTTTTTGAAAATATGATTAATAATTTGGTGATGAGAAGATTACCCAGGTGGGGCCTAATTCCCTTCACAATTTCCTTATGAGAGAGAGATAGAGATTAGACAGGAGGAGACGATGTGACTATAAAGGCAGACATTGGAGTGGTGCAGCCACAACTTAAAGAATGCTGAAAGCCGCCAGAAGCCAAGAGCGGCAAGAAATGTTTTCTTCCCCATCGACTCTGGAGGGAGCATAAACCTAGGAGCACCTTGATTTCAGTCCAAGGATATTAAATTTGGATTTATCATCTCTTGAACTGTGAGACAATATATTTCTGTTGTTATAAGCCAACAGGTTTGTGGTAATTTTGTTACAGCAGGCATGGGAAACTTATACTTCATCTGTTCATGTAGGGTTTTTTTTTTTTTTGAGAAAAACATTATAATATTTTAATTCTTTCTTGAATCCATGGTTATTTTTATCCTCTTAATTTGAATTTGCATTATTTTTGTATTTAACGAGCAGTTTAGAATCTATAACTTAGCAAAAAGGCATATGAGCACATTAGAATAGGCATAGCAAAGTCTATACATATGCCAACTCCACAAAGTTGACATACAACAACCAAACAGTAAAACTCTAGAGGTAAAAATTGTTGTTTTGAAAAGAAAGATTTATTTTAATGCGACAATATAGTGTGGATGTTTTCCCCTCTGAATATCATGTTGAATTGTGGTACCCAGTGTTGGAGGTGGGGCCTCGTGGGAGGGAATTAGATTATGGGGTCAGATTTCTTATGAATGCTTCAGCACCATCTCCTTGGTGTTGCCGCAATGGGTAAGTTCTCATGAGATCTGGCTTCCTAAAGTGTGTGGCATCTCCCCCCACCTCTTGCTCCTGCTATTGCCATGTGAGGTACCTGTTGCCCCTTTGCTTTCTGCCATGATTGTAAGCTTCCTCAGGCTTCAACAGAAGCTTATGCTGGTGCTATGCTTCCTGTACAGTCTGCAGAACCTTGAGCCAATTAAATCTCCTTTCTTAGAAATTACCCAGCCTCAGGTGTTTCTTTATAGCAAGGAAGAATGGCCTAACACACCCCAGATAGCACTGCTAAGTATCTATTTAACATTGTATGTGCGGTCTTTAGAAATATAACACATCAAGAATTAAACAATAAAAGTTACATGTATCATAAAGAAAAAGAAAGGCTATCATTATTTATACATGATACAATGTTATATACAGCAAATTCAAAGCAATAAACTGAAACCCACATAAATTGAGAGAAGAGTTTAGAGTTTCCCAGATATAGGAATAGTATATAACAATTAGTGAAATTGACAACATTAAAACAAAGTAACAGAAAATAACACCGTTTACAATGGCAAAAGTAATTATAAATATATAGGTAAAAAGTCTGCTAATCTGAGTCCTATGGGGAAAAATGATAATTACTGAAAGACACACACACACACATATACACACACACTATCAGTGGAGATGCACACTATCCTGAGTTACAAAGATTTAGGGAGTTGATGTTACAGTATCTGAGGAATGATACAAGCTCTTCTAAATATGAGCATAGGTAGGAGCACCTGGACTTTTCTCTGTTAGACTGCATTTTTTGTCTTTTAGAACTAATGCTCATGAGGGGTGTGTGTGTGTGTGTGTGTGTGTGATTCCACAGGAACTCAGATGCATTATGTTGCACATCTGCAACTTCGCCTGCTGTGAATACTTCAGATGGAACCCATTGTAGATTTCTGTTACTTAGTTTTGGATTACACTGCTGGAACAACCAGGGAATTTTTCTAGAATGAAATAACTTAGAGACTTGGAGAAATACATGATTGAGAGCAAGTTAATGGGATTTAGAATAAAGCAAATCCCTAGAGTAGGATATAGGATTTGCTGAATGGTACATGAAAATTCAAAAGCAGATTTTAAATAGGGACACCTGGCCGGGCGCCGTGGCTCACGCCTGTAATCCCAGCACTTTGGGAGACTGAGACAGGCAGATCACTAGAGACCAGCCTGGCCAACATGGTGAAACCCCATCTCTACTAAAAATACAGAAAAAAAAATAGCCGGGCATGGTGGCGGGCACCTGTAATCCCAGCTACTGGGAGGCTGAGGCAGGAGAATCACTTGAACCCAGGATGCGGAGGTTGCAGTGAGCCAAGACTGCGCCATTGCACTCTGGCCTGGGTAACAAGAATAAAACTCCATCTCAAAAAAAAAAAAAAAAAAAAATAGGGACACCTTTGTATGAAGGTAGCTGCACCCAAGAGCAGGTTCCAAGTGAATTATTTAATTTCTCGGGTATTTGATATTAGGTGATGGCAAAATTTATAATTAGAATTCAGTTTAAGTTATTAATCTCAAACATTACAATCCACTTTAGTCTTGTTTTTTTAAAAAATAATTATTCCATAAAGTTGGACACAGTCATATCACTCTTGTGATTATGCTGCAGAGGGCGGTGATACCTGGGTTATCTGTGAGATAAGGCCTGCCTTACTTCAGCATCTTCCCATTGTCCCTCCCATTCAGGAAGGGCCCCTTGGGAAAGTAGTAGCTATACACTGGGAGAAGGGGCAGCATCATTATTCCATCAAAAACAGATGGTGGCCTCTAATCTGAAGAAGCACACTATTGTAACTGGAGGAAAGTTTACTCTTTTTAAATGACTACCAAAAAGTCTGTGGGAAACCACATAGGATCATGCAGAATACTGGGGTAAGTAAAACACTCATATGTCCAAAGGGACAATGTGAGGAGCTAGTTACCAAACCCAGAGGGAAAGAGTTATATAGAGAAAACGGCTTTGGGAGGAAAAGACATCCAGTCCCAGGTGACTTTTTCACAGAGGTATCCAGGAACATAAGAACCAGAACCCTGCTTTATTTCCTCTCATCTACTGTGGGGATCTCAACTGGCCAACTCCACCAGAAGAAAGAGGGCAAGGGAACTTGACTGTCTTCCATACAGGACATTTCTCAGGGAGACAGCAGAATGAACAAGAGCAGAGAGAATATCTAGAGAGGAAAACAGAAGCACCCAGAACACAGGGACCACAGTCCTTGAGATTCAATGCTTATAGTAGAATGGAGAGCTATGTGTGCACAGAAGTCTAAAAAGCACCAGTACCAAATCTATGGTAAAGTATTGACAATTATTAATTAAGGTGACCACTGGAGTATCAATATAAATTGTTTTATATTTTCCACTATACATTATGCATTAAACATTTACATTTAAACTTCAATAATTTAGATTAAAAGTATTTCATTAGATCTATAGATTTAATTTAATTGAGGTAAAAGATTAATCTTTTGTTTTATTAAAATTGATACATAGCATTACCTTTAACCTTTTCATAATGGCAAGAGTCATATTGTGAAGTAACACACACCATGTACTGTGGTGGGCAGAGTGTGTAGGGCTATTCACTTTCCATGAAATGACTCTAGACTGCCGAGCAGTAGTTGTGCCTTCTAATTGTTTCAGGATTTTTAACTTATTCCTCTTCCATCATATTAGACTGTTTAACATTCACATCCTGCTGCAAACAACATGCCTGTCCCTAGCAGTTTCCTCCTGTTTGCTTGATTTTAATTTTCATGTATTGAAAAGAAATGAAACCTTAGAATTTTAAATTTAGAACTGACCTTAAACAATGCTCATAGGTTAGACTAGTAAAGTGGTTTTAAAAAAGTCAAGATGAATCTAGAATAGGACCAATAAGCATAAAAGGAGCTGGATTAAAACTCTATGGGCTTCTACCATAAGTGAATGTTAGTAATTTTCTATGTGAACTTTAAGTTCATCATTGTAACTATTTCTAAATATTTAATTATGCCTCCTGCCTAGATTTCCATTTTACTCCAAAAAGTCAAAGTTCTTAAGAAAATTCCTTTTTTTTTGAGACAGAATCTCTCCCTGTCACCAAGGCTGGAGTTGGAGTGTAGTGGTGTGATTATAGCTCACTGCAGCCTTGAACTCCTGGGCTCAAGTGATCGTCTTGCCTTGACCCCTCGAGTAAGCTGGGATTATAGGCATGAGCCATCATGACTGACTAACGTTTTTTTTTTTTTTCTTTAGAGATGAGAGATGAGGTCAAGCTATGTCGTCCAGGCTACTCTCAAACTCCTGCCCTCTAGTGATTCTCCTACTTCAGCCTCCAAAAGTGTTGGAATTAACAGGCGTGAGCCAATGTACCTGGCAAAAATTACCTTTGACAAATCAATTATTATTGGAAATAAAATATATTTCTCGCCTGCTGTAAATAAAAACTTATGAAAATTGTAATGGAATATGACAGGATTGAAAGCAAATGTACAAGTGATTACTATGAGTCTCAATTCCAAAACAGAAACCCATGACTACAGCTAGGGAATCAGATGAGGAGATTTTAATTAAGTTTTAATAATCTTACTGAGAATTTCTCTAGGTTACAAATATTTCATACAGAAGAGTTCATGAAATTGGGCAGACTAATTCAAAATATGAAAAAAAGTTGACCTCAGAGAATCTAGAGACAACTTCCAAGAAGAGAACATGAATTATAAATCCCACTCTTGCTCTTTCCTGCATACAATATGTAGCATTAGCAATGCCAGAAAACGTCTGTAATGGTCTTTTCACATAATTAACTGTAAGCTTCAGAAACAAACTTGTAGAAAGAATAAACCTACTATACACTTACTATAACCACAAATATATCATTTCTGTGATTAAAATGCTCCCTTAAATACAAAGTTTCTTCTACCAAGCAAATTCCAGACTCATTTTTAATGGATTAAAGAGATGGAATTTCTCTCAAGGCATTTATTTTAAATCTCTAGATTTAGGCCAGGCGCAGTGGCTCACGCCTGTTATCCCAGCACTTTGGGAGGCTGAGGCGGGCAGATCACCTGAGGTCAGGCGTTTGAGACCAACATGGCGAAGCCCCATTTCTACTCAAAAAAAAAAGTATATATATAAAATTAGCTCCGTGTGGTGGCACGCACCTGTAGCCCCAGCTACTCAGGAGGCTGAGGCAGGAGAATCACTTGAACTCAGGAGGAGGAGATTGCAGTGAGCCGAGATTGCGCCACTGCACTCCATCCAAATGGGGTGACAGAGCAAGACTCCGTCGCCAAAAATACAAAAACCACCACCACCACCACCAACAAAAAATCCCTCTAGATTTAGGTCTAGAAATCTAAAATGAAGAAAATTGTACAGAGCAAACAATCAGCAACTGAATTAAAAGTGTAATCTAACATGTCACTGAAGAAACAAATCATCTGTGTCTTAACATAGAATTAATCTACTTCCCTAAGTGTTACCTGACAAGAAAATACTTTTTATTATTATTATTATTATACTTTAGGTTTTATGGTACATGTGCACAATGTGCAGGTAAGTTACATATGTATACATGTGTCATGATGGTGCGCTGGACCCACTAACTGGTCATCTGGCATTAGGTATATCTCCCAATGCTATCCCTCCCCCCTCGCCCCACCCCACAACAGTCCCTGAAGTGTGATGTTCCCCTTCCTGTGTCCATATGTTCTCATTGTTCAATTCCCACCTATGAGTGAGAATATGCGGTGTTTGGTTTTTTGTTCTTGCGATAGTTTACTGAGAATGATGATTTCCAATTTCATCCATGTCCCTACAAAGGACATGAACTCATCATTTTTTATGGCTGCATAGTATTCCATGGTGTATATGTGCCACATTTTCTTAATCCAGTCTATCATTGTTGGACATTTGGGTTGGTTCCAAGTCTTTGCTATTGTGAATAATGCCGCAATAAACATACGTGTGCATGTGTCTTTATAGCAGCATGATTTATAGTCCTTTGGGTATATACCCAGTAATGGGATGGCTGGGTCGAATGGAATTTCTAGTTCTAGATCCCTGAGGAATCGCCACACTGACTTCCACAAGGGTTGAACTAGTTTACCTCTTCAAGGAGAACTACAAACCACTGCTCAAGGAAATAAAAGAGGATACAAACAAATGGAAGAACATTCCATGCTCATGGGTAGGAAGAATCAATATCGTGAAAATGGCCATCCTTCCTAAGGTAATTTACAGATTCAATGACAAGAAAATACTTAACAAAAATCTTTACTAAGATGATCATAGGCCTAGAATATTTCACAAACTCTGCCTGTATCTATTGAATAATGTAAAGTTCCAATGTGTTTTGGTCTCCCTCTAATAGAATCCTTATTTCATAGTTTCCATTCCTCTTTCCCAATTAGAAAACAATGACAGGTATATAAACTTACATAGCTAAAATATTTACTATAATCACTTGATTGAGATTTTGAATTGAGAAATCAAGTCAATATAATGTATTTAAAACTGTTCATTTCACAGTAAATTAGATATTTAACTCTGTTTTAGTTTCTGGAAACCCTAAGTGTTTTTGCTGATATATATTATTTTCAATAATCAAGATATCTTTTTCAGTTAATGCACAACGGTTGTATCCATCAATTACATTTATATGTCTCAGGTTGATTGGTCATTGCAGTATTCATTCAATCTGATAAAAGCTGCAAATGTGTTCAGTGATTTGATGTAATTTCCGTAAATCTGCAAAGAAAGACTTATCATCTTTGAATACCCAAGGGTTTGAAATGTGACAGGGTAATACTTAATTTTGCAAAATAAATCCAAGTCAAAACCTCCTGTGCATTTGCAATCATTAAACTGAAGTGGGGAATGACCAAAGTGGTATGAGTGGTCACCAGTAACTTGAGATGAGATGGGAGAGTAAGAGGTAGGGATACAGGCAGCAGTGGAGCCTGAGGTGGACACAAAGGAGGAGGGGAAATGAGATAGAAAAAAAATCATGTTTACTATCTACAAGTAGGAATGAGAATAGATCTAAAAGGTGAGGGAGGAAATAAGCCTGCAATTGAGGCTAAGGGGTCCCTTGAGAATTATATTGGGACAGAGAGAAGGGAGCTGGATAGTGTGGTGGAACCAGAACTAGAAATAATATAACTTTCATGGCAAAAGTCTGAAAGTAAGGCTCTCTATAACATTCATTAACTCAAGAATGCCAGCAGTATCGATGCTGCACCAAGAACAGAGTGCAAAGTGCAATTATATAGTTTTTAATCCCATTTAATTTCCTTAGTGAGTCTATGAGGTAAATATTGTTTTAGAGAAAAAACTGAAACTTAATTGGTTTACATAACTCAGCAAAAATCAAGTTAAGGTAGTCAAAACTTAAACCAGAATATATGTACCTATATGTAAATAGCACATAGTTACATAGTTTACTATCTCAAAAGGCTTTAGCTTATGAATTCCAAAGAGAATCAAGCTTTATTATAAGAATAATTTCCAAAATATAATTATATTCTTTATACCTGAAAGACAATTATCTTAATAATTTGGTTAATTTCAATTAGATATCTCAAAGTGGCAGCATAGTTTATTTATTTGCATCTCATTTCACCTAGGCAGCCATGTGCCCAGCTAATAGACAAATAAATTCTGATTTTCCTGGGTACCTTTGTAACTAGAAATGGTTATCTAGATAGAGGTCCATTCCACTCTTCATCACTACCACCTTAGTCATAGGAATGTGGACTTAATTCCTGAAAGGTGAAAAGGGGGACAAAAAGGAGTCCAGTCCTTTAAAACAACTTGAAGCTGTCCTACTGGCTTTGAATTAACTTCTTCCAGTTGTCCTGGGAAAAGAAGCCTATGACTTAGAACTTTGCTATTGTTCCATAAAGCCAATCACGATCCTAACTGAAACAAAGGTAATCATTTATTCAGAGCTTCATTCCTGTGAGAACATAAAATTAGGGAGTCAGTGAATTCTGTAATGGCGATTTCTACAAAATATTTCACTCAATTATTTTTCTTTAGAGACAAAATTACAAAACTTTGTATTTATATAGAGCTGTGTGATTTCCAAAGGATTTTCTGGTAAATTATACATTTTGACCTGATTAATTGTGGTAATTTTTTTTTAATGCAGAAACAGGAGAGACGCTAATTGTTTGCCTTTTAGAAAGAATAGATATGCTTTCTAGAGATTATGCAGCTCCCTAGAAGTGAGAATGAGTTTAGTCTTTAAACTCTCAATCCATGACTCACGGTGCTACTTCCATATTGATATGGTTTGGCTGTGTCCCCACCCAAATCTCATCCTGAATTTTAGTTCCCATAATTCCTATGTGTTATGAGAGGGAGCAGATGGGAGATAATTTAATCATGGGGGCATTTTCCCCCATATTGTTCTCATGTAGTGAATAAATCTCATGAGATCTGATGGTTTTTTAAGGGGAAACTCCTTTCACTTGGCTCTCATATTCTCTCTCTTGTCTGCTGCCATGTAAGATGTGCCTTTTACCTTCTGCCATGATTGTGAGATCTTCCCAGGCACATGGAACTGTGAATCCATTAAATCTCTTTTTCTTTATAAATTACCCAGTCTCAGGTATGTCTTTATTTGCAGCATGGAAATGGACAAATATCCATCTTGTCAAGCAATATGGATTACTGGATAATTTTCATGAAGAACCACTTCTGCTTTTCTCTAAGGTATTTCATGATTTATTGTTGCTAATGCCATTAGCATCCAATATTTCCTAAAAGAACACATATTATTCAGAAATTTAGAGGCTGCTTGTGTCCATAATTCTATTCTTAACCTAATGTTAGGTTTCATTTAATTAATGATTTAGTTCCTGAAGGATGTTAAAAAACAAAATACTGTTGATTGATTCTTTTTAAATGATAAATAACATTTGTCCTCATTCTTTGTTCTCAAGGATAATATTATTTTAAATGTCCTTTATTGTAATCATAGTAATTAAAGAGAATCAAATCAATAAATTGATAGCTTAAAACCATAATGAGAGACTCCTAATTTATCTAACTTAAGTTAGAAAAATTGAGTCCAACGTCCCTCAGCAAAAATATCTCATACCTCAGTGCTACAAAGAACATTGTAAAAAGTGACTGCAGAACTCCCACAACACTAAACTAGTATTTGAAACAGAATATAGGCCTATTACATTATCCTCATAAATGATTAATATTTAATTCATAGAAGTTTACAGAGATAAAAGTGTTTTGTTTATAATGTAATATAAAAATTAAAATCTATTGTGTATCTAGAAAAAAATTCTAGACATAAAACCTATAAGGGGAAATTACTTCTGTTAATCTTTGCTTTTATTATCCCCAAACAGGGCTATAACTAGTCTGTTGAAGACTTTCCTATGGGCAGTAGAGAAAGGAACAATAATGTGAACATGTTTAATGTACTGCAGAAGGATCAAATCTTGTTGAGGGAGTGAGGAGGTAGCTATTGTCTAGGGCTGGAGTTGAAAGCCCTGAGGGAAAATTTAAAAATACCAATAAAAGAACATATATAAGATATTGCTTTGGTGGCAATTAAAATATTTGCTCATGTTTTTCCAACCTAAAAACAAAGGTCTAGCCTTCATGCAAGGAAAATTATCTACATTTTGGATTGTTTGAAGAAAAGTAAATACAATTGACACATTTGTTAGTGAGGTACAGCTTACAGGGATTCATAGAATTAATGGGTATTAGATGTAATACTTTAATCTCTGTTTTCTGCAAATCATGAACCCCCGCCATGATGGGTTTCTACAGTTCTAGACCTGATGTATTTCTAGGTCTGACCTTTATGCCACCATAAAGTAATTTAACAAACACCTCTAAAAATAAAAGACATGGTTCACCTCAAAAATAATAAGGGCCAAGAAATTTAAATCCTTTTGATAGTTTACATTCAATAGCAATAACAACTCAATACAATTACACATTTAAAGTACATGACAAAAAAGGGTTAAACTTTAATGGATTGAAAGAAATATTTTAATTATACTGTTTGTAGGTTGTAATAAATAGTAATAGCCATAGTCAAATTTTGCAAACATGGAACTATCCCTGTATGCTTACATAGACATAACCATTTTTCAATACATCTACTTTGAATGCTTAATCTATGCAAACTTTCAGAGGCATATTTGCCTAGTGTTAGTATTTCTGATAAAATAGTTTTATGTTAGTTTCCAGCAAAATGGTTCTCTAATTAGGCACGTATATGTGGTCAATTATGTTTATTTGAATAAACTATGGATTGAAAATGGAGTTTTATGTTCTACTCTGCTATTTGAAGACTAAAAGGAAAAGATGGTGATGCTTGATGAAACAATGGATGCTAATACCATATTTTCCCCTTATCTACAGGGTATACATTCTGAGACTCTCAGTAGATGCCTGAAACTGCAGATAGTACAGACCCATGTATATAAGTATATATATGGTTTTCCCATACATATGTACATACCTATGATAAAGTTTAAGTTAGAAATTAGGTACAGTAAATAATAACAATAACTAATAATAAAATAGAACAATTATCACAATATACTGTAATAAAAGTTACGTCAATGTGGTGTTTATCTCTCCCAAAGTATTTTCTTGTACTGTAGTCACCCTACTTCTTGTGATGAAACAAGATGATATGAAGCTTACAGGATGAGATAAAGTGAAGTGAATAGGCACCGTGAATGTAGCATTAGGCTACGAGTGACCTAAGTGGCAGGTAGCATATTCAACGTGGATTCCCTGGACAAAGGGATGATTCAAGACCTGGGTGGGAGGTCCAGGGACGGTCCAAGATTTCATCATGCTACTAGAACAGTGTGCAATTTAAAACATACAAATTGTTTATTTCTGGAATATTTGATTAATATTTCAGACTATGGTTGACTGCAGTAACTGAAGCCGTGGAAAGCACAACCACAGATAAAGTGGACTACTGTAATATTAAGCATTCTACATTTCTGGACTTATCCAGCATGTAAACTTCTCACATATAAAAAAGTCATCATAAAATACCATGGCTATCATGGTATCATACACACACACACACACACACGGCTATGTATACATCATAGCAATTAAACTGAAATGTGATGTTAATCATATGCCATATCCAATATAAAATCTATAATTACATGTATGGCCAAAATGCTCCACATTATTTTGGCACCAATGTATTAGCTTCAATGTTTCAAGCTCTTTGAAGGTTTAAAATATATGAAAATGCTCTGCATATTAAATTATTTTAAAGGCCTCCTTGTTCAGAAAAGTACATAATCAAAATATATTCTCTTATGGAAGTATTCCTTAAAAGAGTATATTTTCTATGATATTAACTTAGTAGTCAAGTATTAGTATTAGTTCATTTCTTATCTAGCATTTTATCTTTTATATTCATATAGTATTTTAATTTTAGAATTTTATAAAATGAGATTTTAGATGCCTAACAAAATGTATAAGCATTTTGAGACAATCTACATTTAGTGATTCAAACGGGACACTTTTTTCTGTATTGTGCTAATCTTAATTTGTGACCCTACCCACCAAAAGAAATAAAAATCAGTCTTTGCAAATATAAGAATACAAATTTAGCCTACCATTTTTCATCTTTTCAGATAAGCAGCATTTATGGGTTAACCACACTTATGGCTTAACATGGCATTCACTTATTAATAATGATAACCACCTTAAATTAGTCTCACAAACAAAATATTATGGGACACCTTGTATTGCAATGTTTTGCCAGGCAAAACATCACTCATTCTCTGACATCAAATATGCAAAGTGAGTAGAAGGTTGAAAGCGCCTATGACTTTTTAAAGGTATTCAAAATTACACATTTGTAAAACACTGCTTTGCTTCCATGATTTATTTAAATCATTTTATGTATTTCAAATTGTATGTCTTTGTTTCACTCTAACATGAAATTTAAAAAAATACATACACTTGACCAGTATCTAGTCCTACTAATATATACAATCCACGTGGATCTGCATGTTATATGGCTTCATGATAAAACAGTAAACTATCTTCACAAGATTAGTAATACTATTTTTTAAATGTCTTCAAGAAAGACAAAGGTTTAGTAGGCTAAATTTGATGGTACTGTTGATATCTAGCAGAATCAAATTATTTATTTTCTGTTGCTTAAATGAAAAGCACAAATATATTCCTATTGTATTTCAAGTTGACCCATGATTCTCTAGATGTAGTCCCCACTAATCAGTGGCACCATTGAATTCAGAGACAAATCCTTCCTGATACACACAATGGAAAATACTTTAATAAGTGAACACATAAGACTCTATAATACCATTGCACAAAGAGAATAATGGTCAACAAATGGCTCTTTTAAAATGCATTATTTGTCACTAAATACACTGCCATTATAACAAGAAACCTTTTGTGCTTTAAAAGGGTATGTTTCTCAGTAAAATATTTATGCTTTTAGAAATTACCAGACTATATAGCCCATGCACAACAATTTCACTGTTATTACACAAAATTGTAAATTATTTCCTTTAAATTATTAATGCAATTGAAAAAAGAATTTTTCAGGCTTATAGTCTTTTGAAAGGACAGCAAAATAGACGAAACAAAACCAAGATGACAATTTCAGCATTTAAAATCTACACATGATAATTCAAACAAATGTTATGACATTTAAGATAATGAAACCCTTCATTTATTCTACTATCTGGTATGAGTTTTATTTCACATATAAGGAGTCAGAACAGATGTCCAAATATTGTAATGCCAAAAGAAAGTTAGGGCATATCTTGATTAATACCCTCAGAGCAGCCTGTAGTGTCTCTTTAAAACTGGCATGGTTTACTTCAAAACAACTATTCAAAACCCATTCTAGGAAGCCTAGCTAGACAAAGATTCCCAAGACAAAAAGAAAACAATAAAGCTTAGTATAACCCTTTTAGCAATGTGAGTTCCGTATTATTGACAGACCATTCATTGCAATCAGTAAATGATTAATTGCAAATTTGTTGCTAAATTGACCACACACAAAAAAGAGACAAGCTTCAGGCTACTGTTAAAGAGGGAAAACTTATGTTAAAAATTATTGGAGGCTTTTTGTAGTGAATTAATTCTAATCAATATACTTTTTGACTACACAGTGGAATAATGACTTCCTTAAATATCAGAGGTACCCATGATTGCAGACATTCAAATTAATAATTAACCTACTGACTTGCATTTTTAAAAAATTTACTGAAGTAGCTTTTTCTTTTGCCTTACCTTTAACAAATAAATAGTTCATGTTTCATCAAACATGTGCATAAGATTTGTTTTTGAATTTCAAATGTAGATTGCAGAAGTAATGCCCATATGGTCAAACTTATAATAATTGCCTCAAGCAATTTGTTCTTGGGTTTTTATGAAGATAAACCTCAGTGGCATATTAAAAACATAAAAGTATAAAAGGTAGTAAGATGGATGGGTATTTGTTTCTCAGTTACAAATGGCTATGCTTTACAAAAATGGTGCCTTTGGGGTTCTTTTATTCATATCAGAATGATCAAGCAAAAATGAGTGGTATAAGGGTACAATATAATATTTTGCAAAAAAGGAACATTTTCATCAAAATAACCTGCAAAGTCATTTTCAGAATATTTATTGAGCACCTATTGTATGCCAAACACTGTGCTAGGTTCTGAAAAGACAAAAATTAAATAAAACATAGAACTTCTGTTAGGAAAATAATATTTGTAAATCACTTCTTCCCTTAACTACTCTTTTTTCTTTGAAACTTATTGGGAATGCATCAGTGACAAAGAGGCAGAAGCATTATTCTAAAGTTTTTGAAAACAGAAGCAATAATCTTTGCTACAAAGATGAAAACAGAGGATAAATAAAGCTGCTTCAGATATTTATAATAATTTGATTACTAAAAAATTATGTCAGTGATTATGCAGTCCTATTTCTAGGTAAGGTATCCAAAGTCACTACAGCTAATAAGGATATATTTCTAAAAATTATGTGAGGGTGCTTCAAGATCTATATCACAGGAGGTGGGGGAGTGGTAAGAAAAGTGCACATCTTTAAAATGTGGTATAATATATACAATGGAATACTACTCAGCCATAAACAAATGAAATAATGTCTTTTGCAGCAACTTGGATGGAACTACAGGCCACTATTCTAAGTGAAGTAACTCAGAAATCAAAAACCAAATATGCATGTTCTTATTTGTAAGTGGGAGGTAAGCTATGGGTACACAAAGGCATAGAGAGTAGTATAATGGACATTGGAGACTCAGAAGTGGGGAGAAAGAGAGGGGGACAAGGAATGAAAAAACACCTATTGCATATGATGTGCCCTATTAGGGTGATGGGTGCACTAAAATCCTAGACTTCCCCACTATACAATTCACCCACATAACCAAAAACTACTTGTACTTCTAAAGCGATTAAAATAAAAATTTTAAAATAAAACATAAGAAATGTTTTAAAAAAAGAAAAGTGAACATCTTTAGTTTCTACAGTAGCCTTCTATATTGAGACTGTATTATACTTTTGGGATGACTTTACAAAGAACTATGAAGTCCATCCCCCGATATCATAAAATGCCTTCCTTAGCTCTATGTTCCTAGGCTCTCCTAGTGGTATTTAACAATCGTGTCACTATATTTCTCAGTGCACTTTCAGCCAGGCATAAATGACCATAAATAGCCTCTGCTGCATAATCCAGAGCACCAAATGGCCTGGAGCTAGCAGAAAAGAATTCGAACTTTGCTGCATCACCCCGAATAACAATAATTCACTAAGTTATTGAATGTTGTATGTTATTATGCAGAGAGTGAACAAACTGACATTCAACAATGCTAGATAATTTGTGCAATACTGCAAAACCAATAGGTGGGTTCAGCTGGTATTTGAACACAGTTCAATTGCTTCCTTCTGTTCTAGGAGATGGCTTGTTATCTTATTTCCACAATACCCACTGAATAATGAAAAAAATTGCTTTATATAACCAAGTGACACTCGTGGAAGGACAGCTGATTTTCTAGCACTCAAAGCATACGTTTTGTTGTACATTTAACTTTATTGACACAAAGATGCATTTAATATATTCTTATTTATGGATTATGTTCCATTTTTGAGTTAGATTCTTAACTGTTATAATACATGGGGAATATCCATGCTTTATTGTATCTGAGAGTTTAAAGTATAGAAATATTTTTCACTTAAAAAGGTATGTAATTTATATCTATTTCTGCTTAATTTGTGAAAACAATCTTTTAAAGCAAACAATAATTGTCTTAGTGAAGCAAATTTGCCACCTTACACATTCTCCTTAATAGCATTTGTTGATTTGTTGAAGATGCTTACCTTGCTCAAATGTGTTTAAATCTCATTAAAATATATTCACAAACAAGTGCTCCATTTTTAAAATTGCTCTGCTAAGGATACATTAATACAGTCAAGTTAATTAACACAAAGTATTATACAATCATAATGATACAAATTTAAAAGGAAAATGGAATAGGTAACAATCCATCAAATTTTAAAAACTTGAATGGTCTGTAGAAAGTCAAGACCAGAGATTCAGAGAATAAAATAACCTGTCTAGATGTTATTGCTGAACAGGAGTAGAACTAAAGTGTTCTGAATTAAAATGCAGGCATCCTTTTTGATTTTGTGATTAATCATCAGAATTAAAGTCAATTGAAGGTAATTTTGGGGAATTGCTAATTTAGTTGATTTCTTTGCCTCAAAGTTTACAGCATTCAGTCAATGCATGCTATAATTTATGCAGTAGTAGTAGTACACTTTTTGTTAGGAAGGAAAAGAGAATCCAACTAATTTGTATTTTGCAATGAGTAAATATTAATTCCAACAGAATAACAATGTCAAAATTACCAATTACCTTATACAGCAATATAGTTTATTTACTTGCAGTAAGTTTACCAATTGCTCACATAAGGGAAATAGATTATATTTGGTAAGAAAGGTCAAGAGAGAGGAATCACTTGGAGATGGGCTGGAAACTGGGTTTTGAGGATGAAGAAAAGACATTGTGTGTAAACATGAAGGATTTTGAAAGTATGAAGGTAAAGAGTTTTAATTTCATTTGCTTGGAAGTTTAGTCCTCTGAATAAAAATTCTTGAACAGAGTAGAGAAAAGGTGTTTCTTAGAGATGGGCATCATTCTAAAAAGATAACTCTGTGGTTCTGTTTTTGAGTTATTATTATTATTTTATAAATGATAAATTTTGCACTGGTTGCTTGAGTAGCAAAATGTAGCAAATAGTCCCAAACTTCTATATGTTTAAAATTATTTTCTGTCCCTTTTACTGCTTTTTGCCCAGAAAGATAACTAAGTTTGTTCTGGGTTGGTATCTAGGAGTTAATATCATTTATTATTATCGCTTGAGGCTGAGACTTAATAACTTTGGCAGGAAGCAAGTCTCCATTTGATTTGAAAAATATGGTTAATTTTGCAGTATGTTTTCTCATTCAGAATAATTCTTCAAAAGAAAGATGAGTGAGTATTTGCTACCATGATCCACGAAAACATTATTGGCTATCACCTCCGAACGATTAGTTTCGGTTTGATTTCTCTCCCTTCTGGCTTAAGTCTTCTTGAATACCAAAAGTTAAAATGAAGACATGGCAGATCAGTGATAGATTACCATAATCATAAAATCACAATGGAGCCTCACAGATCATCTTGTTTGAAAATTCTTTTTACAAGCAAGGAAACTGAGGCAACACCTTAAATGGAATGATTTACAAATAATGAGCTGGTGGCAGAGCTATGGCTCATGATTCCTAGTGTATAACCTTTATACTACATAAACTAACGTTAATGTCAAGTAGTGGAGAAATCAAATAGTCTTCTGAAACATAAATGACAGAAATTGCTCAAGGCATAGCCTAGTGTAGTAAGATAAAGTAAAGAATGATTAAATATTTTCCAAATGTGGAAACAAAAAACATAAGAACTGTCATAGTGAATCAGACCTGTGGCTCGTCCCAGCGTTTTCTTTTAGGCATTGGCTTTGAGAAGAGAATACATTTCTTTTCCCACAGGTCAACTTCAAATGTTAGAAATTCAAATAAGTTGAACCAGGTCTACTATAACCTAAACAGGTTATTTTCCCTTGTGGGGTTAATATTCACAAATTTGTTCTGGCCTTTTTCAATACTTCACATATTTTTATGTTCCCTAATTTTATATGCTCCATTACATTTGAAAACTTTTAAATATTTTTATTTGCTATAAATCCTTGGTAACTTTTAAAAATAAAACAATATCCTCCTTTTCTTGTAGTCTAAATTTTATTAACATCTTTGCCCTTTAACTGTATTGATCCAGACTATAAGTTTTCTTAAGCTTCACCTTTTTGATAAAAAAACAAAGTGTTTTCATATTATTTTTATTGATCAGCATTTTAAATAAAATTATTTTACCTTTATCAGCATTTAAAAATAGGTCTTTTTTATAATGAATTTGTTTATTCGTTGAACCCGTATTCTATGTTTAGTACTGGAGTAAGGGTTTAAGATAAGCAAATGAACAAAACTAAAAAGTTTCTTTTTTTTTTTTTTTTTTTGCTATCATCTTTCCTAAAATAGTACAATTGAGAGTATAAGTTTTATTTCAAGTAGCATTTCCATATATTTGGTAAAAATCTTTTTACCTCCATGCTTTTAATTTCACTATTATTGTTAACCATTAAAAAAATAAAAAGTAAATAATACCTTTACTCCTACATGTAAGCAATCTAGTGGTGTTTTAAGCATGGTGCCTGGTAGTTGGGTGTGAAATTGGTTTGGGTACTAGATGATGGATAGAAGCTCAGAGGACCTTATGGAGTCTACTGATGAAGATTTGAAGGACAGTGAGAAAAGTGTTATTGAGGGCTGGAAGAAACAGGACTCCTGTTGTATAGCGGTGAAATGTTTAGCAACATTCTTGCTTCTTTTTATGTGAAAAATATAAAAGATATCTATAAATATGACAATGGCTGCAAACATTTCTAGGCAAAATGTAGAAAAGTGTTCAGACATATTCTAGCTGCATATAATAATAAACGGGACAAGAATAAAGGAATTTAAAATTTTAAGGCAAAATTTACATAAAATATTAATAAGCTTGATGAGTTTGAGGATAAAACTATTTCTCATCCTGAGACACTCCCAGAAAAAATATTCTCAAGATAAGAATTGGCTTCAGGGAAAAAATCAAATCCAGTATACTACCAATAACTTGGTGGGATTTAGGGTTATAGGAATCACAAGGTTGTGACTGTATGATTTTTGTTAAAACCTTAAAAATATTTAAGGGCCTGCCCAGGAGGGCTTCTAGAACTCTTAAGAGAATGCTTTATAGACGGGTTCAATTAATAGGGATCTTCTTAAGGACAGTGTCCCAAAGTAGCATCTCAAGTTAGAGAAATATCATCAGGAGGAAGTATATGGTTATGGCTTTTGTCTGATTGAGCAGAATTTTAATTTAATACATAAGAGACATACAAAGTTTTTAAAGAAATGCTTATAGTTTGGCTAAAAGTGATAGATACAGTACAAAATGAAAAGAGGTTGTTGAACCTCCAACCTACTGTGAGAAGGCAGCAGGTGGAGAAACTTGCTTAATGAAAAACACAAATATGTGTCTCTGGAACAGAGGTAATGACTGAAACAGAAGAATCAAGAGCTCAGAGAATCATCTCCAGGAAGCTGAACTGAGTTATAAACAAGAAACTGGCAATACGTGTTCTGCTGGATTTCATAATTGCTATGAACAAATGACTGCTATGTATTTTGTGTTTCCTTACTTTTCGAGTGGGAGTGTCTATTGCCGTTATCCTATGTCATTTTATGTTGGATGTATATATGGGGTGCAGATAATTTGTTTCTTTATTTAATAGGTTTTTATTTCAAGGAGCTGTACCTGAGGAAGTGCACTCAGGAACTCCATCTATACCCTGACCCGATTTAAATAATGGGGTCTGGACTTTGAACAAATGCCATAATAGGATGAGGTTTTTGAGGGTCTTGGAAGATGGTGAGTATATTTTGCATGTGGGATTGCAATATATTTTTGGGTTAAGAGGGTGGACATTATAGCTTGTCTCAATAGTAGCTGCCATTATTTTTTTCCCTACTTGTTCACACATGTCATACCCCAGTGAAAGAGGAAGTCTATTTATCTTCATGTCTTGGATGTGGGCTTGACTAATAGAATGTGATGAAAGTGACATTCTAGGCATAGCAGCTTTCACCTGTTTCTCTTGGAAAGCTTGTTTTGGAAAAAACCAGCTTTCACATAAGAAGTCCAACTAATCTGTTACCTTCATGTTTTGAGACGAGAAAGAAGCCTTCTCCTGGAGAGAGAGAAGTCAAGTAGAACCAAGCTACTAGGCATGTGAGTTAAGAAAATATTTTAGAATTTTATCCCCAACCCCGGCTGTCAGAGCTAATGCCCATGAATCAAAGAAAAAAACATCCAGCTATGCATTCCAAATTCTCCCCCTACAAAATTGTGAGTAAAATAAAATGGCTGTTTAAAGCCATTACACTTTGAAGTCACATGTTACACAATATACAACTCTTAAGTAAACCAAACACAACTACACTACCATTTCAGGATTCATTTATGACTCTGAAGTACTTTTGGCAATAGTTAGTTTTCTGGTGGGAAAATATTATGTTTACAAGTTGGAGCCTTAAATATAGTTGATAGAAATATAGAGATCACAAATTTTGACATTAGATTGGAAACTTAATTTGAGGCCTGATTTAGATTATACATAAAGTATCTATATGCATAATCCTTAAAAATATGATGTAATCTATATACCACTATTCTCTTCACAGAGCACCCCAACTGCAAAACACTCCGGCTGTATGCACTGATCATTCAAATCCCATCACAATTTCTATCTCCTTTTTGAAAAAAACATACCTAGGATTCTGGCTTTCAATATTCCTTTCCCATTCACCTATTCCTCTCACCTTCAACACTTTCCAATCTTCCCCTAAAGGATCAGTTTACTTACAGAAAACTGGAATCAACAAAAGAACCACTAGACAGCTTAACATTTGAGAGGACTAGCTCTTTCTTTGACTTTCTGCCTTCACTCCAGTAACTGTTTTTCTCCCTTGTGATTTATGCCTCTCCAGAATCCAATTCCTGTAAAATATCTGCATGCTTGTGCTTCTACCATTTTTTGTTGCTCAATTGCTCAAAAAATATGTTTCTTACCTATTTCAACACGTGTGTAAAATCTACTGCTGAATCTACCTGATATTAATTGTTCTTACAGAGACAATAAAGCTTTAAGTTTGTAAGTTTTTAGAGACAGTTTGGTAAGACGTGATTCTTAAAACTCTTTTGAAAAACTGACTCCACATTTGTGTGTCTATCATCTCCAAGGACTAGTCAATCCCTGCCTATCACATTTTCCCAAAGAGGAGATGGTCATTTGAACAGACTGCTTTCTCTCTTCTGTAACACTGCATGAATTACTTCTATTACCTTATTTTTTACCTATTTTAAATTTACATCATGATCTATATTTTGACTCATTTTTACTTAATATAAAATGTTAATCATTTAATTATATTGGGAGTACCCTTGAGGCAAGAATAGATTCCTATCTTTTTATGGAAGTGGTTTTAAAAAATTATATAAATAAAAAGGCGGTTTTCAACAAATAGTATAAATAAGATTAACTCCGAGATTTATTCTATGGGTCTGAGATGAGGCTAAGAATCTGCATTTCACTTGCGTTAGCATTCCAGCTGTTTCTGGTGCAGATGGCCAAAGACTATACAACAAAATGCTGCTTTAGACAATGGAGATGTGATTTAAGACAATTTCCTATAGTAATGTAAGGCAGTGAGTGACTAAAGGGCAGAGTCCAGTTAGAAAACCTTTGCAAAAGTCCAAAGAAGATATCAGGAGAGGCCTGATCTACACAGAAGCATTAGGAATAGAAAGGAGGGGACAGATGGAAGCTAAACTAGCTATTAACAAGTTCCTGAAACTGTTTTCTATTAAAGCTGCCTTAGAAAATGAAAATGTACTGTTGTAAGCACTAAAACAAACACAACCAAAAAGATGTTTTCTTAACTGGGAAATTATGATGTGCAGTTATGTTTGGTATCTAAATGCAAATTTTGCATGTAGGCTGCATTTATGGAAGAACTGAAAACAACCACAATACACTATATCATAGTAGAGACAAAACAAACTAGCTGTACTTGGCATAGTAATGATAAGCCCTTTAAATTAAATCTTTATGCAGATTCTATTTTATACTCCAAACTTTTCATGGAGCCTTGTGTAATTCTGATGTGTAAACCAACAAACAGAGAGGCTCTGTGTATGGAGTAGCTGGTTTGGATACCAGCTGGCTTGGCTGTGCGCCTTTCTAATGGTAATGAAGTCACACAGCTGCTAGGACAATCAGCTGGAGTTCAGATTGTCACTAGCTAAATGGATATCCATTGACTAGCTTCTTATCCGGACTCATTAAAGTTTAGTATTGTCAAATAGTGGCTGGAGGTTTACAACTAAGAGGCATGTAGAAATGAACTTGTTGACTATTTTTTCCCTATAGCTTTTGCTTTGTGATTCACAGAATGTCATTCATCTGCTTGAGATGCGTGATTACTAATGCACTGTAAAATTTTAAGCACTCTTCTGCTTATAATTTTCAAAGTGAATGAACGTTCTGAAGCAAGTAGTCACAGGCATCGATAAGAAGTTGTCAGCATATGAAAACACAAAGAACAATCAGAAAGTACTATTTTTCTTTAAAATAAATAAAAAGAAGGTATGATTCCCACAAAAAGTTTACAACTTGAGGTTGATTTTTATTTTAAATGCTCTTATAGGTATTTTACTGGATAATTTCTAAGAGTTGACTGCATCTACACTAGTCAACATGCCACTAAATACTAGATGATTTCTTTTAACCAAGCAAATTGAATAGATAAGAATAGTCAGTGGTAATTTTGTTAATTCGATAGTCGTCTCTTGAACATGCTAACACTTTTCCAAATCCTCAAAGGAACAAGAGCCAGAAATCAACACCTGTTGGGTCAGAAGTGAAGAATAAGCCTTCATGCTGATAAAGCTCTACAGTGCTATCTCTTAATCCCTGGCCACACTGAAGGAATAGAGCTCAGATATAATGTTCCATTCCTTGTCCTCATATCCTATGCAGTTTGTGTTCTTAAGAACATGTTTTGTCTTGTTTCAAGAATAGACTAAACTTGGCCAGGTGCAGTGGCTTACACCTGTAATCCTACCACTTTGGTAGGCCAAGGCTGGCAGATCAATTGAGGTCAGAAGTTTGAGACCAGCCTGGCCAACACAGTGAAACCCCGTCTCTACTAAAAATACAAAAATCAGCTGGGTGTGGTGGCACACATGCTAATCCCAGCTACTCAGGAGGCTGAGGTCTGAGAATTGGTTGAGCCCAGGAGGCAGAGGTTGCAGTGAGCAGAGATTGTGCCACTGCAGTCCAGTCTGGGAGACAGGGTGAGACTCCATCTCAAAAAAAAAGAAAAAATAAATTCAAACTTACTTCCCCACTCATTGTCATTACAGACTAACTTCTACCTTTCACAACTTTGCTACCTTGTGAAGGTTTTGAAAACACTGGGTCCATGCTACCCATCTTTTGCTTCCAAAGACCAATGTAAAATTGCCTCCTGTCTGTGTGTGTGTGTAATTATCTGCCTTAGACTATGATAACACCTTTAGGCTCTTTTTGAACTAGAAAGAAAAGGTTAGCTGCCCTTCCTCAAGAAGATATGAAAGTAGAAAATGCTAGAGCAGTACAAAATTGAATGATGCTCAAATGCCAGTAATTTGCTTCTTTACCATGTCCTCATGTGTAAATTCTCTTTCCCTTTCCTTGATCTATAGGACACTTGCTTACTTTCCAGGTCTCTTTCCTGCGGATTCCAAAGGCAGAGCAACATTCTTCCATTGTCAGTAGTGTAATTAAAAATGTTCTCATTTTTATTCATACCCAGATTTTTTTTTTTTATAATTCTGCCTAATATCTTCAAGTGTAAGTAATACAAAGCAGGCCTATGGCATTCATTGTTAAATGCATACTCTCTAGCTCACAATGTGAACCACAGAAAATATTCCAGTTGTGGATTCCAGCTGTTTCTAGTGCAAATGGCCAAAGACTATACAACAAAACACTTCTCTAGACATGATGACTAACCACACTTCCTGGTAACTCAGAATAAAGATTTTGGCAAAATTTTCTGATTAGAGTATAAAATTTCATGCCTCCCACAAATCAATAGATGTAAATTCACCCACATAAAGGATGTTGTCTTGACTCAACAGAGCAAGCTTAGTGCAAGTCCAGACCTTTATATGATGTAAAACTTTTTGTAAGGCAAAATGGAAAATTCCTACAGTTAAAAACTTTTGCTTAATCATGTTTTAAACTTATTAAAGAGAAAAAAATAAACTATGTAGCTATAAAACATTTATAAAAAAAGGTAGACAATATGCAGATAAAGTTTCTGTATATTGGCAGAGAGCTATACCAGGATTTAGAAGGCCTAGCTAACTCTGGGAACTCAAGCAAGTCATTTAATCTCTCTTGATCTGATAAGCAAAATAAGAGTTTTGATTTCATGAATTCATTCATTCATTCACAAAACAAAGATGTACCACAGATTGAGCAAGTCACTGGAAAATTGGAGAGCCATGCACTAGCCTCTGAGGGCAGCATACCTGGAATTCCTAGAGTCCCTGCCAGTCCAGGATACTATAAGTGGGTGAATAGAGATATCATTCCTTGAAATTTTCCACACAAAAAAGAACACTGACTGCTGATATTCTCTGCTATGGCTAAGGCTGCTGGTACTCCTTGATACCCTGTAATTTGCTGTCTTTTCCAGCAAGTTGACCATTGACTAGCTCTGGCCAGTGGATTGTAAGTAGAAGTCATATATATCAATTCTGGCCCAGAGTAGTTATATATCAAGAGTTCCATTTTTTGCCCTCTTTTCTATTCCATCTGCAGGCTGGATGATGCCAAGGTGACATACAAATTTGTATTCACATTGTGAAGACAAATACGGCAGAGGCACTAGCTGCAAGTGCCTGATGTTTGGGTTATTTAAAAGAGAGCAGACTGACTGATAGACAAGATTGTAACACCATAACTTCTATTGTGTTAAGCCATAGAGATTTGAAGGCCTGCTTGTTGTTGCAGCATAACCTAGCCTAGTGTGCTTAACTCAAATAACTAGATATTATTATAAATCTCACTCAATGACATCTAAAATTAAGAGCAATGTATTTTTTTGATGCTTTTTATGGCAATTCAGAATCTAGTATTTTATTCACTGGCCATCATAAATTAAAATTAGTATTTAGATTCTGATATTTTCTATAGGGCATACTGCCAGTTTTAATGAAATACTTAACTCCCCTGAGCATACTGTCAGAAATGCTCCAAACATTTTTTAATGTGCCATGTGAAAGTCTCAATGGTCTCTTACTAATCAACATTATAATGGAAAATACACATACTAGTTAATAATTAAATATGTCAAACCATAAAGTATATGAAGATATTTTCATTTTGTATTACACTTTGCACAGAAAATTTCACAGTGTTCTCATTTTTTACTGCTGTTAGGAGGTATCTGTGATTTCCATTTCTTCTTTCACCCTTTCTTTTCAGGTATCCAGGGAGGGCTATATGTTGAACCAATGTGATACCCCCTGAAGCAGGCTTTCCTCTTTAGTATGCTACATCTTGCAGCATTCTATGTACTATTTATCGAAATTCCATTATGTTGGCACAGGTCTGACCAACTTGCAAGTAGGCACAATGCCAAACATGCAGATGGCAGGAGGGGAAAGAGCCAAAAAAACATGTGAGTCAACTGTGGGTACTGATGGCAAAATTCCCAGAAATGCAGGTCCAAACACTTGTCCATCCTAAGCTTATAGTACATACTTACAGAGACACAGATTTGTCAACAATAATCTAGCACTGAGTTAGATCAATTATTTAAAATATTTTAAATCTACTTTTGGCTACTGTGGATAACAACAAGGCAATGACTCAACAAAGGTTGGTGTTTAGTCTTTTGTCTTTACCCAGATGACTTCTCAATAGAAAATCAGGTGGCACATTTAAACAATTATTTCTACCTATATTAGATATGAATAAGGGAGAAATGTGTGTCTTGTCTTTATTTATATAAACTATATAATTAAAACACAAGAAAAATATTAAGACACTATACACTGAGACGAAATGCTGTTAGCACAGTAGGGCTCAAATTGTGGCTCTATTAAATATTCTTCTTTGGCCTCTTCTGCTTGCTTGATCAAAAAAATTTATTGTGTTTTATAAACTAGTAAACTTCATTATCAGGACTGGATCCATGAATACATAAAATGAACAGCACCTGATTTGAAGGTCTTTAAAAGGCTCATTCATTTAAATAATCCATTTTCTGCTGTTTTGGCAGTTTGCCTGAAATGTCTTAAATTATTGCCACTTAGGTTAAGCTATTGTATCTCCTGAAGGTGTCGATTTTAGAAGGAAAACATTTTATTGAGAAAAGAATAACATTAGGTTTTGAATATACAGGTAGGATGAAGTTTAATCATTGCAGTAAATGCTCCTTAGCAACTACTGTAAAAGGCTCCCAGATCTCTGCATCTTACTTATGAGCTTTAATAAGGACAATTCCTATTAAATCAGTTTTAGGGAGAGCATCTGTTAGATAAGTTGATACTGAACTTCTAGAGGTAAGGTTGAAAATACTTTGAAAATTAATTTGGGGTATAGATGACCTATTTAATATGTTTCTCAATGAGTCATATAATTTAGTCATGTCTCTTGACCCCAAATCTAGTTTTTTTGTTACTATACTATCATTCTGACATTTTATAGGATTGAATTGGTTAATTTATATAAGCATTTTCAATTTAAGATATATTTAGGAACATCACATTCATTCTTCAAGTGAGTATTTTATGAACAATGTCATATGAATTTAGAATTTTAATCTAGCATGAAGAAAATAATTTGCCCTTTCAAAACTGAGTCTTTACATCCTGCCACATTTCCATAAATTACTTAAATTCTACAGCATTTAGTACACATGACATTTGGTCTCTCTTTTGATTGGACACCATACTGCCATTTATGTTTTGATTCCTGGTCAATTTATGTCTATTGCCTACAGGTATAGCTTGTATACCAAACACTGAAGGCATATAGGAATACCTCAGAGATATTGAGGGTTCAGTTCTAGAACACCACAATAAAGCTAATACTGTGGGAAAGAGAATTTCTTTGGTGCCAGTTGAGTTGGTCTCCCCTGTGTGAGACACCCATGGGGAGCCATGGGTGGCCTCTGAAGAGAAAAGTCTCCCTATTGCCTTCATGCCTTTATGCCCGGAGAGCATAACCGCTCAGCGGCATTCCACAGGTTGCTCAGGGAGATAACACTCCCTTGAAGCACTGGAGTATAATCAAACATCCTGGCTCCTCCTGAAACCCACTCCCACCCATTTCAGTCCTGATAAGTTAAAGATCTTAAGTAGTTTAGATACATGCCTTTGCTCAAGGAAATTCACAGAAACCACCACTGCTATATATCTTATTGAATGACTCACGAGTTCTCCTTCACATATTAATCCTTTTCCTCATCGGTTCCTCCCCCTCTCATCTGCCCTAAGAACAAAGGGCTTATAAACCAATAAATCGGGCAGAGCCCGAGAGCTCTGGGCCGTAAGCAAGCCTCCGACACTCTGGTCCCCTGGACCCGCCTTTCAAAAGCTTATTCTGTCTCTTTCTAACTCCTTTGTCTCCGCCGGACTCGGGGTACCTGCTGGGTGGTGTGGGGCTGGTTTCCCCAACAAATCCAGTAGGAAAGTGAGTCACAAAATTTTCTATTTCCCACTGCAAATAAAAGTTATATAATCACTTGGCCATGCATGGTGGCTCGCCTGTAATCCCAGAACTTTGGGAGGCCAAGGCGGGTGGGTCATGAGGTCAGGAGATGGAGACCATCCTGGCTGACACGGTGAAACCCCGTCTCTACTAAAAAATAGAAAAAATCAGCCGGGCGTGGCGGTGGGCGCCTGTAGTCCCAGCTACTGGGGAGGCTGAGGCAGGAGAATGGCGTGAACATGGGAGGCGGAGCTTGCAGTGAGCCGTGATCACACCACTGCACTCCAGCCTGGGTAACAGAGCGAGACTCTTTCTCAAAAAAAAAAAAAAAAAAAAGTTACAATCACTTTATATTGTAGCCTATTAAATGTGCAATAGCATTATGTCTAAAAAGTAGACATACCTTAATTTAAAATACTTTATTGATGATAAGTGCTAACAATCATCTAAGTCTTTGGTTATTTATAATCTTTTTACTGGTAGGGGGTCTTGTCTCAGTGCTGAGGCTGTTGACCAACCAGGGTGGTGGTTGCTGAAGGTTGGGGTGGCTGTGGCAATTTCTTAAAGTAAGACAACAATCAAGTTTGCCACATCCATTGCCACCTCTTTTCAAAAATGATTTCTCTGCAGCATTTGATGCTGTTTGATAGCATTTTATCCACAGGAGATCTTTCAAAACTGGGGTCAGTCTTCTCAAATCTTGCTGCTGCTTTACCAACTAAGTTTTCGTAATAGTCTACATCCTTTGTTGTCATTTCAACAATGTTCACAGTATCTTTACCAGGAGTGCATTCCATCTCAATAAACCACTTTTTTTTGGCTCATCCATAAGAACCAACTCCTCATTCATTCATTTTTTCAAGACATTGCAGTTATTCAGTCACATCTTCAGGCTCCATTTCTTATTCTTGCTATTTCTACCACATATGCAGTTACTTCCTCCACTGAAGTCTTGAGCCCCTCAGAGTCATACATGAGGGTTGGCATCAACTTCTTACAAACTCCTGTTACTGTCACTATTTTGACCTCCTCCCAAGAATCATAAATGTCCTTAATAGCATCTAGAATGGCAAATCCTTTCCAGAAAGGTTTACTTTTCCCAGGTCCATTTGATAAATCACTGTCTATGACAGGTATGGCCTTACAAAATGTATTTCTTAAATAATAAGATGTGAAAGTAAAATTACTCTTGATCCATGGCTTGCAGAATGAATGTTTTGTTAACAGGCATAAAAACATTAATCTCCTTGTATACCTCCATCAGAGCTCTTGGGTAACTAGGTACATTGCAAATGAATCATAATAATTTGAAAGGAATCTTATTTTCTGAGCAGTAGGTCTCAACAGTAGGATGAAAATATTCAGTAAACAATGCTGTAAACAAACGTGCTTCTATTCTGGCTTTGTTATTCCATTTATATTGCACAGTTAGGGTAGATTTTGAGATGATTATTAGGGGTCCTAGGATCTTCAGAATGGTCAATGAGCACTGGCTTCATCTTAAAGTCACCAACTGCATTAGCTCCTAACAAGAGTCAGCCAGTCCTTTGAAGCTTTGAAGCCATGTACTAACCTCTTTTCTCTAGCCGTGAAAGTCCTAGATAGCATCTTCTTCAGTAAAAGTCTGTTTTGTCTACATTGAAAATCTGTTGTTTAGTGTACACCTTCATCAATCTAGTTAAATTGCTAAATCTTCTGGATAACTTGCTGCAGCTTCTCTGTCAGCACTTGCTTGCTGTGTCACCTTGTACTTTTAAGCTCTGGAGATGGCTTCTTTCCTTAAAACTCAAGAACCAACCTATGCTAGCTTCTAACTTTTCTTCTGCAGCTTCCTCACCTCTCTTAGCCTTCATAGAACTGAAGAGAGTTAGGGTCTTGCTCTGAATTAGGATTTGACTTAAGGAAATGTAGCTAGTTTGATCTTCTGTCCAGACCACTAAAACTTGCTCCATATCAGTAATAAGGCTGTTTCACTTTCACATTCATAGTTCATGGGACTAACCCTTTTAATTCCTTACAAGAACATTTCCTTTTCATTCACAACTTGAATAACTATTTGGCTCAAGTGGCTTAGCTTTCAGTATCTCTTGGCTTTCAAAATGCCTTCCTCACTCAGCTTAATCATTTTTAGCTTTTGATAGAAAGTGACAGATATTCAACTCTTCCTTTCACTTGAATACTTAGAGGTTACTGTAGGGTTATTAATGGCCTAATTTCAATATTGTGTCTCAGGGAACAAGGAGGCCCAAGAAGAAGGCGAAACAGAGGAATGGCTGCAGCTTCTCCTCAGCAGTCAGCAAAGAAGTCAGAATGCAGAATTGATGAAGTTCACTCTCTTTTATGGGTGCATGTGTGGTATTCCCAAACAATGACAATAGTAACATCAAAGATTACTTATCACAAATCACCAAAGCAGATATAATAATGAAAATATTTGAAATATTGCAAGAATTACCAAAAAGTGACAGAAACATAAAGTGATCACATGCATTTAAAAAAATGGTGCTGATAGATTTGCTCAAAATAGGGTTGCCATAGACCTTCAATTTATAAAAAGCACAGTGTCTGTAAAGTGCAATAAAGCAAAGCACAATAAAATGAGGTACGCTTGTACTTCAGAACAACACCGGCATACTTATGTTTGCAAAACATGAAACACAATCATAGAAGCTGATGTTTGAGAAATCCATGTTATTTTCACCTTCTTTACAAGATGGAATTATTGGGCTTCATTTTATTACCAAGAAGGATTTTAATAAGTTATACATAATCAATGACTATCCAATGAGTAGAATTTTCTCTATCAGAACTGTGTTTTTCTTGTAATATATTAACATGTTAAGAGATAGCCTTACTCTTAAAGTTCAACTTGTACATTAGATAGATTAAAATGTCATTAGCTTGCTGGAATGCTCTTTCTAAAATCTCTTCCTGACAACCCAATCTTTTATTTTCTTTTTTAATTTTTCTTAAAGCTTTCCTATAGATATCTCAGGTTTTAGAATCTGACTTCCAGCCATTGAGAAAACAAAGAAACTAGTATGGTAGTGTATGGTACTGTATGGTTTTCTCAAATTATAATTAAGGTGTACATATAAAAATTTACTGTTTTAACACCTTTTTTTCTCTACTAAATGTGATTAAAAGGCTCCCTGTCCCTTATATATTATAGAACTCAATTATAACACAGCCTATTATTATACAGATTTTGAAACACCAGAAATTATAAAATCTCCCTCAGCCAAAGTTTACACACCAAAACCTGAAAGAGCTTATTTGAACTAAACAAGGAGGTTTTGCTTTATGATCATTCATTTTACTCTCTTCTATATTCCTTCCTTCCTTCAATCATGTGGTCATTTATTCATTCACCAAGTAATTGTTGAAAATTTACTACGTGTCAAGAACTAGGGCAGATACAAAGAAGATATGGTATGCAGCCAAAAGAAAATTCCTCCTTGGTACAAGGTTCAGAATTGAAAAGATTATATAACTTCTGCAATGAATACATGAAAGGAGATGAGGTTTTCATTCAAGGTAGAAAATGACATCCATTATAAAAGTGCTATTAATAACAGCCTTTTAATATTTAATAGAGAAGAGTGATTAAGACAGAATCCATACTTTATTATTCTATCTTCTACATGTATTAAGTAGGTTTGACCACATTCAGGTGTATTACATATAATTAAGAATAAAGCTAAAAGTTCTCTTTTTTTAATCCATATGGGACACAGTCGATGGTTGTGCCTGTTTTAAGCTATCATATTTATGTAAACAGCTTAACTTGCCTTTTCTGAGTGTAAATTTGTTGTGTATTTTGCACTTTCTCATCAAATTAAAATGAATTAGTTATGTGAGCTCAATCACATAAGACCTTTGAGAGTTTATTCATTCAACTTTTAAGACAGTCAAACAGTCTCATTCTGGGAGCAATTAGCACTCAGATAATTATTACCTATATTTTCATACTATGCCAACACAACAATTTTATTAAAACAAAATTTTTTAATACATCTATTGCATTTTGGGCACTATAGTTGAAGTTCATTTTTAAACAAGAGAAGTGTCAAATTTTACATTAAAATATAAATAAAACACAATCTTTTATTACTAGATTGTGAATGTCTTTATATGTAGGAACTATATATTGTTCATCTTTGTATACTCCCTAGGACCTAGAATAATGTTTAGTTAAAGCAGAAAGTTAAAAAGTGTAAAATTAAATTAAAATAATGAGCATATGGATGGTTTTCTAAATATAAAAATGTTTTATCTAGTTATAATGTTCTACTAGTTACTAACTAGTTAAAATGTTCTACCTTTTATTTTATACCAAAATTTGCTGGTATTGCTTTTGGTCTACTGACATTTCTAGAATGTAATTACCACAAAAGCAATCTGATTCTTTTTTAACGTGTTACTTTTTTTATCAATGTAAATTAAAATCTTAAAATCCATAAGATAAATGATAAATGTTAAACATCTATAAAATGCCAATGAAAACCCTACTAATTAACTTGAGAACTGATTTGATTTTGGGTACCACTTAAATCACAAGGCTTTTATAGTTCTATCCAATGAAATTATTTTTATAATCTCTTTCTAAATTGTGATATAAATTTTTAAAAATATTTGATTTTCTTGTTGAACCATGATGATACATTTTCCCCCAAAATATATAAAAAATTGAATAGACTGCTGTCTTCAAAATTAAACATTTAGTTCAGAATTGACAATGAAAGCATATATATGAGGATCATTTTTCCATCTTGAAATAATCTTTTAAAAAATAGGATATTGACTTTCCTCAAAGCTACTTAAAAGTAGAACTCTAGAACTATCAGTTGCATTATTTGGACAATATGTAGATATTTTCAGCTTTTACTTGCACCCAACAGAATTTTATTGTAACTGCAAATAATTGTTTATTGACAGATTTGAATATATAATTTAATATGGATGGGTAACTTAATTATGAAACCAGCATGGAATTAAATATTTCTGTTATTAAGACAGATGTTCATCAGAATCACATATATTGAGATCTTATTTGTATCAAATAAAGATATTTTTATTTTTATCTTGTATCAAATATAGTAATAAAATGAATGCTCTCAATTAATTGTTTCAACAACCTTATGAGAAAGATACCATTAGTGTCCCATTTTAAAAAAAGGAGGCCAGGTACAGTGGCTCACACCTGTAATCTCAACACATTGGGAGGCTGAGACAGGAGGATTGCTTGAGCCCAGGAGTTTAACATCAGCCTGAGCAACATGGGGAGACCACAACTCTAGGAAAAAAAAGAAATTGGCCAGTGGTAGTCTGCAGTCCTAGTTACTCAGGAGCCTGAGGTGGGAGGATCACTTGAACCCAGGAGGTCAAGGCTATAGTGAGCCTGCATGACAGAGTGAGAACCTGTCTCAAAACAAAAACAAAAACAAATAACAAATAAAAGAAAAGGAAACTAAGGGTTAGTGGCCTCAAGATCTCCACTCAGAGCTGGGACATTATCTGAATAATGCATATTTCTTAACTAATAATTCTTAGGTTTAGAGGGTTAGAAAGAGTTGATTAACAAATATCAAAATCAAATAAAAATAAAAAGTAGAAACACATTATGACATCAATATATTATTTCATTATTTTTCCTCAATTAGCAATTGTAGAAAAATTACACAATATCTCTGAGGAAATTGATTATGGCAGTTCTGTGATTATTTGCCAGGAAAACATGAAATCAGTGATAACTGTATTTGAGATCCCATAATAAGGAAAAAAGTTGTTTGCATTGAGATGGATTGTATCTTTGATGTCCTTGACAGGCAGACCAAACACTTTTTCACTGCTGTTACAAATAAGTCAGAAACTGAATCAAACAATCTAACATGTTTAATAATTAAAATATATTAAACTATGTTTTCATTTGCCTACTAAACTTGGACATCAACAGATTTCAAAAAGAGATTTAGGCACCTCATCCAAAAATGTATAAATCAGGGAAAAGAAAAAATCAATAAATTTCACATTTTAAGTGTTCAGTACCAAAGTATTTATTCAGCACTGTTGTAATCTGACAAACTCAACCTTCTGTCTTTGTCATCTGGAAATAGAACCTTCATCACTAAATTATTTGAATAATCACCTTGACTATTTTTCTTAAAGCTACTTGGATTATACATAAATAATGTAGTTATTACAGAACTATAAGAGGACTTCTCATTCCAAATTGCTACTTTAGAAGAGTTAGATTTTATTTATTTTTTGAGAGAAAGGTCTTGCTCTGTTGCCTAGGCTGGAATGCAGTGGCAAGCTCATGACTCTCTGCAGCCTTGACCTCCTAAGCTCAAGCGATCCTCCTGCCTCAGCCTCTTCAGTAGCTGGGACTACAGGTATGTGCCACCACCACCACCTGGCTAATTTTTTTATTTTCGGGGGGATGGGGTTTCACCATGTTGCCCAGGCTGGTCTCATACTCCTGAGCTCAAGCAATCTGCCCACTTTGGCCTCCCAAAGTGCTAGGATTACAGGCATGAGCCACTGTGCTCAGCCATATTTTTAAAGAAAAACAATTTTTCATATCTCAAGTAAACTAAACAATGTATTACTCTAGTTATGAGTAATATGTTGTTGGTATTCTCAGCAAATGAAACAAAAAAAGTAAACTTTAAAGAAGTACGTATTTAAACAAAGTCATTGAATGAAGACAAAAAATATGTCTATAAAAATCAAATATCCACTCTCTCCCAGTGCCATTTGTAACAATACTGTTAATAGTTTCTTGCCTAGTTGAAGGGTTCAATGTACTTTCCAAAATCTGTAATTTGCATTCATAGTTTGGAATTAAGTTGAAGATCTGATCTGGAATAAGCCATTCACATAGTAAAGATAAGTGAAGAAAGCTGTGTGATTCAGAGGCACACCGAAGAAGAGCCCATCCTCTCTCAAGGGAAATCTGGTGCCCTGCTTCAGTTCAACACTGCTATGTAAGAAAGATGTGAGGGAAGTTATATTTCTAGGCATTTTATTCTTTTTGTGGCTATTATGAATGGGATTGCATTCTTGATTTGGCTTCAGCTTGAATGTTGTTGGTGTATGGGAATGCTACTAATTTTTATACATTGATTTTGTATCCTGAAACTTTGCCGAAGTAGTACATCAGATCAAGGAGCTTTTAAGCAGAGACTATGCAATGGAAATTACACAATACTGCTCAAAGAAATCAGAGATAACACATCCATGCTCATGGACAGGAAGAGTCAATATTGTTCAGATGGCCATACTGCTCAAAGCAACTTACAGATTCAATACTATTCCTATCAAACTAACTATGAATTCTTCACGGAATTAGAAAAAAAAAATTTTAAATTCATACAGAACCAAAAAAGAACTTTAATAGTCAAGTTGATCCTAAGCAAAAAGAACAAAGCTGGAGGCGTCACATTACCCAACTTTAAACTATTCTACAAAGCCACAGTAACCCAATCAGCATGGTACTGTTACAAAAACAAACACATATAGTAATGGAATGAAAATAGAGATCTCAGAAATAAGGTCATGCACCTACAACCATCTGATCTTCAACAAAGCTGACAAAAACGAGCAATAGGGAAAGAATTCCCTATTCAATAAATGGTGCTGGAATAACTGACTAGACATATGCAGAAGATCGAAACTGGACCCTTTCCTTATACCACATACAAAAATCAACTCAAGATAGATTAAAGACTTAAATGTAAAACCTAAAGCTATAAAAACTATGGAAGAGAGCCTAGCGAATACCATTCTGGACATAGGATTTGGCAAAGATTTCACAACGAAGACACCAAAAGCAATTGCAAAAAAAAGAAAAAAACAAACCAAAAATTAACAAATGGGACCAAATCAAACTAAAGAGCTTCTGCACAGCAAAAGAAACTATCAATAGAGTAGATAACCTACAGATTGGAAAAAGCTTTTGTAAACTATGCATCTGAAAAAAGTCTAATTTCCAGAATCTACCAGAAATTTAAACAAATTTACAAGGAAAAAACAAAACACCTCATTAAAAAGTGGGCAAAAAACATGAATGGACACTGCAAAAGAAGACATACACACAGCCAACAAGCATATAAAAAACCCAACATCAATAATCATTAAAGAAATGAAAATCAAAATCACAATGAGATACCATCCCATACCAGTCAGAATGGCTATCATTAAAAAGTAAAAAAAAGTAACAGATGCTGGCGAGGTTGTGGAGAAAAGGGAACACTTATACACTGCAGGTGGGAATGTAAATGAGTTCAGCCATTGTGTAAAGCAGTTTGGCAATTTCTAAAAGAACTTAAAGCAGAATTATCACTTGACCCAGCAATCTCATTCTGGGGGTATACACCGAAAGGAATATTAATAATTCTTCCATAAAGACACATGCATGCATATGTTCATTACAGCAATATTCACAATAGCAAAGACATGGAATCAACCTAAATGCCTATCAATGGTAGTCTGGGTAAATAAAATGTGGTACATATACACTATGGAATACTATGCAGCCATAAAAAAGAATGAGAGTATGTCCTTTGCAGCAGCATGGATGGAACTAGAGGCCATTATCCTCAGCAAACTAACACACGACCAGAAAACAAAATAATGCTTGTTTTCACTTATAAGTGGGACTAAACATCAAGTACATATGAACACAGAGAAAAGAATAACAGACACCGGGATCTCCTTGAGGGTGAAGATTAAGAGGAGGGTAAGGATCGCAAAACTACCTATTGGGTACTGTGCTTATTACCCAGGTAACAAAATAATCTGTATATCAAACCCCCGTGACACACAACACATAATTTACCTATATAGCAAAACTGTCCATGTACCCCTGAACCTAAAAGTTAAAAAAAAGATGAGAGGAGTACTGCCACATCTTGTGATTCTTTAAGAGATACGTGAACTTTAAAACTTTGTGTGTAATATACAATACTTCTATTTAAAAATATTTGCCAATCTCACATTAAAAAATAAGTTTTTGGCTTGTGAGGACTCAGGAGATAAGAGCTGTTCCCAAGAAAAGAGAGAATTCTACTACTATAGGAATTTATAGGAATGTGGCTCTTAAATTTTAGCATATACCACCATCACCCAGGGCATTTGGCTTGTGGGGACTCGGGAGATAAGAATTGTTCCCAAGAACAGAGAGAATTCTATTACTATAGGAATTTATAGGAATGTGGCTCTTCAATTTTAGCACATACCACCATCACCCAGAACTTGTTAAAATACAGATTCTTTGGGTCCTTTCCTTGACATTTGGATTCAGTAGGTATGGGATAGGGTCAGAATTTGCATTTCCAAGTTCCCAGGTGATTGTGATGCTGCTGTTCCAGGGGCCATACTTTGAGAATCACCGACCCACTTTGGTCATAATTTGAGAAACTCTACACATGGAGTTTTTTCATTTAAATAAAAGGAATAAATTATGAGCCACTATTAACTTTTTAAACAATTTTATTGATGTTAATGTATGTATCATAAAATTCACTCATTGTAAATACACAATTCAATAATTTTTGGTAAATATTTTATAGAGTTGTGTAACTATACAAAAATTCCATTTTAGAGCTAAAATTCAGAGCTACAATTTTTTTTTCCAAATCTGTTTGCAATCAATCTCTCCTCTGACCACCAGCCTCAGGCAACCTCTGATATAAATTTTTTTTCTGTATAAATGGGTCTGTTCTGCATTATTTTACATAAATATAACATACATGCAATCTTTCCATCCAGCTTCCTTCACTTACTATGATGCTTGTGAGGTTCTACCATGTTATAGCACATAGCAATATTTTGTTTCTTCTAACTGCAAATTAAATTTTACAGATAAATCGCATTTTGTTTGTCCGTTCACCAGTTTATGGGCTTATGAATTTTCCCAGCTTTTGGCTATAAAGAATAATGTTGATATGAATATTACATACAACTATTTCCATGAGCATAAATTTTCATTTTTGGGAGGTATATTTCTAGGCGTAGAATTAACTTCTTAAGAAACTTCCAAACTGCTAAAGTAATTGTTTCATTTTATCTACTGGAAACTAGTGGAGGTTCCAGGTATTGGACATACTCACCAACACTGGGTACTGTATGGTTTTTTGATTACAGCCTTCTCAGTGGGCATGTAGTGATATATCTTTGTAATTTTAATGTGCATTTCTTTAATTATTAATAATGTTGATCATATCTTCATTTTCTTATTAGCATTTATAAAAAATCTTTTGTGAAATGTCTGTTCAAGAAATTGGTCTACTTTTTAAATTGGATTGTTTGTCATTATTATTATTGGAGAGAGATATTTATATAATCTGGGTTCAAGTCCTTTATCAGATATATGATTTACAAATATTTTTCCACTCTGGCTTATCTTTCCGTTTTCTGAATGGTATCTTTTAAAGAACAAATAGTTTTAATTTTATCAGATTCCAATTTATCTTATTTTTTATTTATGGGTCTTTCAATATAATGTCTAAAGACACCCCGCCTAACCCAAAGTCACAAAAGATTTCCACATATTTTTTCTAGAAGTGTTATAGTTTTAGAACTTATTAGTATTATCGACTTTTTTTTTTTTTTTTTTTTTTTTTTTTTTTTTTTTTTTTTTTCTCTTTCATCATGGACACCTTTTAATTTTAAACATTTTGATGAAAATCTTTCCAAAATACATTGTTTAGTACCTTCTTAAACAGAGAAAATAGGACGAAATTTAATTTTTTTCTTGATGCCTTGGGATCATGACAGTGAACAAGATTTTGTTACTCTGCTGCAATGCAATAGGGCACATAAAGGGCACATAAAGGGCACAGATTTTCTGATTAAAAGTATTATCGACTTTTATCTTTTTTCCTATTTTTTTTTTTTTTTTTTTTTAATGCAGGAGGCAGCCTAACTGGATTTTGTCGGTTTTGTTATCTTATTAAAAAACTAGTCTTTGGTTTCATTCATTTTCTCTCTATTTTTCAACTTTATATTTCACTGATTTGTGTTCTAATGTTTATTATTTTCTTCCTTCTGCTTTAGATTTAGTTTGTTTTTCTTTTTATGATTTTTAGGGTATAAATTTAGGTTACTAACGCCTTTTTTTCTCTTCTACTATAGGAATTTACATCTATAAATGTTCCTCTAAACCCTGCTTTAGCTACCTTGCATAAAGTTTTGTATGTTAGAGTTAAATTTTCATTCAGGTAAAAATATGTTTTATTTTTCTTTGTGGTTTTTTTTGATGCTTGAGAGATTCAAAGTATATTTATTTAATTTTTATTCTTTGTTGTTTTCCCAGATTTTTTTCTTTTGTGAATTTTTAATAAAATTTTGTCATAGTCAGAGAAACATGTAGTATGATGTCAATCTTTTTATATTCATTGAGACTTGTTTTGTGAAACAGTAAATGGTTCCTAATAGAAAATGTTCCACAAGTGCTTGAACAGAATGTGCATTCTGCATTCATTTGGTAGAGTGTTTAATATAAGTCGAGAAATTCCAGCAATGGAATATTTGTCTTTTTTTAATCTGGGAAGGTCTCTCTTCAGAGATCTTCATTATTAAATGACACTATTGATGACCACACTATTATGTTCATCCAATTTCATCATCATTAGACCATAATATTGCTGAACATACTATTCCTATATGAGAGGATTTTTTTCTTTCAGCCCTTTGAATATGTTATTCCACTATCTTTTGGCCTTTGTTGTTTCTGATTAGATGTCAGGAATTTTTTTGTATTGTCCTTTACCTGTATGTAAAGAGTTATTTTTATCTTGCTGCCTTCAAACTTTGTGTGTTGTATGTAATACTTCCGTTTAAAAACGTTTGCCAAATGCACATTGAAACAATGTACTTGTACAAAAATAGAAATGTAGACCAATGGAACAGAATAGAGAGCCCAGAAGTAAGGCTGCACACCTTCAACCATTTGACCTTTAAAAAAATTGACAAAAACAAGCAATAAAGAAAGAACTCACTATTCAAAAAATGGTGCTGGAATAACTGGCTAGCCATTTTCACTGTCTCTTTGTCTTTCCACAGTTTGACAAAGCGTATCCTGGAGCAGTTCACTTGATATTTATCTTATTTGTGGTTGGTTGATTTTAGAGTGCTGTAGATTAATGTATTTCATCAAGTTTGAGAAACTTTCAAACATTATATTCTTTTTTCTGATACCACAGACCTGCTGTTGAGCCACTCTAGTGAATTTTTATATTTTTCCGTTATTGTACTTTTCATTTCCATAATTCCCAGTTGTTTAATTTAAAGTAATTGTTATATCTTTTTTGAAATTATCTCTTCAGTGAGTTATTATTTTCATGGATCCCTTTAATTCTTTGAACAACTTTTATTTTTAAAACACATTTATAATGACTGTTTTGATAACAATGTCTATGTCTTAACATCTGGGAAAATTCAGAAACTATTTATACTGACTGCTTTTCTTCCTCAGTATGACTCACACATTCTTATTTCTTTGCATATCTCATAATTTTCTGTTGAATATTGAACTTTTTATGTAACATAACAACTCTTGATTTTTACTTTCTCTTCTTAAGATGTATATTTTTTTTGGCTTGTTATTTATTTTGTAATTTTGCCTGGACTAAATCTGTGAAGTCTGCCTTTTCACTGTGTATGACCTCCTGCAGCGCAGACCTCTTCTACTTTTGTTTTTTCTTGTTCTTTATTTTTAAGCCTTGCATCCTAAGGGTGTGGTAGTGTGTTGCTGTTACACATAGCTTAGCATTCACCTAAAGGTTGGTCAGAGTTGCGCTTACCACCTTGGTTATTAAGTGTTTCATTTTTTGCTGATAGATATATATGTGGCCTAAATAGAACATTTACATTTTAGATTACATTTGAAGTTTTTCCAGGCTTTTACTTTACATAACGCTTTCTGACATCTTTGTTGCACATGCGTTGGCTTTAAAGGCCCAGGAGGTGTGAGTAGCTTGGGCCTGTTGTGTTCTCTGTTGCCCACACATATAAACTCCAGTCAACCTGAGATATATGGGGCATTTATCAAGCCATCTTTGACTGTCCAACCTCCCAAAAATGTCTGTCAAATCCTTGGCTAGTCCACTGATGCACTGAATGCACCATATAAATGTGCACACTCATACTAACAAAATTGCCAGCCTTCCTGTTCTCTTGCTACTGAGATGGCCACTTAAACTGGTGATACTCCAAATCAAATGAGCCCCTTCAGCAGTGGCAGCAAGCCCTGCCCTGTCCCGGTTGAACTACCATATTGACACAACTGGAAAGGGGGTAGATGGGAGCATGCCCAGGAAAAAATGCCATGGACTTATAACTGAAGTTCATGCATTTCATTCATAAACACTTAGTTGGTTTTATGCCTTTGGTTGAATTCTGGAGCAAAGAATTACTTGTTTTTGACAAGTTTGTCCAGCTTTACAGTGTTTGGGGAAAGAATTTGTCAACTTCTCGCTTTGTCATGCCTTCCATTGACTTTTGACTGCTTGATTTATACAAAATTATTTAAAAATAACAAAAGTTTAGATAGAGAAATATGTGGTATTCTTATACAGATAAAAGAACTGAGACAAGAAAGCACATGGAATTGGCCTAGTTTTTCACTAAAAGTTAATGAACAAGTTGAATGTAAACCCAACTTTTTGATTAACAGTCCTGTATTATCTATGGCCTGATATTTTCTGAGGCCAGAGGATTCAAAATTTTACTTCATAGTTCATAGCTGTTGGTTATAAAATAAAAGGTAAATATTAATAACAGGAAGCTGTGAACCAAGATTAAATGGATGTTAGATATATTTTTAAACTATGGTTTTAAGTAGATTTCCTTCCTAAATAATGACTTCTCTTTGAAAGCGTATTTAAAAGTGAAAACTTTTCTCGTCAGTCATAATTTATCTAAAAATCACTTTATTTTGACACCATCTCCTTTGAAGAAGGCATCATGGAAACCATCTCCGAAAGGAGACTACCATTTCCTCGTTCATGAAAGTTGTTTCAAAATGAAATGACTAAATTATTTCCAGTAGCTGGTATGAGCCATAGCCATGCATGCTCCCTCAGGTGCAGCCTTCTTAATTGGCTGAAAAATAGGTCAGTGCTCTATATTGAAGAACCGTTTCCTTCTTATAGTTCAGTCAACAGCCTACAATATATAGTCTTCCATACAGTAAGCTCAGGATCTCAGGATATTTGTGCTACAATTATACTCCAATCAAGGCCACACATAAAACATAAATGCTTTTATATTGTAACATAATCTGAATAATATCAATAAAATAGTCATATATTATCTTGTTTGGAAATTGTTATATAATACAAATGTGTACAATACAATGAATTCTATTATAAATATAATATTATCTGCAAACAATAATGAGGTATATGGAATCAAATTGCTGCTGAGTATGTTTCATGGGGAACATTGTGTGTTGTAGTAGAAAGAGCTTAGGTTTTAGAGTCAGACATATCAGTGTTTGAATCCTAACTCTATTATTTAATGCTATGTAATTTAATGTTATTTATTCTCTCTTTGCTAAACAGTAATCATCTTATTGATGGGTTACAGTGTTATGTTTCTGCAACGACTAAATGGTTATACTATATAGAGAACACCAGTCTGACCTATGGACCAGCGCTAATACTGCTCATTGCTGTGCATTTCCCAGCTCTGGATCGAGATACACAGGCATATCAAATCAGCTGATAATTTTGTATCTTCTCCAACTGATGTTTTAGAAATGTTTGTTTAACATATATTTAATGAATACTGAGAAACTGATTGTCTGTTTATATTTTATATTTATTGTGTTATATTCAGAATATAAGACACATTTCATATTCTAAAAAATTCTTAGATGATACACCAAGAGTTTAAATTTGAAAAAAAAATCTACTGCTCCTGGAAAAGAGTATTCATAAGGAACTGGTTTCAGCTTCTTTCTCTGGGATTAGGTAACTGCTACCATTCCTTGCTTCAGATCAATAGAGTGGTAGAAGAATACCTTTTCCTAGATACTTGCCAGGCTACTGAACTATCCCTTGTCTCTTGGGCTGTCTTCAAACCCTGCTTACACCTTGAGAAATAGTCTGTTCATTAAACTATTCTTTAAATAATCCTAATTTAGGCCAGGCGCAGTGGTTCATACATGTAATCCCAGGACTTTGGGAGGCCAAGGCAGGTGGAGCACCTGAGGCCAGGAGTTTGAAACCAGCCTGAACAATATGGCGAAACCCTGTCCCTACTAAACATAGAAAAGTTAGCTGGGCATGGTGGTACATGCTTGTAGTCCCAGCTATTTGGGAGGCTGAGGTGGTAGAATCTCTTGAACCTGGGAGGCAGAAGTTGCAGTGAGTGGAGATCGCACCACTGCACTCCAGCATGGATGACAGAGTGAAGACTCTGTCTCAAAAAAAAAAGAAGATTCTAATTTAAATGTTCCATCTCTTTCCTGATGAGACCATGAAAATACTAAAAAATTACTTTTAATTTTGTGAGATATGATGAAAGATGGTCATATATCATGTATAATGAATAAAAAGCCCCATCACTGAAATATATACACACTAAAATATTTGTAGGAAAAATGATCTAATTTCTGCAATATATATAAAAACGTGGGGTGGGAAGAATAAAATTGACACACTATTGATCATGATTGAAGCTGTGTGATGAGTACATGGTAGTCATCCTTTGTTTCTCTCCATTTTGTGGCATAATTGAAGGCTTCCATAATACAAAGTTGGGAATTTTTTTGAACTATTGGTACTTTCAACCCCTTTGATAAATTATTTTTAATTATGATCTCTGGTTTGGTAACCCTGCCATGAATACAAATGGAACAACCATTTCTAAGATAAGTAAGTCACTATTTTCTCCTTTATCCATTCTGTAGCCCTGATCTGAATAATGCTCTCCCCATTCCAGCTGAAAACTTCTTTGTGCATGATCCCAAACTTGATCTTCATTTGTTCCAGGGAAGCTGAAAGGTGCATGTGTGACCTTAGTTCCAGATTAAAAAGGAAATATTCTTAGTAGTTTGAGTTAGACTTTTCTGGAAACAAGAATGACTGTTCTGGAAATTATACTCTTTTGCTATATTTATACCATCTTAAAAAGAGTGTTATCAAGTTGTCTCCATTAAGCAGCAAGGAAAGAATCATTCTGCCCAACAAGGGATTCTCTCTTGTTAGACTAATGATTGGGTACATGTCCTTAGCAGGTCACTTAAGTAACTTGCTCTAATGACCTTTAAATTAGAGACATAACACTGTTGACAGTAGTCAAGATATGATGATCCAATTACTGACAATTAAATACTTGACAAGTAGTCAAGATATGATGCCAATCATATTGACAATAAAAAAAAACAGTAGACAAAGTAAAAGCTTTATTTGTGTAATAGAAAAATTTTGTTTTGGTCTTTTTTATTATTTATTTGGGTAACTAGAATTTCAAAATATTTTCCAGTACTTATTAATGCGTTGTCATCATTACATTGGACCCACAAAGTTAAATTGTGAAGTAAAGGAACAATATTTGAAGAAATATAGCATTGGAAATAGAAGATTTAAAATTTTTAAGTCAGTAAGGATTTAGTATGACATTTTACATATGCTGAAAAATATGTGCACATTCTTAAAAAGCTAAGCAAACTAATTTCTGTATTATATTTTATGTAACATTAGTTTTTCATATTCAATCACATGTAAATATTTTCCCAAAAGAGTATTTTCTTCACTTGTCTGTGGTTTAAATAATTTCAAGGAAAAAAATGAACATTCTGCTGGAATTCCATGTGATTCATTATATACTATCAAGGTCAATTCAATGTGTGCTCATCCATTTAAATCAGGTTTTTTAAAACCTCACTGCAATGGACAGTCTGAGCTGGATTCTTCGTTATTGTGGGGGGCTATACAGTATTGCACATTACAAGATGTTTGGCAACATCCCTGGTCTCTACTCATAAGATACCAGTAGCACTCCCACCCTCAAGTTGTGACAATAAAAAATGTCTCTGAACACTGCCAGAGATCACCCTGGGGGTGAAATCAACTCCACTGAGAATCTGTGTTTCAAAGCAATGAGTTCTGCATTACATCTGCCTAAATTTTAATTACTTTCCGAAAGATTACAGCTCAAATAATGGGAAGAGTCAAAAAATAAAAAGAAATAAAAGATTTTGAGAAAGGCATTGTGATAAGAGATAGCTTTTCCAATTAAAAACACTTTTAAGAGTAAATATTTTAAAAAATAATATGTGGTTAATGTAAAGATATGTAAGAGAGTGCCATAGTGAACTGATATTTAAAAACTCAAGTTGCTTGCAAAGTCGTAGACATGGTAGGATATCAAACGTGCATTTTCATCAAACTGATTTTGATCTGTGCATCTAATGCAGTTCCTAATAAAGAATGAATTCTAAACCTCCATACGTACAAACCAAAATTACACACATGCCACACACAGACACACACATTGATGTGAGTGTCTGTGTGAACTTAGCAGTTCACCTATTTCGGCCACCATTTTTTTTCCATCAAATCTTCATGTTAAATCTGGTTGTGTGAAGACCTAATTGGGTTTACACCTATATGCTTACAATTCCTACTAGTAATACGTTTAATTCATTTATTTAGCTTTCAGGAACCTCTATTTTATGCTAAATATCCTCAGCATTTATATTCAATGGTGGTGTAACGCTACTTTGAATTTACTGTCATATCTCAGCATTGATTTCTGGTTGCTTTCTTTCATTTCTGCAACTGCATAGTTAGTCCAGTTGGGTCACCAGGTCTTGCCTACTATTAAGTGTTATGCCTATAATTGAAAAGTCATTAAAGCAAGTTACTTAAATGATCTGCCAAGGACATGTATCCAATCATTTGTCCAATGAGAGATAATCTTTTATTGGACACAATTCATTGGTTAGCATTATCCACTGTATACAGAACAGAATTGGGAATTTATTTAGTAATTTGTTTAATAAACCTAGATAAATATTTGAAAACTTATATTGAGCTTTCCTCTGTTTTGTGGTCATTTTAGTAGCTCTATCAAAAGCTGTGGGTATTATTTTTCTCATTCACTGGTGAAAAAAGGAGAAAAATAGAATAAACATCCAAATTTCTGGCATATTAGAAATTCTGCAATTATTATACTGAAGCACACACCAAGAACATTAGAGTTAGAATGGATTTCAACTGAAAATATTCTCTAGATCCTTATGCATACTTGACCCTATATAAATCCTTTTGGAAGGTTCAAAAGAAGTATAGGATAAGATTATCCTGAAGAGCTATCATTTTTGTTGGGCTTAAGATCTATTTTCCCCTGTTAACATGAATACTTCCAAATTTTTTTTAATATTTATAAAATACAACACTGTAGAATGAAATTACATATTTTAGTAGGAAAATAGAATCATAGAAAAATGATTTCTAAAGCAGCAACTTTTATTTAACTCCCAGAGTAAAAAACTATCAATTCTTGCCATGCAACAACTCAATAAAAAAAAAAAAAATGCTAACTATGATCTTTTGTGGAGGTGCTGAGTTCTGGCACTAAAAACTTCTGCTATATGGAAGTAAGGTGGAAATTTTTAGTGTGTGAACCCTATACCATGTAATTTTAAATTGTTTGTTAGTATCCAAAAAAGCATCTTTGGGTAAAGTGAAATAAATACCTTAGAGAAAAATAACTTGCTGAAAAGTACAAGTTGATGAATTTCATAAAATTTCAACAGTCAGTGTAAGCTCTGGATTTTCTCTTTTTATACATATTTTGTATTCATTTGCTAAGTCAAAAATCTTAAAAGCCAGTCACCACAACCTCCCTTTAACAGGCCTTTCCACTGCACTGACAGCTGCTCTCACCTTTATAAAATAGCCCATTCTCTTATGGAGTTTTTGCCCTGATGCAGACTGCAGCAACCTTTCTATGACTGAGTCATAAATCCCTAAACACAGGGATGAAATCACCCACGATGCCTTACATATGGTGGTGTGAATGTCTACAATAATTGCTCTGTAATTACATGGTAATTATTGACCATTTAAGTACATTTAAGAACAGGGTGAGTACTATGTAATCAAAGACTAATTATCTGATTATTTCTGTCTTTTAAACTGTAGGCTTATAAGATATAAAAATTGCAAGTAACATGGTGATTAGTCATTGAACTACATAGTAACTTGCAGCATAATTATGAAGTAATCTGTAGAAAATGTATTTGTATTGTCGTACTCCTGAACAGTAATTGCAGAGTGGTTACATGGTAATACACATTCTATGAAGTGATAACAGAAAGAAAACTATCAAGACATTATGCTAATAGAGCATGAATATGTTAATCAAAATATTACATGATTCATTAGAGAAATATATGAATGGGATATATCTTTTGAAAGACAGGTATTTGGTACTTTAAATTAGAATTTCTATGGTTTGTCTATAAAATACAGAAGTGCCACCGTACTTTTTAATAGTTCTTATAAAATTCCCTTGCATATTTCTTTAAAAAATTGCTGTGATATGGCAAGTAACTTGGGCAGGGACAGATAAAAGGAAGGTCAAAAAAGATGGAGTTCAGAATTTGGTCTATTGCACTGAGATTCAGTGGCTAAACCCAATCAAGAGGGTAGTTTAACTTCATTAGCAATTACTGGGACCCAAGTTGGATTCATATACAAACCTTCAACGTTTTCTTCCTAAAATAACGAAGTAACATGAGAAGTATATGGATAAATATTTACAGTGATTCTGAAACACACTAAAAATATTTACCTAAAATATTTAAAAAGCTTCTACTTTAAATTAGAAAAGGAAATAATAAAGAAGTTTCCCCTAAAAATTCATTTGATGTAGGCTGAATTTAGAAATTTCCTGAAGAAATACAGAAATGATGGAGTTTTGAAGATAGGCAAGAAGAGAAGTGTTTGGAGAAACTATGGCTTAATATGTGTTTGTTATAAAAGTTGAAAATCAACTATTTTGTTGGGCAGTGATGCTAAAAATGAGTAATCTTTAATCTTTAAAGTCTATTTAAATAAATAACTACTTTTTTCTTGGTAATATGATTAAAAACATTAATATGAGCCCTGAAATAAAGATCACATTGATTCCATCATGAAGTAATTATAATAATATTTTGTACATAATAAAGGTATGGAACTCTAAAATAAAAAATGGATTCTACATGAAAAATATATCACTCTACATGAAAAATGTATTGGAGCAATAGTTATAAATCCCTTACCTAAGGAATACGAATTTGACCACATCTAAAGAAATGATAATGCTCTCAAAACTAAACTTGGTTACTTTCAAATTCTGATTATTTGACATAGTTTTAATATCATAATTTTTTAGTGATTTTCTATTTTCTCCAACAGGCCCATGAAACAAAATACACTTTTGAGTATTGTTGCATGGTTTATTTTGGATTGTCAATTTTCATTGTTTGCCTGGTATGTTCCTTCTCTTTGGAATTCTACATTATAATAAAGTATGAAATCCTCTCAAATATTCTCTTGTCCAATTAGTTACATGCAAATACTTAGTCAAGTGAAATGCTATAAGTAGTAACTTATAAAGTTGTTACTCTTTTGACCTGAGCAGCTACTCATAAAGTGAAATCAAAATGGACTGGAGTAGATTTATTTGATCAGGATCGATTAATTCATGTATCGTTACTGAAGTATTTCCTTTGATTGAGAGCTCATTGAAGGTCTCTGCTTTACATCAAAATGTCAATAATGCTTCTAAAATGGAAATGGCATTTTATTAAGGCTATGTTTTTTAAAGTAATAACTTAAAATTATTTACAATTGCTTTTCAAAAAATAAAATTTACAGTCCTAATTTGTTTTAAAAATTATATACACTGTTTTATGAAGCACACAAAAAGAGAAAATAATGAAAAACTATTATGTTCTGAGTTATGCCTTTGGTCATCCTGAGAAAAGGAGTTAGTAAGTAATTAACAAGGCTTGCCATTCTGTATATAAAATAACTCATCTCAAATTGCCTTCTCCCTTGATCCCTTTTCAGAAAAACCCCTGTATGGAAGTATGATTTACCTATAAATAGTTTTACATGCCTCCCTTGATTTCTTCTTAACTTATATAACCTTCAATTTAAAATTTATACCTCCTTTATAAAGAGGTGAGACTTGAAAATTGGATCACATATATTAAACATGAAACAATGTTTTAAATGAGTTTACCATACGATATTGGGATTTCCATGAAAATATAGATGAGATAAAGCTACCCATTATATCGAATTCCTGAGGAGATAGGTGCCATATACAAGATATAGCAAGGTAGTTCAAACTGACTTCTTGACAATCTCACAAAGAATAATTCATGTAACTTACAATTAGACTAAATCTTTCCTTTGTCTCTCATTTCTCCCACTAATTCGTTGTTCTTATATAGAATGTCATTTTCTATAAGACAAAGATGCTAGCAGAAAATGTCATGAATGAATACAAACTTTATTTCCCGGTTCATTTTCCTAGGCTATTTTCTTTACAAAATAACTTAAGAATATATACAATGTAATCAAATAACCTAAATTTAAACCAAAAAAAATCTATAAAATGTGAAATACAATAACTTTAGACCATTTAATATCATCGCCAAATATTGTCACAGACATGTTATAATTAGTTCTACATTTCTATATTAGAAAATACACATAAAGTGCAGCTTGTTTCTCCTAATATACTTATCTATTCCTTAAAAATCTGCTACATCAAAGGGAATGTTGACTTTTACCACATATAATCAATCTCTCAGTAGAGGCTATTTCATTGGATGCTATAACTAAAGCAATAAAGAAAAAGAGAAATAAACTGAAAGTATCTAAATTGAAAGAGAAGAAAAAAACAATGTTTTCTTTGAAGACAAAATGATCTTGTGTGTAGAATATTCCAATTTTAGAGCCCAACAAAAAAATTACTGGAATTTATAAATAAGTTTGGCAAGGGCACAAGATTCAAAATCAATACAGAAAAATTAACTATTTCTATATACTAGCAATTAATAATCATACAGTAAAGTCAAAAAATTATTCCATGTATGGTAGTTTCTAAGACTAAAATATTTAGAAATGCATTTAACCAAAGAATGGAAACTTGTATTATAAAAACTAAGAAACATTGCTGCGACTATTGAAGAAGGACTAAATGAAGTAAGAGACAGTTTATGTTCATAGATTGGAAAATAAATATGCCAACATAGTAATTGTGAAAAATAAATGTAATAAAATCCTTATCAAAATGACAGCAGATTTTTTTTTTTGAGAAATCAACAAGATGATTCTACGTGGAGAGAAAGAACCCAGAAGAGCCAAAATATTTTGAAAAGGAAGAAGAAAATTGGAAATTTACACTATCTGATTTAGAAACTTCCTACAGAAGTTATAGGAATCAGGATTGTGGTATTGGTATAAGAATAGGCATATAAATAAATGAAAAATCAAAGAAAAAATACTCAATATTTATGGTCAATAGGTTTTTGAGAAGGGCATCAGACAATTCAATAGAGGAAATAATAGAACTTTTATCGTGCTAGTGAGATAATTGGATATCAATATGCAAAAAAAATGAAGTTAGGCCTTCCCTTTAAACCATATACAAAAATTGCAATGAATCCTACATCCAAATAAATGGATTAACACTGTAGTACTTTTACAGTAAAATATAGGAGAAATTCTTCATGACCTTTGGGTTAGGCAAAATGTTCCTAGATATAACACCAAAAGAACAGCTCAGAAAAATAAATTAAACTTCGCAAGGAACAACAAGAAACCTAAAATGTCATGAGACCTACAAAAAAAAAAAAAAAAGACAAAATGGTAGATGGAAAACCAACCATATCAATAATTTCATAAATATGAATGGACTAACACATGAATCAAATGTCAGAGATTGTCAGCTATGATACAAAACAAGATCTAATTATACATACTGTCTACAAGAATCATGCTTTAGAACCAAATATATATTTGGATTAAGTGCAAAAGACTGGAAAACAGCTATACCACATAAATAGTAAAAATAAGAGAGCTGGAGTGGATTTATTAATATATGAGAAAATAAACTTTAAGTAAAAATAGTGTTAGAGATGCACAGTTATGTTTCATATTGATAAAACAGTGAATATATAAGAAATATATAATAATAATAAATGTATATACATATAGCAATAAATCACCAAAATGCATGAAGTGAAAAGTGACAAAATCGAAATGAAAAATAGATAATTTAACACATATGCAGATGTATAAATGCCATTCTCTTAATATTTGATAAGACAGTTAGAAAATCAGTAAAGACATGGAGTCCTAAACATTATCAAGCAAATACACTAGACTGACATAGAACACTCCACCTACCAACAGGAGCTACATGCTCTTTTAGAGTGTCCATAGAATATTGCCCAGGAAATAAAATACATTAGGCAATTAAAATTACAAGTGAAAGTCTTTCCCTGACAAAGTCAGTCTGTAAACTATTCTGCAAATGTGCAGACAGCATTGCAAGAATAAAAGGATCACAAAGAATAAGGGTTACATGACACTACTAAAGGAAACTAATAAAATTCCCATAACCAACTCTAAAGAAATGAAGGTCTACAAAGTACCTGTCAAAGAATTCAAACTAATTATCTTTAATAAACTCAGTGAACTAAAAGAGAACACAGATAGACAACTAAACAACTGACTATAAACAGAAAGTTCAGCAAATAAACATAAACCATAAAATATAGAAATCCTATAGCTGAAGAAGACAATAAGTCAACTAAAACTTTCAACAGACAGCCTCTATAGTAGACTCAATCAATAGTAGATTCAATCAGAACAAAGAATAGTAGATTCAATTAATCAGGTGAATGAATGAACTTGAAAACAGGTCATTTGAAATTCTCCAATCATAAAAGCAAAAAGAACAAGAATAAATAGACTGAATAAAGCTTATAAGACTTTTGAGATACCACCATGTGAAACAATATATGCATTATATAAGTTCCAAAATGAGAAGAGATAAGAAAAGGTAGAAAACTTATTTAAAAGTTATTATTTTTAAAAGTTATTATTTAAAAAAAATAGCTAAAAACTTTCTAATTCTGGGAATGGAAATGGACATCCAGATTCATGAAGCCACAAGTAACCGAAATAGTTTTAAACCTAAAGAAGTCTACAATGAGAAACATTATAATTAAATTGTGAAAAGGCAAAGACAAAGAGAGAATTTTGAAAGCAATAACTCATCACAAAAAAAGGCAACACCTATAAACTATCAGCAGATTTCTCAGCAGAAATGTTTCAGTCCAGGAGAGGGTGGAGTGATACATTCAAAGTACTGAAAGCAAAAAATTGTCAACCAAAAGTACTCGGCAAAACTGTCCTCAAAAATCAAAGATAGATAATTTCCCAGATAAACAATAACTAAGGGAAATCCTTATCACTAGACATATCCTGCAAGAAGTACTAAGGAAGTTCTTCAAGTTCAAATGAATACATGCTATTCAGCAACATGAAAGCATATGATAGTACAACTCTCACTTGTAAAGGTAAATATGTAGGCAAATATACAATGTTCTAATACTGAAATGTTATATAAATCATTTTAAATACTAGTAAAAAATTAAGACAAAATTATTACTTATAACTATCACCACGAATTTTGTTTAATAAATAAACAATAGAAAAATAATAAGTAAACTCTGATAACAATAACAAACTACATGTGGAGGAGAATAAAAGTATAGAAGGCTCATAAACAGTTAAAGAAAAGTTGTTATCAGCTAAAAGTAGACTGTTATAATTATAAGAGGTTAGTGCAGGCTTATGGTAACTATAAAATAAACAAAGGTAGTAGATATGCAAAAGACAAAGAGGAAAAAATCAAAGCATATCACTACAATAAAATTACCAAACCACAAAGAAAGCCAGGAGAAGAGGAGGGGAACAATATAACTACAAAACAGACAAAAAGCAATGGACAAAGTGGGAATAGTAAAATCTTAGCCAACAATATTCACTTTAAATGTAAATGAATTAAACGGTTTAATCAAAAGACATAGAGTGGATGAATGGACAAAAACAAACAAAAAACCAACTAGATGCTTTCTCCCAAAACACGACCCAACTAGATTCTCTCTATAAGAGACTCACCTTAGATTTGAAGACACACATAGGCTGAAAGTGAATCAATAGAAGAAAGATAATCTTGGAAATGGAAACCAAAAGAGTTGGGATGACTATACTTAGACAAAAATAGACAAAGTAAAAAAAAGAAAAAATACAAAAGACAAAAAGTAGAATACATTTTCTTTTAAAGCACACACAGAATATCCTCTGGGATAAAGCACATATTAGTCACAAAACAAATCTCAAAATTTAAGAAGACTGATTATTTCAAGCATGTTTCCTGACCATAAAGGAACAAATATAGAAATCAACTGCAGAAAGAAAACTGAAAAATCACAAATACATGTGAATAAAATAAACTCTTGAAAAGTCATTGGGTGAAAAAAAGAAATCAAAAAGGAAATTAGAGAATATCATGAGACAAAAATGAAAACAACATATCAAAGCTTATGGGATACAGCACAAGCAGTATGAAGAGGGAAGTTCATGGCAATAAACATCTCTTTTAAAAAGAATAGATGGCAAGGCACAGTGGCTTACACTTGTAATCCCAAAATTTTGGAAGGCCAAAGTAGAAGGATTGTTAAGAAAGCAGTTCAAGTTTAGCCTTGTCAACACAGTGAGAACTGTCTCAACAAAAAAAACAAAAAAATTAGCCAGGCATGGTCGTGTGAGTCTGCAGTTTCAGCTACTCAGGAGGCTGAGGCAGCAGGATTGCTTGAGCCTAGGAGTTCAAGGCAGTAGCAAGCTATGAATGTGCCACACAACTCTGGCCTGGGTGACAGAGTAAGGCCCTGTCTCTTAAAAAAAAAAAAAAAAAAAAAAAAAAGGAAAGAAACGAAGAAAGAAAGAAAAAAAGAAAAATTAAAAAGAAGAAATATCTCAAATCAACAACCTAACTTTATACCTCAAGTAACTACAAAAAGAACACGCGAAAGCCATAGTTAGCAGAAGAAAGAAAATACTAAAGATTAGAATAGAAAAAAATGAAATAAAGAATAGAAAATGATCAACAAAACTAAGAGCTGCTTTTTATTTATTTTTTTAAATTCATTTGGAGACGGAGTCTTGCTCTGTCACCCAGGTTGGAGTGCAATGGTGTGATCTCAGCTTACTGCAACCTCCGCCTCGCATGTTCAAGCAATTCTCCTGCCTCAGCCTCCTGAGTAACTGGGATTACAGGCACCTGCCACCACGCCCAGCTAATTTTAGTATTTTTAGTAGAGATGGAGTTTTACCATGTTGGCAGGATGGTCTCGAACTCTTGCCCTCGTGATCCACCCACCTCGGCCTCCCATCGTACTGGGATTATAGGCATGAGCCACTGCACCTGGCCTGTTTTTTTTAAGATAAACAAAATAGATGAATTCTTATCGATAGACATACTAAGAAAAAAAGAGAGAAGACCCAAATAATGAAACAGGAGTCAATACAACCAATGTCACAGAAATAAAAATAACAAAAAGGACTGTTATAAACAATTATATGCTAACAAATTGGACAATCAAGAAATGAATAAATCCATAGGAATATACAATCTACTAAGACAGAAAGAAGAAATAGAAACACTTTAAAGATCAGTAATGAATAAAGAGTTCCAATTAGCAATAAAAACCTATCAATAAAGAAAATCTCAGGACCAGATGGCTTCACAGGTGAATTTTACCAAACATTTAAAAAAGAATTAATATCAATCCTTTTAAAAGTCTTCCAAAAATATAGAAGGGATAAGGAATACTTCCAAACTCATTATATGAGGTCAGCATCACCTTGATAACAAAGTAATGACACTACAAGAAAAGAAAACCATATCCCTGATGAATATGAATGCAATATCCCTAGTTAACCTGGATGCAAAAATCCTCAATAAAATATTTAGCAAATCAAGTTCAACAGCATATTAAAACAATTTTGCACCATGACCAAGTGATATTTATCCCTGGGATGCAAGGACAATTTAACACATGCAAATCAATTAATGGGATACATGACATTAGCAAACAACAGAAGGAGAATAACCACACAATAATCTCAAAAGATGTTGGAAAAGCATTTGATAAAATTCAACACTCTCTCATGCTAAACCACTCAACAAATTAGGTATATATTAAGTATAGAAGGAAGCTGTCTCAACACAATAATAGTCACATATGAATATCCTACAACTAAAATCATACTCAACAGAGAAATGCTGAAAGCTTTTCCTCTAAGATGTGAAAGAAGACAAGGATGCTCATTCTCACCACTTCTATTCAGCATAGTCCTGGAAGTGCCAGCAAGAGCAATTAAGAAAGGAAAAGAAACAACAAGGCATCCAAATTAGATAAGAAGAAATAAAATAATCTCTGTTTGCTGGTGGCATTATATTCTATCAAGAAAACTGTAAAAACCGCAAAACTGAGGGAATTAAAAATCAAAATGAATAAAGTTACAAGATAGGTAGTAAACACAGAAAAAGCAGTTGCATTTCTATCCACGAACTATGAACTATCCCAAAATGAAATTAGAAACACAGTCCCATTTACAGTATCACCAAAAAGAAAAATACACCCAAGAATAAATATAACCAAGAAGGTGAAAGACTAGTAAGTTGAAAAATGTAAAACCCTTATAAAAGAAATAAATCAAGACACAAACAAATGGATAGTGATCCTTGAATATGGATTGGAAAATTTAATATTGTTAAAATATTCATTCTAGCTAAAATTGATCTATATATTCAGTGCAATCCCTATCAAAATATCAAAGATATTTTTATACAGAAATAGAAAAATAATTCTAAGATTCATACAGAACCACAAAAGACCACAAATAGCCAGAGCAATTTTGAACAAAGCTGAAGGAATCACACTTCCTACAGTAATCACGATAGTCTAGTACTGACATAAAGACAGATCTATAGAGCAATGGAACACAATAGAGAGCCCAGAAGTGAATCCACAAATATACAGTCAACTGATATTTGATGAAGATGCCAAGAATACACAACAGAGTAAAGAGAGTATCTTCAATACATGGTGTTTGTAAAATTAGATATCCCCCTCCAAAAGAATGAAATCAGACACTTATCCCATAGACAAAAATTAACTCAAAATGGATTAAAGACTTAAATGCACAATTTGAAACAACAACAAAAACAAAACAAAACTTTCAGAAGAAAACATAGGTAAAAACCTTGTTAACATTGATCTTGACAATGATTACTTTGATGTGGCACCAAAAGCACAGGCAACAAAAACAAAAATAAATACATGGGACTGGGCTGGGCGTGGTGGCTCACGCCTGTAATCCCAGCACTTTGGGAGGCCGAGGCAGGTGGATCACCTGAGGTTGGAAGTTTGAGATGAGGCTGACCAACATGGAGAAACCCCGTCTCTACTAATAATACAAAATTAGCCAGGCGTGGTGACACATGCCTGTAATCCCAGCTACTCAGGAGGCTGAGGCAGGAGAATCCCTTGAACCTAGAAGGTGGAGTTTGTGGTGAGCTGAGATCATGCTTTTGCACTCCAGTCTGGGCAACAAGAGCAAACCTTTGTCTCACAAAAACAAAAACAAAAAAAAAATCGGGACTACATCAAACCAAAAAGCTTCTGCACAACAAAGAAACAAGCAACAAAATGAAATGGTACTCTACGGAGTGGGAGAAAACATTTGCAAACCATGTATTTGAAAAGTGGTTAATTTCCAAAATATATAAGGAACTCCTACACCTCAATAGCAAAACAAAACCAAACAAACAAACAAGAAACAACAAAATAACCCAGTTACAAAATGGAGAAAGGACTTGAACAGACATTTTTCCAAAAAAGATACAATGATGCTCAACAGTTGTATAAAAAGATGCTCAATATTGCTAACCCTCAAGGAAATGCAAATCAAAGCCACAATGAGATATCGCCTTATTCCTGTCAGGATGGCTATCATCAAAAAACATAAGATAATAACTATTGGTAATGTTATGGAGAAACTGGAATGCTTCTATACTTTTGGTAAGAATGAAAATGTTGCAGCCACTATGATAAAATAGTATAGAGATTCCTCAAAAAAAATTGAACTACCATATGTTCTAGTGATCCCACTTTTGAATATGTATCTGAAATAATGGAAATCAGAATGTCAAAGACATATCTTAACACCATGTTTATTGCAGCATTATTCACAATAGCCAAGACATGAAAACAACCCAAATCTTCATCAGCAGATGAATGGATAAAGAAAATTTGGCATTTTATGCATTGGAATGTTATTCACCCTTTAAAAAGATGGAAATCCTAGCATTTGTGACAACACGGATGGACCTGGACATTATACTAAGTGAAATAACCCAGTCACAGAAGGACAAACACTGCATGATTCCTCTTACATGATGCATCTGAAACAGTCTCATGTATAGAAATAGATAGTAAAATGGTAGTTACCAAGCAATGGTGGAGGTGGGATATGGGGAGTTGTTGCTTAGTGAGTGTAAAGTTAGTTATACAAAATGAGTAATCCATTTTGTAACTGGACCAATTAGAAAATTGAGCACTATGGTGCTCATAGTTAATAATAAATTACTCACACTTAAAAATTGATCAGAGTAGATATCCTGTTAATTGTTCTTACTCCAAAACAAAAACAAAGCAAAGGGACACAAGGGAACTTTTGGATGTAATGTATATGTTTGTTACCTTGATTATGGTGATAGTAGTGAGAAGGTATACATATGTCTAAAGTCACCAAATTTCATTAATTATGTGTGGTTTCATTTCTTTGTATAACAATTATTCCTCAAAGCTGGGGAAAAATAATGAACTAAATTCCACACTGTCATGTTTTCCTTGCACTAATACATGAAATAAGATACATGAAGTATTGTAAAGATGAATAAAGCTTAATCAATATGGCAAAAATAAAATAGCATTCATAAAAGTGATTGTATAACTTTATAAATTTACTAAAAAAATCATTAAACTTCACCCCTAGAATGGGTTAATCATGTGGTATGCAAATTATATTTCCTAACCCTGTTTTAATGCTGAAACATGAAAGTTAAGCAAGGGTTTTTAAAAATCTCATTTGTAATTTCAAATCTTACATAATACACAGTCTTCTTGATAGCCACGTTAACTCAGTAATGAAAAGCACAGTCCTAGAATTGCTACTCAGTTCCTCAGACAGCACACTATAAAGGTTTACACTTAGTATATGACCTTTGCTCACCTTCACATTGTTGATTTGCTTTAATTCTTAATCAAAATCCAGAGGTGTGTATTTTATCACAAACTAAATATTCATAGTATGTGGACTGACTTCCAGGGGGTAACCACTTCAGGGTATACTACTCAGGTTTTTATTACTGATCACAATATACCTTTTTTATTCTCTATAATAATTTGAAAAATAATTTTAATTAATCTTCTGTAGCATGAATTTTCATGTGATATGCAGAAAAACATCATTGAGCATGTTTTTCTCATTTATATACTACAGATTTGTGGACTTACCACATCATTTACTTATTATTTCACTTAAGTAAAATATTTATTAACATGCACAGACCCTGTACTTAGTCTTCCAAGGAAGAAGCCAATGATATTATGCCAGAATCAATAATATCATTTAATAAAGGAACATTCCCATACATCATTTTGGGAGGTATAATATTTGTTATTAACTTTGCAATTGTTGCTATAATACTATCAGCAAACATGTGACATATTTACTATAAAGATGCAATTTTAATGATGCCTTGGAAGCGCTGGTCTTTTCCTTGCCTTTGGCAAAAATAATAATAATTTATATTGTAAACATTGTATTATGTATGTTCTGACATAACTCAATTGGTTTACCAGAGAGGTTATTGTGCTTTGTTTGAAAATTAAACAAAAGTTCATGGCCCAAATTGGCAGGGATGTCTAACCTAAAAAGCTCTGGGGTAAGTTAAAAAAATCATCAATCCAATTAAATCTCATTTTAAAAGACTTTTATCTTCATAATTCCTATCATACTTTTCTGTTTTGACTGCTTGTGCAAAGTCATCACAGTTGCTAATTTGTTTATCTGAGAATATACAGATTTACCTTCTACACTGGTAATATAGTTTAGTTTACTATGTGAGTTACAAATTTATGAGTGGTTTTATTTTATCATTACTTTCCTATTGCGGTGATTTATTTCAAGCTTTTGTTTCATTTTCTACAAATTGTGGAAAGAACTCAACGTAATAGTAACAATGCCAACTACATATTTAAAACACATAAGCAGTAACAGGCAAATGATATGAACATATTGGCTGAGGGGAAATGTAGCCTGTTAGCTGAACATGTTCTGAGACAAACTGATCAACACTGTCTTCTTTTTAGCCTTCATAGAACCTTTCAAATTCAATGATTTATAGTATGGTAGAATATCTATGAAAATGGTAATCTTCCTTTTCAAATTTATGCAATGAATATGAACGCAACTACTTCATTGTGGCTGCATCTGAAGCCACCAGACTCCTTCTTGATATTTTTGATAGACCACAATGATCCACTAGTAGCAGGTAGCTGTAGCTGACACCTTGAGAAACACTGCATTAAGAATATCGTTGGTCTCCTTTTTTTTTTCTAGACAAGTGATGCCATGTCCAAAGATCTGTGGGATTCCTTCACTAGTGGGAGCAGAGAATAGCCCAAGCAAATGGCAGCTGTAGTATTATGGTTATACTAATGATGCTACACTAATAAAAATGAAAATAAACATCATTTACAAACATTAGGTCAGCTATCAATATCACTTCACTTGTGAGCACACTGAAGTGCTTCTAAACTGCATGAAAATATTTGGCAATGCCAAAGAACCAAAAAGAAAAAGTGGTTTTGTAGTCCATACAGCCTGCTCTCACATAACACAGCAAATGGAACAGGAATGAACTGAGCCTATTGAGAATAAATAAGTCATAAACAGATAAAATATTACTGAAATGCCACCACAAATACATGTATAGGACAGCACATCTAAAAGTTAATTTCTCTGTTTATATTAGGTCACATACATAGATCATATTTAGAAACAATAGACTGATAGTTATTTTTAGAGAACCACATAGAAGCAACCTAATCCAAAACCTTCCCAAAGCATATTGTGACTAATTCACTATGTCCTAGACTATGTCGTTGTACATTCTATAGGCTTTTCTGAGCAATCACATCCACATCAATCTACTCCTTAATTTTTATTGCTGAAACCTTTTCTTCCATGTTCCAGACCTGCATTCTCAATTTGGCATCAGTAAGTCAGACAATGTTGTAATGTAATAATATTTTAATAGAGATTTCAATTTCAATGCCAAATTCATTACCAGATGTTATCAATAGTCTCTTTTGTTCTTAACACATTTAGATTTCTAGTATTTCCACCCAAATTATCCTATCCAATTTCCTTACATATCATCTCATAGCATTGTGACTGTGCTAGCCTCCACACTTGTTATTGGCCTCCCTGCCTTCATTTTTGTCAAATGTAAATAGATTTTTTTGTCTGCAGTCAGAGCACTCTTCTTAAAACACCATACCTTTTAAGTGATCAATTGCTTTTACAAAATTCTACATTGGTTCCTCATGGGCCATTCTTAACCTCCACACTCTTTTTAAATAAATTAATATATATATTTATTATCACTATTATTATTATTTGTAGAAACAGAGTCTTGCTAAGTTGCCCAGGCTGGTCTCAAACTCTTGGCCTCAAGTGATCACACCATCCTGTCTCATCTTTCCAAAGTGCTGGTGCAAGCCAGGTGCTCCCTGCTGCTTTTTCCTAACTTTTAGGATCATCTCCTTCTCCTCTACATCTACTTATCCTCTGTTAAGCCACAACAGTCACCTTCCCTAAACATGATTTGTACTACCCGTATTGTCTACTTCAAAGCTTTACTCACAACATTCTTCTTGTCCAGAAAACTCTCACACACCATATTTTCCTATTTAATCCCTACACTCCCTTGCATGATCCTAGAAAAGAAGATTTTCTATATAATTTCACTAGTTTTGCATTTCACTGCTTTGCCTGATCACCTGAACCATCCTGTAGCTGCCACTCCCCAGCAGAGGCAAAAGATTCAGATATTCAAACATAAGTATAATATTTCTGCTTTCCAGGGGTCCAAGCACAGAATTCAAGGGTCTCTGATGCTAAGGGTTTCAAGTGGGAATATCTCCCTGAGATTTTAACCATGTGTCTCCTGTCCCGGCAGATTGCCACTCACTTACCAATTGCATCCAGAGGACTTTTGGAGATTTTATCTGTTGTTACTTAAATAAAATGCCCTATCTCTAAAGCCACACTGCTCTCAAATCTGTGTTTACAGAGATCCCAGCTAACTTTGCTGTTATGATTTTGAAAAACGGAGATGGATTCATTTGGGCCAATTAAGGATTTTAAGATAAAGATATGGGTATGTCAGTGTGTGAGCTAGTGTTACACTCTGGGTTGTAACATATTACTTGTCCATGTCATTTTTCATTCTATCTCAACACTATTAGAAATTGAAATAATGTATACACAATGATGAGCAAGTGTCCATTTTATTAATACTACAGTATATGAAAAGGATATGTTTGTCAAGAAAGACCATAGCCAGGCATAGTGGCTCACACCTGTAATCCCAGCACTTTTGGAGGTGAGAGGATGGCTTGAGGCCAGGAGTTTAAGACCAGCCTGGGCAACATGGCAAGACCCCATCTCTACAAAAAATAGAAAAATTAGCCAGGCATGGTGGCATGCGCCTATGGTCCCAGCTACTCAGGAGGCTAAGGTGGGAGGATCACCTGAGCTTAGGGAGGTCGAGGCTGTGGTAAGCCATAATTGCACCACTGCACTCCAGCCTGGACGACAGAGTGACACCCCATCTCAAAAAAAAAAAAAAAAGAAAGAAAGACCTAAATATAATAGAGTTAGAAGTTCTATCCGAAAGGATGAAAATAAAACACTGTTTGCATTTTGATATTGCCCTCTCAATACCAGCTGCACGAACTTGAGACAATTGATCTCCCTGAACTTCACTTTTCTCTTCAGTGGAATGAGACAATAATAGTAACTTGCTCACAGTGGTGTGCAGATAATTAAATTAAAAACTATTTGTAAAGAATGTAGCACAATGTTACTCTCACACGTAGAAAATCAATAAATAATAGCCAGAAATTTTGTTATGGCTGCAAATTTAAAAATCAAGACATTGCTAGCTCAGAAGGTACTGATTGGTTATAATTCTTACAGAGAAAGCTCCAAAAATCTTTTCCAGATACCTGCATACACCACAGGGATTTCAAAAGGAGCAGAATGATAATACAATATAGCAAGGTACAGGTAGAGTATTTTGAAAATGAAGTATATAATGTGCATTTAAGAATAAATTTGTGATAACACATGAATAGGTGCACTAAAATTTCATTTCCATGTCTTATTAAATAAATTGTATTGCTATTAGTATATGATTTTTATTTCCCTAGAATTAAGTGATTATTTCTGAGAATCCAAATCAGGAGATAACCGAAAATATTCCTTGAGTTATAGATATAAGACAATCATTTTATATGTAAAAATCACATATATTTAGAAAACCTCAGCAGAACATCAGAATAAAGCTGTTGTCATTGTTCTGTTTATAAGATAATGGAAGAAAAATGTTCTCACTTTTGTAGGCCTTTAAAAATGAAGTAGATGCAGTTATTGGAAATATGAACTGACTAAGCCATCTAATAAGAATTACACAGTGTAAATTTCTCTGACATTTTGTTTGCAGATCCTTAGTAGAACAGTAGTGGTTTGTATTAGCCTTGAAGACGTTTTAATCAAAGGACACACTGCTTGTAGAACAAAGTGAATAAATGTAAAATACAGTTTCATTCAAATAATGAAAAACCTGTGCTATAGAAATTTAAATCTCATTTAACTTAAATTACATATTAAGCTACATATTTGTAAATTCATTCATTTTTGTATATAAAAATGTCAATGACATCTCCTTTTATTCTCACAGGGTCTCTAACATTGCTGACACACAAGTCAAACTTCAGTGTCTAATGGAAAACAATTTAGGTTATTATTTTTCAAAGAAAAAATTCTAAATTATATTAGTCACATTTATAATTACATGGATAGTCAAAAACATTGGAGTCTGGAAAATAGTAATGATAATAAAATCTTGACATGTTGTTTTTTGACAGGAAAATGCTTCCAGGACAGGGTGTTAAATTCTTTAGGAGTATTTTTTTCTCTTTTATAGAAATTCATCTTTTGCTTTCCAGGCCCATCACACTGTGTTTTTCCCCGTAAGTCAGTTCTTCCTCTATCTCTGCTTTCTAGGCTTTCTCCCAAATGTCAATTTTCCCCTTTATTCACTCCCACTTGTATTTTTACTGTCAGATGCTTCTTCATGTTGATGCCAAAATGTTTTTTTTTTTAAAAACCAGATTTTAAACTGTCCCATTTTCTTTATACTTGCTACTATATCCTCTTTTCTATCACTGTCTTCAGCCTCCCTCTTTATGTTTTATCTCTTTGTCAATTTTTTTCTAAAATTTTGTTTTATTTTTCTACTCATTTCTATGCATCTATGCTGTGATAACGATTAAGCCACACTAAAAAAAAATTAGGCTAATAACATGATACACAGTACATTTTTTCAGTTGAAAAAGATGACTTGGGGGAAAAATGATTAAAGGTCAGAGACTCACACTGAAGTCTATATGATGAAAGTAACCTCAAATAAAATTAACTATGAGTATTAGACCACGTTCCTGACTGAAATCAAACAGGTAAGAATCCAATGAAGTTTGTGAAATATATTGCCAAAAGCATGGACGAAAAGAGATTGGGACTCTTTCAGACTTGCAATAAGCCATGGAGCCTCAACAGTCTGTGAGCAGAAAGCATACTGAGACAACATCTCTCAAAAATGACATGTATTACGAGATGTCTACATCAGATGTGGCCAAAGAGGATAATAAAACAGACTAGAGCAAAGGAACTATGAAGAACAAGGGACAATGGAGCCCAGATTAAAGGCTTAATCAGCTTCCGCCACAAATCTCACACTTGGAATCCTCACAATAGCTGCTCAGCAGGATTTAAGAATTGCTACACTGGGATCTGCTGGGCAATGCCCATTCTTCCCTTTCTGGGAACGTTTATTTTTGTTAACTTGTTCCTGATCTGACATCATATACCGGGTGAGAAAGAGGGCAGGAAACTTGTTATTTTTGATTCTAGGTCTCTACCTCTAGAAAGGCCATATGAAGAACTAAAGTAGACCACTTTTATCACCTCTTGAAGAAGAGATAATTATGATTAGGCCAGAGCATCTGGACTTTGACCAGTCTGCACAGAATTCACAGGGACTTTAAAGTTAACAATCTTGATAAGGGAATGAGTGTATTGGCTGTTGTGTAGAGATTAAACTGAATGTTTTCTAAGCAAAGGAGCTGACTGATAATCATTAGACATGTTCTCCAATCTCCAATAATCTGGTTTTTCTTCTAATGATTTGTCAAATCTTTTCAGTTACATTGCAAACATCTTTGGAGGAAATATTATTTATTATGATACTTATGTGATTCACATCACCCAGGAAAATTCCTTACATAAATATGGAACCCAACCAATCCCAATTTAATTTCATTTGAATTTCTTTTTTAATTTTTTTTTTCTCAAATGATTGCCCAAGTTTTTGAGTAACTTCTAGTGAAGAACTTCTTGACTTTGCCTGTCAAGCAACACAGAACTCTCTTTACTATGCAGAACATATTCCCTGTGGCTCAAGTAGAAATATCCTCATCAACATTACCTCTCCTCTGCTTTCGCATGACTGTAACTCAGGCCATTTCTGAAACAACTGAGACTTGAGTACATGCAGGGCTGGCTTCATGGGCATGGAACTGGTGCAGTGCAGGTCTTAGCCTTCAGCAGGGCCTCCTCACAATTTAATGCTCAACTACTGCATTTTAAACATACCCCTAGGGTTTTCTGGTGGAACTGGAAGGTAAGATTGTGTCTTTCCACTACGGATCTGGAATTTCAGGCAACAAATTTCCACTAGGTCGGGAGCATCTGAGGCAAGCAGATCCAAAAGTGGAAAGAGAAATTGAATCCAGACCATACTGTTGGGACCCAGCTAGAAAAGAATGGACTCAACTGATCTGAAAGATGCAACAAGTGATATGGCATTAATAATGTTGTTAAGTTTCTAAATCCAGCCTGATGCCAGAAATACTCCTGGACCAGTGAAATGAGTGAATATAGTCTCATTTCAGTTTAAAGTTACATAAGTGGGATTCTGGCCATTTGAATCCCAAGCAATCCTGATCAATACACGTTTTCTTTCTGTACTTAGTCTAATGTTTTTCCCAACTTTCCAAAACTATTCTTGAATATGCCTAAAACCACCACACTTTGCGCAAAATAGGCTCTTTCTTAGTTAACTCATATTAAAAGGAATCATTAAGCTTGCCATAAATTCACTGCTCAATACAGAATGAGCAATATGAAATTAAAATTGTTCATATGTGTTTTAAAGGTCAAAATCCTTTTCTCTATTTCTTTTGAGTTTTTTTATACTTAATGTTATAAGTATACAACATGGCCTTTCTAGAGGTGCTATGCCTCTGCTTTTGGCCCAATATTGATTACATACACCTCCACATCCTCAAAGAAGCCAAAATAAACCGCTACATCCTGTGCCAGTGATAACTAATCTAATCATAAGAAATCAGCTTTATTTTCAAATTTTTAATTTCTGTACATACCACATAAAGGATATAGTTACTTCTGTCCTTCAGATAGTAATGGTAAATGGAATAAAATGAAAATGTATGACAATTATATTATGATAATATGACTAAAGTATTAAGATGAATTGTTAATCATTACTTAGCAAATTACAACTTTCATATGGAGAAAATAATACCTTACATATATAATGAATAATATTACACTTTGGCTAATATGGTTTTGTAAGTTAATTATAGACTACACAGCTGATTTCGTTTCATTTACCTAAGGAGCTGTTCTGACCCTGTTGCAGATTAATTACATCTTCAGGAATACACTCTCATTTATCATTGTCACTTGGAGCATTATATCTCTTAGCAAGAGTGTAGAACTTTTTTTTTAATGTTAAAAAAATTCCTTAGCTGTGATACATTTTGCAAATTTAGTCATTAAAAACACATGACAGCTAAAAGCAGGTAAGATTAAATTAGCTATGGAACATTAAGAAAGTTCATGTCCTAGAAATTAAATGACTGTAAGAAAATAAAAATTCTGTTAAAATCATTCATGTCAGACAGAGGCTTCATCTACATCCTGGAGCATTTTTTAGAAGATCCCTTGCTTTGAAATATGTGTATGAAAAATGTTTGTCACATTATAAATTCCTCAGCACACATTACACAGCTTTTTACTATTCCCATTTTCTATAATTGTTAGAAGTATTTAAAAGAATAACAGGGTTACCTTTATCTATACCTAGAAAGTATTATTTAAATTATGATGGGAAATTTATACCACTTTCTTTTACCTAATGATGGCCATGTTCCTAATTGTGAACATGAGAAAGAGCTAAAGAAGTCTGTCTGTAGCTTTGAATACTGTAGAGTATTTATTTACATGTGAGTGATCATTTAACATCTGTTTGAGAACTATGTGTCAATGTATGTGCAGAGTAGGCACACTTGAATAACTTACATTCCTTCACCTGGAGGAGCTCAGATTATAGGGGAAAATAGACCAACAGGTGCAACTGAGAAACAATGTGTAAAATGTGATTAAGGTTACATAAAGATATGCAACAATTAATACGGAGTGCCCCAAATGAGTGGCAAGCCCAGTTTGGTAGGTCAGAAAAGGCTTTTGGAGGGAAGAGAGGCTTCCACTAATTATTCAAAAATGGACAGGAGCTAGCCTTGTAACTCCTGAATGAGGAAAAGGTGGACGTAAAGAGGAAATTGGAGGAAGGGGATGGGAATGGTCAGTTTCATCCAAACAGAATTGATGATAGGAGCAAAGGAATAGAGTAAAGTAAAAGTATCTTGGAAACTACAGGCAGTTTCTGGAGATGAGATTGGAGATTGAGGCAGGCCCAGAACATGATAGGAAGCTTGGAATTCATCTGTATGCAACAGCAGGGCCACTGGAGCCATGACTAGCTATGGGGAGCATGGGTTTGGAAATCAAGACTGGAAGCAGAGAGAGCAATGAGGAGGCACAGTGATTGCAATGGTAAGAGGTAATAAGAGTCCCAGATACCCAGGGGAGTATACAAATAAAAACAGAAAAGATTTAGAGAAGATTGAATGATAAAATGACAGGATTTCTTGGTCAGTAGTGGGGATTTGTGAAATGCTAAGATGAGCTCTAGATGAGTGATTAGGGCATGCTGTCTTCTGCACAGATGGTGGTTGAAATCAATGAGGAGGAGTGAAATAACCCAGGGCAATGCAGAGAGGAAAGAGTAGAACAGAAAAACAATCCTGGTGATCATCAGCAATTAAAGGACAAGTAAAGTTAGAAAATCTCTTGAAAGTGGCATAAAACAAGCAAGGTGGTCAGAGAATTTTAAGACTTGAGAGAGTGTAAGGTCACGGATGCCCAAGGAAGTAAGAAAAACATTTCAAAAAACAGAAAGTGAGTCAAGTGCTGCAAAACACTCAGAAAGATGGTACTATTGAACTGGTTAATGTGACGTCAAGGGTGACCATAGACAAAGAAGTTTTAGGCATGTGATAGGGATATAAGTCTGAGAAACCAGTTTGCACTGGTTCCACAGATGGTGAAGTGGTAACATAAAAGAAGTTGTTTTACCCCCAGAATTACCTAGGAATAAATTTTTTTAAAAAAATGGATGTATATTTTCTGTTTTCCTCTTTCACCAAATAACCTATATAGTTATTTTAAATATTCTATTTAATACTTTGTATTTTTTAGAATACTTTATATTAAATACTACATTTACTATTCTTCAGAAATCAGAAATTCTGGTTCAGTATTCAAAACCCATTTTAAACTTTGTTGAGCGATAAAGAAAATGCAGGGAACAATAACACTGAAAATTATATTTAAGTCTGAACATTTAAAAACACAGAAAAGTTGTCCGGTGAAAGGAAAGACGATTAAAATCTCTAGCTGGCTGGGCATGGTGGCTCACGCCTATAATCCCAGAACTTTGGGAGGCCGAGGTGGGTGGTCACAAGGTCAAGAGATCGAGACTATCCTGGCCAACATAGTGAAACCCCGTCTTTACTAAAAAATATAAAAATCAGCTGGGCGTGGTGGCATGCACCTGTAGTCCCAGCTGGTCGGGAGGCTGAGGGAGGAGAATCACTTGAACCCTGGGAGGTGGAGGTTGCAGTGAGCCAAGATGGCGCCACTGCACTCAAGCCTGCTGACAGAGCTAGACTCCGTCTAAAAAAAAAAAACAAAAACAAAAAAAACAACTCTAGCCACTAGTTGCTTAATGAACAAGCAATTTTTGAAAATTTATTAATAAAACTAAAACAGCAATTTTGTTTTATTCTGTCATTTAAAATTCTAGTTTGGGGTTTTAAGTATTGCAGATAACAAATTAAAGTATTCATTATTGGTTATTATATTATGGATCTGTTTTGAAAAAAATCCTATTATATTCAATTTGCTGCTTAACATACAACTTGTTTATCATTCATTAGAGATTAAGTTAATTTTTTTCTAAAATACTTATTTACTAAGGAGTTTAGTGTGACCTACTTAATAAAACAGAAACAAAATGTAATTGAAAGAAAATAGCTGAAATTACATTTGCAATGAAATTTTATGAGTAAAATAAATTGCTCTGAGGTAAAATTATCAAATATTTGAGATTAAGAATCTTTTCGTGATTGGTAATTTACTCAAATAATTTAAGTCATTCTGGAGATAACCTGTTTCAGAAGCCAATGTCCTACTAGAAAGAATCTTCCAAAAGGATATGAAGTTGATTTTCCAAGAAAAACATTACAGCAGTATAGCATTAATGTCATTAAAAATTTCTTTATGTCACAAAACAATAAAAAATACAACTGAGGACATTTTCTTTCTTTAATGCACTTTATAGTCTTCATTTGGTTGCTATGATCATCCATAACTTGTCAATTTCTCAAATGTAGACTCCAATCTCACTTAAGAACCAAATAACAATGATTGTCATTAACATGATGATGGAATTATCTGCAGACCAACAGAATTTTATCAGACCAAATATAAATCAAAGTAATAAAAAATGACAGCTTCTAAAAATTATATCACAGTTTTACTAAAGAGGTAGATAATGTAGAAATAAAAGAAAATGAAATTTTAAAAAATGACTTTGATCATTTTCAAAGCCCAATTATATTCATCTCAGGACTAGGCAAAAAATTCTTCCTTTTTAATCAGTCTGTGAGCATTGCTAAATTTCTTTGGTTAAGATATTTCCTTTGTGTTTTCAGTAAAGATATAGGAGAATGTGTTACAAAGGGCTGAAAATTGGAGAAATTCTGTTAACTATTCTACTAACTTGAAATTTATGGTTATGAGAATTAAGTAGTCATATTTTTCCTACACTGGCAGAATAAGAGGCTCTTAGTGACTAAGGCTGAAGGATATTAAATCATAACCACGCAAATATCTATTTGATAGGACATTTGGGTGGTAATATTTATGTGTAGTAAAAGTCCACTTGTCTTTGTCAGATTTCTTCCAGACTTAGAAGATTTCCACAGTTAACATAGACCCAATTCTGATTTTGGAAGAACTAATGTGGATAAGGTTTTCATTTTCATGTTGGCTTTCACTTTTTACACAGCATGTGATACCAATTTGTTTCTGGATATGTTCTACAAAAACCAGAGGACCTTTCCGGAAGCCTTTACAATTCTTATTGCCTTGCTTGTTTCTTCTTGCAGTGCTGACTTCTGTGTTGAAGAGTGTCCAAATTGGAACTTACTGCGATGATTAACAGCTGCTACAAAATCAATACTCTATGTAGGGAAAACAGAATTGGGCTAAGATGGTCTTACATGAGCACTATTTTGTGGCTGAATATCTATTGATGTCAGCAAGCCAAATATAATTTATCTTGGTGGAAGCATTTCCATGGATATAATACATGAGCTTTTCAGACTCGGCCTCAGAGACATAAGAGGTGGGGAAGATAATCCATAGGTCTTAATTATGCATAATTATGCACATATTCTCAGTTTCAAAGATGATCACTGTTATACTTAGTAAGAAATGGGTTTGCTTAAATCTTTCATTATTTTAACATTTATTATGGTTGAAACACTAAGTCATACTATTATTGTTACTGCAATCTGTCTCACAGTGAGTCTTAAATTTTTTTTCTTCACAAATTAAATTGAAAGATAATACAGATGTTTGTGGATTTGGTTTATTATGCCCTAATGTTCTAATTACAGAACCATAAGGTAGTCGCTAACATATGACCTAAAAAATCTTTTATATCTCTTTTTGGAGGGCTAAATATGCTTTATAATATTATATTTAATATTAAACAACAGGATAAATATGCTAACAGTTTAAAAGGTAATAAAGAATTCCCTGAGCCCTTACTTATTTGTATCTCCTCTAGCCACATGCAAGGGAATATGCTTGTGTGTAATATTTTACCTCCAATATACTAGAATTCACACTTCTTTCTGGCACCATGTTCATCTTTGTATCCACTATAATGTTTATGTCAGCAATTAGATGATACACATTTGTGGAATGAACTAATAAATGAACTCCTTTGTGATTAAAATACTAAGGAGCTAAATGCTAAATGCCCATGATAACTCAATATGTTAGATTTTTATACTAATGTAAGTACACTTTCAGAAGTAGTTAAGAAATGTTTATTCAACAATGCCATTTGTAAAGCCCAGTAAGTGACCCATAAAGAGTATAGTTTGCAAATCTGTTTAACTGGATTATCCACTGGGAATAATATTGCATGCTAACCCTCCTCCCTTCCTGTCTCATGATACTCTCCCTATTTCATTGTTGCACATGTTGCTTGGATAAGGAATATGTCACCATGTTTTTTATGTTTTTAAACACGAAAAGCTATCAGGTTTAAAAAGACTTAAAATAATTGTTTTTTGGGGCAGCTACCATGAATTTGATTACACTTTTAGCACATTAAGTAAGGAATCTGTTCTCCTTTCTCTGCACTAGGAAAAATTAAATGTTTTACAATAGGGAGCTATCACAAAATATGGATTCCATAGTTCTCAGATGAGTGGACTTTCTACCAACATTTTAACCAGAAATTGATCCTGTAGCTCAAAGCCACAAGGACAAGAACATGATAAGGCAGGGTCAGCGTTGTTATGGACTGGGAAAGCCACAGCTATCAATAAACCAGAAACCTAGAAAATAAAATCAAGGAGCCAGTGGTCTTAAGGATAATAGTGAGGGCTTTGAGATCTTTGGGATGCTTAAGGCCTAATCCCCAAAGGGGAAAGCAAAGAGAAAGTCAAATGTTAAGAAGCAAATGGGAAGAACAATACATGAACCAGAAGAATTTGCCACGGTCAGCTCAAGCAGCTCAGCACAGATGAATTCATTCTACAAAATGAATCTAATAATGTATTGCAAGACAAAAATTATTTGCCATCTAATAGTGAAATAAAGACCCCATAAAATATGCACATGCTTTGTCACTTTCCTTCATAGTACCCTGTATCTTTTCCTTCAAAATACTGAGGGCTGTTTGAAATTCACTCGTTTATTGTGTCCCATTCCTAAGAAAATGTAGACTAAATGAGAACTGGTTTTCCCTCTTGTGTTCTCCAATGCTAATTCTGTTTATCTTCTAGTGCTTTGAAGAGTATCCAGCACATAGTGATTAGTCACATAAATAAACAAAATTGCTATATAAGTAAGTGAAGGAAAGGAAAAGACACAAGAGTGTGTGAAATGAAAAAGAGTAGAACAGCAGCTATAGTTATATCTATCCAGTTAAAATGTGATCTAAGCAAATAAAACCACATCCAATCGCAAATCATTATTAAAACAATTCAGTAAAAGGCAGCACTGTAGAACAGGTTGAAAGTGAATATTTGAATGGGAATGTTAGCATCATGGGTTTACAAATGTTTAAATACGTTGAATAATGCTATGAAACTTTAAAGATTACCCATAGTCCCACCACATTTTAAATTTACATTAAGAAGTTTTATTTCTCTCTGTCTCCTCACATGCTGGAGGTATATGTATTTGCAGATTAATTTATATGTTTTCGTATACATATTTTGATATATATATTTGTGTGCTCCTTTACATGCTTTTTTTTTTTTTGAGACGGAATCTCACTCTATAGCCCAGGCTGGAGTGCAGTGGCGCCATCTTGGCTCACTGCAAGCTCCGTCTCCTGGGTTCACGCCGTTCTCTTGCCTCAGCCTCCCAGTCTCAGCTGGGACTACAGGCACCCATCACCACGCCTGGCTAATTTTTGTATTTTTAGTAGAGACGGGGTTTCACTGTATTAGCCAGGATGATTTCGATCTCCTGACCTCGTGATCTGCCCGCCTCGGCCTCCCAAAGTGCTGGGATTACAGGTGTGAGCCACCACGCCCGGCCTTCCTTTACATGTTTTAGGAGACAGCTATGTAAAGACATTGATGTTTGATCACCACTGTGTTCCCTAACATTTCTTGAGCACTACTGTTAAGTGTTGTAAGAGCTTTAGAAGTCCCGAACAACTCCTTAAGATAGTTTCTGTATTGTCTTCCTTCACAAAAGTAGGATATGAGAAATGTTATTTATGGACAATTTGTTTTTGTAATTTAATGTTAAATTTGGGGGACCTCTTTTCTGGTTGTACATTATTTTCAAATTGATAAATTTTTAGGTTCCCCCAACTACTATGTCTTTAAATATGTTTTGTCCAGCTTACACTTTTGTACTCTTTTCCCTGTGGAATAGATTTTTAGAAATGAGATGGATGGCTCAAAGGGTACTCGCATTTTTAAATTTTAATAGATACTATCACATAATAAAAATATTTTAATTTATAAGTCCATCACACAATATGGATGTGGTGATTTTTCTATTAACATCATCATGTCAATAAGTATGACAGCATCATACTTATTGATTTATTGACTGATAGAGATCATCAGTGTTTGTAATTTTGAACAATTTGAAAGGCAAAATATGGTAACCTATTGCATAATTTTATCTTTCATTGTTAACTAAAAATATTAGGAATTTTTTTCATCTGGCTATTCAGTATTTTTCTATTACATGCTTATTTTTTAAACTGGAATTCAATATTTAAGTTTATTAACTCTTTTTATTATTTTTGTTGAAAACATTTCTTTGAAATTTGAAAGTTAATGAGTTTTAATATATATTTTTAAAATGAAAGATCAAGAAAACACAACCATAATTACCTTTTAGATTCTAGATTTCTTGCTGGTCTCTGACAAGTTTTCCTGTTCCGGATGATAGCAATTTACTTCTTTATTTTCTTCTAATATAAGTGTATGGCTTCCATTTGTATTTTTAATCTATTTGATGTATATTTCACATGGCTTTGAAGTAGAAATATGAATTTATTTTTATTTAAATGAATAATCAATTCTGTCACTTCATTTATTATGTATTGTGCATTTTATCCTTCTCCAATGATCTGATACTTCAACATCTAACAAATATGAAATATTCTGTATCTCTGCACTTTGTTTTTGTCTAACTTTATATTCAATTCTATTAATCTATTTTTGTGCCACCGTATTTTAGTTACAGAAATTTGGTAGCATTTAGTACATGGCAAGGAAATTGACCATTGTAGGACATTATTTCAGAATATTTTAATGGCATTTTTGTTCAACTGCAAATTACAATTAATCAAAAACAATCCCCAGTGACCCTATCAGAATTCTCAGAATCAAGGAATTAATATATAAATTAATTTGGGGAGACTTGATCTCTTAATAAATTGAATCTGTCCATGAAGGAATGTCAGAGGCATTTGAACCAGAGCAACTCCATCTAGAATAGGAGTGAGGTAAATAAGGCTGAAACCTACTGGGTTGCATTCTCAGACAGTTAAGGCATTCTAAGTCACAGAATGAGATACAAGGTTGGTACAAGATACAGGTCATAAAGACCTTGCTGATAAACAGGTTGCTGTAAAGAAGCCGGCCAAAACCCACCAAAACCAAGACGGTCACAAGAGTGATCTCTGGTCGTCCTCACTGCTACATACCCGCCAGCACCATTACAGTTGACAAATGCCATGGCAACATCAGGAAGTTACTTTGTAGGGTCTAAAAAGGGGAGGCATGAATTATCCACCCCTTGTTTAGCATAATAACAAATAACCATAAAAATGGGCAACCAGCAGCCCTTGGGGTTGCTCTGTCTATGAAGTAGCCATTCTTTCATTCCTTTGCTTTCTTAATAAACTTGCTTTCACTTTGTAGTGAAATTATTAATTTTTCTAATTAATTATTTCTTGCAGGAGATTCAAGAATGATCTCTTGGGGTCTGGATTGGGACTCCTTTCCAGTAACAGGAATATAAGACAAATTCTTAATATTCTAGCCTTATTTTATAACTTTGCATAAAATTATTTAGATTTCCTCATATATGCTGAGCGGTTTTTTAACTAAATGTAAACCTTGGCATATTTTTAGTTTTGCTGGTATTGTTAACAAAATGTTATTCATATTAACATAATAACTGGTAATATTAAAAAGGAAAGTTATAGGTTTAAAAAATATATATTTAGTATTTATTACATTGCTTTACTAGTTTCATTTCTAGTTGATGAATATTTATTACATATATAATCACCTTCAAATGTTAATAACTGATTTCTCTATATTTATAAACATTTAATTTTTCATTATTAAATCAGTTCACTTTTAAAAAATTGTTGACTGAAATAGTGATAGAAGAATTATGGTCTTCCTCCTCATTTTATTTGGAATGCATCCATTATGCCCCTATAAGTATGTTTTGATTTATAAAAAAAGCTTAAATTTTTTTCAATTAGTTTTTAATCACAAAAAACAGCAACTCTTGTTTTTATTTAAATCAAATAATTGTAGTAATATTGACCCGTTTTGGCTTTCTTGAAATAAACCCTATTGGGTCAATAGATTTTTGTCCTTAGATATACTACTTGAATTTATTTCCTATTATTTTTGTCTGCTATTGTTGCATTTATATTCACATGTAAATTTTATTTTGGAAGCTATGGTTATGAGGTATTGATATTGAGGTTTTCAATCTATGTAAAATGAATTGGAGAAACTTTCCCTTTTAATCTGCATTCTGAAATTTTGTTAAAATATAAAAACTATTTGTGCTCTTAAGAGTAAATGGAATTGACACCAAGTTTAGTAGTTCTCTTACTTCATTTCTACATTTTCCCCCTTTGGCTAACTGAAAGCAGTGGTTCTCAAAATAGGATACTGGACAAGCAACATTAGGATCACCTGGAAGCTTGTTAGAAATGCAAATTCTCAGCCCCCGCCCCCAATCTCAGACCTACCAAACAGAAAACCCAGGTGTAGAGACCAGTAATCTGCATTTTAACAAGCCCTTTAGATGATTCTAATTCATGCTTAAATTTAAGAACCACTGTCTTAGATTTGCTACCACTTGCTCTTCAGCAAATTTTAGCTATTTATATTTGGATGCAAAATGTTCCATTTCTTCTATATAAAAAAATTATTGCCACATAAACACAGATGATGTACTTATACTTATTTAAATATTTTCCATAGCTGTGGCTATGTCTTTAAATTTATTATGCTGTGTATTTATTTCTTTCTGTTAAAAAAAAATTTGTGCCAGTCTATTTGAATTCTATTTGTCATTTTTTTAGGGGAGAAAAAAGCTTTGGGCTTTGTCTATCATTATACTTCTGCTCTTTTTTTCCAAGTTGTTTTCTTTTTGTCAATTACATCTTAACTTTCTATTTGTCTTGTAGCTTTTTCCTAGTTCTTTCTTAATTTGACTATTGCTTATTTTTATCTTTTTTAAAAAATAACATCTTCATGGCTATAATTTTTTCCTCCATATACAGTTTTGCCCATATGCATATTGGCTTTTGATAGAAAATCTTCATATATTTGTTAACTTGTAAATAATGCTTTTTCCATTTTTATTTCCATTTTACCTAAAAAAAAATTTAAATGATGCTTATGGAAATTCTTAAATTTCTTAATTTTTTGGTGTCCCTTGGTTTATTTTTATTTCCAAACTTATTTCATTGTCATCAAGGAAATTATCATTTAGACTCCTTACATATTTATTATTTATTATGGTATACAAAAATTCTTAAAATTATTTTCCTGCAACATTGCTTGATTATTTTATCTCATTTATCATTCTTAATGTTTAGTGTTTTGTTCTTTTACTTGTTTGCTGTAATCAAATTTCTAAGATGTTCTTTTTTCATAGCTCTTTTTCAAGAAATTCTTTCTACATGTATCCATTGTTGGTCTTATCTGGAAACACATCTCCACATTTTTGTCTGTCTCTTTATATATATCTATATGGTTATTATATACAATTGCCATTTATATATTTATGATAAATATCTATATAATATATAAATAATTTAGATATATATATACATATGTATACCTTCTGTATATATAGAGGATGACTATATCATAATTACAGCATTGTTAGTAATGAATTTTCTCTTAGTTTATATTATCTTTGTGTCTAAATTTCTGCTATAAATATTAAATTCTTTTTTTGTTCTAGGAATGAAAGTTTATAAATCTTCCTCTGAGGATGCCTTTCACAATTTTACATTAGAATTGTATATTTCCTGTATAGTTTGCCATTTTTCCTTTTTATTTCAACTTTGATCCAATAATTAGCCAGAAATGTTTTACAATTTTCAAATGTTAAGATTTTTAGACCAACTTTTTGCGTACTTCTAATATGACTGAATTATATGAGATCAATTTGCCTTTAAGATTTCTGCTTTTTTTAAAAAAACTGATTTTCTTTGTGGCCACATGTGTAATTGATTTTAATAAATTGTTCATGGATATTCCAGAAAACACACATATTCCCTAAAGATGTAAATTTCTTGGTATCTTTTGAAAATCCACCAAGCCACTGAGGAATACCAAGAGGCTGTATCCACATGTCTAAGTAAGAAACTCTACTCACCTGCTCAGCAATTTTATGGCTGTTGGAGACCGGAACACTCCTGTAGGTTCAGTATGTTTGGCTCTTGTGTTCCTCAGATCTGCTGCTTTCCAGTCCTTAGACCTAGGACTCCATTTGCTTACTCAACCCACTTGGGGAGAAATCCCTGCCTAAAGTACCTCAGCTAAGGCTCTAACAAAGCCAAAGCATACTAGCTCCCAGCTGCCCCTGTTCTCCAGCATCCATTTGAATCAGGAGAGCTGAAGCAATTGAACAAAGCAGATCACGTGCATGTCCCTATTTTCTTAGAAGCCTCCAAATAGTCCCCTGGGAAAGCCCACAGGTGTGTGTGAAATGTGCTAGTATGTGTAGTCCCTGTGACCAACATGACCTAACACCATGTCCAACATAATGGTGATTTTTTTCAAAAATGTAGAAATACTCTGTAATTACATCAATTTTCTTAGCACATAAACTTTTTCTATCTCTAAATTTCTGTAGTACTTTAGGCTAGAATAACCTATAAAATCAATTATTTTTCCTTGCAGTTTTCTTTATCAATTACATATACCAAGTTTATTGAAGAATCTCTCCCTATGCACTATATCATGTTATGTCTCTAAAGTCTCAGTTACTTTTTGCTGTGCAGCCCTCCTACATCATTTTGGAGGAAGGGGGCACAGGATAGAGGGTAATGGTCTGCTCATTCTGAATTGAAATCCCTCAAAAAACCCTCTGTAAAGGTAGCTGACCTAAAATTCAGGCAGTCTCTTTAGTATGCATTCAGGTTGGGCCTTAGTTGTGGGGTAAAAGCAATAATCTTATGCAACCTTCTATTACTTACAGCATATGCCCCTCAGAGGTAATGGGGTTTATACTATACAATTTATTTTTAGAAAACTCAACTACTATTGTCAATTGAATTTTTTGTTACATCATGAATGTATTAAATTATTTCAAAGACTTGATGTATTGAAAACAAAATATTTAGCAGTTGCCTAATCACAATACTAAAGTCACTGAGATGTCAAAGCCTTGGATCTGAAACATTTGTGAACAAAGTTGTGATAGCAGCTATTTAGTGAAAGTCCAGGATGTCACTTGGCCCCTCTGGGCACTGGGCTATTTCTAACTTAAGCATCTTCAAATTATTTCTTTTTTCTTTTCTTTTTTTACTTTTCTTTTCTCTTCTCTTTTCTTTTGTTTCTTTCTTCCTTTTTCCTTCCTTCCTTCCTTCCTTCCTTCCTTCCTCTCTTCCTCCCTTCTTCCCTCCCTTTCTCCCTCCCTTCCTTCTTGCCTTCCTCTCTTTTTCTTTCATTTAAGTGTGGAGAAACGTTTATTCAATCTTCTGCCCATTTTGTAACTAGGTTATTCGATTTTTTTTTCTATTTAGTTGTGCTAATTACTTACATATTTTGGCGATTAACCCTTGTGATGTAGTGAAATATTTATATTTGGTCTTTCTCCTCTTTTTCTTTTTTACTTTCTCCTTTTTTTATTGTTGTAAGGACACAACATCAGAACTTAGGACTTAACATGAGATCTACCTTCTTAACAAAGTATAAAATACGTTATTGTTGAGTATAGGTACAACGTTTTACAACATATCACTAGAGTTTATTCCTCTAGCTTTACTGAAACTTTATTTATGTCCATTGATTAATAATTTTCCATTTCCCTCTCTTCCTAGCCCTGGTAGCCACCATTCCACTCTTCAGTTTTATGAATTTGACCGTTTTATATACCTCATATAAATGCAATTATGAAGTAGTTGTCTTTCTGTGGTGGGTTTATTGTATCTAGCATAATGTCCTCAAGGTTCATCCTTTTAGTTGCATATTGCAAAACTTTCTTTTTTAAAAAACTGAATAACATTCAGTTGTATGTATAGACCACATTTTCTTTATCCATTCATCTGTGGTTGGGCAGTTATACTGCTTCTATATCTTGGCTATAGCAAATGTGCTGCAATATACATGAGAGTGTGAACATCTCTTTTCAAGATCCTGATTTCAATCCTTTTAGATAGTGCAGGAGTAGAATTGCTGAATTATACAACAGTTCTATTTTTCATTTTTTGAGAAACCTCCACATTGTATTGCATAGTGGCTATACCATTTTGCATCCCAACATTATGCAGGAGTCCCGATTTCTCCAAATCTTCACAATCACCTGTTGTTTTTGACAATAGCCATTCTAGCAGGTATGAGATGATATCTCATTGTGCTTTTGATGTGAATTTCCCTGATGATTAATAATATTGAGCAATTAGAAATATATACTGGTTCATTATTTGAATGTCTTCTTTGGAGAAAAGTTTGTTCAATTTTCTACCCACTTTGTAGCTAGGTGATATGGTTTGGCTGTGTCCCCACCCAAATCTCACCTTGAATTTTAATAATCCCCACATGTCATTGGAGGGACCCAGTGGAAGGTAATTGAATTACGGGAGCAGGTCTTTCCCATGTTGTTCTCATGATAGTGAATAAGTCTTAGGAAAGCTGATGGTTGTATAATGGAGAGTTCCCCTGCACACTCTCTCTTGCCTGACAACATGTAAGATGTGCCTTTGTTCCTCCTTTTCTTTCTGCCGTGATAGTGAGGCCTCTCCAGCCATGTGAATCTGTGAGTTCATTAACCCTATTTTTCTTTATAAATTACACAGTCTCAGGTATGTCTTTATTAGCATCATGGAAACAGATGAATACAGTAAATTGGTACCAAGAGTAGGGTGCTGTTTTAAAGATACCCCAAAATGGAGACGTGACTTTGGAACAGAGTAACAGGCAGAAGATGGAACAGTTTGGAGGGCTCAGAAAAAGATAGAAAAATGTTGCAAAGTTTGGAACTTCCTAGAGACTTGGAGGGCTCAGAAGATAGTGATATGGACAATAAGGTCCAGGCTGAGGTGGTCTCAGATGGAGATGAGAAACTTGGGAACTGGAGCAATGGTAACTCTTGCTATACAAAGAGATTGGTGGCATTTTGCCCCTGCCCTAGAGATCCGTGGGGCTTTGAACTTGAGAGAGATGATTTAGGGTATCTGAGGAAAGAAATTTCTAAGTGGCAAAGCATTCAAGAGGAAGCAGAGCATAAATGTTTGGAAAATTTGCAGCCTGACAATGCAATAGAAAATAAAAATCCACTTTTGGGGGAGAAATTCAAGCCTACTGCAGAAATTTGCATAAGTAACAAGGAGCCCAGTGTTATTCACCAAGAAATGGGGAAACTGTCTCCAGGGCATGTGAGAGACATTGTGGCAGCCCCCCTCATCACAGGCCTGGGGGCCTTGGAGGAAAAAATGTTTTTGTGGGCTGGGCCTAGGGCCCCCCTCATGTGTGCAGCCTATAGACTTGGTACCCCATGTCTCAGCTACTCCAGCTGTGGTTAAAAGGGACCAAGGTACAGCTCAGAATGTGGTTCCAGAGGGTGCAAGCCCCAAGCCTTGGCAGCAAGCTCCAAGCCTTGGCAGCTTCCACATGGTGTTGAGCCTGTGGGTACATAGAAGTCAAGAATTGAGGTTTGGGAACCTCCACCTAGATTTCAGAGGATGTATGGAAACATCTGGATATTCAGGAAGAAGTTTGCTACAGGGGTGGGGACCTCATGTAGAACCTCTGCTAGCATGCAGAAATGCATAAGGGAAATGTGGGGTTGGAGCCCCTACACGGAGTCCCCACTGGGGCACTGCCTAGTGGAGCTGTGAGAAGAGGGCCACCATCCTCCACATCCCAGAATGGCAGATCCACTGGCAGCTTGCACTGGAAAAGTTGCAGACACTCAATGCCAGCCTGTGAAAGCAGCCAGGAGGGAAGATGTACCCTGCAAAGACACAGAGGTGGAGCTGTCCAAGGCCATGGAAGCCTACCTTTTGCATCAGCATGACCTGGCTGTGAGACATGGAGTCAAAGGAGATCATTTTGGAACTTGAAGGTTTAATGACTGCCCCATTTGATTTTGGACTTCCCTTTTGTTTTGGACAATTTCTCCCATTTGGAATGAGTGTATTTACCCAATGTCTGTACCCCCATTGTATCTAGGAAGCAATTAACTTGCCTTTGATTTTACAGGCTCATAGGCAGAAGGGACTTGCCTTGTTTTAGATTAGACTTTGGACTATGGACTTTTGAGTTAATGCTGAAATGAGTTAATACTTTGGGGACTGTTGAAAAGGCATGATTATGTTTTGAAATGTGAGGATAGGAGATTTGGGAGGGACCAATGGTGGGAACATATGGTTTGGCTGTGTCCCCACCCAAATCTCACCTTAAATTGTAATAATGGCCATGTGTTGTGGGAGGGACCCAGTGAGAGGTAACTGAATCACATGGGCAGGTCTTTCCCATGCTGTTCTTGTGACAGTGAATAAATGTCAGGAGAGCTGATGGTTTTATGAAGGGGAATTCTGCTGCACACTCTCTCTTGCCTGCCACCACCTAAGGCATGCCTTTGCTCCTCTTCTGCCTTCTGCCATGATTGGGAGGCCTCCCCAGCCATGTGAAACTGTGAGTCCACTAAACCTATTTTTCTTTATAAATTACCCAGTCTTGGCTCTGTCTTTACTAGCAGCATGAGAACAGACTAATTCACTAGGTTATTCATTTTTTTACTATTTACTTGTGGAAATTACTTACACTTTGGAGATTAACTCTTGTAATGAAATATATATTTGGTTTTACCTCTGTTTCTTGACAAAAAACTTCTAAAATTCTTGAAATCTTCAAAGTGGTAAGTGTCATTTTGTCTGTTAATGAGTTGACAGAATTGAGTGAATTTTTTAGTTCAATTATTGTTTTCTTCCATTCCCTGATTTCTACTTGGTACCTTTTAATATTTTCTATCTTTTTGTTGAAATTCTCACTTTGTTTATGCATTATTTTCTTGGCCTCAATGAGTATCTTTATGAGAGTTATTTTAAATTATCTGTCAGATAAATCATACAACTCTGTTTTTTTTTTTTTTTTTTTTTTTTTTTTTTTTAAGTTGGTTCTTGGTGGTTTAATTGGTCCACTGTTGGGAATATCCTTGTCTACTTTTTCATTTTTCTTGATTCTCTATGTTTATGGTATCTGCACATTAGACAAAACATTCTCCTCTCCCTGTCTTCACAGACTAGCCTTGTATGGAAAAGACCCCCAACAACTACCAGGTGAAATATTCTGGGGTCTTCACCAAGTTTTCCTTCCTCAGGGAAAAGCAAGCTGCTGTAGTCTTCCTGCTCACTCTGTGCTCAGCCAGGGGAATGAAAAAGCTATGGTTTCTACTAGCACAAGCCGCCATTTCTGTTCTCCCAAAGGCAGCTCTGTGTTAGACCCATCAGAGCTTCAAGACTGGTAAGACAAATGCTAGCTCTTTGGGCGGCCCTGGAGAAATTTGGGTGATGAACTCATGGAGCTACTTTTTATTTAAGCAGGCAGAAGCTGAGAGCTGAAAATTTTTGTCTGCTTGCTCTGTGCTGAGCAAGGGGAAGGATCAATGGTATCCATTAGTGTAAGCCACTGCCTGTATTCTCCCCTAGGTGGCTGGCTTTGCTGGACCCATTAGTGTTCCACCTGGAAAGACAGAAACTAGTCTTCCAGGGAGATACCTTGAAAAAGTGGAAGTGCTGGACATGCAAAATAACCCCTTCCTTCCTCTAAGTAAAGCTGGGGGTTGAGGGTTTTCTTACTGATCATATGATGCTGTGCCTGGGCCTGGTCTTCAGTGAGAGGGTAACCCAATTCTCCCTACCAACTTAAATGAGTCTGGTTTTGCATTCTCCTAGGGTACAGTAGCATTTCAAAGATTTTCAGATTTCTCACAAAGGGAATTAGTCTGTAAAAGATTTCTGAAGCTATATGTTTGTCAGGGGAAGAAGATGTAGGTCTTCCTAGTCTGCCATGTTGCTGATATCACTCTCGTTATTTGTATTTTAATATTAAATGGAATTTTAAAATTCCTGTTTAAAATTTCTCATCTCTGTTACTATATAGTCTTTATACATGCATCTTCACTGGCCCAATTTCTTCAGTTTTGTCCTGTTTTTACTAGACTTTTTAGCAGCTTTCTATTTAGTCGGCCATTCTTTTCTTAATCTTTTTTTTTTCTTTTTTGCTTACCTGAACATTATATACTTTTTATTTTCCTCCTGCTTCATTGGCCATTGTTTTTCCAGGGCATTTCCCACGCCATCTTCTTCTAGTAGACTCTAGGTATTAGTAAACCTCAAGGCTTTATCGTAAAGTTCCATTTCTTCTCTTTCTGAGCGCTCCCTATTAATCTCATCAGTCCACACTGATTTAAGTTATGTTTAGGTAGATGGAAAATAATGGATAAACTTTTCTCCCATTCCTGAATGTCCCCTTGCAACGTAACTGTCTTCCATCAGGAGGTAGATTCTATATCTTCTCTCCTTGAATATAAGCTTAGTTATGTGATATTCTTTGGCTAATGACACATTAGCAAGCTGGATGCAAACAGAGGTTTGCATCAAGAGGTTTGCACTGGGCTTTACCCTCTTTTTCTACTGAAAATTTTTCCACTATTACGCAACAAAGTCTGGCTTAACCTATTGGATGCTGGGAGTCATATGGCCCATTATCATCATCAGCCTACTAACAGCTAGAACCAACTGCCAGATATATGAGGGAGACCAGCATAGAGTAGCTCCAGGTAATCTTCCACTAATGGCACAACCATCCAGTTGACACACAGATTTGTGAATAATAAAATGGTTAGCATATTAAGCCACTGAATTTTAGGAAGGTGATTCATAAAGCCATATAGAAATAAATATGCCAATGACTCCAAATTCTCCCTAATTGAGACAGTCTTCTAAGCTTCCAACTTAAATATCCAACCATAGCCCCGAAATTTCCACTATGACATGCACCTCAAACTGAGCATGTCTTTATATCCTCCACCAAACCTGAATCATAAATAATTAAGCCCATCTCAGTAAATGAGACCACCTAGTTGTTAAACATAAAACCTCAGGATACTTTATTTCTTTCCATCCCCTGGACACTGTCGATTTTATTTTCAAAATATTTCTTAAGTCTTTCCAGTTTTTTTCAGTATCCATGGCTCTTAGTGTACTCATCTGTCTCTTATTTTACTAGAAGATATTCTAGGATGGTCTCTTTGCTTCCATTCTTGAAAACTTCCATGTCATTCTCCATGTGACAACCAGAATGATTTTTAATATAGTAATTTTTTTAAAAACTGAGCTTCCTTTAAGTGAGCGGCCAGATTAATATTTTTTCTTCATAAATTATATTGAATCTGAATATTGTTAACAGACTACCGTCTAGTAAATCTGCACATTTCTCTTTTTAGTTTTTGAGGTTTATGATGACCAAGAGTTGCTTGTGTTGTTTCCAAACCTGTTTATGCCTGTTTTACTTTCCATTATACTTATATAATTTAATCACATATAATTGGAAAGTATAATTTTAAAAAGAATCATTTTATAGAAACTAAGTCAAATGCTTTAGGAAGATTTAATATAAATGTAATGCTGAAACTTTGCTGCATAATTATATCTAAGGGTAATAATTATAAAAGATTTTTAAAAACAATTGTAAGTATCTAGAAGGATTTTACTCATATGGCTTCACAAGTGTCTTCTGAGTTTTTACCCTAAATAAACTGAAACTGAAAATAATAGATGGTTTATTATGGACTGTGGTTTACACAAGGCAGAGTTTATAGAATCTCAGTGACTCACATTCAAAAATAAGACATTGGCTGGGTTTATGAGGGAAGATGGCCAATTCAATCATATTTATAGATTTTAGGTAGAAAGAAAACATTTAAAGTTGTTTGTGTCATTTTTATGACAATTGTTTTATTTTTCAATTAATATCCAACTATCACCTTTAGTAGAAGAATTTCTGCTGCAAATGGATCGGGTTACCTCATTCCCTAATTATAATTATTTAATTATTCAGTGACCTACCACTTAAAAGGCAAATATCACACCATAGTCTTACGGGAGACTTCAAGATATGGTGGCAGCTGTGTTACTCACTCCCACTATCCCTCTCCATGCTCCAGGCACATTGAACTAGCAGAGCTTTGAAGGCACTAAGCTCTTTCTTACCTCAAGTCTTTCACATACAGTTATACTTGCCCGGTATGCTCATGACATGTCTTTGGTGTCCAGCTCACTTATGTATATTCTTCAGATCTCTTCTTAAATGCATCCTCTTTATATAAGCCTTTCCTGACTTTCAGATCTATGGTTGATGTCCTTCATGGTAGCTTTTGTTTTCTTTCACAGCATTTATCATAATTTTCAAAAATGTTGTATTTGTGCATTGGTTTTTTGCTTTTTAAACTCCAAGTTCTAATTAAACTCCAAGTTCTAATAATGAGATGACCTATATAAATATATATATAAAATTATCCAATTACATATAATTATTATTATATATAAATATATATAAATATAATTATATATTAAATATATATTATATATAATCTTTATTTATAATTGGATAATTATATATAATTATCCAATATATAATTTATATATATAAATTATATCCAATATATAATTTATATATATATAATTTATATATATAAAAATTATATCCAATATATAAACTATATATATAATTTATATATATACATTATATATAATACATTATATATACATTATATACATTATATATAATTATATATATAAATTATATATTGGATAATTATATATAATTATCCAATTATAAATAAAGATAGATATATATATATATATATATCTGTTTTTTTGAGACAGAGTCTCACTCCGTTGTGCAGGCTGCAGTGCAGTGGTGTGATCTCGGCTCACTGCAACCTCTGCCTCTCAGGTTCAAGCACTTGTCCTGCCTCAGCCTCCCAAGTAGCTGGGACTACAGGCATGTGCCTCCATGCCCAGCTAATTTTTGGATCTTTAGTAGAGATGGGGTTTTACCATGTTGACCAGGCTGGCCTTGGACTCCTGACTTCAGGTGATCTGCCTTCCTTGGCCTCCCAAAGTGCTGGGATTACAGGCGTGAGCCACAGCACCCAGCCAGATGACCTGTGTCTTTAATTCACTCCCATAACCCTAGAGCCTGAAAAAATAAGTGCTTAGTTTTTTTGTTTAATTAAAGAAGTTAACAAAGAATCAACTATGGTAATTAAACTAATGGGGTAGAAAGTTTTATTCCTGGGATATTTAAAGATCTCTGTAGTTGGCTTTTGCTTCTAATGTCCAGCTGTCTAGCATCTCATGACAATCTTCTTTCACCTCACTGCCATGTAAGCTTAGTGACTACACAGACTTCTATCATGTTCATTGCTAATCCTCAAACAGTACCTGGTACATAGAAGGTACTAAATAAATATGCTTTTATTGATGGACCATCACTGTGGAAGAATATCTATTTTTAGAGTTAATTATGATTTCAGGATCATTTCCAATAGTTCTGGCTAAATTGGAAAAGCATTAAAAAGAAGGAATTGGCATAGTGTCTAGTTATTGATCAATTTCCCTTTTCTTCCTAGGCAGACAAAATTTATTTCCTCAGCTTCTTTACAATTATGTGCAGGCAAGTGATTGAGATCTGGCCAGTGAGTTATGAGTGGAAATGATGCTACATCTTCCAGGTATGGGCCCACTAAAAAAAATCCACTTTCTTTAGCCATTCAGTTGTTGAATAGAGAAGGTTATCTGTCAAGATGGAAGGAGCCTGGGTCACTGATTGACAACATAGAGCAGAGCCTCTCCCCAATTTTTAACCTATCCTGACCTGTGATGTGAGGAAAAACTGATTTTTATTCATTGACAGACCACTCATAATTTGGGTTTGTTTGTACCAGCAGTCAACCCATTCTGAATAATACAAAGGGTCTATAACAATGAATATGAAGGTGACATAGCTACATATTTCTGACCTCAGGCTTTCTAAAAATTGGAGGCAAGGTTCTTTGTATATTGTACAGCGCTAGCAGTCAGTAAATAAGGGACAATAGTTGAAATAATGAAAACAATACTGAGATTAGAATCAAACTTGGAATTCACTTTGTAACTAGACAGCAGAAGGGTTCCTAGAGACAATTTCAAGTACAAACTATGTTCTCATCTTAAGATTTTTCATGCTGTTATAGCATAAAGTTGAGATGCATCCCATATGCTTTAAATCCTTCAACTCCACTATTTGTTATATATCCAGGAATGGTCTGAGACAGTTAATTTATTTTATTTCCTTATATTCTAGATTCATTGATTGAGGAAGAGGAATGCAAGTTGCTGAGTAGATGACTTTGTTGAATGACATTCAAGGTAGAAGATCTATTGCTCTGATTATGTCCCTGAGCATTGAGATTTTGTGTTCCTGGGGCAGGAATAAATCTTTCAGGGAGGAATGCCTCCTCTCTTTACCCCCCTATTCTGCATATTATGCTCAGCTACAGGAGGTCCAAGTCAAAGGAAACAAGACCCTTTAAAAGAAAACTCAGTCAAAGCCACCTTATTTGTTTAATTAGTTCTGATCTGCCTTAAAATCATAAACATTCTATCACATAGTTTTTATTAGTTTCTAAATGTTATCTTTTAAATTTAGATCTTTAATAAGTCTGGCATGTAGTTATATAATATGAGGTAGAGTTCTAACAAAAGTTTTTTCTTTCTAGGAAGCTAGGTTTGAACATTATCAACTAAGTAATCTGTCATTCCCTCAGTGAATTTTTGTGCCATCCCTATACTAAGTTCCAATATGTGTCTCTGTACTTCCTCATTGATTCATTCATCTATTATTTCATAGGACCATTCTGTTATAATTATCCAATTCAATTGTAGCATGTATAATTTGGTAAAACCAATTTATTTCTGTCCTTATTGTTAAAATTGACTTAGCTATTTTGTCATACATATTTTAAATAAGTTTGTCATAAAATCCAGCTCCAATCTTGAGTAGATATACATAAATGTATAAATTACTTGAATATTATATCAAGAAATCTCACATAAGAATAGAAAATGTCTCCATTTATTCTGATCTTGTGTGTCTTTGCAGAGAGTTTTAACATTTTCTTTATATAGGTCATGTGTATTTTTTATTAATTCTTAGATACTTTCCATTTTTTTGTTATTGTTTTTTGAAACTCATTGATTATTGCTAATATAAGAATATACTAGTGAATATTTAAGTTGATTTTATATTTGGCAAATTTGCTATACTCTCATACTAGTCATAATATATTTTCAATTAGATATGTATTTTTTCAATTGGAATATATATAAATATATCTTTATCATTATTTTTATTACTTTTTGTATTTTTTCTTTTTCACCATATATTGTTTCCTTATAATTCTCTTTAGATTACTTTTGCAAAGTCAATTTTGCAATAGGTCTGATTAAGTTTTCTCAATAATGCAGCTTTCAGTTTTGCTAACATTGTGAATTTTTGTTGTTGTTGTTACTCTCTGCTATTTTCTGCCTCATTTCTATTATAGCTTTCCTTTTCAAGTTTTTTGGTTTTGTATCATTTCTCCTTTTCAAACACCTTGACTTTTTGTATTTAAATACAATTGACCCTTGAACAACATGGGAGTTAGGGGTGCTGACCACTCTTGCAGACAAAAAAATTTGAGCATAACATTTGACTACCCAGAAACTTAACAACTAATACTCTACTGTTGACTGGAAGCCTTCTCAATAACATAAAGCTAATTAATATATATTTTGTATGTTATGCATATTATATACTGTATTCTTACCAGAAAGTCAGCTAAAGAAAAGAAAATGTTAAGAAAATTATAAGAAAGAGAAAATATATATACTATTCATTAAATGGAAGTTGATCATCATAAAGGTCTTTATCTTCATCATCTTCAGATTGAGTAAGCTAAAGGGGAGGAAGAAGAGAAGGGGTTGATCTTGCTGTCCAGAGGTGGCAGAGGCAAAATAGGTGGAGAAGGTGAAAGGGGAGGCAAATTACACTGGGCATAACTTTTATTGAAAAAAAATCTATAAGTTGACCAGTGCCGTTCAAACCTGTGTTGTTCAAAGGTCAAGTGTATTTCTGTTTCCTAATATAAGGGTTTTACAACCTCGACACTATTGACATTTTGAGCTGTATAATTCTTTACTTTGTATTTGAGGTGTTGTCCTATGCAGTAAGGGTATTTAGCAGCATTCCTAACTTTACCTACTAGTTAGCAAAAAGACCCTGCTTTAGCCATGACAATCAAGCAGACATTGCCAAATGTCTTCCGGGAAGAGGCAAAATTCTCCTCTGTTGAGAACCACTGGAAATTGACCAAAGCATATAAAAAAATGAGAAATGTTTATTTAGGAAAAACTATTGAGCCTCAGATAAGAACTCTCTAATTAGTGATGTTTCAGTCTTGGGTTGCTTCGTTAGCCTTCAGCTCCCTGGGTGCTGTAGTTCTATCAGAGTGGAATAAGCTACGAAAACAAGTAGATTCATTGTTGGTGGAGCTAACTTGATTTGAAATGGAAGCCAGAAAATCTCTATGGCCTAGAACATTGTTTTACAACTTACACTTACAGTAGTGATATCTGTGGCAAATGAACAGGGACAGCCAGTGTCATAGCTAGCCTGAGTTTGTGAAACTGACCTTAGGGCAAGCAGCTAACCAGCAGATTGGCCAGAAATTTAACAAGAGATCTTGGAATCAAACTTTCATATGGGTTGTGATAAACTTCTATATACTCCTGGCTGTCTGAAAATCTGTATGGATTTGCAAGGCTACACAAATGCTCAGAAGAGACAAAAGAGGATCCTAGTTATCTACACATCCTTGATTAAATGAGAGGTTTTGTACATGAGCAGAAAAGACAAAAGAAAGGTCAGATTATACTAAAAGCCGAAGGTGATTTCTAATTGCCTGAACTTTGAATGTATTCTTCAATGAACATATGGATGCGATGACAAAGAAAAGAAGACTTACTGGCTCAAAGTGTTTGAGCACAATCTCTAGACAACCATTTTGGCACAGGAGTGATCTCTAGGAAAGCAGTATACACCATAAGAAAGAAAGGCTCCACAGGTAAGTCACTAAATAGACAAACAGGAACAATGATAACCACTGTGGGCAGATAAAAATCTAGGGAATTAAAGATATAAACAATTTTCAGTATTCAACAAAAAACAAGGAGATATGCAAAGGAATAGCAAAGTGTCACACATTTAGGAAAATAACAAGCAAACAAACAAGGTCTCTGATGGGACACAGATATTTGACTTCACAGACAAATACTTCAAACCAGATATTATAAATATGTCAAAAGAATGAAAAGAAACACTGTTTAAAGAATAAAGTATAGGCCAGGTGCGGTGGCTCATGCCTGTAATCCCAGCACTTTGGGAGGCCGAGGTGGGAGGATCACGAGGTCAGGAGATCGAGAGCATCCTGGCTAACATGGTGAAACCCTGTATCTACTAAAAATACAAAAAAAAATTAGCCAGGTGTGGTGGCGGGTGCCTGTAGTCCCAGATACTTGGGAGGCTGAGGCAGGAGAATGGCATGAACCCAGGAGGTGGAGTTTGCAGTGAGCCGAGATCGTGCCACTGCACTCCAGCCTGGGTGACACAGTGAGACCCCATCTCAAAAAAAAAAGAAAAAAAGAAGAATAAAGTATAAAGTATAGTAACAATGACTCTCCAAATACAAAATATTAATTAAAGATACAAAATTATAGACAAAAGAACCAAGTAGAAATTCTGGAGTTAAAAAGTCTGGTAACCAAAACAAACAAAGAATCCTAACAGACTTAAGAGACTGGCATCATTAATATCTAAAGATTGGAAACAATCAAAATGTCCACCAATTGGTGAAGGGATAAGCAATATTTGATACCTCCATGCCACAGAATCCTATTCAACAGCAAAAAGGGAAACAATATTTACACAGTTCACATGAGTGAACTCAAAAACTTCATCCTAGGTGAAGGACTCCAGATGCAAAACTCCTATATTGTGTGATTTTAAAAATTATTTTCCCATAAGTTTTTGGGGTACAGGTGGTATTTGGTTACATGAGTAAGTCCTTTAATTTGTGAGATTTTGGATATTTTTAATTATAGAATGTCCATAAAAGACAAATCTTAGAGGCAGAAAGCCAGTCAATTCCTTCCTGAAACTGGGAAAAACAGCCAAGATTGAATAAAAATGGGACTGAGGGTTCTGATTTGCATAATGAAAATGTTCTAAAATTGGATTAATTTACTAAAATCATTAAAAAGTACACTTACAATGAATGAATTAGGTTGTGTGTAAGTGATACACTAAGAAAGCTGTTAAAAATACTGTTTTTATACCAACGTGAATAGGAGGGCTTCTCTGGATCAAGACACATTGCATTTTTCTTTCAAATAATAATAGTCGTTACAGTATTAGTAACCATTGTATATTTAGCCTTTATTATCTACCACTCTATGAGATTCTTTAAATGTACAATCATATTTGTAACTCTATGAGAGAGGAAATAATAACCAGCATGGCACAGATAAATAAATAGATACTGAGATTAAATAATTTGCTTAAAGACTCTTATCCAGGTAGCTTACCTCTTAAGTTCATGGACTCAACCAATGTTTTCTATATTCTACTAGCCTTTTTATAGTCTGTGTGTGTGTGTGTGTGTGTGAGATGTGACATGACACAAAATTAGCATGGCGTGACATACATTAAATGGAATGTAATGCTTTATTTTCTATATTTTTAGATTTCATAATCATTGGCTAAAAATATATATAATCACTGTTAAAATTATTTCTTTAGGACTAAAATTTTAATAGCTATTTCAACAGCCAAATAATATTTTACTCTGTGTAAGATTCTAAAATAAATGAAGTGAAAACTCAGCCTTCTGACTTATTAATCACTTGAGAATAGTAGCAGGTTTTTTTGCAGACTTTTCATAGATTTTTAGTAAGTTATAATGATTTTATAAAATGAATCTCAAAGTAAGATAAAATTTATTGCAATATTTTCACATTTTCAATAATATGGAGCTTTAGCTTGTGCTCTAAAACTTGTAAGTATATTAAATCATTCTAAGCTTCATTTTAGTAACACAAATAAACCAATTACAAAGAATATAGTTTTTTTCCTTTGTTCATGTCTTAAGACATGAAAATTATGTCAATTGCTGATACTCTGACTTTAAATTGGTAAGTGATGATAAAAATAATAGTCATTAGAGCAATAATAATTGCCTATTAGAAGAGATGTTTTGACGGCACAAAGGTAAAATAAATTATTTATAATCAGTAAATTTTCATAGTGTAAAAGTTTTCTTACTGTGATTATCCAGTACAGGTAAAAAGGTAAAATTGAGTGGAAAATCTTACCACGCCAATGGAAAAGTAATTATTGATGATACTGTAAGGCACTGGGTCTCCCTTCTCATCTTTGTCATTAGGTATGACTTCAAACTTCCACCTGTCCAACATGATTTCTGTGCTGTTTTCAATGTCTTTTAGAATTTTCATCAGATTCTCACCTTCATAACCTAATGGGGAAAAAAAAATACCTTGAGAAAAGAACTCTAACCAAATAAAAAAGCTGTACTTTTATGTTTCAGTGTGTTTATGCATATGTAATATTCTAAAGGTAAATAATGATTTTGAAGCACATTCTACCACCAAATGAAGAATTAATTATAACATTATACTCATACCCACATTTAATCCTTAACTTTAATTTGTAACGTACTGTATTTCTCTTTTGTGGTGCAAATTCTCAGCATATACAACTGCCAAGTGAACATTTCTACTGTATACCCCACAAAACTTTATATCAATAGATTCAAAATTGAATTCTCTGCTTCCATATCTTCCTCCTGTGCAGCTGACTTCACAAAGACACCATCCTCTACCCAGTTGCTAAAGTCAGAAATGTGGATGACATTTTAGACTTTTCCCTTTCCATCACTCTCTTACCCTCACCTTTTCACCCTAGTGATATAAAACTTTCAATTTAAGTAAAAGGTCCTACTCTTTGTAAGTTTTAAAATTTCGTTTCTTATTCTATCTACCCAGGGGTCTCCTTTTCTTTTTGACTGGTTTGCATCTATTTCCTTGTCATTGTTTTATATTTGCTAATACTTCTTCCCAGTGCTTCTGCTTATGCCTGTAATTTCAGCTACTCAGGAGGCTGAGGCGGGAGGACTACTTGAGGCCAGGAGTTCCAGGCTGCAGTGAGCTATGATTGTACCACTGTATCCCAGCCTGGGTGACAGAGGAATATTCCATGTTTAAAACAATAAAATTAAATAAAACTAATAAATTTCCTAACATTTCTTTCTGGAAAGCACCCTTTCAAAATAATGGCTCAGATGCCCCTCTCACAGTCCCCTACACGCAGTTCTCGAAACTAGCTCTATCTTAGAACTAGTACACCACATTGTCATTACTTGTGTTTTTCTCACTACAGGTTCCTCTTAATCCGGCCTGCCATAGAGTAAATGCTCCACAAATCAATTTTTTAATGAATCTATGATAGATGATCAACATGACCTGAAAATAAAAGTCTTGCCAATATTACATTCTCAATATTCAATTTATTTGTAGGTATATAACACTATAGTTATCACTGCAGCCTAACCCTGACAGAGTTGCTGTTTTTGTTTCTTAATCTTCCTCAACATTAGTTTCCTTCCCTGTAAAAACCTTATGGTTCTTGTGAAGATTAAGCAAGATAATGCCTAAAAAGTTCTCAGTACATGAGTCCTAAAACAGAGAATAAAAAGTTCTCAATAATATTTTACTACTGATGATGATACCATCAGAATTTGAAATATTGTACTAAGTTAAATCATCTCTCTCTTCACCCACACAAAAGCACACACATAGTCAGTCCTAAAATGATATTTTGAGTTGGAACAATATTTTCAGTTTTCGTTTTTTTCTGTTCATTATTTAATTGTTGAAAAAGGAAATGCCAAAGGCTATGAGTCCTCATTAGAGCTATTCACATACATATCATTGAATAAACTCATTGGGTTAAAAGAAAACAGGCACTCTCATATGCCAAAATTCGCTAAAGAGGAATGCATTACACTTAAGGTGGATCTGTTCAATTAACTATTAGAAGGTGAAAGCCACCAGAAACTAGAAATACCTCTTCCGGAGCTCATCATCACTTCTTATCTTACACAGGTTTAAACAGTAATTACACGCTATTTAATACATACAGTAAAGGGTACAATAAGTAATGATTACATAAACATTGAAAATATTAAATATTATTTCAGACGAGATCGAGTGGATTCAGGGTGGTATGGCCATAGACTAAATATTATTTCAAAAGCTATCATATATCTTATAGTATAGTTTGAAGCTGTAAGTATTAATAATATGCATATAACTGTACTCAGTGGCAAAACACTGAATGGCTTAAACTGCAAGATTACAATAATTATATTTACTAACATTTCATGTTTCTTAATAGTGCTACCTTATTTTAAATGTTTAATTTCTAATTGTTAATTTCTTTTAAGAAGTATAATAGCTCCCCAAATAAATTATATACATATATATATTATTTTACCTACTGACTTAAGTAAAAAAACACTTAAAGATATTCATCTATTTTCCAAATTCTGCTTTCATGTCAGAATAAGCTTGATAGTCTTTAGGCATAAATTAATTTGCATATAATAATATATATTATAATATAGGAGTATCCTGTGTATGTGTATACATATATACAATTAGCAGAAATACTAGTAAATAATAATGCTTTCAAAAAGGCTGAATTTGTTCTCAGTCATGTCTCAGGTCAATAGCAGCACCGACCAACATAACACTGGAACAATGTAGAAACAGCAACTTAACCGGGAGAGAACATGATAGGAATGAATGTAGTGAAAATCAATAACCACAGCTAGATTGTAGCAGGGTCACTCAGTTTAAAATCTTTACCACTGGATATGTGTATACGGATTTTTATGACTAAACATGAAAAAGTCTGGTTTAAATCTGTCTTCTAGCCAAGCAAAAGTAGAAAGAGGCAATAGATAAATCTTGAGAATTACAACATCTGCAATTCAGAAGTGATTCACATAGATAAACTCTAAACTGTAGTCCCCCATTTAACAAATATCTTTTCCCTACGTCTTGTATGTATCTATGCCCAAGATTGTTAAATAATGATAAGTAACTATTAATAGGGTTCCTGTACCCAAGAAGATCATGATTTTAAAAAGGATAAATCAAATCTACTAAATATGCCAGCAAAAGATTTTTACAGAAAAGAATAATGCTATTTTACTTTCATTAATTTGATTTAAAGCCTGTAATCAATCCAGGCTAAGAAACAAAATGAAAACATGATTAATATTTATTTTATATTTAATGATATGATGTTATAATGACTGAATCTAAAAAGTCATAGAAATTTTTGCAAATGAAAATCACATAAAAAAATGCAACCACAAATCTGTATAAAAGTGTGTCCAGGCCAGGCACAGTGGCTCACGCCTGTAATCCCAGCACTTTGGGAGGCCGAGGTGGGTGGATCACGAGGTCAGGAAATTGAGACCATCCTGGCTAACACGGTGAAACCCCGTCTCTACTAAAAGTACAAAAAATTAGCCCGGCAAGGTGGCGGGCGCCTGTAGTCCCAGCTACTCGGGAGGCTGAGGCAGGTGAACGGCGTGAACCCGGGGGGTGGAGCCTGCAGTGAGCCAAGATGGCGCCACTGCACTCCAGCCTGGGTGAAAGAGTGAGACTCCGTCTCAAAAAAAAAAAAAAAGTGTATCCAATTTACAACTATTACTTGCCTCCTTAGTCTACACAAACAAGGTTTTCCTTGCAATTAAATTTTTGTTAAGAGAGACTAATGATTGCCAGAAATTTACAAAAAGAATGCTAATTAAGCTAGGATATCCTACATTCTTACAGTGTCAACTTTTCCAAAATATGAAAATATATTCCTATAAAAAAGAGACTTCAAGTTAATAGATTCCCTGAATCTTAAGTGAACCAAATGATTATTGGTTGAATGAAGTACTTTCTTCTACAAATATTAAGCATAATAATAATTACTGCAACTGCATAAAGTACTTAACACAAACATTGATAGAGTTTGGCTCTGAGTCCCCACTCGAATCTCATTTTTAGTTGTAATCCCCATTATCCCCATGTGTCAAGGGAGGGACCTGGTGGGAGGTGATTAGATCATGAGGGTGGTTTCCTCCATGCAGTTCTAGTTGTAGTGATTGAGTTATCATTGAGATCTGGTGGTTTTATAAGGGGCTATTTCCCCTTTGCTCATTTGCTTCTCTCACCTGCTGCCATGTAAAACATGCCTTTGCTTCTCCTTCACTTTCATGATTGTAAGTTTCCTGAGGCCTCCCCAGCCATTTGGAAGTGTGAGTCAATTAAACCTTTCTTTATAAATTACCCAGTCTTGGGTATGTCTTTATAGCAGTGTGAGAGCAAACTAATACAAATACTGTGCAAACAAGTTATCGGTTTAGCACAAGAACCTACAAGGTATGCACTGTTATCTTCTTCAAATTCTGATGAGGAATCCACAGCACACAATTTTTAAGTAACTTGCTCAAAGTTACACACCTGTCAAGAAATAATCCCACCGTAAAGCATATTTCTTTGTTAATAATCTCTAGCAAATGGCTTCTCTATTTCCCTAATTGGTCAACTTGGGCATCTTGATACCTTGCTTTCCCTAAAATTCCTAACCAATCCACTGGTAAGTACAATTAATCTAAGCCTGAAAATGTACCTCCAGTTTGGCTACTTGCCTGATTTAAATCATGTAAGCTCTAGTCTGCTCACTTTATTATGTAATTAGGACAACTATAATAGAAGTTCTCATTTGGAGAACTATAGTTCTGCACGTTTTCACATTTTCTGACCAGTTTATTTTCTACCCCAAATTAATCTGTTTTTGAAAATGTGTCAGTGTGTTACTCTGCTTCTGAGACTTTCAAAGCTTCTCTTTACATGACAAATTCAATCAAGTAAAACTCTTACAATGACAAATAGGTTCCTGCATTATCTGGCTCCCAATTGTCTTTCCAAAGTCATAGTACTCACTATCCCTAATTGCCCACCATACATTGCTGCTTCAGCAACCCCACCTGCATTCCTTCCTTCAGTCCTTGAAACACAGGGAGCTATTTCTCCTCCTTCTTATATTTTAGGTCCAGCTTTAATGTTACCTCCTCAGAGAGACCTTCTTGGCCATCTAGCTAGATAGTTCATCTCTATTATTCATTCTTCTGATTCCTTGATATCATTTTATAATTATATATTTCATTATTGTTCAATTTATTTTCAATTATACTCAATGAAAATGTAATCTCCAGAAGGATAGAAGCCATTTGTTTATTTCCTCACTGTATATTTAGCACCTAGAACAGTGCCAACACATATCAGACACTCACAGAGAATTCATCACTAATAGATACTTTGACACATGCTACAGTCCTTGTCTTTGTCCATTGTTAGTACTTTGTATGTGGTTTCACAAGAATTATTAGAGTATGCCAAATATGGACTTCTTTAACAAATTTGAAATTTAGGCCATTTGTTAATTTGGAAGCAAAAATAAAATTACTAATTTTCACATACATCAAATATATGTTCCAGAAGAACATGGCAAGAAGACTCACATATTTTCTTTCTTTTTAATCAATGCACTTGTATGAACACTGGCAAATACAGGTATCTTATCAGAAATGGTGATGTCTTTATTCATTTCTTTAGATTTCATGAACTCTAATGCAACTCATGAAAATACTCCTAAAGTATATTCTTACTGAACATCCCAAATAGACTACATACTAAGTTCTTGACTTAGTCAAGCACGTACACAGCTTAGAGGTAGTTGGTCAGATATTCATGGAATTATTCTCCAACTTTGCTGTAAATCAGAGTTACTTAGGGAGTTTGTTTAAAAAAAATCATCTGCTCAGCTCCCAACTCCAGATATTTCCATTCAGCATGTCTGGAGTGGGGTCAGGTCACTGTATTTTTAACAAGCTACCCAGGAACTCTGTTCACCTTGTCTTAGTAGACACTTTTCAAACTTCTCTAAGTGAGCTTTGATGCTAAAAATATTTAGCATTCAAGTCCTGCTTCTTTACCAAAGTCTGATGGTGTTTAGTGGTCTTATCTAGTGGTGTTCAGTGATCTTCAGATAAATATAGCCTATTAGTGACTCTGCAAAATGTTTTAAGACCTCATCTCAAAATATTCTCTCTTTGCTTACCCTACTCCATCCACACTATTTCAGTTTCAGTTCCTTGAATATGTCAAGTGCCTTGCCACCTCTGGGCCTTTGAACTCGATGTTCCCTCTGCCTATGAAGTTCACACCCAGCTTTACACGGCTGTGTCATTATCTAGCTAGTAGTTTTTTCTTCTATGTCATATCCTCAGTGAGGTCTTTCCTTATAATGATCATCTGTTCACTTGTTAGTGTAAAGTCTCACATATGATTTTATGTGCCACTAGAAGTTAAGATACTTTTGTTTTTCCTTTGTCAACTCTGTATCCAAAGTGCAGAGAACAGCTGGCTAGCATAGAGTGAGTCTCAAAAACTGAGTATTATTTAATGTATTTACTCCTGGGAAACTAATTCATTAGCCTTTCATTTTTCCTTTGTTTGTGATTTTACCTCCCAACTTATAAATTAAAAGTATAAAAATTACCTTGAAGTGCATCCATGTGTACCTTATTTTCTAAACAAAAAAATCAAAAACAAAAACCAGAGATGTTTGGAAACTTGCCCTCCTTTAGTTTAAGTCTCTAATATCACATTAAAACCCAATACCCATGGTCTCTTTGTCCACTATTTGTTCTTCTATCCAAGACTATTGTTCAAAATCATATATTATATATACCACATCAGTTATCTTCACTGAAATCATATGGTTTTTGTTTCTTTTCTTTTCTTTTTGTTTTGCAAGGGAAAGGGGTGTTGTGTACTGTTTCTGCTTTTGTTGTTGCAGCTGCTTTACCTCCTCCCCATCGCAGGCATCTTGCTAGATCATTGCCAGTCCCAAGAGGCAGAATTGCAACTGGAGGATGCTTGCCTACATTGGCCTTTTCTGCAGAATAAAAAAAATACAAATAAAGAAAATTTTAAGTTCAGATTAAATGACAGAAATAAAAAGATAGCCCGATGATATTAAATGAAGGAATTCCAATAGGTGCTCATAAACAAAACATACTTGTATTTTTAGATATACACAATAATGAATTAATAATAATTTGTACACATTTGTAGCAACTGATAAAACACAACTACTATTATTCACAGAATGATGGAATTTTCAAAACTCAGGCAAGAGGAAAGCTTTTTAAATATCTTAACTCAGCTAAAACTTGTGGTGTGTCTTATCTCCATTACAATCCTCAGGGATATTATTATATACAGCATAAGATTACAATACAGAGACACAACTAGGATGGATGAGTAGGTTCCTACATGAAGTCCTTTTGCAACATCAATTCCAGGTATATTTTACTTAAAGGAATAAAATATTTGAAAACTGTTGAATTATAAAAGTGAATAAATTGCTAACCATGTCCTTGAGTTTTTCCCACCCATGGTGCTGCTTTGTGTCAGAGCAAATGGAACACAATGTTAACAGCTGGAATACAACGAGATCAGCAGGTTTTCCACGAGATTAATCTTTACATCACATAATGCTTTGGGTTCAGAGCAGTAAAGATCTCTGCCGCTGACATCCCATATGCTTTGGTTTGAATCATCGCATGCCTTGAATTAATCTCACAAATGTATATCACTTTCTTTTATTTTTTCTTCCTCCTTAGCCCCTCAAAATCAGTGTACATATGTGTGTAGGGACAGAGGGGATAGATAATGCAGGGATATGTCGCAGTGAAATAGCCGACAATAAGATTTTGAGGGCTAAAACAAGCTAAGAATTCCTGCTATTTTTCCTCTAAAATCCTTACAAGTCCTCAGATACTTTTCCAACTAACTCATTAACTTTTGTAATTCTTGAATTCTGGTTGTCTTCTCAGATAAAACATATAAATACGATTTACATTGTTTAATGGAAGACCAGATCAGAATTTTCACTGTTTCTTTTTAAATCAAATATTAGTAGATTAAAGCTGTTAGATCCTTATCAAAAGTGTTGCCAACATGTATTTTTCTTAATTTGAATATTTTTAGTGTATGCAAAGACAGAATGTTTTCTGCATTGACTAAATAGGTGTCTGTTTCAATTTATACAGAAGGTAAAACTTCTTTTGAATTAATTCGTTTTATGAAAGGGCCTGTTTTAAACAAAGAATTGATCAATCCAGTAACTGAAATGAGACCAAAAAGAGTCAATATTTGCTTTGGATTTATTTCCTCATAAAGGCTAATTCATGATCTCTTTTTCTAACTAGTAACCAGTTCCAACAACTGACTAGATCTGAAAAACCAAATAATTTTCCTGAATTTATAGTTTTTCTTGTGCTGCATACTTACCTTATATCCTCAATGATGTTCCTGTATTATTTGCTCATAAAACTCGAGTTTTTTCAGTTTGAATAGAGAGGCAATATAGAATAAGGCTTAACTGTGCATTCTAATCTCAGCTCTTTCAGTTCACAGCTATAAGACTTTGTTGTAGTTATTTACTTTTTTCCAAGTTTTAGGTTCCCTATCTCTACATGGGATTATTAATACTATCTGTGTCATAGAGTTGTGAGGAATAAACAAGATAACATGATGAATAAAAATTAGCTATGATGATGATGATGATGGATGGTAACGATATGAATGTACATAGAGGGTAAGGTTTTGAGGGTCCATGTTTTAATAACGTAAGCACATCAATTTCACACAGACTTTATCACAAATACTAAGACTGCTCCTTCAGCTCCTTGTCTGGGGCACGCAAACAATCTGATTTCCTAGAGCCCCTGAAAACAACTCTGAAAATTTGGTAAACACTGTAAGAAGTGGATTAGAAAGGAAGGACTTCTATGTACTTGTAAACTATTTTGCCAGTTAAATTTTTGAACTACAGAATAATAAGTTAAACCAGTGTGCAACCTTCCAGATGTCCAATTATATCACTACTTCCAAAGATAATGATACAAGCAATAGACACATAGGTGAAACAGGATTTAAAGCTATCGCTCTCTCCCCAGCCATATTAAGTATGTGTCTGCATTACCTATGCAATCCAAAACCCAGCCCACGGTTCCATCTCCACCACAGGCTAACACTCTGAAGTCAGGAACATCACGGAAAAAGTTTAACCTGAAAAATAAGCATGTTATGGCACATGATTAATAGTTTAAAAATAAGATATTTTCAGTTTTGTATCATTAATATTTTACCCGATGAAATACGTTTTTATTGTATAAAAACTGTAAAATATCTCAGTGATAACTTACATATCCTTTAATCCTATTTTATAACTATATATTCAAGATTCTATAACTTAAAAATATTTTGTAATTGTATATTCTAGATTCCATAATGAATATACTCTTTCTTTAATAAACTCTAAAATTTTAAGAATAAAATTAGTAAATTATAATAATTTTCACTGATATTCTCCCAGATGTTATTTGCAGTTCACATAACCCAGAATGACATATACTACATTATTTCATTTAATAAATTTCATCAATCCAAAATTATCTTTTGAGTGAATATATAAATGTGACAGTTATGTCAGTAAATATGTCTTTAACAATTTTCTACTTTCTCCATTACTGGAGAAATTGATCAGACTGCAACTGGGGTTCTAGCCAACTTTCCTTTTGACTGAGAATCTGCAAATAGGAGTCAGGCTTCACCTTGTATTTTGACCTGGTTGACAGTGTTTTCCACCCAGGAACACTCTAGCCTAATTGCTGGGTCAGCTGCCATAAATACCCACTGCTTCTGCTGTTACTGCATGCAGCGTGCTTAATAATGCAACCTACCTTGGGAAAAGTCACAAAGGCAGGTAATGCAGCCAGCTATACAGTCATAGCCTATTTTCTTGCAATAAAAAAATTCAAACAGGACAGAAATTTTGGTGTGTGTCTCTTCACCTCCCTTGTCCCAAAGATAACAACTGATAGTGATATAATATGCAACTATCCAAGGAATTTTTCTACGTACTTACATATACAAATTTTCGTACATAAATCTTTATTACACACATATTTTCAACATGAATAAAACTGTGCTATACATACTGTTCATTAACTTGTGTGGTTTTATTTTAACTTCAAATATGTCTAAGAGAACTTTGTGTATCAGTATATAACATATGCATATGTCATGTGTTGCATTCTGTCAGATTATTATTTTTAGGCACTGCATCATGTTTTATAAGTTCATGTACTACAAGATAAAATGATTTCTTCTTATGAATTTTTAAGCTATTTCCAGTATCTCATTATTACAAAAAAGTATTGTATTTAACATTATTTGAAGAACATTGTGTAAACGCGCGCATGTGTTTTGAAGGCTACTCTAGAGAAAAATATTCCATTACATCATTATATCCCTCTGAATGGCTCCCACTGTCAAATATGCAAGGATTCATTTCCTTGCAACCACAAAACACTACATATGAACAACTTTATGATATTTCTTTAATAATGAGTGAAAGCCAATGTCTTTTTATTTGTTGTAAAATCACACTTCCCTGTTTACTAGTGAGTTGAGCATATTTTTATACATTTCCTGGAGATGTGTAACCTCTCCTACAAAAAGAACATTCAAAGATGTGCCTTTCTTTCTAATGAATTGTCTTTTTATTTCTTATTTTTATTTTTATTTTTTTGAGATGGAGTTTCACTTTTGTCGCCCAATACGGAGTGCAATGGTGCAATCTCGACTCACTGCAACCTCCTTCTCCTGGGTTCAAGCGATTCTCCTGCCTCAGCCTCCCAAGTAAGCTGGGATTACAGGTGCCTGCCACCACGCCTGGCTAATTTTTGTGTTTTTAGTAGAGACAGGGTTTCACCATGTTGGCCAGGCTGGTCTCATACTGTTGACCTCAGGTGATCCATTCTCCTTGGCCTCCCAAAGTGCTGGGATTACAGGTGTGAGCCACTGCGCTGGGCGAGTTGTCTTTTAATAATACTTTACAAACTCTTTGCATATTACAGCAATCTTTGCATTTAAATTTGCATCACTTAAAAACATTTTGTCAAGGTAATACCAACACTGCAAAATATAATAAAATATGTATAAAAATTATTAAAACCCATCATCTGATTATAATATCCATGGAAATTTAGAACAGGAAACTTTCATGCATTTTCTCATTTATTATATTGTGGATATTTAACCTTTGTGAGACATGTTGCAAATATTTTATTCAGTTCTAATACTCATTGATTTGCTTATACTAATATATATCCAATAGAATAAACACATATGTACCAGTTGCCCATTCCAGGAGGTAGAACATTTTAATAACTTACATATTTCTCTGTTTTCTTTCCCTATAGCACTGCCCTTTCTAATTTACAAAGGTGAGCGCTATTCTGAATACTGAGTTACCACATGTCTGACATAATCAACATGTGTCTTTCTACTTTTCCCACTTAGCATTGGTGCTCAGATTCATTCATGTTGTAGCTGAAGCTTTTTCCACATGTAGCTGAAGTTCTTTTTACTTGTACTGCTGTGTTAAATACCACTTATATGTCTTTTAAAATCCATGTCAATGGGCATTTCAACTGGTTTGCTTTATATTCTTGCAAAAAGTGCATTCTCGTACAGGCATACCTCATTGTATTACTCTTTACTTTATTGAGCTTAGCAGATACCGCATTTTTTACAACTTGAATGTTTGTGGCAACTCTGCTTCTAGCAAGTCTATCAGTGCCATGTTTTCCAACAGCACATGCTCACTTGGTGTCTGTGTCACATTTTTGTAATTATCGCAATATTTCAAACTTTATTATTATTATTATTATTATATCTATTATGGTGATCTTTGATCAGTTATTATAGTAATTGCTTTGAGGTGCCATGAGCCACGTCCATGTAAGACAGAGAACTTAATTGCGAATGTTGTGTGTGTTCTGACTGCTCCACCCACCAGCCGTTCTCCTGTCTCTCTTCCTGTCCTCAGGCCTCTCAATTCCCTTAGACACAACAGTATTGAAATTAGGGAAATTAACAACCTTACAATGCCCTCTAAGTGTTCAAGTGAAGGAAGAGTTGCATTTCTCTTTCAATCAAAAGCTAGAAATTATTAAGCTGAGTGAAGAAAGCATGTCAAAAGCACAGGCAGGCCAAAAGCTAGCCCTTTTGTGCCAGTAAGCCAAGTTGTAAAAGCAAAGGCAAAGTTATTGAAGGAAATTAAAAGTGCTACTCCAGTGAACACACAAACAAGAAGGCGAAACAGCCTTATTGCTGATATGGAGAATGTTTTAGTGGTCTAGACAGAAGATCAAAGGAGCCACAACATTCCCTTAAGCTAAAGCCAAATCCAGAGCAAGCCCCTAACTCTATTCAATTCTATGAAGGCTGAGAGATGTGAGGAAGCTGAAAAATAGTTTGATGCAAGCAGATGTTGGTTCATGAAGCTTAAGGAAAGAAGCTGTATAAACAGCAAGTGCTGAGGAAGAAGTGGCAGCAAATTATCCAGAAGATCTAGCTACAATTACTGATAAAGGTGGTACGCTAAACAACAATTTTTCAATGTAGACAACATAGCCTTCTAATGGAAGAAGATGCCATCTAGGACTTTGATAGCTACAAAAGAGAAGTCAATGCCTGGCCTCAAAGCTTCAAAGAATAGGCTGACTCTCCTGTTAGGGATTAATGAAGCTGATGACTTTAAGTTGAAGCCAATGCTTATTTGCCATTCTGAAAATCCTAGGACCCCTAAGAATTATGCTAAACCTGCTCTACCTGTGCACTATAAATGGTGGAACAAAGCGTGAGGGATATCACATTTCTTTACAGCATGGTTTACTGAGTATTTTAAGTTCACGATTGAGACATATTTCTCAAAAAAAAAAAAAGATTCCTTTCACAATATTATTTTCATTGACAATGTACCTGATCACCCAAGATTCTGATGGAGATGTGCAGAAAGATGAATGTTGTTTTCATGTCTGCAAACACAGCATACATTCTGCAGCTCATCGATCAAGGAGTAATTCAACTTTCAAGTCTTATTGAAGAAATACATTTCATATGGCTATAGGTGCCACAGACAGTGATTCATTTTGGGGATCTGGGCAAAGTAAATTGACAACCTCTGAAAAGGATTTAATAATCTAGGTGTCATTAAGAACATTCATAATTCATGGACAGAAGTCAAAATATCAGCATTAACAAGAGTTTGGAAGAAGTTGATGCCAAGTCTCATGGATGACTTTAAAGGGTTCAAGACTTCAGTGGAGAAAGTCGCTGCAGACGTCATAAAAACAGCAAGAAGTAGAATTATAAGTGGAGGCTGCATGTGACTGAATTGCCGCAATCTCATCATATTTGATGAGAATTGAATTTGAAAGGATGAGGAATTGGTTTTTAGAGATAAGCAAAAAAAGAGGGTTTCTTGAAATGGAATCTACTCCTAGTAAAAATGCTGTGAACACTGTTGAAATGGTAACAAAGGATTTAGATTATTACATAAATTTAATTGATAAGGCAGCAGCAGGCTTTGAGAAGACTGACTCAAATTCTGAGGGAAGTTCTACTGTGTATAAGATGCTAGCAAACAGCATCACATGCTAGAGAGAAATCTTTCATAAAAGAGTCCATCAATAGGTCAAACTTTATTGTTGTCTTATTTTAAGAAACTACTAGATCCACCTCTACCTTCAGTAACCACCACTCTGATCATTTAGTTCCCATTAATATCAAGGCTAAACTCTCTACCAGAAAAAACATTATGACTCCCTGGAGGCTCAGATGATTGTTACTATTTTTTTGCAATGAATTATTTTTAAATTAAGGTATATACATTTTTTAAACCACAATGCTATTGCACATTTAATAGACAACAGTATAAGCATAACTTTTATATGTACTGGGAAACCAAAAAATTTGTGTGATTCACTTTATTGTGATATTCACTTTATTGTGGTGGTGTGGAACCAAATCCACAATATCTCCAAGGTATGCCTGTACATACTTCCTAGGGCTTAAGGTCAGTGGCCACTTTAGAGTAATGCATATTAATATGCAACTTTACCAGATAACATCAATGTTTTTCGCAAAGAAGTTGCACCAATGTACAATGGATGTGCTCTATTGAATCCATTCTCTTTAACACTTGTCACACTTTTTCATTTTATTTATTTCTTATTTTTGTGAAATGCCTATTTATCCTTTTGGTTTCTATTATGTATTCTTTTTTACCTCGTTGGTTTGTAAAAAAATTTTACACGTCTTTTAGTCCTTTTTCAATAATTTTTTTCAAATATCTTTTACAAATTTAAAGTTTTTTCTTTTACTTTCATTAATGTGTATTTTAATGAATAAGAACTTAGTTTTAATATTCAATTTCATCATCCCTTTGATAAGTAGTTAGTACCTTAACTAGTCTTCTGTAAGACAAGCTTCCTTAATCAGAGCTCAGAATTCACATATACTCTCTTAAAATGTCAGTTTTACTTTCGACATAGAAATTCTTAGTTTGTTGTGGTGTGAAGTACTTTCTTTTCTTCTGTCCCCACTTTCTCCCATCTCCCCTTTATCCTGGCCTCCGGCCCTCCCTCTCTTCCTTTCTTACTCCCTTTCATCCTTCCTTTTAGCTGTAGTGCAGCACTTTTTTTCTATTTATTTTTTATCCATCTTTTCATTCACTGAATAATTCAACTTTCTACTATGCAAAGTCCATAAGTATTATTTCCACATATGGGTACATTTCTATTTGTATTCTCTGTTGTGTTTTACTCACGACTTTGTCCATCTCTGCACTAGTATCACACTCTCGCAGTTACTATAGCTTTCCAGTAAGTCCATATCTCAGGGCATGAAGAATCTTACCAATTATTTCTTCTTTTTTTCATGTACATTTAAACTCATCATATTTCACCAAAACTAAAACAATAGTAAGAAAAACCAATCATGATTTTGACTGAAGTTGCATTAAAACTATGTATTAATTTTGGGAGAAATAACACATGTATAATATGAATTAAGTTTCCTTATTCATGAATGTAGTATTGCTCTATTTATTTAGATATTCTTTAATATCCTTCAACAAAGATTTAAATTTTCTGCTAACAGGTCTTGCATATATTTTGTTAGATTTATTCTTGGTTGTTTTGTAGTTTTTGTTGGTATTTTAAACATTTAAAAATTATGGTTATTAATAACATTAATATTTTTGTTGCTGGCATATATAAACATATTTGACTGTTATATATTGATTTTATAAATAATCATATTATCATTGTTTTTCTATTGCTTACATTTTGTTTGTGGATACATCTGGATTTCTATGTATGTAATTGTGGCATTTGCTACTAGCAATGGTATTATTAGTAATCTCTAGTCCTTATAATTGTTATTTCTTTCCCTGTGTCTTTTTCCTTGACAGAATTCCAACATATTGTTGAATAGGAGTATTCATAGTGAATACCCATATCTTGTTCCTGAAGATAAGAATTACTTTTGGAATCTGCCCATTTAGGATATCTGTTATTGAGATTTTATTTTCCTTTCTTTTTACTTTCTTTTTTTTTGATGGAGATTTTTTATGAAGTTAACAAGTTTACCCTCTACTCCTATTATAATAAGAATTTTTATTATACATAAATATTAACTTTTTCTGCATTTTTGAGATTTGACAAGGTCTCTGTCTTTTAACCGGTTAGTGTGAGAATAAACATTTATATATTTCTGCATTATTAACCATTCTTGCAATCCTTTCATGCACTCAAATTGATTCTTGTGTATTAATATTTTTAAGATAATTGAATTTCTTTGCTAATATTTTGTTTAGAAATTTTGCACCAATCTTTATGAACAAATTGACCTATTTTTCTTCCTCATACCACTTTTGTCTACTTTTTAAAATTAAAATTATATTGCCTCATAAAATATGTTGCAGAGTATTCCCCCTTTTACGATTTTTGTGGAAGAATTTGTATAATTATTGAAGTTCTTTGAAAACTGGTAGCACTTGCCTATAAAACCTAAATTTCTGTTTTTTTTTAAAGAGAAAAGTCTTAAATCATTGTTTAAATTACTTTAGTAATTATTCTTAAAAATTTATGATTTTAAATTCTTCTTAAGTCAGCTTTTTTTCCAGCTATACTTCTGTAGCAATTTGATTCTCCCTCCTAGACTTTCAAACATTGGCCCTGAAGCTTAAGAAAACCTTGTAAAACACGGCAGTAGCTGCAACATTTCCCACCGAGCTAATTGTTTTTGGTGAAAGCCTAACCATCCAGTTGACTCACCATTGTTCTTCTATTCCATGATGATGTTTCATCTGTTATTCATTCTTGTTTTCTTTAAAAATTGTCATCATTGGTTCTTCAGCAGCATCCTACCCCCAAACATAAACCCCATGTGACTGTCAGACCAGCTTACTCTCTGTAAATTGATTGCTAATTGGAAAATTTGACCTCTCTTTATCTCAATTTCTTGATCCATTCAATCCATGCAGTTTTCCCTAGAAACTCATTCATTCCTTACTACATTCATTCATTAATATCCTTGGGATTTATTTAGTGATTCTGACCCTCAGTTTCCATAACTTTAGAATGGAATTAACACCACGTGGTTTGCTGGGCTCTTTATATACACACAAAGAAAATGTGTATGTAAATACACCTTACTATTCACATGTTATTACTGATTTAATTATATTTTTTTCTTTATTAAAAGTAGTATAGGTGTGTTTTAGGTCAGAGTGCCACTCCTCTATTTCCCCACCTCCTTCCTCTGCCTGCACTGTTCTGGCAGAATAGTCACAATTTTCTAACAAGCAGTAAGGAGAGTTTTTCTGCATCCAATCTGAAACTGTAGCTAGCGGACAATTGGGAGACCTGCCTACAGCACCGGAGACACAAGGTACAGAGGAAAACAGCTGTGATAGAGGACAAGTAAACTGAAGAGACTCAGCAAGAGCCAAAATGCGGGGTCCTGCATGGCACTGACTTTTCACCCAGGAAGGCTGTGATGAGGAGCAGCTGTGAGGCTTCCACATCACAGGTCACCCTTCCAATGGGGAGAAGTGAGAAAATGGGGAGTGTCAGGGAGGACTTCACTCTGGGGAAACTTTTGTACTGTGTATTGTACTTTTTACCTATCAATTCCACAGTGTTCCATGTGAAAAATGAATAAGCATAAACATTTTGCAATGAAATCATGCTTGGGTCCTGAATGTATTTGCACCATTTTATTAATTTTTTTGAAATTAAAAATTCAAATGATTTATGAAGAAAATGAATGATGATGAGTTTCCAATGTTGGACTTTATAGCATTGATTCACCTAGAGAGTTTCCTATGTATCTGCAATAGCTACATTTGAAAGCAAGCCTATTATTTGGGTTTAGCAGCCCTCTGTCAGACGCTTCTTTCTTATCATATTTGCTCTATAATCACCACTATAACATTCCATAAAGTTTCACTTATGTAAGATGAATACATTCTAAGATCCATGCACAACACTGTTCCTATAGTTAAGGATACTGTTTCGTACATTTAGAAAGTTTTTAAGAATGTAGATCTTATGTTAATTGTTCTTACCACGACCACAACAAAAGAGCAGGTGGTGAAATTGTGAAGCTTAATATTACTAAAAACAAATCCAGAAAACTTCATCTAAGATTCAGAGGCTTACTTTGTGTTAAGATAAAATTGATACAGAAAAGGCAGTAAATTTTCACTTGTACCTAATTGTTATTAGGTACAAAGCACACCAGGAAAACCTTTTTTAAAAGAAAAGAAAATTATAGTACTGATTCCAGAATCTTGGAAAGTGTCATAAATCAGAATTCTTAACATCAATATGTAAATATTACTTTTTATTCCAATCTTATATTTTAGTATTAGAAAATACTATCACTTACATACAATGTGGCTGTATGGGTTAGAAACAGATTAAGTATATAAAATAAATAAATATATGGCTGTAAGTAGTATATATATTATAAAATATAAAATAATATTTTTGATACTTAGAGGAAATCAGTGTGAGAGTCATAAATATTTTCAGCATATCCATGCATGGTGAATGCTCACTTTAATTATACATATTTATATCTCTTTGTATTAAAGAAACACAAGGCTGAAGGATTCAAAATGACTTTACCATATGTCATCAATTCTTTTTTTCCTCCTTCTTGTTTAGAAAAAAAATAATTTCAAGAGCTTGCCTTACGAAAGGTCTGCATTCTGATTTAAGCATTTAGAGAGAGAAAGAAGCATACTTATCTCTGATTATTCTATTCAATTCATATTTATACTTGCACGTACACAGTTACATACTATATTATTCTTAAAGTTACAAGATTAGATGGATTCAAAATTGCCTCAGTAAAATCTGGCTGAATTTTCTGATTTGTGATGTTACCATTGTTTTTGAAAGAATATTTATGGTCTAGAAAACCAATTTTTAATAACTTTCAGCTTATTTATTAATACCCAAACTGTATCTATACATACCTTGGTATCATTGATATTATTATTATTGCTAGTGTAATATCTTTTAAAAATCCATGCATGAATTATTTATGCTCCCCAAAGTTTCATTCTATTATATATATTACAAAATGGGGGAAAGGTTATTTCATGTTTTTCTCTGTGGGTTTCGATGTTTCATGAATTTAATGTGACTCTCTAAACATTTTAATTTAAAGTAAAATTAATTATAATAATATCCTCCAATCTAATATCTTATGTACTTTATTTCAACAATACATTATAAAATTTAGTTAAACTAGGAAATGCACCTGTTTCAACAAATTCGGTTAGAGTTTTGAGATATTGTGTGGAAGCTGAATTTACACTGTTTTGGGAAGACATTCCATGTGGATAAATGGGATAGTTATAAAAAATTAATTTGAATTAATCTTTATAAACACAGTATAACTTAATTCTGTTACCATAATAACCAGATATAAGTTTTAGAGTATTTGAAAAATATACATATTCCAGTGGACCATTAATAATTGAAACATTCATTTCATTATTGCTGGAAATCTCAAACAAATCTTTTATGCTTATGTGTGTTAAAAGTGAAGGAGAGAGGGACAGAGAAAGGGAAAAACACAGACTGTAATGACGAAAGAGAGCATGAGACACAGAAAATGAGAGAATATGTATTCCTGGGGAACCTATAATGTTATCTCATTAAATAATATTCCTCCTAGTATAAAATGAGTTAGAAATGAAAGGTCAGTAAATGACAGGTTCTATGATGTAGCCTAAATATTTTTCCTTTCTTCACTAATGTACATATTTCTTTAAAAATTAATATTGGCAGAAATATCAAATTTTTAAAGTCATTTCTGAGTGAATAGAAACACTAATATTTAGTTGAAATATTCTTGCCCTCATATAGAAAATATTTATAATTTTATTAGTATAAGTAAAACATTTTTGTAAATATATTTTGTTAAAATATAAATTTTTTCTATTGCATGGAAAATTATAACCCTTGAGGGATATTTTTAAAATACATAAATTAATATTTAAAAACCAAGTAACCGATGTTAAACAAAAATTATGAGTGGTCATTATTTTAGACTGAGCTTCTGCACTAGGCCCCAACAGACCAGAACAAACCAGAATGGAGTCACTTGTGCTAAGTGCCATGTAATCAAATTGAACTTTGAAATGGTCCAGTTAAAAAAAAAAAGAAAAACAGGAGATTTGCAGCAACCAATCAGAAGGAGCCCAGTTCACCAGAGCTAGCATGATAAGGAAGTCCTCTCGGTTTTGATCCTATAAGAAAAGTAACTTTGAAATGACCAATCCACCTTTCATTCCTTATTCTGCTTTCTTCAGCCCTCTTCTGCTTATAAAGCCAAACTCCTGTGCTCAGTTCATTGGAACACTCATTCTATTCTATAGAATTAGGTGTTAACCAATTCTGGAATTGCAAATATAAGCCAATGAGATCTTTAAACTAACTTTGTTGTAATTTTGTTTTTTGACACTGAAGAACACAAAACACCTTTTAAAATGCCATTTTCTGTCATCTGTAAGTGTGTTTTCTACATTAGAAAGGGAGGGATTTAATTGAACTCAGTATTTGCACACTGTATTTACTGCTACAAATATGCAGTAAAATTTATGGTCATGCTGCGTGAAAGTCCATCTCTTAAGGTATTAATGAATATGCATAAGTTATGTGTGTACTGATATGTATATATATGTTTGGAAATGCAGTTTAAAATATTTCTTGTGAGTTACATGACTAAACATAGAGAATTGACAGACAATTCTGATGTAATGAGTTGAAAATGAAGGGAAAAATACGATAAAGAGTGTCAATTAAAACAGAAGTTACACAGTCTTCCTGATATTTGAAAGAAGTTAAAATGGAATAATTCATTCTTATTGCTTCTAATTGGAAAGCACATATATATCATTTATGGTCCAAATTCATAGTCTATAAAATTAACCCCTAAAATGTAGCAGCACAAGTGATTAGGTTGCTCAAGACTGTTTGACAAATTTACTGAAATCCATTCTGTCGTGTGAATGTTTTTAATATTAATAATTAGAATGAGTTTTTATTCTGTACACATCAGATCATTCCATGGAGTTAGCTTAGAGTGTGAAGTAAGAACATATTTTGAAAGGAAATAAATCTAGACTTCTATAGAGGAAAAGACTTTGCTTAGGGTCAAATACAAAAGAATAGCTATAAATACTTTATAAATGAAATGGCACCTGCATCTATCCACTTATTTAATTTAAATATAGTAACTACAACTATGTACTAGGAACTGAGTTAGATTCCAGAGATTCAAAAGCAAGGTAGAATTCTTGCCTTTGAGTATCTCACTGGCTTAACTGAGAAGGCAGACAAGAAAACATACAGTTCAGGTCACTATAAGATGCTCTTTGAGGGCAGTTAATGTGGACTAGGTAGGGATGAGGGGTGGCTTAATAAACTTGGAGACATATGAGTTGAATCTTGAAGCTTGGGTAAAGTTAATTAGCTGATGAATTGAAGGACAGATGTGAGGAGAAATTGAGTGAAGGGTTGTTATGTAAGAAGGAGGGTAAATATAGATCCTAGGAGAGTGGTTAGATGACAAATCTTGAAAGCCTGAAGTGACGTACTGTCAGAGGGAATGAGAAAGCGATTCTTTAGTGAATGGTCTTTTTATTCATCAAGTTAGAGAATAAAAACAGTGTGTAAATTTGGGAAAAGGGGAGAAAATTAGTTTAGTAATAGACATGTAGAATTTGAGATACTCATGGAACTTGTGTTCATGGAGTATTGAACATAATAAGTTAATTTCCTCCTTATGATCTCTCTTTGTTTTTTTTTTATTTTTTTTTTTTTATTTTTATTTTTTATTTTTTATTTTTTTTTACCAATAACTATTTAATTTATTACATTTGCACAGGCAGATGGAAAGAAACAGATCTTGGCATAAAGACAACAACAAACAAATGTAAATTACAAATCAGACCGTCAAATTGGAAATTGAAGAAGAAAAGACTCAAAATCTACCTTATGTTTTTCCATTCCCATGTAGTATTATTAGATCCTTTTATGTTTTATTTCTGCTAATCTGATGTCTCTCTTCAGTAAATGAGTTTTTCTTTTTTTTTTATTTTTTTTATTTTTTTTTTCTTTTATTATTATTATTATTATTATTATACTTTAGGTTTTATGGTACATGTGCGCAATGTGCAGGTAAGTTACATATGTATACATGTGCCATGCTGGTGCGCTGCACCCACCAACTCGTCATCTCGCATTAGGTATATCTCCCAATGCTATCCCTCCCCCCTTCCCCCACCCCACAACAGACCCCACAGTGTGATGTTCCCCTTCCTGTGTCCATGTGTTCTCATTGTTCAATTCCCACCTATGAGTGAGAATATGCGGTGTTTGGTTTTTTGTTCTTGCGATAGTTTACTGAGAATGATGATTTCCAATTTCATCCATGTCCCTACAAAGGACGTGAACTCATCATTTTTTATGGCTGCATAGTATTCCATGGTGTATATGTGCCACATTTTCTTAATCCAGTCTATCATTGTTGGACATTTGGGTTGGTTCCAAGTCTTTGCTATTGTGAATAATGCCGCAATAAACATACGTGTGCATGTGTCTTTATAGCAGCATGATTTATAGTCCTTTGGGTATATACCCAGTAATGGGATGGCTGGGTCGAATGGAATTTGTAGTTCTAGATCCCTGAGGAATCGCCACACTGACTTCCACAAGGGTTGAACTAGTTTACAGTCCCACCAACAGTGTAAAAGTGTTCCTATTTCTCCACATCCTCTCCAGCACCTGTTGTTTCCTGACTTTTTAATGATTGCCATTCTAACTGGTGTGAGATGGTATCTCATTGTGGTTTTGATTTGCATTTCTCTGATGGCCAGTGATGGTGAGCATTTTTTCCATGCTCATGGGTAGGAAGAATCAATATCATGAAAATGGCCATCCTTCCCAAGGTAATCTACAGATTCAATGCCATCCCCATCAAGCTACCAATGACTTTCTTCACAGAATTGGAAAAAACTACTCTAAAGTTCATATGGAACCAAAAAAGAGCCCGCATCGCCAAGTCAATCCTAAGCCAAAAGAACAAAGCTGGAGGCATCACACTACCTGACTTCAAACTATACTACAAGGCTACAGTAACCAAAACAGCATGGTACTGGTACCAAAACAGAGATATAGATCAATGGAACAGAACAGAGCCATCAGAAATAATGCCACATATCTACAGGTATCTGATCTTTGACAAACCTGACAAAAACAAGAAATGGGGAAAGGATTCCCTATTTAATAAATGGTGCTGGGAAAACTGGCTAGCCATATGTAGAAAGCTGAAACTGGATCCCTTCCTTACACCTTATACAAAAATCAATTCAAGATGGATTAAAGACTTAAATGTTAGACCTAAAACCATAAAAACCCTAGAAGAAAACCTAGGCATTACCATTCAGGACATAGGCATGGGCAAGGACTTCATGTCTAAAACACCAAAAGCAATGGCAACAAAAGCCAAAATTGACAAATGGGATCTAATTAAACTCAAGAGCTTCTGCACAGCAAAAGAAACTACCATCAGAGTGAACAGGCAACCTACAAAATGGGAGAAAATTTTCGCAACCTACTCATCTGACAAAGGGCTAATATCCAGAATCTACAATGAACTCCAACAAATTTACAAGAAAAAAACAAACAACCCCATCAAAAAGTGGGCAAAGGACATGAACAGACACTTCTCAAAAGAAGACATTTATGCAGCCAAAAAACATATGATCTCTCTTTGATAAATAAGGAGCAGGAGAGTGAATCCTGATTATGTAGGGCCTGAGGTTTATAAAAATTGAGGCACCCTTTAAGAAAAAATATGCAAAATAAATGTGCACAAACTTTTATAAAAGTGATGTATATATATAAATATATATATAAATAAATACTTATATATAATAAAAAATCACATTAGATTGTAAATTTAAGATAGCTTACAAATATTACATCATAGGATTTGGAATAATAACGTAGTTTTATAAATTAATAAACTGCCTAATGCTTCGTTTTTACATTTTTATATGACAATTTAAAATAATATTTGTACTGAGGTCAAAACATGATTTTCTTTTCCTCTGGAATGATTTATTAAGATATGTTTAAATTGATGATTTATTAGGAATGTTCCACTTAGCTTCACAAGTCATCATTGATAAAGTAAATTTTTAGTATTATTGTTAAATATGTGAAAATCAATATTTGTTTTTTGGTCATAGCCAAGCTGTAAGACTTGCAGGCATTTCAATTTTTTGTTCAATGACTAACCTTAAGTATTCTTTGAATTCATGATATACATTACCCATTGTTATGTTAATAACATGACGTATTGTGAGTTTTATGTATCTTCATTGATGGCGATATTTCATAGAGATTTATAAAACGTGCACTTTACACATAAACATGCCTGCTTGTTGTAGAGCTGATACAGGTTGTGCTCTACAAGCACAGGAATAATGATACATTTAATATCATGTAACTTTCATCAATAATAAAAACTTAAAATTGTTTATACTGCATTGTTAACTGTATTCCTGGAAGAATAACGCTTCCGTTTTGATGAGGCATTAAAGAGAACTGAATGGGATGATTAGAAGAATTTTCTGCAGATAAGCTTTGAACTTTGTACATTTCAAACCTCATTTCTCCCCTACTACACACATATTCTGTTACCAGGCAGGCTCTGGACCATTTTTATCAAGACATGTCTTCTGGCTCTTTAAATTTACGTCAGAAAACCAGTGTAAAGTCACACTGGGCAATGGGGATATGCCTAGAAGTCATTTTTACACCAGGAGAACTAGCAATAACAACCATACACAAAAATATCTGTGAACCACATATTATAAGTCTCAGGATTCAATCATGTAATTGGACCTCATCCTCTTTTAGTCAAATCCTAAAATGCTCATGCTCATTCAAATGCTACTAGTCACTAGGTAAAGTATGATGAAAAAGGGGTTGGAATGGAGACAAAAGTCTTTTTTTTTTTTTTTACTGTTTTATTTTTCCAATATAGATGTCCAATTTTTCTGGTTAATGCCAATACATATACAGGGCATGGGAGAGGGCTCTTAATTATCTTCCATTGATATATTTGCCTCTCTACGCATTACTACTGAGCTGGCTTAACTAACATTGTTCATAAAAATTCTTGTAGTTAAAATACCCTCTTTTTAAAATATCAAAAACTCAAATGAGAAAGGCAATACAACCACATTGCTAAGATCCTTCCTATAGTCTTGAAAGGAGTCCTTGCAAGTGAGAGACACTGAAGTTGAAGATTCATTGCCTTCAAGAGCATCTGCTTCTGTGCACACATCTTACTATAGCATAATACTGGTCAGAGGCCATATTTTAAAATATGACAGCTACTCGGGAGGCTGAGGCAGGAGAATGGCGTGAACCCGGGAGGCAGAGCTTGCAGTGAGCCGAGATCCTGCCACTGCATTCCAGCCTGGGCGACAGAGCAAGACTCTGTCTCAAAAAAAACCATGAATAATTTAATTACACAGAATTCTAACTATAGGCATAAAGGTAACTGAATGAAAAATATATGACTCATCAAGAAGAGATAAATAAAAGTAAATAATGTAATTGGAGAATAAAACATTATGAATTCAACAAACATCTGCCATTTTCAGGAAATGATATGTACATAATTGAAGATTAGTATCTTAGACACCAAGATATTTATGATTTTAATAGTTATAAATATAATTTGTATCAATTTTATCAAATGTATTATATTCCAAATCCAATTATCTGTTTTTCATAGTGTGTTTATTAGGCTAAACTTGTCTTGATTACGAACAACACTGTTATCCAATAATATAATTCAAGTTGTAGATTTCTATATGCTAATAACCTCTCTATTAAATTATCTTAAACTTTCATGCTCCTTGAGTTGCAGATTTTAAATAGAAGAGGAAGGTATGTATAATCAGGAAAAGACTGGCTGAAGGAGTGTTGTCCAGAGAGATTTTTACAGGGTTTTATTACTTGAGTAATCTAAGACTTGAGTCTTATTATTATTATTATTATTTTGGTCCAGAAGGTTCCTGGGGGACTGAATCAGTAGGAGAATAACTGAATAATTTGTGTGTGTGTGTGTGTGTGTGTGTGTGTGTGTGTGTATGCATGTGTACAAGCAATGTAATTATGGCTTTTATTTTAATTATTAGAATATTAAAATTTCTTTGGATGTGATTATAATTTATGTGAGCAATCAATTTAAAGCACAATTTTTTATCAATCAATTCATTACTGTATTAGAAATCATGTTTTTGCCATGATGGTATGCTTCACCAAAATCTACATTCAAATTATTCCCACAGAAAGGAATTATTGTATCAGTAGTGCTAAACTTTTACACTGATTTTATGATAGCATTATCACTAATATCTAATGTCTCACCTTCATCCAAATGAACTTCCAAAAAACTTTATTTAGAGTGCATGAATTGAATGAATTCAAAGCATCTTTACAACAAACAGATGTTTCATTTAAAACATTCTGATCACTCTGACATAAAAATGGCATTACTTGATCTTTTGGAAAGTTATTCTGCTAATGGAGTCAAGATATTAACAGCTATAACTTCATTAATAATACACATAAAGAAACTTGGAATTGAAAATGAACACTAATTTTGAAAAGTCATTTGATCTAAATGAAAAGTCATGCTTCAAAGAGTGATATGCAAAGGGACTTTCTGCATATTAAATAATTGCTTTGGGGCAGAAAATTAACTATTAATTTTAAAGCAGATGCTGATGTTTCTTCAGCATAGTTGTGTTTACTGATTTCCGCATAGTCAATGATATCACTGGAGCTCTCATTGCAGATGGTAAATGTTCATAAATATTTCACACAGATTACGTATTCATCAACTCTTTAAGAAACAGAAATTCAGAACTATTTTTTGTTTTGAAATTCAGATTATTTTTATTTAAAAGACATTTTATTTTTAAGCTATCTTTTGCTGAAAAGTGTTATTGCAAAATAAAAATCTATTATAAAGTAAATATTTATAAACTATATATTTAATGAAAAACAAAACATTGAGGAAGTATATTCAAGCCATTCACTATACATTCTTGGTAAAACTGCTCATGCTCTTTTTCTCACATACATTTCATGAACATCTAACCTATGATTTGTCAATATCTCCACAGGCATTTCTGATTGGTATATTTGTGACCCTTTGCAACTCTCAGGGAGCTGTGAGGCCCAGGCCACAGCATAATGGGCTGGCATAAAGGGGATATCAATTCTTCAAAAGTTGTCACTTGTTTTTGTGTTTAAAAAACATTGGAAAATAGTTTATTTTTGGTCACGTTTTAGATATAATGATTACTATTAAAGTAAGATCTCTGTTCCTTGGATGTGTGTCTTACACATTACAAGAGGAAAACATAGCAAAAGCTGGATTTAGAAATTGGAGGGCTGCCAAACACATCATCATCATTCTTCATAGCAATGCACTTATTAATAGCAATACTTAAAATACAACAGTCCTGGGCAAATGCTAAATTGGGCCAGATGCTAGGACACCAGAAATAACCCCAAAGAGTCTTAGGTAAACCTAATTATTACGGTCACAGTATTCCTAAAACCCTGTGTGAACTAGCCCTTAGTACCTTTCTGACATCCAACTGCCCTTCACTCTGTTCTAGTCTCCCTGGCCTTCTTGCTAATGTTTCCCAAACCTATACAATATTTTCCAGTCATTATGCTTTTATGCTTGCTGCTCTCTCTGCCTTAAAAACTCTTCTACAAGATGACAATGAGCTACCTCCTCATCTTCACATCTATACTCAGCCAGTTCTTCTCTGTCCACCTCATTTAAAAGAACAACCACAAAACCTTCAGCAACAATGCACACTCCTTGTTTACATTCCCCGCTAATATATGTATATTTCACTTGTTTATTAGTTTAATATATGTTTTCCATCACTAAAATATAAGGCTGTGAGGGCAAGAGTTATTATCTGTTTTGTTCAGAGTGGACTGGCAGTGATGAGATTGTTCCTGGCATCTGGTAGCCATTGAAGACATGTTTTGAATCAATTTATCTGCTATGGGTTTTCTTATTTTTAACTTATTGGTAAGCTATGATCAGTTAACTGCCTGGGGCTGGAGGTAAATTTGAGCCAGTAATTTTACTATGTACACTTAGATAACAGTAAATGGGAGGATATTTAAGAAAATATGTTATTTATTAAAAACTTAACTGCTATAGAAAAAAAATCAGAAACAGGTTATTTTAGTTCATTTGTGCTGCTATATGAAAATAACTGAAATTGGGTAATTTATAAATGACAGGTATTTATTTCTCACATTTCTGGAGGCTGGGAAGTCCAAGATCAAGACATCAACAGATTTGTTGTCTGGTAAGGCTTATTATCTGCTTCAAAGATGGCACGTTCTTGATGCATCCACTCATGGCAGAGGGATGAATGCTATATCTTCACATGGCAGTAGAAGGGGAAAGGAGAGAGCTAGTTCCCTTGAACCATTTTATAAGGGCATTGATCCAACTCATAAGGGTGGAGCCCTCATAACCTAATCATTTGCTTATTGCTCCACCTCTTAATATGATTGCATTGGTGATTGAGGTTCAATATAAATTTTGGAGAGACACAAGTATTCAAACCATAGCATTCTGCCTCTGCTCTCCCAAAATTTATGTTCTTCTGATATGTAAAATACATCCATTCTATCCCAGGAGCCCCAAAAGTTTTAACAATTTCCAGCATCAACTAAAAAGTCTAAAGTCCAGAGTCTTCTCTAACCATCATCTAAATAATATAGAGTTACCACTCCAGGTACAATTTATTTTGAGGAAAATTCCCCACTAGCTGTGGGCCTGTGAAATCAAGCAAGTTAAGTCCTTCCAAAATACAATGGTGTATGATAGAATGGACAATATCATTAAAAAGGGATAAATAGGAAAGAAGAAAGGAGTAACAAGTCCCAAGTAAGTCCAACACCCAACCAGGCAAACAACATTAACTCTTAAAGCTGGGAATAATAAAAACCAAAAAACCCTCTTTGACGATGTCTCCTGCCTTCTGAACACACTGTGCAGAGTTTAAGCCCCTAAGGCTCCGGAAACCCCCATTCCTTCCATGGCTGTGCTGTGTGCAGCCCACACTGCATTTCTCACGTGTTAGAGTTGAATGCCAACAGCTCTCTCAGGCTGGCTTTACTAGCCTGGAGTCTCAGTGGTGGCCCAGCCCCCATAGCTCCACTAGGCATTGTCCTAGTGGAGGCACTCTGCAGGGTCCTGAACCATGTGGCAGTTCTCTGTCTGGGGTCTGGGGATCTCCAGGACCTCTCCATCCTTTGAAATCTAGGCAGAAGTAGGCATGCCTTCACAGGTTTTGCACTCTGTGCCTGCAGAGTTAGCACCAGCTGGATGCTGCAAACCTTTACCACCTCTGTCTCCTGAAGGGTGGCCCTGGTTGCACTGAGGCTCACTGGAGCCACAGATGGAGTGGCCCAGGAGTGCTGCACTAGAATGCATTGAGCAGAAACTTGAGGCAGCTCTGGGAAGTGAGCCCTGAGATCCCACAGGTGCTCTGAATCCCTCCTTTGAAGTCTTTCTGTCCTCAAGGCCCTGACAATGTGGGCCTGTGATGGGAGTGGCAGCCTTGAAGATCTCTGAAACGTTTTCAGGGCTACTCTTCCATTGTCTTGATGAATAGCATTCTGGATTCCTTCTAGACATACTAATCTACTCAACAAACTTTCATTGGTAACACCCTTGGTGTTTTATCATGAACACATTTCTTTTTCTTTACAAATTGGCCAGTCTGAGAATTTGTCAAATCCTTAATTTTTGCTTCCCTTTTGATGACAAATTCTGTCATTAATTCATTTCTCTCTTATTACATCTTACTGTAAGCAGTCAAGGGAAGCCATGCCACACCCTCAACACTTTGCTTAGAGATTTCTTTTACCAAGTATCACTCCATGGTATTTCGTCACTCTAAAATTCAACCTCCCACAAAACAGTAGGACATGGATACAATTCGACAAAGTTCTTTGCCACTTCATAACAAGGATTGCCTTTCCTCTGGTTGCAAATAACTTGTTCCTCATTTTCGTATGAAACCTCATTACAATGGCCTTTCTTATCCATATTTCTAGCAACATTTTGTTCGCAACCATGTAGATAATCTCTAAGACTGAACCTCTCTCTATGGTCTTCTTTCTTTCTTCTTCTATCCGCCACCTCTCCTCCTCCTCCTCTACTTCCTCTTCCTCCTCCTCTCCCTCCTTCTCTTTCTCCTCCTCCTCATCCTCCATATTGCAGCCTCTATCCAGTCCATAGCACCTTCTACGTTTTTAGGAATTTGTTACATTAGCACCTCACTCCTTAGTACCAATTCTGTCTTAGTCCATTCTGGCAGCTATAACAAACTACTTTAGATGGTAAAGTCTAAAAGTCTATAAAGGGTAATTTATAAACAACAGAAATGGTTTGATATCACAGGGGTACAGCAGAAGAGCAATTTAGCTCAGGATGGATCATACCTTGAGTCTCATCCATATCTGATTTAGAAGATATTTAGATGAGACTCTGGATTTTAGATTTTTGTGTTGGTATTAAAACAAATTAAGACTTTGAGGGCTATTGGGATGGAATGAATGTAATGTATCTGTATGTAAGAAGAACATGAATTTTGGGGGACCCAATCCAGAATGCTTTGGTTTGAACTTTCATGTGTCTCCAAAATTAATGCTTATACTTAGTGCCCAATGCAACAGTATTAAGAGGTGGGGTACTGAGGATGTGATTAGGTCATGAGGACTCTATGCTTATGAATGGGATTAGTGAATTCATAAAGGGGCTTGAAGAAACTAGCCAGCTCTTCTGCCATGTGGAGACTCAGCATTCATTCCCTCCAGAGGATGCAGCAAGAAGACACCACCTTGGAAACAAAAAGTGAGCCATCAGCAGATACCAAATCTCCTGGTCCCTGGACCTTGGACTTCTCGGCTTCTAGAACTGTGAGAAATAAATTTATGTTGTTTGTGATTAGCCAGTCTAAGGGATTTTGTTATAGCAGCCAGAACAGAATAAAACACAACTTAAAGCACATACACAAATATGAACCGGTCATTTCAAATGGCCAATTCAGAACGTGTTTGTTTCTTTAGAGTGTTTCAGCAATTTTGATAGGCAATAATCTTTAAACAGTGACACACAGATCTCTAATTGCTATTTGGCCTTTGTTGGTGAGATAGATAATAAAAGTTAGACTTTTCAACATCTTTAAAATCATAGTGCATTTGTGGATGCGTGTAAAAGGTGACTAAAGGCCTACAATGACTCAAAGGGGGAAATTTCTGTGAAAGGCAAGCAATTATATGGCCTTATTCATTCTGGTAACATATTTTTGTTACTTTTATTAATCCGTAGATCTTTAATTTAGAAGCCTGAATCAATTTTCAAACTCCATCACTCCAGTGACCAAGGCAGAATCAGAATTATGCTTACACATTTAATTGGGGGAGAGCTTGCCGAATCATCTGCATTTTATTTTATGATTAATCATGAGAAGGAGAGAGTTGAGTGCTTCACTTTTATATTAGTAAAGAAAATTTTTTATTCTTGAAATTTGCAACAGAGCTCAATTAAATTTTGATGAACATTTCCTTAGCCTTTTGAGGATTCTGTTCATTTCTGTGTCATAATTTCATAACAAGAGACATATGTAAAAGGTCATAAGCTCTGATTCAAGAGAGATTTTCCTTAAATAAAATATGGTAGAAATTTGGTTATATAAAATGATATTTTAAATTAAGAAGGTAATGAAATCTGTGAAATCTGTTATGCATTTTCTAAATTATACATTTATTTCAATAGAAGAATATATTCCAAAGTTTCACTACGAAATATGCATGATATTTGAAATATGTAAATCTGTAGGTTGACTGTTGCATTATATTTTAAAAATTATATGTCTTTTGCATTTAGTTCAGGTAGATGAAAGCAAAGATTTCTAGCAGCTTTCTCAGAAACAATTAATTATTCTTAATTATCCTGATCAATCTGAAAAATAATTTACATATTTTAAAGTTATCTTGTTTTTATTTCAATTCATTAAGTGCTTCCTATTTCCCACTTAAAATTTTAGAAATAATGTGAGAATAAACCATCTGTATTTTCATGAAGATTAGACTCAGAAGGGGAAAAGTAATGTCACAAGTATACAAAAAACTTGATATGAACTTTTCATAAGTCACATTAACATGTGAAGTTGGTGTACAGCTAGAGCTATACATACTTATTTTAATATAGTGAAGGAAAACATATTGTTATGTAAAACCCAAGAGTAATTTATATTTTATATTTCATCTCTTCTAACTAACCTATACCTCCAAATAATTTATTCAATTATATCACAACATGGTCCATTAGGAAGGAAACAACTTATTTGAAACAGACTAGTGTTTCAGACACCTTGAAACAGAATAATCAGGATCAGGGAGAGATGATTTATATAAAGAGATAGAATGGAAACACATAATACACACCCATATCTGTTTTAAAAACAATTAAAGATAAAAAATGAAATGCCCAGTGAGTTTTAGTATTTGCCAGATAATTTAGATTAGGAATAGTTTTAGTTCAAGAAAGTTATTTCCCCTTATAAACATAGTTTTCGAAAAAAAATAAAGTTGGGATAAAAGAAGAGTTGTATACCAAAAGAATACATCAATCTGTTGTGGTAAAGAGGAAAATATTTTTAAAAAAGAATTTGGAAGAATAAATAACCGCAGGTTTAAAGTAGCAGAAAAAATGCATACTATACTTTCAAGAATATGCATTCAAAAATCTATTGTTAGCATTGGAAAAGTAATAAACTAGAAATGGTGATAAAACTAAAATGTATAAATCACCAAGGGTATCAGAGTAATAGGGAGACCTTATGAAACAGAGCAACTTCTAATGCCATACATTAAAAGGGAATCACTGCAATAGGACACTCTTAGCATGATCAGGGGCAATACAGCTAGAAACAGGGCTGGGAGGATTCACAAGTGAGCAGATCAGTCATTGGGTTCAGAGAAAGGGCAACATCATAGCCTGGCCAGAGTCCTCACTCTGAGCAACTACCTGTGGCATTTGCCTTTAGGATAAACAAAGACTAGCTCTCTAACAGAAGTCTGAGTCTGACACTAGGGATTCAGTGTGGGCATCAGTATCAGAGGCAAACAGGACATTCTCATGTTGATCAAGATGAAGCTAAAAGTTCAACACAATTATATTTAAATTCATTTTTTAAAACAAACTTTTGACATTGAATATTTTCAGCCAGGCAATTCTACCCATAGCCACTGATTCCATAAAAATATTTGAACATACTTTCAAGAATATGCAGATAAATTGATAGATATTGATGTAGCATATTTGGTAATAATTGTAAAACACAGGCAATATAAATATTCATCAGTAATGGGATGGCTCATATGATTATGGAATATCATGCAGCAGTTAGAAAAATGAAACTGATCAATGTCTACTGAAATGGAACAATGTGTGTCACCTGCTTTAGAGTACAGAAAGCAAGTTGCAAGATAATATAAAATCTATATTCTGTTACGTAAAAAACTACCTATATTTCGTATATATATTTCATATCTATATATACACCTATATGTGTGTGTGTGTGTGTGTGTGTGTGTGTATGAATACATTATAGATAGAGGGGAATATGCTCATTTATATGTATGTATTAGATTGGGAAGCTACACCAAACAACAACAATAATAATTTCTGAGGAGTAGTAGTGCTCAAAGTGGGACCTTTAAATTTTTTTCTAAATAATATTCATTGTAGTGTAGACTTTTTACAGTTATATATATTACCTTCATTTTTTAAACATGTTAAGATAGAGCAGAGGATAACAGGATGCCTAGAACTGAAAGAGTAGAAGGATACATGTGGTACATATTTAAAGTGTAGTAGGAAAAAAGTGCAATGAGAGAACAGGACTAAAATCAAATTTATTCCAATATATTTACATAGTGCTACAAAACAGTCATGCTTTTATTAATTATTAATTCATATTTGTACAAATAATACGGTAATAAACCACATTCATTGAGGACATGCTACGCAGTAGGTACATTGTTATTTGCTTCATAGGCATTATCCCATTTAACTTCACAACTATCCTATAAGGCAGGCAGAAATCCTCATTTTACAGATAAGATAATGAAGCCACACAGAGGTTAAACTGTAAGGCTTGTAATTAGCAGAGCCAATTGACCTCTTGTTTAACTATGAAATACAGGAAAATCCTGGATTAACTTGCTTTGATTCAACTTACAGGGGTCTTAGAATGGCAACAGTTTTGAATGCACAATATCCTAATTCTACAGAAGAGCTTCTTTTTTGAAGTCCAGAGAATATTAAAGGACAAGAAAAAGAGCCATCCTGACTGAGCTTCTGTGTTTACAATACTTTACTTTTGCTTGGCTTTATCTACTTGGGGACTTCCTGCATGTAGCTAGCACACTTAGCCAACAGTCTGATCACGATCCTCCAGATTCTGGAGTGTGGAGCTTGACAAAGACATTGTTCTGAACTAAATTCCTGTGGTGAGCCTGTCATCCACAGGAAGGAGGTTCTGCAGATCACTGCCCAGCATTGGGAAACTGACCCCAGACAGCAGGCAGCAAGGCAATAGAATAAAGAGCTGAATATAATGCTGAAAGACTATGCTAATTAATTATACTTTATGAATGTATTTTTTGTATAAGACACTATGGTACAATTTTATTCTGCGTTTTTAAGAGTACAATTTAAATATTTGGTTTCTGGTTCCTGAGAATGAGATGTAAGACTTATTTTAAATCAACTGCTTTTTAAAAAAAAAAAAAATGAAGCATGCATAAAGCTTATAGAGCTTCTGTCCACTTCATGTGGTCTAATGTTTACCCTCATGTTGATAGAAAGAAAAGAGGTCAATGAAATAAAATGACATTAATTATTTAACTAAGCCAAGTTAATGGTGATTCGTTTAGGTGCATATTAGTGACTTCAAAAGTACACAGTTTATGTTAAAAAATATATTTTATTTTACTAGATCTTACCTGTTAACAATGAAGTATAAGAGAGTGATATTGATTAGATTTGGTAAGTAGTAAATGAAATCGTATTTTTTTCATTAACCCATTTATGCTGGAGGTTGCAATTTTTAAAATTTAACTTGAATTTAAAAATAAGATCTTGGCGATGACCTTGAGCTGTAGAATATAAATAACTCCTACATGCTTAGTGTTCCAATAATGGAACACTAGGCATAAATGGGCTAACTAGCTTTCTCTTTACTTTTAGCAGATATTTTAAATATAAGAAGTACAATAAAAGAGAATCGTTCTTCAAATACATGGTTTGGCACTGTTCAAACTGGCATTCAGCTAGTTTGTTGTGTGTGTGTGTGTGTGTGTGTGTGTGTGTGTGATTATTATCATTATTAGTACAATAAGGAGCATTACTTCACAATATTTAGAAAGAAGAAAAATCTGCTAGAAATGGACTATTTTGGAAAACCAGTATTTGCACTGGTTTCTCTTATGTAGTTGATATTTCATTTTTATGTACTAATATGCTGCTGTGTTCAAATAACATTATTTCTAGATATGTCAGGCAGCTTATTTAATTAATTAACATTAATTGAGTTAATGGTAATAATACTATCCTTGGACTTACCCTGGCATTGGTCCATTTCCAGAAAGACTGTAAACCTGACGAGGATTTAGTAGATACTGGAATTTTCTGTAAATTCTATAAAGGTGAAAATGTGGGAAAAAAATTTAATAATATTCAATACTTTTAAAATAAGTAATGTCTCTCAGTGTTATAAAATATATATAGTTGCAATTAATTATATAATTTAATAAAAAATTTCTATCAATTAAATAAATTTTGAATCAATATCAGAAGTCTAACAGCTCAATAGCAATTAATGGTTTTTTAAAAGGCTTAGTAGCCACTATTAAGGCAATATAGTGCATAAGTTAGAAATATTGCTTGGATCCTTAATATGCACATACATTTAGAATATTCTCTAACCCTCTTTCGAACATTATTTAGCTAACTAGATTTCAAATAAATATATATATTTTTAATATTTCCTATAAAATTGCTTAAATATCTTCTCTCAATAAATCCTTGTGAATAATTTGTCCTCTATAGATCTCTAATAGATCTGAAAATTATCTATCCCCTATACGATATGGGATTGTACATTGTATATGTGTACATGTAAGCAAAGAATGTAGCCTCATCTGGCCTAATCATTTCATATAAACAAAATCTTGACCAGTCATCTCACAAAATTGCTAAACTGTCTTAGCAGCATATATCAAATAATTCTTTTTTTCTGAAAGAAAACAATCTTTATAAATAAATGCAATAGAAATGTTTCTATGCATGCACATATCTCACGTGGTTTGAATTCTTAGACAAATACTAAAAGTAAAAAGATAAATAGTACATCAAAAAGTGAATTTACCACAATCAGTTAGGCATTATTCCTGGGATAAAAAGTTGGTTCAACATACACAAATCAATAAATGTGATTCACCACATAAATAGAATTAAAAGCCAAATCCATATAATTATCTCAACAGATGCAGAAAAAGCATTTAATAAAATAGAAAATTCTGTCATGAAAAATAAATCTTCAACAGACTAGACATCAAAGGAACATACCTCAAAATAATAAAAGCCATCTATGACAAACCCACAGCAAACAGCATACTGAATGAGCAAAAGCTGGAAGAATTCCCCTTCAAAACTGGAACAAAACATGCCCACTCTCACCACTCCTATTCAACATAGTTCCGGAAGTTCTAGTCAGAGCAATTAGATAAGAGAAAGAAATAAAAGGTATCCAAATAAGAAAATAAGTCAAGCTCTCTCTCTTCATTGATAATGATTCTATACTCAGAAAACTCTCAAAATTCCACCAAAAGGCTGCTAGAACTGAAGAATTTTAGCAAGGTTTCAGGACACAAAATAAATGTATAAAAATCAATAGCATTTCAATAACATCCAGCCAGAGTCAAGTCAAGAATACAATACCATTTACAAGAGTCACACACAAAAAATGAAATACCTAGGAATACAACTAAGGAAGGAGGTGAAAGTGCTCTACAAGGAGAACTACAAAGCACTGCTGAAAGAAATCAGAAATGACACAAACAAATGAAAAAAAATTCCATGCTCATGGAAGAATCACTATCATTAAAATTGCTATTCTGCCCAAAGCAATTTACAGATTTAACACTATTTCTATGAAACTACCAATGTCGTTCTTCAAAGAGTTAGAAGAAAACTCTTCTAAAATTCATGTTTAACCAAAAAAGAGCCTGGATAGCCAAAGCAAGCCTAAGCTAAAAAGAATAAAGATGGAAGGATCACACTATAAGGCTACAATAACAGAAACAGCATGGTACTGGTACAAAACCAGACACTTGGGCCAATGGAACAGAGTAGAAAACTCAGAAATAAAGCTGCAAACCTTCATCTGATCTTCAACAAGGCCAACAAATACAAAACAATAGGGAAAGGACTTCCTATTCAAAACATGTTACTGGAATAGCTGGCTAGCCATATGCAGAAAAATGAAACTGGACTCTTATCTTTCACCACATACAAAAATTAACTCAACATGGATTAAAAATTTAAATGTAAGATCCCAAACTATATTTCTAAAAGAAAACCTAGGAAATACCCCACTCGACAATGGCTTTGGCAACACATTTTTTATTAAGTCCTCAAATTGCAACAAAAACAGAAATTGACAATTAAGCTACAGAGCTTCTGCACAGCAAAAGAAACCATCAACAGAGTAAAGTGACAATCTGCAGAATGGGAGAAAATATTTGCAAACTATTCATCCAACAAAGGTGTAATATCCAGAATCTATAAGAACTTAAATCAATAGGAAAATAACAACAACAAATAACCCTATTAAAAATGGGCAAAATACATGAACAGACACTTCTTTAAAGTCATACAAGCAGGAAACAAACATATGTTTGTTTCACTAATCATCATGGAAATGCAAGTTAAAACCACAATAAAACACCATCTCACACCAATCAGAATGGCTATTATTAAAAAGTCAAAAACCAGTGGATGCCGGCAAGGCTGCAAAGAAAAGGAAATGCCTCTATGCTGTTGTTGTGAATGTAAATTAGTTCAGCCATTGTAGAAAATGGTTTGAATATTTTTTTAAGAACTTCAAACAGATCTACCATTCAACCCAGCAATCCCATTATTGGGTGTAAACTCAAAGGAAAACATACCATATACCAAAAAGATACATGCACTTTTATTTGCATCCCTACTCTATTCACAAGAGCAAAGACATGGAATCAACCTAGGTATCCATCAACGGTGGGCTGGATAAAGAAAATGCGGTACGTACATAGCATGGAATACTACACAGCCATTACAAAAGAATGAAATCATGTCCTTTGCAGCAATATGGATGGAGATGGAGGCCATTTCCCTAAGAGAATTAACACAGAAACAGAAAACCAAATATTGCATGTACTGATGCAATGTTAAGCAGCAGCTAAACATTGAGAACATACACACATAAACATGGGAACAATAGACATGGGGGACTACCAGAGTGGGGAAGGAAGAAGTGGAGGAAGATATGAAAAAAACTACCTGTTGGGTACTACGCTTGCTACCTGAGCATAATATACTCGTGTAACAAACCTGCACATGTACCTCCTGTATCTAAAGTAAAAGTTGAAATTAAAAAGATTTTTTTAAAGTTAAGGAATATATTTAGGTTACTAAATTGGTTTTATATACATGTGAAAATATGATTATTTTATAAATAAATTCTTATGATATTTACTGATAAAACTCTCCAAATTCAGTATGTAATATCTGCTCATATCACCTAGAGTTGTTCTCAATACCCTCTTTTCCCTGGCACCTGAACCTACTAGTGGACAACTCTGTGCCTTCCTAAAAGAAAACCTAGGAAATACCCTATCTGACGTTGTCCTTGGCAACAAACCTAAAAAAAATGCCTATCAAACCTGGCTGTTCTATCCCACTGCCTTACTTAAGGTCTTCAAGTTCTTTCACCAGCTTTATAAAATTCTTGGCAGGCCAGCCCTCCTCTATACTGTTGTCTAAGTACAGTCATGCCTTATGCATGATGCAAAATTTATGCCAGTGTCGTTATTCACAATATAAAATTAAGACATCTTCACAATTCAGCCACAGTTTCTCCCTCATCTTTCCCCTCTTTCTCCTTACATTGTCATCACGGTAAATCCCTCTTGGTTGACACCCTGCCTTTTCACAAGTCTGCCTTTCTCCTTCTTTCATTAGGCAAACATCTATCATATAAGAACCTATAAAGAAGCCACTTCTTCTCTAAAGACTTCTTGGTCTTCAGAGATAGTTATCTCCTTCTCTGAACTTTGATAGCACTTTTATTTTAAACATTTCTACCTCAACCTGTAATACATGGTATTGCCATAGATCTATTTATGTCCCTGCCTCTCTGCATGACTGTGTATTATGCCTCTTATTCCCAGTCACTAGTAGAGTTTGGATTCAACTAGGTGTTGCTGCCTGAACACATATGTGAACATTTTCAGACTTATTGATTGATATGGAAAACTTTATGTGGATTTATGATTCTGTGACCTTTTGCAACTTATCTAACATATCAAAGTCAAAAAAGCCAAAACATTTGGAAAGGAAAGCACTGAACGGGATCACCTTGTGAAAGGTGCCTCTTATGCAGGCAGAAAAATTATGTTTGCATTCAAAACAGATCACCTTTAAAACATATTTACATTTCATTTGACTTTGCGTGGTCCCAGTCAATGAATAAAGAACAAAACACAAGTAGATGTGTATATAGAAGAGCTTGAAGTTGAAGCCCCCAGTAAGTTTAATTTCCTTAAGATTTTAGTGTAACTATATATATATGTATATTTTTAATTTAGGGAAAATTATTTATATGTACTGGTAGAAAGGGAAGGCAAATATTCAACTAAGGGTCATTCTACATGATTCATATTATCTTAATTGGAGAAAAAATTATTTTCCTTTGAAAATACTATTTTTTTTCTCTTCAAACTTCAATATTCTGTAATTTCCAATGTGGATTTAAGTCTCATCTAATTCTTTGTGGAAAGTTTTCTTTTTTTGTTAAGCTATCAATAATATGTACAGCTAACTGACTGCAAATAGTAAAGAAGAAAGTAATTTCAGCATTATTATTTAATTATTATTTTATGAGTAAAACTATTCCCTTTAATAAATCATTGGGAATATTTTTAATTATTAAAACATTATTTAAAATAATTTCTATCATGTTTAGAGGAGTAATACATAACTATGTATTGATGAAAAGAAAAAAAAATCTTATACTCTTATTTTATTTTATTTATTTATTTATTTTTTTGAGACAGAGTCTCACACGGTCGCCTGGGCTGGAGTGCAGCGGCACGATCTTGGCTCACTGCAACCTCCCAGGTTCAAGCGATTCTCCTTGCCTCAGCCTCCCAAGTAGCTGGGATTACAGGCGCCCACGACCATGCCTGGCTAATTTTTTCATATTTTTAGTAGAGACGGGGTTTCAATATGTTGGCCAGGCTGGTCTCAAATTCCTGACCTCATGGTCCGCCCACCTCAGCCTCCCAAAGTGCTAGGATAATAATCTTATACTCTTTAAAGCAAAAATGTTTTGTTGATTCAATAATGAAAAGCATTCTCCATTTCATGGAAAGAAAGCTGGAAATTTAAATGGTAGAAAAAAATTACTTGATTCATGGAAACATTTCAACTTTGCTATTTGGTGAGCCACAAAGGAAATTTGTTATACTGTTGTCATATTTGTTATGAGTGCTTTCATCTGCTTGCTTATTTTTGGTTGAGATTAGGAGAGGTATCTAAAAAGCATTAAGGCAGGTATAACTGCATTTTTGTTTATGATGGTCATCTTTAGTAAGACATAAGATTTACTCTTCAATGTAGTGATTTTCATATTTGTATTAAATAATATGATTTAATCATTCATTCATTACAAAATAAAATGTTATCAGCCAGAATGCTGAAATACCTGATAATGCAGCTCATTCTTATTCAGATTAAATATATTGTACTTCTCCAGGAAATATGGCATCATGTTCTCCAAAATGCACATGCAGAAAATCATTATAATATATTTTGCCTAGATGTTGGGTATAAATTCTGTTCCTCAGTACTGAGTTATGATTTATGTGGATTCATCTTGTTAACCATTTAGCGAACCAATTTTCATTCAACAGTATTTATGAAGCCAGACTCTTTGTTAGGGGATAGGGGTGATAGGTGGGGTAGAGAGAATTCAAACACCTGAGCTATAATAGTAAAAATAGTTACAAAAGGCCATTGTATTAAAATTTCAATCCTAAAAACAAGATCATATAAACATATTAAATGCTAGCATCATTTATTTTGCATTAAAATTAGCAGAGAGGAATAATTGTTTTTAAGCATTTTTACATCATAGTTTTGTCTATTTTTTTACATATACATGACATAGACACTAAAATTAATCAAAAAACATACCGTTCTCCTTGTTTTCCACCACTTTTGGGGTTCACAAAAACTAAAAGTGGGTGAGTACCAGGCACAGGAGTGATCTATAAGAAAAGTTATATACATGGAAAAATTATTAGGCCCATTATATATGAAGAAGACTCCTTGTTATTTCTAAATTATAAAATACCAATATGCAATTTCAATAATATTACTTTCCACAATGTGTGTGTGTGCGTGTGTGTGTGTGTGTGTGTGGTGTGTTCAACAGGAAAACCTCCTCCACAAAGAAAGGCATGCCTATCTAGATAGAGGGCCAAGGGGAAGGCAGTCAGGAAGAGGGAATAACCTTTGTAATTCCTGTAAGATAAAAACAAAAGTTATGATTTTCAGACAGTAAGTGAACGAGCCAGAATAAAGCAGAATTTGAGGAAAAAGGGATGAGAAGCAAAGAAAGAGATCAACTTATAGAGAGGCCTCCTTTTATGCAGGAGTCCTAATTGAGAGTTTTGAGGCATGTGTGGAATCCATCTTCCCAACCACCTGTGAACTGGAAAGAAACTCAATAAGATCCTTTGAGGTCCCTTTTGGCCAAAGAGTCTTTATCTACACAATTTGTTCAGTGCTTTCTTTTCCTCCTTGCTGAATAGGTTGCTAGTTAATCAAGTCTATTTGCTAAATAGAGTCCATTAACTATTGATCTCTCTTTCAGGTAACACGAATTGACTCGACTATACGTCATGTGCTACTGCTTTCATCACAACTCAGCTCTCAGTTGAACAAGAAAGACAAAGTTTCTGTCCTAATGGAGCTTATATTATAGTGGAGAAATATACAATAAACAAATACATATTTAGTAATGAAACATGCCACGATGGGAAATAAAGCAGGTAAGGTGACAGCATGTATTTCTGTGGGTAGAGTTGTTTTACATAGTGTGGGAAAGGACAAGTGTTGTCTCTTACCTGATTCCAATGTTAAATAACAGACTTTTAAAAATAAAAGTATTCCTATTCAATGTAACCTTATGTAACTCCCATCCAAATACAGTTTGATGAAAAAAATTTAATAACAAAAGTATTCAGCTAATTGTGTCCTCTAAATACTAAGTTGAACAGTTTTGGATCAATCTGCTTTTTTGAAAGTAGATTCAAATTATCTTTACTGCAGTGTTATTTCTCCCCTAGAAAGTATTCTTAAATATTTAATGAGACAATTAAAAACACTCATTTTACCATATCATGCCCTTCCTTCCTGTCTGTTTAACAATATAAGTTAAAATATTCTACTAACATATTTTCCTCCACTTCTTTAGTAAAATGGCATTTTTCTAATGAGAATAGGCAATGGGGAAATGTTAAAATCTTCACATTACCGAAATGGAAAGACTGACTGAGATACTCGTAATTTTTCTATTCATATCCAACTGGCTCTCATTATAATTTACTGTGTCTGTTTCCATTTTATTTTCCATTGCAAAGAGGACAAAGTTTCTTTCTTCCTAATTTGTCTCCAATTCAGCTGGGAGAAGGATGAGCAGGAAAAACTTATGCGCTAACTTCCCAGGTCTCCCCTGAACCAAATGTGTGCAATCAATTAATGTACATAAAGTGCCTATTATCTTTAAGCCATGGTGGCTGCGGATTGCTATGGGTACCCCTTCCTCCCATTAAAAACTAAAATCAAAAAAACAAAAAACAACCATATCTAAAAACCTGTGTTCGATTTTCTTTATTTCTCATCCTATTACAAAATTGAAACTCCTAACGTTTTCATAAGCAAATACGCAATAATAAATAGATGTAGATTTTAGTTGACTTTTTAGTCAATTTGAATTGTTTCTACTTGTTTTTAAGTAGAAATGGGAATCTCAAAGTAAACAGATTTTTAAGCATGAGCAAAGTATTAAATCTGAACCCAAATACTCATTAGGATGAGTTTTCCTTTTCTCCCTAAGTCAACATTCATTTTATAACTATATGAGATTATACAAAAATTCATGCTGAGTCCAATATATCGAATTATTTTCAAACTATGTTTTGAAATGTCTTTCAGAGATATTTAATTGTTAGAATATTTATAGACATCACTATAAATTGTCAAGTAAAGGGGAATGAAAATTGTGTTTTAAGTTATATACTGTTATGAACAAATAAATATCCCACTGAAATAGATTATAGTCTGTAAGGCATTTCAAAATAAAATACAAAATCTTGATGTAATTTTTAGGGGTAGATAAATGGAGAAAAAGACTAAATGTATTAGAAAAATCAGAGAATTTAAAGAATTTAGAGCAATGATGATATTCCACAAGTGGCAGAAGTTGAATATCCAATATGGATATAGAGGAATAATATCAATCAATTAGCAACCATTATTTTACATAATACTTCCCTCATTATTATGAGTTCATTTTCAGACAGTCACAACACTAAAGTATGAGATAAATAAAATTGTGGATATTATTACATGTAGTCTTTCAGTTAGTTAATTTGATCTGTTTGATTCCAGATTCTGGTTTTCAGAGAGGTCAATCAGATAAGAACTATCTTTGCATTGTATTGCAATGCAAAACATGTCTACTGACAAAATGAATATAAATAGTTTTCTTAGTTTCTGAAACTCAGTATATCTGATTTTGGTGAATAAAGTTTTATGGAAATATCTTACATTAATATTTTTTAAATTTTACAGTAATTTTTTTTGAAAAAAATCTCAAATTTACAGAAAAGTTGCAATGACTCTCAATTAACTTTTTCCCTCAACCACTTGAGAGTAAGTTGCCAAAATTCTACTCCATCACTACCACTCCCATTTACATTAGTATATCCTACATATGAAAACATTCTCATATATATACATATATATACATATATATACACACAATACAATCATCAATAACAGAAAACTAATATGATTTTGGACTAGTTTTGTGGAAAAAAACTATTATTAGGACAACTGATGAAACCTAAATGGGATCTCAGGTAGCAATCTAGTTAGGTACCAATGTTATATTCAAGCTTACTAATTCCCTTTTGGATTGTATCCAATCTGTCTATGAATTTAGAATTTTTACTTCCACAAAACAATTGTGAAATAAGATGTAAAACTCAGTTATTCTGAAAATACATTTGCTGCCATCCTAAAATATTGTGTCCTTTTTGTTATAGATTTTGGTGGAGTAGGAGGTGAAAGACAAAACACAACTATGTCAAAAATTCTGTAGGCTTAAAACTATTCATTCTTTGAAGTACATATTTATACAGCATTTGAGATCATCTGAAGTAGAACAGCATGTAGTACAGATGACATCCTAGTTGATTTGTTTAAAGGATGAAAGAATCCTCAACCTGCTCTCAATCTCCCAAGACTCTTCCATTGTGCTTGAGACTCTCTATAGAGCCCTGTGTCTTTTCAAAACAGTTAAACAATAATTGAGATATAGTAATATGGTTTCACACACAAAAAAATACTGATGAAGAGAGAAAGTGTCTAGGAAAGATTTTATAGCATCTGTGGTAGTTGAAATCTTGAAGAATGGTTATAAATTTGATGTGCAGAGCATTCCAGGAGACTGTTCACACTGGATTCTCCACCATACTGAATAGAATTCATCATGTAAAATCTTATTTAATCACATAAAGGGGCAGTTAAAAACAGTACATTTAAAGAGCATGATTTTAGAGTTAGACTGGTTTTGGATCCCAGTTCAATCACTTCTCTCTATATACACACTCTGTCCTTTAATGATCTCATCTTATCTGATGACTGCCATCAATGCCTTTCACTCCCAAATTCATGTCTGTCTTTTCTTCTAATTTCTAGGTTCACATATTGGTCTACCTACTTGATATTTTTATTTGGATATCTAACAGCAGCAGCAATTTCCCTCTAAACATTCATACAGATGTTACCCTATCTCAGTCAATGGCAATTTCATCATTTCAGTTGCATGGTCCAAACTATTAATATCTTGGAGAAGTTCCTGATTCCTCACTTTTCTCATAAACCCTGTAGTCAATTCATCAGCATATCTTTTGATCATTCCTCAAAATATATGTAGAATCCCATCACATCTCTCTACCTCCACTGCTCCTTCCTAATAAGCCTACATCCTATAACCCCTGAATAACTTCAACAGTAATCTACTGGACTCTTGGCTCCCCAACAATCTAATCTTTATAAGAGTAAGCCTTTTAAAATATCATTCAACCATGTCACTCCTCTGCTTATCTCTCCCACCAATATCTTCTCATCACACTCAGATCAAAAGTCAGTCTTTATTGAAGCCTTCAAGCCTTTAAAAATTCTAGCCCCTGTTACTTCTCTGAATTACTTGCTATCACTTTGCATCTTGCCCACCCTACTCCAACTACAGTTCTTATTGGCCCTAGGCATATACTTACCTTAGGGCTGTCCATTCCCCATATATCCAAATGACCAACTGCTTCATCTCTTTTAAGTCTTTACCCAAATATCACTTTATTAATGGGGCCTAAACTGGCCATTGTTCTTAAAATTATAGACAATTCCGACTCTTAGCCCTGATATTTCTTATCTTACTCAGCTCTATTTTTACATCATTTATTATCTACCATTTTATGTATATGGAGATACTCAGTTTAAAGGTTGCTATAATGCTCAAAACTATAGAGTAACAATTCTGGATTTACATAGAGAGTTAGAATGTCAATGAAGTGCTAATTATGAAACAGTCAACAGGGTTGAGAATTCTAAAATGAGCAAAGGACATACACACACACGTACACACACACACATCAAAGAAAGTGAATTGATTATATAGAGATAATTAATTTAATATACATATATACTATACAGTTACATTTAGTGCATGGGTGCATGGTTTATAGTCTTGGTGATTACAAGAATAAGATATTACAAATAAGGAAGATGAAATAAAGTGGCAGTTTTGTGAGGAAAGACACTGGTTAAGTTTTAGATATTTAAGCATAAGGGTCCTCCTTTCTTTCTTGTGCTAAAAGTGTTACAAACTAGATTCGTTACTTCTTAAATGACCCTTTTATTTGGAAATGTTTCTCAAAGAATATTTAGGAACAAGGTAACTTCAACATAAACACAGTTTAAACGATTGTTCTGTTTTTCTCCTTATTTCTTCACATGTGGGAGAGCCATCTGTAATTTTATATCTCTTGCATGTTAAGAAGTCGTAGTTTCAATTACATTTGATCATATGTATTAAGTGTAAACCTATGGTGTGAGTGATGACAAAGACAGAGTGCCTAACCACCTCTATTTGAAGTCCCCTAGGACTTGGGTTAATTAATGAGACTCATCCTAAGGTTATACATGATCTATTACTTCCTCTAATTAGAAATAATAATCCTGATCATTATGCTGGTTAGCTGGAAAGAAATAAGATGAATGTGCTTAACTATGATTAATAGTCTTCTTTAAGCAGTGTAGATCTCTTCTGTCACTGAGTTATATGCAAACTGGGCTGCAACTCAATGCTTTTTAATGATATATATTTTTTAAAGCTCATGGAAAAAATTAATTTTATGGTAGATCTTTTTACCTTTCTTGATAATAAACAAATATTTTGGTATTTTAAAATTGATAAATACAACACAAAATTACTCTTTTTTCATTTTGCATATAATAGCTATCCAGAACTTTATTCTTGTATTTTTTTTTCTCCAAAACTATGTGGCTATATATGTGTATTCTATTTTGGTCCTTTCTGCTGAGGTACAGCAGACTTTTGCACATGATTATATACCAACTTTTTTTTAATTCAAAAAATTATTACTACACATATGGTATTTTTTTAACTGGTGTTTTGTTAGGGCTGATTTCTATACTTGTCCCACTCACAATTTTAGCTGACACTTTTATATGCCAAAGAAAGTTATAAAAAGTTATTATCTCGTTAGAGAGATGAAACACATCCACAAAGAATGTTAATCATCTAAGATTTTTAATGTGACTAGTTGTAATAAGGTCAAATATTTCAGATTATTTTAAAATAGAAAATAAAATCAAACATATTACTATGTAGGTTTAAAACCTTTAAAACACTGCATGTACTATTTAATTTTGGTTTTGATGTCTGGGCAAATTGAGGTATGATTATGAAAATCTTGGAAAACTGAGATTAGAGGAGTTAAAATTCTGTTGCATACATAAATTGTATCTCAAAGCCTGCAGCAATATAAAAGTACATAGAAGAACAAGATGTTCAGAAGTTTAGCAGTTACATACATGTTAAAAAATTTTAAGCAAAGAGACAGGGTGTCTTGGGAGTGAAACACATAAACTCTAGTCAGATGGTCTTCATTCAAACCTTGGTTTTACCACTGACTGTGTCCTTGGGGTAGTTATCTTACTTCTGAGCATCAACATGATTTTGAAAATGATAATAATAATGGTATTGATCTCATATGTTTATTGAGAGAATTAAACAAGCTAATATGTATAAAATACCATCATAATGCTTAAGCTATCCTATTTAACAAATGATATATGCTTCCCATATGTGATGAGAAGTATGTGCCTAGTCATGTGAAATACAATTAGATTTCAGAATTAGGCTTCTCTTTCATTAATTTCATTCCAGGAACCCAGAGTAGCTGAAGATTTAAACTTATCAATATTAGCCATCCATGTATTGAATTAAAATGTTGATTTTTTCAATAAAAATTTTATAGGATAATTTAATTAATAAATTTTTCACTAATAAAATTGTGGATAGATTTTATATTTGACAGCTCCTATGAAATTTCTAAACATATGGATATGAGTTCTAAAATGTACATCTTGATTTACTTTTCTATAATTAAATTTTCTGTTCTCTAATATATAATAATTTTATTATTCAGAATTCCCTCCTTTTATATTTGAGTTCAATAATTTATGAAAAATTTTCTATTCACATTGGATTTTTAGATAAAAACAAACAGTAACTTAGTTATCAATATTTAATAAATTGTTATTCAATTTTAATGACATATTCAAGATGATAAACAAGCAAGCATTTAGGCATCTACTATGTGCCCTGAACTGTGTTTTCATATTGAAAAATACAAAAGACATAATTTATAGTATCAGAAATAAAATAAGAAATAAAAAAAGATGATAGAAAATCAAATATAATGAATGCAAGTGTGTGACATAATGTCTGTATGTTAAATTGTTTGTAAATATTCCCAGAGAATGTGAAACTTGAAGTATAGCCAGTTGGAATGCAAAAACATAAGTAGAAAAACATACTTAAATCCACAGTTTCATAAATTAAGCCAACTTTATTGACCATTTTTCTATTGAAGTAAGAAATACAGGTAAAAAACAGAGGCAAGTAAATGTCATACATTCACCCCATACAATGTCTTAAATGTTATTCTTGATGCCACAGACTATAAAGATAACTTACACATTTTTATATAATAGTATAAAAAATTACTACCTGTTTGTTTAACCTAGATATATATTGGAGGTTTAAATTTTGACTTAAAAGTTTGACTTAAAAATTTGAAAGCTAGAATATATTACGATAAATTCTTTATTATTAAAAATTATTTATTTAGAAAAAAATGCATTCAGAGTTCATTTTCTTCTTTCCTAAAGACTTTTTTGCTATCAAAGTGATTCTTCATATCATACCCATACTAAATATAAATATATAGATATAAAATATATCTGTAAATAAATAACACATATGTATTTAATAAGTGTGTATATTTAGCAATAATTTGCAAATCTTTCAAAAGATCTCTTGCCAATTTGAGTTTAAATGGAGATAAAATCATAAATGATTAATTTAACCAGAATGTTACTCTGTCAATCAACCGTAAGACTGACATCTTGATAAATTAATAAAGATCTTTCTGAAAGAGTCTACTACGCTAATATGCAGATTAAACAAATGTGTTGATAGCTGAACATATGCCCCTTTAGAGCCTAGAAGTATCAAATATGAAACCTACAAAAATTTTGATTTAAAAAATCATACCTGCAGGCCTTGTCCATCTACAGTAACAGAGTTGGCTCTTTGCATTTTATTCTTGTCGATCAATTTGTTTGGCTGCTGGGAACCACTCTTTTCCTTTTTCACTGTTGATTGTCTTTCCTGTAAAAAAGAAAATTTTGATAAAAATAAAAATTAGGAAAATAACATAATAAAATGTTAAGTTGTTTTACTAATAGAAGAGTTTCATGGTTACAAACACAGGCTCAACTTTCTAATTTGAAGTTCCTAGTGAATAATATGAAAGCTGTTGTTTTCAACTGGCTCAATATATATGATAGCTTCATGATCGAACCACCATTTAAAGAAATAATGAGAAAGAATACCAAATTGTATTATCCCTATGTGCCCAATTATGACTCTTTATCAAAAGTTACTAAGGATTACTAAAGTTGATTATTTTCATATGCAATGATACAGATAAAGGGTATAGGATTATAATTTAAAGAATGTGGTATTGAGTACTAAGAAAAGCTTATAAATACATGCAATATTGAAAATTATTTTTAATTGCATGATGGACTTTTAAGCTACTATTTATATCAAAAATAGCATATATCTTAAAACTGACATTCCATCCCAGCTAATTACTTTGTTCCTCATAGTAAAAAAATTTCTTTTAGGAGTTGCCTGCTCCCTGTTTCTATTTCCTCTCTTTTCACTCTCTCTTAACACAACCCAATCAACTTGTATCACCATTACTCCACCAAACTATCTTTTATTAAAATCACCAATGACTGTCTCAGTTTCACATCTAATGGTCAGTCTTCATCTTCTCAAACCTTTCAGCAGCATCTGACAGAATTGATCTCTTCTTACTCTTTGAAAACTTGCCTCACGTGGCTTCCAGGACACTTCTTTCTCTGAGCTCTCTTCTTCCTTCACAACTTCACCCTCATAGTCTCTTTTGCCCATTGCTTCTCCAGCTTTGCCACCTGTAAGACTCAGCCTCTTCCTTGGACCTCTCATCTTCTCTATCTACCCTCACTCCCTAGGTAACTTCATTCATCCCCACAGCTTTCAATTTCATTTTTATGAAGATTTCTAAATGTATAATTCTTGTTCTGATTTCTACCTGAGCCTTAATTTCCACATGCAGATACTGTTTCTATATGTCCACATGAAGGCCTAAAACACAAAATTGTAAAATGTCCAAGATTAGTTTTAAAATTTCCTGCCTACTCTGTCCCTTGAAAATAAATCTCAAACTGGATGACTACTCACCACCTGCCTCATTACATGGTTTAAACAGCCATTATCTTTTTTTGTTTGGATTATTGTAACTATCACCTAATGAATCATTCTACTTCCATTTTTGTCTCCCTACACTCAGTTCTCTACACAAAAGCCAAACTCATCCCTTTTTTTACCCTACTGCAGCTGCACTGGCCTCCTCATTGTTCCTTGATCATAACAATCATGCTTTAAATTCAGAGCTCTTGCAATCATTCTGCAGTCTGCTGGAAAACTTGCCACTGCACATTTGTTGGCCTTGGTCCTGACTTCAGGATGTGGTCAAATGTCAGAGAAGTTTCTCTAGTCCCTTCAGCCTCCTTTTAAAACATCAATTATTACAACCTAAAGTACTATTTATTTGATTTGTTTAATTGTCTGCATTCTTTCATCTTAATCAAAGTTCCATAAGTAAAAGAACTTTCTTTGTTTCACTGGTCTATATCAGATCCTAAATCAGTGACCAACAAAAGTCAGGATAAATGAATGAAGAAATAAATGAAAACTTTTTAAAAAAGTTTTCTAAGTTCTTGAAGCAACTGTTGAGAAGGATTCTTGGGGATTTTAGGCTTGATGTGAAAAATTGTCCTAATTGATTGGCAATGCATGCCATGGGTGCTTAAGTGCTTTAGTGCCACACATTTCCTTTCACTTACTCAGCTATATATATTTCCTAGTTCCTATATTTACTTGTTAGAGTACCATTTCAATTTCTGTAATTTAGAAAGATAGGTTTTTATTTGTGCAAATGTATGGGATAACTGAGAAATGTTTTACATGTATATGATGTGTAGTGATCAAGTAAGGGTATTTAGAGTGATCATCGCCCAAGTACAATACATTTTTTAAGTATAATCAACCTTCTCTGCTATCAAGCATTGAATTTATTCCTAGAAAGACATTTTTAAATAGCTTTGAAAGTAAAGCTGTTTTTAAATATACTAGGGCTAGATGGATCAGAAATCATCTCTGACTAAAATAAATGCTAATCCGTATAGTCCATTTACCTTGCAATTCCATGGTGCAAAAACACCGAATATATTTTGTGTGTGGCTGAAAATGGATGCTGTAATAGGATTCCTGAAATTCAAGTTGTTTGGAAAATGATGTGCTTTCATATAAGCATAATTTCTGGCAAAAATATTGATTTTTAAAAGAAAGTTCCTTCTTTTTAAGTTTGCAAATTATAATTTTATTCATAGATAGTTAAATGGCATAATGTATATAGGCGTGAATTATTAGATGAGGTTTGGAATCAGAACGCCTGAGTTGAATCTCATCCCTACTACTTAAGTATTATGTAACCTAGAGGGTTTACGCTTTAGCAAAATGGAGATGGTGATACCTATTTCTCAGAGTTGTGTAAGGTTTAATAGAAAATGTATAGTCCATAATATTGTCACTACATTAAAGTATGTATTCAATATAAAAGTTACTATGAATGATGTAAAATAGTTGTGGTTGCCTTTTTGGGTACTCATCAACATTGTTTTTATATTTCCAAATGTGTGTGTGTATGAAAAAAAATTCAGTGGTTACATCAGGAACATATTTAAAATTTAAAAGTTCAATGCTTATATTTGAAAATGCACAGCTTGTGTTAGCTGTTCAAAAACTTAATGCTGTTGGTGAGTGTGGAAATAATTTACTCCAGCATTCTTGCATGCACATATATAAAACATGGCATCAATATTTTGTAAAAATCTGCAATGTGAAAGATATACCTTAATACAGTTATTCTTCTTAATTATCCAACAATTATTGTTTGACATTCAATTTATAAAATGCTTACACTTGAAGAATTAAATAAAATTCAATTTGATTAGTTACAAGGAAACTGGGAGCTTGCACCAGATTATATATTTATGTTTTAATGGAAATTAAACATGCAAGTATATGTTTTTAAAGAGCTACGAAACCATCTATTAATATTACTTTACTCTTGGCCACACATATAGCTACGGAAATTCTTGTGTTCTAAGAACCTCCAACTGGCACAGATAGCAGTTGATTAAATGGCGTCATGTCCCTCCAAGTAGTCACCCCCCTAAGTAAGCTGGGCAGGAGACTAAACAATTGCTTTAGTGTAAACAATCAGAAATAATACAAACAGGCTGTGTGTGGTGGCTCACACCTGTAATCCCAGCATTTTGGGAGGCTGAAGCAGGCAGATTGCTTGAGCCCAGGAGTTCAAGACCAGCCTGGGCAAAATGGTGAGACCCTGTCGCTACTAAAAATGCAAAAATATAGTCGGGCATGGTGGTGGACACCTGTGGTCCCAGTTACTCTGGAAGCTGAAGTGGGAGGATCACTTGAGTCTGGGAATGGAGGCTGCAGTGAGCCAAGATTGTACCATTGAGCTCCATCCTGAGTGACACAGTGAGACTCTGTCTCAAAAATATATATATATATAAATAAAAACAAATTTTAAAACCCTAAATTGAGTTTTCAACTCATGAGATTTCATTTATGAAATCCAGAATTATGAGAAACAGGTATATAACAAGTTAATTTTTAAATCCTCAGTGTATCCATCTGTCTGTGTATTTTATTATAGTATCTAGATAATACTAAAATGGTAAGCATTCATTTAAACACAAACACACAGACACACGCATCAAGAAAACCAAGTGATTTCTTTGGGGAAAAATGCAAATGTGTGGAATTTGTGGAATTAATCCAGTCTAAAATCTTAAAAACAGGAGAGCCTCATCACTATTTAATTTTTCTTCTATTTCCATTGAGAAAATTGTCTCTCCTTTTTATATGAGGGACAGGAAGGGGGAGGCAATTGTATCCTTGAAAAATTTCCTGTCCACCAGGTTTCACTAGCTTTTTTGGGGAGGTAAATTGACCCTGACTGGCAGACCTCTATTATGAGATTTATGAGAGTTAATTACCAACGTTGAAGTTATTGAAAAGTTTCAGAAAGAGCTCACCAATCTTAGGTTGCACAATCGTTCGGGATAAAATTGCTCTCTGATAATAGGGGACAGTGTTTGCCATTTAACCTTCAGTTTCTTTCTTTAAGTTTTGGGGCTCTAAACCACAAAATAAATTACATTGTTGTAATTAAGGCAAATTTCCTTCTGCCAGATAAATCATCCTAGATATACAAAGAGTTGGAAAATTGTTGCTTTAATCAATAGAAATTATTCAAACACTGAAAAGAGCTACTCTAACCAAAAAAAAGTCATGAAAGAAAACAGAACATATAACTACAAAATATAAAATAAGTTATTGATATTCGAGCATTTTCAAATATCAACCATTTGTGTTTGCTATGTAGACATTTTAAACATAGAATTCAGTGTTTTGTGATCCGTAGACTCCACAAGTAGCACAACAGATCTTAACTGGGGAATATATTGTATTAGAATTCCAAAAGAATAATCATCATCATAAACAGAGAAGAAAAGCCAAAAAGACCATTCACAGAAAATAGAAAGATGAAATAAATAAAATAAAAAGACCTCACTTTAAATATGTGCTCTAAAAAAAAATCTTTGTCTATATCATGCTGATTCTCAGAGGTAGAGTATTTGTACACTGGTGAAAACTGCTTTCACAAAAGGGTTGTTTACCACAATACTTAAGCCTGCTGTTATCGATCGCTGGCAAACTGCAAGCAGCAAGTGATGATTACCTCAAGAACAGGGTTTTCTTCTTTTTGTCCAGTCTCAGCATGAGAAACTGGCAGCAGCAAAGCACCTCCACTGGTACAAAGCTACAAAGGCGAGTGCTTTCCTGCCAACAGCATCCATCACTTGTATCGTAGAACTTACTTTCCCTGCTACTATCGCACAACTTGCCTGAATGGAGACTCAGTCCTTTCTGCCACTGGAGCTAAGCCACATGAATTTTCTGGAAACCCTAGAGTTTTTAACCCAAGGTATCACATAGATTCACAGCAGTTAAGATCTCTCTGATGCAGAAATGTTATCACATTCAGCGGGGCTTACGAAAGTTCAGTCTGAGACACCAACTTACTAACAAACTGCAAAGCTGCACCTTTAATCAATACGGACTTAATGTGGGATTTGAACATTTTAGTGGTTGAAGGAAACAAATTCATTTCAAAAATGATGAAGGCTTTAAATCTATTAGTAATCTTTGGAAATTGCAGCAAAACTATTTGCTGACTAGAAAAAACAGTTTTGATTGTTTTTAATTATAAAGTTTTAAACATAGATATAATAAACGATATAAGGTCTAAAGATTTTTATTTCTTTTAAACTTAGTTAAGTAAGTACTTTTAAAAAAAGCAAAAACAACTTTTTGTAAAGGCAAAAGTATGAGTTTAGAAGCCAAATTGCAGCTTTGTCTTTTATTTCTGTGTAAGCTTGGGCAAGTTATTTACCATTGCTATGTTACCATTTATTTTAACTATAAATTGGAAAGTTTATGTTAGAAAAAAGTAAGAAAATTTAGATAAAAGTACTGACATAAAACAGGCACTGAGTTAATGGCAATGATTTTAAAGTATAGATAAAAATTTTATTTATTTTATTATTAAGTTAATCACAGGTATACTGCTTGGTCATAGCAGTAAAAGGTAAGTGTTATAAAGAAGTATGATTTATTTAACATCCTGTACTTTATTTGCCCACTAAGCCACCATAGCTGAGAATAATTGCTGTGGTGATATGGGTGGTGTCTTTTTGGGAGATGGGGGGGCAACAAAGCAGACAAAATGACAACTGGTCTTAAAGTACCTGGGGGTGTTAGTCACTTCCTACACTTGAAGGTACACTTGGCGACTTGATCCATAAGTCCCGGTTTTCACACATTACACATGGAGTTCATATTTTCTCCTAGGATAATTTTATCCTGGGTATAAACCACTTACAAGATTTCTGTTAAGGAAATTCTTAGTGGAGAGAATGAAATTTAGGAATAAGAGGGTCTATGCCAAAATAATTCAATTTTGGCTATGTGCTAGTACATGGCAGCACCATTACAAAATAATGTGTGTGTGTGTGTGTGTGTGTGTGTGTATAGTATACATACACATATATGTATGCGTATACTTTATATACAAAAGAAGACTTTGGGCTGGGCGCGGTGGGTCACACCTGTAATCTCAGCACTTTGGGAGGCTGAGGAGGGCAGATCACGAGGTCAGGAGTTCGAGACCAGCCTGGCCAACATGGTGAAACCTCATCTCTACTAAAAATACAAAAAATTAGCCGGCTGTGGTCACATGGGCCTACGATCCCAGCTACATCGGTGGCTGAGGCAGGAGAATCGCTTGAACCCAGGAGGCAGAGGCTGCAATGAGCCGAGATCGTGCCACTGTACTCCAGCCTGGGAGACAGAGTGAGACTCTGTCTCAAAAAAAAACAAAAAAACAGACTTTGTAACCAACCTCAACATTCCTTACTCTCCAATCCCTTTGTAAACCATACTGGCTGTCATCCACAGTAAACTGAAAGTAAGTACCATGAAGCAGCTCTCTTATGTTCACACTCATTGTCTCTTTCTACCACCTAAGCTAAACGCTCAACATAGTGACTTATTAGCCCTCAATCTGTTCATGCCAGTTCTAAGTAAAACTTACCTTGTAATTGTAACTGTGTAATTTAATTATTACTCAAATCATTGAATTTTGAATACAAAATGAAAGAGTCTTTATAAAAAATAAACTGCAAGCTTTAGAAAGACTAACACAAGTTGTGTGTGTGTGTGTGTATGCTTGTGTGTGTGTGTGTGCGTGTGTGGTGTGTATTAGGAGTGGTCAAATTAAGTTTAGAGAGAACAACTGTGCAAGCTTTGGGTATTAATAATAAAAATAGTGAGTATTTTTACATTCAGATTTCTTCACAGATGTTCTTGAGTTTTTGTTATACTTTAAAAGAATTGAAACTATCATAGGTGATAAGTTTGTGATATATGCAAGAAAGGCAAGATACCATTTCCAATTAGAAGATCTGTCCTCATAGAAAAGCCCTTAATCTTCAAAAATATAGCCAATGAATATAAATGTACATATTTTAAGTTAAACATTTAATGTATGTATATATCTTTCTATATGTTCTCCCACATATACTTTAACCACATTTTCCGTTAACCAAGGAGCAACTGTTCCTGATGGTAGAACATAAGGTTTCTTGTCTTTCTGTGTGTATATATGTGTATTCACACACTCAGCCATGCATATATCCATGCATGGGCTTAAGGAAATTTTTGGAACAACAAAGTTGAAAAATCTTATATAATGACTTTGAGGGATACTGGAAAGTTTAAGTTAATGTAAACCAATATATAGTGCCAGAAAAAAATAAGTATAGGAAGGCTTTTAAAAACTTCATATCAAACTAAGACTTTTTTCCTGAAAATTAAAAATATATATAAAAACAAAAATTTGGATCTATTTACTCAATCTATATGACACAAATTATATAACTGAATACACGGGGATGCTTTGGAGATTAACAGATCTAAAAAGAAAACTTTAGATCTCAAATGCAATGCCTATATTCACTTGATTGGGCTGGTAATAGGGGTAGAAACAAACTCAAGAACCTGAGGATGCAAAATTAATTCTCTCACACTTAAATAACCCAATGAAATAATAAACTGTCCTAATACTTTTGTCACTTGAGTGTGTAATTTAGCATCTCTATTTTATAATAATAATTGTGATAATAATGTCACTAACTCACTTAAAGAATATAAAATCTGTTTAACATTTTTGTAGATTAGAAACATTATATTTAAGTGTATCTCCAAGTATTTTTGAGTATGTCTCTGGTTAAAAATGAGAACTTTTTTTTTTTTTTAATTTAACAAAGAGGTCTACACTGATTAAAAAGCCATTTTTGGTGGGGAGAAAAGAGCAGTTATTACACTTTTTTACAAACATGCTATCCTCTAAATAAATTTATAATCTTATGTAGCATTCATATAATCAATACTTTCTAAAATAAGCAGATTTTAATTATAATTTTAGGGAAAACAATACCATTTGGGCATTTCTTATAGAGATAATAACAATTGAATTGGATATTGTCACAGAACAATGTGGAGGCTTTGCATCATCAATGCAAAGGTAAAGCAAAAATGTTACTGAAAATCATTGTTGTTGCAATGCTTACATTTTTATTTTCAAAACAAAAGCCATTTATTCTGACTATATTTTATTCTGATGTTTTTCTATACAATGGCATGGGCTAGGTGATTAATGTTGCATTCATTTGAAAGTGATGGGCACTTCAAAGAAAGCAAGAGTCTCTCAACATACTGCCATTGAAACTTATATTTTGATGGCTCAAAGAATAAATTGTTTTGGATTTCCAGCAATGTATCTACATTTTAATGTGAAAAAATGGGAATGGCACTATTTTTCTATGCTAGTAAAAACTATTTGTAAAGTTACCTTTATTTTTCTCTGTGAAGTCTAGGTCATATAACTTCTTGTTTTCTTAATGCTTATCACAAATATAGATAGAAAATTCTTCAAGTCTATCCCATCACTGAAAATATGAAAACCACCACTTCCAATTAGCAGAATATGAAAAAAATAAAATATAAAATGCTGGTATTCGAATGTCACTGAGCCAGCACAAAATGTTCTTTACAGCAATACAAGATGTATAATGACCTATAATTGTAAGTGTGAAAACCTGTTTTTGCTTACGCACCTCAGGAACTGAAACTCCTGAAGTGGGCAGAGTCTGCTGAAAAAGAGAAGTTCATATGAAAGCTGAAAAAGAGTCAAACTCAAAACAAATCAATGAAGTTTCTCATATCATTACATGCCTGTGAAATAAATGAGTAAATTAAAAATACATTTCCTTGGTATAATTTTACTGCTTCCTTGAATTAAATAATTAAATATCTTTTCATTGAATAAGAAATTACCTAACACAGAGTGGGTTAGGTTGTGAAATTATTTATCCAAAACACAACTTCATCTACCCAAAGCATGCTGATCAACATCTTTGGCCAGCTTTAGCTCCAAGTTCCATTCTCTTTAATAAATAATTTCCACTTGCCCCTTTACCCATCCCAATTTTCATTTTGAAATCCAACTCTCATTCTTTCCTAAAAATACTGTGTCTTTTGAACATAGACATAGCTTATGATGTTCATTTTGTTTTGTGATACTCTGGAAATAAGAAAACATATTCCATTAATACCAGTAAAAGAATAAAAACTATAATTAAATAAGTAGCAAGAATTTTACTTGAGAGTAATTTTTTTAAGATGGGGTTAAATACATTGACATTAGTCTTCACAACTGTGTTTTCCATTATCTACCACTACTACCCACTTTGTAGTTCATATTGGAAAGCCTTTTTTTTTTTTTTTGACAAGGAACGATAAAAGGTCACTGAATTCCAAAAGCCTGCATTCTATGGAAATGAGAACATAAAATACAAATTTGGATAATTAGTTGACAAATCACACATACAATACTAGATAAAGTTTCCCCATGCTGGAACGGGAGAAGAAAAGTTGGATGGAATGCCAGGGGTTCTTAGATATTTGTGTGTCCCTGAAAAGAAGGAGGTAGTCAGAATTCCCTTTTCCTCCCTAGATACGAGCTATCTGAGGGAGGGTCTGGGCAGTGCTAGATCACCAAGATGGGTATAAAAAATCTGAGAGTCCAGATATTATTATACTCCCTTACCCAGGAGAACTTTAGAAAGGCAGCAAGAACCAAAAAAAAAAAAAACAAAAAAAAAAACTAGCTGAATCTGAGATAGGTAAAAACCTGACACCCTCACAGCTGCGCAGAATAGAGATGGACTAAAAGCATTCAGTGTACTCAAAAGTGACACAGAAGGAGAAGAAGAGGTCTAGCACAGCCCCACAGAAAATTAAGGTGTTCAGGAATACAGCTCTATTTGGAAGATATTTCCATGATATAAGTAGAAAGTACTGTAGCTGCAGATTTCTAGTCAAAAGAAGCCATGAAGTGGAAGAGTATGAGCTCTGGCCAACTATCCATTCCACAGGAGAATCTAATGGAAGTAATTATTGTTGTTTTGAAGATGAATTGACAGTAGGTTTGGTAGAGCCTTTACTGAAAACTTCCTGATTTCAGTAACATTCTTGACTTCTGAGTCTAAATCAGTCTACATAACACCAGGGACAATGAATATTTGTTCTAGTTTCTCTCTGGGTCAGTTCAAAGATATTTGCCAACCTTATTATCATTCTTTCTTAGCTTCAGGTTGAAGCTTAAGGTCTGAATAAAATTGCAAGACATGGATATAGTCCTTCCATCTTTATCATAATATATACAAGTTTGTTCTTCTTCAAATTCAGGTCAGGAATGTAATCTTATGAATCCTTATACTATTCTGTGCCATGGACCCAGGAAACTCTCAGAGACTCTCAAGCAACCAAAATAAGAGACTTCAAGCAGCCTCCAGAGCATGAGTCAGAGATGCCTTTTACCTTAGAAGAGTGTATGCTTACTATGCATACATTTGCAGAGAGCAGGCACTGGAAAGCCAAGTGAAAAGATTATGGCTGTCTAAATGGTTCAGAATAACAACCAAATGCAATTCAAGAGCTTCAAATAGATCCTGGTCCACTTTCACTTTTACCATGCCCAAAAAGTAAATAAATAAAAGCAACAGAAGGCATTTTTGGGATAACTGTAGACATTTGAATATGGACAAGATAATGATTGATATTATGGAATCATTGCTAATTTTCTTAGGTGAGGGTATAATAATGTCATTAGGTAGAAAATTGTCCTTAGTCTTAGAAGGTGCTTGCTGAAATATTTAATGATGTGGTGTTATACTATGTGCAGCTTACTTTCAAAAGCTTCAGCTTTATATATATACACATACATATATATTTACATATAAAGAAGTATATATAAAGAAATTATGGCAACATAATAGCAATTATTGAATATATGTGGGAAATATATTGGATTTTTGTATTGTTAGTGAATATTTTCTAATAAAATTTGAGAGAAAAAAGTTCTTTCTACCTCTTCATTATATCCTTCAATGCCTAAAAGTGTGTAAAAATGTTTCTACAATGAAATAAAAATATGTACATTATCTCAGTGAAAACTATGAAGTTGCTAGAAGGTTGGGAGACAAGTCATGGGAGTGGGTGGGAGAGAAATAAGGAGCACTATTTTCATGGAAACAGAGTTCTCATTTAAGATGAGTAAATAGAGGTAAGTTTCTAGGCTGCTGGGAAAGAGGAACAGAGAGAGAGGGGGAACTGTTAAAGATAAATGAAAAACAAGGGTTTTTTGAAAAAGCAATATTTCAGTTAGAGCAGAAGCCCTTATTGACAGGCATTTCACTTTTCCAAATGTGTTCCTTTTGGGTCTCAAATGCAGAAACCCACAGTGGCCAAAAGATAATACAAATAGGTAAAACAGGTCCAGTGTTGCAAAGGCAAAGACTATGCCATGCTGGATAATAATCCTCCCATTTGAAGTTATCCAAAAAAGAAAAAGAAAAGACACTGTGGTATGAAATTGAAACCTAGCTACCACGTTGCAATTAATTGGTAATTTATGGATAACATACTTGAAGTCTTCCTCTTTCTCAGAGCAGCAGGGATATGAGATATCTACTGATAGAGAGCAAGTGAGGTTGGCAGAGAGGTGGTACAATGAAAAAGGTAATGAAACAGAGGTTTGTCACTTCTTTTCTGAAAATAAAAAAGCAGTTTGCTAAGGATGAGTAGCAGGATCAATCAACACTGATGACCCAGCTGGAGCTAGAATTTTTAAATATGTAAGAGAAAGCCACCAGCCCTAAGAATTTTCTTATGCAACACTCAGCCTTCTGAGAGCAACACTAGAAATTTACTCCAAGAATAAGAGTGACAAAACCAACATATATCTAACCTCATTTACAATCAAAATGTGTAAAGAGTTGTTTATTAAATGTACATGCCCATCAGTAGTTTATTCCTGTTACAATTAGCAAACCATGGTACTTAGATCTAAAAGAAAAGTAGAAACTTATTAGAAAATAAATTTAGCTATTGTATCATTTCTTTTCTTTACTCTCCTGTACTTAATTTTTAAATATCAAAGATGAGCAGAGTAAATGTTTTAGTTTTTTTGAAAATTATCATGAGTGCATGATTCTAAATGTAATATATTTTTAATCAGAATTAATACAGAAACTGTATATTTTTATTTAATCCAATGTGAGGTGTGACTACAGAGGAATGTGATTGATTTTATTTAATCAGTATCTTTTTAATATTAAATAGAATACACAGTACAGATAATTAGTTTAAAAGATGCATTTGCCTTCAGGGCACTTATTAAGTTCAATTTAATATCAAAGAAATTTTTAAAATTCTATTATTCTTAAGTATTAGGATATCTCGTCTTCATATTTTCTAATGTGTAATCATTTTAAATTGACAATTTAATCCAAATTGTCATAGGACAAAGAAAAATCTTTGGTGGAGATTATTGGAGGTTTGACTTAGTTAAGATATAATGAGAGCACAGCACTCACATTAAAAGGGTCATTAGTTATTTCAGGCTAAAGGAAAATTTTAAAAATGATACCTTATACCTACATAAGAACATTTATATTTTTATATATATATATTTTACATTTATATATTTTTCATGTTTGTTACCTTGCCTCATTTAATACTCCCACTAAAACAAGATATTTTATCTTTCAGGTTGGGAAGCTGAAAATCAGAGAGCTTAGATGCCTAACCCAGGAAAATAAAGTTAGTGACAGAATATTGCTTCCCTAACTCAGGCTCTATTTATTCAAATAACAGTAGTTGCAAGAAGAGATTTTTTTTAGTTACTATTTTTAGCCTTGCCTTCATTTTTTAAGTGGTTTGGAAATAAAATTATTTTAAAATATTGATGAAGAATGAAAAATATTTAGAAATCACTATATCTACAAAGTGATACACACACACACACACACACACACACACACACACACACTTGTTTTGCCTGAAAAACTGGCTTGAATAATGTGAATTAATTTAACACAATAACTTCCAGTGTAGTAGTTAAAGTTTTCCAAACAAAACTATTTTAAATAGCTTTTTTTCCTTCATATACAATTGGATATCTCTGGCATCAAAAAAGAAGTAAGAGACAGAGAAAAAAACTAGGGTAAGGTAAAGAAAAATTGTCTTCGTAAAGTGACACTTTGTCTTAGCTGGACAGGTAAAGTTGTTCTCTCAAACAATATAGTAAAACATATTATCTCTAGGATATAAAAATTACATATATTTTTGGCTTCCATGAATTTTATTTTTATATTTCAGTTTCATATAATTTGTTTAAACTTTATAATTCTTGAGATCCTTAATTGTGTACACTCACACATATGAATACAATGCAAGTTTTAAAAAGGACGTGAGATAAAAATGATTTTAATACTATTGTCTTTATTAAAACCTTTAGTAAGAGATTATTTCAGTCATAATACAAGCAAGACACTGAAAAGAAACATAAATTATTTTTCTTTTCCACAAAAATTCTGATATGTCTAATTAAGATGTAACTATAAAAATAAAACATTTTAAAAGCTGCACATATTGTAATCTTATCCAGGGTCCCTTGACTACTTCTCATCTGACTCAAATTTTAAAGTTTGCATTAACAGAAATTTAATGGAAAAATATATTTTTAATTGTGGTTATTTCACTACCCTTCAACTGTAATTGCTCACAAAATATTCCATTCTTACTTAGTAAATATGATTGTTTACATCTATTTGTAGAATTTTGACTGGAGGCTATTGAGAAGAAGGGAGCTTAGGCTCTATCCATCCTCTCTCCCTCAATATGTGTCTATGTGTGTGTCTGGAAAGGAAATGCAACTGAAATTCCAGGAAAGGGTACCTAGTGCAATGGATGTTTAAAAACTTAAAAGATATCAAATGTTTTCAATAAAATGTAAAGAATTTATCTTCATACAGATATCCAAATCACCTCAGACATGGATTTCTAAATATAAAAGCAATCAGCAAGAACAACTAAAACAAATTTTAGCATTTTTGGCTTGCCTACTTGATTAGCTAGCAGAAGATGCCATTAGAAATGAGTAACACCCTCTACTTAGCTAGGTCTCATAAAATCATTAGAAGTAAATATCGTTAAAGAGGTGTTCTTCAATTTAAGTCGTGATCCACTGTAAGAATATTTGAATATTTACACACCTGTAAAATAATTTTACAATGACTACTCATTCTTTTGACCCCACTCTCTGGTATATTCTATTCTTTTTACTCTTCATGTCTATTTTTCTCTAGTCTCTCTAATCTATTGTTTTTCTTTCCATTCCTTTTCTGAAAGTCTGGTCTAGGTTCCTTAAATTTATTTCAAGCATTATTAATTGTTGGGGTCTGCAGCACGAACATAAAAACAGCTTTAAAATTTGCGTTATTGAGTAAAGCAACTATTGCTTCTGCCACTTGCAAATTGAGTGGTTTTAGGTAATTTTCTTAATCTTCCTAAACTTCACATTCCTCAAATGTTCACTGGGCATCATAATTATACCTACCTGTAGCTTTAAAAGGATAATATCTGACACATTGAAGTTCTCAATAAATGGTTAACTGTTTTAATAACATAGTTTTCGCTGCCTGCTTAAGAACTCAGCAAGAAACGATGGGTTATACTTTCTTCATCTGAACATTTTTTTGTTGCTAATAAGTGGATGGGAACCTACAGAACTTTTAAAAATAAAAACATCTATTTGGGGGCTATTAGAGACACAGAAGAAATGAGATGGAGGAGGGTAGAGAACAGATCAAAGATAGAAAGCAATGGAGACACAGGAAGCTCTTAGAAGAAAGAAAGAACAAAATTCTCTCTCTGTTGTTTTCTTCAATTATAGAAACTGTTCTTTCCAAAGACTGAGCAAAGAAAACAATGAAATTGAGGAGGAGAAAGATGGGAGCTGATATTTAGAGCAACCATCTTCAAAACCATTTCAAAATGAAACACGCACATCCTATTGACTATTTTTTCAGATTATTCTTCAGAACTCTTGATTTACATATAATTCATTAATAGATACCTATTTATGAGTGTGTATATGTATATGTGATTATGTTTGTGTATGTTTGGGACAGGGATCTGAGGTAAGTTGGTACCTTGAAAAAAATCACCCCCTTCAAAGAACTCAGTATAATAGACTGATACATACAAATTTTATGTTCATAAAATTAATCTATAATATTTCCTGTTATGCCTATTTTATCTCCCTATAAAAACATGAGCCAGTTCTAGAAATATATCTAGTTAGCGTATAGTTAGCGTATTGCTGCTTTCCAGAATACAAAAATAGCGCTATAGGTCATGAAAGTATATTGATAATAATATTTAGAATTAAAGCCTAGGTCTCCTTTTCACCATCCTTGGAAAAGATCTTGAATTAAAAAACAAAGAGGTTATAATGGAATTTGTTCTTGTCTTTTGCTCCTTTAAATATCCATTGATCTCATGCCAAAGTATTTTCTAACCAGGTTAAAGTCCAATTCTGTACTCACGTTAGGCTAAGATTCAATTGAGTTAAAATTTTACACTGACTGCCAGTCAACCTTATCATGAACTTTCATTATGTGCATGTAATTAATTGAGTCCAACGAACAATATCAGTTCTGAGTTATAGACTCTTTTCCCCCGACCATATAATTAGAATATAATTACCCACAGGATATCAGAATGATGCAGAACCTTTCCTCTAAATGCGCCCTCATTAGGAAACAAGTCTCAATGTACATTTATTCAATCAGTGTGAATTAATTAAAATGTTACTGAAATAAAAGAGGGTAGCAATAAAGAGTATCTGACATCTATTAAGAGACTATCACTAGAGATCTGCATGCACAGTTTATATTTAAATCCTTTTAGCCGAAATAGAAACTTTGCTATGTAATGTTATATACATCCAGTGCACTAGGAAATCTGAGTACATAAATCAGTGTGTGTCATCATTTTTGAAAAGAGTACAAGATATGATAACTATAGAATCTTCAAGAATTGCGTAGGAATCTAAGAGCCCCATTATTCCATAAATATGTCATCATCAGATAGAATCTACCTGGCGGGCAAAAATCATTTTAACTCAAACTACCTAAGCAATTATTGGTTTAACCCACAACCTTATATTACAAATCTGAAAATATTTGTCCCAACATGGCTTAGGAGACAACAATTGGAAAAGCCCAGATTTGTGAAAACACTAATTATTTTTGTCTTTTTATAAAATAACCTGAATTCCTTAAGCTAGCTCACGTTATTACAGTAGCATATTTTCTTTAAGCAGCATATTCAAATCATCTAAGAATATCTTCTTTTTAAAAGAATAAATAATACGTCATACCACACATTCTGATTATATAAAACATATTTAAAAATAGTAAATGCACAAAGAAGCTGAGGGACACATGATACATAGCCCACAAGAAGCTGCGGATTCAAACAGTAACATTCTACCTAAGAGCTATTCATCTTTATTTCTCCAGGCATATAGTTATATTCAATAAAACTTTGTTAAATAAATAAGTAACCCTTGTACAAAGGAATACTCAGCATTAGTCAGAAATAATGCCATGAACTGTTAACATAAAAATTTCAGAGCTGCATGTAATAAAGTAAGATATATACATATTTTCAAGCTTTCAGTGTTATTATATATTCCTCAGAAATTTTTAGATCCAGAAAAAGGTTTTATAAAACATAGTTCTGGTAATAAAAATTTGGCATTCACTTTTATAAGTAGATATGCACCACTTCGTAATGGAAATTCTGCATGAATATTAAGATAAACTAGGCTATCAACAAATTTATACTTTTTATATGTTCTTTAGGAGCAAACTCCAACCAGTTTTAAATTATTAGTCTTTTTTACAAGAATGTTTAACTCTATAAGATTATGTATTTATATATGTGTGTATATATATATATACACACATATGTGTGTATACATGTATATACTTGTGATTACAACATTCAAAAATACGTTTTATATACATATATACACATATATACATATGTATGTATGCATGTTGTAATTACATTCTGGTATAATATTCTATTCAGACACTAAACTCATCTTGGTGGAGACCAAACGTGAGAGAAATAATGGTTCCACTCTGCTGAGCAAATGAAGATTGTCTCACAAAGGTTTGCTTTATTGTTAATTTAAAATTTTTTTAGAATTTCAGTAATAAATACATGTAGCTATAGTTGCCTGCTGAAAATATTCTATTGGAGTAACATTCACTAAAATGCCACATTAACTAAGAGTAATTACTACCAAAAAGCCACAATTTCTAAACAAGAGAATGTGAATATTTTTGAAGTTCCATTTTATAATAAACATCAATTTTCATTTTCTGAACACAAAGAAGAATGAATATCATATTTTACATGGAAAACTATATTGCTTAAATTATATTTAAAAATCAGATTTTTAAACACAATTTAATATCCAGAGAAAAACATCTCAATTCTCCTCAGAATTCTGAAAATGTTCCCTTTATATTCTCTACTTGCTGTAACTCCTCATTTTACATGTAAGGCATTTTACAGTACCATCTATTGGATATTTCATATAACTACAACACATAACAATCACAAGCTTTTCGAAATTTAGTAGTAACTATAAAATGCTGCCAAGAGCCATTCTGGAAACTAAATACAATGCTAATTTGGTATCCACTAACATTTCCTCATCATCACACACTTTAAACTCAATTTTATTAGTTTGTAACAAAATGATTTAATTATGAGTTATCAATGATTTTTTAAAACTAAGCCTCCTTGTTATATATTTGTTTTAATTTTTACTTGATATATATGTTACTGTCTGATATATTTTTTCTTGACTCAGAGAAAAGAGTGATAAATGATGGGAACTTTCAAAAGCTGACTGAGTGTTATTCATTCACTCATCAAATATTTGTTAAGCATCTAGTCTATGACCAAATCAAATTAGGCACTAGACATAAAGAGATACACCCTTTTGCTGGGAGTGATAAGAATAATGGGGGTGCTAGTCAATGAGCATAAGGGACAGTTTCACAAGAAATGTTTCAAGTTCAATTCCTGCTATGTTGACTTTTAAGCTTCTGTGGGATATGTGAGAGGAGATTTAAAACATGAAGTGAGGGCCAGGTGCAGTGGCTCATGCCTGTAATCCTGGCACTTTGGGAGGCCGAGGCAGGTGGATCATCTGAGCTCAGGAGTTTGAGACCAGCCTGGCCAACATGGTGAAACCCATCTCTACTAAAAAAATACAAAAATTTTCCCGGCGTGGTGGCTTTCTCCTGTAATCATGGCTACTCAGGAGGCTGACCCAGGAGAATCGCTTGAACCCGGGAGGTGGAGGGTGCAGTGAGCTGAGATCACGCCACTGCACTGCAGCCTGGGCAACAAGAGTGAAACTCCATCTCAAAAATAAATAAATACATTTATTTATTAAATTAAAAAAAAAACATGAAGTGAGCATTTAGATCTAGATGTATGTGGGGAGAACGGGCTCATACAGACACATTCAAACATGGTAGCTGTAGCCCTGGAATTGGATAATATAATTTAGAAAGTGTGGGTGTAATAAGATGAGAATTGAACAAAAAATTGAAGTTTTATACATATTAAAGAATGAAAGGAAGACTAGGGATTTAGTAATATTGACAAAGTGTGGCTTAAAAGGTAAAGGAAAACCTAGTGGAAATGCACTGGATGAGTGTTAGAGGCTATCAAAGGTAAGCATCTCAGTGTCAAACACTGCAGAGCATTCAAAAAAGATTATACTTGGAAAGGGTTTCCAGTAGATGCTGTTGGTAGCTCAAAGCAGATCCTCTGCCACCTTGCCAGAGCAACTATCACCAGCTGCTATGAGTGTTAACTTCTGAAAGCTTGCAGCCGTCCCTAAGAATTAACCTTTATCCACAGAAATAGGCTGTGCCAGGAGGTCCTAGATAATGACTGACACATAGGTGAGGAAAGGCCAGCCTTCTTGCCTTAAGTTAGGAACAGTCTTATGATAGGATTTTTGCTGCAAGGCCCTAAGGTACGGGCCAAGGCTAAACTCACTATGATCAACATTCTTGCTTAGAGCTTGCCTCTTCCTTTTTCTGCCTCCCTCCCTTCATTAAAGGTTGTTTTGTTTTTTTGTTTTTGTTTTTGTTTTTTGTTTTTTTCTAAAGAACTTTTTCTCCCTCCATAAATCATGCAAAGCCAAATCTTGGCTTAATGCTCTACTCCTTAGGAACCCACCTAAAAGAGTGCAATTCAATTTAGTAAGGATAGCAAGAACAAATTCATATCCATGTTACAGTCAGAAGTTACACTAATGTGGGCTGAGAAGGAAGAGAGGAATGTGACACAGTGGGTGTATCTACTCACCTGCACAAACATACTTATGGTTATATGAAGAGCCAGACAAGAGTCAGCATGCAAATACAGGAAATAGAATTGCACAGAAGGACAAACAGCCCTTCCACCAGAATGAGTTCTACAACACACTAACAGTAAAAACAATATTCAACTACTGGACTCAAAGCATGATGCTGTTTAGTACTAAATTACGTAAGTGTGCTGGATTACACCTTGTCTGGGTTTTTCTTATTGTAAATTAGGAAATTGAGATTTTATTAAACATTTGTGACAAATGCCATGAAAGGAGAAAAATGTGGAATTCCAGGAGAATTAAGGCAGAGAATACTAGAATGAAAGAAATCTGAAAGAATATACGCATTGGGTGACTCAAGGATGTTGAAGAAATGATAATCAAAGGAAGTAATTTGAAAATATTTGTGATCAAGATAAAATGAGAGTAATGTAATGAAGAATAGATCACTAGGTACAGAGCTGTAATCTTCCAGGGTTTGGGTTTCCTTGGGCAAATGAGGCTGAATAAGCCAAAGCTCTTTAGAGTATTAGCAACAGAATTTCAACTGATAGATCTTTATCAACTGGACTGGACAGCAAGGAGTGGTCATGGAAAGCTCAAGAGAACTATCCTTATTCCACATAAAGGGGAACATGTGTGTGTTGAACTAGGGAACAAAGACAGGCAATGAGACAGAGATCATGGTACTATTTACAAAATTGATGTGTGGGCCAAAAGTTATATGTGACTTAATTCTTCATCAGGTTTCAAGTAAAAGTTGAGAATAAACAAGCCATATTTAATAGTAAAACAGAGGAAGTTGTGTATGTAAATACTTTCTGATCACCACTGTTTCAGCAGGAATCATTAAAACTACAGATTACCTTGGCAAGATGGAATTTATCCTTCAATGTCTAGTGGTGGTTAAGAATGTCTGGTTTTGACTGCATTCAAAATTTAAAAATTAAAAGATAAAAATGATATAAGGCATTTGTTTCTACTCTAATGCTATTCGATCTTGATATATGCCTTGCCCCAACCCCAAATTTCTTTGAAAGGTGAAAGCAGAAATATCAACATAGAAGTTCACATATGTGGGAGCTTTTATGCCATAGTTTGTGGCAATTTAGTTTCACCAGTGTTTAATGAGAATAGCAAATTTTGTACATTCTTGCCAACACTGGGTATTATCATTTTTAAAACATTTTCCAAAATGGATAGAAAAATTAAATCTCATTGTTTTAATTTATATTTCTTCATTACTTTTTACAGTATAGGGATTTGGTTTACAATATAGGGATTGCATTTTGCAGTACAAAGAGTTGTTGTTGCTGTTGTTATTGATGTTGTTATGATCCTTATCTTTAACTTGATTTGTAACTTTTGGGATTTAGCATTTTCTTTAAAATAAATTTTCATTGCTCAAGGCAGTCAACATTTTATCTTTCTCATTTTGGAAAAAAAAGAAAAGGCCGTGCCCAGGCAAAAATTAAATCCTGAATTCATGTTTGATTTTTTTTTGTAATAGATGTAATGCAGAATTTACCTTACTTTATTTTCACGTGGTTATACAATAATCCTGACACCACTGATGCTCCACCAGATTTCATTTGTGACTTTTATTATAGACTACATAATTACATACAGTTCAATATGTCTTTAGACTTTCTATCACATCTTTACAACTTTTAGAGCCATATTATTTTGATCACTGCAAATTTAACAAACATATTTTTAAGATTTTTTGTTAGAATAAGCATTTTCTTATTACTCTTCCTTTTTAAGATTTTATAATGTTTATGTACATTTATTCTTCCAGACAAAATTAGAAATAATTTTGTCCAGCCAAAAAACTGCATGCAAATTGCACCAAGTAGATAAATTAATTTGAAGTGACGTAGGTTCTTTTTCATTCAGTTTAATTTTCTTTACACTTAAGAGAACAATTTCATTTTCTGTTTGTCTGTGTGTTTTGCTTAGGGATAGCATGATCTCTTTTCACTTTGTTGCCATTCTCTACAGTAGTAAAAGGAGATTTTCTTAATCCTCTTCTCCAGATTACTTATTTAGTTGTCCTCAGTGTTGATTTTTGCCTTATTCTAATACAGATATAGTTAGTTTCTGCTAAAACATTATTTTTTCTATGCTCTTTCTTAATTCTTTTGTTTCTTTCAAGTCAGTGCATTATAGAGTAAATGTTTTCTTTAGTATTTCTTTAGTATTCTTGACTAAAACTATTGCTATTGACATCTTCTTCTGTTTGATGCAATAAAACTTTATGTATGGCATTCATCTAACTTTTATCTGCCATCCTTTTTCTTTATTTTTGAGTTGCATAACTATTAGTATTTTATTTGGAAACAGGTAGACTCTTTAATACCAAAATGCACTTGGGTCATAAACCATCAGTCTGCATTGGCAGTTGTTAGAAAAGTCAAAGGAAACAAATACAACTACACTGATTATTGCAATATTGTTTAGGTACTGTCCAATACAGAAACAACTTCACACAGAAAAATTAATCTAAGGTCTCAGTAACCACAAAATAATAAAAAATATTTTCTCTAATTGAATACAATCAAGCCTATAATATTTATTTTTGCTAAGGCTACCAAGAAACTCAGGGAAATTCTGAAAAATTACCGCTGTTAACTTTGAATGGTATTGTGAAATAAATTTGAGTTTTAACTTAATTTTGGCACAAACTTACTGTATTTTATTTTGCTGCATATGGTATATTACATAAGCTGTTTTGAATACTGTTAGCAATAACTTGTAGAATAATTTAAATCATTCATGAATATATAATTTCCCATCCTCACTTTAGAATCAGACATATATAATACTCATTGTTTTAAGTCTATTTTTAAAATTTAGCTTTTAATACATTTTAATCTCTCTTTGGATAATGCTCATGTATGGCTATATGTTTAAGATTTCCAGACACCATCAAGATGGCTGACTAGAGGAACTTAGCACTCACCTCTTATACAAAGAAAGGCCACAACAGCAAGTAAATAACCACAAATCAAATGGAGCATCTAAGGGAGAACACAAATTCAGCAAGAAAATGATGAAGCCCTTCTAAGACATGGAAACTCCTGATGGCACCATAAAAATAAAAGCAAAGCAGCTAGCCAGGATCAGCATAGAGGCAGGAGAGACGCTCCATTGCAGGAAAAAGGTAGTTGGGAGATTCCCCAGCCATCTACATTCCCAACAGAGATGTCTGGAATCCTAGGGAGAGAAAAGCCCCTCTGCCCTCACAGACCCTGAGCCTAGTGCAGAGAGTTTCCTGGTGTTCACATGACTGTATTGTTCCAGAGAGGAAAATCAAGCTGGGTGCCCTACACTCCTGGGACCAAAGCTGATGCATCATGGCATTATTTTGAGAGAAGAACCATCACCAGAATACATTCTGACTTGGGCCAAATAGCCCCTGTATCTCTGCATCCATAGTATTCCACTTATATTCCCCACATCCACTGAGAAGGCTACAGTCTCATGAAACCAACTGGGACCAGCGGTACAACTGTGTCCCCAGCATCTGAGCCCATGTAGCTCCTTGTACTCCGAAAATAGGTGATCTAAAACCTTAGGAAGGCTGCCTCCAGGACATAGGTAGCTGAAGCATGTGCTCACCAGAGCTTGAGAGCCACCTGTCTTATCTGCCACCACCAACAGTGACCTCTCCCCCTCTAGCAGTGGGGCCACCACATGTCCATGTGCAATGTCAATAACCTGAAAACCAGCTTAACTGGGGTCCACTGCCAATGCCCCAATGTGTGCCATCCAGGAGCCCGAGGCCATCCTCCTCAGGAATTGCTACCACTTCAACCCCAAAAAACTGACCTCTCCAATAGTGGGGCTGCTGTGCACCTTTGCAAACCATTTAGGAGCCAGAGGAGTGGACCAACCAGGGTCTACTGCCACCAACAACCACCCATGCCTACAAATATCCCCCAGGGTCCTGAAGACTGGCCTACCTGGGCTTTCCCAAAGAAAGTTAGGACACAGCCTCCACAAATAACTACAGCCTAAACTACCGAGAAAATCACATATGCTACTGATTTGATTACACGCAAAAAAAAAAAAAAATCATATGGAGAATACATTACTGTACCTACCTAGAACCAAAACCAAAGCACTCTACCTAACTGACTCTATAGATACATCTACAGGAAAAAAAGTGTTACCCTATGAAAGCTACTTCATAAAATTGAAAGAAGTGACAGCTATACCAGAGATGTAGATATCAGTGTAGGGATGCAGGAAACATGACAAAGCAATAAAACATAACACCTCTAAAGGATAACAATTATTCTGCAGTAACAGACCACAAATAAAAGAAAATCTATAAAATACTTGAAAGGGAATTCAAAATAATTATCTTTCAAAAATTCAGTGAAATACAAGAGAACACAGATAGGCAATACCATAATATCAAGAAAAGAATTCATGATCTGAATGAGAAATTCAACAAAGATGTCCAACAGAAATTATAGAACTGAAGAATTCAATGAAAATATAAAAAGTACAGTTGAGAGCTTCAACAATAGACTTGTCATACAGAAGAAATAATTTCCGATCTTAAAGACAGATCTTTCGAAGTATCCTAGTCACACACACACAAAAAAAAAAGAGAAAAAGAATTTTTAAAAAGAGTGAAGAAACTCTATGTGACATACAGGAGAACTTTAACCTAACACATTTTTAAATTCTGGGAGTTTCAGAAAGAAAAGATGGGGAAAGGCATGGAAACCTATTGAATAAAATAATACTTGAAAATATCCTATGTCTTGGGAGATAAATAGACATCCAGATACAGGACACTCAATAATCCTCAAATAGACTTAAATTAAAAAGGTCCTATTGATAGCGACAGGAGACAGACAAATTCCTAGGCAGACAGGGATAGGTCTCCAGTGAAACCCAACCTTCAAGCAAAGGACAGTTTAAAGCCTGAAAACCAAGCTGCCAGTTCCAGATAGAGTCCACGACCGGCATGAGAACTTCTATCTCCATCTCACCCACTCGCTCTTGATTGGTTCCTTCTGAATGATGCCTTTTAACTAATCAAATGATGTTTTTTTCAAGACCACTCATGGACCCATCAGCATGCATTCCCTGATTCTAAGCCCATAAAAACCCCAGACTCAGACTCACAAATGGCTACCTGTTTTGGGGTCCTCTCTCATTGCCAAGAGCTTTCCTTTGGTGACTCAATACAATTCTACTCCATCTTACTCACTTTCTGGTGTGCACATACCTTGTTCCTTTTGGTCATGGATAAGAAACTGGAAATCCTTGAACTGCAGGAGCAAAAGAGCTATAATGTTCCTGCTTGCTGAGCTGCAGGTGGTGAGAACAAAAGAGTGGTAACATTCTCTGCCGCTCGCCGAACAACAGGACAGAAAAAGCCACTGGGTGCCACCTTCTCCTGCTTGCTGAACAATGGGAGCAAAGAAGCCACTGGGTGCCCTTTCTCTCACTCACTGAACCATGGAAGCGAAAAAGCCACAACACTATCTGAGGCACGTTATAGTCAAACAGTCAATAGTCGATGAAAACAAGAGAAAAGAATCAAGTCACATACAAGGGAGTTCCCATTAGACTAACAACATACTTCTCAGAAGAAACCATATAGGTCAGAAGAGCATGAGATGATATATTCAAAATGCTAAAAGAAAAAAAAAAAACCCTGTCAGCCAAGAATACTACACCCACCCAGCAAAGCTATCTTTAAGAAATAAAGAGTAAAGTTTTCTCAGACAAGCAAAAACTGAGGGAATTCATCACCACCAGACTGGATATACAAGAAATGAGGAAGTTCTACATCTGAAAGCAAAAGGATGATATCTGCCATTATGATAATAAATGAGAAAGACAAGGAATGAAATGTTATTTCTACAGAAAACAAGCAAACTGCAAAAAATAAATTAAGAGAGAAAGAGAGAAACAAAACAAATACAAAACAATCAGAAAACAAATACCAATGGGTAGTTAGTCTTCACCTATCAAGAACTATGAAGAGGTTTAATTCACCAATTAAAAGATAGAGATTTGGCTGAATGGATTAAAAAACAACAAGATCCAACTATATGCTGCCTACAAAAATCTCACTTCACTTGCAAAGACACTCATAGACTGAAAGCAAAGGAATAGAAAAAGATATTCCAATGCAAACTGAAACGAAAAGTAGGCAGGATTATCTATATTTATATCAGACAAAGTAGACTTTAAGTCAAAAAACATAAAAACAGACAAAGAAGGTCATTAGATAAAAATTAAGTGGTCAATTCAGTAAGAGGATATAACAATTATAGAAAAGTAAATAACATATATATACACACTCAACATTGGAGACCACAATACAATAATAGCTAGGAACTTCAATGCCCCACATTGAGTATTAGACAGATAATCTAAAAGGATAATAAATTGTAAAATATTGGACTTAAACTGCACTATAGACCAAATGAACCCAATAGATATTTACAGAGTATTTCATCCAATAGCTGCAGAACACACATTATTCTCCTCAGGACATGGGACATTTGCAAGGACAGACAATATCTTAGGCCTCAATATAAATCTCAAACATTTTAAAACATCAAAATTCTCTCAAGTATCTTCTCGGAACACTATAAAATAAAATCAGAATCAATATCAAGAAGAACTTTGGAAATTGTACAAATACATGGAAATTAAACAACATGCTCCTGAACGACACAGGTCAATAAGGAAATTAAGAAGAAAGTAAAATAAGTTCTTGAAGACATGAAAATAGAAATACCTATGGGATAGAGCAAAAGAAGTACTAAGAGGGAAGATTATACCAATAAACACCTATATAAAAAATTAAAATATTTAAAATAAACAACCTAACAATACACCTCAAGAAACTAGAAAAGCAAGAACAAACTAAATTCAAAATTTGTAGAAGAAAAAAATAATAAAGATCAAAGCAGAACTAAACAAAATAGAGACTAAAAAATTACAAAAAGTCAACAAAAATGAAAAGTTAGTTTTCTGAAAAGATAAACTAAAACAACAATTAGACTAAGAAATAATAAAGCAAATCTCAATAAATAAAACCAGAAACAAAAAAGGAGACATTACAACTGATACCACATAAATACAAAGGATCATTAGAAACTGTTATGAAAACTATACACCACCACACTGGGTAATCTAGAGGAAACATAAATTCCTGGGAAACTTACAACCTGCCAAAATTGAACCAAGGAGAAATAGAAAATCTGAACAGACCAATTACAAGTAACAAGACTGAATCAGAAATAAAAAGTCTCCCAAAAAGAAAACAACAACAACAACAAGGCCCAGGACAGAGAGTTTTACTGCTGAATTCAACCAAACTTTTAAAGACAAACGAAACCAATTATTTTTAAATTACTCCAAAAACAAAAAAGTAGACCATTCTTCCTAATTCACTTTATGAGTACAGCATCACCCTGATAACAAAACAAAACATAGACACAAAACAACAACAAACTACAGGCCAATATCCCTGATGAATATGGGTGTAAAAATCCTCTACCAAATACTAGCAAAGCAAATTCAACATCACATTAAAAAGATAATTCACCATGATCAAGTGGGATTAATCTCAGGGTTGCAAAGATGGTTCATATATGCAAATCAATAAATGTGATATAATACATCAATAGAATAAAGGAAAAAGTCTTATGATCATCACAATAGAAACCAAAATAAAGCATTTCATAAAACTTCATCCTAAAATTTCTTCATCATAAAATCTCTCAAAAATTAGACCTAGAATTAGATATACCCCTACACAACAAAGGCCGTTTATGACAAACCCACAGCTAACAGTATACTGAACAGAGAAAAGCTTAAAGCATTTTCTACAAGAACTGGAATAGGACAAGTATGCCCACCTTTACCACTCTTATTCAACATATTACTAGAAGATCTAAGCAGAGCAGTTTGGCAACAGGATGAAACAAAGGGCATCCAAATTGGAAAAGAGGATGTCAACTTATCCCTCCTTGTAAATGAGAGAATCTTACATATAGAAAAACCTGAAGACTTCACAAAAAACCCTTATGACCAATAAATGAGTTTAATAAAGTTGCAGGATATAAAAATTAACATACAAAAAAATCAGTAGCATTCCTATTTACCAAAAACAAGCTAGCTGAAAAGGAACTGGAGAAGGCAATCCCATTTATAATAGCTTAAATAAAATAATAAAATACTTAGGAATAAATTTAACCAAGGAGGTAAATAATCTCTCCAATTACAACTGCAAAACACTGATGAAAAAAATTGAAGAGGACATAAAAATCAAAAGACATGCCGTGCTCATGGATTAGAAGAGTTAATATTGTCAAAATGACCATACAACCCAAAGCAATTTATAGATTCAATGTAATCCCTATTAAAAATTGCAATTACATTTTTCTTCAAATAAATAGGGAAAAAAATCCTAAAATTTGTATTGAACCACAAACAAATACAAGTAGTCAAAGTAATACTGAGTAAAGGGAGGAATCACACTATGTGACTTCCAAGTATATCACAAAGCAATAGTAACCAAAACAGCATAGCATTGCTATAAAAACTGACACACAGACAAATAGAACAGAATAGAGAACCCTGAAACAAATCTATGTGTTTTAAAGTCAACTCACTTTTGACATAGGCTCTAAGAACATACACTGGGGAAAAGACACCCTCTATAATAAATGGTGTAGAGAAAACTGGATATCCATATGCAGAGGAATAAAACCAGATCCCCATCTTTCACCAGATCCAAAAATTGACACAAAATGTATTAACAGCTTAAATGTAAGACCCAAAACTATAAAACTACTAGAAAAAAACAGAGGCGGATTTCTTTGGGACTCTGGTCAGAGCAAAGATTTTTATGGATAAGGTTACAAAGGCACAGGTACCAAAAAGAAAAATGGACAAGCAATACTATATGAATCTTTTAAAAAGCTTTTGCTCAGCGAAGAAAACAATCACAGAGTGAAGAGACAATCTGTAGATTGGGAGAAAATATCTACAAACTATTTATCTGACAAGGGCCTTTTACCTAGAATATACAAGGAACTCAAACAACTTAACAGAAATAATAATAATAGTAATAATCCCATTAAGAGGTGGAAAAGAATCTGAAAGACATTTCTCAAAAGAAGAAATACAAATGGCCAAAAAGTATATAAAAAATGTTCAGCGTCACTAATCATCAGGGAAATGCAAATCAAAACCACAATAAGATATCATCTCACCCCAGTTAGATGATCTATTATCAAAAAGACAAAAAATAAGAAATACTGGCTAGGATGCAGAGAAAAGGGAATTCATACATTGTTGGAAGGAATTTTAGTTAGTACAACTATTATGAAAAACAGTATGGAGGTTCCTCAAAAAACTAAAAATAGAAATATCATATAATCCAGCAATCCTATTACTGGGTATCTAGCCAAAGGAAAGGAAACCTGTGTATCAAAGTGACATCTTCACCCCCATGTTTATAATAGCACTATTCATAATAGCCAAGATGTGATATCAACCTAAATGTCCATCAGTAGATGAGTGGATAAAATAATTATGGTATATATACACAATGGAATACTATTCAACCATAAAAAGAAATGGGACGTTGTCATTTTTTGCAACATGGATGAACCTGAAGGGCATTATGTCAAATTAGTCAAGCACAGAAAGATCAATACCACATTCTCACTTATATATGGGAGTTAAAAAATTGAGCTCATGGAATAAAAGGGTAGAATTGTGGTTTTCAGAGGCTGAGAAGTTAGGGATGAGAAAGGCAAAGAGAGAAGTTGGTTAACTGATACAAAATTACAGTTAGATATAATAAATAAGTTATGTTCTATAGCACTATAATGTGAATAGAGCTAAAAATAATTTATTGTATATATTCAAAAAGCTAGAATGGAGAATTATGAATATTTCCAATACAAAGAAATGATAAATGTTTTAGGTGATGGTTATACTAATTACTCTGATTTAATCACTGCATATTTCATACATGCATCAAAATATCATTCTGCATCCTATAAATATGTAAAATTATTATGGTAACTAAAGATAAAGTGAAGAAAACAAAAAATGCAAAAAAGCAACCAAAATCATGTAAATACAATTCTTAAAGAATTTTTATGACTTCATTATTATTTTTGATTTGTGGGACTATACATTTCACAGCAATTTCAATGTACCTTCTAGATCTTATATAGACACCTATGATCTGAACTTAAAGTTTTAGAACATTTCTACCTATAATAGGTTTTTGGATATTTAAATTTTGTTTTTTTTCTAGGTTTGAGGTCAGCGAAGAAAATTGACATTTTAAATTAATATAGGCATGATGGCCTAATTAATCTTCTTGACTGTGAACTCCTGTGGGTCAAGAGTCAATCCACAGGACACTGCATCCTGAATATATTAACTTATCAATTGTTCATATATTAAAATAAAAGATTTTCATCAGATTTCTTCTTAGCTGAACTTCCAATTCATGTCTTATCAGGCTTTTGTTTTGGCTTTTCCATAAATCATGGCAAACCCAAGGTGGCACAAGTTTGATTTTTGAAAAAAATTATTATTGCTTACTCTGGCTACAGTTATACATATAGGATATATATACACAGTATATATATATAGGAGATATATATACAGTATATATATATAGGAGATATATATACAGTATATATATAGGAGATATATATACAGTATATATATAGGAGATATATACAGTATATATATAGGAGATATATACTGTATATATATAGGATATATATACTGTATATATGTAGGATATATATACTGTATATATGTAGGATATATATATACAGTATATGTGTAGGATATATATATACAGTATATGTGTAGGATATATATATACAGTATATGTGTAGGATATATATATACAGTATATGTGTGGGATATATATATACAGTATATGTGTGGGATATCTATATACAGTATATATGTGGGATATATATACAGTATATATGTGATATATATATACAGTATATATGTGATATATATATACAGTATATATAGGATATATACAGTATATATATAGGATATATACACAGTATATATAGGATATATATACTGTATATATAGGATATATATACTGTATATATAGGATATATATACAGTATATATAGGATATATATACAGTATATAGGATATATATACAGTATATATAGGATATATATACAGTATATATAGGATATATATACAGTATATAGGATATATATACAGTATATATATAGGATATATATATAGTATATGTATAGGATATATATACACAGTATATGTATAGGATATATATACACAGTATATGTATAGGATATATATATACAGTATATGTATAGGATATATATACAGTATATATAGGATATATATGTACAGTATATATAGGACATATATGTACAGTATATATATAGGACATATATGTACAGTATATATATAGGACATATACGTACAGTATATATATAGGACATATATACTGTATATATAGGACATATATATACAGTATATATAAATAGGATATATATACAGTATATATAAATAGGATATATATACAGTATATATAAATAGGATATATATACAGTATATGTAGGATATATATATACAGTATATATATAGGATATATATATACATACACACATATATCCTATATATATGGTGTATATATAGAATATATATACATATCCCTGTTTTAAAAATCCCTTTAAGTATACAACTCTACCTTATGCATTTAGGTAGAAACAAAAACAATTGTCCGTAACACTTGAACTTTTTCTTTTAGACTAGACCCTGTTTATAATTATACACATTCTACATAATATAAACTAGTTTAATGTAAAGATAGTTTGTCAGAAAGCAACAAAGCCAACCTGAGACAATGTAACAGATAAATGGTTGGTTAACCTCCCAAGGGTAAGATGATGAAATCACTTAATGAGGCTGGGTCCCTTCCAGTTTTCTTATGCTATGTCTCTTTAAAATATATGTACATGAAGAATACATGTATTCTTTAAAATATATGTACATGAAGAAATACATGTACATGCTATGTCTCTTTAAAATATATGTACATGAAGAATATTTTAAACCAAAATGGATGTAGACATATTTTATAAATATTATAGCACCCTGGTTCTTAATGTGTTCCTCATCAGAATTTGAATAGTGAGAATGTAATCCTACATATTTAAAAAATTAAATAAATAAAAGGCAGCTATCCTTTATGAATAATACCATGAAATTGAGTCTGAGTTAGATTTCCAAAATATGGAAAAATGAGGTTTCTTTTTGCCTATCATTACTATGATGACAAATATGAATTGATCTATAATGAATATTAATTAAATGAATATTAAGTAATGACACTGATGAAACATTTATTGAGGGCTGACAACGTGCTTTATCCCTGCTCTTTCAACAAAAAAGAACGTTGCATAGGCACAAACCTTTGGTAGATGACATAGGATTTCAAAGAAATAGATGACTTCAGTAACTTTGCTTAAAGGTTAAAGAGGTAAATTTAAAAGAAGGGTGAAACAGCCATAATGATGTGAAATAAAAGCTGAAGCTCAGTGCAGTAAGATACATCCTTAGTTAGTTATATGTTCACACCTCCACATCACACTCTGCATTTCTGGAAGTTTTATAACTAGCCTAGGAATAATATTACATAGAATTCAAAATTCAAATTTCAGAATCACAGAAGATTTGAATATCTCCCACCCTCTTTGAATTAGCTAATGTGTAGCATTGGGATTGCCATTATTAACTCTTGCTGATAAAAGTCAGATGAAAAAATATACAGAAAGTTTCCATACTACTGGAGCTGTGAGAAAGAGATACACACCATACTTCTACTTCTTAACAAACTTTCTGACATTGCTGAGAAATAATGACTTAGTTAAACACATGCTCTAAGGAAAGATTTAACATACTCTATGCTATTTAAGACTTAATCACCATATTTACAATGCATAATTTAGTAGAGTTCTTAAAATTGTGGAAGAGCAAGCAAGATCGGAAGAAGAGGAGAAGTTAATATGACATATGGTTTTCTGAGGGTGTTATAGGTAGAGATACGTAGATTGCTGCTTCAGCAACATCACAACTTAGCCAAGTTTTCAGAGTTACAGTGAAGAAAAAAGAGATGCAGAACTGGGACCATTTTAAGTTTCAGCAACATGGATGGAACTGGAGGTCACTATGATTGGTGAAATAAGCCAAGCACAGAAAGATTAATATTACATGTTCTCATTCATATGTGGGAGTTAAAAAGTTAATTCCATGCAGGTAGAGAGTAGAATGATGGTTATCAGAGGATGGGGAGAGTTTGTATGTTTGTGGAGTAGGGGGATAAAGAGAGGTTGGTTAATGGATACAAACATGCGGTTAGATAGAAGAAATAAATTTTAATGTTCAATAGTAGAGTAGGATGACAATAGTTTCACACATTGTATGTTTCAAAATAGCTAGAAGAGAGGACTTCCCAACATAAAGAAATAATAAAATACTCAAGGTGATATATACCCTAAATACCCTGACCTGATCATTACACATTTTATGCATGTAACAAAATATTACATGTACCCCATAAATATGTAGAAATATGATGTATCAATAAAGAATAAAATTCATAATTTTTATATTTATAATTTTAATAAATATTTATGATTTTAAAATTATGTTTATAAGAGTAAAACAGGATTAATTTTAAAACTAAAGAATATTTTTTAAATATACATTTTTCAAATAGTTTTGTTGTCCTTTCTGTGAACTAACAAGCTTCATAATTTATCTTGATGGTATTTTTATTAATTCTGTTCTTGTTTTTTAAATTTTACTTTAAAGTTCTGGGATACATGTGCAGAATGTGCAGGTTTGTTACACATGTGTACATGTGCCATGGTGGTTTGCTGCACCTATCAACCCATCATCTAGGTTTCAAGCCCCACATGCATTAGGTATTTGTCCTAATGTTCTCCCTCCCCTAACCCCCTATCCCTTGACAGGCCCTGGTGTGTGATGTTCCCTTCCCTGTGCCCATGTGTTCTCATTGTATTAACTCTATTCTTAAAGGTTAATCAGATATTATAACAAGAGTGTGTATTCCAGGAAGAACACACCATAACTGGTCTAAAGGGCTATGGTGCTGAACATATTCATTGTTTCACATCTTATCATTTCCTGCTAATGGATAGTAATAATGTGGTTAAGTTCAAAAGTGAGATAAATAATCATCTAAAAATGATTTTAAAATTTTAAATAATTTTCTATTCTAAGACAAATGTTCTGTTTTAGGAAATATTTAATCATTATTTTCTTCATTAGGAATAGGATTATAGTACAGAAAGAATTAAACAACTGTAAAAGCTGACTCATCTGTAGGACAAAATAACACAGTATGGGAAAAATCATCCTTTGCACTTTTGAGTAGAGAACAGCCAGAAGAAACCACTCTTCATAAAGATGTTCACTATCATGTTACTTATAATAACAAAATGAGGAACTGAAAAGATGCTAGACAAAAACAGTTTCAACTAAAATATGACATCTTTACTTAATGAGTTTCCACAGGCATTAATAGTGATGTCCCATAGTATATGGAAATACATAAACATTTAATGATATCAAGTTAAGTGTTAAAACATAATGCCACATGGTATATTCAGGTTAACTTTAAAAAGGTGAAAAAAACCCTAAAAATCAGGAAGTTAATTTTAATAGTGTTTCTATTTATATATTAATTGTGATTCTTCTTATATAACTGTAACACAGGTTTTTAAATGTTTAAATTCTTTTTCTTTATTATTTTAAAATTTTGTATGAGTACATAGTTATGGTATGATAAAATGTTAAAATTCACTTTTCAAATTACAGCATAACACTTATAATAGTAATATTAGATGATATCATCTTAGCACTCACCATCAGCTACGCATAGTTGTAAGCAATTTTCATGAATTAACTCATTTGGTTTTATTTACAAATGGAATACAAAGGGACAAAATGTTAATAGCTAGCTTCATATCACAAAACTAGTGAAAAACCCAGGATTAAAATACAAATGGTATACTGCCAGAGTTCTAAGGTGACTGAATCAATTTACTCTCTCACCTGCAATGGATGAACAATTTGGCTGCATTTTAACAAAGCTTAGGCTTTTTAATGTGCTTGTATCATTCTTGATAAGTAATGATGGTGAGTGCATATTCATATGTTTATAGGTGGTTTATAAATAGAATTAGTTCAAATACCTGTTTAGGTCTCTTGCCCTTTTCAACTGAATTGTTTGTTTATTATTGATTTATATCAATTCGTTTTATATTTCACATACAAGTCATTTGTCACCATTTTGAAACTATTGGATGGAAACGACTTGCCCACAGATCAGTTCATGTTAGAACTTTGGACTCTAGTCTTCCACACTTTCTGGCTATCATTATTCTCTCTTCCTTCTTTCTCTTCTTCCTTTTCTTTCCTTCTTTCTTTTCTTTTCCCTTCTTCCCTTCCCTCCTTCCCTCCTTCCCGCTCCCCTCCCCTCCCTTCCCCTTCCTTCCTTCCTTCCTTGCTTCTTTCCTCCCTTCCTTCCTTCCTTCTTTCCTCCCTTCCTTTCTCTCTCTCTCTCATAAATCTTCCACACTTCTCCTCTTTTCTAAAACTTTTCACTGGGCTCTCTGGAACCAGTGTGCAAAAAAACAAATTATCCTTTTCCTTTCTAAATGATTGCCACTTTTGCTAATAACACTTCTGAAAAGAGGCAGCTCACTCTCTCAATCCTTACAAGTGCTATAGTTTTAAGGGCAAACTCTTGGCCTTCCATCAAAATTACCATTTGTCCAGCTCCAAAGTAGAATCTCTTTACACTTGAGGTTCATGAAATCTAATAGTTCTCCTCTCTACCCTTATTCATTACTGTCAAATAATAACTATTTTTAAGACTCTGCAACTATCCTGGGTGGTTTTAAGGTTAATATCCAATAAACCATTCTCAGAGTTCCCTTACTTTCTAACATCTAATGAACTTCCCCTGCACATCAGTTGAGCCACCCAGATTCATGGCTGTATATTGGATCTTACCATCATCTGAAAATAATCTATTTTGAAATCACATCACATCCTAATATTCTACTCTCTGCTACAGTCTTCTCTCCTGGTTGCCTAATTTTCTTTCTCTGTTGGTGTCTCTTGACTATTCACATTGCAATCTCCCAGTGATACTCTCATATCTCTTCTGCTCCCTGCTTTACATTTCTTTTACACCACACTGCTAGCAAAGCTGTCTTTCTACAACACAAAGTTAATCATTTAAGCTCATATTTATAGGGGATAAAGCCAATCTCCTTGACAAGACAGGCCAGGAAGCCATTATCTTGGACCTTGTATTTTCTCCCTCTCCAGCCTCACCCTTACACATGCCCTTTAAAAAATATTTTGGAGTTTCATGATCACACTATGTACTCTCTTGTCACTGAGACTATTCATATAAACATCACTTTACATTTTCCTTCAAAATACCTATTTATGCTCAGGCATCATTTCTTTAAGAAAAAGCTTAATTTACTGTTTACTCTTGGGATGGATTAAGATTCCCACCTCTAGAGCCCCTGTAAGTGAGTATTTATCACACCATAATATTTAACCTCTTTGGATGCTTCATCTAATTTACTCTGAATTGCAGGAGAGAAGAGAACTGCTCTTATCTGGATTTTTAGCTCCAGCGTCTTTAGTAAAAATTAATGGGAAGAAAAAGGAAGAAAAGAAAGAAGGAAGGAAAGAAGGCAGGAAGAAAATAGGAAAGAGAGGAAGAATAAACAGTAGGAAGCTAGCACTGCAGATATTGTGTATAAAAATAATGCAATGATCTTAAAGATACCTTTAAGAAATAAAAATAATTCATGTAAAACAATTGTTACTTATGTATCATACAACTTCAACTTTAAATAATCAGCATATTAACACTATGTCATTCATAATTCCAATTTATCAATATAAAATATTGATATTGATATGAAAAAAAGGCTAGGTAATTAACCCCTTTGTTAGAGAATTAAGAACCTTACTCTTCAAGATCGATCGTGTTCTTGGCAAGAACATGGATGGAGCTAGAGGCCATTTTCCTTAGGAAACTAATGTAGGAACAGAAAACCAAGTACCACATGTTCTCACTTATAAGTGAGAGCTCGATGATGAGAACACATGGACAGATGGGCAACAACGACAGAGGGAGGAGGGTGGGAGGAGGAAGAGGATGAGGAAAAATAAGTAATGCGTAGTAGGCTTAGTACCTGGGTGATGAAATAATCTGTATAACAAGCCCCCATGACACAAGTTTACCTATATAATAAACCTGTACATGCACCCTTGAACTTAAAAGTTAAATTAAAATAAAGAATATTGTTTTTAAATTATAACACAAAATGTGTACATACAGAAAACAAAATTAAATCATGGAGGTGAATAGAACAGAAATGATTTTTGTGATAATCTGCTTGATTTTACTCTTCAAAGTTTAAAATGTGATTTTCTCATGAGATATCTCAAGTAATCTTTTGTTGATGGTGGCAGAATTAATTGAATAAAAGTACCTCCAAAACTGAAAAATAATTACATAAATATATGCATTCTTAAAGAGCCACTTTACCTCATCATAAAAATTATATAAAACTTAGAATGAATGTAAAACTAAAATATAATTCTAGAGAAATTGATCAGATTTGTAGCTTCCTATATGAGATTACTCTGAAATCTAAGGGATTCTATAGGCCTATTTCATCGATTTCTGTGACCTCACAAATTTATGTACTACCCAAAATAATTTCAAAAGTATGAACTTAAGCCATTACAGAGAAACAGAAGAGAAATTTATGAATAGAATAGTAATAAAGTTATATAATAGCACATACAAATAAATAACATATATTCCAACATCATAGTTCAATGTTAGTATAAATTTAATTCTAAGCTTCTTAAGTACAAAAAAAAAAAAAACATGATGGTAATGACACATGAAGTCTAAGAGATAACATCATGATAAACAGAACTGAGAAGAATTTTTGTCAGGTAACAAAAGACATTTCCAACATATCTTTTTTTGTTACAATAGGGAGTTTTATATGATTAATTTTTAAAAATCCCTTTCAATGCAGGCTGATGACATAATTGTTGAAGCCCAATTTAATTTATGCGAAACTGCGAAGGGCTAAAACAACATAGACTACATCTGTCTTGAGTTAGGGGTAAATTAGAACATAGAAGAGTGAGTGGCTTGCATATGGCCTCATTAGGCCATATTCCATATGAGATTATTAAAATTTATTTGCAATGTCACTTTGTTTTGGATTGGCCAGCTGAGATTTCAGTGTGTTATCTGCAGCAAGAACCAAGAATGCATTTTTTAATAGAGTCTATTAAAGGCAGAACATCTGTTTTGACAATCAGTTGGGAAGGGTTAATGGCCTTTTATAAATTAAGCAGCTTGTCATGAGTCTCGATGAGTTGGGATTCATCCTACATTTTTTTGGAAGTACAATAAGGGGAGGATTTAAGGAAATCTACCTTTGTAAACAGTTTCTGACCTCTCTTCAATATGGCAGTAAATGAACTATAGCTATAATTGTTACCAGAACATTTAAAAAAAAAAAAAAAGCATTCTAAGTACCTAAACACAGTCATGGAAAAATCTTGACTAAATCCCACATTAAATAAATTTTAAGTAATATAGGTTTTTGATAGTACTTTCAAAAGATACTAGATTCCAATTGCAACCTCAGAAAACTAATTATATCTGATGTAGGGAATCGTTGTTTAATTTTTATTTGAATGAAAAAATCATATGATCATTTTAATTTCAGAGTAGTTGATTTTAACCCATTTTTATGGCAATAGCCATTATCAAGGCCAATTATCTGTGAAAGCCATTTGTAATGCATGCTTATAAAAAGCATTTCATCAGTGCAGAGGAGATGCTTACCTTGCTAATCTCTGGAAATGGTGAGCATATATCTACTGAATCATTAACCTACAGCTTATAACAACTATTGGGGAGGAATGGGAAGGCTGAGAAGGGTGGTACAAATTTTTTTTAATGACCCTGGAGAAGGTGTTCTAAAATATGAGAAGACAATGGCTATGGATCTTGACCTTGTGGTATGTCATTAAGATACAAGGCTATGCGAGCTTCAACCAGAAATTAAGGATCCACGCTGTATTTATAAAGGTCATTCAATAACCAATTTCTAACTACGGAGTCAAAGACTAAGGAAAAAATAAAACTAGGCATCTTAAGTTCTCTAATATTTTCTATAATGTGATAGAGATAATATCAATATCCACCTTGTATTAACTGAGTCTGAACCTCATCTGCTCCTCTTAGAGAAGATTAGCACAAGAAACTGGGGTATATAATTTCTTAAAGAGGAAACTAGTATTAAATAATGAAAAACAAAACAACATGATATATGTGAGGACGAATGATTTGCTTTAAATGAAGGGCTACAGGTCATGCAGTGTGAAATTATTCCTGAAAAGTTACTGAAAGTTCACAGACTGAAAAGGCTCAGAGTCTATCAGCTGGAGAAGATTAAGAAATTTTGTGGGCAGAACAGTTTCATTAATTTGTTTGAAGTATGATCATTTAAATAGTTAATGTGTACAATTGTCAATATTTTTATTCCATGACAAGAAAGTAACCTTTTAATTCTGACTTAGCGAAGTGGGCAAAATTTTAAAGCAAAGTGATTTAGATTGATTTATTAACACATACGAGACCCCAAAGGCTTGAGAGAACAGGTATACTTAAAGAATTACAAGCAGTTCAATTATCCTTGATTTCTAGTGGATAAGGTACTATATGAAAGAATGAGTAGGTTGATCCAGTTAAAGACACTTGTTTACCGTAACAGAGTGTTTGGGATTCAAATAGGGAATCACCAAAAATATTTTATGAGTGAGAGAGACTTATGATATTTGCATTTTTTGAAAGTTGACCCAGGAAGCAGGTTGGGGTGTACAGAAAGGAGGTAGTTCACAAGGATGCTACTGGGACAATCCTAGAAGAAAATTTGTGAGGCTGGTATGCAGGACAGTCACAGTTGGGCTGAAGTAAAGAGACAGGATTAAGAACATTAGAATAGAATTGAGTAATCTTATATTCCAGATGAGAAATCAAAAATGCTACTTAGGTTTCTAGTTTGGGAAAGTTGGGGTGTGAAGGTTTCAGTAGCAGAGATACAACAGATAAAATCTCTCTATTGGGATTTGGAGAAAATCTCAGAGCACAGCTCTGGAGTGATAACCACTCGGGCTCCACTTCTAAATTGCCATATACTACTCATGGGACACTGGGAAATTTACTTAACCTCTTTGTTTCTCGGTTTCCTCATACGTAAAATGGGAACAATTATAATATTTATCTTATGTTGTCACTGTGAAAACAAAATGAATTCATATATTGTGTTACTTATAACGATACCCCTTCATAATCTCAATTCCTACCTCACTCACTCTCAACCTGACACCATTAACCTTGATTCCAACAACCTTTGACTTCACTGTAATTTACAACGTACTATTTCTAAAATCTATTACTGTACCTCATATTTAATGTCCTTACTTCCCTCATTTCCAGCTTAAATTCCATGATTAAGCCTTAAAATTACTCCTTTGCATATATTCTCAACTCTCTGGCTGCCCTCTCTGTACATCACATTTGCCAAAAGACACAGTCACATGAAGACTGGGCTATGCTTATTCCATTCATAAAGCTGGAATGTAACTAGATAAATATGACTGAATGTGAGTAAAGAAATATATTCATCCAAGCTGACTGGAATTACATACTAAATGGATGATTATTAACTAGAGGTAGCTGCTCTTCTCTCCTTGAAAATCACACTGTTTCTTTGAACAATTTTGTTCCCACTTTCCTAGGTGACACAGGCTTCTTACACATCTTGTACCATCCTCACTCTAGCTAATGACCCAGGTTTCTATTTCTTTGAGAAAATAGAAGTATTATATCTTTTTGCCAATGTTGCCCCCTCAACACTGCACAGATTGTTCCTTTTAAAATATAAGTCAGATAATTTCTGGTTCTGGTCAGAATCCTCTAATGGCTTCCTATTTTATTCAGAGTAAAGGCTAAAGATTTTACAATGGCCTAAATTGTCCCACCCAATATAAAAATCATATGATATCTTTGAACTTCTATTTTTCCTCCTATACACTCAGGGCTAGCCACTAATCCCCCCAATGCCTTTGAGATCTGTCAAGTGTCTACTGCCTCAGAATCTGTTGGTGAAGTTCTGTCCCCAGATAGCCACAGGGGTGACTCCCTCAAATCACTCAACTCAACTATCTCTTCAGTGAATATCTTGACAGCCTCTTTTATCACTGCAGCCCCAACATTTCTTCTTTCTCTGCTTTAATTTTTCCCTTTACATTGAAAACAAAACCAGTACTTATTTATTGTATATATTTAAGGCATATGATTACTGTATAATTAATGTTTTGATATTATTAGACAAAAATTATCAAAGTCCATTGTTTTGGATTGAGTTCCTACAGGAGGCCCCAACAGACCAGACCAAACCAAAATGTAAACCAAACTTTAGTACAAACAACTTGTACTAAAGTGTCACATAATCAAGCTGAAATTTTAAGGAAGCAAACTGATCCCAGAACACATCAGTTGTTTCTAAAAATGTGAAATTCAAGTCTACCTGACTTGGTATAATAAGGATGTAACCTCTGCTTTAACTCTTTACCCAAAGAGTAACCTGAAGTAACATGATGTTAAACAATCAGCTTTTGTTTTGTATTATTGTGTTTTCTTGTTCCCACCTTAAAAAACCCACTGTTCTATGTCTAGTGGGAGCTCTCATTCTACTCTGTAGAATGGATGCTGTCCTAATTCATGACTAAATGCCTATTTGATCTATAAAAAAATTTGTTGTTATTTTGTTTTCAATAGTGTAAATATTCATAGTGAAATAATTATAGTCAAGCAAATTAACATATCTATCTCCTCATATAGTTACCCTTGTGTGTGTGCATGTGTGTGTGTGTATGTGTGTTAAGAGCACCTAGTCTCTTGGCAGATTTTCAGTATGTTATACTATATACACATATATACACACACATTTTTTTTGAGACAGAGTCTCACTCTGTCACTCAGGCTGGAGTGCAGTGATGCAATCTTGGCTCACTGCAACCTCCGCCTCCTGGGTTCAAGCGATTCCCCTGCCTCAGCCTCCTCAGTAGCTGGGATTACAGGTGCCTGCCACCATGTATGGCTAATTTTTTGTATTTTTAGTTGAGATGGGGTTTCACCATGTTGGCCAGGCTGGTCTTGAACTCCTGACCTCAAGTGATCCACCCACCTCGACCTCCCAAAATGCAGGGATTACAGGCGTGAGCCACCATGCCCAGCCATGTTATACAATATTAGCTATAGTCATCATACTGTACATTGGATTTCTACACTTATTCATCTTACATAACTGCAACTTTGTACTCTTTGACTAACATCTCCCCACTCCTCCCCTCTTCATATCTTCAGGAATCAACATTCTAGTCTGTTTATGTATTTTAGTACAACCAGGTACTAAATAATTTATTTATTTCTATTGTTTATTGTCTACATTACCCCTGCTGGAATGTAAACCCCATAAAAGCAAAGATTTGTCTTTGCTTTTAATGTTTTCTTTCCTACCTATAATACTGTTTGGCACATACTAGACATGCAATGAATATTTACTGAATAAATTAAATAATATTTTAGCATAGTCTCTGGGATAGTATATATGCTCAATCAAAAGAGCTATAATTATTGCAGTAGTAAATAATAATATATTGGGTATGTGCACTTAAAATAATATGGGTCCTGCAGGTGGCAGTTCTAGGTTTGGAATTTAGGTGGATGAGCTGAATATAAATTAACATGGTAATGCAATCAACTGAATAAACAAGATCTTATCGAGAAGAATACTAAGAGAGGAACGCCATGACATAGGAGGGTAGAATCCAGGGATGCACCGACATGGGCATGTCGACATTGTGAACCCAGGAAAGATACTGAAAGCAAGTATCCATAGAAACAGAGAAAGGATCAGGAGTGAGGTATAATGGAAGTCAATGAAAAGTAGACATTTTGGAAGGATGAAATGCTCAATAGTCATCACACACTTCAGAGTAGATAGTACCACAAAAATGGTAAACAACAAACACTGAGATATAAATTATTAAAACTGTGGGGATATTTAATGATTGGACATAAATCTTCAGAATAAAAACTGTCTAAAAATAGCAATGAAAGGTTTTTCGAGATTGTTCAAAGACAAGAAAATTCACGTAACACATGCTCTTTATATTTGATGCTCTCAAAAAAAGAAGTGATAGCATAATAAAAAGAATACACCTTATGTTTGAATGTATATAACTAGAGGTTGACATAAGTGGGCCAAGGAGGCAGACCCCAGGCTCACTGAATTGAGTGGGGTCTTGCACAGACAGATGGGTAGTAAGAAGAAATCATAGATCTCATCTTAGAGTTAAAATCTGAGATCAAAAATGCATCTAAACCAGTAAAATTGCCATATTTTAAAATAAGAACATAAATAATACAAAAATACTAGAAGTCTTCAAGACAACACTTAAATGAATAAAAACAACATTTAATTAACCTAAAATGTAAAGTATTTTTATATGGCTCTCATTTTATTTAATTAATCTTATTTACCATAGGATGTCTAATAAACCTTACATGAAGAAAGGAAATTTAGAATTAGTTATTACTATACTCAGCAATATGGAGGTATTTTCTTTTCCTCTATTTTTGTAGTTTGAGAAAATGAAGCATTTTTAATAATTTTGTGAAATAAAGGCATTTAAAATACAACCAGTATTTTACAGATAATTACAAAATGAATCATAAGTGGTACAAAATGAGTAATATGATTAATTTCTAGGTTGACCTTTAGAAAAGTATTTTTCTAACATTTCTTAGTTGTTATAATTTTATTATATCAAATGGAAGTTCCAGCCATTTAATTTCCATGTTGTTTTTCAAAATGAGAAGTGCATCATGGATATAAAATAGTTTGTTTTTTAAAATAACTTTAATTTTCGAAGCAATTTGGGTTTTGAATATGAATATTGTTTGAATATCTGCTTCTCTTCCTACCAAGGTTCATTCTTTTCATGGTTACTTTACTCATGCATTTTCACTTCTATATTTATTGAATTAAGTAATTGTTTTGCAGGTAGTTAAATTTATTGTTCAATAAAAATTTTTTTAAAAAAAAACAACAGCTAATAGCAGTGCATAACTTTCTTCATGGATGTGTCATCATTTTAGGTAGCCTCTAACCTAGATGAGAGCCCTCAACGTTGCAGATATATAATGTGCATCTCCAGCAAAATTGCCCATAAGAATAACTTCATTATTCTGGGAAGCTAGATCTATAAAATATATAAAATGTTGAAGTATTCTGCCTTTACAATTCCTGGTAAGTACAGCATGACTAAGTGATAAAACCTGAGTCAGCGTCAGTTCAAGCATACCGTTCTAGAAAGTGTATTTTGACAGAAGGAAAAAGGAAATACAGTGGACAAAGGTGTTCTGTTTCAGAGTAACGACGTATTTTAGATCTATTTACTTCTACCTTGATTGATGAAAAGTTATCTCTAGAAGCTTTTAATGGTATACGATACTGATAAGTCACAGCAACCCTGAGTTATAGCAGAATGATAAGGAAAAACTCACCAGTACCACCGGACAGATTGTTGTGGGTGGTAAAATATGGTCCTTCAAAGGTCCACAGTCACATTCAGGTTTTAGATGAGAAGCACATTTATTATGCAGCTAGAAAAACAGAAAGGGGGATAGTATCAAATTCTACAGTGACAACGCCTAACATGGGGGAGATTATATTTCAATTGAGATACAGCAAACACATTGAAAGTACAATAAAGAAATTATAAGAACAAATAAACAGAGTCATAAAGGAATTCATAATACATTTGTCCTTATATATGTACCCTAAATAAACCATCTAGCAGCTTTTGTGACCCATTCTATACATTTTGTAATTCTCAGAAATGTTTATATTAAAAATGTACTTTAGGTTTTGCACCAAAGAACCCTGATTTCTTTGACAAACACAAATTATTGTCCATTACAGTTCTTCCTTTGCTTATCTGTTAGCATAATCTTGAAACCACTGTGCCTGTGTATGCTTTTTTTTTTTTTTTTTTTTTTTGACCCTCCTGTTTTCTCAAAGTCATTCCAAAGTGCACAGCTCAGTATGGGGCATAATTGATCCCATCATTAGTTTTAACTTTGTAATTCAATATGTAAATGTAACCAGAGATTCATCTCAGTAGGAGCAGGATATAAATAAAAGAAGATGATTATGATTATAAAAATTTATCTGTATATTGTATTTATCAGCTCAACATTAAGTTAGTATATAATCATACAATGTCCTATTTATTTTTTAATATGTATGAGCCCAAACTAATATTTTTATTAACCTGGTCATAAGTTTACATTAAGGTGTTATAACATGGTGTTTTAAATAGTGATGTTTTAAAACTGAGATGGTAGTTTTTTAAAGAATTACACAGATTTGGTAAAATAATACTTGCTTGAGGGTATCTAGAGATTTCTCCCTCCTGCACTATGCGTTAATTTGATATGAACTCTTCACACTTTAGAAAAAAATATACATTTCAATAAGATAACATGTCATGTTCAAAACAAAAAAGAGCCACATTATTTTTCCATTTTGAATCAAAAGCTACCTCATTTAAGCCTTGACTGCATTAATTTCCACAACATACATACCTTTGTGAGCAGTTAATTATCAACTAAGCATAGGAGTCTAATGAGTGTTGATTTATTTTTAGTAATAGAACAGTATCAGAGAGGTATTTCTGCGGTCCTAGAATCTAACACTGTTGTCATGCTAACTCCCTGCATTGGAGTTAAGGTGACTTGTAATATAATTAATGCCCATTAGGTTACATTACATGAAATAAAAGTATCTTTACATGTTCATCCATAATTAGCAGCTCTGCTTCTCAGGGGCATATAAACTTCTCTATAAAAAAGTGATTTAATCGTATTAGGCACTACTGGTCTTTGTCAAGAGGCAAGAGGTGTTGAAGAAAGAGAAGCAGCTGAATGCACAATAGAACTAAATAAACTGATACTCAGAGCAAATTAAAAGGTATAGTTTCCCCAAAACAAAATTAGTGACTGGTTTAAAATATACTATTAATGTATTGGACCTAGTAATTAACTTTCTTAGAATGTGCCCTGGCCATGGATGTTTGGATTTAGAGTTAGCCGATTAGCAAGTGTTGGGATGGATCAATTTCCCCCAAAAGATATGCTGAAGTCCTAACTTCTGGGACCTTTGAATGTGAACTTAATTGGAAATAGGGTCTTTCTAGACGTATTTAAGTTAAGATGTTGGACCAGTCACTGGACCAGTCACTGGACCCTAATCCAATGACTGGTGTCCCTTATAAGAAGAGGGGAATCTAGACAGAGAGACAACGGCACAGAGAGGCGAAGTCCATCTGATAACATACGTCGAGATCTGAGTGATGCACTACAAGACAAAGAATTCCAGGGATTGCTGGCAACCACCAGAAGCTAGGAAGAAGCAGAAAAGGATTCTTCCAGAAAGCCTTCAGAGGGAGGATGACCTGCCGACATTTGGAATTCTAGCCTCCAGAGCTATGAGTGAATACATTCTTGTTGTTTTAGGCACCTATTATATGACATTTTGTTACAGCAGCCCTAGGAAACTAATAAACCCAGTACTATGAAAACTGCACTAAAACCAAAGAGAGATTATGGATCTTAAGACTCTGCTTGCTGCACTATGGAAGTCACAGAGAAAGAGCTTTGGCTCTTTAATCTTGGGCAACTCCCTTAAAACTGAGAAAGCAGACTCTAAGAACCCTCTACAAAAAACAGATCCAAGATAAAAATCTATCTGTGTTTACAGCAAGAAAGTGTTGAAATATTACTCTTGATTACAGTGTAAAGCTAAACACATGACTCTGAAGGCCACAGGGGCAGGACATACTGAGTCTTATGCCAACACTGACTACAGATGCAGTCAGAGGCCTCAGCCTCCTCCACGCCTCCATTCATGTGTTTCCAACAATTTGCAACTGATATGGTAAAGGATGACTAAGCTCTCTGTATAGTTATTTGAGGGTTACTGACGTAAGAAAGGATGGCAAAAATAAAATTAATTTAATGATAGTTTGGGGGCATTTAGGCTAGTTTCCCAGAAGGAAGGAAAGAATTGAAGACTCAGATAGAATCGTGCAATAGATGAGCTTACCAGAGTGTGTGTGAAGGGGTAACTCTGTATATCGGGATTTGGGAGTTTCAGAGCATAGGTACTGACAATTGATCCTATGAAATTCTGGCCTTTGCAGAGCCAAATAAAGCTAGTATGGGATTTCCCAGTTTGATTGCCACTGTGGTCCTGAGTTTTGTCTAGGCGGTCGTAAGGCACTCCCCCAGACATAGGAGGATCTCTAAGTTTAGTAACCATACTATCATCTGTTAAACAGAGTCACACAATGCAAGAAAATTCTCCTAACCAAGAAGTCTATATTTGATAATATGCAGGAATACCTTATGCTTGTATTAAGACTAGAATCTGGCAGCTAATAAATACATTTGCATAACCATCAACATTATGACGTTGTTTGTAGCCAAGAGTGTTAAAACTGAGGGCATCATGTTAGGAGTACGGATCATTTTACAAGTCGTGAATCAAATTCGTATGACAGGTTTAGTTTATGCATCATATTTCTTGGAGATATACTTGAGGAAAAAATATACAATGTGAAAGCCAATGTGAAAAATGCGTATCATTTTCAGGACCACCTATAAAGTGTAAAAGTGAATATCATTTTTGCTGTGAACTTAAAATTTCTCTAAATCATAAAGTCTATTTTAAAAAGCAAAAATCAACAAAATTATAGAATAGAATTCAAAAGCTACAAATTTTTTTCTTTAAGATACTGGTAATATTTTGTTTCCTGATCTGGTACTGCTTACAGAATATTCATGTGGGGAAAATTCATTGGGCTCTGCCCTTTGGATATAAATGCCTTTCTGTATGTACATTTTCCTTCAATGAAAAGCTTTTTATAGTTTGAAAGAATGAATAAGACCTACTATGTGATAGCACAACAGGGCAACTACAGTCAGTAATAATTTAATTGTACATTTTAAAACAACTTAAAAAGGGTAATTGGATTGTTTGTAACTCAAAGGATAAATGCTTGAAAGGATGGATACCCCGTTCTCCATGATGTGCTTATTTCACATTGCATGCCTGTATCAAAACATCTCATGTGCCTCATAAATGTATATACCTACTAAGTACCCACAAAATTAAAAATAAAAAATTAAATAAGTGAATATCATCAACAATAGAAAGTTGCTTAAACTTGTCATCATATTTCATGGACAAGAATATAAAAGACACAGCTGAGTCCTTCTCAGTGTAAATAAGATGCTGAAGGCTGACTATTGTTTTAAAGATAACCTATATCCCAAATCAGCAAAATCCTAAACACCGAGGTCCTCATCAAGAATAGAAATAAACTAGAGCATTGAAGATGCTGCCTCGTTAGTAAAATAACCAATAGCGCACCAGAGAAAATCAATTGTTTACTATTTCAAATTTAAAAAAACATTTTTGTTCAGTTATCTTTGTATTTTTTTAAGCTAAGGCATAGAAATCCTTAGCTCATTTTTAAATGTACATCCAGAAATTCCCATTCATGTTAAGGGATTCAGTGCCATATGTAGGAAAATCATATAATAGAAACCAGCTTTTCCTGGAAGTGAATTAAACACTTGGAAATAATTTCAGAGTTTATGACAACTTCCAGTAGCACCTAATTTAGAGCCAGATCTATGTTTATTAGAAAAAGCTGTCTCAAGATAGAAAGAAAAAGAAAGTGTGTGGATGTCTGTGTGCATGTGTGCCGGCATATAGTTCTATGGATGGAGTTAGGAAGAGTGGCTGTGCTGGTCAGAGAAGAAAATGGAATCTGAGAAGTCAAAAGGAGGAAAAATGGAAAATAAGTGTTCATAGGAATTTAGAGGAAAATAAGAAGAGAAATAAGCTATTTTTCTAAAGAAAAATTTGAAGGCCTGATTTGAAGGCACATATTTATTGGTTCACCTGTTACACTGGCCCCTAATATTTTGCAGTTTGGGGTACTTCCTAAGACTGGCATTTACTGAAGCAGAAATGTTTCCATGGCATTGGAAACCTTTAAACATTACTGTTAGGAATTTAGTATCTTAATAAATAATATGATCTCTATATCATAGCAAAAGTTAGTAATTCATTTCTATGAAATAGGTGTTCTTTTTTCAAGCCTAAATAAAATGCCTCGACTTCCCATCCTGGTGAGTCCTGCCTGACCAGTGAGAGCTTACCTTGACAAGCAATGATTCACAACATGTTATACAACGAAGGTCAAGAAAACACACTTTCAGAAGAAATGAACAGGTATAAGCAGTGGGATATTAAGGATGTTAGTAATCAAGACAGAAAAGAGAACCGAGGTGAATATTTTGCCTGTCACAGAGGATTGAAATATAAAACACAGAGATCGGTTGCCTAATTTTCAGAAGGCAGTTTTCCACTGACCTTTCCTAAGCTTTTCGTATTTTTAATTTTGAAGTGGCTAGATTTACAAATGAACAGAAAATTTCATTCTAAGAGCCTAACTTTACAAGATGGCCAACTAGTAAATCAAGAAACCGCAAGTATGAACTGAAAAATGGGTGTGAAAATGGATTCTTAAGTATTCGTTTAAGCTTACTTGCATATCTGATGGAGATTTGAGTATTACAGGATGATATTACAAAACAAAACTTAAATAGGACATATGTTTGAAATTTAATATTCTACTGTAAGAATAGCATATCAGAGATTAAAGTGATCTTACTGAAGACTTTTCTACACTTAGTACTTTCTCAAGGACTTCAGGTGATTAGGAAAAGATGTGTGACATGGACAAGCAACAGGAGCGGGCTATAGTTAACAGTGCAAACAATGTTAGCCTATGGTGTGAAACCAATGGAGAGCATTTGATTTTTTCCTTTGGATGTGGAATATAAGTACAGAAACTATTCAGAATCAAGATATATTAGTGTCAAGAAAAATTTCAAGGAAGACAGATAACCTAACTTGTTTCCTAAGGTATGATTAGAATTTAAGATAGGTGCATTCAAGGGAAGGAGATGAACAAAATAGTAGGCATGAGGGAAACATGGCCTCCCCAAGGGACTGTCAACAGAAATACACAGCTATGGCAGACGGTGTGTGTAGAAGAGGAATATTATATACAGTTATGTTTAGGTTTGGTTCTGATTTCTAAAGAACTAAAAACCAACTTGATGCAAGAGGTGTTGAGGGCTGCATTTATTATCACAGAACTATTATAGATTGCTAAAGAAGGCATATAACAAACTAGTATTTTCAGAAGATCTTTCTGGAGGTGGTATGCAGCCTGCATTATAGGAAAAGTACCTTCTGTTAGGGAGACGAGCCAAGAGATTTTGACTCTAATCTAGTAAAGAGGTGCTAAGAGCTTGCACTAGGGCTGCGAATGTGGAGACAAAACCTCAAATCTGAGAGAGATATTTTAAGTAGGAAATGACAAGACTCAGTGATGGGTTGTGTACAAGAGATAAAGGTAAAAGACAAGAGTAAAAAAAAATTGACTTCTAACTTTTTTTCCAATGACTGGAAGCATGACAATACCAGGTCTGATAGAATGAGAGAGTTGTAGTAATAGTCTTTGGGAATGAAAATCAGTCAGTTGGGCTTAGGATTTAGTGAGATTCAGGACCACAGGATTCTGGATGTTCTTTTTTTTTTTTTTTTTCTTTTTTTTCTTTTATTATTATTATTATTATTATTATTATACTTTAGGTTTTATGGTACCTGTGCGCAATGTGCAGGTAAGTTACATATGTATACATGTGCCATGCTGGTGCGCTGCACCCACCAACTCGTCATCTAGCATTAGGTATATCTCCCAATGCTATCCCTCCCCCCTCCCCCCACCCCACAACAGTCCCCGAAGTGTGATGTTCCCCTTCCTGTGTCCATGTGTTCTCATTGTTCAATTCCCACCTGTGAGTGAGAATATGCGGTGTTTGGTTTTTTGTTCTTGCGATAGTTTACTGAGAATGATGATTTCCAATTTCATCCATGTCCCTACAAAGGACATGAACTCATCATTTTTTATGGCTGCATAGCTTCAAGGAGAACTACAAACCACTGCTCAAGGAAATAAAAGAGGATACAAACAAATGGAAGAACATTCCATGCTCATGGGTAGGAAGAATCAACATCATGAAAATGGCCATCCTTCCCAAGGTAATTTACAGATTCAATGCCATCCCCATCAAGCTACCAACGACTTTCTTCACAGAATTGGAAAAAACTACTTTAAAGTTCATATGGAACCAAAAAAGAGCCCGCATCACCAAGTCAATCCTAAGCCAAAAGAACAAAGCTGGAGGCATCACACTACCTGAATTCAAACTATACTACAAGGCTACAGTAACCAAAACAGCATGGTACTGGTACCAAAACAGAGATATAGATCAATGGAACAGAACAGAGCCATCAGAAATAATGCCACATATCTACAAGTATCTGATCTTTGACAAACCTGACAAAAACAAGAAATGGGGAAAGGATTCCCTATTTAATAAATGTTGCTGGGAAAACTGGCTAGCCATATGTAGAAAGCTGAAACTGGATCCCTTCCTTACACCTTATACAAAAATCAATTCAAGATGGATTAAAGACTTAAACATTAGACCTAAAACCATAAAAACGCTAGAAGAAAACCTAGGCATTACCATTCAGGACATAGGCATGGGCAAGGACTTCATGTCTAAAACACCAAAAGCAATGGCAACAAAAGCCAAAATTGACAAATGGGATCTAATTAAACTAAACAGCTTCTGCACAGCAAAGGAAACTACCATCAGAGTGAACAGGCAACCTACAAAATGGGAGAAAATTTTCGCAACCTACTCATCTGACAAAGGGCTAATATCCAGAATCTACAATGAACTCCAACAAATTTACAAGAAAAAAACAAACAACCCCATCAAAAAGTGGGGGAAGGACATGAACAGACACTTCTCAAAAGAAGACATTTATGCAGCCAAAAAACACATGAAAAAATGCTCACCATCACTGGCCATCAGAGAAATGCAAATCAAAACCACAATGAGATACCATCTCACACCAGTTAGAATGGCAATCATTAAAAAGTCAGGAAACAACAGGTGCTGGAGAGGATGTGGAGAAATAGGAACACTTTTACACTGTTGGTGGGACTGTAAACTAGTTCAACCCTTGTGGAAGTCAGTGTGGCGATTCCTCAGGGATCTAGAACTAGAAATTCCATTTGACCCAGCCATCCCATTACTGGGTATATACCCAAAGGACTATAAATCATGCTGCTATAAAGACACATGCACATGTATGTTTATTGCCGCATTATTCACAATAGCAAAGACTTGGAACCAACCCAAATGTCCAACAATGATAGACTGGATTAAGAAAATGTGGCACATATACACCATGGAATACTATGGATGTTCTTTTGAGTGCATGCAGGTGCTGTTCTGACTCAGACTGGGCAACTATCCACCCTTCTACAGGTGAGAGAGAAATGACATAAGTGTTCTTCATGGAGTGCCCTCTGGAAACCAGGGATTGGTTATGTGCACCCAAATGTATTTCATAATACCCACAAATATAATTGTTACTTACTAAGCACTTCATATGTATGAGGTCTTGTCCTAAACATATCTACAGAGATTTTTTGCCCCTTTAATCCTCATAATAATCTAATAACTTAGGTATCATTAACTCCATTTGACGCGTTAGGAAATTTGCCTAAACTGGTTACATAAATGGCCCAAGATGGCACAACTAGTAAGTGAGGAGACGATCTTAAGAATCTGGTTGGTCTGAGTTACAACAGTCAAGTCATTTCCAAAAGTCATATATAAAAGGAAGTAATGGCTTTTGGACAAACCCTGAAAGAAAGCCAAGCATCATTCTTTCTGTTTCTCTCTACAATATATTCTTCATGGAACCCGAATTTCAGATAGGCCTTTCTGAAGCCAGCACTGGCAGCGCCATATCCTATTACTCCCATAACTTCTGCTAGCTCTTTGTTATGTCCATAGCACTTTCTGGAAAGTGTAAGAGCAAAAGAAAGTACATTCAGTTGTTTAAAGGCAAGCAGTAGTAGTAGATACTCATCAGTCAAGAGCAGATCAATTTTATGCTGAAATTTTCACGCAATGGCTCAATAGAAAACTATAAATACTACTAAATACATAAATGTTCTGAGGTAAATATATCCTGTTTAACCAAGGCACAAAATCAATAATTAAGTAAATGTGTCCCTAAAATTGCTTAAAATTAAAAATCCGAAACTGGATAGAGGCTGAAGTGACTTTTGAGAAACTGATAGAGTCTCCTGGATATATGATAACTTTTTAAAAATTTGCACAAGTTGTGTTTTATGAACTTAATACCCATAAAACCCCTGGAGCTCATGGTTTATAGAAAATAAGGCTGAGGATGGATAAAAGTCTCAGAACTTTAGAGAGCTTAGTAAGAGGGCAGCTTTTTTTTTCTCTCTGACTGCCTTAACTCCACCAGAGATCCTTGGTTAGCCTTGTTTCCTAAATAGAACTTTGAGATTGATTAATTGATTTATTTATTAATAATTTTGAACTTGAGGATTTAAGACATTTGCTGTTTACGTTGTGCTTTGCCATAATGACAAACAAAATCACATTCAGCTATTCAATGGTATTTAGTGTAAGAATAAAATGCTAAGGGTATATTGTCTTATCTGATTTGGGACATACGATATTTAGATTTTTTAAAGTACAGTCTATTGAAAAGTGATATCCTTTTTCCTGTAAAAGAAAGTGCCTCTTTTCTTGTGAGGCTAGGGTCAGGATCAAGACCAAAGAAAAATGCATAACTTGTGAATGGTAGGGCTAGGTGTGGATTCTGAAGTACCAGATAAGAAGAACCATTAAAACAAAAAGGAAAACAATGAGAAAAACAAAAAGGAAAACCATGAGAAAAACAAAATGGAATATAAAACAAGGAAAGGAAGAATTTTAAGATGCTTTGTGTACCAGTAAGAGACCACTAGCAATGGTAACTTTGAGGACAGTGGTTCCCATGACTGGAAAGGGCAGAAGACAGACTTCATGGAAATTAAATAGAGAAAGAATGAGAGAATTCAAATACAGAAAATTCTAACAGCTTTGAAAGCTTTTCCATTAGAAAAGGCAGCAATGCAAGTTTTTAGAGGGTTCAAACTGAGTACACACTTAAAAATATTGATTTTTAAGAACTAAAAAAGAAAATATGAATAATAAACCTAAGACAATATGTTTGTAATTTATGAAGAATAGGAAAACAATTGGAGATACAAAGAAGAAATTATTTCTAATATTCTCTAATCTCAGCTTATGTTAAAGTTAAGATATAACCAGTGAAATATTCACTATATGAAAAAAATAAGAGGAAGCCCCCTACAAGGTCTGAAACAAAAATGACATATGTTTGTAAATGCTTAGCAAAAAAAACCCTGATTTTTAAAAATGTACATGAATGTTTTTAAAAATGAAGTAGTTATGATCTTCTTAAAACTGAGAATTCAATGTTTGGGTAATTCATGTGTAAAATTTGAATCATCGTTAGACATTTTATTATACTAACCAAACACTTTTAAAAAATTATCTTTCATAATTGAGAAAATTTCAAATGTAAACATAATTTAACTAATAGCTGAAAATGATTGCAGAAAATGTGTTCATTTAAAGGAAAGTACTTAATTGTATTTTTGAAAAGTAAGTCAGTTGTTTTTCTCATCATTCTGTATGAGTGTGCATGTGTGTGTGAGTGTGTGTGTGTGAGAGAGAGAGAGAGAAAGAGAGAGCATTTAAGAGAATTGTTTAAGCCCTGGGTTGAGGGTGGGGCACTTGGGGACACAGTGGAGACAGTTATTTGCTTAACTGATTCAGTGCCTCCTACTGTTTTATTCTGACAAAAGTAAAAACTTTAGTCCTGTAACACGAATACTCACCCTATGCTGGAAAACAAAACTTCAGCCCCATAAATATTTTGTACTACATTATCAAAAAGAGCTATTATTGAAAACGTGTGATTCTAATTAACTTCCAGAAATTACACATATAACTGTAGAAGTACCATCTAACAACTGCATTCATTCCAAAAATTTTTTCAAGCTAGATTTGACAGTCATTCAAACCAGGTGAAATTCCAAAGTGTCCCAGAAAAGACCAATATATCTCTTCTTACTTAATTGTGAACACCATCAAGACTAGCATTTATATCAGTCTCTCTTATACCCCAATGTATGATTTAACTGAAACAGGAAGGCAACAATATGTTGGAAGAAGGGTAAGATGAATTTTTAGATACATTAAGACCTAAATAAAACACGGCCTACTTGCACTTCTATCTGGTCATGTGGTCAAGGACAATTTGCTTAACTTTTTTTGGTCTTAGAGTCTTCACTATATACTTAAATCACTGAAGCTCATTGTTCATTTTTCTAACCCTTTTAAGCCCATAGATTTTATGACTAAAATAAATTTACAATAAGCAAACCAGAAAACCCTTATTAAACAGGGTTGTGGAGTAAAGGGAGAGCTGAGTTCTTCCCAAACAGTATCCTATTCTCATTGCTTACTCCTAGCCATGGCCTCTGATTACCTTCCTGGGAACCTCTAGCACTCCATGGAACACAGTTTAAAAACCATACCGTGGTATCATCTCTTAGATTGTCACCAGCTCTAAAATTCTGGACTCTATGGGGACAAATCTGACCCTGAGCCTATCTCTTTGCGAACAAGTTGAAATAAGAAGTTTCCATGGTTTTATGCTTACACTGAGTTTCAGGAAGCCCTTCTAGGGTAGGACTTTCAGAGAGTATGATATACACAGTCTTCAGTGTGGGTGAATGCTGGGATTTGTTTTCCAACTGTTACTCACTGTGATCTGACACCAAACACAATGCAGTCCTGTCAGGCCCTGGTAACATTTAACTGTTTTGTGGCACTTATCACACTTGGTTGGGCAGTTACCTTCAACCCAGTAATGGTGCATGACCTAGAACAGAATGACATCATTATGATAAGAGGACACACCACATAATGGCCACCTTCAGAAAGCAAGCGTGCACACAAACTTACATCAGTGTTCCTTTTGGACTTCACATAGGTCTTGATGCAAGAGGGAGGTGCTCGAGCCACACAGCGCTCATGGACTGTGTACTTGCAGACTGAAAGGAAACAGGTACACAAATTCAGAGCTAATCCTGGTCCTGGTTGTAATTTTATAGAGAAAGAATGACATTAACAGAACCTCATTTCATATCCACTGCTCCCTAATCAATCCAATCAGCCACATCAAGGAGAAGTCCAAGTCGACTGTTTTTACCATGGAATATAAAAGGCCAATTAGTACAGGAAATATTATGCATGTGAAGAACCAAGGCTCCTTTATCATGGCATAGCAGGAAATGCTTAATTAAATCAGTCCTCACTCAAATTTTTCACAATAATTCCCAGATGACAAAAATATTAAAGACAAATTGATGACTGCCAAATGGCTTGGTGTCATTTGCTAGAAGGAAGAGATCTATATTTTACAAAGTATAGGCATGAGAGCAGCTGGCGGGTATGGGAATAAAAACCCATGAGTTTATGCTATTTTGTCTCTTATCTAAAGCTTAAATGGCTGATTAGTCTATTTCCAGAGAATAGATTTCATCATACATGACAGGCCTTTGGTGAAAATTCATCCTTCACTTGCCATCATGGCATCGTTTGTCCAAAAGCAACAGCCTTTGCTGGGCGGCATATTGTATACATATGGGAAAATTTATGTTACCACGCAAATGTATACATACACATAAGCAAATATATGTATCTATGTATACATACAATGTGTGTCAGAAAACCAAGACATACATTTTTGGCATCTTCAAATTCTTTATGGTTTGAGTCTGAATATGATTTAGGGTCAACTACATGTGTTCTTTTAATAAAATGTTGGTTCCAGATTAAGGGTTCTAAATGCATAAATATACAAAACAGTACTTAAAAATAAACATATAGCCTCCTCAATTAAAAAAAAAAAAACTAACCACTGCCTCAAATTAAAATGAAAAACACTAAATCCAAATAATATTTATATAGTAAAACTCTTCCAAAATATTCATATCTGTGATTTTCTTTGGCAACATTGAGGGAGAAAACATGTTTTCTCTTCTCCTCCATATTAAAAATAATATTGAATATTGCATTCACCACACTAATCAGTAAAAACTTATGAGCAAAATTCTCATTCCTCATATAATATCACTCATCTTATTTAAGACTTATCATTTTGTTTTATGTGTTCTTGTTAACAGACTCTACCATAAAAATTCCTTTTCTTAAAAATAATAGAACTTTAAAAACAAAGTACTTCCTTTGTATATGGAGAATGTTCTAGTGTAACTAACATGTAACTAACCTTTCAAACGTAGCTGTCAGAGACTATGTTACACATGGCAAATTTCAGGTAACTTTATTAAAATTCATAAATAGTTCAGAAATCATATGTATATGTGGCACTAAAACATGGTATTAAATTTCAAATAATACAGCTGAGAGAAAGGAAATTCTCAAACATATTACCAAAGAAGCTGCTAGCTAATGACAAACAAACAAACAAACAAAGAACCTGTAAACCATGGATGGTATTGGAAGCCAGGTAAGAAATTAGATTTAATTAAGTGCACAACAATGGAATGTGTCTAATGAACTTGACAGTTTCAGTAATTCTGTACAAGCTGAAAAGGTTGGGAAGAGATAAATTGATGGATTAACGGAGAACTTAAATGAAGGGGGTATAATATCTACTCTTTTTTATCAGAACTATCATGGATTGTAAAATTTTCTCAGGTAGATATGCTGCAGATTTAAAATTACTTAGGTGATTTTATAAACTAACTGTTATACACACTATAAGAACGTTGTAATTGGCAGACCTGAGTTAACAGAATAAAATGAAAATTGCAAAGATGGGTGAACTGAAATTTTTAAAATGGCCACAACTCATTAATCATCAATGCTTTGCATTCCAATATCTATTAACCATATATGAAGATTTTCTTTCTGTTAGCATTGAAAATAATAGGCTTGAGGTGTAAAATTAGTTCGTATACCTTGCAATTTCTTAATTTTAATGCAAATCTATTTTTAATCAATTAATGTAACTTAAACAAGATACCCAAAGGAATCAACTCATTATAAGATGTTCATGTGAATAAAGTGACTAACATGTGGGGAGGGGGGATGAATATGAATAAGATGTAAGTATGAAAAACTAGTGGAAATATTCAAAATAACCCCTGAAGAAATGGGAAACATGAATAAATTAAACTACGGTGGAAAGAAAACTGCTGAAGACTTGGAAAATGTCCTTCATTTTTTTTCCAAGGGTAGGTTTTTCCAAAACTGAAGAAATTAGAGTAACCTAAACATTCAAAAACACACTACAGGAAAATATAAATCACATGTACAGAGACAGTCGAGATCAGATTTTAGGTCTCCATTTACAAATAAGACTATTCCATGAAATCGACTTTTCCTCACTTGAGGAGATGATGTTCAGGCAGAGCAAAGGTACTCACAGGAACAGCAGAGGCCCTGCTTCCCCACGCCAATCAGCATGTTCAGGCAAAGGTTGCAATAGGCAGGTTTGTTAAAGTGCTTCAGTCGCCACACGTGCTGTCCATCATCCTTCACGTTCTGCATGGGACGTAAGAGAAACAGATTTCACTTAATGAAATAAACAGTGAAAGATGTAAGTGCCAACAAAATTCAGAGCTGGACTGAAGCATGTGAAGACAATCTGTTATTTCATCCATGACTTTCTCCAAGATCACCGCAGAGCCTTTAGAAAAACACATGTGCTCCAGTGAAATGAGATAGTGCTAACAAATCACCGATGCTATAGCAACCCACAAATTCTTGTCTAATATTAACAGCTCAACAGCGTACCCCAAGCCATCGTCATGACCTGCCAAATGGATCAGGGACGTGATTGCCTCTCCTTTAAATACTTTATCCTTAGCACAATTCCATAAACAAATAAATAAATAAAGAGAAAGAGAAAATACCCTTCAGTGGAACAGCCTGATAAATAAAAACTTGCAAAGGCATCATTAACCCTTGCTTACTAGTAGTAATATACAAAATTCATGATGGTGATCAGGTCATGTAAGGTGGCAGAGGAATGGGATGGGATGGAAAACTAATACTAAAAGGTAAGTTATTGGTGACATTCTAGGGCTTCATTCGAGGAGTCCTTATACTATACTCCAATTTATATTAATATATTGAGTATGCCACAAATAGTATATTTTAAAAGGTAAACTTTTTAAAGGATTTAATTATGTTACCATTTTGTTTACCCCCTTATAAAATATAAGTAGTTTTAATCTCACAGAATGATGGTAAAAATATTAAAACTGTATTAATATTTTTATTTATAACAATCACTATGGTTATTTGCCACAATACAACCTTAGGTTTAAATTAATTCCCCCTTTAGTAAAACACTTTATTTTTTTCTCTTCTCAGTAAAACTCTGTATATCATAATAGCTACTCCTGTAGGTGTTTAATCACAGCTGCATTGTTCAAGATTAAAATAAAATGAAATAATATGATGCTTAGGAATTTCTTGAACTCCTTACAAGAAGGTCAAGATATTAAATGAAATTATTATATATTATTACTTTTGCTACCATCATTTTCTCCATTAACATGTACTTTTTGTAGTCTAATCACCAAATTATATCAAACAGATTAACATTTATTGGTATTCTATTGAAAACATTATTTGCCATAACTTTTCAGGTTAGCCAAGTTGTCATATTTCTTAGAACACATTCACCTAATAATTTTTGAGCATCTAATAAGTGCTTGGGCATTAACATTAGTCCTGTAGTAGTGAGACAATATAAATATATTCAGATCATCTTGTTTCTCCTGATAATAAAATATTAATAATAATGCTCCTAACTACCTTTCCTATTCCCAGTCAAGGGATAAACCACCAGATTTGTAATACTAGAGAAAATCTATAGTAACTAATTCTTACATTAGAACCAGAAATGTCAAATTTGCATCATAAAATGAAACATTAACGAAATGCTTCTTGGGCGATAATTCTCAGTGGGTCTCTTGAATTTCTTCATGTTTTGCAAGCAGAAGCACTGTCCTTTCTTTTTCTTTCTTTCTTTTTTTTCTTCTTAAGACTATCTTTTCAAAGATGTTTGAGTAACAAACAGCCTAGCCTTGGACAATAGAGACATGTCTCCCTCCAGAGGAGAGGGCCAGTTTGCTTACTATACTTACAGTATAGTAAAAATAATCACTCCCTTGTAGGCAAAGGTTAAATGGGTTTGTTTCCTATGCATTATAATTCATTTAGTTTTCCTAAGTCAGAGTTTCCAAAACTTGATGCTGTGCACAATCATTAGTTGGGTCACACTCTGTCTTTCCCATGAGATTTTGGAGGCAAGGTGAACTCAAACGTGAAGCTCCCGTTGCTTTCTTTGTTGTGAATAACAAAGTCCATTGTCTCTGACTCAGGAGTCTCATGTCCTCTGGCAGCATCCATAAAACTGTGGCAAGCTAACACGTTAACTTCCAACAGGGTAAATTTTGGACCCTTTACAATTCTTGACATTGCTCAGATTTACCTTCCTGACAAGGGGCTAACAAAGTCTCAACAACTACAGCTACGCAGGTGTCATACAGAAAACTTCAGAAAACACAGGTGTTTCAATTTTCTTTCAAAAACCTAAGAAATAGGCTTTGTATTAATTTCTGAATCTCCTGTTTTGGTTTGGGTGAGTCATAGATTTCTAGTAGCTTTATCACGTGAATAGAATATATATTTAACTTTGCTATATTTTCAAAACTGTCTATATTTTAAAATTTATATCCCCTCAAATAATATTTAAACATCCTTATGTGGAAAGGTTAAATATGGGGTTGTTAATTTTTAAAAAACTAAATTAATATTTTAAAAATTAAAAGTAGTAGCTAAGTGCTTAAAAACATTTTTAAATAAAAAGGACAAAAATCTAATTTTCGTATGTGTTACTGTTCTTGTAATTCTTGACATTTTATTTTTAAATGATTGTCCATTACATGTGAATAAACTTCATCCTTTGAAGAGCACATATGGAGTAAGTTAGCTGGCATTTTCCTTATCAAAAAATAAACAAGTCTGAACGTGGGTGTTCTGTCAATCAGAACACTTAGCCATGTTACAGGCTGCAACTGATGTACAAATCCATTACCCAGGCATAAAATGCTTTACCAAAAAACAAATTAAATAGCTTTATAGCTCTTAGCTGGATACATTGCCAAAATATGCAAGGGATGAAATATGTATGGGACTTCTTTAAGAGAAGAGATTGAAACCAGGAGCCAATTACTTCTCAGCAGTGCAAATTATACTCCAACTCTCTATTTTCATGTCTTGTCTTGTTTATCTTACTTAGATTGTAAACTTAATGGGGGAGGGAAAGAATCTGTCCCTTATATTCCATCAGCCAGTAGAGCACATTCCTATTAGTACTTCCATTGCAAATATATATTTATTGTCAAAAAAGGGAATTTATTTTTTATAAAACAGAAATAAGCAGGGCATCCAGAAAGGCTTGATTCCTAGCCTACTATGAAAATGTGGATAAGCCTTTTCACCTTTCTTCCTATTTTCCTCTCTAATGAAAGGAAAGTACCCACTTCCCTTTTCCAGGCCGTGGTGTGAGGTTTCATTATACAATACCTGTGAAGTTAATTTGGTTTCTCAGAAGACTGGTGTTATATAAACAGCAAATATTATCACCCTCATTGGGTTGTGTTGTGTAACATCCCAATTTTTCAGCCAAAAGAATTGAGAAAGATACCTAAAATTTCACTTTATTTCATTAAAATGTGCTCTTTTTTCATCACCACACATAACACTGTGTATTGTAATGAAGCTGTTCAGGTCTGTGTTTATGACACAGAAATGCTTAATGAATCCTAGGCTACTCCATGCTGAGAAGGAACTTTACATTTTTCCCCAACTCTTAGTTGCCTAGAAGGCTAAGGGATGTTTCAAAGGAAATAATGCTCTTCAGAACTTTTAAAACCTATTTCATTATCCTAGTGATTCTAAAGTTTTAGTTTTTCCATAAATACTTCCAAGATCACATAAAATGTTCAAGTGAACTAGGGCTACTATAAATAATTTTTTTCAGAAGACCTCAAGGAGAAATTTCACTGATGTCCTAACCCACATGCTTCTCTCCCCACACCTAGTTATGTTTCAACTGACTGAACTTATATATAGAGAGAGAGGAGCTAATGTTACAAATAATTACTTCCAACTCATTAAATAACAAAGAACATTAAATTACCTTACTTTTTGTCCAAGGTCTCCAAAAAAAAATTATGACAATGTGAAAGAAACTTCTTTTTTTTTTTTTTTTTTTTGAGGGCTGGAGTGCAGTGGCGCGATCTCGGCTCACTGCAAGCTCCGCCTCCCGGGTTCGCGCCATTCTCCTGCCTCCGCCTCCGCTCCCGCCACCGCGCCCGGCTAATTTTTTGTATTTTTAGTAGAGACGGGGTTTCACCGTGTTAGCCAGGATGGTCTCGATCTCCTGACCTCATGATCCGCCCGCCTCGGCCTCCCAAAGCGCTGGGATTACAGGCGTGAGCCACCGCGCCCAGCAGAAACTTCTCTTTTAGACAAAAAGATGCGCTCTATTAGGCCTGGGCAAAGAGAATGCAGGGAAAAGTTTTAAAATTCTGAGTGGAGCTGTCATCAACTGTTCATCTCCAGACCACACATTGTAAGGTCACCTGCCATTCCTGAGGCTCAAATGCAAAATCAACAGCAGGTTACACCACGTAGTCATGTTTCTTAAATGACACAATCTGGAATCTCAAGAATTTTTGCATTCATCTAGTTTTGTAACTGCTTTCTACATTGAGCAAAGTATAGACAGCAGAATAAAAACTCTTAAACCAAATAAAAAACTTTTAAAAATTGATGTGCTGAACATCAGCTCCCAAAATATAATTTAATCTACCAAGAATACATTGTCTTCTATTCTCCATCACTCAGGAATTTCATCAGAGAACACATTGCATATTACTTTACTGAGAGTCAAACAAAAAATGTGTCCTAAACAATCTCAATCAAAGGCAAAGTTTAAATGACCTATAAGAATTGAAGACCAGGATTTTTTGCACACATATTGTGAGACCAAAATACAAACCATCCAGAAACCATGCAGGCTAGATGTGGGTACAACAATCCACAATAACAAGTTAAGGTATTGCTATTTCAAGCTAGTCTACTGCTTAAATGTACATTTCTCTTTTCCCTATAATATAAATTCAGGAATTTTCGTTGAAAAAATTAAACGACGATCCAAAACGAGAGATTTCAGAAATTGAAGCATTATTAATTATCTTGTTCATGCAGGAAAAGGAATGTTCTAATTGAAAGAGTATTAGGAAACACTAACTTATCTTCTTGACTAACTTCTCATTTTTCCAGAGAGAGCAACTGCCTGGCATAAAAATGACCTAGTTAGTTAATAACAGAGCTAAGGTCTGTTATTTGATCAATTTGATGACATTCACTGCTCCTATGATTTCTGTCTATTAGTCCTCATGTCTTGCTGTGGTTGTCTGATCGTGCCAAGTAAAAGGTATTAGATTCCTTTCTTCCAAATGAATTAAAATAAATTAAAACTTTTTCTGTTTTTTTAATCTGAGAAATTGGTGATAGAATAGATCAGCGGTTGGCAAACTATGGCACTGAGTCAAACCTGGCCAGCAATCTGTTTTTGCACATGCAGTTTTATTAAAACATAGCTTTTCTGGTTCATTTACATAATTTCTGTGATTGCATTTGTGCTGGAACAGCAGAGTTAAGCAGTTGTGGCAGAGACCTTATGGCCCCATAGCCAAAATTACTTAATATCTCTCCCTCTGCAGACAGTTTCCAATCACAGGAACAGAGTTTACCTCTATATAAAGTTATTCAACACAAAAAGTGTTTTAATTACATTGGATTTTTTAAAAAAACAATTCTCCAATGAGTTGAATTCTGAAGGAAGAATGAATAAGTCTCAGGTATAAATTTTTATTGTGGTAATCAGAATCACAAAGCCATCCAAATTCTCAATTTTCCTTCAAATGTAAGAGACACTAACACTCTACACCATTTCTGACCCATTCATCTTGTATTTTGTAAAGTTTGTAGAGTCTCTTCTAAGAGAAAAGAAATGGCTCTTACTCTCTAATATTTGGTATAGAATCTGGTCCCCATCAACTCCATTTCTGAGTTTGGTACCAAAGCAGATATTCTTTAAAATAGACTAGTTTTTAAACTGTTGTTGGTAGAGAAAAATAAATTGCATCGAAATCGTAACTGTTGTGCCTTACATTAGAAGTGAAAATTACTCTCCCAGGACTACTTCCTTTTCTGTGTAATTTGGCTAGGACACCACAGTCACTTCAAATACACTGTGGTATTTTACGTGCACTATCAATTAGAACCTACTCCCCGAGCTCATAATTGACAATAGACAATAATATACAGGACAACCTAACAAGACAAGCTTCACAATAAATGGCCAACTTCAATCTGCAGTATCTAGATTTTCAATTAAATAAGCAAAGGTGAGGGGATAGATTCATGGATCAAATTCTTTACAGGTAATAATGTAACACATTAACTGCCTACAGAAAGGAAAGAAATCTCAATTACTAAAAAAGGTTCTCATCACTCAGTTGTCTTGGTGTCATTCCTGCTTCTTAAAACAATTACCATGCCTTAGAATTCAACAGCTCTTTCTAACAAATAGGTGCTGTATTTTGTGATCATTACACATGATTATATGGCTCATACATTTTATTAAAAGACAGCTTAAAATGTAGGTGGCTTATTTTTTCACAAAAATGAAAGAAAAGGGAAATTTCTTCTTTTAAAGTTGTTCTTTACAGAGATGGGGTCGGGGGGCAGAATCTAATCTCAGATTTAAGGCGGTCTCTTAAGGTTAAATAATGTGCCTCTGCCATCTAGCGGCCATCACTGGGAACACAACTCTGGAACACAGCTCTGATTGCTATCATAAAACCTTAGATTTACCTTATTTAACTCCAGACACTCCCTTTTTACTAAAAACATAAAAAATAAGTTTACAAATACTATTAGAAAGTAAATTATGTATGATTAATAGAGTGCACATTAAATGCATAGAATTGCCTTACAATTGAAACAATACTACACTAGAAACTAATGAGGTATTATATTGGTTTAAAATACTTTGAGTTAAATCATATAGATTTGTGGACTCTATTACCTGTGATAATTTTTATAACTTCACAAATATCTACATTTATAAATTAAATAATAAATGATGTATCAGCAGTAGTTTCCAAAGAAAAACGTCATCATTTCAAAAAATCTCTTGTGACATTTAAAATACGGGCAACTGACTGTCCCTTTCTGCACTTTTCTATCCCACCCTCGACTACCAGATGATTTACTTGTTTATTCCTGCATCTTCCCTCCCTCTCTCATCCTAGAATTTCCATAAATGCTTAGAATATACAAATTTTAGCTTTACAAACATAAAATGTCCTTCTAGGGAACCATTATTATTGGAATTTCCTGACTAAAGTTATCTGACAATAATTTTTCAGGATAAAGTATACATTAAACCTTAAAATGTCAACATTTTTCAATTTTTCTTTTGTTTTCTCCCAGTAGTCTGATTTACATAATGCTTTTTGTCAGAAGGTACATGAACAGTTAAATAAATGTTGATAATATAGAGACAAATATCATGGTATTATAAAAAAATACTCAGTTATGTGTAGTATAAGAACTTCAGGTACAAGGAAATACTGTTTCACAAAATTTTTAAGTGTAGAACTATATACCTATTAACAATAATATATATATATATTTTATTTTGTTTAAATAAATTAGTTTAAGGGTAATTTTCCATATGTCACTTATTAGTATTTTATTGTTTTCCATCCTCTGACCATGTCTCAGATCCCATGGGCCTCATGAAAGGTAAGCTTCAACTGAGTTCAGAAGAAATTTGAAGACCCAGGTAAAAAAGAAAACAAATAGTAATCTCTTGAAGCCCATTATTTATTTCTAAACTTACACATATTCCTTAACCCTCAGCTCATTTTTATATTCCTAAAGTCTATTTATATATTCCTAAACCCATATGTGCCAACATATTTTTATATACACTCATATGTTTCACAAACACAGACAGTAAGGTATCTTGAGAAATGACTTTTAAAAATTTGGTGCCTTGAATAACTATGATATAGTCTTGAATCTGTAAAAATATTTCAGCTGGTAATAAGAAGTATGAAAAGTTTTGGGTTTGGCAGCAAAGTGGTGAATACTATGGTCTTACACCTTAAAACTCTAAATATTACAATTTCATTGTTCTTTCCACCCCTAATGTTCTTTGAAATTAAGTAGACATGTTATTCTATACACAGTATATCTAATTATTGCATAACTATTAATGCTGAATTAAAAAATCTGGCATCCACTGTAGATTTCATCAGATTTTTAGAATAAAAATAACTGAAATCTGCTTCAGGTCTGGGTCAGCAAGATTTGCTTTCAAAGCCATTATTATATTACATTATTTCATTCCTTCACAATGGTACTTAATTGCAACTAGAGGAACTACTCCAAGAAGACTTTTGACAGGCATAGAATGAGAACCTGCCTGCTGCTGATACAAGAAAAACTTACGTTTATATAGGTTGGTGCAAAAGTCATTGCGGTTTCTGTCATTAAAGGTAATGGCAGAAACCACAATGACTTTTTGCAACCGCTAATCTTTAAACCACTGGAGATATTTAACTGCCTCCTCCAAGTATCAGTTTTCAATAAAATAGATTACCTTTATAGGTAGGAGGAACATTGAAATAATGAAGCACCACAAGAACTGCAAAATACAATAATATTGGAGAGTCTCTTGCTTTAGATAATATGAGGAGGTCAGTAACTTAAAAAAAATTAGATTGCACTTTAAATAGAGGAAAACAAAAGAGAGAGAATATATTTTTAATCCTAAAGTAATACCTAAATTGAATCAACATGTGTGTGGCAAGTATTACTACACAAGGAGTCACTGTCAAATTGCACCGTGGCATACTTATTAAAAGTTCCAGGCACTCACTGCATCCTTAATGGTAGAAAATGATCAGATCAATCTGTAATCAAAATGTGTAATAGAGAGCCCCACTGACTCACCACCAGGCCACCCTCCTCTGTGGAAATGCTTACATTTTCTAAGCCCAGGAGCACAAGAAGTGGAATCGTTGTCATTCCTCCTTGAATCCATTCCTCCAGAGACACGGTTCCATCATGATCATAGTCAATTTCTTCCATCATTTCATGGAGGATCTGTAGTAGAGGAGACAAGGGAAAATTTGTGGTCAATCAATAAAATAAATTTCATAGGCTACAACATATGAAATTGTGACTAACAGCTAAGTGGAGAGTTGGGATAACTGTCTTGCTAACTCAGTACAACATTAACTCTATTACTGATGAACTGGTGACTTTGTTAGCATTTCTAAACCTGGCCGCTTACACTGATCACTTTTTAGAAATAAGTGCTTAAGTTTTCAATATTTTTCCAATGAACAGCACAGCTAAAACAAGAAGAATCTTTAATAAGTGTGAAAGTGGTCTTTAATTACTTTCTCCAGATTATTTTTTAGATTCATATATATGCCAGAAAATGTCTGAACAAATTAACTTCATGGCAAAGAGCTCATATAATTCTTTGCTAAGTAGTAAGGGGCGAGGGAATTTAGTTGCTTTTAATTGCCTATCAGAATTTAATAGAGTCAAGAAGTTAAAGGATCAAATCAAGTTTAATTAAACTTCGTTTCTAAAGATGACTTGCACGTAATGTCTTAAAATGTTCTCCGCAGTGTTTGTTTGCAATACATTTACCTCTCTGTGGTATGGTGGCAATATCAGTACTTACCTAGAAGGGCTATTGTGAGGATTAAACGAGCTAATGTATTATAAGCAGATGAGCCGCTGGCATATAGAGTCAGTGTCATATAGTGTTGTTTGTGTTATTATTAATGGAAATTATATATCAGTTCCAAACATATTACCCTTGGTTGCTGGGAAAGCAAAGTACTTCCCATCTAATGGCATCAAGATGGCAAACATGGTAAGAATTCTAATGAAGAAAGGAACTCACTGCCTTTATATAATACAAAAATGTTAATCAATTTCGAAAAAAAGAGAAATGCAGAGAGCATTGGAACAGAGATTGGAAAAGACGCAATGCATGAAATATTTGATTTGTTGGTAGAAGTATTGTCTGCCTAGACACTCTTGTGCTTGGTGTCTTCACTCAGGAAGTATTGTATTTGAAAATTAGATTATTTTTCTCCCCTTGCCTCTCAAGAGCTTGCTGATGAATTAGTAGAAATGTATCAATCATAAGAGAAATAAAACAATGACATTTGTTTCGGATGAGTGATGCTTTCCTTTTTGTACCTAATAAATCTCATGTTAAAGCCATCCTCTGACCGTGTCTCAAATCCCATGGGCCTCATAAAAAAATAAGATTGAACTGAGTGTAGAGCCTGAGTTAATTTGATAAAAACTTCTAGGGACACTCCAGTCTTCCCTACTACTATAATCAACCTCAAATGTTCATTTCTCTCTCTCTCTTTCTTTTTTTTTGAGACGGAGTCTCACTCTGTCGCTCAGGCTGGAATGCAGTGGCGCAATCTCGGCTCACAGCAAGCTCCGCCTCCCGGGTTCACGCCATTCTCCTGCCTCAGCCTCCCGAGTAGCGGGGACTACAGGCGTCCGCCAACACGCCCGGCTAATTTTTGCGTGTGTGTATTTTTAGTAGAGACAGGGTTTCACCGTGTTAGCCAGGATGGTCTCAATCTCCTGACGTCATGATCCACCTGCCTCGGCCTCCCAAAGTGCTCGGATTACAGGCTTGAGCCACCAAGCCCGGCCCATTTCTTTTTATTTATATATGCAAACCTATGAGAAGCCTGCTGATGTGTACATTTGTTTACAATGAGAACTACTGAAGCCTTAGGCAAGATGACGAGGCAGTTCCCATGACAGCAGACATAATGTACAACTTTGTACCATTTCAGCTCCCTGGAATAGTAGCAGACTTATCAGTAACACACATGTCAAATAATGCTATAGTTTATTACTTGTATTCTCCAGTCAATAATCTGACAAATACACTAGGTATTTGTTGTAGAAAGACTACTCAGCCACCAGCTTTCCCCTTCCTCCTAGCATTCTGATCTCCTTTTTCTCGAATCTACAAACACCTCCACCCCCCCACACACACACCAAAAATGCTTTTGTTGAGAAGTGGTAGTGTCCACTGTTTAGAAACCTGAATGGAAAAACAAATCCCCCTCCCACTCTCCATCTAGTAACAAGCTGGCTTGATTGACAGATGACTAATCTGCACAGGTAGAAAGGTGAGTAGGAGAGGAGAAAGCTGTTGTCGATTAAAAGGGCAATAGAAATAATCAGAAATTCCTGGCTTTCAGCGAAAATATTAAGGTGAGTCAAACAATAAATTAAATACATGTTACCATCTATTTTATTATTCCACATACAAATGGCAACCTGTTAATGACATCTGCCACTCACTATAAGCACAGCATATGCATTTCCCAATAGTTGATTTAAAACTGGAAAAATCCTAATCCCAGTAAGACAGGAAAATGCTATCAGAGTTCTTGCAGCATATACTCATGCCATTGTTTACTGCATAGATGTGAACAGAAGTTAAATATACGCTTCTTGAATTTGCATAAAATGTAAAATCATTTAAATAAAATTTATTTGCATTTACTTTATTCATATACACTTTGCTAAAGGTTTTAAAAATAATATAAACTCAATATCTCTTATCAACTTTCCCCAAAATATTTTTTGTGGCCAAAGTTATGGTTTCAAGTCAAGTATATTTTAATATGTATTTGAATAATGTTGAAATTTTGATATTTATTCAAAATAAGAATTCTATGTTCTTATAAGCATTTTTAGATACTCTTTCTCTAAACAATTTAATTAAAAATTCCTGACTAGCTGAAGAGCTTTGGGCAAGTAATTTTAACGTATTTGGGTCTCAATTTACTCCTCTGCAAAATGAAAAAATAATAGTGTATCTACCTCAGAGAGTTGAAAGCAATATATAACATATATACAAGGTAACACAATGTACTGTGCATGGAAAACTACCATCTTCTTTTATGGCATGGCATGGCCTTGGCAGTGTCTATCAGGACCTTCTGCTTATCCACATGTGTGTAAGACCACCATTCAAAATAACTTCCACGAGGAAGAAAGCAAAAGTTACTGTTAACAGCTTCAGAACTCCACATATACCTTGTTATCTTATTCAGAATCCACTTTGACTTCTGATTAGAAATAGTAACTTAGTTATCAAAAGACAAAATTAAATGACAGGAATATATCAGGGTCCCAGACAAGGAAAAAAAAAGAAAAAGAAAGAAAAGAAAAGGAAAGAACGAAGGAAGGAAGAAAGAAAGAAAAAGAAAGAAAGAAAGAAAGACCTTCCAGAATTTAGCCAATAGTGAAATCATTCATATACCTACTGGATTAAGTTCAGTGACATCCCACTCAAGGTATTCTGCAACATGCATCATCTGACCGATGATATTTTCCAGCTCCTGGAAGAGAAAGAGAGATAAAATATATGAATACAAGATCTTAGTGAGTTTTAAATCTTTCACTTGCAAAAATTGTTTTGTTCAATGTGTAGCTAAAAAAGTTAAATGATTTCCATGGGAATATATATATATATATACGTATATATATATATATGTGTATATATATATATATGTATATATATATATGTATATATACATATATATATATATACATAATCCTTTTTAAAGGTCTAATTAACTATATAAAGAAAAGAGAATCCTAAATATAAATTTACCTTGTACATTGTCTAGAAATGTTCACCAGGAGAGGGCACAACTTAACAAAAAATACATTTTCTTCTACTAAAAGAGAGTGTCTGAAGAAAGCAGGACCAAATACATATTGTCACATGTGATTTTTAAGACACTGAATTCCCTGAACCTTTGGCTTGAAAACAGATGTGAAAGGGTGGAAAAATCATTTGAGGACAAGTGAGAAGTCTATTTTTATCTTGATACACTGAGAATGTATATTGACTGTTTTAGTCATGTATTGAATAATTTGCTCTTGAAAGAAGAGTGTTCAGGATCAAGGTTTGCAGGACAAGTAGATGTAGCATTTATTTTGTGAAAGGATGAAATTTTAGTTTGAATTTCCATATTATTCTGCTCAATTATCAACTCTTAGAAGAATTGCAAGTTAATACATATGACCTGGCTAAATTAATTAAAACATTTTCCTACCTATTTATCTAATGTTTTAATTTTTCTGTACCTACAGAAAAGATTAAACATGCCTTTGTGAAATGCTTGTAATTTTACATGAAAACATGACATAATTTGAAAAGTGGTGTTTTACAGTATGATTTAAAATGTAAGAAGTATAAAAGAATAAGGCTTGAAAGTACAATAGTTAAAGATTATTCTACTCAAATCTCTAATCTAATATATGTAGTCGATGTTCATGGAATGGAGAAGAAATATGATAAAACAGATTCTGTTTCGGGGAGCCGTGGTTCCCTCTGAGGAACTAATGAAAGCTATAATCCCTGTCTCCACAAAAAAAAAAAAGGATAATTATGAATACGTTACTTAAGACAGGCTGCCCCAGAAGTAATACAATATTTATTACAGATTAACAAATTTTAAGACATAAATCCCTTTGAATTACAGGTTAAAAGTGTGCATGTGTGTGCACGCATGCATTACTAATCTCTCACCTACTCCATCTTTGCTTACATGTGCCTTTAATGATTTGTAAGTGTTAAAGTTCCCGGATTTAAGAACAGAAACTATTTTTGGTGGACTGTTACATAGACATGTGATATTAGGTAAGCCACCCCACCTAAGACTCAGTTTTCTCATCGGTAAAATAGCTACTCTAACGTTACCTCTTTCATAGAATTGCTGCAAAGATTAAACATGTTATTATAAAAAATGCATTTATTTTGTTGTTTGCCATATTCCAAATGACCAAAAAATCTTAACTATTATTATTAGAAATAGTGGAAATTTTTCAAATTATCATTTTCTTTCTGTTTTGCCCCCAGTAGGTGAACTGCCACACCTTAAAGGTACCAAGACACATGATGTCAGAAGGTACAATTTAAACCTGACAGTGAAGGAAAAATATTGGAGCAGTAGGTATTGTGGAGAAAACCCTAGAAATGAAATCCAGGCCTTTAATTACAAAAAAATAGAGACTAGTTTAACCAAAACTAAATATATTTATCCCCAACTCATTGTTTAATATTGGGACTATAGTTCTAAATATTGCTAGTAGTCTACTGTATAGGCTAACAAAAAATAGGCAGAGACCAAAAAAAAAAAAAAAGGACTATTTGACTGAATTTTCAAATCAACTGCCAACCCATGGCTAAAGCCTAGTAAAGAATCATCATTTTAATTTAATTAAAAAAGAAACATTAAATAAAACAACTCTCCATTAAAATATAATTTGCATTAGTGTAATCACAAGTGCTATACTAAGCATATTAAAGTATCTAGAAGAAATTAAAATTTCTAGTCGTGAAATGGCACCATAAAATGAGCAAATTTATTATGTAGCTTGGTATTTCTAATGGGAAACTGAAGACCTCTAGGCACTTAAAAATAATAGCATTTGAAAAAAAAAATTTTTTTTTTTGAGATGGAGTCTTGCTCTCTCACCCAGGCTGGAGTGCACTGGCATAATCTCGGCTCACTGCAACCTCCACCTCCCGGGTTCAAGCGATTCTCCTGCCTCAGCCTCCCGAGTAGCTGGGATTACAGGTGTGCCCACTACCACACCTGGATAATTTTTGTGTTTTTAGTAGAGATGGGGTTTCATCATGTTGGCCAGGCTGGTCTCAAACTCCTGACCTCAGGTGATCGCCTGCCCGCCTTGGCATCCCAAAATGCTGGGATTACAGGCATGAGCCACCGTGCCCGGCCAGCATTTGAAAAATTACTGAGACTTACACATAATAAATCCCATAATCACAGTATCAATTCAGAGTGATGGTCATTTCCTAGAGTAGGAGTTATATATTTTAATCTCCCTCTGGAGAAGCTAATATACCATTATCCTACTCAAAGTTACATAAATAGGCTTCCAACCTCATTGCTTTGCCTTTAAAATCTATTTTAGCTGCCATAGGGTGGTCTATCAGATGATGAGAAAAACTCACCCATTTTCAGAGATCATGTCTATTTCAGTCATTATTAAATATATCAAAACATTTGTTTCTAATAATATTAAATATATTAAAAATGGTACACTTCAAAATTTCCATAATATGACACTTATTCTATTAATATTCTTATATTTCCTTGATAGAACAAGAAATAATATAATATGCAAAATATGTTACCAAACATAAGATAGATTATTGGATGGAACCTGAGATGGACTTTCATGCATGGTACTGATCTGTGCACTAAGACTAAAAACTACTTTCTATTTCTCTGAAAGCTAGCAATGATTTCCACATATTACAAATAAACGTTTAATTATTCCTTTCAGTTAATCATATAAAGATGGTATTTTCTTATTTTTTATGACTATAACTATAGAATGTAAACTGAATATTAAATTGGATGAGATATTTAAAAAGCAAAGTTTGTGAAAGCAATCTGTAAATATATTTACCTATTTCAGCAGCATATAGGACTAAAGATACCATGTAAAACTGGGAAAATAATGAGATAATTAAATTGACTTTATAAATCCTTAATATTCTACTTACAGTCTCAAGTTTCCTTAATGCCAAATGTTACAGATAGTTCTTCCCTCATTCTAGATCAACGGTTTCAACTTAATCTTATGTTTTATTCAGACAAGGCTGGTGCCTTCCTTTTTTTACCTACCTTCAGTGCAGGAAAAATAAAATGAAAAAAGTCATGTCGTGGTAGCAAAACTATTCAGTAGAATAATTGTAATCCCAACAGTTTCCTCAGATCACTCTCTTTCAAAAAGTCAAAAGATAAAAATGCCATATGAGTGGATGTAAATTACATTAAGTGTGCCTTCTGTGGTAATAACTACAAATTTATTCATTGCATTTTTCAGAAGAAACTCTTTGAAATTTTCACAGAAACTTTGAAGAAAAAAATTACCGAGCTGTCCAGGAAGCCATTCCCATCCGTGTCATAAAGGCGAAACATAACTAGAATGAAAGAGGTGTTGAAAACAAGATTACAGGCAAATAAGATCAACGTTAGTTTAAAGTATATTCATTAAAATTTAGTTTGCGTTGAAAACAAATACTAAATTCCTCCCCTGCTCCAAACAATTAATTTGTGGGATTATTTCTCAAACTAAATTGAAAATGAATTAATTAGTTAATAGAAATACTGGATAGCACAAAGTCTATCAAATTTTGTTTGTTTCTAGAAGACATTAAAATGTACTATTATTTGTTTAAACTCTTTATTACAAGATCATTAAATGTCAACTCAAAAATAAAAGAGAAGAAGTTGAAATATTCAAAGCCTGGGTATTAAAGAGCAGAGTGCATAAGGAAAAACAACAAAGGTGAAATTTAGAAATCAACTATAATTTGAAATCCATCATTCACAATTACAAGAGCTTGGTCAAAAACTGTTTTCTTTATCTGTAAAGTGAGAATAATCAGTCTACCATAACACATATTTACTGTGAAAGTTAAGGGAGGTGATAGACACAAAAGTGAATGAAAGCCATAGATCATGATACAAATAGATGCCATTGTTAGGATTGATCCCCAAGCAGTATGGGCGAGGAAGGCAGAGTGCAAAACAACGGATTCTTTCTGATGGAGGAAACCAGCACAGAAAAACTGCATTATGATCATGGCTTTCATGGTTTATTTGTTTAAATCTGAGGTGGAGCTTCAGAGGGTAACTGATCTTTGAACTAATCAAGTAAGGGAAAGGAGAACATTGGCTCTCTGTTAGGAGGTTCAGGACAGCAGATGACAGAGGTCCCTGATGGGCCTGAGGATTCCCTTGTATAATTCACACATCCCCAGGATGCTGTGGAAGAGGCCACAGGTGCCATTTTGAGATAAATAGAGAAGACAGACACAGCTGTAAAAATAGAAGAATGGAAGTACGGGTTTGTCTTTGTTTTGTATAATTTCCTGAATGATCTTGATGTCTGAAGTCTATAATATTAATAAAGATGTTGATTACTAAGCAGCATAATATTATGATGACCCTGATGGTCTATTTGTAGGTGATTATTTTTGTATTTAATGGTTACTGCATTTCACCAATTCTAACATATGATTATTAATAAGATGCATAGTCTATATATTGCTAAAAAGAAAAAAGCCATATAACTATAATATTCTATTTATTGTAAGATGCAAACAAATGTTAAAGATGTTAAAGTGTAAGAAAAAAATGTCTGTCTATTGACATAGGGGTGATAATACTAAACTGGCTAAAAGACTTAAATATCTGTATTTGTAAATCATGGTAATGATTCCTTCTCATACAGTCAATAAATGAAATAAAATGCAGAAGGAAACAGCAACTGACTGCATTGTGGATACTAAGCATTTCAAGAGGTTGTAGTGCAGCAGCAAAGAGTGAAAAAATATCTTTGTAAGTGGCGAGAATTGACTGACTACTCAGAGAAAGGATTAACTACCAGGAATAAGGCAAATATCCAGAAAAGTCTAAATATATTTTAGATTGAGGGACATTTATAACTCTGTTAACCCTTACTGGAGTAAATGACTGCAAAATGACCATTTCACGTCGCTCAAATTTGTGCAAACCCTGTTCTGATTTGTTGACCTTACTGGGAACATGAACTCAAAGAAACACACATGGGTAGGATATATAGATATTGGGCATTCATTACTGACAGTGTCTGAAACTTCTTCCTATTTTCTGAAAATCACACTTTATGAAGACCATTAGAAAATGAAAACTCTGGATACCTTTTCTTTACTAGCCTGACTTGAAGCTAGACTGTGCGCATGGCCCAGGCTCCACCACACAGAAGCACAGTCCCAGGTTATCAATCAGATGCTAGTGACCTAAGCAAAAGAAGCTTGCACAGAATCCCTTCTGGTGGTGGGAGGTGGCAGTGGTTTCAGAGAGAATATCCAGGCTTCTGGATGAGTCAGGGGTGTTTCGAGGCAACCATCCCAGCCCAATTTAATACTTCATTTGGTCATCGTTCCTGAAGAGGCAGCCTCTAGAATTTGTTCTCTACCTCTCCCAGTGATTCTGTGTGTTCCTAAATATCACTTAAAAATAATAACATGCTTTATTAAAAACAACCAGTTAAAATAAACCCGTTTCTATGTCTTTCCCAAGGATAGTGTGTACTTAACATTGGTTTTAAAAATGAACTTACTATTGTAATATTACACTTACAGATAAATGTATTATTTAATACCTTATTAAAGTGTACACACCAATGTAACTATTACCTCTAAATCAAAAAATAGAATTCTTACTAACAAATCAGAACCCCTTTCATCCTCCCCCATCATTATTTTTTCTTCTCTCGCCAAAGACACCCATTATCTTGACTTCTACAGCCCTTCTTTTGAATTGAATTTAATATAACATTTAGAAAATGTTTGCCGGCCGGGCATGGTGGCTCACACCTGTAATCCCAGCACTTTGGGAGGCCAAGGTGGGTGGATCACAGGTCAGGAGATCGAGGCCATCCTGGCTAACGTGGTGAAACCCCATCTCTACTAAAAATACAACAACAACAAAAAATTAGCCGGGTGTGGTGGCGGGTGCCTGTAGTCCCATCTACTCGGGAGGCTGAGGCAGGAGAATGGCATGAACCCGGGAGGCGGAGGTTGCAGTGAGCCGAGATTGCACTGCTGCACTCCAGCCCGGGCAACAGAGTCAGACTCCATCTCAAAAAAAATAAAAATAAAAATAAAATAAAATAAAAAAAAGAAAATGTTTGCCAATCTTTTATTCTCCTATTACAAAACAAAACAAAAAACAAACCAAAATAACACTGCTGGATTTCTAATGAGATTGTACTGAACCTATAGCTCTGTTAGGGGAAGAATCTTTAAAATGCGGAGTCTTGAAATGTACAACCATGTTATATTCTTCTTTATTTAGAGCTTTAATTTCTCTCAATAATGTTTCATATTGTTCTGTATAGAGACCTTTCAAATAGTTTTTAAAGGTTTATTCCCAGGTATTTAATAATTTTGATTTGATAAATGGTAAAATTTCTTAAATTTTATTTACTTATTATTAGTTGATGTCATACAGAAATACAAGTGATTTTTATTTCTATCTTGTAGGCATAGATCTTGCTAAACATGCTTATTAATTCAAGTACTTGATCTATCTATAGATTACTGGGTAGTCTATAATAAACAATGAATCTCAATTTCTTCCTTCCCATTCTCATAAACCATGGATTTTTCTTGCCTTATTGCCATGAGCAATGATCTCCAACACAAAGTTGAACTATACTTACAGTAGTGGCCATTCTTGTCTTGTTCCCAATATCAATGAGAGAAACTTCAATATTTCACTCTTAAATATAAAGTTTGATGGGAGTTTCTTATATATACACATTATTAGATGAATGGAGTTCTATACTACTTTTAGTTAGCTAAGAATTTTTGCTATTACAGTTGTTTTGTTTTTAATCATGAATAGAATGCATATGGAATGTGATAAAATACTTTTATGATTTTCTTCATTATTCTCCTAATGTGGCAAAATACATTGTTTCATTTTCTAAAGTTAAGTCAAATTTAAATGCCTGTAATAATCCCAAATTGAACCTGGACATGTTATTTTAGCTACTTTACATATATAACTGTACTTGATTGCTAATATCTTGTTTCCTTTCTGCTTGTTATCTGGAAAAATATATGAGTGACTTGTACTTTAATTTCTTCAATTAAATGGAAAAAGCCATGCTTCCTTCTCCCCAAAATTTGCCCTAAAAATCCAAGTTGCTTTGATACTTCCCTGAAAATTTTGAACAGGTTTTTAAAATAAACATTCATTCCAAATTTTCCAGTTGATTCCAGTTGGAAGGTTGGCCTGAAAATCCCTACTTCACTAGTGCCTGAAGAATCTAATATTTTAAATAATTTATTCCTAAACACATTAACAAGAGTTACTGCTCTCTATAAATTCTGTCTAATTCATCAAGGAAGAAAGTTTGGAGAGTTTTAAGCTCTAGTTAATATAATAACAATAATAAAAATATCATACATATATTGAGTACCAAGTACCGTATACTCTAAATATTACCAAGTCAAGGTCAAGGATAAAACTTTTCTTTCATCCAGAAGAAGAAAGAGAAGTTCTAGGACTTAATTTTCAGTGATAAGTCTACTTTTCTAATTTAAAATTGTAGCTAGGTAATGCAAAACGTGAAGTATTGAACACACATATTTATCTTGGTTTTCTATTGAAGTACCACTATACTGACTGTAAGAGATGAAATAGGCATAAAACTATAAGCAAAAATAAAATATGAGAGGAGAAAACACTAACACAATTTTCAGGAGCTGGAGAAAATATGTACACATGTATATTGACTTAGAGATCTTAGAAATATAAATGTAAGCTGGTAGAGGAGAAGAAGCATATATGTGCTTAGAAAGGGTGGTGAGTTGGAAAATTAACAGATAATCTTCACAGGATGATCTCTGGGGAGTATGTAAGCTCTCTTCCCCAACAGAAGACTAGATCTTTGAGTTCTGCAAAAGTGAAATGAAAGGAATTCTGGGCTAAAGGTACTCAGGAATTCTGAGTGTAAGGATACAATACCAAAACAAGGTAATTATGTGAAAGGGAATATACCGAATATTGAAAGAATAAGTCCTTTTTCTTATCCCCAGTAAGTCAATACTATCGGTATGGATACTCACCTATACAACTACTACCATCAAAAAAGTTCTTTCAACACAAGTAGTTTGAAAGAAACCAACAAAGCAGGGAGGAGGGGAAACCTTATAACTAAAAGGAAAGTTTCAATCCATGAAATACAAATAGGAACACATAAGGATCAAGCTGAGAATAAAATGGATTCTCTGTGAAGTTAAATGTAAGGAAAAAGTGGGAAAAATCTCATCACCAGGTATAAAAGATGTCCCAGATATGGAGTGAAAAAACATAAGAAGAAAGAAAAGAAGATGGAAAATAGAAAAAGCAAGAAAAAGTAGTAATTCAGAGTTCTGTCTTGGATGTTCAGCATCCAAATAATATTGGTTCTAGAAAGAGAACAACTAAAACAAAGGGTGAAAGTGATTATCAATTAAAATATTCAAGAACAAATGAAGAACGCAAGTTTATGAACATAAATTTATGGTGGAGAATTTGGGAATTGATTAGTTATAGAAATAGAGAAAATGAGGCGGGCGGATATTTGAGGTCAGGAGTTCAAGACCAGCCTGACCAACATGGTGAAACCCCGTCTCTACTAAAATACAAAAATTAGCCAGGCATGGTGGCACGTGCCTGTAATCCCAGCTACTAGAGAGGCTGAGGCAGGAGAATCACTTGAACCCAGGAGGCAGAGGTTGCAGGGAGCCAAGATTGTGCCACTGCACTCCAGCCTGGGAAACAGAGTGAGACTGTGTCTCAAAATAAATAAATAAATAAATAGAAAGAAAAATAATTAAGTTAGAAAAAAGGCAATTATTAACTCCATGGAAAATAAAAGTTGTTTGGCCTGGTGAGCCTATAAAACCTTTCTCTTTTAAAACTATATTTAAAAATAATATTGACATTATTAATATTGAATTTTCAAATTATATAGTAAGACTATTTCTTAGCATTTAAAAGTAAAGTCAGGCCCAAAGGTCAAGGGAATCACTGAACAAAAGGATCATATTTTTAAAAACAAAATAAATATATAGCTGTTTGGCTGCAAAAATTTAAAAAGCCCAATGTTAAAATTATTCTGACAACACGACAGCTTCCAAATATGGGTACCTGCTTCAATGTTATAAACTAGTTTAACCCACATTTTTTCCTATTTTTATGCTCATGTAATTTCACTTTATATAGAAACAATTATGCCCACACATGTATTTAGTTAAAAGATCAGAGCAAAGGCATATTATGCAAGATAATTTTTTATATCCAAACTATTTTCCTTCCAAAAGATTTGCAAGTTTCTATCTGTTTTCATAATGAATATATCCTACTATATATACTCTGGTGTTTTGCACTTGCCATTATATGTTGTTGATATGAGCATTATATGATATGGTATGTTATTAATGTAAACAATGTAAAATATATTTATAAAAGGCATTTAAGCTGGAATTTCTTTAATTCACTTTTTTCCACTCTTGTATATTTTGATACTGATTTAATAAACTTTAAAAGCAGAGGTGAAAAAAATCAGCTGCTTAGGTGTGTTTGACATCCAGTATAATGGAGAGATACTTTCGCCTTTTATTCATAAGAGAAACAACAATAAAAACAGCAAAAGACAGCTTTTCAAAATAAAAAGAGCCCTATAAAGTAGCTCAGAAATTATGGATTTTAGTCATAGCTAGATAAACTGGTGGTGTAATTAATAACCACCCTCTCTTGGTTTTTTTTTTTTTTCATTGACAAACTAGGTGATCTTTAAGGCCTCTTCATTATTAAATCTCATTGTTTCTAAGGTTAATACTGCACAGGGAAGTAACTTTTAACATGTAGGTTACTGTTCAGTCTCCGTATGTCAGTTATCTACTTTCTGAATATTTCCCTATTGATTTTCTCTTTAGTGATACATTTTAAGGAAATGTAAGATAATATAAAAAATTCTTGTTAAATCATTAACTTGATAAGCACAAGTTCAAATGTGAGTATCGTGTATTTTAAAGTCAAAAATATAAAGTTAGTATTATTCTATATCTTAAATAGTTGATGTTATTTTTATATTTTCAAGCACTCATTGACTTTATTTTTACCCATTGACTTTAATACACTTCCATTTAACTATCATTTATTGAGCATCTACCTGTTGAAACACACACACACACACAGATGTAGGTGCAAGGGTACAAAAGAGAGCAAAATAAATCCAGTTAGGAGATGGTAAGAAGATTCACAATGCAGGGTAAGCCTCAAATGTGGACTAGACTCGATCAAATATACACTGTGGGGAGGCAGGGGATTGAAACCCAGCAACTGCACATTGTAATCAAAGGGATGAAAGTGGAAAAGTTCAGGATTTTTCTGATGATAGAAAAGTTGACCCATGTGACTAGGACATGGTTTGTGCATATGTGTGCAGGTCATAGCCAAAGCAAGCCTGGCAGAGTAGGTTGGGGTCAAACTGTGGAGTCAGATCAGTGTATGCACACCAAGTTAAGGGCTTCAATTTTACGCATTATGAAATCAGGTACTATCAAAGGGGATTTTTCACTCTGAATCAGAACAGAAACAGAAAAAAAATAAGTATATTAGTTGATAAGGTTTTAAGTAAAATGAAAGGAAGTTGCAAGAACATACACTTAAGGAGTAAGATGATGATTAAATAGGTAGGTGTTTGGAAAAAAAAACATTATCTGGATTAACTTTTAACTAGAAAACTAGACAAGAGAAACACTGAGCACTGAAGGGCATCTGAGGTTTTGAGTAGAGCTATAACCCAAAGAATTATATTTTTATTTCACTAAGTCTCTGCCACTCAGTATAGTATAGGAGCAAAGAAGTTGAATGTCTGAAATTAAGTGTGAAAAACTAATTGACATCATGGATTATGAGATCAGTTTAAATTTGAAAGGATGGGCAACCAAAAGTCAGCAGGCAAATTCAAGAGGGAGTAAAGTGGGCAAGGGTAAAACAGTTTTAATTTACTTTTATTTCACCTAACATGCATTTATGGGAAGTAATAAACGTGAAGGAATGTATGTGAACAAATATTAGTTTAATCTAATCCTCACAGTTATCCTATGGGATAGAGACTATTTAATGATCCCAATTTTACAGTTGAGAAAACTGAGTCCTGAGGAAGTTTTAAAAATGTACTCACATCACTGAGACAGTTAATTCTCAACCTAGGGTTTGCATTCAATCATTATAAATCAAGAGTCAAGGTTCTTAATTACTGTACTATGCAATAATTAAATTAAAAGTAGGAGAGTGAGAAGTTAAGTGAACATAGGCTGAGATCAAAGTAAAATTGACAGTTTAGTTTTAGAATAAAGCTAAAATAAAATAAAATAAAAATAAACTGCCGAAACAGCAGTTCTCAGCAGTTACAAGGCTTGGAATGTAGTAACAGAAGTGAAGGGCTGAAATAAAATGGAGGCAAAGCCACAGGATTTGAGGATAAAAGAGAGGTTGATGACTTTCCCTAAAGTACTATGGAGCACTTGAAGTTAGAAGGGCAAATCAGCCCTGAGACCATGTCCTTGTTCATTCACAGGGGCTGTTGGTAATTGGTACCAACAAAGAGAGATAAAAATGGAATTCCCCACAGCCCCAACACACACAAGCACACATGCACGTATGCATGCATGCAAAAGCACCCATCCACGGGTAACAAACACCTTCTACCTGATAGAACCTCGGGACGGGAAGGTCCTCAGAGAGAAGAATTAGGATTGCATAAAGGAAATAAAGTTGAAGACATGGCTTATACGGTAAGTCCTCAATATGATTGCTAGATACTGGGAAACTGTGACTTCAAGCAAAACAATGTACAGAGGGTTCTCGAATAACACCCTTTCCTTTCATGACATTTTGTTATAACACTGATGAGCAAAAAAATGGTTTTGTTATATACATTGTTCAACTTCAAGTCACAGCTTCCAAAATCCTATTGAGGATGTTAAGTGAGGACTTCCTGTAATCAGTAAAACATCTGGGAACTTTTGTTTGTTATTTTTTAATTGAATAAGCTTTATAATAAACATTGTGTAAATACCTGGCAGAAAAGACAGGCAATGGAAAGTGGTGGGAGGCACTGAATAGATTTTAAAAATATTTGGGGAAACAAAGTATTACTTACATAAACATTGACAACAGTGTAATTCGTTTATCTAATAACCCAGGTAAAATACCTAACAAATACTGCCACTATTCATCAACCCCAAGAAAAACAACTTATTTCCGGTGAATTCCTTGTGTATATGTCTTTTCACTGGACAGAAGGAATTGCATAAGCCAGTGCTTCTCAAAATGTGATCCCTGGAACAATAGCATCCGCATCGCCTGGAAACTTGTTAGAAATGCACATTTTCAGATCCCACCCCAGGCCAGCTGAATCAGATATACCAGTCCTGCAGGTGATTCTGATGTGTGATAAAGTTTGAGAACCTCTAACCTAAATCAAATTTCTTTCTGCTTAGCTACCCGGAAGTAAGAGCCAAATTCAACATTGACCTGCAAAAGTTAATTTTAGGTGCCTGTTCACATCTGTTTCTGTGTTAATTATAATTGCTTTTTCTTATTTTCATTCTTCTGGTCTATATTGTATTTAATAAATTGTCATCCTTTTGGAGTATTTATTAAACTAACAACCAATACAATTTTTTGAAGTCTTACTGAGAATTTGTTTTTAAAAATCTGTAACCGTAAAAGAATACATGTTAGTAACTTTTACATATGCAATTTTAGAAGGGTAAACGTATGTGGTAAATTGTTAAGAAAGTGGATGAGGAAGATTGATTGTTAGTTAATTGACACAGGAAAGGGCCAGGAATTGGCATTAAAAAAGAAAAAGAAAGAAAACCAAACTTTGGATGATTCTGATGTATAGCCAGGGTAAGAATCACCAAATTAGAGGATAGGAGAAAAGAGACCTACAGCATCATGTATTTTGAAGAGTTTGGTGAAAATGATAGTGATAATTCTGGGCCATAACAAGACTGCTTATGAGAAGAGTCTGAAGAAATGGTTTAAAACAAAAGGAAAAGGCAATGCGTCTAGTGTAAGCTTGAAAAAAAGCTGAGAAACTCAAAGAAAAAAACAGAGAGAAGAGAGTTGAGAACACTAAAGAAAAGTATATGGCAGGTCAGTTGGATGAGATTCATCATGTCTTTTTGAATAATGTGGTGAGTTAACATTCTATCTGCAACTGTAGACAAAATCTATGTGGGTTCAAGGATGCACACTGAAAACTCAAAAGCATTCTTCTTAAGAATTCCACCTTAAAGGCAACATACATCCAGCTGACCTAGAAATAGTTAAACAGCAAGACCAAATACCATCTTGGGGAGGATGGATGGTGCCTTTATTCATCTTCAGATGTGGAAAAAATGTTTGTCTTTATATGTTTAAACAGCAAGACCAAATACCATCTTGGGGAGGATGGATGGTGCCTTTATTCATCTTCAGATGTGGAAAAAATGTTTGTCTTTATATGTTTATAATCATCCCAAATGTGCTCCTGATAACACCTGAGCAAACTTTCTCTCTGGCTGTCACTTCAATAGAAATTCACTGAACATTAATATTTACTTTGGAATGAGACAGATTTCTGTAAGTTCTTAGGAATACAAAATAAATCTTGAAATGCAAATATTCAACATTTATGAATAATAAATATATATTTAAAGATGATATTCACATGGTTTATTCATAACCTAAGCAGGTGTGACTCTTAAATAATCACATTACAGTAAATCCTTTATTGGAAGGAGAAATATTATCAAAAAGTTACTATTAAATTTAACTAAAAATGCCTCCCAATGATAATTCTGAGACATCATGATTATTTATATTTGCTTTAGAAGTATTAAAGTTTAGATTTATTATCTTCACTATCATTCTAGTAGCAAGCATTTTTCATTAAATTTACCACATCCTATATAATCAAATGTATCAGATTATTGAGTAAGCTGCCAGGACTATATTTAGAAAGAGCCTCAGAGATAGAATAGATGATCAAATGATCAGGTTTAGAGTAAATGCTTGAAAAATATTTTCTTATATTGCAATGAGTATAGTTAGCCACCAGAGAGAGCTCAGTCACTATGTTTTATTAAAGACAGTAATTATTTACTTTCAACTGAATAGAAATTCTCTATCGGCCATATCCTAAAAGAAACAAAGCTATTGTTTAATGATTTATAATATCCAGAATCAACTACTATAAATGACACTTTCAGGTTTAGCATTTGAGAAATAATGTGTCTCTGCCAACAAGAGTGTTAGTGCGGAAGATTGCAAGGGAGATTTCCACTGGAGAAAAGGTGCAGGTTGCATATTTATAGGCAATTTTCTTACTCACTAATGGGAAGGTTTTTTCACACGCCAGAAATAAATGCTTTATGAAAACAACTCAAAGGCTATTTTCTAATAGCATCTTGTTAACTCCAGAGAAATGAGGAACAGCTTTTTAAAGTCATATGACAAACATAATCAAGAAATAATCAGTAATAAATGGAACTTGATAAATAAGAACCTGAAATTAATAGATCTTAATATCTTTTGTCTGATTCTCAGCAGGAGGAAATTTTTACTATTAAGCAGGATCACTTTACTCAACAAAAATTATACAACTATACTAATGCAATTTTAAGTTAATCAATATCTAGTCCTTTCTCCTGCCCCCAACCATGATAAGTAAACAGAATGAAGAAACACATACACTCAAGCTTATCCTCAGGTCTTCCTCTTTCAAGCAGAGACAGGTAACAGACAATGTCCTTCAGGTGGATTACTTCTGGGGAACACGTGTTTGCAGGAGAAGTAGTCCGGGGAGGGGTGATGGCACCTTTATTCATTCTCAGACCTGGAAAAAAAATTGTCTTTATATTTTGTTAATTATTTACAGTGATCTCAAACAGAAAACAAATTAAGAAAATAGAGAACACACAGGCTACATAGAAATTTATATTTTTTAGGCATAGAATAACCAAATTCTCTGTAATATCAGTACAGCAGCTAGACATAGCCTACAACTGTTGTAGATGAAGGAGAGTTCTTTGGGATCCACAGACATAGCACTGCCCTGTCACCCACTGGATGGTATTTGGGTCAGAATAATATCACCCTAGGTGAGTTGGTACACATTTGAATGCTTGAAGACCCACTTCCTTATTCTACTTTTCTGTGCCTTAGGTAGTGACAGCTATAAATCATTTGGGAAGATATTTAAAATGGATTTTTTCACAAAATACTAAAGAAAAAAATGTCAGTCTTTCACAATATAATTTCTCTATTGATAATAAGTAATCATCCATTCATAAAGTCATATATTTGTTTCAAATATTTGCCAATACCATGAAGAAGACATCCTTTTTTACCATCAAGGGATTTGCCCATGAGTAAGAATAAAGAGAACATAAGCAAAACTCTGGATAAACATGATGGATATTGGAGAAGTAAAAACATACGAGTGGTTTGGTTTTTAAATGGTTCTCACTTTATTTCTGAAACCCATTATCTGTGTCTGTTCTATGACAAGGATATAGGTTGCTTATTACCTGTCTGGTGATAATCTAACTGAAATATGTTCACAATAACTTGTTAGTTCTATCTTACCCAGAAGCCACTGAAGTCAGATTGTATGTATCTGACAAGGCCTGAAGATAAACCGTAATTATCCCTTGAGCGATATATCGTATTTTTAGAGGTATTTGGGAGAAATAACTAATGGGTTGAGTGGCTACTGGATTCCTAATCAACCTGGACATACTGTAAGGAATAATTTGAACCAAATACAGTTCTAGAACCCTGTTCTTAGCACAGATCTACCTGACTGCATATCTCTCACTCTAGTTTTTCAATTTGTAACTTTCCATGAACACCCGTCACCTCGTCAAGCCATCTCAAGATTCCCAGGCATATAATTCAATGTGTTGTGAGATGTCGCAAGTTAGTTTTATCATTGGTGATGTTGTCACTAATAAAGGGAACTATTTACTGAGTGCCTAATATGTGGCTGAAATCATGGTAGTAGCTTTAACACATATTATCTCACATTATTCTTACGTGAACCCTGTGAGGTAGAGTGCATTTTCCCCATTTTACCGATTAGGAAGCGTCTTACAGATTTTAACTTCCCAGAGTTTCATAACCAGCAAGACAAATCCATCTTCTTGTTTCTACACTGGTAGCTTACAAACTATTTTTGTTCAAGGCCAATCATAAAAGTGTAAGAAAAATAATTTACATCTTTAACACAGCACACACACATGCACTCACACACACACACACACATTAGTGGTAATTCATAATTGCCCAAATATTTTCTTTTCTATATTAACCTACTCCTGTTCTATCCTATTCTTTTTTTTTTTTTTTTTTTTTTTTTTTTGAGACGGAGTCTTCCTCTGTCGCCTAGGCTAGAGTGCAGTGGCACGATCTCAGCTCACTGCAAGCTCCGCCTCGCAGGTTCATGACATTCTCCTGCCTCAGCCTCCCGAGCAGCTGGGACTACAGGCGCCCACCACCACGCCCGGCTAATTTTTTGTATTTTTAGTAGAGACGGGGTCTCACCGTGTTAGTCAAGATGGTCCTGATTTCCTGACCTTGTGATCCGCCCGCCTCGGCCTCCCAAAGTGCTGGGATTACAGGCTTGAGCCACCGCGCCCGGCCTCCTATTCTTAAAATTTTTCTCAAAGACCATCTAAATTGAATTTACTAGCCACCAATGGATCAAAAATCACACTTTGAAAAAACACTGCTTTGGGTCTTTCCATCCTTTTTTTTTTTTTTTTTTTTTTTTTTGAGATGGAGTCTCGCTCTGTAACCCAGGGGCTGGAGTGCAATGGCGCAATCTTGGCTCACTGCAACCTCTGCCTCCTGGGTTCAAGTGATTCTCCTGCCTCAGCCTCCTGAGTAGCTGGGATTACCGGTGCGGGCCACCACGCCTGTCTGATTTTTTTTTTTTTTTTTTGTATTTTTAGTAGAGATGGTGTTTCACCATGTTGGTCAGGCTGGTCTCAAATTCCTGACCTCGTGATCCATCCACCTCGGCCTCCCAAAGTGCTGGGAATTACAGGCATGAGCCACCATGCCCGGCCCATTTCTTTTTAAAATGAAGTCTTATTTATTTCAAATGTGGCTTTATGTTTTACATTAATTCTACTCCTGTTTATAAAGTTATCAACAGAGACATATATTGTAAATGGAATTTCCTTTTTAATAGAAGTATCAATGTATATCTAATACAAACTAATAATTATTTATGAACCAAAGAAGGCAGGGAAATGAAGACAATCCTGAGCTTTAAAAAAAAAAAAAAAGACCGGAATAATTGAAAATAGCCAACTAAAGCTTAGCCAGCTGCAGGAATAAGCAGTTCCAACTTATGATAAAAAACATTTTGGCGCTGACCCCTGACATGACCATAACTTTCAGACTTGAAGAACACAGCACTTGAATTATGGTCGGATAAGCTATGACCTAACTCATCCTGCTGATGAGCTAATCCTCTTTTCCAACGTTTCCCCCTGTGGTACTGAAATGATTTAATCAGCTTGATTTAACTCTTCTATAGAAAAATTCAGAACAAAACAAAAAAGAAAGAAAAGAATATGCTCTGACATTTATTTGAAAGAAAGCCAAATATATTATAGATCTTCACTTATTTAGAACATGGCATGATCATTTGTACTTATACAACTAAGGTACATGGTGTTTAATTATCAGTTTTCATCATACTGAACACAAACAATTGAGAATGTAAGGATCACATAATTTTGTCTTTTCTGTATGTAATGTATAAATCGAGTATGAATGTACACATATAATTTGTATTTAGCATCACGTTTTTGAAGGAATATGCTACTGTACTAAAATTATTTTTGTTTGGAAAAATGAGTAATATTTTCCATTTTCTTTTCATGAAATATTGTTAACTGAACATTTAAAGCTGTATCATGTATTTATTTTCATGAAATATTATTAACTGAATATTAAAGCTGTATCACATATTTAATTGTGTCACAGTTTTACATTTAAATAGCTTAAAGCTTATAGAAAAGAAATATGGGCATATATTCAATCTATACGTTGAAGAACTAATCAACACTTCCTTAAGTCCAATAGCAGCCAAATTTGAGAGGTAAAATATATACTTTTGGAATGATTTATAGAGTGCACTGAAGAAGAAGATAAAATGTCAAAGACCTTTTATTATTATTACTTGATAAAAAGAAAATTGTAGAACAGGACTTAATTTTTTAAAGACTCTATTCTTTTTTAAAAAGTTTGAGGCTCACAACAAAATAGAGACTGTACAGAGATTGAACACTGCTTTATATCTTTCCTTCATTTTCTTTACTAAAGTCTTGCTTACTTCAAATATCTCTCTGTGTTTCACATTAATTCTGCTTCTGTTTATAAAGTTATTACCCACTACACATGCATATTCTTCCCCACTACCAACATTCTCAACCAAAGTAGTACGTTAGTTACAATTGGTTAAATTACATTGACACCTCATTACTATCCAATCTCTATAATATACATTAGGGTTCTCTTTTTGTTGTACATTCTACGAGTTTGGACAGGTGTATAATGATGTGTCCACCATTATAGTGTCTTTCAGAGAAGTTTCACTGCCCTAAAATATTTCTACTCTGTTTATTTATCTCTGCCCTCCCACCAACCTCTGAACCTTTTATTTTCTCCCTGATTTTGCCTTTTCCATAGTGTCATAGAGTTGAAATCATACAGACTGGCTATTTAGACTGGCTTTTTTCTGTTATTAATATGCATTTACATTTCCTCCTTGTCTTCTTATGGCCTGATAGCTCATTTCTTTTTATCACTGAATAACATTGCATTGTCTGGATGTACTACAGTTTATGCATTCATCAACTTGATTAAATTTTGAGGTGTTTAATTAATAAAAAAGCTCGGCCAGGCACCGGGACTCATGCCTGTAATCCCAGCACTTTGGGAGGCCGAGGTGCGCGCATCATAAGGTGAAGAGATCGAGAACATCCTGGTCAACATGGTGAAACCTCGTCTCTACTAAAAATACAAAAATTAGCTGGGCGTGGTGGTGCATGCTTGTAGTCCCAGATACTTGGGAGGTTGAGGCAGGAGAATCACTTGAACCTAGGAGGCAGAGGTTGCAGTGAGCCAAGATCATGCCACTGCACTCCAGCCTGGGTGGCAGAGCGAGACTGTCTCAAAAAATAAATAAATAAATAAAAATAAAATAAAAATAAAAAAGCTCACAGATTTTATTCCTGCTCCCACCACCTCCCCAAGATCAGCCCACATTTTTTTAATGTTTCTTTATATTATGTTTTCATTTAGTTTTCTGAAAGCAGGCCCTGGTCCTCAATCTATCTCTATAGGAGTTATTTTTACACCCTACTCTACCCTTTATTTATTTATTTATTTATTTATTTATTTATTTTTCTTTTGCCTTTTCCCTAAATCTGGCTGAAGCTCACTACTTATTTTCCTCGATTGCAGTTCACTACCCTGAAGAAAAGTCCTTTTTCGTTTTAAGAAGTTTGCATTAATCTAATGGTTATTCAGAAGCTTAGGAGACAACACGTATGACAACCAAGAAGTTGCAAGCCTGACTTCTTGACTACAGCTGAGATGGTAAAATGATAACATGAAATAGTAAGTGAGATCCTCTCTAGATAGCCTCTGGTGAGGAAGCTCAAAATTCTATTTTTAATAAACAAAGGCCAATTTTACACACCCAGTCATCAGTGAAATTCTCTCTTTATAACTAAAATGAAACATAAAGCTGGGCAAAACAAAAGGGTTTGTTTGTTTGTTTTTTGGCCTCAAGTGATCAGAGCTAAATATTGCTTCAGAGTAAATATTGCATTGACACTTAAAGTAGTATAATCTGCAGATTCTTCTACTTGCCCTAGGCTGTACTACTTTAAATATTTCATCACAAAAGTGAAGCAAATGTGTGTGAGTGTATATATACATATACACATACACATATATATGTGTATGTATGTATTACAATAGTACAAAATAAAGTGAAAAATAAGCATTGTAATTTGAGTGTATTAGTCTTTTAGGAATAATTATCTTGTACTTAGTACTTATTTCTGTTAAAATAATTTCATTATATATACACATACATACATACACACATACACATTCTTTTCTTCAAAGCTTTAGTTATAAAAAGTAGTTAGCATTAGTCAAATTGAATGTTGCCTACTATTATCATATTTCTAAGCACATGATTTTCATTATACTCCAATCTAGACACTTCACTTCTTGAAACAATAACCTCAAAAGTTGTATTTAATAGATAATTTTAATTCTAGCCTCAGGTTCAATTATTAGCAGGTAAGTTTTGGGTACCTGTTAAATTAGTGCCTCTGGTCCAGTTTGTTTTATTTTCAAACACTTGCATTTCATATAATGTAAACAGTGACATTTTCTCTATTTCTTAATGAAATAGTCAAAAACAATAACATGGATTACATTTCTAAATTTATAAGGCAATACAACACTGTCAATTTAGCTTTTTCTTTTAAAATATTGGTTCAATTTACAGAAACGTATCAGATTTATTTACCACATAGTATAATTATACTTCCAACATCCATACTATTGGTCATAATGAGTAGCATAGATAATCAGAATAAAAATAGTTGATATTAGTATTGTCATATATTTCATGATTTTTACACTTAATCTTTCAACTATGCTTGTTGTAGTATATTATAATTATCTTTCATTCTTTATGTTTACCCAAACAGGCAGCAAAATGAGGTAGATGGCATTTTCAGTGAATAAGAAATGTAATAGAGATGGTGATTCCTTATAAAGAGAAGACAGACTGTGAGATACAGTCCCCGATATGAAACTGGGATCAGACAAACCTCTCTGAGAACATACTCTGGTTTTCATCTGTTTGGACATTGGCAAAAACCCCAAACAAGCAATTACAGGGAGAAGGACTTAAAGTGTAGGTCTTTGGGGATAATGTTTTAAGAGCAGAGTAACCTCTGTGAAGGAACAACATTAATAACAGCTCTGGCTCTGTGCAAACAATACTTTTGTACAGTGGTCTTATTTGACCCTACAATTCTGTTTTAAAGATGAGAAAGTGGAAAGTCAGTAAGTAAACTGTTCGTGATCGTATACCAGTCAGTCAACGGAGCAGAAAGGTGAAGACAAATCATCTCATTCCAAATTTTGGACTCTTTTTAAAAGCAGTAAAAATGAGATCTGTCTACACCAGTGTTATCCAATAAAATTTTCTGAAGGCTGAGTGCAGTGGTTCATACCTGTAATCCTAGTGTTTTGGGAGGCCAAGGCAAAAAGATCACTTGAGTCCAGGAGTTCGAGCCCAACCTGGGCAAAATAGGGAAACTTCATCTCTATTAAAAAAATTTAAAATTACCCATTGGGGTGGCATGCATTTGTAGTCCCAGCTACCTGGGGGGCTGAGCAAGAGGATCACTTGAGCTCAGCAATTCAAAGTTACAGTAAGCTATGATCGCACCGCTGCAGTCTGGGCAACAAACAGAGCAAGATTCTGTCTCTTGAAAAAAAAAAACAAGAAACAAAAAAACTTTCTGCACTCTTCAATACAATAAAATTAACTACATATGGCTATTTGACCAAAATTATTAATGAATTTAAATTTAAATAGCAATGGATAGCTAGTGGCTACCGTATCAGGTTGTGTAGGCTATATACTGTATGCAGGTGGATAATTGAAAGTTATTTAAATTATTCTCAGTAATTTGAATATATAGAAATATGGGACAAAAATAATTAAACCACCACATATTAAAAGAGCCCATGATACCAAATTTTCTGTGTTTATCACATGAAAAGAAATTCCAATAATCTTCTTAAATTTCACTGTACAGATATTGTTCAGAATGTATAATATCTTTAAAATAAAAAGAATATGTTGATTTTTTTTTTGAGATAGGGTCTCACTCTGTGATGCCCAGGCTGGAGTGCAGTGGCATGTTCACTACAACCTCCACCTCCAGGGTTCAAGAGATTCTCCCACCTCAGCCTCCAAGAAGCTGGAATTACAGGTGTGAGCCACCACATCCAGCTAATTTTTGTATTTTTTGGTAGAGATGGAGTTTCACCATGTTGGCCAGGCTGGTCTCAAACTCCCGACCTCAAGTGATTTATGTACCTCGGCCTCCCAAAGTGCAGGGATTACAAGCGTGAGCAACCATGCGCAACCAATATGTTGAAATTGAACTTTATGCTATGTAGGCACACCAAAACATTGAAACATAATTTATTTAATGAATAATGGTAATGACTGGCATTTATTAAGCATTTATAATGTACACAATACTATTTCAAATGATGTACATGCATCATTTTTTTTCAGTCTCATAATAGTTAATAAAATACATACACATATTATCCCCATTTTACATTTAAGAAAACAGAGGTGAGAACAAGTTGCACAGGTACGACTCAAAATGCAGTCTGAATTGGAGTTTTATTGTTTATTTATTTACTTATTTATTTATTTATTTTTGAGATGGAGTCTCACTCTGTCGCCCAGGCTGGAGTGCAGTGGCGCAATCTGGACTCACGGCAACCTCTGCCTCCCAGGTTCAAGTGATTCTCCTGCCTCAGCCTCCCAGGTAGCTGGAATTATAGGCACCTGCCACCATGCCCAGCTAATTTTTGTATTTTTAGTAGAGATGGGGTTTTTTTATGTTGGCCAGGCTGGTTTCTAACTCCTGATCTCAGGTGATCCATGGCCTCCCAAAGTGCTGGGATTACAGATGTGAGCCACCGTGCCCAGCCACAATTGGAGTTTATACTCTAAGCATGATTCTGTGAGGCTGGACAGAGAAAAATAAATCAGAGGAAATTGTCTTCTGCCTCTCAATAAAAGACCTTTGTTTTAAGAGTCTGGTTTTCAAGACTCTTAAGGGTAGATACATTGATTAAATCATAAACATTTGAAAGAAAATTAGAAACCATAGCCAGAGCTAAGAACTCTAAATTTTCATCTTCCATTTGGCCCATGTATTGGGTCATCCATCATAATATGTATTTATATGTGTGCTTGCATGTGTAAACATGCACATATATTTGCCAAATCTTTATGTATGATTTTTCTTATTGCTCATCTGTGTTTTTGATAGATATAAAACTAGCCCTTTATAATCATAAACACAATAAATATTCAGGACCCTTAAGATTACTCATGTAAAACCAGATCCCAGGTACTGAGGATAAAGCATTGAACAAAGCAGGAAAATCCCATTTCCACAGAGCTTTCATTCCAGGGGATCAAAGCAAGTGTCCAACACCATTGCATATTTTCTAGCTATGACTAGGTGTTTTTATGAGTGAAATAATGTTATGATGGATTTGGGCCTCTGCAGGGTATTAAATCTCTTATTTCCTTTTACTAGAATATTACAAACTGTAAATAAATATTTTTGAACATGAAAGTATGAAAATGTTAAGACAACACTATCATTTAGTATGCAATCATTAAGACGAAAATGAAAATACAGAAACTCCTGTGTGTTGGGTGAATAAACCTAATAATAAAGTAAAGGTGGAAAATTTGAGGACCAAATTTTACTTGGAATATTCAGATGGAAGAAAAAGAAACTTGATTATTCAAGTCTAACATATTAAAAACCATTTAATGATTAAAGGAGAGACTTGAAGAGAAATCATCCCTTACTAGCAGTGTTGTGTTAAAAACAGGACCACAAAATTATTGCAAGGAAGAGATTGGCAGGATAAAATATTTTTTGAAGTAAAATAATCTGTGGAACATTACTTCTAATGATAATAATTGGAAGTATGAATTCAATACTACAGAGGTACATCAAATGTAAAGGTTGATATAAATAAATATGAATTGGCCAGTAGACAGAATTTATTTCATCTGTATTCCTGGAGCATTTCTATGTCAGTGAGTTTATTACCTCAACAGTAATAAGTATATCGACATTAAGAAATACACCAATATATTTTAAATATCTACTATGTGTCAGGAATTCCCCTATCTCATAGTCACAGAAGCTATGTAGTCTGTTCAGTTTGTGTTTTGGGGACCCTGTCTTTCCCTGTTTGCATTGTGGAAACTGAAAAACTTATCAGTTATAAAAGACCTGTTAAGGTACAGCACAGTAATAAAAAACACACATACACACATATATATTTAATATCCTCAAGACAGTCCTAATAAGAGAAATATCTTCTTCTCAGCACAATTAATAAAGTATACCTTTCAGCAAGAACATTCAGTAAGTCTATCTGGTGAAAGAACATTTATCCCAAGGTTCAAGTATCTCATTCTCATTGTAAAATTTTCTGTTCTTAATTGATTAACTTCCTGACAAACATAAAGGAATCGTTTTTCCTTTTCTATCTAAAATAAGTACTTGGGGTGTGACTCAAATGCACAGAAAACATAAAATGACATAATCCTCCTATTGATATTATAGCTTATTGATATGTGTAGCATCACAGTGCAAATTAACCATTGCCTCATCAAACAAGCAATGGGAGAGTTGGGGACCAATGATAAGGCACCTAATTTTTTTCAGAGATAGCTGTTACTACTCTCAATCTGAAATATCTTCTGGACCCTTTTATACCATCAGCCTCATTCTCCTTCATGATAGCTTCCACATCACTAGCATTGTAATTATTTTCTGGCTTAAAATCTCATAATGGCTTTCCAATTTCTTCTGGATAAAATTCATAACTTAGCATGACAGGCAAAACTCTTCCCCACCTGGCCTTGGCTACCTCTCTCGCCTCTTCTGCAGAAGCACAACTGGAGTCCAGGCCAGACCCAGACCTCTCAGTGCTCCTAACAAGTCTATCTTCCTCCAGGCTCCTAAGGTCCTTGGGGTTTTGACCTTGCCAGGCCCTCTTTCCTCATTCCACTCCAGGCCATGCCCGATATTTACAAGGTGATGAGCATCACCTGCTCTGGGATGAACAGAAATGACCTCTTTGAACTCCTATCTTAGTTTAAGTGAATCATGAGAATCCCAGATTCCCAGTCATCCTCAGCCTCAAACTGCACTTTCCAGCCTCCTTTTTTTTTTTTTTCCTCTGAGATGGAGTCTCGCTCTGTCGCCCAGGCTGGAGTGCAGTGGTGCCATCTCAGCTCACTGCAACTCTGCCTCCCAGGTTCAAGTAATTCTCTTGCCTCAGCCTCCTGAGTAACTAGGATTACAGGTGTGCACCACCACGCCCAGCTGATTTTTGTATTTTTAGTAGAGACAGGTTTCACTATGTTGGCCAGGCTGGTGGCAAACTCCTGACCTCGTGATCCCCCTGCCTCAGCCTCCCAAAGTGCTGGGATTACAAGCATGAACCACTGTGCCCTGCCTCCAGCCTCTTTTTGTATACATTTTTGCCAATACTACTTACTACCATCTGATATGGTACATGTATTTACTTTTCTGTATGTCTGCCTCTCCCCACTAGAATGTAAATGACTATGGAAACGGGTTTCATTTTCTTTTTTTTGGTTGGTTTTTTTTTTTTTTTGATGGAGTCTCACTCTGTCGCCCAGGCTGGAGTGCAGTGGTGCGATCTCTGCTCACTGCAAGCTCCGCCTCCTGGGTTCACACCATTCTCCTGCCTCAGCCTCCGGAGTAGCTGGGACTACAGGTGCCCACCACCACATCTGGCTAATTTTTTGTATTTTTAGTAGAGACGGGGTTTCACCGTGTTAGCCAGGATGGTCTCGATCTCCTGACCTCGTGATCTGCCCACCTCAGCCTCCCAAAGTGCTGGGATTACAGGCATGAGCCATCATTTTGCTCACTGATGTATCCCTAACAACTTGAACAGTAAATATCAATTTGTAAGTGATGAATTTTGAATCAATGAATACTGAATGTCTTACAGTTCATACATTGCCCTTTGATGGGACATTTAAAAAAGTTTGAATAGAAATGTATATGTTGATTTCTCTCCTTGGAACTCCTTTCGCAGCCTTTCCCACTCGTACCTACTTCCCTCCCCAACTTTACCTGGATAACTCCAATTTACACTGGATGACTCCTGCAACGGTTCACCTCCTCTTTTCCTCTAGTTTTATTTTGGCTCCTGTAGGCATCTCACTGTTTTCTCCACACAGTCAGTTCAAAAGTGGGTTACAATATTTATTTTATTATAATATAATTGAACACATAATTGTTCATCTTTCTGCTTGACTTTAAAGGATCCTCAGCTTTCCTGTGGAAGTTCTAGCATATAATGAGTTTAAATAAAAAGATAGAATGCATGAATTAATCAATGAATAAAATAAATTACTAAACGGCACACCTATCAATTGAGTACCTGTTATTATTTAAAGGGGGCTAGGAAAATCTTCTCTTTCTTTCTTATAAAACAATTAGGAAGAAACAACAACAAAAACTGTTACACTGACCTGCAACAAATACCAGACATTTTCTATTACAGATGCAACATTTTGGACATCGTGTAGTCCAACAGAAACAAACAGTATGAGTGTTTAAATGAGTTAATATACTATATTATGTCCCATTTTAATTACTACATTATTCAAGAAACTAACAGTTACTAATAATTGCTGTTGATTGCTATCTTATATGTAAAGAAATAATTTCTCTGAAGGCAGTTAATTCAGTTAATGAATACTAAATGGTTGGAGTTGGCATGGGTGGGGATGGAGAAGGGACAGGGATGCTACAAGGGACAAATGGTGTCTTGTAAAAGTACCAGAGTGTCAGGGTTTCTTCCCAGTTGCACACTCCAGGTGTGCCATCTTATTAATCATTGAATTCCTAGTACAGAACACATTGCGTGCTATTTAATTAAGAGTGACACTTTAGCTGAGGCTTTAAGGAAGCATTGGGTTTTCATGTGATAAGGGCAAAGAAACATTATGTAAGAAAACTCAGTCCTGAGTGAGAAGAGCAGGTTTAAGTCACAGCAAATTGTTGGATATGGGGTGCATAGGGCAGGGAGATGGAGCGAATAGGGCTGTAGGCAGATGCTATAGCCTACGTGACATTGTGCTTCATGGCCATGGAACTCTGATTTTATCACCTTCTTCACTGTGACTCTGGATCCTGGAGTCTCATAAAGGTAACTTCAGGTGGGAATGAATGTCTCAAAAGGTGGGGATGACTATGACTCCATGTACTCATGTATCTCCTGCACCCATGCCCTTCACTAAAGCAATTCCGCTTTAGTTAGCTTTACATATTGAGGATTTAAGTTTGCTTGAAAAATAAGTTTAATTAAAAAATGCTATGATAGTTGACAGTGAAGGCCTGAAATTTAGAAACCCAGGAGTAATATAATCAGGCTTCTGTTTGAAAGAATGCTTTGGAGATGGGAAGTCACAGCCTGCTCTGAGAGCCTGCTAATTGATAGTTTATGATGCAATGATGAATTAAACTATGACACTGGTAGAACGTTTGGGAAGAAGCAGTTATAATGAGTACTAGAGAGTATTTTGTGATTAACTAAATATGGGAAGTGACGCAGTGGAAGGTAGGAGGATTCCAATATTTTAGGACTGGGAAGTGGATAGATTCTTGGATGCTATTCACCAAAACAGAAGGTAGGAATAGTAGCAGGTTTGGGTAGAATCTAATTAATGAACTTTCAAACACAGTTAGATTGGTATCTAACTGTTTGAAAGATTTGGACATCCAGACAAAGAGTTCCATCTAAAATACAGTAAATTAATATTATTTGTGAGCTGTGTGGGTTCTGTGGGGAGTAACTGAGATACGTTATGTCTGACAGTGCCATTTTGTTATACGATGCAAAAAAAGTCATGTGTTGAAATAAGAAGACATATTTAAATAAACTTTAACAAGTTTATTTGTTTGTTTGTTTGTTTGAGACAGAATTTTGCTCTTGTTGCCCAGGCTGGAGTGCAGTGGCACAATCTTGGCTCACCGCAACCTCCGCCTCCCAGGTTCAAGTGATTCTCCTGCCTCAGCCTTCCGAGTAGCTGGGATTACAGGCATGCACCACCATGCCCGGCTAATTTTGTATTTTTAGTAGAGATGGGGTTTCTCCATGTTGGTCAGGCTGGTCTCGAACTCCCGACCTCAGGTGATCCACCCGCCTCGGCCTCCCAAAGTGCTGGGATTACAGGCGTGAGCCACTGCACGCAGCCAACTTTAAAAAGTTTAAAAAAATCAACATAATTGATCTAGGATACAGTGCCAATAATAAATAATTTTTACATTAAAAAAAACTGAGCAAGTGTTAAGGTCATATAAACATCGGGTAGTAGGAATTTATAGTGACAGAAATCTGCATATTTATTAAATTTCTCTTAGGTTATGTTGAGTGTTCAAGTTGTAGGGACTGATATAGGAGATGACAATTTCGATTGACGGTTGAGGTTGTGAGCCTCAACCATCTTTCCGCAACCATGTTGTAGAAAAAGAAAGATTCCAACTGATTTTAAAAGTGTATAAAGAAGGAAATTAACAAATGGTGGACCCCAAGGATGAAAGCAATATCATAAATTGGTCATTGAACTGGCAGAGATGAGAGATTAGAGACCTGACATTTGCAATGATGCAGAAGTGGTATGAAAAAGCTGAAGAGATAATGCATTAGGGAAATCTTCAAAAATCAAAAGTCAAATACGGAAACAGTAGTAGTGACACCATTTTTAAATAGGTGATAAGAGGCACCTATATTACAACAAATTATATTACAAAAATAAGTCATCTTCTTCATGAAATGCCAAATGGATCATTACATATTACAGTCAAACAAAACCCAGCTATACATATGTATATGTATAAATACATACAATCTTTATGCCTATTTATAATTATTTTTAAATTTTTATTCTATAAAAACTAAATGTTTTACTTTTACTATGTATCCTGTAATTGATTATCATTCAGTAGTGAGCATAATTTTTTTTCCTTTTCAGTTTTGTTTTTTCTTGAGAAGCCCTTATTTTTTAGTTGCTATATAGAGTAAAAGACTACCTACTCTATTCCTGCTGGAACTGTGGTAATGAAATATGGTGAACTATAACAGCATAAACCAAACCAGATTATAGCCCCTCTCTGTTCAAAAGTCTGTTATTTTTCAGCCACAAAAACACCTCGTTATACATTAGATAACAAATTATTGCAAAGCAAGATTCTATGAATGGAAAGGCATTTCTTGTCAGTTTCTGAGTCAAGGCTACTTCAGCCTTGAAAATTTTATTGTTGTCTATTGTTCCTTCTTCCTCAGGAAAAAAAAATAACTATCAAAGGTGGGTCTGAAAAAAAAATAGGGTTAGAAATAGTCTTGGACAAGACACTATGTACTTAGTTCTAAAATGTGGAGGCCAAGCTTTGAAAAGGAATCAGAGTTTAATTAATCATTGCTGCATGAGGATTACATAGCCCATATTCCTTTCACGTAGTCTGTGTAGAATGTGTAATTTTCCCAAATTCAAGTACAATCTATTTTTCCTTTTTTTTTTGCATTTTGAAACCTGATTTGATTTTTACCCCTAATAAATCTGGCATCTTCTATTCAGTAGATAATATAGGCTATTAGAAGAAAAGGAAGTTTTAGGTTTGAATTTCTTACAAAATTACCTAAGTTATCAGAATTGTTCTCTTTCTTCCATATGTGATACAGTTATTTAGACAGACAACATTATCCAGAAATGTTTTCTCTTCTTTCTCAAAACTCAAGGACAATATTGTATCATGTAGAATTAAATACAGGACAACTTTCTTATTTAATTCAATTTAAGGTATGTGTAATACATTTATAGCATGCAGCAGAGAACAAGGAAGTTTTAATTTCTAGAATCATTTAAAAATGTTCAACCCAAAACACTATTAAACTGTAATACTACACATTAAGAACAGATCCCACTGAAACTCATTCCGAGAAAAACAGCAAGTGTGGTGAGGCCTCTCAATTCATGATTGAAAGAGAATTATTTAAGAATCTAAAAATATTTTATAAGAAGAGAAAAATGATGATAAACATATTAGTCACCATACATCTTAAAGGGCTATCATGTGGAATATGCACACTCGTTTTAAAAAATCTTCTATGAACATGTGATTACTTTACGAAAAATATGTTACATCATTAATAGATGGGAAGGCCAGACGCCGTGGCTCATGCCTGTAATCTCAGCACTTTGGGAGGCTGAGGCGGGCAGATTGCTTGAGGCCAGGAGTTCGAGACCAGCCTGGTCAACATGGTAAAACCCTGTCTCTACTAAAAATACAACAATTGGCTGGGCATGTTGGCATGCTCCTGTAGTTCCCAACTACTTGGGAGGTTGGGGCAGGAGGATCCCTTGAACCCAGAAGGCAGAGGTTGCAGTGAGCCAAGATCACGCCACTACACTAAAGCCTGAGACCCTGTCTCAGAAAGAAAGAAAGAACAAAGGAATGAAAGAACAAAAGAGAGAAAGAGAAAGAAAGAAGAAAGAAAGAAAGAGGAAGGAAGGAAGGAGGGAGGGAAGAAAGGAAGGAAAGAAGGAAGGAAGGAGGGAAGGAAGGAAGAAAGGGAAGCAGTACAACATAAGGCTTAATATTATGGACTCTTCATCTACTGTCTAAGTTTCATTTATGGCTCAACCATCTATTTCTTAATTACATGTTCCTGCATTTTTATTTATCAGAATGTCCACTATTGAACTTATCTCTTTACCAACACGTGTGTGTGTGTGGTGTGAAATGGAGTCTCGCTCTGTTGCCAGCCTGGAGTGCAGTGATGCGATCTCGGCTCACTGCAACCTCTGCTTCCTGGGTTCAAGTGATTCTCCTGTCTCAGCCTCCCGAGTAGCTGGGACTACAGGCACCTGCCACCATGCCCGGCTATTTTTTTTTTGTATTTTTAGTAGAGACGGGTTTTCACCATGTTGGCCAGGCTGGTCTCAAACTCCTGACCTTGTGATCTGCCCACCTCAGCCTCTGAAAGTGCTGGGATTACAGGCGTGATCCACCGTGTCCGGCCTCTATACCAACAATTCTGTATTCTACTTTGTGATACTAGAGCTGGGACTCTCTAGACTTGTGGCTCTCCTGGGATGCCTGAGCTCCTTGCAGGAGATTTTTAAGGTCAAAATAATTTTCATAATGGTTTTAAGATATTATTTGCTTTTCTTACTCTTATTCTCTTTTGAGTGTACAGTGAAGTTTTCAAGAGGCTATATGACATATGATCCAGCAACAGAAACATAGCACCAGATATAATTTACCCAGCTGTCTTCCATGAAGCCAGGCATTAAAGAGATTTGCAATTATGCAAAACAATGCTACCCTTCTCACTATTTTTTGTTTTTTTTTGAAAATAGTTATTTTTCATAAGAATGGGTTATTTTTTGTTAACAGGTAGTGGTTTGATTCTTGTTATTTTTGGAATGTCTCATCTTTAATATGGTAAATATCAATAGATATCATCCACATAAACATAAGTTCTTTCAGGTCTTCAGTTTTTAAGAGTTCAAAGAGACCTGTGATCAAAGAGTGAGAAACACTGCTGCAGACATTTCTTCATTGCCAGTGGATTCCTGTTCCGTCCATAGAGGGCACTAGAGAGAGATGAGAAGGCACAGGGGTTGGGGCGGTGGGGAGTCACAGGAGAAGGGGCTGGACCCCGCAAGAGAACCTGCTGCTCCTGTTGAATCTCTGCAGTGTTTCAGCCCAGTAGCAGGTTGTCCAGTGTAGGCTCTAGTCTCTAGCTCATGTCCACACCAACAAAGGCACAATGAGCTCCCTGCTAAGCAATCTGGGACAGGCCACGGTGATGCACCCTCCTCAGAGGTCTGAGCTCCTGGGCTATAGACTAGTCTTGAATTCCCCAGCTACCAGAGGCAGCCAGGAAGTATCACTTCCACAAAAGTCCAAGGGCTAGGTCTGCTAGGCAACCCCTCACCTCAGAATTGCATCCTAGCTCCAAGGAATCCTTCCTCAGGGCTTCTAGGTTGTGATTACTGCCACCTAAGGGCAGCACATGTTTCCTTGAGTCTATCTACATCACCTGTCTTCTCTTTTTGCTTTTTCAATCCTTTGAAACAGGTTAACCAACTACACTGTTTACACTGGGTAATACAGTGAAATTTCTGTTTTCTTGACTGGAGGGAGATTGATACAACAGATATTAATGCAATTATGCATCTCTAAAAAGCTACCCATAATGAGAGAACCACCATCTCTATGGTGACACCAATTTAAGGTATCTAAAAGAAAAATCAAATCTCTGTTCTGAGCTTACAAATCTAAACATGTGAAAGTATATTGGCAATTAGCAAAATAGATATTAAATATTATACGTTTTTTAGATATAGTTGCTTTGTGACCACATTTTCAAATACTCAGCAATCTATACTTATCTAGTTATTTAACAAAAGCAATTTTCCAAATTTGATGGAAATATGTCTTCAAATTATTACCTATACATAGAATTCTAAAGCAAGTGATAGATAAGGATACATTATATTTTCTCTAATTAGCTATAATTATACTGGAAACATTTTAAATGATTCACACAATCTTATTGTGAAAGTCTAAACCCTGTAACAAAACAATTTTTATGCAAATCATCATTCATCTTTTATGATAACTAGATATTTATTTAGCCTTGAAATTTGTACTATATAAATGTTTAAAGTAAGTAAACTTACCGCCTGATAGGAGAGCAGGCTTACTTTTTACCATTGGACTAGAATGAGGAAACTTGTTGCTAAATGACATGAAAAGGTGTGCAGTGAAATCATCAGGAAGCTCGGCTTCCAGGAATGTCTTCATGAATAGTTTGAAACCTTCAAAATCTATTGTCTGGAAAAAAAAATGTAAAGATGTATTTTAAGATCCAACCAAATGTTAAAATTTTGTGCTGTGTTCAAAATCATTAGAAGTAGAAATGACCTCAAATCATTTTTATATCTAAGTTTAACAAAAGGAAAGTGCCTATTTGAGAAATAGGGTGGGCCGTCCTGGGCTAACATTGGCAATGGGATATGTATGTCTTACCTGTGATGGCATAGCAGGAAGAGGAAGAAGTTTCTAGTTAGATATTTCTATTTCCACAGTATCTGTAATGCCTTGAAAAATGTACTGTTTGAAACTTAGTTTCCTCCTCTCTAAATTGGGAATAATAATCCCACCCTACATAGTTGTTGCAGTGATTAAATCAGGCGATCACTGTGAACAACCCAATACAGAGTCATATATACACAGCAGTCACTCAGACAGAAAGGAATTTTCCATATTTTTTGCTTGTCACTAATGGTGATTATTGCTTTTGACAATGTAAAAAGAGGTTAACCTTAATGTTTCAACTAAATGCCAAGCTCTATTGATAAACCTTCTAAAACTTCATATGCAGACTTTCCAAAGAAACATATTTTAAGATCTTACTCTCTGATACTCATTGCAGAACTATATAAATGATTAGACATTTATTTGGAGAGAACTGTGGTGGTGTTGGGGATCTCCATGCCCATTAGGGGAAATAGTGATGGAAGACAACTTCCAACCTCAAGCTTAATGAGAGCGTTTCACAGGAGCCATAATGAAGAGCTTGGTTTCTCCTTACAGATGAAGGCAGTGGACCAGGATCCGACTCCGCCTAGGAAATTGAGGACAAGCACATGGGTGTCTTGGGTACAAAGGCAAGAAAATGGTACTATTTTAAGTTGGCCAAAACTCCTCATTTTGGACTGCAGGAACAATGGTGCATGAATATTTTCTGGGAAACAGATGTAGACCACATGGAGGAGAAGGCCAGTGGAGTGGTCTTGGGTTCTATCCAGTAGGGCATTTGAAAGGACTAGAAGACCTACAGAGAAGAGGCTGGAATAAAGCCACATATGTCCAGATCAAGACAGTGCAAGGGATGGGCTTCATAGGGAGCCCTTGAAGGCCAATTTTTTTTTTTTCTCCCAGTTTAATGTGCTGAGATGCAACTAAAAATAGGACAAAGAGGAAATTTGGCTGGCTGATGCTCTTAGTTTTGTTCACATTGCTGGCAGGTAAGAATAAAATTAACTTTGGAATAGAAAGTTTGTTTTTCCTATGTAATAATACTGGGGGAAAGACATGGAGAATGACCGAATTTATTACTGTATTATTTGGGACAAACCTAATATTAAATGTGACATTCAGGAATACCATTAGACATAGTAAATTTTTATAGATTTGATCATGTGCCAATTAAGTTTACATACGATGTTTGCTTTTTACCTAATAGAATCTCAGGCAATAAAACAATGAAACCAAATACTTTATTTATTAATAGTCCCAAGATTCTGCCTATACCTTAATCTAACTTTTTTATTTAGTTTCATTTTGCTTATTGATTCTCACAAGGACACTTCAGATATTTATTTTGGTGGCAGTAAAAAGACTTCATTTTCTTCTATATTTCATAAATTACCACCACCACCATAGAATATTGTCAATTCTAGCCCGGGAGGTGGAGGTTGCAGTCAGCTGAGATTGTGCCACTACACTCCAGCCTGGCGATAGGGTGAGACTCCGTCTCCAAAAAAAAAAAAAAAAAGAATATTGTCAATTCTAGTAGTAGAGTGTACTATATATAACTAAAAACTCTGAATAATACAAAAAATGTGAAGAATAGTCTCAGGTAGGAGAAGTACTTCCAAAAAAGCAATTTGCTACAATGAATTCAGCCAACACTTAAAAACATGGTGATTAGGCCAACAGTCAGACACAGGATCCAAATAGTTTCTTTGAAAAGGAGCATCAACTCTTACTAAGAGAGCTCCTTAGAAATGGCCTGTTAAAGAGAAGTATTCCACATTCATTTGGGTGAGTGACCAAAACTGATAGCTAATCTTCAACATGTATGAAGGCCCATGAGGAACCAGGAGTTGATTTTATTGCAAAGTTGCAGGAAGTCTGTGGGATGAAAATATTCACAAGCATTGTGGTTAGAAGCAAAGTTACTTATGGTAGCACTTCCTTCTGTTCCTAAGTCTTCCATAGTCAGTATTTTGTTTAGCAACATAACAGATGATAAGGAGCATGGTCTTTGAAGTCAGACTACCTGGATCAACTCTTGAATCCAACACAAGTTGTGTGACTGTGGACAATTTAAGCTCTCTGTGCCTCAATTTCTTCATCTATAAAATAAGAATAATAGCACCTACTTCTTGATTTGTTAGGAGGAACATATTATTTACTATTTTTAAAGCATCTGAATGACATCTGGCACATAGTAAACATTGTATGTAATTAAATACATTTTTGTGTAAAGAATCTCCATTTCAAAAATTCATAATTCCAAACAATATTTGAAGAAGAAGCTTCAAAGCCACATTACTTTACATGTTTTCATGTGCATTTAACAAACCATTCATGGTTCATTGTTGTCCTTGTTGCTGCTTTAAAAGCTGGTAATAAAATGTGAACTTCCAGAAGTAGTAAAGGACTAGAAATTGGTGAAAGTTTTTCTCTGGATCTGCTTTTGGACCATAATTATACCTTAAAACAGCTCTTTCAAGCCAAGATTTTAACTTGTTAACATAACAAACAAAACAAACAAAAACAAAGAGTTCAGAATAAAGCAATTGTGTTTCAAAGTCTAATACTTCCACTCACCACCTAACTGATACGGGGCAAGGAATTTATCTGCTCTTTTGAAGGAAAAATATGGGAAATCCCAAGTGTATGCTCTTTACAGAGGCTTTCAGAACCCATGTCGATGCTCATTAAAATCGCTGCCTGTAATTTAATGATGAAAGCCAGAAAAATAACCAACCAAAAGGAAAAATGAACTTTAATATCTAACGATAGAGGCAGGACACAGACAAAGTTCTAGGCTGGTAAGGGAGGGTCCCTGGAGAACCTCCAACCTGCCCAGGTCATTGCGCACAGGGGGTCTGTCTAAACACGCCCATGGTGAAAAATTCTGTCCCTTAACACATGCTCAGTAAGGGAAATAAATCAATGTGGAGTGGCTCAGACTAAGGGCTCACATGTGCACTGGAAAAATGGGGTGGAACTACCAGAAATTCATGCTCTATGTAGGGGAGAATCTTGGCCTCTTCAGCTCATGTGTGGTGGCCTGGTATTCAATTTGTGAGGTGGAAACCCAAATGCAGGACCCTCTCTTTTTTAAGAGCTTTCCTTTCTCTTAATAAATTTCACCCTCTTTACCCTTCAATGTGTCCGCATGCTTAATTTTTCCTGATCATGAGACAAGCACCCAGATTTAGCTGAATTAAGAAGCAAAAATTCCTGCATCATTTGATGGCCTATATGGGGATATGAGGAAGAGTGAGTAAAATGTGAACCCAAGAATCTCTTTCACTTTCGTTTCTGGGCCTTCCAGTCCTCCGACTTTTTCTGAAGGCAGAGGAAACTGCACCCCCTGCGTCACACTTGGATTTGGGAATGTCGGCCTCAGTCCAACCCAGTCTTTGCTATGGCATTTTTCTTCTTCTTTTTTTCCAGGACTGTAATGGCACCTATCTTTTCTTTTACAATATCAGCGGTGTTCCACCCCAACCCCAACTGCTGCCACAAAGGATAGATGCGGAAGTGGTGGCTCCCTGCCCTCCCCCACGTTCCCGCCCTGCTGGGGCACATGGCCGTGTGTCTGCTGTATGTACTTTCCGCATCCAACAGCCATGTAGGGCGGGACTGAGCCGCAGCTGCTGCCCGGGCCCCAGGGCAATCTTGGGGGCTAGAGGCCCTGTGCAGACAGCTGGCCTGCATTCCCTGCCATGCATCCATACAGTCTTCCCCTCCCTTGGCCAAGGAGTCCAGCTCAGTGGGACAACAATTAAGTTTCTCTCTGTTTGCATAAGAACAAGAGATTTCTTCCCCAGGCATTTCCCTGCCCTATGCTTAAGCATTTTTTTTTTTTTTTAATTTATTTTCTCCACCAGGTCAGGAGTTGATGGATTGGTGTGAAGGTAGTTACAGTTTTTGCTATTACCTAGATGGGCAGGGACCACAGTTGATTTTTCACCAAACTAATAACACAGCCCTGTGAGTACAGGGGGTTTCTCAATGCCAGAGGATTTTTCTTGAAAAGTGTTTTATTAGGCCAGGACTCCAATTCACAGGACACCCTTTTCTCTCCCTTGTTTGAGAGGACCCAATTTTAGAGCTTCACCTTAGCATTTGGCTTATGACAGGGAGGCATTTCTTTTGACCCAAACTCAATTCCAAGCTTTGGGTTGAAGCCCTAGGAAAGAAAACGGGATCTTAGGGATCCAGAGGCAGACAACAATGGAAGTTAAAAGGCAAACACCACAGATGAGCATGACTAATTCCTGCTGATTAAGCCAAGCCTCCCATATCATGGATAGAGGTCATACTAGTATCCATGGCATAAATTAGGTGTAGGGAACTCAAAGGCTACTTATAGCAAGGGGAAAGGCAGTGAGTGCTTGGGGAAGTGCGGATAATCCCACACCCTAGGCCCACCTGTTAACATGAGTGAAAGCTGCATTGACACCCATGGGTGGCACCCTGTGTGGTCACCAGGCCTCAGGGATATAAGGATGAAAGAAAGAAAGAGGAAGCTTTTTCCTTCTCTCTCTCATGTACCCTGGGCATTCGATAGGAAGAGAAAGGAACCAGGGACGCCTTGCTCCTCTCTTTCTAGATGAGTAGCCATTCGTCTTTAGTCTGTGCCCCTTATAGATGCGTTCTGAGCCGGGGGACTCCTTTGAAAAAAATGCCTTCTTTGTCCCCCTTGGTCCTCCCTTCACAGATGGTTAATCGTGTCTCCATACTACAGGACACTCCTCTTGGATGCATCCTTCAAACTGTGAAAAGTTTATTTCTCAGACCTTAAACTGGTTGGCTTAGAATTGAGCCCAGGGGAGGGGAACCCAGAAGGCTGACATGCTGGCAAAGAGATAAAATATTTCTTAGCAGTCAGACTTTTGGCCTCCTCTCCCTGTGCAAACCAGTAAAAGGAATGGTAAGGATCACTGTTATATTCTCTGTAAAGTTTTGATTAATCAAAAAATATTTATGAGGTTGGTCTCAAGCTGTAGCCAATCTGTTGTGCTTTGCATGTCTTTCTATATGGTTCTGTCAGAAAGAGGAGTACCTTAGGATGGGATAAGGACCTAGGACCCCATAGCCCACTGTTCAAGTCAGCCTGGGAAACTGCCCAGTATGTCGTTTTCGTCTCTGCTATTTTACGCTGGCAGCCTGGGATCAATCCTGGCTTAGGGAATGAGTAGTTTCTGGTAAATACCTGTGTGACTTCTACCATTTGCTGATTCTCCCCCACTCCATGAACAACTTCTAGCTTTCTTTTGTGAATCTTCCTTTCTCTGAGCTACACTTAAAGGTTCTAGTTTTTGTAAAAACTGCTTACCACCCCTTTGAAAATACCTTGTACACTCGCAGTTAAATCATAACTTTTTGGGGCTTGTTGGTTTCACCTGTAAGGTTACTGTTGGTAAAGTTCAAAAGCCAGAAATATGAGTCATCTGGCATGGCTAAAGTTGGGTAGCTAGGGATTTAAAAGGATTTTCTTAAAGAATGCTCAAGTCAATTAAAAGTGGATATCCAGGCTATAGGTATATTTAAAAGACCTTTATGTTTTTTTCTTCGTGGATCTTGTTTTTCTGAGAAAGGTTTTTTCCCCAGTCAACTGAATTGTTTTCCTCCATTTTGTCTTGCCACTCTTAATGAACTCATGAGAGACCCTAAGATAATTTCTGATGAATGGAGACTACTTGGGAAAAATGGAAAAGATATAATATATTCCATTTTTGGAGAAACCTCTGTTTTCCTCATGGAACCCCAGTAATTAGAGGCAGATAGATCCCTTTCAAAATCTGTTTTTGTCTTCCACCTGTATCTGCTTATTAAGTACTGTTACCTCTGTTTCTTGAAGGGCTCCACCCTCAGGCCAATTATCCAATTAGGAGATTGGCAAATGAAAAATCTTACAACTACTGGATCTTCTTCTGTCTGTGTAGTTATATATGTGATTTTTATATAAAAGCACTGTAATTAATTGGCCTAAAGAAAAATAAGCATTACATCAAATATTTTTTCAAGGAAAATACAAGCTGTAGTAACTTTTAGTTCATGTAGCTTTAATCTTTGAGAAATAAAAAGTCTTAAAGATTATTGGTAAAATTCAATGTCATTAAAATTTAAATAGGTGGTCTAAATCATGGAAGTCAGATACTAGGTTTGCTAAATGTTTTAAGGTTGTAAACTGCTTCTTTGGCCTTTGAGAACTGTTCAACTTGCCTGGTAAGGCCTGAGGACATACTGAATTAACCAAGCCCTTGAACAGGCTAGAAGGAATCAAACTTTATTGGTGCCTAGTACAGAATTAAAACAACTTATCAGATTTTACATTAAAGTTTAAAATTGCTAAGAGTTACCATTATAACATGTAATTGAGACCACCATTGAAAATAGATTTACATGCAAGGTGTGGGGGAACAGTAAAATGTGTTTTCAGGAAAAGATTATAAGAAGGCATGGAAATGCAAGTAAATTTTTTGCCTAGGGTTAAAGGATTGTTTTAAATTAGATAAGGTCGAGCTAAAGGTTTAAATAGTTGTGGAAGGTTTCTAAATTTAATATTGCAAAAGAAATTCTGTGTATGAACATTGACTAAATTCAAAGGATATTATATATCTTTTTCTGTAAACTGAGCAATGAAATAAAAGCACAACAAAGTTTTCTTAAGGTACTAATCTGTTCTTAAGAAAAATGTGTAAAGGGTTATAAAAGGTTTTTAAGAATCTTACCTCATGGTCAAACTGGCTTAGATTGGATAGAATTGTCTATAAGGTTTCATTAGAAAATTGGGATTAATAGTAAACTAATGTAAGGGTAAAATTTGGCTCTCCCTTTCCCGTGTTCAAGATTTTTATGTAATATTAATGAATAATGAAATATTTTCATTTGCCTTGTAAATAGACTGCCAAGGAAAAGAAAGAGAAGACAGGAGACAAATTGTTTGGAAAGCTAAGTCCTTCCTCTTGCTGAGTAAAGGTTTTCCCTATTTTAAAATTTTTGAGTCATCATTTTAACAAAATAACTACTGGGATTGTATTTCAAATTATCAAGTGTTTTAAACCTCTAACATTTAACAGGCTTCCCCAAATCAAATTTCAGCTTCAAGGTTGTCTTTCCTGACCCCTAGCTTTTGGATACTACAGAGGGTCCCTAGAGCATCCAGAAGAAGAGAGCTAAACAGAATAATTTAACATGGTTAGGTACATGGGATCTCCAAAATGATGTTTAATTTTCTTCAGGTTATATTTTAGTGAATAATGCTAACATATGTTCCAAAATTTTATGGGATTTCTAAAATCCTAATGTTTGAGTGTATGCTATCAATCACAATTAAGGTTGTTATATTAAGTTGTTGTAAACCACAGAGATAACCACATTTTGTCAATCACATTCTGACTGTAACTACCCTGGTCATTTTGTTATTCATAAACAATTGTCTTCTTTTGATCCTCTTCAAAAGATGGTTTATAATCAGCTATAAAACTTTGATAGGTGTTCTCAAATACAAGTTTCTGATAACTTTGGAGATTGTAACATTGGACTAAAGGGAAAACGTACAGGACTCATGAAAGAGCTGAAACATTCACGAATGTCAAGCAGAGCATGAGTTAACTGAATGGACAGAACTAATAGAAAACTGAAGTAATCTTTTTTTTTAAAACTTTCTGCTTGAAACATTGCTGATCCTTGTTTTGTTATTCAGAGTCAAGAAAACTTTTATTTTGAGCTATTTACAGTCTTTAATAATTGAGTAAGTTATACTTATGTGAACAAAATTTGGAGCATACTTCTTTCTCTTTGCCTGGTTCCTGTAGAATATGGAAACTATCTGTGAGTATTCTTAACTTATGGCAATATGGTTATTTGCATCAGTGCAATAGGAATTCATTTTCCTTGGCAACAGTACACAATTGGAGAAATTGGTTGTTTTACCAAGGCTTTGACTAGAGAGGTGTGCTTCCTTTTAAGGAATCAAGCTTGACTTGCAGAGCCAATAAAAGCCCCTTGGGAAAACTGGCCTCATACCTTGTCTACACAGTCCTCATACAGGGTTCCTAATCTGTGATGAGTAAAGAATGTCACTTTCGAATGGGCCCAGGAACTCTATTCTAGGAACCTCAAGAAGAGAGGAATTCACCCAATTCATAGGTATTTCAGGGTGCTAACCCATGGCTGGGCTGGGCTTTCCAAAGTCCTATCTGAGATTCCTTATGGAACAGAATTCCATCAAAAACAATTTTAAAAGTGTATGTAAAAATAATCATTCTTGCTGCACTTTATGCAAACTGTCAGGCCAAGTATAAGACTGAAGTCTATTTTGCAAACAACTCAGTCCTATCATGAATTGTTTTTAACAAAAATGAGGACTGGGGAGATAAAAATTATTATCAAAACGCATCACACATTTGTCAATAAATTCTAGTCTCATTAGTTGTTTTTAATTTTTTTTTTTTTTTGCCTACATTTTAGATTAACCCTCTTATTCCTGTGAACCAACCAGCAATTTCTGGCTACAACTCAGAAGACACAAAAGTCATGGGTAATGTAATAATCTGGATCAATATTTTAATTCTGAGCAGTTATCCTGCAAATCCCGACAGATGATAGGAGTAAATAGGGTGCCCATAACCCAGAGGTTCCTCTGGGAAAATAAGACCAAAGGAGCAAACCAAAGCCAAGCCCCATGCAACCAAATCTTAGCAGGCATAATTATAGCCACCAGTTATCTGGGCATGCTGGCAGCCTTGGGATTTTTCAGCTGCCCTTTCCCATCCCTCTTTGTTTGGTTTTAATATATGTCTTCTAATAACCCTGTTTGTCTCTTCTCACCTTCAGGCCATCAAACTCCAAGTGATCATGCAACCAGAGTCTCAAACAATGGCCCCTTTTAACAGAGACCCTTAAATAGGCTTTCAAGAGAGTTATGACTGCCATATTTCCAAAACAGCGCCCCCTAAGAGTAGGAAGCAGTTAAGATCAGTCTTCCTCCCTATTCTAACTGCAGTACCTCTTGTGTACCACTTTAGAGGGGAGAATGATAAAGGTAGGAGGCAAATGCCTAGGCAGATAAAGGAGGTTCCGCAGAGAACCTCTGACCCACTCAGGTTATTGAGCACAGGGGGGCTTGCCTAAGCATGGTCACAGAGAAAAATTCTGTCCCTTAACACATGCTCAGTAGGGAAATAAATCAATGTATAGTGGCTCAGACTAAGGGCCCACACGTGCACTGGAATGATGGAGCAGAGCCACCAAAAATTTGTGCTTTATGCAGGGGAGGAGCCTGACCTCTTCAGCTCATGTGTGGTGGCCTGGTATTCAATTTGTGAGGTGAAAACCTGTGTGCAGGACCCCTCTCTTTTCTGAGCACTTTCCTTTCACTTAATAAATTCTTCCCTCCTCAGCCTTCAATGTGTCCGCATGCTTAATTTTTCCTGGTCATGAGACAAGAACCTGGATTTAGCTGAACTAAGGAGCAAAAATTCCTGCATCATTGGCATTTCTCCTAATAAGGAATACATTTCTTCTTGACTTTTCTTTTTTCAGCATGCAGGAAAACTTTCTGAAATTTCTGAAGTATAGTTCTCTCTGGCTCAGCAAGCAAAATACTGTTTTATTTTCTGACAGCTCTAAGCCTTAATTCCCTCCATATAAAGTATATGAAATCAATCATTCAGGCTGGGCATGCTAGCTCATGCCTGGCACTTTGGGAGGCTGAGGCAGGCAGATCACCTGAGGTCAGGAGTTCAAGACCAGCCTGGCCAATGTGGCAAAACCCTGTCTCTACTAAAAATAAAAAAATTAGCCAGGCATGGTGGCATGTGCCTATTGTCACAGCTACTCGGGAGGTTGAGACAGGAGAATCACTTGAAACTTGGAGGCAGAGGTTGCAGTGAGCTGAGATCACACCACTGCACTCTAGCCTGGGTGTCAGAGTGAGACTCCATATACAAAAAAAAGGAATCAATAATTCAGAGTTGTCTCAATATAATAAAAATTGATGTAAAGCACTTAGCATACACTTGGGCACATAATATATAAAATAAGTAAAAGGATTAGGTTAAAGGAAGAACTGTCCTCAGCTTAGATACATTTTTAAGTTACCTTAATTTGCCTTTTTTTATTTTTTTGAGGCAAAGTCTTGCTCTTCTCCCCCATGCTGGAGTGCAATGGCATGATCTTGGCTCACTGCAACTTCCGCCTCCTGGGTTCAAGCAATTCTTCTGCCTCAGCCTCCCGAATAGTTGGGATCATAGGTGCCCACAACCTCGCCCAGCTAATTTTTGTATTTTTAGTAGAGACAGGGTTTCACCATGTTGGCCAGGCTGGTCATGAACTCCTAACCTCAGGTGTTCCATTTGCCTCTGCCTCCCAAAATACTGAGATTACAGGTGTGAGCCACCATGCCCAGGCAATTTGCGTTTTTATTGGTACAGAAAACTGTAAAATTCATTGCATCTTTCTGAATAAAAACTTCAGGTTTTGTGTGTCTCAAATACTTTGCTATAACATTTCTATGTCAGATAACAGAGACAAATAACAACTTTTATAAGGCAATAATTCTAAAAAAAAAATCTTCCTTTGAAAAATAAAAGCCTATTACAGATATAAGAATGGAGTAAAAATTTCCTCAATTCTTAAATTATTTCTACAAGATGATTGCTACAAGATTATTGCTGAAGTGTTACTGACAATGTAAGTTTCTTTCTCAAACTTCTTCACTGTGTTCTTTGGAGTAAAATTAATTTATCTCACATTTTCTGGCATTAGATAGGGCTTGCAATGTGGGAAAACAAAAACCTCTTTTTTTTTTTTTTTTTTTTTTTTCCTGAGAGAAGGTCTCTGTCTGTTGCTCAGATTGGAGTACTGTGGCCCAATCATAGCTCACTGCAGCCTCAATCTCTTGGACTCAAGCAATCCTTCCACCTCAGCCTCCCCAGTATCTGGAACCACAGGATTGTGCCACCATGCCTGGCTAATAGTTTTTTTTTTTTAATTTTCTGACTCAGAGTTTTCAATTCATTGAGAAATGTTTCTTCAATGTGTTTCCTTGTTAACCCATCCCTTTTCTTCTCTTGTTAGTAAAATCTTTTCAAATATCTCCTAAAATTCTATGTTGTCCACATTATTAGACATTTCTGATAAATGGATGATATCCTCATCTGTACATTTTCCTTAGATCATGACTTACAAGAAAATTTCCAAATTTAGGCATCAGAGTTTCTACTGCTGTCATGTAACAGCATTAGAATTGCTTTTTGAAGACTGTGACCTTTAAATAGAATGAGATCATTTATATGCATATCAATGAAGCCATTAATGATAAAAATTGGGTCAGACTTAACTGAATGACTATTCAAAAATTGAATTGCTGTAGGCTCTAACACATCCACGCGTGCACACACACACACACACACACACACTCACACAAATGTTCAAAATTTTAAAAACTGCTTTTTCATTTTTTCCCTTAAGGAGCAGCCACAGACTATTTAGGGAGATAACAGAGAATTTGTAAAGAATACTGACTGAGGGAGCTGCTCAGCTGTCGCTGCCAAATTGGCACAGATTCAAGGCACATTTCTATATGCCTTTCATTATTATTTCTGACCATCTGGATCCTTTGTTTTTAAATCCCTGTTAATACTAAAGAGAAGACACTAGTATTCATCCACACAGATTCAAAGTGAATGAAAATAAATGTCATCACTCTATCCTTAATTTCTTTTGGTGGTTTTGGGTTGTAGATTTTCTCATATTCAGAAAGTGTTCTTTGAGCACCCACTCTGCACCAGGCTCTGTTCTAGGTGTTTGGGTAAAGATGTTACTAGAACACACAAAATTCCTTCCATGAGGGAGCTTATCTTCTAATGAAGGGAATAAGAAACCAGCAACATTAATGTGCTAAATCTACAATGTCTAATGGTATTAAGTGCTATAGAAAAAAAAATGAAGAAAAAGATTTCTTGGGGGAATGTGCATTGCAGTTTTTTTTAAATCCAGTTATCAGGAAATGAGAAGCTATTCTTTGAGTAAAGATTTAAAGGTGATGAGGCACATATTTGCACATGTTTGAAGAAAGCACATTTCAGGCACAGAAGACAGCTAGTACAATGGCCCTGGGGTATAAGGATGCCCCTGTTCTAGAGAAATTTCCATTGGAGCTAGTGAGGAGGAGCAGGAAACTGGAGCAGGAGTGAGGGAGAACTAGAGTAGTAGAATACAAGGTCAAAGACTCAAGCTGTGGCGATATGTGGACTGGGCAGAGCATACAGGATATTAGATCATCAAAAGAGAGTTATAGCTTTAATGTGGAGTGAGTTTTTAGTAGGAAATTCCATGATCTGGCTCATATTCTAACAGAACCATGTGACCATTATAACACTTATTTGTATCAGACGAAAGATAGCCTATTGTCAGTTTTTATGTTTTTCTAACTAGCTCACCACTAATTAATAAGTGACCCCTAAAACACAAAAATGAATCATTCAACTATTATAGATAGAGTAACTGTTTGAAACCACAAAGAAATCACTTTATCTATCAACCAATGTTGACTGAGTACCTATATGTGTAAAATACTATCCGTTTACTGGGCAAAGAACTCTGACAAAATAAAGTAGATAATAATTTAAATTAATCAGAGTTTTTTTTACAGTTCCATTTCTATTTTGCATTCTAATTTATATCATTAACTAATTATATCAAACTCAAAACTTGATATGAAGGTCACTGAGCAAAAGTATATTGATTAAATATGCAGCATGGCTATCTTACTGAGATTTCAAAATACAATTTTTTATGTTAAAATTCACTTAGAAAAAATTATATTTTAAATATTGCATTTCTTATGCTTATCTTGCACTGCAATTGACTATTCATTATTTCAAATTTCAGAGAGTTCCTTGATAGTCCCCTAAAGCTGTCATATAGATAGTTCCTTTGAAGAGAAAGAGTACAAAGTGTGAAAACCTTGAATTTTAATTTTTAAATTAGTTTTGGCAAATGAAAACTATTTTAGCACTTCAGAGTCACATACTCCATTAACTCTACCTTTACCTAAGACTAGAATTATGAAGACTCAGTAGAAAGACAATTAGAAATATATTATTTTAGTAAAAAACAGGAAATGGCAGAAAGATAATGCTACTACATTCTACTAATTACAAAAAGCAAATAATGGATTGGAAAAAGTTTAAGCAAAATATTTTTACTATGATTTCAATATGTCTTTTAATCAAGGATCTATAGCTAACTGTTTTATACTTCAGCTGAAATCTGTTTTAATCTGGTGTGACACTGTCTTGTCACACCAAACATTTTTTGGTGTTGTCACTAGGACAGGAGTGAGTGTTACTGAAACACACACATAAATCCTCTAACATTTTCTCCTTGAAAAATAAAACGCAATAAAAATGTCTTGGACACCTTTGTATATATAATTTCAATTAATAAGATCAGTTTTTAATTATTCCTTACTTGTATGTTCACTTTTAAAGAAAATCTCCACAGGGGGGTTTTATAATGTGCATATGAGCAGGCAGATTCCATGCAAAACTTCTCTTTCCTGAAGTGCTATATGATCCAACTTTGCATCACTAAGTGTATGACACAGTCTTTTACCTTATAGGTCCTCATTATGTAACACTATCCAAATGTTACTATGTTTTAGGAACTGCACTAAATATGTTATATGTGTGCTATCATTTAATCGTCACAATACCTATGGACAAAGAATTTGAGGCTCAGAAAAGTTCCTTAAATTGCCCAACACCAAAAGCTTCTAGTTGACACCGAAGACATAAATATTTCTAATTTCAATGCACATTATGTTATAAAGTATAGTTTTCTAAACAGATTTTGCAATATTAACACATGGTACAAGGTAATTTCCCACTGGTTTATCAGTATTAGGTGCATTTACTGCTGTGTGAAATTGGTCTGCCATTTCAGAAAAAAAAAGATATACACAAATAAGATATAACAATTAAAAGTAATGGTATGATTATTCAGTTTCCCACTCTTGAAAATGCTGTGCTGACTGTAACTGTTTTTGCCCTCTTTGATGTTCAAAGTATAACCTATTACTTTGGGTCATATACCTGAAATGTGTTCAAATCTGCCCGCCCCCATCTCCATTCTGATGCCCATTGTCATGTAGTGTTCTTACTTGATTGGACTGCTTCCATAACTCATATCTAGTCTTCTCTTCTACCCAAGTCCATGCCCTACATTGCTACTGGAGGTATTTTTCTAAATGGAGAATTTAACTTGTTCACCTAAAAATATGATTTATAATTTCTTTCACCTATTATAAACTGAAAATTTGTAGACATTCTAAGCCTTTTTACCAAAATGTCTAGATTTATATTCCTTTAGTTCTCTGCAGTGCTCTTTTGCTTGAAAAAGCTATTTTTCTTTTTCTTTTTTTTTTTTTTTTTTTTTTGAGACAGAGTCTCACTCTGTTGCCCATGCTGGAGTGCAATGGCGTGATCTTGGTTCATTACAACCTCCACCTCCTGGGTTCAAGTGATTCTCCTGCCTCAGCCTCCCAAGTATCTGAGACTACAAGTGCTCACCCCCTCACCTGGCTAATTTTTGTATTTTTAGTAGAGTCAGTATTTTACCATGTTGGCCAGGCTGGCGGGTCGGTTTCAAACTCCTGACCCCCAAATGATTAGCTTGCATTGGTCTCCCAAAGTGCTGGGATTACGGGTGTGAGCCACCATACCTGACCAAAAAAGCCATTTCTAATGATGAAAAAGCACAAGTAAAAACAACAGATAAACCCTAAAAATAAAATTTAGATGTGACAGAGTAATGTTGGTTTTAACTTATACTTGGAAAAGTACAAAAAGATCACCTAAAAACCCCAGCATTAGTTTGTAACTTCTATATCAATTGTTTAATGTTATTAAAGAAATGAAAGAACAAACATTCTACAATGTGAATTTAAATACCACTTTTCAAAGTTGGCATTTATTATTAAACTACGGAGAGTTACTTGTTTATTTATTTCCCAAATGTATTTATGCTTGATTTCAAAACTGGTTTGTAAAGAAAGCAATTGGTCACAATTGGTATAATTGTATTTTATAATTGTAGGTAGATTTGATAAGAAGTGGAACATCACTGAAACTATATTGATGGTAATAGTGAAGAGAAGCAGAAATACTGGTTAACATACTACTTCTGTTCCTTGCTAACTAACTGTCCTAGCACCATGTGGTTGTAGGAAGTGAAGCAATACAACAGACAATAGCTCTGCTATCAGGACAGCACTCAGGATTGTGGCCAGGTTTGGGAGGGAAAGCAAATTACATGTCATGTTCCCCACTCCTACCACATGGTGGAAGGAAATTATTTTTGAGTGCAGAAGACATCAGAGTTACAGTTCCTCAATTTAAAATGAGAAAACGAGGTCCTGAGAAAATGAAGGAAACAGAATTTGTTGGTGGTATATCTCCAATATTCTCACTCTCATCTTTGGCATGTGCTCTAGAACTTTTCTATGAAATCACATTTGTCATTAAAGTATGACCACAGCCACTGTCTCTAAACATTAGTGGAACACCTGTTACGTGCAAGACACAGAGCTATTTATTATACATACACTTTAGAATCTAACCCTTTTAACAGTCCAATAAGGCTGATGCTATCTTCCTTTTATAGGTGAACAAACTAAAGATAGAAAACTTGTCCAAGGTCCGTTAAGATGAATTCAGTTCAGTCAGACTCCTCAGACCATATTTTCTCTGTTATACTTTCCTTATGCTTTCCATAATGGAAAGGGTTGAATTTGGTTCTAGAAGGATAATTATAGCTTACAGTCAAAAGGTTTTTATATCATTGTTAATAATTATATCAGTGTCATTATCCTTATTAAAGACATTTAAAATATTACTTTAGGCAGCAGCACTACAAAAGGTAGGTTTTGAATACCCGGTTCCTTATTAAGGGGTAAAAGCATATTGTCTGAATGTAAAGGGTATACATATTAAGAGAAACTACAGTACAGAGTACAAAGTGCAAAAATAAAGCAAGCCCCTGTGGAGTTATGAAAGCGTAACTCAGCCTCAGGCCAAGGAACATCTACTGACAGGAAACATGTACTGAGAAAATCCTACACTCAGAGAACACTGATAGACAAAGAGCATACATAGAACAGTAACATGTGCAGGCTCTCATTCTTCTCCCCTTGAATACCCTCAGTTTTGTCAATTCTTTCTATTCTGTGACTGCAATTGCTTGCCTGCTAAGCCACTGCACATGAAACAAAGACTGGGCAAGGAAAAGGAAGGAAGAAACTCATTCTGCTGACCCTCCAAAAAGCTAGAGCTTATTTTGACATGAGTTTTCAGACAGCCTCTAGTAAGGATGTAGGTTGTGCAGAAAGGTGTGTTTGTTGGGTGCTCAACAAAAGTCATTTAATAGCCAAGTCCTGAAAATGTAGACATTCTTGAATGATTACATTGGAGTAAATGAAAACAATCATTTACTCCAAGGGATTGCCTCTTAAGTGTCATAAAGCCTATTTAGTCCATATTTGGGGGAACAAGTTTTCCAGAAAAGTCAGAGATGAAATCAGGAAAAGGCCATTCTCTGAAACGGAGGCTAGAAAATCTCACCACAGTCAATGAGTTGCCATGTTACCAATGCCTCTTTATAGAATATTGTAAGATGTAGGATCTCTATCTAAGTCCACCAGTATCATTCTGATGTTATAATTGTACTTTATGTGATGGACATGAAATTACAGTGGCTGTTGTCATTAAAATCATCAAACAATTTAAGAATAAGAAGAAGCTAGTACATATCCAAGATTGCCCAAAGGAGACAATATTACAGTTTTAGACAACTCATGCATTTTAGTAAGAAATATTTCTACAGTGGCGAAGACAATTGATACAGCTACTCTATTGTGATTAAAAATATCCATTTAGAGCACCTGAAAATGTGTTGTAATTCTGTGCACCCAACTGAACTACTGATCTAAAACTTAATTTACAAAACAGATTTTCAGGAAGAGTGGTTGAAGCAAGAGATTGAATAATCTTCCCAGGAGGGCAAAATCAACAACTCTTTGCTTATGTTTCCCCCACAGATTCTATCACAGCACTGCAGACAAAACAAAACGAAACAAAACAAAACAAAGCCTTATCATTGCATTTTAAATGCAATTTAAAAATTTCCCATGGTAAATTAATAAATTAAGACTTTTACTAAATAAAATATAATAGCACAGCCTTATATATCTTAATGAAATTAGAAAAATAAATTTCAGAGTCTACAAAACTGAAGGCCACACTTGAGACCCTTTTTGTCTATTAAGGTACCAGCTCCTATTAAGGCACCAAATCCTTTGACTGATCAAAAAAAATTTGTCACATCCAACTCAGTTATAACCTATGGGTATTATAGGCAATCTTGTATACTATAGAAATCGTATTGGTACAGAAGTATAGTTCAGTGATATGGATGAGAAATTCATAGATCATATCAGAATAAAGAAAGAAAAGACAGACTTTAATAGAAAAGAAAATGTCTTACTTGGTTAAGAATGTCTTGTTTCTGTGCATGCAAGGAAAGAAAGAATACATGTGTTAATGTAAGATAATTTATACTCATTATCTCATATCTCTGATTATTTAGCTAAAAGCTCAAGTTTACAGGTTGATTTTAAAACATACCCTAGATCCATAGGTCTCAAAACGTGGTTCCGAAACAGCAGCATCAGCATAAGTTAGAAAACTGATAGAAATGCAAATTCTTGACCCCCACCTCAGAAACACTGAATCTAAAACTGCGTGGGGTGGGGGGGAGGCAGGCAGCAATCCATGTTTTAACAAGCCCCCCGGTTGATTATGAGGTACACTAAAATTTGAGAATCAATGACTAGATCAGTCTTTGTATATAATAAGCAAACTGTTCTGACATTAGATAAATATAATATGTAACACATACGGTGTGATTAAAATATTTTAGAGGATTAATAGAATTATAACCATGTATATAAAGGTATATTAGATTTTGAATATGTATTTCCCATTCCTAAGGTTTCCTTCTATTAGCATCACACCTAGCATCTCTCCATACTCTTAAAGATTAAAATATATTTCTATGTACATCTGCCACTTTCTTCCCATATCTCAGCTGTGAGTGGAACAATTTGGAATTGAACTTGAAGTCCAAGATCAAAAGAAAAAAAAATGCGTGGAATGCTAAACTGGCTTCCCCTCATACTACCAAATTCTACTGCTCTCAGGAGACTATTTATATGGCCTGACTATGTTTTACTGAGAATAATCTCACTGAGACTGGATCTCTGCTACAAACTAGCTGTAATAATGTTCTTAACATTATATTATTTACACAAGAGTAGGTGGAGGCTAATAAGACTCTCTCCCCTCGTCAGGCATGAGTCATTAATATGTATGTGTACTGGGAAGTGCCACACTCACTACAAAAGCAATGTCTTCCCATGCCTTCCCCTAACCTTTGTCCTTCCTATCTAAGAGGACGTTCCTCTCCCCTATGACTTGGTCAATGAAGTGAAGAGCACAGGGCTTTACCCTTAAACTGGGATTCTAGTCAATTAGGTTTTTGTTGTGGTTACTGTCACAGGCTAGCTGGTGAATCTTGGACACATCATTTCACTTTTCTTAAAATAGTTTCTTTATTTAAAAACTTTGTCATTTTATTAATCTGGGAATCTCAAGACCTTTGAATGGTTTTTATTCCTACAGAAACTTTAAGGCTATTGTTTAGATTTCTCTTATTCATTTCTTCAAGGAATGATTATCAAATGATCTTTAAAAGATAGGAATTAAAAGTAAATGATTCATTCACATATTATACTTCATATTTTTTCTCTGTTAAAATAGACTTCAACAGGTCATATCTTTTTTGGGTTAAATTTTTATCTCCAGCACTTTAAAACTTCAGTAATTCAAGTGAATTATAAGCAAAATAGTACATCTACGATTTAAACAGCTTTATGTTGTAGGAGGATAAGCAATTTAATTTTTGCAAATACATTTTATGTAAATACATTTTATGTAAAAAAAGCTATGTTCCTTTTAGAAAACAATGAATTAATTATTCATTCCAAATTCAGGTTGCATTACTCAATTGTCCATTTTTTCTTGTATAATTGAGCATCATTAACTAGTCATCAGTGCAAACAACTTTGGGGTCAACTCGACCAGCCAATGGAGAGTGATAACTTCACATGTGAATTGACATTAGGAATTCTGCCATATTGTAAGAGTAATTTTTTATAAATTGGATGAGGTCATGTATTGAAGAGAACTTTAAGGGCATAAAGATTTATTTCTCATCTCATTAGATATTCTTAATTATTTTCAATTGGCTGTTAAGAAGATACATACTAGTTTTTTAAATGGTTATATAAGCCTTAAAATTTTCTTCTGAAGGAAAAATTTTATGAAAATTAATTAAGATCAGAGAGTGGTTTTGCTCTTAATTTAGAATTGTTCTTGGATTGTAATGAGATCTAACTTTTTGTTTTTCAACTGTTCATTATTTTAATAACACGTTTCAACAATAGATCTGTATATTTATGAAACGTATTACGTTGTTGAAAAGGGTGATATGTGTGTCTAATAATGAATCTAATAACTACCTTAATAAATGTAGCATATGGTGACTGATAATTCTCATGAAATGTATAATTACAGTAAGACTAAGTCTTGGGAGTCCTATAAATAAAAAATAATTGAAGCAAAAAGGCTGCTTTGCAAACAAGATCACTTAACTGAGTTTGTAGCCAGCAGCTATCATTATGGAGAAAAACAGGTTTTATCTCTGTATATAGATCAGATAAGCATGTAAGTTTTCAAACATTGTTGTGAATATAAATATTAATGACAATTTTTGTGTCTTATAGCAATTCAGTGCTATAATTCATCTTTACTTTTCCCACTCTGCTTTCTTAGGCTTTGAGATTCTCAGTTTTGTAAGCTTAGCTGCTAAATTTTGTTTTCCTCCTCCTCTACGGCATCTAGAAAAATACAAGGGAAATGTAGGTCAAACATCTATTTTTTTTCTAATACAGAAAAATGGGAACGGCTTTAAATAGCCTTTATTTTCTCCATCATTTATAGGTACCAAATATTAATTTTATTTTTTAAGAAGAAAATAAATTCCAGGATAAAGAGTTTTACAAGTTACAGTGATGTACCAGAATGTAGAGAGAATAAGAAAATATGACATGAAAAATAGCTAACTATGAGAAATACTGATAGGAAATTTCAAAACAATTTGAATATCTTGAGGGTTATGATAACTAAAATTAAGTTCTAGAAATCCCAGGGAAGTACAATATTGAAAGATAACTAAGAAGTGTGTTCTTGCAAACATACAAAAACAAAACAATAATAGCAAAAAATAAGTAACATTTTAGTGAGCAAACAAATCTATCTAGTTAATACATCCCAACAAAAGGGTCTTTTGCAAAGAGAAGTTTGAAGCAACATAAATGTTGCCTTCTGAAGCTGCAAATGAACTAACAGTAATGATGATCGAACATTTAAAATGTAACATCTCTCAACTAATATTAAATAGATTATTTAACAAACAATTAGGAAGGAAAGGGCATTCATTCCAGCATGGTGTTCAAAAGCAATTGACAAGACATGCAAAGTTTTCGTAAGAAAATCTTAAAGAAATCTTAAGCTTACTTGTGAAAGGTAAAAGAGAAGATTAAAAAAATTCCTCCGTTTTTGTACAAGTTGGCTCCTTAAGGTGACAGACCAGGTATAAGCAACACAAAATCCTTCTTTGGTCAAGGAAATAACTGCCTGAAAGGGGTAACTCCCTACCTCTACACCAATATCCATTTTGGATTGAAATTTGTGGGTCATAGACTGAGAGCCAAGCGTACTCCTTCTCTATTTTATCCAATGCTGTTTCCTGACTTCTAGGAAACGAACCAACACTACACTTAAATGATTCATATTCTTTCAAGCATACAATATAGAAGAGTAATTTGAATGAAAAAATGTGCAACATTTAGTATATCTTCTAGAATAGCATTGCATTATGAACTTCATTTAGTTTATGTTATGACACATGGTAAATGGTTTATCGTGTGCATATATATGTATACACACACATACACATATACATACATCTGTATCATAGATATATAATGTATATGTGTACATATACATACACACACACACATACATTTTTCCAAGAATTTTTTATTAAGAAATACCCTTTTCCAAGCATATATATATGAAACTGATATAAAGAAAAAGAAGTTTTACCCCTTCAGGATTATACTTTGCAAGCACACCATTACCATGGAATTCTTCAAGAACATCCTTTAATTTCTTTGTAGAATCTACAAAAAACAGAAAACACAAAAATTGTTTATATGCACATACTGTGGTTGTATAGCCCAGTCCAGAAAAAGAGACCACTTAAAATGTAAATAAGCATCAGCAGAAACTAAATTTAAAAACCAACATATAAAATGTCTCTTGCCATTTTTGAAAGGCTATTTAATTGGAAAAGAAATTGCAAAGAAACAAAAAGATTACTGCGTTAAATAAAAACAATACTGCTGGATAAGAAAAATAAAATGGGTAGCTAAGCCTCAATGGTGAATCCATTTAGAGGGAAGCTATAGATTTTAGTATCTTGTAGATATTTTTAAGACTTTTCTCTGTATACATAGCACAACTAAACTAAAGCCTACTTTAGTAATTAAAGCTTTAGTAAGTAAGCTTTAATTTAGCTGTGTCACATATTTTACCTTATATATGCATTGAATAACATTTTAGTTTTGTTATGTATAAATTAAAGCTTACCCTATTCAATGAAGAAACAAAGCTTAGACATATTACCAAAAGAATTATAAATTATTTTCTTCAAAAGTACTATTATTTTTAAACCTTTCATCTCATTAGTTGGTGACAAGAAATTTTAAGTTAATAAAATAATGTCATAAAAGAATTATCATCAGTATTACAATTAAAGTACATTAATATGATATGGATATATTCATTTGGTCTACTAAAATATGCTCATTATACTTATTGAAATATAATTTTTGACTTAGAAATCTCAGAATTATAATGCATTTTTAAGTTAGAAGGAAATAATACCTAACAAATATGGGTAAGTCATCTAAACATTTAATCAAGTTTGAATAATAATGAAAAATCCTCAAAATTAAAATGTAGGAAATACGTGGATTTTCCAGTTTTCTTTTATGGAACAGAGCGTGGAAAATTATTGGCTACCATTTGAATATAATTCTTGTGGACCTTCCCTAAGAGTCAGTGATACTTGGACTACCACAAAATATTTCCCAGTTCCAGAAAACTAATTCACAAATTAGCTTTTGAAACATCCTGCTAGAAAACTCTCTCATATATGCCCATTGAATACATAATGCCTATATTTTTGAATTATACTTTTACTTGGAATGTACCATTTCCTTTCTTTATATTGTAAATTCTGTGGGTTTGTGTATGTGTGTGAAACAATAAATAGATAGATAGATAGATAGATAGATAGATAGATAGATAGATAGATAGACAGACAGACAGACAGACAGACAGATAGACAGATAGATAGATAGAATTTCGCTGTTGTTGCCCAGGCTGGAGTGCAATGGCACAGTCTTGGCTCACTGCAACCTCCATCTCCTGGGTTCAACCGATTCTCCTGCCTCAGCCTCCCAAGTAGCTGGGATTACAGGGGCCCACCACCATGCCTGGCTAATTTTTATAATTTTAGTAGAGACAGGGTTTCACCACGTTGTCCAGGCTGGTCTCGAACCCCTGACCTCAGGTGATCCACTCGCCTCAGCTACCCAAAGAACTGGGATTACAGGCATGAGCCACCATGCTCAGCCTGTGAAACAGTACTTTTAAGTGAGATAAAATTCGTGTCACATAAAATTGACTACATTAACAATTTCAAAGTGTACAATTCAGTAATTTTTAGCATATTCATGATGTTGTGCAATTATTACCACTAATTAATCCAATAATATTTTCATCACCCTGTAAAGAAACCTTATACCCATTAAACAGTCACTCCCTGTATTTTCTCCCCTCTAACCTCTGGCTATCATTAATCTATTTTCTGTGTCTATGGATTTGCCTATTCCGGATATTTCATGTAACTTGGATCATATATATGTTTCCTTTGTGTCTGGCTTGTTTCACTTAGCTTAGTGTTTTCAAGGTTTTTCCATGTCATAACATATATCAGTACTTCACTCCTTTTTATAGCTGAATAATATTCTATTATAATGAATATACTCCATTTAAAAAATCTATTTATCAGCTGATGTACATTCGACTTGTTTCCAGGTTTCGGCTGTTAAGAATGCTGCTATGAACATTCAAGTGTACAAGTTTTTGTATAAACATATATTTCAATTCTCTTGGCTACATACCTGACAGTAAAATTGCCAGATCATACAGTAACTCTATGTTTAATGTTTTGAGGAACTGCCAAATTGATTTTCACAACAACTATACCATTTTACATTCCCACCAGTAAGGTATAAGGGTTCCGGTCTCTCCATATCCTTGCCAACACTTGTTATTTTCTAACCATTTTTTCATTATAGCCATCCTAGTGGATGTGAAATGATTTGAGTCACATCTGATTAGTCATTCACTAATGACTAATAATGTTGAGCATCTTTTTATATGCATATTGGTCATTTGTATATTCTTTGGCAAAATGTCTATTCAAGTTCTTTGACCATTTTTTAATTGGACGGTTTGTCTTTTTGTTGTAGACATCCTCTGGGGAGTGTGTGTGTGTGTGCGTGTGTGTGTGCGTGTGCACACGTGCGTGCTCACGCATATTTGCTTGATGCCTATACAGCTTCCTATGTATTTCTTTTTTGGTATATAATTTGCTGGCATTTTCCATGTTGTGATCAGAGTTAATTTTTTATGTCATGTCCCTTGCTAGATTGGAGGTTGTTCTAGGGCAGAAAATGTGTGTTTTCATTTTTGCACATCTTTCAACTTTATCACAAAGTTGAAACAATAGAATTGCAATAAATATTGAGATTAAATTAATCAGAGCTATTCCTAAATGGCAATAAAGTACAATAATTGCTTCTATATATACTTTGTTAGAAACTTACACTGCAGAGAGAGACCAAACCGTATATTAAAAAGAGACATGAAGCTGACCCCTTATTCTCAAATCCTTCTTTGTGGATAAGAAGGCACTATTCTAAGTTAGCAGAACTGCTTTTACTTCTTTTTATCCATAATCGTAGATGCAACCCATACTGTGCAGACCCACAGAGACACACACACATACAGATGCATACATTCTGGAATATCACATCTCAAGAGACTATGTTTATTTTAACCATATCTTAGGCCAATGATAAAATGGAAGGTAGAGAAAACAATTTTGGTTTCTCCCACATAGGCCTGCCACACAACTTTAGAGACACTGATTAGATGGCCTTTTCGTTTCAGGTTTCTATGAGAGTAAAAAACACATTCAGTAATTATTTGTAAATGACTCAGAGAAGGGGAAAGCTCATAAAATTATTCCTACAATATTTTACTAGTGTACTGGTCATAGTTTATACTGAATATTCTTAGTAGAGAAATCATGAGCTAAATTAACAGCCAAAAACTTCTAGATATATGACTGCCCTTTCCGTGAACTAGGGCTCAATAATGACTTGGTCTGAGACAACTTAAGGTGCTCTAGTTGATATTCAGATGAATCACTATCAATTCAACTCACTGCCTCTCCAATTCTCAAGTTCCAGTTCTAATATCTTAATATCTGAAGTTTAACTATGACCTGATCTCCACTTCACAATCTAGTTTGGAAACTGGAGCATTATCTTGTTCTTATATTCCTGTCTCAATAACATTTCTTGGGCCCAGTTTCTCTAAGGCTGAGGCCCTGACTTGACCGGTCAATCTTCTAAAGATGAGGATTTGCGTATGGAACACCAGAGAGTTCAGGATATCCATAACCTTTCAACAGCATTGTTTTTACATGAATTATCTACATGTCTTCTTGGACACCCAAATTGCACTAGGTTGTGAAAATCCTACTGCTATGTTTTACCTTCTTTTGGGGGGAACACACATTTATCTTATTTGTAACTTAACTGCTTGTCCAAATTTCTTCCTATGGCCTATCACCATAAACATTCCTATCTTTTTTTATTGTGCCAACTCTGAGTTACATTCTGTCCAAAACTACATTGGGGCAGTGGAGAGGGGAAAGGATCTATAACTAGGCCTGACCTGCCTTCTAGGACAAAATAAACAGAGGAAGTTATACCTGGATGAACAGATAGTAGGACGTGGCCTCAGTCATAATTCAGCTAATAATAGAGCTTCAGGAAAGAGCACAGTGACAGATACTAGGCTGAGCAATGCTGAGAAATCCAGGCAAGCAGCCAGCCAGGCAGGCAGCTGTGAGCTTGGAGATCAGTTTAGTAAATACATGTCTGTAATGGGAGAAAGAACCTGGAAGATTGGCCAGTGAAGTGCTAGGCAGCCCAGTGCTGAGCAGCCAGGTTGAAAACAGCAGGTTTAGTTCTTGGGATAAGGGAGCTGGACAGATGGGCAGCACAAAAGATTGGGTCTCCTGGAAAGCAAAGGAGGGGTATGACTTGGGGAAATTCTGAAACATGGGGCTAATTTCAGAGGTTCCTATGCTTGGCTTGACTAGCAGGGCAGGATACTTGGAAAACAACAGTGAATACAAATTACTGCCCTTTGACTAACATATCCATTTTCCCAGCAAGTAATTTAATACTATACCAATAACTACAGCTGAGACAATGGGCTGTATTTTTCATCACTGTCAGAATCACCTTAGAGCTGAAAATGGTACTGAGCATGAAAGTGGGAGGTGTTTTATTAAGCAAACATTCTTGGAATGCGCTGGGAAAGAACAAAGAAAATGTTTATGGAGAGATGAGTTGACTTTCTCCTATACTTTACCTTTCTATCACCTGCTCTGGTACTTGAGTAATTCCAGGGGCCCCCCAAAATGCACACACCCTGTGAATCTTCTCATTTTGGCTGAGTCATGTAATAAACAATGCCATGAGAGTTAAATGAGCTACATTTTAGGGATCAACATTAAATTTTTATTTACTTTACAATGTTCAGAATTTTTACACGATTTTCAAGAAAAATTAAAGCCCCTTTACATTAGTCTGAATTGAAAATAAATAAATGACTAACAGCATTTGGTAATGTTTAGAAAATGCAAATGGATCCTAAAAAGTACTACATGAAAAATGAAACACTTTTAGTTCCTCTCACATCTCTTTAGGCGTCTGTTACATCTTGAGTGAGCCTCCTTTGTGATTTTCCTGCCTCTTTGTCTCTTTATTCCAAAAAATTCAACACATACTTGTCAGATTAATCTCAAAGGCCCCATGAAGTAATGGAGAGATTTAAAGCCAGCTAGATTTAGATTTGAATCTTGGCTCCGGAATTCTTGGCTGAATGTCCCTGGGCATATTTTTAACCTCTCTATGGTTCAGTTTTCTAATATTTAAAATTAGAATAATGATAGGGATCTGGCAATACTGTGTCTAGCAAAGTGTCTGGTGCCCAATAAATCCTTCTTCCTTTGTTTCATCCTAAATGTGACTTTAAACAAATCATCACCCTTCAACAGTTTCCTGTTGCCTTTGGATTGAAGCACAAACTCCTCCTCTTGGCACCATAGGTGTGTCAAAATATGATCCAAATCTGTCTTCCAACAGTTATTTTCTGTATCTTCCATATTTACTATTCAATATCCATTCATCCAATTCTGAAGGCATCCCATCATCCCATGATTTTAGAGCTCTTCTTTTGCTGATTATTTTTTTTTTTCCTCAGGAATCCCTCCAATGTCAAGTGAAGTTCAACATAATGTATGGCATGGTTTATCTGTCAACTTATCCACAAAATCTCTCAGGACCTCCTCAAACACAGTAGGTCGTAACTCATCCTCCATGGAAAACCCCATAATAACTCTCTTAGAATCTACATCTGATTTGTGCATTGGGCACTAGTAACACTATTAATTATAGCTTGAGTGCATGAGCATTTTAGAGTTTGCAAAGTGTTCTATTATCTCATTTAAAATTCACAATAATGTTAACAAATATTCACTCCACTTAACACATGAAAAAATCAAAGTTAAGGAAATTATTACCTGCTTAGGATCACACAGCTAAAAAGTTTGACATAATGATTCAAGCTATTGTATATGACCCAAACCCATTCTCGTCACTTTGGAAAAAGAACAAATACAAGTTTATAATTTGGCTTAGAAACCTCGTTATTACAACAGCTAAAATCACACAGCCAAAAGAATGTACAGTAGTGATTCAAACTCCTGTACAGTAAATGTATTTTAAAAGTCAAGGCCAATAATTTTGCCACCTAAATAGTAGTCATAGCTGCTGTGAGAAGACTATCATATATTCTACTGTTAAAGCCAAGACCCAACTTACAAAATGCATTTGTCATTTTTGTAAATAATGTGTTTTTAGTGGACTGACTGTAAGTTCATTATCTGGTGTTTTTGTTTTTAACCAAAATAGTGCCATGTTTCCCACGTTCAGTAAAGATATTGGTTTTCCAGGCCAATATGATAGTTTTTACAAAGTGAGAGAGGCTCAATGGGACCATGGAAAAGTCATCTTTCGGGTCTCTCAATTCAGTGCTTTCAAAAGTTTCCTTTAAAATCTAAGCCTCCCCACATAGCTTTTTCCTCTTATCACAAAAGATATTCATGGTCTAGAAGACCTTTCCTGTGCTCAGCAAAAAAGCATTTTTTCAGGAACTATATTAACCCTGTAGTAGAGAGGGCTCTGCAACTTCAACTGTTTAAAGAGAAGATTTTTCTAATTTAAATACTTAGCTAGCATTAATGTGCAGACACATTAAAGCTAAGTATTTAAATTAGAAAAATCTTTATCAATTATGTCAATGTTAAATTTAAAGTTATAATTGATCTATATAATTCAATTGTATAATTGTATAGTTAAATTGTATTAATTGTTGTGCAGACAACATAGTAGCATTCAGTCCAATGTTATATTTCATAAAGTTTCCCTTAGCTATATAGTACTTAAAAGTAGTGAAATAGTGCTTTATCTTCATCTAACCCAGTAATACTCAAACCTGGATCCATATCAGGATCATCCGGGGAGCTTTTAATATACACTGATGTTTGCGCTCAAAACACAGTGAGGCAGATTTAATTAGCCTACATCTCCATGACTGGCTAGTCATGAGGACCTTTAAAAAAGCCTCTCAGTTGAGTCTTATATGCAGCTGAGATGGAATTAATCACTGCTCTGATCCTTAAATACATGCATAAAGAAAGTGAGAGTTAATCAGCAATTTTTATCCTGCTAAATTTTCCTATGTATGAATATATATTTTGTCTGATTGCTACACGGGGAACTTCTTTTAGGGAAGAAAAAAAAAACCTCATGAGAACATTTTATTTAAAGATTTGTTTACTCTCACCTTAGGTCACAATAGCAAAAATAGCATTTTGGAATCCAGCAGAGAGATCCAGAAAATAATATTGTCATTAAATGAAATTCCCCAAATGATATGAAAGAAGTTCTACTTAGAGCCAGCAGCAGAAAATAAATACCTACAGGACTATAGAATAAGAGATTTAGAGAACTAGTCACTACTAAACAGAAGTTTTTATCTACTTGTGTGAGAATTTTCATAAAAGTACAAAGATTGAAAAAGAAATATGGAACTATTGTTAAAAATAATAACAGCCATATTGTAGCAGTTTATATGCTATTTGAAATCTATACACTTGGATTTTTTAAAATCCTAAAAATAATATTCTGATGATACTGCTACACTGGGAAAAGCTGTACAAAAACCAAACCCTCTGTTCAGGTCTTTGCTCCAGGCTCACCACAGGATTCTGGGAAAATCCTTTAAGCTGCTCTGAGTGCAAGTCACTCTCTACCTGTTCCTGCTAAGCTCTTGGGATCATTGTTAGCTTAAAAAGATAATGGGCATAATATCTTTGAGCAAACTGTTATACATATAGCAATAAGTATTTCTACTTACCAAAAACAAAAACTAGTTAATTCCAAAATGACTACAGATTTGAGAATATGAAGACAATTTCCTTTCTCCTTTTCATATTTACTATCATTGTTAATCCTCTTAAACATCAGTTTTTATTAACTCTTCCTTGTATTTGCTGGTAATTTTTACTCCTTCATCTATCTACATCTAATGTTTTGATGTATGAATCTAATCCAATGCCTTGCACAAAATGTTTGTAAGAGTGATTTTTTTTGATAGACAAATATCTGCTAATTTAGCCAGCAACCCTATCCAGACACTAGGAACCTGTGAAATAATTTCCACCTTTATACATATTTTATTGTGTAGAAAATACATTAAGAAAAAGAGTATACTTGCCTTCGAGCCACTCATCTATACTATAACTAAAAACTTCTATTGAAAACATAATTGCTAATTAAGAGATATTATTAGGGACAGAATTGACTGGTGAGGACCAATAGTGTGCTGGTAAATGTTTAACAACTGTTCAGGATGTGAAGGGTGCTTACTGTAGTGTTTGCCAATTGCTGTCTTGTAAATATTTCCACCATGACAATTTCAAGCCTCCCACATGACATCATTAATGTGGAGTTGGGAAAGAATGCTAACATTCAGCTCTGATAAGCAATAATTAATGAATCAATCTATATGTGATTTTTTTGTGCTTTAGAAACAGTAAATAGGTCTTTAAAGACAAATCTGGAGATAAAGAACAGAAATAAAAGCCTGCAGCTATGACTTCTTAATCATTCTTTCAAATATACTCAAGCCACCTATTGAGTTTAGAACAAGTACTGTTCTAACTATTGGAATATATCATTGAACAAAACAGAAAATATGCCTAATCTTATAGTTTGTATTCTAGTGCAAGAAGATAGATTACAAACATAATACATTACTAACACATTCTTATATCAATGCAGTATAGAGATGTGATTGCATGAAAGTGTTAGTGGTGGAGTAGGAAAGGTGAATTATTTTGAAAGTAGAGCCAAAAGAATTTCCTTATTGATTGGATATGGGTTGTGAAAGTAATGTGTCAAGAGTCCCAAAGCTGTAGATTTGAGCAATTGGAGAGATAAACTTGCCAATAACTAAAATGAGGAACACTGCAGATGAAGCATGTTTGGAATGGGGAGTCTTCAATTTTAGTTTTAGGCATTTTATATTTGATAAATCTATTAGATGTCCAAGTGTAGCCATTAGGAAAGCAATTATTTATGAGTGTGGAACCCAACAGAGAAGCCTGGGCTGAAGAATGAAATTTGAGTATAATTTCTATATAAACAGTATTTAACTGAATGACATCACATGTATAGTGATTGTAGATAGATAAGATAGCAAGGACTGAGCTTTGGAGCACTCTGCAGTTCAAGTACCTGGAAAAGAGAAGCAATCTGCTAGGAAACTAAGAATGAATGCCTAGTGAAATAGCAAGAATACCAGGAAAAATAATGTATCCTAAAAGCAAAGTGTCATGTAATATCAAGTTAAATAAGGAGCAGATTTAGCAAGACTTTTGAGTTTAGCCAGAAGGAAATCATTTGTGTCCCTTTCAAGGGCTGTTTCAATTCAGTAGCTGGGGAAAAAAAAAAACCCAGAGTGAGTTTAAGAGAAAATATGATGAGAGGAATGGGAGGCAGCAAATATAGGCAACTCATTCAAAAACATTTTTTTGCCATAGAAGGAAAGAATTTGGGCAGTAGCTAGACTGCAAGAAGTGAAGGCAAGATATTTTTTTTAAAAAAAAAGAGAAAAAAATAGCATGCCAATAGAAGTTATTCAGTCAAGAGTGAAAAAAATAAAAAATTAAAAAAAATTTTTAAACACCCACTAGAAAGTTGTCCTTTAGTGGGTAAGAGAGAATGCAATCTTCTTCACAGCAGAAGGTCTGGCTTAGAGTGGAGGCATGGACAGTTTACCTAAGTAGGAAGGCAGATTGACAAATGCTGCTTAACTAACATTCACTATTTGTGGTGACATCATTGCTATTGGTAAGTGGATATAATAATAATGTTTTCTTTGTCCTTAGGCTGGGATTAGTAGCTGGTGCATAGTATATATTCATTGACAGTCAGCCCTTATCATCATCATCTGTGCCATCAGGCTTAAGCTAAGCTCTGGGGATTTCATTTTTCTATAACCTTAATTTCAGATTATTCACAATTTTCTTAATTTTCTTTTACATTTTCACTAGATGCTTTTAACTTCCTCTCTTTAACCAACAACTTGAATACAATATAATATGTCTTAAAGTTATATGTAAAATATAAATTGTATATTTTTTTGTGTTGGAAAATTCACTTTTGCGGGCAATAGAATTAAATGCAGACATTTTATGTGTTTAAATCAAAATGTTTAAGGAAATGCAAGTATGAGTTACATTTTTGAATGTGTACATTAAAAATATTTAAACCCACGCTAGTTCAGAAGATGACAATTTCATTTTATTTATTTTTTTAAGTTCTTATGTGGGTTGCAAAACACTTACAGAAACCAAACATTCTGGCAACAATTCTGTATTCTCTAGTCACAACACTAATAACATCCTGTTTTAAGACAATACAAAATCACTAAAGTTTCCAATTAGTTTCTGAACATAAAAAGTTTCAGCTCTCTGTACACTTACCAACAAACACAATATTAGGCAATGTGGAGAAACCAAAGTCTATTTATCCTGTGAGCATATACATTTTAAGGAATATTATTTGCTCACATACATATTTTAAAGAACATAAAACTCCAAAATATTGTCCCCAAATCTTACATTGAGAACAAAACTCAGGAATGTGTCATATTTACCTTGTGGCTTTATGCATCCACTCATCTTTATGGTATGTCAGGAGGCATGAAGCTTTAATGTGAGAAGGAGGCTATAACTAACTGGACACATAATTAAATGTAGTTGAAGAATTTGCTTCCAGATCTTGGCTCTTAGATGATCTACAGGATAGTCTTCTCACAAAGTAGACCTTCATTTTCTCTTTCTAATACTTCAAAGAAACAATACTTAAGGACTCTTCCAGCTACAGCATTCTCTGATTCTTTGATGGTGCATATCTCCAGATACTTACTAGAACTTGCAGCCCCACATCTCCTAAACATTCCCTTCCTAATATTCCTCTCTAATTTTCACTCCTCTCAATCCCTACCACACTTTTAAACAGCAAGTTTACATTGAGGAACTTGCCAATTTCTAATCCCACCACCAGGTAAACTGAAAAATACGAGGAAGGCGAAGAAAATATTTCAGTTCAGAAAGAGATAATTTTCTAGCACGTCAAATTCCCCAATGGTATCAGTACCTCCACTGGTGTTATATTTCAGGAATATCTTCAGAATTATAGTCATTACTCTAAAAATAATCATTTGATCAAGCTCTCTAAAAGTTTATGTTGACTGTATTAAGCTGTGAACATTGCCTACAATGTGACAATCAATCTTTATATTTTTTTAAAAATTTAGGGGAGGAGAACTGACTGGAGTCAAAATACTGCAGGTATGCATATTGTTTCTTAGTTCTGAAAATCCCTGTGAAATAGTATTTAGAAGGGAAATCTATAATCTTGATTTGTACAAAATGGCACCTTTCACAATCTATGTTCTTACATTGGAACATTTGTTATAATAAACTTTGTCATAATTTGCTATCAAATTAAAAAATACCTGTTCAAATACTAGCTAAATGTGTAGGGTATTTTAAGCGAGATGATTTATGATGTATCTTAGCTGTATTTCAGACATTCATCTGGTAAAAACAAAGCTACCCCTACATTGTTTAAACATTTTTAAAGATAAAGAAAGAAGAAAGGAAGAAAGAAAGAAAGAAAGAAAGAAAGAAAGAAAGAAAGAAAGAAAGAAAGAAAGAAAGAAAGAAAAAAGAAAGAAAGATTTTGTAAAGGAGTTTAGTTACAAAGCCAGTTTGAGATGGTTTTAGAGATTTATAGTCCATGCAACATTGCACTATCTGAAAATCAAAGATGAGCGGTTCCAATGTGTAAGGCTGCAGCAGTCTTCAAAGTGAATTGCAGAATTCCTTTGACCGATGTGCTTATATTACAAAGAACATTCTCAGTCATGTTGATATTGGGATTTTTGTTTTTTTAACAAGCACCATCTCATAAATTCATTTAGTAATGAAAAAAAAAACTGTCAAGAACATCAAACATAAAATCTGCCAAAGGAAAGTGAACACTGTTTATTTGTTTCCTAGGGCTGCTATAAAAAGTTACTACAAACCTGGTGATTTAAAACTGCAGAAATTTACTTTTTCATAATTCTGGAGGCCAGAGGTCTGAAATCAAGGTGTCAGCAGAGTTGTTTTTTTCTGCAGGCTCTCATGGAGAATTTGTTTCACGCCTCTCCTCTAGTTTCTGGTGGCTGCTGGAAATCCTTGGCAACCTTTGGCTTGCAAACTCATCCCTCCAAACTCTGCCCTGTCGTCACATGATCTTCTCCCTTTCTGTCTTTTACTTTAGGCTTAGAGACTATCAGAAATCCAGGATAATCTCATCGTGATATATTTAATTTGATTATACTTACAAATCACATTAAATGTAAATACAAAAGTAATTTACATTACTTTTCCCAAATATAAAGCTACCTTAACAGTATCCGGGGGTTAAGATTTGAACATATCTCTTTTAAACGGGAAACTAATTGAACTCAGTAGGCAAAACTTTAAAGGTGATGTTCAATCAAATCTTCTGTGATGCATAGCCCTAAAATCCTAACGGAATTTTGTAAAATTGTTATGTGGTATGTTCATTTAGGGCCTCTGAGAAGCCTTAAGTTGCAACAAGCTGGTAGAAACACCTGTGAAGGATAAAGAGGAGTAGGAGTAGGCAAGGAGCACCTTCAGACTGTGACGCTGGTCTAACAGTAGCGAGAGGGGACAAGAAGTTCAAGGATCCAGTTGCAAGGCTTCATACTGTGGTATAGCTCTGAGAATGTCTCCACTAGACCAGTGAGGGGTTCTCTAGCAAACATCATCCATTGTTGGGATTCTCTGTTATAAAGAAATGTCCTGGATTTACCATCACAACTGCCTTTGGTCATTGCCTGGGAGCAGTCCAGGGAGAGCATGCCTCCCTGTCAGAACTGTAGCAAATCTAAAGTGTCATGCCTAAATGAAGAATAGATAGTCAAAGCTCATGAGAGAAGTTGTCTGTAATCATTCATCAAAATTCCAAGAAAAATTGAAGAAGGAATATTTTGCAAATACAGTTCCTTTGATATCTCTAGGGAATTCTAGAACATCCCAGGACTTCATTCTAGGATTGGTGATTATGAGACAATATCCAAGAGGTCTTTATGTCTCCTAGCACCACTGTTATGATTAGAGCCAAGAGGTATTGGCAACCTTGAAGGCATGTTGTGGCAGGCCAGTTTTCACTAACAGCTGAACAGACAGGCCTCCATGACAACTGTTTCAGCACTGACTGAGTCGTTAATTTAAATATTACAAGCAGATAGAGCCAGTGCTCTTATACAAAGGATGGAATGTAACAAAAGCCCACCAAGAGTTTTACCTAGACCATTCCTGGGCCTTGAAGCATAACAAGATAATGAAGGAATTCTTCACAGGATCTGTTTAGAATTAAACAGGTTTTATTGGGGTATCTGAATGAACTCCTCACACCTCCACTAACAAGTTTTATTGGGGTCTAAATGAACTCCCCAAATCTCCTTGATTTAGCATGAGCAAAATAAGGGTAGTCGCCCCTGGCATCTGGACCCATCTGGGTAAAGTAAATTTACTGAGGCTCCAGAGGAAGGTCTTCAGGACTCTCAGACCTTAGTTATAGATTAGAAGTTAATCACGTATGTCTTTAGATAAATACAAACTTACATGTAGACCTATAGCTAAGAAGGTATATAAGCTCTGGGAAACTCTAATTTTGAGTTGGTCTGGTGATATTTTCCCGGCATTCTCCCTGTACCTGGTAACAGAAATAAACTCTTCTTTCTCAGTTCGTCTGCATCTCGTTCTTGGGCGGCAAGAATAAGCAGCCTGACCTTCACTTTGGTCTGGGAACAATATTACCCAATGTTGGTGATGCAGTATCTAAAGGGGGTGCTTATATAGATGACTTTGCTTTGATGAAGGATTAATTAAATGGTCTTGATAGCAATGAGGACAAAGCTCTGATTTTTTTGTCTTGCCCAAATTCTTTTCTATGGGGTCTAGGGAATCATGCCCTACACACCATAAATTCTCATCATCAGATGGGTTTTATTTAACCCTGTATATTGTGACTTACTTTCCAATCTGACTCTGGCATAACAAGGGAAAAAATCAAAATATATTTTCCCCAAAATATATTTCCTTGCCATACCTTGAAATTGCCCTGCAAAGTCTCTTGTGGGAAAAATCCACATTCCATAGAGAATCCCCTTCCCCCTTTGTTTTCCTTCCTTTCTTTCCAGATCCAGGAGATAATCAACTCAGTGCCAGGCACCTGTTTAGGTCTGATAAGAAACATTTTACAACCTACTGTCTCCCTGAAGTCTGATATCTGAGAGATTTCTCTGCACAGTAATACTTGATCTCCACAATTCTTTATCTTAACCTGAACATTCCTTTCCATTGATCCCAGTTCTCCAGGTAAACTCAACCAATTGTCAACCAGAAAATGTTTAAATTTACGTAGAGCCTAGAAGCCCCCAGCTTTGAGCTGTCCCGCCTTTCTGAACCAAACCAATGTATTTCTTAAATGTATTTGATTGATGTCTCATGCCTCCCTAAAAATATATAAAACCAAGCTGTACCCCAACCACCTTAGGCACATGTTCTCAGAACCTCCTGAGGGCTGTGTCAAGAGCCATGGTCATTCACATTTGGCTCAGAATAAATCTCTTAAAACATTTTACAGAGTTTGACTCTTTTCATCGACAGCAAGTAGGTACTCAAATTGGTTAACTGGGTTATGAAAAGAATCTCATGCCTAACAATAAATAAAGTATGAAAAAAGAAATGGTTCTATAGTTTGTCGCTAAACTTCCAAAATTTTTTTGAAGAGAACTACACAAAGCAGATATGTTAATCTGGTGTGGAGGACTGTCTTACCACATTGGATAGTAAAAATGTTGAAGAATTTTTATGAAATACAATTACAGAAAAGAATTACTAAACTTAATTCTTGTGAATTAGAAGAGAGAGCATGCATATTTGATGAAAATCTTTAAAGTTTAGATCATATAGATAAAATAATATAGCAATTGGATATGATTATGACATGAATGCTTCACACACTCTTCCTATCGCCTGTTACACTGACACCAGGAAAGTGAATGGAAGGAGATATGGAATGTGAATTTTAATCCTCCCATTGTTGCTGTCTATGGCATCAGCTGATAGTCGATAATGGACAGCTATTCATTTCCAGAGTCAAAACAACCAGGAGGAAATCATCCATTGTCTCCTTGTATTTGGACATGGCCAGAACTCAGGAATTTACTTTCTGCCTTTCTCACCCCTCACCAGCTCCCTCCTGCTCATCCTTCCCCTTCAGCAAGCAGCAGCACTGACTACATCTTCCAGCATTCTCTTTTCACCACTGTACCTCAATTGGGATACCTTCAATGCTTTAATTTTCGAAAGAAACAAAACATGACTTGTCTCCTATGTTGCTTTGTTAAGAGTTAATTCTATTCCTTGTGTTTTTAACATATTATTTATTCTTCAAGCTTCTGCTTAGGAGAAAAATGTAATTTGTCTCTAATACTTTACAAGACAGCATCATTGTACATTGCATGGATATGTACTAATAAGCACATAAAGTGCTAAATAATTAGGTGTTAAATGATTAAATAATTGATACTTTAGTGCTTTATATTATGAAAAAGTCTTTGTTGAGTTTTATATACATGTTTCAGTATTTATTATTACTTGGGAAAATTTGGTTGGGTGTTTTCATAGGTTGAGAATGCATTCTTATTTTCCCTACTAAAAATAACAGCACACAGGCCCCTACTATTAAAAAAATCAATGTTTAACATGTTTACAATAATGTATTTGATTCAGATAATGAAAGATATATGCATTACACTTATTATGTAGAACTAGAAGGTATAGAGTCAGTGAATTTAAAGTAAATGAAGAATGACAGAAAGGTAATGAAGAGACCACAAGAGTGAGAAAAGCAAAATATAGCATTGGAAGTTAACCAAGCAGATGGGACAGTCCAACTAAACTGGAACAGTGTAGTCCCCTTTGTTAGCTGCTCTAAATAAGGGGTTCTATCTTCACATATATAGTAATATAATCAACAATGAGGGGCACAAAAACACATGATCAAAACCCTCTACCTTAGAAAAATTTCCAGAAAGAAGAATGGGATGGCTTTTGCTGTGGGCAAAAGCTGATATCACCAGGACATGTAGATGGGTCATAAATAAAAATATATATGTATACTTGGCCTGCATTTTGTGGGAAATTCTTTTACATTGCATCCTGTATTGTTAGTGCTAAACAGTTACATTTTCATGAACCCACGTTGCCTTTTAAGTGTTTTGTAGTCTCTCTGCAAAGGGGGAAAGAAAGCTCCTACACAATAAGCTCATTTTCTTGAGGGTGGGGCTTTTGCAAATGGACTTAAATTACTAGAATTTGTGACAGCCAGCTGCCTTGGGTTTTTGTTTGATTGTTTGTTTGGTTTTGCCCTGACACTCCATTAGTGTTATTTATTCTCACTCATAGGCTTGGGAAGAGTGGAAGGACAAGTTAAAAATCTGTCTGAATGACTGGGCAGAAAAGATTTTCAAGCCATAGAGAAATGTCTTAGGCATTGTTGTTTCTCTAATAGGAAGAGCCTGAGAAAACACTTGGAAAGTATCTCTTCCAAAGTTACAGTTGATTTGGAGAAAAGCCATCTAAATAAAGAGTATTTCAAGAAATTACATAAACTTTGATTGTTACCTTGCAAGGCACATTGTCCAAGCACTACAGAAGTATAAAGAAGATTCTAACTTGATTGGATATTTGTTCCACTTGAAATCTGAAGTTACAGAAAAGCCAAAAAGAGGCTGTATGAAATAGAAAATGTCAAAAATCTTAGGTGTCCTCTTATTCACATATTATTATCACTATTATTTTGCTGTAGCATACTGACGATTTTACTTGAATGTTGCTATGAATGAGGTTATCTGATTGATGACTTAAACCACTGGTGCTTTGAAAATGTTATTTAAAACTTAGATCATAATTGAATATCAATTATGCTTTTTTCAGCCTTAGAATATATATAGTCATATGCAACAGTCTTCTCCAAATTATTAGATTTTCTCAGGAAATCCAAGTTAATAAAGACAGATGGTGAACTAAGTGAAATTGGCAGCAAATTTATCTCAATTTGTGAAATTTTTAAAAAACAATTTGTTATTGTTTTAGAATTCTCTAATTTCTTTCCTCCCTGTCTTAAATCTTCTTTCCATCACAGATTTCTTTGCATGCCTTGGCTGTATTGTCCAGATTGACATCATATTAAGTGGCATGTGTTGCTTTGCTGTTAAGCTGAAGTGGCTTTTATGTTTAAAGGCAAGATCATTGCATGTTTTATGATTGTATAATTAACAATGCCCATTTCATAAAAACTAAAAGCACTTAAATATAAGAATATATAACCTTCCATGATTTCTCTACCTGGAAATGACTACTATTATCACTGTATTGATTTCCTTCTAGAATATTTTGAATTTGTGAGCATAAATACATATTTAGAAAATTGGGATGCAAAATTACTAAAATGGAATTAGGGATTACATGGCATTTTGAAGCTACTTTTTAATTTAATATATTTAAATTTATTTTCATGTTTATATATATATATTCATACTATCAACAGTATTGCTTGAATGACAATTCCTTTATAGCTGTACTACAATTTCATTTATCAACTAGCCTCTTATTTTGAGCATTTAAATAACTGTTAAATTTGTATTCATGTTAACAGTAAAATAAATGTGATATACATACATTGATATGGTTTGGCTGTGTCCCCACCCAAATCTCATCTTTAATTGTATTAGGTTGGTGCAAAAGTAATTGCGGTTTTTGCCATTGAAAGTGAAGGCCAAAACTGCAATTACTTTTGCATCAACCTAATAATTCCCATAATCTCCACATGTTGTGGGAGGGACCTAGTGGGAGATAATTGAATCATGGGGATGATTACCTCCATGCTGTTTTTGTGATAGTGAGTGAGTTCTCATGAGACCTGGTGATTTTATAAGGAGCTTCTCCCCAACTTCGCTCTGCATTTCTTGCTGCCACCATGTGAAGAAGGATGTGTTTGATTCTTTTTCTGCCATGATTGTAAGTTTCCTGAGGCCTCCCCAGCCCTGCTGAATTTTGAGTCAGTTAAGCCTCTTTCCTTTATAATTTGCCCATTTTCAGGTATGTTTTTATTAGTAGTATGAGAATGGACTAAAACAGTAAATTGGTAGTGGGAGGAGTGGGGTGCTGCTGTAAAGCTATCCGAAAATGTGGAAGTGACTTTGGAACTGGGTAACAGGAAGAGGTTGGAAGAATTTGGAGGGCTCAGAGAAGTCAGAAGAATGTAAAAAAGTTTGGAACTTTCTAGAGACTTGTGGAATGGCTTTTACCAAATTGCTAATAGTGATATGGACAATGAAGTCCAAGCTGAGGTGGTCTCAGATGAAGATGAGGAACTGTTGGGAACTGGAGTAAAGATTACTCTTGCTAGCCAAAGAGACTGGCAGCATTTTGCCCCTGCTGTAGAGATCTGTGGAAATTTGAACTTGAGAGAAATGATTTAGTGTATCTGGTGGAAGAAACTTCTAAGCAGCAAAGCATTCAAGAGGAAGCAGAGAATAAAAGTTTGAAAAATTTGTATAAGTAACAAGGAGCTGAATGTTAATCACCAAGACAATGGGGAAAATGTCTCCAGGGCATGCCATAGACATTCATGGCAGCCCCTACCATCACAGGCCCAGAGGCCTTGGAGGAAAAAATGGTTTCCTGGACTGGGCCCAGGGTCCACCTGCTGTGTGCAGCCTAGGGACTTGGGGCCCTGCATTCCAGCTGCTCCAGCTATGGCTAAAAGGGGCCAAGGTATGACTTAGGACTTGGTTTCAGAGGGTGCAAGCCCCAAGCCTTGGCAGCTTCCATGTGGTGTTGGTCCTGTGGGTACACAGAAGTCAAGAATTGAGATTTGGAAACCTCTGCCTGAATTTCAGAGAATGTATGGAAATGCCTGGATGTCCAGGCAGAAGTCTGCTGCAGAGCCAGAGCCCTCATGGAGAACCTCTGCTAGGGCAGTGGAGAAGGGAAAAGTGGGGTTGGAGCTCTTATACAGCACAGAGTCCCTACTGTGGCACAACCTATTGGAGCTGTGAGAAGAATGCAACCATCCTCCAGACCTCAGAATGGTAGGTCCATCAACAGCTTGCATCATGTGCCTGGAAAAGCCACAGACACTCAATGCCAGCTGTGAAATCAGCCAGGAGGGAAGCTGTATTCTGCAAGCAACAGGGGTGGAGATTCCCAAGGCTGTGTGAGTCCAACTCTTGCATTAGTATGACCTGGATGTGAGACATGGAGTCAAAGGAGATCATTTTTGAATTTTGAGGTTTAGTGACTACCCTATTGGACTACAAACTTGCATGGGCCCTGTAGCGCCTTTGTTTTGGCCAATTTCTCCTATTTAGAAGAGGTGTTTTTACCCAACGCCTGTACCCCCATTGTATCTAGGAAGTGACTCACTTGCTTTTGATTTTATAGGCTCATAAGCAAAAGGGACTTGCCTTGTCTCAGATGAGACTTTGGACTTGGACTTTTGAGTTAATGCTGGAATGAGTTAAGACTTTGGGGAACTGTTGGGAAAGCATGGTTGTGTTTTGAAATGTGAGGATATGAGATTTGGGAGAGCCGGGGCAGAACGACATGGCTATGTCACCACCCAAATCTCATCTTGAATTGTAGCTTCCATAATCCCCACATGTCATGGGAGGGACCTGGTGGGAGGTAACTGAATCATGGTGGCAGTTACCTCCATGCTGTTCTCATGATAGTGAGTTCTCAAAAGATCTGATGGTTTAATAAGGGGCTTTTCTCCATCTTTGCTCTGCACTTCTCCTTGCTGCTGCCATGTGAAGAAGGGCGTGTTTGCTTCTCCTTCTGCCATGATTGTAAGTTTCCTGAGGCTTCCCTAGCCAGGCTGAACTGTGAGTCCATTAAATCTCTTTCCTTTATAAATTACACAATCTCAGGTATGTCTTTATTAGCAGTGTGACAACAGACTAATACATACACATTTAGAACATATTTCATCTGAACCTCACCATAAATTCCTAAAGGTAGTGTGAATGGGTCAACAGGCTTACAGAATTTAAGGCGTTTTTTTCTTTTTTAATATCCTGCTTAATTTGCCCTTCAGCAAGTTTGAACTAATTTAATTTCTCATAGCAGTGTATTAGAGGGAAATGTTGGCTATTGTGTATAGAATCTGGAAATAATTCTAATGTGAAGCAAATCTATTTAAATCTAGCTACAATAATCACATGCTTAAGTAAAAATGTCACATTAATTCAGATTTCATATTGCCATGAATTAATTAAGGAGACATCAGTATTAGTAAATTTTCTAACTTACTTGCATTGTAGTAGAGTGATTACTGAACACCATGTTCTTAAAGATAAAAGACTGAAGAAGAAAATTGCTTTGAAGCAGAAAGAGAACAGGATTCAGAGTTAAAAGACCTGTGCAAGTGGGGCAAATACTTTCCTTGGACCTTATTGTTATTTTGTCTGCAAATAAAGATGACAGATTGAGCAATCTCAAGGTCTTTCCAGTTCTAAAACATTCCCTGTATGCTATATTGCAGTGTCCATTAAGCTAATATCCACGACCTGTTTTCTTAGTTTTTTTTCATAGAACCTAGTGTATAAAGTAACTTGCAAAACAGTCATTTTTATGTGCTACACGCTCCACATTTTAATCTATTTTTAAATGAGCATGCTAGGCTGCTTATTAATCAGATTTCATTTCATAGGATTGTAAAAATAAAATGATAATTGATTTTCCAGTATTAATTACTCTGTAGCCCTTGGCAGATGGAATCATTCTTCCAGTTGCTTGATTTTTTAGAAGGTAAAGAGAAACTAGAAGGTAAAGATAAACTAGTTAATTGAGGTCTCATGCAAAGTTTACTAACAGAAAAATATGCCTAAACTAAGAAAGGATTGGTTTTATTCAGTTAGAAGGGAGAGGTGAAGAGGGAGTTGACTTGTAACCTTGACTCTTATAGATAACCAAGTATTTTAAATGTAGTTTTTAGCACATTTTTATGACTTTTAAGTATGAGTTACATAGTAGAAAGAGAAAATATTTCTTTTTATTTTTATGCCAATTGCTTAAATTAATCAAAATAAATTATGTGGCTCACACCTGTAATCTCAGCATTTTGGGAGGCTGAGGTGGGCAGAATGCCTGAGGTTAGGAGTTCAAGACGAACCTGGCCAACATGGTGAAACCCCACCTCTACTAAAGATACAAAAATTAGCTAGGCGTGGTGGCACATGCCTGTAGTCCAAGCGACTCAGGAGATTGAGTCAGGAGAATTGCTTGAACATGGGAGGGAGAGGTTGCAGTGAGCCAAGATCATGCCACTGCTCTCCAGCCTGAGAGACAGAGTGAGACTCCATCTCAAAAATAAATAAATAAAATATGAAAAGTTTGTCATCTTTATTTAAGACACATAGTTGCCCTGTTTTAACATTATTCTATTTTTAATTGTAAAAGCAGGTGGAGAGGGGTGGGGTTCATGCCTGTAATCCCAGAACTTTGGGAGGCCAAGGCTGGCAAATTGCTTGAGCCCAGGAGTTCAAGACCAGTCTGGGAAACCTGGTAAAACCAGGTATATATAAAAGAATACAAAAATTAGCTGGGTCTGGTAGCACATGCCTATAGTCCCAACTATGCAGGAGGTTGAGGCTGAGGATGGCTTGAGACCAGGAGTTTGAGGCTTCAGTGAGCCAAGATTGTGCCACTGTATTCTAGCCTGGGCAACAGAAAAAAAAGAATATGATTATAACCATCAATTAAGATTCAGCTAGTTTAAGCAAAATAATCAAAATATTCAAAAATAACAAAAGGTATAAAATAAAAAGTAAAGGCTCCCACAAATTCCAGAATTGAATATTTTATCCACTTCTGTTCTGTTTAACCATCTGTTTCTTGTCACAATATCTATTTATTTCCTGCTATAAAAGGTGAGAAATATACATCCAACATACACAGAGGGATTCAAAATTTTACTGGTTATATTTCTGGTTTTAGTCTTCTGATTGGCACTTTATAACTGTAAATATTTTACTAAGAACTTTATTTGTTAATTCTTCGACTCCAGAGTATCTATTGTCTGTTCTCTACCAACTCTGCAAAAAATGGTTTGACCTAGCTTTTTCTTTCTCTCACCACTCTTTTTCCACCTTTTCTTAACCATACCTTTATTTTTACATTTGTATTCCTCCATGGAGATTCCTCTTCTTCTATATTTAATTTTGTTGCTGGGTGCATGGCCAGTTAAGATGTAGAAATGGGGCATGGAAAGTATGGAAGTGATCTATGCTGATTCTACGTTGGGACACTTAAATAGTGATGTGCCTTCTGCATGCTTTCTCTGCCCTGCTTTTGCCAGCTGGGAAATGAGCGGGACCTAGACCCAGCCTAAAGCACATGATGAAAGTAACATGAGTCTATAAATGACCCTGTGATGGAGAGCCACCCACAGATCTGGAAAATTCTCCAGCTGACTCTTTTGTGCAGGAAGGATATAAATGTCTTTGTTCTTTAAATCTCGGAATTTTTGGTCTCTCTGCTTTAGCATCTTCGCCCACCCTAAAAAACACATTTCCGTATCTTGCCTACTTTTTTATTCTACAGTTTCAAAACCACTTAGCACCATTTACAACAATAGGCATATAATAGTGTTATTTATTTCTTAACCAAATAGTGTGGCTGGTCCCTGAGAGAGCAGTTGTGATGCTAGGTTAATTCTATGCCACTTGGAGAATGTTCCAAGCATCAGGTAAATTCCATTTTCTTATTCTTATATTCAATCAGTAGCTCAACCCATGCTGTATTTTAGTTTGCATAGCATTTTGAGCATTATGTTCTACAGATTTTTTTTTCACACTGCTTACGTGCCTTTCTTTATTCTTACTGAGGTGCTTACTATATGAACACTAGACCTTCCATACTTCTCATATTCTGCTCTATGTGCAAAATAGATCCAGGGTTTTCTATTTAGATAATTAAGATCTTATTCACCCATATAAGTTGCATTTTTAATATTCTTTATGCTGGTATCATAACGTAATTTCTGAGAAGGCTTGCTAATCTTTGTTCCCACCTCAGTATACACTTACTTGCCTTTTTTTATGATGTAGCTCTAACAATAATACATAGAAATGCATTTTGCTTCCCAATGGTTTCTTTTCCTTGTTGTCATGTGTTTGTTCAGATTCATTTGTGTCACTTCTTATTTTGATGTTTCTCTTCCTGGCTGTTCATTTTCTTCAAATATCTTGTGATTCTTGATTAAACATTCCAACCTGATGGCAATAAGTACCTATGGTTGATTTATTTCACAGTTTTGTAAGTCTATTTAACCATAAAAGGCTGGTTCTATCAAAAGGTACGTTCCCCTTAAGATGTGTGGTTGAGCAAGGGGCCAACTAGCTCACAGCCTTCAAAAATAACAAGGGTGGAGGGCTATATACTGATATAAACTGCTTTTGTATATTTCACACCTACATGGGATTTGCTTTATTCTGCTTATCTTTCAATTCAGTATTCACATTCTGGGTCCTCCATAAGTACACTTTGATTTTCAATTAGAAATTAGTATTCTTTACACCAGCTAAATGCAAATACACCACATCCAACATATTTGAGTATACTAGAAGAGAGGAAACTGCTGCAACTCACTCACCATTATCCCTTCTACGAACTATTCTGGTTGCCTCCCCACAGCTCTCCTCACCTGCTAATATTCTGTCCAAAGCCAGTGGTTTCTATATTCATTTTCTCTTAATCACAATTTTTCCTTGGTTTTCCTTTCTTTGCTCTGGGCTGTCAATTAAATCACATTTATTTTGCAGTTGTAATAGAAATTACTCAGAGACTTGTTTTTAGTCAGGAAATTTGAGCTGGTCTGTCTTTATTCAAACAAACTATTCTACTTGAAAATATGTAGTTATTTTTAAGCACCATTCTTATATGTAATATTTGTATTATAACATATAACTCTGGGCTTATCCTCATTACTGTACCCTAAGATAATATATTTCTCAAGTTTATATCCTTACAATCCTTTTGAATAATGCAGTTTTTGTGTAAGGCCATAACCAGCTGAATCAGAAAATGGTGTTTTCTTTCCTCTCTCCATCCTTCTTTTTCTTCTTTCCTTCCTTCCAGGAAGACACAGAGTTTTGCCATTTTTAATCCCTAGTATTTAGCACAATATCTGGCCAAAAGTAGAAAGCATTTTTTAAAAAACATAATTGATGGAATTATTTTATTTCATTTGAGACAGAATCTTGCTGTCTCTCCCAGGCTGAAGTGCAGTGGTGAGATCTCGGCTCACTGCAACCTCTCCCTCTCAGGCTCAAGCAATTATCATGCCTCAGTCTGCTGACTAACTGGGACTATAGGCCTGTGCCACCAAACCCAGGCAATTTTTTGTATTTTCAATACAGAATGGGTTTTGCCTTGTTGTCCGGGCTGGACTTGATCTCCTGGCCTCAAGTGATCTGCTCTCCTCAGCCTCTCAAAGTGCTGGGATTACAGGTGTGAGCCACTGTGCCCCCGGCCTGAATTTTTAAATGAATGAGTTAAGTAATGAATACTATGATTGCACCATACTTAGACTTTAATATTTTGTTTCTTCAACCTTGGAAAAAAAACTTTCACCCTCTAACTGGGTATATCTCACTTGTGATAATTTTATTTTTTTCAAGAATATTTATTCAGTGCCTACTCTGTCCTTTGCTCTAGGCATGTGGAATAAAAGCATAAGAAACCAAAAGAAATATTAACTTCTTGGAAAAATTCATGGGGAAGGGATTGGAGGAAAAGAAGACAAATATTACACCAATAATGATAAAATTGTAATAGAGAATTGCAGGTGATGAAGGAGAGAATGAATGTATGGTGGAGAGTGAATTAAATAGGGGGGTTGGAGAATGTCCTTCTGAAGAAGTGACAATTCAGCAAAGATCTAAAGGAGAAAGCCCCATAGAAGACGGGAAAGTCTATTCTAGGTTAGTGTAAAGGCAAAGTGGAAGAGTAAGGAGGCTGGTGTGATTGTACCTCAGTTTGCTCACATGATTTTATATATATATATATATATATATATATATATATATTTTTTTTTTTTTTTAAGACAGATGGGGTCTTGTTCTGTGGCCCAGGCTGGAAGTGCAGTGATGATCATAGCTCCCTTCTGCCTCAAAATTCTGGGCTCAAGAAATCCCCCAGCCTCAGCATCCCAAGTCACTGGGATTACAGATGTGAGCCTGTCTGGCTCACATATCTGGCTATGTGAACATATTATTTTATACTATTCTCTATAAGAGTTTATGAACTTTGCCTTTCTTAACTTTCCATTTGGCTATCATGTAAGTCTTCCGTAAGTTTTTTGAAGGCTCGATCATTTCAATGCTTTTCACCATCCCTGGTAAGTAAGAAACATATAGTAACAAGATTAACTATTACTTGAAATAATGAATAAAAGAGCTGATGGTCGACCTGATCAAATTACATGAATTTTAGGCACATCTACAGGATAGGGTTATTCAAAATATGGCTCATTCTTACACCAAAGAGAATACATTAAGCAAGAGTTTCAAAACTTGGATTCACATGTCACACCACATAAATGAAAGAGGAAGAAATATGTACTCCTGAATTACTGATCACAAGATATTTCAAAGATTTTTGAAGGTTTTGAAACACTTGCAAGTATGAATGTGGAATAAAGTTAATTTGCCTTCCCACTGCAACTTGCCCTTATACCTGAATTTCCTCTCACTTATTGAAGCCATTTCATCCTGCTTTCGCTGCCTGATTTTGCTGTTTGACATTAGGCAATTAATAGAGTGGTTATGTATGGTCATTTCTATCTCAATAAATTCTGCTCATTATAAAACTCCAATACAAGAATTATTATTGACATTGACAAGTGCAAGTATTTTGGCCTTCCTTTTGTCATCATTAAATTTGGCAATTACCTTTCTCCACAGACTGTACATTTATAAAGAAAGGGAAAAAGTAAATACCAAGGATGTTTAGTGCAATTTATTTTCAGATGAGAAAATAGGACTTGATAGATTCAATGCTTTCCTGTTGGCTTCTAAAGTAGAGAATGAAAGAGATTGGATCTTTTTCATAGTAAGTAATTATTTTTATTATAAAATATTTCACACACATAAAAGAATAAGCACAAAAATGATCCCTTGTTAAATTTCTGTTAAATACTTAAAATTGATTTGAGGAAACTTTCTTGTTTTTCTGGTTTACAAAGAATTACAAGAATCATAAATATTCAATATTGAATTTTGAATCATAAATATAATGTTGAGTTTTACTGAATGCTTTTAATTTTTTAAACATGAATCTTTTAATGTAAATTGTGATTATCATATTTTAAGTGTTAAAACACCCTTGCATTCTTGAAGTAAATATAATTAGATTATGATATATATTGCATTTTTTTTTTTACTACGATCTACTGACGTGTCCTTTTCAGCTGAAGCTCTTTTTTATTCTTTTACTTTACTGCTCTGTATGTTCTATTGTCTAAGCTTTTCTTTGGTTATACTGGAGAGAACAACATACATTCTTATGTTATTAAAGTCTATTTTTAATCATATCAGAACAATATAAAAACCTTTTTGACCATGTTCACCCTCCGTCCAAATTATATGTTTTTTTTTTTTTTTTTTTTTTTTTTTTTTTTTGAGATGGAGTCTTACTCTGTAGCCCAGGCTGGAATGCAGTGGTTCGATCTTGGCTCAATGCAGCCTCTGCCTCCCAGGTTCCCAGGTTCAAGCGATGCTCCCACCTCAGCCTCCCCAGTAGCTGGGTACAGGTGCACACCACCATGCCTAGTTAATTCTGTATTTTTAGTAGAGATGTGGTTTTGTTTATTATGTTGGCCAGATTAGTCTCAACCTCCTGGCCTCAAGCAATCCGCCCACCTCAGCCTCCCAAAGTGCTGAGATTATAGGTGTGAGCCACTGCACCCAGTTTATATGCTATTTTTGATTAGGATTTTTGTTATCTATTTTTCAGTCATTGTTAGAAATTACTACAATTACTTATGCACCTAAGATCTGTTTAACTTTTTTTGCCCCAGGGCAACCTGGCTTCATTATTTTACCTCCTGTGTCAACTGCTGTTTTTTTTTTTTTTTTTTTTTAATGTTTTTTGGCCTTTGGGAATTTTTTATACTTCTTGTGATCCCAACAATATATTTCTATGTATATTTGTTGCTGAAATACTTTTCAATACGTCTAGTCTGCCACACTACTGGTCTCTCATTCTTTTGTGATAGCACAGCTACTATAAACTAAGGTTATGTATGTATCACACTAACTTGTCCATTATCTCTGTCAACTGTGAGATGGAGATCACAACGTGCTTTCTATAAAGAAAGGGCAATAAAGAGTCAACTAAATATCATGAACGATTTTATCTATATTTTTCATTTCCCCTTGACATTTTACACTTATTTTATCACATGACTTTCAAAGTCTCAGAAAAAATATAAAGAAAAAGTAATGTTATATAAAAATGGCACTTTGAAGGTTTATAAATAACAAATTGGCATTTTAAAATTCTTTTCAGGTATCTATTATAAGTATTTTGTAAAAAGTATGGAAAATGGCAGGCAAACTCACTAGCTCATTAAAATAGTTTCAGTGTCATTTTCTAATCTTCTTGCCTTGTCATTTGATTTATTTTGGCTCTTAATATCTATTCACTCATAGATTAGTTCATTAAAATCATATGTATACATGTATGTACATACATGTATATGTATATAATTATGTGCACACATGGCATAAACCTCAAACGTCACGATTAAATTAAATTAAATTAAATCCATTCACTGCTGTACTTTTGTCTGCAGAACTGAAAGAGACAGAGGTTTCCTTAGAACTGAATTAAAAATTCAAGGCCACCTGCATCAAAAACATGTGGGAGAAAGCACATAACTGGAAGAGCATGTCACAGAGAAATGTAAGCCTGCTCTGCCAAGCTGAAATTCTAAAATAGAAAATTAAATATTGAAACATAACCTTGAAATACACAGCCATTGTACATTCAAAAGCCATGAGAGCTATTATTTCTGAAACACCACATGAAATTAACCATTTATTTTACACTCCAAAATGTAGACTACATCAAATTTATCTGAATATTATTAGAAAGTACAATTTTCAGACATTAAAGGAAGAAGTTTTTCTTTTATTTTTTTGCAAGAGCTGTAAGATCTATGGATAAAGAAAGTCATCTTTCAAGTTTTTATTCCATAAGCTTAAAGAATTATTTACAAAATAGTTTTTATATTCCTTGGCAGAAAATCCTTTTTGAAAGTCATCCATCTTTCCTTTTTTTGGTCTTCATGACATTTGCAAGCAATTGTACAGAGATTTCCTGTGTCACAAACTTCATAGGAATCAAAGATTAGAAAAATTTCCAGGAACATGTACACACACACACACACACACACACACACACACACACAGCCTTACAATATTATATTCTAGTATATAGCAGCTAGTTTCCTATGAACTTGGATATCTACAAATAACTAATTTCTAACTAATTCTAACTGGTTATAATTGGTTGAATGTGTGCATGTTTGTGTGTGTGTTTATATTTTACCAATCAGGTTGTAATGTCTTTGGAACATTTTTGCCATTCCTCCATATTTAAACTGAAAATACCTAAAGACCATGTCAATTACTTCCCAAAACAGACTGATCAACTCCTGTAAAATTGATGGCAGCTGTGGCCCATCTGGAGTGGCTGCTGCAAAAGAGCTGGCTGCAGTGGGGGAGGCACGGCCAGGGCTGTGTATTCCCTGGAGCCGGCAGGAACCGGAAACAGGCGGAAGGCCCATCCCCTTAAGAGTTGGTGGGCCAGGAGCCCTGTACTCCCAAGCGCAGCTGCAGATCCTGTGCTCAGAAGTACCTGCTCTCACTGCCTGGCTTCTCCTCATTCCTGGCACCCACTCTGATTTCAGAGCAAAGTTGTGGCTGAGCCTGTGTCACAACCTGGCCAGATGTGCATGCACTTGGGGTGACACTGACACATCAGCCCCCTGCCACCTCAGCCCCCTCCGGACTTTGGGTGCTGATGACCATGGCAGGGAAGCCAAGGAGCCACTGAGGATGGCTCAGCGTAGGCCTGCAGGTGCCCCTTTGCATGAACAGCTAAAAACCCGAGACTCAGACTCAGGCAGATGACAGGGTGACTGCCTGTGGTGAAGAGCTACCCACTGTGGATCTCCTCTCCACTGACAGCTGCAAATATCAGGATGATCTGACTGTGGAGAGGAGCTATCCGCTGTAAGTCTCTTCTTAGCTGAGAGTTGAGCAGATTTTGGGACAGCCTGTCAGTAGATAGGAGCTACCCCGTTTGGGTGTCCTGAGAGCTGTACTGTCACTCTTCACCTTACTCACCCTCCAGTTATCTGCACACCTCATTCTTCCCGGATGCGGGCCAAGAACTCAGGACCAGCTTAAGCAACAACAGTAGGACAAAATTTTATAGTGGAATGTTGGGGCAGAAGATGTACCATTTTAATTTTTTATACATTAGCAATTTATTAAAAATTAATTAGCATTTCACAAGCAATGCAATTATTTAGAAATAAAGCTAAGTTCAGAGTTCTACTTATTACACAGAAATCTGCAAGAGAATGTCACTCCTATCAAACAGAATAAAAAGCCTTTTAATCTAAAACACTATGTATCTTTTATGTTAATTCCATAAGTTAGCTGAGACTTCAAAGCAATACGGTGAAATTAATTCCAGAGAGTGACAAGATCCTTGAAGGACACATGCATTGTTTCACCACTGACAGAGGCCAAGAAGAAAGGGTGATAGACGTAGAGATGCATCAAAAGAAAACAACAGATATATTTTGAAAATTCTTAAAGGTGAAGTGTGGTCGGGGTAACAGTTTAGTCTGGAGAACCAAGATTCGCCAGCTCTTCCCCACCCCTTTCTGCAGGTGCTGACAAGAAATAATGTGGGCAGGCAAGTGACTGAGAGGCCTCCCTCCTCCAGGTGACGTGAGCATACCCCTAGTGATTGGTTTCTGCTGGGAATCAAATACAAATTTTGCATAGATTCTTCACACAGAGCAAAACTGTCTGTTGCTGGAGAAGGGACAGGAAAACCTCTCCTGCCTGCATCCTGCAATGAAACAAAGCAGTTTTCTGCTGCTAGCAAAGAGGAGGAAACTCCCTCTCACCCAAGATCCACCACCATTACAGGTCAGCATTTGACTGCCTTTGAGGCAGAGGCACATAGGGCCTGGCCAAGGGCCTGGCTAAGACTGAGGCTATGACAGGAGAGTAAAGACAGGGCCCGGGCGCCTTGCAGCATCACATTGAGTAACAAGCCACAGCAGGGTGGCTGTTGGGAAAGGGTATCCTCTGGTACCTTTATCCCAGACAAAACCTTGTTGCTATTGGAGGATAGGCACAAATAGCTCTGATGCCCATGGCATTACCCTGATACAAAACAGATCTGTTTGCGTCTGGAGAAGGGTCAGGAACACAGAAAGAGCTCCATCCCTGAAGGTCAGGTGTACAGAATCTTTCTAAGTCTGAGGATGCAGCAGAAGATCTGAAAGCTTCCACCACTACCTCAAAATCCACCAAAGCCTTGTTTATTAACTATGCCTTTTATTTTCTGTGTTTTCATGCTTTGACACTTTGGGGTCTTGCTAATGCTGGGGGAAGTGTTCCTCACAGGTTAGCTAATTCCTAGGGACAGCAAAATAGTTGCCTGTGAGCATTCCTATCAAACACAAACCAATGAATCCAGTCTACACTCCAACACCTTTTTTAACACTCTCTTAAAAAAGGGCTTTCGCACTCTATGCCACTATCCACTTGCCCTTAATCACCTCAGGGCCAGGTATCAGACAACTATGGGTAGCCCATATCACTTGGAACTTGCAGAAATTATTTAAACTAGCCCATCCCAAGCCTGTTGAGCCTCTTACTTCCCCTGGAAAACACAGTCAAGTTTCTTGCCCACCTTTTCTTCTCAGCCTCTCTCCTCCTGTTCTCCCCTGATGCTTCCCTGTGTACTGCCTGCCCCATGGTACAGTGGGTTCCTTTCTCTTGGGATTTGTGAGTACAACAAACTGTCTTCCCAATGGCAGTCAGCTCGTAATCTGTTGGCCTTGTGATGCCTAAATAATAAAACCTGCTTTTTAAAAAACCGTATGCCCAGGAAAATCCAATAGCAGTCTTCTCCCCAAAGGTGGGAGGCAGCACAGATAAAGCCCCCTCTGTGTCACAGGCACTCCAGGCCTGCCGAAGGAAAACAGCGGAGCAGGAACGTAGAAAAACTCAGTACTCCAGACCCAACCTTAAGCACAAAAAAGCTGCAGCTTACCACTGGAGGAATTTTTTTTTAATTAAATGTTGAAATTTGAGATAACTGCAGATTCACTTATGGATATAAGGCATAGAGATCTCGTGTGTCCTTTCCTCATTTTCTCTAAATGGTAATGTCTTGCAAAATTATAGTACAATATTACAAGCAGAAAATTGACATTGATATGGTCAATATACAGGTCAACACTGTCACCACAAAGGTCCTTCATGCTGCCCTTATTAATCATACACAATTCCCTCTGTCTCTCACTTCCTCCTCAACCTCTGGCAAACATTCATCTGTTCTTCATTTCTATAATTGTGTCATTTCAAAAATGCTATGTGCATCCATGTCATTGCATTTATTATTGATCTATCCATTTTTTATCACTGAATACTATTCTGTGGTATAGGGCTACCACAGTGTGTTTAAGCATTCACCAGTTGAAGACTATCTGGGTTGTTTTCAGTTTTGGGCTATTATGAATGAAGTGCTTTTAAAGATTTGTGTATAGGCCTTTTTCTCTTTTCATGAGACAGTCTCATCCTGTCTCATAAAAAAAGACACAATCTTCGCTCACTGAAGCCTCGACCTCCTGGCTCAAGTGATCCTCCTACCTCAGCCTCCCCAGTAGCTGGGACTTACAGGTGCATGTTACCACATCTGGCTAATTTTAAAAAAATTTTGCAGAGTTAGGGTCTCATACAGGCTTTTATATGAACATATTTTCATTTCTCCCAGAGTGCATTTGCCTAGGAATGCATTTGCTGAGTTATATAGTAGTGCCATGTTTAGTTTTTTAAGAAATGGCCAAAATGTTTTCCAGAGTACTGGAAAACCATTTTGAATTCCCACCAGCAGAGGATGACCGATACAGTGTCTCCACACCCTTTCCAGTAGTTGATGTTGTTACCAATTTTGTCTAGCTATTCTAATAGCTGAATAATGATATCTCTTTTTGGTTTTGATTTGCATTTCCCTAATGGGTAATGATGTTTAATAGCTTTCCATGTGCTTATTTACTATCTGAATATTCTCTTCAGGACAATATCTGTTCATGCCTTTGGCTCATTTTCTAATTAGATTGTTTGTTTTGTTTTTACTTCTGAATTTTCTGAGTTCATTATATATTTTACATGCTAGTCCTGTGATTTATACGTGTTTTGCAAGTATGTTCTCCCGTTGTCTACCTTTTTCTTCATTTCTCTTAACAGAATCTATTGAAGACCACGAGTTTTTTATTTTGATGAAGTCCAATTTATTTTTCCTTTTATGGATTGCACTTTCAATATCAAGTCTAAGAAATCTTTGCCTAGCATTAGTTCCCAAAGATTTTCTTTTATGTTACATTTTTTCACCCAAAAACTGTTCAGTTTTATGTTTTAAATATAAGGCCACATCCATTTTGTTTAATTTTTCTGAGGTGCACAATTCAGGCTCATTTTTTTGTTGGCTGGTTTATTTATTTAATGGATGTTCAATTACTCAAGCACATTTGTTTAAAAGGGTAGCTTTCTAATATTGAGCTCTTGTCCTTTTGTCAGAAATTAATTAGGCATATTTTATGCGTTTATTTTAGGGTTCTCTCTGTCATTGTTGATCTATGCTTTAATCCTGCAAATATCACAGACTTGATTAATGTAGCTTGTATATAGTAAGGTCTTAAAATTGGGTAGGCAAATTCCTCCCACTTTATTCTTATTTTTCTAAATAATTTTGGCCATTCTAGTTCCTTTGCCTGTTTAGCATACACTTTAAATAAGCTTGTCTATATCTACCAAAAAAAATTCCTGGCATTTTGATTACAGTTACATTAAAATCTTTATATTATTTTAGGGAGAATTGCCATCTTTGCTATGTTTAGAATCCCAACCAAGAATTGCATATCTATCCATTTATTTAGATTTTATTAGATTTCCTTCATCAGATTTTTTTAAATTTTTTTCTTTTTGTAAAGAACGGGGTCTCACTATGTTGCCCAAGCTGGTCTTGAACTCCTACGCTCAAGCGATCCTCCTACCTCTGCCGCCTTAAATGCTGGGATAACAGGCGTGAGTCACTGTGCCTGGCAGAATTTTTTAGTTTTCACCACACAAGTCTTGTACATATTTTGTTAGACTTACACCTAAGTATTTTGGGGAATTGTAATTGATATTGTATTTTGAATTTCATTGTCAATATATAGAAATACAATTGGCTCTGGGATGTTTATCTTCTATCCTGCAAACTTTCTCAACTCAGTAATTCTAAGAAGCTATTTTTGGAGATTGCTGGAGATTTTCAAAATAATCATGTCATCTGTAAACAGTGGTAGTTTTATTTCTTTATTTCTGATATAATTTTTTTATTTTCTTTACTTGTCTTATTGCACTGGCTAGAAATTCAAGCACTATGTTGAATTAAAAAAGGGATAATGGACATCTTTCTCTTCTTCCCAATGTTTGGAGAAAAGCCTTCTTTTACCATTATGTGGATGTTAGCTGTGGGTATTGTATAGCTGCTCTTTGTCAAGTTGAGGGAATTCCCTTCTTTTTCTGTTTTATCAGAGAAGTTTTGTTTTGTTTCTTGTTATTTTACAAATGGGTGTTGGATTTTGTCAGATACATTTTCTGTACTTGTTAATATAATTATGAAATTTTTATTTTCATCCTGTTAATATGAAAGATCATGCTGATTGATTTTCTAATATTGAACTAACCTCACATCCCTGCACTAAACCATAACTGGACATGACGTATCATTTTATGTATTCCTGAATTCTACACTAGGGATTTTATTATGACTTTTTTCATTGTATTCATGAGGGATGTTGGTCTGTGGTTTTCCACATTTTTACTCTTTGGTTCTGGTATCAGGGTAATACAAGCTTTATAATATGAATTGCTAAGTATTCCCTTCCCTTCTATTAATTGGTAGAGACTGTGTAGAATTGGTATTAATTCTTTAAATTTTTGATAAAATTCCTCAGTGAAACCATGTGTGCCTAGGGATTTCTTTTTTGGAAGATATTAAATGATCAATTTAGTTTGCTTAATAGTTGCAGGAATATTTAAATTCTCCATGTCATATTGGGTAAGTTATGGTGGTTTCTTTTTTTCCAAGAATTGGTCTATTTTATACATCACCAAATTTCTGTGTGAAGAGTTGTTCATAATATTTCCTTATCCTTTTTCTGTGTAATGAATCCATAGTAGTATACCCTGTATCATCTCTGACATAATTTCTGTTTCTCTCTTTTTACTTTGTCACTCTTCCCAGAGGTTTGTGAATTTTATTGATGTATTCAAAGAATCATCTTTTTAAAAAATTTTATTTCCCTACTGCCTTTCTGTTTTTAATTTCATTGATTTCTGTTCTTACCTTTATTATTTCACCCCTGCTCCTTACTTTTAGGTTACTCAGCTCTTGTTTTTCTAGGTTCTTGCAGTGAGAGCTTAGAGTATTGATTTTGAATTTTTCTTTTTCTTTTTTTTAATATATCCATTTAGTGCTATAAATTTGCCCCTCAATACTTCATTAGCTGTCTTCCACAAATATTGATATATTTACATTTTAATTCAGTTCAATATGTGTCATTTCCCTTGAGAATTCCCCTTTGACTAGTTGTGTATTTGGAAGTGTTTGTTTAGTTTTCAATCTGTTTAAGATTTCTTATTATATTGCTATTATTGATTTCTAGTTTGATTCCATTGTGGTTAGGAAAACACAATGTTTATTTCAATTCTTTTGTTAAGGTTTGTTTTATGGCCCAGAATATGTCTATTGATATGGCCTAGGGCCACTTGAAACAAATGTGTATTCTGCTATCATTGCACGGACAATTCAATAAATAGTGATTGGATCCTGTTGGTTGATAGTTATTTTATATCCTTGTTTCTTTGTTATATAATGTTCTATCAATTGTTGAGATAAGAGTATTGAATTCTTCAACTGTAATGGAAGATGTATGTGTTTGTAATTTCAGTTCTCTCAGTCTTTTCTTTACATTTTAAAAATGTTTTTAAATTGACAGATAAAGTTGTATATATTTGCCATGTACAATATGATTTTTTGGAATACTTATACACTGTGGAACGACTAAATTTAACTAATCACCATATGCATTACCTCATATTGTTACCATTTCTGTGGTGAGAACACTTCACATTCACTCTCTTTGCATTTCTTAAGAATAAAATACACTATTAATTATACTCACCATGTTGTATTAAAGACTTCTTGAATTTACTGCTCCTGTACACTGAAATTTTGTATTATTTGACCAATATCTCTACAATCACTAACTCCAACCACCCCAGCCCTGGTAACCATCGTTCTACTCTCTGCTTCTATGACATTCATGTTCTTAGAGTCCACCTACGAATCAGATCATGTGGTATTTGATTTTCTGTGCCTGGCTTGTATCACTTAACCTAATGTCCTCCAGGTTTATCCATGTTGTTGCAAATGACAAAATTTCCTTCTTATTATGGCTGAACAGTATCCCATTCTGTATATATACTATATTTTCTTTGACATTCATCGTTTCTTGGACACTTAGGTTGATTCCATATCTTGGTTATTGTGAATAAAGCTGTAATAAACATGGAAATACAAATAGCTTTTAGACATATTGATTTCATTTCCTTTCTATATATACATAATAGTGGGTTTGCTGGATCATATGGTATTTCTATTTTTAATTTTTTGAAAAACCTCCATACAGTTTTCTGTAATGGCTATACTATTATAATTTATATCCCCACCAGCAGTTTACAAATATTCCCTTTTCTCCACATTCTCAAAAACTTGTTACCTTTTGTCTAATAGGTGTGAAAATATATTTCACTGTGGTTTTAACATGCATTTCCCTAGTAACTAATGATGTTGAGCATTTTCTTTTCATATACCTCTTGACCATTTGCATGTCTCTTTTTAAGAAGTGTCTATTCAGCTCCTTTGCCCATTTTTCAGTCAGGTTGTTTTCTTCCTATTTAGTTGTCCTTCTTTATATTGTAGATATTAACCGCTTATTGGATGCATAGTTTATAAATATTTTCTCCCATTCTGTAGATTGTGTCTTTATATTGTTGATTCCTATCTTCACTGGGGAGAGTCCTTTTGGTTTCATGTAATTCCCTTTGCCTAGTTTTGCTTCTGTTGCTTGTGCTTTCAGGGTCATATCCATAAAGCCACTGCCTAGATTAATGTCATGGAGGTTTTCCCCTGTTTTCTTCTAGTAGTTTTATAGTTTCAAGTATTACATTTAAGCCTTTAACCCATTTTGAATTGACTTTTGTATATGTTGTGAGAAAAATATCTAATTTCATTCTTTTGCATATGGATATCTAATTTTCTCAGCACCATGTATTGAAAAAACTCATTTTCTTATTGTGTGTTCTTGTGCTTTTGTCAAAAATCAGTTGGCTGTAAATGTGTGGATTTACTTCTTGGCTATCTATTCAGTTCTATACCTTCCTTTACATCTCTTTACCAGCCTTTGTTAATAATATAATTGTTTTAAATATTCACTCTACATACCTTTATGTACTTGCCAAGGGAAATGAAAATATTTATGGATACAAAGACTTGTATTCAAATGTTCAAAGCAGCATTATTCATAATTGTGGGAAAGGAAATAAAAGCAGTAAGGCTGCAATTGAACAGGCTTATCTGTAAGTTTTCTACGTATCAATCACTTATAATATTTATACTAGTATGCTATTCTATGCTAGTATATTGTTTATAAAACTTTACACCTGAAGTAGAATGGGTGTTCCATGTAAGTCAACAAATCCAACCATGTTTTTTAAAAGAAGGCTTTTACAGGGAAGGCTACTGGAGCAATGGGGTGAGATATTAACAAGGAGAGGCCTATGAAGGCACAAACCAGTCCTTGAAGAGAAATAACAGAAGCATGATAAAGGCAGAATAATCAGCTTTATTTTGCTGATATGTATAAGTATAGTTTAAATAAATTTTAAAACAAATCTATTTGGCACATCTTATAAATTAGGTCTTCAATCTAGTTTTCTGAATAGTCCACAGAGGTTATTATCAGCTTTAATATAAAGCATCTAATACTTTCTATTGGAAATTAAATATGGGCACATCATTCTTCTTATTGGCTCTTCTTTTTTCAAATGTTTCAAAGTGATCTCTTTTTTGTGGCAAAAACAGATAGTAAAATGGAACACAGATCAAAGGGCAGCCAGCCAGTTGGAATTGTCTAAAGAATATTCTGACAAAGTTTTCAGTAGTGTGTTCCTTAAAATAGCCAGCTAGGTGGGTGGGGTTGTTATTATTATCCTAGAAATAGATTTGCTTACAAAAGTCAGGGAGCCTTGACAGAATTCTGATTGATAGTTTTACAGTCACTCACCTTGTTTCAGACCTATCATTTGTTTTCCCTTCCCAGAGCAAAATGTTCTAATAGTCACCAAATATAAGAATGAGGAAGCCCTGCTGTTTATTCATGCCACCCTAATCCCCAAATCCAATTAGCATTCAGCCTTGCCACATAGGTACACTTCTAATGCCTTTTCAGCTATGTGTGGTTCTGGAGCTCTGATTAAAAACAGTGGGTGGCCTTGATCACTTATGATGTCTCTTATAAAATCGTTGGGAGCCTAGCAGAGAAAAAGATCCAACAGAAGGACAGAGACTACATAATAGCTGAAAAGGAAACCACATTGATGTATTCCAAGAAAGACATTTTTTGCCTTAAACAATTCATTGATAAAATTATACAAGGAAGATGTAAAATCATATAATACTCATATTATTAAAACATCAGTTTGAACAATATGACCTAGAAAGAAAAAAACATAATTATTGTACCTACTATATATCACATATTGTTTAGAATTATATTAATCATCTCATTCATCTTTATAATGGTCCTCTAAGATACATGTTATTTTCCCCATTTTATAGAGGAGATAAACGAAAAATGAAGGAGGCTAAACAACTTGTCTATGTTTGCGGATCCAGTAAGTAGCAGAGAAGACTTCAAATATAGGTTTCTTTAAGACCAAGGTGTGATAAAGACTAAGGTGTGATTAAGGTAGGTATGGTTGGTATTCCATACCTACCTTAATGTCTTTCTATCTTCTAATTTATCAATTAAATTCTTTGCTTCTCAATAATTATACCTTCTTTCAATAACCTTGCTGAGTCTTTGAGATATGTATTTTAAATGACTTTATAATGAACAAATGAATTCATTTGTTCTTCTAAGATATGTGTTTTTCCCCCATTTTACAAAGAAGATAGCCTCTTTGATTTTCATTTACCCCCTCTGTAAAATTAATTTGATAACTGCCATAAGTCAAAGAAGGATACTGCCCAATTAATAAAACAAATATACATAGCTTTGTGGATATGAAGCAAAGGACTCTTAGAGAGAAAATTCCATTAATAATGAATACAATATAGCTATAAAGAAAAAAAATGAGAATGGATTTTGTAGACTGCTATAAGAATAGTTCCAGGGTTTAAGTAAAAAAAACAAAGCAAAAGAGAATATCTAGCTTAGAAAAGTTGTGTTTAAGAAGGGGAAAATATAATAATATATATTTAGATTTTGCTTGTATTTTCAAGACAAAATATTGGAATGGTAAATAAGAAACTAATAAAAAGAGTTACCAATAGAGAACCAGAGGTGAGGAAAGGGATGAATAGGGAAACCCCCTTGTTGCTATGGAAATGAGACTTGCCATAACTAATTTTTGTTTCATTCAAATGAATGGTTAGGAGGCATCACTGAGATCGCAGTTGGAACAAGATTGGACACTAGATCAAACAACCCTGAATTTAAAATCTACCTTTTGTGTTTTATAGCTACATGACATCTACAGGTTACTTAGCATCTCTGTGAGCTTCAACTGTATTATTTGCAGTAATTATGCTATCGAATTCAAAAGAATGTAATGAAAGTTAAATATAATAATGAATGTAAGGTATTTGGTATATATTAAGTGCTTTATTGGTGTTTTAAAATATCCATTATTATCACCAGCACTCTTATCCTTTATTCCTAAATTCAGGTGATAGAAGTAGAAAGGGAATAGATAATATCTCTTGGAAGCCACTCAGGGAAGGCCTGGGACTAGGAAAGTCTCAACTCAAGTAGCTGGACAGTGATAGGCAGAACTAAGAAAAGGTACTCATCCGTTTTGGGCAAAATGAATCTTTTTCTTCTAATCTTTCTGTAAATGACAACCCTGGTTCCCTGAGATATCTTCATACCTACAGTAAAAATAAGCTGGCAGAGAGTCAAGTGAAAAGAGGAACACTAAACCAAACAAAAAATATCTGTTGAGCAAAGTTTGAAGATTACTTTGCAAATGTAAGTTAAAATATGTTTTGCTTGCTTAATATAGTTACACTTCATCTTTTTGCATAATCTTTTAGGAAAAGACACCATATCTACAGTATGATCATTATCCCCTGACATTTTGTTCTATTCAAATACTTCCATTTCAATCCACTTGAAGAAATGTATCTCATAATACTAGTCCCATAAAAGGAAATTCTATAGGAAATTGTTGCTACTTTTAATTCCTTGAACTCATCAATTAATGAACATATAGATTAACTCTATAAAAACGCTCTTTTGGCAGAAAGACTAATATTTGAATTAAATAGAGAAGAAAAACACAGGTATGTGAAGTATACACAGACAAAAAAAGTCATCTGAGGCAAAATCACCAAATGAGATTTTTGCAAAAAGACTGCCCCTACCAAACATATGTGTATGTAATACACATTTTTGAGGAAAGAAGGTAAACACAGGAGCCACAGACTTCTTAGAATGCTTAATGGGTTTAATAACAATTCTACATAAATATTATAATGACATTTAAGAAAAATACTGGCATTATTCTCATAGAAGACTACTAGAAATGCATTCTATAAGATAGAAATGTCATGTAAAATTGTTTAGATTCAGAAAAGACAAGGTTGAATGGCTCCCCCGCCAATCCTGCCTGATTGGGACACGCATTCCTACCATAGCTACCCCAAGAAAACATTCCTGCCTTTTCCCCTACACATCTCAGTTAGGACACTCTAAATACCATATTGCTCCTTTCTATTTCCTGAAAGGATTGAAGATGCTTTGCCCTCTGTCTGCTTTGTATTCTATGCCTAGGTTCCTGAGCCTCAGGATCTTCAGCTGTTAGAAATCAGGGATGACTACATACTTTTTAAAGTATCACTCAAATATTTTCTGTAATTAATACTCAATAGTTTTTATGATGATAATCAATACTGCTTGCCAGGAGGAGAAGGATGTACAGACCTCTCTGTGTTTATGAAGAGTGTATGCATAAGCTGACAGAAAAATTGTGACAAAATTAACTATCTCTATGATAAATTATCCTATTACATCTGTGGTGGTTAGTTTTGTAAGTCAACTTGGCTGGGCATGGAATACCCAGATTAAGCATTATTTTTGGGTGTCTCTGTGGGGGAGTTTTGGTATGAGATTAGCATCTAAATCTGTGGACTCAATAAAGTAGATTGCCACCCCACTGTAAGTGAGCATTACCCAATCCACTGAGGGCCTGAGTAAGACAGAAGGTGCAGGAAGAAAGAACTTGCTTCTTTTTGCTTCCTGCCTGCCTGACTGAGCTCATCTTATTTTCTCCAGCCCTCAGATAGGAATTAACCAACTACTCCACTAGTTCTTAGACATTCAGACTTGGACTGAATTACTCCATCAGCTTTCCTGGGTCAACAGCTTGCAGAAAGCACATTGTGAGACTTCTCAGCCTCTATAATCTTGTAAATCATTCTTCATAATAAATCTGTTCTGTTTCTCTGAAGAACCCTGACTAACACAGATATTGGAACCAAGAGTGGTTCTAGAGGAACATAATTTTAAAGATGAGTTTTCAAAATTGGTTCTGGAGTTTCTAGAATCGATTCTGTATTTGATAATATTTCAAGACACTAATAACTCTATTCTCAGGAGTAAAATGGCCTAAAATTTTTATAGAGACATAGAAAATATCTGCATTGGATACTCCTAATCAACTACTTACAAGAAGTAAAGAGCTAGATACCTCTGTATAAAATACTTTTGAAGATTTTCAGAAAACTAACTAATAAAATGACACTGGTTGGTTGTTCCTGATGTTGCTGATCAAGTGGTAAAAGAAAAACATAAGCTAAGAATTTGAATTCCCAGCTCAAGTGCTGCATAAATGACTTAAGAGCTTCCATGTATGCCCTGAAGTATAGCCTTATCTCCTAGAGCTGCACGACTGAAATTGTCAAAAATCCAAAGCCGAGCATTATCTTGCAACTGGCTGAATTACAAAGCAAGTTGAGCTTTCAGTCTGGCAGGAGGTCTACAGTTAAAATGAAGGCGTTTAATTGAAAAAGAATGGGATCCTCTAAGTTGGAAAGGGAACATGTGAGATAGATCCTGATGAAGCTGTGGACATTGAGCCCCTAAATTCTGATGAGTCTTCATTACCAGGAAAAGAGATCTCCCCAACCTCCAGCAGAATTGGCCTCCTCTACCCACAGTGACAGCAGTGGTACTGGCCTCTCTGCCTCTATAGTTATAAAAGATTGACCTTACATTGCTTAAGGAAACGGTAATGACCTCCCCCAAGGCAGTTGCCATACAAGACAATGCTGATTCTCTGCAGAACTGACCCTCACCCCCGCTCTTTGCTTGTAGACCTATAATTAGACTCAAGTCTCATCAGTCTCCTAAAGGTGAGGTAAAATGTGTGACCCATGAGGAGGTATGTTAAACTCAAACAAACTACTTGAGTTTTTAATTTATACAGACAGAAATCTGGAGAATATGTACAAGAATTGATAACTAAGGATGTGGGATAATGGTGGAAGGAACTTAATGTTGGATCAGGCTGAATTTGGCATGGACTCATTAAGCAAAGGTTCTGCATTAAATGTTGCAGCTTGTGGAGTTTTGTTCTAACAGGTTGGTTGGTTAACTGCTGAGATATGGACCAAAAGGTAGCCTGGCATGAGAAAGTTGAAAATACTTGGCATGCCTCATTGTAATGTAGAAGAAATACAAAGGCTTAGGGATATATTGTAATGTTAGGGTAGATTTGTCATTTAAGGCCTACTTACCCATAGTGGGAGAGTCCAGAAGGCATACCTTTCACCAATACTGTGAATAATAAATTTGCGAGTGGAGCCCTGTCATCCTTAAAGATCTCTGTGATCACTGTCTGTAGGCCAGACCTCAGACTGGGAACTGTAGTCACTGAATTGAGAAGCCTAAAGGCAATTGGAGTAATTGGATCCTGGAGTGGGAGGGGCCACTCAGTCACCACATACAAGGTAGAGCTGGTTACCTGGCTACTGTAATGGACAGTAGAGTTAAAGCAGCAATCAGAATAGTCTGATATGTTGATCTATGGACCTATGGACTAGGCTTACTGATTATGGCATTTCTAGACGTGAAATAGAAAATCTGTCAAATTGTTACTTAATCTGTACAAGGGGTCTTTTAAAAGTTTATTTAAAAGCATATTATGAAAAACTATGCATGAATTTCAAAAATGTTTGCACCAAAATAAACTTGTACTAATGTTACGACATGTCTTAACAGGATCTAATTTGAGGCACTAAGGAGGATAAGACATCAGTTTGAAAATAGCCCTTATCTCTAATAGGAATTAATTTTGCTCTCAAAATTAACTCTGCTAAAATGGAAGTAAGAACAAACTCCAAATTTATGGTAAAGCTTGGGTGGAAGAATGGTGAAATCACTGATGCTTTACAAAAAGTTGATGGTTGCAATTCCCAGAATAAAACAGCAGTTTACAAACAGATAACTTGCTTTAAGAAGGAGCAAGACAATTTTGACAACAAGGCCCACAGCAGAGGACCATACACATCAATTTTTGATGGAAAAATTTATCTTTTGCATTCTCTACTTGAAGAAGATCAATAATTAACAGCAAAGACAGTAGCCAACACCATAGACACCTCAATTGTTTCAGCTTACACAATTCTGCCTAAAAAATTAAAGTTGAACACACTATCCACTTGAGTGGTGCCAAAACTGTTGTGCCCAGATCAGCTGCAGACCAGAACAAAGCTTTCAATGGAAATTTTAAACAAGTGGGATAGAGATACTAAAGCATCTCTTTGAAAAATTGTAATCAGAGATGAAACATGGCTTCACCCGTACAATTCTGAAGACAAAAGCATAATCAAAGCAATGAATAACAAGAGGTGGAAGTGGTTCAGTCAAAGCAAAAGTGAACTGCTCAAAAGCAAAGATCATTGTAACAGTCTTTGGAATGCTGAAGGTATTTTAGTTGCAAACTTTCTAGAAAGTAAAAAAAAAATTGTATTTGCTTATTATGAGAAAGTTTTGAGAAAGTTAGCCAAAGCTTTTGCAAAAAATCTCCCAGAAAAACTTAACCAGTGAGTCCTTCTCCAACATGACAATGTTCCTAGTCATTCCTCTTATTAAATAAAGGCAATTTTGCAAGAATTTTGATGGGAAATCATTAATCATCCACCTTATAGTCTTGATTTGGCTCCTTTGACATCTTTTTGTTTCCAAACCTTAAAAAAATCTTTAAAGGCAAAATTACTCACTTTTCTTTAGTTAATAATGCAAAGAGACTATACTGACATGGCTAAATTCTGAAAACCCTCAGTCTTTTAAGGATGGACTAAATGGCTGGTATCATTGCTTACAAATGCAACTTGACTGGTGGAGTTTATGTTGAAAAATAAAGTCAATGTTTTTAATTTTTACCTTTTACTTTCATGTTTTTCATGATCTTTTTGAAGTCTTGTGCAAGCAGAAAAGTTCTAGGTCAAGTGAACAAAAGTCTCACCTGAGTCATGGCCCCTCAATCATTTCCCATATTTGAGCCAGTTTACAAACCTAGAACTCCTTGAATGAAAGGTAGTCCAGGTCCTCTTGAGGAAGGACCCCAATGCACTTCCAAAATATTATAATGTTAATATTTCTTCTAGCCTTTCCCCAAAGGACCTATGGCATTTTATCAGGATAATTATCCTCAAGGAAACCAAAATAATTCACTCACAAATACACTTCTTTGACGTATTTCAAGATGCTTATCCAGAAGGGCTACAAATATAAGAATAACTGAAAAGCTGTCTTCCGTGGAATATATTTCGTGGAAATATATTCCACGGAATATATATCCAAATCTGCATGGATAAAATCAGGCTTTTTCAGAGGCTCTCCTTGTCTGGATCTCAGAAAGTTATAACTGAGAGTCTGAAACCTTTAAAATTCTGAATGGAATATTTACCATCTATTTTTTTTTTTCCTGAGGGCTGCCATCTGTGAGGTTTCATCTACATAATAATGTTGGAGCTTGTTCTCTCCTGTAGTTCAGTGAGCGGGAGGGAGTGGCATCCAGTGGCTTTCCTTCTTCTCTCCCATTGTTTGGTGAGTGGGAGGGAGTGGTGCCCAGTGGCTCCTTCTCCTGTTTTTCACAGAGCAGGAGGGAAGGTTACAGCTCTTTTATTCCCACTGCCCGCAGCTTGGCAAGTTCTGGGTTCTTGTCCCATGACCAAGTGGAATAAGGTACACGGACACCAGAGAGTGAGTAAGGCAGACTGGAATTTTTTTGAGCAGCAGAAAGAAAGCTCTCAGCAGGGAGAGGGGACCCGAAATCAGGTTGCTGTCTGTGAGGCCGAGTCCACAGTTTTATGTGCTTAGAATGGGAGAATGTGTGCTGATTGGTCCATGGGTGGTCTTGGAAAAAGCAGCATTTGATTAGTTAAAAGCTGTAATTCAGAAGGGAGCAATCAAGAGAGAGTGGGTACGATGGGGATGGAAGTTCTCACTCCGGTCTTGGACTCTATCCGGAACTGTCAGTTGTGTTTTCAGGATTTAAACTGTCCTTGGCTTGAAGACTGGGTTTTTACCAGGGACCTGTCCCTGTCTGCCTAGGAATTTGTCTGTTTCCTATCGCTATCAAAAAGACTACCTTTGTTAGTCAGGCATCTTCTCCCTCTCCCATAACTTATTTTGCCCGTATAACCTGTGTTGCCATGCTTCAAGCTCCACATTATTGCTGTAACCACAAGATGAGTATAAGAGTGTCCACCATCTGGCCTTTTATTTGAGTTCTTATATTTTGTAAACCTCCTTTGCATGTTGATAAATTTGTATACTTTCCATCCTGTTAAGCTGACTTTTGTCAGTTGATTTTTAAGTGAATCATTAGAGAGCAAAGGGGAAGTTTTCCCTTGGTCCCTACAGTACACTGGGGAAAAGAAAATAATCAGACTTTTGGGGACTGCTGGACACTGACTCTAAATTGACACTAATCCCAGGACACCCAAAACATCACTTTGGCCCACCAGTTATAACAGGACTTATGGTTTTCAGCGGAATTTTAGCTCAGGTTCATCTCACAGCAGGTCCAGTGGGTCCCCACACCCATCCTGTGGTTATTTCCCCAGTTCCAGAAAGCATAATTGTAACGGATACAGTCAGCAGCTCCCCACATGTGTTCCCTGACCTATGGAATAAGGGCTGCTATTGTGGCAAAGGCCAAGTGGAAGACAATACTACTGTCAATATCTAGGAAAATAGTAAATCAAAAGCAATACTGCATCCCTGAGGGATTACAGAAATTAGTGCCATCATCAAGAACTTGCAAGGTATAAAGGTGGCAATTCCTGCCGTATCCTCATTCAATTTGTGTATTTGGCTCCTACAGAAGACAGACGAACTTTGGAGAATGATAGTGCATTATTATAAACTTAACCAGGTGGTTACTCCAATTGAAACTTCGGTACCAGATGTGGTTTTAATGCCTGAGCAAATTAAAACATCTCCTTGTACCTGGAATAGAGCTATTAATCTGACAAAGGCCTTTTTCTCCATCCCTATCCATAAAGCCCACCAGAAGCTGTTTGCATTTAGCTGGCTAGGCCAGAAATACCTTCTCACTGTCCTACCTCAGGGATAGATAAATTCCCCACTCTGCCTCATAATTTAGTTCACAGGGATCTTGATCACCTTTCCCTTCTACAAAATACCACAGCATTCCATTACATTGATGACATCATGCTAACTGGATGTAGGGGGCAAGAATTAGCAACTACTCTAGATTTATTAGTAAAACACTTGTATTTCAGAGGGTAAAAAGTAAATCTGACTAAAATTCAAGATCCTTCTGTCTCAATGGGATTTTTAGAGCTCCAGTGGTGTGGGGAAGCTTAAGATATCCCTTCTAAAGTTGAAGAAAAAGTTGGTGCATTTGGCTCTTCCTACAACTAAGAAAGCAGTACCTCTAATGGGCCTATTTGGATTTTAGAAGGAACATATTCTTCATTTGGATGTGTTACCTCAGCTCATTTAATGAATGACCTCAAAAGCTGCTAGTTTTAAATGGGGCCCAGAATAAGAGAAGGCTTTGCAGCAAGTACAGGCTGCTGCATGAGCTGCCATGGCAATTGGGCCATATGAACCAGCAGATTGGGATGGTGTAAGGAGCCTTTGGCAGAATTCTACTGGTGAAGCACAGTGCGGACCTTTAGTATTTTGATGCGAGGGCCTGCAGATAATTATTCTCCTTTTCTTTTCTTTTCTTTTGTTTTCTTTTTTTTTTTTTTTTTTGACAGAGTCTCACTCTGTTGCCCAGGCCAGAGTACAGTGGGGCCATCTTGGCTCACTGTGACCTCCGCCTCCTGGGTTCAAGTGATTCTCCTGCCTCAGCCTTCCGAGTAGCTGGGACTACAGGTGCACACCACCACGCCCAGCTAACTTTTTGTGTTTTTAGTAGAGACAGGGTTTCACCGTTTTAGCCAGGATGGTCTCAATCTCCTGACCTCATGATCCGCCCACCTCAGCCTCCCAAAGTGCTGGAATTACAGGTGTGAGCCGCCGGGCCCGGTCCAGTCTCCTTTTCAAAAGCAGCTCTGGTCCTGCTACTAGGTCCGAGTGTGATGGTTAATACTGAGTGTCAACTTGATTGGATTGAAGCATACAAAATATTAATCCTGGGTGTGTCTGTGAGGGCCTTGACAAAAGAAATTAACATTTGAGTCAGTGTGCTGGGGAAGGTGGATCCACCCTTAATCTGGTGGGTAAAATCTAATCAGCTGTCAGCAAATATAAAGCAGGCAGAAAAACGTGAAAAGGAGAGACTGGCCTAGCCTCCCAGCCTACATCTTTCTCCCGTGCTGGATGCTTCCTGCCCTCAGACATCGGGCTCCAAGTTCTTCAGATTTGGGACTCAAGCTGGCTGTCCTTGCTCCTCAGCTTGCAGACAGTCTATTGTGGGACCCTGTGATCGTATAAGTTAATACTTAGTAAACTTCCCTTTATATATATATATCTCCTATTGGTTCTGTCCCTCTGGAGAACCCTGCCTTTTACAATGAGTAAAGACTAAATATTTAACCATGTGTCACCAAGCTACCATGCAACCTGAGATGCACATGAACTGGATGTTACCTGATTCATCAAGCCATAAAGTTGGCATTTACGGCAACACATCATCACATGATCAGGTCTGAGCAGCTCTTGACCCAAGAGCCCAAGTTCCCCATTCCTGCTACACTGTTTTCTATTCCCAAGCCTGCCATCTATGGCCGCATGGGGAGTTCCCTAAGATAGGCTGGCACAGGGAGAAAAGACTCCAGCCTGATTTCCATATAGTTCTGCAGGATATGCAGTCACCACCCCAAAGTGGACAGATGCAGCACCACAGCCCATCCCTGGAATATTCCTGAACGGCAGTAGTGAAGGGAAATCTTCCCAGGGGCAGAACTTGGAGCAGTGTACCTGGATGTTCACTTTGTTAGATGGAGAAATGGCCAGTATTGTGATTATATACCAACTCATGGGTTGCGGTCAATAATTTGGCTGGATGGTCAGCAACTTAGAAGGAATATGATTTGAAAATTGGTGACAAAGAAGTTTTTGGGAAGAGGTATGTGGATAGTCCTTGAATGGGCAAACACATAAAGATATTTGTGTTCCACATGAATGCTTACCAAAGGGTGACCTCAGCATAGGAAGATTTAAATAATAAAGGGGATAGGCTGACCATTTCTGTGGATATTAGTCAGCCTCTTTTCCCAGCCACACCTGTCATCACTCAACAGGCCTATGAACAAGGTGGCCATGTGGGAGGGATGGAGGTTATGTATGGACTCCACAACAAGAACTTCCACTCACTCAGACCAGCTTGACTGTGGCCACCACTGAGTGCCCAATCCACCAGTAGCAGAGATCAACTCTGAATCCATAATATGGCACCTTTCCCCTGGATAATCAGCCAGCTACCTGGTGGCAAGTTGACTAAATTTGACTGCTTCCATCTCGAGAGGACAGAATTTTGCTCTAACTGGAATCAACAGTAATTCTGATATGGATTTGCCTTCATTACATACAATGCTTTTGCCCAAACTACCATCTGTGAACTTAGAGAATGCCTTCTCCACCATCAGGGTAGTCCACAACATCATCGCTTCTGATCAGGGAACTCACTTCACAGCAAAGGAAGTGTGGCAATGAACCTATCCAGGCTCATGAAATTCACTGGTTTTACCATGTTCCCCACCATCCTGAAGGAACTGGCTTTATATACTGGTGTAAAGGCCTTTTAAAGATTTAGTTATGACATCGGCTGCATAACAATACTTTGCAGGGCTGTTTTTCAGAAGGCTGTATGTGCTCTGAATCAATGTCCAATAAAGGTGCCCTTTCTTTCATGGCCAGGATTCTTGGGTCCATGAATCAAGGGGTGGAAATGTGAGTGGTATTACTTACTCTTACTTGTAAGACCCACTAGCAAAAAAATTTTTTTTTCTGTTATCCTGACTTTATGCTATGCTGGTCTAGAGGTTTGGTTCTAGAGGGAGAAATGCTTCTACCAGGAGACCCAATGTTTCTACTGAACTGGAAGTTAAGACTGCCAGGCCACTTGGACTTTTCATGCCTTTGAATCAACAGGCAAAGAATTGAGTTACAATGTTGGCTTAGTATTACCATGGCCCGTCAATGGAAAACTACAACAATCCCATCCAGGCAGAAATAGTAATGGCCCCAATCCTTCAGGAATGGAGGTGTGAGTCACTCCACCAGGAAAAGAGCCATGACCAGTTGAGGCACGTGTTGAAAGAGAATACAGCATGAGTAGTAGAAGAATGTAGCTATAAACACCACCTAAAACCGTGAGATCAGCTATAAAAACAAGGAAACAAGGACTGTAATGGTCATAAGTGTTTCCTCCTTACTTTGTTATGAATAAGTGTATGTGTATGTGCATATGTATATTTGATTCCTTCCCTTTTTTATTCCCTTATCATGTGGCATAAGACATATTAATTCTACATCATAGGACTTAAGTTGCAGGATACCAAGGAGAAGAGTAGACATCACTCCACGAACTTTACTTCCTTTTCTGGGAAAAGGCCAGTGCATTTTCAGTTGTATGCAGGATAGTTGCATCACGTTAGGCAGAATTATGATCTTGTTACTGTCTTTGTTTGGAGATTAAGAATGGTTTAAGGGGTGTGCATGGGTGCTCAGCTGACAAGGAGTGGACATCTATCTGATGGTTAGCTTTGTGTGTCAGTTTGACTGGTCATGGGGTTCCCAAATTAAACATCGTTTCTGAGTGTGTCTGTGAAGATGTTTCCATATGAGACTAGCATTTGAATTGGTGAACTTAGTAAAATAGATTGCCCTCCCCAATGTGAGTGGGCATCATCCAGTCTACTCAGAGCTTTAATAGAACAAAAGGTGTAGGAAGGAAGAATTTGTCCCTTTTTTTTCTGCCTGCCTGATTGAGCTGGGACATCTTCTCTCATTTTCTCTAGTCCTGGGACTAACAGTTACACAATCAGTTCCTCTCATCTCAGGCTTTTGAACTGGATCTGAATTAATTTCATGACCATCTTTCCTGGATCATCAGCTTGTAGAAGGCACATTGAGGGACTTTACAACCTCCATAATCTTATTAGCCTATTGCTCATAATAAATTAGTTTCTCTCTCTCCCCCCCATATATGTATATGTGCGTGTGTGTATCTATATATACATGTATATATATACATACGTATATATGTGTATATATGTGTGTGTGTGTATATATATATACACACAAACACACATGCACACACATACACACACATACATATATGTGTTTCTGGTTTTGTTTTTCTGGAGAGAAACAGACAAATATATGCTACTGGTTCAGTTTTTCCAGAGATCCCTGACTAATATGTAATATTACGATTGCTGTTCAAGTCTGGGAATTGTCCCACTTATTTATAGTCCTTTTAAATTAAGAGTTGGCTTCCTTTAACTTTTATTACAAACTATAAAGATAATTTTAATCATTGCTAATCTTGATTTAATTTCCAATGATTCCAATTACTGCCACCACTAATACTGAAATCAAATTTTTTAAGTAGTAGTTATGTCTATAATTCACTTTTGGCTTTCTCATGTTTTCTTTTCTTATTAATTTTACAAAAGCAATCATTTTTCTGGAAATGTCCACTGCAAACAGTAGGCAACAGTGAGTGTAATAGCATTTAAATTAGTAGACCCACTAAAAACTACTCAGCTTAATAATGTCAGCAGTATGTTTTCTGGCTTCTCTCAGACTATGTTTTGAAGATTTTGCAAGTATTATTTTTAATTTCTGCAATGTCTCTGAAGATTTAAAAATTTTTTTTAACATTCTTGATATAATTCAATTTATAAACCAATGCTGAATTGAGGTCTTACCAAATTATGGTAGATGAAATTATCATCCTATTAGAAATATTTCAAATATACAGAAAAGTTTAGAGAATAAAACCATGAATAGTTGTGAACCTACCACAAAGATTTAACAAATGTTAAATGTTTCATTTTCTTCAGTTCATTTATAAAAATCAACATAAAAATCACAAATTTAGTAAAATCTGCACATACATTCCTCTCACCTTCCCTGAAAATAGCTACATTCCTGAAAGTAAAGTGTCTCTTTGCCATGCTAATTTTTTATACATTTGCTGCATATTTATATGTTCACATAGAGAATGCTTATTTTTCTAATATTTACATAAATGGTTATAAAAGTTTTCAAAAACTTACACAATTAAAAAAATAATTTAAAAAATATTAGAAAATAATAGTGCTGTAATAAACAAAGCACATAAGGAAAATTTGGAGTATGTGAACTGGGAGTAGGTTGTAATTTAAATAGAGATGTGAATGTAGGCCTCTTGGTGTCATTTGCACAAACTTTTTTTTTCCCCATTTACTCATTTATTTATTTTAGATATTATATTATTACTTTGTCTAGGCTGGTCCTTAACTCCTGGCCTCAAGCGATCCTCCTGCCTCATCCTCTGGAGTAGTTGAGCTTATAAGTGTGAGTCACAGCACCAGGCTTGAGCAAACAATTAAAGGAGAAGAGAAAAAGTGATTTATTTTCCTCATCCATTATTACATTGGTCTGGGTCTCCAAATACAGGGATAAAACCCTCTTTTTCCTTATTGATGCTTTTATGTTTTAATCCTTGTATCTAATACTAATTTTATTATACCAGTTAATTCTATGTGAGTGTGTTTGTGTGTAAGATGTAAGAAGTGTAAAAAGTGATTACAATGTAACTAAACATCTCTCACCATTATTTTATTTTTACCTGTTTATTTTTAATTGTATGTTTCTCATTTGTTAATTTTTGGTTGATTTTAAAGAATCAAATGGCTTTCTGTTTCTTCAACACTGTTAGACACTGTCCCTTTCGGGCTGAGTTAGGTATATTTGAATTTATTATGATTGCTTTTTAATGTAATTTATTTCTGCCACCTGTTGTGTATGCATGTGTTTTGGTCTACTAAGATCTTTCCTCGTTCATTTGACTTTCCTCTCTGGCTTCTGAGGATAGATGAAGCTTTCTGTATTTTCTTAGTATTTACTATGGGCTTTGAACACTGTGTATACCATTTTTCAAGTTAATTACCCTTATATGCTTAATACAAATAATCAATATAATTTTCAACGAAGTCTAACATAGCTCAATATCTTTATTACTGTTCTAAAAGATACTTAGCATGTTTTATTCACAAATGAATGTCTCCCTTAGTTTCCGTGGAATCATTATCCAGAATTTTAGTACTTTCTTTTGAAACATAAAAAATTTACTTATTATTATTATTTATACCACTCAATAACTCATTTCATTTGCGAGTTATTTCTTCACATTGACTTCACTTTTTGGGGGTGTGTGTGTGTGTTTAGTAATTTTTTTCATTGACAGCCTATTTGTACTGAACTTTGTGACTGCATGCTTTATTTCCCTCCATTCCTGGACTGGTTATTATCAATTTATAGAATTCTATTTTACAGTTAATTTGCTTGACAATTTTGGATTATTTTTCCATTGTCTTCTGATGTCTCTTATTGCAGGCGATATCTTCTATCTTTAAAAAACATAGGTAACATGCTTTTTTTCTCTAGTGGGTTTTAAGATTTTTCTCCTTATCCTATATATTTTGCAGTTTCAGCATGATAGTCTAAGTATATATTTTCTATGCTTATATTTTTATCTTTCTATTTCTCCACAAACATAAATACCTATGTACGTATGTATTATTATTTCGACCTATTTCTGCTAATTCATCCATCCATCACTTGTCCATTCATGTCTCTCTTTCCAGGTCAGCACTAGGTGTTCACTTTTAGGTGGAAAACGTGTGTCCTCTTTCAATTCTAGACAATTCATGGAAACCATCTTTCAAATATCAACTCTCAACCTCTGTTCTCTTTACTTGGCACTCCTAACAGTCTTATTTTGCCTATTTTCAAACTATTGTTGGTATCTGTTAACTGTTCCTTTGTTACTTTAACTTCATCTATGCTACTTTTGGGGAATAATCCTCTACTCTCTTTCAATCCACTAATCTCTTTGATTGTTTCCAGTATAGGCATTTTTCCCATCTAATGAGGTTATAGCACCTCAATGACTATATTTTCTTAGATTTGTCTCTTTTCAAGTACACCTGTTATTTTTTTCATTTCTGTTTAATTCATTATTTCTTATTGCTGTTATCTATTTATGTGTCTTCTTTCCTACCTCTCAAAATGTTTAGTCATTATATAATTATTAATTCTGATCTTAGAGCCGATTTTTATTGTCTGATTTTCATTCAAATGGTTTTATTAGTTATTGTGCTTTGATGTTTTAGGCACATTTTGAGTAGAAGATATTCTTCTCCTTGTATTATTCTCACTTCTTCCTTTATAGAAATTTTTTAGTTGCCTCCATTCAATCCTAAATCCAATTGCCAAAAAACAAAATTTATGTTAGTGAATTGCTATTTCCAGGACTGCAGCATAGCACTATCACTACACAACTCCAATGGACCCATTTAATTAAACTCCAAAGTGAGTGATAGCCCTGAGAATTGTGTAATATGCCATCTACACACTGTAGGCTGCTGCCTTATGGGACACCATCCAACAGTAAAAGTGGAAATAAACCTGTGAGTGGATTAGTGCACGATTCTAGCTGCTTCCTTCTTTTTCTCTATATATACTGTCCCAAGCAGCAGGCACTTCATATTTAAAGTTCTTTTCATTAACTGGTTAAATTCATCATAGTACCTGGATTTGACCTTTGAACCTGCTTCTGGTGTCTCACTTTTCGTGTTTTTTTTTTTTTTTTTTTTTTTTTTTTTCAGTTGCCATGGATTTAAAGCAACTGAAGCTTCAGCCTCTTTTATTTGAACAAAAAGCAAAGTCCAACATGTGTGCGTATTTGGCTACATATATTACTTTTTATTTCTCCCAATGTTTAGTCCATGGAGAAGTCTATCTTAATCTTTAGAGAATTTTTTTTCCTTTTTAAAATATCTAGTTTATCAACATAGTAAATGTTTGTAATAAAATGATATGAACTTGCAATTCTATCTTGGCAAGAATCCCAGGGAAATTATGCTTATGCTTCTTTATGGTTCTCAAATTTTCTAAGCTGAAACTTCCATATAGAGTAATTTTACCAAAAATTTAGAGAATTTGAGTCTGAAGTATATTTATATCCTTTAATTAAAATATATTTTATATTTATAATAATATTTTAGAAAATATCCTATACCAGTTCAAATGGTTTCAGATTATTCTGACTTTGATTCTTTTTCTAAAAATTTTCATGTAATAATTTCACTAATATTTATATATGTTCTAGGATATTAAGATTACAGTTCCTCATATTTTACCCAGAAAGTAGTTGAGATCTTTTTTTATAAATTTACATTACAAAATGGCATAAAATTCTTTGCTTCCCGCATCGTAGGTTTGCAGAGAAGCTTAGTTTCTATTCTTGTTATGACTCTAGCTTAATTTGCAGTCTTCATGAAGACCTAACTTTAACTCAAAGTGCTATGTTGTGATGTTCATAAAGATCAAAATATATTCTTCATCCAACTGATATTTGAATGGTTTTAATTAATACTTTCATATATTTGTTAGGATTATTACCTCACATTGTACTATATATACATTATATGGCTATAGAGTCTACACTAAAATTCGTATAAATAATCTGGGTCTTGTATATGTATAAATTAAAATTTAGTTAAGCTCATAACATTTAATACCTAGCTCTTTACTACTAGTGATGTAAATATGTAATTTCAAATTGAGAAAATAGTAAACATAAATGGGCAATTAATAATTATTCTCTATTTTGTAAACATGTGAATAGCATTGATATTGTTTTAGATTTTAACGTGAAAATATTTAAAATAAGGCATTGTACTCATGTTCTTAACTCGTGGCACCTCCTTTATGGATATATAGTGTGTCTTTTATGTTTTTCTGTAGTACCTTGTAACAGTCACATCTTCTTTTTCTAGACAATGAATATCTGTTTTATTTGCCTATTTGGTATTCATAAGCTGCCCTCCTTTTCCTGATAACATATAAATTTCCTTTAAGAATCCCTGATGCTCCTATTCTCAGATCATTTTGCTCCAGAAGTCTCCTTTATTACAGGGCAACACGGATAAATATAACCTAGGCCCAGAAAATTAGAGCCAGGGCATTTGTTGTAGGGATAAGCAAGTGTGCTGAGAGGCCAATTTCAGGACTTTCCCTGAAAAATTAAAAACATGATAGCCTATTCTGCCAAGTTTGCGAACTAGTAGGGTATTCATCTATCACTGCTGGAGTAATCCTGTTGTCACAAGGAGAGACAACGAAGCTCTTGGAGAAAAAAAAAATAAAAAAGCTGAGAGATGAAGACAAATTCCTGAGGGCATGAAACTATGCCTGAAGCTGTAACAGTTCTGGTATTTTTCAGTTAAGTCTATAAATTCCCTCCGTGTCTCTCTCTATAGTAGTCAATTAGAGTTTTGTTTCTCTCTAACTGCAGGAGTTCTACCTCACATATATAATTGTCTGGTCTTTCCTCTGTTTCACCTACTATATTTTATGTTTCTTGAGAACAGAGATGATTTCTTATTATCTGTTTTATGCACAGTTCTTATCCTAATGACCAACTTAAATATTTAATAAATAAAGAATAAATGAATAAATATACAAATTTCCATAGATATATTACTGTAGTTATTAAGTAAAATTATCATTAGATAATTTTTTGGATAATTCTTAGCTCAATATATTAAGTTGGCAGAAAATAAACATGATTTTTCTCCTACTCTGTCCCATGGGAAATCGTTACGAAGAATTAGAATTCAAATTAGAAAAATAGTTATCAACTATGCTGTCAAATCATATTGATTAAATAAGATCAGTATTGTTGTGTTTCACAAGTGATACAAAATGACGTAGAAAGGGATGGGTTTGAAAATATAGTCCTGGAAATAGCTCAACATGCATCCTCTCTTCTCTGCCACAGAAGTTCTTGCTTTCGATGATGATGTCATCAACCAGACATTTTATGGTAGAATAATTTTGAGTATTATTGCTCTTTAAAGCATCTCCTTTTGGGGTTTTTAAAATTTGTTTTTGTTATAAAAAATTGTATATTATGAAAAGCATGTCCTCAAAATAGCTTTAACAATTTTAATATTTTGTCATATTTGTTTATATTTCATTTGTGGTCATTTATATTTTGGTGTTATTTTAAAGCCAGGAATAGATATCATGATGTCTCATCATAAATTCTTTAATATGTAACCCCTAGGAATAGAGATGTTCTCTTACAAAGCTACGATGTCATTATAATGACTAAAATAATTGTCAGCCATTTACAATGTAATATCCAAGCCATAATCTAATATCTTCAATTGTCATAAGAATGCTCTTTAGAGGTTCCTCTTTTAGATAGACAGAAGTACTGCAACTTGTTGTTTTATTATAGACTAACAAGTCTTTTGTAAGTGATGTTTATATGAACAAATAGATTAGATGATCATTTCCTGAATGTTTCCTAAAATACTAGTCCCAAAAGTGACAATATTTGCTACACAGAAAATAGTATTATGAAGCAAATAAGTTTTTACAGTAGAAAATCCTATACAAAACTAATAAATACTTAGAAACATGAAAAGGGTAAATAGACTTGCACATTGAGGTAGTTGTAGAAAATATCCCAAACTATTCAAAAATCCCACATTAATACTTCCTAAATGTTCATCATCCTTCTCTATAACTACGAAGAGTCCAAATGAAATGTAATAAGATAAGATTAACTAGAAAAAAAAAAGAGATTTCACTGTAAAGAGTTTCAAGGATAGAATAAGGACACTGAACTTGAATCTGTCTTTAGTGAAGAAGTTTTGCACGAGATAAAGACTTGATGGCAATAATAATTGGGTAAAAAATGTGTGCAGCAGAAGAGATTGCACAAAAGAAGTAAAACACAGGCTGTTACAGTAACCCAGGTGAAAACTGATGAGAATAAAATGTTTGCTTTTAATTCATAGGTTTCATTTGGCCAGCAAATGCCAAGAGGCTCTTCATGAAACAGTGGAATTAACTACAGTAGGATATAGGTACTCCAAGTCCTTATCTTAGATCTATAATCAGCTGTGTGACCTTGTGAAACTCAAGAAGTAGATCTATTCCTCAACTGAAAATAGAGGAATGAAATAGATGACAACTAAGGTACAGCTCTAAATTCCTACTAATTCCAGAATACCTTTGCCACATCAGCCATCCTCCATTATATTTGGAGCTGCTTGAATTTTGCAAATATTGTAGAAATAAAAGCATTTATTTTTAACAGAGGTTAAAGAGAACTCTAGAAACAAATCATGAGAAAGTGATAACTGAGTTTTCTCTTAGTATTATCTTTACAGCTACTGCATTATAAAACAACTTTAAAAAAGCAACATGTGATCAGAATATCTCATAAGAAATTCTATCTCGAAATTTAAGAATTCTATCTATATTATTTATATCAGGCACTTAATAGTATTTTATATGTATGGACTGTGATTAAATTTACAATAGTTTTAACTACTCACCTGGTAGCACTTGGATTCCTACTATAGTCCTAGTGCTCCTCAATCTCTAGCATTTCAGGTCAAATATGAATAGAGGCCATGTTTTCAAGGTTATGTAACATGGGAGTGAAACACGAAGGAGGGAGGGAGTCATGAAGTTAAAGACTTCAAGTTCAAGTGAAGCTAGGACCAAGGAGTATACAGATTATGTACAAGATGTCACCATCCCCAAGAACATGGAGGTCGTATTTTAATAGCATCCATGTAAGAAATGTAGGGCTTTTCCAAGAGACATGTAAGAAATTTGGAGTCCCCTACTAGGTTTATATGAGTAAAGAATGCGTAACACTGGGACAATTTTTTTTGCCAGAAGTATTTTTCTTAAGTTTTAGTATCTTTTGCATAATTAACTTGAATCTCTGTCTGACAAACATCTCAATCAAATGTGTGTAATAATTCAGTGCCAATGGTGTAGCAGTGGCTTAGACCATAAAAGTGCAAGGAATGGGGAACATTAAAAATGGTGAATGTGGTTGTTACCTCAAGAAAATTGTAGTCTTGTTGCTCTAAACTATATGTATAAAAGTGAGCAATAGATCCTTTATTCAGCATCCCCTAGCAAATTTTAGGAATATCAGGGTGTTTGCATGAACAAGAAAAATGTATTTCTGTTGATTTTCAATCTGAAACTTTTAGGATTGCATTTACTTCCCTGTTTTCCACTAAATCTGATGCACAAGCAAATCACTGTTAAACATGTTCAGATTCTGCATTAACTCCTTCAAATCAGATTCTTCTTCATCAAGTCCTTCAATTTATCTAAGTTTTTCCTGGAGACTTGAAAGAATTCGTGCACATTGCAAACACGAATTACTTTTTATATTTGGGAATTGGCCTGAAACTAGGAAATATGATCCTTAAAGACTAGGCTCAGAAGTCAATGACACAAGCACCCATGGTGCCATTCTCAAGATGCTACAATGATTTGGAAACAAGTGACCTATTGTCTGGTTTCTACCAATCTAGTGAAACCTAGTCACTCATGGCAGTTAATCTATATCCAGACTGATTGGATCTTGGTTTGAACTTGACTCTCATTGTTACTCTCAGCCATGTTGAGGCTACAACATTATGGGATAGCTCTCTGTCATTTAAATATAATGCAAGCCACAATTGTGTTCTGCAAATGTCAAGTTAAAGCTTTGTAGTAGCCACATTAGAAACATAAAAACAGATAATATTAATTTTAATAATTTATTTTATTTTATTCAATATACCCTATATATTAACAGTTCAAAACGTCATTTATATTTTTAAAATACTAAGGAATAAATTTTTCTTACTAACCCCTTTTTTTTTGTTTTCTTGAGACAGAGTCTCGCACTGTCATGCAGCCTGCTGAAGTGCAGTGGCACAATCTTGGCATGATCTTGGCTCACTATGGCCTCCATCTCCCAGGCTCAAGCGATTCTTTTGCCCCAGCCTCTCAAGTAGCTGGGACTACAGGCATGTGCCACCATGCCAGGCTATCATTTGTATTTTTGGTAGAGATGCTGTTTCGCCATGTTGGCCAGGCTGATTTCGAACTCCTGGACTCAAGTGATCTGCCTGCCTTGGCCTCCCAAAGTGCTGGGATTACAAGTTGAGTCACGGCGCCCTGCCTACTTACAAAGTCTTTGACATGTGATGTTCATTTTATATTTATGGCGCATCTCAATTTGGAGTAGCCACATTTCACCTCTATAGCCATGTGTGGCTAGTGGCTACCATTTGAGGCAAATGAAGTTACGGTTTCAAATGTTTTAAACAGTCCAAGCAGAGCACCATGAGCTTGAAGATTATTAAAATGTTCTTTGATTGTGATGGTATAACTAAGAAGTGGCATTCTGGAAGCTCAGAATAGATCTCACTGAAATATGCCAGATTTCTCAATATTTATGAGCATAATCCCTGGAAAAAGTTATCTATCTATTTATTTTAGAGACGTAGTCTTGCTCTGTCACCCAGGATGGAGTGCAGTGGTGTGATTATAGCTCACTGCAGCTTCAAACTTCCAGGATCAAGTGATCCTCCCACTTCAGTTTCCTGAGTACCTGGGACTATAGGAGAAAGCCACCACACCTGGCCTAGTAACAGAAATGTTTAATAATACTTAAGTTGCTCTCAGTTTTCAATTATTTACTCAGAATTACAAAATAAGAAAGATTACGTGCTTTTAAATATTGGCTTTTCTAGATGAAAACCCATGCTTCTCATGAAATTCTTATTATTCAAATGTGAAATTACTCAAATTATTCAACGTGAAATTCTTTTCATATGATTTTTAATTATTCCAAATACATAATCATGGAAATGGAAAAATGAGTATATCATATCAACTTCAGGTGAAGGTGATAATTCAAATTACTTATGTAATTGATTAAAACAATATTCTAATCTCAGAATTCCCTGAGTTGATCATTTTTATCCTGTCACTAGAGTTTTAAAAATTGGGCTATCACTTGTTTTGAGGTAAGTAAATATATATATGTAACATAAAAATATATATGTATATATCCACACACATAAAAATTGTATTATTTTAACCATTTTTAGGGGTACAGTTATGTGATATGAAGCATATTCACATTATTGTGCAAACATCAGCACTATGTATCTTTAGAGCTTTTTTATTTTCCCCAACTGAAACCTCTTTACTCATCAGACTAACTCCCTCTCTTCCACTCCTTCTCAGCCCTAGCAACTACCATTCTACTTGTGTTTCTGTGAATTTGACTACTCTAGGTATCTCGTATATGTGGAATCATACATTTGTATTTTTGAGAACTGGCTTGTTTCACTTAGCATAATGTCATCAAACTTCATTCATGTTGTAGTATGTGTCAAAATTTCCTTCTTTTTAAAGGCTAATATTTCTTTACATGTATAAGCTACATTTTGTTTATCAAATCATGCTTCTATGGACACATGGGTTGCTTTTGGAGCTTTTAGTTATTATGAATAATGCTGCTTTGAACATAATTTCCAAATATCTGTTTGAGTCATGGGCTTTCACTTGTATTACCTGTCTCTAGTTTGGGGCCCAGTTATTTTTCATGCTTTTGTCTCATTAAAATGGTACTGAAGTTTTCTTTCACTTTAGAATGAAATAAAATAAAGCCATTTTGTGTGTGTGTGTTGATAGTATTTATAGCTCTTCTTCCTAATAGAACGGATACATTCACTCACGTGAACATTTAATTTTTTTCTGCCCCTTATTTTCTAGTTCTGATTCCACTATATTTTCTAAAGTCATTCTTCTTTAATATTAAACCATTTCACCTGTAGAAATATTAGCATACTGAATTCCAAAAATTAAAAATGTCTCTAGAATATTCTAAGCTACAGCTACCAGGGTCCCAGATAAATTATCCCAGTTTCACATTTTCTGTTGGAATTTATCTTGTCAAATATCCCAGGCTTCAATCTTTCAACCCTCTTCACTCTATTAATTCTTCTCTTAGCTCCCACACGTGAACTATTCTTGGTGTTAAAAACTCATTTTTAAAGCAATACAATTTCAACAACTAAAATACCATGTGTGCTTGATTAGGGTAAATTCAGCCCTATGAAACTGCACCTTAGCAATTTTGCAGCATCAGTTAAGTGCTTCCCCTATCTCCAATTCCCTTTTATTCCCAATCCACAACTCACTTTCCATTGTGATTTCTTCCCCTCTAGTAAATATGACTTTGAGAACACATGATCCAAACCAAGGAAAAAAAAATAAACACAGTGAAGCAACAAATATGATCTAAAAATAGGAGAGCAAAGCTCATAAAATCCTGAGAAAAAGTAGACTTTTCTCTAACTTTTTCAATGTCATATTTGGAATGTTCAAAGATGTGTGAGAAGCATTCAGTAATTTTATTAATAACCAGAACTATTCAAAGGACCTTCACCACCTGAATTTCTAACACTCGGCATTCCTTGCTTTAAGCTATTTTTATTTGCAAGTCTTAGAAAAAAAGGAAGAGATATATAGATAAGCAGTTGTAAATAATGCAACATTTAATTTTTGCTTCAAGTTCAATAAACAAACTACTCTCCTATTTAGTATACCTATGAGGATTGCTTTTGGGAATTTCAAGCAACGACATAAATGAGTAGCAACGAGAGAGAGAACATGGAAACAAAGTAATCTGCAGCACAACCTCAGGCTGGCGGAGTGTGCCTGAGAGCCACCAGAATTGAAGGCTGTGGAGCCCTTTAGCAGCCACCAGATATTTTCTCCCCAAAGAATATCTCTCTCCTCTTTCTTATCTAACCTTTTTGCTTCACCTTGTATTACCTTTGTCTCTTGTAGACTGTATATAGCTGTATGTTATTTTTAACTCAAAATTAAACTGTATGCCATTTAATAGAAAAATTACATCTATTTATATTTATTGTAATAACTTACCCCTGTCATCTTGCTTTATGCTTTTAAGCTGTTTTGTTTTATATCTTTTGTGATATATAATGTTGTCTTTCTTTGAATCTTTTACTCTAGTGATTTTTTAAAATCCTTCATTAACTTCAGTAGTTATGATCCATTTGTTATATTATTTACACATTTTCATTGGTGTTATCTGAAAACTAAGAAATGAAATTATTTGCTTGTGTTTTTATATTATGTGTTTGCTTTTGATGAACAATTTTGAAAATTTCTATTCTATCGCCATATTTTAAACAAATATTTACAATTCATTCTATTTATATTCAATTTTAGTAATTGCTATTAATCTTTATATTCCATACATTTTCTCAATTCTGTATTTTAGTTTATTTTCTAGTTGTTGGAAGACCATAGTGAACATTACAATTGATTCCTCAATATTTATTCCACCCAAGATGGGTAATCCAAGCCAACTAGAGACTCTTTCAGGGATGGTGAGTGACCCAATTCTATTTAATGGGATATAAAAGGATATCCCTTCAGAGAGCTTCCAGAAAAAGCGTCTTCTCTCTTAAGATATAACCACAAGAAAAGTTGGCTCTTTTCTTTCTCTGGACATTGGCTATGACCGTCACAACCACTTTATTACCAGAGTGAGGTCAAACCAGTACCAAGAACAGCAAAATAATGTGACGGAAAAAAATGGGATTTTTAAAATGATAACACTGAGCTATTTTTATCAAGCCTGAAGCCTACATTACCTCTCCCTTCTTGTTGTATGAAAAAACACAGAGATATGTATCGTAGTCACTTTGAGTCAGGATTTCTGTTATTGTGGCTGAAAACATTCTCTACAATAAGAATTTTTTAAATTAATTTTTTATTAAAATGAGTAATTTTCAAGATCAAAAGACTTATATAAATGTTTGGGTATTGGTGTCTGTTACATTCATTTATGAATGGAAATGTGATTGAGCTAACAATTCTGGAGTCATTTCCCACTCAACATTCAACTGACAAACGTTATTTTTCTCTGAAAATTGGTTCTGAAGAGGTAAATTATGAAATCTGACCAAATATTCCTCCTTTAGATTACTTGCTTAAGGTGCTTGTAAATGTTTTCTTTATCCTTCAAATTCTAAAATGTTATGAACATACTCTGGGTAATTTTATTCATGTAACCCATTTGATGAACAGAGTTATGCTCTTCTTCAGCTCAGAAAAGTTTTATTCTAATACATAACTAATTAATATTTGTGATCTATTCCTTTTGCTCTTTTATTATGGCATTTTAATTACAGCATTTTATAGTTTCTCTAACCCCCTTATTTCTTCTTTTTTCTAATAGTTAATCCTTTTCCCGTCATTCTACATTATTACACATGAAATATTATGAATTATGAATGAATACAGAGGGGTATAAACAGGAAATGCATTGATATAGAAAGTAAGAAAACATATTCCACTTTGTTTTTATGTTTGTTGAAGTCTCCTTGTTTCCATCTTTATAGTGACTGCTTATCTAACTGTGACTGCTGGCTGTCACTATTCACTGACACAGGTATCAAATGTCAGCAATCCCTTCTGTAGGTAAAGTCTGCATTCAGGACATCCCATTCCCATTCACAGACCCTGATACAGAAAATGTGTCTCCAGCTCATCCTCTCTTGCTCATCCTAAATTAGTAGAGTCCTTGCTCCCAGGTCCCCTTACAGCAGGTCTCCCTGTTGATTATGGCATACACAAAATAGCTCAAGTCTGGATATCTTTTGGCAAATCCATTTAACCTATGGGGAACTCACACATCCTTGCCATGCCAAAAGATGAGATACAGGTTGCCCCATTTCTGCCCTCTCTTTTTGCAGCTATTCAGTCCACATGATTATTTTTTTCTCTTGCTTACGTAGGTGCTATGGCACATTACCTAAGTCTAACCAGAGATCTGAAAAAGAGTTATGTGCCTTGTTCTCTTCTAGCCATCCTGATCTCTAGGAGTGGCTTTCTTGGAGACCCCATTCCCTGGCTTTAGTGTTAGGGATGGAGAACTTCAAACCACAGAACCACCCACCAAGCAGGCTCAGAACTCCCTCTTCCTCCCTTTGATTATTTCCTTATTCAACAGCAGCACAAAAAGAGGTCATGAGAAGGTCACAGACTGTGTACAATCGTAATAAGAGCACATTGCTGGGAACACATGGGGGGAAAGCATTCCCTGGACCAGATTTTTTGGGCACCAGGGAATAGGTAAAATATAACTGCTCGGGTAAAACTGAAGGAAGAATATGCAGCTTTTACATGTAAATGGTTCACGCTGCAAGCTGTTATAATATTAGGCATGGCTATATTTTATCTCCGTAGAGAGTAACCACAAAGTCCTATTCTTTTATTAAAAATTATCTCGGGTGAGCACAGTGGCTCACGTCTGTAATCCCAGCACTTTGGGAAGATGAGGCGGGCAGATCACTTGAGGTCAGGAGTGCGAGACCAGGCTGGCTAACATGGTGGAACCCCGTCTCTACTAATAAAAATACAAAAATTAGCTGGGCATGGTGGCATGGTCCTGTAGTCCCAGCTACTCTGGAGGCCAAGGCAGGAGAATCACTTGAATCTTTGAACCTGGGAGGCAGAGGCTGCAGTGAGCCGAGATCATGCCACTGCCCTCCAGCCTGGGTGACAAGAGTGAAACTCCATCTAAAAAGAAAAAAAAAAAGAAAGAATCCTCATGTTCCTTTTCGTTCTCCACCCAGACTGCGAATTTGCTGTTTGTTTTTCTCAACTCTTGTCTATATTGAATCCTGGAAGTTATTGAAACAATCCTTGATCATTGCTTTTAGTCTCTAGTTGTTGTTAGGTAAAAGGATTAGTGGCTCCTCATGAGAATAGCAAGTGAATAAAGAGCATGGATTATGGAATCAGACCAGATTTACACTTCTGACTGTATGTTATAACTGTGCCACCTCTCTAAACCTTAATTTTCTTGGTTGAAAAAAATAGCAAAAACAATACTATCTCATACATTTGATGTAACGATTAAATGAGATGATGAGAGCAAAGGATTTAACATGATTTTTTACATATGCATGAATTTAATTATTCCAGTAGGATGATAACTACATTCTGTCAACACTTTGTAATAGCAAAAATAAAATCACCTGTGAACCAACATATGCTGATAATAACAATGACTTTCTCCAGGTACCCAACATATTTATGTAATGTTATTCAGGGATAAGCTGGTGAGTTTGTGTTCTCTGCTGCTAGTGGGACACACTAATATAAAAACTTGCAGATTATTAACACAGTTTTCTGTATGTAAGATGTTTCTTTTCACAATATGCATTAATATTTTATCTTTTTACTTTCCTACTTTCTAATCCCTTCTAAAGCTCAGATCCAGTTCCAATTTTTGAGATTTCAGGAAATAGCTAAGGGCTAATAGTTTCCTGAAGTCCATCTCCAGGTTATTTTGATTAGAAGATCATCTTCCTCGGGGATCTTGATTTTCACTTCTGATAATATTGTGTTATGGTTGCCCTTAACACATGCACATATCTGACTAGATGTTATTGAGGTATTTTAGTTACTTCTTCCACTGAGAGTGCATCTCATAGTCTGATGAATGTTGTAAAGTTTTAATTTGTCAATCATAATACATGTATAGTTACACCAGAACAAGAATTGATTGGCAAGTGTCTAGGCTCAAAATTTGGTTTTAGTTTGAAAACAACAAACAAAAAAGATGAAATCTAGCCAGATGCTATTATATTTTTTAAAAAATCAAACAAAACCAAATAGAAATAAAAACATAAAAGCTTCTAAGGTATTAACAACAATAAAAACAATCAGAGAATGGTAACAAAGTAATTTAAAAATGAAGTAAACATTGGGTTTTGACTTGTAAGGTTTTAAAAATTTTTCTTTTTATTAAGGCATTTCATATATATGCCTCTATAGTAATTTACTCATTTTTAGAATTTGAATAAGAGTTGGGTCTTTTAATTAACATACATTTTTCCTTCTTGCCAGGGAAATGCATGTTTTCATCTAAAATAAGCACAAATGACACAATGTTTAGATTATATTGTCAAAACCAATTGTCTACTTAGTGTCTATTTCCATATCCCTGCCACAGATATTGACAATAATGATATAGCGTGAAGTGAAGTCTATTTTTAAATGCTTCCTATCGAAATGTAATAAAGCAAATGTACATGTGCATATAGAAGCACACAAATTATGGCATGATGCTGACAGCAAGAATCAATTCTGGTGACAAAAAGAAATCAGTAGGCGTTTCATGTATCTGCCAAGCCTAATTCTGACTTTCTCTACTAGGTGCTAATATAAGAGAGAGCAATCCAGATACCAATTGGGAAAAACTCCAGATTTTCTCTTGGGTACACAAATTATGACTTCTGCTAGGAAACCATGATAATAACAATATCCCAGAAGATTATAATGTGAATTCTTAAGAGCCTGATACCTGTATATGCTCACTGAAGGGGGCCCCTTAACAACTAAGTACATTTATTTCAAAAACATCAAGGGCCATTGAATAATCCTCCTACAAGTGACTATTGAAAGTAGTTTAAAGGTATTTTCCAGAAATATAAATAAAATGACTAAGTCAAGGGAGGCCGAATTTCTATTCTTTATTAATTCAGATACTTAACTCTGCCCCCTCTAATGCACACAGTTCTAGAATCTTGAACCAGCAGGCTCTGATGGGAATGGCAGCCTGCAAACATAAAGGGTGAGTGATAAATAGCCAGGCTGTGTGGCCCACCGTGTTCCCCAGTGGAAAGGAGAAACAGCCCACTATACTTCTGCAGGTACCCTTTCCCTTCTGCTTCCTGCCCTACTGCCACAGTATCCAAAAGTTGGGTAAAACTCTGAGTAGAGGACATGAAGAAAGGAACTATAGAATAGCTACGACATAATGGAAACAGAAATAGAAGCAATGGCTGTTTGGAAAAGAAAAAGAACTGAAGAATACAATCACCTCCAGTCAGATTAGTTTATCAGTCAGGATTCTAAATTCAACTTTTAGTTGTGAAATGCAAGTTTTCTAGTGAGGAGAAGTGAATGAGGATAAAGGCAATAATATGTTAATTGCAGTTGAATCTGTATTTGGACTGCTGTATGCTCAAAATTCTATGTATTAGGGGTGGTAGGATTTGAGGAAGAGAGAAAAAGCGATAGAGAGGATGTTGTTATGTGGAAGCACTGAGACTTGAAGTCAGATTTAAGTGTCTACTACACAAATAGGCATAGCTCTGCAATCTAAGAATGAATATGATAGCAAATATTTAATTATTGATTATGGAACTGAGTGTATCAAATCTTTAGGCTATTTGCTCTCTCCTCTACACAACTCCTGTGTCCACCTTCCACTTCCTACTGGTTTTCTCTTAGTCTATGCCCCGTCGTTTCCAGATGCCAACGATTCATTCTCTTTTCATATTCTATTTATTTTTTCCACTCTCTTCCATTCATCTAATACATACAGAGTACCTAGTGTGTATAACCCTGCTGGATAATTGGGACATAGTGTCCCTGCATTTAAGTTATATGTGTTCTTTCTGGATAAATAAATAATTTTCTAAGTGTATAACAATAGTGAGTAATGATAATAATAATTGCTGGCTGGGTGCAGTGGCTCACGACTGTAATCCCAGCACTTTGGGAGGCAGAGTCGGGTGAATGCTTGAGCCCAGAAGTTCAAGACCAGCCTGGGCAACAAAGGGAAACCCCGTCTTTACAAAAAATACAAAAAAACATTGGCCAGTCATGGTGGCCTATGCCTGTGGTCCCAGCTATTCGGGAGGCTGAGGAGGATTACTTGAGCCTGGGAGGCGGACATTGCAGTGAGCTGAGATCGCACCACTGCACTCCAGCATGGGTGACAGAGTGAGACACAGTCTTAAAAATGTAAAAATAAAATAATAATAATAATTTCTAGTACTACATCCCTATGACATACATATGGTACTATAATTACCCACATTTTACGGATGAAATATCTGAGTCACAGAGATGAAGTAACTTGAACAAAGCTATATGGTTTGTAGAGTTAAAATTTAAATCTAGGCAGTTAAATTCCAAGCCCATGTTCTTAATATCTATACCATATATCTTTAAGAGTCAAAAAAAAGTATATGAAGTAAACACACCAGGTAAAATATTAAAACTAATGGAAGGGTCAAATAAATGGCATAGCCAAGAAATGCAATGAATTCCAGAGACCAAGATTAGAATAGGTATAAATATTCAGAGAGGTTTTTTAACAGCCACCCTCCACCCCAACAAACACACAATCCACATCATGTTTTGGGTTCTTTTAGGGAGAGAGATTTTTGAGTAAAAGAGAAGGTAAAGAAAAGAGAGGTAGAAATTACAATTTTTTTATCTCTCTCTTTTAGTACTGGCCTGAGGCTAGCTCATTGTAGTAGGAATTACCTAGTAACATTCAATCATCTAATGATGCTTTATGGCTTTAACCTGTGTTTGGTCACCTTTTATATAAATAATATAGACCCTAGATCAATAAAAAAAACCTTCTAAACCAAATTTAAATTCATGTTTTTTAAAAACACCTTTTAGAAAATACTACTCCTTTATTATTATAATAATATCTAGGCAATCTTGTGTTAAATAAACTTGGAATTTAGTAATGTTTTTTCATTATTTTCCAAATTGCTTGTGCCATAGTGTATTGTTTAAACACTATAGTATGGTGTACCAAATGCTAAAATCCTATGCAAACCCTGGCAATGGTATTCTACAGTGCCTCTTATTACAGTGCATGCAACAATTTTCTTGGGTTGGGCATTTTAGAACATTTCAAATCATTTTAAACTGCACATATAATCAGGAAATTGTGTTTTACCATTTATGGTTTCCAATTAATTAAAGTTTTACATTAGCTAGGCTTATTGCAAACTTCCAACTATTTCAAATTAAATCAAGAAAAGTACAAGAAAACAGCAAATGCTCTAAATATCATTGGATGGATAGTTGGGGAATGTTTCATGTAAGCGTGTTATATATGAAATGCTATGGAGGATAATGCTCCTTCCTTGACATGACCATTCTGTTGGGTTTAAGGCAAGAAACTCTGACTATTTTAACCCAAAATTAACATAGTTTTCTCAGAGACAGAACTTTGAAAAATTCTGCAGCACAATGTGGCTTGGTAATTAAATCAAGCTGGACCCAGAGAACTGCATTGGGTCCACAGAAGACTTTTTGGGCCAAATTTCATAGTTATTATCTTAGACCAGGCTTTTTAGAAACAACTTAGGTATATATAGTAAATATACTGAATTGTCTGTCCTCTCTAGGAACGTGTTTCACCAGATTCCAGAAAGGTCTATACTCCTACCCCATAATCACTTAATTACTTAGAGATAAAAAAAGGTCTATTCACATTTAAGTGAATAACATACCTTTGACTAAAAAGGGTAAAATCTTAAAGTTAGAAGATTTTGTTTTTGTATCGAAGCATCTTTTATCCCCTAACAAGTTTCTTTCTATATATGAAGACTATAGCTATTTTTTCTATTTACCCTAGGTGTCATTGATTCATTTGACCCATACTTATTGAGTGCCTATTATATATTAAATGCCATGTTTATACATTGGATACATATATGTGAATAAGTAAACTATCTTCAGAAACTAAAGATGATGAACAAAAATAATTTAAGTAGGAAATACACAAATCCAATCACATTAACTCTGTTGAAGAAAATGAACAGGGTATAGACGTAGATAATATCAGGGAGGAGGAACTTCAAGTGGCCAAGAGAGTCTCATAGAGGGGCTGGCATTTCAGCCAGCTGAAATGTGAAAGGTGAAAACTGAAAGGTGAAAAGGAAGCTTGGGAAAAATAAAAATAAAAATATATTCAGAAAAAGGGAGCAGAATACGACAAGACTAGTGTGGCTGACCGTAGAAGGCAAAAGAGAGTGGTTTTCAGATGGGTTTGAAAGGTGGGCCAGAGAACATCCACATACGTCTTACACGACATGATAGGGATTCTGAATCGTGCTTTATGTACATCAGGACATCAAGATTTTAGGCAGGGGAATGACATAGTTAGATTTATATTTTTCAAGGATTTTATTGGCCTCTCTGTGTGGAGGACATATTGGAGAGACATGGAGAAGAGGCAAGAAGACCAAGAATGAGGATCCTGTGGTAGTTCAGGAAAGAGTGGTGACTGAGCTTGCAGTGGGAACAGCATAAATTAAGAGAAATGGTGAAATTATTTTAGAGAATTGACCTGCTGGTAGTTGGTATGTTGAGAGTGAGGACAAGTCATCTTGGATGCATTAAGGTTGAGTCATAACTTTATTTTCCCCCAAAGTTATGGAATGATGGTAGCACAAATTAAAAATGCAATAGCCTAAGGGAGAGACAGAGATGTATTTAATTTTCAGTTTACTTTAATGGGGCAGAAAGGGAATAAATAATGCATTTTTAACTGTTAAATGTATAATTCCAGTGAGCCATCCAATTGAAGATGTCAATTAGACAGCTGCTTATTCAAACCTGAAATTGAGAGGAGAGGTTTGGGTTAGAAATATACATTTGGAAGTCATTGTCACACATGTGATATTTAAAGCTTTGGAACAGATGATCACAGAGGAAATGAAAGTTAAGTTTTAAAAGGGAACATAATCCAGGAACCAGCCAAGATTTAGAGGTCAGGTTTAGAAGGAAGACTCTAAAAAGGAGAATGAAAAGGATAATCAGATATAGGGTAGAAAAGAAGAAATTATGGATCTATAAGTGAGACAGTTGAGGATTTTGGGGAGAAATGATTGGTTACTAAGTCAAATAATTTGAAGAGCTCAGGTAATGAAGTTAAAACTATTGACCATTAGAACCTTAGCCTTAATAGTTTTAGAGATTGTTAAAAGCAGAAGCCAGACAGATAAGTAGAACAGGGAGTAGATATGTTTGGTCAAGCTGTTATATGACAGGCTATTCTACAGTATATTTAGAGGTTGATAGAATCATAGAGAAAATAAGAATTGTAGGTGTGGGTCTACAGAATAGAGGAAGTCCTTGAAATCAATCAACTTTAGAGCTAGTGAGTTGATAGAAGGTTTAATATTAACTACCAAATAACAGATCAAAGTGTTAGTTTCTTCTACAATTGTTCTAACAAACACAGAATTGCAAATTAAAGACTTGAACTTCTGATTATGACAATCTATTTCTACCTACCTTGTTCTTTCATCTCAGAAATCAGAGATGTCTTCAAATATATTTTTCTACTTAATGTCTTAATTATAATTGGATAATTCAATCCATTTTCAGCTGAATTTACCAAGCATTTAACCCAATTTACCTATTCTATTGTAAATAGTACTTTTTAAAAAAATTTAAGAATTACATATATGTCTAATTATCTCATCTCATACAATTACAAAGAGTCTAAGATATCTTTGTATGTTAAAAGAAAATTAAGTTAAAAAAAACTATTCAAAATTTGTGAAGAAACAGTGAGATTTCTATATAAAATAAATTAGGTAGGGTATAAAATTAGGCAAATTAATGGATAAAGTATTTAAATATATAGATAAGCTACAATATATAATTATTAATCGATTTTTAAGACCTATTTCTGCTTAATTACTACTTTTTATTTCTAAAACCAGCAAATTAAAAATATTTTCTCAATTTAAAAATTTGATCTCTGTGGTAAAACTAAACATAGAATGTTTTTGCTGTGTTAGAAATTAGCCTTTGGAGAGAAAACACAGTTATTGTAATGTATTATTCAAGGTAAAAATTACTAAGACATAGAGAATTTCAGATTTTTTTGCTAATTTCTACTGAGAGAACTGTTTGGGAAAACTGAGAGAACTAATTGAAAGAGTTGACTATCCATGCTTTAAAATGTCAGATTTTAAAATTTATCTCTGCACTAAAGACATCATTATTTTTGACACCGGGAAAAAGAAAAAAAACAATGTTTAAAATTTGTTACCCCAAACAAAATAAAAGCAATTAAAAAACACAGCAATAAAACTGTGATTGAAAACATCTTAGAAGAAAGTGAGGCTAAGGGTATTAAATTTTTCCCCGCTTCTCCATATACTGCAGGTTACCTAAAAGGAATTCATATAGCTTTTAAAAATAAAATGTAATTTCATCAGTTGCCCTTGCCTACTAATCTATATTAACATAACCTGTATGACCACTGACTTTTCTCTTAGCTCTATGTATTCATCTGTTCTCACGGTGCTAATAAAGACATACCTGAGACTGGGTAATTTATAAAAGAAAGAGGTTTAATTGACTCATAGTTCCACATGGCTGGGGAGGCCTCACAATCATGGCAGAAGGTGAATGAGGGTCAAAGCCAAGTCTTACATGGCAGCAGGCAAGAGAGCTTGTGTAGGGGAACTCCCCTTTATAAAACCATCAGATCTCATGAGACTTATTCACTACCATGGGAAAGAGCACGGGAAAGACCCACCCCCATGATTCAATTACCTCTCACCAGGTCCCTCCCAGGACACATGGTAACTACGGCAGCTACAATTCAAGATGAGATTTGGGTGGAGACACAGACAAACCATATCACTGCATAACCTTGTTCTCCTCATTTTTTTTTCTCTCTAAACAGTAATTGATAAATTAAGTTTTCATGTTAAAAATATAACAGTTTTGTTTTTGCCTTTTAGAATACTTGTTTTGTTCTGTCTGGCTTTAGAATTGGGTAAGGACATAGAACGTGTAAGGGAGAAAAAATAGGAGAGAAATAGAAATAAGCGAGAAGACAGACTAAGCAAAAGAGAGAGTGGGAGATAGATCAAATTTAAATATTTTGTGAAATGAAATTACCCAGTTATTTTTATTCCTAATCAGAATTCAGAAAGCTACATTATATAATATAGTTGAAAAAATAATCAAGATCCTCAAAAATGTTTTCATTAGCGTAGACTTAAACAAATATTGGTAAAGATTTGCTTTGTCACAGCATGTCACAACATATATTCTGAGCTCCGATCCAAGGTGAGTTACATGAAAAATTAGAAAATGTGTTGTTTATGTACATTTACCCTTTTAAAAATTATTAAATTGATCTAGTCTTTGTCTTTCAAGATCATAGTATATGAAGTTATATAAAATGTCATTTAGAGGTCTATTTTTATTGATTACAATGTTACATAATTTTAGATTTTTTTGATTATTGTAATAATATAATCTATCCCATATTGACCAGTCCCAGGAAAAATAGCTGATTTGCTGGACACATAAACTGAAGCCAAACTAACAAACTAATATGCACATAAATCCATATACACATATTTATCTCATACATGTGTATATATATGTATGTATATACATATACATATATATCTCACATGTACTAGGTAAGCAGAGATATATAGAGCATTAATTTATCAACACTGTTGTTCTATATGTGTTCCTGAGTGGTGTGAAATGTCTGGCATGCAATTGGCTTGAATTGAGGAGCTGCCTTTCAGAGCTGGGCTGTCTTCTAGATCACTGGTCCCCAGACTTTTTGGCACCAGGGACCAGTGTCATGGAAGATAATTTTTCCATGGACCAGGGAGTGGGGAAATGGTTTCGGGATAATTCAAGTGCATTACGTTTATTGTGCACTTTATTCTATTATTATTTCATTGTAATATGTAATGAAATAACTATACAACTCACCATAATATAGAATCAGTGGGAACCCTATGCTTGTTTTCCTGCAACTGGATGGTCCCATTGGGGATGATGGGAGACAGTGACAGATATCGGATATTATATTTTCATAAGGAGCACACAACCTAGTCCCTTGCATGTGCAGTTTACAATAGGGTTTGTGCTCCTGTGACATCTAATGCCACCCCTGATCTGACAGGAGGTGAGGCTCAGGTGGTAATGCAAGCAATGGCGAGTGGCTGTAAATACAGAGGAAATTTCACTGGCTCACCTTCCACTCAGCTTTTGCTGTGCAGCCTGGTTCCCAACAGGCCATGGTACCAGTACAGGTGAGTGGCAGGGGTATTGAGGACCCCTGTTTTAGATCAACTAAGCTCCCCATAAATACATTAGAAAAAGTTCACATTTAAACAAATGATCCAGGCAATTTTTCCCTTCCTTAAAATTAACTCTCTATGCAAAACAAAACTATAAGTGAGCTCTTACCTCTGTATTACTTCAACAAATGATATACTATTAGGAGGAGGATTGAAGGAACACAAACACGGAGGTCCCTTGGGCTTTCTGACTAATTCTTGTCATTTTTGTCAATTGCATTAACTCTCCAAAGTTCCCTTTGCCCACTTATTGGATTATAACTTCAGCATTTCTCCTTACTGCTGCTGCCTGAGGCAGCCTATTTGATTTTGCCTACATTGCTCTGGGGCTTGCACAAAGTAGCAGTGTTAAACTTGCAGTGAAAGTGAGCCAAGCCTTTAAGCGCCTACTCAAACAACTTGGCTGACCTCATCATCCTTCTGCTTACTAACACCTGGAAATGGATTCTGCCTGGGAGAAACAGATCCTTTTCTTCCTGGAAGCTTCTGCCTATAACTCCTAATTATTTCATGGGACTCTCGATGCTTTCAAAATGAGTCCATATTCCCTGTCAATCAGAACTATCTTAAACCTCTCTTAAAGGAAACACTTTCAAAATTATCCTTTCTTGGCCCAGTTGATTCCAGGAATTACTATACTTTATATTTTGTCTTAGTCCTATCAAACATTTTCACCTTTTATGAATAATTTAAACTTAAAGCAGAATAGGGCTTCCTGGTCCTTATATTCATTTTCTTTCTTTCTATTTACATTCCTGTTGGAAAGCAGTTTTGCTAGTTTGTAGTTTGTTTTCATTATAATGATCACATAAAAGATAATATATCAAGAGCCTGTATAGCAGAGTGACTAAGAGCATGGATTCTGGAAACAATCCACCTGGTTTGAACCATGACCCTATAGTTCAAGATCCCTTTGACTTTAGGCAAATAAATTATTGAACTTCTCTGGGCTTTAATTTCCTCATCTGAAAAATGGCAATAATAATAATAAGTACTGGCTTGGTAGAGTTGCTATGGAGACTAAATGTGTTAACATAGTTAAAATTTAGGCATAATGTGACCTATAATAATAAGCTCTTTATAAGTGTTAGATATTATATTTGCCATCTAAGATATGCTCTGAGTGATAATAAATATCAGCATGTAAACACTCAGCTTGTCTTAAAAATGCACTACTGTGAATCCTCTAAAATAGCCTAGTGAGCCATCTTTTGATCTTATGGGTACATATATGAATAATGGCTAGCCCTGAAGGTACTTGATGCCAAAACAATGGCATTGCCAGTTTTAACATTGTGGGACTCAGGCAGGATGGAGTCAAAAGACTAAGAATGGTCTACAAGAAGAAAGAAGGAAGGGAAACAGAAGAAAGACCACACAACCAATAAACAAGTGTTTTCACCCATCCTGTGTATTCTAGGTGTGTTTTTGATTAGCTTCTCATAGTATCACATTATTTGTGGAATGTGGACTGTACAGGGACTACCTTTAAAACATTGTGTGAACTAATAAATAGCATGAGAACAACTAGATAAGGCATTACCCAGAATTTTTGACCTGTGGAATGGTCACACCTGAATCCAAGTATGCCACTGAAAGTTTCAGAAGCCTCTTCTGTGGCATTTAAACTGAATAATAGAGAGGCCTAGAGCATTTGTGGGGCAGAAAGAGAGGGAGAGAGAGAGAGAGACAGACAGACAGACAGACAGACTAACTACACGGAGAAATTTCAGCCTCTAGCAGTGGACTTGCTAAAAGAACCTACTCTTTGAAAATGCTGTTTCTACTCCAAAGTCATAACTAACCCATATTATGTATGTTTATCAGATTTATCCCTCAAAGAAATTTCTTCCAGGAAATACTGGGTCAAGGATCCTGTTATAGAATAACTTATCCCTTATTTATTGTGCATTGTTTATTTTTAAAATGTGGAGACGCCTTATGGAGAAGAAAGACTTATGGGCAGTATGGTTTAGTTTGGTGGTCTACATAATATCTGGGTAATCTCCACACAGACCCTGTGTTGTAGACAATGAGGGCTAAGTAGCATAGCTTCTGCTACATGTCACTTGGCACTGAAAACTCAAAATATTTGTCAGGCTATTGAGAAAGTTATAGGGAAGGAAAATTTGAACAAGCAGTAGGTACACAACAGAAATATGAACTCTGAAATGAATGTGAAATGTGGGAGGCTGGAATGTCAGCTTCGAGGTGGCTTATGGATGAAAATCTAGAGAAACTTGGAGAAGGTGGCAGCACCACTGTTTTGCTGAGGTCTGTGTGATCAGTAGTTTATAAAGTAAATCTTCAGTAGTTTAGAAAATGCCAAGATACTTATGCGAGTTCTTAACAACCTAGACAAGAGCAGATAAAATAAATGTAATTTTGTGATATACTAGAAAGTTTTTAAAAAGGACATTAGAGAGGAAGGCTTAGGAAAATAGAACCAATTGAGACTCAGTTAAGAGCTGGTGGGAGTAATATATAGCCTAGTGCCAAGCTCTGCCCGACAACATAAATCTCTCCAAGATGTCTGAGCATCCCTGTGACTTACATTAATTCAAACAGAAGCAAGATGAGAAGTCAGAGGTTACTGACAACCAATAAAAAAAAATGAAATAGTTGAAGAGGCAAAGATCATAAATCAACTCACACAATGTGTCTTATTGAAAGCTGACATATTGGTAGATGCCTTAGACAGTTGGAATAAGAATTTCCAATCCTCACCTTCATGAGAAGGGGTGTAACAACATGGACAAGCTCATGAATTCCCCTCAAAACGACACCCCACCTCCTGCTACCAGTACTATCTGAAAGAGCATTTAGTACATACTAGCAAATTATACTTCTAAGGAATTATTTCCTAGAGTTGGACAAAATGTCATGGTATTGGATTTGCTTGGGTTCTGGCAATAGCATACTACTGGAGCTCCTATCTTGCAAGACTCCGAGAAAAGTGTAAGCAGTCTAAAGTTTCTGCATTAACAAATGAAGACAAATTCTGGACAAAGACTCTCAAGTCACCATTATTATTTAGTCCATTTCTGGGCATCAGTGTCCACATTTTCCCACAGTGATTACTGACATAACACTCAGTAGTCTGAATGTAGGACATTATCTGCACCTGGGCAAACTGTACTGAAGAGCCCCTGAAGTTGCCAGAGGAGATCAGAGAAGTGACACACGTGGAGCCAGAACTTGCAACCAGACTAATGTTGCTAACTAATGTTGCTAAGCAAGAATATAAGTCAGAAGTTTATCAACAACCTAGAAAAAAAATAGAAATTGTTCAGGAGGCAAAGATCATAAATCAACTCAGATGATGTGTCTTATTGAAAGCTGACAGGTTGGTGGATGTGTTAGACGGTTGGAATGAGAATTTCCAATCTTTATCTTCATGGGTAGGGGTGCATCATGGGCAAGCTCATGGCATTCTCTTCAAAAAGGCACCCCACCTTCTGCTACCAGTGCTGTCTGCAAATTCTAACTTCTTTTTGGTATTGACCCATTATTCATTACCACTTATGGAAGAAAGTGTCTGACATCTTATCATGCTCCCCTTAAATGCCTTTGTGCCTACTTGTATAATCAGATAGAAGTCAGAAAGTACCATGAGAAAATTTTCAGATATCTCAGCCTACAGGCTGTCGGGAAAAGAAGTCACACACGAAGTATAAGCTTTTTTGACACTGGAAGGTTTTAGATACCCAAGCACTTGAAAGAATCTGTGACAGGGAAACTAGAAGGGAGGAGGAAAAGCTCTCTCATGTTTTGTGAAATGTAGACTCAGGAACAGTGGAGCAATATGCAATTCTAGGATACATGGAATTTTATCAGTGAACATTTTAGGAATGTCTGTTTCTCCAAGATGGATTCTTTGAGGGATTGTGTGAAGCAATTCTTATGTTAATGGTGTTATTTTTAAATTCTGAACTCCATGCTTTTTTGATCATACTGTAGATAAGGTAACAAGAGGAAAATTAACACAGAACTCTATGATTATGGCAGCCAATAGAAGAAAAAATCCTTCAAGATGCCTTCACTAGAAAGCAGCTTTGGAAAAGACAAAACGTATTATTAATTGAGGGGTATCACATAGTAGTGCCTCATAAGTGGCTTGTGGCTGCAGTTATTGCTACTTCAGAAATACTTCCCAGAAATGCTGAGAGCAATGCCTCATGTCTTTGAAACCAAGGGAGAGAGAAGGCACTGGATATCATCTGATACCTAGGAAGAGAGAAGGCTCTAGAGATCTCTGGGCAGTATTTCTGGCCCCGGAAATAAAAAATGTTTAAGGACCATTATCTTTAATTCTGGCACCTGCAAGATGAGTATGGGGAGGAGAGTGGAAAGTAAAATGTGCCCTACAGGAAGGTTTATTTAAAATGCATCTGACCAGTACTTTTTAAAAAAATTGTATGTGTTGATTTTTTTCCCATTAGAAACAGCTAATCTGATATTAGTAACAGAATTTTACAGCAGTCATACCAAATCATATCCTATGAATAATCAGAATCTATTCTCTCTGTTCCATGGATGCTGTGGGAGTTTGTTCATTACAGACTTCCTCTCTGAATTCCTTCTAACTAAGGCAGAGCTTTTAAGAGCCCATTTCTAGAGAAATAATTTTATTAGGCAGAAATTTCAAAAAAAAAAAATACCATGACTATTCTCTAATATCCATAGTAAGGCTGTAAACCAGAAATATTTAGCAGAACTTTGTAAATATCTGGGGAACTCTCCTTTCAAAGTCAAACCTGTAGTTACTAGCATTTTATTCCTTTCCTGATATCCTACCCCAAATCTTTCATTTTCCACTGACTTCAGTTTTGGGGTATGTTTCAAGAGACAGTGGATTGTCTTGATTCAGTAAGAAACTAACTTGAAAAATATTCTAGAAGTTTTTCATCACTTGACAGCTGCAGTCACTCAAAAAGCAACACAGCCTGCTCTAAAGACACTATGACACCATGTGGGATATCAATGGCTTGCTGGAGAGATTCATTCACTTGGAAGAGTTTTCAAGGCATTTTACAAAAGGAGTTACTGCAGCTGGATTAGGGCCATTTGACCTCTTGCCCCAAATTCTTTATTTTTCTATGTTCATTTTATAATAAAGTACTGAAAATAACTTAATGATAACTAGTATTTGTAAGAAAAACTGTGTGCACACACATGCACGTGTGTGTGCATGTGTGCATGCATGTGTGTGAATATCTGTGTGTTAAGAGTCTCAGTTTTTTTAAATGAAATGGAAGAATTAAGACTATTTTTCATGGCTAGCTTCTACTAAACACAGCAATTACATGAATTCCCCTTCATTCTTCCTGGATAAATATAGAAAAGTGAGTAAATCTCCTACTTTGAAAAAGTAGGGCATAAATAAGATGTATCTGAGAACCTAGTCATAGGGCAAAGGGAAAAAAAAACGGTGAGAGACCAAGACAAGGAGACTTCTGTGCACAAATCTGAGGATATATTTACATGGAACAAAAGGCAACCTGATGGGGAAATATGTATTTTGATTACCTTCTGGACACTGATAATGATGCTAATGGCTACTATATGCTAATATTTATTGAAAGATAATTCTCAATGTTTCCTTCATGTTTCTGTACATTTCACAAGCAGAAGCATCTACAGCCTATGTTCCAGACTGTCATTCCAAGGATGTTTTTGTAGTGGACAACCTTGGGAGACAGAGATTATAACTCTCCCTTAAGCAAAAAGAAGAAGTGTTTATTATGCTTTATAAAAGACTCACATTCCCTAAATTTGGGGATTTCCTCCTGACACAATTCTCTGCTTGTGCAGATGTGACCTGGCCCTTTTCATGTTTCCCAATAAAACTAAAGTAGGGGAACAGAAAAAAACATGAGGTACATGCTGTTTGCTATGACATAATTAATACAGTTCTTTGTCTCAGAGCCAGGAGTCTCATGTCTTCTCCTAGCATCCGAGGATCTGCAGCAGGCTATCTTATTACACAGTTATTACAGAACTATCTCAGACCTTCCACAGTCTGGGCAATGGTCTTTCTTGTAAAATACCAGTATCAGAAAATATTTGAGTATCAGAAAATAATCGTTGCTCCTAATGGATTTGAAGATAAACTACGTTTATTTACGTTCCAAGAAGTAAAAGAAGAAAATCAGACCACTATAAGCAGAAGGACATTTTTCACATAGTCTCATCAAAGCAAATTGCAAAGTTCAATAAATAATATATCTCGGAGAAGCCAAGATATAGAACTATAGAAAAAGAAAAGATAGTAGAACAATAATTCAGTACATCCTAATAATAACAACGAAAGCAATAATTAACTTACATATGGTGGTTTGCCGTTTACAATGCATTTCCACGCATTATTTTATTTGGGTCTTATAACAACCTTTGAAATAGTCTTTTTTATTTTCTTAATTACACAGTTGAGAAAACTAAAGTTTAGAAAAGGTTACATAAGTTGCTGACGGCCAAAACTAATAAGTTAAGGAAATAAACAATTGATGTAGACTCAAGCAAACTGAATAAAACCAAAAACAAAAATCAAGATTTGGCCCTAGGATCACAATCTTTTGTCACAAATGATTTCCTTTCTGTTTTAAATCTTCCACTTGTCCCCTGTGAACAGGTCTTTCTCTCCTATGCGGAAGAACAAAATCCCTCTGTTTACACTGTTTACTTTAGTTATAATCCTTCCACTTTGTTTTCATGGTGAAGTTATATAAAGAGTAGCTTACATGTGTTCTCTCTGTCTTTCCTGTTTTCCATCCATTTCATCTATTATTGTTTTTTAAAAAAAATCCATATTAAAATCACCAATGACATTCTGAATGATACTCTGGATGCGTTTTGGTTATTATCTCAAGTTCAATCTCATTTTTTGAAAACACATTTCTTCTTTGGATTGTGGAATACTTTCAATCACTTATTCTCTTCTTTCTTTCTGGTTACAATTTCTCAGTTGTTTTCATGGAGATCTCATCTTCCAACTGTCTTATAAATAAATCTTTCTAGAGTTTCATCTCCATCCTTCTCTCCTTGCTCAATCTGCTTCCACTAAACCATCTCATCTATACCTATGATTTGATAACTACTCACAATGCAAAGGCACGCCCATTCTATATGTCTGGCTCTGATTTCTTTCTTGAGCTTCAGATATGTATTTCCAAGTATCTAATTTATATCTCAATCTGATAACCTGTGAACTTAAGGTTCAATACGTCCAAAATCAAATCACTCTACTTTCCCTCTAAATTATTTCTTTTTGTTTTCCTTTCCTGGATTGGGTGAACCACATTGACTTACTTCTAAAAGCTGAAATGCCCCATCCTTCTTCCTTAGTCTGCATATTCAATTGGTGATTGAATTTGGTTCATTCTGCCCCTAGATACTCCCTGTAACATGTACTTATCTCTCTCTCTGTTAACAATGCCTTAACCTTCATGGAACCCCACATATTCAATAGGCTGCCCTAGGAAAATAATCTCCTAATAGGTTTTTAGTCTCCTTTTCACCAAAGATACAATTTATTTACTTCTTTTCTGAAATTTAAATCTTATAATTTTGCGATCTCCAGAATTAAAATCTTCAATATCTTCAGATATTTTACTATCTCCAGAATTAATATTGAATATATTGATTTGTTTATGTTTGTTTATGTCTTTATGAAGATTTATGTTTATGTTTTTATGTTTATGTTTGTTTGTGTTTTTATGAAGATTGATTTGTTAATAAATAGGTTCTTAATCATGTTTCAGCAAAAGGAAAAGCTAGACTCTAGGATTTGGATTTTAACATCTCCATCAGGAAAGGGGAGAGGGGCTTGACTTCCTCTCAGGTGTGTGTTCATTTTATTGTTAGGCAATATTGATGGATAATATTTTACCAATGGCATCTAAAGACCCACTTTTTGTGACTATTGCTAAATTCTTCAGCCTTACCTTCAGTGCTTAGACTCATGCCCATGTACACACATGCATCACATGCATGCTTATATACAAATATGTCTATACAACAACACACACATCAAGTTCTTCCCTGACATGTAACATTCATTCCTGCTTCTCCACATGCTCTGATAACTGCTTGGAGTCTCTTTTCTTCCCCCACCTCTACTCAATACTTTCTATTCAAATTAAAAGCCCATTCCACTCTCAACTTCTACCCATATGTGCAGAGTTAAAAGCTCTCCAAGAATCTTGCATACATAACATTCAGAGAATGCATTTCATTGCTTTGTCATCATTTGCCACCGGATCTGTCTCTCCAAACAGGCTGCTGAATAATGAGTACAGTTAAGTTCCTCTAGCTTGTGTATTCTATTTATTTATTATTTATTGTGGCACTTCCTATAATAATGTGGAAAGTGGTAACTAAGGAAACTTGGAAAATTCTAGTGAACCACAACCTTTAAACCATAATTGATTTAAGGATAAAGTATCAACTTAAGATACATAAGCCTTAGCGATAATTTTTGTTATAAATTGTTATAATAATATTACTAAAAAAATAAGAGCTATCATTTTATAGGTAGGGATTATTATCTTCAGTATAAACTGAGGGTATGAAATGAAAGTATGAAGAAATTGTGATGACTTGGCTAATGTCCCAAGGTAAATGGTAGGTTCTATTTTACTCCTGTGATAATGGCCAAGTTAGTAGTTTTCACCAAATATCTCAGTTCTCCCCTGGCACCGGGTGGATGGAAGAAATGCTGCTCCCTTAAAATTAAATATGGTCACATGAATTGCTTAGGCCAAAGAAATATTAGCGTATCACTTCCAGGGAGAAGGTCTCAGAGCCAGCACATAGTCATGAGTGCTCTCTCTCTCTCTCTTTCTCTCTCTCTTTCTCTCTCTGTCACAGCAACTGCCAATTTTTAAAGCTCATGGCTGCTGCATCTGACTGGGACTTCATTGTAGACAATGTGAGAGTAAACCACTTGCTGACTCAGATTGGAAATGTAATATAAGCAAAAAATAAACTTCTGTCGTGTTATCCGACTGAGACTTTGTAAATTTTTCAGACATGGCATGATTTGGCTCACTTTGACCAATATTCCACAGATGCCATTACTTCAGTATCAATGTTTGCTTGACCATAAATTGGACTCAAATGGATTTTTTTGGGGGGGGTCAAGTCTGAAAAGAGCTTACCCAAAATTTTGCATCTTTAGGGCACAAAAATTATGGGAGTTTAGACATTCATAGTTACTTTTTTCTTTTACTATTGCAAAATTTAGGTATTGAAAGATTTAAGACATATGGACACAGAGAAGCCACCAACAGGAAGTTGTGTCTGAAGCAGTACAACAAATAGGAACCAGAGCCAGAGATGAGGCAAAAGAATGTATGAAGCCAACATACATTCTAGAAATATAATCTGGGTCAGAGCCAGGAACTGCTGAGTTAATCAGTGTGAATCAGAAGAAAGAATCAGAAATGAGAGACATGCACCTACCTAAAACAGTTGCAGATTCTAGTTTCAGACCAAGTGTCAGGGTAAAGTCAAGACATTTCCGGTAAGTCAAAACATTTCAGATAAGTGTTTTAATTGAAAAGGATTAAATATTTTAAAAGTCCACATTTCATATTCAACTGCCTCAGCCACCACTATCACAATCCTAATTATAACAGTAATATATTGAATTCCAAGCACTTCACATACATTTCCATATTTAATCAGCAAGGCAACTCCATGAGGAAACTGAAGTATACATCACAGCACAAACCTTCAAACCCAGTTTTGTCTGACATCAAATTATGTGTTCTCAGACACTGCGAAATGGCCCTGTGCCATTTATCCTTCTGTCTCATACAAAGAGGGTAATTATCAATAAGTGGCTGGGCCTCCCAAAAATAGAGCCAATCTAACACAGGGCTCAGGACAGAAGTAAAAGCTAATCTCAGCATGACAAACGGGCAAGAGGGCTAGCGTGTGATCTAAATTTGCCGAAAAATAAATTGACTACACACTTGTGAGGAGGTCAAGTCTCAGTCTCTCTCTCCCCTTTCATGACTGAGATATCATATTATCTGAATCCTGGATTCTAGCTTTTCCTATTTTGGAAACATGACTAAGAACCTGTTTATTAACATATCAATCTTCATGAAAAACATAAACAAATTATTACTGTTTTGACCTTTGTTATCACTTATTGTGCCACAGTTCTGGTCCAGCTACTCTGCCATAAACAGCAATAATTTGTCTCCCTCTGAGGCCTACTGCAAGGATTAAATGAGTTAACACTTGTATACTATTTACAGTAAGGCACTAAAAATCCATTATTTAGTATGATGCTGATTATTGTCTCATTAAATCCTACAACAAGATTCTGAGATGGGATTCTACTTTTTCAAGTGAGAAAGCTGAAGCTCATGTAGTTTATGTTACATTATGAAGGCCATACCACTAATAAGTAGAAAACAGGGCTGGGATTCCATACCGTCAAATATTTGCCTGCAAAACCAAAGCTCTTTCCACTAAGTCACACCACATGCCTCACTGCAATGGAAGAAACTGCACATCAGGTCCAAACATTATGCACACTGGTCCTTATTGAAAAGAACAAATTCACCGTAATTTTGCAACTCCTCACAATGCCAGCTGCTATAAACTGTATGAAATTTATGAAAGTTTGGAAAGGTTCCCACCATAATAACACAGTATTTTTCAAAAATAATTTGCATGCTATATAACACACATTATATATAGCAAATAAAAAGCTAACCCTAAGTGACAATATGTGGGCAGATAATGAATCATTTGGAAATATCACGTAGATTTCACACAGAAAATATTGTTATCCATGAAAAGCCCAGAAGTTTCTTAACCCTTTGCAGTGCCATGGAACCACAGCAGAAAGCACCGACAGACCAATAATGTGATAAGCTTAATTCTGTAAAGGGCAGGAGTGAGAGCTTTCTATCCTATAAAAACAGTTTGGATGACTTTATATCAAGAGTGAGGAAGAAAATTATACTCCTCTCCCACATATCAAGGAAAATGCTTCCCATGGAGTGACTCAGCCTGAAACCCTAAACCGGAGCGCGGTCACAGCATGCTGTAGGCAGCCACAGCAGGCTCCATATCAGCTGCCTTCCGCATTTGTAGGGACAACACAGAGCAGAGGCTGCCAATTACACCAGAAGCTTCTACCTTGTGAGAAGAGTCTAATCTAGTGGCAGAAAAACAGACACTGACTCTTCATGCTCCAAACTGTGGCTCTTTTCTACTTGATCATCAACAATATGTTCAAACAGCCAGAAGAACACACTCCCTCTCTAGTAAGATAATAATTGTAAACAGTCATATCACTAGCAATTTGCCAGGCACGGCTCTCATTACTTCATATATACCAATTCATACTTCATATATACTAATTCATTCAACTTAATACTTACAGCACTGGACATATTTTTTTCCATATAAAACACAGATATATTAAGTTACCCAAAGTCAGATATCTGAAGTATGGTAGGATCAGTATTTAAACACAAGCTGTCTGGTATGCTAGATACCTATCCAGGAATGCTGTGCCAGTATCACCATACTTATCCTTAATTATTTTTAAGAACAGCCTAGCGTTTAGGAGAACAATCATAGTTACAGGGTGCATTCTGGCAATTGTGGAGAAAATGTAAAATCAGATAACTTGAGACAATTATCTTCATGGTATTTTCTAGGTCCAACATTGAATGATTTGATTTTGCTGGAATTGGGGTCCCTTGAGCTCACTCATCTTGCCCAATAGTTCCACAGCCCCACCTTATCCCATGAAAGCAAATAAAACACTTATTTGATATATACCAAATATAATCTTAGCATGTTGCAAATTTAACTTTAAATCAATAACTCGACTTTTTATACTTCTTTAATGCACATAAAGAAATTCTTATTAAAAGATACAAATCAATTAAACTCAAGAAAGTGAATACATTGTATCATTTTTCTAATAGAGTATGGAGGAATGTCACTCACCAATACTGCATTGCAACATGAAAAATCTAATCTTTAAAGCCCCCGATAAACTGACCATGCATATTGAACAGTATGAAAAATGAATGACTTCTATAATCTTCAGGATGATGTTTGTTTCCTGTTCTATTTTGGCACTGGCAATTTATTACACAAGAATACGTTCTAATCATGATATTCTTTGTTTCCTAAAAATTCAGGAAAGTCCTTGCAGCAGTAAATCTAGCACTTTTCATGTTGTCTTCATTATTTAAACAGAGCATAATAATCATGGAATTGGCACTATTTTTTTAAAAGTCACAGTTAATCTGTTAATTTGTCTTCTCATAGAATCCATTTTAATAATGCTCTTACACTCCATGTGACATTTCATACTACCAATTTACTGAACATCCATTGATCTTTGTCTCAGTGTATTATGAGTTTTACATTTATGATAATTTTGTTACCACTTGTTTTAGGAATTTTCACAAATTTATTACTAATTTGTGCATTCTTATGATATAATTAAATGTACCTCCATATTCATTAGCCAATGAAATATAAGTAGCAGCCTATAATACATTTAATAATTAGTAGAAATGTCTTTCTGCTAATCAATTCAAATGGAATTTCTATATCTGAGCAATAGCAATTATGAATAATACGTTAGCTATCATAGCAGTAATTTATATATTTAATATTAATGTTTCATATAATACAGGAACTTTTCTTATAAGTACTCAAACACTGGAAAATATATTTTAAGAAACAAGCCAAATTCAACATAACCTAAGCCAAACTCAATGCTTTCTTTACTTGACAGATATCACCATAATCCCTTCTTTTAAAGCTGGAGGAAAATTTCAGATCACTCTCTGTCTTCCTCTCTCTCTTTCTCTCTGTCAGTTGTTGTATTTTATTATTTTCCAAGATATCCTCTGTTAATTTCAATATTATGAAATCTGAATCCCCACTTTTCCAGTCGTTTTGCATGATCTATGTTATGCAGTCTACGCCAATACCCTACTAACTAGTCTCTAGTCTCTAGCATCTTTCCATCACTATATACCATCTTCTCAGTCGTCAAAGTAAACTTCTCGAAGCATAACATTGTTTCTGTCACTCTACCACTTATAACGGTACAATGACTTCATTGTTTGACTCAAGTATGGCATATTTTGATACCATTTCATTCTTATAGACTTCACTCACTCCCTTCAATTGTGATGGGCTAAAAGTGCCTCACCTCCCTTCCTCAAATTTATGCTAAATTTTCCTTTTTATCCATATCATTTCCTTTGTCATTTACCTTAAACCTAATTTTTAAAGATTTGTTTCAAATCCTCCCTCTTGTATGAAGACTTCCCTTTCCTTTCCTATCTCCAATGGAATTGTAAAACCCCATATAACCTTAAAGTCTGCTTGTATCACATACAATGTTCTGGCTAGACATAGAATTATTTATCTATTAGTTTCTAGCCTTCTTTAAACTATAAATTCCTTGAAGGGAGGACACATATCTCTTCATATTTGCATATCCTGCAGCACCAAGCAGAAAACTCACTCTAAAGAAGATGCTCAGAAATATTTACTTAATGATTGGGTTACCACAGCAGCAAAGAGCAGAGCATATGGAAATTTGAAATCATAGGCAAATCAATTTTTAACCAATTTAGAAAGCATTGAGTATAAGACTGCAAGTGAAAAAGAAGAATTAGGCCATTCTGAACTAAATTTTCTTTACTCTTCTTCTTTTTTTTTTTTTTTGACAGGGTCTGGCTGTCAGCCATGGTAGAGTGCAGTGGCTCAATGGCTCACTGCAGCCTCAGCCTCCTGGGCTCCAGCAATCCTCTCACCTCAGCCTGCCAAGTAGCTGGGACTACATGTGCGTGCCACCATGCTGGGCTAATTTTTTTTTTTTTCCATAGAGATAAGGCCTCATTGTTTTGCCCAGTCTAGTCATGAACTGCTGGGCTCAAGCAATCCTTCTGCCTATGCCTCCAAAACCTAAATGTAAATATTTGTAATATGATAAATGCATATATTGTACATTCAGAGGCTCTAAACAGTTTTGAGTGTGAGAACCATAAGTTATGTCAAAATTTCCAAATATCATATATTTTGTAATCATATTTTTATTATTATTGACTCAGTCAATAGTCATAGGCATTTTTTTAAAGTTTTTTAAATGCCTATGAAATTATAGATTTGGAACTTCCTTACAAATACCCAGCAGCATTCTCATACCCTCATTCAATCCACAGATTAGGAAGCTTCTAGAATACCTTTGAAACTGGTCTTTTCAGATAATATACATGAAGCATTTATTAGTGTTTCTGGCTCATAATATGTACTCTATAATTAATGTGAGTGATAGCATTCACTATTACCATCACATCTATCTTCATGTTCTAAGTCCCTATATGGGTTTAACCCTTTTCTCTGCTTCTACTTTATAATATCATCCAACTCATTCCTGATACATATCTCTTATATCCCACAACATCTTTCTGCATAAGTTGCCCAGATGCCTTAATTTTTACCTCTTTCACTATCATGTGCTGTTTGGTTCTTTTTCTCCTTTCTACTTCTTGCATTTTATTCTCCCTGTCACCATGTTATTCTTTCTATTCTTACCATTCTTATTGCATTCTCTATATATTGCTTTTTCTGTACTCATCATTTTCCAAGCCTTTTGGTGCCTGCTATTAATTAGTTGTTTCTTTTTCTCTCTTCAACACCTGACCCAACTGCTGTTCATATTTATAGTTGAAAGTCACTTTATGAAATAGACATATTCCTGAAAATCTAGAATAAAAACAAATTTCTTATAAATAAAATATTACTCTACATATGCAAAGAAACAATTTTTTTAAAAAAAAAAAACTTACAGTGAAGTGAATGATCATAGCCTATCACTTGTATCAATGCACACACTAAAAAAGTTATGTGGTCCTAACTTGAGGTCCTGACGCCTCTTTCTTTTACAACCTCTGATTCTAATTCCATAACGTATCTATGACTCCCTGCTTCCTACTCTCTTTTAACACACACACACACACACACACACACCTCTCCCTTTTCCCTCCCTCTTGATATCTATGAGTCAGACCATACTGTCTCAAGCACAGCATTGCTTTTTTCTCCTCTTTTTCCTTTCTTCTTACTCTCTGCGCCCGTTTGTCCTTCTCCCTGTCTGTTACAATATTACCACTCTCCATTTTGCCAGGCTGTCTCATCCTCTGCTTTATTTCTATTACAGCTAGAGTGTTTTCCAAGAATAATTTTGCATCTAACATTTTAGTTCCTTTCCTTCAAGATGTGATACTTGATTTAATTTACCTTTTCCTTTCTCTCGTGTCAAAAAGGTAGTCTCAAGTCAACCTGACTTGTAAACACAAAAGGCAGAGCTGGATCTATCCCCATGATGAACAGGATCTATGATCCATTCTTATAAATAAATGATACTTTGTCTAGCACAAATGTCAAATAATCTCATAATATCAATACGAATACTTACACTCAGCATATTTCTGAAGTTGGGAAAATTCCGAAGGGCTGAGGTGGGCCCATTTTTCCTGGTTTGTCATGGTGGTGGTGAGAAGCTCTGTCACATACCAGGTAAAAGATTCTTTATTCAGGTGTTGCGCAGAGGTCTATGCTTCAAAGATTCCACATGGCATGTTTCATGATAAAATACCTCAGGCTTTCAAAATATGCAATCTGTCCACATGAAACTGCTTTGGGTGCTTGTAATTTCAATAATGTGTTAAAGAACTGCAAAAAAAAAAAAGCAGATCAAGATCAAAAGATTAACATGATTGCACAAAGGAAAAAAATGTCAAGGTGTTGAATGTTAAATATTTTTTAAATCATATAAATTAAGAGTACAAATTGTGAAAAGAATCTTATGAAGTACATTTTCATAAACGTACATTTTTATGTCCAGTTTTACAAACTCCACATTCCAAGAGTAGACAGTGGTATCATTTTTATCAGTCTGTACTAATTTTTTAATATGTAAACATTACATATAAAATCTAGAACTAAATTATCCAAGGAGGCTAAAATAATCTCTCTAGCTCCCTATACATATGATTTGCTAGTTTACAGTATAGACTGCCAATAATTGCTTGGAATGTTCATCAGCACTTGTATATATATTTCCAATCATATGAATTAATTTTGGAGAAGTCATATAATTTTTTCTAGCAATCAAATAAAGATTAAGTTTTAGTTTTATGACTTAAAAAAATTCAAAAGATTGGCCAAATTAAAGCAATTCCAAATGTCTGAAAGACTTGTGTAATGACAGTAGATGATTCTATTGTGAATCACACTTTAAAATAAATCTCTAGGTTGTCATGGACCTACATTCACTGGCTATATCTGTAAAGGCAAACAAAATGAAAAACCATCTGGTTTCAAAATTTTTATCAGAGACTATAATCAATTGCTCAATAATCAGCCAGATTGGCACTGTATTCTTTATAGAAAATGTAGTATTTAGTAGGAGTTACTTTTTTGTAAAATTGTAATCATTGCAAGGTTTATTTACACAGATGTCATTACTTAAAGTCACCTTACTTCTACAGACAAGACTCATTTGGTCTTAGTGCCTTGCCTTTCTTCAACATCTCTTTACTGTCTTCCAATATCAACCCCAGGACCTCACTGTCAAATCCTGTCATCCTTGTCTTTAAAAACTGCTCTTTTTGGTCTCATGGGGTCACATCCCTGCACTCTGTTTTACAATATGGTAGTTTACTATACAATGGGGAAAATGATGATATTGATGTGCTCACAGAGACCAAACTGCTGGATATCTTTTCTTTTTTCTCTCCCAGGGGCAACCATGGGTTTGGGGAAGCAACACAAGTGAAAGAGAATGGGAATATGCAATGACAATTGTGGACATCTTCCACCCAGTTTCCTTCTGCTGATTTCATCTTTCACACTAATTTCATCCTAACTGTCTGTGTCTCTCTGGTTACAGGCAGTTTTGGTGGGACTGTGAAATGATGTGTTCTGTCGTCCTCTAACCAAAGGGAGACAGATGATTCTGTCACATTGACACATTACACCCTGCCTCCCAGGGCTTTAAATGTTGAGTGGAGTGATTCAATGACAGGGTGAAAACAGCTGTACCTAAATCATAACAGAAATAATTGGATACTCATTCCTGTCTAAACCTGACTCTCCAGCTATCTTGTCACTTTCAGAAGCTTGTGATATTCTTTTAATAAAGGATTAAGGCCAGGCAGGTGGCTAATGCCTATAATCCCAGCACACTGGGAGGCTGAGGCAGATGGATGGAATGAGCCTAGGTGTTTGAGACCAGCCTGGACAACATAATGAGACCCCATCTCTACAAAAAACAATTTAAAAAAATTAGTTGGATGTAGTGGTGCACATCTGTGGTCTCAGCTACTCAGGGGGAATAGTGGGGGAGCTGAGGTGGGAGAATCACTGGAGCCCAGGAGGTTGAGGCTGCAGTAAGCTGTGATCATGCTGCTGTACTCCAGCATGGGCAACAGAGCAAGACTCTGTCTAAAAAAAAAGGATTAAATGTATACATATACCAAGACATCACACTGTACCCTATAAATATATACAATTATTATTTGTTAATTAGATTTTAATAACTTTTTTTAAAGTCAAGGATTAAGTGAGCCAGAATAAGTTTTTAATTGGCAACAATGCAAAAATCTTAACTGGTAATAACAATAGTTTATTTGTTTATTCAAATATTTGTTGAGCCTTGCTGTCTGCCAGAAAGCTTTCTAGGCAATGAAGATAGAGCAAAGATCAAAACATAAAAAGATGAAAATAATGCTATTCCAACAATGTATCAGCTTTATTGAGAGCTTACAGCTAGCGAAAGGCAGTCTCCTAATCAAATTACTGTATTAGGTCATTCAATCTTCAGAAAGCAACTCTGTGAGGTAGGTGCTAATAGTCTCCCCTTTTGACAAATGGAGAAAGTGACACTGGTGACTGAATCTGATAGGTGTAGCACAGACTGCTCCAAGCCCACCCAGTATCCATTCTCTTTTGCTTACTTGGTAACGAGAAAGATGGTGAAAATAATTCTGTTTAAATGACTGCATTCCCTAGGTTCCTTACATGAAGAAGTGGCCAATGAGATGTAAGCAGATGTTGGTGAAGCATATAGAAAAGTTCTATCAGAGGAAATATTTGCTGGCAAGTGCCCTTTCAACCTTTTATTCTTTTCCTCCACCTTACTACCTGAAATGGTGACATGTTGGCTGCAAATCCAGAAGTTTCTTGTACTAAGTAGATAACTTTAATATGGAAGCTATGTGTTAAGGATAGGAGGCCCACATAAATTAGACAGGGGTAAGCAAATAACTAATCAGGGAACAAACTTGGTCCACCACCTGTTTTTGTAAATACAGGTGATTGGAGCACATGTCCATAAGAGAAACCAGCAATAGGTTGTTTTTGAAGGGATTTCAATACTAAATAAAGAGGGTTGGGCATTATCCTCAGGGAAATAAGATACAACAAAAGGACTACAAAAAAACCAGAAACCTGATCACTCTTACATTTCTGAAATGTCAGTATCTTCATTGAGTTCCTTTCTCTCTCACTTGCATTGTTGTGATAGCTTCTTAACTCGCTCCCTGAGCTCTCTCCCTTTCTTAACATGGCCATTTCCAAAACCCCCTTTGTGTCCTTGGATGGTCATGAACTAGGATGATTCCTGAGGACCGTCTGACAAATTACCAACAACAAGTTAATTAATAAGTTATAATTGTAATAATTGTCTTAATTGTATCTTTCCACCTGCCTACCTGCTCTGAAATTAATTAAAATCCCCCAGCTGGTCACGGTGGCTCAAGCCTGTAATCCCAGCACTTTGGGAGGCCAAGGTGGGTGGATCACTTGAGCTCAGAAGTTCTAGACCAGCCTGAGCAACATGGAGAAACCCTGTCTCTACCAAAAATACAAAAATTAGCTGGGCATGGTAGCACATGCCTGTAGTCCCAGCTACTCAGGAGGCTGAGGTGGGAGGATTGCACGGGCCCAGGAGGTAGAGGTTGCAGTGAGCTTTGATTGCACCACTGTACTCCATCCTCAGTGACAGAGCAAGGCCCTGTGTCAAAAAAATAAAAAAAAAAAAGAAAGAAAGAAAGGAAAAAAAATATCCCCCAGTTCATTATGAGAAATTCAAATTTAAAATGACTGGTGAACTGCCATCCTTAGATCTGCACAGGAATGCAAACCATGTATTAAGGCTCACCTTGTTATTGAATTTAAAATTGCACACTCATACAGACCATCCCTTCATTCATTTTTTAAATTTATTTTGAATATAACATTTTAACATCAAATACTTCATTTATTTATATTATTTAACATTTGTCTCCACACACTACAATTAGGGGAAATATAAGTTGTTTTGAGCCCTGATGGAATTTCACAAAAAGGACAAAGCAGCTAAAAGTACTAGGTTTGCCCCTGATTTTCATCCGACCTATATATTAGATTCTTCATCACCATCCTGTGCTACACTCCATGATGTAAGTCCCATGGAGGGCAGGAATTTTTGTTCATTTGTTCACTGCTGTTTTCCCGGTGCTTAGAAGAGTGCTTGGTATATAGTCACAGGTCAAAGAATATTTCTTGAATGAATTCACTTATTTCCTTTTTGTTCATAAAGAAAAGTTTGAGTGGAAGAATTAATTAGAAGGATTAATTCTTCTGAGGTTGAGAAAGAGAAACTAGTGCACAAAGGAGACAAGAACAGAAGTCACTCTGGGCTTCAGTTTTCCTAGGGACTACATCCATTTTCTTCAACTGAATGGGCATTAAAAAAAAAAAAAAAAAAAAGAAGTGCACTTTCAGGTACAAAGCTTTTAGAGTTGAAAATGGGTGGCATTATTTCACACATTTTGTGAATTTTTTAAGTAAAACTAACTCCATATAAATAAGCATCATTCCCAAGGGATGCCTTGTGATATCAGCTAACCAATTTACCATAACAACACTTACACATAACCACCAAGTATATTTTTAAATTATTTATCAATATCTAACAAAAACACCACTTAACTTTCTTTGATTTAGCATGACCTGGTCAACTTAGGTCTTCACTTTTTATAACAAGAACAGCTTCTCTGGATTGATCTACCCCTATTTGCATTTTGACAAGTGATATTTACAAAATAATGGTATCTCTGAGGGGCTCAAAGTAAATTTACTTTGGCTGTTGGATTTGGTTTATTCCAATATCAAAATGCTTTGAATAAATCCTCTCTTTCTCACCTTTCTTCTAGTGTAAGCCATTGGTTTCTCATAATTCTCATAGTTCTAACCCTCATCATGTGATATAACATGTAGCTAAATAGTAAAAATAAGGGTGGGTTACAAGTGAGGAATTTTTTGTTAGTCAAATCTTTTTACTAGTTGAACTGGCATACACAAGCCTATGAAAAAAGAAATGTTTCACGTATAATTTTAAATACAGAGGCACAGCTATATCTCATGCCTCAGAAGGTAATGAAAATGATGGCAGCACATTCTTACAGTCTCCGCCTCTTCGTAAATGGGTAGAAAGATTGTGACAATATTCAGCTGAGATTCCCTACGGTGCATTCACAAATCTCCTGTTCCCCTGCAGAAGTCTTTCTTTAGGCACATAAAATGAGTGTCAGGAGGTATCCACTTTGCTGGCTTTTAGCAAGCAGTCTAATTCTGGCTTTCTCTTCTAGTCAGTGGATGTGCCACTTTGCTTAGTTTGTAGCAGGAAATAATTACGTTGGAAGAGTTGAAGAAGGCTCTTCGGGCCATTGTACCTGGGCTAAAGCACAATCCCTATAATTAGGGGAGAAATCAACCTCCTCATGAAGAAGCCATTTGGCAATATCTAGATGAGTCAATCTGTTGGGTTGGACGCGTTATCTATGAGTCACATTAAGTGTAGATTTATAAGTAATTATTAGAAGTCAGATTTCACGACTTCAATAATTGAAGAGAAGTTAGTAAACATTAAGACACACTGGGCCGGGCGCGGTGGCTCGTGCCTGTAATCCCAGCACTTTGGGAGGCGGAGGCGGGCGGATCACGAGGTCAGGAAATCAAGACCATGCTGGCTAACACGGTGAAGCCCCGTCTCTACTAAAAATACAAAAAAATTAGCAGGGCATGGTGGTGGGTGCCTGTAGTCCCAGCTACTAGGGAGGCTGAGGCAGGAGAATGGCCTGAACCCGGGAGGCGGAGCTTGCAGTGAGCCGAGATGGCGCACTGCACTCCAGCCTGGGCAACAGACCGAGACTCTGTCTAAAAAAAAAAAAAAAAAAAAAAAAAGACACACTGAAGAATATATGTATACTGGGTCTCAGGGGTCATAAACTCCAAACTGTAAGATTTCCAACAGAAAAAAATCCTAGGGATGGGAAAGGATGCAGAGCCAAAATAAAAACTACAGAATTGCTGAAGAAAAAGTAGGATGAAATTACATGGAATATAAATTCTATAGGTTGGTTTATAATTGCTTGTTCATTTAACCATAAAAAGAAGTCTAAATTTGAGACCCAATGAATGAGATGCAAGGCATCATGCCAGACACTGAGGATGTAGTGTTATGCTAAACAGATATGATACGTGAGCTATTAAATTGTGTTTAGGGGGAAAGAGCTACAATAACTAAACCAACTACACCCATAAATAAATGCAAACTGTGATAAGTTATATGAAAAAAGGCAACAAAGTCTATAACACTACAACAGGAAGTCCTGAATTCATTTAAGAGATTCAGAGAGCAATTCAGAGAGCCAGGTTTATTTAAACTAACTGACAAAAGTTAAATAATTTTAAACTTGAATGAAGATTAAAAACATTCTGAGCAGAAACTTAGAAGTAAAGAAAAAAAAACTACAAATATTATAAGATCTCAAAAGAAGTCAGTTATGACTAGACCCTGGTAAGCAAGAAGTAAAGGAGCACATGATTGGACTGGAAAAATTAAAAAGAGCTACATAATTGAGATTATTGGAGGCCATGTTAAGGACAGTACAATTTATCATAAGTAAATTAAGAAACCATTGAAGTTTTTTTTGTGTGGGAGATTAACATGATTGATTTATATTTTAAGAAGTCCACTTTAATCAGTGGATATGAATAGGACAAGAATGGAAGACGGAAGACCAGTTAAGAGGCTGTTCCAATATTGTGTGAGAGCTGGTGGCTTTAGGGAATGGCAATAAAGATCAAGGTTAAAAACTGAACTCAAGACATATTTTTAAAGTAGGACTTGAAAATGAACAGGATAAGTTCTGTGCAGAAAGAGGGGATCAAGAGTAACTCCTGTATTTTGGCTTGAGTGCGGGAAATGGAAAGGTAGAATTTAAACAATTTCCAAATACTAGAATAGAACCAGGATTGATGGGAACAGAAAAATCACTCTGTTGTTTTGGGATGTATTAAAGTTGAGATGATTATCATGCATCTGAGTTGAATGTACTAGTAGATTTTGAGTTAAGCTTAGAGCTAAGATAAGAGATAAGAGGTATAGTATTATGAGTTTCCTGTATAGATGATATTTCAAGAATTGGGAATGGCTGTTTGCCTGATGTGGTGACAAAGAAGCTATGCCCCTAAGCTCTGCTTCAAAATAGAACTTGCCATTCAGGGCAAAGACTGCAATTAGCAGTCTGTACTTCTGACAACCTGTACTACTTCTTGTCTTCAGAAGTCAACTTAGGTTTTGAACTGAGGTCACAGTTTTCCCAGACAAGAATCAATAACAAAAAGATGATGTATGTACTAGGACCATGATATTTCTGTCCGATGGAGACCCTTAAATGGTCCACATTTGTTCCAGAGCTCCCCAATGGGCTGGTTGAGAATTTATCATGTCTGCACTGTGGTCTGAGGCTATTTCTGACCAACCCTGCATATCCCCTTCTCTTTTCACAAGCATCAGTTTTGTATTACAGTCTGAAAGCTTTCCTTGCCCAACTCTGCTTGCTTTTTTCCCCTTTTTATGTTTCAGAGGAATAATTATCTGATATGTGTTTGCATCCCTATCTCTATCTTGGTGTTTGTTTCCTAGTGAAGAATCCCACATGTCAGGATCCCAGTAGGAAACAGATGGCACACTTAAAATTGATAATTAAGAGTTTAATGAAAAGATTATTTAGGAAATGTGGACAGGTAAGGAAAGCTATTGGAGACTAATGCAGTATCCTGAACTAGCAATAGTAGGAAACTTATTGAACATCCTGAAGGGACTAAGGATATTTTAGCTAACAAACCCCAGAGTAGCTGTATATAGAGGGTCATCTGATAGGAGTAGCTATAATTTGAATATTTGTCCCCCTCACTGATGTTGAAATTTAATTGCCATTGTAACAATATTATCAAGTGGGACCTTTGAGGGGTATTTAGACCAGGAGGGTTCCACCCTTCTAGATGGGATTAATGCCTTTATAAAAGGGCAAGTTCAGCCTCCTTTGCTCCTTTGCCCCTTTGCCCTTCCATCTTCCACCATGTGACGATGCAGCAAGAAGGCCCTCACCAGATGCTGGCACCTAGATCTTGGATTTCCCAGCCTCCAAAACTGTTATAAAATAAATTTCTGTTTATTATAAATTACCCAGTATCAGTAATTCTGTTAAGAGCAGCACAAAATGGACTGAGACAGGAGTCATTTCCTTTGATAACAGGACATATTTCTTTTTGGATGACCTAGCTGGGTATGAGGTGGAGTAATAAATTCCCTAATGTTATCCTTCTCCAAATCTCCATTCTCCTCCAGTGCCTCACACTGAGCAAACCTCACCATAAGCCAGAGGACACAGACCACCACTGATCAGTCTCACCAATTTCAAACAATCTCAAGAGGCACAGAGCCTTAAGACAAGGATACAGGGAGGATCTAAAGGGGAAAAATATACACTATCCATCACATATGGGGCAAGAGTGTAGTGGAAGAAAGAGACACAGAACAAAGCTCTGAGGAGACGAGTTCTTATATTTAGAGATTAGAGGTGGAAAAAGCCTCCCCCACTTTATCCTACCCCACCCCATCCCCTAAAAACAACTGAAAGAATATGGTGTCAAAAAAGACAACAGAATAGAAAGAAAAGAATCCCTCAAGGAGAGACTAGAAGACACTTTTCAAAAGTTTCTGAGCAATTAAATGACAATTGAAGCATCCATTGGCAACATGGTGGCCACTGGTGACTTTAGCAATAGCAATTTCTTTGAAGCTGGGCAAGTTAGATAGTAGAGGTGGCATGGTGAAACTGAGTACAGGAAATGAAGACTGATTCATCAACCCTTGGAGAGTATGATTGTGAGAAGCAGAAAGAAAGAAGTAGTTATCCAGATAAAAAATGTGAAACCAAGAAACTTTTTTTTCTTGTAGAAATTACTGGGATCGATTTTAAAGTTAATGAGAAGAGTTTATTAGTGAGACTGGTTCAAACTTCAGGAGAGAGAAGCTAAGTAGTGTTTTAAACTCCTTAGAAAAGAGGGGGAGATAAGTCCCAGAAAGTCTGTGAGGGCCAAAATTAATCTTAAGGATTCACACAGATGCAAGTAGTTTTGTGGACTTAGTGTTTAGGAAATGGAGGATGTCTGGTTGATTACTTCTGTTTTCTCAATGATGTATAAGTCTTAGTGATGAACTGAGAGTTGAGTTAGGAGGAAATGATGGGGGAAGAGGGAAATAACAGTGTGAATATATGAAAAAATTACATAAAAATGTGGTGAAGTGATCTCACTAAAGACATAGTAAAAACAGCAGAGTTAAAAGCCAGTTGCATATTACTATTCATTAACTTAGAGCTATAACAGTCAGCTTGCTCTTAATGATTAATTTATAGACTAAGGAATCTAAAGGACAAATAATCATATTCTTACACATTTGAGTCAGATAGACCTGCATCCTCATTCAGTTTCTGAGCTATGTGTCTTCACTGTGTAGTGAATCATTAAATCTATCTGAGCCTCAATTTCCTTTCTCATGAAAAGTGGATAATACCACCCACTTCACAGAGCATTAGCATTTAAAGAAATAGCATGTGCACAATACATAACAAATAAGAGATTCTCAATAATGGTTATTTTCTCTTTGCTTTTACAAGTAGAATTGCTTCTATTCGTAGAATTGGAATTGGACATATATACAGTACATATACGGGGGAAAAGATTGGAAATCTAAACTCTTTTAGAGGAGTATGTGGGTGGCTTAATATAAAATTCATAATTGTGTTATTTTTGGACTCTGCTGACACAAAAAATCTAAAAGAAAAAATTCAAGGGAAATCTTTGATGATGCAAAAGAGGAAAATATAGCAAGCTTTGTACTGTGTATGTTTTTAAAGTTAAGATTTTGAATTGGTTTATTATTTTATTCTTGTCAAGAAAGTTACTTCAAGTGAATTTTCTATTCTCCTTCTTTTCACTTATGATTTTAAAATATCTTTTAGTACTGAGACTGGCAGTTTAGGTGAAAATAAAGATAGATTCTATCCATAGGGATAGAATCTTCTCAATATGAAATAAAGTAAAATGCTATGATAGATCCTATTTTCCAGGAATGATGATACAATATCTCTCATCTCACATGGTCTTCAGGAACACTGTTATACTTCTTCAGCAGGTGGTGTTTATGGCTTCTCCCCTTGCACTTAATATCTTTGTGACATTCTGAAGCTATAACTTATAGCAGAAGTGATGCTCTGTATGTACATCATAAATTGTCACACACTTCAGCCTTTCTTTCCTGGGATACTTGTTCTTGGAAGCTTCCAACATATCCTAAGAATGCTCAAAGTAGCTCATGTGAAGAGATCACTTGAAGAAGCCATGTATAAGTGTAACAGGAAACAGCCCAGCTGAAGTCCCAGTCAGCAAGCCAGCTTCCACCCCCAAACATGAGTAAAGACGCCTTCAGATGATTGCAGCCCAAGCTGTCTGCCTAGTAGCCCCATTCTCCAACCTTGAAGTTTTCTCAGCTGAGCTACCAGGATACCATAGAACAGAAACAAGCCAATTCTACTATGCCCATTCTGAATTCCTGGCCTACCAAATCTATAAACACAGTAAAACGATTATTTTACAGCACTAATTATTGGTAGTTGGTTATGCAATGGTAACTAGAACAAGTTACTTCAGGCAACATTGGACACATATAAAATGAAATTAAAATACTGTTACTATTCCAGTTATTTTTATTATATTTTAACATATGCTGAAAGAAGTATATGTGTGTATGTTTAACTCTTAATTTATTAAGTTATTATTGTTACCATTTTTACATTTTAGCATATGCTGAAAGAAGTGTGTGTGTGTGTGTGTGTTCATGTGTGTGTTTAATTTAATTTACCATTCTTACATTATATAGCCAGGTGCATATTGTTTATCAATTCTCATCTCCCTCTGAAGTGAATAATAAGGAAGGGTTTGGTAGTTGAATATAAATATTTAATCTGAGTTTTCTTCTTGCTTTGGACTTTGCAGAGAGGAATAGCTAAAATAGTGAAAGTGAAAAAATAAAAAACAGAAATCAAGCATAGTACGCTGGAAAAAGAAAAAGGTTCTACACCCAGAAAGAGAAAAGATCCATTTTGTAGGACATGTTTTGTTATTTTTGTTATATTTGTTTGTGTCTTTCATAAAGATTTTCCTGATACAAATATGAGCCCAAATGAAGAGGAGAAAAATTACTACGAATAAAGGATAACTCTTTCCTTCCCTGCCAGGATAGAATACCAATTAAGGAAGGATGCAGTTGAATGGCTTTCTCAATCTATCTGACCTGGGGCTTTTTCAACAGAAACAGGTTATTTCCTAGAATGTTGATTATTGCAAGTTGATAAATTTATCTTTATTTTCCATCCCCAGCTTAAGAAAACAGAAACTTACTAAAAATAATTTTCCAGTGAAAAACTCCTTTCCCAAGGAAACTATGATATAATACATATTCTGACTTTGTATTGAATTAGGAATTCATGTGCTAACCAATTATACCATTTTTTCTATTAATTAAAAAATAATAAATTCAGTAATGAGCACTTCCTGGAAACTGATGATTGCTGGCAAGCAACTAATATCTTTCAAACCTTTAATCCCTGGAAAATAATCTACTCCAATGCTGTTATTCAACCTCAAAACAGAGTACAAAATTGCCTAAGGAAAATCACTATTGAAGCACGCGAGGGACTTTTTTACCAAACGATATTTGATGTCTGCACTGAGAAACAAATAATGCTTGTAGTAAATTCACAGTATAAAAACAGAGAAATGGACTCAATTTACACAGCATAGATGTCACCAATAGAAAATTATGTATTTTGACTGTATATGGTTTTATTTTCTTCTGAAAGCGTTGCCTTATACCTTTCATGTACATACTGGTTCACCAAATATACCAGTAAGAAACATTTACAATATCATTTTCTCACTTGTTTTCTGTATTGTTGCTAGTACTAAAATCTATAATATTGCCTTTTTCTGCTTGATAGAATATTAAGCGTGCTTTGTTTTTTTAAAAATTATACATGACTAGGAATGTTTAAACCATAAATTGCAAACACTTTTAGAAGTGAGTTTAAGAAATTTTTGAAATATAATCATTCTTTAAAATTTATCAGGCCGGGCACAGTGGCTCACGCCTGTAATCCCAGCACTTTGGGAGGCCAAGGTGGGCGGATCACGTGGTCAGGACATCGAGACCATGCTGGCTAACATGGTGAAACCCCGTCTCTACTGAAAATACAACAACAACAACAAAAAATTAGCCGGGAGTGGTGGTGGGCACCTGTAGTCCCAGCTACTCGGGAGGCTGAGGCAGGAGAATGGCGTGAACCCAGGAGGCGGAGCTTGCAGTGAGCCAAGATTGGGCCACTGCACTCCAGCCTGGGAGACAGACCGAGACTCCGTCTCAAAAAAAAAAAAAAAAATTATCATAAAATGGTAATTGGTAGAAACTTCACATGACATTCTATTAGTAAAATATATTTTGCTTTTATCCCTCTGGTCATTGAATTACTTCACACTTTTATCACATCTTGCCTGACTCATTAGCAGTAAGCTCCCTTTATTTCATTATCTCCAGTAAAATCAAAATACTGTTTCCAAAAGTCTATCTCCATATGATTTCCTCATCTGGCATCTTTTAATAGTTTTATATTACCTATAGGATTATATGCGCTTTGCAAAGTTAAACGTATATAATTTAGCCATACACTCTGAACTGATTAGCATGTGACATTTCAGTAAGGTAACTCTGGAACTTAATCTGCCTAAAACTGTCACTTTGATATTTAAATTCTTTATACCTGATTCTCATGGTGAGCAAAAAGATAATATAAATGATCTCAGGAGGACTAAATCTGTTGTGTAAGCCACTTAATACCTGCCACAATGTTTATTATAGTAGATCAGCAGTCCCTAACCTTTTTGGCACCAGGGACTGGTTTCGTGAAAGACAATTTTTCCATGGACGAGGGGTGGAGGCAGGTGGTTATGGAGTGGGGGAGATGGTTTTGGGATGAAACTGTTCCACTTCAGATCATCAGGCATTGGATTCTCATAAGGAGTACATAACCTAGATTCTTCACATACACAGTTCACAATAGGGTTTGTGCTCCTATGATAATCTAATGTGGCTGCTGATCTAACAGGAGGCGGAGCTCAGGCGGTAACACTTCCTGGCCCACTGCTAACCTCCTGCTGTGCAGCCCAGTTCCTAACATGCCACAGACCAGTACTGGTATGAGGCCTGGGGGTTGGGGACCCCTGTAGTAGATGACTGAACTGAAAGAGGGGTTGTTAGCACAAGCTATGATTTTCTTTTTAATCTATAGAAGTTTATCCACAGAATTACAAAATAACTGATTGATTAATAAAATTGGTCTACTCTGTGTTACATGGCCTATATTAAGGGAAATAGACATGTAATAGCTCTTAAAACCAAAGAATGATTTTTAAAAATGAACAAATTCTGAACTGGAATAATTGCATGATGAGATGTAATACATTCAAGAGAACCCAAGAGACACCCTTCAAATGAACAGAAACTCTAAAAAACTGAACCATATTATAAAGGTTCTAATGTAGGTTTCTAAAAAAAGCTACTAGAAATAAATTACTCCTTTTTAAGACAAATTCAAGGTGTGAAATGAGGTTGTAATATTTTAAATTAGGTCTATCTCAAAAAAAGATTGGTGAACAGCAGCAGCTGTTTGGAGATCAGCAGAGAAATAGCATGCCTCAGCCTCTCCTGGTTAGAATGAACTAAATTTAGCAACACTTGGAAATCCAGGGAGAGCCTAAATCACACCGTGACATTGACTTTCAACTAACAGATTCCTTCTTCAAGGTTCCTTCAGAGACAAAATATATATCCCTTCTACTTAGGTATATAGTTTTAATCTTGAGGTATTTATTATAAATATGTGCTATATATAACATAGTAGGACATACTATAAAAAAGATATAGAACTGAAAATTTGATTACATAAATCTGTATTTGCATTGACCAACAGACATAGCTGACCTCCAACCCAAATAAGCACACATGCATTCACACACAAACACACCCACACACAATACACACATACCCCCATGCATATGCACACATTTTGTCAGATGCTGATTCAGCATTTTGCCTTCCTAGGTTATAGGTGAGTAAGCTCTTTAAGGAAAGTCTCAGTTATTGCTTTACTTACCAAAAGATTCTTTTGATCATAATGTTTTTGGAAAGCCCAGATTCTTTTCATATTTAATTTATTGTTCTCATTTTCATTCCTAAATACTAACACCTTATTTGATGTGGATTAGATAGGACTTTTGATATAACTTCAATTCTATTTCTGTAAAGAGCAACTCATATATATCTTTAAAAAATATTTATCCTGATTAACATATCATAAATAATAGAAACATAAAACTTTAACATGTATGTAGGACACACTATATTAAAATATTGTTACTTTTCTAGTAATACTAGTAGTATTTAGTGACAATATACTAATTTAGATAATGTATATATATATATACACCAATAATTAACATACTCCTAAACCTCTACAGTGCACTTGAATTTTGAAGCACATATGCCTATCAAGTTTAATGACAGATAAAATCAGATCTAAAAGTCAGATATAAGTCTAATGGCATTAAGAATACTTTTTATAAGGAACCCATAAGTGAATCACTTTCAACTTATGAATGTTTCCTTATTAGTCTCCTGAGGCTTATTTCTAAGAGTTGTAAAATTCCAGATTAAAATTTGAAAACTCTCAGTAGAACAGAAAACACAAAGATCCTGAACTATCCTTTGAAATAAGATTCTCATTGAAATACAACAATAAAAGTATACAACTATGATTGATGTTTTTTCAATTGGTAAGCCTACATTCACAGTAAACTCACCTTTTAAATTCCAGATGTTAATACCACTGTTTATTATTTATATGCTTCCTTTATTCTTTTACTGAATGTGAAATATATATAGTATCCACACTTTATAGTACCATTTTACATGTTTGAACTTTTATAAAACTTGTATCAGATGGCCTTTTAATGCAACTTGCATTTTTTACTCAAGTTTTTCAGATGTATTCATATTAGTGCACGTGGCTCTGTCTCATTGATGTCACTGCTGTAGAGTAAAAGTATTCATTGTGTGTGTGTATATATATATAATTTATTCATCTAGTATTCTATTAATGAAGATTTAGGCTTTATTTTTAATTTTTCATTATGAAAACCAATAATGCAATAAACATACCCACACTTCTCTTGCACACATTATTATGCATAGTATTACTGGGTTTTAAGGTATGCTTTATTATAGGCTGCCAGATTCCTCTCAAACTAGACTTACTTTAGTCAGCTTCTTAAGTATTTCTCCATAAATGAGTATGGGGAACACACCTTAGGGTAAGCACCCATGAGTCACCCCTAACCTCAGCTCCCCTCCCCTTGCATGTGGGTAAAACCTGAAACATGTTCCTGACCAATAGAACATGGCAACATGAATGGGATGTCATTCCCTACAATAGATGACATTATATGTCCAAACTCAGGTGCAATCAAAATTCCTAGTCAGTTGACTTTAAGTTCATTGAAAGAAGCTTATTCTGGGTGAACTCCATTTAGTAGATGAATTTTTAAAAATAAGGTCTAGAGGTCAGAGAATTGAAGCAGCGAGGAAGATCTCTCTCTCTCTCTCTCTCTTCCACCTAACCCCCTGCCGTGTGTGTTTGTGTGTGTGTGTGTTGCTGGCACTGAAGGAGCAAGCTTCTATGAATTCCACAGGTTCAAGGGAATACATTCTGTCAACAACCTGAAGGACCCCCAAAGTGGATCTTTCTCTAGTCAAACCTTCAGATGAGAATACAACCCACAGACACTTTGATTTCAACCTTGTGAGATGTTAAGCAGAGAATTCACCTACACCAGGCTCAGATTCCTGATCTACAGAAACTGAAATAATAAATAGGGGATGTTCGAAGCTGCAAAATTTGTGGTAATTTGTTAAAACATAAAGTAATAGAATGGTTATGAGATGGCATCTTATTTTTGTTTTAATTTCCATATTTCAAATTCTAAAACACCGAACATATTTTTGTGTGCTTTTTGAAACATCAAATATTCTGTTCAATAAACTGCCTATTTATATCATTTTTCCATGTTTCTATTGGGATGCTTTCCTTTTCCTTTTTTATATATAGGGGTTTTTCATATATAGCTTCTTTGTTTAAAGCATTTTTCAGTTGGTGGTACTAGTTGGTGGCTTTTTTGTTAGGATTTTAAATTTTACTTTATTTAAATGTATCAATACATATTTTATAATTTATTATATGCTTTTTTCATACCACATTCAGTTTTAACTATCTCAGTTAAGAAACATGAAGTCTAGAAAATATGTATCCAATGTGAATGTATCTTTGGCCATATGGATAATTATTTACTTGACTGGTGAACCTTTATAATTAATGCTCAAAGCATAGTAGTTCTCAGCCATAATTAAGGCTTATATTCCAGTCACATATAACAGCATTTTTCATTGTAATACAAATGGATATTCATGACAGGAGTGAGGAACGGGTATGTGATGGTAAAATTCTTTTCCAATATTAACATTCAGCAGTTTAAAAACATACCCTGGAACCAATTTTAGGGCTTCTCTTTTGCTTTAAATTGCCACAATACAATGCTGCTTCACTGGAAACAGCGAGTATTTCAACGTGTTTATGTTCTTGGGTCTAATTGCCACAACCAAATTGTCTACAGCAGATATCTATGTTCAAGAATGACTACAATTTAACTGTAGGACTTTGAAAATAAATAGTAATACACATCAAAGAAAAAATATGAATATACTTTTCTCTTACTTATTTTAGGATATGAATGTATTTCTTCTGAGAAAATAAAATAGAAAATATGTACAGAAAAATGTGAATATATGAAAAAGCAATGAAAGACTTTTGTAAAAGGGGAAAATAACCTCCATATTTGATTAAGAAATTGCCCTGTGGAGCAGGAACAAACAAGATTTGTTAAGTGGGGTGACAGCTTCAAAGGGTTATGCAGTAATTACTGGGCCTGCAGAAGGTGGATTATCATTAGGTGGCAGAGCACCGTGAGAGATATTAAGTTGTCACAGTGTCAAATGGCAAGAGATCAAGGAGTAAAGGAAAAGAGAAAGATCAACCAGATCAGCAGAAAGCCGAGATATGAGTAGGAGCTGTAGGTAATTGACCAAAAGATAGAGACAAAGTAAATCATCAAGGCAGTTGATAAAGACTAGCCAGCAAAACAGAGTACGGATATTCTAACCAAACATTTATTGAGTGACAAGTGCATGCCACTGTCATAAGTTCTAGGAAAAGTAAACATGATTAAGCAGTGCCTCAGATTTCAATAATCTCAGTCTATTAGGGAAAACAGACAAACATATTCATCTTCATATGAGACAGTTTGATAAATAACAGAATGCTTGGGAAGCATAGAGGTTGAAGTGTGATTCTAACTGGAGTGATTAGAGAAACCAACAAAGAGGAAGTGGAATCAAAGTTTGACCTGGGATTATGTGTTGTTCACCAGGAGCAAAAGAGAGAACAGGAGAGAAGGCAAATTCCAGGCAGCAGAAATGTCATGATCAGTAATCAAGAATGATCGAGGCAGAGAGTATGGGGTGTAGGTGGATGCTGGAAATAGAAACTGAAGTCTGGGAAAAAAGCGGTTTGTACCTGGACAAAAGACCTGAATATCAAGAAAAGAGGAAGGTAAAAAGGGAGGCAGAGTCAAAGTCTGAGGCTCCTTTGTCAGCCTCAGCAATGAGATTTGATTTCCTGGTTATATGTGAAAGCCACAAAATGTTATTACTTCATTAGATATATTTGTTCAGAGTCAGAAACGGACTATATAGGTGAGTCAGAAAGAAGATAAGAAAACGACTTCAAAAGGTGAAGCAGAGAGCTCAAGTACAGGGGAACACTGCACTCTATCTTTAGAATGTGCAAGAGTGACAAAGAGGTAACTAGTGGGTTACAATAGATATAGAAGCAATGGCATAAAAGAAAAAGCTGAGAATGGGAGAAAATACACATTTTCAGGGTTTTCGTTTTCCTTGTTGGAATTCACAAATTTTCTTTTCCATTCTCTATCCAACCCTCTGAAAGTGACTACAATATCTTGATGCAACATTTACTTTGGAATTTAATTATGAAATTTACACGTTGTTTAATAAATATTTTCCTATCTCCCCTTACCTCCTTTCCTGACTAAATGCAAATACCTGAAATGCATAACTGTGTATCTCACAATAGCTTGTGTTAAAGCCAGTGATCCCATCTATGTTATAATGTCACTTTATAATACACAACATGGGCAGTTGATCGGACACAGCACCAACTTTCACCGAAGTTGTACCCAAAGCCCAGAAATAAAAAGTTAGGCAATACGACCCAGAAAGTTTTCTTCTTAAGAAATAAGAAGCAATTTGATGAAATAAGAAGCAATTTGATGATCCTACTTACTTATTTTTCACGGTTGAAAACAAAACGACAAAAAGAAAACAGTTTCTTTCATTAAGCACTGAAATAATGGAAAAAGCAGCTCCGTATTTTCATACTTACATGATACACTCTAACAACAATATGCCAAGTATTTTCCTTGTTAAATACTGTCTTTGACTAAAAAGGACAGCATAATATATACTTAAAATATCTATCATTTTAGAAATTGTGAAATTTCAGAACATAAATCACTTACTTAAAAATATTTTAGATTTCAAATCTATAAAGAAGTAAGCATTTTCCTACAAAAATTTATTTCATTCTTTCTAATTCATCACCTGCCTTGTAACATAAGTGTTTCTTAGATCAAATTTGAATTTTGATGACAATTGCATACATTCACATATGTCTTCCATTGTTTATTTCTTTTGTATGTGTGCTTGATGCCTAACAAATTAATATTCAGGAAATTATTTCATGAAGGGCAGACAAAACCCAAGATAAGTAGGTAAGGAAAAGAGGATTTAAAAAATGGTATTTTACTGTAATTTTCCAAAGATATATGCTCCATTCCCTTTTTGTCACCTCTTATAAATGAATAATATGTAAATCCTAAGAGACGAGTATTTCAGTGGCCAAACATTTATCTAGAGAAAAATTTTAATTAGATGATTTTTACTGTTAGTTATTTATTGATTTTGGAGTTTCAAAGCACACAGTTATACTGTGTTTAGGGGATTGCAATAACAACCTCCTTGGCCTGAGTCTTCCTCTAGGGCATTAAGTTGTTCATGTATATTTTCAGGGGGTCTTTGAACAACCTGATTTTATGTGCAAAACTGTATGAATATGGACGCATACCTAGAAAATTTATAGATTTTGGGCCTTTTTCTTAGGAAAATACAATTATAAATCTTAAGATAATAAATTTTTCTGAGAATTAAAAAAGACACAATGAATGCCCTTCATAAACACTGCATGCCACATTATATCCCTGGCAATTAGTTGCTATTAATAATCACTTTCTTAGTAGCGATGTAAGAGATCAATATAGGGAGAATTCAGACTCAGAATGCAAAACCTAAGTGATTTTCACACAATCTCTTTGTATTTCCAGGTATCTGGCATATGTGTGTAATAAATTCTAGACCACTGAAATTCTCTGACCACCATACTTGGTATATAAGTCATACTGTTTGTATATTTCATATTTTATATTCTCTAACCGTGAGGCCTCCAATAAGATGTACAAAAGTATTTCTGCTGTTATATGTTCAAAAAGAAAATACCGGTACTACATAGATTTTTTAAGTATAAAAACGTATTAAAATATTTGACTTTCAATATAATCCATGTTTAAGAATTTTCTGATATGGCTACAAATAAAAACCAAAAAAGTTGTTAGCAATAAGCTTTCAAATATAGTAAACATAGCTGATCTTTTTTCATTATTTAAACATTTCACTTGTGAAATATATTGTACATATAGGAAATGTATAAAATTATATAAAAAGTTGAAAGAAAAATAATAAAATACCCTCCCTTGTACCTGATACTCAGTTTATGAAATAGAACATTACCAGCACATTAGATGCCTGTTTGCCTGTCTCTTAGAGCACTCCCTTTCACACTGTTTCTCATTATGTTTTTATGATTATCTATACAGTTTTACCACCTATTATGGCCTGGCCTGTTTTGAACTCTACACTGATGAAATCATACTCTATATATTTGTCTGTGCTTGCTTCATTTCCTCAGTATTATGTTTTTTTGGGATTCATCTACATTGAGGCATAGAACTGAATTCCTTCATTTTCACTGCTGTGACAATTCCATTGTCTGAATACATCTTAATTATTCTCTTCTACTGTTGAAGGACATTTGAGCTGCTTGCAAGATTTGTTCTTATGGATATGCTGTTAGGAATATTCTCATACCTGTAAGGTGGGTGATGTGTCACCATTTTCCAAAGAGTGTTTCTCATTTATATGACCACCAGCACTTACCACTGATCCACATTATCAACAATACTTGATAATATCTGACTTCTTATATTCAGTCAACATGATCCATATGAAATAATACTGTGATTTTAAATTTTTGCTTCCTTAACTATTAATGAAATTGAGAATCTTGTTTTCTTTCTCCCCCAGCTTCATTGAGGTAAAATTGACAAATAAAAATTGTGTATACTCAAGGCATACAAGGAGATGATTTGATATGTGCACACATAGTGAAATGATGACTACAATCAAATTAATTAGCACATTCATCACCAGACATAGTTACCACTGTGTGTATGTGTGTGTATGTACATGATAGGGACACTTAATGTTACCCTCTTATCAAATTTCAAGTAAATAATCCAGTGTTCTTAACTATAATCACCATGCTGTACATTACAATAGCTGCTAACAATTTTTAAGTGTTCTCTATAACCTAAGTACATTTTTTAGAATTTATGTTTATTTAGTGGTGATAACAACTTTCTGGGTGAGGTATTATAACAATATTATTTTCATATTACAGATAAGAAAACTGACATGAAGAGTTTAAATTATTTGCCAAAAGTCACACAGTTAATAAGCCAGAATTCAAACTCTTGGAGTTCAATAAAGGAGCCTCAACTCTTAGCCAATTGTAATTACATTATACTCTGTTGCCTCCCTTATATATGGACTAAATGTTTTCTGCTTGTATTTAAAAGTACAAAATTCAAAGAGAAAAAAGGCAAAAGAAAAGAATCAGAAGCCCTTATAACTTCTCTGCACAAATTGTTCACTGTTTTTTAACATATAATGCAACTTTACATCCTCATTCAACGTTCAATTATTTTGGATATTTGTGTTTTATGTCAGCCACTTTAATTCTAATATGTTAAACATACAGCCACAAAATGTAGTATACTAACCTTTGATTTTTTTCTGTGCTTTCCCTCTGAAATGATTATTTTGAATGACTTTCTACAGAACTCATTTTACATTAGATACTGTAAGAGGTCACAATAGGAACACTTGTATAAAAAGTCAGGAAATGTAGATTTGGTCATGGTGGAGGGCTGAAATTAAATGCTTGATATCATTTTTAATAATATTATTTTAAATTTATTTTTATGTGGTAGTTTAAAATGCCAAACCATTTAAATTGTATCCCCTTAAATTTTAGAGATGTTGTGAAACTTTTCATATTTATTAAGCATTTGTAATTGTGTGTGTGTGAGTTTGTGTGTGAATTGTCTCTTCAAATTTTTGAATATTTTCTACCAATTTTCTTAATATAATAGTTTATATTAGGTACTAACCATCTGTGTCTTTTACGTTTTATAAATAATTTTCTCATTTAGATTTAAAAATTATTAGTCATATTTTTAAACTATGGTCAAGAAGGTAATAATATTTATATTAAAAATTAAATAATTTAAATTAACTATAAAACTAAAATTTCCCAATACACTATTTGGAAAATTTCATCTTTATACACATTCTAAACCACATCACTTTAATATAGGAGAAAATGGAAAATCACTCTAAACACAATAGAGATGGGCATATACTACATACTTACAGTACTACCTAAATAAGAATGCTGTAATATGAATTAAAATATAGTTTAAAGTTTTAAATTTATTTGTAATTGACAAATAATAATTGTGTATATTTATGGGATACGATGAAATGTTTTGATCCACATGTACATTATAGAAAGATTCAGTTAAGCTAATTAACACATCCATCACCTCATCAACTTTTCACTTTTTTTGTGGTAAGAATGATTCTGGGGCAGTATATGTTAAATTAAAAAAAAAATTTAACTTAAAAATGGAGGCCGGGTGCGGTGGCTCACGTCTCTAATCCTGGCACTTTGGGAGGCCGAGGAGGGTGGATCATGTGAGGTCAGGAGTTTGAGACCAGCCTGACCAACACGGAGAAACCCCATCTCTACTAAAAATACAAAATTAGCCAGGCGTGGTGGCACATGCCTGTAATCCCAGCTACTAGGGAGGCTGAGGCAGGAGAATCACCTGAACCCAGGAGGCAGAGGTTGCAATCAGCCAAGATCATGCCATTGCACTCCAGCCTGGGCAACAGAAGCAAAACTCTGTCTCAAAAAAAAAAAAAAAAAAAAAAAAAAAGGGAACATTGACACTGGAAAATGGAAATTATTTAAAAATTTATAACCAATTGTATTTGTTATTTTATAATTATATGATTTTTATTTTACATAATAGTTTTGTATAGATAACTTTCTGTGTTTTCCTAGTTGTGTTTAAATCACTTAAATAGCAGAATCTATGTCAAATATTCACCAAAAAACAATAACAACAAACATACACATGCACATACAAACACACCCATGTAATCAGAGTAGAGCTATCTTAATGGATCATATAAGCACTTGAAATGCACCGTCCTTCAATTAATATGCCTTTATGTAGCGTCCACAATAGGCCTAGCATGTTACCACATTCTAGTGATACAAAGGTAAATGAAACACAATATTTTCCCTTGAAAATTATACAGTCTGATTGGAAATAAATGTTATGTATGTATTTTGAATACAGAAAGAAAAATACAAATAGAGTTATGCCCAGGTATATTGAGTGATAGGAAACAATTGATTCCGGGCTTTAGAGAAGAGGTTTTGCAGAAAATAGGATATCAGAGCAGAATCCTCTAGAAGCAGTAGCGATCAGCCAGGCAGAAAGAACAATATACTTAAAGCCAGAGAAATGTACAACAGTCGGGGTGTTACAAGCCATGTAATAGGACTGAGCAGAGGCTATGGACAAAGGGATGAGAGATGACGAGGAAAAAAAAAAAAAAATACGGGGCTAGAAGCCAGATCAGGTCTTAAGACTTAATCCTTTAGGGATGGGTAACTATTTTTAAAATACAAGTGGGAGAATTTCATGGTTTCATTCATTTTCCAGACAGAATTCTGCTAGCATTTAAGGAAAGACTGGAGGTGGAGCTGCTAATGAGAATGCCTTGCATGGGTACTAGAAGAGACATATTAAGAGTAGACACAAAAGCCACAGCAGCAGAGATGAGGGACGAAGAGGAAAAGGCAATTCCAGAGTTAAAATTGTACAGAATTGATGACCTATTGGTGAACTAAAATGTGATCAAGATGACCTATGTAAGTGTTAATTCCATTAATAGAACTCTGGAGGAGCAACAGACTTGTGTTAGGGTTAAGAAAAAATGAGTTGAATAAAAATTATGTTGCATTTCTCTATCTGTGAATCCCAGTTCTTGCTTATTTATCCTCAGTTCCATTGCCTTTTCTCCTACTACATTTCCTGGGAGCCCTTGCCATCTGGGTTTACCAAACTATCTCATAGGAATGAAGGAAGTAGGAGTACTCTATTTCTTCTCTCTTGCCCTGCCTGCATGTGGATAGTTCTATTTCTGGCAGTTGGCGGCATCTCATTTATAATTCTAGCTCCTCACCTTATTGGCCATCCCATTGTGGACTAAGCTCCCCTAGGACGGCTTTAACATTTGGATTATTGTTAAAACTTCTCTTTACTGTCTTCAATTCTAAAGTAGTAGTGGCTTCCTGCTGTTGCTATTCTCCGTTTGGCTTCTTTTTTCCGTTGTCTTTGTTACCAAATGCCTAAAATGGTTCCTGTATCTTGGCTGAACATTGGTGGATTCTCTGTAGAATATTCAAGCCATCATATACAGTGAGAATGAGTAAATGCCAGAGTGGTAATCCAGGGTGGAGTTGAGGTCTAATTTAAAGATTTGGGAGTCATGATGTGCATAGGAGAGATAATTACTCCAAGAGCATGTGCTGAGTAAAAAGAAGACCATGAATAGAGTTAAGCTAAAATGAGAGAGGTAAGGTTGAGGGATAGAGGACTTTGCATGGCTCAGAATAATTTGAAATGTACTCGAGAAAAAGTAAAACCTAAAGAGACCGCTGAAAATGTAACTTTCATGAGTTAAGGTAGAAAATAAGGCATTTCACTGTATAACCAAAGACACAGAGATGAATGCAAAAATACAGATAATAATAGAAGGGAGATGAGAAGTGGTAATAGAGGAAGGTTACTTCCAACACAACAGTCCTGGCTAAGAGGAGCATAGACTTATTTTTTAAAGACTTAATTTTTTTTAAAGAGCAATTTTAGATTCATAGCAAAACTAAGAGGAAGGTACAGCGGTTTTTCATATATCCCTGCGCATATACATCCCTAGCTTCCACTCTTTTTAAAATTCCCCACCAGAGTGGTACATTTGTTGCAACTGATGAGCTTACAATGAGACATCATAATCACCCAAAGTCCACAGTTTACATTAGGATCTCTCTTGCACATTCTATGGGTTTGGACGAATGTATAATGACTTGTGTTCTTCATTTTATAGACTAGTTTTATTGCCTTAAAATGCTTATTGTTCCACTTATTTATCTCTGCCTCCCCACAACCCCTCACAAACACTAATCTTCTGTAATGTTCTGTAATTCTGCCTTTTTCAGAATGTTATATACACTTGGAATCACATAGTATATAGCTGTTCACTTAGTAATTTACATTTAAGTTTCCTCTATGTCTTTTCATGGCTTGATAGCTAATTTCTTTTTAGCACTGAATAATATTCCATTGTCTGGATATATCATCATTTATTTATCTAGTCACTCTAGAAGGACATTTTGGTGGCTTTCAAGTTTTGGCAATTATTAATGAAACTGCTATAAACATTCATATACAGATTTTTGTGGAAATAATTCTTCAAATCCTTTGGGTAAATACTAAGGCACCTGATGATTGGATCATACAGAAAGAATATGTTTCATTTCGTTAGAAACCACCAAACTGTTTTTCAAAGTGACTACACCATTTTGCTTCCTACCAGCAATGAGTAAGAGTTCCAGTTTCTCCACATCCTTGTTAGTGTTTGATGTTGTCAGTGTTCCAGACTTTGGCCATTTTAATAGGTGTGTAGTAATATCTCACTGATGTTTAATTTGCATTTCCCTGATTACATATGAGGTAGAGCATCTTTTCACATGCTTATTTAACATCTGTATATTTTCTTTGGTTAAGTGTCTGCTAAAGTCTTTGGCCCATTTTTAATTGAGTTACTCGTTTCCATATTGTTGAGTTTTAAGAGTTCTTTGTAATTTGGATAAAAGTCCTTTATGAAATGTGTGTTTTGCAAATATTTTCTCTCAGTCTGTGCCTTGTCTTCTCAATCACTGAAAATTGTCTTTCACAGAAGTTTTTCTTATAATTTTAATGAAGTTCAGTTTATCAATTTTTTTCATGGACTCTGCCTTTGGTGTTGTATCTGAAAAGTCATTACCATATTCAAGGTCATCTAAGTATTCTCTTATCTTCTAAGATTTCTGTACTACTGCATTGGATATTTAGGTCTATAATTAATTTCAGGTTAATTTTTGTGACGAATGTAAGGTCTGTGTCTAGATTCTGTCTTTTTGTTTTTTTTTTTAAATGTGGATGTTCACTTGTTCCACATTTTTATAATGTGGATGTTCATTTGTTGAAAGACTGTCTTTGCTCCAATATATACTCCTTACATTTAAAAACTGATTTTGTGTTTCCTGATAGTGGAGCACAACTTTTTTCCACATCATTTGCTGCATACTGTTTGTGAAAACTAATTATAAAGCTCTAAATATGTATAAATTATTAAAATATAAATGTAATTAACTCATATAAATATCCCTAATGAATCGTATTTTCATTTTCTTTTAATAGATCGTAAAACTAATTTAAGCTTCTGTTTACTCCTTTGAGAACGCTCTTTATAAATATACTAGCCGAGCAGAGAAAATACGGTTCCTTAGCATATGCATGTAAAAACAATTAGCATGGATTCCTTAACCTATGTCTAATTTTAACTGAGGTATCTTCCAAAACAATCAAATCAGCTGTCCCAGTCAAACATCATTAGCACTAATTAAGGTAGCTTCAGAGAAGAATCCTACAGCATTCTTGAGGTGCTCCCCATTGGATTTATAGCTGATTTCAAATTGCACGAGAAGAGATATGGGAACAAAACAATTGAGATTTGAAGTCAGACCGGCGTGGATTGAATCCCAATTTTTAATCCTAATTAACACCTCTGCGTCTCCATTTCATCATCAACATATGTCCATGTAACTAGACCTTCTTCTTCTGGCTCTGATGTAACCAAGAACCCTCCTAGGGTCAGTCTTTCACTGACAATAATGTGAATTTTGTGGATGCTTTTGTGGAAAAATACAGGGGCAGCAGCTATGGTACACATTTTTCAAAGCAAAATGCCCCTTCTGTCACTGCCCCCTATGCTTGCTTCTTGCCACTTTTTTCTATAGTCAGACTTCACAGACTTTCTCTTTTCTTTTTTTTTCTTTTTTTTTTTTTTAAGATGGCATCTCTCTCTGTCACCCAGGATGGAGTGCAGTGGAGGATCTCGGCTCACTGCAATGTCCGTCTCCTGGGTTCAAGCGATTCTCCTGCCCCAGCCTCCTGAGTAGCTGGGATTACAGGCATGTGCTACAATGCCCAGCTAATTTTTTGTATCTGCAGTAGAGATGGGGGTTTCACCATGTTGGCTAGGCTGGTCTCGAACTCCTAACCTCGGACTTCACAGACTTTCTATGTGGAATAGTAGCTCTAGCTCTGCCCCTCATCCTAATTTCTTCTCACTTCTTCCCTTTAACTCTCCCCATCATTTTACCTTTAATGAGAAATTGCCCTTCTCCTCAATTTCTCCAGTTTTCCACTTTCCATTCTTCCTCTTTACAAATGGAAGAGAAGGTAAATTTTCCCTCTTAAATATAATGTGGGAAAATGGTGCCTACCTCAAAAGCTGAGGTGAAATTAAAGGCAATACTTCAGAATCTAGCAGATTCTGTTGCATATTTAAGCACTAAATCAGTGTTAGTAAACTGTTAGTTCTTTGCTTCCTTGCATGGATGCAAATTTTAAATTCCTCAGGGAAGATCAAGACATAAAACAGCTCCATGAAGACACTTGGAGAAAGAAATCCTCACCACTGTTTGTCTTAGAGGTAAAGATAGAACATTTTTATCAAATTGTAAGGACAGTCTTTCTAGGTGTTATAATCCAAACATTGTCAGAATTCTTCATGACTAAATGTTATCATTTCTGACCTGGCATGGCAATCTCTAAAATAACCAAGCCCATACAGATAAGGAATGTCATCTTGCCAAAGGGAATATTACATTAAAAAAATTGTTCTTCATCAAAATGAGTAATGAAAACTAAAAATAACCTATTGTAGTTCTTAGAAAACAAAATTCAATTTAGATTTTAGCCTTGCCTTTTACTTCACATTGGGGTTTACTTTGGAGACTTTGAAATCCTGTCAGATTTTGACAGGATTATACACTTAAGGTTTAACTGGGTCCGTAATTTCTTGTATATCTTAAAGCTTAAAGGTTTTCTTTTATTTTTTCCTGACACATTGTATTACAACTTTACAATCAATATACACTCCTCCAATTAAGAAACATTCGTTGTATTTTTAGAAAAGTGTTTAAACTGTCATGTGCTATCATGGTATTTTTTATTAATGTTCATTCTTGAAAAAATAAATTAATTCATATCAAGCAATTACATGCTTTACTTTTAAAATGAAATATAATCAATCGTACTTCAACAAAAGCTTTTCTGTGAGTTTATTCTCACTGAACTATGTGAAAATAGATGATTAATAGGGAAGAATATATTATACATAATTACTATGCATGGGCACTTCTCTATTCTATATTTAAGTTACTAATGTTTTTCAACAGTTATATACACAATATATATTCATATATTTAAATTAATTTTGCTGTATATTTACACACATTTACACATATCCAGTCAGTATTGATGGGTTATGACACAGTAATAAACAAACAAGAGATTACTCACTAATGCTCATGCTATACTAGATCTAGTTTATGATTTGGAAGACAATTTAAATAATGTTTTATAACCCATGATTTTTTTATTACACTCTCTCCTGACTTCTCCAACCTCTCTATTTTAAAATTTTTCTTTAGCAGTTTTTTCTGTCAACATGTTAAATATTGAGACCCAGAGTTGCACCTTGGGTGTCTTGGCTCTAGATGCCATTCCCTGAGTGGTCTTATTCACATCTGTGGATTCCATTGCCACCTGTATGAATAACCTTTTAAACTTAACTGCAGCCCACCATTCTTACCTAACATCCAGGCCCACAGGGCCATATAATCACTGGAGCTCTTTAACTAGGTAGCCTACAGATACCTCAGATAAAGTGCCCTCTCCACTCTCCTGTTTCTCCTACCTTGTAGCTTCCTGTAATCTGCATTTTATGTGCTCAAACAATACATATTGAATAAATGAGTAAAATGAAATTAGTAAACACATAATTAATGAGAATCCTTTCGAAAATACCTTTGCCTTCTGCTCAGAAAAATTTCCCAACCATCTCTGAAAAATTATTTTCCTGTTTTCTCTAATTATGGAAATCCTGACAAAGACTTAAGTATGAACTTTTGTTAACATTATATTTTACTTTAAATTAACAAATAATTGCCCGGGTGTGATGGCTCATGCCTGTAATCCCAGCACTTTAGGAGGCCGAGGAGGGCAGATCGTGAGATCAGGAGTTTGAGATCAGCCTGACCAACATGGTGAAACTCCGTCTCTACTAAAAATACAAAAACATCCAGGCATGGTGGCATGTACCTGTAATCCCAGCTACTCAGGAGGCTGAGGCAGAAGAATCGTTTGAACCCAGGAGGTGGAGGTTGCATGAGCCGAGATAGCACCACTGCACTCCAACCTGGGTGACAGAGCGAGACTTTGTCTTAAAAAAAAAAAAAAAACAAATAATAACTATATATTTGTGGGGTAAAATGTGATGTTTTGGTACATATATACACTGTGGAACGATCACATCAGGCTAATTAGCATATCCATCACCTCATATATGTATCATTTCTTTGTATTGAGAACACTTAAAATCCATTCTTTTAGCAATTTCAAAATACATAATACATTTTTTGTTAACTATAGTCACCATACTGTGCAATAGATCACCAGAACTCATTCCTCCTATTATCAGAGGCTGGTGGGGGTTGACAAAATATGATGGGAAAGGGGAGATGCTGATCAAAGAGCAAATAGTCTAATCATTTTGAAAAAGAGTGTATTTAGTTAACATGATCCACCCTACTCCAATTTGCTGTCCTCAGAGTCAATCTTGTACAGTTTATCACTTACTTATGAAGCTGTTGCTGTTCTCTGGTATGGGGATGCTAATATGCCTAGATACTTGGTATGCTATGATCACCTGGAATTTAGACTGACTGAGAAGAATTAGGCCTTTTGTTTCTTATAAAACATGCATAACACGATGCTGAGAAAATATATTAGGAACACACAGCTCACTCATCTATCAAATCATTAATAAGCATTTTGTGAGCTTTTTCTAAGTGCCTAGCACTGTTTATATTTTACAAAAACATTAACATATTTATTATGCAGATTGCTATATATGGGGAGGTGTGGTGATGGATGGCATCATGTATCATGGATTATAATTAAAATGAATTTTCAATTTTACCCATTTAGTTTTCATACTTTTATTTTAAATAACCTTTAGAAGTTTGAAATACAAGTATTCTCTGAAGTTTTTTGCTAAAGTTTCTATGATTTATATGGCACTTTGCCCTAAATAAAGCGATCTTCAAGACAGAACTGGGATTCTTAGGAACATTAACCTCTACAAGTTCTTTGTGAAGCAAAGGGCAAAGTGGTGATTCACTAGATCTAAAAATAAATATGAATTTTTCAAAGATGAAGGATCAAGCATCATAAGTCATCTCTAGGGTTTAATATAATAAGAACCTGTCATATATTAATCTGTTCATATTTCTCATTGCATAAATATGCAACTTATAAATGACACCAATTTCTCCAATGAAATGTTATTTCTAAATAAGAGCGGTAGAACAGGAATAACAAACATACGCTATACCTGCTACTACTAGCAACAGTCATAAATAAATGATTAAAACATTTTGCTGATGATTCCAGAGGCAGCAGACTCAGGATCTCCACAGAGTGTGCTCCACAGAGCACACTATAGGCAAATACTGCCAGCTGACTGATGTTGGCATATGTGATGAAAACTATTTGTCAACACCTGCTCTAGAATTGCAGAATTTACAGAAAGTAACTTCACAGCTAAGTTTCTGCCTTATGTTACATGCACTCTCTATGCTTAACATGGGTCCTATTTAAGGTAGATACTGGATAAATTTTGGTTAAACGAATAATGTAGTATTTTGGTGAATGTTTATAAAGCACAGTGACACCATTATACTCACTGTTTAAAGAAACTAAGTTGCTGCAAAAATTCTGAAATCAAAGCTTGTTTCACCGACATTAGATACTGTGCGGCCTCAAGTTTTCTTTACTCAAGGACACTCTTGTACCTTCACTCTTGGATTCTGGGAAAGGGGACCTGCTTCCTAAAATTCTAAATTTGATTGTTTATATAACATATATTTATATAATATAATTTATATTTATAATATATATTATATAATATATTTCATAAAGCTTTAATATATCAAAGATTTTCCAATTTAAAAATCAGAGCCAATACAAAAGGAGCTAAGAATTCAACATTTTATTTGATAATCAAGAGAGTAAGAACACAAATATTTAATGATAATCATAACACATTAAAATGTAATCCCTTGCCTCCAATGCCAAAGTGTAAGTTCTAAAAAGTAACCAGAAACGAAAATAATCTACAATAATTGATTCAGGTAATGGGAAATTCAAACTACCCTAAAAGATTTTGTTATCAAAAAGCATCCTGGCTGAGAGATAGAATTTTCATGAATGTTCGTTAAACTTCTCAGGAATAACTTTTTGTCTTTGGGAAGTTCTTATCTGGTAATAACTTTCTTGACATAAGGTCAATGGGGCTAGCACCCCTTTCTATTACACTTTCTGTGGTCTTGCATTCAAATACTCACTTAGTTTAGCCTATTTTTACTTGTTCAAGTATAAAAGACAAATAGGCATTTTCATATTTTGTTCTTAATCATAATAGCCTGTTTAATAGTACCATAACTGAAAACATCTTAAAACATGTAATTTAATTTTTCTATATTCTGATCACAGAGTAAAGATATAAGGCAGGAAGATAATAAGGCTGCTATAAGTTTAGAAATTTACTCAAGTATAACAAACTATAGAAATTCCAGAACATTAGATTTTTATTTTGAACAATATATCTATAATTCTGGTGGGAAAAGATTCAAATCAAAAGAATAAGGATAAATATTACCAACCTAATCTCCATTAACTTCTTATTATAGAAGTTTACATATACTATATATATATATATATATACACATACATACGTATGCACGTTTTTCAATAATATGTACATACACAACAATTTATAGTTAACTTTGAGTCCACTGTTTCTAGCACAGTTGCCCTTATATTCCAAAATTATAGATTCACGATTGCCAAAAGTCTGAATTAAGTGAAAATTATTTTAAAATTATTCAGTTTCTAAAAATAAATATAATAGTTAGAATTTAGTAATGGCTCTATGTATTACATTGGTAACCTCTTTGTAAAATATTACAGAAGTAGTTGGTATAAAATATGGAATAATAATCTCATTAATCAAAACATTAGAATGCTGTATTACTAACAACGAAACAAATAATATGCAGTACTAATTTTAAAACATTTTTAGTAACAGTAATCTCTCTTTAAATAAAATTCTACCAGCACACCTATGTATCAAACAAAGGTTGAGTTTCTCCAGTTGAAGATGAAGAAGGGATGTACTCAAGTTATCCAGCAGCACCACTTACACATACACAAGCACAAACATTTCCTTGAGAAACTTGTTTTAAAATACATACAAATTCAGAGCCTGATATTCTCTGGTATGTCTCAGGCTCTTTGGCTGCCTTACTCACTTTTCTTTAATTAGGAGTTAATAAACCACACTTGAACTCATTGATAATTTAAGCAGACATACATTTACAAAAATACAATTTTTAGAGAGACAAGTTAGTTGATAGCTTAGCATTGGAAATAGCATGTATTTTCCACATTTCAGATTAATCCACTAACATTAATGTATAGTTTTCATTCATTTGTATTAATATTATCAGATGAACATAATCTATGAGAATCCCAATTTTTGTATCTACAAAATCTTATGAGATTATAGTGAGGAAAGTTCACTACAATATTTTACAAAGCATATATCATATAATTTTCTCTCTTTTTCTATATATAGAAGGATATACATACACACACATATCTATATATAAATGGGGTAGTTAATATGTTTCCTCTGTATGGAAAAACAATAATAAAAGATGTGGGGGAATATTTCTAGAAAACATTAAAGCCATCTGAAATATTGCTTTTTACAGTAACAACTGAAAAAAGCAAGAACAGCAACAAAATTATATGCCGATCTTCTAGGCATTATTCAAAATCAATTCCCCCACACAGATTTATTAGTAGATACAATATAAAGTTTTAGATCACACAGTCCCCTGCATGTAAATATTCAAGTTGGTTTTCCAAAAGAAGTAGGAAAAAACAGCTTTACAGTATCTTCCCTTCCCAAACTCTTTTTTATTTTGCTAGCGTAATGGGGAAATAAAAAAGAATTAAACAGCTAGATATTTTACATGATTCCACAAGGGTCTTTACATGGTAAGGGGTTTTTCTTCTGTTAGAAAAAAATACCCATTGTTTAGGGAGAAGTTTGGTGTGCCATTAAATAGATGTGATGGAGCTAAGATGAATTTCCCTGAAAGCCATAGGGAGCATATCAAAATAATAATAATAATAATAATAACAATAACTGATCAAACAGTTTGATCAATATCACAGTAAGATAAATGACTATGAAGAAATGAAGCTGTCTCTACAAATTACAAACAAAATAAGTTTCATACCTCTATATTTATTTGCCACCTGGCTGTTTCTAACATCCTCGTTGACTGCCAAATGCTATTTTCTTTAATTCAAAAACAAAATTCTGCTGCTTCTACCTGCTTATAACTTAAAATCTGGGAGTGACTTAATCATTCACTTTTTAGGAGTCACCGTGCTTTTTTAAGAAATTAAGACACATAGGTAATTAAACACTATAATCTGAAATATACCAATTTGCAACATTGTGAAATAAGAATGCCTGTGTCAAGCATAATATAATGTCTTTTGCTTTCACCTTTGTTTATTTATTGGTAAAAGTAGATAAGGCAAAACTGTTAGGACCACTGTTGATCTTGTTGCTCAACAATTATCAGTGAAGATCATTATGAAATTCATGAAAATTAATAAGTGTGTACATGTCACATTGCATATTTGTGTGCGTGTGACATTTTAATCCCAGTGAATAGATTAGGATAAAACAAGTTTTCTAACCCACCTTGGGCCACATGTGGCCCAGGACAGCTTTGATTGTGGCCCCACACAAATTTGTAAACTTTCTTAAAACATAACGAGATTTTTTTGTGTGATTTTTGTTGTTGTTGTTGTTCATCAGCTATCGTTAGTGTTAGTTGTATTTTATGTGTGGCCCAAGATAATTCTTCTTCCAATGTGGCCCGGGGAGCCAAAAGATTGGACACCCTTGGGATAAAAGGAAATCATCTCCTTACAGGGTTGAGCATTATTCAGGTAAAAAATAAGACCTTTATAACTATCGTATCTACATTTCTGCCTTCGAGGTAGGAGGCAGGACTCCACTCCAGAGGTAGGGTTTGGACATCATATCAAATTGAGGACTAGCTAAAACAGGGCAGAGTGGAAGCAGCTTTCCGTAAGACATGACCACCAGTGTGCCATGTCTGTTTACCAGTGTCATGGCAACACCAGGGAGTTACTGCCTTTTTCTATGGCAACGACACAATGACCCAAAAGTTACTATCCCTTTTTAAAAAATTTCTGCATAAATGGCTTCTAATCTACATGTAATTAAAGGAGATATAAATATGACTGCAAAACTGCACTGAGCTGCTACTCTCTGCCTAAGGAGTAGCCCTGCTCTGCAGGAGCAGGGACAGAGCTGTAACAAGGCCAGAAACATAACACTGCCTGTTCAGTAAAGCTGTTTTCTTCTGCCTCTGGCTTGCCTTTGAAGTCTTTCCTGGGCAAGGCCAAGAACACTCGCGGACTGAGCCTCACTTTGGAGCTCGCCTTTGCAGCATCACCTTGGTTACTGATCAAGCTAGCACTCAATCAACTTTCCTAAACTTCTTAGGTTTCTTAGATTTTGTTGCTTCTTTACTATCAGTTCTACGGCGTAAGTTTTATATTGTTGTTTTTACAAGTAGCATCAAATTCAGCTTATACAACTTGGTTGCTTTCCTGGACTTGTTACCGTACAACTGATGTTGAGACTCAATCATGTGATGCTACATATTGTCAATCAATGACATAGACTCAAAATTCTATATACCTCCTCAACTAACTAGGCAACATATGTTAAAAGTACATTGTGCCTAGGAAATTATCATACATTCAGTGTAAATATTTGTATTCAGTTGAATCAAATTATAAATAAAAACCTATATTTCAAATTACTTTTCTTATATGTTGTTTACTAAACAAGATTAGTAATATCCTCCAAATTCTGTTTACAGAATAGAAAAATTAGACAATGGCTGTGATTTCAATATCTTGCACATTTTATGTGCTAAAACTGTGTTTAGTGCTACAAACAAACACTCGATATGTGGAAAATACATAAAAGAACTCATATGACCACAGTTAATCAATAACTTTTTTCTCATATAACAATGCTGAGATGCTAGGGAAGTTTTATAACTATATACCACATGTTGTCACTCTTTTTAATCTCAGAGAATTCAGAATTCACATGTGGTTTACCCCCTATTATATTATTGCTGAGAGCTGGCCAAATTTTTGGTCTCATTCTTACTTAAATATCCTTTCGAAAAATTTTATGGCCGGGTGTGGTGGCTCATGCCTGTAATCCCAGCACTTTGGGAGGCTGAGGCTGGAGGATCACCTGAGGTCAGGAGTTCGAGACTAGCCTGACCAACATGGAGAAACCCCGTCTCTACTGAAAATAAAAAAATTAGCCAGGTGTGGTGGCACATGCCTTTAATCCCAGCTACCTGGGAGGCTGAGGCAGGAGAATTGCTTGAACCCAGGAGGCGGAGATTGCGGTGAGCCGAGATAGCGCCATTGCACTCCAACCCGGGGAAAAATAGCGAAACTCTGTCTCAAAACACAAAAAAAAGAAAGAAAAGTAAAGAAAAATTTTATTTTGGGTGACCCCTCTGGCATTGCATTTCCATCACCCTGTGAGGTTTGCGTAAATAAATGGTTTATAACTTATAACCTTTGTTTTCAAATGTTCTGCAGAAAATGCTTGAGGAATGTTTATTTACCAAGTTGACTTTAAATTTTAACCTTTTACCAAGAAATAAATAATTCTTCACAATGCTAAGTTCCACAAACAATAGTTCCTTGAAGGTTTTGAAAACATACTGACTTGCTATCAGGAAAAAATCATATATAGAAAAATTAAATCAAACTCCCAGCTTTGAGGGGCTGATTATCATGTTATAAATTTTTATATCTTTAGTGCTGATTTTTATGTATTTGTTCAAATAAAGAATCTCTATTTGTGACAATAATTCTTATAGAAGGACAAATATAGACACTTTTAATTCATCAAACTTATGGTGACTTTAGGATTGCCCCAAAACAGAAAAAAAAAAGCCAACAGCATTTTATCAGTGAAATATGTACATAAACAAATAGAGCCTGTCCACAAAAATTATTTGTGTATTACCCTTGCACATATAAATCTATAAACCAAGTTGACAAGAAAATTTCATGGCAATAATAATTCACAAGTTAACAATAGTTTTTACATCCACCTTTTGATTTTATCTGCATTCATAAATGGAAATGTAGAGTAAAATTTTTACTGACTGCTTTATATTTCTCTTTTGCAATTGCTCTAATGTCTCTGCATCGTAGCTTTAAAAGATTGTCAGCAGCCAGAGCACTTATGTGACTATACATTTCACTCCATAATTCGAAAGTAGGTGAAGAGTCACTTATAAACTATAATTTTATTTGGGTATTAAAAATATCAAAGAGTTGGCCAGGCATGGTGGCTCATGCCTTTAATCCCAGCAGTTTGGGAGACTGAGGCGGGTGGATCACGAGGTCAGGAGATAGAGATCATCCTGGCTAACACGGTGAAACCCCATCTCTACTAAGAATACAAAAACAAAATTAGCTGGGCTTGGTGGCGGGCGCCTGTAGCCCCAGCTACTCGGGAGACTGAGGCAGGAGATTGGCATGAACCCGGGAGGCAGAGCTCGCAGTGAGCTGAGATTGGGCCACTGCACTCCAGCCTGGGCAACAGAGTGAGACTCCAGCTCAAAAAAAAAAAAAAATTAAAGACTTAAATATTTATTATTTATATCATGTGATTTATTAAAAGATCTCACAAACTAATTTTGCTTTCCTTCTATTGAATCCATTGCAAGTCTTGCATATGTTTTAGCATATGGGCTATAGGTTATAAGATCTGCTGGCCATTCTACTTCATATCAAAAGTCATCAATATCTATTTAAACATCACTACCAAAATAAATTTTATAGCTCTATAAATTGTTATATTTTGGTGCTCAAAAACACATGCTTTTACGTTATACTAAATTAAATACTCACAGTCTTGTTACTAGACAGAGCAAAATGTCACACAGATCCTTGATATATTTGTTTTAGCAAAGAACTAATGTATATCAAGACAATGATTCACAGATTAAGGTAAAGTAGCTCTTCTCAAATAATGACAAATAAAAATAATCTACTTTAGTGTATTTCAAAATATTCATGACTTGAGGTATAGAATATTCTGTTTAGACTCCCGATTTGTCTATGTTAGGGAGCCCAGTCTATCTAAAAGAATATTTAATATGGTAAACTTCCATGCTTTGCATTCAGTAAATGAATGCGGTCAGGATCAGTTGTATCATTTGAACGATTGTTTCTGTCACTTCAGATGTGAGTTTGCTGTTTAAATATAAAACACTTTGCTTTTCTTTCAGGTTATTTGGCTATTTCATACGTTATCTTGTCAGGCTCTCTTAAAGTAAAACTTGCTTTCTATGTAAATATTTACGTCTTTAAAAGGTACTAACCTGAGTGGCAGAAACTTTTTAAAAATATCTGAAATGACCTAAGGCTATGAAGCCCCAAGTATCTCCCTATGATCTTTAATATTTCTGTTAGTACACAAACTTGTAAAACCCTTTTCTTTGACCCAACAAAAACATTCATAGTAACAGTCCTTTTAGTTGGGAAGAATAATCAACAAGCCATTCATTCTTCTCCATGGTAAAATACCTCAATGCTGAAAGAATCTTTCCTCATAAGACTTTTGTATGACAAGCTAAAATTCTCTTAAAGTGAAATAATCCAGAAACTGTGCAAAATGACTAATAAATGACAATTGTATGTCTGATTCTTGTTTTCTCTCATAATAGGAATCTAGTTTTTAAAAATTATATTTAACTTCTAGTTCATCATGCCCAGCATACTCAAAATCTTCCTATTACTTAGCATTTCTCAGCCTCACAAGATGTCAATTTGGTTTCTATTTAAAAAACTGTGTCCCTAAGAATCCTTATGAGAATTCATAACTGGGGAAAATAATTTCAGTTGAAGGATCAAAGTGGTAATTTCAGGAAAGTGATATTTAAAGGGAAGTAGCAGAATACAGAAAAAGTGGATCCAGCCAGAGGGAGTGAGTCAGGAAAGGGCAGGTTCTAAGGTAAGAAATAGTTGCATTCTTTCAAAATAAAATAAAAGTTGGTCAGTATTTTGGGAGGCTGAGGCAGGCAAATCACAAGGCCAGGAGTTCAAGACCAGCCTGGACAACATAGTGAAACCCTGTCTCTGCTAAAAATACAAAAATTAGCCTGGTGTGGTGGCACACACCTGTAGTCCCAGCTACTTGGGAGGCTGAGGTAGAAGAATTGCTTGAACCTGGGAGGTGTAGGTTGCTGTGAGCCAAGACCATGCCATTGCACTCCAGCCTTGGCAACAAAGTGAGACTCCATCTCAAATAAATAAATGAATAAATAAAGCAAATAAAAGTTGTATATTGTTTCTAGATGAAGCAATGGATTGCTAGAGTTACTCAAGGTCAAGTTGGAACAATAGCTAGTTGAATTGCAAGGAACTTACAAATGGAAGAGGTTTGGATTGCATCCTCATGCCACAAGAAGCCCCTCAAAAGACTTTGAGCAGGGAAGCTGAGATATAATAATGTATAATAACTTATAATTATTCATAGCTATAATTGTGAAATTAATGCTCTTTTTAACAAAATGCTTAAGTATCAAAACTAATGATGTCTCTGGGAGCCTCATACCAAGCTCGTAACTTTAATTGAATCACCATTAAAACTTAGTGTATAGATTTATATTTGCTTATACAACTGCATAATATATAGGGAATAATATTTTGCTACTAATTCATCCATATTCCTATTTATGTTTATTTGCTCGTTTCCAGTTTTATGTGATAGTAAACAATACTGCAATAAAAATTCCTTGTCATACGTCTTTCTATTCAAGTGTCTATTTTATTGAATAAATAAATAACAATGAGGCTGTTAGGCCAAAGATTATAGGAAATTTGAATTCTAATAAGTTATGATAAAATATATTTCTAATATTCTACAGTAATTTTCAGAGTTATGACAATTTATAAGAAACCATTTCCTTACACCATTGCCAGACTAGATGCTACCAAATGTTTTAAAATTTTGCCAATCTGATGAGAGAACTTTGGCTTATAATGTTGTTGTTGGTATTGTGATCATTATTTCAGTTCAATGACTATCATTGAAGTTGAGCATCTTTTCACACATTTGGCCATTACAGTCACCTCTACAAATTGATTGCTCTTATTCTGTTGAATTATTTCCATAGTCCTGTCACCTTTTTTGAAGCATTTTTAGTACATCCTTGAACACTAGGGAAATTAACCCTTTGCCTATTATGACAACAAGTATTTTCTCTTAACAAGTCACTTGCTTTTGATTTTTATTAAGATAACTTTTCCAAGATATTTTAAATTTCTATATAACAAAATTGCCAAAAGAACATTCTTGCCATTTTCTCAAGAGTAAATTGGGAATTAAGAGTGTATGCAGAACAATTAAGTCATAAACATTTATTAACATTAGGAAATAGGCAAAACGATTGCTAGATATTGTGTGTGTAGAATGCTAGTTGTTTTGTACCAGGAACACTGTGGTGCAGATTTCTGATTTTGTAGGGTTGAGTACCTTTCTTCAACTTGCTATTTACTATTGACCTGAATATGTTGAACTCTTTAAGAGCTATAGTTAACCTGTAGAAGATTGAGTGAAATGCTAATGATTCTTCTTTCAGAAAAATTTAAACAATTTTTGTCCAAAAGAAGTACAAATGACTTTTATATCATAACCTAAAGGTTAGTATATATTGCCTTGTACACCATTAACCACTCTAGTAACTTTTGGCAAATTTATTTCTGCATTCCTTTAACTGTTCATCTCTATAAATCTCACATCTCTTATTTTTTTTGAATCAGTCCTGCTATTTTACTAGTTCCTTTATTAAGGAATGAGCCAAATAACATATTTGAAATAAGCTCATTTTGTATTTTTTATGTAAGTTATATTTTTAACTTAAAAAAAAATTCTACTTCAACAGAAGATTCCCAGGCAAGAGATTTTCGTGGTCTCAAAATGATTAATAGAGAGTAGGAAAATTTGGAGTTAAAAAAATGAGAAAGTAAATATGGATACATTTGGAAGTCTGAGGGTAAAGAGAAATCGAGGATAAGAGAAAAAGAAGGAGGGAGAGAATGAATACCTGAAGGATGTAGTCCACAAAAGGGCAGTCTTTGACAGTCTGAGTTTATACCAGAGTCTTGGATTTCACACAAGGACCATATCTTCTTCGCTCACAATAGCAAAAGGAGAGAGAGTAGGGATGAGGTAGGATTACAGATTAATAGGTAGTATTGTTTTTTTTTTGGTTTGTTTTAATGTTTGAATTTCTACTTTCTTTTTCTTTTTAAGTAAATTTTTGTAATACAAGTGCAATTTTGTTACATGCATAGATTGTGTAGTGGTCAAGTCAGAGCTTTTAGTGTATTAATCACCAGAACAGCATATATTGACCCATTCATAATTTATCATCCTTCAACCTCTTCCCATCCCTTCCCCCTACTGAGTCTCTATTGTCTATCATTCCACTGTTTATACCCATGTGCACAGTTTTTAGCACCCACTTATGAGTAAGAGTATGCAATATTTTCCTTTCCATGTCTGGCTTGTTTTGCTCAAGATAATAACCTTCAGTTCCATCTATGTTGCTGCAAAATACATGATTTCATTCTTTTTTATGGCTGAATAGTACTACATTGTGTATATATGCCACATTTTCTTTATCTTATCTTATCTTATCATCTGCTGATGGACACTTAGGTTGACATCTTTGCTATTTTAAATAGTGCTGCAATAAACACAGGAGTGCAGGTATCTTTTGACATATTATTCATTTCTATTTCTATATGAAATATGGAATATGGCTATCTGAGAGTAGGGTAAAAGGTAATGGCTGAAGATATAAGAAGAATAGAAAAGTTGTGTCATTTCTGATGACATGAAAGCTTGCTTTCCAGAAAAAATGTAACATTATTACAGTGGAGTACTTGGTTGTAATCATGAATGTATAAAGATATTTTCTGGGATATATTTTCTCCTCCTGCTTTGTTGTCTTTGCCTAACTTAGATTTATAATTTACTTATAAATTTTACATATATACATATATGTATACACATATACAATATATACCTATATATTTGTTTGCAAAGTTTTAAGGGTCTATCTTCCCCTAAAGTATGAAGCCTCAATAAAATTAGGAAGCAAACCATTTTGCTCCCTTTTGGGATGGAGCACAGTGGTAATGTTTGATTAAATGAGTATTGCTGAATGCCAGTGAATCACAAACAAATGCATACTATAACACAAAATATGTAGATCTAGAATATATTGAATGAAATCAAATTTTCTAGCTTTTTAAAATAAATATTAAAGTGGGAGAATACACACATATATACATAGAGACAGAGATATAGAGATGATAGAGTTAGTTATATGGAGATTGAGATAGCTGCAAGCTGGAGTGTACTCTCAGAGCCATGTGGTTTTGTATTAACCACTGTGACTATTCATACTTTTGAACAAATTTGAGAGTCCCTTTTTCGGAACCTTTATGAAAAGAAGACACCTGAACCTAAAGGCTTAATTAGCATTTTGCACACATAAGTGGATTCAGGAGCCTGCAAATAATACCTAATTATGTGCCACATTTAACTAAGGTCATAACAAATGCTGTAGTGAATGAAGCACATATAAATTTTTTTCTTTTCACTTTTATCCCGTTCTAAAACCAGTGATACCCAACAAACAAGTGGATTAGTAGAATAAGACCACCAATTAATAAATAGCTGCTTCTGTCACCATTCTGTCACTTATCACAATGAGAGCTAACTTTGTATTAATGTCATTATAGAAAACAAAGTGAACCAAAAGGAATAAACATCCTTGAATCTCAAGGTGCCCTTCTAGGCCTGTGGTCAATTAACTTTTTCTTAAAGTACCAGATAGAAAATATTTTAGAGTTTGTGGGCCAATAGGTCTCTGTTGCAACTAGTGATCTCTGTTGTTGCCGTGCAAAAGCAGCCCTAAAAATATGTAAACAAAAGAATTCAGCCATGTTCCAATAAAACTTTATTTACAAATACAATCAGACCCTTGTTCTAGGCAACACTGAGATAATTTTAATATAATTATTTATTTCTCTTATACTATATCCATTATTGAAACGGAACCATTTAACTATCCATTTTCCCTCAGTATTACAGGAAAAAAAGAAGTCCATCCTTGAATGATTGTGAATTTCAGTTCATTCTTTATGTCCAGGCAGCCTTTAGTTATAAATAAAATGGATAGGAAGCCATGGCAGATTGACCTTGTCCCTTACCTTAGGTTTTCACACAGCTTTTTAAAATATCTGTACTTCTCCTGCTCTGCTTCCCAAACGTGGAGATAAATATGTTCCCTGACAGCCTGACTTTTTCTGAGGCAGCACTCAATTTATTACTCTGCTCCTTGAGCACATTTTCCAAATCCTGACAAAAACATCCCTGAAACCTTCAAAGGGGAAAAATAAACCCTCATCTCAGGCTCTGTAAATTACCACCAAGTATAGCCACGAATAAAATAAGAATCAATCCTGATTCATATTTTAGAACATCCTACAAAACGGCAACTCATGCTCCAAAGGCCATTGTCAGAATTTAGACCAGAGGAAATTAGGTAGGAAACAGAAAAGATACTAAATATTCTCTTTCATGCCACTTTTTGTTAAGAAGCCAATGATTAGATATCTCTGAGTGAAACAGTATTAACCTCATGATTTCTCCTAAGCCTGCTTTCCTTAAATTACGTAAAACTCAGAGAAAATGAAAAACAACAAAAAACTAAGGACTTAGAACACAAAAGCAGGCCCATCACTGACAGAAGGGCTTAGTTGAAATGCTCTTAGACTTCCTGGGAGCACAGAAAAATGCATTAGCCTTGATTGGTTTAGACGATTGCTGACTTGAAAGCTCCTATTTTTAAGAAACATCCGAGCGAGGTAACTTGATGTTCCTTGAATGATGAGTAGAGCCAAAATCAGTCTGTGTAGGAAGGAAAGGAGAGAATATCTACATGTAACTGAAGGGATTGCTAACACTGCAATCACTTATTCTCAAATATTGTTATAACTATGGGCACTACACAAATAAATTTCCTGCACTCAAGGACAACCATGTAGCAGAAGATCTAAGAAAGCTACAGACATACAGGAGGCAAACAAGATTAACATCAAAATACATACAAAGGTGGAATAACAGAACCTGGAGTTGAGGATGAAGAAAGGGTTGGGAGAGAAAGCAATGTTTCTTGGAGAGAGTGAGAATAGAGCTGCTCCTGGAAAGATAGAAGAAATGAGACAGGAAGAAACTGTTGTGAGGAGGGTCAACTGCTATCAGAGAAGAAGGAGAATGCAAGGAGTATAAAGTGGCACATAGAGACAAAATAAAAGGTGTGCTTCATTAAGCGATTAAATGTGCCTACATACATGGATGGGGCACAGTTAAAAATTATTCTATTATTAATAGAATAATAATAGGAGTTGCATCAATTGATGCTAATTTTGTACCATGGACTGTGCTAAGATAATTCCATGGATTTAGGCCTTAAAACAATCATTTAAATGAGTTGCTATTATTAATCCCATTTGAAAAACTGAACATTGTGATTAAATGATTTAATAAAAATCAGACAACTAGTAAGTGCTAAAGTCAGGATTTAAACCAAGTAGTTCTTAATCACTGTGCTAAACAATTGTAGCAAGCTAAATCTACAGAAATTTTTTTTTCTTTTTGCTTGAATGCCAGTCCAAGGTGAATCTATGGCTAATTTAGAAAAAATAAAGGAAGGATCTACTGAATTATTTTGAGCAAGAACATGGGAAAATCAAAACCCTATACAAGAAAATTGATAGTGAGGAGGACAGAATACAAGTATCAAGCAAGAAGGGATTAAAAATGAAAAGACCATATAGCAAGTTAAGAATACAGTCGAGTGAAATGTAAGAGTTTGTAATTGTCTAGTATGGGCAGAAATTGAAAAAAAGGGACAAATGTGAGAGGCAACAGAGACAGAAAAGATTAAAAGATAGAATTTCAATTAGCCAATATGGAAGCTGGGAGGTTACTAGAAAGAGGGACCATTTCAAGCTGACGGAAATCTGAACATGGGAAGAAGTGTTTGGAAGGATGCAGATAAACTCTGTTTTGATACTATTTTTGAGGTGACAGCAAGATATATACACAGAAAAATCTAGTAGGCAGATGAGGACGGCTCAAAAGTCCTTCATATTCAACACGTTTAAATTGAATTCATGAGACACAAAAATAACAGTAAACCAAAGACTCCTGCTCGAACTCTCTCTCTCAAATGGTACAAGGCACTGGCTCCCCTGTTGCAAATACCAGAAGGCTAAAGGTCATTCTTGACTTTTCTACATCATTTCCTCATATACTAATTTCAGACTATCACAAGCCCTGTCAATTTCACTTCATAAATATCACTACAATTTCTCTTTCTCACCGTTGACACCATTACTGCAGTAATCTGGGCTAAAATAATCACTCACCTTTATTACTACAATAGCTGGATGGCTACCACCTTCCATCTGGCCCACCTGCAGTTCATCCAGCACATTGCAGCTAGAGTGATCCCATCGAAACATAAATTATGCTGTCCACATATCCTCACCTCCCTTAAATCCTCAATTATTTCCAATGCTCTAAGGTTAAAGATAAAACAGCCTTGCGCCATCTGACTCCTGCTTAATCTCCTATCATACCCACTCCAGCCAAAATGGACTTCTAGCCCTTAAGTCAGCCTTGCAATAAAGTCTTTTTACATGCTTTTCTGCATTCTCTTTATTATCTAGTTAATACTGACTCATCCTTCAAATCGCAATTTATAATTATTTCTTCAAAAAGCCTTTCAAATTCTCTTGACTAGGTCAGATAATACTGTCATATTTAGAACACTTCTGATGTGATTTCCTGTTTATTTGTGTGGTTATTATATATGTTTTCTCTCCACTTTAACACCAACAATTCACACTTTACCTGCCTCAATCAGGCTTTTGCTCTACCACACCACTGAAATTCCCCTTTAAAAGGCCAGCAAAGATCCATCTTTCCCAATCCTGTAGTTGATCCGCAATCTTGCTGATCTTCTCAGCAACAATTGACACAGCTCTTTCTTCTTGAAACGTTTCCTTTCTTGGCACCAGGGGCAGTGCGTTCTCTTGGCTTTCTCTTCCTGTTCCTTCTTAATTACTCTGCAGATTTTGCTAACTCTTCTCTATTGCAAAAAATTGGTTTACTCCAAGGCTTAGCATTGGACCTTCTTCTCTATGTACACTCAGTCCCTAAGGGGTCTCTTCTGGTTACAGGTCTACAAACAACTCCCAGATTTTTGTCTCCAACAACTCCCCTTAATTTCAGCCTCATATATCCACTGTCTACTTAACATCATCACTTGGAGATCTTAGAGATATTTCAAATATATTATGTCAATAGAAGAATGGAACACATTTTAAAAATAAATCTAAAATAGCACGTTATTTAAAATAGCACCCACTCTCCATCACTGTTGTTCCTCTTGCCCTGACTTATTTTCTTCATGACATATATATATATATATAATTATATCATATATTTAATTTTTACTCTCTATCTTCTCCAAGAAAATGCAAATTTTAAAATATGCTACTTTAAAACTGCATTTCCAATGTCTAGAACAGCACCTGGCATCAAGTAGCTGCTCAAAATATATTTGTGAAATTACATCACAGATAATATCAATCACTGTCACTACACTGAGAACTCAATGGAGACAGAAACTTCTTAAGTGTTTAATCACCATTGTTTTCCCAATACCTGTTGAATGGGAGTTATTAAATGCTTTTTGGCTGCTTGAATAAGTAGAAATAATATCAGAGTAGTGCAATCTTACCAATGACAAAGGAGGACAGAGTTGCAACAAGGTGTAAATCTAGTAAAAACAGGAAATGCAAGAACGACAAGAACTGGCAAAAGGAAAATGTATTTAATAATTAGGAAGTTATCAAATCATTTTAAGGCCAATTTAAATATGATGCATACCGATAGCAGATGGTAATGGCTAAGGAAGTAGTGGGAGGCACAGAGACAGAGGCTCCAAAGGTAGGCATGATACAGTAGATACTATTCTAAACACACGGGTTCTTTTCATTCCATACACCAGTGTCGAAATTTCCTGCACAAACATAGCCATACCCCTCTCATCCATACTTAAAAAGTCCTCTTCCTTACTGTGCATCTTAAATCCTAAAGGATTGTCCCTCTTCATTTTCCTCTTTGTGTGAATAAGGAGCCGTACATCTGAAAGTTGTGAGGATTGATCATTGCTTAGAATACATTACATTTCATTTTGCATTTCAGACTCTACAGCGAAAATATAAATGATATCCCCCTTACTTATTTGTTAGTGTAAGGAAAATAAAATGTCACTGGTAGATTTAAAAGCAAAGTGAAACTGGAATACCAATAAAAGACTGCGCAATCTAAAAGAGAATATTTGTTAATTCTTCAAAATTTCCCTTGGTTCTATTCCTTCACTTTCATCTTTGTGTAAAGAAGGTTTTATATATCTGAAAATTGTCAGGGTAGAACATTGTTGTGAAATTAAGTTTCAAAGTTGGCTACATTTAGGTAGTGTTTGAAGCTTCTTATTTAAATATTGAAATTGGGAAGCATAAGTACATAAGGATTTGGTAAGTGTAATATTTCTTGGCCTGTCATAATTTTCTAAGTTTAATGATTTTGAAAACTCTTAGCTGGACTATGTAGCTTGCATCTGGGTGTTTGACTCTGGGTAAAAGAGTAACACCATAGATTGCAGCAGCCAGGAAATGTTAATTACTTTATTTAAAAAAGCAGCTAGAAGTGCAGGAGCCAGTCCACAAAAGACTCTAACCTGGTCAGAATAAAAAGGCTGTTCAGGTTCTAGCATTGGCAAGAATGAGGACAATGACTCAGCTATGTTTAGCATTCACTTTGATTTACTATTATACCAGCAAATTATCCTTGTGAAGAATAAACACAAGATTAAGAATGCAAGTGAATAGATGCTCCCTGAGGCTTTATTTTATTCCACACAAGGGCATATCCAAAGTTCAGCTCTACCAGCATTCCATGTAGAGGGAGCAATCCTCTCAGTCAGCAAAGTGCAGAATATGGGAATTTGATCTCTTATAACCATCTGAATGCGAGGTTGTGTCAGGACTAAAGGGCTAGCCCCTTTAGGGGAGCTTCTTGTCACATTTCAGATAAACACCTCTGCATTTTATTTCTTAGTGCTTTCTTAGACCATCTAAACCTCCAGTGTAGTAGGCCTGGTTATGGCCCACCGAAAAACCCACTTGAAAAGGAGATGGGAGATGGGAGAGGAAGTTCATCTCACAAATCAGTGCTTGGTTTGGGAAACTGAAGTTGTGTATCCAGCTAGCAAAGAATAAATAATCCTTGAGTAGTAACAGACCACCAAAGTTTTTCTCATTGTAAAAGAAAAAGCATGATTCATAGGGATCAATTAATAGTTTATACTCAAGCTCTAAGCAATCTAAAGTAGAAATGGAAAGGAAAAGAGTCCTAAAATAAAGACATAACGAAAAGTATGGAATTAGAATCTGAACAGCATAAGATAGGGACAACTTTGACTTGATAGAAGTAGACATAATTTTTAACCCAGACCTGTCAAGGAAGTATTTCTGCAAAGTCAAAATAAGTTTTTCAATTATTTTTCTGATTGGCCTGGGATAAATATAATACAGAAATATATTAACCCCTTTGGGTGATGTCTAAAAACAATGAAAAAGAGGAAAAGTAAAACTTGTACGCATTAAAAAATGCATCAATTTGTCAGAATTTACCTAATCATAAAATCTAATGATATTCCTCAGTCTGAGAGTCTTTTCATTCCATACAGTTTTCATTATCTTGCGAAGTTATACCATTAAAAATCCCACAGATAAAATTAATGAGGGCACATGCTATATTGTGTTCCAGACAAAATGACTGAGTATACTTTTTTTAGGTCACAGCTAACCCTATTTATATAGCTTACGTAAAATTACATAGGAAAGAAATGCCAGATATTTAAAAGTTATTCCAGGGACAATCTCATTTTATGATTTCTGAAGCTAAATAACATGATTTTTGATAGATGAGAAATATACACTTGCAAAATAGACTAGTATACTGCTATGGATAAATCCATTTGAAGCTACAGTTTGCTATAAATCACGCTTTTCCTCTAAGATGCCTTCACTTACCTCATTAGATAATATTTACTTCCATGGAAAGAATGATGTGGGGTTAGGGCTGTAAGAAACGAAGTCCTAGCACAAGTGACCACCCACTCCTGAACTGAACCTGGAAATCATGACAAAAATCTTTAATAAGCATTTCTCCACACTTCATATAGTAAATATGGGATGTGTCTGAGAAAAATATTTTCTTTCTGTTACTGTGGGCATATTATCATTTAAATAAGACTCCGAGAAAGTGACATAGCACTGAGGAAAATACACCGGCTAATCATCTATTCTCCTCACGTGTGTGACCTCTTAGCCTTCTGTTTACTTCCCATAAGATCTCAAAGACTCCATGCTTGTTCTTGTCAGACGCTGAAAATAACGTTCACCCCTCCTCTTTATATCCAGGTTCACAATCTGAATACCCATGACCAATTCACAGAATGCCACAAATGAAAAAAAAAAATCCCTAAATCTAACTTATGCTTCTGAAATTGATTAAAGAAAGCTCCAATGGCTACACTTAGTTGAATTAAAAATAATTTCATTCTCTCAAAATAGAATAACATTATTGTTATCTCCAGAACAAGAAAATATAAGTATTACTGTTAAATATAAAAGAGGAGAAAACATGGTAATGTACAGGTACTTGTTCAGCATCAGTACAAACCATACTGATAAATGGACCAAGAGGAGGTACCAGTACTCCCACCTTATCCACAGGGAATATGTTCCAAAGCACCAAGTAGATGCCCAAAACCGCTAATAGTACCAAACTCTATATATACTACAATATAGTGCATTTCAGAGAATGAAGAAGATAGTCACTTACCTCTTTAATAAAGCAGACAAAATGATAAAAACACTGTTGACCCAGAGAGATGCTTTATGAGATAACTCATCATCCCTAATCAAGAAAGGGGCATTATCAGAGTTCACCTACTTATTCAGTGCTTTTTAGGTACCTGTTTTATGCCAGGCAATGTTCAAACCACTGGAAAAAAACAAAGAACCAGAGACACAATAGGAGTGCAAGTAAAGTGGAAAAGCAGCATTGAAAGAATGAATACTTTAAGCAGCTTAATGTCAAAGGAACATTAGATTGGAAGAGAACAAAGTGACAACAGGTATTGTTAAAGAGATAAAGAGGGACCATGTTATGAAGCTTTGCCTAAAAGCAAGGGATACAGAGAAGGTGGTGAGTAGAGACAAGTAGGGTTAAAGTCATTGTGGATATTAATGATTTTTAAATTAAAATCCAAATTTAATTCAAATGTCTAAATGCTAGTACCCAAAATAAAAATAAATGACACAAAGAAGAAGTCAAAATACTTATCTCTCTTTTCATAAGAAAATATGAAGTAACTGGGTGGCAGGGCTCTGTAAGAAAACTGCTGTGGACAGTGAAAAGAAAAATAAAACATGGACATTTAGAAGAATTACCAGGGTCAGACTGAGATGAGACATCATAGACTTATTATGATACCAGTTTTCATAGTTTTGTGATTTTCAATAGCATTCAATACCCCAACTGAAAATGCAAAGCCAGATTACTCAATTGAGAAAGGGTAAGGATTTTGCCAGACAGAAAAAGGAAGGAAAAGAGTAATACAGGGAAATAAAGATTTGTGCGATAGAGCTATTTATATTGTATACTAGGTCTTGTTTGGACAGTAAGGGGAGGGAGAATGAGAAAAAAGTCATGGAAGAAAATGAGGTGGGTCAAGCTACTGGATATTGGTGGGAGGAAAAGAGAGCCATATTATCATTTAGTGTATCTCATGATTTCAAAGTGGAGAAGTTCCAGGTAATACCAAGATCCAGAATGGAGGCAATGCCCAGTGGATAACATGGAAAGAAGTAGAATGTCAATGAAGGTAAGGCGATTAAGGGAATTCTGCCAAGGATAATTGACTTGCCTTACCTATGTACTTTAACCAATCCTAATGATGACAAGAGATATAAATAAAGGAAAATTGCCATACAGACCTCTAAACCAGAAAGAGTAATAAGGAAGACAATAGATGACACTGAGGGGTAGATGGTGGTAATGTAAATCAAGGCAAAATGAAAAACATATACATATATATTTACATATAAATAAATATTTATATATAAATACATATGAATAAAGTTACACATTGAGGTAAATTTTTATCATTATAAATTCATGATCATCTTGTCAAATATCCACCCCCACCTGCCCCCACAATACAACCTAGATCATAGTACATGACTCTGATCCAAAACCTGTCTAATTTTACCCATAAACTTCAACTTTTCTCCACCTTGTTCAAACTCTACAGAGAAAATTTAAAATCCAGAAATATCCCTAACTTATGACTATAAAACCTGAATACCTGTTCAAATTGTTATATTCTTTCTTTTCTCTGCTTTTTCTTTATAGGCAGTGTACCTTCTGGTTAAAGTCAACTAATACCCTATATATATGTGTGTGTATATATACATATACATATATATGTGTGTGTATGTATACATATACATATATGTGTGTGTATGTATACATATACATATGTGTGTATGTATGCATATACATATGTGTGTATGTATGCATATACATATATATGTGTGTGTATGCATATACATATATGTGTGTGTATGTATGCATATACATATATGTGTGTATGTATGCATATACATATATGTGTGTATGTATGCATATACATATATGTGTGTATGTATGCATATACATGTGTGTATGTATGCATATACATATGTGTATGTATGTGTGCATATACATATATGTGTATATGTGTGTGCATATACATATATGTGTATATATGTGTGCATATGCATGTGTGTATATATGTGTGTATATACATATGTGTGTATATATATATTTGTGCATGTATATATACATACATATATAGATGTATGTATGTATGTATGTATATATGTGTATGTACACTTTTCATAGATATTTAAACATAATCAAAAATTCCCAATTCAGAAACATAAAAGCTGTTTCAAACTTCTATTATTCTCCAGAAACAGCTCTACCTTTCTTTAAACCTTCATAGATTAACTCTTTGAATGAGTCACTCTGTCTCCATTTCCTGAACGCCTACTCACTCAACAAGTTTTTGTCTGGGTTTCACCCCTCATCACTCCAGCAATACATGTTTAGCTATAATCACCAGTGATCTTCCAGTGTTCAAATCCAATGGGTATGTTTTAGTTCTCATCTCAATTAACCTCTCAGCAACATCCAACAGTGATGATTACTTTGTCATTCTTAAAAGACGTTTTTTCCTGTTCTTTAGAATGTGCCAGGTTTCTGTTGTTGTTTTCTTCCTCTATGACAACTGGTTTTCATCTTTGCAAACTCATCTATTCCAATGCACTTTAAAAGTATTAGGATATGTCAAGATTTGTTCCTAAAATTACCTCCTTTTTCACTCTACGTTCTCTTCCCAGGGATTTGTAGCGATGCCAAGACTTCATTCCCCATCTATGCCACCAAATTTTTTATCCCTTTCCTAGTTCGTTGCCGTTATCTCTTTAATCATATAGCCAACTGTTCACTCTAGAATTATGCTTGAATAAATGAAAGAAATACTCGTTTTTACAGGAGGATAAAAGAATAATGATTTCTAGATATATCTTGAGAATTGCTTTTATTTTCCACTCTTGAGTAAATTTCTATTCTTCCCTCAAGATCTAACTCAAATTCTAAATTATCTGTGATTAATTCCTGAGTCTCTTGTTCTCCCCATCTCCTATAGCAACATGCGCCTACTTCTACAACTGCACATAGCCCATGGTATTATAATTTATACATGTGTCTTCCTCCAAATCCCAGTATAGGATCTCCATAATGTCAAAATCAGGTTCTGTTCATAGATTTTTTATCCAGAACCTACTACTCTGATGTATGGTAGGTGCTCAAAAATTTTAAGTGAACATTTAAATGCCAATAGACCAGTACTTCCTAAAATGTGCTCCAGGGTTTTCAAATATATATTAATAGATGCTCCCAGAAGGAGGGATTCTGTGGTTAAATAAGGCCAGGGAAGTTTATACTAAATACTGTTTTAGAGATGCCAATACTCATGTGAAGGACTATAAGAAGTTCCTAAAATAAAAAACTGTTCAACTTTATTTAATATTTAAATAAGGAAAATGTCTCTTTTCCTCTTCTAACATATGTATTAGCATTCCTCAAACAGTCTTTCTTTATCTCTTAACGTAGTTTGAATTTTAACTCATGAGGATCAGCAAAACACATATTAGAGAACAAGAGAGGATGGCACCTTCTCTTTGATCAAGATGCTCCATGATGATAAGACACAGGTGCTAATTTCTTTAATGTTGCTTTGAAACTTCTTAGTGGAGAAAAATTTTTTATCAATATGGCATTGCTATATATTGACAAATACATCAAATCTAACATATTCTTCTTGTGTTTTGTTTTCTACAAAGTCACTAATTCAGGACATTGCCTAGCCATAAAGAATAGCAATATAATTACAGCCACATTCAAGCCATTGTTTTGTTTTTTTTACTGAAAGTGCTCTTTCACTTTTGATATTATCTTTTTGATAATATAGTTGCCTAAGCACCAAATGTACCACCATGCAGTTATGCAGGTAGCTTGGACAAAAAAAGCATTAATAGCTCTAAAACAAAATTTCCACTTGAAGCTCAAAAGCCTTATCACTTCACTTTCAGAATATGTGGTCTAGTAGTTTGGATAGAGTACATTCAAAACCAGACACCCAAAACAACAGTCCTCCCATAAATGGCTTTTATGCTATGTTATCTTTAATGTGTAACAAAGAAGAAATCTCTATTTGCCAAATAGAAACTTCTAATATATATCATGACAAACAACATTATATAACAATAGAGCACCCCTCCTAGTAATCAGAATTCTCATTAAGAACAACATGATAGCAAAATGACTCATCAGCTTTTTGTGCTGTTTTTCTATTTGGGACAAGTGTGAGGAAGTTACAGGTTGTTTATGTGCAGCCCAAAATGACAGGCAAGAGAAGTTACTAAGCAACATTAAGTACTTGCATTTTTCTAATCTTTAAAAGCTGTCCAAAGCAGAATAATCCTATAATATACAGGTAACAGGAAAAGCAATGTGGGAGTTATGTTTTTGACTGAATGAAAATGTTTTGTTTAATAATTCTAAAATTCTGATTCACCATGAGCTCATCTGTTTTAGTCTTAAAAATTACTTCAGGTGTATAAGCCTCTTCTACTCACTGTCACCTCTTCTACTCACTGTCAACAAGACAGACCAGGTCTACAATGAAAAAAAGCATAATGGAGGTTTGCAGGTGGGGCAGGAGTGGTCCTTAAGCCTCCTGAAACCAGCTTGTTCTCCTATTAATTATATTATTCCTATTATGCAAATAGGATCTTCTGCTCATCTCAACATCAGCTCTTTGTTCGTTTCACAGCACTATTACAACAACAAATCATGCACTTGTTTCCTTGTTTAGGTCTGTTCACATCTGTCCTTCCCCAAAGTGCAACCTGTAGTACTGTAGGAACTTTTCCATCCATTCCTCTTCTTTCACCGATCCTGGCAGAATGCTTGACACAGAGTAGCCCGTCAATGACTAAAGGATGACTAGGATACAGGACTGTGGTATAAGTAAGTACTTCTGTCTCCTAAGGGATAGTTTTCATATCTCTATATGAATCTTAGACTTCCCAGAACTAGCTAAGTGTGACTGACAATCTCCATCATACACACTAGGGAAGGCAAGACAAGTGAGAATTCCCCAGCCCTTATTTCTTTTCATTAAGGAACCAACAAACAGATTCCTTGGTCAAGAGCCAAACAAGAAACACTTCCTTATATTTTCTGTCTCAGCAAAACAAGTTACTGAATAAACTACAAACTCATCTTTTCTGCATGAAGTTTTGTTTTCAGGTCAAGGATCTTGTCATGCTTTTCTATAGCACCTCTGTTTCTTCTTCTTTGCCAGTTCATATAATCCAAAGGGAGTTTGATCTAGAAACTAATAGGTTTCCTCACATCAGAGATCATATTTCCCCAACATGCTTAGGTACAAATAGCAGAGTAGCCAATATAAAGCAAAACAGAATATCCTTTTGTATATTAAAGGATGATAGCTATGACTATGTTTTAAGAAGATCAGAGGAGAAAGAATGAAAGACCTTTCCTCATCATTTTAGGTAAGGGAAAGGGAGTTAAAATTTCTGAGGATTAATTGCATGCCAGACTTTCTTCTGGGTAGTTTATGTGTGTTAACTTATCTATGTTAATAGTTACCTTTTTTTATATTTTAATAAGAATATTTGGGGCACAACGGTAAGTAATGAAATCTTACAAAGTGTTTATAATATTTAATAAATTTTGTAGCCTCAATAAATATTTTATTAATATAAAACTAAGAAATATTTTTAGATTTAGATTTCATTTAGAACATTTTCTTTACTACTGATACTTTTTCTCTGAGACAATATTCCAAGTAAGTTGGAAATAATAGCTAATATTTTTTAATGTTTATTATGCGTATTCTGTTTAAGCCCCTTACATCCATGATTACATCATTTAATTCTATGAAATGCATTGTATTTTCATTATTCCTGTTTTACAAGGAGAAGTCTAAAGCATAGAATTTAAGTTACTTGCTTAAATTCATCCAAATAGTAAGGATTTTACATCCAGACAGTTTGAACGCAGAAACTAAGAAGTTTCAAGTCCTATATCATCAAATCTAAGAAAATGATGAAACTCAATAAAGCTTCTTTTCATATTGAGAAATTATATATAGAGTTGACTTCTCCATACCCTTATTCACAATTCCATCTCATTATGAACAATCAAAACAAAATACACAACTTGGGATTCTAAAAGAAAGTGTATTATAAAGCGTGGCCCAGCTGCCTCACTGGGGGAAACTCATTCCGAGATTACTCTATTGATGGAACTCTAAAGACATTTTAAATAGCTACGCATTTCTCATCCCATCTGTCCTTCCCCTGATTATTTGATAACTGATTCATGTGGATTAGAAAGAAGACTAAAATAGAATAGTTTGACCTAAGATGGTACTTTAAAAAAAAATGTATTTGGAAAGCCCTATGTGTTATACAGTTCACATAGATACAATATTTGAATACTAAATGAAATAAATGTATAAAAATAGAATTTGAAATTACAATTTAAAATTAGGATTTGAATTATCACATAACCTGATAATTTGTAGGACAGGGTTTCTGGATTGAATTTCCCACCATCAACCATCACTTTACTCTTCTCTAGTGGTAGTGAAGTCTTGAATGTCTGCTTGCAGATATGATTCACTACTTATGAGCTATGATTGAATTAAAATCAGAGTGTTTTTTCTCAAGGGAAATAAGAGTTTAAGAAACAATTAAAAATTGCCTTTTCACAACTTCACACTATTGTCCCACAAGAGCAAAACATCTTTGATGGACCACTTATTCTACTATTTGGGTTTTTTTCCCCCTCTAAAGCTATGTTAATAACCTGAAACCAGAAAATAGGTATCAGTAAAAATTTTAATTTTGTGATATGGAAATAAATATTTTATCTCTCATATTCCAAAATATTGCCCCATGTATTTTAAATATGTAACACCATAGAAGGTAATAAATTTGTTCTGAGTAATTTTATACTAATCATGACTTCTACTTATTAAAATACACACTTTCTCTCAGACATCATAGTTTTTATTTGAAAGCCAGTTCTCTAGTCTTTGGTGGGCAGGGGGCAAAGGCTAAATATTGTGGAAGTGGGACTACCTATTCCTTCAGCAGATAGAATTAGAGCCTGTAATACAGTTTATTAAAAGAAGTGTTTCTTAAGCTCCAATATTATAGTAGACACTGTGTTAAGCACTAAACTTCCAAAGATAAATAAGGTTGAACCCCTTCCTCAATGTAGAAAACAGATTATTTCAATTCTCTGTGGCATATTCAATAATAAAGGCAAGCACAAGTTTCAGTGGAAACATATAGAAAGACTGTTGGGCCCATGGTAGAATCCAACTAGATACCTCAAAGTGTCATGATACTAGAGTAGGAGAGTAAAGGACAAAGACACATTATCAAATGAAACACATTAGCGTGGAGAGAGGGCAGAGGAGTTTGGGTGTTCAAAAGTAAATTACAGTGAGGCAAATGTAAGCAGAGACAAAGAAGGTGCAACATTGTGTGAACTGTGGAGGGTTATAATAAGCCAGTGGTGGTTAATAGTGGATTTAGATCCTTTTGGTTAGAAGAGTGGTCTCCAGAGCTAGACTTCCTAGGTTCAAACCCCAGCTCTATTCCTACCAGTTTGTAACTGTGACAAGTCACTTAACCCTGTTGTCCTTCAGTTTGCTCTTTTATAAAATGGGAATGAGGATAATAATAAAATTATCCCATAAGGGTGTGATCAAGATTAAATATGCAAGATATTTATAAAGGCAAATGCCATGTGGTAAGCACTCAATGGAAGTTACTATCATTATTTTTAAACTAGAAGAGGAAGGGAGCCAATGGGCAAGAGAGCTGATTTTAGCACCACATTCAAAAATCAATCCTGAAAACTAACTCTATTCCCAACCCTAACCTGAAGTGTCACAAATGACAAGAGAATGAATCAGGGCCAACAATGTGAATGTATTTGCAAAGCTCTGTCACCACATACACATCTGACAATAACTCTGGAGCATCAAGTTCGCTTATGGAGTGTGTCCATTTATTCTCTGATTTTGAAGGTAACAGCTTTTGTGCTCCTTGCATCTATAGTGATCGGCATCTTGCCAATCAAAAATAACTGAGTTGAGGACATTGTGTTTCAAGTTTACAATGCAATACAAATTCCCTGTTAAAAGGCAAATCCTTCATTTCAAATTGTTGACTCAGAAAATACTTAAAAAAGAATTTCGGCTGTTTAAATTTAGCATGCTGAGAAAGACCAATCTTAAAATATTGTTTGGCTCTACGCCCATAACATTTTCACTTTATTCTTTGTTAGTGTTTGTCTTCTGTGATAAGAAGACAAGTGACAGTAATCATGTTAGTCTCTGTAACACTTCACATTTTACCTAAATGAACCATTTTGTTTTTATCCTCACCAGTTAAAGATGGCCTTTTGCTTCCTGGCAAATTTTCAGAAAGTGATTGTGCAAGAACCAGTGATATTTCCAATTACTCTTTTACCTCTTCAGTCAGCATCTGGCCTTTCTCCCCCACTTTTCCTTGAATCATTGTTTTTCCACTTTTACAAAGAGTATGTAAAGGAGATTATCTGATGACAAGAATAATCTAATTTTTATAATAAGACCTTACAGCTATTTAAAGAGATGTTTTGAGTCTGCACTTTATCTGTGACTAAAGATCTCTACCCCACACACACCCCCCAAAGAGTTTGTTATTTAGTGTCCCTCAGGACAAAGAATGTGGACATATTTTTGGACCAGCCTTCCACTATATGATTCCCTTATTTTCTTTTTATACCTCTCTGTGTTTAGATCTTCCAACTTTTCTCCTCTCGTATTAACTGCATTATCTTCCTTCCCGGCAATGTTCCCATGTTCATTTTCAGAGTTTGTGTAGCCAAAGCAAAGCCTGAAATTGGAATGGTGAGTGTGCCAACTTTGGATCTGGGGTCAATGCAGGTGGATTCCAGTTTAGGTGGATCCAATCTTGGGTATCATCAGAGAAGGAAGATCTCTCAAGCACTATCCACCCAAAGCATCCACAAAATAATATGCTCAACCCCACCCTGATCCATAGTAGAGTACCATTTTATTTTTTTTTAAGTAGCAAAGCAGTTAAGAATTAGAGTTAGTCATACTGAGTGGTAAATTCTAACCCAGCATTCACTAAATATGTTGCTTTCAGAAATTTGTTTATTCCCCCTGAGTTTGAGTTTTTTCTAAAGGGGAGAAAATGCCATCTCCCTCCTGTGAGGGGCATATGTAAATGAGGGAGCATATGTAAAGCTCTTGACCCAGTATGTGCGACTGGTGCACTTAAAATAACTGCCCACTACTCATTCATTGTGTGACGAACAAAGGACATGAAAAAATAATCCAGGGCTATCAAGTAGTTGAACCTACTTCATAGTAAATATCCAAGATATTGACTATGGTATTGGGACATAACATATGTGACTCACTTGGTCAGAATTTGCGTTGGTGTTTTACAAGAGAAAGAGAATGCTATTGCTGGAAGAGAGGCAATAGGAATAGGCTTCTTCACTATTTTTCCTGGAGTTTGCTCTGGGCAAGTGCTCCTCGGCTAGAGGTAGTACTCTTTAGAGAATACTGCAACAGTATTGTGCATATACAAATACAGCTCTGTTCCTGAAGGCAGCCAGAAGAAGCATCCAGGAGAGGATCATCTTGAAATGTCATTTCAAGCCTGTACATCACATCATAGTCGTTATCAGTAGGCAGAATTAGATTTCGCGATCAGCAGCTATCTTCATCTGGCTTGTCTGACTACAACTCTCCGTTCTTTCAATAGTGTGCAAGAAAAAGCATCAGTCATAGGATACCAGTTCAGACACTATCCCAGCTAAACTTACCAATGGTTTTAAATTGTTAAAACAATTTAAATAATTGTTTTATTACACAAATGATTTTTATAATCTTCCCAGTCATAACATGAGCTTTGCTTACCAGTAGGACAAGAAAGTATAAAGCAAAGGCATTGCCACCACTCAACTCCAACTACATAAGTTTCTATATTTAAAAACATTTTGTCAAATTTTTATCAGTGCTCTTAACCTAATTTTCTTTCTCTTTAGCTACATAAAGGTTTCAGGTAATAATAGTTGACCGTAGAGTATTAGGGAACTGCTTGCAAATTTGCTCCAACCATATTCTTCTATTCTTCATATAGACTTTTCGTTTTCTTTCTCATTGCTGTCAAAAATTTTTAATCACCCTCATGTATGCACTATTGTAGCAAATATATTCCCTGAATTATATTTTACTCAGTGATTCACAAAGTCACATGTAGACTTTATGCACAGGGATACTATGTATGTGTGTGGAATGGATCGCCTATAACAAATTGGGTGCTCCAACAATGCCAAAAAATATTAAGTAAGCCTTTATACCTGGAGATCCCCCTGATGAGTAGAAAATTAGCCAACACAATTCCAATGACATTCTTGACATGTTTTATTTTTGGTAAAAGCATGAAGATTTGGTGGATTAAAGAAAGAGTAACACCATTTAAAACTGAAATTATAGGATAAGAGTAGTCCTTGGTTACCTATTTTCTAAAGACAGAGGATTTCAGAATTACTTTGTTTTTCACAATTGTTATTTCACAAATTTTGAAGCTTCTTCTCCTATGGAATACATGCTAGCCGATGGACGTATCCAGATTAAAATCCTACATTCTCTTTTAGGTAGTTTCTGTTTTGTCAATAATTTTTCTTGGAGAAAAATGTGCTAATACAGTGTTTTCTCCAATGATCATCCAACTAAGTCTAACATTTTTGTGTAATATATCCTTTCTGCTTGAGGGATTTCCCCACCCCCCACCCCCCGCTGCCCCACCACCACTATAAAAATCTGGTCAATGCAAGAGGACCTGGTTAGGTACCCCAACATTTTTAGATTAATTATTTCTGATTCCTTTTCTAGAAAAGACCTTCAGTATTCTGCTTGCATTCATGCTTATTTGGTCATTTGCTTTACAATGGACTGGTCCTTGCTGACCTGTTTTTAAAAGAGTTGGTTATCTGCAATTTGAGCAACCAGTTGAAGTTGTTTTTTAAAAGTTTTAAGCCTTCATTTTCTGCCAGTGAACACAATGCTGCTTGGTTTCTAAGTATAGAGCCATCTATGTAAAAATCGCCACTTTAAAATCACAAGAAAAAGACTGTTCCGCAAGTGGAGATTATTGCAGCAGGAAGAAACTGAGGGAACTCTCCATGTGGCACCTACTAAAGAGTATTTGAATGTTTATCATATCATCAGTGTGGCCTAGGCTGTTGCCTAGCAGTTATCTAGAGACCTACTTCACATTTTATTTTAATTTAATAAGGTAAATCAAAGACTTTTGTTTGCTCGCTTGCTTGTTTAGTTCACAGATTAGGAATAAATCTGGACTGGAACTTATAACAATTAACTAGGGCATTTGAAAGTCTAAGCCAGCCTCTTTATGAATTACATTTTGAAAAGACAAGCTGCTATCTCATTGGTAACTTTCAGGAGACAACTCTTGGAATTAAATTTAGAAAACATTTACCAGTTGTGTTGCCTAAAATCACAATGGACAGGGCACTTTCTGCATAGCTAATACACAAGCGGCATCCGCCTGCAAATCACAGAGCACCCTACTATAGCATAACTAGGACAGGAGACAGGGAGACGAACCGATTTAACATTTCATGGAGAATTCAAAGCTATGCTTCTCTAACTTTCCTCCCCATTTCTTCTCAGCTTCCCTTCCCCCGCACCACATACCCAGAAGCGACTCAATTTGCCAACCATGTCCAGTTTAACTTACTGCAGTGTGATGCAGGCGAAAGCTGGGCGCATCTCTGAAGCGAGAGCCACTGCTTTTCCGGAGAGGAACTGGGACTAGCCAGCTCTCAGGATCTTTCCAATTCACACGCTCCCAGCACAGTAAGAAGGCTCCCACACAGCTCGGCTTCCCCAGAGGAGTGGAGCTTCAAGAACTCTGCTCACAGCATCCTCCTCCCCACTGCCACCCCCTTCCAGAACACCCGGCCCATTGGAACTAGTGTCTGAAAGATGGAAATCTACTTCCAGGCAGCAACACAGGCTGCCTGCAGTTCACCCGTCTCTGATCATTTGCAACTCAAAAACAGCGGAGGCTGAAAGACGTAGGTTTCCGGAGCCTGAAAGTCATCTTTGGCGTCCCCCTTCCCCACCTCTCACTCCTCCCACTTCATCCCCGCTCCTCTATCGCGTCCACCCCCAGTCCTCCAGTCTCCCACTCAAGCTAGCTATCACAAATGATTATTTTATCATCCAAACCAGTAAGCAGCTGAAGGAAACAATTTGTCAGAGATGAAATACCTGTTGTCCATGACTAACGCTCTTCTTTAGTCTCTCTTAGTCCTTGATTTATGTCAAGACGCGTTGATATTGGAAGTCTGTGCAGTGTGTGTGTGTGTGTGTGTGTGTGTGTGTGTTGAGGAGGAGGCGATTTGTGCGCCTGCAAGCACCAGCCCTGCCTATCTCTGGCTGCCGCTTCTCCAGCTGCTGTTGCTACTCTTGCTGATGGAGCTCAGGGGAAAATGAGACAGGGAGACAAGGCTATACAGCTGTTTAACTGCTGGTCCAGTTATAAGACAGGGGAGGAGACGGTGCAGGTGAGAGGCTGTTGAGACAGTGAGCTGGATTCACTGCAATTACTACCACTCACTATACATCTCAGGCAGGAAATATGATACCTGTCTCCCCTCTCCCTTCTACAACTGTAGTCCTTGGTGGGTCATTGTTCAGCAACCATCTGCCTAACCCACTTCTACCAATTGTAGCAGCTGCAGACGCTCTTGCTGCATTCCAGCTTGGTAACCTCGGAGCAGGTGACTGGAGGATGGATGAAGTAGAAAGGCAGTTAAATATTGAGAGAAACTCTATGTATGTGTAACCAATCAGGGCACAGATAAAAATAACAATTTTGAGGCATGTGTGTAAAATAGTGTATTAGGGTAAGAAAAATGTAAGTAAGTCAATAATCAAGATTTTTGTGGACTGTGTACAAAACCAGACAGTTATTAAGCAGTGTGCTTACCAGCTTATACATGGGGTATCTTGACATAGAAGTCCCGTGGTTGCTCTTAACTTATCTATATAATATTCTCAATGATTTCAATGCATTAACATCTCTCCGTCAGCTACAGACTCTGGTAAAACCAGCTTGATTCTGTCTTCTGTTAACTTTCATTTGCTCTCCTTATTGGTTGCTCTCATTAGTCTCCAACATATTCTCATAAAAAATATGACATTCGGCAGAACTTAGAAATGGAAGACGTTCTCAAATCCCCCAAAGAATAGAATACTTCTTTTCTAGAATACTTCTATACTAGTAGAATACTACTAGTAACATTTGCTCTAGTAATAGTCTGTCTTCACTTTCTTGTTCTGTAGATTGAGTAATCATGAACCACCCCTCCTAAATACATACACACACACACACACACACACACACACACACACACCACTTAATTGAATAGTACTTTTAATCCACTTTCAGCCTCCAGTTGTCTGAGCTAAAAATAAACTTAATTCCTTTTGATTTTATTTGTAATGCACGCCTTTAATTATTTCTGCCTCTGAGTACTTTTCATATTGGCCATATTTTTTCCCAGTTGTTAGGGCTTGTGTAATCAGGGTTAACCAGGGTTAAATTAAACAGAGGGGAACATGGAAGAAAGAAAATATAAGAAAAGACCCAGAAGGAAGAAAATAACCCAAAAGGATTAAATAATACATCTTTTCCTGATGTGTTTATATTAGAAAAGTACTGCCTTTAGCTAAATAAAGACCAGTTAATGAGCAAAGCATTTATCAATTATCCAACAAATATCAATTTGCCAAAGCCAGCCTAACTTCAATTTTAACAGATTTTATCAGAGGCTAATATTTTGTTTTAAAAATCATGTAATACCTTAAATGCAAATAGTATCCAGAATTTTTTAACGTCAAAATTCTCATTAAACATGATGCCAAATAGCTGCTATTTTTTCTCTTCATTTGTTGTCTGTCCATTAAATAATTATTATATCACACAACTCATATTATTAACAGTCTGAAGAGTACCTTTTTTATACTTGTGTACACTACAGTGTAAGGAAGTAGGCAAAAGAAGTCTCTAGCACATAGAAATACATTTTGATACAAAAGGCCAACTTTATCCACAAATCGTACGATTTTAAACTTACCCTGCTCCACAAATTCATCCCTTACTATAACTAGCAGGTTCTTGCCATTTGTAGTTTAGCGGGGTTTTCTTTTTGATTTTTCGGTTATTGTTTTTTGTTTTTACATTTACTCCTATTTTGAAACTAAATCATATTTAGGAAGAGCACTAACACTTTAAACATTATTGAGAGACATAATTTATTAGCTATCTTCATTATAAATAAGAAGGAGTCTAAACATCTGGTCTGGGTAGAGCTGGAAGAACCACAGATGTTAAAATAATTGGTAATGGGTATTTAACGTCCATCTTGTTAGTTGTTGTTTTTTTTTTTTAACAGCTTATAGCATTACTAAGATTCACTTTAAGAAAAAAACCACTCTCTTGAAACTACAAGATTTGGTAATGGAGGAAGAAAATTTTCAGTTAAGGATTGGTGATTGAATCTTATTCCTGACTCATAACTCAAGATTTTCCATTTTGTGGTAAAACTTACAAATCACTCCCTTACAACACTGTGCCCATTTCTCCAAGATGCTTCTCTGCTCCCATCACTAGATTTTCAGAAACTTCATGGGAATCTGTTTATCATTCATCAATCTAAAAAATAAGTAAGAGAAAAATGAACTTGCTCTATAAATACTCATTCCTCAACATAATCATCAATTTGTGAAAATATATAGAAATGAATTATTTTAATTTTCATCTACATCTCCTTCATCATCAAAACAAGTATTCCCAAACTAAATTTTGTAATTTAATGATAGTCAATTACTGAAGAGAACCCAAAAGTTTGCAAACTGTACAACAGCAGAAGCAAGCCATGTTTGCTTAGTTCATTCATGTGTCTCTAGCGTCTACCAAAGTGCTTAGAAAGTGGTATGTGCACAGTAAAATAACTTTTGAATACGTGAGTGAATGAATTAATCTGTGAGTGCAGGGCATTGAGCTGGAAATAAGGGTGTTTGAATTCTTTTCGTCTTTTTTCTGCTGCTAAATAACTGGCACTTTAAGGATGTGACTCACTTCTCAGGGTCTCTAAGTGTCCTTTCATGTCTATCACTCACAGGTTCCACAAAATTGCACAATAATGCCTGTCCTTAAGATTCCTCCAAAATGAATTTTCTACTGTACAAATTCAATCAATAAAGTTATCTAGAATCTAATTTCCTGACCATTTTCAAGGTCCTATTTAATCCCTAAGAAATTCACAGCTCTCTCTCTACTCCCCTTTTGACTTCTAAATCCCTACCTAGTCTTGTGATTACTGGACTAGAGCCTTAAAAAAAAAAAAACCAGATTGACAGATTGTTACACATTTATGTGTGCTTGTTCCTAAAATGTTAGCCTTATATCAAGGATTACAAGCAAGACAACTTTCATTTACCTTTCATCACTCTTAATAAATTAATTCTTAAACAAACAAAATAAATGATGAGAGACAGAGCTTAAATTGTGAAGTATCAGAAGTTATTTACATTAGAAATCTATCTTTTTTCTTTTTTCTTTCTTTCTTTCTTTTTTTTTTTTTTTTTTAGATGGAGTTTCGCTCTATTGCCCAGGCTGGAGTGCAATGACGTGATCTCAGCTCACTGCAACCTCTGCCTCCTGGGTTCTAGCGATTCTCCTGCCTCAGCCTCCCAAATAACTGGGATTACAGGAGCATGCCACCATGCCCAGCTAATTTTTGTATTTTAGTGGAGACAGGGTTTCACCATGTTGGTCAGGCTGGTCTCGAACTCCTGACCTTGTGATCCACCCACGTCAGCCTCCCAAAGTGCTGGGATTACAGGTGTGAGCCACAGTACCCGGCCTCCAGAAATCCATCTTTAACCACAGCACTGTATGTAAACTGGTGCTTAAAAATTACTTTGTCATGTTAATGTTTTTCAACAAACATTTATTAAACATCTATTATCTGCAAAGCATTGGGAAAAGAAACATACTTCAATAGGATATAGCTTTATCTTTTAAAGAATATACAATCCCACAAATAAAGGTATTCTCACTTTAAATTTTTTATATAAGTATTTTATCTTTCAAAAAAATTAAATTGCTTAATAATTTAAATCCTTACCAACTTTGGCTTTAATCATGAGAGGATAGCTACTTCCTAAATTTAACAAAGTGTCATACGGGAACTTTTCCACTGGTTTTAAATCAATGAATCAGTGGGACATAAGCTGGAAGGCTAGGAGAGATTCAGAAAAGACATGATATTATTGCACTCCCCTTGAAAAGAATAATGATCATAAAACATGGGATTTGATAGGCCTTCAGATCTCTTTGGGTCCAATTCTCCTCTTTTACAGGAGAGGAAACTAACAAAATAGATCACCATCACTTATTTCTGGGCAGGCCATTTACAGGTCTTTCCACTGGACTTCCTGGCTTTGTCACAAAACAGACGTGCTTCAATTCCCAGCTAGGTTAATTACTGGCTCTATGACCTTGGGAAAATAATTTTTTTCTACATCTTAGTTTTCTTACCTATAAAATGAGGATGCCTATAGCACCTACCCCACAGAGTGGTTGAGAGAATCAAATAATGTGTCATGTGTGAAGCACATAGCACAGTGCCTGGCAGCATTCTGCATGTGCACTTACATGTATACGTGCATGAACAGACACACATATGCACAGGGGTAATGGTTTCCATAACTGTGTGTCCTGTCTTCATTGAAACCATAATTTCTGAGGTTAATATTTAAGTACATGACTTTCAAATTATTCTTATTTCTTTATCCATAAATATGTAACTGAATGGCGATGGCAGAATCTGAATGATTCTTAGGGGCAGCAAGCTTATTGTTGACCTAGTAGGCAATTTTAAATCAGAAAGAATTCTTCCTCTGCTTCGATGAAGGTATCTGGTATTATACAGTGGTCTGAGCAATGATAAATAATATGAATTACTGAAGAAGATATTCAGTCAAATTTTCTGAGCCACCCACAATGTGTGAAATCCTAAGCTGGACACATAATTAAGGAACAACAGAAAATGCAGCAAAACACGATTTAAAGCACAGCATAGAAATTCTGTGACAGAGAAATTTTAGTTGCCCAACTGAAGTTTTATGTGGAAAATTAGCAGACTGTAATATAGCCCAGCCATTTATTTGGCTGTCTCAGTGATGGATGTGGAGTAAACTATAATTGATTTAGCAATGGTCATCCACACAGTGTTCCTGAAAATGTCCATGTTTTATACTGCATGACCTCACTTTATTATTTAGACCAATTGCTTAAAAAAAGAGAAGGCATACATATTGTGACTTTATTTTATTTTATTTTTTCTGAGAAACTACATAGGCCAATTTAACTAGTTTTTCTATACCCACTCTAACCCTTGAGCAATATCCCATCACTCTTCCTAACAGGCTGGAGGCCATTTAGGTGTCTCTACATTAGACTTAGAGGCCAAATTATATTCATATTTACACAGAGCCCTGCACACAGAAGGCACCCAAAAGATTTTCAGTTGCATTGATATGGACTTGTATCAAATAATCATTTTAAATGTCAGTTTTGAAAGAGAACAGAAAACCTCCATCTAATTGCTAAATCTTTAAAACACCATGCTATAAATTGCAAATAAATACATTAGCTTTAAGCCATCTAAATGATTAAATCTGTTTATATTGTTTACAATTTAGAGAAGAATGCCTTAAGATAAAAGCAGATTTTATTTGGCCAAGTTGGGGAGGGCTTGAATAGCTTTCTATTATATCTTATATGTGATTTAACCTTAGAGCTATTTTTTATTAAATGAAATCTTACATTTCTGTAACTTCTATAAAGACAGATAACTTGAAAGGAAGAGTGGAAAAATTTGTAACAGTAATGATAGCCTCATGCAGTATGCATCAAAATGCATACACATATAGACTGGTTTTGGGATGACTTTAACAAAGCACTTTGTTGAAAAAACAGATGCTATGTAATTGTGGAAATCTAATAACAAAATTCATTATCATTATCTTCACTGTTGTAAATCAGCCATCTGTGTGGTATTTGTCCTTGAAGTTAGTTTGAAAAAGTAAGGATGCATTTCTTCAATTAACTTTCTCAGTCTATGACAGGATGGAAGATAAATATGGATATTAAAATAATAAAATGTATTTGTAAAATAGAAAGGCTCATTCTAAGCCTCAATTAAATGTCCTTAAAATTGAACTCTTATGCTTTTAGCGATGGCTTTCTATTGTACATTTCCTGCATCCAACTTGAAGAACTGAAGAAGAAAAACTTAATCATGTATGTACTGTGCAGCTCACACAGCTACATCTGTTAAAGCCAATTCGTTTCATCCTATGGTGAATAATGTCTTATCTTTATATTGTAACCATATTTTAAAATGTCAGATTCTCAAAAAAACTCAACATAAAGAAAGATGCTGAAAGAGGGGGTGTTTTGTGCAATGTTGCCTTGTACTAATCATTCTTATATGCTTTTAATAGCCTCTTTATTCTTATGAATATCAATATTATGCATGCACTATATTATTGGGATTTAGCTTCATAGGTCTATGTAGAGTGTTGCTAAGAAGCACTTTAATAATTTGTAGAAATTGAAAAATTATGTTTTTCATTTAACATGTTTAAAATAGTTATACCCAGCCCAATGTTTAAAACTGAGGCTTCTTGGCTAGTATAAAAATTTAAATCTGCAAATGGCCTTTATCACATGTCAGATTGCAAAATAAGACTACATTGCATAATTAAAACAATGATTAAATATATATTTAAAAATCAGTCACTCTGTTCCTCAATTGGGATGACCTGAATTCAGAAACCATATTTGTCTTGGGTGATTTATCTAAAAATGGTTTTTGAGGTTGAATAGTTTTTTTATAAAACATTAGCACATAATGTGTACTTTTACATCAATAGAAACTGACATCAAAATTAAGAGGGGAAAATTATGTTCCATTGGGATAATCTTGGGACACTGTGATTTAATGATGCTTTAAATAATCAAAATCATGTATTAGCTGGGCACGGTGGTTCACACCTGTAATTCCAGCACTTTGAGAGGCCGAGGTGGGTGGATCACTTGAGATCAGGAGTTCGAGACCAGCCTGGCTAACATGGTGAAACCTTGTCTCCACTAAAAATACAAAAAATTAGCCGGGCATGGTGGTTCATGCCTGTAGTCTTAACTACTTGGGACTAATGACTAATGTAGTCCCTAGCTACTTGGGAGGCTGAGGCAGGAGAATTGCTTGAACCCGGGAGGCGGAGGTTGCAGTGATCCGAGATTGAGTCATTGCACTCCAGCCTGGGTGACAGAGTGAGACTCCATCAAAAAAAAAAAAAAAAAAAAAAAAAAGAAAGAAAGAAAGAACCCTATATATTAGGAGAAGGCAAAAAACAAAACAAAACAAAAAACATACCTATGATAAGTAATTTATTATGCATTGAAAAGATTTCTTCCAAAACATATTAAAAGAAAAAGACTGGAAGACATACACCTTTATGGAAACTTTTGGTTTTCTTTTTTTGTCGACCAAAATTGTTCACTTTAGTGAGAAAAAATACTTTTATGTTAGGATTTAATCTAAGATATATGATCAACAAATAACACCTTATTTAACTATTATAACAATCTTACAAAGAAGATACTCTTGTTACTTTCAATTTTCTGATGAACAAACAGAAGTACAAAGAACTTAACTAATTTATCCAAAGATATACAACCTGTGGGAATGACAAAAACACTGAATCTCTCTAATCTGGCTCCAAAGTTCCTATTCTTAACACCTCTGCTACATTGTTTCTCCACTTTAAAGAGACAAATATTATTTAAGATTTGAAATTTGAATGCTGAGGGCAATACAACAGTTAGTTGATTAATCTATGTTTAATCAGTATAGAATATCACTAATGCTTGAAATATTGATATTTTATATTAGCTTTAAATCACCTGGGGGTGATAATTTAATAACCTAATTAAACTCCAAATTCAAGCTTTCTTTCATTTTTTCATGTTGTAATCTATCTCAAGCACATGCATATTTACTGCAATGTATAGTATGTATCATATACTTTATGCCAAAGTAAGAAATAACTGTATACAGCCATTAACTCGTTAATCTTAATATATATATATTGACCTTACAATGTATACATGTAGTAAAACATGTTATTATAGTTATCAATTTTTTGTAGTGATTTCCAATTACAGTATGAACTCATTGACAGAAGGGCCATATTTTATTTGCTTATCTTTAGTTCTTTGAAAAAAATAATGGAATCAGAAGCACTACCAAAATTATCACTGTATCAATAAGTGTAGTCGTGTAAGGATCTGTCCAAATGCTGAAAATATTTTTAAATAATTGATCTTAAGTTATTTAATATTCTGGTGTTGGAGTATAAGTATTTATATTTTCATTTTTTTATTGGGCTTAGGATAATTAATTATACAGTATATTTATTATTTTAAATATTTTTCAATGTCATTAACTTATAAGCTCTATAAGTACCAGGATTCTCAGAGTTTTTTTCCTCGCACTATGGCTCCAACACTCAGCTCAATGCCTGGTGCTTTGTCACTGAAGTGTAATGATTTATTAACTACCCAAGTGTAAATTGAATTAACAAATTCAGGAACTATTGATAAATCTCTTCTTTTTCTGTGTTTCCCTTTAAAAAACAGACTGGCTTTTTCAAGCCTACATCACCTGAGAAAGATGTATGTGTCCACCTGGGGTTTTCACAAGTACCTTAGCTATAGGAAAAGCATCTGGGTACTATGATCCAGGACAGCAAGACTGCAAAAACGCTGTTTCATTTGACCTCAGATGGGAGACCAAAGATGTGAAAATAAAAATGAAGGCAATTAGTAAAATTAATGGACCATTCTCTGTTATAGAGTTTCTAACTTTGTTTACATAATAACATGTTAGAATATTATATGTCAATAAAACAGTATGCAGATGCCAGAAAAAAGGAAAGTCTGGCTAATATCTAAAATGTTTGGACTATGTTCAAAACACATCTGAGTTCCGGTTGTTTTGTACTTGTTTTAGTTTGTTTGCTTCTACTCAGTGTCCTGCGCCCTTCTTCTGGTAACAAATTCTGATTTTTCTTTGAATACAACTTTATTGGAATATAAATAGAAGCAACTTTGTTTCCAAGGCCAAGTGGACATATATTAGATGAACCAGATTCTCTCTCTAGAAATTTAAGCTCTCCAAAGTATGCAAAGCTGTTGGAGGTGATAAATTCCACAAGAAATATCCTCATATGTTTCATATCTAGATCTCCAAATAGGCCTATTTCCTAAAGCTTCCAAGCCCAGTCCTATGGTGGTTTCTTTTAGTCAGTCAACTACTTCGTATTTGTTGAATATTATAATTTTGCATCAAGTAAGCAGAATTCATTTAATTTTCCTGCAATAAGAACATTAGCAGTTAGATCAAGCAACAATGAAACATTTAGTGTATGCCTCAGAGGAATGAGTTCACTGGGGGACTGGTTGGGGTAATTCATCTGATAGTAATAGGTAGAATGTGCTGGAACAAAATGAGACAAGCACCTGGAGGACCATGCAGGAGGCTGTTGAATAGCTTACATGATAAGTCAGAACTTTTTTAATGGAGTTAAAATAAAAAGTATTTAGTGTTATGTAGATTCAGCCACAAAATTCATCATTATTTCTTTCCTTATCTGCAACAAAGTAGGACTAAGTGGATGCCAGTGTCAAGGCTAAATATTGTCGTGGAAATCTATCATCATAGGTTTTATCGCTTATGTCATTTTATGATGTTAATTGTGGCTCCAGGCTCCATTTCTCTTGTAGGGTGCAGAGTTTCCCACACATATGAGTGTCCCGTACGTCTATCTCTTACCTACAGATAGACCATCTTTCATATTGGCTTGTACAGAAAGCACTTCTCTGTTCCTTTTAAGTTGTCCCTCATTATTTTAAATGAATATTCCTTATTTCACTTGTCAAAGGTAATTATTCTCCACCATTTCTTTCCGATTTTGTGGTTCTCGTCAAGTGCCCCACTTTGTTCAACCTTCTTTCTCATAGAAGATGCCATTTCCTTCCGTTTCATCAAGAAAGGTGGTGCTGGTTAGCACTCTTCTTAGCTTCGGCAGCCTCACTCACAATGTTCCAGCATTGTGGATCGGTGAGTCTTCATACTACTGTCCTGTCAGCACTCAAGATGTCTTCTCTGCCCTGAAAGATTGATGGCGCTGTGACCTTTCCTTGCTTTGTTTGGCACACAGTAAACCCTTATTTCACACTCAGCTCTGTTCTCCTCTGGAAAATATACGATTTCACCCTCTGTTGACTACCTTTGCACGTGCATACTGAGCAGTTATTCTGTTTTCACCATTATGGCACTTTTTACATTTTCTAGAAAATTTCTATGAATGCTCCTGTTGCTCCCACTAAAACATGTAACTTCTTGAGGTTATGTATCCTAATCATCATAATGTTTATTACCTTTGAGTAAGAAAATTGTGTCCTACGTACTAGATATTGTGCTAATCACTGTAAATACAAACACAAATGCCACATATTTCTCTGACATTAAGGACCTTTAACTAGGTGGAACCCAAGAAACAATTCTAATATTTCAGAGGAGAGTGATAACAATAGGAAAAGTAGGTCTGGAAGACCAAAGAAGTAGGCAAACTAAATTAAAATGGGAAGAAAATGACATGGAAGTTTTTCCTGGGGTAGTTGACATTTTGGAAGAATTTTCAAGGATGACTTGCTAGATAAAAAATAATGGTAAAATTTTTTGACTTATAGTTTCAACTCACTCCAACATATAAAGGGCATGGAAGTCATCACTTTAATCCACACATCAAGACAAAGCTAAACAAGCTAATCAATAACTTTTCTTAGGTTAATCAGCAAATGGAGTTCACAGAGTAAACTACTACCCACAAAATCGAAGAGACAAGCAAACATAGAGAATCACAGCTGAGATCAGCTTACCTAGAAAAAAACACTTGAGCAAGTAACTGGTATTAATAGTTAAATGTAGCCCTACTAGGTTCTCATAGTGAAGACTGGAGAAAAATTACTTTCCCTCATGCTTTAGGGAGAGGAAGGGAAAAAGTAATTGTTTTAAAATATCACAGCGGAAATTAATGATTTTGAAATAAGTCCATAGTATTTATAATGAAAAATTGCTCTCAAGAGAAATACTTTGCCAGAGCCTTCTCTGACCTGGAAAAACATCAATTGAAAAGCTCAGCTCCATCATCCCTTCTTGTTTCACATAAGGGGAAGGAAAAGAATGACTGATATACCAATCTGAGGTCTCTGCCAAAGGACTCAGATCCACTAAGAAAACTGAGATTTAATCATAAGATCATAGAAAACTACACGCCCAAATACTTAGAACTTCATCAACAGGGCTTACCACTGAAAGAGCTACAAGATACAGACTCTAACTAAGAAGAAGTTCTTTGGGAAACCCAATAACAAAAAGAAAGAAAATGAAACTAGGAGAAACTAAATCCTTTAGCACATGCAATATAGCAAATATTAAGCACAACCCTCACTCCTAGCCACATTAACATAAATGATCACACCAAAGGCTAAGTTACCTCAGTTACCAAATACAGCATGTCTGGGTTTCAACAAAAAAATGTAAAGCATACTAGAAGCAAGAAAAAAACAAAGTCTGAAGAGACAAAGCAAGCATCAGAACTAGACTCAGATATGACACAGATTTTTAAAATTGTTAAAGAGGGAATTTAAAATAACTAGGATTAATATGTTAAAGGATCTAACGGAAAAAGTAGACAACATTCAAGAACAGACAATGAATGTAAACAGAGAGAAGACTGCTCTAACAAAGAATCAAAAGGAAATGCTAGAAACTAAAAAAACAAAACAATACCAACACTGTAATAGAAATGGAGAAGATTTAAGATGGCCTCATCTGTAGACTGGACAGAACTGAGGAGAGAATCAATGAGCTTGAAGATAGGAGGAAAAGAAGGTCTTCTGAAATAAAATACAAAGAGGAAAAATAATCTAAAAAGTATAACAGACTAACCAAGAATTATGGGACAATTACAAACATAAGCATCATCTGAAAGAGAAGAAATAAGAAAGAACAAGAGGCCAGGCATGGTGGCTCACACCTGTGATTCCAGAATTTGGGGAGGCCACATTGAGAGAATTGTTTGAGCTGAGGAATTTGAGACCAGCCTGGGAAATACAGCAACACCCTGTCTTGACAAAAAATAAAATAAATAAAAATTAGCCAGGCTTGGTGACACATGCCTCTAGTCCCACCCAGCTACTTGGGAGACTGGAATGGGAGAATCACTTGAGCCCAGGAATTCGAGGCTTCAGTGAGCTATGGTAAAGCCTCCGCACTCCAGCCTGGCCTGAATCACCGAATGTGACCCTATCGCCATAAAAAAAGGAAGAAAGAACAAGAAAAATTTGTTGATGTTATAACAGCTGTCTTCCAAAATTAATGGCAGACACTAAACCACAGATCCAAGAAGCCCAGAGAACACTAAGCAGGATATATTCCCAGGCATATTGTAGTCAAGCTGCAGAAAAGCAAAGACAAAGAGAAAATCTTGACAAATGTGAGAAAATAAATGCTTTGCCTATAGAAGAACAAGCATAAGAATTACATTGGACCTCTAATCAGAAACAATGCAAGCAAGAAGAAAGTGGAGTCAAGTATTTAAAGTGTGGAAAGAAAAAACACCACCAACCTAGGATTCTATATCCAGTAAAATTATCCTTCAAAGGGGAAGAAGAAATAAAGACTGTCTCAGAAAAAAACAAACAAACAAACAAACAAAAGAGAAACAGGGAATTTGTTACCTGTAATACTGTCTTGCAGGAAATGTTAAAACAAGTTCCTCAGAGAGAATAAAAATATATAGCTCAGAAATTTGAATTTATCAAAGAAAGAGTATCAGAGAAGGCATGAATGAAGGTAAAATAAAATGTTTTGGTTTTCTTATTCTTAATTAATCTAATAGATAACTATTCAGCATAATAATAAGAATAATGTATGGAATGATTATAGTTTATGGATAAGTAAGATGGATGACAACAATGTTATATGGAATAAAAGTGAAAAATAAGATATATGCTGTTATTTGGTACATGCATGTACCATCTTTGAAACAGTATACTATACTGCAAAGTGAATGCAGATTAGTTGCCAATACATATTGCAAACTCTGAGATAACCCCTAATATTTTTGAAGAAGTATAATTAATATAATAAAATAGAAGAAAATAATATGATCATATGAAATAGTCAATTAAAAGAAGTGAAGGTAGTGAAAGAGGGAAAGATTTTTTTTTTAAAAAAAAAGAGCAAGTGCAATGTGTAAGAAGCAGTTACAATCAAGCTAGACACCAATCCCATTATATAAATAGTCATTTTTAATATGATTGATCTAAATACATACAATAAAAACTTGTCAGAGGACATGTAAAAAAAGATTCAACAAATATATTAAAAGGATGGAGAAAGATAAACCATGCTAATGCTAATCAAAGTAAAGCTGGATTAACTGTATTAATTTCAGACAAAGTCTATTTTAGAGCAAGAAAAATTATAAGGGATAAAAGAGGCATTATATAAGGATGAAGTTGACAATTCCCTAAGAAGGCATAACTGTTCTTTATGTGTGTGCACATAAAAACAGAGCATTAAAGAACATGAGGCAAAAAATGATAGAAAGAGAAATAGAAAATTCATTATTATAGTTGGAGAGTTCAACACCTCTATAACTGCTATTGACAGCTCCAACAGTCCGAATATCTATAAGGATACAATTGAACTGAATATCACCATCAATCAACTGTATCTAATTGACATTTATAAAAGATTTTGTTCAACAACAGCAGAATACACATTCTTTTCACATTCCCATGGGGCACTCACCAAGATAGACCACATTCTGGGCCATAAAACACACCTTAACAAATTTAAGAGGTTATAAGTCACGCAAAGTATGCTCTCAGATGGAACTACACAGAAATCAGTAACAGAAAGATAGCTAGAAAATAATAAAATATTTAGAAATTAAACAGCATTTTTAAATAACATAAGTCAAATAAAATGTCTCCGAAGAAATTTTAAAATATTTTAAACTAAATGACTAGGAAAACAATACTTATGTCAAAATATATGGAACACAACAAAAGCAGGCTAAGAGGGGAAGTCTGTAGCACTGATTGATATATTATAAAAGAAGAGAGATCTAAAATCAACAATCGAGGCTTCCATCTTAGGGCTAAAGAAAGTAAAGCTATGTAAATGTAAAACAATCAGACGAATAAAAATAAAAGAGCAGAGATAAACAGAATGGAAAACATGAAATCAATAGAAAAAAATCAATGAAAGCAAAAGTTAGATCTCAGAGCAATAAAATTAGCGAACTTCTAGCCAGGCCACTAACAAGAGAGAGAAAGAGAAGATGCAAATTACTAACATCTGTAGCAAAATAGAGGTCATCACTGATCCCATTTACAATAAAAAGATAATAAAGAAATGCTATACACAACTCTCTTCTCACAAATTTTATAATTTAGTTAAAACGGACCGATTCCTTGAAAGACGTGATCTATCAAAACTCACATAAGTAGGATCAGATAATCCAAATAGGCTTATATTTACTAAAGAAATTAAATGAACAATGAATAACCTTTTAAAGCAGAAACACCATTCCCAGACAGTTTCATTGCTGAATTGTAACATTTAAGGAAGAAATAATACCAATTCTCTAAAATCTGTTGCAAAAAAAAATACAAGCAGAAAGACCACTTCCCAACTCATTCTATGAAGCTAGCATTACCCTCATATACAAATCTGACCCTTACAAGAATGAAAAACTACAGACAATTATATATCATATATGAGCCTCAACCAAATATTAGCAAATTGAATCCAACAATGTATAGAAAGAACTGTACACCACTACCAAGTGAGATTTATTCCAGGAATGCAAGGCTAGTTGAACATTTGAAAATCAATAATATAATCAATCCCATCAACAAGCTAAAGGAGAAAAAATTATATGATCATATTAATTGATACCGAAAAAGCATTTGCCAAAATTCAACACCCATTCTTCATGAAAAATCTCAATTGCTAACAGGAGAGAAATTCCCCTATTTGATAAAGAATATCTACAATAAATCTACAGGTAACATCATACTTAATGATGAGAAAATAAGTGCTTATTTCTAAAATCCAAAACAATAAAAACATGTCTCCTCTTACCATTCTTACTCAACATTGTACTAAAAGTTCTAGGTAACATCGTAGATAAGAAAAGAAAATAAAAGGCATTCATATTGGGAAGTAAAAAACAAAACTCTTATAGGAGACATGGTTGTGTAAAAGTACAAAAAAAAAAACAAAAATGAAACAAACAAAGGAAAAGCTTCCTGAAACTAATAAACAAATGTAGCAAGGTTGCAGGATACAAAGGTAATATATAAAATTAAATTGCCTTTCTATACACTGACAATGAACAATTGGAATTTGAATTTTAAAACACAATACTATCTACTCTAAAATTAGTGAAATAGTAAAGTGAAATTCTTAAGTATAAATTTAACAAAATATATACAGGATGTATATGATGAAATTTACAAAGTTCTAAAAAAATCAAAAGAGAGCTAAATAAATAGAAAGATGTTTCATATCCATAGTAGGAATATTCAATATTGTTTTGATGTCAATATTGATCTATATGCCAACTTGATCTACGGAATCAATGCAATCCCAATCAAAATTTCAGCAAGTTATTTTCAGATATTAACAAAATGATTCTTAAGTTTATATGGGGCTGGGCGTGGTGGCTCACGTCTGTAATCCCAGCACTTTGGGAGGCCGAGGCGGGCGGATCACGAGGTTAGGAGTTCGAAACCAGCCTGGCCAACATGGTGAAACCCTGCCTCTACTAAAAATACAAAAAATTAGCTGGGCGTGGTGGCGGGTGCCTGTAATCCCAGCTACTCAGGAGGCTGAGGCAGGAGAATCGTGTGAACCCAGGAGGCGGAGGTTCCAGTGAGCTATCGTGCCACTGCACTCCAGCCTGGGTGACAGAGCAAGACTCCACCTCACACATGCACACACACACACACACACACACACACACACACACACACACAAAGTTTATATGGAAAGACAAAAAAGACCCAGAAATAGGTGACTCAATACTGAAGAAAAACAAAGTCGGAGGACTGACACCACCCAACTTCAATATTTACTATACAGCTACTGTAATCAGGGTAGCATGTTATTGACAAAGAATAGCCATATTAGATATGGAATACAACAGAGAGCCAAGAAATACACCCACAGAAATATAGTCAACTGATATTTGAGAAAAGAGTGAAGGAAATTCAATGGAGAAAAAATAGTCTTTTCAACAAGTGCTGTTGGAAAAATTATATATCCATATGCAAATGTATACATACATACATGTAGAAACCTATACAGAGACCTTACATGTTCCACAAAAAATAATTCAAAACAGATTATAGGAATAAATGTAGGACACAAAACTATAAATCATTGATATCACTTGGATATTTGTCCCCTCCAATTGCAAGTTTTTAATTGCAAAAAACTGAAAGCAACCAAGGTGTTTTTCAACAGACAAAAAGATAAGTAAACTATGGTACATCTCTAAAATGAAATATTATTTGGTGATAAAGGGAAATGAGCTAGGAAACGTGATCCCCAATGTTGGAGGTGGGGCATAATGGAAAGTGTTAGGGTCATAGGGCGTATCTCTCATGAATGGCTTGGTGCCATCCCCTTCATGATGAGTGAGTTCTCACTCCATTAGTTCACATGTGAGCTGGTTGTTTAAAAGAGCCTGGCACCTCCTCCCCTGTCTCTTGCTCCTTTCCTCTCCATGTGACATGCCTGCTCCTCCTCCACCATGATTGTAAGTTTCCTGAGGCCCTCACCAGAAGTAGATGCCAGCACTATGCTTCTTGTACAGTCTGCAAACCATGAGCCAAAATAAACCTCGTTCCTATACAAATTACCCTGTCTCAGGTATTCATTTATAGCAACACAAAACAGACTAATGAATACAAACATGTAGAGGATAACATAGAAAATCTAGGTAACGTTGTGTTTCCTGATGAGATTTTAGATACACTGCCAAAAGTGAAATCCATGCAAGAAAAGAAAAATGATAATTTGGGCATTAAATTTAAAACTTATGTGCAAAAGATACTGTTAAGAGAAGAAAAAGACATGCTACAGCCTCAAAGACAGTATTTGCAAATTACATATCTGATAAAGCACTTTTATTAAAAATATATAAGGAATTCTTGAAACTCAATCATAAGGAAACAAGTTAAAAATGGGAAAAATATATGAAAGACACCTCATGAAAGAAGGTATACAGATGGCAAATAAACACATGAAAATATATAAAACATCATATGTTATTAGGTAATTGCAAATTATAAGAACAATAAGGTGCCATGATATGCTTATTAGAATGTCTATAATCCAAAAATTCTCTAATACGCACCGCTGTTGAGGAAGTAGAACAACCAGAACTTCATTCATTGCTAGTGGGAATACAAAATGTAAATGTGACTTTGGAAGACAGTTTGGCAGTTTCTTACAAAGCTAAACATAGTCTTATCATATGATCCAGCAATCACACTCCTAAGTATATACCCAACTGAGTTGAAAACTTATGTCCACACAAAACCCTTCACAGGAATGTTTATAGCAGCTTTATACATAATTGCAAAAAACTGAAAGCAACCAAGATGTTTTTCAACAGACGAAAAGATAAGTAAACTATGGTACGTCTCTAAAATGAAATATTATTTGGTGATCAAGGGAATTGAGCTGTGAAGCCAAGGAAAGACATAAATAAACTTACATGTATTTTTCTGAGTAAGCCTGAAAAGGCTCCCATACTAAATTACATTTTCTTTTTAAATTAGTTTTTTTTTTCATTCCCACTTTAAACTTTTCATTCCCACTTTAAATTTTCCATTCCCACTTTAGGCTCAGGGATACATGTGCAGATTTGTTACATAGGTAAATTGTGTGTTGTGAAGAGTTGGTGTACAGATTATTTTGTCACCTGGGTAATGAGCATAGTAGCCAATAAGTAGTTTTTCAATCCTCACCTCCTCCCATCTGACATTTTCGAAAAGGCAAAACTAGAGAGATAGTAAAATAATCAGTGGTTTCCAGAGGTTTTGGAGGGAGAGGGGAAGTGGTGAGTAGGTGAGATTTTTAGGGTGTCAAAACTATTCTACATAAAACTGTAATTGTGGATGAATGAAATAACATTGTACCAATATTGGTTCATTAATTATAAGAGATGTAGGACACTAATGTAAGATGTGTGCTGGCAAAATGCGGAAGGAGAAGGGTATATACAAATTCTGAACTATTTGCTTAATTTCTCTGCAAAGGTAATATTGTCCTAAAAAATAAAGGGTATTAATTCTTAAAAGGTGATGTTTATACCAAACTGAACATAATTAGAAAATAACATAACCTGTGTGAAAAATGTAAGTTGTTTGTGTATCACAGTGGTTCTCCACCAAGGGTTATTTTGCTCCCCGGGAAAAATTTGCAATGTCTGCAAATGCTTTTGATTGTCATGACTAGGGCACAGGCAGTACCAGTGACATAAAGTGAGTAAAGGCCAGGGATTCTGTTAACCATCCTATAATACACAGGAAAGCGCCTCAAAATAATTGGCCCAAAATATCAATATAGCAGAAATTTGAGAAAACTTGGGCTAATGTGTTTTGTGGGCCAAAGAGTGGAAGGCAAGACTTAAACCATAGATTATTTTGACAACTGCACTAGGGAATTTGAAACTTACCCTAAAAACTGTGGATGTCTTTCAAAGGAATTTTAGCAAGATACAATGTGATTAAATTTACATTTTATAACAGTCATTTCAGTAGCAGTATAGAAAAGCTTTTCTTAACCTCAGTATCTTCCCAATCCACTGTGTTCTGATTTGGAGGTATGTTGCAAACTATTTGTTACCTATCATTCAATCAGAACTTTAAAAATCTTTACCGAGACCCTACAATAAGTGCATTTTTCAGAAGAGATGCTAAAATGATGACTTCGACAAAGAGTGTCTTTCCTTAATGTTATGCAACATGCTGTTTAGTAGAGGTAGAATTATGTTCATAAATATTGATGTAGAAAAAAATGGAAAGAAAAGCAAGATGGAAGAGCAATTACAAACTGTTTCCATGACCGAAGCAGATAATTAAAAAGGCTAAACCAAAGCAATGACATTTACAAGGGGAAGGAAGAGTAGGTGATTAATTTAATAGATTCCAGGGATGGGGTGCCATGTACCTCTATACTCCCACTGTCTCTAGTATAACATGAAGACTATGTATGTATATATGTCTACATATATATGTGTATCCATCGTGTGTGTGTGTGTGTGTGTGTGTGTGTGTGTGTGTGTATCATCAGACTTATTAGGGGAGTAGTATGGCTCTTCATAAAAATAAATATTGTCATACTACATTGCTTTAGCTAGTGCCGTCACTCAAAGAAGGTGGGTATGGAGATAGAGAGAGAAAGACAGAGAAGTTGGAGAATTCTTCACAGAAATGATTTAGAATACCAGCAGGGTTTAGAAGACAGGAGGCAGAAGCATATATACTTGCTTCGTTTCAGCATGGTGTAGCCAAGAACATCCTAAGTTGTTAGCTAGGATAGTATTGTTACCTGAATTTTTATCCTCTCTCTGCTACTAAATAGTTGTGTGATTTTAAAACTCTTATTAAATTGACCAATAATAATTGAGTATATTTATGAGACACAATGTTATGTTTTGAGCTATGTGTAAATTGAAGATAGATTGAGTCAAGCTAAACACCATACCCATCACTTCACCAACTCATCATATTTTGTGATGAGAACATTGAAAAATCTATTATTTTAGCAATTTTGAAATAGACAACATATTATTATTGTGATCACTATGCAGTCAATAGAGCACTAAAATATATTCCTTCAGTCTAACTGAAACTTTGTATTATTTGATTAATATCTCCCCTTTCTCCATCCCTCCTTTTCCACCACAGCCTCTGGTAACCATTCTTGTAGAATTGCTGGGTATCCAATTATAAACAGGTATTTTCGGTACACAGTTTGAAGCTTTTATTCCACTCTCATGTGGGTTCTGATATTGCTGTTGAGTCAGCTGTCAGTCAAATTATGATTTTTTAGAAGGCAATTTATATATTTTTTTGTATTTTCTAATTTCACTATAATATTTATTTCTGCTTTTAGTTTATGGACTTCCTGAATCTTTCCAAAGTTATAAAAAAGTTCTCAGGTGCTGTATCTTCAGTTATTCCCCTATTGTACTTTTGTTCTTTTTCTCCTTTTGGAGCTCCAAACAGATATCTATGAGACCCTTTCTATTTATTTTTATGAGATTGTCTTGTGTTGATTCCACATATAAATGAGATTATATGCTTTTGTGATTTTTAAACAAGTCACTTTTCCACTCAAAGCTCTGTTTCCTTATTTGTAGAATACGCAAATTAGAAGACAAATTATCTAAAATTATTTGAAATTCATAATATCAAATATATTCTCCTTTTCCTTTTCTGTATTGTAGTTCAACCATCAGTATTTCCTCCTTGAAACATTGTATTCATCCCTTTTGATATCTGGCATTCATTCTTGCATTTCTCCAATCCATTCTCCATGGAGCAACCTTCAAAATCTTTTTAAACTCCTCTATATAAAAGCTTTGTCCTGGCCAGGCACAGTGGCTCATGCCTGTGATCTCAGCACTTTTGGTGGCCGAGGCAGGCGAATCACCTGAGGTCAGGAGTTCGAGACCAGCCTGGACAACATGAGGAAACCCTGTCTCTACTAAAAATACAAAAATTAGCTGGGTGTGGCAGTACATGCCTGTAATCCCAGCTTCTTGGGAGGCTGAGGCAGGAGAATCTCTTGAACCCGGGAGGCGGAGGCTGCAGTGAGCTGAGATCGTGCCACTGCACTCCAACCTGGGCAACACAGTAAGACTCCATCTAAAAAAAAAAAAAAAAAAAAAAAAAAAAAAGGCTTTGTCCTATTCTCACAATAAAGTTTCTGAATATGACCTGAAGGCAGAAGGCAGGTCTGTCTTGGTTACTAAGTACTTGTAACTGAGCTCTAAGGACACTGTCCTCATTCCAACTGTTTAGTTTTTTGGTTTTGTGGATTTCTATTTTTGTTATAGAATTGTATTTATTTTTCCATAGTTCTTAAAAATATTTTTGCTGGGTATGCAGTTCTAAACAGGTATTTTCTCTAGGCAGTTCAAAGCTTTTATTCCACTGTCCTACGGGTTCTAATATTGCTATTGATTCAGCTGTCGGTTAAATTGTGATTTCCTAGAAGGCAAATTCTATTTTCTTTGGTATTTTCTAATTTCACTATGAAATTTATTTCTCTTTTCAGTTTATGGAGTTCCTGAATCTTTCCAAAGTTATAAAAAGTTCTCAGGTGTTATATCTTCAGAGATTTCCCCTGTGGTACTTTTGTTCTTCTCTCCTTTTGGAGTTTTAATCAGGTATCCATTAGACTCTTTCTCATTCTACAATCCTGAAACTCTTTCATATTTTTCCTCTCCGAGTTGCATCCTTGATGACTTGGTCAGATCTATCTTATAGTTCACTAGTGCCCTCTTCAGCTAGATTTAATCTAATAAAAATTCATCCATCAAAGGTTTCCAGTTTTTTTATTTCTAGATTGTTTTGTTTCAATAGTAATCATTGAATTTTGTGTAATTTGCCACAGCATGATATTTTTAAAATTAAACTTTCTATTATGATTATTGTAGACTCCCACACAGTTATAAGATATAATACAGAAACACCACAGTACCCTTTACCCAGTTCCTCTCATGGGAAACTTTACAATTTTAGTACATTTATATAGACTTACAGTGATTCCTCAGGTTGCCTTTCGATAATCACATCAACGTCCTTGCTGCACAACTTCTCTCCTCACCCTGTCCCCAACCTGGCAACCACAAATGTTTTCTCTATTTCTCAAATGTTGTCTTTTTAAATTTGTTATATAAATAGAATCATACAATAGGTAACTTATGATTGGCTTTTTTCACTCACCATAATTCTCTGTAGATTCACTCAAGTTTTTGTATGTATTAATAATGTTTTCATTTTGATTGCCCAGTAGTATCTGATGATATGGTTGCCCCAAAGTCTGCTCAACTATTCGTCCACTGAAGGATACCTAAGTTTTTTCCAGTTTTTGCCTATTACAAAGAAAGCTATTGTGACCATCATTGAAAAAGTTTTTGTGTGAACATATGGTTTACTTCTCTGGGATTAATGATGAAGAGTAAAATCATTGAGTCACATGGTAATTGTCATCAGTATATCTTCTTTGATGAATATCTATTCATGTATTTTGCGCATATTTTTAGGCAGATTGCCTGATTTTTACTGCTGACTTTGGAGATTTTTAAAATGTATTCCAGATGCAAGGCTTTGCTTGAATTTTTATAGGAAAGGGATTAAACTTATAGGTCAATTTATGGAGTATTGATAGATTTTATTATGTTGAGTTGTCTAATTCATGAATATGGTATGTCTTATTGAGGTCTTCTTTGATTTATTGCATCAAAAATTTTTAAGTTTCAGCATATATATTCTATACATGTTTGGTGAGATTTGTATCTGAATATTTCATCTTCTTTAGAGCAATTGTAAATCGTATTGTGTTTTTAATTTCAGTTGTCATATGTTCATAATTAGTATATACAAATGCAAGTTATTTTATATTTTGATCTTACATCCTATAATCTTGCAAAATTCACTTATTGTTCCAAGGTATTGTTTGGTTTAGTTTTTTAGTTTCTATGTGATTTTCTATGTGGACCTTCATGTCATTTGCAAATAGGAGTAATTGGGTTCCCCCCCACTTCCAATATGCATGTCTTTATTTCTTTTCTTTGGTTTATCAGTGGGTAGAAAAGTTCTGATATTGTGTTGAATAAGAGTAGAGAGAATAGAAATCCTTGCCTGATCTTGAACATTCAGTTATTCACCGTTGAGTATGAAGTTAACTATAGGTTTCTGTAGATTTTCTTTACCAAATTGAAAGAAAATTCCTATAATCCTAGTTTGCAGGGAGTTTTTATCATGAATACATTTTTTTCAAACACTTTTTTTGCATCTATTAATATAATCATGATTTTTCTTTAAACTGTTTCTGTGATGGATTACATTTCATACATTTTTTCACTTGTTTTAAGAGACCTTATCACTGCTTTTTGAAGCAAATTATTATGGCTGCTTTGAAATTCTTGTCAGACAACCACACCATTTGATTCATTTTCATATTGGCATCTGTTGACTTTCTTTTCTCATTTAATTTGTGATTTCTCTTGTTCTTGATATATAATGAGTCGTTTTTGATTGAATATTCGAATGTTTCATTTTTCAAGTCCTGCAGTTCCTAGACAGCTCGCCTACTTTTTTTTCCACCTTTCGGAATCTCCCTATTTTTTTCTCATTGTTTTGCATTATGTTTAGTGTTTTTGTTTTTTTTTTTTTTTTAGCGGTAAGTGGAAGGATCTGTGAAGAATAAGCTTCTCTATCGTCATGGAACCAGAAGTCCCATATTTCAAGATTTTTTTTTATGTTTTTGGTTTGTTTTTACACATTTAATTGGTCAATTTTTATGTCTTGTGCTGCTGTCTCATATTCTCAACAATTATTTTTATTTCTTTAAATATATTTAACATAAGTATTTTATATTTTATTTCTGATATACCCAATATGTAATATCTCTGAAAGTGAATCTGGTATTAATTATTTCTTCTGGCTCTTGTTGGTAGTGCCTGCTTTCTTTTTTTGTGTTTTGTAAGTTTCAGCAATCTGCTCATTTTCCTTTAAAATTTACCATGGAAATCCTTTGATGCTTTGCTGAATGTGGTTCCCTACAGAAGATTTGTATTTGCTTCCATCCAGTTGGAAGAGTTCTGGTGACCCTTTCATTTGAATATAATTCTGAGCTTTCAGTTTTGAAATACCAGGTTAGTGAAAATTTGGGCTGCACACTCTTGAAGGAGCATGTTTATTATTACAGATTCACTGGAATGATGATGATGATTATTATTTGTCTACACCAAGCATCAACTTTCAAGATAGGCCATGTTTCTCGGAGTTTCTTGTTGGAATGGTTGGCTGGTAGATATTTTTACTTATCTATATGAATGATGATTTAGAATTTGTGGGTTTTGATTTTATTAAGGGATAAGGAGGACAGTATTTCATTAGAATGGTCTCCTTAACTATGACTTCCTTCTTTTCCTTAGTTTGAGCTTCCTCCCTTTCCTTAGTTTGAACCACTAAGAATTAATTTTATTTCCAGTTCATTGATTTAAGTTTGAAACACTTTAGTTAACTTTTTTTGTTTGTTTGCTTTCTGAAAGTGGGTATGGCAAAACATCTGTTCTACCACACATTATCCTTATCTTTTAAAAAATATCCATCCTGATCTATGAGGATGCTAGGTAGGTTTTGTTTTGCTTTGCTTTATATCAGCTCTCTAATGGAAACATTTTAAAACTATAAAAAAATCAAAGCAAACTCCTACACAAATCTGGCAGTAGTAAACACAGAAGTCATGGTCAAAAAATATTAAAATAAGGGTTGAATTATATATACTTTTAAAGAGGTGTATTGTTTTCTGCTTTTTATGAAGAAAAATACACCTTTTTCAATTACCATTTCCTCATTTTCTCCTTAAGCTACAATATCTGTGTTCATAGAAAAATATCAGAGAATGAAAAACAAACTCAGGATCATCAAATGAATATTTCAAAACATGATAACAAGTTGTACATAAAGTAGCAGCTGACTTACATTTTGCATCTTCTTTTTTCCTAAATATTTATATGTAAAATCTGCTCTAAAATTTCTGATTTTGAGATCTCAGTTAAGATTCAATTTACAAGAATTACATTATTGGCTAGTATCTTGGAGGCAATTTATAGTAAACTCTGAGCAAGTCTATAAAAAGGCAAGATAGTTACTACAAATGTACCCTTCATAGTGCTACATCTAGATGATATGACAAGTGTAACTAATGAAATAGTCTGTGAATTTGAAAAATCTAATTAAATATAAGTCTTTTCAACTTGAAAACAAAATACATTTAAAATTATATTTATGAGTTAAGATAAATATGCTAAAATATAGATTATTTCAACAGACATTTAATGAGCAGATGTGAACATACAGCCCTGAACTTGTAGAGCTTGCATCCTAGTGCATGAGTTTATAGAAATCTATTTAGTTGTAATCATGGAGACACAAGGAATTTTCAAATATTCACAAAACTTTAACCATCTAAATACCTAGTTATCCTACTGATACATTGATTTTACTAAAATTTTCTCAGAATTTCACTTGAGTTAGTTTCTCAAAATAATGAACAAATATATATCTTGTTTCCTCTGTTCACTCAAAAATAATCTCTGATCACACATATTTTTATGTTATAGAATTTCTCTGTTCTTTCACAAATTTCTCTGTTCTTTCACTAATTTCTCTGTTCTTTCACTAATTTTTCTCTAATTAGTGATACACACATGCTATATTAACTTCTCCAGTGCCTCATCCTACTGTTATCTGCAATCTGTGTTCAATTTGTCAGAGAAACTGCTTTTAAGAATGTCATCAGTGACCTGTTGTCAAAACAGAATCACACTGTTTCTTTTTGTGTGTATGTTCATTTTTTATTTATTTTATTTTAATATTTTTATTTGCATAGATTTATGGGGGACAAGTGCAATACTTTTTTACATGTGTAGATTGCATGGGGGTGAAGTTAGGGCTTTTAGGATATACATCATCAGAATAATGTATATTGTACCAATTAAGTAATTTCTCATCATCCATCCCCCTCCTACTCCCTCATCCATCTGAGTCTCCATTGCCTATTATTCCACACTCGACATCCATGTGTACATATTATCAAGCTCTAACTTACAAATGAGAACATGCAATATTTATCTTTCTGAGTCTGACTTAAGATAATGGCTTTTTCCTGCAAAATACATAATTCCATTCTTTTTTATGGCTGAAAAGTACTGCATTGTGTACACACACACACACACACACACACACACACACACATCACATTTTCTTTATACAGTCTAGTACTATATTGTGTATATACATCAGATTTCTTTATACAGTCATCCATTGATAAACACTTAGGTTGATTCCATAGCTTTGCTCTTGTGAATAATGCTGTCATAAACATATGAGTGCAGATATCATTTTGGTATAATGATATTATTTCCTTTGGGTAGATAACCAGTAGTGGGATTATTGAATAAATTGGGAGTTCAATTTTTAGTTAATTGAGAAATCTCCACACTCTTTTCATAGAGGTTGTACTAAAGTACTTTCCCATCAACAGTGTATAAATGTTCCATTATCTCCGCATCCTCACCAACATCTGTTATTTTTTGATGTGTTAATAGTAGCCATTCTGATCGGAGTAAGGTTGTGGTTTTCATTTGTATTTCTCTGATGGTTAGTGATGTTGAGCATTTTTTCATATACCTGTTGGCCATTTGTATGTCTTCTTTTGGAAAATGTCTATTCATCTTATTTGCCTACTTTTTAATAAGATTATTTGTTTCGTTGTTGTTGAGTTATTTGAGTTCTTTGTATATTCTGGATATTAGACCCTTGTAGAATGCAGTTAGCACATATTTTCCTCCATTCTGCAGGCTGTCTGTTCACTCTGTTGATTATTTCCTTTGCTGTGTAGAAGCTGTTTAATTTACTTAAGTCCCATTTATCTATTTTTGTTGTTGTTGCCTATAATTTTGAGGTCTTAGTTATGAATTATTTGCCTAGACTAATGTCCAGAAAATTTTTCCCTAAGTTTTTTTCTAGTATTATTGTAGTTTATGGTCTTACATTTAAGTCTTTAATCCATTTTGAGTTGATTTTTGTATATGTTGAGAGATAGGGGTTCAGTTTCATGCTTTTGCTTACAGCAATCCAAATTTTCCAGCATTGTTTATTGAAAACTGTGTCCTTTCCCCAATATATGTTTTTGTCAGCTTCATCAAAGATCACTTGGCTGAGAATATGTGGCTTTATTTCTGGGTTCTCTATTCTGTTCCATTGATCTGTGTGTCTATTTTTTACACCAGTACCATGCTGTTTTTGTTACTATAGCCTTAGAGCATAATTTGAGGTCAGGTTATGTGATTCCTCCAGCTTTGTTCTTTTTGCTCAGGATTGATTTGGTCTTTTGGGCCTTTTTGGTTCCATATGAATTTTAGGATTTTTTTTCTAATTCTATGAAAAATGAAATTTGCATTTTGATAGGGATTGCATTAAATCTGTACATTGCTTTAGACAGAGTGGTCATTTGAATGACAGTATTTCTTCCAATTCATAAGCATGGGATGTTTTCCTATTCGGTTGTGTAATCCATAATTCTTTTAATCAGTGTTTTATAGTTTTTCTTGTACAGACCTTTTGTTCCTTGTTTGAATATATTCCTAAGTATTTAGTCTTTTATAGCTATTGTAAATGGGATTGCCTTTTTGAATTTGTTTTCAGCTAGGTCTTTATTATATAAAAATGCTACTGACTTTTGTAAGTTGATTTTTATTTTGAAAGTTTGCTGAATTCATTTATCAACATAAAAGTTATTTGATGGAGTGTTTAGGTTTTTGTAGATATAATGTTATGTCATTAGTAAACAGGGATAGTTTCTCTGCCTCTTTTCCAGTTTGTATGCCTTGTATCTCTTTCTCTTGCCTAATTGCTCTGCCTAGGACTTCCAGTAGTATGTTAAATAGGAGTGGTGAGAATGGGCATCCTTGTTTTGTTCCAGTTCTTAGAGGGAATGATTTCAACTTTTCCCTGTTCAGTATGATGTTGGTTGTGGGTTTGTTGTACATGATGTTCAGTATTTTGAGGGATGTTTCTTCTATGTCTGGTTTGTTGAGTATTTTTATCATGAAGGTATGTTGAATTTTATGGAATGCTTTTTCTTTGTCTATTGAGACGATCATATGATTCTGTCCTTAATTCTGTTTATGTGTTGTATCACATTTATTAATTTGTATATATGTTAAACCATCTTGTATCACTGGTATTAAACCTACTTGGTTATAGTGTATTAACGTTTTAATGTGCTGTTAGATTCAGTTTGCCAGTATTTTTTTTTTTTTTTTTTTGAGATGGAGTCTCATCCTGTCGCCCAGGCTAGAGTGCAATGGTGCTATCTCAGCTCATTGCAACCTCCACCTCCTGAGTTCAGGCGATTCTCCTGCCTCAGCCTCCTGAGTATCTGGGATTACAGGCACGCGCCTCCACACCCAGCTAATTTTTGTATTTTTAGTACAGACGGAGTTTCACCATGTTGGCCAGGCTGGTCTCAAACTCCTGACCTCGTGATCCACCCACCTTGGCCTCCCAAAGTGCTGGGATTACAGGCGTGAGCCACCGTGCCCAGCAGTTTGCTAGTATTTTTAAAGCATATTTGTAGCTATGTTGATCTGAAATATTGGTTTGTAGGGTTTTATTTTTTGTTGTGTCCTTGTCTGGTTTTGGTATCTAGATAGGGGGAGTGGGGCAGTCCTCAGACAAAATGCTTGGGTGTGAAGTGACCATTGCTGTGCTGAGGTCTTGGCATGCAGAGGGTGGAACAGTCACCATAGCCACAGCTTTGGCTGGAAGGAGTGGAACTTGCGTTCCTCTTATGACCTAGTCCCAGCATGGATTCCTCTCAGGCCACAGCTGTGGCAGACAATCTGCCAGCCAGTCACTTCCAGCAGTTTGCACCTCTTCTGCCACTAAGTCCTGGATTATAAAATACACCACCTGGCTCCAGACTAAGCCTCAGTAGCAACTCTTCTCCTGTTCAGGTCCCAGGGAGCAGGGTGGGTGGGGGGTGGAGATACCTGGTTTCATTGCCAGTTTCTGGAGCCCACTCCACACTCACTTCTCAGAACTGGCATCCCCTGCTCAAGCCCTGGTTTTGCAAGTACTACCTGAGTTTCTCCAACAGCTGCAATCAATGCTGCTGGTTCCCAGGACCATGGATAGACTGCTAAGAGTTAGGATTGAAAATGACACTCCAGAACAGCAGCCTAGATTGGAGAAGTTTCTTCTCACAGTCTCCCAGCTGCTACCCAAGTTAGGCATATAGCTTGGGAAGGTCAAGGTACTCTCCCATGTTCTGGACTGTACAAATCCCATGTGGGAAGATGGGCTGCAGAAAGGCACTCACTCTCTGTCTCCTGTGGTGGGGATTTACTCCTGATTCCCAGCCAGTCCCAGACACTCAGGCTACCTATTTTCCTTCTTCATCCCAGATTTCAAATCTTCCCTTTGCTTTTCTGTTGAACTCCCATGTTTGCTCTTTGATAATGTATTGAAAGTGTGGTTGACCACACACTGTTTTGGTTCTTTTAAGTAGATGAAGCATGATGGAAATGCTTCCACTCAGCCATCTTGGAAAAAATAAAGACTGTTTATCTTTACCTAAACTACTAATAGTTCTTCCTAATGAACATCATTAGCCAGATTATTGTATATTCTGTTAATACTGCAAACCACAAAATTACACTTTTAAAAGTACATCACTTTATGCCACCCCTATGGGCAAAATATCTCAATGCTTTCCACATCAGGTAAGGCACATTCAAAACATAGACATCATGCTAGGAATTTAAAACATAAGTCACTTAATGTAAATAATTGGTTCCTCAGGTATTAAAAATGCAAAACAATATAGGATCTAAAAGAAGCAGCTATAGCACCTAAGGCTTGAGAACCAAAGTATCATAAGGGTTGCCAGAAACTAGGAGTTTATCAAAGCTAATCTGTTGACCACCAAAGGGCTTCCAGGCAACTGGCGTTGGTACCTAGTGGGAGGCTGGGGGGAAAAAAGAGGCAGTGAGTGATAGGAACTTTATGGGTGGTCTTGGGCCACCTTGGAAAGTGCTATTTGGTCAGTCCAGTAATACCAAATGGCACTGGAGCTGCTACTATCTGCTGAAGCTGAAATAACTTGGGGGCAAAAATAGTCTCCTATCTGCTCCTCTGTCCTTTCAATCTCGCACTATTACCTCTTGGATGGTAAGGAAATCTTAGAGATGGGTTTGCAAACTCCCACCTTTGTTGTCACAGAGCATATTATAAAAATGATGAACCTGGCATTGAGAGGCACTAACCACCAGAATTTCCCTCCCTTACAATAAATCTTGGTTTCCCTGTTAATCTACTACTAAAGCATCACTAATTATTTTCTATTCGATTATTTTCTATCAACAGAATATATTTAAACTTCTCCATAATGCTTATTATATCACAACCATTTTGTATCACTGGAGGACGTGTCCTATTCCTTCTCTGTAACTGCAGATTGGATCTATCAATCCTTCAGTTCTTCTCTTAAATCTGATGGACCTATAAAAATTCTCCCTTTGCCCCCAGTTAAATTCTTACTCTTAGCATAGTGATTTGCATATCATGTATGTGTACTCTATGTATTGAATGAATAGAATGCATTTTTCATTGACATTTGTATCTCTCTTCTGCCTCTTTCTTCAAACAATTATTGTTGTGCTAATTGCATCACTCCAAAAGTTCCTTCAGGATAGAAATTATGTCTTACTCCTCTCTGCAGTCCTCAGAATTTAAATGTTTATTAACCTATGCAATTTCCAAAACTAATGTATACAAAGATAAAAAAGCAACTAAGGTCTTATTAATACATGAATTTAAATTTTAGGAACCTGAAAAGTTTAACAAGCTTCTACATAATACAAATTTCCTAGTTTGTCTCTTTTATGTTTTGCTGCTCTTCAATTATGATTATATTTAAGATATTAAAAATATCTAATTTTCAACAGCCATAGAAGTTCCTCTGTTTGGTTGATATCTGAAAATTACAAAAAATTGCTTTATTATTTTTTATCAATTATAGCACATAAGCCAAGAACTATGAAAGCTTGTGTTCCTGACTATATGATATCCCAATGTGTTCCTCTCTGAAATCCACCCATTGAGTCTGTAGAAAAACGACAATCTGTCAGTAAAAATTTTTTGCCATAGCATAGCAAAATACTATGGGCCTGAATACCCTTTTGTTGTTTTATTTCTGCAGAAGATAAATTTCCTCAGGAAAAACTGAGCATTTGAATGACTTGTCAGCTCTGGATTCAATAAACAAGATTTCAGTGCTTCAACCTCATGAATAATTTCACCTTCCATTTATTTGATCAGCAGAGAAATAATTTGAATTATGTTTCCCTCTTGACTTCACTAATATCCAAAATTACTTATGTAATAAATTGCTCACAGGAGAGAAATATCTCTTTTTAAAAATTTTCAACAGAAACATTATGTATTTGTGTGTTGATGTTCTAAATAAGTGTTTGTAATATGAATTAAAAGTGTGATATAGAGAAAAGCAAGCAATTATGTGAAAATATGCTAGATTATCAATTCTGTGACTGCCAGAGTACTTGACATACTATAATCTCATTGAATTAAAAATTGGTTTTCATTTATTTATTTTTAATCAATTTAAGGTTAAGCTATTACTTTCTGAATGTGCAAAGTAGACGTCAAACTAGAGACGAGACAAGCAATAAGAAATCATCAGATTCTAATTTTAACAAGTAAAAGTGATCTTTATACATACATTCTACCAATCTTCGTTTTGTTTATAACTCTAAAATAATATTCTACCTGACATAATAAAATTTATCATGTAAAATTAAAATGCAAAGAAGGGTATATTTCAGAATTAATACTGAAGCAGGTGAGAAACAAGTGAAATGATTATAATAAAGAATGTCTACTTCAATCAATCCCCTAACTTGATTTAAAACTCCATGTGGTTATTGATCTGTCCTTTGACAGCTGTCCAAGTTTTTTAATTTAAAGTATTTTTATCAGTGACTGAAACCAATGAAAGTAAATCCACATAACTGAATTTCTTTGCAGTCATAATTCTACCTACAGCATAATGTTACATTTAGAGGCTCCTGGTTCCGAAAGCACATTACGTACTAACACTGAGAGAAGCCTTAGAGCTAATTTGAGTATTATTGTACAGGAAAGCATTCAAGTGCCTGCTTCTTTCTGAGAATATCAGCTGACAAATTGTGGTGCTGGGGCCTGTCTCTTTATGTGTGCTAATGAGACTGTAAATGGTTTTCCAATTTAAAGTGGCTTTGGCAGGCTTATCGATCTGTGAATTGTGGCTGTTTTTAAAGGGAATAACTAACAAAAAAGAGAGCATTTATTGTAAAAGAGGTAGGTGTGTCACACGGAGTTATTTATCAAGGAGAAAAACATTTCTTTTATAGCAACAGCAAGATGAACCCTTTGAGTTTTGATTGAATTACAAGAGTTTCACCAAGGCTTAATAACAGGCATCAATGATTAGAATGCCAACCAAAATGGTTTTTTTTAATTAAAATATCCCATCAGATGATTTTTGACAAAAAAAAGTTTATATAAAATAAATGAAACAATTACATGCATTTTCTACTGAATGCATGCAAATAAAACTTTTCATTAGTTATTTTCAGTCAGGTCATAGTAATCATAAATAGCAGCAGTAATTTTATAGAAAATGAGGAAATTAGTGAATGTAAAATAGTTACTATGTATATGATGACCTTTACAAGATCTTCAATGTATATACATGCAGAATATTACTTCTGTATGGTAAGACTTTACAGACGAATTATATTGTGGATACCCAAGAAGCGAGTAACTTTTCCTCCTCTTCTCCTCTCCTCTCTTTTCTCTCCCTTTCTCTCATTTCTCACTCTCTCTTTCTCTTCATTTCCTCCCAAAAATCTCATGGAACTAATATTTTGTAGAAAAGTGCTTCTCAAAACAGGTCACCCTAGATCTTTGTTGAAATGTAGATTCTAATTCTAAATGTTTAGGGATTTTACATTTCCAAAAACTTCTCTGGTGATGCCCACATTGGTTGTCGATCAACTACATTTTGAGTAGCAAGACTATAGAACTCAGTTTGGGAAATGCTAATCCAGGCAGCAAGTAATGAATGGGAGGCTAAACAGAGGATGTTGACTACGAGTCTCAGAAAGAAGAAACTAATATGCATGATTTTTCAGAGCCTTGAGTTTGAGCAATAAGGAGCCTCTGTAGGTTTTTAACATGGTTTATATAGGTAAACTGTAATGTATTTTCAGAGGAAAGTGAGGTCGCTAGATAGAGATTGGACTGTACAAACAAGAATGTAGAAAAGTGATAAAGAACTTGTCTTTGTAAAAATAGACTAAATTGGATCAAAATCATATGTGGAAGTATTACATTTGAATGAAGAGAAACTCCTATTTCAGGAGCAAAATGAAAAGGAGGCTAAAATTGAGCATGAGGTCATCACTTTTTGCAAACTAAATGGGAGGTACATAATTTCCTTGTACACTGTCCCCAGTTTTAGAGAGTAATTAAAGACAGGGCTTGGAACCTTCTGAAGGGTACAGTAGGAGGAACTCATAAAGTGGCAGACAAATACCTCTAAAGTACGCTTTCTATTTCTTTACCAATCCTTAAATGTCTCAAATGCCTTGCTTTGATTTGTCTATAGTGATTTTTCATATGTCTTCAAAAAGAAGCAGGAAAGGAAGGAAAAAAACTTAGGAATGGAGGTGGTCATAGCACAGGGTTGCAGGGAAACACAGGGCAGGCCTGTTTGCAGGCTCGGCATCCTCCACCCCCACCTTCTTTTGGCAGCAGACTTAGACTTTCCTTTGGTAAATGATTACTCTCCCATTCCCATGTCATCCTGCTGCGTTGTTTCTCAGGCTTCCAAGTTTCCAGGCCAATAAAACTTGCCTTTCTAGGAATGTGAACCTTGAGCAGTGTTACAAAAGGGCAGAGAATACTTAAATCATTGCAGTGGTGACACTTGGAGGGGACTAGGCTTTAATTTATATCAGGGTGGTCCCTGCCCCGTCTTTGTTTCTCACATGATGCAAATGATTAAATATCTCCTTGTAATGACTTTCTGCTTCAGGGTTATAAAACCAGCTATTGATCTGATTATGTCCATTCACTACACACACACACACACCCCCACACACACACATCTTTTGTTAAATTTATAATTTTGGTACATTTTTTACATTTTTATTGTCCATGTAATCCATGTCTTCATGGCTTTTACAATGTATATACTATCAACGTGTTAATCAATTAATCTATTACTAATAGGATTTAAATAAAAACAAGTTTTCATGTTTCTAAATATAGGTTGGTTTTTTTTAAGTGTGTTCAAATTCTGATTTAATATAAAGTTTATATGAAGACTCTCCTATAAAAAGACGCTCTCCTTTCAAAGAAAGGAGACAATCATGTATATCTATATTTACAAAAGTCCAGGTACATTGCATATTTTCAGCATAATATGGGCAAATCAGCTCCAACCACTGAACAATCACATTCACAGGTACATATTAATGGAGACTCCAAGTTTATTTTTTTAAATAACATTACTATATATAGTCTGTGTGTATATGTATAATTTGCAAAATAGGAAGATGATTAATACCAGCTTCAAAGCATCATTGCTAATATTAAAGGAAGTAATCTTAGCATCTGACACACAATGAGAAATATGTATGTGTTTCTTGACTTTTCTTTTCTCTACTGTTTTTGTGGTTTCTCCCTCTTCCCTGCTCTAATCTACAGCTGGCCCTTGAACAACAAAGGTTTAAACTTTGCAGGTCCACTCATATGCAATTTTCTTCTGCCTCTGCTACCCCTGAGACAGCAAAAACAACCATATACTTCCTCCTCTTCAGCCTACTCATTGTGAAGACAACAGGATGATGACCTTTATGATGATACACTTTCACTTAACGAATAGTAAATACACTTCCTCTTCTTTAATGATTTTCTTAATAACATTTTCTCTTCTCTAGCTTACTTTGTCATAAATGCAGTATATAATACAACAAAACATGTGTTAGTTGACTGTTTATTAAGGCTTCGGCCAACAGTTAAGGTTTTGGGGAGTCACAAGTTATATTTAAATTTTTTGTTGTGCTGCGGATGGGTCCCCCTAACCCATACACTGTTTAAGGGTCAATTGTATATGAATATGTGCATACAAATACACAAGTATTTAAGCAGGTACACATCTGTGTGTGTGCCCATATGCAAAGAGGAATCTAGAAAACTATGGCTATTCTGCATGTGGTCTCCTAGTCCTCAGAACACACAAAATATCAAGGTACTTTAAAAATGTGCATATGTTGCCTTCTGATGCTGAAATGGCTCCGAATATAATTTTAAAGGCGGTGTCTAAGAGATTAAACAGAATACAGAGCAAGTAAGAAGAGCTGGAGAGTAAACATGTTTAGGCGTTTGAGATGGACCGATAACAGATAAGCACACAATTAGGCACTGAGTTTCCTTCTTAACTAAAATAAATAAGGAAAACTTTCAGTTGTATTATTTTTCTTATCTGATAAAATGTATAAACAAATCTGTAGAGAGAAAGACGAACACATTTCTGGAATTCTCTGTAAGGCCATTTGTCTGGGACCACATTTTATCAAGAACCCAAAATCACTATTCAAAATCTAACATTTCTTGTATTATTATTCTTTTCTTTTTTTTTTTTTTTTTTTTAGTTTTCTCATTGCTTCTTATTTTAAAAGTAAAGGTGTATTCCAAAGGAAAAGTAGTTCACAGAAGACAGAATTGAAAACATATTGTGAGTTAAAAGTCAATGTATTAGGTTACTAGTGCTTTACTTGCTGAGAAATGTAATGTGTAACTGTTTGCTTATATTTCTTCCTTTCAAAAAAATTATTCTTAATTTCCAGTATAGTATCATAAAAATTAAAAGCATAGGTGTCAGCATTAAACAAATCCTGGCCCTACCATGTAATTAATACCTGTGTGACCTTGGTCATGTGATCTAACCTCTTTAATTCTCTATGAAATTTGGTTAATCACAGTGACCACCTAACACACTACTATGAGAATAAAAGGAGGCAAGGCATTTAAGTACCAGATTCACACACATTGCTGTCCTATAAAGACCATAAGACTTTTTCTGATTTATTTTTTTTCTGTTCTTAAACTGTTTTTTCTATTTCTCTTTATCTTTAATATCATGTTACCTGTGGTGCTTCTGCCTATATTATCCTAAATTAGGTTTTGCATTAGTACTTTGTACATAGTATGCACCCAATAAATATCTATTGACACACATAAAAATGAATTTCTTATTGTATATGTTTTATAAGTTCAAATTTTGATATATAGAATTTATCTCGTGCCCAGAGTCCAGTGTATGCCAAGCCTACAATAGATGTTCAGTAAATATTTGTTGAGTGCTGAAAAAAGTAGTGCTTATTGCATTATCAAATAGAAATACCCTTTCTCAGTGAAGTTTAACTAGAGAGTAGACAAAATCCCCTCTCCTGTTGTGACGGCTCCAACTCCATCACTTAGGTGACATCTTGACCTGGCATTCTAACTCTTGGAAATTGAGCACTCTGACAGGTAGAACAGAGGCTCAGAGAAGTTGAAAGCATGTTCTCTGCCATTTTTAGAAGTTTAAAACATACTTGAGTAAATAAAGCACAAAGTAAATGAAACTGCTATCATGAAAATATAATACTTTTTTTTTTTTTTTTTTTTTGAGACGCAGTCTCGTTCTGCCCAGGCTGGAGTGCAATGGCACTGCAAGTTGCGCCTCCCAGGTTCATGCCATTCTCATGCCTCAGACTCCTGAGTAACTGGGATTACAGGTACCCACCACCACGCCCAGCTAATATTTGTATTTTTAGTAGAGACAGGATTTCACTGTGTTAGCCAGGATGGTCTCGATCTCCTGACCTCGTGATCCACCCACCTTGGCCTCCCAAAGTGCTGGGATTACAGGTGTGAGCCACCATGCCCAGCCAATACATATTTATAAAATTGGAAAACTGTATTTAATTTGAATGTTTACTTCTTTTTTCTTATGGTTTTACTACTGAACAGGGATGTAAAAACACCACGTGGTGACTTGGCTTCTGCACCAGGCCAGAGTAAAATTTCCCTTTAGATTGAATTTTCTCTTATACACAGTCTCCACACTAAGCCCCAACCTGCTAAAAAATTATGGTCTTATTTGAATAAAAAATTCAAATGTGCTCATTTCAGTACTGTGTGCCTTACACACACTCAGCAAATATTTAATGAATGGCTTTATATGTATTACAAGTTGCCAAAGTCGCTCTGTTCTCACAAGAATACAAATAGGGCATGTGACAGTTTTTTAATCTCAAAGAGGGAATGTACTTTCAGGTAAGACCTTTGTAAGATGACAGATACCTCCAGGGTCTTCAAGCCTTTTTTTTTTATTTCTACAAGTTTTTATTGATAAAATTCAAAATGTAATAATTGAGTACAATTTTTTTGTAATACAATTCTGCTGAGAAGAACAGAATTCTTTTTTTCTGGGATAACATTTCACTTAATTGGGCTGAAAGTTAATGTGCCCCATCGTCAAAATTGACTGCAAAAATTTTCCTTTAATAACCATATCCAGCTTGAGGTCATACAAAAACAACTGGTGATCCAGTTTTGGCCCCCAGGCCATATGTAGTTTGCCAACCTTTGTTCTATTAGTTAAATAGATCAATAAGGCCAAATTGGAAAGAGTATATACTCAGATAATATAATAATTTACATGCATAATAATGTGTATATTAGCACATATGTGCATTTTTGTATCAAAACCAACTATAATTTGTTTTGTTTCCTCTTTATTCTTCCTTTATTTATTTTTTATTTTTTATGTTATTATTCTATAAAAACTATTAACATTGATAAACTTTATTTCAGTTTAGATATGTAGCTTTGGACAGTGAGATGAGATTCCAAGTATTTTATTTTATGAAGACACAGCATGATATTTACTGATTTTTAATAATTTATTAGACTGTCTCTCTCAAATAGCTTAGGTCTGAAATAAGACTTTGATAGGAGAGAACATAAATGTATTATTGAATTCTCAAAGTGTACAGATCATACATCTTGTTATGGTAAGGACCATCATTTAAATACTAGATGTGAGGAAGACAGAGTCATATTTTTTCATAAAAATATATGAGATGAATTACTTATTCTTGCTGAAAACAAAAGCAAACTAACTTCTGTAGGGCATGGATTGCAGGAATGACTATAAATAGAACTGATTTTGTCATTAAAAATGACCACTTTTCAAGTACTTGCAAAAAAATAAATTATTAAAACAGTAGTGCCGTATGTGATGAAAAAGGATCTTAATCTGAGGTTGTGTGGAGTCTGGTCTTACGAACTGACAGCCTTATCCACAAAAGTATTTGATATGTGATTTTTGGATAGAACTATATCATTTTGGGATCCAGCTAATTAAAATTAGCTGAATGAATTGAATAGGAAGAAGATATGTTTTTCAAATATTAATTTACATTAAGATTCTTATCCTGAGGTCCACAGACTTATAGCATAATTAAATGGGTTTCATACAAAGTCAGTGTTCATTCCAAAAATTATATGCATAATTTGTAAACATATACAGTTATTCGTGAAGATGGTTTACAGTTTACCTAAAATTCTTGAAATGTCACTCAAACAATTAAAGAGGGTGATTTAAATATTAGTGAATGGTACTAAATGTAAAAACCAATTGATTTACTCATTTTGAGAAACCGGGTAGCAAAAGGAGTCAATTCCTAATCATACAATAAGATTACATAAAATTTTTTAATGGTACTAGATTTCAGGTTTGAATATAATGGAAAGAGACTGAAAGATTATGCTAAACGATTTAGATACAGGTGAATAAAACAGATGATTAGAAGCAAAATAGGCATAATAAGGTATAATTTCAAAAAAAATTAAATCATTACTTTTCAACTCAACCTTTAGTAACAGTTAATTTTAGAATTCAGTAAGTAATCATCTATTGGGACCCTCATTCATTTTTGCTTATTGGTTCATAAACCTATCTTTGCAACTGAATGAAAGATAAAATTAAATTAACTTATATTTGTTATATTAAAAATAAAATGGAATGAATATTAAAAATCTATTACTTCTGAATTCTTTACCACATTTCACTATTATTAAGTCAATTAACTCCTTACCTGGCCCCCACAACTCGTTATTTTCCTTTAAGGTTTCATCTGTTTTCTCTAGCAATGGATCACTCTTTTTTTTTTTTGCATTTTTTTTCTTTTATTATTATTATTATTATTATTATTATTATTATTATTATACTTTAGGTTTTATGGTACATGTGCGCAATGTGCAGGTAAGTTACATATGTATACATGTGCCATGCTGGTGCGCTGCACCCACCAACTCGTCATCTAGCATTAGGTATATCTCCCAATGCTATCCCTCCCCCCTCCCCCCACCCCACAACAGTCCCCAGAGTGTGATGTTCCCCTTCCTGTGTCCATGTGTTCTCATTGTTCAATTCCCACACTCTTAACTCACTACCCTACGAGGCTATTTCTAACCCTCTTGAAAAGTGTGTTCATTACAGGCCAATTTATTAACACAGTGGAGTTTTCTGCAAGCTGATAAATGAATTAAAGCTCATCATTGATCCCATTGTTACAATAATATTTCATTCTATTACCTAATAAATTAATAAGTGTTGTTTTGCTTATCCCAATGCCTTACATACAGAATTACACTTAGCTGTCAGAATTCTACATGCTAGTGGCAAAAATGTTCTGCAGCTGGAAGAACTGAGAACTGCAGAGACTAACCAGCTCACTTTTGATCATAAAATTAGTAAATGGTAGATCCAGGAATACGAATTTATTTTGTATCATTTAACACCAATAGCAAGTAATAGAATTGTCAGTATTGAAATTACCTAATGAAATAGGAATTTGTGATATTTGTGAAGAGAACAGAAGGCGGTAACAGCTGATGACAAAGGATTTTGAAATCTAGAGTAACTAAACATTGTTCTTTTGGAATTATTTTTGAAAATGAGAAGTTCATAATCACATTTGCCTTTAGAATAAAAAATTTTAAAATAGTTTGTCTATGAACTGTCTTGAGAATTAAATCACATAATTTCTCTTCTGTAATACGTAAATCACTATTACTTATTACTTTTTCTGGAAATTTCATCCCAGTGACTCCTAATGGATGGTGATTTCTCCCCTCCTTGACCAGGTTATTTGGCACTTCTGGAGACAATTTTGATCATGACTGTTTGTGTGAGGAAGTTGCTACTCATAGGGACATCTCATAGGTAGAGGCCAGAGATCTGCTAACTAGCCTACAATGTACAGGACAGACCCCCACAATCAATAGATATGCTATCAAAAATGTCAATAATGCTAAGATTGATGGAAAAAAAACTGAATTAAATCTGCATTTTATTTGGTGTGTATATACCATAAGTATATCATAAGGTAATATTAGAAGCATAAATCTTAGAATCAGAATAATTTTGTCAGGTGATAATCATACCATAATCGTGTGATTATCACCTGAAAATAATCTAGTAGAAAAATAACAAGCGTTGAAGTATATATGTAACAGAATGACATATACATGTGTTTATAACAGCATATTCATAGTAACATAAAAGTGGGAATAACCTAAATATTCACATCAGAAGAATGGAAAAATAAATTGCGGTATAATTCACATAATGGATACTACACAACAAAAATGTAACCAGCTACAACTACAAGCAATGACAGGGATAAGTCTTCACAGGCATAATGCTGAGAAAGAGATAATAATGTATATATTATATAATTGTGTTTACATGAAATGTAAAAGCAGGCAAAATTCATCTATAGAGTTAGAAGGTGGGGGTGTGCTTGTCTTTCGGGAGGCGGTAGTAACAAGAAGGAAGTAGGCATATTTGTCCTGTTCTAGTTCGTGAACGTGGTTCTGGTTACATGGGTGTGTTTCATTTGTAAAAATGTATTGTTCTGTACACTTATAATTTGCCCACTTTATTTTATGTTATCAATTAAACATGTACTTACAATATTAAAAACTGATCCAGTTACAAATAAACATACACAATCAGATCTTTTATAAATATCCATTATTTTTAGCAACTGTAGTAATTGTTCTCCTATACACATTCACACCCAGGCACACACACAAGTACAAGACCGTACACATCAGAAGCAACTAAATCAGAACACATGCCACTAAACAGAGGCAACTAACAGATGTTATTACAAATATTCTATTAATAGAAATACAACTTTTTAAAATGAAGATAAATGGAAAAACAAGGTAGACTCAAACATCAATATTCCAGCTATTTGTTTATTTATTGTACTTTTGTTATTATTTAGAATTAGTAAAATTCCTATTCTTTGATTAGTTATCAATATCATATGTAATATATTTCCATTGGGTAAATTAACAAATTTTATTTACAGTAGACAAGTCACAACTTTTTCCTGAAGTTTTCTACATCTATAATCTAAAAGAAAAATCTTGAATTTCAAGGGGAGAATATTTCATTACTAATATTACTGAGATGTTGTGTAATTAAATATTTTCCTTTCAGATGTATCAAAATGAATATATATTAAACATCTAATGTATTATTTTGACATTAATAGATAGAATATTATTAATATATGGGTATTCTTGTGATCTCTTTCATTTTGATTTGTTGAGAATATATATACTGTTTAGTACTAAGTGTTTCTGGCTAAGTTTTCCATAATTTTCCCAGTTGATTTTGTAGTTTTATTCCATATAGGTTCTACAGCATTTGTGCTTTTGGTTTTCCATGATCGCTTAACATTTCCAGTAGAATTTAATCTTGACTTTTGACAGAGTTTTAAGGAAAAAAAGAAATCATAGACCAAGGCTTGCAGAGAAAATGAATGGACCCTCCATTTCCTTAAGTACATCTATCCAGGCCAAACTCCCATTTGTTTTTACACTGTCTTCTTAATATATTTCTTTACATCGTGATCATGGCACTATTTTATTCAAACTGAATCCCCCCATCCAACATATATACACACAGCATATAGAATAAAATAAAATCTACAATAAGATATTTAATCCTGCCTTTTAAGATAACATAGTTCAATAACAGCATCCTTGTCCCCACTTACAAACTACACAAATACATACAAATATCAGGCCCTCATGTTTCCAAATGTCTTTCACCACAAAGGAATCTGTCATTATATGAGTGGGAAACAAAGAAGTTTTCAAATGGAATATAACTTGTACCAAATATCCTAGCCATTGAAGAATAGAAACTGGAAAGCCTCTTGGGTCTTCTGAAAGTGTAGTTCTAAGCTCATTTCTCAATATTATTTACCACTGTATCTGTACTACTTAGTAAGATTCCTCTAACTTTTGAAACAAGTTCTTCAATCTATTTTTATATTATACTTGACTTTGTATAATCCAACAAATCGTCAAACTCACACTTATTACCTGATATAAATAATTTTAAAACAGTTCAAAATGAAATAGTTTATTCATAACAATGAGGAAATAAGTTATATTCTAACAACATATTTTAAGATGTGTTGTATTTTTTAAAAGATTAATTAGCATAGAGAGTTTGTTTTGTTTAAGAGAAGAATTAAAAAGGGAGAAAATCAAAAAAATCAGTATTTATTGTACACAATATTAAGGATATTTACTAGGAAAGCAAAATTCTAATTTTTGAGATGATTCACCTTCTTATTTTACTAAGTATCTTTATAACGTTTCAGTTTGTTACATTTAAACCTAAAAAGTATAAGGTCTGTTTAGGTATCTGAAAGCCTAGCAACAAGAAGATTGTTTTAAGCCATTTGTTACTTTGCTTGTAAAACAAACTTCTTTATATAGAAATGGAAAAACAAAACTGTTCTGTTAAGGATCTTTTAATTTATGTTTCTGGCATTCCACTTGTTTCTGGTTGAATTATTGTCAACATGTAAACTTTTACTTTAAAAGATTTATTCTTCAATCCTTAATTTTTTGAAACATATATAGAAATTATAGATATCTTTAACTGAAGCATTTATGTTAAAATAAAGAGTCATAAAAGAGTCAATTTAATGTAATTATATGGTCATACAATAGCATATATTAAATGATACTCATAGGAGAAAAATGTTCTTCCTCATATAAGTATATGAAGAACTTTAAAAACAAACCTGAAAGTTTTTATGTGTGTCTCTGTGTGTAGGTATCTTAATTTATATCATATATGTGTTAACGTGTATGTTCAAATAGAAGTTGGGGAAAGAGTTGCATTAGATGAGTGGCATATACTCATTTCCCCAGAATCTTTTTGGTCCAAGCATGTTACTCTTTCCCAGAGCAACACATTCCATAATTCCAACATACCCGTTATCATTCATCTACTACTTTCATTGCAGAACTTCTCCCCTTATTTATTCTTATTCTTTCCAATTCATTGACTTCCATACCAAACCAAAATATTGTGATGATTGAAAGGAAACAAATAAACAATCCCTTCCTTCAGGGAAGGGATTTCAGACATTCGCTCAACCAACACACCTGAAGCAACACTTTATGTGGTTGCTCAGAGGAAATGGTTACATTTTCACAAATTTGAAGTTAACATATTGGCAATTTTATTTTCCTTATCTGAAGGGGACCGAATCAACAAAAGCAAATAATTTTTATGGCACACTGAGAATGAAATTCAGGAGCAAGAATATATCGAGCATCTGAAATAGAACAGCAAATCTTACCAGATTTCTTTTCCTAATCTATACTAAGGGACAATTTATTTTAACTTTATTTATTATAAAAATGTTTAACAACTCTTAGCCTTTGTCTTTGCACTGAATTTTCCTTGTAAAATTTCAGATTTAGAAGTATGGCATTTATATCGTGTTTTGTCAGACACAACTAAGCCTTTGCATGAACTACAACGTACAATAAGTGTCATGCACTACTGGTTTCATTAGAATGTTATGGAAATTTCTGAAGCTTAAAACAACAGCAAAAAATTTAGCAGTGATACAAGGCAAGAAAAATATAAAACATAAAATGGTCTGCCTTAAGATATAAGCAATCAGAGATCTGTATACTAAAAAATAGATCTTCCAGGAATGTGAAGACGTTGAAGTTAAATCTTTCACATTAATCTAAAGACCATGAAAAAGATAAAACTTGTCAGTAGCATCTCTGGTCATCATCAGAAACAGACTAAAATTTTGTCAGGAAGTAGATATTTCCAATCTAATACCAATTTAAGATTGTGGTATTCTCTATTACATTTAGTAAAATATGAGCTATAATAAAAATTACTACTAAGAATGAGAATCAACAAAAACATTAACAACATAATAAGTTAATATCAGACTTCTCAACAGCAAAAATGGAATCTAGAAGATAGGGGAGTAATATCTTCAATAAAGAGAGAACAAACGCCTTAAAAAGAGAGAGAAAAATAAATAGAAAGAAATATACCAAAAGATTTACATTTAAAAAATCAAAAAACAAGAAACAACTAAATGATATATTGCAAGATATAATAAATTGAACCCAGATGAGAGATTTAAGATACAAAAAGGAATAATGAAGAAACAAAACACAACTTGAGAAAAGACATTTGCAACTCATATGAGCAACACAGAATTTATATTCAGTATACAAAGTGAAATTTTGTAAGCCAAACAACATTTATTAAAAATATGAAAAAACAGGTATTTTACAAAAGAAACCTTAATTAAAAAAACAAATCTATATAGAAATATTCAATCTCATTTATAACAGGGAAATGCAAGTTAAGTAAGCAATAAGATGCTAGTTTACACTCATTGCTTAAGCAAATATCAGTATCACATGTTGAAGATGACTTATAGCAAAGGGTTGTATTGTAGCATATGATTGTATTAAATTGGTATGAGTATTTTGGAAAACCACTTCTAATTGTATTTTTAATAAGTTTTATGTTAGAGATGCTTTAACAGAAAAATTACACACATCATACAGAAAATTGTAAACATAATACAGAAACATTATAGTCAAAAAATGAAGAGGAAAAAAGAGAAGAAATATTAACATGCTCAGAGAAATGTGGTATCTCACTAAGGAAATCAATATATGTATAACAGAAGTAATAAGAGTGGAGGAGATTTAGAAGCAATAAAATACTGAAAGTAATAATACCTGAACACTTACTAAATTTGATGAAAAACATTGATCTACAAATTTAAGAGGTACAACAAACTCCAATAGTATAAATGCAAAGAGATCAACACAGGCATACTATAGTAAAAATGATAGACTGGATTAAGAAAATGTGGCGGCCGGGCGCGATGGCTCACGCCTGTAATCCCAGCACTTTGGGAGGCCGAGGCGGGTGGATCACGAGGTCAGGAGTCCGAGACCAGCCTGACCAACATGGTGAAACCCCATCTCTACTAAAAATACAAAAATTAGCCTGGCGTGTTGGCGGGCGCCTGTAATCCCAAGCTACTCAGGAGGCTGAGACAGGAGAATCCCCTGAACCCGGGAGGCGGAGGTTGCAGTGAGCCAAGATCGTGCCATTGCACTCCAGCCTGGGCCATAGAGCAAGACTCCGTCTCAAAAAAAAAAAAAAAAAAAGAAAAGAAAAGAAAAGAAAATGTGGCACATATACACCATGGATTACTATGCAGCCATAAAAAAGGATGAATTCATGTCCTTCGTAGGGACATGGATGAAGCTGGAAACCATCATTCTCGGCACACTATCGCAAGGACAGAAAACCAAACACTGCATGCTCTCACTCATAGGTGGGAATTGAACAATGAGAACACTTGGACACAGGAAGGGGAACATCACACACCGGGGCCTGTTGTGGGGTTGGGGGAGGGGGGAGGGATAGCATTAGGAGATATACCTAATGCTAAATGACGAGTTAATGGGTGCAGCACACCAACATGGCACATGTATACATATGTAACAAACCTGCACATTGTGCACATGTACCCTAGAACTTAAAAGTATAATAATAAAAAAAAAAGAAAAAAAATGTTGGAAAGACCAAGACAAAGAGAAAATCCAACATGCTGGGATTACAGGAGAATCTTGAAAGCAGTTAGAAAAACATGACTCATCTCTTACAAGGAAACCCCAATAAAATGCAGCTAATACAATGTCTAAAGTGACATTTATAGCTGTAAACTCCTATGTTAAAAAGAAGTAATAGCTCAAATTAATAACCTAAATTTTCAACTTAGTCACCAGAAAAAAGAAGAGAAAAATTAAAGCTTCACCAACTAGAAGAAAGGAAATTATAAAGATTAGAGCAGAAATTGATGAAATGGAGAACAGAAAAGCTGTAGAGAAAATTAATAAATTCATAAACTTTTTATTTATAATGATCAGGTATTGACAAAATTTTAGTTGGATTGATCAAGAAAAAAGGAAAAGGACACAAATTACTAAAATCAAGAATTAAGTAGAAAATCCAAATAGACCTATAATAAGGCAAAAGCTTAAATTAAGCACAAAAAATTACTTACAAAGAAAAGTCCAGGCTTCACTGGTGGGTTCTACCAAACATTAAAGAATAAATATTAATTCTTTCCAAAAACTAGAAGAGAAATAAACACTCTCTAACTCATTCAATTAAGACACGATTGCATTGATAACAAAACTAGACAAAGATACCACAAGAAAAAATTTTATAGCCCAATATATTTTATGAATATCAATACAAATATCCTCAACCAGATACTAGCAAATCAAATCCAGTAAAACAGAAAGTTGATTTTACACCATGCTCTAGTGGAATCTGTTCCATGTATGTAAGCTTGGTTTACATCCAAACATCATTTAATAGAATATATCATATTAATAGAATAAAAAACAGAAACCATATGATCATGTCAACAGACACAGTAAAAACACTAGACAAAATTCTACTAATCATGCTTTCATGATTAGTGGAAAAATCACTAAAACTAGGAACAGAAGGTAACTTCCTTAGTCTGATAAAGGGCATCTATAAAAATTCCACAGCTAACATCCTGCTTAATAGTGATTCCTGAGATGGGAACAAGAAAAGGGTGTCTGCTGTTGCCACTTCTACTCCACACAAAATCCTTCACAGAAATGTTTCTAGCAGCTTTGTTCATAATTGCCAAAACTTAGCAGCAACCAAGACATCCTTTAATGGGTGAATGGATAAACACACTGGCAATAGGAATGGACAAAGCCACATAAAGACATGGAAGAACCTTAAATGTAAGTTAAGTGGAAGATGCCAATCTGTAAAGACTACATACTGTATTATTCAAATTACATAAGATCCTGGAAAAGGATATGAAGACAGTAAAAACATCAGTGGGTTGCAGAGGATTGGGATAAGATGGAGGAAAAAGAGATGAACGATCGAGGCACAGGAAGTTGTTAGAGCAGTAAAATTATTCTATATAATACAATAATGGTGAATACATACCATTATATATTTGTCAAAACCAACAGAATGTACAATATAGAGCAAATTCCAATGTAAACTATGTGCTTTAGTTAATAATAATGTATCAATATTAGCTCATCAATTATAAAAAAATTACCACACTAATGCAAGATGTTAATAATAGAGAAAACTGGGGACAAGAGGCATTGAGGGGGGTATATAGAACTCTATTTTCTATTCATTTTTCCTATAAACATTAAAATGCTCAAATAATAAAGTCTATTAAAAATAAAAACAAAACAAGTTAAAAAAATCCATTCTCTGAAAACCATAAAACATTGTTGAAACAAATTGAAGAGGATTTAAATAAAAGGAAAGATATGCTATAGGCTAGAGTGTCCCCCCACCCCATTGATATGCTGAAGTTTTAACTCTCAGTACTTTAATAGGTGAACCTATTTGGAAATAGGGTTTTTAAGGATATTATTGGTGTAGATGAGGTCAGACAATTGCTTGCAGTTAATCCAGTATGACTTTATCCTTACAAAAAGGGAAAATTTGGACACATACATATACAGAGAGGAATGCTATGTGAAGAATGGAGTTATACTGGTACAATTTAAGGAACTACCAGGAGAGAGACCTGGAACAGATTCTTCCTCAGCACCTTCAGAGGAGCACGAACCTGATGATACCTTAATCTTAGACTTCTAGCCTCCAAAATTATAAGACTATAGATCTCTGTTGCCCAAGCCACCCAATTTATGGTACTTTGATATGACAGCCCTAGCAAACTGATATAACATCGCATGTACATGGATCAAATGACTTAATATTGCTAATATAGCAATACTTCCCAAATTGACCTAAGAATCACTGACATCTAAGAACTTAGAAGTTTGGCTGAATTCTCTGAAGAAATTAATATAGTGATTCTAAAATTCATATAAATATTCAAGGAAGCTGGAAGAGTCGAAATAATCCTCAAAAAAAAAAATGCAGCCTGAGCAACATGGTGAAATCCCATCTCTTCTAAAAATACAAAAATTAGCCAGGCTTGGTGGCACAAGTCTCCAATGCCAGCTACTCAGGAGGCTGAGACACGAAAGTTGCTTGAACCTGGGAGGAGGAGGTTGCAGCAGTGAGCAGAGATCGTGCCGCTGCACTCCAGCCTGGGTGACAAAGTGAGACTCTGTCTCAAAAACAATAAAAATAAAATAAAATAAAGTTTGAGGACCTATAGTTCCTGATTTCAAAACTTACCACAAAGCGACAGTAATTAAGAAAGTGGTCTGGCACGAGGATATTATATAAATCAATGGAATATAATTGGAAATCTAGAAATAAACCATCACATTTACAATTTGTTTCAACAACAGTGACAAAACAATTCAGTGGGGGAAATATGGTCATTTCAACAAATGGTGTTTTAGCAATTGAACTTGCAAAAGTATAGAATTAGACCCCTACCTACCTCACACCCAATATAAAAATTTTCTAAAAATACACCATAGGCCTATATGTAAGTATAAAAACTATAAAATTATTAGAGAAAATATCAGGGTAAAATTTCTGACCTTGGATTTGCCAATAGCTTCTTAGATACTTTACTAAAACATAAGCAAAAAAAGAAAATATATAAGTGAACTGGACTTCAAAATTTTAAAGTTCTGTGCTTCAAAGAACATCATCAAAAAAACTGAAGCACAAACTACTGAATGGATAAAGTATTTGTAAATTATTTACCTGATAAAGGAATTCTATAAAGATCATGTAAAGAATCCTTACAACTCAATAATAAAAGACTGATCATTTTGAAATGGGAGAAAGCTCTTAACAGACATTTCTCCAAATAATATATACAAATGGCTGATAAGCACATAAAACAATGCTCAAAATATCTGGTCATCAGGAAAATGCAAATCAAATCCACAATGAGAAATCACTTCCCACACACAAGGATGACTATAATAAGGACAGATAATAACAGGTATTGCCATAAACGGAGACATTAGAAAACTCATACACTTCTGATTGGAACATGTAACAGTGCAGCCACACTGGAAAACATTTTGGCAGATCCTCAGAGTTAAACCTTGAGTTACCAGTTCACCTTGCAAATCTGCTCTTAGGTGTAGACCCAAGAAAAATGAGAACATATGCTCATGCATAAACTTGTGCACAAATGTTCATAGTAACATTATTCATACTAGACAAGAACTGTAAAGAATCCAAATGTTAGGGTTAAAATAAAAATCCTCCCCCAGTTGACTCTACTGCAGAGCAAAGGCTAAGAAATGCTTATGAGAGCACCACTGGTTCTTAATGTATGGGCCCCCAGACCTGCAGCATCAGCATCACCTGGAAACTTGTTAGAAATGCAAATTCTGAGCCTTCCCCACCAGCCCAACTGAAGAAGAAATTCTGGGACTGGGGCCCAGCAATCTGTGTTTTACTAAGCTCTCCAGGTGATTTTGATACCGGTCTAATCACTTTATTAGGGGATCAAAGAAGGCTTTCTTGAAGATGTTTTATCTGTTCTGAGGCCTACAATAGGTGTAGAAAGTGAAGGAGGTGTGGGCCTGTTTGCCTAAGTCAATAACCTTGACATCCTCTCTACCTTCTCTACCTTCAAACTGAATTGTTCATTCCATGCTGAGACTCTGCATTTCTAACAAGCTGGCGACTGATGTCCATGGTGCTGACCGTTAAGAATCGTCTATTGGTAAAGAGGATGTAGAGCATTTCAGGCAGGTGAGCACTGAAGATGAAAAAGCTTGGAGAAATACATTAAGTGTCAGAGAGGTATGGGATAAGACTTTAAAAAGAAAAAAAGCAAAATCATGCAAAGCCTTGCAAGGCCTCTAATTTATCCTAAGTTAAAGCAAATCATTAATGATTTAAGCAATATAGTGATTTGACTTGATTTGCATTTTAAAAAATTACTCCAGCCACTGAATTGAGAATAAACTCAAAAGAAACCAAACTTGAAGGGTAGAAGATTAGGAGGCTATTATAGACATCCAGGAAAGTGTGATTTTTTTGGGGGGGTTACAAATATGGTGGCAAGATATACAAATGTGGACATATTTAAGATGAATTCTGCAGGAAGAACAAATAATTATTTATGTGTTGGATATAAGGTGAAAGAAAAGGACAATAAGACATATGTGTAATAAAATATATAAAATTGTAGATACCTACTAGATAGCCAAGTGGAGATAACCAGTAAATGGTTACATAGAGCTGAAATGCTCAAGAGAAGTTTAGGTTCAAGTTCAAATTTGAGAGTCTACATATCATATACTTTGTATGTATATATTTTTTCCAAATCAATGACAAACTATAGATAGAGCATACAAAGATACACTGATCTACAACTGAGCCTGAACAAACTTCAACATTAAGAGATTTGGAAGAGGAAGAGTACAATAGAGGAGACAAGAGAATCAGCTAAGGAGTCTGGAAGAGCTCCCAGCTGACTGTAGGGTTGTGAAAGGCAAGCAAATAAAGTTTCTGGAATAATGGTGAGACCAACACTATAAAAAAATTGCTGAGAAATCGAATAAAATGAGATAAATGTGGACATTTAATTTAACAAAAATCATTTGCGAGAACAAATCTAATGAAAAATTTAGGGCAGAACCAAGATTTTTCGTTACCATTGTTCCAGTTTCAGAGTGAATAAGAGAAGAAATAAAATGTGTGTGAACAATTCTTGCCAAAATTAGTGTTTCTTAATTTCCTTCATAAGAATCACATTATCTTTCAATTTCCAAAATGTTAGGATTCCTCTCTTTTTTCTCTTATTGTATACACTTTTCCTAAGCTATCTGAACTATACGCTTTCCTTTAAGCAAAACTTTGTCCTCAGAGCTATTTATATTCAACTGACTTCCTTCTGGAAGCCTCAAGTGACTGAGGATAAACATATCTCAGAGGCATCTCAGAAGAATGTAGTCATCTCAGAGGGAAATAACTAACAGCATTGATGTAAACGTTCAGTTTAAGTAAAGCCTAAAGCTCCCTGCCCAACAAGATGCTGGAAGGAAAGAAGGAAGTAGCTGAAAGAATAGAAAGAAATGCTTGAAAACTTGAACACACAAAAGAAACAGGAAAGCAATGATAAACCTAGTTAAAATATCTGGCTGAAACAATGCTGCTGCTGATAAACGTAGCTGCTGTCTTTAGAGAAAACGTCACAGATGATGTGTGTAATCATAAGTATATAGGTAATCACCATGTAAGTAATTCTTGTTACAAATAATATAAACAGATGGCGTATTTGAAGGATCCTCATAACCTAATTTGATTTTAGGCCATTGGAGATTAACTACTTTGTAAGAACTACTAGAATGACATTGAAGAGGTAGGCATGAGGTGTGTGTAGCCTGAATGAGAGTAGCACCTGTCATGGAGTAAATATGATCATTCTAAGACAGATATACAAATAACATTGGCAAAACTGGTGATAACAAGGTATTTCAAAATATGAAACAAACAGCAATTCAAAATATGCTAAGACTCATTTCAGGGTAACTTTAAGAAAAATGATAACCGATAGATGTAAAAATTTTTCAAATAGAGATTAGGAAATTAAAGTAATTAACTGCCTTTTCCATTTATGCATAAAGGAGATTTCACACATTTTGATAATTTCAAATGCAGTGCACTTGAATAGTAGGATCCTCCCCAAACCGGAATGAATCTTCCCCCCTACGACTCTTATGTCCACGTAGTAAAGGACTCAATAAATTTGTTAAAAGTTTGAGTTCTATTACTCAGCAAAGTTCACTACCAGCACATAACTATGTGCTGAAATTTAATAAATTAAAGTTTTGGTCAATATTTGGTAAGGATTTTAGGAAGTCTTTGTTAAAAATCAAAAGGTTTTGCAAAGTAGTAAGTAATTTACTAATGGGCTCATATCTTTAGGGGATGTGAAAATGAACTGCGAATTAATTCCTTTTAACCAAGAATTAATACACATTCTATTAGTATCAAAGAAGCTACGTGAATAAGACAGCTTCTTAACCTCTAGAAGCTCTTAGCTTTCAGCAAAATTTCATTGTCTATACAAGAAATATTACTGTAACATCAAAGACCAATGTGGTTGCATATAAATATACAGGCACTTGAGGAGAAGAAGATAATATAACCATGAGTGCAACGGAGCAGATGTAAAGATCCGTAGGTGTCAGCATTAAGGCGAATTTTTGTTTGTATCTGAAGTGTGATACTTCTACTAGAGGGAAAAGTCATTTCTTTTTGTTTTTTTTTAAGGCAAATGAGCAGATAACATGAAGTTAAACCTTCTTGTAGCCTTTCTTCCTGCCTGCTACCTCCTGGCTTCCTCCCTCCAACCCAACCTTCACATATCCATTGCAGAGGAATTGAAATTTTCACTTAAAGCCTGTCAATCATACACAAACATTTTTCAGAGGCTATCAAATGCCCAAACAGGAATTTGTGAACCCTTTGAGCTTTCTAGTTTCATGGCTGAAAATTTTCTGTTTCAAAGTTTAGCGTCTAATTAAATTGAATATCCCAGTTTTTAAAAAAACAGAGGGCATAAAAAAAATCTTTAAAATGCTTAGCCTGATTCAATGACTAAAAAGAGGGTTCCCCAGACAGAATTTGAACATCCCTAACAATCACTTGTTTAAAAATGGAGTTTTCTAGTGATATACTGAGAAGAAAGAATGCTGCTTTGGTCTATTTGAAGAGTTATTTATTGTGTGGTACCAACGGAAGTGATACAATAAATAATGTGATCTAGCATTGGAAACAGTTTCTTATGTAGCCAACTATAATACAAAGTAGAACGTGATAATTGAGGTAAAAAGAGCATGAGAATATAAGAAGTTGAGAGAATAATTTCAACTAAGAAGTTGAAGAAAGACTATAGAAATGTGCCACAAACAATCAGGAGGAATATATGAACATAATTCCTGAGGCTAGCTTTTGTGCACCTAAAAATGATCTTGAAACTCCCTCTTTATAAGTTACATATTGCCATTTATATACTGTATCTTGCTTTTTTAACTGTTTCTATTTCATATAAGACTGCCACAATGTGTAACCATGCCTATTTCTATTTATTACTTTTTCTTTAATTACTTTTTGTGTATTACCATTTGTATTTATTACTTTTTTCACGGTTTTTTCTTACTTGCCCCAAAGTATTTCATATAGTGTACCTGAAATTATTTAATTTGACAATAAAGTAAATGGATTCATTTATAGAGTCTTAAATGAATTATACAAATAAAAAGATAGTGAAAGTTCAAAATTTAGTTGACACTCGTAGCACTATAAAATCACAAATTTTAAAAGTATTTCTTTAAAATGTTTTTTAATAGAAATACAACCTTGTTAACAAATAACTACTTGATAAATATTGTGTTTATGTAGAATCAGTTTAGGGTAGAATCTGTTATATCGTATATGGACAATTTAAATGCATTAATTTGTAACCCTTATACAAATTCTAGCTTGTTCTTATTCAAACAATTTTGGCAGCATTGGTTTATAAAAATTAAGTCAACATCCAGTCAATCCTAGTGTCCATATTACTGTATAGAGGAGACGCACACATCTAACAGGTTAGTTTTTCTTAGAGCTGCAAAGTTTTCTAGGATAGAATGAAGAAAGGGTCTGAGAGGCCTGACTGGTCTCATGAGGAAGGGCTCATCCATTGAGGGAAACCTACATACAACACAATGGTTTTATTTTAGGCAAATAAAGGGAGTAGATGCCAGACAGTGAACGTGTTACACAGTTACGAGTTTTCCTGTTAAGCCCAAACCCCACACGAATACCTCTCCCAACACACACACACACACACACACACACACACACACACACACACACCCCGGCCAGGAGATGTTAATAAAGTTGGAAAAACAAAGAGGAAGCCTAAGCTTCTGGAAATTTCTCTTTCAATATTGTTCCTTTAATTATTGGCTTTATGACCAAATGTCCCAAAAATGCCATTTCCTTTACTTAAAGTAACCAGTATTTTCATTGATCGCTTCAAGCCTTTTCAACTCTAGCCTGTTTGTGGCATATGACTGCGGGAGTATTATGCACATCCTTGGCCATGTTTTTATCACCTCCTCAGATGTAAATGTAACTGTTTTCATAAAGTAAGTTTCCTGACACCTGCTGGGCACAGAGCTGGATGTTGTGAGGATGTTGTCCCCACATAGCATGCTGGAATCTCTCTCTCCTCCGTGAGAGCCTCCCTTAAGAACAAGCCTTTAGGTGGATTAAAATCCTATATATGAGAAAATGACTGTGTTTATTTCTGAATAAATAATCCAGATTCAGAATATCAGAATCCAAATAAAAAGCTAACCACATGATTCCAAAGTTTTATTCTGGAATTCATCTCTGTCATTTGGTTGAAGCATCACCACTGATTATTGATGTGGTGTTTTATATGATATTTTGTTTGGGATTTTATTGTATAGATCAACAGGAGGACAGTTGGATAAAACGTGACATCTTTAAAAATGTGTCTTCTCATTTAGGAATATTGAATATTTTATCATTTGTTCAGTTATTTTATATTCTTCAAAAAAATTATACATTTCGTCATATAATTAGTACATTTATTGATAAGTTTATTTCTAGGTACTTTATAGTTTTTTTCAGTTACATTTGCTAATGGGTTATAGCTGGTTTATGTGAAAGCTATTGATTTTGACAGACTGATTTTACACCTAGCTGACTAATTTTATACCTGCATTTTTCAGTGAAATAGAGAGTTTTTTTTTTTAATGTGTGTTTTATCCTCAGGGCATTTTAGATGGGAGGGGAGTTATATGCCTTTGTTCCTTCAATCTGACATCATAATCCAGTTTCTTGAATTTAATATTTTTAAATTTGGGGGAGGAAACTAATTTGGGTATTTACAGCCCTAGGATTCACTAAGGACAACATAACTCATTTGTAACCTAGTAACCATGTTTGTCACCAAATTACATATTGCCATGCTTACTAAGTAACTGCTCCAGTGTGCTCTTTCAGTGTGCCTGAAAGAAGTAACTGGAAAGCTCAGTAAATTTTAGGATTTCACTTATGGAGAGGTGATTGTATTTCCTCCACAATCATATCTGTCGGGAGAAATGAGTGAAAAGCTCTATAACATTAATTAGATTTTATCACTGAGATTTAAAAAAAAAGGCAGTTTTCTATAGTATTTATCCTTCACTTTAAATCCATTTACCTAAAAGATTTTATCCCACTTCATATGAAAATGTCTATATACATAAAAATACCTAAATCTGTACACATATACTTATTTATAAGCATTATTCATGCTTTTCCTTAAGCAAAATGATTCTAATATTCAATCATGAGGGAAAATATAACATTTTCTTTCATCACTTCTGCGCAAAGTGGTCACATTGGCTGTATTTTTACAGGGAAGACAACTTCATCATCAGTCATTTAAGAACACAGGCATGAGATACAAATCAGAAATTTACCTCAGTGTGACTTTTGGAAGACTAACTTAACTGCGAAGTTACAGATATATGATAACTAAGATCAGCCTCTTAACTTTGATGTATTTATATATTTTGAAGATCAATTTGTGAAACATAAGAATCAAGGGTGAGGTGTGACGAATGCATTTAGTTTACTTTGAATATTTTGCTGCCATTCAAAACAGTACTTAAAGAATATATAACAGCTTGGAAAATTGTGATCTATTTAAAAAAGCAAAATCCGAATTTTTTATACTACTTGATTACAGAAAAGAAGTTTTCACCTAAAAAGTTTTTTTAATGAACCAAAAATATTACCAGGACTTACATTTATATACTAAAACTACAGGTAATCCTCTGACTTTACTTTTTTACTGTGTTTTACAAGATGGACCTAAGAACTGTATTATTTTTAAATAAAATATATTTTGAAAGTATCATCAATAAAGAAATACTCCTGTGGTAAAGGTAAATAAGAGTAGGAAGAATATAAATATAAGCTCCTGTATATTGTAGTTTAAGAAAAATTTATTATACAAATATAATTTTGTATAATGAAGTTAGAGAAAATCCAGTCAAACAGTGAAACTGACAATGAAAGTGAGGAGTTTCCCTAAAGTTTATTTGATACCAGCTAAGGTCAATCTGTGTTATTATTACCAATGTCACATCACAGATCATCTTTTTGCCCATTCTGACATCAATGTGAATACTGGATACTTTGTACTGCGAATACATTTATCTTATCTTCCTCCCAGATGTTATAATTTATACTAACAAATATTTCTCTTGTCAAATTAAGCCAAAGATAAGCCATTGGTAAATGTTTTATTACCCACGATCTTGGGTGTGGGCGGAGGGCTTAGGACAAACATTAGAGAACATGACATCCCAATTTAAAGATTTATTACAGATTATTGTGAGGGCTATAGGCTCTTTTCCCTAAAGGCTCACTAAAAATCACTGATGTGAGGTGGACTGACTAAGGAGAAAAAGCATACAAATCTATTTAATGTGTATACAGGGGAGCCTTCCATTCCATCCATCTTTGAGATATGTTCAGTTATAATGCTTTCTATTTCTGCTTTTTCCTGAATTTTTAACATATTTTGAAAATAATTGCATTTTATTGTATTTGTTTTGAAGACTTGTGTGCATGTAGCTTAGCTTTTATTTTTTTCCATATAATAAAGTTTTTTGAACAAAACTTGATTTTATTTCCATATTCCTCCATTTTCTCTTCAGACACACCCTGGTGATAAAGCCAAGACTCTTTAGTAACCAAACCTTTCTAATTTAAGCACATATAATTTAGGATTTTATTAAATGGTTCTGTCTCAATGAATTGTGTTTAGTAAGTTGATTAAAGTGCACTCTATTTTATTAGCCTCATGTGGCTGAGATGTGGCAGTCAGGGCCATGCCTATGGAGATGCAAAGGAGAACCACCTGCCCAGATCTGAAAAGTGTGGTTGGGAGCAACAGCTTCCACCTATCAGCAAATTCTGTTTCATCACAGCTTTTGAGCTGGGGTCACTCTTCTTGAAGTGGCCACAGCAGATAATTGAGCAAACTGTGATACAAATGTTGGGCCATTTTTGTTTCACACGGAACTCTCCTAACCAGCAATGTTTCTTTCAGACCTCCCTGTTGGGCTGGTAGATTTTATAAAATCCAAACAGTGGTCTGAAAGTTCCTCCTGCACAGTCCTGCTTCTTTCTCACCCCACCCACAGCCCTTTTTTTAATAGGTGTTACTCTCGAATAAACTTTGCTAGCCCCTCTAAACTTCAGTCTCAGCCTCTGCTGCTCAGAGGATCTAAGTTTCACACAATGCAGAAATGACCTACTAGTAACACAGCCCAAAGTATTGCAGACTAATTAACTATGTTACCTATCCAATGGGTAAAAACTTGTCCTCTCAGCCTTGATATTAAGTGGGATGATATATTTATGAATTCTTTAAAATTACAATATCACCAGCCATAAAACCATTTGCCTAGAACTTTAAAAAAATTGTAACTTTGAATAGTATGTGACACAAGTGTGTAATTCTCAATCATCAGTTTAATTCATTATGTATGAAACAGTTTACATATTTTATGAGGCATTTCCAGATATTCAAAACAGAGAAAAATCTTGTATATCCATATTCTGAGTACCATTTATTCAATTTCAGAAGTGAATAAGGTAATTTTCAGTGTGAGAATGGCTGTTTCTATTTGCATTTTTCACTTCAGCAACAAAATTTTAAAAGACATCCGACCTTTCCTACTGTAGTGATTAAAGTAATAGCAGCAACAGCATAAGCATTGTGTTGCCTTTTTTAAAGATCAAAATTGCATTAATATTTTTAGATTTTGAATGAAATAACTTATTCTGAGGTAGAGAGTATGTGTTCATATTTATAAATAGACGCCTTTCATCATGATCCTGATAGGTCAAATTTTGTCTCTTTCTTTTTACTCATTCAAAATGTAATGAAATATCTACCTGTGCTTTCACATGACAGATTAATATTTATGGAGTGCTTTGTAAATAGCTATAGCTGTGTGTGTGTGTGTGTGTGTGTGTGTGTGTGTATGCACGTATACAGGCAAATGACCAGAAAACATGTTAGTAAAATCAGCAAGGCTGATAAACTTTCTTACAATGATTTCAAGTGAGATACAATTTTTCCTTTTCCATTTTAATATTTTCATTAAACATACAATGTCACAGCTACTAATGTATAAGCTATTATATGATTCAGGATTCTACCAGTTGCAAGTGACAGAAACTCAACAAAAATGAGCTTAGGCAAGATAGAAACTATATTGACTCATTAATTAAACTATAGATCTCAAAGCAACCAGAGCCAAAAATTTATAAGCCACTTGCTCAGTTGAGCACTTTCATTCTCTCTTCCTTTCTCATATTTGTTTCTCTTGCCCTGCTTGTGTTATTCTCTCAAACTGTCTTTATAAAGCTAGAAACATTGACCAGATGGTTTTCAGGCTCTCCCTTCTTAGGTTTCCATTCCAAAATAAAGGATCCTTATCCCATAACCCCAGCTTTAAAAATACATGAGCAGAAACGTTTTGTTATTTTGCTTGGTGGATGCTCTCTTCTGTGTCCAAGAGGGGGGTTACTAAAAGGAGAACCTTATATAAAACTAAATAGTTGCTCTGGAAACCCTGAGCTTTGGAAGGACAAAATAAATACACAAATACACAAAATGTACTTTTCATTGTCTAACAAAAGATGGGAAGTATGGTAGCCAGGGAAAATCAGTTGATGTGCACATTTGTTCCTTTGATCTATTTCAGTGGAAGTTCCTACTAAGTATTTGATTGAAGTAATCAAATTCGCCAAAATAAAAGTTCAGTGGAACAGTTAGAATTCAGTTTATTTAGTTTGTAAATGGTAAGATAAACAAATATTTGAGAATTCAAAAAAGTGTTTAACCCTTTTATGAATAATTAATCAGGTGTTTCCTTAAAAGTAAATTCACATTGGAGTGGAGGAATGGTGGCCTGCCTGTTGAGAATCAATTCACTTACCAAATTTCAGAGACAATGGTTGGACAATTGTTTGATATGCTAGGGAGTGATGGATAAAGATTTGATTGCCAGATAGGTTAGTTGTAGCGCTCCTGGTTTTAAATATGTGCTAAATTCCCATTTCTTAGCTAACATTTATTGAGATTTTTTGGTCTTCCTTGTAGGAGGTGGGAGATTCGCTCTAATTTGATCAATATTAATAAAATTTACCATGTTACAGTCAAGCACTGGCAAACATGAATAAATATAGCACAGATCTTGCTCTGTAGCTGCACATAGCACAATTAGGAAGACACAAAGGTAAAAATAAAATTATGTATATATATATATACACAGATGTATGATATTTGTTATAATAAAGATATTCAGAAAAATTTGCAGTAGGAAAATTATTTGTAAGAAAAAGTGTGGAAATTTGGGAATAGGGAGAGGTTTTACATTGGAGGTGATGCCCAGTGAACATTTGGAAGAATCAATCTCCTTATCAGTTGAGATATGAATAAGAATAAGGAATAGAGTCACATAATACGTGCTAAGGCATAGAGTCACAAAATGACATCACATTTTGAAGAGTTATGAATATTTAAGATTGCCCAGCCCAGTGGCTCACACCTGTAATCCCAGCACTTTAGGAGGCCAGACAGGCAGATGGCTTGAGCTCAGGAGTTTGAGATCAGCCTAGGCAACAAGGCAAAACCTCATCTCTACAAAAAATATAAAAACTAACTGGGTAGATTGCACCTGTGGTCCCAGCTACTTGGGAGGCTGAGGTGGGAGAATCACACGAGCCCAGAAGGCAGAGTCTGCAGTGAGCCAAGATCGCACCATTGCACTCCAGCCTAGGTGACAGAGCTAGAGGTTGTCTCAAAAATAAATAAATAAATAAATAAGATAAATGGAAAATAAAACACATGAGTATTACAGACAGAATTTAGATGGTTAGTAAAGGCCAGTAAATCAATGATCTTGCAGGTTATGCAGAGGGCACCAGAATTTAATCTATCATAATTGGAAGTTCGTAAACAGGAGTTGGGCTAGTTAGGGGGAAGTGAGAAGATCAAGCTCTCATTTTTAAGAGATCTTGCTGGCAAAATTGAGGAGGAAACATTGAGGAGGAATTGACTGTTGGTCATTTAATGAGATAAGATGCAAAGGGATAATTTCTTGAACCAAATCGATGACACTCAAGATTTACATTATAGGCTTTTATGGTATTCAGGGTTATATTAGTTGCAAGTGACTGAAACCCAACTAAGAATGGCTTATGTAACAGATAGTACTGGATCATAACCCAACTATGATTACAATCTGAATAGCATAAAGAAGATAAAATAAATAAGGGATATGGATTGACTAGATCTGAGTAGTGAAAAAAGCAGAGGTAGAGGGAATGGATTCACAACATTTCCTTCTTCATGATTGGTTTTATGATGTTAACACAAATTTCATTTGGGAGGATCAGAAGAATATAAGATACAGGGCTAGTTGGAAGAGAATATATTTTATTTTGATATGTAGAATTGAATATACCCTAGATATGCAAGTAGAAACATCCTAGAAGCAGTAGGTTATATTGGTTTATACTTGAATGGGGTTAAGTCATTTTAAAGACATAGATTTGGGAGATAGTTGTGTACACTGTACTTTGAAAATAAATATATTGCCATAAGTATATAGTTAAGAATGAGAGGAGTTATAAAAATTAGTATGCAACTAATATGCAAGTATGAGGAGGAGAATAGTTTTTAATACCCCAAGTAGAACTCAGAGCATATTTTTATATGAATAACTTATCTCAAGTAGATGGAATTTATTAAAAACTTCTTGTGAAAATTGCTAATAGAAACTTGAGCACCATTTATAGTGTGGTTTCTAAGAAAAATGTGCCCCAAATTTTAGAACATTAAATAAAACAAATAAATAAAACAAAACACTTTTTTATTATGGATTGGTAGCAGTGTATATTCATGGTTATCAATTAATGATTACTAATATCACATACATTCATAAGTAAAATTATAATTTGGTTTAACACACATCAGTGAAATAGAACAGAGTGATAATAATATAGCAAAACCACCCTTCATGCTTTGTTAAACTTACACTGGCCTGACATCAAAAGAATATAAAACTATTAAAAAAGAAGTCTCATTAGTTCAAAAATGACATGTTTGGCCCCTCAATGCTCTCTTTCATTTGGCACTGGTCCTACATAATGAAAACCATTTTTCAATTCACACATAGGCATACACTAAAATAGCCATTTCCATTTTGCTCTTTTGATTACATTTTTGTGCATCATGATATGACTCTATACTTCTGCCAGAAAAACCATATCCTCCGAAATCTGATACCCTGAAGTTTTTTTTCTTTAAGAATAGGTTTATTGACAATAATTTTATAAATCTTCTAAAACAATTTCAAAATTTCTTAAACTTAAAATGTCTAAAATCTTCTGTTTAATGGTTGGAATAAAATCTTAATATTGGTTGAAGTTTTTACATCCATAAAAATTTTATTACAACAGTCCATGCTAACAATTTCCTTCTCTTATTTTCTACTGGCTAAAAAGTAAAATATAATTTGACTCTTAAATTTGTCCCCCTAGTTAGACATATAGTACACTGATGAACCAAGTCGTAAGAGGCTTTTTTATGTCTCACATAGCACAACATGAAAGACATAATAAAAACTTACTAAATAATTTTTAATGATTCAAGCTGGTACTATTGGAATGGATTCCCATCCTTTTCCTTATTCAAGGGAAAATTCCAATTAGAGAGAAATGGTGGAAGCTTCAAGGGAATACATACATATGTGTGTGTATATATATATGTGCATTATTATTTTTTAATAGAGACAGGGTCTCACCATGTTGCTCAGGCTGCTGGTCTCGAACTCCTGGCCTCACGTAATCCTCCCATTTCAGCGTCCTAATGTGCTGAGATTACAGGCTTGAGCCACCACGCCTGGCCTTTAAGGGAACATTCAATCAAAGTTGTTTACTGCCTGAGCTTGTGCTGCTTCCATTAGAACAGACTGACCAGATGAGAGATTTGTTTGGATTTTTATTTTTGGCCCCATTCCATGGAATAACCTCAGGCAATCTAATTAATTTTTTATTTTCTTTCCTTTTTTTGTCAGCTCAAATATAGACGTACTATAAAGATAAATAATTGAGAATCAGAGAAGGGGCTATATATAATTACTGAGAATATTTCATTACATACCATATAAAATCTACATTGCAGAATGTTAAATAAAAATAAAATAATGCAAGATGCTTAATATCTAAAGCTCTTTCAAATTTCATCTTAAGGAAATATGATGCATGAATTGTACATTGTACAATAGATTTTGATGCATTTTATTCATTTTATATATAATGCAAACCTTTGCAATAAACCAGTTTTTTGAAATGAACCAGTTTAGTGAAATGGTTTATGGTAGTTATTGGTTCACTTAAACTACTGAATTGATTTTAACTTTTATTTTTAGACTGAAACTTTAGCTGGTTAGCTGCAGAATTTTTTACTTGAAAGATGGAAAATTTTAAATGAAAACCTTAATCCATATGTGCTGGAGAAAATCTAGGAGGATTTCAAAACTCCTACATAAGAATGCAAACAAACTATTTCATTCACAGCACATCCTAAAGAACAAGTGTTTCCTGACTTCATTTACTTTTATTTTTATTTTTATTTTTTTGAGATGCAGTCTCTGTTGCCCAGGCTGGAGCGCAATGGCACTATCTCAGCTCACTGGAACTTCTGCCCCCTGAGTTCAAGCAATTCTCCTGCCTCAGCCTTCCAAGTAGCTTGGATTGTAGGCATGCACCACCACGCCTGACTAATTTTTGTATTTTTAGTAGAGACGAGGTTTCACCATGTTGGCCAGGATGGTCTTGAGCTCCCGGCCTCAAGTGATTCACCCACCTTGGCCTCCCACAGTGCTGGGATTACAGGTGCGAGCCACGGTGCCCAGCCCCTGTTTTCTGACTTTAGAAGCATGTGATTGACTCTTTAAAAAAAAAAAAAAAAAAAAAAAGGCTTTCATAATTAAAAAACAAAACTATTTTTTTGGCCTAATTTTATACATGTTTTTCTGCAAAAATGTAATTATAGAGCTTAAAAAACTTGAAATATTTTTACTGGTGATTTGTTTAAAATGTTAAAAGTAAGTAACTCATGTAAGACTAATGAATTGCCGTAGAAAATTTTAGCCAGATAAAATAATTAGAGCAAAATGTATTAGAGAGATTGAGAGAGAGAGGGAAAGAAACCTAAAGTTAGTGCAAAGCAATAACCTACTCTAATAATTGCTGAGGGTCAATGAGTATTTCTATTTCTGACAAACATATAGTGAGGAAAAAAGAGTGACAGCTCATTCAGCCACACTCTATACAGTAGAGAGATTCAAAACTGAAATACCTTTGTCCATTTCTGCTTAATGCTACCAGTTGCAAATAGGTAATAAATATTTATATGATCCTCTTTACATCTTTTTATCTCAAGACAAGTTTGATCTTTGTTCTTTTTTTTTTCCAACAAAACATTAAAGTATGGAGATTATAAAAACAAACTGCCATTGATGTACTTTCACATTAGTGAAGGAACACCAAACTTGCTTTTAGTTGATAAGTAACAATTAGAACATGAACAATTTTTTAAATTAGTTTCTAACTTGAGGCTTTAGAACATTTTATCTGAATAATCTTCGATCTATTATGTTTGTGTACATGACTACTTGAATCAAGCTAAATGTAATATTGTATTCACAGTAAAAAATCTATGGTAATAAATTACATATTTGTGGCTCCTTTAAATATAGATGGAATCAAAATCATAAGATTTCAAGAGGGCTCTTTGTGAAAAAAAATTTAATAAGTTCTTTGATGACTGGAAATATAAAAATCCTAACTGTCTTTTCCCATTCACTTTCCTGGGGTTCCTTTTTTGCCTTGAGTAATTTACCTATTAACCAAATCTCAGACTTTGAAGGAACCTGAGTGTCATCCAGCTGTTTCTATTAGCCATTGTTTGGATTCTCCCTACAAGGCCATACAGAGAGAGTTACTCATTCTTTTTTTTTTTTTTTTTGTATATAACAAATTGTACTTTTAATGATAAAAACAACAATTACTACTACCATTTATATATGCCCAGCCAGGAAATATTCTAGATGTCTTTATATGATCTAACCCTAACAGTAACTTGAAACATGGTAGATGCTGATAGCCTCATTTTTAATATTAGAAAAAGGAAGCTCAGGGGTTAAGTGACTTGCCCTAGATTAAACAGGCTAGGAAGTTGCAGAGCTGGAATTTCAATTGAGGTTGCCTCCGAAGCCTATTCTTCTACCAACTTATTGTATTCCTTTTGAGAGAACACAACTTATTTTAGGAATTACTCATAGAAGCATCTCCTATTAATCCGATATTTATAGTCTCATAAATTGAATCCTAAATTATAGCGTTTTAGAATATAACTCATTCTTTACCCAAAAATTCCCAGTGACAAAATTCAGGCCCTTTGCTCTGGAAAAGCAGACCCTGTCAAAATGGAAGTAAAATGTGATATTTCTCTTGAAATGTAGTACATGGCATTCTTTATTTGAGCATATACATTTATTAAATCACAGGTAATTTAATGTTTTTAGCATATTGACCATACATTTGCATCATGCAAATAATGCAATTTATTTGTTTAAAAGTTAATACTGTTATTTTGGGCTTTTACTTACTATGTATTATCAGCTACATATTAAAAACTAAATATAAGAGAGCCCATTCATTTTTGCAGAATTCATTTTACTGGTTTTCCAGTCTGTCATTTATTTTGATGATTTATTGTCTTGACCAGCATTATGCTATTTGTAAAAGAGTTAACAAAAACAATCATAACAATTGCAGCAACAGATTATGGTGATATCAGAGAACAACTAAAGGTAGGTAGAATCTTGATACTACCGTCTATCAGTTTTTCTTAAGACTTCTAGTATCACAAAAAATTTAAATGCATATCAACTTCATACTTTCAGATCTCGCAAAATACTGATGCTAATCCCTGTCTAACACAAATATGCCTGGGTGATACTAAAGAAGGGTGATTGCAGATACCCTCCAGCTTAGGAAACTGAGTTACAGTCAGGCTTCAATGAACAATGGGGATACTTTCTGAGAAGCCTTTTGTTAGGTGATTTCCTCTTTGTGTAAACGTTGTAACTGTACTCATACAAACCTAGATGGCACAGACTACTACAGGGGTCCCCAACCCCAGGCCAGGGACCAGTATCAGTCTGTGGCTTGTTAGGAACCAGTTTGCACAGCAGAAGGTGAGTGGTGGGCCAATGAGCATTACCGCCTGAGTTCCGCCTTCAGTCAGATCAGCAGCAGCATTACATTCTCACAGGAGCATGAACCCTATTGTAAACTAAGCATGCGAGGGATCTAGGTTGTGTGCTCCTTGTGAGAGTCTGATGCCTAACGATCCCAAAACCATGCATTCCCCAGCCCCCATGGAAAAACTGTCTTTCATGAAACAGGTCCCTCATGCCAAAAAGGTTGGGACCATTGGTCTACTATACAACTAAGCTAAATGTTATAGTCTATTGCTCCTAGGCTGCAAAACTGTATAACACGTTACTAAACTGAATGCTGTAGGCAATTATAACACAATGGTAAGTACTTGTGTATTGAAACATCTCTAAACATAGAAAAGGCAATGTGTTATACTGACACATTATGACATTATGAAGTCTAAGACATTGCTAGACTATAGAAAATTTTCATTTTCACTAGAATTTTATGGGACCTTCTTGTACATGCAGTCCATCCTTGACTGAAACATCATTATGTGGCATGTGACTGTAATTGAAAGTGAAAATTTATGGGATCAATAGATCACTAAAGTGCAGTAACATGGGTTGGGCTTAATTAATCCCAATAAATTATATGATATGGCTTCAATCATTCATTATTTCATTTACTGAAAAAAAAATTAAAAGTTTTGTAAAGATTGGCTGCTACCAATGATGATAATGATGATGATGATGATTAACTATCAGCATCACATGCCAGGCATCCTCCTACAGCTGGGGAATTCAGCATTGAACAACATAGAGTTTCTTTACTCAAGAAACTTAACACGTCCTAAGAGGGAACCAGACAATATAGCAAACAAATAGTATGGTTTCCAGAAGTGACAAGTGCTGTGAAGAAATAAAACAGGGTAATGTGAAACTGTAAAACCTTGAGGCAGAAACAGGTTTGGCAAATAAAGTAAAAAAAAAAAAAAAAAAAAAAAAAAAAAGATTTATAAAGCTATAATGTTCAATAAATGTTAGTCGATTGAATACATGAAAAAAATGTGTTGCTCATAGGAAAAATGAAATGAAGGAATGAAGGAATAAATAAATAAATGAACCAGAGGAGAAAAAAACACATAGCATATCCTCAGAATGCTCCCGTGTCATCAATCACAAAGTGAAAGCCGGTAAAATTGCCCTCTTGTTTTCATACCCCTTCCCCAAAGGTGAATGGCTGCCTTTCTGTAATTCTTCCCCTGATTCCCAAAGGCTATACTTTCATCTTGCTTTAACAGGGATGCAAATCTTGAAGCTGGGAATACACTGCATAGTATTCTTTGAATCTCTCTTTCAAATGTTAACCCCAAACTACTCCCCAGCCATGCACACCATTTCTGAACGGCAGGCTGGAGTGCAGATGGACAGTGTACACTAGGATGGCACAGATACCAGGGAAATAAGGCCAGGAAGTGGCAGGGAAGGTGTCACAGAATTCTTGAATCATTTTTTTGTAAAGCCCTAAAGTTTCAAATGCAAATCTGAATGAAATATAATTAGCATTTACTTTCATTTTCCCAAGGAGTCAAATAAGGTAAACTTTTGTGTCACAATGAAAACAAAACTAAGTCAGAGCTCTCTTCGTGATGACTTCAATTGTTGGGATTAATTTCTCAGTTGAACAGCATCTGCAGGTGGGATTATTCTTCTGCTGCTTCTGTTCAACTCAAAATATTTTCTGACAGATGGTGATAGCAAGTAAATAAGACGTGTATTTCAGAAGCCGGAGAATTCTTGGGCTCATGAAAGGAACAATAGTCATAAATAAATATATTTCAAAGTGCCCCTATGTTGACTGAGCTCTGAGATATTAGAGGAAAAAATCTCATTCATATTGCAGGAAATCAAGTTTCCTACCTGCGTTCCCACTTCTGAATAATATTAACAAAAAGCTTGTGGTGTACTCTTGGCAGAAAACTAGCCACAAGATAGCTGACTGTGTGGACATTAAATACAGTACTTTTACAAGAATTATTTGGTTCAAGATTTGTAGCTGAGTAAAAATACCTAGCCAATTTTTCATATTCTAACAGCAAGACAGTCAATTGAATTTAAAGCAACATTTCTGAAACCAACTAGGCTTATTTAGGAAAAAGAATGAAAAAAGAAATAATAAGTACATTAAAATTAAACGTATCAAATGCAACACTGTGGAAAAATTCCTGGATAGATGAAAATCTTTTACTTATTTTTATTTTTTTCAAAAAGTCACAGCAATACCTAAACTTGCCTACAAAAGGATATTGAAAGCATTTTTTCTTTTTTTGAGATGGAGTTTCACTCTTGTTGCCCAGGCTGAAGTGCAGTGGCACAATCTCGGCTCACTGCAGCCTCAGCCTCCGGGGTTCAAGTGATTCTCCTGACTCAGCCTCCTGTGTAGCTGTGATTACAGGGGCACACCACCACACCCGGCTAATTTCTTGTACTTTTAGTAGAGATGGGGTTTCACCATGTTGGCCAGACTGGCCTCGAACTCCTGACCTCAGGTGATCTGCCCGCTTAGGCCTCCCAAAGTGCAGGGATTACAGGTGTGAGCTGCCACGCCTGGCCTATTGAAGGCATTTTTAAAGAAACTCAAGATTATATTGCTACAGAAAATAATGGCAGGCCAGTTTATATCAGGCTCTAGGTGTGAAAAAAATTAGAGTCTGGAATGTCTATTTTATTCACAAGTGCCATTTTCACCATGTATTGCAAATAAACTAAAGCTTAATGTATCATCATACTATAACATAAATACTAGTAAAAATCTCCATTTTAGATTTAATATATTTCTAAATTTTAGAATTCCTTATGTACTCTAAAAGCTATTTGATGTAACTTTTGCTGGCAAACTGGACTAAATCATTTTGTGACTAACAGAGATTGTGCTTCTCCTTTTATCCTAAATTTATAAGCAATAATTTTTATTCATTTCTAGATCAGTTAACTAAAACATTTGTTTTCAAATACACAGGAAAGGAAAAGAAAAAAATAACTTGCTATCTTCTCTTTCTGTCTTGCTATAAAATCACTGAACTTAAATAAATTTAAAACATTAGATGAAGGAGTAATCATCACACTGAAGTGATGAATAAAAGATATGACTAGTATTCCATTAGATCTGAATTCAATTTCTTAAGATTTGAATGCCTCTTATAAGAAGATGATTGCTGATGTCCTCTCAAAGATTGTTAAAAAAAAAAAAGAAAAAAAAAGACAAAATCTGCTGTTGCTTGAATCTTCAAATAAAAAATCATTCTTAGGTTATTCTTAGGAAATTGGATTCCAAGTTTGTTTACCTCTTTAAAAATTTTTAACAGAGAGATTAAAATGTAGTTATAGTGAAATATATCATTTGGATTACAGAGAAGAATATGCACATACTTATCTTTCCACTCTAAACACAAAGCAAGTGAATATGTGTTTGCATATGTGTATATATATACATATAGGTGGGAGCTTGCAGAAAGTGGGTTAACGTTATATAGGGACTAGGAAATCCAACTAATGCTTGTATTATATGATAAAAATAGGTTAGATGGATGGTTTGGAACAGATTTTTTTAATGATATACAATATGCTCTGCTAAACGCTTATTTTAAAATAGAAACTATAATTTGTAGGGGAAGTATGCCTCTTGAAAATAAATCTCTTACAAGGCAATCAATTTTGAAGTTTTTTCACTAAAAATACAAGTCTGAAATCCTCCCGTCTTGAACTTTCTACATATCCAATAGACTTTTGAATATATTTCTTCTCTGCTTATCTCTATGCTTACTTCTATTCAATTTTTATTTAAAATACTATTAAGGAATATTCAAAACATTTTTAATTGAAATGAAATGTATTTTCTTCCTCATCTCTATTGTGTATATTATAGCCACAGTCAGTATAAGTTAGAAAATACTGTTTAGTTAAAATTAGTATAATCAAAATATGTATATATGGACTCTAAAACAGAAATTGATACAATAACATATGGATTGAAAATTAAGTTAATCATACTATTTCTCAGAGAGACCTGGAGCTACTTATTTTCCATGCTCAATTTTTCTTTTTCTCAATTGTTCTAAATAGATATTTGTGTAACGCTAAAAACATACTTGAGTTTTTGTGTTAGTTAATACATTCAGAACAACACACCCTTCACCAAAGATATTTCTGTTTTTCTTTCAGTGTCTCTAGCACCAAATTATGCATTAGAAAAAAAATAGACTTTTAATCATGTTTATGCAACTAAGAAATTATAAGACATCAAAGTGACCATCTCTGAGATTACAGCCCATATTACATATGATGCGTAATAGTCACATTGTCTTAATTGACCAAAATAAACAGTCAAATTTTAAATTTCAGACAGGTTGTGTATATATAAATTACATATAAAAATAAATCTAAAATATATTATTTTATAATAGTAAATTTAAGATATTTAAATTTATAAATATTTAAAATAAATTCAAAACATATAAATTTAAAATTATTTAAAATAAAACTAAAACATACTATTTAAAATATATTATTTAAATTAAACAAGTGTTATTAGGAAGGAATTCCTCTTAAGAGTTTCAGATTTGGCTCAGATCAAATAAAAAGGCAAACATTACTGGGAAAATTGCCATTTGTCAACTGTTCCATGTCATATCATGTGGTAATACAGTTCTTCAAACACCAAATGTCAGAATACTGACACTATACTGTACAAACTAAAACAAGCACAAAATTGAGCATAAATAACCCAAAAATACTGGCAGCTGTGCATTTGTAAATGAGTGCAGTGGTATTTGTGATGACTAATATTTTCTTCCTATGGTTATAACACGCTGCGTTTATTTTCTATAGGACACCCTTGGGGAAAGGGGGCAGAAAACACATGAGAGACAAGTTATTTTTAAAGTTAACAACAACAACAAAGATTTTAAATCTTTGCTTAATTAAAAAAGGAATAGTACAAGTAGATGACTCACTTCTATCTTTAAAAGCTGAAAATTAAAAATTATGCAATATCCTAAAAGTATAAAGACTGATTCAAATGTTGCTTCACATAATAATCTTCAAATATATCTCAAAACTCACCTATCTAGACTATTTGCTCCTATAACCAAATTGTACTTTAAGTGCAAAATATAAGCAAATAAAGAGAAGGGCATTTATTCCATCAAATAGGTCCTTATATTATAATGATAAATCCATGCTTCCCTTTTAATTGATCAAAAAGTTAAAGTATACATTTTTCAAATATTCAAATCTTACCTTTAGAGAAACATTAACATGAATTGTTTCTTCATCCAACAGTGATTCAACATTCCCTAGCCAGTAAGGTACTAATCTATGTATAAAAGCAGAGGTTCTGTGTGTTATATTTTATTCAGAAATATAGATGACATTTCCTTTTACTAGGTAGCTTAGAGTGACTAGTTCTTGTCACAATGTTGTCATAGTGATAGTGACATCAATGTACTTCATGGTAATCAGTGCGGCGATTTATCTGAGAAAAATAACAGCACCGATTTCTAGTGTATTTTACATTTCAAAATGCCATCAAGTATACTATTTAATCTACTACAGGCAAATTGGTTTCTTAAGTAGAGTACCCAGGACTTTAGATGAATTGATGGCTATAGGTATCTGTGAAATGCAGACAAAAACAGTGTCTGAATGGATGATGGGGGTATTGGTGAACATAGCCAAGAGATCATAATTAACCGGTTGCTAAGGAAGATTTTGCTCTCAAGTGCCTTTGCCAAATACAAAATCTCCTCAAGTTATGAGCTCAATTTAATTATTTTGTTAAATCCTTTTTAATGTTTTCTGGACTCCAGGAGTGATATAGTGGTGATAGTCCAGAATTCTGGATTCTATCCTACAGAACATTGACAAAATGCTTTCAGTCATCATCTTTCATGACAAAGGGCTGTTACTGAAACTTCAGATGTTATTTAGTGGTCCAATTACCTCTTGCTCTGGTGCTGTGCAGGTTGCCATTACAATAAACAACAAGAATGACATTAGCAGAGCCTCTCAGAGATAGAAAGCTCCAATTTTTAGGTCACCATCATATCAAAAATGAAAAAAAAAAGTGTTATAAATTTTTTAATATTTAAATATTTTTCTATAAACAATTCTAACACTAAACTATAATACAAAATAATTGACCTTTTCAGACAAATGTTATAAGATTTATTTTTGAAATGATAATTAATAATGAACCATTGTGTTAGGCCATTATTTCATTGCTATAAAGAAATACCTGACTGGGTAATTTATAAATAAAAGAGGTTTAATTGGCTCATGGTTCTGCAGGATTTACAGGAAACATGGTGCCAACATCTGCCTGGCTTTGGGGGAGGCCTCAGGAAGCTTACAATCATGGCAGAGGGTAAAGGGGGCACAGACACGTCACATGGCAAAAGCAGGAACAAGTGAGAGAGAATATGGGAAGAAAGGGGCCACACACGTTTAAATGACCAGATCTCATGTAAACTCAGAGTAAGAGCTCCCTTATCACCAAGGGGACGGCACAAGCCATTCATGGGGCATTCGTCCTCATGATCCAACACCTCCCACCAGGCCCCACCTCCAACAGCAGGTATTACAATTCAACATGAAATTTGGGTGGGAACGAATATTCAAACTGTATCAATCATGGATTTTGGTCATATTGGTCCCATGATGACATCTGGAAGAGAGTTACTCCCTGTTCTAGTCTTGGAGGCGTATCTCTGATGGCTTGTGCAGCCTCATTTTGAGAAGACCATTATGTCGTTCATGAATGTGTGAATCTGGCCAGACATCAATTCCTTATCTGCTAAGATAATTTTAACTAATTATAATTAAATAAAGGGGTATCAGAGGCTCTCTGGGCAAAGTAACATTATTTTCATAAACATTTTTTGACTTGTGTTAAAAACTCTCAGTCTGTAGAAGATAAACCACGAGAATTGCAATGTGACTACTTTCAATTAACTATTCGCCTCATTTATCGTTCTCACTGGTTGGACTCTGAAAAGTAGCATTGCTCCTTTGTCACCCTTGTAATTTTACTTCAAAAATAGTGACTTAGATATGATCATATATAATAGTCTACATTGAAAAGGCCGTCTTTGAGATGATTTAAAAATTGATGTGTTGATTAAGAGCTCTATTAAGAAAGGTTTTCATAGAGCTGATTTTGATTCCATATTGTTAATAAAGAATTTTCTTTTTATACAGGAGATTTTAACAAGCCACAGATTTGATGTATGATGTTTTGAATATGTATTTTATGCCACACAGTCTCAGACTGTTTTACTGTGAGCCATTTGAGACAAAAGAGGCAGAAGATGGTGTGGCTATTTTGGCTTCTAAGCACCATCTCTTTCTTAGTTGATCTGACACTCCAGTACAGCCTGAATCCCTGCCAGTCTCTCACATTTCCTAAGGCCTGATCCTCCTACCTTAATGTTTGTTGGGGCTGCCACTGAAGCAGAAAGTTGCAACTGTTTCCAATAGAATTGAGCCAGGGATGAGGTTCATTGGCAACCATTGCTACTCTGCTGTTACCTACAACTGCTATGAAATCTGAGTCCAGGCCTATTTCAGCCAGACAGGAGGGTTGCTTCCTTATATTATCAGTGTCTAAGAAGGGACTTCTAGAGCATAACATATAATAACTACTTTCTCTATCTGTCCTTTATTAGGAAAAAGGACTCAAACTTCCCTGAATGCCACTAGGCCAGGGCTAGCTTTTCAAATCCTAACAACCTCAGAAACAGATATCTGATTTTTATTTTATACATAAGGAAACAAAGTTCTAATTACAATGTGCCCAGCCAAATATCATATAGAATTAGAGAAGGCTAATTAAACCATGTCTAAGTCAGTACATTATTGTAACTAAAAAAAAGTAAATGAGTAAAGCTCTGAAGTCATAAAGAAAAATCACTTTTTACTATCCTATAATACTGTGCCATACAATGTGTAGCCATGTCTGCTTTATACAGTATAACTTTGTGTGGCTATACTCAAGAGAGACATTTGCTATTGCGATACAGGAGACAACAAGGAGTTAATGATTTTTGCATAGCAATAGAGACCTTGACCTAGGATTCTTAACTCAGAGTGTGCTTTCCTTCCACTCAAACCAAAAGACCTACTAGACATCCCTCTGTGAGTCTAGCAAAGGATTGAAGGTTTTTTTGTTTTGTGTTTGTTGTTTTTTCCTACTATTTTCAAGTTCATACCAGATAACTAAGAAAAGAGGTAGAAGCCTCACTACAAATTCATGCAACTATGCTTAAAGTGAGATTGAAATGGTTATTCCTTGTTATTAAAAGATCTAACACAGAGATTTGACCATGTAGTAAAGAATATTATGCAATTTATATAATATTTTTAACAAATTTAAAAAATTATCATGAAAGAATGGAAAGTTGAGGTCCAGTCCTTAAATAAATACCTCCCAGCCCCAGTAGCTTTACTGCCTTGTTAGTAAGGAGGTATTGAAGGCGAAAAGCAGCACTAAATACATGTTACTAATAGCACATATTTTCATTTATAGAAACATATTTATAAACATACTTATACTGTCTAATAAAATGTACTTTTTTGCATTATTTGTGTTTAGTTATTATCACTTCTTTTACAGTCTCACTTTTAAAAGGTTACCATAGATCAGTGCTTCCCAAATACAGACTATTTTGCCCTCCTGGAGACATTTACAATGTCCAGAGACATTTTTCATTGTCGCAACTGGGTGAGGTGGAGGAGTGCTGCTGGCGTCTAGTGGGTAGAGGCCATGTTGCTGCCAAACATCTTGCAATACATAGGACATTATGACCCTGACAACAAGGAATTATACTGTCTCAAATGCCTCAAATATCAACAGTGCCAAAATTGGGAAACACTGCTATAGACATACACACATACACACACACACACACAGGATACATAAAACTGAATGATAATCAGGGCCACATTTATTAACTCTAAAGAGCAGATTGGATCATTTGCATCTTATAAGGATGTTAATGTAACAAAGCTTAATCTTAAACATGGCATGCGACACACCATCCTAGTTTTCAGACAATAAAAACTAGGCTACCTCAAAACCAGTACCAGTGTTGAACACTGTTTCTTATAGGTTATATAAGACATATATGGGCATGTAATTTATTGAATCAAAGTGAATATGTCTGGCTGCAATGTATCTATAATTGGGAAAGTAACCATCCTTCAATTTAGCAGGCCTTGCCAGAAAGTCTAATCCCAAAGGATGGACTATTTACATTATGAACAAGCCGTGTCTGGAGGGCTAACCATCTTGTGATGAACACATTTTCAGAGCCATCCAAGGAAGGCTTCTTGGCTTTGTGAAACAGTATACGCTTGGTTTTTCTTTTTTTTTTTCAAACATGTTAAGGAAAACTTTTACCACCCAGAAGAGTAGAGGTCAAATATAAGATAATGTGTTATTTCTGGTCTATCATAACAGACACTTTATCTCTGTTTTCTTTAGCTTAAAAAAAATGAAAAAAAAGTTTCTGATAACTGTGTTTTGTGTCTTACTTCCCATAATTTTTTCTCCCAGACTATCTGATCTTACACTTAGGTTAACATATATTCAAATAAAATATCTCTGGTGTACTCCATAAAACTCTTCCTAACAAATAATGCCAGTAGTAAATGAAGGAATTAATAGGCACACATATTCTAGAGAAAAGATCTCCAATCATACTGTCTGCTATGAAAAAAAGGCTCTCCAGCACTGGCTGATACCATAGCAACTAGTCATATGTGACTACTGAGCCTTTGAAACACAGCTAGTCACTAGGAAATTAATTTTTAATTTTATTTACAAATTAATTTTCAGTTAATTTAAAATTTTAAACACTTTAATTGTATTTAATTTTGACTAGTAGCTACTGTATTGAAGAATGCAATTTAGAATACCAATGATAAAAATAATTTGAGGCCAGAAGAAACTGATACAATAGATTTGAACTGAAGGAAAAAAATAAACACTGAGACAAAAAAAGAATATTTATGAAGAATCAATATCAGTTTAATCTTCTTTTGACATTTGGGTTACGTGCCCTTATTAAGGTGGAAATGTCATATTATCAATTTCTGTTTAAATGACATGACTTTTTTTATTTGAGGACAATTCTAAGCATTTAGAAAATTTCAGATTTGGGCAGGGCATTCCTCTAATTGCTTTATAGTAAAAGAGGATAAGTTACATGTTTTATGAGATGTAAAGACTTTTTTGATGGTGGGACATAGCACATTGATACTAGGATAGATAAAGGCAGAACTCTGCTATTTACTGCTCAAAACAAGATGTGACTGCCAGGTAGGGCCAGATAGGAAATTGTATGTAGGAACAGGGTAATGACAATCTATAGCTGTAGGGGCAAGCAGGATGGGTTTAGCTAGTTACATGGGCCCCCTGCAAATTTGCTGGTTAATAAGTTTGCAGGCTCTGGGCATAAGGGGGTGTATATTGGTCCTAGAGTATAAGAGCCCGATAAGTTGGGGTTGGAGTGTGGATTTCATTAACTTCTCAGAAGGGGGAACTGACTGGCCTCTAGCCAGAGACTCAAAACTAGGTTAAGATACCTAGTTGGACCCCTTGTTGTCTTGACATTAGTGATAAACTCAATTATTAGGGGTATTACAGTGGCCCAAAGAGTAATGGAGACTATTAAACAGTAGGGTGTAAGCTCCCCTAAGCAGTGTAGAAAAACATTTTAGTATAAGAGTAGAAAGGAAGGAAACAGGTAGAAATATAAGGAGTCCTTGCAGGTCATCCTGTTACCAAGTTTCCCATTATATGGCAAAAACAGTCTGAAATTTTGGGGTCTCCAACAATATCTTGGGGGAGTTATTGTGTTTTCTTTTCACTATTATTGTATACTGAAAGCCTCTTAAGCCAGAGTAGGCTCAGAGACTTCCAATAAAGTATGTTTAAATTATGAGTTTTATTATGTTTTTGTGGTAATAATAACTCAGTGTATTTCTCGAATCGAGGTGGCAGGTACAGCAGTTTTGTTGCTGGAGAATATCAACTGAAGGTTTAATAAGGTGTATGTAAAGGTTAGCAATATTTGTAACCGAGGGCAGGAGTAGTTGTGGTGCTCATGGTCAGATAAGCAAGGCAGGAAGTTGCAGTGGCAACCTGGTGGATGCAGGAGGGTAGGAGAAGTTTTTGAGGAGTGAGAGGTCCAGTCCACGTATGGACCAGTATGAGGCAATAACACACATTAATTTTAGAATGGCACAGATAGTAGCAACTTCACAAGGTTTCCTTTCAGGAATGGGAGTATAGACAAAGAGCAAGGAGCATGCCAGGACTCTGGGCTAAGCAAACAGTAAGCTCAGGAAATGTAGTATAAAACCTAATACCAAAATAAAAAAATAGTAATAAATGTCCAGGGTTCCATTTGAGAGAACGTCAGGGGAGGTATCCTGGGAGTGTTGTTGACGTGGTGGTCTTGGTGTTGAAGTTGTCTTTGGCACAGGGGATGAAGCCATTGCCAATTCTGTAGTCTCAGGCTGGGTTGACATTGCCTGGGGTGATGTCATCCCCAACGGTGAACTCCTAGGACAGGTCAATGTGATCTGGTCTATGAAACTAGGGTTTCATAGTAGGTACCTTCATAAGTAGTTACCCACTTGAGTTGTTGTGGGTCTTGTTCACCAGTATTATGGTAAGACTGAACCTCTTGAGAAATTTTAAGGCAACGTTGCACCTGGGAATTTGACTTATACATATCTTTTAAGACAAGGTTTTATGAGTACATAGCTAAGAATGGTGATATTGGCTAAGAATGGTGATATTGGCATTTGTGATGTTGTTGTAATTGAACCAAAGCCCTGTAACCTGGCTGGCACAATTAAGGCCTTAAGAATGCCTGAACCAAAAATCCCCCAATAGTCCAAGGTTTTGTCTGGATGGGTGATGGGGAGGGTTGTGTTGCAAATAGGTTTTAAATGATATGGCCAGATTTGCATGCATGTGGTTAATAGGGTATCACAATTTTGCCTATTAAAATACCTGTGGTTGAGCCTGGAGGATCAGCACCAGCCTGTAGACAGGCCCTCCAATTTAGCCAAAGGGCCTTTTGCCTCAGTTGCTGGTTTGGTTGCAGATGAGCAAACCAGGTGAGTATTTTGTTTGTAGTGCTTCTACTCGCCTTGCCAAACTCAATGGAATGTGGACCTAAGCATTTGCTGTGGTCAAACAATGGCTAACTTGGAGAGTTTGAGCCTCTGGGCTGCAAACCGATGGAGGTATCCAGACCTATAGTAGTGAAACCAATGGTCAACAGAATGGTGTGTAGCTGCACTTGACAGGACTTTGTGGTCTGATGCTGATTTTCCACCAGGACATATTATTGCCAGTGAGGAGTTGTCTGCTTTTGTCATTATGAGATATGACATTGATTTCACTATTACCTTTGAAAGTTACTTTTATTTTATTCAATAAGTGTGGTTTTCTGTCTCTTTTCTTGGTAGTCCACACTGTCTATGGGAATGCCCCTGGAAAACCAATTTTAATTATTCTAGAGAGAATCAGAGGGAGAGCCTGAAGTAATCATCCACTTTGTACAATGTAAATATTAAGGAAAGTCAATTGGATGGTGGAAATTTTGACTCAAATGCTTCCCATAGCACATGGGCAGTGTTCCGGCCTATGAGACAATCCATGGTTAATGGGTTTCAAAGGAGTTTTTGATTAGATCTGGTGTATTGCCTTTACTGGGTAGAAGCAAAATAGAAAATCTAAAAAGATAGGAGGAGACATTAATAAGGGGCCACATATATAATGAGTCTTCATAATAATGGAAATGAGACATTTCCCTCTCTTTAAATATAGCAGAGGGTGACAAGAAAGTTTTTTTATTTTTTAATTTTTTTAATTACACTTTAAATTCTGGGATACATGTGCCGAATGTGCAGGTTTGTTACATATGTATACATGTGCCATGGTGGTTTGCTGCACCCATCAACCCGTCATCTACATTAGGCATTTCTCCTGATGTTATCCATCCCCTAGCCCCCATTCCCCGACAGGCCCCAGTGTGTAGTTCCCCTCCCTATGTCCATGTGTTCTCATTGTTCAACTCCCACTTATGAGTGAGAACATGCAGTGTTTGGTTTTCTGTTCCTGTGTTAGTTTGCTGAGAATGATGGTTTCCAGCTTCATCCATGTCCCCGCAAAGGACATGAACTCATCCTTATTTATGGCTGCATAGTATTCCATGGTGTATATGTACCACATTTTCTTTATCCAGTCTATCATTGATGGGCATTTGGGTTGGTTCCAAGTCTTTGCTGTTGTGAACAGTGCTGCAATAAACATATGTGTGCATGTGTCTTTATAGTAGAATGATTTATAATCCTTTGGGTTTATACCCAATAATGGGATTGCTAGGTCAAATGGTTTTTCTGGTTCTAGATCCTTGAGAAATTGCCACACTGTCTTCCACAATGGTTGAACTAATTTACACTCCCACCAACAGTGTAAAAGCATTCCTATTTCTCTGCATCCTCTCCAACATTTGTTGTTTCCTGCTTTTTAATGATTGGCATTGTAGCTGGTGTAAGATGGTATCTCATTGTGGTTTTGATTTGCATTTCTCTAATGACCAGTGATGATGAGCTTTTTCTCATATGTTTTTGGCCACATAAATGTCCTTTTGAGAAGTGTCTGTTCATATCTTTTGCCCACTTTTTAATGGGGTTGTTTGTCTTTTTCTTATAAATTTGTTTAAGTTTCTTATAGATTGTGGATATTAGCCCTTTGTCAGATGGTGAGATTGCAAAAATTTTCTCCCATTCTATAGGTTGCCTATTCACTCTGATGATAGCTTCTTTTGCTATGCAGAAGTTCTTTAGTTTAATTAGATCCCAGTTCCTATACACCAATAATAGACAAGCAGAGAGCCAAATCATGAGTGAACTCCCATTCACAATTGCTGCAAAGAGAATACAATGCCTAGGAAGACAACTTACAAGGGATGTGAAGGACCTCTTCAAGGAGAGCTACAAAACACTGCTCAAGGAAATAAAAGAGGACACAAACAAATGGAAAAACATTCCATGCTCATGGATAGGAAGAATCAATATCATGAAAATGGCCATACTGCCCAAAGTAATATATAGATTCAATGCTATCTCCATCAAGCTATCATTGACTTTCTTCACAGAATTAGAAAAAACTACTTTAAATCTCATATGGCACCAAAAAAGAGCCCATATAGCCAAGACAATCCTAAGCAAAAAGAACAAAGCTGGAGGCATCATGCGACCTGACTTCAAACTATATTACAATGCTATAGTAACCAAAACAGCATGGTACTGGTACCAAAACAGATATATAGACAAGTGAAACAGAAAAGAGGCCTCAGAAACAACACCACACGTTGACAACCATTTGATCTTTGAAAACCTGACAAAAACAACCAATGGGGAAAGGATTCCCTATTTAATAAATGGTGTTGGGAAAACTGGCTGGCCATATGTAGAAAACTTAAACTGGACCCCCCCCTTACACCTTATATAAAAATTAACTCAAGATGAATTAAAGACTTAGACATAAGACCTAAAACCATAAAAAACCTAGATGAAAACCTAGGCAATACCATTCAGGACATAGGCATGGGCAAAGGCTGCATGGCTAAAACACCAAAAGAAGGTTTGTTTAAAGTGTGTGTGAGTTGGCTGAAGGGCCTTGAGTTGAGAGATATTAATGCCTGGGGCAGGACTGAGATATCCATTTGGGGGTTAATTGGTTATTTTGCAACTTAAATACAAGTTCTTTGGGGAGCCCATTAGGCCTCACAGTTAAACCAGTTTTCTTGGACATATTTGGGATATGAAAGTTATAATGAATGCCTTCTTTGAGAGCCTGGTGTGATTCTGAGAAATGAAATGTGTGCTTTGATTACTACCACTAATGTCTGGAACTCCAAGGGGAAAAAGGAGTGTCCTACAGAAGCTTCATATTACAGCCTTAGTATACAGAGAGATATGCGCATTTTTTATTTATATTTTGGATATCTGAAGCAAGGGATTCACAGAGTTCTTTACTCTGAAGGGACAACTCTTAGGCAATGGCCAAATAATTTGTGAACATTTGCTTGTGAGGCAATTTGCTGACAAGGGCATCCAGTGCTAAGATGACTACCTGAAGTCCGGCCAATCATACTGACCCTGGGGTTCTGTCCTTTTATCAGGAGGTAAAGCAACAAAATTTCAGTGAGCTCTATCACTTACAATGGTGACAGTGCCATCCATACAGCCTACAAACTCCCATTGCTGAACACTCAGTTAATCCCAAGGGGCTGTTCATATAGCCAACGGGTTTGAGGGAAAGGTGACTTCATTTAACACCATTGCATCTGTCAAGGAACTGACAGTGGAGACCACCCCTTCCAGGTTAATAATCCAGAGGGACTAGGTTCGGCTCCATATTATATTAAGCAGGCCTCAGTAGCAGTGCTGAGTTTTTGGGATGCTGCTTTTATGACCCAAGGCATAATGGGCAACTGGTTATGGAGAATCACAGGCTCAAGGTCTGCAAGGGCCTCTATTTCCAGGAGGTCCCAGTATGTGGCCAACATTTTTTGCTCTCATGCTATATATAGCACAGGGTCAGGAAGGTCAGTTTCTTGTTTCAAAATCCATGGGCTACCTATGGCCATCATAGGTTGTCCAGAGACTTCAGGAGGTATGAACAGAGGTTGCTAAATCTTCTATAGTGAATCTATCAAGTGTCTGCCATTCTTTTTTTCCTAAATCAATGATTTTAATAACAAAAAAATATACTTCTGAAGGAAAATAACTGAGCTCATTGGTCTGTAGTCCTTCAAACAAAGAAATCTGATTTTTAGCAGAGAGTAAGTATTGAAGCTGTCGAGATCAATACAATTCAATGACTCTGCATTTTTATGCAAAGATAAACCTTGTTCTTGTTTCCTCTTATGAGGGATATTTTACTGAGATGAGAGGCCAAATTTCATTTTTCAGAAGATAGCTTTACTTTGATCTTCATTTTCTTCCTGTCAAGCTCATACACAATAGCATGTCTTGCAAGAGTTTGTTTCATAGCCAACCTTTTGCCACAGCCAGCGTGTTCACACATAAATGGGTGCTTCTCCTTATGAAAAGAAAGAAGACAGCTCTGGAGATTAAATACAGTTCTTCTGTAGTCTTCTCTTGGATGTTGACATACATCTCTTTCTGAGGCATGAGTTTTCACAGGTTATCTGAGATAATCTTCACATTTGAATGTTTTCTGGCATACATCATGTTATTTCCTTTCTATGGATTTCTCTCATGTGATTTGGAAGCTCTGTCCATATTTCTGCCACAAAAGAACATCCCTACTGACATACAATTTTCTGATGAACCTGCATTTGTCCTCCCAGCCTGCAGGGTGAAACAAAGTGTTTTCCACATCCTTCAAGGTTAAACTTGAATAGGGGTTTATTTTCATGCTGGCACTGATGGATTTTCAGCTGCTGATGCTTCTTAAAGGTCTTCTTACATCCTTCAAAATTGCATACATATTGCTTTTGCAGATTTTCATGTTTGCATGCAAAATGTTTCTTCCAGTTGGATTTTGTGTGGGATTTTTTTTTTTTAATCACAGCCACTAGCTGCACAAATAAAAGGCTTTTCTCCAATGTGAATCAGGATGTGGCGATTCAGAAGGTAGCTCCTGATGAAGGCTTTGCCACACCCTTTGTAGTCACAGGCCTCTGCAGGATCAGCTAAATTTAAGATGGAAAGAATTTAGAGCCTTTTATTTGAGTGATCCCCAATTAAGGTGAGCTTATTTGGAAACACCAGTATCAGAGACATTAAGTAGAATTTGTAAATAGGAATATATTGCCTCCAGAATGAAAAAAAGAACTAAAAGATGTTGAAAGTTTTTGTTTATAATGAGTATGTCAAATAAAACTCATTAGGGGAAGATGTTATCAACTTAATATCAAACCTGTGCTGCTGGAGAAAGGTGGGTGCAGTTGAGATCTTGTCTGCAAAGATTGCATGCAATGGCAACACTGTTGAGGTGCCCTATAATGTGACCTAGGAAAAGCATACTTTTTTCCTTGGGGATAAAGGCAAAATACAGTCAAGAGGCCATTGAAATAGCCACCAAAGATAAATATTAGCAAAATCTATAATAGCAAAGTATTTACTGGTTATTAGTTAAATGATGTGAGTAATTTTAATAATATTAGGTATTACGCATGAGGATCACAATAGATGTAACCACAGCATTGTAATAAACCACCCTGAGGCGTCTGTCTTTATTTATTTTTTTTGAGGTTTGCAAATATTAGTTAAGTTTTATATAAATAAGTTTAAATTCTTGAAGGTCCTTTTAAAATTTACATTGGAACATCTCAACTGTTGTAATAAGGGGGACCACAGGGTCTTGTTTCTCAGGCTAATTTTTCAGTACCAAAATCTTTATTTAATTTTAATGCATTGCTCATTGTATCAGAACATATATGCTCAAAATGGAATTTAGAAAACACTATAATTAAAGTAAGGAATACCTATTTTTTCTCTATTGAAAAATTTTTTAAAGTTTTTGTTTGTTTGTTTGTTTAAGAGATGGGGGTCTCATTATGTTGCCAAGGCTGGCGTGCAGTGGCTATTCACAGGTGCAATCATAGCTCACTACAACCATGAACTCCTAGCCTCAAGTGATCCTCCTCAGCCTCCCAAGTAACTGGGACTACAGGCGTGTACTACTGGACCAGGCTCTATTTTATATTTAGTTACTCTCCCGAGAATATCGGAAGTATTATGTTTAAATTTAGCAAGATCCCTGAGTAAAATTCTAAGTTGAGACCCAGTATGATTAAGTCTGTAAAGCTTTGTCAATTGGTGTATTTTAGCAGATCTTAAAGTTAAGTTAGAACCTATCTTTTACAGACAAAAAAGCCCAATCAGTACACATTTTATATTAGTGTTATAAAAAATATTTTAGCAGATTTTTGGATTTCTAATTGGGTTAATTATGTACAAATTTTTTTGTGTGTATACGTATATATACAGAGTTATATAAGTAAATAAATATGTATATATATATATACACACACACTATTTATTTTAAAATTTCTTCTCCTCTATCAAGGTTTTCCCTTTATTCCATTATTTTTCCTCTGTTTTGGGCTTCTAGCCTCCTGAAGTCATGGTTTTTAGTTTCCATCTGTATCTAATAGTTCATAATTCAAACCAGGGTGGTTACAGGAAAGGAGTTGGGGAAGCAGCCCAGTGGCCTGCCTCGTATGCAGCCATTCTTCATCCTAAGGCTTCCCAGTCAACCTGTGAAAGAATGGGATTTCACTTGAGAGCTGCAGCCACCTCTCCTTGGGACAGGCAATAAGTTCCTTTAAGTTTTTGTCCCTTTGCATGTTGACCTGCAGGGGCACTTACTAAAGCCCAATCACACTGGCTAGGGGCCTTGCATCATTTAAGCAACTGGGTAACTTTCGCAGGTGTTCAGAAGGGGGTTGCTGGGGTGAGATATTTGTTTCCTTGCCACAGACAGCCTCTCTGGGTTAAACATTGAATGGCTGGTATCCAACAGGGCAGCCCATGATATTCCTGAGGATCTGGGGAACTTGAAGTTCCCTAAAAACAGCAGCAAAATATGCAGCAAAGAAGGCAGGTCAACGGCTACCCAACCAGAGCAACACTGACTATGAGACAGGGGTGCCATTTCTTTACCATGGGGGAACCCAGCCAACATCTTTTTTCACAAAGGTTGCCTGAAACACATGGACAAATCATCATTCTGCCCTAATTAATGATTATAAAGCAAAAAGTATCTGAAACAAGTCTCAATCAATTTAGAAGTTTATTTTGCCAAGGTTAAGGGCATGCCTGTGACACAGCCTCAGGAAGTCCCGACAACATATGCAGGGCAGTTGTGCTACAGCTTGGTTTTAAACATTTTAGGGAGACAGAGGACATCAATCAATACATGTAAGATGTACATTAGTTTGGTCTGAAAAGGTGGGACAACTTGAAGTGGTGGGGGCTTCCAGATCATAGGTAGATTCAAAGATTTTCTGATTGGCAATTGGTTGAAAGAGTTTATCTAAAGATCTGGAATAGAAGAAAGTGACTGCATTAAGATAAGGGTTTGTTGAGATCAAGGTTCCTATTGTGCAGGTAAAGTCATCAGGTAGCAGGCTTCAGAGAGAATAGATTGTAAATGTTTCTGATCAGACTGAAAGAGTCTGTTCTATCAGTCATAGGGTCTCTGTTTTAATGTTAATGCTTGTATTGGTGTAAAAGAATGCTTGTGATTTTTGTACATTGATTTTGTATCCTGAGACTTTGCTGAAGTTGCTTATCAGCTTAAGGAGATTTTGGGCTGAGACAATGGGGTTTTCTAGATATACAATCATGTCATCTGCAAACAGGGACAATTTGACTTCCTCTTTTCCTCATTGAATACCCTTGATTTCCTTCTCCTGCCTAATTGCCCTGGCCAGAACTTCCAACACTATGTTGAATAGGAGTGGTGAGAGAGGGCATTCTTGTCTTGTGCCAGTTTTCAAAGGGAATGCTTCCAGTTTTTGCCCATTCAGTATGATATTGGCTGTGGGTTTGTCATAGATAGCTCTTACTATTTTGAGATACATCCCATCAATACCTAATTTATTGAGAGTTTTTAGTATGAAGCGTTGTTGAATTCTGTCAAAGGCCTTTTCTGCATCTATTGAGATAACCATGTGGTTTTTGTCTTTGGTTCTGTTTATATGCTGGATTACATTTATTCATTTGCATATATTGAACCAGCCTTGCATCCCAGGGATGAAGCCCACTTGATCATGGTGGGTAAGCTTTTTGATGTGCTGCTGGATTCGGTTTGCCAGTATTTTATTGCGGATTTTTGCATCAATATTCATCAAGGATATTGGTCTAAAATTCTCTTTTTTCATTGTGTCTCTGCCCGGCTTTGGTATCAGGATGATGCTGGCCTCATAAAATGAGTTTGGGAGGATTCCCTCTTTTTCTATTGATTGGAATAGTTTCAGAAGGAATGGTACCAGTTCCTCCTTGTACCTCTGGTAGAATTCGGCTGTGAATCCATCTGGTCCTGGACTCTTTTTGGTTGGTAAGCTATTGATTATTGCCACAATTTCAGAGCCTGTTATTGGTCTATTCAGAGATTCAATTTCTTCCTGGTTCAGTCTTGGGAGGGTGTATGTATCAAGGAATTTATCCATTTCTTCTAGATTTTCTAGTTTATTTGCGTAGAGGTGTTTGTAGTATTCTCTGATGGTAGTTTGTATTTCTGTAGGAACGGTGGTGATATCCCCTTTATCATTTTTTATTGCGTCTATTTGATTCTTCTCTCTTTTCTTCTTTATTAGTCTTGCTAGTGGTCTATCAATTTTGTTGATCCTTTCAAAAACCAGCTCCTGGATTCATTAATTTTTTGAAGGGTTTTTTGTGTATCTAATTCCTTCAGTTCTGCTCTGATTTTAGTTATTTCTTGCCTTCTGCTAGCTTTTGAATGTGTTTGCTCTTGCTTTTCTAGTTCTTTTAATTGTGATGTTAGGGTGTCAATTTTGGATCTTTCCTGCTTTCTCTTGTGGGCATTCAGGGCTATAAATTTCCTTCTACACACTGCTTTGAATGTGTCCCAGAGATTCTGGTATGTTGTGTCTTTGTTCTTGTTGGTTTCAAAGAACATCTTTATTTCTGCCTTCATTTCGTTATATACCCAGTAGTCATTCAAGAGCAGGTTGTTCAGTTTCCATGTAGTTGAGCGGTTTTGAGTGAGTTTCTTAATCCTGAGTTCTAGTTTGATTGTGCTGTGGTCTGAGAGACAGTTTGTTATAATTTCTGTTCTTTTACATTTGCTGAGGAGAGCTTTACTTCCAACCATGTGGTCAATTTTGGAATAGGTGTGGTGCGGTGCTGAAAAAAATGTATATTCTGTTGATTTGGGGTGGAGAGTTCTGTAGATGTCTATTAGGTCTGCTTGGTGCAGAGCTGAGTTCAATTCCTGGATATCCTTGTTAACTTTCTGTGTCATTGACCTGTCTAATGTTGACAGTGGGGTGTTAAAATCTCCCATTATTATTGTGTGAGAGTCTAAGTCTCTTTGTAGGTCACAAAGGACTTGTTTTATGAATCTGGGTGCTCCTGTATTGGGTGCATATATATTTAGGATAGTTAGCTCTTCTTGTTGAATTGATCCCTTTACCATTATGTAATGGCCTTCTCTGTCTCTTTTGATCTTTGTTGGTTTAAAGTCTGTTTTATCAGAGACTAGGATTGCAACCCCTGCCTTTTTTTGTTTTCCATTCATGAGTGAACTCCCATTCACAATTGCTTCAAATAGAATAAAATACCTAGGAATCCAATTTACAAGGGACTTGAAGGACCTCTTCAAGGAGAACTACAAACTACTGCTCAATGAAATAAAAGAGGATACAAAGAAATGGAAGAACATTCCATGCTCATGGGTAGGAAGAATCAATATCGTGAAATGGTCATACTGCCCAAGGTAATTTATAGATTCAATGCCATCCCCATCAAGCTACCAATGACTTTCTTCACAGAATTGGAAAAAACTACTTTAAAGTTCATATGGAACCAAAAAAGAGCCTGCATCACCAAGTCAATCCTAAGCCAAAAGAACAAAGCTGGAGGCATCAAGCTACCTGACTTCAAACTATACTACAAGGCTACAGTAACCAAAACAGCATGGTACTGGTACCAAAACAGAGACATAGATCAATGGAACAGAACAGAGCCGTCAGAAATAATGCCACATATCTACAACTATCTGATCTTTGACAAACCTGAGAAAAACAAGCAATGGGGAAAGGATTTCCTATTTAATAAATGATGCTGGGAAAATTGGCTAGCCATAGGTAGAAAGCTGAAACTGGATCCCTTCCTTACACCTTATACAAAAATTAATTCAAGATGGATTAAAGACTTAAATGTCAGGCCAAAAACCATAAAAACCCTAGAAGAAAACCTAGGCATTACCATTCAGGACATAGGCATGGGCAAGGACTTCGTGTCTAAAACACCAAAAGCAATGGCAACAAAAGCCAAAATTGACAAATGGGATCTAATTAAACTCAAGAGCTTCTGCACAGCAAAAGAAACTACCATCAGAGTGAACAGGCAACCTACAAAATGGGAGAAAATTTTCACAACCTACTCATCTGACAAAGGGCTAATATCCAGAATCTACAATGAACTCCAACAAATTTACAAGAAAAAAACAAACAACCCCATTAAAAAGTGGGCGAAGGACATGAACAGACACTTCTCAAAAGAAGACATTTATGCAGCCAACAGACACATGAAAAAATGCTCATCATCACTTGCCATCAGAGAAATGCAAATCAAAACCACAATGAGATATCATCTCACACCAGTTAGAATGGCAATCATTAAAAAGTCAGGAAACAACAGGTGCTGGAGAGGATGTGGAGAAATAGGAACACTTCTACACTGTTGGTGGGACTGTAAACTAGTTCAACCATTGTGGAAGTCAGTGTGGCGATTCCTCAGGGATCTAGAACTAGAAATACCATTTGACCCAGCCATCCCATTACTGGGTATATACCCAAAGGACTATAAATCATGCTGCTATAAAGACACATGCACACGTATGTTTATTGCGGCACTATTCACAATAGCAAAGACTTGGAACCAACCCAAATCTCCAACAATGATAGACTGGATTAAGAAAATGTGGCAGATATACACCATGGAATACTGTGCAGCCATAAAAAAGGATGAGTTCATGTCCTTTGTAGGGACATGGATGAAATTGGAAATCATCATTCTCAGTAAACTATCTCAAGGACAAAAAACCAAACACCGCATGTTCTCACTCATAGGTGAGAATTGAACAATGAGAACACACGGACACAGGAAGGGGAACATCACACTCTGGGGACTGTTGTGGGGTGGGGGGAGGGGGGAGGGATAGCATTAGGAGATATACCTAATGCTAAATGACGAGTTACTGGGTGCAGCACACCAGCATGGCACATGTATACATATGTAACTAACCTGCACATTGTGCACATGTACCGTAAAACTTAAAGTATAATAATAATTTTTAAAAAAAAGTTAACGCTGGTCAGTTGTGCCTGAATTTCAAAGGGAGGAGAGTATAATGAGGCATGCCCAGCCCTTACTTCCCATCGTGGCCCTGAACTAGCGTTTCAGGTTAACTTTGGAATGCCGTCAGCCATGGAGAGGGTCTATCAGTCAGTTAGTGGGCTTAGAATTTTATTTCTGGTATACGTAATAAAAAAGGAAACAAAGAGGTAAGGGCATCTGGGGTCAGCCTCTGTTGAACACGGTGACTAGAAAGAGGATAGAATGCCCAATGTCAGAAAGTGCAGTTTTAGCGCCCCATCACTCCCATATCCATGGGGTGGGCCTCCACCAAGGCTTTTATTGAGCTTCCAGAGTTTAATCTGTTAGCACTGTTCATTAGAATATTCTGAGAGATGTGGGGATACATGGCAAGCACAGACAGACACAGCAGCAGGCAACAAGGCTAAAGCACAAGCTCAAGTTCTGTCCAAGTCACTCTCATAGAGGTCTGGAACCAATTAGTAAGCCAAGAGCAGCCTCTTGAAAACTATCCAAGAGTCAGCAGTCACGGCCATGCTATCTGCTCACAGAGCAAATTGTTTTATAAGATTTAAGGATTATTTTGATGGAAGGATACAACACACTGTCACTCAAATACATGAAAGGCAGAATTTCTTATTACTTTCAGCTATTAATAAGAGAAGGCTGCCAGGCAGGGCCATATAGGGAATTGCACTCAGGGACAGGGTAGCAGCAAAAGAGAGCTGTAGGAGGCAGCTATTTACGGTATCCATGGCAAGCAAGGTGGGGTTAGCTAGGTTTCTCAGACTGCCTTCTGGTTGGTTATAATGCTGTGCCTAATTGTCTGGTATTTGGCCTGGGGCAATTAGGGCTTGTGCATAATGACCCACAGTGTAAGAACCTGATTAAGGAAGTGGTTGGAGTGTGGAAGAAATCAGGTGCTGAGAAAGGGCAATTGACCAGTCTCTAACCAGAACCTCAAAACTGACTAAAGATATTAAAAAATTAAAAATCCCAAACCAAAAACTATATGTCTACATTATACCACAGGTAAAACAGGATTATGAATTAATAGTGGTAATAATTTTTAATTTTTTTAATTCATTTTGAAAAGTCTTATTCTAAAATGATTGAATTAGGAAAGTTACCTACATATTTTAAATTTCCATTCCTGAGACAGGAAGAAAAAAAGTGTTTGTCTTTTCCATTTCTAAATTCCCAAGAAACTACAGACATAAATTACTAGCTAAAACAACAGCATAAGCCCAAACAAAAAGCATCTCATAAAAAAGAACTGGTATTTATGCTTTCTTTGTTTTGTTGATGACTCTCAAAAGTTGCATATATAGCAAATATGATAAATTAATATACTTATCTATAATTTCTTTTATATTGAATAAATGATAGTGACAGTTACAATAAATTCTATGCCTTTTCACAGGTATATTGTACAAATTTAAGGAAAATAAGTGGCTTTACTGAAGTACAATTGATATAAAATAAGCTGTCTATATTTAAAGTAACAAATTTTATACTTTTTAATCAAATATATCAGTATACATCTCCACATATTTACACATAAAAAATAGACAGATAAGGTAAATATATGATTGATAGATAGATAGATAGATAGATAGACAGATAGATAAATTAGTTTGCTAGGGTTGCCATAACAGAGTTCCACAACCTGAGTTAAACAACAGAAATTTATTTTCTCATCATTCTAGGGCTAAAAGTTTAAGGCATTAGCAGGGTTGGTTTCTCCTGAGACATTCTCTTTAGGTTGTAAATAGCCATCTTCTTCTCCCCATGCTCTTCCCTCTGTATTTAGTGAGTCATAATCTCGTCTTCTTATAAGGACACCAGTTATATGGGATTAGGGCCTACCTGAATGACCTCATTTTCATTTAATCACATTTCTAAATACCCCATCTCCAATTACCATCCCATTCTGAGGTGGTGCTAGGGGTTAAGACTTCAACATATGAATTTTGGAGGGATGCAATTCAGCACACACACACACACACACACACACACACGATTGACCCTGTTTGTGGATGACATGATCTTTCATCCAGGAAACCCTATCATCTTAGCCCAAATCTTCTTAAGCTGATAAGCAACTTCAGCAAAGTCTCAGGATACAAAATCAATGTGTAAAAAAATTGCTAGCATTCCTGTACACCAACAGTCAAGCTGAGGGCCAAATCACCAACAAACTCACATTCACAATTACCACAAAAAGAATAAAATACCTAGGAATACAGCTAACTAGGGAGGTGAAAGATCTCTACAAGGAGAACTACAAACCACTGCTCAAATAAATGAGAGAGGACACAAACAAACGAAAACATATTACATGCTCAAGGATAAAAAGAATCAATATTGTTAAAATGACCATACTGCCAAAAGTAACTTATAGATTCAATGTTATTTCCATTATATTGACATTTTTCACAGAACTAGAAAAAACTATTTTAAAATTCTTATGGAACAAAAAAGAGCCCAAATAGCCAAGGCAATCCTAAGCAAAAGGAGCAAAGCTGGAGGCATCACGTTACCTGACTTCAAACTATACTACAGGTCTACAGTAACCAAAACAGCATGGTACTCGTACAAGAACAGACACATAGACCAATGGAACAGAACAGAGAACCCAGAAATATGACCGTACACCTATCTGATGTTCAACAAACCTAATGAAAACAAGCAATGGGGAAAGGATTCCCTATTCAATAAATGGTGCTGGGACAACTGGCTAGCCATATGCAGAAGATTGAAACTGGACCCCTTCCTTACTCCATATACAAAAATTAACACAAGATGGATTAAATACTTAAATGTAACCCATAACTATAAAAACCCTGGAAGAAGACAACACAGGCAATACCATTCAGGACATAGGCTTGGGCAAAGATTTCATGACAAAGAAGCCAAAAGCAATTGCAACAAAAGCAAACATTGACAAATGGGTTCTAATTAAACTAAAGAGTTTCTGCACAGCAAATGAAACTATAAATGGAGTAAATAGATGACCTACAGAATGGAGGAACATTTTTGCAAACTGTACATCTGACAAATGTCTAATATACAGGATCTATAAGGAACTTAAACAAATTTATAAGGAAAAATCCCAACCCCATAAAAATGTGGGCAAATGACATGAACAGACACTTTCCAAAAGAAGACATACATGCGGCCAACAATCATATAAAAAAAGCTCAACATCACTGATCATTAGAGAAATGCAAATCAAAACCACCATGAAATACCATCTAACACCAGTCAGAATGGCAACTACTGAAAAGTCAAAAAATAAAAGATGCTGGCAAGGTTGTGGAGAAAAAGGAACACTTATATTCTGTTGGTGGAAGTATGAATTAGTTCAGCCATTGTGGAAAACAGTATGGTGATTCCTAAGACAGAAATACCATTCAACTCAGCAATCCCATTACTAGATATATACCCAAAGGAATATAAATTATTATATTATAAAGACACAGGCATTCATATGTTCATTGCAGCACTATTTACAATAGCAAAGACATGGACTTAACCTAAATGTCCATCAGTGGTAGACTGGACAAACAAAATGTGGTACATATACTCCATGGAATACTCTGCAGCCATAAGAAAGAACAAGATCATGTCCCTTTGCAGGGGCATGGATGGAGCTGGAGGCCATATCCCTAGCAAACTAATACAAGAACAGAAAACCAAATACCACATGCTCACTTATAAGTGGGAGCTAAATAATAAGAACAAATAGACACATAGAGGGGAACAACACACACTGTGGGCTAGGAGGAGGGAGACAATCAAGAAAAACAACTAATGGGTACTAGGCTTAAAACCTGGGTGATGAAACACACCCCTATGACAAAGTTAACCTATGCAACAAACCTGCACATGTACCTCTGAACTTAAAATTAAAAAAAAAAAAGTTTTTAATAAATGACTTCAAATTCCACTTTTTAAAACTAGAAAAATAAAAGATGCAAAGTCGAAGTAAATGAAAAAAAAATAAAGACCAGAGCACAAATTGATGAAGTACAAAGCAGAAAGGAATACACAGAAATTAATAAACCTAAAATCATGTTCTGTGAGATTGTCAATATCACTGGTAAATCTCTAGCAAGACCGAAAAGAAAAAAATACACAGAAGACACAAATTCCCAATATCAAGAATGAGAAATGCTGTATCAGTAAAATTCTTGAAAAATTAAAAAATAATAAGAGAATATTATGAACATCTATATGCCTATATATTCAATAAGTTAGGTTGCAGGATACATTAGCATACAAATATTTTATTTCATTTCTACATACTAACAATAAACAATTAGAAATTAAAATTTTCAGTAGCATCAGAAATATGAAATTCTAGACACAAAAAATGAAGATGAGAAATTTTGGGAAGTGGAAACAAACAAAAAAAATTATTTTGAAGTTCTTTCCAAGTCTTTCATGTCTCAATCAGCATTGTCTCTTTCCTATACTTAAAGGAAAGGCATTTAGTCTTTTGCTATTAAGCATAATGTTAGCTTTAGGTTTTTCAATGATGCTGTTAATCAGGTTAAGGAACTTCCCTTATACAGGTATCCCTAGTTTGAAGAAGATTTTTATTAGTAATGGAATTTAAATTTTTTTCAAAAAAATTTTTTGTTCCCATAGGAGTTTCTGTTTAGTTAATATTGGTGTAGTACATTAATTGGTTTCAAATACCAACCTTGCATTCCTGGGATAAACCTATTTGATCATGATGTATGATCTTCTTTATATTGTAAGATTTGATTAGTTTATAATATGTATATCTATATTCATGAATTGATATTGTTAGATTGTTTTTTTGTGATGATTTTGTCTGGGTTTGGTTTGTATCAAAATTGTACTGCAGGTTCTTTCCAGTGCTATAAGGCAATCAATACGTAATAGGCATCCAGAAGGATAAAGAATAAATAAAACTGTCTTTATCCACAGACAATATGATCCTGAAAACTTACTAACCTCACTTATGTGTCTGATAGATTTTTGTGGATTCTATAGGATTTTCTGCATAACAATGTGAGAATGAACTCCACATCAGGAAATGTATGCAATCATGCTTGATAAAAATATTCCATAAATGAAGAATAGATAGAAACATCTTATATATCCTATGGATGACAATTTGATAAAATGCACAAAAGTTATAATTCAAATACCTCTAATCTAGGCATCCCACTGTGGAACATTTATTCTACAGCTATCTCTAAAGCCATGCTAAAACTATAAATGTGAAAGTTTAATTATTGGTAATAGCAGTAAGTGTTCCTTAAATTATGAACCATCTTTTCAACGAAATGGTAAGTACGGAAAAAACAAACTGCAAACAAAAACCCTAACAACAACAATATCTTCAAGCTATCTCATGTTAGAAAGTAAATGCCACAAAGGCAGGAGTTTTTAAACTACAGTGTTCTGTTGTATATCCAATTATTAGAACAGCACCCAAAACACAGTAGGTACTCAATAATAGTTAATACACCTGAAACGCCATAGGTGTATGAATATACCATATACAGTACATGGCGTAGCTATAAAAGTACATTGTGCTCTAGTAAAAACTCAACAAATATATAGTATTATTATTTTATGAAGTAATACAAAAAGCTTTATATTATTTTATGAGTACACTGTTAAGTAAAAAAGTACAGGACAATGCATCTAAAAACAACCTGTATGTAAAAAAAAAAGGTAGAAATTAAGAATCCTATTGTATTTGCTTGATAAGCAAAGTATGTTTGTGTGTGTGTTTGTGTGTATGTGTGTATATATGCTAAAAATTTGACAATAATTAACTATGATGGTAAGTGAAAGTCACAGATAGAAGTCGGTGAATTTTATTGGAAGGCACCCAGGGTAGGTTGGAAACTTTAAACTGCATGAACATGTTTTGAATTGTGTGAGTATATGATCTATGAAGAATTTGCATAATTATACAAAACTTTGTGTAGTCATAATTTTGATAAGTGCGCAAATAAAAATACAGTATCATGATATATATATAATACAGTGTGGGTATACTGTATATAGTATAGCTGTAAAAACACATTGTACTCTAGTAAAAATTCAACAAGTATATGGCATTTTTATGAAGGAATAAAAAACTTGATATTAATTATTTTATGAATTCATGTGACAATATTGGGTAAAGTGTTTTGTATTATGTAATGAGATGTATGGTTTAGGTGTTTTTATCTCAAAGATATCTTGCTAATACTGTAAATGTTATTATATTGTGTTTTAGTGTATAATTTATCATTCACTTAAGGCGAGGATGGTCTAATACAAAATTTAATTCCAAGCATTATTCAGCCATAAATTAATAAAGATAACTGACTCAATCTATCAGGGACTATGACTCCTTGACATGAAAAACTCACTTTAGAGTAAAACTCCAATAAGTGATACTTCACTTGCTAATAAAACTTTCTTTGCCATTTAATACAGACCGCAAGTATGAAATGTTTAAAATGTTGCTGCCGATTTTATATTCCAAAGCAAAATGTAATACCAAATAATAGATCTGGGAATAAGAAAAGAGATATTAAAGATTTTGTTTGCATTTTTATTAGAAAATAATTTAGCATCAAAATATAAGGAATGTTAAATTAGAGGGAAAACTAAGGTGAAATACATCAAGACTGCAAGCACACTAACAACAAAAATAAAATAATGTGGATTTATTTGTGATTTTTTTTTAAGGGAGGCAGTGACTTACCAGTCACACTTTTGATGACCCATTCTTAGTCCCTCTCCTTCTTAACATATCAATATTAGACCTGGTTGATAATGCCCCCCTTTTTCTTTAAGGTTATCACTCTCTTCTGGGTGCTTTATCAACTTACTGGTTTCCTTTTAGTCTTTCTAAGTGGCTTTCCCTCATTTCTCCAACTTTAATCCTTAAATGTCTAAGGGCTCAGTCCTTGGCCCTAACATCTTTTTTTTTTTTTTTCAATGTACACCCATTCCCTTGATGATCTCAGCTAATAAAACCTGTCTTTGAAAAGCCATCCATTCACTGATAACTCTGAAATGTATCTCTACTGCGGTACTCTCCAATTAAGTCCAAGTTCATATATTCAATTATCTATTTTACATTTGTAATTCTAAATAATGTCAATCTACATTAGTCATACTAACCATATCTAAAACCAAACTCCAGCCCCCACCCCCACCTCACTTTCACATTTTGCACTCCTGCTTATATAAATAAGTCGAAATGCTATTCTTCCAATTTCCACTAGCTGGAGGATAGGGAATAGTCATCACTGACTCTTTTCTCATACATTTTTCTCATACCCACAACCACCCATCACCAAATTCTGCCGACTCACCTTCAAAATATATCTACTACGCTTCTAAGTATCCCACCTCTTCTTTGTCCAAGTCACCAATATATTTTACTTGGATTATTAAAATATCCTCCTAACTGGCTTCCCTGCTTTCACTCATCCCTCTGAAGGATATACTCCACAGATAAGCCATAATAATGATCCTTTTATAACTTAATCAGAGCATGTCTTTTCCCCACTCAACTCTTACAGTGGGCCTTCATCTTAATTAGAGTAGGAGTCAAAGTCCTTACCATGGCCTGTAATCCCTAATTGCCCTATCTGATGCTGTTAACCATCTGACCATACCTGTATCACCCTCTTACTTACTCTGCTTCTGTCTCATTGGCCTTTGTGAACTTCCTTGAATGCACTCCAGTGTAATTCTTTTTCCTCAAAATGTCCTCAATTAAGCCACCTGCTCAGGTCTTTGCTCGGATGTTACCATATCAGAGATCTTCCCTGAGTGTCCTGTATAAAATAAACCCAGTGTTTTCTAGCTTTCTTGTTCTGCTTTATTTTCTTTTCCAGTTTTCATCACCAAATATATATTAATTTGTTTACTTTCAGGCTTTCTCCAGAATATCAGTTTCATGAAGGCAGAGCTCTGTCTATTTTTTTCCTCTATGTAGCCACAATCCTTATAAAATGCTTCTCAAATGATAGGAAGCTTAATAACTACTTGTTGAATGAATAAGTGATCAGAGAAGTAATAAAAATACCAATTATTCATGAACCTAGCATTGTCAAATTGTCAAATAAGAGTAAGGATGTGAACCTGAAAATAGACATTTTTGCTCTCTTGTTATGCAGCAACAACTAAAATTTAGCATATAATCAATAGAGAAACTTTGTATTACTAAACTTTTAAATATAATTGCAAAATAATAAATGGTTATGTGGACAAATACATAATCCATTTTCACTAATGGTGAGGAATATAAAAATGAAATTAATGTGGAATGCAATTCCACAAAAATGGAATGCAATTATACCAAATTACCATCTGCCTGTATTTGTTTCATTTTGTTTTGTTTTATGTTTTTTTGAGGGTGGGATATTTAACTTGTTGACCACAGGATTATGTATGTTGAAGTTATTTAAAAGAACCATTCACTTATAGAAATTAAACTATTTATCTAAATGGCGAAAGAACTGATAGTTCTTCTGATTCTGTGGTCTTTCTTGGATTCCTTTACTGTAGTTAAGACAGTATAAAACATTTTAAAAATTATAGCACTTCTAGAAAGCACCGATAATTCTACAAAGTTCTTCAACATTCACAGTCAGATGAAACCAGGCTTTGCTTTGCATAAATCAAAAAAGAAATCATCCAATATAAATTTGTAAAAATTATGACAATCTAATTTCATAAAGCCCACTTGTGTTCTCATATCTGCTGAAGAGGTGGGAAAATGTTCCTGTAAAGGCCAGCCATAAATATGTCCTCTCATGATACCCACCTTTAAAGGTAGAGACCAGGTAGAAAAAGAACTAGATACAAATCACAGAGATCTCAGGTAGCAAAGATAATTACATATGCCTCTATCAATAATGACTCAAAGGAGCCCCATGTCATTTGAAAACCTCTGTTAACCACCAACCATGAGTAAATTATTTTCAAAAATAGGTTATATGCCTGCTTAGAAAGATAAGCAACATGGTCCATGCAAACACAGTTTAATGGATCAAATTAAGTATTTCAATTCCTAATAAATGTTGGAAACTGTATGTGAATGTATTGACAATGAATTATCAAGATAATCTCTATGTGATTTTAGTGTATTGTGCTTTGAGAGGTAGGGCATCCTGGATTACTCAACCTGTAGGTAAGTGGTGAATCTTAAGTCTCAAGCAGTAGTCAGAATCACTGAATCTGCTCTCAGAGAACACCTAGGCTTGATTCAACTTTTCAGAGCAACATGGTGAGCTTTAGCAAAGTGCATGACACATTCAGAAGTCTAAAGAAGTCCCACTGCTAGGGTGAAAGCACAGCATTAGATAAGTGCCCAGCTCACAAACTGTAAGCACCTAGAGACTTGATTTTTGAAATAATATGTTTAATGATTGAGAAATGCATGTTGTTTTTAATCCTGGGAAAAAAACCTGTATGTTAATATGTGTACTCAATTTTCTTAATTATTTTTAATAAACATGAAGCATTGGCTTATTTGACGAGTTTCTTTTTAGAATTTTTTGTAATTCCAATAAAAGAGAAATGATGTCATGTTATTAAAACCTCTTACAAGAGTGTTAATTTTGAAGTCTTGGGAGAGTTACTAAATTTATAAAGTTTGGTATTTATCATAAACCTACTGACTAAAGCATTCCTAACAATGATTAATTAAGCAGGATTAGGCAGAATAAAATTATAGTTTTTCTAATCTTGGCCAGTAAAATGTTTTATAAAACAAAAAAAAATTAACAGAAACTATAATAGATGTAATTTTAGGGCTTTTTGACATCCAAATTAATATAGCAATCCACTGAACTTGAATGTACAATTGTAATGGTTTTGTGTAGATTTGTGCAAGGTAACTTCAAACAGTTCTTTATTACTGCTCAGCAATCCATCTGTTTTACTCTATAAACTTTGTCTCAATTTTCCCAATGATTACTTCAATTTTCTCCACATCTGTGAATGTCTCCTGACTTCCTATTACATTCCATCATCCTTCCCGTTGGTATGTTTGTGCTCCATTATACTTTCTCAGGAATATTAGCCAACTTCTTTTTCCGGAGTATTCAACTACAATTTCTCAACTATATATTTCCCATCAAATATATTAATCTTCAGGCCTCTATCCTATATCTTCCTGTACTTACAGCCCTATCTGTCCTCCACTCTGTAGATAATCTTTTAAAAATTATTTATGGCTGGGCATGGTGGCTGACGCCTGTAATCCCAGGACTTTGGGAGGCCAAGGCAGGTGGATCACCTAGGTCAAGAGTTCAAGACCAGCCTAGCCAACATGGTGAAACCCTGTCTCTACTAAAAAAAAAAAAATACAAAAATTAGCTGGGTGTGGTGGTGGGTGCCTATAATCCCAACTACTCGGGAGGTTGAGGCAGGAAGAATTGCTTGAACTGGAGAGGTGGAAGTTGCAGTGTGCTAAGATTGCGCCACTGCACCCCACCCTGGGTGACACAGCAAGACTCTATCTCAAAAAAAAAAAAAAATTACACTTTTTTGTCTCTATTCTCCAATTACTAAGACACTCCATGCCAACATGGCTCTATAGCATTATTTTATGGAACATTCCTTTCTACAGTCATCAATGACCTCCATTTTGCCAAATCCAAGGAACATTTTTAGTCTCCATTTAATTGATTTCTCAGCAACATCTGACACTGTTTCCTCTTTTTTGAATTACCCTCTGCTATAGTTTGGATATTTGAGCCTCTAAACCTCATGTTGAAATTTGATATCCAATGTTGGAGGTGGGGCCTAAAGGGAAGTGTTGGGTCATGGGGGCGGATCCCTCATGAATGGCTTGGTGCCTTCCTTGTGGTAATGAGTGAGTTCTCTCTTAGTCCCCCGGGCCCCACTGCCCCTGTGCTAGTTGTGAAAAAATGTCTGCAACCTCGCTTCCCTCTCCCTTGCTTCCTCTCTCACCATGTGATCTCTGAACATGCTACTGGCTCCCTTTCACCTTTCACCAGGCATGGAAGAAGCCTGAAGCCCTCACCTGAAGCAGATACTGGCACCATGCTTCTTGACAGCCTGTAGAAACATGAGCCAAATAAACTTCTTTAAAAAAAATGGCCCAGTCTCAGGTATTCCTTTTTAGCAACACCAACAGACTAACAGACCTTGTTACCTCATGAGCTTACTCATCAGCTCTCTTTATGCAGTACACTTGACCAATGCCAGAATTAAAGCAAGTACCCAAATTAAAGCAAAAACAATGGGAATGTAAGAAAAAAAAGAAATACAATACATGACTAGCAGACTTGATCATCCACAGATAATTATGTTATCATTGCAGAGACTATCAACTGACTACCAAAACCCTTTCTCCTTTCTTTTACAGTAGATGGGCATGTTATTTTTAAACTCTATTACATTTTTCACCCTCCCTTGCAGTGATCTGTGACCATGTGCTGAATTTCTTATAAAGAAGCACTGTAACTGTCCTAGAAAACCTCCCACATATACTTACACTTTCCTTTTTCATGTGGGCATGTTGAGGATGACAGAGATTCAGTCAGCTTGGGTCTTTGAATGACTCTATGGAGTAGAGACAACCTCCTTCTCATCTTTGTGTACACACATTTTTCTGGATTGATTGCTCTGTGAACTTCAAACTTTGATTTGCATCAGAATCACCCAGGAAGGTTTGTTTAAACACAGATTGTTGGCCTTCAGTATCAGTTTCTGACTCAACAGATAGAAGGTGGAGCTCAAGAATTTTTATTTCTAACAGCTCCCAGGTTATGGCTACAGGGATCCTATTTTGGGGGCACTGCCTTAGACTGTGGCATAGAATTAAACAAATGTCTATTTTTCTGAGCCATTATATTTTGAGTCTATTGTTAGTGAGCTTTAGTCTTCCCTATCTCATTCGGAAATGATTATGGAAACTTGATGAGAATTATTTTATTTTTATGCTGTCATGCGCACTTAATTTCGCATAAAATAGAGCAAACCCTTATAAGGTAACATTGAGTGATTGGAAAATGGGTCAAACTACTGTATCCAAGTTCTCCGGTTTGTCATCTTCCTACTTTTTGTGCTGTTCTCTTAAAACTGATTCCCCAGGTCCCAGGTAGCAGTTTCCACTTCAAAGTTGTTCAAATGCATGAATAACTAAAAGTATTAAGGTTTAGAGCCACAGAAATGAGGAGGCAAAAAAAGAGGAGAAAAGGCACTTCACAAAACAACATGGTTTTGCATTTTGAAAATAGGAAATAGCAAATAATATTTTGTCCCACAATTTATCTTGTATTATTTGGATAGCGATGGTACATATATGTGCTGTTTGGAGCTTAGAAAGAAAAAATGCTATTCAGAGAGGGTGGATGCACTGGATAGGAGTCAACACTCAGTGGAATTGCTCACTGATTCAAGTTCTACAAGTGATTAGGTGAGAAATCTTGAACAACCGACTTCCACCATGAGGGGAGTTTCATCTAGACAAGTGATAATATGCCAACTAGATTTGACAATTTGTAACTCTATAACTAACTGCTTGTTTTATAAGAAGGGAAAGAATACGACCATTAAATACTGTAATAACACACACATAGTAGGCTGAAACATTTTTGATAGACACGTATATTTTACAATGTTTAACTAGAATAGAAGGAGCCATCCAGGCTTGTATTTAATATATGTTAGTTTAAATACCATAATGTTAAGCTTCATGGTATGACACAGAAAATTGAGAAACGTTGAGTCTTAGCAATTTTCAAGTAGTAGGGACAAAGAAGAGAGCTTTCACTCTTCCAAAGACAATTTGTATAATTGACAGGGGTGTACAATCTTTTGCTTCCTTGGGCCACATTGGAGGAAGAATTGTCTTGGGCCACATCATATGAAATACACTAACATAACAATATCTGATGAGCTTAAAAAAAGAAAAAGGTCCATGCATAAATCTCATGTTTTGAGAAAGTTTACAAATTAGTGTTGAGCTGCATGCAAAGCCGTCCTGGGCTGCATGCGGCCCGCGGGCCCTGGGTTGGACAAGCTTGGCAGCTTTACTAATGTTTTGTGCTTTAATTTGTCTCAAGAGGTGCTTAATTAATTATATTATAAATGTAATTAGGCTGTTTAATAACTGAACAGAGTTTTTTTCCCTCTCTCTCTCATTATTGTTTGTTGGTTTTCTACTAGCAGAATTGAGTTATTCAAATTGACAGTCTCTTGATTGGTTGATATTCAAGATACCTTGAATTATTCAAGATACCTTGAATTATTCAAGAAACCACTTAGACAAAATAATGTTCCCCAGTTTTTTGTTTTCTTGTTTATTTTTGTTTTATTTTATTCATTCCTTTCATTTTAATCATAAATCCTAAAGGTTACACTAAAATTGTCCCCAGGTTATTAAAGATAACCTCATTTTTTTTCCTGGAAACAAATCTTTTAATTCCTTATAATTTTATCTCTCTCCTTCTTGGCTACTATATAAAAAATGGGCAAATCTCCAAGGAAGAACAAAGTGTGGTGAGTTAGGCAAACCTGAAAATGAAAGGATAAATTAATAAGAAAAAGAGAAATATCCTACTGAGGAAGTATAAAATTCTCATGGTTTCTTTAAGGCAGGAAGAGAAGTTGATGGATGACTACTAAAATCAGTACATTGTACAATGTATTAGAAAGCCACATTCACTGGAAGTAAAATCCATAAGAGATTATATTTTAATATTAAGATGATTTCTAGGAGGAGTAGAAACCAATTATGGTGTAGAAAACTTGACAAAAATATTGGAGGTCTGTTATCAAGCCCCAGCTTCTCCATTCCATACCTTACAAGGTTAACTGGTTATTGAGTGAGCTAAACTTAAAAATGTGTTCAAGAAGCCCCTTTATTTTTCATGAACTCTTCAAAATCTTTCCACCCCCTGATAGCACATTATGAACATCCCATAACTTTCAAGTCACTTCTATTTTCTTTTCAATCATTATGACTCACTCTCTGTTATTCAGATGTTCTTTCCAATCTAAATCAGAGCTCCAAACTCTAATTCCATTCAAAGTTTCTCTCTTCTGCACAACTCAAGATTGATCCGTGGCTCAAAGGCTTCTAGTGACAAAAGGCATGTTGACTTTTTTTTTCACTTTCCATCATCCTTTTCTTTCTCTTTCTACCTCCTTCTAGACTGAGGTGAGAAAGGAGAGTTGGTGGAAGAGATACAAATGTCTTGCTTCCACCTATTTTTATAGTTAGGCCTTTGTTTTTGTTGCCTGGCAGCATTCACGTATGATTGCTTATGTAAGGTATGTATGTGAATATTTAAAGAGTTCTTGTAGGGACCTCTACAATGCACACTATTGTCACATGGGTGTCAGGCCCTGGAGACTCTCCTTTTGGTAGGCTTCCCTCTTTCTTAGGGTACATTCAAAAAGACTTAAGCTGGGCTATGTTATTCTGCCTCTATTGGCCCATGCACCTTTGCCAGCTCCAATGGTGGAAGTGCAAGTCCCTTTATTCTTTTCCCTGCACGTTCCTGTGCAGTAGTGGGCTGCTCAAGCCACATTCTCACCCATAGAAGATTCCATGCAGTAAAGAGGCCTAAGCTTTCATATGGATAAATGCATCCACCCTTTAGAGGACTCAGTTAAGCACTGTCTAGTGTTCTCCTCCAAGAAATGCCCCAAGATGAGACTGAGAATCTGTGGCTAATAAACATTCAACCATGGTGTGAGAAACAGTCTACATCTTTTAAAACCACTGCCAGTCTCTCTGCATGCTTTTCTAAGGTTACATTGCCTTGGGAGAGAAAAAGCTTCCATTCCCCATTACTCTCCTCTGGTCTGACAAGCCAACAATCCAGATGAATTCCCTCTATACGTAAACTCCTCTAGACCTGGCCTTATTTAGTCTGGATGGGTTGTGGGTATGAGGGTCAAAAGACTCACCCTGCCATCTTTGATTAAATACTATAAGGGTTACTTGTAACTACCTGACACTCTAAAATATGGGGGCAATTTCTGCCTAGTATTATCAGCCTTGGGTCTTTGGCTGAGAATACAAGAAACTAACATTAACTTTCTGCTACAGAGGTATTGTAATGCTGGACAAATTATTTAACCTTTACCCGAGTTCCCTATCTGGGCTGCTGTATTAATTTATTTTGGCTGTTATAACAAATTACCACAAACTTGGTGGCTTATGACAACACAAAATTAAAATGAATCATCTTATATTTCTACGGGCCAGAAGTCAAAAACCATTTCCACTGGGATACAGTCGAGGTGTTGACAGGGCTTTTTCCTTCTAGAGACTCTAGTCGGTTATCCATCTCCTTGCCTTTTCTAGCTTCTAGAGGCCACCTGCCTTCATTGGCTCCTGCTTCTTCCTCCCATCACGCCCATTTCTTGCTTCCAAAGTCGCTTCCTTTCTGCTCTCCCACCTCCCTCTTATAAAATTACTGTGACTACACCAGGCCTACGTAGGCAATCCAGAACAGTCTGCTTATCTCCAGATGCTTAGCTAAATCACATCTGCACATTTTACCTATATGATACACATTTCACTTATATGGTGGCAGTCACAGTTTCTAAGGATTGAGATGTTGATATTTAGGGGGTCATTACTCAGCTTGCTACACTTGCTTTGAGGATTAACAATATTAAGTACTTGCCATGATATCTGGCACATATGAGCACTTAACATATTTTCTGTTCTTCTTCCTAACTTCTCATCCTATTTATTAGGTTGTGTGATATTTTGGTTAAGGCACTTGATTGCCAAAGGGCCTTTGCTGCCTCATCTGTAAAACTAGATATATTTATAGTACTCTCTTTGAAGATATAATGATGAATAAGACTGATTTAACTTCTGTCATCCTTAAGCTCACATTCCAAGGGAGCAGATAATAAAATAGCTACATATATAATGAGATATTCATTAGTACCATAAAACAGTTCAGCAATTTAGTCAGGAAGGAGAGATCATTTGATGCAGAGTCATGCACGCTTCACTCTCAGTTTATTAGCATCTGCAAACGGCACCTACATAGAAAAGACTTGGGTGACCACGTGACCTGAAAGAGTATCCCTGCCCTCTTTAAAGTTTATTCTGTGTCTTTTTCTCTGACTTAACTTTTTATGACACTAATTCCTATGTTATATTATATTTAGCTATTTTTCTTTTTTTTTGTTTGCATCATTCAGAAAAAATGTAAGTTTCAGAACAACGGGGATGGAGTTGGTCTTGTGCATTATTAAAACCCTGCAACGGTCTGACAAAAGTCGAAGTGCAATTAATGCCTATCAAGTGAATAAAGTTATAAATCTCATAAAATAATAGTTACAAAAATAGGAAATAATTTCAAGTATAGTTAGATTAAATATTTTAATCTCTCCAAATAATAAAGATAATTTATAAAACAGTTTTATTAAAAGTAAAGCCAGTGGTGATATTTAAACTTTACAAAAATTATTCTAGTTGTAATTCACTGCCAATTATACAGTTTACAATGATGATTTTACTTGGTGACATGTTTACAAACCAGCAACTCTTAATTTATGATTTTCAGGATGTCAGACATTTAAATTTATGCCCTTGTTAATGAATTGTTGATTGAAAAAAGAACACATGTATTTCACTATTAGTTTAATTAGTAACCTTAGATATATTATTTTGTTTAAATGTGCAAATTGATAATAAGGAAATTCTTGCTTTGGAAATCTATTTAAGTAAATAATATTCCAAGGGAAAAAAAATCTTTAAAAACAAAGTCCCATTTAAGAATACAACTTATTTTCAAACTTGAGTTTGGTGTAAGTTATGTACATAAAATTCAAATAATTTTTCTTAAATTAAAAAAGGTGTATATATACTGATTATATGACCTAGAAAAAATAAATGCTGAGCTCATGTCCTGTCTAAATATATATCTTTGTCAGAAGTTTCTGCTAGTTCCAGCTATCTACATCATAACTAAAGTCTATTATTTTGAGAACTGGTGAACGTGAGAACTCTAAATTATTTCCAAGTTACATTTTTCTATGATGAGATCAAATAATATATTTTCAGCAAAAGGTACCAGAAGGGTTCAGGATGGGCGATGCTTAGTGAGTGCAGTCTTTCAAACATCCTCAGTTCCTTTATAGGTAATGTGTGCAGAAAACGGTGAATAGATTCTGCTTATAAGCTAAGATCAGCAAATATCCCTTGCTTATCTCAGTTTATCATTTTTAATCTACTCTGTTTTGCACAACCCTTCTTAAACCCACTTAAGCCAAGCCCCAAGACCCTATTTTAAAAGCGTGTCCTGACTTCCTCAGATTGAGAAGCTCCTAAAACTTGTCTGTGGAGTGTTCTTCCTTGCTGCAGCAAGCTCAGTAAATTTGACATTGTATGACTACAGATGTATCCCTGGCAGCCTTTGGCCAATGAGCTTCAAAACTACACTAATTAAACATGTAGTCTTGCCTTGTTACTTAATAGTCATGAACCTCATTTATTTTTCCTTGTATAATACTGATAAATACATACCATATAAATATGTATCAGTTTGTTGAGAGGTCTTGCAAAGGTATATAAAAAGTACCCAGTATGATATATAGTAGATATAAAGTGTCAGTAAATAATAAATCATTTTAAAATTAATAGATTTATAGGTTTTAGGGGGGATTTTCTAGACCTTTATTTACTCTCCTTTTAAGTATTATATATATTTAGCCATTGACCTTTTTATTTTTTCCTGTCAAACTTTTTTTTTTAAGTTTGGGGATACATGTACAGGGTTGTTACACAGGTAACCTTGTGTCACAGGGGTGTTGTACAGATTATTTCGTCACCCAGATATTAAGCCTAGTCCCCATTAGCTATTTTTCCTGATCCTTTCCCCTGTCCCAGCCTCTAACCTCCGATAGTCCCCAGTGTGTGTTGTTCCCCTCCATGCGTCCATGTGTTCTCATCATTTAGCTCCCACTCGTGAGAACATGTGGTATTTGGTTTTCTGTTCCCGTGATCGTTTGCTAAGGTTAATGGCCTCCAGCTCCAACCATGTCTTCACAAAAGACATTACCTTGTACTTTTTAATGGCTGCATAGTATTTCATGGTGTATATGTATCACATTTTCTTTATCCAGTCTATCACTCATGGTTACTTAGGTCGATTCCATGCCTTTGCTATCGTAAATAGTGTTGCAGTGAACATATTCATGCCCATGTCTTTATAATAGAATGACTTCTATTCTTTTGGGTGTATACCCAGTAATGAGATTGCTGGGTCAAATGGTAGCTCTGTGTTTAGGTCTTTCAGGAATCACTACCTTGGGTTTATTTATGTTTTTTAAAATATATACATTTTCTCTAATAGAAATATAGCAGTGTTCTGGATATAACTTCTGGTTTATTTCTTATAAACTTAATTTTCATAGTAGCCCAATGTCTGCAAATATAAATCTGAACTATCAGACAAAGGTGTTTTTGAATAGAGATGACTAATGCTAATTTGGAGGACTAAATAAAAAATATTCATAGTCTATTGGTTTTTAAAAACTATAACTAAAACTGAATTCAATGACCTTTCAAATTTCTTTGTCCTTATTAAATTATGATTTTTATCATCTAGAAAAGAAAAAGCCAGTGTCCTACATTCTTGATATGATCAGAATTTGATCAAGGATGTAATAGAGGAAAAAGAGGAAAGCATTATAAGGATTTTTGAGACAAATAGGAAAAATATTTTAATAAAATGATGGCAAAATAATGAGAACATGCATAGATTTTTCAATTTCCTGTTACAGTGTGTGCAGTTTCAAAATATTATTAATTAGAAAGGAGACCAATGCCAAGGTCCAGAGGCCAACTCTGAGATTTTATATTTGCATGCAAATATAAATCAGGTGGAGCTCTTCAGAGTAACACCAGGAAGAGCGTGAAGAATACAGAATTGGGCAGAGAGAGGTGAAGAGCGACAGAGTTGAAACAGGACTTAGCTGATCCGCAGGGGGAGCTCTGGAGTTGGCATGGCCCTTCAGAATTTTCCTAGATTGAGTCAAGAGGGCTTAGCCTTTATACTCTTCCACTCCTGGACCAGTGCAGAGGGATCGCTCCTTTCTGCGGAAAGCAGTTATTGGGGAAGAAGGCTGCTGTGAGCCAGGCATCACTCCCAGCACCTGGGGAAACTAGAGCTTTGGTCCTAAAGGAGCGAATTCACTACAGCGAATTGACACATTTATTTACCGTTGTGTTTTAGGACATGATCTCTGTTGAGCTTCTATCTGACCTTTGAAAATGTAAGCAAAGTTAAATATGAATTAAAGATTTATTTAGAAAAGGAGTTTGAATGAGTCTGTATTATTAAACTTAATATTAAGACTTTCTTTAATTAATTACTCATCCCTTTTGTGCATGTAGTTTTTACCTCACTTTTCTGATCTGTATTTACTCTTTGGAATATTAAACTAGGTTTATGTGGCAGTGAAATAAATGTCTTCAGTAATGGGTTCCTCATGCCTTTATTCTTTCACTATATTTTATTGGGTTCCTACTTATTATTTTGTCAATGGCATAACAGTTTTGTTCTAATTTTGTTCTTTTCCTTACTCAAAATTGGTGGGAAGCTGCATGAGACAAGTGGTGTACCAAGTGCAGCATAGCTATTAAATTTTCTCCATAGACCATTCAATTGCTATTGCATAGAAGAAGGGAACAGCAGAAGGGAACAGCTTTAGGGGAATTTATGTGGGACACAAATCACATGCTAATATATGATTGCAAGTGCATTTGGTTTACAAAAGAAACTGTTACAACTTCAATCATTTATTTAAATGGTGATATAATATAAAACAATCATTTATGTTTGTATGATTTAAAAAAAATTTCTTTATTCAATTTCTGAATATCACATAAATGTTGATTTTTTTAAGTCTATTTCCTGCTCCAGTCCTTGGGTCCACAAAGACTATGTCTAGTACTTCATCAAGCAAACATGAAAATTAAATAAGTAATTTGTAAAATGTGGATCACAGGATTAGGCACAAAATTCTTTTTTATTTGTATTTGTATTTCTTTTTTTTTTTTTTTTAAGAGAGAGGGTCTTGCTCTGTTGCCCAGGCTTCAGTGCAGTTGCAGGATCATAGCTCACTGTAGCTTTGAACTTCTGGGTTCACACAATCCTCCTGCCTCAGCTTCCTGAGTTACCCAGATTATTTTATAGTAAGAAATGCTAGTTAATAATGTACATCACCACACTTAGATTTTTTTTTCTTTTTCCAAGCATTAGTTTCTGTGATATCATCTTGGAGTCTTACAACATTTAGACAAATGCTAAGTAAATAAGGATAAAATGTTACCCTGCAAATATTTAGGTATATATTTTAAAATATAACATCTTCTTAGCAAGGTTCTAGAACTAGGACATTCTTGGGGACATAGAGAGTAAAATATGAGGCTGACATTTGGCTGAAAATGATGGCTTGTTCTGCTTGAGATGAGTGATAGGCACTTAGTATATAACCTATGCTTCATTCCAGACAGGGCATTGCCATTATTTATATTTTGCTAATTGGAGTCTTTAAATTGATTGTGAAAGGTTAAAAGACCATTTTAACTTATCTGTAGGGATATACTTTTGGTTGGTGCTGTTCATTTTCCATTCTCTATTGAGATTCTAAATTCTCTCAGTGGGTACCTTATCTTATTATCTCATTGAGTCTAACAAATCCTGGAGAGTTAATCAATAGTACCTGTGGGATATTTTTTACACCTTTAGTAAATCTCTGAAGGGTGATATAATACTAGAAATGAGAAAAATGTTCTCTTAGGTCATGTGTGTGTGCTATTTGGGATGCATAAAACTCTCATTTTAGAATGAATTATACTTGCTCATCTTTTTTTAGATCAGCAGAGGTAAACACATTTTCTTTTCTGTCACACTGTTTTGAGTGTGCTATTCTGATCTAAGTTAAAAAAATAGAAATGCATTGATACATTTTTAGGACTTATCTGATATATTCAATAAATGATGTGATAAAATTTTCAAGTTATTTAAATGCTATTTATATTTTTATTCTTTTTAATGGGTGTATATTATATTATAGGACTACAATAAATTTAGTTGTTATGGTTTTAAATAAAAATTAGTGTTTCACTTTTGCATAACAGGATATGCTTTTAGAGTTTAGAATAATAGGATATTTCATATTACTGGAGATTTAACCTTGAGAGGCACCCATTCCTAGGCTCTATTTCATGTATGAGGCCTCAGTTCAGACAAGTTAAGCAACTTGCTTGAGTCCACAGTACATGACAGAGCTAGAGCTTAAACTTCTGATTCTAAAAACAATTTCTTCACTCCAAATCATTGTACCTGTATTTACTGAAACAAACAAGTACGCTTTCTTGTTCTAGTTGAAAAATCCTTTGTCTATGAAAAGCTATTAAGAATTCCAGCTTACTTATCAGTGCCAGGCAGCACTACTAAGAGTTAAAAACTAAAAAAGATTGCAAGCAATACTTAATAATTGAATTTAAACATATGAGGAAGCAACCTTTAAGAATTGTATCTCTAAATACTCAATATTGCACCCTAGTTTCTTCTAAGTTATTCCATTTCACACGTAAAAGATAAACATGAATAAACTAAAAGCAAAGTTCTGTAGGCCAAGGAACTACTTTTATAGCTCTGTCTCCAAGATGCAAAGTAGTACCTAGCACATAATAGGCTCTTTACATGTCTATTGAGTGAATGAAATAATTAACAGCTTTTGAACAGTTAACCTATGAGAATAATTTATACAAGAATCTCAGTTTCCCAGAAAATTTGTAACAAGACCCTTTGAGAGGACTTTTTTGAAATGACTATTTGAATGGCTTTATTTTGAATGACTATTTGAAATGACTCATTGAAGGGTGATTTGGGCCATAGAATAAATGTTTCATGCTTAACAAATTTAAATCTTGGATTAATTTAAAAATAAATGTTATTGAAATAAATGGATGGATAATGCAGACTTGGGAATCTGTCAATGATCCACTTATTTGGTATGATATTTTCTGTAACTTTTACTGAGGCATAGCTTTGGTTTTAATTGACGTTTCTTAAATGGTTTATAACCAAGCTACAAAGACCAATAGAAGACTCTTCTCTTGAGGGAAGAAAACGTTGCAATTCGTTCAAACTTACAAAAATATACTATCTCGCTTGATATTATCTTACTTGTAAACAATTATTTCTGATGCTCAAATATTTGGACCTTTAGAAATATCTATAATTTATATACCAATAATGCCTTAAAATAATTCTGCCTTCATTTCTGAATTAAAATGGTTCCCAAACACATTTAGAAAATCATTTTGACCATCTTTTGTGTGACACTTTTACAATTATTCTCAATTACATTTGAAGAGTGAGCTGTTTGCTCTATCAGATAATAGACACAAAGAATCATAGAATGTTGAATCTGAAACGAACCTCAGATAATCTGGTGAAGGCACTTTACTTTTAAAAAAGAAACAGAATGAGATCCAGAAAGACGACATGACTTCGCCCAAGGTGAGAAAGTGAGCTACTAACAGAGTCAGGATTGGAGGCAAGCGCTCAACCCGTTTTGCACTGGAGGACCCAATCACTACAGAAATATGACCCATAAAAAGGGTATTTTTTTCTCTTTTTCTTCTACCCATCTTAGATTCAATGGCTGGTGCCCTAAAAATTTAGACTGACAAAAGCCAGGCCTCTTAACAACCTTGTTTCATTTTGCTGTGGCTCTTATAGGCAAAGTCTGTCCCCCCAGCCTCACTGGTCTCTTTCCTGTTACTGGGAGGCACCAGCATCCTCATACTGTGGGGCCTGTATGCGTTGTTCCTACTCCCCGTAATGCTCTTCTCACAACTACATTTGCATGGCTCACTCCCCCACCTCTTTCAAGACTTTTCTCAAATGCTATTTCTCAGTGTCATTGTTTCTGACTACCGTGTTTAAAATTGCTCACTTCCCAGTTCCCTCTGCTCCTTTCTCCATTTTTTTTCCCATAGCACTTATGACCTTTCAATGTGCTAAACGATTTCCTCATTTATTTTGTTTTTCAGTGTTTCTTTCCCCACTAACCTAACTAAAACATAAGCACCATGGGCATGGACTTTTGTTTTGTTTGCTAATGTATCCCTAGTGCCTGGAACTAAGCCTGATTATATGCTAGATGTTCATATAAAATCTGTTGAATGAGCAAATGGAGAAAATTGGGACAGAAATATCCACTTGAGAAAGAGCAGATGGATCTCGAAGCCCCAACTCCTAGCCCCAGATTCTTTTTTCTCTTGTGGATCTACTAAGCACAGCTGCCATGACGTTGAAGGTTCCAGGTTATGCCACTTTCTGCTTACCCCTCTGGCTCAGGTATGCCGCAGGCCTTTCCTGTAAGGCTCACAGCTAAATGAAAAAAGGTTGTCCAGATATCATTCAAGGTTCAAGGTTAACAGGCCAGAGTTACAGCAGAGGAGATAATTTGTAATTAACTTCCTAGGTTGTCTCTGGAACATGCTCACTGGCCCTTGCCCAGACGACATTGGCTGACATTCATCTACTTCTTCCTTGCTAATGGAACTCCTTTGGTTCCAGAGATGTGGCTAGTATCTCAGGATAAGGCAGGGATGGATCTTATCTATTCTATTCCACTCACAGTACTGGCATTCTCCTTGCCAATGACTGATTAAGAAATAGGAACATGATGCGGGCCCATGAAAGATGAGAGGCAAGTCAACTGAAGCAACTGCCAGGAGGATTCCCAGGCTTTTCAAAAGTGTACAAGGAGGTCGCACTCTCCTCCCCACACACCGCCCCCTGCTCCTGCTTTGGAACACTGGATGTTTTGTTTGAGGATGCGACTCTTGGAAGTGCAAGGCCATATTGTGTTCATAAGGGGACAAAGCCAAGGAACTAAGCCAACATTGTGAGGATGGCAGAAGGGAACGACAGCGAGAAACTCTGTCCTTGATTACATTGTTGTTCACTCACTCATCCCACCCTTGAATCGGCTTATTGCCAAGCTCCTTACAATGTGAAATAATACCTTTTCTTAATCATTTGAGACATTTTGAGTTGAAGTTTTCTTTTAGGTGAAGCCAAAATCATTCTCATGGACAGAAAACCCTCTAGCTCTACCCCATTTGGCTACCATTTTCTAATAAGCCGAGATATTATTCCCTTAGTCATGTTAATATTCGCTGAAAATGCCAGCTAAAAAGATGGATTCTCAAGCGTGTGTGTGGGAGGGTCCCTTCCAGATTCAATCTTTCCTCTCCTACAATCTGTTCTCAGGAAGTTGCCAAACCCTGTGGCACCAACCAAGCAGCTGGGGCATACAACCAAATTCCCTGTCTGCACAGAAGGTCCCACTTACTTTTTTTTTTTCCCTGGGTGTTTAACACGTTGTTTTTGGTGTTTAACAAGTGGTAGCCTGAACATAGCTGAAGGAAAGTTTCCGATTCCTGGAGTCTGGAAGCAGGTATCCTACCCAGTAAAGCGATATGGATCCCCTTTGGACTAATAGTTGTTTACTTCTCAAGTCCAGAGTCTGCATTGAGGACAGCAGGTTTTTCTGTGAGTTATATAAGCCATTTAAACCTCACATTCAAGGGCACCATATAAAATGAAACAGGAGTCTTCAATATATATTTTTTCCTCATAAAATAGCCTCTAGAGGAAAAAGCAGCTGAAAAATTTCAGGGGCCTAATTTGTGGCTGCGTCATCCATGTGAACTTGTCCTTATGGAAAGGCTTTGCATTTATGTGAAGTGTGCTGCAAAGTCTCCCAGCATTTCTAAATCTCTGTATGTGCTATACATATATGACTAATTTGGAAAACTACATTTAAATCCTAGGTAGTGTGGAGGCTAAAGCAACTCCATCTTGGATGTTAAGCTGCCATGCTGACTACTTATTATTATTATTTTTTAATATTTTAAATAGAGATTGGGTCTCCCTGTGTTGTCCAGGCTAGTCTCAAACTCCTGGGCTTAAGTGATCCTCCCACCTCGGCTCCCCAAGGTGCTGGGATTACAGGCGTCAGCCACCTTGCCTCACCATGTTGACTTCTGATTAACCTCAGTTCCAGAAATGCCTCTAAGATTTCTATTCTATCCCTTGTTCCTTGTGCAACAGCATGTACTACTTACTGTAATTCCTGCCCTTAGGTCAAAACAACTTTAATGTTAGTGTATGCACCATAAATTTAGCCCTTAAGCAATTGCTGTACATATCCCTTTCCCTATAGTATATAAGCCCTGAGTCTGGGGGATAGTGAGGCAGATCGTTGTATCTCACCACTGCCCAAGTGTATGGCTGCTATTCGTAAGTCTCCATTAAATGTTTCTTTCTGATAAACTAGATTTGTCAGCCTCTTTTTTCAGCCTCTTAGCTTCCTTTAACTTTGGGACCTGCTTACCACAGAACAAATAGAAAATGTAAATAACTAAGAGAGTGCAAATCAGGGTGTAGCTGCCTTAAGGATCTCATCCCCACAATATTTCATAAATAAACCATGCCTTTGGTATAAGTATTTTTACTTCTGGTTGGATCTTTTTAAATAGTGTCAATACTCTAGGGAAGGAACAATATTTCATAAATAAACCATGCCTTTGGTATAAGTATTTTAACTTCTGGTTGGATCTTTTTAAATGGTGTCAATACTCTAGGGAAGGCACAATATTTCATAAATAAACCATGCCTTTGGTATAAGTATTTTTACTTCTGGTTGGATCTTTTTAACTAGTGCCAATACTCTAGAGAAGGCATTATGAAACTAAAGTATTATCTGAATGAGTTTATCAGGTCTTTCCTTCCTCATCAAAAAGAAGACAGTATCTAAAATCAGGGTGGCAGTGGGTGTGGGGGAAATGAGGTCCTAAAGGGAAGTGGGCAGATCGGAAGAGAGATGCCTATTACTAGATCATTTGCACATGTGGAAACTGAGGCTCAGATTGCAGCCTACCAAGCCTAAGGGGTGAAGCCTGGATGTGAGCTCACTTCTAGCTGACTCCAAAATCCATAAGATTATTCAGGACACCAAAGTCACATTGACATGAGGGTTAATTATGTTTAATGTTATCAAGCTGCCTACCTTTCCTCTGTAATTTCTCTCTTAAAGGAATATACAACTAATATAATGTCATGAGCAAATTGTAACATGATTTTTAATATGAGAGGCATTATGACATGGTGGTTTATACTGCTAAGAAATATTGGACAAATTATCTCTTCTTCAGCTCCCTTCTCTGGAAAAACAAATGGGATAAAAATACTTATTTCCTATTTTTTTTTTTTGAGACTCAAATAAGTGCTTAAATACTTCCTTGCATTCAGAAAACATTCAATAAAGGTTTTTGTAATTATTGGAGTTATTTGCTTCATTCATATTCTATAACTTTTTTTTCCCAACTGATCATAATATCTCCATTTTTAAAGGCATTTTATTTTAATTTTTGGATTAGTTTTGTGTTTTTAAAAAGCATCATGTGTTTGTTTAAAATGATAAAAAACAAAAAACTATTTAAATAAAAATTAAGGTACCCACTTTTGCCTGCAACAGCACTTCTCACTCAGATATTACTACTGCCCATATACAAATATACATATTATATAGATATAATATATTCAACATTAAATATTAATATAATAAATTATATATATATTAGTGCTCTTCATTTCTTTTCTGGGTACTAGTGACCCTGAAAATTAACTTGAAACATTGTTTATCTGACAAAAAACTAGCTGAAATGGCACACCAAAGTGTAGAATATGTACACTTAGAGCACAGAGTGAAGTGCTTGAGTGCACATCTATCCATTTGCAAACTGGATAGATGACAAGAAAGGCATTTTTCAAGCCAGCTGATGGTCACAAATAGTAATAAAATATTCCCAAACTGGCATGGGTTATATTCCGAAAAGCGTGTAAACCAGCAAAAAATAAAAATTGCAACTGCAAAACCTAGGTCAACCCTCTCCTCACCTTTCCTTCACTCCTCCATCTTCCCCATTCTCCACCCTCACACATGTTAATCCAGGTGCGACCTACTTAAAATCAACTCCAAGGGCAAAGTCAGTGAGTGAGAAGGGCGGGGAGCCTGGAGTTGCTGGAATGGAGGAGGTAGGAAAGGAGGAGGCTGCCTGGGTTGCCTTGGCAATACAAAGGAGAATGTCAAGGGGGAGGGATTTATGCGCTGATGCTAATTGCATTTGTTAATTACATTCTATTGTGCTGACCTGCCTGCTTCCCCAGTTTATCTTTCTGAGTCAATAAGCAGTGCCAAAAGCTTCCCTTAGCAGTGTGTCCCTCCTCATCTAATTTTATCCCTCTATCACCTTCAGGCTCAGTTACCAGAGTGCTACCTTTGGCAAGGAACCGGGGAAGGCTCTGCTGAAACTGAGTGTGCAAGGTTTTAAAAATCCTGTAGAAAAATATATCCCTGCTGGAGCTTGCTGGAATATTGCTTTGCTGCTCAACCACAGCATGGATTTACAACCAAAGAAAGCTGCTGAAAAACCAGAGAAAATAAATCTGAAAGAAACTTCCCACAGTGAAAAGCAGGCTGCAAATGATTCACCAGGAAGAAAAATAAATAAATAAATACTGAGCAGTTGCGGCTGGTATCTAGCGTACCTTTGGTTGGAAAGGTGCCTGTACATAGGGCCTTGAGCTTTATTTTCTTGCCCCCCCTAGTGGGAGTTCTATTTAATTACAACAAGAGTCCCAGCATCTGTACACATCCGAATAAAAAATACATTGGTACCTACTGTAAATAATGCTGTCTTATAATCTCTCATCACTGACATGAAGTATTAGCTTACAGCACTGTTGCATGTGATGAAAATCAACAAAGACATTGCGATGCATGTAGTTGTAATTGCTATGTGGATACTTTCTTAAATCTTACTACAATTTTAAGTATTTAAAAAGTAATACATAGAAGTTCTGTGCTAAAGTAAGTTGTTTACAGCAATGCTTTTTGTTTCCAGTTATATCCATTTTTCCCTTTGGTTCTTTTTTACAAACAGGGTCTAAGAAATGGTAAAGTCTTTCTTCAGTCTATGCTTTCCTTAACAATTTTTATTCTCCTTGAATTAAACAATTGCTCTCAGGGTGGTTCTGTATTTATTAATTTTCCTAAGAATAAGACTTCGATTTTAACAAAAAAAAAAACCTTTTGCATTTTAACAAAAAACCTCTTCTGAAGTTTCACCTGGTGTTTCTACATTTCTCAAGCACTGACTCATTTCATTGCTCAGAGCTCAAATTGGCTCCTTGAAGGCAATAAAAGGCAGGTCAGGCTGTCTCTAGGCTGTTCAGTGTCTATCATCCTGTTTTGCATTTGCTCATAAAGTGTGGCAGATTTATCCGGGTGGAAAATTTTTTCAATGGAAAAGTTTAGTCACTGTGCACATTGAAAGAACGTTCCCTGCAAAAATACAGACTCCTCATCATTCCTAGTCCTTAGGCTCACATTAGTGTTTTCTCCTTTTATATGCATATGAAATTCCTTGGAATCATCAGTGGTGGTATGGAAAAAAGGAGAAAGAAAGAGGTTTTGGCTGGGATCCCTGATGATTTTGATGGATTTGCTATATCTGTACCCTAGGTCCCTTGCCGCATCTGTGATGCAAAAACCATACTAATTGTTTTGCCTTTGTATAGTGTCACAACACATAGCAATGCCAGGTGGATCATCATGCTTGAATTGCAAAACATTTCCCATTAGACCTGAACACAGATCTGAAGCTGCCTGGCTGCCATGTCTATTTCCTTACTGAAACAAAATTTGGAGGTATGGGAATCCTCAGTTGTGTTCCATGTCCAGGAAACAGTTGAGAATTGTTCTCTAGATATGTATGTGTCTAAGGGATGTAAAACGACTCTCCTTGGAGAGAGATCTGTTTTTGAACCACTTCTAAGCCTCAACTGTCAGAAGGATAAAGTAATTACGAGAAAAGCATGGAACAGTCTCCAGACTTGTATCTCATTCAGGACCTCATGGATTTATGCCTGAATTCTAAAAAAGGTAGCCATGAATTTAAATAACATGAATAAATTATCAAACTCTTCTCTAAAAAATCTTCAGAACACTGGAATACAAGGTGTTATTTTTTCATGAGGTATAAGTCAGGAGAAAGAAAGGAGCCCTCCCTGTTTTTCTATATGTTACTCAACAGAGTGAGTCTACACAAAATGTTTCACCCAACACTTCCAGAGCAGCAGTGTCATGGTGGTTGGCAGAGATTGGTGATGTTATTAAAGTGTAACAAATGGAAGTCTGTCTTGTCGAGAGTTTGGGACAGTGGCACGGTACCTACACACGACTCCACTGGTGACAAATATTAAGAAAGCAATGGGTCAAAGAGGAGGAGACAAAACAGCAGACTTCATGATGGCTGATGAAAATGGCTCATGAGCACACATGCAAATCCCTCAAGACCTCCAAAAAATAATGGAAGATAACTTTTCAGAAAATGAATATCCTGTATTAGTAAGTGAGGATAACAGCCAGTGTCATATAAATTGATTTGTGTTAATGTTAATTAATTTGTACCATGGGAGAACAGGAATGACAGATTCATGAGTTCTAAATTTTCATTTGCCTCTTGTCTACAAACACATAACGGATACTTTTTGTGATGGTTAATATTGAGGGTCAACTTGATTGGACTAAAGGATGCAAAGTATTATTCCTGGGTGTGTCTGAGGGTATTGCCAAAGGAAATAACATTTGAGTCAGTGGACTGGGAAAGGCAGACTCACCCTCAATCCGAGCAGGCACAATCTAATCAGCTGCTAGTGCAGCTGTAATAAAAGCAGGCATAAGAATATAAAAGTAGTAGACTGGCTGAGTCTTCTGGCCTCCATCTTCTACCAGATTATATGCTTTCTGCCATCAAATATCAGACTCCAAGTTCTTCAACTTTCGGACTCTTGGACTTACACCAGTGATTTGCCAGGGGCTCTCGGGCTTTAGGCCACAGACTGAAGACTGCACTGTTGGCTTCTCTACTTTTGAGGTTTTGGGAGTCGGACTGGCTTCCTGGCTCCTCAGTGTCCAGACAGCCTATTGTGGTACTTCACCTTGTGATTGTGTGAGTCAGTTCTCCTAATAAACTCCCCTTCATATATTGATCTATCCTATTAGTTCTGTCCCCTTTAGAGAACCCTGACTAATACACTTATTTAGTCTCAATTCTGCTCTAGAAAGTTTGTAAGAAGCTGATAAGGTTGCAGTAAATTTGACAGACTTGGTCCTTAAGGATGGTAAACAAATGCTGCTATCAATAAGATAGGTTAATTATAAATTGGATAGGGATACAAACTTAAGGTACATAAAAACACATTTTGGAGGAAACCTATGCAAGACTCAGGAGGTGGGATGGAAGTCAGGCAGGGAAAGCTTCACTGACAAAATAACTTTCAGTTGAGATTTGATGAGATAACAGAATGAGGAAGAGTTAGCTAAAAGGAGCATGAATTGAGAGATCACTATAGGCAGAAGAAACAATATCTATGAAGACACTGAGTGAGGGAGTTACATGACTCATTCAAAAGAGTGCAGAAGGCTGGTGCTGACTGACATGATGAATGTAGGCAGGTCCAGATAACATAGAACATGCTATTAATTTAAAACTCATTGCAAAATAGTGATGTGCTCATGCTAAGTGTGTTTCCATATATATTCAAACCATTTTTTCTTGCAAATATTTATTCTGAAAGTACCATGTGCCAGGCTGCATACTATGGCTACTATAGCAAACAAGACAGAAAGATGAGATCTCTGCCTTCATAGAGTTTACATTGCAGAGGGCTGGGCTGGGAAGAGTTAATGCTGGTAAAGAAATAAATAAAGTTGTAACATAAATACAATATAAATATTAATTTTATCAATATTCATTAATAGAATAATGAAATAAATAGGGCAATGTTACAGAGAGAAACGGAGTGGAGGGGGTTACTTTAGATAGGATGGTCAGGAAATGCCTCTCTGCGGAAATGTTTCAGCTGAGACATGAAATAGAGAAGGAGCCAGTCACCAGGAGAGAAGCGAACACCATGATCCTGAGAGGTACAACAGCTTGACTTCTTCAATAGCAGAAGGAAGGCTTATGTGGCTCAAGAATAGTGAATGGTGGGAATAGTGAGTTATTAAGAAGTGGGCCATAGAGAAAATTATGGGATTTATTTCAACAGCAATGGAAGTCACTGATATATGGAGGAAAAATGTTGTTACTGTTGTTTTTCTTACTATTGTCAAATATTTCTCCACTGCTGACAGAGTCTAGATCAAAAAGGAGAAAGAATCAAAGCAGAGAGACCAATCTAAAGGTTATTGTATTAATCTAGGAGTGTAAAATTATAGCAAAGATTAGTAGTAGTGAAGACAGGGAAACACAGATCCACTCTAGCTATCTTTTGAGTATTAGAAGTGACGTAAGTTGTTGGTGGATTGAGTTATGGGCAAGAATAGAAGAAAGTTACAATTAAGTGATTATTAAGTTAATAATGGAACCATTTCCTGAGATAGGAAAAATAAAGGAAAACAGCAAAATCTGATTTAGATATATGAAGCATGATCAGTTTTAGATATTTGGTGAAAATTTAGGAACAGTTGGGTGTGAATCTGGAGCTCAAGAGGAGGATAAGAGTCTAGAGTCATGAATACATTTATAAACTAGTTGTCCATAGGGAAAATCTGGCTCATAGATATGTTCCACTGGGCTATATAATATTTTGCTGTGTTTTTAATTTTTAAATAGCCATCAACTTTTATAAATCAGGAGAATTCATATTAAAATAAGATCTGATACTAATATAGCAGCTCTGCATTTTCACATGACCTCAGTCACCTGGAGCTCAGTGATGCCTGTGCCTCTTCCATAGGGCTTATATCCTTGCACTTGTTGTATTCACCACACCTCATTGTCTCCTCCACAATGAGGCTGAGTATCAGCTACTGTAGATGAAATTTTTTTATAGTAGAGAAATATTTGTTTACTCATGTCTCAAGAGGGTAAACAAATAGGAGAAAAATAGGGAAAAATAGATAAAGCCTGAAGGCCCGATTTCTCTTGTGTCCAACCTGTATCATAAACAGAAGTGAGAAGAGGGCTCATAATACAGTTTAAGATCCTGATGCTTATAAATGGTGTGACTCTTCCTGGGGTGTACTTCACTGTGATGAATAACCAAATCCTTTTTTTTTTTTTTTTTAAAGTATTATGTATTTATTTAACAGAGTCTCTCTCTGTTATCCTTGCTAGAGTGCAGTGGTGGGATTATATTCCACTGCAGCCTTGAACTCCTGGGCTCGAGCCATCCTCCTACCTTAGCCTCCCAAGTAGCTGAGAGTATAGGTGGACACCATCATGCCCCACTAATTTTTTTTATTTGCTATTTTTTGTAGAGATGGTGTCTCACTATCTTGCCCAGACTGTTCTTGAACGCCTGGCCTCAAGGAATCCTCCCACCTCAGCCTCTCAAAGTACTGGGAATACAGGTGCGAGTCACCGTGCCTGGCCAAATCCTTTTAGAAAGGGAGCAAGCAGAGAATGACAGGAGAAAGTCAGAGGAACAGATGCCAAGAAGATGATACAAAGGATAGGGGATGAAAAGTGATATTGAGATTACTCCAGAATAGATGGAAAATAATGAGGTTAAAAACAAATAAACACAGAAAGCAAACAGTCCCTCAACATTGAGTTCACAATATTGAAGAATGACCACAGTAGGATTTTTCCACGGTAACTAAGCTCCCTATAGAGGTCATGCTATTATGGCTCTAAACTCATGGCAATTTTAGAAAAACAAGTCTTCTGTTTTCTGACTTCATGAAGGAATGTGGTGGTCTATTTAATCAATCATTCTAAGGAACAGTGGTGATATAAGTCCCATTGATATACCACATATACTACAAATGTATTTCCACACTTCAAACTTATGGACAGCATGCCTGCTTTCATGCAGAGAAGGTAGTTGCCTTCATGACTTCGCCAAAATAAAGTGTAAATATTCTATCTTTCAGTATCAGACAAACAAAATTTCAGCATCTGAGAGTAATTATACAACTATCAATCCTCAATGTAACAAAAGTAAGTGCAATTTTCAAGTGAATAGATTTTTCCAGACCCTTGAACCCACATAGTCCTTATGACTGTTTTTGACCAATAGAAAGACTCCAGTGGAGATGATGCTACGAATTCTGGAAACAACAACCCTTAACTGAGCTCGACTGCTCCTCTCTTTTGAAACCATATAAGAAGAGTGACTACTCTGAGATCACCATGCTGTGAGAAGCCACATAGAGAAGCCATAAAGGATGTGAAGCCAGGTAGAGAGAGAAAGAGAACCCAAGGGGGGACCCACCACACATTGAGTCCATAAGCATATTAAATCTGGAGCCTTTGGTCCTGGCTGTCTTAGCTGACACCACAAGTGGATCTGAGGCACACCCTCCAGCAGAGACTTTCCAAATTCTTGATGCACAAAATTGTGCAAAAAGATTTAAGCCACTAATTTGGGGGTAGTTTGTTATGTGGCAATTGATAACCAAAACACTATGCAACGGGGTTGTTTTGAAAACAAACCAAAATAAAGTGTATGAAACACTACATGTTTGCTACCTCATATATCATTCATAAATTATGCTAAAAAATTAGCAAACAGTTATTTGCATAATCCACTCACTACAAGTTTACAAAGGATTTTTTAAAAATGAATCCTCAAAATTCCTCTCTGAGGCAAAAGTATTACCTTCACTTTAAAAATGAGCACTGAGAATCAGAGAAGCTAAATGACGGGCCCAGAATACTACATGGGTGTGCCAGAAATAACACCTGGTCTTCTAATTCTAAGCCAGCTGCCTATGCACAGCTGTGATCCAGAAAAAGTAATTTTCTCATCTCAGCATTGATTAGACCATGGAACTATCCACACTAGGAGAAAAACAGCTAATGGTATCTCTTTCCTTTTTGACAATATCTGACTTTACATTGTAGAGAAAGCATTTCTAGGAAACATTTCTGAGATCAATATGGGAAAACCCTAAAGTGACATCAATTTCCACAATAAATATAAGGCAAACTAAGGACAATTTCTTCTTTGGAGTAGAAGACTTTGGGGCATAAGAAATATGATTTAAACTGTGTTAAGTTTATAAATAAGACCAGTTATAAATTATAATGAGTAAATGGATTTATAAACATGTATATATTGACATGGGTATCTGTACCTATGTCAGTTTTCAAGAGCAAATTACACTTTTTCTCATTGAGCATGTACTAAATTGCAGAGTTCGTCTGATTCTAAAACTCTGCCTTGGAAAACTGGTTTACCTGTCATTTGAGATTCAAATACTAGTGGGGCAGGCAAAGGCAGTCACCAACTAGACCCATCCCCTGAGGATAGTCAAATGCCCAGTCAATCAGTGACAGCTGTTAATATTTTGTATAGTCGTAACTTGTGTGATACTGCCATTACTGAATAATAATAGTAACTATTTCACAGCTTTCCTCCAGTTTCACACCATTCCCCCCGACAAGCTGAGTGACATCAGCATTAAAGCCTGGCATAACCCACACTATTCATCAATGAACTTGTGCTTCTTTCTAGACAGGAAAGGCACCAAGAAAGAATCATGCAGAAATATACATATACATTTATGAAATATATAAAAACTTTATAATTCCTCCATGAAAACTTTATACCTACTAGCTGAACTTCCCTAAAATATATTTCAAGGAGAGACAGCTATTACAATCATCAGAAGACTGTTTATATTTTTGTTTTAAAGGCATTTTTGTATTACTGAAAACAGTAGGTATTATTCCTTTATGGCACCAAAAGGAAACTCCACTACTGCTTAGCATGAGATACTGTATAATTAGGGAAGGGAGATGGAAAGAGGAGAGATTTAGCAGTAATATACCCTCTAAAAATAATCTCAGTTTGAAAAAATTACAGTGCTTTGTTCTAAGGACACATGAGGTTATAGTGACTTCATGATTGATTGTATTTAACTATCAAATTATATATTTTACAACCCCTTTGTGTTAAATAGGGCTGATACAATTTATATGCTGTGCTCTACTTATGTTATTATATTTCACTCAATACTTTAAAAATATTAACTTTTTAACAAAATATTTTCCTTCTTTGGGAAAGCTTGCTTAACATACACACATAAACACACACACATTTACACACATCTCTAATGGAACTGAGATATTTTATTACACTTTGACTTTCCAACTACTTTCCTATCCTTTCTTTCGTGTCTTTTCCATTCCTTAATTTTCCAATATTCTTACAACCTCAAAACCTCAGATTTGCTTGCTTAGTTTGTGAGTTCATTTTATAGAACTCCAACATAAGTATAGTTGCTTTTTTCTGTTAATTGCCTTTGTTGAAGGAATGTTTTTGTTACTATGCAGTCCATATATAATTTCCACAGTAAGATTCTTATTCTCCAGGAAGGTTGAAAATTGCAAATGCTCCCAAAACTACTGACATCATCCAATGATTCTAATACCTCTCAGTGGATATTGGAATCATAGCTCCCCAATTGCCTGTCAGCTACAGAAGCCAGATACCATTGAGAAATCATAATTATTATGCCCCAAGTGCCCTAGCTCACATTAGTTGGTAGTAGAGCTATCCTTAAAACAAAGACAGGAGTAGTTGAAATTATCATATGTGTATTTCTATTACTGAATATCTGATGTAGTAGAGTTCTAGAGACCAAAGCCACTAAAACCAATTTAAATTTGTTTATAGAAAAACAAGCCAAATTGTGGGTATACAAATTGACTGAATATATATTCTATGCTAAGGCTGCTAAGGCTAACCATAAACCAAAGGAGTAATCCTCAGTCAAATAACTGGCATCAGTTATTTTTCTAATATTTGTGGATATGATGATTATGAGATTGACCTTGTCATGGGTTTGCTTTGCTGTGAAATCAAGATCATAGCAAAGGTAAAGCAACTGGGTTCTACCTTAAGGTATCACTTGGCATCCTGTCTCCTACCCAGCTGGTAAACATTTATGATTACCAATGCAATACCAGTAGGCCTTAACTTTGGCTGGAAATTAGAGTCATTTAAGGATCATTTAAGACCAGTTAAATCAAACATCTAGTGGTGGGGTCTGAGCTTCAGTAAAATGAAAAAGCTTCCCAGCTGAGTCAAGGCCAGATCTGCGGAAGCCATTCTCATTCCATTATGGAAAGGCCAGGTGTTGCCAAGGCCACACACTTTGACATCCTAGTCCCCTGGATTCAATATATAAAACTTGGTGATTTGTCCCTCAGCTGCTATAGTGAATGGTATGTAGCTGTGCAAGGATTATAAACCTGAAACAAAATAATGATGCAAGACAATCCTTTTGAGCTTGTGAAACCCAACTCTAGCTTTCAGCTGGCTGAATGTGTTTGAAACCAGGTATGGAGGTGCCAAAGGGTGAGCAGCCACGAGGAACAACTTTCCATTCATATATTGGTTCAACACAGTAATCACAATGAATAGAACTCAAGAGTAAAACGAATTCTATCAACCAACCAGTCCTGTTGTCAGATAAATCATCATCACATTTGAGGACAATAACTTGGCCTTAATGGATTTTGAAGGGAAGCCAGACCACGAATATAGAGGCCCTGGAGGATACAAAGAGCTGAAGAACGGAACCAAGAAAGAGGAGTTTGGAGTTCCATTAGAATGACTTTCCTACATTAATTTTTTTCTGAGCTTATTATTATATGCAGGAATGACAAATATTGTAATCATTGGAAGTTAGCACTAAGGACCTGTGAAAGAAAAACAAATCTTGAGGTTCACAAATCATTAAGCTAAAGGGAAAAGGCAAGCTGGGAAGTCCTTAGGGCCAACCGGCCTCCCATTCTATTCAAAGTCACCCCTCTGCTCACTGAGATAAATGCATATCTGATTGCCTCCTTTGGAGGGGCTAATCAGAAACTCAAAATAATGCAGACATTTGTCTCTTATCTACCTTTGACCTGGCAGCCCCCTCCCTGCATGAGTCTTCCCACTTTTGCTTTGAGTTGTCCCGCCGTTTCAAACTGAACCAGTGTTCATCTTACATATGTTGATTGATGTTTCATGTCTCTCTAAAATGTATAAAACTGAACTTCTCTGACCACCTTGGACACATGTCATCAGGACCTCCTGAAGCTGTGCCACGGGTGTGCGTCCTTAACCTTGGCAAAATAAACTTTCTAAATTAAGCAAGACCTGTCTCAGATATTCGGGGTTCACCGACCTGTGATTTGATACTTAAACTGCTCAGCTTTTATGTCTCTAAAATTCACATCTTGGCTCAGGAAGAAAAATATAACCTTACATAAAAATATAGTCAATCAAACTTAAGATACCCAATTTGCCTACCCCAAATTCTTTTTCTGGCAGGCATAATTATATTTGGTTTTGTTAAGACTAAAACACACACACACAAATTGCACCTAGTTACAGATGTTCTAAATTGCATGGAACAACTTATTCTTCTATTTTTGGTTTAGCTAATGAGCTTTCTCAAAGGAAATGACTGCAATGAATTAAAAGAAATCAAGTAAAATGTGATTCCAGAATCAAATTAACCATAATATGTTGGAGTTAGAATAAGTTTGTGATAACATTAATAGCTCATATATACTAAAATGCAATATGCGATATTCCCACTGTACTTTTCTGTGAATTTCTTACTACAGTTAAATCTTGGTATCTGAGTTCCATGTTCATGGATTCTACTAATCTCAGGGAAAATAAAAAGGATAATTGTGTCTACTGAATATGCACAGACTTTTTTTCTTGTTAATATTTTCTAAAGAATAAAATATGATAACTATTTACAAAACATTTACATTGTATTAGATATTGTGAATAATCTAGAGATGATTTAAAGTATACATGCATGGGTTACATGCAAATACTATACCATTTCATATAAGGGATTGGAATATCCCTGGATTTTATATCTGACAGCGGTCCTGGAATGATGGATACCAAGTGATGACTGTATTTTCTTTTTCACTGGTAATATAAGTTAAGGTGTATGTCTCGATGTAGTAGAGAATGTCTCGTTTTAGAAACCAGGACACTGGGTTCCAGGCTCTAGTTATAACTGCTATAATCCATTTTATACCTTCTGGTAAATCATAACACTGCTACTCTTTCAATTCTTTCTTCCTTCAAAAGAGAGCGATACAACTTAACTCCTTCTGAAGATTTGTGAGACTAGTAAATAAATAAACTAAAAAACACAAAGCACCTTACAAATGTATAAAACTACATATGTTCAAGCAACTCCCTCTTGTTGCTGTGGTGTGGACATACAGTTTATGAAAGTAAGTAATATAGGTATGAAAATTCATAATTCCTTCATGTGGGAACTATTAGTCCCTGGATAAACATACAATCTTAACAAAAAGGTAATTGTTATGGCTGCAAATGGAGGAGAACATTAGGCCAAGCAGCACAGAGATAAAAATAAATAAATCCAGGAATAATGATCTTGCGTCCAAAAGTAACCATTGTAGGAGACAAAATGAGAAAGACCAACCAGCAAGGTTAAGTAAGGCTCAAAAGCCAAAGTGATTCTGGAAAGAACATGAAGGCGTCTACTGCAATGGAACAGCTCTCCAGGTTGTTTCTGAGGGCAAGGTTTTTCTTCCTCCCAATTATTGAGGACCACCTCTATGCTAATGTTTTCTTCTTTAGTTAATTGTACTGGATGCCTCATAAACAATGTCTAATGCTGTCAAATAAGCAATTACAATAGACTTTCTTCACTCAATTGAGAAGTTAAACACATTTTTAGACTCTGAACCAGATTTTTCTCCTTTGTTTGAAAACACTTAGGAAATTAAAAGTTGCCAAGAGAGGCAAAATATATTCCCTTTTTTTTTTTTTTGAGACAGAGTCTCGCTCTGTCGCCCAGGCTACAGTGCAGTGGCACAGTCTCGGCTCACTGCAACCTCTGCCACCCAGGTTCAAGCGATTCTTCTGCCTCAGCCTCCCGAGTATCTGGGACTACAGGCATGCACCACCACGCCTGGCTAATTTTTGTATTTTTAGTAAAGGTGGGGTTTCACCATATTGGCCAGTCTGGTCTTGAACTCCTGATCTCGTGATCCACCCGCCTCAACCTCCCAAATGTTGGAATTACAAGCGTGAACCACTGCGTCTGGCCATATATTCCTTTTTAAAAGACTTTATTGGCCAGGCACAGTAGCTCATGCCTCTAATCCCAGCATTTTAGGAGGCCCTGGTGGGAGAATAGCTTGAGCCCAGGAGTTTGAGACCAGCCTGGTCTCATCACAGTGAGACCTTGATTCTACAAACAATTTTTTAAAATTAGCCTGAGCATGGTTGTATGTGCCTGTTGTCCTACCCACTCAGGAGGTTGAGGTGGGAGGATAACTTGAGCCCAGGAGGTTGAGGCTGCAGTGAACCGTGATCACGCCACTGCACTCCAGCCTGGGTAGCAGAACAAGACCCTATATCATAAAAAAAAAAAAAAAAAAAAAAAAAAGAAGACTATTTATTTAAGCTTTGTGTCAAAATGGCATGTATAATCACATTTTTATTTAAAAATTTCCATCGTCTCTATCTATGTATTCTTCCATTTGTGCAAGTGATAGAGTAGCCTGAGATGGTAATCTATCAATCATATTTATCTGCATATAAGATATTAGATGATCTACTACCTTTTTCTTTTGAATTTATATATATAATTTTAATTAATCATTTATTATTTTTCAAAAAATTAAATCAGTCATTCCAAAACCACTATTCAAATATTTAAATATAGCCATATTTCTTATGGTGAAAATTCTCAAGAACCTACAAAACCTATTTATTTTAGTCACAGTGAGAAAATTAAAAAATGTGGAAACTCAGATTTTATCACTGATGATAATATATGGTCTCTGTCATAGCAGTCTACACATTTGTAAGCAAATTTGTTATCTGTGACAGTGCTGGAAACCTTGCATGGAATATGTTCACCAAAAAGAATGTGATTGGGTAACAAATGCAAGATAGCAGAACAAATCCTGTAACTGCTGCTTGGAAGCTATCCTTAGCCATACTTATTTTTTTTATTATTTCAGTTGGCATTAACAATCATAATCGGTATCCTTATTATTAAACTATCCAAATGTTAAGGCAATGTTTAATGTCTTCCAATTCATGGAAATCGCTTTGCCTGAAAGTAATGTTTAAATTGCAGAAAAAGTAAACTGTAAGGTATTGAGAGTCTGTCTCATATAACTTTATGTTTCCTCCAAACAAAGAGCTTAGGCTCTTTAAAGCATAGAATAAGATCAATAAATGTTTGAAGAATGAATAAATGGAAGAGGTGTGGGTCCTGCTTCCTTGAGTTCCTGGTGGGCTAAGAAAAACAATAATGAACTCTATTCACCTCCTGCGTGATAGAGAGAGCATAGGCTTTTAAACTGGACAAATCTGGGCTTGAATCCTAATTTTGTCAGTTAGTAATATCCAGTTTATTATGCTAATTAGTCTTCCTGCCTACAAAGAGATCAATAACTGTCTTTATGTGTAGGATTTTTGGGAAGATAAAATGAAATTGAGATGCAAATCCTGAATAACTCCTGGCACAGAAATTGTCAAATGGAATCTTTCTATTTTTTTTATAAAGCCAGAGGAAGAGAGAATGATTGTATGATTTTTGGTTTACAAAACTAGATTGATGTGGGCAATATGACCAAATACAGGGATTATAGGAGGGTTCAGGTGTGAAGGTGGAGATGGAGAAAGTAAGGAGTGATGGACAAATAGAGTCTCAACCTGGACGAGTTGAATTTATGAGACTTGCGTATGGTCTAATTCAGGAGAAATGTCTTTATTGAAGGTAGAAGTTAAAGGATTATTTGCATTTTAGTGATTAATGAAGTCTTGGAAGTGGTGAACTAACCCAAGGAAAGAATTCACTTTTCTATGTTATTGGCATCTTTGATAAAATGGAAAAGTCTCTGACAACTTCTTAGATAAGTCTTCTAAATGTGTCATATTAGATATATAGGGTCTGAAAGAAAACCATTTATTAAAATATAATTACCAAAATATTTATAAAACATATTTGAGTTATGATCATACATCTGCATCTTTACTAACAACTTGAATAACAAGCTCTGTGGAAAATCTAACTACTATAACTTTAAACTAGTGATGGGTGTAAAAGGTATACTGATTGTCTATAATAACTATCACATGATATCAACATACTCAATTTCTATCAGTGACAAGATATAGGTACTGTAATACTATTGTGGCTTCTTGCCTATATTCAAAATTTAAGTTATACGTTAATAAAAATATAACATATATAATATATATATATTTTTTTTCTTAGCCAAGTTTCTAGATACCTTGAATTCTAGGAACAACTTTGAGCCTATGAAACTTCAGGTTAAGAATGTTTGACTTGGAGTGGCAGACCCTGGGGAGAATGAATTCTTCAGGGTGATACACAAGAGGAGGGGCTACCAGTAAAAGTACTTGGGGAGAAATAGTAGAAAAGAAAAATATTCAAGAGAACATAATATCTTGAAGTAAAGTTAGAATACAGTTATCTATCAACAGGTGTTTGACAATGCAATGCAATGCTTGAAGTAGATCAAATAGAATAAAGGTTGAAAAGCAAATATTAAGTTTATCAATCAGGAAGTCATTGGTGTTTCATTGATCCAGTCTCTACTAAGTACACAAGAAGAACTCAATGCTCACTTTGAGTCCAAAATAGAATTTAAGAGACATTTAATAAAGCAGTTACTCAGGGAATTTTGACCATATACATGAGACTTAATAGATATTTTGTAATAAATTAAAATTAGAACAATTCAAAAGGTAAAAAAATGGATATTTTACATTACTGTGGTCTATACTAGATCATACCACTTCACTGTGATAGTCAAATTTTATTTTTTTAGATTAATAAGATTTTGATAGGATTTTGATGACAATAAGAAATTAACTTATTTCAGAACCTCTGAAACTAAAATTATAGGCAAATTTGGCATGCAACAAGTCAGAAGGTGAAACATATAGAACATAGTCCTGGTGTTTTTCATGAACTAAAGACAGAATTATTAAATGATAGTTAATTAATAAACAGGTAATAATTTCAAATTTGCAACATGCTAAGCAGTGTCCTAAATATTCCTATGGCATTAGTGTCTTTAAGCTAAATGTTGATAGCATCTGGAAACATAGAGGAGAACAGTAGTCAAATTTTATATTTTTAACAATTAAAAATTAATTAAGTATGTATTACATGCAAATGAAAAAAAATCCAGCACTGCTATAGTGGCCCGGCATAAAGCTCTGTTTATAAATAACACAATTTCTTCACAAAGAGTACGTTTTTAAATGATTTATATTCTCCTCAAGACATTTTCTATGTATAGAAAAGCATATATACATAGATACTATATACCAATACATACACATATCCTTTTTATATTAAAAGAATATATTATAAACCTTTATCTACCTTCCACTTTTTACTTGAGAATATAGAGATGAATTACACACCTTCTAAAAGTTATTTCATAGTAATCTTTCAAATGAATGTACACAGGAGAGAGAAATGACTTATTCAATCAGTGACCTCTGGGCAGTTAGGTCGCTTTTAGATTTTTATTGCAAAAAAAATAAAAATAAAAAACAAAGAGCTACAATGCATGTCTTCATGTGTGAAACATATCTACAAATCTATCTGTAGGCTAAAGGTTGAGCAGTACAATTTCTGGTTAAAATCCAGATATCATATCACCCCCATCCATGGTCATATCAAATTACTTTCCCACATTCATTTTGTGTATGAAAATCCCTTCCTTCCCACATATTTATTCTGTGTACTATTAAACTTTGTGCTTTTGCCAAACTGATAAGAGAAAAATATCTCTTGGTGTTTTTACTGCATTTATTTAGCCATGAATGGGGTCGAGCATCCTTTCAATATCTCACAACTCTACCCCATATCTAGATGTCCAAAATAATCCTATGAAATGCAGCTGTTCTAATTCTTCAGTTATTTCCACAAGTACAAACACACAACCCTATTAAAACGACTTCAGTAGAATGTTCAAGGCATAAAACTTCTTCAGTACAATGTGCAAGCTCAACACAATTAGAGTCGATCTTGATTTCCCTCTTTCTCTCATATCCCACATGCTTTCCACAAACGTATCTTTTACCCAGCATCCCAACTCTTCTCAACATCTCCATAGCTACACTTTAGTCCAAGCCATTATCAATTCTTGCCTGGATTACTGCAATAAATCCACCTAAAAGAATTCATGTACTCACCATTTCTACCCAGCGTTCTTTTCTCAATATCCACACAGAGGGCTCCTGTTAAAATGTAAACTGTATCAAATCCTACCAAGTAAAAGCAGGAGTCCTTATAATTGCCTCAAAACTCCACATGATCGAGAGCTCTACAAGCCACATCTGCTGCTTTTCTACTACCATAAGGCCCAGGCTTACTTGCTGTGCTTCTAATGGGCCCATTAGGACCAGGAATTTCACATTTAAATTTTTCTTCTGAGGCAACTGAACAAATAAGGTTTGCAATGGAGGAGACTGAGAGATGTGCAGGTTGTTGATGGTGGTGGGTATTTCATTCAGAACTTTTGTTTTGCAGTTGGGAGTTTGAAATATTTATTAGTTCATAGTAATACCATAACAGTAAGCTGATAAAAGTGGAAACACCTGCTGATTTTTAAAAATATAGTCAGAGAATAAATAAATAAATGAAAGGTTATGTTGTTTCCAGAGGTGGTACAGCTTTTCATTGAGGGATTTTAGCCATATCGCCTGACTCCCACCTCTAGTTTGAGGAATTCTGATATAAGGACCATGTGCATAACTATTCTAAGAAGGAAGTGTTAACAAAGGACCCTGATAGATACTATACAGAGACAACCCGTTATGGGTGCACCAAAGCTTGTCAAGAGAATCCATAAACAGTTAAAATAGTTTTCTTTGATGACCCATTGAACTACCAAGAGGCAGAACACCCTGACTGGCCTCTTTGCCGGCTGCCAGCTAATATGAAAGGAAAAATAAATATTTTTATAAAAGCCATCTGTTGTGTTTTTTTCTTCTCTCTATTTCATATAAATTCTGCTATTTTCTTCCATTGTTGCTTGAAAACAATGTATTGGTTGTTATATGTTACATACAAGTAAAAGAACTTCCTAACAATTAACTACACATTTTAACATTATTCTTTGTGTTTATAATAATGGGAAACTTGGGCTTACTTTTCAAAAAATATCTTTATATATACTTCCTCATTTAATTTTTTTTGGAACATCAACTGCTCTTCTGAAAGGTCAACATGGGCCCAGATCCCCTGCTGGTCATGGTGGGGCATCACATTTCCTCATTTGCTCTCTTACAGAAGCTTTTAGTCCCGTGGGAAACAGAGACCCAACACAAATCTGTATCTAGTTTAGCTGTAGCTCAGTTTCTGGGAGCAGTGGGGCAATGCTTTATTTGTTGCTTCTCCTCTGTTATCCTACTTTGTACAGGTTTTGGGTATGGAGAGTAAATGCATGCGGAAATGATGATATGGTATATATCCTCAGCCTGTGTTTCCTTAAGATAGAAGACCAGAAACTGATAGAACTATCTCTTCATGAAAGACTTAATGAGATTTGCACCGATGAGTGATTGGATTGAGAGCACACATAAGGCACCATTTGGGGGATGTTCAGTTACAAATGAAAGGTAATGTTAACTGACTCAATAGTGTGATAACAAATGTTAACAGCTGGCCCTGAGGGTTTGCGATGGTTAATACTGAATGTCAACTTGATTGGATTGAAAGATGCAAAGTATTGTTTATGGGTGTGTCTGCAAGAGTGTTGCCAAACGAGATTAACATTTGCCTTTGTGGACTGGGAAAGGCAGACCCACCCTCAATGTAGGTAGGCACAATCTAATCAGCTGCCAAAGAGGCCAGAATAAAAGCAGGCAGAAGAACTTGGAAAGATTAGACTGGCTTAGCCTACATCTTTCTCCAGTGCTGGATGCTTCCTGCCCTGGAACATCAGACTCCAGGTTCTTCAGATTTGGGAATCAGACGGCTTCCTTGCTCCGAAGCTTGCAGACAGCCTATTGTGGGACCTCACCTTGTGATAATGCGAATTAACACTCCTTAATAAACTCCCCTTTGTATACACATCATCCTATCAATTCTGTCCCTCTAGAGAAACCTAATAGAGGGGTGTAGCTCTATTTGCATACCTAGGATCATGAGATTTTGTTTGTTTTTGAAAACTTTTAATTTGCTTGAAATTCCATGTTGGAGAATTCTGCAATTGAACTTCCAGGAGAACTTTCTCTGATATAGATGACATGGACTGGAAAAAGCACTATGATAAATTAGCCAACAAAATGCAATCACAAATCTAAAAATCTGGATCATTTAAAAATGAACATGGTATCTAGATGCCAGTAGAAACTAGTAGTGTATGTGAAGAAAAAATGGTAAGAAATAACGAAGAAGGTAAAGAGGGACTAGGGTGGAAGAACATGGATGAGATAATTTGGAAATTGTTCACAAAAGTGTTTCACTGGGTGAAATGAAATAGAAAAACATAGAAGAGAAAAAATGTCATATTCATCACATAATTAAGTTTGCTTTAGTATCAATACATTTGGAAGAATTGGATAATGCTGTAATAAAGTAGGCTGATGTTCACACTCTGCATTAAAATATATAAAAGCTTGCTAAAAGATTATTGAAATAATTCTAAAAATAATATACTAGGGAAATTGATTAAGTCTCTTTGGACAACTATTCAAGATTTTTTTAAACTTTTAAATGAAATGACCAAATAACCATTTACTTGGAATAAGAAAATAATCATAAATGATATGTGAATAATCACAATTTCCTGAATATTTCCTCACTTTTATTTTGATTGCTCACTAGATCATTATTTTTCCCTTTATGTTTCTTTCATAAATAATTGCCTTAGAATTTTTATAAAGAGTTTTGAATCTAGATTAAATCTCTCATTACCAAACAGCTCTAAGAAAATAAAGATACAATTTTAAGATACTTGCAAATATCTCTGGAAGCCCATTTTTAAAAAGTATATTCCACTTTTTTAGTTTCTATCTGAAGCTTTTTAAATAGATGGCATATTTCCAAAGCAATGAATTTTGAAATGAATTATTCAGTAGTGTATTCAGAAATTACATGCTTACTGTTTATTCTTATTTCAGTTACTGCAGGTTCTTAAATAATGTTGGAATATAAGTAACATTGAGAACCCTAAACTAAAAGATGTATACGCCATCTAGAAAAACACTCTAATAATAAATTCTAATGAATATCCAGGTGGTTATTTTCTACATAATAGAGAAAAGTGTATCCTTTGGATATTTTTACCCATGACTGACATAGTCAAGGAAACATAACAATAAACACAATAAACAAATGAATAATGGGAAAATAATTAAGATCTTATAGAATATTATATGGAGTTCAACAATACAAGCTAAGAAACAAACAGGATAACAACAGTTGAGGGTTAAGACAGATTTACATGTCCACATACGTCAGCAAGTCTTTGCTATTATACTAGAGTGTTTTGCATGTGTAGCTGATAGAACTAAATTAAGAGTTAGTGAGACATCTATGAGGATTAGAATAAATGGAAATAGAAGTATAACTATGCAGCCCAAATACAAAATGTAAGATGAAATTTGTTAGGAAGAATGGAGAACAAAAAAAAATTAGAAAAGATAGAATTTGATACAAGGATACAGGGGTAGTTTCATAATATAAAATAAAATTACATTGAAGTATTTTAGAATTACTAGGTTAAATTGATGGATTAATATATGTAGAAATCACTATAGACTTCATTTTTCCTTCTCAATTTTTACTTTATTTAAGAGGATGAAGACCAAGTAGTTTAAATTCTTTTAATCTTACCTCCTCTAAATCTCTGGATATCATCATCATTCCATTCTAAGAAAGTTGTTTTTCTTCTTTCTTTTTTATCAGCCCTTTCATCTGTATATCTTATACCTTTTCTGTCTCTCATAACTTCTCATCAGTTTCTGAAACTCCACCAGTTAAGGTTCTGAGGTTTTTCTTTCTTTAAAAATAGGAAACCATAAACTATAAAACTATCATTTTTTCCTCAAAAACTGCTTAATTATTATTTTTTCATCTGTATCATTGAATTTTAAATATAAGTATAAAATTCTAAAATGTCTATAATATGAGCACACTAAATTTAACAACCTAAGAAAAAATCAATTAAAAATTAGGGCAAAAATATAGTACATTACAAAACACAAAAAGTAAATAAAATTTAAAAACTGTATTCACAATTTAAATCTGTAGTTAGTAAATCAGTAAAATTATTCTGATTGCCTCTTAAAAATATAATTGATTCATATTAATTTAAAAGATTTTTTTTCTTTTTAACTATATCAGCCTTTACTGACCAGTCATTGTTCAAAAGATAAAACTTACTTCCGGTATCACTGTAAGCAGTTTTAGAAATAGAGCACTAGATGTCATCTAAAATTGATTAGAAAAACAAACCAACCACAGAACAGTTCACAGGAGAACAGTTCACAGGAGAGCTTAGAGAGCAAAGCCTTTACCAAATTATCAGAATAAATCACAAGTTAATCTTCCTGTAAAAAAGATTTAAGTAGAGTGGTCTGAGCAATTGATAATATACCTTCTCAGTTGCTGCCCTGTTTACTCCATAATAATGTAAACTGATCCCCTTTCCCGATTGGGATAGAAAACAACTCATTCACTAAATCTGTGGCTATGTACCACATACCTAAGACACATTAATCTGCTCTAGCAATAAACCACAGGAACATGGGTGCAGGTCTACTTCTTGGAGGGGTTTGGTAGTCTAGTTATACTTTAAGGTCTATCTAGCTTCTGCAGAAACCATACTTACTAATGTAATGGAAATATATAATACAGACAATTGCCACAGTATTTTAAAAAATATTTCTGCTAATATCCTCATAGAGATAATGGCTGGAGTATAATTCAGATAATTCGACTTGTTTTTTGCTACTATGATAGCCCTTAATCTACAGGCTAAGAAACCAATATAGTGGTTACTCCAACTGTTATATATGTCTGTAGCAATTATACATTCCAGAATTTTGGAAATGGCCCCTAGTTGGGTCTATAGACACAGTGGATCTACCATAAACTCAACCTCAACCAGACTCTACATATTACCTAAGCCCTTCATCCCCCCACTAGAATAACATTTCAGATTTCAAAATATGTATGTCAACTCGTTGTTCCTCAATGTGGAGTTACCCTAGTAAATTCCATAGATCTCACTGGAAAAAATCTGGGTGTTTTATAAGATTTAATGACAATTTTGATGGTGGAACACAACAAAATGACACCACAGACACCATTGATGAAACTGTAGATGAAACTATAAATAAAACTGTAGGTGAAGGCAGAACTCTTTGTTACTTACAGCTTCATACAAAACAAGGCTGCAGGAAGAGCCACACAGGGTGTTGCACCAGTGACATTGTAACATCAAGCTCAGGTCCTACAGGGCAGCTTACCTACAGCAAGTGTAGGGTTAGTTAGGTTTTGTGGGCTCTCTCTAGATTGGCTAATTTGCATGATTTTGCAGGCTCTGGATCATAGGTGTTGTCCCTAATTGTCTGTCATCTGGCTCTGGGACAATTAGGGACTGAATAGTGGCCCAGAGCGTAAGAGCCTAGTAAGGACAGTGGTTGGCATATGAACTTAAATCAGCTTCTCAAGAAGGGATCCTGACCAGAGCTTCAAAAGTGAGTCAAGAAAGCATTTTTTAAAAAATGAAAACAAAAACCCAGAACAACAAAGCAAACACACACACACACACACACACACACACCACTAAAGGGAATCATTACAGTACATACTACTCACAGTTTTAGAGGGTCCTTCTTCCTGGGGAACCATTCATCTCTTCAGTCAACAGGTTGTAAGTCTGAAAAGTGGTTTGAGTCCAGGAAAATTGACAAGGGATGGTTACATTTTAGCATTACAGTGCTTTTGTGATTTGTTCTTGCTTTATTTAGATTCTATATATTAAGCAATACCTTGTTAATAGCCCCTCTGTCTTGCCCCCAGGGGCACCATATTAACTTAATCATCTCCATAACTTTCTGAATGTCAGATACTCTAGGCTGCACTCCAACCTTGTAAATAATTATAAAATTGTGACACCTCTGCTTCCCCCCACACCCAGCTTTAGTTGTTAAGCACCACAACAGGATCTCTATCATTTCATAAACCCATCATCCTCATCATTATTAAATGAGTCACACTCTGTGACAGCCTCTTTTGTAGCCCTGGAAGTGCAAAGGAGAGGCATCACTGAATTTCTCAGTAATGTTAGTGTCCTTTTTACCATTGCATTGTTGCTGGTCTTGGTGAATTGTGTGTCTGTCTTTTTCAGAAATGTCATCCTTTGGTGGAGCATCTGGCTTTACATAGAATATATCCACTCTTCTCGCTCACCTTCCTGAGCCTTTTAATCCATTTCTCCATTTCTGCCAAGGCATCTGACATTTCAGCTTGGTTCAACAAAACCATCATTTTCTTCAGGCTTTTAGTACCACTCCAGCAGGAAATTTGCTGGGGTGCTTGCTATGATATTAAATTGTGTATCCCAAGGAGGTCCAAATTCAATAAATCCTCCTTTATCTAATTTTATTATATGATCCTCTTTATCAAACTTTCTCAAAATCTAGTCTCACTGATACTCCTCCAGCTCCTGCCACTACTTGCCAGCTAATTATAGCTCTTCTGACAGAGTCCCCTACCTCTGTAGGGGTATGTAGCATGCTCTCGGCTAAGATATGCTGCTACTTATTTCTAGCCACTGGCTTTGAAGACAGGACAGAAGGTGAGGGCAGATCCCAAGGTTAGCCCTGTTACTTTGCTTGAGAGAGGCTTCTGCAGTGTCTTCCCACACAGGGAAATCACAACTCTCAGTGGGGAAGGATGGGCAACCTCTATAGTCTCTAACGATTCTGAGACATCTGGGAAGTTGACAGCTTTGGATTCATTTACCCAGATCCCACGTGTCAGAGACCTAGGTTTTCTCAATCATAGCCATAGCCTTGGCATAATAGACCTGCTTTAGCTGAATATTCAAATGTCATTCAAACTTGGCCATTCTATTAAGTTCTGAGTTTGTCTTTAGCTGTTTATTTTCTCTCCCTGCAGAATATTAGGGATCCTGGCTTTTACACTTAGTTTTCAAGTATTCACAGTTTTTAGCTTTTCAGTATCTTTCAGCAGGTTAGCAATGAAATTTAATAACAAATTCCATTTTTTACCTTGTATGCATTGTTTTCTCTGCATTTTTAATAACCTGAGTCATTGCACCAGTGACGTGGTGAAATGTTAGCAGTTGGACTGCAACCTTGAGCTGGGGACTATCCATAACTCACAGTTCACTCGATATGTGGTTCTCATTCTCAGTTGGGCAGTAAGTGATCCAATTCAAAAACCTCAGTTCTAGTATTGCATCCTCCTGGAAACGGATACTGATTGGAATTAGGACTACTAAAGTCATATTGGGCAAACACACCTGGGAAAGGGAATAAGAAGAAGCAGGAGTGGGCAAGGACAGCCATCAAACCATGATGGAGTTAAAGCTGTAAGGCTACCTACAGTGCTTGCAGCTGGGTAATGAGTCTAATGCTTGAAGGAAGAAAGATCTTAGTGGTGAATCTCTATATCTGCCATAAATAGCTAACTAACCAACTAAAGAATGAATGAATGAATGAATGAATGAATGAATATTTCAGCAGCAATGATTTCACTAGTAAAGGAACATGTCCTGGGTAAGTCCATGACATACCAATAACCAAAGATAAAATTAGATTTATCCTATAGGTCATGACATTACGACTTCGTGCAATGAAGAGAAGCAGATCTCCTGATGTTAATTTGAGAAGCATGGGTTATATGGCAAATTAGAAGCCATTTTCAGAGTGATCCTTAAGAACAGGCATACCATTGATCTTGTTGTATATACATTATTTATATGTAATTCAACATCATAAGTACTGTTTTTCAATGTTACAGTTCATTGAAAGCACCACATTTTGCACAATTGCCATTGTTTTTGTGGGGAGCACTTTTTGTGTTATATATATAAATCAGACTTACAACTCCTCATGGAGACACAGGACACAGCAATTGGGGAAATGAGTAAGAAAGATAATAAACTCATCTACAGAGGATGCACCAGGAGCATGTAAGGCCAAACAATTTTAAAGAGCCAGTTACAGGCCAGGTGCGGTGGCTCACACCTGTAATCCCAGCACTTTGGGAGGCTGAGGCAGGCAGATCACTTGAGGTCAGGAGTTCAAGACCAACCTGGCCAACATGGTGAAACCCCTTCTCTAATAAAAATACAAAAATTAGCCAGGTGCGGTGGCACACGTGTAGTCCCAGCTACTCAGGAGGCTGAATCACTTGAACACAGGAGGATCACTTGAACCTGGGAAGTGGAGGTTGCAGTGAGCTGAGATCACACCACTGCACTCCAGCCTGGGCGACAGAGCAGGAATCCATCTCAAAACAAACAAATAAAAAACAGATGTTTACAGCGAGCAGACAAGGGACAGTTTAAAATAATATACTTGTGGTTGGTGGGGAAGAAGTGAGGAATATCATTAAGACTGCATAAAACCCACCTTTAGAGAGTAACTCCAGAAACAGAGAGTGTCACAGATTGAGAACTTACCATGTAGAAAAAAAAAGTCATTTGAGAATATTATTGTCTATTTAGAGAAAGGGAGTTATAAATTGAAATCCAGTGTTATGTTTGCTAAGGCAGGTCGCTTGGGAAGTAGGAAGATCATGCAATTAACAAAAGCAGAGACAAGTGTGTTTTCTGCACATTTTTCCTTTATTTTCCCAAGTTGGTGGATTTGAGGCAAAATCAATGGGAAGACTGGTGTATAATGTTTCTAATCAGACAATCAGATTGCTCTTTTTATAATCAGTCGCAGAGAAGTATGAGCATCTCTGTTTCTCTATGGGTGGATTTTAGGGTAATTTTAGAGAAGGCAAAATAATTTGAACAGAAATTTGGAGCTAGATATTTCATAGAACGCTCACATTAGCATATATGTTCAGCCTGATATTGCAAACATTTGAAAACTATTTTCAACTCCAATGTTGTTAATATCGTGCTCTACAAGCAATTTTCTTATCGCAGTTTGGCTTTTCTCAGAAACTATTTACAGACAAAGAAGGCATAAAGTTGTTTAGTACCTGGATAGCAGCCTTCATAGTTATCAATGTAAGCCAATAAATTAGTGTTTTTGTTATAGTCACTGATATCTGTAAACTTAGCTAATTGATTCTACCTCTGAGAGACATCCTGCCATTTGATGTGCTCAATGTCAGATTTCTTAATCTATCTGGATCAAAGCCAGTGTATGAAACACACTGATTTCTCCAAGATAAATACCTATTTGTGGGGTCTGAGGAGCATGCCATCCTAGATTCCTTACTCCTTACATTGTGAGATATCTTTGAAATTTTCACATAACTATTAATATAAATAATTACTAGAACTTTCTAGGACATAAATTCTTTAAGTTCAGAGGACTTGACTTTATTCACTCACATATCCCAAATACCAAGAACAGAGTAAGCATTCAATAAATTTGTAAATGCTCACTCTCATTAAATGAAATTGTTGCTATATATAATTTTAGCATACATAGAGGCTAACATATTACTATAGATAATTTAGGACTATGGGTTTATTTTCTTTGTACCCTTGAATGAGTCCCAGGGATCCCAAACGATAAAGCAAAACACCACTCTCTACTCTGGAATTTATTATGATATTCAACATAGATTGGCAGCTCTTAAAATAACAGTTAACATTCCAACTTGGTGAGTTTACTATAAACTGTTTATTTTATTCACTTATATTTTCATCCATATTACATTTTATCGAGGAGGGTGAAATATTTCCATGTTAGATGCACTATTTCCTCTTTGGAGGAATTTTCCAGGTGTTGAGGGCTTTCATGGGTGAGATCGTAATTTTCAGTATAATGGAAAAGTTAATACAATCAATTCTTGTCTTATGAGTGAGTACAGAAAAAGGTTTAGCTCTTATGAAAGCTGAAACAACTGGCTTAAAATTTTCTAATTCTCTTGTGGTTATAAAATGCATCTGAATTCTAGCATGTGATATAATTTCTAGTATTCCACTGTAACAACTTTACTAACGTAAAAAAAAAGTTTACATTAGTCACATTGTAAATGGTTTCTTAGACTTCTTTAAGTTTGTCATTTTTCTAAATATTTAAAGAAGACTGAACCACCTTTCAAAGTGAAGTACTCTCAAATAAGTAAATAAGAGTAAAAAAAAATTAGTGGAGGGGACTAAAATTTGAGTGTGGTTGAGAATCGTCACAGTGATTGTTTCTGGTTGTTCAGCATGATTCTCCCCTGTGAACCTTCTGACAAAAAGCCCTGACCCTGGGTACAGTAGTGATCACAGAATCCAGGGATAGCCAACAATAAGGCCCAAGCCTGTGACCCAGCAAGGTCAATCAATGCCCTTCCCTGGAATTTGCCTCTGGGGGTCGGGGAAGGAAAGAGGAGCATATTTCTGTTCTAGATGTTAATCTGTGTAAACAAGGAACTTGGAACAGCCATTGTTACAAGCCACAGAGTAGATGAATGTCAATGGTGGGAAGCAATACAGAAAATGAAACAGAACTGAGTGACAGAGAAGACCAAGAGAAGGGCAGATTGCAAGGGATCTACTTCGCAGGGGCACTTTGTTGTCATCTGGGGTGTCTGGGAGGCCTTCCACTAGGAAGGGAAATTCAGGTCTTCACTCTTGATCTCAGCCTTCCTGCTGCAGTTTCCTTCACTCTGCCCAGTCAACTGCTACTCATTCACAGGTCAGCTAATCATCCTTTCTCCCTGGAAAGTTCTTTGTCTTCTATAGTTAGATGAAATCTCTTTATTACACTGTTAGGATATGTTTTCATACCACCACATGCTTTTCTTTTGGAACACTTTCTCAGAATTGCAAGTTAATTTGTGCAATAATTTGCTGCTTTTTTTTTTTCTGGTCCTTGGACTATAGTATTGTTGAGGGCCAGGGCGCATGTCTGAAGTTACTCCCCAATATTATCATAGTTATCTGGCACATTGTACATGATAAATAGAAGTTTCCTGAATGAATAAAGATAAAATATAAATGTGAAACTAATCTGGTTGTGAAGTAAAAGACCAAGTATTTTCTAAGCAGAGGAAATAGCATACATGTAAAGACTCCAAACAGATTAGAGTCTTATCTCAATGAAGAAGCTGTTTAAAAGAAAACCACAATGAGTGGAAGAGAGATAATGAAAAGAGTGGAAACACTGGGCAAACATTGAAGAGTTTTAAGCAGGAAAATGACATAATTTATTTGTCCCATTATTAGGATCTCTCTGACTCCTGTATGGAAAATGATTGGAGTTGTGTTGGGTGGATGTAAGTAGAACAGATAGGAGGCTGTATATGGATCCAGCAAGAAAATAACTGGAGTTAACGTAGGATAGTGACAATGGAGATAAAGAACCAAGAATGTTAAAGGGTGTTTGAATGAGAACATATAACAGTTTATATTTAACAAGCAGGGCAGTCCAATATTTTTATTATAACTGGGTAGTGTTCTCTTTTAGCAAACAATGTCAACTTTCCATTTATGTCAAAACTACTCGATAAATGCTTCTAAGCTTAGGTTATTTAGTGCCAAGAAAACAGAAATGAGGAGTAGTAGCAATAAATGAGTGGAAAGTCAATTATTTGCTATTTAAATTCTTCAGGTATTCAATTTTATGGAGGTTATGCAACCAGCTAAGAAAGAAGCCAATTCATAAAAATGCATAAATGCACTTCATAATGTTCAGGATATGTTCACTTACATTTGGCTGTATCATTGTAAATTCCAAAGCTTAAATCAATAGGTACACAAATTAGACATACTATACTGAAAGTTTTGTTTTATAAAATATGGGATGCTTAATTCTATTAGCCATGAAAAAATGTTTAGCGTGAAGCTTATGTCAATAAAAGCTCCCAATAACCAGGGAAAGTCATTAATGTTTTTGAAGAATATAGACAGTTTCACTCTATCTTTTGTTATTCTATTGACCATTAGTCAACAGTTGGGAATCAGGAATTTTATTATTATTGTAAAATTAATTTGTGCAGCAGTCATATTTTTAGATAACAACTGTATAATAATGAAATATATAGGTCAAGATGGATGATGGAATACTTGGAATTTTCTATGATCTTTTTGAGAAAACCTATTGAAATGTCAAAAATAAATACTAATAAAATATCTGTGTTAGTGTTAGCAGCAGTGAACCCATACAGGTTTGCAGCAACTTAATTCTTGCCTCCTCAAAGGAAATAAGTTGTCTGAGGGGCATAAGGCAGAGTGAGGGACAGAAGCAAGTTTTTGAGCAGAAGTGAACGTTTATGAAAAAGTTTTAGAGCAAGAATGAAATGAAGTAAAGCACACTTGGAAGAGAGCCAAGCGGGCAACTTGAGAGATCCAAGTGTGCTGTTCAGCCCTTTAGTTGGGGTTTTATACATTGGCGTGGTTCCAGAGATTTGTGTCTCTCCTCCCTGGATGTTTCCTTGGGTGAGATGTTCGCATGCGCAGTGGTCTGCCAGCACTTGGGAGGGGCTTTAAGTACACTAATTTTTGACTGTTAGCATCTGCCTGTATCCCTGAAATAAACCCAACTTGGTTTTGATGTATTATGCCTTTTTTATGTTCTGGATTTTGTTGGAAAGGATCTTAATATCTATGTCCATGAGAAGATCCACCTGCAACTTTTCTTTCTTTCATAGCCTTTGTCAGTTTTGATATCAATGTTATGCTGGCCTCATAAAATATGTTTGAGTACTCTTTTTTTTTTCTATCACAAGGAATATCTTGTGTAAATTTGGTACTTCTTGACTTACCAATGAAGTCCTCTAGTCTGCTGTTTTCTTTGTAGAGAGGCAGGCATCTGTTTGTTTGTTTAATATAACAACTTTATTGAGGCATAACTCACACACCATACAATTCACACATTTACAGTATTCAATTCAATGTTTTCAGTATCCTTCTAGAGTGATATAATTATCACTATAGTCAATTTCAGAACATATTCATCATTCTACAAAGAAACCCCATATCCATTAGCGGTCACTCCCCATTTATCCTCAACTCTTCCAAACCTAAACAACCATGAATCTGCTTTCCAAATGTGTAGACTTCCCTATTCTAGACATTTCATCTAAATTAAATCATACAAATTATGATCTTTTGTGACTGGATTCTTATTTTAATGTTTTCAAGGTTTATCCATGTCATGGCATGTATCACTAATTATTTTCTCTTTATTACCAAATAATATCACATCGTATGGATATATCAAATTTTATTTAACTATTAATATATATCAGTTGGTAGATGGCTGGATTGTTTCCATTTTTTGGTTAATATGACTAATGCTGCTATTAACAATCATGTATAAGTTCTTGTTTGCATATATTTTCCCCTTGCTTTTGGGTGTATACCTATGAGTAAAACTGCTTGGTTTTATGCTAACTAAGCATACCCTTTTGAGTAACTGTCAAAGTGTTTTCCAAAGTGGCTGCACTGTGTGACATCCTCACAGCAATTTATGAGTGTTCCAACTTCTCCACATCCTCTTCAAAACTTAGTATTTTTTCTTCTTGATTATAGTCACCCGAGAGTGTGTGAGTTGATATCTCCTTGTGATTCTGATTGGCATTTGTGTGATTAATAAAATGTTGAACATGTGCTTATTGGCTATTTTTGGAGTAATGTCTATTCAAACCCTTTGTTCATTTTTAAACTTGGTTATTTGTCTTTTTCTTGTTTCTTTATTCATTCTGGACACAAATCCCCTATCAAATATATGATTTTCAAATATTTATGATAAGTGGATCCATGATTCAAGAAGAGGAAGTAGACATGCATGTTAATGTACCTAACAACAGAGTTTCAAAATATATTCAGCAAAAATGGACAGAACATATAAGTGGTGCAAGACCCAAATATAAGACCCACAAAACTATTCATATGTGCCGTCATGACATTTTGGTAAAATAAAGACTTGCATGGCTTAACTGCAAGTTCCCCTTTGTATAAGTTTCCTAGTCTAGGGGACCAGGCAGAATTCCTGCTTATCTCTGAATGGGGGTTTCATTTCCCTGCCAGCCCATGGAATTATTCAAACAGGTAAATCACATCCTTTAGTGGAAACAAGGGGTCATCTCACCTTCTTGACATTACAAAGCCTGCCTCCCACAGCCCCTGCCTGTTCACTCCATTCTCAAGTGTAAACCCTGTGTGGCAAGCAGGTCCTTCTCCCACAGGCTCTGAGTAAATGTGACTAACAAAGTGCTGTAGATCGCATCTGTCCCGTGTCAGGTGGCATGTGTTTGGCCATCTGCTTAACCCTAGGGTGAAATCCATCCCGCACCAATGGGAAGAATTTGAGGCAATTAAAACAATTGGCATAATGAACAGGATGGCCCAACCATAACCTAGGACATCTGGTCAGCTTTAATTAACTGTTCTTTGCTAACCAACTCGTTCTGTGATACAGTGAAGCCTTTAGAGACAGAACCGCCAATTACTGGTCGGTTTATGCTTTTTTCTGTGCAGTTTCTTACCTTTTTTGAGTTTTTCCATCAATTCCCACCCTAAAACACTCTTCTCCCTAAGACCAGAATAGTTATTAATTGACTATACCCCAACATAGCCTAATGTCAGACGGAGCACATGATTGGCAAGTCAGAAAGGCAGTGATAACACAGTGCCTTGACTAACCTGTGCTTGAGTCCCACTAAACAGGGGACAGGCTGGAGCTCTTTGCTCACTGCATCTGTCCTGGTGACTATCATTGGTGGTTTGGGGCAGCCATATCAATTGGCATTACAAACAGAATGGCCCAACAGAATGGGATGGTGGATAGGTGGGGATAGGACCAGTAATGGACCTTTGTGAGGCTTGTGGGAATGAAGGCGACCACCACTCCAGAGAGAACTAAGTGTGGCACTTCATTGCCTAATGTGAGCCATTGATGTTCAGGCAAAGGTAGTGGCTTTGCTCATGTTCTGTGCTTCTGCTTCCTTTGCTGTTGTCCTGTGTTGTTCCCTGACCTCCCAGGGTAATGAGGCACTCAACCATGGCAACCTATGGCCCAGACACTGATGAGAAAAGGGGAAGGAGAATGCACAACCCCTAGCCAGTGTGTCTAGGCTATGCTTAGTACTGCTGCTTACCAGCAGACCAAAGGAATAATCTTGCAATCACAAGCTTGATGGCTGTCACCCCCAGCAAGACAAAATGAAATTATGACTGTGAAGCTCTCACCTGGGAAGATTGACTGGCACTCCCTGGAGAAGGAGGGAGGCACTCATGAGGGCGACTGTTGGTCTCCTAGGTTTTTCCCTATAACCACCCACAATGCACTTTGCACCCTGAATCATCAGACAGAAATAGAAACTAAAAGTCATGATTTATGTGATTAGAAATTCAAAATACTCTGAAGTAATGTGTACAGAGAGAAAAGAGAGGAAGAAAACGAAGCCTGCACTGCAGAAAAGGCAAGGCCATAGCAGAGGATGGTTACAGTGCATCAATATCTGGTTTATGAGCCCAGCACTCTAACTGTGCCACTCTGCTGCCTTTGTCTCTCTTGCAACAAACATCCTGATTCTCCAGGTGGTAGGGAAAACACCCCAGACACCACTGAGACACAATAAGAGTTCATTTTAGTTTGACTTAAGCTCGAGGTCCTTCATCCCTATAAAGCAACTATTGCCATCAGGGAAGTCTCTAACCACAATGATACTGATTTCAGGATCTCTGGAGGAATACATTTATCAGTATGAGTAGAGTAGAGAGGAACCCTGCACCCCACACACACTCATGTAAATACAGTGACAAACATGGAAAACAAAAAGAGAAAGGAAGGAATGAAAGACAAGGGGAAAGGAGGAAGAAACCTCGACAAAGAAGGAGAAAACACAAAAACTAGAAAAAATAGGTGCACACATTGACCCAATTGGAAATCCAAACTTTACTAAAATAATTCGTACAACAAAAATATAAAGGGGAGTTGATTAGCTTTTGCACCTCTACAACATAGGTTCCAAATTAACTTTACCATCTACTAAAATGCACTAATTGCATTTTGCACAAACCTTCACAGCTTTAATTAATACTGGGATTCAAATTATTTTTATAATTGGAGATTCCACTAAAGTTAAACATGACAACTCCTATAATTTTAAGAAAAAATGCTGAATATAAAATAGAGAATGAATAGGTATGCCATGATGTCCTAACTGCAAATTCTCCTCTGATCCCTCCTCCCAAAGATAAGGTCCACAGCCAAGCCACCCTTCTTTTCAGAGGAACTAGGCACAGTTCCTGTTTAGGCTTGGGTTCTCTCTTTCTCTCTCAGAGACTGCACATAAATTATGTATACAACTCCATGACTTGGACATATGCCTACATCTGTGAAACTGTCACCAAAATTAAGGAAATAAGACATATACATCACCTCCAAATGTTTCTTTTTGCCTTTTTTAAAAACAAGAACACTTGACATGAAATCTACTCTCTTAATAAATTAAGTGTGCAATAAAGTATTGTTAGACATAGGCACAATGTTGTACAACAGATCTCTAGAACTTACTCATCTAGCATAACAGAAACTTCTATTCATTGACTAACTCCCCATTTCCTCCTTCCCACTGTCCTTGGCATTCACCATCTGATGCTTCTGAGTTTGACTATTCTAGATACCTTGTATAAATGGAATCGTGTTGTCATGTGTCTGTCTTATTTCATTTAGCATAATGTTCTCCAGCTTCATCCATGTTGTCACTAATGACAGGATTTGCTTCTCTTTTAAGGCTAAATAATATCTTATTGTATGAATTCACCTCTAACTAGCAGGTTTTAGTTACCTGCTACCCACTCAATTCAAACAAATTAATCACATCTTCTGCCTGGGAGGAGAGGTCACTCTGCTGTCGTGATTCTATAGAGCCTACCTCTTACAGCCTACAGTTGTTCATACTCTTCTGTAGAGTCAATAAAAATATAAACAAATTTTCCAACAGGATTTTGTGGGCAAATTAATAATTTATTATTGAAATTATATGGAAAGACAAAGGAACTCTAATAGTTGAAATAATTTTTAAAATGAAAACTAAGTTGGAGAATTCTTGCTGCCATATTTTCAGATTTAACATGAACCAATAGTACTCAACATCAGGTGGTCTTTGAAAACGATGCATATATACATAGAGAGAGAGAGATGCATGGAACAGAGGATTGAGTCCATAAACACGTTCACACAAATATATGCTCAATTGATTTTCATCATTATACATTACCTATATAGATAGATAGATAGATATGTAGAAAGAGAGAGAGAATAATTTGTACTTTATCAAAATAAATAAACTTTTGCTCTGTGAAAATTACTGCTAAGATATTGAAAACTCAATGCAAACAATTACAGTAAATATTTTCAAATAATATGCCTGATAAAGGACTTGTGTGCAGAATATACAAACAACTCTCAAACACTCCTAAGAAAGTAATGAAAAAGTAGGCAAAAGAGTTAAACACACCTCACCAAGGAAGACATCATATATATGACAAGAATATAAAAATGCTCAATCTCTTAGTCACTTGGCAAATGAAAACCACATGTATATAACATATACCTATTAGAACAGATTCTTTAAAAAGGAAGAAAACTTAAGTGCTGGCAAGAATGCAAAACTGGAAAATTCATACATTGGTAGAAGAAATGCAAAATACCCAGTTTGGAAAACAATTTGGTAATGTCTAACATTTATTTATGCTACGATCCAGCCTACTTGGCATTACCTTCATAAGCATATATTTATAGTACCTATATTTGTAATCCCCTCAAACTGGAAACTTGCCAAATATTTTTTAAGTGATGAAGCATTAAATTAACTGTGGTACACCTGTAAAATGGAGTACTGCTCATAATAAGAACAAAGCGCTAACACATGCAACAAATGGATAAACTCATGTAAAAGAAGTCAGACTCAAATGCTACATGCTGTTTGATTCCATTTATATGATGTTCTTGCAGTAGCAATACTGTGGGAACATGGAACCCATGTATGGATGCCAGGGACCACGAGCTGGAGAGACAATTTTGAAGGAGATGGGCTTATTTTTAGAATATAAACGAACTGTTCCATATCTTGATTGTGGTGGTGGATACGCAACTGTACACATTTCTCAGCACCCACGGAACTATATACAGAAAGCGTGAAAGGTTTTGTGTGTAAATTCCATGTTAATATAAAATATATATTAAAAAAACACCAGCCTTATTAATGATTCATACTAAGAAAACAAAATGTCATGTGGTTAAGCTACCTGGTCCTGCAAGCCATGGAAGGTGGCTCTTGGGAATACTACAGATACTTTTTTTTTGGCCATCATGCTGTGATAGAGGAGATCACTTTGTAATTACTGACTGTATACTCACTCTTAAGTTTTATGTTGTGTGATATATTTGACCTTAAATGTTTATAAAAGTAAAAAAAAAAAATCAAACCTGGAAACAACTGCAATCCTAACTCTTATACTATGAAACTACATCCCAAACTTAGTACAATATACACTAAATTAAGGGAAGAGTTCAAGAGAAACATATTTCTCTACATTTTGAGAACCCTATGGAATTCTGTAAAAATTGCAGCAACTGAAGCATGGGCTCATTACCTCTCTCCTGAAATGACAAAATCAAGGGATGTGGAAGCATTTCTGATTTCAAAGGACTCCACAAAATCGCAGGGGGTGGGGGTTAATGAAAAAACATACCATGATTATAAGAAATTGAATTTTTTGCATGGATGTGGGTTGACAGTAAAGAGGGCTTCTGGGGGACATTAGTATGTGTGGTTATTAAGGGAGTGATCATGTATTGCCAAAGTTTTGTCAGGAAAGCAAAATCTGCTTCTATGATTTCCTGTGACATTGTCTTAATCAACCAGGATTGTTAGGTCCCTCAGCCTGCTGCTGAAGAAAGTTTCTAAGTGTCCCAAATAAGGTTGGAAATAGAATGAATATTAGAAAATCCAGCCCCGCCTCTCTTTCATCTGTCTTCTCAGATTCTAGAGGAGTCTGAATGGGGCATGTACATGTGTTTCTGCATTTTTGTGAAGTAGTAGTTGGAGAGGAGCATTCCACTATTGCCATCTTTCTTATCGAGGCACATTCTTTATTCTCCAAATCCTCTCTCCATCCTAGGGTTTAAGATTTGCCATATAAAGGGCAAGAATATTCTGGACATTTTGGATTTATCTTCCCATCATATCCATTTTCTCAGGCTTTATACTCAGTGCATAATGAAAAAGAGAAGAAAAAGGGAAAATATAGAATGAAGGAAATATCTACTAATATCCCAAAATATTAAATACTTATGATTAATAATAAGTTTAAAGGCTTACCAACAACCCTAAAAATAAATGTGAAGTTCATAGATGAGGAAAACTCTAGTATATAAATTACAGCATGAGTAAGCATTAAATGTGCTTGTCCTTAGATAGGAAGACATTAGACAAGTGTCAACTCTCCTAAATTAATCTATACATTTTGTGTTTTGAGGAGTGAGGTGAGAACTTGACCGAATTTTATTATAGTCATAGGAGATATTAAGCAACCAAGAGAAATGTAAAAAGAAAAAATAATTAAATGAGGAGCTCACTATCCTTTTGAGGTTTTAAAATCTCTATGATCATTGTTAAAAAGCAGTAGTAATAGACCTAAAAACATGGGAATTTAAGACCTGGCCAAAGTGACATGTTAACTAATCAGAGAGCATAAACTGTCTCATTAACCTTCTCAGAAAAACTTCATAAAGATTTCAGGAAAAATGATGTTGGATTTTTCCTTATGCAAAGCAGAACAAGATCAAACGTTTGATGTAAAAAATTGTACCATAAATATACCAGAGAGAAACAAAATTTTTAAAAAAAGAGATTAAGAAGATTGTTTCTAAGTTAAAAATAGCACAGGAATCATGCAATCAAATTATCTTTTATTCTGGATGCATACAAATTAGAAATATTTAAACAGTAAACAATATTATAAACAGCAAAACAAAGGTTATAAAGAACAAACAAAAGGTTGCCAACTGTATTAGTTTATTCTCACACTTCTATAATGAACTACTTGAGACTGGGTAATTTATAAAGAAAAGAGGTTTAATTGACTCACTATTCTGCATCGCTGTGGAGGCCTCAGCAAACTTGCCGTTACGGCCAAAGGTGAAGGGGAAGCAAGTCATGCCTTATATGGTGGCAGGAGAGAGAAAGAGCAAAGGGAAGTGCCACACTTTCAAACCATCAGTTCTCCTGAGAACTCATTCACTATCACCAGAACTGCATGGGGGAACCACCCCCATGTGCAATTACCTCCCACCAGGTTCCTCCCTTGACACATGGGGATTACAATTCAAGATGATTCGGGTAGGAACACAGAGCCATGCCATATCATTCCAACCCTTGCCCCTCCCAAAACTCATGTCCTTCTCACATTGCAAAACACAATTATTCCTTCTCAACAGTCCCCCAAAGTCCAAGTCCAAATTCCCATCTGAGACAAGTCCCTTCTGCTTATGAAGCTGTAAAATCAAAAGCAACTTAGTTACTTTTGATTGCATGCATGTGGGTTGAAAATAAAGAGGCTTCTGGGGGACATTAGTGTCCAGGGGATACAGGCATTGGGTAAATTCTCCCATTCCAAATGGGAGAAATTGGCCCAAATCAATGGGCAATAGCCCCATTGCAAGTCTAAATCCCAACAGAGTAGTCATTGAATCTTAAGGCTCCAAAATAATCTCCTTTGACTCCATGTCTTATACCCAGGGCATGCTGAATACAAGAGGTGGGCTTCACCCATGTGGCTCTGCAGGGTACAGCCTCCACAGCTGCTTTCATGGGCTGGAGTTGAGTTTCTGCAGCTTTTTTTCTTTCTCTTTCTTTTTTTTTTTTTTTTTAGACATAGTCTTACTCTATCACTCAAGCTGAAGTGCGATGGTACACTCTCGGCTCACTGCAAACTCTGCCTCCTGGGTTCAAGTGATTCTCCTGCCACAGCATCCCAACTAGCTGGGATTACAAGCGCTCACCACCATGCCTGGCTAATTTTTTTGTATTTTTAGTAGAGACAGGGTTTCGCCATGTTGTCCAGGCTGGTCTCAAATTCCTGACCTCAGATGATCCACCTGCCTTGGCCTCCCAAAGTGCTGGGATTATAGGCACAAGCCACCATGCCTGGCCATTTCTGTGGCTTACACAGGTGCATGGTGCAAGCTGTCAGTGGATCTACCATTCTGGGTTCTGGAGAATGGTGGCCCTCGTCTAACCACTCCACTAGTTAGTGACCCAGTTGGGACTCTGTGTGAGGGCTTCAACCCTACATTTTCCCCTCTGCATTGCCCTAGTAGAACTTCTCCATGAAGGCTTCTCTCCTGCAGCAGACTTCTGCCTGGACACCCAGGCATTTCCATACATTCTCTGAAATCTAGGTGAAGTCTTCCAAATCTCAACTCATGTCTTCTGTGCATCCACAGGCCCAACACCCCACAGAAGCTGCCAAGGCTTGGAGTTTACATCCTCTGAAGCAATGGCCTGAGTCGTACCTTGGCCTCTTTTAGTCACGGATGGAGCTGGAGAGTCTGGGAAACAAGGTGCCATGTCCTGAGGCTGCACAGAGCAGTGAGGCCCTGGACCTAGCCCACAAAACCATTTGTCCCTTTTAGGCCTCTGGGCCTGTGATGGGATGGGGTGCCATGAAGATCTCAGAAATGCCCTGGAGACATTTTCCCCATTGTCTTGGCTATTGACATTTAGATTCTCTTTAGTTATGTAAATTTCTACAGCTAATGGCTTGAACTTCTCCCCAGAAAATGGGTTTTTCTTTTCACTGCAAGGTCAGGCTACAAATTTTCCAAACTTTTAAGCTCTGCTTCCCTTTTAAACATAGGTTCCAATTTAGATAATCTTTTTCTGAGTGCATATGACAGTACACTTTCAGAAAAAGCCAGGTCACCCCTTGAATGCTTTGCTGCTTAGAAATTCCTTCTGCAAGATACCCTAAATCATCTCTCTCAAGCTTAAAGTTCCACAGATGTCTAGGGCAGGGGGGAAATGCCACCAGTCTCTTTGCTAAAGCATAGCAAGAGTAACCTCTGCTCCATTTCCCAATAAGTTTCTCATCTCCATCTGAGACCACCTCAGCCAGGACTTCATTGTCTACATCACTATCAGCATTTTGATCAAAACAATTTAACAACTCTCTAGGAAGTTTCAAACTTTCCCTCACCTTTTTGTCCTCTTCTTAGCCCTCCAAACTGTCCCAACTTCTGCCCATTACCCAGCTTCAAAGCCACTTCCACATTTTATGGTTATGTTTATAGCAGCACTTCACTCCTGGTGCCAATTTTCTGTTTTAGTCTGTTTTTACACTGCTACAGAGAACTACCTCAGACGCATAATTTATAAAGAAAACAGGTTTAATTGACTCACGGTTTCTCATGGCAGGGGTTGCCTCAGGACCCATGATCCAATTACCTCCCACCAAGTCTCTCCCAAGACACACGGGGATTACAATTCAAGACAAAATTTGGATGGGGACACAGAGCCAAACCATATCAACAACTATTGTAATGCCCAACCTTGTTTTTACTAACCCTGTTTTTAGACTCTCTCTTTTCCTTTAATCACCTAGCCTTGTTTCCACCTGAATTGACTCTCCCTTAGCTAAGAGAGCCAGACAGACTCCATCTTGGCTCTTTCACTGGCAGCCCCTTCCTCAAGGACTTAACTTGTGCAAGCTGACTCCCAGCACATCCAAAAATGCAATTAACTGATAAGATACTGTGGCAAGCTATATCCACAGTCCCCAAGAATTCGTCTGATTGATAATGCCCAAAGCCCCGTGTCTATCACCTTGTAATAGTCTTAAAGCCCCTGCACCTGGAACTGTTTACTTTCCTGTAACCATTTATCCTTTTAACTTTTTGACTACTTAACTTCTGTAAAATTGTTTTAACTAGACCCCCCCCTCCCCTTCCTAAACCAAGATATAAAAGTTAATCAAGCCCCTTCCTCGGGGCCAAGAGAATTTTGAGCGTTAGCCATCTCTCAGTCGCCGGTTAATAAAGGACTCTTAATTCGTCTCAAAGTGTGGCGTTTTTCTAACTCGCTCAGGTACAACACTATCAACTTCCTAAACTTAATTTATAAAATTAGGAATAAATAAACACAAGTATTTAGAAATTAGGCTGGGGATTTTGTTGTGTTTAATTTGGCTTTTTTGTTTTCTTGCCCTGTTTAACAACAATCAACATTTATTGAGGTAAATATTACTTTTTGTTATCACATCTCACAGCATATGGAAAAGATCTTTAATGTTTCCATTGTTTCCTGATTGGGTTCAACTTCAATTATAGTTTAAGTAAGTTAAAGTGCAATAGTTATATGATCTAATTCTAGAAAGTATAATAAAATGAAATAATATGCTCTTAAGAACTATATTGAAACCATCTATATTCTGAAAACAATATTTTATCATTATTATTATATAAAAGTTCAATAGAGAAAATGCAGCATCAATTAAGTAAGAAGTTAAATCAAAAGGTGTCACTCAATCAGAATTAATTTAAATGGATAAAATAGATATCTGGCTAAGTATGTGGATATTCAGGATTTAGCTGTTGGAAACCTCAGTGATATCTGCACATCACTCTGCATCCTTGAGCTATCACATCTCACCCCTCCTACTCCTCAGGGAACCTGAAGATTCAGGAGCTGACCTGATACTCTCTGGCCACCACACTGGGCTACACGTGGAATAGTAGGGGCAAAGGGGCCACTTGGGAAAAGTTGGATTTCAAACTCTAATTCAGACAATTTTTGCATGTTGTGACCATCTTGTTTTCTTAGATCATTGCACTCTCTTGGTCGTAACAACAGCTGACAAGCTTTCTTGAGCTATTTTCTCATGAGAGATGATCCACCTTTGATTAAATGAAACAAACTGTCCAGTTGTTTCTCCAAGCCTTCAGACATCTTCCCATAGGAGTCAGGGTTTTGATGTAAAAGGATGACGCTTTCATATAATTTGGGAAGTTTCTCCTCTATTTCTATGTGATACATTTCCTCCTCCATTGATTTTCTGCAAAGTTTGATTTCACATTCTTGATTTAGTTCAGGCAGTGTCTGGAGTTTCAAAGGAAGCTTTTGAATCTCAATTTTAAATAGTGCATTTCTCACTGCACTGCTCTAATTGGGAATTCTTAAAATACTGCTTGTTTTTCTAAGTTTTTTTTAAAGAAAATATTTAAATTAACAGCATTAACGAGTTTCTTCAAATTGATACTTGACTGATAATCTTGGTTTCCATTTTCTGAAACCCTTTTTGTCTAATGTCAATTTGTCATCATCTGTGTAATCTTCTCTAAAAGGAGATGTCAATTTGTCATCATCTGTGTAATCTTCTCTAAAAGGAGGAGATAAGTTTATCATCTTCAGCACAGAGTCCATTAGAGATTTTTACTGATTCTCTTTACAATTGACCTCTTCTTCCCTTTGTGTTTTGATGTTTTCTAACACATTTTTCTGTTCCTTTAGGTCCCACACTCTTTTCTCCCAGCAGCTTCTTGGACAAAGAGCTTCTTGAAGCTGAACATTTTTATCAAAACCATTAATAACTTTTCTCTGATATTGTCCTATAGTCTTCTGAAATGACATTAATATATTTTGGCCTCAGTTCCTTGGCACTGTTGGCACTGTTGGGATTGTGATGCCTCTTTCGAATGACTGTGTCTATCTTTCAAGATGAGCCATTATCACTCCGGGAAATAAAATTTTGTGGAATTGGCTCTTCTGTTCTTGGTCATGAGGCTCTTCTGTATCCCCCAGTGAAAAGATGGACCTGTTTGTACCATTATTAGGTATTGCCAAACACAGAGTTTGTAACATCAGAGGACTGACCACCACTGCAAGTGACTAGATAACTCAAAGGCTTTACTTTTTTTATTTTTATTTTTTTTGAGGAGTCTCCCTCTGTTGCCCAGGCTGGAATGCAGTGGCACGATCTCAGCTCACTACAAGCTCCAACTCTGCGGTCCAGGTGATTCTCCTGCCTCAGCCTCCCGAATAGCTGGGACTACAGGCACACGCGGCCATGCCAGGCCAATTTTTTTTTTTTTTTTTGTATTTTTAGTAGAGACGGGGTTTCACCGTGTTAGCCAGGATGGTCTCAATCTCCTGACCTCGTGATCTGCCCACCTCGGCCTCCCAAAGTGCTGAGATTACAGGCATGAGCCACCGCGTCCGGCCAACTCAAAGGCTTTATTAATGAGTCTAATATTCCCACTGTCTTTACATTTCTCTCTTTAACTCAGTCAGCAAGTCTCTGTGCTACCTCCTTTCCCTTCATAGTCATGCTGGCTTTTCACAATAAAAACAAAGCAGCACACACCAAAATTTTCAAGGGAATCCCGAACAGACTTAGCCTTGTGTCCATAATTCAAATGACACCATCAGCACACCATGCAGTGGCCATACGAGTAGCTGGAAAGAGCTTTTGTGGCCATTGGTAGACCTTCCATAGATCCAGTGGCCACTGCAGCTCTTCCTCTGGTTGAAACCTGTGGACTACAACTTCCTGCCCAGACTCTAGGAGAGTCCAACCTTGAAACAAAACAAGTATCTGGTAACCAGAACAGACCATCACTAGAGCTGTGTGTGGAGGAATACTGGCAAGTGTATCAACTTTTAACTTTACTCTGGTCACCTCACAAGCAGAATGTACTACTTGCTCAAAACACTGAATCAATGATTAACAGCCTTTTAAAACAGAGGTCACCAGGCGCAGATGGGGTTGCTGGTGAATTCTAGCAAGCATTTAGGGAAGTAATGGTGTACATTTTCTACAATTTTTACAGAAAATAGAAGCAGAGGAAACATTTTGTAATCCACTCTATGAGCTAAGTATTTCTCTAATACTCAAACTAGGTGAAGAATAAAAAACTACACAGTAATGTCTGTCTTAACATAGACATGAAAATCCTCAAAAAAATATTAACAAATCACATTCAACAATACACAAGAATAATTATACAGCATGGTCAAGTGGGATTTATTCCAGGTGTTCAAGTTTGTTTCAACACTTGAAAATATTTGTTATTTTGAGACTATTTTGCTCTGAGCATACATATCTAAAATGGCTACAAATTCTATTTTATTATTATGTAGTATTCCTTCTATGATCCACAAATGCCTTGAGAGGAAAATATGATGTAGTTTAAAATAATGAGAATATGATTTTTTTCCCTGTGTGCATTAGAAATGTATCTGATTCATATTAAATGAATTACTCAATTTCATTCATTATTACACTAGAAGTTTTTATTGTGCATGTTTATTTATATATTTGAAACTTTCAAGTCATCTTATAATTAATATTTTATCTTTACATTACAGAAAACCCCATATGCTTTCCTCTATGAGGGATTAGCTAATATATAAGACCAATTTTCTTGTCAAGAACAAGTAGCAAAGCTGAAAAAAGAGAAATAAAACTATATGTTTGAAGGCATAAGAGAGTGACAAAGACCAGAGCACTAGAGAAGCCAACATTCTGGTAGATGAAAGAGTCAACTGATAAAAAGGACCCTCTCCTTCTCCCTCTTACACTATAATTTTTGAATTTTTAACAGCATTAACAAAATTACTTATTGGTGTTTTCTATATTTAATAATGCAAAATGATTTCAATATTATATACTTTATATTTCTAGAAATAGTTCTCAATTTTTTTTTTTTTTTGAGATGGAGTCACACTGTCGCCCAGGCTGGAGTGCACTGGCACCATCTTGGCTCACTGCAAGCTCCACCTCCCAGGTCCACGCCATTCTCCTGCTTCAGCCTCCCAAGTAGCTGGGACTACAGGTGCCCGCCATTATGCCTGGCTAATTTTTTTTATATTTAGTAGAGATGGGGTTTCACCGTGTTAGCCAGGATGGTCTCGATCTCCTGATGTTGTGATCCACTTGCCTCGTCCCCCCAAAGTGCTAGGATTACAGGCATGAGCCACCATGCCCAGCCAATAGTTCTCAAAATTTTTATACTTGTGTCCTTAAATGTAAGTGTTGACAGAAGTAATTTACAAAGCTAAAATCTCACTGTAGCAAACACATTGCAAATATACCTCCAAGTAATAGAAATTTAAATTTGACTGAGTGGGTGTATAATCTTTTTACATACTGGCCTCATGTGAAAAATATCTGGTCAGAGATAAAGTTTCTTAGTCAGATAAATTAGAAATTTGGGCCAAGAAATCATGTCTAAATCCTCACTGAATACAAGCTTGTACCTTTCCTCATTGGCTTCATGTAGAACTGTTCTACCATGTAGAGAAGACAGGACAAACCTTCTGTCAAAGAGGGATGAAAGCTCATCCTTGGTGATACCAAGTATCCGTTGTGAATGAAGCTGATGACACTTTTTTGATGCAACCAATTTTCCAAATGTTCCTTACCAAAATCTTGTATGTTCAAAGAAAAATATTTATGCAGACAACTTTACAGTAATGTTTTCAAAAGTCTGATAAAGATATACTAACATGATGCCTCAAATGGTTTATGATTTGCTTTTATAATTATGGCATTTTGATTTTTCTATTTGCTGAAAAAAATGCACGTAGGAAAAATGTATACAAGATGTTTTGTTCTGAGCCTTGGAAGAGTTCTTTAAAACTGTACACCTTTCTGAGTATGTTTTATTACATGATGTAACTCAATTTGACATGTAACAGTAACAGAATGTCAGGCTGAGAGTATTTTGAAAAGAACCACTCTTGTTCGAAAGGCCAACAATTCTAGAAGTTGAAAATATAAGATTTGTATTCTCAAATTTATAACAAAATAATATAACTCAATGTTTGTGGTATATTAGGTATTAGTAATAAATCATTGCCTCTTTATTGTGTGAGAAAGAGTATCCTTAGAGAAGGCTAACATTGCTTTTTAACTAATTACACATGTATTTTGAGATGATATCCAGTATATTTAAGTGTTGTGATTATAATGACTTTTTTTTTCTCCTAATAGGGTCTTCCATACAAACTGAAGGTTTGTCATTTTATTAAGTACACACTAGACATGTGTCTGCATAGTGAAACATATAGAAGTAAAGAGTTAGCTGTAATGGGCCATAATTAGAAACTTCTTCTTGACAAATAAACATCATTTTGCTCGGTCTTCTAGTAGAGTAATAACCAGCCTGTAGAACAGAACAGTTGGGCTGGAATGGACTTAAGCAAATATTTAAAATGATTCTTCATTTCACAGAATACTATAACCAGAGAAACTGACACTCATTCAAATTTTTAATATTAGTATGTGAGAAAAAATGAAATCTGTATTTTCGACACTCACAAATCTATGTGCTGTACACCACACATATTCAAGCAGGTCAGTGATATTTCTACTGAAGCAAAAAGATGCCAGTGAGAGTGAAAAAGCAAATTAGTCCCCAGCATCAAGGCAACAGTTTCATTTTTAGGATAAATAAGGTATTCCTGAAAAATGAGCTACAGTTATAATGAGAAAAGACCTGAGCTTACAATCAGAAGTCTAAAAGGCATATTCATATGCAGCTGTTACTCCATTTTTTACTTCAAACAAGTCGCTTTATGAACCTGAATCTGTTTCTTTTCCTGCCTACCTTCCTTTATAAAGTTACAATAATTAAATAAGATTATGTTTTTTGAAGCTCCTTGAAATCTGTTGAGTGCTGAAAAATGTAAGACATTGTAAATGGTATTCAGCATTCCTAAAGTCATGTATATCCGATTTGGCAAACGTGAACTCAAAATATTTATATATTAAAAATTATATTGATGAAATTGTATTTAATATATTTTATGTGTTTCTAAAGTTTTATTTTCTTTTTCAATCCTATTAAAAACTCTAACACTGACTGCACATAGCAGGCTTATGGAAAATTTTTCTTAAATTGGATAACATATTAATAGTATATTCATATATTTAAATAAAATTAAACACTTCTATATTTATAGTATCAATTTGGGGCAGAAAAGTAAAACAAACTCTATAGCATGAAGAAAGAAGTAAAAAAATCTGGAAAGCTCATTTTAGACTCCCAAAGGGATTAACAGTAGGTACTAGATAGATGTGAAAAATTGTGTATTGGTATTTATTTATCTCTATACAATGTATACCATCTAAAACCCAATGTGCCTATATTCTAACAGTTATACTTCTTGTCTTTGGAAAACTACTTATCATTGAAATTTAAACATACACAAATACAGTAATAATAATAAAACTTTGAAATTATAAAAGTACATGGAAAGTAGTATTGCTAAAGTTTAGAAAAATAATATGAAACTTCATTTAAAAATACACTGCTCAAATAAAAATAAATAATTTTATTTAATGTATTTTTCTGTGGAAAGTTGTTTAGTTAATTTGCTTCTGGATTCAATAAGCCTATTGATATTCATCAAATATTTAGTAATCAGCTCTATGCTCCCTGACATCCATGATTTCGGTCAGTTTTTGTGAAATATGTCAAGCTATAAATTTACAATACATTGTGTGGAGGTTGAATTTTTCCCAAGAAATAACATGAAAACTTTTATACATTTCTATTTTACTTATAAAATATTAAACAATAATATCTCAGAATATATCATGTAAAGTTAATAATATTAAAATTCGCAAAAACTTGAATTATATCGTGTTATATGTACAAGTAGCAAAGTGCCCACTCTAGGTGAGGGTTAAAAGAGAATAAACCTGACAGGTGAACTTAAAAGTATTGAATAGTAGTGTGCGCTCATTTACATGGCAACTTCTGGGGAACTCTTTGGGGAAAATTATTTTTAACCAAATCTGTAATTGACATGAGGACATATACATATGTTTTTGACAGATTTGGAGGCCCAAATGGAAATCAAGTTGCAGGAAACTAATTAGGTGTTTGATAGAATTCATCATAAAGAAAAATATCTGGCACAGAAGTCCAACTTAGCATTAGAACATACATTTTAGACGGGACTGGTGATTTTGAGAACTAGAATCAACCGAACCCAGGAACTCAGTGGGTATACAGATGTCTGGAGAAAAAGAGTATGATGCATTTGAATGGAAAAGACTGTTCTGGTAAGCTCTGTAACATGAAAAAAAAAAATGTGCATAATTTAGGGGAAGAGACTACAAAAATTCAGCGATTTAGTAGCCTTCAAATATGGGGAATATTGGGAAATAAACGTTTATAAATATAAATTTTGAAGAATTGTGGCAATTCAAATTTGGAGAATATTTGAAAATATAAATATGGTTTTATTTGTAAAAAATGTTTTCATTTGTAAATTAAAGGGGCACAATAAAGGATAATTATTTTCAATATGAATTTTTTCAATATTGAAATTATTTACAGAAATTGAAAAGCAAGGTAACTCTATAATGTACCTATAATATATTTATAAAATATGTATGATGTTATATATGGGGTTTTACTTCTTCATGAGGTGTTATATTTTGAAGTATCTTTTGTATTTCTTTTCCTCGTTTTCTCTTTCCATTCTTCTTCCACTCCTGTACCCCACATCCTTTTCTGACATTCAAAACATGCTCATTCATCTCAAGAAATGTAAGTTATCAAAACATTACTGGTAACCTTCAGGGTTTACCTGAGGAAAACTAGATAGAATATACAGAGTCTTTGTAGAGAATAATACAATATCACTAGACATGACCTCTCTTGCTCGGTAGAGGAAGCAATCTAAAGAAAAAGTAAGTGGATAAACATTATTGGGAAACCAGTGGGACACAAATATTCGTTAATTTTATACAAAATATAAATAAAATGAACTTGGTTCAAAGCTAATATATTAAGAAATTATTTCCTCATTGAACACTGGAAACTAAAAATAGCACAAAATCTCCCAAACACTTTATTACTAATAAATTTAGAAATGTGTTCTAAAGGTTTTTTTCTTTAACGTAAGATTAAAATACCAAGAGTTTAAAATTTACCATGTAATTTGATATAATCATTTAATATAATCAATGAAGGCATATATTAGGATAAAAGGGGAAGAATATATCATTGGGCCATTTTAATTACTTAGGAGATCTAAAATGAATTATGCGGCTTATACTCCACCATGAAAAAATGTGAAGCTAGTAAATTTCATACTGTAAGAGCCTATATTAAGTTCCCAAATATAAGTATATATATAGAAAATCTGTGCAGAAAGAAAGTTATCTCTGAACACTGAAATTACAGAGTATTGGGAAATACAATACAAACTTGCAAGTAGAAAAAATTCCAACAGAATAAAAAGCATGCCCTTTTAAGGATATTATTATTTTTTATTTTTTTATTATACTTTAAGTTCTAGGGTACATGTGCACAACATGCAGGTTTGTTACATATGTATACATGTGCCATGTTGGTGTGCGCACCCATTAACTTGTCATTTACATTAGGTATATCTCCTAATGCTATCCCTCCCCACTCCCCCTGCCCCACGACAGGCCATGGTGTGTGATGTTCCCCTGCCTGTGTCCAAGTGTTCTCATTGTTCAATTCCCACCTATGAGTGAGAACATGTGGTGTTTGGTTTTCTGTCCTTGTGATAGTTTGCTGAGAATGATCGTTTCCAGCTTCATCCATGTCCCTATAAAGGACATGAACTCATCATTTTTTATGGCTGCATAGTATTCCATGGTGTATATGTGCCACATTTTCTTAATCCAGTCTATCATTGATGGACATTTGGGTTGGTTCCAAGTCTTTGCTATTGTGAATAGTGCCACAATAAACATACATGTGCATGTGTCTTTATAGCAGCATGATTTATAATCCTTTGGGTATATACCCAGTAATGGGATGGTTGGGTCAAATGGTATTTCTACCTCTAGATCCTTGAGGAATCACCACACTGTCTTCCACAATGGTTGAACTAGTTTACAGTCCCACCAACAGTGTAAAAGTCTTCCTATTTCTCCACATCCTCTCCAGCACCTGTTTTTTCCTGACTTTTTAATGACTGCCATTCTAACAGGTGTGAGATGGTATCTCACAGTGGTTTTGATTTGCATTTCTCTGATGGCCAGTGATGATGAGCATTTTTTCATGTGTCTGTTGGCTGCATAAATGTCTTCTTTTGAGAAGTGTCTGTTCATGTCCTTCGCCCACTTTTTAATGGGGTTGTTTGTTTTTTTCTTGTAAATTTGTTGGAGTTCATTGTAGATTCTTGATATTAGCCCTTTGTCAGATGAGTAGGTTGTGAAAATTTTCTCCCATTTTGTAGGTTGCCTGTTCACTCTGATGGTAGTTTCTTTTGCTGTGCAGAAGCTCTTTAGTTTAATTAGATCCCATTTGTCAATTTTGGCTTTTGTTGCCATTGCTTTTGGTGTTTCAGATATGAAGTCCTTGCCCACGCCTATGTCCTGAATGGTATTGCCTAGGTTGTCTTCTAGGGTTTTTATAGTTTTACGTCTAACATTTAAGTCTTTAATCCATCTTGAATTAATTTTTGTATAAGGTGTAAGGAAGAGATCCAGTTTCAGCTTTCTACATAAGGCTAGCCAGTATTCCCAGCACCATTTATCAAATAGGGAATCCTTTCCCCATTTCTTATTTTTGTCATGTTTGTCAAAGATCAGATGGTTGTAGATGTGTGGTATTATTTCTGAGGGCTCTGTTCTGTTCCATTCGTCTGTATCTCTGTTTTGGTACCAGCACCATGCTGTTTTGGTTACTGTAGACTTGTAGTATAGTTTGAAGTCAGGTAGTGTGATGCCTCCAGCTTTGTTCTTTTTGCTTAGGATTGGCAATACGGGCTCTTTTTTGGTTCCATATTAACTTTAAAGTAGTTTTTTCCAATTCTGTGAAGAAAGTCATTGGTAGGTTGATAGGGATGGCGTTGTATCTATAAATTACCTTGGGCAGTATGGCCATTTTCACGATATTGATTCTTCCTATCCATGAGCATGGGGGACACATTTAAAGCAGTGTGTAGAGGGAAATTTATAGCACTAAATGCCCACAAGAGAAAGCAGGAAAGATCTAAAATTGACACCCTAACATCACAATTAAAAGAACTAGAGAAACAAGAGCAAATACATTCAAAAGCTAGCAGAAGGCAAGAAATAACTAAGATCAGAGCAGAACTGAAGGAGACAGAGACACAAAAAAACCTTCAAAAAATCAATAAATCCAGGAGCTGGTTTTTTGAAAAGATCAACAATATTGATAGACTGCTAGCAAGACTGATAAAGAAGAAAAGAGAGAAGAATCAATTAGACGCAGTAAAAAATGATAAAGGGGATATCACCACTGATCCCACAGAAATACAAACTACCATCAGAGAATACTATAAACACCTCTACTCAAATAAACTAGAAAATCTAGAAGAAATGGATAAATTCCTGGACACATACACCCTCCCAAGACTAAACCAGGAAGAAGTTGAATCCCTGAATAGATCAATAACAGGCTCTGAAATTGAGGCAACAATTAATAGCCTACCAACCAAAAAAAGTCCAGGACCAGATGGATTCACAGCCGAATTCTACCAGACTTACAAGGAGGAGCTGGCTGAAACTATTCCAATCAATAGAAAAAGAGGGAATCCTCCCTAACTCATTTTATGAGGCCAGCATCATCCTGATACCAAAGTCTAGCAGAGACACAGTAAAAAAAGAGAATTTTAGACAAATATCTCTGATGAACATCAATGCAAAAATTCTCAATAAAATACTGGCAAACCAAATCTGGCAACACATCAAAAAGCTTATCCACCATGATCAAGTGGGCTTCATCCCTGGGATGCAAGGCTGGTTCAACATAAGCAAATCAATAAGGATATTATTAAAAGATTCTTTTTAAAAAAGATCGTTTAATTATCTCTAGATCCTAGGGCAGTGTGTCTGTTTTTGACTTTCTTACTTGTTATGTAATTTTAGCCCACTGTAATGTTATATATTAATCTGTAGGTTTCTATCTGATAGATTAGCCCCAAAGATTATGATTTTATTGCCATATAGGACATTAACCAGGATTGTAACTAGTTAACAATCTTATCCTTACATCGTTCTTCTATTCTTACTCTTCTTCCTTCTCCTTCTCTTTGTATACCCATAAATGCCCAGCTTCTCAAGTGCTACAGGAAATCATTTATCATTTTAGTGATGTCCTCATTGATGACTTATATATATTTCTGGAACCCTAGAGTTATTCCCAAGTGATAATAGAATTTCCCCCATCTCTCTGTCTCTCTGCCTCTCTTTGTCTCTGTCTCTCAATTCTGTTTTGGTTTTGTTTCAATTTCTTGATCAGGTTTGGTTCCGCTTCTGTTTCGTATGTGTCCAATAAGTTATTCCCCATTTGGCGATAACAGTGAGAAGGGTACTGGTTTTATGATCTGAATATTTGATGATCTCTATTGAGATGATAAAAACTTTGTTTTTGGCAGTTAAGAGATGGAAGAAATCTGGTTATTTGGTTCCTTATTGTGTTTGTGTGCTTTTCTATTGTGGAGCTTAACTCAATGAAGAAAACATTTCTTGCACGCTAGAAAGCAGAGCAGCCCTATGAGATCTTCAACAGTAAAATTTTTCCTCTGTGTTTAACTTGTGACTGAGGTTGTGGAAATTAAACTGCAAGCTCTTTCTATATCTGTGGTTATAACTGGGAAATACCTATACATCTTCTGGTGAATTTAAAACACTTTCTTCCCTTCAGAGTGTATCAATCACTTGGATTATAAAGTCTCTTAAATCGAAGGAACTTTGTTTAATTAGTTAATAGAGACCAACAAGGGTAACATAAGTCAAATTTTAGGGAAATCAAGAATTCCCAGGGAAACAAAACATCTGCAATAACAACATTTTAAATATACTAATATTTTAATAATTAACAACCATACTCTATATGGTTTTGGGTACATGATCTTAAAATCATTTCCTACGTCCTTACTCAAAGACTTTTCTATTATTTAATCACGGATTAGGAAATAATATATAGATTTCTAGTGAAAAATAAGACAGGATATTGTAACTTTAATTACATTTAACTACATATATAGGTAATTATATGTATATTCTCTTTAACAATTAGTGTGTTACATAATGGCTGTACTTTGGGTCAAGTTAATGAACATATATATTTAGCCACTTTAAGAATGAGTGAAAGGGAGGTAGGTCTCAGTAGGTGATGTACTCATGAGCCTTTGCTGTCTGCCAACATTCTTGCTATTGACGGTCAGGTATCAATTACTACTTTGCAGTTTTCTCTGTGTAATAGAAGTTACATTCATTAAAAGTTATAACTAACAATGATGTTTGAGATTATACTAGGAATGCTAATGTTGTAGAAAAAAATTCTTTTCTATAACAGAAAAGTTCTTCATTTTAAGAGAAAAAAGAGGTTTTGTCTTAATGTAAACTTGTCAGGTCATTTCAGAATACACAAAAGTGAAATAAATGGGAACGCTTGAATGTATGTATCAAGTTTTAGAAAATTTGGCAGATGTTAATTTCATTTGCTTGGAAATAGGTTTCTTGCAAATAATGAGCCTGAAAAGAAGCAACAAAATATATTAAAATTTTGGCAAAATTTTATTTTTGATGGCTTTATCAATAATGTATTTTTTAATGAAAGTAGAATTTTTTTTACTAATGCATATTATATTAATGCATAACTAAATTTTATTATCCATTAAAGTAATAATTGATGTATCTAGTCTTTTCCTAACAAGGAGTATTTAAATGGTATGACGGGACAACCTCCTCATCAGACTACCTGAATCATTCTCAGTGCTTTGTTTTGCCTTTATCATGTTCTTGAGATTTAAACAATGATGAAATATTGCTCATATCTGAAGGAGCTGAGGTTCCTAACTATTGAGTTTCCTTCTCCTATTTTTACTTAAGATATTACATTGTCACATTGAGTAATTGTTCTTAGGCATCAATAATCCTATTTTAATCAAGTGACCAAATCTCCTCAGCTAATCTTTTAAATTTTGTCTTCTACCAAATCAGATCCTAAATTTAGTGAGGAAGAGCATATGTCTTTTACAACTAAAGTTTGAGTTTCTCAGAGGGTTTCTGGGGAGTCACAAAGGTCTTTCATCTTACCCCCCAAAAAATGAAAAAAAAACCCCAGATTCATTGGGAATGCTGCACATTTCTTGATTTGCTTCACACTATTTCACACTATTTTAAAAAAAGGTGCTGCATGGAAAGAGATTCCAAACCAAATTATGATTTTATGCAAGTGAATTGTGAGTAATATAAGTATTTCCAGGATTCTACAATTTATAAAATGGATTTGAAGGCCCTCAAGAGTTGTCAATTCTCTCTCTGCCTGTAATATATTATCAGAGGCAACACTGATACAATTCTTATGAAAGTGTTATCTATTGTACTCCATTCAACAACTTCATTCCTCTCCAAATTTATATCATTCGTTTCTATAACAAATTAACCACTATTGACTCCTGTCTACAGATGTTTGCTGCTGTCATCTTATGCTTGCCTGAAGGCTCTGTTGTAAATTATAGAGTAAATTTTTGTCTGCAATAAAGAAAGCTGCACTCACAGACTCATGGAAAGCAATATACTGAGACTTTTACCTATTGATGCTTCACAGCATACACTCATGGTTATAGGCTTTGGAGCTTAAAGCTGACATCATTTAGACAAGTGTCAGATCATACCAGCAGACTGAGTCGGGACAGCTAGGTCTTTTTTAAAACTAGAAGCAGAAAACTTCATTAATAACAGACAGATGACCTATGACTCAGTAAAGGAATTAATTCCATTGAACTGAATGAATTAATAAGGGAAATTTAATTGTGGTTATTTGTTTACAGTATTGTTGATTTAATTTTACGGTTCTATTTTCTGGCTGGTATATTAAAAAGAAGCTTGTTTCTTTCTTAATTTAAGGCTAACCCTCAATTTGCCAAGTCTCACTTACTCCTCATAATTCAGAAGCAAACACCTCTACTGAGTTTCTGTACTTTTTATGTTAATATAGTCGTTTGCATAGGTTAAGTAAAAATCTGTTTGCCTTTTACTAAGATATAATTGGAAATATTAATCATAAATCCAAGATAATACCTACAGTGTTATATTGAGAATGCTTCTCATTTAGTCAAGGTACACCAAGCTCACACTTAGGGAATAAGTTTGCATAGAGAGCCAATGCTCGGAGAAAACGCTCAGGTAAACTGGCCGAGTTACCTGTTACATATTTCTAGCTTTGTCAGTAAGGAATGCCCTTCCTGACAGACCAAAGATCTTAGCAGATTTTACACATCGCAAGCAAAGTAGAATTCCCCAATGTGATGGGAAAAACTTTCTTGGGCTTGGTTTCCTGGTCTTGGTATAAAAAATTAAATAATACGTACTTATACAAATTCAAACTGAGATTCTTTATGAGAATTTGTAGACAAAGCTAATTTTCTAGTAGATGTTTAGTACTTGATCAAATCTGTTTGTTTAATATCTTAGTCCCTTTGGGCTAATATAACAAAATATCATAGACTGGGTGGCTTATAAACAACAAAAACTCATTTCTCACAGTCTGGAGGCTGGGATGTCCAAAATTAGGGTGCTGGCAAATTTGCTATCTGGTGAGGACCTGCTTCCTCTTAGACAGCTTGCTTCTCACTCTAACCTTACATAGCAGAAAGGGCGAGGGGGCCTTCTTAGGCTTCCTTTATCAGGGCACTTATCCTGTTCTTGAGGGCTCTGCCCTCATAACCTAATCACCTCCCAAAGGCCCCACTTCCTAATACCATCACTTTAGGAGTGAGGATTTCAACAAATGAATTTCAAGGGGGACATAAACATTCTGCTATAAAGAACTACCTGAGACTGGGTAGTTTATAAAGAAAAGATGTTTAATTGACTCACAGTTCCACATGGCTGGGGATGCGTCAGAAAACTTACAATCACGGCAGAAGGAGAAGGGAAAGCAAGACATGTCTCACAAGCCTTCAGGAGAGGAAGAGGAGGAAGTGCCACACTTTTAAACTATCAGATCTCATGAAAACTCACTCACTATCATGAGAATAGCATGAGAGAATCTGCCCCCATGATCCAGTCACCTCCCACCGGTCCCTCCCTTGACATGTGGATATTGCAATTCCGGATGAGTTTTGGGTACGGACACAGAGCAAAACCATACCACATTCAGACCACAGCACTCAAGAAAACATATCTGGTTAATCAATACCTTTTGCTGAAACAATACAAATAAGCGGTACAAACTTTGTGTTCAAGAATAACCTTTGGAAATTTTATATCAAAATGGGGGAACTGGTGAGAAAAACTATTAAAAAGTAGGATGAAAGACATAAGAAAGTACATGACGCTCTTTCAATATTATATTGGAGCTGTTTTCACAGGTCCAGTTAAGGGTTATTAAATCCTCTAGGATAATGTACCTGTGCTTGATGTTGTTCTTTACTACTTGATTAAAGCTCAAAAAACAAAGAAGTGATATAGTAACTTTTAGATTTCTGTCTGACAGAAAAAATAAACCCAAAGGGTTTGATTTTATTGCTCTGTAAAACATTAATGATTTTTTATATCTAAACTAGAAAACTTATTCTAACATTTCCTTTTAAAAAATACCTTTTAATACTCAGTGTGCTGACAACTACTTTTAACATCTTCTAAGTACCTTTACTAATGAATTAAATCTGTGATACAGATTCATTCTATACATGTATATATATGTATAAGAGTCAAATTTTTATATTATTGAAAAATCTACTTTAAGAAGGGGAATTTGGTCTTCGCTCTCTCTCTTTTTTTTTTTTCAAGATGGAATTTCACTCTTGTTGCCCAGACTGGAGTGCAATGGCACAATCTTGGCTCACCACAACCTCCACCTCCCTGGTTCAAGCTATTCTCCTGCCTCAGCCTCCTGAGTAGCTGGGATTACAGGCATACACCACCATGCCAGGCTAATTTTGTAGTTTCAGTAGAGATGGGGCTTCTCCATGTTGGTAAGGCTTGTCTTGAACTCTCAACCTCAGGTGATCCACCTGCTTTGGCCTTCCAAAGTGCTGGGATTACAGGTGTGAGCCACCGTGCCTGGCAAATTTGGCCGTCTAATTTCCATATTGTTTAACATGTTTACATTGATTTTATATTACCTTATCATCAGAAAAAATGTGTGACAAAGAACTAAGATTATTTTGTGCCTGATCAAGCAAAGCTACTTTGTGGGGGTATTTTAAACTGTCTCATGTAATAATATTTTAAGACAAATCGATTCTTTTTTTATTCTTTCATATTCCAAAATATCAATAGCCACAGGGCAGTGAACACAAAGTTCACCTGAAATATCTATGAAATATATAATGTACGGAGCTAAGATTCAGCAGTGGCATGCAGTCCCTCCAATATATGCTCAAGGGCACCACTGTTCACTTGCACTGATTAGAAGGATTTTTACCTTTACCCTCCCCAACACTATTGGCCATGCCCTTTTACTAAGTTATATGAACTCAGTCTGTCAGATAATGATGCTCTGCAAGCCACTGATGAAAAACTACAGACAGGCCAATGCTATATGCTAAACTTCCTGAAAATAGAAAGCCGGCACCACTCTCCCACTCTTTTCTAGTCACACACTGAAAATTCCCTTGGAGGAAAGAGCTAGATACCCACCCTTATCCTATATAATATCATAATATTATATCACAATGAAAGCCAAATTACATAAAGGCAATCACAATTTGCCCAGAAAATAAAACTGTGTTTATTTTGATGTTATTTTGAGTGAATTATAAAAGAAAGTAAAACTCTAAGAAAAAAAGGATGTATTAGGATTTTACATCAAGTAATGATTCACTAAACGGAAAAAGAAATCTCATTTTTTGCTACATTTCTATTGAATTTGTGAATGGAAGACTGCAGAAAACTTTTTAATCTAAACTCCTTGTGGCGATAAATTTGTCAGTTAAAATCGGATTCGTTAAAATAAAGAAAATTTGGTTTTTAGACTAAGAGACTTGTCAAATTCAAATAAAATATGTCCAGACAAATCTCTAAATTTAACATTTTATTTGGGAAGAAAGAATTGCAATTCAGGGCATACACACAGACCATACATGTTGGGTGGTCTTCTCTATGTGTGAGGCACAAAGGAGGTTAGAGGTTTTATAAAAAGGAGAATGTTAGTATCGCTATTTGAGAAAATTCATCGGCACTAGTAAAGTTCTGAGGTACTGGTAAGTTCTGATTGGTGAGTAACAGTGGCAGGTAAAACTCGTCTTAGAATTGTTGCAGGTTGTTTCATAGGACATTAGATAAAACTTTTTTTGGGTTACAGCAAGCAGTTTCAACAGCTAGTCTTGTAAAAAAGTTATATTCTTGGAGCAATGTGTGTGTGTGCCCTGAGGGCTCTTTCCCCTCAACTCTGTTTGGCTAGGTATAACAAGAATGACCCATTTTGTATAATTAACTTTTACAGAGTGTATCCCAGGTTGCTTTTGGGCTTTGACGATTTTTGCTAGTAATCTTTTTCCTTGCTGATACTTGCTATCAGTGCAACTTGTAGCAAACATTAGAGAAATGTCAAAAATTTACCCAAAAAGGGCTGGGCGCGGTGGCTCACGCCTGTAATCCCAGCACTTTGGGAGGCCAAGGAGGGTGGATCACAAGATCAGGAGATCCAGACCATCCTGGCCAACGTGGTGAAACCCCGTCTCTACTAAGAATACAAAAACAAAATTAGCTGGGCGTGGTGGCGGGCGCCTGTAGTCCCAGCTACTCGGGAGGCTGAGGCAGGAGAATAGCGTGAACCCGGGAGGCATAGCTTGCAGTGAGCCGAGATCGCGCCACTGCACTCCAGCCTGGGTGACAGAGAGAGACTCCCCGTCTCGAAAAAAAAAAAAAAAATTACCCAAAAAGTACTTTTAGCCCCAGTGAACTTCTATGAAATTGTCTTCATATAGCATTTAAAAGTTTGAAGAAAAACACAAGATAATTGTGTGTCCTACCTCCAAAGTATTGACTTAGGAAGGGAAAGTGGGCTGCGTTGAACAATGAGATTATAATATGATGTTAATGCTTTGGAAGTATACATTTGATATGATATTTCAAAGACATTAATGTCATCTACAAACTTAAACTGTTTCTATAGGGCTATACATTTCTGAAATACATCATCATACTTAGAAGTCTTTGTTTGCAACTTTAGAGAATAAAGCTATTAAACTATGAGAAGATTAACTTAAATATGATAATCTATTAGGTGTTCAGATAAAAACACCTGTATTCATTCTGACACTCATCAGAATGAAATAGTCAAAAATACTTTGTGTGTGAAAAATCTAAAGACTAGTATGTCATTGGACATTTATACTTTTGCTCTCGGCAGGACACTATCACAGACATTTTTATATAGCCAAGATTAGGAAATCTCCCACCCGTAAGAGCAACAAGCACAAAGGAGCTGATTGGAAGCCCAGTTATATTCTTCTATAAAATAGAGGGGCAAGTGCCCTTCCTCAACTCCAAAAGGAGTCCTTCAGCAGAACGCGTTCACTTGTCTTTCATCATATTTCTCTGTCGATTGCAAATGAGCTGTAAATATTTCTGTTTCTTTACTTCCCTGTCTTCCCCTTGATGAGTGCTGGCTTCATTTAGCCATTTGGCTTGAATGAGCTTGACAAAAAATAAGCTATGTATTTTCTGCAATCTACTTATTTCTAGCCAGATTTTTTAATTTTTGTGAAATAAAATTTCAAGTAAAAAATCTGCCTCGTGTGGCTCATTTAACTGATTTATATTCCTGAGTATGTGTAGATAATTTTATTTGGAAGGATGCCTTCAATGTGAAGAAGTAGCTGTAGCTTAAATGCAATGCTGTTTTATATTAACAATAAGTGTTATGTTAGACAATGCTAAAAAAAGCTTATGTCTCAATTTTCATGACTTTATCTTATCCCTTGAGGCAAATTCAAAAACAAAAGGGAAAAGTTTCTAATGCACCAGAGAACATATTTCGAGTTAGGTTATTTTTTTTTTTTTTCAATTCAAGCAAAAGAGAAAGAGAAAAAAGATGTCTTCTAAGGAATCAATTGAACCTGAGAATTAATACAAAGAAATATTTCTCTTTTTGTTCTTTAATCACCAGTCATAGAAAACAAGTCAAAGAAGAAGAAAATACACCATGCAAATTACTTCATTGCAATCTGCAGAAAACCTTAGGCTAGTTTGAATGATAGTAGGAATTTTAAAACTGGAAAATCATAATTCCATAATAATAGTGTTATTATTTCTCTGTTATATTGTGTTCTCACTCCTGCTTATGGGCAAATGATTTTGTTTAATAATGATTGTTCTTAAAGCATACTTGAAAGGAAATTAGTGCTTTAAAGTATTTAATAAGAAATAACCCCAGTTGGCCCTTCCAACATTTTCCCAACCTATTTTTTCGAGAAGAAAATAGTTACATGTATATGTATATAAGAAGTCAAAAGTTTTAATTCTACTGACTTTTCCTAGAAGAAATCCAGCATCCTTATACTTTAAGTTAATCCTGCACACTTGTTGCAAATCACAGTAATAAGTGTAGTCAAACTCTTACCTGCAACCTAAATATTCTTCAGGCCTAAAACATAATTTGCCTCTTTTCCTTTAATAAACGACTGTTTTAAATTACATATAGTGTTACAATATGTGTATATCTTTACATGATATACACATATCCATGCATGTATTCATACATAAGAGAATTGTCAATTCATCTACTGATAAAAATGTGTCAGGAAACCGTTAAAATATCTCCTGGAAAAAATGAATTTAATATTTAAATAATTTGTTTAAAATGTTGACATTTAGAAACAAGTTGATACAATTACTGATTACAATATCAACCATATGGTGGTTCACTAAATATGGATGCAGCTTAACTTTTTATCTATTTGGTGCAAAACAGTTTGGCATGCCAGCGGCCTTTCTTGTGCAAATCAACCTGATAATTCAGGTAGTGGAAAGCCAGCGGTAACAAAAAAAAACCTATCAATTTAAAAACTGAAAAAAAATGTTTATTCTTTAATTCATCAAAGGGTGAGTTTTTTAAAGAAATGGATAGGGCTGGGCACAGTGGCTCATGCCTGTAATCCCAGCTCTTTGGGAGGCTGAGGCGGGCGGATCACGAGGTCAGGAGTTCGAGACCAGCCTGACCCACATGGTGAAACCACGTCTCTACTAAAAACACAAAAATTAGCCAGGCATGGTGGCGTGCGCCTGTAATCCCAGCTGCTCAGGAGGCTAAGCCAGGAGAATCATTTGAACCTGGGAGGCAGAGGTTGCAGTGAGCCAAGATTGCGCCACTGCACTCCCACTTGGGCGACAGAGTGAGACTCTGTCTCAAAAAAAAAAAAAAAAGAAACAGAAATGGATAGGGTAGAATGGAATACACATAAATACAATTTTTAAGGGATCCTCTTTTGACCAAGCTTTTATTACAATCTTAATATTTGTCAAAAGACACAAATAAAAGAGTGCAAAAGCAGCCCACAGAGTGGAGAAAATATTTGCAGTATATACATCTAACAAAAATTGACTTTTAAAACTAAATTTATTTATTTGAGAAAGAAACCCTAAAGAAGAATGTACAAAAGATTTGAACAGGCTGGGTGCGGTGGCTCACGCCTGTAATCCCAGCACTTTGGGAGACTGAGGCAGGTGGATCACGAGGTCAGGAGATCGAGACCATCTTGGCTAACACGGTGAAACCCTGTCTCTACTAAAAATACAAAAAATTAGCCGGGCGTGGTGGCAGGCACCTGTAATCCCAGCTACTGGGGAGGCTGAGGCAGGAGAATGATGTGAACCTGGGAGGCGGAGCTTGCAGTGAGCGGAGATTGGGCCACTACACTCCAACTTGGGCGACAGAGCGAGACTCTGTCTCAAAAAAAAAAAAAAAGAAAAAGAAAAAAGAAAAAATAATTTGAACAGACAATTCACACAGGATACTATTTAATAAGCCAATAAATATTTGAAAAAGTACTGATCTTCTTTAATGTTACTTATTAAATCACTAGAATGACTAAAATGTAATATTCTTACAATAGTATATTACTCAGTAATAAAAATAATCATATGCAACTACATGCAATAGCATAGATGAATTTCCCAAATAAAATATTGAGAAAAAGGAAGCAAACACAATCTCATACAAAATGTATAATTCCATTTATATTAAGGACAAAAAAGACAGAACTAACCTATATTTTTCAATATAGGTTAGCATCCCCATAAGGATGCTAAGTGAAATGGGGTACACAGGGTAGTTTTCTGGTGTTCTGATAATGCTCTGCCTCTTGATTGAGTGCCGGTCATGTGGTTGTGTCCAATTGTTTGAATAGTTATTGAGTTTGACACTTCAGATATGTTCTTTGCTGATAAATATTATACTTAACAAAGGGTTGAAACATGAAAGCTTATCTTCTGAATGCTTCCATTTGAATTAATAAAGATAATATATTTTGGAAAGAACTGTATCTTTCAAAAATTATTTAAAATAATTTATGTATAACTCTTACTATTTCAAAGGTATCTGTATAATAAACTTTTTGAACCATAGGGTTCTTTCCAAATAATTGCCATTCATAATTAAAGTAAGTATCAGAGTTGTATTGTACCTATATTTGGTTTTACTTATAAAACATATCAATATATAATATAGATATTAGCACTATACACACATAAAAAGATTTGAAGGATTCAGAGTTCTAGGCTCCATTATTTACCCTTCAGTGCACCTGCATGGCCTCTGATAAAACCCATACAGGTCATGGTGTATAACGGTGAACTATTGTAAAGTTATTAAAGGAGTAATACCAATTGAAACTGCTGTGTCTGACATGGAATGGTTTGAATTGAATCAACACAGCCTCTGGTATTTAGCATGCAGAAATTCATTCGGAAAGTATGTCTTCTTGGTACCCAAGATGGGAGGTCAAAGAGTTTGCCTTTATATGTTAAGACCAGCAGTACAACTTAAACATAGAACTCTGATTAATTCTACTCTTTTCTGTCCACAGAGATTTTGTATCCATAATGCATCCATGTATCTAATGTATCCATAGAGACTTTGATTTTTCTTGATATGCTACAAAACGACAAACATGATCCATACATGGCCTATAGACTATCATACATGCTCTACTATCAATAACACCATATTGCTCCCAATGAGCAGAATGCTGCAAGTATCCTAGGTGCTCTAGTAATTCACATGTGCCAGAGTGTAAAAGACATTTTTAGCGGCTAGTTTACTGTATTTTCTGAGCCTTGGGTGTACATATCTCTTCCCAAGGATACATTCAGGGGTACCCAATTAATACTCTGAAATCAGCCATGGTGGGAATATTTATATTTTAAAAAATAACAAAGCTAAAAATCAGGACCTTTTCTTTTCACCTGGAGAGCTGGCTGTTAAACATTAATTTACCAGAACAGCACTGGAGAAATTCTACAAACATTGGGAACTTACTGCATTGATTCAAATTAGGGGTAGAAAGTGCCAATAGTCCAGAGTGTTCTGGGACATCCCTTTTAAGATGATGAGCAAGTTTTGAACCTCATTCTTTCTCAGAAATAAGCACAATAGTTTCGGGTCTTTGGGGACTTTTAAAAGCAGCATATAGTACACTTGGGAATACTGTTCTGCTTCATTTATCACAAGCTGTGAAAGGCTGTTAGTTATAAGTAGGTCCCAGGGGAAGAGAGGGCTCTGAAGCAAGTTCAAACTATGGTTTAGGTTTCCATGCCAATTGAGCTATATTATCCAAAACTTTTGACAGGGCTGGAGTTTTCCTTGTGAATGGAGATGCTGAATGGGGTCTCTGATAAGACCTAACAAATGAGTTGCAATACAGATCCCTTGGAATCTGTAGCAAAAACATGTTTACCATGACAGAGAAAAAATTCTAGTTTACGAAACATCTCTCCATCTGCTACCAGTCTTTTCTAGAGAAAGGTAATGACCATGGGATGATAAGTAACTATGAGTTTAAATGGCCATTCATGAGCTGCATATTATTAAGTTACTAAGTCATGAGTTCATGGATGTTTCAGAAATTCATCATGAAACGGAAATTGTACAATCAGGACAGGACTCAAGAAAGCTCGAGCAGCATGAGTAAAGTTCATGAACTGCCACTGTTCCGCCAAGAGACATGGGTATTAACTCTTCCAGAAAATGACTGTTCTAAATAAGTTATTCAAATACTTTCTTTCAGAAAAGTGAATTGAGAAGCACGGAGAGGGAAGTTTATCTTCTCTGCATTTCCGTTCCCTCAATGGTCAAAATTCATTCCATGGATTGTTACTATCCCTGAATTTTAGGCTGCATTATCTGACCCTTTGACAGCCATTGGGGAAGTCGGTTCCATGCCATGTGGTGCAGTATTTCATCTGGAAGTGGTGGGAGGATCACAAGACTCTGAGCATCAGTCTCAGGTAGGAAGAACATCATTGCAAATGGAATCAGTGGTCTTGGTAGAAGCCAGTATAGCAAGCAGCTAAAAGCCCAAGAGTCAGATAAGATTGAAGCAATCTAAGGATGTGCATGAGACAGCCAGTTCTCATCCTTAAGAAAATTAGTCTCACACAAAAATTTAAAAATCTGAGTATATTTACTTGAAACAAACAAACAAAAACACTATATACTTAGTACGTTTTGGGTATTTTAAGTGATTTATATATATTAGATAATTTAATCCCCTTGAAACTCTATGAGGTAGGTACTATGACCTAGAATGTTTAAAAATAAAAGGAGAGAAAACTATATATAAGAAAATTATGAAAAAGGAAAGACAGTGAACTATAAATATTGGACAATGTAGCATGCAAGGCAAAAATGAGTAAATGGGAAAATAAGTCACACAATAATTCAAACAGGTGTATATATTACAAAGACATAAGGGCTAAAAGCATGTACCAACAATGGAGCAATAGCATGGTATACCTACTGAACAAGAGTGCAGATTCAATGTAGGAAATTCCATTCAGTAATAATCGACTAACAACCAAACAAGAAAGGAAAATGATATTCTATATAAATCTATGCCCTCAGTATAATTTGATGACAGAGAATGCTGAGATGTTAAAATAACTTAAGAAAAAAAAGAAAATAATTCATCAAATGGCAGCATGTGACCTCTCACACTACCACACTACTGCCTCCCCATCAATAGGGGAAAAAAGCAGATGATGAAAAACTGCAGGGAACCCAGAAGAAGTGGCCTAAGTTATTGACTTTATACTCCCAGTCTTAAAGTAACTTGATCACTTTCCCCCATTTTCATTGCTTTGCAATGATTTTTAGAGCATTAATCTGGTTTTTGAAAATGTGGTAGAATTCCTCTGTGAAACCATTTGAGTCTGATGCTTCTGGGGCAGTTCCTTAATAATTTTCGTTCTTAGAAAATTGGTCTGTTGAAGCCTCCTAACTGTGGGGTTAATTTGGTAATCTGTATTTCCTTAAGAAATTAACCGGTTCATCTAAGTTTTCAAATTAATTTTCACACAAGTCTGCAAAGTAGTTCTGCTAAACTTCTCATGTTTAAATATTTATTTGTCCTTATTTCTTATTTTGAATATTCATGCCTTCTGTTTTCTTTTGATTAGTTTAGCTAGTGGTTGGCTTGTTTTGTACTGTAAAAGATACAAAAATACAGGAACACTAATCCTTTGCTTAAAGGAATAGACCATATGTCTATTGTAAATACATTTCTTTTCATGGTTTCCTTCTAGTGGTTTCTGTGTTCTTTATTCTAGAAACTCAAAAAGATCTATTAGGAATCTATGAAGATGACTCATTACTTACTTTTTTTGTTATTACCTTCGAATGACTTCTCTGTTATTTGTTCTAGAAACTCAAGAACATCTATTAGAAATCTATGAAGATGACTCATCACTTCCATTTCTTTTCATGATTACCGTCTAATGATCTCTATGTTCTTTATTCTAGAAACTCAAGAACATCTGTTAGAAATCTATGAAGAAGATTTGTTACTTACATAGATCAAAACAGAAAAAAGTGAAATAAATATCAAATATATAAACTAGAAATAACCACCATTCATTCCTGATTACAAACAAATAAAATTCTTAGCAAAATATCAGTAGAACAATATTCCTTAACGTAATATAATTTAGCATCAAATGACAAAATAGTTCTGGCTGATGAGAATAGAGACATTTCTATTAATTTGAACACAATACAATAACTTCTATTAGGAATACTTTTGTTCACCTGAAATTGTTAGCTAGTATAGATTAGAGAACATATTTTAAGCAATGTAAAAATTGTTAGTCTCACAAATAAATCATTAATTCTGAGGCTTTTCATGAGTCAATATCCCTTGAGAATTTGATAATTATTATTCATCTCTGAGGAAAAATGTCACATAGATTTTCAAAGTCACAAAATTTAGCATGAAATAGTTTATCCTTTTGAAATTTATTCATTTAGTTATTTATTTATGTAGTTATTTGTTATTATTGTCATATAATATACAAACAGTACTTCAAAGATTTATTCCTTATATACCTTCTTTATTATCAGTTGATTACCATTTCAGGAAAAAGGGGAAATTAATACAAGTTGTATAATAAAGCAAAAGTACTCTCTAATTATTCTCAGAAGTGATTTTCAAAATACTTGATGCTAAAATGAAGTTTAAGCATTTGGAAATGTGGAAGGGTTTGAGAAATGACAAGGCACATGTAATTTTTACTATGTAACCACTTTTTTATAGCTATACAGGCAGAAAATTCAAACTCATAGATACATGAGGGAATAAAATAAAAATCAAGGTTTTCTTAGCTCACTTCAACAAATATATCTAAACTGTGTTTCTCAAGGAACACCATAATTCACTGACAATTTTCCAGGTGAATTTATGCTAGAGTTGCTTTTGTATTTATGCCAACTAGATAACATTGATTTAGGTTTGTGTCAAAAATGCTATTGTTATCTGCAAAACAACAATTGAGAAACTACCTTCCAGTTTGAAGTAATCTGATCAGGTAACCTTCCAAAAAGCTTTGCAATGTTTGCAAGTGACTGAATATTTTATCTTTCACAGCAAATAAAAACTATTGTCATTCTTTATTCTCATCTCCTATAGCAATTCTTCAGCTTTGAGGAGTTTACATGGTTGAATACTTCCAATATATGTAAAGGAGATTAAAAATATTTTAAAGAAAAACTATGTCAATTTATAAGTTAATTAACTAGAAATTATAATAAGTTAATATTTTTCTAAATATATATAGAGATGAAGTTGACTCAAGAAAGGGAAAATATGAATACACAGATAATTGCAGAAAATGTAATGAAAATTCAAGAATTACATTTAAAAGTAAAGCTCTCGGATAATATAACTTACCAGAAAATGTAATAAAAATTCAAGAATTACATTTAAAAGTAAAGCTCTTGGATAATATAACTTACCAGTGAGTTCCTTCAAGCTTTCAAAGAATGGATAACTCAATGCTGTATAATCTTTCAATGTTTCCCTTAGGTTGCCAAGATATCTAAAGCTTAATTCCGGACTTAGGAATTTAGCACATGGATATCTGAGGAGGCTAAAATAAATTGAAACAGCTGAATACTCAAACCTCACAAAAGAATAAGAACTGGAAGAATACACAGCATAAAACTATTACTTTTAGCTCAATTGGCCAATTAATTTTATCCCATCACTGGTAGACATGTATTGATACCTAATCTAGAACTTCTTATCTAAACGGACTCAACTACTTTAGGTTTTTTAAAAATCTACTTTTGTCTTATTCTTCACTTTTTGGAAGCTATAAGGTCAATGCCTCATGGAGGGAGAAGGCAAAAAAAAAAAAAAAAGGAGAACATAACTAATTTGCTAAGTCAGCATCCATTATTGCTCACTTAGATTGAATAGCATTAATGTTTTCTCATATAGGCTCATATGCACAAAGCATAGGTTAAATCAGTAGTAAAAGTTTAGCCATATACATATATTTATAAAAGACTCAAAAACATTGTATAGGAACCAGAAGATAAAGACAGATGTTAAAATCCTAAATAAATGCCCAGGGAACTGAAATCAAACACCACGATGAACTTAGATTTTTCTCTTAAATTAAAGAATACTTTATATTATAAAATCACTCCACACATCCTGGGCCACTAGGAAACAAAATGTTCACAATTACATTAACAGATGTCTCTAGAGAATTCAATTAAACTGTTCTTAAGTTAAAATTACTTGGAAAATAAAAAAAAAATCTTAAACTAAGGGCTAACAGGATACTGGATTCATTGACATTAATATTAGAAAGCTACTGTCAATATTATTATTTAGCTTTTTATTTTGAACATCTACTGCCTCCTCCAAAAAAGAGTGTTACACAGATGAAAAGGAAGAATTTAAATTTTTTTTACTTATGCAAATAGTCCATCTGAATTACTTTGCCTAAAATGTCCAAGGTTAAAAGCTGCTAAAATAAACCCAGCCTACTACATTTCAATATACTCAATGTGAAATAAAGTCATGCTTATAAGTATAGGTCTTTAAACTCTTAACTCTTGATCTCTTAGAGAATATACTCCACCAAAACTGGAGAGTAAATACCAGAAAGGAAGATATTAGATGAAGATAAATGGGATTCAACAGAGAGGAGAGGGAAAGACAATTTCCAAGATAATGAAGAAAATGGTAATTTTCCAAAGCCAGATGTGTAATAGCCTTTGTGAATAAAAAGGTCCCATGAGAACAGAGAAACAGAGAGGTATTGAGGATAATTTTACTATTCTGTCAGTGAGTTTGTGTGCTGAGTTAATGACAGGTACATAGGAAGAAAAGCGACTGAAGAGAATGGGTAACCCCAGGATAAACAAACAAAATAATGTATCCAATAAACTGTAAGTGTCTTCAATAAAAAACCGTGAGAAAGTTCGGTCAATGGCACAACTAACAGTAGTATTTGCAAAACCATAAAATGTGAATCCTGAAATTTGACCTAACTAGAAAGTGGGATGTTAGTATTTCAGGAGGATGATAGTAGGACAAGTGCCAAAGGGGAGAACTCTGTGAGCAATACTTTTCTTCTATAATGTAAGTCAATAAGTAATGTTTAACATTGAAAAATGAACAAATAGCTCTATAAACTATATTAGTTAGAAATTTGGAAATATGTATTTTTTAAAAGAGGATGATGGAATGTATAAGGGAAGTAGTAATTAATGATGGCATAGAAAGGGCATTTTATTATCAGCTTTGAGGTATTATTAGATATTTTGAAACAAAATGGAGTATTATTAGATATTTTAAAACAAAACGGAGTATTGCTCTTAAGCAATACTTTGTATTTAAAAGGCTTATGTTTAGCCCCCAATTTGGCCACTTACTAACTATGGGGACTCTGCATAACTAAAGAAACCTTTATGTTTCAATCTTTTCTTCCTTATGAAAATAGGGATAATGAAGGTAACTACCTAAGGCAGGCATAAAAGTATAAATGAACTAATACATGCATGGCATTTATTTTAAATACATATATCACTTTTATAAAAAGTGGCAATTATGATTTTTATAAGTAATATGAAATATTAAATGAGAAAAATCTCTTGATGACAATAATACATTTACAAAGGAATAATTTATATTAATCATGTATAAAACCTGTACAAAGTATTAGCAAATTGAGAGAGTTAAAAGTTTTGAAAAATTCTGAATATAAAATTATTCCATTGAAAATTGGTATTAATTCTAATAAAGATATATTTTCATGCTGCTTAATTGTATTTAGATATAAATACATATAATGAGGAACAAAATAAATGTCATAACACTTTAGAGACATTTAGAAAAGCAACTGGCCATCTCTTATGGAGAAAGTGTTAAGCCTGTTCTATAAATGGAAGAGGTGCTGCAAACGTCAGGATTTTTTGTAATTTTTAAATTGAGCCTAAGGCATGCCTTTTTCAATTTAGCCTCTTACACAGACTTCAAAATTTCTTTTTTTGTTGAATCATTGTCTTTACCATTGCCTTTTTGCAGCCCCTTTTATTTAAGCAATTGGATATGAATCTCATTTTACCATTAATATTTGTAATTAGTTATTGGTAATTCAAATATAAATATCCTTGGATGCAATGGGGAGGGATTCATGAAGAAGTGACTTAAAAATATACATATACACCTAAAAGCTTAGTCTAAAGATAAACACTTAAAATTGTGTGAAAACAGTCCTGAACTTTAAAGAAAGTAAAGTAGTTCACGGACTCCCCTTTCTCCCTCTAAATGAAATACTTATAAATAGAGGCTGATCTCATAGAAACTATTAACTTTCCTTATAAATTGAGGAATTTAACCACCCAGTGTGTGACATCAATGGAATTTACAGTCTCAAAGTAATTTGTCTGAACACACCCGAAAAACCATTTATACTTATGAATATATCCTGGCAGAGTAGATAAAACGTCTGGGCGAAGATGCATTCTACTTTACTGGTTCAATCTCTCACTAATCATTGCTGTGTGCACACCAGTTAGTTTTGAACCCCTCCCTGGCTTAATAGCATGAGCATCCCACTAAGTGACCCGGTAACTTTTAAGATCTTCTGAAAAAAGAAAAAAAAATGATATAAAATTTCACCACATTTTCCTGCAGATGTGGTCCTGTAAAAGGAACACAGTATATATTTACTTCAATGATATTTTAAAAGAACTTCTGAATGTTTCTTTCTTTCAAAATACTTCAGCGATCAAATACAGGCCACTGTAGAGATAATTTAGTAGTTCCCTACCAGAGAAAAGACAGTGGGTGACTAGACATAAAACAATTTTTTTTTGCAAAGACTTGACAGAAATGTATAATCCAGGTAATTGCTGGGGTGGACAAGCTAAGGTAGGATGCTTTTGATTGGCAAGATAAAAATGGAGCAGCAGAGGCATCTCAGGGAAGAAGTTGCAAGCCCAGCCTGGAGCCCCAATGCATAGATTTGAATCCCAGCTCAATCACTTACTATCTGTGTGCTGGACGATTGTTTTGACCACGTTGTGCCTCAGTTCCTCATCTGTGTAATAGAGATAATGATACTACCCACCTTGTAGGACTGTGGTGAAGATTAAATTAACTCCTGCATGTAAGTGTTTAGAATAGTTCCTGATATATAGCAAAGGATAACTTGCTTTCATTATGAGAAGCATTCAGAAAGAACATCCAATTGGGCAGCCCAAACTATCAATTTCCTACTCTCCAATTTTGTCCAAGTCTGTCTCTGATTATTTTTATTACCCCAGATTTGCTGCACTGTGGCCTTTAGAGATCACTTCACATCTGTGTGAAATACTTCATTTGAAAATTCAAGCGGAGGACTGACCTCCCTCAAAGGAGGATTAACTGGTAAATGATTGCCAAGCACTCAGAACACTTGAAGAGTCCCAAAAATGTTGCTTGTTAATTCTCATCCTGTGAAGGGCCAGCTGATGACAATCCTAGCCTGAAGTGTCTCATCTCATATAAATACTCAGCCCAAAGTTGCTGTGAAATTTCCAATTTTTGAGTGGCCAGAGGGCACACTAAGAAGACATTCACTGAAGGGTGTCACAGCCTGCACCTGGCATGAGATTAGTAGCTGCTTAAGGAAAACGTTATTTCCGGCATTCAGCTTTCGGTTCATTTTATTTTTTTACGTTTTCACATCTGATTAGTTAAGTGGGCTCCACATGGCCATCTTTCTGTCATATATACAAACATATGGTGAAAGGCAATATTACCTAAGAAAAATCTGCTAGATCGAGATTATGGAAATAAGGAGTTTTTGGTGTGTTTAGTAAGGTCTTCGGATGACATCATATTCACAATTTTTGTCATATTAAAGCCCTCTAGGAAAAATATTTAATGGTCCCAAAGGCATCTTCAGCAAAAGTACAGGATGAAATGTAAAAGGAAAGTTTTTGTGGAATTGTGAATTGCACAGGAGTACAATCTAGAGATAAATATTCATAAGTCATTAACAAATTCCAGATCAGTTCATGATTATTCATCATTAGAGCACATGTACTGGGTTTTATATGAATTATTCATTGGCTTTGTTTATGAACATCTTTAACTGATTAATGGCAAATCCTGATGAATATTCCCAAATTGTTCAGACTGAAGCATAGATCATAATGAATGAAGTCATGTATTGCTTCTTAGGAGTGTGAGATGAATCGCTGATACAGAAAGAAAACTAAGAAATTGCAATGGTTTTTGCAAATATGTCTGGTTTAAAAATCTGAGGGCTTAACTTTTTATTAGTAACACATTGACAATCAACATCCAACTCTTGAAGCTATGAGCCTTGGCTACAAAGTCAGAAAAGGTGATGCAAGACACAGCCAGGAAACATGCCTCAAGCATTTCAGAGGGTTTCTCTGGCCCAACTTTCTGAAACCCAGGCTCAAACCATGAAGAAGTAGACCACGCAATTAAATTACTTCCTTCAATAAGGTATTAAATGCTAATTTTTAACCCCATAACATTCTTTATCATCAACATAACTTTATTTTTTCATAAGAGTGAAGATTTTTTGATGAGGAAATATTTTAAAAGTCAAGCAATGAAGGACATTAAAAAATAGACAAAACAAAAGAACAAGGTTGTGTATATTTTTGTCTGACTGAAACTTAGAGTCCTGGTATGTATTGTGTCTAGTCATGAGTCAATTTTCACTTATATTTTTCTTATTTCTCTATTTCAACCTGATTTATGGTATATCAAGATATTTATCATAAAATAACATGTTCTACGAAGGAAGTGGGAAATAATGCTCTCATATTATTAATTGTTATGAAAAGAGTGAGGGCTAAAATGATTTTTGACACAGGGTTTAGTCGGAGTTTATTGCTAAGTTATTATCAGAATAGTCCATTGAATCAGAGCGAGTCACAGGATGAAGATAGATCCTTTGGGAAATCTAGATAAAGTGGAAAAACTCGATTAGAAAATGAAGTAGGTAGTAAGACCAAGTGAAAACATAAGACAGGTAATCTAAGAAGAGTTTTTTATTGAAGCTAGACATATTTCTGTGCTCGATTTTTATATTCTGAAAAGCAAGAACAACGGGGCAAATCATAAGACCTAAGGAAGTTTCCTTTGTATTTACAGCTTTCTTCTCCTAGAGTTTTTGTGATGGCCTGAAGCTGGTATATTTACAATTCCTAAAATAGAAGAATACTCTGCTTAAGCCAATCAAATTGCCATGCCATAGCTTCTGGCATTAGTTTAGGCTAATGATTCTCAATCAGGTTATACACTTCAATCACTTCTTTTTAATCCAGAGTTTCTACAAAATGTGGAGTTCTGAGTACAGTAACCCAGAGTATGCAGGTTACAAGTCTTCTGGGTTTTTGAATATATAGGCACCTTGAATGAGAAGGTTTGAGGGGGAGAGGCAATGTATGTGTAGGTTAAAATGTTCCACAGATGATAATGACCCCTTATGGTAACATCCAATGTGTTTATAGCATATGCGGTACATTGATTTCTTTATTGTCCCTTATCTATTCCTCTCCCTGTATTCATGCTCTTTGACCTAAAACCTTGTGGTATCCACCCACTCTAACTCTGGATCTGGCTCGGTGACTTGCTTTGGTCAATGGAATGTCTGTTCAAAGGCAGAGGCTTGAAAAATATTTTCAAGCTTTCATTTGTGCCCTTTATCTGTCGTTGATAGGAGAATAGACTAGGCTAGCCAATTAAAGACAACTGGGGCAGAGACAATTAAAGACATGGGCAGAACTAGTTGCCTCAGTCTTTCCACAGCCAGTCCTCATCAGCCTACAGCTGGCTGATAGATTCTCAGCCCTGTGAGTCCAGCCAAAACGATCTAGCCCAGTTTAAGTCACTGAACTGAGGGCTCGTGTGTTAATAAATGGTCATTGTTTAAAGCCATTAAGCTATCAGCTGTTTTGTTCTGCAGCATTACAGTGTCAAAAGAAAATTGATACACTACTTTCAGCAATAAGTTATTTAGGCTGATTCCGATTTATGGTTCCAATTATAATTCTTTAGAAAATTCCTTAGAAAACCCAAATACAATTCTTTAGAAAATCCACCACTTTCAGCAATAAGTTATGTAGGCTGATTTCGATTTATGGTTCCAATTACAATTCTTTGGAAAATCTAATGCAACACAATAATTCCAAGTTGGTAATTTTGGTCATCTGAACCACCAAATGTGATTAGCACATGATACATATAGTAAAAAACTTTAATTCATTGTTATTTCATCATAAATGTCACAGTAATATCCATTGAACCTAGCAAATTCTTTATCTAAAATATAGATACAAGCTAAATAATAATGGAGAAAATGATGTGTACATATCTTTTTTTTTTTTTTTGGAGACAGTGTCTCGCTGTTTCGCCCAGGCCGGACTGCAGTGGCGCGATCTCGACTCACTGCAAGCTCCGCCTCCCGGGTTCACGCCATTCTCCTGCCTCAGCCTCCTGAGTAGCTGGGATTACAGGCGCCCGCCACCGCGCCCGGCTAATTTTTTGTATTTTTAGTAGAGACGGGGTTTCACCGTGTTAGCTAAGATGGTCTCTTTCTCCTGACCTCGTGATCCGCCCACCTCGGCCTCCCAAAGTGCTGGGATTACAGGCGTGAACCACAGCGCCTGGCCGATGTGTACATATCTTAAGAATTGTTTTATGCATTGACACTATCACATAAACAAACATTGTTTAGGCAGGCAAGATGGTTCACACCTGTATGAATTATATGTTTATGCCACATATATTATATTTACTACATACATAGTAATACAATAGTTTATATAAGAAAAATAGTTATCACATCTCTCGATTGTAAAAAAAAATTACAGAGCATATCTCCATTTATATCATGTTAATTGATCACAAATTATATTCCATGTTTTTATAATTAATATGCCATGAATCTGTTTGAATATAATTAAATATTTCTTTTCTCAACAGTATTTTAATAACTGATACATTATTATATATAAAGGAGATCTATATAGAGAGATGCATTATATAGGGAAATGATATATATAGAACATATATAGAACAAAGATATATCATGTACATAGACACATTATGACATGTATAAAAAGAGAAAGATCTGAAGTATGGCCAGACACATTCCATGTTTAGATTAGAAGGTAAAATCAGAAACAGGAATCAGCAAAAAGGAAACTGAAAAGGAAGTCAGAGAAATAAGAAAAGCAGGAAAATATTGTGTCTTGTAAATTAGAGAAGTCAGTGTTTCAAAAAAGAGACAGTGATCAACTATTAGTATGTCAGTTGCTGCTGGAAGCCATTAACCTTCATGTGAGCCATGTCCAGAAAGAGGTGGTACCCATGTCTCTACCTTGGGAAACATAAAACATGGAAGTCATGTGAGGGGCTGACGTTCCCGAGGAGAGCAAAACACTAAGCTTAGTGAGCTCAGTGGAAACAGACAGAAACTTGTCATGGGTAAACTGAATGATTATCACTCATATGTGGATTTCAAATGTTTTGATAGTCCAAAAAGCTAGAAAGACTGGAGACAGCAGGATGCATAGACAATGACGAAGTAAGGGAAGAAAAGACGCTAATAAATATCAAAAACCCCACTCTGTTTTCCAATTTAAAGATTTTATGTGATCATTACGTAATGTGCCATGTTATAGTCGTGGGAAGTAGGGGAGAGATTTAGGGGTGATTAAGATCTTGAAAACTTGCACAGAAGTTTTGTTTTTCTGTATAAAATTTTGAAATGAAACTTACCTCCATAGTTTTTTTTTCCTCGTACAGCAAAAGCGAATATAAAATTTGAATTTAGGGAGCTAACCATGTTACTACAAAAGGTAGAGTTCTGAGTCTAGTAACCCAGAGTATGGAGGAAGTAGAATATTTCATGGAGAATATATGTGGCAGCAAAGGAAGACAGATGATGGAAATGGCGAAAACATGCTTTACAAAGAATGGAAAATTCAAGTACAGCTACCTAGAATGCACTTGACTACAGAAATTACGAACCCCTTGACGGAAACTTGGTTTCCTGAGTTTTGTATTTCATACTTTTCCAATGCACCCTTCAGTTGTATAACTTTTCTTGACAATAGTGATATTTAAACACTCTTGTATTTAAGGGCCTAAGTGAGTTCAGCTTTTTCTTATAGTAATGCAAGAAATAAAAATAAAATAAAGAAAAAAAGGAGAAGAAAAGGAAAAGAAAGCAATAGGGTATTTTATAACTAGGCCTAAGTGCTAGTAAAGTGTTTACTAAAATGTAATATAGATTTTCATTTAAAAGTTTTCCTATACTAATGCACACTGTTGTAATGCTGAGAGATTCTGGGAATACCATCAATGACAGCAGATGTCAGAAAAACTAATTGAAACTTCAATTGAGGAGTAAATTATCTTAGATCAAAGAGGTCACCTTGCTATGGTACAAATAGACTGTGTCTTAGGAGATTTTTTGGGGTAGTATCTCAAATTCTATCAGAATAATGAAGCCATTTTTCTTTTTTGACAAGGTTAATGAAGGTTTTGTTTGTTTGTTTGTTTTGCTTTTTTAAGACCAATTGCTATTTTTATTACACTTAGACTGAAACAGCTCCAATATTAGGAACTGGATTTACTTGCAGGCATCGAGTGTATCATGTTTTATTTTATTTCAGGATTTTCTCCTCAGGGCTAGACATTTTAGTCATCAACCACCTTAGCAAATAGAGGCAGGAAGGTTAAAAGGCAGCAGCAAAAGGATAATGTAGAATGAAGTGTAAAAACAAATTGTGGCAGAACAATTATACCCAACTTAGCAGGCTCATAGTCAGAAGACCATTTGTTTTGCACATAACTGCTTATTCAAAAAATGATGTATAAGAGTAGGCAGATATGGGAAAAAAACTACTGGTAACTCTCTCTCACAGTGAATGATGATGGAATTTAGGAAAATAATACTTGTTTTCATCTATGCATATGCTTCTCAGTATTAATTCCTATAAAAATCCCCCCCATCACCTCTCTTATTTAGAAAATATGTATTGTGGTACCTGCCCTAGTGTGCTGATAACAGATCTTCTCTAAATTTTAAAATTCTCTTTCACTCTCCCTTTTTAATTTTGATTTCTTTTTCTTTATTCTTTTAAATGTTCATTTCAGGGTTAGTAAATTACAGTGTTTCAAATAACTATTTATATTTGTGGGCAAACAGAGTATGCAATCATGGGCTAATGTAAGTAATTTGAATAGACAGGTTGAATTATCACAGTGCAAACTTGTCATTTTTTAATAAAATCCATTGATTCAAGGCATTTGAAGTTTCTAAACTGGCTGGGCTGCTGTCACTTTGTTCATGATATACAGAAACACTCAAAAGTTTCCATGTGACCATGAATATTTTCTTAGATCCACTGGGGTCATAGACAGACATGATTTTCATGGTTTACTTAATTTCTCTTCTAAGATTATAAGAGATTCTTTTAGTCTACTCTCTTTTATGTAATTGTTTTACTCAAATCCTGAAGGAATAGAGCCATAGCAGAAACTAATTTAGGGTCCAGGGTCAGGGTGAAAATCAAAAAGTCTTTGGGACTTGAGAATGCTGGCTTAAATTCTACAGATTTTTATGATCTGGATGATAAAAATTCTACTTTTTAGTGGAAAATAATGATGTACTGCATTTTGCATATGGCTGGATAAAGATTCTTTTATCTTGAAAATAATTTAAGGGAAATAAAAATAAGGTAAATTATCTTTGAAAAGCTATAGAAAGTTCTTAAACAAAAAGCAAAAAGTAAAGGAATGCTCAACTATTACTTTTATAAATGTTCTTAAATTAATATTATGCTTTGTAGATGTTCGAACAATGTATTAATTAAAAACCTGTATTTTTCTAGCTTTATTACTCTCAAGTTAGTTGGTCTCAGAAAATTTATCTGGTCGTCATTTTTTATCTCGAATGTCAGAAAAATATTATTAGTCCTTCTATTAAGCTGTTTAAATGAAAAACTATACCAAAATTTAATGCCTCCGTTACATATATAATTACAAAGAGAGCTATTCTGTGCTATTGTGCTTCTTGTGCATATATTATAAAAATACGAAAATAGTTAAGGAGGTTATGAGTATGGTTCCTTGAGCCTTTTATCATATGAGCAAGTAATATCATGCTGTCAGTATTTTAATCAATTTTATTTGCTCTTTTTTTTGGCCATCTATTCTGAGAAAGTGCCACTTACACCTATACTGGAGGGAAGTAAGTCCAGTGGATATATGGGGAAAAGAGCTTTTTAGGGAGGCGGAACAATTAGAGCTGAAACTGCAAATGAGAGCATGTTGGGTCTCTTTCAGGAACATCAAGGAAGCAACTACTGTAACAAGTGGAAGAGGAGGAGATAAGCAGAAGGTGAAAGAGGCTAGGGAGGACCCGATCATATAGTGCCTCATAGGCTTTTGTAAGGACACTACTGTTTAAGAATGAGATGATATCCCCTAGTGGGGTTGGAGGAGAAGAGTGACATGGTCTGGTGTACGTTTTACAGGTATCACGTTGGCTGTTGTGTTGAAAATAGATGGTGGAGGACAAAAATACATTAGGAAGACCTGTTAAGGGTTTATAGTGACAAGTCAAGTAAGACATGGTTGCTTGCAGGAGGGTGGTCACTGGGGATGGGGTTGTCATCAACTGAGATACAGAAGGGTTGGAGGAGAAGATCACTAGTTCATCTGAAAACACGTTATGTATGTGATGATTATTAGTCATCCAAGTTAAATAGGCAATATAATATATATAAATCATATATGCATATATTATATATAAATCTGTAGTCCAGGACAGAAATACAGGCTAGAGATACACATTTAAAGTTTCAAAAAGTATAAATTCAAAGCCACAGGAATGAATGAGGTCATAGAGTTAGTATCTGCAGGTAGAAAATAAAAATATCCAATTGCATATCCTTGGAATACTGCAACATTAAATGGTCATGGAGAATAGAAAGAACTATAAAGCAGATTGAGAAAAAGTGGAGGGTTAGGTAGGAGGGGAGAAAGGAAGAATGTATGATTAAATATGATTAATTAGTGAAATATATACCTTTTAAAGGCAAAGATTTTTACCTGACTTTTTTCATTTTTGGCTAATGTTTTAAACAGTGCCCACATACATAAGTATTTCGTAAGTAATTGTTTAATGAAAATGTTATTAATAGGTAAAAGAAAATGAACATTGAGAATCAGTCACTGGATTTTGTGATGTGTATGTCGTTGTAGACTGATGAGAATGCATTAGAAGGAGAATGACAGGAAATAAATTGAAAACAGTAAGTGTAGAAAATAATTTTGGGTTTTACTGAAGAAGCTAGAGAGGGAGATGTTATCAGGAGAAGATTTTATTTAAAAAGAGAAGATATAAAAGCATGTCTGTATATTCATGATAACAATATAACAAAAAGAGAAATCAGGAAATTGATGATTCAAGAGAGAGAAGTGAATTGTTAAATTGATGTCCTTTAGTAGATGAGAAGTTATAAGATCTAATGCTCGCGTGAAAAATCTAATGCATGTATATAATAATGTCTATAGTATCAAGGGAGAAGGCAAAATTTTTCAGCTTAGGTTTACTTATGTAGGTAGGTAGCACACATACTACCTACCTACATATATGATGTGAGCATGAAGGCATATCTATATACTTTTCCAGTTTTCTTGCAGTGGGAAGCAATCTCACCCACCAAAAGTGAGGACTGGGGAGAATATGTTAGATGTAAGAGGATGGGTGAAAGGTAATGGCATAGTCATCTAGAACAACAATCAGAAAACTTATTTTATAAAGGACCAGAGAGTAAATATGTTAAACTTTGGGAGCCATATGATCTCTGTGCAACTACTCAACTCTGTCATTATAACATGAAAGTAGCAATAGACAATATGTAAATGAATGAACATAATTGTGTTCTAATAAAACTTTATTTTGAAAAGCAGGCAGCAGGCTGAATTTGGCCTATGGCACATACCTTGTTAACCCTTGTTCTAAAGATGAGAAAGTAAACGGGCAAATAAAATACAGTATGATCACTTTGCAGCTTATACATCTAATTTTAGCTTCATTAGTGCACATGTAAGTAACGGCAACCAAGGTTGTGATTGTCCCAAGTAAAGAGGACAAAGTTTGAGTAGGCGAAATGAGTTAAGGGTATATGTAAGGGGGAGTATATGATGATTGGCTAAGTAATTTGAATAGAGAAAAATGTGAACATGAAGGGATGTGACGAATGGTTAAAAAGTGATAGAATCAGTGAATTGTAGATTTCAGTGTATTTGTGAGATCATCAGTGGTAAGAAACTGTGAGTGGGCTACAAAGATAAGACAAGGCACTTGGATTCCTGGTTGCATGCGACTGATATCTTGGAGAGGTGGAGTTAGTGTTAAGGGCAAAATATAGAAAATGACCACCATGATGTGGCAAGGTGGAGGACAGGATCACTGGAGAATATAAGATATCAGAGACAGGAGAGGCCACATTTTAAAGGATTAGTGGGCAAAAGAACAAAAGTTATCCAGGAGTCAAAATGTTCAGGAAATGAAGAGAAATGATGTAAGTAAATGTGTGGTAAGTAAATGACAGCAGTAAGGAGTATTACAGTATGTACATATATGAGGAGTATTACAGTATGCATATATGAGATCCACAGTTTGGGTCTCTAAGTTGGAAGGAGGGAGAATATTTTGGATGTGGTAATGAGGATTAAGGAAGACAACTACATCACTGGAATGCCCTGGCCTATGATGAGTGCATGAGACAGGATAAATACCACTGGGATGGCTGCAGGGGAAGCTGTGGAAGACAGCCATATACCAGTTAAAACAGGAAGTTAAAATAAAAACTCAATAAGGAGTGTCCGATAGGGAGGATTTTGGTAATATCCGACACAAGGAAACTGTTGAAGCTTATGAGACGTTAGTGATGGATGGGAGATAAAGGAATGAACAGATTCCTGATTTGGAGCAAGGAAATGATGTATGGACTGGAAGATTGAGCTTTTGAAACTGATTAACAAAAACCAAGAAATAATAATATGATGAAATAAGAAATAATGGCCCGAAGGCAGATTAAGGTGATAAGTGGGAAGTGTTGAGGGAAGGAAAGAAAAAGAGAAGAAACATTTGTCATGAACTTGAACAAGTTATGAGGCGACCACTTGACTCTAAGGTGAGAAAGTCAAAAGAGAGGTGGTCTTACTCCAAATACACAGTGGTCTTTGGATTCCAGCTGATTGAGATGGGAAAGACAGGAGACGGGTGGTTGGGTTTTTTTTTTGTTTTTGTTTTTGTTTGAGATGGAGCCTCGTTCTTTCGCCCAGGCTGGAGTGCAGTGGTGCGATCTCGGCTCACTGCAACCTCTGCCTCCTGGGTTCAAGCGAGTCTCTGCCTCAGCCTCCCGAGCAGCTGGGATTACAGGAGCCAGCCACCACACCTGGCTGATTTTTGTATTTTTAGTAGAGACGGGGCTTCACCATCTTGGCTGTGCTGGTCTCGAACTCCTGACCTCGTGATCCACCCGCCTCGGCCTCCCAAAGTGCTGGGATTACAGGCGTGAGCCACCATGCCCGGCCTGATGGGTGGTTTTATTGTGAATGCTCAAACCATGTCTTGACCTATTCTTCTGGAAATACTGAGGCCTATAAAAGGCTTTATTCACACAAGTGAGTGAGAGTCCCACATGAGCAAGTTTCATAAATGTGAGTGGAAATATTAACCAGTCAATATTTTTATAGGTGAAATCTCTGTTGCCTGATTGCAGACCATTTAGAGAAAGCACTTGTATGGAATTTCTTGTTCTCTTTGACGACCAACTAATCAGCCAACTGTGCCAAGATTCTCCGTCCTCAGAGAAAACTGTCTTCATTATAACTTATTCTGGATAATGCTATGATATGGCACTATGAGATGGCAATATTTATCTGAAAAAAAAAAGAAAAACCATGACTTTACCAGTTCTAACTCAGTGCTGTGGTCTTCTAAGAAAAGTCAACTGTTTCATTGCTATACTATCCTGTTATATTTTAAAACTCCTTTACTGCAGACTGTGCAGTATCTAATATATTAAGAACATACTTACTTACTCAGGAGGCTGAGGTGGGAGAATCACTTGAACCTGGAAGGCAGAGGTTACAGTGAGCCAAGATTGTACCACTGCACTCCAACCTGGGTGACAGATTGAGACCCTGTCTTAAAAAAAAAAAAAAAAAAAAAAAAGAAAGAAAAAAAAGAAAAGAAAAAGAAGAAGAAGAAGAAAAAAGAACATATTCATCTAAACTAAAGCCAGATTAATGAGGATATAAGGGAAATTTCAGATTCTTAATTTCCAAGACAACGATATGTTTCTTATTTTTTAAATGGGCAATAATCAGGGGATAAATTTTACATTTGGATGATATCATGCACCTATGACTACTATCAAAAAGTAAGGGTCAACCAATTATTGGAAAGTGCCCCCCACCCCCACCATTATAGCACCATGGACAGTGACTCACCAACCCCAATAGTTAAGCCCAGTTCATCAGTTAATCTGGAAAGCTCATAAACACCACAGGTTTTATAAAGATGGGTCAACTACATAACAAGACTTTTCAGGTGATAATTAAAATCAGATATTGACTTAGTTTCTAGGCTTTAGGAAAAGCATAGTATAATGGAAAGAAAATTGGACTAGGAATAAAGACACATGTTTTAAATATAGCTCTAAATAAAGCTTTTGTAAATACAGATATCTAGGCTATCTTTAGTAAGATAATTAATATTTCCGGAGTTCAGCGTATTCTTTGTAAAATGTTGAGGGGAAAATAAAATGTGGGTAAAGTTATCCGAGGTCCTCTTTTGCTTTAAATTTCGACAATATTGGCTAAAAGTCGTCCCACAAATTTAGATGAACCCAATCATACCAGTACCTGGGCCACTGACACATGCTCAATGCTCTCAAATTCATCTCAGATAGAAATAATACTTTATAAAATAGGCACTTCCATGCCTTAAATAACAAGTATCATCTCTTACACAAGTAAGAGAAGAGCCAAACAAAATAACTAGACAACATATAAATTTAATATTGCTTATAAAATGATCAGAGGCATTAATTTAGTATACAAATTACATCACAATGACTCATGTTCTTTCTATGATTTTCTCTGCCTACATGTGTGTTGACTAATTATCTTATGCTCACTCTACTTATGTTCCCAAAATGACTGCCAAAATTTCAAGTGTAAAAAAAAAATCCAACAAAGAGGAGACTTTTTATTTTTCCTCAACTTTTACTTGTTATCAGTGAGAATAATATAGTCTTTTCCAAAATACCCCTGTAGATTTTTCCTCATCTTTCAGTCATTGGCATAATGACTGAAATTGCCATCATAGGTTTAGCTGAGCAAAATTATGTCTCTGGTATATAAATTTTTAAATATAATCTTTAGTATATGGGTATCCTAAGCAGGACTAATGTTCTGGCAACAAAAAAAGGAGACATAGCTGTCAGTTCTACCTTACCTTACTTGAAATGTAGGTTCTATTCTATTCTTCTCTCTCGGTTGACATAGACAGACACGTAAAATTGTTGGCAATGAGATATTTAGAATATTGACATTCTCCAAATGGAAGCCTTGTCTTCCTCTCCATCTATGGCTTTTCTAACTAGAGTTTTATCAGAAAAGTTGTGAGCATATTTACATGATTCTAAATGAACAAATATAAATTAATAACATTAGTGCAGTGCTTTTAACTCTAATCCAACTGATAGGTTGTTGGGCATGAGTATCATCACCCGGACTATTTTATATATTAAAATTGAGTTGCCTGCACAATATTGAAGACTGATACATAGAAAATACAAAACACAGTTCTACAGCTTAAAGTGTTCAGTTTAATCTCCAGAAATTTTTTTCTATTCACTTATTCTTTTCACTTATTACCATTTTTATATAAATATTTTAAGGTTCAAAATAGTCACATAGATTTTTATCATATTAGCAATATATCTCGTAGGTTGTAAAATTGTATACATTTTAACTTTTTCAACACATCAAATTTCTCCCAAAGGCTTCTAGTAAACTTCAACACTTAAAATCACTACCATTTTCAATTAGAAGCTAATTTGTATTCAAAAATATTTACTGAATTATCTTTTACCAGTTACGAAGTAACATTATCTTACCTAAAACCAAATCCTTCCTTTAAAATTTCATGCTGTTATTTTTCCCCAGTAATAATATCCTTAATTCCTACATTTTGAATTTTACTTAATGCTAATAATCCTAATTCCTATGATATAAAAATGAGATGCAATTTACTTTAGATATTAATGTAATTATACACTTAAAATCCTCTTGAAATTATAAGAGAGTATGTCTTAGTTTTCTTCGCCAAAGAGAGCCATTAGCACCTGAATAGTACACAATTTTTCAAGTAACACAAGAAAATGTGAAATCACTTTCTAAAGCTCTGAGCCAATAAGGAAGTATTATGCATGATTATCCTTACTTTACCAATAACCCAGTGTGCAGACAGATGAACACATTTGCCACACCAAAATTGGAGACTGGGAACAAGGTCATCATGAGTCTAATAACCAGCTCTATTCTTATTTCTCTTAGTCACAAAAATATGATTAATGCAGCAAATGCAGGGTTGATATCTGATTATTTTCCCCTCTGGGTATGACATAATTCTGTCTGTCTCTTCACAAATATATTCCATGTGTGATGTTGATCCCATTCTCTGAAAAACACACCAGGAAGGCATTATAGTTTCTTTGCTCAAGAGGAGAAAATCATCAGATTTATGCAAGCACTGAAAATAGAGATTTTTGTTTTTAAATGCCACATGTCATTTTAGAGAGGACTGGTTTTTCCCCGTGCCCCATCATAATTGTCCTGTGAAGGAGACAAGGAATAGGAAAAGTAGTCATTAGTTGATCCTTCAAAGAGAATGGCTCTTCAATCTGAAAATGGATTTTCTCATGGTGACATTTTGGGTTTATTTAGTTGAACATAAATGATATGAGAGATTTTATCTATTTCCACAGATATTGAATTGAGCTTCATCTCTGGTGTCAAGATGTAAAGTAAATGAGTAATGGTTGTGAGAATGCTACTCACAGTCTCTCCATCACAGAAAGCATTTAATATGTTCCAGTTATAGAAAGTAGGAGAAAAGACAAAGATGGAGGTAATGAAAAAAGTCTGAAGACCCTATAAATAAGTAACTTGACCTGCATTCTCTTTTCGTATACACCACTTAATGTATAGGAATTGGATTTTTAAGAAGCTTAACTGTGCCATAGAAGCTAAACAGGTGAAAGACAGTGACATCCTTAATAGAACTTAGTGTTTGAAGGCAATGATAAGCATGAGTGAAATATTTGCACATTTGTGGAATGATAAGCATGAGTGAAATATTTGCATATTGAAATGTGATCAGTAGAATCATTTCTCAGAGGTTCAAGTACAGATTGTCTTGTTTTGTGAAATTAGTACTTATGGAAAAACTACCCATAAAAGTTTTCTATTTATAAGCAAATCATATTTATCAGAATCCTGGAAATAATTTCCTCAGAAAAATTCTGAAATAAAATAATACTTGATAATGAAGAAAGCCTTTATTATTGAATAATTATCTAAAAATAAATTATTTTCAGAAAAATTGAGAAAAATGTAAATATAGATGTAGAGTGATTTTAATGTTCAAATAATGGATTAAGGGTCTACATGTCCACAGCCAGACTGAAAAAGCTATTCAGGTTCAAAAAATTTATGAAAATTTCACAGCAGTTGTCTTTCTGAATTTGATTTAGCTGATCACCAGGATGATACTAAAAGAATAAAAAATAGATTTGTTGGTGTATAATGGCTATCATAAAAAACGTAGTCAGGCCGGGTGTGGTGACTCACGCCTGTAATCCCAGCACTTTGGGAGGCCAAGGCAGGCAGATCACGAGGTCAGGAGATCAAGACCATCCTGGCTAACACGGAGAAACCCCATCTCTACTAAAAAATAGAAAAAAATTAGCCGGGCGTGGTGGTGTGTGCCTGTAGTCCCAGCTACTGGGGAGACTGAGGCAGGAGAATGGCATGAACCCGGGAGGCGGAGCTTGCAGTGAGCCGAGATCGCGCCACTGGACTCCAGCCTGGGAGACAGAGCTAGACTCTGCCTCAAACAAAACAAAACAAAACAAAACAAAACAAAACAAAACAAAACAAAACAAAGCAAAACAAAAAAAGTGGTTCAAATGAACAGACTGTACAAAACATAACTGCTGTGAACATTGAAATAATAAAATAGCTGGGAATCATTTATGGAACTTTTTTTCCTGAGGCCCCCAAAATTTTGTATAGATATTTCTCTGATTTTTAAGCACTTTCCCTATAGAACCAGTTTTAAATTAATTTTGCTCTTGATTTAAAAAGATTTTCTCTTAATTTTTAAAATGTAGAAGTTAAAAATAAATATAAGGAAGAAAACATGACGCACACATAATCAACATATGCCTTTTCTCTGAGTATCCTGCTGGTAGGAAACTAACAAATGCACTAAAAAATGTAATGTCATTAAACATAACTTTTTTAGACACAAAACTGGCCTATTAAAACATGGTTCTTCTCAAAATTTTCTTTGATAGATATCAATGAGTTTTAAAGAGCACAATAGTCAATAGGATCCATTAATTTAATTTGCATTAACCAATCCATGTACCACCTCTTCATTTATTAAACAGCAATCTTAGATTTCTCTCCCCAAAAGAGTTATGAGAAAGTTGATTACCAAAGCAGAAAAGATGGAACACATAGGTCTCCAGAAGACATATTTTGTTAGTGTTTTAGCTTTCCAAATTAAAATGGATACAAATTTGTTATGAGATTTTAAACTGAAGTTATTATTCCAAATGAAATAGAAATATGACAAATTACAATCAGTGGGGAAAAAACTTTAAGAATAACTGAAAATTAAAGAATTTTTGACTCTGATGTAAAATGAGATGTGCTTGATCTCACAGCTATTATATCTCAGATCTACTAAGCAAGCATACAAAAAAATTTCAACAAATGTGTTTTGTTTTTGAGGAATTTTATTCTAAAATTCCTTAGGAACTTAGAAAATAATTTTTCATATCTTATTGTGGTAAGATGTAACTACAATATTTATGTAGATTTATCTGTTTTTATGTTTATGACAAAGCCACAGTGTAATTGTCACTTTGTTTCTATTAAAATTGAATAAAACACTAAAACATCAACTAATGATAGTAACGCCTATTTATTGAGCACTCTGTATGCCAGACTATACTAGGCACTTCACCTACAGTTAAATTCGCAACAACCCAAAGAAATAGATAATATAAGAGGAAACTCAAAGGGAGAGAGGTAAAGTGATATGCACAGAACCACTCAATTAGTAACAAAACCAGGGCTGGGTTCAAACCCATCTATTTGACTCAGTTTGGAACTTTCAACAATAACTATAAAATACCTTGCAAGCTAAAATTATCTTCTCTTTCAGATTAGGCAGTGAAACTGATTATAAAAGGAAAACATGAAGCTAGAAATCTACTTAAATTTCATTCAAAATATTTTCTTTGACAAAACTGAAGCCACATTCTCCTGCTACTGATACAGATTCACAGGGGTCACCAACTATTTAGAACTAATACTTTTGTCATTTATTATTTATATGTTACTTCCTTCCAAACTGATTTGAAGCATTTCTAGAATTGAAAAAGCTAAAACATTTATAATAGTTTCTAACACTCTGAATAAAACAGCAGAATAACAACTGGGTGACCACAGAATGTTTTGTCTCTAAAATTTAAAAAAATTAACAAAAGATAGGTAAAGCCAGAAAGCATCCCACCTGCTCCTTCACACATACACATAGACATAAAAGGAATAAAATATTATGCTACTATTTAAAATATTGAATATAGTTAGGGAGAGAGAGAAGATTCTCATAACCTGCACTACTAGAAAAAGATTAGCATAGTTCTTATTCCAGTATGCACACAAAATTTTGAAATTTCTTTTAATTTGAATTAAAAAGTGTGTGCTGTCTCAAGAATCCACACAGAAATACTCTTTATGCCTCAGTGTGAAAGGAAGCACCAATACAGGTTAGCATTACAGTTTTTCTTATGGGAGGAAAACTATATGGGAAAGGCACAATAATCCTATTTTCCTAGAGCTACTTACTGGTAAGAAATAAATTCATGACATTTTGCAAACTGGAAGACAAAAGACAGGATCATTTGACTGTTCTGGAAACGATACATGAAGGAAAGCCTAGAGAAAATGCTACCCTATGCTCTGACAGATAAATAAAAATCATGGCTAAAGTTCATTAATTATTTTTTCTATTCTTTAAATGGTTATAAGAAGAGTATAAATAGACAGCTTTGTAGACATGGATAAAGTAGGGCATGAGGACACCTGAATTGTCATGTTTTCACCAAATCAAAGTATCCCATACAACCAGGGAAAAAATTCACAGCTCAAGATTATTCCAAAAAAGTGATCATATATATTCCAACCAGACGGTGTAGGTACTATACCCAAACTATTAGAAAAATAGCTAGTTTTCTTACTGAATAAGTCGTTCTAACTTAGCACTTTTGACTCTGACCTTTCCACCGACGCATACCCACAATGCACCTCCTCAGCCTCTTAGAAAACCAGTAATAACATAAAATTCACACCTCTGAAATAAAATCTTGGTTCTGGAGATAAACAAGACTTAAATTAGGTAGTGAAAGAATTATGAAGAATTTAACCAAATGAAGCAAGCAATGCTATTAACAAAAGTAATGAGTTTGAAACAAGAAAGATAATAAAAATGGTTGAAATAATTAATGTCATCGGGACAATACTTAAAATAATTACTGTGAATACTAAACATCAGGAAAAATACTGATTAAGGTAACTCGACATCAAGTTAAGCAAAATAAGCCAGGCAACGAAAGGCAAATGTTGCACATTCTCACTCATGTGGGAGCCAAAAAAAAAAAAATTGATCTCATGGAAGATCGTTAATAGAATCCTGGTTATCAGAGGCTAGAAATGGTAGTGGGGAGGGAGAATAAAGAGTTGGCTAGTGGGTACAAAAATACAATTAGATAGATGGAATAAGCTCTAGTGTTCAGTAGCAAATAGGGCAAATATAGTCAACAACAATTTATTGTATATTTCAAAATAAGTGGAAGAATAGATTTGGTATGTTTCCAAGACAAATAAATGATAAATGTTTGTCATTACATATTGTGTATATGTATATACTGTTATAAGCATATAATGTATAATGTATATATAATATATATTATATACATATATATCTAGGGAGATAGATATATATAGATTCTCTCTCTCTCTCTCTCTCTCTCTCTCTGTGTGTGTGTGTGTGTGTGTGTGTGTGTGAAGGATAATTTTCTTGAACCCCTTATGTTTGGCTAAACATCTCTCATCTTTGTTTTTCTATAATATGATTCTAGTAAATCTCCATCCTAGTAGTACTTATGTTAAAAATTATATTGATACTATCTAAGTGTCAGTTTTTCTCTTTGAAAACCAGGGAGTGACATTTTCATATTTACCCACTTCAGTTTTTGTCAGATTCCCACTCAAAAGACATACTGAACTGGGTTCATTCCCCTCTAGGAGTGTTGATGTCACTTCCTGCTCTATACTATGTTATTCAGATATCTTCTTAAACGCATATGTTGTATAAACACATGCTTCAGTTATAGTTTGCCTTTTTACGTATAGGAAATGAAAGTAGAGAATCAATGCTATTATTGAAAAAAGTTGAGAAAAATACTGTGATCTAGTCTGGCTAAGTTGAAAATAAACTCCCTCCTCAATTGCCTAATTCTTCATTTTCTTTCTTTGTTTAGACACAGCTAAATTACTTATAAATGAGATGGACAGTAATGACGATATTAAGAACATGTGGTTTTTGTTTGTTTCTTCACAGGAAATTACTGACAATCAGAATTGGATGCAACGCAAACAGCATTAGAGAAGAAAATAAATCACTAATTAAATTAGTGTTTTTTAATCAAGCAGAAGACCCTCAAATATTATTAATGGAGGCTGCTAATTTTGGTACTCCCTCTGGGGACTCTCACCAAATAAATGTTCATTATGACCTCAGTCTATACGAGACCATAGCAGTGAAAGAGATATGAATCTAAGAGAGCTCTATAAACAAATCAATGAAGTGGAAGCCTCAAACAAATTTGTACAGACCTATTCCAGTAACACATTTCACTGGCTGTGCTTTTAAGTATCTCATTAGCTGTCCATTTAGGATAAGACATTCTGTTTTTCCCCCCAGGGGGTTCACCTCATGTACTCTATGGTGACAGAATACCATTAACAAGCTTGCAGGGATGCACAGACTTTTATCCACACTTTCAGAAAGGAACAACTCATTGCAATGAAAGAAACCATTAAAGTAAAGCATTACAGTTACATTTTTTTCCTGTGGAAGTTTTAAATCTTTATAATTAGCAGTCTCCCTAAGTTTTATATTTTTTACTGTGGAAGTTTTCAATCTTATAATTAGCAGTCTCCCTTAGTTTTTAATCTTATATTGTCAGTCTCCTTAAGTTTTTAATCTTTATAATTATCAGTCTCCCTAAGTTTTAAACATGATGATGGAAAAATTACCCGAGAAAGCATTGATATTTTTCTTTCATAGCCTAATCACTATAAATATTAATAATACAAATCATGAAAATTTATAAATTAGTTTTATTACAAGGAATGTAACTATTTATAGGTAAGATTTATTACAAGGAATGCAGCTTTTCAAGGGGTATTCTCAGTATTTTTTATTGTTGTTAATGTGAAAAGTGATATCCATGAAAAAAGCAATAGAATTTTTGTAATTACCAGACAAGCTAGCTTCACACAAAAGCTAAAAAAGATGTAAAATTAGAGATAGCACAATTATCACAGTGTATCAGTACAAGAGCAGAGGTTACTACCCAAATTAGATTAGAGGGACAGGGATCTATTTTCTTCAGGTGGAATTGTAGTGTGAATAGACATTTTTGTCATACTGTAAATAATTTTCTTCAGAATACGTGTTGTTTAAAGATACATATTTCTGTGATTCTGATATTTTGTTTTTAACTTTGCAGCTACTCATAAATCAATGTTGAGTTAAATTTATTCAGTTTTTAAAAATGTATGAAATGACCAAAAGAATAAGGAAAAAAATATGAGGCATTGACAAAAAGGAAGAACAGGAAGAGCGCCAAAATGCACTGTTAATACAGTAATGGTCAATTCCTGGTCCAGCTGTGCGCGTCTGCAGAATATTTTCCTTTACCCTACAGTATTTCTTTAGGAAATTTCCTGGTGTGGTTATCTCTCTAGGCAGATAAATTCAAATATATTTTCAGGCGAGATCGCACTATACCATTCCTATTTCAACAACTGATAATGTTAGTGCTAGTACCTCCACTAGCACTCTCAGTCTCAATAAATGGGAATACTATTATTCTAATTACCTAAGTTAGAATGTTGAGAGAAATTCCAGATTATTCTCTAATTCAAACTCATTCCTCACCTTCCACTTGACCATTTTCATTCCTAAATATTTGCTGAGAAGGAAAATCATAAAGTGGCCCTAAAGGAGGGACTTTAGATAGCCTGGCTTAAAATCCACATACAATTTTTAGTGTCTCTATGATCTTGAACGAAATACTCAAATTTTAAAGGATGTATTTCCTCTTCTCTTAAATGAAGATAAAAATAAATTTAACCTTAGAAGGCTTCCATAAGGATTATTTGATATAATCTATGTAATAAACTTACCACAGTACATGTAAAATAGTAAGTGCTCAAAGATATTACCTGTAATCAGCAGCAGCAGCAACTGCAACAGCATCAACATCCTCATCAACATCAGCATCAGCATCACTCCCGTTAGCACCATCACCATTATCATAATCATCATTTCAAATCTATTCCTATATCTCTATTCACACTTTTGCCTCAATTCAGATCTTCAGAACATGACCCTTGACTTATATGATACATTCCCAATTGGTCTTCGTCTTTCCAAACTTACCACTCTTTGAAAGTACTCCTTATTTTTATTTCAATTGACACATTAATGGTATGTATTTGTGGGGTACAATGTGATGTTTCAACACAGATATATACATCATGTAATGATCAATTCAGAACAATTAGCATATTATCTCAAACATTTATAGTATCTTTGTAGTAACAACGTTCAAAATTCTCTCTTCTAGACATTTTCAAATATTCAATACATTATTAAACATAGTCATCCTAATGTGCAATAGGACACTATAACTAATTTCTCCTAATTTTAACTTTGTACCCATTGACCACTCTCCCTCCTTTTACCCCTCCCCTCTATTCTCCCTAGTTTCTGGTAATCACTGTTCTATTCCCTGCTTCTATGAGATCAACTTTTTAGATTCCACATGAGTAAGGTCATGTGGTATTTCTCCTTCTATGTCTGGCTTATCTCACTTAATATAAAGCCTTCCAGATTCATCCATGTTGCCACAAATGACAGAATTGCATTCTTTTTTATGGCTGAATAATATTCCATTGTGTATATGCCACAGTTTTCATTCATTCATCTGCTGATAGAAACTTACGTTGATTCTGTATCTTGGCTATTGTGAATAGTGCTGAAATAAACATGGGAGTACAGATATCTCTTAGACACACTGATTTTATTTTCTTTAGATATACATGTAGTAGTGAAATTGCTGCATCATATGGTAGTTCCATTTTTAATTTTTTGAGGAACCTCCATAGAGTAGTCTTTGAAAATAAAGAACTCATCACGTGCCTCTCCTGCTTAAAACACATAGCAGGCTGGGCGTGGTGGCTCATGCCTGTAATCCCAGCACTTTGGGAGGCTGAGGCGGGCAGATCACGAGGTCAGGCGATCGAGACCATCCTGGCTAACATGGTGAAACCCCATCTCTACTAAAAATACAAAAAAAAATTAGCCAGGCGTGGTGGCGGGCACCTGTAGTCCCAGCTACTCAGGAGGCTGAGGCAGGAGAATGGCGTGAACCTGGGAGGCGGAGCTTGCAGTGAGCCGAGATGGTGCCACTGCACTTCAGCCTGGGCAACAGAGTGAGACTCCATCTCAAAACAAAAAAAAAAAAAAGAAAAAAAAACCACATATAGCAAAACCCATATATTTAGTTAAATATACAAGTTTTGATGATTTGATTATTATTTGCCTTACCTTACTCATCTCACAGAATCCATCTGTTAAGAAACGATGCTTCAGCTCTTCCAGATATACAACTGCTTGATGTAATTGCTTGATGTTACTAGGCAGAGAATGCACAAAATTGCTTGATACAATTGCATGAAAGCTTGACACAAAATTTCATTTGGTCACAACCTCATCTTTACCTGGAGAATAACCACTGTCATTTCCTCTGGGAAACCCTCCCTGGTCCCCTAGTCTAACTAGATATGTGCCTCTTCTTCCAAAGTCTTCTCTTCATACCTTCCTCATAGGCCTTGTTGCCTTGTACTTATTTGTCCATCTTCCTAAACAGATGTTATGCTTCATAAGAGCAGAGATTACACATTATACATATTTCTGTATCTCCAATGCCCCCACAGTGTCTTTCACAAATGAAAATATATGTATATGAAAAGTGAAGGCTACTTATTATTTTTTCAATATTTCTTTTGTAAAGCCTTTTCGTCCTTGATCTTACTATCTCCAACAACCTACCTGAAATTATTATAAAATCATATAGATTTAACTTTCTCAGTGACTCAAACATCCCATCTCTATTTCTTCTAACTGGCACCAACTAATATGCATTAACTTTCAATGTATTCATTCCTCTTTTTCTCTTTCACCTATTGCACCTCTATATTACTTTGAAATTTGAACCGATCTTTCAAGTACAGAGGGAAACTCATTTACTCTTTCAAATTCAGACTCACCTATGGCTATTTCTCGCATTTTCCTAGAATTTGCTTAAATATACATTTCTATTTGAATTTCCATTGCTCATGTGCATGCAAATACACACACACACACACACACACACACACACACGTTATCTTCGGAACAAACTTATCCTTCACTTTTATTAACATACCTTTGTTTAATCTATACCATTTTACTCAGTTTCTTTAGCTTACAAAAATCTCATCTATCAACTTGGCTGATCAAAATATAGTCAGGTGCCCAAATCGTATGGCCCCTCCCAAACAAACAAACAAACATTTTATAATTCTTATTCTCATGCCAATTATGCAATGTTTCTTTCTTTAGGAACTTCATAGAACTTTTGTTATTCTTTTAAGACATATAATATGGTCTTCTTTTTACATTAACTTATCAGCTTAAATGAACTGCTACTTAATCTACCTTCATTTTAAAATGAAGGCCAAAATTGTTATTGTATTTCAAGATCATACAAAGTAGTAAAGCTCTGTATAGTTTTAAATGATGCATTTGACTGAAAGCCATGGATAGGCAACTTTGAGTTTTTGTCCACTTGGCTAGGCTCAACTCTGTTTCTCAGAATTTCCATACACCTGCATAGGCGTGTGTGTGTGTATGTGTGTGTGCATCTCCTAATTATAGTGAGCTTCAAAAGATATTTTGCATGAGATGTAGATGGTGGAAGTGAAGCAGCAGCCATGTTTTTCATGCTCACAATGCCAGGGCTGGGGCTAATGCATGCTGTTGCTTTTCTTTTTGCTCACCTTAGCGATGTCAGACAGCAGAGAGTCTTGCAGCTGATCCTCCTTCAGCTTGACCCAACTCCTGGGCCAAGTGTAGATTTAACTCTGTAACAAATGGCACTAACTTTTCCATGGGACACTGACATAATTGAGGTTGGAGTAAGTGAGAAGTGACACAGACTCTGTTCTGGCCTTATGGACTCTAGTTTGTGCTCATGGCTTTCCTTGCACATGCTCTCCAAACTTTACATCCATCTTTACTTCCTCACTGCCTGCCCCAGCACAAAGGCAAATCTCTGTAAAAATGTCCTAAAAATATGTATATGTGTGTGTATATTCATTCTACTTCTTTGATTGAATGTATCAAGTATGGTTTCAAAAAATGGTTTTGATGGAGTTCAAGACAGGCTACTTGAGAATATGGCACTTTAGTATACTGAATATTTTAAAGTGAAGGAATTTGAGAAATATCAGGTGCAGGAAAAACTTTCTGACCTTCCCCTGATACAGGTCATGAGACCCTCATGTCAGAAGTGCCTTCCTTATACCTGAAGAGAGGAACATCCTTATCTCTGAAAATGGAAGAATGCCAAAAAGAATCTGAACAAATAACCCTTGCTAAGTTTTCCCCAGTTTACTACACTTAGCTTATACCCTTTGCCCCATCACATTTTTCTACAACTTGTTACTCTTCATCAAACCTAGCATGAAAATGGCCATGTTTCACTGCTTTTGTGAATCTTCATTTCTTTACCAAGGCTTCCATGTCACATAAAAATTACATTACATAAATCTGCATGCTTTTATTTTGTGTTAATCTGGTTTTGTTGTTGTTCTTTATTTGTGACAGGGACCCCAGCCAAAAACTTAAAAGGGTAAAAAGAAAAAAAACACACATATATATATATATTTTTTTTTTTTCTTTTTTTGAGACAGAGTCTCACTCTGTCGCCCAGGCTGGAGTGCAGTGGTATGATTTCGGCTCACTGCAAGCTCCGCCTCTCAGATTCATGCCATTCTCCTGCCTCAGCCTCCTAAGTAGCTGGGACTACAGGCGCCTGCCACCACACCCAGCTCATTTTTTGTATTTTTAGTAGAGACAGGTTTTCACTGTGTTAGCCAGGATGGTCTTGATCTCCTGACCTCGTGATCCACCCGCCTCGGCCTCCCAAAGTGTTCGGATTACAGGTGTGAGCCACTGCGCCAAGCCAAGAAAAAATATTTTTATATCCCCCACAGTTTATCTGAATTGGTTCTGGGTTATCTAGCATTGGTTTTCTCATGTGATTAAATGTAAAGGCAGTAATAATCCTACATACTTTAATTAAATGTCTACAGAAGACAAAGCTTTGGGCGAACAACTATTTGCTGCTTATAACATGTTAGTGAAAATAAGGAGAATAATGAGATTCTTTTGCTACTTCTAATGGCACTGGAGAAAGCTAAGGAGAAAGTATGGACTCAGGGATTTAAATTTCCAGTACAAGGACCACATAAGAGACCTCAAAACTTCTGTTACTTCTCTTATATTCTGTATCTATCAAGATTTCTGAAAACCAAACTCTAAATATTAATCTATAGATAAGTGAATTACAACACAAATTTAATTCTTAAACCTCTCAGGATTTCTTTTGTTAAAGTTGCCATCAAGGTTTGGGAAGGAATGAGACTGTGAAAATTAGGATAGAGACCCATGGAGACATTTCACTGAAGCGGAGAACTTTGAAGCCTGAAATTCTGCCAAGATCACTCTGCCACTAGAAGTAGCCCTCTTAAATCTGCAGAGGAAGTCAGTTCCCCCTTACCTGAAGAGGTTGTATTGGCTGCCCTTTAGGTATTTGCCTTACAAGGGGCTACCTATCCTTCTTAGGAACTACCACTAACCCCATCTCCTTGCTTCTAGACTTTATCACAAAATTCCAGTCCCAGGAGGTCCTAAAAGATGAAATACAAAGTTTGACCCATGAGAAGGTACAGTTCAATCATTGATGGAAATAGGACCAAAAGTAATCCCACACCAAATGAGGCTGAAATGCTTTCTTTTTATGAGTAAACTGTAGAGGAAGTTATCCAAAGGCTTAGTGCAACTGAAATTACATGCTGGATTTACCATGTAAGACCTGCACAACCCTCTCATCCCTTAAATATACCCTCCAGGGTCTAAAGTACACTCTCTTTCTTATGAAAGTAGGAAAAATTTTTGAAGAAAGTCTCTCCCTCCTCTTCCCTATATTCTTGAAGAGCTCCATAGTGTCTCTTCTCTGTAGGCCAGTTATTACAGAGGAAACTGCTATAGTCAAACAGGAATCTCCAACTACAATTAGAATCCTGGGATTGCAGGGACCAAGTAGTGTCATTTAATGTTCAAGGACCAAGTGAGCATGGTTATCGTGTTAGACACAGAGCCAGAACATTAATCAGAATAGTCTGATCCACAAAAATTTGTGTTATTGCCAACTTGATTATAGTGTCCCTAGAACTGAAATAGGTACATAACATATTGAAGCTTATTTGATTTGCATAAGTCAAAAACTCTAGATCTAGTAAATAAGGGTTGACTTGAATCACCAAAACAAAGAGGCAGGACCCTCAATCAATTTTTAAATTTGAAAAAGCTTGTAGTCCCAAATTCCTTAAATGAAGAGAGGTGGGTTCCATTAAGGAAGGACCCTTCCACTCTGTGAAAAATTTATAGTGATAACCTTCTTATCCTTCCTCAAAGAGACCTCTAGCCATTTACAAGAGTGACCACACATTGGAGAAGAGGAAATAGACTTCTAGGATATTACTAATTACTGAATCTGAGCCAACACTAATTTTTGCAGAACCAAAACTTCATGTTGTTTCACCAGTCCAGGTAGTAGCTTATTGAGGTCAGATGATCTGACTGAGATTCACCTCTCAATGATCTCAGTGGACCTGTTGCAGAAGTCTTGCAGCTTTTTATGTAACTCAGAAAATGTATTAAAGTAATACTCAAATGAAGTAAATGCTTCTGCCTACATGCAGAAAGATCCAGTTGATATTTTACCTCTTTTTAAGTGGTAGGAGGGGCCAGATGTAGCAATTTATTTTTAATCTTGGAAGAAATAGCTTAACATGTCCCAGACCGTCAAATTCTTAAAAAATTTTCCAAGGCAGCAGGATCCTTCATTTTTGTGTATTTTATTTTTAAACCTCTGGCACACAAGAGTCTTACCACTGTGTTTAGAGTAGTTGCTACTTCCTGCTCACCAGATCCAGTGAGCATAATAATATCAACGTAATGAAAAGCAATACCATTTTTCTGGTGGCTAACTACTCTGTTTTTGAGATGTTTGTCTAGATTCTGGTTTGCTATTAGGCTTTAGGAGAGACTGAATGCTTTTGACCATGACCCCCAAATTATCATGCAACTTGAGCTGCTCATCATAAATTGGATATTGTCTGACCTACCTAACCATACATTTGTGTGTGGACAGCAAGCAGCATGCTGCCATCAAGTGAAAATGATATGTTTGAGATTGGGCTTCAGCAGGTTGTGCAGGCACAGATAATTTATATGAGAAAGTTTCCTGAAAGCCCATGGTTCCTACTCCTGCAAAACTTACATTCTTTTACTCAACCTTCACCTATGGCTTCATTAGGAGTGTCTATGACTAGTTGGCTGGAAATGAATAAGTAGGGTTTGAAGTATATAAATTCTGTTTGCTAAGTAGGTGCCATCCAAATGTGACCAGTCGAAATGCTATAGTTCCACTCTGTGGGGCCCTGTTGACATCAATTAAGGCAAAGCTGCCTCATCAACAGAACTTTGAGCAATATACCCAATGTCCCTTTGTTGGAGAGAGAAATAGAGGTATGGTTTATACCAATGTATGAACTGTGGGCTAATAGTTTCACTGAATGTTGGAAAATACACAATTAGAAAACTGGTCTCAGGGAGAGATATCTGGATATATATATATGTATATATATAAAATACATATATATACATATATACACATATTTTTTTTTTGAGATGAAGTCTCGCTCTGTCACCCAGGCTGGAGTGCAGTGGTGCAATCTTGGCTCACTGCAAGCTCCACCTCCTGGGTTCACGCCATTCTCCTGCCTCAGCCTCTCGAGTAGCTGGGACTACAGGTGCCCAACACCACTCCCGGCTAATTTTTTTGTATTTTTAGTAGAGACAGGGTTTCATCATGTTAGCCAGGATGGTCTCGATCTCCTGACCCCGTGATCTGCCCACCTCAGCCTCCCAAAGTGCTGGGATTATAGGCGTGAGCCACTGCACCCAGCCCTGGATAGATATTTCTAAGTGGACAGCAAGTTAAATATATTTATGTTGCAGGAAATGCTCACAAATATGTGACCACAAGAGAGGAGAATTTTAATACTCAGGTGGATAAGATGGATCATTCTATAATTCTTGTCATTATCTTAAGCTTATGAACAAATTGGCCATTGTGTCAGAAATGAGGCCATGCAACATGTACTTCTACTCACTAAGGTTGAGCTACTCACTAAGGTTGAGCAACTTCTCACTGCCCGATTGCCAAATCAGATGTGAACATGTAACCTCCAATACAACATAATTTACCAGGGGAGAATTAGTCAGCTACATATTGGCAGGTTGATTACATTGAGTCATTTCCATCTTAGAAGAGGCCTTACTTTATTCTCACTGAAAGAGACACTTGCTCTGGATATAGATTTTCCTTTCCTATCCTCAATGCATCTGCCAAAATCACCATCTTTGGACTTACAGAAAGCCTTATCCACCATCATGGTGGATACCATCACGGTATTCCACCTAACACCGCTTCTGGTGAAGGACATGTTTCACAACAAATGAAGTAGAGCAACTGGTTCATGTTCGTGGAATTCATTTGTCTTACCATATTCCTTATGAACTTGAAACCACTGGCCTGTTAAAATGGTTGAATGGCCTTTGGAAGAGTCAGTTACACTATCAGTTAGATGGCACCCCCTGGCAGAACTGGAGCAATGTTTTCCAGGGTGCGGTGTATACCGTAAATCATTATTCAATATATGGTGCTGCTCTCCCATTTGCCAGTATCTAAAAATTTGTTTAAAACAAATGGAAGAAAATAACTAAGAAAAGAGCAAAGTTATTAAATTTAAAAATAACAAATAAAATCAATATAACCAAGAGCTGATTCTTTCAAAAGATAAGTACATTGATAAATATTGACCACATTGATCAAGGTAAAGAAAAAGAAAGAAAACACAAAAATTACTAATAACAAGAGCAAAAGAGAGGATGCCACAACAGATTAGACAGGCACTAAAGGATAAAAAGGAAATATGAATAACTTTTTTTGTAACAGTTTGAATATGTAGATTAAATAAATTCCTTAACAGACATAAACCACTGAAACTCACTCAAAGAAAAATAGATAACTTTAAAAGTTTTAAACTATTAAATTTATTGATTTTGTGATTTAAAAGTTTCCAGAATGGAATATTTACATTCAGAAAGCTTTAATGGAAAAATTCTATCAAAATTTTAAGGTATAAATCATACTAATTCTACCCAAACTCTTGGAGAAAATAGAGGAGGACAGAACATTCTCCATCTCATTTTATAAAGTCAGCATTACCCTGAGACCAAAGCTAGGCTAAGATGTTACAAAAAACAAAAAACAAACAAACAAAAAAGAAAGCTATGCAACAATATACCTCATATACATAGATAGATGAATAGATGAATACTTAACAAATTAATACAAAATCAAAGATAGCAACATTTCAAATATCATACATCATAAGCAAGTCATTTTATCCCAAGAATGCAAAGTTGAATCAATTTTTGAAAATCAATTAATGTTATTTACTAAAGACAAAACCCATATACTTACTTTAACAGATAAAGGCATTAGACAAAATCCAAGATCTATTTATGAGAAAAACTGTACAAATATTAATATAAGACCTCATAAGACATCTATGAAAAACCTGCAGCTAATATAATACTTAATGGTAAAAGACTAATTTTTCCCTCTGATAGTGGAAATAAGTCAAGGATGTCTTTTCTCACCACTGTTACTAAACATCATATTGAAGATTATAATCAATAATAAAAAAAAGAAAAAAACTCAAACAACTTGGAAAACAAGAAATAGAAATGCCTTTGTTCACAGATCCCATGATGTCTATGTAGCAAATCACCAAAAAAAAGTAGAAGAAAAAATTACTAGAATTACTCTGTGAAGAAAGTGAATTTAGGAACTTTCCATGGTACAAGGTCAATATAAATAGTCAACTTTATTTCTACATATTAACAGTAGAAAAATTGGAAATTAAAATAGAAAATAGGGTAATTTACAATGTCATCAAAAACAGAACATCAGAACATGTAAAGATAAATTTAGTAAAACCTGAACAAATCATATGTAAAATGTATACGCTATGAACTATAAAATTTAATGAGAAAAATCAGAGAAGATATAAACAAATAGAGATATATACCATGTTAATTGACTAGAAGGAAATATTTTAAGATATCAATGCTCTCCAAATTAAACAATACAGTCAATGCAATCTCTACGAAATCTCAGCCGGGTGTTCTGGGTAGAAATCAACAAGTGTGTTTCTAAATTTACATTAAAAAGTAGAGGACCAAGAAGAGTCAAGGTATTTCATAAAAGAAGAAAGGTCCAGAAATCACACAACCTGATTTCAAGACTTACTGTAAGTTTATAACATAGAGACATTCTATCCTTGCCTAAAGGACAAACATACAAATCACTGGAAAATAAGAAGGGTGTAGAAATAGGCCAACAAATATATGGCCAATTGATTTTTGGCAAAGACGACCATGTAATTCAATGGAGAAAAGGTAATCTTTTCAAGAAATTGTGCTGGAAAATTGGATACCCATATGCAATAAAAATGAGCTTCAACATATGCTTCATATGACTTATAAAAATTAACTCAAAATTTATCATGGATTTTAATGTAAAACCTAAAATTATAAAACTCCTAGTAGGAATCATAGTAGAAAATCATTGTGGCTCTGGATAAGTCCATAAAAATATAACCCATGAAACAAAGTGAATAAATTGATTTCATCAAATACCAAACATCTTTTTTTTTCTAAAGTAACTATTAAGAAGCTGAGAAGATAAGTCAATGACTGGGAGAAAAATGACATATCTGATGCAAATGACCTATTTATATAAAGTACTTATATCCACAGAATTCTGACAGCTCAATTAAAGAAAAAAATGGTCCAATTTTTAAAAATCAGGAAAATATTTGAGCACATACTACATCAAAGAGGAAACACGGATGGCAAAGAAACACACTATTAGTAATAAGGGCAAGGTAAATATAACTACAAAGAGATGTTGCACCTATTAGAATGTGAAAATCAAAATGCAAATAGATGACACCAAGTGCTGATAAGGAGTATAGCAATTGCAACTCTCATACATTGCTCCTAGAAAAGCAAAATGGTACAGAAACTTTGGAAAACACTTTAGCCATTTCTTAATATTAAAATGTACACTTACCTACATGCCAGTAATACTGTTTCTAGGCAGTTTCCCACAATAAATAAAAATACATGTCTACACCAAGACCTGTATGCAAACATTCACAGCAGGCTTATACTTTACACCAAAAATTATAAACAACCCTATTATCAGTCAACTGGTGAGTGGGCAACTAAACTGTGACAATGATATCACTGAGCAATAAAAAGAAGCCAACTGCTGATACATATAATGACATAGATGGCCCTAAAAGGCATTAGGCTAAATAAAAGAGGTTACATACAAAATACTGTTACTTATAATTACCTTAATATCACATTCGAATAAAGGCAAACATATAGCCACAGAAATCAGATTAGTGGTTTCCAAGGCTTGGGGATGATAGGAGGGAAGTAACTACAAAGGAACAAGAGAGGACTTTATTAGGATCATGTAACCAATGTGATGGATATTATGTAAATGTCCATAACTGACTTGTATGAACATTTCTAACTTTTTAGGGTAATATTCTACACTTTGATTGTAGTGATGGTTATATGACTTTGTACATTTGTCAAAATGCAAAGAATTTTAATTCTAAAAAGAATAAATTCCACTGTTTGTAAATTAGTGCTCCAATACACCTAACTTTTGAGGGAAGGAGGGGAGTGAGGGTTGAAAAAAATTACCTACTGGGTGCACTATTCAATATTTGGGTGATGGGTACACCAGAAGCCCAATCCTCACCATTACACCTATAATACCCATGTAACAAGCACATGTGCCCCTTGAATGTGAAATTTTTAAAGAGAAGTAATTGAAGAAAATTATAGATAGAAATGTCCACATGGCCGCATGCTTTCTTATCTACTGTTATGACCAATGAGAAAACTTCGGATGTGTGTTGGATTAAGCAAAAGACAGGTAAAGTGCTCAGTCACATTTAAGGGTACAGGAGAGGAGAATCTAGTATTTTATGGTTTATTGATGTATTTATTATTCTCCTATCTCCTGCTCTCAGTTCTAAATCTCTTTGTTTTAGATGAGGTTTTTTTTTTTAATTGAAACTGCCAAGTTTGATGAAACCATATTTCACCCAACAATGGCATTGATTAAAAACATGAAATGAATGCTTTTTAAATACCTTCAGCCAAAATACAAAAGAAATTTTCTTATTGCAAACATAATTTCCCTTTGTAATGTTGCTTGAAAAGTTGACCAACTAAATATCAATATTATAAAACAGTCAAACATGCATGAGAGTTAAGGTTAAATTGGCTGGAATTTAAAAACTACTAAAGAGAAACACACACACACACACACATATATATATAAACAGATAAATATTTCAGATAGAACATCCAAAATTCATTCAATGGAATACAATTCTATAGTCTGAACTCATTATTGGCTCAAAAATCAAATATTAACCATAATGAAACATGCAGAAGGACCTTTTAGGGGAGATTATAGTTACATGCAATTATCTGCTATTCCATTTTACACTAACAGAGAAGCTATATTTTCCAGGGAGCAATTTTTACTTAGACAGAGAGTTGTCACTATTGATTATATAAAACAGATCATGTTTTCTCAGCATAAGCTCACTTGGTCTATCACAGTTTCCCCATCTAACAAAAAACAGCTTTCCTATCCAACAAAAATCATTAATTTCCTTGTTGATTTGCCTTATGCGTTAACATTTCTAATATCTTTTGTGTAGCTATGTTACTAATGACACTTTTCATAGTTATGAAACCAGAGAAGTGATGAATATAATTTGCCTTTGTCAACCACTGATTATCTCTGCTAAAGAAAGCTCAGCTCAATATGACTAGATAAATAAACCTCTTTTAAAAGCTATTGGTCTTCAACCCTGGCTTTCCATTAGTACCACCTGAGGAGCTTTAAAAAAATACAGAAACTTAGTGTCACATTTCCACTCCTCTCACCCCAGATATTTCAGTGTTTCGGATAATTCCCAGATGTCAGGTTTTTTTTTTAATTTTTATTTTATTTTATTTTTTTTTTGAGACAGTCTCGCTCTGTTGCCAGGCTGGAGTGCAGTGGCACGATAGAAAACACAGAATTAAGCTATTGGGTATTTTTCTTCCTTCTTTTGACCTTTATAAGAACTAGATATGAGTGGAAAATTGATTGAGATTAATTTCACTAATAGTGATTCCTCCCACCTGCTCTGAGAGCAAGGCATGAACAGTGAAGGAGTTCTGGGCATCTGATATGGTTTAGATCTGTGTCCCCACCCAAATCTCCTGTTGAAATGTAATCCCCAATGCTGGTCGTGGGCCCTGGTGAGAGGTGATTCGATCTCCTGCTCTGGCCATGTGAAGTGCCTCACTTTCCATTTGCCATCTGCCATGATTGATGCTGCCATGCTTCCCGTACAGCCTGCAGAACTGTGAGCCAATTAAACCTCTTTTCTTTATAAATTACCCAGTCTCAGGTGTTTCTTTACACCGGTTTAATACTTATAATTTCTACAATCTTAAATTTTTAAGCTAACAACTTTTAACTATCCTCTACTGCCTTGATGTCTCTCTTACTTCCTTACCTAGCTTAAATTCTAAGGTCAGTCATCATAAACATTTCCTTGCATACATCCTCAGCTTCCTTGCAACATCTCTGACTTTATGAAACTTGTTTGGCCAAGTATATCCAATGTATTAATCCCTTCACTCTTGCAGCTGAGTGTGGCTGGAGAAAAACACACAACCTCTTGATTGGTTTCGCTTTTAATACATGACCAGGAACCTTACATGGGCCCTTTATGCTTCCATACAATTATACTATATGCAATTATAGACATTCTTCTTCTTAACTAGATACTTTTCCCCCCAGCCTCAATCTGAGCTAATTATTTTATATCTTACAGAGAAAATTGAAACAATTAGAAAATAACTTTTGCATATTTCCATCACACATCTGCCAACCTCTCAGCATTAGTTTTCACACCCTCTGCCTTATAAATGTAGTACCAGAGATAAATCACGCATGCTTTTTTTTTTTTCTAAATCCAGTTTCTCCTCTTCTGCACTGGTTCCTCTCCTGGATCACCTACTTAAGAACATCTTTCCAACAATTCACACCTTGAAATGCCATTTTTGAGTGTTTACTCATTACTGGATCTTTTCCGTTGACATAGAAAGTATGCTGCAATTTACCCTCTCCCTACCAAAATCAAAAACAAAAACCAAAAAAGAACAAAAAAGCTCAATTTTTTTAGATCTTTCATTTACTGTCTCCACTTCCTTTTCTCCCATTCTCTTTGAAGTCACTCCCACCAGATTTTACCCTCACCACTCCACTAAAAGTACTTTCCCAAGGTCACCAGTGATCTTCAAACTGATAAATCCAGTGGTCGATCCTAAGATCTCATTTTAATTGACACAACAGAAGCGTTTGACCCTGATGATTAGTTCTTCCTTTTTAATATATATTAATATGTTATGGACTAAATGTTTGCGTCCTCCCCGAATTCCCATGTTAAATCGCTAACCCCAATGTAATGGTATCTGGAAATGGAGCCTTTGGGAGGTAATTAGTTATAGATAATGTCACCAGGATGGGACCCCATGATAGGATTAGTGTCCTTAGAAGAAGGAAGACTACAACTCCTACTCTCCATCCTGTGAGGACACATCCAGAAGAAGGTCTTCAGCAAACCAGGACGTGGTACCTCACCTAGAAATAAATCAGTGTGTATCTTAAACTTGGACTCCCCACCCTCCAGAACTGTAAAAAATACATGGTTGTTGTTGAAGCCACATAGTCTACAGTATTTTATTAAAGCAACCTGAACTAAGATAATATATTTCTTTCTTTTTTTTTTTTTGAACTTTTCACAGTATTTGTAATGAGGTTCTTTTTAAAATTTTTATTTAAGTTTTGGGATACATGTGCTGAGCGTGCAGGTTTGTTACATAGGTATACATGTGCCACAGTGATTTGCTGCACCTATCAACCCGTCTTCCAGGTTTTAAGCCCTGCATGCATTAGGTATTTGTCCTAATGCTCTCCCTTCCCTTTCTGCCCACCCCCAGACAGGCCACCGTGTGTGATGTTCCCCTCCCTGAGTCCATGTGTTCTCATTGTTCAGTTCCCACGTATAAGTGAGAACATGCAGTGTTTTGTTTTCTGTTCCTGTGTTAGTTTGCTGAGGATGATGGCTTCCAGCTTCATCCATGTCCCTGCAAAGGACACAAATTCATTCTTTTTTATGGCTGCATAGTATTCCACACTGTATATGTGCTACATTTTCTTTATCCAGTCTATCGCTGATGGGCATTTGGGTTGGTTCCAAGTCTTTGCTATTGTAAATAGTGCTCTGCAGTAAACATACATGTGCATGTGTCTTTATAGTAGAATGATTTATAATCCTTTGGGTATATACCCAGTGATGGAATTGCTGGGTCAAATGATATTTCTTGTTCTAGATCCTTGAGGAATCACCACACTGTCTTCCACAATGGTTGAACTAATTTACACTCCCACCAACAGTGTAAAAGCGTTCCTATTTCTCCACATCCTCTCCAGCATCTGTTGTTTCCAGAGTTTTTAATGAACACCCTTCTAACTGGTATGAGATGGTATCTCATTATGGTTTTGATTTGCATTTCTCTAATAACCAGTGATGATGAGCTTTTTTTCATGTATTTGTTGACTGCATAAATGTAGCCAAGACAATCTTAAGCTAAAAGAACAAAGCTGGAGGCATCATGCTACCTGACTTCAAACTATACAAGGCTACAGTAACCAAAACAGCATGACACTGGTACCAAAACTGATGTATAGACCAATGGAACAGAACAGAGGCCACACATCTACAACGATCTGCTCTTCAACAAACCTGACAAAAACGAGCAATGGAGAAAGGATTTCCTACTTAATAAATGGTGCTAGAAAAACTGGCTAGCCACATGCAGAAAACTGAAACTTCCTTACACATTAAACAAAAATTAACTCAAGATGGGTTAAAGGCTTAAATGTAAAATCTAAAAACATTAAAAACCCTGGAAGAAAACCTAGGCAATACCATTCAGGACATAGGCATGGGCAAAGACTTCACGACTAAAACATCAAAATCAATTGCAACAAAAGCTAAAATTGACAAATGGGATATAATTAAACTAAAGAGCTTCTGCTCAGCAAAAGAAACTATCATCAAAGTGAACAGGCAACCTACAGAATGGGAGAAAATTCTGCAATCTATCCATGTGTCAAAGGTCTAATATCCAGAATCTCCAAGGAACTTAAACAAATTTACTAGAAAAAAACAACCCCATCAAAAAGTGGGCAAAGGATATAAACAGACACTTCTCTCTTTCTTAATCTACTTTGTTCATGCCTCAGTTTCTTCCCAACCCCTTAATGTCAGACTATCCATATGCTCATTCATTGTTCCTGTGTACTTCTGTATCTGCAGTCACTGTCTTTGTCCACATCAGATTTCATGGCTTTAAATATAATCAATGCACCAATTGCTAAATTAACATTTCCAGCTCAGACTTCTCTCCCAAACTACAGATTCATACGTTCAATTGCTTATCAACATCTCTACCTGTTATTCTAATAGGGATTTCAAATCAACATTTCCAAAATGAGCTCCTAATCTGCTCACCCTCTCCCTAAACTGCTCCTCCAGAAATTTGTCTTACTCCATGTCACTCACGTTTCTACCCTTTCACTTGCTCAAGCCAAAACCATTGCATTCCACTTTGAGTCTTCTATTTCTCTAACAGTCACATCCATTCTCTAAGAAATACTGTTTTTATAAAATTTCAAAAATCTGTCCACAATGCAACCACTTCTACCTTCACAGCTTCCACCCTGGTGTAAGCCACTACCATGTCTATTGTGATACACTTATTTGTTTTCCTCACTTCTCTCCTGATTTCTACATTCTGCTTTAACAGAGTGGCCAGAGTGAACCATTTAAAACTTAAATATAATCATGTCACTACTCTCCTCAAAACATTCCACTCAGAGTAAAAAACAAAGTCCTCATGGTTGCCCACAGGATAGTATATAATCTGGCCCTCCTGATGCTTTCTGACATGTTTTCCTAATCCCTGTCATGCTTTCTTTTCTTGAACAACACCAGCTTCCTTACCGTTTTTAGAGCATGCTAGTTGTGATCTTGCCCTAGGGACCTAGACTATTTTTTTCTCTTTCTGTTGTTTTCTTTTCCCAAATATCTGCATAATCAACTCCTTCACCTCCAGCAAATCTTAGCTAGAAACTCATCTGCTCAATGATCTCTATTTTGATTCACAACTTAAATTCAACAGCTCACCCCTGAAATGTCTATTCTTATTTACTGTCCCTTATTTTTGTTTATCTACAGAACCTCCAACATTCTAAGATAGTATATAGTTTAGCTATTAAGTATGTTGCATCTTTGTTTTGTATACTAGACTGTAAGCCATATGAGATCTGAGAACTTATTTTTTCAATGTATCCTAAGTGCCTAGTGTTGTACTTGGCATAGAGAAGGCCCTCAATAATATTTGTGAATGAAAAAAATGAACAAAAACAAAAGGATGAATGATGAATGAATACTTATATTCACACAGGACTTCGAAATTTACAATGCTCTCTAACATGTTACTATACTTGACTCTCATCACAGACTTTCGATAATGTAAAAATTGCTACTTCTACTTTAAAATGAGTCTTCAAGACCTGCTAATCTCTTCTCTCTCCTAGTTAGAAACATGAACATAAGATAAATTAGAAATCATAAACTAAGTTTGAGCCTGGTCATTATGCTTCACTGAAAAAAGTGATTAAAAAAAAAAGAGAAATTAGCTATTATCAAACTGAAGAAGTAACTTAATTGACTCAGGTTTTAAATAAATCATTGATGAGTTTATTTAGATCACATAAAAACTAACATGAGCAGCAGTAAAATGAAGTAATTTATTCCACTAAAATGAGTGTATGCTTTGCTAGGACAGGTTTCTTACTCAGATAACTTTTTGTAGCATCTCTATTAAATCTGTATCAGTACCAATCTCAAATATTCTTACGACGTGTCTCACATTAGTACCTTGTAGTATAGCCAGAGTGTTTTAAAAAGCTTGTGGTTTTTATGATATTTAGAATCAAGACCTGCAGTAGAGACGGCATAACTGATTAAAAGGCGGTCCTGCACAGCAATTGTTTCCCACATAGAGTTTCATTGTGTGCCTGCACTAAAAGGCAGGCAAAACAAAACAAAAAAAACCCCAAACCAACCAACCACCCAACCAGCAAACCTGTTAACAGAATTAATTACTCTTTGTTTGATGATGGCGGACTGGCTTTTTCCCTACTTTGCCTTTCACCTGAGCCACTTATCTCTGTGGTAGTCACGGTGTCTCCTTGGTAATGTTCTTTTTGTATGATCCAATATGTATGGCCAGATTTTTTCCATAGTCAGTTTGGATTGCCAATTATCATGGCAATAGAATTTTCCAACAGTCTATGTTGTGTTGTTTTGGCCTAACATGAGCCAGGATACAAGAAGAGCCCATAAAGAAATTGGGGCAATTTACAGTTTTCAATCAGGTCATTAAACTTGAATCAGATAAAGCTTCTCCTGCTTAACTTTGCTGACATATTCTCCTGCTGAAAATATTAAATTTGCTGACATACTCTCCCAGTCTTTTGATCTTTAGAAGGAAGCTAGAGATGGTGCTGTCCTCCTCTCCATCTCTTTAGAATTCAAATGATTTCTTTTCTTTATAACTAAAGATGGACATTTTTCAACATGGGAGTGTTTACCAGATTTTACATTTGATTCAGGGATAATATCAATTAACCACTTCTCAGGATGTTATGCAAATGCTAGAATTACTTGTAACTGGATTCAGAAATTCAGCAAGTGTTCCTGAAAATAGTGCCTCCCACAAAGGCTGAAGTCATGGAAGCACTTAAGTTATAAAACTGAACAAGATGCAGTGGAGCTGCTGCTAACTAGAACATAGTCTAATGGCTGAAGATAGAGGGGGGACACAGAAATCAGTCACAAAATAGAGTTTGGTAAATTTTATAACAAATTTATGAAATAATGTGAAAATATAAAAAAATGGGAAGGTTAAAACAGTATTTTTGGAAAGGGATGCCTTCGGAAAAGAAATGACAGTTGAGCTGGGAACCACCTACTGGGAGTATTTTTCATCACATCCAAAACCAAGATACCTCTATGTGCAAGTTCTTGTCTGTTTTATAACCCATGCAAACAGTATTCTGCAGTTTGTTCACTTTGAGAAGATATTTAATAGCTGCTTCTCCAGTTGAAATGTTGAACATGTAATCAGAAGGCACGAGTTTGTCCTCAGAGCACAGAGGCTGGAATTGTGACTTCCTTCTTCCCTCTTCTGTGCCCTACTCACAGAATGACCAGTGAGGTTTGCAGTCTGCAGTTGGTGGCTAGAAGTGCAGTGGAGGTAGGTTTCTACTCAGAATACTACCAAGAGCCCCGTAGCTTATTGCTAAGATGTGACTGATTTTGATATAAAAATCATAGAGTAATAACTTTTTATTTAACTTCCAACTTTTTAAAGTATGCCTCTGCCTCATCTGCAGCATGCTTTAGCTATTATTACTCTCTTCCTGTGGCAATCCTCTCTATTTTTTTAAACACTCTTGCAATAGTGTTTATGCTTACCAGGTGTCTTCTGTTTCTCTTCCAGACAATACGTATATATGACCATCAGCTTAGAAAAAAGAGGCCTTAAGTAAACTAGCCAATCGATTGGTCCTTAAAGAATCAAGAAAGAAGATTTAACAATAGTCACATAAAAATTAGAAGGTATTCTATCTCAAAAGAAGCAGATCCTAGAACAAGCAAAAATTAAAGACATGGGTATGAATCCTAGCTCTGTCATCTATATGAGTTTAGACAAATTATTTAGTCTCTCTGAATCTCAATTTCTTATGTAATAGAGAGATAAATATCTCCTACATTTAAAAATTATTGTAAGCATTAAAGAAAATATCTGTAAGTCACCAAATACAGCACCTGGTACTTAACAGGTACTTAATAGTATATTAATTAGTAATGAATGCTATTCAAATGCTAGGATTGCTTGTAACTAGCTTCAGGCATTTGGTGAAGTACCACAGTCTACTCCAAAATGAGCTAGGAGCTAGGCACACAGAAGCCTCCTTCTGATGAGACACACATAGCATAATAGAAACTACACTCAGTTTGAAAAGAGAAGACTTGGGTTCTGATTTAGACATTACCACCTACTAACTGTATATTTTCATAAAAAATACTTAAACTCTTCAAGTCTGTTTTTTATATAAAGCCAATGCTAACATTATTTTAGTAACATTTTAAATATAAATGAGGTGTTTGTATAATGGAGCCTACACTGTGAAGTTAAAAAATATGCAAGAAATGTAATCACATCCAAATTTATATGAATCATAGAGCATGACTATTGACTAAAAACTATTAAATTATTGTAGTTGCCCCTTGTTGTGATCTATTACTGCCTGTAATCATGGGAAATAAAGAATGTGTACTCCTGATAGTTACCTATAAAATAAAGTTCAAGTGATCAAATCCAAAAGTGAAAAATAAACATGAGGACTAAGCTCTGATTTTTTCATAATCTTGCCCCAATTCCTGTCTAAGGGTCTTGGGAGTCATGCCCTACAAACCATAAATTCTCATCAGAAAGGTTTTATTTAACCGTGGATATCGTGACTTACTTTCCAATCTGACTCTGGCATAACAAGGAAGAAAATCAAAATATTTTACCACAAAACATGTTTCTCTGACATATGTTGAAATAACCCTGCAAAGCTGTCCCTTGTGGGAAAAATCCACATTCTATAGAGAATCCTCTTTCCCCTTGTTTTCCTTCCTTCCTTTTCAGATCCAAGGGATAATGGACTAAGAGCCAGGCACCCTTTTAGGTCTGATAAGAAACATTTTACAACCTGCTGTCTCTGAAGTCTGCTATCTGAGAGCTTCCTCTACACAGTAACACTTGGCTTCCACAATCCTTTATCTTAACCTGAACATTTCCTTTCTATTGATCCCAGGTCTTCAGATAAACTCAGCTAATTGTCAACCAGAAAATGTTTAAATTTACTTATAGCCTGGAAGCACCCCCACCAGCTTTGAGTTGTCCCATCTTTCTGAACAAAACCAGTGTATTTCTTAGATGTATTTGATTGATGTCTCATGCCTCCCTAAAACATATTAAAGCCGTACCCTGACCACCTCGGGCACATTTCTCAGGACCTCCTGAGGGCTGTGTCACAGGCTATGGTCACCCAAATTTGGCTCAGAATTAATCTCTAAAATATTTTACAGAGTTTGACTCTTTTCACCAACAAACACATATAAATAAATGATTTTTAGACTCATTGTTGCCAAGGTGTTCTTTTTGTAATATGGCACCATTGTTGCCTTTTGTGTTGAAATAACAAAAATTTTCTCAACCTTAGAACTTACTGAGTAATATGTAAATAAATCTTCAGAAAAAAAATTATCTAGTATATGTTGACAGTTCTCCAAGATCTTTTGACATTGAGAGCAAGCTTATTAAATTTACTGTAATAGAAGATACCAAGGGAAATATGTTCCAAATTAATGACTGTCTCCTTTCAAAGATCAGGTGATAATAATTCACGTAGTTAGTCTACATAAAAAAGTCTAAATCATCCCATAACAAAATTCATAGATTAAAATTGAGGGATTACTATAGAATTATCACTAAGAATAGCCTTTCTAAAATTATTTGTAATTGGATTTTATATTTCTATTTAAGCAATATTCTTAAGAAAATATTTTAATGAAATCACATGTTCATTGTTCTATAAAGTCTTTTAAATATTTTATTCTGTGGTTGTAAACTTAACTTCTAACTATTTTAATTTTTCAGTTTTGGAAATGTAGTAAAAATGGTTTTTTTAGAATCCATCTGATTTCATGTTTATTTCCCATATCTTCAGGAATTTACAGTGTTTTCTTCACCCCTTTCTCCATTAGCGACATGCTTGTTCCCTCCCTCCTTCAATTCCTGCCATCCATATTCATATAATTTCCCTAGTTCTAAGCCATTGCTTGTAGTTTGGATATACAACCACAAGGTTCATATTGAATTTTGTGTTTATTTCCTCCTCTCTGTTTAGAGCATCAGTCCTGCCTTTCTTGCCCTGAACCCTGCCAGTGCCACCCAAGTTTGCCTCTTGTTAGTAGTGCTTCCTTCTCTGGCAGACATCTTCAGAGGAGAAAACAGGTGGCACCAATCCAAACAAGTGTGATAATAGACATGCCTGGTTTCCTAGGTAGGCAAAGAAGAAGCAGCTGTGGTTATACCTCCACATAGCTGGAGAGAAGAAAGAAAGAAAAGGAAGAGATGAATTTAATGAAATTGTACAAACTCATCAATTTCCCAAAGTCACCAGTACAATAGAAGATATGCTAGGTGAACTACTTTTCTAAAACAAATTTTAATTTATTTTGTTATTAGTAGTCACTTATCAGTGCCTATAAAACTGTTGTTTATATGCTTGCTATGGACTTTGTGATAATTCATGTGAATGTGTAGTTTGTCTTAGTTCTTTACATAAAATAAAGCTTAGCTCTCCAATTGAAGCCAAGATTATTTCTTATTGTTTATAAATAATTTTGGAATCAGTGATACTCAACTAAAATATATATAAAGTAAAAGTATATAAGTATATATATCTACATGTGTATGTGTATATGTAGAAAAAAGAAAGTTACCCATTACATCTAATCCATGCCGCAGAAATAATAATTTGAAACAGTTTAAAATGTACCTTAAAACCAATTGTAATCTAAAATCTTAAAATTTTATGAATATGCTTTAAGAACATTAGCATGTAGTAGAAATACACAAACAGCAATTAAATTAGCATGAATAAAGTCTGTTTATTAAGAGCTTGCTGTAACTAGGGAGTCAGCCAATGTCACTTTGCTATAGCTAGGGAGTCAGCCAATGTCGCTCACATTTGGCAGATACTCGAAGGCAGTCAGGGTTGTCAAGAGCTTTATAGTGAAAAAAGAAAAGGCTTCAGGTTTCCCCTAATTGGAGGCTGTTTGAATGGGGGTGGTGGTGGGCTTACTAGAAGTGGGGCATCCTATGTGATTAGTTGGGAAGCATGTTTGGCTTTCGCTGGTTGATCCTGAGTTGGGGGCAGGTAAGAGAGGGGGACAGGACAGGTGAGCTGAAGTCTTGGACCAAGTCAATCATCAAAGTATGATTGCTACATAAGTGTGGTTTGACTTCTGAAATTAGTTGCTGCAGAAGTTGTTGCTTGGTTTCCAGGGCTGGTTGCTACAGGGTTGTAGGTTAGTGTTCTCTTTTACTTATATTGCCTGGCCATTGTTCAGTTGTATATCCAGCTTCTCAGTTAACACATAAATCCATTTTATTTCTACTATGTAGTTTACCAAATTATTTCAGGGAACATATATAGGAAATCAGAAATGAATAAAATATAGGAAGATAATTCTATGTGTTTCACATCACATTTAAATAAAAGAATCTTTTTTGTGTGAAAAATAAGGAAAAGCAACTCATTCTGACCAATTTAATATTTCCCATTGTGGTGACTTATAATCACAGAAAAATAATCAGTGTTAGAAAGGTAAAGTCCATATTACTAAAGAGTCACTTAAAAATATATTCTTAAAAGACACCAGTTCTCCTAGGAATTCAAACAAAGTATTAGTGGCCCACCACCTGGGGCCAGGATGAAGTGTTTTCCCTTAGAGGTATAGAATTTCATATCCATCCAATGGCATTATGGGTGGTTTTGCCCTGCTTTGGAAGCATCTGGTGGAGACTGCTTCCCAAACAGGATATTGAACAAGAGTTCTCTTCTGATATGACAATAACCACAGGCAGATCCTGCAAATATTCATTTAGTGACAGTGCCTGCTTAACTCAATACAGCCTTGTTGTCACTTGTCAGGTAAATCAAAGGCACATAGTGTGTATTAAATGCCTGATATTATCTAAGTGTATTAGCCATGCTCGAGTAATCTCAAAGGTTTAATTTAAAGAGAGAATTAGAAAGCCTGTATTGTATAAGAGTTGGGGGTCTAAGACATATGTTCCAGAAATAGGAAATTGCAAAGTGCTACATGCGATTCCTCCTCCTTTGCAATTTTAATATCTTAGTTTATTGGGCATATGAATCAAACTAGAAATATAGTTTTATTTTATTATAGTTAGTGTAAAATATATTTAAAATTGCTCTCTGTCCACCCAGCTTTGTCTAGAGCAATGATTTTCAAATTATTGTGATAATTATATTTCAGAACTCTTAATATTTATTTTCCTTTTTTTCTCTCGTTTTAAAGCGACATGTCTTTTAATCTCACACATACCCCACCTTTTCTTTTCTTAGTTAAATTCTATTTTTATTATTTTTGTTATTGTTTTGCTTTTTTCTCTCCCAGAACTAAAAATAATTTTCCAGAACAAGACATTTTCTTGAATGTTAATAGCACATTTTCAACATCTTTCTCCACTCCTCACTCTCCACTCAGTCCCCCTAAAAATGATGAGCCCTGGAAATTGTTTAAAACATTGTTCTACTATGATATTTCACAAAAAGGTTCTCTAATTGCTATAAAATGTGGCATAGAATACTACAGCACAAGAGGTGGACAAGGAAAGGAATAATTGAAAATAGGGGAACAGATTAGGATATTAATATTTAAATTATATTAGCTATATAATTGTTAGAATTAATACACTTTGCTATTGGTTTTATAGTGAAGAATATTTTGTGTTTGTTAAAATATTGCTTAAAGGAATACAGAAGTTAGAAAATACAGTGTTGAAATGATGACATCACTTTAATCTCAATGACATGTCTGGCATTTATGTGCCTGCTATGTATATATACAAAGATATTTATCAGGAGTGAGTAATACATGAGCAATGCTTTTCATTTTTTTCTTGAGCATTCCATCTGCTCTATTGTTTGAAATAATTAACTTCCTTTAACATAGAACCTTGGCTTATGAAAAAGAATTTTAAAAGATCAAAATAATTTATTAAGCTTCAAAAACTTTTGAGCTTCTAATTGCCAATAGCTATATCATTCTGTTTCAAATTTTTGCTTGTGTGTGTGTGTGTGTGTGTGTGTGTGTGTGTGTGCATGAAACCACTTATGTAAAACAGGAGGCAACTTTGGAAACATATATCAGAAGGAGGCGTTCTTTTCATAGCCTCATAGGAGTCTCGGTTTAAACAATGATTTCATCAACATACAGAATCTTGTTGATCTGTAGAACAGTTTTCATCATCGATGAATAAAGCAGTATTTTAGGAAGGGCATAAAATTGCTGAATTATTTGCAAAGTGGAGTTAGAGCTCCATAACTTAAAATATAACAGGATGTAATGCTAGTCATCCCTTGGACTCCAGAACTGGTTTAAATTATATTAACTCCTGGGCAGCACAGCTACAACTTACAAACCTCAGTGCTTTTTCTCCCTCTCCTTATCTCCATTCCAATAAGGCATAAACAAATGAGTTGACTCTTGTTAATGATAGGGCAATAATGGCGTGGACACCCCAAAGATAAGTTGAAATCATTTCTGCCTAGACTATATGGCACAAGTTGTGGATGAAGATTACATAAATTGTTTGACTACTTGGCAGAATTTGTTTTTATCCTGCATTTTTCAGTGTTCCACAAATAGTACATGGTGTATTCAAAACACGGCAGTTGGAGGCTAGTTCATTAAAGGGGCAATTTATAAATGTAGGTATAAGATGTAGAGAAAACACAGAGGAAAAGACAGTACTGTGGACCTAGTAACAGAAAAGCTGTTACCACGCTTAGGCTTAAAAAGCCAAACAAATTAACACACACACACACACACACACACACACACACACACAAAGCAGGAGTAATTCCTGGCATGCATGGAAGCCAAAAGGAGACAGTTGGGTAGAGCAAGCTGCCATGAGAACAACTGCAATCTTGAGGAAATGCAACCAACCCAAGGCAACCCCACAGAGAAGGATCTAGAGTAATAAAAATTCTGAATCCACTCTCCTGTCTGCCTCCAAGCTACTGCTGGACTTACAATTGTCCAAATCTTATCAGAAAGCGAGGAATTAGAACACTTGTTGCTGCATGCATACAGGCCAGCCTTCTGAGGCAGAGAGGAGTGGAGATGGGTGCACAAGGGATTTCAAGAGCCACACAGAAGATATCATGCAGCACTGGAATTATTACCTGGAGGACATCAAATCAAAATTACAAGAAGGCATCTCTGGTGTTCGCTGATATTAGAGGAGTATAAAAAATGTTGACCTTATTTAGGCATTCATGAATGCATTCAACAACTTATTGTTAACATTTAAATGAAATACTTCAATATTTCAGGCACTACTCTCAGAGTTGGGATTCAGTTTTTATGAAGCTGATGGTGTGGGAAGGCAAATACTAATCATATGATATCAGCTAATAGTGCTATAAGGACAACAGAAAAATCTGATGTGACTTAGGGTTGCAGGTTTCCTTTTAGGTACAATTGTCAGGGAAGGTGTCTCTGAGGGGATGACACTAAGCTAAGTCCTGGAAAATAATACAAGCAAAGTGGATTTAACAACATGGAGGCAACTTGTGACATTAATTTAAAAATCTTGGGAAAGTGATCGTGGCTGGAGATCAACTGGGGTGAGCTGAAAATAGAATGTGAATCAAGGCAGTGAAGACTGTACTCAGATTTTAAGAAGGGAAAATTAAACCATAGATAAATAACAAAGATGATGTGAAGTCAAGGAATGTTTTTCCCTTATTTGTTTTCATTTTACAACAGAGAGTTATTACAGCTTATTTGTGTGTTATGAATGATCTGATTCAGGGACATATGAAGAATTCAAGAGAAAAAGCTCACAATTACAAGTGCTAAGTCTTTTTTTAATTATTATTATACTTTAAGTTTTAGGGTACATGTGCACAATGTGCAGGTTAGTTACATATGTATGCATGTGCCATGCTGGTGTGCTGCACCCATTAACTCGTCATTTAGCATTAGGTATATCTCCTAATGCTATCCCTCCCCTCTCCCCCCACCCCACAACAGTCCCCAGAGTGTGATGTTCCCCTTCCTGTGTCCATGTGTTCTCATTGTTCAATTCCCACCTATGAGTGAGAACATGCGATGTTTGGTTTTTTGTCCTTGTGATAGTTTACTGAGAATGATGATTTCCAATTTCATCCATGTCCCTACAAAGGACATGAACTCATCGTTTTTAATGGCTGCATAGTATTCCATGGTGTATATATTCCACATTTTCTTAATCCAGTCTATCATTGTTGGACATTTGGGTTGGTTCCAAGTCTTTGCTATTGTTAATAGTGCCGCAATAAACATAGGTGTGCATGTGTCTTTATAGCAGCATGATTTATAGTCCTTTGGGTATATACCCAGTAATGGGATGGCTGGGTCAAATGGTATTTCTAAATCTAGATCCCTGAGGAATCGCCACACTGACTTCCACAATGGTTGAACTAGTTTACAGTCCCACCAACAGTGTAGAAGTGTTCCTATTTCTCCACATCCTCTCCAGCACCTGTTGTTTCCTGACTTTTTAATGATTGCCATTCTAACTGGTATGAGATGGTATCTCATTGTGGTCTTGATTTGCATTTCTCTGATGGCCAGTGATGATGAGCATTTTTTCATGTGTCTTTTGACTGCATAAATGTCTTCTTTTGAGAAGTGTCTGTTCATATCCTTTGCCAAGTGCTAAGTCTTTAGAAAGCCAAGAGGGATGCAAGAGGGGAGCACAGTTATAATGGTCAACCTTTGACAGAACCATTCCACTGTGAAAATAACTGAGAAGGGCAAGAATGTGAATCTAGATATGGTAAGTGATTACATTTACTGGGAAATTGAGCATTTCTTGTAACTTATTCCATTTTATCTATAAAGCTGTGTCATATTAGCTATTTAGCTTTTTGAGAAGGTTTGAGGAGGGAAGAATAAATGTGACATAATCCTGTATGAAAGTAGGAAAGAGTATGCTAGGAAATGATTGACAAGCAGTGCAATAACCTATTTAGGAATTGCAGGCATAACTTCGGGACAGTAGCTGTTCCTATTGTGTAAGTGTCTGTAGCAATATCCAGCTACTCAGGTAAAGACAAAATGAAAGTGGATAATTGTTTTCAACAACTGAACAGGTGGAGACAATAAAGGAAGATGGCAAAAGTGCTGAAATGGTTTCATTTGAGTAGTTATCACACGGATCATGGACTCTAAGGAAGTAGGGAGGGAAGACAACAGAGAAGAGATAGAATGGAGAGAGAATACCATTAGCTGGAGGCTAAAATCATCAGTGAAAAAGGGATAAGGACCAAGAGGCAAGTCAGTGGCATCAATAAAAATAGGTAAGTAATAAATTCAAAGATATATGAGTCAAAGGAGCTGGCATTTTTTTTTTTTAAGTATAAAAGTGGACTTAAACAATTGAAGCTAGGCAGAGGATGGTGATATATAGGAAAGGCGACATCATTAAGCATATAATCCCAAAAACTAAATTAGTAACTGTTTTGCCTTTGTTACTCGGGAATCCAACATTACCACAACCCAGGTGAGAGTTGGGGGTGAGAACTTCCAGCAGTGACACAAGTCAGTTGTTCTGCCAGCCAAGTGTTCACTCACACAACTCACCAACACTTCAAATGCCGTAGATCTGAAACTGAACACCTCATCTTTGCCGCCAAACTGGCTTCTTTTCCCAAATATACTGTTTCTGACAATTGTTCCAGTTCTTAAGCACATAAACTTTTGTACACCTTTCTGTTACGTTCCCTATATCATAAATACCATGGAGAGTTTGAGAACATAATTTCTTAACTTTCATTTTAGGTTCAGAGGTACATGTGCAGGTTTGTTACATGGGTAGATTGCATGTCATAGGGGTTCGATGTACAGATTATTTTTTCACCCAGATAATAAGCATAGTACCTAATAGGTATTTTATTTTCTTTTTTCTTTTCTGAGACAGGTCTGGCTCTCTCACCCAGGCTGGAGTACAGTGGCATGATTTTGGCTCACTGCAACCTCCACCTCCTGAGCTCAAGTGATCCTCCCACCTTAGCAACCTCAGTAGCTGGGACCACAGGTGTGCACCACCATGCCTGGCTAATTTTTGTATTTTTTTTTTTTTTTTTTTTTTGTAGAAATGGGTTTTCGCCATGTTGCCCAGGCTGGTCTCAAACTCCTGAGCTTATGCAATACGCCGCAATAGATTTTTTTCAATCCTCACATTCCTCCCACCCTCCACCCTCAAGTAGGCCCTGGTGTCGGTTGTTCCCTTCCTTTTGCCCGTGTGCACCCAAAGTTTAGCTCCCACTTAAAAGGGAGAACATGTGGAATTTGATATTGACTGCCAGCTCCATCCATGTTGCTCCAAAGTATATGATCTCTTTCTTTTTTATGGCTATGTAGTATCCCATGGTTATAAGTACCACATTTTCTTTATCTAGTCTACCATTGATGGGCATTTAAGTTGATTCCATGCCTTTGCTGTTGCGAATAGTGGAGTTGGGGTTTTTTAGGAAGGAAAGGCAGGAAAGCAGTTTGATAGTGAAATTGGGTAACATAAAAGATTTTCTGTAAAACACTTCACATACATGTAACTAAGAGCTAATGGCAATTTAACTAGGGAATTAAATCTAATAAAGTCAAGAGTGGAAACTTTTAGTTTACACATGAATGACATTCACATATTTTCAGTGAATATATCACTCCATGGTAACTAGCCTTATTTCAAGATTACAGATATTAAAAAAACTAAATTACTATCCATCTGATTCCAGGAATAAATTATTTGTAGATAAGTAAATTTTACATTATATATATAATATATATAACATATGTAATATATAATTTCAAGTATATGCATATAAGTGGAGAACAATAACATAGCTAATCAAAATTTATTTATGAGTTAGTGTGTTTGTGTGTGTATGTGTGTGTGTATGTGTGCGTATGTGTTGCATATATCTGTGCCTATAGTTTTTTCTACCAATCTGACAGTTAAGAGAATTTTTAGCATGATAACAAAGACTCATTATGAAAATGGAACCCAGGAAGCTATCAAAGCTGATCAGAATCTTTGAACTGCCTCTTTGTTCAAGGTATGCACCACCCTCTAAATATGGAGAACATCACCTCTCAAATTAGCATCCAGTGACTTGTCTTCATGCCTGTAACATTTGCCATAATAAATGAAACAGCCAGATATTTTGACTTTATGAGTTTGTCTTCAATGTTTGGAAACAGGCTAGCTTAGAAAATGAATGAAAAGAGTTTTTTTAAATCAAAAACTGCATATTTAAATCACATAATACTGCTGTAAAATCTATAGTTTTATAAATATTCATTAATATAGTAGTATATCAAATAATAAAAAACTTAGGATAAGAAGGAATTATATCTGATACCAAAGTCCTATTCCTCAGAGGACTCTTAAATGTTTCTGTTTTAATTTCTTCTGGTATTCATCTTTATATTTCAAGATAATCTGCTTATTCCTCTATTTCTTAATATGTCAGCTTTAGACAATATGCCAACTTTAAACAAATGCATTAATATTCCCATAGGAAAGATGAGGACTTTTTTTTCCTTTTACTTTCCCTTCTTCCAGCTGTCTTTCTTCAAATAGTTGCTACTTATTGTTTTAAATGTTCATTTTTAAATTCTGTATTTTTTAGTCATGTAATGAAACAACTGTTTTTCTCAACATTTAACATTATATTTTTTCTTTTCTTTTCTTTTCTTTTCTTTTTTTTTTCTTTTTGGTTTTTCATTTTTTGAGATGGAGTTTTGCTCTTGTTGCCCAGGCTAGAGTGCAATGGTGTGATCTCAGTTTACTGCACCCTCTGCCTCCTGGGTTCAAGCGATTCTCCTGCCTCAGCCTCCCTAGTAGCTGGGATTACAGGTGTGTGCCACCACGCCAGGCTAAATTAGTATTTTTAGTAGAGACAGGGTTTCTCCATCTTGGTCAGGCTGGTTTTGAACTCCTGACCTCAGGTGATCTGCCTGCCTCGGCCTCCCAAAGTGCTGGGATTACAGGCATGAGCCACAGCGCCTGGCCTAGTATCATATCTTGATGTGTCACATTGTAAAAAAGGGCTACAAGCTCCCCTACCCTTTCTTGCACCTTTCCTCCCTGCTTTTTATCTCCTAATTACTGTCAGCTGCACTATTCCATTTATATAATCAAGGTATTTACACCCACATTCCCTTCTGCAGTTGAGTCATCTTTGCTTTAGCATTGGTTGACTCTAACATCTGTAATTTTTTTAAAACAGAGCATTTACATTATTACTAAGATTTCATTCTGTCACTAATAGTATGTTGGTATTATGTTCCTTCTCCATTGGGTCCAACATCTCAGTCTCTGGAGCACTTGAAAATTGAAGTTTTCTGCATGAAGGAAAAATAACGTGTTTTCTTACAGTTCATAAATTGTTTTATGCCACATTTTTTTTTGCTGTATACGGCAGCAATTAATTCCTAATAGGACCGCCTTTATTGTTGTGTGATGTGTGTGTGTGTGTGCGCGCGTGCGTGTGTATTTAAGAGTCTCCTGGTTTTATTTTCTTCCATTACCTATCTCTTGTCAAGTTTATCCCCTCCAGAATCCTCCTGTGGGATGATTTACCTTCTAGATATGCTATACAGGTGTTCCACAGAGGTTTCCCTACACTGAAATTCTAGCCTAAAGACTGTTCTCTAGGTTCCATGACTTCTTCTGCCTTAGTTTAATTCTTTGGCTTGCCAAATCCTATTTTCATAAGATGCCAATAAGACATTTCACAGAATGTAAGATTCTCTGGTTTTGCATGTCTGAGAATGATCTATTTGTTTACATTCTGCAGTCAGTTGTGAATTTTCTGGACATAGAAGCCTAGATTCAAAACTATTTTATCTTAGAATTTGAAAGCCTTCTTCCACAGCCTTCAAGTATTCATGGTTTCTGATATTTCTTACACATTTGTCAGTAACTTGTATCTCTAGAAAGCTTTGCATATTCTTTTCATCAATGCAGTTCAGAAACTTCTGAATGATGTATACTGGAACAATTACTTTTTTATACATTTTCCTCAGAAACTCCTGGATACTTTTTATCTGATAATGTATTTTCTTCAGTCATGAAGATTTCTCTTTTATTTTTATTTGTTATTTTTCCCTGTCCATAATTTTTTGATTCCTGTTATTCAAATTGTTAACAGTTTAGTGTTGTACTCTCAGTACTGTAGAGAATTTTGAAGAATAAATTGTTCCTCAGGGATTTGGGGAAAGTTTTAGAGGAAGGAGGGCTTGATAGGAATCCTGAAACAGATGGCAAAGGTTGTGATGCAGCGGTGGTCGACGTGGACATGTAAAATCAAGTGCAGACCAGCCAAAGATGGAAGATAATGGATGGGTTCATTTTTTTCATGAAAGAGTTTTATAGCAAAAGATTAGTAGGAATGATGATTCACAAGAACTATTATGATCATGTTGAGGAAGTCCTTGAGTTCAAGCCCCAGAATAAATGTCACCATATGTAAGGGAATGTCAGTGAATGTTTTTAAGCTGGGGAGTGAAATGACTAAAAGTGCATTTAAAAGAGCAGAATCATAGGTTAAGGAGGAGAGAGAGGGTGGAGATGAGGAAAGAGGCAATGAAACAATATAGAAGACTTTAACTGAAACAAGTGCTCTCCTTGCTTTGTTGTTTGCTGAGAATGGCAGTCTCCTCATCACTTCTGAGTCCACAACACTCCCTGGCCCTTTGCTTAAGCCATATCCTGCCCCTCAAAGGCTATTATCCTCTCTTTCCTCCTAAATGATACTGTACACCCACCTCAAATCTACCTCAGCTCTCATGTTCCTCCATTCACTGTCTCACCAGCCCCCCAAAAAGTTAGAATTGCCCTCCCCTCTTGGATGACATTTCCTTTTTTTAGTACATCTATTATTGGTACCTTTAGCTTGCATAACTGTTACTTCTTCTGAACCCGTTCCTTTCCAAAGTCCTGGAGCCAGGGCACTTTGTTTTATTCTCTTATGTTCAGAAAAACTTTGTGCAACTGAAGTTAGAAAGTAATGGCGAGGTACATTTTGTATACGTCTCATGACTTTACTCTCTCCTGGATGATTTAAGTAGAGTTAAACACAAAGCATGTAATGTAATTAGATTCCACTGTGCCACTTGGACAGGCTAAATCATAATCCCGACATCCCAAATATTGTTTGTATTCTCAGAAAATGATCTGCTGAATCAGTATTCATCAAGTTTAGTGATATAAAATGAGATTTCAATTATCTATGTGAGAAAAATATCCTGTCCAAAAATACATAAAATAACCTGAAAGCGTTTAAAACTATCTGTATTTCTAGGCAATACATTGCAGCACATACCATCAAGAGTCAATTAAGCTGAGAGAAGCAGAATAAACCGTTATCTAAATACCAATGTTTCAATACTTACCCGTTCACAAATAATGTACAGCCTGAGATAGTAACATAATGAGGTCGATCAATAGAAAATTAAATCTTTTTCAATGAAGACAAAATGCCCATGGAGGCTTTACATAATAAAATAAATGTAATGTAAGGCCTGAGTCTATAAATAAAATTCTCAAAAATTGTAAATTGACTTTTTCACTTAGTTCTTAACAATGTTATTGGGTAATATTTGACACATCATAAACTTTATGTGTATTTATATATTACATATATCACATAAGTGACTTACAAAGCTTAATAATAAATATCCTCCCTGAACTAACCACCCAAATTAAGATCTAGAGCATTCCTGACACCTAAATTTCTATCTATGTCTTCCTATCTGCTCTTCTTCCTACTCTCAACCAATTAACCACTTTCTGGAATTTTAATTTATCACCCACTTGCCATGTTATTATTCTTATCACATAAAATATGTAACTCCAGGTAACACATACTTCTAACTTTGTTTCTGAGTTCTCTAAAATGGTATTATGGTGTACACTGTCATCTTTGACTTGCTTTATCCACTCCCAATTATTTCTACATTTCATCCACATTTGGTATATGTAGTTGTTCATTCATTTTTCACTGCTTATAGTATTCTCCTGAAAATGGGGCTTTTAATTGATTCTGATATTTTATTCTTTCTTTAACTTTTATCTTAGGTTCTGGGGGACATGTGCAGGTTTGTTATATAGGTAAACTCATGTCATGGAGGTTTGTTGTACAGATTATTTTGTCTCCCAGGTACTAAGCCTAGTATTCATTAGTTACTTGTTCTAATTCTCTCCCTCCTCCCATTCTCCACTCTTAAGTAGGCCCCAGTGTCTGTTGTTCCCTTTTTTGTGTTCATGAGTTCTCATCATTTAGCTCTCAATTTTTTATTCTTGGTAATGACATTACAGATTTTTTTTCTCCTGATGGCCAGGTATTAGAGTTGTTTAGGGGCAAGAAGTTGGTACATATTGAAATAGAATTGCTGAGTCATTTGGTATATGCATGATTAATCTTATGAGATTGTGCCAAATTTCTTTCCAATATATTCCTTTGCACCACTGCACTCCAGCCTGGGCTACAGAGCTGCTAGACCCTATCTCAAAGACAAAAAAAAAAAAAAAGAATAATACAGTATGTAAGTTAGTGGTGATTCACTTTCTTTCCATTAGTCAGCATTTAATCCAACTATATATAAATACAATGTATAGAATAAATTAAATATATTATATATTGGAATCTTATAATGGTAGGAAATAGAATACAAGTAGGGATTCAGGCTAAGAAGTAAAACTGGACAAAAAGAGGAGATTTGAACTTGGCAAAAATAAAGTTATAAATTATATATTAACTATAGGAAATAAAATATAAATTATAAAAATATAATATCAAAAGTAAAAAATATGCCATAAAATGCAGAAAAAGTTTCATTCAGGCTTTTGAGACTGAGTTCCAAGAAATTAAAGCAATAATGAATAAAAATTAATTTGGTTAAGTACACCAAACTAGGTTTATACATATTTTTTCTTAGGAGTCTGAAGGTATTGTTATAATACCTTCATCCATTACTGTTGTTGGCAAACAACTGTCAGTCAAATTGACACTTCTTTGAGGAGATTTGTCTTTTCCCTCTGGCATCTTTTAAGATCTTTATTTTTTCTTCTCTGTGTTTCACTACAATGTTATTAGCATAAGTTATTTTTACCTTATCTTTCGATGGTAACAGAAAATATTCAGTGGTAATCTCTTGAAATGTTTCTTCTCTATCATTTTATTTATTCTGTCTTCATAGGACTCTAGACATATTTCAGGACTTCCATTCTCAAAATATCTTAATCTTGCCTTTCCTTTTTTTAATCTCCTTGCTTCCTTGTGCCATATTGTTAGTAATTTCTTCAGATAATATTTTCTAGTTCATCAGTTCTCTCTTCAGTCTCATCTAAACTTCAACCCCTATATTAAGGTTTCGATTATTATTTCAACAGTTATGTTTTTCATTCTTAAAGTTTATTTTGGTTCTTTCAAATTTTTGGATTTTTTACATACTTTTTTGCTAATTGTTCCTTTTTACAATTTTACCTTTTTACCTAAACATTTTGCATATGTTTATTTCATATTTTATATATGATAATTCTGATATCTGTAATCCTTAGGGCCCTTAAACAAACACCTGTTTCCTGCTGGTTCTTATTCGTGGGTATTTGTTTTCTTGTGTGTTTGGTGCCCTTTGACAATAGGCTTATATTTAGTTGACCTTAGTCAACGACCTTTCAGAGTAAATGTGCATTTTCTCCTCCCAGGAATCAGGCAGCTAACAAATGAGACCAATTTATCTACCTTCTAGGATTCTGGCATTAATTAAATCATCTAAGAACTTTCATCTTGTAAATGGCTCATGGCCCAGTCACCTGATCCTAGTACTGATGGATTTGACCTGAGGAGAGCCCAACGCCTTGGGAATGCTTGTAGGACAGGCTGCAGTTTCAGTTTCAACCTCCTTTCTTGTCTTTTTGTTGTTTATGGTTTTATCTTCTTGGAGACTTCTGATTAATTAACTAATATTAATAGTATAAAACTATGTGTTGGCCAGGCACGGTGGCTCACGCCTGTAATCCCAACACTTTGGGAGGCTGCAGCCGGCAGATTGCCCGAGCTCAGGAGTTTGCAACCAACATTGGCAAACGGTGAAACCCTGTCTCTACTAAAATACAAAAAATTAGCCGAGTGTGGTGGCAGGCACCTGTAGTCCCCCCAGCTACTCGGGAGGCCGAGGCAGGAGAATTGCTTGAACCCGGGAGGCAGAGGTTGCAGTGAGCAGTGATTGTGCCACTGTCCTCCAGCCTGGGTGACAGAGCTAGACTCTGCCTCAAAACAAACAAACAAAACAAAACACAAAAAAACGATGTGTTATGCAAGACCTAGTTTAGTTTTATTTCTCTAAGACCATTAAAGCAACTGCCTGAAATGGAAATGCTGCAGATTTGACCTTATAGAGGTTAAAACACCTGATAGGTACCTCCAAGTAAAACTGGCGTATCTATTATTTGGGCTAACTTTGATATTGTTACTAAAATACAACATTATTTTTTAATATTAAACTTATGTTTTTGTCAAATATTATTCTTTTTTGGTAAATGCCTAGAACTAAGCTAGGATTCTCACTCTGCCAGGTAACACAGCAATTTAAAGAATACGTTTAAAAAATCTATTAAGAAAGGTCACTTCAGCCAGCATTTCTCTTCCTCCCAAAAGATGGGACAGTGTGTCTTTGCCTGTAGGCTTAACCTTTTGCTAATTCTCAGAGTCAAACTGCCTGATCCATGAGGTATTCATTGAGCTCTAATGCTATACAGTGGGTTTCAATATCAAGGTCGAGATCTGTCATATTATTCTTAATCTCTAAGCCTTTATTCACACCCCATTTTGCTAATAATTACCTTGTTCCCAATCCACATATTATATAAACTATATATAAGAAATAGCCACTTTTTAATCTTAAATCATCAAATTAAAACTGATTCTAACCTTCTATCCCACAGGCTTGGTGGGAAATCCAAAGTTAGTCATTATTAGGGCCCCATTATGTTTCAAGGTCCAAGTGAAGTATGGCCTGGAAAAAGAAGCAAGACTCACCAACTTATGAACCATAATAGTCATAGCTATAAACATTACTGTACAACTCTGAAGAGGTTCTTCAGATCTAGAAAGTTTTTTTTTTTCATGGTTTTCTAGTGATAGAGGAGTACTGTCCTGAGGCAGTGAATTCTGATGTTTATTATTCAGCCTCCATAATTTCTTCTTCTAAACTTTACCTTTGGTGTTGTCTCATTAGTCTTTTCTCTTAATCTTTCAATTTTATCTTTTCTCCTCTACTTATCCTCATAAGAATTTTACCTAATTCCTTTATCCTGAAGCTTTAAGACCTCAAACAGCACAAAAGGATGTGTGTCCTGTAAGTAGCTTTTAGTTTTGGTCCAGCAATGCAACCTTCCCTGAAGCTGTGGAATATAAAAGAGCTAGGCTACCTTAGTGAAGTAAGGGAGGATACGAGATTGCCGACAGAAAAGACAGAAGTGATCACCTTGCCACAATCATTTCTGCTAATATATATTTAATATTTATTGAATGTCCGATATGTATTAGAAGTGAAACTAAGAAACTTGTAGTTGTTATCGCATTTAATCCTCACAACCACGTTATGGAATCTAGGTACTATTATCTCCATATTACAAATGAGATACTGAAGCAAAGAGTTTAAATCATAGCTCTTGATCTCACAGTTACTAAACTGAGGAGCCAGAATATAAACCCCAACAGTCTGATGATAAATTATATCGCCTTTGTTTATTGATTAGGTTTTTGATTTATTATTTTCCCCCGGTTTCTCTTCTAGTAGCCTGCCTAAATTGCCGATCTCAATTAGCATTACATATCTTTATTTCTTCTGACAGTTTTCTCCAAGGATTTGGAGTCCTGCTATTGAACGTGAAATTGATGAGTGGAAATCACTGCCTCTTTAGTTGACAGACTTTTCTAAGTCCAACATTTAGTCACAGCCAGGCCACTCCACAGAATCCCCTGATGTCATGCATTGTAAATCTGATAGAACAACATGCCGTTATTGCCCTAACATATGTGACATGCTGATGTGGGGCTCAATTTGTCTACCCAATAGATATGGCTAGATTTCTTACCTATCCTTTCTCAAATTCCTTCCTTTACCATAAACATGGCATGACCCACTGGATGCCAACGTCTAACTAACTGAACATGCAGACTGTAGTAAACTCAGAGGTACTTTAACAGTAAATGCCATTTTGGACAATAATAAGTAAATATTTACACTTTAAATATTTGGTGTTTGGTACTATGGGTATATTCAGAAATATTTAAAAACATATTCCCATTCAGTGAAACAAGATGAACAGATGAGTTGGCACCGAAGTTTTTTTTTTGGTTTTGTTTTGTCTTTTTTTTTTTTTTTTTTTTTTTTTACTTAAAACACTTGTAAAACATATACAGCAATAGTTTCTGACACTATAGAACAGCTTGCTCATTAAAACTTCATGTTTTCTTAGAATGGAAGGAATGATGGTAAGATTTTGAGAACAGCTTTAGTCATCGTGAACAATACTATTCCAGTACTAATCATTTTGTGAATGCTCAAATAGGATAGATTGCTCAGGAATTAGAAAGCCAGCACACTGTACATTTTAAAAACTTATAAGTAGCATGCACTGTAAATTATACATTTCAATAGGAATCTTTAAGGTATAAACAAATGATCACAACACATGTATTTGGTGGTGTTGACAATCATTGACCTATTGAACTATTTTAAATTTTTACTAGCTGGCCACTATAAAAAGATACGTATCAGTGTTAAATTTGAATATCATATTTACAAATATTTGTCTTTCAAATGCACAAACTTCTCAGACCAGAAAGGCAATTAGATTCTGTGGGGTTTTTTTCTTATGTCTAGAAACTTAGCTAACGTTGGTGTTATTAGGCAGATGAGTATGCCTAATATATTCAGTCAAATATTTTATAAGATAATCCAAAAAAAATGCACAGGTCTGACTTTTTCAATAGCATCACATAATCTTTGATTTATACAGAATAATGATGTTTTAATTACTTAAATATTAGAATACTTTTCCCAATCTTTTTGACAGAGTAGAAACTGAAAAATTAAAAAAAAGTAATTAATACCTCAAGTGTTTGTTTACCTGTTACCCAGAAAAGTATAAGAAATGCAAATGAGAAAAATAAATCAAAAAAGGTATGTGAAGAGGATTTTTCAGAAACCCCTAACATCTTAATATGTGTACGTGTATAGAGAATGGTACTTAAGTACGTGCATGCACGTTTTTAGTCAGGAACAATAAATGCTTCCAAAGTACATTATATTTACCTCTAGTTGCACTTCTTTAGTTGTAATGATATGTTACATGACTGTCTGCCCTTGCTGCTTTACAGCAGGCTACAAAGTTTAAATTACATCACCATTTAAATGTCAAGATGTTCTGTATACATACTGGTGTTAGGAATTATGTCTGTGTCTGGGAGGCGGAGGCAGAACAAGTGTCGTAACTTTTCTTTTCTTTTCTTCTTTTTTTTTTTTTTTTGGTTGTTGTTGTTGAGACGGAGTCTCACTCTGTAGCCCAGGCTAGAGTGCAGTGGCGCGATCTCGGCTCACTGCAAGCTCCACCTCCCGGGTTCACGCCATTCTCCTGCCTCAGCCTCCTGACTAGCTGGGACTACAGGCGCCCGCCACCACGCCCGGCTAATTTTTTGTATTTTTAGTAGAGACGGGGTTTCACCGTGTTAGCCAGGATGGGCTCGATTTCCTGACCTCATGATCCGCCCGCCTCGGTCCCCCAAAGTGCTGGGATTACAGGCATGAGCCACCGCGCCCGGCCGGCTAAGTTTATTTTCATCAATAGCGTCAAAATATCACCTGCCTATTGCCCTATACTTTTGAAAAAAGATGTAGTAAAATAGTAAATAAATGTATTGTCTTACTTACCATTTTCAACTTGCTTCCTATTAATAGTATTTGAAAAGGTAATTGCTTCCTGAATGCCTGCAAAATGAAGAATGATTATAAAAATCCTAGAAAATAAAATAGCACACAGTTATTTAAAAAGATATTTAAAATAAATGAAAATACTGTCTTATAGTATGAATACAATAAAAATTGACTATTTTCATAAATATGTAGATATGTAGATACATAAGCTTATATGTTCAAAGTAAATAACAGAATAGAAATATATCAAGATATTAATGATGACTATCTCAAGATAGTAGTATTATCGGTAATTGTTTTTACTGTATTTTTGGTATTTTTAACCCATTAAACTCTAGTGTTTTAAAGGTAAAATAAATTTTATTTTTACCTTATTTTAGAATAAATTACTTTTCACCTTTCACGTATTTCCATAAACTTCACAATGTCAACCTCCATTATGCTCACAGTAGAAGATACAAAGGTTATTACCCGTAGGTTTTTGAGGATATTCTGTAACAGAAATTTAATCATCATTACACAATTATGCCATACAAACTGAATAATATAACCTATATCTACTTTCTTCCAAAGCAGAGCAAACTAGAAAACTCTAATTTCATCTTCAAATGTTTGTTATATGTTCTAAAGTATTGTTTATAATTATCTCAAAGGGAATTTTATGTTAGCAATGAAGCAGAAGGTATTTGATTGTTAAAATGTTTATGCAATTACGTTTTACTTAAGAAAATTAAACAATTTTTATTCATGGAATGAGTTGATTTATTTAGTGCATTTTAATATTAAAAACTAACAAAACAGATCTAATCCTTCACTCAAAATATAGCTAACAAATAAAAATCTGCTATAGCACAGTTAATATAACCACATGGTTAATTCTATACACTTTTATAATATTTGAAATATAACCATGTAATCTTATCAGGTTTATGTTATAAAATATGTATTTTCAGATTCTTGGAAACAAATTCTGAAAGGTTACTATTTTCTTATTGTAAATTTAGCTTATTCAGAAATGGGTTTCTTAAAATAAGAATGTAAATAATTTATATATGAAACACTGGGCTTAATGTATGGCTCAAATATTGTAATCCCAAATGAATTACTGAAAGAAAGAAAAATGTGATAGAATTATTAGTGTTGCATGAAAACTCTTAAATATTGTGTAACTTAATCATTTCCTAGGCCTAGCTCTACAAAGATTACGAAGTGATTTTGTCTAGACAAAGGAAGCAATCAGCTATTTTTTGTCAAAGTACCAAAGTACTCTTTGTTAAAATGAAGTAATAATATATGTTAGTTGTCATAGGTGAGTCTCCATTCCAGTTTTATTAAAACTAAAACCAACATGCATTCTCTATTTTTCTTGTTATTACTTAAAGTTACCTGTACATTTGGACACGGCACGAGAATTTAACCTTTAAAGTACATGCTTCCTTTTTGGAGGACAAATGCTTCACAGATGCAAGTATCACCATAAAACATTCCCTGCAGATTGCTCTAGTGCATTCATGATCGTGGCATCATCTTCTAAAATATAAAGTAGCATCTGAAAATCAGTGAAATATTGACAGCATAAGAAGTAGCTAACACTATATTCTGTGAAATGTAAAGATTTAAACAGTGTTTACAGTAATGAGTTTCAGTGTGCCAATAAATTAACATATGTATTTTTTATAACCACTTTATTATTTAGGATATATATTTCACAAAATGTTAAAATATATATACCAAAAACAAAACAAAACAAAACAAAACCCACAATGGCTTAAAGAATAGTAAAGTGCTCTGCCGTGTCTGAGGTCCCAGCTTCTCCCTTCTTGTTGCTTGGCCTTCTCTGGGGTCCCTTCTCCTCGGGGTCCAAGGTGGCTCATGGTTCAGGACCACATCCCAACCTTAGAAGAAGTGGGAGGGGCAGTCAATGGCACCCTCCTGTCTTTTATAGACACATCCTGGAAATTGTACCCTGTATTAGTCTGTTCTCATGCTGCTAATAAAGACATATCTGAGACTGGGTAATTTATAAAGGAAAAAGGTTTAATGGACTCAGTTAAGTCCACAGTTCTAGATAGCTGGAGAGGCCTCACAATTATGGCAGAAGATGAAGGATGAGCAAAGGGACGTCTTACATGGTGGCAGGCGAGAGGGAGCACGTGCAGGGGAACTCCTCTTCATAAAACCATTAGATATTGTGAGACTTATTCACTATCCCAAGAAGAGCATAAGAAAGACCCGCCTCCACGATTCAGTTACCTCCCACTCCATGACACGTGGGAATTATGGGAGCTACAATTCAAGATGAGATTTGGGTGGGGACACAGCCAAACCATACCATACCCATTATCTTTTAATGGATTTCCTTGGCCAGAACTTAAATTTCAGAGCTACAACCAACTACCAAGGAGACTGAAAAATGTAGGCTCCATTTTGGGTGGCTGTGTGACTAGTTAAAAATAAGGAACTCTGTCTCTATCAAAGAGGGAAAAATATATACCAAGAGAAACCTAGTAGCCTCTGCCGTACTCAGACATACACAGACTGTAAAAGGCAAGTCCCTGAAAAATTGTAATGGTAAAAAAAATACTGAAACATAAAATCATGTCTTGATTTGGAGATCATGCCTGTACTAGCCTAAGCATTATTATTTTGACTATTATTCAATATAAAATATGCTTGTCATAGCTTCAAATTCAGGTGTCAATTTTGGAACATTTTCCAATCACTTAAGAGGGGAGGCTCAAACTAAAGCAAAACAGTCTTGCTCAGTGGTAAAGTGTATTAGAAGGAATCAATTACTAATAGTATTAATTTTATTTTTAAAATACTTACTATTTATTTAGACGTAGTTAACATTTTCCATATTTGTTTTACTACTCCTTTTTATATTTTGGACCTTCTTGGTGGAATTATTCTCCTTCTGCCTAAAGTACATATTTTAGATTTTCTGTTAGGGTAGATTTGTTAGTGGTAAATCTCTTATCAGTAAAATGTATTTCACTCTTATTCTTCAAAGATAGGTTTGTGGACATAGAGTTCTAGGTTTACGTTATTTTCTATTTTTTTCAACTTTTATTTTAGGTTCAATGAGTTCATGTTCAGGTTTGTTACATGCGTAAATTGCATGTCACTGGGGTTTGGTGTACAAGTGATTTCATCACCCAGGTAGTGAGCATGGTACCCTGTACATAGTTTTTTGACCCTCACCCTCCTCCCATGGACCACCCTCAAGTGGGCCCTGGAATCCATTGTTCCTGTCTTTATGTTCATGTGTACTCAAGGTTTAGTTCCCACTTATAAGTGGGAATTCATGCACTATTTGGTTTTCTGTTCTTTTGTTAATTTGCTTAGGATACTGGCTGCATCCATGTTGCAAACGACATGATTCCATTTCTTATGGCTGCATAGTATTCCATGGTGTATACGTACCATATTTTCTTTATCCAGTCCACTGTTGATGAGCAGCTAGGCTAATTCCATGTCTTTGCTATTATGAATAGTGCTAGGATTAACATATAAGTGCATGTGTCTTTTTGGTAAAACAATGCATATTTTGGGGAGTATATACCCAGGAATTGGATTAGTGGGTCAAATAGTGGTTCTATTTCTTTCAGAAAACTCCAAACTGCTGTCCACGGTGGGTAAAATTATTAACATTCTCACCAGCATATATAAACATTCCCTTTTCTCCACAATCTCACCCCACTAACACCTGTTATTTTCTGACTTTTTAATCATAGCCATTCTAACCAGTGTGAGATAGCATCTTATTGTGATTTTGATTTGCATTTCCCTAATGATTAGTGATGTTGAGAATTATTTCATATGCATTTTCCATGTATATGTCTTTTTTTTGAGAAATGTCTATTCATGTCCTTTGCACACTTTTTTTAATGAAGTCATTTGTTTTGGCTTGTTGATTTAACTTCTTCATATATTCTGGATATTGGACCTTTGTTGAATGCATGGTTTGTAAATATTTTCTCCCATTCTGTAGGTTGTATGTTTACTCTGTGGATCATTTCTTTTAGCATGGAGAAGTTCTTTAGTGTAATTAGGCCCCACTTATCTATTTTGTTTTTGTTGCAATTACTTTTGGAGACTTCATCATGAAATCCTTGCCAAGGCCTACATCCACAAAAATATTTTCTAGCTTTTCTTCTAGGGTTTATATAGTTTTAGGTCTTACATTTAAGCTTTTAATCTATCATGAGTTGATTTTATTATATGGTGAAAGGAAGGGATCCAGTTTTAATCGGCATATGTTTAGCTAGTTATCACAGTACCATTTATTGACTAGGGAGTCTTTTCCCCTATTGCTTACTATTGTCCATTTTGTCAAAGATCAGATAGTTGTAAATGTGTGGCTTTATTTCTGGGTTCTCTAACCTGTTCTATTGGTCTTTGTGTCTGTTTTTGTACCAGTACCATGCTGTTTTGGTTATTACAGACTTGTAGTATAGTTTGGAGACAGGTAGTGTCATGCCTCCAGCTTTGTTCTTTTTGCTTAGGATTGCTTTGGCTATTTGGGCTCTTCTTTGGTTTTATATGTATTTTAGAATAGTTTTCCTTAATTCTGTGAAAAAAAATATGCTGGTAATTTGATAGGAATAACATTGAATCTGTAAATTGCTTCAGGCAATATGGACATTTTAACAAAATTGATTATTCCTATCTTAGAGCATGGAATGTTTTTCCATTTGTTTATGTCATCTCTAATTTGTTTCATTAGGGTTTAGATCTTTCCCCTCCCTGGTTAGCTGCATTTTTAGGTATTTTATTCTTTTTGTGGTTATTATGAATGGGATTGCATTCTTGATTTGGCCCTCAGCTTGGACATTATTGGTCCAAGTAGCATAGAAATGCTACTGATTTTTCTATATTTATTTTGTACCCTGAAGCTTTACTGAAGTTGTTTTTCAGTCGTAGGAGCCTTTGGGTAGACTATGAGGTTTCCTAGGTACAGAGTCATATCATCTGTGAAGAGAGATAGTTTTACTTCCTCTCTTCCTATTTGGATGCCTTTTATTTATTTATCTTGCCTGATTGCTCTGGCTAAGACTTCCAGTAGTATGATAAACAGGAATGAATGCTGAGAAGGGACATTCTTGTCTTATTCCTGTTTTCTGGGGGAATGCTTCCAGCTTTTGCCCATTTAGTATGATGTTGGCTGTGGTTTTGTCATAGATGGCTCTTATTATTTTGAGGTATGTTCCTTCAATGGCTAGTTTGTTGAGGGTTTTTAAGATAAAAGGATGTTGAATTTTATTGAAAGCCTTTTTGTGCATCTATTGAGATCATCAAGTGGTTTTTGTTTTTAGCTCTGCTTATGTGATGAAACATTTATTGATTTGCATACATTGAAACAACCTTGCATCTCAGGAATAAAGCCTACCTGATCATGGTGAATTAGCTTTTTAATGTACAGTTGGATTTGATTTGCTACTATTTTATTGAGGATTTTTGTGCCTATGTTCATCAGGGAAAACAGCTTGAAGTTTTCTTTTCTTTTTGTGTCTCTGCCAGGTTTTGTTAGTATCAGAATGATGCTGGCCTCATAGAATGAATTAGGAGATAGTCCCTCCTCCTTGATTTGTTTTGAAACATGTCAGTAGTATTGGTACCAGTTCTTCTTTATATGTCTGGTAGAATTTGGCTGTGAATCTTTCTGGCCCAGCACTTTCTCTGGTTGGTACATTTTTATTAGTGCTTCAATTTCAGAATTAGTTATTGGTCTGTTCAGGATTATAATTTCCTCCTGGTTCAGTCTTGGGAGGTTGTATATCTCCGGGAATGTATTTATTTCTTATAGGTTCTCTAGTTCGTGTGCATAGAAGTGTTCACAATAGTCTCTAAGTTTTGTTTGTTTGTTTTGTCCTGTTGGGTCAGTGATAATTTCTCCATTGTCATTTATAATCGTGTTTATTTGAATCTTCTCTATTTTTTATTAATCAAGCTAATGGGCAATCCATCTTATTTATTCATTCAAAGAACAAACTTTTGGTTTCAGTGATCTTTTGTATGGATTTTTGCATCTCATTTGTGTTCAGTTCATCGCTTGTTTTGGTTTTCTTTTTTTCTGCTAGCTTTGGGGTTGGTTTGCTCTTGTTTTCTAAGTTCCCCTAGGTGTGATGTTAGATTTGAGATCTTTCTAACTTCTTTCTATAGGTGTTCAGCAGTATAAACTTTCCTTTTAACACTGCTGTTGCAGTATCTAAGAGATTCTGGTATATTGTACTTTGTTTTCATTAGTTTTAAAGAATTTTTTATTTGTTTTAATTGTTTATGCAAAAGTAATTCAGAAGCAGGTTGTTTAATTTCCATGTAATTGTATGGTTTTGAGAAATATTCCTGGTGTTGATTTCTATTTTTATTGTGTTGTGGTGTGAGAGTGTGATTTGTAGGATTTGGGTCTTTTTAAAAATCTGTTGAGAATTGCTTTATGGCAGAACATATGGTCCACTTTAGAATATGTGGTGTGTGCACATGGGAAGAATGTGTATTCTGTTGTTGAGTTATGTATTCTGCAGATATCTGTTAGGTCCATTTGGTCAGAGCTGACTTTAGGTCCCTAACATCTCTGTTAGTTTTCTGTTTCAATGATCTATCTAACACTGTTAGTGGTCTTTTAGGTCTGTGATTCTTTCTTCAGGTTAGTCTATTCTGTTTTTAATGCTTCCAATTGCATTCTGAAATTTCTGTAGCAGGGAGTTGAAATATCCCAAGTGTTGTCTAGTTATTTAAGTCTCTTCGTAGGTCTATAAGGACTTCTTTAATGAATTTGGGTGCTCCAATGTTGGGTGCGTATATAGTAAAGATAGTTAAATCTTCTTTTGAATTGAACCTTTTATTATTATGTAATACAATGCCCTTATTTGTCCTTTAGATCATTGTTGGTTTAAAGTCTGTTTTGTGTGAAATAAAAATAGCAACACTCTTTTTTGTTTTGTTTTTGTTTACTTTTAAAATTTTTATAAATTTATTTGAACAGACAGAAATTCATGAATTGGGCAGCATCAAACTGTAAGCAGTTCAGGGCTGCACTGAAGGTGTGCAATGGTAAAAGATTTTTTGAATTTATTTTTTATTTCAATAAGTTTTTTGGGAACAAGTGATGTTTGGTTACATGAATAAGTTCATGTAAGAGTTTGGTGTACCCATCACCCAAGCAGTGTACACTGTACCCAGTGTGTAGTCTAGCCTTTTATCCCTCAACCCCCTCCCACCCTTTCACCTGACTTTCCAAAGTCCATTGTTTAATTAGTATGCCTTTGCATCCTCATAGCTTAGCTCCCAATTATGAATGAGAATATATGATGTTTGACTTTTCATTCCTGAGTTACTTAACTTAAAATAATAGTCTCCAATTTCATCCAGGTTGTTGTGAATGCCATTATTTCATTCCTACTTATGGCTGAGTAGTAGTCCATGGTATAAATATACAACATTTTCTTTATCCACTCATTGATTAATGGGCATTTGGGCTGGTTCCATATTTTTGCAATTGCAAACTATGCTGCTATAGGTGTGTGTGCAAGTATCTTTTTTGTATAATGACTTCTTTTTCTCTAGGTAGATACCTAGTAGTGGGATTGCTGGATCAAATGATAGATCTACTTTTAGTACTTTAAGGAATCTCCACACTGCTTTCCATAGTGGTTGTACTAGTTTGCATTCTCACCAACAGTGTAAAAGTGTTCTCTTTTCACCACATCCACACCAACATCTATTATTTTTTGATTATGGCCCTTCTTTCACGAGTGAGGTGGTATCATGTTGTGGTTTTGATTTGGATTTCCCTGATAATTAGTGACGTTGAGCATTTTTCCATATGTTTGTTGGCCCCTTGTATATCTTCTTTTGAGAATTGTCTATTCATGCCCTTAGCTTGGTTTTTGATGGGATGGTTTCTTTTTTTCTTTTCTTGCTAATTTGTTTAAATTCTTTGTAGATTCAGCATATTAGTCCTTTGTCAGATGTATAGATTGTGAAGATTTTCTCCCAAACTGTAGTTATCTGTTAACTCTGGTGATTATTTCTTTTCCTTTGCAGGAGCATTTTAGTTTAATTAAGTTCCATATATTTATCTTTATTTTTGTTGATTTGCTTTTGTGTTTTTGATCATGAAGGCTTTGCTTAAGCCAAAGGCTAGAAGGGTTTTTCCAATGTTGTCTTCCAGAATGTTTATGACTTGGGGTCTTATATTGAAGTCTTTGATCCATTTTGAGTTGATTTTTGTATAAGGTAAGAGATAAGGATCCAGTTACATTCTTCTACATGTGGCTTGTCAATTATCCCAGCACCATTTGTTGAATAGGGTGTCCTTTCCCCACTTTATGTTTTTGTTTGCTTTGTTGAAGATCAGTTGACTGTAAGCATTTGTGTTTATTTCTGGGTTCTCTATTCTGTTTTATTGGCATATGTGCCTATTTTTATACCAGAACCATGCTGTTTTGGTGAGTATGGCCTTATAGTAGAGTTTGAAATTGGGTAATGTAATGCCTCCAGATTTACTCTTTTTGGTTAGTCTTGCTTTTGGCTGTGCAAGCTCTTTTTTGGTTCCATATGAATGCTACTTTTTTTTCTAGTTCTGTGAAGAATGATGGTGGTATTTTGATACAAATTTTAATGGTGGTATTTTGATGGTGGTATTTGATGGACACTGAATTTGTAGATTACTTTTGGCAATACAGTCATTTTCACAATATTTATTCTATCCATCCATGAGGAGGCCCACGTTCACTACTTCTATTCAACTTAGTACCAGAAGTCCTAGCCAGACCAATCAAACAAGATAAATAAATCAAAGGCATCCAAATTGGTAAAGAGGAAATCAAACTGTTACTGTTTGCTGATGATATGATCATATACCTAGAAAACCCTAAAGATTCATCCAAAAAGCTCCTAGAACTGGTAAATGAATTCAGCAAAGTTTCAAAATAGAAAATTAATGTACACAAATTAGTAGCTCTGCTATATACCAACAGTGACCAAGCTAAGAATCAAATCAAGAACTCAACCCCTTTTACAATAGCTGCAAAAAATAATAATAAAATACTTAGGAATATACCTAAGCAAAGAGGTGAAAGATTTCTACAAGGAAAACTCCAAAATACTGCTGAAAGGAATCATAGATGACACAAACAAATGAAGACACATCCCATGCTCATGGATAGCAACACTCTTTTTTGGTTTTCATTTGCTTGCTAGATCTTTCTCCATCCATTTACTTTGAGCCTTTGGGTGTCCTTGCATCTGAAATAGGTCTCTTCAAGACAGCATTCAGTTGGGTCTTGCTTCTTTATCCAACTTCCACTCTGTGTCTTTTAAGTGGTATATTTAGCCAATATACATTCAAGGTTAATCTTGATGTGTGAAGATTTGATCATGTGATGGTGCTGTTAGCTGGTTGTTATATAGACTTGATTATATAGTTGCTTTATAGTGTCGGTGAGCTATGTACTAGGCCACTGGAACTGGCAGGTATTAATCTTCTGTTTGTATGTTTAGCAATTCTTTAAGGATCTCTTGTAAAGCAGGTCTGGTGGCAACACATTTCCTTAGTATTTTCTGGTATGAAAGGATTTTATTTATCCTTCACTTATAAAGCTTAAGTTGGCCAGATATGAAATTCTTGGTTGGAATTTCTTTTCTTTAATGATGCTGAATATAGGCTTCTAATATCTTCTGCCTTTTAGGGGTTTTGATCAAAACTCCACTGTTACCCTGATGGGGTTCCCTTTGTATGTGATCTGCCCCTTTTCTCTAGCTGCCTTTCAGATTTTTTCTTTCACATTGACTTTGTAGAATCTGAGGACTGTGTGTCTTGGGGATGGTTATATTGTATTGCATCTTGAAAAGGTTCCCTGAATTTCCTGAATTTGTATTCAGCCTCTCTAGAGACACTGGGAAAATTTTCATGGACAGTATCCTCAAATATGGTTTCCAAGTTGCTCGCTCTCTCTCCATGTCTTTCAGGAATACCAATGAGTTGCAGCTTTGGTCTCTTTACATAATCCCATATTTCCCGGAGGTTTTGTTGCATTAAAAATTTTTTTTCTTTATTTTTATCTGCCTGTGTTGATTCGAAGAAGCAGTCTTCTAGCTCTGAGATCTTTCCTCAGGTTGGTCTATTCTATTATTAATGCTTCCAATTGCATTACAAAATTTCTTTTTTTTTTTTTGCATTCTGAAATTCCTGTTGTGAATTTTTTGCTTCCAGACATTCAGTTTGGCTCTTTATTAAAATGGCTACATCATCTTTCAACTATTGTACTGTTTTACTATTTTACTGTTTTCCTTGGATTGGGTTTCAACCTTCTTTTATATCTTGATGAGCTTCCTTGCCATCCAGATTCTGAATTCTGTGTTTGTCATTTAATCTATTTCAATCTGGTTAAGAATCATTGCCGGGGAGATAGTGCAGTCATTTGGAGGTAAAAAGACACTCTGGCTTTGAGAGTTGCCAGAGTTCTTGCACTGGTTGTTTCTGATCTGTGTGGGCCGATGTTCCTTTAATTTTTGAAGTGGCTGTCTTTTGTATGGGGCATTTTGCTTTTATATTCTTTGATGCCCTTGAGGGTTTGACTGTGGAATAAGTTGGCTTTAGTTTATTTTCTTTGTTTCTGGATACTTTCAGGCAGCCAAGGCTCAGCCCAGCACTCCTAAGCAACATGCTCTAACCCTGAGAAGACTCTGTCTTCGTCCTCCAGCCCCTCAAGGTGAAGCTGGTTCTGGTGCTGTGCTAGAGGGGTTGAGGTATTCCCAGGCTATTGGCAACTACATTCTAATGGGGGCTGCTGGTAATAGTGCTCCAGTGAGGTGGTGGGGGGCCCTTGTGCACATGCACACCAGCAGGGTGGCAGGGAGTCCATGTGTGCATGTGCACCAGCAAGGTGATGGGGGGAGGCTACAGACAAGTGCACACTGGCCGGGAAAGGCTGTTGGTGAGTATGCACTGGCAGGGGTCCATCTGCAAAAATATTGTAGTACTCAGGCAAGATCTGCCAGTGAAAGAGCTATGGCAGTGGCTGCTGGCAAGCTAAGGCTGTGCTGCAAGCAGGTGTAATTAGGCATTAACCCTGGGAGAGGCTGGCAGATAGGGGGTGCTCAGATCAGACTGGCCCCCTCCCATGAGCAAGACACCCCTGTTCTATCTAGTTCCGGCAGCCAATATAAGCTAGAGCCTTGGGACATAGGCACCCATGCGTGTGCTCAAACCCTCTGGGCTCAATGCAGGCTGGAGTTCTGTCTCTGCCAACTCCCCAGCCAGTTCTTGCCAGATCAGATGTTCTTGGGAGCTGTGGAATCTCCTGCAGCTAGGATCCTGGAGATCAATGATGAGAGTAAGCCACTCCACTTTGGTTTCATTTATTGCTTCTCTAGGAGCCACTTAGGGCCAGGAACAAGTCTTCATGCTCGGCAACCACATGCAGTGTTGGTAGCTTCCTCCCCTTTCAGCTTTGGGTCTGTATCCTCCCTCTGTCCACTCTCAATGCCTTCTTTCCAAAGATCTGTTTGGAGTGCACCAATCTATTTCATGGCCCAGTCTCTCTCAGTGGAAAAAGCTCTTCTTAGCTCCATCTAGTCAGCCATCTTGGCTCTCCATCTTACAATTATTTTCTTTCAGCACATTGAACATATTATTTCCTTGTTTTCTATTGGCTTTCAAAGTTTCTACTACAAAGTCAGCCATCTAATTATTGTTCCTTTTAAGTAGGCTGATTATTTTTTCTGGCTATTAAATCATTAAGACAACAAATAGCACCATAGTTTATTGCAGATTTAGAGTTATTCCTATAATTATATCACAATCATTCACTTGAATGGTGGTCTACTTTATTATTATTAATAATAACACTAGTAGCAAACATTTACCATATGCCTGACAGTCTGGCAAAAAAACACCCTATCTTATTCAGTTCTCACAGCAATCCTTTGAAGCAGGCCCTCTTACTCTATTATCAAATGAGGAAGGACCATGAGGCTTAGGAGGGTAAGATACCTTCCCAGATCACACAACTAGTAAGAAAGAGGGTAGGAGAGTAAAGAGTGGAGTGACGGACAGTAAAGAGTGGAGTGACAGGGAGTAACACAACTGTCATCAGCCCATGAGGGCAGAGTATGTGTTATGTAAATAAAAATTATCTAACATCTGAGGGGAAGAAGAGGCTGCATTTTGTATGTGTCAACTTGGCTAAGCTGGAGGTATCTGCAGGTACATTCAAGCTTGCCTTGCTATTTCTTACTCAGTGTCCCACTCTCTTTTTGCCAGGCTGCAGGTCCTGGTGATAAACAGTGAACCCTGATCCCACACTCCCACCCCTGTAGACACAGAGGCAACAGCCTTGAAGAGACTTTTCCCAACTCACCTTCCCTTTCTTTGTCTTACCTCCAAAGTGGGGCAAGCCTGGCTTTCCAGGTTATCTGCAAGCTTCTAACCTCCCATCCAGGCTCAAGCTTGCTGGTGACTTCTCAAATCCTCCACATCTCATTTCTCGACCTTATTTCTCTATACTTCTCACAATTGTGTAAGGTCTAACTCTTCTCATAAATTTCTTCTGTAATACTTGTAATAATTCCATTTCTCTGATTGGAACCTGACTGAACTCAGAAAGGATGTAGCTTTTAAAAATACTGCTCAAGAGTGTTTCAAAAACTTACTTGTGAGTGCTAGTTGAAATGCAGATTCTGGGGCTCTTGCCTTGAATATTCTGGTTGCTAAGCAGGATCCCATTTTTATTTTCAGGGGCTCTAGGCACTAGTATATTCAACAGACTCTTTTCTCTGTAAAAATATTAAATATTATATTTTATGACTGTATTGATATAAAGACAAATATAATTGAGGATGGATTATATTTGTTCTTCAGATTTCAAAAGAAATTAGTGCACTTTTTTAGATCCCTAAAACTACCATGAACCCTAGGTACCATACCTACTGTGGCTAATGAAGAACTTGGCCCTGTTACTAGGTTTGGATTGGGGTTTAGGAATATGCATCTAGCAACCTCCCTTGGCAATTGTTCTCATTAGGCAAGTGTGAGCAGCACTGCTATAGGACACAGGTGTTTCAGGACCTCAGGAAGTCTCTGTGATCACATTCTAAAAGAGAAACAATGAAAAACAACCTTTACATTTGTGAGAAGCACAACTGCAGGGAAACATTTTTTAAAAGGTGTAATAACAACAACATATAATGTCAACAAAAACAAAACCTAGCAGCCAAAAATATTTCACCTCAACTTTGCTCATTACTCATTTGGTTTTTCAGGTTTTGTTTTTTCCCATGCATGAGTCTTACTGTGGAATCACAATAGCATTCATGCAAAGGAAATAGTTTCATGCCAATGAATATGTCTTGTGAGCCCCTGAGAATTAAGGCCCAAAGGCACAGGGAACTTACAATAAACTAGGTCCATTCATAAAGCAGAATCGTTCAGTCTGTTGTGCTTATAAAGCCCCAGCATATAATTGATTGGCTCTTATTTGTTTCCTGTCTCTGAATTAAATTTTAATCTCCTTTCCAGAGGGAAATAAATTGCATAATATATGTCAGGACTTAGGACAGTGTTTTAATCAATGTGTACTCCTCAAAAAAAAAATAAAGATAACAATCAAGGCTGCAAGTAAATTTTATTTTGTCCTTAAAAATAAATACAAAATGTTGAGCAAAAGCAAGTATCCAGAATTGGATTGCATGTTGCTATTTTTGGGGTCGGGGTGAGGGGTAGATAAAACTACATTCCCTTAAGCAACTAATGTGTGTATATCTCTTATACACATATTAGTTTCTTATAATATATCAAGAAACAAGATAATCAAGAAACAAGATCATTTCTTGATTATATTCTCTTCGTATTTTATTCCAAATAACACCCCATATGTTACCACAAAAGTACAGGTCCCTCAACAATGACTGATTGTGCACAATGAAAGAAGAAAAATTTGAGATACGCTGTTAAAATATATTTTTAGTTATTCAAGGGGATTGGGAAATGTAATAAACCTATTTATGATGAGGCAAATTTTGCAGACCTTGGTTGAAATAAACTTTTCAAATATCTCAAAGTTTTAGTCTGATAAAAATCTTTAAGCTCTACAGAAGTGGTAAAAGACAGTGCAGAGATTGATTGCTTTGTTTTTAATTCTTCTGCTGAGATTTCAGTTCTTCTGTTTCTTCTCACTGCATGCTCCTAGGGCATGAGTCCAGGACTGGAAAAGAACACAGGGTTACTACTTTCTCCCCAGGCTCATTCTCAGTTAGAATGTACATTTAAAAAATAATTCTGTCATTGCCTTTCCTAGGGAAAACAGGAACTAAGCAAGAAAGCTTTAAAGGAGTAAGCACAACATGAAAGTATCTGTACTAACATCAATCTGAGGCATGTGGCTGTCCCACTATCTCAATATATAGAGAGAATACTAACAGGCTGCAAATGGTACAGGATAATACTTTCAAAGATATTCCAGTTGCTGCAACTTTGCTAATTTGTGAATTCTCAGAAAAAATATTTCAAAGCATACTATAAATAAGATTTTCTACATGCGATTCTCAAGGTCCAATATGTCCATTCATTTGCTTCTAGTGACAAAGGTCCTGCATATTGTGTGGTCTCTTCTTATGATCCCTACACCTATATTATTCCTCCAACATTCTCAGATCCGATGTATTTCTCCGCCAGAACATGCTTAAACTTGTTTTTTGCCTACTGGGCACTGGAAGCTAAAAGTGCTGCTTCACTTTTGTTTATCCAGCCACCACCTTGGTGAATGCTAATATATCACTTTTGCACTATATTGGATAATGGAGCTGAGCCAAATCCCAAAGTTCTCTTGGAAACATACAGGTAATCTCATGCTAAATGAAGAGGACTTCTCATATATGTTGATATTTTCATAGCACCCTTAAACTTCAAGGGGATTGATCAGGGAACAGTGAGAAGTAGGAATTTTAACATTAACACCTGACCTTCAGTCACTACTATTTCCTTCTTCTTCATATACCACACAAGGGACAGAAGGATTTCTCCCTTTCTCATTGGCAGAGATTTCATTTATGACAAATTCTTAATTGTGTTCATCTCATTTTATAGTAACTTTGATAGTAAATTTTGTCAGGACTGTGTCTGATACAAATAAGTATTAAAAATTATAAAATGTAAATCTGTAATGACTTAATATTCCCAAAATATTATTAACGAGAACTGTATATTTGTATTATCTGGGTCTATCTGTCTATATACCATTTGTACATCTTTTTTTTTCCATTCATCTATTTATTTATAAATCTGATCTACCTAAATGTACACATATGAAGTAACAAAACTTGAAAGGATATAATTTAACATATCTGAAAATTAATAAACTACCATAAATTCCATATGGAAATAAACAATAATGCAAATATTTTTATAATTATCCAGTATGGTCATTCAAAAATATTTATTAGTCACCTACTTTGATGGTTAATTTCATGTGTCAAATAGGTTAGGCCATGGAACCCAGGTATTTGGTCAAATAATAGTACAGCTATTGCTGTGAAAGTATTTTTTAGATGAGATTTATCTTAATGCATTCTGTGCTGCTATAAAAAAATGCATGAGGCTGAGTAATTTACAATGAACAAAAATTTATTTCCCACAGTTCTGGAGGAGGGAAGTACAGGATCAAAAAGTAAGCATCTGACAAGGGGCTTCATGCTACCTCATCTCATGGATGAAGGCAGAAAGGCAAAAGAGTGAAAGAGAGATGGAAAACAGAATGAAACTCATCCTTTTATAGGGAACCCACTTGCACAATAACGAACCCACTCCTGTCATAATGGCATTAATCCATTAATGAGGGCAGAGCCCTCATAGCCTAATCACCTCTCATTAGGCCACACATCCTAACACTGTTGCGCTGGAGATTAAGATTCCAACAAATGCTTTTGAGGGACACATCCAAACCATAGGAGATTCATATTTAAATCAGTACACTTTGAATGAAGCCAATTACCTTCCATAATGCAGGTGGGCCACATCTAATCAGTTGAAAGCTTTGCAAGAAAAAAGACAAATGTTCCCCAAGAAAGAGCAAATTCTGCCTGCAGATGGCCTTTAGACTCAAGCTGCAATATAAACTCATCCATGGATCTTCCTTGAAATAAATCTCTCTCTCTCACTCTCTCTCTTACTCTCTCTCTCTCTCTCTCTATATATATATATACACACACACACACACGCAGACACACACACATACATATACATATATATGTATATGCTTGTATACATATACACGTCATATATTAACTCATATATAATCCATATATGCATTAATAAATATATCATATATATGTGGATTTTACATATGTGTATATATACATGTATGTATCATATATAATCCATATATATCCCAATATTCATACATATATATAATCATAAATAATCCATAAATGGATTAATGCCATATGTATATATGTGTGTGTGTATGTATACACACACATATGTAATCACATACTGTATACCCCTCCACACACACACACCCTATTGGTTCTGTTTCTCTGGAGAACCCTGAGTAATACATATGCCATTTGTCTGGAATCCTGTTAGTATGTGGGCTGCACAGATGAACAAGACATTGTTCTTGTCTTCATGAAGATAATTGTTTGCCTCAGAAGGTTAACTTCAGATAGGTTCTATTCAATAAACAGCTTTGGATATGATTTGTCTCAGTGTCCCCACCCAAATCTCATCTCAAATTGTAATCCCCACATGTTGAGAAAGGGACCTGGTGGTAGGTGACTGGATCATGGGGACGGTTCCCCCATGCTGTTCTCATGATAGTGAGTGAGTTATCTTGAGATCTGATGGTTTTAAAAATGGAAGTTTCCCCTGTGCTCTCTCTCTCTCCTGCTGCCATGTAAGACCTGCCTTGCTTCTCTGTCACCTTCTGCCATGATTCTAAGTTTCCTGACGCCTCCCCAGCCATGCAGAACTGTGAGTCAACTAACCCACTTTCCTTTATAAGTTACCCAGTCTCAGGTAGTATATTTATAGCAGTGTGAAAATGGACTGATACACCTTTAATAATTTGCAAATACTTTACAACTCAAGGTAGGTTTCTGTATGATCAAATCTTATCATAGGGTTGCTATGCCATTTTAGAATGGGGTGATTAGAAATAATCAAAGGTGACCAGGCATGGTAGTTCACGCCTGTAATCCTAACATTTTGGAAGGCTGGAACAGGTGGCTTGCTTGACCTCAGGAGTTCGAGAACAGCCTGGGCAACATGGTGGAAACCCATCTCTACAACAAAGACAAATAATTAGCTGGATATGGTGGCATGCACTTATAGTCCCAATAACCCAGGAGGCTGAAGTGGGAGGATCATCAGAGCCCAGGAGGTTGAGGCTACATTGAGCTGTAATAGCACCACTGCACTCCAGCCTAGACAACAGACTGAAATGCCATCTCAAAAATAGTAATAATAAAATAAAAAAAGAAATAATAAAAGGTAATCACTATGTCTTTCTCTGTTACTACAAATGTCAACATAGAAGAGCCTGAAGTCAGATAAAGTGATACATACCTCCAGCTTTGTTCTTTTGCTTAAGATTGCTTTGACTATTTGGGCTGTTTTTGGTCCCATATAAATTGTAAAAGATTTTTTTTAATTTTGTGAAAAATGTCATTGGTAGTATGATAAGAATTTTATTGAATCTGTAGATCACTTTGGCCTCTATGGTCATTTTAACTATGTTGACTCTTGTAATGCATTACCATGGGATGTTTTCCCATTTATTTGTATCATCTATCTATGATTTCTTTAATTACCATTTTATAGTTCTCCTTGTAAAGCTCTTTTATCCCCTTGGATAAATGCATTTCTAGGTATTTGATTTTGCAGGGGCTTGTTGTAATTGAAACTGAGTTCTTGATTTGGCTCTCAGCTTGAACGTTATTGGTGTACAGAAATGCTAGTGATTTTTGTACATTGATTTTGTATCCTGAAACTTTACTGAAGTCATTTATCAAGTCTAGGAGTCTTTTGAAGGAACCTTTAGGGTTCTCTAGATTTAAGATCATTTTGTTAGCAAACAGAGATAATTTGACTTCCACTTTTCCAATTTGCATGCTTTTTATTTCCTTCTCTTGCCTTACTGCTCTGGATAAGAGTTCCAGTACTATGTTCAATAAGAGTGGTGAGAGTGGACATCCTTGTCTTGTTCCAGTTCTTAGGGGGAATACTTTCAACTCTTCTCCATCCAATATGATGTTGACTGTTGGTTTGTCATATATGGCTTTTATTATTTTGAGGTGTGTTCTTTTATACCTAGATTGTGGAGCATTTTTATCCTAAAGGGATGTTAGATTTTACAGAATGCTTTTTCTGCATTTATTGAAATGACCTACGGTTTTTATTTTTAATTTTGTTTATATGGTGACTCACATTTATTGATTTGCATATGTTGAAATATCCTTATATCCTTGGGATAACAATCCCTTGATCATGATGTATTATCTTTTTCTTATATGTTGGATTCAGTTTGCTAGTATTTTGTTAAAAATTTTTGCATCTATGTTCATCTGGGATATTAGCCTATAGTTTTCTTTTTTTATTGTTGTGTCCTTGTCTGATTTTGATATCAGGATGATATTGCTTTCATAGAATGAGTTAGGGAGAAATCCCTCCTCTTTGATTTTTTGAAATAGTTTTAGTAAGATTGGTGCCAGCTCTTTTTTGTGTGTTTGGTAAAATTTGACTATGAATCTGTCTGGTTGTGGGCATTTTTTGTTATTGTTGTTGGGAGATTTCTTATTACTGGCTCTATAAGGCTATGATAAGCAAAATGGCATGGTACTTGTATAGAAATAGACACATAGATGAATAAAACAGAATAGAGAACCCAGAAATAAAACCACATACTTACAACCAACTGATCTTTAATGAAGTAAAAAAAAATATAGAATGGAGAAAGAACATTCTATTCAATGAATGGTGCTGGGAAAATGGGATAGTCATATGCAGAATGAGCTTGACTCTTATCTCTCACCATATACAAAAATTAACTCAGATGGAGTGGAGACTTAAATGTAAGACCTGAAACTATAAAAATCCTAGAAGAAAACCTAGGAAAAATTATCTGGACATTGGCTTAGGTAAATAATCATGACTAAAATCCCCAAAGCATATGCAACAAAAAACAAAAATAGACAAATGGGACTTAATGAAACTAAAGAGCTTCGACATAGGAAAAGAAATAATCAACAGAGTATATAGGCAATCCACAGAACGGGAGAAAATATTTGCAAACTATGCATCCATATTCAGAATCTATAAATAACTCAAAAAACTCCACAAGACAAAAACACCCCATTAAAAAGTAGGAAAGGACATGAACAGACAATTCTTAAAAGAAGACATACAAGCAGCCAACAAACATATGAAAAAATACTCATCCTCACTAATTTTCAGAGAAATGCAAATTTTTTTTCAGAGAAATGCAAGTTTAAACCACAATGAGATACTATCCCACACCAGTCAGAATGGTTATTATTAAAAAGTCAAAAAAATAACAAATATTAGCAAGGATGCAGAGAAAAGGGAATGCTTATTCACTGTTTGTGGAAATGTAAAGTACAACCTCTATGGAAAGCATTCTGTAAATTTCTTAAAGAACTAAAAATATAACTACCATTCAACTCAGCAATCCTGAGTATCTATCCATAGAAAAAAAATTGTTATATCAAAAAGTCACCTGCACTAATATGTGTATCACAGCACTATTCACAATAGCAAAGTCATGTAATCAACCTAAGAGTTCATCAACAGATTATTGAACAGAGAAAATGTGGTATGCATACACTATGGAATACTACACAGTCATGAAAAGAATAAATCATGTCTTTCTCAGCTACATGGATGGAGTGGGAGGCCATTATTCCAAGTGAAATAATTCAAGATATAGACAAATATCACATGTTCTCACTTATGGGGGGAGCGAAACAGTGGGTAGACATGGACATACCAAAGAAAATAATAGACACTAGGGATGCTAAAAGTGGGGAAGGAGGGAGAGAATAAGGGTTGAAAAATTTCCTATTGGGTACAGTGTTCACTATTCAGGTGATGGGTACACTAGAAGCCCAAACCTGACCGTCCTGCAATATCTCCATGTAACATACCTGCACATGTACTCCCTGAATCTATAAACATTAAAAAATTCTGAAAGTTAGCATAAAAGACAAGAGTCTGCAGGGTAATTACAACTCAGAGTTTGAGGGTAACTTAATATGGTAAAACTACACTTCAATAGAGTCTTACAGTTCCTAAAACAATCAGCCTTATATTTTCGTATTTAACCCTATAAACAAATGACCTAGATGATAAATAAAGTGTATATTATTCTAAAAGTCGAGAAAAACAAGCTCAAGAATTTTAAATAACTTACCCAGAAGTAAAGAGTAGCATATCTGAAAAGTTTTACTGTTCCTAGTCTAGTACAATTTTTTCCGTTATGTTACTTAAATCAATATGACATATAATTTAATTTCTTAAAATGGGATATAACACATGGTTAATTGGGACATTGTAAAACTACCCAAGGTACTTTTTCTATAAATGAGAATCTATAAAAATATTTACATACATGCTTGTTCATTAAAGATTAAAATAATGGGAACCTAAAGCATATTATTGCTTTATAGTAAGGAATTAATTGAAGAATTTATTGTGTACTCATACAAGATAATTTTAAGTATACCTTAAGTGATTTATAGGTATGTATATCAATATGTAAATATTCATATGAAATCTTATATCATTCATTTGTTCAATAATTGTGTACATACCATGTGTTGAGCATGATACATTGGTAACAAAACAGACAACGACCCCAGGCCTTGTATACATTCTTATAGGAAGTGACAGATACTAAGTAATAAACATAATAAATAAGCCTATTATACGGATACTAGAGACGTGAGAGGAAAAATAGATGAAGCAGAGCCAGATAAGAAGGATCGGTGGTGCTGAGTGAGAAGAGGAGAGCAGGCTGCTCTATTAAGGGGAATCACCAGAAGGATGCTTGAGCAGACTTGAGACGAATGAAGAGTGAGTCATCCTGACACGTTAGGGAAGACCACACTGGTGGAGGGAGCAATGAGTGCAAAGCCCCAGGGCAGCTGGGTGTATGGTATATTCAAGGGACAGCAAATATGCTGGTGTCGGGAGACCAGAGTGGGGAGGGAGAGAGTAGTAAAGGAGGAGTCAGAGAAGAAGAAGGCATCCATCATACGATGTCCCTTTGGACACTGTAAGAACTTTGGCTTTTATTCTCAGCAAAATGCTGAGCTGTTTGTAGGTTTTAAACAGAGTAGGAACAGGATCCATCTTAGGTTTTAAGAAAAGTTATCATTCCAGGTGCTATATGAAGAAGATTATTTAAGGGAAAAGGGGGAAAAGTGGAGAAACCAGTTAGAAGGCCACTGCAGTCATCCAGTAAGAAGCGGGATGGGAGTAAAAGCAGTGAAGGTGACGAGTGGTCACATTCTTCATATATTTTTAGTGTAACATCAATAGGATTTCCTAATGAATTCCGTGTGGGGAGTACAAGAAGTAGAGGAGTCCAGGATGATCCAAGCTTTTAGCTTGAGAAAGTAGAATTTTGGCATTTCTGACAACTGAGATAGAGAAGTCTTTGGATGGAGCAAGATTAGGGGTGTAAGTGGGAGGTCAGGCTGCTCGGTTTGAGAAATGGTGAATTCAAAAGGGCTCTTATCCATTCAGTAGAATGTCCAGTAGATAGTTGGAGAAAAGATAATAGAGAGTGGTTCTATTTTTATTTTTTACCCACATTGGGAAATTTCTAATAATCTAAATTGACATTCTAAATTTCATCAGTAAGTTCTAAAAAAAATCTTAGATTCTAAATAACACCATAAGTCATGAAAATTTATAGCAATCAGCGTTTTATAGAAATTAAAACAATGTCCATGAATACTGAAAAGTTATTTCACTGAAATATACTAAAAAATGTTCTGTGGAGAGTTTGAAAAACACAACCTAGAAATAATGATTGATAAATTTTGGTTATATATCGTATTGAAGGTAAACAACTCATAAAATATTATTTCAAACATTGCTTTATAAATTAAGCTAGTTATTTAATATCTCTAAAATTAAGAAATAGTTTCTTTCAGACTTTATTGGTTCAAAAGGATTATGAAGAGACTTATATTCAATAATAATAAGTAGGCACATCACAAGTAACATTCTGCAAGAGATGCTAAAGAGTAGACTGCAGCAAAAAACCAGGTAACTACATTATACTGCTTTGGCAATTACAACCTCCAAACACTAAAAGGAAAGAAAAAAATATCATGAAACATTTTTAAAGACAACTTTAACACCTTTTAGCCATTCACTAGGTTCTTATATCAGACTGAAAACCAAAAGTTCACATCTACCTAAGATTGCAGGGCTAAGATTATTATTCTGAAAGCTTTTCAACCACTTTAGAAGCCTCTCTAAGGTCAACTCAAGCAAGACATTTACACCTATCAGTGCTTTAGCATCATCAACCTGTCTTTTAGCTGTATGGCAATAAACATTTAAAATTCCAAATCCTGCACTTTTGGAAGATGTTCTGGAAATGAAAGTGTGATTTAATTTTAAATGCTGTGTCCTCAAGGAACACTTCTAAACTTTAATAAATATGGGATATAGACATCATCATTCATGGCAGGACACACTGATCTTATCTACAGGCAATGAGCTGTCTCTATAGAAATGCTAGACCTCGGTGAACACACAAGAATCAAAGCTGGTCCTGGCAATGGTGCAGAGGCTAAATATATCTCAGCAAACATACAAGCTCATGGGCCTTAAATGACCTGTTAGCCACACAGACATTTATTGCAGATTCCGATTGCACAGGGTGTGGCCAGTTAATACCAGCTGCACTGGCCTCAGTAAAGGTACAGGTCATTATCCAGCACAGGCAGCCTCAGGGTACATATGCTCAGTTTGATTTTAATTTTTAACTATGCCTAGTATACCTACTGAAGGGAGAGGAGATTGCCAGCATATGCTGGTGGTAGGTCTCAGGTCCTAATAAGCTAGTGCAACAGAAGTAAGGAATCAGAAAAAGCAATGAAAAAATAAATAAAAAGGGCAAGGCTTTACAGCCCTGTAATACATTAATAGTTAGATCAATGTTTCCTGTTTCAAAAGCATTCATGAGGCCCTAAGCTCACAAATTTTAGGGCACCACCTGGTTAGCCAGCATGTGCTGCCCAAATTATTATCATGCATCCAGAGCTAAGAAGGGAATTGTGGAGAGGCTGACCTTGAATTCAAGAGCTTGTCCACAGACCTGTGTATCATCCCTACCACCTGGTCTTCTTTTGGCTCTGCATTGGCTAATGACATACAAGAAAGGAAGATTCTTTCCTTAGGAGGCAGGCTATTTTTAAGCCTCGGCATTTTCTTGAGACAATAGAAATAGTTCCTCAGACTCAGAACTGAAAAGGAAGTAGGCACGCTCTGTCACTAGATGGAGCCCACACTCAATGCAGTTTTTGGGGTGTCAAAACATATGACTCAAAAAACAACAGAATGAAGATGCTTTCAACAATGCTGGATGTGAAACAAAGGAACTTAGAATAAAGCTGGCAATTGGTGATGCCTTCACTGCAAATTCCTAGTGCCACTCTCATTGCAGAAATTCTGACAGGCTCTATGAATAAACATAGTTGGAAGTCATTTAGAATGAACAATGGAACTTCAGCCTTGAAGTTGGATTAATGTTTTGACCTTGTTCAGAGGCTTCTGGGAGAGTTGTCCTAGGGGCTAATCCCATTTGTCTATTATTGGTCCCATGTGGACAACCAGATGAGCATTGGTTGATGGGGTGGAGAGACCTCAATAAAGTGACAAATGAGCAGGAGGACTGCTGACCTTCTTCACTAAGGGAGGGAGACCAAAGTCCCTGATTGACTTTAGGTCAGGGGTTGGCAAACTGTTCCTGTAAAGGGCTGACCAGAACATACTTTTGGCTTTACAAGCCAGGTGGTCCTTGTCATAACTACTGAACTCTGCCATCGTGCAATATGAAAGCAGCCACAGACAATATGTAAACAAATGAGTGTGGATCTGCCACTGATTTACCGATTGCTGATTACACCATTAGTTCATATTTCTCAATTCGACTGAATTAAGATATTGAATCATAGGTAGTTTGTGGGCAATTGGTGTCTTTTTCTTTTTTTTTCTTTCTTTCTTTATTCTTTTGAGACAGAGTCTCGCTGTGTCACCCCCAGAGTATATTGCAGTGTTGCAATCTCAGCTCACCGCAACCTCCACCTCCTGGCTTCAAGCAATTCTCCTGCCTCAGCCTCCTACATAGCTAGGATTACAGGCATCCACCACCACACCTAGCTAATTTTTGTAATTTTAGTAGAGATGGGGCTTCACCATGTTGGCCAGGCCAGTGTCGAACTCTTGACCTCAAGTGATCCACCTGCCTCAGCCTCCAAAAGTGCTGGGGTTACAGACGTGAGACACCACACCGTCCAATTGGTGCCTTTACTTACACTTTACTTGGAACAGTTGGAGTCAGTAATGTGATCACCAAGTCCCATCTGCAGACAAATAAGAAGTCAATGAAGGAGTTTGTTTCAGTCTTCTTCAGGTAACCCATGTATCTGGGGAACGTGACTCTATTGCTGGTTCTAGGTGGATTTCATTAGGCCTTACCTGTAATTCCCTACTCCATTAACAGTGACTGGTTCAGAGAATTTGGCTTAAGCCACTGAACATTTGTAACATTTGATGGCAACTGTGACTAGTTAGGGATGGGTACAGTTACCTGAGCTGACTCAAATCTTTTAGGAAGATTGGAGTAGATGTTTTCCCCTCTTCCATGGATATAAACAAGAAAGCATGTTGCCATGTAATTAATGATGACATCTATCTTCTGACCAGGTGTGAGCAAACCTGAGGACAAAGCTGTCATGCTGAAGGCCAGGAGCTGAAAGGGAGAGTGAGACGTTCCCAGAGCTTTGACTTTTGCATGAGAGTATTGACCTTACCTCTGGATCTCTTGATTTGTGAGAGAATACATTTGTTTATTGTGTGCTATTTCTGTAGATTGTATTTAATAGTTGAAATGAGATGTATAAAAGGAGACAGAAAAGTAATTTTATTGTTGTTGATTTTTATTACACAAGCAAGAAATAATTAACATAGAAAAATATAGACAAACAAAAAGAAGGTATACCCACAATCAAGGAATAACCAAGGTTAGCATATTATAATGTCATTCTAGCTGTGTTGCTGTGTATATACATACATACATCTATATGCACTTTCCACTAACAAAGGCTTATATTTATTTTTAGTTTTTAATTTTTAAAATTCTAATTAGTTTAAATTTACAGAAAATTTGTAAAGATAGTATAGAGTATTTCCATATACTCCATTCCAAGTTAATTACATTAGCAGAGTACAGTTGTCATAATTAATGAACCCATATTGATACATTGTTATTAACTAAAGTCCATACTGTATTCATATCACCTTAGTTTTTTCCTCAGGTCCTTTTTCTGTTCCAGGATCCTATTTCAGACAGATACATCCTATGTAGCTGACATGTCTCTTTAGGCCCCTCTTGGCTGTGAGAGTGTCTGAGACTTTCCTTGTTTTGAAGATCTTGATGGTTTTAAAGAGTACTGGTTAGGTATTTTGTAGAATGTTAATATATTTGGATTTGACTTATTTTTTTTCCTCATACTTAGACTTGGGTTATGGTTTTTTGTTGTTGTTTTCTGTATGTTTTTTCAGACGAAGTCTCGCTCTGTCGCCCAGGCTGGAGTGCAGTGGCGCGATCTCGGCTCACTGCAAGCTCCGTCTCCCGGGACGGAGCTCACACCATTCTCCTGCCTCAGCCTCCCCAGTAGCTGGGACTACAGGCACCCGCCACCACGCCCAGCTAATTTTTTGTATTTTTATTTATTTATTTATTTTATTTTATTATTATTACACTTTCTTAGGGTACATGTGCACAATGTGCAGGTTAGTTACATATGTATAAATGTGCCATGCTGGTGTGCTGCACCCATTAACTCGTCATTTAGCATTAGGTATATCTCCTAATGCTATCCCTCCCCCCTCCCCCCACCCCACAACAGTCCCCAGTGTGATGTTCCCCTTCCTGTGTCCATGTGTTCTCATTGTTCAATTCCCACCTATGAGTGAGAATATGTGGTGTTTGGTTTTTTGTTCTTGCGATAGTTTACTGAGAATGATGATTTCCAATTTCATCCATGTCCCTACAAAGGACATGAACTCATCATTTTTTATGGCTGCAAAGTATTCCATGGTATATATGTGCCACATTTTCTTAATCCAGTCTATCATTGTTGGACATTTGGGTTGGTTCCAAGTCTTTGCTATTGTGAATAGTGCCACAATAAACATACGTGTGCATGTGTCTTTATAGCAGCATGATTTATAGTCCTTTGGGTATATACCCACTAATGGGATGGCTGGGTCAAATGGTATTTCTAGTTCTAGATCCCTGAGGAATCGCCACACTGACTTCCACAAGGGTTGAACTAGTTTACAGTCCCACCAACAGTGTAAAAGTGTTCCTATTTCTCCATATCCTCTCCAGCACTGTTGTTTCCTGACTTTTTAATGATTGCCATTCTAACTGGTGTGAGATGGTATCTCATTGTGGTTTTGATTTGCATTTCTCTGATGGCCAGTGATGGTGAGCATTTTTTCATGTGTTTTTTGGCTGCACAAGTGTCTTCTTTTGAGAAGTGTCTGTTCATGTCCTTCGCCCACTTTTTGATGGGGTTGTTTGTTTTTTTCTTGTACATTTGTATGAGTTCATTGTAGATTCTGGATATTAGCCCTTTGTCAGATGAGTAGGTTGCTAAAATGTTCTCCCATTTTGTAGGTTGCCTGTTCATTCTGATGGTAGTTTCTTTTGCTGTGCAGAAGCCCTTTAGTTTAATTAGATCCCATTTGTCAATTCTGGCTTTTGTTGCCATTGCTTTTGGTGTTTTAGTCATGAAGTCCTTGCCCATGCCTGTGTCCTGAATGATAATGCCTAGGTTTTCTTCTAGGGTTTTTATGGTTTTCGGTCTAACATTTAAGTCTTTAATCCATCTTGAATTAATTTTTGCATAAGGTGTAAGGAAGGGATCCAGTTTCAGCTTTCTACATAGGGCTAGCCAGTTTTCCTAGCACCATTTATTAAATAGGGAATCCTTTCCCTATTGCTTGTTTTTCTCAGGTTTGTCAAAGATCAGATAGTTGTAGATATGTGGCGTTATTTCTGAGGACTGTGTTCTGTTCCATTGATCTATATCTCTGTTTTGGTACCAGTATCATGCTGTTTTGGTTACTGTAGCCTTGTAGTATAGTTTGAAGTCAGGTAGCATGATGCCTCCAGCTTTGTTCTTTTGGCTTAGGATTGATTTGGCGATGCAGGCTCTTTTTTGGTTCCATATGAACTTTAAAGTAGTTTTTTCCAATTCTGTGAAGAAAGTCATTGGTAGCTTCATGGGGCTGGCATTGAATCTATAAATTACCTTGGGCAGTATGGCCATTTTCACGATATTGATTCTTCCTACCCATGTCTTCATGCTAAAAACTCTCAATAAATTAGGTATTGATGGGACGTATCTCAAAATAATAAGAGCTATCTATGACAAACCCACAGCCAATATCATACTGAATGGGCAAAAACTGGAAGCATTCCCTTTGAAAACTGGCACAAGACAGGGATGCCTTCTCTCACCACTCGTATTCAACACAGTGTTGGAAGTTCTGGCCAGGGCAATTAGGCAGGAGAAGGAAATAAAGGGTATTCAATTAGGAAAAGAGGAAGTCAAATTGTCCCTGTTTGCAGATGAAATGATTGTATATCTAGAAAACCCCATTGTCTCAGCCCAAAATCTCCTTAAGCTGATAAGCAACTTCAGCAAAGTCTCAGGATACAAAATTAATGTACAAAAATCACAAGCATTCTTACACACCAATAATAGACAAACAGAGAGCCAAATCATGAGTGAACTCCCATTCACAATTGCTTCAAAGAGAATAAAATACCTAGGAATCCGACTTACAAGGGACGTGAAGGACCTCCTCAAGGAGAACTACAAACCACTGCTCAATGAAATAAAAGAGGATACAAAGAAATGGAAGAACATTCCATGCTAATTTTTTGTATTTTTAGCAGAGACGGGGTTTCACCATGTTAGCCAGGATGGTCTCGATCTCCTGACCTCGTGATCCACCTGCCTCAGCCTCCTAAAGTGCTGGGATTACAGGTGTGAGCCACCGCACCCGGCCTTGGGTTATGGTTTATGGGAGGAAGACCACAGAGGTAAAGAGTCATTTTCCACACATTCTATCAAGGGTACATATTGTCAACATGACTTATCACTGTTGATGTTGACCTTGATCACCCACCACAGTAGTATCTGTCAGTAGAAAGTATACACTTCCTTCCCCTTTCCATACTATACTTTTTGAAAGGAAGTCACTGTGTTTGGTCTAGATTTGGGTTGTGAGGAGTTAAGCTTTACCTCCTGGAGGGCAGAATATCAACACAAAGTATTTGGAATTATTCTGCATGGGGGAATTTTCTACTTTCCTCATTTAGTGATGTGTAATATATTTAATCAGCACTTTCTTTCACTAAACAATTTACTGTATCTTTCCATGTCATAAATTATAACATTTGTATCATTATTTAATTGGCTGTCTAGTATTACACCATGTGTGTTTTATAATTTATTTCTAACCAGTCTGTTATTAACATTTAATTAACATTGACACCATGCCTTTTATCTTTCTATTATAAACACCCTCAATAAATATCAAGAAACTTGAGAAATTTGGGGGAAAGATTCATGCCACAAATGTAAGCTGACTTTAAAGAATGACAAAAATCATGAAGAAATGGACTATCTCAAAGGTGGAGAAACCCAGATATCTAAGTACCCATCTCTGTGGCTCAGCACTATAGGCCACTTACGAAACAAGTATTGCGGGCCTGGGATAACCTCAGATCTAAAATTCATAACCACAACTCAATGAGACAGTGATGTACTCTTTTTTTAGATTCCCACACAAAGACATGCTAGAATGTTTTGTTCACTACAGCAAGACTTAGCGCAGAAGCTCCAGATTACATTTGGAAGTTAATTGTTTGTAGTTAGTCTTCACTGTAACCCTGAAGGTGTCCCATCCTCAGATATAAAAATAAAATAAGTGTTCGTGGCCACCCTTTGTGTACAAGATTGCCAACATTCCAGGCAGAGGTACAGAGCTGTCCGTAGAGGATACGTCCCCAGACATCAAGTGAATCTCAATAAGTACATTTAAATAAGTTGAGTGTATAGCATACCTTTCCAATTCAGCTTTCTTCCGGAGCCATCCCTGGGTTCAGGTTGAAGATGGTACTTAGTTACCTCTAGTCCCACAGAGAGGGCCACAACTGGGATTGCAGCAATCATTCTGTAGACCTCAGAAGAGTGAGGCAGATTCAGTAATCTTGCCTAGATTGACTAAAGCATCAACACTTAAAGAAAACCTGCCATGTGACTTAGTTATCAAGTTTCTTGATATTTATTGCAATGTTTATAATAGGCTTCCCTAAGACTTTGATTGGTGGTTGAGTACACTTTTTTTTTTATTAAAGTTCCAGTGAGAGAGACCCAGAAGAATTCCTCAAACTCCAGTCCCAGTGGATTTTGAGGGCTCAGCGATTAAGCTTCTCTGTCGCTCCAGAGGTGTGAGGAAGAATTATGCTTATGCTCATCTAGAATCCAGAATTGGTAAAGAAGAAGATACAGGTGAAGTGTGAAGTAAAGAACAGAGTCGAGCGTCGCAGAGACTTGTGTGGGGAGAGCTCATGGAAGAGGGTGGCACTCTGTTTCCTTAGCCTCATTTTCATTCATACACAAACACTACCCAGCAAATATTTTATATCTGAAAAAACTTACAGTCACAAGTGATAGGCACAAATAACTTAGTTGGGAAGCAAATCTCAAAGATAAGGGCTTCTCAAATGACTACATCTCATTACATATCCTTATGACATAAAATATTTCTTTATAGATTCTTTTCCTCTATACTTTTTACTAAATCTATTTTCCTTATTGAAAAGTAAATATGTTAAATAAATCTATTGAATAAATTTACTCAAGTAAATTTATTTACTTGTATCACTACAGAAGGCCCAAAGGCATGCCCATAAACTAATTCAAAGGACATTCCTATTTCTTGAAAACAAAAACAAAGCCCAAAGAAATGGCATGGTATATCTGATTTGATAGGAAGGGATAAAATGTCATTTACTTTTATGGACTAATTTGTTATTGCTTGGCATTTTATATAGTATTGATCCCTTTTAAAGCCACATTGATTTCTTAAACAGTATGAGCAAGATCTAGCCCCTGTAACACAAGTCAAAATTAAATTGTATATCTGGTCCCTCGATCATCACCATGAGATTCAGAATGAAACTACAAATTAAGAGGGCAAAGAAATGTGAAGGCAATAAAAATCTACAAATGAAATATAAAATAGGTAAGGATAAAAACTACTATATTGTAATGTTATAATATAGAATCATAACCATATACCATTAATATGGTTAATAGAAAATGGGATAAGGAATAAAATGGAAGTTAGGAGTTTAAGTTTACAAATTTCCTTATTTTACATAGCAAAGAGCCAACAGATACAAATTTGAAAATTTAGTTTAAAGAAAAGTGGGGTTTTTTAAATTTCTTTCATATTTTCTTTCTATTGTTTCTCTTATGTTTAGTGGGATCTAATTTTTAGGAAATATTTTTCAGGTAAAGAAACATTTAAAACTCATGATCCTTTTGATTTTATTTTAAAAATTTTACAAATTTCATGTTATCTTTAATACATTTTAAACTTTAAGATGACATGAAGAATATGACACCATTTTATGTTTCTCTTTTATTTCTGTTTAGAGATGTGAAAAGCCTGAGATGATGTTTGTAAAATATTGGGAACACATGTTTCTTGATGGTAGCATTTGGGGACTTGGTAATTTCTTTTTTACATTTTTTGGTACTTCTATGTATTTCTTGAATGTCTAATATTAACATATCCCCCAAATATGTAGATATGCAAATTAGATATAAATAGAAATAATAGATTGAAACATGCACCATACCTTTTGTGTATACACATCCACAGATATGTAAATACATAAAATCTGGAAAACTAAAGTTAACCCTTTTACCTGAGAGGTAAGGAGTGGTGGTATTAGGGGAGGAATGATCACTTTTTGATCTGCATGTACTATTTGCATTTGTAATGTAATCATATATTGCTTTTGTAATTTTTAATGTATAATTTCTAATAGAGAATGAAAATAAATTAAATTTTAGGAAAGATACTTTTCTCCACCACATGCTTGATTTTATCATATTGGTAAAAGCTCAAAGAAAAAGATGGACTCCTTGGTAAGCTCTCCAACCCAGCTCAGTGTAGACAAAATGTATACTTTACAGTCTGTTTTACCAGATAGGAGCGTTTCCTCAGAATTGTGTGCTCTATACTCCCATAGAAATGCATGAGAGGTCATTTAGACACAAAATACCCTGTGTAGACCAAGCACTCCCAGATCTAGTTAAAGATAGAATGGAGTAGTAGTTACAAAGTAAGCATACATGCCTTACTGGGCACACATATTTTAAATAAATTTGGAAAAAAATTAGCTAATACATTCCAAAAATATTTTTTCTATGAAAAGGACATTCACAGATTGAATTAAATTATTTTGGAAAGCATATTTTCTTTATGTATCATCAATCCAAATGATAAAAAAAAATTCAGAGAGCCTGACAGGCGAAACTGGAATATAAGCCAAACTTTATTCTTTTCTTTTACTGTTTAATGTTCAATAGTTTGAATCATGAATCCTATCTAGAATGAATGAGTTTTAAAGGATATATCACTGTATTTGCAATAACAACTACTGAATTTAAAAAGGTCTACAGGATTAAAAACTTATCTGTGTTTTCAAGCAGTTAGACAATGGTGCTATTAAAATGGTTAATGTACTATACATTCATAAATTTTAATTTAAATTTGGGTTTTAAATTTAATTAGCTTTTATTTGCCTTTCAAAAGGCAAACATATCAATATATTCTTCCATTTTTCCAATAGATGTCAGTATCAAAAAAGAAAAGAGCTACTTTAACTATCTTCCAGTACAAAAGGGAGTATTATTTTCTCTTCTTTCCAGTTTCACTTACTCAGAATTGCTATAGCTAGTGTAAGCAGCAGTCTGACAAAGAAGAGTAGTTTTAACACACACAATGGTTATGATTTTGGGGGAAAAATTCATGTAATTAATGTAGATAGGGATTATGGTGTTTACAGTGGAAGAAAACAATAAACATCTGAATGTTTTCCATAATCCCTATTTCTTTTATACACTTATTTATTTTTGGTTCTTTTATTCTCTCTCTCCTATCTGTATAAGGTCTAATCCCTCTTCTTTTGTTTATATCTCTCAATGATAATTCAACAGATGATTTTATGTCCAAAAAAAGGAGGTTACATATTTCACATGGCATTTTAATCTTTAAAACACAATATAATTTTTAAATGATAATAACATTAGTAGTCCTTGTCATCCATTCTATTTTCACTGTTATATAACTTTAATTTACTTTAAATAAAGCATAGTATATAGATTAAATATAATTTATCAGGGTTTTCAAATTAATTCATCAACAAATATGCAATTCAAGGCTGAAGAAAATTGAAAATTGAGAATTCTGTTAAAAATGGGAAAGGTATTTATTATGAAATTTGTATTATACATCATCAGTATCCACTGAGTTCTACTAAATTTTAATATGTTATATACATCACCGAGCAGATTTATTACTGATGCACGGAATTTAAGAACCAAGATCACAAGGAAGCAATGATATCTTCATATACAAAGAGTAGCGATGTAATGGTGTTGGGAGCAATAGTTAACAACATTTATATCATGTCTGCCACTTTTTAAAATTGCTATCATTACACTAGTCTAAATTTACCTTTTCCTATTTTTATACTTCAAGATTTATACTTACCTAATTTATCAAAAGCAAAATGAAAAGCAAACACATACAGTCATTATTTACATTTCCTTTTATGTGATTGCGGCATCAAAAAAGTTTTTTATCCTGTTTCTTCAGGCTTTGTTCCTCTTTTTTCCTCTGCATGATGAAGACCGGAATATAGATGGACTAAGAGAGAAGCCATGGTCAAGTTTCTGACCTACAACTGACTCAGTTTTTCCCTTGAGCACGTAAATATGCCAAATTTTTAGGATTCAAACTGAATATTTAAAGAAATGTTTCTTCTTTGAAATCAGAAAGGATATTTTATACAATGTATGGGTGCAGACAAGAAGTTTTATTATTCACTTTCTCTTGTATCAAGAGAAACCACAACATGAGAATAGTTTTTCCCCCTGCTTTATTGAGGTTATTTGAGAAATAAAAATTATGTATATCTTCAAATGTACAATGTGATGATTGGATATACTTACACATTGTATAATGATTACCAAAATGAAATTAATTAACACATCCTTCACTAGACTTAATTTATGTACTAGTTGGGTCAGGGGCACTTTTGCAAATCTGTGTTAGCAAATTTCAAGTAAACAATACAGACTTATTAGCTATAGTCAACAGGTTGTACATTAGATCCCCAGAGCCTGTCTTAAAACTGAATATTTGTACCATTTGAGAGAGAAGTTTTGGTGTTACTGAAATCATAGGCTTCTGACAGAATTTGCAGGATGCTATACACAACTAAACAGAAGTATAGACAATAGTTTCTGGGACCAAGAGTCAAAAAGACATGGGTTATTATGACTTACCACTGGTTAATCCCATGACCAAGACATGTCATTTAATCTTTCACAACTAGATGTCTCATTCTTGCCTAGCAAATAAATGTCTTGTGAAGGTATTTTTTTAAAGAATTTCAGAAACATAAAAAGGTAATGCAAATCTGATGCTTTTAAGATAAGGGGAGGAAAAAACATGATTTAAAAACATTTTTGTTGGATCTAGATTAATTTTGCAGATGAGAGAATACATCTGCTCCATCCAAATTGTTAGAAATTAAAGGGCATAGCTACATTGCTTTTAATAAGATGAAGTCTTTGCATTTGAAACATACCAAAAATTTTAAAAATGAAAAAGTTAATATATTAGGTAATGAAAAGAATGAAAAAGATGTTTGTTTGCACAAACAAACTTCTCTCTGGTCTTTATTTTTCTTTAAATTAGTTGCTTTTATTTTTATGAAAGATACATTGTTTCATTTAAAAACAGTCTTTCTGCCCATTAACACTTCTGTTCTTCCTGAAGCAAATGATCTTGCTGTTTTCTGGTTTTAGTTCCAGTGGTTTATACCTCAATCTCTAATTTTTTTTAAAACACTTTTTCTTGATTCACAAAATGTAGATATTGTCTGCTGATTTCTTCTTCTGATAGGAAAGTAACAGGATCACATTTGTTACCCAGTACACCTCTCTTTTTCCTCTACTTCATAAGACTTTCTTAAACTTCTGTTTTTTAGCCATTTGCCATAAATAGCATGTCTTAACTTTTACTCGGTAGAAGATATTTGATCTTCCATCATTCTCTTCACTTTTTTAATCCCCTTCCACTCCCCTGCTTATCTTCTAAACCTCCAATTTTATAATTCTAAGGTAAATATAAAAAACTCTCCATTCAATAGACACAATTACATTGTCTACTGTTTCTATTGGAGGATTGTTAAAGGTAAAAATCAATAAAGAGTGTTTACTACATAATGATATTGCTTTCTTTTATGACTCCAATGTCCACCATATGTCTCTCAATAAAAAATGTTTGGGACACAAATTAAAATCAATTTTCATTATATATCCCAAGAAATAAATTATTCCCAATGTCTTAATTATATTATTCGTTTTATGTATTCCACTCTTCTCACCCCTCCTCAGCCTGCAGAACTCCTTCCTGGTTCAATCCCTATTAGTAGTACTTAGCATCATCCTAGGACATCCTGGTACTTCCCTTTTGGGGGAGTGGAATATACTGTTCCTGCCTTACATCTCCTCCCTTTTTATTCAATATTTGGCCAGAATATGTTTTCAAATAACTCTCTAAGAAGGGAATTTTCCAGAGAAACATTCTGAGTCATTGCATGACTAAAATATCTTGATTCCAACTACTGACTTCATTGATAGATTGGCTGATACAGAATTCTAGGTTAAACTTCCTTGTCTCTCAGGCCTTTGAAGGCATCACTGCACTGCTTTCCTACAGAGTAATCCTTTTGAGAAGTCTGAAACTCATTTACTGCATAATCTGTCTTTCTTTCTGGAAACACTTGGTTCCTTAGTTCATGGAAATCTAGTGGTGATGTGTCTGGTTGTAGACCATTTTTGTTGTTTTGTTGTCCTGTTTGTATAAATCAGTGTTTATCTGTTGTTTTGCTGCTTTTTCTCCTCTATCTGGTGTTTCTTCGTGCCTCTTTCCATCTGAGGAAAAGGCTTTATTAAAAATGGCTGTATGTACTTGGTACATAAGTGCAGCTTCTTGACTCCGACATTTAGATTTTAGGTGGACAAGAAGGACTGTTATGTAACATTTTGCAAGTAGTAAATAGCAGAAGGAAGGAGGCTTTCTTCTAGGGTACTGTTTTAGTCCATTTTCTGCTGCTATCACAGAATACTACAGTCTGGTAATTTATTTATTTACTTTTTAAGTTTATTTGGCTTATGGTTCTGGAGGCTGGGGAGGTCAAGACCATGGCATGAACATCTGGCAAAGGTCATCACATGGCAGGAAATGGCAGGCAGAGGGACAGAAGGGCACTCAAGAATGTGAAGCAGAGGAAATCAGACAGAACTTGGCCTTTTATAAGGAGCCCATTCCTGTGATAATCGCATTAATTTATTCATAAGGGCAGAGCCCTCATGACCTAATCACCTTTTAATAGTCTCATTTCTTAATGCTGTTACAATGACAAATTTCAACATCACTTTTGGTGGGGACATTTGAACCACAGTATTCCTTCCAAAACTCATGTCCTTCTCACCTATAAAACACATTCATCCATCACAATAGGGGCCATAACATCAGTTGGGAGCCATCACAATAGCCCAAAAATCTCAACTTGCTATAGCATCAACCCCAAAGTCCATAGTCCAGAGTCTCATCTGAATCAAAAATGAGTGAGACTAAAGGCACCCTTTATCCTGAGGCAAATTTCCTCCAGCTGTGAGCCTGTGAAATCAAACAAATTATCTACTTTCAAAATATAATGGTGGGACAGTCACAGAATAGACATTCTCATTCTGAAAGCGAGAGCTATGCAAGAAGAAAGGGATGACTTGTCTCAAGTAAGTAAAAAACCTAAAAGGGAAAGCAATATTAAGTCTTAGAGCTCCATTTCCTAAATTCTGGGAACACACTAGGGCTGGAGTAGAGGTCCTGAGGTCTCAGGCAGCCCTACCCCTTTAGTTTCACTGTGCTCAGCTCACAATTTCTGTCTCTTGGGTTGAAGTTGCACACTTGTAACTCTACATTTCTGGGGTCTCAGAGAAAACCCTACTCTCATGACTCCTCTAGGCATTGCCCTAGTGGAGACTCTGTGTGTCTCTGCTCCTGCAGCAGGTTTCTGCCTGAATCCCCAGGCTATATGTGACATCATTTGAAATCCAGGTGGAGGCAGCTATACCACAGAGCTTTTGCATTCTGTAAGCCTGCAGAATTATCAACCGGTAGACACTGCCATGTCTTTTACCTTCCAGAGCAGGAGATAAAGCCACACTCAAGCTCACTTCAACCATGGCTGGATTGCCACAGGGGTACTGTGCTAGAACGAGGGAATGAGAGTCCCAAGATGGCTCTGAGTGGCAAACCTATGGGGCATTCTCTGGGGGCATCCCCCAAAACCATTTTGCCCTCCTAGAGCTCTGGGTTTGTGATGGGAGGAAAGCCTCCCAGATCTTTGAAATGCCTTTGGGGTCTTTATTTTATTATCTTGATGAATAACACCTGGCCCTCTTCTAGCCACAGTAATCTCTTTAGCAAAAGGCTGCTTTGCTACACCTTTAGGGTTCTTTCTTGAATGTGCATTTTTATGTAGTCAGGCTACAAATTTTTCAAATCTTTCTACTTTGCTTCCCTTTAATTAAAAGTACAATCTTTAAGTTATTGCTTTGCTCTAGCATCTCACTGTATGCAGTTAAAAGTCACCGTATAGAAGCCTGAATACTTCGCTATTTAGATTTTTTTTTCATATTCCAGTTCATCACTCTAGAATTCTGAATTTCATAAAGTCCTAGAACATGAACACAATTCTGCCAAAGTCTTTCCTATTTTGTAATAAGAATAGTCATTACTGTAATTTTTAATACTTTGTTCATTTCTGGTGAGGTGTGCGATCTCACCAGAATGTCTTTTACTATCCATTTCTACCACCATTTTGGCCATGACCACTTAAGTGATCTCTAAGAAGATTTAGACTTTCCCTAGTCTGCTCTTCTGAGCCTTCACTATAATTGCACTTAATGCTTCATTCACAGCAATCTAGGCCTTGTCTAGTCTGCTCTTCCAAATTCTTCCAGCCTCTATTCATTACCCATTTCCAAAGCTGTTTCCACATTTGCAGGTGTTTGTGATAGCAGCAGCCCTACTTCTCAGTATTTATTTTCTGTTTTAGTTCATTTTCTGTTGCTATCGCAGAATGTCACAGACTGGGTAATTTATAAAGAAAAGTTTGTTTGGCTCACAGTTCTGGAGGCTAGGAAGCCCAAGAGCAGGGCACCAGCATCTGGCAAAGGTCATCCCATGATAGAAGGCAGTAAATGAAACGGTGAAAAGGCTCACAAGCAAGGGATGCATAGATAAAACTGGGCTGAATTTATGAATTCAGCTCCTTTTATGTAAAGCCCCACTCCTGTGATAACAAACCCACTCCCTCAATAATAGCATTAATCTATTCATGAGGGCAGATCCCTCATGACCTAATCACCTCTTAAAGGTTCCACCTGTTAATATTATTACAAAGACAATTAAATTTCAACATGAGTTTTGGAGAAGACATTCAAACCATAGTAGGTACGAATTCCTAAATTATTCAGAGTTCATTAGAGAAGAATTCTCACTTTTCCTTTCTAAGGAGGTATCATCTGGCTATTATCATTACATGCTAAGTGTAGACAGGTCTTTCACATAAAATTTCAATTGATTGTTATTTTACTGCCTACATTTTATTCCTACTTCCTATTTTTATCAACTGAGACTCTTCAGGGATAAAACTACTTCCTCCTGAGCTAGAGCCCCTTCTACTCAACATTCTTCACTGGACCCAAACGAAACTATTTTATCAGTCCTACCCATCTATGAATTGGCTTTCTAACTTCCAAAAAGTTTCTATCTTTCTAATCATTTCCCTCTTATTCTACCCCATTCTATTTTTGTTGTAGATACATACCTTTTATTCCATTGCTCTTAATGCAATAGGTTTTCAGAAAGAAGAGGAGATAAGCTTGTAGGTTCAATATATTATATATATTATCTAAAACTGAAGCCCTCCATTGTTCCTTCTTTAACTTTAATATTCACTATAGCAGAAAAATTCTCGACATTTTGGAAATATTATTTTTGATGGTAGTGTTTTGTTCTGATTTGCTTTATATAGTATGTACAGCTCCTGAGAAAGCAAACAAGAAATATTTTTACTGCATTGATTGATAGTGGATGACATAGAACTCAGGGATTTCCAAAGGTTTTTAAGGGTTGTGCAGATAAAATCTGTAATCTATTATAGATGAAACATATATTGTGCACTCACACTGATAGCAGCATTATTCACAATAGCCAAAACGTGGAAGCAACCCAAGTGTCCATCCACAGATGAAAGGAAAAACAGAATTTGGTATATACATCAGGAATATCATTCAGACTTGAAAACGAAGGGAATTCTGATACATCAATAAATCTTAAAAAATTATGCTAAGTGAAATAAGCCAGTCAAAAAAAGGAAAAATATGACATAATTCCACTTGTATGAGGTGCATAGAGTCATCAAATTTATTAGACAGAAAGTAGAATGGTGGTTTCTTAGGTTTGGGGGAAGATGGAAGTGGGGAGTTAGTGTTTAATGGGTACAGGATTTCAGTTTAGGAAAATGGGAAAGTTCTGCAGATAGACAGTGGTAATGGTTACACAACAACATAAATATATTTAATGCCACAGAACTGTGTACTTACAAATGGTTTGAATGATAAATTTTATGTTATATATTGTACCACAATAAAAAATTAGTAAAAAATTCAATAATACACTTTGTTTTTATTTACTTATTTTATTATTTGAGAAAGATGTCACTCTGTTGTCCAGGCTGGAGTGCAGTAGCACATTCTCAGCTCATTGCAACCTCTGCCTCCTGGGCTCAAGAAATCCTCCCACCTCTGCCTCCCGAGTAGCTGGAACTGCATGTGTGCACCACCACACCTGGCTAATTTTTTGTATTTTTGGTAGAGACGGGGTTTCACCATGTTTCCGAGGCTCGTCTCGAATGCCTGAGCTCAAGTGACCCACCTGTCTTGGCCTCCCAAAGTGCTGGGATTACAGGAATGAGCCACTGTGCCCAGCCTCAACAATACACTTTGTCTTAGTGGGTTCTCACATTGCTATAAATAAATACCTGAAACTGGGTAATTTATAAGGAAAACAGGTTTAATTGACTCGGTTCTGCAGGCTGTAGGAAGCATAGTGGCCTCTGGGGAGGCCTCAGGAAACTTTCAATCATGGTGGAAGATGAAGGGGCGCATCTTACATGGCCAGACAGGAGGAAGAGAGAGAGTGGAGGGAGGTGCTAAATACTTTTAAACAACCGTATCTTATGATAACTCTATCATGAGAACACCACCAACGGGGGATATCCACCCCCATGATTCAGTCACCTCCCACGGAGGCCAGGTGTCACCTTCAACATTGGGGATTACAGTTTGACATGAGATTTGGGAGGGGACACAATTCCAAACCATACTGCACTTTTGTTCAAGTATACTTTTTATTTTTTTTTATAATGATGGCATATATTAGCAATTGAGGAGGGGTCTGCCTTTATATGTCTATTCTATCCTCTTGATATATTTTTCTTGCACCATTTTGACTTTAAAGAAAATAAAATTTTCTCATTTCCAAAGCCCATAAAATTGGAAGAAGATTCAAGTAAATGGATCTTAACTAACATTCACCATGCCCCATTCTTTCTGCAGGGTGAAAGAACAATAGACAAGGTGTGTGAAGTTTGCAAGTATTCATGTTCTTATTACCTATCATAATATTCTGATACAATTTACAATAGACAAAAGGAGGGAGAGAGGGAAGGAAGGTAGTAAGGAAGGAAAAGAAGGGAGGAAAGGAAGGAAGGAAGAGAGGAAGAGAGGGAGGGAGGGAAGGAAGGAAGGAAGGAGGGAAGGAAGGAAGGAGAAACAAAAGAAGGAGGGAAGGAACTATAAGGGAGTCATGAAAGCTACAATTGAATTGTTTTATTGTGCAAGTACATTTTCTACTATATAATGGTGGCACTGATAATTAAAAATCTATTCTTTCAAAAATATATTTTTCAGAATATAAAGAAAAAATATTCGTATAAGGTTAAAATTTATGGAAGATTTTTTTATATTCACATTCTAATACAGCCTAATTAATTTTTCTTAAATGCCTCCAAAAAGACCATCATCTTATTCTTCAATGTTCCATTTCCGTTAAATATTGATTTTAACTAATTTGATTATACTGTCTTTCAGAAAAATAAATATAAACTAAAAGATATAATATATTTGAATTAGAAAATCTAAGGTACTTGTTTTACTGGCCTTTCCACTTGCCTGCCTGGTTATGACAGTAAGTACATTAGGTTTCAATTTTGTTCTAACTTTAGAACAAATACTTCTTGAAAAAACTACCTGTGAACATATTTCTGTTTCTGGTAGGTAAATGAATGCGGTCTAAAATCCCTGAATGTGCTTGACATCTCCTAAACCATGTACTTTGATACTAGGTGATCTATGGCCCTAGGATAAGTGGTTCTTTCATGAAAAACTACAGGGCTTCTGTCTCATGACTTGCAGTCAGCATCCCAAGGAGGCAGTCCTGCTCATGGAGGCCAGGTGTCAACCAGAAGGAGAGAAGGCAGATGATTTGTCTGAAACTTAATCACAGCCAGCCTTAGAACTTTTCATTTGAAGATTGGAGTCCAAAACCCTGGCTCACTAAGGCACTGAACCACAGGTGAGCGGCGAAAATCACAATCTATAATGAATATGTGCCTTGTTTTCTAACAGAATAAGGTTAATGGATTTTCAGTGCCACTGTACTTGAGACTTATTAAATTGGCCTGGAATCAAAATTAATTAAGCAGTTTCCAAAAGTTCGAGGTATGCTTTCTTCTCATCCAGTCTTCTAAGTATAGCTCTGCCTCATATGATTTTCAAAACTCTGTATACAGAATTTTAATTATCTTCTTACAAAAGCTATTTTGTGGGCAAGATGTCTAGTTACAAGTGCTGTAGACTAAAACAAATTGACCCACAAAGCTCATCTGTGAGCATTTGATAGGTAGATAAATATTCTTGTCACTCTCAATACCTTGGCCATTGCAGTCGGAGACTCTCCCCCTTATTGGAAAAGTCAACTCTAAGGCTGGTTATTGCTTCAGTAATATTCTGTTGGTAATAAGCCACTTTGTAAAGCTTTGTTCATGAGTTCCAGAGAGCATTTGGCTTCCAACAATACGAAGGACCACTGCAAGCATTTTTGGTCAGTTTTGATTGAATGCAGATTGCAGGATTGTTTTGCTAGACCACATTACTCTTTCAAATGTTTCTTCAGTAGTTGCATATTACTTTCCAATGATAATCATTTGCATTTCCAGAGCCCTTTGGCTCCTGATGTTTTACAGTGAATTTCCTCAGAATCCATCTCTGTCTTCACTGTGCTTCCCTGTGGGTTAAGAGCAGGCCTGTAGCTCCCAGTCTTTCGCAAGGCCACGTGAACAAATGGCTGCAAAGAATGAGTAGGAAGAAACCCATGAAAACCACCCAACTTAGGCTCTATAGAGGGTGATGTGCAAATAGAATGTTTCTCATAGTTGCAGAAGGAAAGGATTCTAAGAGCATGCTATGAATTCTATTTCATGACATTTAAAAATTGTTTTTAATATAAATTTTATAACTCTTAGACTTATATAACCCAAAAGGTAAACTAAAGGTTAGGCAATTCAGTTGGATGTTTGGGCCTAACCAGATCCCAGTTTTCTTTCATTGTCTGCCGCCACCACCCCCGCATGCTTCCTTCTCATTCCACTTGTGGTGGTCCCAGCGCACTCTGCAGATGTTTCTCCCACACAATGGAAACATTCCCTAATGTGTCCGTAGACTTCTAGGCTTGGCTCATATGGGAAAAGGAAAAATTGGAGAGAAAGAATACGTTTCTGGATTGGTGTTATTTCCTTTCATGCCTTTCAAAAGTGCTGAAATAGAGAAGAAATTTAATTTAGACCTATTCACCTTTCCCACGCTGCTAGCCATGTTTATAAAGTAATTTTCTTTTTAATTTAAAAATGTAAATAAATAAATAAGTGAACCTTATCATTCAGTCTTTCAGACGTCTCAAGATAGCTATCTGATGTTAGAAAATTTTATAGAATTGTATCTATGTTTCTTGCTTTTAAAATAAGAGTTGCTATCAATCCATCAGTTACTTGGAAAATTAGAGTATCTATGGTTTATTCTACATAAAGCTTAAATACTGCATCCTGTAATTTTCAAATAACTTTCATTAAGAGATATTCTTCCCTGTTTGCACATTGCATATGGGACACCAGTATGCTGAAAAAACAGGACTCATAGATAAAAAAGGAAAATAACGATTTGCATTTCCTCCATTGCCTCTCCAGCCTCTCTGTAGAGCTATTTTTTGTCCTTGGATGACATCTTGGGCAGCATCTGTATTTCACACGTCCTTTGATAAAAATCCTTTCATCACGTTAGTCATAAAAAATATTCTCCATTCAGAAATTAGCATGCCAGTGTCCATATTTGAAAAGCAAACTTCATTAGAGTTTTTCCCTCTCCAGTACCACCCCTTCCTCAATTTGCCCTGCTGCCAGTGGGAAGTGTGCAATTAATATGTGTATGTGTGTGAGAGAGTGTGTGTGGGTCTGTGTTGTGTATTGGGAGTTTGGTCTTGGTTTTTCTTTACTCTGTTACATCTTCTATCTCTCCTGAAGCCCAGAGCTCATTCACCATGCAAGTAGAGGGGAGGAGAAGAGTCAAGAAAAGGCTTTCCTTGCTACCATTGATTTTCAGACTGTTTTCCTCTTGTCTTGTTGGTGTTTAAAGCTACTCCCCATTAGGATCTCTAGGGTAAATTCTTGACAAGGATTAACTCCCCCCCACCACCCATGCATCTGGCTCCAACCTCACACCAGCATCTAGCTTTAAATCTTAACAGTGCTCAACCGATATTATGTCTTTCCAGACACCTTATGTCTGTTCTCACACTCACTATTCTCCTTTTAGTTCATGGGAAGCTTGCAAATGAGACCCACTGCCATGAATGAGGCTACTTCCCAAATGCAGACACTGGCCACTTGGGTAGGCTGGTATGGGTCAAACAGAGGTTCACGAAGAAGGACGCAAACTTCAATGGATGAATACTATGGACTTTATTGACCTTTCTGAAGCCCCAGTTGCCAGGAGGTCCAGGTTTGAATTTGGCAGTCCTATCACTAGTTGTATGATTTTGAGTAAACTGCTTAAGTCTCACTCAGTTTTCTTAGCCAAGAAAAGAGTATATTACTATTTAACTCATAAGGTTATTGTGAGGATCACATGAGTTAGTGAATGTAAAATACTAAGAAGAATACCTGGCACATGGTAAGTACTATGTAAGATTTCATGTCCATTATTATATTTATAATAGTATAGTAATATGTCTATTACCATACTTGTACTAAACATAAGTGTACTTCCAGTAAGGACATGAGTCTGTAGTTAAAGAGAGATTTGTGAGCCAGATATATACTTTTGGTGTCTTCAACCTGCAGATGTGATTAGTATTATGAGATTGGATGATAACAGCTAAGGAGTGAGTGTAGACAATTAAGAATTTTCAAGCACTGGGCTCTACATCCTGAGCACTGAAAGGATTAGAGCATGTGGAAATGAGAAAATTGCATCCCAAAAGGCTCATGAGTTCATAGAAAGAGCAGATAAATATAATGTCTGAACTGAGGTAACAGAGTCTTTCAAAGACAGTGTGGTTACTAAGTGTCAGATGCTACTAAGAAGACAAAAAAAGTAATGGCCATGAACTGATCATTGGAGTTAACATCAGCATTGTTCTGATTTTGATAAGAGCATTTTTAAAGAATAGTGGAACAGTGAGGGTGAAAGCAAAACCAGTGTGTCCAAGAGAGAATCAGAGGAGATAAATTAGAAACAATAATTATAGACAACTTTTTGAACGAAATTTGAGGTAAAATGATGATGATAAACATAGCTAGCTGGAAGCAGAAGTGAGATGAAGAAACAGTCTTTTAAAAAGTTGGGGAAAATAGCATTTTAAAAATATTTTGATGGGTCCTAGAAAGAGCATTTATGTGGTATTGAATTCCTGAGAATTATGAGAAGAGGGGCATTGGAGAAAATGAGAGTGGGCCACCATCAAAAGGCTTTAAGAAAAACCCAAGACCATTAGGGGAGAAATCCAGGGAGGAGTAAGAACTGCCATGAGGAAAATGGCCTCATTATTAACGAAATTTACAAATAGGGCCTTGCAAGACTTCCTAAAAGAGAGAAGATGCTAACTGATTTTAAGTCTTTTTTTCTTTTCCAGTGAATTAGGAAAATAAACTCATTTTATAAACATTTTACAGCCTCTTTTCCATTAAAGAGCTGGAAAGAAACTCAACTTTGTGCTATCATAGCTGATATTCCATTTGGAGCAACGAATGGTAGTGAGATAGAACTGGCATCTTTTAACTGAATGCAAGGTCCTCCAGCTTTGGAGCCAGCACATTAATAGCTAATGCTTTACTTTTTGTTTTTTTGAAGTTAAGTAAGCCAATAAAATGTTAAGGAACAGCATCTTCTTTCCTATCAGCAAGATTCACAGCGCATCCCACCTTCCATACCACTCCAGGATCTCATCAAGACACAAAGTTGTATATTGAATTTCAGTTATGAAAATATCTAAAGAAAGTCAAGTTTTAGATTTGATCTTGTCTTCTCATATCTTCGAGCGCAGAGATGTAACAATAGAAAAAGCTATTTCTTGTTGAATTTTTAAGCTGATAGTTTACAGTTTTCAGAAATGTAAAACTATCAGCTCAAAAATTCAACAAGAATTTTTTATACTAGTTGCTTAAATCTATGTTGTTTACCATTTATATTTCATAATAAAGTTAAAACCTAAATTATTCTTAAGTCTCAGAGTAAGCAGTTTCCTTTTGTGTTTTGGGACCTTCCCTGCTGCTCCAAGGAGCTACCCATATCCATATGTATCAAATGGCCTGAATTTCCTGAGGTGTTTGTGTAGTCCAGGCACTCAAGATTTTTAAGTGCTATATATGCAGCAAACAGCTGTTTGCTTTTTAATATCAGAAGAAATGCATATTAAGGAACTACCTGAGATTCTTTACTCTTCCAAAAGAATAAAAGGAGGCCAAAGAAGCATTTGTCAACTAGTAAGTCAAAATGTGGTGGCCTTTATAAGCACACAGAGAGTAAAGTAGATCATACTTCGTATAAAACTTTGATTTCTCTATAGTGGAAAGAATAAGGGAGGTAGAAGAAATGGAAGTAACAGAATAAAATACACAGCAGAGAAAGGACAATAGGCATTAGAAAGGGTAGGACATCTGCAAAATAAGAATTAGAATTTGTAAAATTTTTCTAAGATTCTTTTTTATTTTTTGCATTAGAATTGTCTGGTTCCCTTCTTTCTAAGGTTGTCCCCATTGACTTGATTCTAATGAACATACTATGAAATGAAACCTTATTAATTCATTACCAATGAAATACAAATTATTGAGTAGTCCAAATCTGATCAAAACAAAGAGTTTTATTACTTTAAAATATAGAAGTAATTTGGATTAACTGATACAGGAAAGTCAGGGTTGCAAGGGACACAGACATGATCTGGACCATTGCTCCCATTTTTTTTTTTTCACTGAAGAACCAAAGGAAAGAATAACCAGACTGGGTTTTGAGGCTTGTTTTCTAAAGACCTCTTATTCACTTTCCATGTCTGTTCAGGGTCACACATCTAGTAAGTGGCTAAATTGGCATGAGAGTCTAAATACAATTCCTACCTTAGGTTTCTGCAACCAAGCAAAATTCATCTTCAAGAAACTCAATTAATGGATTACTTACTATATGTGTGCTAACAATTAAGGCATTTCTTTGGGAACAAAGTTATTTTAAAGAGCTTAAAGGTGACCCCAGGAATTTTCTTGGAAATATTACATAAAATTTCTATTTTAAATAAATAGAAAAAGGACAGTTTCTTTAGAGAGTGGGAAAGAAAATTTTAGATCATTCAAGGATCAGCAATCACAAGCATGAAAAGAAGTAGAAACGCTACCAAGTAACACAATATCTTGCTAAATGTGGGAGAATATATGAACCCTCTTTTCCTCTAGAACAGGGATTCTTATATTTTAGGTTGCACATAATCCCCCTGGGAACCTAGGTATTTGTGCACATACCAGAACATATCTCTGAGGTCTGGATTACTTCAGTCTAAGATGGGCCTTGGAAGTAACAGGTGTTTTGATGCAGATAAACTGCATCCCACAAATTTGGAATCAATGACCCAGTCAGATGACATAGTTGAGACTAAACACCAAACTACTCAACACGAACTTTTGTCAGATATTTTTTATGTATCATAATTGAATCTCTTATAACTAAGGGCAACGAAGTAAGTCTTCATCAAATTGAATGGATTCTTGAAACTGTTCAGTGATGAAAATCATTGTTCTTCAAGGGTCTCAATAAATTAACTTAAATTTTTAAAATCACTTTACTATTAAAAGTTTTTTAAGGCACTAAGTCATTCATTCTTTTATTTGCCAAGTTAGTATGTTTTAGAATGTAAGATATTGAAAGTGCTTAACTCCACTTCTGACTCTTCAGCCTAGACACATCAAGTAGTGTTAAATAATGTAAAAGAATTTTCCTCTCTCTAGCATATTTATGAATGGCTTACATAGGTTTTATTGGTAGAGTGATTGTCTAAATCATTGATCAAATAAAATCTTTCTCTCACTCTCACTCTCCCTCTATCTCTCTCTCTCTCTCTCTCTCACACATACACACACACACACACACACAGAACTATTCATCAAAAATCTGTTTTAATACGTTGGCAAATTTATACAATAGTATATTCAAAACTGTTTCCAAAATAAATGTTTTTCAAAACAAGAAATAACAAAACCTTGTTAACATGGAGAAGAGGCAGAAGTGTGGGATTCACCGCCAAAGGCCCCACCTTCAAGCCTGGAAACCATGACCCTAAATGAGAAGTTACCCTGTTTTCCTGCCCAAAATGTTGCTTTATCCAAAACCACCCTGGCCCACCATGCCCCCCCCCCATCCTGTACCCATAAAAACCTCAAACCCCAGGCCCCACAAGCAGAAGAGTGGAAGAGTGACAGAGCAGCATGGCAGAGAAGGAGAGAAGAGAAGGAGCATCTGAGAGGAGTTTGGCTGGGGATGGTTGGAGAGATCAGCCATGGGACAGCCAAACTCCAGGGGAAGATCATCTTCCCACTCTATCTCCTTTCTAGCTCCCCCATCCATCCCACTGAGAGCCACCTCCATCGCTCAGTAAAATCCTTGCATTCACCATCCTTCAAGTCTGTGTGACCTGATTCTTCCCGGACACTGGACAAAGGTCCAGGTACCAAGAGCGCAGGGTGTAAAAAGCTGTCACCCTGACTCTCCACTGAGCTGATTAACACTTAGCCATCCCTAGACAGCAACTGCTAATAGAGCATTAATTGTAACACACCCCTAGACGCTACTGTGGTGCCAGCGCCCAAAAGCACCCGCCCTGGCTCCTGCACCTGTCCATTTGAGAGTTCCCCCTCCCGTAAGGAGTTTGAGCACCAGGAGCCAAGCTAACTAGCCACATCCCTGTCATAAGTCCCACAAGGGGGTCAGGGAACTTTCCTGTTTCAATGTCATCAAAGCAAATTTTTAAAAAACCTTCACACTAATCATCTAGGTTATAGAATATTAAAAATGACATAAACAGAATAATTATTCTTAATATATACTCTAATCAGTTTTCTTTGTCACTTCTATCTTTAATAGCATGTCAGTGGCATTTTTTGAAGACATTGTTTCTAATATGGTGTTATTATTTTGAATTTTTAAAATAAAATTATCTGTATTCTTATTCAAAGTTTCATCTTATGGTTAATACATTCAAAAGTGTTGACACTTGAAATTGACTTTTCTCTGTATAACATTTATATTCTGAAAATACTCTCCATACAGGTACTGAAGTATCTAACAAGCTATAAAATACAGCAAATGTATGATATTTTCTGTTCTAATTTTTCTCTTATTAAGTGATATAAATAATTAACTCCAACATATGTCATAGCTCTTGTATTTTTGCCTACATTCAGAATAACATTTCAAAAATATTTTATAAAACAAAATTTATCAAGTAATTTGTCTTATTTATTACTTGTTAATTGTTTTACCAAATTTACAAGCTGTGAAATTATGGCTTTTTAAATTCTGTTCCTTTTTGATACGTAATATAAGTTCATCTCTTTTGAAACAGAAGTTTCATCAATACTCTCAAGCTTCAACTTTGGGTGTCAGAGTTAAATCTCACTTGAAGTTGGAACTCTTATTATATAATTTGTTCAGTCCTTTCCTAGTTTAATAGGGATCAATTTCAATATCTCCCTGTTTGCAAGCTTCGTTTTCAATAAGTGAAATTCACTAATAACTTCAGGAACAAAAGTTTTGTCAATCTTTATTGATATTTGTCTAAAGATCTCCAACTAGTTTTAAATAAATGCAACCAAGTTTGACAGAGTCTGCCATAAAGTTCAGTAACATGAGAGGACACAGGTTTGATTTACAAAATTTTTTTCAAAGCCTTACTCACTTCTAAAATCTGATGTCTGGCAGCAAAACATACTTTCATGTTGATGTATTCTTTTGTATTTAACATCAATTGTACAACAAATAAATTTCTAGGCAATTTGCACCTTTGTATACATAAAATATTTTTAAATGTTCAGAATATACCTCTCTGAATACTATTATTTTTATGTCCAACACAATTTCAAGCAATTTTTCTGCTAACAATCAGTCTCCTAATTTAGAAAGAATACTGCTTTGTATTCCTACACTTATCCACCAAAATTTCTATTCATACTATCTCTACAAAACAAATATAATTTTATTTTCAGTATTAAACTTTTTAATTTGTAGTGATCAAGTGTTTCACATTTGATGGGATAGGCTGTTAAAAATTACTTCAATTACATTAATTGAATGAAAATATTGATCTGTTTGGAAAATCAGATGGCAGTGAGATGAAACTGGTATCTTTTAACTGATTGCAAAGTCCTTCAGCTATGGAGCCAGCACATTAATAGCTACTGCTTTATTTTTTGTTTGTGCACAAGATAATTTTAATGGTTAAGTAACATTTAAAAAAAGAAAAATATATATAAGTAAAATAACTTAAAAGTCTTTTAATCTGAATAATGATGCATTTCAGAGAGTGCATATGCCTTCTGCAGTTGCATGTGTTAGATCTCCCCTTTGAGCATGAATATCTTAAAATGAGTACAAACTTTCGAAATAGATGCTGATACTTCTTCAGCACATTTATTCCTTCTGGTTTTTGTGCAATCAGTAATATCACTAATCTTCCCCCACCCTGTGAATAATATAAGTTGATAAACATTTTATGCAAATTATGTGTTTAGCATAAATTTTATTCAAAAGCAAATCAGTACTTAGCTTACTAAATACGGAGTTATTAATTTGGTGGGGAGGGGCTCACGGCATCCTGATGATTTTATGCATCTTGCAGCCTATTACGTAGGCCAAGCCAAGGTTTCCTAGTGTTCCATGTGGCTGCCAGGTGCCACTTTTAGATGATCTCCAATACCCCTGTCTAGAGAGAATTAGCCCCCTTTAGACTCCGATTGTCTCAGCAGACATCATTTTACCAGCAAGTTAAAATGCATGCTGTGTACTGTCTCAGAAGGGGATGTATTAGTTGCATTTGTCTAATGTCTCTGAAAGGGATGTGTTAGTTGGATTTGCCTGAATAGGATAAGGGGAGGAGAGAAACCATTATGTATGGACATCTTTTACATTTAACTTTGTGTTACAGAGAGAGCTCCCTTCAGTGTGCACACATACCTCACACTACAAGAGACCCTGGAAGAAGCCAGAAGTGTAAAATAGGGATCTATCAAACCTAACCCCCTGTATATTTTAATACTAAAGCAGTCATTGTCTGGGATAGATACCTGAGGTTCCTTGCCTCATGCCAGGGAAATTAAGGACATGGAAACACAAAAGAAGTGAGTTTAAGAGCAGAGGTTTAATAGGAGAAAGAAAGAGAAAAGAGAATAGCTTTTTTCCCTGCAGAGAGAGATGGCTGCCCCAGTGGGTCTTCCGTGCCCCTGGTAAAGTGCACGGGGTTGTATAGATGGGCTTGAGGAGGTGGTGCCTGATTTACATAGGGCCCAAAGATTGGTTGGACCAGGTGTGGCGTTTACATAGCACTGCGAAGAAGCTTGTCACTCCACCCTAATCTTTTTATTATGCAAATGGGTTTTGTACTTGGCTGGCGCCATGTTGTCTGCTCCTTACTGTACACGTGGTTAGCAAAGAAAAGGGAACATGGAACCGCCATTTTGAACATGCCTAGTCCCCAAGTAGCACCTTTCCTATTGGCACAACTGCTGGCATTTACCTGTGCAAGCTTCTAGCTTGCCTTTCCATGTCTGCAGCTTGATTTTACAGACTGCTTTTTGTTTGAAAAGAAAATGATTTAGGAGCTGCTTTTCTTGAAAAGGAAAACCTTACTAAGGACTTCCTTATCCTCATGATCTGCCCAAATAATGCCTTGTTAACTCCTATATCATTATCATTATTAATAATCTTCCATTAAAAATGAAAAATCAGACAAATGCAAACAGGACCTATGGTGACAGTATTTTTCGACCACATCTCCATTCCCCACTCTACCTCCATTCACTCTCCAGCTTGCTGATGCTTACACAGCATTTACATTTTCTGGCTCAGTTCCTCCCCTCCCCTCCCCTCCCTTCCTCTTTTCTTTTCTTTCCCCCTCCCCTCCCCTCCCTTCTCCTTTTTGACGGAGTCTCGCTCTGTCACCGGGGCTGGAATGCAGTGGCGTGATCTCGGCTCACTGCAACCTCTGTCTCCCGGGTTCGAGCGATTCTTCTGTCTCAGCCTCCAGAGTAGCTGGTATTACAGGCGCCACCAACCACGTCTGGATAATTTTTATACTTTTTTTTTTTAGTAGAGAAGAGGTTTCACCATATTCATCAGGCTGGTCTCAAACTCCTGACCTCATGTGATCCACCCGCCTTGGCCTCCCAAAGTGTTGGGATTACAGGCGTGAGCCACCACGCCCGGCTGGCTCCGTTTCTTTTAAAATGTATGCAAAATGATCTCATGTGAAACAGAAAACTTTGGTGGCATGTCTAAATATCCATGCTTACTTAATCAGTATCACCTCTTTCTCTTAATTAACATCTTTGCTATAGAAACAATATTCTCTCACACTCTACAACTTTTCTGCTTATTTCTAAAACTTGACAGGAGGGACAAAAGAAGTTCTCCTTCATTCTAGTTTGGCTGTAGCTTCTGCACCTTATCATTGCCAGAGGTTTGAAACATATAGAACTTTTGGCACATCCTCAATCTTACTAAATTCATTGTTCCAGTCATTTCCGTTTCTAAAAAGATCCACAGGTAATCCTGATGCATAAAGCAAAGACTGTGTCTTCCTGGTTTCTGTAATGTAAATCAAGACAAGTTATAATTTGGGGCTTATTGCTATTAAAACAAAGGAAGAACATGCCCAAGAAATGAAGTTATTATGATTCATGGATACTGGGGTACCTGGAGTGGTTGAAAATGTTTACATAAATAGTGCTAGAGTTGTAGAATGTCAAAAAGAAGGCACAATCTGCAAGAGATAAACATCAATACTTGCTTAATTTGCTAATTTTTTCTAATTGTGTCCTGGGGAGGAAGGAATGTAAGTTGTTACGATGTCCAGAAGAATGGGTGGCAGAACTGGAGTGAGATTTGAAAAAAATGTTCTAATAATGAATAGAACATTGTCTGTTTTTTTTTTTTTTTCCACTGAGGCAGGCTTAAGATAGAGCCAAGCTGCTTCCATCATGTTGCTGAAAATCATAACATCAAAAATGTTTTAAGATTCTGAAAGTCAAACTAGTCTGTTTTTTGCTATTTTATCTTGGGTTTCTGGAGTCTATGACTATGAGAACATGGGGGAGACATTAAAAAGGAAGCTTATTTTCTATTGTTCTCCCAAATAAATCCTATTACTGTACACTATAATGTATACCTTATATTAAAGAATTCCAGTCAATGATTCTATTGCAGATTCCACACTAGGGATTAAACTATATAATCACTAGTAAAGATGAAATTTGAAAATATTTAATAAACTATCACGTAAGTTGTTAATGTTAAATATAACAAGGGTTTATATACTTTATAACTAATTGAACATCTGATTCATGATTAGGAATGCACATATTGCTAAATATCAGGACTCTGAGACGATTAGATTCAGTTTAACAAAAATAACTTGATGGAATGAGATGATGTGGAAGTAAACGGCACAACTAATAGAGCTAAGGTAACGAGCAAGTCTCGAGGAAACTGACAAGTTCTGTAGCCTCTTTCAGACATACGGCAATCCTATAAGTAAACCTACGGCGTTGCCATTCTTAGAAGGTTTAGAAGTTCTGGACTCATTCACCCTGTCAATTAATCTTATGACTAAAATACTTATCCTGAGAACTTTATTTTGTATCTTGGAGCATCAAATTGAATGGAAAATACTCTGAACTTAAACTCCTTAGCTTATACTTTTAAAGGCTTGTCTTATTCAGATGTCTGACATCGTGGAATGGGGAAACATCATGGACTACAGTGTTCGACTTCAGAGAGTTTAAATTTTATTTTGGTCACTTATTACATTTCATGGGCCTGCACAAGTTATTTAACCTCTCTCAGACTCAAAATTATCTGCTATAAAGTAGTGTTAACAGCTCCTAACACAGGATTCTAGAGACTAAATCAAATAATACTAATAGAGGACTACTCATTAAACAAATGCTCCTTTACTCTATCTTTTCTTATGGTAGATTAGGAAAAGTAAATATCTTCATATGATTTGCAAAGTCAGTTTGCATCTCTCCAATAGAAGTGGTGAGTAATTGACGAGTCCTATTTTTAGGGCTTTCCCGAGAGAGAGAGAGAGAGAGAGAGAGAGAGAGAGAGAGAGAGATAAAGTCCTTCCAGTAAGCATAAATTACATGGTATCACTCAAGATCAATTTACAACATTAATAATAGCTGTATGTTCTGTCATCATGTATTAGTGTTCTGCAAAAGAAAACTGGACTGGAAAATTAGCAGGGTTAAAGAATAAAGTGAAGAATAACGTGCCTTGGTTAATAATGCACAGAAGCCCTAGAAATGTAATCGCCCAACAGGTTCATTGCCTGCTGCCAGGACAGACCCGATTTATCAAGACAGGAAAATTGTAATAGAGAAAGAGTTCAATTCATGCAGAGCCAGCTGAATAGGAGACTGGAGTTTTATTATTACTCAAGTCAGTCTCCCTGAAAATTCGGAGACTGGGTTTTTTAAGGATAATTTGGTGGGTAGGGGGCCAGGGAATGGAGAGTGCTCACTTATCAGGTCAGAGATAAAAATCAAAGAGCCTTGAAGCTATTCTTGGCTGAGTCAGTTCTTGGGTGGGGGCCACAAGACCAGATGAGTCCGTTTATCCATCTGGGTGGTGCCAGCTGATGCATGGAGTGCAGGAGCTGAAAAATATCTCCCAGCACCAATCTGGGGTTTCACAATAATGATGTTATCCCTAGGAGCAACTGGGGAGAGTTCGAATCTTGTGGCCTCTAGCTGTATGACTCCTAAGCCTATTTTCTAATCTTGTGGCTAATTTGTTAGTCCTACAAAGGCAGCCTTGTCCCCAGGCAAGAAGGGGGTTTGTTTTAGGAAAGTGCCGTTATCATTTTTGTTTCAAAGTCAAACTATAAACTAAGTTCCTATCAAAGTTAGCTCGGCCTGTGCCCAGGAATAAACAAGGACAGCTTGGAGGTTAGAAGCAAGATGGAGTCTGTTAGGTCAGATTTCTCATTGTCATAATTTTTTCACTGCTATAATTTTTGTATAGGAGGTTGTCTGGAACATTACCTGTCTGGTAACCACTCCCACTTTCACTGGCACAAATTTGTATCTTGAAAATATCTGTATTTCTAATAGAAAACCATTCACAATCATAGTGAGGTAAACCCAAGAGAGGAGAGAGAGAATAGACAGAATTCAGTTTACTCAAAGAAAACTGAACTTCACCACAAAAGGATCTTTTCTCATTTGGGGGAATTATTTATTAACATTTACATTATTAAACTCATTTTTAGGCTAATCCTATAAATTCACATATATTAAAGCATCTACACACATTTATGTATCATTCCTTGGGGAATCATTAAGCTCTTCTGACATACTAAACAACTATGTAAAGATTAGCAAAAAGTCTCTTTTCTTTGCCATTACTAAAGAATGTGTTTTACACACTGAAAAGTCTCTAGAATGTAGAATCAAGATCTTGAGAATGTTTATGCCTTAAATTTCATAATTTCAAGCCAGCAGAGGGCTCCCTACTGTAACATGATTCTATATATATATACAAAATTCTGCAAAAATTGTTGGTAAGGGACAAAAGCAGGATTCAATATATGTTATAGGCTTACGTATTTTCTATAACTATGTGTTAAATTAAGAAGTATAAAAAGAATGAAGCAAAGCCAAACCCACTTCTGATACCTGAGATAGAATTTGTTGCTTTTCATCATGCAAAATTTAATTTTCCTCTGCTGTTTCAGTTTGAAAACTAAATGTGCTTCAATTCTGTATCCTCAGTTCACATAGACACCTGCAGTCTGATTCTCTTAATACTCTATATTTTTGTCCATTCAAAGATTAAATAACGTATTGCTAATATGAGATTATCTAAGTCAGGCTCCTTAACCCAGTGATACATAGGCAAAGCTCAATGAAGAACAGCATTAATTTTTTTAGTACATGTGTCTTTGATTATTTAAATTATTAAATTTTATTAAATTATTAAATTAAATTATTAAATTTTAACTTGATTTCAAGAAATATTGGATAAATGAAAAATAAAGATTTTTTTTTTAACTTTTTCCATTTCTCGTTCTTTGGACTTCATCCTGCTTATCCCTGTCAGTTCCCTCCTAATGAAACACTTGATGGATTTTTACAATCCCAATGAACAATGTACACACAACACCTTGGGTAATTTTATTTAGAGAATTAACATTGTTCTGACAATTTTAAATAATGCAGAATTGCTGCATGTTGCTCAGTCTGCCAAAACAAATTGACCAAGCATATTAGAGAAATGTATGACAAAGTAACCTGTTGAAAAAACTAATTCTGACAAATTCTATTCATTTTTCTTTCAGTGATATCTTTTTTCTTTGAGACGGAGTCTCGCCCTGTCGCCCAGGCTGGAGTGCAGTGGTGCAATTTCCGCTCACTGCAACTTCTGCCTCCCAGGTTCAAGCAATTCTCCTGCCTCAGCCTCCAGAGTAGCTGGGACTACAGGCGCACACCACCACGTCCAGCTAATTTTTATATTTTTAGTAGAGGCAGGACTTCACCATGTTGGCCAGGATGGTCTCTATCTCTGGACCTCATGATCTGCCCGCCTCAGCCCCTCAAAGTGCTGGGATTACAGGGGTGAGCCACCACGCCTGGCTTCAGTGATGTCTTTTTCTGCAATGCAGCTTCTTAGGTTATATGGTTTGCAAAGGTAACTGTGGCCTTAGGAAGACAACCAATGTATTACATTTTTATGACAACAAATATATATCTATGCAAAATTTTAGCAAACATCAAAGGAAACATTGTTTTCAAATTGATGCAACGGCAATATTCCTTCTTGTTTTTACTGTTTTTAAGTTTCATCCCTTCTTTTTATACTTGTTGTCATATAGGCTATTGGTTAATATAACATCATTATATTTGAAATCTTTAATTGTAGTAATAAAGGAGAGAAGTAACCAAAACTGACTTTAATTTTTAATAGAAAATAACAAATGTGAAAGGCAAACAATAGTAAATAAGTAATTTTACTTTTCATTAAAGATATAGTTCATATAAGCATTATATAAGATAATTACATTTTAATATGCAGTCATAATATGCTTGTGGACAACTCATTAAAAGAAAAGAATTATGTACAAATTCAGATTATTTCCAAGGGCGAGAGGTGAGTTGTTTCATGCTTCTAACTCCCCAGAAAGCAATGCAAATGGAAAAAACAATCTGAAGAAATAAAACACAAAGAGAAAAAAAAAAGTTAGAAGTGAATCAATACTATTGCTCAACTGAATTAAAAATATTTCCCTAGAGGAAAATGAACATGGACATTTTAGGGAGTCAAGTTATTAAATTAAATCTGGCAATTGTTCACTGATAGAACTTAGCCAATTTAACTTAAAACATGGTGTGTGAAGACAGGAGCAGGAGTTAAGAAGTTTTATTTCTGTGGCTTGTTTCTTATATTCACAAATCTGGGTCATTTCAAGGAATGAGGCTAGATAAATTAGATATTCAAACATTTCTTCTGACATTTGGAGATACAGCATGCTGTATGTATTATATTAAATGATCTAATTGCTTATATAGGTTAAGAAACCTTTGGAATAGGAGAAGTAAAAACATTGTTAAAGAATCCCTCCAAGTCAGTATGATCTAGCTTACTATGAATTTCGCCCAAGGTGAATTAAATTCTAAACACTGCTGATGACTTATCTCCTCAGTCTTTTGATTTTATCAGGTGTAAAAATGTAACTGCAAATTTCCTTCACACTGAAGACTTAACTAAATCATATTAAGCAGCCTGAAAAGTTCATTGAGTTTGTTCAATCCAGACACTGGTCATGGTCTTTGCACCATCAGATTTCCCAAAGGCAAACACTCCCCTATGCTCTTACCTAGGCACTGATAATTAAAACTACAGGACTGCTTTCCTGATCACCATTTTAGGTGGCTGGGTAACTGGAATGATGATGAAAGCAAACAATGCCAAAACAACCAGAGTTATTGGGATAGCTGTGCGGGAGTTTCTCTATATTTTTCATATATGTGTATACTTCCCCTCCATACTATTAAAATAGGACCAGATGCCTCTCCCCAAGAAGAATATCACTATACCTGGAAGATTCACTGAAATATACAAAGAGAGAACATTTAAGTAAGAAGATGAAGGCACAGGAGCATTCTGGTGTGGGGAACTCCGGTGAAGTCAAGACTGTTAACTGAGGACAGCTGTTAACTCACAGAAAATACCTTGAACTCTGCTGATTTTGCTATTAAAGCATGAATGAGGAAAAAACACCACCAACAACCAAAATACAAACAAGCAAAAAAAAAAACATAACAAAAAAACCCCTCTCAAACAAGGATGTTTCAATTTATGAGTGGGTTGTTCGGTTTCATATGAACCTCCTGGATCTTTCTAGAGAACCATCATCCTTCACATTAGCCAGTTTGATGGACTTCTTCAAATTCATGCAATTCCTTTTAGCCTATAACACTCACAATATGAAAAAATACTAAAAATAAAATCAGCAGTTATATTGAAGGAGAAGTCAAGAATAATATTAACGTTCTGGAGTTGCCTCAGAAGTCAAATACAATATATTTAAAGGCTGGTTTTGATTTTGTTTCTTTTGACTGTAATTCAAGAGAAATGACCTCATGGGATTTCTTCTGATGGTGCCAGGTAAAATAATACTGTGCTGGGGGGAGTATTTTTGAAAGCTCTTAGACTTGTGCAATGAGCTGCATTTGTCCATGAAAATGGGTTAATGCTGAGAGGGGCGCTGAGAAGGTAGCTTTTCAAGTGAGACAGAGATGATAAATCTATAATATCAGAGTAAATAATTTACTTTAGATCCAGAATATTCAGCAAGCAACTAATAGATACCTTCTGTTGTGCAGGGTGGTGGAATCTAAGCTATATTTGGCACTAGAAGTCTTTATTGGTTACAAGGATGATCTCCCTGAGGGAAGGCTGAGGAGAATTACTTCAGTGAAACCTCAAAAGTTGTATATAAAGTTTTCGGAGTATTCTCATAAATCTCATAATTCTCCTCTTTTCCATTCTCAATTCCCCTAGACTATCCATACTTTCATCTCCACTCCCAGTACTGTTAAAAATTTTTACCTAAAGAGGAAGTGGAAAAGATTACAAGTCTAGTTATGCCTTGTTATTAATCCACCAGTTTCCACTAAATCTTTCCACCTTTGAAACTGTGATTCACATCCTTTATCCTCTAGGACCTACCTCTAAGTAAATCACAAAAATCTTCCCTTTTCCAATTATCTGAAATGCTTTTAAATTCCTACCGAAAATGCAGTACTGCAGTTAGCAGTCTTGTTTGTTTTCTTTTTTGTTTGTTTTTTGCTTGCTTACTTGTTTCAGGCTCCTGTGTGTTATCCCTTCAAAGAGATATACAACTGGTTAAGCCTAGGAGTCAGGATCAGGTTATATTAATGTGCAATGAAGATCTTTGCTTCGGCCAGCGTTGTCCTACATGCCTTTATTAGATTATGTCATCTAATTCTCATGACAAACTTTGGTGTGCTGGTATCCAATTTGGCAGTGAGATAGTAGGAACTCAAAATTCATGTGGTTATAGCAAGGAATCACAAAACTGCTAAATATCAGAGCTAGAATAAAGTTTTACATTTACTCCAAGAAAATCTAACTGCAAAACCTAGGAAATCATTTCAAAGAATATGAACATCCATAGTGAATTCATTTCCTTTTCTGTAGTCATCACCTAGATTCTCCTAGTTATTTTTTTTTTCTTGTGTCAGTAACTGCTAGGCTTCTGAGACCTTTTCACAATCAATATTTTAAGAACAAATTTGGAATTTTTATATATAATAAAATCCAGATTGGCACAGGATCATAGAAATAAAATAACATAAATGTGCCCTTCTAAAAATACGTGACTCTGAAATATTCACCATTCATTAGAAAATATTTCAGTAGAAGAAAACAGAGTTAATTTTCTATTTTAGAATATATGTGTTTATATATAAATATTACATACAATGTATAGATTCAAATATATATTGCACTATAATTTTAAGCCAGAAAATTATTTAACAGAGTCAATATAACCACCTGATTACTGTAGTCACTACATTTAAAATTTTCCTTGTCCAACTGTTCTCTTGATTTTTGTATTATGCCATTTATTTTAGGTCTCCTTAGTTGATTAGATTAAATATGTCACTTGATAGTTCATTAACACATTTCTCAAATATTTGTTAAATAAATACAGAATTCCCACTTAGGCTAGTGAAAGAATAGATGAAAGCTGTAGACTTTTTATTTTGCAATATTTGTCTCTAATCTACATATATGATGTTTTTGGATACATACAAACTGAATGCACACTTATTTTATCCTAGTTTTAGGCAAGTCCCATGATTTTAACAGCTGGATTCTAAATATAAAGCAGAGGAAGTTCATTCTTAGTGTCAAGCCCTCCTTGTGCTAACACATCATTAGTGGTCCTTGTCTTCAGGCTATTTCCTTGACTTCCCAGGAACCTCAATTCTGATGCCTGAACTTTAGCCTGTACAGATGCTGTCATGTTTCCACCATGCCTTTCCAAAAAGTTCATCAATTGGCAGGTGGCTAATCTGTCAGTAATCCATACTAAAATTTTAATGGGGACTGGTGTTTTATTCTGCTGTTCCTCTCAGTTATATGTGTGTGTGTGTGTGCGCGTGCGTGTGTGTGTGTGCGTGTGTGTGTGTGTGCGTGTGTGTGTTGCTTTTGCTTTAAGAGACAAGGTCTTGCTATGTTGCCCAAACTGGACTCGAACTCTCGAACTCCTGGGCTCAAGCACTCCTCCCATCTCAGCCTCCCTAGTTGGGCCTATAGGGACATAACATCTCACCCAGGTTTATGTCTGTGTTTTAAGAGGCCTTATTCAAAATGGCTCTAATGATGAGCAAATCAAGCATCTAATCTTAAAGGAGAGAGAATAGTGTGCTTGTTGCATGCTCTCAAATTGCAAACCCTCAAATTACAAAGAAATGTGGTGGATTTGACTTATACCTATGTACATATCTGTCTCTTCTGGTTTTAATACACTTACTATATTTATCAATAAGCAACCAGAAGAGAAAAGAAAAACAAATATCACCTTGTGCAGTGGAAAGTTCCAATTACAACTAGCTAGGAATCTTCCACAGCCTTTGTGGAAGTGATGAAATAAGACTTTTCAAATAATTTAGCCTTCAGATAAGCTTACAAATAAAATGAAAGCTTTAATGTACTTGAATAATTATTCACAAGAAAAATAAAATCTCTGAAATTGCTAATTATTTTGGTCTCCCAAACATGTATTTATTGTCACAAAGATTAAAATAGAAAACATTCATTGAGATATATCTTATTTAATTTTATATGTATTGCCAGCAGTGGTATGAATATGTATATCCCTGAATCACTAATACGATGAATAAACATGTTAAATGAGCTAAATCATTTTGCTGAATGATAAAGTCACTTACTCTACTTTGTAAAGGAAGAAATTTGAGTTAAGTGTAAAATGGCATTTTTGTGAAGATGTCAGACTTAGCCACCTTACAACAAATTGAAGGGTTATTATTATTTAGTGAATTATATGTTTTCAGCCAAATATAGGCTTATATACTTATTTCCTAAAATTTCCCTAAAATTTTTTAAGAATTAGAATATTAGAATAACTATTTTCTATTCTAAACAAATGTATACCCTGGCCCTAAATAGAAGAGTACATTTTTCTGAAAAATTGTTTCTGTAGTATGAGTGAGGTTTATAAAATACCAGTTAACTATTTAATAGAACTAAAACAATCCCAACAGTAAGAATTGATTTAAAGGAAACACATTAAATATGGAGTATTTTTTTCCTAAATTATTTAAAGAAAACTAAAGTTAATCCTTTGTTAAATACACTTTTTAATATAATGTTTTGTTTTTTTTTGAGATGACCATTTTCAGCTGTACAGATAAGAACCCAAAGAGAGATCAAGCCTGGATTGCTCCAAAATATCTCTATTTCCTATGAGCGCAAGAGGACAAATAAGCACAATGGAACTAGAATATAAATTAGAGCCAAATGTACTATAGCTCTTTATGAACTGGAAACATCAGAAATATATTAGATAGGGGAGGAGCCAAGATGGCCGATTAGGAACAGCTCCGGTCTACAGCTCCCAGCGCGAGCGACACAGAAGACGGGTGATTTCTGCATTTCCATCTGAGGTACCGTGTTCATCTCACTAAGGAGTGCCAGACAGTGGGCGCAGGTCAGTGGGTGAGTGCACCGTGCGCCAGCCGAAGCAGGGGCGAGGCATTGCCTCACTGGGGAAGCGCAAGGGGTCAGGGAGTTCCCTTTCCAGGGGTGCCACTCCCACCCGAATACTGTGCTTTTCCGACGGGCTTAGGAAACGGTGCCCCAGGAGAGTATAGCCTGCACCTGGCTCAGAGGGTCCTACGCCCACAGAGTCTCGCTGATTGCTAGCACAGCAGTCTGAGATCAAACAGCAAGTCGGCAGCGAGGCTGGGGGAGGGGCGCCCGCCATTGCCCAGGCTCGCTTAGGTAAACAAAGCAGCCTGGAAGCTTGAACTGGGTGGAACCCACCACAGCTCAAGGAGGCCTGCCTGCCTCTGTAGGCTCCACCTCTGGGGGCAGGGCACAGACAAACAAAAAGACAGCAGTAACCTCTGCAGACTTAAATGTCCCTGTCTGACAGCTTTGAGGAGAGCAGTGGTTCTCCCAGCACGCAACTGGAGATCTGAGAACTGGCAGACTGCCTCAAGTGGGTCCCTGACCCCTGACCCCCGAGCAGCCTAACTGGGAGGCACCCCCCAGCAGGGGCAGACTGACACCTCACACGGCCGGCCAGGTACTCCAACAGACCTGCAGCTGAGGGTCCTGTCTGTTAGAAGGAAAACTAACAGAAAGGACATCCATACCAAAAACCCATCTGTACATCACCATCATCAAAGACCAAAAGTAGATAAAACCACAAAGATGGGGAAAAAACAGAGCAGAAAAACTGGAAACTCTAAAAAGCAGAGTACCTCTCCTCCTCCAAAGGAACGCAGTTCCTCACCAGCAACGGAACAAAGCTGGACGGAGAATGACTTTGACCAGCTGAGAGAAGAAGGCTTCAGACGATCAAATTACTCCAAGCTATGGGAGGATATTCAAACCAAAGGCAAAGAAGTTGAAAACTTTGAAAAAAATTTAGAAGAATGTATAACTAGAATAACCAATACAGAGAAGTGCTTAAAGGAGCTGATGGAGCTGAAAACCAAGGCTCGAGAACTACGTGAAGAATGCAGAAGCCTCAGGAGCCGATGCGATCAAATGGAAGAAAGGGTATCAGCCCTGGAAGATGAAATGAATGAAATGAAGCGAGAAGGGAAGTTTAGAGAAAAAAGAATACAAAGAAATGAGCAAAGCCTCCAAGAAATGTGGGACTATGTGAAAAGACCAAATCTACGTCTGATTGGTGTACCTGAAAGTGACGGGGAGAATGGAACCAAGTTGGAAAACACTCTGCAGGATATTATCCAGGAGAACTTCCCCAATCTAGCAAGGCAGGCCAACATTCAGATTCAGGAAATACAGAGAATGCCACAAAGATACTCCTCGAGAAGAGCAACTCCAAGACACATAATTGTCAGATTCACCAAAGTTGAAATGAAGGAAAAAATGTTAAGGGCAGCCAGAGAGAAAGGTCGGGTTACCATCAAAGGGAAGTCCATCAGACTAACAGCGGATCTCTCGGCAGAAACCCTACAAGCCAGAAGAGAGTGGGGGCCAATATTCAACATTCTTAAAAAAAAGAATTTTCAACCCAGAATTTCATATCCTGCCAAACTAAGCTTCATAAGTGAAGGCGAAATAAAATACTTTACAGACAAGCAAATGCTGAGAGATTTTGTCACCACCAGACCTGCCCTAAAAGAGCTCCTGAAGGAAGGGCTAAACATGGAAAGGCACAACCGGGACCAGCCACTGCAAAATCATACCGAAATGTAAAGACCATCGAGACTAGGAAGAGACTGCATCAACTAACGAGCAAAATAACCAGCTAACATCATAATGACAGGATCAGATTCACACATAACAATATTAACTTTAAATGTAAATGGACTAAATGCTCCAATTAAAAGACATAGACTGGCAAATTGGATAAAGACTCAAGACCCATCAGTGTGCTGTATTCAGGAAACCCATCTCACGTGCAGAGACACACATAGGCTCAAAATAAAAGGATGGAGGAAGATCTACCAAGCAAATGGAAAACAAAAAAAGGCAGGGGTTGCAATCCTAGTCTCTGATAAAACAGACTTTAAACCAACAAAGATCAAAAGAGACAAAGAAGGCCATTACATAATGCTAAAGGGATTAATTCAACAAGAAGAGCTAACTATCCTAAATATATATGCACCCAATACAGGAGCACCCAGATTCATAAAGCAAGTCCTGAGTGACCTACAAAGAGACTTACACTCCCACACATTAATAATGGGAGACTTTAACACCCCACTGTCAACATTAGACAGATCAACGAGACAGAAAGTCAACAAGGATACCCAGGAATTGAACTCAGCTCTGCACCAAGCGGACCTAATAGACATCTACAGAACTCTCCACCCCAAATCAACAGAATATACATTTTTTTCAGCACCACACCACACCTATTCCAAAATTGACCATATACTTGGAAGTAAAGCTCTCCTCAATAAATGTAAAAGAACAGAAATTATAACAAACTATCTCTCAGATCACAGTGCAATCAAGCTAGAACTCAGGATTAAGAATCTCACTCAAAACCGCTCAACTACGTGGAAACTGAACAACCTGCTCCTGAATGACTACTGGGTACATAACGAAATGAAGGCAGAAATAAAGATGTTCTTTGAAACCAACGAGAACCAAGACACAACATACCAGAATCTCTGGGATGCATTCAAAGCAGTGTGTAGAGGGAAATTTATAGCACTAAATGCCCACAAGAGAAAGCAGGAAAGATCCAAAATTGACACCCTAACATCACAATTAAAAGAACTAGAAAAGCAAGAGCAAACACATTCAAAAGCTAGCAGAAGGCAAGAAATAACTAAAATCAGAGCAGAACTGAAGGAAATAGAGACACAAAAAACCCTTCAAAAAATTAATGAATCCAGGAGCTGGTTTTTTGAAAGGATCAACAAAATTGATAGACCGCTAGCAAGATTAATAAAGAAAAAAAGAGAGAAGAATCAAATAGATGCAATAAAAAATGATAAAGGGGATATCACCACCGATTCCACAGAAATACAAACTACCATCAGAGAATATTACAAACACCTCTATGCAAATAAACTAGAAAATCTAGAAGAAATGGATAAATTCCTCAACACATACACCCTCCCAAGACTAAACCAGGAAGAAGTTGAATCTCTGAATAGACCAATAACAGGAGCTGAAATTGTGGCAATAATCAATAGCTTACCAACCAAAAAAAGTCCAGGACCAGATGGGTTCACAGCCGAATTCTACCAGAGGTACAAGGAGGAGCTGGTACCATTCCTTCTGAAACTACTCCAATCAATAGAAAAAGAGGGAATCCTCCCTAACTCATTTTATGAGGCCAGCATTATCCTGATACCAAAGCCTGGCAGAGACACAACAAAAAAAGAGAATTTTAGACCAATATCCTTGATGAACATTGATGCAAAAATCCTCAATAAAATACTGGCAAACAGAATCCAGCAGCACATCAAAAAGCTTATCCACCATGATCAAGTGGGCTTCATCCCTGGGATGCAAGGCTGGTTCAATATACGCAAATCAATAAATGTAATCCAGCATATAAACAGAACCAAAGACAAAAACCACATGATTATCTCAATAGATGCAGAAAAGGCCTTTGACAAAATTCAACAACCCTTCATGCTAAAATCTCTCAATAAATTAGGTATTGATGGGACATATCTCAAAATAATAAGAGCTATTTATGACAAACCCACAGCCAATATCATACTGAATGGGCAAAAACTGGAAGCATTCCCTTTGAAAACTGGCACAAGACAGGGATGCCCTCTCTCACCACTTCTATTCAACATAGTGTTGGAAGTTCTGGCCAGGGCAATTAGGCAAGAGAAGGAAATAAAGGGTATTCAATTAGGAAAAGAGGAAGTCAAATTGTCCCTGTTTGCAGATGACATGATAGTATATCTAGAAAACCCCATTGTCTCAGCCCAAAATCTCCTTAAGCTGATAAGCAACTTCAGCAAAGTCTCAGGATACAAAATCAATGTACAAAAATCACAAGCATTCTTATACATCAATAACAGACAAACAGAGAGCCAAATCATGAGTGAACTCCCATTCACAATTGCTTCAAAGAGAATAAAATACCTAGGAATCCAACTTACAAGGGATGTCAAAGACCTCTTCAAGGAGAACTGAAAACCACTGCTCAAGGAAATAAAAGAGGATACAAACAAATGGAAGAACATTCCATGCTCATGGGTAGGAAGAATCAATATCATGAAAATGGCCATCCTTCCCAAGGTAATTTACAAATTCAATGCCATCCCCATCAAGTTACCAATGACTTTCCTCACAGAATTGGAAAAAACTACTTTAAAGTTCATATGGAACCAAAAAAGAGCCTGCATCGCCAAGTGAATCCTAAGCCAAAAGAACAAAGCTGGAGGCATCACGCTACCTGACTTCAAACTATACTACAAGGCTACAGTAACCAAAACAGCATGGTACTGGTACCAAAACAGAGATATAGATCAATGGAACAGAACAGAGCCATCAGAAATAATGCCACATATCTACAACTATCTGATCTTTGACAAACCTGACAAAAACAAGAAATGGGGAAAGGATTCCCTATTTAATAAATGGTGCTGGGAAAACTGGCTAGCCATATGCAGAAAGCTGAAACTGGATCCCTTCCTTACACCTTATACAAAAATCAATTCAAGATGGATTAAAGACTTAAATGTTAGACCTAAAACCATAAAAACCCTAGAAGAAAACCTAGGCATTACCATTCAGGACATAGGCATGGGCAAGGACTTCATGTCGAAAACACCAAAAGCAATGGCAACAAAAGCCAAAATTGACAAATGGGATCTAATTAAACTAAAGAGCTTCTGCACAGCAAAGGAAACTACCATCAGAGTGAACAGGCAACCTACAAAATGGGAGAAAATTTTCACAACCTACTCATCTGACAAAGGGCTAATATCCAGAATCTACAATGAACTCCAACAAATTTACAAGAAAAAAAGAAACAACCCCATCAAAAAGTGGGCGAAGGACATGAACAGACACTTCTCAAAAGAAGACATTTATGCAGCCAAAAAACACATGAAAAAATGCTCACCATCACTGGCCATCAGAGAAATGCAAATCAAAACCACAACGAGATACCATCTCACACCAGTTAGAATGGCAATCATTAAAAAGCAGGAAACAACAGGTGCTGGAGAGGATGTGGAGAAATAGGAACACTTTTACACTGTTGGTGGGACTGTAAACTAGTTCAACCCTTGTGGAAGTCAGTGTGGTGATTCCTCAGGGATCTAGAACTAGAAATTCCATTTCACCCAGCCATCCCATTACTGGGTATATACCCAAAGGACTATAAATCATGCTGCTATAAAGACACATGCACACGTATGTTTATTGCAGCATTATTCACAATAGCAAAGACTTGGAACAAACCCAAATGTCCAACAATGATAGACTGGATTAAGAAAATGTGGCACATATACACCATGGAATACTATGCAGCCATAAAAAATGATGAGTTCATGTCCTTTTTAGGGACATGGATGAAATTGGAAATCATTATTCTCAGTAAACTATCGCAAGAACAAAAAACCAAACACCGCATATTCTCACTCATAGGTGGGAATTGAACAATGAGAACACATGGACACAGGAAGGGGAACATCACACTTCGGGGACTGTTGCGGGGTGGGGGGAGGGGGGAGGGATAGCATTGGGAGATATACCTAATGCTAGATGATGAGTTGGTGGGTGCAGCGCACCAGCATGGCACATGTATACATATGTAACTTACCTGCACGTTGTGCACATGTACCATAGAGCCTAAAGTATAATAATAATAATAATAATAATAATAATAATAATAAAAAGAAAAAAAAAGAAATATATTAGATAATTATAGATTTTTTTCTAGAATTTTGCAAGAACCCAGTTTCACAAATGTCAACTTACAAGAAATTGAGAATTGTTTTCACTCTGAAAATATTCTATATATACCAAAATATTTATTCATATTCAGAAAAAGGGAAAGAAAATGTTAAAGAAATAAATTCCAAATACTGTATCTATTACTTTGAAATCTTGCATTATCTCTTTGTGCTTATTTCTATACCCCATTCAAGAGACAACACAATCACAGCTATGCTTAATATGAGGCCTTTTAAGGTTTTTTCCTATCTAAATTTTAAATCAAACAGTATTACATTAGTTTATAAATATATATCACAGTTCTTAGCTGATGAAAAACAATGTAAAAAGAAAGTTCATGTGAATGACCATGTGATAACATCACCTTATTGAAAAGAATATCAATAGTATCAGAAGAGGTTTTTGTGTGCTTGTCGCACACCTTATTGAAAAGAATATCCTTCAATCAATAAATATCTACTGATACTCATTTTCTAACAGGAGAAAATACTAAACGTAACACAATCAAGTTTTAAAAAGATAAATACAAAATACACATTAAAACAGAGTTTTCACTGCTTCAGCTGAACTCCGAAAATGGAAATATCAGATTTTCACTATTTTAGTATTTAATGGGGGCAAAAGACACATAATTAGAGTAACAAAAAGTACTAGCTGAATTTACACAACAAATGCAGAATCTTTCATTTCACGCATTATTTCAGTTCCCTAATTTTATACAATTATTTACTCACTTCTAAAAGTCTAAACTGCCTAAGAAAGTGTGCATCCTTTTGGACAATACTACAGAAGAGAAGCCTATTGTTCATCCCGACCGCATTTAAACTATCATGATAACATCTGAAAACCATAAATATCAGCCACAAGATTAGAGATCACTGAGAGGTCTCCAAAGCCTACCCATAATTCAGAGAATATACTTTAATATGGTTGGCATGAATTAGCTACTGCACATGTAAACCCATCTGGTTAAAATTGTATAAACCATAGTTAGCATAAAGTGAAAATAGATGCTACATTTCTCAAAAACATCTGTGAATTTTTCATCTTTGATTTGGAAGTTATGAATAAAGTGTTTTTAAAAGATACATGGCCCTAAACATTCCAATATTACCAACCCTTGTTCTAAGAGAATGACAACCCAATAATGTGGATTTTTAAATTGTCTTTGAATAACTACTAGATTCTTGCCTTTCCTTATAAACACTGACACACTTCTATTTACATTGTTTTCCTGGGGAATTTCTAAATATTTTGATACACATACTCTTGATGTTCTGACATAACTTCTCAATTTTTACCAGCTTAGATTATTATATTTTTAGTTTAAGTTTGTCAAAAGGTCAGGTACATAGACACTAGCATAAAGTGAAAATAGTCCAGGCGTGGTGGCTCACGCCTGTAATCCCAACACTTTGGGAGACCAAGGTGGGCAGATCATGAGGTCAGGAGATCGAGACCATCCTGGCTAACATGGTGAAACCCTGTCTCTGCTAAAAATACAAAAAAGTAGCCGGGCGTGGTGGCGGGCACCTGTAGTCCCAGCTACTCGGGAAGCTGAGACAGGAGATTGGCATGAAGCCGGGAGGTGGAGCTTGCAGTGAGCCGAGATGGTGCCACTGCACTCCAGCCTGGGCGACAGTGCGAGACTCTGTCTCAAAAAAATAAAGTAAAATAAAATAAGTAAATAAATAAATAAAAGTGAAAACAGATTTACCACAACTAACACATAGAAAAAACTTAGAGACAACCAAACTTGATTATGTCTGTGATTTATAAATCATGAATCACAGATTATGTCTGTGATTTATAAATCATGAATATATTCATGGGGTGTCCAGAAAATGTGCCTTGCTTAAATTGAAGCTTGAATCTGTAGTTTTCTAATCATCCAAGTTCTTAATGCTACAGAAGAGTGACTTTTTGGACTTTTTTCTTAAACACTACAGGGCAGAAACAGTAAGGATACATAGAGAGAGGGTTGCAATAAGGTCAAATTAATAAAGGACCAAATATCATTTGTGAGAAGAAATGTTTGGAAGAACACTGACCATCGTGCTGGCAAATGTATCTTAGTAAAGGTGTACTTTAGATAAATAATCTTTTTCCACCAATAATCTTCCTCTGGTGCTCACCACGGAACCTCATGTTCTTTACTTTTTATGGATATGAGAAGAAAATTTTTTAAAAATCAGGGCTATAAAAAACTTTTAAGAATGGTTTGTTTTAGTTTTTATAAAGTTGGGAATAAAACAAGAGCAGAAAAATAACAAGGCATCTGATGAACATTATACCTAGCTTGACTCTCTGCTGAGATTTTTTATGCATTAAAATTAGTGATAGGCAAACCATTCAAAATAACCTGCCCCCATGCTCTGAAAACTATGATAGCACTATATTTTGAAGTATAACATAGTTCTGTGAATTTAAAAATTCTTTAACTTTCTTATTTTACTCATATTTCTGTAAATAAGTTCTAGCTACAACTAGAAACAATTTAATTTTTCTGCATACGCCTAACACTGGCACAAAATTGTTTGCCTCATATCCAACATGTTTTGAAACAGAAGATTTTTGAATAGGATGTTGCTGGATTCATCATAGACCTTAAGTGTCCTAACAGAACTCTTTTGAATGATGAGAAACACAACATTTAATCTAAATTCAAAGTACTACATTTTTCTAATACCTGTTATTACTGACCACTAAAATTTAAAGCATGTACATTTTAAAACCAGAGGCTTGTTTCCACAAAAAATTATCAAGAAAATAATTCAGTCCTAATCTTCTACCAAAAGGTCATTTTTGTGCTAAATGACTGGCAGTGTCGCCCATTTCCTCCCCAATCCTGTTATCACAGCACACTGATTTTCAGTGTATTCCAAAGAGCAAAACGTACTTCTGGCATTTCTCTGACATAAATAAAGAGTCTAAGGCATCTCACATGGATAACAGTTTTCAATACTTGATGTACAAAAACTTCAATCTGGAAGAGCATGTGTTTACAAATGCAGAATAGCATTCAATACTGCTTATCCAGGATTTTTAGTGTGCCGTTAAACAAATTATTTGACTTTACCATGTAGGAAACAAAAAAAAGTCTCAAAAAATGAGTTCATTTTTAGGGGAAAAAATGCCATGTTTACAGAAATCACAGAGATGTCTGGTTTTAAAAATAAGACAGCCTATCTTGAAAAGATATGTTTTGAAAAGATTCTTTCATACTGTTTTTGTTTATGTCAAAGGGATGATTAGAGCCCCAGTAAATGGGAACCTCCCAGCATAGGCTAACAGAAGGCCAGCAGCCCACATATGGCTTGCAGCTTGGGGGATTTCTCTCAGTGTTCTGCCAGAGATGGGACTGCCCAAATGGTTTCTCGCCTAAGTCTGAAGTCATAAACTGCAGGACCAGCTATGCCAGAACTGGACCCAAGGGTATACAGAGTCTTGACTGATGGGAAACAATGACTGCTTCCTAAGGAAGCCACAGCTGCTTTCCTGAGAGACACCTCAGATGCCTGAATTTTCCCTTACTTTCTATTTTTGACTACCTGTTCTGGCAACAGTTCCAACAAAGGGAGAGGCAGGCAGCAGGCACCCAGCTGTTTTCAATAAGACTTGGCAATATAGGTACTGATTACATAAACACTACAAACATTCAAAGAATATATTTTCTCCTTTCAAGCTATAAAAAAAGGTGTGAGCCTGTATCAACACCTCACATCTCTTCTACTCCAAATAATGATGATGATGATGATATGATGGTAATAATAACTTTTATTATTAAAACAAAGATTGTAAAAAAACATATCAACTGCTGGGAAGGAGCTCAAATGACACAGAGTATTGGAAAGATGCGAAATCTCCACATTTCAGGGACAATAATTTTTCTTTTTCCTTATGAAATGATAAGATTAAAGTGTGCACTTAATTTGATTGATTTCTCATTTTTTCCCATGACCCAGGCAAAAAACAATCAGATATTGCATTATCCATTTGCATTACATTTTCTTTTTCATATGTTCAAAAATATAATTTAAAAACCTTAATATATGCTACAATCTCCAGGTAAGTATATCAATGAAATAGTACATAAGATCCTCTGCTAATATTAATCTGGAAGATGTTGATTTACATTTTAAGTCAGATGGATGGAATTTCCTGGCTTTTAAAAAATATGTATTCACTTTCTGGATTTGTTATTTGGAAACTGAAATTTTAAATAACTCATTCATGCTTATAGGTAACAGATGCAGAGTATTTTAAAAAATGATTCCTATATTTGACATATTAGAATAAGAATTTACTTAAAGAAAGGAATTGGAGCTTCAGTAATCTATATTACTAGGTAACTGTTCAATTTCCTGTATAACGGAGTGATATTCCTATAACAGAGAACAGAATTGCATTTAATTTTCTGTCTTAAGATTCTTATTACTTTTATCCCAATAATTCAAAAAAAAAAATCTTTGGCTACGCCTCTTCTCCTTAATATATCTATTGTTTCTGTGATAATTTTCTTTCCTCCAAGATGGTAGAATATATTATTTGATCTGGGTTTTAAATTAGACTCTTTCAAATAAAAATAAGTACTGAATAAAAGCAGCAGAAAAAATATTTTTCAAGTTGTTTATGAAAACCAGCTTTGGATAAAGTGATACTATTAATTCAAAAACTTAAAGCTATTTTACAGAAAATAAAAGTGTCATAAGTAAATTAGTGACTAGACTAAGAATGATATACTGCATACACATTGCAATTACCGTAACTTGGGACATAAAGGGACTGGTAAAACAAAAGAAAAAAAACTCTGAAAAAGGAGTAAGCAAACTAGGTTGTCCCAGTTCAACACAAATTATTTTGCCTCAAGAGGTCAATTTGATTTTGTTTCTGTATTTATAAAATGAGAGTATTAGCTTCCCTGATTTTTCACAGGATTTTACTGAGTATTGACTTACTTTTTTAATTATAAAGTATTATAAGAATATAAGAGAGACTATTATGCTACTATTCTTGCTTAAAAGACTCAATAAATTAAAAGTGAAAACAAAGTGACAGATGAGACATAAATTGTAAGTAGATTTTGCAACATGAGAGATTTTAGTCAACTCTTTCTCATTGGTGGTCATAAGTTAAAATGATGCCTTTAAAGCTGTGGCTATATGATAATTGCTGGGAAAATACAATTCTGCAAAGTGGCATAAAACTTTAGTGGGTAACTATTACAATTATGGATTGATCATTTGTTTGGAGTATTTCTATTATGGACCCTGTCCTTTTACAACATGGTGTTTCGTGGTTTTTTTTTTGAGTTTTTATACCAGCCTTTTGAAACACATTTTAGTGTCTTAACATAATTTTTATTTTAATTCCTTACTTATTACAAAAGTATGGAATAATTTCTAAAGATCCTCCCACTCACTATTACCAAACTACTGTTTTGTTCTTTCATATTACATTAAATTCCCCACTCATATATAAAACTATGTCCAAAATAATTATTTTTATACAGATCTTTTTCAGGGGGATCCTGAGCAATGCAATGGAAATACATGCGTAAACATTTTCTACAAAAAACAATTTTTTAGTGATAGTGTTTGCTGAAGTATTTTTTGACAAACATAAAAAGAATAACATTCAACAAAGCTGAGTCAATTTTGAGCAGAACCACAATAATGCCATGAGACATTTTTGGACTAGCGAATTGACAACAGAACTGGAAAGGAAAGGACCAAACTTGAAGGACACAATGGAGGAAGAAAGGTCTGAAAAATGCCTTGGAGAATTATTGTTCCATATCTTTGCTGTATTCTAAACAATGCTCTGCTAGACAATCAAAACTCTTGAAAACCTATTAAAATGTTCAGTCTAGACTCAATGTAGGAAAACCTAACATATTAAAGTCAGAAAATAGTAACCCTTCAAATTTCTCTAAAATAAATACATTATTCTATCCATTCTCTATTTATTTAGTGTTAGGTGTGGAGTACACATACACACACACACAATAGCATGGGACCTACTTCAAAGGTGAATGGCTGCATAAAAAGAATTACATCGAATCACTCTCTATTAGGTTGTATTCATTCACAAATATTTATCTCACTCTTTTCTTATGCCAGGCATTTCACTCTTGGCAGAGATGTTACTGGTGAGTAATATGGCCCTGAGTTTTTCATGAACATATATTAGATTTGTACAGACCTTATTTCTAAATCTTCAGGTAGAATTATCTTTATAATGTTGTCATTCAATGAAAAAGAAAAATATTTTACTAAAATGAGATCAATCCCAGGACTATATTACATTTTCCACTGATTTAGCTTACTTGTAAAATGAATCATATCTAGCACAGCTATCTTAACAAGGTTCTTACAAGAGTAAGCGATGAATCATCCTCATCTAGCAGGTAGAGTATTCCCTGAAGTAACCATGATTCAGTGCTTTGAGTAGCATTTTGGGGATACAAAAGAAGTCAATTTTAATTACAGTTCCACCTTAGGCAAGTTATTTAATCCTGCTATGCCTCATTATCTTCAGCTGAAAAAGAGAATCTTACAAAGTTGTTGCAATGTTCAATTTAAATAAGGTACATGAAAACTTACTACAGATTTTCATATGTGCAAACACTCAACAAACGTCAGTAGTTTCAGTTTATATTGTGTTATTATTGTCAGTATTGACATTAGATCAGCATTTACAGCAATGTTTTCCAAACTTGGCAATGCAAATATATCATAGAAGTTCTTCCCCTCATTGGATTTAACTTATTGTGTTCAATTATTATTGATGAGACACATAAAAATAGATCTTTTTTAAAATTCATGAGATAAAACAAGTATAAATAAAAATTCTTTATTTTTTAATTTATACTTGTTTTATCTCATGAATTTTAAAAATAAAATTTTAAAAATAAAAATACAAAATTTTATTTAATTTTTTTCCAACTCAATGGATCCTCTTACCCATCACTTTTGAAAACCACAATCAAAAGTATAAAGAAGTCTTCTATGTTCCAAAGTTTGATATCCTAGAAAAAACACTGGCTGAGCACCACGAAACGTGGATTCTCATCCTTTGGGTCACGAATAGCTGAATTGTTTTATTTTCTCAGGACAATCAGTTTATTTGTTCAATGAGAGGGTAGAAATAGAAAATCTCCAAGATCTATTATCAGTTCTATTACATGAAAAAAATAATAAAAATGACCAACACAATAGTAAAAAAATATAAATTTCCCCAGATAGCTTCCAGGAAAATCTAAATTTATAATAAAAAGGATACATCAGAAATACTTCTTCTTGTCCCAATTTTTTGCACAATAATGTAATTGAACAGAAAAAAAAATACCTGAAAAATCCTTTTGTAAAAGCATCCTCCACACATTTGAAGTATGTATAGAGAATGGCAAAGGATGGAAGAGATAGATTCCAAAATCGTCAATTCCTAGATATCAAGATTCCTGATCCCCTCGATGGAGGTAAGCTAGCTTCCCGGCACTCTGCTTCCCAAGATTTTACAAAGTTAGGATATGCAAAAGTCATCTCTGAAAAATAACTTGGTGGATATTGCCAAAGGTATGGTAGATAAAGCATCAGCAGTAGCAGTAACTCTTATGAAAATTTTGCAAAGGCAAGTAAATAAAAACATGTAAAATGAACAATTTTGACGGTTACTGGTAAATGATGGAGTGCTTCAAGGACAACAGAAATTTCACAGGTAAAATATTTTGCTTGTTTGTGTTTATAGTTCAAGAAACACAGATTGGCCATTAATGTATTGTATACATCCAGTAACAAAATTAAACCTTTAAAATATTTAGTTTTTACATGATCCATAATTTGTTGCTGTTTATTTCTCTCTTCAATGAGAGAGAAAGGAGAGAGAGAGACAGAGAGGAAGAAATTACTAGAATCTCTAAAAATAATTATGTTATGAAAAATCTGTAAAAACAAATCCATGGGAAATTTGTAACCAATATTAAATATTGAATAAGAGAAAAACTATCCTTTGGGACACTACAAATTTTCAGAAAGTATCTTTGTAGCTGAAAATGTGTTTATGATTATATCAAAGGTATATTTTATGAATTCTGGAGAAATGTGTTAATAATTCTCATGACTAAGCAAAGGCAAAAGAAACCTCTTTGGTTAGCTTCTGAAGTTAGCACATGCAGCAAAAGTTATGCAGAGTTAAAATTACCCTAGAAAATCCCTTCAATAACTCCTAAAGTATAATACACATGGTTTTGTACATACAAACGCTTTATGACAATTTTCTCACACCCTCAAATTTGAGAACCATTGTGCAAGGCTGAGGAAAGTAACCAAAGGAAAGTCTGTATGTAGGTTTCTCACAATTCAAACCAATCCTACCTTTGGGTCAAGGGGAAAAGAGCAGAGGAAAAAAAAAATGCATGAGGACCTCTAACATGTTTCTACTTATCTGTAGAGCTTGCTACTTTTTATTTTTAATATTGAACCTTATTACTCTAATACTTTTTTAAAGGATGTGGTTGCTTTTGCGAGGGTCAAAAAAAGAGTGGAATACGCCTTGCGATTGGTGGTAAGTCCCAAATCCTGATAATAGCTTAAATGCACAAATGATGTCATTCTACTTTATCTTAATACACAGAAGAATATTTAGTTTGACTTCTTGGACATAAAAAGCTTATTTTAAAGCAATGCTTTAACTGCCTACATCTTTTTGTTTCTCTTGCTATTTCTAACTGCATCTTTGACAGAAGTGATCCTATAAGAGCCTATGCCAACAGAAGTTTTATTTCAAACTTTCAAATGAATGAGTCCAATATAAATTCTGTCACAACACATGTAATATATCAAGACCTTCTGTTATAAGTAGAGTAAGCTAATTTTAAATCGAATACTAGCATTTTCTTTCCCCAATGATGATCCTCTGCAATAAATCAGTCCACCACAGAGTATTTACTACAAGGGTTCTCCTTGTTATGAAGCAAGACTCGTAGAGAAACTTACACAATCCTGAAATGAGAAGACTGTTGTGGCCCTTGGCAATTTCACAAGGAGGAATATTAACTAAATTCATTATAATTGGCTAAATTTCTCTACAATTTGATCAAAAGAAAGCACATGTATGTGGAAATTTTATTCTTCTTTTTTTTCCTCTCTTTTTTTTCTTTACTGTGATGAAGTGAGTTACCAGGTCCCCCAAAGACCTGAAGACTCAACACAGCTTGAGTTGTACACCGGAATTCTCCCCCATGAGTTTGGCCGCTGGGTCAGTAGGAATGATATTAGTACAATTTAATTTTCAAAACACATACAGTGGGACAGATGTGTTTTATAGAGACTGCAAAATGAAGGGGGTCTGCATATTGTTTTGGTACTATATGGTTAGAGATCACTGTATGAATCTAATTCCTGCTGATAATCATAACTTGTCTTTGTGAAAACTAGTTTATAGTATTTGTATATAGCACTATGGAGAATATCAAAGCTACCAAGATTTGAAACAGTGCAGCAGGAGCTCCAAGACTTTATGTAAATTAACCCCACAACATGGAACACATTAACTTGAGGGTTTTAGGAATTTGGAACTCAGAATGCCTAGGATGTGGGCTTAATTGAAATGCAGTATTATGACAATCAGTTTTTCTCTAGAGACAGGATTTTTTAAGGTGCATTCAAATGTATAATTGAGCATTGACATATTACATCATGGTGATACATTTTAAAAAACCCATATCGGCTTCACAGTATTTATTTCACTGAAATACCACTGGTCATTCAAAGATTCCTCCTTTAGCAGCAAGCCATCTGAATAAATGAACGGCACACTGAGGTGAGCCAGTCAACTCTCAGATGGGACCAGACCTCAAAAGCTCACACATACACAAAGCACTTCTTCTGGAAAAAATGTTTCTGGGTTTTCAACATAAATCAGGGTCAACACATAATACAATCATACTCTAGTGTATTTAAAAGCTGGAAAACAGTCTAACTAGGACTGTGATGCTTTTAGCAAACCTTCAGGCCAAACAGCAATCAGAAAGAGAATTCATGGCTTTGGCTTTGTGATCAAACCCTGTCTCTGTTCTTGTCCACAGAGGGGTTGCCTGCTTTCCTGGGGAATTGTTAATGGGCGTTAGAAAACTACACTTTCTGCACTGCTATAATTTTATAGGGTTCCTTTTTCTATTTTTTTTTTTTTTGTAAACTGTAGACACTAATGAACATAGTGATAAGTAACACTAACATCCAAGAGCCTTGATTTTCACACAGTAACAGTTAATTTATTAAACTTTCATGGTCAAAGAGTAAGCCAAATCTTCCTATTGGAATTCTATAGGCATCACTCATTTATAGTAGTAATGAAAAGATTAAAGAATAATGATAAAAAATAATAAAGTGTCACTAAAATTCAATATAACAAAACTCTTTTGGTCCAACTGCATACTGAATTCAAGTATATGTCAAATAAAATCAAGTTTTTTTTACATACAAAATATAAAGTATGAAACTAAAAGTTGCTCATTGCATGGGAGATTTAAGAACTCTAGGATCAATAGATCAACACATATCAATTGAGCATGCATTACGTTCCTATATAAGTGCAAGAAACAAAGTGACAGAAAAAGTGTGTGTGTGTGTGTGTGTGTGTGTGTGTGTACATGCACATATGCCCAATCCCTTTGACAATGTTTGGCAATGTGAAATATAGATCATACCCTCAAAGGGGCTGGGACTTCCATAAAGTGTCCTAATTCACAGGCACAAAACTATCTTTTACTATAAATAAATACATCGTTTGAAAACCTAATATATAGCTTACCTTAAAAGAAAAGAAATACTAGAGTCTATGGAAAACGAGAAGGTGAGGAAGGAAATACAGTTGAAGTTGTGATGTTGCAATTCAGCCATGAAATGTGACCTTGAATCTATGAGGGCTGTGGTAGATGGAAAGAATTTTCTTTCTACAATTTGTCATATGAAATTGTTGGGGCCCCCAAAGAAAGAAATGTTAAATACTATAAAGATGTTCCTATATCCCAAGGAACATGGGAAGCCCAGGGATATTGACAATCTCAACTGAGGGTGAGTTCATAATAAAAAGTTAAATGCATGAACAGATACATAATCTCTCTCTCTCTCTCTCTGTCTGTCTCTATGTGTGTGTCACACACACACACACTTAAGAAAAACAAAGACATCTTGAGAGAGACGTTAATATGTGCAAGAAATGGAGAATTTACACCACAAATACAAAAAGTAATGAAGAAGCAGGAAAGATATTATAAAGTAAGTTTCAAGTTTAAAGGGATTAAAAAATATAAATAATGAGAAACAAATAAGGGACTAAAAATAAATAGCAGGTAATTTTAAACATACATCAAATAGAAACATCTTAAATTAAAATATAAGATATTGAAATTAAAAATCCAATGAACTGGCAAATAAAATAATCACACTCAGAAGAAAATAATGCAAGATGAAAATAAATACGGAGATACGGAAGTTAAAATGAAAAATACAACGTGTCTAATTGAAATTCAAGAAAGTAAATGAGAAGAATGGTGGAGAGGGAATAACAATATAGAGCAAAACAGAATTACTAAAAACCAAATACGGTATATAAATGGCACACTGTTAAATAGTTTATTGTTCACCATAATTTATGAGAAATATTATTATTTATTTATTTAACTTTATTTTAGTTTCAGGGGTACATGTGAAGGATTGTTATATAGGTAAACTGTGTGTCCTGGGGGTTTGGTGCTATTAAATAAAACTAAATGACAATGAATATACTGCATATCAAAATTGAGGGATACATGTAAAATTGTAGAAAGAAAATTATTAAATTTATCAATAAGAAAAAAGACATATAAATGGTAATATATCCAACCAATTAAATGCTGTAGATGATAAAAATGAAAATGAAGTTTCATATTCCAATGTGGATAAATTTCAAGAACAAATTTGAGTGAAAATGTAACAGTATGGAATTATTTATGTAATTTTTTAAAAAGCAGAAGTCTGCTATATTAAGGATATATAGTGAATAGAACTACATCTTCCTTCAGAGGAATGAGAGACATTAATACTATATTGACTATGGGGGGGGGGGTGTGTGTGTGTGTGTGTGTGTGTGTGTGTGTGTGTGTGTGTGTGTGTGTGTGTGTGTGTGTGTGTGTGTGTGTGTGTGTGTGTGTGTGTGTGTGTGTGTGTGTGTATTTTGTGAATTTTTTTGGGGCCATATGTTTTAGTTCTTTTAATGATGACTCTTTCAACAGTTCTTTGTTCTTTCAGTGTGTGTGTGTGTGTGTGTGTGTGTGTGTGTGTGTATTTTGTGAATTTTTGTTTGACGATTTTGGGCCATATGTTTTAGTTCTTTTAATGATGACTCTTTCAACAGTTCTTTGTTCTTTCAGTTCTTTTAGTGGTTAGTTCACATAGTGATTGCATTGGACAGGAAGGAAAAGAATGTGGTTGAAGGGAGTGGGCTTCAAATGTTCAGATAAAAAATTCATTTCCTTTAAAAAATCTTAAAATATATTAACTCTCCTTAAGCTTGGCTAATGTAAAATTCTGGATATTTTATTTTTTCTGTATTTTTGAAAAAGTATATAGTTTAAAAATATTTATTAAGTTAAAAAAAGAAGAGTTCAACAAGACCTGTGAAAGGTCAGGAAAGCTTCAGAATACAGGTGATATTCCTGCTGGCCTGAGAGACAGATCAGACCAAGAAGAAAGACTAACTCAGTTGAAGCATGGTGCACACAGTTCACAATCAACCTGTTGGTAGAAAAGACTGGCCTGACTCTTTTTCAACATATTTGGAATTAACAGAAAAATTGAAAGAGAAGTCCATCTATGGGGCTATTCAGTGCTAGACTGAATAACGTGAATCTTATTTGATGACTTTGAAGGATAATGCCATAATAAAAGTTGAAATATGTAATATGAATTAAATAGGAGAACAAGTCAGGTAAAGCTGTCAGAATCATGTTAGATAAGAGAAAGTATTGTAGCTTCATACATTTATTGATCAAATTTGTATTAAGTACCTCCATGCACTAATTATCTACACAATGTTCATTAGCATAAAGGTGAAGATTAAAATACTTATTCAGGAAATAATTATTTATAAAATTACAATAATCAACCAGGCCATTTCTACTCTTACGGGGTTTGAATTAGTGTAGATAATACAGATCTTCGCACAATTACAATGCAGTGTGCTGTGTGCAGCAGGGACATCTAATATAATCTAGACAATCAAGGAAAGTGTTTGGCAGAATGAAGTGCTGGAGCACAGTAGTTGTTCAATTAAGTATTCATGAATGGATGATTGCATGATTACATTAACTAATATTTAAAGTGAGACAAGAAAGATGAAGAGAAGTTTGCTAGCTGAACACAGGAAAAAGGAAAGTTTTGGGGCCAGAAACAACAATCCAGGAAGGAAAAAAAGACCTTTTTTTTTTAAAAGAAATTAAGAGACATTCTGAGAGGTCTGATCCTGAGAAGCACAAGTAAACAGTAAAGAGGGATAAGGCTTGTATAAGACAAGATAGGTGATTGAAGCGTTCTCATCCTGGAGCTATGTGAATTCGATTTACTCTTCAGCACCCAGGCTGTGGTGTGGAGAATGAAGACTGGCTAAGTGGTAAGTGGATGAGAGTCCTGTTAGGACACCGTCTCAGTAAGCTGATGATGACAGTGGCCAGAGGGAAAGTAGTATTGGCTGTGGGGATGGAGAGAAGAAGATGGATTTAAAGGATTTGGGGGGATTACACTGTGAAAGTGAATGAGTTCTCCAAGGAGTATATACCTAAGAAAATATATCTATGCTCTCCTGATAATCCCCTAACATCTTTCCAGACAAGCCAGATGGCTTATTACATGTTTCCTGCACACACCCCAGATCTTTCCTGTTGTACAGCTCCCTTCATACTCACATCCTCTAATTCTTTTCTCCAATCCCACTTCTTTAAATCCCACCCGTCCTTGAAGGTGGGCCTCAATGATACCTTGCTCATGGAATCTTCTATGATGTCCATTCTTGTATACAATATATAATCTCTGCTTCCTCTAAGTCCTTAGAATTTTTGCCTTATTTCTTTTATTGCATTACATACTGACTGCTATAATGGCAACTGAACATCTTATGTGTCCACCTGACTGTGCCTTTTTTTTTCCTGGAGATGGAGTCTGGCTCTGTTGCCCCAGGCTGGAGTGCAGTGCCTTGATCTGGGCTCACTGCAACCTCTGCCTCCTGGGTTCAAACGATTCTCCTGCCTCAGCCTCCCAAGTGGCTGGGATAACAGGGGCCCGTTACCACTCCTGGCTAATTTTTTTTTTTTTTTTTTAGTAGAGACGGGGTTTCACTGTGTTTCCCAGGTTGATCTCGAACTCTGAGCTCAGGCAATCCGCCCGCCTCGGCCTCCCAAAGTGCTAGGATTACAGGGGTGAGCCACCATGCCTGGCCCTGACTGTGCTTTAAGGCCTGGAAAAATATCAAATATGAGTTGTTCCTATTTAAAGTGCTTGGCATACTGTCTTGTGCATGTTAAGGACACAGTGATAATATTTATTCAGAAATAATATAAATCCAGTAATATTTTATTAATATGAATATATAATTATCTTATTAGAAAATTAACCTTATTTCAAAACCACTTAAATTTAGAACCTATTGTAAAACCAAGCCTAGAACTGGCAATTGGCTAATAACAACATATGCTATTATTATTATCATAAATAGCATCTATTTTCAGGACACAGATCTAAAAATCTGTCCCCTGAAATTAATCTAATTATGTCCCCTGAAATTAATCTAATTTTAAATAAAGTAGGTGTTCAAAGAGATATGTAGGCTGAAAATGATGATGCTATTGTCTGTGATATTCGTAAATCTTATAAAATAATGAAAATCATAAAAACATTCAATAAAGTTGAAAGACTAGGAAAATACAATGAGGATGTCAGAATGATGAATAACTTGGTGTTGTTTTACACCTCCAAGAAAAGAAGGAGAAAGAGGCAAATCATGTTAAATATTTTCTGTTGTTGTTTTCTCAATCAGTATGCCTCCTTGGTAGTGGGCTCACAGAAAATGTAGGAGAATCATTTGGCCCCTTTTGGCTTCTGGATATTGAGGACATGTGTGTCGAATCAGAGTTACAGGGTGATTTCCACGAATCCATTCCAACCCCTCTGGAAGTAAAGTCTATCTGTCAGTTCCTTGAGCCAGGGCTGAGCTCTTGTAAGTCATCTATCAAAACTTTGGAATCTGGCTGATAATGCTGATAGCTAGAAAGCTGCCTTTTGTGAAATAACAACTTTACCTACATCATAATCACAGAAAGAGAGAAAAAAAAAATGACATGGCTAAAAAAAAAAATCCTCCTTGTTTTTCACTTTAAATTCTTTATTTCCCTTGCTGAGACAAAGGGCAATAGTGGTGACTATAGACGTAATCCCCTTTCCTCCTAAAAAATTCAAGTACAGGGTTTTGGTTTCACAGCAGTCAACTCTGATATTTCTTCTCCTGGTGAGAAGCAGGATATGCTACGTGGCTTTTGTTTGTAGGCACACTGGAGGTTGTAGAATCCCTTTTAAAGAGAAAATGAGCATATGGAAGCTGTTTTTCGTAAAACTATTGTTCAATTGAATGTTAAACATACCATCCACAAAATTAAATTTAAGCATCTGCTTCCTTCAAGGAATAGCCACTTGCCCTTCCTCTAGAGAAAAATCCAACAAAGGAAACATAGTTATTCTTCTATTGCAGTATCCGTGAACTAGAAGATAACTATTAGATATATGTTGTGCAATTTCACCAATTTCATAACAATTTCTGTATGTAAAAGGCAAATATTTTTAATATTTATATAGCATTACGTTTTCACTTTCAAATTATTTCAAACTTCACAACAAAACATATAGAGTGTTTACATAGTTTTCTTATGATTAGTTATTCAGTTTGGAGAGTAAAACTTTAATATAATCCTGCAGTTTTCCTTTGAAATCTTTTGGTCTAAAATGCTATTATTGGAGGAGAAAGCAAGATGTAAGCTTCAAATTAGTCCAAGTTGCTACTTTTTAATCACTTTATTAAAGCATTTTGGGAAGAAGAGTTAGTATTTCTGAATCCAAAATGTTTAACAAGTTATCTAATAACAGATTTTTTTTTGGTCTAGGTATTAGAATCCTGACATTACTCAATAATTGGTGCTTTATTTAATTAATTAGTTCACAGATACCTGAAATGTAGCCTCAACTTTTGATTTTGGAAGTCAGAATGAACTTAGAGCCTGATGAACAGCAAACATAGACAAAAAGCTCAAAATATTTTGAAAATAAAACTGATAGAAAAAGAAAGACTGAGTGGGTAGAGCGATTGAGATTTCGTGATCTTTAGCATTCGATCAAATATTCCCTTAAAGCAAAAACATGTTTTGCAATGTTAGTCATCTTGCTTTTTGGCTAGTCATTAGAAATGGTCAGTAGTTATTAGCAACCATACCTGTATATTTCTTTATAGAGGAAATTGTTATGTCTATTAACCTATCCTCTTCATTTGTTAAATAAATCATTTTCCCCAGTTTTTTATAATGAACATTTTCAAACTTACAGAAAAATGGAAAGTTTGGCACTACAAATACTTCAGCCTCTTTCAATTTTCCACATATATTTTTCCATACGTGGTTTCCCCTATCTTTCTCTCTCTCTGTCTCTCTCTCACTCAAAACATTTCTGAATATTTGAAGTTGCAAATACCTAGAAATTTACCCCATATACTTTAGTGTTCATTTCTTAAGAACAAGGATTTTCCCCAACATGCTTAACAAAATATCATCAATGAAATGTAGTTAATATTAATATAATTATCTAATATGCAGTTAATATACAATTTTCCAAAATGTCTCAAATTATGCCCTACTGACTTGTGAATACAGATGCATGAGTGTGCATGTGTGTGATTGTGTGTAATGTGTATATACTCAAGAATGAAGCATTTCATGTGGTTTGGTTTTATATTTAATTCAAACACCACTTCAAGATTTTATGTGTAGATAAATCATAACAGTTAGAATACAATAATTTCACAATAATTTTAAATGAGTGCTCAAAAGGCTATTTAAATAAAATATTGAAATTCTTCAAGACCTACAATAAGAAGTGTTATAGTAACTGTTACTTCTGACTTGATCATTATTGCTGTTCAATTTTGTATTAACACTATAGGTTACTAGAAATAACATCATTATTGATATCTAAGAGACAACTAGCAGGTACAATTTTTGATAAAATTGTAGTTTCAGTGATATTGCATTATATTGAAATGCTACTTTATCCTTATAAAAATACAATTTTCAGAACACAGTGATTTTCATATAGATATAAGAATGAACATTTGTTAAAGATTCTATTCAACGAGGAAACTAGGTAGATGGTATAACTTTTTAAGAAGAAAATGTAAAGAACAGACACATTTATAGAATATTAAATGTCCATTAAGGGAGAAATATTTTTTCCACAGGGATTGGGGTTAAGGCTAGACAGGACAGAATTTACATGTTTACATATAAGAATTATTGGAGTTATAAAACACTCCCATAGAATAAGACTCTGATACATGAAGAAGTCTTCTCTAGCACCTAGACAATGCATAGTCTCTGAAGTACATAACTTTTCCTATATCTTTATTAATACCTGCCCCATCCATTTAAAATTTATTATACACTTAATATCAGAGAAATATCCTTGTTATGACATTTGAATTATCTTGATCTATACAATTAATTAATCCTTGACAAAGTTTAAAATAAATTATGAATATGCCCATGTCACAAATGTTTTCATCAACAGCTTCACTGGGAAATGTTCCAAAAATATGTACTTGAAACAAACTTGGCTGGAGACTATCAAATAAAAACTTTATTATTTAAAATTCTATTATGATGAACCTCTGGCATGTAACATTTATTTATGCTGATGTGTCAGAATTATTATATATAGGTAAAAAGAATAAAGAGAGATCTAAATTAAATGAAGAAGTCAGAGAGCATCTCCTTCTAAGAAGGTATGGTGAGTCTCTCTATGCACAGGTTTCCAGAGTTCTGGAATCAGATTATAAGTAAAAGAAAAAAAATACGATTCACAGAGCTACACTCTTGTTAGCAACCATATACTCTAGCCAAATCTTTCACCTCTGTTGCGGAATGAATATTTGTGTCCACCCTCATAAATACAGATGTTGAAATCCTGACACCAAACTGATGGTATTAGGAGGAGGTAATTAGGTCATGAGGGTAGAAAGCTCATGAATGGGATGAATGTACTTATAGAAAGAGATAAGAGAAAGCTTGCTTCCCCCACCCCTTTTTGTCTCTCTGTCCTCTCTCTCTTTCACTCTCTCTCTCTCCTCTCATCAATGTGAGGATGCAAGAAGAAGGCCATCACCAGAAACTGGATGTGCTGGCACCTGGGTCTTGGACTTTCCAGCCCCCAGAACCATGAGAAATAAATTTCTGTTGTTTAAGCCATTTCATCTATGGTATCCTATCATAGCACTCAAACTGACTAAGGCAAGCACTGAATGTCTTATATCCCTCCCTTATTGCCTCATGTCCCTGAAACTCTCTATGCTTGAAAAATCTTTTCTATTGTTTGAGCACCACTTTCCTTTCCTAACTCAATTAATTAAATAGAGCTGTCCCAAGGAAATATAAAATTATGGTTTGGGCCATGAATAGGAGCAAAGCAATTAGCAAATTTGGCAGTATAGGCAACAAGGTGTAATTATATTTACAAACTTAAAAAAAATTGCTTCATATTGCACATCTAGTGATCTTGGCACAATTTCAAATTTTTAATTTTTTACTTGTGATAAAAATAGGCATATTGATTGTGGAAATTTTGGACAGTAGGAATATTATATATAAAAGATAAATGTCCTAATTCATGGGTAGAAGGCAGAGTTTGGGGAGACATCATTAACATTTGGTATACTTCTTTCAGTCTTTTTTTTCTTTTTTCTTCCACTTTCTGTTTAAAATTTAGTTCATGTTAAAATTATACTAAATATATTGTTTGATACATATTTTTATTTACCATCAGACGAACATTTTTCCATGTGATTGCATAATCTTCAAAAATAAGATTCTTAACAATTGTGTAGTGTTCAACTGCATGAATGCTCACAACTTTTATCCATTCTCCTGAAGTTGCATTCCAAATGCTCCTAAAAATTTGCCTTTATAATTAGATGATGGTAATCTCTGTAAAAATATCCTTCAGTTAATCTTTGTATTTTCTTATGATATGTTTTTGTGGTTTTAATTACTATGTCAAAGATTACAAATGTTTTAAATTTCTCAATGTGTTTTGCTCCAAATCCCTTTAAAATTATAGTATAATTTTAATTATTATTTCACACGATTATAAAATTGTGTGAAAATTTACCATCCTACCAGAAGTATAAATGTATAAAAGTGTGTACATCTCATTACACCTACATCAATCTTGGTAATATCCTTTTTTAAAACCTACATTAATATGAGAGATAAAAAGACAGACTAATAACTTTAGTTGAACCTTTTTTATAGCTGTTAATATTATTGAGTTTCTATTATGATTGTTACTCATGTCAGAATAAAAACTTAGCATATTCATGTAAAAGGTCATTTCTTGCTCATAAGATTAAATAAATATATCTTTGTTTATAAAATATTTAGGAAAGACAAGCTCAGACATAGTAAACACATTTTCTTAATTATTTAAGAGTTGGTTAAACTGATAGATTCAACTTCTTATATTCAGTCTGTGGCTGTTTTTGACATTTTTTTCATAATTCTCTTCTTACCCTGGCAACTTGGCATCTAATCCACTATCTATCTGACACATAGTACATTTTAAAATAAATATTCATTGAATAAATAAAAGAGAAATCAGCTTCTATTATGATGTGTGGTTTCTCATTGCATATTTCAGATGTGTAAATGTGGCCAAAGTTTATCCTTGCTTTCTTTGCCCCAGTCCTGTTCATCACCTTCCCTAAGAAAAACTAGCCTTTCTCACCTTAGATTTTATTGGCTAAAATCTTATCAAACCTGAGCTTGGAGGATTTCCAAAAAGCAGAACTTTGAACTCTATGTTACCTTTTCATGGCATCTGATAACAAACTCTGTATTTTAAATATTATGAACTAGCTCCATATCTAAATCAGACCAATACAACAAGAAAATTATCTATAAGAATAAAACCAATTTGGTTCTGAATTACAAGGACTCTGATGTTTAGCCATGTCAGACATGACCTTAGAAAAGTCAGTTAAGCTTTAAGATGACAATATTTTTCTGACACCAGTTCTGAAAAGGACATTGTGTTGATTTCTAATGAGAAAATAGTAGATACAAAATTATCTACAACATAATTTTCTACGGACCCCACATTAACAAATAATCGTTGATTTTCCAGTCCATGACTTAGCATATGAAGCCATGCTACATTTTTAAAGAGTAGAAATATGGGGTTAGAATTACTGTTTAGGCAGATATGGAGTTCAAAGAAAAATACTCTCTCTGCATAAGACCTTTATTATTAACCCTGAAGAAAACAGTCCTGAAGAATATCAACTAGTTCATTGACCCACAGCAAATCATTTTGGCAACCAACAGTACATTCAATTACTCTCAAACCTTGATTTCTAACAATTTCATGGGGACAACATTGAATCTTGATAATTACAGATATAACTCACTATTAAAGTCACTGTCTGAAGAATTTTTATATTCATGAAAAATAGTCTAGCAGAAAACATCATTATAAAATCAGTAAAAAGAAAATGCAAGAAACGTATCTCTCAAAGTCAATATTTCCAACAAAATACCACCTATAAAACAAAAGAAGAGAAGGACTCTTAATTATAGTTAGGGAAGAATGTTGCGTTATTTCCTGAGTAATTACTTGAAAAATCCAGACAAATGCAAAAGTCTCTTCCTTAACTTCATCTTTTTTCCTAGAACCAGCTTACCTTGATTTTATTGGTTTTTCTTGCTTAATTGAATTAAATTGGACATAAAGGCACCTTTAACTTTGAACTGCTGCATACCAAACTGCAACTTAACTTCGTATGTAACCAAATTGCAGTCTAACTTAAGAGTATATTTCTCAGTAACAAATAGCTGAGTATCAGCCAATCACATCAAGCAAACTTCAGCCAATCACAAGCTGCCTACTGATCAACCATGTCCATGTAAGGCAACGCCAAGCTGTAACCAATCAAGCTGCTTCTATAGTTATTTCCAGTTTCTACCTATAAATACTGAAAATTGTGCCCCAAAAAGTTAAACAAACAAACATATCAACAATGACAACAACAACAACAAAATGGTGAAAACAGTGACAAATATAAATTCTTGAGTTTATAGGATGGCAGATTAAAAAAAAAAAAAGAAGCAACTTACAAAAACACTAAAACTCCCTCAGCTTATAAAATAAAACTGGCTAAAATCAGTTGGGACCAATATGGCCAACTGGAGTCTGCACAAAATAAGGTTGCTGACATTATGGCTGGAATTTCCACTGCATGTTTCACGGTAACTCCTCCTGAATTTACACGTATGATCCATGAGGTAGCATGAAGCAGTAAGTGCACATGCCCAAGGACTTTGACTTTCCAGACTTTTCCTTTCCTTCTAATAATCAACTACTAGTTCCAGAATCCACCCTCTAAACCTTTTCTAATAAAGTTAATGACTTAAAATCAGCACAGAGTGACAGATTTGAACTGGACTTCTGCCTCTTTGTAGGTCAACTTAGAATACAAAGCTTTTCTTTCCTCAAAAGCTTGATATTAGAGTATTGGCTTCTAGTGTGTTGGGCAGTGATCCCCTTTTACACGGTAACAATACTGACTGCCCATGTTGCTGGGTGGAGCTCTCTGAACTTCTACTGGGATAGGGTGCTGCCTGATTCATGAATTCTTATTCATGCATATAAACTCTGCTTATTTTAATTTCTTTAAAGTTTTTCTTTTAACACTCCTATTGTTTGGAATAAAACTCAATTTTCTTTCCATAGTATTTCTCTCCACAGGAAATTAAAGTCTACATTTTTCCAACAGATAATAGTAGAAGTCTACTTTGGTGGGCAAGTGATTAAACAAAATATGTATCTTAAATTAACAGGTAGTTTGAGTCACACGTGGTCAAAACCTGAGTTGAAGGCTTTCCAAACGATAAAAATACTCCACATAGGGCATAGAACATCTACAAGATTCATAAAGCTCAAGGAAAGGTAATTTAAAACAATCTTGCTAGCTATAGAGCTTAAAGGAGCTTGAAGGAAGGCAGAATATGAAGAGAGATGTATGGAAGGAGAAGTAAGGAAAGGTTGAACAAAATGGGCTGGAGAAATAGTTGTAAAAGAGTCAACTAAAACAGCCAGAGTACACAAGCAGAAAATAAAATATGAAGGGTTAGGCAGAATCACATATTGCAAATGCAGTACAGAAAAGTGAAAGAGCAAGTCATTAAGAGAAAAGGAGGAAGGAAACAAAATAACTAAAGGAAAATAAGTAAAATATACCAAGAGATATAAGTGATCACTTAAAAAATGATCTGGCATTTATTCATGTTTTGCCATAGTAATTATCTGCCAAAGCTGAAATTACAGTATTCCTCTGTGATTTGTTTTGATAGATTCAGCCAGGTGCATTATCTGTAGGCATTCTCATCCAGGAGAAAAATTAGCCAATCATGGATCTGGATGTAAATTTAAGGGACAAGAATAAGTAAAAGCTCTCCAAATGATATTTACGCAGTGGTCCAATCAAAATTGCATAAATTACTGAGTTCCATTGCCAGGAAAAGGGGTTAAATTTAATACAGCTAGACAGCTGAGCAGCTGCTTTCATGATTTAAATAAAAACAAGCTGAAACTCCTGCTGTCAGACCAGTGATATATGACTTGTAATGGGATGTTTCCAACCTTTACTTCCATATGGCTGCCTACACTTTAGGTAATGCTCCCTGCCTCCAGTTCAACCAACTTTTCAGAAAACATCTGGGTCCCATTCCTGCTCCATTAGCTACAATGTTGCCTCCGACAAACACAAATGATCCATTGCACAACATCTCTTCACTTTGGGATCAAATTAGGGAGTTTCATTGATCATTTTATCATGTCTATAACCAGAGGGAGTATATACAAACATGACACATATTCAATTTATGGAATTTCTTCACACAGTGTTCATACTACTAGGGATAATATATTTAAGATGAAAGGTGGATTCTAAGGGTTGGAATACAAAAATAAGATTAAATAAAATAAAATAAATAAAATAAATAAAATAAAAGCTATCCTCACAAGGTGGGGTTTTTGTCATGCTACTTTCTTACTACTTTAACTAGAAACTTCTCCCTGTCTACACATCCCCTCATCCTTCCAAAAAAAAAGAAAGAAGAAATAAAAAATGCCAAATAGTTCTTTGAAAAGTGAGTTCAGCACAGGGGAAAAACGTGAGAACTTTTTGCCAACTTCACAAAACTTTCACTCATTTCAAATTCAAATAAAAAATGGATTCCTTTATAAGAATTATGGGAAAATGCAAAGTATATACATATATATAACTAATTATTTATATATAACTAATTATTTATATATATACATAACTAATTATTTAGATCAAAGTATTTGTGTGTTCTGCAAATCAAACCAAGTCGGAGGCTCACATCTCCTAATAAGATATTTGATACTGTAGAATTCAAAATGTACTAGATGTTATTCTGTAAAAGGAATTAGAAATATTATCTGATACTTTGTGATTGTGCCTCCGATTGTCATCTTGTAACTCCCAACAATACTTAAATACAAGCCATATTTCTCATTGTAATTCACTGAAACAAAATTAAAATTATAATTTATACAATTTACATTAATTTCTTATTTTAAAATAATAAATGTCTACACATAGGCACATATAAAATTTCAAGCCAAATTTTCTTAAATTATTGCTTTCCCCATTAAAGGACTTACAACAAAGGAAAAGAAAAGAGGAGGAGGAAAATAAGAAGAAACAGTAATACCAGCAGCAGCATATTGGTGGCTGGATACAGAAGTTTTGAAAATTTTGTGACAGAAATGGAGGAAACCAGACAAAAGTCCTTTTTCTTAGCAAGAGTACAAAAGTGCTTACGTTTTTTCCTCTTACAGTTACAAGTTTATTGGTTGTCTGCAAAATTTAAGGTAAAAAAAAAATTACCCATAAATAGAATCGAGGAGTTCATCTCCTGGGTAAAATCCTGCTTGAATCTAGGCAATTATGAAGGCTTGACAGGTCCTACGTGGGACCTATGTCAGGGACCTGTCCTATGGCAAGTCCTACAGGGGAAGCTCCCCTCCTCACACCAGACTTGGTGCACAGAGAGTGTATCACAGATTCTGAAGATATTTTCAGTAAAAGACTCAGGCCCTCTGTTGGGTCATGCTCTTTGACATATTTACATTTCTAGTCTAGGCAATTTCATTCCTAGGTCTCCTTATCTGAGGCCTTGTGCAGAAGTCTTTTTCAGGTGGCTCTGCAGAAACCTCCTTATAAGAGAAAGAGAGAGAAATCTCAAAGACACTTTTCCCCACTCTGACTCAGTCCACAGTACTTCTCACTCCTTGCTCTTCCCCTTTGCTCTCTCCCCACCGCAGAATCCATGAAACTCCTAGAGCCTTTTGTTCAGGACTCCCTCAATATTGAGAAGACTGCAATATCTCTGCTCGTCCCGTTGGCCCTCAAACTGTGTGTCCTTCCATGGGGGAAATGGAACGAGGGAAGTCATCACTTTCTCTGGTGTTAAACTCTTGCTTATTCCACTGCACCATTAAAGCTTCACTCTTTCATTTTTGGCTTGTTGCTTTAATCAGCTATTTTAATTCAGGGTGGCTCAGCTCTCTTTCTCAGCTTATTGAGTCCTAGATCATGATAGTGAACCAAGTTCACGTTCATTTTCAATTTAGAGCTTCATCAGAAGAGTTTTCTGGAGCGTAACAAAATACAGATTGCCCACCACTCCCCTGCTTAATTTCTCCGTAATTCCTAAATATATCAGCGTGATGGTTCTAGTAGGGCAAATGGAGGTTGCAGTAGGACAGGAATGTGGTCCTATTTCATTGGGAAGCTTGCTCCACTTCCAATATCTTTTTGTCCTTTTTGTTTGACAATCAAAACTTATGAATAGGATAGTTTGATGGACTCTGCTTCTATACTTATCTCTCGCTTCCCCAGCAGTGTGAGTCAATGTATTCTTCCGTGGGCCCCAACATTATCTCCCTATCTCAAAGCATAGATCAAATTGGCATCCCTCATATCATGAGCTTTCTTTGAAATTCCCTTTTGTATTTAACACAATGCAAATTTTGCGTTATGTTTTATAATGTCAGTTTGTTATAAGATCAAATAATGTGTTAAACATCACACCATTTGAGAAAGCATGTGTCAGTGTTTATTCAATAGCTTTGCATAATGAATGATCATAATCAATTGATATGAATGTTCCATTTTGCAAAGCAAATTCTAGCGGAGCTAGTCAGACCTGGGTTAAGATTATAGATCTTCTAGGCATTACTAAATTATTTGTAAGGATAATGTTACTTGTCTTGCAGCGTTCTGTGAGGGTAAAATGAAATAATGTGATTTTCAACACCTATTTCTTCCCTTTCTTTTGCACCTCTTTTCATATGTAGCTGGTATAAAGCTGTGCAACTTTGTGGCTCAGGTATAACAGGAGTGGTCAAAGTAACACAAATCTGACAATAAATAATGATAAAGTAGTTACTTGTATATTTATCACAGATTGTTAGAAAAATGCCAAAGGTGGGTTATGCACAGAAAACAAAATGCTCTTAAAATGCTCTTTAAAATTGCTAATTTTCCATATTTCTCCCCAAAGTCATATTTGTCATATAATTGTATCTGTTTTCAATCTCTCTCACAAAATTCTCAGCGATTTTTTATTTCTCATCCTCCTACCTGCTGAAGATTTTCTTCTCGTTTCCTCAACTATCAAAGAGATCTTTTCAATGCAAGAAATCTTCCCTTGCCTACTCTCTACATTATCCATTTGCTCACTCTGTACAACAGAATCCCAAGACTCTGGCTAGAAATTCCAATCTCCTTCTTACAAGACATGGGAAGTGGAGGTGCCACAAGTATCCACAATATTTTAGGAAACAGAGCTTCTGAAGCTAAGTGACTTGCACAAGGTCACAGCTTTCAGAAGTAAAAGACAGCTTTTCCCTTTTTCCCCTTCTTCCTTCTCTCCTTCTCCCTACTGTTCTTGTGCCAATGTTCTTTCTTAGTAAACCAAACTGCCTTAATCATATATCAATATATCAGAATACATGCGGCATAAAAATGTGAGCCTTGCACCACTGCTAATTTGATGGACAAGAGGATTGGAGAAGAGCTGGTAGTGATCAGTTAATGAATGTCAAAGTACATTATGAAGAAAAGAGTTCTGCCTTTATAAATTGGAATGTCTATGCTAAAATTTAAAGAATGTGTGCTACAAAGCCATGAATAAAACATCTGCCAATGAGTAGAATATCAATCAAAGGAAGTTTTACCCAACAAAATTGCCTCAATTACAATTCAACACTTCAGTACTCTATAAAAATACAGCAATTACACCAATATTTAACTTTAAACATGGAAACCACACACACATACACAAAACTAGAGGAAAAACTCCATCTGGTTTAAGCTATCACAAAAGTAGGTAGTCCTAGCAATAGCAAGTAGGAGGAAAGGAATTTAGGGTAAAAGAGGGAGAAAAAGAGTAAAGAAGTTCTAAGAGAAAACTGAACAAAGCATTTTAAAGAGTAAACAGAGGCTATAAAATATAAAATGATTGCATAGATGGAATTTTATGCCATGAATCCCATTATAAAATCAGACTATTATTCTAAGTAATAGCCATGTAGGTTTGATTCACATTAACTGTCCACAAAAAAAGGCAAGAATTCTAAGAGATAAATTGGAGACACCAGCAAAGGAGAAAGGGAATTAGTAGCCTTAAAAATCTATAAATTTCCACATGAGGACATTACTTTTTTATTTTAGACTACTGTTAAGAAGATTTATGAAAAGCATGTTAAAATCTGTAAGGTACCATGAATCCATCTAAATTATCAGCCACAGGTTGATAGTGTAAACACTTGGCTGGATTGGGTATTAGCAACCACACTCTCTTCCTGGAGTCACAGGAAGTGATTCCTTGAACATATGTGTATCATCCAAGATCCAGGCAGAAAAACACAGCCCTCTCCAGGGAGACTGAGGGAGGGATTGGAATATGGAGAAGCAGTTACAAAAATGATGTCAGAGACTAGAGGTTACCAGGGAATGGGGAGAGGTGGACTAGGGAGCTATTGCTTAATGGTTACAGAGGGTTTTTTTTTTCCCCCTTTGGATGATGGAAAAGTTTTGGAAATAGTGGTGATGATTATACAGCATTGTGGATGTACTTTAGCATGAAAAAGTCAGGAAATGGATTTAGGAGCAAAGCAATTAAAGCCCACATAACACACATTGCTGCGGTATGTAGTTGGGCACATCGCAAATGATTCTGGTGAAACAGAATTTAAGATACTATAAAACATATTAGGCTGGGTGCAGTGGCTCATGCCTGTAATCCCAGCATTTTGGGAGGCTGAGGCGCGTGGATCATGAGGTCAGTTCGAGACCAGCTGATCAACGTGGTGAAACCCTGTCTCTACTGAAAATACAAAAATTAGCTGGGCATGATGGTGCGCCCCTGTAATCCCAGCTACTTGAGAGGCTGAGGCAGGAGAATCACTTGAACCCCAGAGGCGGAGGTTGCAGTGAGCCAAGATGGCGCCACACTGCACTCCAGCCTGTGAGACAGAGCAAGGCTTCGTCTCAAAACAAACAAACAAATAACAACAAAAAAAATTAGAGAAGAAAAGGTCAAAATCTTCACCTGAAACTTCACCACTGACTACTTCTGAAAATGAGATTAAAAATAGTCCTTCCATCCACTTGCTTTCTGACCACAAGTAAATTTATGTTTGTCAGATAAATAATAACTTGAATCTTCCAAATTGAGGTTCATGATTACCCTTCTCAAAGGGGACTTAGCTATTTCCTTGCCATTCCTAAGATCCTTATTCTGTGTAAATGTCTATCTCTCCCAAGGTTAGTGTCACATTTTTCTCTATATCTTCCTCACTTTCCCCCACACAGCAAAAGTCCAAAAATGTCTTGACTCCTTTATCTGCTGATGGCTTAGTTCACTTGGATACTGGTCTTGCCTACATGCAAACTAGTTTCAAGATACGCTAGGAGAACAAGTTTACAAAACAACTCTTAATGACACACCCACCTTTAAAACCCAATCTCTTTTTGGTTTTGTGTTTTTCTTACAGCATAAAATCTTAAAGTCGTTGATCTATAGCTGGGGTCAGCAACATTTTTCTGAAAAGGAACAGCTAGTAAATATTTTAGGCTTAGCAGGCCATATGGTCTTGGTCACAACTACTCAACTATGCCACGATAGTGCCAAAGTAACCAGAGACAGTCTGTAAACAAATAGGAGTTGCTATGTTTCAATAAAATTTTATGAACATTGAAATTTGAATTTTACATCATTTCATATGTCACTGAATATTATTCTCCTTTTGACTTTTATTCTACAATTTTAACATGTAAAAAGTATTCATGGCTTGTGTGCAGTACAAAAACAAAAGACATGCTACAGACCCTTGATTTACAACATAAATTTATAAAGATCTGGCCTCTCCCTACTTTTTCCGTTTTAGCTTTTCCTAATCTTCTCCTACCCTATGGTTTTGTTATGCTGAGACACTCACAGTTCTCTGAGCATATCATACCATTTGCTGAAAACTTCATCTGCCTTGAATGACTCCCTCTTCTTTTTATAGATTCTGCAAATCTACAGAAAAAGAGATCCTCCTCTGCTCAAAGAGATCCTCCTCTGAGACTCTCCCCCGGGTCCTTTGAGTTGTGTTTTTTCCAACATTTCTTTTATAATCTCTCTTAATCTATAATATATGTATATATCTAAACACAACTCTCAATGTATTGAAATTATGTACACATACTGTCTTCCCCACTGACACTTTCCTTAATGAAGACAAAGACCTTGTTTGTGTTTTTGTCCTCAGAATTTTGCAAAATTTTGAGAGAATGGCAAATGTGCAGTAAGTGTCCGTTGAATGATTAGAGTGTTAATTAATTAAAATGGAATTCAACTATTTGCTTTATCAAGTAAGGTTGAACTTTAGGGTTTCCTCATTTATCCACTAGTAAGTTTGATTCAGAGTATTATAATTAAAAATTCTCTTCAAATTGGACGCTGTTCATAGAGGACTAACACAAAGACGGGAAAGTACTGGTTCTTGTTTGTATAGTTATGATCAGAAATAGGCCATTCTGTTTCATTTTGTATTTCAGAGACTAAATTAACTATTGTTTCAGAAAATAGATCCTAAAGAAAGAAAATAGAGATAGGGATTGTTACAGCCACCAATAGCTGTAGAACTTTGGGGGCATGCAGTCGAAATGCCCAGAAACCACACTGGTGACTTTTTGTCAATTTAACTCTCTTTGGATAGAAGAAGGAAGCAATTCACTTTGGAAAGTAATTCAAAACATTACTTTTATGGAACAAACTGGTAAGCAAGCTAATATTGTGGTTCAGACTGCAAAATTTACATCATTTTCTTTTTAAGAATAAATCAGGAAATTCCACAGAAATTCCCCACCAAGGGTGGCTTATTCTTCTCTGCCCTTTGGTTTACTTTACAGAAAGATTCTTAGAAACATTATTATTAGTGGATGGGACCTCAAGAGCAAGTTTAAAATACACTTCAAATGCTATAAAGAAATATTAAATAAAGGAAAAGGATATATTGGTCTCTATTTCCCGAGCAAGAGGGGAAAGCACAAGGAATTCAGGTTACACACTGGAAAATATTGTTCATGTATAAAGATTTAAAGACACTGGAATGATTCTGTAACTGAAGGCAATAATTCTTAAGGAAAAGGTAAATTTCTATCAGTTTGGGGTGGCTGAATAATACTCTGTCTAGAAATAATTAAGAAGATTTTATATAGTCAGATACCATTTTATAGATCTTGTAAAAACTACATTTACATTAAACTACATAAAAACTACATTATAATTTATAAGCATGACTCTTTTTTTAATGAATTTGAAGGAGGACATATAATAATCATGTGTTTATTAACAAATCTGTCAGTAACAAAAGGGAAGCAGTTTTGCTAGGTAAGTGTGGCAAAGGAAGATAAAGAGCTCTGTCTTGAATTATCTACATCAGATGTTAGGTGTGAGAATGCTGTTTCAAGATCCCTGCTTTGACGTGGACATAAGAAATATACAGTGACAATAATCAGTACTAAGGCTGAAATGTGTAAATTAATAGCTTAAATAGGCCAGTCATAGATGATATTATTGAAAGATTTGATCAAGTGAAAGATGAGTAAGATATATGTTGAGGATATATGATTTAAAGATGAAGATTAGGGTGACTTCTAATTGCTATCTACTGGAAGTTGCCTAATTTAAAACAAACAAACAAACAACAAGAACAAAAAAAAAATGGAGTCTAGTTACTAGTTAGTGATTAAAAAGCTCACCTGATACTATAATTATATGACAACCAAACTGAAAGGCATGACAAGCACACCTCTGACCTAAAACCTGATCAACTAAGAAATGGCCATCTAAGAAACTGGTAAATAAAAGTGTTGGTAAAACAAAAGAAATTGGTTAAAAAAAAAAAGTATTCAAACAAACATAAAAAGTGTAAAAAGTGATGAGACCTTTATTATTGAGGCAAAGAAAGATCCTTTGAATACCTTTTTAAGGTAAGCATTGTGAAATCAGTCTCAAATGTGCTTTGTAACTCTTGGAACTTCCCTAAAGATTATTTTGCTGTGCAGCTCCGTATCTGCACATATTCACACCAGACAGTAGACAGAGAACAAAAAGAAGTAGATTCCAGAAGCAGCAGCTGAGATCCAGAAAGTGTGGGTGGAGAAATTGTGTTTACCATGTTGTATGTTCTTTCTTCTTTGGTGGGTCAGGCTTGTGTCAGTGTTTTCAGAAACATTTTCACTAGAACACATGAAAGTAGCACAAAGGAAGGTAAGAAGCTCATACAGGCTTTCTTTTCTTTATATTTCCTGTGTTTCTGTCATTTATGGAATAAGAAAGGTCTAGTGACCCTTTAAGATTTTGCCTACAGTTCTGTTACAATGTCTATAGAATATATTTGGGTTAGATCTAGAGAGTGTTTTTTTTTTTTTTCTTGCCAATAGAATAATTTACATTTGGAATCTCACCACATGAAACTACAGAATTTAAAGTCTGTTTCAGAAGGTAGAATATGAGAGGGCAGGGAAACTAAAAGATATGTTTCTATAATAAATCAAGATAAAAGTTAGAATGAACATTTCCCTTGTGGGTTTAAAATACCTATAATTGTCCTTTAAATGATAGTAATACACACACACAAATACACAAATATTGACCAAGACAGTCTTAACGTTCCCCTCAGCTTGACCAAAGTGTAGACAGGCTTTCTTCTTGACTATAGGCTTCAACCTCCCTCCTAACCTTTCTCTTATGTTAGAAAACAGAATTGTAAATTATTTCTCTGCCCCTTTGAATATAAACCTTCTTTCAGCTTCTTGCCAATGTTACAACTCCATATAGTCTTTCTCAGAGATCTGTACCTCAGGAAAGACAGGGCCCTTATTTATCCCAGTTTCTGTGGGAAGGCAGAAGCCTAACTTTGATTAGTCCCACATCAGCAAACATAGATGGCCTAATCACATTGACCAGCCTCTCCCTTAATGACCTACAGTGCATTTCTATTAATTTACCCCAGCATTTAAAACCCATTTGCTTTTTGTTCCATTGGAGCTGAGGTCAATTTCTCTTTTTTTTCGGTAGTATTGACCTTTATTTCAATAGTTTGAATAACTTTTTCATAGGCATTTAAAACAAGTGTCTGTAGCAATTTTTCTTCTTCAATACACACACGTGTGTGTATTTTTAAATTAAATAATATTTCAAATTACTTACATTAGGAACTTGTTAAGGCATACAAAAATACAGTTAAACAGAAGGAATAAGTTATAGTATTCAAAAGTTCCAGGTGAAAATTATAGTTAACAATAATTTATTGTATATTTTGAAATAGCTAGAAGAAAAAATTGTGTTTAATATTCCCAACACAAAGAAAAGAAATATTTGAGTTGATAGATATCCCAAATATCCTGATTTGATATTACACATTATACACAGGTATCAAAATATCACATGTGCTCTCAAAATATGTACAACTATAATACTAATATAGCAATTAAAATAATTTTAAAAATTATTTTTCTTTATTTTTCATTTTATTAATATTTTAAAGGCTATAGAGATAGCTTAAAACACAAAGGCAAAAAGGATTATATAAATTAAAATTATTATATGTGGAAAATGAAGGAAATTCTAAGGCCAATGTTCAGATAAATGGAGAAAGTACAAATTGCACCAATTAAGGGAAAACTTCCAATTTTACATTCTATTACAATAAATAAAATGCATCCCTTTTATGCAATAAAATGTCATAGAAAGTGATAAGTATAGTTAGATTTGAAATATAAAAAATACTCTACATGTACTAGGACAACATAACTTTTAATAATATGTACCCCCATTACTATACACCAGGCGCAGGCGCTATTTAAAGTTGTTTGCATATGTAAACTTATTATTGCACATAATGACTTTTTGAAGTATTATCCCCCATTTTACAGATGAGGAAACAGAAGCACAGAGAGAATAAATAACCTTTCCAAGGTCATGAAGGTAGTACCTGGTAAAGCTAAAACTTAAATTCAGGAAGTCTGGTTCTAGATCTGTGCCCTCAATGTTATTGAATGCCTGCTATCCAAGCACCATCAACACAACTTGTTGATGAGAAAAGGCTGAGTTTGTTGTTTACTGTTCAAAGGGAAAATATCACAATGAGAGGTTTTGTAGTAGTGTCTTGGCTAGGATCGGGTAAACATCAAGGTACAATAGTATAGAATCCATAGAAAGGGTTAGATAATGATATTTGATGCAAAGGATTTAAAACTTAGGGTACAAAATGTCTGCTAATGAGTTCCATTGCAGATGGATTGACTGGGAAGTTCCTGTTATGAAATGTTGAGCAAGTTGCCTAGGTTAGAGTCTCCAGGGATAGTAAAGTCATGCTGAAGAAAATAATGGAATAATTAAGTCATGTTACCATATATAGCAATCTGTATGGAGGTTAGGTAATTCTGCCTTCAATGTCCAACAGTGTATATGGATATGTGGTTCTCTTCATTGCTTAAAAGAACCCTACAGCAATTCGTGTTGTTATTTGAAAGCAGTGTGCCTGTATAATTTATCTTTTCAAGGTTGACATTTCAGTATGAGTTTAAAGCACCATTTATGTCAGTAAGCCAATGAGGATAATTTGTCAGTCAATCAGGGCGTTTTATAATTTCATTTGCTATCAATCAACTCTATGTAGGTGCTTCTTATTACGTACATTTATTAAGTACACTTACATATTAAAAATATGTAAGTGAACATATTTTGAACACACTTGAACTGAATAACACTGTTTAATGAGCCTCAGCGGTTTTTAGCCTTAAATGCAGACCTTATGATTTTGTCTAGGACATGTAAGGAAAGGCTGTTTCCACATGTGTATTTCCTTACCCATGCATTTTGAAAGTAGCATTTTCCCTTGAAAGTACCTTGTTGCTTTATCTTTTGTCATTGTTTTAACTCATTATGAAACAACAACTTCTGCTGCAACTCATTATGAAACAATAACTTCTGCTGCCAACAGAAACTTCAAAAAGAGAAACATGCTTTTTCCTAACAATCAAGCTACATCAAAAGGGTAATATAATGAAATAAACATCTATTTATTCAATACATGCTAACTACCTGGTGTGTTAGGTCTCTTCATATTAGGCTTGCCATATTTAAAAAATAAAAATACAGGACGACAAGTTAAGTTTGAATTGTAGATGAACAATAAATATATTTTTAGCATAAATATGTGTCATGTAATATTGGAATGTATACTAAAAAATTAATTGCTTGTTTCAAATTTAAATTTAATTGAGCTTTTGTATTTTATCTGATAATTCTTAGTGACCAGGCTTCGTCTGACAAGAATTGAGAGAAGTTGAACCTACAGAGGACACATTTTTCTATCTCAGTCATTTTGTTTTAAAAATGTTCCTTCTATCATTTTCTTTCATACACATAGGCTGCCAGTTGCACTTACGTGCAGAGATAAAGACTGATGTTTAGTATCTTTTTCTCCTTTACGTGGACATGACTTAGTCTTTCTTAAGGTTGAAAAGCAAAATCAACCTGAGAATGTTATATAAAACAAATACTTCATTCTGATAACTTTTACAATCACTATCTCTCTCATATTTCACATTTCTAATAAATACAGATACTGCCTGTTGAAAATTATAATCTATAGGGTAATTTTCAGAGATCTAAGACATTTTTAAAGAAATGAAGAAATAAGTACCAACAATTCCTGAACATATGCAATATGCTCAGATCCATATTAGAAGCTTCAAGACATTGTTTTATAATTTTATTATTTAATTCTTATAACATCTAGGTGATTTTTTTTCCCAATATTAGAAAGCTAGTTCAGTGGAGTTAATTGATTTCCTTAGGCTATAGGAATTGTAAATAAGGAAAGCAAAATTTGAACAAGCTCTTTCTCAATCTATTAAACACATTTTGTCCATTTTATCAGCTGGATCTAGATTCCAATGAGCTTTAACTGCTATATTGAATACATGTTGCCAAAAGAAGAAATCATCAGTATCAGGGAACGTCAGTCAGTTCCTATCAGGAAAAGTGAATATCCCAGAGATAGAATGTGCTCACGTTGGTGGGACTGGTCTTGGTATCAAGCCAACATGGTAACATCTATCACTCAAGCGAAGACTAGGGAAGACACAGAGTAGACAGTCTTTAGGAAATAATGATCACCATGGGAAAGCAAGGTTCCCTTCTTTTGACTTTGCTGTGTCCTTCCCTCCATCCTAGTAAAGGAAGACAACTGACATGATGAGTCAAAGATGAAGACATTTACTGGACTTTCATAATTTTCTTTTCTTTATCTCTTGACTGTGAGTTTCCCCGAAACTACTGTGTAACAAAATACTACAAATGTAATAGCTTAAAAAATTCCCATTTATTGTTACATAATTTTGTGAGTCAGAAGTCCAGGTAAACTTAGATGAGTTCTTGGCTCATCTAAGGTCAAAAGGTCAAAAGGTATAGACCAGGCTGGGCTCTTATCTGTAGGCTCTGAGGAAGAATCAGCTTCTAAGCTCATTTAGTTTTTGGAAGAATTCAGTTCCTTGAGGTTAAGACTGAGTTTCCTGTTCCTGGCTGTTAGCTTCTACAGGATGCCCACATTCTGTATGTCACATATTCTCCTCCCTCAATCCTGTAAGTATGCCACATGGAATACTTCTTAAGCTTGGAATCTCTGAGACATCCTCTTCTGCTACCAGACAGAGAAAACCCTTTGTTCTTCAAGAGTATAATTAAATTTTTCCCCAAAAATCTCTCTCTTTTGATTAATTTAAAATCAACTTATCAGTAGCCTTAGTTTCATCTTTGTCATACATAATCAGGGCATGATATATTATCATATTCACAAATCTAAGTTTAGGGCAGAAAATCATGAAAGACCATTTTAGGATTCTGCTTACTACACATGATCTCTTGAACTCAAGAAGAATTAGAAGAAATTTAAAGATCATCTAGTTAACGGATGGATCTTCCAGATAGTGAGAACTAAATTTAAGTCCTAATTCCATCCATAGACAAGTACTTCACATCACAAGGTTGTAGGGTAAAATTGGGCTTATTTTTTAACCACAGTGTTTGGAATCAAATTATCATTGGTAAATGGTAATGTCAATAGTCTTAAAACTAAATGCTGGAGGAAGAATACAAAAGACTGGTGAGGCTAAGCTGCTAACTGGTGGGTATAAAGATCCAGTATCTAACCTAGGCATATTGGTCCCAGAAACCAAGACTGTTAAACTGACCAACAAATAACTAAGTTAGAAACTACATCAGATAAAAGAGTTAAGCATTTCTAGGAGTAATCAATAAAACTGAGATAGAAATAGAGAAGGACCTAAATATTTACATGATTACCACTTTCCCCATTGCTGAGTAAAAAACTTCAGCGGAAAACACATGATAATCTTAATATACAAAATATAAAATAAATATGTGAAACAATGTCACCTGATAATTGTATTAGTTATTTTAAAACAATAAAATGATTTAATCTATTGAAATACAGAAATAAGATAAATGACATTAAGTGTATATAATGATGAATACTACTACAATATTTTACCAAGTTCATTAATCTAAGATGTGGGACAGATTTTAAGTCAAAAAATAAGCATTATTGGTAAGAACTGGGGGAAGATGTGAGTGGGGGCAGCTGAAAGGAATTTAACAAATCACTTTAAATGGCTATTCTATTATTTTGTATTAATAATTGCATATGCATTAAAATAAAAGGATTTAGATACTGAGAATATCTTTAATATTAATATATAAGACTTATTAATATACATAGGTCAGTTCTCAAGGGATTGCTTTTATAATCCTACTCACTAAATCCAAATCATCAGGAAAATGAACATCTTCAAATTAAATCCAAGCTCTTTATAGAGCTGGGTGGTAAATATTTATCAATGTTTCTTTGTTCTTCTAAGCAGCTACAGCATTATTCTCTAGACTATTCTGTATCTGTAGACCCAAAAGAGCATCCGGTTAAAATTCATAGACCCTGGTTACTTAGAAATCTTATGAGCTAGATGTTTTTTTTTTTTAACCACAAGTTAGAGCAAAAAGTTAAATCAATCCAGATCCATCTATTTTATTCTCTGTTTGGGAGTTGGAAGAATCTCTGTTTTTCTAGTGTTGGCGTATGACCCATAGCTATGGATAATGTAAACGTCATTTGACACTAAGCTGAGATGGATTTGCATGATCGTAGCTGGAGAGTTTCAAAGACAGAAGTTACACAGTGATCAAAACACACGCCAATTAAGAATTAAATTGGATTTTAAATATTTTAAGTAGTAATATATTGAGTTGTTTAGTCAAATAAGGAGTAAATATTGAGTTGTTTAGTCAAATAAGGAGATTTTAGCAGTCATCAAACCCCAGAAATATACCAATTCCAAAAATGCACAATCTGTGTATTTTTTCAAAGCATGAAAAATTTCAGGGCTGTAATAAACAAGAATGCCCACAATTACCTCTAAGCCACTTGTCCGGTTTTGTCTGGCACTACTCTCTCCATTTATACTCTAGGCAACTACTTGATACTTTCTAATCATTTTCTAAACTTCCACTTTCCTGCTTATGAGATTTTGATTGTTTTAATATGGAATGATCTTCCCCTGAATCTCCATACTTTAGGTCATAAATCAAACAACCTCTCATCCTTGAAACATCCCTCCACTCTGCTGAGCTAGAAGTAATTTTGCTCTTTTGTCCTTTCCTAAAAACGTTTTGTTCAGATCTGCTAGCAAACTCTGTCTGAGAGACAAAATGGTGTATATATGTTATTGTGAGAGTTAAGAAAAAAAGGAAAATAAAATGCATATATATAATTTAAATTTGCACAATAAATAGGATACAAAGCATAAAATGTGAGAGAAAATAAACATTCTCAATGTCTACCTTTGTCCACTTGATTTTTAGAACCAGGTGATGATCTGTTCAAAATATATTTGAATATATAAAAGACTACCTTGAATCATTGTTGATTGTTTATGAACATTCTCTCCCTTTTTTGTAAGTTCCTCTAAAAAAGAGGCTATAGACTGTTCATCTTTTTTATCTCCCATCTGACTTTGTATAGTTTATGCATTAAAAGCACTGCAAAACACCATTACCCCACTCCTAATCCCTCCTATTAGGGTATATTCCAGAACAAAAGCTAATAAATGTCAATGCAAAGAATGCAAATCTTTATATTCTATAGAAATAATGGTGTACTATAAATAGATTGATGATGAGACCAGTACTTCTTTTTTCTGACTTAATCAAAGACAATAAAGTATTTGCTTTTTTTTTTTTTTTTTTTTTTTTTTGGAGACAGAGTCTCGCACTGTCGCCCAGGCTGGAATGCAGTGGCGCGATCTTGGCTCACTGCAAGCTCCACCTCCCGGGTTCATGTCTTTCTCCTGCCTCAGCCTCCTGAGTAGCTGGGACTACAGGCGCCCATCACCACGCCTGGCTAATTTTTTTGTATTTTTAGTAGAGACGGGGTTTCACCATTGTTACCCAGAATGGTCTCGATATCCTGACTTCGTGATCCGCCTGCCTTGGCCTCCCAAAGTGCTGGGATTACAGGCGTAAGCCACCACGCCTGGCCAGTACTTACTCATTCTTAAAGAGATAAATGTGTAACTAATTTTAATTGACTTAGTATCTTGAAAAAAAAGTATATCTCATTCTTAGACTATAAAAGAAAGCATCTTCGAGTCTAGGAAATTAAAACTAAAGGTTAGCCTGTGGACTATCAGGATAAGAATGTATTCCAGATCACCTTGAAGTTCCAGTACCCTAGTAGATTAGGTTATTGTGTATTATACGGTACATTTCATTACAAATTTTATGTTTCCTTTTTCTTTGACTACAATGAAAGATGTCCTTTGCACCAACTAATCTCCTACTCTACCAGATTCCCAATGTCGTCATCACTACCTATCCCTTTTGTTGTTGTTGTTTTCCCTGAGGTCTGGGAATAATATACTTCTCTTTCCCCTTTGACCAGGGGAAATGCTAAGGATAGTCTAAATTAGAGCCTAAGCTAGTCTAATTGGCTGAGAGGGAGTTTGAGATTTGCAGACTTCTAAATTAGTCCTAGATTCCTAATTAGCTCAACAGGGAACAAAACTGCATTCAATCTTCCTTCCTTTTTCTGATCCTCCCTCAACTTGGCAAGGCAATCTGCAACCCAAGAGGTTCAGTAAAAATAAATCACTATCATAGAGGTATTGTGCACCATAAATATTCCAAGACTACCATCACAAACCTGCAGATTGGGAGTTTAGAGTTTCATATATATGTTCTGAGTGCCCAAAGTTATGAACAATTTTTGCTATTAAAAAGGAGAAAATGCTACGATGATTACTCATGATAATTTAACTTTTATTTTTAGTTAAAAATATTATTTAATTCCTAAGTACAAATCTAATTGGCCAATCCAGAAATAGCACAAATGCTTGGATTTTCCTCCTTAGGATTAGCACAGAAACCAGAGATTAAAGGAATAATGGAGGAAAAGAAGGGAATCCCCTAAAGCATTAAATAATAGGTCTGCATATTATAGGTCATCATCCCCAGACAATCAGACACTACATAAATGTTTCCATTGTTCATTTCCTTTATTGCACATACAATGAAACTGTCCAGTACGATTAAGAGATGTCTTACCACGGAAAATAAAACCATATTCCTTGAATACATGACTGAAGGCTTAAAAAGAAGCTGATTAAATGGCTCCTCTGTTTCATCACAAACTCTCTTTTACTAAAGATAAAGAAATCATGCAATAATTCAAACTGCATTTTTAGGGATTAAGTTTTATGCCAAAGTGATTACACATTCCAGTGTTAGCTCTTTAAGGATGCTGATTTTACATAATAGCTTCAAGTGGTTAAAATAAATAAGCATTTTTTTCCAAACTGAATAGGCTGTATTTGGTACTCAATAGACATTTGTTTAACTAATGAATACATTTGTTCCTGTGAAATGCTGTTATTAAAACAGTCTCCAAAAGATGTTTTATATATTGACATTTTGAAGAAACAACTACTGATAAAATCCTGTTTTTCATATTCTCTGATGAGGTAGATTTTTTAAAAACTTGCCATTGGAGTTCATAGACAATGACTTGAAGTTTGTTCACATTCCACAAATGATGTTGCATTCTTCAACAGAAAATAGAAGCTATCAAATAGAGCTTTCTCAAATTCTTGTAGCCCCAAATACATATATATACACATCTAGATGTATATATACATCTAGATTTATATATACATGTGTATATATGTATATATGTATGTATCTGTATATATGTACATATATGCATATGCATATATGTATATATGTATGTGTATATATGTATATGCATATATGTATATATGTATGTGTATATATGTATATGTATATATGTATGTGTATATATGTATATATGTGTATATATGTATATACTATATGTGTATATATATACATCCCCATACTTCATATTTTTACTGTTTTATCTCTACTTTCCATGGTAAGGTGGTCTTCAGTTGATGATTCCTCTCCTGTACTGAAGATCCAATACCATATTCCTTCATAATATACCTGGCTGCATGTCAAATGCCTTTTCTTTCTTTCTTGAACCTAGCACTTCTCACTTTCTACCTTTAAACGGGCCTAAGATTCTCTCAACCTCCCCTTTCATCCTGCTTCTAGCTAGCATTCCTCTTCTCCTCTTGAAAGCCAAGCTTCTAAAAAGCATATTACATAGGTAAATTGTCCTATTTTCTGGCTTGCCATTGATCCCTCAGCGCACACTAGAAATCTATTTTCCATCATTCCTCCCCGCTCAGCCCCTGAGTAGCTGGGATTACAGGCACGCACCACCATGCCTGGCTAATTTGTGTACTTTCTGTAGAGACATGGTTTCAACCTATTGGCCAGGCTGGTCTCAAACTCCTGGGCTCAGGCAATTCATCGACTTAGCTTCCTAAAGTAATGGGATTATATGCATGAGCCACTGTGCCCAGCCTGAAAAAAATTTATTCATTAGAACATTCACCTCACAGCACTGGGTATCCTAAAAAAAACTGAGAAACAAATTAAATGTCTAACAGTAGAGAAAGATATGTTTATCAATACTAATAAATGCTAAACAGCTATTTAAAATAATGCAAATAATTAGGTATTTATATTTACAATACATTTTCAAGTTGAAAGTGGATAATATTTTTCTTTAAAATTGATTAAAATTTCAAATGCTGAAAAGATAAAATATGATAAAACAAGGATAGTCTCCAAGTTATAGTTACATTTTGTTAATATATGACTTGGAGATTTCATACACACACACACAGAGAAAGAGAGAGAGAAACAGTATATCCTTTTACACATATGAATAGCCACTGCTCCACTAGCATTCACCACCAAAGCCATTTTCTGACAATCCTCAAACATACACAGACACACTCACAGTGAAACAGTTCCGTTTCAATTGCAATATGCTGTTTACAAAAATATAGAAAAGGAACATACTCTGAAAAGTAATAACAAAATATTTTTCCCAGCATGACCAAATTATATCACTTTATTATATTACTTTAAAGACTACCAGTGAAAGATTTAATTATTCATTTTTCATTGAATAAAAATTTTCCATATATACCAAACCATACTAGACACTGGAGACAAGTCAATTCAAAATTGACTTTGTGGTACAGGCAGAGATCCAAATGACAACTCAAAAGGCTCTCTGATAGAAGAGTGCACGAAGTACACAGAGGATGAATGCCTATATTAGTCAGAGAATGTACTGAGGGAAGAGGAAGACCAATTAAAGCCTCTTAGAGAAACTGAAGTAAGTGAAGTCTTAAAAAGAAGAAAGGAATTAGTCAAGCAAGCAGAATAACAGAATGCTTCAAACAGAAGAAACTATAAGCATGAATGTAGCTGATGTAAGATTAGACAAGAAAATCATTAGCTGTTGTGGTGTAAGGCAAGTTTAAATATGTCATAAAGAAGTGTCACAAAATCTGTGATCCAGCACCATGTATATATATATATATATATATATATATCTTCATCTTCAATTCTAGTCTAAAAATAATTATTTTCTTTCTTTCTGAGCATCAAATTAATGAAATTCCTCTTGCCATTAATATATAGCATACAATGAGGATCATATAGAACATGCTGGAAACAGAGACTGATCACAGAGAGCCCATGGAGAGGTGGAAAGCTGTAACAAATAAGTATTTTAGAATAGGTTATCTAGACCAGAGATGGCAAGGAGTTTCAAATTAATTGCCAATTTCTATTCATTGGGAATATCTGAGTAAAGAAAAATTCCCATTCCCATCTAGACCATTCGTAAGGGCAAGTGGTGACTTATGAGTCTTTTGTTCCACCCTTCAAAAGGTAGAAATTTTTACCTGCTCCTCAACCAAGTTCAGTGGGAATGAGTGATGCACACAATTAATGACACTTGCTATAAACACTGAACTTGAAAGTGGTGACAGACAAGACACATATTGTCCCATCGCTATTTTTGGGCTAGAACATAGGCTGTATTTGGAAGAATGACAGGAAATGATGCTGAATGGGCATGTAGATGCCATCAGAAAGTTGTTCTGCTATTCTCAGGAGTCTTGACTTGGGCGAAGTGCAGAGTCATTAAAGAGCTTAAAGTGAGGAGGCAATCTGATAATCCTTGTTTCTACAATGCCAATCACTGCAATGTATGAAAACGTCCTATTTTACTAGCTAATTTCTTTGTAAGACTCTAAGTTCTTTCTTTGATAAAAAGGGAGGATACATAAATCGGTATGCTAAGTGGAAAACACAGTTTAACAAATGAGTATGGATAACCTTCCTTTCCAATATTTAAAGACACCAAAGAACCTACAAGACTATGTAGGGCTGGCCAGGAAAATAGGATGAGCATTAGGTGCCATGGATACCAAGAAGGTAGAGTTGTTTTCATATTTTTTCAAGAAATAGTATTCATGTGTGTGAAATTTTTTGAAACCATCATGTTAAGAGCTGAATAATGGCTGCTGAATTTAACAATTGGAAGGTATATCTGACCTTAAGGATAGAATATTAGTGATGTATGGGTGGAATTCAAACTGCAATGGGTTTAGGAGTGAAGTAGCTAACAGAATATAGCCTGTTCTTGTGTGTAAGTGTGGAAAGAGGGAGAAGAATAACTATGGAAACATAAAAGTTGAGGATAAGATTATTAGAATAAAAATCCCCCAAAGATTAAAATACTTATAGCTAGATGAAAAATATTTTGTTATTTAGAGTGTATGACACTTTAATTTGTCATTGTTTTCCTGCTATCCCATATCTCTTGTTTTGAGGAAATGATGGTTTTAATCAGGACAGAAGGATATTGAAAATGGTAATTCTGAAGTATGACACTCTTTTCCATAAAAAGTCATTCTCACCTGAATGGAGTATGGAATAGACTTTATTAGAGCAAGTCTTGGGTTAACATGAAGGCTGTGGATATTCAGAAACAGAGTTACAAGGATGTGAGTGGGGGGGACATAAAAGGGGTGGTGGGATTTGAAAGATGAGGTACATCTATTTCCCCAAATTTTCTAGATCCATAGTCATGTCTGGGAGATGGGTAGGAAACTCTCTTCTCTCAAAATACTTTCCCCAGATGTGAAATCGGGAAAGAATTATGACTTAATATCATAGGTTCAATGGTTTCTAAAATTTAGCTTGAGAACTTTAGGTTTATACCATTTATCTTAGGAAAAATGTCTAAAGAAAGGTTTTAAATCTTTACTTAGAAAATATTGTTTGATAAACAGTCTTTTCACAAGATTGCACCTGTCAGTATTTATTCTCAGCTAGTAGACAAGTGATTAAATTCCACTTGTGAATTTATCCTTAGTCTTTTAGTAAGTGTAGTTGAAGCCTTCAACAATTTAATATAATTGTGCTGTTATCACGTTTTGTAAAATGATTAGCTAAAACCCAATTTTTATATTGTTGGCTGACCCAAATTCCCCTAGATGATCCCTATAAATGAAGCCTGTGAAATCCACTGCAATTAATTTTTCTTAATGACAAAACTGGTTATCAAAAAGGTATTTATTGATATTCCCACTACTGTACAAAGAATCCTAATACATTCAAGACTAGACAATTAGTCTTGTTAAGAAAATCAGATTCATATACGTGAAAAATTAAGGCACACAATAGTAAAGTAGCAAAATGTGTGTAATTACTAAGATGAATAATCCATTTATTTTGTACTAGGTAGAACCAGAGTCTGATAGCATTCAAGTATTATTCTCAATATCTGATGATTTGATAATGTATTACAGTACGGAGAAGTCTCAGAAGGAATTGAGCCTAAATGGAAATTGAAGTACACACACACACACACACACACTAAACACACAAACACACTCTGGTTTATATCACTAAATTAATTTGCAGATATAAATATGAAATTGAAGAAATCTGGAGATGAACACTGGAAAATATTCAACCATGGCTCACGCCTGTAATCCCAGCACTTTGGAAAGCTGAGGCAGGTGGATCACCTGAGGTCAGGAGTTCCAGACCAGCCTGGCCAACAAGGTGAAACCCCATCTCTACTAAAAATGCAAAAAATTAGGCGGGCATGGTGGCAGGTGCCTGTAATCCCAGCTACTCCGGAGGCTGAGGCAGGAGAATCCCTTGAACCCGGGAGGCAGACGTTGCAGTGAGCCAAGATTGCACCACTGCACTCCAGCCTAGGCAATAAGAGTAAAACTTCATCTCAAAAAAAAAAAAAAATTATACCTGAATGTGTTAGCAGGAAAAAAAATTATTTCTGAACCAACAAAGGTTGCTTATACATATACAAAATACATATGTGTTTTTATACAGGCCTGTTTTGCTTAAATATATTAATATAATATTTGATAGCACAACTAGAATATTAAATACTTTAGCCCAGCTCAAAATGCTGCCTCTTTCTTTGGGACAGCCTTTCACTGGTCCCATTAGCTATACCTTTACTTCATGGCCCTGTTTCTTTGTCCATAGCTCACAAATTAAGGAGTATACACATGACCAAATATGAGCCAATTAGATACCCTCCTAGAGATTTGGAATTTTGAACTTAATCAGAGACTGAGGGGTCTATAACAATCAGGTACCAACCAGGAAAGTAAAAACTGTCCTGGGAAATTAAAACAAGATAATTCAATGCAGAACATTTGTTCCATCTGTGATGAAAGAGCTAAGAAGCCAAACAGGGGAGAGTAAGTCAATGAAGAAAGGGAGCAAATACATTCCTAGATTTGAGAACAAAAGAGGTGGTGGTATTACCAGCACCACTGGGAAACAAAACCGTCAAAAGTCTCTGTCCTTGTGAAGTTAATGTTCTAAGAAAGCAAGATAGACAATCATTATAAAGCCTATTAGCAGGGTGACTTTTTGGTCTCTACTAAGCATTTAGATTCAATGGACTGCCCAGTCTACGCAGAAGGATCTAGGACAGGAACCATAGCTTACTAGAAGGCTAGTGTCAGACATGCCTCCCAGTTGAGTCCTTGCAGCAGCCATGTAGCAGATAACAGAAGTAGCAAAGTGAGGCACGGGGGGCAAGTGCAAGAACTACTGGACAACACAGCTTTGCCTTAAAACTTCATGCCCCACAGGAATTAATGTTGCCTTTAATAATTCCATAGGCATAACTTTCAGTGTTCCTTGCAAGAGGCATGCTAGTTGTAAGACTCATGACATTCAGATAAGCCCAAAATATAATATGTTTACCAGGTTATCTGTAGTTCATTCATAGTTTGCTCCCATTCTGATGGAATTTACTAATCAAGGGTCATTATTAGCATAGGCGATTGTGCTTCATAACACAGTTGACACCATCTTTAGGTCTTTTCAGGGAAACAGAGTCAGAAGTTTAATTGAAGATCTGATTCCCATGCAGCGAGGAAAGGGGGTTTGTTAACTCATTTACCTACAATAATCACAATAACAAACATAAATTATATAGTGTGTAAGAAGTTGGTAAGTATTATGGAGAAAAGGAACTAGAAAAGGATCAGAAGAATTAGTAGTGGTGGTGCTTACAATCTTAAACAGGGTAGTCAAGTGTGATGGGAAAATTCTAAGATGGACTCCATGAGTCCTGCCTTCTAGTACTCATGCCCTGTGATATTCCTTCCTTTTGAGTGTGGGTGGAGCCCACGACTTGTTTATAACAAATGGAATACGGCAAAGGCTTCAGGATGTCAATTCTGTAATCACATTACACATGACTGTACAGCCTTTCCCTTTCTGGCTTTGAGTAAAGTGGCCATTTGGGAAATGCCTATGTGGAAAGCAGCTGAGGGCAAACTCTAGCCAAGCAACAGAGGCTCTCACTCTAATCCTATGAAGAATTGAATGACACTGAACAACACCACGTGAGCTAGGAAATAGATCCATCCCCAGTCAAGCCTCAGATATGACCACAGCCCTGGATGCTTGATTGTAGGCTTCCAGAGGACAAGGCAAAACCATGGTGATAACTGTCAGAAGCTCAGTTAAGAATTTGTGATTCTTGAAATGCCTGTTAGATTTCCAGCTGGAACTGTTGCATGGACTGAGCTGTGTAACACTCCACACTTAAGCCATTTTAAGAAAAGAAAGCATCAGTAACAGAAGCTGAAAAAGGGTGGGTGGGGGCAGTAAGTTGGAAGAAAAGCCAAGAGATCATAACATACAGAGAGTTAAGTGAAGAGAATGTGTCCGGAAAGAGGATATGATCCACTATGTCAAATGCTGGTAAAAGATAAAATAAATTGAGAACCACTAGATTCAGTAGAAGTCACTGATACACTACACAAGAACAGATTCAAAAGAATAGTGAAATTAAATTTGATAAATGGGCAGCAGCTCATGGGATGAAGAACAAAGATTCATTTGCTATTGTAGATATTCATTTGCTATTGTTTTGAGATGAAAGAAATAACGGCATGGAAACACTGACAATATGAAATAGAGACAAAATTTCTAGAGTGCTATTTTTGTGTAGATGAGAAAGGATTGGGCTTTTTCAAAAGCAAAGGCCTGGGTAGGAACAAAAAAAGTGTGCATTTCAGAACAGAAGACGTAGCTATTTATGGAGATGCTAATGTTGGTACATGTGAATTTACCAAAGTTCTTTCATTACTTTGACTTTCCCAACTAAACAGGGAGTAAGACTATCAGCTAAAAATGAAGATGAATGGAGGCTATTAGTCATTCAAGTAGAAAGTGGATATAAAATAATTATCTGGAGAAGGGAATGGATGGGAAGAAGAGAATCATTTCTGAGCAAGGTGCAGGGCCAGCTTGCATTTCCTAATAATGAATTTGAAGTGAGATGAGTCAGGATGGTATTACATCTTTTTTTAAAATGTACACATAATGATTATACATATTTATGGACTACAATGTGTTGTTTCCACATGTCTACATGGTATAATGATCAAGTCATAATAATTAGTATATCCATCACCACAAACGTTTATTATTTCTTTGTTGTGACAACACTGAAAATTCTCTCTTCTAGCTATCTGAAATATACAATCCGTTATTGTTAGCTATAGTCACCCTACTGTGCAATAGAGTACCAGAACTTATTCCTCCTATGTAACTGTAACACCGTAGTCATTGACAAGTCTCTTCCCTCCTCTCTCCTCGATTCTCCCAATTCTCTGGTAACCACTATCTATTTTCAATTTTTATGAGATCAATATTTTCAACTCCATATAAGAGTAAGATCGTGTAGTATTTTTTTTTTCTGTGCCTGGATTATTTCACTTAACGTAGTGTCCTCCAGGCTTATCCATGTAGTCACAAAATGACAGGCAAATATGATAGAATTTTATCATTTTTTATAACTGTATAGTATTCCATTGTGGATATGTGTAATATCCATATTTTCTTTTTATTCTTTTTTCCATTCATCCATGGATCCATTCATCCATTGATGGGCATTTAGACTGACTACATAAATTGGCTATCTTAATAGTGCTACAATTTTCATGAGAGTGCAGATGTCTCTCTAACATATTGGTTTTATTTCTTTTCAATATTTACACAGTAGTGGGATTTCTGGATCATATGTTAGTTCTGTTTTTAACTTTTTGAGGAACTTCTATACATTTTTTCATAATGGCTGTGCTAACTTACATTACCACTAACAGAATATCAGAGTTCCCCTTTCTCAACATCCTCGCCAGCATCATTACTTTTTTTTGTTATTTGATAATAGCCCTTCTAACTGAGGTGAGGTGATATCTGATTGTGGTTTTGACTTGCATATCCTTGATGGTTAGTGATGTTCAGTATTTTTTCATACACCTATTGGTCATTTCTTTATAGAAATGTTTGTTGAGGTCTTTTGACCATTTAAAATCAGATTAATTGTTATTTTGCAATTAAGATGCTTGAGTTCCTTATAAAATCTGGATGTTATCCCCTTTAAAGAAATAATAAAAATCAGAGCAAAAATAATCAAAACAGAGATTTAAAAAATACAAAAGATCAATGAGACAAAGGGTTGTCATTTTAAAAGATAAAGAAAATAGACAAACCTTTAGGCACCCTGAAAAAAAAAGAAGATTCAAAATCAGAGATGAAAAAGGGAACATTACAACTAATACCACAAAAATACAAAGAATCATAAGAAACTACTATGAACAATTTATAACAACAAATTAGAAAACATAGAAGAAATGGATAAACTCCTGGACACCTACCATAATTGAATCAAGAAGAAATAGAAAATTTAAACAGACTAATAATGAATAAAAATATTGAAGCAGTAATAAAAAGTGTCAATCAAAGAAAAGCCCATCACACATACACCATGGAATACTACGCAGCCATAAAAAAGTATGCGTTCAGGTCCTTTGCAGGGACATGGATGAAGCTGGAAACCATCATTCTCAGCAAACTATCACAAGGGCAGAAAACCAACCACTGCATGTTCTCACTCATAAGTGGAAGCTGACCAATGAGAACACATGGACGTAGGGAGGGGAACATCACACACTGGAGCCTGTCCGGGGAGGGAGGCTAGGGAAGGGATAACATTAGGAGAAATACCTCATATAGGTGAAAGGTTGATGGGTGCAGCAAACCACCATGCACGTGTGTACCTATGTAACAAAACTGCACGTTCTGCATGTGTACCCCAGAACTTAAAGCATAATAAAAAAAAAATTTTAAAGAAAAAAAGAAAAGCCCAGAAACTGATATTTTCACTGCCGAATTGTACAAAACATTTAAAGAAAGACTAATACCAGTTCTTTACAAACTATTTCAAAAAAACTGAAAAGGATTGCATTCTTCTGAATTCCCTCTACAAGGCCAGCATTGCCTGTTTCCAAAGCCATGTAAGAATACAAAAAAAAAAAAAAAAAAAGAAAGAAAGAAAAAGAAAACTACAGACCAATATCCGCGATGAACACAGATGCAGGAATTCTTAACAAAATATTAGCAATCAGAGTTCAATAGCACATTAAAAAGATCTTCACAATGATCAAATTTTATTCATCCCAGAGACACATAGATGGTTAAACATATGCAAACTAATAAAAGTGATACATTGCATTAACAGAATAAAAGATAAAGGCCATATCATTTCAGTGGAGGCTTTTTTCTGTTCAAATTTAGATAGGTAGGTACAGACAAGGAATAGGTGAATGTTTGAAATTGGCCAGGTTGTGGTTTTGTAAAGCACCACGATAAAATACAGACAGCAAGAGGGTTGAAAATATACACAGTGTTGATTATAATGACTGATCATGGGATTCAATCTGAATAAGACAGAAGAACAGATAATCAGGGAGGTGAAGATAATGAAAAGAAAAACACTCCATCAATTCAATGCCGTGGTATAGTGAAAAGTTTGTTACAGCTAAAATACTTGGGGTGGTAAACCCATAAAATAGGAGGTGCTGACCAATGAGGGGGATGTATGAAAATCAGAATTTGGAGGTGGCAGCAGTTATCGGTAATGACAGAATCTTTGATATATCCAAGGAAACAAGAGTGTTCAGGTAGGAAATAGGACTGAATCATTGGAGGAGAGTAGCCAGAGTTTTGTAAAGAACATCTCCACGTACAGTCATGTACCACATAACAACGTTTCAGTCAATAACAAACCACATATACGGTGGTGGTCTAATAAATTATAACAGAGCTGATTTTTTTTTTTTTTTTTTTTTTGGAGACGGAGTCTCGCTCTGTCGCCCAGGCTGGAGTGCAGTGGCGCAATCTCGGCTCACTGCAAGCTCCGCCTCCCAGGTTCACGCCATTCTCCTGCCTCAGCCTCCCGAGTAGCTGGGACTACAGGCGCCCACCACCATGCCTGGCTAATTTTTTTTGTGTGCATTTTTAGTAGAGATGGATTTTCCCATATTAGCCAGGATGGTCTAGATCTCCCGACCTCGTGTTCCACCCGCCTCGGCCTCCCAAACTGCTGGGATCGCAGGCGCAAGCCACTGCGCCCGGCCCAGAGCTGAAAAATTTCTATCATCTAGTGGTTTGTGTTACAGTTGCCTACAGTGTTCTCTACCTGTAGAGACACATGCTGCACAGGTTTGTAGCCTAGGAGCAATAGGCTAAACCATAGAGCCAGGTGTGTAGTAGGCTATTCCATCTAGGTTTGTGTAAGTACTGTACACTCTATGATGTTCACCAAAAATTCTAAGATGGCATGGGAAAATCATAAACTGTTTAACTGCCTTGTATCCAAGAAATTCCTACAGAGATACCAGAGAAAATAGGTAGGCATTCCATGGTGTTCTTCTGGTAAGCCTCTAAACAAAGAGGTGCATTTCTTTTATAAGTCTTACATTTGTATTTCCATGATTCTATACTTCTAAAATGAAAGAATGATAAAAGAAATTGTGGTTATTTTTGGCATATGTTTTTGCATGCTGTGGTTTTAGTATAAATTTTACTTTAAAAAAAGTTTCAAGCAACATGGATAATAATTCATGAACTCTAAAGGGGTGAAAAATGCTTCAAATGCATTATTTACATAAACCATATAAACAAATATGGAATAAGTGGCTAAGAAAGATAACTATATACAACACAGGAAGACTATCTCAGGTATATTTTTAATATAATCCAAATAATAAGGTATGAACTTGATACCTACTATGGACATATTAATATTATAATGATTTAATGCTATTTTAATGTAGAATAAAATTTTGGATTACTTTATTGAAATATTAATTCATCTATATTCTTATAAGAATGAGATATTTATTATTGATATTGCATTGACATTTGGGCCACAGTAAAGAAGCAAATTTAAGTGAATATCAACTTTCTTAACTGTGAATATAAAAAAAGATAAACTTCTACATAAGTGAGGAGATTCTTTTGAAATTTTTCCCCTCTGATGATTATAAATACAATTGCCTTGGGGCAAATAAATTCTCACAAAAAATCCAATGTAACAAGAGTAATTGAGCTAAAAGATGTTACATATTACTTATAAACATAATTCAGCTGAAACACTATCTGTTTAGGAAGTTATAGTAATAAGAAAGATAATTAAAAACCTGGGTGGGAGATAGGAAAGAAAGGATTTAATAGCTACTCTATCTAAATGAAATCATACGTTTTCATACCACTTTTTAAAACTTCTGTGTGCAATTGTTGTGGGCAGTGGAGATTACCCACTCATTTAATAATTTATGCTAAAACATAAAGCTGCTTCTTAGCACCACACCCAATCACATATCCCAAACAGATTTATTTTATGGAGTCTTTTCTTTGTAGTTAACCAAAACTGTATTTTAAATGATCTATTTAGCATAGTATGAAAACTCAGAATAATCAACTAAAAACACATGATTCTCCATTCTTCATTAAATTGGTAACATTCTCAACCAGATTGCCGTCTTATAACAGTTGGACTTACACTATCCATATAAATTCCTAGGATTCATGTACTATTTTAGGTTATAATTTTATAACAGCTAAGCTATCATCTTTAGTTATGAGCCAATATTTTAATACTTTTTTATGGCTTTCAATTTCAAAGCACACAATCTGAAATAAATTTTGAAGTGGAAATAGTTTATGTGGGACCAAAGATAATCGTTTTTTAATTACAGGCTCTGTATACTTTTCTTTTTTTGGGGGGGGGGTGGTATTTTCTTTCTTTCCTTTAATTTTTAGATAACCAAATTACCTGTTGATTCACTGTCTATTTAAAAATACTGATTCCACTGAGGTTTTAGCATGAGTTTTCTGATATTTTTAGGATTTACAAAATCCCTTTGTTCAACTGATACAACTTCTGCCATCTTTATTTATTTAACAAAAATGAGACTATAACAAATTTAACATAAACACTTTTAGAAAATTCTTGCAGTTTTCCTTGATAAGCATAACATCAAGAAAACAACGACATTGTGAATAAAGTCTTGAAGTGATACTTTGCCACGTAGGTAATTTCCTCACAGAAAGAAATAAGAAATAAGAAACAGTTTAAAGAAATAGTAATCAAATGGAAGTTTAAAATATTAGAAAAGAGAGGGGAAGAGGGGAAGAGGGGAAGACAGCAGATAGGAAGCAGGACTAGCTCGCAGCTCCCACTCTACGGACAGAGCAGTGCGTGGAGACTCACGTAGTGAACTTTTGCTCCAAGAACTACCACAGTAATATACCAGGAAACCCAAGAGAATACACAGATCCTTTGAAGGGAACTGAATCACTGCTTGCAGGCTCCCTGAGATGCTGAAAAACTGAGTCTGAGTCAGCTTGCTTTCTCAATGGGGAAGCCCTTGGTCTGGGGCAAGTTATCAGCCCTGATCACTGCCACTGGCTGCCTGGAAATAGAATCTATCCTGTTGGGGTGGCACGGCGAGAGTGAGACTGACCTTTAGAACTGCAGGCTGCATGGGAACGGGGTGAGGCCTGTGCCTGCCAGCTTTCTCCCACTTCCCTGGTGACCTGTATGACTCAGCAGAGTCAGCCGTAATCCCCCTGGAAATATAACTTCATTGGATAGGGAACCACAGCCCGTCCCCCACAGCAGCCTCAGCAAGCCCTCGCTGGGGAGAGGCTGAGCTCAGACATGCCTATCGCAACCTCTACCTGGGGGTCTTTCTCTACCCACACTGGTAGCCCAAGACAAAGGTCATCTCTTGGGAGCTTTATGGCCCTGCCCATTGCCTGAGAAACCTGAATATTTAACCAGGTGTACCTAGGGCAAGTTCGCATCCTCCCTATAGGACCACAGCTGATGAGCTCTTGAAAATACCACTTCCGGCTGGGCGCAGTGGCTCACGCCGGTTATTCCAACACTTTTGGAGGCCGAGGTGGGAAGATCACGAGGTCAAGAGATCAAGACCATCCTGGCCAATATGGTGAAACCCCGTCTCTACTAAAAATACAAAATAAAATAAAATTAAAAAATTAGCTGGACGTGGTGGCAGGCTCCTGTAGTCCCAGCTACTCGGGAGGCTGAGGCAGGAGAATCACTTGAATCCGGGAGGTGGAGGTTGCAGTGAGCTGAGATTGCACCACTGCACCCCAATCCAGCCTGGTGACAGAGCAAGACTTTCTCAAAAAAAAAAAAAAAAAAAAAAAAGAAAGAAAAGAAAAAAAAGAAAATTCCACTTCCTGGCTGAAGGTCAAGCAACATAAAGCCAGTGCACTAAACAAAAACACAACCTAGGACCCTCACAGAGTCCCCTCCACTCCCTTGCTTCCTCTACTGGAGCAGGTGCTGGTATCCAGGACTGCAATATCTAAAGACAGATCACATCACAGAACTCTTTCCAGACACTCGCCAGTACCATCCCAGAGCCCTGTAGCTCTGCCGGGTGGCTTGACTCAGAAGATCAAAAACAATCACTACAGTTTGGCTCTCAGGAAGCCTATTCCTTAGGGGAAGGGGGAGAACACCACATCAAGGGAGCACTCCATAGGAAAAAAGAATCTGAACAGCAGCCCTTGAATCCCATAGTCTACCTAAATGAGAAGGAACCAGAAAAACAATTCTGGTAATATGACAAAAGAAGGTTGTTTCACACCCCCAAAAGATCATATCAGCTCACCAGAAATGACTCCAAATTAAGATGAAACCTCCGAATTGCCAGAAAAAGAATTCAGAAGGTCGATTATGAAGCTAACCAAAGAGGCACCAGATAAAGGTGAAGTCCAAAAGAAATCAAAAACATGATACAGAATATGAAAGAAAAATTCTTCAGTGAAATAGATAGCATAAATAAAACTCAAACACAATTTCTGGAAATGAAGCATGCACTTAGATAAATGCAAAATGCACTGGAAAGTCTCAGCAATAGAATTGAACAAGCAGAAGAAAGAACCATAGAGCTTGAAGACAAGGCTTTTGGATTAACCCAATCCATCAAAGACAAACGAAAAAAAAATTGACAAATGAACAAAACCTCCAGGAAGTTTGGGACTATGTTAAACATACAAACCTAAGAATAATTTGTGTTCCCAAGGAAGAAGAAAAATCTAAAAGTTTGGAAAACATATTTGAGGGAATAATTGAGGAAAACTACCCTGGTCTTGCTAGAGATCTAGACATCCAAATACAAGAAACCCAAAGAACACCTGGGAAACTCATTGCTAAAGATCATTGCCTAGGCACATAGTCATCAGGTTATCCAAAGGCAAGACAAAGGAAGGAATCTTAAGAGCTGTGAGGCAAAAGTATTAGGTCACCTATAAAGGAAAACCTATCAGATTAACAGCAGGTTTCTCAACAGAATCCCTACAAGCTAGAAGGGATTTGGGTCCTATTTTTAGCCTCCTTAAACAAAACAGTTATAAGCCAAGAATTTTGTATCCAGCAAAACTAAGCTCCATAAATGAAGCAAAGATACAGTCTTTTCCAGACAAACAAATGCTGAGAGAATTCACAACTACCAAGCCAGCACTACAAGAACTGCAAAAAAAAAGCTCTAAATCTTGAAACACATATCCTGGAAATACAAGGTTCAAGATAGAACCTCCTTAGAGCATAAATCTCACAGGACCTATATAACAATAACACAATGAAAAAAAAAAACCCAAAGTATTTAGGCAACAAATAACATGATAAATAGAATAATACCTCACATCTGAATATTAAAATTGAATTTAAATGGCCTAAATGCTCCATTTAAAAGATACAGAATGGCAGAATGGATAAGAATTCACCAACCAAGTGATCACACAACTGCACTCCAACCTGGGTGACATGAGTGAGACTCCGTCCCCCCCAAAAAAAAAAGAATTCACCAACCAAGTTTCTGCTGTCTTCAGGAGACTCAATTAACACAGAAGGACTCACATACACTTAAGAGAAAGCGGTAGAAAAAGATATTCCACGCAAATGAATACCAAAAGAGAGGAGTAGCTGTTCTTATATCAGACAAAAGAAACTTTAAAGCAACAGCAGTTAAAAAAGACAGAGAGGGATATTATATAATGATTAAAGGACTAGTACAACAGGAAAATATCACAATTCTAAATATATATGCACTTAACACTGGAGGTCCCAAATTTATAAAACCATTACTACTAGACCTAAGAAATGAGATAGACAGCAACACAATAATAGTGGGGGACTTTAATATTCCACCGACAGCACTAGACAGGTCATCAAGACAGAAAGTCAACAAGGTAACAGTGGACTTAAACTATACCCTACAACAAATGGACTTGAGATATTTACAGAACATCCTACCCAACAACTGCAGAATATACATTCTATTCATTAGCACATAAAACATTGTTCAAGGTAGATCATATTATGCACAACAAAACAAATTTCAGTAAATTTAAGAAAATGAAAATTATATCAAGTACTCTCTCAGACCACAGTGGAATAAAATGAGAAATCAACTCTAAAAGGAACCCTCAAAACCATGCAAATACATGGAAATTAAATAACCTGCTCCTAAATAATCATTGGGTCAACAATGAAATCAAGATGGAAATAAAAAAATTATTTGAACTGAATGATAATAGTGACAAAACCTATCAAAACCTCTGGGATACAGCAAAAGCAGTGCTAAGAGGAAGGTTTATAGCATTAAATACCTACATCAAAAAGTCTGAATGAGCACAAATAGACAATCTAAAGTCACACCTTACAAAACGGGAGTAACCAGAACTATCCAAACCCAAGCCCAACAGAAGAAAAGAAATAATCAGAGCAGAACTAAATGAAATTGAAACAAAAAAATACAAAAGATAAATTACACAAAAAGCTTGTTTTTGAAAAGATAAATGCAGCTGATAGATCGTTAGTGAGATTAACCAAAAAGAGAGACGATCCAAATAAGTTCAATTAGAAATGAAATGGGAGATACTACAAGTGATACCACAGAAATATAAAATATTATTCAATGCTACTATGAACATCTTTATGCACATAAACTGGAAATCCTACAAGAGATGAATATATTCTTGGAAATATACAACCCTCCTAGAATAAACCAGGAAGATATAGAATCTCTGGACAGACCAATAACAAGCATTGAGATGGAAATGATAATAAAAATATTGTCAACACACAAAAAAAATCCAGGACCAGACTGAATCACAGCTGAATTCTATCAGATATTCAAATAATTGGTACCAATCCTAGTGACACTATTCTAAAAGATAGAGAAAGGGGGGAATCCTCCTTAAATCATTCCATGAAGCCAGTATCACCCTAATATCAAAACCAGAAAGGACATAACAAAAAAAGAAAACTACAGACCGATATCCCTGATGAACATAGATGCAAAAATTATCAACAAAATACTGGTGAATGGAATCCAGTGACATTCCAAGAAGATAATCCACCATGATCAAGTGGGTTTCATACCAGGGATGAAGGGATGATTTGACATCCAGAAGTCAATAAATGTGATACACCACATAAAAAGAATTAAAAACAAAAATCACATGATCATCTCAATAGATAAGCATTAGACAAAAATCCAGCGTCCCATTATGATTAAACCCTCAGAAAAATCAGCATAGAAGGGACATATTTTAAGACAGTAAAAGCCATCTACGACAAACCCACAGCCAACATTATCCTGAATGGAGAAAAGTTGAAAGCATTCCCTCTGAGAAAATGATGTCCATTGTCACTACTTTATGTCCATTGTCACTACTTTTATTGAACATAGTACTGGAAGGCCTTTCCAGAGCAATCAGACAAGAGAAGGAAATCAAGGGCATCCAAATCAGTAAAGAAGAAGTCAAACTGTCACTGTTTGCTGATGTGATTGTATACTTAGCCCTAAATGCTCACCCAAAAAGCTCCTAGAACTGGTAACTGAATTCAGCAAAGTTTCAGCATACAAAATTAATATACACAAATCAGTAGCTCTGCTATACACCAACAGTGACAAAACTGAGAAATTAATAACTCAACCCCATTTACAATAACTGCATAAATAAAATAAAATACTTTGGAATATACCTAACCAAGGACATGAAAGACTTCTACAAGAAAATCTACAAGACACTGCTGAAATAAATCATAAATAACACAAACAAACCCCATGCTCACGGGTAGAATCAATATTTTGAAAATGACCATACTGCCAATAGCAGTCTACAAACTGAATGCAATTTCCATCAGAATACCATCACCATTCTTCACAGAACTAAAAAAAAAAAAATCCAAAAATTCATATAGAACCCAAAAAGAGCCTGCATAGCCAAAAGCAAGACTAAGCAAAAAGAACAAATCTGGAGGCATCACTTTACCCGATGTTATACTATAAGGCCCATAAAAATAGGCACATATACCAATGGAATAACATAGAGAACCCAGAAATAAAGCCAAATACTTACAGCCAACTGATCTTCGATAAAGCAAACAAAAACATAAAGTGGAAAAGGTTACCCTACTCAACAAATGGTTCTGGGATACCTGGCAAGCCACATGTAGAAGAATGAAACTGGATCCTCATCTCTCACCTTACAAAACTCAACTGAAGATGGATCAAAGACTTAAATATAAGACCTGAAACCATAAAGATTCTAGAAGATAACATTGTAAAAACCCTTCTAGACAATGGCTTAGGCAATGACCCATGACGAAGAACCCAAAAGCAAATGCAACAAAAACAAAGATAAATAGTTGGGACTTAATTAAACTAAAAAGCTTCTGCACAGCAAAAGAAATAATCAGCAGAGTTAACAGACAACCAAAAGTTTGGGAGAAAATCTTCACAATCTATACACCTGACAAAGATTTAATATCCAGAATCTACAGAGAAGTCAAACAAATCAGGAAGAGAAAAACAATCCCATCAAAAACCAGGCTAAGGACATGAATAGACAATTCTCATAAGATATACAAATGGCCAACAAGCATACAGAAAAAAAATGTTCAACATCACTCATTATCAGGGAAATGCAAATCAAAACCACAATGCGATACCACCTCACTCCTGCAAGAATGGGCATAATAAAAAAAATAATAGATATTGGCATAGATGTGGTGAAAAGGGAACACTTTTATACTGTTGGTGGGAATGTAAAGTAGTAAAACCACTCTGGAAAACAGTGTTGAGACACCTTAAAGAACGAAAGTAGATCTACCGTTTGATCACCAATCCCACTACCAGGTATCTACCCAGAGGAAAAGAAGTCATTATACGAAAAAAAAATTTTGCACATGCATGTTTATAGCAGCACAATTTGCAATTGCAAAAATATGGAATCAGCACAAATGCTCATCAACCAATGAAGGGATAAAGAAATATGTATACCATGGAATACTACTCAGCCATAAAAAAAGAATGAAATAATGGCATTTGCAGCAACCTGGATGGAATTGGAGACTATTATTCTAAGTGAAGTAACTCAGGAATGGAAAACCAAACATCATATAGTTCTCACTTACATGTGGGAGCTCATCTATGAGGCTGCAAAGGCATAAAAATGATACATTAGACTTTGGGGACTCAGGGGAAAAGGTGGGGGGTGGTGAGGGATAAAAGACTACACACCGGGTACAGTGTACACTGCTCAGTTGATGGGTGCACCAAAATCTCAGAAATCACCATTAAAGAATTTATTCATGTAACCAAACACCTCCTGTTCAGTAAAAACCTATTGAAATAAAAAATTAAAAATTTATAAAAATAAAAAAATTAAATATTAGAAAAGAGAAGAAAGCAAAAAATATTTTAGTGCTATATTTATAAATTAGTTGTGTGCATCTAAAATAATGACCAATTAAAAAACAGCCTTTTAAAAGATTGGTAATTATTCATTTTCAAATTATTTTAGAAAAGCTTAAAATATATATTTTACCCCTTCAATCACACATCATAACTAAGTCAAAAATGGCATAAGAGACTTTCCTTACAGTGAAATAATTGCCATATATTCTATCTTAAATTATCTGCAATAAAACCAAAGTAATGGACAACCCTAGACACAAAATATTTTAAATTTTATTTGGGAAAAAAATGCACCCTAGATTAATTCATCATTAAGTCTTTTCTATCATACTAACTAGTATTGAATGCAATAAGGCAGATTTTGAAATAAACAGAATAATATCAATTATTATTTCTATTCTCATTTAATCTGACAAAGGTCTAATATCCAGAATCTACAAGGAACTTAAACAAATAAAGCAAAAACCAAAAAATCTAATTAAAAAATAGGCAAAGGACATCAAGAGATATGTCTCAAAAGAAGGCATACAAGCATTCAACAAGTATATGAAAAAGTGCTTAACACCACTAATGATTAGAGAAATGCAAATCAAAGCCACAGTGAAATACCATCTCATACCATTCAGAATGGTGGTAATTAAAAAGTCAAAATATAACAAGTGCTGGTGAGACTGGAGAGAAAAGGGAACACTTATACCCTGTTGGTGGGAACGTTAATTAGTTCAGTCACTGTGGAAAGCAGTTTGGAGATTTCTCAAAGAACTTAAAACAGAACTACCATTCAACCCAGCAATCACACTACTAGATACATACTCAAAGGAGAATAATTCATTCTATCAAGAAGACACATGCACTCTTAACGTTCATTGCAGAACTATTCACAAGAGCAAAGACATGGGATCAACCTATGTGCCCATCAATAGTGGACTGGAAAAAGAAAATGTGATATGTATACATTACGGAATACTATGCAACCATCAAAAGAGAATGAAATCATGTCTTTTCAAACAAGATGCATGCAGTTGGAGGCCATTATCCTAAGTGAATTAGTTCAGGAACAGAAAACCAAATACCACATGTTCTCACTTATAAGTGGGAGCTAAACATTGAATACACATGAACATGAAGATGGAACAATAGACAATGGGGACTGTTAGATGGGGGATGGAGAGAGGAAGAGAGGTGTGGGCTAAAGAACTACCTGTTGGGTACTATGCTTTCTGCCCTGGTGACAGGATCGTTCAGACCCCAAGCCTCAGCATCACGCAGTATACCCATTAACAAACCTGCATATATACCATTTAATCTAGAATACATTATTAAAAAAGAAAAAAAGAACAGAATAGACCAAAGACTGATTACAATGTTTATATTATTAAAAGCAAAATTTATAAGCACATCAAAAGATATTCAAAATAACTGTCACGGAAATGCAAATCAAAACCACAGTGAGAGTCTACCTCATACCCATTAGGCTGGATACAATAAAAAAAATGTTAATTTCAAAAACAGAAAGTAACAAGTTTTTGCCAGAATATAAAAAATTGGAGCCCTGCACACCATTGATAATAGTGTAAAAGGAAACAGTCACTGTGGAAAATATGATGGTTCCTCTAAAACAATTACTATATGATATAGCAATTCCACTTCATAGTATATACCCAAAAGGATTGAAAGCCATGTCTTGAAAAGATAAGTGTACATCCATGTTCACAGCAGCATTCTTCACAATAGCCAAAACATGGAGTCAGTGTATGTTCATCAACAGATGAAGAGATAAGTGAAATATGGTATATACATACAATAGAATATTACTCGGCTTTAAAAAGGCAATACATTCTGACATATGCTACAATATGGATGACCCTTGGTGACATTATGCTAAGTGAAATTAGCCAGTTACAAAAAGACAAATTCCATATAATTCCACTTATATGAGCTACTTATAGTAGTCAAAATCATTGAGACAGAAAGGAGAATGGTGGTTGACAGGGGATCAGGGGAGAAGGAATGGGAGTTATTGTTTAATAGATACTGTTTTTGTTTAATACGTATTGTTTAATAGGTATTGTTTAATAGGTAATGTTTAATTATCTTGTTTAATCCACTTTTAGTTTTGCAAGATGAAAAGAGTTCTGGAGATGGATGGTGAAGGTGGCTGCTCATTATAAATGTACATCCTCTCATTGAAATAAACAAAAATTGTCAAGATGGTATTTTTATGATATGTATATTTTACCGCAATGGAAAAAGCAAAAAAAAAGTAATTTTAACAACTTCAAAGGGCTCATGTGAAAGATTTCTTTCTTATAACTTTATCACATTAAAATTTTACTAAATGAAAGTGTTTCCCCCTGGACAATGCTTCATTTCTCTACCCATATGTCTTATTGCTGCTTCTATTTCCATTTGTCTTCTGCTCAGTGATTGTCAGTTTCAGCTGCTTTCTCAGGTGCCCACAGTATCAGAAAAGTATCCTAGTAAAGGCTAAGAGGGAGATACAAGCTTTTTATTTAATGTAGGAAGCTTTCCTTGATGAGTTTTCATTAAATTATTCTCCTCACTGATATAAACATAACAAATAAAATTATTTCTATATTCTTCTTTTATATATTTGCCTCACCTATGGTTAAGCATCTAAAAAAATCAGGAAATTCCATGTATCTGACTGGTGCAACAAAAATATTAGGATGACATCACCTAATATTTACAGAAACAAAATAAAGGACCTACTATTATCACTAATCTCAAACAAGACTAGCCAATTGTAGAAATTCCACAGAAGAGGCAATCTACTCTCTAAAACAGTGACATAACGTGATAACAACTTCCTTTACTTTTGCTAAAATGGCCACTTAGTGGAAGAGAGAACATAAAGAAAATGAAAAACTACTTTATTTGACCTCCTTATGAAATCTTCCTCATTAAAGGCGTCTCCTTTGTTTCAGAGAATTTTAGTGATAGGTTGCTTCTCATTAAGGGGAAATCCCTTGTGACTTAGTTAAAAACATTTGCAAAAAATTGGCAAAGATTTTATGTGCTTGAACTAATCCTCATTATTTTCTTGCTTAAAAAGTATTTCCAGTGATTTCTCTTTGTTTCTTGGAAAATATACTATGTATAATTATAATGAGATATACTGACTACACCGAAATGTTCTATACATTAGTCTAATGATAGCTAGTATCAGTATTAAGTGAAAAAGACAGAATAAAAACTCAATCTATTTTTAAACATCATGAAAAAAAGTGAGCTTCTCAAATGATAATAATCTTTAAAGGCAAAAATGCATCAGAATGATTACATTGACATGCTCCAAAAATGATTTTATCCAATCCAATATACATTTCCCTTCATTCAATATTTTACTTACGTTCAAGACAGTCATTCAGGGACAAATTGGATTACACTGGTCTGAACAACAGTTCACGCTTTTTCTGTTCCACATCCATCTTTCCTTTGTGGCTTACTATGGTACTATATTCTCAATTAGTAGGGCACACAGCTTCTATCCATTTTAATGAGTAAGAGAAGATGGAAGATAAAAATGAGTGCACATATGCTCAGAAACAGAAACTGGTAACATTGAAGAGAAGTGATTACACAAGCCGAAGGGAAAAACTTGTATCAAAATGGAAAGTTAAGACTTTATGTCTTGTTTCCCAAAATGCTAAAGCAGAGTATTTCGAGATATTAGAAATATTTCTAACTCTAAGAAATGCAGCAAAGCAATTTATAACAACTCCGAGTAATGCCAGAGAAAATGTTATGTACTAAAATATAATGAATCTATTAAATTTTACTAAATTAAATTTCTTTGCTGTCCATCTCAAAACTGTTACCAAACATTTAGTGAACAACTATTGTGGGTGCCAAACAGGTTGCATGATAATAAAGAAATATTTTATTTGTTCTTAAGAGAAACATTAATATGATACCAAGAGTTATTCTTAATTCTGAATCTGTGATTGACAACATGAATCATACTAGGTTCCCTTTCTGATTGCCTGTTATTAATGTAATGAAAAAACAAAATCAATATAATCTTATGAAGTCTCAGTTGCCTTATATGTTTAATCAGGATTTGGATCCAGATTGTCTTTTGCATTTCTTTAAGGAATACTCTAAGTTTTAAAAGCCTTTCCTTTACTACCTCTCAAGATCATTTATTTCAAAATCAAACTTTACTTAATCCCTCACTGTTACCTCTTCCCCCGTCTCATACCATATTATTCCCAACATGGAGCCCAAAATCCTTTTGGAGTCTGTGAAGATTTAAACAGGTATCTACTGGCTGTTATCAATATTTCAAAAAGAAAAATGTATGCATGCATTCCATATGGTCATGCAATTATATTTATTGTTTAGTTGTGAAGGAGTCTGGAATTATATTAATTCAGTGTGAGATGGTCAAATAATAAAAACTAGCAAACTGATTAATACTTTGTTTTAAAAGAGTGGATACATTGAGTGTGGAAATTTTCTGTGAAGATAAACTGAAGTGGTAAAGAGCTGGAAAATGATACATAGTCAAATAAAGCTGTTCTTTTTTAAAAAAAGATGAGTAATATTAATATATGATCTGCAAAGGTGGGAGAATATAAGAGAAAGGGATGGGCATAATGCAGGCATTTGGATGAGGCAGGTGGACTAGACAATGTAAACATGAAATTATTTTGACTTGTTAATATAGATTATTTTCTCTATTTTGCGGTAAGGTCAACAGGTGAATGTGGGAATGCATCTTACTAGGAACTTGTAGTAGTCATGACTTTTGAAGTTGAGTGTTGACTTGAGTTTTGAAGACATAAACAAAAAATGAGGCCAGCAGCATGGTGGTGGATTGTTTTACAATGGTTTAGCTTAGGATTTGGCAAATTTCTTCTATAAAGGAACAGATAATAAAGAATTTTTGGCATTGTGGGCCATACACGTTTTGTTCCACTATTCAACTCTGCCAATGTAATGTGAAAGTAGGCATAGATAATGCAGAAATTACGAAAAGTGGTTGTATTCCAATAAAACTGTATTTATAATAATAGGCCATAGTCCACTGAGTATAGTTTGCTGACTCCTTATTTAGCAGCTTGTGTGTGCAAGTGAAGGTGGAAGATACATGGATATCAATAGTCTTTTCTCCCAGTGAGTGTAATGCAATGAGAGAAGTGCAAGATGATTAAGGGTGTTTCCAAAAGATTTAGGTAAATGTGTTGTACTATAGACTCCAAGTCAAGTAAAAAGGGAAGTGGGCACATGGGAACAATGATGGACAAGGATTCCGGGTCCCAACAGAATCAGAGAATGCTAGCAATGAGGATACCAAACTCAGTGAGCTGGAAAGACAGGAGGCAAAGGTGAAGGATAGAGAGGGGCGCATGAAAGGGAGATTATCCAGAGATAGGGGTAGTTATTGAGGGTAATAAGGTCCATAGGGTAGGTGGTGGAAATGGCATGGACAGAAAGATTATTTTTAATTTTATTTTATTTTACATTCAAGGTGGTACATGTGCAAGTTTGTTGCACATTGTTGCATATTGATGGGGATTGGGCTTCTAGTGTATCCATCAGCCAAACAGTGAACAATGAAACCAATAGGTAAGGCTTCAACCATCATCCCTCTCATAACCCTACTCCCATAAGAGTCCTCAGTATCTATTATTTCCATCTTTATATTCATGTGTACTGATTGTTTAGTTCTCACTTATAAATGAGAACATGTGGTATTGGAATTTTTGCTTCTGAGCTATTTCACTAAGGATAATGGCCTCCAGCTACCTCCATGTTGCTGCAAAAGACATTATTTCATTCAATTTTATTATGAAATTAGTATTCCATGGGGTATATATACCACATTGTTTAATCCAGTCAACCATTGATGGGCATCTTAGTTAATTCTATTTTATTGGTGTAACTAATGCCGCAAAAAAAAGATATAAATGCAGGTGTCTTTTTGATATAATGATTTCTTTTCCTGTGACTAGATACCCCATGGTAGGACTGCTAGTTCAAATGGTAGTTCTATTTTCCGTTCTTTGAGAAATCTCCACTGTTTTTCATAGAGGTTGTACTAATTTACATTCCCACCAACCGTGTAAAAGGGTTCCCTTTTCTCTGCAACTATGCCAACATCTGTTGTTTTTTGACTTTGTATTATTATTTTATATAAATAGACATTCTGAATGGTATGAGATGATATCATATTGAGATTTTAATTTACATTTCTCTGGTGATCTATGATGTTGAGCATTTTCATGTTTGTTGGCCACTTGTATGTCTTCCTTTGAGAAATGTCTGTTCATGTCCTTTGCCCAGTTTGAAATGAGGTTAATTCCTTTTGTCTTGTTGACTTGTTTGAGTTCCTCACATATTCTGGATATTAGTCCTTTGTTGCAAGCGTAATTTGCAAATATTTTCTGTCATTTTGTAGATTAAACAAATTTAATCTGTTGATAATTTTTTTTGCTGTGCAGAAGCTTTTGCGTTTAATTAAGTCCCATTTATCTATTTCCGTATTTGTTGCATTTGCTTTTGGGATCTTCTTCATAAATTCTTTGCCTGGGTCAGTGTCTAGAAGAGGTTTTCCTAAGTTTTCTTCTAGGATTTTTATAATTTCAAATCTTATATTTAAGTCTTTAATTAATTTTTAAGTATTGAGTTAGTTTTTATAAATGGTGAGAGGAGTACAGTTTCATTCTTCTTCATATGGCTAGCCAGTTTTCCATGTATCATTTAGTGAATAGGGTGTCATTTTCCCCTTGTTTATTTTTGTCATCTTTGACAAAGGTCAGTTACGTGTAGGTATGTCCCTTTCTTTCTAGGTTTTCTATTCTGCTCCATTGATCTATGTTTCTATTTTTGTACCAGTACCATGCTGTTGCTGTTATAGTTACTACAGCCTTGTAATATAATTTGAACTCAGGGAATAAGATGCATCCAGATTTGTTCTTTTTGTTTAGGATTGCTTTGGCTATTTTGGCTCTGTTTGGGTTCTATATGAAATTTACAACTGATATTTCTTACTCAGTGAAAAACAATGTTGGTAATTTGATAGAAATTCATTAAATCTGTAGATGGCTATGGGCAGTATGGTCATTTTAACGATATTGATTCTTCCATTTCATCGTATGGGATATTTTTCCATTTGTTTATGTCATCTGCAATTTCTTTCTTCAGTGTTTTGTAGTTCTCCTTGTAAAGATCTTTCAGCTTCTTGGTTAAATGTATTCCTAGGTATTTTATTTTTGAGAGGGCAATTGTAAATGAGATTGAGTTTTCATTTGGTTCTCAGGTTGATCATTATTGATGTATAGCAATATTACTGATCTTTTTATGTTAATTTTGTATCTTGAAAATTTACAGAAGTCATTTGTCAAGTCCAGGAGTCTTCTGAAGGAATATTTGGGGTTTTCTAGGTATACAACTATTTCATGAAGGAACAGGGATAATTTGACTTTCTCTTTTTCAATTTGGATGCCTTTTATTTCTTTCACTTGCCTGATTGCTATAGCTAAGACTTCCAGTACTATGTTGAATAGGAGTTGTGAAAGTGGACACTTTTTTCTTGTTCTGGTTCTTAGGGAAAATGCTTTTACATTTTCCCCATTCAGTGTGATGTTGGCTGTGGATATGTCATATATGGCTCTTATTCTTTCGAGATATTTTTCTTCAATGACTGGTTTGTGGAGGGTTTTTAACAAAAAGGGATGCCAAATTTTATTGAATGCTTTTTCTACATTTATTAAGATGACCATATGGTTTTTGTATCTAACTGAGTTTATGCAGTGAGTCATATTTATTGATTTGCATATTGGTTCATACTGTTAAACCATCTTTGCATCTCTGGAATAAAACCCAGTTGATCATGATGAATTATCTTTTTGATGTGCTAGTGGATTTACTTTGCTAGTATTTTGTTGAGTATTTTTGCATATATGTTTATCAGGGATGTTGGCCCATTTAATTTTCTTTTTTTTTTAATTATACTTAAAGTTCTAGGGTAAATGTGCGCAACGTGCAGGTTTGTTACATATGTATACATGTGCCATGTTGGTGTGCTGCACCCATTAACTCGCCATTTACATTAGGTGTATCTCCTAATGCTATCCCTCCCACCTCCCCCCAACCCACGACAGTCCCAGGTGTGTGACATTCCCCTTCCTGTGTCCAGGTGTTCTCATTGTTCAATTCCCACCTATGAGTGAGAACATGTGGTGTTTGGTTTTTTGTCCTTGGGATAGTTTCCTGAGAAAGATAGTTTCCAGCTTCATCCATGTCCCTACAAAGGACATGAACTCATCCTTTTTTATGGCTGCATAGTATTCCATGGTGTATATGTGCCACATTTTCTTAATCCAGTCTATCATTGATGGACATTTGGGTTGGTTCCAAGTCTTTGCTATTGTGAATAGTGCCACAATAAACATACGTGTGCATGTGTCTTTATAGCAGCATGATTTATAAACCTTTGGGTATATACCCAGCAATGGGATGGCTGGGTCAAATGGTATTTCTAGTTCTAGATCCCTGAGGAATCGCCACACTGACTTCCACAATGGTTGAACTAGTTTACAGTCCCACCAACAGTGTAAAAGTGTTCCTATTTCTCCACATCCTCTCCAGCACCTGTTGTTTCCTGACTTTTTAATGACTGCCATTCTAACTGGTGTGAGATGGTATCTCATTGTGGTTTTGATTTGCATTTCTCTGATGGCCAGTGATGATGAGCATTTTTTCATGTGTCTGTTGGTTGCATAAATGTCTTCTTTTGAGAAGTGTCTGTTCATATCCTTTGCCCACTTTTTGATGGGGTTGTTTGTTTTTTTCTTGTAATTTTGGGTTCTTTGTAGATTCTGGATATTAGCCCTTTGTCAGATGAGTAGATTGCAAAAATTTTCTCCCATTCTATAGGTTGCCTGGTCACTCTGACGGTGGTTTCTTTTGCTGTGCAGAAGCTCTTTAGTTTAATTAGATCCCATTTGTCAATTTTGGCTTTTGTTGCCATTGCTTTTGGTGTTTTAGTCATGAAGTCGTTGTCCATGCCTATGTCCTGAATGGTATTGCCTAGGTTTTCTTCTAGGATTTTTATGGTTGTAGGTCTAACATTTAAGTCTTTAATCCATCTTGAATTAATTTCTGTATAAGGTGTAAGGAAGGGATCCAGTTTCAGCTTTCTACATATGGCTAGCCAGTTTTCCCAGCACCATTTATTAAATAGGGAATCCTTTCCCCATTGCTTGTTTTTCTCAGGCTTGTCAAAGATCAGATGGTTGTGTGATATTATTTCTGAGGGCTCTGTTCTGTTCCATTGGTCTGTATCTCTGTTTTGTTACCAGTACCATGCTGTTTTGGTTACTGTAGCCTTGTAGTATAGTTTGTAGTCAGGTAGCGTGATGCCTCCAGCTTTGTTCTTTTGGCTTAGGATTATCTTGGCAATGTGGGCTCTTTTTTGGTTCCATATGAACTTAAGTAGTTTTTTTCCAACTCCGTGAAGAAAGTCATTGGTAGCTTGATGGGGATGGCATTGAATCTATAAATTACCTTGGGCACTATGGCCATTTTCACGATATTGATTCTTCCTATCCATGAGCATGGAATGTTCTTCCATTTGTTTGTGTCCTCTTTTATTTCATTGAGCAGTGGTTTGTAGTTCTCCTTGAAGAGGTCCTTCACATCCCTTGTAAGTTGGATTCCTAGGTATTTTGTTCTCTTTGAAGCAATTGTGAATGGGAGTTCTATCATGATTTGACTCTGTGTTTGTCTGTTATTGGTGTATAAGAATGCTTGTGATTTTTGTACATTGACTTTGTATACTGAGACTTTGCTGAAGTTGCTTATCAGCTGAAAGAGATTTTGGGCTGAGATGATGTCGTTTACTAAATATACAATCATGTCATCTGCAAACAGGGACAATTTGACTTACTCTTTTCCTAATTGAATACCCTTTATTTCCTTCTCCTGCCTGATTGCCCTGGCCAGAACTTCCAACACTATGTTGAAAAGGAGTGGTGAGAGAGGGCGTCCCTGTCTTGTGCCAGTTTTCAAAGGGAATGTTTCCAGTTTTTGCCCATTCAGTATGATATTGGCTGTGGACTTGTCGTAAATATCTCTTATTATGTCTCATCAATACCTAATTTATTGAGAGTTTTTAGCATGAAGGGCTATTGAATTTTGTCAAAGGCCTTTTCTGCATCTACTGAGATAATCATGCAGTTTTTGTCTTTGGTTCTGTTTATATGCTGGATTATGTTTATTGATTTGCGTATGTTGAACCAGCCGTGCATCCCAGGGTGAAGCCCACTTGATCATGGTGGATAAGCTTTTTGATGTGCTGTTGGATTTGGTTTGATTGGCCTATGTTTTCATTTTGTGTTGTTGTGTCCTTTCTTGATTTGAGTATCAGGATCATACTGGTTTTATAAAATCAGTCAAGAAATAATCTCTCCTTTATTTTTTTCAGTAAGTTTGGTACCAGCTCTTCTTTGCACATTTGGTAAAAGTTCAGTTGTGGATCCATCTGGTGGTGGGCTTTTTTTTTGTTGTTTTTTTTGGTAGATTTTTTCATTACCAATTCAGTTTTATTACTAGTTATTGGCATATTGAGAATTTCTAATGTTTCCTGGTTCAATCATGGGGTTCCAGGAATTTTTTCCATTTCCTCTAGGTTTTCTAGTTTGTGCACATAGAGATGTTTATAATAGTCTCTAATCATTTTTTTATTTCTGTGGTATCAGTTGTAATGTCACCTTTATAATTTCTGATTGTACTTGAATCTTCTGTTTTTCTTCATTAAGCTCATTAGTGGCCTATCGATTTTTTTTTATCCTTTCAGAAAACCAACTTTTCATTTTGTTGATCTTTTGTACCATTTTTTCAGTCTCAATCTCATTTAGTTCTGCTCTCATGTTTGTTATTTCTTTTCTTTTGCTAGCTGTGGGTTTGGTATGTTATTGATTTCATGGTTTCTGGAGGTGCAAAGTTAGGGTATTAATTTAAGATACTTCTGTGTTTTTGAGGTAGGCGTTTAACACAATAACCTTTTCCTCTTAGCACTATTTTTGCTGTATCCCAGATATTTGGTATATTAATATTATGTCTCTCTTCTCATTCAATATTTTTTTGAATTCTGCTTTAATTTCTTTCTTTACCCAAAATTCAATCAAGAGCAAGTTATTTTACATGTATTTGTGTACTTTTAGGAGTTCATACTGGTATTGATTTCTAATTTTATTCCACTGTGGTCTAAAAAGACATTTGATATAATTTCAATTTTTTTTTAATTTATTGAGATTTGCTTAAGGGTCAACTTAATCTCATGTGGTTGACTCTGGAGAATGTCCCATGCACAGATGAAAAAAAATGTATATTCTGTAGTTGTTGAAAAGAATGTTCTATAAATGTCTATCATATCAATTTGCTCTATAGTCCCATTTAAGGTTATAATTTCTTTGATTTTCTGTCTTAATAATCTGCCTGCTGTTACCAGTGGGGTGTTGAGGTCCTCACTGCTATTATGTTGCTATGTTTTCTTAGGTCAAGTAGTATTTGTTTTATGAATCTGGGTTTTCTGGTGTTGGGTGCATATATATTTTGGATGGTTAAATCTTTTTGTGCTATTGAACCATTTATCATTATATGATGCTTTTTTCTCTTTTTTTTAATCATTGTTGGTTTAAAGTATGTTTTATCTGATATAATAATGGTTATTCCTGCTTGCGTTTGTTTTCCATTTGTGTGATATGTTTTTTTCCACCACTTTCAGTCTGTGGGTTTCTTTCGTCATTAGGTGGGTTTCTTTCGTCATTAGGTAGGTTTCTTGTTTGCAGCAAACAGTTGGGTCTTGTTTACTCCAATTTGCCACTGTGTATCTTTTAAGTGGAGCATATAGGCCATTTACTTTTAATGTTAATATTGATATGTGAGGTTGTGTTTCTGTCCTAGTGTTGTTAGCTAGTTGCCTTAGTGTTAGCTAATTGTGTAATTGCTCTATAGGATCTGTGAGCTTTGAACTTATGTGTCTTTTTTGTAATGGCAGGTGCTATACTTTCTTTTGCATGTTTAGAACTCCTTTGAGCATTTCTTGTAGGACCAGTCTAGTGGTGACAAATACCCTTAGCATTTGTTTATCTGGGACAGACTATTTCTCTTTCATTTATGATGCATAGTTTGGCAGGATATAAAAGTATCGACTGGCATTTTTTTTTTTCTTTAAAGAGGCCAAAAATAGGCTCCCAAGCTCTTCTGGCTTGTAAGGTTTCTGCTCAGAAATCCACTGTTAATCTGATGAGATTTACATTATAGGTGATTTGATGTTTCTCTCTAGCTGCTTTTAAGATTTTTTTTCTTTCAGGTTGACCTTAAATAATCTGATGACTGTTTTCCCTAATGATATTTGTCTTGTATATTATCTAGCAGCTGCTCCTCAAATTTATTGAATTTGGATGTCTACATCTCTAGCAAAATCAAGAAAATTTTTCTTCATTATTCCCTCAAATGTGTTTTTCACATTTTTTTACTTTTCCTTCTCCTTCAGGAATGCTTACAAGACACAGGTTTTGTCACTTTATATAATCCCAGATTTCTTGAAAGCTTTGTTCATATTTTTAAAATTCTCTTTTCTTTATTTTGTTCTGACTGTGTTAATTTGAAAGACTAGTTTTCAAGTTCTGACATGTTTTTTCTGCTTGGTCTAGTTTATTGTTAAAGCTTTCATGTGTAATTCCTTAAGTGAATTTTTCATTTCCAGAACTCTGTGCCATTTTTCTTTTCTTTTTTTTTAAGATCTCTAACTCTTCCGTCATTTCCTGGATTGCCTTTGTGGGTTCTTTGTGTTGGTTTCGAACCTTCGCTTGAATCTCATTGATTTTTCTTACAATCTATAGTTTAAATTTTTTATTTGCTGGGTGTGGTGGCTCACACCTGTAATCCCAGCACTTTGGGAGGCCAAGGTAGGTGGATTACCCGAGATCAGGAGTTCTAGATCAGCATGGCCAACATGGCAAAACCCCATCTCTAGTAAAAATACAACAATTAGGTGGGTATGGTGGCAGGTACCTGTAAACCCAGCTACTCGGGAGGCTGAGGCAGAATTGCTTGAGCCTGGGAGGCAGAGGTGTCAGTGAGCACAGATCATGCCATTGCACTCCAACATGGGTTACAGAGCAAGACTCTGTCTCAAAAACTAATAAATAAATAAATTCTTTATGTGTCATTTCTGCATTTTCACTTCAGTTAGGGCCTATTACTAGAGAGCTATTCTGATCCTTTGGTGGTGTCATGACATTCAGATTTCTCATAGTCCCAGAATTCTTATGCTGATCCCTTCTGATCTGGAGAAGCTGACACTTCTTGCTTTTGGATGTATTTTCACATTTGGATTGGATTTTTTTCCCTATTTTAAATTTTTTCCATCCCTTGATGGTGAGACAATAAAGCATGTTGGATAGGATCTTCTGGCCTTGTTCCTTTAGCCCTGTGCACTTCTGTCAGCAGATTTTATATTGGATTGTGCAGTTCAATCTATAGGCTAATAAATGGCAATTACAGGTAATAGCCAATTGCAGTAAAAGCAGATGGGTATGTACTTGATCTTTGTTTACCATCAAGAGCTCTCTGCTTCAGACAATGGGCTGGATAGTGGTGTCCACTGTGCCCCGAGCTTCCTGTTCAGCGCAGGCCCAGGTGGGGTCAGGCACAGCTGGCTAAAGCTGGAACACCTGGCTTGCCTATGATATCCCAATGATGACAAGGGCACTAGCCCTAACAGGGGTGTCTGGGGAAGCTCCTAGTGAAATGCACTGAAGTCTCTGTGGAGGTGAGGGGTCTGTACAAGCTTTACTTCCAAGATAGACAGAAATGAGATCTGTTTCCCTATCATACCCCTGGTCCAGGGCTCATGACTCTCAGGTTAGATACATACTATAGTCTACCTCCAGGCCACAGTGTAACTGAAAGCCATGGAATACATCTGTCCCACAGCTCTACACAGGAGGGATTTCAGGGCAGAATCTCTTCACTCAGTCCAATACAGACAGCTTTGTGTCTCATCTGATCTCCAATGCAGTAACACTGCCGCTTCATGTAGAGAAGGGGAGTGACTTTACCTTTCAGAACATGTGGGTGGGCATTAGCTGAGGGGGTCGTGCCAGCTGGTTAGGTCAGCCTGACCTTAGGATCTGGGGGGAGTGGTCAGATGCCAGCAGTTTTGGACTGGGCTAGGCAATTCCACAGCTCCCAAACATCTAGATGGCCCATTCAATGGCATGTGTGAGTCCTGAAGGGACTGGACTGGGACTGGGCCAGTGAACCACTTCTCAGGGCCCCAGAATTCAGGTGCTGGCTGTGATAGGGATGGGTGACTGGTCTCTAGGCCACAAGCAGAACTCTCAGGTGAGGGGAGGCAGAACTCTCCGGTGGTGGGAGCTCTAGCGCGTTTCACTGGAAAAGGCAATGCCTCCTCAGCTGGAGCAATGGAGACTGGCAGCTGTGTAATACACAGGCTGCTGGCATTTTCCTCTCACAGAAGTGGTAGTAGATTTTGCTGTCCGGAACATGCAAAGGTGCCCAGCCTACTCACTCCCGTCCTGGTCCAGGGGCAGCTGGGGCAGTGGTGGCAGTGGTGGCAATTGCTGTGGGAGCCAAGGACATATTGCTGCCCTCTGGGGACAGGACTCTCAGAGGAACACCAGGCTGCAGCCATAGTACTCACATGGGGACACGGTGACTCCACTGAGGAACTGACACTGAAGCATGGGCCCCATTTAGCAGTGGGTTGGGGAGGTGGGGATTTGTGTGGTGTGTAGTCTGCCCACTCCTCTGTGGATGGCTGTGGTAGCTGTCTTTGGGGCACATGAAAGTGCTTAATCTCCCCACTCTGGGAAGTGGCAGCTGGTGCTAGGTTGGTCGGGGAACAAAAACCTGTGAGATTCCACATGACCTTGAGCAATGCCTGTGTACAGTCTTCAGGCAGCTCCCTGATTACTCTGCAGACCCAGGTTTGGGGGAGGAGACTCTCCCCTGTCTAGAATTGTAAAGGTCCATGGGAGAAGTGTAGAACCCTGGGGGTCTCTCACTCATCCCTTCCCTGCATTAGGGGTCCTCTCTCAGCTGTGCACTGGTCCCAGCTCAGCAGGCTGCCTGGCTTCACTCTCCTCTGCTTTCTCTGATTCCAATTGCCTGTCTGATGAATTCCAGCGTGCTCTCTTAGAAGATCTACTTGAATTGTTAACATTTACTTGCTATTTTGATTCCTCTCCATGACAGAGGTGCCCACTAGCTGCTTCTAGTCATCCATCTTGAACTGGAATCAACACTGGTTTTTTTTTTATTATTTTTTTTAATAAGCTTTTTCAAAACATGAAACTGATTTGTTTTGTTTTGTTCTCAAGGTCGTGGATTGGAGGCATGCCCCTCCAACCTGGAAAGACAAAGTGGTGGGTAGAGATTTACACTGTGAACTTTTTTTCCAAGAAACAATGCAGCAACTTAACAGGAACACTGAAAGAAACCACAGACCCTTTGAAAGAAGCAGCAGGCTGCAGCCTACACCATGCGCCTTGCAGAAAACTGTTAAGTCTCCAGAGTAAGAGCTGGGGATAAACTGCCTCTAGGATTTACACTCCCTTGCGGGAACCTGTCAATCCAGGCCAAGGGAGAAGTCTTTCACCATACCCAGTGCTGGAACTGATTTAGAGAGCACTGGGAAATATCAAGGAAGAAGCAACAGTGGGGAGAGCCTTGTGTGCATTTTCAGTCTCCAGCATGGACCGAGGGAAGTTATTCCTGATCCTGCCTCACAGGGGCCTTGAAGAAGTCTGCCAGCTAAATCAGGCAGTGGTCACAGGCTGAAAGAAGCTTCCAGCTGAAATTAGTGATATAATCTCAATTGAGGATGAACTCCCCTGGCCAGAACCAGGGGGTGAGTGAGAAGCCTACTGTAGCCACGAGCACAGAAATTGGGCACCCCAGGTTTGCAGGTGGACTGGGAGGGGAATGGTCTGAAAGCTGTGGTTGCTGTCTCCACCAGGGAGGTTTATGGCCTGGGCCAGATTTTAGTTCTGAGCACAGACTGCCTGAAACTTAGCTAGCTGCAGCTGGTGGAGTAGTGTGGGTGTGGAACCTGCCTCGCCAAATGCATGGAAGCTGGGTGGGGCTTACTGCTGCCTGCTTACTCCCCACTCCCTGTGCCAACACTTCTTCATAGCAGAGGCAGCTGCATTCTGCCCTGGAACATGACCCCAGTGGCCAGAGAACTGCCCCCTCAGACCACAGGGGCCACAGTTTGCCCTGGAAGCAGAAAGCCAGAGTGCAGGCCTGCCTGACCCAGCCCCCACCTGGCTTTGTCCCTCCGCCCACCCTGATAGCTTAACACAAAGGACAGAAACTTTTGGCAGCTCTATGGCCCCACCCATAGCTTGAAAATCCAGAATACCTCTCCCCGGTAACATAAAGCAAGCACACATCCCACTGCTACTACTGCAGCTGGTGCCCTTTTGCAAATGTCACCTCTTGCAACCAACACAACACAGTCCATCACAGCATTTCTGGGTAGAATAACCCACACACAGGAGGAAGAAAACTTGTATGTGATCTCAGCCATCACCATTGCCTACAGGACCTGGCTAAATAGGTGGTCCTGAGTTTGTCCATGTGACCAGTTCATTACTACTACAATCAGTATCTGAGAAAGCCAACACACTATGACTATTTATAACCAAAGGATCTCTAATGTAGATAGAGTCTACATCACTCTCCTGCCTGTTGCTGGGATACGTGAGAATAGGTCACATCACTGGATTTCTTGTAGACATTCCCCAGTACGAGCCTAGAGTGTGGCAGCACCACTGGGTGGCTAGACTCAGAGGAGCAGCAGCATTTACAGTAGTCTGGCTCTCAGGGCCTCCTACTCCTAGGGGAAGGGGGAATGCAACACAACATGGGAACACCCCACGGGACAAAAGAATCCAGATGGCAGGACTTGAGTCCCAGGACTTTCCACAGGTGGAAAGTTTCATTCAGCAGAGGCACAGGGGCAGTGCTAGGCTCAGCAAGGAAAGTCTGTAGTTCCACCCCAATAGTCAGGCAGCCCTGATGCTCATGAAAGATCTTGGAGAAGGAGACTTCTTTCTCCCCTTGTCCACCACTGCAGATACAGCTTTGGGCTTCCACCATGGGAGCTTGACATGGCTTTACCTATGTAGACAGCCTTTCTGGAATACTTCAGGGTGGCTGCATCTCCACAGGAGAAGGGCCCTCCAGGTTCAGGCTTGCACAAGGAGTACAGTCACAATTCCTCTCTGCTTGGAAAATCAACATTCCTGTAGATGAAAAGAGGTGCCTCTCTGATGAATAGCCATAACATTGGGTCAGGAGTGTGTCTAGGAAGTGGATCACTTTCCTGCTGGCCTGGCAGGGGAGCTGAGGTGGTGCCTACTCTTTCCCTGACAAGACTTCAGTCTATTCCACTGAGACCTCCTCCATGCACTTCTGTCAGGGCAGAGACATCTTCAATACCCATTGATGAACATCTGCTTTTGCCACACCAGTCTCTACCCAGGGACACCACTCCTACTGGCCTGAAGCCTGAACTATTCAACCCACTAAATAAATTACTGGGGGAAAAATAAATTTTTAAATAAGTATACACCACAAGAGAATGAGATAAGCCTCAAGAGACCTCTGCCATTCCAACCTCATAGGAGACAGTGAATTTGCTCATACACCAAACACATTGCTACTACAACGAGCATCTGAGAAAGCTATTACAAAAAGGCCCTCTATACCTAGGAACCCATACAGGGTCTTGACCTCTGAAAGCACCAAGAGCAGAATTAGCTTTCAATCTACTATAAAAATTAAATTCACATCCCCAAGGAGAAATAAAGAAATTTTAAAAAACAATAAAATCAAAAATAAACTAAGAAATAATTAGAACATATAGTCTGCCCAAATAAGAAGGAACTAGAAAAATACTTCTGGTAATATGACAAAACAGGATTCCCTAACATCTACAAAAGATCATACTAGCTCTTGAGCAATGGATCCAAACCAAGACAAAATCTCTACAAAACCAGATAAAGAATTCAAAAGGTTGAATATTAAGCTACTCAAGGAGATATCAAAAAAATGGAAAACAACATAAAGAATATAGAAAAGTGATTCAGAATATGAATGAAAAAAATTTATAAAGAGATAGATATTTTACAGAAAAACCAATCAAGCTTCTGGAAATGAAGGAATTTACATTTAGGGAATTACAAATTGTAGTGGAATGTTTTGACAACAGACTAGACCAAGTAGAAGAAAGAATTTCAGGGCTTGAAACAAGGCTTTCAAGTCAAGTCAATCAGAAAAATAATAAAGAAAAAAGAACCAAAAGAAATGAGCAATGTCTCCAAGAAATATGAAATTATTTAAAATGGCCAGACCTAAAAATAATTGGTGTTCCAAATAATTGGTGAGGGAGAAGAGAAAGCAAAAACATTGGAAAACTTATTTGCTGGAATAATTGAGGAAAACTTCCCTGGCTTTGTTAGGCAAATTTAGATGTCCAAATACAAGAAGCTCAAACAACTCCTAGGAGAGTCATTGCAAAAAGGACATCACCAAAGCATATACTCATTGGGATTTCTAAAGTTAACATGAAGGAAAGAATTCTAAGAGCAGTGAAACAAAAGCATCAGGTAACCTCTGAAGGAAAACCTATTAGACTAACAGCAGACTTCTCAGCAGAAACCTTACAAATCAGAAGTATTAAGGTCTTATCTTTAGCTTCCTTAAATAGAATAACTGTCAGTTAAGAATTTTGTATTCAGCAAAACTAAGATTTCAAAAATGAAAGAGAAATAGTTATTTTCAGACAACAAATGCTGAGGAAATTTGTCACTACTAGACCAGCCCTACAAGAAATGCTAAAAGTAGTTCTAAATGTTGAAACAAAAGTTCTATACGAAACATAATAGAATCTCTTAAAAGCATAAAACTCACACGGCCCATAAAACAATAACACAATGAAGAAAACAAAGTATCTAGATAACATTTTGCCTGAAATAATACCTCACATCTCACATTAATGTTGAATATAAATGCCCTAATGCTCCACTTAAAAGATACAGATTGGCGGAACAGATTAAAACCATCACAAACTAAATATCTGCTGTCTTCAAGAGATTCATCTAACATATAAAGATTCATATAAACTCAGTGTAAACGGCTGGAAAAAGATATTTGATGCAAATGGAAACCAAATGTAAGCAGGAGTAGCTATTCTTATATCTGATCAAAAAGACATGGAAGAAACAACAGTTTAAAAAAAAGACAAAGAAGGTCATTATATAATGATAAAATGATCAATTCAACAAGAAGATATTATAATCCTAAATTTACATGCACCTAACACTGGAGCTGCCAGATTTATAAAACAAATACTACTAGACCTAAAAAATGAGATCAATAGTAATGCAATAATAATGGGGAACTTCAACATTCCACTGACACTAGACAGATCTTCAAGACAGAAAGTCAACAAAGAAACAATAACTTACACTACACTCTAGAACAACTGCACCTAACAGATGTTTACAGAACATTCTACCCAACAACTGCAGAATATACATTCTTTCATCAGTACATGCAGCAGTCTCCAAGATAGACCATATGACAGGCCACAAAACAAGTCTTAATAAAGTTTAAAAAAAATTGAAATCATATCAAGTACCTTCTCAGACCACAATGGAATAAAACTAGAAATCAACTCCTAAAGAAACCCCCAAACTAGACAAATACATGAAAATGAAACAATCTGCTCCTGAATTATTTTTGGGTTAACAATGAAATCAAGATGGAATTTAAAAAGTTATTTGAAATGAATGATAATAGTGATGCAATTTATCAAAACCCTCTGGGATACAGCAAAAATAGTGCTAAGAGAAAAGTTTGTAGTGCTAAATGCCTCCATCAAAAAGTATAAAAGATCACAAATTGACAACCTAATATCATACCTCAGGCAACTAGAGAAACAAGAACAAACCAAACCCAAAGCTATCAGAAGTAAATACATAACAAAGATCAAAGCAGAACAAAATAAAATTGATACAGAAAAACAATACAAAAGATCAATGAAACATAAAGTTGCTTCTTTGAAAACAAAAACAAATTGATAGACCATTAGCTAGATTAACCAAGAAGGGAGAAGTTTCAAATAAGATTAAAAATGAAAATGAAGACATTACAACTGACACTACAAAAATACAAAAGATCATCTGAGACTACCATAAACACTTTTATGCACACAAACTAGAAAATCTAGAGGAAATGAATAAACTCTTGGAAACATACAATCCTCCTAAATTAAATCAAGAAGAAATACAAACCCTGAACACACCAATAACAACCAGCAAGACTGAATCAGTAATTTTTAAAAATGCCAACAAAAATAAGACCAGGGCCAGATGGATCCACAGCTGAATTCTACTAGACAGTCAAAGAAAAATGGGGACCAATCCTGTTGAAACTAGTCCAAAAGATTCAGAAGGATAGAATCCTCCCTAACTATCTATGAAGCCATTATCACCCTGATACCAACACTAGGAAAGTATATAACAACGACAAAAAAAAGAAAACCACAGACCAATATCCTTGATAAATACAGATGCAAAAATCCTCAACAGACTACTAGCTAACTGAATCCAACAACACATCAAAAAGATAATAAATCATGACCAAGTGGGTTTCATTACAGGGATGCAGGGATGGTTTAACACATGCAAGTCAAAATATGTGATAAATCACATAAACAGAATTAAAAATAAAAACCATATGATCATCTCAACAGATACAGATAAGGCATTTGATAAAATCTAGCATCACTGTATGATAAAAATCCTCAACAAACTAGCCATAGTAGGGACATACCTCAAAATAATAAAAGCCATATATGATGGACCCACAGTCAATGTCATACTGAATGGTGAAAAGTTGAAAGCATTCCCCCGAGAACTAGACCAAGGCAACGATGTCCACTTTCACTACTTCTATTCAACATAATACCTGAAGTCCTAGCTAGAGCAATCAGACAGGAGAAAGAAATAAAGTGCATCTAAATTGAAAAAGAGGAAGTCAAACTATCATTGTTCACTGATAATATGATTGTATAACTAGAAAGCTGTAAAGATTACTCCACAAGACTACTAGATTTGATAAATTCAGTAAACTCTCAGGTTACAAAATCCATGTACACAAATCAGTAGCACTTCTATATACCAACAATGATCAATCTGAGAATCAAATCGAGAACCCAATTCCTTTTACAATAGCTTCAAAAACTAAAATACTTTAGGATATACTTTAACAAGGAGGTGAAAGATCTCTACAAGGAGAGCTAGAAGAAACTGCTGAAAGAAATCATAGATGACACAAACAAATGGAAACATATCCCAGGCTCTTGGATTGGCAGAATCAATATCATGAAAATGACCGTACTGCCCAAAGCAATCTACAGATTCAGTGCAATTCCTATCAAAATACCAACATCATTTTTAACAGAACTCGAAAAAAAAAATCCTAAAATTATATGGATTACAAAAATAACCTGAATAGCTAAAGCAATCCTAAGCAAAAAGAACAAACCTGGAGGTATCACATTACCTGACTTCAAATGATACTACAAAGTCATAGCTACCAAAACAGCATGACACTGGTATACAAGTAGGTGCATCATAAACCAATGGAACTAAATAGAGGGCTCCAAGTAAAGCCAAATACTTACAACCAACTGATGTTTGAGAAAGCATTCAAAAATATAAATTGGGGAAAGGACACCTTATTTAATAAATGGTGCTGTGAAAACTGGATAGCCATATGTAGAAGAATAAAATTGGATCCCTATCTCTCACCTTATATAAAAATCAACTCAAAATGGACCAAAGACTTAAAGCTAAGACCTGAAACTATAAACATTGTAGAAAATAGCCTAGAAAAAAGCTCTTTTGGACATTGCTAGGCAAAAAATTTATGACTAAGACCCCAAAAGCAAATGCAACAAAAACAAAAATAAATAGGACCTAATTAAACAAAAAAGCTTCTGCACAGCAACAGAATTCATCATCAGAGTAAACAGACAACCACAGAATGGCAGAAAGTATCTGCAAACTACGCATCTGACAAAGGACTAATATTCAGAATCCACAAAGAGCTCAAATAAATCAGCAGGAAAAAACCAAATAATCGCATCAAAAAGTGGCCAAATGACATAAACAGACATTTCTCAAAGAAGATATACAAATGGCCAACAAATATATCAAAAAATGCTGAACATCACTAATCATCAAGAAAATTCAAATTAAAACCACAATGAGATACCATCTTACCCATGCAAGTGTGGTCATTATTATAAAGTCAAAAAAAGAATAGATGTTTGTGCAGGTGTGGTGAAAGGGAATGCTTATACACTGCTGGTGGGAATGTAAATTAGTAAAACATCTAAGGAAAACAGTATGGAGATTTCTCAAAGAACTAAAAGAAGATCTAGCATTGTATCTGCAATCCCACTACCGGGTATCTCTCCAAAGGAAAATAAGTCATTGTATCAAAAAGGCATCTGCATATACATGTTTGTTAGAGCACAATTCACAATTGCAAAGATATGGAACCAATCTAAGTACCCACCAACCAATGAGTGGATAAAGAAAATATGGTATATATACACCATGGAATATTACTCAGCCATAAAAACAGAATGAAATAACATCTCAGGCAGCAACTTGGATGGAGCTGGAGGCCATTATTCTAAGTAACTCAGAAATGGAAAACCAAATACCATATGCTTTCACTTATATGTGGGAGTTAAGCTGTGGGTATGCAAAGGCATACAAAGTGGTATAATGGACTTTGGAGACATAGAAGCAGGAAGATGAAAGGGAGGTGAGGGATAGAAAACTACATATTGGGTACGATACACACTACTCAGGTGATGAATGCAATAAAATCTTAGGTTTTACCACTATACACTTCATCCATGTAATCAAAAACCATGTACATCCCAAAAGCTACTGAAATGAAATATATTTTTTAAAAAACATGAAACCATGGGCAAAAATTAATATAAATTATCAAAAAATTTGGGACAAGATTAGCAATGTTATTTCATGACTTCAGTAACTAGAAATGTCTCATATCTGATATTTCCACTCCTATTTTCTTTGCCACCGACATGTCCTCCTCACCACACAGAGAAATATTTTCATTAAATAATTTACCCTGTTCAAGAATATAAAATATTTACTCTAAACTTCTCTATTTGGATCTTGTGAAAATTAATAGTTTTGTTCTATTCTGAACAAAAGGTAGGTTATTTAACCTATCTTGCTAAGAAAGTCATGGTAAGATTTGTCAATTTATGAAAATTTATAAACAAAATATTTGTAGTATGTGTACTATATTTTAAAAGTGAATTGTATCAATTTAATCCAGAATACACTGAGAATTTGTCAATATGTACATATTTAAAACTACTTACATGTAGGCACCAGAACTTTTCAAAATAATTTCACTGATTTATCAAATGTCTTCATTAGCATCAATGAATACTTTAGATGCATTTTAACATAGCTAATTTTTTTTTTTGTATGATAAATCTGGTCCTTTTGAATACCTTACCAAATGTTTTTCAATGTAAAAAGAATTTTCTCCAGAATTCTAATCTTTTCAATTATTGGCATTTTGAGTCAATCAACAGTTATGTAGCCATAATTTTTATTTTTCAGGTGCTATGGAAATCTTGACTCTCAGATTAATTTGACTAGAATAACTGTCACTTTCTAAAAATGATAATGATTTTGAAAAATAACATTTTTTTTTTTTTTTTTTTTAATGGCATCTGGCTCTGTTGCCCAGGCTAGAGTCCAGTGGCACAATCTCGGCTCGCTGCAAGCTCCGCCTCCTGGGTTCACGCCATTCTCCTGCCTCGGCCTCCTGAGTAGCTGGGACCACAGGCGCCCACCACCACACCCGGCTAATTTTTTTTTTTTAATTATTTTTAGTAGAGATGGGGTTTTCACCGTGTTAGCCAAGATGGTCTTGATCTCCTGACCTCGAAAATACAGTATAAATTTTTAAACATATACTTTTCTAAACATTGTTTTCCTAGTAAAACATTAAAATTTATAAATATAAGGTATAATCCTTCTTAGCCAGGGTTTTATGGTGAGCAGGAATTGTGTTTGTAGATGCATTTCTTATCACGAGGCATTTCTTCCTGATAACTTATGATATTATGAATCTACATAAAAATATGAATATTTTATTTTTTGTTTCCCTTGAGTAGGAAAGATGAAAGAATCATTCTAATAACTTATAAAGGCAGAGTCTTTCACATCCAAATCAGTCTATGTACATATTTACTCACTAAAGAATTTAGACATGAAAGGAGAAAGGATCCTATATGCAGTCTTAGAAATCTGCAATTTTCTTATGCCTTTATAAAGATTCTGATGCAAATTTTTTCAGTTTAATTTTAATCACCACTTGTACATGCCTTCAAATTAAGTGATTGAATGTGTTATAGCAATAGATTTGAGGATTAAATCATCCTGAAAAAAAAAAAAAGAAAAACTACGTATGGAGAAGAAAGAACATTTATATCTTTTTAAACAGAGGGCTTTAAAAAATATATATATCTCTCTCTCTCTTTAAAGCCTCCGTAAGTTTTGGCAAACATCACACCAGTTTCATCCAGCTCCTAAACCTGGGAGTTGATCCAAAATTCTGGTAGTCAGAGATTTGCTAAGTGTGTTGTTGTTCTATTACCTGACATTTTTGGCTTATTTTGAAACATTTTTTCTCCACTCTTTATATTTTCTTTTCCTATTGTTTTCAAATCTTAACAGTAATGGCAGAGCTATTTCTTTCTTATTTACAAAAAAAATCTTTACTGTTACAGCCCCATACATAAAGCAATTTACTTGATTCATAATTTAAATCATTAAAATATTTGTTTTTTGTTTTGCATTATACCCTCAATAAGGACGTTACTTTAAGTTTTCAATAAGTTACATGAAAAAAATTTATTTAGAATGTTAATTCTGTTTCTTTATAGAATTAAATGATAAATTATTTATTATCAAATTTATGAATGTATGTATAACTGTCTCTATAAGATTCCGAGTTTGTTTTCTAAAAAAAAGTAGGTACATTTTTAAGAACAATATTTAATCAAATATGCTTATAGACATAAAATTCCAGCTATTACTAGTAAGTAACAGTATTACAATAATGACTCTGGTTTAGCCATTTCTTAGGTAATATATGCTTTGTGGCTCACAAAGTATATATTATCTCCAAAAAAGAAATTTAAGGGCCTAATTGCATAAGCAGTTCATACATAGGTTCTAATAAGTTTACGATATTTTTCAATAATAGATATTATTTTATAAGTTTATCTATGGAATATTTAGTACTAGCTTCTACCTACTTCCCTGGAAAATAACATGTGTCTAAGGAGTAATTCAAAGAAAGAGGTAAATACTGAATTATTGTATTTAAGATTACTTTTTTCTGTGCCTCAATTAATTGATCTGTTAAAACAGAGGAAATGAACATTGCTTAAATAATTACATTCATTATAGTAAAAGGTAAATAAATGAGTATTCTCTTGGGTAGGGATCTACATGCCTAATTCTTTGTCTTAATTTTTCATTTTTGAGTGGCTGTTGTAGCATCACATGCAAGAGTATCATTTATTCCAGAAATCTTTTTTTTTTTTTTTTAGATGGAGTCTTGCTATGTTGCCCAGGATGGACAGTCCAGTCTTTGGTCCACCTTGAGTTGATTTTTTTTTTTTGAGACAGTTTCACCCCGTTGCCAGGCTGGAGTGCAGTGGCATGATCTTGGCTCACTGCAACCTCTGCCTCCCTGGTTCCAGTGATTCTCCTGCCTCAGCCTCCTGAGTAGCTGGGATTAGAGGCATGCGCCACCACACCTGGCTAATTTTTGTATTTTTAGTAGAGACGGGGTTTCACCATATTGGTCAGGCTGGTCTCGAACTCCTCACCTCGTGATCTGCCCGCCTCGGCCTCCCAAAGTGTTGCGATTACAGATGTGAGCCACTGCGCCTGGCCAAAGATCTCTTAGAACACTTTTCTCATAGATGATTAGTAGATATTGAGAGTGTGAGAGCATAAATTTTCTAGGATATATTGTTAAGGAACTTTTGGATTAAATAAAAATCTACGAAATTTTCTCTCTGAAGGACTTCTTAAAGCCTAAGAGAAGATAATCAAATACACTCATTATTATCTTCTTACTAGCTGCAGTTGAATGGCTCTCATGTGCTTTCTGTTGTTCTAAGTGAAGTCCATCTTGAACATAAGGAACAGAGACTGGGCCTACATGTGGTCACATAGAGGAATGGGCACCAGGCAGTTGGTTTGCATCATCATTTGGCATCATTTGGTGAATGTCTTATAGATAGTGTTTAGATTAGATAGGTCACATATACCCACATTCCATTTTATCAAATCATCAAAAAAATTATTTAAATTGTACCTATGTCAATATTTCCCAAACTTTCGTGATGATTTTAAAACAATCTGAATGATAATTAAAAACAGATATTTTGAGATCTTACACTAGAACTCCTGATTCAGAATCTGTAGATAAAGGGGCCATTAATATTTTCAATTTATTTTTCCAGGGGTTCTTATTAAGAAAAGAAAAGCTAGAAAATAATATATTAGGATGGATAATAGAGTCTAGTCAGCCAAATTTAGCTCCGTTTTTTCAAAAGCGCATTTTATTCATTCTTGTGTGCAATAAAACTCAAGCTTTACAAATTTTCTGGGCTGCAGTAATCCCTCTGCATATACTTAGAATATAATAATATGTGCAAGTCTGATGATATTTACAATTTCCCTTAAGGTCCTTACATGGTGCACATTATGTTTCTTACGGCATGTAAACTTTTAGTTTATCTTTTTAAAATTAAAACATTTGTGGTTAAGTCTAAGTTAGATGTATGTACCTACATTAAATATTAACTCACACATACATAACTATAGAGAGATATCGACAAAATTAATGCTTTAACAACTTTTATCCATTACATCCAATAGGAAACGTTACAATTCTATAACAGATTATATATTCCTGAAACATGAATATTTACACAAAGCAGACTTTTTTTCAGCTCTATTACATTTCTAACTTTGCAGGTATAGTGATCTTCTTAAGTATGACTCAATATTTGTAACATGAAATTTTTTTAAATATGGAAATATTCTTTGTTTGCTTAAATATTAAGGAGAAAGAAACTCTTTAGAACCCATGGAATAGTATCATAATCTTAAAATTTCTTTTTTCAATTTTTAATGTATTCATCACACACACAGACACAAACTTGTCAACTGAAAGGCTTTTTGGTGCTAAGAACCCTGCTAGGGTTGAACAGTGGGTACAAAGAGAGGATTGAAACAGAATACCTAGCCTCACAGGACTCACGGCGTAGCACAGAAGATGAACATATAAACGCATCATAGAAACATCAGGGGACAAATGCCAAGAAGCTAGAGGCCTGTGGGCATCTGGTAAAAACTCATAAAGGACATCACGTCAAAGAAGAGCAATGAAGGCAAAACAGGAGCTCCCTTCTGGAGAAGGGAATAGCATTCCCGGATACAGTAGGGGGAGCTCAGGAATTGGACGTGACCAGTGTAGATTGTGGTGATGGAGTGTGAGAGGCATGAATGCGACCACGTGTCAAGTATAGAAGACTCAAGTAAGCCAATGAAAGAAATGCATTAAAAATCTCTAAGGTGAATTTAGACTATAATCTGCAGACAATGAGGAGTCAAAGATTTTTTACAAGAGTGATACTGCGAGGTGGGAGGGATGAGAAAATAATAAAAATTAGAAGGAAGCTGTAATATTCTGTGCAAGAGGTGATGAGGGTTTAACCTGGAGGATTCAGACCAGTGATTCTTCATCTTGGCCGAACATTTGAATCAGCTGGGGAGCTGCAAAAGTATAATGGCCCAACTGTACTTTAGATCAAATACAGCAGCATCTCTGAAAGGGATGAAACCAAGGCATTTGTACTGTTGAGAGCTCCCTTGGTGATTCTAATGTGCAGCCACAACTGAGAAGCAATTACATTGTCGGTTCTAGTAGGCTGAATGCCTGACGCATTTGGGTGATAAGAGCAAAGAATAAAAGATTGGTTCCAGAGATTCTTACTGGAGGAATTAAATTGTTCAGCATTAACACTGATGCGAAATATGAGGACGGCTAGTACTGTGAACATGATTACGAGTTCAATTTTTAATATTTTAAACTTAAAGAAATACATGTTACAATATTGTAGAGGTTCTTTCTGCACTTGTTTATAAAATATTATTTTTGGGAGAAGGAGAAAAGCTCCTAAGGACAAAATAAAAAGAAAGACAAAGAAGAATTTAAATATTAAGATTTCTATCAATAGAATCTCTGAGTCTCCAGCCTCTGGAAATACAGTCTCCTCCTTTTTTTTTTGAGACATAGTCTCACTCTTGTCTCCCAAGCTGGAGTGCAGTGGCGTGATCTCGGCTCACTGCAACCTCCGCCTCCCAGGTTCAAGTGATTCTCCTGCCTCAGCCTCCCAAGTAGCTGGGATTACAAGCGCCCGCCACCAAGTCCAGCTAATTTTTTTTTTGTGTGTGTTTTTGGTAGAGATGCAGTTTCACCTTGTTAGCCAAGCTGGTCTTGAACTCCTGACCTCAGGTGATCAGCCCTACCTGGCCTCCCAAAGTGCTGGGATTACAAGCGTGAGCCACCGCATCCGGCTCTTCCTCCTGTTTAGCCTGAGTTATTACTTAGCTTCAACAAACAATCACATATTCATTCTATGAGCCAGGTTTTACAGTACAGGCTCAACAAAAGACAAGTAAGACTTAGTTTCAATTTTACTTAAAGCTTATCTTCCTTCCAGACTCTGGCACTGGCCGCTTATATCCCTGGCCTTCATTAGTAAACATCACTGAGGCAGGGCAGGCTTTACCTACCCAGAAGCTGGATAATTCTTACAATGAAACACTAAAACTAAAGGAGAGATCTAGAATTAAACAGCACTATCTATCACGTGTCGCTGATGGATTTCGGCGTATAACTAAACCGGGCAGGTTAGGTAAGGTGAATATGTGGGTAAGGGGATAAGAGTGAGAGAAGGATTTATTTGCCTCCAGATGATTTCTGCATGTGTAATCCTAGTAAAGTTCAGATTACCTCTATGCACCAACCTATAATTTATGTAAGTTATAAAAAAATGTTGAAACAACAACAAAAGCTAGCAGGGTACTAGTTATAAAGAACTGTTAACATCTCAGCTTCTACTCTAGTTCCTCACACCAATGATTAAATTCGATATTCAGATGTTCATAGAAAGATCAGTATTTGATAAGTGAATAATAATAATATAAACTATGCCTAATTCTTTGTATTGTTGTGTGCAGCACTTGGCCTTTTTGCCAGTGAGTATTAAACTAATATTTTATGCAAGTGCCTTGCTTAAAATAACACATTGCCTTCATCATCCTCAATTTTAAATACCTCTGTGTTCCTAAAACTTGTGTATACTTAAAATGTTGTGTGAAGTTTAAAGTATTCACAACACACAGAGGTGTAATATCTCTGAAGAGATAATGTTATTAGGTAAAGCTGAATTTAACAGAAGGTCTAAGTAAAGAGATGTTTAAGAAAGGAGAGTTTATAGCTTAACAGTGGCTAAAATTTATTAATAAGTAGATGTTTTAGCTCAAAGTATTTAGATTTAATGAATAATTAAATTTTTGAAGTTCAAAACTTGAACAGGTTCAAGAAAATAAAGCGGGTTTTTCAAACTATGTGCCAAGAAGCTAGTAAATACTATTTAGATTAATAGTATAACAGAGTCGGCATTTAATCATAGTGGAATAGATATAATCTTTAAGAGACTATTTTTTTCTAAAGATATTATCACATATAATACAAACCCACAACAACTTAGCTATAACATGCTAGAAATATTCCATTAAAATTGAAAGCAATACAGATATATCTGCTCATATTTCTGGAGGTCCTTAAAACTACAACAAAAGACATGAAACAGAAATGAGAAATAAACACAGAAAAGCAAGAGAGTAAATTGGTCAATAAATTGCAGAACAACATAAATGTAGAATAATATTTAACATACCAATAATTTCAAATTATAAAATACAATAAAACCTCAATTTCAACAACAAAAATACAAACCGAATAAGAAAAACTTGAAAAAAATGTGTGCGACATGTATTTTTAAAGGTCTTAAAATAATACTACAAAATATTTTCCTAAAAATGTGAATAATTTAAGATAAAGATAATTTGAGGCAATGGGAAGGCTGATTGCTTTAAAGGTGTCAAGTGTTTACATATTTATTCGGAAGATGAAAACTGTTCCTATCTAAACATAATTGACAATTGTTCGAGACTTATTAAAATATTCTAAAGTGTATCTAGAGATTTATCCTGAGCGATAAAATATATGACAAATGGAAAGCAATATGTAGGCTGCATATGATAATTTAATACATTATAAACAAAACATAAGCAATTGAAAAGTCATGAAATTTACCGAAAAGTGATACTTTAACAATGAATATGAAAACATAATTTTAACTTCCACATCATAAACCTAAATAATGCCTAAATAAAATAATAAAATGATAATTAAAAATTATGGAAGAAACTAAAATCTAATAGGGAACCAAATATATTTTTTAAATACCTCAATAATAAGAGATGTATTTCTCATTATTCAAACTATGAACATAGTTATAATTGCAAAAGAAAGGAGGAACAGTTATTTAAAACATCCATATTGAAACATATATATATAAATATATAAAATTAATAGCCACACAAACTAGGAAAATATTTTTAGAATATAAAACAGAGAAATGATTTGTATATTTGTTGTATACAGGCCTCATTAAGAAAATATATACAGCTTTAAGAATTAATGGACTAAAAAAGCCTACAAAGAGAAATGTGTCTATTTATTTCTTCAAAAAAATATTTATTGAGCACAAACTATAAGGTAAGCAAAGCACTGTTCTAAATCTGAAGAAAGGGCAGCAAATAGACAATAAGTGGTGCCCTTAAGCAGGACAGATTGACATTAAACAAGATGAGAAAGTGTGGTTTAATACATTAGAATACAATAATTGCTACGGAGAAAAAGAATGCAGAGAAAGAAGAAATGTGGGTGATAGTGGGACCAGGCCGACTGTAGCTTCCAATTAACAGATAAATATTTGGAGAATTACAATGTAACCTAAAATTTAATCCTCACTATTAATAGTATAATTTTGATTAAAATAATATATAGATGTTTTGGAAATAATGAAAGTTAATGAGTAACCATCATTCATGAAAATGTATAATGTTATAATTCTTTCCAAAAGCAAAGTGGTATATTTATCAGAATTCTTAAGAATGTTCATAACCCTTCACTCAGGAATTCCAATTCTAGAAACTTAACTGAAGTAAACAGAATTAGAGAAATAGCTTTTGAGAAATGCAATGCTCAACCCAGTTTTATTTTTAACAGTCAAAATGTTAATAAATTTGGAACTGGGAAGACTGAATGTCCACCAATATTTACACAGAGTTCAATGTTATCCTTATACACATATTTTCTGTGGTCATTAAAAATTATGCCTGCAAGACCTATAAATACATGGAAAATATTTTAAAAAATCAAATAATTTTGTCGTATATAAAATTTTCTTCAATTATGTTTACATACATAAATGTTTACAAGCAAAACAAAAATATTTCAGAAAATAAAATATATAGAAATAATTTGACTTAAGATGTTACTTTTTTTCTAGAATTACAGACTTTTATAGTGAATGGGACTATACAATCACTAAGTTTAACTTCTCAACCAATACAGTGCCACTCCATATTATGCCTAAAAAGAGTAACTCTTTAGCTAATGTCAGAGATAGAGGCCCACTCTCTGCAAAAATAGATTTTACATAACTTTCATGTTATCCTACAAGCCCCAAGTTTATCTGACTAAATTACAAGTTCCAGACTGGGAACATATGAAAGGATATAAGACAAGTGCCTTACTCATTTGTCTAACTACATAGAATTTTTCCAACTAGAAGCTTGATATTAATAGTTTCTTCCCTGTGCACCATAGTTGAAGCCCAGATGCCCTGTACTGTCACAGCTAAATTCTCTTGCTCACAGTGCCATCCTTTCCAAGAGAAGACAGCCACTCTTTTCTCACCTCCTTGTTAAAGAAAGTCTTCCTCGTGGTTTACATCATGGTTTTTATCCTCCTTATTTAATAGTATAAATAACATTTGTAATAATTAGCATAATAACAGCAATACAAACACATTATAAAAAGGACATAATTAAGAAATAACTAGTGGAGATACTTAACAAATGTAAATTCTGTGAGTCCCTCTCTACCCCAAACCATAATGTAGGTACTTTATTTTTCTTTTCCAAATTAGGAAACTGGTGTTCAGGAAGACCAAATAACTTGCTGCAGTAACACAACTACAAATTTAGCTGAGCTGAAATTTGTCCTTGAGTCTTTAAGAAGCCAAAACTAGCGTTCTGTGGTTCTTTCTTCCATTTTTCCACATCATCATAGCCTTCCTAGGATCCTTCAGTTGGAAAAAATCTCTTTTCCCTGTTTCTCAAATGTACTTTGAATGTGCATTTTAGGCTACCTAGTATAATATTATGGCTATTTATACCTCTCTTTCTCAAACCACCTAGCCATCTCTCTCTCTGTCTCTCTCTCACACACACACACAATCAGTACAGAGAAGAAAATATTTGCTCAACAAATATCTGCTGAACTGACCTAAAGAGAATTCCAATTAACCTATCACCAGTAACCCTTTCTTAGCTGTTTTAATTTCAGTATGAAAGATAGCATAAGTATGAAATCCTCCCGAATCTACCATCAAAGACCAACCCTACTGACACAGGACTGTAAAAAATGTAGAGCAGTGAAAATGGAAAATACTTTTAGTACTTCTAAAGGACAAGAGTATATAAATCCTAGGTGGTGCTACATTTTACTATTGTAGTTATTGGCATTATGGAATAAAGTTTTAAATGGACTTTTTTCAAGTCAAATATCATTACAGAAATGGGGCTATAACTGTACACTGTGGTAAATTTTCAGCATCTAATGACTCAAGAGTGCTTGCCAAAACATGCAGATTTTGAAAGAAAAAGTTCAACTCTTTTTTGATTTACTATAGAGTAAATCACAGAAAAGTTAGTGTTGCATTTGGCCACGAAGTTGAGAATAAGATATAGAAATTAGCAAAATAAAAATATCTAACTAGCATAATCCTTTTCCTGGGAAAAGAAAAATATCTAACTAGCATACCCCTTCCTGGGAAACTTTGATCACTACCCTGTGAAAGGTTTTCAAACAATTATGAATGTATTTACTCTAAGAATATTTCCATGAAATTATTGTCATATATTGAAAGAGAATTATATGCATTTAATGAGTTGACTGGAAAGTAGGCAAACATGAGTGAATGAGGTTTGTATAAAGAATAAATAATAGATATTGAACTAACATAAAATCCAAATAGCCAGGAAGGCTATTCTTATTGGTTAAATATTTCTTATTACAAAGAATGCTGAATTCAATATGCAAAGGAAATGTTTTAGTCCATTTGTAAGATCATTACCGTCTAAAGGCAATACTTTAATTCTAGATAAGTCAGTAACATATCCCATAAAGGGAGCCATACAAATTTATGTCCTCTGTGTTTTGAAGAACGTATCTTTAAAACTGAGAAACAGATAGACTACTTGTGTATAACAAGCATCATACTGGCAGAAAATAACAAGTTTCCTTATAATTGTATTAATGTGATACAAAATGCAGTAAGAATATTTAATTAGCTCAACACATAATTTTAACTATATCGTCTAGTCTACTAAATCAGCTTTCTCCCCTCTTAATAATTTGCCTTCATATCACTTCAATCATTCAACCAATGTGATCAACTGTATCCTCTAATTATCTCATACCTCTTTTATGATTTTTTTGTTTGTGTGTCTGTGTGTGTTTATTTGTTTTTGAGACAGGGTCTCACTCTGTCACCAGGGTTGAAGTGCAGTGGCTCAATCATGGCTCACTGCAGCCTTGACCTCCTGGGCTCAGGTGATCCTCCCACCTAAGCCTCCCAAGTAGCTGGGACTACAGATTACAGGTGTGTGCCAACATGCCCAGATTATTTTTGTATTTTTTGAAGAGACTGGGTTTCTCCATGTTGCCCAGACTGGTCTTGAACCCCGGGCTTAAACAATTCACCAGCCTCAGCCTCCCAAGTGCTGGAATTACAGGGATGAGCCACCACACTCAGTCTATGTTTTTCTATATCAAGCCACTCATTAATTTTAAGCTACAGCCTATTAATTCTCATACCTGCCTCCAATCTAATAGAGAAACAATGACCATTCTATTGTCTAAAATTTATTATTACTGATTTGGAACACAATTGTTTTAGTATAACATATCTTCTGATTTTCTTACAGTCCACCCCTCTAATTCATCACTCTTTGTCTCGCTCACAGTCAACTATTTTCATTTACCTTAACTCCCTGTGATATTTCACACCTCATGTCTGTTCTCGTTGTTGTCCCCCAGGTCTCCCTACTTTGTGATTTCTAAGTATCTTTCAAGACTCGGCTCAAGTGTTACCTCTTTTTGAAATTGATCTCTAGCCACTCTTTCATCAACGCCCCAGTAGTTGGATTCTTCTTCTCATGCATCTTTTAAGGTTAGCGAGAAGTAAAATTCAAAGTGTGTTTTTGCTACATATGAGTTATTTACTCTGAACAAGTTAACCTCACTATGCATCAGTTATCTCATCTGTATAATAAATATAATAATATAATAACAATATAATATAAAGGTTATTGCTTCAGTGAAAGTAAAGTGCATTGCCCAAAATATTTAGGTATTTTTCTCTGACCTGTGCTCACTGTTTATACTTATGTAATACTGGCAAGAGTGGTTTGCCATAATTTATTTTTTCTTTGTGTCCCCGAGCAGACTCTCTGAACACCTTGAGAGAAAATATGTAGTAAATTACTCAACTCTATCTCAGCACCTAATCTATGAATACTAAGGACTGATATTCATTTCTCACATGAGCATTCACTAAGGGCTAATGCTGTGTTTCATGGCTTGGAAGTATGTATTATATGGCCAGGTGCGGTGGCTCACGCCTGTAATCCTAGCACTTTGGGAGGCCAAGGCCGGCAGATTGCCTGAGCTCAGGAGTTCTAGAGCAGCCTGGGCAACACAGTGAAACCCAGTCTCTACTAAAATACAAAAGATATTAGCTGGGCGTGGTGGCACACAGCTGTAGTTCCAGCTACTTGGGAGGCTGAGGCAGGAGAATTGCTTGAACCCAGGAGGTGGAGGTTTCAGTGAGCCAAGATTGAGCCACTGCACTCCAGCCTGGGAGACAGAGCAAGACTCCGTCTCTACAAAAAAAAAAAAAAAAAAAAAAGGAATGTTTTGTGTTCAACATATCGTTTCCTCTTACTTAGCAGACAAGAACATGTAAAGAAGAGACTATATGGGCAAATAGTTACATAGGGAAGAAAGCTGTGAATACCATTAAATAGAAACTGACCAAAGCATGGAATTTGAGAAGAGAAAAATATTTCCATCTTGATAGGGTGGAAGAATGGAGGAAAAATAGAATTGGAAGTAATGGAAAGGAAATGAGGAAGATTTTAAGGAGTCTATAGCATTTGAGTTGAGACTTGGAAAGATAGCTAGGATTGGAACAAAGAGATACCCAAGAGATCAAGTTAGAAATATCAGATAGAGGGGAAAAAATTAAAGCACAGTGAGGGAAGTGCTGAGTGTGTTTAGTTGCTAGCAAATAGGTCTACTACAGTAAAGTTCACAATAGCAAAACTGGTTAGTGTCTTTCACCAACAAACCGAGTCCAGATTGATGGTCTGGCAGCTTAACCAAATTTGCATAGGTTGAACATCAAAGCATATTCTTAGGCATAGCAGCTACATGATGGGATTAAATTATCACAGTTGTACTGACATCTTCAAAGCCTTGAACAAGTGGCTGACACATTCATTGTTATTTAATTAAGGTGAAGAAAACTGAAAAAAGAAATCAAGAAAATGCTTACTACAGTTATTTTAAAACCCTTGAAGAGTGAAAGCACAGAAATAATCTTCAAAAGAAAGCAGCAATTTTTCTTCTTGCTGGTATCATTTAAATACAACACTCATACTACACTCAAATGTGAATAGTAACAGAGCATTACGTCATCTGATGAATGGAAGAAGCTATTTTTCTACCACTAACTGGCAGGAGAAAGAGCAAAACTCCTGGAGGAAATTAGCAAATCTTAAAGGTGTGGATGACATTCTGTAGCACTGCTTGTCCAAAAAAAATGACACAAATTATAGCACTGAACTCTAAAGCCAAACAACGGCACACACTCTCTCCATGGCAAAATGTACTTTTTTCCAGGGATTAATCTCCAAACATGCCAACATTTTAGTGTAAATTTGCTGTATATTACAAGCAACACTAAGGAATCAGCTGAATCTATCTGTCTCTCTCTCTTAAATAGACACACACATACACACAGAGGAACTTTCTACTGGAGAACATAAGAAAACACCCTTTTATGCTCCAGAAAACAATCATACATTTAATAAATCTTTTCTGTATTTATATTATTTCAGTGATTGTATGTGTTTGTGGGTGAAATTAAAAGTGTTATTGATACTAATTTAAAAGCAAATGCTGGCTGGGCGTGGTGGCTCATGCCTGTAATCCCAGCACTTTTGGAGGCCAAGGCAGGTGGATCACTTGAGGTCAGGAGTTCAAGACCAGGCTGGCCAACATGCTGAAACTCCCTCTCTACTAAAAATACAAAAATTAGCTAGGTGTGGTGGCACATGCCTGTAATCCCAGCAACTCAGGAGGCTGTGGCAGAAGAATCACTTGAACCCAGAAAGCAGAGGTTGCAGCGAGCCAAGATCACGCCACTGCACTCCAGCCTCGGAGACAGAGGGAACTTCAGTCTCAAAAAAAAAAAAAAAAAAAAAAAAAAAATGAAAGCAAATGCTGAATATGTTCTCAAAATAAAGGCAAATACTGTTTGCTTGTTTTTTTTAAACCAACTAAAATTATACAACTAGTTCTCAATACATTTTCTAAAACCAATACAATAAGTGGTAATTTAAAAATCTATACAGATGAATATGTAAGCAAAAGCATAGGAATGCTAAAAGGCTGAATTCACAGTGTTGAGGGTCCACGATACTTTTAGAGGATAATAGAAATGTTTTAATTTTCATTTCTTTTAAAACCCAAGAAAAAATGACAGTAATAATATTGGATATATAACAGTGAAACCAATCTGAATTACAAACATCTTTTTAGAAACACTGTTGTATAATGTAATATTTTTACTGTTAAATTTTTAACGACTGTGTAATTTTTTATTATATAGAAATGGGCTCAAGAAGGCAAAAGTGCCTAAGGCTCATGAAAGTCAAACTGTCATCCCGCCTGAAGTTACTTCTGGTGCTGAAAGAAGGGAAATAGTATCAGAGGACAGTATGTAAAGAGAGCTCCTCAACTTTTTCGTAATGTTTTATTTACTTAAAATATGTTAAGTGGATATAGTATAATGAGATTTGATAAAACCCTTTGGGGTACATACAAGTTTGCCTGTTTTTGCTAGGATTTTATTTTATTTTATAATAATTCACAATCAAAATATTAATTATCCTTTTGAGTCAATGAATTAATTGATACTTATTAGATTTTTAAGGATAAAATTTGATAATTTCTCTTTAAGATAAACTATTAGTTTGGTCTTCATCAAATATTTTTTACCTCTGAAATGAACATTCTTTGGGAAAAAAATGTGTCATATCAAGAGAAATGTGATTTTAATTTACAGAATTCTTCTTCTAACCAAAAATTAGACCATGAACTTTCTTAAAAAATTATACTGGTTATGGATTTTTAACAAGGTATGAATAAAGTTGGGGTCTAATAAAGTTGGTATGGCAACAAAAGGTATACAGTATTTCCACCAGATTTTCTTATTTCAAAATTTATTATTTTGTTCTAAATCTAGAACTTATTAAGAACAAACTTCAAAATATAATACAGAAATGAAAATGCAAAGGTTAAAGATTAAAATCTTTGAAAATGAGAATTTAAAAAATACATAAATCAAGGAGACTGGCATAGAGCTTTTAGCGCAGTACTTGTTACAAAGCAGGTATTTATTTTCTAATATATTAGCTGTTTTCAATTTAAAAGTCTATTTTCTCTAGACTGTAAACTCCATGAAAAGAAGCCCTTTTGTTTTGTTTTTGTTCATTGCTGTACCTCCATCATATGGTACAGTAGCTAGCATACAGTATGTGTTCAATCCATGTATATCATGGAGCAAGCAGTCAACTAGAGTTAAGCTTCATAAAGAAGACAGGACTGAAGCCATGAAATTGTTATTGAGAGTAATAATTTCTGCAGGCATTAGATCTTGACTATGTTTGTAAAAAATAAAGTCAGGAAAAGTATCTATATATTTGTAATCAGTACAAAACCACTGCAAACTTGGTTGTATTCAGTGAGTAAATCTGAAGGATCTTGAAAGCTGAATGTCTGGGATGGTCAATGAAAACCCAGGAAGAACAATCCACACAGGGAGAATACAATTAATTGTATTCTTACAGCGATTTCTCAAAAGACAGCTCAAAATGCAGATGGTTTTGAAAAAAAAGTGCAGCCCACAGATGATATTAAGATGGTGGCACAGATGCAGAGAGAAATCTATCTTAATAATGATTTTGTAATATGCTGAAAATACCAAGGAGTTTTCAGAATGGTACATTCAAATTATAAAATAGTATCTAGCCCCTAAATTGTAATTAAATGTCAGATTTTCTGTATTTTTGGCTTATTTTTTGTATTTAAGATACATTAGGTAAAAATAAAGATCTTTTTTAACATAGTAGAAAAATACTAGCAAGATGAATGTCTAAGTGTGTGTTTGGCATCAAACAAGGAAGAGAATGGAAAAACAGAAAAAAACAAAAGAGAGAAGGGGTGGTGAACATCTGGGGTGGTTTCTTTTCTGGAAACAGGAAAAAGGTCATATCCCACCCAGTGAGAAGAAGTGACCCCCTAAAAAATGTAAGTGATCTTGCTTGACCTGTGACGCGAGCATGGGGATGACCTCGGCTGTTTAACTGCAATGTGTGTTTCTTGTTAGAAAAAGTGAGAGAGCTGTGCTCTGCCATAAAAGAATGTGAGGAATATGAAGGCGCTGAAAAGCAGAAGAAGGAAGTAGAGCATGGGGAACTTGATACAAGCTATGGAAAAATGAAATATTAAGTTAGCCCTGCCTTTAGAAATGTTTAGTAGAAAAGAAAGATACAAGGAAATACATGCATGTATACTCCTGTATGCTTACCCACCCCCCCACAGCACATACACATATATTCTTGTTGCTGTGTTTAATTGTGAGGATCAATTCTTTCTCTGATCATCTCTTAAACTTATCATTAAAATCATGATATAGACCTGGAAGAGAATAGGCCTGTGGGTGTATCTCTAATAGCTCAAAATATCCAACACTATTTTCCATGAACTCCTAGAGGCCCAAGTCTAAAATACAAACTTGTGTTAGTTCAATTTTCAGTCCTTTTACATATAACAATATCACGTCAATGCCTTTATGCAATGCTTGATGGCATCCTCTTAATTTTTTATTCTATGAAATAAGTGGGCTCTCTGCTCAAAATATTAATAGCTGGAAAATTCCCCCATTACAATACAAATGAAAGTTAACTTTAAATGTCTTGACCTACATAAACTCATAACATTTGTTTCATCTTTTAAAGTCTCTTTCATCCCTTTCTCTTCTCCAGCTCTCTCGATCCCCTCAACTCCCTTGAGGTCTTCTCCACAGAGCCCCATTATTTAAATAACAGTGTACCCAGCAAACAGCTGTGGAAGGGAAGAATTGGATTGAAATTCAAGGCCACACCAGGACAGAAATTTTGGGTACAATCTCAAATCTGTTGGTATAAAGAAAACTGAAAATTTTTGAGTTTTCAATTTTGTTATTACTAAATGGTGGTGATTTAGGGTTTGTTACATCAGTTTTATTATAGAAATTTAAGGAAGATAAAGTGGAAAGATTTGGGTTTGTCAAGTTATTTGTAATAAAAATCTTATTTATTCAGTTTTCGTTATGAGTCAAGGGTTCGGTTTATCTATTTCAAAAGTCCCTGATTCATACTTTATAGGGCCATGATTTGTCAACTGTCCAATGAACTCAAAGAAACCGACATACTTATTTTATAGGATGTTGTCTGCATGAATGGAGATGAAATTACTAGTAAATTGTCAACGAAAAAATACAGAACTGGAAAATGATAAGCCTTCCTCTAAGCCCACCGTCATATATTCTCATGAAAATCTGAGGCATTATTATTATTCTTTCAGTTACACAAAATGTTTAAGAAGAAAGTCAACTATAACAAATGATTTAGTTAAATCTTGGAGAGCACACTGGATAACAACTTTCTGTTGCTTCCCCCCTCCCCCAGGGTTTCCCCCTCCTGCCGTCTCAAAGCAGGATGAGCTAGTTGGCATTTAGTAGTTAAAATCAAATTCAATATTAGGAATATGTAGTTATATTTGAAATATACAAATAAAAGTGTTACTAGAAGTGATTATCCAGTAACTTGTGGTTGCACCTATCTTAAGTACTTATTCATCATCTCACCATGGATTTTCTCCTTATTTTCCTTTTACCATCCTGCTGTTCTCCACCAGAGGGCAGGCAGGGGCAAGGAGAAGGCAACCTTGTTAGGCAATCTGGTTTAAAAAAAAAAGTTTGATAGGACAGGAAGTGAAAAATATTGTCTAAAATAAGATTTGAAGATTATCTGCCAATTTTGTATATTTTTCCATATTCCCATCTCTCCTTGATATGGAAAAATGAGGATTGGCACTTATTGTGAGCAATTTGAGTAAAGTATTTTCCGTGCATCTGGGTTCACTGGTGAAACATGAATGATCAAAGTTCGACATGTTGCATCAATTTATTTTCACCTGGCAAAATGAGTTTTTGTGCCAGTTTTTAAACCTTGTGTTTTCTATAGTTACTTCCTGTGAGTCGAATGGTTATATTAAATATGAATAACAATTTATAATTTTACTCTGAAGGAAATTACTTCAAAATTACATTCCTATATATATATTTATATGATTTGGCTATATATCTGATCTAGAATTTGTAAAGATCTGCATTTTACTGTAGACATGCAACTAATTTACTAGGGTACTATAGTTATATAAGCAATTCTGTTTCTACTGTGTCATTATAAATGAAGACTATAATTCTAGAGAAATCATACAGAAGATTCTGTGAACTGTACTTGTTTTTCCTCCAGAAAGGCACTAGGAATGTGTAATGAATCATTAGTAAAATGGCACTATGGGTACATGAACGAACCTAAAAGAAAAAATCCTTTTTTTAAAGACTGATTTCATTTTAAAATTCCAGGTAACAAAATTTTAAAGCAACCAAAAAATCAAATATCTTATTTTTTTTCTGGTAATTCATAAATTCTAAACATTTAAATATGAGTAACAAATTTTATAACTTTAAAAAGTATATCTTTTGATTAAGAAAAACTTTAAAGAATAATTTGAAGGCTAACAGATTACATCCTTCAACATCTACTTTAATTAACCAACTGCCATTACTCACTTTACATTTCCTTTCACATCATATTGTACTCACCTTAAATGGAATCAAAACTTGACATACACTGACACTGACTTCATTAAATGCAACGTTTTGACATTTTTTGAAGGTTTTTTAATTTCATAATAATAAATGGAAAGGGTTTTGAATTTCAATGGCTGAAAGGAAGTCAGATTTTAGTTATATGAATCCAGGGTAACTTCATTCATGGATCAAAAAAGACCTCTTGGGGCTTACAAAATCTTTATTATTTTCAAGCTACAAAAAAATAGTTTGGTAGAGAACTGGATAATAGGAAACATATTCTTCTGCGATCAATCCACTTTGGGGTGGTTTCCAGCTGTGAGACAGTCTCTCAAACTTAAAAGTTCTCAAAAGTTCTCCTTGGCCTGGAGCCCAATTTCACTTATAACAATATGACTGTGTAAAAAAAAAAAAGCATTACAAAATATGCCAATTTGTGTTACCTTGCTAAAAAGTTAATATGGTTTATGGCACTATTAAGGATTGTTAATGCTTCAAATAGTTAGATTTTAATGTTTAGAATTAGCACAATTTAAGTTTTCACCTACTATTTCAGATTGTACTAGTTCTTGTAAGCTGAAGAATATGTCCCTAAACTAAGATTTCTACTTTATTATGCTAAGTATGCCACATTGGAAAGGGCTGTTGGAGAAACATAAATTATTCAGTTAGTGTATAAAATATTATTGCAATAAGTTATAATCATCATAACAGAGGTAATGAACTCTTTGTATAAAATAGTTTGCAATATTAAATGCATACGTTACAATCATGAGAAATAAAAATAATTAAAGCATACTGAATTTTGGTGAATTTTAATATCAGAAAATTGTACAAATATCTACACTTAAACTTATTCAAAAACGAAATAATTATAAAGTGATTCCAAAAAATAAGTTTCCATTTGTTATTTTGCAATTTACCCATCACTAATAGGACAAATCTACTAGTAATGATGATGACATTCATATATTATAATATCTTATTATCTAGTCTAGTTATCTAGTTCTTAACAGTCTTGTGAGAGGTAAGGACATAATTTATATTTCCTTATGACAGACTGTTCTGCGGCCATAAAATGTGGGAATTCTTGTTTGACATGACCTGTCTTCAAGCCAAGCCCATCTATTTGGAAGAAACCTTGAATCACCAATTTTACCACACGGTAAAACGTTAAAATAGGCATTTACCATTACTTATAAATATAGTTCAAAATACTTAATCTAAAAGTGACAGTGCCAGTGGTGAATAAAACTTCTTTATTTAGATGGGCTAATCAATTAAACTCTAAAAGAACAGGACTCTAATTGATTTGTTTTAAAACTAATAAGGATGTTCTGAAATAAATCATTAAAGTATACTAGTTTTTTTTCTTATGAAGCCTATAAGAAGGACATTATAATTACCTAATCATATAATTGTATTAAAGCAAGGAACAATAAAACATTTCCCAAGGTGATTGCTTCTATGCATATAGTTTCAATTACTATGTTCAAACTGACACTCACATTTACACCTCCAGCTCTCACCTAGTTTCCTGAGTTACAGATTTGCAACTGAGATTTGGATATCTCACAGTAAACATGCCCACAAACAAACTCAGTATCTCTCCTTTCAGATCTTTGCCTTTTCCTGGGTCTCCATCTCAGTGCAAATATGGACTCACCAATTCAGAAATTTACAAGACTAAATAAGACCCATACCTCCTTCATACCCCACCTCTGAGCAATCAGTAAACAAGTGTGATGGAGTTTTAATTTTATGTCCTCTCTTGTCAATCCTATTAGTTCCTAACGCCTAATGGTTTGACCTAACTCTATTCTCTCCCCACTTTCTAAATACCTCGAATTTCCCCACAAGCTTCAACACCTCCAGGCTCGCTGGTCCTCACTGTACCCCTTCAATTTTCCATCCATTACCCACAGGCTGCCAGGAAACATTTCCAAAAGAGCAAATCTATTTATGTCATTTCTTTATTTAAAGTATGTCTGTTCTATAATTTCAGAATGGAGTAAATTCTGCTTATCCTGTATGTTCATCCCTTAACAATCAGACTTTTACCCCTCATACAAGCACCATCAATCCAAATCCTTGGTTGCTCTCTGAATATAAATAATTTGTTATAAATTTGCATATTTTTTCCTATTTAAAAATTTATCCTTGTTCCTTTCACTACTGACCTTACCCCCACACTTCTTTTTCAAGGTTTTGCTCATTTACCTCATTTGAGAAGACTTTTCCGACCTGCCAATGTCAGATTTCACCTCTATACTCTTACAGCGTTTGCTTACTATCTACCTACATCATGGTGTTTTTCACTATGCACAGTAACTGTTTGTTGTCTCATTTGCTTGTATTAACTCATTTGCTTGTCATATTTGCTTGTCTCATTTGTTTGTCTCATTTGTTTGTCTCAATTTACTGTAAGCTTTCTAAAAACAAGATTTATGCCTTTAAATTATTTTTCATCAGAACAATGTTTCATCAAAATGTTAAACAATGAAACCACTTAAAACTTTTCTGTAACCAAAGCTCTTGGATTTTCCTGTATCTGTTGATATTATTATTACAGCAAATATAATGAAAATATAACAACTAATGTGTTATGTTTTATAGTTCTCAAAGGCTTTCACATAACTCTGGAAGTACCAGTGTTTTTTACGTATTGTGGATAAAGAAACAAAGTTTCGCAATGGTTAAATAATTTACCTAAACATATTCAGTCCATGTATGGTAAAACAGATTCAATCCAATTTGTTAGACTTCAAAGTCCAGACTTGTGGTTGGTCAAATGGAGTGATTTGGTTTGAATTCACAACTTAAACGCTTACTATTTGTTAATGGTAAGCAACTTTACTACTCATGCAATTATCCCAAATATTCAGGCACTGGGCTGAAATCATTTGCTCCATCAGCCACATGAAGCAATAGTCCATCAGCAATAGTTCCTTAGACTAGTTATTCATGAAACACTCAGTATGAAAGAGACACGGGCTTTATAGGAAGACAAGCCCTGCTAAAAATCCTTTGGGGGAACTTCTTAATTCCAACTACAGGCACACATAATGAAGAACTATCATTATCCTTACTAAGCAGTTTTACAGACAGGCAAGCTGAGTAGGGCCAACATTTTTTTTCCATAGGAGTACATCTCCAAATTTTTGAGTAGGTACCAATAAAAAAGATGATCAGCAGAGGGGAAATACTTTATACATTCTTAACAGCTCCCTGTGTTGTGAGAATCTTCAACTGTATCAAAAGAGTTATAAAACAAACTTTCTGGGTGGGAGAAAACTAAGCCAACTTTGAAGTCCAGTGCCCTATTGAAATGTACTTTTCTCCATCTCCCCTAAGCGTCAACGTAAGATCTCATCTAGCCAATGTAAGTCAGGTGTTGTTTTCATTGAATTTTATTTTTAAAGAGAAATGCAAAATGTTAGAGAAGACAGGCCCCTAATTATTAGTTTTCTATATAATGTAGTATTATTATAGGTGCATATATATGTATGTGTAGATTTGTGTATATACCCTCTCTAAAATAGACTATTAGAGAGAAAATAACCTTAGTTATTATATTTATTCCTCATCATTTTAGAGATAATACAAATAAAGCCCAGAGAAGTTAACTGGCTTACCTAATGTCCCTCAATCAAAGATCATTATGCCATTTAATAAACATTGTTCCCCATCTTTAATAAATATGTTATCTATTGGAAAGTATACTGGCTCCAGGTTCAGCAGAAGTAAGGTTTAATTTTCCCAGTATCACCTTTGCAGGTTTCCAAATTAACACTACATACATTTATATCCCTTCAGCTTCATATAAATTTTATGATGAAAAAATATATCATATTCTGTCTGGAAGGAAATCTTTGCTCATCACGGTGTGTCACAGGATTCCACTCCCAAGCTCCCCACATGCTTAATGCCAGTTCTTTCAGGATTAGAAGCTGCTATGAGCAAACACATAGCAGTGAGGCTGAGTAACTTGGCACACTTTAAATAGATCAAGTTTGGTTTTTATTTAAAGAATAATTTGATTCAGTAATGTTATTTAAACAAATGTAAAAGCGCTCAAAAAAATCGCATGTAGTAAATGATCAAAGCTGTGGTTATTTAGGTTTTTATTTGCTAAAAATATCAAGATAACATTTTTAGCAAAAATTTCATTCTTAGCTTCATGACTCTGGAGTAATGGACCCCTGCAAAAAAAAATTCAGTTTCTATCCTTTGCCAGAAATAAACATATTTGGTTTCCATTTGGAAAATTTTGTCTTTTAGCTTTAAATCAATCTGGATTTAAGGTAAGGAGTATCAGTTACTAATACTAAAAAACAAAATTAAATAATTGGATCAGACAAAAAAAGTCCTTATTTTCCTATATGTTATTATATTTTAAGTAATGTGTCTAAAATAATCAGAAATTTGGAAATTACATTTTTGTTATTTTCATACTTTTAATATTTAACTACATTCTTTATAAAATAAAGGAGTGCTTCTATTTCTGGTAAGGCAGAGTATATTATTATCCTATTGCTGCTGTTTCAAATAGCCACAAACTTAATGGCTTAAAAACAACACAAATTAATTTTTTACAGTTCTGGAGGTCAGATGTCAGAAATGCGCCTCACTGTTTGAAAATCAAGGTGTTGGCAGGGCTGTGTTCCTTTCTGGTGGCGCTAAGGGAGAATCTGTTTCTTTGCTTTTTCCAGCTTCTAGAGGCTGCCCGCATTCTTTGGCTCATGGCCCTCTTCCATCTTCACAGCAGTAATAGTGAGTCCTTCTCAGATCACCTAACTCTGACTCTCCCGCCTCCCTCTTCCATTTCTAAAAACACTTATGATGACATCAGGCCCACCTGGACAATGTAGGATGATCTCCACATCTCAAGGTCAGCTGATTTGCAACATTAACGTATTCACAGGTCTGGGAATTAAAACATGGACATATTTGGGGGACCGTTATTCTGCTTCCAATACAAGGTAAACAACTCTGCTACTAAAAACAAAACCAAAAATGCTAGATTAAAAAAAATTATCAAAAGCACTGAAGAGCTAACTAGAGAATTATACAGCCCCAAATCCAAACAAATATGGGAACTCATATAGTGCAAAAGCTACTTTTTGGCTGAGGACATTCTGTGCTCTAGTACAGGTGACTTTTTTGACATTTCCACTTAGAAAAATAAGTAAAAATCCGGGAAACATGCCAGGTTGGGAATCTAACAGAAAACCCTCCCCACATTAATCTGGAACCTTAAATGATCCTATCCTACCTTTCCAAAACCAAGTTAGTACACAGAAAGTTGCTTAGGCCTGAGCAGAGGTAGTAAAAAAAAATTTCAAGAAGCTGCAATCGCAAACCAATCCTGGCTCAGATGTGCAGCCAAGTTTGTATCAGTTAGGTGGACCAAACATCTGCTTTGGTAAAACCTCCAGCTGCCTCACCAAAGCAAATACAAATTCCCTCTGGAGGAAGTCACCATCATTCTACGCCTTAATAAATCGCTATATAAATTTTTAAAAATCAGGGACCAATACAAAATAGGAGGTAATAAATTTCACAAGAAAACAAAGCATTTAAGTGAGAACACACAAAAACAGTGGAAAATAGAAACTCATCTGTTGAAATTATCAGACATATATTCTAAAATAATTCCACTGGCTATATTTAAATAGAAGATACATTTGAATATATTTTTAGGGAAAAGTATCTAAAAATGATATATTTTAAGAAGACAGAGATGCTAGTAATAAAAATTAAAATAACCAAAAACTAAAACTAAATGGATGGGTTTAATATCAGATTATAAAACCAAAATAGATACATCTGAAGAAAGCATTTGTGAGCTGTTATGAAACTCTCCAAATGCATCACTGGGAGAAAAAAATAGATGAAAAATGAAAAAGAGAATGAGAGGGGGAGAGAGACAAAGAAAGAGAAACAAACTTAAGAGACATGGAAGATAGAGTTGAGAAAGTCTAACAAACACGTAATTAGAGTTCCAAAAGGAAAAAGAAAGAGAAATGGGTAGAGGCAATATTAGAAGAGTAAAAAGCTGGAAGTCTTCTAGGACTGATATAAAAATACAATTTCATAGCTTCAAGAAGCCAGATGAATTCCAAGCATGATAAATAAAAAGAAAGCCAAGCCTAAGTACATAATATTAAAACAACAAAACACTAAAGACAAAAAGGAAATGTTTTAAGTTGCCAGAACAAGGGGAAAATAAAAGGCAAGTTTCCTTTCAGTAATTGAGTGTTAGAATGAGGGCCGACCTCTCAAGGGAGTCATGGAAATCACAGGACAATCAAATATATCTTTAGTGTGCCCAAAAAAAATAGCTGCCAACGTAGGATTCTATACCCAGTGCATGGTGGGGGCAGTGGGGGGAGGTTGTCAGGGGGAGGGACAGGGCTCTGGTGGAATCTTTAGAGAATAAAGTTATAAAGTTGTGAATCAAACTATTTTAAGATAAACAAAAACTGAAGAGTTTACTGCTATCAGACACTCACTAAAAGAATTATTTATTTATTTATTTATTTATTTATTTTTCGGATACAGAGTCTTGCTCTGTCGCCCAGGCTGGAGTGCAGTGGCAATGATGTCTGCTCACGGCAACCTCTGCCTCCTGGGCTCAGGAGCCTCCTGAGTAGCTGGGACCACAGCCGAGCACCACCATGCCCAGCTAATTTTTATATTTTTAGTAGAGACAGGGTTTTGCCATGTTGCCCAGGATGGTCTCAAACTCCCGAACTCAAGCAGTCCACCCACCTTGGCCTCCCAAAGTGCTGGGATTACAGACATGAGCCACCACATGCAGCCAAGAATTTCTGAATAATGAATTTCATCAGAAGAAAAGTGATCTAACATACAAGGTCCGAGATAAGAAAGAATGCAGAGAAAGATATTGGAAATACAATACATGGACATATCTATGGGAACATTCACTGTGAAACATAACTATGATGAATGTCTTGTGAGGCTAAAAATGAAAACAAGTATTAAGTGCACAAAGAAAACTCCTTCGATGTTTTATAACAATAAAGGCATGTTTCTCACTGATCCCCTGTAGTAAAAGTTTTCTTAGGAAAACTAACATCCCCCATCATTGACTTTCTATTAACTATATTCCACACACAATGCTGAACATTTTACGGTCACTATCCATAGTCCTGTCAGGCAGCTAATATTAAACTCATTTACAAACGAGGAACTAGAACAGAAGTTTATTTTGCTGTTTAAGTGCTCAAAGATTCTAAAACTACCAAGTACTTTGGCCCATATTCAGTCTTACTTCTGTCTGTTTCAAAAACCCACATGTTAACAGCTAGGCTTCCTGAAAAAGATGGGCAATTTTTACCAGCAGATGTGCTTGTATTTTGCAGAGTCAAAGGATTTCAGGTTCTGGCAAACACTAAATCTGATTCAGTAAAGAAACTGCTTCATGAACTTAAACAGAAAGGAGAGAGATAAGAGGAGACAGAGTAAACTCATAGTTTACTCTATGATATGGTTCCCCCTTATCTAGAGGAAGTTTCATTCCAAGACCTCCAGTGGATGCCTAAAACCATGGATCATACCAAACCATATATACACTATATTTTTCCTACACTACATGCCTATGATAAAGTTTAATTTATAAATTAGACACAGTAAAATATTAATAACAATAATAACATAGTACAATTATAACAATGTACTGTAATAAAAGTTATGCAAATGAGGTCTCTCTCTCTCTCTCTCAAAATACCTTGCTGTACTAAACTCACCCTTCTGCTTGTGTTGATGTGAGATGAGTAAATGCCTACTTGATGGATGAAGTGAGGCGAATGACGTAGGTAATGTAGTGTTAGGCTAATATTGAACTTCTGAAGATTTGTCAGAAGGATCAGCTGCTTTCCGGTGATCCTGGATCATCAAGCCATGGCAGTGTTGATGGTTGGATGTCAGGAGCAGATAATGTTGATGACTGATGGGCAGGTAGCATATGTAGCATGGATAAGTTGGACAAAAAGTTGATTTACATCTGGGGTGAGACTGAGCAGGAGAGTGTGAGATTTCATCAGACTACTTATAATGGTGCACAATTTAAAACTCATGAATTGATTATTTCTGGAATTTTTCATTTAATGTTTTTGTAGCACAGTTGATCATGGTAACTGAAACCACAGAAAGCAAAGCTGCAGATAAGATGGGACTACGCAACCTACTCATCTGACAAAGGGCTAATATCCAGAATCTACAATGAACTCAAACACATTTACAAGAAAAAAACAACCCCATCAAAAAGTGGGCAAAGGATATGAACAGACACTTCTCAAAAAAAGACATTTATGCAGCCAACAGACACATGAAAAAATGCTCTTCATCACTGGCCATCAGAGAAATGCAAATCAAAACCACAATGAGATACCATCTCACACCAGTTAGAATGGCAATCATTAAAAAGTCAGGAAACAACAGGTGCTGGAGAGGATGTGGAGAAATAGGAACACTTTTACACTGTTGGTGGGACTGTAAACTAGTTCAACCATTGTGGAAGTCAGTGTGGCGATTCCTCAGGGATCTAAACTAGAAATACCATTTGACCCAGCCATCCCATTACTGGGTATATACCCAAAGGACTATAAATCATGCTGCTATAAAGACACATGCACACGTGTGTTTATTGCGGCACTATTCACAATAGCAAAGACTTGGAACCAACCCAAATATCCAGCAATGATAGACTGGATTAAGAAAATGTGGCACATATACACCATGGAATACTATGCAGCCATAAAAAATGATGAGTTCATGTCCTTTGTAGGGACATGGATGAAACTGGAAATCATCATTCTCAGTAAACTATCGCAAGGACAAAAAACCAAACACCTCATGTTCTCACTCATAGATGGGAATTGAACAATGAGAACACATGGACAAAGGAAGGGGAACGTCACACTCTGGGGACTGTTGTGGGGTGGGGGGAGCAGGGAGGGATAGCATTAGGAGATATACCTAACGCTAAATGACGAGTTAATGGGTGCAGCACACCATCATGGCACATGTATACATATGTAACTAACCTGCACATTGTGCACATGTACCCTAAAACTTAAAGTATAATAATAATAATAATAATAATAAAAAAGATGGGACTACGGTAATGATATAATTGAGTCATACATATACTTTGTTCAGTAACAGGAAAATAGGACAAAAAAATCTTGGTATATATGTATGCTTAAAGTTTATAAATGTTGATTTTATATACCTAATTCTTAAATTAAGACTAGGGAAACAGTTATATTGTACTTTAAATCATTCTAGTCTTTAAAAGTTTAACCGGATTTTCCTCACATTTAGGTTAATCTGAAGTTTTTAGTTCATTGGAACATTGCATAATAATTATTTAACTTCAAAAATGTTATTTATGACATATCAGAAAACAATATTCAAAAATATATAAAATAATAGTGATGTGGGTAGGGCCTCTCTAAAGATGTCCAAGCCCTAATCCCTGGAACCTGTGAGTATATTACCTTATATGACTTTGGGACTTTGCAGATAGAATTAAGCTTATGAATCTTAAGATAGGCAGATCATCCTAAATTATCTAGGTACACCCAATCTTATCAATTGAGCCATCAAAAACAGTGAACTTTCTCTTGCTAGAGGCAGAAGAGAAAAAAAAGATGTGACAGAAGGGAAAATCAGAGAGATTACAAAAGTGAGAAGGATTTGGCATATCATTGCTGGCTCTAATCTGTAGGGACCCCAATGTAAGGACTGAAGCGACATGTTTTGGAGATAATACTAACCTCCAGCTGATAGCCAGCAAGAAAAATGGGAACCTAAGTCCTATAACTACAAGGAACTGGATTCAGCCAACAGCCACAATGAGCTTGGAGTGAACCTTGATTATGCCCTTGTGAAACCTGGAGCAGAGAAACCAGATTAGCCAAGCTTGACGTACAAAGACTTCTGGCATATAGAGGTATGAAAAAATGAATTTGTGTTATTGCAAGGTACTAAGTTTGTGGTAACTTGTTATGGAAGTGATAGAAAACTAATACACACAACAAGTATAATTGAGATGAAAATTAAGGTATAAGCAAAACTTACATGGATATTTGCTGCATTTTTTTTTTTTTTTTTTTTTTTTTTTGAGACAGAGTCTCGCCCTGTTGCCAGGCTGGAGTGTAGTGGCGCGATCTAGGCTCACTGCAACCTCCGACTCCCTGGTTCAAGCGATTCTCCTGCCTCAGCCTCCAGAGTAGCTGGGATTACAGGCATGCGCCACCACGCCCAGCTAATTTTTGTATTTTTAGTAGAGACGGGGTTTCACTATGTTGGTCAGGATGGTCTCGATCTCCTGACCTTGTGATCTGCCCACCTAGGCCTCCTACAGGCATGAGCCACTGTGCCCAGCCATTTGTTGCATATTTAGCTCTGAAGTTTTTAGCAACAGAAACAAACGGAAAAATAAGTTCTAGTTCTAAAATTAATAGACATCTACATACATGAGAGATACAAATGAGTTACTCTGGTTGCATAACTATATCTGTTATTGAGATAAGAGGAAAAGTCTCTATTATAAAGAGGACCATAGCAAACAATGTCCTCAACCACATTCACAGAGTAAAGAGAAAAAACATTTATTGCACCATTTTCTATAAATTTCCTAATTGTAGGTCAACTACACAATGACTAATCAATTTAGTAAATGTTAAAAATACAAGACCACTCTAATATCTACTATTTTGATTATCTAGGGAAATAATTTCTAAATGATGTTTTAAGAAGCAGTACTTTTGAGAGATATTATTAGAGATAATATTATCAAGCAGAACAGCAGGCACTGGTTTCCAATGCCAGGGAATGACTCTAACTACATAAAGGATAGCAAAGATCATCAAAATGGCAGCCACTAAAAATAGAAGTCCCAACACTTGTGCCCATTGCATCTTGGTACTGGAGTTGTCAAGGGAAAAACAAAACACAGTAATGGAGAGGATAGAACACTTTAATTTACATATTGAAGAGACTAGTGCATCAGTCCCCCATAACCAGCAGGTTCCTCTCCCACCCCACATCCACTGCAGCTGATGTAGGGCAATTGGCTTACATGCATCCCTCTTCTGCCACAGTAGAGGAACTCCACACTCCCTGCCAGTGGCATCTGAAATACAGAAAAGTGGGGGCCCACTTGAGGGCCACTGACTCAGAACAAAGTACTCATTGAGTCTGAAACAAAGATCTTCTCAGTCAAGGTGATAAACCTGGCACAGGCTGTGTGGGCTCTTTATCTTGATAAGGAAGTGTTACAGGCCCTAGTTCATCCTTGGTTGGCCAAGAAGGGATCAGAAGACTTCTTGTACGAGACTGCCTTTCCCAACAAATATACACAGGCACACACAAGTTCATTATTCAGGTAACTAAGCAGAGGGGATGATAATAATAAAGTAGATATTTTATTGTAAAATAAGTTAAATACTTTAACAGGCTAATGTATTTAGTAACGTTTCCCCTCTTACTGTTCAGAAAAATCCAAGAAAAAGAAGTTACAAAGTATATTTCAGAATAACTGAATAAATAATCCAACTTTATAGGTTAATTGGCTTTTAAATAACATACATTTAAATTATTTGATTATTTTAGACAGTATGTAGATGTCATAACCCACTCTGCCAACGGCACTCTGATTTCATGGTAATCAAATCAAACTGTCTTCACAGAAAGAGAATATTCAGCTTTTTGCTCTCTATAATTGGCAGGATGAACATAAGCAAAAGGAAATGCATCAAGCATATCCACATGTGGCATTGTTATTAAAAAGTCAGTATTTTAAAAAGACTTCCAGTTTACAACTATATTTTCCCTTGATTATTCAAGTGAATCTTCTTTGTGATTCCCATTTTCAAAGTGGTAACGTTGACTTTCAACTTCATAAATTCTGTCATTATTTCACACAAATCAGGGAAACATTTCAGTACACTGGGAATCAGTATTAACTTGAATCTTCATCCTTTAGTTTAAGATTATTTTTATGGTAACTGTTGATTTGCATTATATCTAATGTATATAAGGTATGCATTTATGACCCGGAAAAGTAGTCAATTCCATAATCCCAAGACACTGTAAAAGCTTATTTGAATGTAACCTGACCATTGACAGATGTCTAGATGAAACCAGATGCTTATATTTAGTGTTGGTACATAAAAATAAACGCGGACTAGAATAAATCATGATAGAGTAATCCAGCTTGCTTTATTAAATCAGGAGTGGGGATAGGCAAAGGGAATCAAATTACACTCACGTTGTATATAATATCACCTCATAATAAGAGAAGTGTCCTAACCTATTGGTTTGTCTAAAATTTCTTACCATTTTAAACACCTTTTAAATCCCCTTATGATCTTGATTGGAGTGAACATGAACGCATTATTATAACTACTAATGGTAAAATAAAATATCCCAGAGGACTTACATTTATTTATTACTTTCCAAAGAGATTCAGAAGTGATTTGATTCAAGTGTCTGTTATAAGAAGTAGTAGAAAACAATTTGTCACACAATAAGACAATGGTAGTATTCAATGAATGGCACCATTGCATAAATTCCACTAGAAGAGATATTGAAAGGTTTACTCTGTCACCCAGGCCGGTGTGCAGTGGTGCAATCTTGGCTCACTGCAACCTCCGCCTCTGGGGTTCAAGCAATTCTCTTGCCTCAGCCTCCCAAGTAGCTAGAATTACAGGCATGCACCACAATCCCTGGCTAATTTTTGTATTTTTAGTAGAGATGGGTTTCACCGTGTTGGCCAGGCTGGTCTCGAATCCTGACCTCAAGTGATCCACCCGCCTCAGCCTCACAATGTGCTGGGATTACAGGTGAGAATCACTGTGCCCGTCCTACATTTTTAAAAGATTATGAAGTCTTGGCATTATTCTTTATATGAGTTCTATTCTGATAAAAGGTCATCAATTTCAGATTTCTGCTGAAAAAGATATTCTGCTTGAATACAGTGTATTACTCAAAATGGCATTATTTAAATGGATCAGTTTAAAGATAAAAATGTCTTACTGATCTTGAAATTCTAATCCACATGGTCAAATAAGCTGATATGATTGACTCAAAGTTCACAAGCTAGTGTCAAAAGATGATCCTTGAGCATATAGAAATTAAATATTATGAAATTAAGGAAAATATGCAAGATCTAATATTCTTCCAGCCTTAACAGAAGAATATCATGAGCTTTATCTGTAGGATCCATTTATGAGGAAATTTAATCATAATTTAATCTTTAAATTTAATTAAAATATTTGTAAAGATACAAGCTAGAATTATATTCTACAATGGCTCAATTTTTTTCTTTCTTTATCAATCCTCTTTAACAAGTTGCCAATTATGCTTGTTAGCTAAGTAGAATTTTTGAAAACTCTAAAATCAGGCTTCTTGATGCTGTCCACAAAATCCTCTCTACTGCCTTTCTAATTATAACACTTGATTGGCTTTTTCTGGTGACGAATCTTACTTGATCATTCTTATGGTGACAGTCACTGACATCTTGAAATGCTATCTCCCTTTGTCTTCTCCGATCCCTCCTTCCTTATTCTAAAGTTGATTATTGCCAAAATCTTTCATCAGTTTTTTTCTCCTCCCATTTCTCTACTGGCCTCATTTTGTTCTACCTTTGTCTTATTTCTATTTTTCAAAAAGTTGATTGTTAATGCCTCAGCATAGGTTTTATTTTTCTGTAATGGCGATCTTCACAACCAATCCCTGCAAAAAAGCTACTAACAAAGTGAGACAAAATAATTTTAAAATATGGTTGAGGGAAATTAGTGATGTTAGTGTGGAATTACCAGAGAAGGAAATGGGAAAGGACAAAATCCCGAGAGGTGAGTTCAACATTCATGAATATTTTGTTCTCATGGAGTTTATCAACTGAAAGAGGCTAGAATAAAATCAGTCTAAAGTCTTTCAAAAGACAGGCCCTCGTAAAACAACCCTGAATTTGGACTGGGGATCCGAAGATATGTACCCTAGGATAAGGATATGAAATAAGTAAACAAAGCTTTGCATGCTCTGAAGCTTGGTCTTGAGTCATCATGGAGAAAAAGTCTCATGTGTCAGGGTTGAATTAAAGTTACCTGAATTGCTAGAAATTTTGGCAATGGTAATTTAAAATTCACATTGGGGGAAAGTGATGTTTTCCCAAGACTCAAACTTATTTCCATGAATTAACCTTTAAATTTAATATCCATTACACAAAGATTACCAGAAACACACACACAAGAAGATTCCATCAGTGAGCAGCAAGAAAAATGACAGGCAATGGAATAGACTCACTTCCAACTCAAAATTGGAATTATTTGACATAATTATTATTATATGTCTTTAATATTTTTAAGGAGATATATGCCAAGCTTTAATTTGAGAGGAAGAAAGCAGTATACAGTTACATAAAAGATTTGGAAAAGGATTATCTAGACAGTATAAAACTAAAAATATAATGTACCCATAAAAAATGATGAGTTCATGTCCTTTGTAGGGACATGGATGAAGCTGGAAACTATCATTCTCAGCAAACTGTCCCAAGGATAAAAAACCAAACACCGCATGTTCTCACTCATAGGTGGGAACTGAACAATGAGAACACTTGGACACAGGAAGGGGAACATCACACACTGGGGCCTGTTGTGGGGTGGGGGAAGGGGGGAGGGATAGCATTAGGAGATATACCTAATGTAAACTAAGAGTTAATGGGTGCAGCACACCAACACGGCACATGTATACATATGTAACTAACCTGCACATTGTGCACATGTACCCTAGAACTTAAAGTATAACAAAAATATACATATAAAATGAATAAATAAATAAATAAATAAAAATATAATGTATCCTAATGCAACTGAAGAAAGTCAAAAACAAATTTTCACAGTAGCCACAGAGAAACCATATATTATAGTCACCACTTCTTATTTCTGGATTCTTTGCCAATGTTTCTCATACCAAATTCTGTAACAGTGTAGAAATTTTTCTACTAAAGACTCTAAATTGATTATGGTTAACTTTATAAAAAGTGAAAAAAGAACTTTTGATATCTCAACTCTCCTTCATTCATGCATTAAAAGATTCACATGGCATCTTCATAATTGGGGACTAATAAAAAGGAGTATTAAATATAAACTTAGAGTTTATTTTCTAAATGGTTAGAATTTCAGAGAAGCTGAATTTTTTCATATTTGTTTATCCTGTCTTTCCTGGGACATGAGCTAACAACCACCATTAAATGAGATGATACATATCACAGAATGTTATATATGTCTTAATAAATGGATGGATACAAACGAACTTGAAAGTATCTACAAATTAGGGAAATAAATTATTTTCTTTCTAAACAAGGACCTCAAGTTGAAACAACTAAGTTTAACGTAATTTTCAAATATATGTTACATTTGGGTTGTATAACTTTAGTTTTTCAAAACAATAAAGTTTAACTGTTGTGTGACTTGCACAAGTTAAGTGTTTCAGCAAATTGTCTGAAATACTTTTGTAAGGAAACTCTCTCACATTCCCAACCACCCACTCACCCTGTCCTAGCAATAAACAGAGAGAGATAGAAACAACTTTTGAGAGGACTATTTGATACAAGTTTTTTTGTTTGTTTGTTTTGCAGTTGTGAAGTTCAAAAGCTCTAAAATCCCGCTATTTTTGTTGCTATTGTAATTCTTAACTGAATTGGCCATAAACCTAACTGGAAGTAATAGAATGCTATTTCCATTCTTCATTTAGACAATTTAGGGTGAACATTCACACACTTTTCTGCTATATACACATACATACATCTATAGATAGATTGCTGGACAAAGAGGGGCTGCCACAAACCCCAAAGGGGTGTTCTACATTATGCATGCAACCTTTCTAAAACTCTAAAATATATCCAATTCCAAACACTTCTGGCACTAGAGGTTTCTGAGTGAAATATTTTCTTGTACTAAACAATAGTGAGAATCTATTGGTGGCAAAAGTTTGTAAGTATATCGTCCCCTTCAAATAAGAACAGATACACCCAAAATTAACATATGATAAGAATGGAGTTCTTGAAAATGTTTTTGAGGGGAGTAGAGCCAGAACGAAATGGTAAGATAAAAAAGATACGCATCTCTACAGTTAGCATTTGTAGATAAAACAGTTTGCTTAAAATTTTGAATTTAATAGTGCAAGATTTAAACATTCATAAAAGACATATATATGATGGCTACATCTAGAAGACGACATCTACCGAACAAAAATCAAATTTAAATTTTAATACTTTAAGACAAAAATAGTGTTCAGAAGTTCTTTCAATAGTTTTTTCTGTAACTTGAACTCAAAAAGATTTCAAAAATATGGCTAGATTGATTATTATTCCCCATAGGCTAGTAAATAGTCGATTTTTCTATACTTTAACCTCCATACCAGACTCACTGTTCAGAGCCCTAAATCTTGAGATATAATAATGAAAAATTGGAGGTCTATTTAATACAATTTTTTTCTTACTGGATTTTTGAGAATTAAAAATTCATTAAAAATGAAAATAAACTAAGGAAAAGAGGTTAGGCTTTTTTTTTCCTAAGATGCCAGCCAAGAATGGTGGCATGCACATGTAGTCTCAGCTACTCAGGAGGCTGAGGTAGCAGAATTGCTTGAGCCCAGGAATTCAAGTTCAGCCTGGGCAACATAATGAGATAACCATCTCTAAAAAAATTAAATTTTAAATAAAATTTTGAAAAAGAATCTAATTACTAGAAGATAATTTACATCCTTGTTAAAGATAAATATATAATATAATGTAATGTAATATAAATATAAGAAATACCAAGATACATATCATCAGACGCCACTTAAAAAAACAAAAGCACTAAGTAAACTTTATAGAAAACTGGCAGATATATGCCATACCAATTGGGAAAAGAATTGGGATCCAAGGGGTTGAAAAGAATAAAAGTTGTTACCAAAACAGAGGAGTTCACATAAATATATATATATATGTGTGTGTATATATATATTTATGTTCACATAAATATATATAGTGTGTATATAACACATATATATCACAAAATTATCAAAACTTTCTTCATACAGGAAAAAATATGTATATACATACATGTGACACATAGCACAAAATTATTAAAAAATATATATGTATGTGTCACATAACACAAAATTATCAAAACTCTTCCTTGATACAGGAAAAAATATATACACATATATGTGTTATACATATATATGTGTGTGCACATATATATAACACATGTGTATATATATATATATTTTTTTTCCCGTATCAAGAAAGGAAAGAGTAGGTCGTATGTACACAACTGTGGTCATCTTGAGTGACTAAGGGAAAGAAATTAGACTATCTAATGTTTAAATAAGCCTAGTTAAAGATCAGTGCAATCCTTGGAGAAATAAGACTTATTTTTAATTTCCAATATAAAGAGATGATAAGCGAATGATCTTGTTTTTCATAGTACAGATGAAGAGCAAGATAATTTTGTTTATTGAATAATCACCATGAGCAGTTACAATTTGCCCTAAGAAAACATTTCCAATAGTAATTAATTCTGACTAACTTTTTGTTTGTATATTTACATTGTTTATTTCTGTTAATACATTGATATAAAAGAATTGGAAGAAGTCAGACAAAGAAAAAAATAACCAGCATAGAGAAATCCCATCACCTTCCTTTCAAGGGGGATAAAAGCGAAAGTGTGAGGAGAAATACAGTGTATACAATATAAATATGTCATATGGAGATGGTAGGAGGGATATTGTCAAAATTATACTTTTCATTTGAGTTTTGTCTTATAATTTCATGCTACAGAAGACTGCTAAAATTTTATCTAGGTAGGTCACTAAAACACTCCCAATTTCTTATAATATTTAGACAGAAAATAACGTGCTGATTCTCATATGATTCCAAGCTGTCTCCCGAGCTTGCAGTGCATGACTTTTGCCAGAGCAAAGGGCTATGTGATGGAAAAGACTGCCTCCCGACTCTGGGCTTCAGAGCAGCTTTGCAGCTGTTAACACGGAAAGCCTCGTGGTATTGTGCTAGATGATTTCATGATTTTCTAATCATTTTTAAATTGTCAAATTATCAAAACAGACACGAGATGCTGCCAAATCTGTGTTTCTTTTCTTTCATTTTGTTTTAACTGCAAGCAAGGGCTTGAAAAGTGAATGTTCTTGCTACTACCTCAGAGTAAGCCACAATTTAAAACTCAAGCTTGCTGCAGACATTTCTATTTTGAAACTGTGGCTTTCTTTAAAATTGTAATTTGTATTAAAGTGCATATTTATGTAATTGCTCTATATACTACTATATGTTGCTGTAACAATGTATTAGAGATATAAGTGTAGTAAAAATAAGACTACCTTAAGTCAATGTTTCCATCAGACAATCATCAATATTACTCCAGAGCAGCAACCCAACACTCAGCTAATACAAATTGGCCTTCAGACCAGGCTCTGCTCACTCACTCTCACCAGAGGCAGTAATAATAATGGTGTGTGCCATAGCTAAGGCAGAAAACTGCATCAGTATCTCAGACTTTTAGATGTTGGTATCAGGCAACCCTGTCCCTACATGTTTGCCTCCCAATCCTGTAAGTTCCAGATCCTAAGGTCAGCTCTCCTAGTTGCTGATGTTCTATCTTTTAAAACACCCATCTTGGGTTATTCCTACTATTACAGTAGGATCTTTCAAGGCATTTTCTTTATAAGCTTTGGCTTCTTGTTCTTGTTTAGATGTCTTGAAGTGCTTTCTTGATTCGTTTTTTTCTCTGGCTTCAGACCCCTACATGGCCAGAGGCCCCAGGGTTTTGCCTTTCTTCTCCCCCTCATCTCCTTCACTCCTGAGGTCTGTCCTCTAATGTAGTCACCCCCAACCTTTTTGACACCAGGAACATGTTTCATGGAAGGCAATTTTGCCACAGATTGGAGGGGAGGAAGTGTCGGGGAGAAGATATGGTTTCAGGAAGAAACTGTTCCACCTCAGATCATCAGGCATTAGATTCTCACAAGGACTGCGCAATCCAGATCCCTCTGATATGCATTTCACAATAGGGTTTGAGCTCCCATGAGAATCTAATGTCACCACTGATCTGACAGGAGGCAGAGCCCAGGCAGTAATGCTTATTTGCCTGCTGCTCACCTCCTGCTGTGTGGTCCGGTTCCTAACAGGCCACCAACCAGTCCATGGTCGGGGAGTTGGGGACCACAGCTCTAGTGAATCTCTGTAGGCCACTCCCAACCAAAGTAAAATTAAAAATAAAAAAAAAAATTTTGAGTTTAAAAAATTCAAATACCTAACATTTTTAACATGCTTTGAAAATCCCCTCAGGAAGCCCTGTAATTGTTTCTTACTGATAAGTAACATTTGAATAAAAAGAACTTTGTTTATTATACCTGACTTTAATTTCACGTTTTGAGAAATATATACTGGATAGATTTAGTTTTATGCAGTCATGTTTAAATTATATATCTAAATTAAATTGCATTATATATCTGCATCGTGACTTTACTTGGAAGGCATGAGAAGCTAATAAATTGTATTCACTGTATCAAATATGTACTTTCACACATATCTAAATAATTATATATTAGCATTTCTACATTTAATAATTTTATATGTAAAATTTAATACATGATATTATCTGCAATTATTTAATCAGTGAGAGTTCAAGGGCATGTCAGATTAAGATTAACCTTAAAAAGCTTATTTTTAATTATTTTCCATTGTTTTATAAACGAACTTCTCTCACAAAATTTACATCCAAGCTAATCTAGTGAAGAATAAAACATTACACACCTATACATGCACACATACAAAAGGACACTATTTCAATAGCACATCAGGCCTTTAAAATATAAACAATCCAAAAGGAAAATGGTTGAAACAGAAAAAATAACTCAAAACATTAAAAGAAATGTCATGTAAAAAGCAAAATGCTTAAACTGAAAATATAGCATTGTACCTTACCAGCTCACATTTTATTTGAGTCATCCAAATTTTGTCATCCAATTATTTTTGAACCCTGTATATTAATTTTTCATTAGGATTATCTTTTTAATAGGAAGTTTTATTATTTTTCCTTCTATACAACATTTTACTATAGCAATTTATGACATCTTGACTTGGTTGTTCGCAATTTGTTTCTGTCCCCTTTAATGACAAAAAGAAGAGGAAGAAGAAGAAGGAGGAGAAGGAGGAGAAGAGGGAGAGCAAGAGGAAGAAACAAACCAAAGAGTAAAAAAACTTTATAAATGAGCAGTCACTGCAGTAACTAAGCCAAGTTTTATAAAGCAGAGGAAATATTCTCATTAGAAGCAGTGATAAATTAAATAATGGATACAGGTTTTTTTAAACTGGGATATTACTCTTTCTTAGAAAAAAATATAAAACTTAATTTATGATCTCCTCAAGACACAAATTCTATTAAATACATTTGAATTAAAGGGGGGTTAAGGAAAATGATAAAAAACCTACAGTTAACTTTTACCACTAGATGGAGCCCAGGCATCTATATGGCAAAACTCCCACTGTGTTTACATTTGGCTGTATTTGATTACTTACTGAAAATGACATATAATCAGTACAACCCGAAAGGGGGTAGGGGATGATAGGTGTTTTTTAGAATATAGTGTCTTGGAAAAATGTAAATTGATGAAAAGTGAACATGACTCCTCTTTAGGATCCTCCTTCCTGAATATAGATCTTCCATCACATAAAATACACAGACCTCTTAACTTTTGTGCCTGCCTCTTCACATTCTATCTGTTTTGGAACGGCCTCTCAAGAATGCTTACTAATGCTCTTAAGGTTATTCCAGCTCCTCTTGCCTTACTCCTTTCTGAACCCACTGATTAATGAAATATTCATTCTTGGTGTTGACCATATATTTCTCTTACGTGTGCTTACAGTAATTTCACATGAAGAAGTGGCTTTCTCTCCCATGGCAGAATTATACAATAATTCCTATGAAATGGATATAAGCTTCAAAAATACAAATGGCTAACTTGGTACAAACAGATACTATGCATTTTGTTTCATCTTTAGGCCTCTGGGAAGTCTATGTACAAAAGGCACAGTGAAAAAGAAAAAAAACAAAATCAAAAACAGAGATTTGGTGCCCTCTGCCATTAATAATTAAACTTCCAGAAATTATCTTGGAAAAGATTACAAAACTAGAGACCCAGAACCAAGATAGTAAAGTTTTATAAGCTGCTGCAAAGTTTGCCATTTTCCAGAGGATAGAATTTGGCATTTTTTGTCTTAATGTAAATTTTTTTGTTTTTGATCAATGCTGAAAGTTCATAACATATAATATTTGTAATTTTGTGAAGGCAGAGATTTGAATCCCATATTGTGTTACGAAGCCTTTGTGCAATGAGTGAGCCTCTGAGCTTAAGAGTAGGTCTAATTACGTTCCTGGAATATGCATCATAACCTGGCTCTGTTCTCAACTTGCTGTTTTTTGGAAGAAATGTTTTTGGACTCATCTACTACACCTCTATTTGATATTTTCTAGTTTATATTTGCATTTAGTGGAAAGACAGCTAAAAATAGAAAATGCTTGGGGCCACGTTTCCATGAAGAAAAAGAAATAAGTGTTGGAGAAGACCAAACACCTTGGGATATGGCGAATTAATAAGCTACCAAAAGGGATACTTGGAACTGGATACAAAAAAGAAAAGCAGCAAGTGTAGGAATGACTGGGCTGAGTCTCAGACATCTTTCTGGAGCTTCATTCGCTCACATGCAAAGATCATTTGTTCAATACCTACAATGCATCAGCCACCAAATTAGGACTGCACATCCATAAATATTAGACAATTGAGAAATTTAGGAGTTTAATGAGAAAAGGAGATTAGAAAAGAAACTACTATAGCACAGTGATATGGGAACTATAAACGACAATGGGAGACTATATAGGAAGATTATTTACCTTGAGGGTATATGTAGTTAAGCCCTGAGTGGGAGAGAAAGAGAGGTTTTCATGCAAAAATGATAAACTGATTTTTCTTTTCTCTTTTTTTTGAGACAAGGTCTCACTCTGTCACCCAGGCTGCCAGGCTGGAGGGCAGTGGCTATAGTGTTGCCATCACAGCTCATTGCAGCTTTGACCTACCAGCCTCAGGTGATGCTCCCACCTCGGCCTCCCGGGTAGCTGGGGACTACAGGTGTATGCCATGTTGCCGGGCTAATTTAAAAAAAATTTTTTTTTTTTTTGGTTGAGACAGGGTCTCACTATGTTGCCTGAGCTTGTCATGAACTCCTAGGCTCAAGCGATCTTCCCCCATCAGCCTCCCAAAGTGCTGGGATTGCAGGTATGAGACACTGTGCCTGGTCAATACACTGAGTCCTTCCTTCCTTCCTTTTTTTTTTTTTTTTTCTGAAGTCTCACTGTCGCCCAAGCTGGAGTGCAATGGCACAATTTTGTCTCACTGCAACCTCAGCCTCTCAGGTTCAAGTGATTCTCCTGCCTCAGCCTCCCAAGTAGCTGGGATTGCAGGTGTGCACCACCACACCCGGCTAATTTTGTATTTTTAGTAGAGATGGGTTTCTCCATGTTGGCCATGCTGGTCTCAAACTCCTGACCTCAGGTGATGGGCCCACCTCGGCCTCTCAAAGTACTGGGATTAAAGGCGTGAGACACTGCGCCCAGCCTGATTTCTTAAACAATTAATAATTGAGGCTAAGGAAGGAAGGAGTCTTGTGATTGAAAAGCAAGAAAAGGAGATTCTTCCCATAGAAGCTGTGTTAACTGTAAGAAATTCCCTCTTTCTGAGAGGGAAGTACAGGAATAACAGAAAGACCAATCTGTTGCTGAAGAATCTAACCATAGCTAAAAGGGTCTTATTTTGCTATTCCTCATGCCCGGAAGCAGCCACTGAGTGTTTCAGAGGACACAGGGAAACTCACATTTTTATTTCAAAGTAGTCAAACCAATATTTCTTTTGAATGTGAAATTTCAGTGAGGCTTTTAAAGGTCAGTCAAATCACATTACTCCTCTGCTCACCAATTTCCAAGAGTTTCCCATATATTACTGACATTGGCCAAGTCTCTGTAGATTTTTATTCTGGTGTTACCCCTCTGAGGCATTTCCTTCTCCTTTTCCTTTCCATCATCCCTTTCCAACCACAATGATTTTCCATTTCTTTCCTGAACACACTCATCTTTCCATACCAGGTCTTGGAAGCATCCTTGCCCTCTACCTGAACCTGAACTCCTATTCCCTAAAATAGCAGTATGGTTTGCTCCTTTACCTCCTTCAGGAGTTTGCCAAGAGTTCACAGAAAACACATACCTCCTTCACTATCCTTCCTCCCCTGCACCTCAAGTGCTTATCCATTCCCCTCTCTTTGTTGTTCCACATATTGGACTTACCACTATGTGCATACTATATACTTTATTAACTTATTGCTAGAAAACGTCTTTCTCTACTGGAATGTAAACTCCTCAGGGGCTTCGATATTCGTCTGTATTGTATTTGGTACACTTCAATTGTTTCAGTATACTAAATACCCAAGACAATTCTTGACACATAGTTGCTTCCCTTTTTTTTTCAATGAATTAAGTCACTGGTGGTAGAAACAAGTTATGAAAAGTCTCAGAAATGCAGGCACATAGGTGATGAGGAGCACCAATTTAAGTTTAGCAGTGCAGAAAAAGAAACCCTTCACGATTAAGTTGGAAACTCCCAGAGGACATGACAAGAAATTGTCTATCCTTGTGTGGCCTTGAACCAGGCAAACAAAAAATACTTGCTTAATGGGAAAACATTTGTTTTTAAAATTAAAATGACAGAACAACAATTCAAACGTTTCTCTTCTATCAGAGAGGAATAACCTAGGAACAAGCAGGTGCCATTTTCATATAGTTAACATTTACTGATATTAAGGCGTCGCTTATTTACACCTATGTTATTCTAGATATATCCTGTTCATTATTATGTTTAATCCTCTCAAACCCAGTGTGATTTGTTTTCCCAGAGGATCAGAGATTAAGTAACTTAGTCAAGAGTATGGGCTAGGAGTGGATGTCTTTGGAATTCAAAACTATCTCTGGGAATTCAGATGCTATTTGCTGAAGGGGGTAAGGAAGCTTCATATCCCATGAGCATTCTTACTTTCTTGGGTTTGGTAGAGGGTTGAGCTGCGGGTCTCCAAAGTTAACAGAGGAGTAGCACTGTGCTTTAGGTTAGAGGACTGAAAAATGAACAATATACAGATGCTGTACTCATGTAACTTATGGTCTAGTGGAAGGAAAAAATAACTAATTTATAGAAGTTTAGGGAATTGTTTTGGATAATTAAAATATAGAATTATTTGATTTTTTCTTTCTATCCCTATTGAAGTTAATATATAAAATGATTTCTTAAAAGTTTTTGAGATTACTGTTTTAAGGATCACATTATTGATATTGCAGTCCATCAGGATAAGCTGAATAATTTCAAGGTGTTTAAAAAGTAATACATCCATCTGCCAACCTACTAGTAGTACTAAAATAATAAAATCCTAGACTCATAATTTAATTGTACACCTCTTCCTTGAAATAATTGATAAACATTAACTTTATGTATGGGGCAGGAATAAAAACAGAAGCAATTGTCTTGGTTTCAGAAATGGGCTTGTTCTTATACAAATTAAATTCTTAACTTTATGCTTCACTGAAGTCCTGCTTCTCTGCTAATTTCACTGTCAAAAATAGAACTGATGACTTAGTAATACAGTCTATATGCACAAAAGACAATATTTTGGCAGTCATGTATGTCATCATTTTTGGATTTGTGTTACTAGAAAGTTTGAGATTTTTGAGGTTAGGCACTCCCTTTACTTCAAATTCTGACCTTTGGGCGATTTGAATCATCTACAGAAGCCTTCCCTTCTGTTTGCGCTCACCAACTACACATATTTTTCTGGAAGAAATACATTCTTACATACTTTATCTGCTTATAGAGACAATATATTTTAATTGCTAATATCAGGGATTTTAAAGTCAAGCATTCCTGTATGCAGGTCTGGGCTTGCTAGTTATGTGACTTTGGACAATTTACTTAACATCTTTCTAAGCCTCTCCTTATTTTTTTTTTAATCTGCCAAATGGAAGTGTAGAAATCCGCTGACAAAATGGTCTTAATGATCTATACTTTCTGGCATTCAAATATTGTGTAAGCCCCTCCCACAGTGAATTGGGACTAGGTCTGTGTGACCCACAGATTATCATGAAAGTGATCTTGTGTGACATCTGAAGTTAGGTTATAAAAGGCATTACATTTTCCCCCTTGGCCTCTTGGATTGTTCTCTCTGGGGGAAGCTAGAAACTATCCTTTGAGAACCTTTGGGCAATCAAGTAGAGAGATCTATATAGGAGTAAAGGAGGCCACTCCATTAATAACCAGTATCTTTGTACTAGCCTTGTAATTGGATCCTTCTGTCCTACTCTAGCCTTTAAATGACTTTGTCCCCAGGCAACAAAGAATGAAACTGCAAGAAGGATAAGAAGAAAAGAACTGCTCAGCTAAGCCCTTTTTGAATTCCTAATCAATAGAAGCTGTGAGAAATAAAAATGATTATTACGGCTTGAGCCACTAAGGTTTAGGATAATTTGTTACACAGCCATAATTTCTGGAACAGGGATAATATGTTTGGTTGAAATGTTGTGAGAATAAAATGAAAAAATATATATAACGAGATTTAAAAATGTGTGTATCTGTGTGTATACATGCATGAAAGCATGAAGCCAGGTGCTTAAAATTCAGGGGAAGGGGTAGAAGCCCTGTGTGAAAACAGGCTGTGTTCCTGGTAAAGATTTTTGCAATTTGCAGACAAAACTATGTGTTCACTAAAATATATTCTCCTTTTTGGCTGAGATAGATTATATTTCCCAGGCTCCTTTTTAGTTAAGAATTGCCGACCGGGCGCGGTGGCTCACGCCTGTAATCCCAACACTTTGGGAGATGAGGCAGGTGGATCACATGAGGTCAGGAGTTCGAGTCCAACCTGACCAACACGGAGAAACCCCATCTCTACTAAAAATACAAAATTAGCCAGGTGTGGTGGCGCATGCTTGTAATCACAGCTACTCAGGAGGCTGAGGCAAGAGAATTGCTTGAACCTGGGAGGCAGAGGTTGCAGTGAGCTGAGTTCACACCATTGCACTCCAGCTTGGACAACAAGAGTGAAACTGTCTCAAAAAAAAAAAAAAAATGCCATGTGACTAAGTCCTGCCAATGGAATGGGAGCAGAGGTGACATATGCTGCCCCCAAACCTCCAATGGGCAATCTTCTACTCGCCTTCAATTCTTCTTTCAAAATGGAGACGAGTGAAATCATAAGATGAAAGGAGCCTAGGTACCTAACAGACCACATAAAAGGATACACACTAGACAGGAAGGCTAACATTGGTCTTTTTCTGAGCAAAAAATAAACTTCAATTGTGTTAAGCCAGTAATACTCTGGAGTTTATCTGCTACAGTAAGTATTGTGGTGTTGACTAATACATACCTGCACTTGACACTGAAACCTTTCTCCCTATCAGGACTCCCCTCCCTGTTGTTAGCAGTCTACTCTGCGCCTGGTTCTGGTACAGCATAGACACTAAATTGCAAGAAATTGAGTTCATCTAAACTGTTAAACATTAACATGGAGACTAAGGTCTGTCTCATCTGGAAACTTTATGGAATGAAGCTAAAAGACACCATGTTTTCAGGCACTGGGTTCATGTACTTCACATCAACTTTTCTCTGTTCTAATGTACTCATTATATCCTCTCTCTAATATATCACCTAATGTTTCCCCATCACTTGCCCAACGTGGCTACAGCTTCTGACCCATCCTGACCCGACACTCTGATTTTCCCACTTAGTAGCTGTATGACCCTTGGCAAGTAAAAATATCATGTAAGATTTTCATTGTATATTCTAAGAATAATTAATATGAAGTAAATGAAGCGAGAGACCGATGAATGTACCTGGTACTTACCAGGTGCGTAATAAACAGTATTTATTATTATTCAAAATAAAAATTATTTATCAAAATGGCTTATATTTATTAATAAAATGAAAATATATTTCACCTTTTTAAATACATAATATTTAAAACCTAGATTTTCCTATCCTAATACTCTGGCAGATATTACAAAATAATATCAATATATTGCATTATGGTATACATTTCATGATGCTTCCTGGGCATATAAAAGTTAAATGTATCAGTTCCTTTGTTGTGCTTCTCCCTGCCTTAATTTGAAATCTCTCTGGCAATAGAAACTCTTCATAAACACTAGAAGGAAAAGCTTATAGTCCAAGCTTATAACCAGAAAACTGAACTCAACTCTATTTTACCATAATATCCTGCACTAATGTGATGATACAGCTGACAAAATTTAACAAGCTTGCCAGTATTTATTTCAGAGCACCACTTTGTAGCTTGAAATGGATACTCATCCCAGCAGGTGTCAAGACTCAGCAATAATCCACTTTTAAAGTTAAATGCAAAATACACACTGAAATTCTACAGAGAAAACAACTTCCCTTCTTCCCCACACACACAAAAAACGCTTCGTGTGTACTATTCACTAATAAGGTGCACTTATAAATGAATTGGGAAAATGATTTTCTGGTCTTAGAAACATCAAAGTCCATTTCATAAATCAGAAATAAAATGTGACTTTCAACAAAACAAACACCTTGATGATGATTTTTTACCACATTAACAAGGGATTTAGAGTCCTTATGTTTCTTTTGAACTTGGTAGTAAGTTTCACTGTGTTTAGAATGTTGATGTTAAACATGGCCCTGACAAGTGCTAATGTATACCCTTTGGATTACTTGATACTCTCTATAGAGATGAACTACTGAATTTAAAAAAAAAAAAGAAAAAAAAAACAAGAAAGAAGAAAAAATAAAAAGAATGTTTCTGCCTTGAGTTCAAACATTCACTTGTAAATAACATGACAAAACAAAACCACCAATATTTAAAGTGCTTGGAAAAGTATTGATTATGCAAATTATCTTACACTAATCTAGACATCACAATCAATGATTCCCAACATGACTGCAATAAATATCAGAGAAATGTAGTTAAAATAATTGTAGTTTGGTTTTTAGTAGTCATTTTCTTTCATAATATCCCAATTCCTATTGTATTTATTCCTAAAATAACTCTTCTTCCAGTGTCCTCAATATATCAGCATTTATGGACTTAATAGTTTAAATTCTTATTAAAAGTTACCATAGAATACAAATAAGTCCAAATGTGAAGGAAGCAATTCACCAGTGGAAGAAGTTTATTTTTCACAACACCAAGGGAGTTTCCTGAAGGCAGTAATTCTCTACATGATGTAAAAAGTAGTTTTAGAAGTGCCTATATTTTCTTATTACCTTTGGTATGTAAAGAACTCATAACAAAGGCTTTAAAAGTCACAAAAGAAAAGATGTAAAGAGAAAATAAGGATTCACAAAGCAAATTTGAAATGCTAAACATCATATTGAAATGACATATGGAAATGTAAAATTTGAAATCTTTCTGAAGTTTTTAACAATATGAAATTATCAAAAAAGTGTTATTTATAACCTTGGTGAGTCATTTTTTAAAAAAAAATATGCATCTGCTGTTTATTTACAATTACAATTATCTGCTTTCAAGTAGTCCTGTCTTTGGGTCATTTAAAAAATTAAGTCACTTCATTCTATTCTCCTTCTGTGATATCAAAGTGACTAAAACGTAGGTGATTAGAAAACAGCAATCTGTTAGAACTTCAATCCTTTGCTTTTCCCTAGGGCAGTAGATTATTTCTTCATCAGAATATCTGTTAGTTAATACCAAAGGCTTTGCCCAACTTCAAAGCAGAGATATTAAAGGCTCACTTTCCACTACAAGGCAGGTGTATTTTTATTAGCTTTCTCTTTCAAAATTGCTATGACTTCACTTGCGGATATCCCGCCAACAACCATTATTGAAAGCCTTACTATAATTGCTAAGTTACATGCAATGTCTGAAGCACAAAACCAGTGTCACTTACAGCCCTCCAACAACTGACTGAAACCAAGTGTTACATCATTAAAGCTGAATTACAACACACCCATGGCGTGTTTTCCATGTGTGCTAGATTTTAAACAATAGTAGAGCAAAAACCTAGCTATAAATTCACAGATCCCCAATTTGTTCAAACTCATGAACAATAAGAGCTGTCCGAGAGCCTTTACTGGCTCTATTTTAGTCAGAAAAGTCATGCACCAAAATTAAATGTCTGTTTGGATTTTATTGGAGATGGAAATGCTAGCTTTATGTTGTAAATTTAAACAACCTGCCACAAAGGGAGACTCACATTTGTATGGCTTGGGAAGGCATATTCATCTCTAATTGCTTATAGTTACACAAATAAACTAACGTAAAGTGTTCCACTTCTTAACTGGTTTTGTGTAAAATAAATCAGCTGAAGTGATGATGGCATGAGTTTTCAGTGGGTTAGGATTAGATTTCTTTTCTTTGATAGAGCTGGATGTGGAATTCATGCATTTAGCTATTGTTAATGAATAGGAAGTTTTCTGGAAATTTATGAAAATTCAAAAAGACATCCATTAATGCTGATAAAAGAAAATATTTGCAGCAAACTCATATTACTCTTTTTTGATCTAATTAAGTTCAACCCATTTGAATATTTGGTGATCTAAGTGGAAATATTTCTTCTGTCATAGTGGTATGCAGAGCTACTATAATTACTTTTTTAGAAAGGTTGACAACTTTTTTATTTGGCTTCAGTGATTTTATGGTGCCTAGATTCCACCGGAAAATATTTAGTCACTCGCTTACTTGGATAGAAATTCATCACCTGGAATAGAAATCATGGTAAACCTGCCAGCATCTTTGTGCAGACAGGCCCTGAAAATATATACTAGGGAAGGCCACTGCCAAATGACTTGTGTCTGGCCAGCACTACCTTTGAAATGTTCTCTGCATACCAGTTACTGTTAAGATTTATTATAGCATCTGTAGATAAATATATTTCAGTTTTCACATCCATAACTTAGATAATACGGTAACTTTAGATAATACGGTAGCAATGTACACACTACATATTACCTTTCTTCAGTTGTGGTTTCAGTAGCCATTCACAATATTTGGATTTCTCACCAAAATCTAAATGTAGTCTTCGTGTTATTTTAAATAGATCACACTAAACCAAATGTAGGAATTTACAATTGTTTAAAACTAATCCATAGAGAAATCAGTTTAACTTTTTAATATATCCCCATCATGAGAAACAATCATAGTAAGTGGAAGATCTACTCCAAAATACATTGAAGACCTGGAGCCCTGTAAAAATATACAATAATCTGAAAGCTAAGACGTTGTCCGCTATGGGTGGCTAATTCAACTACTACTATTCTTTCTATTTATTTAAATTCTTGCATTCACGTGCAAACAAAATAACACATACTCCCCCAAAATTTCTACAGGTCATCTCTTCTGACACATTCAATTTCAATTTATAGCACAAATTATGATGGCAAAAGAAATTCATAACATTCACCAAAAACAAAAAAAAAACTATGCTCTTACCACAAACATATGTCCACCCAGTTCTTTTGTTTATTTAGAAAATCTCAATGCCAACTAAATCAAAGCAGCTGTACTATTTTAAGGCTTATTTGTTTTCTTTAAATTTGGTGAACACTGTACTTTTCTATAAAATCGGTTGACTCAATATGGCAAAAAAAATTAAAACACCATTAACTTTCAGCATACCCACTTGTTATCCTTCATCTTGAATCCCAAAATCAATCTTACTGATTCATGTAGAAGGACTGCTGTTGAATAGAAAATATTTTACACAATTGCGTGTTCCTAGCAAATGATTTTTGGAAATTTCAATTGTCATTTAAATGTGCACCATTGAATACATTAATCATATTCTTTAGATTGTAGAATATGGGCTGTTATATTCATCAAGTATTTGTAATTCTGCTCCTTTGTGTGTTTTGATACATTTTGAGAAAGTCATAGAGAAACTAAACTGTGTTATTTCTAATTTCAACATGGCTAGTAAGTCTTAGGTTATAATAATTACATGATTTAAAAAAAGCATTTATTAAGTAATTACTTATCAGGCTCTACATAACATATATTTCAGGCAAATCAAGATGGCCTAGACTGTATTTACATTTAGACTATAAAGCAATTTTCTCAAACCACATAAACAAAACCATTTTGACACCTGGTCCTTTAAAGTTCATGAACTTCAACATCTGAAAACATGTGTGAGATTGTCAAACATTCCAGTGCCCTCCCTGGGGGCACTCAAACGTATGTAACTGTGTATATCACAATATCATCATATGCCATCAAATTTACTTGTAAGAAAATTCCTGGGTCATTTTATCAGGGCAGCAAAATGTCACATCCCTAAATCCGTGGGATAAGGAGCAAGGACTTTTGAATGAGGAAGAAGTTTATATTGCAACTACAGGCTTTCTAAAGTTTGGAGTCAAGCATGACCACTCTTTCTAAATTCCTTTGTATTCAAAAATAAAATGGTGCCAAAGACTGGAATAATGCAGGAAATATGCAAGAAGGAAGGCCTTAAGCCAAGAATTACTTTTTAATAACAGAATATATTTCATAATTATATAATTCATATTCTCAATCATGCCCGAGAAAGAGGGAGACAGTAGGGAGGGGGACAGGCAATCAGAGGAATGACTGGCCATAAAACAGAGGAGGGTCTGGTAGCCTTGCACAACTCAAGGAGACATTTGAAATCAACCCCAGCTACTCAGCTATTTCTCTCTGCCTTGCCAGTGATCTTCCCAGCTGAGCAAAGGATTTTGGAGGAAAGGGCAGGTGGGAAAGCTGATTAAATCCACCACTACAGCACATATGCAGAGAAGAGGTCTTTACAATTCTGCCTGGGAAAATGAGAGGGCCAACTGCAACCCACCTGCTCACCCTCAACAATCCTAATGCTTGATAGGAACAGGTTCACGAAATGCAAAGCAGCATCAGTCAAGGGGCAAAAATCTCTTTAGCAGTCTTTGTCCACCTGCTTCTGAGTGCAGCGACTGCTGAGTCTCACCAGCTGTTTCTTACATTTAGCAGATTGCTAACACTTTTAACCAGGGGCAGATAAATTAGGCACCTGGGCTCCACCTCTGCAACTGTGACTAGCAAAAGGAAGCTTCTCTCCAGTGGATTCTTAGCTGCAGCAATTAGCTGAGGAAAGCGATGAAAATCTCCAAGGCAAACATAATAGGTGATCTGGGGTTGTAATTAAGCAGTGACTTGGGATAGCTCCAGGGAAGATGTGACCAAAACTTTATCTCAGGTGGAAAGGAATGTTTTATAAATTACTTTTAGAATATGTTCACGTATGTGAGCAAAGGTAATTATTTTTTAGCATCTAGAAACTCCTGAATATGTATATTTTATGTTTTCTCTGTGTAATATTATAATTAAACTTTTTAAGTAAGGTGGAATTCAGATAAAATAAATCATTTTAAAATAAACAACTCAGTGGCATTTAGTATATTCATGTTACATGACCATCACTGCTACCAAGTTGTAAAAACATTTTCATCACCTGGACAATAAAAGGTGAATTTTTACACATTCATCTGATAGTTGAACATTTAATAGTTATATAGATTTATTTTTAACTGTAGATAAGGACAATATAATTGCATTCTAATCAGTCAAATTATTGTTAAACAAAAAATTTTGCAGATAAGTTTCTGTTTTTGAGATTTGGCATTGTGATACTCTGATCTTCTTAGATTATTTAATTTAAAGTCAACATTGGATAAAAATGTACCTTCATAAGTCTTCCACAGGTACAAATTTCCTCTTTCCCCAGTGCAGTCTCTGTTCAGGTACTGGGAGACGTAGCACTGCTATAGTTCCTAAAAATTGAAACAACTTTAAGACTAATAAAATATATATAATATTTCTAAAGATTTATCACTGTGCAAAGGGAGGAAGGGCTGAAGGGCTATGTACAGCTAGTTGAATTTACTCCTAAAATTGTCATTCCACTTGTACTAGTCATTTAACCTCTTGTAACTACTGGCCACTTTTCTTCCTCTGGAAAAGGGTGCTCTAACCTTGCAGCATTTCAACGTTACCTTCAGTTTACATGCTTCACTCATCAAAATAAAAATTACACAGTGTCTTTTATATGTTTAACTGTAAAATAAGCATTTATACCTTAAACAATGTGGGCAGTAGAAGGTTGGCTGGCAAGTGGGGAGTAGCCTCAGTTCTCCAGATACATTTTTATACCTAGCTAAACAGTAGAAACACATGGAAAGTTTGTGTCTAAAGATCTTATGTATTGGAATCAGCATCTTATAGTTTCTCCAGATTACTGTAGTAGCGGAACTGCAAGCTATGGAAACCACTGCTCTTCTATAGCTCTTTCTAGCAATAGCCATCAACTACCAGACTAACCATGAGTAAGTCCTACAAGAGAGATGGGAGAAAGAGGGAGAAGTATCCCAGATCATGAATATTAGTTGATCAATTCATGCTGAGGGGCCTGCAAAAATAGCTACAGGGCCTGAATTCACCACACAAAGCCCTAACATGGAAGACAAAGTTTGTGTAAAATCATACTTATTACTATTTACAGAATTAGATATCCAAATGGAATGCTGTCTTTTTTTTTTTAATTTGAAAAAATGATTGTAATTAACACGGAGTTATTTGAGGATAAGTACACTTTAATTTAAATACTTCTGCGTATACAGTGTGCTTATGCATATACTTATATCTAACAAAATCCAAACATAATGGTAGAGGATGTTCAGCTGGAATTATGTCAGAAGAGTCTACTCCAAACTTTGTCAATTTGCAACATTGTATGTCAGAAATGAGTTTTCATTATTGAAAAATAGGGCTTGCCACATTTTATGCAGAATGTCACGCCAGTCCCATTGAAGAAATTAAATGTATTAAAGTTATATAGACTGTTTACAGTATATTTCCCATCCCTGTATGAAAATGATGTAAAAATCTAGGGATACCAATATCCCTTTATCCTTAAAGAAAATACCTTAGGCAAAAATCCCCCCAAAACTTCCTGTGTTCAGCTACCATTAATCCAATGAAGTTAGTTAATGAAATCATGATATTTTTAAAAGCAATCTTTTTAAATCAAGTATCAATCATAATTTTTAGCCCCATTCTCTAGAAATTGCTATGTTCATTATTGATATTTAGCTAAGGGTAAACAATCTGTTAAATTTATAATTCAGCCCGTAAGTTATTGGATATCAACAAGTGACTGTGACTGAGGCATAGATGGAATGAGCATAGCACAGATATAAGTACAAGTTGAGTATTCCTTATCCAATTTGCTTGAGACTAGAAGTGTTTAGAAGTTTCCGATTTTTTTGGATTTGGAATATTTGCATATGCACAATAAGATATCTTGAAGATGGAACCCAAGCCTCAACTCAAAATTCATTTATGCTATATACACCTTATACACATAGCCTGAAGGTAATTTTATTTTTCCTTGGAAAGGCTGAATAAATTGTATGTTACACACCTGCAGTTTGACTGTGACCCATCACATGTCACATGAGGCCAGGTGTGGAATTTTCTAGTTGTGGTATCATATCAGTACTCAAAAAGTTTTAGATTATGGAGTATGTCAGATTTTGAATTTTTGGCTTAGGGATGTTCAACCTAATTACTTTTAAGACTTTAGTCAGCTCTTTAGAGGTGCCAGAGACAATCTTACTATATACCAAATTTTAGGCTTCATAAACTCTGCATGTCAAGAGATAAGAAATAAGGACAACAGCAAATAAATAAGCGATTCATTTTATAACTATGATTTATACATATTACTATTATATTATTAATGCATAGTATTATATAGTGTATTAACCATTTATAAATGATATTATTTATATATCAACCATACATTATTTACTCAGTGTTTCTTCCCCTCTACTTATGACTTGGACCTACAATGTAAAAGCTTGCTTATCTTGTTTTGCTTTTTTAAAAATAAAATTAGGAGCAGCCATCCTCTCCTTAACCCTGTCACAAAGGTCTATTTCAGCAGGAGATTACTTCCATACTAAAAGACTTGCACTTAATAGGAAGCCCCCTTCATGTATTCCCATATGGTAATTACTTGCTGGGAATATTCCCATGAAATCCCCACTGCTGCTGCTGTTGCTTAGCATCTGTATCACTCTAGGGACTAAATACTGTATGCTTCACCTAACTGCATAGGAAAACCAAATGCCTTCATCCCCATAATTGCAGGAAGACTCCATCTCCCAGTGTATAACTGTATTAGTTCATTCTCATGCTGCTAATAAAGACATACCTGAAAGACTGGGTAATTTATAAAAGAAAGATGTTCAATGGACTCACAGTTCCACATGACTGGGGAGGCCTCACAATCAGGATGGAAGGCGAAGGAGGTGCAAAAGCATATCTTACATGGTGACAGGCAAGGGCATGTATGCAGGAGAACTGCCCTTTACAAAACCATCAGATCTCATGAAACTTATTCACTGTCATGAGAACAGCATGGGAAACCCAACCCCATGATTCAGTTACCTCCCACCAGGTCCTTCCCAGGACATGTGGGGATTATGGGAGCTACAATTCATGATGAGGTTTAGGTGGGGACACAGCCAAACCATATAATTCCATCCCTGGCCCTTCCCAAATCTCATGTCCTCACATGTCAAAAGCAAACATGCCTTCCCAAGAGTCCCACTAAGTTTTAACTCATTTCAGCATTAACTCAAAAGTCCACAGTTCAAAGTTGCATCTGAGATAAGGCAAGTCCCTTCTGCCAATGAGCCTATAAAACGAAAAGCAACTTAGTTACTTCCTAGATACAATGGAGGTACAGGCATCGGATAATCCCACCTGTTCCAAATGGGAGAAATTGGCCAAAACAAAGGGCCTACTGGCCCCATGCAAGTCCGAAATCCTGCCGGCCAGTCAAATCTTAAAGTTCCGAAATGATTTTCTTTGACTCCATGTCTCATATCCAGGTCACTCTGATGCTAGAGGTGGATTCCCGTGGTCTTTGGCAGCTCCACCCTTTGGTTTTGCAGGGTACAGCACCCCTCCTAGGTGCTTTCATGGGCTGGCATTGCCTGTGGCTTTTTCAGGCATATGGTGCAAGCTGTCAGTGAATCAATCATTCTGGCGTCTCAAGAACAGTGGCCCTCTTCTCACAGCTCCACCAGGCAGTGCCCAGTGGGGACTCTGTGTGGGGGCCCCAACCCCATATTTCCCTTCTGCACTGCCCTAGCAGAGATTTTCCATGAGGGCTCCACCCCTGCAGCACACCTCTGCCTGGACAACCAGGTGTTTTCATATATCCTCTGAAATCTAGGTGGAGGTTCCCAAATCTCAATTCTTGTCTTCTGCACACCCACAGGACCACCACCACATGGAGCTGCCAAGGCTTGGGGCTGGCACCCTCTGAAGCCATTGCCTGAGTGGTATCTTGGCCCCTTTTAGCCACAGCTGGAGTGGCTGGGACACAAGGCACCAAGTGCTGAGGCTGCACATAGCAGCCGGGTACTGGATCCAGCCCAGGAAACCATTGTTCCCCCCTAGGCCTCCTGGCCTGTGATGGGATGGGCTGTTTTGAAGGTCTTTGACATGTCCTGGAGACATTTTCCCCTTGTCTTGGTGATTAACATTTAGCTCCTTGTTACTTATGCAAATTTCTGCAGCCAGCTTGAAATTTCTCTCCAGAAAATGGATTTTTCTTTTCTACTGCATCATTAGGCTGCAAATTTTCCAAACTTTTATGCTCTGTTACCTCCTCAATGCTTTGCTACTTAGAAATTTATTCTGCCAGATACCTTAAATCACTTCTCTGAAGTTCAAATTTCCACAGATCTCTAGGGCAGGAGCAAAATGCCACCAGTCCTTTTGCTAAAGCATAACAAGTCACCTTTGCTCCAGTTCCCAAGAAGTTCCTCATCTCCATCTGAGACCACCTCAGCCTAGACTTTATTGTCCATATCACTATCAGCATTTTGGTCAAGGTCATTCAACAAGTCTCTAGGAAGTTCCAAAGTTTCCTACATCTTTCTGTCTTCTTCTGAGCCCTCCAAACTGTTCCAACCTTTGCGTGTTACCCAGTTCCAAAGTTCCTTCCACATTTTCAGGTACTTTCACAGCAGCACACCACTACCCAGTACCAATTTACTATATTAGTCCATTCTTATGCTGCCAATAAAAACGTACCCGAGAGAGTGGGTAATTTATAAAGGAACAAGGTTTAATGGACTCACAGTTCCACATGACTGGGGAGGCCTCACAATCATGGCAGAAGGCAAAGGAGGAGCAAAGGCATGTCTTTCAAGGCGGCTAGCAAGAGGGTGTGTGCAGGGGAACTGACCTTTATAAAACCATCAGATCTCGTGAGACATATTCACTATCATGAGAACAGCACGGGAAAATCTGCCCTATGATTCAATGATCTCCCACTGAGTCCCTCCCATGGCACGTAGGGATAATGGGAGCTACAATTCAAGATGAGATTTGGGTGGAGACACAGCCAAACCATATCAGTATCCCGCCATGAATGCTCATTTTGCTTTTAAGTCTTCTGCCTAGGTCACAGGCTGAATCATAGGATGCATTTAGAAAGCATTTAAACTCATGTGACTGGGTGAATTGCCTCCAGTAAGCTGAGAGTAGATACCCACAGAGTTTTTTTTTTTTTTTAAAAAAAAGGACTAAGTCCTGAAGCACTAAGAGACTTAGAGATTGGAAAGAAAAGACGTCTCTAGCAGCTGAGAAAGCCACGGTCAGCATGGGAGGAGTAAAACCTGCAAGTGTGCAATGCTGTGAAGAGCAGAAAACAAAGGAGGGAAAGTCAAAATTGTTGCTCCAAAATTAAATTGAAATGAATTCTTAAGTGTCTTCCAAATTCTTCTCTACCTAAGCAAAGTATGTTCATCTTAAAAATCCAGTGCTAATGACTTCATTGGTAAACTCCCCACCCATCCCAACCATCCCTTTTCCCTCCCATTAGTCAAAACCAGCTTTGCTAGTATATAGACAGAAAGGCTTTATATTCAACCTCATCATATCATTTTCTTCAAGGTTTTAGTCAGGTTCGTCAATAAAAATATTCAGAATGGAAATATTTTGACTAACAGATGTGGGCTTTCTCTCCTGATTTTGTGTGTGTGTGTCTATAAAAGCTTGTTTCATTAAATACATATTTAGAAAAGGAATTGTCATCTGTATTAATTTTCTGATCAACACAGTCAAGGCTTTTGTTCTTTATGTGGGAGTATAGTATAGTTGCAAAAAAAAAAAGACAAAAAATTGATCTGAATTCTACCTCTACAACTTACGACTATATGACATTGGGTAAGTTCATTAATTCTCTGGGCCTCAATATCCTCATTTGAGAAGTGTGGTTAATAACAGATACTAAAAGGCTGCTCTGTGAGGAGTAAATGAAAATGTATACTTAGAATGGAGCAAACTCTTGATAGTACATACTAGTGTCATTCCCTTTTATGAATGTTTTTTCTGACAGTATCTGAAAAGGTACCTAATATTATACAAATGGAAAACCTTAAGAAAATTTATGCTTTTATGTTTTCCTATAGCAATAATTGGAATCTAAAATTTGTATGATATTCAGATTCTGAAGACATCGTGTTCAACTGTATATTGGTGTGATAACGTATCTCCCCACTCGCCACTGTAAAATGATCAATTCTTTTTATTATTATGTCCCTTTAATGACAGAATGTAGTAATATCTTTAATAGAAAATTATCTTTCTGTCAATGAGTTTACCTTTCTATTCACCCCTATTTTAACTCCAGCTTTCAGTATCTTGCTGAAATAATTATAGACAACATTGTGTCAAATATTTAACTCATTTTTTATCCCAATTCCAAGATACCTCTAAGTGATAAGAAGTATAAAGCAGACAGCCCCAAATCTTAGGATTAAGAGATTTTAGAATGAAAGGGGCTGGAGAAACAGTTAAAAAAAAAAAAGAATTTTTAGTAGATACAGGTTTACTTTTTGGCATTTATAATATCTTAGTCTTTCAGGACTTATTACTATCAGGTATAGAAATATAATTCAAAAGATCAAATTACAAGAGTAACACCAAAATTCTGAATCACATCCACAGCTTGTTACCAACCTCTTTGCTTCATCTCACTGCTGTTTTATTTTTATCTGTATATTCTTGAAAATGACATGAGCTTTGTGGTTTCAGCTTACATTTTGCTGTAATATTAACCACAAGCCTCTAATAAAATTGTATTTGGTGTTAGCGCCTACCTTTGAAAAGTGATTTTGAATCACAGAAAGGGAAGGAGACAGATCCATTTATTACCTAGTATTGAAATAACAGACAAAACTTGCCTTTCTTGTAGTTTATTTTAAGCAAACATAGTTTAAAAGTTGCAATTTATACTCATTCTCTCATGCACACAAGGAAAACGAGATTTAGAAAACAATAATAATATTTTCCTTTAACTATCCATGAAACTAACTGGAAGACATTGGCTATCATTTTATTTTTACAGATTTTGGAACTTAAAAATAGACACTTGTCAGACATGGGGATTGATATAAATTAAAAATGTAAAATTCCGAGTTTGAGAGTAAATCAAGAATTTCTTGATTACTCATTTAGAAAATGATGCATATTTTTGGTAACTGATATACCTGAAGCATCTAAACAATGTATGGCACATAGAAGGCACTCAACAATATTTGTTGAATCAATAAGTTGCATAAATATGTAATTACAATATTTATGTACCAATTTCTTTAAAAATGTTTAGTCTTTTCTCCAAAAACCTAAAGCAACACTTACTGAGGTGCCAACACAGCTTATTTTGCAACAGGACTAATTGTTTTCAATGTAGATCTAATTTTCATAGTAAAAACATTTTATAATTTAAAACTTAAAATCTGGATGCTAGGCCAGGTGTTGTAGCTCACTCCTGTAATGCCAGCACTTTGGGTGGCCGAGGCAGATGGATTGCTTGAGATCAGGAGTTCGAGATCAGCCTGGGCAACATGGCAAACCCGTTTCTACCAAAAATACAAAAATTAGCCAGGCATCCTGGTGCATGCCTGCGGTCCCAGCCACTCAGGAGGCTAAGGTGTAAAAGGTGTAAGGATTGCTGGGGCTTGGGAAGTTGAGGCTGCAGTGAGTCATGATAGTACCACTGCACTCCAGCCTGTGTGACAGAGCAAGATCCTGTCTCAAAACAAAAAACAAAACAAAAAACCCAAAAACACGTGGATGCAGATTTTCTTTGCTCTCAAGAGAAGACTTTTCCATTAGAAATATGGTAGATGCACTTGAGTAGTGTGATGCATTTTCATCAGTTGAATATATCCCTAAACTTAAATAAAACATCTGTCAACATTTTATCTGAATGTTACCTTACTCTATCACATCAGTTAGTTTTATCTCCCTGTTGAGACTGTTGTTTTCTTGAGATGCGAAGAATGAGATCAATTATCCTAAATCTCTCAGTTTTCTGGTTCTATGCCTCTATCCTAAGAGTGACTGTCCTCGTTCAAGCAACTGTCACATCTTTCCACGTTTACTAAAATATATTTTTAATAGATTTTCCTGTATTTTACCTACCTCCACCAATTTCTTCTTTACAAAACACAAAAATGCAAATCTAATCAAATGGTTCCTATGCTTAAAACTCTTCAATAGCATCAGCAGTATGGCCTGAGAACAAAATCCCAAGCTCCTTAAGTGCACTGTATACACATCAGTTTCTGATATTATTCTTAATAATTTTTCTAGTTTTTTTCTCTTGCTGTTCTTCCCATTTTACGGAACACTCCAGCCATAAGGAACGATTTATAGTTCCTCAACATGGTAAACAATTTCTCACCTCCTGGCCTAAGACCAAGCTTGGTCTGGATGCCCTCCCTCACACCCTTCAGTTGTGAAAGAAGTATGGTGAACTCACACTCAAGATACAAATCATCACCTCAGGAAATCTTATCACATGCCACAGCTGGATTATTTATGTTTCCCTTCTAAGTTCTTTCAGATTGTGCTGTGCATAACATTGACATAGCATTTTTCAAACTCTACTGTAATTACTATTTTATTTGATCCTCCAGATTCTTAAAGACTGGGAAAATGTCTAATTTGCTACATTCCCCCCAATATCTATCTTGGTACTTGGTACTGATGATGTTGTTAGCAATTTTTAAATATTTACCATGTACCCTAAGTTCTTTATACACAGAATTTCATTTAATTGTTGCAACAATCCTAAGGAGTCAATATTATTATCTGCAGAAAGCTTGATAACTTACTTATCTATATTCACACATCTGATAAATCTCAAAGCCAGGACCTCAATTTGTACGAGTCCTGACCCTCTATTCCTAATTACTATGATAACAATTCCCTTACAAAATTGGTACTTAATATTTTTTTGAGTATGTGAGTAATGGCTGGATCTACTAATCCAAGTGAGACAAATGAAACATCAATGTTTTAATTCCAATATTATTAAAATTAATTTAATTTTAATTTAATTTAAATTTAATTCCAACTCTTATTAAAAACGTTAGTACAATTATTGATCAATATAGCTGAACATTTTCCTTTTAAAGCAAAGAGATAGTCATTGAAGCATATTTTGTTGTTAATATCAAGAAAATGCTGATTCCCGCTTGGTTGGTATAGCCAAAAATTCTGTTAAATTCAGGTAAGTTTTGCCATATAAAAGCTATGCTTTTCAAACTGGAAACAGGCATCTCAAACTGCATATACAGTATATTAACTTTCAATCAGCAATGTAAACAATGTAATATAAGCATTACATGGACTCTACATTAAGATAAACCAAACCACTTTTCCTAAGACAGATGTAATCACTCAAATTCCACTGGGAAAGAGGTAACAGCATTATTTGGTCTAGTCCCGGGTACTTTATTTAGTAAATAACTTGGGCTTTGTAGATTCGTTTTTTCATGACACCTATTTCCAACATTTAAACATTACAGTGTTTCAAGTGTTTTGTGCTTAGGATTTAATTGTAAAACAGGCCATTATTTAATCTTTTTTCATTAGGGTGTTTTTAATTGATATTTATTTTCATGGATCCTTCTTAATACAATATAAAAGGAACACTGTATTGTCACTCTTCTTTATACACCTCAAGCCTCCTAATTTTGTATCATAAATCTTAAAAAGTAAAAAAAAAAAAACCATAAAGAAGTTATACTCAGAAATATCCAACCATTTTGTTTTAATCAAGATGCTCATTTTAAATGTTATTCAAGAGCTAAATCCAAAAATCAACTTGACCCTAAGCAATATATGGCTTTGGAAAACATTTTAGTGCTGAATATAAGCAAAAAAACAAGTTGTCTGAATTGAACTGTATCTTACTATTATGATGATTTTAAAATTAGATCCACTTGTTTAATATTGTTTTAAGTAACTATTTTGTATATCTAAATTTATATTTTATGTATTATACTTATTTCTCATTCATTCATGGAAAAACGACTCTTTGGAGTGTAAATATAAGCTCCTTTTTTAAGTAGGTACCACATTAAGGTGAATCAAACTTTAAATGACTCTGTGAAAAGTTCTCTTCCATGTAAGTAGGTACTGCATTAAGGTGAATGTAGGTACTACATTAAGATGAATCAAACTTTAAATGACTGTGACAAGTTCTCTTCTCTATCCATTTTCCTGTATTGCAATTCTTCTCCCCAGAGGATTCCAATGTTACTGTCTTTTTTTGTATAATTCCTGTCCAATTGTATGCACATACAACCATATATACATAACATAGATTAAAGGACCTAGATCTATTTCCTGGCTCTTCACTAACCGTGTAACCGGCAAGAAACTTAACCTCTTAAAGGCAGAGCACATTTGTGAATTGTAAATGCCAAACTAGATAATTAGGTTTCTCCGCCTTATAAAAAATAGCACAACTGATGAAAGCTGACAACAGCTCCATTTATTTTCATCTTATGTTTAAACATGCTTCTTTAATCCATGATAGAAAGTTATTTACTTCTATGTCTGAAAGCCACAGGGATTTATAATCTTATCTGTCTCCTCTACATGCCTATCCTACTTGATGTCTTATAGCCTAAAATAATTAAAACCTTGCCTAGAAGATAATTCATGACTCAAAAACATCCTCAGTCCCAACTCATTGATGTCCCAAAAAATGTGGGCTCAGTGTGGCCAGATCTTTGAATTTTTCAAGAGAAACCACTAATCCAAGTTCTTAAAATCTCCTGATTAAAAAATGTTGGTAAACTATAAAATTTTAATTTAAAAATAAATAGCTCTGTGCAGATCAAGCAAAGTATAACCAAGTGTTGTATTTAGCTTATGACTCCTGAGTTTCAGTCTAGAACCTGCAGATAAGAAACTAAATTTAGTCTGTATGAATACTTTATTAAATACAGTATCATCACCTTGACACAAGATAGAGGATACTGATGGGAGACTAGCCCATCTTTATGTCAAAAGCAACTGCTTATAACTTTTCTTGACTTTACTCTTACTAAATATAGTTTACTCAGCTCTTGATCTCAAAGACATTTTCCTGAAGTTAACTATTACTCTTTGTGACTTTTGATCTTCCAGGGTAACCTGGATGTTTATCATGATGTTATTGCCCTTTTATATTAATGGTAATATTGTATCAGAGATGGGAAGAACATAGAATCCCCATTGACATGTAATCCAAAAGGAATAGTTTAGCACAGTCTCATGTTCTCCCAAAGGTCCATATCCTAATGAGTCAACTCCAACTGCAAAGGACACCTGAACTCATTCATCTGTATCCTCTGTCTTGGGAGAAACCCTCATAAACATACATCAATATAGTGCTAAAGTCAAACACATACTACTTAAAATGATCCTGGCCAGAGATAAGCAAGTGAAATTGCATTGAATAATCAATGAAACTGTTTAGGCATCAATAGGAAAAAAGAAACCAGAAAAATGCTATTTCCAGAAAAAAATGATTTCAGGATCAAATGAAAGAAAGCCGTATGAAGACAGTAACACAAATTTGAAAATCTTCAGTAAAATTAAATGCCTTGGAGTATCCATTATAATTATTCAGCAACATTTTTTCTCAAATTTGTATTTTTCTTCTATAGCTTTGGCTAATTTCTTTCCATTTCTGCTTTGTAACACTCGTGTATCTGTACAGTCAGAGGATCTACTTTTTTAAGGTTGTTTTTACTAGAAATATATATGAGTATAGCATCACTCTGTTTTTCACTTCAAGGTTTTCCTATAGAATAATGGAATAAGCCGGAGCTAAATGCTCCACTGCAGGTTGAAATAAGTCCACTATTTTGGTTGGTTTAACAGTAAATGAAAATCACATGCAAAAATTATCCATCGCCTTCAGCAATCATCTGAAGAATATTTAGCAAACTGAAAAAAAAATTGCACCATGATTTCTACATAGTGTCACTAATAAAAAAGTGGAAAATAGAACCTCAAAGTTCTTCTAAATTAGCTGCCTAATGCATTTTGATTAAACACTTCCACATGCTTATTATAAACCACTAATATGATTCACATTGTGACTTATTTCTATGAGTGACACCTCAATTATTTATAAGTAACACTTTATGAGTACAACATGGAAGGAATATATACCTTTGGAAGCCTTTACTAGAGGCACATGGACAATAATCATCTTGCTAAATGTTCTGTATACAGGCCTATCATCAGTTCTTGGCACAAGGACTCTCAGAAAACCTTCTTTAACACCTGTTGTCATTTACATCAAAGATAACTGGCTTTGGTATTTCAATATCCAACGTTCTCCCACTAACAAATTTGTCCCAGGCTCCCCTCTGACGATCTGAGTTCATTTTAACTTATCTGGAACCACTGTGAGTGCCATCCTTGCCAGAAGATTTATAGCAAGCAAAATGTTTTTTGTCTACTTTGATTATTCATTTTTTTAGATTGACTTTATAGGTTGAAAGGGCATGGTGGTGATTACATGGAGACACACGAATTCTTGCAAAGTAGAATCAGAATTACTATTCCCTCCATTTTGTTTCTATGTTCTCAAACACCATATACCAAAAAATCTCATAGACCTAACACCTACCTCATTTCTCACAGGTTCCTAGAAATCCTACTCTTCTCAGTGAAGTAATATACAAATGGTGTATTAGCCCATTCTCATGCTGCTGTGAAGAAATACTCGAGACTAGGTAATTTATAAAGAAAAGAGGTTTAATTGACTCACAGTTCTGCATGGCTGTGGAGGCCTCAGGAAACTTACAATCATGGGAGAAGGCATCTCTTCACATGGTGACAGAAGAAAGAATGGGTGTCAAGTGAAATGGGGAAAACCCCTTTTAAAACCATCAGGTCTGGTGAGAACTCACTATCATGAGAACAAGATGGGAGTAACCTCCCCCAATGATTCAATTACCTCTTACTGGGTCACCTCCTATGACATAGGGGGATTATGGGAACTAAAATTCAGGATGAGATTCGGGTGGGGACACAGCCAAACCATATCGAATGTGAACAAATGGTAACTATTTAATATTTTTTATATCCCACATCCAATATGGAATCTTAAACACTGATTATTCTCTTGATTTCACAAATCGTGAAACTGAGAATTAAGTGGCTTTCCTCACAACGTTAATTCATAATAACTATGTTTCTGGAACCTGGGTCCAGTTTTTTCTCCATTTCATCACAGTAATTTAAATACTTGTTCAAGGATAGACCAATCCAGTGTCAGATAGTGTCATAGACAAACACCATGCAGGAAGGATATTATTATACCTTCTTGTGCTGTATAATATATTATATATATTATATTAGGTATATTATTATATATAATTAGGTATATTAATAATTATATAAAATTACATATTATATCTATATTATATATTAATATATTATATGTATTATATTATATATTATATCTTAATATATTATATATTATATTATATATAAATACATATTTATATATTATAATTATATATAAGTATAATATAATATATAATTAGGCATAATATAATTAGGTATATATATTAGGTATATATTATTATATATAATTACGTATAATATTATATATTATATTAGGTATATTATACCTTCTTGTGCTGAATTAAATCAAATAAAATTATGTATAAATATTGAGTTTTGGTAAATATTCAGCAAATATAAAATCAGTTAACATAAAAGCATAAATTGTATTAAAAAAATCCACGTTAGCTTTTAATCTGTATCCATCAATGTCCCTGGAGTATGTAAGCATCTAGAGAAGATGATGCCACTTAAATAGCAAAGTTATTAGAGGTAGATAAGAGTTTTAAGCATAAGTCTCTGGTAGCTAGCTGCTTTTCTCTTATATTTAGAGAGCTTACAGTCACACCTGACACCTAGGAAGAAAACTCATATTGAGAGTCAGAGAGAGTAGATTTCTGTTTTCTCCCAAGTGAGAATGTTTCAACTGTCCATGGGTTCAACAAAAAAGAGCTGGATTTTGTTCCTAGATCTGAACATATTTAAGTAAAGCTGGCACGAGGGATATTTTACCTCAGAGGAAAGGAACGAACAAACTAGTCAACTTTTCCTTTCTGTGACAATTTGATCATAGGGAAGTAAATTCCAGAATATTGTTAAAGGCTGTGTATAGTTTCATTATTTTATATTAATAAAAGGAAGTTTGGCTTACCAGTAATGTGCTGAGCATATGGAGAACATTAAGAATAAATGAGGCATTATTTTGGAGAGATAGTAATTAAACATTGTTCAGTGTTGTTTCTCCTTGCTCTTGTTCTTGTTGGTATGTGTTATCTGCTGAACAAGTTATTAGGCAAAAAATGCTTTTTAACAAAATTTAGCTCATTGTGGGCATGCATGAAATAGTAGGCATTCTAAGCAGATAATTTTTTCAGCCAAAGTTATCAGATGGCTATAAGAAAACTGCAGTATAGTTTAGGTACAGTTGATAAGGTTGAATTCACTTAGTTATAGCAGGTAGTAATCTTCATTCTAGAAACTAAACAAATCATGGGCAAACGTCTGCATAATGGGAAAGGGTCCTCATGAAAATGCAAATTTAAACTTATCTCTATTGTCTTTACATATGCAGATAACATCAGAGAAGCAAAAACAAAATCTCCCCGACTCACCTCTCCACCATTATGTAAGTAGAAATTGCAAGACTTGAAAGAGATATAACATATACTGAAAATACCATTTTGATTATAGAAGAGGTAGTTCAGGAAACTAAACCCCTATATTTAATAGTGATTCTCAGGGGTGAGGAGAATTTGATAGCATTTCTTAAAGGCGTGAGTGATTAGTAATAAAAAATGTGCATGTAAAATTGTCTCTGATTTTTAGCCAGTAGAAGATAAAAGCAGACATCTAGGAAGGATATCATGTGCATATCATGTACATCGTATCTTGTAAAAAAAAGTCTAAATACTTGGAAGTGCCAGGTGACAATCCAGATAGCTGAGTTGTTACCATGCTTTTTAATTTGGCTTTAGGAAAATAATGACATTTTCATGCAATAGCAGCTACTACATTTTAAGTGCACACATAAATAAATTTATAGCAGCTTATCAAATACAATTCTTTTTAAAAAAATATCTTAGATAAGTATACAGCTAGAGATAAAAAAGCAAACATATTATGCAAATTATTTTTAAATCTGTTTAAATGAAGCATTGAGAAAGTGTTAAAATACAAAGATGAATAGTACTATGGATTATGAATCATGTGGAATATTTATTGTTACACAGTAACATACGAATTGGGTAATATTGACCTAATAAAGCCCAGATAGCATTTAAATTAGAATCTGCAAATAAATAGTTTGTTAATTCACATTATCTTCAGAAAACGGGTTTGATTTCTATTAACCTTGACTCTTGTCAAGCAGTTAATATGACAGAAGAAATAACAAATGCTCTTTTACCATTAACCTATAGCAAGAAGACCTCTATTTCCAGTATTTAGAACCATTTCACACAGACTGTTAGGAGAAATGAAAGATCATCCCACCATAGATCTTCAATTTGCTCACTGTGGATAAAATAAATATGCAATCCAAATTTAACTTCACTTTCAAAGGCATATAAGACGGTCTCCCTACATGTCTTGCCTATTTAAAAAATTTTTATGATGGTAAATAAACCCTAGAAAATTCCTTCTCAGATTTTACCACCTGAAACTGCAGCTGTTGGCTGCCACTATCACAGTCTCACAACTCCAAACTCACGTGCAAACCTCATCAAGGGCAGACATTTCTAATTGATTCCAGAAGTATGTTTTTTTTTTTTTTCTTTAGATCAGGGGGCAAAGGAAGAATAATGAGCAGCTTTTCAGAGGGACTTGGGGGTTTGGGTGTTGAGGGGAGGGGGTGGTGCTTTTAAAATCTCAGGCTTGGCCAGAAATGCGCGGCAATTTTACGGTCAATTGGCGGGAGCATCTGGAACCAGACATTCTGGCCTTGAGTTGATGGTGGGGAAACCAGCTTACAGGCAACAGCAACAGCAAGCCCATAATGAGTCCCTGTCATGTACTAGTGGAAACCACGTTGACGATCTGCCAAATATCCATGTGCCTTTTTCTTAGCGACAGGATTCCCCTTAGAGCCGTTATCTAGTATCTGAAATCTGTCCACTTATAGATCTTCACCTGTTTTCGCTATTATTAAAGACAATGCAAAAACAAAAGTTAAAAATTAGAACGTGTATGTGTTTAATTCCTTGTGTGCTGACATGGCTCTATATCATAAGATTGTATTTACTTTCATTTGGGGCATATATTTCAAACGCAGCGGCCATCTTGTTACTTCATGGGGAGTGTCCGATGCGCAGGTCATAAATCATAGCACTGAGCACGGCACACTCAGACGAGAGGAGGTGAAATGCAGGCCCTTTGTTATTTCAAATGTAGGACAGGTGATTATTTTTAAAAAGGTGGGAAGGGGGCAGGGTTCTTTTTTAAATGCCCAGCAGAAAACCAAGGGTGGAAATAATTTCTTAGGAGTAAATGATGTTTACTTTAAGCTGCTGCTCGTAATTCACCACGCTGACGTTGGTAGATTACATCCACGAATAAGTCAAGTAATAATAGGACAGCCATGAAAAATGTAGAGATGTGTCAACAGGGTGGAAACTGGTTCCTTGGTGAAGAACAAGCCATGCAGAAAGCTGGATTTCTAACATTCTCAAATCTCTATTTTTATCCAAACAATCTAATTAATGGGGATTGTATTCATGTTATAATTCACTCAAAATTCCTAGGCTTGTGATGTTAAACTAAATTCATCATGTTTGCTCTTAGTTGATCTACTCTTGGGGGGAATCCCTTCCTGTTTTCAGACGAAAGTAAAACAAGCACAAAAGCAAGACTAAATGAAACAAAACAACTCAACTAAAAGAAAAAAGACATGTATTTAAAATACTTTAAAAATTCAGTATATTTTTGGACGTGAAATTTTTCTGAAAACACCTATGTTCTGATGATTGCAGTATGTGTGAATCAGAAATATATAGTATTTGTGTTGCTCAAAATAGACATAATATTAACATACATTAAAGTGACAGTGAACAAATAGTAGAAAATGACATCTACTTGAACAAAATATTATTTGCAAAAGCAACTGCACTTGTTGGATGCCTGTGTTAGGTACTTTAAAAATAAGAGCATATGGGAGAAGGGACAGGTGAGTAAGAATATAAGCTATATTTGTGTCTTTTAATTTTTAATTGCCTTAATAAAGATGATGCATAGAAAACCATCACGTATTATTCTCTTAGGTGTGGATTCAGTATCTTAAAACCCCATACAAAGCCAATACATTTTGGAAAATTTCATGTGATAGTTTGCAATTTACTGTGTCAAAACTAGTCTTTCTTCTTTTATAAAGCAGAAAAGCAATACTATGTTCTAATATTGCTTAATTTTACTTCCAAGTATTTTGTTGTTCATAGAAAGAAATTGACCATTTTTAGAAGGAATACAGGAAGAGGACAAAGCTTTTTTAAAGGAGACCACAAATAAATCACCCCAAATGGCTTATTTTCACCTTCAACTTAGCTAGCCCCACAACTCAGTCCATCAGTTATTTTCTATGTACCATTACAGAACAGTAAACAATGTGTACATGAGAGATAGATGTATATCATGAATGAGACATATATATATATATATGGCTCCCCTCATAGGACCTGGAACAGTAAACATTTGTTAATTGCATGTGATGGAATGATACATCTTGAGAAAGATTATACCCTTATATTCTAAAAATATTCATAAGGGTGGTAAGTGAAAGAAAACAATTTTTTAAGTGGTGGGATATTCAAATTGAGTTAGAAGTAAAGAAAGAAGAATAATTGCAAAGCTTTATTATATTAACACAAAAATATCAAAGAGGATCTGCTAATAACCCCAGTGTTTACATGTTTTATGCTATTCCCTGAATTTTTTCTCGTAATTCACAAGAATTTTTGAATTTTTTCTAAAAATAAAAATATATTATGTCCTATAAAATATATTCTCATATATTACATAAAGGTAATTTTCAAATATGTTAATTTATAGAATATAAAAGGGATACAATCTGGGACTATGCTAGGATGAAGTGGATTACGCTCACTTATACATGGCTAATGAACAGGTAAAATGATAAATATTTGGCCTATTGAAGAGAAGATTCCTGCACTCACTAACGTAGTACCATGGATTTTCCAATGTTTCAGAAATTTTGATACAATGTAGGGTGAATTTGTGATTAATTTTAAGTGTGAGTATCCTCCCCTATACAAGAATAGAGAAAATTATCATCTGTGCACTTAAAATTAAAATAGTAAATCTTGCTAAAGAAGCCAAGATTGGCTGGGCGTGGTGGCTCACGTCTATAATCCCAGCACTATGGGAGGCCAAGACGGGCGGATCACAAGGTCAGGAAATCGAGACCATTCTGGCTAACACAGTGAAACGCTGTCTCTACTAAAAATACAAAAAAATTAGCCAGGTGTGGTGGTGGATGCCTGTCGTCCCAGCTACTCATTAGGCTGAGGAAGAAGAATGGCGTGAACCCAGGAGGTGGAGCTTGCAGTGAGCCAAGATCACACCACTGCACACTCCAGCCTGGGCAACTCAGCGAGACTCTGTCTCAAAAAAAAAAAAAAAAAAAAAAAAAAAGAAGGCAAGATCACGGAATTAATTCAAAGTATGTATTAGCTTAATATTTTTGCATAATTATAGCCTGTATTCATAACCCTCCCCAGGAGGTGTATAAATGTAAACTGGTTGTTAGAGGAGGAATTGTAGCTGGATATATCAGCACTATATGGAAAAAACTGATGTCTATCTGAATTAATAATAATGGATGGTATAATAGTACCATCTTCATACATAAAGGGGAGTATTGTATTATATGGAATTATTCTATGGAAATAAAAACCATTTGCGTGCAGTCCAGGGGTGATGAGACAAACTACAACCTTGGAGAAGATACTTTCAATAAACATAAATGACAAAGGACTGATATTATAATCATACATAGGATTTCTAAAAATCAAGAAAAAGAAAACAATAGAATGGGTAAAAGGTACAAAAAAATCACAGAAAAGGAAACACAAATTCCTTTAAACATAAAATAATGATCCACTTCAATAGTAAACAGAAAATAGTAATTAGAAATACAATGAGATACTACTTAATTTCCCAAATGGACAATAGGTTAGAAATCTGACAATTACAACTTCGGTGAGGAAAGGTCCACTCTGATAGAGGTACATTTTATAATCATTTGGAAAACAACTTGGCATCAGCTAAAGAATTTGAACAAGCACATTTGCTACAATCCAGCAATTCCCATCTAGATGTATAAACTAGAGAAACTCTACATATATGCAATGTGCACTAGATGTGTACATGAATTTTTATTGCAGCATTGCAATAGAAAAACCTAGAAACAAACACTAGTGAATAGATAGATACATATAGTCAACAGTGAACCAATTTACAGGAATAGAAATGGATACAAGTACAGGCAACAAAAAGAATACATTTTAAAAATAAGAAACATTTTTGCAGAAGTTTTATATAGCATAGGAAACTATATATAGTATAAGAAACAATATATAGTTATATGATACCATTTTATTGTACTCACAAATTTTAAAAAATGAAATCATATATTGCTTAATGATATCTTGAAGAAAATCTGAAAAATTACTTTTTTTTAAATCATGGAAATGATAAGCACAAAGTACAAAATAACTGTTCTATCTGTGGAAATATGAGTGGTATCACACAGATAGCAGATAACACTGTTATTAATACTTTACTGGTATTATATAATTTTAATTAGAATGGTGTTTATCTTTGATAAAAATATATCTAATTTAGTATCTCTCAAATGCTATATGAAAAATGTATGTGATGAAAAATATTAAATAAAACTAATATAGCTACTACTTATAAATGCAAACTTTGTACACTTTATAAAAATATTAGGGCCTGGGTGCAGTGGCTCAAGCCTGTAATCCCAGCACTTTGGGAGGCCGAGACAGGCAGATCACCTGAGGTCAGGAGTTCGAGACCAGCCTGGCCAACATGGCGAAATCCCCTCTCTACTAAAAGTACCAAAAAAAAAAAAATTAGCTGGTTGCAGCGGCAGGCACCTGTAATCCCAGCTACTCAGGAGGCTGAGACAGGAGAATTGCTTAAACCCGGGAGACGGAGGCTGCAGTGAGCCAAGACTGCGCCATTGCACTACAGGAGCGAGACTCTGTCTCAGAAAAAAAAAGAAAAGAAAGAAAAAAAATAGACGTTTGGATAATACTGAAATAGATGAGTCAAAATTGCTCTATACTATGAATATTCGTGTGTGTGTGTGTGTGTGTGTGTGTGTGTGTGTTTCACCTTGAACCCAGAAGTATGTATATAGCAGACTAGCATACTTATCATGAAACATTGTTGAGGACAGTCTATTCCTTACATTCATCTTGTAGCCAGATAAACAGTTGAAATGACTCATTTAAGATGACTTCAGACAAACATTCTGTGATGACAACACACTAACCACCACTGTGAGATGAACCCAAGTAATAAATAAAACCTCAGAGTGGTAGATCGATAAAAGGCCATAAATTTATGTGTGCCCTTTTGCAATTGATCTTACTGCTCTTCTCATCAAAAGAGTTTATTTCCCCACCCTTTGATTTTCAGCCGGTCTGATAATTTGTTTGACCAATGGAATGTGGCAGAAGTATATAGAGTCCCTGAGCCTAGGCTTCAAGAAGCCTTGCAAATGCAGTCTTCAGCCTTGCAGATTTTGCAACCGCAATGTACAGAACTTGGCCTGGCCCACTAGAGGGTGAGAGGCTATGCGGACAGAAAACAGTGTGCTCCCTTGACAGCCAGAGACAAGTCTTTCCACATTTCCTTTTATCTCAGCTGATTATGTGGAATACTGCCGAATGAGTAGGCCCAGGTGAACACAGCAGAGAAACCGCCACAGAGATTGTGAGAAATTATAAATCTTCATTTGTTTTAAGCCATTAAGTCTTGGCTTGGTCTGTCATGCAAAAACAGGTAAATGCCAAGAAGTCTGAATTTTACCAAATAAATAAACACATATATACATACCAAAGAAAAGAAAGGAAGAGAAAAAAAGCAAGACAGGAAAAGGAAGAACCCATGAAAGTATGAAGCTTGCTAAGAACTGCTGAATCTTTCCTCATTATCTGATACATATATGTTGACATATTAACTGGGTAAAAAGAGACATCTGAATGTGCATCCCTTGCAATTTGAAGTCAATGAACATTTAATTCAGCATTCTATTTAGAGTTGAAATTACAACAATGTGTTATTCTGAAGTTTGGCATGTAACAGCTACATAGCAGGAATTGTCAGTGCACATTTAATATTTATTGAATAAGTCAATAAAAATTGAAGAGTCTTAAGGTTGCTGCTATGAGTGTTGGTTTCTTATGCACATAAAATGGCTGAGGCAGCAAATTGTTAACCTTGGGTTAATGCTTTTTCAAAAGAGCTGCCCAGACAAGATAATAATGTGGAAAGGATAACTAATAAGAAGGCATAGTAATTAGATTCCAAAGTTGGAAGACAAGTAGGGTGTTTCCTAAAGGGTGAGATACATACTAATTAATGTTGGTACTCCATACGATTTCAGTCAGAACTGTGAACTAGGAGGGTAAGAATCCCTCCAGGGATTCCCTTCTTAGATGCAGGTGGAATTTTCTGCACTCCAACTCAGTCCCTCCCCAAGATAAAAAGACCTTAAACTTCTACTCTCCCGAGCTTAGCAGGGACTTCTGAACCATTGAGAAGGAAGCAACCATCAAACCCACTCCTAGGTAACTCAAATTCATGTATTCTCTGACATTAACAGAAACTCCTAGAACATGTCTTCGTGGTAAATCTCTGGCACCCAATGCCAGCAAGAGAAGGACAAGGAAGCACCTCTCTGAGTTTTAGGTCTGTTCTACCTGTCTTAATTTTGCTTGCTTTGGCTTTATTCTTTGAAGTATTGGGGACGATGACCTACATATAACATTTTTAAAATAAAGCAGAGGTTGGGATGGAAATGATAGAAGTGATTTTAACAATGGCATTAAGATAAATATCCCCATATTACTGGATGATCCTATTAAATGCCATTTTTATAAGGATTTTATTTTCAGATATGGAGTTTTATAAATTAATTAGATTTAATCCCAGCACTTTGGGAGGCCAAGACGGGCAGATCGTGAGGTCAGGAGATCGAGACCATCCTGGCTAATACGGTGAAACCCCGTCTCTACTAAAAATACACAAAATTAGTCGGGCATGGTGGCAGGCACCTGTAGTCCCAGCTACTCGGGAGGCTGAGGCAGGAGAATGACATGAACCCAGGAGGCGGAGCTTGCAGTGAGCCGAGATCACGCCACTGCGCTCCAGCCTGGGCAACAGAGCAAGACTCCGTCTCAAAAAAAAAAAAAAAAAAAAAGAAAAATTAATTAGATTATTTTTACTCATATTCACTTTAATTTTTGCTCATAAATTGATGACATTTTAAATTTATGCTTTGGGTGCTTCTAATGTGTGGTTTTCTATTACTGTAGTGAAAACATTTCATTTAAAATAAATATATTTACATTTTTTTAAAATGAAATACCTTAAATATAAACATTGAGAAGAGTCAAAGTGGCCTACATATATATCATGTATTTTTTTTTGGTAGAAGTAAAGTTTTTTGCAAGCAGTTCTTAAATATGAGTCCAATGAACAAAGACAATCTTTCATATGACTCAGTTAGAAGCAAAGTTATCTGCTGTGTCTTAGAGCCATCATTTTATTTATCCTAAAATACAGTCAACAACTAAACTCCTACCCCTGTTCATTTCTCACCAAGCTGGGTTGAGTAATCCACATTTGCCAAGCAAGTTCTAAATAAAATGTTTTATTGTATGTTACATGGTCACTGCAATCATGATTAATTTGTGATGTATGAAATCATAAAATACAAAAAATCCTGAAACCTTTCCATATGATAGTGTATTTGAATTATAGAAAAATACTATAAATTCATGTTCCAAAGACATTTTTAATACTCAGAGAAACTAACTGGGAAAAGGAGAACTTACGTGTTCCTTACTAAGAATCATCACATGTGCCCTACAGCCTGTGCTTTTATTATATTCTCAGTAGTAATTATAGGAGTGGTAATGTTAGTTGTACTGAAGCTTTTGGCAGAGTAGGCACAACATACTGCACATTTACAGACATTATTATAAGTACTTTTTGTATGTATAATCTTATTTAATCCACATGTCCACCCACTAAGGTAGGTACTACTATTATTATTCTCATTATGCAGAAGAGAAATGAAAGCAGACAGAGGTACTCAGAAGTCTGGTTGGAATGACTGATAACAAAATTAAAATAACTATAAGCTTCAAAGGAAGTATTACATCGTTAGCAATAAGTACACTCGACCCTTGAACAACTCGGATGTTAGTGGGGCCAACCCTCTCTGTGCGGTCAAAAATTCGCCTGTAACTTTCACCTCCCAGGAAAATGTAGCTATTAATCACCTACTGTTGACCAGAAACCTTAGTGGTAACATGAACAGATGATTAATACATATTCTGTACGTTGTATATATGATACACTGTATTCTTACAATAAAGCTAAAGAAAAGAAAACGTTAAAAAAATAATAAGGAAGAAGTAGGTCATCATAAAGGTCTCTTTTTCTCATCTTCTTCATGTTAAGTAGTCTGAGGAGGAGAAGGAAGAGGTGGGTTTGGCCTTGCTATCTCAGGAGTGGCAGACGTTGGAATAGGTGGAGGAGGTGGATGAGGTGGAAGGGGAGGCAGGAGAGACAGGCACACTTAGTGTAATATTTATTGAAAAAAAAATCCACATATAGATGGACCTGTGCATTCAAACCCATGTTGTTTAAGAGTCAACTGGATACAAAAGCTATAATAACTGCCACGATATGGTCAATTCTTAAGGCAGGCAGTTCTGAGATCAATAAAGAGTATGTATGCATGCCCTCAAGCCCACACCTGAGAACACATGCAGATAAAATCAGGTTATGATCCTCATGAAAATAAGAAGAAAAAACCAGATAAATTATAAATAAAGCAGAAATAAGCAGGCAAAATAATTCCCATGCCTTCTTCACCTTAGTGATGCCAGTCGACTATAGCTAGAATATTGGCATTTTTAAAGAATCATGGTTTCTGGAAATCATTTGTTACTAAGTGATGCCTTATATGAATAGGAGCCATAGGACACTGTTAACACAGCTTAGAAGCAGCTTCTCTCCACAGTGGGCTGCTCACTGTCACTGTCATCAGCACGATGGTGTCTTTGACTGAAACCGTGACAACTCTACGGTCATGCAGCCATATCTCTCAAATATTTCCTCTCAGTACCTATCACAAAACTCTGAACATGTAAACCTAGTTGAAAAAAAAAAGGTCTTCAGAAGGCCAAGGCGGGCGGATTACTAGGTCAGGAGACTGAGACCATCCTGGCTAACATGATGAAACCCCATCCCTACTAAAAATACAAAAAAATTAGTCAGGCATGGTGGCGGGCACCTGTAGTCCCAGCTACTCGGGAAGCTGAGGTAGGAGAATGACATGAACCTGGGAGGCAGAGCTTGCAGTGAGCCGAGATCGTGCCACTGCACTCCAGCCTGGGCAACAGAGCGAGACTCTGTATCAAAAAAAAAAAAAAAAAAAAAAGAAAGAAAAAGGTTTTGAGATTTAGATTAAAGGGCATCTATGCTCATTAAAGAATACATTCATCACCAAATTAAAAAAAGAGAGAGGAAGAATAAAACCATTTAGGTAACAACACATCAACATAACCACTAATGAAGTGTGGTTGTATCTTCTTACAATCTATTTTCTCTGCATCAAACAGTTTGTTTATGCAAAACAGATGAATAACTTTGCCAGAAAGAGGATAACTATAAATTTGATAGGCACACACCTCCCAAATAATGTAGGAAGACTATTACCATGCAGACTTACTGAGTTTGACTTATAAAATAATATAACAGAAAACCTCCAGCCAGCCTTCTAGATAGAGAAGAGTCACCGGGTTGCAAGCTGATGCTACCAATATATACAACATTGATTTATATTATAGGAGAAAAGGGATTTATTGCTTCACTGACATTGATTCTAGTGATAGCTTCAAAGAAAAATGAAGAGAATATAGTGTCCTTGTAGTATAATCACTCCTAATCAGTCAGCCCTAATTCATATTGACCAGTCACTGAGGCCATTTATTAGGTTTCTATACTCATTGTTTGAAGAACAGTTTTAATAAAAGAACAGTTTTATTAAAACTCTGATAAATGGCAAAGATTTACATAAAGTTTTAAGAGATACAAATATGAAGAAAACACAGATTTGAAATTCATAATTAATAATATAAGAATTGGTAACTGGTTGTAATTTTTACAATGTTTAGCTTTAAAAAGAAGTGGAAAGGCTACTTTCCAGATTAAAAAAAAGGTTGCTAGCAAAATATTTATCCAGTCTTACACTGCCATCTCACTTGACCTCTTGACAGAGAAGACTTGCTCAAGTTTAATCATTAATGGCTTAGTTTTACTAATAATAATAGTAGTAACACTCTAATAATGGTAATATGAACAATGATAACTGTAATTTATCAATTTCTTCCTATGTTCTCTCCTTTGTGGCACTTCATTTTTCCACCAAACCATGTGAATTAAATACTGTTTTAACATTTTAAGGAAAAATTCCAGTGGCAAATCACAGGCAACATCTACTCTTGAATAACTGGCCATGCATGTGCCCAGATGGACAGAAGCAGTTTCTGGAAAGAGTAGCTAAGCACACTGAAAGATTTTTTTCCATGAGGTCCTCTTCCTTGAATCATAAACCAAAGATAATCCAGAGGTAAATTATTCAAACCACGTGTCTCTTCAAAACTCTTTTGCAGTTAAATTGATAAGACATTTTATTATAACTCTTTACATTTTCCAAGCTACTTTTGCTATATTTGCTACAACCCTTGAGGTAGATGAGTATTGTTATCATTACATGGACGAAAATGTACCTTGATCATTAAGAGTTATGGTGTCAGACTTCCTGATTTGTTCCCTGACTTATTTACTTAATAGATATGTGCATTTTGACAAGTTGTGTACACCCCTCAATATTCTCATTATGAAGATAATGGAAGCAACTACATCATAGGTTTGGTATGAATACTGAATGGAATAATACTAGTAAGGAAGGCATTCAGAACGTAGTAAGAGCTCAATGCATGTTAACTCTTATAAAACCTATTTCACAGTTGAACAACCTGAGGCACAGAGTCCAAAGTCACAGATACAGTGTCAGGACCAAGAATTCATAGCTCTTACTTTTCCTTCAACATTGTTGTTCTTCCCCACTTCTCCTTCTAGCTGTCTCCAAACTTGACTTGGGGATCTCAAGGCAGGCCAAGGACAAATAATTATTTCAAATGATCCTTAAGTTCGTATAAAATAACAATAATAACAGTGCCTAACTTTTGTGGAGCACTTACTATATGTTAATCACTGTGCTAAATTCCTTACACATATTCTCTTATTTAATCCTCAAAATCCTATTTAGATGGATGTTATACTTCCTCCTTTTACAGATGAGGAAAGCACGACCAAGAATAGTTAAGTGGTGAAGTAATTGCCAAAGAACACACAGCTACTTAGTTCTTAAGCCAAGAATCAAATTCAGGCAATATGGCTTCAAAGTTCAAGTCTTTACCATTCACTTTCATCTATTAACTAAATAAGTAAACTGACATCATCTTATCACTAGAGCTCATCATGCTTAAAAGCTGAACATACTACATTGCCCTCCACCATCTCATCATGAAAGAATATCAAATGCAATATGTTTTTGTAAGCAAACATTCCCACATATTTACAACATTGGCTAATTTAAGGAACCTATGTTCTCTATTTGCTTCTGGAGTATGTAAGATAAACTATCAACATAAACCTAAGAGTACTCTCATTAAATGAAATTATTGTCTTTCATGCCTAAATTAGAATGTGCCCCTCATCTAAGGTGTTAAAGTGCCATTTTCTTTGATTTTATGATTTTTTTCAGCATGTATATTTCTGAATTTTATTAAATATGTATATTTTATGATTCTTTATTTTGCATTTAGGTTATAATTTGAAGAAACAAAATAAACATACACATTAAATCAACTGTAATGCAGAATATATTAAATTAGATGATATCCAAGATCCTGATACTAAGACAGTATGCTTCATGGTTTAAATTCACATTATATATGTAATGTGTATATATACCCCTATGGTTTAGAAGTTTAGAAGTTTTAAAGGTATCAAAGAATATTAATAAAGAATCTTCTGCTGCTTCTTTTCTTCTAACTACAAAATTCACCTTTCCTTCCCACAAGCAACATGTTAGATTTTGTTTATCTTCCTAGATATATTTACATACATACAATAAAATACATTTATGTATTTATATACCTATATCTCCCTCTCCCTGTTTTTATACTTATGTGCACTGTATGGCAGGATACTTCACATGGAATCCTGTATCATGTTTTATTGTTAAGATTGCTCCTTATTGGTACTAAAGGGTTTCCTGTTTTACTATTAGAGATGCATATTTTACTACTTTATTAATGAATAATTTTAAATAGTCCTCTATTCATGGCCATTAAGTTGTTGCTAATCTTATGTCATGACAAATAATGCTGCAATGAATAATATTGCATATACACCAATTCGCATGTGTGTGAGCATATCATTTCAGTAGCACAAATTCCTAGAAGTGAAATGCTGGGTTAACGGGTATGTGTATTTGCAATTTTGATAGATATCACCAAATTACCTCCAAAGGAGTTGTTTCAATTTATAATCAATATTAAATAATGAAAGTGTATATATTGAGTTTTTCATTGATGCTAAGAGCGGGAGATATTAGTATTTATGTTTAATGCTTAAATAAAGTTACACATTGCACATTCTGGTGATTTTGGCAGGTGTCTTGGCACCAAAGTTAAACAATATAACCCTTAATTAAAAACATAATACACTCTCTATTAATGCACTAGTGATGAGAAAATAAATGTCTTTAACAGCTGCCTAAACAATAAATATATACCCAAAAGTTCAATGCAGTTCTTGGAAGATAAGAATTAACCATCACAGAAGATCATATTTTTCAGCTGTAGAAAAATCTCATTGATTTCTGTGACTTTATTTCCGTAGAATGATTACTTTTTATAGGTAACTGACAAGGAAACTTGATCGCAATTTTCACTTTAAAAGCTTTTTAAAAATCTCAAATGGCAGAGCCTCTGCCAAAAACTTTTTGTAAAATCAATTCTTCCACTTCTTGAGAACCTACTACATGGTCTGATTTCTTTATAAAGGTTGTGTAATCTAATGTGTCCAACAACTCTATGAGGTTAATGATATCAATCCAACTTTACGGGCCAAAAAACTGTGGCTCAGCAATATTAACTAGCTCAGATGACACAACTAACAAGTACTGCTAAGTAAAAAAAAAAAAAAAGATCAAGATTTCCCACAAGTACTGGTCAGAAATGAAGTAGAGAAAACATCATTGAATGAGTACATTAAATGTGCAATAGGTATACGCCGTCCTGTGGCTACCTAAAACAAATGTCTTACCTCAAAAGCAGATGACAAGGAAGGGACAAGAGGCTTCAGGTGACCAAATCTGTACAGCATTAAGAACATCAAGCAACGGAGTGTTTCCATAATAGCTGCCTTGGGTCTGAAATAAAATGTCATTAACATGCATTAGCTTTAAATATGCTCTTTATATGTTCACGTTATAATTAATATAAAGATAAACTTTTCATTCTCAAGTATTTTAATAGTATTTAATAACCTAGTATTTTAATATATTTGAAAAGCATGCCCCTGAAGCTATTTGAAAACAGTGATTAAACTAAGAAAGAACACTCATCTTTTTAGGGAAAATCTGTTCTTTATCAACATATTGCTTAGTTTGAGCATTGATGAGTTATGAAGTTTATTTTCAGCTAATAAATAAAATTTTAGGCAACTAAATTTCTAGGGTTTAAAGTAAGTGAGACTCTTCACTGATTTAATGTCTTCGTATTTCATTCATTTAAAAAATGAGTAGTTAGGAGAACTGATATAGTTAACTTCTCTAAAATAATGAAAAGTCAAATACCAAAATTTTATATTTATTTTTAAAACTACACTAGTTACATAATATACTGGTATTTTACCACTCTGTGGAAAATTCTTGAATTGAGTAAAAGAAAGAACAATGCAAGAATTTCACTTCTTGCCTTTGATCCAGAAGAAATCCAATGGAAGTCAAGGTCAGAATAATGAAGCAAACCCTCAGAAGGAGAGTAACTTGCGACAGTGCCTGTCAAACAAACACGGAGATCAATGGAGCCGTTAGGAGAATTGTTAAAAGGTACAAGAACAGTTAAAGCTGACAAAACAGCCCAAATTTTATGTCCTATTACACCACTTGTCATTGACACCTTACAGAAAGTTTGACTACACAAAAAACATTTTGGTTTTCTTAATGTCGTTCAGTTCCTTGTTGGACACTTGGAGAAGTAATTAGACAATTCCATAATGATATTTTGCTTAAAGTGTTCATCATCATTTAAAATTATCCTTTAAAGTTTTGACTTTTATAATTTTTTGAAGCATGTGAGTCCCCACATATGGATAAATTACTCACATTTTAATGAATAAATACTGTATTCTAATAACCATTTTTAGTGTAACAAAATCTTTGTGGTTTCAAATGCAAAGCTTTCTCTAATATAGAAAATATTTAAAGGAGACTGTTTATGAGTGAAAACATATATATAAAGGAGATTACACATATACACTCATATTTGATTCAATCTACATGCTCATATATACGTGTCAAAAGCTATCTTTTTAACACTTAAACATTAAGCATTAGTGTGCTCTTCATGTTAATATGGCAGAGTTTTGTAAACTAAATTAAAACTTACTGATATACTGGACTTCGAGCCAACAGAAAGAATGAGTACTATCTTTCCAGGTACCTTAAGGATAAAAGCTTATTCTAAGACAGTCTGTCCATTGAGATTATTACATTTCTGACTTGCAAATATGCTTTGTGCTCCAGAAGAATTAGAGGAAAAGCAGACACTAGAATTCTAATTTAAGGACATGTACAGCAGTCTTTTTTTATAGTTTAAAATTCTTTATGTATAAAAACTAATTCTTTTGGAAAAATGAACCATGTACAGTTTGTTTTTGGACTCTGCGTCAAAGGACTTTCCTTTAAATGTTTGTCTCAATTTTAGTCTGGTCTTTTGTACTTTTCTCTAGGAAAAATGAATTAAAGGGTACAGTTGCATAAAGTGGGTTTTTATCCTAATGTACTGGAAATAAATGATAATTTTTTAAAAAAATTATCTTTTGAATCATTGTAACAGAAAACATTTTTGTCAGAATTATAATATGCATTTAATTTACATATTAAAATTTAATAATGTTTATTGAACATCTACTATTTTACAGCTTCTATGGCATGCGTTTCTTGTACTTTGTTACATTCCCAATAACTTTGCAGAGTAGTTGTCATTATACCGGCTTTATTTAAAAAAAAAACGCACACAATCTGGGAAACAAAGGATTATCTAACTTTTTCCATCATTACACAGAAAGTAAATAACGCCTCTGAAACTCAGGATAGGCCTGCCTGATCACAAAGCATGATGACAGTAGAATACACATGAGCAATAGATTTAAAGGGGCTAATGGCAGAAGTCTAAATTGAGATTACATAGCCAAAGTTTAGAGCCAGGTGAACATGACTTCAGATTAAAAGTGGATCAGTAAATTCAAAGTATTAGACACAGTTCCTGGATGAGTTCCCTACTCACTGGTGGAGCTTAAGTTCCATCTTTATGAAAACCCAGAAGTGTGATACAACAGATTGGCTAAAATAGTGCCCAAAACATTAGGCAAGCACCCTTTCCTTTGTTTCCCCTCGAAATGAATACAAAGAATTTCACCTATTAGCTAATATCCTTACTTGCAACTAAATTGCATCTGTCCAAAGTTATGAACAGTAAACAAAAGCCACCAGTCACAATTTTTGCTCACATGCAATACCATAGCTTCACACCTTCTTAAAAACCAGCCCCATCTCTCACGGCCAACTTTCTGGAAGGGCAGCCAGAATTGTCATGAGATTTTAAACCCTCCAAAGCAATACTTTAGTGGAAGAGTATTGCTGAGTGGTCAAAAATCTGAATACAAAAGTATTGCAACGTTTAGGAATAGGAGCACAATGATAGGTATTAGATACAGGATGGGGGAGTCAGTGAAAGCCAGAATGTTTTAGACCAGAGGAGGAGAGTGCTATTAATATTTTGATATGTGGAGGTCAGCGATGTCCACTTAGAAAAAATGAGACCAAAAAAAAAAAAAAAAGAAAAGCAGTAACTAAGGTTTGTTTAGTTACTTTGTTTGATTAAAACGGCTTCTCCCACTATATTGCTTCATTGTGGGTTTTGGCGGGGAAAAATTTACATAAAAGGGAGAAATGATTTGTGTCAAAATCTGTAGTATGATTGCAAATGCTCTTGAAGAACACAGAATTTGTTATTCAAACCTATCACCCATGTAACCATGAGCACATTATTTGACATTTTAAAGCCTCAGCTATGCGTTTGGTATATTTGAAATAAAATATGCGTTTGGCAAGGACTGTAATCTTATTAAATACTTAGAAGAGTGTTTGGCACAGAGTAAAAAAGTCAATTGATGGTCATGGTTAGTATTATTGTTACTATGTTCAGGAGCTTAGGCTAATCTTAATTACAATAAGATAAACAACTGAGAAGCATAAATAGAAGGTCTATTAGCTCTTCCAGATGTCATAGGAAACTCAGAGATGGAATAAGTACATGTATTTACTTTGGTTAGGAAATGTATGATCCCTGGACAATAGAAATAACTCTTTACCAAACTGCATCCTGACTACTGGACTCAGAGTGGAAACCAAATTGATGCAGGAATCCACCACCTAGTCAACATCTCTAATCTGGTGAACGGGCAACTGAAACTTGGCATGACTAAAACACTGCCTTTGAGCTCCTCCTCTACGACATATATTCCCTAGTTTTCTTCATCTTAGAAAATGACACCTCCCAGCCTTCAGTTACTGAAGACAAAAACCTGTGGCTGGTCCTTAACTTTTTCTGTCACTGTCTACTTCTAATATATCAGAGATATATTTAAAATATATCCAGAATAAAAGCATGTGTTATAAACAGCACAACTAATACCCTATTCCACCCCAAGATGATCTCCCCAACAATTGAAATACTGCCCTAACTGGTCTTCCTATATCTAAAATTGCCTGTCCACCTACCACAGCCCTCAACCCACAGCATGCAGAGTGATCCTTTTAAGCTTAAGTGAGATCATGTCACATATGTTCTAAATTCTCCAGGGGCTCACTCAGAATAAAGCTCAAAGTCATCACTCTAGCCCAAATACACCATACCCCACTATTAATCCCTAGTGTTCTCTAACTCATAATAAGCCATGTCAGAAATTTTCCTGTTCTTAGACATGACAAACATTTTCCCCACTCAATTGTTTCACCTACTATTCCTTCTGCTTGAAATGACTTCCCCTAGTGATCATTAGGGTGCATTTCATTTAGGTCTCTATTCAAATACATGTCCTTGTCCCTCCGACATAAAATAGTACTTCTCCATAACTCTAACCATTTTGTTTTATTGCTCTTCATATGATTTACCACTTCTACACACTTATACGTTTGTTGGTGCATTCTCTGTTGTCTGTCTCCTCTTGCTAGGATGTAAACTCAATGAAACTTTTTCTCTCTTCATTCACTGTCGTATCCCAAGTGCCTAGAATATAGGACTCAATATGTTTATTGAAAGACTGATAGGATGAATATTTTATATTTGTGTTTTAGTATTAATATATTAAATGTTCTTATTACATTGCTAATATGTTATTTTGGGAAAACTGAATCTATTTCATTTTTTACAAATTCAAAATTTTAGGTTCAGGAGATATATTTGCAGGTTTGTTACATTAGTATATTGCCTGATGCTGAGGTTTGAGATAGGAATGATCCCATCACCCAGGTAGTGAGCACAGTACCCAACAATTAGTTTTTCAACCTTTGCCCCCCTCCTTTATTCCTCTCTCTTAGTCCCCAGTGTCTATTTTTGTCATCTTTATGTCCAGGGTACCCAATGTTTAGCTTCCATTTATAAGTAAGAACTTGCAATATTTGGTTTTCTGCTCCTGCACTAATTCATCTGGAGTAATGGCCTCCAGCTGCATTCATGTTGCTACAAAGGACATGAATTCTTTTTCATGGCTGCATAGTAATCCATGGTATATATGTAACAGGTTTTCTTTATCCAATCCTCCGTTGGTGGGCACCTAGGTTGATTCCATGTCTTTGCTATTGTGAATAATGCTGCGATGAACATGAGTGCATGTGCCTTTTAGTGTGATTTTCTTTTGGATACATACCCAGTAATGGGACTGCTGTGTCAAATGGTAGTTCTAAGTTCTTTAAGAAATCTCCAAACTGCTTTCCACAGTGGCTGAACTAATTTATATTCTCACCAAGTGTGTAAGTGTTCCCTTTTCTTTTTAGCCTCACCAGCATCTGTTGTTTTGATTTTTTAATAATAGCCATTCTTACTGGTGTGAGACGGTATCTCACTGTGGTTTTGATTTGCATTTCTCTAATGATTAGTGATGTTGAGAATTTTTTCATGTTTGTTGGATACGTGTATGTCTACTTTTGAGAGGTGCCTGTTTTATGTTCTTTGCCCACTTTTTAATGTGGCTATTTGGTTTTTGCTTGTTGATTTCGTTAAGTTCCTTATAGATTTTGCATATTAGTCCTTTGTCAGATGGGTAGTTGGCAAATATCTTCTCCCATTCTGTAGATTGTCTGTTTACTCTGTTGATAGTTTCTTTTGCTGTGCAGAAGCTCTTTATTGTAACTAGGTCCCACCTGTCAATTTTTGTTTTTGTTGCAGTTGCTTTTGAGGACTTATTCATAAATTATTTCCCTAGGCCAATGTCCAGAATGATCTCTGACAAAGTTGACAAAAGCAATGGGGAAAGGACTCCTTATTCAATAAGTGGTATAGGGATAGCTGGCTAGCCACATGCAGAAGAATGAAACCAGACCCCTACCTTTCACCATATATAAAAATTAACTCAAGATGATTAAAGATTTGAATGTCAGACCTCAAACTATAAAAACCCTAGAAGAAAACATTAATAATCAATAATTTATTAAATATTTAATAACAATGTTTTATTTTTGAAACAGGGTTTTACTCCCATCACTCAGGCTTGCAGTGTAATGGCACTATCTAGGCTCACTGCAACCTCCCTTTCCAGCCTTAAGCTATTCTCCTGCCTCAGCCCCCAGAGTAGCTGGGACTACAGGCACATGCTAGCACGCACAGCTAATTTTTTTTTTCTTCTTGAGACAGAATTTCATTCTTGTTGCCCAGCCTGGAGTGCAATGGCGCCATCTCGGCTCACTGCAATCTCTGCCTCCTGGGTTCAAGCAATTCACCTGCCTCAGCCTCCCTAGTAGCTGGGATTACAAGCACCCACCACCATACATACCCGACTAATTTTTTTGTATTTTTAGTAGAGATGGGGTTTCAGCATGTTGGCCAGGCTTGGTCTCGAACTCCTGACCTCAGGTGATCTGCCTGCCTCTGCCTCCTAAAGTGCTGGGATTATAGGCGTGAGCCACTGCACCCAGCCAATGGCTAATTTTTATATTTTTTGTAGAAATGGGTTTTCACCACATTGTCCAGGCTGGTCTCAAACTCCTGGACTCAAGTCCGGCCTCAGCCTCCCAATGTACTGGGATTTATAGGCATGAGCCACCACACCTCATCTAATACCAATATTTTATATTCCTCAAACTTTAAAATAAATTCAACTAAAGTATTCAATCAATAGTTTAATATTAAATTATTAAGTGTTTCTAAATGTTAAATATTTAAATATTAACTACCTTAATATTTATTCCTTTAATTCCTTAAAAAACAGAATATCCCAAAAATGAGTTTAAAAGAAACTGAGAACACTGAAGAGGGAATTCAACATAGAACACATATGCTTAATTTAAGGTTGATTTTCCTATGGAACTTAAGTTTTTCTATATAGAATCCTTTGACAGACTAGTAAGGGAGATAATCAGTTGAAAGTCTCTAAATTCTACACATTCGGCTGGGTGTGGTGGCTCATGCGTGTAATCCCAGCACTTTACGAGGCTGAGGTGGGCGGATCACTTGAGGTCAGGAGTTCAGGACCAGTCTGGCCAACAAGGTGAAACCCCGTCTCTACTAAAAATACAAAAATTAGCCAGGCATGGTGGCACACACCTGTAGTCCCAGCTACTTGGGCAGCTGCGGCAGGAGTAACTATTGTTTGAACCTGGGAAGCAGAGGTTGCAGTGAGCCGAGATCATACCATTGCACTCCAGCCTGGGCGTCACAGCGAGACTCTTGTCTCAAAAATAAACAAATAAATAAATAAATTCTACAAATTCATTCCATGAATATATATTGAATATGTGCTGGGCGCTATGGTAAATATGAGTTTGAGTAACCAAGAAGAACAAAATCCCTGCCCTTGAATTCATACCACCTTAGTCTTTGCCCATAAGACCACTGGCCAACTACATTAGAGCAAAAGAAAAAAAAATAGAATTTATAGGTTTTAAAGACTATAAATATTTAGTCTCCTGTGTTTTAAACAATATGTGAAATCACACATAGCTTATTAGTTTTTTATAACAGGGAGGATTTTATTTTTTCATTCAATTTACTCCCATTTCAAATTATATACTGCTGGTTTATCTTTCATATAAAATATCTCTGTCCTAAAGTGCTAAATTGAAATTATTCTAAATTAGTTCCATTTTAATTTGGACATATGATCAGTTCTTAATCACAGAAAGCATTTGAGAAAGATCATAACCATAAATAGCTTTATGAGGCAATAAATTATTTTTCCTTTTTAAAAATTATCTGTCAAGTTTCACTACTGTGTGGTGGCTCATGCCTATAATCCCAGCACTTTGGGAAGCTGAGGTCGGCAATTCACTTGAGGCCAGGAGTTCAAGACCAGCCTGGCCAACATGGTGAAACCCCATCTCTACTAAAAACACACAAATAATACAAAAATTATCCGGGCATGGTGGCGGTACATGCCTGTAATTCCAGCTACTTGGGAGGTTGAGGCATAAGAACTAATTGAAACTGGGAGGAGGAGGTTTCAGTGAGCTGAGATGGCACCACAGCACTCCAGCCTGGGCAACAGAGTGATACTCTGTCTCAACAAAAAAAAATTATTTGGTAGCTCTTGTTTTCATAGGTTTCCCAGTGCAAGGATGATGGTTTAGATTTGTCGCCCCAATTATGCCTGCAGAACCCTATCTACTCCAACTTTCTTTAAATAGATGGGAAAAAAATACTTAGGAAGAGGTATCATTAACAACACAAAAACAGCAGAATTACATGTTTGATGCCATGTTACTTAATCAATGAATGTGTGGGAATTCTTCTTTTGCCCACAGATATTATAAAGAAGAAAGCCCTTTTCTTCTTGAAGAAGACTATCACTGTCTTACCCTTGCACAGGAAAACCTTAGTGGTCAATACAACCTCCTCTCACATTTCTCCACCTAACAAACCTCACAAAGGAGCTATCAAACTCGGTCACTATATCCTAAAATAACAGTATATTTCTATATGAAAAAAAATTTTTTTAAACTTTATGCATTGTCAAAGATGATTTGATAATATCTTCCATAATTTTATTCTAAGGCTTTAGAAATGAAAATGTCTAGATTTTCTTATTAAAACAAGTTGGTACATTTTTAGTAGTTTCTCTAAAAGGTGCCTGACAAGGTCTACAAAAGTTATTATTTTCATTAATGCTCATCTTCTCAGACATCTGTAAAATAAGGCTAATATTGCCTAACACTTAAACCTCTACAATCTCTGATGTGAAGGCAGCAGATTGGCTTTCTTGGCGTACTTATCCTGCTGCCCTTTATTATCTCTGTAGCTCTGAGGGCTCCATCTTCCAGACGCTGTGAGCTTGCGGATTTGTTATGCTGAATCCGAAGGCTTGACGATGCTTCTCAGTGTTCCAACATAAACACAAGAAGCACAATCCAATGTGACACCATACTGCAATGTATAATTACATGTGAGTCTCAAGAATCTGCCTTGAATTTCTTGCTCTTTAAAATAATTGTCAATATTGGCTATCTTATTCTTTTCCCTACATTTTCAGAACTCCCTAGGTGGCTACCACTAAAGCATACTAAGAGGAATATAATTACCATAAACATTTGCTAGAATTTTAAGCAAGAAGCAAACACAATAAATATATCAAAGGTGAAAATATATTGGCTAAAAAAGTATAATTAACATATAGTTCAAAACATTGAATTGACATGGAGTTCATCAGTTTCTATAAAAAATTGTAAGAAATAAAAGCCAAAGATTACATTGTATTTTATAAATACCGAAATATTAGATATGTGACAATTATATTTGACACTATGGTTCTACTCCATTAAAATATGAATGTGTACCTGATAAGATAGAGAAATTTACCCTCCTACCTGGAAAAACAAACAGCAATATATCTGAAATGATTGTTTTCAAATTACAGGGCACAAGGTAACAAAGAACGGCGATCTCAGGGAAATGGGATACAAATGACATGATCCATATTGCACCAGTTTCCCACCTTGAGAGTTTCTAGGTTACAACACAGAGGGATGCAGAGGAGCTTGGTAGATTCCCTGAATTGTGGAGAAAGAGTCAGGATTTGAGAGAAACCAAGGAGGCTAGCGTTTGGAAAATAGAGTATCAAAAAAAGAAGAGTTATACATAGAGAACCCTAAAAATTTGCAGTGTCGGTCAAGTCTTTAGCATATCAGCTCACGCGTGATGCCCAGAAGAAATTATCCAAGGGCAAAAAACGATCAGAGTTACAATGCCCAGTATGTGTATAATGCATACTCCTACCAGACAGACTGGAAAATCTCATGATTCACTGGACATTCACTGAGTAGAGAACACCAAAGGGTTGTGCCTCAGTATTGGGTAGTAATTGGTCCAAGACTGAAAACCTCTAGCAAAGAAAGATCCTACAACAGTTGCCAAAAGAGTCTGTTGTTAACATATTATCTTTTTTGAATGCTCCATAAAACTATTTTGTGGGAGCCACTCTGAATAATCTGTATTTGCCTCAAGATTAAATTTCCTTGCACTTTTAATAGGAAACTTTTATTTTCTTACTAAGAAACAAGTGGATCTATAAACTAAATACCTTTTCATTATTTTCCAAAATACAGAAGAGAAAAGGTGTTAAAAGACCGTTTCAGAGACAGACCGGACTTTCTAAAACGATTTTTTTTGTTTGTTTGTTTTTGAGACAGAGTCTTGCTCTGTCGCCTGCGCTGGAGTGCAGTAGCACAATCTTGGCTTCTGCACAACCTCTAACTCCTGGGTTCAAGTGATTCTCTTGCCTCAGCCTCCAGAGTAGCTGGGATTACAGGCACCTGCCACCACACCCAGCTAATTTTTGTATTTTTAGCAGAGACGGAGTTTCTCCACCTTGGCCAGACAGGTCTCAAACTCCTGACCTCAAGTGATCCACCCACCTCAGCCTCCTAAAGTGCTGTATTACAGGCATAAGCCACTGTGCCCAGCCTCTTTATGTGGAATACTTTTAATGAGGAAACGTAACTCCAAAGAACTGCACATTTAGACTTGGGAGTTTCCAAAACAGAATTAAAACTGCTTAATCTTTACATATACTTAACAAATCAAAGTGAGGTTATAATTTAAATTATGAGGAGGTTATGATTGTGTTATGTAATGTAACTTTTTAAAGAAGCTGCCTGATACCAAATTAGAAAACACTAATAGTGATATGAAGATATATTTAATTTCAAAGTTAACATTATATTATTTGATGCATATACTATTAAATGTGTAATTTCCCGGTTTATTAATGTATTTAAATATAGTGGACAAAAAATAATGTATTTAGGAAAATACAATGATCACTTTTCTACATTTCTGTAGTCTATGCTTATTTGAAAGGTAGTTTTTGTTAATAGTCTTCCTTTACTACAAATCCATTACATTCATTTCATGCCTTTATATTATAATTGATGCTCATTTTGGCCCACATTCCTTTTTTTTCCCACATTACCTTAGTTACCACCGAAAATCTTCAGGAAATGAAATCCCAAGGGGATAGACTAGAGAAAAACAGTATACCCTGGATATTGACTTGAAAACTTTCATGTAGAACCTAAGCTAGATCTAATTTGTGCAAGTGGCACTCTGCTATAAGAGTAGACCAAAATATATTGATTTTTTTACAGAAGGTTTTTTCAGCTAGTTTATTAAAAAACGCCAACATGAAAATATTAGTTACAAAATTGTAGTGCCCATAATGTTTTACAGAGCATGGCATTCAGGGGAATTAAAATCCATAAAAATGTTTCCAAATTTATACTGGATACTCTCAGATGCCCTGTTAACTTGAAATATATCATCAAAGTAATCTGTGTTCAAATGTATCTGCAGTAACTTTATTACATATCCTACGACCTTATTGAATATTCAAACTGTTTTTTTTGTGTTTATTATTTAAAAGAAGCATTGCCTTTTCAATTTTAGTTTGTAGAACATACTAGTGCAATACGTATTTTTATTTGAAACATGTATTCATGATATCACCCCAGGAAGTGGACCCTGGCAGCTGAGGAATTGATTTTTCAAGGATTACTAAACCAAAATCAACATTTAAAAGTCCGTGGGTCATATCACTAAACTAAACACTATATATTTAAATGTATGCTTTGCAAGTTTCAGTAAGAAAGGAATGTGTCTCTTACACCTTTGTGGTGGCCATCAAATTGCTTTCTTGACTCCCAAAATTATTTATATAGAACTTGCATACATAAAACAAGTAAGTATTTATCTTCTCTAATATGTGCATAAACAGAAAAGACTGTGGGACCACAGCAGGGTCCCAATTACAAGTCAGCCACAACTTTTCTGTGTGATTATTGGCTACAGTGAATCTGGAAAAAAATATTGCTGTTGGATTTTAATGTCTTTGTATGCTTTTAGACATCCCTGAGACTAGAAAGGCACTATAGAATTTTGCAAATAAGCAACCTTTCTTCCCAGTCACACAGCATGTTCTCAGCAAAGAAAAACATGTGGGAAACAAGCAAATGAACCTTTCAAAATTAATTTGTGTCAGGAATGAAGCTGTCTCCAACTCTAATTTCAGTTTGTAAAGGGTTTCAACACTTGATATTTCTCTTCGTCAATATATCTACATGAGTTTCTCATATAGTTTTTCATGACAGTAGAGAAATCTTGAGAAAACCATGCTGTAAGTCACATCTTTTAATGTACACAGTGTCTGGCTACATTTTTACCCAGGAAGCACTCACTCATGCCCAGGCATTCAAATGTTAATGGCCACTATTTCAAATTTAACATGGAGGCTCACATAGCTTAAAATGAGTAATCTCCATCTTTTGCTTCTATGAATCAGTATAATTTAGAGATTTTATTTAATACAACTAATAAAAATCAACAATGCGAACTGTACTCAACATTGGTCAGTATATCAACAGCTGGATATTTAGACACAGATGACCTGGCTTTTCTTTTGGTCTCATTCAACTATTTAAGCTCTATTAATGATGTACATTTTAGTTCTATTTGGGGAGAACATATTAAGTTAATATATTAAACAAAGTAGTAAGTGAGGGGTTAGTTATGAGACCTTACGTTAAACAAATATGAAGTCTAAGCATTTTGGTGGTTTGATGTTTAGGTGTGCACTGCCAAGAGTAATGTGGTTCATGCCACTGTTATAAAAGCTTTGGTCCAAAAAGAAATTCTTGGTTTCAAATTTTGTCATTTTGGGGGCTAAAGCCAAATAAACCTGGTACAATATGCAATTAGTTTCATCATTAGCTCTAGCACATGTAAGAAAAACAAACAGTAACTATATGTCCAATCATTACATTTTCAAAAAACTTCTGGCCCCACAGTATCCTAGTTCCTGCATTTGCTTCACAAAATGCAAACAAGAATCTAACTCATTGTTTTCTGCTACAATAATACAAGTCGATTATATGTTTCCCTGTGGCTTTTTCTTTATTTTAAAAAATTATATTTGGACAGAGAGCACATACAAACTTATCTATTGTTTAAAATTGGGGTTCCTATATGGAGAATAATTCGGTTACTAACTTTGAACACACACACAAAAGAAATATATATGGACAACACCAATCATTAAAGTTTTAAAATAATGTTAAAATTAAAATGGTTTTCGTTGGTTTAATGTCTGTTTTGTCAGAAACTTGGATTGCAACCCAGCCTTCTGTTTTCCAATTGCTTGGTAGATTTTTCTCCGTCCTTTTATGAGATCAATCAACAAGGAATTCTAACTATCCTAAATATGTATGCACCTAACACAGGAGCACCCAGATTTATTAAGCAAGTTCTTAGAGATCTTCAAAGAGACTTAGACTCCCACAATAATAGTGGGAGACTTTACTACGCCACTGACAATATTAGATCATCCAGACAGAGAATTAACAAAGATATGCAGCACCTGAACCCAGCACTAGACCAAATAGACCTGATACAGTCAGAACTCTCCACCCAGAAACAACAGAATTTACATTCTTCTCATCGCTACATGACACATAATCTAAAAATCAATCACAAAAATGAAAGTAAAACACTACTCAGCAAATGCAAAAGAACTGAAATCATAACCACATTCTTTCAGACCACAGCACAATCAAATTAGAAATTAAGACTAAGAAATTCACTCAAAACCATACAATTACATGGAAACTGAATAACCTGCTCCTGAATCACTTTTTGGTAAATGACGAAATTAAGGCAGAAGTTTTAAAGAAGTTCTTTGAAACTAATGAGAACAAAGACACAACATACCAGAATCTCTAGGACACAACTAAGGCAGTGTTAAGAGGGAAATTTATAGCACTAAAAGTCCACATCAAAAAGTTAGAAACATCTCAAGTTGACAATCTAATATCACAACTAACTAGAGAAATCAAGAGCAAAGAAATCCCAAAGCTATCACAAGACAATAACCAAAATCAGAGCTGAAGTGAAGGAGATTGAGACATGAAAAACCATTTGAAAGATCAACAAATCCAGGAGCTGTTTTGGGGAAAACATTAATCAAGTAGAAAGACTGTTAATTAGATTGATAAAGAAGAAACAGAAGATTCAAATAAACACTATCAAAAACAACAAGGAGGTTAATTACCAATGACCCCACAGAAGTACAAACAACAATCAGAGAATATTATGCATGTACACTAGAAAATCTAGAAGAATTTCCTGGATACATACACCCTCCTAAAGACTGAACCAGGAAGATATTAAAACCCTGAAGAGACCAATAGTGAGCTCTAAAATTGAGGCAGTAACAAATAACCTACCTATCAACAAAAGCCCAGCACCAGACAGATTCACAGCTGAATTCTACCAGAGGTATAAAGAAGAGCTGGTACCATTTCTACTGAAACTATTCCAAAAACTTCAGGCCAATATCCTTGACTGACAGTAATGCAAAAATTCTCAATAAAATACTGGCAAACCAAATCCAGCATCACATCAAAAAGCTTATCCACCATGATTAAATAGGCTTTATCCCTGGGTGCAAGGTTGGTTCAACATACACAAATCAGTGAATGTGATTCGTTATATTAACAGAACTAAAGACAAAAAGCATATGATTATCTCAATAGATGCAGAAAAAGACTTTCTCTAAAATTCAACACCCTCTCATATTGTTCATTTTCAATAAACTAGGTATTGAAGGAAATTGCCTCAAAATAAAAAGATCCATGTAAGACAAACGCACAGCTAACATTATACTGAATGGGCAAATGTTGGAAGCACTCCCCTTGAAACCAGCACAAGACAAGTATGCCCTCTCTCACCACTCCTATTCAACATAGTATTCTAAGTTCTGGGCAGGACAACCAGGCAAGAGAAAGAAACAAAGGGCAACAATAGGAAAAGAGGATGTCAAACTATCCCTATTTGCAGACGACGTGATCCTCTATCTAGAAAACCCCATGGTTTCGTCCCAAAAGCTTCTTAAGCTGATAAACGATTTCAGCAAAGTCTCAGGATACAAAATCACATGCAAAAATCCCTGGCATTTCTATACACCAATGACAGTCAAACTGAGAGCAAAATTAGGAATGAACTCCCATTAATAACTGCCACAAAAAGAATAAAATACCTAGGGATACAGATAACCAGGGAGGTGAAAGATCTCTAAGGAGAGCTACAAAACACTACTCAAAGAAATCGGATATTGACACAAACAAATGGAAAACCATTCCATGCTCATGGATAGCAAGATTCAATATCATTTAAATGACCATATTGCCCAAAGCAATTTATAGAATCAATGCTATGCTTATTAAACATTCTTCACAGAACTAGACAAACATTGTCATTCTTCACAGAACTAGAAAAAACTACTTTAAAATGCACATGGAACCAAAAAAAGAGCCCGAACAGCCAAGACAATCCTAAGTAAAAAGAACAAAGCTGGAGACATAACATTATCCAACTTTAAACTACACTACAGGTCTACAGTAACCAAAGCAGCATGGTACTGGCACAAAAACAGTCACATAGACCAGTGGAACAGAACAGAGAACTCAGAAATAATACTGCACAACTACAACTATCTTATCTTCAACAAACGACAAAAACAAGCAATGGGGAAAGGATTCCCTATTCAATAAATGGTGCTGGGATAACTGCCTAGCCATATGCAGAAGATTCAAACTGGACCCCTCCCTTACTGCACATACAAAAATTAACTCAGGATAGATTAAAGACTTAAATGTAAAACCTAAAACTATAAAAACCCTGTAAGACAACCTAGGCAATACCATTCAGGGCACAGACAAAAACAAAGATTTCATGATTTGTTGCAAAAACAATTGCAACAAAACCAAAAATTAACAAATGGGATCTAATTAAACTGAAGAGCTTCTGCAAAGCAAAAGGAACTATCAACAGAGTAAACAAACAACCTACAGAATGGGAGAAAAGTTTTGCAAACTATGCATCCAACAAAGGTATAATATCAAGCATCTATAGGAACTTAAACACATTTACAAGAAAAAGACAAGCAATCCCATAAAAAAGTGGGTAAAGAACATGAACCCGTCAAAAGAAGACATATATGCAGGCCACAATCATATGAAAAACGAAGTTCAACATTACTGACTGTTAGAGAAATGCAAATCAAAACCACAATGGGGTACCATCTCCCACCGGTCAGACTGGCTATTATTAAAAAGTCAAAAAATAACATGCTGGTGAGCTTGTGGAGATAAAGGAATGCTTATACACTGTTGGGAATGTAAATTAGTTCAATCATTGTGGAAGACAGTGTGGAATTCCTCAAAGACATAAAGACAGGAATACTATTCCACCCAGCAATCCCATTACTAGGTATACACACAAGGGAATATAAATCATTCTGTTATAAAGTTAAATGCATGCATATGTACATTGAAACACTATTCACAATATCAAAGACATGGAATCAACCTAAATGCCCATCAATGATAGACTGGATAAAGAAAATTAGGTAAGTATACACCATGGAATACTATGCAGACACCAAAAAGAATGAGATCATGTCCTTTGCAGGGACATGGATGGAGCTGGAGGCCATTATCCTTAGCAAACTAACACAGGAACAGAAAACCAAATACTGCATAGTCTCACTTATAAGTGGGAGCTAAATGATGAGAACACATGGACACATGAGAGAGGAACAACACATACTGGGGCCTATTGGAGGGTGGAGGGTGGGAGGAGGAAGAGGATCATTTTACTATTGGGTACTAGGTTTAATACCTAGGTGATAAAATTATCCATACAACAAACCCCTCATAACACAAGTTTACCTATGTAACAAAACTGCACATGTACCCCCGAACTTAAAAGTTTAAAAAAATTAAGATGGCTTTTCTCAATACATTATTCAATAATCTCTGTAACAACTTTCTGAAAATCTATTTAGCAGGACACATTGCATACACTATTGGATGCCCAGCCAAAATATATCTCCCATTTCTTTTGTACTAATACTGTGCTGATTTTGTTCAGGTATATACGAGAATGTGCTCAGGGAGAAGTGAGTACCACTGTAACCTGAGGGCAAGAATTATACTTGGCATAATTCACTCATGGTTAATTCATGACCTGATGTTAGTTATTGGTTTAGTGTGGGCATGTCCTGAAAAATGAGGCATGAAAGGAAGTTTGCTCAGAAAAAATGTGTCTTGGTGTGTGTTTTCCTTCTTAAATAAAATGAAATAAAATTAACAAGATGCTCTACAAGTATTGAACTTGCTCTACAAGTATTGAATCTGCTGTAAGGGGAGAGTGACTGGAGTTATTGCAATTATTTTATGATGACAAAATCCAAAGGAATTAGAGAAGCCCTATTAGAAGCGCTGCATGTTTGAACTGCTGAAGTAATCAATCCTGGAAACACCTGCCATATTCCAGACAAATTTAATTGAATATTCTGTTTTTTTAAGAGCAGAAGACACCTAATGGACACTCCTACCATAGATATCTTAATTAAAATGTTATACTACAGGCATGTTTATATGTCACTAGGTGTTTACAAATGATTAAACACTTTTTTTGAAAACAAGTTCAAATCACATATTTGTGTGATAACATCATTATGTTATATAGATCTAACATTTGTTATTTTTGCCTACTTGAGCCTATTTGCCTTTTTCTATCACCTCTATTTTTTTTTTCAAGCCACTCTGTTCTTCATAGACCATGAGGATCCTGTGTAGTTGACCCTGCCCTCCCATTCGTAGGCTGAGTACATAATCTAGGACCACATACATAGATTCGTTCACTAATGTACAGATAAACCAAGCCACAACATCAGGCTCAATTTGGGTATTTTCACTTGTGGGGTTCTTTGCATGGCAGTATTTTACCTAGAGCAAGTTGGTAGCCATCTTGCCACCATGAAGGGTCACAGTTTATAGAAGAATTTGCACTAAGAAAAGCATAGCTGCAGGAAGGAAAGAAGATTCCTGATGACATTATTTGCCCTCTTGGATCTAGCACTGTCTAAAGAAGCAATAGTCCCAAACTTTTCAGTTACGTTAAAAAAAAATCCACTCCGCGTTGAATTTCTGCCATATACAATTAAAAAAAAGTCCCACCTAACACTCCTGTCTAAAAGTCCTGCTCAGGACCTATTTCAAGAAGCCTCCTTTCCTTATAATTAACTATATAAATCATACGGAATATACAGAACTGTTACAGTGGCATCATCAAACTTAGATTATTACACTGGTACCTAATTAATTAAAATAATTCCATAGGTCTTACATTGAAATTATTGATAATCCTAGATTAGATTCATTTTTCAGCATATATTATTTATTAATTTCTTTTACTTATGGAGTTTTTAACTAGATAGACTGATGCTTATCAATAATACACATTGTTTGAAAATGATTTATTATTCTCTGTATTCACTGAATGTTAATCCTATCTTTATTCATTTAAGTTTTTTTCCTGGATTGTTCTATTTTTCTTTTTAGGCTTTTTCACAGTTCTTCATATCTGAAGATAACATCTCTTCCACGTTTTTAACGTTTTTAATCTGTTTATCTATTGACTTTAGCACTGTGTAATGGGATGATTAATTTAGTCCATCGATTTTTTTGTTTGAGACTGTCTCACTCTGTCCCCCAAGCTGGAGTGCAGTGGCGCGATCTCTGCTCGCTGCAAGCTCTGCCTCCCAGGTTCACGTCATTCTCCTGCCTCAGCCTCCTGAATAGCTGGGACTATAGGGCCCGCCACCATGCCTGGCTACTTTTTTTGTATTTTTTTAGTAGAGACGTGGTTTCACCATATTAGCCAGGATGGTCTCGATCTCCTGACCTCGTGATCCGCCCCGCCTTGGCCTCCCAAAGTGCTGGGATTACAGGCGTGAGCCACCATGCCCGGCCTCAATTTAGTCCATCTTTTTAATGCACTAGTTTAAGCTGCTATGTAAGTCATTGAGTGTTGCATGCTAGTTATCATATTTTTATATTTTAAAAGTTTATTTTAATTACTTTAAAAATGACAGCTAGGACAACTATCAGAATATATGTACAGTTGCCTCACTGGATTCATATATTGTCAACACTTAACTCCTTAGGTGTCTTTCAATTTTTGCTAGCTGTTCTATGCATTTTAAGAATTATATTTTTGTATATTTTATCCATCAATTTTAAGTGTCCTATACACCTTGAAGAACAGAGTTATCTTAACCACCACTTTGCTACACCTGTTTCTTTCCAATATAACTATTATTCATAGAGTTACCATGTAACCTTCAACATTCCTGATTCACTGAGGTTTTTCATGGGGTGCATATTTTATTGGTAACAAAGAATAAAAACAGCATTTTTTTAAACTCACCTTGTGATTCTATTTTTTACTTCACCTACTTACAATTTAGTTACCTTACTGCTTTCATGTACCTTTTTGAGCTATTGTAAATTTTTAATGAAGAATATAATACAAATAAATCTATAAAACAAAACAAAATACCTTTTTTTTGGCAATTTACAGCATATTTTTATATACCTTATGTTATTTTTGCTCTTTCCAAAACCTAGGTAGTATGAGTACTCTTTTGTGGCCAAAAAAATGATCCCCAAAGTGGCGATATCCCTGAACTAAATCCTGGTCTAGTGCTCTTCTATTTACACCAGACAAACTGGAATATTCTGAATGTTTCAGAAATGTCAAACTAAAAGAATTAAACTCTACACTGAAAACCCTTTAAAGTAATTCTGTCAGGGAATTCTCTAAATGAAGGTAAGTATGTTGAAACTGATGAAAAGTATGCTTTCCCACACATTTAATTCTGACTTCTGAAGTATTTTTATTGTAATTATTATAAAATTGGTTTATGGCAAGTAATTTCTTATTTATCACACAGATTAACAGCATACCACTTGGTGAACATTCTACACAGAAGCATTTTGGATAGAATTAATTCATTTACATTTAGTAGTCCAGAAGATTTGTTTTACCTATTTAAATGTGAGACATGGCCAAAATTACAGCAGACAACTACAGAGAAGAATATATGACAGCCTTAATATGGGGAGCTTATTTTCATTTTCAAACAAAGTAACAGATAATGTTCTCACACTATTTAAAATGGATATTACTTACAGCTGTATCTGCAAAGGTCTCTTCATAAAATGCTAACATCAGAGCAAACTGTACAACTGTATATATCTTTAATAGCTGAGATGAAGATGATGAGAAGGGAATTTCTTTGCCAGTGACCTAGGTAGACAAGAACCATTTCCTTTATATTGCTCCAGACTTATTTTTCTTACTGAAATTCACACTAAGAGATATTTGAAAAAAGTATCTATTTTTTTTTAAAAAAAAGACAATTTTTAAAAATAGAAAAACAGAAACATGTCTAAGTTAGGAGACTTTTTTTCTCATTTTGAAAGCATTACAATTATGATGTAGTCTGCCTTAAATAGCAGCATAAGAACTAATTCAGCAATATGGGCAAATAATAAAGAGAGCCAAAATGCATGGGATGGATCTTCCCTATTTGATAATATGTCCACGATCATATCTGCTGGCAAAAGCAAAGTAAAAGAAAAAACAGAAGGTGCCAGATGCGGTGGCTCACGCCTGTAATCCCAGCATTTTCGGAGGCCGAGGCGGGCGGATCATTTGAGGTCAAGAGTTCGTGACCAGCCTGGCCAACATGGTGAAACCCCATCTCTACCAGTAATACAAAAGTTAGCTGGGCATGGTGGCACACACCTGTAATCCCAGCTACTCAGGAGGCTGAGGCAGAAGAACCGCTTGAACCCGGTAGGCAGAGGTTGCAGTGAGCCAGGACTGCATGACCGCACTCCAACCTGGGCGACAGTCCCAAAAAAAAGAAAAAGAAGGTGATCTTGGCAGTGTAGGTAATCACGCTTCAAAGAAAAATACTGTTTTATTGGAAACAACTTTTCTAGTTATTTATTGGAAACTTTGGAAAAGTTGTTTCCAATAGACTACATTTCTACTCTAGCATTTGAGTTTCCCCAAAATGCTACACATCTATTTTTTTAATGCAGACTCCAGCACTCATATAACTTTAAAATACTGTATTCACTTTGAGTTATCTATTGACAAAATGAAAAATAATAAATCGATCATAGCAAACAGCTTTTTGGAGTTGAAATATAAAAATTATTTCATTTATATCAAGTTGGTGGATTGTTGCACAATGAATTGTGAACATAAACAAAAGTGTCTGGGAAACTTATTCCTAGCGGCTTTGGTAATTGAATGAGAAAATGTCATTATTTAGGATTTTTTTCAAAATAACAGTATTTAAATAAAACATCTTATTTTATTTCCTTGAAACATCACAGGCTAACTTTTGTACACATAGTATCACCCTTGAAATTAAGAGTAGTTTACTCTTCCTATTGTTTCTGCATTATTATACATTTATTTAATAAGAAATCACAACTTATATTCTAAATGATTAAAAAGAAACTTCTCTTTCTTCCCCAGAAGAGTAATTTTGGGTTAAAACTGAATTTTTCATTTGGGTTCTGCTGTTTTAAAGATCTTTTTTATTTTTGGTTTTCAATGTGGTTTCTGCATTTAATTCTTCTACTCCACTATAAAATGAATATATAGTTATGGTTTGACCCAAAATCCACACTGTCTTAATGTGACTTTAGATACATCTGTTCTGGGTGCCTCAGTTTTTCATGAGTGGAGTTAAGTTTAGACTGGCTTATTCCTAAGGTTCCCTCCATCTCTAGTGTTCTAGGACTCTGTGTCTGAGCCGCATGTACACAAAGGCAGGCGTTAAAGTCAATATGAAAACCAGCCTCTGTAGCACTGCTCCACAATCTGTGCTCCTAGGTAAAAGGCAGTGTTCACCTGGGAGAAGGCACTCCTGTAACTGGCACATAGTTAGTGGATACTCATTAAGTTATGCACCACAGGACTGCATCTGACTGGGGGAACATCTTTTTACAGATTTGCATGAAAACAGCATATGTACAGGCTGGCTGTAGACCTGACAATATGAGACAATCTTCACCATCTCCAATTCTGTGAGCTCTATTTACCTCTGGAATTTCTTCACTTAGACCAAGTCTTGGTTTACCTGGACCCCATCCTGGTCCTTTAAATATGACAGAAAACTTATTGAAGAATCCAGGTGTGGCCCAGAATGTAGTCCATATGGAAAATAAGTGATGGAACTAGAAAGAATAAAAAAAGAGCTTATTTCACATAAGATAAATAGGAAAGATTAAATACCAAAAATTATGTATATTATTTTATTGTTTGAGGTAATTTACATATTTGAAACGTTATGCCTGATTAGAGCAACCAGAATTAATGTGTAATTGCATTCCATGCTGTAATCTATTCTATGCACTGTGTACCATTAAGTGCGTTGTTGTCAATATTTCTAAAGTTCAATAAAATTATAATTTTGAAATGTAAAAACAGGGCAATTGTTTAGACAATCAGCAAAGTAGAAAAAAATGAGTTAAGAGGCTTTGCTTCCAATGGAATTAACTAGCACCCTGTGCACTCAATATCCCTCCCTAATGACACCTTTTCTGTCTTTTTTTTTTTTCCCCCAAGACAAGAGTCTCGCTCTGTTGCCCAGGCTGGAGTGCAATGGAGCGACTTTGGCTCACTGCAACCTCTGCCTCCTGGGTTCAAGTGATTCTCTTGCCTCAGCCTCCTGAGTAGCTGGGATTACAGGCGCCTGCCACCATGCCAGGCTAATTTTTGTAGTTTTCGTGGGAACGGCGTTTCACCATGTTGGCCAGGCTGGTTTTGAACTCCTGACCTCATGATCCACCCGCCTCAGCCTCCCAAAGTGTTGGGATTACAGGCCTGAGCCACCATGCCCTGCCAATGACACCTTTTCTAAGTGTTGCTCAGTGGATACAAAAGTTGAACATGATAACATATAAAGATTACATATCTGTGTAAAAACTTAAAATATAAATCTCTTTTTACTATATTGTGTTACAAACAACATATGTTCATAAAATTACTCTAAGTAGTTTGTGATACTAGACTTCTGAGTATTAAATAGTCTATATTCTGTAATTAGAGATAGAACAGTTTGCTAACTGAGGCAAAAGTTCCCCTTGAGTCTCACAGCAGGAATCCACATTCTTTAAATATCATGCATTTGACATGTATAGAAGTTAAAAGTGTGCCCCCATGTGATAAATGTTCAATAAATGTTCGCTGTTTATGACATACATAGGATCATAATGCACCAGGAAACTAAAAAGACTCCTAGGGATTGAGCATCAGCTATAGACTCTAGGGATGAGTTCTATGATAATTACAGAAATAAATTAACGGAGAAAAGTTTTGGCTTTATCAGAATTTGTGATTTTGCTAGTTTTCAATGAGTTGAACCATTAAGATTATAAAAAATAACTTAAAATTGCTTAAAATATCACAATAAGGCATCTGAAACAATTCAGAAATAATTTAGAACATAACCATTTATGCCTAGTGTTCCATTACTGGAACCCTAAGAATGTAGGAGTTATTTATATCCTACCGCTCAAGTTCATCGCCAAGCTCTAATTGGAAAAATTCAAAAAATTGCAACCTCAGGCATAAATGGGTTAATGGAATAGATCTGAGGAATAGGTAGATGTTAGGTGGAAGCTTCGCCTGGGGCTTTGCAATAACATAGAAAACTAATGTGCGTAGAAGTTATAATGTACGTTAATATACTTAATTTGTTTTGTAATTTTAGAAACTGAGTACAGTTTTGTTTCTATCATTCTGGACACAAGCCATGAGAAATACATGGTAATGTTTTAAAATACAATATCGTTTTTCACTTATTTATTTCCCAATGCTCTGAAAATGTGTGATGCCAAAGGAGGGCAAGGTGAATGATTTATGCCTAATAATAGGGAAAACAAACAAAACTCTGTGTCTGTTGGAAGCCATCCTAAGTTGCTTTGATGCCTCTGCAGAATAGGTGAGAAATTTACCTGTATATAAAAGAATGGAGGTAAAAACAAGTGAATGTTTTTGTTAAGTTCAAGTATTCCTAATTATCACAACTTGCCGGCTTGACATTTCTGACAATATAAGTGAACGTGTGAAAGACTAAACCTTAGACCCACTTGTGACAATTACTATGCTGAAGGAAATGTGAGGGGAAAGACCTGGAGAATTGAACCTAACACAGTTTCAGCAGCTGTTCATAAATACCTGTGATTTTCTGACCATCGTTCCTCTTAAAATACTAATCATCCCACTATGTGTGCAGCTCTTATTGTATTTAATATTCACTTTCTCATTCTGTCTCCATTATAAACACCCTTTTCCTCAGCAAGACTGTACACTCCCAAAGCCTTGCTTCTGAAAGAAATCACCCATCAACTGGCAGCACTGGCATCATATAGGGGCTTGTTTAGAAACACAGGAGGATCTTGGACCAGACCACAGAACTACTGAACACAATCTGCATTTTAGTAGGATCCTCTGATTCACATGCACATTAAGTTTGCAAAGCTCTGCCCATAGAGGATAGAGATGAAGGTAGTCTATCTCTTTTTTAATGACTGCAATAAGGAGACAACTCCTATATGAAGAAAAAGGAGCTTTCAATGTACTATTTCTCAATTGGTTTTATTTACACAAAGCTTATTATTAAGGATCCAAAATAGTTGCTTATATTCTCCTGAGGTGTATCACATTCTTAGTAAGTTTCATCAAGATAGAGACCCAGAGAGAAATGCAACATAGTTGAGAAGGAGAGAGATAACCACCTTTCTTCTTTTGGTGTACGAGGAGATAAAAATGCCTTTCACTGAACAACTGAAGGCAATTTGTTATGGCCTTTTATGTAAAGAGGCAGCACACTGTATAGGTTAAACTGAGTTGAGCAAATCTTGGGCTTAGCTTTCAATCCACCTTGGTTAAGTTTACAGCTAACAAGTTTTCTAACTTTGGGTCAATTATTTAAATTCTGGGAATCTTGGTTTCCTCCATCAGAAAATGGGAATGAAAAGAGCCACTACTTTATAAGGTTTTAGTAATAGCTACATTAAATATTTTTCTGCTGTGCTGTTAGCAGTGCACATAGTAGAAGCTCAATAGATGTCAACAATTTTGTTATTTCAACTTTCAGTGAAACTCAAAGTAGTCTGGAAAAGCTGACCCAACATAAGCCAGTAATTTCCTCACTTACCGAATGTTGTAACCAGTCCCCTGTACAGAGCTGTCATTGACCGATCCCTTCAGCTTTTCAAGTATTCTTATCTTTTTCTCATTTATGAGTGCCTAACCCCAGGAGTATTTGTGGTGGTTTGACTCTGACGGATCAGAGCTTCACAGACATTCCTGATTTCTCTAGTGCCAACCATCGAGACCAATGAAAAACCAGTACCACATGTCTAACAGAAAACTGGTCCAGTCCGACAAGTCTTAGCAAGTGAGGTAATGCACAGACTTAACCAATCTGTAATAGTTCCTGACACTTGGGTCCAAGAACAGTAACACAAAGGCCTCACGTTGAATTTCTAACCAGAGTCATGCACCCTGGAAGCAAATATTTTTCTTACTGTGGGATCAGCCTTAATTATACATGTTACTATTGCTCCTACTGAATACATGAATATATTTCAGGTCCATTCTGAGAAAGGATATGTTTAGAAGCCACTTTATTTTTCATTCTAGGCCAGAGACATATTTGAAAATTAGTTGTTTTAAAACGTATTTTGCCTGATTTGATTCAAACTTTTGCTTGTGTAACAGAGTTATTTGTAAATTTTTTAATAGTTAAAAATTTTTTTCAGGTTAGTGTAATATACTTTCACTTTTCAACAGCTGGTTTTTCCCTTAACTATAAGATTTATGAAATGATATAAATGAAGAAAGAATAAAAAACAAGTATGTTACCTGCACTTTGATTGGTTCAAAGGTATTAATGGGATGTGTTAAGCCATATACAACTTTTTCATTTTCTGCTTCAAATGTCCCTGGAAGATAAATATTAAGGACATGAGATTTGGCTTCCTGTAAAGTGAAGGAGCTGATTTAATTTTTTATTTTAATACATTTTACTTACCAAAAATTCTATCCCAAATAATAAGAACACCAGCATAATTTTTGTCTATGCAATAACGATTTCTGCCTATGAGACAAAATATTAGAAAATTTTTTTTTCAGAAAAATAGTTATGCTTTTTGAGATACTTCCATCTTGTTTTTAGAATATATTCATAAAATTCAGATTTAAACAGGGTTATAATTTCCCTGGGAATGTCTTCTCATTTACAACATCAGATTTTATTCTCTAATAATGGAATTTTTATTTTTATTTTTCAATTAATTATACTAAAACGGGGAAGTGTTTTCTTAACGCTATATGTATGCTTTCTTGTCACAGTTTTTCAGTATAAAAATGGAATAAATGTAAATAATTTTTTCAGAATAAAAATTAAGAATTAAATGATACCAAAAATTATAAATGATAAAATAAGGAAACAATGTATGTAAATGTGTCTTTATTTTAAATTTTTTATGGGATGTCTATCCTTTTTAACTGCATCTGTTTCAGGAAGGAAATTTTCTACTTACAGTGAGACCTGACTAGTTTTTTAAGATCATAAAAGCCATAGTAAAAAATAAACTACCCTTAACCTTTTCAAAACTCCTATCATATATATTTTTCCTGCTGCTAAATAATTATAATGGAAATAGCTGGTCATTATTTTTTAATACTTTTTTATAAAACTTTAGTAGACATGATGATATCCACATGACTGTAAATCTAAAGAAAAAGAATAATTAATTAACCAAGGCACTACCCCAAGAAACTCAACTATTCTGTGTTCCCATTCCTTTGCATGGTTTCCATGCATGCAACCACACATTTGAATGCACAGATGCAAGGAAAAATCTCCCATAGTGTAAAAGTAGAGAGAGATTGGCTGAACAGATGCAGACACCATTGCTATATACATGGTTTAAATAATGGTTCTGAATTAGTTGGGAAGCATTTTGCCCCTTAAGGAACATTTGGCAATTTCTGGAGACATTATTAGTAGCCACACCTGGGAGGGGATCATAATGACATCTAATGGGTGGGGGCCAGTGACCTTGCTAAATTTCCGACAGTGCACAGAACATCCTCCAGAACAAAGAAGTATCTGTCCCAAAATGTCAATAGTGCTGACGCTGGGAAACCCTGATATAAGCAGGCGTGGGCATGGGAAAATGAAGTCAGAGGAAGTAGCAACTGTTTCATTTTGTAATGTGGACTTGTTCTTCTCGACTTCCTATATTTTTTATTTTTTAATTTAATTTTTTTTTTTGAGACAGTCTCACTCTGTTGTCCAGGCTGGAGTGCAGTGGTGCCATCTCGGCTCACTGCAAGCTCTGCTTCCCAGGTTCACGCCATTCTCCTGCCTCAGCCTCCCACGTAGCTGGGACCGCAGGTGCCCGCCACCAAACCCGGCTAATTTTTTTGTTTTTTTTTTTTTTAGTAGAGACGGGGTTTCACCATGCTAGCCAGGATGGTGTCTATCTCCTGACCTCGTGATCCGCCTGCCTCGGCCTCCCAAAGTGTTGGGATTACAGGCGTGAGTCAACGCGCCCGGCCCTATTTCCTTGTACATGGAAGGAACTGCAAGTGTATAATCCCCTTGACCTCTCCAGTCCCCAATTAGAGATACTTCTTGACTTATGGAGGGATTATGTCCCGCTAAACCATCTAAACTAAAAAACATTAAAAGTCAAAAATGCTTTTAGGCTGGGTACAGTGACTCAGGCCTGTAATCCCAGCACTTTGGGAGGCCAAGGCAGGAGGATCACGAGGTCAGGAGTTCGAAACCAGCCTGACCAACATGGTGAAACTCCATCTCTACTAAAAATACAAAAATTAGCCAGGCGTGGTGGCTGGCACCTGTAATCCAAGTTACTTGGGAGGCTGCAGCAGAAGAATCACTTGAACCCGGGAGGCGGAGGTTGCAGTGAGCCCAGATCATGCCACTGCACTCCAGCCTGGGCAACAGAATGAGACTCCGTCTCTTTAAAAAAAAAAAAAAAAAAAAAAAAAAAAAAAAAAAAAAAAAAAAGCTTTTAAATACACCTTATCTACTGAACATCATAGCTTCGCCTAGCCTGCCTTAAATGCGCTCAAAGCACTTACATCAGCCTGCAGTCCTAGACAAAAATCATCTAATACAAAGCCTATTTCATAAGAAAGTGTTGAGTATCTCACATGGTTTATGGAATACAGTACCGAAAAGTAAAAAACAGACCAGCTATATGGGTTCTCAAAGTATGGTTTCTACTGAACATGGATCACATTTGCATCATTGTGAAAGTCGAAGAATTAGAAGTCGAACCATCATAAATCAAGGACTTTGTCCTCCCTGGAACTGGAGAATGACTGTTGAGTTTGGAAGAGGAAACCGCCTGTGCCCTCTGATCTGGCCTCTCTCCCTGTGGAAGCCTGTGCTTCTACTCGGCTCCCTGCCATAAAGATAGGGACCTGCCCTTCTTGGGAAGGCAGGGCTTCAGGGATTCAGGGTTGCAGAGGAATACTGGAAACTTATAAAAACAGAACAATAGCATTTATTTATGTACTTATTTTACTGGCTTCCTTCTCTCAGTATTGTGAGATTTATTCATGCCGTTGCATGTAGCAATGGTTTGGGCATTTTCATTGTTATATCCTTCTCCATTACATGTATAATATAGAATTTATTCTACTGCTGAAAAACATTTGAATTATTTCAATTTTTTTCTATCACAAATAATGATGATATGCACATTGCTATGTAGGGCTTGGGGTACACAATATAAACATTTTTGTTGTTACTTAAGTTGGTGTCTTTAAACCTTAGGCACTCGCCACTTGGGATTTTCTCGTCAGCGAAACGCAGCTTATACTGAGATTGTTCAAGGCCTTAGGCAGGAAGGTGAAGTGGTGTTTACTGGGCTCTCCTTAAATCAAACCAGTTTTCAAGACCACTAACTCTCTGACTATAGGTAGGAATGACCTTCAGCACTGGGTCCAGGAGTAGCCTTTGACAGAATCCTTTAAAACATAAAATGTGTATTTCCTCAGCTGGTTAACTCATTTTCTACTACAGTGGAGCTAAGATTTAGGTAGAAAGAAAAATCCAAAAGTCAGATAGATAAATCTCCCTACCCCACCCTACCCCACCCCACCAGTTCATACTTTGGAGATGAGGCTTGTACCAAAGAAGATAAAAAAGAAAAAACTATATTTATTTGTAAAATATGTGCTGACTATATTGGGAAATTCTGATTAAATGAAGTTAAGGAAAATAATAATGCAATTTTTAAATAAATGAAGAAGAAAAGAGAGAAAAAATAGAACTTCCTTACCATGATGAACCCTATGATGGCTAGGAGTATTAAGAATCAGTTCCAAAGGACCAAGGTTATTGATGACCTGTTTAAAACAGAAAGAATATTTATACATACAGTTATCATTAAATGCGTATTAGTATATAAATACTCACATTAGAAACCTCACATAAATTAAGAGATATTGCAAGTTTCAGGGTTGGTATCAGAGAGTGAAAAAAGTTTCTCTGAAATCTGGACTTCATACAAAGACAATAGTAATCTCAAAACTCTATTCTGAGAGGTGGCATGGTGAGTATGGTGTCATGGTTAAGAGCTAGACGACTTTCAGTTCAGCTCCAAGAACCTCCACTTACTACTGTGAGATCCTGGGGAAATGACTAGGTTTTCATATCTCAATTTTCTCATCTTTAAAATGGAAATAGTAACATATCTACATAATAATGTTGTTCTGAGGATTATGAATGTTACTGTATTACACACCACTATCACCAAGGCACACTTCCCTTAGATTTCATGTTGCATTATAGTTTTTGCCTTCCAACTATAGCTTTATTTACAGGAGCAGGGTATAACTAGGAGAGTGAAAACAACTTGGGTTGTTTCCTGGAGTTGTTTCACCCTGTAAATCAGCCATGCAGCAACGACTTACTATTGCATCAGTAATCTACTGCATTAGGGTGATCCTACTTATTCAAATAGAATCCTAAATTATCTCTTACTTTTAGAGGCATCGTCTACCATTACTTCTTAGAGGCACAATTCAAAGTCAAATATGTAAAAGGGCCTTTTTTCACAATTGAAGTTACTTCAATATCTAATGCCTAATTCTCACATTTCTTAGTAAGAATCCCCTAGTTCTGAGTCTATAAATTTTAAAAAATCATAGAAACCAGGTAGGTGTCATGAAAAAAGTACAGCAGCCCAGATGTAAGACATTTGGTATGTTATATGAATAATATTGGACAATTTGAGATCTTCCACCAACCATGGCAGGTACCAAGATATTTTACTTTTCTTTATTCACAATCTAAACTGATTTGTTAGAGCCTACCAACGACAAAATCAATACATTGTCATGATATTTTAAGACATGACTCTCTTTTAGGGTTAGCTTCCGTTTGGAGGACATATGAGGAATAAAGAAATGAGTTAAATGATGCGAAAGGGCAAAATAGTCACTGACAATTATGACATTGATATGAATTTGGTAAGTCAGTGTCACGGGAAGGAATAGAGATGGAACTGCTTAAGATAAAAAAATTTAAGATACATAACTAAGGTGTGCACTTTTAGATATTAATTTGAACAAACCTAACATAAAAGACATTTTATACGCAATAAAAAATTTATTATTTTCCCTGGGAGTTATAATAGCATTGTCATTTTCTTAGAAAATGCATTTGTTTAGCGTTGTATAACTGAAATATACACGACAGCTGATACAGATTATGCTACGAAATATTTTGGCAATGAAAAAACAAAGAAAAAAGGACAACTGACGCAAATGAATCAAAATCTTGAGTTTTGAAACAAAATGATGGAGATATATAAATCTATTGTTATTCTAATTTTATGAACGTTTGAAAAAATGTAAGTTAAAAATTTAAACAGAACAAACTGCTAGTAACGTCCATAAATCCTCACTATAATCCAATTGAAAATAATAAATTGCCTAAGTCTCAGACATATCTCTAATTCAAAATTCTTCAGCAGCGTTTGTTTTTCTGACAATCTCTGGCATTAAAACACCCAATCCACAGTTGCTCAATAAATGTGAATAGGTGGGGTGACCATATCCTCAGCTTGTGGCATCACATACCCTCTTGAAATGGAAGCTGTGGCAATGTTGCCACAAGTCAGTGCGGATCCTCCTCTGGGACAGGAGCCATCATCATCATCTCCCTATCAGGCACATTGTTTACCCACCTGAAAGAGTTCTTCTCTCTCCCTGTTACCCAGCTGCTACGGGACTTCTACTTTCCATTTCAGAACGAACAGAGTATTTGCATGCAAAAGACTGTATACCTTGTTTTATATGTCAATTTAGCCCTCCCCGTCCAGAATTGGTGGGTTCTTGGCCTCCCTGACTTCAAGAATGAAGCCCTGCGGACTCTCGCGGTGAGTGCTAGAGTTCTTACGGGGACCTCGTCCGGAGTTGTTCCTTCAAATGTGTCTGCAGTTTCTTCCTCCAGGTGGGCTCCTGGTCTCGCTGACTTCAGGAGTACAGCTGCACATCTTCGTAGTAAGTGTTACAGTTCATAAAAGTGGCTCGTCCTGAGCTTCCATGGTTCAGTAATCTTGCTAGAGTTTGAGGAGTGAAGCTGCACACCTTTCCCGTGAGCATTACAGCTCATAAACGCGGCAAGGACCCAAAGAACGAGCAGCAGCAGTACATATACTGCAAATAGGAAAAGAACAAACCTCCTACAACCCGGAAGAGCACTTCAACAAGTTGCTGCTGTTTGCCTGGGTCGCCTGCTTTTATTTCCTTATCCGGCCCACCCCCACCCCCCCCCACATCCTGCTGATTGGTCCATTTTACAGAGAGCTGATTGGTCCATTTTACAGAGAGCTGATTGGTCCATCTTACAGGGAGCTCATTGGTCCGTTTTACAAAGAGCTGATTGGTCCATTTTGATAGTGTGCTGAGTGGTGCGCTTACAAACCTTCAGCTAGATACAGAGTGCTGATTAGTGCGTTTGCAATCCTTTAGCTAGACAGAAAAGTTCTCCAAGTCCCCCCACCTGATTAGCTAGCGACTGAGCGCTAATTGGTGCATTTACAAACCTTTAGCTAGACATAGAGTGCTGACTGGTGCGTTTACAATCCTTTAGCTACACAGAAAAGTTCTCCAAGTCCCCACCGGTCCCAGAAGCCCAGCTGGCTTCACCTCTCACTGGCACCCGCCGGGGAACTTTGCGGCACCTATCCTGGGCACTCCCGCAGCCCAGAGGGAGCTCTGCCAGACAACCAAGAGGAAAAGAGGGGAAGCGAGAAAGAGACGGAGACCCGCCATCGTGGCCTACGATCCCGCGAAGAGGGAACGGCGGTCGGCGCATGGGACCCAGACGCTGATCAAGCCCAGCAGGCGCCGGCTGGCCGCGCCCAGTGCGCGGTCCACCCAACCCGCACCCACTCGGAACCCGCGCCGACCCGCGAGCGCCTCGCGCAGCCACGGCTCTCGCACCTCTCTCTCCCTCCACACCTCCCCGCAAGCAGAGGGAGCCGGCTTCGGCCTCGGCCAGCCCCACAGAGGGGCCCCCACAGCGCAGCGGCGGGCTGAAGGGCTCCTAGAGCGCGGCCAGAGCAAACGCCGAGGCCAAGAAGGCGCCGAGAAGGAGCAAGGGCTGCTAGCACGTTGTTACCTCTCACTACCTACCTTCCTTTCCTCCTTCCTTCTTTCTTCATTCCTTCTTTTTCTCCCCACCTCTCCCTCTTTGTCTTTCTCTTTCTTTTTTCTAATCTGGGGTGCTATCCACTATTTTTAAAGTTATTTCCATGAGAGATATATTTTGACCGCCAAACAGCAGAACTTTTGATTAATTCATACAATGGAGCTCATTTATACACCAAACATTATCTGTATTTTTAATTTCAGGAGTTTAAAATACTGTGAATATATAGCTCTTATAAGAGAATACATTCCTATGAAGTAAAGCACACACTGTTAATAACCAGGAATTGGGAAGAAGGTACAGATAAATAACCCTGTATTTTGTTGGACTACATTGCTTTCCACTTGGTGAAAAACTATTTGTTAAGAAAAATGGTGAAGAATAGAGAACAAGAAAGTGGGGATCCTCAGCAGTCAGGACATTGAAATCTGTTGCTTTGGTTGGGCTTTGTACCTATGACAGAGAACCAGATGGGAAAGGAGAAAACCATTTTACCCTTGTTTGTCTCTTTGGTGCCTAACATGTGTTACAAAAACAAACAACAAATGTAGGTGGAGAGGACTACACTGACCAGCTTCTGCTCCCCAGATGCATTTCTGATCCTAGGCCCTGGCGTGTGTGCAGCCAGATGTAAAGCCACACAAATGGTGAGTGCATGCAGATGATTGGAGCCTTGGCTGAGTGCACTGTTTTTTTTAATGTCAAGCTCTTTATTGCAGTGAAAATCTTTTGCTCCTGCAGGCTAAAGCACAGTGATATCAATATTGAAAGTTCGTTTTTTAAAAAATAGTTAAAAGCCAAGTACAACACGGTCAACCACAGATAAATTTCCTGGTAGTGCCTATGAGTACCTTGGAGCTGGAGAAGACCACCTCTGAGTGAGAGATGATTCATCATTCTGACAGCCCAGTCAGAACCTCTCATGTAAAAAACCCTTCCAATTCAAAGTCATGGAGAATTCGTTAATATTTAGTAAGGGTAGAGCATAACGACTTAATTATCGCCTATTTTTGCAAATTCAGGCATTTGGCAATTCGACGACGTCTAGCTTTGAATCACTTCCTGAAAATATGTTACTCTGGGAATAATTGTAGCAATTCTCATTTTTAGAAGTTATTTGTTTGTATTAATTTTTTAGACATAGATGGGTTTATTTAAATTATCAAATTTTAGGACATACAGAGGGCTTCAATATAACATAGTCCAATGCTTCGTTATTTTAAAAAAACCCATAAAACTGAAGCTCAGAGAGGTTAAACTACTAGTTTAAGTTTAATCAGCTTGGAATAAGCTCTAAAGCGTTTCCGATTTCAGCTCATGAATCTTTCTACTTATCTATCATATTGTTTTTAAGACATACAGCAATTTTCCATTGAATAAAAATAATTTAAGCTTTTAGAACTTTAATAGAAAACGATAATTAATTCCTTTTGTATTTCATATTAGTTAAAATGATGCCAGGTATTTATAAAGATCCCAGGGATTTCAGCGTCTAAACCTCCCCATATGGTATTTTAGGGATTTTTGCTGCTCCTTTGGTCTCTGAAGCAATGCTCTAAATATTGTATTCTGTAAGTTGTTTTTTCTCGGTCTTATAACGTGAGAACTATGGATGCCTAGAAGGGCCGTGAAGGGATTCAGAAAGTCAGGAGAACCCTGAAGTTTTAGGTGAAATTTTATAAATAAATTTGCACCTATGGTATTTTTCTGGGGAGAAATTCTAGAATTTCTATTATATACTGAAAAGGAAACATGAGTTCGTAAAGCTTTAAGAGCCAATGTCCTAAACAGAGTTGACTACGTTATTTCCTTTGCCTTTCTTAGTTATATTGTGTTGTCAGTTTACAGATCAGTAAAACCTGAGTGCTAATTTCTCACCCAAACTTCACAGAAACTTAAAACATTTTGGGGGGCACATTTCTTAAAATTGTTAAATTTTTCAGACTATTTCTTAAGCTATTTTATTTGTATAGTAACAAATTATAAATATATAAATAATACAAATAACAATTTTGTAACAGTAAGCTCCATGATGATTCACTTTCATTCAACAAAAATGCTCTGGACAATTTGTTGGAATGATCACAAACTCATTTCTTCCTCTCCAATCTCTGGTGAAAGTGGGGAAGAAGAGTTAAATATAAAAGCAAGAGAAGAGGGAGCCATGAGACCGTCATTATGTCATTTCCCCTGACCAAAAATAAAATGAAACCAAATAAAAAGACTCCTTGTAATGAACCAAACAATGTCCAAAACTTTCAGAGTCCAAAGCTGTTCACATTCTTTCTGGATAGTGATTTCTAATGTTCTCTTTCTTCTCCGTCTAAGACCTTAACCTTCTATCTTAACTTTTGGAATCCTGCTTTATCTTCAAGACCAATTCTCCAAGCACTCTTCTTGATTTTTCCAATGAGAGTTTTGTTTTCCTTTCTCTGAATGCATATTGAGAGATCATTAATTGTCATGTCTTCCAGTTCTGTGTGCTAGCTACTTGTTTTCATTTCTCATACTATATTGCAAGTTTCATGAGGATAAAAATTGTGCCTTACCGTTCTCTGTGTCTCTCAGGTCACATACAACATTGCTTGCACATCGTGATTGTTTGACGATAGTATATTCAATAGATAAATCCCCCTTACTCCTCTCATACTCATTTCTTTATAGCAGCGGTTCTCAAATTGGGGTGATTATCACCCCCCCAGGCAATTTTGGCAATGTTTGGAGATAATTTCAGTTGTCATAACTGGGGAAAGTGCTACTGGCATCTAGTGAGCAGTGGTGGGTTTAGTGCTGTTAAACATTCCACAATGAATAGGACACGTCCCCACAGTAAGAATTATCTGGTACAAAATGTCAGTAGTGCTGAAGTTGAAGAATTCTGCTTTGTGGGTATGAGTGTCTTTCTGTGCTCCAGACCTTTACTGTTTAGGAGGAAAACACTGTACAATTTCTGTGTTCTAATCTGGGAGTTGGTGAGAGGGATGTCGTAGAGAGTGAGTGTGGTGGTCATTACCGGGACCAAAGGCAAAGCATGAGTCTGGAGCTCTTGGAGTTTGAAGCCAGGAATGAAAGTCCAAGCATGATCTATGATCAAGTGAGTTGGGCAAGTTAAGATAAAAAGCTAAAATGAAGGAGCCAAAACAAACAAACAAATAAAGAAAACAAAGAAAATCACAGAGCAAGGAACTGTAAAACTGGATAATGAGGTGATTAAATTCTGGTGATCATTGGCAAGTGAATACCATAAATTATTTTTATATTATCTGAGTTCAGTTTTATGAGAGCTTCAGTTTCAAATGAAAGCAGCCAGAGATGGAAAAGTAATTATGAAATTTCTTTTGAGAATCCTTATGACCTGCCCTACCCTGCACTAACACAGTAAGTTGAATAATGTAGAGACCTAAAAGGTTAATGAAACTCCCATTGTATCTAGGTGACCAGTCTGAAATAATTTTCCTATCGAAATTGATAACCTATGTACATGTGATAAATTAATTAAACACTTACTCTGATCACAATTTTTTTCATGATACAATTTTCAGAAGTTTTCTCACTACCTTACATTACCTAAAAAATATAATTCTGTGTCTTGTGTCTTTCCCATTTAAATTGAAAAATACTTTAGAGTTGAATTCTACAAAGCATCAAAATAAATATTCTAAATAAATGTCCTGTCTGAAATTATTTTTTATACAATTAACTTATTTCATTCTATATAATTCATAATTATTTCTCTTGATTCCTTTGATTGGCAAACATTGACTAGTTAGATTTTTGTGGCTTGGTCAAAAGTAGAGATGCAATTAACTGGTGATTTTAGTTAGAGAACAAGACTTCATCAAAAATATTCAGTTTGTTCAAAACAAATTATTTTGTTTGTTTGAATTGCTTGGAAATTTGCCTCCTCTTACCTCATTCTGACTATTGAGGTTGGAGAAGAGACTTCCTAAATATTGGGAATGTCACATAATACTTCTATTATTCAATTTTTACATCTGCAAATGGATACTAAAATACTAGAATATGTTATTGAAAAGTCATAGGAATATTTATAACCACTTACTTTTCAGAAAGAAGGCATGCATCTATGGTTAATTGTAAAGTTCATCCCAAATAAAAGATGCTTACAAATATTTATGATTCTTGTCTGAGAGGGAAAAATCATAACAGGGAAAATATATCCTAAAAAGCGTGTGTTTTACAGAACCCTCTTTATAAACATGCATGTGCAAAATGATATGCTAAATGCTGAGGAATGACTGGGTTTGGGTGAAGTGAAATGAAATCTCATAGTAGAATAAATGTCTGCATTTAGATGAGCATAGGTTAGAGTGACAACATTGACTATAACTAGTCAAGACTTTTCGTTACAGCATCATGCATGAATGATGTTCCAGCAGAGCCCAGACCACTGTGGGTCTCCTTTTTCACTGCCGCCAGTATTGAAGGGAAATACTAAGCCAGCCTCTCATACATTTATTATCTGATATGAAAATCTTTGTCATGTTGGATTCAGTGAGAAAGGCATGCTTAAAATGAAGTTTGAAAATGACAATTTTTAAAGATTAATTTTCAGGTAAATTAGTGATTATTCAGTGTAAGCCAAGTCTAAAATTAAATGAACTAATTTGTACGCCATAATGACTTGGCTTTTTCCTGGCCAATTTTCTTCTCCCACACCTCACTTCTGTTCCTCCTCCTCCTCTTTTATTTTTTTTCTCTCTCTTTTTCTCTCTCTTCTTCTTCTCTTTTTGTTCATTTATTCTTTCATCTATCTATCTGTATCCATCTATCTTGTCTATCTAAACGTGTGTGTGCATATGTACAAAAATTTATTTGGAAAGATATTTATTCACTGTAGGCTCATGCATACTTATCTAAAAAGTGTCTAGTAATAAATATTTCTGTGCTCCTTCAATAAGATATTCCCATATTTATTCTCATTGGCAGATGGAAAACCTGAAGGGCACAAATATTATGTATTATAGTCATATATTTAACCTTATTAAATATATTTATCACATATACTAAATATTAAATATATATTCAAATGCTGAACAATTACTGTTTTAAGTACCAAACTACCAATAAGGGTTTTCTATCAACACTAGCAATAATCTGTTTCAGAGCATTAAAACCTGTATTTATAAATTCTTATCAAAATCTCTTACTCAAAGCTATTTGCATAACAAGAGAGCAAGAAGTCTCTTGTCAGCCAGTTCATTTATTCTGCAAATATTTATTGAGTTTCTAGGGACTTCACTAGGTTTTAAAAGTAAAAAGAAATGAGGTAATACACAAGCATTGCCTGAAGGAAATTTACTCCAATGGACCCTTCAATGGAAAGTTTAAACTATATCAGAAAAAAAAAGATTTTACAAACAAGTTACCTTTTCCACATAATTTTGTTTTCTTTTGGGACTGATGAAAAAAATCACTCATTTTTCTTTCTTTTTCAATTACTATTTCACAGTAGAGATATTTGAATTTATAATCAATTTGAACTTATAATTGGCACAAGCATTGTCTAATAAGCAAAATGAGTTCCCTTTCCAAGTCTCAAGTTGAAAACTACTTTTAGTGTAGATGTGTGCTTTTATTTAGTTTCCTGTAGTGCAGCTTTGCAAATACTCTCATTGGTTATTTCTGAAGAGAATTTAGATTATTTATTTTTTCTTGCTCATAAATTTCTTCAACTGATTATACAGAAATTGAAAGAATCTGTATGGGTTTCATTTATTCTCTGGTTATTTATTGAGTACAAGGTACTGCAGTAAGATCTTTCTAGAGGTCATAGAGTGGAACAATGGAAATTACATTTTAATGTCTACTAATTTATCTATTTATTAACTTAAAGGTAGAATAAATGACAACGTCAGCATTTATTGTTTGAATATACATAAAAATATGCTTTTATACTATCAATAAAATCTACAGCAATTCTCATTTAAAGTTTTAGAAAAAGAATAAAATCCATGAACACTATAAGTCAACATATTAAAATCGTTTCTTGTTCTGAATTAGTTGATCTTTAAACACTTATTGTTTTACTTGTTACAAGCTTAATCAACCTGAACGTTTATGGATACATTTATCTTATAGAGCATCTGGTGATGAAATGTAAAAATAAAATCTTAATTACTTCTTCCACTATTTCTGCTGTGTTAATTCAAGACAACCACACAAGTATTTAGACAGATGGTAGTGGCAGCCATATTAGCCCCTGATTTATCTGCAGGGAAGGAAGAGAAAGCAGAACTCTTAGGATATGTGCTTGTCTGCCTAGTCACACTTTGAAATGCTAGACAAATGCTGATTTATTCACGGCCAAATGTTTTCCTGTTTGATTAGGCAGTTTTCTACTTCAGTATGCATGTAATATGGAGGTAGCTGAATTTCCACACTAAGGAGTGAAAAAACAATATTTATAGTTCGGAAATAAAACAATCTGGAGGAATCAGGACTGTTGGGATCATAAAGAGCTTCATAGGGAGTAAATTTCTGATGAATCCATACCACAGGGATAGAGTTAAAGGCTTAGTTTTAATGAAGAATGGGACTAGGTTATGTTTATACAATAAACAAAAGTTTTAAAGGACTGCGTTTATAATAAATTATCTTGAAGGCTGATTCTTGTCACTTATGGTTACATTATTCCTTAAACAAAAAGACAAGAGCAGGACAAGCTAGCATTTTATTTGAATTTGCTTCAGCATATCTTTTGAATAACACTTTTGGTTTCTACTTGGAAAAATGAACACAAATAACTGTTAAACAAGTTCCCTCAAAGGAGAATAAGTTATTCTGTTATTTTTAAACAACACGGAGTAAATTTACAGAAGAAAGACTGGAAACATTTATAGGTTTAACCATCTCAAACTTCATTCTTATATAACATCATTTTATATTTACAGGCGTAGGCATCCAGTGATAAATGGAAACATGCTAGTATGAGTAATAGTAACATTATTTGAAAAGAAGGTAACTGAAAAACTGAAAGGTTAAGCAATCCATGTCCAAAACTCCAATCCACAGTCTTATGGTACAAGCTCCGTACTTTTGACTCTTTCTAAAACTCACTGTATTGTGACTGCCATTATGATCAAATTCCTAATTTCAGATGTGACTTCTACTGATTAGTCAACAAACATTAATTGATTGCCAACCATGTGCCTGACATCATCTGAGCATTAGATACTTTAGTAAACAAAGCAAATACGAATCTACATTTTAGCTTCCATTCTCGAATGTTAGATCTCTTTGTCATCCATTATAAACTTTTATCTGTTAAAAAATATTTTCAGATACTAATATTTTAAAGTCAAATATTATATAATACATTCTCAAACACTAGATTAGAATCTATAAGGACTTACACGTCTTAAGTTCATTTGCCCTGTCATTTCCATTTTCATAGCTTCCTGCTAAGGACAAGCTATCTTACTAAAGCATATCCCCTCCCTTGTCCTCTTAGGGATTAAAAAATATATATTATTAATACATCCATTCTGACTCAGGTCTTTCCTATGAGTACATTCTTCTTGTCACTTTCTCTCCTGCCAATAAACAAACATATTATAGACAATCTACTTAACACAATCAGTGCATTCATTCATTAAAAAGATGTTTGCTGGTGGTGATCTAAGTTTTACACACTGGGAAAACAAAAATTAATACAACGTAGTTATTATCCTCAAGAAGTTTACTGTCAGCATCTGCGTTCATGATGCTCAAAATTTATTCCATTCACATTCAGTCTAATGCTTGTTCAAAATGCAAATCCCTACCTTCACTCACAAGAGATTTATTTTACGTGGTTCTTGGAAGGGAGCAATCATTCTGTATCTTGATAAGCACTCACATTATTCTGATGCATGCAGGTGACCCTACCCTTGCTTCAATTCTAGTTCGGACTTTATGAACCAATTCCAAAATGTAGTCATTTGGCTTTTTCAAAATAAGTACTATTTATTGAAAACATATTATGTTCCAAACCATGAGCTTTACATTTTTTATTTCATTAATCCACATAACACTCTTATGGGTGAGTATGATTACTGTTACTTAACAGATTTGGAAGCAAGGTCAGAGAGTCTAAATAAGTTTAGCAAATAGTCATATTCATTCATTCATTCAAAAAACAGTCTCTTTTAGGTTCTGAGAACAAAGCAGTAAACAAGTTGGACAAATGCCTAATGAAACTAAAATAGGACAGATTTCTCTTTGATTTCAAAATGTATACTCTTATTCATTATGTCATACTACTCTCTTAAATGTTCTCTTCTTCAATTTGGCAAATTAATTTCCATCATGTTCCTTGTGTCTAAGAGCTTAAATTCCATCCTTTCACAACAGATATTTTTTAATAAAGATTCATGAAATTTTAGACAGTCCAGCTTCAGGTAGCTCAGTAAAACTCTTCCAACTTTGGTTCTTTATTTTCCGTTGGGAAAGAGTCACTACAACCCAGCAGATTCTCAAAGGAGGGTGTGATCCTAAAATTGTTAGTGACAAGGGTGCCAGTTCAGGTCAGAAGACTCAAATGGACCCTTTGTTTGGAATACATATACACACACACACACGTCTATTCCATATAACTACATATGTACACATATGTGTATATATGGAATATACATATGTGTGTATACATGTATGTATTCCACGTGTGTACACATACACATACACGTGTGTGTGCATGCGTACACGTGTGTATGTGTGCGCATGAGTACACATGTGTGTGCCCATGCGTACACGTGTGTGTATGTGTGTGCATGCATACACATGTATACACGTGTGTGTGTGCACATATGTACACATGTATATACATATATGTATATGTATATGTGATCCTAAAATTGTTAGTGACAAGGGTGCCAGTTTATGTCAGAAGACTCGAAAGACCCCTTTGTTTGGAATACATATATATACTTATATGTATATTACATTATATTTCCATAAACACTACAAATGCATACATGAATAAGCAAGGTGGTGATGAATTATCTGAAAAGGTAACTATAGAATAGAAGGAAAGATTATTTTACAGAGAACAAGAAATGTATAGGATTTCCATTAAAGATGGGCTACAAGAGAGAAAAAGAAGCCAAAGGTGACATCAACATTTGATCTTGATGTTGACTTCAGAGAAATGGAAGCAAAGTAGAAGAGTAGATGATTTACGGTGATGAAAGTCATAATAAAATACATTTTAGATATGCTGATTCAGGGTAGTAGCAAATATTTCTAAGAATATGTGAAGTAAGGTATTGGAAACATTGATTTGAAACCCATAAGCATCTTCATTAATATTTAACACTAGCAATAATTATCAACAATCAATAGATTTTTTTATTTAAATACAATGCTTATTAAAATTTATGTGTGTGTATATTTGTATGTGAAATATGTTTACATATACACACAAACACTTACATAATAAATGAGAAACTTTTTTTGCTATCATGGAATTCGGAGAATAATGAGAGAGACAGAGAGTTAAGCAACAAATACAACAGAGTGGCATAAGAATTAAACTTCACTATTATTATTAATAATTAGATGCTTCCCATGTGCAGAAACTAATGTGTTATCTAATTTATGTCTCCAAACAGAGCTCGTGCTCCTAACTCTTAACTACCAATATGGAAATAGAAATACACACAGAGTTAGTGTAAAGAAAAGTGCATCGAGCTCTTACTAGGAGGTAAAAGAAAGATGTTGCAGAGGAAGTGGTAACTGGGTTGCGTCATGAAGAATGTTTTAAAAAAGGTTATCACAGAGAGAACATGTGCAAATACAGATAACCCCCAAGTATTTCAGGAAGCAAATAGCAGTGCAGTTTAGCTCTACTGGCTGACTTATGGGATGGGATGGGAGTTGTAAAGAAGCATCATTTTCTAAGAGCCCTGAAATCTATTAATGAATTTAAGGGTTTTGATTTTATCTTAGGGACAAGAGAAAGTCATTTAAGAATTTTTTTCTCATGTTAGAAGTACCGTAATATTATTTGGGTTCTAAAATAATTGTCACAATTGTTGTATGAAAATATATAGGAGAGGGCAGAGTGTGTAGGTGTAAAAAAAACAGAATTCTGTTGTAACCACCTATGTAATTGAAGGATTATAAATTCAGGTAGGGCAATAGAGATGGAAAGGGCAAGAGGTATTAACGAACTATTTAGGAGGACAGCTCAACCAGTGTATAATGACTGTTTTAAGAGTGAATGAACTAGTTTACAGTCCCACCAACAGTGTAAAAGTGTTCCTATTTCTCCACATCCTCTCCAGCACCTGTTGTTTCCTGACTTTTTAATGATTGCCATTCTAACTGGTGTGAGATGGTATCTCATTGTGGTTTTGATTTGCATTTCTCTGATGGCCAGTGATGGTGAGCATTTTTTCATGTGTTTTTTGGCTGCATAAATGTCTTCTTTTGAGAAGTGTCTGTTCATGTCCTTCGCCCACTTTTTGATGGGGTTGTTTGTTTTTTTCTTGTAAATTTGTTGGAGTTCATTGTAGATTCTGGATATTAGCCCTTTGTCAGATGAGTAGGTTGCGAAAATTTTCTCCCATTTTGTAGGTTGCCTGTTCACTCTGATGGTAGTTTCTTTTGCTGTGCAGAAGCTCTTGAGTTTAATTAGATCCCATTTGTCAATTTTGGCTTTTGTTGCCATTGCTTTTGGTGTTTTAGACATGAAGTCCTTGCCCATGCCTATGTCCTGAATGGTAATGCCTAGGTTTTCTTCTAGAGTTTTTATGGTTTTAGGTCTAACATTTAAGTCTTTAATCCATCTTGAATTGATTTTTGTATAAGGTGTAAGGAAGGGATCCAGTTTCAGCTTTCTACATATGGCTAGCCAGTTTTCCCAGCACCATTTATTAAATAGGGAATCCTTTCCCCATTTCTTGTTTTTGTCAGCTTTGTCAAAGATCAGATACTTGTAGATATGTGGCATTATTTCTGACGGCTCTGTTCTGTTCCATTGATCTATATCTCTGTTTTGGTACCAGTACCATGCTGTTTTGGTTACTGTAGCCTTGTAGTATAGTTTGAAGTCAGGTAGTGTGATGCCTCCAGCTTTGTTCTTTCAGCTTAGGATTGACTTGGTGATGCGGGCTCTTTTTTGGTTCCATATGAACTTTAAAGTAGTTTTTTCCAATTCTGTGAAGAAAGTCATTGGTAGCTTGATGGGGATGGCATTGAATCTGTAAATTACCTTGGGAAGGATGGCCATTTTCATGATATTGATTCTTCCTACCCATGAGCATGGAATGTTCTTCCATTTATTTGTATCCTCTTTTATTTCCTTGAGCAGTGGTTTGTAGTTCTCCTTGAAGAGGTCTTTCACATCCCTTGTAAGTTGGATTCCTAGGTATTTTATTCTCTTTGAAGCAATTGTGAATGGGAGTTCACTCATGATTTGGCTCTCTGTTTGTCTGTTATTGATGTATAAGAATGCTTGTGATTTTTGCACATTGATTTTGTATCCTGAGACTTTGCTGAAGTTGCTTATCAGCTTAAGGAGATTTTGGGCTGAGACAATGGGGTTTTCTAGATATACTATCATGTCATCTGCAAACAGGGACAATTTGACTTCCTCTTTTCCTAATTGAATACCCTTGATTTCCTTCTCCTGCCTAATTGCCCTGGCCAGAACTTCCAACACTATGTTGAATAGAAGTGGTGAGAGAGGGCATCCCTGTCTTGTGCCAGTTTTCAAAGGGAATGCTTCCAGTTTTTGCCCATTCAGTATGATATTGGCTGTGGGTTTGTCATAAATAGCTCTTATTATTTTGAGATACGTCCCATCAATTCCTAATTTATTGAGAGTTTTTAGCATGAAGGGTTGTTGAATTTTGTCAAAGGCCTTTTCTGCATCTATTGAGATAATCATGTGGTTTTTGTCTTTCGTTCTGTTTATATGCTGGATTACATTTATTGATTTGCGTATATTGAACCAGCCTTGCATCCCAGGGATGAAGCCCACTTGATCATGGTGGATAAGCTTTTTGATGTGCTGCTGGATTCTGTTTGCCAGTATTTTATTGAGGATTTTTGCATCAATGTTCATCAAGGATATTGGTCTAAAATTCTCTTTTTTTGTTGTGTCTCTGCCAGGCTTTGGTATCAGGATGATGCTGGCCTCATAAAATGAGTTAGGGAGGATTCCCTCTTTTTCTATTCATTGGAAGTCAGTGGGGCGATTCTTCAGGGATCTAGAACTAGAAATTCCATTCGACCCAGCCATCCCATTACTGGGTATATACCCAAAGGACTATAAATCATGCTGCTATAAAGACACATGCACACGTATGTTTATTGCGGCATTATTCACAATAGCAAAGACTTGGAACCAACCCAAATGTCCAACAATGATAGACTGGATTAAGAAAATGTGGCACATATACACCATGGAATACTATGCAGCCATAAAAAATGATGAGTTCACATCCTTTGTAGGGACATGGATGAAATTGGAAATCATCATTCTCAGTAAACTATCGCAAGAACAAAAAACCAAACACCGCATATTCTCACTCATAGGTGGGAATTGAACAATGAGAACACATGGACACAGGAAGGGGAACATCACACTCTGGGGACTGTTGTGGGGTGGGGGGAGGGGGGAGGGATAGCATTGGGAGATATACCTAATGCTAGATGACGAGTTGGTGGGTGCAGCGCACCAGCATGGCACATGTATACATATGTAACTTACCTGCACATTGCACACATGTACCATAAAACCTAAAGTATAATAATAATAATAATAATAATAAAAGAAAAAAAAAAAAAGAAAAGTGAGAGCCCTAAAGGCGATAACTTTAGATAACTTTCCCACTGTTCAGTAGATTATGCATATTTAAAATATGATATGATTTTTAAAGCTGCCAAATAATTTAGTTGTATAAGAATCTAATGACCATTTGAGAGATATGAAGCTATTTCTAGAAATTAATTTAAGGAGAAGATTAACATACATAATTCTTAGACCAAAGCAAGTTCCTTAAGTATGCTATAGCAAATAGGATTTCACTCTACAATAGTGAAACATTTAAACTATGTGTAGCAATTAATAAAAATTATTGGAAAATGTATTGAAAATATCAATAGCCTAAAGTGCAAGCAGGATATAACAAGTGGTGGGCAACATTTTTATTTCCTTTGGAAATTTAAAATATCCTTATATTAATAAAAGTTTATATCACAATTTACAATTTAGGAGTTATGGACAAAACAGTGCTTCAACTTATTCTAGTCATTATCTTAGAGCTATAATTATGGATTCATTATCAATCTAAGCTCTACTGGAATGCTGAGATTTCAGTTCTGATTGGTATTCTAGGTACAATTTCTGGATGCTAAAGACTAGGAAAAACAGATAACATGAGTTGAGCTTCCTTTAAGATTCATGAAATCCTAGAATAACTTCTCAATTAGATAGCTAAAAGCAGCAAGATCTTTTGGAAAGCGGGTGTTGTAAAGAATCATTACTGAATATAACACCAGCTATAATAGGCAGAAAAATGGTAGTATAAATTCATGAGATAATAAATAAAACAATTTTTCATCAAAGGCAAGAAAATTTATGACCTTACTAGAATTTGTATCCTCAACTCCTATTATTTTTACCAGACACAAAATTAGCTCCAGAAACATAGCTAATTCTCTCTCTAACCTTAAGATCATCAACAGTAACTTCAGAGTGGAATTAACTGTGCTGAATTATAGATTGACAACAGATTTAATAGTGTTTAATTTTACTATAGGTCAGAAAACATCATCTATGCAGACATGGAATTTTCAATATAAAGAAATGTCATCATCATGAATAATTGAAATGAAATTTACTGTGTGACTCATTGATACCAAGAATAAAATCTTTCAAATCTGTTGCCGTTCAAAAAAAAAAAAAAAAAAAAAAAGAGTGAATGGTTGTGTTATTAACAATTATGCCAGAAAAAATAGGTACACATTGCGGCTGTTCCAAGCAAGCTGAGACATATGACACCCTAGCTGTAAGAGATATGAAATCAATGATACAGGATTTCAGAGGAGGAAAGGAGAGAGAATTGTTTACCAGGCTTTGAATCACGGTTCTGCTACTAACTAGCTGTAACAACAGTAGGCAAGTTACGTAACCTCTGTATAGTTGTTTCCTCACTTTGAGTGGGGACCATGGGTTGTGTGATAATTAAATAAGTAAATACATGTAAAATATTTAGCATAATGACTAACACATGGTCTGAGCTATATAGTGGTCTGTTCTTAACAGAGGAAACATTTTCTGGGAAGGGAGAATTTGAGTTGAGCCTTGAAGAATGTATGGAATAATAGCATATGGAAAATATGAAAACAAGAGAAAATGAAAGATTGGGTATTAAATGAATTTGAGAAATGGAAAATGGTCCCGTTTTATTGAGCTGCACAGTATGGAAAGTAATGAGACATAGACCAGGAGATATAGTGGGTAGGCGGTACACAAAGAACATGAAATGAAAGGAATTTAGACTTTATTCAGTTAGCAATAGAACATCACCGAAGTATTTTCATCAGGGCTGGCCTCTGAAAATAGGTTAGATTTTAAGATGGGGGAAGTAAATGTGGGTAAAGTATACACAATTATTTGGTACAGGAAGAATTACAACTGATCTTGGCCTTAGCCAATGACCTTGATCTTTTAACTCTACCATATCAGTTCTTTATGAACTCCGCTGCCACCCACCAGGGTCTAAAGAGTGAAACCCAGATAAATGTATTGTTTGAGGAAAAAGTGTGACAAGTGAATGAATTATGGTCAAAATTTATCTCCCATGCATGCTGTGTTGCCTTATATAAATCATAGAATATCAACGTTCTTAGCCTTAAAAGGAACGGGGTTTGATCACAGAGTTTGATGAATATAAAAAATTTAGTTGTCTGACTTTCTATTAAATTTCTGGAATGGTTTCCTGCTGCATATATGTCTACCCATACCCTTAAAATAAAGCCCCATTACTGAATTCATTCTTTACAACCTGTAAAACTTTAATTATCTTTCAGAGATTCAAATTATTTTGTGAGAATTAAGTGAGCAATTTTTGCTTGGCACGTACTGGATGCTTAATACACGGTGGCTATTTATTACAACATTAAGATCAGAAATGACCATTGTAGAGGGAAACTGCATAGTGTAGTAGATTAGAGCAAAGAATATGGAGTCTGACTACTTTGTACAAACCCTAGGTTTGACACTTACTAATCATATGGCCCAGGGTGAGTAACTCACTATATTTACTTGGAGGTAATACCACTACAAATTCTAATGAGTTGTTATTGAAAATTTAATGTGAAAATACTTCCTGAAAAATAATGAATACTGGATAGGCTCACAATAAAATAAATAATAAATAAATAAATAAATAAATAGAAATGATACTCATTAAATTTTCTTTGGAATATGTCAGTCCAATTCTCAGTAACTATAAGTAACTGAGAATTCTTGGGCTGAGACCACTGTAACTGTGCTTCTAAACTTCGGTCCTTTTAAAATATATTCTTCAAAATTAGCTACTTCTTCATGAAGAAAATTATAACTCTTTTTCCACCATTTAACTTTTTTTTATTATGTACGTAAGACTAGGATACTTAGTCTTATGTGTAGTAACAAGATACTACAAGAATAGCAATAGATTCTCACTAAATGTCTGTGGACCACAATAATTGAAATATTTTAAAAAATACATTGAACTTGTCATATGTAACAATCTGTACATTAATCAGTTTATAGATCAAAAAAATAAATAACAAAAAAACCCTAAACAATGTACTTTATGATTAGAATCCCAAATTTTTATAGTTAAGAATGCAATTTTTTTCCCTAAAGTAATTTGGGGATTCATTAATTATTTAAGTCTTAAATTTGATGCATTTATTCATATTAATAATTCATATTAAACAAAATATCTATTGCATTAAAATTATGTCACAAAATGTATGTGAATAATCATGATGGCTAAGAGTGGTTAGTAAGTGACATACAGTAAAACAGGTATCTAGATTTCAAAAAAGATAAAGTAACAATACTGAAAACATTTTTTAGTACTTTCTATGTGATAAATTACAAGTAAGTAATATCATTTCTATAATGTAAACTGCATCTTTCATTTTGTGGCCTTAGGGATTAAATTGCCTGAGTTCAACTCCAGATTTTATTTGTTACTATGACTATAAACTTGGGCAGAGTTCTTTACCTTCTTTGCCTTCTTGTGCTTCAGTTTCAAGCATTTTTTTAATTGTTAGATTGAAACATGAACTACATTTTTTAATCCTCACAACAATGTATACACTATGGTTGAATGTCCCCTCCCAAACTCATATTGAAACTTATTTGCTATTGTGACAGAGTTAAGAGTTGGGATCTTTAAGATGTGATTAGGTCACAAGGGTTTTGTCTTCATGAATTTATTAATACTATTACTGCCTAAATGGGGAGTGAGTTAGTTATTTGAAGAATGGGCTCCTGTTAAAAGGATAAATTTGCACCCTATTTGCTCTCTGTATTGCATGATTGCTTGCCCTCTGCCATGTTATATCTCAGCATGAAGGCCCTTAACAGATGCCAGTACCTTGATCTTCGACTTTGTAGCCTCTAGAACTTTGAGCCAAATAAACTTCTATTATTTATAAATTACCCAGTCTGTGGTATTCTGTTATTGCAACAGAAAACAGACTATGACACTTTGTATTGTTATTATCCTCATTACACATAGGAGGAAACTGAAGCACAAGAAGGTAAAGAACTCCGTGCAAGTTCATAGGCACAGTAACAAATAAAATCAGGAGCCAAACTCAGGCACTTTAATCCCAAAGGCCACAAAATAAAAAATGCAGTTTACATTAAAGAAATGATTTACTTATTTGTAATGTAAATTATTTTTTAAAAAAGCATGAGATGACTAATTGTGTGTTTATAATATTCATATTAAAGTTTTTATAATCATAGTATATGAAATATTAAAAAACATCTCCCAGGCAACATATTTCTTTACACAAAATAAATATTTAATTTGATAACAAAGATGTGCCAACTAGATAAATAATTCCAATACATTTCCTATCTACACAAATGGTGAAATAACAGCTACAGAAATTTAATATTCACTAAACATGTTTCTCTACAATCATTACTTAAAATTCATATCACAAATAGTATATATTTTTTTCTTTCTTGATGTGTTATTTAAAAGATAAATAAAATGGAGATAGTTACCTAAAAAACATGTATCTTTACACATGCATGGATCTTGAGTAAATTTAATATAATTTTGAAGATTAGATAAATACTCTTAGACTTCCATTAATTTTGGATACTAAAGGGCAATAACCAAAACACTCTATTATCTGTGTCCTCAGAAGTCAGATCTTTTAAGTCTCTGCTCATTCTGCTACCACTCTGTTGCGTTTGCTGCTGTAGAGTAAAATTTTTCTATTCTTCTCTCTATCTGTTAGCTTCTGAAAACTTCTGGTTTCTATTATCTCATTGTATATATTACTTCATAATTCTGCTGCACATTTCTTATGCTTTCTCATTTTGCACATTGCATCCTTGCAGCTCTCTTGTACTCTAATTTCTATTGCCCTTTACTATTTAGGTCTCTCATAAATATATCTCCAGACAAAAGGACTAATTGGGGCAGTTATTTGAGTATAGAGTGTTGCTGAGAAGAATTTATTTTCCTGATAGCTTGTCAATTACATCACTGAATGGGCAGTGTATGCACTAGGTTAGGAGTCGTAGGCCAAATTTAAGGATACCAAAAGTGACTGGAAATATAAGGGGGAAATCCTAGAAAGACAGGGACCACGGAAAGGGAGCCATAATATCTGCATACAAAGTGCCCTCAAAGCCTGGCTGACTCTTAAATTACTCATATGTAGGGCAAGACAGTAAGAAACCTGATGAAAAACTCAGAGGTTGAAAAGTTGTAAAATTGCTGAGCAGAGATTTCAATTGCTGTCTGGTGCTAGCAAAAGAGAATTTAGAGTTCAAATCCTGCCAAGTGAGAGGGGCTTTGTAAACACCTCCAGCATTTCATTATTAAAAAAAAAAAAAAAAAAAAGACAAGGCTTGCCCTAAAATTGAAGATCACCAAGGTTAAGGAATATGCCCTAAGGCTAAAGGCAGTGCCAAAAATCCCCACATATCCTAACAATGTATAAGTCAAAGTCTCCAAAAATACAGGGTAGTTAGCCAATTATTTCACCACCTCCTAGAATAATAATAAGGAATGGTCAGATGGATAAAACAGAATCTAGAGTCTTTACAACAAATCTGCCATAATGATTTACATATAATATTAACAATAAATTACTGGATGTACAAAGAAAAAACACAAATGCGATTCATATCAAGTAAAATAACAGTCAATTGAAGTAGACCTGAATATGAACCAGATATTGGAATTAACAGACAAGAATTTTTAAATAATTATTACATTTAGGACATAAAGGCAAAATAGTCACAATAAGTGAAAGAGACTCTCAGAAGAGAAAAAAAACTGTTTATTAAGAAAAGCCAAATTCTAGAACATAAATGTATAATATCTAATGTGAGAAATACACTGAATGGATTCAAAAGCAGCTTGGAGAAAGTAGGCAAAAGATTAAATAAACTTGAAGACAAATTAATGTAAGTTATTCAATCTGAATACAAGAGAAAGTAAAATCTTAAAAATTACAGAGCATTTCTGATCTCTAAGGTAGTACCATGCAAAATACACATGTATTTGATGTTCCCAGAGGGGAGTGAAAGGAGAAAGGGACAGAAACAATGTTTAAGAAAATCGCACATGTACCATAAAACCTAAAGTATAATAATAATAATAATAATAATAATAATAAAAGAAAAAAAAAGATTTAAAAAAATTATGCCCTTTTAAAAAATTTTAATAATAAAATTATTTAAAAAATTAAAAAAAAAAAAAAAAGAAAATCATGACCAGGACCCCTTAACTCCAAATTTGATTTTCAAAGCACATACTTGTAAGCCCCAGATTAATGTTTTTTAAATACCACAGTGGCACATTATAGTCAAACTGCTAACATTTTAAAAGGAAGAGAAAAATTTTGTAAACATCAAGCAATGAAAAGACACATTACCTATGGTATAACGATGATATGAAAATTGAATTATTAGAAAAAATAAAAGTTTAAAGACAATGAGATAAACTTTTTAAAGTACTGAAAAAATGCAACAAAGGAATATCCATTAAGAATTTCATATTCAGAAAAGTATCTTTCAAAAATTAAGGAAAATATGACATCTTAAGGTAGACAAAAACTGAATACATTTGTTGCTACAGGTCTGCATTACAAAAGATGCAAAAGTTATTCAGTCTGAAAAGAAATAATAACGGATGAAAACTTAGGTTAATGGAAAGAATGAAGACTATTAGAAGGTAAACATCTGGGCAAATAAAGAAGATTAACTGTTTTATCTTCTTGATTCCTTTAAATATAACTGACTAATTAAATCTAAAATAATAAAAACAATATTTTGGAATTTATTTATTATTTATTTTTTATTTTTTTTTAGATGGAGTCTCACTCTGTCACCCAGGCTGGACTGCAGTGGCATGATCTTGGTCCACTGCAAGCTCTGCCTCCCAGGTTAATGCCATTCTCCTGCCTCAGCCTCCCAAGTAGAAGGGACTACAGGTGCCTGCCACCATGCCCGGCTAATTTTTTTGTATTTTTTTGTAGAGACGGGGTTTCCTCATGTTAGCCAGGATGGTCTCGATCTCCTGACCTCGTGATCCACCCACCTCAGCTTCCCAAAGTGCTGGAATTAAGGCGTAAGCCAGTGCACCCAGCCATATTTTGGGATTTATAATGTGAAAGATTAGCATATGTGAGAATGCTAGCTAAAAGGTTGGGAGTGCATAGATTGAAATATATTACTATAAAATTCTTACATTTATGATAAGTATTATATTAATTCAAGGTAAGATATGATAGGAATGCATATTTAATCCCTAGAATAGACACACACACACACACACATGCACACGAAGAGAGGGAGAAAGGTGGGGGGAGAGAGAGAGAAAACAAGACAGTAGAGGATGCCTACATTTTACTTTAGCCACTTCTGTCTTATACCATCTAGCTCCTTGCCAGAGCAATAAGGCAAGAAAAAAAATACCACAAATATAGGGGAAAAAAAAGAAACAAAACTGTCTTTATTCAAAGACCACAAAGTTATGCATGACAAAAATCCTCGAGAAAATTAAATTATTTTACAAATGTGTGAATAATGCATCCTTTAAAGCTATGATAATCAATAAATTGAGGAACTGGCATGAAGGGAAACAAATACATCGATGAAAGTGAGTAGGAGTCTAAAAATAAATCTAAACATATGTGGTCAACTTTTTCTCAACAAGTCATCAAGTACAACTAATGGATTTTTTTAAGTCTCTATAATAAATGGGGCTATAGTTAGTGGTTACGTACATAGAAATCAGGCATCTTGATTCTACCACATACCATATGTAAAAGTTAATTCAAGAATATCACAGAATAACAGTAAAAGTTAAAACTCTGAAATTTTCAAAAGTAATCCTAGAAGACTACCTTTCAGAGTTTGTGGTAGTCAAAGATTTCTTAGAGAATATTTAAAAAAGAGATAAATAAAATAGTGAACTTCAAAATTTAATATTTCTGTTCATGAAAAGTCATCAGTGGTGCAATCTCAGCTCACTTCAAGCTCTGCCTCCCTGGTTCATGCCATCCTCCTGCCTCAGCCTCATGAGTAGCTGGGACTACAGGTGCCCACCACCACGCCTGGCTAATTTTTTTGAACAGGCTCACTCCTGTAATCCCAGCACTTTGGGAGGCCAACACAGGCAGATCACAAGGTCAAGAGACCGAGACCATTCTGGCCAACATGGTGAAACACCATCTCTACTAAAAATACAAAAATTAGCTGGGCATGGTGGTGCGTGCCTGTAGTCCCAACTACTTGGGAGATTGAGGCAGAAGAATTGCTTGAACCCAGGAGGTGGAGGTTTCAGAGAGCTGAGATGGCACCACTGTACTCCAGCCTGGCAACAGAGTTTGACTCTTTCAAAGAAAAAAAATATCATTGAATCATTCGGTTCAAACCTTCAATATCAAAGAATTAAGTTACTTATCTGCTACATTTCTCTACTCAAGCATTACATGATATATACATAAACAATGTGATAATAAATTTAAGATAAAACAAAGCTAACAGTGTAATAGTATCATTATACGATTGCTACTGTACTATGAAAACTCAGCTAACACCCAAGTAACACCTGACATCTAAAAAAATACTTAAAACATTCCACAGTTTTAAGTTAAAAACATGTATTAAATAACAAGGTTTTCTTACTATCTTTAGTGAATTCACAAGAAGAGACGATAACTGAATATGTGCTGCAGAGGCTTTAGATCCATGAACAATACACAGACAAAAATATAATCACAAAAATTAAGCAACAGAGTAGAGTTTCAAGCCAAATGTTTCATAACTTTCAAAAAAAGAGGATGACAATAGATCTTGTTGTTTGTTTTTCTTTTCTTTTTTTCGTTTTTTTTTTTTGGAGGTGGGCAGAGAGTCTCGCTCTGTTGCCCAGGCTGGAGTGCAGTGGCATGATCTTGGCTCACTGCAAGCTCCGCCTCCCAAGTTCAAGCAATTATTCTGCCTCGGCCTCCAAAGTAGCTGGGACTACAGGCGTGCACCACCACACCCAACTAATTTTTGTATTTTTAGTAGAAATGAGGTTTCACCATGTTGGCCAGGCTGGTCACAAACTCCTGACCTCAGGTGATCTGCCCGCCTCTGCCTCCCAAAGTATTGGGATTACAGACATGAGCTGCTGTGCTAGGCCTAGACTTTGTTTATTTATCAAAATAACTCAAAAGTAAACAGAAAATTTCTATAAACTATTTAGTGTGTTTTATGGCCTATTTTTTATCTCACATACAGTCTTTCAAAAATGTGATTTTAAGTTTTTTTCCTTCCTTTTATTCTAATGTGATTGATTTTAAGAGAACCGAATCTTCTTCACTTTCAAAAAAATCAGTATCTTCTTAAGATCATAGTCCCCTTAGAGTGAGAACTGATTTTTATGGATGTTAGGAGAAGTGAAACAATTGTAAGAATGAAACTCCATTCAGGAATATACAGGGCTCTTTGGCTAACATTGTCATCTCTACAGCTCGCAAATCATTTCTGTCAATGGAGATCCAAGTATGATGCCCGATATTAAACAGTATGCAAGTGGCCTATAGGATTTCATACAATTTACAGTACAGGAAAACATAAAGTGAGTATTTTTCTAGACTAAAGGCTATTGTTTTCGGTTTTTATTTTTTACTTATTAATCTGTGTATTAACTCTTAATTGAAAAAAGCAAGACAAGCAAATGATAAAAATAATTTTTAAAAAATACTTAATACTCCTCCCACTGCAGTCCTCTATTCCATTTGTCTTTCTCTCCAGAAGCAGTCATGGTGTCCAGTCTCTTGGCTCTCCATCCTGAATTATACTACTATTTGTAAACAAACTATTCTATGTTGTATATAATAAACGAATGTAACTGCACAGTTGAGAAATATTTCAGAAATGTTTTCACGGTTAATAATACAATCTAAAATTCCAAGATCCAAACCATGAATTTCAGAAGATGTGTTCTTGCCTCCCATACAGCTCAACTGTAGGAACCCACACATAGTAAAGTATTTTGAAAAGCATAAAGTGTAACACAAGGGAGAGATTGTAAGCATTGCTTTTGAAGTGGAAATGAAGCCACTTGGAGGTTCTTGGCAAACAGGAATAAGTCTCACCAGTGGCTTTTCTCCACTCTTGCTTTACTTCATGAAATGGAACTCAAGCCCTAGCTCATGGCCTCTCAGAGGGACACAGGAAGAGGTGAAAGTGACTGAGGCACTATTGTTCTGTATCCAAACTAATACCTGACCCAACACACGGCGTGACCTGGAGCAGAGCTGCTATAAAATGTAATTCTCCCTTAACCCCTCCATGTAAATCATCAGAAAGCTTCCCTCCACTGATTTAAACAAATTTGGTCTTTGACCTCTAGAGTCAGAATTGGCCGCAACATCTCTTTCAGATGGTTGTGGTATTGAGTGTTTGATGTGTGTTAAGTATCATAAAACACAATACTATTTCATGATAGATCTTCAAATAATGCGACATATGTCCAAAGTCATGGTAACAGTCTCTTTATTCCAAGTAAATCGGTAGCATAAAATACTGCAGGTTAATGGAATAATGCACTTTGTTGTATCAAGATTTCACATATAATGAAGCTGTGATTTGTAGTGTTGTTCAACCAGTTGCAACACCTGTCAACATGCTTCCTCTAGTAACTTCAAAAGGCTTCCAATAAATACCAAATGTTTAAAAGAGTTCTTGTGTGTATAAGTAAGAATTTTTCTAGGTCTGTGATTTTTGGTATTTTAGCAATAGGATTGGTACAAATATTCATAAACCAATCAGCTGCTTAATAATCTATCTGCAAACATTCAAATCTGACAGTTTGAAATGCCATGGAAGACTCTAAAATTACATTTCTTCAGTTTTTTGGAAAAAAATTAACAGTATACTGAACAATTTTAAATAAAATTTAGTCTCTGTAGTTAGAGCAAGTTTTCCAATCAAAAATTATTTTCATAATTTCTATACAATTTTTAAGGATGTTTCAAGGAGTTTCAACAGATTATAGATATATTTATATATACACACATACATATGTTTATATCTCTAAATTGAAATGAATTTCAACATCTCTTGGTAAATAATGTTTAATAAACTGTAATACAGGAAGATACTGTATTGAATATAGTATTAAAATGTTTTGGCACTTAATAGTTCAAAAAATTGTTTTATTTAATTGAGACCAACTGGCCTCATTGCTTCTTATAAACTTTGCAATATATATTCAGTAAAAAGGAATAAAAATGAACAGATGTTTCTCCTTAGAAAAGGCAGACAAAGATTTTTCTTACACAATAAATCATCTGCTAGTGGATTTCCAGGACATTGCTTCAGGCTGTTTAGGTATAAAACTTACAAAGATAAAAAAAAGTTTTACCTCTGTGTGGATCCAAAATTGGTAAAGAAGATTGAACTGAAGATGAACAGCATATACTGAAGGGGGTATGAAGAGGGCCAGGGGAGAGTAGAAAATCTGAAAGAAAAAATTTTAAAAAAATTAATTTGCATATATGAATTCTCAATGCTTTGTTAATGGTTCAATATTCTGAATGCATGTTTCTTCAGCAAATATATCTCATTCTATATACTGTATATTTTATTGTCATGTTTACTTTGCAACATTAATTTTCCTCATGGTGATAAAGTTACAGACATGTTGGAGCTAAGGCCACTGGACTTTGATTTTGCATTTAATATTGTCTAGTTAAAACATTATATGTTGTGTGTTATTTCCTTAATTTTAAAAAGGTTGGATGTGTTTTCTGGAATTAAAGGGATTTTTTTATGTACACACAAATACTCTATGTTAAAAAATGTAGGAATGGATGACTTTATACCTCTGACAGCTCCCAAATTCTGTATTATTACCTGGCATTTTCAATAATAATGTGAAATTATAATAAAAGAAATTAATTTCCTATAAGGAGAGGAGAGTATATACTTTTCCTTTTAACTTTGTTTTTGTATGATTGATTGATGGCATCACATCTCTTAATTTTTTCAAAGTTATTAGGAAAGAGGTATGATATGGTTCCATGGTGAAAACAAATTTTAAAGGTCCATATTACCTAATAAACAGAAATGCCTCTTCCTTGGAAAGACAACTTATGATTAAACCACAGAACTGGTTAGAATTAACTAATGAGCATGATCTGCTTGTTCTGCTAATGACTTTGATCCCCAAGAGTGGTTTCATGCTGGAAAGAAACATTTTATTAAATGAGAGACTAAATAACCTAATAAGAATAAAATGAATCTGACTTTCACTTTACATTTCTAATTTTATAGAGTTTATACTTCTGAAAGACTGGATGTTTTAAAAAACATTTCTTCTGAGTATTATAATTTTATTTAAAAATTATTTTATGATTTTTGTTCTCAGTTATGCGAAATGTAATTTCAAGGATGTTTAGCAATGACTATGCATGTAAAACTTGTCTAGTTCTTGTTTTGAAACTTGTCATAAAAATTTCAAATGTCATTATAAGTAGAATGTTTTTTTTAAACATAAATGTGTTATTAAGCAATGGATTTGATTAGCGAGCAAAAGAATACTGAGCTCTCATTCAAGAGATCAATTTTTAGTCCACAGTTCCACTAGAGACTTTCTCCGTGATACTCACTAAGTTCTTAAGCTTCTCTAGGCTTCAGGTTCCTGAAATTAGTGGTGGAGGGGAAAGCCATTTAAAATATAGTCATCCTTTTTGTTCCAAAAGATCTGTGATACTATGATTTGATTGTTTCATAATATATTAAAACAATTATCTCCCAACAGGTTAATAGCAAAATACTTGCAAAACATATATGGCCTATAATATAAGTCCTCTAAGTTGAGGAGTATTTTGGAATCTCCTCTTTGAGAGGTGAGAAAAATATGAAACAACTTTATTTTGGATGCTTAATAAGTAGTTCTGTTTGGAAACACTGTGCATAGCAGATGAATATTTATAGTTCATTATAATTTCCCAAAGTGTGGAGAAGTAGTCCCTTGAAATAATAACAGCTATTATGGAAAAAGTGGTTATAACATCAGATAAGTCGTGAAGTGGTAAATTAAACAACTGAAGTTTCTTTAACACAGGTCTTTTAAGAGGTTTTACCATGCTAATGTGAATCACAAGTCTATTAGCACACAGAATACTTTCTTGATGAGTTTTCCATAGGATTAGATTTTCTGAAAACTCATTTTATGAAACAGTGTGCTAAATCTTACATATCGGTAATATGAGGAACTGACCAATGGAAAAATAAGCTCACTATGAATTCCAAAATACCATATTTCTAACAAAAAATATAGGTGAGGAAATAATTCACATGAATCACATGAGTGATAATTTCTTATGATTAATACAGTTCTAGAAAAAGAATCTAATGACACAATCAAGGTTCTAATTTTTACGATTGAAAGCAGCTTAGTAAATGTGGTCCAGGTAGGAGAATTCTCACCTTTCTTCTCTACCTCCAAACTTTGCATTTCTGAATCCTATATAACTTATAAAACCAATTTAAAGGCCACTTCCATTATAAATCTTTATATGGTACTAACTTGACTGAAGAAATTTCTCCGTCCTCAAACTCAGAGTAACTTGGTAGCTGGATTAGGGACATGATACCCTTTACCAAATACATCCATATCTACCATGCATTCAAACCCATGTCATTCTGACTCTTAGTTTCTTTAGCTTTAAATTACACTGTCTACCCTAGATTATTTTATTGTCTTGTAGAAGTCATATATAATAAGGCTATAATGGAGAAAAACAACCCAGACCTATGTGTTTGAGGAAAGAATGAGTATAAGCCTGAAGGTGATCTAAGGCTAACAGACAGCAGATGAGTGGATTTTATTCTTTTACTAAGTGAACGTGGCGAGCAGGGGTTGTGTGAGACAGTATCATGAAGCAAGAAACAATATGGCATTTAGGGGGAGCTAAACATATTTGCTATTGTAGAAGGTGTTGGAGAGTAGTGTGGCTAGAAATCAGGCTGGACCATGGGATTTCTTGACAGACCTCAGGGAATCCATGAATCCCCTGATGCCACTATAACAACGTGTGAGCCTGTGTGCGTGGGAGAGTGTGTATTTTTCTCAAGAAACAATTGATAGCCTTCATCAGCGAGTCTTCGGTATGTCTGTGCCTCGCCACAGCCAACACAGAAAAAGAATTTAGACAGTGGCTACACCAGAGAAGGGAGCCATTTCAAGAAGATTGGGCATAAGGAAACAATTCACATCTTTTTAAGCAAGTAAGAGATAGAAAATATAAAAATATGTTTGGAACCTATTTCAATAGCCCAGAGAAAAGTGATGCATATTTAATCACAGCAGTAGTCATGGGGATGGAGAGATAGAGTACATGCAACAGATTTAAGGATTTGGCAGCTGTTAAACATAGGAGTTGAGAGGTATGTAGCAGTGTCAGAAGACACCCAGATTTCTGGCTTGTCTGTTGGTGATATTGTTCACCAAGAAGGTGAACAGGAGGAAGAATAGGTTGTAAAGTTCAACTTGGGGAATGTCGTGTTGGGGTCTATAAGGTGTATGTCCAGGAGGCTATTGAGTAAGATTTTGGAAATGTCTGACTGGAATTATATCTCAGGGAATCAGGAAGTGTCTTGGTTGAACTTATTGATATGGGTGTCATGCAAATATCAATTTTATTTAGCTTGCAGGTGTGTCCACAGTGGGAAGATAGCCAAAGATGCAACTCTATGAGAAGTCAGAAGGAGTTGCAGTAAATGAGGCTGAAACAGGACAGACTCAGCGGTGGAAAAGATCTGGTACCTAGCATCATCAGAGATGATAAGAAATTTTTAAGAGACAGAGAGAAGACTCCCAGTTAGGGTCCAAGTGAGACAGGAACTGAAAAAAAAGAAGTGAGATGGAATTTGCAGGGATGAATCAGCAGAACAGTAGGCCTAGAATGCAGTTCTCAAGTTCACAAACCCAAGTTAGTAAGTTTAGGAATCAGCCAGAGGAGGTAACAAAATGAAAAGAGGGATTACCTCTATGTTTCTCTGATAACAAAAAAAGGAGACAGCTGAATGTATTCCTTCAATAAAACAATGGATGAGGGATGAGATATTACCTGTTTATTTTTTTTAATGTGAGAGATCTTACTATATTTATGGCTTATTCAGAAGGAGCCAGTTGAAAGGAAGAGGGAAAATGCCAAGAGTATTTGATAGGACAAAGTCCAAGAGAAAAAAAACAATAAGGTAAGAGCGATGTCACCAACCTAAGGATTAGACCAACTGAAGAGAGGTGAACATTTTCTATAAAACTAGAGGTAAGAATGCATGTTTACTTGTGATTTCATGAGTTTTAACTGAAGATGTATGAACAGGGAAGACCAGAGAAGGAAAACTGAAAAAAAAAAAAAAAACTCTCACATTTCTCTTTGAGGTTTTAAATATGTTGAAGAGGCAGCAGTGGGGAAGAGATCTTGAGGAGACAGTGAATTTCTAAAGAGTTTCCCCAAGGTAGAGAGGAGAAAATAGGGCAGTCTCATGTTCACGGCTTGGTACGCAGTGTTTAGGGGTCAGCTGGATCTGAATCCATACATGGAGGGTCACCAAATTGCCAACCTGGTGCAAGAGGGAGCCGGCAGCACTCAGCAATCTGATGTGGGAGTGAAGAGGGTAGATGACTGGATTTACTCATGGCCTGAAGAGTTCAAGGCACAGGATTTCAGCAGAGGATGCAGACTGTGCTTCACAGAGTCATGGAAATTAGGGTTCTTAGTTTGGACTGGGTAAGTAAAGCGAGGAGGCAATGACAAACAGAAGATGTAGGAGGTGAGAGAGTAAAGTACTCCACGAGTAAGCTGCTAAGCAAATGGCTGAACAGTAAGCGTAAAATTACTTTTAAATAAATGAAAAACAAAAAAACTTTTGAACTCTAGAATTCATGTCTACTTTATTTTAATAGTTCAAAAATATTTCATTAACGTTACTAATGTACATATTTCTAGGATTTTCATTTGTTTTCGTAACATTACTTTAGAGAAAAAGCAATTTAAAAAAATGTTCACCCGAATTCAGAAACTAAAGATTGAAGAATCAAATAGCATGTGCCACGTTCCTTAAGTCTATGATTAGTAATGACATAGATCAAAATTACCTGATTATAGATAGAGAGTGTTGATCTCTGTCCTTAAGACATATCTACGTAGATTTTATGTTTGAAATAAGAGTTTGTGTTTCTATTTAGAAAGTCATTATCTTTAAGTAACCTATGCCTATCTTTCTGGTCCCATTTCTATGCACTTAACCATTTCCTTTTTACCCCATTCCACCATTTTATACATCCTATATTCTAGCCACACTCATACTGTTATGAGTTGAATTGATTTTCACTAACATGCTATGGGAGACCCTGGCACCCAGTACCTCAGAATGTGTCCTTAATTGGAAACAGCACCTTTATAGAGGTAATCAAGTTAAAATGAGTTAATTAGGTGGGCCCTAATCCAGGAGGACTTGTCTTTTTATATACAAGGAAAATTTAGACACAGAGACAGACATGCACACAGTGAGAATGGCACATGAAGACGAAGGCAGAGATCTCAGTGATGCATCTTCAAGCAAAGGAATACCAAAGCTGCAAACCACCATTATTTAGGTGGGGGGCATGGAACTGAGTCTCCCTTATAGACCTCAAAAGGAACTAACCCTGCTGCCATCTTGATGTCAGGCTTCCAGATTTCAGGACCGTAAGATAATAAATTTCTGTTATTCTAAGCCACTTAGCTCTGGGTACTTTGTTACAGCAGCCCCAGGAAATTAATACACACACCATAGATTTTTCTTGTTATTCCTAACATTTATTATATTTTTCTATAATTTTGTGTTTTTACAGATGTTGTCCTTCTACATAATATTCTATCTACAACCTCCTCCATTGCAAAATTTTATTCATTACAGATTTGCTTCAAGCTTTATTTCTTCTGTGAAGCTTCCCTTGACCCATGGCGGTTCTCAGTGAAAACACTTCTCTCTAAAACCTTCAAAATTTGTGGCAATGGCTGTTCACTTACATGACTCCCTCCAAGCAAAACCATCACCTTGAGAACACAAGCTCACTTCTTACTTATCTTTACATCCCCAATCTCTGCCCCCATGATTGGCCCTGCTAGTCAAAAGTATATGTGGAAAAAAATGGGTGATGCACTGTCATAATAAGAACAATGACACATAAAGGAGGTTAAATTTTTAGCCACTTGTATATTTTAAATATGTGGCAATAAGACAATGCAACTTTAGAGAGAACTCAATTTGCTTCCTCTTGTTTATCCTTCCTTAGGAGGACTATAAATGACTATCAAATCTCTGTAAAGAAAAATACTGAAAATCAGAGAATAATTTTATTTTTTACCAAATTGCAAAATGATTTTGAATATTTCTGTAAGCTACAGAATAATTAATTCCATTTTCCTGACACATGCTAGCATTATTCTTTGATACTAGCAATGATTCAAACTATCCAAGAGCCTCATTTCTTTAATGGACATAAACTTTGTCTTATTAGTCATCTTTAAATGCTGGTTGACGGTGAAGAAAGAATGCCTTGGAGTTCCGAGGCAAAGTTCTGAGAGAAGTTTTGTTTCTTTACTTCATGGGGGCTTAATGCATGCTTTCCTTTTGTGACAAAGAGTTATGAGAATTTATCCCCAGTGCATTCAAATGCATTACATCAAAGTTGTTAGTTTCTTGTATCTTTATTTGTTCACATTTGTCTTTGTATAAATCCAACTCCCACATATTGAAAAACAGTCTTTGCTTATGTAGTTTGGCAGGGAGTACAATGTAATAAAAAGATCTGAGATTTCACTAAGGTTTCTCTGCAATCTTATATGTAATATAAAAATAATGTCACACATAAGAATCATACTTGATATGTTTCAGAGAATTTCCACACTCATAAATTAAAGTGATCTTCAAAATAACCATATGAGAAGGTGGAGTAAATATTAAGAGGTCTATTTCATATGCAAAATCACTGAGACTCAAACATTAATTGATCGGTTCAAATTAGCAAAGTGAGTAAACAACTAAGCTAGCGTGGGACTCAGTTTTCCTTATTTCTAATCAATTGCTATTTACTGTTTCCTAAATATAAATGAATATATTTTTAAATTATTATGCTCAAATATAATAAGATCATCATTGATTTATATATTCTCTATATGATAATGTAATAGTGGTTGTTTTAATGAGATTTTCAGAATTTGATGTTATAATTATATTTCTTTTCTTTTTTTTTTTTTTTTTTGAGAAAGAGGGTCTTGCTCTGTCACCCAGGCTGCAGTGCAGTGGAGCCGCCATGAATAACTGTAGCTCGACCTCCAGGGACCAAGTGATCCTCACATCTCACTCAGCCTCCTGAGTAGCAACACCACACCTGACTGATTTATTTTATTTTTTGTAGAGACAGCATCTTGTGATATTTCCCGGGCTGGTCTTGAACTCCTGGGCTCAAGCAATCTGCCTGCCTCAGCCTCCCAAAGTACTGGAATTACAGGCGTGAGCCATCACACCCAGCCCAATTGTATTTATTTTTTCTGATGGTGGGTAAAATTTACCTTTTTTAGGGTTGCTAATATGTTATAAACATACTGTGCTACACTTATAAAATTAATTTCAATACCAACCTAGAGAACATAGAAATTTTAAAGGTGGAAAGACATGACAGAGCTAAAAAATTCACTCACTCTAGTAGTTTAACTTAAGTGCGTTTGTCATTAATTTATTATGCTTTGAGAGAAATACTAAATTCTTTGAAAGCAGTTAGCTCACTAGCTCATCTAGAACTAGTGAGCTAACTGCTTTCAAAGAATTTAGTATTTCTCTCAAAGCATAATAAATTAATGACAAACGCACCCAGCCATCCCATTACTGGGTATATACCCAAAGGACTATAAATCATGCTGCTATAAAGACACATGCACACGTATGTTTATTGCCGCATTATTCACAATAGCAAAGACTTGGAACCAACCCAAATGTCCAACAATGATAGACTGGATTAAGAAAATGTGGCACATATACACCATGGAATACTATGCAGCCATAAAAAATGATGAGTTCACGTCCTTTGTAGGGACATGGATGAAATTGGAAATCATCATTCTCAGTAAACTATCGCAAGAACAAAAAACCAAACACCGCATATTCTCACTCATAGGTGGGAATTGAACAATGAGAACACATGGACACAGGAAGGGGAACATCACACTTCGGGGACTGTTGTGGGGTGGGGGGAGGGGGGAGGGATAGCATTGAGAGATATACCTAGTGCTGGATGACGAGTTGGTGGGTGCAGCGCACTAGCATGGCACATGTATACATATGTAACTTACCTGCACATTGCGCACATGTACCATAAAACCTAAAGTATAATAATAATAATAATAATAATAATAAAGAAAATTCAAAAAAATCAAAAAAAAAGAAAAAAAGAAAAAAATAAAAAAAATTAAAAAAAAAATAAATAAATAAATAAATATCTAACATGAAAAAAAAAAAAAAAAAAGAAAATATCCTGGAACATTCTATCTATCACATTAGCTGCCCCTGAAATCATTATTGGGTATAATACTTGTATTTTTATTTTTTAATTGCTAATAAAAAATAATTGCCAATTAAAAAAAAAAAGCAGTTAGCTCACTATTTTCTGTTCAATACTAGCTTTATAGATAAAACAAATATGTTCAAATATATTTTATTGCAAAAGGTAAATAAATTATATATCCTATACTGTAATTTTTGGAGTGTCTATTAAATAAAAATATTTAAATAAATGACAGATTTAAGTTATTTCACACATTGTGCCTTTTATTAGTTTCACATTGGCCTGACCCTAGTTAATTTAGCAAAAATATTTCCATTGCCAAATTTATTTTGACAACTATAATACTTTTTATTTCATTCATTTATGTAACATACATTTATTAACCACTAATTCTGTAGTAGACACATATATACTAGGTATACAGCAGTGAAAAATAGACTAATTGCTTTGAAAGTTTACAGGCCAACATAAATAACAATAATGAAAAGTGTTAACTACTACAATAGATAAATGCAAGGGTTTTATGGAACCAAACAACCAAACAAATACCAAAATCTTCCCTGGGCGCAGTGGCTCATGCTTGTAATCCCACCACTTTGGGGGGTTGAGGCAGGTGGATCACTTGAGGCCAGGAGTTGAAGTCCAGCCTAGGCAACATGACGAAACCCTGTCTATACAAAATACACAAAAATTAGCTGGGCATGGTGGTGCCCATCTGTAATCCCAGCTACTCAGGAGGCAGAGGCAAAAGAATCTCTTGAACCCAGGAGGTGGAGGTTGCAGTGAGCTGAGACACACCACTGCATTCCAGCCTGGGGGAAAGAGTGACACTTTATCAAAAAAAAAAAAATTTTTTTTTGGAAGGATAGAACAATGAGAGGTAAAGGGAAAATAATTTTCCAGGCAGAGGTAATGGCATGTGCAAAGAAATAGCAATGCATTATGGCATGGTAGATTGAGAGAAGTGAAAATCATTAAATTGGAGATGGGATGAAAATGGGGTGTGTGGAAGATGAAACTGGAGAGACGAAACCAAGTTTTGACTAGCTCTGCATGTGATAAGGAGTATATTATATTCCTTTCTCTAAACTATAGGCAGATTTAGCTTCATTCGAATGGTGGTCTGAAAAGGAAACAGTGGGTGATGGGTTGAGGGATAAAGAATGAAAAAATGAAGAGTTTCTTTAAGATAATATCCAATTAAAAGTAATATTGGCTGATACATTTATTGCTCTTTATAATACTCTAGGATTCCCAGGAAACAATGTCTATTGTTGATGGCTCATTCTACTATTTTTTCTATAGTAGACATATAACGTATAGTGGCTCTGAGTATAAGCACGTACACATGCACGTGTAGCTGTGTTTTTTAATAAACTATTTATTTTATAATAGTTTAATATTTTCAGAAGTGTTGCAATAATAATAACTCTCTTAAAGTGTTGTCCTGTATCCTTTACTTGGTTTCCCCTACTGCTAACACATTGTTATGCTGCATTTGCCACAACTAAGAAATCCACAGGTACATTAGTATTAACCGAATTCCACACTTTATTTAGATTTCACTAGTTGGGATTTTGTATGTTTAATCCCTAATGTTCTTTTTCTGCTTTAGAGTTCCATCCAGATAAAGTATTTTCTTTTTCACGCACTTTAGTGGCTTTGCTTTGAATATAAAATTTCAGCATTCAAGTACTTTATCTATAATGTCAGGAAAAAACTGAAGTTATAATCCTGATACTGTTATATTTTATATGACATCCATGAATTTAAACACATTTTATTATTATTATTTATTTTATTATTAGCAAATTGGATAGAGTATTATTCTTAAGACATGATAGTAAGATGTATAATCAAAGATTGAAGTGGCATGCAAAACCATATATTGCAGTGTATATGCAGTAAAGAAGTCTCACTTAAAATGGCACTCTATCAATAGCCCTCTTTTTTGGTTAGTAATATTAAGCTTAAAATTGGCTTAAAATGCAAATAATACGGTTAGAAATTCTAGAAAGTCGAATTCTTATGTGTAACTTCTTCAAAAGTTCTGCTGTTCTAATTTTCGTAGTAATATGGAAGAAATATACTTAATTTCACATTTCAATGTGAAATGAGCTTAATTTCACATTTCATTTCACAAATCAATTTTCTTTTCAGAGATGTGGCCCATTTATTATTTGTCCTAAAATACATTGTTACCTTGGTAACTGCTAAATTATAGGCCTTATGTAACAATGTTGGTGAGGAAAATCTTAACAAATGACTCAACAAAAATGAAGAGACCTGAAGTGTGCTTTATAATTTTGATGTCTAGAAAGTCCTCTTAGAAGCCTTTAACCATCACAGGCCCTTAAAACATCTCTCCTATCTTCCAAGGGACCTAGAAATGCTAGGTAAGAATCCAGGCTGATTTACAATCCCTATATCTCATTTCCCACCATGCGAGTTCCTGCATTCCCCTTCCAAAAATATTTAGCAGCTTGTCATGCATTCTCAATGTTCGTTTCCTTATTCAGCACATTCCCTAACAACATGGCATGAGTTTGTAAAGATAAATTATTCTGGCAATAAAACAAGTGTGAGCCTCATTTTACATAGATTTTTGCTGCTTTGTTACTTTGAATGTATTGACTTAATAAAGAAAAGGACACAAGAGAAACCAAGACAGAGATTACAATAAACTGGACTCAAGCTCCAACTTGGCATTGTTCAATACTGATGTTGTGGGCTTCTTTAAGATTCATATTTATAGCTTTGAAAATAGATGACTTAAATATATCATCTCCAAGATTTCTTCTAGTTCTGAAGTCAATGATGCTCTGATAATTTTTCCCTTTGATAATTCCTCAGGTAATTAATTAACTAACTGCACTGATTTCCCCAGAGCAACTTCAAATGCAGCTACTTCCTTTCTTGGAGGCTTTCTCTTTGAAAATGCAACTACTGGAGATTTCAGTTGTCTTTAATAAGAGAGAAATATGTAATTCAGAAGACAGTAAAGATTTTGGAGACTGTAATTTTCATCAGCCATATATCCAGCTTATATATTCGGCCTTTTGAAAAGGCTGTATTAATGCAGCAATTTCTCAAGAAGGGAGGATGAACAGTACCCATTTCCTCCATCACATGCCCTGTTTTTCTCCCCATTAACTGTTCTGAAGCCTTAGTCCAGTCTTGAACTATGCAGCTGTAAAACAGGCAGTGATTTTGTTTGTATTTAATCATCCAGAGTTCCAGCATAAGCTATAGGTTATGAATACATACATATTTACTTTCCACATATATTGCTTAGAAGTGTTTCTTGAATAGTGCCTTCCCTACCAAAATTCACATGTTGAAATCTGAGCCCTAATACCCACTAAATGTGACCTTATTTGGAAATAGGGTTGTTGTAGAAATAGTTAGTTAAGATGTGGTCATGCTGGAGTATGGCGAGTCCCTAAACCAATATGCCTGGTATCCTCCTAAAAAGGACATGTGGACAAAGAAACAGGAAGATCGCCATGTGAAAATAAGAATTATGTTGTCACAAGCCCAGAAAGAACCAGAAACTAAGAGAGAGAACCAGAAAAGATCCTTTCCTAGTGCCTTTATAGGAGCATTGCCCTGGCAATACCTTGATTTTGACTTGACTTGTGGCCTCCAGAACAGTGAGATAATAAATTTCTGTTTTTTTAAGCTACACAGTTAGTAGTATCTTCTTATGGCAGCTCTAGAAAAAGAGTACAAGCATCACCACAGGTGTATGGTGTGGGAGTTTGAGGGTGAATTCCTGTTAAGATCCATTCCAGGAAATGTATTAGTACCTTCCCTGGCTTATAGATTTGTTTTGCCTATGCTGCTGTTTGGGTTAGCACACAAGCCAGTGTATTTTTCTGTGGCTTATGAAACATCTGGTTTCAAGTACTTGGCTTTATCATTTACTAGCTGTGTAATTAACCTCACTGATCTTCAGTTCCCTGAGAATGATAATACTTGATCTAGAGAACCATAGGCTTATTTATGAGAATCAGAAAAGATAACATAAGTGAAAAACAATATGGAGGCATGTAGAAGAGCATTTAGAGTGTGGAGATTAAGATCAGGGGTCCTGGAACCAGGCTGCAGGAGTTCAAGTTCTACTTTTTCCTTTATTAGTGGTGTGACTGAACTATAGACTCAGCTCTACTATTTTAAAATAAGAGCAATAATAATTTCTGTGTATGAAGGCTGTTGTGAAGATGAAGTAAATCAATATATAAAGAGATTTTAGAAGAGTGGCACATAGTACATACTTATTAAATGGTATCTAACAAAAGTACCTTGCAAAGTATTTTGAACCATGGAAATGTTTGATCATTATAATTTATAGTTAATAAATAGCTTATTGATTTTACACACCAACATTAAGTATACATGATTACTGATTTTACACATCAGTTACTCTGACTTTCTAGCTCACTGTTCAACATACATTTCAGTATCATGTATTTTCATAACCAAGAAGAGCTAAGCAAGGAAGATGACAAAAAAAGGGATGTTATCAAGTAGATCAGGATTTCCCCATGAGTCAAAAGAACTCTACAAGTAGAGGCTATTTCTGGTATTCATTAATCTTGTAATTTCCTTGTGTGAGAATATTTTAGAGCCAAAAATTTTCGGATCATGATATTGATCTATTAGGATAACAAAAAGCAAAGCATTCAACTAGATTTTAGAGAGTTAAAAAAAAAAACTGGTAAAAGTTTTTACTGAAATCCTTGTTTACATATATTTGAATGGAGATACCTTATCTATACATCACCCTCCTGGGTTACAGTAAATTAAAAAATAGCCATTCACTTTCTCACATTGCCGTATACTTTGAGTTTCTGGGTCAAATAAAATGCTTCTATTGAAAAACAGCATTTGCTTCATGTGTGTCTGGCCTTACAGAAGGAAAAGAAAGATTTTAGCATCTGGCTTTAGAAAGAAGAAAGAAGCATTTTAGTAAAACACCTTCTATTCGTTTTTTTTTTTTGAGGAAATAGAAATAGCTGAGACTTAAAAACAAATTGGATTGCCATGTTTATTCCATTTCATACAACTTACCCAGGAAGTATATATCTGGAGGACAGACTGTCTCAGTGCTGTGGATAAGTTATAGTCTTCAGAACTATGATGTGTTTGGTGTCCGGCCCACATAATATTAACTTCTGCAAAACACATAATTTGCAATGAGCCATGAGAATAAGAACAAAACAACTTCCATTTTTAGTTATGCATGCTTCTCTGTTGAGTGAGGAAGAAAAATCTGGAACATCTCTGTAAAAGCTGGCCAATATAATTATAATTAAAATATGCTGCCTGAAATAATTTTTGGAACCAGAGACTGTATACGTTGTAAATAAATAAAAATGAGAGCATAGCCAATAAATATGTATAGTTTATATGTTATAATTAAATGCCTCCAACAAACTGACATTAATTCCAAAATTTATACTTTGCTAACATATTATAATATGACAGATTATAAAAGCTAGCTGGTAATGTTGTGACAATACACTCAACGGATAGTGATGATTTTTCAGTGTGTGATAACATGTTTCTAACTAAAGAAAAATTGTCTGATGGGAGAAATTGGTATGGAAATTTTGGAATAAAATATTAATGAAACTGTTTCCTCATGGCTTTCTGAGTAGTCTCAAAATCTGTCGGAATAAGAAGCAAAGCATAGCATAGTAATATTTTGCACTAAGTTCTCAGGTACTCTTTTATCTATAAAAAGATATTAGCTAACAGTTACCTATGGTTTTCCCATACCTTACCAAAATACTAAACCATTTCTAAATTTTTCCACATAGTTTTATTTTTGTTCATAAAAAAAGAAAATGATTGTTGTTTATTTTCATCAAGCACTGTACAGATTGCTCTCATACTGTCTTGGAATTCATACAGACTCCAAAGAAGAGTGGCTTTTAAAAAAATTTTTACAACAAATATGACACTGCATTGATCCCCTAAGTAGTTGACAGAGAATAGCCCAAGTCATTTTTTTATTCTGCTCATATTTTTAAAATTGTATTGCCATTTTTCATTTCCTAACAAAATTATAGATCAAAATGTCACATTATACTCTATTCAGTTTAAAAAAAATGTTCTTAGCTAAAGTAACTTATGTTTAGTCTTTTGCTACAAATCCAGGAAATGGCATTAGCTATGTGACATGATCATCATATCCTTGCCAGTATAGGTTAGAAATATCTTTTAGGCTTGGATGTATAGGAACTAAACAGTGAACTTAGAACTGGAAATATCAGGTTAATTTTCTTTGCAGTTGCCGTATACTGACAGTTAAAATGCATAGTACATAGTAGAATAATTTTAGAAGTTTTTATGAAAATCATGGTCATATATATGTATGTGTGTGTGTATATATATATATATACATATATATATTCTATCTGGGTAAATTTTGGCCATTGCTTTCAAAATGAAAGTTCTCTGAACAGTCTGTGTAGAGAATTACCAAACAAAATTGTTAAAGAAAAAAGGTCTTGGTAAACAAATGATAGCTCATAGATATAAGAAGGACTTAATTCTGTATAATAAGGAATATTATAAACAGAATTATGGTTAGTCTTATTATAAACAGACAACAAATGCCATTTTTATTAAAGTCATATATTTTTCAGTGGAACATGTATTGCCATCAACCATCAGCAGATATGGAATTTAGATCCCAATTGGTTGGTGATTTAATTATTTTAATCACTTGTAGGAAAGACATTGTATTTCTATGCTAGCAATTAAGGAAATTGTTCTTACACAAAAGAGAACTACTTCATCATAATGACCTCTAAAAATATCCAGTCATAATTTTTGAAATAACACAGAACCAAATTATCTGGTTTATTGATAAGCCTAATGGCTGTACATAAGAAATATACAAAGATCCTTGTGGCACTTTATATCTTCAGATGTTAGGTGGACGTTGAGTAAGAGGTAATAAATTTGATGAATACCCTAAAGTTTAAAAACCGCTTACAGATAGAGATCCTGAAGTAATCTAAGCACCATTTTCTCTTTAGAACATACCCACTGCTGAACATTTTATAACTTATGACTTATAAACCTTCATTAAAAATCAATACATTGTCTAGTTTTTGACCTGTCAGGATTTGTTTTTAAAAAATTCATTCTAATGCATCCACAAAATGAGTTAACAAGAGGATGAGCTAATCAGATGAGGTTCCATTAGAGAGTCATAATATATATTGGGAGCCACTTCCTTATACCCTCTACAGAAGCTAAACGGTGAAACAAAGAATCCATAAAGGTGGAGGTTAAAGATCTGTCTTTTTAGTTGTTTCAAAAGCATTTACTTCCTATCACAAACTGTGTGTAACACAACCCTCATTCAATGAGGTACAGCTGTGCAAACAGGGCACAGTAACAGGATCCTACCGCCCCACCTCCGTCACTTTTCAGAATTGGTAAAAAAAGAAGGAATACTGAATTTGTTTCACAGTCTATATTCAGCTTATTGGAGGTAAATTATTTTCAAAAGTGATTATAAAAATGCATTTTATGGAAAGTTATTCCAGTAGTTCTTTTGTGAACAAAATGAGAAAAACTTAACAGTGCATTTATATGATCATCTTCCCTAATACTTGAATTGATGAATTATCTGTTTAAGAAATGAAAACAAATATTAAGGAGGAGAAAAAGATATTATTTAGAATAAGCTTCTCTCTGTGAAAGACTTCATATAATTATACATTCTGTTCAATAACATTTTTTCTATATGAAAATTATAGACTATGTTAATACATGTATATATGTTATTATAATTTTTCAATGATATAATTAGGAATGATTATGCTGCTTTCTAGTGCCAAACATAATTCTATATATTTTATTAATATATTGGCCAACACTTCCATTCATTTGGCCAAAATTTTATGTAATGTGTGTGTGTGGTCTGTGTTGTATTTTTGAATTTCTTTTTCAATTTTTTTATGAAGAAGTAACTTACATACAACAAAATCCATCTTCTTTTAATGTTCGGCTGTATGAGTTTTTAACAAATGCAGCTGTTTAATGATTACTGCAATCTAGATACAGAACAATTTTATTACCCCAAAGAGTTCCCCCACCTCCTTTTTGTGGTTGTGGTAGACAGACTTCAAGATGGCTCCCTGCTTCAGATAATTCAAGTTCTGGACTTTGAACTGATAATGCAGTGGGATGAAACTTTTGGGAACAGGAAAGAAGTGAGTGTCTTTTGAATGTGGGAGAAATATGAATCACTGAGGTCCAGAGCGCTAACTAGGCAAGGCATCCTCTAGAATGGACGCCAGTGATTCCTATCCAATGGTATTCATGCCTTTTATAATCTCCTACCTTTGAGTGTGAGCTAGATTTAGTGACTTTCTTCTAGTAAACAGAAATTTAGCAAAGATGATGGGATGTCACTTCTGATATTAGGTTTTAAGAAGACAGTAGCTTGTGTCTTGGGTGTCCTCTCTTATATTCAAACACTCTCTAAGAAAAGCTGGCTACCTTGTTAATGAGCTCCCTCTGAAGAAATACATATGTCAGGGAAGTGGGCTAATCAGCCAGCAAGGAACTAAGCTCCTCAGTCCAAGCCCCATGAAGAACTGAATTCTGCCCAACAACCATGTAAGAGAGTTTGGATGCAGACCCTTCTCCATTTGAGCATTCCAATGACAATGCAGTTTGCAAAGAGCTGAACGACTCACAGCAACCTCCTGAAAGAACTTGAGCCAGAGATATTCATCTAAATTATGCCCCAGTTTCTAACCCACAGAAACTATGAGATAATAAAGGTTTCTTGTTTTAAGCTCGTAACTTGTTACAAGCAATAGATAATTAATGCAGTGGTCAAAAACCTCTCACTCCCACCCCCACCCCATTCTCAGTCTCTAGCATCCAATGATTTGTTTTCTTTCCTTTTAGTTTTGCCTTTTTGAGTGTATCCTACCAATAACATCATACAGTATTTTTAGCCTTTTGAGTCTGTTGTCTTTTTTCATTTAGCATAATGCATTGAAGATCCCTTCATTTTGCTGTTTTTATGAATAGTTTTTTCCTTTCTATATTAATATTCCACTTGAATGACTATATCACAGTTTTGTGTTGTTTTTGTCTATTCACGAGTTGAAGAGCATCTCAGTTGTTTCCAGTTTTTGACAGATAAAACTTCTATCAAGTAGTTATCATAGAGGTTTTCTGTGGACATGAGTTTTTATTTCACATGGGTAAATACTTAGGCGTGGGATTATTGAGCTGTATGATATGCCTACATTTACCTTGTTAAGAAACTATCAAATTGTTTTCCAAAGTGGCTGTGCCTTTTTTTTTTTTATTAGTACCAGCAGTGTGTGAGAGTTCAAGTTGCTCCACATCTCTGGCAGCACCTGACATCATTAATTTTATTTGTATTTATTTGACAGCCATTATAATAGGTATGCAGTGGTATTACATTGAAATTTTAACTTAGATTGCTGTAATGGCTAATGACAATGGCTGTATGTACCTAATCGCCATCTATGTATCTTCTTTTTGAAGTGTCTATTCAAAATTCGTGCCCATATTTTAAATGGGTTGTTTTCTTAAGTTTTGAGACATCTTTGTATCTTCTGCATAAAAGTCCTTTATTAAATATGTGATTTGCATTTATTTTCTTCCAGGCCGTAGCCTTTTTTTAAAATAGTGTCATATAAAGAACAAAAGTTTTAATTTTCATGAAATCCAATTTATATTCTTGATGGTTTTATTTAGTTTTCTGGTGTATATAATGAAAAACAAAGGTAATTTTGGAGAAATTTTTCAGAAAAATTAGAAATATCTAAATATCCAGAATCTAACCCTCCTACATATATTAAATATCTAAAATGCACCTTAAAATATGTTCTCTCATATTTTGTCATCTATGAAATGGAGGGAAGTGATCCTTTATGTTAATTCAAGACATAAAGACAAGTCTACAAGAAATTTTCACAGACATATAAGATAGCCATTTAATTCCCAATAGTGGGCAGGCCAACAAGTCTTGGCGCAACCTTGGAATGATGATGTTGGTTTCACTCATAATCTGGAAAACTCCCTAGTTACAAAGGAAGAAATATTATAGGCCTATTTGCAAAATGGTAGTGATGCTTGACACCACTAAAACCGTTATTGCTAGCACTTTATGCAACATTTAGCATATTGTACAATGACTATAGAACAGAAGAGCTATGCCTTAGTCCATTTTGTTCTGCTGTAACAGAATACCTGAGGCTGTGGAATTTGTAATAAACAGGAATTTATTTTTCACAGTTCCTGTGCAAGTCCAAGATCAAGGCACTGGTAGGTTAGAGTTCAGTTTCTGTGCTTCGAAGATGGCATCATGAATGCTGATTCCTTCTAAGTGGAAGAATGCTGTATTTTCCCAAGGCAGAAAAGCAGAAGAGAGTGAACCCACTCGCAAAAGCCCTTTTATAAGGCCATTAATCCATTCTTGAGGGTGGAGCTTTCATGACCTAAACACCTCCTATTAGGCCCCACCCCCTAACATTGTTACATTTGTGATTAAGTTTCTAAAACGTGAATTCTGTAGGAGACAAATAGTCAAACAACAGCGAGCTGCATGAGTCTAGAAATTACTTAATCCAAACTTTTAATTTTGTAAAGAAAATAAAATTGAAAGGAAGAATGGAAAAAAAGAGTTTTATTAAAGAAGGAGAACATGTTTCTCATTGTTCTCTTTCTCAACAGTGACTTATTTGATACACTCTCTCCTCTTTTGGATTTTGTTTTAATCCTTCAGAAATGGAGGTGACTGGGTTCAAGTATTCTCTGGGACAGTCATGGCACACCTTTGGTAATTTCAATATGTAAAAGGGATTAAAGAGCTCAACACATGCTATTAAATGATAGTGCGAAATTTCTTGAATTGTAGCAACAGTCTTTAACAAGATATCTAAACATAAAATATTAAGTTTTAAAGTTTAGATTGAAAACAATCATCCCTTTGAATTTGGAGATGCCCATATAAATGAATCCTTTAAAAGTTTATTTTGTCTTTTCTTAATATCAAAGCATAGTTGATAAATAAATATAATAAATAAATTGAGCTAAGTAAATGAAATAAAATTAGTAACAGACTCAAGCTACCAAGCTAAAGTCTAACTAAAAAATATAATAGCCCATGAATAACAATAAATATACACTAATTTCTTTCACTATTTTTATTCATTGAATGAACTAGAAGTGTCATCAATTTTATCATCATAACTCATTCACTTCCTATAGCAGCAAATAAAGTTGGTGATGATAAAAATAAAAGGCATTACTAATTCATTCAGTAAGTAGAAACTTATGTCTTATAATTTTTCTATTCTATCCTTGCTCACTTAATATCAGAACACAAATTAGGTATATCTAAAACTACCAAATTAATTAGAATAAAATTTGTAAGTTGTCTGGGCCTCCATATTTTTGTTCCACACATTTTGTATATTTGTATATATCCATATGTTCGGCATGATAGAAACAAGTCTTCTGAAGGAGCAACCAAATTTTTTCCTTTTTTTTTTGAGATGGAGTCTCTCTCTGTCGCCCAGGCTGGAGTGCAGTGGTGCGATCTCCCCTCACTGCAAGCTCTGCCTCCAGGGTTCACCCCATTCTCCCGCCTCACCCTCCCAAGTGGCTGGGACTACAGGCGCCCGCCACCATGCCTGGCTAATTTTTTGTTTTTGTATTTTTAGTAGAGACGGGGTTTCACCGTGTTAGCCAGAACGGTCTTGATCTCCTGACCTCGTGATCCGCCCGCCTCGGCCTCACAAAGTGCTGAGATTACAGGTGTGAGCCAACTTGCCAGGATGTTTGGCCACATGTAGACATCAAATAATGTCTCTAGAAGAGTAAGCTCCACGAGTCTTTAGGAGTCACTTTAGGATGGCGCTAAAACTGTGGCAAACACTATACCGCCCATTTATTCTATCCCATAATCACACTTTAACTCATTTTTTCTTTTTTATTCATGTTCAAGTGGAAGCTTTTAAGTTCTAGTATGCAGAATTTAAAAAAAGATGTCTCCATTTGTGTGACGATATTCTCAAAATTTAAACAAAATAAAACGATAGATTTCTAGTATGAAGTAAAAAGTACCTTAAGAATTTATCATCTTTTCAACCTAAACTTTCGTTTTCATACAATCCAAAAGCAAGAACTAATATAGTGCTTATTGTCATTTGAATAAAATACTTAAAAATCTAAATTATGTTGATGACAATATTATTAGTAATAATAATAAATATTAGTGATTATAAACACATAAGAGTAAGAATGCTCATCATGTAGGGAATATTTAGAACACTTTACAGTGTTCTACATTTCCCAGAACTGAACTAGAAGGTAGATATTTATATAGTTTCCATTTTATAGATGAGGAAATGGAGATACAATAATATTTAACGACTTACATAAAGTAATGATTATTATTCATGTTACATATTAATACTTTTTTATTCATTACAGAGACTGTATTTTCTAGCCCCTTACCACCTTGATAGGTTTATGGAACTGTTTCATAATGATGCAGTGTGAGTGATAATAACATGTTTTACTTTGAGCCAAGGTAAAGAACTCATGTGCCTTCTTCACGGTCTCTGTGTTCCTCTGCAACAGCAATCAACATGACGAATATTTAGCAGAGGGCACTAAGGCCCTAGGGTACGCAAAGACACCAGATGGAAGGATTCTGGGTCCCTGAATGACAGCATGGAGCACAGTACCCCCTGACCCATACTGAACCAGGCTGTGAGTGAAAAGTAAATATTCATTGTGCTATTTCACTGGGATTTGCTATTGCTCAGTGAACTAACTACAATATATCCTCATTATTAATTTGTTGTTATTAATACATGTGAATGTGATGCAATAACCACAAATACAGAGTGATTTATCAGTCTATCTTCTTAACTCAGTTTCTTACAGACTGTGCTCTATAGGGAAAGCATTTCCTAGGAAACTAGTAAGCTGGTACCTATGTTTTTAAAAGTAACCAACTAGCATAGCTCAAAATCACATATTTTCTTATCATCAACCTTCCAAAATTACTGCTTCAAAGAGATGTCTATAGAAAATCGAGAACATGACCGGGCACAGTGGCTCACACCTGTTATCCCAGCACTTTGGGAGGCCGAGGTGGGCATATCATGAGGTCAAGAGATCAAGACCATCCTGGCCAACATGGTGAAACCCCATCTCTACTAAAAATACAAAAATTAGCAGGGCGTGGTGGTGCACACCTGTAGTCCCAGCTACTAGGGAGGCTGAGGCAGGATAATCGCCTGGACTCAGGAGGCAGAAATTGCAGTGAGCCGAGATCACACCACTGCACTCCAGCCTGGTGACAGAGTGAGATTCCGTCTCAAAAGAAATAATAATAATAAAATCCAGAACATATCCTGTAGCTTTTTCCTCCCTCCCTTCTTTCTGTACCTTGAATCATTCTTCACTTCGTACTCTGCCCCTTGCCTTTGGGCAGTTGTGTTTAACAAAACATATCAAAGAAAGAAAAACAGGGCTCATATCTTATCAGTAGTGGTTGCAAGTCCCATTTCCATTGTCCTCTTACAGTGCCCACTTATTTTCAACATTGTTTCTGGTCTTACACCCTTGTTCTTTGAGCATCACTGTGCTTTGAAAAGCCCAAGTCTGGCTACTTGTTTTTCCCAAAATGTAGGTTAATTTTTTTATTGTGGACCAAAGACCCACCATTATATTAGTTATGTATGGTTTTATTTTTCCCTTTACTACCTACAAATACAAAGAGTTGGGTGATACAGTGTGAAACGTGCCAGATCAAGAAGCAAGAGCAAGAACTTTCGAACTTTACCAGGAGCTCATGCTAGGAACTGGGATGAGACCCCCCGACCCTGTCTCTTGCTTCCAATCTCTCCCCACAGTTTATCTAACCCCTTCCAAACTAGAGCCCTGTCCAAAACCACAAAACACCAAACCAGCTGTATTTTGAAAATAAATGTGTATTTCCTTTCGCCTGCCTCAGGCAAGTGAAAGAGAAAGTGAGAGGGGGTTTCTGATCTCACTGCAAAAACAGAGAAAGAGAGATGCTTGTGGGCTTCCCAAGCTTAAGGACTAACAGCAGTCCCCTCTTAAAATATTATTAAATATGGTACTTATGTCTGATAAGTACCAGTATTTCCATTTCATGATGAGTTATATGTCTTTATACAGGCAGATCTGAGAACACAAGCTCACAAACATGCATTTTGTTGAGAAAAGGTGCTTCAAATTCCTAAAAGCCAGTTTACAACCAAGATTTTTAAATACCACTCAATCATAGGAGATTATTGCTCATATATATGTTTTGGAAACCAGAAAAGGGAAGAGTGAAAGCGAATCTGTGAAGAGAAGGGAGAAATGAGGTACATTTTCTCAAGAAATTAATGAGACAGAGAAAAGCCACAGTGTAATTTGTATACACACATACGTTGCGTATGTATTGGGCAACTCTGTATATATTTATGTATATTTGCTAAGGTAGAAAGAACAGGTATAAAAACACGCATAGTTTCATCCTATTTTCCATATTTAGGTGTTACAGATAGGTAGTATGGTGCTCATGGTTTCACCTATAGGCAGATAAGAAAGAAACTGTGTTGGTTATGTGTGAGAGCCAAGAGAGCTCCACCTTACAGTCATCATTCAAAGCAGAGTGAGCTTTATTACATGTTGCCAAACTCTGTAACACTTGCAACCCAGGAGATGAAGTGATTGCCTACTAACCACTAAAAAATGTGTAATTTTTAACTTTATTGTCCAATCTATTACAAAGTTATATTTAAGATTAATGGAAAGTAATGTTAAGGGGTAAGACAGTCTGATTTCAAGTTATACTCCTCTTTCTCTTAGCTCCATCATTCCCATTTGTATCCATCACTAGTCATTTGTGTGCTGATAATAGCCAAGACCCAACAATTACCTAGATCTCTGGATTCGAACTTAAACTTCCTTAGCCCTAGGCCATGGGTCTGGCAATTTGTTAGGGGATCCTAAATAATATTTTTGATGACATGCATAAAGAGCTTTTCCTCCCTCAATAGACTATGTGTTATTTAAAACAAAGCATTCTAAAGTAGTATGAATATTGGAATTTCCAGAAATGTAACAGGCCAGTGAAGAAATATTTTTGGATAAGGGAGTTTACTACACTTCTCAAACATAAGGAAAACCAGTCTTGTACATAGGAAAACTGTCCTTCTCTGCAAAAGTTGTCATGATTAGATAAAAATACTTTTAAATAAAAGTTATCAGTACTACATTATAAAATAATTATGAATTTGACAATTTTTATGTTGCATGAAAATCTTTTATCTACTTAATGAAACCAAATTCTGGTGCACTTTGTTCCTGGTTGTCAGCAATAACATTAACGCCATGACTTTCGTTTTGGTGCAGTTAAGGATTTTATCATGCTTAAATACATTCAAAAGGAGTTCACATGCTTTACATAGATTGAAAGCAAGAAATCTTCCAAAGTGTTTAATGACATATATTTGGCAGCCATAATAACCTGAGTAGCACAATTAGGAGGCAGAAATCATGGGAGAACTCTCTTGATGTCAATAGAGTTAGCTAGGATTGGCAAGCACTCCTACGACGCTCCTCCCCTGCAGCACGTTTGCCTGCGGTGAGACACAATGAACTTCTGCCATATTATATTTGGAACAATGCTTTCTATAATTTGTCTCCACAAGCTACAGAATCCATTTTGAAAGGAGACCGACATAAGGAAAGCAAAACAACCAGGAATTGTTAGGAAAAGACAGGAAAGTAGAAAAAAAAAGAGCACTGAAATCACCAGGTAGAAAGTAACTGCAATCTCTCTTCATTCCTCCCTAATGAGCCTCCTGAGTGGATGTATATTACCGCTGTCAACAAAATCTTACCAGGATCTCTTTGCTACTAATAAGGACTTCCTATTGGTCTTAACATTTGTCTTAATGTCCTGAAACTAACTTTAGAACTTCATAGCAAATGAGTGTGGCTTTCAGAATAGAAACTTTCAGTGTTACTGAATTTGTAAGGAATAAGGCTGTGTCCAGTGAAAGTGCCAGATTGAATCAGAACTGAATGTCCTCATTGAAACAGTTTGGTCTATCCTTTGTGAATGATGTCATATACCTTAGCATTGTTAGTGGTCTTTGAAGAAGCAATCTGCCCCTGTGACAGATTTCTGTCTGTGCATTTAGAAACTCTATTATTACCAATTATAGATGTTGTTATTTTGATGACTTACTTTGTTCTTTCCTCTATTCCTTTCATGGTACTCCTTAAATCTGAAAGTATGTCTGGTTTTAAAAGTGACATACCAATGACTATCAGGTCTTGCTACAACAGGAGGAAGAGGTCTTATGTAATATTCTTTGACTTTTTGGCATTGAGAGATGGAAGGTTTTATGTAGGAACATTTCCCCCATTATTCTAGTACAGATAACCTCATGTCGTACCCCTTATATTCCCCAACCTTGACCCTTGAATGACATTACATCCAAACCCAAATCTATTTACTAACTGAACTGATTCCCTTCTGCCCATGCTTGCTCTTTTTGTTTTTTGATCTCATAGTGATACAGGAGGAGGGCAGGGAAGTGATGGGAAGGGAAAGGCATGGTCCCTGGCGAGGGCTCCACCCCCGGGGCCTCTACCCACAGACCTAGGTGAGGACAAGCACTCCTGCCTTCACGCCCAAATGTTGCATTTCCCAAGACCATCCTGGCCTGCCACACCCCCATCCTGTGCCTAAAAAACCCCTGAGACCCTAGCGGGCAGAGACACAAGCAGCTGGACATCGAGAGAAACACACAAGTAGAAGAAGACACAAGTGGCTGGACGTCAAGAGGAAGGCACCGATGTAAGAGCACACCAACAGATGCTAGCAGGCAGCAGGCCATCAATCAGCAGAATGATGTGGAGTTTGGCTAGGGAGGTCAGAGGATAGCCTGGGCCGCTGAGTGGCCCCATCCCAGGGAAAACCAACTTCCCACTCCATCTCCCCTCTGGCTTCCCCATCTGCTGAGAGCTACTTCCACTTAATAAAACCTTGCACTCATTCTCCAAGTCCACATGTGTTCCAATTCTTCTGGTACACCAAGACAGGAAACCCCGAGATACAGAAAACCCTCTGTACTTGTGATGAGGCGGGGGGTCTAACTGAGCTGATAAACACAAACTACATACAGACGGCAAAACTAAAAGAGCACATGGTAACACATGCCCACTGCGGCCTCAGGAGCTGTAAACATTCACCCCTAGATGCTGCCATGGGGTTGGAGCCCCACAGCCTGCCCATCTTCATGTTCCCCCTAGAGCTTTGAGCAGCAGGGCATCAAAGAAGCAAGCCACGCCCATCTCATGCCCTGCAAGGGGCCAAGGGAACTTTTCTTGTTTCAATACTTTGACTATTATACCTTTAATCACTCCCCTCCTAACCCCCACCAAGATTTCATTATTGTTTTTCATCAGTCCACTGTATTGTCAGCAGCCTTCCTTTGCTGTTCTATAACTACCTCCCTAGATTGATGCCTTATTACCTCATCACCATTAACAGGTATTCAGTGAGCCATATCTGTATATGAGATGTGCTCTCCATGTGCACTCAAAATCTAGTGCAGGCATCAGCAAACTGTCACCATAAAACAAACCCTGCCTACCACCTGATTCATACAGCCAGAGAGCTAAGAATGATTTTTACATTTTCAAATACCTGAACTAAAATCAGAAGAGTAATAGTTTATGACACATAAACTTTATATTGAAAAAATCTGTATCTTCCTCCTTCTCATGTACCATTCTCTGAGCTTTTTGAACACTCTCAGCATTTTCTTGGTCCCCTCTCCTTTGCCATCTGTCAAAGTTCTTCATCTTTCAAGAACTATTGCATATGTCATTTTCTTCAAGAAATTGTCTTTAGCCCTCCTCAGCCAAAAGTATTATGCAATGCTTATTATCCCCAGGTAGACCTAAGGACAGTATTAACATTGCTAATACTCTACTATTTTGTATCCACCACTATTTCATAAGCTTCTTAATGAGAGGGAACTTATTCATCTTCGTATTTTCCACAGCATCTACCATTGTGTCTTTATATAGTATCGAATATATTTTTCTTAATTAAACATATGCTAATCAGGTAAAATTGGTTCATATCAATGATCAATAACCATGTCACACTATTTTATTTGCTAAATACATGTATTTTTGTTAGCAAAGTTAATCCTTTTTGTAATATTCCTTTCCCTTTACACTGATTCCTTCTCCCTAATTTCAGTTATATCCAAACATTCCACTTTGGAAATGTTTGCTTGACCCTCCCATTCCCTAATTTGTTTTTATCTCCAGCATGAGAAAAGAATGAACTATTTACTCCCTTACCTCCCATTCTTTCTTAAGCTCATTGTTAATGTCACTTGAATCTTTCCAAAGCAATTATTGGCCTTCTTGCCAAAACCAAAGGCCTCCGTTTAGATGCCTTTCTATTTGAACTTTCTAAAACATTTGACCACTTCTTCTGTTTTGAAAAATCTTTTCCTTTGGTTTGAGTAACATTCTTTGCTCCTGATTCTCCTCCATCTCTGCTCCAACTGGGTGCATTTCCGTGATTTCCTCCCTTGTTCTCATCTAACTTTAAAAGATCAACTCTTGTTTTTCTCAACTCCTCACTCTGCTGCTTTTTCCTGGTTGTCCTATCACCTACAATGACTTCAATAAGCACATATCCAAAAGTTGATGGCTCCCAAGTGTGTATCTGCAGCTTTCTGTTGAACTCTAGACCTGATTTCCTTTTGGAAATTATATGCATATTATTCTCTGAATCTATCTCATTGCCTTCGTGCTTTTCCCCTGTTTTACTTTCTTGCTCAATGACATTATCATCATCTTGATCACCCAGGCCAGGGAGCTGACATCTAGGGAGGACTTCAAAGATAGAACTCAATCTCAGAGCTTTATTGTATCTTTCTGACTTCTCTTTATGTATTTGTGCAGTTCTTAGCACATAATCAAGGCAAAAGCCAATATTTTTGAATATTTTTTTAAAATACTGAACATTAGCTTGTGATAGTGTCTTTTAAAACACTGTAGCGAACATGTCTAAAACTTGTTTCTTACTAACAAATGATTGTATATTTAAGAAAACTATGAAGAAAAAAGTGAAAAGGCAAAGGTAACAAGGAATAACATCAGTATTGGTGTAGGTCAATAATAATGTGTAAGATATTCTTTTATCAAAGATTTGATATTTTAAAGGAAAAGTTCATGAAGAACATTCAAAACTATATTGGACACATTAAACTTCTATAATGATGAGATAGCTCTCAAAGAATATTTTCTTCTATTTTAACAAAGTACATTCAATATTATCATATGGTATATTGCTGTTCCTTTGGTCCTGGGGTTAGAATATCAAACTTGGAGCCCATCCCCCTGTATGCTATTTATAGATTTCTTAACCATTTACAGGATGCCACTACTAGAGCTACCTCATTTGCTCATAATTAAGCTTATCCCATGATAAAATTAATCCTTAATTGAAGATATTTAACAGATCATTTTTGATACACTTTTGAGATTGGGAAAATATGAATGTGATAGATTACTCTTATTAGTCATAGTTTCTCTTCAGAAACATCAAACATAAAAAAACAAAAAATATGACTACACCAAATGTCCCAGACATTGTTAAGCTCCCAAATAGAGAAGAAAGAAATCGTCAAGACGTATAGAGATGTTCATGTGGTTCTGTTGCTATGTAATCCTCACCTGTTCTTAAAATCTAAAGGAAGTCAATCATGGCTTCCATGAACCTCCTCCCTGCCTCTCTTTTGACACTCCAAAGATGTATGGTCCTACTGTAAACTGAACTTAATCCTATCCCAACAAATACAAGAAAAAAATTGTTATTGAAAAAATAACAATTTCCTTGCAGTACCATTTTGTATTTACATATCATTTTGAAAACAAGTTGTTGAAAACATCTTATAATATCATTAGTGTCAGGAAGTGTTATTTTCTAAACTATTGCACATGTGATGAAGATCCATTAAATTGCAAAATATTTAAAAGATCATGAAGCAAAATATTGTCAAAGCCTAAGGCCCATGTAGAACATTCAAATAACAGCGAGTAATGGATATCTTGCCTTGATCTCTGAGCTTTGCAGTGCAATGTGAATTTGGGCAGCCACAAATCTATTCATAGACAACAAGACAAATTAATATAAATTAAAACAATGATTTAAGTACATTTCTCCTAGTAATTCTCTCTTTCCCTGTGATCAGCTTGTATGAAACACTGCCCATCATAAATAGATGCAATTATATAAGTCAACTTAAAAATATCAATAAGTGACCCAAAAAAAAACCCCCAGCTCTCCTGGCATTGCAGAGTTGCATAATATGATTTCTTACAATGATATCACATTTGATGCTGCAGGCCAGGTGAAGCAGATTAACTGTAACCAAATTGCATTCTTCTGTAAGGCCAGCTGATATGCACATGTAAAACATGAGACACACACATACTTTGAGATGAAATTAAATGATTCTCAAATGCTATGCCATACATAATTCAAACCTCATAAACATCTATCTACCTTATAAAAATAGATTGCATTTAGTTGTTTTTCTAAACAACCAACATGGCAATTTAAGTAATTTCAGTGCATATTTATCCTTGAGATACTTATTAGAAAACTGCTCTGGTAGCATTTTTGGCGGTTAGATAATGCCTCATTTGTTCTTTGTAAAGAGTTTTTATTTTCATGTGTTTTTTCTGGGCTGTCTTTAAGGAAAGATTGATGTCTGGTGTCACTGCTAGGAAGTGCAAACTGTTCAGGTTCACTGCAATCTATATCCTCATTCTCTTGCTCTGCAGGATATCACCTACTTTGTCAGCCAATATCCAGAAGGGAAGTTCTTTAATGGCAATAAGTGATCCCAATGACATCTTCCCCACAATGCTCAAAACTCTTAGTAGTAGTTGGACACTGAGGCACCAAACGATGAGATGAAAGGGAATAAATGAATATTGTAGCTGAAAGGTTAGATAAACAGCAGTAGTACTCTTCTAGCAATGCTAAAACAAATTGAAAAGTCAAAGTTTCCTCTATCATTAAAAATTTTCCTAAAACATCATCCCCATAATAACCTGGGAGAGTCTCCATCGACTTAATGACATTCTTGACCCTTTTTTCCCAGACGTAAGAGTTTAGTGATCAATTGTGTTAATAATAGCAATTGTCAGTATGCATTTTAGAAGTAATTTCTACATTATAACATGTTCCAGCTACACCTCCACCCCTATGGAGAATAGAGCAATAGGAGTGAACACTTGCAACATAAGTAAAATGAAAGAAATTCACATAAGTTGACATAAAACAGGTGTTTAAGAACCATTGAACCCCATAGTGGGATAAAGTGCTATTATAGAAGCAAGACATTCAGAAGCTGTGTGACCATGGCAAAGTCATTCAAAGTCTGCAATGTTCTCATTTCTTTTCTTTTTTTTTTCTTCTTCTTTTTTTTTTTAGATAGAGTCTCACTCTGTCACCCAGGCTAGAGTGCAGTGGCACGATCTCGGCTCACTGCAACCCCCACCTCCCAGGTTCAAGTGATTCTCCTGCCTGAGCCTCCCAGGTAGCGGGGACTACAGACACGTGCCACCACGCCTGGCTAATTTTTGTATTTTTTTTTTTCAGTAGAGACAGGGTTTCACCATGTTGGCCAGGCTGGTTTTGAACTCCTAACCTCAAGTGATCAACCTGCCTTGGCCTCCCAAAGCGCTGAGAGTATAGGCGTGAGCCACTAGGCCCAGCCTACAATGTTCTCATTTCTATGAGTGAGTTAAAGTATTATCTTTCATAAAGAGCCATATACCTATATTCACAATATCAAGCAGAAATAGAATGGGGGGTTTTGTTTCTTACAGATTATTTGAATTTTGATTGATATAAACAAAAATTCTTTTGATTGCTTCAGGTTACAAATGTCAAAACCACCAAACCCAGTGAAAACAATGCACTGTGTAAGGATTTGACCTTGGTCTTATTAACCCTGTGCTTTAAGCAACAGACCTAATCCTTTGAACCATCCAATGTAATGAACTGCTATGGTCTGAATGTTTGGGTCCCTCCAAAACTCATATGTTGAAATCCTTACCCCAGAAGTGATCCTATTTGCAGATGCGGCATTTTGGAGGTGGTGCCGTTTGCAAGGCTATTTGGAAGATAATTAGAAGCTTAGGGAATGGGATTAGTGCCCTTCTAAAAGAGACTCCAAAGAGATCCTGCACCTCTTCTGCCATATGAGTTTACAATGAGAAGATGGTCATCTATGGACCAGGAAGTGGGCCCTTACTAGACACCTAATCTGCTGACACCTTGATCTTGAACTTCCTAGACTCTAGAACTGTAAAAAATAAACTTCTAATGTTTATAAGCCACTTGGTTTACGGAATTTTGTTATAGTAGTGCAAAGGGACTAAGATATGAATGTTAATTCAATTTCAAGTAAAAGCTTTAAGCATAAAAGTTCAAACTGACCCTAAAAGCAATGACTGACTTCTCTATAAAGTTTAAAAACTTTTTTTTTCAGTTTTTGCCTAGGCCATTGCCAAGATTTTAGAAAATATAAGCAAAAGTCTGCCATAATTTTAAATTTTGCTTTTGAATTAAGAACACCATAAATCCACTATTTTTTAAAAGATGGAAGAAAGAGTAAAGACTGAAAAAATGTGTGCAGTCAGCTGTGAGGAGAGTTGAAGGTGGTTTGAAGGTGAGAAATAAAAGATAACATAAATTGAAAAATTAAAATATGTAGAGATCTGGGCAGGTACCTGAGATTATTTTTGTCAGTCCTTACAATGTGTTAGTTCTTATTGTCACTGTTTTAAGGAAGAGGAAATTGTAGAAATGACTTTTCAAGATCATAGCTACTAAGTGTTAGAGCTGGAGTTTAAATTCAGACCTGTTTGGCACCAGAGCTGGCATTCTTTCTGGAGTTATGATACAGGTATTTGCCCTCTCCTTTCTATGCGAAAGAACCTACAGATAAGTAATGCAAAGTTTGTTGTTTAGATGGAAAAAGAAGAGCAACACCTTCACACAAAAAGGTAAACAATAAAAAATAGTAAACCACTAGTGCCAGATTAGTTGTGCAAACATTATTTATAATGAAGTTCAATGTACAGCTGAGACTTGATTGACCAAGTTAATACTCAGAAACGGATAGAGTTCTGTCTGAATGTTAAAGTAATAATTTCCTACAAGCCTGAAGTTTAGCGTATTAAGAGTGCTTCTCTCTCTCTCTCTCTCTCTCTGTTCATGTATACACATGTACAGCCATGTGCCACATAATGCTTTTCTGCTTAAGGACAGACCACATATATCATAGTGGTCCCATAAGATTATAACACCACATTTTGATCATCCCTTTTCTATATAAAAATATGTTTAGATATACAAATAATTACCATTGTCTTACAATTGCCTACATCATTCAGTACAGTAACATGCTGCACAGGTTTGCAGCCTAGGAGCAATAGGCTATACCATATAGCCTAGGTGTGTAGTAGGCTATACCATCTAGTTTTGTGTAAGTACACTATGAGGTTTGCATGGCAGAATTGTCTAACCGCACATTACAGTGCAGTATATTGGTTATAGTTTGCCTTCTTTCAGAACATAGACATTGATATTAAACCAGTAGATGTTGGTTTAAAAGTACTACTTAGTTTTAAAAAAATCATGTTATGTGCATTTTTAGGAACTGTTACTAATGAGTAAAGTGAAGTCTACAAAATATAAACAACTTAATAATGTCCCACTTAAAAAGAAAAAATAGGATTTGAACATCAGTTGTTTTAAATAAAGAGGTACCACTTAAATCACATTTTAAGAGCACTTCTTTTCAAATTTAACAACAAATAGTGGTAATACACAGTCACTTAAAATGAATTTCTGTTCAACTCTTTTTTTCCAATTTAATTTGCATAATCATGCAACTTGGTTATTTAAAACCCTTAGTAAATTTTTAGTAAAATATTACAAATGTAATTGATTGCATCAACTAAACATTTTAAATTTCTATTTCAGGGCCGGGTGCAGTGGCTCACGCCTGTAATCCTAGCACTTTGGGAGGCTGAGGCGAGTGGATCACGAGGTCAGGAGATCGAGACCATCCTGGCTAACGCAGTGAAACCCCGTCTCTACTAAAAATACACAAAATTAGCCAGGCATGGTGGCGGGCACCTGTAGTCCCAGCTACTCGGGAGGCTGAGGCAGGCGAATGGTGTGAACCCAGGAGGCAGAGCTTGCAGTGAGTCGAGATCGCGCCACTGCACTCCAGCCTGGAAGACGGAGCGAGTCACTGTCTCAAAAAAAAAAAAAAAAAAAGAAAAGAAAAAAAATTTCTATTTCAGTTAATTAAGCTAATTAAATTTACTGAAAATATTAATTTTTCCTTAACATATTTATGCTAGTGCTCTGAAAATTTTACTACAAATATTTGTTGAAATATTTTTATGTAGAAAGAAAAGACCAAGACTATCTTTTATTATTATTATTATTATACTTTAAGTTTTAGGGTACATGTGCACAATGTGCAGGTTAGTTACATATGTATACATGTGCCATGCTGGTGTGCTGCACCCATTAACTCGTCATTTAGCATTAGGTATCTCTCCTAATGCTATCCCTCCCCCCTCCCCCAACCCCACAACAGTCCCCAGAGTGTGATGTTCCCCTTCCAAGACTATCAGTGTAGTTCAGAGAAATATTTACACAAATAATGTTATGAATTTTGGTTTGTCAATTCATAATCACACACATACATACACACACACAGCATGTCTGATATTATTCTGGATGCATAAAACTCTTGTCTTCTACAATTTGGCAAAAATATGTGCCTGCAGAAAAAAATGCTCATGAATGTATGTAACGTCCTTTGGTTTTACTGAAAGGCCTATTGCTGACTTATTCACTCTCCTTTAATAAAACCAACTTATTAGGCAAGTTTCTTACATTTGAACAACACAGAAATCCAAACATGAATATTAATTATAAAATTAAATAATTTTAGGCAATACTTTGGATGGGGCAAAAATGAAATTAGAACTAAAGCAAGAAAAAACTTTAATAGATTATGCTAACTGTTAATTATTTAATAACTTTGTTTTATATCTGTGAATAATGAAGGTAAATATGTTAGAAAAATTGCCTATTGTCACATTTTACTATATGAACATTTAAAAAAATTAGCAGGAGATATTTAAATTCCATCCTTTCATCTCTTTCATCCAGAATTTTAGCTGGGTTTCTGTAGTCCTTTCATTAAGGGAAGCAGGCAATTTTATAGAGAGAGGTACATAGATACATATTTGTCAATGGAAATGAAACCTGATGTGATATAAAATTATTTTCAGTGTAATGGAAAATCTAAGACTCAGAGAAGATGTTTATAATTTTTCCCTATATTTTAAGAAGATAAAACAATTCCAATCTTTATAAAATTGGTGATGAATTCTGGGTAATTATACACAATAGTTAATAGAGAGTGTCTCAGACTATTTGGGCTGCTATAACAAAATACTTAAAACTGGATAATTTATAAACAATGGAAATGTATTGCTTACAGCTCTTGAAGCTGGGAATTCTAAGATGAAGGCACCAGTAGATTCAGGGTCTAGGTGGGGGCTTGCTCACTGTATTCTTACATGGTGGATGAGCAGACAAATTCCCTCAGGTCTCTTTTATATCATAATTAATAAATATTTTTATGACCCCTCTATTTGTAAAACACTGCTTACCCTACACAAAAATTAACTCAAAATGGGTTGAAGACCTTAGTATAAGAGTGATAAAAGAAAAATTTTGGCCAAATTAAATTTAAAGGAGTTTGAGTTATGAATGATTCACAAATTGGGAAGTCCCCAGAATCACAGCTGATTCACAGAGACTCCAGCACAGCGGAAGAAGAATTATAGACAAAAAAAGGGAAATGACGTACAGAAATGGGAAGGAAGGTACAGAACGTCTGGGATGGCTACAGATTGGCATTTGCCCTACTTATTTGAACACGGTTTGAACACTCAGCAGTGTATGAATGGTTGAAGGACAGCTGTTGGGATTGGCCAAGACACAGCTATTGTTAGAGGTGCATACTCCTAAGTTAGGTTTTCAATCCTGTCTACCTGTTAAAGCTAGGTTGCAGTTCATCCACAAGGACTCAAATATACAAGTACAGAGTTCTTCTCAGGCCATATTTAGATCACTTTAACAAGAGATAAAACTATATAACTCTTAAAGGAAAATGTAAATGTATATCTTCATGACATTGGATTAGGCAATGGTCTCTTGGATATGATACCAGAAGCCCAAGCAAAGAGAAAAAAAAATAGATATATTATACTTCATTGAATTTTTAAAATTTTTGTATATTAAATAATACTATCAAAAAATGGAAAAGATAATCCACACAATGGAAGAAAATGCTTAGAAATAAAATATCTGATAAAGGCCTAGTATTTGGAATATATAAAGAACTCTTACAACTGAAAATAGAAAAACACACAGTCTGATTTTTACATGGGCAATGTATTTCAATAGAAATTTAACCAAAGAAGATATACAGATGTTCAGTAAGCACATAAAAAGTGCATAATATCACTAGTTATTAGGAAAATGCAAATCAAAACCACAATTATATACCACTTTGTATCTATAAGATGGCTATAATAAAAAAGATGGACAATATTAAATGTTAGTGAGGATGTGGAGAAGTTAGAACACTGATACATTGCTGGTGTGTGTGTAAAATGGTGCAGCTGTTTTGGAAAACAGTTTCACAGTTCTTCAATAAGTAAAACAGTTACCATATGATTCTGCAATTCTGCTTTTAGGTATACATTCAAGAAAATTTAAAGTACACATTCACACAAATCTTGCACACAGATGCACTTCACAGCATTATTTAGAGTAGCCAAAAAGTGGAAACAACCCAAATGTCCATGATAAATGGATAAATAAATAGTGGTATAGCTATACAACGGAATATTAGCAAGCCATAAAAGGAATGAAGTGATACATGCGCAGTGTGAATGAACTTGGAAATGTTATGGTAAGTGAAAGTGGCCAGATACAAAAGGCCTTATCTTGAATGATTTCATTTATATGAAATGTTCAAAATAGGCAACTCCACAAAGACAGAAAGTAGATTAGTGGCTGCCAAGGGTGAGGGAGGGAGGGCAAATGGGAAGTCATTGCTAATGGGCACCAGATTTCCTTGGAGGTGATGAAAATGTTCCGGAATTAGAAAGTAGAGATGGTGGCACAACCTATGAATATGCCAAAAGCTACTGAATGGCACAGTTTAAGAAGGCAAATGTTATGGTATGTTAATTTTATCTTAATAAATTAAAAACTTCTGGGAAGGAGAGTAAAGAAAGGGGAAAAAAGAAGCTTTTATACATGGTCTTATAACATGTCTTTTCACTTAACTAAAGCAAAAGGAAAAACTAAAACCAAGTCTATTCTAAGTATTGTGGACCAATAGATGACGCCTCTTGCCTTTGAAACAACTTCACAGTGTAGTGGAGAAAGCAGACACAGTGTAACAGAACACCATACAAGTCAGGCTGCAAAAACTGCTGCCTTAAACAGTTGAGAGGTAAAAACAGGGAAGAAGAAAAAGCAATTCTTTCTAACACAGAGCTAGCGATGGTTTCACAGAGCAGATAAATTCAAACCAGGTCTTGAAGCATTTCTCCGGGTAAAAAAACTTATTTCAGGCAAAGGAAAATACCAAAGTCAGAAAAACCTAGAAGGTGAAAAACATCTGGAGAACAATGAGCACTCCTGCAGGCTTAGAGCTTCAGCTTGTGGAGCTGAGCTGGTCAGCACAGGATATTTGTGGCAGCAGGGTCAGGTGAAGTGTCTGCCAACAGGTTTGGAGGACACAGACATGGCTTCTCATCCCAGCTCCACTACCTAAGTTGCTGTGAGACCTTCCACAAAGTAGCCACTCTGAGTTTCAGGGATTATTTTAAAAATATATATTGTTTATATTTTATTACACAAAATATAACGTTTTATTATTATATAATATCTATTATGTAATATATAAACATGTAATTATATATTATATACCTAATATATATTTTAAAAGTATATACATAAAATATGTTTATATATTTTTTATATATATATATATATCACTAGAGAGAATTTTGAAAGAACTTAATGACACATGAGGAAGGTTACCTTATCCTCAGCCACGTACTAGGTACACATAAATATTATTTTTCTCTAGAAAAGTAAATATATGCTCATTGTAGAAAATTTGAAAAGTTTAAAAAAAGGAAAAAAGAAACACACTAACTTAAGTTCCAGCGGTCTAACATACAAGTGTGGGGACTGTAGTTAATAATACTGTCTTGTATACTTGAAATTTGCTTGCTTTTGCTTGAAATGTGCTTGAATGTGCTTGAAATTTCCCAAAAGAATAGATCCTAAGTGTCTTCACCACACACACACACACACACAAACACAAACACACAAATGGCAACTATGTGGAGAGACAGATATGTTAATTAGTTTGACTGTAGTAATCAGTTCACTATGTATAACAAAACACCATTACATACAACTTAAATAAACATGTTTTCAATAACCTTTTCCTAAAAAAACTATTGATCTATATAAGATCATCATTGTTAACATCTTAGTGTGTAGCCTTCCAATCTTAGTGTGTGTGTGTATGTGTGTGTAATTAAAGATTATATGGAATATATAATAAACATTTTCTATTATCCTCAAACATCTTCAACAGTTCCATAATGTTCTCCTTTTAGTGTGCATTTACCCTAATTATATATATGATTACCATCGTTTCAAGAGCTTTGATTCTTCCATCACCATAGATATTCATGGCTTAAATGTTTTACATATGTATCAAAGCAATACATATTGAAGTTTTAAAAGTTAAATTCTCCATAGGGCATATAAACAAAAATAGCAAACCTTGACCCAGCCTTCCCTACCTCTGACTCCCACGTACCAGATGCAACTGCTTTGAACCGTTTTAGCTGCTGCGTTTGGTATCTACCTCCATGTTGTTAAATGGCATTCTTCCATTAGTATTTTTTAAAATATTTTATACGTTAACTACTCACAATCTGTGCTACAGTGGATGAACATTTACTCTTTAATGCTCGCATTTTCTCTCTCTCTCTCTCTCTCACACACACACATACACACAAACACACACACTTTTTTCATGTCCTCTCAGTAGAGTTATACTATCATTATTTTGGTAAATAAGTATGAAATGTGTACATTTTTGTGACTATGAAAATGTTATGCACTGCTGAGCTATGCAGCACATTACGATGTTTTCTTCTTTCACATTTGGTTTATGTTGGTTTGTTATTTCTCTACAATCTATCATTAGTTTATTCCCAAATTCTGCTGCAGAAATATTCTCCTATTAATATATTCAAATATATCCACCGTCTATGAAAGTTATATATTTATTTTTGGACATCATTTATGGTGACTTTGGGTCACCAGCTTCCCAAACTGATGACTCTCAGGTTGGCTTCATATTTTTTCTAGCAGGATTTCCCTCCACCATCAATTGGAGGTTTCTTTAATCTCTCTCCTGTTGGTTTACCTGTTTACAAGATGCCGCTTTATTCTCCTCTATTTATTCTCCTTGTCTTGCTAAATATTTCCTCTAGTCCACAGAAGGGAAAGTATGAAACCAGCAACTTCTGAAAATATTTTTATTCTATTCACATGCTTGATTGATAGTTTATTTAAGTATATAATTTCAGGTTGGGAATGATTTTCCTTCAGAATTTTGAAGGCATTGATACAGAGGCTCCTAGAATTCAGCTGCGGCTGAGAAATCTCTTGCCATTTTGATTCCACATCCTTTGAACAGTTGACCTGATTTCGTCCAGCTCTCTGGAAGTTGCTAGTTTATGTTTCTATTCCCAATATTCTAAAATTTCATATTGAAGCATTTAAGTTGAGATTTTTGTTTTTGTTTTTTGTTTACTTACTCAGGGCATGCTAAATTTGAAAACTGCCTTCCCTGAGGTCTCAGAAATTTTCTTAATGCATTTTTTATGATATCCTGCTTTCCATTTTCTCTATTCTTGTTTTTTGGAGAAAAATATGTTGGCTATGCTTCAGACCTCTTGCACTAATTCTCTAGTTTTCTTATCTATGTCTACGTTATTTCCATTTAAAACTTCTATCTTACGGAAGATTTTCTCAAGCTTATCTTCCAACCCTTGTTTGGAGAATTTTATTTCTGTCTTCATATATTTAATTTCTCAAACTTCACTTTGGTTCTCTGTATTTTTGTTAGATATAACATCCTCCAGTTTTATAAATACTGTACTACTCTAAGATGCTAGTATAATGTAATTTAAAAACTATTTTTGTGTTCCTTGCATTGTCTCTGTTTCTCCGGTTTCTTTTGTTGTTATTGTCATTTGGTTTTTATATTGACTTTTACCTTTTTCAATTACTTTGAGTCTCCACACATCAGGAAGAAGTCTTCCTATTGTTGGCTTTGAGGATGATTAGAATTTTTCAGGGATTCTTGAGGCCAGTGAGGACAGATTTATTAAGTTTTCCTATGTTCAGGTTAGTTTTCTTGCCCTCAGCTCTACCTGCTATCCACAAGATCAGGGGATCTTCTAGTTCATGGATATCAGAGAGCAAGATTTCATTCTTCTCCTGAGTAAGGAAATAGTTTGCTCAGCTGTGCTGAGGATCCGGGAATCACTACTTCTCATACAGAATTTCAGCTGGTCCTTTAGTTTTCTATTGGATCTGTACACCTCTTTCAGATGAACATGTGGTTTCTAATTCTTGAAATTTTCTGGAGTTCTGTGGTGCAGTTCATCTTTCACCTCGGCTCTGTGCCGTATTATTTTGGGTTTCAGCTTTCTTGATTTAGCTAACTAGTTTAATTCTTGTCTGTCAACTTCCAGCTTTCAAAGTTTTGTTGCAGTACCTTCCATTTATTGCTCAATATTGTTGGAGGTTAATGCCTCTTTTTGTCCATCTTATTACTACAATTTTCAAGAGGCTTTGGATGAAGCAGAAATGAAAGCACATGTTCGGTCAGCCATATTTATTGGAAGCCAGTATCCATGTTTTTCTATTGTAAACTAGGATGATAATATATGAGCTTATCCTTTCATAATACTTAATAGTGTAATATTCAGTATTCAGTTGCTTTTTAAACAATGAACTTTAATGTTCAAATGAAGGTTTGGAATTTTTATTTCAAACCTATTAATTTTCCAACACAGAACATGAAATACTGATTCCTTTTGCATTCTATGCTTCAAAATCAGTGTTTCTAAAAATCTACTGTAACTCAGTGTTCAGATAACTTTGATAAATGCATATTTCCCTTTTAGAAATACATGATTTTCATTACAACAACAATGATTCAAAACTATCCTGCAGTAAAGAAACATAGTTAATTCTGTTTAATCTTGGATTTCTTAAACTTCATTGGCAGTTTAACAATTTTTCTGCAAACTTCCTAATAACATCCAGTAGATTTGTTCTGTGCAATACATTCTTAGAAACCCTACTGTGAATTCAAAATTTTACTCGAGTACATTTTGCCCAGGCATCATGTGTAATTATCATTTATTCCAATTATGATGGTTTATTTTAAATGTATTACAGGACTGCTTACAGCAAATTAGCTTGCCATGGTAAATAATACTACTTGCCTCCAATTTGATTAATAAGTTTGTCAAAAATAAGATCCTACAATTCATTCTTTAAAATACATATATTCTTTTTTAAGGGTTTATGACTGAAAGAAGTGGTAATAATATTTAGAATACTATCATCCGGCATGAAAGCTAAATTTTATTTAGAAGATGCAAATCTGAAGAATACCTTACACCTACCATGAGATCTACTTTAACCAAGTTCTATAGTTAATTCAAAAATCACATCCTTTCCACGCTTTACTCTTTGGTACAGACACATGTGTTGAATATCTAACCCACTAGTGATGCTTAAAATTGACATTCCAATTATAAATTATATGATGAAATAAAATGGGGGTAAATTTGCATAAAAACTATTCATAACTAGGAAGCAAAAAAGAGATTATTCAACTTGTAGAACTGCTTATTCTCTCGCTTGCCTACAAGAAAGCATCACTTGATTTACCAAAGTAGCTATTTTTTCTGCTGTTAGCTCTTAACCAAATATTGGCACCTAAGAGCACCGTCTCTCCTTCAGCGGATCAAGCCAAATACAACTACAGCCCAAAAAAGACATCCTGTCCCTCCTTCAACAGCCAGGAGTCTCCTCTCACAGTTCCAAGGAAAAACCAGAACAAATATTTGCAAAGATTTTTGTCTTGTAGCAAAAATCGGCATTAATAAAATCATGTTTGGAGGAAAGTGCTGAGAGAGTATATAAAAACAATTACCTGCACATTGCGCACATGTACCATAAAACCTAAAGTATAATAATAATCATCATCATAATAAAAGAAAAAAAAACAATATTGTAATTTCAAAGTGGGAAACATTAATTCATAATGTGCAGGAGTATTTTTAGATGGCACTGACAGTTTGCATGAAGCTTGGGAGTGGTGTGACTTGCTTTCATAGGAAAGGAATGGCCTAGCCTGGGAATTTTATTGGCAGATATCATAGCTTAAAAATGCACATGGGATGTCTGTCTTATAAAGCAACAAATATAACATTTTACTTGTTTTCATTTTATGATAGGAATCAGTTATTATGCTTTTCTCATTATTCATCTCACTTTTGCTAGACAGTATTAAACAGAAGTCTGCACATTATCTTGGATTTTTATGGCTCTCTATGGTTTGCAAAGTACTTTCACATACATCGCCACCTTTAATCCTTGCAACAACTGTTGAGGGTATTATTAATAGCTCTGCTTTATCTAAGAGAAAACTGAGCATCAAAAGGGATTAGTGAATTGCCTAAGACGACACAACCACAAAATTGCAGGGCCAAGTCAGGAACCCTGGACTTCTGTTTCAAATCCAGAGAGGGCACTTCCCTCTACCACCATTGCAAGATGTTCTTCCTTCTTATAATTAGCTTTCCAAAACCTCAGCTTACATTAGTTATTTTCCATCATATATCAGATTGAAGCATAGAAAATTACCTTTTTTTCAGGTCAGAAGAGGAATATGAGCAATTTCAAATAGTTCAATCTAATGCATATAGAACCCCTATAAACATATTTGATAATCTGCAATACTGCCCACATACAAATGTCCTATTTTAAACTATATCACAAACATTTAAGAAGTTTTCTTTTTTTCTTTTTGAAACTTCAGTTCTAGCACTTTAGTAGTTCAAGCTGTGTCTATGCAGACACACACACAGGTTTCGTCAATTTGATTGATTTAGTTACACCAATTCAAATAAAGTCACCCAATCAGTTGTTTTGAGTGAAAACTGTTTGCTTTTGTTTTGTAATGAATAAATCAATATAGTTAGTTTAAAAGGGTTGCTTTATGCAAAAACAGCGTAAGTGATGCAGTGAGAAAAGGTGCTTCTGGGCAGGAGATCCAGAGAGTTCTCAGATGGCAGATGGCCCTTTTGCAAGGCCTCAGGATGCTGAGAGGGAGGGAAGAGTGGTTATGTTCCCAATGCTCTCATTTCCTGCCGTCTCCCCAGGGAGGCATAGATATCATCAAAGGTCCTGGAATGAACTTTTCTGAATCTCAAAATAATTATTTTCCAAACTTAAGGGATTGGTAAAATTTTGGTTTGATCTTTGTGTGTGTGTGTGTGTGTGTTTGTGTGTATGTGTGTGTGTGTATGGTTGTCAGTCATTAAAAAAATCACACCACCCAAGTCATGAATTTAATAATTTTTTCTCACAGATTTTATAATGGTTCTAAAACAGTTATGTTTTTAAAACTGCATGGACTGTATTTGACTCAGTTTAAACTAAATTATAAAAATAAGGGTAAGAATGAGATACCTATTTTTCAAGCTATGTGAGTAGGCAAACTAAAAATTGTTTAAGATAGAAGTCGCCTCATTAATTATACTGAATTCTATCAGATAGCATGTTTTATAAGAGATGATTATTATTTCATTTTAGACTGTACTGAGATTAATGTTTATTAAGAATTATCATTCATTAATAATTCATTTACTGATTAAATATTCATTTATTTATAAACAAGTACCTGTTGAGAACTTACTATGTGTATAGCAAGTTTACCTACATACTTTGCATCCCTGGGGACACAAAAGATGTACAAAGTTTCAAAGTAACTATTTACCCAATTTCCCTTTTTTTTTTTTTTTTTTTTTTTTTTGAGACGGTGTCTTGCTCTGTCCCCCAGGCCGGAGTGCAGGTGCGATCTCTGCTCACTGCAACGTCTGCCCCCCAGGTTCAAGCGACTCTCCTGCCTCAGCCTCTTGAGTAGCTAGGATTAAAGGCTAATTTGTTGTATTTTTAGTAGAGATGGGGTTTCACCATGTTGGCCAGGCTGGTCTCAAACTCCTGACCTCAAGTCATCCACCCACCTCACATTTATTTTTCTTAATGAAAGTTTTGTATCAAACCTTAGATGGAAGTCCATACTTTTTAATTTTTCACATACTTAATATCTGCAACCACATATTTTAAGGCTATGTTTTCTTTATAAAAAGCCTCAGAAATGAACAGAATATATTCATCATTATTATGAAAAATATTTTATCTTATTTAAATCAGATTGTGTTCAATTATACTTGCTTTTCAGAAATAAATGTGACTCTTACATATTGTATCAAAAATTTTAATTTAATAAGATATTAATGAGATATTATAAATATTGACCTAGGTTTTATGCTAATTTAGAAATACAAATTTTAACTCACATTGACATGATTTTAAAATAAGGCATTAGTGAAAAATATACCAAATATATACCATCAGCAACTTTTGTAGCAAACTGATCAGAGAAGGTTGGAAGAAAAATAAGATGTATGAAGTACTCCAGATAAAATATGAGACAAAAAGAAGCAATCAATAACTTTTAAATTGGAAAGTAATCTGAATTCTTGATAAAGCTGAAGTGATTTATTATTAATGAAATAATGATAAATTATGATAGTTATATGATTCCTTCCCTGAGTCATAATCAAGAATTATGTATTAGTATGAATTATGTTGTAGTAATTAATGCTACAGGCATTTGTTGTGGGCCTACTGTGTGACCTAGTTATTGTTGAAGAAGACAGATGTATTTCCTGCTCTAATAGGGCCCACTATTGTTCAAAATGTATGGCTATTTTATAAGGACCCTAGATAAGGAGATATCTCCAGCTGAAGCCTGAGTCATGAAACATAAAGTTATTGCTTCAAAGTAATTAAAAATATCTGCCACCCTGTCAACTGCCTCATTATCACAATGATGCATGCTTTTGAGATTGGCCTAATATTTATTTAGAATTTTACATATAAAGATAATCAAAAATGTTCCATATTTAACCCTCCATATGTAAAAAAACTTTATACCCCTTTTCTATTTTTTTAAAAAAAAACCCATGATAAATAAAGGCTGTAGAGAAACAGCACCCTTAATATTTCTTCTCAATATTACAACTTCATTGTTAGCACCTCTGGATAGTAGTAATCATCATTTATTATACTTAAGGCCAAGAATAAAGAACTTTAGTGAAAAACTATAGGAAAACGTGGTCTACTTAAAAATTAAGATGGTCATGAAGAACTTATTTTATTTGAGCTCTCCTTTGTCAATATCTGAGCAGTGGGGGTTCTCATTAGCATTTATCAAATCTTCCTGCAGAGACACTCGATCTGCTGGTCTCTCTAGAATGAGCATGTCTTTTGGTATTTGTTGATCAGACCTCTGGGAGATCAGAAGGAAAGCACACTCAGTAAATGATTCAGGATTTTAGAATTCGTTTCCCTTGCCAAGAAAGAAAAAGCAGAGTCTTTGGGGGGCTGAAAAGCTACATATTTACACATGTATTTACTTGAAGAAGTATAGTGCAAATTCCCAGGGCTCCTAGGAAAATAAGAATACTGTTTTGTGGTTATATTTGGCAAAAGGACCAGAGATTCAATGTCATGATAGAAAAGTATTACAAACATTAAAATAAATGAAATAAGACCTTTTCCTAATTTATATACCACAAATGGTCCAAATAATTCATAATATTTCTTCAAATGACCACAAGTCCACAAACTTTAGGTTGAAGGATATTAAGTGGGACCCAGAAGAATCCTACTTGGAAAAGGTAAAAAAAATTCTAAAATGAAAACAAGACACAAAACATGCATGATACTGTAGGTCCATTTTATCACCTACATAAACATAGAATTCTAAATAAGACAAGTTTCAGAGAATATCAGAAAGCTAATTTCACTATACTTATTCCCTGCTACCCTAAAGTATGCATTACACACTATTTGAGCTCAAGAACTGTCAGTTGAGAGTGATATAAAATTTTTGTAAAGTGAAATTATCATCTTCTAATTTACTTGCTGCCGAGATAGAAAGGTTCAAGCTTAGAAAAATCTAATAAAAGTTATTTATTGTTTGATTGCCTATAAATCATCAAATTTATTATTTTGCTGAAAAATCAGTTCTACTATTGCCAGAGATTTTTTTCCCTGTCGTGCACAACATTGGAAAAGTTCTACTATTTAAAATATCTGATTAAGTACTAAAATATACAAAGAAATAAACTATAAGCCTTCACTACTGAACTCTAAAAATAAAAGTTAATGGTCATGGCTAAATTATAGTCATGCAGGTTGCAAGACATGTAGGAGCTTTAGATCTATATCTGCCCTAAATCTATCTACATTTCTGGTTCACTCACAAAAAAAAGTTACAAACTTCTATTCATAAAACTTTTTCACCAGTGCAAGAAAAATTAAGCTCTATCATGTGGTTGGCTAAAATGCCCTATATGAAAACTTCGTATATCCAATCAATATACCAAATAGAGAAATATTGATTCATAAATGAATCCATGCAAAATAGGGAAAGAAATAAAAATGAGTCAGTGAACAAAGTAGAATCACTCATGTCTGCCCTAAAAGCATCTTCTAAAACTCATTGAGTCAAATTTCCTGGAGGGCAGGAGAAATCAGCAGGTATAAGCTACACGACGTCAGGTTGTTTGGATTCCCCAGGAAGGACCCTTTGCCCAGAATTTCACTGTAAAATGTGAATCAAGTTAGCTGGATGGAAACATCTGGGGTATAAGATTATCGAGAGTGGATAACTGGAATAAGATACAAAAATAAGTACATTCCATTGTCCTTTCTTCTGAATCAGAGTAAAATTTTGATATGCTTATTAAGGATGTAATGATTCATCACTGTACAGTAGTTGTTTAAAATATACAGAAAGTATTTATAAGAGGCCAGATTGCAAACAGAGGCTTTTCTGTTGTTGTTCTTGTTTATCATAAGTAGAGGTAATGGACATGGACCTCAGCAAAGAATTGTACTGGAAGCAGTGAAAACATCACAGAATTTTGTTTACTTGATGCTTACTTCTCTCATTTTCCTAGTAGGACACAAGAAGCTGAACTGTATTTGTGTCACAATAGCTGCCAGAAGGAAAAGGCCAGAGATTTCTCCAGAACCTCTCTTATACACTCACCCAAACTGGCAACACACACATGTGCACATACACACATAGAGAAATAAAATAATAAATTGAGTTGTCCTTAAGATTCTACAATTGTACATTAATTCTATATACTTTCAAGCGAAGAGTTAATAAGAATTTCTTGAATACACTGGAAATACAAGAAAAAATATATTATATAGGGTCCCCTTCCTCTAGAAGTACATCCAGGTATTTTTTCCATGTACTTCTTGAGCCAGTGCATCTATCTAGAGGTGTGAAATTGGACAATGCAATAATCATTTGGAAAGAGATAGAACAGCAGCAAAATTTGAGTTGAGCCTTTTCTTTCTGTCTGAAGTATACAGAACTACTACAAGTGATGAAGAAATTACAGTTTGAATGTTTGGTGTAGTACTGCTATGACCATTTCAAACAATTATGGCTTGGAAAACAGAATAAAAGTTTCAAAGTTGTGCTTGATTACTTTTAGTTCTAAGTCTGGATAAAACCCGATGCTGCAAGATTGAGAAATCATCTTCAGAATATTTCAATAGGGCTGACTGAAATTTTGAGCATAATTTGGCATACTGAATCATGAGAAAGTTATTGACCAATCTCTTTCAATAGTATTCTCTAGTAATAGCCACGGAGATTTCTTACTCTTTCACTAGCTTGCTTGAAGAAGATAAGCACAGTCCCGATCACTTAGAGAAACTCTTGTCCACACATTCCTTAATTAAAACAGAAATAAATGCACATCCATTAGAGTTCTTGTTTCTGCAGTGCTGTGGCTGAACTGGAGTGGGACGAGGAGGTTACCAAAGCCTTTTAGCTCATCTCTCCATAAAAGCATGTAATCTTAGCTAGAGCTATTTGGTCATTTGCCATAAATAAACTAGATGCTTGGCTGCTGACACTCTTTTAAATATTAAAAATAACTTACAGCTTAAAACATAGACTTGAACTTGTGCTTTTAGCAAACTAATCTCCAGCATGCTTCATGTGACATGGTATATCTGGAAATAAAAAAAATTCCTCATAAAATCACTTTTTAAACAAGTAAGTCATACCAATGTTCATGAATTACTTAATTCCTCTGGTAGTTTCTCTATTATTACACTTCCTCCACAACCCATGAAGATACTGGCCACATTAGTTTCAAAAAAGTTTAGGTGATTAATCTAAGAGGAATGTCTTCTAATATGAAAACATTCAGTGAAATGGGCCTAGAAAAATCTGAGGTGAGGTTAGAGGTTATATGAGACTATAATGTCATAACATTGCTTGTAGACAAGACAGCAGTTATAAACATTGTGCATTGTGTTGTAGTTGTGAACACAGGCTTTCTTCCTAAAAAGAGTCACCAAGTCTGACTAGAAAAGAATAAATACTGTTAGGATAAGGCCAAAAAAGCAATTATGGAACTTCTTAATCCCCAGGAAAATAACTCTTGAATAGGAAATAATAACTTGATAGCTTGTGATTAATAACATAAGATGAGGCAATTTTGGCAAGAAGCAATGTTCTGTGTTCACTGCAACTTGCAAGCACAGACCAGAAGTCAATGACTGCTCGACACTTGCTAAGTCCATGTTCCCACGTGTCATTTTCTGTAATTAGAGAAAGTAGCTCAGGAAGCACTATCTTTTACTGGAGAAATTATAGTAGTAAGAGGACCTCAGAAAAAGCTAAAAGTCTTTACTCTGTGTGTTTTGTTTTGTTTTTGAGTAGCCTTTATGCCCCTACTTTCGACAAGCTAAGGATTAGCTGTTGTGAGCCAAACTCACCAAATGTGGGCTCGCCAAGACCAACCCATGCCACTCCCTCTCTTCTCAGCGCTGCTTCCCAGAAACACACTTTCCTTGAATTTTAAATCAGAGTAAATATAGAAGTCTTCCCAAATTAGAGTGTGTGTGTGCGTGTGTGTATATAAACAAACACACACATATATATGAATATATGTATATGTTTATAGATATGAGACAAGATGGCTTGGAAAACACAATAAACGTCTCAAAGTTGTGAATTTTTTTGAGACAAGATCTTGCTCTTTTGCCCAGGCTGGAGAACAGTGGCATGATACTGGCTCACTGCAGACTTGACATCTGGGGCTCAAGCAATTCTCCCGCCTCAGCCTCCAAGTAGCTCGGACCACAGGCATGTACTACCACGTCCACCTAATTTTATATATATATATATATATATATCATTTTTTTTTTTTTAGAGACAGGGTTTCCCTATATTGCCCAGGCTGCTCCAAAACTCCTGGGCTCAAGCAATCGTCTCTCCTCAGCCTCCCAAAATGCTGAGATTACAGGCGTGAGCACCACACCTAAGTCTCATATATTTAAGAGTCAATCTATGCTTTCAATAATTGTTTATCTGTATTTACTTGATAACCTGTTCCTACCAGTCAATAAGGAAAAGCATAATACAAAATTAATAGTTCAGTCTTTTTAAAACTACTCCAGATGACTATAAAAATACCCTCCTAAATCAGTAGTCAGATAAAATTTCAAGAATGCAAATGGAATAAAAATACTAAAATTTATTTTCTCATTTATCTAATTATTCATTTGCACTGAAACACCTAACATGTTAGCAATACTTTTTTATAAGTTGGGGGTACAAAAGTGAATAAAAAGGACCAAAATCTTGGTCCTTAGGGATCTCATGTTTTATTTTTCTGAAGCCTACTCTCTAGCCACTGAGCTAATTGTTGCTGGTACAATGGTGATGATAATAGTGATGGCAGTGATAATAGTTCATATTTACTGGGTGCAAATCCTTTAATATTCATAACAGCTCTATCTTTATTCTGACGTACAAGTGTAGAAATGGAGCACAGAGAAATGAAGTAAATTGTTCAAAACACAAAGTAATTAGTGGGGCCAGGATTCAATTCCGGGTAATCTGAATTTTAGGCATCCTTGCTGGTCATAAGCATTTTTTTGGTCTAGTGGAGAAGACAAGCATTAATTTAATGATATAATGTAGTTAATGTTATATGCAACATATCACTGTGAGCACTTTACTGCTATTAACACATCTAATTTTCACAACTTCCTGAAGTAAGTAGCATTAACGGCTCATGTTATAGATGAAGAAAGGCTGAGAAAGATTAAGGAACTTGCCTAGGGTTTTATAAATGGAGATGCAGCATATAATAATTTAAGAATGCAGGCTTTAGGGCTAAACTACCTAGGTTTGAATATCTGCTCATCTGTTTATGAGCTGCGTGACACTGAATTCTCTGTGATGCAATCTCTTCATCTGTTAAGAGGACTAGATTGTATATAAATCAAATATTGCTAAGGAGTTACAGAAATTATTTGTAAAGCATTTCAAATAGTTTTAAATACTCTCATTTTAAGTACTGTGTCAGCATTGGATAAATAAAGAATACAGTTGGTTCAAGCACAATTATGAGTCCAGATTCCATACTTTACATTAATTGTACTGTCTGTCTTCTAGTATGTAAACAATTGTAGGTAAGGTTACCAGGGAAATGGAAAGGAGGACAATGATTAGTAATGGACAATGATTAGTAATGATTTAGCAAGGGAAGGACAAATTAGAAAAATAAAACAGTATTTAGTAGAGTGAACCTGATGATTTTTAAGTACTGTTGCAATAATATCCTAAATTATGGATAATATAGTTCTATAATACTGCTGAATTTAAAAATATATAACAAAGAGTGAAAGAATGTAAATTCTATTCAGTTTAATAGTCTCGGGGGATTTTATATGGAAAACGCAATCCAGACAACAATAAAATGTTGTACTCTTCCATGCCTAATAGATGTGTTGAATTCACTATGGCTTCCCCAATTTCATGAGGACATGTGGAACATATTGAGTAGCCAAGGCATACATTTAGGGAACATTAAAGGCCTAAGAGCAAGGGGTTTCTAGTGTTGGAGGCAAAATTAGCCAAACCCATCAGATTTAATTCACGTGAAAGGAAGGCCGGAATGGCAGTTACAATATTTGTTCTGACAATATAATTAGTTACATTATTTTTACTAGTTTTGATACTGGTGTTTCCTAATTAACCTTGTTTCAACTGAAGATATTGTAATGTTTTTCCTTTCCACAAAACAAAATCAAAAGCATTTTAAATACACACAAAAGGACTAAAACTTCACAAAAGTGCATGGAAATTTAATAATAGCAGGATTCCTGAAAATATTTACACCCCAACACTGTTTCTATAATGGTTCTTCCAGACAAATAGAAAATCCAGAATTTTACACAGGGTATTTGCACCATATTAAATAACATGTATCTGTATTTTTGGAATATTATTTCTCAGGCAGTTATAGGATTTGTTAAATAAATCTACATTTGAAATCACTAAGTCTTATTCATAATTCTATAATTTTAAGGAAATATAATTGAAGATTAAGATATTTAAACCCTTTAGAAGAGTGACTTCATATGCCCTGGTTTTAGGAAAATGGCCTTCTTTCAATATAGTATGGCTCTGAAATGTTGTTTCACCCCTGGCTCCCCGTACCCTCCCTGCCACCCTCCCAAACGAACTCAACTTCCCCTTTGACCTCAGCAGACCTAATAGTCTGTTTCTCATTTGTAACTCTTCCTTTACCAAACTTAACAAGATTTTCTAACGTATCTGCTAACAATAGCTCTCCTCCCACTTCTTGACTGAACAAGGTGGACAATTCACTAAATTTTCATATACTTCTGGGGATACCTCCTCAAGAAGATACTGAATTTAAATGCTGGCTTTAGTTGCTAATCCAAAATGGTGATGGCAAAAATACTGTTGTAGCTGTTACATCTGTTGTAACATTCTTACAAGTGGCAACACTAAGTGAGAATTGCTTTTGTTTTTACTTTTGTCCTGGATGATGACAATACCAGACACTGGTACCAAGATTACTATACCAAGAAATCTTTTCTATATGATTCAATAATTGTTCTTTATGAATATTCAAAGCAACCTCATTTACGTTTGAACTTGTCTATGTTATCTAATAATTTCACTGTAAAGAAAATGCATAGTCATATCAATTGTATAATTATATGTACTTGTATAACACATAGCTGTACATGTTTTAAACATGTAATTATACATATGCTTTTAAATGCATGATTCATATGTATATATGCTTATACACACAAATCATATATATATGATTTTGTTGTAAATCTGATAAGAACATGCCTTAGAGATACAAATTCAGATTATCTTCAAAGTACAGAGATATGTATTCACATATTACCTATATGAACATAAAATGCACATAAATGTTATATAAATAATATATGGGTATATGTGTGTGTTTATTTACAGGAAGTTTTATCTACAAGAGGTTATGTTTGACTTGCTTATCAAATGTCTGAAGCTTGTGCAGGTTTGTGGACTGAGGTAAACCGGGTAGAGATGGATGATTTTACGATTCAAATTTTGTTCTAATACTATAAACTGTGAGATAAATTTCATTAAAATGCTGCTCTTGTTGGTTTTATCCAATATCTACTTTTATAGCAATAAAAATATCACAATTAAAACACAGTAAATCAAGAATTCTATTTAAATTACAGGTTGATTTCTGCTTTCTTTTTCTTCCCAATTTGCATACATTTAAACTCAGAGCATATTTAGGAAGTAAGATTTTTAAAGTGGGAATGTATAGGTTGTTTTCATTGCATGTTACACAGTGAGTGTATAATAACTTGGTTTGTGTCGATAAGTTACCACAATTTAAAATTATAGCAATCTAGACCAATCTCACATGTGCTTTAGAATTGCTCTATCTTCTTGCAGACTGCTCTTGGCAGTAACAAGACTATTTTTTTTTTTTTTTTTTTGCATCGTCAAAAGCTAGGAACATGGACCGTCTCATAAAATAATAAACTGATGTCACATTGTTTTAATGTATTACAGCTCAGGAAAGTTAGTTAAAATTTTATCTATAATATCTAAGACATGTTTATATAAAGTTAAAGCGCAGGTAAAAACAAAACAGCAACAACTAAACCGACTATAACAAAATAAATCTATGTATTGTACCATTGATTATCTGACTAAATAACTAGGAGTCAGAGACACACATGGGCTCAGCCACCTGCTGAGACACTTACTGGATATGTAACCTTGGCTGGTCAACTGTGTTCCTCATGCCCCATGGCAAGAGATCCTTTGAAATAGAACAGTAGAAATCAAAGGAGATGAGGGTATTCAAGACCATCTTAGCAGTGAATTGACAGAATTTTGTGATTGTCTCAATGTGACAGAATTAGAAAAAAAAGTTAATGTTCTTTTGGAAGACTGTGGTTATGAGATGGTGATGATATTAAAGGAGATGGAGAATACATAAGGAGAGTCAGGAAGGAAGAAGTTCCATCTTAACACAAGTTAATTTTGAAGGGGCTAGAAGATATCCAGGAAGAGATGCCACAGTTGGAAATATGATTAGATCTCAGGATAGAGAGAGCAGGTGAAGATGGAGATTCGTATGATTGCCATGTCTCAATTATACGTAGGCATAGAATATTAGGAAAAACAAAAGGAAGGATGATATTATTTGGGATATTATTTGGGAATACTTATAGGTAAAAGAACCAAATAGGAAAAACCCAATAAAAACAACTTTTTAAGATTTTTCCACTCCACTTTTTAAGGCAAAAAATGTGGAATAGGTGAATGACTGAGAAAGGGTAGTCAAGATGTAGAAGAATTAGGAGATGTCATAAAATGGAGGGCAGACGGATATTCAAGAAAGATAGCATAGCATGTGAAGAGTTGAAGTAAAGAGATAAAATAATATCTGGAAATATGCTATGACATTTAATCATTAGGAAATTATATTTAACCATTGTAGGAAGAGTTTCTGGTACACTGCTGGAAACAAAAACTAGATGGAACAGTTTTTAGGAGTAAATAACAAGAAATTTGAAGAAAGTGAGGTAATAAAACATTAATGGTCTAAATAGTCATGTTGTAGATTTATGGCTTCTTTTTTCATCTTTTTCTTTTTTTCTGTTTCATGGGCTTATACATTTTTAAGTAGTAAGCAATAATAAAGTCAAATTGTTTCTAAAATTTTTCAACTTCAAGTATTCATAATTAGAATCTTAATAAATTGACTTTTTACAGATTAAACCTCAATTTTCAGCTATATTAAATTAAATATGGAAAAGTCCAGTATCAACTTATGTGATATAAGTGGATCTTCTTCCCTCAAACCCTTAAAATGCTTAAACTAAACCTTAAGCAATCTTGTATCACTTAAATACTTTCCTGGTTTTTTTCACTGTTCTTATTATCTATTTTTTAATTCTCAACATAAACATTAATTTTTGTTACTTTGAAAGAGTTTGAAAGAACTATAGTTTCAGGAGAGATAAATTTCACCATTCTTTGTTAGAATACCAATAAATATAAATAGTTACTTCAAATGTACTCTTATTATGGGGGAGTAAATAGCTAACACATTTCATTTTCTGTAATATAAGTATGTATATATTCTTTCAGAATAATAAATATATCCATCATTTTAGCCCTAAGTTGTATAGTTTTTAAAAGCATAGACAGATGCTTCTGGGCCAGCCATATGCCTCTGAGTAAAAATTAAGTACTCATGGAGATACATTTGCTCTCTGGATTTAGTGATATATTGCAACTCCAGCACATTAAAATGGACAAATTTCCCTAAGTGGTTTATTTATACTTTTGGAACAGCACGAACATAAATCAGAATTGTGCCCAATTGTCATCATTATCATTTTTCCATTTCCTTTATCATGCTTTGTATTGATATCCCACACTGGTATGATCTCACAACTCTGCAAGCTGGAGGTGAGCTATTAAATACCTTGGCCATTGGTGGACAGAGGTAATATTCTGAAGTATAGAACTCTAAATTTAATGTTTTCTGACTTCATCGTATATCTGACCATGAGGTTTAATGCAAATAGTAAAAAGAAAAATTCAACATGATAATTATGAGTCTACATGGGACCTCTTATAAGCATATTCCATTCTCTGTAACTATAAAAATGAGATCATTACCCAGGATCTTTCTTTCTACTTTAATTATCAATAAATAATGTCATGGTTGTCATGTCTCAACCACATTTGGCAGGGCATAGAGGAGAATCTGTATTCTTGAATATTGTTTAGTAGCTTTAACTATAAATGAGGATTACCTTACAATAAAGCAGCATTGTTTTAGAAACAATGTTAACTTTGTGATTAATGAGGTGATGGATGAAGAACATATGACTATTTCCAGGCTCATTCCAGCATTTTTCTTAACTTCAACCTCAGCCAAAACTGTCAGTACTAATGACAAGATGACCAGATAATGTTTCACCTGTGAGTGGGGATCTTGACTGCAATTTAAAATTTCCAAAACTTCCACAAGGCACAGCTCTTATGTAAAGCCAAGACTTTTTTTTTATCTTCTAAAAAGCTTAAAAACAAATGGGATTGCAAATCTCTGAGGAGGAAAGAAGCAATTCAGATTTCACTCTTGGAAGTCTTAGAAGTATAGGCTGATTAGCAAGGTGACTGTGCTGCCCAGAGACCAGAGCATGAAAACAAAGAATATTTTTAAGAAGAATCCTAACAATAGATATGAGCCTAATACTGAGTGGTACAGCCATTCAAAATGCTGAAGCCTATAATTTTTGATGAAAACGTTTTGAAACGTGTATTAAATTCTATCATCTCATGGTAGACATTAAACTCCTTGAGGTTAAGGACTATGTGTAATCAAATCTATAAACTTCACTCTACCTGGTACTCAGTGCTGTGAGTTCCTGTCAACCTTTGGGTTGAAGTTCTGGATCAGCGATAATAATCACAGTGTCATAAAGACTCATGCAATGGTTGACTTTCTAATGAATTCATTGAGTAGAAAGAATAATTGACAAAAATATGTTCAAAAAGCTGAATGGAAATGTATTTCTTAAAAGGAAAGATCTTCAGTAAACTCAGATGTATGCAATTGGCAAACTATTTTAACACGTTTCCTCATCTTTGAAATGAAAATATAGAACTAAACATGGGAAGTCCTTTCTAGCACATAGAAGAACTCTGGAATCATAGCACTTTAGACCTGAAAGAAACCTCAGATGTCACCCAGCTGCAACTCTCAACTTTATACATGAAAAGTAAAATGCAGTGTTGCTTTGAGAAAGAACACACAGACGTGCTGTAAAATCACAGAAAGAATTAAACGTCACAATTAATTCAAAATTATTTTGATTCAGAAAAACATACTTGCTTGATGTTTTAAGAATATTATGTGATCATATTTTTTGACAATATTTAAAGAAACTTTGTTGTGGTAATATTAGCCTATACATTGGCAATAACACTATTTTTACATTATGAATACATTATCAAACCAAAATAGTCTATCATTTTATGTGAATTTACTCTTTTCTGAATTATCCCATCATATTCAATGTGATGGAGCAGACCTAAAAGTGACTTTTGGCTGCAAAATTAGAACAAAAACAAGTAGGAAACAAAGCAATAGGAAATCCATTGTCCTCTTTTTCAGCAGCCCGGTGAACTCTTCATGATTGTTGTATGTTTCATCAACATGGCCAAAGCTAATTTTCCTCAGTGTAAAATATCAAGAAATACCAACAATTCATAAATCTATATTATAAAATATTTAATTAGAAAGGTGATCCCAGAGAAATACAAACCACAATCAAAGAATACTATAAACACTTCTGCGCAAATAAACTAGAAAATCTAGAAGAAATTGATAAATTCCTGGACACATATACCCTCCCAAGACTTAACCAGGAAGAAGTGGAATTCCTGAATAGACCAAAAACAAGTTCTGAAATTGAGGCAGTAATTCATACCCTACCAACCAAAAAACCCCTAGGATCAAACAGATTCACAGCTGAATTCTACTAGAGGTACAAAGAGGAGCTGGTACCATTCCATCTAAAACTATTCCAAGCAATAGAAAAAGAGGGACTCCTCCCTAACTCATTTTATGAGGCCAGCATCATCCTGATACCAAAACTTGGCAGAGACACAACAAAAAAAGAAAATTTCAGGCCAATATCCCTGCTGAGCATCAGTGTGAAAATCCTCAATAAAATTCAACACCACTCCATGCAAAATCTCTCAATAAACTAGGTACTGATGGAACGTATCTCAAAACAATAAGAGCTATTTATGACAGACCCACAGCCAACATCATACTGAATGGGCAAAAGCTGGAAGCATTCTCTGTGAAAACCAGCACAAGACAAGGATGACCTCTCTCACCACTCCAATTCAACTTAATATTGGAAGTTCTGGCAAGGGCAATCAGGCAAGAGAAAGAAATAAATGGTATTCAAATAGGAAGAGAAGTCAAATTGTCTGTTTGCAGATGACATGATTGTATATTTAGAAAACCCTATCATCTCAGCCCAAAATCTTAAGCTGATAAGCAACTTCGGCAAAGTCTCAAGATACAAAATCAACGTGGAAAAATCACAAGCATTCCTATACACAAATAATAGTCAATCAGAGAGCTAAATCAAGAGTGAGCTTCCATTCGCAATTGTTACAAAGAGAAGAAAACACCTAGGAATACAATCTACAAGGGATGTGAAGGACCTCTTCAAGGAGAACTACAAACCACTGCTCAAGGAAACCAGAGAGGACACAAACAAATGAAAAACATTCCATGCTCATGGATAGGAAGAATCAATATCGTGAAAATGGCTATACTGCCCAAAGTAATTTACAGATTCAATGCTATCCCCTTCAAGCTACTATTGACTTTCTTCACAGAATTAGAGAAAACTACTTTAAATTTCATATGGAACCAAAAAAAGAGCCCATGTAGCCAAGACAATCCTAAGCAAAAACAACAAAGCTGGAGGAATAATGCTACCTGACTTCAAACTATACTACAAGGCTACAGTAACCAAAACAGGTTGGTACTGGTACCAAAACAGCTTGGTACTGGTACCAAAACAGAGATATAGACCAATGGAACAGAACAGAGGCCTCAGAAATAACGCCACACATCTGCAACCATCTGATCTTTGACAAACCTAACAAAAGCAATGGGAAAAAGATTCCCTATTTAATAACTGGTGTCAGAAAAACTGGATAGCGATATGCAGAAAACTGAAACTGAACCCCTTCCTTACACCTTATACAAAAATTAACTCAAGATGGATTAAAGACTTAAATGTAAAACCTAAAATGATAAAAGCCCTAGAAGAAAACCTAGGCAATACCATTAAGGACATAGGCATGGACAAAGACTTCATGACTAATACACCAAAAGCAATGGCAACAAAAGCCAAAATTGACAAGTGGGATCTAATTAAACTAAAGAGCTTCTGCACAGCAAAAGAAACTATCATCAGAGTGAACAGGCAACCTACAGAATAGGAGAAAATTTTTGCAATCTGTCCATCTGACAAAGGGCTAATATCCAGAATGTACAAAGAACTTAAACAAATTTACATGAAAAAAACACAACCCCATCAAAAAGTGGGCAAAGAATATGAACAGATACGTCTCAAAAGAAGACATTTATGTGGCCAACAAACATGAAAAAAGGCTTATCATCCCTGGTCATTACAAAAATGCAAATCAAAACCACAATGAGATACCACCTCATGCCAGTTAGAATGATGATCATTAAAAAGTCAGGAAACAACAGATGCTGGAGAGGATGAAGAGAAATAGGAACGTGTTTACACTGTTAGTGGGAGTGTAAATTAGTTCATCCATTGTGGAAGACAGTGTGGCAATTCCTCAAGGATCTAGAACTAGAAATACCTTTTGACCAAGGAATCCCATTACTGGTTATATACCCAAAGGATTATAAATCTTTCTACTATAAAGACACATGCACACATATATTATTGCAGCACTATTCACAGCAGCAAAGACTCAGAACCAATCCAAATGCCCATCAATGATAGGCTGGATAAAGAAAATGTGGCACATATACATCATATAATACTATGTAGCCATAAAAAAGGATGAGTTCATGTTCTTTGCAAGGACAGGGATGAAGCTGGAAACCATCATTCTCAGGAAACTAACACAGGAAGAGAAAACCAAACACCACATGTTCTCACTCACAAGTGGGAGATGAACAATGAGAACACATGGACGCAGGGAGGGGAACATCGCACACTGAGGCCTGTCGGATGTGGGGGGCTAGAGGGATAGCATTAGGAGAAATACTTAATGTAGATGATGGGTTGATGGGTGCAGCAAACCACCATGGCATGTGTATGCCTATGTAACAAATCTGCATGTTCGGCACATGTATCCCAGGACTTAAAGTACAATAAAAAAAAAAAAAGAAGGAATTTAGATTTATTAAATGTAAATCTTGTCATGCTTTTTCAACTTATTTAGATTTTTTAAAATGCAACTGAACTAGATGTGATTATGACCCAAAAATGAAACTAAGTAAAATTATTTGAAAGTAGGATTAAAAGAAGATGGAATGAGCTATAAGTATAAGCAGTTATTTATCCCACATAAGATCTAAACATATTTACTCATTTCTGTGAGCATTAATTTTCAAACCATAGGGTAGAAATGCTTCCAAATCATCACGTAATAGAGCATCAGCAATGCATTGGAGCTTAATGACCAAGGTAAGTGAGTTGCTGGGTCTGGTTTAAATTGGACTCAGACAAAATTTTTGGATGAGTAAGCGATACATTGTCACTTTAAGTGGAAGCTTATTGATAGAAAATATGTACAAAGCGAGAATATATTTTGAAGTAGAAATGGAATTTCACTTCAGGAATGGAAGATGAACTTATTATCAAGAATCCTTGCTGCTCGAGTAAGCAGAGGACATTAGAAACGGACTGTGGAAACCAAGGTAACAGTTTTCCAAAACAGCATCTAACATTTCAAAGATTTCTGTGAGGTCACTTTAATCCACATATGGATTGTATCATTCTTGACATTTTACTGAAAGTAGCGTACTATAACTTTCATGAAAAATTCAGTCTTTGAAGATATTATTTCCATGGAATGCTTGCTTCTTCATGCCCCAGTTTGTGCTTATTTTACAAGAAGCTCTAAATAGGGCAGAACATGGATAAGGGCGGTGGTTGTTTTATTTTCATCTTTCTATGGCACGAAGTAAGTTATTATCTCTGTAACATTTTCTTTTCAAAGTTGAGAGAAAAATACAATCTCGGTTTGTGGTGATAATTGTTTTATTTTTTTTCTTTTTCTTTAGTGAATAAGTCTTTCTGTTTAATTTGCAGTCTGTAAGAGGGCAAGTGCAACAAAACCAGTGAGCCCTTTTCCTTCTATCAGCTTTGAAAGTTGTTTGTTAGATTATGTCGGCTGGACTTTAAAACATTTTGAAACATATTTCCAAATATTATGAAACACAGGTGAAACAAAATAGCTGAAGGTTTGTATCAGTTGAAGGACTTTGCCTGTCACAGAATTTAATTCAGCCCTCTGAGGTTTATTTTATTATTTTATGGATGAGGAAATGGAGAAACAGAGATGGTTAAATGATATAAATGAAATACCTTGCTTGCTAGTTGATCTAGAATTTGAATTCCAGCATTCTGAGTCTAGATACCACTTCTTTATGATCATGACCAGCTTATTATCTGAAAATCTACAGATACAAAGTTTCCTAATAATCTGAGAGTCCTCTTTTTCATTGAATGGCATCAGTTTGGGTACTCAAATTACATATACACAGAAAAAGAATTAGCCTATCATAGACTATTTATTTTAGAAAATTCTTTTTTTTTGAATTTTATTATTACTATACTTTAAGTTTTAGGGTACATGTGCACAACGTTTTTTTACAAAGAAAAATTCTCAAAACTGCTCTATGTGTTAAGCAAAGTTGAGAATTTTAAGTTAAAGATATGAATGAAACATTAAAATAAATATTGAAGAACAAAAACAATATATAGAAAGATATACATAAGGAAGGGTCTTTTGGCTGTAGTGGTTAGAGGCCACCGAAACACTTAACTAAGATGGGTTATAAAATATGTCCCATAGACAGTAACAAATGCTTTCATCAAATACTTGTTCATACATAGTCACTCTGTCTTGTTATATGATCATATCACGTTTCAAGGTGAAACTACATTCAACAAAGCAGCATATAATCGATGTGAATGAATGAGACACTGGTGCAAGGAAATGCGAACAGATTGTGCAGCTGCCAATAGAATTTTTTAAAGCTTCTTAGTTTGCATATATTGAATGAGAAATTAGGCAATTCTTGTAGGCTACCAAATATTTCTGTGCAGCTGGTATCTAAAATACCAATGTGCAGACAGTTCACTGATGTCCACTAAGCCGGTAAAGTAACTTATTGTTTCAGATATCAAATTTGTTACCATTAGTTATCTCTAGAAATATTATAGCCTTGATCACCAGACACTCAAAAGTGATTCTTCCTTTCTTTTCTAATTTTGTCATAGCTCTTCTTCAAAATCACTGTTATAAAATTGGTTTCTCATGTACGAAAGCAATACAAGAATTAAGTCAATTTTCTAAACAAATCAATAAATAATCACATAACTCCTGGTGATTCTGATACACAGCCAACATTGATAACCACTTATATACTGGATATTTGTTGAATTTTGGGTCACATGGAAACCAACACTTTTCTTACTTAGAGAATCCCTAAGTATGAACAGGTAGAACCACACCTTTTTCCTGTGCATATTGAAGGGACACATATTCTTCAGAAAAATATTCCTTTTTGGATCAGGTATCATCCACTCAGGGGTGTAAAAAAATAAAAATTGTTTGTAATGATAGTTCAATACTTATGGATGACTTTAATACTTATGAATTAGATATCGCTATAGCCTTAATTAGAAAACGGGCATGGAAGAGTGGAGAAAATCCTGGACTAGAAATTAGGAGAAGTTGAATTCATGCACTTGACTTGTTGTCTAATTTGATATATGACCTTGAGCAAATTACTTAACCTCATCAACCTTTAACTTGTTTGTCTATGAAACTAAAGGCTAAAGCTTGGTAATCTCCAAGGGTCTTTCTGTAAGAAGAAGAACTGTATCAACCAAGGATCATTGAAAATACATTGAAGTACAGGGGAAATGTTTAACTGCTTTATCCTTTCCAGACTCACTGTGGGTCAGACTGTAAAGTGATCGCTGAAGCCAACCAGCTAATATACTTTACAAAAACCAGGAGTGTCCAGCATATGCTCACAATGTGGCTGTGACTTTCCCATCTGCTGACAGACATAAGATCTTGTCATTAGCACAGTCAATGGGGTGCAAAATCCTGTGGAATTTGCTGAACTGAATAGAACACTACACATCACGATGGGAATCTCAGACGCTGGCCATGTCAAGCGTTGTCATCACTGGTCATGTTCTTGTTCTCACTCCAGGGCCAGCCAGAGAGTCTGTTTTTTGTATTAAAGCCTGTTCAGGTCAGATAAGATCTTAAGCAATTACTTTGATTTATCAAGACTTCTCTTTCATTTTCAAGTTAATGATTTGGTTTTGTATTGATATTGTATATTGAAAAATATACACCCCAGATAATTAGCTTTGTCCTAAATTTGGTGCACTAGAGCCCTAATCGGTCATGCTGTTCATCATCTAGGATAGGTATGGGAAACTTAATCTTGTATAGTAACTTTATATACTGTTATGGAAGATAAATGAGCTAATAAACATTGCACCTGCAGGTGATACAGCTCTGACATTCAAGTTAGAAACATGATTGTTCATGCATAGTTTTCATCAAAATAAATATAAATATCTGCATAGACAGTGCAAGGATATATTGTTTTACATAGAAGTTTCTATGTAGAAATTACAGACATTAAACATGATATAATTAGTGTGAAAAAGAAGGGACAACCTAAAATAAGAGATGCTCTCAGGTTTGTGATAACAGAGTTGAAGGTGACAAAAGTACAATGGGGCAGGGCCAAGAAAGGGAAGAAGCCAATCAAAGTTAAGCAAAATCTAATGCATTGAATACACAGGTGATAGCAACATCATTCTAAGTCCACAGAAACTTAGAAATGAAAAGATCTTAGAAACAAGACAGGGAAGAAAATAAGTTTCTGAGGGATTAGGTCACTCGCCTTAAGGTCGTAAGACTAGAACTAGGATCTCCAGACTCCTGAGCCAATGTTCTTTTCACTATCGCCCATAATCACAGTTTTAGATTATTTAAATATTTCCACAGAATGTAAATCGTTCAAATTTGAAAGGGATCATCATGTTTTTTTTTTCACGGATGAAATGAATGTAATGAAAACAAAGCTGTGATTTGGGTTAACACTTGCGAATGCAACTTAGTAAAAGTCCCTTAAATAAAAATTCACCTCTTTTCTCACACATCATGCTTTCCATCAACCCTGAAGGCCTGCCTTGTGCCAGGGTTGTGCTAAATGCAAGGAATACAAAACTGAAGAGGACATGGGCTCTGCTCTTTGAGCATTTCCTCCTTAGTAAAGGAGACAGGTATATAAATAGATAGTTGAAAAAAAATAGGTATGAATGGTGATGAGAGCTCAGTAACGGCTGAAATTCAAAGAAGGAACTCGATTAGGAAGGATGTGCCCATAGGAAGGATTTTAACGTATGTTTAGGCAAGTCAAGAGTCAGAGGGTGACTTAAAGCAAAAAAACCAACATGAATTTGTTCATTTAGGAAAGTTATTCTGCTTTGTTGTGGCAACAGACAAGAGAAACAAGAGAAGGTGAGACAGCGCGGTAATCAAGTCAAAAGCGGTTACTATAGCCTGAGAAGATGTTGAGCCTGAAATAAAAGGCACAGAAGAATCTGAGTCAGTAGTTACTTCAGAGATAGGAATACCCATCTCAAGTAGTAATTTAAAAATCACTGTAAATTGCTAGTGTGAGTAATTAAGGATTATCTAGATGGAGTAAAGGAGCTTCAGTTACGTGGAAGAAACTTTGGGTTTATCAGTATACATAAATTCTGTTAAGGACATCTTCAGGTTGAGAGTCTTATGATTAATGCAATAATGTTTAGAGTCAGTTGAATGTAACTTCTAAAGTTTGCAATGAAGGAGTAAAAATGGGATTGAGTAGCCTTCAGTGCATAGTTGATGGGGTAAAGAAAAGCATTAAAAGCAAGAAGAATAAAGACAGACTTGGACAACAACATAGATGAAAGATGTTAGCACTTTCTACAACTAAGTTATAATTAAACAGCAGGATGTCATATTTAGGGTGATGGTTTTGTAAATTGTCCTGATTTTGCCTGGAATTCTCTTTTCTGGCTACATACCAATTCAAACACTTCACAAAATAGCTGAACTATTTTGCTTTAAAGTGTTAAACACATTTGGATGAAACTTACCTTTATCTGTTCTCCCATTTCACAAGAAAATTTTATAGTTTGGATCTTACAGTCTTTTTCTAAGTCTTTGCCATTACATAAAGAAAATTATTGTCAAAGCATCTGCCACTGCTACAGGAAAGTGACAATGATTGATTGAAGGCCTAGTCAAACACCACCTAAGATTAAAGAAAGTTAGAACTAAGTTTGTTTTGGCCATGGTGAGTCACTAATGAATAAGAAATCCTCACAGTTATAGATTCTTGGGCATCAGAGAGAAATAAAAGCAGCACATTAATTATGTTCAAACATAATTAATGTATAAACATTATGTTTATACACAATGTTTATACACAATTAATGTATAAACATTAACATGTTTATATACATACACATAAACATTAATATGTTTACACATATATTTATACGTATGATATATATGTCGACATATCACCACAGAACTGTGGGCTGAACAAAAATTACTTGTGGATTTTAACTTTTTTTACTGTTTCAAAAATAAATGGTGGCATATAAAAGGAAAACAGGGAGAAAAAATAAAGCAAGAGCTGACATTTTTAATACAAAATGTTTTATTGCCAGGATCCTATCCACATGTCCTAATAATGGGCAGGTCTGGAAAAGTGCAACGGAATCTTTGTCAGTAGGAAAGGACTCTGAGAACACTTTGAGGGTGACATAAGTGTTGGGAGTTACCAGGCAGTCTGTGAATCTCTGCCAAAGCCATTAAAGCTTAACATGAAGAAGAGCTAGACAGTTTCCTTGATTTTTAAGAAAACACAAAGCATCGCTAATAATAAAGAGAAATATTTCATAATGATAAAAAGATCAGTCCACAAGACAACTGTAAGAGTTCTAAAGCATATACACCTAACTTCACAAAATAGCTGAACAACATAATTTCAAAATGTATAAGCAAAAAGAAAAAGAAAAAACTAAAGGAGAAATAGATAAATGTATATTCAGATACGGAGACTTAACATACCTCTCAAAAACTGATAAAAGAAGCAGGCAAAATACTTAATGAGAATATAGAAATTAGATCAAGTTTTGTTAATTGTGTTTTCAGGATCCGCCAATACAATTCTTTTCAAGTGCCCTGATGCATTTTCTGGGACTAAATGTATTTTTTATTTTTTATTTTTTTTATTTTTTGCTAAATCAAGTTAATACATTTCAAAAGATGGAAATAGCAGTGTATGTTCTCTGAACACACTGGGACTAAGTCAGGAATAAATAAGAAAAATCTAACTAGAACACTCCCAAGTGTTTAGAAATTAAGCAATGTAGTTGTAAATAACTTGTAAGTCCAAGAAAAAATCACAGTAAAACATAACATATCACAAATTGTGGCATGCAGATAAAGCTGTTCTCTGAGGGTCATTTGTACTTTTAACACACATATTAGTGGAAAACAAGGCTGAAAATCAATGCTAACCATATCCATAGGAAAAAGTCAGAAAAAAAGAAAATGAAACAGAAAAAGAGAAAGAAGAAATAAAAAATTAAGAAAAGAAATAAAAAGAAACAGAAAACAAATGTACGGTATTCACCCAGACCAAAAGATGGTTTTCTGAAAGGATTGAAAAAAATCAGTGCACCACTAACAAGGCTGACTAAGAAAATATAAGGAAGATACACATTACCTATAACAGGAATAAAACCTAAGACATCACTAAAAGTCCTACAGATCTTAAAAAAACTTAATGGGATGACATAATTTCATGACAATATATTTGAAAACTTCAGTAAATTGGACAAGTACCTACAAACAAAAATATACCAAAAAGGAAATAATAATTAGAAAATCTCCACAGTGATATATTTTTTTAGAGAAATTGAATCTGTAATTAGAAATTAGCCCCATACTAAATATCCAGGACCAGACTGTTTCACAACTGAATTACCCCAAACATTTAAGGAAGAAATAGTGACAAATTTAAGCGCTATAGAGCAGAAAAAGTAGGGACACCTGCCATCTCTGTGCTGATACTAGCATTTCTTTAGTAACAAATCTAGAAATGGAAATTATAAAAGGGAAAGTTGTAGGATAATCTGTCATAAAAATAAATGAAAAACACCAAATATGTCAGCCTATATAATGATATACAAAAAGGATAGTATGGCATGGGCAATTTGAGTGTATTTCTATTCAGGTGGGTTTGGTTAATGTTAGAGAAATCAATAAGTTCAATTAATCATATTTTTTAAAATTCAGGGAAAATAATATAAGCATGTCAATAGATGTAGAAAATTCCCTTGAGAAAGCACACATCCATTCATGATTTTTAAAAATTAACAAATTTGGAGCAAAGGTAATTTCCTCTATTTCATAAGTATCTATCTTTAAAATACTCCTTTATTGATTATTTTACCAAAAGTACTAATAAGTACAGTGAGGCAAGAAGAAAGCAAAGTTGTAATGGTTGCAAAGAAGCAAATAATACTCTTACAGTAGCAGACATTAGAATTATGTATTTAATAAATCCAAAACAACTGCAAACTTTTAAATCTGAAAGAGAATTTAATAAGGCCATTGAATAAAAGTTCAATATCCAAAAATTATTATATTTGTACAAACTAGTATGAAGCTATTAGAGGTGATATTTTTAAATGGTACAATATTTAATGATATAAAAAACATAAAATTGCCTGTAATCCCAGCACCTTGGAAGGCCGAGGCGGGCGGATCACGAGGTCAGGAGATCGAGACCGTCCTGGCTAACACGGTGAAACCCCATCTCTACTAAAAATACAAAAAATTAGCCAGGCGTGGTGGCAGGCGCCTGTAGTCCCAGCTACTCGGGAGGCTGAGGCAGGAGAATGGCACGAACCCGGGAGGCGGAGCTTGCAGTGAGCCGAGATAGATCGTGCTGCTGCACTCCAGCCTGGGCGACAGAGCGAGACTCTGTCTAAAAAAAAAAAAAAAAACATAGAATTTCTAGGACTAAAACTAGCTCACATGGAAAAGCCTTTTATACAAAAAACTAGAAGGAATTATTGAAAAAATATTAACTAGATGGAGGTAAATACCATATTCTAGATTGGAAAACTTGATTCTGTAAAGATATAAACACAAATTGATTTATAAATTCAATATAATTGTAATTTTAAGGAAAACTCAGTATTTTTTTTGAGGGACTGTGCAAGATGATTAAAATTTATATAAAGATTCAGGGGACCATTCCAACAAAAAAGAAAAATAAAAGTTAGAGGACTTACCCTACCTAATATCCATACTTATTAAAATGCCAGTATTTAAGTCCCGTTGTTATTGGTGCAAGGATAGAAAAATAATGCTTCAATGAACGTTCCAATATATGTCTTTGTGTGCACATACCTATTCATTTTGGTGAGTATAATCCCTGCAGTAGAATTTCTGGGTCTTAGGATATACATATAGTTCTAATACACGAAGATATCATCAAAGAGCCTTCCAAAATGATTGCATCAATTTATATTTTCACAAAAAAGACATTGCAAAAGCCCTTGAAGATGGCTTAAAAGAAAATAAAATATTAATACATATGAAATGCTGAAGTAGAGGCAGAGTAAGGAAATTATAATAATTATTATTATCATTATAGATCATCAGCTATACTCATTGAAAATATTATATCCCATTCTTTGGCCTGATACAAAATGTATCACACAAATTCATTTGCATCAAGTTCAAAAATGGGAAAATTTAATCTCCAGAAAGATAGACAATAGTGGTCACATTGAGGAGTTAATGACTGACAGGAGCCATGAAGGAGATATCTGGTGTGCTGAGGAAGTTCAAGATGGCTATCTGGTTGGTGGATATATGGTGTGTTTACATTGAAAATTCATCCACCTGCTCACTTATGATTTATGGACATTTTTGTACATATGCCATACTTCAAAAATGTTTACAGGAAATTAAAACATGAAAAATAAACTACCAAGTAGGTATTCCGCTCTTGAAATGTTTTTGACAAAAAACAATCCTCCACCTAATCCAAAAAAAGACACGGCAGTAAACTGAACTAGTTCTAGAAAAGTAATAGAAACTTAAGTTATTAAGAATATGCTTTGATAAAGGGGAAGAGAGAGATGGCAGAGGGTCAAAGCATTTCTAAAATTATATGAGAAACAACAAACTCAAAATGTCTCAGAGGAGGAGGAAAGAAATAATATCACGTACTTTAAAGAGTAATTGAAGACAAACCTGTTTAAATAGTTTTATGATTTCTGCAAAGCTAGACTTAGACATCAATGAAATATGTAGAGGGGTAGATAAGAAGTTCTAAGGGGTGGTTGAGTAGGAAAAAGTAAATGAGGTAGGGATACAAGATAACGTGATGTAAGTACAGAGATATGAGAAAGAGGGTAATAAGAAAAATATGTTTTACACTTTGGGAGGCCAAAGCGGGTGGATCATCTGAGGTCAGGAATTTGAGACCAGCCTGGCCAACATGGCGAAACCCCGTCTCTACTAAAAATACAAAAAAAAAAAAAAAAATTAGCAGGGCGTGATGGCGGGCACCTGAACCCCAGCTACTATGGAGACTGAGGCAGGAGAATCCCTTGAACCTGGGAAGCAGAGGTTGCAGTGAGCCGAGATCATGCCATTGCACTCCAGGCTGTGAGACAGGGCAAGATTCTGTTTCAAAAAAAAAAAAAAATGAAAAATGAGTTTTAAGTAGGGAAAATTGAGAAGAGTAAATGAAGAGAGATACAAAAGTGATGGTCAACAATATCAGTTCAGAAGACGGAAACAAAGAAGCTCAAATTACCTGTATCTATGGTCATGTCATAAGCTTTTAGCAGCCTTAATCAATTTTCTCATGTTCAGATGAGGTCTCTGGGGTGGTTAATGCTTTTTTGATCAGGGAATCCTGTTCAATGTTAACAAATGCACTTTGTAACCCATTTCTTCAAGCATAACAGAGATTATTTCTCCCACGTTTGCGGGGGAGTCTTAGAGAAGTTAGGGCCTGATGGAGATTGATGGCAGCCTTGGAAGAAAACGTAGATGACGAATTACAGGCTTCACACTCTTAGCACGGTGCCCTGTTGATCATTACCAGGATTATGTTACTCCTTCTCCCTGCTCTTAAGATCAAGGAAGGATAATTTTTGTTTACCAACAAGGCTGCTCTCTCAGTGAAGCATGTTTTCTTTCCCTATGTAGACCTTCATTTCAAATTGACCTTATTTGGGGTTCCAAGTTCTAAAATATTCTAAGGGTTTAGGTATAGTTATAGAGTGATTTTCTGGTGGTCTTATTTAAGTGAAGTTCAATTATACTTTACCACATCTTTACTATTTCTGTGTTTTGGATTAAGAAATGTTTGTCATCAGAAGTTCTGAGCTTCACGTTTAGAATAGTGTGATTGCAAAGCACTGCTTTTTCCACTGTAGCATGCAGCCCATGTATTGGATCATTGCTATAACATTTGGAGATAATGCAAACTGCCCTCCAACTGTACAGAGGTGTTGCTATTACATTTGCAAGCAGACATGGGCTATAACATTAGTGTTCAGTATCTAGCTCTATGAGCAAAGCTCGGTGGGTCCAGGAGCAACATATCAACGTGGAATTTTCTGACAGTAAGGGGTATAATTGTGATTTAGGAGGCAGTATCGATTCTAGGAAGAGATGTGGCTATGTACAGTTCAAACCTGTGACCCTGGGTTTATTAAAAAAACATATTTTCACAGGAACTGAAGTAAACAAGCTTGGGAAAGTGACAATATCTGGTAAATATGAACACATGCAGATTTTGTTTGAGGGAGCAAAACATTCAAATGACTGCCGAATTTTTTGTAAGCCATCCTGAATAATTACATAAGAGAAAAAAATCCACAGCGTATATTTTGTAAAAAAGAAAATTTAAATGTAAACAAACTGACAAAATGTGGTAGTTGAAAGGAAATAGTACCATAATTAAGGGACCACAGGTTAAATTATAAGACACCAATTACAACACACCCTACATTGTAATAATTATTTTATTTTATTTCCATGGCAAATAAAAATAACAATGTTCACTTTAGATTTCTAAGAATATACTTTTAATTTTTATTTTATCTTAAGAAATATGGTAATTTTGACTAAAACATGTCCATGAGTGGGGGAATACATTTACTGCTAAAAAATAGACAAAATCATTTTGCGTTAAGTAGCTTGTTTCTGCTAATTTCTGCTTCACACATACAAAAAAATATGCAAGTGAGACAAAACAAAGAACCACTAAGGCAATAATGTCTTTCTTTGGCTGTCCCATTTCCTTGACAACCAACAGGCACAGCCTCCACCCCTTCATCCCTCTCACCATCTCTGGAAGAGCTGTTAAATAACATTCAGATTGAGTAGATAAAGCAAAGTTAGGAATTAGTAAAAAGACATTAAATTACTTATTTTAAAATTTGCTCTAATCTATTATGTTTAAAATAATGTTGGGTGAAATTTCCCTATCAAATATTTTTAAATAAAAAGTTATATTTTACACTCCAACTTGGTGAAAAATTCTAAATGAATTGTAAGAAATAATTGAAATAAAATAGCAAGATGTAAATGTAAAACAAAATAGAATCACTTAAAATGTATATTATAATAAGACTTAGAGTCTTGTCATTAAATAGGACAAAAATAAGGAGGCCAAAAGCATCATATGGTTCTATAAGTGTGATTGGAGCATCTATAACCTCCTTGTGCTGGCAGGTTTAACTTGGAGGGTAAGTGCATATATTAAATAAAATTGAATAATATACTTAATATAGTAAAGATAAAGATTACAATTGCACTTTCATAATCATTTTGGTATCAAATCAACTGGACAGTGATTTTATTCATGTATCAGGTATCATGTTTTGTTTAGGCAAATAACTTAGATATCTAATTATTCTAAAAATATGTATGTTTAAACGTTTCAAACTCCCTAACGTGCAGGATCCCATTTTCTCCCTGAACATTAAGAAAACTAACAATAAACGTCCTTATATGATTTAAACATGTTTCTTAATCACATCTTTTGCTTTACAATCAAACCATTTTGCCAAACTGTGTCTGATATTTTGGGGAAAAAAAACACATAAAATGGGCATGCCTTTCCAAAGTAATGAAAGCTATACTCAGAGCCCTTGAAAGTATTTGGAAACATTTTATAAGTTTTTGGAATGTCAGTGGCAAATAAAATATATTTTCACCTACAATGTGATTAGAAGAGACACTGCTAATACTACATCATCTCCTGAGAAAAATAATCTAACACAGTCAAAAATTTCAAAAAAGAAATCTATAATTCAGGCTTAAGTCTTCAGCAATTTCTCTTTTTAACAATATGCATATAATTTTCCCCGAGATCTGTTTAGAATGAGGCTCTGTTTCTAAGAAGGAAAGGAAGGAGCACATTTTATTGCTGGCCCATAAGCAAAGAGCAAGGCATAAAGCCACCAAATTTATTGAAATGTGGAACACATTTTGCCTAAGTTCTTAAGTTATTCAACCTGAGTTTTTCAGCTGAGCAGAAGGTAGAAAGCAGTTTTTGAATATTACACACCTAGTGAATCTGTTTAGCTTTGGTTATTAAAAATGTTTAGAATTGTAGTTTGTTGGCAAAATTCTTTTTAAAAAATTGTTTCTACTCATTAATCATTCACAATGCATACTTAAAGCCAGAAACTTTAATGCAAAAGAAGAAAACTGTTTTTGCTTTTGTCTTTCAGAGAAACACACTAAAGCACATTTGGTCTCTATAATATTCTTTATGTTAATGGTAAAATTTGAAGACTACTTTAAGCTAGCAGCCTCAATAAATTTTAAACAAGCCCATTCTTGGCATTATCTAGTTAATTATGGAGCATATAACATAAACCTCATTTCATCATCTGTTTGGCAAAATACAGGGAATTATTGGGCTTTGACCTAAACTTAGAAAATCGTTGAGGATCACAGCAAATATTTCATTTTTAAACGACAAAGTACTTAATAGTGCTGAACAGATAGTAGGTACTTAATAACATTTGAAGATTATTGAATTTGGATTATCACAAACTATTCCTAAGATAACTAGCCAGGCAAGAAAGAATATACATTTGCATATTTGTGCCCAAGCTTAGTTATATAAGGGCACATTCAGTTGGGTTTTTTTTTAATAATTAACCATGTGTAAATAATAATAGAAATATAATTTTTACCAAGTATTTTCTTTGTTATGCTAAAATGAACAGAAGAAGATGACAATATTTGATAAACTGTGTGTTGAGATGGTTTACTAAAGGTTGGGATTTCTCTTCAAACTTAATGACTTGGAAAAGTTACAATGTGACATATCAGTTTATCCTTACTTTTATTTGCAATAGTTGATAAAATACAAGGATTCTTACAAATCATATACTATATCTTCAAACTAGTATGAACACTGCCACAAAAACATGAACTCTTAGTTTTTAATGATTGTTTTTAAATTTGGGAAAGGCTCTTAAACATGTTCAACATAAATAATTAAGAAACATTACTTTCACAATTGTCATAAAGTGACAATAAAATAACAAAGTTATTATAAAACTTTGTAGAATCATGAAGAGTCCTTTATGGGGGCGGGGGAGAAAATACTAAATAGCTTCACAAAAACTTACATAACTTTAAGAATTTTCTTCAATTCAGAAGAAATAGAGGAATATAAAATTAAAAATGTTATTAGAAGCAGGAAAGCAGGCAGGGACTGAAGCTGTGCCGGGCAGTCTTGGCTATTGTTATATTATTGCAGAGTCCCATAGGCAATCTTCACATGTACAGTACATCCTGGACCTTTTGATGCTTTTGTCCTCCCTCCAACCTGCACGGCCAGGAACCTTCAGCCAGGAAAGATTTATGGAGCTCCCACTAACAGGGTCAACCTTGTTTTATCACCAGAGGCCTTTTTCGTAAAAATAATAACATCCATCTACTGCTCTGTTGGGCTGATCCTCTTGGCATCAACATTTTGTGTTTATCTTAACAACCAGTGCACACACAAAGTCCCCAGTTGAAATGAGTGCGTTCATCAATTCTACCAGGCACAGTAGCGCAGACACTACTGTGGTTTGTTAACCCGATGTCATCTAAGCTAATGCCTAGGTCAGTGTTAGCATACTTCAAAAAGTTGATACAGTTTGTACTTGGAGATGAAGACAGAGAGTTTAAAGGAAAAGAATTTATAATAACAAAGGTAACAATATTTCAACAGAATCATGAGTAAACAGCCTCAAATTGCATCGTAGCTGAGTTAAAATATTACAAATTACTAAATGGAAAAAAGTTAAAGTATCTTAAAAAGTGAATTATTTTTAGAATTTATCCTTCTCCGTGCACATGACACACTGAATGGAAAAATATCTAATTTAAGGAACTATATCAAAAAGATATTATAACAAAATCTTGGTTCCTACTTTTAGAAGTCTTATACAAACAATTTTTAAATATTAGATTTATATGAAAATGGACTATTGTGTTGTAAGCATTAAAGATTTTCAGATGGGAAAAGCTTGCTCATTTTTAGCAACTCAATATTTAGGATATTTCATAAATCAATTAAATTATTGTTCCTGAAATTTTGATAATTTGTTTAAATCATTCATTTTACTTTCTGGTGGTATAAATGTGTAAGGTTTTACAAAATGTTTTGGGATTTCCTCTTGGAAAAGAATGTGCATAAAAATCTAAAGAAATCCTCAATATTTTATTGTAGTTGCATAAAGTAGTTCTTTCACAGAGATCATTCTTAACAATCTTGGTCCCCTGTGCTATGATGAGAGAGGCTTTTCATGGGGATTTGGCCAAAGGTTTTTTCTAGAATTAATACTCCCACTCTTCTTTCTTAAGTGTCTTGGGATTATTAACATCCGCAACACAGACAGGAACTTGGTTTTATGCCTCAAGAAAAGAATGGATCTTTTTTCATATAATGATCTGCAGTGCAATTACCAATGAAAAAGCAATATTGTGCACCATAAACTGAACAATCTGCAAGGAACATTTTAGTAATAGACAATTCAAAATGCAGAGAGCATAAGGAATTTAAATCAAATGAAGAGGAAAATTGATATAAGAAAATAAAAAAAAATCCCACCACTTCATATACAAAGTAAACTTGAGGAACAAATAGAATACCTGTTGTCTGCCCCTTGAGCTCATCAGAAACTTATATTTAAAAAGAAAAATCTTATGATTTAAAAATCAAATGTTACACAATGCTTGAAAGCAGTTAGTAATAATCTAACTTAATGAAACTAGTTATCCCTTCTAGTTTAACTCAAGCATGAATATTTTGTTAATAATGTCCTCTATCATCAGGACTTTGTGCCAAGTAGAGGAATAAAGGAAAATCCTGGTGGTTTAGCATCTGTAAATCTGAGAACTCTAATCTGCCCATTGTTAAATTAAATGGAATTGCATTTATACACTGCTATATTTATTTATCAGTCTCTGAATCAACAAAGATGCATCAAATACTGTTACGTGCAGGCGCTGGAAAATACAGAGATGACAGAGGAAAGACCCTTGTCCAGTAAGAATTCATGGTTTAGTCAGGGGGCTTGGTGGGGGGAGTGATGAAATATGAGCAATACATAATTATTCAGTGTAATATGTGCAAAACTAGGCAAACTATACTGGGTGTTGTGACTTAAGTAATGCTGAGAAAAGTGTCACGCCTACAGTGATCTTAGCATCACTTGCTTAACTGGTCTCACACTGGTATTTATTCTAGTTGCCCTCCATTAGTTGAGATTGGAAATAAGTAAGTACACTGAAATTTCTGTTATTAAACCCTTAAATTTAAGTATAGTGCTTATTATGTGCCATACCACAAAGTAAGTGCTATATAAAAAGTTCTAAGGACTTTAATACTATTAACTCATTTAACTCACTTCATTATATTAGCAACAGAAAATAAATCACCATGTCCTATGGCTAAAATTTAACAACACAACCCAAGATGAAGCCCCAAAGGAAAAACAGATTATCATGTGATACACTGTGAGAACATGGTATTCACCAGTTCATGCAAAATTCACTCTTTCGCATTTGTGAGGACTGAGGACCTCAGAGCATACCAAAAGAATTAAGACAGAGATGAAAGAAAATTATCTCAGGGCATTATTTTTCTACTTGTAGTCAATGAACAGTATGTAGATCTTCACAGAGGAACTAAGCCATTTGGTTAATCCCAAAATCAGAGGGATTTAAATCTATCACCTTTCAACTGGTTGGGAGAAGGAAGGTATTGTCTTGCTTCCACACCCATTACTCTATTTAGACCAAGGTTAGAAACATTCGCAGTGAAGTTTGAAAGTAAAAGATAGTGAAAGCCAAGCTCTTTCCTCCTAAGATCTTGCACTGTGGCAACACCAACAGTGGTAGCATAGTCAGGGTGGAGCATTTCCTAATTTCTAAAGTGGTTTCAAAAATATCTTATTTGATACTTATTCCAGGATTGTAAATAGGGAGATATATGTTTTTTACTTGTGAAGTGAAATGACTGGTTTGGCATAACACAGCTAGAATCTAATTATCAAAGAAGTTCAGTGGCTTTTTGTGCCACCTACCCTATATCAAGAGTTTGTAGTTCCTTCCTGGAGTTAAGACAAAATCCTACTGGGCTACTAAAATGGGTAAATGCAACTGATTGCAAACCCTTGCAAGTCATTTTGAGGCCCAATACAAAAAAAAAAAGCAATAATAATAAATTCAATCATTAGCCATAAAGAACGTCTAGACTTTCCGCAGGGCTATGCAAGTCCTATGGAGACCAGAAATAGAATCTTCTAGAATTGCAGGTTCCAAATTGTGTCCTTAGGTGCTTGAGGTCCTCACAGTTCAAATGTACCTACACTCAAGAGTACTCCTTTCCTTTCAGTTCCCCATGCTCCCTGAATGGGTTTGAATAATTATATTCAGGGAGGTTTTTTTTATTATTATTCATTAACTTTTTACCAGATCATAAGGTCAGTGAAGACAGAAACCTTCTTCATCTAGTTCACCGTTGTTTCCCCAACACTAATATAGTGCTTGAGACTTAGATGGTATGCAATATATCCATGTTGATTAAAGGAAGTAAGGCAGGAAGGGAGGGAGAAAGAAAAAGGGGAAGGAAGATGCTTCTGCAATCCTGCTTCTGTCCTAGTCCTTTTGCAGCCTCTCTTTTTGGTCGCGCTTTGGGTTATCTTACCAGCCCCTCTGTCTTCTCCTACATCTTCAAGGAAGTTTCCATTTTTGACCCCATCACTTTCTTCTCTTATGATGGAACATTCAGAATGTTTTACAGGTGTTTTACTACTATAATCAAAGCTGCTATAAGCATTTTTCCCATTATTTCCTTAGAATAGATTCCTAAGAGTGGAAGGGTTGTTTCAAACTTCATGTGTAAACATTTTAAGGCTATAGCTTAAGGCATTGCCAAATTGCTGTAATAAAGGTTTATACCAGTGCTTTATTTTTGTTGTTATATAACTTCAAACTTAAAACTTGCAGACAAGGTACAAGGAACTCCCATATATTTGTTATCCAAATTCAGCTTGTTTGGTTTTTTTGTGTTTTGTCCATATGTTTTGTTAGTCTCATTCTTTCTTTCTCTGTCTCTACTACCCACACACGGACACACACACACACACACACACACACACACACACACGTTTCTTTTTCCCTGATCATTTGATAATATCTTAGAGACCTCATGCCCCTTTACCCCTGAATCCTTTAGAGTGCGTTTCCTGAGAAGAAAGAGATTCAGTTACACTATCCCAGTACAATCTTCAAAATCAGGGCATGGTTTGACAGACCTTCATGTGTAATGTATGTTTCTCTTTTTTTGTTAATTTGTGGGAGTACATAGTAGGTATAAATATTTATGGGTTGTATGAGATATTTTGATATATGCATGCAATGTGTAATGATCACATCAGGATAAATGGGGGTATCCACCACCTCATGAATTTTTCCTTTGGGTTACAAACAATCCAGTTATACTCTATTAGTTCGTTTTAAATGTAATGTATGTTTCTTATTTCCTCCTTGACACTGGGTTAAGGAGTTTAAGGTCAACAAGTGAATCCCATGGTGCCATATACGTCTAGGATTTGGCATTGTATACTACACCTAATGGGAACTAAATAAATATCTCCTGATAACTTTCTTAAGACAACAAGAAGGGGGCTTTCCGAAAGCACTCCTCTACCAAGTTTTAATTTGAAAATAGAGGCTCATCAAAATGAAAACATAAGTGGTTCAGGATATTTGAGCACAGCTATGCTCAGGCTGTGGCATATGTTAAAACTGAATTTCATACCAGATCTAGAGCATTACACTTGATTATATTCATGCTACAATTAAAGTAATTACTTCACTTTAAAATTAATGCACTCTAAATATGTTTAATGACTGAGATTAAGATATGCAATTATAGTATAAATACATGAAATGGTGTTGTGGTGTGTTTATACTAATTACTATGTGTCGGCTAAAATAGTTGGAGTGAACACTTTAATAAGCACCTAGTAAAGTTGCTCCCAGCCTGTGTAGCAAAGATGCTCCTGGACCATGTGCCACGTGGGAGAAGCACTGTGGTTGGAGCTTTAAGTAGAGAAAAAAAGTTGCCTTTTTCCTCGTCCATTTGATAGTTATGTCAATAAATGGCTAATTAATAGGAATTGCCTAATGCATGAAAATCCTCTTAAGTATTACAGAAAAGATCTTGACTTGAGTGCTCTGTTTTGCACAAGCATAGAAATACAGACACAATATACCAGAATAAATATAGTGTCCTGAAGAAAATGTAACTCTGCAGGCAAAGCCGCTTCTCTCTTGCAGGTCTTTTGCAAAATTCCTTAGGTCTCAGACTTACCAAATGCAAGTTTTGCACAAGCATAGAAATGCAGAGTGTATTTCCGAAGAAAGACATTTTTACAATTTGCCTGAGAAGGCAGCTGCCACAATTATAAATAAATATTGATTAATATTGCCTTGCATTTGGTAAGCCTAAGACCTAAGGAATTTTACCAGTATAACCTGAATTATGACTTTTCATTTGTTTGCTTTAGCAAACAACACACAGCTTAATGTGTTATCTTATATGCAATAATATAAATCCCCATCATGATGCTTTTGCTAATACATGTTTGCTTTATAACATTTTGCCTGGTGCCTCAAAATATTAAGATTTTATCACCTTAAGCTCCAGGACTCAGAAGACTTTGGTTGTTCCCTGAGAGTTGTAAGATTTCCCCTTCTCTTCTCAAACTTACTTAGGCTTGGCAGTGCCCAATAGTTTTGGCATTCTTCCAATAACTACCCTTTCCTTTTTATGTTTGTGCTCCACTGTGTTTCAGAGATAATTCAGTCCATGTGTTTCTGATTCATTTACTCGTATGCCATCAAAGTACTGTTGCTTAGAATTACTTGATGCCCAGGTAGTCTTACTAAGCTAGTTCATACATCACTTCTCTTTCAAACAGAAGGGGGGATTTTGTAAGCTTTACAAAGTAACTGGGGGGAAAAGTGTGTTTGATTTTAAATTCCTGTAACTCATAGCTTCCCATGTCTCAGTTTTTCTGCACATCTACTGTCTTAGTCTGCTCAGGCTGCTATAACAAAATACCATAAACTGGGTGGTTTAAACAAGTGACATTTATTTCTCACAGTTCTGGTGGCTGAGAAGTCCAAGATCAAGGTTCTAGCAGATTTGGTTGTTAGTAAGGCCTTCTTCCTGGCTCATAGACAGCCAGCCACTTTCTCTCTGGGGCTTCATACGGCTTTTCTTGGTAAGTGGGGATGGAGACTCTTTCTCTCTCTGCTCTCTCTCTCTCATTCTCTTGCTCTCTCGCTGTTCCTCTTCTTCTTCTTATAAGGGCACAAAATTCATTATGAGAGTCTCATTGTCATGACCTAATCTGAATCTTGGTCACACTCCAAGTACTATTACTGGAGATTAGGGCTTCCACACATGAATTTTGGGAGACACAAATACTCAGTCCATAACATCTACAAAATACTGGAAGCACATTAAAGAGGCAATAGTCTTGGATAAATATTTGCACAGCTTGGGTGGAACTGCAAACAGCATCACCCCTCTCATGGAGATGAGTGGAAAGGCCTCAACTCCCATATGATCACCTTACCAACTTGAGAGGGTGACACCACAGTGAGAAAGTGAGAAAAGCAATTGACAGACTAAAACTAAGATGTGCCTAATCAGCTGCAGAACCAGTTTTGCCACTGAATAAGTGATTGGCTTTGTGCATCAGGGTTATAAAGAGTGCTGAGAGTAAATCAATGTTATACCTCAACAAAATGACAAATTACTGTATTTCAGATAAATATTCTTTTCAGAGAAAAGGGCAGGGATGCTTAATATCTATTATAAAAGGCTTAGATTCCCTAAACTCAGGGTTTCTCTCCTGTAATGTAACATATTGTGTGTCTTAGTGTCACCTGGCATTTTTTCGTATTTGCTTGTGAGAATTGAGGCTGAGGAATCAAAAAAAAAATGATAATACTATTCCTACTGCAATTGCCACATGAATGATGGGCAAATGAACAGATATGTAATAACACAAACATATCAAAAAGTTCATTGTAAAATCTAACGAGTGGGTGGTTATGTGAGTGTTTTTATGTAATTTTGTCAACTTTTCTGGTTTATTGAAATATGTATAATAAAATATTGGTTACAGACATGTTTTTAAAAATCTTACTTCAATTGCTCAGAAATTGAATGAAATTAGCAAAGCACACTTGCATTACCTCATCCTGAATATTCATTTGTTCCCTGTCATTTACTCTTTTATCAATTATTGAGCAGATTTCCAACCAGCTGAAACCTCTGAGGTACTTTAGCAACACCTGCTGTCCCTCAAATGCCCCATATACTTGAGCCTATTTCTCTACTATCCAATCTTGTCTACATTATATTCCATTCTTGGACAGCTCTTTGCTGGCTATAAATTTTGAGATGGATTTTATAAAAAGCTTCTTAGGTGTGCCATAGAAGAAAAAGATATGAGCTGGAAGTCAGAGGACTGGAGCCCTCACCGTACTTCTCCTACTTATTCCTACAATTAGCCACTGTTTGTTGAGCAGTGAGTAATTTTTCAGATAATTTGACACATTCAGTTCTCACAACAACCCTGTCATTCCTATTTGACAGATGAGAAAAGGTGAGTCAGATAGGTTATATATTTTGGTAAGGGTTTCATGATACAGGCAAGATTTGAACAGTGACTTGTCAAACTCCAAAGCCTGGGACTACAACCACTTGTTTGTATTGTCCCCCAAGCCTCATTACTTCTTTCTTCTTATAATAAAGCTATCTTATTTCACAGGAATTTTTTTAGCATCACATATAAAATCTAGTTGAGAAACTATATTTTAAATTTTATAGAATTCTATAAATGGAGGTACAAACATCATCAAGGCATAGAAAACTCTACACTGGCTTTGAGAAGTGAAATTCAGTGTGGCATCCCATAACAGCAACCCCTCAGAAGAATGTCTCCTTGCTTAACAATTAGAATTTTTTACTTTGACAATTACAACACAGTGTGTGTGCATGCACCTTTAGTCCTATTAACACTAAAGCTCACCCATGAACACAACTAATTGATTCATTCTAAAATCATATATTTATTATTGCAATTTAACAGAAGGACATAATGACTATATATTTCCTCAACTCAGTTGTTACTAAAATTGAAAGCCTACAAAAATCAACACAAAAAAGCATTTTTGGGTCCATCTCTAAGGTATTCCTATAGACTGGGTTGGATAAGTTGAATTTGAAGATTTTAGAAGCCTTACTGGGTTATTTTGAAAACAGCAGATTTAAAGACCAATGCCTCAACAAAAAGGAATATGTTTGGAACAATACTTTTATGGGCATCATATCATGCTTGATGGGAGAAGTATTTCGTAGCAAGAAGATTCTTCAAGTTATACTATGTATACTGCACCCACAACACACATGATAATTAGCTTGGTTCACCTCAGTGAATTAGATCACAGGGATTAAACATACTATGTCAAAAGCTTATAACTTACAATAAGGCTACCTAAATGTCAGTTGTATTTACGTTATGGGGGAAAAAACACCTCAGAATACAAAAGCTATCCAAAAGCCAATTTTTCAAAAGAAATTATTACAATTACTTGACACACAAATAAGCTGTTACAATTCTTTGCTAAACTTTTTCATCTAGAAAAACAGTAATAGTGATAATTTATTTTATATACTATCAAAGAAAGGTAGCTAGTGGGGATATTTCGTAGTTTCAAGTCTAACTATTTTTTGCATCAGAAAACTGATTAATACCTTTTTTTGGAGATATTACTCTGCTAACTTACATTGTTTAAGTCACTGTATACATATAGGAAGCAAAAAATGACTTTTCCATGCTAACGTTTCTGCAGTTTGTTACAGATGAAAAATAGTTTCATTTTGTGTGCACAGAATAAAGAAGGTTAGAAGGTTACAAATCATGTTTGTATAAGGTATTACGGCATCTCTCCAGTCAATTGGAAAATTAAATTTATGGATGCACTGACCAAATCAAAACAATGTGCTTTATTTTTTTCTCCAGAAAATCTTCAGCCCAAATAGCAATTTGGCTTCCTATTCCTCTACTTAGAAAATGCGTTTTGATTTACTACAAGTGTCTAATTTAATCAAAGATACGAACATGTAAATGGTATCTGGTTTCTGTTTTATTGTGTTTTCAGAATATAAATGAGAAACAGTGAGGAATGTACTTTCTGAAGACATCTCTTGTATATTTTCTCAGCAGTGCTTCTAAATTTCAAACTTTTTCAGAAGCATCTAAAATGTAAGAAAGTTTTATTGGATATCTAATATGAAACAGTCTCTGAGATAAAAATTATTTCATCCCCAAAGAAAGTATGAAGTTGCAGGAGATATACATGCTGAGAGTAGAAAATATTAACATGCATAGAGTTACAGAATTCTTCTTATTCTTGTGTTTAACATTGAAAAACACTTAAAGTTCTAAGTTATGATTCTTAGATCTTTTCAAAGAAGATCATTGTGAAGTGAACACCTAGGGAGTGATAGATAAAAACTCCAACACAGCACATTTCTGCCTGTCTTTTCTGTCTAGAAGTAAGCTTAAGAGCAATGTGCAGGAGGCTTTCATCCCACAACAGCCTTTCTATAAAGGAGTCAATCTTACCTCAATAAAGATGTTTTTTTAAAAAAAAAAAAAAAATCCACTCCAGTCACTCACCTTTTGTGTGCCTGAGTAGAACCAAACAAAACTTTGAAGCAAACCCTCACCTCTACATGTACGTAAAAAGTTGTAACATACTTCATCATTACTCTGATCAGAGATGTTCCAACTGGCTTCCAACAGGGTTTATATGCTATTAAAATTTTTTACCTATCAGGTTGGCAAATATCTAAAAGCTTAACATTATACACTTTTTTGGAGAAGTTGTGAGAAAACTGGCACTCTCATGCAGTGTTGATGCGTATACAAAATGGATCAACCCCACTGTAAGGGAATTTCCAATAACTATCAAAACCACATATTCATTTCCCCTTTGCAGCATCCTTTCTAAAATCTATAATATCTTAGATCTACAGTTCCAAAAATGAATAAGGGATATATATGCACCAGGCTATTTATTACTTCCAAAGACTGAGCTAATTCAAATGTTCAACAATAGAGAACTGCCTGAATAAATTATGATATACCCCAAAATGTGCTATGCAACTGAAAAAGAGATTAAAATGTTCTCCAAGATATTTTACTCAGTGAGAAAAGCAATGTACAAATTAGGTTTATCATATGCAATTATGTGAAGGAATGGGAATATTATTATATGTATTACACACACACACACACACACACACACACATATATATATAAAATATATATATTTTTCTAAACAAAGCTATTGGATTTTGAAGTAACAGTTAGTAAAAATGTTTACACAGATGGAAAAAGACAAAACTAGGTATGAGTATATATGTTGTATATGATAGCAAATTCTCTCTGAATGTACATTGTCTTACAGTTTTGGTTTTGGATGCAAATTATCAAATTAAAAGAGAAGATTAAAATTTGTAAAAGCAATTCTTAAAAATTAAAAATAGTTGACAAATGAGCTTAACTGAATACCACGTTAATGATATACTAGAGAAGTCTTATTTCTAGTGATTTTAAACTGAGTCTTTTGAGTGTCTGTCCCAGTCAGGGAATATTCAACGGACAAAAAGAGCCACAAGGAGTTTAATGTTGCATTAAGTGGCCTTGTCTTTAAAGAAAGTGGAATAAATCAGATAAGTAATGATATTAGTGTCATTAGGAACCAAATTTCTCATTATAAGTAAAAAGATTTTTAAAAAGTAATCCAAGAAGGAAAACCCTACAGTATTTATTTTTATTTGCAAATAAGAGTATCGATTCATGTGCTGTATATGAGTGTGTGTGTGTGTACATTTTTGACATCAAGCTTATAGAAAAGTTTCTAGAACAGCACAAGAAACTCCCATAACTCTTTACCAATTTCCCAGGAAAAATGTTTTTAAAATTTTTTTTAAAGGAAGAAAAGAACCAACTTCTGAATTCATCCATCTTTTGTATGGTTTTCCATGTCTCAATTTCCTTCAGTTCAGCTCTGATTTGGGTTATATCTTGTCTTCTGATAGCTTTGGGGTTTGTTTGCTCTTGTTTCTCTAGTTCTTCCAGCTGTGATGTTAGGTTCTTAATTTGAGATCTTTCCAACTTTTAGATGTGGGCCTTTAGTGCTCTAAGTTTCCCTCTTAACACTGCCTCAGCTGTGTCTCAGAGATTCTGGCATGTTGTATATTTGTCCTCATTAGTTTCAAAGAATGTCTTGATTTTTGCCTTAACTTCATTATTTACCCAAAAGAAGCAGGTTGTTTAATTTCTATGTAATTGTATGGTTTTGAACAATTTTCTTAGTATTATTTCTATTTTTATCACACTATGGTTTGAGAGTGTGGTTGGTATGATTTTATTCTTTTTAAATTTATTAAATATTGTTTTATGTCCAATTGTGTGGTTGATTTTCGAGTATGTGCCATGTGGTGATGAGAAGAACGTATATTCTGTGGTGTTTGGCTGGAGCGTTCCATAAATGTCTATTAGGTCCATTTGGTCAAGTCTTGAGTTTAGGACCTGACTATCTTTGTCAATAATCTGCCTTCATTATCTGTCTAAGGCTGTCAGTAGGGTGGCAATTACAAAGTAAAATTTTCATAGATGAAATACAACATTTGGGGTTGTCTTCATAATATTTTAGGCAAAAAAGTAGATGCTTGTGATGAACAAAATAAGAATGGCAGAATGTTGATAATTTTGAAACTGATAATGAGTACCTTGGGATATATCATGGTATTCTCTCCACTTTTGTGTATATTTGGAAATTTTTATTAAAAAAGAATAATCAAATGTGAGAAAAATGAACCAATTGTCTTAATGACTGGTTTTAGGTCAAATCAAATTAATATACAAGAACTCCATTATTATGCCCTACAGAGGAAGAGGAGAGGTGAAATAAAAGATAATACAGTGACAAATGCAGGGATGGTAGACTTATGATGGTAGGCGAAAAATATTGATAGCATAGGATATTTTTATTTAAAAAATAGGCTTAGGACATTAATTCTAGTAACAAATTGAGTACAATTGAACAAGAAAATGGAAAGCTACATAGCGGGAGAAAAACAGAAAATCTCTATGAAAAGTTGAGTCTGTCAAGATGTAATAATCCAAGAATAAATAATCCCAGGGAAATAAATCAAAATGAGCTGCAGAAAAAAAAAATGATTTCAAGGAGCTTTCCCTATCAGGGTAGTTAATTCTATATTTAGTTAAAATTGCCATATCATTTTTCCTTTAAAAATAAATGTCATCAAAATTGCCCAGAGAATATAAAATGGAAAGAACAATTTGGAGGCAGTATGCACTCTCAAGTCTTGAAGTCCAGAATCTAAGCCCAAATCTCAGATTTTGGATGACAATTATCCTGTTAATCCATTTGTCCTCTGTGGGCATTTTTTTCCTCATCTCCAAAGTGAGGGATATTAAAGAAATTATCTCAGTGTTCTATGACTGACATTCTGAATTATATGACCCGTTTATTTTTTCTTGCCTCTCCAAATTTCTCTGATTCTTTTGCACTGTTTCAGACTAGAGGAGATCAACTGAGTCCAGTCTTGCACCTCCTCCTTCATTGCTAAACATTCTTTCGCTCCCCTCAAGTCCCCCACCCCTAAATACACATTCTGGCAGCATGGGTGAATGCAAGAGGCAGGAGGCTGGGAAGCAATTTATAATCATATATACTGCTGCTGTCACCTTGGAGAGAGAGACAATTTATAATAAACAATGGACCTCTTAAAATTATCAAAGCAGTGGTCCTCAGCACATGGGGTCAGATCCCCAGAGAGTCTCTGATGGTTTTGAGGGTCTGGCTAGCATTTGCGTCCTGTGTTGGCTCCTCATAAAGCTCCCTCTCATTTCTCCTCCTGGATTCTGTAAGGGCCACCCTAGGAAATGCCAGGGTAAATTAGTCTAAGCAATAAAAGATGAACTACAGAAAGGAAGACCTCAGTTTGGCAATTAAGATGAAAAGCAATGCTTTTGGTGGTTAGACGCTAGGTATGAAGAAACAAAAATGTGAAAAGCAAATCAGGTAACGTATTGAATGAAAGAGAGAAAATTCTTTTCTTTCTATTTTGATATACTCACTAATGGGCTAGAGAGTTATGTGTGATATGGTAAAAAAGAACATTGATTTTAATACCTGAAGACCTGTGATCAAATTGCAGTTCCATCCTGTTTTAGATTTCTGCTTCTGTGCTAGTAATATAGGCTCAAAATCAGGAACATAGAACGATAATAGTAATGATTTCCCTCACATACCTGCCTTTACCTGTCTACACCAATGTCTCAAGGCCACCATTACTGGTGTCATTTTTGGAACTAAGACATTGATTCAGAGGGACAAGACAAATTAGAGACAAACTGACCCACCACTCTAAGTCATTCATTCATTTTTTTTTCAATTCATGTATTCATTCAGTTCTTTCAGCTATAACCTACTCCACACAAGACACTTGGCTAGATGAGATGAGCCAGGTTAGAAGGCACACCTGTTAATCTGGGATAGAGATGATTGTTGAACAAAGAGTTGGTGTCAAGCATACACTGTGTCACTTAATGCTCACAAGCACCTTGAGAGGGAGGTTTTATTATCCAGATTTTACAGATGAAGAAAATAGGATGAAAAAAGATATATAAATTATCCTTAAAAGATAAATACATTATAGCTGCTGGGTCACAGAGCAGGGATTTGAGAATAGGCTTGCTTATTTTTATTTAAAAAATAGGCTTAGGACATTAATTCTAAGTCTAATAGGAAGTTGAGTACAATTAAACAAAAAAAAAGGAAATCTACGTAACAGAAGTAAAACAGAAAATCTCTATGAAAAGTTGAGTCTGTCAAGAAGAAATAATCCAAGAATAAATAATCCCAGGGAAATAAATCAAAATGAGCTGCAGAAGAAATAACTGGCGTCTATTTGTCTGTATTCCATTCATCTTTAAACCATTTATTGATGTATTAACATATTTCCAAGAATGGCGTAACACAAATATTATATTTGAATGTCATTGAAATAGACTTAAAATTATAATAGAAGCACTTTTTATTTGTACAACAGGAGTCAGGACGTTCAAGGGCGTTCAAGGAACAGAAGCATTTACTCATAGTCTCTGATAATATTGCAAACTTTTTTCTGAAGTCACTGAGAAAAAGTGAATCCCATTTCATGCCCTCATTTAGAAAATGGTAAAAACATATTTTACCCTATAATAAGTAAAGTAAACATACTTTTATTTTTCAGATTACAAAGGGAGACTGATTCTGCGTAATTCTGAAAACCATTATGTCTTGAATTGTCCTCAAAGCAATGACAGAGGCAATTCCACACAGTTTATGTAAAAGCCCTCTAGTCCTTTAAGGAGAAACTTAGTCATCCAATTAATACCAGTAGAGGGAGTGGAGATCTAAAAAGGATACATTTTTGGATGTAATATAAGGAAACTGTTTTTTAAAGGCAATGGTTATTTTCTGACCCAGCATACCAACTGCAGAAATAATGCTTTTAATGCATAAATTCTAATGTAAATGCTATATCTTCTCCTTCCTTCTTTAGTTGAATGCATCAAAATTTATAACTAGAAACTTTATAAAGATAAATGTGAGGAGGGAAAAATTAGGTCCACTACTCTCCAAAGAACATTTGATATGTTCCAAGCCTGGCCTTCTCTGATGGTTTCTACAGCGCTGTGTATTAAGAAGCAAGCCTTTAATCTGTAAAGATGAATTTCAACCTCAAAACCCCCACTGGTTTAATGCAAGTGACATAGCTAACATGTCACAACAGTTTTTAGAAAGGTACCCCTGAGTGTCCAATTATTTTAAGTGCTTTTCCTACTCACTGTCGCTCAACTGATCACAGTGGATTTATTTGGCAATAACATTCCTCTGACATGAACTTCCGGAGGAATTGCTCCGTAATTCAACCTCAGTTAAGGTTGCCTTAAAAATTAAGTGTTTCCGTAAGTTTTAAATAGATAACGGTACTTTCTAACAACTACATTATTGGATACAAGTTTATTACTCAGACAGGGTTAAAAAAAAAAGTTGGCAAGAAAGGTTTTTCCTTTTCTAGTTAAAATAAAAAAAAAAAAACGGGTTAAGGGAAAACATCCTGTCATGAGTCCTAGAAGAATGTCCCTAATCTGGAACTGAAGACTCAAATCATTTCTCAATATTCCCTCAATAAATGTGAAATGGTCAGTTTAATGTTCATCTCTTTCAAAAAAATTATTAGTTATCATACTATAAAGTATCATCAGTAATCATTCCCCTTTCATCTTTGAAGTATTTTTTCTTTAGAATTCTTGTGTGCTCCAGGTTTTCAATTTTGTAATGCCAATTTTAATTTCATGATATTATGTACAGCATTAAACTTGCTTGCTGCTCCAAAATAATCTGTACCTCTGATTTTATCCACGTTTCAAGTCAAATCACCTATTGCCAAACTACTACATTTTTTCATGTAGTGATATAAGAATAAATGGAATTACTACATTGTACTCACAAAGAGAGCTATGATGTCTACTTAAAATAACAGGATTAAGGAAATTAAGGCTATTTACTTTTTGTTCTTCTCAAGGTCCTCAGGATTTATGAGTAGTATAGATGATGGGCCATATAGCCAAGGTAGGATGAGACGGAGACCTTGTATTCATGTAAGAGAATCCAAAGATAAAACATGTCTGTCTGGTTGAAATGCAGTCAATAAGGCAGGAGAACTTAGAGAAATCTGTGCATACTCAGGCATACAGCTAAAACTACTCCTTGCCACTCAACCAAGCAGGCAGATGTTATTCCTATATCATTCTAATGAACACAAAGTCTATGTCACTCTCCCTTCGATTCGTTTCCTATTATTAAAATAAACAAACATAGGCACTGGCATCTACTTTTTGTTACAGAGTTGCGAAAAGTCTTGAGTTTTTGTTCTTGGGGACAAAGAGAACATAACATGAACATAACAAGTGTGACTACTTCTGAAAAAAACAAACTGATGTTAAATTCCCATGTAGACATAATTTTAAAATATTTTGGATAATTTATATTTCTTCATAATTTTTGAAAAGTATTTTTCTTGTTTAAATTATTAATAACAGAGTCTAAGAAATCCAAATAGACTCTGTATTTCTGTTTTTAAGAAAAAAAGTAAAACAAAAATTACTATCAGATGAGCCTTCTGATGACTTTTTAAAGTTTAATAGTTTCAGCATGATACAAAATTTAGTACTTTAAAATGAAGAGTTCACCTACATAATTGGCAATTTGCCCAAGTTTAGACAACCACAATGGCAAATTTAGAAAAGAACCAGAAAACACAATTTTGATCTCATAAAATTCAAAACTACCTAGAAAGAACATTCATTTACATTTGAACAGTGATTTGCCTTATTTTTATTAACATTCAAAAGTAGAGTCAAATTATTCAATTTACTTGGAAACAGACTTTGAACTCAGAGACTTGAATATTGCGCAAAACCTCCAAAGATACACTGAATAAAGTTTTCATAATTGAGCATTTACTCTGTGCCAGAAACTGAATGCAAATGATATGCATTATCTACCTTTCTAATTACTATTACTTTTTTTTTACAAACAAGGAAACTGAGGCAGAGGTAAGTTAAGAAACTGGCTCGAGTTACACAGATTCTAAATGACAGAGCAGAAATTCAAACCCCAAGGGTCAAGTTGCAGAGTCCATGCTCATAAACAGTACAGCACCTGCCCTCTCTGTGTTTATGATACCAGCGTTTGTTTGTCTTTATTCCATACATCGGCATTATTCCTGGAGGACAATTACTCCCTGATAGATAACTATTCCTCACACTATGTGTGTGTTTATGACTGTTTTTGTTTTGAAACTCAATTCAGTATTTTCTTCTATATCTTTGTTTGTGTAACAAGAACAAAAATAAAGCCAAGTTTCTCAAATATTATTTGGCAATTCTATTGTACCTGAAATAGTCTTCTTCATCTACATATTAACTCCAATACCACTGTAAATGTAGAAACTACTACAGCACATAGGAAATGGAAGATTCAGATAAAAGTGGGAGAAAATATAGAGCCATATCTCAGAAAGTGTGAGATGAGGTAAATACCCACACAGACACAGAGAGAGAGAGACAGAGAGTCCCTAAAAACAACAAAACAGAGCTCTAATGCTGTGAGACTTAGAGAGCTACCCCACCATGCCCCTTTCTCCCAAAGTTAAAGAAAACTAATTTTTCCTAAAATGAGCAAGAAAAAAGAATTGTGGTCTCATGTACCAAAGATCTGGCTGGGTCATTTAAAAAGGAAAGGAAATAAAATTTCCATCATTCTATTGACAACGGTGCTTTATTTTTTAAAAAAGAAACAAAGAAAAAGGAAAGGAATAACATATTTATGATAGTTAAGGAAAGTGTGAGCCAAGGATTTTATATGCAGCCAAACTGACTTCCAAGTACAAACTGCTACAAAAGTCAAGGACAAAGTGCTATCAGCATATACAAGCTCAAGAAATATTGTTCTCAGTGGAATCTACTAAAGAACAAGCTTCAGAAAGCCATAATGACTGGAAAATTATCAACAAAAGGATGGGTAGCATGAATATCAATGCTAACATTGCAAAAAAAGGAATGCACAACAGTATGACCCCTCTGAGGAAAGAAAACAACACTATGGCTCAATTTATCTTGTCCACAAAGTCAAACTTGAATCTTTTCCAGCCTCTAGAACCTACCAAGAATTCATAGGAATTATGTAGGACAGAGGCATATGTTTAGCTATACCACAGGGAAGGATCAACAAAACCTAGATAGCTGGATGTGGGTGGAAGAGAAATACGATGCCTTCAACAAATAAATTATAAGGAAATGGAAATGGAACTTATGGTTTAAAATAAATTTAACAAATAAGGTAAATTTGCAGTGTCATAACTTTACTGCATCCTTATTTAAAAACTAAGCCACAAGAATTTTAAGACATTTATGACACAGTGGTAAATTTTAACACTGAATAACTAGTTGATGATATTAAGAAATGCTTTTAAAACAATTTTACAGATCAGTCAAGTGGATATGTTAAAAAAAGAATTTTTAAAAAGGAACAAAAAAGCATATTATATAGATATTACAGTAAACTATTCACAGATCAAGTGAATGCACTGATACCATGACTGAGGTTTGCTTCACACTAATTTTGTGGGTGTGGATGTGGATATGAAAAGGATGGGATAGGTCCTGAGGTGATGACTGCTGGGATGGGTGATGACTCCTAAGTGCTCACTTTTGTCATTGTTAAAAATGTACCATAATAAAAGTTAAAATGGAAATAAAATGAGATTTTCAAACAAGGAAAAGTTGAAAGAATTTGTTACCCGCATATCTGCACTTAAAATAGTACCAAAAGGGGGTTTCCAGAGAGGAAAATTATTCCAGATGAGCACAAAATAATGCAGGAAAAAAAATTAGTCCCTAGAAAATGGAAGCAGGTAAATCTAAATGAATATCAATTGTTTAAAATAATAATACTTGTGAGGTTGAAATACACATAAAAATAAAATATCTAACAAAAAATGACCAAAAGTTAGAAGAATTAATGGAGTTATTTTGTGATCCTTGCATTGTCTGGGAAGCAGTAAAAACACTAACTTATATTCAGCTGCAATGAATCATGGCTGCAAGCTGACACCTGTAAAGTAACTGATTCTTTAGAAAATCGGAGGCTATAGTGGGTTGTTTGTTTTTATAAACAGTGGTACTATTGAAATGAATTTGTTTGAGGAAGCTGCTCCCTGCAATAAAAACCCTCTTTCATATTCATAACATGTTCTGTTAGGAAGTGGGTAATAAACATATGCAGGGAACTAAAAAGTGTATAAAGAGATAAGAATATGACAACACCAATTGAATTCAATCTAGTCCATAAGAGATACAGATGCCAGGGAAAGTTCACCAATAAGAATGCTCGCACAAGACAGCCTCTGTACACTGCGCACAGTGGGAGATAGTCCACTTCTCATCCCTCACCTGTACTAGGTTTAACTTCGTATAGAAAAAAAAAACAAATTTTTTTTAACATTTAGAGACAGAAAAAACAACCTAATCATATTTTTTGCCACATTCTGTTTAAGTCATGTAAATAATAATGTATGGATATTTAACACATAAAAATATACTATAATACATTCAATTCAAGGGAATGTAATTAAATGTATGTCATGCTTTCTACATAATTTAGTTTATTTTAAGAACATGGATAAATAACAAAAAGAAATTTAGTCAAAAATGCTAAAAATTGACAAACCAACTTTGCTTATTTGGAAACTATCCCTTACAATTCTATAGCCCTTAAAATTCTGGCACAAATTACTGCCTTTCAGGCTCACAGCTATGCAATCAGGTAAAAGGAACCAGTAGTGTTGTTTCTAATTTTTAGATTTAAAAAGGGAGACTCTGCAAGACTAAGTAATATAATTAAGAGCAAATAATTAGATACTACATTGAGAAAAGGAAATGTTACACTATGGTACTGATATAAAACCATACACCCAAACCAATAGAACAGAACACAGAGCTCAGATATAAACCTAAGCATATATGGTTAACTAATTTTCAACAACACCAAAAATACACAATAGGGAAAGAACAGTCTCTTTAATAAATGATGTTGTGAAAACTGTAGACCCACATGCAAAAAAAAATGAAATTGGACAATTATCTTACACACTACACAAAAAAATCAATTTAAGATGAGTTAAAAACTTGAATGTAAGACTTGAAACTGTAAAAATCCCAGAAGAAAACATATGGGGAAAGTTCCTTAACGTTGACCTTGGCAATTTTTTTTTTTGATATGACACTAAAAGTTCAGGAAACAATAGTAAAAATAAACAAATAGACTATATCAAACTGAAGTGCTCCTTCACTGCAATCAACAAAATGAAAAGGCATTCTACAGATTCAAAGCAAATCATCTATCTAATAAAAGGTATATGACCCAAGATATAGGAGAAGCTACTCATCAGTAAAAAAATCCAAATGACCTGATTAAAAAAGGGCAAAGGACCTGAATAGACATCTTTTTCAAAGAAGACATACAAATATCCATCAGGTATGTGACAAGGTGCTCAACATTACTAATCATCAGGTAAAATCAAAAATGCAATGAGCTATCACCTTACACTTGTTAGGATGGCCAGTATATATATTTTTAAAAGGCAGTAGATAACAAGTATTGGGGCATGTGGAGAAAAGGGAACCCTAGTACACTGTGAGTGAGAATGTAAATTGGTACAACCATTATAGAAAAGTATGGAATTTTCTCAAAATATTACAGATAGAACTACCACATGATACAGCAACCCTTCTTCTGGTTAACATACCAAAAGGAAATAAAACCAGTATAGGGAAGAGATCAGCAGTACCATGTTAATTGTAGCATTATGTCAAAGAGACAAGATATAGAAACAACCTAAGCGTCTTTTGTTTTGTTTTTGAGATAGGGTCTCGCTCTGTCTCTCAGGCTGAAGCACAATGGTGTGAACATGTCTCACTGCAGGCTCCACCTCCGAGGCTCAAGTGATCCTCCCACTTCTGCCTCCCTAGTAGCTGGGACTATAGGCATGCACCACCATGCCTAGCTAAGTTTTTTTGTTTTTTTTTTTTTTTTTAGTAGAAACAGGATGGTGCCATGTTGCCCAGGCTAATCTTGAACTCCTGGGCTCAAACAATCCTCTCGTCTCCACCTCCCAAAGTGTTGAGATTACTGACATGAGCAACTGCACCCGGCCCTAAGCATCTGTTTATGGATAAATGAATAAAGATACTGTGAGATATGTATCATATATATGTATCATATATATGTATCATATATATGATATCTATCAGATATATAGCTGATATATCTATCAGATATATAGCTGATATATATATCAGATATGTATATATGTCATATATGATATATATATGACATATATAACATAGAAATTATTCAGTCTTACAAAAGGAGATCTTTCTGTTTAAAACAATGTAGATGAACCTGGAGGATATTAACACTACTTGAAATAAGCCACAGAAAGAAAAATACTGCATCATCTCACATGTGGAATCTAAATACATCAAAAACTGTAAGTCTCTACTTAACGTTATTGACAGTTTCTTGGAAACTGAGACTTCAAGCAAAATTATGCATAAGGAAACCTATTTTATTACAGGCTGATTAATAAAAACAAGAGTTTATATTATAATATAATGTTAATGTTATAAATATAATATAACATATAATATGTTTATGTATAATGTATAAATATAATATAACATATAATATAATGTTGTTTATATTATATGATAATATAAACAAGTTCCTATGGCTTATTTCTGGTCACAAAAACATCGCCAAACTTCTAAAAAAAGATATACAACACTTCTAATGTTAAACATTGAAATAAATGTGAACTATACATACATTTAAGAAAGACTAATAGTAAAAAGTAAGATCGTGTTCACCCACTTATTCCAGTTCAGTATCATGGGTGGTTGGAGCCCATCCTGGCAGCTCAGGGCACAAGGCAGGAACCAGCCTTGCACAAGATGCCATCCCATCACAGGGCACTCACACACCCACCCACATGCACTCATGCAGGACCATGTAGACACGCCAGTGAACCTAATGGGCACATCCTTTATACATAGTAGGGAAGCAAAGTACCTGTAAAAAACCCACACTGATGTGGAAAAAACATGCAAACTCCTCACAGACACTGCTCCTGGCCAGGAATCAATTTTTTTCTCATCAACATTGTAACAAAATGACTTTGAACAAAACAACTTTCTTTGGGGACCTGCTGTAGAAAGAAACAAAGGATAGAACGGTGGTTATTAGGAGTTGGAGGGCAGAGGAATGGGTAGATGATGGTCAAAGGGCACAAAGTTGGAGTTATAAGATGGATAAGTTCAGGAGACCTAATGTACAGCCTGGTGACTATAGACAAAATACTGTATTGGATACCTGAAATTTGCTAAGAGAATAGATCTTAAGTATTCCTATCCCCCAAAGGTAACTATGTGAGGTAATGCACACGCTGATTACCTTGATGTGCTTGCTAATCATTTCACAAGGTATACATGTTTCATTGTACATGGAACATGTTGAATATATAGTTTTATTTGTCAATTATACTTTAATAAAGCTGAAATTATTTTTAATTAACTTACAAAAGGGGGGAGGAGCCAAGATGGCCGAATAGGAACAGCTCCGGTCTACAGCTCCCAGCGCGAGCGACGCAGAAGACGGGTGATTTCTGCATTTCCATCTGAGGTACCGTGTTCATCTCACTAGGGAGTGCCAGAGAGTGGGCGCAGGTCAGTGGGTGAGCGCACCGTGCGCCAGCCGAAGCAGGGGCGAGGCATTGCCTCACTCGGGAAGCGCAAGGGGTCAGGGAGTTCCCCTTCCAGGGGTGACAGACGGCACCTGGAAAAACGGGCCACTCCCACCCGAATACTGTGCTTTTCCGACGGGCTTAGGAAACGGTGCCCCAGGAGAGTATAGCCCGCACCTGGCTCAGAGGGTCCTACGCCCACGGAGTCTCGCTGATTGCTAGCACAGCAGTCTGAGATCAAACAGCAAGTCGGCAGCGAGGCTGGGGGAGGGGCGCCCGCCATTGCCCAGGCTCGCTTAGGTAAACAAAGCAGCCGGGAAGCTTGAACTGAGTGGAGCCAACCACAGCTCAAGGAGGCCTGCCTGCCTCTGTAGGCTCCACCTCTGGGGGCAGGGCACAGACAAACAAAAAGACAGCAGTAACCTCTGCAGACTTAAATGTCCCTGTGTGACAGCTTTGAGGAGAGCAGTGGTTCTCCCAGCACGCAGCTGGAGATCTGAGAACGGGCAGACTGCCTCCTCAAGTGGGTCCCTGACCCCTGACCCCCGAGCAGCCTAACTGGGAGGCACCCCCCAGCAGGGGCAGACTGACACCTCACACGGCCGGCCAGGTACTCCAACAGACCTGCAGCTGAGGGTTCTGTCTGTTAGAAGGAAAACTAACAGAAAGGACATCCACACCAAAAACCCATCTGTACATCACCATCATCAAAAGACCAAAAGTAGATAAAACCACAAAGATGGGGAAAAAACAGAGCAGAAAAACTGGAAACTCTAAAAACCAGAGTACCTCTCCTCCTCCAAAGGAACGCAGTTCCTCACCAGCAATGGAACAAAGCTGGACGGAGAATGACTTTGACGAGCTGAGAGAAGAAGGCTTCAGACGATCAAATTACTCCGAGCTACGGGAGGATATTCAAACCAAAGGCAAAGAAGTTGAAAACTTTGAAAAAAATTTAGAAGAATGTATAACTAGAATAACCAATACAGAGAAGTGCTTAAAGGAGCTGATGGAGCTGAAAACCAAGGCTCGAGAACTACGTGAAGAATGCAGAAGCCTCAGGAGCCGATGCGATCAAATGGAAGAAAGGGTATCAGCCCTGGAAGATGAAATGAATGAAATGAAGCGAGAAGGGAAGTTTAGAGAAAAAAGAATAAAAAGAAACGAGCAAAGCCTCCAAGAAATGTGGGACTATGTGAAAAGACCAAATCTACGTCTGATTGGTGTACCTGAAAGTGACGGGGAGAATGGAAACAAGTTGGAAAACACTCTGCAAGATATTATCCAGGAGAACTTCCCCAATCTAGCAAGGCAGGCCAACATTCAGATTCAGGAAATACAGAGAACGCCACAAAGATACTCCTCGAGAAGAGCAACTCCAAGACACATAATTGTCAGATTCACCAAAGTTGAAATGAAGGAAAAAACGTTAAGGGCAGCCAGAGAGAAAGGTCGGGTTACCATCAAAGGGAAGCCCATCAGACTAACAGCGGATCTCTCGACAGAAACCCTACAAGCCAGAAGAGAGTGGGGGCCAATATTCAACATTCTTAAAGAAAAGAATTTTCAACCCAGAATTTCATATCCTGCCAAACTAAGCTTCATAAGTGAAGGAGAAATAAAATACTTTACAGACAAGCAAATGCTGAGAGATTTTGTCACCACCAGGCCTGCCCTAAAAGAGCTCCTGAAGGAAGCACTAAACATGGAAAGGCACAACCGGTACCAGCCACTGCAAAATCATACCGAAATGTAAAGACCATCGAGACTAGGAAGAGACTGCATCAACTAATGAGCAAAATATCCAGCTAACATCATAATGACAGGATCAAATTCACACATAACAATATTAACTTTAAATGTAAATGGACTAAATGCTCCAATTAAAAGACACAGACTGGCAAATTGGATAAAGACTCAAGACCCATCAGTGTGCTGTATTCAGGAAACCCATCTCACGTGCAGAGACACACATAGGCTCAAAATAAAAGGATGGAGGAAGATCTACCAAGCAAATGGAAAACAAAAAAAGGCAGGGGTTGCAATCCTAGTCTCTGATAAAACAGACTTTAAACCAACAAAGATCAAAAGAGACAAAGAAGGCCATTACATAATGGTAAAGGGATTAATTCAACAAGAAGAGCTAACTATCCTAAATATATATGCACCCAATACAGGAGCACCCAGATTCATAAAGCAAGTCCTGAGTGACCTACAAAGAGACTTAGACTCCCACACATTAATAATGGGAGACTTTAACACCCCACTGTCAACATTAGACAGATCAACGAGACAGAAAGTCAACAAGGATACCCAGGAATTGAACTTAGCTCTGCACCAAGCGGACCTAATAGACATCTACAGAACTCTCCACCCCGAATCAACAGAATATACATTTTTTTCAGCACCACACCACACCTATTCCAAAATTGACCGTATACTTGGAAGTAAAGCTCTCCTCAATAAATGTAAAAGAACAGAAATTGTAACAAACTGTCTCTCAGATCACAGTGCAATCAAGCTAGAACTCAGGATTAAGAATCTCACTCAAAACTGCTCAACTACGTGGAAACTGAACAACCTGCTCCTGAATGACTACTGGGTACATAACGAAATGAAGGCAGAAATAAAGATGTTCTTTGAAACCAACGAGAACCAAGACACAACATACCAGAATCTCTGGGATGCATTCAAAGCAGTGTGTAGAGGGAAATTTATAGCACTAAATGCCCACAAGAGAAAGCAGGAAAGATCCAAAATTGACACCCTAACATCACAATTAAAAGAACTAGAAAAGCAAGAGCAAACACATTCAAAAGCTAGCAGAAGGCAAGAAATAACTAAAATCAGAGCAGAACTGAAGGAAATAGAGACACAAAAAACCCTTCAAAAAATAAATGAATCCAGGAGCTGGTTTTTTGAAACGATCAACAAAATTGATAGACCGCTAGCAAGATTAATAAAGAAAAAAAGAGAGAAGAATCAGATAGATGCAATAAAAAATGATAAAGGGGATATCACCACCGATCCCAAAGAAATACAAACTACCATCAGAGAATATTACAAACACCTCTATGCAAATAAACTAGAAAATCTAGAAGAAATGGATAAATTCCTCAACACATACACCCTCCCAAGACTAAACCAAGAAGAAGTTGAATCTCTGAATAGACCAATAACAGGAGCTGAAATTGTGGCAATAATCAATAGCTTACCAACCAAAAAAAGTCCAGGACCAGATGGGTTCACAGCCGAATTCTACCAGAGGTACAAGGAGGAGCTGGTACCATTCCTTCTGAAACTATTCCAATCAATAGAAAAAGAGGGAATCCTCCCTAACTCATTTTATGAGGCCAGCATCATCCTGATACCAAAGCCTGGCAGAGACACAACAAAAAAAGAGAATTTTAGACCAATATCCTTGATGAACATTGATGCAAAAATCCTCAATAAAATACTGGCAAACAGAATCCAGCAGCACATCAAAAAGCTTATCCACCATGATCAAGTGGGCTTCATCCCTGGGATGCAAGGCTGGTTCAATATACGCAAATCAATAAATGTAATCCAGCATATAAACAGAACCAAAGACAAAAACCACATGATTATCTCAATAGATGCAGAAAAGGCCTTTGACAAAATTCAACAACCCTTCATGCTAAAAACTCTCAATAAATTAGGAATTGATGGGACGTATCTCAAAATAATAAGAGCTATCTATGACAAACCCACAGCCAATATCATACTGAATGGGCAAGAACTGGAAGCATTCCCTTTGAAAACTGGCACAAGACAGGGATGCCCTCTCTCGCCACTTCTATTCAACATAGTGTTGGAAGTTCTGGCCAGGGCAATTAGGCAGGAGAAGGAAATCAAGGGTATTCAATTAGGAAAAGAGGAAGTCAAATTGTCCCTGTTTGCAGATGACATGATAGTATATCTAGAAAACCCCATTGTCTCAGCCCAAAATCTCCTTAAGCTGATAAGCAACTTCAGCAAAGTCTCAGGATACAAAATCAATGTGCAAAAATCACAAGCATTCTTATACATCAATAAGAGACAAACAGAGAGCCAAATCATGAGTGAACTCCCATTCACAATTGCTTCAAAGAGAATAAAATACCTAGGAATCCAACTTACAAGGGATGTGAAAGACCTCTTCAAGGAGAACTACAAACCACTGCTCAAGGAAATAAAAGAGGATACAAACAAATGGAAGAACATTCCATGCTCATGGGTAGGAAGAATCAATATCATGAAAATGGCCATCCTTCCCAAGGTAATTTACAGATTCAATGCCATCCCCATCAAGCTACCAATGACTTTCTTCACAGAATTGGAAAAAACTACTTTAAAGTTCATATGGAACCAAAAAAGAGCCAGCATCGCCAAGTCAATCCTAAGCCAAAAGAACAAAGCTGGAGGCATCACACTACCTGACTTCAAACTATACTACAAGGCTACAGTAACCAAAACAGCATGGTACTGGTACCAAAACAGAGATATAGATCAATGGAACAGAACAGAGCCGTCAGAAATAATGCCACATATCTACAAGTATCTGATCTTTGACAAAGCTGACAAAAACAAGAAATGGGGAAAGGATTCCCTGTTTAATAAATGGTGCTGGGAAAACTGGCTAGCCATATGTAGAAAGCTGAAACTGGATCCCTTCCTTACACCTTATACAAAAATCAATTCAAGATGGATTAAAGACTTAAATGTTAGACCTAAAACCATAAAAACCCTAGAAGAAAACCTAGGCATTACCATTCAGGACATAGGCATGGGCAAGGACTTCATGTCTAAAACACCAAAAGCAATGGCAACAAAAGCCAAAATTGACAAATGGGATCTAATTAAACTAAAGAGCTTCTGCACAGCAAAGGAAACTACCATCAGAGTGAACAGGCAACCTACAAAATGGGAGAAAATTTTCGCAACCTACTCATCTGACAAAGGGCTAATATCCAGAATCTACAATGAACTCCAACAAATTTACAAGAAAAAAACAAACAACCCCATCAAAAAGTGGGCGAAGGACATGAACAGACACTTCTCAAAAGAAGACATTTATGCAGCCAAAAAACACATGAAAAAATGCTCACCATCACTGGCCATCAGAGAAATGCAAATCAAAACCACAATGAGATACCATCTCACACCAGTTAGAATGGCAATCATTAAAAAGTCAGGAAACAACAGGTGCTGGAGAGGATGTGGAGAAATAGGAACACTTTTACACTGTTGGTGGGACTGTAAACTAGTTCAACAATTGTGGAAGTCAGTGTGGGGATTCCTCAGGGATCTAGAACTAGAAATTCCATTCGACCCAGCCATCCCATTACTGGGTATATACCCAAAGGACTATAAATCATGCTGCTATAAAGACACATGCACACGTATGTTTATTGCGGCATTATTCACAATAGCAAAGACTTGGAACCAACCCAAATGTCCAACAATGATAGACTGGATTAAGAAAATGTGGCACATATACACCATGGAATACTATGCAGCCATAAAAAATGATGAGTTCACGTCCTTTGTAGGGACATGGATGAAATTGGAAATCATCATTCTCAGTAAACTATCGCAAGAACAAAAAACCAAACACCGCATATTCTCACTCATAGGTGGGAATTGAACAATGAGAACACATGGACACAGGAAGGAGAACATCACACTTTGGGGACTGTTGTGTGGTGGGGGGAGGGGGGAGGGATAGCATTGGGAGATATACCTAATGCTAGATGACGAGTTGGTGGGTGCAGCGCACCAGCATGGCACATGTATACATATGTAACTTACCTGCACATTGCGCACATATACCATAAAACCTAAAGTATAATAATAATAATAATAATAATAAAAGAAAAAAAAAAAACTTACAAAACAAAAAAGAGGAAATTTGGACACAGACATCCACATGTATAGAACAAAGACCATATAAAGGCAGACAGAGAAGGCAAGCATCCGCTGGCCAAGGAGAGAAGGCTCTTAAGGAAACCAGCCCACCAGACACCTTGGTCTGGGACTTACAGTCTCCAGAATCATGGGGAAATACATTTCTGTTCTTTAAGCCACGAGAAAACACACAAAAAAAGAAAAAGAAAGAGAAGAGAAAAGAAAATGAACATGCAAAATAATTTTAATAAGATAACTATGACTTATTTTGTAGCAGAATGGTATCACTCATACAAATGTTGCAGTTTGAGACTGATACAACAGTTACAACTCTTTAATTGTACTAACCTCTTGTGTTATCTTCTAAAATAAAATAGCCAGCACTGATCTCTGTCATACAACACTAATGACGATGTCTGATATTTCTTTTTTAAAATTTATTATTATTATTATTTAGACATGATCTCGCTCTGTTACCCAGGCTGGAGTGCAGAGGCGCCAACACGGCACCAACCTCCACCTCCCGGGGCTCAAGTGATCCTCCTGCCTCAGCTTTTCAAGTAGCCAGGACCACAGGCGAATACCACCATGCCTGGCTAATTTTTCTGTTGTTTGTAGAGTCGGGGTTTCATCGTGTTGCCCAGGCTGGTCTCGAACTCCTGAGCTCAACCAATCCACCCTCCTCGGCCTCCCAAAGTGCTGAGATTACAGGCGTGAACCACTACGCCCGGCCTAAAGTCTGATACTCCTTTTTCAATTGATAAGTATGTCAACTAGAGGTTTGCCTACATATTTAGTTGAATTGACTATTTGGAGTATCTCACATATTGTCACTTAGTAAATTGCTTGCTATTTACTATACGGATTGGTATTCTCAGGCAATATTTTCTAGAAATTTTTCTATTTCAATAATATTTTTATTTATCTATAATTTTTTGGAGTAATGTTAGCACTGGCTCCAAGTACTATTCAATACACATGAAACCTCACTTTATTCTCTATGTTTGCTATCGTTTTTTTTCTTTTTCCTTTTTCCTACTATATTCTGTATAGTTTCTTTCAATCTACTATTGAGTAATGTTCTCTTCTGCTTTATAATCTGTTATCAGATCTGAGTACTCAATTCCATTTTCATAATTCTCATTTCCAGAAATTATTTCTTTTGCAAATTTGCATGTCACTTAAAATTGTTTTTGTAATCTAATTACTTGTGAGATTGCCTTTATTTCCTTAAAGGTATTACACATAGTTGTTTCATAATCTGTGTCTGATACTATTGAAATTTGCAGTTGAGTTTCATTTTTCTTTTGTTTTTGCTGATTGTCAAGCATAATTGCTTGTCTCTTTGTGTGCCTGATGTTCTTTGATATATGATGGTCATTGCTATTGAAAAAATAATTGAGACATAGGTGAACATTACTATTTTCCCAGGGGCTTTTACTTTAGTTTTTATCAGATACCTATAGCACAACTTTAAACTATATTCCTGACAAAATGTTGTGGATACACCTGGCATTGTGGATTTTGACTATAATTATCTGTTTGGGCTGCTGTTTGATTTACAAACTCTCTGAGGCTATTTCTGTTTTTTCTTTCTTTATTTCTTCTATTTCCCCAGAATCAAGACAATATTTTCTCCACATTCTGGTGGAAGTGTGGGTGAGGTGGTGGATTTATAACTTTTTGACCCTTACCTTTGTCAAGTCCCCATCTTGGCAGACCCTGAGCTTTTACTCCTACTCTCTTGTCCCCCAAGACAATCAAGATCACTACTCATTTCCATGGCTGTTTCTGCAGGCTTGCCAGTGGCCACACAACAAATGTGGTTTGGAAAGCTACCTTAATTTTCTGTCCTTATTGTTTTCAGGATTCGGCTTGGAGGTCTCTCACTATTTTGGCATCTCTCTGAAGCTAGCAAGACAGTTTTTATTTTTCATCCAAGAGTTTTAGTTGACCTCTAAGAGGAAACCATTGCTAAAGGAGGAATCTCTCTTTAGTATTTGACACAACAGATCATTATCTTCTCCTTGAAACACTTTCTTCACTCTCTTTCAGGACTTCACGCCACCACCCTTCTGTGATATTTTTATGCTGCTTCCCTAGTCTAATTTGCTGGTTCCTCCTATGACCCCCAGACACTAAATAACGGAAAACAACAGGGCTAAACTTTTGGAGTCTTCTTCCTCCAGACCCATTTCTTTGGATCTCAATCTCTCTCAAAGCTTTTAATACCACCAATATGCTAAAGATGTACATGTTTATATCTCCAGTCTGAATCTCTTCCCTAAACACCAGTCTTAGATCCAACTTCCTCCTTGACATTTCCACTTGGAGGTCTGATACCTCAATTTTAGCAGATCTAAAATTGAACTCATCAACTCCTGTCTTATAAAATCTACTTATTGTGCTCTTTTCGGCTTAGCCGGCTTTTCTTTTCTCTGTTAAAGTTTCTGAGATTGACTATGGTATCAATAAGCCAAAGTACCTTAATCACTTAGCACTAATTCTTATGGATTCTGGAATAGTCACCACATACTTGTTACATATGTGAATGATAATAATTAAAACAATGACCATAGTATGAATATGGTATCTAGTACCAGCCACTGAACACACAATGATTTCATTTAATCTCACCAAATGTTGAGAGGTATATAGTATTTATGCCCATGTTACAAATAAAGTTGAGGCTCAGAGAAATTAAGGAATTTGTACACAACTTAAGTATCTTCTCTAATCTTCTTTATAAAATCACTGCTCTAAAAATAAAGGGCATCTAAAAACTTGGAAAGGAAGTAAAGAAATGCCTTAAGAGAGTATATGAATATGTGAAAATGCATTTACTTCTTCAATAAAAGAATCGTCATAGTATAACCACTTAATGTCATCAAGAAAGGGAAAAAAGTTCTAGTAGTATATTTTGCATGAATAATTGAATTAAGCTTTTTATTCAGCATCTCTTCCTCTTGTCTTTTAGAATTACTGGTTCAGGTGCAGAGACTTCTCCAGAAATAGGTTCATCAGCTTTTGGGCAGCTTGCTCACTCCCTCATCCACCACATCTCTGTGCTCAAACACAAATAAGGGAAGGAGAGAAGCTACATCATCTATGTTAGGATTGAGAGGTTGCTGTGGGAGATGGGAGGCAGTGAGTGAGCTCAGCAATACCGCAACCGTTTATTAAGTGGCTGGCCTCCTCTTTCTGCATTTTCTCTACTCACTTCTTTCTCTCACCAATTGTCTGTTTAGGCACAGGAGGAAGTTAAACCCTAGAGAAGTAGCTCATCCATTGGGTGCATTTACAGAGGATGAAAGGGAAGCACTACGACTTTTAAAATTATTCTTTCAATGTGAGGAATCAATTCTGTCTGTTTATGCTTCTGAAACTACTAAAAGGTTTTACTCTGGGAAAACTCTCTAGTGAATTTCCACTGACAACTTTCTCTTTAGTAAAGACCTTCCTAATTCACTTTGAATCAGCTTCCTGTTATCTGAGCAAGTCATCATACTTTTACTTTGGACATTATTTTTCTCTCCAGACCTGTATGAGCTTTAGGAAAACACAGAACCCAAGCAGTTCCTTTCTCCCCACTTCTTCAGTTGTGTATTGGAGCTCAGCCAAAGAAGTTCAGCTTGAAATCCCTGGAATTAGAATGTGCTTTGTTGTCATTCCCGTGGATGTATGTTTTGGCTTTTAAAAAGCATGCAAGGCATGGTAACCATGTGTAACATAAAAGACTATTTTGCTGTATATGAATGCATATTTAAATGAAGGCAATATCTGTCTCCAACTAGAACATTCCTGTGTCATGCTCCAATAGCCTTCTCATGTAGAAAGACTGAACTTTTCTTGTTTTATATTTTAAGATATTATTCATAATAGTTTCTAGGAGAATTAAGAAATATATTTCAAAAAGCACAATGTTGTCCTGTAGGATTTATAAGCAATGAAGTCATTTTGTTATTTCTTCAACAGTTTTCTTTAGCTTGAGTTAATTCAGAATATTTTCAAGCTGTTGATGAAGATGTTTAGTACTATAGATAGGGTATGTGCATAGGAGTAGTTGGGAAGATGTTAGACAAAGGATATAAAATTTCACTTAGACAGGAGGAATAGGTTCAAGAGATTGATCGTACACCATGGCGACTATAGTGAATAACAAAAATAATAAGTATGTGAGGTATGATGTAAATCACTTTACTACAAAAATAGTAAGTATGTGAGGTATGATGTAAATTAGCTCAGTTGAGCCATTCCACAATGTATACATATTTCAAAACATAATGTTTTACACAATAAATATATACAAATTTTAATCAATTAAAAATAATAAAATTATTGGAAATAGGCCAAACATCATAATGTTTTAAATAATGACAATAAAGATTGCTCATACTTACAAAATAAAGAGATAGAGAGAGAAGGAGAAGATGGTGAGGGAAGCATGTACAAAATCCCCCAGTTATAGATGAGTAAATATTTTTTAAATGATTCATTTCTATTTTATGGTAAAAATAAATTCATCACAAATGTTCATCTACATATTACAAATGATACAGCAAGTTTTATCATTTTCCAAGTCTCAATTTGATTTAATTCAGTTTATGACCTTTATTGAACTGGTTTTACATATATAAGGGTTTTTTAGTGCACTGTTAAATGGTTTAAAAAGATGAAAAAGAAATCTGTTACTTTGAAAACCTTAAAAAAGTTGGATTACTGAAGGCTGAATGATGTGTTTACTACTTCCTTTGTAAAGATATAGGTATCGCATTCCTTGTCTTTTAAATTGTAACCTTACATGTGTTGAGCACACATCTGGACCCTTAGCTCAATTCATCATTTCCTTCTGTATATCCAAAAACTGTCAGTTATTTCACAGGAGATTCAGCCCTTGGGAGAAGTGAAAAAGTTACATCCTTTTTTTTTTCAGGTTTTATAAACTCTTCCTTACCTTTTTCCGCAGGATATCGGTGAGTATAAAAATAAGCAGTCTGAATTCCTTCTGGCTCTGGAGAAAGCAGGATGGGAGAATGAGGGGCAAGGGCTTCATTAACATTTGCTTGTATAGAATAAAGAGAAAGAGTCTTCACATGAAAGAACAGACATTGACTGTCCAAAGTCAAAACACAAGAGTCTTTTTTTTTGACAAACTAAATACAATTTGAATGCAGGAAGGAAGCAGCTTGAACACCACTGAGGAAGATCAACACTTTTAAAAGATAAAGAGCTCATACTTGATAATGTTAAATTTTTCAACTCATCAAGAAAATATAATGATTTTGAAAATGTGTACATCTAATATCATAGTCCCAAAATATATAAAGTCAAACATGATGGAATCACAAGAAGAATTTATAATGAATTAATCATAGTGCAAGACTTTAGCACATCTCACTCATTAAATTAAAAAGACAGCAAAATGGAAAAGAATACTGTGATTAAAAAACTTAATCTAGTGTGGGGTGTGTGTGTGTAGTGTGTGTGTGTGTGTGCGTGTACTTATTTATGTTTTTATTAAGACACCCAGATTCCCGGGCATGATGGTCAAATAGGAACAGCTCTGGTCTGCAGCTCCCAGTGAGACCAATGCAGAAGGTGGGTGATTTCTGCATTTCTAACTGAGGTACCTGGCTTATCTCACTGGGATTGGTTAGACAGCGGGTGCAGCCCAAGGAGGGCAAGCAGAAGCAGGATGGGGCATTGCCTCACCGGGGAAGTGCAAGGGGTCGGGAACTCCTTCCCCTAGCCAAGGGAAGCTGTGAGGGACTGTGCCTTGAGAAAAGGTGCATTCCAGCCCAGACACTATGCTTTTCCCATGGTCTTCGCAACCCGCAGACCAGGAGATTTCCTTGGGTGCCTACACTATCAGGGAACTGGGTTTCAAGCACAAAACTGGGCGGCAGTTTGGTCAGACACCAAGCTAGCTGCAGGAAATTTTCTTTTTTTTTTGTACCCCAGTGGTGCCTGGAACACCAGTGAGACAGAACTGTTCACTTCCCTGGAAAAGGAGCTGATGCCAGGGACCCAAGTGGTCTTGCTCAGCGGATCCCACCCCCCTGGAGCCCAGCAAGCTGCGATCCACTGGTTTGAAATTCTCCCAGCCAGCACAGTAGTCTGAAGTTGACCTGGGACACTCGAGCTTGGTTGGGGGAGGGGCATCACCATTACTGAGACTTGAGTAGGTGGTTTTCACAGAGTAAACAAAGCCGCCAGGAATTTCGGACTGGGAGGAGCCCACTGCAGCTTGGCAAAGCCACTGTAGCCAGACTGCCTCTCTAGATTCCTCCTCTGTGGGCAGGGCATCTCCGAAAGAAAGGCAGCAGCCCTAGTAAGGCACTTACTAAATAGATAAAACTCCAATTTCCCTGGGACAGAGCACATAGGGGAAGGGGCAGCTGTGGGCGCAGCTTTAGCAGACTTAAACATTCCTGCCTGCCGGCTCTGAAGAGAGCAGCAGACCTCCCAGCACAGCACTCAAGCTCTGCTAAGGAACAGACTGTCTCTTCAAGTGTGTCCCTGATCCCCATGCCTCCTGACTGGGAGACACCTCCCAGCAGGGGTCAACAGGCACCTCATACAGGAGAGCTCCGGCTGCCATCTGGCACGTGGCCCTCTGGGACAAAGCTTCCAGAGGTAGGAGCAGGCAGCAATCTTTGCTGTTCTGCAGCCTCCACTGGTGATACTCTGGCAACCAGGGTCTGGAGTGGACCTCCAGCAAACTCCAGCAGACCTGCAGAAGAGGGGCCTGACTGTTAGAAGGAAAACTAACAAACAAGAAGCAGTAGCATCAACATCAACAAAAAGGATGATTACTCAAAAACTCCATCAAAAGTTCACCAACATCAAAGACCAAAGGTAGACAAATCCACAAAGATGAGGAAAAAACAGTGCAAAAAGGACGAAAATTCCAAAAACCAGAATGGCTCTTCTCCTCCAAAGTATCACAACTCCTCGCCAGCAAGGGAACAAAACTGGTTGGAGAATGAGTTTGATGAATTGACAGAAGTAGGCTTTCGGAAGGTGGGCAATAAAAAACTCCTCCAAGCTAAAGGAGCATGTTCTAACCCAATGCAAGGAAGCTAAGAACATTGATAAAAAGTTACAGGAACTGCTAACTAGAATAACCAGTTTAGAGAAGAACATAAATGACCTAATGGAGCTAAGAAACACAGCACGAGAACTTCCTGAAGCATACACAAGTATCAATAGCCGAACTGACAAGCAGAAGAAAGGATATCAGAGAATGAAGATCAACTTAATGAAATAAAACATGAAGACAAGGTTAAAGAAAAAAGAATGAAAAGGAACAAACAAAGCCTCCAAGAAATATGGGACTATGTGAAGAGATCAAACCTAGGTTTGATTGTTGTACCTGAAAGTGATGAGGAGAATGGAAAACACACTTTAGGATATTTTCCAGGAGAACTTCCCCAACCCACCAAGACAGGCCAACATTCAAATTCAGGAAATATGGAGAACACCACAAAGATAATCCTTGAGAAGAGCAACCCCAAGACACATAAAGGTCAGATTCACCAAGTTTGAAATGAAGGAAAAAATGTTAAGGGCAGCCAGAGAAAAAGGTCGGGTTACCCACAAAGGGAAGCCCACCAGACTAACAGCAGATCTCTCTGCAGAAACCCTACAAGCCAGAAGAGAGTGAGGGCCAACATTCAACATTCTTAAAGAAAAGAATTTTCAACCAGAATTTCCTATCCAGCCAAACTAAGCTTCATAAGTGAAGAAAAAATGAAATCCTTTACAGACAAGCAAATGCTGAGGTATTTTGTCACCACCAGGTCTGCCTTACAAGAGCTCCTGAAGGAAGCACTAAACTTGGAAAGGAAAAACCAGTACTAGCCACTGCAAAAACATACCAAAATGTAAAGACCATTGACACTATGAAGAAACTGCATCAACTAATGGGCAAAATAACCAGCTAGCATCATAATGACAGGGTCAAATTCACACATAACAATATTAACCTTAAATGTAAATGGAACAAATGCCCCAATTAAAAGACACAGACTGGCAAATTGGAGAAAGAGTCAAGACCCATTGGTGTGCTGTATTCAGGAGACCCATCTCACATGCAAAAACCCACAGAGGCTCAAAATAAAGGGATGGAGGAAGATTTAGCAAGCAAATGGGAAGCCAAAAAAAAGGAAAAGAAACATGCAGGGGTTGCAATCCTTGTCTCTGATAAAACATATTTTAAACCAACAAAGATCAAAAAAGACAAAGAAGGGCATTATATAATGGTAAAGGGATCAATGCAACAAGAAGAGCTAGCTACCCTAAATATATATGCACCCAATACAGGAGCACCCGGATTCATAAAGCAAGTGCTTAGAGACCTACAAAGAGACTTAGACTCCCAGAAAAAAATAGTGGGAGACTTTAACACCCCACGGTCAATATTAGATCAATGAGACAGAAAATTAACAAGGATATTCAGGATGTGAACTCAGCTCTGCACCAAGCAGACCTAACAGACATCTACAGAACTCTCTACCCCAAACCAACAGAATATACACTCTTCTCAGCACCATATAGCACTTTTTCTAAAATTGACCACACAACTGGAAGTAAAACACTCCTCAGCAAATGCAAAAAAATGAAAATCATAACAAACAGTCTCTCAGACCACAGTGCAATCAAATTAGAACTCAGGATTAGGAAACTCACTCAAAACTGCACAACTACATGGAAACTGAACAAGCTGCTCCTGCATGACTACTGGGTAAATAATGAAATTAAGGCAGAAATAAATAAGTTCTTTGAAACCAGTGAGAACAAAGACACAACATACCAGAATATCTGGGACACAGCTAAAGCAGTGTCTAGAGGAAAATTTATAGCACTAAATGCCCACAGGAGAAAGCATGAAATATCTAAAATCAACATCTTAACATTACAATTAAAAGAACTAGAGAAAGAAGAGCAAACAAATTCAAAAACTAGCAGAGGACAAGAAATAACTAAGATAAGAGCAGAACTGAAGGATATAGAGACATTATAAACCCTTCAAAAATCAATGAATACAAGAGCAGATTTTTTGAAAAGATTAACAAAATAGATAGACTGGTAGCCAGATTAATAAAGGAGAAAAGTGACAAGAATCAAATAGACACAATAAAAAAATGATAAAGGGGATATCACCACTGATCCCACAGAAATATAAACTACCATCAGAGAATACTATAAACATCTCTATGCAAATAAATTAGAAAATCTAGAAGAAATGGATAAATTCTTGGACACAAACACCCTCCCAAGACTAAACCAGGGAAAAGTTGAATCCCTGAATAGACCAATAACAAGTTCTGAATTTGAGGCAGTAATTGATAGCCCACCAACCGATAAAAAGCACAGGACCAGATGGATTCACAGCCGAATTCTACCAGAGGTACAAAGAGGAGCTGGTACCATTCCTACTAAAACTATTCCAAGCAACAGAAAAAGAGGGAATCCTCCCTAACTCTTTGAATGAGGCCAGCATCATCCTGATACCAAAACCTGGCAGAGACACAACAAAAAAAGAAAATTTCAGGCCAATATCCCTGATAAATATCGATGCAGAAATCCTCAATAAAATACTGGCAAACCAAATCCAGCAGCACATTAAAAAGCGTATCCACCATGATCAGGTTGGCTTCATCCCTGAGATGCAAGGCTAGTTCAACATAAGCAAATCAATAAAAGTAATCCATCACATAAATGGAACCAATGACAAAAAACACATGATTATCTCAATAGATGTAGAAAAGGCCTTTGATAAAATTTGACACCCCTTCATGCTAAAAACACTCAATAAACTAGGTATTGATACAACGTATCTCAAAGTAATAAGAGCTATTTATGACAAACCTGCAGCCAATATCATACTGAATGGGCAAAAGATGGAAGCATTTCCTTTGAAAACTGGCACAAGACAAAGATGCCCTCTCTCATCACCCCTATTCAACATAGTAATGGAAGTTCTGGCCAGGGCAATCAGGCAAGAGAAAGAAATAAAGTGTATTCAAATAGGAAGAGAGGAAGTCAAATTATCTCTGTTTGCAGATGACATGATTGTATATTTAGAAAACCCCATCGTCTCAGCCCCAAAATGCTTTAAGCTGATAAGCAACCTCAGCAAAGTCTCAGGATACAAAATCAATGTGCAAAAATCACAAGCCTCCGTATACACCAATAACAGACAAACAGAGAGCCAAATTGTGAGTGAACTCTCATTCACAATTGTTACAAAGAGAATAAAATACCTAGGAATACAACTTACAAGGGATGTAAAGGACCTCTTCAAGGAGAACTACAAACCACTGCTCAAGGAAATGAGAGAGGACACAAACAAATGTAAAAATATTCCATGCTCATGGATAGGACGAATCAATATCGTGAAAATGGCCATACTGCCCAAAGTAATTTATAGATTCAATGCTGTCTCTATCAAGCTACCATTGACTTTCTTCACAGAATTAGAAAAAAAACTATTTTAAATTTCATATGGAACCAAGAAAGAGCCTGTATACCCAAGACAATCTAAGCAAAAAGAAGAAATCTGGAAGCGTCATTCTACCTGACTTCAAACTATACTACAAGGCTAAAGTAACCAAAACAGCATGGTACTAGTACCAAAACAGGTATATAGACCAATGGAACAGAACAGAGGCCTCAGAAATAACACCACGCATCTACAACCATCTGTTCTTTGACAAAACTGATAAAAGCAATGGGAAAAAGATTCCCTATTTAATAACTGGTGTTGGAAAAACTGGCTAGCCATATGCAGAAAACTGAAACTGGACCCCTTCCTTACACCTTATACAAAAATTAACTCAAGATGGATTAAAGATTTAAACGTATGTCCTGAAACCATAAAAACCCTAGAAGAAAACCTAGGCAATACCATTCTGGACATAGGCATGGGCAAATACTTCATGACTAAAACACCAAAAACAATTGCAAAAAAAGCCAGAATTGACAAATGGGATCTAATTAAACTAAAGAGCTTCTGCACAGCAAAAGAAACTATCATCAGAGTGAACAGACAACCTACAGAATGGGAGAATATTTTTTGCAGTCTATCCATCTGACAAAGGGCTAATATTGAGACTCTACAAAGAACTTAAACAAATTTACAAGAAAAAAAAAAACCCTTATCAAAAAGTGGGCGAAGGATATGAACAGACATGTCGCAAAAGAAGACATTTATGCGGCCAATAAACATGAAAAACAGCTCATCATCACTGGTCATTAGAAAAATGCAAATCAAAACCACAATGAGATACCATCTCACACCAGTTAGAATGGCGATCATTAAAAAGTCAGGAACAACAGATGCTGGAGAGGATGTGGAGAAATAGGAACACTTTTACACTGTTGGTGGCAGTGTAAATTACTTCAACCATTGTGGAAGACAGTGTGGCAATTCCTCATGGATCTAGAACTAGAAATACCATTTGACTTAGCAATCCCATTACTGGGTATACACCCAAAGGATTATAAATCATTCTACTATAAAGACACATGCACACATATGTTTATTGCAGCACTATTTAGAATAGCAAAGACTTGGAACCAACTCAAATGCCCATCCATGATAGACTGGATAAAAAAAATGTGGCACATATACACCATGGAATACTATGCAGCCATAAAAAATAATGAGTTTACGTCCTTTACAGGGACATGGATGAAGCTGGAAACTATCATTCTCAGTAAACTAACACAGGAACAGAAAACCAAACACTGCATGTTCTCATTCATAAGTAGGAGTCGAACAATGAGAATATATGGGCACAGGAAGGGGAACATCACACACTTGGGACTGTCTGGTGGTGGAGTCAAGGGGAGGAAAGGATAGCATTAGGAGAAATACCTAATGTAGATGACAGGTTGTTGGGTGGAGCAAACCACCATGGCACATGTATACCTATGTGACACACCTGCACGTTCTGCACATGTATCCCAGAACTTAAGTATATTAATAATAAAAAAGACACCCAGGAAGAATAAAAAATATAGAATTTAAGTTACTAAATGGTTAACTACATGGTATGGTCATAGTAAGGTTGAGGGAAAATGAAATGTAACAGTATGTCTGAATATGCATTTCATATGCTTTTGAAATATTTTAGATACATATAAAAATAAAAGTAAATACAAACAATTGAATTCTAGTAGTAAACTTTCTGTTTGATATTTTTGTTGTGTATGTATTTGTATATAACATAGCGAATAGTTAATATATTACTATTATTATAAACCAAGATTTTCAATGTTAGACAATAGAAGTATAAATATGAAAGTGTAAGAGGAAAATGCTAAAATAGTAAACTTGAATTTGAGATATCAATATAATTATATATACTTTTTTTTTATATTCATAAACACATACATATATTCTATCTCTGTCCACTAGGAGGAACAGGAAGAAAATGCTGGGTAATGGTGTAAAAGGAATAATAGATTTTTTTTAAATCATGATTTTATAACTCCAGTATAATAATTGATACAGACAATTTTCAAAAATGAAGGCTAAAATAATTATGAAATGTTTGGTGGAACTAAGACACATCTATGTGCTAAAGTAAAGATTAATTGGTAATTATTTATAAAAAAATGCTAATTTTTGACAACTAATTAAATTTTTAATGGCCCACAGGAAATTTGTATTTTCCTGATTTTATTGAATCAGTTTGATTCAATATACAACCATATTTTTCTAGAAACAGGTCTTTGTGGCCAGGCACAGTGGCTCACGCCTGTAATCCTAACACTTTGGGAGGCCAAGGTGGGCAGATCACCTAAGGTTGGGAGTTTGAGACCAGCCTTGCCAACGTGGAGAAATCCCGTCTCTACTAAAAATACAAAAATTAGCCGGGCATGGTGGCACATGCCTGTAATCCCAGTTACATGGGAGGCTGAGGCAGGAGAATTGCTTGAACGCAGGAGGCCAAGGTTGCAGTGAGCCGAGATCACGCCATTGCACTCCAGCTTGGGGAACAAAAGCAAAATTCCACCTCAAAAAAAAATAAAAGAAAAGAAAAAAGAAATATATCTTTGTTTATTTCACACACACAAACAATATATATAGAATTACATGAATATAAAATGTATAATACAGGTGGAAACTAAAAATAAATCCTAACCCCCACTGACTGAATGGATCTCTTCTTGGTCAAGGGGACCCCAGAAAAACCTTAAAAACTGAATTCTTGGCCGTGACAAAAAGGGAAGTCAGACCTGCCTCATAATACTCCCTTCCTTTTGGAGTTTAGGCACAACAACTGAGAAGCTTTTATGTTAAAATAGAGGTCTTCAGGCTGAAAAAACAGACTCTTCATGGCAATAATGATAACGACAGGAGGGAGACAAATCCTAGGCAGAAAGGGGTGGGCCCCTGGTGAAACCGGACTTTCAAACCAAAAACAGTTTAAAGCCTGAAAAACCAAGTCACAATCTTGGATAAATCTACGGACTAGATTGAGAACCTTTCTTCCCATTTGGTATGACTTCCTCTGATTGATCCCCACCCTTCAACTATTTTACATATACCTACCCTTCCCTAATTGGTTTTTTACACTGCCATGCTCACCTTTGAGTGGTGTCTTTTAGCCTCTTTTGCATACTCACAAACCAATCAGCACACACTCCCCAATTCTGAGCCCGTAAAAGCCCCATGCTGAGAGAGAGACCCAGCTGAGATCTGTTTCATTGTTCAAAAAAATTGTTCTCTGCCCTCCTCACCCTTCAACTTTCAGGGAGATCTCATTCTCCCTGGATGCAGGACAAGAACTCAGGACTCATCAAATGCAGGTACAAAGAAGACGGTAACACCGTGGCCCTCTGCCCTTGACCGGGGGAGGGCAGCTGCCCCACTTGATGAGAAGCAGTGGCGTGGCGTAGCTGAGCCAGCCCAGGAGCCCCAGGCTGGAGAGGGGCAAAGGGCTGACACAACAGCGAGTGCACCGCCACCCATCAGGCTGCAGATAAAAAAGCTAATTAGCATGCTGTAACACACCCTCTGGGGCCTCAGGGTGGCAGGCACTTCTCTCTGGGCACCAGCGCATTCCCCTCGTCTGAATACTGGAGTCCACTGCAGGAGTTGCTTGCAACACACCTGGTCCAGCCGCAAGCCCCGCATGGAACTCACTCCTGTGCCAGTGTTTAGAACCACGGGCCGCAGCTCACACTAGCTCACTCACACACCTCCTCCCACCAGGGACTGAGTGCGCAGTCAAGGTGGCCATGGGATTCGCTCCAGGGTGCAAGCCAGGCACTGCCTGGCGGGGTGAGTAGATGGGGTGTCTCCTGCGGCGAACCCGGATGGGAGCAAGGCCTGGGCAGGGGCGTCGCTGGCCGAAGGTCTCTAGCTGGGAAAGTGACTGAGAAAAATCCCGCATCATTTTGATACCAAAGAATAAATAAGACTTAAGGCCCTACAAAGCAAAAGTTAAGTCATGTCTGCAGGCCATCAATCTTGCTACATGGCATCCTTAACTTAAAACATTTCTTTTTGCTGACTCCAAGTTTTAGTGAGAGCCTTACTTCTTTAACAAATTGGAAAGTAAAGAGTCTCTTAAACTGCCTATAAGCTGCAAGTCCCCACTGCAAGATATCTCGCCTTTTCTGGCCAAACCAATGTATACTTTCCATGCATTGAGTTATGTGTTTGCCTGTAAGTCTTACCTCCCTAAAATTTATAAAACCAAAACCGTAATCCAGCTGCCTTGGGACCACTTAAGCCTTCTTGGGTTTGTGTTTCCCTGAGCCATGGTCACTCATATTGGCTCAGAATAAACCTCTTTTAAATATTTTACAGAGCTTGCTTTTTTCCATTAACACAAGCATACCTCAGTTTATTGTGCTACATTTTATTGAGCTTTGCAGATATTGCATTTTTTGCAAATTGAAAGTTTGTGGCAACCTTGTGTCTAGCAATTTTATCACCACCATTTTTCCAACAGCATGTGCTCACTTTGTGTCTCTGTATCACACATTCGTAATTCACACAATATTTCAAACTTTTTCATTATTATTTTATCTGTAATGGCGACCTATGACCAGTTACTATTGCAATTGTTTTAGGGGTCTATGTTGCCATTAAGTTAATGGATAAATGTTGAGTGTGTTCTGAGTACTCCAGTTACCTGCAGTTCCCCTGTCTTTCTCTCTCTCATTGTGCCTCCCTGTTCCCTGAGACACAGCAATATAGAAATTAAGCCAGTTTATAACCCTACAATCACCTCTAAGTGTTCAAGTAAAAAAAAAGTGTCACGTGTCTCTCACTTTAAATTAAAAACTAAAAATGATTAAGCTTAGGAAAGAAGGTAAGTTAAAACCTGAGATAAGGTTAAAAGCTAGACCTCTTGTGGAAAACAGCCAAGCAGTGGATATCTAGCAAAGACGTTCTTGAAGAAAATTAAAAGTTCTAGTCCAGTGAACATACGAATGATAAGAAAGCAAAACAGCCTCATTGCTGATTTGAAAAAAGTTTTAGTGTTCTGGATAGAAGATCAAACTAGCCACAATTTCCTTTAGGCCAAAGCCTAATCCAGAGCAAGACCCTAAGTCTCTTCAATTTTATGAGGGATGAAAGGGATGAGAGAGCTGCTGAAGTAAAGTTTGAAGCTAGCAGAGGTTGGTTCATTAGGTTTAAGGAAAGAAGCCATCTCCATAAAATAAAAGCACAAGACAAACCAACAAGTGTTGATCTGGAAGCTACAGTAAGTTATCTAGAAGATCTAGCTAAGATCATTGAAGGTGGCTACACTAAACAATAGATTTTCATTGTAGACTAAATAGCCATATATTGGAAGAAGAGGCAATCTACAATTTTCATAGTTAGAAGTTTGAAAGCTTCAAAGAACAGGCTGACTCTCTTGTTTGGGACTAATACAGGTGGTGGCTTTAAGATGAAGCCATTTACCATTCCAAATATTGCAGGGCTCTTAAGAATTATGCTAAATGTACTCTGCCTGTGCTCTAGAAATGGCAAAACAAAGCCTGGATTACAGCACATCTGTTTACAGCATGGTTGACTGACTATTTTAAGCTTAGTATTGAGAAGCATTGCTCGGAAAAAAAAGAATTCTTTCAAAGTATTACTGCTTCTTGTCAATGCACATGGTCACCCATGAGCTCTGATGAAGATGTACAAGGAAATCAATGTTTTGATGCCTGCTAACAAAATATCCATTCTGCAGCATATGGATCAAGGAGTAATTTCAACTTTCCAGCCTCACTATTTAATAAATGCGTTTTGTAAGGATATCATTGCCATAGATAGTGATTCATCTGATGGATGGATATGATTTATTGAAGGCCCTGATGATCACTAGCATTTTTAGCAAAAAAAGTAATTTGTGATTAAAGTATATATATTGTTTTTATAGATATAATGCAATTGCACACCTAGTAAACTACAGTGTAGTATTAGTATAAGCATAAATTTTATATGCCCTAGGAAACAAAAAAAATTGGTGTGAGTTTCTTTATTGTGATATTCACTTTATCATGCTGGTCTGGAGCCTAATCCACAACATCTTCAAAGTACACTTGTATTACCATACATAACATTATATATTATATATAAGGCATCCTGTCTTGTGGTAATCCTGATCTGAAGTTCCTAACATCATTTATGAACTTTTTTTGCCAAAAAATATTTAACCTCAATCTAATCAATCCAGTCTGAAACTGACTCCCGTTTGCAGAGAGTTCGGAAGACAGAGAGAAACATTAAGCAGTACTAGGAGGAACAATCAGATGACTGGAATACGGACCATTATTTATTTATTTATTTATTTATTTTGAGACGGAGTTTCGCTCTTTGTTGCCCAGGCTGGAGTGCAATGGCGCGATCTGGGCTCACGGCAACCTCCGCCTCCTGGGTTCAAGTGATTCTCCCGCCTCAGCCTCCCGAGTAGCTGGGATTACAGGCATGCTCCACCACACCCGGTTAATTATGTATTTTTATTGGAGACGGAGTTTCTCCATGTTGGTCAGGCTGGTCTTGAACTCCGGACCTCAGGTGATCCGTTCGCCTCGGCCTCCCAAAGCGCTGGGATTACAGGCATGAGACACCACGCCCAGGCAACCATTATTACAAGACAACTCGCCTGGACTCAGATGTAAATTGCATAAGAAAGTGGGGTTATGGTATCAACTTAAAAGACACAAAAAGACCAAAAAAACCTTGTGGATAAACATTGATTTGATCTAATTAAAACTTTCAAAACAGACATTCTCAGCTTAATTGGGGGAATTCTTAAAATGCACTGACAACATTAGATGATATAATCGATTTATTGCTCAATTTCTTAGGTATAATAATGGTGTTTTTAAAAGAAAAATGTTATTATTATTAGAGGATGCATCATGTAGTACTGGGGTGTAGTTATATTTCAACATACATGGAAATTATTGAAACAAACATACAACTCTCTATAATATTTAAATATATATTACTGTTAATGTATCTTCAAAAGAACTAGCATGTTGCTTGTTTCATCTGTCAATAATCTTCAATGAGTAGACACTATTATTTAATTTGGGCTACACATTAAAGTAACTGGGTAGTTTAAAACAACATCAACAACAAAAACAACAATTAAGCTCAGATTCTATCCCCTAGAGATTCTAAGATTCTAGTCTAGAACTTTTGTTCTTAGACTAGAATATATATATATATATATATATATATATATATATATATATTTTTTTTTTTTTTTTAGAGGGAGTCTCACTCTATCGCCCAGGCTGGAGTGCAGTAGTACGATCTAGGCTCATCGCACCCTCTGGCTCCCCACCTCGCTGTTGTTCAAGCGATTCTCATGCCTCAGCCATCCAAGTAGCTGGGATTATAGGATTACAGGTGCCCACCACCATGCCCAGCTAATTTTTGTCTTCTTAGTAGAGACAGGGTTTCTCCATATTGGCCAAGCTGGTCTCGAACTCTTGACCTCAAGTGATCTGCCTGCCTTGGCCTCCCAGAGTTCTGGAATTACAAGCCTGAGCCACCACCCCTGGCCCAATAGCTTTTAAAGCTTTCAATATGCTTCTAATATGCAGCTACTGCACAAGTCAAACATCTAGCAAATGCTATGATAATGGATTGAGAGAACTATAATATGACTGCAATATTGCATGGTGAGTGAAGCAGAGGAAGCATCACTTCATCTATCCTAGTGTGGGTTGATGCTTCAGTAAATGTTTTAAAAACCTTAACAATCAAATCATTAAATATAATTTTTGTTTTCCACCAAAATAGTTGGTGACTTATATATGTCAACATGATCTAAAATAGATAAGATTGGTGTTGATATTAGTGTGTGTTGCATTTAATGAAAATTTTTAATTTTATTAGGAGGGTTAAGAAATGGCAAAGCCCATAGTCTCTGAGATCAATGGCCTTGGCCCAATGTATTAAGGCTCTGGTGCATTAGCTCTGAGAGTTGGGCAAGTTGATTAAATTTGCTTTGTTTTAGTTTCCTTTTTTGTCAAAGACATCATCAAGTTAGTTATTGTTTTAATTAAAGATAAAAGATAAATGAGAATCCCTTAGGAATACCTAGTAAGAACCTAGTAAATGCTAATTAATTGTTAATATTATTTAATAAAATGACAGGTTTTCAATGACTAGTAGGACTGACACACATATTTTGTTTTGCTGTGGCTGATTCCAGTGAAGAAGATTCAAAATCTTGAGTTCTTTAGGATTTGAAAAATAGCAAGAGAGCATCTTGTCAACCATAAAACATCTTCCTAGGCTGGGTGCGGTGGTTCATGCCTATAATCTCAGCATTTTCGGAGGCCGAGGTGAGAGGATGTCTTAAGCCCAGAAGTTCAAGAACAGCCTGGACAATGAAGTGAGACCCCATCTCTACAAAAAATTTAAAAATTAGCCGATAATGGTGGCATGTGCCTACAGACACAGCTACTCAGGAGGCTGAGGTGGTAGGATGGCTTGAGCCCAAGAAGTGGAGGTTGCAATGAGCCGAGTTCATGCCACTGCACTCCAGCCTGGGTGACAGAGCAAAACCCTGTCTCAAAAGACAAAACAAAACAAACAAAAAATCTTCCTTACAACTTTAGTGAAATTCAGTGCTCGTCTTTCACCCACAAGATTTTGGCAATACCTCTCAGAGTAATATCCTTAAGTACTTTCTGTTTCATTTTTTGGTTTTTATACACATGGAAATATGTATTTAGAGTCACTAAAAAGATACTTGGTACTTAAGATCTAAGTAATACATATTGCCATTCCAAAGAGTTCCTGTTATGCTGTGGTTATGTATTTATTCTTATTTATCTCCATTCTCTTATTCATCAATCTATTTTCTTGGGATTAATAATGGCATTTGTTGCATTTTCATTTGCCATTTTTCTTATGATATTTATTTAGTCAAAATATTAATCTATGACAGTAACAATGTACCTATATAGTTATCTGGTTTTATTAAATTATGATTGCCTGTACTATTCATTTTTAGTAAAATTTTTAAATTTGTTTTACAGATCTTTGCTATAAATATGATTTATATATCACTGCCTCCACTCAAATATCCTTTACTCAACCTCATTTACATTCTTTGTTTTCTCTTCCACTCATTTGGTTTTATGCTTTACGTGCAGTTCACTTTGTCCTTTTACTTAGAGTCAGATTTTTTCCTGAGCGGTATTTTCACCATGGTGGGAGCCATCAAATTCTGCATAATGACTTATTTTTCCACTATATTCCTATATTTCTAAAGAAGAAAAGATCACTGCCAATGAAATCTAACACTGATGAAATCAGATTTCTTGTTGATTTAACTACCACCTGCACATCTGGTGTATTTTTCCGGGGCTCTTCTGTTCTGTTTGTTTAACTCACAGTATAAGTTACTTCACATAGAAAACGTGTCTTCTTCATTCTTCAAACAGTTCCAAAACAGAGAGCTGGCATTGAAAATTTGTTTTAAAAGATGATGTAGCACAAGCTATATATTGTGATAATATACAATGGTGGGGGTTTTTTACTACCAAGATTTGCAAATTTTGAGAGAATAAAACTATATACTGTACACACTTTAGGACACATACTTATGGCACAAAGTTACATTTTAGAAGCTATTTTAAGAAGTATGAGGCTTCAATTGTAAAAAAAAAAAAAAAAAAAAAAAAAAAAAAAAGAACAAAATCAAATTACCCATTAGCGTAAGAGAAGAAAGAACAAATCTGTTTTAGCAATTTTTTTCAAGTCATTTCCTAGGTTCTGGAAAACACATTTCAATCTCTAAGCTGGAAAAGCATATTTTAACAAATTAATATTTAATTAAGATGAAAAGACAAGAAACGACATTTTAAAATATAGGCAAAATGCACAAATTCTAATGGATTTTATTTCTTTTAAAACCTTTCATGTAAACTTTAAAATAGCAAAATAAAACCTTCAAGTGTTGAAAGAAAAAGGGAACATGGATAAGTTTGATTTACTAGAAAGAAATCAAATTCCATGATATTCACTTGGGGAAAAGAAACTTTTTTTATAAAAGCAAAATATAATTTTGTTTATCACAGTTGACAACTATTCATCTAGGAAAAGATCATTAGTAGCATGTCTAACTTCGGTGTAAATCTAAAACACAGTCTGTCAATGGTCTCTGTGACAACTAAAATGTTCATTTTCCTATAGATGCATCTTATTAAAGACAAAGATAATTCCATTACAATTTGATAAATAGAAATCAATATGACATTCTTTATACAACCAAGGTTCCCTAGCTTTGGATTATATTATATGATACATTTGTACATATACACAAATATATTATATCTTTATAAGATCTTTATGAAGTATTATTATCCCCAGCTAACAGTGAGAAAAAAATATAGTTTGTATGAGGATAAGTAAATTTAACCCTGAATTTTGGTAAGGCAATTCTTATAACTACCAATGTATTTTAATATTATTTAGAGAAAACATAGTAATATTTATATTATTGCATTATATATAATACATTACATAAACAGGTCAGACAACATATGAATTCATAACTTTTTTACTTATGTATCAGACTGCACCCTAAGTGTTTTGTCCATTTTTACTCATTTAAACTTCTCAATTAGTCTGTGAAAATTATACTTTTGTTATTTGCATCTACAAATAAGGAAACACAAAGAAGTGGCATAACTTGCTTAATATTACACAGTTAAAAAGTGATAGCAATAGAATTTGAATCCAGGCAGTTTGGTTCAAGGGTCTATTATCTTACTCTCTATTTACAGAGCCTGTCTCTCGGGGATGGGTTTAGATGAACATTTCATTTTCTATCTTTTGCTCACCTGTGCTTTTTTCTGCAATTATTTCTTAGACAAATGCTTTGGAGTAAGAAAAATAAGTTATTCCTATTTTTATAGGAATGGGGGGCAATTTTATAGGAATTGGGGGGGCATACTCTTTCTTTGTGCCTTTGGAATAAAAGAAGCAGATTTCAAGAAATACATTACAAAATGAAGTTAAAATAAGAAAATTGTTTGGCTTTGAACAAATATAATAATAGTTTAGCAAATTAGTCAAACTCAAAAAAATTATGCATTTCAAACTAATTACTTTGGCATTTGAACTTACCTGACCGTTGGGTCCATCACTCCATATTCCACAGCATGCCTCACTACCTGGCATATTACATAGGATACATTTTATATCTGGACTTTCTCCCCTTGTTAGGATGTAAGCACCCAAAGGGTAACAACTTTAAAAAAAATTTTAATTTTTGTGGGTACATAGTAGGTGTATATATTTATGGGGTACATGAAATATTTTGGTGCAGGCATGCAATATGTAACAGTCACATCATAAAAAATTGGATATCCATCACTACACATATTTATCCTTTGGGCTACAAACAATTCAGTTATACTCTTTTAGTTATTTTCAAGTGAATAATTAAATTATTATTAACTATAAGCTCCCAGATGTGCTATCAAATACAAGGTAGGGCAGCAACTTTTATTTGTTCACTGCTATAATCCTAGCAATTAGGAGGCTTTATAATATATAGTGTGTACTCAGTTAATGTCTCATGAATGACTGAGTGCCTACTTTACAGAGTTATTCTGGGAATTAAATAATATAATATGCTGTGTTATTAACACAAAACAGTCTAGTACCTAGCAATATAAAAAACTGTATTCAATAACAGTGGTAATATTTAAATAGTATTAACTATCTGACAGTCACTCCCCTAAGTTTTACTCATTTAAGCTTTATAAAAATCTTATGAGATGTATACTATTATCATTATTATTCCCATTTTATAGATGAAGAAACTAAGATGTAGATTAAACGGCTCAAATCCCAGTTAATAAGTGTCAGTACAAAGAGTTGAACTCAGGGAACTTGGCTCCAGAATCTACTTTTTTTACCACTATACTTGTTGCTTCTCCAAAGTCCTTCAATGATACTTGAAATTTAATTTTCTATATTACTATTAGTACTTTTACTAGCATCATCATTTCAGAAATAAGAATTTTAAACAGAATCCCATTTAATCTTTATGCATATAACTACAGACTTTTCAGAAATTTGTAAATTTCAGAATTAATGGCAATGAGAGGACAGTTTATTTATCAATTTTAGAACCTGCCCCTATTATTATTGTAATTAGTTGTTGATGTCTCTGATTCACAATGGAAAAACAATCAGTGACCATACCTGTTATTAAGCAAGTATCTCAGGTACTTAGTATAGGGTTGGTGTAAGATAAGTGGTCTCAAATATTTTTTGAAAAAATTAATACATAAGTAAATTATTAATTCATTTATTCACAAATAAATGCATAAGTGAAGTCAATAGCTATAGAAATAAGTATCTAAGCTGATGATCACTGCAAAAATCTTAATGTACCCTTTTAGTAATTCACACAGCCGTCTTTCATTATGCTATTTTATATGGTAACACTAAATTTAGTCATAATTATTCTCGTTCAATAAATGAAAGTGGATAGAATTCCACTTGATTTGACTTTTTTTTGGTCTAAAATGGCTGTATCCAAATATTTTGTGTGCTAATGCATCATACATATTTAGTGGAAGAGACTTCCAAATTCTCTTTCTGAATAAAATTACTTGGGACAAAATCTGTTTTTTCCAGATCATATTTAACTGCATATTGTTCCAAAACAATCCTAAAGCCTACTTCAAATTTAAGTGTTTTCCCTCCTGTTCCCATTTGAAACATCCCTAAACCTTCACATAACCCTCCATCTTACTTTACTTGAATTGGCTTATTTATTCATTCACTCATCTATACTTGGTTCCCGGACTTCCAAAGCATTTTCATTAGAATTGTTTCACAAAACTAGAAGATGAGTAAAATACGTAAAATCTGTCTCAGAGTGGTTAATCCGAAGGTTATGTGTGTGGTAAACAGTTGCATAGTGGTGCACACCTAGATCTTTTGATTCAAATTTTAATGCTTTTTCTGCTATATAAGAGGCAAATACATTACGTTCTAAGACTAAAAGAAAAACACGGCATATTTTGTGTCCCTAAAAAGAATCATAAGTAAGTTAAAGTTTATAATCTTTACTCCATTTATGCCTTCCAATTTAATTTTGATTACTCATTTCACAGCTTTTTATTAAATTTCTGGAAAATATTGCACAGCCATCCTCGTTTCTCCTAATTATTCCTGGAAATATTTCTATACTTTACAATCAATGTTCAAAAATAGACTGATGGAGATTCCTGGCATCCCTATATTTTATTTTTGTTTATGACTTCCCTGTTTAATAATTCAATGAATTTATGCTTACATTCCCTTGATAATAGCCATAATCTTTGTTTCAAATGTACTTTCTATACATTATCTACATATGGAATCTCAGAACACCAAAGGAAAGTTAGTCTGTGTCTTTCAAAATGACTACAGTTGCTAGTGATAAGAATATGCTATTTCTCTGAGAAAGACCCCTCAAATCAGGCATTTTGAGGGGAAATAATGGTGACCCTTCCAGTTCATACATATTTTAAGTGCTTCGACGGACAAATGTTTAACATTTGACATGGGATGGCGCCTGTCATTGAAATAAGCTCAGAGGAAAAAGGTTAACATAGGTGCCATATTTTTTGGTTGAAAGTAATGATAAGAAACTAAAAGGCTAGGCCTTTTAGTTGTTGGTGGGAATTCCAAGGCTTCTCTCGTAGAGGTGCTAAATAATCCCACTTCAAGGACTGAGGAAAAGTAAGGGATCATGAGAGAAGACAAGAAAAATGGTAGTAACTCAGGCAAATACAAGGTGGAGTTTACCCTAAGTGATCCACTAAGAATACAATCACAATGTATTATTATTATTATTATTATTATTATTACAGACAGGGTCTCACTCTGACACCCATGCTGGAGTACACTGGCACAATCATAGCTCACTGGAGCCTAAAATTCCTGGGCTCAGGTGATCTTACTGCCTCAGCCTTCTGAGCAGCTAGAATTGTAGGCATGTGCCACCACATCCAGCTTTTTAAAAAATATTTTGTAAAGACAAAGTCTCTCCTTGTTGTCCAGGTTGGTCTTGAAACTCCTAGCCTCAAACTATCTTCCTGCCTTAGTCTCCCTAGGCACTGAGAGTGCTGAGATTACAGATATGAGCCAGCATACCTGCCATAGTGTATTTTTAAAATAAAGAATAAGTCATAATGTATAGCAAAGAGTTACAAAAATCTTAGGTACATTCTGGTATATAATATACCTAAGATTTGTTCTATGTAAACTGTGTGTCATGAGATTTGGTGTACAGATAATTTCATCCCCTGGGTAATAAGCATAGCACCTGATAGGTATTTTTTTCTGATTTTCTCCCTTCTCCCACCCGCCACCCTCAAGTTGGCTGAAGTGTCTGTGCTCCTCTCCTAGCATCCGTGTGTTTTCGTTGTATAGCTCCCACTTATAAGTGAGAACATGTGGTATGTGGTTTTCTCTTCCTTAGTTTGTTTAGGATAATGTCCTCTATCCATGTTGCTGCAAAGGACATGATCTCCTTCTTTTTTATGACTGCATAATATTCCATAGTGTATATATACCACATTTTCTTTATCCGGTCTACCATTGGTGGGCATTTATGTTTATTCCATGTCTTTGTTATTGTGAATAGTGCTGCATTGAACATACACATGCATGTGTCTTTACAATAGAACAATTTATATTCCTTTGGGCATGTACTCAATAACTGGATTGCTGTGTCAAATGGTAATTCTAAGTTATTTGAGGAATTGCCAAACTGCTTTACACAATGGCTGAACTAACTTGCACTCCCACCAACAGTGTATAAGCATTCCTTTTTTTTCTGCAACCTCACCAGCATCTGTTATTTTTTGACTTTTTAATAATAGTCATTCTGACTAGTGTAAGAAGGTATCTTACTGTGGTTTTGATTTTCATTTCTGTAATGATTAGTGATGTTGAGCTTTTTTCACATGAAAACTGTAATTTGTTATTCTACGTAATATATGAGGAGGCTGCCTGTATCAGTCAGGGTCCAGTCAGGAGACAGAAACCACATTAGTAACTTGAATAAGGAAAAGTTAATATAAAGAAGTATTAACAGGTAAAGAGGAAGTGAACTACTAAAGAGGTAAGGAGGGAGGAATTCAATGTTACAGAAGTAGCAAGCAAGGAATGCAGCTACTGCCTATACAGCTGAGGGAGAGAGAACCAAGCAGGTACTTATACCTTTAGAAGAGTCCCACACATGTACTCATACACTCACACCACCCCCAAGTCTAAGACTCAGACATCTCTGGAGAGGTTGTGGCTACCACTGGAACTCTGTTGGTGACAGAGAAACTCACTAAATAGAGTATATAGATCCCAGAGTGTATGAGCTACAGCTAGTTTTTTGGTGTGGCCCCCTGAATGGCAGAGAATCTTGCCAGAGGGTGTAGGCTACAGCTGAGCAAGAGGTGAAGAGAACCACATCCCTCACATACCAAACCTCTAAGTGCCAGATAGAAAAGAGCACGCTGGAAAATGGAGGCAAGGTCTCTTTCTCATGTTCTGCCTTTGCAGTGTCCCTCCAGCCCCTTAAATTGGCAAAGTCTAACATCAAATCAGCTGGCAAAAGAGAAATGTCTACAGCATGCAGCTCTGACAATAGAAGGAAGGGCAAAGAAGAAAAGATTTGGATAAGAGAGACAATAAATTAATAACTGGAATGCTAGCCCTTCCCCATACTTGGCTGACACTGATACAGTTAAAAACTGTATAAGGTCACATATTTATACATAGAGTCACAAATCATAACTTCTTGTATTATTTTTCTAAATTTGGTAATATACTATAGCATTCTGCCTTAGAACTATAAACCAAGAAATTACATTGGTGGCATTATTTATGAATTTAACTTTCTATAAAAGTATATATAGAGAAAACGTATAAATTTTAAGTGTACAACTAACTCAATGAATTTTTACAAATATATGCACTCGTGTAAACAGCACCCAAGGCAAGATAGAGCTTATTATCAGGATCCTGAAAGCCTCATTCTTGTTCCTCCCAAGCAGTAATTATCGGCTTTTAAAAATGTTTCCTTGAAAATCTTTACCTGTTTTCTTACATGTTTAGTGTAACTAATAAAATGTACAAAGAAAAATAATGTACTATTTGTGTTTTTTTGTTTGTTTTTTTGTTTTTGTGTTTTATTTTTTTGAGATGGGGTCTCGCTCTGTCACCCCAGGCTGGAGTGCAGTGGAATGGTCTTGGCTCACTGCAACCTCTGGCTCCCGGGTTCAAGCAGTTCTCCTGCCTCAGCCTCCTGAGTAGCTGGGATTACAGGCGTGGGCCACCACACCTGCTAATTTTTGTATTTTTAGTAGAGACGAAGTTTCACCATGTTGGTCAGGCTGGTCTCGAACTCCTGACCTCGTGATCCGCCAGCCTCAGCCTCCCAAAGTGCTGGGATTACAGGCATGAGCCACTGTGCCCAGCCTAATGCACTATTTTTATATGGAGGAAAAGAATGCACAAAGCTACTTTTTAAATTTAAGAACTATTTATCCTTCTATATATTTTTCTAAAATCATCAAAGCTGTCTATAATAGAACTATTGTATTGCCTTTGCTTGGTGTAATTTGACCATAATTAGCAATTTCTTTTTCATTCCAGAGGAAGAAAGAAGTATATAAAGAGCATACAGAACTTCAATATCTTGGCATAGTGATAGAGATGGAATTCAAATGTTGAGAATAAACTGTTTTCTGCTAACTGTCCCATAACTGTGAGAAAATGCGACATATATGCAACACAAACAAATGACAACAAGAATAAATCTAGCAATGATTTGGAATCCTAAGGAAGCAATTTAAATACACGTAAAGACAAAATTTTAAATACATAATATATTGTTTCTTCAAAACTCACAGCATTTAACATACTAACAAATGTGAAATATGTTTTTGCTATATGATTTTGAAGTAGTGAAAGGAAAGTAATACATTGAATAGAAAAAGTAGGATTTTATTTTTTTCTTACAATATTTTAAGATGACATACATATTTTGGAATTATTGAAACTTTTCAGTTAAATAAATCTGACCAGTTATTCAATTTGGACAGTAATCCAAGAGGCTCAAGAAATTTGATATTATATGGGGTTTTTTTTAGCCCTGTGTGTGTCTTGATTTCTAAAAACCCATTTTAATATTTTACAGTATTATTTACAAATAAAATTTAAAAATTAAGCATTATGTTGAAGGTTGATACATTTAAATAAATTACTTTTTTCCTACTAGCTTTCCATTACAAGTCAAAAGTCTTTGAACTTACGGTTTGGCTCCATAGCCTGAAGGTTGTGAATGTTTTTCCAGAAGGTTTTCAAATTTTTTAATGCCTGCCTTTTTTACTGGATTCAGTTCAAAATTTCTAATGAGAAGCATACTTTAAATAGCCTTGATGCCACATTTTTAATATGTTATTTTACTTTATTGCTCTTCCCAACTGAGAACACTTATAATCAACATATTTTTAAGAGTTTTATATAGGTAATATTTTGTTGATTCTTTGTTTCCTGTTATAATGGGCTTTCCAGGAGTAAACAAATTTGCAGATTTCCCAAATAAACACATCCGTGTTGGGCAGTGTAGCATGAGGAAGGTTCTTGAAAGTATGTAATATAGTACAATATAAATGCTATCTGCAACACCCCTTTGTTGCATAGAAAATGAGGAAGATTGCCAATGAGTTTATTTTAGGGAGAAAACTACCAGTTTGAAATAAAACACAAATATGTTATTATGTAAACCATATTTATTCTTAATCATGTTCGATTTTGGAGTAACCTTTGCATTTATATATGAGGAAATAGTGTCAGGAACTGACCTATTATGTGTCAAAGACAAAGGTTATCACACACAAAATTAATAACTTTTTCTAACATATATTCACTTCAAATTGTTCTAATAAATTAAGCCTTCATAGTTTCATTAAATGCACATGTTTAAGGTGGTTAACATAAATGATGCTATATTTAAATTTTAACAACCTTCAGCATAACACAAATCCATGCTACTCCTATTTCCTTCATCCTTGCTTGGGAAGGATATTTGGTCACACTTACTCCTACACAGATAGCTCAGTTATTCACCCTGATCTCTGGTCTCTTCTGTCCATCTGCCATCTATTTATTATTATTATTCCAGGTTCCTTCCTCTTCCTTCCTTCCTCCCCACCCACGCAACCAACCACCCACTGAAATCCTGAGTTGTGCTCTGCAGTAGTTTTTCAAGATTAGTACTTCAGAAATACTTTGGCAAGCTTTTTTCTCCTCAGAGACCACTTGCTCACCTTAGCTCTACAACCATTCCTCAACCCCTACTTATCCCTGCAGAGGTTCAGACGTAGATTTGTTCCTCATTCTTCCATTTCCCTTTCTATAACAAAACATTTTTTTGGAAGTGCAGCCAACAATCCCAAAAAGCAAATTCAGTGAACCAGTGCAGTAAGAGGGCTTTTGTAGATGAGACATTTTGCAAAACTATGGTAACAGAAAAGTGCATATGGTCAGTGCCTAGCTGATTGCATTTTCATTTGTAATGTGGAAGTACTGCCAAGAAATTGAATTAAGCTTACTATAATAGAACACATTACTTAGAATTCCACACTGTTGCAGAGTCCTTCTGAATGACCCTCAATAATTGTGCTGTGAAGTTTGATATTGTGTACATTTTTAGACTCTATCAAGCATATCATAATAACAATAATGGAAGGCAGTATATTAAAATGCAATACTGCTATAAACATGCATGTGCAAGTATCTTTTTCATATAATGATTTCTTTTCCTCTGGGTAAAGAAGGAAAAGTAGATCCACCATTTGATCCGACAATCCCACTGGAATTGCCAGATCAAACAGTAGTGGATCTACTTTTCCTTATTTAAGGAATCTCCACACTGTTTTCCATAGTCGTTGTACTAGTTTACCTTCCTACCAACAGTGTAAAAGTGTTCCCTTTTCACCACAAAAATATGGAGCCAGCCCAAATGCCCATCAAGAAATGAGCAGATAAAGAAAATGTGGTATATATTTAGCGTGGAATACTACTCAGCCATAAAAAGGAATGAAATAATGGCATTTGCAGCAACCCAGATGGAATTGGAAACTATTATTCTAAGTGAATTAACTCAGGAATGGAAAACCAAACATCATATGTTCTCACTCATATGTGGGAGCTAAGCTAAGAGGACACAAAGGCATAAGCATGATACATTGGACTTTAGAGACTCGGGGGAGAGGGTGGGGGTGGCAAGGGATAAAAGATTACACACTGGGTACAGGGTACAATGCTCGGGTGATAGGTGCACCACAATCTCAGAAATCAAAACTAAAGAACTTATTCATGTAACCAAACACCACTTGTTCCCCAAAAACCTATTGCAATAAAAAATTAAACACAAACAAAAAAACCTTTTATCCCAACAGCCAAATGTTAGGACCTTGTTTGGGTTCTGACTAATAAATATCCCCATAAAAATTAAAATTTTCATTAAAAACCGAATGGCAAATGATAAAAAAGCAATGCTATAGCCATCACTTTCTAATCTTTTTTAAAATTAGAAGCGAAAAAAAGTACTTCCAATAATTTCATATCATTTTTAAAATATGACTTCAGATTTTCTCCACTTAAATTGCAAAGTAAATCTTCATTATTAATTTTTATATCCTGTAAAATATACTATTTTATTCCGGTATTTATCCATTCAATAAATGTTTACTGAATATGTACTATGTACCAAACACAGTTCAACATAAGTTAACAAAAAGTCCTCATTTGCAGCTTACCATGAGACATACGATGGAACCAGTAGTAGCCAAAGTCAACTCCTAAGAAGGTTAAATACCAAGTCCATGGAGAATCCCAAGGCAAATTGAACAGCCTGTAGTTTTCCCAGATATAAATATAACTGGTCAGTTCAATGCTCCTGAAAAATAGACTGGAAGATAAAATTCATAATCAGTGATTATATAACATTTTAGAAATAAAATTATGCTAAAATGTTTTAGATAACATTTAAAATTAATATCTTTATATAAAAAATGAAACTCTTCTACTTTGTTTCTTCCCTGTCATTCCTTTTAAAGGCTCAAATTCCTTGGTATCAAAATCATTCACAGGAAGCTTTATTTTATTTCATAGGCATCATGGATGCCAGCTGTTTGTGCTCTCAATTTCATGAAATTTAAAAGGCCATTTTTTATGTCTCTTAAAATATTTTTCATGGAACCCGTACAACATAAATAGGACAAGACTATAACTTAATTTCTGTGATTGTCATTTCTAAATCTTATTGAAGTATATATTAAGAATTCTTTATAAAGGAAATTTAAAAGGCAGAAAATTATACATGCCCATATTTTAAAGGGTGCTGCAAATTGCCTACTGCATTCAAATATTTTGATCCCATAAAATTTGCCTTTAGGTTAAAGTTGCTTCTTCCTTTTTATTTGCTCTTCCTTTTTTTATTTGCTTCTTCCTTTTTATTTAAAGTTTTTTTATTTGCTTATTTTTTTATTTGCTTCTTCCTTTTTATTTAAAGTTGCCTCCTTCCTTTTTATTTGCTCTTTCACACACACACATACACACACATACATGTCATACTTATCATCAGGTATTAGATACTCAGAGCATTTCGACAGTCCTTATAAGTAATATAAACTAGGGTTTTCAAAATATTAGGAAAAATATTGCCTTCGATGTAAGGTATACGAACCTAATTAAAATAAACAATTGTTTCTAAAACTCAGACACTAGAATATATCTCGCCATCTATTTATCAAGCTTCCGCAAATTCTTATTTTCAGTAACTTTTAAAAACCTACAAAATATACTTCAATTTTAGAAAGTATATTATTCTTTCTTTCAAGTTTTATATGATCAAATTTAAGATTAGCTTCTAGATGTTTTGTTTTGTCACTTTTATCAATTTGATTGAGTTGACTTTTCCTTCTATATTTATTATTAAATATAAAATGAATTAATCATTCTGGTTAATAAAGATATATTTATAAGTCATCAACAAGTTTGGTGCTGAAAATTCTGAGAAACTTCTTAAATATTCTAATTTTAGATAAAAGTGTAAGAAGTGGTGCAGATTATTATGCTACCAAAATTTTTTATTTTTACAGTATTTCCCTTTACAGAGTCAGTTTCTGTGAATTAGCATTTTACTGGGTCTTTTAAAGATCCAGCCCTTTAATTTTATTCTTGAATTTAATTGTTGTATGACTTTAACTGTGATTTAATATCTTTAAAATAACCTCTCATACTTTAATATTTCAAAGTATTATTATTTAATCTGTAAAATAAAACACGACTATCTTATAACAGCATAAATATACATAACTCAGAGAAATGCCAAATGCTCACAATTTTGAATAAGAGTACACATCACCACACATTAAAAAACTCAATTTCCAATTTGAGATTACATGGTTGGAAGAAGCAGTTTTGTCCGTAAGTTCAAGTCCTTGACCCAAAGGAATTGCTCATCCTGTACCTATACCACAATGCCAATCTGAGCAATACTCTGAATACTCTAGAATCCACTGCTGCAGTGGCCCTGAGCCTGCTTGTGGGCCTTGCATGGGCCTCTTTGCTGAGCCATTCCTCCTGAGGGCAGACCTCTGCAGGTGTGCAAATCCCTCAACCTGACAGAGTGGCCAAGGGTGGCTATTTTGGGGCATGTAGACAGAGCTGGCAAGAGGTCTGGGATGTCCACACACAGGTGTGTGAGGTCCCTCCTGGGGCAGGACAAGCCATGAGCCAAGGGTTCCCACAGTGTTGTGGAAACTCCAAGGAAACTATGAAATGAACACTTAAAACCTGCCTTACAAGTTTTTATGAAGGTATGCTAGTCAAAGTAGGGGGTGAGAACAAATTCTACTGTAAAGCTTGTTGGCTTTGTTGGTTACTTTTCCATGTTTAGATGAGGGCTTCACAACAGTGCCACTGTTGACATTTGGACAGGATAATTCTTTGTTGGAAGAGGTTGTTTGGTGCAAATGTTTACTGAAACTATGAAATCTTAAAATTGCTCACTATTATTCACTAGTAAGGGTTACCCATATAAAATTCAAGTTTTAGGTTAAAAATGGCAAATAACATCAGTTTTATATACTTCAATACAACAATTTCTCTAAAACAGGAATTCTTTACCTTAACACTATTACAATTTGGGCCAAGTAATTTTTTGTTTGAAGAGCCTTTCCTGTGCATCATAGAATGTATTCCAGCATTGCTGTTCTTTAGCACCTAGATTTAGGACCGCTCCTTCTCACCTCAGCTATGACTACAAAAATGTCTCCAGATAATTCCAAGTGTTTCCTGGGGAGCAAAATTTTCCCCAGTTGATAACCTCTGCCTTAAAACAACTGATTTGGAAGAAAGATTAAATCAAAGTGTAGTAGAAAGTTGAAATCATCTCTAGCTGAATGGCTTAAGTATTAGTACATGGTATCAAAGCAGATTCAACCACGGATTCAGGCAGTCATTCAATGAATTCATATGAAGAGCCTACTAAGTGCCAGGCACAGCACAAGACACAAGAACACACTATTAAACAGGGCAAATGCCACCAGCCTTATAAATGTTCCCTCAGTTTAATACCTTTTTTAAAAAATATGCTATCTTTCTTGTCAACTCCAGTGAAAATGGAAATAGGCATTAAGATACCAAGATCTCAATAACAGACTGAAAGTCCTAGAAAAACTTCCATTTGTAAAAAAAATACATAAATAAATAAAATAAATAAATAAATAATTTTTAAAACCTGCCTGAAATTGAAATACTTTTCTATTTCCTGTACAGGTGCCAGGTCTTGAGCAGACACTCAATTTATTACTCCGTCAACTGACTTATTAGGGTTAACACAAATCGAGCTGAAATATGCCTGACATACTACAGTCAAGCCTTCCCCCCACCACATCCCACACACATTAGTATGAAGCCTAACTTCCCTCAAGACACGAAGAAAGAGGGGAGAAGCTGTGGGAGTTATATTCCCTGCTTTCTATTAGCAAAATTAATTTGATCCTCTTTTATTACACATGTGAAAACACAGCCATGGAGTGCCCACAACTAAAAGCAATTCACCTAAGCAATGCAGCTGGGAAATGATTATCAAGCTCTGGAAAGCCCTGGATTGCAGAAAATAGCACCTACATTTTCAAAAATGTTCTCAGAAGACCTTGAATCATAAACCAAAGTTCCTTCCTCTTTCTCTTCTCAATCCCTCTTACCCCTTCCACCCTGCAATCTCAGCACACGACTCTGCACCCTGGAATTTAAACTGTCTAAACTCCATCCTGTAGGAAGAGGCATATAAAATATGTACGTATATAGTAAGCTGACTTTATCACATGAAGATGGAATATTGGGTAGCACAGGGGCTTGGAATTCCCAAATACTAGATCCCTTTTATGCCTTAAGTTTGAATGTAAGACCAGGAAAGTGATCGAAATGTAAAGAGACATAAGAATCCTCTAATTAGCAACCTGCATATAGAGAGGCTTTCCTTCCATTGTCCTATTTTCTTCATGAATTCCCCAAACAGCCGTTTTCTCTTGGGTCTGAAGTATATGTTTCAGTAAATGAAAAGTAGCTTATTTCTCTAACTAGTGAACTGATTTTCTGTGCGTTTTACCCAACATTTTTCTCTCATCACTAGAAATTTGTCAATGGTCAGTTACTATAAAAAAAGCTGCTAAGTTACTAAATTGCTATTTAGTATTAATTCTCATTTTTTACAAAATAAAATTCAGTTTTAATGTTAAGATTGAAAAATAATCAATAAATCAGAAATAAATGTTATTTGGGGATTGAGAATTAGAACTAATTAGTTTTCAAAGTCATCTCCATCTGAGTCTACCCATCACAGGAATAGAAGTGTGAGAGTTGGCATGACATTCACTCTTTCAGCATCTAAGGATAATTTAAGGTATGAGATAGTTAGGCTGAATGAGCCCTAAAATGACTCTCACGTTGTTGTCATTAAGAAAGCAAGTGACATTTGGTGTAATGCTCTCATTGAAAACTCCTAAAATAAGAGAGCAAGTTTCAGAATGAGTAGACTCATGTAATACACTCATACAAATCTGCCAATTTATATTATTCCATAACTGTCGTTATAGCTGAGTGTTCTGATTTGGCCAGATTATACAAAACTAAAAAAAAAATAGATATATTTATTTCTAATAATCTTGTTTTATGAGCCAGAAAATGAATCAATATTTAAACAAGATTATTACAAATATTCTTAAAACTCCAAGAAGTTACAAATAAATTAATGTATTGGATCATATATATATACGATCATATATACACACACACACACACACACATATGTAGAGAGAGTGAGAGAGAGAAATTTTTCTGGGAGATTTTGTTATTTATTTACTTCAAAATCTCTTCAACTGAATCCAGGAGTTTGCACTGCCCGTCTGTAAATCTACTGCCACTTTTGCTCCATCTAGTGGAATATTGACTTTTGCTTGGTAATAATAAGATAGATAATATTACCTTTACCATCTGCAAACAAATAAAATGTATACTACTAATTATTATTAAGTGGTATTACATTCATAAAACAATCACTTTAATTTCTTCCTAACAGCAACCATAAAACCATAAACCTTTATAAACACAATGTGATAGATTTGGAAGAAATGAATTTGCTACATTATTTACTTTGCAGGAAATGTATTACTCAATTGAATAAACACACAAGTCCAGACTAATAAGCAGTGAACCTTGCGTTCACTAGGGAAGGTTCGTCTAATAGCAGTTTCTGAAGTTATGCAATTAATAACAAAGACAAAGTCTATTTACTAGTTTTCTAATGCAAATGTTAAGAAGAAATGAGACATTCTCTCAAATGTAATTAACAAACCAACAAGTTTTTTAAATTTATTTTCCTTACATGGGGATTTTTAATAATCATTTCTAAGTTAATACATTTAGTATTAATAATAAAGTACTATTATTAACGTTACACAGATTCATTTATTTCTTATTTTGAACAATGAATTGCTGCTTATTAAAGTCATCACCCAAAATTATATACATTCATTTGTTAGGTCTGATTTGCCAAGGCAACATTTAGCCTCTCGTGCCAAGGCCACTAGTATAAAAACCCAGTATACAATTTTTCTTTATTCTCTGGCCCCACCCCAAAGAGTCAAAAATATTTTAAAGAAGTTTAATTTCCTCCTTTTAGTGTTTTTTTTTTTTTTTTTTTTTTTTTTGATGAATTGAAACTTTCTTGTCAGGAATGGAAAATTCCATGGCAGGCATGGCCAGTAAAAGTATGCATATATATGATTGAACATTGTGGAGCTAGCTCCATAGTAAAAATTGGCAGTGACCCATATGTATTAAAAGTGGAGTGTCCCCAACTTTATTTGAAAATTTACCTACTTAAATTATCCCTCTAACCTATTGCAATTTGATTTATAATCTGCTGTTTCAACAGAATAAATGAACCCATTAAAAACAAACATACTGTAGATATTTATATCAGGAATAAAACTTCTCTGGGGAGGATGCAATTTATGGAAGCAGAAACATTGGAAGGAAGTAACAAATTGAAGTCCCGGTTTTCTAATGAAGGATTGGAAATTGAGTTCTGCTTAAACAAGCAGGGAAAAAAATGTGATTATTTTTCACTCATTAACATTTAAGTCAGCAGCAGGATATTTCACAAGTTTTAGATACGTTTACTTAAACAATAGATTTGGTAAATATTTTGTTAAATCAAGTTTAATTTTTTTACAGTCACATATGCGACTAATTGTTAGAAAGGCAGATTATCTGCATGATACACTGTGTTTATCTAGAATACATAGACATATATTTTTATAACTAGGACTAGTATCTGACTAGGAAGGCTGCCTACTGGATTTCAGAAGAGCAAAACAGATGCAAGCCTGCCCAAAATCTGGTTCTTAGGACAGATGGACTTTTATTACAGATCATGGTCTGTCCAACAGGCTTGTAAACAAGATATAATCTTGTCCGTCGTTAATATTTTCCTTGACATAAAGGTTTGAAAGAGGCAGCATGTGTCTTTTCTATCAACATGGTAGGCACGCTATTAATCTTTAAGGTACCTGAAATTTTATGTAATCCTGAAATTAAGATCCTCAAAAAAAAAAAAAAAAAAAAAAACGTTGTTTTTCTTCAAAGTCTGCACACAACATTTCTATTACATGAATGGCGAAGTGGAAAAACGTGTTCGCTTTGATTTCCACTTCTTTTGTCAGAGGCCACATGCTTATTTGGAATTATTATCCAAAGCATAATTCTTCACAAACGAATTAGCAAAAGGCATACTACAATTTGTCTTGCAATCACCTATTTGAAGGACGTGGCAAGCCCCTGTTGCTAGTGTAGAAAATGAAATTAGTCCCTGGGAGAGGATCCGATCATTGCCGTGTTAATCTAACCCTCAGCTGTTAATGATTTGCACAGGGATTCCCCTTGATGCTGTGGCTTCAACTGAAATATTGTTTCAAGAATTGATGTCAAATTCTTCCTTTTTTTTTCTGAAAGGGGATTGAGAGGAATGGATCCACAGGCTCGCTTTTCCTTTTCTGTTTATATCTTGGTTTGGGATTTTTTTTAATAGCAAAAAATAAAATAAAAACATTTTTCACCATAGTTCTATATAACAAAACAAAAAAAATGCATTTTCAGATAATTTGCTTTACTGGGATCTTTCAGACAAGGCTGCAAAGGAGAAAAATTCCTTGAAAAACTTTTAAAAAATCCGCATTTCATAATTTAGAATTGTTCTTTACATCTACAAGGAAAAAAGAAGTAATTTGCTATTCTCATTTAAAACAACTTTAGAAAAATATTATCTAAATTAAAGTTCATAACCTTTTACCTTTCTCTCAAAGGGCACCAGAGTTAACAGTTTGTGTTAGTTTAAGGACTGTTATGAGTAGTGGGTGAAGGAAAAGAACCGCATGTTCTATCCCTGAAGGACTGGTTTGTTTTGGTTTCTTTTTTTCCTTCTCTCTCTCTCTCTCTCTCTCTCTCTCTCTCTCTCTCTCTCCCCCTCCCTCCCTCTTTCTCTCTGCTTTTTGGGGTGTATTTTTTGTAAAAATATCTCTTTTATTCTTATTTTCCTGTTATAACTCCGTACCTTTTTAAAATAACACTGCTAAGCAAAAATATTGTATTGAGGATACAGTTTGTATTTCTGGTACTTACAATGTTATGATAAGAGAACAATCTAATTTCATTTGGAACCAAATCAAACTTTAAAAGGTAAAAAAAAAAAAATTCTGAAGAGTTCATTCAGTTTGCTGTCAAATTCATTCTCAAAATGCTTAACAAATTCATTCCAATTCAGTAAAATATATGACCTATAATCATATATACAGGGCAATTTTCAGTTATCAAGTAACTTTTATAGTTTATCAATAATCTGATTTCCATAAACCTATACACTTAACTTTCTGAGAATGAGCTAAATTAACCAACTGGGTATTTTTAAATAACTAAATCTACATCTAAATCTATACACCCTTGGGCATGTTGAATGTACTTCTTGTTCATTTCTGCTTAAGGGGAACAAGTATTATAATAAAGGAAATTATCTATAATTGTAAATTCTTATTCATGATAATCTGGGAATTAGCTGCAAATTTCTGAAGACATTATCTTCTTCTGATTCCAACTGCAAAATGCAAAAATTACAAGTAGTTTTTCAGAGTAAATATTATTAATATTACTTCTACTATATACCTAATAATGCACTCTTCTCAAACACTTATTGAAAAAATTTTACTTTTAAGTTTACTTTCTATTTAAACTATTTTATGTAATATATGAAATTATTCCACCTTTCTTAGATGTTTAAAGTTTTAATGTTTTTTTTAAAAATCCACCTTAGCTTCCCACTGGGCGGTTAATAGAAACATTCCAAAGAAATGATCACCAGTCAGAAGTAAAGCTCTTAAAACAGGACAAGAAGCAATGGGTGGGAAGCTGGAATGAGAACGTTCATCAGCAGCTCAAAGCACAGACTTCTAAGGGAATCTTTCCTCACCCTCTGCCTCTTTGGTAAGCCTACACGTGTTGAAGATGACTTCCATTTATTGGTCTTTCCTCTTCACACGTTATAATGTACTCTTTCTAAAAAATAGTAGATCATTTATATCTTACTATTATTGGGTCCCAATATCATCTAATTTTATCATCAACATGATGTTACAGGTATATTACTGCTTTTTGGGAAACTACATGCAACAGACATCATTCTAGGCACAGGAGCTAAAACTATTAAGAACACACACCTCTTGCTCTCAAGTTGTGTGCAAGCTAGCAGGAAGGGCTGAGAGAAAAACAGGTGAGCATCATGTCATGTGATAATTCTAGATCTGGGATAAGCACACAACTCCATGGGACTGTAGTGTAGGAATGCAGGAATGCCTAACATAAGGTTGGAAAACAGATAAAGCTTGCTGAAGAGTGTGACGTCTATGCTTAGACCTAATAAATGAATCTGAATTGGCCTGGATGACTTTCCAGGCAGAGGGAAGTGCCTGTGGCATGTGGACAATGGCAAGTAGTAAAGCAGGACGGGATAAATATGACAAACAGACAGGAGAGTGGAGGATCCAAAAGCAAAGCCAGAGAAACAATGTTCTCAATAGTTCAAGACAGCGATTTTTACCTTACACTTGAGGCAATAGAGAGCCAGTGAAGGGTTTCCACTGGATTCATATTATGGAAATGTTAGGCTGCAAACGGGGTTGTACTAGAGCCAGACACCAATTAGCAAACTATTGTAGTTATTCAGAGATTTGTGTGACCTGCTCTAGGGAATGACTACACCTGAGAGAGCTATTCTTTCTGAAGCTGGAAGAGACAAAACACAATTTTAATAGAGAACCGGACCATAACTCAGAGTTGGAACCGCAACAAGGCAAATGAAGCACTCATTTCAAAGGGATATCAACAAAGTCAAGATAAATAATCTTTAGGGTGATTTTTTAAATGAGTGCAAAAAATCAATGAAGAACAAAATATCAAAATTTTAAATAATGACATGAACTGAATTCTTTGGGAAATTTTGTGTAAATAAACTAATTCTCCCATGCGTTGGGTTCTTTTGCCCCTCATACTTAGGCAATTTCGTTTTTATGCTCAGCGTTGTTGACCATCTAACTCACCTTGGAAGTCGAGACAAAACACCAGCTGAGATTGACGTTAAAGCATCATCCAGGCGACCTGGTGGCTTTCCTTTGCGAATCCAGCTGACAACAAGTTCAAGCAGCATCAAAGAAATGAAAAATGGAGTTGCCTGGAAAGGAAATTGTAGAAAAGAGATGCTATTATGTTCCATATGAAATTATTTTACATTTCCTGATTAGTCATTTCAGAATTGAAAGGCCCAGATTTGGGAAGCCCTGCAAGAGATGGTAGACACTCATTTTAGAGGATTACTTCCTACACAGTGGTAAAGAAGTCTAATCATTTTAGACATACACTAAACATGTGCTCAAATTCTATCATCCAATTTGAATATGAAATGTAATCATAGATATAACGATAATTATAATATTATAAGATTAAGAGGAACATCTTCCAAATTAGTTTAAAAAATACATTTAGAATAAGGTAGATAATTAGAGGTCTATTGTCTCTACATGTATAATTTAGACCCACTTCAAGAGGCTTTCCTTAAAGATGCACATAATTCTAATTTTTCATATTAGAATTACCAGAACTATTTCTAATGATGAAATTCAAAGAGTAGAGACAATTTTCTGCTTAGAATTTTAGAGAATATGGTAATTTTACATGTTTGCTTAAAACATGATTCAGATTTTATTCATTTGGTTTTGATTTTTGTTTCACATAATAAGAGATGTTTTGAAAGCTCCACTATTGGTGATGGAGCGTTGAATTTGGTTTGATGTTGCAGTATAAACAATAATAATTTATGAAGATATCAGTGCCACTTTAACTTAAAAACTCAGAAAGAAAGTGTAATATCTAATCTTGAAAAAGATATGGATTTTACTCATTTGGAAGCTAATCATGAATTTTGAAGCTTTCTAAACTGAACTCTCAATAACATATTCTATGATGTCATTTTTTTTCTATTTCTGCCCTGAACTAGTGAGTGTTGTAGGAATAACTTTGATAGGGTGGGGAACTTCAGTATTCAAGTTCTAATTCTGGATATTTCCACTTCCAATCATAGCCAGGAACCAGAAGTGAAATGTGCCTCTGAGCACTTCAGAGTTTCAAAGAAAACTTGGGTCAAATTCAAACTTAGGAAGTCAGAGTTGGACCTGGTCAAGCTGCATATCCTTCATTCTGCTGAACTACTCTACCAAATGAAAGAGGAAATAGTTTCCCTGGAAGGGGTGGACAAGTTAAAGATTTAAAAATGAAATTGTTACAAAGTGTACTGATGTGGTGTAGCTATTTGTCATTGAGCTTCCAATAGCTACATTTACAATGCCACGGAGTCCAGGAAAACTTTAAACTTTTGTTTTTATCATATTCTGGAGTGACATATAAAGGAGGGAATTTACAGGTGAAGATGGCTATGGATTGTAAGGAAATTCAAGTGGAAATTCTACTTTTGCTTCATGCTTTTAAGAAACTGAATTATTATCATTAGAATGTAATAATTTGAATAATGAAAGTGAACAAAACCCTAAGGAGGTTGACCTTACCATTTATTAAGAAAGCAGCAAGAATAAGAGTAGCCTCTTCCAATATAGTCTCACCTTTTTTACATAATCAGGCACCTCTTCTAATGTTTGGAATGAAGTTTCATTGGGTTTCATCGTGTAAAACAACATGCGAAATCCCTGGGAAACTGAAACATCCTGCTGAGCTTCTGGGTTCTTCATTTCTGCCCTTGTCTGATTCCCAGCTGGAGAATATTTAGGATTGAATGCTTGAAGCCTGAGGCTGAACAAAGAGGACGAGATGTGCAGCTCAGAACAAGCTCTTTGTCAGAGAACAGCTAAAACCAAAGCTCCATTGAGAGCACACTCAACAGCCGATTCTGTGAAGAGAGACAGGAAAATACAAGGATCAAGAACAAGTACAGAGTTCAGTGGGCACTGGGCCAGAAACAGGGCATGTGGGGGAGGGAAAAGAGGACTCATACCCAAATCAAAGTCATACAGTGCAGTTTGACTCTAGGTGGAGCGAGTTACTACTTAAAAAAAGAAGAGAAAAAAATCATAATAGTGTCTTGGAAAGAAAAAAGTGATAACGCAGGTATATGTTCACTCTGAAAAACTGGATAGAAATTCAAGCATCAAGTCACATAGAAAAACATTTTTTTCTCCTCATTTAGAAATTTACAATGTGTTCAAGCTTGTAGTTTCTTTATTCCTACAGGGACTGTGTATAGGCGAGCTACTTAATAATAGCTTGAAAGTCAGTAAGCACTGAATATCTGGCTCCTTATTGCCTATCTATATTTCTGTATCTGAATCATGTTATTATAACTTCTGAATGTTTGCAACCAATTTAGGGGCATTTGGCTTGTTACATAATCTACATTGTTTAATGGAAAATTGGCTAGTCACGTCTTCTCTATTCTTCTTAGTACTTATGGGAACTTTCTGATTAAAGAAGGTGGCAAGATGTTGCTGTGAGACCTATTTCTGTTTTACAGAAAGAGCTTAAGTGATTGTACCTTTTAAGTGGATTAGAAGGCACTTAATTTATTACATTACCAGTGAATGCGTGGAGCTTGCCAGAGTAGCCTCAGCCCTTTACCCAGAATAGCTGTAATCATCCTTTAGCTGCCATTTCATCATTTAAAGATGTTTACATAGATCTAATTAAAGTATCAATGCACGATTGTTTTAGAAAAATATAGAAACTACAGATAAGCAATAATAAATTGCTGCCCAAAACACTATTAACATTTTGGTACATGTATAGTCAGTTTTGTTATAATGTGATATATCCATTCCTAAAAATCACTAAACTGTACAAAATTGTGCAATAAAAACCACGGGACTTATGAGAAAAAATGTGATTAGGGTAAAATACTCAAAAACTTCATAACGACCGACAAAGAACAACGACAAAAAAAAGATGAGAGCCTAATAAAAATGGTAGCACACTTTCGCACATGTTACATGGTTAAGACATACATAAATACTAAAATAAATATGATGCTTTACCTTGAAAAAGACCTGAAACTTGTTTTGGAAATTAGGCATTGGAAGATTTGCAAACTGTAAGTTACTTTGTTGAAATGTGGGTTATCTGAAATCAGACAGAAAGTTGTAATATGACATATGGGTGTCACGGCTCACAACACATAGGTGAAGTGAGGGTGCTACTATAAGCGGTGGGTGTATTTTGTGCATCCTAAGCCTTTCAGTTTTTCAGTTCAGTTTTTTAAAGTTCAACTACTCTTTTTCACTGAAAAAAAATCACACATGTGCATAGGCAGTATGCTTAAATTATTTTCTAGTATATTAATCACATTGGAACAAATTTAATCTCAAAGCACATGTTATAGCAGAATTGACTGTCCTTTCAGACCATTCCCATTACAAATAAGTACATATGGACATTCATTTTTAATAAAGGTGTCTGGATGTGATGGCTCACACCTGTAATCCCAGCCAGTACTTTGGGAGGCCGAGATGGGCGGATCACCTGAGGTCAGGAACTTCAGACCAGCCTGGCCAACATGGCAAAACCACACCTCTATTAAAAATACAAAAATTAGCTGGATGTGGTGGTGGGCACCTGTAGTCCCAGCTATTCAGGAGGCTGAGGCAGGAGAATTGCTTGAACCCGAGAGGTGGAGGTTGCAGAGAGTGGAGATTGCGCCATTACACTCCAGGCTGGGAGACAGAGCAAGACTCTGTCTCAAAAACAACAAAAAAATTTTAATAAAAATGATCATAGTAGGCATACTGTTTTATTACCTGCTTTCAAAACAATTATGGAAATTAACAATGTGATACATTACAAGAGAAAAAATACAAACAATATAGCTGTATATAAAGTCAAAAGTGACAGCATCCTTTCTTCTCAATATATGCACACCTTCCACTCCACTTCAGAGGGATAACATATCCTCTTGGTGGGTTTTTTGTTTTTTTCTTTGCCATATCTGTTTTTTCCTAAAAGGAGTAGTTATTATCATTATTACTATACAAATACATTTCTATATACACATAATGGTTCGATTTTGCAATGGACCATATCAAACATAAGATACAGCAACTTCCTTCTTGGAGTCAATAACTTACCAGGAACATTTCTTTTTTAGTATATGGTTATACAGATATAGCCTTTTTTTCTTTGTTTTTACTGGCTGCAAAAGTGTGTGTGTGCATTCCAATGAACAAAACAAAATTATTTCTAACTTTTTAAAGCAGAAGCAATTTTATACAAAAAAAAAGTTGTTACACAGATGATGGGAGAAGTAAAAAACCAAGCAGGAACAAACAGGTAATCTAGAGATTAGTACCAATAGGAAGCCACTAGCATTGTTAAATTGTAGGGACAAATGGAGAAGTTTGTATTAGTAGATCCCAGGGGCTATGGTCATCCAGGAAAAGTTGGAACCACAATTGGCTTGTCTAGCAAGAGCATTTCCCATGGAGCAAAGCCAATCAATGCCAGAAATAATACCCATGGCAGGGAGGGAAGGAAGAGAAGTACTATGGCTTCTCCCTTCTTCCTGCCCACCGGTCTCCCAACAGTACTTCCCATAAGGCTATGACATGGTTTGGATTTGTGTCCCGGCCCAAATCTCATGTCAAATTGAAATCCCCAATGTTGGAGGAGGGGCCTCGTGGGAGGTGATTGGATCATGGGGGTAGATTGCCCTCTTGCTGTTCTCCTGATAGTGAGTGAGTTCTCAAGAGATCGGTTGTTTAAAAGTGTGTAGCACCTCCCTCTTCTCTCTCGTCCTCCTGCTCTGGTCATGTAAGGCACACCTGCTTCCCCTTCTGCAGTGATTGAAAGTTACTTGAGGCCTCCCTAGCAATTATTCCTGTACAGCCTGCAGAACTGTGAGCCAATTGAAACTCTTTTCTTTACAAATTACTCAGTCTCAGATAGTTCTTTACAGCAGTGTGAGAATAGACTAATACAAGCTAAACAGCGTGTGAGAATAGACTAATACAAGTTAAATGAGTCAAAAGCCAGTTGACAGAAGAAGCTAGAAAAAGAAGCCTGCTGAAGGTAACCTCTTACCACACACAGTGCTGAAGGAGAAAGGGAGGGAAGAATCAATCTACGGAAAAAGTCAACCAAGAACCAGCACACCATCATAACTTATTTAATTACTCCTCTATTGTTGTGTGTGTAAATGCAGTCTTCCATTTTTAACTAATAAATTTAATGCAACAATAAACATCATGGTATAAATATTTACACATTTTGCACATTTTTGTGTTACCTAGACTCCTAGCAGTGGAATTATGCTATGAAGAGTATGTAAAATTTACCCTTTGATAATTGCTGCCAAATTCCCCTTTCAGATTGCCTTCCCCTCCACACTCTTGCTAACACTGGCTACTATTAATCTTTCATAATTTTTAGCCAATTAGTTAATGAAAAAATGGTATCTTGTTTTAATTTGCACGTCACTAATGACACTCAACATCTTTCAGTACATTTATTAACCTTTTGTGCTTCTTAATCTGAAATTTATTTTTTAATATGAGCTGCACATTATTTTATTTCATTGTCATTATTGGTTTATAGGCCATTTGTATTATAAATACATAATTCTATATACAGTATATATATATATTCTGATATATGTGACAAGTATTTTCTCATTTCATATTCACTAGTTATCTATCTATATGTTGTCATACTGCAATTGTAACTTTGTGTGTGCTGTTATCCTTTGTTACTTCTCCTTTTGGATCTTGCTTATGAACATTTCCCTTTCCAGAATTCTGTAAGAATAATCTTCTGATTTTTTTTTTTGGAATATTTAAAAGATTTCTGTTGTTTCAATTATCTGGAATTTAGTTTTCCATATGGTATGTAGTAATTATTTGACTTTTTACCTTGCCTTTACAGATCACAGTTCTTCCCATACCATTAGTCAGTCAATACATTTCTCACTATTCTATGTACCTGTACTATTTCCAGGCTCTTCATTCAGCTCTATGGATGTTTTTATCTACTCTTATGCTAGCACCTTGTTGTCTTCATTATTGTACTGTCATAATAAATTCTGGTAACTTGTAGAACAATTTATCATGCTTGAATTTTATTTCTCAAAAATATGAAGCTGTTTCTACACATTTGCTTGTGTAAATGCTTAGACTACAAAGAATCCTGTTGGCATTTTAATTGGAACTACATTAAATTTATGGATTAATATGGAAAGAATTGACATTGGAGACACTCAGTAAATTTGTTTTGAATGAATTAATGTATACACTAAAATCATTTAAACTTAATTCTATGACTAAATCATGTCAATGCTCACTTCCAATACTTCTATTCCTTATATCTTCCATTCTTTTTTTTTTTCCTTTGTACTGTTATAGATTGCAAAAAGTTTTCAGGAGAGTACATGTATAATTGCATACCTTACTATAATTTTTTTCTTGCCTGTATATGTGAAGGATAAGTTGGCTAAATATACACTTTTTGGTTCAAATAGTAATTCTTTCAAAATTCAACAGAGACAGAGCACTTTGGCTGAAGACCTGTTAGGTGAAGCCAAGGTGGACAGAACAGAGGACTTTGAACCTTCGCATGAACCAAAAAGAGGACGCTTGTATTAGTCCTTTTGAACGCTGCCAATAAAAGAGATACCTGAGACTGGGTAATTCGTGAGGAAAAAGAGGTTTAATGGACTTACAATTCCACGTGGCTGGGGAGGCCTCACAATCATGGAAGAAGGTGAAAGTCATGTCTTACATGGGCAGCAGGCAAGAAAGAGAATGAGAACCAAGCGAAAGGGGTCTCCCCTTATAAAACCATCCGATCTTATGAGACTTATTCACTACCATGAGAACAATAGGGGGAAAGCAGCCCCATGATTCAATTGATTCAATTATCTCCCACCAGGTCCCTTCCACAATTTGAATATGAATTGTAGTCATAGATATATCCATGATAATTATAATATTATAAGATTAAGAGGAACATCTTCCAAATTAGTTTAAAAAATACATTTAGAATAAGGTAGATAATTAGAAGTCTCTTGGGACTTCTAAGTTGTGGGAGCTACAATTCAAGATGATATTTGGGTGGGGACACAGCCAAACCATATCAACACCCCGGACAGTTTCAGATGTCTTCTTGTCTGAGTAACTCTGACAAGATCTGACAAGATCTGACAAGATCTCTGCTCAAAGTTACCTAGTCAATGGAATTCTGCTGGGGATTCCCTTTTTTTTTTTTTTTTTTGGTCTAATTCAAGGGAAAATGCTGGAGAAGAGCCTAATATGAGTGTCAGATATCCGATGAGAATGTAAGACATGAGGAACTATTTACTCTCAATATTTGTATTTGCAAATCGATCAACACAAAAAGACATCAAAAGATTTTTATTGAAACGACATGAAAGAAACAACTGATTAGGAATCTTTGGTGATACTAATAAAGGTCCAATTTTGAGAGAGAAAACACAGTAATTTGAATAGTAGAAGTTTAATATGAAGGTTTGCCAGCTATAACAGGTAGCTGGCATAATAAGAGAGTGGCTAATAAAAGTTAAGAAAACTCAAAAGAACATAGGAATAGAAGACAGAAGGGGCAGCCACTACCCCAGGGCTGGACTGGGGAACTTGCTTTAAATCAGCCCTTTAGGATGAAAAAGGACAGAAGACACTGCTTACCAGGAATTTCTCACTAGAGGCACTTTCCTACAAAACCACTTGAAGAGGTGCCAGGTAAGCTACTGGCTGCTATGCATTTCAGGAACTGGGCACTGAAGAATCTGCCTGTGTTACAAGACCCTGCCAAGTGAGCATGTAGGAACAAGGGAGGAAAACCTCTTCCTTTAACAATGACTGTCTGCAGACCACTCCTGACAAAGCTTAACATCATGTCAGCTAGCAAAGAAAAATATTTAAAAGACCTATTTCCATTTCACAAATCAGGTAATAAAGTTTGAATTTGGAGATGAGAGGCAATAAACCTATAATTAGCACAACACATAACACTCTTTAATAATTATAAAAAGTATTCATCATAGTCTCTTATTTATATGATACTTAGCTTCAATGTTTATAAAATTGTAAAAAATGTAAAGGCTTTTCTGGGAGGTGTTTATGTAAGAAAAGCAGAGTGGTAGAACCTCTATAATTATAGATCTGCCTTTTCTTTTGGCATCTAATATTTCAAAATAATATTAAGTCTGAGTTCAACTTGCCTTAAAAAAAGTCATTCATTTCTACCTCCTGGGTGCTTGTAGAATATTTTTGTGCCTTTGAAATTAAATCATTTTAGTTTTTTATATTTTGGGTAGAATATTTTAAAGAGGTGAGCATCCTTAAACCTCAGATTTGAATCTTCCTTTGCTTTAGGGAAATTTCTGCCATTGTGTTTGTGCCTATTATTTATGTTCCATTGATTTTTTACACTTCGTCACAAATGAGATTTATCTGTTTACCAGATACCATTTGTCTACCATATTCATTATATTGTCTGTGTCCATTTTCATCTCCTTTTTGTTTTCTGACATTGTCTTCTTAAGTCTATACTTTGGGTATAGTTTTTTTGTTTTTTGGTTTTTGGTTTTTTTTTTTTTTTTTTTTTTTTTTGCTATTTTCATCTTCCTTCTGGGTCTACTTCAAATTTCACAATGGCATTATTTGTTTTCTTAAATGTTTTCCTAAACTTTATCAGTCTTCCTTTTGTATCTATTTCTTATCATATAGCCTCATTTTTTCTTCAGTTTTTTTTTTTTTCTATTTCACTTGAGTGTATACAACAGTTCTGCCTAAAATTATTCTTAGTTTCCTGGAGACAATACTCAAAAGCATGTTCTTTATCAACTTTTAATAAGCTCTTTCCCCTCCTTCACTCCCAATTTGTCTTATTGTGGATGGGTACGGGTTCTTTACGCTTCTTTTCCCCCCAGCCAAAAAACAAAAAAAGATGTGGATGAATAGTTCTTGTGTCCACTCCAGGTGTATGTGGCACTTTGGAGTTTGGGTCTATCTTATTGGTTCAGCATGAGATGGTGGAGGATAGAGCTATCATTCAGCAGCCCCAGCTATCCCAGCAGGCTTTTACAGTGTATTAGAGCTGCCATGGCACATATCAGCTTTCCTTGTTTTGATTTTGTTCTCCTTGGCCTTTACTCTTTCTATAAACATACAAAAATACCCTTTAAGATCTTCCTATAATTTGTATTTTTTGAGGCTGGGGAAAGTCCAAGGCCTAATGTTTGGGGTATCCCAGTCAGAAAACATGGCTTTTGCTTTTGGACAAATTGACAATTGTGACAAATGAGAATTTGTTTAGAAGAAAGATTCTCAATCCATGACATTTCTAGCTTGTAACAATTCCTATAACTCCCCCCACTTTGGATGATAACTTTGACCTCAGCTGTCATTGGCCCTCAAAGCCAAAATGACTCCAATTAGAATGGATCACTATCACTCATAGTTCTCCCCACCACTGCTGACCGCATGTAGATTACAGGGTTCATCCATTACAGCAGATGAAGCAAACTCTTTTTTTTTTCTTTTTTTTCTTTTTTCTAAAGAAACTGGGTTGAAGAAGTAGTTCATTGAATGGTTGTCTTACAACCAAGGATTAAGAGTAACATATAGAGATGCATTTCAATGGGAATTCAAGAAAAGAAATCCTAACGTTCTGCTTGATGTTGCCATATTTCCAAACTTTAACTCTCCAAATGAGGGGACATATGGTTTGCTAGATTGTACTCTAGAACTGGTGAAGTCCTTTCCTTCTCCACACATCTTTCTCTTTAGTCATTAGAATCAGTTACTGGGAATTAGACTGGAAACCTATACTGACATGATCATCTTAAAAAGTTTGCTTATATCTCTAAAATTCTAAAATAATATATATTTACTGTAGAAATATAGAAAATGCAGAAGATATTTAAGAAAAAAGGCACTCATAACCACACCAATCAGATTGTAGTCTCATCAATATTTTAATGAACATCTTGTATTTAGGGTCTTTTTCAGGCACATTATTTTACATAGATGAGTTCATACTCTATGTGTCATTTGAGGTCAGGCTTTGTAAAATTTGGAAGCCACATGATGAAAAGACAAAGCCCCAAATTAGGTGTCTGAGTCTCTGAGTTACTATATAGAGAAGAGCAGCTCATCAATCAGGTCATTATATGAGCAAATACCAAATTTGTAACGTATTTTGTGTTTTATTTGTTATTATTTGAACTTTGTTCACCTAACGGCTAACAGTCTCCTAGCTAGTATATGCAGAAAAGCATTGGAGGGTTTTGAACAGAAGAGTCACATGGTCCAATGTATTGTATGAAATGATCATTTTGGTTTTTTTGTGAAGAATGGACTTTAGAGAGGTAGGCTGGAAGCAGAGGACTCTTCATAAATAGTTGATATGGTTCAGGTAAATCTTGCTTACTTTCACTAGGATAGTTGCAGCAGAAGGAGTCGAAGTGAAAGGGTGATTGTGAAAACATATTATAGGTAGAGCTGATAAGGTTTGCTAAGAGATCAGATGTGGGGAATGAGATTAAAAGAGAGAAGACATGAATAATTCAAGACTTTGATTCAACCTGCTGAAAGAATAAAGTTGTTATTTACTGCGATGGACAAACTGCAAGATTTGGCTTAAAGCATGACATGAGATGCCTGTAGACATCAAAGTCGAGATGTTTGCACAGGTTGATATATAAATCTGGAGTTCAAAGCCCAAAATAGAATTCTCAATGAAAAGAAAAAGTAATGACAAAACTAATTACAAGCCAAACCTAAGAATGATTTTCATGAATTCACTTCAATCATATTCAAATGAATATGTAATACTCATTTTTAGTTTGAAAACCAGATCTATTATATTTATTTTATTTTCATGACCATTTTTGGAGTTCAAATGCAAATATAATATATGATAATTTACATATTAGTATAAATAATCTCATAATATAAGTAATTTTTAGAGAATACTGTTCATATTGTAATATATAGTACGGTAAACATATTTTAATATTAAGACGTATCCAAACTGTTTTTCAAAGTGTGTGTTTAGTATTTCCATTATTACGAGAGTTCCAGTTGCTCTGCATGACTTGCAGAAATTGATACGTGCAGGTTTATTTTTATTTTTTATTTTCCCTTTCTGATTTAATTGGCTACATTATTTGTACAGAATATTATTTCCATAATACAAAGTTAATTATTTTCCCTTTTACTACAGTCCCATATATTTTGAGGACATTTTTTTTTTAAAGAATCTAGTTACGTGTTGCCAAAATTTTAATATTGTCTCTAAGAGTCTTTGAATCTTTTGTATTAATACTTTTCATTAGAAAATAGCAGCATATGAAACTTAAATCACTCTCTATTTTCTCAGATCAGATTTTATTACTTTTGTCCAAAGTCCTTTCCACGACTTAGAAGGCAAAGATCAGGTAGAACATGATCTTTAAAGAAATTGATGGCATACACTTGAGGTCAGAGCATAAAAAACAAATAGTATTTCAGAAGTTATTTCTTTAAAATCCCATCAAGCTAATACATCTCATTGTTATTTTAACAGTAGTGAGTGCCAAAAGAATGACTCAAAGTGCCGCATACATATCAGTGTCAGAATCTATGTAATTCTCTTTATGGAATTGATTGTGTGTCAGTCAGTGTTGGAATTAATCCAAATTCACAGTGCAGAATAAAAGAATATGGAAGATCTCCTGAGTATTTCGTTCAGAGATAAATATGCAGATATTTCAAAGGTTCTAAGAAGTCCAGCAGCATATAAATTTATTTTAATTTGCTCAACCTGCAGTTTCTTAGTTGTAATTTACTACAGCGTTCCTGTTAACCTATCACCAGCGAACGACTCTAAAAGTGCGAATTACCTGATTCATGATTTGGGGTTGCTACTCTAACTTAGAATGTCTATAGGACTTGTTTCTCTTTTGAGGAGATAATAGATAACACTGACATTGTTAATCGTAACTAATGTCCATGACTTGGAAGAAAAATTATTATAAAAGATGTGTCTATGTTTGAAAACAAATAAGAAAAGATTGGTTCCATCATGTTTTACACTACACACAGAGTGTGTTTCTAATAATGGCAGCAGATCAGGCACAGTGCTTTATCTAAGGACTCATCACAGAGACTGCTGCCTGCTGGTGACAGGCCCTGTGAACCTTCTTTTATGAGACAGAGTTGAAGCAATTCATCATAGACATAAATCCAGTTCTTACCATTCTTTAGGACATGTGGTTAAGAATGTTTCTCTAGTTTTAGTACCAAGAATAATGTGTTTCTCCTGAACAACATTTATGTTATTTAATTTTGTGGATGCTATGAATCACTTACCTAATCATGTTTCCCACTTCAGATGGTTAAATAGGTAGCTTAGTGTCAAATGTGTGACATAAATCTTAAGTGTATAGAATTCGAAGGGCGGCATACTGTCTTAGTCTGTTCTGACAGCTATAACAGAACACCATAGACTGGGTGGCTTATAAACAGCAGAAATTTATTTCTCACAGTTTTGGAAGCTTGAAGTCCAAGAGCAAGATGCCTGCAAATTTGTTGTCTTGTAAGATCCAGCTTCTGGGTTCATAGATAATCATCTTATCACTGTGCCCTCACATGGCAGAAGAGGCAAAAGAGATCTCTGGGGCCTTTTTTATAAGGCCACTAATCCCGATCATGTGGGCTCCACTCTCATGACACAATAATCTTCCAAAGGCCCCACCTCCTAATATAATCAGTTTGTGTGTTAGGATTTCAACATACTGATTTTGAGGGGAAGGGACACAAACATTCAGGTCATTGCACAGGCTGAACTCATTCCAGGATTCACAGTGATTCCTGCTCATATATGTATACACACACATATATACATATATACATATATATACACATATTTTTTTGCCTAAATCTTATCACCTATTTCAGTTTGTTTTATTGAGCTTTATTAAGTGTGTTGATACACAATGTTTTCATCTGTTCTTGTACTGAAGTAGAAAATTTAGTAAGCTAATAGATCATGTGATGAACAAAAATAGCAGTTCTCTAGTTAGATAGTGCCTCATTTTATAGGCATTTCTCAGAAGACACCTATACATCTTTATTATCCTTACAACAGCACAGATTGTAATTAAGAAGAGCCATTATTTGGTGGGTCCAGACTGCTGGCTATGACAATGGAAAACAACTAAAGATTTTTAGGACACCAATTCATGATCCAAGTAAATTGATATATTTTTCATTTATTTTAACTTTTATTTTAAGCATTATCTCCCAAAATAAGCTCATATTGTTATATTGATTTTTATTTTAGACTTTTTCTTGGAGGAAGATGATTAGCACTTAATATTCTGCATAAGGAACTCTGCTGCTATAGACTTCCAATATGTAACTTCTTTGCCCCATCATGAACCACTGTGCTATTGTTGCCATCACCTAGTCAAGAATTCTTGTGTCTAAGCTGAAATCAGAAGTGTCTGAAAGAAATCTTCTGTTCATCTTCATTGCCAGCGCTAGAACATTATTGCCTGTCACCGTCACCTGCTCTGTTCAAAGGAATGAATCGGACGCCTCACGATCAGATTGTTGCATTTTTTTTTTTTAACCAGTGGGTTGGGGGTGGGGACGGGGAACAACAACAACTTCCTAAGTCATGGCAGTTCTTCAAAATAGTAGAGAGGATACCTTACACAAACAAATCCAAAGCCACGTAGCTTCCACATCTTCCCTACCCCCTCAGAACTATATGAAAATTTAAAAATTCTACTCGTCGAAAGTTACTGTTCTGAGAATAAAAAGGTAAACTGTAAACTTTGAAAAATGTTTACATATCCTATATTTAATAAAATACTTGGATCTAGAATAAATAATGCTGAAAATGTAAACTCAAAAACAATTTATCTTTTTAAAAAAGGGCAAAAGATTTGAAGAGATGCTTTACTAAAGAAATTCATACGTCAAACAAATACTAAAGAAATTCTCAATGTCTCTAGTTATTAGGGAAATGCAAATCAAAAACACTACACACCTATTAAAATAGGTAAAATTAAAAAGACATGCTAGTAAGTGTTTGTGAGGATGTGGAGGAACTGAAGCCATCATAAGCTGTTGGCGGGAATGAAAAAAATGGTACAAATCATTATGGAAAGTTGTTTGGTAGCTTCTTAAAAAATTAAACATACATTTACCAAATAATCAAGTCATTCCACTCTTAGATATTTACTCAAGAGAAGTGAAATCATATACCCATGCAAATACCAGCACAAACATGTTCATAGCACATTCATTTGTACTTATTACAGACACATCACACTAATCCATAGGCTTCTTATACAACCTGCTAAAAGTTCCCATTGCGGTGTTGAGTTTCTGGGAACTATTTAATTGTTCTGTCAGATTTCCCTGCCTGTATCTGGGAGTTTTCTTTGATGCTTCTACTGTCTTACTTCCCATGTGTAGTTTAACGTCAACACCTGTAAGTTTTTCTGGTAAGTCAGTATACTATTACAACCTACTAGTGCGTTATAAAATCAATTTAATGGGTCATGGGTAGAATTTTTAAAAATTAGAACAGAAAGAAGATAATAAAATTATTCCAAAATTTTATTATGTTTTACCAGTGATAAAATTAATTTTATTTACAAAATTTTGTTTCACAGTCACTTACACAGAGTTGAAACTTTTAAAAAATGTAAATTCCAGTTACAAAATTATTGCAAACCACTGCTTCAAATCTGACCCTTTCTCTTCATTTCTACCACTATCATACATCACACCTCTGAGCCACTCTCTACCTTCTCTTCTGCCTCTCTGCTTTCTCTCCAACACACTTTGAATCCACTGCCAGACAGCCACTAGAAAAATCTTTTTAGCATCTGAATCATATCAACCCTTTCTCTACCTTACGATTCTCCACTGGCATCCATGGCCTTTGGAGTAAAGTGATGCACACCCCCATGCCCACTGAACCTAGATTTGAGGCTATAACATGAGCTGGCTCCTGTTTCTCTTACCCCAGCCATAACCTCACTATATGCCTCCCACCCTTTCACTTCACTCTTTGTGATCCTACTGTCAATATCCCCATGTACCTCAGCACCTTCAAGCTCATGTTTACCTCTGACTAGAATACTTTTCTTGACCTCTTAGCATCCCTGGATCCTTCTCATTTTTTCTGAATCAGTGTAAGCATGCCCCTCTTAGAGTTGTCTTCTTTGAATACCAACTGACTTTTGGATATCTCCAGTTGGATACTATACACGTATTTAGAATTTAACATGTCGTTATTGAGCTCATCTTTGTTCATCCTTGCCTCTCTTTTCACACCACCATCAACAAAACTGTATATCTTTCCTATATCTCTACTTCTGTGAACATCGCCACTTTTCTAGAGCCTGGACACAACCGTATTCCTCTCATTCTCTCCACATTCACATCTATTCTATCTCCAAGTCTTTGAAGATTCTACTTCTGATACTGCCAGGTAGATGTCTCCTTTGTAATCAAATTGCTTAAGGCTGGGTGCAGTGGCTCACACCTGTAGTCCCAGCACTTTGGGAGGCTGAAGCAGGCAGATCCCTTGAGTATAGGAGTTTGAGACCAGCCTGGGCAACATGGTGAAACCCTATCTTCAAAAAAATACAAAAATTATCCAGGTGTGGTGGCACATGCTTGTAGTCCCAGCTACTCGGGAGGCTGAGGTGGGAGAATCACCTGAGCCTGAGGAGGTCAAGGATGCAGTGGACTGTGATTGGTGATCATGCCACTACACTGTAGCCTGAGTAAAGAGTGAGATCCTGTCTCAAAATAAATAAATAAATAAATAATTACAGCAAAAATAAAGAGCTTAGTATATAAGTTTATATTCACGAAACAAATGAGAATATTTGAAACATAAATTCCTAGGATTTTTCAACTTTGTAGATTTTATTGTCATGCTATGATATGATTTACAACATCCATGCTTATCTCTACAGCAGCATAATGTCCAGTTACTCTGTGCATTCACAGCTTGGAGGATGGAGCATGAACCTAGATTATGCCTACATTAGGACAGAGACCTCTAAGCCCAACAGTAAAGAAAGTATATCTGGAAAGTTCCAGCTCCCTAGAAGTTTCAACCACCAACTGGGCCTTGCACAGCTACACAGCAGTGCTGAACTTTATTTTTAATCTATCAATAAATTCCTGATTTGTACTAGTATTTTATTTTGTTCCTTTCTTTATGTTACCCTATATTCTGTTAACATAACAAATGTTTGCCAGCTTTGTTTAAATTTCCAGCAAATTTAAAGCAATTTTTTGTCAATCTCTCTAGATAAGTTGAATTAGTCTTAGCAAAAAATCTGGTGTTCTAAATTTGTTATAACTGGTTCAGTATTTCACTTGAACTTTTTGCATATTAAAATAAAGCCTGGTTTATTTGATAGTGTGTAGTCTCAGCTGAATTGAGTAAAATGCATCAGAATTTTTTTAAAAATCGCTTCCTTGAGGGTGTTTATTTTTCATTAAGGAATGAAGGCATCATTTCCAAACTTCTTATGTTGGAAACTTTGATAACAAGACAAAACTATACGTATATTGCTAAATGAATGGTAATTACAGGAGGTAAAAAATAATTCAGGGGAGAGAAAGAAGTTTGTGTTGTGGTCAGGAAAGACTCAGGAAAGAAAGGAGAAAGGAGTTTAAAGTATAAATCAGGATAGTTCTAAAATATTATATTACTTGAGAGTATCAGATTCATCATTTACACCATTAAAACATTTACACAATAAGAGAAGGACTTACTATATTGCCAATTAAGGCTGGGCTGTAAGGTAATGAGGCATTGAAGTGTCACATATAAAATAAAAGGACAGGGTGGGTGCAGTGACTCATGCTTGTAGTCCCAGCACTTTGGGAGGCCAAGGTGGGCGGATCACTTGAGGTCAGGAGTTCGAGACCAGCCTGATCAACATGATGAAACCCCCGTCTCTACTAAAATTACCAAAAAAAAAAAAAAAAATTGCCTGGCGTGGTGGCAGACACCTGTAATCCCAACGACTTGGGAGGCTGAGGAAGGAGAATCACTGGAACCCAGGAGGCGGAGGTTGCAGTGAGCTGAGATCACGTAACTGCACTCCAGCCTGGGCAACAAGAGCGAGTCTCCATTTCAAAAAAATAAAAATAAATAATAAATGAAATAAATATATAAATAAATAAAATGACAATATATTAAACCATTAACACTAGCTATCTCTGGATTAAAATGGGCATGTAACAATTGTTGGGGACTTTCAAACTTTTTCTGTAAAAGGCCAAGTAGTAAATATTTTACACTTTACAAACCACCCAGTTAGTCACTATCACAACTACACAACTCCATTGCAGTGAGAAAGCCACCATAAACAATATATAAACAGGTGAGTGGGACTGAGTTCCAGTAAAAGGTTATTTGCTCAACAGGCAGCAGCAGCATTTGACCTGAAGGTCCTATTTTGCTAACCTCTGCTTTACACACAGATGAATTATCAGACAATTTTGATAATGATTATATATTAATTTCAATTAAAAAAAGAATTGAATATTACAAGTTTTTAAACCACATTATGGAAAAAGTAGCAAAGGAGGAGACATTCAGGTTTCATTTTCAGATATTGCTCACACAGCAAGTTAAGACAAAGAGATCAGAATTAATAAATATATGTCCATTAGTTCAATGTTTCTCTGTTGCCACAACTACAGGATCATTATATGAAATACGAGATGAGTTTGGAGGTTCAAGGGCAACTGTTTGTCCAGGCTTCCCACTGAGGCGACTGAGGAAGTTCTTGGTACTGTTCCCTCCTTGCTGCTCAGGCTGCTGGAAGAAATGGCTTGGTATGAGCTGATATCCATCCACTGAGGCGGAGGCCACACTAATCATGGCATTCCTTCACAACTGGAAATGGCAAAAAGAATGTGGTAGTATGGAGGAGATTAATGCTCCAGGTCCCTCTATTTTCCCTGTTCCTCTCCCTTTACCAGGGCAGTTACAACCCTAGCTTATTAGTGTTAAAAGAAAAACTTTAGAAAAATTAAATTTAACAGCGTTTACTTGAGCAAAGAATAATTTGCAAATCAGGAAGTTCCCTGAACCAGAATAGGTTCTAAGCAACTCAGGCGGTGCTGCGTGGTTAAAGAGGATTTTTGGACCGAAAAAGGAAAATGATATGTAGAAAACGGAAGGGAGGTACAGAAACAACCGTACGGGGCGACCACCTTATTGGAGCACGGTTTGAACAGTTGGCTGCCTGTGAGTGGTTGAGGTATGGCTGCTAAGATTGGCTGAGACTGGACTATTTGTTACAAGTGCAGGTTACCGTCTACTTACAAATCCAGTTACGTTTCAGTTTAGTACATAAGGAGAACCCTTTAGGCCAAAATTAAAATATGTAAGGAAGCAGCTTTAGGCCAAATGTAATTTAACAGTAGGGCAACATAGTAGGGAGTGATAAGCGGGGAGGATGAAGTTATTTTAATTTCATAGATTTCTTAGAATCCATTTTCCTGAAATAAGGGTGAAGTGGGACCCAAGTCTGGGATGAGTGGGCATGAGTGAGTTTATATCTACTTCATTGTCCTCCTCCGCTTAACAGTCAGGCTGCCCACCTGTATTAAAATTCGAAGTGAGAATTTGAATATGTCATAATATTTATTACCGCTGTATACATCTACCATCTGGTATTCCTATGCTAACTGATATCAAAGGAAAACACAGAAACTTCTTGCAGTAAACACTCTCATCTTCATCTTAAAGAAAGCAATGCTGAGGCCAATGCTGAGTTCATTGCCAACTGATATTTGATAATTTCATTTATTCATTCAGAAACATTTTTCAGTTATGCATTTAATAGATTAGATTTTCATAATTTGTATTTAAGTTCTTATTTTTATTAATTTTTAAAGTATTGAATGATACTTTATTTTTATTGTTTTCTTTCTTCAATTGCCATCCATTTACAGAAAGTAATAAAGTTTACTTTCTAAGTAATTTTATTTTATTTATTTATTTTTTGAGAGGGAGTCTCGCTCTTGTTGCCCAGGCTAGAGTGCAATGGCACAATCTCGGCTCGCCGCAACCTCCGCCTCCCGGGTTCAAGGGATTCTCCTGCCTCAGCCTCCCGAGTAGCTGGTTATACAGGCATGCATCACCTTGCCCAGCTAATTTTGTATTTTTAGTAGAGACAGGGTTTCTCCATGTTGGTCAGGCTGGTCTTGAACTCCCAACCTCAGGTGATCCACCTGTCTTGGCGTCCCAGAGTGCTGGATTATAAGCATGAGCCACGTGCCCAGCCAATTTTATTTATTTTTAAGGTGGAATTTATTTAATAAATAGTCTGGCAAAATTTTTAAAATTGATACTCATATAAGTAAAGTTTGATGAATATTGCATTATCTGATCTTATAGGAGGCCTCATATATGAGCCTTCTTCTGTTGTTATTTTTCAGATAAAGACAACTAGGGGTCATAAAGAGTATTAAATTATTTAAGGTCATGTTAATGATTTTTAAAAGTGGCAAAAGATGAAGATAACCATGCCTACGTTAAAAAGAACATTTACTGATCATCACTTTATTTTAAAGCTGAATAAGAAATAAAAGCTGACCAGGCGCAGTAGCTCAGGCCTGTAATCCCAGCATTTTGAGAGGTCAAGGCAGACTGATCAGTTGAGGTCAGCAGTGTGAGACCAGCCTGGACAACATGGTGAAACCCCGTCTCTACTAAAAGTACAAAAAATTAGCCAGGTGTGATGATAGCGTGCTTCTGTAATCCCAGCTATTCAGGAGGCTGAGGCACAAGAATCACTCGAACTTGGGAGGTGGAGGTTGCAGTGAGCCGAGATTATGCCACTGCACTCCAGCCTGGGCAACAGAGCAAGACTGTGTCTCAGAAAAACAAAAAAAAAAAAAGAAAAAAGAAATAAAAGCTACCTGAGGAGCCTGCAGTCCTATTAATGAAAATCATGTAAACTCATCCTTGAGCTATAATGTGCTCAGTGCCTTAGCAGAAATAACTTCAAAGGGATGCCAAAGAGAAGGTAAAATGATGTACCTATATTGGCCTGTCTGGGAAGTGAAAACTGAAATTGTGCAATCTGGTTCAAACAATGGAAATACTTAAAAATGTTATGAATTAGAAAGTAAGAAACTGGAATTTTCCCACCTACTGACTTCAGAGTGCTTTATATTGATTACATTTTTACATTCCATTTGATGAAAATTATTGCAGTATCTCAAGAAATTAATGATATCTGTCAAACTTGGGTGGAATCAGAAATTTAGCCCCCTTTTAAAGCAGGTAATATTCTCACTTCACTAGGCTATTCCTGACCCATCCTTGCTTCAAAACAGAGAATCCCCAGATGCTTCCTGTTTGAATTTCTGAGTTCTGGACCTGAACTAAACACAACTCATAAAGTATAAGCTGGAGAGAGGCTAGACAGAACAATGTGAAATAAGCCTCCACTTACTGGATTTGAAATGCTATTGAGAACTGAGCCAATGCAACTTATTTCTATCATTTAACATTATCTTGGAATATTAAAACAAGCTAACAAAAAGAGAAAATCCTTGAAAAGTTGACTTTTATATTGTTTTTCCTGGGCAAACTATATCAAAACTGGCACTGCTATACTTTTAGGGATTTATATGACATTTACTATTAGTCTGGTTACCAAGCGTAGCACAGTCTTGGTGCAGAGCACGCCAAACCAAAAGCTGCCCTTTGGCCAGCCACTCTGGGTTAAATGTGGTTTCACTTTTATTGGTGCTGTGTGTGTGTGTATGTGTGTGTGTGTGATTGTACTTAAAAAACAAACATGGCACTGATATATCTAACTGAAAATCGAATATGCTTGGATCAGGTCATTATGACTGAGCCAACTTGCTTGGTAAATCTTCAAAGTCAATGATAAGACAAGGTCTAGTTAAATATTATTCCTTAACATGCTACATTGACAAAATACATGTAGTCAGATTTATGTAGGTTTTAACAATGTTAAATGTAATAGCTGCTATTGCTTTTACCTCAATTTCCTACGAGTTTCTTTCTGGGAAAACTGGGTATTCCAAGTCAATAGCGTGCCACTCACAGAGCTGTAGCTCAGTTTGGGAAAGTAGCTGCAGACTGTCAGCCTGTTAATCGGGGATGAAAAAAGCATTGTCATCATCATTCTAGAAGATTATTCAAGGATCAGACATAAAGTTCTTTCTTTAAAGTCAACCAAACTATATTAATTTAGAAAACAAAACTCATGATATTGAGCTACCACACAGAACCCACAGGCTGATGCCAAGTGCCACATTAGGGCATAATGGGAATCCCTAGTCTCTGATGTTGACCAGATGTAAATTTCAAACCGCTTACTAGTTCTATTAATAGTAGCACTCTGAAAAAAAAATGCTTACGTTTTCTGATCCTTTGTTTACTCATGTTTTCAACTGAACTAATTATATCTTTTGAGGATGTTTATTTGCTCAATGACCATTTATTGAGACTTATAGCTATGGTTGTTGTAAAGATTAAATAAAATGATATGAAGCAAGTAGCAGGCACTCAAAGACCGTAACTATTTTCCTTTCCTTTTCTTGAAAGTGAGCACTTACCACCAGCCTGTAATTTATTATATACTAGAATTTCCTAGAATGAAAGGCAGAGAAAAGTGAAGTCGCAGATAAAATTACTTAAAGTGTGTCACAGTATTTTTTGAGGCAACAGCATTATCACGGCAGCCTATATGTCCATGCCATATTCATTGAGCATCTACTATATGCTAGACACTGTAATAAGCATAAGAATATAAAGAATAAATAAAGTCTATACATCCAAGGTGATTCAACTTAAAGATGAGGCATTTTTATGGAAGCAACTCACATGAGTTAAATCCCAGGGAAAATAATAATTTATTGTTTTATATAGTAATTTATATAATTTATTTAGATAATTTACTAATTATATAAATTGCATAATCAATTATATTTTATAAAATACAATCTAATATATAAAGATATAAAGATTTTATATAATTAACATAAAACATGACGAATGCATACTATATATTTGATATAATTACAATATGATTATTTATTTAATAACTGCATGTATTTGAAAAAAGCACTACAGAAGACATAATGTTGAAAAGCATCATTCTTCCTCTGTACCTCAGTACTATTTTCTAGAAATAGAATTCTATCAAGTTTTTAATATTTTTAATTATGCTAGTGATAACCTTGAATTATCAGTTTGAACAGTTAACTCCTGCCCACATGATTATTTGAGCTCACTCTTGCCATCACGCTCCTCTACATATTCTCCTTTAAATGTTGCTTTTTCTAGGATTATTTATATTACTATTCCAATTGTAACTTTAAGTAACTTATTTAAATCTCTGCTCTTGTTCAATCAACTTTCAACAATATCCCTTGCCTCCTATTTTTTAACAACTTATTTTTCCCTCCAACTTTCCTGCCAATTTCCACTGTCATGCCCCATCCTTGGTGGGCTCTTCTTCCATGACATCAGTGTTAATACATGAATCTCTTTTGCAATTCCAACCAAGTCTTACAAGATTTGTTCACTCTAAAGGTTGGAAATAAATAAACACGATCAGTGAATTATGTGACTATAAAAATATTGTTGACTGCTGGCCAAAAAATATACAAGGATTATATTTCTTTTCCTGTGTCCCAATGTCAGGAACCCTGGACTATACAAATAAAATGTTACTAACATTATTTTTTAAGACACAAGCTCAACTCTTTAAAATCATGCCACATTTTAGTTTGCTTCATATTTGGAGTATAATTTACTTGTGCAGCTTTTAGAAGTTTGTTCCCCTGGTGTTTTAGATTCTTTGTTGTGTACTATTTGCCTTTATTATAACCTCATTTTTTTTTCTATTTTTCAGTTATGTCATGATTTCCAACGGTTCTCAAAGTGTGGCCTGCAGAATCTTGTGGTTCTCCAATGCCCCTTAGGGGACTTGAAAGACAAAATTATTTTTCATAATAATAATTTACTGTGTGCAAAAGCAATGGGGGGTAAAACTGGTAATAACCTGTACTAGGGACCTGTCATGACTGCACACTGGCAGTGGGGGAGAAAATAAAAAAGCTGAATGTCCTTGCTGAATCAGTTAAAAATGTTAAATTTATTCAGTCTCAATCCCTGAGTGCACATCTTTTTAATATTCTGTGTGATAGATTGGAGGAGTGCTTACAAAGTACTGCTTTTACACACGGAAGTATCCTGGATGCCTCTTGAGAAAAATACCTTGTGGTGGAATGGCTAAATCACATAGTAAGTGTACATTTGCCTTTTTAAGAATTGCAAACTTCTGTTTAAAATAGTCATCCTATTTTACAATTCTACTGACAGTGTTTCAGTTCCCCTACGTCCTTTGCAATACTTGGTAATAGTTTTCTTAAATTTAGTCTTTCAAATATGTGTGTAGTGATATTGTGGTCTTATTTCACATTTTCCTAATGAATAACATTCAACATCTGTTTGTTTGCTTATTTGCCATCTTTATAACTTCTTTGGTGAACTAGTTGTTCAAATTTTTTGCCTATCTTTTTTTTTTAGTTGTTTTTGTTTTGTTTTAATGGAGTTTTAAGAGTTCTTTATATATTTTTTATTAACATCCTGTATTAGACATATCATTTGAATTTATTTTCTATCAGTCTGTGGCTTGTCTTTACATTCTCTTAACATTGTATGTTGACACATAGATGTTTTAAATTTTGATGCAATACAGCTTATCAGCTTTTTATGAATTGTGCTCTTTTTGTCTTATATGAAAAAAATCTTTGTCTAGCCCATGGAAATAAATGTTTCCCCTATTACAAGAAGTCTTAATTTTTATTTTCTGATAGATCTATAAAATGTTTTAAGTTAATTTTTGTGTATAGTGTAAGGTATTGATCAATATTCAATTTTTTTTGCATTTAAATAGCCAACTAGTTTGTCACCATATTGTGAAAAGACTATTACTTCCCCATGAATTGCTTTTGAATCTTTATTGAAAACCAGTTGCCCAATTACAATATGGGTCTGTTTCTAGACCATGTATTGTGTTTCATTAATGTAGTTTTCTTTCTTTAGACCAATATACGTTCTTGATTATGGTAGCTTTATAATGATTATTGAAATCAGGGAATGTTCTCAAACTTTGTTCATCTTATTCAAAGTTGTTTTGGCTACTTCAGATCATTTGAATTTCAACATGAATTTTAGAATTAGCATTACCAATTTCTACAAAAATATCTGTTAGGGCTTTAATTGGGACTACACTAATTTATAGATTAGTTGAACTGGAAATGCCTGAATGTCCAGGCAGAAGTTTGCTGCAGAGGTGGAGCCCTCATGGAGAACCTCTACGAGGGCAGTGCAGAAGGGAAATTTGGGGTTGGAGCACCCATACGGAGTCCCCACTGGGATACTGCCTAGTGAAGCTGTGAGAAGAGTGCACTAAGCTCTAGACCGCAGAATGGTAGATCCACCGACAGCCTGCACCATGTGCCTGGAAAGGCCACAGGCACTCAATGCTAGACTATGAAGGCAGCTGTGAGCACTGTACCCTGCAGAGACATGGGAGCAGAGCTGCCCAAGGCTTTGGGAGCCCACCTCTTGCATCAGTGTGGCCTAGATGTGAAATATGGAGTCAAAGGAGATTATTTTGGACCTCTAATTTGATGACTGCCCTGCTGGGACTTGCATGGGTACTGTAACCCCTTTATTTTGGCTGATTTCTCTCTTGAGGACCAGGACTATTTGCCCAATGCCTGAACCACCATTGTAATTTGGAAGTAACTAACTTGCTTTTGATTTTACAGGCTCATAGGCTGAAGGGACTTGCCTTGTCTCAGATGAGACTTTGGACTTGAACATTTGAGTTAATGCTGGAATGAGTTAAGACTTTTAGGGATTGTTGGGAAGGGATAATTGTGTTTTGAAGTGTGAGAAGGACATGAGGTTTTGGAGGCCAGGGGTGGAACAATATGGTTTGACTCTGTGTCCCCATCCAAATCTCAAGTTGAATTGTGATCCTTAGTGTTGGAGGAGGGGCTCTGTGGGAGTTGATTGGATCATGGAGGTGGATTTCTCCCTTGCTCTTCTCATGATAGGGAGTTCTCACATGATCTCATTGTTTAAAATTATGTAGCACTTCCCCCTTTACTCTCTCCCTCTTCTGCTCCACTACGTGAAGATTATGACTGCTTCCCCTTTGCCTTCTGCCATGATTGTAAGTTTCCTGAGCCATCCCAAGCAATGCCTCCAGTACAGCCTGTGGAAATGTGAGTCAATTAAACTTCTTTTCTCTATAAATTACCCAGTCTCAGGTATATCTTTATAGCAGTGTGAGAATGGACAAATACAAAAGGGCTCAAGTTTCTACATCCTTACCAATTTCTACTTGTGCAATTTCCTTTTGAGAAAGTGCTAATTGAAATATCTGACTATAATTGTGGATATTTTTATTCTTCTTACAATTCATTAAGTTTTTATTTCATGTATTTTTAAGCTCTGTTATTGGGTTATAAATATTTAGGAATGCTATGAGGTCTTAATATATATACCCTTCATTGTTATGAACTAGAGTTCTTTATCAGAGAGTATATTTTTTTCTGTGAAATCCACTTCTTCCAATATTAATATAACCATTCCAGCTTTCTTTTGATTAGTATTATCATTGTATATATCTTTCTATCATTTTACTTTTTTATTTAATTTTGTCTTTATACTTGAAGTGTATTTCTTATAGGAAGCATGTAGATTGGTGTTGGTTTTATATCTAACCTGACAAGTTCTTCATGATCATTGTGATACATAGTGCATTTATATTAAATATGATTATTGATATGGCTAGGTTTAAGTCCATTGTCTTTCTATGTGTGTTCTACTTGTTTTGTCTGTTCCTTGTTATTTTCTTTTCTTCTTTTTCTATCTAGTTCTCTACTACTGGAGAATTCTTCCATGAATAGAGCACCAAAAAAAGTTAAAACTCTTGACATAGTTTTAATTCTAGTGACTGTTAGCAGAAGTTTATGTTAACATCTTTGCAAAGACATTTAATCATCCTATATAATTATTAAAGGTTCTAATCAATTAATTCATATATTTTACAGTCTATTAAATTATCAGGACACAGGTATTGATATAGAAAATTGAAATTAACTGTTCTTTAACTCCTAACAAAAAGTTAAAGGCATGATTTTTATAACTCCTGCTGTAAACAAGTATTACATAAAATATATTTTATTGATTCAAATATTAAAATTCCAAGAAACTTTCAATGAACTGAAATACAATAGAGTATGACTTTTACAGAACTCATTAATTTCTAAACATCAGCAGTAAGTGCAAACCTTTTTCAAAGCAAGTTAGAGGAAGCTGAAAGAAATTCTGACATTATGCACTTTGAAAATGGAGATGTTTGGATGACTTCAATGCTCACGGCTTAAGAGTTCTTAAAATAGGAAGGCCTGTTCTCTAGATTTCAATGAGGCAAAATTGGAATAGACCCTGGCCTGCCTGGAAAAACTCCATTGTGTTGATGTATAAAGCAGAGCTAAAGACCTGTCTCCTTGGCATAATGTGGCCGTATAGAGAAGAACGCATATGGCTCTAATTTAAATAGATTTTTCCTCAATTAATGTTCCTGCTGCTTTGAGGTTTAGGGATTTTTTTTCCCCAAAACCTTGAAAATATTTACACAACTTATGGCTATAAATTTTTCTAAAAGTATTGGGGGAACCCACCCCCGATAATTCAACATGAGTCCTTTTCTATTTTCCCCAAGTGTTGGCCAGTCTGAGAAATAAAGGGAAAGAGTACAAAAGAGAGAAATTTAAAAGCTAGGTGTCCGGGGGAAACATCACATGTCAGCAGGTTCCATGATGCCCCCTCAGCTGTAAAACCAGCAAGTTTTTATTAGCAATTTTCAAAGGGGAGGGAGTGTGTGAATAGGGTGTGGGTCACAGAGATCACATGCTTCAAGGGCAACAAAAGATCACAAGGCAGAAGGTCAGGGAGAAACTAGAATCACTAATGAACTTCCATGTCTTGCTGTCCTTCCATGTCTTGCACGCATTGTCAGGGTTCAAGAGCAGAGAACTGGTCTGACTAGAATTTGCCGGGCTGGAATTTCCTAATCCTAGCAAGCCTGGGGGCGCTGCAGGAGACTAGGGCGTGTTTCATCCCTATCTACATCTGCATAAAGCAGACTCTCCCAGGGCAGCCATTTTAGAGGCCCCACCCTGGGAATGCATTCTTTTTCCTGGGCTGTTAATAATTAATATTGCTTACTGGGGAAAGAATTCAGTGATAGGTCTCTTATTTCATATTGTTTAAGCAATTTGTGCAGTTAACACAATCATCACAGGGTCCTGAGGCGACATACATCCTAAGCTTATGAAGAGGACGGGATTAAGAGATTAAAGACAGGCATAGGAAATCACAAGAGTATTGATTGGTGAAGTGATAAATGTCCATGAAATCTTCACAATTTATGCTCAGAGACTGCAGTAAAGACAGGCATAAGAAATTATAAAAGTATTAATTTGGGGAACTAATAAATGTCCATGAAATCTTCACAATTTATGTTCTGTCATGGTTTCAGCCAGTCCCTCCATTCGGGGTCCCTGACTTCCCGCAACATAAAAGACTTAGGCTCAAGAAAATTAAAAAGACACTTTGGGAGGCCAAGGCAGGCAGATCACGAGGTGAGGAGATCAAGACCATCCTGGCCAACATGGTGAAACCCCATCTCTACTAAAAATACATAAAAATTAGCTGGGTGTGGTGGCATGCACCTATAGTCCCAGCTACTCAGGAGGCTGAGGCAGGAGAATCACTTGAAACCAGGAGGCAGAGGTTGCAGTGAGCCGAGATCAAGCCACTGCACTCCAGCCTGGGAGACAGAGCAAGACTCCGTCTCAAAAATAAATAAATAAATAAATAAAAGAAAATTAAGAAGACATAACACAATGTGCCCAGAACAATAATTAATAAAACCTTTAAAGTGTTTTCTTCATTGCTGGTATCATGGGGCCTGGCTCATATTCTTACAAAGAGGAAACTGTCAGAAAGCATTTTAACATAAATAAATGTGAAATTATGACACCTTTCCTTCAGAAGAGAAAACTGTGCCATGGCATTTTCTCTTAGTGACTTTTTCTGACTGCAAGGTTGCCATTCAGTATAGAAAACATTGAACCACACCATAAAAGTTATGGTCATTATCTGGGTTAGGAAGAGGAAACTCATCTTATCATCCCCAACAAGAATTTGCAATAGTGTTGTGGAAACACAACATAAAAAGATGACTCATGATAAAATGAAATAGTAGACTCCATAAGAGCTACAGAAATTGAGAAGAGTGAATATTTAGGGACTTATCAGGTAGAAAGTAGGATGCAGGTTGTTGACATTTGAGTGAGCATGAGAATGAGAATGCAATACTTTAATTGGGAGTGTGGGTCAAAAAATCCTGGAGGCAAGCTCTGTGAACAAATCAGTAGTTTTAATTTGCTGGATCTATGCAGGTTCTTTTCTGCAGTGAGTCAGTAATCTGAAGAGGTATTTGACAGTCACATTAGAAAAAAGCATGGAAAAATGGTGTAAGAAAATTATTCTAGCAGTGTTTCACAGGATTGATTGGAAAGATTAGAAAGTGGAAGCAGAGTGACAATTAGCAGGCATCAGCAATACCCTCAGGTGTGAGGTGATCAGTACCTGGTGGTGATGAAGGGAAATCAATAAAAAGAATGGATAAAAGAGTGATTAAAATGTAAGACTGGATATGGAGACAGAGAATAGTTGAAGTAATTATTCCAAGAATTTAAGACCACTTTTCTTTAAGAATGAGGTCACATATCGTTGGAATTGGAAAATATGCATTTTGGAAAATAATGGTAAACTCAGTTTTAGAAATGTTGTGTTTTGAGGTGAAACATCAATGGGAATAATTTTATAGCAAGTTGCATAACATCCAAGTCAGACATTTAAATATAATGCAGTGATAATGTTAAACATTAGACTATATAGAATTGACAAATAAAATTACAAAAGTAGAGTTAAATATAGTGTAAAGTGTGTGAGATAAGTACAGACCCACATTTAAGTGGGGAGGGATGAAGTAGATTCGATGGGGAATAGGTCAGAGAGATTGAAAAACTAAAATACTTTAGTGTAATGTAAATAATGTTTTAAGGTTGGATTAACACAGTCCATGTTTTAATGTATAGTCTTATAATAGATGCCTAAGATTAAAATCTTTAAGGATTTTATGTTCCTTTCTTATTGCTCTCAGATACATTATAATTTCCTTGAGGCTTATTACAGCTTAGACTTCATATTGCTATACATTTAGCTCTCTTTTGACAGATTTATAAATGGCATTAAGGAAATGTTAATTAGAAAATTCAAAAGAGAAGAGAATTGTTTTCTTACCAAAATGTTATTTTCTCGTGGAGGCCAACTGTGTACATACACACACACACACACACACACACACACACACACACATACACAGACACACACACAGACACACACACACAGAGTTTACTATTGATTAGCTTGTAATCTAATTAAAAAGTGAGAAAGGCTATAAACAGAAACAATGTACTATCTTAAATACCTAAATACAATAGGAACAAGGAACTACGTTTGCTTTATTCACTGTTGTGTACCTGTGTGCCAAGTACATAGCATAGTACTTGGGCCAGAGTAGGTAATCAATAAATGTTTGACTCTAAATAAACCTTTGAGTGTTTTAGAATTGTACCTTCAATAACGGTAGACAACTTTGTTGCAGAGGAAATCTCCCATGGTTTAAAAAAATAGGTAACATGAAAAAATTATACTTAAAAACTCTATTTGATCACTAGGGAATTAAAAATTAAAATGACAATAAGATATGACTACACATCTCTTAGAGTGACCAAATTTCAAAACACTGACAAATACCAAATGCTAGTGAAGATGTGAAAAATAGGAACTTTCCTTCATTGCTGGTGAGAATGCAAAATGCTCCAACTACTTTGGAAAAAAATTTGTCAGTTTTTTACAAAACTAAACATACTCGTACTATATGATCCAGAAATTGTCTTCCTTGGTATTTATTCAAATGAATTAAAAATTTTGGTCCGCACAAAACTTGCATATAGATGTTTATAGTAGCTTTGTTTATAATCATCAAAAACTGGAAGCAACCAATATGTCCTTCAGTATATGAATGGGTAAATAAATTGTGGTACACCCAGAAAATAGAACATTTTTCAGTGCTAAAAAGAAATGAGCTACCAAGCCATGAAAAGATGAGGAAAAACCTTAAATGAGTAGTATTAAGTTGAAGGAATCCAATATAAAAAGCTTAAATATTATATTATTCCAACTACAAAAAAATCTGGAAAGGCAAAACTTTGTTGGCAGTAAAAATATTGATGATTGTTGGGTTTATAGTGGGGAAGGAATCGAAGGATGGAACACAGGATTTCTGAGACAGTGAAAATACTCTACAGCATACTATAATGGTAGGTACACACCATTATGTATTTGTCCAAACCCACAGCATTTAAAATAGAAAGAGTGATGTCCTCTTATGTAAAGTATAGATTTTTGATGACAATGTGTCAGTGTAGGTTCATTGATTGTAACAAATGTGCCATTCTGATGCAGATATTGATAGTGAGAGAGATGTTGGGGTGAAAGAGAGCAGAGGGTACAAGGGGATTTTATGTACTTTTCATTTAGTTTCACTGTGAAACTAAACCTGGTCTAAAAATAGTCTATTAAAAAATAGTGTTGAAATAAAGAACACCAAAGTAAATGTGTTTATGGATAGGAAAATTTACTGTTATTATCCCATATTCATGGATTAGAAAACCTACTATTATTAAGATGGCAATATCTACAGACATCAAAGTGTTCAACACAATCCCTATCAAAATTCTGACAATGTTTTTGGCAGAAATGACAAAATCCAATCTTCAATTTATATGAAATTGCAAAAGTCTCCAATTATCCAAAGCAATCATAAAAAAAATGAGAAAAAAGTCAGACTCACATTTTCCAATTTTAAAAATTTATTAAAAGCCATCGTAATCAAAACAGTACAGTACTGACATAGGCTTGAAATATAGACCAGTGAAATATAATTGAGAGTTTAGAAATAAAACTATAAATATCTATGTTCAATTGATTTTTGACAAGGGTCCCAAGATCATTCAAAAGAGAATGAATAGTCTTTTCAAAAACTGGTTCTGAGAAAACTGGGTATCCATATACAAAGAATGAAGCTGAACTCCTACCTGCTACCACACCACATAAAAATTAACTCAAACGGATTAACAACCAATAAATGAAAGCTAAAACTATAGAGCTCTCAAAACAAAATGTAGGAGTAAGTATTTATGACCTTAGATTCCTTAGATTAGGCAATAAATTCTTAGATATGACACCAACACCATGAAAAACAAAAGACAAAATAAATCAGACTTCATCAAAATTATGAACTTGCATGCATCAAATAATATATTTAACAAAGTAAAAAGGCAACTTACAAAATGTGAGAAAATACTTTTTTTTTTTTTTTTTTGAGACTGAGTCTCGCTCTGTCACCAGGCTGGAGTGCAGTGGAGCGATCTCGGCTCACTGCAACCTCCGCCTCCTGGGATCAAGCAATTCTCCTGCCTCAGCCTCCCGAGTAGCTGGGACTGCAGGCCTGTGCCACCATGCCCAGCTAATTTTTTGTATTTTTAGTAGAGACGGGGTTTCACCATGTTGGCCAGGATGGTCTCCATCTCTTGACCTCGTGATCCACCCGCCTCGGCCTTCCAGAGTGCTGGGATTACAGGTGTAAGCCACCCCACCGTGCCTGGCCAGAAAATACTTTCAAATCATATATCTGCCAAGAGTAGTGTCCAGAATACATAGGGAACTCTTACATAGAGAATCCAGAATACATAGTAAACTCAACAACAAAAAAGACAACCCAATTTAAAGATGGGCCCAAGACTTGAATAGCCATTTCTCCAAAAAAGAAATACAAATGGCCAATGAGTATATAAAAAGATGCGCAAAGTTTGTCATTAGGGAAATTCAAATCGAAACCACAATGAGATACCACTTTAATACCCACAAGAATGACGGACTACTATCAAAACAAACAAAGGAAACATAACAAGTGTTGGAAAATGTTAAGAAACTGGAATTCTCCTACATTGCTCTAGGAATGTAAACTGGTTCAGCCACTGTGGAAAACAGTTTGATGGTTTCTCAAAAAGTTACTCATAGGAATATCATATGACCCACCAATTCCACTCTTAGGTATATACCCCCCATAATCAAAAACCTATATTTAACAAATACTTGGACCCATAGGTTTATAGCAGCAGTATTCATAAAAGCCAAATGGTAGAAACACTCTAATGTCCATCAACAGATGAATGAACAAAAATGTGACCTCTATATAAAATGGAATATTATTCACCCATAAAAAGGAATAAAGTACTGATACTCTAATGTCCATCAACAGATGAATGAACAAAAATGTGGCCTCTATATAAAATGGAATATTATTCACCCATAAAAAGGAATAAAGTACTGATACACGTTAAAGCAAAAATGAACCTGGAAAACATCATGCTAAGTAAAAAGGGAAACACAAATGTCATGTACTGTATAATTTCCATCATATGAAATACCCAGAATAGAAATTCATGGAGACAGAGTTCATGGAAACAGAAACTAGATTGGTGGTTTCCAGGGGCTCTAGAAGGGTAAGAGGGAGTACTTATTTAATGAGTATAGTGTTTTCTTTTGGGACGATGTTTGGAATTAGATAGAGATAGTGATTGCCCAAAATTGTGAATGTACTAAATGCCATTGAATTGTTCACTTTAAAAGGGGCTAATTTTATGTTGTGTAAACTTTACCACATTTTTTAAAAGCACCCCTATTTTAAGATATTAGAGAGCAAACAGCCTGGGTAGGACTTGATAAGCCAAGGTCCTCAGAAGAAGAAAAGTGAAAATAAGTCATCCTGACATTTAGTGATAATTCCAGGCATCAACTAAGAGGCTAAATGACTGGACTGAGAGAAAATAGTTGACAGAACCTGAAGCTCAGTAGAACTTTCAGCAATGTGTTGGAGCTCAAGGTGAGTGCAGGATATGGGGCAAAAATTAAAGTTCTTGTTTCCAATAATGAAGAGAAACCCAAAGAGTTGCAAGAATAAAGAAGAATTAGAAATACATCATCCCTACAATAGATTAAAACTCAACTTCAAATTACTTCATTCCTAATTGAATTAAGGTTATATGCCCTACCCTAAAAGAATTTCAGAAAGAAACAAATCCTTTCTGGAGAAAGATAAAATCTTCCAGATCTCCAGTGCTAATGAATGTTTTTGTCAAGGTAATGAGACCAAAGATGGGGCCCAAAAGAATAGACTTACAGCGAAGTTAACTGAACGATCTACCATCAGTTTCAGTGTTAAAATAGAGAATAAAGCAGAAGGAAGGGGCAAAATTGACTTAAAATTCTAACTCGGGCATCTAGGAGGATGGCAGTGGTATAAATTGTGTAGGACATAACACAGGAGGAGTGGGTCTAGGAAAGGAAAGAGCTAATAAGTTTCGATGGGGATTTATTACACTTTGAAGTATCTGTGGATTTATTCCAGGTGGAGATGTGTCCTATTACAGGAAAGAAAAACAATATTTTTTATATGTCTGGACCTGACTGTTTGCATTTGCCATCACTGGCAGCCTGGATATGCATGATGTGAACGCTTTGCCACCTGTTACTGTTCATCTGAAATAGCTATGTGGTGAAAGTCTAAAACATACAAATTGTCATATTGGTAATGAACTCTTCTAAGTGCATAAAGGAAAAGCAAATTTATAAAAGAAAAATGGAAGTATTACTTTACATATTTGAAGTAAAATTCATAAAACTCGTAGTCCATTTGTTGAATCTCAGTATGGTTTTCCCACTCAACTGGAAACGTGATGCTACTGAAACATCAGTATAGGCTGGAAATATATTGTCTCCTTCAGTTTGCAACTTTACAGAAGACATTCCTCTCTCAATTCCAGCCTATATATAATGATTTAATAATATTTGAAAACTGTGGATAACTAAACAGATTTACATTTTTAATTGCTTGCAAACCTTAATATAATTTATAATTACATGAATATGCTAAATTCTATGTGATTTTTTCTCTTTCTCTCTCGGCATATTTACATAAAAATCTCTTTCCAATAAATGGTAATTATTTTCATGGTGAAAAATGAGTCTATAAATCACTCCTAGGCTATATGAAGAACAAATATTTGGTGAAAAATAATTAATCTATTTATAAACTTGTTATCCAAAGGAAAAAATGCATTTTTACATTCAACACAAGCATATATCTTATAAACATATTATTTTCTTGATTATAGTAAAGAAAGTAGGGTAGAGATCTAAAAGTAGTGTTTATTTTCAATGAATAAGAAATGGGGATGGGGGACTACAAACACTTTCATTGCAAGAAAAGTTTCCACCTTGATTTTGATAGAAAAGCCAAATGGTTAGCTTGGATAATAATTACTATTATTATTTATTGAAACTTTCAGAAAGGTGGTGAAAGAGTATAAGAGCCAACCCTGCTAACTGTTTCAGAACCTCAGTTCAGCTATTTAGATTTTATCCCCTCCTGGTGTCTTTCCCTTAGACAGCTTCCTAGTGCAGAGGAGAACCTGTACCATCCTGCAGAGGCTCTGTATAAACAGAACCTGAAAGAATAGGTGCAGGCTTGTTAATTGCGGACAAGGAAGGCATTCCAAGCAAAAGGAGGAATGAATTCTGCCAGATAAGTGTTCAAGAGAAGCTACAAAGCTACAAAAACAAACAAATGAAACTTGGAGCATTTGTTACAATGTTAGCAGAAGAAAAAAATATTGTGGCCAGGCCCTGTAGGCTCATGCCTGTAATCCCAGCACATTGAGAGGCCAAGGCGGGTGGATCATGAGGTCAAGAGATCAAGATCAGCCTGGCCAACATGGTGAAACCCCATCTCTACTAAACATACAAAAATTAGCTGGGCGTTGTGGCACGGGCCTGTAGTCCCAGCCACTCAGGAGGCTGAGGCAGGAGAATCGCTTGAACGTGGGAGGCAGAGGTTGCAGTGAGCCAATATGGTGCCATTGCACTCCAGCCTGGTAACAGAGCGAGACTCTGTGTCCAAAAAAAAAAAAAAAAAATTGTAATCCAAGGTTTGGAGATGTGACAGTACCACATAGAACTAGTAAACTGTGACTCCAATGTCTGGGGTTTCTGGGAGTGGCTGGAAATAAGCTAGGAAGATGCCTTAACATTTTCTGTATAATAATTTAACGAAATAAGTTAAAATCATTTTCCTGCAAAAATATATGAAGACATATAAGGCCTGTAGCTATAATCAAACAGACTGATATATCCTGGATTATTAAAATTACTTCTCTACATGTTTCATGTAAAACCTACTATTGGGAAATATATATTTGATTATATTTTAAATTACATAAATATTTTCGAATCCTTAATATGGGGCCATAATATTCATTTACCGTATATGAGTGTTTTGTTAAATGTCATTTTGATTGTGAAAGAGACTCTTAGTTGAAAATTTCTGTGATAGTACTTGCCATGTAAGGCTAAAAATACTTGTCCTTATACCCAATTTCCTAGAGCTGGATTTATAGACATTTTAGAGAAAAAGCTACTACTAACATCAAAATGTAATTCATTGACTAACAAGGTAATAGTAATTTAAATATAATATCATAGAAGCAGGAGTGAAGAGCAAACACTTTTCCTAAACAAGGGCAAAGGTTGCATCAAGACCAAAGCAAAGCATATTATGAATTTTTTGCAGAAAGGCAGGGGTAAGATACAGAAAAATAATAAATTATGCTTCATGTAAAAATATAAACCAAAAATATAGCAGACAAAACATGTTTTTATAAAATACTATTTTAATTGGTCTTGTAAAGCCACTAAGTCAAAACCATAAAGTGCAAGAGTTATGTCTTTAGTTTGTTCATCTTCTTTGTGCAAATCACCTACCCCTCCTTTTGTGTCATGCTTCTCCTACTTGGGAACACAAGTAATTTATATTCTCATTTTTCATCTCCCGTTGTAGGGGGAAAAGTTACCACCCTAAATAGATTTTTGTGGTAATCTCCTAGAAAAAAAAAAAGAATGTGTTTCCAAAAGTCAGAACTCAAAGCAATAGTTTGAGAATAGAACAATATTAAAAACTAAAGGAGATTAGGGAGCCAGTCTTCCTTGGTCCCTCCAATTTCAACCTTTGTGCCAACCTCAGAGATTTGCTCACAACTGACTTGTGATTATCAATAGACCCTTGCTCCTTCAGCTGCATCAGATGCTCGGGGGCAGAGAATATACACGCAGATACCGACATTTTGAGAACCATCTCACATATACCTTTCACCCAGCTAGATTTTCCAATGACAAGACTGAGTTCAGCGAACAGTTTCAGAAAGGAAAGACATGGTGAGAGTGTAGACAATAGTATGATTTAGTTTTTCCCAGAAGATGAGAAGATGTTAACCAACTTGCATATATATTTTTTAAATTATATACTGCCATATTTCAGAATTTTTTTTTTTGAGACATAGTCTCTCTCTGTCGCTGGGACTACAGGCGTGCGCCACCACACCCAGCTAATTTTTGTACTTTTAGTAGAGACGGGGTTTCACCATGTTGGCCAGGCTGGTCTCGATCTCTTGACCTAATGATCCGCCCGCCTTGGCCTCCTAAAGTGCTGAGATTACAGGTGTGAGCCATTGTGTCCTGCCTTAGAAAAATTTTAAATGGAATTTTGAAAGGAAGAAAATCATCAAAATGAAGTGAACGAAAGATAAAATAATTGCAATTTCCTATCAAGCTTTTTTTTTCACTAAGGATGTTTAAAATGAATTCAAAACACAAAGTTAAAAAAATTTTCTAATGAGAGGCATAAAGGAAGAAATAACCTTTATTGCTGTTGACAGAAGACAATTCCTTAATCATATTTTTGATAGACCATACATATGTAAAGCCTACTTCAATCTAATGTGTAGGTGTTCTGGAGCTCTCCCTTTGACACAGGAGTTCCGTAATATTAACCATCCCAGGATTATGCAAAAGAGCAGCATCCTGCCATTGTGCTTTTAGCAATAATATGTCCTCTTTCCTTACCTTTTGAATATGTTCTTATTTTGTTATAATATTTTATTCTTCTTTTTCCTTGACTGGCTGCATAAGATCTATATGGTGTATGATGTTTTTCTGAACATGGAAACATTTTCTTCATTTGTGTAAAATGTCACAAGCTACCGACTGTTTACGAGATTAGGAGGAACAGTCCCAGGCAAATGGTGTGGGTTACAGTAGAAACTCTTAAACTTTTCTCTCTTGATAAGTTCTTTCCAGTCTCATGTCATATGATGTAGACAGATGTGGTGTTTTATTAGGAGCTAAAAATGGGAGAAGACTATAAATACTGTGAAGGATATGTAGAAGCTCCTTATGACTGTGTAAGTCTAATAAAAAGGAAAAAGCTACATCTTTGAGATGAGATTTAGGCATCATATTATTTCCTTGGGTGCAGAAAAATGGTAAATTATATTATAAACCAGATTAGTTTTTGTCTTTTTTTAAAGCTACTCCAAGACATTAAAAGGCATTGATTGTTGAAGTAAGTCCCTGGAACAACTTTCAGAGACGCTCCAGAATCCTGCACTCAGGTGAAAGCCTGGATAAACCCATTGACACCTAAAGTGGATTGAACCTGTGAAAGTAGGACCATGGGGTTGTCTGATCTAAATTTCTAGCAAGAATTAATTTTTTTATAAAAATCAATTTTATTTATTAATGAACAACGATAGATAATACAAGTTAATAACAAAATTTGGTTAAGCAGTGGACAGAGCAAGTCATTGAACTCCCTAGAAAGATGATCATGTAACAAGATCTAGGTAAGAGAATAGTCCTACGCAATCGTAAGAGTAATCATTCATCAGTCAATGTTGGGTACAATTCAACATTGGTTGTCCTATGCAGTTTTGTTGAATTGCATAGTTTATGATCATGTTACTCAAAAATTTGTAGTTACGTGTTTTGCTACTGAGTCACTCACTACAAATAGACACCATAGATTAATTTTTGCCATTAAAAATTAAATTGCAGGCAAAAGAATTTATAATATCATAATTTCATTATGGTCTCAATATACCATATGTTCTAATTGTTTAATTTGTGAAATTAGTAATACTGTCAGGTCTCCTTGAAACCCAGGATCCATTTGTAGGATGAGAACAGTAGGATAATTTGCAAGATGCTGGCTAGCATTTATCAGCATAGAACAACACTAGACAAACTATTAGAGATAATTTAGGAATAAATGGAAAGATATTTTGGACCCTACATTTAAACATCAAGAGATCTAGAATCATAGATGTTTCATGATTTGAAAATATTTCTAGTCTACGTCATTTTCCCTTAAACAATATTATGGTCCTCTCTTTTTTCTTCTCTACTGAACAGGGGTAGCCAGTTTTGATTTGCACTCACTTATTTTCTAAAAATATTTCAGACCATTTTCATCTTAATATGTGGGCTTGGATAATGTCAGATTCACTTGGCTTGGAGAGAATCTGAAGTGATAAATATCTAATGAAATCTGTATACTCCATGGCAGATCATGGGATCAGACAGGGACCTCACAGGGTGAAGGGAAAAGCCTGTAGCAAGAAGCTGAGTTTTTCTTTCATTCTTGACTGTTTCTTCCATCATTTATACTTATGATGGAATGATTAGGGTGTGAGGTTGGAGAAGGAATAAAATTTGGAGAGAAGCATAAAATGTGTTGAGGGTAAGGATTTCTTTTGTTTTATCTACGAATAGCAAAATATATATTTTTGAAGCAGTTTTATGTTCTTATGGCTGCAGAAGAAACAATAAAACCTCCCAAGTTTGGTCTTTTTATAATTACTCTACTTTAGGATTGCAATAGAACAGTACCACAGTACTTAAAATGGGGAACTGATCCCATTAAAAGTACAAAAATAGTATATATTTTATTACTGACTTTAGTTGAGTATTTTTTATATAGTGATGATGTAGGGAGTTCCTTCTTCTTGATGTTTTTAATATTGAACTACCTCATTTTTTTACTGACACTGCAGTTTAAACGCACATTTTGCATTGTGTTCTTTACACAATAATAATAACACTTTTTTCTCTTTTCATGTCTGTGCTTCCCATAGGGTTTTGGCACTCGAACTGATTAATCTTGCCAGATATTTTTAAATTATTAGATATTAACCTGAAAGGTTGTATGTATGTGTGTGCACATGTGTCCACGTGTTTTCTACTAGTGAAAATAATAATATTAGCATTTCCAAACTAAAATTCATTTTAAAATCATATATAAGTATATTTATATGCTCTCCAAAACTTTAAAAATGGTTCATTCCCTAATGCTCCAAACTAGTATTGTTGCCTTAGGTGTTAGGGGAGATACACTTCATGCAGTTACTACCTTTGGCAGATAAAAGTAATTACTGTTACTTAGGGTGCTCAATACATTGCCATGGGATTCTTGGGGCAACGTTTTTCTGGTTGGAAACCTCTGTGGCCAGTGGCACCTTTGCCAAGTTTTGCTCAGGCCTATTGGGCTCGTTCCTCCCACTTGGCCTGGTAGGCTGCACTCAGCTCATGCCACTCGCCTGAGTTCCACACCTGCCAAGGGTGAGTCCAGCATGGAGTGGTGAGGGGTGTGTGGGCAAGCGTGAGGTCTGGCCACTGTGCACAGCCAGACATGCTGGCTGCAATGAGGCAGGCTGGCTCCCTGTGAGGCTGTGGCTGAACCAGTCATACTACAAGCAGCTTCCATGCTGGCACCAAGGAATGTGGTGTTGCCCAGAAACTTGGAGATGCCAGGAACTGCAGAGCCCCAAAAAGGATCTCCTAGCCCTGGCTGGGGAACTCCTAGGTATGGGGTCTCCAAAGGGCCACAGGTCTTCTCTCCTTCTCATTTTTCTCCTTCCTGTTGCAAGCAACATAGTGAGCAGAGGTTGTGTTTCAGCCCTGTTTGCATCACAGCTCTTTTAGTCCCGCCATTTGGCAGGTCTGAATTTCTTGCTTCATGCCCAGGAAGAATGAGATATGCAGACAAGTGGAGGGTGAACAAGGCAAAGAGGAGCTTTATTGAGTGATAGAATAGCTCAGGGGATACTCACAGTGAGTAGCTCCTCTCTGCAGCTGGCGTGTCCCAGTGAGTGTTCAGCTTCCACAGAGAGGAGACCCTGGAGTGGAAAGCTCCTCTCCACAGCTGGCCGTGCTGTTGTCCCTTCAGCTCTCAGCAGAGAGGAGACCCTGGGATGGGCAGCTCCCCTCTGCAGCTGGTCGTTCCATCCTCTACTTGAGTCTGGCTGGGTCTGAGGCTTTTATGGGCCTCAGAGGAGAGGAAGTGCATGCTGATTGGTCCATGGGCAGTGGCCAGTGGCCTGAAAAAGCACCACAAAGACCCACTCAAGTCTGCTGGACCAGCTCTCCGGTCCCCAGGCTTCAGGCCCTTGCTGACTTGAAGGCAAGGCTTCACCAGAGACCCGCCCACTTTTGCCCAGGAATCTGTCTGCTTTCTGTCCCCATTCATGGTGCCCAGGCTGTCTGTGCCAAGGGGTGCCTGCAGATTAGCACCAAACTGCCTTCAGCACCCTCTCAGCCTTCCCTCCCATGCTTGCTGGTGCCCAGAGTTTAAAGGGGCCATGGTTGCAAGGGGAAGGTGTGTGTGAGCACTGTCCCAAGAGTGCGCACACCCGCCTGGGTTGCAACAGTGCCCAGGCTCTGCCCTATCCTCACTCCAAGATTGGAGCATGTATGCCAGGAGTGAGGAGAAGCCAGGCAGCAGGAGCACACACCTCCAAACTGCTGAGGTGGGGGGCCTTCCTGAGCCCCCAAGAGCACAGTGAGGCCTGGGTCCACACTGTGACTTGGGCTGCTGCAGCTGTGCCCAGAAGGGCAGGGCTGCTGCCTTCTCTCAGCCCCCAAGATCATAGGGAGGCCTGCCTGGCAGCCACGATTTGGGCAGCTACAGTTGCATCCGGAAGGGTGGGGCTCCTGCCTGCTCCCAGCTCCTGCTGGCTCCCTGGAACATGCAGCTCTGCCACACCTCCACTGCAGCCAGCATCTTGGTGGTGGCCGCTCCAGGTGGACCACCACTGCCATCAATACTATTTCCAAATTTCAAGCATGTGACTTGAGATAACCAAATACTTTACAAAATTCACCTCAAGAAAATTTGTATTTTAGAAGTTTTGCTGTTTTACTAGATAAAATAAGAACAAAGATGGTTCATGAAAATTCTTAAAATTAATTATAGGTTTAAAAATATTTTTTCTGGCCCAATAGTGTTTAAAATTGTTATTCTTTACATATCGGGGCAATTCAAAAATGTTGCTTCTGGAAAATTATCTTCTTTTTTTGGTAGCTGCATAGATTGCTAAGCTCATTTATAGAGCTTTTGGTTCAGTTGGTCTGGGGTGGAGCCTGAGAATTTGCATCTCTAGCAAGTTCCCACTACAATGAATTCTTCTGTCTATAGGTCATAATAACCAAATCCTCTTATACTGCTGTAATAGGGAAATTTTTAATCTAAAGGCAATAGCTCAAAATTACTCTTTGTTTTTATTCTGTATTCTCCTTTGATATTTAAAATGCTAGTTCTGTTCATAGCCCTGTGTCTGGAAGCAAAAACTTTCCATTTCTTATTTGATGCTTATAATCCACAACTTGATGAGAAACAAGATAACAAAACTAAATGCAATTGGATGTAAGATAAGCCTTCCACTTTATGTCTCTTGGCTTTAAGAGATGCACTAATTACATGATGAGAGGGACCTCTACGCTTCCTTTTTGTGGTCCTGTTTGCCTTGACTACATTGGCTGATATCTTGACTGTGGCCAAGTAATATGTAAATTATAATAGTTTATAATGCTAATGATATGTCCACTGAGATTAGATTGGCTAATAAGGTAAATCTGAGACCATTTCTGCAGTAATCAAAACACAGGCTTTGGAGTTCAACAGATCTAGAGAAATACAAGCCTGAGCTCTGCCAGTTACTGGCCTCTGTGATGCTTCAACTAAGCTTCAATAATCTCACCTGAAACCTGGAACAATAATGGAATCTAGCCACTGAGCTACCATGAAGATTACACGACAGAATGTATTAGCTGTACTGCAAGCAGAAAATAGGTCACACATAAAGGCAATAACAAGGTTAGATTCATATAATGATAATAAACTTTTCTAATTATAGTAGCAATATTCATATTCATGCTTTAAAATTTATCTACAATAGAATTTTCTGCTTTGCTACATACAAGTTAGAACAGTATCAAATATGTCATCATGAATCTGTAGTAAAACTGAGACAAGCTTTAATACTTCCAAAGATTAATATATTTAAAGAAAATAAATTGATCATTTTTCCTGCAGGGAGCTAAATAGCTCTATTGAGCCCTATTTCCTGCAATTACACAATGAGCTCCAATTAATAACTATGGAAGACTGATTCTAGTTTCACTAAATTAATTTAGAATTCAGTATTTTAGTATTTTAGAATTTAGAATTTCATATTTTAGAATTGGCTGTCATACTTTTCATGTCACTGTTCCTCTTTCATCTACTTTCATTTAAAAATATATAATTGGGAAGATACTGTAGTGAGAAAATATATAACTTTGATCTAGTCAATAATCTTGATTTAAAGTAAAGCTTTCTCTTATTGTTGATGGTGGAAGTGAAGTAGTTTAAAAGTTTTACAGCCTTGCTATGCAATCTGACCTCTGTAACACCCAAAAAATGGAATGCTTACATGCCATGCTTAAATTCCATTTTACAATATGGAATACCATTCTTTCTCAGTATAATTTGGTCATTTTAGGCAATTGTAAGCTTGACACCTGATTTCACTTTAACAGCACCTGCCCAGAGCATAATTAGCAGCCTGTTTTTTAAAAAGGACTTCCATACTGCACAGATGGCATTCCTCATACCAGACAAGCAATGATGTGTGTTGGAAACCAGCCAAACTGTCTGCAAAAAAATGTGAGAATTTCAAGATGGGCATTTGAGAAGAAGGAAAATTTTCCCTTCTTCTCTAAATCATATATGAACATCTGTTAAAACATGCTCTTAACTTTTCTTTCTACTTATTCTCCTCTGATTGCATATTATTAGTGCAATGATGTTTGAAAGATCATAACCAGATTTTCGTTTTGATTTGTGATATTTGTAGAATGCCTATTAAAAAATATTCTAGGGCTCCATTTTCAACTATATTAATTTAGATATAGAGATTTTTTGGATGGATCTCATGCCATTTAATTCATGCAATTATTCAAAAATATTTATTGATCATTGCAAATTGTCAAATTCAGAGACAGTGCTTATAGTTGTGCAAATTATAAATTGGGTATAATTTGCACAACTATATATATATGAAGGGGGTATAATTTGCTTCACAATTAGCATAGAGTTATATCATTTTTACAGTGGTCTCCGGGCAATGGTAGTTTAGTGTTTCAGTCAGTAGTACCCTTTTCTAATTCATACAAATTCTGGATGTGGGTTGGTGATGAGGTTGCCAGAGACCATTCAAAGTGCTAGAGACATATACATACCACAATAGACAGTCTCTGCTCTTATGAAACCTACACTCAATAAGGGGAAAAGATCAGTAGATAACTACCCGAGGGGTAAGAGAAAAACAATGCTGTACTTCTTAAAATGGTAGAATGTCACAGATAGTGCCATTTTGTTTGAGAAGGTCCGATATTAGCTATGTGAAGCAATAAAAACCTAAAGGAAATGAGGGAGTAAGTCAAATACATGTGGTGGAAGAGCATTCCAGGCAACAGGATTGGGAATACAGGCCTGAATGAGACATAAGTGATCTCAGAGTGGGCAGAGATCGGGAGAAAGCATGAGTGGTTGGAGCTGTGAGGCTATTCGGGGAAAGTGTTGGCAACAAGATGGGTGACCAGTGTGTGGCCAGATATTACAGTGTTTTGAGGCCCAGGTAAGAATCTTGGGGTTTATTCTAAGTCATTGGAGTGTTTTCTGCAAAGGAGGGCTATGATCTGATTTGTCTTTTTAAAAATGTGTAAAAATGTTTCATTATGGACCATTACAGCCTTCACATGGTATTTTACATCTGCAAGTCACTATGAACTGCTTATTAATCTGATTTGTATTTTAGAGGGACCACTCTAGCTGCAGTGTAGAAAATTGATTACAGGCCAGGCACGGTGGCTCACGCCTGTAATCCCAACACTTTGGAAGGCCGAGACGGGCGGATCACGGGGTCAGGATATCGAGATCATCCTGGCTAACATAGTGAAACCCCGTCTCTACTAAAAATACAAAAATTAGCCGGGCGTGTTGGTGGGCGCCTGTAGTCCCAGCTACTAGGGAGGCTGAGGCAGGAGAATGGCACCAACCCAGGAGGAGGAGCTTGCAGTGAGCCAAGATGGCGCCACTGCACTCCAGCCTGGGCTACAGAGTGAGACTCCGTCTCAAAAAAAAAAAAAAAAGAAAAGAAAAGAAAAGATAATTGATTACATACAGCAGAAGAAGAGTGGAAAACAAGGGAGACAGCTATTTTCATGTGTTACATTACCCTAGACAGTTTGTTAAGTGACTTCAGGGTAGGACATTGTATTCTTCTGTCCTCTTGACCAGGGAACTATCTAGAACTTCTACTGCTGCTTGGAAAAAAGTCACTGTTTCATACAGCTTTATTAATAAAATTTTTTAATGCAGATGGCTTTTTAAATTTTGAACATGTTCATCAAAATTATTTTGAACATCTTTAAGTCATATTTTGATTATTTTATGTAATCAGACTCTAGAAAGAATAATACAAGGAACCGTAGATGCACTCAAACTCCTAAAGTAATTATTTACAAGAAATAAACTTTTTGCATGATCTAATGACATTTTATACAATGAAAATGTATAATATTTTCAAAGTAACAGCAATAAAATAATAAGTAATGATCAAAATAAATTTCAAAATATAAAGCATAAATGTCAGAATCAATATTGGTTTTGCCCCAGTAGCTTGAAAATTTACTGGCAGAAAAATAGTAATAATTAAACACACAGAAAAGATAAGTCATGAATGTCAGGCAGCCCTTATTAACTGCCTCTGAAGGTACTACAAGGACAGCTTTGGCTGCTCCTAGCCCGCACTCATGGAAATTGAATTGCTTTGTGCATTAACAGAATGGAACTGGGCTGAACAATGTCCATAGAAATGCTGAATAGGCAATTATTGAAAATGTTCTCCAAGACTGAGGAATATATTAACAGAAATCAATAACACAGCGAATTAAATGATGATTGAGCAGAACATTACCTAAAATTAGTACAGAAATATTTATAGAATGAATTAATGAATTAAATTGACTATAATAAAATATTGGCCAAGGTAGCCTGAAAAAAATTAAAGCAAATTTAAAGTAATATTATTGTGAACAACTTCTTTGATTCATTAATTTTGTAATATCAGAATGTTATATAGGCTTCTCCATAATGGTGCCCACTAATAATTTAAAGTTTTTCAATAGGCATAAGGTATATTTTAAAAAATTAACAACCAAAGTCCTCATGAGGAACAAGAAATGATTTTCTATTTGTTTCTATTTGGCTGTCACTATAGCAAGTTATATAATGCTTTGCATGCATGAAATGTTTAATTTTTAAATTTATTTTCTAGAGATAGGGATCTGGCTCTGTTGCCCAAGCTGGACTCCAGCTCCTAGCCTCAAGGGATTCTCCTGCCTCAGCATCCTGAGTAGTGGAAAAATTTTAATAAACAGTGGATCTTATTATCACCAATAATTTTATAATTAACATTAGCATGTACACGGGATCTTTAATACGTCTAGAGTTCATTTTGATTGCTCCTCTAAAAACTAAAAGACCAAGAAAAAAATTCCCTCAATGTATTTGTTTCTTCCTCTTTCTAAGACCTGATGCTTCTGTTAAAAGGCGCAGTTCTCACACCCACCTGCTCCTCCATGCCTGTTTCTAATGCAGTCAAGGAAAGTTTACCACAATGGTACTTTTTAAAGGTATATTTTTATTTTTGCAGCTCTATCTAGTGTTTTCTCAGCTGCATATGTGGCTTGCCTGGAAGACATGGCTGGTAACTTCTAGAAGAAATCTAAATTTTAAAGATTTAATCATTAGAAAATACTTGTCATTCTAGATATGTATCTTTATTGTTGTGACTTTGTTTTTCTGTTTAAAAAAGCTGTTGATTTTGCCTTTCTAACTTTTTGTGGATATACCACTGCCCCTAAAGGAAGAAAATATGTTTAAGGGAGACATCAAAGTTTGTCTGTGTTCCTGTTGTTTTCCCCAAACCAAAAGACCTAAGAGATTTAATAATAATTATATTTGTTACTATTAAGATATTATTTGTAGGACCTCCTACTAAGTGAAATAATGTAGTTCTTTAGCATTTTAGAATTTATGTATTATTAATAAGAAAAAGATTTACTGAAAATGAAATAAGATATATTCATTCAGTCTATTGCTTACATATGTAAGAAATGAGTCATGAATGTATAGGTTTTTTCATTTGATCAATTTCTTTACTAATTAATTACCTGTTGCTTTTTAAAAAATAACATACTCTTGAAATTTACCAAAGTAGCAAAATTCTTAATTTTTAACTTTATAATTTTATAACTATATAACATGACATATAAATACTTAATACACTTAATATGTAAAAAGCTCTTACCAATTAATAAGAAATGAAAATGTTACAACTGAAAAAAAAATTAAAAATATGATCAATAATTTAAAAACTATAATTATCAATAAATACATGAAGATGTTCAACTTCATTAATGATTGAACAAATACAAATTAAAATATGCTTTATCATCAGATTCCAAATAATTTTTAAAAATTCTAATAATTAAAATTATCTATTGATGAAGAAATAGGTATTGGAATGAGTGTAAATTTGCAATACAAAATTGACAATGTATATTTAAAGTCCTAATAATAAATCTACTTTCTTGTTCCAATAATACAATTTCTACAAAATCCCCTTATGGGAAAAATTAAATTTTACATAGAATTATGTAAAAAAAACTTCAATGTTATTAAAGGGAAACGTGGAGAAAAAAAATATCCAATAGTAAGGGATTGTTAAATAGCATATAATAGATCCATAAAAAGAAATACTGTTCAGCTATTAAATATATTTATATCTTATTATTATACAAAGAAACACCTTAGCTTACAGAGCAGCATATATGGTATATTTCCAAAATTATTTAAAAATATACATGTATACAGATATATATTTTCTAAAACTATGTATCATGTGAATAAAAAGGTTTCTCTTATATGTTCTTTTTTAAAAAAAAGCATTTATCATAAGGAAATATCTGAACATGATTTAATGTATGTTAGCATTGCTTCTCAGCCTTTTGGCTAAGATCAAGTGTAATGCGTTGTTAGCAAGGACACCTAAATCTATATGAGGTTTCCAGAGAAGAATATGGTCATGATTGAACATCTCTTCATTTAATCAGTCTGATTTGTGGTCTGTTGTTAAATTGAATTCAAACAAGATTTATCTCCTTTGGTTTTTATTTCATAACATTTAGCAAATATTTTAAACACAACATTTAGCAAAGATTTTGCCCAATCATCATTCTTTGACACTGGCTACAATCACATGCCTCCAGTAAGCAAAAATTTGCCCAAAAATGTGGTAGTCAGAGGCAACTTTGAAAGGCTTATTTCATATGTTCTTCTAAAAGAAGTTAAGTTGGTGATACTTTTATAGAATGTGCAATTTCATGAGCCAATTTCTTTTTTTGCTATTGAACAATTCAAGAAGTATTTTTAAGTTTTCAGTTTAGCATCCACTTTTCTTTCAACTTTTTTTGCTGCTTTTTAATACCTAAACACTCTCTTACACCATATACATCTGTGATCATGAAAAATTGCTATATTTCAATGTTGATGAGTCCAAAGAAAATAATTAAACTCTGCCCTAGAAAAATACAAGCCAAAGAAATAATCCAATTGAATTAATAGCTTGACCCTAAATAACAGTTTGGGTCCAACATTTCATCAAATAGGAAAATTAGAAGGATCTTGACTGATTGTTTTCCTTTATTGACAGTAGTATATTCAGGAAAAAGTAGAATAAACCGCCTTTCTTTAAAGAAAAACAAAGCCAGCAATGGTAATTTTAAAAAAAAAACTACCTATCCTTAATGACAAGTATTTTCTAATTATTGTTTTTAAAATTAATATGTATTGAGCAAAAGAAAATTTTTAATGTTTTCAACTATAGTTATTACACACATGCAGAAACAAAGCCTATACTTAAATAATTGTAGGATAATTGATTGTTCCCAAACCATCTGATTACTCTTTAATTTAAGAAAATACATGTCTATCTCAGTGAATCCCTATTTGAAGTACAGAAATACAAAGTACAGCCTAAACTTGATATTACCATGTCCTCAAATCACTGTATCATCTCTTCCATGAAATGAATGTGACAATAATTTGTATTTGCAAATTCATTCTATTTTGGGAGCTGTTTCTGAAAACCATCTGTAACCAAAGTAAACAATATTTTAATGGGGGATTACTGAGCTGGCTGAATACATTGTGATGCAATCAAAAGTTTTCTGGAATTTTTCAAACCACAGTTTGAAGCTGCATTTGAATAAAACTTAGCTCTTAAGGGGAAAAATAATTCATAAAAAATTTTTTAGTCTTAAATATACTTTCAATGTATTTAACCATTGTAAATGTGAAGATAAGAGTATTGTAAAAACACATGATATCAGAGAATTACTTGAAGAAAAAAAAATTTAAATTTTGAGCCGCATATTTTTATAGGTTCTTAGAGTTTGGTGTAGCAATCCTGTTTACTGGAGCCATTTTTGTTCCTTTGTCTACTACTTCTAGCAACATTTTGCAAGAGTTGAAAGCAGAAATGTTGAGGTGCCCATGAGGATTGTTATTCATTACCCTGACCAGCTTTAGGCAGGAGATATAAAAACATAACCAAAAAAGCCACTTTTATGACAGTATTTGCAGATCAATCCTGCATATTCCACGCTTGTAAGATTTGGAATGTTTGTAGCTGAAATTTATTTTTCTTTCTAGATTGCTTTTACTGAAAGAATGCAACAAAGAGAGCTGCCAAGAAAATACAATTATTCCCCCAAATAGTTCAAAGAACTATGCCAGGTAGGTATTTTTTGTTCATATTTTAAATATTATATTATAGTCTAAATACTAGTCATCTCAAATATGAACTTAATTATTTTAAAAGCATTTTATTAGAAAATAGGGCATGGCATAAATGGCTGCTTCTTAAAAGTCACCAGCCTAAGTGTATTTAGAAATTAAAGTGAAAAATACTTTCTTTAAATCTTTTCAGTCACTACCAGGATACTCTGTTCTTGAGACTGATTTTAACTCCACCAGGCCTGCCCTAAAAGAGCTCCTGAAGGAAGCACTAAACATGGAAAGGAACAACCGTTACCAGCCGCTGCAAAATCATGCCAAAATGTAAAGACCATCGAGCCTAGGAAGAGACTGCATCAACTAACGAGCAAAATAACCAGCTAACATCATAATGACAAGATCAAATTCACACATAACAATATTAACTTTAAATGTAAATGGACTAAATGCTCCAATTAAAAGACACAGACTGGCAAATTGGATAAAGACTCAAGACCCATCAGTGTGCTGTATTCAGGAAACCCATCTCACGTGCAGAGACACACATAGGCTCAAAATAAAAAGATGGAGGAAGATCTACCAAGCAAATGGAAAACAAAAAAAGGCAGGGGTTGCAATCCTAGTCTCTAATAAAACAGACTTTAAACCAACAAAGATCAAAAGAGACAAAGAAGGCCATTACATAATGGTAAAGGGATCAATTCAACAAGAAGAGCTAACTATCCTAAATATATATGCACCCAATACAGAAGCACCCAGATTCATAAAGCAAGTCCTGAGTGACCTACAAAGAGACTTAGACTCCCACACATTAATATTGGGAGACTTTAACACCCCACTGTCAACATTAGACAGATGAACGAGACAGAAAGTCAACAAGGATACCCAGGAATTGAACTCAGCTCTGCACCAAGCGGACCTAATAGACATCTACAGAACTCTCCACCCCAAATCAACAGAATATACATTTTTTTCAGCACCACACCACACCTATTCCAAAATTGACCACATACTTGGAAGTAAAGCTCTCCTCAGCAAATCTATAATTTCTCAAAACTTCTGTCAGGAGAAAATTAGCATTTGCTGTCATCAGTACGCCAGGAATTTAAGAAATGTTCTCAAAAACGAGTAGCGTTGGAAATATAAAATATTTATTTTTATAACTTACTAAATATTTATTTTTATAACTTACTTTGTTTTAATTTGGCCTCTAATCTTAGCTTATTAGTCTGAGAAAAGCTTTTATTGAATTTCACAAGTAATTCTCACATTTATTACATGTAATGGCATTCATAAGCATATTAAAACTGTGATTGGGATTATTTTAAATGCATTTATTTCATCTTAAAAAAATGACAAACTCAGATATTATGCATGGTTTCTGAAGAAGAAAATATAGTCTGACAGCAAATGGTAAATGTGGGAAGTAGGAAGTAATTGGGATCATGTGAATAATGAGTTAAAAATATGTGGATCAGTCTTTGGAAAAATTTTGTAGTGTTCATCCTTCTGAATCCTACTGAAAAAAAAATCATCCTAACGATGATTTCACACTATTTTCAGAGAAAGGTGCTTTCATGCTATTATGAATTTCCACAGAGCCACAGGGTCTGAGATAGAATTACATGAAAAGGGCATTATGCAATAAGATACCGTGGCATGCCAGGAGCCCAGTGTAGATTAAAAACAAGTAGAGTTCTTTCAGATTTTTGGCACCTTTGGAGTGAATTAAACCCAGATAGTTCATGAGAATATCTTAATTTTCCTCACAGAATTTTAATTCCAAAAGGATATTGGGGTATAATGTAGCTAACCTATACATCAGTTTGAAGACCGGAGGATACTGAAATACTTTAAAAAGATAGCAAGTTCCACTAATAAAAATTACTCTGGCTTCCCGTTTAATTGTCAGTGTGTTGACAATGTGATAATGTGTCAGGTGTCTTATATGGCAGGCAGATCATTTTAATTCATCATAAAGAAAGTGATGTCTCTTTTTAGTCAGCCAAGTGGCCTTTCCTACCACTTTGTGTTCTCTGGATCAAATTTCATTTCAGGATTGCTTACAATTCTCTAATAAAGATATGGCCATGATACAAAAGCCTCCCATTTCCTGAATGTTATATCTATTTGGAATCCCTTTTTCCTATTTCATTTTCATACTACATTGGAATTCTTATGTCTATTTGGCTACAACCGGTAGCTCTCCTTTTAGCTACTTCTAAGGGGTCCTTTTCTTTTATTTCTGGAAATTATTTTCCTGCCCAAATGAATTATCCTCCACTTTGTCCCTATTGAACTCAATTTGATTTACGTCTTCCCACTTGACCAATTTGTCAAGATGTTTTGACTTTAAATCCTATTCTACGATAAGAAAGTCAGTCCACCCAAGCAGATGTCATCAGCATAAACAGACTTTGTATTAATTCAGGTGACTAATAGAAAAGTGTCTGTTTCATGCCTGGGAGACTTCAATTTGAATGGTCTATTCTCAGTTAATTTTAAAATACTGACAACTACTGAGATAAAATGTATTACACAAAAGGAAAATGTGATACAAAAAAATTATTTATTTCTGGGATACTCTCTATATATCATGCTAGATTAAGTTAAAATACATCAAATCTAATTTTTGTCAGTCTAATCATTCTAAAGCAAGTGAAATCAATTAACTGATGGGTTTTTGGAAATTTTTACTGATTGTTTTTCTGTATTTGTTTCGGATTGAGGCAGGGGAGGAAGGCTGGCAATGTTTCCAAGCATTTCTGCTTAGAATATGAAACAAATGAAAAACAATGTGATAAAGTTATAAGTAGGACTAAGGCACCCCATGCGTGTGCAATCATGCATGATGCAAAATACATTACGTTAATAGCATCCTTTACTTCTTACATTAGTCCCATTAGGACTGACGACTCTGATTAGCTTGTTTAGCTTATATTTCACATCAGAGACTCTGCATATTCAGACTATAAAACCATTGTTGGATTAACTTACATATATCAGACATAAATTTAAAAATGTATGACTATTTTATTTTCCTCACTGTGGTGAATACTATTATTTAATACTTTTTTCCTACTTTTATCTGTGGCTTCATAAAACACACAAAAAATTCCATTAACTGTATTCTTCAAATTAGAGAAATAGCTTAATATATGCCCATTCTTAGGTGCCCTTTGATTACACAAGGATTTATTTTTTTCCTGCCGTAATAAAAAAATTCAGAAATGAAAAAATGTAAATAATCCACTAATTATAATCATCTGGACTTGCAAAAGTGCAGATAGATTTGAGACTTTGTTAATTATTGATATTGAAATCTATAAAAATTAAGAAAATTAATGTAGGGAGACCAAAGTTATTTACAAAGGATCATTTATTAAACACATTTTAAAAACAAAATACAAAGATTGTTGTTCTGCATGAATACATCACATATGAAAAAAAAATGTGTTTTTACCAAATTTAATTTGAAGATAATCAGAATTTTGTTTTCTATCAACTTGAGCAATCAGTTTCGCTTTGCACCTTGTCTAACACTGTTGTCAATCAGGAAGAAATGTTTTCTTGTTAATTAAATCATATTCATACAGCTAATATTTTACAGAAATAAAATAAGACAATGTCTGTCATACAAAGCTCTTTCTGCAAGGTAACTGATTTGCCTATGATCCTAATTTTTTTAAGCTATAAGATAGGAAGAATTCAGGAGCTAGGTAAGTTTTATAATAATGTATTAGCAGCAGTTGATAGTAAATGCAACATAAGATTTGTTTTGTCTGTGGTACAAGAATATGTCCTATCAGACTCTACTGTATTTTTCTCTACTTGAACACAGGTAAGCACATACTGATTGTCTCTGGGATGACAAAATGTATAAAAAAGACAAGAAACTGGCTCTGGTTGTCATTGTGAGTGCCTATTTTCATCAGCTAATATGAATGCATTGCTAAATTAGTGAAGACAGGAAAATGACTTAAGGGTAATATATACAGAGTTAAAATACACTTTTTATCCACTTGAGTGAATTCAGGCACTGTGGCTGTTCAGGATAAAATGTTTCATGGTTTATTCTTGATAGCAATTTAATTTTCAGTGCAAGCAAAAGCAAATACCTGCCCACTGTAATACACATGATCTCACACATCTGGAATGTTCAATGCAAGTTCATCCTCGGCATCTTCACTCTGGAGACATCTTGAATAAAAACGTTCATCGTTTGCTCTTGACAGCAATGTAATTTTCAGTGCAAGCAAAAGCAAACGCATACCTGCTAACTGCCATACACACGACCAAACACATCTGGAATATTCAAAGCAAGTTCACCTTCTCCATCTTCACTGTGGAAGCTCTTTAATAAGTGGCACTTTGTGTAAACCCTCTATAAATCATGAAAAACAGATTCGAAATGCCTGGATTTAATAATATTAAACATCACTGCCATAGTCATCTCTCTGTGTAAACGATGTTTGGGTAAGGCTTGCCATCACAACATTTCTTTCCTGAGAATGGAGCTGGTCCTCTGTTTATATCATAAGTGCGCATGCTCTGAGCTGTGGTCACTGTCGTGACTGTCTTCATTTGCTAGAGAGTCCCCTGTTTGCTGGAGGGTGGCTGCACCAATTCCCGACAGCTCTGATGGGAGAAGTGTTCCCTTTTTCACATTCACCAGTTCCTTTTCCCGAGCCGCAGCTCCTTGCTGTCCACCCTTTACCCTCTTCCACTTCATCCGCCTGTTTTGGAACCAGACTTTCACCTTCAGCCAAGAAAGGGAACAAACAAACAGAACAAAAAAGGTAATTAAAATGACATTTTTTTCTCCTTAGTGTCATCAATGAAAAGTAGTTCCTCAAAGGCTTATACAAAGACACCATGAAGGAGTGAATAGAAAAATAAATCCACGTTGAATTTAATCAGGTTACATGTTCATGATAATAATTTTTAAACTTTCAAAAGGTGCATACAAAGTACTATATTTGTATTTTACAGCATACAATGTAAAATATGGAACTAGACAAAAATTTTGTCATTTAAGGTCACTCAAAGCACTTGGGTCTATAAAGAGTTTCTGTGAATTGGAGCTAACATAATATTTGTGTTGGTCAAAGCCCCCTCACTCCTAAGTTCTTCTTTGATTTGACATCCAGTTGTCATTTCCTGAACCCGTTTAAAACATGCTCCGGCAGCTACTGATTAAGCGGCATCTGAAAGGCCATACTCTGCCATTAGAAACTACTGCTGCTTTCACAAATCTTTATTTGACCATTCCACCTCACACTGAGCCTATCTTCTTTTGAACTATTCTTCTTATTTTCTACCTTAATTCATTTATTTTACTTTGCAAATATTTGATCTAGTGATTTCTTTAAAATACGGTCACAATAAAAAATTATCAACGTTTGTTAAATGCTAACACCAAGATTATATACTACATCATTCACATCAGCTTTGTACAGGTATTTTCTTTTTAAAAGCTTCATTGAATTTGCCTAATACATTTAAATAAATATATATATGTAAATAACATATATGTATTAAAAACAAAAAAAACAGCAAACAGACATTAAAAGTCTCTCCATTATCAGAACTAGAATATAACTGGCATTATTGCATCTTGTTTAGGAGGAAATCTGTTTCTTTCACATTGCATTTCTCATAATTATAGCTTCTAGTAAGCGAAGTGTTCTTTTTACATTGTATTTCTGTCTACCCCACCTAAAAGTACCACAAGCCTGAATTTTGTGTATCATCTCCAAGTTTTTCTTAAAAAAGAAAACAAATTTTTTTCATAACAAGTAACGTTAAAAATATACTCTTTAATTTTATGTTTGTTAGGTTTATCAATGGAATGTTCTTAAGTGTAGGCTTTTTGCCACTTCTTTGTTGATTCAAGAGACTGTATTTATTCATTTTTTATCATTGTATAATATTCCAAATTCTGTCAATGTAGCACCATTTTTCCATTCTACTGTCCATTGATATTTGAATTCTTTTTTTTCTATATGTAATGCTGCTATAGACATTCTTGCATTTGTGTCCTGATAAGCATATCATGGGAACTTCCCTGGAGACTGCAGTTATACGGCTGCTACTATCTGTCTTCTCTCAATGTATGCTGTTGCTTTTTCCTTTTCTTAGAGTATCTTTTGATGATTAGAAACTCCTAATAAATATGTTTAAATTTATCTATTGTTTCTTTTATGACTAGTGTTTTGTGTTTTCTTTTTCTAAAAACATCTATTTTCTGAGGCCACTAAGATATTCTATGGTGTCTTCTTCTAAGAGTTTTAAAGGTTGCCTTTTCCAACACAGTGGGACCCTGTCTCTACAAATAAATAAATAAAATAAAATAAAATAAAATTAGCTGGGTGGGATGGCACAGTGCCTGTAGTCCCAGCTTCATGGGAGGCTAAGGTGGGAGGATTGCTTGAGCCCAAGTGGTTGAGGTTGCAGTCAGTGGTTGTTGCACCACTGCATTCCAGCCTGGGCAACAGAGCAAGATCCTGTCTCAAAAAGAAAAAAAAAGTTTGCCTTTCAAACTGAGGTAGTTAATCAATGAAGTACTAATTTTAGTATATAGTCTGAAGAATAGGCTTAACTTTATTTTAAATGGATAATGCATTGTCCAGGTCCATTTATTAAATAACCCAGCTTTTTTCCAGTGATCACTGTTTCATCTGTGTTCATAAATCAAGTTTCCATATATACATAGCTTTATTGCTGTATTCTGTTTTGTTCCTTTATTAATTTTTCTATAGTTGTGATAAAACCACATTATCTTATTAATTATAATTTTATACTAAACCTTTATATTTGCTAGGGATAGTTCTGTTTCATTCTTCTACATTAGAAATATTTTGAATATTCTCTATTTTCATTTTAGAAATAATCTCAATTTCTGTAAATAGTGCTATGGAGAAAGTGAAGAAAAATATGTTAAATTTCCAAAGACATAATTATATCAGTGATCTTCAAATCACGATGCTTCATCAGCATGCTTTCACAGTGAAATATTTAAACTGAGATATTTCTCTATTCTGGATTTTTCTTGGTCTCACTTTGAGCCATAGTTGAATTCATGTATCATATATTGCCCAAACATGATTAACTATGCAGCCATAAAAAATGATGAGTTCATGTCCTTTGTAGGGACATGGATGAAATTGGAAATCGTCATTCTCAGTAAACCATCGCAAGGACAAAAAACCAAACACCGCATGTTCTCACTCGTAGATGGGAATTGAACAATGAGAACACATGGACCCAGGAAGGGGAAAATCACACTCTGGGGACTGTTGTGGGGTGGGGGGAGGGGGGAGGGGGGAGGGATAGCATTAGGAGATATACCTAATGCTAAATGACGAGTTAATGGGTGTAGTACACCAGCATGACACATGTATACATATGTAACTAATCTGCACATTGTGCACATGTACCCTAAAACTTAAAGTATAATAATAATAAAAAATAAATAAATACATAAATAAGAAAAATAGTACAAAAAAGATTCACTAAAAAGTAGTTGATGGGTGTTCACATATTATTATGACTTACTAAACAAAATAATCAGTAATTGCCTTTTATTATATACCTACTTAGGGATAGACAGCTATACTATTGGTGCTGTTTATACAGTATTCTAATACAGTTTTCCAGATATTATTACCATTATTCTTAAGTTATAGATGAGAAAGTTGTGGTAAAGTTTAAGTGACTTACCTAAGATTAAACAGAAAGGAAACCGTGGTGCCAGGATTTAAACTTGAGGGCTGGGGTTTGTTTGATTCCAGATTCTGTTTTTGTTTTTGTTTGTTTGTTTGTTTGTTTGTTTTGGTTCCTGTTATATTTCAATCTCCTATTTTTAAAGCATTTGGAATAAAAAAAACGCATATAGAGTACGTGGACGCCATCTATATGATTACTATCATTCAGGTAATTCTCCCACTTGATATAATTAGGTTTGTAAATATGACACCATTTTCCTGTACTATAATTTAGGTAATTATACTGCTGAGTCTAATTACCTTTGCAAGCTTGACATTGCATTTTGCATTAGATCTATTCCACATGAGTTGGGTTCTACTCTTGGCTTTACTTCTCCATTTTGTGTGAATTTGAGAAAATTTTACTTCTCTCTACCTCAATTTTCATATTTCTAATATTGGAATCATAAGCCTTTCAAGATTCCCTATAGGGATATTTTATCATGGACAATTCCAGATGGAAGAAATACGTATGTCATGATCATCATCATTGTCACCAAGAGCTGAAACATTCAGTCTAAATAATCCTGGCAGAAAAAAAGGGGAAATATACTTTTAAAAATCTGCATATATTTCCTTTTCTAGGAGAAGGGGTATAGTAATTATATAATATCAGTATAAAACCTGTTATGGGCAATTCTAAATAAGATAATTCTAAATGTAAGAATATGGTATTGATTTTAGATATATTATGACCTATTTTGTGTTGTTTTCTATGTCTATCATGTGAAGTTTTACCATTTTATTTTTTAAAATAGATTGAAAAAAGACTGAATGGCTAATTGCCAATAGTAGCTACATGTATATACCTATGAATAGATATATACATATAAGAATATGCATTTGATTATATAGAGTAACTCTAATACCTTACATACTATTTTATTTAAAACCTAGATTATATATTTGATACTGAAATTCCGTGACCTTAGCAAGGAAACAAAAAATAGCAACAAATACATAATGGGCATATCTTATAGAAAACAGAAGGAAGAATATAGAACTCTAAACGTCAATATGTTCAGATTTATTTTCAAATATACTATAAAATATTGGGGTGAATTAAAATAAGTGAAGGATTTTTGGAAAAACACACATTTTTCTATTAGCATCACAGTTTTAGCAACCCCCCCAACAAAACCTACAAATTTAATTCCAGATTATAAATCAATATTGTCATTAATGTAGGACAGTAGGCAATTTATAAAGAAACTTCATAGTATAATTTAGTATCACTTTATTAACCCAGCTTTATTGACTGTAATGAAAAAAACTTTTAGTTTTTGTTTTTAAGACAGCTAAATTATAATCATCCAAATGCCTAAAATTTTATTTACTAAAAAATAAGTATTTGAATTATTTTTATTAAAATTTATAAGCACATTTTATATAATAAGATTAATTTATAAACTACATAGAGTACAAGAATTCTCACATATCCTTGGTGACTTGGGATCTCTATTCATTCATTCATACATTTAAAAATATTACCAAATGTCCAGTAACCTGTACTGTGTTAGATCAAAGATGGGAGGTGTTGAAGCACAAGTAAAACATAGCCCCCGCCCTTAAGGTATTCACAGTCAAGAAAATAGAGGAAATGTAAATGTAACTTATTTGGACATCACATTATACCCTTTACTATGTAAAGGGTGTCCTTTTAGGTTTCACAATATATTACCAGACAAAATAAGTGACTTATGAATCTGTATTGTCACACAATTTCCTAAGGTGTCCTGAGGCAAATAGGTTGATAGAAAGTTGAATCTATATAATGTCATAACCCACATTTATGTAATACCATAAATGTCTCTGTTTTGAAGAAACAACCATAACATCAAACATCTGGATGAAAACTAAATATTTCAATGACATACCCAGATGCCTCTAAACATCTGGGATTTGTAGATTTCATATTCCAACTGTTTCCATTTTTATCTGGGCACTTGGAATATTGTAGACATTATCTAACAAATATTTATTTATATCTTTGAGATGTGAAAACATGCAAAGGATAATTGTACAAATAAAATTTTCAGATTTAATCACATCCCTAGTGATTAAATTTGATCATGGCAGTGTACCTAGTAAATCCAAAGACTCGCCTAAGTAATTCAGTAACAAACTAGCTGAACTACTGATTCAGTAGTATTAGAATTAGAAGCAAGAATGCTTAAAAGTAAAGGTGAAAAATGGGGAAAAGAAAGCTTTTTTAACTCTTCCTGAATAGATGGATTTATATCTGATTAAGAGAAGGAATTCTTTAGCTATTTCCAAAAGCTTATTGGAGCCACTAATTGACTCTGTTGTTTCTACCACAATTAAAGGGTATTTGTGTGTGTTGGGGAGGCTGTGGAGGGTTAGGATATACTTCATAACTGAAGGCTTAAGTCCTGTTTACAGGGCTGCCTCTCACCTTTATCCACTGATTTAGCACATTGGGAATCATTTTCCTACCTCTGTAATTTTTAGTTCTGAAGCCTCTTCCTTTTCTATTTCCAAGTCTTGTGAATCAGGCTCATTAATGTAATCATAACATTTACAATTACATATTTCATATGTTTTTAAAACAAAGTGAATACACATTAGCTATAGACAGCCATGGACAAATAACATATTGAACAAGGATTAACCCTTTCTTGGGGCAACAGATTAAACTCCCCACGACAGATTTGAATCTCACAGGCACAATTATAAGCCAACCTTATAATCTCACTCTTCTTTCCAAAAATGAACTGAAAGCAACCATTCACACGATAAAGCAAAGTGGTTATATGATTGATTCCTTTTAACTTGGCCTTTATTAACCATTGTTTTCTCTCATACCCAGTAAAATTCAACTCGAATGGCTTCTTTCACTATATTTACAGTAAAAATTCACTATTCTTAATCCCATTTTTACACGAGATAAAAAAGACACACCTTTTAGTTATTTTAAGTAAAATATTGTTTACTCAAGTATTTCATGAATAAAAGACTACATCAAATTTAATGAAAATATCAAAACTAAATTAGGCACTTTTTTTCTTTATTGTGTTATAAAATTACTGAATAAGCAATACCTGAAGACATGGAATTTGTATATTCTGAGCCATTACTTCATGCTTATCTTGTTCAAACTACTGAGACCAACTAGAATGATGGTCTTTGATCTCAACATCTTGCCCAATCTCTTGGCTGATGTTTAACAATAATTGGCAAGATAACACCATCAGTATTTTGGCTAACAGCTTCTAAGTATAACCTATCGAATATAAATATTTAGCTGAAACAAAGGAACTAACCCTTTTTATAAGAACAGTGGAATACTGAAATATTACTATGATTCAATCTAAATTTATATTCTGATTGTTATTAATATTAAATTAATATTTTGATTATTTATGATTGTTTAAATTCTTTATCAGAATCTATGTGATCCTTTACTGCCCTGGTTATTTCATTTATTAGATTTAGAGACTATCACCTTAGATCCAAGTTTATTATATAAACTTATAAAGATAATTATTAGTTCTGTGTGAGTATACACTGACCCATAAAAAAGTCAATAATTTTAATAACTTCAAAACCTTCAAAAATTTAAAAATATATGTTCATCATAAAAAATTGGAAGTGATAAAGGGATCTGAAGTTCAAAGTCTATTCTAAATTGAATGCATCTCGGAGTTTTTCATGAGGAGACATAGAAATATGAAGAATAATTGGTACAAAGTCATTTATAGTCAAAGTCTCTAGAAAATTGTCAGTTCTCTTAGGCCTGGGTTTATTATTGTATAGATGTCACAGAACACATGTATGTACTCTTCTATATAAAGATGTAGATAATAGAAAGTTTTCTTAAAATTGACAATGCCAACACAAAACTTGCACCAGCTTCTCAAAATATCTAGAAGCATCTCAGTTTTAGAATTTTTTTTAACATGAATAAAACTTATGGATGCAAGAATAGTGTAGAAAAGGAATGCTCGGAGCGATCTTTCATAGCAGAAGTCTCTTTCTTTAGCAGTACACTTTAAGTGCTGATGCTGTGATGTAATGTATGATATGTTTCCGAACATTATTGTTAATTTGTTGATTAAATATAAATTAATATTTTTGCTTCCCTAGTGAGGAAACTGAGAAACAAAATGTGGAAAATTCTTAGACTCCTGGGAAGAATTATCTTTATCCTTTTATTATACCAGCTTGATGAACGTTTACAGCAAGAATCAGTGGAGCAAATTTCAGTAAAATCTCTAAAATAAAGGCTCATTTTATTTTTGTGTGTGTATATATACCCATATGCAAACACATACACACATATACACAGATATGTGTGTGTGTATATATATCTATAGATAGATACATCTCCTTGCCTCTAACTATACATATGTCTACCTATCTACATCAGAAGAAAGATAGCATTTTAAAAGAAAACAGATTATATATTCTCAAGGCCAGTTCAATAAAGGTAATGTTTATTTTTCTTTGGTTTTTAAAATATGATTTGAAATTTAAATATTTACATTTATTAGGGATGAGTTACTTATTTCTTAGTCTTTTACTTTATACAGGTAATATTTCTGAAAATTAATTTTAGGTTAAAACATTGTTTGCACCAAATAGATCTTGCTTTATTATTGATCTGAAGTTACTTTTCATGTATCATAACCTTTTTCGTGTGGAAGCTGAAGTACTTTTGAGTCTAGTTTTTGATGCTTACCGATACTGTCAATATGTATTTATTTATTTAAACAAAAGCATTATCAGGAATGTCTCTTAATATTTAAAATTAAAATCCCCTCTCATATCCTATCATCAACTCTTTTACCCTATACTCTCCCCATTTTACCAGTTGTAGTCAAATTATTCTTAATAATTGTCATATCATGAGTTAAGCAAATAAAACATCTTACCATTCCTCTAGATGACTCCTATATACTGCTGTAAAGAAATAAAGAAATATTCTAAAGTCTAGCTACATAGGTAGACTTGAATTAACATGAACAGACAATAAGTCAACTCATGGAGACATAATTGGCTAAATAACTAAATGTATAAATTTGTAGAAATAAAAATATGAAGTAGATAAATTGCGTAAAATAGCTGAGCAAAACGGGCGTGGTGGCGGGCGCCTGTAGTCCCAGCTACTCTACTCGGGAGGCTGAGGCAGGAGAATGGCCTGAACCCAGGAGGTGGAGCTTGCAGTGAGCTGAGATCAAGCCACTGCACTCCAGCCTGGGTGACCAAAAAAAAAAAAAAAAAAAAAAAAAAAACAGCTAAGCAAAAGACAAAACCACTCTTTATTTGACACACAAAATATTTCTCCTTAGTAGTCATCAAAAAAATGATAGCTATTTTGAAAATACTTGGCATTGGGCCATTTGATGATTTATGAATAAAAAACAAAACATAATTCCTCTCATTTCCACCAATGGAGTATGATCTAGCTAGGTGGGATTTTCCATTTATCTTGGCAGAAGTATCATTAATTTAGTCTGTTTATTCCAGTAATCTTAACTAGTTTACAAGTCTGCAACATTGCACCTTTCATTAGCTCTGTGAAAAAGATGTTTTGAAGTGAAAGGATCTCTCATTCTTTCTATATTTGGCAGCCTTAACTCTATAAAAATGTCCATTTTACCACTTCTTTTATATGCTCCTGCAGCTGCTTTCTCTCATCTTCCCACCGTGAGATATTAAAAATCTGGTGGGAGTTTTCTCCAAGTTTATCTGGATGGAGAAAAAAAATGCCAGAATAAGCTTGTCCAAACTAAAAATACCTTGAAACTGGAGAGCCTTTAGACTGAGTTTTCTGCAAATCGTTTGGGGTGACTCTGACAATTGAAGATTATTATCTGTTGATCTTGAAGGTTACATGAGAATATGTTGTAAACTAGAAGCTGTGAGTTAGAAGCTGGAAGATTTACTGGAGTGATCTGTAACTGTTCAACAAACATTATATAATTAAAATATTTGAAGCTCAGCTTCATTCTGGTTTCTGCATTTTTATTTAACATAAAACGATTTTCTTTAACACTTGTGTGCCGACATGGAATTGCTTTGCAGAATGAGCCTCTTTTTTTTCTTCTTTGGCCAGATGAAGTTCAAACAGAATTACAGACTACCCTGACATTGCACTATGGAAGATGCAAATGTAACAGTGTGACATCTTTGTGTGATTCCATGACTATTCTTCAGAATGGAATTTGGAAATTCAAGTCCTGAGTGATATTTAAGGATTTAACATATCTTATGTTTTTCTAAAAGGAAACCTAATTATTATTGCAAATCTTCATGACACATATATGACTCATCATAAAATTTGTGTTAGATATACTGATCGGTGATATTAGTAAGGTAGGGGTAGCCACAAATAACATCAGTTATAAACATGCACATTTTATTGGCAATCATGTACAATTTCCACATGACAATATGTCTAAAGACTAGTTCTGATTATAAAGTAAGTTTTCATGTAGGAAAAAATTATTTCTCAAAAACAATTCTGTTACAGGCCAGGTGCCATGGCTCAAGCCTGTAATCTCAGCACTTTGGGAGGCCAAGGCTGGTGGATCACGAGGTCAGGAGTTCAAGACCAGCCTGGCCAAGATGGTGAAACCCCGTCCCTACTAAAAGTACAAAAAATTAGCCGGGCATGGTAGCAGGTGCCTGTAATCCCAGCTACCAGAGAGGCTGAGGAAGAGAATTGCTTGAACCCAGGAGGCAGAGGTTGCAGTGAGCCAAGACTGCACCACTGCACTCCAGCCTTGGTGACAGAGCGAGACTCTGTCTCAAAAAACAAACACACAAACAAAAGCAATCTTGTTATATAATTTAATATTTATTTTCCTTGTTTGCATGATATCTTTCTTTTGATGTATATAGATAGATGTATAGTTAGAAGTACGGAGATATGTATATATTTATATGCACACACACATATATATCTGTGTATATGTGTGTGTATGTGTTTGCATATGTGTATATTTACACACACACACATAAAATGAGCCTATGAGTCCTGTCTCTGCTTTTGAATCACACACCCACATAAAATGAGCCTATAAGTCCTGTCTTTGCATTTGAATTTCAAAAGACCTTGACAATGTTAAGGAAACTATTTTATATTCAGATAATTCTATTAAAGCTAAGGAAAATATTGAACAATATGAGGTTAGATGTAATATTCCTTGGTGTATATGTTTATTTTACTGAATCTCAGGTTATTTTAACATATGAAAAAAATAAGTCTTAAAGAATGAATATGAAAAGACAACATATCTATAATTAGATATTTCACATGTGGAAATCCTAGGGAAGGATGTTGTTTATGATTATATAGAGTCAAGATATAGATTACATGGCTAAACATAGCATTTATGAGATTAATATAAAATCTAAGTAATGGAATAGCTGTGCTATGGTCTAAATATTTATGTCTCCTCCAAATTCTTATGTTAAAATCCTAACCCTCAAGGTGACGGCATTAGGAAGTGGGGCCCTTGGAATGAGATTAGGTCATAAGAACAGATCTAGCATTACTCAGATTAGTGCCCTTATTAAAGAGGTCCCAGAGAGCTACCTAGCCTCTTCAGCCATCATATCAAGGTACAATGGAAAAATGGAAGTCTATGAAGAAGTGTGTGCTCACCAGACACCGAATCTGCTGATGCCTTGATCTTGGACTTCCCATCCTCCAGAACTGTGAGAAATAAATGTGTGTTGTTTATAAGCCACCCAGTCTATGGTATTTCGTTATAGCAGCCCCAATAGACTACAAGCTGCATTGCAAATTACAGAAGATGGATTTTAAAGTGTTCTGTTTGTAATTTTGTCAATAACTTTAAAAGCCCAACCTCCAGAAAATAAACTGAAAATATTTCACTGGGATGAGAGCCCTGGCATTTTGAAAGAATATGCCATCTGACCTTCAAGAGTAGCAAAGTTGACAACTGACATCATACTATATTTTTTCTGATAAATTCAGCACAGTAGAATTCAGCCCAGAAAATACAATATAACTTAAAATAGATACATAATTTAAGTATGTGATTTTTTTTTTTTTATACAGAGTCTCACTTTGTCACCCAGGCAGGAGTGCAGTGGTGCAAACTCGACTCACTGCAACTCCTGCCTCCCAGGCTCAAATTTTTCTCCTGCCTCAGCCTCCCATGTACCTAGGATTATAGGTGCCTGCCACCATGCCTGGCTTATTTTTGTATTTGTGGTAGAGACGGGGTTTCACCATGTTGGCCAGGCTGGCCTTGAACCCCTGACCTCAAGTGACCTGCCTGCCTTGGCTTCCCAAAGTGCTGGGACAAGTACAGGCTTGAGCCACCACTCCCAGCTTGATTGTTAATTTAAGATATTTTGTGCACAGATTCTTAATTTAAGAAACTTAATATGCGTGCATAGAAATGTTGGAATGAAATGGTGCAACCAGAAACATTATCCAATACAATTACATCATCCCTCTCCTGTGACATTCTACACTCATAACAATTGTGAATATTTGTTCAACTTTTACCTCTTCTGTGAATTCTAACAGGTATTTCTTTAGCTTAAGATTTTATTTCCAGCACTTAGCTCAACAAATATTTGTGTTACAAAATGATTAATTCAACATGCTTTGCATAGCAAAGGTTTTTCCCACCTGGGTGATAGTTCTGTTCTATAGTTTACACTAAAAATTATTTCATATCCATTATGATATATAAATCTACATAGAAGAAAGAGCAGGTAGTTTTAATTTCCATTTTATGCCTTGGGGAGATTGTTACTTAGGAACACACAATTCTAATCAGCAAACCTTGGATTTTTATTCAGATTTTTTTCATAACAATTAAATTCTTTTTGAGTAACCCAAGGAGGCCCTCTAAAGCCTTAGTTTTGATTAGGAATTTAAATTCTGCATGTATACATCTTTTCACATTAACTTGCAAAACTGCACATAGAGATTTATGGAATAAAAATATATTGTGCACAATAACAAATTTTCAATTAAATGTAAACTGAATCATCTCTCATGTTCTTTGTTAATTCCCGTCCCCCCCGCCCCGTGATGCTGTGGTTAGATTATTTCAGGAATGACTTCCAATGAAGTGGTCCTGTACTACACTGACACTGAGTTTGGTCATGTGGCTTGCTTTGGACAATGGGACACTAGAAAATATGATGTAAGAGGCCTGAAAAGCCCTTGCTCACTGGAGTTTTCCCCCTCAGTGCTCCTGGGAATGCTTCTATCACTGTTGGAAGGATCCCAAGCTAGCCTATAAGAAGATGAAACCACAAGCAACAGAAACTAGCTGTACCAGCTGAGGCCCAACCATCTCTTTCTTAGTCAACCCACCAGCTGACTGGAGCTCCATGAGGGTTCCATGTAGGGCCAGCAGTATTACTGTCCAACTAAGCCCAGTCAAAATCTCTAACCTACAAAATCTAAAGCAAATAAAACTTTGGTTATTATTTGAAGCCATTAAGATTTGGAGTGGTTTGTTACACAGCAAAGGGTAACTAACACAAAATGTTAAAAGAATTTTTCAAAAAACATTAAAATAGTATGTATAGGTATATATAATTCCTGCATGTAATTCTTTACCAAGCTTGTGAATTCAGTTAGAAAGAAGAAATATCCAAGACACTTTCAACATTTTCAAACCAGATTTACAAAACTGCTTCTAAAAATAAATGATTCTGCTCCATGGTCAAACAATGACAGATAACCGTAGACCATCCCCAAACTGTCAAGTACAGAATCTTGTTTTTCCTCTTGGCCGAGAGCACAGTACTGGATCCTGTCATTTCTACAGATTGGAAGCAAATCCTAGTTTCCTAGTTCCTTCATGTACTATATAAAACACGGTTGCATTTCCCAGAGTTCACCATCTCTATATAAGAACATTAGTGTGTAATTCTCCCTCCACATACACCTTTTTATTTTCCTGTTCCGTGTTTAAAAAAAATAATAAAATAGAGGTCTGATGATGTAGATTTTGGATCCTGCTTTCCAGCATGCCAAATGTTGAACACATAGAGGGAATTTTGTATGTGAAGTCCAAGGGAAGGAAAATGCTGTGCTCCATAACATAGGTACTAGTCATAATATGTAATAAAATATAAACTGCCAATAAATAAAACCACAGAAAAGTGTTCCTCTGTATATTTCTACTACCCATAAATAACCTACCAAAGCTGAAATGTAAAAATTAACAGAAGGAAAGCAGATCATTTAAGAAATTGGATAAAATAACTTGCTCTCTTAAGACATGCATTCATTTGTCCACACCCTGTTGATATTTCTTTGGTTCCAATGGGATCCTGGAGGAGGTACACACAGTGAAAGAGGAAATGAGACTCTAGCCCTAAGAGTGCCAATCATAACTGCACTGTCCATAAAGATGTTTGCATTTGCCTTTCAGGAATGTTTTTGTAAAGATTAGCAACTGTTAACCGGCAGTAGGCTAGATTCTCCTCAGGGAAACAAGAATCTGTACAAGGAGTTCACTGGGAACACTGTTAGAACAAATCATTTGTCATTCAAAAAAAATGCAAGAAAGGGACCTAAAAAGCAATTAATTTAAAAACATTATTTAGGTCTCATTAATTGGCGTCCAAAAACCTTAATAATTTCAAAGTATTCTCTGAGTGGGTAGCAGAATTTTGAATTACTGACACCAATACAATTTCAAAAATATTTTGGGTAAAGGGGCAGAAATATTTACCAATGATCTATGTGTCCTTGCCTTTCATCATTTCCCAGCCATCTTGCACCTAAGCTGCACCATTTGACTAGTCTAGACATTAGTGTGTAAATAGAAGTGACATGGCTAATAGACATGACTATTCTAGACATTAGTGTGTAAATAGAAGTGACATGGCTAATTTCCAGGTGAAAACATTTAAAGGTCAGTGCATAAACTTCCAATTCTTTCTTATTTCTTGTAGTTACCATGGACACCACATGTTGAGATGCTAAAGAGTCAGAATGGGTCTGTGAGTGATTATCTGGAATGCTGGACGTGTAGAGTTTGTATGGAGAGTGAGTAAACATTTTTATGTTATGCCATTGAGATTTGAGGGTGAATGTGTTACTGCAACGTATCATACCCTATCCTGAGCAATACAGAACACTAATCTGGGGTTACCAACTTTCTAATATGCCAAATAAGGAGATTTTAACATATAAGCACACACAATTCCTCACTGTATGCCATCATTATGTAAAAGAAATAATATTTTAAAACCCAAAAATACAGAAGGATAATAATCATAGGAGGATTCTTTCTTCAACTCAATAAGTGTGGTTTTCTTTTAAATATCATTAGATTATTTTTAATTTTGTCAGTTTGCTGGCAAAATTTTATCATGGAATAGTATACCTGTCTTCCAAATGGTATTCAAGAATTCTGGATCTAGGTATTTCAAACATGGCAAAGAAGACTGTGGACCCAGGGCAATTAAAAAAGATCATATAATGACAATGTCCAGCTTTACCTGTCTTTCAGTGAGATCCAGATTCACTGCTATCTCGTATCGCCTCAGTCTGGTGAGATAATTATGATGGGCAAATTCTGCTTCAAGTTCTCTGATTTGCTCTTTGGTAAATGCTGTCCTTTCTTTCCTGGGTTTGCTGTTGACTTCTGACTTGTAATTTCCTTCCTGGGAGTCTGAAAAAAAAGGGAGACAGAATTGGTAATAACTCATTTATTCAAACACATGCAATCATATTATTCACAGTTATTGAATTACTACTTTTCCGGGTACTGCGCAGACATGGAACAAATAGAGACCAAAGACAATAAGACTGACGGCAGCTCAACAGGGGGAGATATGATTCTTATTTTTTCCCATCTTCCTTCAGGTAACTCACAGCCTATTTGGGAAAGCATGTAATTTTCTTCTTATAAAATATTAACAAAACCTCTAACTGCTTGTAATATGACATTAAGATAAACCAAAACCTTTCTAGAAAACACTTTTAGATATGAAGTTTTGTTTCATAAGTTGTTGAACATACGTACTTGAGGTCTAAGTAAGATTGAACATAGTAATCCTTTAAAAAGTGGCATCTCAATATAGGAGTATTTGAGAAATTCAAACATTTAACAACTGGACCATAAAAAATTTTATGCTCAGACTGAGCACATGTAAAAGTATGTGTGTACTTATTGGCTTTTTTATCTGTATATAAGTAAAATTCTTGAGGACAATAGCAATGTTCTTTTATTTTATATTATACTTAGTCCAACGTGGAATCTATAAATGAAATTGTGTTCATATGATTTAAACTATGAACAGAGTTTTAAAATGTTTTTCATTATATATAAGATAAACATAAGATGCACAACATGTACCATCAGTGATCCACAACATCAAATCTTATAATGCAGTGGAAAATACCAATAACAATTTTAAGCATATCATTCCATTTTTCCTCTTAAGGGTTCAAGACATAACTAACGTATAGAATTTCTTTTATCCTCATAAATACCCCTGAAATGTAGGTCAGAAGACATTCTTAATATACTAAAAACCAGAACATGAATCAATAGTAAACACACACACACGCACACGCCAAGTAAAAAGTAATCATACCCAGCTCTAATAACTTAGGGCAAATTTATCCTCAGTGAAATATCAACATAATCAAGATAAAAGGGCACATTAATGCTCTCCTGAAAATTATTTCTGGTATCTAATTATTTTTGCACATGTACAAACAAGCTGTGATATCTTTAAAAAGTGTGAATACACTTAACTCTTCTAGGAGCCCAAATGATAGAAAATTGATGTAGAAAGATGATCATTAACCAAAGGTTTCAAAGAGTGACATTTTAATAGTTTTTTTAATTGACGAATATAATACAGCATGGCTTATACAGGATCTTTTTAGATTATGTTTTTTTCATGCAATGATGCTTAAATATGCTAAGAAGTACAAAAATGAATTTTTTAGTGTTCTATTTCTTTCTATCTGCCTGAGGGATGTTTAGCTGAACTAAAGAGGACCCTGCATAATGGAAATTCACTAGACAAGGCACTTTAATGTAAAGACTTTTATTTTGATTCTTAGCAGTATCTAAGTGAGCCAGATGTAAAGTTTTCTAGGTCTAGTAGCAGCAGCAGCAGCAATAAGTTGCCTCAACAACTTGGCACACTGACTATTACTTATCCTCTGATGGATCACAGAGTGTTTCACTCACTGGTGCACTGGTGCTATCGGAAACTCTTCATTCACTGACCACATTTCTGGGCTTGTCACTTATCCCTGTATCAGCTAGCTTCTCACCTTAGCAGGGCATGTGGGGCTTTATCCAGCACAAAAGTAGTTTGTGACATGTCATGCACAGGTTGATTGCACTTTATAGAAAGCCACTGGGACCAGGTGAGTGACATAAGAGATGATGTATGTGCTCTCAGGTAGGCCATGTTTACATGGTGCCAACTTACCTGGCTGTAAGGATGGAAACTGCAGTCCATCATCCAATTGCCTCTAGCTACAGATATGTCAGCATCCACATTGGTGGAGCATTTAGCTATTCTGGCATTGTGTGAACAACATTTCCAAATGATTGATTTTTTTTAACTTTTCCGTGGGCTGTTCTTGCAGCCTGCAAACTCAGTCACAGTACAGAATATTCAGATAACAAGACCCTCTCACAGGCATCCATGTTCTCAGGTGAATTGAAAGAACTTTTGCCAGTTTGGATCCCTGCTTTGCCTAAAATCTGTGGCTGATTATTCTTTATGTGGAGACAATGCTCTTTTCCTTTCAGTCAAGCAACTCTGGAAACTGACAGTAAAGCCAGCACATTTTTTCTCATGAGCAATTCAATTTGAATGATTCATGGTTAGCACATTCCCTTATGTAAGCATGAATGAACAAATTCAAATTCAGGAAAGGCTTTGACTTGTATTTATTTGAGTTTCTTTGAAAGTGATCTTCTTTAACTTTTGCAATATTCAAAAGTACTTCATAAATACCACACAGTCACACAAACAAAAACACAAAACATGGGCCAATGCTCAGAAGGACACTCACAGGTAATGGGTCTATATACACACTCATTGTAACTGGAAATATACAACAGGAGGTTTATACAGTCAGTGACTGGATTTAAGCTAAAATCTGGCTGTAGTTCAATATTTAAATCCATAAATTATTTACTGAATGCTTGAATACCAAACCAAAAATTGCTCACAAAGTGAAATCCAATGACTAAAATGAAGTAAGTTGTGCACACTCATATTTATAACCACAGAAGGAACCATTAAATTGTAATTAAATTACATTAAATTAGATGACAGAGAGTGGATGTATGCTTCTTGATATCACCTCCTATGAGAGAGAACGTTCATGTAGTTGAAGTGGCACCAGTGTTGATTAATCCAGCCACTACTTTTACCCTTGTATGGTAAAAGGTACTTTTACCCTTGTATGGTAAAAGGTACTTTTACCCTTGTAGTGTGGTTTCCATCACAACCCTCATTCTCTTTTATTGAAAACATGCTTCTTAGAATTGCATTTCTGGATTTGTATTTCCTACAGTCTTGGGTTTTTAAAATTTTTTTACCTCTTTCTTTACAGTTTCCAAAGCCTATCACTTGCTGACCCTAAGGCCTCTACTGCCATTACCTAACTAGACTTTCTTTGGTAGAAAATGGGTGGAAGATTTGCACCATGCATTTGACAATTTTTGCATCAGTTTCCATCTGTTTCCCAGCTGTTTTAAGTGAGGCAAAAGTCCCTCCCTTTTCTTCAACCTCCCATATCCTATGCCAAATGGTAGGTGCTGAGGGGGGAATCTGGACTTCCTTTCTTCCCTACAACCACAAACAATATGTCACCATCTGTACAGTATATTCCAATGTAAAATACTACAATTGTTGTTTTTCGTCTCAGATACTTTAATGCACCTGTGGGCCCATTCACACTCTCTCAGCGCTTCGAGGAAATGTTGACTTATGTGTTCAGGTATGGTTGGCAGTCTCAGTTCCCTAACCTTTTGCTCCCTGGGACTATGCTAATGGAAGAAGTCTGCAATACTTCCGTGGAGGATAAAAATTGCCCTCCAAGGATCATTTCTGTCTAGCATTTAGAACTTCTCCACATGTGACTTTTTATTTCCCCTAGTGCAAGAGAATGCCAAAAGATAATAATGTTTTATAGAAGACAAGCAATGGGAGGGCTTGGTCTGTTCACTAGTGGCACAGAGTGCTATTTAGCAAAAGAGAAATAAAAGTATGATTGAGAATGTTTTGGGCTACTCTGGGTAAACGTATTAGCTTGTTTAAATGAAGAACATAACTCACCTATGTCTGTAAAATATCAAAATGGAATGGAATGTCTATATAGCTTCGACTAATATAAATTCTTATTCCATAGCCTGAAGAAAAATGAATAATAAGCCTCAGCATATTGATGTAACTTTTGTATCAATACTTTGTAAACTATTCAAAATGAGAGATATTTCATTATTTATTAACAAAACTGCACAAACCCGTAGTTATGGAAAGCTAATAATTTTTACATAGGCATAGGGATTGTGGATGGAGGCAGAAAAATTTATGAAATCATTCTATTGGTGCTAGTAATTTTCACATTTAAAGGGGAAATTGCCTTCTTTATGGGCACTTATCCAACTTGCTACTCCAGCTCATTAATGAGTGAGCATTTCAGCTTCTCAGTGTTTCTTCTTTTTTCAAAGTAAACAACCTCCTCCAGGAGTTCTTAAATCGTCTTGCCAATCCACTCTCCAGATTTGAGAACCACAGTCATAGCGAGCTACTATGATTCATGAATGTGTCTATTATACACTAAGGTGTGTGAGGAGTTAAAAATTGGATCGAGCACCACTATGTTAGATCCAGAATAGGATAGCCAGAAAACATCTATTATTTCTTGTACCTCTTTGATAGCTATAATAATACTTTCTCTTACAAAGCAAACCCAAATTTTACATACCAAAAAAGGAATTTCCATTGATTTGTAATTATTATTGTAATAGTTGTCTTCAAAATGCAAAAAAAAAAAAATCATTGTACCTGCTGAGCAGTGATTATCAATTGGCAGATGTACTCTTTTTCACTATCTATCCTCTCTGCTCAATATCTTGATTATTCATGGGTTTGTCTAATATGCTTTCAGGGAGGAAATAAATCAGATAAATCCCAATTTAGTATAATTGAAGACAGATTATTTTTTATTATATTTATGTAGCCAATTATATGTCTTGAACAAATAATTTATAGAGGATATCCTATTTATTCCTGTTAAAGGCATTTAAGTTCATACATAGTGGTCTATATTGAAAGAGTAACTGTATAGCCAAAAATTTTATGTAATAGTTTTTCAATTTAAGTTTATTGACTTGACTTTTTCTCAATATATTTAGGCTTATGTTTACACCACTCATTCTTAAAATGAGATTGATGAAAATTTTATGCACATGATTGCATCAGTGTTTAGCAATAGCTACTTACATAAGAAAATATTACAATTGCTAACTTATAACTTATGCTGTACAAAACAATGATATAAAAGGGAAAAGTATGAAGATTTGAGATGCTTTATAAAATCTATATATTTTACATGTTATTTTAATATGAAAGAGAATTTTAATTTTTGGAAATATCATAAATCTATCACAGGCTATAAAATTTTACCAAAAAGAAAAGAGCAAGTTAAGCCAAGGTTAAATATGTGTGTGTGTGTGTGTGTGTGTGTGTGTGTGTGTGTGTGTGGAGAGAAAGAGAGAGAGACAGAGGAGAAAATAGCACAAGATTATTCTTAAATTGGTAGAAATTTAGCAACTTAGCATGGATATGGATTTGAAAAATTTGCAAACACATATCTCAGAATTTATACAAAAATAAAATACTTAGGTGTCTAAAGTCCTCTATACCTTAGATGTAGACGTTTCCTTGAAGTAGGTAATAAAATTTCCTTGGCATTGCATTGCACTGCTGGAATAAACTGGCGAGTATTAGAACAAAGTCTTTCTTTTTGCTTCCTCCTCTCTTCTCTACAATTTTGAGATGATGGAAGTTACAGAAATTTTAGCCATTTTAAAATAGGTGCATAGTACATAACTCATTTTAATTCCTTATTTTTTGTGCCCATCAATACATGAATTCGGTTTTACTTTATAGCCTGTTTAGTGAAGACCCTTATTTTTAAATGATGAGATTTTAATGTGTCATTTTGTTATTTTATCTTTCCTTTCCTAGAATTTATTATTATGTAATGCTTCCTCATAGTAAGAAGATGCCAAACCAATGGTTCTTCCACCATGACCTAAGTACAAAGACAAATTCACAAAGAACTAAAAATGGTGATGAAATTAATATCATGATTAATATGCAATTCCAAAACAAAACAAATTTTAACAAAATTAACAAAAACAAAGTATTTTTGTTAAAAATATTTTTAAAGGCCAGAGACACATAAAATAGGAATATAATGCAATTTACTTGAGTCAAATTTGACACAGATTTGATTCTTCTAACTGCCAACTTCAAAGCACTTAACGCAAAACAAAACCGGGACAAGAGTTCTGGGTAAAAATAAACTTTGTAGATTTTGCTACACATTTCTAGGCTTAGAAAGAGTTTACAGAGCCCAGAATTGACTTTATGGCTCTTGCTATAGTCCAGAGAGAAAACATAAACTAAAGAAAGATCATGGCTATCCATCCAACAAAACAAGGCACATGTGCCTGGATCTGTCTAATAGCAAAGGACTTCTCAAAGGTCATCGTTTGCACCTACAGTGGGACTAAAGGCCCTGATTAAGACTTTTTGACATAAAGCATTCCATTCCATTTTCCCTGATTATATTAGTTTAAAGAGGGTACCACTTCTGTCAGCTCCCTTCAAACTCCTTTTGTTCCTTTCTTACAATGCTTAACACATTATGTCACTGTACGGATGCTTTCTTTCCCACACTAGAACGTAAGTGTTTGAGGCCAGTTCTTGTTCTAGTTTATTCAGACATTGGAGGTCAATAAAAATAATACTTGCATTCACACTTAATTTTAATACACACAGAAGCAATAGGCAAGATAGTGAAGAGAACTCAAGCTTCCACATGTGTCCCCCATTCACCTCCTACTCAGCTCTTATGTCAGCAAATGGCCTGGAATTACATGGTATTACTGCATATTTGAGAAGATGGGGAGGGAAAGAAACTATTTTCACAAATTAAGGACAATAGTAACTTGGCAAAGGCCAAAAGAATTGTGACATTTCTAATTTACAGCTGTCAACAGGGCAAAAAGGATTGAGCCCTCTTATGGCATCAGATAACGCCATACAGATTTGCAGTGTGATGCCAGAAAATTCAGCACCAATTCTGCTGGTAGTGCAGTAAAACCCTTGGACATGCAACAGGAAAACTTCCATAGAGTATTTTTTTTTATATTATGAAAGACAAGCCCACAACTTCTCAGAGTGTAAGGACTTGCATTTATGCTGTAATTCTGAGCCATTTCTTTAGCAAGTCATCATAGTGGCTTTAATATATTTTTAAGCAGTGACATAGAAATTATTGAACTTTTCATTTATTTTCATGTCTGCTTTGCTTCTCTGGACTCTAGACTCTGGGTAACTTACGATTATGAATTTTGTCTTCTTCATCTTTGTATTTCTAATATTAAACACCTACTATTCTGCTGTATCTTTGACTTTAGGATCTGGTTATAGATTACAATTACTAAGATAACCCTAAGGAGCCTTGTTCTGGCATAGAAATTTAACTGACCTTCAGCTTCAAAAAAGGAAAAGTATCATTTATTATTGCTTTCTATTAACTTTTAAGACATGTTTACACATATCTCGTGTAACTAATGGCAGACAGGTAATGTTATCTTCATTCTATATTTATAATGATATCTCCAAACATGTTCACATAGAAAAGTACCAAATCAGTCTCCCTATTATAAAATTTGAAACCAAAATGATTGAATGTTATACTAAGTGAAGGAACATATTGCCCAGAGATTACAGTTCTGAACCTCAGCACTATCGACATTTTGGACTGGATAATTCTTGTTACATTTGTATTCAATGAAACATAAACATATTCAAAATAAAGACGTCTGGTGTGAGGCGGGGACAGTTCTGGGCTTTGTAGAATGTTTAGAACATCCCTGGCTTCTACTCACTGGATGCTTGTAGCAAACCTCAACCCTAATTTTAGTGTCGTCAAATAAAATATGGTTCTCCCAGTCCAATTTGAATTCCAGACAAGCAATAAATAAAGTTTTAGTATGTTACAAATATTACACAAAGCATACTTGTATTTTAAAATGTTTATTGTTGTATGAAAATTTTAATTCAACCAGATATCTGTAGTTTAATTGGTTAAATCTGGCAATCCTAAGTTCCCAATGTACCCCATAGGGAAAAATTGCTCCCAGTAGAGAATCATTGCATATAGATAATATCTGGATGAAGATATCAATAACTTTCAGTTATACAACTCTCTCTAGGAATGACCAACATGATTCATAAGTTGTATGCATTATTTATGTGTAAATAATCCCACCTTTATACTGTGGTCACGCCTTGTCTCCTCCAAGCCAATGATGAGATTATTTGCAGATAAAATTGTTCAAGAAGAGATTTTGTCAGTGCTAATTCACCCAAAATATAACTGCAGAATAAGTGACTCTAACTTCAGAGGATTATCCACACGGAACAGTAAAATGACACATATGGCATCACCATAGAAATTGCCATGTCCCTAAGCCATCCCTCAGAGGTGTGATAGTTTCAATAAATTTCAGAGGGAAGTATTATGTTTCCACAATGCATCAAAACACATAAGCGCTAATAATAAATCAACTATTTGATTACATCCATATCATTTAATTAAATACTGACTGAATTAATAAATATTGACTTTGTAGGCACGCATTTTAGAAATTGAGGAGATTCTTAGAAACCATCTATTTCTACCTGCTCTCTACCTGAGAAAAGTGAGGCTAAAAGTGGCTGAAGGGCTCATCAATGGTCACAAATAGTCACAGAATGTTTCAGGCCTAAGTGTCATTCAGCTACAGAAACCAACAGGAATACATTTTATGAACTCCTGAAATACCCTTTACCTACTGCATGGCCTTTTCACAACAAGGATTTGAGGACCACTGCCATTTAATTGTGATACTAAATATGGTTACGAAACCTAAAATACTCAAACAGAATCTTGAGTACCAAAGATTCCAAATACACAGATATTAAGAGCATCCTCTCTGCTCCTTATCTGCTTATTCGACCCCTATTGTCTCCACTGTGCTCATCTTTAACACAGACTTTAAGTGAAGAGGGTTAAATTAAGCAAATCATGTAGAACAATGCCTACATATTATGGGCACTCAATAATCAATTGTAAACTCTAGCCGTTATTAGCAGAGGACTGTGGTCCAAGGCCTTAGCGATTGAAAATTATGCATTTGATAAAATCATGTGTTAGAATTAGTTTTTTTAAAATGTAGGAAAATTTTGTTTTTAAAATGGACCTCAATCTAAAAATCTAAGAATTTAGGAATTTACACAGTGACTAGCAGAGTTGCACTTTACATTGAAAAATGACTGGGCCCCTAAAAGTATCTATGTGTTATTTTTGGCTAATGTACAAATGAAGCTGAAGGTTTAATTACAATTTTCCAAGGAACCTGGGGAGGTGACACTTTACAAGGCTTAGCGGTATCAATGTATGAAATTTTATTTCCTCTGAAAGTTTTATTTGGAAATTCAACGAAACATAACCAAACCTGGCATACCCAATAAAACGGAGTCAGATAGTGTGCTTGTGTTTGTGTGAGTATGTGTGTTTCTTCTCTTTTAGAGTCCTGGCAAACAGGTACATAAATGTAGGAAGCTAGGAGTCATATTCTGCCTAGTTGTTAAGGTATAAAAAAAGTTTAATTAATACTTTTAAATGGATTTGTAGAAGACCAAGATAAGAAGTATTTACTGAAAACACTTACAAGCCGATTCTCTTAAATGTTGTGCTCTTATTTTTTACTTAGAAATATTCTCTAATTATGAGTTTCTTCATATAGTGGGTTTGAGAAAAAAAATCCCTTAGATATTTTTTCTGAAATAATCACATTGGAAGATTAATGACTAAGAATTTATAAATTGATTTTGCTTTAGATTCAAAGTATAATAAACCAATTATAAACAATAATAAATAATGCATAAAGGTAATGAAATAAAACTAATTATAAAATACCAAACAACATAGGGTTCTAGCTCAGGCATCAGTTTCCTTTTGACTGCGCTAGTGAAGTTAAATTCTTGTGATCTGTTACATGATTGTAGCTGTACTGGCAAGAAGGAAAACAATCTCAGGTTGACGAATCTGCATTATTATCAAATTGTGATTGTTTTTTGCAAAGATTTTCCCAATTACAGAGCATCTAAATCATTTCTTTGAAGATCTTAAATTCAATTATACATGCAATATAGAAATTTAAGAACATAAATGTAACTATTATCTGCCTCAGTCCATTTTGTGCTGCTATAACAGAATACCTGAGTGAATAATTTATTAAAAAAAACCAGAAATTTATTTCTGACAATCCTGGAGACTGAGAAGAAGTGCACGATCAAGGCAGCATCATCTGGTGAGTGCTTTCTTGCTGCAACCTTAATGGCAAAAGGCAGAAGGGCAAAAGAGCATGATCCCATTCATACAAGCCCTTTTCATAGTTGCATTAATCCATTCATGGGAGTGAAATCCTCATGACCTAAACACCTCCCAAAAGGCCTCACCTGCCAACACTGTTGCCCTGGGGATCAACTGTTCAACACATGAATTTTGGGAAACGCATTCAGACCATAGAATTATCCATTCATTTATGATATTTTAGAGACTAACTTTAATATTCTGTTGAGTAAATTATACTAGGAAACTAATTTCACTGAAGTCTGAAATGTTTTTTAAAATCATACTTAATTTCATATTAGATTAAATGTGAAAAATGTTCTACACCTATTTCTGATCTCTGCCAAGATAGCATATAATGATACGGCATTAAGTTTTTGTGAATGTGAAGCTTTCATCTAGGTCTTACAGACAATCCTTGGGTTGTAATTGTATAACAAATTCAGGCACTCAAAACTCACAATATTTTTTTCATATGTTATAGGTTACATCTTATAATTTCTGAAATGATTCATAAGTTTCTTCCAGTTAGATATTAGATAGCATTCAGTATTCCATTACACGGTGGAGAGAAGGGGACTTGAAGCATACACATTTTTGTTTTACTTAACATGTGTGCTACCACCCACAAAAAGAGTACCCGCTTACTCCTAAATTGTAATTTTCCAATACACACACACACACACACACACACACACGTAAAACATACCAGCTGCTAATCTTGCAATACTTCTCAATAAGCAGAAAAATCTCAGTAGTATCCAGTTTTTAAAGTTTTTCATTGATTAAACAGAATTGTAGTTATAATTATAGCTGTATAACTTGTATAGTTTTGTTTACAACTCTAATTATTTAGAAGGAAAGAGTGGCTGGGGAATTTATCAGGGGCTTTGAAGCCAGCAGACTTGAGTTGGACATCCATTGTTGCTACTTACTGTGTGGTCTTCTGAGGCTGGTCTTCTGAAATTCAGATTCCCCATCTAAGAATCCACAAGATTGTTGAAAATAGAAGAATTAGAGAATTTAAAGTGTGTATATCTGAGATGTAGTATCAATTCAATAATACAAACCTACTATTAGTAATATTAAACTTAAAATGTACCAGGAGTAGGATGGTACTGTTATATTTATTAGCCTTTTCTAAGTCAAATTTATTAGTTTACAAATTTCGTTTGAATCATTTAACTTTCATTTGACACCTAACATTTAGTGAAATACACCTTTATTTCATTTTTAGTAATCTTGAACTTAGTAAAAAGATGATTTTTATTTTCTAGCTCTTTCTACCCATGTGTATTTTAAAAGATCCACAATCCTCATAATTTATTTAAGCAATCAGCAAGAGTTGTGTATGATTACTTTTAATAAAGTTAATAGGTTGTGAAAGTCTGTACACTTTTATTTCTTTCATGTTTTATAGCTTTGCTGCTAAAAAGTGCAGTCAAGTTTAAAACATAAATTATTTTTCTGAGTGCAATTAAATAGCATTATCTTTTATTTATGTATGTTTGTATGTGTGTGAGCATATATATTTACAGTTAACACACTTAAAATACTTTGTTTTATTTAGTCTTCATTGGTCTCATATGCATTTAGTCAAATTCATGCAAATTTTGTGCATATGTAAAACATTTCTAGATCTTCTTTATTTTTTAGGTTCAGAGGGGTACATGTGCTGGTCTGTTACGTAGGTATATTGCATAATCGTAAGGTTTGGGCTTCTAGTGAACCCATCACTTAAATAGTGAACATGGTAGTATTTTTTACCCTCTCCTCTTTCTCTCTCTCCCCTTTTGGAAGCCCCAGGGTCTATTATTTCCATCTTTGTGTCCATGTGTGCCTATTGTTTAGCTTCCACTTGTAAGTGAGAACATGTGTATTTCGTTTCTTTCTGAGTTATTTCACTTAAGATAATGGCCTCCAACTCCATCTCTATTGCTGCAAAGGACAGGATTTGATACCTTTTTTATGGCTCCATAATATTCCATGGTGCATATATATCACAATTTCTTTACACAATCAACTGTTGATGGACATTTAGGTTGATTCCATAAATTTGCTATTGTGAATAGTGCTGTGATAAACATGATAAACAGGTGACTTTTTGATACAATTATTCCTTTCCCTTTGGGTAGATACCCAGTAGTGAAATTGCTGGGTGAAATTATGGTTCTTTTTATAGCTGAGAAATCTCCATACTGTTTTCTATAGGATATAAGCTAATTTACATTCCCACCAATGGTGTAAAAGTATTCACTTTTCTCCACATCCTCACCATCTGTTACTTTTTTGACATTTTAATAATAGCCATTCTGACTGGTATGAGATGGTATCTCATAGGGGTTTTTATTTGTATTTCACTGATGATTTGTGACGTTGAGCATGTTTTCATATGTTTATTAGCAACTTGTATGTCTTCTTTTGAGAAGTATGTGTTCATGTCCTTTTTCTACTTTATAATGGGGTTGTCATTTTCTTGTGGATTTGTTTAAGTTCTTTATATATTCTGGATATTAGTCTTTTGTTGGATGCAGAGTTTTTGAATATTTTCTTCCATTTTCTAGGTTTTCTGATTATTCAATTGATTGTGTCTTTTGCTGTGCAGAAGCTCTTTAGTTTAATAAGCCCCATTTTTCTGCTTTTGTTTTTGGTGCATTTTCTTTTCAGGTCTTAATCTAAAGGCCAGTTTCTAAAAAAGTTCTTCCTAGATTTTCCTCTTTTTTTATAATTTTGGGTCTTATGTTTAGATCTTTGATACATCTTGAGTTAATTTTTGTATACAGTGAGAGAGAAGGTTCCAGTTTCATTCTTCTGCATGTAGCTAGCCAGTTTTCCCGGAACCATTTATTAAAAAGGGTGTCCTTTCTCCATGTTTATTTTTGTTGACTTTGCTGGAGATCAGCTAGCATTAGGAGTGTGGCTTTATTTCTAGGCTCTCTATTCTGTTTCATTGATCTCTGTGTCTATTGTACCAGTACCAAACTGTTTTGGTTACTAAAGCCTTCTAGTACCCTTTGAAGTCAGGTAATGTAATATCCCCAGTTTTGTTTGCTTTTGTTTTTTGTTTGTTTGTTTTGCTTATGATTGCTTTGGCTATTTGAGCTCTCTTTTTTGGTTCCTTGTGGATTTTAGAATTGTTTTTCTAATTCTGTGAAAAATGACATTAGTAGTTTAATAGGAATTGTGTTGAATCTGTAGATTGCTTGGGGCAAATGTAGTCATTTTAATGATATTGATTCTTCCTATCCATGGGATGTTTTTCCATTTGTTTGTATTATCTATGATTCTATAATCAGTGCTTTGTAGTTCTCCTTGTAGAATTCTTTCACCTCCTTAGTTAGATATATTTCTAGGTTTGTTGTTGTTGCTGTTTGGGGGTTGTGTGTGTGTGTGTGTGTGTGTGTGTTTGTGTGTGTGTGTGTGTGTTTCTGGCTACCGTGAATGAGACTGGGTTATTGATTCAGTTCTGAGATTGAGCACTGTTGTTGTATACAATGAAATTGATTTTTATACATTAATTTTGTATCCTGAAACTTTATTGAAGTTATTTTTCACATCTTGGAGTCTTTTGAAGGAATGTTTAGAGTTTTCTAGATATAAGATCGTGACATCAGTAAACAGAGGTAATTTGACTTCCTTGTTTCAAATTTGAATGCCTTTTGTTTCTTTCACTTGCCCTGCTAGGACTTCCAGTACTATGTTGAATGTTGAATAGCAATGGTGAGAGTGGGCACTCTTTTCTTCTTTCAGTTCTTAAAGGGAATGTTTTCAAATTTTCCCCATTCAGTATGATGTTAGTTGTGGGTTTGTCATACATGGCTCTTAGTATTTTGAAGTATGTTCCTTCCATGTCTGGTTTGTTGAGGGTTTTTATCATGAAGGATGCTGGATTTTAACAAATGCTTTTTCTGCATCTATTGAGATTATCATATAGTTTTTGTTTTTAATTCTGTTTACATAGTGAATCATATTTATTGAGTTGTGTATGTTGAACTATCCTTGCTTCCGTGGAATTAAACTCACTTGAACGTGATGAATTATCTTTTTTGATATGTTGCCAGATTTGGCTTTCTAGGATTTTCTTGAGAATTTTTGCCTCTATGTTCATCAGAGATATTGACTTATGATTTTCTTTTTGTTGTTGTTGTTGTTGTGGGCTTGCCATATTTTGATATCGTGGTAGGATGAGTTAGGAAGAAAACTCTCCTCCTTGATTTCTTGGAATAATTTCAGTAAGTTGATACCACCTCTGTCTTGTATGTCTGGTAGAATTTGGCTATGAATCCATTTGGCCCTGAGCTTTTTTTAACTGGTAGATGTTTTTTATTACTGATTCAATGTCATAACTCATTATTTGTCTGTTCAGAATTTCAATGTCTTCCTGGTTCACTCTTGGGAGATTGTATGTTTCAGAAATGTATTCATTTGGGTTGCATATATGTTTAGGGTAGTTAAATCTTACTGAACTGAATTGAACCCTTTATTATAATTCAGTGCTCTTCCTTGTTTTTTGTTTGTTTGTTTGTTTTAACTGTTGTTGGTTTAAAGTCTGTCTTATCAAATACAAGAATAGCAACCTCTGCTCTCTTTCCCTTTCTGTTTGCATCGTAGATCTTTCTCCACTCCTTTACTTTGAGCCTGTGTCATTACATGTTAAGTGGGTCCCATGAAGGCAGTAAATGGTTGGGTCTTGTTTTTTACATCCAGTTTGCCAATCTGTATCTTTTAAGTGGGGCAGTTAGGCCATTTACAATCAAGGTTAATATTGATATGGGAGGTTTTGTTTCTCTAATAGTGTTGTTAGATAGTTGCTTTGTAGTCCCAATTGTGTAATTGCTTTGTAGCATCTGTAAACTTTGTATTTTCATTTGCTTTTGTCCTAGTAAGTTTCGACCTTTTATTTCCATTTTTAGAACTCCCTTGAGCATTTCTTGAAGGTCTAGTCTCATGGTGATAAATTCCACTAGTGTTTGCTTGTCTGAAAAAAATATTTTATTTCTCCTTCATTTATGAAGCTCAGTTTGACAGGATATAAAATGTTTTGTTGCCATTTTTTTAAAAAAAGGCTAAAAATGAGCCCCCAATCTCTTCTGGCCTGTAAAATTTCTGCTGAGAAATCTTCCGTTAGTCTGATGAGATTGCCTTTATAGGTGATTTGACTATTTTCGTTATCGGTCTTTAAGATTTTTCCTTCATGTTGACCTTGGATAGCCTGATGACTATATGCCTTGTTGATGTTCATCTTGTATGGTATCTTGCAGGTATTCCCTGCATTTCTAATTTCTGGATATTTACCTCTCTAGCAATATTAGGGAAATTTTCTTGAATTATCCCTTCAAACATGTTTTCCAGGTTAGTTACTTTGTCTTCTCTCTCTTAAGAGCCTTCAAGTCACAAGTTTGTTTGCTTCACATAATCCCATATTTCTGGAAGTCTTTGTTCATTTTTTTTAAATTATTTTTTCTTTATTTTTGTCTGACTGAGATAATTCAAAAGTACAGTCTTCAAGCTCTGAATTTCTTTTTTCTGTTTGTTCTACTCTACTGCTAAGTTTGCCACAGTGTTTTGAAGTTACTTTAGTGCATTTTTCATTTCCAAAGGTTCTGTTTTGCTTTTCTTTAATATATCTATCTTGCCTTTTGTCTTCTAAATCGATTTTCTGGTTTCTTTGTGATTATTTTCAACTTTCTTTTGGATCTTATTGATCTTGCTTACAATCCATATTTTGAATTCCTTATCTCTCATTTCAAAGTTTTCATTTTGGTTAGGAGCAATTGCTAAAGAACTAACATGGTCCTTTGGGGGTGTCACAGTATTCTATATCTTCATGGTGCTAGAATTCTTTATGCTGGTTCCTTCTCATCTGCAGAAGCTATTACGTCTTATTTTTGAATTTACTTTCATTTGGGTGGAGGTTTCCCCCTCTTGAGAGTGTAACTATTGCATATGCTGGGTAGGTCCCTTTAGCTTTGCTTCTTTGTGCTTTTAGGGGGCCAAGGCTCTATATGATTTCCTTGGCTATAGAGAACCTTAGTTTAGTGGTTTTCTCAAGCGTTGTTTGTACATTGTAGTAGTGATGTGCAGTGCTTGTGGTCAAACTCACTGTCTCCTACAAGGATAATAAGGTGTTGGAGGTCTAGAGAGGCTTATCTTGTTCCTTGCTGTGCAGTTTTGTCAACAATTATATTGAGTCGTGCAGTTTATGCTACAGGTCAATAGGTAGCTCTTGCAAGTAAGAACCAGTTGAGTTCCTTACAATCATGCCAGAAGTTGTGTTGGGACATGCAGTTTGACCTCCCAGCCAGTAGTTGATGCTTGCAGGTGAGAGGCAGTTGCACTGTTGGCAGTGGGATTTTTGCTTGGCCTTTGTTGATCAAAGGAAGTATTGGTATGTCCCTGGTGAAGGGTGGGGCTGGGGCTCCTGGGGGTATGTTCTGCACTCTGCTGCCAAGGTAGCTGGAGGTGGCAAAGCTGGGTGAGGCTGGGTCAGGCAACTCAGCCACCAGGCCCTCCAAGGCAGGTACAAGTACTGATCTTGGTTAAGGTCTAGGGGCAGCTCTCAGGCCACTGGGCCAACTCTTCAGTGGTGTCCCTCCTGTGCCACAGAGCTCCCATAGGGGAACAGGGGTGGGGGAGGGGGCTGGGGTTTGCAGCCCAGCAGAGAGACATGAGGCATGCCCAGCGGAGTCTCCCTCCCGTGTCTAGCCCAGCAACAGGCCTGAGCTCATCCCAAGCTGTCTGTTCCAGGTCACTGAGCCATTTTAGGCTTTCCAGACTATGGGACTCCCAGAGGGAAAAACTGCGGCTGTCAGGCCACACACCCTTCACATTACAGTTTCATGAAGGGAGGGCTGCCCAGCCCCTGTGCCCCTAAACAAACCTGTGCCACACTCTTCTCTGTTTTCTAACAATGGGGGCTCCTCCTGTAGTCAAGATCAAGCCATAAATCCCATTGTCATGCCCCTATGCAGTGTGCTTGTGTCCTGGGGAACTGGAACCAGACCAGCAGTTTTGTCCTCTGGCCCTTGGGGTCAAGCATCAACTGTGATGGGGTTGGTGAGCTGCTCCCAGGCTACCAACAAAACAAGACAATGCTGTGGCCCCACTGCAGGAACTGCCAGGCAGGCAGTCTTGGTTGCAGGGGTGGCTGGAAGGCAAGGTGATATGTGTTTAAGATGCATCTTGCTCCCCTGACAATGGCTGTGGACCTGTCTTGGGTGCATGAGAGTGTCTGGGCTCTGTTTTCTCCTAGCCAGGCAGACAGCAGGAGCTGCAGCTGTTCAGTGCAGGATGAGGGCCTTGGGTGATGAGCACTCAGAGTCACATTTTCATTGTAGCTGCCCAGCACAGTAAAGCCTTCTGGGCTCTATGTAGGTTCAAGCAGTGCCTCCATATGTTCTCCATTTGGCTCCCTCTGCCAATCCAAAGGTCTGTAGGGGTTGTGGAAATTCCTGCTCCTGTAGCTAGGATCTCAGAGTTCTGTGGCTAAATATGGTGCCTGGAGGTTCCCTCTTTTACCCCTTATGATAGAATTTCTGTGTTTTCTCTCAAAATATTTGTTCAAAGTGTTTCACAAGGAATCTAAAAGAGCAAAATCCTTCTATGCCTGAAACAGAGGAGGATGGAGAAGCACATAGATCCAGGAAAGTTCTCCAAGAAAAGGTGAATCTGCTCCTGCACCTCGGACAGATCTGCAGCACAGCCTTTCCTGAGATGTCACTTTCTGCAGCTCATCTCCTTGCTCCAGGATTCGAGGGAGGTGCTCTGGACATGTTTTGGATAGTGGCAGAACCCAGAAGGATGAAAATGCAAACCTGGCCTCGAAAAGAAAAATCTAGATATTTTTTATTGTCAATTACTTATGCAATACATGAATCTTTTTCTGGAGTAATTTACAGTGAATTATACCCAGTTGTGTGCTGGTAGGAAGGAAGAAATGCTCATTTTGTACAATTTGCCACTTCCCATGAAGTAAATACACCCACCAAAGGGGATTCCAAGCCAGTAAGCTAAGGTGATGTCAACAGGGTTACAAACTTCCTGAAAATTTAACAGTCAGTTTTCTAGAGCCCCTACTCACTGGCCCCAGAACACCCACTGCTGTAATACGTTACTAGCTCACAAACTGAATCCTGGTATTCAGAAGCTGTCATAAAATAATAGATAACAATCTCCTTAGTGATAGCCTAATAAAGAAGATTAAGGTAAGGAGGTATGATTAGCTAATTTGAAAGTTCTCTCAATGATTAGACAGCAGTATTGAAAGTGATATTCTAAAAGTTATATATAAAACATATATAAAAGTTGTCTATAAAACTGATAATATTTTTCTGATTCATTAATAACCTTTCTTATAGTGTTAATCTGACAATCAAGTCACCAAAATTGGTAAATCACAGAGGCTATGCAAATGTCATTGTAAGCAAGGAAATTGCTAGGAGTAGGCATAAATAAGTGCAAAAGATTTATTTCAATCATGTGCAATACATAGTAAGCAGTGTTCTTTAAATGAAATAACAGCTATGACGAATCTAAAGCATTGAGAAAAGATATCAAGGAGAAACCAAACGCCCTTTTATATCCAAATACCGAAATGTAAAAGTATAGACATGGGCTCATACCAGTGAAAAGAAACACCAAATTCGCCATGACTGCAATATTTTTCTTTTAAGATGGATATTGGAATCATTTTTTATTGAAAATATTTCTACATTGAAATAACTTAAGGAATTTACAGCTTAAAACAAACAGAAATGTAAAGAATTGGTTGGTAAAAAACACCCTTGATAGTTATTGAGTACCTGAATTATCTGGGGACTATTAACAAAGAAAGAAGCATTTCTCAAGTGGTCTCTTGGCTGTCATGCTATTTTAAGTACTAGACAATGAAAGTAAAATATGCAGAGTGCCTGACCTCTAGAAAGAGTTGGCTTACAAATAGTAAACAGAAGGGAAACGATCATGGAAATATATATATATATACCTTGTATTCTGAGAAATGTGTATGAATATTTCTGTGTCACAAGCATTTGTGTGTGCATATGTGTATGTCCTTGTGGCAGTACTAAAGGAAAGTGTTTCTGGTTTATATCTTCTCTTTAAGTACAGGATCAAAGGAAATCTTTCATAAGTGGATGCCTAATGTTCAAAATTAAGAAGAATGTTTATGTGATAATATGTATGTTAGTAGCCACACAATAAATGCTAATTACTCTGCACCAAAACCCTACATTTTGTGGTGGTAGCTATGAAAATAAGAATAGTAACAAACTTGGCATAAAAACCTCCATTCTAGTCCCTGTTTATTTATCTGATAGTTTTAACATCTCTCTACTCTTAGTTTACTCCCTGACTTCCGAATTTTTGTAAATGAACAAATGGGATAATATATGTGAAAGTATTTTATAAACTCCCCCATAAATAAACATAAATTTTCTTCTTTGGAAACTTTCTATAGCACTTATATCTTCACAATATAATTGTGTTTTTTCCTTCCCAAACCTCAGTTGAAATGACATTGGCTTTCCATTATTCTACTATCATCTCTCACATAGCTACACATCTACTTCTTCCTGCTCTGGAATATATGATTTCTCAACTGAAGGAGATCCTCTTTGTAACATACAAAAGTTTAAAATTTGAGTTTGACAAAGTATAGTCTGTAAAATCCATGATATTAAAACTCTGGGTTACTGAAAATATTACTTGTTTGATTATATTTTAAATCCTTATTATTTTACAAACAGAGCTCTATCATACTTATCTATGAAGCAATGTCTTCTTAAAAGAAAGTACTTCAAGGAACATAAGAAGGTTTTCATAATGGAAGAAGTCTCCATAATTCGTAATTACATTTAATCACGTATTTGAAAAGAGCACCAATATTTGTCACTTAAATCACACTGACATAAAACCAATGTTCAGAATATGAAAGATTAATATCCAAATTAATGAATGAGCATTTACTCTTCTTCTCTAAGGTGACAGTTGATTTTAATTAATGTCTTCTATTTATTAATATTCTGTTATCTTCAAGACACTATATTGGCTGTGTTTAAGTGCTTATGTCAAAATATATTTGCTACATTAAAGGCAATTTATATACAGTATTATCTAGATATCCAGTGCATTTATATATCTGGACATACTCCCCCAAGAAACAAATATAGAAAGTACATATTTATTATGTTAAACTATAGCTAAAGCTTGCATTTTGTTTGAAGCTCATAAGACACATATATTAGAAATATTCCTTATAGGTATTTCAGTACTTCTACAGGAAGAAAGTTTTTATTAGCTAAGTACAGTTGTTTTTGATAGATATCATACCTTAAAAATATTAAAGTTTCTGTTGAGAAAAAGGTAATCATCCAAATCCCAGAAATCTATAATACTCAAACATACATAAAATGAGTGTTCGAAGAACATCACAATTGCTTATTTTTACCAATAATCCAAGTTTGCCTCATGAACCCACCATAGCAGTATCTCAGAAAGGTTCTCATGCTTTCTGCATTAAATGGTAAGACATTTCCAGACATATGGCTGCAAGCTACATTTTAGTAAATTCTCTAAGCTCAACAAGCATTAAGATTCTGCTTATTATGCAAGAGTCTACTTTGATGGTTCAATTTCTTTGTCTTCTCATATTACAGTATTTCCTTTTCTTAGCAATCTTATGCATTAGCATAGACATTCTCAAGGATAATGATCTAGGTTCTAAAATGTAAAGACAGGAAGCTCAATTTTATGGAAAATGAAACTAAAGCTGCTGTGAACAGTCACTGTATAATAGTGGCAATGCTAGATGGCTGAAACGTTATAATTGTTTGTAACAGCCAGCAACAAAAACAAATCATGAAAAGTTTTATTGCAATTTTCTTGAAATTACTAAAATGTAGTTTCTCATTTTAAAAGATAATCATTTAATAAAAGTGTAGGACTTTTAAAATTTAATTGACCTTAAAAAATGATCACTGTTTCTAGGATTACCATGTAGGCATTAGCTCATCTTCTAATAAAGAAATGACTTCAGAACTCTCCTTTATTTTTAAACTTCTCAATTTACAGACCATGTTTTGGATCACTTGTAAGACAAATTCAAATAATGGAAACATAATAGTTTCAGAAGCATTTCTTTTACTCACTCATTGAAGTTGGGGAATCTGGCCTTCAATATGCTGAATATTAAGATGTTGATACTATCAGGCTAGAGATATTCCCATAGCATGCAAATACATCCTTAATGACATATATTTTTAATTAATAGGTATTTTTAAAAAATCAAAAATAGACAAGCTTTACCTGTTTTACATTTTTTAAGTTTTTAAGATTTAATGTAATATTTGCTTCTCTGAATTATTATGAACAGCATGAATAAATATTTACAGATAAAACACAGCTACTTAAAGAAGTAAAACTGAATGAGCATTATTTAAATGAATAAAAAGCAATTTTAACTCTATAATCGTAATATATGAGATTGCTTTTTCCTTAAAATTGTAACCAACTATACATAAAAAATAATTTTATGCCGGTGCGGATGAAGGAATAAAAAGAAAGCGTAAATTGTATCCCAGAGTATACAAAAGAGAGATTGTATTTGGAAGGTTTAAGATGGCTCTTTTTTGGAAACTGTATAATCACTGCTGGGATACAGAGGAAAGGATAGCAGGCCGGAGAAAGGGATCTGGGTCCTTTATTGTCACCATTAAAGTCTTACATAAAACTGTCTCCACATTCCATAAAAATGCCATGGTGCTTCAGGACAAATACAGACCTGAGACAATAGTTTATTTTGGCTGGGACTGAGGTTCCAGAACTGAAGAGTTACTGCCAGAAATAGAAACCAGCTTTGAGAAAAAGTTAACTGAACTAGGATGTAGCGAAAGTGCTGCAGCATCAATAACCTAGCGCTTCAGAATCTGAATCAAGGGTTCTTTGTTTAGAACCTTGTAACATAATTAATCACCCAGAGGAAGTAAAGAGATTTGAGGTTGGAGTTTAGTTACCCAGGGAATTCCCTCTTCCTTTGGCACCCACTTGCCAGCACGACTATAAAACAGGAGCAGAAATGCCTCACTCCATAAATGATTAATAATAGCTGATTTACATGAAATTAAGTTGTTCACTTGCTGAGACACAGTTGACCTGAATTCTGGGAGGCCCTCCCACAACTGCCTGAGTAACAAAGCAAGTCACCATCTCCAGGATTCCTCATCTCTGTTTCCATTACTCTTTCCTCCCAAAATGGGAAATTCTGCAATAGCCAAGCATATGCTGATCTTTTCTATAAATAATTTCCGTATCTTAAACATTTCACTGTTTTTAAAGTGTTAACTACCACATGAATTCCACTCAACAAATACAGCATTTATTGAATGCTTACAATGCAAGGTATTGTTTTAATAACTAGGAAACAAATTGTAAGTAATATATTATGTAACTTCATTAAGGAGCTTATAAAAATAGTGTGCAGTAAGGGTGGTGGGAGACATCAGAAATGGATAAAAATAACTTCAAAAATAGCTAAAACATCAAAGAACATACTTTGTACTAGAAAAGAGATACAAGCATCTATGGATAATGAAAGATGGAAAAATCACATAAATTGAAGAATCATGAAGTTTCACAAGCAAATTACATTTATGATAGTTCTTCTAGAAAGGACAGAGCTTCTGCTATGGCAGAAAATAACTTTCCAGATGACAAGAAAAATAAGAACAAAGACTTTACATTAGGGACTGACTAGTCGGTGCAGGAAACAGTGAGTATCTGGAATATAAATGGGAGAGATGGTAAAGCTTATTTCAGAAACACAGTTAATGCCATGAATGAATGACAAGCTGAGGGACGAAGTTGAACATTTTTGAGCAGAAAAACTGTTCTGTGACAGCAATGAGTATGGGGTATTGCAAAAGTACAGATGTCCAAGCAATGGTATCATGGGGCTGAGTAGATCAGGACACTATGCTGCTGATAAGCCATCAGGAACTCAGGACAGGGGTCTCGCCCCGCAGGGAGTCTAATATTTTTGGATAAGCAAGGCAGAGGTCTCCATATTAAGCCAACACTGTAGAAATTAAGCAGAGTGCTAGAACCATATTAAATTGCCACAAGGCAATTTGGTCCAAACTCACAAAGTTGGTGACCAGATAGGCCCAAGCCTATAGATCAAAGGTTTTAAGGATCAGTAATAAATAGAGGTGGATCTCAGGAGAGTTCTCACCAGTCCAGCTCTTCTAATTGCCGACTGGGAAATCCACTTGGATGTTTGGCCATCCCTTACAAGTCAACTGGTTTAGAGTTAAATTCCTCTTCACAAAAACTACACTTGCTTCTTTTTCCAACATCTCTGTAAATTGCACCACAATTTTCCCAATTGTGGGCTCAAAATCATTAAAGAGTTCTAATGCTTTCCACTTTTCTCCATACCCCATAACTTAGTTGCAATGTTCTGTGTAATTTTCCCTTGAGATGGCAAGCAACACCTGCACCAGATTCAGCATTTTGTGCTAAGATTACTGCAATAATCTCTTAGTACAATTCACACTTAGTTTTTTACCTACCTTCTACGTACCTTTCAATTTGCTTTTACTGTTCCTTTGAAAATTGTTTCTATTTTACCTTTGTATGTTTCATACATGCAAATAATGCTGATCTCATTACATATTTCAGACTAATGCCGTATATTAGTACGTATATATTATTTATAAATGTTTACTGAATGCTTCCTATGTGCCAGTAACTGTGCAGGGCACTGAGGGGACACAAAGATAAATGAGAAATTATTCCTTCCCTTAAGGATCATAGCATCATATACAGGAGAGAGAAGAAATAGAGGGAAAAAAATTGACTTTTTTTTTGTACTTCTCCATAGTTTTAAAATTTTGAATTATAAAAACAATTAAACGAAAAAAGTCAATGCAGTGAAAGAATTGCTATTAGCGTGGAGGGATTTCCACAGTGGTTTAAAAAGAACAGACAAAAAGACAACAGAGGCACTCAATCTGCCTGCCTTTTATTAAAAGGGACTCCCAGAGAAGGTAAATATGAGTCAGGACTTGGAAACGGAGAGGAGTTTGCCTAAAAGAGAAATGAGGGCAGACTGCATTTAGACAAGTGAACAGAAGACTGAGATAGAGCATGTGGAATGTACTGGGAACACTTACTTTCTTAAAGTGCTGGGAACAAGGACGTGGAGCAAAGAGGAGAGATGAGGCTTGGACCAGCCTGTGAAAGTCCTCGATTTTCATACTGAGTATTTTCTCTTGTTAATAGGAAGCCATTGGTGATTTTTAAAATTGAGAGGGAGTGGGGAATAAAATAGGTTTCAATGTCTAACTTTGGTATGTATAAATGAAATGTGATATACTTTCCCTCAATACTGCTATGAAAATATCCACGCTCCTTTGATATTCCGAGAATTTCTCCTGCCCATAGTAATTAATATATATATCCAGTATTGTCGCATTGTAGGTATTGAACAAAAAATAATCAGTTAACTCTGGCATGTTCTTAATGGTCTAAAAATTGTAAGAAATTTTCTCTGATAAAATTGCAATGCAATACTATTTCTAATCACTAAAAATAAAAGAAATATTTTAGAATATAATGTAATTTCTACAGGGTTCTTGATATTGACATAATAATATCTAACCTCTAGAGTGCTGATTATGCACCAGGCTGTATTCTAAGCACCTACATTTATTTACACAATCCTTCATTTCAAGAATGAGGAAACTGAGGCACAAGAAGTCCAGTAGCACATGCCAAGTCACACAGCCAGCAAGGGAGGGGATTTAATTCTGAGAAATCTTGCACCAGACTCTGTGCTCTTGATCAGTGCTCAAGAGCCCCTTGTCCAAGTGTTCTATTTTGAATCCATACTAAGAAAGACTCTACTGGAAAAAAGGAAAAATAAGGAGAAAAAATATGAACAACATTTAATGGCTTCTACCTTCCCTACTGAAAAACTTCAAAGCCATACATGATTTCAACAATCTCAGGGTCTTCAATTACACATGTGACCACATCATTAACAGACTGACATGATTACTTAGTAATTTCACTTCCCCAACATAAGACAACTGAATGTTAACAAGCATATCCTGAAAAGGAATGATCTAGAAACCATTCAATGATTAACTCATCTTCTTCCCAGTCTTAGACTCTACCAACAAAGGATCTGAACAGCTTACAAAATACCATCTTTAAAAGAAAGAATCTTTTAAGATAATAGGGATTTAAGACTCAATTGCTTTGAACCTATAGGCTTCTCAGCAATTAATTCATTTTCATTTGACTTTTCTGAAAATGTGTTTTCAAATGCAGTAACATGCTTTCACTGTTCAAAAGAACTATTAGGTAAATTAGTTGTGACTGATTTATAGGATATTCTGAGACGCCTCTTTAGAACCCTGTCATAAAGTAGAAAATGCATATATAATTACTCATGCATTTTGAACACTCTCATTAAGTAATCTATAATATTTTTAACAAAATGTACATGGCATAAAAGCATGTAATATATGTCACAATATCTTTTGTAAACACCAGTCATATAAGCAGATCTTCTATTCTCAGCCAGAAGTATTTTCCATTTTGAAAGCAGCAACACTGCCACGTTGGAAAAGAAAATATCTACAAAGAGTATAAAGCATATCATGGCCCATATAAATAGTAAACATATAAATATATAAACAAACATATAGTACAAATAAAGATATTCTAAAAAACTAAGCCACCATCTTTTTAATTAGGTTAATCTTTTTATTTTGAGATAGTTGTTGATTCACATGCAATCTCTATTTCTGTAAGTTCTCTGTGTCTGTAATTTTTGTCTTCTCGAGAATGCTATTTATATGGAATAATACATTGTTAGTCTTTGGGGAATGACTTTTTTCACTCACCATAATTCTTTAAAGATTCATCCAAGTTGCTATAAATACATCAACAGCTCCCTCCTCTTTAATTGCTGAGTGGTTTTCCATGTTATGGATGTACCACTGTTTGTTTAACCATTTGCCTGTTGAGCATTTGCACTGTTTCCAGTTTTTGTTTATTATGATTAAAACTTCTGTGGATATTCATGCACAGATATTTGTATAAACATGTTTTCATCTCTCTGAAATAAATACTCAAAAGTGCAACTGGTGAGTCATATGGTAGTTGCATGTTTTGTTTTTTTAAGAAACTGTCAAACTTTTTTCCAGAGTGGCTGGGCCATTTTACATTCCCACTAGCGGTGGTGTCTGGATGATCCAGTTTTTCCACATTCTTGCCATCATGTGTTAGAATCACCATTTTTCAATTTTAGCTCGTATGATAGCTGTGTAGTGTTATAACAGTGTGGTTTTAATTTGCTCTTTCCAAATAGCTAATAATGTTGAACACTTGTCATGTATTTATTTGCCATCTTCATATTCTGTTTGATAAAAAATCTCTTTCTATCCTTGGCCCACTTTCATATTTGCTTTTTTTATTGTTGAGACTTGAGAGTTCTTTATGTATTTTTGACATTCGTCCTTTATCAGATATGTGGTTTGGTAACATGTTCCCCCATTGTGCAGCTGGTCTTTTCATCCTCTTAACAGAGTCTTTCACGGAGCAAAAATTTGTAATTTTGATGAAGTCTGCTTTATCAATTTTTCCTTTTATGGATCATGCTTTTGATGTCAAGTCTAACAACTCTTCACCAAGCTCTATGGATTCAAAAGATTTTCTCATACATTTTATTCTAAGTATCATAAGTGAATGTTTTGTATTTACATCCATGATTCATTTTGATTTAATTTTTGTGTAAGGTCTGAGGTTTAGATCAAGATTGTTTTTTACCTATGGTTGTCCAACTGCCTTGGCACCATTTGTTGAAAAGAGTATGCTTTCTCCACTATTGATTTTCTGTTTTTTCCATTAATATATGTTTCTATGTCTCCACCAATACCACACAGTTTTGATTAATGTAGGTACGTAATACATCAAAATAGAATCCGCTACTTCTTATCACTTCATTCTCCCTGTTCAAAATCGTTTAGCTATTCTAGTGTCTCTGCTTTTCATATACATTTTAAAAAATCCCACGTCTACAGAAATTCTTGTTGGGAATTTGATAGAGTGACATAAAACTTACAGCAAATTGGGGGAAATTGACATCTTTACTATGTTAAGTTTTCTAGTCCATAAACACAACATGTCTCTCCATCTATTTAGATCTTCTTTGATTTCCTTCAGCATTTTGTAGTTTTCTGCATGCAGATCCTGTGAATGTTTTGTTAGATTTAGACCTAAGATATTTCTTGTTGAGCTATTGGAGCTCGAATTGTGTTTTAATTTTAGAGTACATGTGTTAATTGCCAATTAATAGAAATACAATTGTGTAATTTTTGTATGTTTATCTTGTATTCCGCTGCTTTTCTGTACTCACATATAAGTTCTAATATTTGGGGAATTTTGTTGGTAAATTCCATGGTTTTTCCTGGAAAACACATGTATCATCTGCAAATAAGAACAGGCTTTTTTTTCTTCCGTTCTGATCTGTATGCATTTTATTTCCTTTTCTGGCCTTATTGCATTGGCTGTACCTTTCAGTCTTATGTTGAATACAAGTGGTGAGGGAGGACATTCCTGATCCTAAGGGTAAAGCATTCAGTCTTTCATCATTAGTATGTTAGTTGTAGGCTACCAGCAAATTTATTTTCATCAAGTTGAGGAAATTTGCCTCCATTTCTAGTTTTCTGAGAGGTTCTATGGTAAATGCATCTTGAAATTTGTCAAATATTTCTTCTGCCACCAACTGGTTTAATTATGAGAATATTTTTGCTTTTAATATGGTGAATTACATGGGTTTTTAAATATTTAATCAGCTTTGCAACCCTACAATAAACATTACTTGATCATAGTATATCATTATTTTTATATACTACTGAATTTTATTTGCTATTATTTTAAGAATTTTTACATCTATTTGCATGAGCAATATAACTATGGTTTTCTTCTGTTATACTGACTGTCTGCTTTTGATATTACAATAATACTATCTTCATGAAGTAAATTGGAAAGTACTCTCTCCTCTGCTATTTTCTGGAAGAGATTGTATAGAATTATGTTAATTCTTACTTCAGTTTGGTAGAATTCTCAAATGATGTCATATGGGCCTGTATATTTTTTTTGACATTTTAAAATCATAAATTCAATTTCCTAAATAAATTTAGAACTATTCAAATTTTTTTTTCGTATTGGGTGAATTGCAGTAGTTTGTGCTTTTTAAAAAGTGGGTCCATTTCCTCTACATTGTCAAATTTATTTGAGTGGAATTAATCATGGTATTTTCTTTTTGTCCTTTTGGTGTCTGCAGGATCTGTAGCAATACCTCTTATATAATATCTAATGCTGGCATTTTTGTGGCTTCTCTCTGTTTTTTATTATCTGTCTTCCTAGAAGATTATCAGTTTTAAAAATCATTTCAAAGAACAAGCTTTCTATTTCACTTATTTTCTTTATTATTTTTATATATTTTCAACATCATTGATTTCTGCTCTTATCTTTTCTATTTCCTTCCTTTTGCTTGCTTTGAGTTTATTTTGCTCTTTTTTTCTAGATGGGAGACTAGACAATTGTTTTGAAACCTTTTCTGTTTCCTAATGTTCATTTACTGTTATAAATTTCCTTCTTGGGGCTGCTTTAACTAGATCCCACAAAATTAACAATGTTGTATTTTCATTTTCTTGCAGATCAACGTATTTTTTATTTCTATCAAGATTTCCTTTTCGACCCATATTTAGAAGTGTGTGTAATTTCTGTGTTTGGAAATCTTCTTGTTATTAATTTCTAGTTTAATTTCAATTTGGTTAGAAAACACATTTTGTAAGAGTCCAATTCTTTTAAGTTTGTTAAGATTTGTTCTACAGTTCAGGTTATGGTGTACCTTGATATACGTTTAGTGAGCTTTAAAAATATGTGTATTCTACTGTTTCAGGATAGAGTATTCTATACATGTCCATTAGGTCTTGTTGGTTGATGGTGTTGTTAAGTTTTTTTATATCCTTGCTAGTTTTCTGTCTAGCTGTTTTATCGATTGAGAGAGGGATATTAAAATCTCCAACTATAATAATGGGTTTATCCATTTCTTCTATTAGTTCTATCAGTTTTTGTTTTATGTATTTTGAAGCTCTGCTTTTGGTGAATGTACATTTAGGATACCTACATCTTCTCAATGAATTGACTTTTATCATTTTTAATATCTCTCTCTGTCTCTGGTAATTTTTTTCTCTAAAGTCTACTTTATCTCATATTAATATAGCCACTCCTTCCTTCTTTTGATTAAAGTTTGCCTGGTAAATCTTTTTTTATTTTAATTTTCTTTGCTCCCAACCTAGATTTATCATTGTATTTAGAGTGAGTTTCTTGTACACAATAAATGGTTGGTTCATGAAGTTTTTTAATCCACTCTATCAATCTCTGACTTTTAATTGCTATGTTTTTAGGCCACTAACACTTAGTATAATTATTGTATGCTAGAGCTTAAGTCTGCCCTTTTACTTTTTGTTTATTCATTGTTTCCTTGGTTTTTCATGTTTTTCTTTTTTTTTTTCTGCCATTCCCTTGGTTACTAAACATTTATTTAGAATACCGTTTTGATTTGTCTCATGTTTTTGAGTGTATCTCTTTGAGGTTGTGCTGGATATAAATAATCACAGTCTACTACTGGTGTCTTCATTTTATCAGTTTGAGTGAAGTGTAGAAACCTGATCTCCCTTTATTCCTCTTTAACCTCCCCTATTTATAAAACCATTATCTTAAATATTTCCTATATATTCATTTTAAAACCACATCAGAAAACATTATAACTTTTGCTTTACATAACAATAATAACATAAAACTCAAAAGAGAAAGACAATGTATTGTATTTACCTATAATTTTACCCTTGCCATTGTTCTTTTTCCTTTTGATGTTCTAAGATTACTTCCTTTATCATTTCCTTTTTGTCCAAAAAAAAATTCTTTAGTCATTCTTTTTGGGTTGTCCTGCTAGGAAAATTCTCTTAGTCTTCCTTCACTTGAGAATGTCATGATCTCCCTGTCATTCCTGAGAATATTTTTTCTGGGTACCAAATCCTGAGTTGACTGTTCTTTTCTTTCTGTACTTGAAAAGTGTTGTACTACTTCTTTCTGACCTCCATGGTTTTTAATGTGAAATCTACTATCATTGAAAAATTGCTCTTCATTGGTATAGTTTCTCTTTCACTGATTTAGACTTAATTTTATTTTCTTTGTCTTTAGTTTTCAGAAGTTTGACTATGATGCATTTAGTGTAAATTTATTTGTGTTTATCCTGTTTAGGATTCTCACAGCTGCTTGTTTTTGCAGGTTTATGTCTTTTGCTAAATTTGGAAAATTTCAGCCATTATTTCAACAATTTCTCTGTCAGTTTCACCCTCTTTCTCCCCCCTCAGGAATTCCAATTACACAAATATTAGATTGCTTTTGGTCACAGTCTCACAGATCCATAAGGTAAAAATTTTTTTCAATTTTCTTTTTATCATTCATTATGGATAATTTCTATGGTTCTATCTTCACATTCTCCAGTTTTCCCTTTGTCCTGTCCATCCTGCTATTAAGCTCATCCATTGAGATTTTATTTTGGCTAGCATATTTTTAGTTTTAAAATTTCCACTTGGTTCTTCTTTATGTCTTCTAGAGCATTGTTGAATTTCTTGCTTCTTTGCTGAGATGTTCTATTTTTTCATTTGTTCCAAGCATGTTTGTACTTAATCATTGAAAATATTTTGATTATTGATTTAAAACATTTTTAGCCAATTATTAAATCTAACTTCTCTATTATCTCAATTTTAAGATGCAACGATGGTCACTCTTCATTCAACTTTAGATTTACCTGGTTATTGGTAAGGGTCTGATGAGTGATTTTTTAACTGAAACCTGGATAGTTTTAGTATTATGTATGGTACTCTTATTTAAACCTTCTGTTTCAGCAGCTTCTTTTGACACTGCTGTGATAGTGAGGGAATGAGGGGCAAGGCAGCTGGAGCAGGCTTCTTAGTGCTACCTGAAGTAGAAGTTCCCCACTAAGCCTCAGTTTACATCAAAAGTGGAGAAGGTCCCTGATTACTGCCAGCTGGAGGTAGGATTTCTAACTCCCCACTCGGCCTCTGATAATACCACCTTAGCTGGCAAGGATAAGACTAGCTTTTTACTAATACCACAGAGTGGGTAGGTGGAATCGTCCTCATTAACACTGTGTGGTTCTGAAAGTCCAGACTTTGTACGAGGCCTCCTCTGAAACCATCCCTTTGGGGAACAGGATGAGTAATTCATTACTGCCAGTTGGCTCTGGGTCCTTATTCAGGTTTCTCTGACTTCAGCCTGCAGGGGAGGTGGGAGGAAGATTGGGGTTCTCATTAAAGCCTGCTGAGGGTGGAAGTCTAGGCTATTCACTCAGCCTTCACTAGTGTGGATGCAGAAGAAGCCATGGGTTTTTTTCCTACGATGTTTGACTGGAGTAGAGAGGTTGTTGTCTTAAATTGTTATGCTTTGTGAGGCTCCTCCTTTCCTGGATCTTTGTCTAAAAACAGCAAACATCTGTTAGAACTTTTTTGTCTGTATGTATTGGTGTATTAGATTTCTGGCTTCTTCAATTCTGGTATTAATGAGGCAAAAAAGCAAAAAAAGAACTCACGATCTCAAAATCCCTAGCTGTTATGGACCATAAGTTTGTATCTTCCCCCAATACGTATATTGAAATCTCTAATCCCCAATGTGATGGTATTTTGAGTTGGGGCTTTTGGGAGGTAATAGGTCACAAGACTGGAGCCCTGAGGAATAGGATTTGCACCCTTATAAGAAAAGATGCAGGAGAAATGGTCTCTCTCTGCATGTGAGGACATAGTGAGAAGACAACCATATGCAAATCAGGAAAAGGATCATCATAAGTCACTCAGTCTGCCACCCTGCCCTTGGACTTCCCAGCCTCCAGAACTGTGAGAAATAAATATTTATTTTTTAAGACAACCAGTCTATAGTATTTTGTTACAGTAACCTGAATTGACTAAGACACTAGCTATTCTGCCTCATCTTTCTATCTTTCAGAAATTCCTTATGTTCGTTTTACATATAATATCCAATGAGCCAGTACTTTCTTTTTGTAAGACAGGGTCTCGCTCTGTCACCCAGGCTGGAGTGCAGTAGCATGATCATGGCTCATTACAGCCTTGATCTCCTGGGCTCAATCAATCCTCCTACCTGAGCTTCCCAGGTAGCTAGGACTACAGGCACATGCCACCATGTCTGGCCATTTTTTATTTTATTTTATTTATTGTTTTTGTAGAGATGAGGCAGAAGTCCAAAAATTTACTTTAATATATAACTTATTTATAAACTAAGCAATGTTATTTTAAAATATGAAAGGTGTGGAAACCATAATGTTGCATCTTTTTTGCAACCAATTTTCATATATTTATATGTAAGCATAGGAATTAGTGGTAGTAAAAAAAGAAATGCTTTTGCAGTCGGATGTGTGCATACAAAATGAAAATTTTATATCTGTGTCTGCTATGTGTTGAAGTATGCATAATGTCTAAACCCAGAATTTTAAGCACTTGAAAGTAAAGAGCGTCGGGCGCGGTGGCTCACGCCTGTAATCCCAGCACTTTGGGAGGCCGAGGTGGGCGGATCACAAGGTCAGGAGATCGAGACCATCCTAGCTAACACGGTGAAACCCTGTCTCTACTACAAATACAAAAAATTAGCTGGGTGTGGTGGCGGGCACCTGTAGTCCCAGCTACTTGGGAGGCTGAGGCAGGAGAATGGCGTGAACCCAGGAGGCGGAGCTTGCAGTGAGACGAGATTGCCTCATTGCACTGCAGCCTGGGTGACAGAGCAAGACTCCTTTCAAAAAAAAAAAAAAAAAAAAAAGCAAAGAGGATCCAGCTTAATGATTTTTAGCAGTTTTATGTGATATAGATTCTTTATTCTCTTTCAGTTATTCAAATATTTATTTTATTCTTTTATCAAGTACTTGAGTAATACTCTGTATCAGTCATTGTCTTAAGCACACAGAACTAAAGACTTTGTCTCTGTAGTCAGGTTTAGGAGACACAAGTTAATAAATGATTACAATGCAAAATGACTTATTCAAAAATAAAAGCATGTGCAATGATCTGTAATATCTTTGACAGGAAAAGTGAATACCTTTCCTTCTTGAATGAGCTAAGGATGGCTTCTAGGAGGAAGTGACACCTGAGCTAGATCTTAAAGAATGAGTGAGATTTCTGTAGATGCAAAAATAAGGGTATTCCACACAAAGGAAATAGCAAGAACAAAATCTAGAAACACAAAAGAGCACAGGATGTCCTATGGAAAATCATACTCTTCTGGGACTAAAACTAGCACATGGAGAACACCGGAGAATGGTAGAAAAAATTAGCAAGAGAGTGTAGGCTGTGAGCAACAGGGAGTATAAATAAAAATCAAGAATTTTACTCAGCACAGTATTAGATGAGTATGCCTGAAGAATAGAAACCTGACCTTATTCTTTGAATCCTGTCCACCCTACTCTCTCGAGGATTTTTCAACTTTGGCCCTATGGACCTTCTGGATGAGGTAATTCCTGGTGGTGGGGCACTGTCGTTTGCATCGTAAGATATTTAGCGGCATCTGTGGCCCCTAATCACTAGATACCAATAGAATTATTCCTGCCTCCGACTTGTGACAACTATTTGTCTCTAGAGATTACCAAATGCCTCCTGAGGGACAAAATCACTCTGATTTGAGAACCACTGATCCCACATTAAAGGTCCATGCCTGTCATATAGTGCTCAACGAACAATGGTTAAATCCATGATCACAATTGCTTTAAAAATGAGAAAGGAGCCAGGCTTGGTGGCTCATGCCTCTAATCCCAACACTTTGGGAGGCTGAGGCAGGTGGATCACCTGAGGTCAAGAGTTCAAGACCAACCTGGCCAACATGGTGAAATCCTACCTCTACAAAAATCAGCCAGGCATGATGGTGGGTGTCTGTAATCCCAGCTACTCGGGAGGCTGAGGTGGGAGAATCACTTGAACTTGGGAGGTGGATGTTGCAGTGAGCCAAGATCATGCCATTGCACTCCAGCCTTGGTGACAGAGCGAGACTCAGTCTCAAAAAAAAAAAGAGAGAGAGAGAGAGAGAGAAAGGAAGCATTAAGATATACTGAAGAGGGGTTGCTGTAATGACACAGGTGAATAATAGCATTTCTAAATTAAGAAACTGGGTTAAGGGAAATATTAAACAGTTGCCCAGAATGTAAAATTGGTAGGCTTTGATAACTAAAAACATAAATAGCTTTTCTGTTGATAAGTGGCTATCTTTTTTCCTTATCAAATCTGCCATAACCTATAGCTGAGCTACTTCACATAATAAACTAAGAACTGTATTCACTCACATCTCAATTTTTCTTAGAGCTAAGCTAATTATGGTTTAAGAGAGGGATATTCAAAGTTTCTCAATTTTCTTTATGATTGGTTAATATATTAGCATATTCACCAAACTGACTTGATCAAATAGCCACCTACATAAACTATGGGGCCTGAACTTTTGGAATGCGTTTTGCTTTTAAAATCAACCACATATGTTTTTAGAAGTTCATCACTTTGCCAATGGGAAGGACTCAATATGCACTTTATAAGTGACTGAATGACTGAAGGAGTGGGGAGATGAATCAATCATCCTAAAAAATATGATCAGCCATTTCAAAGTGGCATTCTTGATGCGTTTTCCTTTTATGGCAAGGCAAACACACAAAGTTCCCTGTGTAACACAGAATGCATTTATTATATGGCTGGTAACGATTAGGGCAGTGCTGTATAGCCACGAAAGAAAATCATTCTCTGAGAGAAGCTAACGTTCAAAACCTAAGCCTGTGGTTTTGACATTATTCGTACCACTCTACCTGCTTAAGCATTGACAAATTATTCAGTAACAGATAATGACTGGCTGGGGTGGCAAACATAGATGCTACTACCTCCATAATTGCACAACTACATACTACAAAATTACATTATGCAATGGAAAGAGTCAAGTTAAATAGGGTACAATAAAATAAACTTGTTTTGTATTTAGACAGAACTTTGCAAAGTTAACAATTTCATTTTCATCTGAAGCAAGTCAATCCTTACACGCTGGAATTAAAATGAAAAAGATCAGTGTTCCCCCACCCCCCACCCCACCAACTCCATTTATTCTCTTTACTGGTGTTGACTAGGAAAATCTCGAACAGAAAATTAGCACTACTGCTGCTATTTACATTTCAGTTAATTTTTGAAAAGGAAAAATAAAATCAGTCAAAGTCCATTATCTAGAAAATTCTAATTTAGCAACTTTGAGGTCTTCAAATAAGAATGTAATATTAATGTCATACATAATATTTTTTCTTTAGGGATGTGTATTAGTTATAGGGGTTTTAAATTCTCCATTTTCTTAAACTAAAAGCAATTAAGTAGATAGGGAAGGAAAGATTGCGATAATTCTACTTATAGTTAATTTTAAAAATATGTATACCAAACTGCTCCAACAGCATGAATATCAGCTGCACAACAGTCTAATGAGATTTGAACTGTCAGCAGAACAGAACTTTTGAATGATACTAGATTCAAAATAAAAGAATAGAGACAGAAAGACTGGGAAAATTAAACATATTTTGTAGTTGCCAGGCAATATAATTTTTCAAGGTTGAGTAATGCATTAATCCCCTATAGGAATAAGCAGACTTTTAGTTTCCATAGTGTTATAAGCCAAATTTTGATATTTTTGGCTTAAAACAATGGAGCAGGTCCCCATTCCTTCAAAGTTTTTCCACATCCTCTTTAAAAGTGCAGTGACTGGGAATATTTTTGGTAATTTATTTGTATTTCGTACTGAGATTTATAAAAAATGAAACCACTCCAAAAGATTTATGATTGAATGCAGGACATATGAAAATTTAAAAGCACAATTCATTAAACCAATCAATGATTCCCATGGTTAGAAAACAATAATCTAACAGACAGCGCATTTTGTTCTGGAGGTCAAAGTCTAAGTTATTATCAATACTCTGGGAACAGAAGCCCCACAATTAAGAGGCCTCCATACCATTTTATCAAATAATTCAAGGATGTAAATAGCATGAAATATACTAACATAGTGGTCATTCTCACATCTATAAATAACCAATCTGTAAATCTATACTACAGATAGAACACTAGCTTCCCTACTGAAGTTCCCAGTGACTGAGGCCACACAGAACACACAGGCATGACGCTCTTTCACAGCCACAAATAACATTTTATTTAAAAAATATCAGAGATTTCTGAAAATCAATATAATTATAAATTCATTATTGAAAATTAATGAGTAAGAAGATTAAATTTTCAAAAAAGATGTAAGAACTCATCTTGTGGCCAACTGTGTTAATGTCAAGCAAGAGAAATTTCTGTAGTAATCTTTTTTTTTTTTTTTGAGACGGAGTCTCACTCTGTCACCCAAGCTGGAATGCAGTGGCACGATCTCAGCTCACTGAAACCTCCTCCTCCTGGGTTCAAGAGATTCTCCTGCCTCAGCCTCCTGAGTAGCTGGGGTTACAGGCACATGCCACCACACCCGGCTAATTTTTGTATTTTTTTTTTTTCAGTAGAGATGGGGTTTCACCATGTTGGTCAGGCTGGTCTCGAACTCCTGACCTCGTGATCCACCCACCTTGGCCTCCCAAAGTGCTGGGATTACAGGCGTGAGCCACCGCACCCAGCCAATAATCTTTAATATGTACAAATGACATAGCACTAAACTTATTTTTTGAAAGACAAAAATAACATGCAAGCTTTCTGAAGGCTGGGACTACTATAAATTAAATTAAATGCATTGTGGCAGGCATTTAAAGAGAGAGACGGGTATAAGGCAGGCAGTAAGATGCAAATCATAGCTCATAGTAATAGCATCATTCCAATCACTAAGCTGCTAGAAGAGACAAAATAACTTGTTATTTGATCTCCTAATTAGGCTCTTGCTCTGTTCAATACTATCTGTTTGAAAATGTATAGATGGATATAGATAGATAAACAGATAGATGATAGATAACTGATTTAAGAAATTTATCAAATCTTGAGAGAAAGAAAATTTTGAGTTCAAATAAAAATTTTAGTTCAGATCAAGTTTTGTTTTTGTTTTTATTTTGTTTTAGCATAATGATTGTTAAAGCAAATATAAACTACAGTTGGCTGTACTTAAAGAGCCAATATATGTGAAGGAGATAGGTTAAGAGGGATTTACTCTGCTATTGAGACAAATAAATTCATTAATTAAAAAAAGGGATTAAACAAAAATATGCTTTTAAAATTAATTTTCGGATTTGCTTTTGGTCTTCCTCTTAACGTCTGTTTCTTCCCTTTGTGTTGTATTTGCTTTTTGATCTTTCTAGTTGTTGTGGCATTTGGCTTCTCTTTTTCTTACCTCTTATCTGACCTGTATTTCCCTATTAAATTGCTAGCGAGAATATATATGCAATTACTTTGGAGGTACTCATTTGTTTTGATTGAGTAAATAACAATGAGTCATAGTTCTGAAATTTTCCAACATCAAATATGCCAGCAAACAAACAACAAAAACTCTCAGCAATAGATGCTTGATGTTTACTCCTCAAGCAAGACCTCATCTTTCTAGTAAAACCTGCTATATAGGGATCAACTACCATTTGATTTAAAGTAGAATATGAAATAATTTAAAAATAAAAATACTTCATGGCTAATTCATTGGGTGGGGGACAGAACCCTCCAGCTATAATCCCTAACATTTTCTCTTCAAACTTCCTATGTTCCCACAAATCAGTATTTCTAATTAAGAAGTTTGCAAGGGCTGTACAGATTTATTTCTTGGCTTAGTCTCTGCACTTTTGCTAAATGTCAAGGTTTGAGATTTGTTAGAATTCGTGCTCTGTGGATATCTGCTGGACTTTCTAGCAGGTATGAAGACCCCACCACTCCTTCTGTTGCATCTCATTTCCACTTATTAAATACTTTATCTTGGAGGATGAAGCAAAAGTGACTTTTGTGTTTCCTGGCAGTCTCCTGTTTCAAAGGACTTAATAGTGATTTGTTTATTTCAGAGGAAATGAACACCAGTCAGTGATGACAGATTTATTATTAAGTGGACATCACACACACACACACACACACAAAGCCTCTACTTTTCTTACAGTTCAGGGTTCCTTCTAACCACACTCTAAATGGTCAAGATAATGTTACACATTTTGGCAAACCAGAGCCATGTGATTCAATATCATCAAATCTGTGAATCTATATGATTTCCTCCAGATACATTTCCAGAATAACCCAGGGAAAATGAAATGAGCAAAGAAAACTAAGGTTACCTTAAAGTAAGAAAAAAAAATCACCTTAATGAATCAGTAGCCCTAATTATCTTTTGGAAAATACTTGAAGGAATATTAAAAGAAAAACAGATTAATTTCAGGAATTCAAGTAAGATGTCTGTTATTTAGAAAGAGAATACGAGAAAACCCTGAAACTCCAGATCCTGAAGTAGTTTCAAGTACAACAGCACTATAGATTTACCTGCCATTTTAGTCACTAATGAAATATATTAAGTTGAATTTTTAAAATAAATTTGAAGAATAAATATCAACTCCAGATTGGTCCAAATTATTCTTCCCCTAAAATGACCAATTTTACCGTGTAGTAAATATCACACAGGTCAGACACTGAGATCTCATTAATAAGAATTACAACCCTTTTAGATTCCATCTTAAAAATACTGGCAAACTAATTTGCAGTATTCATTCAGATCAAGTGGACATCAGTAATGTAACAATAATTTTGCTAGACTAGGAAAGTAGATTTATATGCTATCTTTACCCTTATTGCTGAAAGTGCTCAGCCGAATAATCCTCAAAGGTAAAATTTCAGCTACTTGACACCTTAATAAACAAATGAAATTAAATGTTCAAACAGCAGATTATAGAAGATACTCAATTGGATGCTATTATTCCCACCTCTGCATATATGGTCTTAGGGGTGCCACTTTCTGAGCCTCAATTTTCTCAACTTTAAGATTGAGAGGGTGGTTTTGATGGATTCTAGAACCCCTTCCAATGCTAACATTCTGCGAATGTGTTCAAATGTAGACTGCAGGAAGGTATTAACAGCTCTCAAGATAAAGATGGAAATAAAGGAAGAAATGCCAAGACCAATGGAGGGAAACTCAGAAAGGGCTAAAAGTCACATCACTTGTTTCATAATTTTCATCTAAAGTCAGTCCTCGAAACATGGGAGAGCTAATACAATCACAGTCATGCCTGTAAATGTAATTCTCAATGACTTCCATAGGCCTAATCCTCCCTTACCTTATCAAAATGGCATTGATTTCATGCCAAAAATAATACAGATTATATATATTTAACCAGCTATGAAAATCTCCTGCCTTTCACTATGACTTTATCTAATGATGTCCTTGGAATTGTATTTTTGAAATACAAAGTTTGGTAACCTTGGATCAATTACCGCTTCACAAACCTTGGTGCATGAGACAAAGAAATATTCAAATGGGGCCGGGTGGGGTGGCTCATGCCTATAATCCCAGCACTTTGGGAGGCCAAGGCGGGCAGATCATAAGGTCAGGAGTTCACGACCAGCCAGGGCAACATGGTGAAACCCTGTCTCTACTAAAATACAAAAAATTAGCCGGGCGTTGTGGTATATGCCTATAGTCCCAGCTACTTGTGAGGCTGAGGCAGGAGAATTGCTTGAACCCGGGAGGCGGAGGTCGCAGTGAGCCGAGATCGTGCCACTGCACTCCAGCGTGAGCAACAGAGCAAGACTCTGTCTCAAAAAAAAAAAAAAAAATTCAAATGGTAAAAATTGAGGTTATGAACAAGAATATCCTAGGAATAGATTTTGCACAGGATTCCAGGAACCCAAAAGCTACACTGAATTAAATATCCGTATTACTTAACAAGGTCCCTTATATTTTTCTTCAAAATGATTTGATTCTGGCCACCATCTACTAGATATTCATGTACTCATCACCTTTTAGAAGTAGGAAATAAGGCTGGGCGCAATGGCTCACACCTGTAATCCCAGCACTTTGGGAAGCCGAGGAGGACAGATCACGAAGTCAAGAGATCTAGACCATCCTGGCCAACAAGGTGAAACCCCGTCTCTACTAAAAATACAAAAAATTAGCTGGGTGTGGTGGCACACGCCTGTTGTCCCAGCTACTCGGGAAGCTGAGGCAAGAGGATTGGTTGAATCCAGGAGGCAGAGGTTGCAGTGAGCCAAGATTGAACCACTGCACTCCAGCCTGGCGACAGAGTGAGACTCTGTCTCAAAAAAAAAAAAAAAAAAAAAAAAAAAAAGAAGTAGGAAATAAGAGGTGAGAGAGTTGAGGCAGCTGCCACCCTTTTCCTGGAAACTCCCTGGATTTCTCTGGGTATTTGGATCATGTTTGCTGCATTATTATACCCTCTATCACAGATTGTCACCATTTGTTTCCATCTTTGGCTTCCCTATTGTACTGTGGACCCTTCCAGAAACCTCAAGGTGTTCTATTCATCTTAGTGTACCCAAAGCATAGGGCCAAGTCCCTGGAACTTAGGGAATTATGGACAAGTTTATTAATTATGATGCTGCTGAAACACCTATTGCATTGGTGTGTGTGTTGGGGAGACCTAGGGGAGGTAGGCTACAATTTGAAATGAATAACCATTTATGAAAATCATCCTTTTCTGAGCTCCTGCCTCTAAATAATTCATCTTGAGCTAAAATACTAATGTGCTTCCTAAGGTTAATAAGTGATTTTAAATGAAGTATATTTTCATTAAGAGATGTAAAAGGAGAAAGTTTTTAAAAGGTATTAGAAGTGTGGAGAAAATGTGAGGAAATATTTATATCTGACCTGAGAATAGCTCAGCTACTTAATGAGGAAAATCCCTTAATCACATTCTGTGTGTGACTCTTGTGTTAAACAGTCCCTCCCTAGTTCAGCACCTCTTTAGGACACAGTTAAACAACAGATCCACTTTATTCCACCCCCTTGGAATAACATATTTAAATTTCTTATTGGTTTAATTCGTTTTTCTCACATCCCAAGTTTTCAAGGTAAAGCCAAGTAATGTGGAAACTACCTATTTCTACTGTATTTAACTACATGCATTTAACTACAGTTGACCTTTGAACAACCGGGGGTGAAACTGTGTGGGTCTACTTATGCGTGGATTTTCTCCCGCCTCTGCTGCCTGAGACAGAAGACCTTTCCCTTCTCTTGCTCCTTCTGCTCAGCCTGCTCAACCTGAAGGTGATGAAAACTGAAGCCCTTGATGATGATCCACTTCCACTTAATGAATAGTAAATATATTTTCTCTTCCTTATGATTTTCTGAATAACATTTCTTTTCTCTGGCTTACTTTATTGTAAGAATACAGTATATAATACATATACATTAAAAATGTGTATTAATCTACTGTTTATGTTATTGATAAGACTTCTGGGCAATAGTAGGCTAGTAGTAGTAGTTAAGTTTGTTTTTGTTTTTTTCTTTTGAGACAGAGATTTGCTCTGTCACCCAGGCTGGAATGCTGTGGCGCGATCTCGGCTCACTTCAACATCCGCCTCCTGGGTTCAAGCGATTCTCCTGCCTCAGCTTCCTAAGTAGCTAGGATTACAGGCACCCAGCACCAAGCCCGGCTAATTTTGTATTTTTAATAGAGACGAGGTTTCACCATGTTGGTCAGGCTCGTCTCAAACTCCTGATCTCAGATGATCCGCTCGCCTCAGCCTCCCAAAGTGCTGAGATTACAGGCATGAGACACCGCACCTGGCCAGTAGTGAAGTTTTAGGAGACTTGAAAGTTATACATGGATTTTCAACTGCATATGGGGATCTGCACCCCTAACTTCCACATTATTCAAGGGTCAACTCTACTTTACTGCAGTTAATTAACATAAATTTAATTAGTGTCTCTAATAGGGATGCTATACATATGCAAACTATTTCTTCTAAGTGGTTTCTATTTAAAACACCATCTCTTACCTCTCCTTACTATGTCCACGGAAAAAACAATAGCACCTTTTCTTAATTTGCAAAAAGTCAGATTTATTAATCTAAAGTAAAAAACAATTGGTATTAATAACACAATTACCACATCCACACATTTACACACCAATGACACCAATATCGTACGAATAAAGTTTCAATATAAAAGTAAACTCATAAATGTCATTCAATGAAAACTACTGAAAGGTTTTCTCTACGCTTCTTCTATACTGCCAATAAAACTTTACTACAAATTATATTTGGTCTAGACTTATTTCTGTTCCAAAACCTCTTGTGAATAATGAGAGTTGCCTGGGCACTTATTTATATTTGGCTCAAGTGCTATAACATGTATATTTGTTTTTTGTGTTTCTAAGATATCCTGATTGCAATCATTAACACTTTTTCTACATTTTCATACTTTAACGCAAACTCTCAACTCATAAATTCTAACGTGAATATGTCCAGTAATATCTTTGCCTGATGTGTAGCATTAATACTACCTTTTCTACCACAAATCACTAGCAGGTTAATCCTCAATTAATTCCCAATTAATCTTTATTAAAAATGAATTCACTGCTGAATTGTCCTCCTGCTTCCCACATAGTCAAAACTCTGCAGTCGTGGCAGCTGAATTGTGTAATGTATGGCCACGGCCAAACAGGCCCAGATGTTTCACGGTATAGACAAGAGACTCCCTATATGTCACTCTTACTTGCATTTGCTCTTTTCTAATGCCAGGATGAATACTTTATTCTAATTTTCCTTCTAAAAAGTTAAAAACTCCTCTAGTAGCTTCTCCTGTTTCTCAGCTACCTGATTTGCGATTCTGGAATTCAGACCACGGATTACTAAAGACTACATCTATTGAGAGGCTTTAAAGGTTAATGATTCTAGGTCATTAGTTGCCACTGCCTGATTCGATTAAGTTTTCAGACTTTCCCCCTGGAAAATCTAGCCTAGTTCCTGGCGTGTTCCCCATCCTTTCCCAGAAAAATGTCTCCTCCCCATTCCTCAAGAGGCCTGGAAGAATCTCCCTAGTTGACCTTACATTCTTGAATATGCTTTTATTGTTTGCTTTCTTGCTTCCAAAATTCTACTTTTTTTCTTATATTCACTTCCATTGTTATGTTGTGCTTTACCTCATTTTAATTGGGTATCTACAGTTCAATGATTTCATATTTCTGATTTTGCTTTTAAGTCCCCATATCTTACACATATGCATTATGTTTAATAATTATTTTAGGATGCACTTTGTCCTCTTCAAAACAATGAATGCGTTTTATTTTCATAAATATTTGGTTGATAGACGCAAGAGTTTATCCATGAAGGCATTTGATAAAATAGTACTCTTTACATTTCACCTTCAGATATGCTTCAACTTTTCATTGTAATTGGCTTCTTGTGGTATTTGAATCTCATAATCTCTTTGTCCATTGAGGTGGGAGAGGGATCCCATCCTTGATGCCTCCTTCAGTAGCTGAAGGGTAAGAAAGTTTGTCTTGTTGTTTAGAATGACTGTCCAGCTGGAGTTACTAACAGATGAAAATGTTCTATATTTGTGCTGCCCAGTACATTCACTAGTAGCCACATATAGCTATTGAGTACTTGGAATGTGCTTAGTGGAGCCAAACAATTGAATTTTTAATTTTATTTAGTTAAAATTTAAATTTACATAGCAACATGTGGCTTTACATACCATACTACATGACATAAAACAGTATTAAAAAAATTGATGCTGAGCATATATGTACAAATGGTCATTTCTAGCACATCTGTAATATTTGTTGAGCAACCCTGTCTGACATCGCTCTCCAGGTGCAGAAAAAGATCATATTTAGACTACGGCGTCCTTGACTCTCAGAACTTTTCAACTTGGAAACAAGACTATTCTAAACTGGTAATTCTCAACTTTGTCTATACATTGCAATCACCTGGAAGCTTTTTTAAAAATACTAATGTCCAGATAAAATAATAAGATATCTGAGATGTTTTCAAAATAATTGGGGCACTATGAGGCAGTAGTGGGTTGGTACAAATAAATAAGATTTGCCATGCGTTGATAAACATTGAACATAATGGACACAGGGAAGTCCATTACACAATTCTATTTTTTAAATGCTGCAATTTTCCAATATAAAATTTTTTACATGCCAGCTCCATTCTAGATGAACTTAATCATATTCTATGAGATATCAGTATTTCTTAAAAATGCCCATATCATTCCAATGTAACATCAGTGTTGAGAATTACTAGTCAGAAAAAAGTAATTTTATGATAAATTAAAGAAGCATGGAGGGTCTGACAGTGATCTGTTCTTGTGAACTAAAGAAATTGCTAAAATGGAATCAGTATCAGAGTCATTGGTAACAAAACTAATCAAATTTAACAGATTTTTTTAAACCTATCAAAATGTGTTGCAATATGGATTGATTTTTACTTCCTTACAGAAATAAATGCTAACTCAATTGCACAAGTAGACTTATTGCACACTTCCCTTTTATTAGACAGTTTACGTGACTAAGCCCAGAACCACAGCTGAAATGACTTTATTAGTTTGCCCACCCCTCACTATCATTGCTCCTTCCTTACAAGCCAGGCCACAGTGTGGTTACTTATCAGTGTCTCGTAACCACATAAACAAACACCATTGATGAATATGGTTAATCAGTCATACTCAAATCAGAGTGACGTGACACAGGTATTACAGTTTAAATCAGTATCATTGTATCAAGGTCCTCATAAAGGAGATTTTTCATTTCTTTTTTAAAAATTGGTCAATTTGGGCTGGGCATGATGGCTCACACCTGTAATCCCAGTGCTTTGGGAGACCATGAAGTGCTGATCACTTGAGGTCGGGAGTTCGAGATCAGCCCGGCCAATATGGTCTGTAATAATTGTACATCTCTATTAATAATACTAATCTCTACTAATAATACAAAAATTAGCCAGGCATGCTGGTGCATGCCTGTGATCCCAGCTGCGTGGGTGGCTGAGGAAGGAGAATCACTTGAACCCAGGAGGCTGGGGTTGCAATGAGCCAAGATTGCACCACTACACTCCAACCTGGGTGACAGAGCAAGATTCCGTTTAAAAAAAAAAAAAAAAAAGTGATCAATTGAAAAATTTGAAACTAATCTATTTTTTATTTTCAAATTACCAACTATTTTCGCCACTATCCATTACTACAATGCAGATTGCTTGATATTCCTTATATTTCTCAGTTGTCCAATGATTCCATGTTTTATTTAATGTTTTGTCTCTGTTAGACTGGCATATTAAATACTATGTTTCTTGACTGTATGCAATGCTCAGAAGCTCAACAATGTATAGCATAACTGCACAGAATATATATAGAATCTTATGTCTTACTTAAAAATAATGTAATGAGGCATTCTCACATGTTAGAAAATTAGGCTTGACAGTTTCCAAATTCTTAAAAATATAGACATCTTACCTTTGAAATTATAGACTGTTTCGCTGGTTTATGGTAAACTTTTAAAAATGTATATTTATTTTTGTCCTGATTAATCCAATAATAGCAAATATATCACATACAATCAAAGGTATTTCACTTTAGAAAGTATCCGTAGATATTGGGCAGGGCGCGGTGGCTCACACCCATAATCCCAACACTTTGGGAGGCCAAGGTGGGCAGATCATGAGGTCAGGAGATCAAGACCATCCTGGCTAAAATGGTGAAACCCCATCTCTACTAAAAATACAAAAAATTAGCCGGGAATGGTGGCACGTGCCTGTAGTCCCAGCTACTTGGGAGGCTGAGGCAGGAGAATTGCTTTAACCCTTGAGGCAGAGGTTGCAGTGAGCCGAGATCGTGCCACCGCACTCCAGCCTGGGCAACAGAGCGAGATTCTGTCTTGAAAAAAAAAAAAGAAAAGAGAAAGTATCCATAAATATCAATTAGACACAAACACAGATAATTAAACTTAACCTGGACAGTCATTCAACTCTCCTACAGATTTCCCAAGCATCTTCGAAATTTGCCCTACTCTAAAAGCCTGGAACCAAGACCTTCAAAATACCCCTAACAAAGAGAAATCATTCATTATAAGGGAAGCATTTCCTATGCCAGAAATAGGATTTACCAAGAACTGTGCACCTAAGCCTACGCTGGAAAACACACTAAAAGAAAAAGAAAACACTAATTTTTCCTTAGGGAGTGCATATTTCTGATCCAAGTAAAAAACCAGAGACATGTGAACTAGGGACAACAAAGATAGCCACAAGGGAAAATTTAAGTATAGTCTTCTGCACTTTATAGATATTATATGGCAAGGGAAAAGTAATGATTAGTGTAGGGAGGTAGTGATCTCAAAAGGTGTAACCATCCACATTTTAATGAAAATGATGCACATATATTGGGAAAATATATTACAGGCTATGGGATAAAAATAAAAAATAAATCTGGCAGGCAGCATAGAACTAAATACACACACAGAAGTGCATATAAAACAGTGAAATCTGAATAAGGGCTCCTTCTGTATTACTTCTTACAACTGAAGGTGAATTTACAATTACCTCAAAATAAAGATTTTTTTTAGATGAGGAATAGGCATAAACAAGTCTATCAAAAAAAAATTGGTCAAAACAAAAGCAAAACCAACATCAACAAAAACGGTCCTAGCTGGTCAATAAAGGTTGTACTGATTAAGATGAGAGATTGTAGACAGAAATCCATTAAAATATAGTCTAAATTCTTTTCTGAGGAAATTCGATAGTAAGACATAACATGTCACTGGGGATTCTTGACTAACTAAGAGATGTGGAAAATCCTGTAGAAAACTTGAATGTAGCTAAACTATAAATATTTAGATATTCACATTAGAAAATATCAGAACATTGTCTTAAACTCTTAACATTAAGCATCATGTTCCAAAGACTAAGTGAAAAGTTCACTTTGCCAGAAAAGCAGTGCTCTAAATACACACACACATGCATATATGTGCATGTGTATATAGATAGATGATAGATAGATAGATAGATATAATAATACATACATATCTATAGACAGATATAATATTAAACAAAATTTGGTTACACACAAAAGCCAGTACAAGTAATATCTAATAACATACTATTGATTGACATTAGCCGGTCATGTGTTTCAAAGCCAATAGTTCAACATTTGTATTTTAATTGTAGAATAATTTCAGGTTAACATAGAATTCCACAAACAGAAATGCTACAGTCAAAATAATATACTACATGTTGTATTATTCTACAGCATTTAATTAGAGAAGAATGACAAGAGATAAAGATGCTCAGAGAATACTCACTTCGGGAGTCCTGGGGGAAAGAACTAAATTAAGTGCAAGAGACTTGAAAGTAGGCAAAGGGAAAAAATATAGAAGAATATGGAATAGAACGGATTTGAACCATGCTCTGGTAGGATGAAGCAATGGAACTCAGTCTTAAATATAAGTCTAATAGAAAAGAAGAAATCATCAACTGAGATTATAAATGTGAAAGCATTTTGACAGTAAATTAAAATTAATTAGATAAAAGATTGTGTGTGTGTGTGTGTGCATGTTTGGAAATGGTGTTGTCTTTAGAAAACAAAAAGAAAAAAGTTATGGAATAATTAACTGTATTTTTGATATTTAATTCTGTGTTTTGAGAGTCTTCTAAGAACTAAGGATCTGAAATAGACAAGAATGGTCAATGTTAGAGTGTTCCAGAGGTTACACAGTTCATTGTATTAGAGAGGAACAGATGGGTCTGGTGTTTACACATTGTGGGGAAGATAGGTGTGAACAGGAGAGGAGAGGAAACAAGGAAAGCATGCCTGGTTAGCATAAGAAAAATGACCAATCATTAATATTTTTCAGCATCTTCTGTGCAAAAAGACTATATTAAATTTTTTTAAATCAATGGTTTTCTAAAACTGGGGATAAAGTTAAGGACTTGAGATAAGGGAAAGTTTCCTGGTGTCTGCTTGTAGTAATGTTTTTTATTACTTTAACCAAACACAAAAAAGGCAAATACAATATAGGTAATGTTCAACTTCACAAAATTTACTTGGATTAAATGTTAAATTTTTAAACAAAAAACAGATACTTCAATTCACAAATAACTGCCTAAAATATGATTCTGTTCACATAAATATCTACTATTTACAGCAAAGCCCATCTGCACATAGCCAGCTATTAAACTGTGTCAAATATATTCAGGTACTTTGGTAATTGACCACAAGAGCTACATCGTTAAAAAAATTAAAAATTGAAGCTAAGAAAGTTGATCACTGTTTACATTCATAAAACAAAGCTGAAAAATGTCTGAGGTAATCATGAAATCAGATTCTGGGAGAGGTAATTTACACTCAAGCAAAGCACTTTGTCAAATTCCATTTTGTTCACTTAAAAGCAGTAGCCAACATTTTAAATGATGCTGAAATTTATTTTTATTGGGAAGACTAAAAACTTAAGGCTTCAAAATATTTTATGAGATTTTCCTTTTAAGGGCACTAGGCTGAAGTCAGGATATGGAAGCTCAGCTGCCACTACTTGGCTGAATGGACAGACATTACTTAACTTCTCTGGGCACATTTCCTCATCTAGGAAATACATTCATTAAACTGGGTAGTGCCTTGAGTCTCTTCTAGTGTCTTGATTATTTTGATTCTAATCATCTGTTTAAATATTACAGGTTGCAATTCATTAAGAAAACTTTGACAAATCAAGCCTCCTCTAAAATCAAAGAGTCAACGCACTGGTTGATGCCGTTGGACCCTTCTTGTCCCTGCTGTGTATTATCGGACATTTAATATTTTGCTCTTCTTCCTGTACTCTTCTCCCTATATCCTCCCAGCTCTTCTATTATCTAGCAGAGAAACACTCTCTATTCCTTTAAACTTCTCTCGTTTTAGGGATCAAATTGCTGTGGATCTGAAAATGCTTAAAAAGTTAACTCTGCATTTGTGATTTTAATATAATGTTTGATTCTATTATTTATTCAAAACGCACTGTAGAAGTCTCGCATATATAATCATTTAAAATTTCGCTGAAGTACATTTCTGAATTCTGCACACTGCATTGTGGATGTGGGAGAGGTGACTAAACTAAATAGAGTCAACGCAGTCAACCACCCAGGACTTGCAATTCCAGGGATTTGCTGTTCTCTTTTACCTCTATCTAAGTGGTATTTCTCAATAACGTATTAAATATGCAAATGTGAACAAACAAATAATTAAAATATTTTCTTTGTAAAAAGAAATTATATCACCAAAATAAAATTATGTTCATGCATTTTGTGGGACATATATGTTTTCAGCTTTTAGTAATATTTGCACATTTGCCATTCCTAAGGGTCTGCAACTGGAACTGCTAAAAATAACAGAGCTACAATCAGAAAATTCTCTCTGCAATAAAGTTTCTAACATAGCAGGAAAATGTCATTCCCACCTTCCTAGTTAACAGCTAAAACAGAGACCCAAAATTTCATCGTCATATTTGAATTCCTTTTATTTAAGTTCTGTTTCCTCTTGACTAAATGCCCTGCCCCTCTGTACACTCTTTTTAAAAAGTTAAGTTCCGGCCGGGTGCGGTGGCTCACACCTGAAATCCCAGCACTTTGAGAGGCCGAGGCGGACAGTTCACTTGAGGTCGGTAGTTCGAGACCAGCCTGGCCAACATGGTGAAACCGCGTCTCTACTAAAAATATAAAAATTAGCTGGGCGTGATGGCGGGCGCCTGTAGTCCCAGCTACCCAGGAGGCTGAGGCAGGAGAATCACTTGAACCCGGACAGTGGAGGTTGCAGTGAGTCGAGATTGCACCACTGCACTCCAGCCTGGGCAACAGAACAAAACTTGATCTCAAAAAAAAAAGAGTCCTCATTTTATTCTTTATTTTGTTCAATATGCACTCTTCCTGAAAACAGCTTTTCAATGGAGAAGTAGCAGGAGACACAAGAGAAGAGGAAGTTAGGAGAGGTCCAAGCAAAAGAGGCTGTGGAATGGAAATCTTAAGGGTGGGGAAAGCAACTTGAGCCTCTTACATAACTCAGCTAGAATTCACCTTACATTTCAGGGAAATTTCATGCCGTTTACAATTCTAAGGAAAATGATTATTTTAAATCTTTAGTAATTACTTAGGCAAGTTACATTTCCTATAGCAGTATTTGTAATAACATGCAAACAGGTAGCATAAAATAGACTATTTTCAGATGGTGCATATGAATGACATAATGGTACCTTCATTGATAGATGATAAAAATAATAACTAACACTTTACTAAGCCAGACATTGTTCTAATTGCTTTGTGTATATTAACTCAATTTCCTTTTCAGAAACGATGGTACAGAAAAGTTAAAGTTGTGGCCCAGAGGTGACAATAGTAAAAGACACAGCGGGGGTTTAGCCCTAACCATTGTGTTCTCCCAGATATGCTCGCCTCATTTCTTCTTCCGTTGACTCTTAGGGTTGCATCCTTCTAACCCCCCAGGGTTCTGGCTTCAGATAGTGTTTGGTCAATGGAAGCAACAAAAGAAGATTGGAGGACATGAAGACAGGTTACTGGATGATATTTGACATGAGCTGCAATCCTCTATCTGAGGTCCCAACTTTTCCAGAAGGCTTCTGTCCTTTTGCGCTCATTGGATTCCGGTAAGAGCTCCCTGCATTTGCCCCGTCAGGTTAGGGGTGCTAATATATTCCAACTGTGGACAGACCCTGGGGGATTCATCATTTCCTGTGGTTTCGCTACATTCTACCCACCATCAAATTGCCATCATCAAACTCTCTTCAACTCTCCCTTTGAGTGTGACATCTATTTCCTTGTCTAATATGATAATTAAGAAATAGGATAAATCTTTTCTGATTTATCAACTAATGGCTAAATATGCAAAAGTGTTGCCACTTATTTATACTTTCCTAAACATCTGGGTATTCTAGAAAATAAATTATAAAGCTCTACTTCCAGGAACAAAGAATAGTTCTGGAGGAAAAATTATTTATAATTCCCTGAATTTTGAGTGTGGACGTTCACAAGACAGTAATCCTAGAAACGTCGGCAGCAGCAAGCCCCCAAATAGGGATGCCTAAACTCTGACTTTCCTGTCATTTTAATCTGTCTCAATCATTTTTACATCTACATTCTGTCTAGTTTAATGCATCCAGATATGTTTATACTTCAAATAAGGAAAAGAAATTCCCATGTAAGCATAGCATATAGGTGAGAAAATTTTAATTGTTAAAGGCAGTAAACATACTAAGACCTCATTTTATCTTTGAATAATATTAAATAAGACATCACTTGATTCCAACCTATGCAGTGAGTGCTAAAGCATTATTTATATGGTTCTTTAAATGTGAAAGTTATTTGCTAAATTGCTGTTGTCCTACAAAATCAAAGCTAGTCCCCATTACGTTTCGGATAACACATATTTATTTTCCTAAATAGTTTCCTGCTTGTGTTACCTACCAACATAAATCGATGATTTGCAAAATTTGCTTTGCATTCATTGTTAATTTGATAAGAGTCATGCCCATTTAATTTTTTCCACTAATAAGAATACATCTCAGTTTAGTTTTCTAGTTTTTTGGGTGGCTAAGAATAATCATCCAAATGTTTACTGTGCAGTCCAGACAGTGGACAAGCTACCTCAACAGACTCTGAATATATTTCACTACTGCATTTGCAAATAACTATCACTTTGCAAAAATAAGTTTTCATTTGGGTGTCTTTTCTGGCAAAAATTTAAGGCTATAGTTTCAAAGAGTAAAATTCCAGGCGTTTAAAATTCTACTGGCATCTGCCAACCTAAGCTGGACCCTCCTCTAGTTTTTGCAGAGCCTGACAGATGATTTCACCTTAGTCATTTTCTTGCCCACAGTCACGTAAGATAACTGCGAATTTGTTTTTTTCTTGTAGCATTATGGGAATCTCTTGAAGTGTGTGAAGAATAATGAGCTAAAGAAAGAGGAAAAACAAAAGAAAACAAAAACTGCAGGGACTTGGCAGGTTTGACTTTTACGGCTATCATTGACTGCCAGCTTAAGCCTGCTGGACTCTTCACAAAACGATATATGCTTCAAGCTTAATATTTAATTTTGCAATTGGAACATTTATAATCATATTATGCACTTAATAAGGATGCTCTAATTCAGATTTACTATTATCAGGAAATTAAATTTGGAGTTATAGTAATGTATGCATATATATGTGTGGGTGTGGGTGTGCATATACCTATATATGTATATACATATATAAAGTGAATGCCTTCTTTTAACGTGTGTTTTAAGTATAGCTTCCATGTCCTAGTTAATTGAGCACCCTCCCTTTTATCCTTTCCTTGCCATTATCCTCTCTACTAGACTACAATAAAAACAAAAAACTATGAAAGTAAGCAGCTTATAATCATAATTTTAATCAATGTAGCCTATGTAAGCGTTAAGAAACCTACCTCTAACATCTTAGAAAGAAAGCTTATGAACACAAACAGCAGAATACTTAAATACATTTGAAACATTCATATTGAATTGATTCTATAAAATTTTGAAGAGCAACAGCTTTTGAATTTAAAGCTATAATCAATACCCTAAAGTTTTTACCACTATGAGTTATTACCTAGTAAAAATATGTTATATTTGGAATAAAAGTACACATTGTAAGGACATAAGAATTTTCATCAAGGTACACAAATATTTTAGAATTATTAAATATTTAAGTAAATGGAAATTTTAAAAATAAAATAGCAATATTATCATACAAGTTAATGATCCAGTTTATTAATTTGTAATTCTATTGATAAAACAAGGGATTATTTTTGAAAGGCTTTTTCTATCTTTCATACAAACCCTTTCCAAACATGTATAGATACAGTACAGATTCTACCTGATCATCCTTGTGCATATGCTGATGTAAGAAACCAAAAACATGTAAATTATTTTCATAACACTGTGTAAACCAATATTTAAAAATACAGTACACAATTAATAGCGAGTAACATGTATACATTTAGAAATATTATATTTCTGTAGACAATGTGACATTATAAATGAAAGCTTCAGCAATAATGAGCTACTTATTATTCCTGAAATCATATATCAAAAATTTCAAATATAGAGGAAAATTAATAACCCACTCATCACCCATCAAAATAACCCATTTGATCATACACTTACCATGTAACTTTCTGTTAATTTGGTAATAAATATTGTCAAAAGGTTTTACATGAAAATACTTATTCTGAAACATAAAAACAACATCTGAGATGAACACAAATGGATCGATAGATACATTATTGATTATTTTGTATCATAAAATACTATCTAGTACAACATTCTTTAAAACATTCAATATTTTTATAATGTAAGTAAAATAGGAAGAACTGTTAGAGAAAAGGGCATCAGATTTAGATTAATTCTGCCTCTAACGCAAATTGAAGGCTGAGCCCTATAAGACCTTGGCCGTTGTAAGTTTTACTACATTAAAACACATAAAACATTTGCGAGGTTTTCTCCAATGGGATTTTGAATCTCACTGATGACTATGATTTAGGAGTAATGTAGAGAGTTTTGCAACTAACTTTACTTTATACCGTTACTCCTTTTCTACTTAGGGGTTCAGTTCAACACGCTAATAAAAGAAATAGTCATAAGAGCATCATAAGGAAAGTAGGCAAAATGTTAGCGCCTCATTATATTTACAATCTTTACAAAACATGTATGTCAGTAAACCATATTAACATCTAAAGCACATGATATGTAGAAACAAATTGTGACTACAAACTGTGTCTTTTTTCTTAAATATGCTAAATAGGAAATAAATCACATCTACTTCAATTTTTAATCTGTGGACTTTGGCCTTAGTTTGTGTTTTATTTTATTCTTTTGGTTTTGATTTTAACCACTGAAATCATTTACCAATACTATAAGCCAGGAAATACAATGTAACTGGCCAGTTGAAAATTAAGCCTTCTCATTTTATTATTACAATCAAGGGGGGAAATGCTTATATATCTTCCTGCACAAAATGTTTCATTTATCTCAAAAAAAAGTGAAAAAAATAAAGAAAATTTGGGTGAGATAAATCATCCACAACTATTAATTCAACAGATATTGTTTAAGAAATTCCTACCTGTAATTTATTTTCTAATATTTCTGCATCCTTAGTATTTATCGCTCAAAGATATTTGCAGCCCTCACAGCAGTGCTTGGAAAAGAGATTTGCTCTGAAAATTTAGAAATAAATTCTGAAGTGAATACAGTTCAAAACTAAAATATATGGCTGTATTATATTGGTTTTTCTCATTTGAAATGAAAATCTAAAAAGCCTTCACATTTGGTTTTGTGTGTCAAGCTGCCATTATAAAAACACTAAATGAATAAAATTTCGCAAGCAAGGCAGCATTATCAGGCTAAGTACATGTAGTGGGCTTATATTTGGTGATGTTTTACATAATTCAGCTATTAATTCATCTATAGATTTACATTTCTTAAGTGCAAGAAAAAGTAATTATTTCATTACATACGGAATTCGCCTCCCAAATTTCCTAGAATCTAAGAGAAAGGATTGATACTTCCTGATATTTCATTTTTGCTTAAAATTAAGTTCTTAGGATGTTTAGATCTTATCATAAATATTACAACTTAAATTCCAGAGTTATAATGAATGGTCTATGTTTTCAAACACAGAGGGAAAATGGGGTAATGACTGAAGTACTGTTTTTTCAGTTTATTAGTAAAAATCAGCTTATAAGATGTCATTGTAATGGTTTCTATTGATAATTACCATAAACAAAGATTAAAACTTTAAATACTAAGTTCTGGATTTCTAAGCCCAGTGAAAATTTGTGCAATATCATGCCTTGCATTTATGATTTTTATTTTAAAATGAACTATACATGAAGAAATTTACACAGAATTGGAAACTATTCCCACTTTTATTTGCATTCTTCCTTCTATTCATTGCTAATGTTCAACAATAAAGCATTTTAATTCTAAAGGAATTGTTGCTTTTAACTTGAGTGTGATTATTTTAGATCACATTTTAGAGCACTCATGTAGGTCAATGATACTTAGAATTTTTTATGTCAGATTACCATTTTTAAATGTTCACACCTAAAATTAGTCTACCAGTCCAAGATAAAGAATGAAAGTGTTTTTTTTTGTACTCCATTTGATTTGTTCAATACTTCACTCTAATCTTCAAGATCCAGTATATTATTTTTTAAATTCTAAAGCAAATGCTGAAAAGCCACAATCCAGTAACACAGAAATGAATAATAACACTAATTTATTCCTTTCAGAAAACACAATGATTGAAATATCGTGGAAATATTATAATATAATACTGAATGAGGTTGAGAAGGTATTACTCTGAGTTTAACTTCCAGCTTATTAAATGTAATATTTGCTAGTCATTCTGCATAGTCAAGCATATAGACAGACATAATTTGACAGCAAAGGCTTTATGACATAGTAGCTATAAAAAAATATACGTAATTTTACAAGAATCTAATATGATTCAAAACCTAGTAAAGTCTACCTCCCCAAATCGCTCTTTTTTGATATAATTTTTATTTTTTATAAAATATGTATTCATAAATTTGAATAGAAAATATCTAGATATGTACACTGTATGATCTATGCACAAAAGCTAAAGTTCGATTAATGAATTAATTTTAGTTATTTTAACTAAAAGTGGGCAGTTTATTCCTACTACGAGATTGCTCAAAGAGCAATCAAATATAATTGAAGCCAAGCAATTCACACTATTTATAGACATTTTTCAGAATCACCTGCTTTGTAGTGATTTTTTTCAGCAGTTGTAAAGTTTTGATTTTTAAGAGTCCCTTTGAAGACGTGGCAGATGTTGGCTTTGCTAATAATGCTGGAAAGCGTAGCAGGTTCAAAGTTACAAAAATGTTTAACACATATAAAATATAATGACATGCTTTTCTATTAAATTTGGTTATTTTCAATTGTCAATAAACTTACATAAAGGAAGCCTAAAGTCCATAAATATTTGCTTCCAAAACATGAAGCTGCTAGAGTTTGCATATGTGTGTGTCCATGTGCATTTGTGGAGGGAAAATGCATAAAATATATGCTAGAGAAGTTTACATATTATAGTTTTAAATCATTACTATGAGTAAAATTGTAAGGTTTATAAATATTTAAGCTCTTTTTCAATACTTTCTGGTGCTTAAAATTCTACTAGAATTTAAGACAGTAATTATAATTAGCACATACACATACAGTCTAGGTATTAGATGCAGGGATACAGAATTTTGGTCCTGACTTTACCCTGGATTTATGTACTAAATTTCCTCTCAACCATAAATGCAAAGTAATTACAAACTACCTAACAAAATACAAATGGTCTCACTATATAGGATGAGATTTTTATCTAATACAATTTTAAATTTCAGGAGTTCCGAAATCACTTCAATTTTATATTTTAGAAACATTGAAATACTAAAATGTGCTATAAGCAATGAGAGATATAGTTATTAATAGCATACCAGGATCATAATCATTTTCAATATTGCTTTAGTTTGTGCTAGATCAAGATGTCTATGAAATAAAATACCTTTGAAGATAATTTATGGAACACCTAATGCAATTGTTACATGAGAAAGATATCTTTAATTTAAATCTATCTCAATATCTGACAAATATACCCTCAGCTGAAATTGGCAAATAAAATTTTATTTTCAATAAGTGTACATAGATTTAAACAGAAATTATTGTGACTTTCCCTTTAGTCAATATTTCTTCAAAATATCAAAGGAAAGAAAAGCTCATTCTAAATCCCCAGTATTTTTATCCTTGGTGATGACTAATTGTATTTTCCACTGAAGTTTTAATCTGTTAATAATTTATGTAGCTGACACAAACACTTACATTTGCTTGTTTTTCCACTACCCTCATTATCAGCTTCAACATGTAGAAATGAACTTAATTTTGTTAAATGGTTATTTCCCACTAAGTTGGGGGGGAGAGATAAATAAGTTTTGTTAAATTATTCCATTTTTAAAAAAAATTATTAAAATAAATTAAGGGAATCAGTTATTGAATTCCGTTTTCTCAGTTTTCCCCAAACAAAATATCATGTGCTTGTATGAAAATTGTTTGCCCTAAGAAACTTAAGGGCAATGGCTCAGTTCAGGAAGCATGAAGAACAATCTATCATGTAGGTTTCTCATTGCAAAAAATAAAATGAACAGTAAGAGCTTATGGGAATTGCAAGAGTACGCTCATCAACCTGAACTAGGATCTGCTTCCAAAGTTACACTGATATCAAATGTTCAGTTTATAAAATTATCACTGCATTCTAAAATCGACTGTTTTTCTAATAAAAATTGAAACCTTCTTGCTATGATTAACCTTTCAACTCACGATCTAAAGAGAGTTTTACTTATAGTTAGGAAAATACATTAAATATCAGTGACACTACTGGTAATTTTCTTATAAAAACTAATTTGTGATGGAACATTAAAAGTTCACCCATTGGCCTTGGAAAATAAAAGTTAGCTTTTGAGACTATGACAGAAGACTCCATCCCATAGTAACGCTGAAGAGCAATTGATATTGCTGTGAAGGGTGAAGGAATATTAAATATGCGGCCAATCATTTTCATTTATGTGGCATCTTACCTAAAGCTTTATACGCGATAAACATTTTTCCAATCCTTCAAACCAACATATGGGATTACCTTCTAGGACTATTATTAACCCAATTCCACAGAGGAAGAGAAATATGCAAATATTATACTAAACAAATGACGCCTTCCAAAAATATGTAATCCAGGTTGCACTATACCCACGAAAGAAAACTCACGAGTCTCTTAATTTTAAAGTATCTTTTAACAATTTTATGATAATACAAGTAGGTAAGAGCTTTGAAAACTTGTCTGGAAAACTTTGAGTTTCTCTGGATTACTACAATTCATTCGGCAAGTTGTGCCTTCAAGCACCAGAGGTCAGGAAGGTTCCCCTTTTGCATGGCTGCTCAGATTATCCCCACTGAAATCAGCGCCTCCTGCGCGCACCCTTGCATACCACCTTCAGACACGTAGCTATCTAACACTACCCGAATTGCTGTTGCTTCGCAGTATTTGTCTCTACTAATACCCACTTGGTAGAGGGATTTATTTTCCACTTTGGAAACTTAGATTCTGTAATTAGCTTGCACCACATGGACATGTACTATCAAGGTTCGTCTTTCTTCCAGTGTGAGCATCTATTTATTTACAATTCTCTGACACATTCCTTAAGATCTGAATTCCTAGATAATGTCTTCTTCCCCAATAAAGGGAAAATTTTACCATTTGAAATAGAGTGCTATTTAAAGAACGCTGAAATAAGAATGTTAAAAAAAAACTGAAACTTTTTTTTCTCATGCGCTCTGCCAAGTTCCATTGCAAGTTCCAAACATTGTGCAATAATTTGGAAATCCAGTTAACGATGGGAAAAATCGAGCCACTCAGAGTCGGGAACTTGCAAGAGAAAAGTCAAGAAGCGGCACCCGCACGCACGCCTGCCCAACGGGCGCTGCATCCCTGCGCGCACGCCCCTCCCTCCCCAGCGCTGGGATGGAAGGTCACGCTTCACAATCGATTTCACAGCCACTTGTCCTTTTTTATCAACCTTCTGGTAAACTAGTTTAGGATCTTGGAGAGCTTAGAGCTGCTGGCTGTATATGCATTGCTCTCGGATAAACACGTGTCCCCAAATATCAAGACCAAAGCTTCACCGCAGAATTTGGCAGCGGGAAGCCACAGAGGGCAACACATTCCCATCTTCCCCGCTGCCACCCTCCAGTGCGAGAATCTCCCCTAGTATCTCTCCGCCCCCTTTCCAGGCCGGCGCGCACTCTTGAGGGTGCCTGGCGCGCCCTTACCTGAGCTGTCGCTTTTCCTCTTGCCACCGCTTCGCTTCTCCGCCTCCGCAGGTGACAGTGCCTGGCGGCCGTAGTCCCCCGGCGCGCACGCGGCCCCAGTCGGGGTGCTGGAGCCCAAGCTGGAAGAGTTGGAACACAGGACGGGCGGGCTGCTCCCCAACTCTGGGGGCCCTCCGGAGTCGGGCTGGAGGCAGAGGCTGTGCCGAGCCGCACTCGGTGGGGAGGACATCTGCGGGAGGTGCCAGTTGGTTTGCAGAGCCTGGTGCTGCTGCTGCTGGTGGTGGTGATGGTGGTGGTGGTGGTGATGGTGGTGCCCCCTGTGATGCTGGCTGGCAAACATGCCCTCTTCGTTGGAGTATCCCGCGATTATGCAAGATGAGGAAGAAGTAGAGAGCTCGGGGTAAGACATATGGTCAGATCTTCCATGGAGGGCGAGAGAGGATTGGGAGAACGGATGCAAGCCTTGCGCCGTGGCGTGAGGGCTGCGCAGGCAGCCAAAGAGCGGGTGTTCCATAGCATGCAAGTTTCGGGTTCCAGGCAGAAGACTTCACGACGGTTCCAAAGGCCACCACCCTCTGTCACTTTTCACTGGAAACCGTGTGATTTTTTTTTACCCTCCCAAAGCAATAGCGGTGTACTTCTGCAGAGCTCGGATAATCCCGGTCCTGAGCCCCAGCGGCCAGTCTCCTTTACATATGAACAGTCGGACCTGGAAGAGCTTCCCTGAGCTACTCAGATGTCAAGAGTGGGAGAGGTTGAAGCCAAAAGAAGGTGGTCCCAGAGAACTGCTTTCAGGGGGAAATGGCTCTGAGAGGTTATAAATAGAGTGTAACGTGAGCTGGGGGCTGGCTTAGGAGCCCAGAGTTGACCACATGCAAACTCCCTCCAAAACTCCCGCTCAGCCTGCGCCACGCGCTCCCAGTTCCACTTCCTATCTCCCGCTGGACAGACGTAGAGCGTCCACGCCCGCCCAGCACTGCCGGCTGCCAAGGCTACAAGCTGCACGCCAGCGTCTAAGTCCCGCCCGGGAGGGCAGCAGCTCTGCACTCCAGACTCTGGAGGCCTGGGCGCGGCGCACACCACCCCCAACCCAGCACCCTGATTCCTACCTACTCACTTTCCTCTCGGGGAAACGTGACTTGTCAGTGTCATTTGGGAACTGTCACCTGCAGAAAAGCTAGGGATACGCCTAGCCTTTCAGGAACACGAAAGAAGTAATAGAGTTAAAGGAAAAGACCAGAGCTAGTTTGGCGCACCCTCGAAGTTTTTCAAACTTTGCATCTTCCCGTGCCCTGGGCGCCGCAGCGCGCCTGGGTTTTCGCAGCTGGTTTCTGTGGGTAGGTTGTTAATGGGCTGGGACGCCAGGTCTGAGGTTGCGGGGATGAGCACCATGGCCTGGAAAAGGCGGTTCTCAATGCAGAAAGAAGAGGGACCTGGTTGGGTGGGTGGGAGGAAGGCGTGAGTCTGAAAGGGTTGCAGATGCCTGCTCCCTGGCATCCTCACGTGCGATGCCAGGTGGAGGCTCCCTTCCCCCTATTTCCTGGTCCCGCTCAATTTCCTAGCCACTTGTCCACCAAGAAGAAATTTTCCTGGGTCAAGAATATTTCCAAGCGATTTTGTCCCGGTCACATGAGATGTGTAGATTGCACGCGCATTTCTAGCCTTTCCCCTCAGCAGCTAGCCCAGGTCTCCTCAGTTTCCTCCAGAAACCCACTCTCTTCTGCTCAAAAATAAATCCGCTAATGCATCCCTTACCACCACGGTTCTATTTACTGAGAAATCTTACATTTCGATACCTCCCAAAATTCACCAAGCGTGGGCACTTGGTTACAACTTTGCATACCTGAAAATAAAATAGAAAACTTGCCTCCAGTAAGCATGCGAGAGCGAGGGCAGGGCTTTGAAACTTCCACTTGCTTGGCGGGCGACAGGGTCCGCTGGGGGCAGAGTCGTTTACACACAAGTGAGCGGCGCTGTAATGAGCAGGAGGAACAGTCATGTCCCATCTGGGACCTGTCGCATCAGGAGAATATCTGCAGTCACCTATTCCGCCCGGGGCCCCAAATGCGCCACCAGCAGTGTCGCCCCGTTTTTTCATTGTCTCAGGTGTCCAGAGGATGATGACCAGGTCTTTGAAGTTGTTAATGGGATTAATGGGTACAGCAAACTGGGCTAGACATCTGGTTTGAATTAGGAAAAAGTATTGATTAATCTTTGAGAGGTGTCCCCAAAGCAGAACCTTTCCCTCCTCTTCCAGTCCCCCTGCTTAAGCCTCACTATCTTCTTTTCTTTTAAGTCACACTGCAGAATAGTGGCTTCGCAATAACATCCGTGTGAAAGATCGAATTGTTTTCTATTGCTTAGAGGTGGGGTGGAGTGGGGGTTGATCAGGAATTCTGAGATTTGTAAGCGCTGCTTTCTTTAACGGAAATTGAGCTCTATTTTGAGGGAAATTAGTTTTGCAGACTTCGTTTAAAAAAAAAAAAAAAAAAAAAACCAAAACTTTTGTTCACCAGCTGCTCAGCTTTTCAGTCTGGGTCTGAGCTGAAACTTGCTGCAAGTCTGACGGTAAGACTTTCTTTGCCGATATTTTGGGAATCTAATATTGTTTTAGACTTCGAAAAGGGGTGCTGTTCAGGTTGCACGTTTCTAGGGGCTTTAAGCACTCGCAGGATGGCGTCCAGGACTTAGATCTTAAGAATATTTCTTCCTGCCACTCCCCACGCCCTTGGCTCTTTAAGAATAAAAAGAGGTTGGGGGAGTTATAGTCCTCCAATATCGTCGGAATATTTTTTTTGTATTTTCATTGTGTTTATGGTTTCAATATGTGCTCTGATATTAAAAGTTAAAGTACAAAGAGCAACACTAAACTTCCCCAAGTCATGTAGCTTCTCTATGGATTCTGGGTGAAAGCATTAAAGGCTTTATTTAAAGTGAGATTTAGGCAACCACCTCAATAAACCTAACCAGAAATATTTACATAATATAATGCTGTCAACTAAAAGCATTGTGGAAAATGTCAGACAAGACAGACTAAAATTACACCTGATCTGCAGACATCAGTACAAAACATCCACAACGGTCCTTTTGGTTTGCATTACATTGGTTTAGAGGAAGCTAAGCAATTACTAAATGAATGGATTTGAATTTAACCAGTGTGTTGCAGGTAACCAGCAACAAGCACACACCAACCTTTCATCTCCCGAGGCTGCCACTTCTTCTTAAACCTGCCAAGTAACTGTGCTGGATATTTTCTCACTCACTGTGTCAGATGTTAACAACCTGTCCAGAAGTTTCTCTACAACCTGCCCCAGTCAGTCAGCCTCTAGAACTGTGGGGCCAGAAACCTGGGAAGAAAAATTTAGGAAAGGGTAGAAAAGGAGGAAGTCATTCCAAAGGCATGCAATGAAAACAAAGCTAGCAAGAAAGGTCTTTTTAATTGAAGACACAAAACATTTAATATCAGCAAAAATTATGAAGTCCAGTTTTCTTACAGAAAACACAATATAAGGAAAATATTTGGAAGGAAAAAAATGAAGGACTACAAAGGAGGTCTTGGTGAATTCCAGAATTAAATATGACTTTAATTTTCTCTGGATTTCTAAATATGTATTAATCATTACATAAAGATTTTTAAATTTTATTAGAATATTTGGAATAAGATAGAATATTGAATTTTATGCTCTAGGTTATAGAGAAATTTTAAAAATGTAATAACATTGGGAAAAAAATCCCTAGCATTTCCTATAATAGCTACTTCAGTGTTCACATCCATAAAATCCAATATTGAAAAGATGCCTTTTTACCTAATAATATCAAGAAGAATGGTAAAAATTATAAAATGTATTATAAAATTTCTGTATAACAATCATTTAAAACTATATATGATATAGTATTTATCCTATATTTACAATATACTTGAGTTTTCCTGAAGAAAAGTTATATTAATGCCAACATTTCATGTAAGGTTTCAGTATCAAGTAACACATTATAAAGAGGTTGATTATGTGAAAAGGTAAGCTACTTAGCTCTTGCAGGGTCCACAATTATAATTATTTTAAATGCAGGCTAGGTTCTTTAAACTTGATAAGTGTGTATGTCTATTGTTTCCTCGGCTTAAATAAAATGACATTCAAGAGTAAAGGCAGAGATTTCTTTTTATTAGGACTATTTTATTTTAAGGGGAATAGAGCTCATATTAAGCAATACAACAAAATTATATTTAAATTTTACTTTAAGATTCATGACGATTCTTTTAAAAGTTGCTATTCTTCTGCACACGTGTGACATGAGTTATCATGGAACTTCAAATATTTAAAATTAAATAGGAAACTCTACTTTGAATTTTACCTAATAGATAAATTTTCCTTGGTAACATATACTCATAATATATGAACTAAAGTGTGGATAATTAAATTAATGTTGTAATTTGTTTCTGAAAACTTTATTGGGTATAGAAATATTATGTCTGCTATATTTTGCCAAAAAGTAGCAGTTATGTCCTTCAGTTTGTTCTTCTGAAATAAAGAATTTTGAAAATGTATCCAAATATGCTAAATACCCAATGGTAATTTATGTGACTTATGACGTACTTTATTTTATAAAACTAAGGAATTGATTTTTCCCAGGAACTATGCATTATAAAATGTATGAAACAATTTTGCTATGGCTAATGCATGTTATTTAGTGATTCCGTATACTTTTACACATTTTTTAATGTTATTATTTTTACATAACATTAATTGGTACATTCACAATAAAACTTGTTATATTCATTTTACATGTAACAAAAGAAATGAATACTTAAAACCTTACTTCTAAACTGTAAAACAATCCAATGTACTTTGTTTTTCTAGTTTCTAGGTCTTCCTGCATTTAAATTTATTTCTTTCAGGAATTAGTGTTTTTCTTTCATTCAATTCCGGTATAGTATAATCAATGAAATTGTTCTAAACAATAAATATAACTCTGCCTAAAGCAATAAGAGAGGAAACAAAATATATCAAAATTAGAACTATTTAACAGATAATCTTTAGAAAGCCAGCATGCAATATAGATTATGACTAATAAAATTAAATCTAAAAGATTGAATTAAAAATTCAAAATATATGCATTCTTTCATAATATGTACTCACACTGTTAATAAAATTCTAATGATCTTTTGTCTTTCTTTTTCTTTTTTTATTTTGTGAGGCATCTTATGATTGGGAAGACATAGATTGCCTCTCAAATTTCAAACACTTCTAACTGGACTTCCTTTTGTTCACCTGTTTTAAATCCATAATTATTTGATAGTTAACTCATAATAATGCTAATAGACAATAATTAATTTCTACATTTTCATTTGCATTCACGTTGTATGTCATTTTTATTGATAAATGTAGGCCTTTTCAAAATTTTATTATTGAAAATTGTATCCTTTCCATAACAGGGAGATGTACAGGCAAACTAATTCAAGATAATTCTATAATGAAATACTCTATACTATATTTTCCATAGCATCCAACTCACAACCACTACATTTCTATCCACAATTTAAGGGAATTACACCATTTATTTCTCCCATGTCTTAAAAAGCAATGCTATGCTTTTATATGAATTGAATTTTTAAAAGTTCACAAATCTCAGAGAAGAAAAATTGAATCGAAAATACAGACAGGAATTATAAGTAAAACCTTAGTCTTCTGTTTTTAGTTTTCCAACTTGAAGAGTTTAACATAACTAATGTAACTTTGGCACTATGATAAGTTTTTCTTGTGTGTTTTTATTTTTCATACTTCATCAATTTGTAGCAAGTTTTATTCTTAAAGTGGATTTTCCATTTTGAGCTCAGGTTTATGATTTGGATTACTAAAAACCTCTGTGTTTTAGCTGTTAGTATAGTTCTCCAAAATATTTAATTGCACACTCATATTTTATATGATTCAGACTCAACAAAGAAATACCAGCTGCCTTTTATGTCAACTTTTTTTTTTTAGGAATAAAAGAAAAATGTTGTATATTTGTATACCAAACAAAATGAAAAGTTAAGGCCAAATACATGATCTCTTATAAAAGCATATTTTTAAGAGTTTAACATTATAATAGTACTTCGATGGAGCACAGGTTTTTTTTTTTTTGAAGATTTTGAGAGTGATACGGAGTATTTCATACAAGGCAATGGCTGTATGGAAATGGATCAAAACAAGGATGAAATGATTAAATGACAACTGTCTGCCCATGTCTTAATTAACATAAGAAACAAGAAAGGTAACAGAAGGTCAGAATGGGCCAAAAAAAAAATCAGAAGGGTATTTAGCAGGTGAAAAGACAGAAAGTGAGACAAGCTTAAAGATATTAAAAATAATTTTAAATTTGTTAATACATAAATTGTAAGCCACGTATGATCATGGTAAAAAGATTCCAGGTTCATATCTTAGTTTAATTGGAATTTTAAAAATAAGTAAACAGAAAGGTTCATATTTAACTGCATGGCATATATATTGTTGATAGAAGTAATAATGAAATATTACTATTCTGAGAAACAGTTTCAAATAATTAATGTGAAATATGGATATAGATGTGATTGATGCTTAGACATGTGTAGGCTATTGAATATCTGAAGTTCTGAATAATCACTACCTTTTCGTCTTACAAATTTGTAACCTGAAACTCATTGTAAGCAAAAGGTTTTTCTAAATTTTATCTATTTTTAGACGATGATTTCTGCTAAGTTGGGGTCATAGTATATGGGAAGGGAATAAGCTGGTTTTCAACAGCTGTTAGTGTCTGAGGAAAAAAAAGAAGTCTTGGGCCAACTGCACTCTAAAGCACTTCAAAGCACAAGTCAGGAAATTCTGTACCAAACACCAACCAGAACCCAGGAGGAATACCAGTTCTGAGCTCTAAGGCCCAGGACAAGGCAATTTCTCATACCACCAGCTAACAGTTGTTTTCATCCATAAAAGGGCCTGTGATCGAAACAAAGCTGTCTCTATATTATATAAGATTGTATAAATACTAGATGCAAACTCTTCAACCCTTAGAGTACTAGAAAAGATTCTTTTTTTCCCCACCGGCCATGCATTTTGCATGACCTTTGTCCTATAAGCTCAAAGTTGCGGGACTCTATGTTGGTCCAATTCCACTTCTAACAATTCATTCTTGAGGGTATAAAAAAACTAATGGGTAGAAAAAGAACACAGTGACTAAAGAGATCAAAATAATCTTGTAATACTTCATGATAAAATAGAATCAAACTGACAACTGATGTTGAAAATGGACTTTATGAGTAAAAGAAAACTGACAGGTTTTTCCTCTAATTTAGGATATCTGTAGTAATCTGAAGCAGCATTTCTGCAAATAACTTATTAAAGATGATTAAGTGTGCTGGTTAAAGTGATGGTAATGTTTCTCTGAAGATATACTCAAGGTCAAATCAAATAGACTTGACCCATAATCAAATATAATAATACCTCTATTTATTGCAATTTTAAGAACATTCCTTTGCTATAGTAACTATAGAGCAATAAAAATAGCACATTTATGACCTTCCATGTTAATTATTTTTTCATCATAATTATCATCTGTGGGCCAGTATTACCTGTCAACAGCTTATGAAATGTTTGAATTTCCACAAATTTTGTTCTCGGTTACCTCTGATATCCTACCTCTTACAGTTAATGATGCGATTTGATCAAAGTTGAAATTTTGGATTTTAAGATCTGATCATACCTTCATCAGATAGACCCCACCAGGCAAAGGGCTCAGGCCCAGGTAGCACCACTTGGAATCCTTCCAGAACCAAAGACAAGCACGTAAGTATAAAATTGCAAAAATGTTCACTGTTGCACATGTGGTGATAAAGCCTAGTGTGTATTTTTAGAGAAGAAAGATATAAAGAATCACATAGAAGCTTGTAAATATTATGCACTGTAAATCTAAGGTTATTGAATTAGCTATTTCTTTTTCTGTAACAGTATTAAAGACTTGCTAATCTATGTCTAGTTCTGTTATGTGAACAATATTTTTCTTAAAAAGCAATTGTTAGATCACTATAATCTGGCATTTGTGTCAAATATAGCCATGGCTAGAACCAAAAAAAGTGGGTTATTTTCCCTGTACTGTACTAGCAATTCCAGTGATCAAAAATTGCTAAATCTCAATTTTCAGTGAGCAAGTCCCGTGTCAGTCTCTCTCTAAACAGCCTTATTGACAGTCAGTTGCTTAAGTCAGAAGTAGGAACCCACAATTGCCAAGCCCCTCCTTCCTTCTCCTTTTCCCCCATGCAATCAATCATCAAGTGCAGTATTCCCAATTATATTTATTTAATGTTCATTAAGTCCATAATCCTCTCCACCACCAGTCAGTACTTTATTTGGGGGCCTCACTCTTCTTGTTTAAATTATAAAGGGGTCCCATGATCCTGTAGTTGCCTAGAGCATTCCTCCATCTTCAGAGGCAGGGTGGAGAATTGATTTGGATCTTAGCTCTGTCACTTTCTAATTCTGTGGATATATTCATTTGTTAACTCAAGAGAATATTATAATAAACAATTTCGACAATGCTGTGAACATACTTACCGTGATGACTGGCATAAGCTCAACAAATGTTTAACAAATTTAAGTTACATCTAGACCTCACTGTGGAATGCAGATTCATGTGGTTGTTGAGCACTTGAAATATGGCTTTTCCAAATTAAGATTCATTTTAAGATTAAAATGCATTACCAGATCTCAAAGACTTCTTGTGAAATTAATGAAGATTTTCATTGACTACATGTTAAAATAACAGTGGTTGGATACATTGGGCTAAATAAAATATATTATTAAAATTAACTTTCTTTCCTTTTTACTTTTTTAATGCAGATGCTAGAAAACTTAAAATGACCTATGTGGTTTACATTGGACAGTGCTAAGCTAGAGGGTGTCATTTAACTTTTTCTCTCTTTTATTCCCTCCCCTTGCAAATAGGTACCAAATTACATATATATCTGTCAAAATGATGTAGGACCTAAAGTCTCTCTGTAAGTTGATCCTTTTGACCCCATGATTAGGAGCTTCACAATGTGGTACCACACCTGGAAACCTCCAGAACAAGATCTCAAGGAAACACAGGAAATTCCTGAAACAGCAAAACCCCCTATGTGAAGACGTCTGTTATTCCTTTGTGTATCAGGAGCATCACTGTCAATTAACTGTTGATACACTTAAAACACCTTGGTTGGCAATGTCCTTTTTGAAAAAAGAAGAGCCAGGTGTGTTTTTCAGGATGAACTAGACAATGCTGTCACAAGTTTACCTCAAAAATGTCCTGCATATCGTGGCAGTGGTTGGCTCTCCAGGCAGCAGTTGGCGCTGTGAATCAGTCATCTCAGCATGTGTCTCCAACATCCCACAGCAGGGGAAAAAAGAGGTGGAGGGTCACATGCCTGGTGTTATATACTTTGAGGCAGAGGTGGTAGGTGCCACTTCTGCTCACAGCTCAGGGACCAGAACAAAGCCATGCATACCTGAGAGAGGACCAGAAAATATTCTGAAGCACATGGCTATTTGGTGAGCAGTAAATGCTTCTGTTACAACAGGTTTTGACAAACTTCAAATGTACTCCTACTAGGCCTACTTCACACTGCTAAACTCTATACTTCCTGTTTCTCGATGGCATCTTATGCTGATGTTTTCTATCACAGTGTCTGGCACAAAACAAGAGCTCAATACGTATACTTAATAGTGCATTTAGATCTAAGAGTTTCACTTTATCATAAGATTTTAGTACCCATGTGGCTATTGGGCCACATCAGGAAAATGTAACGGCTTCTACAACTGCAAAGAAGATTTAACTAATTGTATGCTCATCCCAGCTTCAGGTTTTTGTTTTGTTTTGTTTGCTCGCTTCTTTTTATTTTATAATGTTTGCTTTGTTTTTTGCCCTTGAGCAGAGGTTCATTTCTAATTTTCACTGGAATTAGAACAACAGTTGTGTCCATATGCAATAACAGTGTTTCAAATTTTTTGGGGATTTGCCCACAGCGTCTGCAGTCATATTGCGACACCAGTTGTGATGCCAATCTCTGTAAATCAGACTTATTCCCAGTGAGACATTATATATTTTTGCAGCCAATACTATCTATTTTATAGTGATTTATAGCATTGTCTCTGAAGAGGATACTTTGGTTGTGTCTTGTTTTCATCAGTTTTCAACACTTTGATTGTGGCCAGGTTAATAAATATTTTTGTGTCTAGGTTTCCTCATCTCTAAAATAAAGACGTTTATTTCTATAGCTTCATGTTGACAATTAAATTATATAATTTATGTTACTCAACTAGCAAGCAAATTGATGTACAGTGTATTTATACTAATTAACATAAAGATAGATACTATCTTTATGTTAATTTTTATTGTTGTCATCATTATCATCAATTTTCAGGTCCATGTTCTGACTAAAAAGAAGCCACACTCTGTCTAAAACAATCTTTGTAAGAAAATTTTGAAGTATTTACTTATCTCTAACCATTCATTCCATCTTTTCTCCCAAATAACACTCTAATATCTTGAGACATCTTGTCTAGGGCCAGATTTCATAAATGTTTGTGAGGCAGGAGAATAGGGTCCAGAGGCAGGAAACCTAAAGCCAATTCACACTGACTTCCTAGAACTAAATCTAAAGGAAAATCCCAACTTTCCTCGCCCAAGTAACAAAAGGATCAGAGGCTATATTCCCTTTGCAACCTGCCCCTTTTCTGCCTGGCAGATGAAAAATGAAAAGTACCTATGATTGGTCCCCTCCCGCGACCAGTCAGACTGGTCTTCATTTACCTAGGGCGTAAACGGAGTAACCAATGGGAAAACTCTAGAGGGTATTTAAACCCCTGAAAATTCTGTAACCGGTGGTCTCCAGCAGGTTGCTCAATCTTGCTGCCACTCTGTGGGGTATACAGTTGTTTCAATAAATCTGTGCTCTTCCTTTGTGGTTTTATTTGTGCTTTTTGTCCAACTCTTTGTTCAAAATGCCAGGAACCTGGAAACCCTCCACAGGTAAAACTTGTTGATCAAATAAATAATATGCTAATGATAAATGTAACTTTAGTTACCAACATTTTTAATTAAATGATTATACATTTAGGTTGTACATATTTCACTTGACTTTTCCACTTCCTTCAAAGTAATAGTAAAACAAAAACTCTTGGCATATAAAACCTGGAATTTGAGATGCCTGACAAAAATGCTTCATGTGGCCAAAAGAACTATTAAATTCTAAAGAAAAAGCCATATGTCATTTCTTATCTAAAGCACTTTGGATAAATTTTTAGAGGAATTTGATTTTAGGTTGTACAGGATCTAGCCATTAGTTCAAAAGTAATGAACTGTTCTGTAACAACAGAGGTTTAGTGAGATAATAACTACCTGGCTAACCCTAACCTCAATTATAGTGTAATATGCAACTCACTTAACTCCAAATAAATAAGCATACTAACAATGAAATAAAATACTCATAAAACGAATAACATAGAACTTGAGATTTAACATCTATTTACATCATTTATGCTTGATTCATATAGTGAGTATATATAAGCTATGCCGAAAATAAGCTTAATGTACTGCTTAGTGCTGACTAAAATGTACATTCCTTTATAATTGAATCCCTAGTTCCAAAAATGTTTTGTGGTGATTTACAGTACAATTTGATAAAATGTAAACATAGAATAAAGACTATAGATTAAATAAATACTAAAGGTCAATACATTATAGACTAAAGTGTAATATAAAATAAAGACATGAGAACCTTCTGAAGGAGAAGTTTCCAAACCTTAAATATCAGAAGAAACCTCTGGCTTTTGTTTTGTTTGTTTGTTTTTAGGAAATGCATCGTAGCACACAGCTAGGTAAGGACAGTGAGAACCAGAGCTATCAGGATGGACACAGGTCAGGGGCACCAAGCACCACTTGCTCAGTGTTTTTTCCCTTCTCCTCACAGCCCACAGGCTCAGAGTGGCACCTACAAAGAAACAAATGGATCTTGAGACACAACCTAAAAACCAAACACTAATTTCTCCAATATATGTAATATAGCCAGTGAAATAGCCCCTCAAATGCCATACCTGTGTTTTCTTGGTCTCTTAATTCATTTGATAGGTACATTCTTGGGGCAAATATTTGAGCAACTTTTTTTTTTTTTTTTTTTTTTTTTTCAGAGACAAGATCTTCCTCTGTCTGGGGTGAAGTGGTGCAATCATAGCTCACTGCAGCTTCAGACTCCTGAGCTCAAGTGATCCTCCTGCCTCAGCCTCCCTGGTAGCTGGGACTACAGGTGTGTACCACCACATTCAGCTAATTTTTTAAAATGTTTTATAGAGATGGGTCTTACCATGTTGCTCAGGTTGGTCTCAAACTCCTGGCCTCAAGCCATCCTCTCACCTTGGCCTCCCAAAGTGCTGGGATTACAGGTGTGGGCCACCGCACCCTATTTTCCTTTATTTTTGTCTTCAGCTATTTAGTTATTAATTCCTTCCAGTTTTCTAAGTTTTGTTTAATATATAAATATAGATTGCCTAAAACCATGAATGTAGAAATACTTTTAATGCAGAAAAATTTAACCTAATACCCTTGTATTTATCAAGAGTCAATTTTTTTTAAAAAAGGGACATCTCTGTAAGGCCTGAACAGCAAAATGTTACTTAGTGGAATCTAGAAAAATCAAATCCCCATAGAATTCAGTGCTAGAAAAACAGAGCCTAACAAAAAGGGAACAAAGGACATGAATTACTGCATTATCAAAGTAGAACTATTTATGATCAAGAAATATTAAACTACTGGAGACTTACTTGTAATAAAAATGAAAGTTAAAAAAGATAGCATTTTCCACCTATCAAATTAATAACCATTAAAAAACAAATAGGTTACGATGAGAAGGATTTTGGAAAATAATAAATGTTTTACACTTCTGGGAAGAGTGTAATTAGAACATATCTAGTGGAAATTTTAGGAGTAAGTAAAATGCTAACTTTAATCCAATAATTGCAGATGAATTAATATAGTGAAAGGAAATAATTAGATATATCAAATGATGTACATACAATTATATCTCTGAAGTGATACTTATTATACTGAAATATGTCAAACAATAAAAATGGATTAAATAAATTATGGTAAATCATGATAAATACAGCCTAACTATTAAAAATCATTTTCTAAAATAATGAAGAATATGGAAAATCAATCATGATATAATGCTGAGAAAGAAAGCAGGTTACAACCATATAATTCAAACACACTCACACCATACATGTTTTGCTGTATTTATTGCATATATATTTGACTTCAAAGACACACTCAAAATGACAACAATTTGAGCTTGTTAATACTATCTCTAGTTGGTGAGATTAGTGGATATTTGTATTGTTTCTAACAGTCTCAAAATGGTTTTACAATTTTTTATAGTGAATGTGTACACTTTATTATCAGGAAAACGCCTTTGTTATTTCTAAATATTTAAAGGATGTCCTATGTATTAGAAAAAAATCTGTAGTGGCTCAAGTCAACTTTTCACATGTTGAATAACATTGGCCAGCAGCTGTGTTAAAGCCATTGATTATCTTTAATGAATCTTTGCCTTTGAAACTATTGTTTCTCCTTCTAAATAACATCCATTACTCTAAAATTGTATTGTTGTGCTACCTCCAATTTGGCACTAATCCGAACCAACTCAAATGTGAAGGATTCAATGGTCTGCCTCTGCAGTAAGGTGAAGCATATGGAGTGCATTACACTTAAGACCAAGAGTTTATACTGGCTGGTTGGTAGTATCTGGGGGTATAAACCAGGGTATTGTCTTGGACAAATATAGTTATTTAATAGTTTGAGTTATGGTAAATTGAAACCAATTCTTCTCCCATGTGTAAAAGTTGAGACTGGGGCAGGGACATTTTTGGGTTTTTTTGCTATGATAGGGTCTAATCTTTAGTGGGAGTCAGAATGGCAGCAAGTGTTCTCAAAAGAAGGGATGACAAGGAAAAGTTCAGAGTATCACATGACACCTTCTATTACCTATGAGGCATGAGCTGTTGCAGTGCTGAAGCACAAGTTTACAGAGTTCAGGGTCTTGAGATTTTTACAGAAATTTCAAACAAAACTCATAGTGTTACTTTTTCTCCTGAGTTGATAACATTTTGCAAAATACAGATATTTAACTAACAATCCAAAAATAAGCACATTCAAATTTCTAATACGTAACCAAAGAAATAGTCTTTTCTTAATACTAAAAATATTGCATGAAAAAAACAGTTTAACATCCGTTTGTAGTAAATATCCTCTTCCTCTCCCTCTCCCTATCCTTATCTTCCACCCTCTCACTCCCTCACCTCTTCTCTCTCTCTTTCTCTTGCAAATGATTTAGATACTGTTATTGATGTCTCTAATATGAAAATACTCTTGGCATAATGAGAGCTTAAACTGTACTTAAAGTCCACTGAAATGTAAAGTTAAAAACAAATCTTAGACTCAGATGGAAGCGACTTTAGAGATCATCTGATTCAATCCTCTTTATTTAAAAAGAATTCAGGGGCTATTTGCAGCATATGAATGACCTATAAAGTCACAAGTTAAATTAGAAATTAGTAGTAATTTGTTAAGAGGCTGTGACAAAATTTAAATTTCATATAGTCAACAAATCTGATATAATTACAAAGTTAATTTGGCTGTTAATATTTTGACCCAAAATTTCTAAGTGACCTCAGTTAATACATATTTATATCTAGAAAGAACTAATTTGAAGATTGAGAAAAATGGAGTGCCCTCATTCATATCAAAATATTTGTATCAAATATTAATATTTTATTGTCCCATTAACTGTTTTTCTTTTTTTCTTTTTCTTTTTTGAGTCATGGTCTTGCTCCATCACCCAGGCTGAAGTGGTGCAATCTCGGCTCACTGCAGCCTCAACCTCCCGGGCTAAAGCAATCCTCCCACCTCAGCCGCCGGAGTAGCTGGGACTACGGCCACATGCCACCACACATGGCCAATTTTTAAAATGTTTTGTAAAGAGGAGGTCTCACTATGTTGCCCAGGCTGGTCTCGAACTCTTGGGCTCAACTAATCCACCCACTTCAGCTTTCCAAAGTGCTGAGATTATAGGCATGAACCACCATGCCTGGCCAATAATTTTCATTTAAGAAAAGTAAATAGCAAATATTTTAAATTGGCTATAAATTATTATATTATCTCAAAGTCCCATAATTCACTAAGGCATCAGTCATTCTTATACTTTAAAATAACTTTTTGGTTCATGCCATGAGAAACCATATATAGAAAACATTTTCTCATAAAATAATTAGCCTATACACTAGGAAGAATTTGATCAATGATGTTCATTGAATATATATTTATATATTTTTCTTTTTTTTTATTTTTTTTGAGATGATGTCTCACTCTGTAACCCAAGCTGGAGTGCATTGGCGTGATCTCAGCTCACTGCACCCACTGTCTGCTGGGCTCAAGCAATTCTCATGCCTCAGCCTCTTGAGTAGCTGAAACTAAAGGCACACGCCACCACACCCAGTTAATTTTTTTTTTGTATTTTAGTAGAGATGGGATTTCACCATATTACCCAAGGTGGTCTTGAATTCCTGAGCTCAGGCGATCTGCCCACCTCAGCCTCCCAAAGTGCTGGGATTACAGGCGTGAGCCACTGCACCCAGCTGGATATATATTTTTTGTTGCAAAATGATGATGGAACTGAAAGGTTTGTGGCAAAAATTGCAGTTATAAGGAAAAGAGGTTCATGTTTCCACGGGTATAAAAATGGGCTACCAAGTATGTGACCTTAGCTACCGTCATGAACTGGGTGTTATCTGACCCATTAACCCATCAAGTTGGTGTATGAAATAACACTCCATCATCAAATGGAAGTGGTATATTTGTGATCTGGCCCTAGCAGGCTGTGAAGGCACAAGTCAGTTACATGAAGAAGTGGACCAAATGTCCCAGGTCTCCGCTCCTGCTACCCTGGCTTCTCTCTCTCAGCCTGCACCTGTGGTCTCATGGAGTTCCCAATGATCACTTGACGGAAGAAGAGAAGACTAGGGCCTGGTTACAAGATGTTCTGTGTAATACTGAGGCATCACCCTAAAGGGGACAGCTGCAGCAAAAATAGAACAAAAAGGCTTCGAAAGGGCACATTTGCTCACTGAGCTGGGACATGTATTGTCTCCTGCCCTTGGACATCAGCACTCCTGGTTCGCAGGCCTTTGGACTTTGACGAGGATTTCCATCATGGCTTCTCCTTGTTCTCAGGTCTTTTGACTCAGACGTCTTACGCCATTGGCTTTCCTGCTTCTCCAGCTGGCAGATCCTGGGACTTCTTGGCCTCCATAATCATGTGAGCAAATTCCCGTAATAAACTTCTCTGTATTTGTTTGTGTGTGTGTTTGTGTGTGTGTATTCTGTTGGCTCTGTTTCTCTAGATAATCCTAATTCAGATGGAGGAAAACATATCATTTTATCTGATAGTCAATAGTGTATCTCTCTTTTGAACTTGACTTCTTTTGTCTCTATTAAAAACTTTTATTGTATTTGATACATAGTGGCTGTAATAAGAGGAGTTTTTAAAATATATATCAACATAGTGATCAGAATATTTGACTCTAAAGTAGGCCATATATTTAACTTTTAATAGGTCAGATACGGCTTGGGTTTAAAGGTGAGTACAATAAATTTACACTTTAAAATTTCTCATCAACATTTCCAAAGAAGATATCAAGAATATGAATATGTACTTGTGTACGTTTTTTTCAGTTAAACTTATGTTGCTATTTGACAATAGTTTTCATGAAACACTTGAATAATTGTGAATTTAAGTAGCAGTTAAGAGACAATGTGGCAACATTTCCTGGGGAGACCAGCCAGCTACCTGATGGCAGGTTGATTCCATTGAATCACTTTCACTATGAAAGTGTCCACATTTTGTCCTTACTGGACAAAACTCAACTCTAGATATGGATTTTCCTTCCTTGCAGGCAGATTTTGCCAAAACTACCACCTGTAGACGTATAGAATGCCTTATCCACGGTCATGATATGCCATACAGCATTGCTTCTGATAAAGAAATTCACTTCACAGCAAAAAAAAGTGTGGCAATGGGCTCATGCTCATGGTATTCACTAGTTTTACCACGTCTCCAACCATCCTAAAACAGCTGCCTTAATAGAATGGTGGTTTGGCCTTTTGAAGGCTCATTTACAGTGCTAGTTAGGTGACAATACCACTTGACCAAGTTCTCCAGAAGGCTATACATGCTCTGAATCAGCATCCAATAAATGGTGTTTTTTTGGTTTTGTTTTGTTTTTCTATAGTAAGGATTCACAGGTCCAGGAATTAAGAAGTAGAAATGAGAGTGGTACCACTCGCAATTACCCCTAGTGACCTATTAGCAAAATATTTTTTTTGTTACCGTGACTTTGTGCTCTGCTTGCCCAGAGGTCTTAGTCCCAGAGGGGGGAATGCTTCCACTAGGAGACACAACACTGATTCTATTGAACTGGAAGTTAAGACTGCCTCCTTAACACTTTGGGCAACTCATGCCTCTGAGTCAACAAGAAGGGAGTTTTGGTGTTGACTAGGGAAATTGAACTGGACTACCAAAAGAAAATTGGCCTACTCCACAATGGAGGTAATAATGAGCATATCTTAAATATAGAGGCTTCCTTGGGACTTCTGCTAGTATTACCGTGCCTGTGATCAAGGTTAATGGAAAATTACAACAACTTCATCTGAACAGGACTACTAATGGCCCAAACTCTTCAGGAATGGTTTGGGTCACCCCACCAGGTAAAGAACCATGACCAGATAAGGTTCGTGCTGAAGCAAAGAGCATACATAATGGGTAGTAGAAGAAGGTAGTTATAAACACCGGCTATGACAACAGGACCAGTTACAGAAACTAAAACTTTGTCACGAGTATTTCCTCCTTATTTTGTTATGAATATATTTTTCTTATATATATATTAAGCAAATATCCTTGTTTTCTTTTTTCTCTTATTCTCCTGTTATGTAACATAAGATATTTAACTCTATATCAGTATTTGGTATTGTTAATTTTACATCATTGTATTTAAGTTATAAAATATTAGAAGGATAAATATTACTTAAGGACTGTATCTCCTCTGGAAGGGATTAGTGGATTTTCCATTTTATGCAAGATAGTTGTATTATATAAGGCAGAATTATGGCCTTGTTATTGTCTTTATTTGGAAACTAAGTATGGTTAAAGGACATGCATATGGGTGCCAAGGAGACAAGGGTGAATTGTGATGGTGAATGTTATATATCAACTTGACTCAGCTAAGGAATGGCCAGATAGCTGGTAAAACATTATTAATGGGTATGTTGATGAGGGTGTTGCTGGAAGACATTAGCATTTGAACCAGTAAAAAGAGTAAAGAAGACTGCCTTCATCAATGTGTGTAGGTTTGAAATAATACAGTTTATAGGAGGATGTGTTAAGCACAAATGCCCACAATTGTTTTCTTAACATGATAGGTTTTAACAATTATATGACTTGCAAATAACACTAACTGTATGCCATAAAAGACATTATATTTTTAGTCAAAATATGTCTAGGCCAGAATTATTAAATAAAATAAAAATCATTCTATATTTCTTGAAGACAGGTATTACTGATTTATCTGAGGGATAATTTACATATGAAGCATGTATATTCCACTACTATGTTTAGTACAAATAAAAATTATGAAATCAATTTAATAATTTATTTCTATAGTGAAAATCCCAGGGTAAAAATCAACAAATATACTTTGAAATATAAAATATATTTCTATACATTTGTAAAACAGGGACCAATGCTTACTTCAGTAGGCAATAAAACATACACAGATTATTACACTCACCAGCATTTGGTTATATTGGTTCTTGTTTGAAATAAGTGACAACTGTTTATCAAAACATATTTTTCTGGTTCAACTTTTCCCATATAGACTTCATAATTTTATTTTAAGTACATATAAATTATATATAAATGATTACTAAAACATTTCAGGTTTGTATGTTAGGTTCAATTACTAAACACTAATCTAGCTGTGCAAGAAAATTGTTCACCATCTAATAATTCAAGTAAACTAAAACTAGATAAAATCCCAATGGAAGATCTAATGAGGTGCTCAGTCATAAAGGTATAGACAGATTTTAAAAGTATAGACAGATTCCTCTCCTGAGAAAACTTGTTGGATTTCTAGGAAGACAAGATTTACACATATATACAAGAATATATATAGTCTTCTGTAATTCATAAATTGAGGGAGAGAGGAGAGTGTGGAGAGAGAAAAAGAGAGAAATAGAGACTTTACATGTTAGAGTGGCCTGCAAAAGGTCTCTAGGAAGATAAAACAGCACAAATTAGAAAGGAGTTTGAAATTTCATTTGGAGAGAATGCTTGTGCATTGTTTGAGGCCGAAAGTTAGGTAAGAATTATCAATTGATTGTATTTTAGGATTGAAAAAGTAGTTATTGGTGGCCATGCAGTTCATCCCCCTGGGAGTAGGAGATGTTGTTGTATTTGACAGAATTAGAAATATCAAAAAGAATCTAGCTAGAGAGGAAAGTGGTGAGTGCTTATGTATTATGTATTTAATACATACAATTCAAGTGGATGGTTGCGTATCGAATATATTCCTTTATTTGATGAGTTGGAATTTGCATTAGAAGTAAGGATAAAATTAAGGCTTGATTGTTAAATGATCATTAAGACTATGATTTTAAATAAGCTTTCTGAGATGGCATAGAGTGACAATACAAAAATAATGGCTCCTCCTGTAGGTAGTCTCACTCTCAGGAAGAAAGAAAAGGATGAAACCTCATAAGGAAGGTTTGTCAGAGAAATGATTAGAGAAGCAAGGAGCAAGCAAGCACAATATCCAGGAAGCCACGAGGAGAGAAAAATTCTGGAAATGGGTGATGAAGAGTTTCAAGTAGAGATATTGTGGAAGATACTATTTGAGAAAGGCCTCAGGGAAGGATGTGGTTAACAGTACAGAGAATGTTTCATCAGAGCAGCAGAGGACCCAGAAGACAGCAAGAAAAGAGAAAACAGATGCAGGGCTTTTCAGAAATCTAGATACGAACAGGAAAAAAAGTAATGCAGCTATCTAAAAGAGAAGCAAAGACAATGAAAATGTTTTTGCTATTGTTTATTTGCTTTGTCTTAAGAAATAATCCTTAAGAAATTTAGGTTGAAGGAAAGAAACTGATTATGTTGCCATCGCTTGGTACATGTCTGGGCTCAGTATATATGGAGTGGATAATTGAGAAATAGTTGGGAATGGCAAAAATTATGAAAACAGTTATATTTTTGGAAGTCACAGAAGGTGAATACAAGTGGAGAATTTCCTTTAAATGAAAAGAGAGAGAGAGAGAAACATGCTACTTTAAAAATAATGTGACCAGGTGTGGTGGCTCACACCTATAATCCCAGCACTTTGGGAGCTGAAGCAGGCGGATCATAAGGTCAGGAGTTCAAGACCAGCCTGGCCAACGTGGTGAAACCCTTTCTCTATTAAAAATACAAAAATTATCTGGGCTTGGTGGCGGGCGCCTGTAATCCCAGCTACTCAGGAGGCTGAGGCAGGTGAATCCTTTGAACCTGGGAGGCGGAGGTTGCAGTGAGCCGAGATGGCGCCATTGTACTCCAGCCTGGGTGACAGAGTGCGATTTTGTCTCAAAAAAAAGTAAAAATCTTGATTTTTTTTTCCATATGCTGGGATGGGATTATAGAGTTTTGAAAAAATTATCACTTTGGTATTAAATAATAATATGTTGCTTGGCAGTCTTGGTTTCTCTGATCCATGTATGTTTCTCTTTTTGACCTTACTATTTTAAAGATGCTTGAATTTGGTATATATAGCATTCTGTTTATGTATCTATAATTAAATCTAAAATAAATAATAAAATCAATAATACATAACCCAATAGATAAATTTTCTGCTATGTAATTCTGTAATAGAAATATGCACATCAAGTTTCTGACCAATAAGAACTTGGTAAAGAAAGCTAACTAAATATATATCTCATTAGGATTTCAGGAAATTGTTACACATCCAATTTTAGGTACATATCAGAATACAGTGCTAAGCACTACAAGTCATGAATTTTACAAAAGATTTACTCTTTCATACAAATATGTAATTTACTTTGTTAACTTTAAATCACTTCAGCATCTTTCTAAGAATGTATTCATTTGGAATTGACCAGTGAGTTCTGTCAAGCAACACTCATATTTGTTCAAACATTAGGACAATGCATTTTCCCAATATTATCTTACAGGAAACAGGATGCCATAGTTTGAATCATTGAATCTTTACATAGTCTGATATGGCTCATTCCCTCAGTTACTTTATTTTTAGCTGTAAACCACTATTCAGAGAGACATGTTAATCTGAAACAATGTCAATTAATGCTTTTAATGTTTATGATTATTATAAATTTATAATTAAAAAGGAGAAAAAAATTTAATAAATTTTTAAAAATTTTTCCGAGGAAATTACCTCAGAATAACTGTAAAGAAATCTTTTAAAGATTACTTAAAAATAGGGAATGGTGAAGTTGTGAGATCAAGCATATATAAATTTCACGAAAAACGAAATGTTAATATTTTGTAAATTGGTATAAGAATTGAGACAAAATATTGAGTGAGATAATTTTGCAGCTCTGTGTCTCTTTTAAAAGGAGGTGAGGTTTATGTACTCTTGAAAACTGCCTTGGAAGACTCAAGACATGACTCCAGTATGGACCATGAATGAATCAACTGGTGTTGAAAATGCATATTAAAGGAGTAAATAGTATCCTATGACTTCTGTAACAAATGACCACAAACTATGTAACTTAATAGGATATGATTCTGTGAGAGTTCTTGAGGCTAGAAGTTTGAAATCAAGGTGTTGGCAGAGCCGTGCTCCCTTTGATGGCACAGGGGAAATATCCTTGGTTGCCTCTTCCTGGCTTCTGGGGGCTGCTAGAAATCCCTGGTGTTCTTTGACTGCAGCTACAACCCCCTGCCTCCATGGTTACATAGCCTTGATTACTGTGTTTCTCTTCTTACTACAACACCAGTCATATTGAGTTTAGAGCCCACTCTAATCTTATATGGCCTCAACTTAACTAATTATCTCTGTAAATACAATATAAAGCCATGGAAACTAACATATAAGAAGGAATCAATGGAACACCAATGAAGCATGCTATACATACTTCATCAACTGAAGGTAATGAAAATTCCTACGGAAGGAAAATTACTACTATAATGAAAATTACATGAGAAATTGAAAACCAAGGGACTGAGGTCATTGAAAACCCTGACCAATGTTTTACAACCTTTGGAATAAAAATCTAACTATAATACATGATATAGGAGGATTCTCCACTAGAGTTCACACACTTAAAGTAAGTAAAATAGATACAAGGCATTTGACTTTTATTCACCACACCTGCTCAATAGGAAAATTTCAGGGTCTGCCCCTGCTGGAATTTCTATGAGATTTTTAAAAAATGTATTTGCTTTGAGCATAAAATCTTCAGATTTAACGATTTATAATTATTTACACTCACTTTATGTGCAGAATAATTTGAAAGCTTGGGTAACCTTTAGTGCAGAATTTGCTCTGCCCAAGTTAAGTTCCTCCCCAAAAACCAGGGCTAATCAGCCAATGTTTCACATTCAGTTTAGTCCATTTTCACTGAGACATACACAAGTAGTTCTAACAAACAGTTTATTCTAGAATCTTCCATTTCTCTTAGCCATAAAATTCTACCATTTGTCAAATTTTAGAAAGTTCATCTCATAAATATATCTTGGCTCTTTCTTTTTTCTCTTCATAATTATCTCTATACCTGAGTCTGTAAAATAACTTCTATATTCTTTATATATCCTAGCTTAGGATTCTTCAAATCCAACCTACATGTTACTATCAGAAGAATAAAACCCAAATCTGGTTATGATTTCTTATGCATATATAAAATGCACACACACTGCCTGGCATATATAAAGATCCTACTTTAAGGTAGCTGCATGTTTCCATCTTTTAAAATCTGCTTCCTAAATTGCTGCAATCCTACTCATTACCTTGACAATGAAAATTCTTTGCCTGATGAATTGATTGGATGAATTCACTGCTAAGAAACCCAGACTCAAAGTGGCTTAACAAGAAGAACATTTTAAATCTCACATCACATGAAGCTTAGAAACAGCGTGGGGTTCTAGTTTCTAATACCTCAAGTTTCCAGCCCTGCTTCTCAGGTTTTCTTGACTCTGCCTGTAACCCAGTATAGCTAATTATTCTCAGTCTGGCTTCTCTCATGGAGCAGCAACCATGAAACATACCTCTCACCATCCATCTGGTTGCAGAAAAGATTTTTCTCTTTTCCATGGAGTTGAAGAAAGTTTCTCCTTGATTTAAATTTGCTTAGATTCATCTACTTCTGAGCCAATAATAAAAGAAGGAATAAAATTACTATGATAGGTTTATCAATACCTGGAGAATAATTATCTAGTACATAATGAATATTGAAGAGTCAATTGCATATTTCATGTAACATATTCGATTTTTGCATGTTATTGCTCCAGATTTGCCTACACATATTCTAAATACTAATCACAACAACCACTTCCTGTTCCTTAAATGTGTCATGTTCTTCCTCCCCTTTAGTCATTATTTCCTTTTTGCCAAGAATGACCTTCACCATGTCTTCATCTGACTTATCTCAAGCATTCTTGAAAGCTTAGTTTAAGCATCACCTTTCCTAGATATATTGCCCTGTTTCTACCAGATGGAATCAAGAGCGCCTTTCTTATCACCTCGCTTGCCTCAAGCACAGTCCTTCTCAACCTCCTGAAAATTAGGATTACTCTGTAGACCATTTCAAAATTCTGATGCCCTGGAACCGTGTCCAGACATCTGATTCAACTGGTTTGCGGAAGAGCCTGGACATGAGATTTATTTGTTTTTAAGTTCTCAGCTGGTTCTAATGTGAAGTCAAGATTTAGAACCCTGCTCTCGATCACTTGCCATATCCAATTATTAGGAAACAGTTCTTTCTCCTCTACTAGGGTTTTAGTTTTTGAGGATGTGACTATGTTTTCTACCTTGGTAGCCTAAGTACCTAAAAGAACGTCTGATATAATGTTGGTGCTCAAAAGTTTGTTGATTGAAAATAAACGCTGAGTTTCAAAAGACAGTTTTTTAAAATTCAATTTAACAGTTGTAAACCAAATGTCTTCTGTGTGCTAAACTCTATATAAGCTGTTGGTATACATGGTAGATAACGTAGAGTCAGGTTTTAGTACAATTAATTTTCAGTTAGGTGCTAACAAGTTGGCAATTATGATCACAGTGTTAGTAACATCAGGCCACTACATCTTAAATTACTCTTCCAGACCTGTGACCTTCAATCTAATGCAGCAAGTCATTATTTCTTTAAATAATATTCCATTATCTTAAGTAATAGGTTGCATAATTAAAAAAATAAATTAGGTCTTACAAGTATATACTTATGAGTATGTAAAGTCTAACTATAAATAAGTCCATCCTTTTCTTTTTCTTTTATCCAAATATTTAATTTTTTTTTTGTTTTTACCTAGGCTCCAAACAAAATCTAAAAGGTTTTGCGTTGATTTAATATCCAATGAAAGGCAGGTGTTCACTAAATGGAATGAGAAAAAATAAAAGCACCCTAACTACAGAAGTGTCTTTGAACCACAAATTTAAATTTTTAGTGGTTTTACAATCTTCTCAAGCTGTCAATGGAAAAACACGGCTTGACATCGAACACATACCAAGCCAGTAGCATAACTATTTTATAATGTCTGATTGGTCACTGAAAAAAACAGTTTAAAATTCAATCCATGTGATAGAAATGCCACTTGGAAAAAGACCATTCATACTGCAGTGCTGTAGGAAACCTGTGGTTATAACAGTTCCCATTTCATCCAGCAGCAGAAGGGGTTTTAAAGAATTACAAATGGAATGGTTCCTAGAATCCTACATGTTGGGTATTATTAATATAAATTTTATCATCATAAAATTCACTATTAGAAGAAAAAACATTATTTTTTCACTCTCTTGCATTAAAAAACTTCATTTTAAATGATGATTTTTAGGTTTATTTATGGAAATTCTTTGGGACTATCCATTCATAATTTCATTAGGTCATTCATTCATTAGCTGAAATATGTTGAACACTTGCTATATTGTTTCTCATAGTGGAAAGGGTTGGCCTAGTCATCTGTCCAACTGGCATTTATATTAGTCATGAATTTTGTATTCTATGTGGAAAGTCTGTGTGTAGCTATTAATGGCTCGAGATTGCAGAATTACAGATTACCTGAAACAGAACTGGTTGTTTCAAAGTGTTTATAAGTCATATAACAAAACCTAAGTAATCAAAATAAAGCAAATGTTGAATTTTTTAGATTAGGAACTATTCCGGAAAATTATGAAAAATGAAGTGGACTTCATCCACATTTGGAAATCAGATTTGTCGCACATATCTCAGTATCAGACAAGTTTTGAGGACTGTAAATTTTGAATTTCTAAACTTCTGCTAACTTCAGCTAAATTTGAATTGTCTAATTTTGAGAAATCCAAACTCATTGATTTTCTTGTATGCCTATTTGTCTATCTTACGTCTAGACTTTTCATTATTAATTAGCGGTTTCAGAAGGGTAGAGACAAGGGGGAAAAAAGCATGGACAAGAAAAGACAGCAGGGACAAGAAAAAAAGCATTACACAAATTAACCCATTTATGCCTGAGGTTGCAGTTTCTTGAATTTTTGCAATCAGGCTTTGGCGATGATCTTGAGCAGTAAGATATAAATATCTCCCACATGCTTAGCACTCCAATAATGGAACAATAGGCATAAATTGGGCAGAATTTGCCCAATCTTGGTTATCACCTCTAAAAAATGATTTAATAGAAAATAAGGTTGAAATTAGTGTGAAAGCTTCAGATAATATGTGGATTGCAAGATCTGCTTTATTCCTTTCCCCCCATCATTGCCAAAAGTTAAGAATTAATCCTACATGTAATGATATGAAATTCATTCATGTTCTCATCTGTAAAATAAAAGTTAAGCATTATAATTGACTTTAATAGTTATTATGGTGACGACTAATAAAAATTCCTGCAAGTATTGACAGGGCTTCAAGGATATAGCAGTTATGAGTTGCTAGCTAAAAAGTACTTTGAGACCTGGGCAGTAAGGTGCTTTATGGCTACTTTATTTTTTTAATGTAATTTGATTTACTTTGTTCTTTAAGAGAAAACATTTTATTAAGGCTTTTCGTTCGTGTGTTTTTTAGTTTGTTTTTTTTTTCTGCAATAGACTTTATTTTTTAGACCAATTTTAAGTTTACAGCAATCTTTAAGAGAAAACATTTTATTAAGGCTTTTCGTTCGTGTGTTTTTTAGTTTGTTTTTTTTTTTGCAATAGACTTTATTTTTTAGACCAATTTTAAGTTTACAGCAAATTTGATGAGAAAGAATAGAAAATTCCTATATTCTCCTTCCCCACACCTCCAGATACAGCCTCCTCCACTACTAAACATCTAGCATGAGAGTGGTACCTTTCTTACAAAATAAACCTACATTGATACAGTATTTTCACCAAAGTCTTACTTTACATTTGGATTCACTTTCCGTGTTTTATATTCTAAAGGTTTAGATAAATGTATAATAACATGTATCCATCATACAGAATAGTTTCACTGCCCTAACATACCTCTGTGTTCTGCTTGTTCATCCCTTATTTTATCCAAATCCCAGGCAACCACTGATCTTTTCACTGGCCCCATAGTTTTGCTTTTTGCAGAATGTTATATTCTTGGAATTATGCAGTATGTAGCCTTTAAAAATTGGCTTATTTCACTTAGTAATATGCATTTAAGTTTCCTCCATATCTTTTCATGACTCAATAGCTCATTTCTTTTCAGTGCTAAATAATATTGCTTTGTCTGGCTGTACCACAGTTTATTTATCTGTTCATGTACTGAAGGATACTGGTTTGCTTTCAAGCTTTGGCAATTACGAATAAAGCTTCTATAAACATTTGTGGTTTTCAGCTTCTTCAGGTAGATATCAAAGAGTGTGATAGCTGGGTCATATGATAAGTGTAAGTTTAGTTTTGTCAGAAACTGCCAAACTGTATTTCAAGGTTTCTGTAGTATTTTGCATTCCCACCAGCAAGGAATGAAAGTTTCTGTTGCTCCATATTCCCTCCATCATTCAATATTGTCAGTGTTTTGGATTTTGGCTATTTTAGTAGGTGTGTCAAAATATCTCATAGTTGTTTTAATTTGTACTTCCCCAATGTCATGTGATGTAGTACATCTTTTCATATGCTATTTTCATTTGTGTATCTTCTTTGGTGAAGTGTTCAGAACTTTGGCCTATTTATTAAATTAGGTTGTTCATTTTCTTATTGTTGAGTTGTAAGAGTTATTTTTGTATTTTGGATAACAGTCCATCAGTTAAGTCTTGGGCAAATGTTTTCTCCCAATCTGTGGTTATCTTCTCCTTCTCTTGACAGTATGTTTCACAGAGTAGAACTTTTTTATTTTAATAGATCCCTGTTTATCAGTTATTTCTTTCATGGATCTTGCCTTTGGTGTTGTATTTAAAAAGTTGTAATCATGCCCAAGATCATCTAGAAGTTCTATGTTATTTGCTAGGAGTTTTATAGTTTTGTATTTTAAATGTATGTTAGTGGTCAGTTTTGAGTTAACTTTTGTGAAGGGTGTAATATCTGGTTCTAAATTTTTTTTTTTTTTTTTTTTTTTTTGCATGTGACTGTCCAGATATAGTAAGGTGGAATTTTTTTGTTTTGGGTTTTTTTGTTCATTAGTTTGTTTTAGAGAGATGAGGTCTTACTTTGTTGTTCAGACTGGGCTCCACAGATTCCCAAATAGCTGGACTACATGCACGAACTCTAGTGTCCAGCTTGCTTACTACTAAGGTTTTAAGCTTTGTTGGTTTGGCCTGTCTTTTTGTGATTAAGAACTTTGTAAATTATATTATATTTATTTTAGAAATGTAATGCAAATGCAAATTTAACCTTAGCTGTAACTACTAAGGCCAAATAATCAAGAATGATAGGTACCACAATGTCTATGAAAAGAAAACCCTATATAAAGGCATTTGATAGGCATACAAAACTTTCACAAAAGTCAAAAGAAAACACAGTGAAAACATTTCCCTATCACATTTTAAATTATATCTTACAGGAATTTTATTGAATAGTAATTTTACTATTAACTCAGGCAGTATTAGTAATTAATTATTAGACAAATACATACCTAAACCTAAATTTTAAAATGATGTCTCTAAACAGAATGGCATAATTTCCATAATAAAATCCAAGTCATTGCTTCTATGAAATGATGAGAGAAAGGAGGAGAAGGAGGGAAGATAAACATCAAATATGTTCAGCCTCTAATTTTAACAATGTCTGTATCAATCACTGTATGTCCACTAAAAACACTACTGCCAAAATATTCTAAATCTAGGGGCTTACTTCAGAAGGTTACTATGTATCGTTTCAATGTAAAAAATACCTACTTATCTTAAAAGGAAGTGTGATGGGAAGAGCTTTTAAGAGTTATTGTTTGATACTGTGATAGGCAAATAATGTCCTTTTCACTGTGCATTCTTAGGATGGAAAGTCAAGAGTTGTGGCATGTGTGTGCATGTGTGCGTACATACGCTTTTTTAGGTATGTGTATGATGGGAGGTGAACAGACAATTTTTCTCCAGGATTTTAAAAGCTGCATATTTACATCTCTTCCTAAAACAAGCACAACAAGAAGGTGTTAAAAGTGGTGAAATACAATAATTAACGAGGGGAATGGAAATCAAATGACAATAAAATTACATCATACACAGATGAGAGTTAAGTACTTGTGTAGAAGAATTAAACCGATTAAGGTTTTCTTGCATATAGCTCCATACACACATTACTTCCATAACTTTAAATAATATATTTTGTTTTTTTGTCCTGGGTGTATTATTGAAATAAGTACGTTCCCTCTTACTCGTTCTTCTCAACCCCAGATCCATTTTCCAATCCCCCACTGATCCCATGTCAGCATGCTCTGTTTTTGACTAGACAAATAATACACAGATTTATTTCTACAGGAAAAACCTCTGGTAAAATCATGGAGTGCCTACTTGAACGATACTCAAAAGGTGACTGCGTGCTTTCGCTGGCCAGAAATAACTCACAGCAAATGAATTCACAAAGCAGTCAGTGGAATACTGTAACCCTCTTAGGGGAGCCATTGTACTATGAGAGAAACTTAAAGCAGTGAAGCAGCCTTTATATCTATATATATCTGTATATATCTATATACACATAATACAGTGTATGTGTGTGTTCATATACATACACACATACTTGTATACATATATATGTACACACATACATACTGTATTATGTACGATAGAAATTATGGTAAGAATAAGTTAGACTATTGATCTGTGACAAATTTCCACTTGAAGTCACATGGTGTTGGCTTAATATTCCTTTCATTTACATTGTATTATTGTGATAATTTATTTAGAAAGATTTTTATTTATTACTGTTGTAAGATTAGCAGTAGATTGAATGGCAGTAATTCTAAGACAACAATAGACTGACGTTACTTCTTAGATGTAAATCTACAGATTGAAAGATTGGTACTACGAGATTTGTTTTTTTGTTTTGTTTTTGTTTTGAGATGAAGTCTTACTCCATCACCCAGACTGGAGTGCAGTGGTGCGATCTCGGTTCACTGCAAGCTCTGCCTCCTGGGTTCAAGCAATTCTTCTGCCTCAGCCTCCCCTAATAGCTGGGATTACAGGCATGTGCCATCACACCCACATACAAAAATAAATTTTTGTATTTTAGTAGAGACGGGGTTTCACCATGTTGGCCAGGCTAGCCTCGAACTCCTGGCCACTCCTCGAACTCAAGCAATCCACCCACTTCAGCCTCCCAAAGTGCTGGGATTACAGTCCTGAACCACTGCACCCGGCCCAAGATTTGTATTTCTTAAACTGAATTCCAGAATTTATTTGAGAGAAAACACACACACACACACACACACACACACACACACACACACACTTTCAGTGCATGAATAGCATTCTGTATTACTGGGATTAACTATAAGAATTCATTTAACAAATTTATTTTACAGAAGTCAGTTTAGAATTGGGAGCAGTGTTAGGGCTGAAAGTACGGAAAAGTAAAGACGGAAATAAAATTTTTTAGAAATAAAACTCAGATTTATGACATGGGAGAAATCATGAATTTTTCAAGTTAACAATGTTTGGCTATTGTTATATATATCATGGTTTAGCCAATCTGCACATCCATTGTTTTATGTTGACATGTCATGTTACAAGTTTTGTGTTATTCTTGGCAGCTAGCACACTTCTGAAACTTTTGGTGACCATTCTGGCAGAGTATCTAATGCATCTGAAGACAAACAAACAAACAAAAAGTAATTATTTGAAGGAAATCAAGGCACAATTAAAAGTGGAGACACATTGTCAGTTTGCATCAATCTAACTTAAATATATCTCCTAAATCTAAATGTCACTAAGAATTACTAGATTTTGGGGTTTCTTTTTTTTTCAGCCTAGGAATTTGGAAAATCTTCCCCCCTTCCAAAATGATATTTCAGGGGATTTCCAGACCTTTTCCCCCATTATATTTGATTGCTTTCTATCTCATTATTTCAAAATCTGATGTTTTCTAGAATATCTACACACTTACACACACACACACACACACACACGCAAACAAACTACATTTACATTGCATTCCCTTTAGCCCTAGTCATATTTTTTTAGGTCATCTAAATTTTAGGCTGGTCACTTTTCTCACTTCATCTAATTTCTGGGAAGGTCACATTTTTTACTTCATCTTAATCCTGGTAAAGGGCAGGATGTACTGCGTCTGGACAGATAGTGAGAGAGAAAGGGCATGACAAAGGTGAAGAGATCACACTCCTGCCTCCCACCTCCCCTGAGAATATGTATCTCAGTCTATCATTCTTCCTTCAGAGTGATGCTCCTAGTTATAAAAGGAAATGATCAGAGACTTGCTGCTGGCTGAGTGCGTTTGAGTATATAGAATTCCTCACAGGAACTGAACTGCAAGTTTCTGCATGTCTCATAATTATTATTCCTGTATACTTTTGTGTCTGTAGATTATCAAAGGAGAAGGCAAAGGGGGAAAAGGGGAAAAACAGAGAAAGATAAAAGTGGAGCCCTCTTCACAGCTTTTCTTTCTATTTGTTAATGGCTATGAAGATTCCTTAAAACTTGAGTGGATTTCTGTGTTCTCCCTTCAGGAAAAGAAGAGATGGAAGGAAATTGTTGCTTCATTTTCTGTTCATGGAAGGGGAGAGAGAATATCTGAGTTTGATGGGAGCAGGCACAGACAGCAGAAGGTAATTATGCAGCCAAATTCAGACTTGGGAGAAACACAACAACTGTGATAGGTGATTCCAGGACAGGGAAGTGTGCTCCTGCAGAACTTTTTTTTCAATCTGCATTTTTTTTTCCTCCTGGCCACCCAGACATGGAACTCCCAACAGTAGCTTAGAGCTCATACAATACCAAGTACTGCAACTGGGAAGAGTTTTCTCAGTTCGAAGTCACGGCTGAGGTGTGAAGGTGTCATCTGGATTTGGGATTTGTCTGAATTTATCTTACGTTTAATAATTTTTTGGCAATGCTAGGCCAGAGTTATTCTTTATGCACAATCCATAGCTTAAACAGAATGTTGTGGGTCAGGTCGGAAATACAACCACCGGTGACAACATTGATTTTGTCTGCTCAACAAATATTTATTAAGCACTGTAAGGATTTATTCCAATTTTCAAGCAAAAGTAGCAAGACATAGGTTTTTACAATTAGTGATTATCTGAATATGAGTGGCATTAAAATGTGTATTCAAATTATTATTTTTTCAAGATATATAAAGGCTTAATATTCTCTTCCAGAAGATGGCAAAGAATGAATTTCAATTATTATGATCACCACTATTGATTTAATATGACTTCTTCAATTGGATGTGCTATCTTCTGCCATAAATATAATAAATAGAAAATTATATAATCTGAAGAGTATTTTTTCTCGTTCAATTTCTAAAACATTTATTTTAAATTCACACTATGCCTTCTTAACTTGAAGAAAGCAAGCCTGCATTTGAAAAACACTATAATAAAATTTACTTCTGAGTCCAGCTTCATGTACTAAGAAATGTTGTTATTGTCTTATTGTAATGTTATTATTATGTATAAATTTTCACATCTATAATTACTATGCCATGTAATTTAAATATCTCTACATTGTCACAGAAATATAATAGTATAATATTGACCATTTGTAGATATGTATTTTAATTTAAATGACTCATAAAATTTGAGTTTATTTTAAGAAAAAAAGGAATGGATTGAGGCAAAATAATATTGATAAGTTGAAGAAATACCAGTGGGCAGTTAGAAGCACTAAGCTGAATTTCTGACTTCTTGTCATAGTCTAATTATTTGTTTTGATTTTAAATTTGGAATATTTCAAAATACAATATTTTAGTATAAGAAAGTTTGGTTCAATGATATTTGGGCATTTCCCATTACCCCTTAACAATGTAATATTAATATTTTCAATATTATACTTGATACAGTAAACCATAAAAAAGATTTTCTTGAACTAATTAGAACATAAAAGACTCTTATTTTAAGCAAATAGTATTCCAAACAGTAAGTCTCCTTTTATAAAGACAAATGACGGTAAGCAGACCAAATCAGAGAGTTTGTAAAATGCTTATTATTATGATTGCAGGAGAAAAGCTCATTCGGGTTTTGGTATTGAGGCTGATACAGATACGAATGTTCTCAATGTGCATGATTTACAGTTGCCATTATACCATGATGACAAATATTCAAACAGAGTTGAAATAATTTTGATCATCCTCCCTCCCCACAAAAATAGAAAATGCTATCACAATAGAAAAAGAAGAAAAAGAAACATAATGGGTAACTGAAAGTCATTGACTTGATTTAAAATCTGGTCAAAAGATTATGGCTCTCTGTAAACAAAGAAGCATAGACTGTCTCATTCTTTCCCACAGTTGTGTTCTGATGCAAGAGGATATATATTTGGGTTCCCAAATTCTTGCCTCCCTAAGGGAATTTAACTTCTATACAATTCTCAGCAATAAATATGAACCACCATTTCACACTGTAAAACATTTCTGTCAACATAGCAGATGCTAAAGATGATAGATTTGACTAAGACCACATCCAGATAATACAATGTATTTTGAGTGATTTGGAAAGAAAAGTAACCTCTGCAGGTGAAGAGAATATTCTAATGATATACTTAATTTAGAAAATATAATTTTTTAAATGTTTCTACCTTTTTTCTTTTCTTAATTTTAGCAAGGAAAAAATATTTAGAATGCTCCCAGAATTTAACTTTAAAGTAAAAGTCACAATGTTCAGCTATTTTTGTTTTATAATATTACAGATTTATGCATGGCCTGAATTAAATACCATGTGAGCTTTATAGAGAAAAGAGAGGACATAGACATTACCTTTAAGAATATCCCTTATTTGCTTTTAACATAAAATGTCAGTCTAAAAACTAAACATTTTAGATGGCCTTTATGGAAATTTTCAGCTATAACCATCAGAAAATGGGCCTGAGAAACACTGTCAATTTTTTTAATCCATTGAACCAAATCATTTTCCAAAATATTGTATTTGTACATTTTTAAAACTATCATAGTTTACATTTAGAATATAAAACAGCAGGGCATAACTCCTTCAAGTAACTTTCAGTTTTTAATAACAGAGTAGATCTAGGAACAAACGTCTAAGAAGTGTTTTATTGTTGTTGTTGTTGTTATTCAAGATATGACCCATAACATGTAGATTTGGAAAATCCCTATTTTTCCAGTGCCCAGATGTTTTGAACTTGTGTTGACTGAACCATAAAAATGGCTGACTCCACCACTACAACACTAAGGAAATTGAACCTGAAAGATACATTTCCTTGTTTTGTTCCTGGGTTTTTTCCCTTCTGAATTACTTGATTTTCCTAGGAACTTCGGAATCTCTTTTACTATGTTTTGAAATTATTCATTAACCTCTCAAGCAAGTGAACAAAATCAATGTCACCATTTAAGGTGAGAAAAAGAAATGCTCTACCGCACAATTTATTATCATTTTTTTAGCACTGCATGATTTTAAATCAAGGTTTAGATATTCTGGAATGGAAAAATTGCACTAGAAAAGAATAAATTTACAGCTACAGACTCAAAGGGCCTTGTTCCCTAAAGAACCTCTGCTTCCAAGATCTTTCCGATTCATCACAAAAACCTAAATGTGGGGAAAAATATTTAAAAAAAGTTAAAAAAAGAATAATTGGAAAACATGCTTAAGTGTTGGAGAAGTGAGAGTCTGTCAGGAACAGAAAAAGACAACTTAATTATCTAGAACAATAAACATCCGAAAGTAATTTCCAAAATATATTGACGTTTCTGAGAATTTTCTAGAAAATTAATTCTCGGTATGTTTTCTAGCTAAGAACATTCCTCACCAGACTGCAAATATGAAACTTGTTTTTGAATTGCTGAGAAAAGAGGAAGGAATGTTTTTATATGTAACAATAAATCACATCCTGACAGCGCCATCTACCAGTCACAGTTCAAACTGCAAGGGAAAACAGAGTTCTAAAACAAAGCTTCTGATTGTAAGTAGCAAAACAATTTCTGAAACAATATATAATGGTGTCTAATATATGAAACATTTTACTTTGAATTCTTCATTTAATACTTTTATTATGTCCTCATAATAAATTATATAGGGGGTTTCTAGTTAGCCAAAAGAATATAATCCCATAGTCCTTGAATCATTATTTTTAGATCCATTTGGCATAGAAAAATATAGCTTCCTAAGCTAATTACTATCTCAAAGTTCATTTTCTTTTCATCACTACAAATATATTCTCCAGGAAAATATAGTGCCCATAGTTTGTCTATGTCCTTCTAACTGTGTTGGTATCTCATGCAGTGGATAATTTTATGACTTCCTGTTTCACTGGCGTTCTCATGGTATCCTAAGGTCCAGAAAAATTCTGTCTTTTATCCTAGGACTGATTTGAGCTTGCAATTTAAAAGACTAGGGGGTTAGTCTTTATTTTTCTCTTGCAGAAGGAAATAATTGAAATGACACATTACTAAATCATTAAAGCATTATCACAAGCTGTTTCGGTGTAGTCGTTTGGTTTGGAGCCTGTGGAATGAAAAATGCACTATTCTGTTTTACCTTGCAGCCCTGCTTTAGTTAAAAGACATTACAGTCTCTCATGAGTATGTGGTATAAGCTTCTCTGTCCAAAACCAACAGTCAGTTGGCTCCACACTCACTCATTTCCTTCTCTCCTCTTCTTCCTCTTCCTCCTCCTCTTCTGACAGAAGCAGAAAAATTACTTGAGCATTTTGAAATAAATGTCCTTTTGGGGCCCAAGATGTCTACCACCCAGCTGGAAAAGCAGGAAAGACCATGTAAACTTGAGAACCAGTGCAAGTGGTGAGGCTGAGGAGCAAGCATGTTTCCAAGATGAAGCACAAATGCTTTTATGGGTAACTGAATTGGCTGTGGCATTTGGATCTACTCTAAGGATTCAAAAAAATTTGTTTATAAGCATAAATAGTAAAAATATGTAAACACTATTTATGTGCCTCAAGGTATTTTTTTACATGTAACCTCCATTATAGATTGCAAATGAAACAAAAATTATATTTGTTAAATCATGAAGCTCTATTTGGTCAATTTCTTCTTTTAAAACTTTAGGAAGTATTTTAAAGAACTACAAATTATATTCCTTTTTTTTATCTTTTAGGGAGAAAGAATATTTAGTTTGTACTTGTTTGGATATCAGCAACATAAAGAGCTTTTTCTTTTTTGGAGAGGAAAATTCTTATACCCTTAGTTGACATCACACACACACACAAATCTGGTACACAAATGTAGGCAATTTACACTAGTCACTTGGGTGAAAATCTCTCTGTCTTCATCTCATTCAAAATATTACCTAAATGTAATCTGAACCATTTAGAGTAGCTCTACTTAAATCCTGTTATGTTTTCAGTAGTAAAGACTGATAACTTGATAGTTCCCAAGGGTTTGATGCTTACGGTTTAAGTACAAAGTTGACATTACATGCTCTTTTCTAAAAATCCCCAGGGCTATATTAGAGATGAGATAAGTAAAGATGTATAGAACTGTGTAGAAATCTGTGAGTATCTTCGAACGCAGTACTCTAAGTGAATATCCCTATAGGTTTAGTCATTCTCACATTAATATAATCTTGTTACTGGTGGTTAATGAAAGACAATGAAAACTTGGCCTCAAAGTTTTAAATACTTACATATTTCTTTCGAAGTAGAATTACTATGAAAATAGCATTTATTATACATTAAAAAACACTTCAAAGGTATTAATTTTTAGAGGTTATGAGTTCATTTTTTCACTCATTCTTGCTCTATAACGTATACTTAGAATAGTATGCCCCCAAAAGGCTCTTATTTAGGCCATCGTAATTTCTTCTCTGGGCTATTACTTTACTCCCTAACTTCAGTGTCACCATTCTTCTTCATTTGCACAGTAGATTGGTTTTTCTAATCTCGTTATCCTATCATCAGTACATAAAAATACACACAGGCCTTCAACAATATTCCCTTATGATGGCAATTCATCCCTCCACTTCTCCATCTCCAACCTGAAATCCAGCCATACTGGACTCATGACAGTTCTTTTAAAGGCTTTGCCCTCTCACTTCCTGTTCCCCACTCCTACCCACCAATCTCATATGTTTAGTACATCTTCATTCGTGTTTTAATACCTACTAAAATAAAACTCCACAGAGAATCTTTCCTGACCTCTTGAACCCTTCTCTTTAACTCCCCACGTTTCCAACTCACATTGTGCTGTAACCCCTTACTTGAAATTCAATAGACTGTAGGACATTTATGGCCAGAAAGCACGTGTGATCCATTTAGAAGGATAGCGCTGAAGACAAGGCCTGATAAGAGATAGTTCTCAATATCAGTTCATTGAATATTTGAGTAGACAGTCAGATCAACTCAGTAACTTTAGAAACAAAGAAATTGAGAGGTAGTTTGATTAAAAGGCTTGTCTAAGGCCACTTTTTGAAGGAATGGCACCATGACGCCAGGTGACAATGATCATTCAGGGCTCCTTCTTCTTATAGCTCGACAACAGTTCCTGAAAAATGTCAGTCTCAATAGCATTAATTTAGGACTAAATCTTAGCTATGTACTATGTCCCAGTAAGAATAATATTCCATGTTTGTCGTTTGTGTTTAAACAAAGTGTGTGATCGATTTGAATTTAGTGTCTTCTGCCTCATGCCTGAGGTGGGGAGCACAACTTTAGAAACTGAGTGGCAGCCCTTCTGTGAAGCAAGAAGCTTGCACACTTAGCTCTCTTTTCCATGGTTTCTTCAATACTTAGGATTTTCCTGACTTCCTCCAGTTGTGTTTTTTTCTTTTTCATTTTTCTTTTTTAAGTTTGGAGAAGTACAGCCAGCTGGCTGGAATCTGCCTCCCATGTGTTCTTAATAACTATTATTTCCCCAAGGGCTAGCCTATGCTTCTCAAAGCTGGCTACAGATTAGAATCTCCAAGGTAACTTTTGAAAAAAAATACCAATGTGTGGACCCACAACCAATGATTCTGATTAAGTTGGTTGGGGGTAGATCTTGGGCAACAGTAGGCTATAAAAAACTCTCATCTGATTCTAATGTGTGGCTAGACCTCGCCATCTCCACTCTTGACTTTTTCAGGAGAAATAATGAAATGGCGTGGCATTCTATTTAATTTGTATATCGCTTCTGTCCACAGCTTCCAGGGCAGGGGATGCTGCATGCTCAATGCATACATTCTATTCAAATGTGGAATGAATGATGAAAAGATGGTTCTTTCCTTGTATGTTATTTTGGATATGTGGCTGGTCAAAGACTCCTGTAAGGACCAATAAAAAGGAAGGTATCATTGGATTCTATACTGTCAATGTCTGACTTTGTCTTGGAAAAATTGTACTGAAGCCCTATTTGGAGTTGGCTTTGGAAAGCCCCTTCTTCCCCAAGGAGGGTGAGGCAAGTGGTGACAGAAGATGATTACAGAACAAAGAACCATTTTCCCAATTTCTCTTTGATTCTGAGTATTTTCTTATCAAATTCCCATTCCTCTACACTTATTCTTCCCTTGCATTGAATATGTGATCTGAATAGGTACTAGATCAGTGTTATTATAATTTCTGATTAAGTTGTTAAGCTGTTGATATTAACATAGTAGAAGACTAATGAAAAGTGAACAACGAGCTGTTCTTGGCATAACAATAGAAAAGCGACTAGCACTCTGGCACCTTATGACTACCTAATCAGTTACTGTCATTTATGGAGAGACTGATGGTTCTCTTGAGATATTAATTTGGGTTTTGGGGGCGGTTAGGGAAAGAACATGTTGCTAATCTGTGCTAGTCAATTCATTTATATTTTCTATGCTTCTTTTTCAGAGTTCATCTGTTCCACAGTATCAGCTTACTGAGCAACGTTATCCAGGGAGCCCTATACCTCTGGCCATTGCTGATTAGACAAGAATAAGCATTTGGTTATTTGTGACAAACTGATTTTTTTCCAGTGATTCATACTAATAGTGCCAGAGATATTCTGAGGTATTCAGAGATATTGACACCTTAAGGTTATATATTCTAAGGCCAGTGGCCAATTTCATCTATGTTTAAGTTAATAATTAAACAGGGAAATCTGGTGCTATCGTGTAGTCTAATAAATAAAATATACTGAGTATTTGGCTTAATGAGCATGCCTTGGAATGAGTGGCAGATAGAGAAAGGAGACCAGCTACCTGCTTACTTTTTAGTTCCTGGGAGTCCTGGCTACTCTTTCTTTCAGTCAGTTGGTGAGATTCCCTTGTGTTCATCGGATACATTCATTTTTTCTTAGCTAATTTATGTTCATTCAAATAACACTATCCTTAACCAGGAAGAATAATAATAAAGTGTTCCGTAACATACATATTTAAATTAGTCTTCTCTTTGAATTTCTTTTGTTTAAAGTGATTCAAAGAAACCATTTAGCTTTGGATTGACAAATTTCCAGGGGAGGATTTTCACCTAAAAGAACAGACTGTGGAAAGACCTACGGGCTTATGTGATGAAGGAAAAACAAAGAGAAATCAAAAGATGAGGAAAGAACTTGAAAGTTAAATTCTGTGTTACTTCATATCCGTAAGTGATTTCTTCTATATAATTTACACTGTAATATTCTTTAAATGAACAAAAATATTATGTATATTTGTAAAAGGCCCTATGCATACACTGGTAAGAAATGTGTTAAAAATGAAAGAAAAATGCTGACATGCCTAGGAATGATTATGATAATGATAACGACTGTAAATATTATGGGCCAGACACTCTACCAATACAACAAAAATAACGGCAATAAACTTTACATGGATGATAACATTGAATTCTAACAACAGTTTTATGAATTTAGAAATGTTATGTCTATTTTATGAATAAGGAAACCTAGACTTAGAGCAGTTAAATCACAGTCCAAAGTTATACAGCTGTAATATGGTGGATTCAAATTGCAAAATCAACTGAGTATTGTTTTAGAGTCCATGATCTTAAGCGCTCTGCTTTAATATACTTAGAGGAAAACTTTCCTCAATTTCTGGAGATGAAGAAATGGAAAATTATCCAAGCTAGTGGCAATGCAAACCATCTGAGAAAGGAGAGTCTGGGAGTGTGGCTGTCTGAGACACATCATTTCATCCCAGCTGGTGCTCTTGGGAAGAATTAGGACTTTGTAAGAAATACTTAATTTGAAAAAGATTATCTTAACACTTCTGTGGAAGGTCGACCAGAAAAAAGAAGATACATGATAAGACTATTTTAGTAATTAAAATAAAATGAAAATGTCCAGTTTGGGGTTATAATGATCAAGGTTTATAGAAGCTGGTAAAGGAGAAAAATTGTTACAGATCATTTAAAATTTTGAGTCTGGTGGACTGAAAAAATAATGATGCCATTGGGAGCAAAAGTAAAATTATAAAGTGTCTGTTTTTTGATGAGGGAAAAAATATATTTCACTGGTGGTATAATCAAGCTGTGAGCAAAGATGTGAGATAGATCTTTTCTTATTCAAGTGAATTATCTTCCTGTTCTGTTCTAGTCAGGCTTTCTGAGTGTGCAGGTCAGCATCTTAACCTCAAATTATTCTTTTAGCTCATCTTATTGTGGTGTTTGTCTTGTTCTTTGAGACTGTGTCTTCTCATCTCATATCCATTCTTCATTAGCTGGATAGTACGCTATCTTATATGCTGATATCCTGTCTTGTATCTCAAAAAGATCCATGGTTATGGAGGCCAGTAGCTTAACCCAGTGGTTGGAGATTCTAACTAGTAGTAGCTCTTCGGTGCCAACTTTATACATACTTGGATTTTGACTTACTGACTGATACGCACAATTCTTGTAGTGTCATATTGTTTACCTTCCAATATGTCAGCTTGATAACTTTCCTCAAATAACCTTGATTCTCAAAGGAACATCATCATAGATGTCTACCAAGTTTCCAAAGATCAGCCATTTCCAGTGGAGCAGATTGTACTCGGGCCATAGTCCAAATACTTATTTTCTTTAATTCCCCTGTATATTCATTATGCCTTGATGTTATTTAATAGATCAGATATATTTATTACACATTTGCATATATATTAATACACATGTGCACTCTGATCTATTTATTACGTTTATTAATTACTTTCTTTGTTTACCAAAATTGGAATCATGCTACAAATATTGGTGTGTTTTTTAAATTTTTATCCACTTACTCAATTATCATATGTACCATTTTAGGTTAGTACCTCATTCTTTTTAATAGTTTTATAGTAATTTTTAAATATAGGTACTATAATTCTTTATCTCATTTTATTGTTTATTGATATTGAGCCTGCAAATAACATTTATAATGAATATCGTTTATGCATAAGTGTCTCTGATTGCATGTGTATGTGCTGTAGAGGTTAGACTAATGTAACTGAAGAATAGATTCTTAGATTTTCGATTTCTGGGGGAAAGAGAGGACAATCTTAAAAGTATATACATATTCCCAGTTTACTCTCCAAAACCCATATCTACTCACACCAAATATTTATGACTATACACTCTGCCCCACCTTTGCCCACACCGAATATGTCAAATCTTTTTATTTAAGTAGCTAGGTAAATAGTATAACTTTATTTTATTAGATTAATGAAGTTGAACATCTTTTTATGTGTTTGCTGGCCATTTATATGTCTTCTAATGTCAAGTTGAACTCTTATTTTCTTTATTTTGTTATTGAGGTATATATCTTTTCATTTTATATGAGCTCCCAAATTTTACTAAATTTGAGTGCAGAAGTTATTCTTTATTAATGTGCTAATTAAATGTATTTCTCTGTTTAAATGTATTTTAAAATATATTTTAAATAAATGTACTCAGAATACTTTACAATACATTGAAGCACCCTTGGAGTGATTTATTTTAGGATTGTTCATTAAGTAAGAGCTACATGGAGAAACAGACTTTATCTATCTAACAGCACATACAAATACAACAAACTCACAGCACACACCTTCTCGACTTTACGATTATGTAAAAGATGTCAACTTTGTACTGTCTGTTCTTAATCATTGCAGTATGTTGAGAGTGATTTTAAAAATATTTAGCAGACATAATTGAAGTATTTACAAAGAATAAATGAAATGAGATTATGCTTGCCAGAGGTCCTATGTTGTATACATTTCTTCATATGTTCTATTTTTAAGGCACAGTCAACTTTCAACATATTCATGAGAGGCGTGTATAAACAAACATACTACATTATCTCCCAACAAAATATTGTTTCACAATTTCATATTGATTTTCAATATAATAGAATTTGTGCTGGGAGTTTAAGACTAGATTTACAGGCAAGAATGAGATTTCAGTGACTATGTTTTTAACAATAAAGATTGAGGAGTTGGAAACAAAGTAGAAAATGAGAAAGTATAGCTGGAGAGAGATGCTCAAGGAACAAATCCTGCATTGCCATGGGACTCAAGATAAACTGACTTATACGAAGGAAATTCTTCACTCCTTTCTCACCTTTCTGTCAGCCCAGTATTGCTTAATTCCTCTAGAAATCAGTAGAGTTAAGTATACCTGCAGACATATATTAATAAAAATCTCTATCTTTCTTTTCTTTTTCTTTTTTTTTTTTTTCCACGTTAGTAAAGTGGATCAGCTAGAAACTTTCCTCAACACTTCTGTGTATCTGGGGTCATGAAAAATATATTTCTGGCCCGGCGCGGTGGCTCACGCCTGTAATCCTAGCACTTTGGGAGGCCGAGGCGGGTGGATCACGAGGTCAGGAGATCGAGACCATCCCGGCTAACACGGTGAAACCCCGTCTTTACTAAAAATACAAAAAATTAGCCGGGCGTGGTGGCATGCGCCTGTAGTCCCAGCTACTCGGGAGGCTGAGCCAGGAGAATCGCATGAACCTGGGAGGCGGAACTTGCAGTGAGCGAGATCGCACCACTGCACTCCAGCCTGGGTGACAGAGCAAGACTCTGTCTCAAAAAAAAAAAAAAAAAGAAAAATATATTTCTAAGAGAGCTTCAGTGGAGGTAAATTCTTGCTGCTAAAGAATTGTAGCCAATACACATGTCCATTGCCTTCTAAGTGAATAGTTGGTAAGCATTCAGGGTAAACATTATGCATATTAAAATCAATCAATATGTATAAACTTATGAATGAATATTCAATATTTATTGTGTATTTATGGTATGTTAAAGAACATATTGATGAACAAAACCAGAAAGCTTCTTTCATGAAACTCAAATATATTTTAATAGAAATATGTTCAATTGGTTTTACAATAATATATTAAAAATATGATGGCATAGTATAAATCATGCGCGTTGGGGTCTCATATCTAGATTCTTGTACCAGCGTTGCCACTTACTGGCTACGTGACCTTGGGCAATTTATCTGACCTCTTTAAGTGGTCTTAATTATGTTGTCAGAGATTATTTCCTCCTGTCATGTAGAAGGTGTAATGGAAAAACCCCACTGGGTTAGAGGTAGAATCCTGGCTTACGGTTTCTGCTCCTGGGTCCAGCACCACCACCCTGCTCTGGGTCTCAGTTTCCTTATGTATGAAATAAAGCTTTGGATAATGTAATTTGCTAAGCCTCTTTCATATTTTAGGACACAAAGGACCTTTACTTTCACACTTAATTTCACATTCATGAGGGAAAATTAGCTTCCTTAATGTTTCCCCCTTCTTTTATTTTTTAGATTCTATTGCAAGGCTGTAGCTTCAAATCTAGGAGCAAAATATGTTGAAAGCTTTAGAGTTTCAAAATCATTTATTTACCAGAGAAGACCTTTGCCATTGGATTTCAAACAATGGTAGGAGTGGTTTTAAGAAACACAGTCTACACTACAATTTATTTCCCAAGGGCTTTGAAAGAAAGGCCTCTCCTTCTAAAACTTACATTTTTGAGAAAGGTGGAGCTGAACTCTCATCTGTAGAAAACATCAGTCAGAATCTATGATTCATTGCCAGAAGCCTTATTTTGGAATCTTTTCTTAATAACAACCCTGTATAACAAAAAGATGCTTTGTATTTCAGCAATGCCTTTATTTAGACCACCTTTCCAATGTATTTATAAACATGTCTAAGAAACACAGGCTATGTCTAGACTATCGAAGCAAAAAGGCACCCAAATCAAACAGAAACAAAAGTAGAACATTGGTGAACTGGTATGTTCAGTAGTCTGAACATCCATATTAGTTTATTGCATTGATAACTCTAATAAAGATTGTAGAGAAAAGCATAAATTTTATGGCAGCAGATTTTTATTTAAGTCATTCCCTATCAGTTTGGACATTTTCAAAACATATTTATTAACTGTGATTGGTGCTCATAGCTTAAAGAAATGTAGGCTATTCAGGGCTTACCCACATGAAAAGCTAAAAATCAAAACAAGAGTGTCTGTTCAAATCTTTTGCCCATTTTTAAATTATGTTGTTTATTTTCTTATTATTGAGCTAGAAGAATTCTTTATATATTCTAAACACAAGTTCTTTCTCAGATACATGTCCTGCAAATTTTTTTTTCAAGTTTTTGCTTGCCTTTTTGTTTTTTTAACAGTGCCTTTTGAAAACCTAACAATTTTAACTTTGATAATGTCAAATGTACTGAGTCTGTTCTTGCTTTTTGTGTTATAGTTAAAAAAATATTTGTCAAGTTCAAGGTCACTGAGATTTTCTTTTTGTCTTCTAAAACTTTTATAGTTTTAGGTTTTTGATCCATTTTGAGTTATTTTTACATATGACATAAAATAAGGCTTCTTTTTTTGCATATGGCTATAAAATTTTTCCAATAGCGTATGTTGAAATGCTTATCCTTCCCAATTGAAATTCCTGGGGAGCTTTGGCAAAAATTGATTGACCATAAATGCATGAATTGATATTTAATATCTATGATCAATTGATCTGTTTTCCTATGATTACAGCAATACCCACTTTCTTGATTACTAAACTTGCATAATAAGTCTTCAAATCAGATAAAGTCCTTCAAAATTATTTTTCTTTTTCAATGATGTTTTCATTATTCTAAGTTCTTTGTATTTCCATATAAATTTTAAAACAAACAATTTCTACAGCAAAGTCTACTGAGATTTTGACTGGACTCGCATTGAATGAATTTGCAGGGAATTGATGTTTTGACAATACTGAGTCATCACACTATGAATGCACCATATGTCTCCACATATTCAATCTTTAATTTATGCTAGGTATCTTTTGTAGTTTCCAGTGTCTAGAACTTATACATCTTTGTCAAATTTATCCATAAGTAGTTTATATTTTTATATAATTATAAATAATATCATTTTATAAGTTCATTTTTCTAATTGCTCATGGCTAGTATAATAGAAATATAATTAATTTTGTAAATTGATCTTGTGTCCTGAAACCTTATTAAACTCATTTACTAATTCTGATAGTTTCTTTGTAGATTTTTTAGAATTTTTTACATAAATGATTGCCTTTTATTTCTTTTTCAACCTGATTACACAGGCTGGAATCTCCAGTAAAATGTTGACTAGAAATAATAAAGAGTGTACCACTTTGACCACTTTGCTTTGTTCCTGAATTTACAGGTATAGTATTCAGTCTTCACCATTAAGTACGATTTGAGTTGTTAGTTTTTCATAGATTCCATTTAGGGATATTTAAGGAGTCATCAGACTCTTATGGAACACACACGTAAGATTATTATTAAAAGGCAACGGATTAGATACAGAAAAAGAAAGAGAATTGAGGCAAGCATCAGATACCAAAGAGACATTCCACAAGAAGATTCCCCGGGACCACTATTCATATTCATGTCCCACATATGTAACAATCTGTATCTCCAGCCGTGCTGGACAAAATGGTTAGGCCAGTCACAAATATCAGTAAAGAAACTGATTTTGAAGGCCATTAGGAGAGTTTTGGACCTTAAACAACATAACATAAATGCCATTACTCTTATCCTGACCAAGAGTCACAAATGAGGCATCCTCAGAGATTAAAAAAAAAACAAACAACAAAAACAAAACAAAACAAAACAAAAAACAACTTTTTCAGTCTAGTTGTAAACCAACTCAATCTCTTCACCTTCTCAGTTTGAGGAAGTTCACTTCTATTCTTGGTTTCTTCAGAGCTTTTATTAGAAATGGATGGTGTGTTTTATCAAATACTTTTCTCCAGCTATACAGATTACCTTTTTCAGCTGTTATTAAAAATAATTACATTGGTTGACTTGAAAATCTTAAACCAGGCAGGCATTCCTAGAATAAAGCCCCATTTTGTCATGAGATTATATATGAGACATGATATATATATGACATATTATATATGTCATGAGATGTGTATGTGTGTGTGTGTGTGTGTGTGATATAAACATTTGGTAAAACCTTGGTAGAAATTTTTGCGTCGATGTTCATGGTGGATTTTCATCTCCAGTTTTCTCTTATTTGGCTTTGGTATCAAGATCATAATGGCCTCATAGGATTGAAAAGCATTCTGTCCTCTTCAATTTTCTAAGAGTTTGTGCAGAATTATTATTCTTTCCTTGACATTTTGGTGGAATTTCCCCATGAAGCTATCTGATCCACAATTTTTCTTCATGGAAAAGTTTAACTATAAGCTCAATTTATCTAATAGAGTTAAGGCTTTTTGAATTATATTTATTTTTGAGTGAGCTTTGTTGGTTTGTGTCTTTCAAGGAATTTTTTTCATTTCATTGAAATTGTTAAATTTGTCATAAAATGTATTATATCTGCTTATTATCCTTCTAATGTGTGCAAAATTACTAGTGATGTCACCTCTCTCATTACTAGTTTGGTAATTTGTGTCTTCATTTTTATTTTTTTAAATCAATCTAGCTAGAAATGTATCAATTTTATTTGTCTTCTCAAAGAAGCAGCTTTCACTTTTATTGATTTTTCTCTGTTTTCTCTTTTTACCTTTACATTTAGTATTTCATTTCTTCTGCTCTATTTGGGATTGATATTTTTCAAATTGTGTTAGTTTCTTAACATGAAAGTTTAAATCACTGATTTGATACTTTTTCTCTTTTTTAAACATAGGTATTTAGTGTTATAAATTTGCCTTTAAGTACAGTTTTAGCTACAAGCTAAATTTTTGGTATGTTTTCATTTTTATTCAGTTCAAAAAACTTTCTAATATTTTTTATGTCTTCTTTGATCCATAGTTTACTTAGAAGTTTATCTTGTAGTTTCTAGATGTTTGAAGATTTTTCTAATATATTACTGTTATTGGTCATTAATTTTTTGTTGGTCAGATAACATGCTCTGTATAATTTGAGACCTTCCTGGAAATATTGAGAACTTTTTTATGGCCCAGAATATAACATTTTATGGTAAATGTTCTGTGTGCACTTAAAATGAGTATGTACTTTGTTGTTGTTGAATAGATTGTTTATAAATATAAATGAAGTCTAGTTGGTTGACTTCTTTAATGAAGAACGCAATCTTATCCTACATGTGTGAATTTCTCTGTTTTTCTTGCAGTACCATCATTGCTTTCTTTATGTATTTTGAAGCTGTGTTACTTGGCATACACATATTTTGAACTGTTATTTTCTATGTTGACCTTCTATATCATTACGCAGTGGCCTTCGTTAGCTCTTTTAATACATTTTTTAAAAGTTAAAAAGAAGATTCTTACTATGAATCAGTGCTTCTGTTACCCTTCTGAGGAAAGTTATAATGTGATATAAAGGCTACATTGGAAGTTCTTCTTTAAATTAACTATACTTTATTCCTAAAATTACAAAGAATCAAGGTATTTTACAAGTCAAGTGCAGTAAATTAAAATGTTCTTTTAGCATAAAGCAACACTAGAAAAAATAAACGTTATAGATGGAAGTTAAATAGTTTTCAGTGGCTTCTTTGAATATTTTTATCTCTGAAATCCACTCTGTCTAAAATTACTATAGTCATTTTAGCATTTTTTCATTAATATTAGTATATATTTTCCCATTCAGTTATTTTTACCCCATTGCTATCTATATACTCAAACAAGTTTTTTAAGGCAGTGATAAGCAATTCTTGCTATTTTATCTAGCAATATCTGCCTTTTAATTTGAGTATTTAAACCATTTATATGTAATGTGGTTATTGATATTATTAATTAATACTGTCTCCTTACCCTTTGTTTTCTATTTGTTCCATTTTTTTCTTCTTTCCCTTTCCTTTCTTTCTTTATTTTTTTTCTTTAGGGATAATTTAGTATTTTTATGATTCCATTTTGTTTATTTTTATTAGCTGTAATCCAGCAATTTATGGCAAATCAGCATCTGAAAAGATGTGCAACATCATGAGTAAGTAAATTCAAATTAACACTACAATGAGATATTACTACTCACTAGAATGAGTAAATTTCATTTGGATAATAACAATAATTCAGATAATAGTTAAATTAGATAACAACAAGTATTGGTAAGAGAGTTAAATAACTGAAATTCTCATACACTACTGGTAGAAATGTAAAAATTGTACAGCCAATTGAAAAAACTGTTCAGAAATTTCTTAGAAAGTTTAACATATAATTACCTTATAATCCTACCATTTAACATCTAGACATTTATTCATGAGAAATAAAAACAGATGTTCAGATAAAGATTGTACACCAATGTTTACAGCACTTTTATTTATAACAGTAGTTTGAAAACTGGCTGGGTGCCTTGGCTCATGCCTGTAATCCCAGCACTTTGGTAGGCTGAGGCAGGTGGATCACCTGAGGTCAGGGGCTTAAGATCAGCCTGGCCAACATGGCAAAACTCCGTCTCTACTAAAAATTCAAAAATTAGCTAGGCATGGTGGCAAGTGCCTGTAATTTCAGCTACTTGGGAGGCCAAGGCAGGAGAATCGCTTGAACCCAGGAGACAGAGGTTTCAGTGAGCCAAGATCGTGCCATTGCACTTTAGCCTGGGCCACAAGAGTGAAACTCCATCTCAAAAAAAAAAAAAAAGAAAGAAAAGAAAAGAAAAAAAGAAAACAACTTAAGTCTTGTAGACTTAAAATCATGAGATCCATATATTTGGAGAGGAGAGCTTTGTTTCTTATAAAGGGTTTCTGCCTGCAGGCTGGCCACCCTGCAGACTGGGAAGCATAGCCTCCAGCAGAAATCAAAAGCAGGTACTTCAATGGAAGAAGGATGAGATAGGAATTTATACTGGACAGAATGGCTAAGTATACATATCAACAAGTTATAAAAAGAGTTATGAATATTCACAAGGGACACACATATTGCTAGTAAGCAAACATACATATTACACATGTCACATGTTCACTTTAGGATGGAGAATTAACATTTAAATGTATTAAAATTGGGCTGTATACATTAAAAGGTGACAGACGTCTTGTGGGCAGCCTCCGTATCTGGCCAGAACCAGTCCATGGCTGGTAGTAAAAAATCAGAAAGGAATGTGCTATGGAACTGGTGAGCTGCTGTGTAGAAACTACAAGAAGGGAGGGGATTCCAGCTGCAGTGTCCAGCAGTTGGCTGAAATCAGCAAAGGAGTGAGTTTTCATTTCTTTATTTTTCCAGGGCCAGTTTCTGTTTAACCCTTAGAAAATAATCTAGTAAAGACTGGCAAGGAACGAGGTATACCAAGGGGTACTCAACCTCCCACCTTGTCATGACAAAGAAACTCAATTTTTCAAAGTTTTTCTGGAGTCTTCTTGGGCAACAGGTGTCTGCTCAGTCAGTTGCAGGGCTTAGGATTTTATTTTTATTTCACAATCTTTACAAAAATGTAAATTGATAAATAAGTTATAGAATATCTATGTAATGAAATTATACTCTGCAACATGGAAAAATATGAAAATAATTATGCTGAATATAAGATGTCAGATGAAAAAGAGTTCATAGTGAATGATTCCATTGTATATAAAATTTCAGAAAATATAAATGAATCTATAGCAACTGAAAGCAGATTAGTGGTTTATTGGGTTTGGGGGATGCTGGGGAGCGTTGAGAGGGAAGAATTCCAAAGCCTGATGAGAAAATATTTGGGAATCATGTCTGAGCTCATTATCTTGAGTGTAATGATAAATTCTCATCAGATTGATAGATAGATGACAGATAGATAGATAGATAACTAAATATGTTATGCCAACTATAGCTCGTTAAAATTATTTTAAATACAACAAGATAGTTTGAACAGAATTTTAAGTACAAGGTAGAAAAGAAATTTATGTTATTGGAGGTCAAAGGAATTGGTGATCACTGAGAACTGGAGCAGGTACAGGAGATATTTTAGAAAGTATGAGACTTAGGCTGTATGTTGAAGGCAATGGGTGTGTTCATGAAGATAATTTATGATTCAAAAAATGGGCCCTGTTTTCGGATGATGTCAAACACCACCAGTTTCCTATCACTGTACATAGAAAGAATACACCTCTATATGGTACAAGCAAAAAACAATTGTATTCAATTTCCCTTTTGCCCATTCAAAACTTTCTCATGAGGCTAGTTATTTTCTGTTCCTTGGTGACATCTGCAGCAGTCTGCATGTTGTTGTCTAGTCTTAGTTCAGGAATTAAAATGTCCATATAATTTAATTGTCAAAACTCTCAATTTTATTTGTGGTCAAAGATCTTTCTTCATCCCTCCTTGTACCTTTTCAGGTATGGAGCCTGCAATGAAAAAGGAAATGTGTCTCCATCATTTCTATTTTGTAACCATTGCTTCTTTTTGTCCCCAGGTTTCTATCCTCTCTAGCATAAGAAGAATTAGAAAAAAGAGCAGCGGGTGAAGAAACATTATGACTTGTCTGTTACTGTTGTGATCCTGCTTTAGCAAACGTTTACATCTGACTCTTTCACGAAGTCCTACTGCACTTCCCCTGGCTTGGATAATAAATTGTATTATTTTTCCCTTCCCACTCAGTCTTAGATTTCTGAAGATATATCCCTTTGGTTGAGATCATATCAAACCTGCAGATGGTCCTCATCATCACAGTTGAAATCAATCTCTGACCCATTATTTCTTACTTGGCACAATCCCTTTATCACAAAAAACACATTGCAGGGAAGTCTGTGATGGCTGCTTTGCCTCTCTCTTTTCCTGTTTCTCTCAGAGATTGCTCAGGAACCTGTATGTTCTGTTTTTTGACTTCAGGAGCTGTATATATACATATATATATAAAATATATCTCCAAGAGATATATGTATTGTATATATATGTATATATATACATGTACATGAATGTATATATAGATACATTTATATCTTATATATACATTCATATATAGATACAGATATACAGATACATATATCTATACATACATTCATATCTACATACAGATATACATATACATATGTATCTGTATATATACAGTATATATCTCAAGCTCTCTAGATGATTAGATTAAAGATCCCATAGCTGACTTCAGTTAAGGCTACGGCACCCTCCATTCTTTTTTCCCTCTTTGAATAGAGACAAAAAAATCCATAGCAGTTCAGCAACTGTATAAAAAAAAAAAATCCTCTTAGCTCTTTAACCTGAAAAATGTTGTGCTATAAGGGATATGTAGCTAGAGTTCAAGAAACTGTTTTCATTTTTGTTTCTGCACTGTTTCCTTTGCTAGTTGTATATAGGCAGTATATCACCTCAGTGTGGAATGTGGAAGCACTTGCCTGCTATTGTTTTCGTCTTGGAATTTGAAGTCTCCACCAAAACTAAAAAGAAAGGTTTCCATTTTAACATCCTGTTACAAGAATGTATACTGCCAAGGATGTGATGTAATTGAATTTGACTATCAAAGTCTGTAGTTCTCACAACATAGAATTGCAAGAGGCATCACTTATGAGCAACTTGAAAGAATGTGTGGTTAGTTTGGATATTTAATTTTTTGTTCATTTGCATTTATTTCAGACTCTGTGCCAATACATACACTGTTAAGATTTATATTGGATAACAAAACAAGATTATGAATAATTCTATAAATGTCAAAATACTAGCAAGCAATCTTATTAATATTTTTCCATGAAAGCTATCAAAATAATAATGTTTTGAAAAATAATTCCTTCCTATAATATCACAGATTTATCTAAATTGACATTCAAATCAAAGCTTGTTTCTTGCAACTAATAATGCATGATTGATTATTTGGGGCATGGGATAATATGACTAAATGCCAAAATGTCTTATTATGTCTTGAAATTATTAGTGAGAGTTTAATGTAGAAAAGTTCATTACAATTCACAACACATTAAAATAACAAAGCCTTTAAAACTTTTTCTTAAAGCTAAGGAGAATATGTATAAGTTTGTTAGAAGGCGGTGTCAAAGACAAAAATTCAAACAAGTAAACTGATTTTATTCAGTCTATTACAATAGGGAGAACACTCCAGATCTGAATATCAGAGTTTCTCAGCAGGGTGATTTTACTTTGGCATTTATAAATAGGAATAAACAAGTTACAGGTGGACAATTGTCACTTGGGCTTATTTTTATAATCAGGGAGTATCTCAATCGGCTGAACAAGAAATGTTTATCTCTGTGTCTAGTTAATATCAGGGGACAAACATTTCACCTAATCATTGGTGAGCCAAAGAATGGGAATTTAGAGCTTTTGTATCTGGCCTTGTCATAGGTAAACAAGGAGCTCATCTGTCAGTCTTAGGAGAGTCACAATAAATAGTGGACATCAAATCTTATCTGAGTCATATGGGGAAAGGTGGTTCTTTGCAGTAAACAATTTCCTGGAACATAAAATGGTGGGGGTTCTGAAAAACACAAGAATGGGGAATGATTCTTAACCACAACTGTGTTCTGGAGCAAAGTGCTCAGGTTCAACGTTGTAAATCTTACCTCTGGATAGGTATTAGGAAATTGATTTAGCAAACCTTCCTTTATGTGTTAAAGAAAAAACTAATGACATTGTTATGATTTTAATTTTTATCATTGGTACTTTGCAAACCTAAAAAAAATTTTGACTTTCATTCCAACATGTAAAGACTTTAAACTCATCAATCCCATCCTCATAACCAAAGACAGCTGAACAAATTGAAAGTTAACAATGCTACTTAAATCCATCAGAGAATTAAAGTCCTGAAGAAAACGAGGAATACAGAGAGTCACAATTTGGCAGGAACAGAAGCAGTCAGAAGACATGATCTGGTAGGAACACTTACAGGGAATTGACAAATTGTTGAAGACTGACATGGACTGGCTCAAGGGGTAAAACCTCCTGGGGCCAGCCTTGAAGAAGCTGCCATATGTTCTGGAGGTTCTGGAGTGTTTACCTCCAGGGGCCCACCAGGTTCTCAGCATGAAGTTCACAGGAAATACTATCATGATTCTGACAGAGGAAAAGGAAAAGCAACCATTTTTAAATATCCCCATAGTCTTCTGTTCTTCCTAACAAAGTCCTGCTCTATTTTATCAGAACTTAAACAGTTTGGGTTTTTCCAGAGACTGAAGGACCTTGGGGAAGGGAAATACCCAGTTCCCGCCTTCCCTAGCCTTCCTGTCTCACCTAAAGAGGAAAACAAGGCTGACAAGCACTTTTGAAGGTCAGGGACCAAGGGCAGAAGCCCACTAAAATATTAATCAGAGGAGTATAGAACACTTCCCCTCCTCCCACACGTTTCCAATTAGACTACTGAATAGTAATAAGGGATTACAGCTGAAATAAGTGCAAAGCTCAGACCCTACTTAAGAAAGAGTCTAAAAGGAAATCCAAAGACAAAAGGAGGTGCAATAACAAAGACACTAGAAGAAAATTTTAGCCTCTGACACCTGTAGATACAGCCTAACCCCAGCCAGATAATAAAAAACTTCATACTAATGGCCTATTTATTTCAACACCTTGTACCTGATATGTCACTTCTGGCTTTGAACAACAACAACAACAGCAAAATCACAAGGCGTGCTAAAAGGTAAAACATAATAACCTAAACATACAAATTCAGCATCACAATTAGATTTAGAGATGGCAGAAATTGGAATTTTCAGTCTGAAAATAGAAAATAACTATGAAATATGCTAAGTGCTCTCTCGAAAAAAGTAAACCCCATATAAGAAAAGATAGATGCCATAAACAGAGAAGACACAGAAATTCTAAGAAATAATACAAAGTATATGTTAAAAATAAAAAAATTATGTATTGCAAGAAAAAGAAAAAAATCTTTCAGTGGCCTGATAGGCAGACTGGAGGCTGAGAAAAGAATCAGACCTGGAGACATATCAATAGAAACTTCCCAAACTGAAAAGCAAGGAGAAAAAAGTGAAAAAATTAACAAAATATTTAAGAACTGTTGGACAGTTACAAAATGTGTAACAAACATGTAACTGGAATACTGCAAGAAGAGAGAAAGGAACAGAAAAAAACATTTGAAGTACTTAATGGCTAAGAATTTTCCAAAATTAATGACAGATGCCAAAACACAACACTAGGAATCTCAGAGAACACCAAGTAAGATAAATACAAAAAATACATACCTAGGTATATAATAGTCACACTGCAGAAAATCAGAGATAAAGGGAATATCTTGATAGAAGCCAAGGATGGGGAAACCCAAAACATCTTAACTATAGATGAACAAGGATAGGAATTAGATAAGACTTTTCTACAGAAATCATGCCAGTTAAAAGAAAGTGGAGTAAAATATTTTGTATTGAAAGAAGAATTCTGTAAAGAATAAAATTATCATTAAAAAGTGAAAGAAAAATAAAGACTTTCTCAGAAAAAAATTGAAGGAATTTGTTGCCAGTAGATCTGCCTTGCAAGAAATATTAAATTATATAGGTCAGAAACTCTATCTATATAAATGAAGGAATAGCATCAGAAAAGGTATTAAATAAAGGTAAAATAAAATTGTTTATTTTTACCATTCTTAATTGATAAATGGATTTGTTTAAAATTCTAATAGCAACAATATATTTGGTGATTATAGCTTATGAGTAAGTGAAATCAGTAACAGTAATATTACAAGGCATGGGAGGGAGTAATTGAGAATGCTTTGTTATAAGGTATCTGTACTACACATGAAGCAGCACAGTGTTACTTGAAAATGAACTTAGATTACTTGTAAATGTATATTGCAAACTCTAGGGCAAACACTAATTTTTTTCTGGGCCACATAATGCACCGTAAAATAGAAGGAATAACAATCATACAAAATAAGCTCTCAGTTCACAATAAAATTAAACTAAAATAACAGAATGATAGCTGGAAATTCCCCAAATATTTGGAGATTATAAAACAGAGTATTAAATAACAGACCAGTCAAATAAGATTTCTCAGGAGAAATTAGATACAGTTGAACTAAATGAAAATGGAGAAAAAAAATCAAAATTTGTAGCATACAGTGAAAGCAGCATTTCAAAGGAAACTTACAGCATTGAATGTGTATATTAGGAAAAAAAAAACCTGAACTCAAAAAATCTAAGCTTCCACATTAGGAAACTAGAAAAAGAAGAGCAAATTAGATCCAAAGTAAGAAGAAGATACAAAATTACAAAAAGTAGAGCAGAAATCAGTGATCTTGAAAACAAAAGATCAATACATAAAATCAATGAATCCAAGAGCTGTTTTTTTTTTTAAAGATAAGTAAAATTTATAAACTTCTACCAAGGTTAATACCCCTGCCCCACAAAAAAAGAGGGAAGACACAAATGACTAATATCAGGAATGAAAGAGGGGTCATCACTACTGATCCTTTGGATATTAAAAGGATAAGAAATAAATATTATAAACAACTCTATGCCTACAAATAAACCAGATAAAATGAATCAATTTCTTGAAAGATACTGCTCTTCTGGGGACACAATTTGAGAAACCTTGCTTTAAATGAACTCAGATTGCCATGATGTTTAAATTTTTCTGTCAGTTTTTTTTTTTAACAATCTTCATCCTTAATATTGAAATTCCATTTGTCATTTCTCCTTTATCTTAAAGGAATAACAAAAGCAGACACCTACAACTGTATATCCATTTATTCATCCTTTAAACTTGTCTATCTGTGTCTCACTGAACACTGTGTAAGATGCAGAGGATTGTGTTGGCTAGGGATCATTTGGTAGCAGTGAGAAAAAAGTTTTAGTCAGCTGAAGTGGAAGGAGGAGTTTACTGGTGAGAATCAATCCATCTCACAGAATTTACAAGTAGCGAGTACTGCTGGGTCTGAGGAGGTGCTAAAACCAGGAGCTAAAAAGTTATTATGAATCTAGGTGTATTTGTGCTTATTGCTGTCCCTCTCCCTTTCTCTCTCTCTCTGGCACCACAGCTCCATATTACATCCCCTTCCTATTCAAGTCCCCAGTTGAGCTGACTGGAGTTATTTTCTACCAATGACGAGTGTCAGGGAGAGATAGTAAAATGCTCAATTTTGTCATCTGCGACCCAAACATCTGTGTTTTAGTCAGCCCCCAGGTGATTCAGATACATGCTAGAGTGTGAGAAACCTTGGGCCAGAGAAATTATCCAGGAAGGAGGCTTCTGAGAGTTGTTGGCAGCCAACATTGACTGCTACAGCTCGGAGATGAGTGCACCATGGGTGCACTCAATGGAAGACATCAATGGCTTCCACTACAGGTGCTAAGTGCCAGCTCCTCTCTTTTTATATGCACTTAGAAAATTTTACTCCAGGACACAAAAAATTCTAAGAGCAGAGAAGACAAGTGTCCTCTAATGTGTCCTAAAATGGATAATAACCTTAAAATGGTATAGGTCAAATAGGAAAAGGAGCACTGTAGAAGCAGAGTGTATTATAGTATCTTAAGCATATTACACTTTACAATGGGAAACTGCAGAGTACATTGGTCTTTGAACAGAGCAGTCAGAGAAATTCTACCACTGAATAGCATGGCCTCATGGGCTGAGTGCTTGTTAGACATGTGACCCCGTTGAAGCACTTCTATTGAATGTGTTTGCAGAACAAGATAGATGGACACTGTCAAGACCCACATGCCTTCTCAAGGGGAACTTCAGAGTTCTGGGATAGGAAGCTCTTCATTCATGGATGAGGAAATCCATTTACACACAAAACCTCAGCACAAAGTTCATCAACAATTCTCTGACACAAGAGAGATAACATTTCTTGGAAGATCTGGAAAAACAAATATCCTAAAATAATTTATTACAGAAAATAGAAGATTTTTTGAGAAAATTTACTTAGTGTTCTGTCTTACAAAAGATAGAGGAAAATATTACCTTAATTCTTTCTAAAAAACTGGCTCGAATATGTCACATGATATGAATTATAAATGAAGACTCAAACTGTTTTATTGGACTCTGCTATGTAAACAATAGGATAAAATGTAATTCATTGGAGACCTATCAGGAATCTTCACGGGGGCAAGTATGGTGGAAGGAATAGACACATCACTGAACCTACTTTGATGTGCAGAATCATTCTATCCTTTTATAGTATGATCTAGCTCATGGGCCAAAGGAAGCAATTTCCTTTTTTTTGTTGTTATTATTCACAAGTCCTCCAGTAGGGTTTGCTACCAGATTCTGAAGTCTAATAAAATATTACCATGACTGGTTAAAAATAAATCACTGATGTCTACTGTAAAAATTTAGCTCATATAGTACCATTCTAGGAGGTACTATTAACAAAGTATAATTTAGTAAGTCCTATATATTATGATAGATATAATTTACAAATTTGTACTCTAGTCACCACTAAATAAGCCTAATAACCAAACTTTCATAAAAGTAATATATAATTTTCTCTGATTAAATACATATTACAGAAGGCAAAGGCAGATTTTGCCAAAGTATATTCCTTTGACACTCTGAGTTGCATATGATTTTCATAAATACTTTTATGCATTATATTGAGTTCAAAATCCATGGCATATGTTTAACATTACATGTTGAAGAAATTCCAAGTTTACATTCAATAGTTAAAGTAAACAAATGCTTAGAAACACATAAAATTTTCATAAACTGTCACTACCTAACTGTCACCTGTCAATGTAAACATTTTAAAATTAACAGACATGTAATCACTGGCTGGAGTGATCACATGAAAACCATGGCCAGATAAACTTTGGGAAAATGAACATAAATGTTTCATGCAGATAAAAGAAGATAAAAAAGAAGATGGTCCATTACACTTTGGAGAGATCACAGCTGACCCCCTTCCTGCTCTGTGTGCTGCCTGGGCAGAAAAAAACAGAGCCTTTCTGGAATCTGAAGAGGGAGAGGCGGTAGAATGGGTGTTCTGCCTGGGGTGGTCATCCTATGGTAATCTAAGAAGGTCTGTGTGTCTGAATTGGCCAATATGTGTGACATACTCCACGCGTACATTATGCTGGCATGCCCAGAGTTGTCATGATCTAAGAGCCATCAATGTGTCTTGACTCTGGAGTATCATATCAGTCATCCCAGACTGCTAGTTCATCCAGAAGGAAAAAGATGGTCAAATAGGTGTTTGATAAGTGTATCAGCAATACCTTTTTTCCAGCATCCTTTCATACCTTGGAGTGGTTCTGCCATTGCAGCCAGAATGTTGCCAAAAGCAGATGGCTGCTAGGGTGAGATGTTTTAGTAGCTCATCTTAGAATTCAAACTCCTGTTAATCAAGCAATATCCTTCTGTCTGGGTACATCTGAACTGTCTGCCGTTCTCTTCTCCAGGCTAGTAGGCAGGGAATGGATATATGGAATGTAGTGTAAGCCCCAAGTAATCTGGATAATAGGAATCTGTTTATCCTCAAACTGTCTTTCCCAAATGATCTATCTTAAAATTAGGGGCATGTGGATATTCTGTCCCCAGTAGTTACTCTTTGTCTCCTCTAGAATCTGAGTAAATCCAAGTCACAGTTTTACCAGTTGTTGGTTGAACAACTCTTTTAACCCCTCTATGCCTTAAATAAATCATGTAAAGCAAGGACAGCAATAGGGATTTAACAGCAAAAAATTTACAAGCCCAGCTTCACTATTTTCTAGCTGAGCGACCATGGGGAAGTTATTTAACTCCTCTGTGGCTCAGTTTCTTTCTATGTAAAGCATGGATCATAATAGTTTCTATTTCATAGATTTGATATGAAAATTAAATGAATTAATGCATGTATGTTACATAGAACAGAACTTGGCACATTGTAGACACTATATAAGTGCTTGCCATCATTACCGATACTATCACTATCATCATCATCATCATTATCATTATCATTGCATTTTCCATATCCAACTGAAGAGTTTTTCGTGTCATCAGTGGATATCTCTACCCTTATTTGTCAATGTGATCATGGAAAAATTATACCTAGGTTAAACTTTTTTTCTTATGGAATCTCACTACGTCACCCAGGCTGGAGTGCAATGGTGCAGTATCAGCTCACTGCAACCTCTGCCTCCTAAGTTCAAGCAGTTCTCCTGCCTCAGCTTCCTGAGTAGCTGGGACTACAGGCACCACACCCAGCTAATTTTGTATTTTTAGTACAGATGGGGTTTCATCATGTTGGCCAGGCTGGTCTTGAACTCCTGACCGCAAGTGATCTGCCTAGCTCGGCCTCCCAAAATGCTGGGACTACAGGTCCAGGTTAAACTTACTTTTAAAAACTTACATAGATATAGAGATAAATAATAAAATATATAAGTAATATTTGAATTGTGTTTCAGTGGGCTATTTTTTTTCTCCCTTAAAATGTATGTGTTTTTAAAAATGTGTAAGAGTATCATTGTTAATAAAAATATAAACTTAAAAAATGCTCATAGCTGACAAAGAGTAATAATGAACATCTGGAAAAGAGAAGTATTATTTAATCTGTGATCGTTGGACAATTGGCTAGCTTCTGTCAAAATAAATATCTAAAGAAAAAAATTTGGCCAGGCGTGGTGGCTCTCACCTGTAATCCCAGCACTTTGGGAGGCCGAGGCGGGCGGATCACAAGGTCAGGAGATCCAGACCATCCTGGCTAACAGGATGAAACCCCATCTCTACTAAAAATACAAAAAATTAGTTGGGCGTGGTGACACATGCCTGTAGTCCCAGCTACTTGGGAGGCTGAAGCAGGAGAATTGCTTGAGCCCAGGAGGTGGTGGTTGCTGTAAGCTGAGATCAGGCCATTGCACTACAGCCTGGGTGACAGAGTGAGACTCCATCTCAGAAAAAAAAAAAAAAAAGGAAAAAAATTTAAATGTTTAGATATCAAATAACAAGAAAATAAAGGGAGAGACTTAACAAATTTCTGAATAAAGACAAATTTTAGAAGGTTAAAGTAACGGAAGAACTCATAACAACAATACTTTAGACAAGGTGAGACTGTTAGAATGGTGGAGTGAGGAACTTGGTAGATCCTCTCATTAATAAACACAACAAAATATCAGCAAAATCAACATTTTTGGAACTCCGGAAATTAATCAAAGGCTTACAATACTCTGAAGAGCAATTATATTCCAGAAAAACTACTGAACTTTGTGATGTTTTAACTTGGCTTACTCCCATCCCCTTGTCCACAGAAATGCAGTTTAAAACCACAATAAGATACCATTCACGCTTACTAGATTGATTGTGATAATAATTAAGACAGACAATAACAAATATTGGTGAGGATGTGGAGAAACAGGCCTGGTGGGAATGTAAATTGGTGCAGCCACTTTGGACTATAGTTTGACACTTTCTCAGAAAGATAAACATAAAATTATCTTTCGACCCAGCAATTCCACTCCTAAGCACCTACCAAAGAGAATGTATTTCCACACAAAAACAGATGTTGATAGTACCTTATTCATCATATCCAAAACCTGAAAAACTGCTAATCAACTAGATAGACAAAAATGGATGGAGAGACAAAATGTGGCATATTCATACAATAAAATATTATTCAGTAATAAAAACAATTGAAACATGTTATGTCATGGATGAACTTCAAACATGATGCTACATGAAACAAGCCAAACAAAAGATACCACATATTGCATAATCCCATTTATAAGAGATATTCATAAAAGGCAAATTGTTAGAGAGGGAAAGTAGATTAATTATTGCCTGAACTGGGAATGGGGAGGGGGATTAACTGTACATAAGGAATGATCCTATTGCAAGGCTAAAAATCAGTTATAAAACTGATTTATGTGATGTTTACACCACTCATTAAAGTTACCAGTGATCATCAAACTGTGTGTTTGAAAAGGGTGAATTTTATGATATGTAAAATACACTTCAATAAAGTTAACAACAACAAAAAAATGTTTTAAGCTAATTCCCTGTCCCATAAACCAGGGGATATTTTGCTGGGTGCATTCTGGGACCAATGGCCTAGAGTCCTGGTTACACAAAGAGGCAGGATTTCAGTTGCCAATAATGTGCTGTGCCTGGCATGGATAGAGGAAAGAATTCATAAATCAGTGTCTGGTGGAGTCTTTGAATAAAAAGCCCATTAAAAATGGCCTTTCTTTAAAAACAGAGTTCTGGGTGTAAAGTCAAATTACTGGATGACAGAGAGCCAAATATGTGTAAGAAGATTTAAAGCCAAATTTAGGAGGCAGAACAGGGACAAATTCTTAAAATAGCAGAGAGATAGCTGAGCGGCCTTGGACAGCTCCACATGCACTTTAGAAGAGTGTTGTGTTCACTGCCAGGCATAGTTCTTCTCTTAGATCTTAAGTGAGAATGTAAATGTTCAAGGACCAATAACCAAGTGAAAAACAAAGTAGAGCTTCGTTATTCTAGACAAAAACCTTTTGTCACCGAAGCTATACTTGAGGAAAATTCAGATTATAAAACAGTTTTGTTTCTTCAATTGACTCCTTCATATTTTATCTTTCTCCTTCAACAGAGGGTAGGATATTCGCTGCACAGTTCACAACTATTCATTAAGAATTATCAAGCAAGTATTATGCGTTAAGTACTTGCACTTGGGATATGACAGTAATAAAACAGACCATAACTTTTTCCCTCATTGAGCTTGCATCCTCACAGATAGAGAGTAACAAGAACATACAAATAGATATAGATATCAAGTTAAGTCATATAGAGATGCTACAAAAAAATATAAATAGGGAAGGGGTGTGAGCAGCAAAACAGGAAAGGCATTGTGATTTTAGGGTGGTCAAGGAAATGTCAAAGAGAAGGTGGGACACTCTGGGAAGGGTCATCCCATTGGGTTAGGCAATCTCTGCAGTGGTTGACAACTGAACATGGCTCACCAAGAGCACTCCCAGCCACACCGGCAATGTCTTTCGTTAAAGAGAAATCCAAGCCCACCATGTGCTCCAATATTCTCAAACAATGAAATGACCAGAATGAATTATTTACCTGTGACTTAGTTATTAATCTCCATGTATAGGTGGTTACACCCCATGATAGCAAACCCAGATGAGGGAGTAACAGGAGTGTAATACCTGATTGCTAAATTATTAGGTGTAGAAGATAGTATATGAATCTAAAAAATGTAACAAGAATATAGTAGGAGAAATCATCAAAACGTAGACAGATTGCAACATGGGCATTTGCCATCTCTTTAATTGCTAGGACTCATAAAATATAGATAATATTATTGGTATACTGTCTCTTTTTATTCTCAAGTACTTTAGGGTACAAGTGAAAAACTGCAGTCATATATATATTTTTAAAATTCTATTTACTTCGTCATTGCCAAATTCTCATTATTTAGCATTTATTCACATTCTAATGGAAGACAATTTAAGCTAAATCACTATTATCACAAGACTTTTCAAGAGTGTATATCTTCAGAAATAATAATAGCTAACATTTATTGAGCAATTTCTACATGTCAGGCATTATGTGGAACACTAAATAATTTATCTCTAATAAATCTATATAACAACTCTACCAAGAATAGTCTAGCATTAATTATCCTTATTAACATATGGGGAACCTGAAAGTAAGGGAGCCTAAATGACCTAAGTTTACACAGCTACTAGACTGCACATCTAGAATCCAGTCTCAGCCGTGGAATTAGATGTAAAATTCTTAAGAGCTTTATTGCAAAGAATCCTTTTTTTTTTGGGTGGGGTCTCGTTGTGTCTCCCAGGCTGGAGTCCAGTGGCGTGATCTTGGCTCACTGCAAACTTCACCTCCTGGGTTCACGCCATTCTCCTGCCTCAGCCTCCTGAGTAGCTGGGACTACAGGTGCCCGCTACCATGCCTGGCTAATTTTTTGTATTTTTTAGTAGAGACGGGGTTTCACCATGTTAGCCAGGATGGTCTGGATCTCCTGACCTCATGATCCGCCTGCCTTGGCCTCCCAAAGTGCTGGGATTACAGGTGTGAGCCACCGTGCCAGGCTAAAGAATCCTGTTTGATGGCAACAGGAGATACACTCCTGATAAGGGCTGATTAGCAGAGATGACAGTCATATGTCAATGATCTGAGGAGCACTCCCCAGTCTAGCCTCAAGCCCCGACTGCAGTTCTTTACCTCAGATCTTGAATGGGACAGTCACCCACAATGAGATCATCCACTTTGGTGATGGGAATTTAGAGAGCCAGGAAACTAAAGACTTAAACAGTAACACAAGAGGTGATAATAATTTGGTGAAAACTAACAAAGCAATTCAGTTGCATATAATTTCACAGAAAAAAATTATGATCTTTAAAACATGCTGTGAGATAGGGTTAATTCTCTGAAGATATATACAAAAATCAGTCCAGCATTGGAGGAATGGAATGCAATGTTTAACAAAAGTAAATTGCTGAAAAGTTGTCATTACAAAGAAACTCTGAAGTGTGCAATTGCTTTAGCTAAAGCAGATGGAGTTAATCATGCCATGTTCAAGATTTTTTTCACCTCCCCTTGAAATAATTAGCCACAAGACTATAAGTACATTTTTCATGTCAAATGGACAGTGGCTTCAAAGAAATTGGAGGACAGAACTCTAGGAGAGAGTGAGAAAAGAAGATTGACTGGATGCACGAAAGACAAAATATCAACATTTTTTGTGTAATCACTGAACATGTGTCAGCAAGTATGAGGTCACTTTTTAACTGGGAACAACACAACTAAAATAGGTAGTTTGTTAAATAAGAGAAGCAATGAAGTGGAGCTCATCTTGCTGACCAACTCAAAGTCTTGCAGAATTTTTGGGGCAATATGGAATTTTAGTTAAATCTAAACTCAAACAACATGAGTTAAAGTAATGAAACTGCTAGAAAACTAATATTAAATACGGTGCCTGAAAATGAAGAGCAAAAAACCTAATTCAAACCCTACTCAAATCAAACTTGATGACATGTCTTTTGGTCTGAACTGCACACTTGGCCTAACAGTGGCAAAGTTAGGTGTGTCAGGAGAACGTTTATATTATGGAGGGCCTAGTAGAAGCTCTCTTATTGAAGGCTATCAACCTGGTATCAGTTTAGTTCATTAAAATGTCCATTATATGACTTCTGCCGTGGTCATTTGAATCCAAATCTTTAGTAAGGAATGGTTAGTGAGTTTTATCCGATTCAGTTTGGTTGCTCTCAGATTCTAGTTACATAAGCAGAAAAATAGGCATACTTCTGAGTTCGCCTTGCTAGAACTACTTACTGTCAAAACCTGTGCAGGGTATCACCAACCAGAAATAATCATCATCATCATAATTTTCTGGTCAAAGCACTTTATATAGTAACTCTTGTAATTGTAATAATAGTACCTTGTGAGGTAGGTCCAATGAGTATAGCCTCATTTTACTAATGAGCAAGCAGAGGTGCAGAGAGGTTAAGTGACTTCACTACATCACACACTAGTGAGTAGCAGAGTTGAGACTGAAACCCAGTTATTGCATCTTCAGAGTCTGTGCCCTTAACCACAATAATATACCATTGTGACAGCTACGTGGAAACCACTATACTCTAATATGTGCATATTCTCCCTCCTGGCTCTAACCACAGGCTTCTTACCCACTATTGCTGACAATTCTATGGAGTATCTCTTTTTGCTTCTTCTCTAGGGTAATCCAAGTCAACATTTATGAGAATGCCATAACTTACATGTAGCCTTAATGGAATCAAGTTTCTTTTCTTCAGTATTAGAGAACAGGATCCTGGAAGGCCTAAACATAAAGTCAATGGAAATTTACCCCATTCAAAAATACAGCATCCTATATATCATAATATAAAAATGCTCAAAGGGGCTATATCTAAGTTCTACTCATGTAACTTGAAAGTAATGATTGAAAAATGTTTTGTAAAAACTCACAAAAAAACGTTCTAAGCAGTTTTGGAATGCATAATTGATGTTTGTGGTACCCAGGGACAAATTAGTCAGTCAGAATTTCAGAACGGAAGAAAAGTCCCATGGGTGTTTCTCCAAATATTATTTTACTCCTTTCTTTCCCATTGTCCCTGTTTATTATAATGACCTGTCGGAATTTTTTGGATAGCACCAGCCTTTCGTCACATAGCTAAGACCACTTGAGAAACACCCGAATGTTCTGGCGTTCCCTTGGTATCTACATCCAACCCTGAGCCTGGTCAGCAATGATACAAACAGTTGTAAATCAGAGAAGTTAACTCAGTTCTGCTGTAATCTAGGGCTTCTCTCTTTTTGTATCCAGCAATAATACACTAGACACATGCCTGTAAGTCTTAGTCTGACTTTACAAGCTTAGTCACTGCTGTAGTGGCTTCTAGGGAAGTCATATGTCTTCCCTTGCTTGCCCCTTTCCCGAAACAAAAACCAACCAGGGTTCTACCTTTTGAATTTGAGTCTTGTAACCTAAGGACTTAAACTCCTGCCTATCCCAAACATTGATGAGCCCCAGAGAAATTGTGGTTCTAAACTCCATTTTTATAACTTTTTTCATTTTACTTCTTGGCAGAATATCCTGATGCTTACTATTGCTTCAACCACTACTTGCTTCCTATTGTCATTTATTTTTTAAAAACCCATAACCTTGCTGTATTGGAGTTCTTCTGATCCATAACTTGGTAGATGCCACCCTCCCCAACCATCCTGTCATGTACCCTACTCTATGGTAGGGCAGCTATTTATTTTTTCCATGGTCTTCATGTTCCTTGACAGTAACATTAGAGTTACCAAATCTATTTTAAGTCAAACTAGACTTTAAATTCCAAAAGGACAGGGAGGATTTCTTTCTTTCTTTCTTTCCTTTTTTATTTTTGTCTTATCATTTGTTAAATTCTTGTTGTACAGCACACTGGTAAATTACCTGGCATGTAGTGGACTCTCAAAAATATCTGTTGAATACTGAAAGGAAGGAAATGAAGAGGGAAGAAAGAAAGGATAGCTGTGAAGCTTTAAAAACTAGAACTCATTCAAGAACTAGTAATGAAAGATAAAGTCCTATTACAATTCCTGGTTTCTGAATTAAAAAAAATATATTACATTTTGGCAGGCAACTTAATCTGTTAGTGATGACATTCAGGTCAATGGTCATTGACAATGTAATAATAATTAAGATTTAAATATTTTGGTGCTATTAATTTTATTTAGAAACTAATAGTAACACTTAGATCTCTGATACTAAGAATAATAAATGCTGCATGGTGAGCAGGAAGAACATGAAGTCATACATTTTTCTGTTCCAACTCAGCTTAAGCTCTTGCTAGTTGTGTGAACATGGATAAGTAAATTAAGCTCTGGAAAATTTACTTTCCTCATTATAAAAGGGGACTAGTACTTCTTATGTAGGTTTGAATATATTACCAATATTTGCCTCTAGGGGCAAGGTAGAACATTTTATTAAAGTGTTAGAGGGAAAAAAAGGAATAATGTTATTAAGAAAGTTTAGTCACTTGAAAAGATGTAAAAGTTTGTATAACATCATTTTTGTATGTTAATTTATAAATAAAAATAATAAAAGTATATTTTTCTACAAAAGCTGCCATGAATTATTTCTGTGTTGTGGGTTTACCACATTTTCTTTGTTAAACACTTGTATTTATCAATATGTATTATACTCACAAATTGAAAACACATAGATATAAGGAAAAAGGGAATTTAATATGTGTTGGATCAATGTTTTTAGCACATTTGTTTTCCTGAATAGGAATAACTGATAGATAAAAATTTGCCCAAATTAGTATATTTGTTTTAATGTTATTTTAAAATCAATTAGTAGTATTTTAAATGAAGTGTGACAGAAGATAGTTTTCACTATCTGTATTTTCTAATTCTGAATTTTAAACTAATCAATAATATTGATAATGAAGCACATACTTTTTTTTTTTTTTTTTTTTTAGACAGAGTCTTGCTCTGTCGCCCAGGTTGGAGTGCAGTGGCATGATCTCGGCTCACTGCAAGCTCTGTCTCCCGAGTTCATGCCTTTCTCCTGCCTCGGCCTCCCGAGTAGCTGGGATTACAGGCGCCCGCCATCACGCCTGGCTAATTTTTTTTTTCTTTTTTTTTTTTTTTTTGTATTTTCAGTAGAGACGGGGTTTCACCGTGTTAGCCAGGATGGTGTCGATCTCCTGACCTCGTGATCCGCCTGCCTCGGCCTCCCAAAGTGCTGGGATTACAGGCGTGAGCCACTAAATTTTTCTTTTGGTAAGAGAACATATACTACTTTACTAAGTATAGAAGATACAACAAACTTTGAGGGTAGTTTTGGTTGCTTTGAAGAGCTATTTGCTGATTACAATAGTGGTTCATAAAAAGAAACATGGATGCAATGTAGCTTATATTTTCAAGATTCAAGATCTCCCTAAAATATTGTATAGTTTGGCCTGCTGGTTGCACTGGTCTATTTCACTTATCCTCATGGCAAGCAAGGTAATGAAATGGGATATTACTTAAGCCAAGTAATTTTATTGGAAATACTACAGTTCAATTGTTGTTGTTGAATCTTTCCAGGACAAGTCTAAATACACCTTAACTTACAAATATCCAAAGTTCTGACCTTTTGATTTTTCATAAATTTTTCTTTACTGACATGAGTTATTCTTCCCACCCTTTTCCAGTTAGTAATTTGGATTCTTTCCTGAAGAAGATTTTTCCATGCACACCACATAAAGCTATCCATCAACTTCTTCCCATGCTTAAGTTTTTATTCATCTTAACCAACACCAATTTTTGTTGGCAACAAATCAGAAAGTTAGGGAAACTACAAATGGAAAAGATACAACATGTCAACCGGTATAACATCGTACAAACAAGATTCCTTCTTAAAATTTACTTATACTTTATTTTATTATACCTGACATCACCACAATAGCATCATTATTCTTTAATCACAGAGTAAGAATATTTGCCTTGCTTAATGTTTAATATAATATTCAGTTTTATGTTTTCTTCCTTCCCAGAGTTGAAGGAAAAAATGAAGAGAAATATTTTGGCTGCATAATTCTCCTCCCATCCCTGCCTATGCCAAGTCTTTTCTTTTTAGTTCTGAACTATTAACTCTTAGTGCAGAGAGCATTACTAAGCTAAAAGGGATTTTCCTCAACAAAGAAGAAAAAGGAACAAAATATTTTGTCATTTACTGGAAAGGGGATAAAGGAAAGCTACCCAAACTGTGTTCTTCTCTTCTTAAAGATGGCCAGCACCATGATCCTCCTTATTATCCTTTACCTCCCTACAAACTTTCTTGTCAATGACTGTCACTTCTCAATGATTTAGCAAATACACAAGCATTTCATAGTATATGAACAAGCAGTATACTATATGAACAAGCAGTTCATAGTATATAGTCTATTGTTCTAAGAGCAGAATTTACAAAATTAAAATTCTGTAATCTCAATCCTCCAGTTGATGTGGACACAAATGAGAAACAGGTACTATGTAAAAAGCATTTTAAAGAACAACGCACATGGTGCAATGGACATATGAAAAGGCTGGGTGTGGTGGCTGTAATCCCAGCACATTGGGAGGCCAAGGCGGGTGGATCACCTGAGGTCAGGAGTTTGAGACCAGCCTGGCCAACATGGTAAAACCCCATCTCTACTAAAAATACAAAATTTGCTGGACATGGTGGTGTGTGCCTGTAATCCCAGCTACTCCAAAGGCTGAGGGAGGAGAATCGCTTAGAACCTGGGTGGCAGAGGTTGCAGTGAGCCGATATTGCACCACTGCACTACAGCCTAGGAGACAGAGCAAGACTCTGTCTCCAAAAAAAAACAAGAAGAAGAAGAAAAAACATTAATTCTCTGAGGGTATAAAAAGGATGCAGTAAAAGAGGACTTGAGGTTTGGCATGAGTTATGACTTGAAAAAAATGACTAGAAGGAACTCATCAGTGGAGCTGCCAAACCAATGAACGCAGTATGCAAAAACTAGATGGTGTGAGTGAGTGTGGCATGTTTAGCAAGCAGTGCTAAGCCATAAAATGAATATCATAAGATCTTTGAGTCATATTCAGAAAAAATTAATCTGGAACTATGGAGAGCTAAAATAATAAATGCAACCTCAATAAAGTTTACATTTCTAAAAGTTTATTCATCATATTATTTCAGATCTTCAGCAAAGATAGAATCTAAAATATTTAATTAACTCTAGATGATTGGTGACCATATCTAATATGAAAAAGAAAGGCAAGAGAAGCACTTCTGAAATGGTGAGGAGAGTACCTCTAAAAATTCTTTATTTCATAAAAAGAATTACAACAAAGACAATCAAAATAAACATTTACAGAATTCTGGAAATTAACCAAAGGCTTACAACAATACCACTAGGGGAACTTATTTAAGGAAAATGGCTGAATCTCATTAAGAACAAAGAACTCTGACATTTTAGCCTATTCTCATCCCTCTTTCTCCAACTCTGTGGTAGCCTTAAAAACCAATACCCTTGTAACCATGGTACCTGTGCAAACCAGCAGTCTACCAGCCAATGTAGATAACAGAAATGGTTGGAAGCACCCCAAATAACCTGTACCACTAAAAATTGCCACTGTCTGACTAGTCTGGCAGCCTCCTAGAAAAGCTTTGATCTTAGGGCTTGTGTTTACTTGAGATGACTAAAAGATTGCTATGTGTGAACAGTTTTATTGCCAAGTTGTCTGTTGGAAACAATCAGTGACAAATGTTTAATGTTGTATTGGCCTGAGCTTGTCATACCAGTTGGGTTACCAAAGGCTGATGAAAATACTTAGAAGAAATTTGGAATGAAATGTCCATGGGGGCTTTGAAAGTTCCAACATATTCCTGGGAATCTAGAAGGCCATGTCCATGTGCAGGGCTACGTGCATGCCCAGAAAAGACCTTAGAGGCCTTATCCTCTCACTTCTTATTTTGAGGCTTTACAAATCAGGAAATAAAGACTTAGGCAGAGTTATAAAATGCCTGTCAAGACATTAAGAGCATATCCCAACACACACACACACACACACACAAACACACACACACACCCTTGGCAAAGGCTGAGAGATTCATTTGTTTCATGCATTTAATGAAATCCCTGTCCAACCATGAGCTGACTAGTGCACTAACTGAGCAGAGACTTCAGTGGCCACATATGACAAAGAATACAGGCTTTACAGAATTAGTTCAGGAAAGCCAATAAATAAATAGCAACAAAAACAAACCAGGGACAGGGGTAGGGGTTGGTTTTAAGAGATCTCACATTATATTATCTACAATATTCAATTAATAACATAAAAGAAAATGAGACATGCAACGAAGCAGGAAATTATTGTCTATACATAGGAAAAAAAAAAAGCAAAAAAAAAAGCAGCTTATAGAAAGTGTCCCTGAGGAAACCATAAACATGAGACTTACTAGGCAAGAACTTTAAAGAAGCTGTTATAAATATGTTTAAACAACTAAAAAATCTGTGTCTAAAGAACTAAAAGAAAATGTGAAAATGATAACTCGTCAAAAAGAGAATATCAACAAAGCGTTAGAATTTAGTTTTAAAAATTAAGAAAAATTATGCAATTGAAAAGTACAACAAATGCACTGGAAAATTCACTAGAGCCCAAAAGAAAATTTAAATTTGCAGAAGAAAGAATGAAAAAGCTTGAAGAATGTCAGCTGAGATTATCCAGTGTGAGGAATAGACAGAAAAAAAAAGGAGGAAAATGAACAGAGCCTCAGCATCCTGTGGGACACCATCAAGCAAAGGAATGTACTCATTGTATTCATTTTCTGCTTCTGCTATGATAAATTATGTCAAATTTAGTGACTTCAAACCACACAAATTTATTATTTTACAGTTGTAGGGGTCAGAAGTCTCACTGGGCTATAGCCAAGGTGTCTATTGGACGGTATTCCTCATGCAGACTTTAGGGTAGAATCTGTTTTTTGTCTTTTCCAGATTTTAGAGGCTGCCTGAAATCTCTGGCTAGTGCGTAAACATCAGCTTGACCTCTGCTTCTGTCATAACATCTCTGTCTCTGACCTTTCTGTTTCCCTTTTACACTTTCAAAGACTCTTGTGATTATATGATGCTCACATAAATAATTCAGAATAGCCACCACATTTTAAGACTCTTAACTTAATCTTATTTGTAAAGCACCTTTTGCCATGTTAATTAACATATACACACCCTCTGGGGATTAGAACATGAAAGTTTTTTGAGGAGTCATTATTCTGTCTACTTCATACATAATGTTCCTAAAAGAGTGCAGAAAGAGTAAAGGGCGGAAAGGGTATTTGAAAAAATTGTGGTTGTATGCGTCCCAAGTTCAAAGAAAAATGTTAATATGCAATTAAATAATCTTAATAAACTTGAAGTAATATGTATATGTAGACACTTGGTAGTCAAAAGAGAGACTTTCAAAAGCTGGAAAAGGAAAGTGACTCATGATGTACAAGAAAACCTCAGTAAGTTTAATGGCTGGCCTTTTATCAGAAACCATGAAAACTAAAAGGCAATGAAATGACTTCTTCAAGGTGCTGAAAGAAAAACACTGTTAAACAAGATTTATTTATATACCAAAAGCATCCTTCAAAAACAAAGAAAAAATTAACACATTCTCAAATACCAAAACGAAGAGACTTCATCATTAGTAAACTTTCTCTACAAGAAATACTAAAGAGAGTTTGTGAGGCTGAAATAAAAGGACGCTAGATAATAAAGTGCTTCAACATGAATAAATTAAAGCACTGGTAAAGGTGACTACATGGATTAAATAAAAGTGACAGTGTACGCTGTTTTTCTTTGTAAATCTTTTCTTCTATTGGATTTAAAAGATAAGGGCATAAATTAATAATTATAAAACTGTGTTGATAAGGTTATAATGTATAAAGATGTAATTTTTAAGACAATTGTAGCACAAAGGCAGGGGAAAACATAGAGCTATATGAGAGCAAAGCTTTTATATAATATTAAAATTAAATTAATACTAATCTGAATTATATAATTTAAGACGTTAATCTTTATCTTTGGGGCAGTCGCTCAGGGAATAAGTCCAAAAATAACAATAAAATAAGATTTTCAAAATTATACATGAGAAAATATCTCATTAACAAAAAAGAAAGCAGTTATAGAGAAACAGAGGAACAAAAACAAAAACACAAAAAACTACAGAAGACATATAGAAAACAAATAACAAAATGATAGATGTAAATTTAATTAATCATTAATTATATTAAATATAGACTAAGCTCTCCAACAGAAAAATATAAATTTATAGAATGGATTTTTTAAAAAATATTTTCTACAAAAGACACATCGTATATTCAATGATCAAAAATAGGTTGAAAGTAAAGTGATCAAAAATATATACCACATAAACAGTAAACACAAAAGAACTCAAAGAGTTATTTTAAAATCAGACAAAATATTATTTAAGAAAAAAATGTTACTAAAGACATAACAAAGTATTGTATACTGTTGAAAGAGTCAATTCATCAGGATAAAACAATTACAAACATATTTCCATTTAAGAAAAAGACCCCAAGTATATGAAACAAAAACTGACAAAATGAAAGTAAGAGATAAACAATTAAACAATAATAGATAGATACTGCAATACCACTTTTAAAAAGGGATAGAATTAGTAGGCAGAGCATCCAAAAATAAAAAAAAGACTTGAACAAGACTATAAGCCAACCAGACAAAACAGACATCTATTAAATATTCAGATCAGTAACATCAGAATACACATTTTCCCTAGTGCACATGCAGAATAGACAATATGTTAGGTCCTTAAAAAGTCTTCATAAACTTAATGATTGAAACTAGACAAATGAACAAAATTATGTATGAATAACTTAAAGAGTTTTTGAAAATGTATGAAGTTGGGAAAATTATACAACATACTCCTAAATAACCCATGAATCATAGAAGTCAGAAGCAAAAATAGAAAATACTTTGAGATTAATGAAAAGGAAAACACAATACACCAAAACTTATAAGATGTATGTAAAACAGTTTATAGAGGTAAATTTATACCAGCAAAAGTCTATACCAAAAAGAAAAAAATTCTAAAATCAAGAGCCTAACCTTCCAGCTAAAGAAAATAGAAGAAGGAAGGAATCAAACTAAATTTAATGCCCACAGAAAGAAGAAAATAATATAGATTAGAGCAGAAATAAATGATATTGGTAATAGAAAAAAGTAGAGAAAATCAACAAAGCCAAAAGTTGATTCTTTGAAAAAATAAAAAGTATTGACAAACTAGATGGATGAAGAAAAAAAAAAAGAAGAGTCAACTTGTTAAAATCAGGAATAAAAGTCCACATCACTAGTGACCTCACAAACCAAAAGAAGACTGAATAAGGAAGACAAAATGACAAGGCAAAGGTATAATAAGGAAAGAAAACTAGATACTACTATCTCTTATGAATAAAGATGTAAAAATCCTAAATACAAATCCATCAACAATAAAAATGAGTATACACCATGACCAAGTGTGATTTATCCCAAAATGGAAGGTTGACTTAACACATGAAAATAATTCAGTTTAATATATCATATTAAAAGGACAAAGAATAAAAACTACATGGTCATCTCAATAGACACAGAGCAGAAAAGGTATTTCACAAAATCTAAAACTCTTTCACGATGAAAAAAAATTACAAAACACAGGGAATAGAAGAGACCTACTACAATGTGGTAAAAAGTATCTATTAAAAATGCATTTATTCTTGCCACTTCTATTCAACATTTTACTGAAGGTTCTACACAGGGAAATTAGGCAGGAAAAAAAATAAAATTGGCTGGGCACAATGGCTCACACCCATAATCCAAGCACTTTGAGAGGCCGAGGCGGGCGAATCACTTGAGGTCAAGAGTTTGAGACCAGCCTGACCAACACAGTAAAAACCCGTCTCAACTAAAAATATCAGAATTAGCCGGGCTGGGCGTGGTGGTGGATGCCTGTAATCCCAGCTACGTGGGAGGCTGAGGCAGGAGAATTGCTTGAACCTGGGAGGCAGAGGTTGCAGTAAGCCGAGATCATGCCACTGCACTTTAGTCTGGGTGACAGAGTGAGACTCTGTCTCAAAAAAATACGTATACATACATACATACATAAAACAGAATAATAAAATAAAATTCATCTTGATTGGAAAGGAAGAAATAAACTACTTCTATTTGGAGATCTCATGATCTTGAATGTTAAAACTCATAAGAAATTTCCTGTCTCTCCCTAAAAAATCTTTTGGAACTAATGAACAAGTTCAACAAGATTGCAGGATATAAGAACAATATAGAAAGAATCAATTGTTTTCCTATATACTGCCAAAGGACACCCAAAAATGAAATTAAGAAAACAATTTTATTTACATTTAGTATCAAAATAATAATACTTGGCAATTGTCTGAATCAGTTTGGTGTTACTATAACAGAACAATGAGGCCACATACTTTATTAAAGAGTTTTGCCGGGTGCAGTGGTTCACGCCTGTAAACCCAGCACTTTGGAAGGCTGAGGTGAGTGGATCATGAGGTCAGGAGTTCAAGACCAGCCTGGCCAACATGGTGAAACCCCGACTCTACCAAAAATACAAAAATTAGCTGGGCATGGTGGTGCGTGCCTGTAATCCCAGCTACTCGGAAGGCTGAGGCAGGATAATTGCTTGAACCAGGACCCAGGAGGTGGAGTTAGCAGTGAGCAGAGATTGCGCCACTGCACTCCAGCCTGAGCTACAGAGCAAGACTCTGTCCCCCCTCGCAAAAAAAAAAAAAAAAAAAAAAAAAAAAAAGTTTTATTTGGCTCATGATCCCAGTGGTTGGAAGGTTCAAGATTGGGCTTCTATATCTGGTGAGTGACTCAGGCCGTTTCAACTCATACTGGAAAGTGGAAGGGGCATGTGTAAAGAGAATGCCTTGTGAGAGAGGAAGCAAAAGAAAGAAACTGAGGAAGCCAGATTGCTTTTGAAAATCTGCTCTCATACAAATTAACACATCCCTGAGAGTGAGAACACATTCTGTGGGAGGGCATTAATCTATTTATGAGCAATCTCCCCATGACCCAAACTCCTCCCACTAGACTTCACCTCTAAATCTGCCACATTCACATTTCAACATGAGTTTTGCTTGAGATAAACAATATCCAAATCATAGCAGTAATAAAATTTCACAAAAGAAGTTCAATTCTTGTACTCTGAATACTGCAAAGCATTGCTGAAAGAAACCAAAGGATTCCTAAGTAAATAGAAACAAAAGTTCATGGATTGGAAAAATTTAATATTGCCAAAATGACAGTGTTTCTCAAATTAATCTACAAATTCAACATAATCCCCATACAAATTCCAGTTGCTTTTTTTAAATAAATTGACAAACTGATCCCAAAATGTCTATGAAAAGGCATGGACCCAGTGAACTAAAACAATCTTGAAATTCAAAAACAAAGTTGCAGGACTCATACTTCCTGATTGCAAAACTTACATCTGCAACATTTAAGACTATGTGGTACTAACGTAAGTCTAGACATGTAGATAAATGGAATATAATTAAAAGTCCAGAAATAAGCCCTTACACTTATTGTCAGTTTATTTTAGACAAAGGTGCCAATATGGAGGGAAAATAGCCTTTTTAAGTTTTCCATCTTTTTTGCAAGTGCATAGATTTTTGCAAAAGAGTAAATTTAGACTCCTTCCTCACATCATATACAAAACTTAACTCGAAATGGACAATAGACCTAAATGTAAAGGCTGAAACAACAAAACATTTAGGAGATAACACAGGACTCAATTTTTATCACCTTGAATTAAACAATAGTTCCTTAAATATAACAATAGGCTGGGCGTGGTGGCTCATGCCCGTAACCCCAGCACTTCGGAAGGCCAAGATGGGCAGATTGTTTTGAGCTCAGGAGCTCGAGACCAGCCTGAGCAACATGGTGAAACCCTGTCTCCACAAAAAATACAAAAATCAGCTGGGCACGGTGGCTCACTCCTGTAATCCCAACACTGTGGGAGGCTGAGGCAGGCAGATCACCCGTCAGGAGCTCAAGACCAGCCTGGACAACATGGTGAAACCCCGTCTCGACTAAAAATGCAAAAAATTAGCTGGGCATGGTGGTGTGTGCCTGTAGTCCCAGCTACTCAGGAGACTGAGGCAGAAGAAGTGCTTGAACCAGGGGGCAAGAGGTTGCAGTCAACCAAGATCACACCACTCACTCCAGCCTGAGCAACAGAGGAAGACCCGATCTCAAACAAACAAACAAACAAACAAAAACTATGATGAAGGTAAGTGTGCTCTGGAGTTACTTTAAGATGTCAAGCCTCAGAAATACCAAGCACAGCATTGCTGAACATGTGGAGAAATTGGAACCCTCATTTATTGTTGGGAATGTAAAATAGCTCAGATATTTTGGAAAAACAATGGCAGTTCCTAAAAAGGTTAAGCAAAGTTACCATATGACCCAGCAATTCCAGTCCTAGATATGTGCCTGTTATGGAGTGAGTTGTAAATAATTCACTGCCACCAGAAGCCCAGAGTGCACAAACCTGAGGAGCAAAGCAATCTCTTCCTTGGTTCCACAGGTTGCAACACCTCTTTGGTTTCTGCAGGCAAGGCTGCCTAGCCCAGGGCTTCGGGGGACAATCTGCAGGTTATGGAAGGTGAGATTACCACCTAGGGTTGACGGTGTGGGACTGTCACCCCTTTGGGCCCTGAAGGTGGGGTTGCCATTCCAGTGGGCCTGCAAATTTGGCCCAGATGGCACAGCATTTAGACAAAGAGAATTATTCTCCAGCCTTAAGATCTAATGGAATTTGTTTAGCTAAATTTTGGATTTGTTTGGGATTCACTACCTCTTTCATTTTTACAATGTCTTCCTTTTGGAATGCTTTTTCTATTCTTTTTCACCAAGCATTTTGGCCACACGTAACTTGTCTGGTTTTGCAGATTCAGAATTGGAGAAAAAATTCATCTCAGGAAGAATCTATCTTGAGTCTCATTCATACCTGATTTAGACAATGTTTAAATGAGACTTTGGACTTGGAGTCAATGCTGAAATGAGCTAGGACTTTGGGGGCTGTTGGGCTGGGATGAATATACTTTACATGTGAGAAGGAAATAAATTTTGGGGGCAAAGGGCAGAATGTCATGGACTGAATTGTATCTCCTTTCAAATCCTCTATGGATTTGCCTATTCTAGACATTTCATGTAAATGACATCATATAATACATGATGTTTTCTGATTGACATCATTTAGAAAAATGTGTTCAAGATTCATCCATATTGAAACATGTATCTGTACTTTATTCATTTTTGCTGAGATATTCCATTGAGTAAATATATCACTTTTGTCCATTCATCAGTTAATGAACAATTGGGTTGTTTCTACTTTTTTGGGTATTTTGAATAATGCTGTTATAAACATTAGTGTACAAGTTATTATCAGACATATATTTTTATTTTTAGGGGAAATATAATTAGGAGTGGAATTTTTGGTCATATAGTAACTCCAGATTTAGATTTTTGAGAAACCACAAAACTATTTTTTAAAGTGTATCTACAGCTTTTCATCATCCCATGAGAAATGTATGAGCTGCAATTTTTTATTGTCCATCCTCTTTATTTAGCCATCATAGTAGTATTAAGTGGTATCTCCTTATGCTTTTGATTTGCATTTTCCTAAAACTAATAATGTTGAGTGTCTTTTCATGTAGAGACAGGGTTTCACCATATTGGCCAGGCTGGTCTTGAACTCCTGACCTCATGATCTGCCCTCCTCGGCCTCCCAAGTGCTGGGATTACAGGCTTGAGCCACCACACCCAGCCCTCATCATAGTTTTAATCACAACTTCTTTCATTCTTTCTTCTGCCCCGTGATGATTCCTTTGCTTTTCTCTATCATTCCATCTTATCAAACTCCTGCCAGCACATTCCCAGAGGGCAACACACAAAAAGGAACTTGTGAGGCTTTTTAGGATTTTTTTTTTTAACTTTTGTTTTAGTACTATGACATTTGCCATCACTTAGTCAATTTGGTTTTGCAAGGCAAGCTCTCTGAAGCTGGTTAATTTTGCTTAGATACCCTTTCTACAGTTTTCTTCCAGACAGTTTCTGGGTGCCTGGAGTTCAGCTGGAGTGAGTCTCAGGCAAGGTCTGTCCAGTGGCAGAACATTTACACATAATGATAAAACTAAATTAAAAAAAATATATAACTAATTAATGTAATAGCATAAATTATATATGCTCTTGGTAATTAGTTATGTTTACATAGAAAATTAACTCATGACCTTAAAACAAATTTGTGCCCTTCCAATAACCTCTCCAATGTGGGAGAAGTCTAAATACTGATGGAAAAATTAATGAGGTAAAATAAATATTTTTTATTCAGTTAACTGTGAATTTTCTTAATAGCCCAAGTAAAACTAGTGCTTCTGGTTTCCAGCTGTCTAGTTCCTGTCTGTAATTTTTTTTTAAATGAACTTTTTCGTTCACGGTGGTCACATAAACCTGGGATATCCTCTTTAACTTTAAATTGCAGATTATCAGTATCAGGCTGGAATTAAGTCATAAAAGATTATTGACTGATTCATTAGGGCTGATGTTGTAATGCTTCTTCAGCTCATAAAATGCATTTACTATGAAGCCAGAGATTCAGAGATTTTTTTGATACACAGATTTTTCCATGGTAACAGAGATGATCTTGTCATTTTGTAATTTACTAGACTGAAGTAAGGACCAGGCCAAGCATGTGTTCAAAAAAATTGGCGGATGCTCACAGCATGCAGAACAAATTCCAGCCCAAAGTAAAGTCATTACAAATGCTTAAAATTACAATCTTTATCTCTAAGGCAGGTGTTTCAAAACTGGAGTCGTCCCAATTTTTTTTCCTTCTTGGTTATTGTTTTACTACAAGAATTTGAAAAGGATATTGAAGATAAAGCAGGTGTTAGATAAGATTCCTCACCAGGAATGACTCATCAAGAGCCAATCAGGGATTTTCTATCTGTGAACATGACCAGGGTGGTGGCTTGGCTATGGCTATGAAAAATCCCTTCACAAAAGAAACAAATGTTTTTAAACAAAAATTTGAAATAATCCCCACTTTAAGGAAAAAAGAATCTCCATAGTCACTTGCACTAATTAGATTCCAATGAATCTGTTACCGTGTGAACATAAAGTGAGAACTTCTAACTTTGTCTATTAAATTAAGGTGTATTAGATCCTTAAAATTTTAAATTTGATTAGCTGATACACTAAATATCTTAGTACGTTTAAATAAAACATAGCAAAATGAATTATTAAAACAAAATATATTAACCAAAAGAATGAATCAGTAGCAAAAGGGAACAAACATAGAATTTAAGATGTTCAACACTGGAGTCTTCCAGAACTATGCTAAGTTATTTTTCCTTGGAATAAAACTGATTAATAGATAATATCAAGACAGAGGTTCATTGGCCCCTTTGTCATTCACCTCCGCTGGGAATTATGGCAAGGAACAGTTGCCCTTGTTAACCTGTGAACATTTTTCACTCTCTTAGGTCATTGACTCTAGCTCAGGGGTCCAATTTTCCTTTCATTCATTAAGCACATTAGGAAGCAGAGTTCCTAACCCTTTCCAGTCTAAATGTGGAACAATCACATCCCCTCACAATCCACTGCCAGCGTGCTGGGACCTTTACGTTTCACTGTGCTCTCACAGTGACGCAAGTTTCTAACAATTGAAGGATATTAACTCAAAAACTTGTTTTCTAATTGGAGGAGCTCAAGGGATTTCAAATAAATGAACTTGTATAAACTGGAAGCTGATACATGTGCCTTTCCAATTATTTTTTTGTTCAAATTAGAGGAGAGGGCACTGCTAATCTCAGAAAGCAGATTTCAGAAATTATTTTAGCTATGAAGCCAACTCTGAATAACAAAACTGAGCAGTTATGAATTGTTTAGATAACTGAAAAGATATAATCATGTCTTTCATCTTAGTAAAGATACCATATATTCAGAACAATGTCATTTTATTACTTAAATATGTGCATGTTATTAATCCATTGGATTACTTTTATTTCACCAATAAGAAGCAAAGGAAATGTCCAATTGAATATTAGATGTTTGCTAGACCTTTCTACTTTCCTCTAATTTATATAAGCTAATTGTGAATTTTTGAAACACAGTTTATTTGTAATAATTATGATCAAAATATTATCTCTATTAGTAAACAATTTACTAATAAATCTATATTGTTAGCATCATCAGGGAACAACTTCCCACACTGTTTAAGTTAAGCACATCACCTTCAAGAGACTGAAATGAATGTGTCCAGCAGGCTTTCAAGGAACTTTCAAACTGTGCACTGCCATGTTGAGTTAAAAAAATATGATTTAGAAGAATGATAGGGAAATCCTCAGTGTTCTTTTTCATTTTCTATACCTCACAAGAGTGATAGAGAGAGAGAGAATATGTATTTGAGAAAAAGAGAGAGAGAGAATAAGTATTTGAGAGAGACAGAGAGAGAGACAAAGAGAGAGAGAATATGTATCTGAGAGAGAGAGAGACACACAGACAGAGACAAAGACAGAGAAGGTAGGGGCTCATATAATTAAATCTCTATTCCGATAATATTAGATACTTCCTATAAGGGATGAGATTTAGGCCTCTTCTTAAAATCTATAATTGATCTTCACAAGGGAAAATTTCCATTAAGAAAATACTTTATTTTATTTTTAATGTAAAATTATATGTTAATATATAAATCTGTCAGAAAATTTGTTATTAAAAAGCTGCCAGTTCTCACCAGCGCACACACACACACACACACACAAAATATCTCCAATGGCAAAATAATGTTTTATACTTAAAAATTTTTTTCACTCACCTCCTAAAATTAAGACACTTACTGGTCCAGTTGGTAAAGTGTGCATATTTGGGTATAAGATTGTAATCATTAGCTACTCATTTAAACATGTTGTTCAAGTTACAGAAGTGATTCATGAAGACACACGTGTTGTATAATATTTATACAATACATAACACAACCAGGCCACTAGTTCTGCAATATATATTACCAGTAGCAAAAATTTTTGAAAAAAGTGACTCTATATTTTTTATTCTCTTATGTGTTCTACAAATATTTATTTTGTAATGTATGACAAATGACCAATTTACAATTTCAACGAAACCATATGAGATCCCCATTTTCCAATAACTGTAACAAGATGCAATGTTATCCTTCAAATCAAATTTTTAAAATATTATGGATAAAACATAATACTTTCTTGCTTTTTTATTTGCCTTTCTGTTGACACTAATTTAAGCATATTTCAATACATTTTTAAACTACTTATGTTACTACTACTTACATTATTTTAAACTACTTTTAAATGCCTCTGTATGTTTTACTTGTATATTTTAGGTATATTTACTTTTAGGTATGTTTACTTGTATATATTACTTGTATATTTTTATTTTTATATATTGTTTTACCAGAACTTTTTATACAGTCTCTGCAGGGTAGTTACATTGAATGGTTTATTTGGTCAAGTTATATTTACTAAAGATGCTTCCTGTAACTAAAGCTAGTTATTATTTTTTGTCCTAGGAAAACAATAATAAGACATCCCATTAAAGGGCAACAGAATTAGAATAAGTAAATGAATTAATATAGAAGACAATTTCTGTAAAAAACAGAGATTATAAACAAATTATTATAGGAAGTCTTAGTCATTACTAAGGGTCATATGAAATGGTACAGCCACTTTGGGAGATGGTTTGGTAATTTCATACAAAACTAAACATACTCTTACCATACAATCAAGCAATCATCCTCCTTGGGATTTATCCCCAGGCTCTGAGCTCACCCCTATGGCCCCAGGCTCCAGGACTGCCCAGCACACCCAGGTTCCAGACACACTGCAGCACCAGACCAGTCCTCGTGGCTCCAGGCTCCAGGCCAAGCTCAGCACCAGGCTGATCACGGCCCTAGACTAGCAAACCCGTGATCCAGGCCTGTCTCAGTAAACTTTGGCACTTGCCAGCCACCATGGATCTAGGCTACACATCCCGCCCCTATGGTCTCAGATTCCAGGCCAGCCTTTATGGAAGCAAGACCCTGTAACCTTCCCCCATGGTCCAAGGCTATAAGCCCACCTAATAGGATCCCAGACTGGCCCCCATGGACTCAGGATCAGGCTTGTTTCCATGGATCTGGTGCTAGGCTCACTCTGATTCCAGGCTGGTGATTGCAGACTCAAGCTCAAAGCCTATTCCATTGCCAGGTCTCTTTTGATGGACCCAGGCTTCAGGCTAGCCATTCAGTAGTCAGACCCACTGTATTAGTCCATTTTCACACTGCTCTAAAGAACTGCCCAAAACTGGGTAATTTATAAAAGAAAGAGGTTTAATTGACTCACAATTCCGCATGGCTAGGGAGGCTTTGGGATACTTAAAATCATGGCAGAAGGGGAAGCAGGAATGTCTTATATGGTGGCATGTGAGAGAGCATGTGAAGGAGGAACTGTCAAATACTTATAAAACCTTCAGATTTCATGAGAACTCATTCACTATCATGAAAACAGCATGGGGGAAACTGCCCCCACGATCCAATTACTTTCCACTAGGTACCTCCCTTGACACATAGGGATTATGGGTATTACAGTTCAAGAAGAGATTTGGATGGAGACACAGAGCCAAACCATATCACCCACCATGTGAAACCTAGTGCAAGGCCATCCCCTGTAGACCCAGGATCTAGCCCAATACCCATAGATGTAGACACCAAGACCACCTACATTGACCCAAAATCCAGGCCCACGGAGTGGACCCAGGACCTGGCTCAACCCTGGAGACCCAAGCTCCAGAGAAACCTGCTCCCTGACCCAAGCACCAGGCCAGTCTACCTGAGGACTTCAGCAGCAGTCTCTGGACAGGCTGCCTGATAAGGGCTTTTCCTGCTAAATCCAGTCTGAAAAGACTGGAAAATGTGCTTACTTCAAATGCACAGAACCAATGCCAGAGCACAAGTATCACAAATAATCAGGAAAACATAATACCACCAAAGAAACAAAATAAAGCACCAATAACTGAACCTAAAAAATATCTGACAAAGAATTCAAAATAATCATTTTAAAACAGCTCAGTGAGCTACAAGAGAATACATATAGCTATATAAACAAAAAAATTAGGAACACAAAACATGAACAAAATGAGAAGCTCAACAAAGAGAGAGAAACCATAAAAAAGAATGAAACAAATTCTGGAGCTGAAGCACACAATGATTGAAGTAAAAAATTCCATAGAGTTTCACTCATGTAGAAGAATCAGTGAGCTTGCAGACATGTTATTTGCAATTACCCACAGAGAGAAACAAAAAGAAAAAAGAGTGAAAAAGACTATAAACTTATGGGGTACCATCAAACAAATGAATATTCTCATTATGGGAGTTTTAAGAAGTAAGAAAGAAAGACAAAAGGGCAGAAGACTTAAATTTAAATAAATAATAATAGAAAATTTTCCAAATCTGGAAAGGGAAATTAGTATTTAGATTAAATGTAAAGAAATTTTCAGTTAGATACATTATAATGAAATTTTCAAAAGTCAGAGGAAGAGAGAATTTTGAAAGCAGAAAAAAAAAAGTGAAGAGAACCTTGCTGACTGCAAGAAAATCTTACAATGGCCATCAGAGGACTTTTCAGTAGAAACTGAAGAGTAGGAGAAAGTGAGATGGCTTATTCATAATGCTGAAAGGATAAAACTGCCAAACAAAAGTAGTTTATCTAGCCAAACTTTCCTTCGAAAATGAGGAAGAGATACAGACTTTTCCAGACAAGTAAAAGTGGAGGAGTTCATGACCACTAGACCTGCCTTAAAAGATGAGCTGAAGGAAATTATCCAAGTTGAAAAAGGACACTAATTAACTACATGAAAGTATAAAACTCACTGTAAAGGTTGGAATACAGTCAAATTTACGATATCTGATACTGTGTAATGGTGGTGTGTAAATCAATTTTAACTGTATTTTAAACTTAAAAGACAAAAGTAATAAAACAAACTACAGATACAATAATTTGTTAGTTGACACAAAATATAAAAAGATGTAAATTGACCCAAATAACATAAAATCTTGGGGGAAGAGATGATAAATTGCAGAATTTTTGTGTCAAGTTAAGTTGTTATTAAAATAGACTGTTATAAGATGCTTCATGAACACCTTATGGTAAACACAAAGAAAAGAATATGTATCAGCTACACAAAAGATAAAGAGAAAAAATCACAACATACAACTACAAAAGTCATGAAATCGCAAAGGAAGACAAAAAGAGAGAAAGAAGAAAGAAAATAAAGACAGAAAGAAGAAAGAAAGAAAGGGGGAAGGAAGGAAGGAAGGAAGGGAAACTTCAAAACATTCAGAAAAAACAAAATGGCAATTGAAGGTACTCATCTGTCAAGAATTATTTTAAATGTAATGTTATTCTTCCTTTTTAATTAATTAATTAATTTATTTTTTTGAGATTGAGTCTTGCTCTTGTCACCCAGGCTGGAGTACAGTGGCGTGATCTGGGCTCACTGCAACCTCCACCTCCCGGGTTCAAGCAATTCTCCTGCCTCAGCCTCCCAAGTAGCTGGGATTACATGTGCTGCCACCATGACCAGCTAATTTTTGTAGTTTTAGTAGAGAAGGGCTTTCACCATGTTGGCCAGGCTGGTCTTGAACTCCTGATGTCAAGTGATCTGCTTGTCTCAGCCTCCCAAAGTGCCGGGATTACAGGTGTGAGCCACCATGCCTGGCCTAAATTCTTCAATCAAAAGGCATAAAGTGGTTAAATCAATTATAAAGAAATTTTAAAAGACACAAATAAATGAAGGGATATCTCATATTTCTGGATTGGAAAAATTCTTATTGTTAAAATGTTCATACTACTCAAAGTGATCTAGACTTAATACAGTTGCCATCAAAATCCCAATGAAATTATTTTGCAGATATAGGAAAAACAATCCTACAATTCATGTGGAATAATAAAGCATCCATAATACCTAAAGAAACCTTGAGAAGAAGAAATCTGGAGGAATCTGAATTCAAAATAAAGCTACAGAAATAAAAATAGTATAATATCCGCATTAAAGCTAGTATATAGACCAATGGAAAAGAATAGAGAGCCCAGAAATAAACCGAAACTTAAAAAGTCAACTAATTTTTGTCAAGGGTATCAATAACACAATGGGGAAAAAAGTCTCTTCCATAAATAGTGTTAGAAAATCTGGATATCCATATGCAGAAGAATGAAATAAGACCTTTATCTCACACAATATTAAAAAAAATCAACTCAAAATGGTTTGAAGACTTAAAAGTAATGGCTGAAACTGTTCAAATTACTGAAATAAAATGTAGGGAGAAAGTCTCATGACATTGGTCTGGGTAATTATTTTTTTGGATAAGACTCCAAAACCACAAGCAACAAAAGCAAAAAACAGACAAATGGGATTGCATCAACCAAAAAGCTCTGCACTACAAAGGATATAATCAACAGAGTAAACAGACAACCTAAAAGATGAGAGAAAAAATACTTGTAAACTGCAGGTCTGATAAGGAGTGAATATCCAAAATATATAGTGAACTCAAACAACTCAATAGCAAAAAACCCTCCCCAATAACTCATTAAAAAATGAGTGAAGAACCTCAGTAGACATTTCTCAAGAGAAGATATCCAAATGGCCAACAGGTATATGAAGAAATGTTCAGCATCACTAAGCATCAGAGAAATGCAAATCAAAAACCACAATGAGTTATCACCTTACACCTGGTAAAATGGCTACTACTATTTTTAAAAAATAGCATATGTTGGGGAGGATATGAAGACTAGGGAACCCTTGTACACTGCTGGTGGGAATGCGAATTGGCACAGTCACTATGGAAAGTATAGAAGTTCCTAAAAAAATTAAAAATAAAAGTACCATATAAGCTAGTCATCCCTCTTCTGGGTAAATATCCAAAGGAAATTCAATCAGTATCTCAAAAAGATGTTTGCACTCCATATTCATGATAGCATTATTCACAATAGCCAAAATATGGAATCAGCTGGAGCTGATTAAGTCTATTTGGAATTAATTTAAGACTGATGAAGATTTTAATATTTTATATATACATGTATATATATATACACATATAATATTAAAATCACACATATATGTGTGTGTGTATATACACACACACACACACAAAATCTGATATTACTGAGCCTTAAAAAAAGAAGGAAATCTTGCCATATGTGACAATATGGATGAACCTATAGAACATTATGCTATGTGAAATAAGCCAGTCACAAAAAAGAAAATACTTCATGATCTTACTTATAAGTTTAATCTAAAAAAGTTGAACTCATAGAAGCATAGGTTAGAATGCTGATTGTCAGGAGGAGGTGGGGAGAAAGGGCAATTGGGAGATGTTGGGCAAACAGTACAGAATTTCAGTTATGTGTCATGAATAAATTTTGGAAATCTAATGTACAGTATGTTGACTATAGTTAATAATACTGTACTGTGTACTTGAAATTTGCTAAGGGAGTAGATCTTAAATGTTCTCACCACAAAAAACTATGGCAACTAGTGAAATGATGGATATGTTATTTTGCTCGATAGTAGAAATCATTTCACAATGTATACACATATAAAAACATCACATTGTATACCTTAAATGTATACCATTTTTATTTGTCAATTGTATCTCCATAAAGCTGACAAACAAAGTCATTGAATGTGCAACACCAAGAATGAACCCTAATGTAAACTGAACTTTGGGTGTAATGATGAATCACAGTAAGCTCATCCTCTGTAACATATGTATCACTATGGCTGGGAATATTGATAATGAAGGAGGCTATGCATAAGGAGGGGCAGGAGGTATATGGGAAATCTCTGTATCTTTTGTTGTGAACCAAGAAGATTTTTTTGGTTTGTTTCAAGATTATGTTAGTATTGTAAAATGAACAGGAAAACTTTACATCTATTTACATCTATTTGTACTCTTTAAAACAGTGTATAAAAGATTAGAATAATCTATTCGAATAGAACTCATTCATAAAATTATCTTATCATAGAACTCATAAAATTATCTGATCTGGGTGTCTTTAATATATTGACTTTCAGCAGTCTTGTATTTCTTCAATGGCTATTGGTATGTTGAAATATTCTACCCTATTTCTTCTCTAATTATTGAGCCAATTACAAGGATGATTTAGACGACACTTAAGTATTCACAGATATCTATTTTGCATACATTTTCAAATATATTGGCATACAAACAGGGTATATTCATTTGCTAGGGTTGTCATAACAAAGTATCATAAATGAAGTGGCTTAAATAACAGAAATTTATAAACTCCTATTTCTGGAGTGTAGAAGTCTAAAATCAAGATGGTGGCAGGACTGATTTCTTCGGAAGGCTCTAAGGAAAGAGTCTATTGTAGGCCTCTTTCCTTGTATGTAGATTGCAATCTTCTCCATGTGTCTCTTCATATCATTTTCCTTTTACATGTGTCCGTCTCTGTCCTAGTTTCCTCTTTTTGTATGGATACCAGCCATATTAGATTTAAGTCTAATCACCCCATTTTTACCTTGATTACCTGTGTAAAGACCGTATATCTCCAAATAAGGTCACATTAGATTAGGTACTGAGGTTTGGACATTAACGTATTAATTTTGGGGGTACACAATTAAATCCATACCACATTTCATCATTTTTTAAAAATTTAATATCACTTAATATCTATAATTATGCTTAACTTCTCATTTCTAATATTACTTAGTGCTGCTTTTCTTCTATTTTATTTTGTTATTTGTCTTGACACAGTGTGTCTATTTAGTATTCTAGAAAATTGTGTTCTTATTTATTCCTTTCTTCTGCTTTATATTTTTTTATTCTACTTTCTCGATATTGATAGAGTCAGGAGGCAAAGAAATTCTGGGCAGACAGGGGCAAGTCCCTGGCATAACCCTACCTTTGAGCTGAAAAGCCGGAAACTCACGGCTCAAAGTGAGAACTTCTATCTCTGTTTGCCCACTCTCTCCCAATTGGTTCTTTCTGAATAATGTCTTTTTAGCAATCAAATGTTGCATTTTCCAAAACTATCTACACCCACCCCAGCCCCCACCCTGTTCCTATAAAGACCCCAGACTCAGCCAGTAGGGAGAGAGACCTGGCTTGACTGGAGAGACGTGACTTGACTTCAGAGGGCTGGCTGGACTTCGGAGGAGAGACAGCTTAACTTTTTTTTTTGTTGTTGTTCCACAAATATTAGTTTCTTTTTTCTTTTTTTTTTTTTTTTTTGTTTTTTTTGGTGTTTTTTGTTTATTTATTTATTTATTTTTATTATTATTATACTTTAGGTTTTATGGTACATGTGCGCAATGTGCAGGTTAGTTACATATGTATACATGTGCCGTGCTGGTGCGCTGCACCCAATAACTCGTCATCTAGCATTAGGTATATCTCCCAATGCTATCCCTCCCCCCTCCCCCCACCCCACAACAGTCCCCAGTGTGATGTTCCCCTTCCTGTGTCCATGTGTTCTCATTGTTCAATTCCCACCTACGAGTGAGAACATGTGGTGTTTGGTTTTTTGTTCTTGCGATAGTTTACTGAGAATGATGACTTCCAGTTTCATCCATGTCCCTACAAAGGACATGAACTCATCATTTTTTATGGCTGCATAGTATTCCATGGTGTATATGTGCCACATTTTCTTAATCCAGTCTATCATTGTTGGACATTTGGGTTGGTTCCAAGTCTTTGCTATTGTGAATAATGCCGCAATAAACATACGTGTGCATGTGTCTTTATAGCAGCATGATTTATAGTCCTTTGGGTATATACCCAGTAATGGGATGGCTGGGTCAAATGGAATTTCTAGTTCTAGATCCCTGAGAAATCGCCACACTGACTTCCACAAGGGTTGAACTAGTTTACAGTCCCACCAACAGTTTAAAAGTGTTCCTATTTCTCCACATCCTCTCCAGCACCTGTTGTTTCCGGACTTTTTAATGATTGCCATTCTAACTGGTGTGAGATGGTATCTCATTGTGGTTTTGATTTGCATTTCTCTGATGGCCAGTGATGGTGAGCATTTTTTCATGTGTTTTTTGGCTGCATAAATGTCTTCTTTTGAGAAGTGTCTGTTCATGTCCTTCGCCCACTTTTTGATGGGGTTGTTTGTTTTTTTCTTGTAAATTTGTTGGAGTTCATTGTAGATTCTGGATATTAGCCCTTTGTCAGATGAGTAGGTTGCGAAAATTTTCTCCCATTTTGTAGGTTGCCTGTTCACTCTGATGGTAGTTTCCTTTGCTGTGCAGAAGCTCTTTAGTTTAATTAGATCCCATTTGTCTATTTTGGCTTTTGTTGCCATTGCTTTTGGTGTTTTAGACATGAAGTCCTTGCCCATGCCTATGTCCTGAATGGTAATGCCTAGGTTTTCTTCTAGGGTTTTTATGGTTTTAGGTCTAACGTTTAAGTCTTTAATCCATCTTGAATTGATTTTTGTATAAGGTGTAAGGAAAGGATCCAGTTTCAGCTTTCTACATATGGCTAGCCAGTTTTCCCAGCACCATTTATTAAATAGGGAATCCTTTCCCCATTTCTTGTTTTTCTCAGGTTTGTCAAAGATCAGATAGTTGTAGATATGTGGCATTATTTCTGACGGCTCTGTTCTGTTCCATTGATCTATATCTCTGTTTTGGTACCAGTACCGTGCTGTTTTGGTTACTGTAGCCTTGTAGTATAGTTTGAAGTCAGGTAGTGTGATGCCTCCAGCTTTGTTCTTTTGGCTTAGGATTGACTTGGCGATGTGGGCTCTTTTTTGGTTCCACATGAACTTTAAAGTAGTTTTTTCCAATTCTGTGAAGAAAGTCATTGGTAGCTTGATGGGGATGGCATTGAATCTGTAAATTACCTTCGGCAGTATGGCCATTTTCACGATATTGATTCTTCCTACCCATGAGCATGGAATGTTCTTCCATTTGTTTGTATCCTCTTTTATTTCCTTGAGCAGTGGTTTGTAGTTCTCCTTGAAGAAGTCCTTCGCATCCCTTGTAAGTTGGATTCCTAGGTATTTTATTCTCTTTGAAGCAATTGTGAATGGGAGTTCACTCATGATTTGGCTCTCTGTTTGTCTGTTATTGGTGTATAAGAATGCTTGTGATTTTTGTACATTGATTTTGTATCCTGAGACTTTGCTGAAGTTGCTTATCAGCTTAAGGAGACTTTGGGCTGAGACAATGGGGTTTTCTAGATATACAATCATGTCGTCTGCAAACAGAGACAATTTGACTTCCTCTTTTCCTAATTGAATACCCTTTATTTCCTTCTCTTGCCTAATTGCCCTGGCCAGAACTTCCAACACTATGTTGAATAGAAGTGGTGAGAGAGGGCATCCCTGTCTTGTGCCAGTTTTCAAAGGGAATGCTTCCAGTTTTTGCCCATTCAGTATGATATTGGCTGTGGGTTTGTCATAGATAGCTCTTATTATTTTGAGATACGTCCCATCAATACCTAATTTATTGAGAGTTTTTAGCATGAAGCGTTGTTGAATTTTGTCAAAGGCCTTTTCTGCATCTATTGAGATAATCATGTGGTTTTTGACTTTGGTTCTGTTTATATGCTGGATTACATTTATTGATTTGCATATATTGAACCAGTCTTGCATTCCATGGATGAAGCCCACTTGATCATGGTGGATAAGCTTTTTGATGTGCTGCTGGATTCGGTTTGCCAGTATTTTATTGAGGATTTTTGCATCAATGTTCATCAAGGATATTGGTCTAAAATTCTCTTTTTTGGTTGTGTCTCTGCCTGGCTTTGGTATCAGGATGATGCTGGCCTCATAAAATGAGTTAGGGAGGATTCCCTCTTTTTCTATTGATTGGAATAGTTTCAGAAGGAATGGTACCAGTTCCTCCTTGTACCTCTGGTAGAATTCAGCTGTGAACCCATCTGGTCCTGGACTTTTTTTGGTTGGTAAGCTATTGATTATTGCCACAATTTCAGCTCCTGTTATTGGTCTATTCAGAGATTCAACTTCTTCCTGGTTTAGTCTTGGGAGGGTGTATGTGTTGAGGAATTTATCCATTTCTTCTAGATTTTCTAGTTTATTTGCGTAGAGGTGTTTGTAGTATTCTCTGATGGTAGTTTGTATTTCTGTGGGATCGGTGGTGATATCCCCTTTATCATTTTTTATTGCATCTATTTGATTCTTCTCTCTTTTTTTCTTTATTAATCTTGCTAGCAGTCTATCAATTTTGATGATCCTTTCACAAAACCAGCTCCTGGATTCATTAATTTTTTGAAGGGTTTTTTGTGTCTCTATTTCCTTCAGTTCTGCTCTGATTTTAGTTATTTCTTGCCTTCTGCTAGCTTTTGAATGTGTTTGCTCTTGCTTTTCTAGGTCTTTTAATTGTGATGTTAGGGTGTCAATTTTGGATCTTTCCTGCTTTCTCTTGTGGGAATTTAGTGCTATAAATTTCCCTCTACACACTGCTTTGAATGCATCCCAGAGATTCTGGTATTTTGTGTCTTGGTTTTCGTTGGTTTCAAAAAACATCTTTATTTCTGCCTTCATTTCATTATGTACCCAGTAGTCATTCAGGAGCAGGTTGTTCAGTTTCCATGTAGTTGAGCGGTTTTGAGTGAGATTCTTAATCCTGAGTTCTAGCTTGATTGCATTGTGATCTGAGAGATAGTTTGTTATAATTTCTGTTCTTTTACATTTACTGAGGAGAGCTTTACTTCCAAGTATGTGGTCAATTTTGGACTAGGTGTGGTGTGGTGCTGAAAAAAATGTATATTCTGTTGATTTGGGGTGGAGAGTTCTGTAGATGTCTATTAGGTCCGCTTGGTGCAGAGCTGAGTTCAATTTCTGGGTATCCTTGTTGACTTTCTGTCTCGTTGATCTGTCTAATGTTGACAGTGGGGTGTTAAAGTCTCCCATTATTAATGTGTGGGAGTGTAAGTCTCTTTGTAGGTCACTCAGGACTTGCTTTATGAATCTGGGTGCTCCTGTATTGGGTGCATATATATTTAGGACAGTTAGCTCTTCTTGTTGAATTGATCCCTTTACCATTATGTAATGGCCTTCTTTGTCTCTTTTGATCTTTGTTGGTTTAAAGTCTGTTTTATCAGAGACTAGGATTGCAACCCCTGCCTTTTTTTGTTTTCCATTTGCTTGGTAGATCTTCCTCCATCCTTTTATTTTGAGCCCATGTGTGTCTCTGCACGTGAGATGGGTTTCCTGAATACAGCACACTGATGGGTCTTGAGTCTTTATCCAATTTGCCAGTCTGTGTCTTTTAATTGGAGCATTTAGTCCATTTACATTTAAAGTTAATATTGTTATGTGTGAATCTGATCCTGTCATTATGATGTTAGCTGGTTATTTTGCTCGTTAGTTGATGCAGTCTCTTCCTAGTCTCGATGGTCTTTACATTTTGGCATGATTTTGCAGTGGCTGGTACTGGTTGTGCCTTTCCATGTTTAGCGCTTCCTTCAGGAGCTCTTTTAGGGCAGGCCTGGTGGTGACAAAATCTCTCAGCATTTGCTTGTCTGTAAAGTATTTTATTTCTCCTTCACTTATGAAGCTTAGTTTGGCAGGATATGAAATTCTGGGTTGAAAATTCTTTTCTTTAAGAATGTTGAATATTGGCCCCCACTCTCTTCTGGCTTGTAGGGTTTCTGCCGAGAGATCCGCTGTTAGTCTGATGGGCTTCCCTTTGAGGGTAACCCGACCTTTCTCTCTGGCTGCCCTTAACGTTTTTTCCTTCATTTCAACTTTGGTGAATCTGACAATTATGTGTCTTGGAGTTGCTCTTCTCGAGGAGTATCTTTGTGGCGTTCTCTGTATTTCCTGAATCTGAATGTTGGCCTGCCTTGCTAGATTGGGGAAGTTCTCCTGGATAATATCCTGCAGAGTGTTTTCCAATTTGGTTCCATTCTCCCCGTCACTTTCAGGTACACCAATCAGACGTAGATTTGGTCTTTTCACATAGTCCCACATTTCTTGGAGGCTTTGCTCGTTTCTTTTTATTCTTTTTTCTCTAAACTTCCCTTCTCGCTTCATTTCATTCATTTCATCTTCCATGACTGATACCCTTTCTTCCATTTGATCGCATCGGCTCCTGAGGCTTCTGCATTCTTCACGTAGTTCTCGAGCCTTGGTTTTCAGCTCCATCAGCTCCTTTAAGCACTTCTCGGTATTGGTTATTCTAGTTATACATTCTTCTAAATTTTTTTCAAAGTTTTCAACTTCTTTGCCTTTGGTTTGAATATCCTCCCGTAGCTCAGAGTAATTTGATCGTCTGAAGCCTTCTTCTCTCAGCTCGTCAAAGTCATTCTCCGTCCAGCTTTGTTCCGTTGCTGGTGAGGAGCTGCGTTGCTTTGGAGGAGGAGAGGCACTCTGCTTTTTAGAGTTTCCAGTTTTTCTGCTCTGTTTTTTCCCCATCTTTGTGGTTTTATCTACTTTTGGTCTTTGATGATGGTGATGTACAGATGGGTTTTTGGTGTGGATGTCCTTTCTGTTAGTTTTCCTTCTAACAGACAGGACCCTCAGCTGCAGGTCTGTTGGAGTACCTGGCCGGCCGTGTGAGGTGTCAGTCTGCCCCTGCTGGGGGGTGCCTCCCGGTTAGGCTGCTCGGGCCTCAGGGGTCAGGGACCCACTTGAGGAGGCAGTCTGCCCGTTCTCAGATCTCCAGCTGCGTGCTGGGAGAAACACTGCTCTCCTCAAAGCTGTCAGACAGGGACATTTAAGTCTGCAGAGGTTACTGCTGTCTTTTTGTTTGTCTGTGCCCTGTCCCCAGAGGTGGAGCCTACAGAGGCAGGCAGGCCTCCTTGAGCTGTGGTGGGCTCCACCCAGTTGAAGCTTCCAGGCTGCTTTGTTTACCTAAGCGAGCCTGGGCAATGGCGTGCACCCCTCCCCCAGCCTCGCTGCCGCCTTGCTGTTTGATCTCAGACTGCTGTGCTAGCAATCAGCGAGACTCCGTGGACGTAGGGACCCTCTGAGCCAGGTGTGGGCTATAATCTCCTGGAGCACCGTTTCCTAAGCCCGTGGGAGAAGCACAGTATTCGGGTGAGAGTGGCCCGATTTTCCAGGTGCCGTCTGTCACCCCGGAAAGGGAACTCCCTGACCCCTTGCACTTCCCGAGTGAGGCAATGCCTCGCCCCTGCTTCGGCTGGCGCACGGTGCGCTCACCCACTGACCTGCGCCCACTGTCTGGCACTCCCTAGTGAGATGAACACAGTACCTCAGATGGAAATGCAGAAATCACCCGTCTTCTGCGTCGCTCACGCCGGGAGCTGTAGACCGGAGCTGTTCCTATTCGGCCATCTTGGCTCCTCCTCTCCACAGCTTAACTTTGAAGAGCCAGCTAGAGCCAGCCAGATTTCAGGAAAAATTATCTGCCCATTCCCGTCCCCTCTCCAGCTTTTCTCTCCACTGAGAGCCATTTTCATCACTAAGTAAAATTCTCCATCTCCACCATCCTTCAAGTGTCTGTGCAACCTCATTCTTCTTGGATGCTGGACAACTGCTCAGAACTCACTGCATGTGCCCAAAAAAGGCTGTCACACTGGCCCTTTGCCCTCACTGGTGGAGGGCAGCCGCCCCATGTGAGGAGGCAAGGGGCCCACTGAGCAGGTAACATAGCACTGTCCATGGATGGCAGAGCTAGAGAGCATTGTAACATGCCCTCTGGGACTTCGGGTGTTGCAGATCCCCCCACCTGGCCACCACAGTAGAGCCCATACAAAGCCTGCTCCTACAGGTGCCCAAAGAAGTCAGCTGCATCCTACACTCAATTGCTCATGTGCTGCCTCCTGCAAGAGGTTGAGCACAATGGACTGAGTAAATGGGGCACCCCTGTTGCACGTCCAGTGAAGGGGTCAAGAAAAACTCCCGCATCAATATGAAACTTGGATAACTCATTATTACATTTGCTTTTGTTGTTGTTGTTGTTGTTTTGAGAGTTTTTTATACTTTTTTTTTTGAGACAGTCTTGCTCGGTTACCCAATCAGGGATGCAGTGGCAAGATCATGGCTCACTGCAGCCTCAACCTCCTGGGCTCAATTTGTCCTTCCACCTCAGCCCTGTAGAGTAGCTAGAACTACAGGCATGCACCACCACATCCAGATAATTTTTTTATTTTTGCAGAGATGGTGTCTCAAAATGTTGCCCTGGTTAGTCTCAAATTCCTGGGCTCAAGTAATTCTCCTGCCTTGGCCTCCTGAAGTTTTGGGATAACAGGATGAGCCACCTTGACTGGCCTACATTTTTGCATTTTTTAATAAACTCATTCATAGGTAAACACATTCTGTTATGAGAATTATTTAAGTCACTTCCCAAAGATTTTAATACATAGTAGTCCATCTTTGGTCATTTTCCAAAGAGTTTCTTATTTTTATTTTGATTTCTTCTTTATCCCAATTTATAAAATAACATTTTAAGATTAATGAGTAGATAATTTGTGATTAAAGAAAAATAATGTAGGCTGCATGGTTCCTGTTTTTAAAAATCTATGGAGATTTATTTGGTCTATGATTTAGTGCCTCACTAATTGGTGAATTCCTCACATTTTCTAAAGCAGAGTTTTATTTTAAGAATACAGAGTGTGTATGTGTATGTGTGTATACATGTATATGTATTTGTAGAATGATGTTTGTCATTTGCCTTACATTTCCCTAGACATTTTTGTTTGTTAAATCTCCTTGAATTTTTCAAAACTATATTAGGTTAACTCCTGGGACATCTTGGTGAGGTACATCTTTTATCAGAAGTAATTTCCCTTTTTCCGTTTAATAATTTCCCAATGAAATAAATGTATTTTTATTGCTCTGCCTACTTTCTTTTGTACTTACCTGCAAATTTACTTCTTATTTCAAAACTTTATAGTATCAGTAGGTAGATGTTGTGTAAGTATATATTCTTAGGATAATATTCAGACAATTTGTGAATCTGAAATTTTTAATAGGTTTTGTTTCACCAATGTAAGTTTTAACTATTTATATGTTTGGAAATATTTCTGTAATTGTATATTGTATTTCTTATTTACTGTGCTCTTGATAGATTTTAGTCCATTCCTTTTGCGGTTTTATTTTTCCTTATATTTTTTCAAGTTATTTTGAGGGCTTCCATCTATATCTTGTGTGCTAATGAACATTATGTTTTTATTCTGTATATCTGCCCTTAAATTATTCTACCAAAGTCTAGGATTAAGCAATATCCTCTCCCTCAAACCAATTTTCTCTTTCTCAAAATTTTGCATATTTTTATTTCTCCATTTCTGCATTTCTCTTCACTTCCTCAGGTTCCATTAATCTGGATTTTATTTCCACATGTTATTATATTTTACATTAGAAACTAACTGCTACATACAGTTAAAATTTAGTGTTTTTCCTTACCATATGTCTATTACCACTTTTAGCCTTGTTTATTGGACCTATTTTGAATTTTGCTAGAAATAATCCCCTAAAAAAGAACAAAAAAGTTGTTCTTCTTTGGAATGTCTGTGTTTGGGAAAATTTATAAGTATTTATATGTTTTATGATGTCTTTATTTTGCCCTTTTCATTTATTGATGGTTTGACTAGATAGAAGGCTAAGATTTAAACTCACAATCATATTTCCTGAATCTGTTAAATACTAGTTTATGTGCTTTAACATCTGCTGCTGACAAGGAAGCTTTATTCAAATATAATCCTTGTTCTATTGTAGTAACTCATTATTGTCTCTTTAGAAGATTTAACTTTACTCTTTATCCTCAGAGTTCTGCATTTTACTATGGCATTTCAATATGTAGTTCTTTCTTTATTCATTTGTCTTAGGACTTTGTCATATGTGTATTCATGTATGACGCCAAATTTTATTATGGAAATTTCCTTCTATGTTATGATGATTATGGGATTTTTTTTCTGTATTTAGTGATTTATTATCATATGATCATTGTTGTATTTGAAAACACCTGTTCAAGTTTTATTAGAACTGTTTCTGATTATAGGAATTTGCATGGTTGATTATGGGAAATGAATATAATATACTTGGATGAGGTGTAACTGTAGTTTGTCTTCTGCATACGGAAGCTCAATCTCCTTTTAAAGAGTTGCCACCTACCTCGGACATTGTCCACATACCTTTGTTCCTCTAACTTGGCCAATCTAAGAGACAGGAGATGGTCTAGTCAGCCAGTAATTCCTGCAAAGTTTACAATTAATCATCTCAGTAGATCCCAGGGGTATCAGGCTGCTCCTTACATTTAATTACTTTGCTTTATCTTCCTCTATAGATAGGCTGTCTTAAAGTGTTTTATGCCACATTATGCTGCAGTTTCTTGTCAATCTGATTATATCTGCTTTGTATCTTGCAGAAAGTCCTCTCTCATCTACAAGTGCAGGATGCTGTATTATGTGTATTACCTTTTGAGTCATGTCCTGCATAGTTGTTTCTGTTTGTGTCAGGTCAGGCAGGAATTAAAGGCACTTGTTTTCATTTTCCAATACTATTGAGAATAATTTTCAATTTTAAAATAGTTTTTCTTCTTTTTAAATAGATTTAATTGGGAATCAAGCCAGAAATATTTTACTAACATGACATTTGGTGACCGATCTTTTTATTGTCTGTCACTGTGATCTGTTCACGTAATCAAAAATTCCATTTTTTTAAAGAAAAGGATATAGAAAAATCTTGCTGTAACATAAAAATAAGACTATTACTATAAGAGATCATATAATATAAATTTCCATTTTTCTTTTTTTCTTGGTATGTCATGGCAGTTCACTGTTTCTGAGGAAATTTGGAGTATGTTGGCTCTAAGAAAATAGTTATGTTCTTTTAGCTCTCTCTAAAAATTTAGAATTAAAATTATGACAGCTAATGATTCAAGAGAAGGCCAAAAAGAAAACGAATTCATTCTTTCACTGTCTTTTACATAGAGCTATGGCTTGTCAAACTGATGTCTGAAACAATGAATTTAACATCAAAGATTTATCTGGTTTAGGTACTAGAGATGGTTGGACTCTGACTACAATGTTTTAGGAAACATAAACATGGCTTTCTAGGTAATTAGGAAAAATAAACTACAGGAAATAAGAGTTGTCTCTTCTTAGCCCCTACACTTCCCATCACAGAAAAAAGCCTTTAGAATTGTTTCATTTTACCTAAGCTAACTCCACACAATGAATGACTGAACTGAACTTACTCCCAAGCACAGCCCATTATTCTGCACCACTTCACTCACTAACCAACCCAGCTGGAACTTTATCTAGTCACTTGCCAAAATCCCCCTCCTTCTTAAAGATGTTCTGACCCACCTCTGAGTTTTAATTTCCTCCCACTCTACCCTAGCGATGAGCTCTAACTTCTTCCTTCCAGCTGTCAAACCCACCTACTCCCTGGAGGTAAAATATCTGCAACAATCTTGCTTCTCTGCCAACCATTCACTAAGGTAAAAATGAATTTTCATATTTCTCTCTCAAGTGTCAAAAAGTACATATCAAAAGGAAAAATTATACCCACCTTTAAAACATATCACCAGTCTATCAGATATCTCAATCCAGATGTAAGAAATCATTTTATTTTACTTTATTCTTACAATTCCTCCAGTGAACACACAAGTGCACACATGACATTAACGAAATACAGTATCTAAAATCCCATTTCTAAATATTAATTCATAAAAAGTAATTATACTGTCTTGCTCCTCAGTTATTTGGAAGTGGAATTACTAGGTATTTCTCATACATATTTTTTAAATCCTCTTTTTATAATGTATTACATTACTGGTTGCTTATAGCAATCATAAAAGTATAGAATTTTAATAGAAGGGAACATAGAAATCATGTAATATAGCTTTTTATTCCCAGCACGGAACTTAAATGTATCTAATTTTAGGTGCTTACTATTTTGTGAGGAATTTTGTTTATTATTCATTTATTTATTCAATAAATACTTATTGAGAGTTTTATTATGCCCCAAACTTAATCTAGTGGCTGGGCATAAATCCAGGAATAAAATATGGCTCTGCACTTTCAAGGAAGTTACATTTTAGTGGGAAAATAACAAGCAATATTTATAAGTGAGCAACATAATAATTTTTAAAGTAATAAGTAATAAACATAATAATTAAGTCAATAATGAAATGTGATGAGGTAACCTGGAATTTTATTTACTTGTACGTTAATAAATTAGACACCCTATAACCTGTTACTGTTTGATAGTTGCTGGCAGAAGACATGAGACTCCTCAGCCAGGGACAAGGTTATTTTTTACTCACAGCACAGTGGGCAGATTATTAGCAATTTTGCTTAGGCATTATGCAGACTCCCCCATCACCCCATAGGAATTATGCAGATGGGACCAGATGGATTCTGTACACACAGTAAGGTTGTAGCACAACTGAAGAACCCTGACTATTGGAAAATCATGTTCTTAATCTTCCTTAACATTATAATTTTTACTTGCATTTTTCTATCAGTTTCTAAAAGCAGGTACCAAGAATCTACCAAAATAAATGTGCATAATTTATTTTTAAAATTGTGCAGAATTTAGAATTGCATATCTTCCTGTTGGATTGATAACTTCATCAGAAAAAGGCTGTCTCTGTGTCTAGTAATATTTCCTACTTTAAAGTTGTTTTATCAGATATCAGTAGAGCCATACTAGTTTTATTTTGTTTAGAGTACACGTAGTACATGTCCAGTAATTTTACTTCTTTTTTTTTGAGATGGATTTTCACTCTTGTTGCCCAGGCTGGAGTGCAATGGCACGATCTCGGCACACTGCAACCTCCACCTCCTGGGTTCAAGTGATTCTCCTTCCTCAGCCTCCTAAGTAGCTGGAATTACAGGCACCTACCACAATGCCTGGCTAATTTTGTATTTTTTTTAGTAGAGATGAGGTTTCACCATGTTGGTCAGGATGGTCTTGAACTCCTGACCTCCAGTGATCCACCTGCTTTGGCCTCCCAAAGTGCTGGGATTAGAGCAGTAAGCTACCATGCCTGGCCCAATAATTTTACTTTTAAACATTCAAGGACTGTATCTTAGACAGCATATAGTAGTTGACTTCTGTTGTTTTATACAGTCTGACAATGTTGAGTTTTAGCTGGAAGATTTAATTAATTTACAAGTATTATTATTTTTTTATTTGTGACAGAATCTTGTTCTGTCGCCCAGGCTGAAGTGCAGTGGCACAATTTCAGCTCACTGCAGCCTCCGTTTCCTGCACCCCAGTGATCCTCCTGCCTCAGCCTCCTGAGTAGCTGGGACTACAGGAATGTGTCAATGCCTGGCTAATTTTTGTGGGTTTGTTTTGTTTTGTTTTTGTAGAGACAGGGTTTTGCCATGTTGCTCAGGCTGATCTCAAACTCCTGGGCTCCTGCAATCCTCCCACCTCAGTCTCCTGAAGCACTGAGATTACAGACATGAACCACTGCCCCTAGTCTAGTTAATTTACATTTAAAGTTTTGTTGATATATCGGTATTTCAATCTAGCATTTTACTATAGCTTTTAAATTTTACTAGTACTTTTGTTCTTTTCTCTCCTCCTTATTTCTCTTTAATCTGTATATGTTCTTATTTTATTTCCCGTTTGTTATGCATTCCTCGTTTTTGTGGTTACCCCAGAGATTGCAAGATCTACCATTTATTAAACTATATTTCAAATTAGTATGTTTGCCACATTCTCAGAAATACTAGCTTTATGTACTCTCTTGCCAATGCATATTTGTCTAAAAAAAACTATGTATTTTGCCTTTGTTTGCAAAGATTACTTTTGCTTATAGACTGCTTGGTTGCTACTACTGTTTTAGCATTTTAAAGATGTCATTCTACTATCTTTTGTCAGCCGAACAGTGACTCTCAGTCTTACTACTGCACCTATGATAGTAATATGATTGTTTTATCTGTCTGCTTTGAAAAAGATCTCTTAGATCCTCGTTTTGAAAAGTTTTTCTAACCCATAATGAGATGTGACTTTTATTGCATTATTCTGTATAGAGTTTCTATTATTTAGTGCCTAATTCTAATTACTGGAGTTTTCAGTTGTCAAATTTTCACTTGATTCTATTTTATAGATTTCTCTTGTATAGTGAAATTCTCCATTTGTACCTATTTTTGAACATTTTAATCATATTTTAAAATTTACATTTGATAAATTCATTATCTAAATTACCTGTGTGACTGTTTCTATTTTTCGTTTTTGTTGTTGTTGTTGTTGTCCTGGTTTTCAATAATTTGGTTCTATTTTCTAGCATGCCTGGTAATTTTTTTGTTGCATGCTAAACATTCTATGTAAAAATGTATGGACTCTTTATGTGTCAGAGACTTAATTTTTTTCTGGCAATGAATTATAATATGGGTGAGTTAGGTTATTTCCATTAAAATTTGAAATAATTTTAGTTTACATTTCAATGTCATTGAGCCATCTGGATTATTTCTGGTATGTTCTCAAATGTAGGAAAGATCTTTTTGCAGGGCCTAAATTTATACATGTTCTTTCTTCTTCACGAACACTAAATTCTATTTTTTCTAGCTCTAACATCATGGGACAGATAAAATGTATGTTTCATTTTTTAGCTCCTTATTGTAACCATCTGAGGAGTTCTACCTCCCACAAAGAAAAACAACAACATTGCAGTAAAAAAAAGTATTTAATAGACATGAAGCCAGCCATGCCACCTCAAATCAGTCTCCTTGAAGGCATGTAGTTAGCGGTTTTACAAAGGGCACTTGCTGCTGATAGGTGGGATGGAGACAAAATCATAAGCTGTTCTCTTGAGTGTAGTTGTTTCTGGGTGGGGCCACAGGAATGGGAGTCAGCAAGTACAGATGGAGTCACTGTGTCCACGTACCAGCCATGAGTGTCACACATGCAAAAAAGTTGTGTATCTAATGACTAGTCTACACATTAGCTCCTCTCCCTAGCTTGATGGCCTTTCATTCGCTTTAGAAAGGTAGTTGACTTTTGGGGAATGGCTATTATCATTTAAACTATAACCTAAAAGCCTCTCAAAGTTAGCTTGGCCCAAAAGCCCAGGAATAATTAAGGAGAAGGTGAGATAAGGAAAGGGTTAAATCAGAATCCTTTCACTGCCATAATTTTCTCACTGATACAATTTTTGCAAAGGTGGTTTCATTATCAGCTAATCTTTATTTTTTAAAAAATCTTTTAAATATGGCCCATACAAGAGTAGTTTAAGAGTTAGGAAATCCCTCAAGGGGAAATTGTACACAGAATGTTAGGTCCATTTCTCTGTGATTTTCTTTATTATCTGGGACGTCAGCACCTCAAATCTTGGCTGGCTCGATGGTTTTAAATTGCAATATTTTACCTCCCAAACACAGATTGATCACAAAAACCTTTAACCTTATTTTTCTGGTAACCTCTATGCTCAGTGCTTTGAATTATCAAATGTCTCAATGTGTAATTGCAGTGACAAATGTATGACTTATTTTGATGCATCTTCTTCTCTCCTAGGTTTCATTGGTTGCCCTCTAATCCCTTCAACTGGCTGTTTCTGTTTTTGTGTTTTGCATTTTATTCAGCTTTTTTACAGTAGTTGAACTAATCAGCAACATGAGTATGATACATATTTCTGGTTATTTTGACATAACTAGAAGCAGAAGTCTGTGAAATATCTTTTGTATATTATAATTTAGAAGTTGGATTACAGGTTTATGAGTCAGATTATTGTGCTTTGAAAACAAATTTACTGTTTTTCCGATGCCTGAATATAAGCAAAGTAGTTACTCACCCTAGGCCTTAGTTTCCTTATATGTAAAATAGAAATAACAGAGTTCCAAAATTACAGAATTGTTGTGAGAAGGTATTATAAGGGTTTTATGTGTAATGTGCTATGCATAGAGTTTGGCACTTCTGAAGCACAAAGAAAAGTTACAAATATGAGTATCAGTTATGTTCTACTCTAAAGATACTCACCCAACAGAGAATAGAGACATTGCCCTATTTTTAAAATGAGCCTTGCCAATGCTTAGCAATTAAAATTATTCTAAATAATCAAAAAATTTTAATAATCTGCACAAGAATTTAGTCAGTACTTTTTGTCAAACTTACCAAACTGTATGCTTTAATTATTCCTTTTAAAATATGGCATTTTTCTATCCACTGTCCTCTATCTCCTCAATTGTTCTGCAAAATTTCTCTAATACTACCTGAAATAATATACTATATCTGCTTCCTTCCACTCAGTTTGGCATGCAGTTTTATACTGTTTTCTATTTATGTTTTTATTTTCCCTCCAACAAAATTCTGTATGCCTAGTGAAAGCCATAATTTTTGTTATTGCTGATAATTTTCCTATAAGCAGAGTGCTGAGTACATAGTTTCTATTCAATGATTATTTGTTGACTTTAATAGGGGCATGAATTTAAAAAAATAAATAGGAAAAAAAGAGATTCCCACTCTAGTTTAAAAAGTTGAAAAGATACATAGGGATTCACACATCTTAAAATTGTGCTTTAAAGGAAATATTTTATGACTGTTTCCATGGGTCACCAGAATATGTAAAATATTAAGTCTAGTAAAATATGTGATTTACTTCATATATTTTAAAAGATAAAAATACTTTTAAATTACATATTTATTAATTTTTAAGACCAATTATGGCATATAACAGAAAACATTAGCTTGTGCTATACCCATTGCACTATAAAAAGCTGCATTAATGTCTTTTGTTACTTGAAAACAGTTAAGCTTGTAGTTTGGTTTTATAATTAAAGTTTCCAGGCTCTTCAGTAAGAGAGATAACTCAAGGAGTTAAAAAAAAAAAAAAAAAGTGAGCTTAGGGAGGAGAGGAGCAAGAAGGCTGAATAGAAGGCTCCACCGGTTGTTCCCCTGGCAAGGACACCAATTTAACAGCTATCTACACAACAAAAGCACCTTCATAAGAAGCAAAAAACAGTGCGCACTCATAGTACTTGCTTTAACTTTATATTACTGAGTCTTGAACAGCTGGCACTACTTCTTCCCCATCCCCGAGCAATGGCCATGTAGTACAGAGAGTGTTTCTGTACCCTTGGGAGAGGGAGAGTGCAGCAATTGTGAGACACTTCATTGAATTTATCCTCCTGTCACAGAAGATAGCAAAACCAGGTTGAACTCAGCTGACACGCATATTTAAAACAGCCCCAGCCAGAGGGGAATCACCCTGCAAGCGGTTGAAATTTGAGTTTCAGCAAGCCTGACCACCACAAGCTAAAGTGTTCTGGGGCTCTAAATAGTCTTAAAAGGCTATCTAGGCCACAAGGACTGCAACTTGTAGGTGAGCCTTACTGCTCAGAGCCAGTGAACTTGGGAGGCTTGTGACCCTACTGAGACACCAGCCAGAGTGGCTAAGGGAGTGCTTGCACCACACCTCCCTCAACCCCAGGTGTCATAGCTCACAGCTCCAAAAATGACCCCTTCCTTCTACTTGGGAGAAGAGAGGGAAGAATAAAGAGGACTTTCTCTTGCTTCTTAGATACCAGCTCAGCCACAATAGGATAGGGAACCAGTAGGAGTTACCCTTTCCAGGCCCCCTTAGCTCCCAGATGACATTTCTAGACACAGCTTGAGCCAGAAGAGAACCCACTGCCTTGAAGGGAAGAACTCAGTCCTGGCAGGACCTATCACATGATGACTACAGAGCCCTTAGGTCCTAAATACTCAGCAGCAATACCCAGGTAGTAGTATACTGTGGGCCTTGGGTGAGCCTCTGTGGCTTGCTGACTTCAGGCAAGATTCAGCACATTCCCACCTGTGGTGGCTACGGAGCGAGACTAATTCTGCTTGAAAAAAGCATGGGGAAAAGTAAAGGGGACTTTGTCTTGCACCTTAGGTACTAGCTTGGCTATAGGAGGATAGCACATCAAACAGGCTCCTGGTGTTCATGATTCCAGGACTTCCCTCTTGGACAGCATTTCTGGACCTCTCCTGCGACAGAGGGCATCCCCACTTCCCTGAAGAGTGAGTCTGAGGCCACACAGCATTCAACGCAAGCTGTCTAAAGAGCCCTTGAGACGTAAGGGAACATCGGTGGTACCCTGGAAGTAGTCTCCATGGTCCTGTGATGGTGGTGGCCATGGAGTCCTTTTCTGCCTGTGGAAAAGGGAGGGAAATGTGAGAAGAGCTGTGACTCATGATTTGAGTGCCAGCTCAGCTGCAGTAAAATAGAACACTAGGTAGACTTCTAAGGTTTTTAACTCCAGTCCTGAGCTCCCAGATGGCACCTCTGGACACATCTGGGGCCAGAGGGAATTTGCCACCCTAAAGGGAAGGACAATAGCCTGGGTGGCTTCAACCCCTGCTGATTGTAGAGCCCCAGGGCCTTGAGTGAACATAGGAGCTAGCCAAATAGTGGTTACAGTGGGCCTTGGGTGAGAGTCAGTGCTGTGCTGGCTTCAGGTCTGACCCAGCACAGTCCCAGTGATGGTGGCCACAGGGGTACTTGTATCACTCCACCCTTATCTCCAGGTGGCTCAGAACAGAGGGAGAGAGAATCCATTTGTTTGGGAGAAACTAAGGGAAGACACTAAGAGACTCTGCCTGGTAATCCAGAGAATTCTTCCAGAACTTATCAAAGACCATCAAGCAGTACCTCCATAAGTCTGAAAGAACCATAGTGTTATTGGGTTTGGGATGCCTCCTAATGCAGATAAAGTTTAGATCACAATACCCAAGTCCTTTGGAATACCTGAAAGCCTTACCAAGAAGGGTGACTACAAATAAGCCCAGACAACAAAGACTACAAAAAATACCTAACTCTTCAAAGCCAAGACAAAGATGAACAACCACAAGCATCAAGACTATCCAGGAAAACATTACCTAACCAAATGAACTAAATAAGGCACCAGGGATTAATCATGGAGAAACAGAAATATGTGACCTTCCAGACAGTGAATACAAAATAGCTGTTTTGAGGAAACTCAAAGACATTCATGGTAATACAGAGGAGGAATTCATAATACATTTAACAAAGAAATTGAAATTGTTAAAAAGAATCAAGTAGAAATTCTGGAGTGAAAACATGCAATTGAGATACTGAAGAATGCATCAGTCTTTTATAGCACAATTAATCAAGTAGAAAAAATAATTAGTGAACTTGAAGATAGGTTTTTCTGAAAATACATAGTCAGAGGAGACAAAAGAAAAAAAGAAGTACAGACAATGAAGCATATCTATAGGATCTAGAAAATAGCCTCCAAAGGGAAAATCTGAAAGTTATTGGCCTTAAAGATGTAGAGAGAAAGATAGGGGTAGAACAATTTTTCAAAGGGATAATAACCGTGAACTTCCCAAACCTAGAGAAAGATATCAATGTCCATGTACATGAAGGTGATAGAACACCCAGTAGATTTAACCCAAACACGATTACCTCAAGACATCTAATAATCAAACACTCAAAGGTCAAGAAACTATCCTAAAAGAAGCAAGAAAAAGGAACGGATAATATACAATGGAACTCCAATACCGCTGGCAGCAGACTTTTCAGTGGAAAACACCAGACCAGAAGAGAGTAGTATGACATATTTAAAGTGCTGGGAAACTTTTTTTTTTTTGAGGCAAGATTCACTCTTGTTGCCCAGGCTGGAGTACAATGGCACAATCTTGGCTCACTGCAACCTCTGCCTCCTGGGTTCCAGCGATTCTCCTGTCTCAGCCTACTGAGTAGCTAGGATTACAGGTACCTACAGCCATGTCTAGCTAATTTTTTGTATTTCTAGTAGAGGTGGAGTTTCACCATGTTGGTCAGGCTGGTCTCGAATGCCTGACCTCAGGTGATTCACCAGCTTTGGCCTCCCAAAGTGCTGGGATTACAGGTGTGAGCCACTGCGCCTAGCCGAAAAAAACCTTTTTGACCCTAGAATAGTATATCTGTTGAAAATATTCTTCGAACATGAAGGAGAATTAAAGACTTTCTCAGGAAAACAAAAGCTTAAGAGTTTTATTAACACCAGACCTGCCCTATAAGAAATGCTAAAGGGTGTACTTCAGTTAGAAAGAAAAGGACATTAATGAGCAATAAGAAATCGTCTGAAGGTACAAAATTCACTGCTAATAGTACACAGAAAAATTTAGAATACTACAATACTGTAGCTATGGGGTGTAAACTGTTCTTATCTTAAATAGAAAAGCTAAAAATAAATAAATAAAAATAAATAAATAATATATATTATAACATTATATATATTATATATAAAAATAAACAAATAAAAATAAATAAATAATATAATATATAATATATAATATAGAATATAGAATAATATATTATAGTATATTATATTATATATTACAATATATAATTAAATTATAATTAAATAATATAATATATAATATAAATAAATAAATAAATAATAAAGCAACCAGAAATAAAAACTAAAACAACTTTCTAAGACATAAACAGTACAACAAGATAGAAACAGAAACAACAAAAGATTAAAAAGCAGGAAGATGAAGTTAAGGTATAGAATTTCTATTAATTTTGTTTTTTCTTTGTTTGTTTATTTGATTATGCAACAATGTTAAGTCGTTATCAGCTTAAGATAATGGGTTATAGGATAGTATTTGCAAGCCTCATGGTATCCTCAAGTCAAAAACCATAAAATGGATACACAAAATGTAAAAAGCAAGAAATGAAATACCACCAGAGAAAATCACCTTAACTAAAAAAAAAGACAGGAAGGAAAGAAAGAAGAGAAGACCAAAAACAACCAGAAAACAAATAACAAAATGGCAGGAGTAGGTCCTACTTATCAATAATTACATTGGATGTAAATGAACTAACTGTCCCGTCAAAAGACATAGAGTGGCTGAATGGATTAAACAGCAACCACGACCAAGACCCAATGATCTCAGGCCTACAAGAAACATACTTGACATATAGAAACACACATAGACTGAAAATAAAGAAATGGAAGAAGATATTTCATCCCAATGGAAACCAAAATAGAGTAGGAGTAGCTATAACTACGTCAGACAAAATAGATTTCAAGACAAAGACTATAAGAAGATACAAAGAAGGTCACTATATAATGATAAAACAGTTGATTCAGCAAGAAGATATAACAATTTTAATCCTGTTCCTATTTAGAAAAAAAAAAGCACAGCTCATTGCCATCACTCACGTAATTTCACATAAACACGCTCTTCGAGGCTGAAGCAAATCTGACTGATTTTCAATGTAAAAATAAAATATAAAAACTGCTTTTGGAGTTATTTCTAAACAGAACTAACATCAGAATCATCAGAATCATTCCTTTCGGAAAAATCAGATTGATCAAATGAATCTTTGTCAACAACTGTTCAAGAATGATGTTAACATCACATGAAATGTCACATTTTCCAGGGTCTGACATTTTCAGCAATCAAGAATTACTATATTTTGTAAATGGAGATACCACTATGTATTATTTCATTCTCACACTGCTCTAAAGAAATACCTGAAACTGAGTAATTTATAAAGGAAAGAGGTTTAATCGACTCACAGCTCCATATGTATTGGGAGGTCTCAGGAGACTTACAATCGTGGCAGAAGGTGAAAGGGAAGGAAGGCCTTCTTCATATGGCAGCAGGAGAGAGAAGAGTGAGCAGAGGAAATGCCAGACGTTTATAACACCATCAGATCTCATGAGGACTCACTCACTTTCACCAGAACAGCATGGAGGAAAGTGCCCCCATGATCCAATTGCCTCCCACTGGGTCCTTCCCTCAACAGATGGGGAATACAGGGATAACAACTCGAGTTGAGATTTGGGTGGGGACACAAAGCCAAACCATATCATGCTACTAAAAACAGAATGCTATAAATAAAATGATGTCTGTGTCCAATGTTGATATACTAGAGCAATACGAAAATAATAATAAAAGCGAGGTAATTTCATGTCCAAGTTATCTTTAGGTAAACATGGCAGCCGCATGTTTTCTTGCTGGCAAGTATTCTTGGGGCAGATGGGAAAAGGATTAAATATATATCTACTGAACACTGGAGCATCCAGATTTATAAAGCAAATATTATTAAAGCTAAGGAGAGCAATAGACTCCAATACATAACAACTGGAGAGTTTAACAACCTGCTTTCAGCATTAGACAGACCATTCAGACAGAAAATCAACAAAGAAACATGGGACTTAATCTGCAGTATAGAACAAATGGACCTGATAGATATTTGCAGAACATTTTATCTAATGATTGCAGAATACACATTTTTTTCCTCAGCACACGGACCATTCTCAGGGATAGATCATATGTTAGGTCACAAAACAAGTCTTAAAACATTCAAAATAATTAAAATAATATCAAGAATCTTCTCTGACAACAATGGAATAAAACTAGAAATAAATAACAAGAGAAATTTTGGAAACTACACAAACACATGGAAATTAAATAATATGCTCCTGAATGACCACTGGGTCCATGAAGAAATTAAGAAGGAAATTAAAAATTTTTGGAAACAAATAATAATGGAAACACAACATACCAAAACCTATGGGACACAGCAAAAGCCGAACCTAAGAGAGAAGTTTATAGCTCCAAGTGCCTACATCAAAAAAAGAAGAAAAACTTCAAATAAACAATCTAACTATGTACTTTAAAGAATTAAAAAAAGGCAAGTGCAAACCCACCCAAAATTAGTAGAAGAAAATGAATAATAAATATCAGAGCAAAAATAAATGAACTTGAAATGAAGAAAACAATACAAAAGAACAATGAACCAAAAAGTTGGTATTTTGAAAAGATAAACAATTGTGAAACCTTTAGCCAGATTAAGGAAAAAAAGAAATACCTAAATAAATAAAATCAAAGATAAAAAATGAGAAATTACAACTGATACCACCAAAAATCAAAGGATCATTAGTGGCCATTATAAGCAACTATATGCCAATTAATTGAAAAGTCTAGAACTGGGTAAATGCCTAGACATAAATCTACCAAGATTGAACCACAAATAAATTCAAAACTTAAACATACGAATAACAGGTAATGAGATCAAAGCCATAACGAAAATTCTCCCAGGGAAAAAAAATCTCAGGACCCAATGACTTCACTGCTGAATTCTACCAAACATTTAAGGAAGAACTAATACTAATACCAACTCTACTCAAACTATTTCAAAAAAACAGAGGAAAAGGAAACATTTCCAAACCCATTCTATGAGGCTAGTATTACCCTGGTACCAAAACCAGATAAAGATACATCAAAAAGAAAATTATAGGACAAAATCTCTTATGAATATTGATACAAAATTCTCAACAAAACACTGGCAAATTAAATTTAGCAATATATTGAATTTAGCAATATATTGAAAGATTACTCATCATTACAAAGTGCAGTTTATCCCTGGGAAGCAAGGATGGTTCAACATAAGCAAATCAATGTGATACATCATATCAGCACAATGAAGGATAAAAACCACATGATCTTATCAATTGATTCTGAAAACTTGTGATAAAATTTAACATTGCTTCACGATAAAAACCCTCAAAAACTGGGAATAGAAGGAACATAACTCAACATAATAAAAGCTGTATACAACAGACCCACAGCTAGTATCATACTGAATCGGAAAAAAACTGAAACGCTTTCCTCTAAGATCTGCAATGCAACAAGGATGCCTAATTTCATTCCTGTTATTCAACATAGTACCGGAAATCCTAGCTAGAGCAATCAGAAAAGAGAAAGAATTAAAGGGAGTCCATATTGGAACGAAAGAAGTCAAACTATACTTGTTTGCAGATAATATGACTTGATATTCGGAAAAACCTGAAGACGTCACAAAGAGACTATTAGAACTGATAAACAAATTCAGTATCCTAGCTAATACGTCGAAACCCCGTCTCTATTAAAAATACAAAAAATTAGCCGGGCGTGGCGGCGGGCGCCTGTAGTCCCAGCTACTCGGGAGGCTGAGGCAGGAGAATGGACTGAACCCAGGAGGCGGAGCTTGCAGTCAGCCGAGATCGCGCCACTGCACTCCAGCCTGGGCGACAGAGCCAGACTCTGTCTCAAAAAAAAAAAAAAAAAAAAAAAAAAAAAATTCCGTAAAGTTGCAGGATACAAAATCAACCTACAAAAATCAGTAGCATTTCTATATGCCAACACCAAACACTCTGAGAAAGGAATTAAGAAAGTAATCCCATCTGTAATAGCTATATAAATAAAATGAAACACCTAGGAATTAACTTAACCAAAGAGGTGAGGGATCTCTACAATGAAAACTATAAAACACTGATGCAAGAAATTAAAGAAGACACACAAAAATGAAAAGACAATCTATATTCATGGATAGGAAGAATCAATATTACCAAAATCTCCACATTACCAAAAGCAATCTACAGAGTTATTGCAATTCTTATCAAAATATCAATGACATTCCTCACAGAAATATAAAAAGTAGCCCTAAAATTTATATAGAAAAATAAAGACCCAGAACAGCCAAAGCTCTCCTGAGCAAAAAGAATGAAACTGGAGGAAGCACATTACCTGAGTTTATACTATGGAGTCATAGTAGCCAAAACGACATAGTACTGGCATAAAAACAGACACATAGATAAGTGGAAGAGAAAAGGGAACCCAGAGATAAATCCATATACAGTAAACTCATTTTTGACAAAGGTACAAGAATCTACACTGGAGAAAGAAAAGTCTCTTCAATACATTATGCTGGGAAAACTGAATACGAATATGCAAAAGAATTAAACTAGAACCCTATCTCTCACCATATACAAAAAAATCAAAAAGGATTAAAGATTTAAATACAAGACCTCAAATTATAAAACTACTAAAAGAAAACATAAGGGAAACTGTGCAGGACATCGGACTGGGCAAATATTTCTGGAGTAATAACCCACAAACACAGACAATCAAAGCAAAAATGGACAAATGTAATCACATCAAACTAAAAGCTTCTGCATAGGAAAGGAACCAATTGACAAAGTGAACAGACAGTCCACAGAATGGGAGAAAACATATTCAAACTACCTATCTGACAAATTAATAACCAGAATATATAAGGAGCTCAAATAACACTATAGGAAAAAAATCTAATTATTTGATTTTAAAAATGGGCAAAAATCTAAAGAGATACTTCTCAAAAGAAGACTTACAAATGGCAAACAGGTATATAAAAAGGTGCTCAACATCATTGATCATCAGAGAAATGCAATTCAAAACTACATTAAGATGCATCATCTCACCCCATTTATAATGGCTTTTATCCCAATGTCAGGCAATAACAAATGCTGACAAGGATATGGTGAAAGGGGAACCTTATTACACTGTTGGTGGGAATGTAAATCGGTACAACCACTATGGAAAACACCTTGGAAGTTCTTCAAAAAACTGAAAATAGAGCTACCATTTGATCTAGCAATCCCACTTTTAGCTATATGCTCCAAATAAAGAAATTCAGTGTATCAAAGAGCTATCTGCACTCCTATGTTTATTGCAGCACTATTCATAATAGCCAAGAGTTGGGAGCAAGCTACATGTCAATCAACAGATGAATTGATAAAGGAAATGTGGTACATATACACAAGGGAGTACTTTTCAGTCATAAAAATGAATGAGATCCTGTTATTTGCAACAACATGGATGGAACTGGAGGTCATTATATTAAGTAATATAAGTCCAGCCCGGAAAGACAAGCTCCACACATTCTCACTTATTTGTGGAAGCTAATAATGAAAATAATTCAACTCATGAACATAGAGAGAAGGATGATTACCAGAGTCTGGGCAGGGTAGTGGAGGACTGGAGGAAGCACAGATGGTTAATTAATACAAAAAAATAGTTAGAAAAATGAATAAGATGTATTATTTGCTAGCACAACAGCGTGACTACAGTCAAAAATGATTTAATTGTATGTTTTAAAATAACAAAAAGAGTATAATTGGATTGTTTGTAACACAAAGAATAAATCCTTCAGGTGATGGATACCCCATTTACCCTTATGTTATTATCATGCATTGCATGCTTCTATCAAAATATCTTATGTAACTCATAAATATATATACCTACTATATATCCACAAAAATATAGAAAATTTAAAAATATATGAGCTTACTTTTCTTTACCCAGATCAAAGTAAACATTGTTGTCTGTCAACAACATGGTCAATATAAATATATTTCAGTAGTAATAGCATTTGTAATATGTTTAAATATGGCATTCTTAAATTTTATTAGTCAAAATATTGGAAACAATGAAGAAAGTCCCATTTACTACCCAACAAACTAGTTATGGTACTATTACTAAAAATTATAAAAATTCTTACTGTCTGTTTTGAATTTCTCTTCTGCTACAATCATTCCAAAGAAGTGTCTGTACTTGGGTCTGAACATATCATTATGGATCTCTGAATAACACGCTTGTTATTTGATGAAATCCTTCTGGAAGTCCTCCCAGTATTGAATTGCAATTGTTCTGCAAGAAGAAATATACAGAAAAGCCAATTAGCTTGCCAGGCTCCACCAGCATCTTAAAGATGGTATTTAAGAGAGGCCCATGACTACTTTGATTTTACAAACTTCACTAGGTGATAATTTCCAAGTCATCAGAATTAATAAAAATTCAGGAAATGTCAAACTTCAGGGAATATAAAACCTCACCTAAGAACATTTTAGAAGGGTCCAGTAACCATCCCAAGTGACAAATCAGGCCTTCCTTTATGTACATTACAGGGAGAAGAGAAGGTAGAAGGGTAGCATAGGGGTGGAGGGCAAAGCTAGATCTACAGCTTCCTGCAGATGTATTTTGATCCTCCACTTCCCTGGACAGGGGTCAGTCTCATTTAATTAACTAATTCTTTTCACATGTTCTGTAAGAATGAACTATGTGCTATATCTGTTATAGGATGTAGTAATTGGAAGGGTGGATGGAAATACAGAGAGAAGAATTGACAGTGAAACTTGCCAATTTCATAGTCTAAGGGAATGCAGATGTCCATCCAAGACCCTTCAGAAACCCTAATTCCAGAAGGCACTGACTACTCTTTAGGGAATTCAGGTCTCACTGCATTATCCATCAGAACCAGTGTCTGTGTAGATGATTGAAATGGCATATTAGATTTCTTTTCTATAAAATGGAGAAAAAAATACCTCTAGATTATATAGATGGAATTTTAGCATGCAACTCTTAGCTGAAGAGAGACATACTCTCCTCTGCAGCCATCAACTGTAGTGCTTTTAATGAAGTTTCTTAGGAATACTATGAAGATCTTCCAGGGTCATCTCTGTGTTTCTGGGGTAATCCTTTGCATGTACCTCACCCTTCCTTGTGCCTTCAATCAGAAAACAACAAATTCTAGATAGTTGAGTGTATTAGTCCATTCTCACACTGCTATGAAGAAATACCCAAGACTGGGTAATTCTTAAAGAAAAGAGGTTTAATTGACTCACAGTTCTGCATGGCTGGGAAAGCCTCAGGAAACTTATAATCATGGTGGAAGGCACCTCTTCACAGGGTGGCAGGAGAGAGAATGAGTGCTGAACGAAGGGGGAAGCACCTTATAAAACCATCAGATCTCCTAAGAACTTCCTCACCATCATGAGAATAGCATGGGGGAAACTGCCCCCATGTTTCAATTATCTCCACCTGGTCCCACCCTTGACACATGGAGATTATTACAATTCAAGGTGAGATTTGCGAGGGGATATAGAACCAAACCATATCAGTGAGTGAAGTATTTATAAGCAATGGTGCTTTGTGTGCGTTACTCTTTGAGAAGCAGTGCAGTCATTTGTGCCATTACATATATCCCTCAGTATGTTTACACATTTCTGCTCCATGACCTATGGGTCTCAACAATAAATTGTGCTATATGACTTCTTCCATTTTTCACACTGCACTCAGAAACACAAGCCTAAAATAAATAGACTGTGAATCAGGGCCATGGGAGTCTCTTCTTTTACAAGGGTTGTCCTTTGGAAGCACTTTCTCCTTCCCTAAAGAGCTTATGTTTTTACCAGCTAAACTTAAAAATGGGTCTTTTCCATGTCCATTTCCTGAATATTTTGTTATTGATCCAAACTATTTTTTCTCTGCCTTTCATGTTATTATAAAAGAAACCTCATTGTGCCCTAGTGCATATATTAAAATATAAAATAAAAGAAGATTAAAGGTATAAAACGGAAAAGTCAGCAAGCAACTAAAAATCCTAACACTTAAAAAAGAAAGAAAGAAAGTGGGTTAAAAGGTTACAAAGGAAAAGAATATGGGTTTCTGGAAGAGGCTAAAATATAAACAGCCCCCTGACCTTGGGTTCAAATAAGGAATGAATAGAAGGGTTGGACATATTTATTAAGGCAGACAATTTGAAAAATTTAATCCTCAGCTAAACTAAAAAACATCCAAGGAAGGCAGTATTTGAATGTCTACCCTCAAGTCCAAGAGGAAGAATCTCTAGGGATTTTCTGGAGAGAAGAAACTCTATTACAACATTTTCCTGGCCTGAAAGCCTAGTTAGGAGGAAGTGAACAGAACCCAGCCCCAAGGCCAAATTTCAGCTCAAGTGGATGGACTGCCAGCACATCCTACACACCGGACAAAGACAGTGAAGCCAAGACTACCCACATTCCCATGCTTTTAGAACTGGGGAACCTCAAGGGGGTACTTGATTTATGTGGAATAACTGGTCTGCCTAAATTCATTTAAGAAAGAAAAACTTTTCCAGCACCCTCACCTGAGATTGAGGATTTTAGAAAATAGAAATGGAAGATGGAAATATATTAAATTGCTCCTTGGCTAATATATTAGGACCCCGAAAAAAAGAGCCTAAGGTTCAAATAGTAACAATAGACAGCAGTTATTAAACACTGATTGTTCCACGCCATGTTGTTTTACATGTAGAATCTCCTTCTATCGTCACAAAAATCCTATGAGGCATATATCATCACACCAGTTTTTATAGATGAGGAAGCCTGAGCCTAGGTTCGTTCATTAGCGATGAATGTATTATAAACATGTAATGAAGAGCTATAATAGTTAATGGTAGAGACAGGATTCAACCCCCTGTCTACCTGACTCAGGGCCTATATTCTTGACAACCTACAGTGTGGAATGAATGAACCACTGCAATAAATATAATCATGAATTAATAAGCAAACAATATGCATATGATACTCTACTTATATTAATAAATCTTATGAGCAAAGGATGTCAAAGAAGACTATTTACAACTCACCTATACAACAGTAAGAGCTTAGAGGGCCTAATGTTGCAAGACACAATTTGTGTATTTACTCAGGCTCTAACATTTGGAATTTCCATGAATGGGTCCTAGTCCTTCATCAACTGTTATTAATCTAATTTACTCATCTTAAAATAATAAAAGAAAAATTTAAAATTAAGTTACTATAATACGTCATGTCTTGTGCTGTTGCTATGCATTCATAGAAATTCTCTCGTTTCATCTAATACCCACTTCAGTGGTTAGTATAAAATATGCATTCAGTAAGTATTTTTAAAATAGTGTAATTAGTATTTCCCTCATTTCCCTGATGTGACAATTGACACTCAGAGAAAACTTACCAAGGACCAGAACTCCTCATGTAGGATTCAAATTTAGTTTTTCTAACTTCAAGACCCATATATTTGGTACAATATCAAAAGCTACAAAATTACAAAATTAAATTGTTATAGAAACGAATAAAATGAGTTAAAAGAAGATTACACTTGGCCGGGTGCGGTGGCTCATGCCTGTAATCCCAGCACTTTGGGAGGCTGAGACGGGCGGATCACGAGGTCAGGAGATCGAGACCATCCTGGCTAAATGGTGAAACTCCGTCTCTACTAAAAATACAAAAAAATTAGCTGGGCGTGGTGGCGGGCGCCTGTAGTCCCAGCTACTCAGGAGGCTGAGGCAGGAGAATGGCTTGAACCTGGGAGGCGGAGCTTGCAGTGAGCCGAGATTGCAGATCGCGCCACTGCACTCCAGCCTGGGCGAAAGAGGGAGACTCCGTTTCAGAAAAAAAAAAAGAAGATTACACTTGAGCAGTGTCTTAAATAACGAGCAAAATCTTTCATGAAATAAAAGTTGATTGTATATCGGGATCAGATATTCTTGGCCACTGCTTCCAGATTTGTTCATATCATGGCACATATGTTAATATTTTTATGGCACACTTTTGGAAATGAGAAAATGATTCTCAGCTGGAAGCAACTTTCTCGTGTTCTCTGGCCACCCTGGCTCTGACCAGCTATCCTATGAACTGTGGAATCAATATCACACATTTACTCCACTGGTTGCATGCAAATATTCAGAATTTACCAGTTGAGAAGCTTAGTTGTGTGTATATAAAATAGCATGCAAAAACGTAGATTTGAGGAAATGCATAAAATATTTTTGAAACCTTGAGAAATTCAGTTTGGTTTAGGAAATATGGTGGGAAATAATATTGGAGAAGAGTTTAGAGTGAGATTATAAAATTTCTTATATGTCATGCATTTGAACTGTAAAATGACATTAAATAGGCAAAAATTGCATAATAATGTATAGATTTTCCTTTTTCAATTTTTCTCTTCAGCATTATTTCATTTACTTCAAACTGCATTTATTACTCTGGATTCCTTTCTGCTGTGCAGTATTTGGTATAATACAAATACTTTCAAGGAGATCAACTATGAAAGCTGCATAAAACAAATGAAGCAGAAAACAACTACTTAAAATTATTGGAGATTAACTAAGTCAACAAGAAATTGAGGAACTGAGTTCCTGAAAAGAATGGAAGTACATTAGGATGAGTGTTCATTTGCCTTCACTTTTTTGCATTAGCAAGCAATTCTCAGCTCTAAGCACAGAAACTGATCATGAAGCAATAGTCTAAAAATGTGAGGGGCTCAAATCAGTGAACTTCAGAAAAGTGACTTTGACAATCTACACAGTTTCTACTCTTAGCATTTACCAACTCTAAGACACTGAGAAACTCTGATTCTGTGCTTAGAAACTAAAAAATAGCTTAGCAATGATTTTGAAACTTTTATTGTGCTAGAAAGACAAAAAGTAGTGTTAGTTGAGATTTCTACAAACATTGCATAGCAATGACTGAGAACAAACTAAAAATAGGCCAGTTTTGCCTAGATTAAAATGATTTGTCTGTACTTGGGACTGGAAAAAACAAAACACATGAAATCGTCTTTGGAGGAAGATATCATCCAAATGTTAGGCATTTTTTTCCTACATACTGTCCAGCATTTAATAAAAACTTACAAAACATGTCAATAAACACAGTCAGTAACCAAACCCAAAGAGAAAACACATAGGAACAGGTGTCCAAGTAATCTAAATTTTGTTGAAGATACACACAGATTTAAAATAACTGAGTTTAATGTATATAATAAGATAGAGTACAATTTGAAAATTTCCCAAACATCAGCTCTTAAAAAAGAAGTTAAGAATTAAAGAATGAATCTAATGGCACCTTAGAAACTGCAGAAGACGGGATTAGTGTTTGGCCTAGAGATTAGTAGAAAATAATTTGTAATGAAGCACAAAGAAAGGACTGAAAATGACATATCTATAGATAAATTAATAGAATTAATAAAAATGGCAGTGTTGCTGAGTATAATTTCTATATGAATTAATTACATTCCTGTATTAGCAACAAACATTTAAAAATGAAAGTTGAAAGCTAAATCAATTTACAATAGTTTGAAAGTCACCAAATACCTAGGAATAAGTCTAATAAAAATTGCAATACTGCTACATAGAAATCTAGAAAATACTACAAGAGAAATCAAAGAAAATATATCAAAGGGAGGAAAATATCATGGTAAGAAATACAGGAAGAACTGATATCTTAATAATATTGAATCCTCTAATCTCTGATTTACACCAAAATTGTTTTTGAAAAAAGACAACTGTGAGATTCAAACGATTCCAAAATTGCTTTTGAGAAAAATATACATTACTTAGCTTGACTGTGAATATTTCACAATGTGCAAATATATACACAATTTTTAATTTTCAACGGTACCTCAACAAAACTGAAAAGATGCAACAAGGAAAAGGTTATCTTTTCAGTAAATGGTGCTAGGTCAATTGAATTTTTATTAAAAAGGTGGTAATTTATTTCTACTTCATACCTCACACATGAAATTCAGTTGCAATGGAATGTTAATGTAAATGCTTATTGCTCAAGGCTCCACCTCAAGCCTTCTTTCTTCCAACAAGCATCACCTTACTGCTCTAACAGTCACTTATGTACTTATTTTCTAAATACTTTCTACAGATAGAAATTGTATCATATTATGCTGTCATACATTTTCTTTAGCCATGACCATTTTACCGACCCAATAAGGTATAAGCTCTTTAAAGAGAAGAAATATGGGTTTTTATTCCATACTATTAATTTGACAGGTACAGTTCCCTGATGTAAAACACTTCGTTATCTGTATGTGATTCATCTACTCAAAATACCCTGTTAGATTCTGGAAGCCAAGCTTCTAACTGTATTCTTTATTTTCTCACACATTGAGCCCAATGTCTTGCACAATGAAAACCTCCAATATATACTTATGGATTGAATTTTCCAAGAATTAGGCCTTTATAATACTAGAGACTAACACCACAAAGGTTTTCTTTACTTTAATTCTAAGGGCATCACACTCAGCATAAAATCCTAATGACTCGCCATGTGCCACAGGTCTTATGGGTCTAGCTGTGTCCCAGTTCCCTGGGGCTCTATTCCTTACCTCTCTCCCCTTGCTCCCTCTCAGTCTACTCTTATTCTTCTCTCTGTCTGGAATGCTTTCCCAGGTCTTCACAGTGCTTGACTCTTCCTACATTTTCAGTCTTTCTTCAAATGTTGCCTCCATAGAGAGGTCATTATCCATCTTGTCACTCCCTGTCCAATATTCACTTTTGTTTTTCTTCATAGCTTCACCCACTCTTACCTAAAAATAAGCTACGCAAGGGCAGGGATTTTGTGTTTCTTATTTTTGGTGTATCTCCAAGTCTTGCACATACAGTGTGTTCGGTAAATATGTATTGAATATATAAATAAGTGAACAAATTGAGTAAACCCTTGCAATAATGTGTGATGAAAAGAAAAACTTCTAATTCATAGTATTAGTTCAGCGTGAATGAAAACAAAATCCTGAGAAACAGAGTAATATAGCAATGATATAGGAAGAAGGCACAACCTCAGAATCTGTGGTTATAATTAATTAAAAAAATAGGGTGAATGTGAGTTGTGGGCAAATTACTTTTACAAAACGGTAAGATGTGATAGTGCTTTAAAACTTCTAAATTCAGCCGACATTGAATATTGAGCTATATGGTAAATAATGAATAAAGCTCATTATTTATCTATGTCTAACCTTATTCTAAAAAGCAGTGCATCTGGGGGCCAGATGACTTTAGAATCATGTTATTAAAAATAACTCCTTAATTCTTCAACATAAGTGGAGACAGACTTCATTATCTCATTTAGCAGAAGCAGCTCACGATTGTAATCCCAGCATTTTGGGAGACTGAGACAGGAGGATCACCTGAGGTCGGGAGTTCAAGACCAGCCTGACCAACATGGAGAAACCCCGTCTCTACTAAAAATACAAAAAAAATAGCCAGACGTGGTGGTGCATGCCTGTAATCCCAGGTACCCGGGAGGCTGAAGCAGGAGAATCGTTTGAGCCCGGGAAACGGAGATTGCGTTGAGCCGAGATAATGCCATTGTACTCCAGCCTGGGCAACAAGGGTGAAACTCCGTCTCAAAAAAAAAAAGTTGAGGCAGTAAAAATAAATGGTTTGTCTAATGTCTCAACATTAATTTGATAGTGTCATGTTGAATATCAATTTGTAGCCACGTTTGTTCCTGAATTTGTGACATCATTTATGACATAATTTATATTATGAACATAACTTTCAACAGAGTGAGAGAAGCATCACACTCTGTGCTTTAGAACAGATTTCTCTTCTATAATCATCCAATTATGGGTAACCAGAAAGGCAATGAATATAACATGAGGTCTTAAATGTGGACATTTCCCCCATTAACTCATTCAAAATGTGTTGTCAGGGAGTTGGTTCAGGTTCAAGAGTGAGCTGACTTATGGAAAGACACGAATTGAAACCCAAATTAGAATCTAAAAGGAAGTATGGTACTATAAAGCAGAGAAAGTGGGTTTGTGGTGGCGCAGTGGTGGTGCATACCAATTTGATGATTCTTCACAAATCACATAGAAGTAGTTTCTTTAAAAAATTAAAATTAAACGAATTAGGGGTAATATTGGGATAGACAATTATTTTTCCTCTTGTGCACCATATCCTATAGATGTATCCCTTTATTTTTACTTATTTTTTATTCATTGATACTCAAAACCCCATTCTCCCAACCGAAAAGTTCCAGCCTCAAATTTGTTAAAGTCAAAACAATTGTTAAAATGGAAAATAGAAGCAATTTTTATCATTGGCCCACCACAGTTTGGCTCAATTCTTCCAGTCTCTGCTCTAGTGAGAACGAAGCCAGACCACACACTGAGGCTGAATTACAACACTTCAAAAAGAAGAAAAACACTAATGGAAAAAGTCAAATGGGTTTCCAAATAGGAGGTGGTAGACAGTACAGAAACCTCTTAGCACAGCTCTTACAAGGCTAAACTCTGAATCCCAGGCCCCAACAGGCAATCATTAACTTGCCTTCCCTTTCTTCTGTGGTGGTAGGACAGGAAATGTCCATTCAGCTGCACATTGTTCTAGAGTGCATCAGCTTAAGTGGAAATGCATTTGTAGAGCCTCTTAACCCAATCCCCACTTTTGTAAAACGGATCCTGTCATTTATAAAAATAAAAATGAGAGCTGCATGAGATATTTTCTTCCTTAAAATTATTTCAGCAAGTGAATGAAAAAATAAAGGAGTAAATTATTTCAGCAAGTGAATGAAAAATTTAAAGGAGTAAGTGTTTGGAAGGAAGTCTTTAAGTTGATAGTGATAGAGAAACCTAATTTTGTTATCTTGGACACAAATGCAGCTTCCTAACTCTTAGAAGACAAGTGAATGTTGATAACACAAACTATGGAAAGGGGAGGGGTGCAGACAGGTTTCAGGGAAAATTCAGGAGAGGTATTTTACTTCTTCTGGAATGTTGGCTATCTCTTTTCTCTGGCCACGGCATTTATGACATAGTGGTAAGCAGAAGAAGATACTGTCCCTTCTTTCAGGAAGACAGATCAAAATTTAAAAGCAGTCCCACAGATGCAAAGTTAGAATTTGTCCTGAGTGCTAGAAAAGAGAGGTACATGTTAATATGAGTATAAAATGTATAAATTGACTACGCGAGGCTTTTCTGAAGAAATATCACAAAGCTGACCTATACTATGAGCAAATAAGTCTCAAAATCATGAAGCTGTTTGTCTCGTGAACACAGCCATGCTGAGAAGTTCTAAACTATAGCTTGGTTAGACCTGGGAAGGTTAAGGTCATTTGGCCAGACATATATGTTTCCATGGCTCTTTCACAAACATTATGCAAACTTCTGAAAATCTGGACTTAACTTGACATTTAAGGAGTCCTTTGGGGAAGAGCACAAATAGGAGCTTGAGAGATGCTTTAAATCTAGTCAGCAGAAATACAAGGATAAAAATAAAGAAGCAACAGGGAAGAAAATTGACATTTTTAAGTGGCAAGTAGAAGCTAGATGCTGTATATCAATTACCTCACTGAATCTCCCCAACTACTACAGCCATTGGGTATAGTTATCCCCATTTTACACTGGTGGAAACTGAGGCTCCTAAGATTTAAGTAGCTTACCGATGATGACAAATTCAGATAGTAGGTATGCTAGGATTTGAACACAGGACTTGCTTTGACTTCTTACTTTGCTCTTCATTTTTCCTTACACAGTACATCTCTAGAGAAACATCAGCAGGCTTTAGGAGTGGATAAGAGACGTCATTTTTAACTCTAATTCAATTTAAATATAGAAAAACAGTCCTGAAAATTAAAACTGATTGCCATTATCCTTTTTTATGTTTTGTTTTGTTTTTTTGTTTTCGTTTGTTTGTTTTTTGAGACAGGGTCTCACTTTGTCGCTCTGGCTAGAGAACAGTAGTGCAGTCACAGCTGACTGAATCCTCGACCTCTTGGGCTCAAGTGATTCTCCCACCTCAGCCTTCTGAGTAGCTGGGACTACAAGCATGCACCACTGAATCCAGCTAACTTTTTTTCTTTTTTGTAGAGATAAGGACCTCACCATGTTGTCCAGGCTATATCATTATCCTAAGAGACAGATTCCAGAGATTTGCCTTAACTCTGTGTGTCTTGATAACTATTTTTTCTGTCAATTTAGTCATGCTCTATCCTTCTTTTGTGAAAATAGAAGGGGCTCTTCCCTGACCACAGAGACAGACCCATAACTCAGGCCAGGACAATAACACTTTCCTATTCTCCTGTCATAATATCAGTCAGTGTGGCAGCCATTGTAGTTTGGCTCACTCAATACTCAAATATAATCACATTCTCCCCTACTTGACTCTATCACAGAGACTGAAAAAGACAAAATAATTGATTTCTCAGACTCTTCTGTGGAGAAGAGTAGCCATGTGGTCCATTTCTAGTCTATAAGATGTAAGTGAAAGTTTGCTGAATAGGATTTCTGGGAAAGATTTTACTTCCTTCCCTGATAATAAAGAACAGACTCAGTTGGCTTGTCCTTTTGCCCATTTGTTCTCTCTCCAGCACGAAATTCAGATGTAATGACTAGAGGCACAGCACCCATTCTATAACCATGAAGCAATAAGCCTGAGGGCATAAGTCAACACTAAAGATGTTGGTTCAAGATGATGGAAAGTGCCTGGGTCCTTCAGTCACTTTTCTGGCCACAAACTGTCTACCTTTGGTTTTGTCATAGGAAAAAAATATTATCCAATTGTTTAAGCCACTATTGTGAGGTTATCTTCTGTTTTATTGCCAAAAGCACTCCTGACAGCCAAAGTTGGGCACACAAAACAAGCCAAGCCAATTGACATTCTTACTCAAGATCTTTCTGATTGAGTGAGAAGGGTAACACTGTTTTCAATATTTTGCCTCAAGGCAATGGTCATGTTCCCTGCAGTTGTGTCCACTCTACAGAAACAGGATGGACCCCCAATAAAATTTGGTTTGGATGTCTAGATTGATGATGTCCCATGCAAACCAAAAAGGTATGTAGAGGTTAGGAATAAATCCAAAAACAGATATACTAGACCTATATCAAACACATTCACAAAACAATGTTGGTAGAAATTTTAAAAACCTAAATAAATTGGGAAACTTACCTTGCATACAGGTTAGAGAACTCAATATTTTAATATGTAAATCGCCCCAACTTAATTTGTATGTCACATTAACTACAATCAAAATCTTAGCAAGCTATTTTTTGGGAAAAGTAAACTGATTTTAAAATTTATGTAGAAGTGACCAACAATAGTCAACGAAACTATTGAAAAAGAATAAAATAATTGAAAAAAACTAACATTTGATCTCAAGAATGATTATGAAGCTATAATAGTCAAGATTGTCTGGTAATGTCATCAAAATTAAAAAAATAGATCTATGAAATACAATAGAAATTCCAGAAATAGAACTACACATATATGAACAACTGATTTTTGGCAAAAATGCACAGTCAATTCAATGGCAAAAGGAGAAAAGAGATGGTGCTGGAACAATTGGCTACTGTGAAAAATAAAAGCTTCAATCTATACTCCACACCATATATACAAATTAACTCAATATGAAGCATAGCCCTAAATGTAAACCTAAAATATAAAACTTTGAGAATAAAACATAGAAGTAAAGCTTTATCATATTGGGTCAGGCAGTGATTTCTTAAAAATGCACTATTACAATGGATGAGAAATAGAAATTTTACAGTGATTTTGATTTGCATTTACCTAATTACTTATGATGTTGAGTTTCTTTTCTTGTGCTTGTAATTTTTATATCTTCTTTGATGAAATGTCTGTTCAAATCTTCAGCCTATTTTTATATTTCTTTCTCTTATTGACTTGTGTGTTCTTTGTATATTCTAGATACAAGACAGTTATCAGATCGTTGTTTTGTAAATATTTTCCCAGTTTGTGGCTTGCCTTTTAATTTTTAAATAATTTCTTTTGAAAAGTAAATGTTTTTAATTTAATGAAGCTCATTTTTTAATATTTTAAATGAATTTAGCTTTGTATATCCTGATCAATCTTTGCTTATGCCAAGATTATAATGATTTTCTCTACTTTCTTCTAGTTGTATCGTTTTAGCTTTCCCAGTTAGGTCTCTATAATCTATTGGAAGTGTGCGGTGATGCTGAGGTTCTTTTTTCTTTTCTCGTGTAGGTATTCAGTTCTTCCAACACATGTGTTGAGATGGCTATACTTTATGCATACTTATCTTCACACTTTTAACAAATCATTGTTCATACTTATTTAAGGACTGGATATATTTCTAAACTCCCTATTCTGTTTGATTTGTATATTTTTAGGACCATTATGACCATGACTTGATTACTGTAGTTTTGTTAAATTCTTAACTCAGAGAATGTGCTAACTTTGACATTTACTTCTATTGTTTTTAGGTTGGTGCAAAAGCAATTGCAGTTTTTGCCATTACTTTCGATGTTAATAAGCATAGTCGATGTCCTTTGAATTTCCATATCGGTTTTTAGAATCAGTCTGCCTATTTCTAAAGAAAAGCCTCTCCCTCTGTAGCTTCCTCCTCCTCTTAACTATTCTGACTCACAAATTCCAGCATGTTGTCCTCTTCAAACTCTATCTTTTTAAACCATGAATCTACAAGGACATCAGGCTCCATTTGGGCTCTTCCAACCTACCCTGAGGCCTGGAAATTGCTTCCAGGAAGCACTGGAGCATTTAGAGTGCTGACCCCATTTGTTTTCCTTCTCTTAGAGATTATAATCCTCTGGTGTCTGTTGTTCAATATCTGGAAATAGTTGTTTCTATTATTTTGTCCAGTTTTCTGTTTACATTGAGGAGACATTCTCTGCAACAGTAAATCCTTTATGGACAGAAGCAGAATGCCTGCCAGACATTTTAATATTAGCCCTTCCAGTAGATGTGTAGTGCATTTTATTGTGATTTTAATTTGCATTTTCTGAATGACTTATGATATTGAGCATCCTGCATGTGCTTATTAGTCTTTTACATATTTTCTTTTATGAAAGATTTATGAAATATTTTGCTTATTTTGATTTTTTTGGCTTCTTTACATTTGTAGGAATTCTTATGTATTCTAGAAACCAGACCTTTGTCAGAAATATTAATATGTGCTGTGAACATTTGCTCCCACTCTATACGTTTTCTTTTCATTTTTAATAGTATATTTTTGTAGAGCAGAAGTTGCGAATATAATAAAACTCAATTGTTGACTTTTAAAATTTTATGATTTACACTTTTCGTGTCCCAAGATACCTTTGCCTACCCCCAAAGTTACAAAGGTTTTCTCCTATCTTATTTTACTAGACATTTTATAAGTTTTAACTTTTATGTTTATATCTGATCCACTTGAAACTAATTTTGCATGTATAGGTTAAGGTAAGGGTTGAGGAACATGTTTTTCAAGTATACGTCTAATTATACCAGAACCATTTTTGGAAATAAATATTTTCCTCATTTAATTATCTTGGAAAACTTGTTAAACATAATCTCCCTTTATATTTCCTTTTAATTTGTCTTCATTTTTGAGAGATGTTTCTATTGTGTTTACACTATTTTTTCAGTGCTTTAACAACACCATTTCATTATGTACCATCTTACAAAGCTTCTTAAAATAATTCTGCGGTCACACTTATTTTATTCCTTTGTATATAATGTGCACTTTTTTCCTCTCTACTTTGAGTTTTTTTTTCTGTATTGTTAGTTTTCTGCAATTTAATTATGATGTGCGTAGGTATTTGTGGTAGGCAGAATAATGGCACTCCAAGATAAACACACTCTAATACTTGGAACTTGTGAATATACTACTTTTTGTGGCAAAGGGAGATTAAGGTTGTAGATGGAATTAAGATTGCTAATTAACTGACCTTAAAATAGAGTCTTAATTATGCAGGTAGATTCGGTATATTCACAGGGAGTCTTAAAACTAGAAGAGAGACTCAGAAAGTCAGAAGAAGATGTGACTATGTAAGAAGTTCACAAGGAGGTGCAATGTCGCAATCCTTGGAGATGAAGAAATGGGATTATGTGGGTGGCTCTAGAAGCTGGAAAGGTCTTAGATTCATACTATTTGTGGGTTATTAATCCTTATGTATCAGTGGAGTCATATTTTTATTAAATTTGGAAAATGTTCAGCTGTTATTTCTTCATATGCATGTGTGTATATATATATACACACACATATATTTAGACAGAGTCTCACTCAGTCGCCCAGGCTGGAGTGTAGTGGCACAATCTTGGCTCACTGCAACCTCCACCTCCTGGGTTCAAACAATTCTCCTGCCTTAGCCTTCCAGTTAGGTGGGATTACTGGTGACCGTCCCTACACCAGGATAATTTTTGTATTTTTAGCAGAGACGGGGTTTTACCATGTTGGTCAGGCTGGACTCAAACTCCTGACCTCATGTGATCTGCCCGCCTAGGCCTTCCAAAGTGCTGGGATTACAGGCGTGAGCCACTGCGTCCAGCACCTCGTCTAATATTTTTAATGATTCTCACTTCAGGATTTAACACTATCTGATATTTATCACAAGCCCCTGAGTATCTTTTTTTTTTTCATTCTTTTTCTTTTTTTCTCCCTCTGGACTTCATTTTGTAGTTTGAACTACTGCATATTCAAGTTTACTGATCTTTTTTAACATTGTGTTTAATCTGTTAATCTCATCCAGTAAAACTTATTTTAGTTCTCTTTGGTTCTTTTTCATTGCATATATTTCTTTCCTCACATTTTGTTTTAAATACTTGAAGATACCTGTGATAGCCCTTTTAAAATCATTATCTGTTTATTTCACCTTTTCTGTCATTTTTTGGGTTTGCTTCTATTTCTGCTTATAGGTAACAATTTCCTGTTTCTTATTTCTAATCATTCTTATTCAGTGCTGGGCACTTGTGAATTTTATAGTTTTGAGTCCTAATTTAAAAATTGTTTAAAGGCTATTAAACTTTGGTCAGTCAGATAGTTATTTGTAGATAAATTAAATTTTTTGAGGTTTATTTTTAAGTTTTAGTAGAGCACGTTTGGGGTAGTTTTGCACTAGGAATTTTTTTTTCCAGTCCTACTACTAAGTCTTTCTGCTGTGTATATTGAATGTCCTGAGTGTGCAACATAAACTCTCCATTCTAGCTGGTCAAAACTCAAGTCTCCTAGCCTTGTAAACTCTGCACTTCTTCAGCTTTCAGGTCTCAAGTCTTTCTTTTCCTTGACTAGTGGATTGTTTCCTATGCATGGGCAATTTCAAATGTAGAAGCAGACTCAAGGGTACCCTATGCAGATTTCTGAGGCTTTCATTCTCCAGCTCCCTCTTTGCAGGCACTCTACTCTACAATTTTCAGCTTTCTCCACCTCCCTGAAATCTAGTCTCTGCCTCTTCAGAGAGATCACCATTCTATACTTGGGATTCCCCCCGCACCTACACCATGGGCTGGAGAATGCCTCTAGAGAAAAAGTCACAAAAATCATAGGGCTCATCATACTTGGTTATCTTTTCTCAATATCAGGATTATTAATATATTTATGGTCTATAATGACAGTTGTCCAATGTCTGCAAACCATTGCTTCATACATGTATTAGTCCATTTTCACACAGCTGATACAGACATACCTGAGACTGGGCAATTTACAAAAGAAAGAGGTTTATTGGACTTATAGCTTCACATGGCTGGGGAGGCCTCACAATCATGGTGGAAGGCAAGAAGGAGCAAGTCACATCTTACATGGATGGCAGCAGGCAAAAAGAGGGCTTGTGAAGAGAAATTCCCATTTTTAAAACCATCAGATCTCGTGAGACCCATTCACTATCACGGGAACAGCATGGGAAAGACCCGCCCCCATGATTCAATCATCTTCCACTGGGTCCCTCCCATAACATGTGGGAATTATGGGAGCTACAGGATGAAATTTGGATGAGGACACAGAGCCAAACCATATCGTTCTGCCTCTGGCTCCTCCCAAGTCTCATATTTTCACATTTCAAAACCAATCACACCTTGCCAACAGTCCACCAAAGTCTCAATTCATTTCAGCATTACCTCAAAAGTCCACAATCCAATATCTCATCTGAGACAAGGCAAGTCCCTTCTGCCTATTAGCCTGTAAAATCAAAAACAAGTTAGTTACTTCTTAGATACAATGCGGGTACAGGCATTGGGTAAATACAACCATTCCAAATGAGAGAAATTGTACAAAACAAAGGGGCTACAGGCCCCATGCAAGTCCAAAATCCAGTGGGGCAGTCAAATCTTAAAGCTCCAAAATGATCTCCTTTGACTCCATGTCTCACATTTAGGTCATGCTGATTCAAGAGGTGGGTTCCCATAGTCTTGGGCAGCTCCTCCCCTGTGGCTTTGCAGGGTACAACCTCCCTTCCAGCTGGCTTCATGGGTCAGCATTGAGTGTCTGCAGCTTTTCCAGGCACACAGTGCAAGCAGTCACCCCAGCATCTACCATTCTGGGGTCTGGAGGACAGTGGCCCTCTTCTCACAGCTCCACTAGGCAATGCCCCAGTAGGGACTCTGTGTGGGTGTGCCCACCCCACATTTCCTTTCTGCACTGCCCTAGCAGAGGTTCTCCATGAGGACCCTGTCCCTACTGCCTGGGCATCCAGGCATTTCCATACATCTTCTGAAATCTAGGCAGAGGTTCCAAAACCTCAATTATTGACTTCTGTGCACTCGCAGGCTCAACACCACATGGAAGCTGCCAAGGCTAGAGGCTTGCACCCTCTGAAGCCATGGCCCTAGCTCTAGATTGGCCCCTTTCAGCAATGGCTGGAGTGGCTGGCATGCAGGGCACCAAGCAGCATGGGGAGCCTGGGCCTGGCCCAGGAAACCACTTTTTTCTCCTAGGCCTCTGGGCCTACGTTGGGAGGGGCTGCTGCAAAGGTCTCTGTCATGCCCTGGAGACATTTTTCCCATTGTCTTGGTGATTAACATTCAGCTCCTTGTTACTTATGCAAATTTCTGCAGCCAGCTTTGGCTTTGATTTCTCCTCAGAAAACGAGATTTTCTTTTCTATTGCATTGTCAGGCTGCAAATTTTCCAAAGTTTTATGCTCTGTTCCCCTTTTGAAACTGAATGCCTAAACAGCACCGAAGTCACCTCTTGAATGCTTTGCTGCTTAGAAATTTCTTCCACCAGATACCTTAAATCATCTCTTTCAAGTTCAAAGTTCCACAAATCTCTAGGGCAGGGGCAAAATGCCACCAGTCTCTTTGCTAAACCGTGACAAGAGTCACCTTTGCTCCAGTTCCCAATAAGTTCCTCATCTCCATATGAGGAGATAAGTTCCTCATCTCCACATGAGTTCCCAATAAGTTCCTCACCTCCACCTCAGTCTGAACCTTATTGTTTATAACAGTATTAGCATTTTTGTCAAAGCCATTCAACAAGTCTCTAGGAAGTTCCAAATTTTCCCACATTTTCCTGTCTTCTCCTGAGCCTTCCAAACTGTTCCGAACTCTGCCTGATACTCAGTTCCAAAGAGGCTTCCATATTTTCGTATATCTTTTTGGCAATGCCCCACTCTACTGGTACCAATTTACCGTATTAGTCCATTTTCACACTGCTGATAAAGACATAACTGAGACTGGGCAATTTACAAAAGAAAGAGGTTTATTGGACTTATAGTTCCACATGGCTGGGAAGGCATCACAATCATGGTGGAAGGCAAGGAGAGGCAAGTCACATCTTGGATGGCAGCAGCAAAGAGAGAGCTTGTGAGAGAAACTCCCATTTTTAAAACCATCAGATCCGAATAGGGCATGTCAGACCTATTCACTATCACGAGAACAGCACAATAAAGACCCACCCTATGATTCAATCTTCTCCCACCAGGGCCTTCCCACAACACGTGGGAATTATGGGAGCTACAAGATGTGATTTGGGTGGGGACACAGAGCCAAATAATATCAATATACCAATTTTCCAGTTGTTTATGGCGGGAGAGTAAGTCTTACATCAATTTCTCTAGCAGGTAAGGAAGCATAATTGCTTTCTTTAGTTTTTATTGAAAATTTACATGTTGAAAGGTTTTAAGTATGACTTACCAAAACAAAAGATTTTTTTCTTTCTTGTGTGTTCTTTCATGTATACTAGAGTGTCACCTAATTGCAAGGATTAATTTGTAAGAAAAAGATAGGTGGAATTCAAATGGTGTGCCTTAATCATTTTTGCTTTAATTCCCAAAAGGAATTTTTAAAAATTATTTTCCTCCATGCATATTTTCAAGTAAATGTATACATATTTTATCAAATGTTTACATATTTTTGGAAGAGATATGATTTCCAGAATATTATACAAATTGGCATTAAACCAACCTCCTCACTATTTGCTGTTTGTTTACTGTTTATTTGTTCAATGTTTATTTTTATTGTTTCTTGTTTTAATAAACGTCATAGCAACTTGATGTCATCTATAATCTCTTTTATAATGTATGTGTTGGCTCCTTTATAACCTCATTTCCAGCAAAGACTATTTTGACAAAATGTACCACATTTTTAGTCTTAAATTATCTTATTGCTTATGTATTACACTTCTCTGCCACGATAATGAGGATTGAAAGGGAAAATTAACTTTTTTTTCTCATTTTCTGAAATTACAATTCTCTAAATATTAAAAAGTGCTTTTTTCTACATTTTATTGTAATTATTTCTATTGTCATAAAATTGATCCAAGTTAAGATATAACTCACATTTTGTTAAGTAATTATTAAACATTCAAAGTGAAGTTTTTTTTTAAGAAATGCATTTCTTAATGAGATAGATAGGCCTTGTTTTTGTCCAGTTAGGTTTTAAATCCTTGGATGAAATAAGAAGTAAGATACATTGCTCGAATTAGATGGGTTCCAACATCAATTTGATAATCATTTTTCATTTTTATAGATCAAAGCCCTGAGGAAGCATGTAGTCATAAACTTAAAAAACTGAATGGAGGAAGTATTATTTTAGCTATTTCATTCAATTCTTTGAACAATTTCTGAGTTATATGACAGTATAATTTATTGCTAAAAATTATTTTTTATAATCACTATGTAGATAACCAGATCATAGTCTAATTTGGTATTTCTGATTGCAAAGAATTTGAAGCCATCTGATGTGCAAAGAAAAAGTTCATTAATCAGTAATTAGAAATTAGTGCCATTCATTTTCATTGGTGTCATAATACCAATATTTAAATTTTTTTATAATTTGAATTTTTATGTTAGATTCAGGGGGTATATGTGTAGGTCTGTTACCTAGGTATATTGGATGATTCTGACATTTGGGGTACAAATGATCCCCTCACCCAAGTACTGAGCATGGTACTCAATAGTTTTTCGAATTTTCCCCTTCCTCGCTTCCCTGCTCTGGTAGTCCCCAATGTCTCTTGTTGCCATCTTTATGTCCATGAGTATCCAATGTTTAGCTCCCACTTATAAGTGAGAACATGCAGTATTTGGTTTTCTGTTTCTGCATTAATCTGCTTAGGATAATAGTCTCTAGCTGCTTCCATGTTGCTGCAAAGGGCATAATTTTGTTCTTTTTTATGACTGCATATTATTCATAGCATTCCATGGCATATATGTACCATATTTTCTTTATCCAATCCACTGTTAATAGGCACATAGTTTGATTCCATGTCTTTTTTTATTTTGAGTAGTGCTATGATTAAAATATAAGTGCATGTGTCTCGATATTTTGAATTGTCCCTTTTCTCAGCTGCCTGCAGGTTTGAACACCGTGAGTCACAAATAAAATAAGATTCAAGCTTTCTGTTGTAAAACAGAAAAAAAGGGCTATTAATTTCTTGACTATAGGCACTTTCTTAGGTAGATGACTCTTAGGAAATTATAGGCATGCCTTATTTTATTATGCTTCACTTTATTGTCTTTCATAGATACTATGTTTTATAACCAATTGAAGGTTGGTGGCAATCCTGCATCGAGCAAGTCTATGGGACCATTTTTCCAAGCAAGTCTATGGGACCCATTTTCTGTGGGACCTGCATCAAGCAAGTCTATGGGACATGAAGTGCTCACTTCATGTCTCAGCGTCACATTTTGGTAATTCTCACAATATTTTAAACTCTTTCCTATTATTATATGAGTTATAGTAATCTGTGATCAATGATCTTCAATGCCATTATTGTAATTGCTTTGGGGCACCACAAAGGATGCCTATATATAAGACAGTGAAGTTAATCAATAAATGTGTGTGTTTTGACTGCTCCACTAACTGGATATTTCCTCATCTCTTTTTTCTTCTCAGGCCTCCCTATTCACTAAGATAAAATACTATTAGACGTAAGTCAATTAATAACCTCACAATGACCTCTAAATATTCAAGTGAAAGAAAGAGTTGCACATCTCTCACTTTCAGTTAAAAGCTGGAAATGACTAGGCTCAATGATGAAGGCATGTCAAAAGCCAGCTAAAAGCTAGACCTCTTGTACCAGTTAGCCAAGTTGTAAATACACACACACACATACACACACACACACACACACAATATATATATATATAGAAGGAAATTAGAGGTGCTACTCCGGTGAACACATGAATGATACTAAAACAAAACAGCCTTATTGCTGACATGGAGAAAATTGTAATGGTCTGTATAGAAGATCAAAAAAGCCACATTTCCTTATTAGGCCAAACCCTAATCTAGAGCAAAGCCTCAACTCTATTCAATTCTGTGAAGGCTGAAAGAGATGAGGAAGCTGCAAAAAGAAAGTGTGCAACTAGCAGAGTTTGGTTCATGAGGCTTAAAGAAAGAAGCCATCTCTATGACAGAAAAGTGCAAGGTGAAGCAGCAAGTGCTGATGGAGAAGCTGCAGGAAGTTATCCAGAAAATCTAGCTATGCTCATTTATAAAGGTGGCTACACTAAACAACAGGTTTTCAATGTAAATGAAATAGCCTTTTATTGGAAGAAGATGGCATCTAGGACTTTCATAGCTAGAAGAAAGACAATGCTTGGCTTGAAAACTTCAAACAACAGGCTGACTCTCTTCTTAGAGGGCTAATGCAGATGGTGACTTTAACTTGAAAGCAATGCTCATGTACCATTTCAAAAATCCTAGGACCCTTAAGAATTATGCTAAATCTACTCTGCCTATGCTTTATATATGGAACAACAAAGCCTGCATGACCGCACATCCGTTACAGTAGGGTTTACTGAATATTTTGAGCTCACTGTTGAGACCCACTACTCAAAAATTGTTTTCTTCAAAATATTACTGCTCAATAACAATGCATCCAGTCACCCAAGAGTTATGTTGGACATGTACAGGGAGATTAATTTTTTTTTTTAGATTTAATTGTAATTTTATTTCAGTTATCATTTTACTAATCTTTATTTTAATGAGATAGATTGTGGGACCAGAACATGGTCAATGATCATTTTCCATTGTGTATTATAGCTTTCGGGTTTATTGTGTATGTACCATTATTGTTAGTAAATCTTAAGAAATTCTTTCCATATATTGGGATATTTCAGGCTCTGGGTTTGTTTTTGTCATTCTAATGTTTAGAAAACAAGCTCTTAGACAGATTGAGACCCACCTGATTCAAGTTTTTAAAATATGAATTCTCTGTTTTGAGTTATTGCTCATTCAGTGCAGTGTCTGATTTCACAAAATTTACTTTGGTTATACCTATTCATTAAAAAATGAATTAAGGAACTATTTTACTATAGTTGTTGACTGCCTTTGTGTAAATATGTTTATATGTTTGGGTGTGTGGTCTGTGGGTAACCTTTACCAAGTGTTACCTGTGATTCATTTCTCCATGTTTCAAAATTTCTGTGTTCACTTATCTCTTTCTCTTCTGTGTTCAAAAAGGATGGCTTCCTCTTTCCTGTTTATAGGGTTCTTAAACTAATCCTTTCTGTTTTATTCAGGGTTTTGTTTTATCATTAACCCCAACTCTAACTCTTCTTTGGATTGTGTAAAGTAGTACTAGTAGCAGCTGTAGTTGTAGTGGTAGTAGTTATAGTCGTAGTACTAATGATATCTAGCTTTAATTAAGTACTTACTTAAGTACTCTGTGCCTTGGACATAATAACAATAGCTGATACTATATTACTGTGTATTAATCACTGTTCTGGTATCCTTTATATATTAACTCATTTAATTCTTTAATTTTTAAAATTGTGGTAAATTACACATAACATAAAATTTACATTTTAACCACTTAAAAATATGCAGTTCAGTGGTATTAAGTTCATTCATATTGTGTGCAACTGTCAACAACATCTATCTTCAGAACTCTTTGATTTTGTATAACTGAAATTTTTTTTATTTTTATTTTATTTTATTATTATTATTTTTTATTATTATACTTTAAGTTTTACGGTACATGTGCACAATGTGCAGGTTAGTTACATATGTATACATTTGCCATGCTGGTGTGCTGCACCCATTAACTTGTCACTTAGCATTAGGTATATCTCCTAATGCTATCCCTCCCCCGTCTCCCCACCCCACAACAGTCCCCAGAGTGTGATATTCCCCTTCCTGTGTCCATGTGTTCTCATTGTTCAATTCCCACCTATGAGTGAGAACATGTGGTGTTTGGTTTTTTGTCCTTGCGATAGTTTACTGAGAATGATGATTTCCAATTTCATCCATGTCCGTACAAAGGACATGAACTTATCATTTTTTATGGCTGCATAGTATTCCATGGTGTATATGTGCCACATTTTCTTAATCCAGTCTATCATTGTTGGACATTTGGGTTGGTTCCAAGTCTTTGCTATTGTGAATAGTGCCACAATAAACATATGTGTGCATGTGTCTTTATAGCAGGTACAGGGAGATTAATTTTGTTTTCATGCCTGCCAACACAACATCTATCCTGTAGCCCATGGATCAAGGAGTCATTTCAATTTTCAAGTCTTATTGTTTGAGACATACATTTCATAAGTCTATAGCAGCTATAGATAGTTATTTCTCTGATAGATCTGGGAAAAGTAAATTGAAAACTTTCTGGAAAGGATTCAGTATTCTAGATGCCATTAATCACATTTTTGATTCATGAAATTAGGTCAAAATATCAATACTAAGAGGAGTTTGAAAGAAGTTGATTTTAGTCTTTGTGGATGACTTTGAGGAGTCTGAGACTTCAGTGGAGAAAGTAATTGCAGATATGGTAGAAATAGCAAGAGAACTAAAATTAGAAGTGGAACCTGAAGATGTGACTGCTGCAGTCTCTCAATAAAACTGAAATGGAGTTTGGGCACAGTGGCTCATGTCTGTAATCCCAGCAGGCATGAGCCACAGGGAGGCTGAGGCAGGCAAATCACCTGAGGTCAGGACTTTAAGACCAGCCTGACCAACATGGCGAAACCCCATCTCTACTAAACCCCATCTACTAAACCCCGTCTACTAAACCCCATCTCTACTAAAAATACAACAATTAGCCAGGAGTGTACAGCACACACCTGTAATCCCAGCTACTCAGGAGGCTGAGGCAGAATTGCTTGAACTCAGGAGTCAGAGGTTACAGTGAGCCGAGATCACACCACTGCACTCCAGCCTGGGCGACAAAGCAAGACTCTGTCTCAAAAAACAAAAACAAAAACAAAAACAAAACAAAAACAACAACAAACTCCAATGGATGAGGAGTTGCTTCTTAAAGAACTCAAATGGATGAGTTGTTGTTTCTATCTTGAGATAGAAACTACTCCTTGTAAATATGTTAGGACACTATTAAAAAGACAATAAAGCATTTAGAATATTCTATAAACTTAGTTGATAAAGCAGTGGCAGAGTTTGAGAGGACTGACCCCATTTTTGAAAGATGTTCTACTGTGGGTAAAATGCTATCGAACAGCATTGCATGGTACAGAAAAATCTTTCTTAAAAGGAAGAGTCATTCAATATGGCAAACTTCACCGGTGTCGTATTTTTAAAAAGTGCCACAGCCACCCCAACCTTCAGCAACTACCAGCCGTGTCAGTCAGCAGCCATCAACATCAATGCAAGACCTTCTACCAAAAAAAGATTACGACTCACTGACGCCTCAGATGATCATTAGCATTTTTAACAATAAATTGTTTTAATTAACATATTTATATTATTTTTTATACATAATGCTATTGTACACTTAATAGACTGCAGTATAGTGTAAACATAACTTTTATATCCACTGGGAAACAAAACATTTGTGTGACCCACTTCATTTCAACAATCACTTTGTTGCAGTGGTTTAAACCAAACCTGCAATATCTCTGAGGTATGCCTGTACATAGATGTAAGTTGAGGATCTGGAAATTTGCCATGTATTTTAAGCTATTCTTGTCCATGCATTACTTGGAAAATCTTTATGTACACCCACAGATCTCATGCATGTGTGTGTGTATGCTCTATTCTGAACACCTCTAGGCATTGTGCAATCTAGAATAAAAGACGTGGATTCTGCTTTCTATATGACTACACTTTGGCCAGCTGCAGTGGCTCACGCCTGTAAAGCTAAGCACTTTGGGAGGCTGAGCCAGGTGGATCATCTGAGGTCAGGAGTTTGAGGCCAGCCTGACCAACAGGGCGAAACCCCATCTCTACTAAAAATACAAAAATTAGCTGGGCATGGTGGCGGGCACCTGTAATCCCAGCTACTCAGGAGGCTGAGGCAGGAAAATCACTTGAACCTGGAGGCGGAGGTTGCAGTGACCCGAGATCGCACCACTGCACTCCAGCCCGGGCGACAAGAGCGAGACTCCGTATCAAAAAAAAAAAAAAAAGACTACACTTTATGTGGAAACACAAGACTACACACTTACACTGTGTTACTCTATTTCTATAGATGAGGCAAATGGAGCTCAGGAAGATGAGAAAGCATGTCCAGTTTCACAGGCAGTAATTGATGGCCTTGGAGCTCAAACCTTGGCTCTGTTAATTGAAAGTCATGCTCTTTTTCCTAATACCATCTTCCAAATGGCCAGAAAAACAGTATAATTTGACTAACTTTATAAATAGAAGCTATTATGTGAATATGTATTATTTGGAAGTTTACGTGAAGAGAGAGGAAAAAAAAATAACTTGGCCTTGAGGAATGGGGGAGATTTCTGTAGATAAAAACAAAAAGCCAGATAAGCTGAGGCATAGTATAAAGAATTTGGGAATGTGTAAGGCACATTGTAGAAGAAAGGGAAAACAAAAACAGTCAGAGATGGAGTTTATTTGGAAAGCAGAGAAAGTTGGCAAGTTGTTGTGGAGTCAAGCATGGAAAATCTTAAAATGAAAATGATCTTCTTGAGAATTAGGAGGCATTGATGGGTTTTGAACAGGGGATATGGTAAAAGTCATGTTTTAGGAAGAATTATCTGGTAGCAGCCTGCAGTATGGTTTGAAAATGGCTTTGACAAGACTACCTAAGTAGGCTGTTGTAATAATCCAGATGTGAGGTTATAATGGAATAGACTAGAGTGCAAGCTGTGGGAATATAAAGGAGAAGACAAAAACCAGAGACGGTAAGAAGGAAATCACAGGCTGGGTTAAATAATGCATGTGGGGAATGGTGAAATATTAGGCAAGAGAGACTACCTTGGATTACACAGAGCCTTTAATGCAAGTTCAGGGCCTGTGTATTTTAGATAGCAAGGAGCCAGAAAAAAAGTTTTGAGCATAAAAGGAAGAGTGTTTGAAGACTATTAATAGTGAAATAAATATTTTTACCTTATTCTACAGCAATGAAATTAAAATATAATTCTAAAAACCCAGGAATCTAAAGTCACAATTCCATAAACCAGGAACTCCTTTCCTTAAAAAGTAATACAAAGTTGTTTATTTGTCATATTCGATCGCAGCCAGATTAGCTTATTTCTGCCATTGTGTGTTTAAAAGAAAGTGTAAGTAATTGGTTACTGAGATTTTTGGATTGCTCTGGAATTGTTTTCTACCAGGTGACAAAGAAGATGTAAACAATTTGGGCTCAGCTACCCTCTCCAGATAGTAAAGCTTGTGCGATCAACGATCAACAGCTGCTATTCCCAACTTCACCAAAACACCACTCAAGACAGCTGGCTGCTTGGTAAGAGTTTCTATGACCAGGAGCTGGAGCTGAAGGGAACACTGAAAACAGATAATTGGAAGTGAATCTCCCATGTCATGAAAAGTGCAGGGAGACTTTCAGCAGGGTATGGAAAGAATTTATCTATTAAGTCCCATGAGAGAATCATAAGTCAGAGGAAGGATTTTCCTGGCAAAATCATGCAAGACTGACTGTTTTCTTCAGTGTCCATTTGACTTGCTAAGCATAGAGGTTTCTTCCTCCTTCTCTGTCTTTCTCTCTCTCTCCTGCGCTTGCACTCCCTCCTAGTCTCTCCTATTCTGCAATTCCCTTTCCCAGATATCTGACTGGATGAGAGATACCAGTCTCCACTTTGTTCTCAATTTTTCTAAGTGACTGTTAAGGAACCACTCACAAGATTGGAAGTAGGGAGCACTACCTTCATGACTCACACTGTAGGGAAAGGAAAAAAAGTGTTGAAAATTTCCCACTGACCCAGTGAGTTGTTACTTCATTGACTTATTCTCTTATTTTTCCACTCATAAAGATTGATTGGGAGGCAGTAATGAAAGGGTGTTTGGGAATAGCACAGTTAATTTGGTATCTTCCTAAGAAGATTCTAAGGGGGTCTGATCCCCACATTTTTAAAGCTTTTTTATTTTCAATATTATTTATTTAGATATAATTCCACATTGCCTGAAGATTTCAAAGAATATCACAAAGAAACTCATCTACCTAGATTCATCAATTATATATATATATATTATCATCCTACCCATGAATCTATCTATCTATCTACCTACCTACCTACTTACCTACCCATCTATTTTCTGAAAGTTGGAGACAGTAAGTCTCTTTAAATACTGCACTGTGTATTTTCTTAGGTATCCAGTTCTTTTTAGAATGTGGCAGAATCAGAAATTTGTCCCTAGCTTTTGAATCTAGTGACAAAAAAAACCCGGAGCAACTAAGGGTCTAACTCAGCCATACTATTATAAAAACATTCTGTAAAGTATAATTTTCCTAAAAAGCAAACTGATAAACAGAAGTCTGACAGAAATTTATTATTATATATCAACTACTTATTCAGGTTTTAAAATATATCAGGCAATGTATTTGTAGTTTTACATACTGTTTATTGTTCTTATCATATTTTTCGAATCATGCTATTCTTTACAATAAATTTATGATGGAGGCCTTATTTGAATAAATTAGCCATAAAATATTAGTTCACTAAGTAAGGAAACCTAAAAAGTATTACTAGTTAATGTTGTATTAATTACTAATGTATGCACCTTTATATCAGAATGGATGAATATTATATTCTATTAATACAAAACATCATTAAGTGGTTAGGAATATGCACTAATTCTAGAAAATTGTATCAATACAGAGCTTACAGCTCTTACTGAATGTGGTTGCTTTAGACAGGGAGTTTGGTTAGTTTAATTTTATACAGGCTTTACTTCACCCTTTTTCAAGGGGTAGCCCAGTAGTTCTTTGTTCTTGATTCTTAGAGTTGACTACTTGTTCACTTTTCTCCTGATGTCTCAATGCTCCTTTCCATTCCCTTCTACCCTTTTTATTTTCCTAGTCGTAGCTATGAAAGACTTTAGACCTAGGTGACCTAGGAGAATAAAAAGCAACAGAAAGCCAAATATCTACAAAAAAATTCGATCTCTTAGATAGTCCAGGGTAAAATCATTCTAAGCATAACTTCAATGCTAAGATCTTCCTTTTCCCTCCTCATCTATAAGTGACACAATTTGCAATTAAAAAATAGTTGATTTAGCACCTTCTACGTAGCATGCATTACTCAGTCACTTTATACATAACACAATTTAATCTTCAAAACAATCCTATGTGTAACTAATGCCTGAGAAAAAATTATTATTGAAAAATATGTGACCAGAATATAAATATTATATACTAGAATATAATCATAATAGAATATAAATATAAGACACTAAATACTTAAATATAAATAAAATAACATGATACACACATAATAATATCTCACTATCTGGGGTCATTCTTTTAAAATCATATTTCTTTTCTCATACTATTGGGTGTTATTTGGAGAAAAGAAATTAAGAAGTTGCTTCAGATGTTCTCCTTTCTTCAACCTCATCTGTGTCTTCTTTTTCTGCTACCTGTAACAGATAGTATGGCTGGAGCGCCAGTGATTAACTTGGAGCAAAAAGTGACTTTGAGAATAGAAATCTTGTGCTAAGCATGGCAGAGCAAAGGAGACTGAATTTTTTGATGACATTGTGAAACCTCCACAACAGCCTAAGTCAGCCTGCCTCCAGACTTTTTATATATGACACGGAAATCTAATTTTCTCATTTTATAGGCTACTCTAGTATCATTTTGGATTTTTCTATTAAATCAAAATAAACCCAAAGCTCCTAACTACAAGTAGTTAACTATGCTATATATTTAGGTGCTTGCACTTTATTTCATCATAAGCTCTGCAGAGACATTAACATTTATTAAACAGAAATCAGAGTGTGATCAGAATTTTTTGTTTCAGATATTTCTGACTAAAATATATTCGATACATTTTTTGAAAACACAATATTGGAGCAGAAAACCATTTAGGAGGTTGTTACAGTGATTCAATAAAAAGATGATGAAAGCCCAATCTAGGAAAGCTATACTTAGGATGGGGCAGGGGAAAGAATAAATAAATACTTTGGATCTAAAACTGTCAAGAGTAGATGGAACTAAGACGAGAGAGAGAATGAGGAAGTTCTAGAAACTCTTGAGTTTCCAAAACTGTGTGGTGTAATCAATACTGTTAGTGAACATTGAGAGAAGAGTCAGTGGGAAATTTCAAGTTTGCACATGGTGAATTTGAGTTATTTATGGGAAAGCCAAATGGATATATGCAGAATGCAGCTGGATAAAAGAAGACTTGCTGTTGTTTACCAGAGAAATTCTGAATCCTACTTACAGAGTGTGTGTGTGTGTGTGTGTGTATGTGTGTGTGTGTGTGTGTGTGTGTTTTATGAGAATAAAAATTATCAACCAGAGAGGGAACGAAGAGTGGAAAAATTCATAAATTCAAGACAAGGCCTTGGGGAACCTTAAATTTGGGGGTTGGTGGAGGAAGACAGATGTTCAAAAAGGAGACAGAGAAGAAAGAGTGATTGAGGAACAAAGGTGTTCAAGAATCGTTTCAATAAATGTCATTTCAAGTGACAAAATAAAATGTGCTCAATGCAAGATCACCCTTGGATTGGGCAATGAAGAAGTCATTATTGTTAATGAGAAAAATTTCTGTTGAGTTGTTGAGTTGGGAAAATACTACAGTAAGTTAGGAGCTAATGATAAAGGAGGATGGTTGACCATTCTTTGGAGAAGTTTAGATGAAAAGTAAAAAGAAATAGTAATAGGGAGAGCAAAATCTAGATTAGAGGATGATTAAATGACAGCTAATTTAAAAATAAGAGTTTTGAAGTTGTCATTATTAAATACTATTTGACTGATAGCTTTTGGAATAACACCTGTATCAAAATGATGCCCCACATCCTAGGTTTAGAGAAATTTGGTTTCAGTTTTAAATATTCTAAAGAGAGAGGAGCGACTCAATACAAATTCCCAAGTTCTGTGTAATTATGGATAAGGTGATAGAGACAGAAAATTATAAATAATTTGTTTGACCGAATTTTGATATCAATAGGAAAAAATAAATCAGGAGAAGAGTGAGAACAATGTGACCATATTAATTGGTCCACTAATATGTTTTTACATGTCTCTTGGCAGTTAGGAAAATAATACACCAACCACATCTGTACTTTTTCAGTCAGCATACAGATCCAGGAATAGACTCTAAATTAGTTACCATGAAGCCAACAAGCTCATGCAAATGTCAGAACTCACGTTTCTGAATTTCACCATTTCCCAAAGCAAGTTGACCCAATGATCTATATTTGGTGGTGATTTTTATTCCCAGATGTTGAAAACAGCTTCTTTGCTGGCAGTAGGTCCTTGAGGATGCATGTTCCTTAAGCTTTAAATAGCATGCCCTAGGGAATTAGTATTACCCAAGATATAAAAAGATTAATAAGGATTTAAAATTGAATAACTCCAGTAATTCCTTTAATGGATGTGCATACAAATTATTTCCTTGGTCAGTATCATAACTGCTTGTTTATCACTGCATTCCTAAGAGATAACTCTCTTAATTTAGTGCCCATAGGGTTTCAGTCACAATGCAGTGCTGAGGCGGCCTGCCTTATTTCTTGGCACATGAGCAACCTTGCATAAGTCCATGTGTGAGACTTTGGAGAGCCTATTTCCTTCGATCCCCTGTGTAGCTTCTTTTTAAAGACATCTGAATTTTTCCTGTTTCTTTCTGGCTTTCATTGAAGATGTTTATTCAGTGCAATGTGAGATAATTGAATTCTCAACAAGGAGCATGATGAATTTTCTAATTCAAACTGGGTACCAAGAGGTGGCCTGTCATCTTTTTCCTTTTGTTGTACTGGGAAAAAAAAAAGCAAATGAGTCTCCTTGAGAGCAGTTCTCATTTCTGTTTCAAGTTCCCCCAACAAGTCATTAAACATTCTCTGGGTTTTGTCAACAGCCTGGTAAACATCCAGAGAAAGAATCAAAATAAGATTGTTTATTTAACATTCTTCAGCTCCAACTGCTGATTAGGGTAAATAGTTTGGATAAAACTCCTATATGATCCAAAAATCACAAAAAGAAAACATTAGCTATTGGGCAAGTTTAGAATGAGTTACAAATTCTTTAAACAGCAAAGACATTTTTGCACACTTTGATATTTTCTTCACCTTCGATTCATCTTGTGAAGGCAATGTCAGAGCTAAACATGAATGTTGAACAACCACTGAGAAAGCTCCTTGGAATCTAAGTGAAAATGCAGAGAGTGATTTCCAGAACAAGCTATAGGCTGGAACACCTAAAACTCAGTGCTGCTCTTTAAGTAACTGAAAGAAGTTGAGTCAAAATAGCACTTTCCAAGGGCTGCCTTTTCAGACTTTGGACAAAATTTGTACTTATTCTACTTATCTCCAGAGAACCCAATAATTTAGCCAAAAGAGAAAAAATGTTTCTAATCATCAAAAAGACTTTTAGGTTTATAGGAGATCAGTCAATAATATGATGCCTCATTTTATATAGCTGTGCAAGCTTTTAAAGAAAAGATCTATCATAATCCTGAATAAAGATCTAATGAAATGTGCTGCTAATATATTTTTAAAAATGTTATTTTCTTCTTATGACCTCTAATCCAGATTTCAGTACATTAATTGTGGTTCAATAAGTGAAATATTTAGCAGATCAATTTTTTTTTCTTTTTTTTTTGGAGACAAAGTCTCACTCTGTCGCCCAGGCTGGGGTGCAGTGGTGTGATCTTGGCTCACTGCAATCTCTGCCTCCCAGGCTGAGGCAATTCTAATGGTTCAGCCTCTCAAGTAGCTGGGACTACAGGTGTGTGCCACTGCACCCAGCTAATTTTTGTAGTTTCATTTTAGTAGAGACAAAGTTTTCCATATTGGCCGGGCTGGTTTAAACTGCTGGCCTCTAGTGATCTGCCAGCCTTGACCTCTCAACAGATCATTTTTTAACATGAACTTTAACATAAATTTAAGATTCTGAACAGGCCACAAAATTTCCTCTACCAGCCTTGCTCTTTTTATCTGTCCTGCTCCAGATTAACTAATATAGTTACAAGGGCCATAGGATAACACTCATGCTGATGCATTCATGTCTTGTCTTAGAAAGTTCTCTTTTCCTTTTTCAAGGCTGATTATAATCCTTAGAATGACTTCAAATGACACCATGAAATATTATTTTACTCGAAATAATGATTGAAAGACAAACTATCATTCTGCAGAATTGGATATTGGAAAGTTCCTCAAAAATGAATAAAATGAGCCTGGCACTTTGAGAAACACAAGTGACAATAATTGTGATAAAATTTGAGCTGTCAAAAGAAAATGAAAATTTTGGAAAATGTTTATCTACCACCATGAGTTTGGTAGTTTCCTGATACTTAAAAATATGACTTTTCAATAATGTATATCAACCTTTGGAGATCTACATAAGCCAATAATCTATTATCTTACAAATGAGTAATGTATTGTTACAAAATCATATATGAGAAAAAAGCCATCTAAAGTATAAGATAAACCAGCAGATTTTGCTATACAGGGTAAGAAAAGTTTGTTGATATAGTTTTGGATTCTTACATTCCAACTAACTTGTAAGAAAATACTACTTGTCAGATGTTAATTTAATACCGAAGAAGAGTTATCTGCAATTATTTCCATTCTCCTCCTCTTTTCAATTATATATCTGTGTAAAAGGAGATTTTCTTCATACACTTCAAGTAGAAAAAAATATATTGCTACAGAGTAATTGAAGGAAAAATATAAGAACCCAACTGTCTTTGATTAAGATATCAAAGAGATTTCCAAAAATGTAAAATAATACCATTCTTCTGGCCAAATTTTTGAATATATTGGTTATTTTTCAAAATGACTAATATTAAGGACAATTTAAAGTTGCAAGTATAAATTTATCCATGAAAAATATTTCCAAGGAAATGCAACTTTATAAACTCTAGCTCATTATTTTTTAATTTTTATTAAATTTGGTTCCATTTATTTTTTGAATCCAAGCAAGTTATTTGCCTAAAGAAAAAATATATCTAATCTCATTTAAATTTAAGGGTTTCTTAATGATTTTACATTTGATGCAAATCCTTTTAATCGCTTTCTTCCCACCTAAATTTGGTGAAAGGAGGATAATTTGAGATGGGGTTGTGCAGGTGCTATGAATCTCAATGGAGCAAGGGAGTATTAACTTCTCAACCTTGATCTCAGATCACTTCACTTACTGTATATGGAGTAATTTTTCATCTGGTTCTCTACATTGCTGGTACTCAAGGATTCCTCAGTGTTGCCCAATGAGTACTGGAGAACAAGTTAAGTAACCTTATGTGAGAAGAGGGATGAAAAGCATATTGACTAGAAATTTGAAATATTATCATTACCATGTTGATAAATATATAGAGAGTGGGGTACAATGGCTAGCACCTGTAGTCCCAGTTACTCAGGAGGCTGAGGTGGGAAGATGGCTTGAGCCCAGGAGTTCAAGGCCAAGGTGGGCAATATTGTGAGACCTTGTCTTAAAATATATATACATATTTCATCTTTTCTTGTTTTCTTGTTACATCTGCTTTATAAATAATATATTGGGGACTTTTTTTATTATTACATATTCCTCTAAATTATAATTTATAAATGTTGCATCATATTTTATCCTAATGACATACTTGATCTAAGAAATTTCATTTACATGTTTCCAATTCATCATTATTATAAACAATTGGCTTAAGTGAACATCTGTTCAACTCTTCACCCAAATCTTTGTATTCATTCATGATTATTTCATTAAGACAGATTCCTAGCAAAAAATTATTGGGTCAAAATCTCTATATATTATTAAAGATCTGAGGGATTTTTCAAGATTATTCTCTAGAACAGTTGTACAATTTAGAATTCACCAAGAACTGTATAAATATACCTAATTTAGTAGGAGTGAACATTATTTCAGATATGAAATGGCCGTTTCAATATTTTTGGGAACATTCTATTTATATGTATTGTCAATTTTGTTGTTTGTATGTTAGGCCTTTTTCTTATTGATTTAATTATTTCTACTATAATTCTTTGAGTGATCTTAATGATGCCAGCCTATTCTTTCTTTTGGTTGTTTTACTTGTCCATCCTTTTATTTTTAAACCGTATCTATCATTCTTTTATGAATATATTTTTTAAAAAGCAAATGGGCCTGGTGCAGTGGCTGATGCCTATAATCCCAGCACTTTGAGAGATCAGGTGTGAGGATCGCCTGTGCCCAGGGGTTCATGACCACCTGGAGCAATACAATGAGACAGCGTCTCTACAAAAAATAAAATAAAATAATTAACCACATATGGTGGTTGTGCATGCCTGTAATCTCAGCTACTCCAGAAACTGAGGCAGGAAGCTCACTTGAGCCCAGGAGTTTGAGGCTGCAATGAGCTACGATCACACATCTGCACTCCAGCCTTAGCAACAGAGTGAGACACTGTCTCTAAAAAAAAAAAATAAATAATACATAAAATAGAAAATGCTATATTTGTATGTTTTGTCAAATTTATATAGAGAAATTTAACATATTCATATATTTTATTTTATTAATGTATTTATTTATTTTCAGACGGAGTCACGCCGTGTCGCACTGGAGTGCAGTGGTGGGAACTCGGCTCACTGCAAGCTCCGCCTCCCGGGTTCACGCCATTCTCCTGCCTCAGCCTTCCGAGTAGCTGGTACTAGAGGTGCCCGCCACCACGCCTGGCTAATTTTTTGTATTTTTAGTAGAGATGGGGTTTCACCATGTTAGCCAGGATGGTCTGGATCTCCTGACCTCGTGATCCACCCGCCTCGGCCCCCCCATAGTGCTGGGATTACAGGCATGAGCCACCACGCCTGGCCCATAACTTTAGTTTTAATGCTGTCATCCTCATTGCTTTCTGGGTTTTTGTTTGTTGTGTTTTTCAGTGTGCTTCTTCTTCTTCTTCTACCTTTTGCTTTTAGATCATGTTTTCCTCGCAATTTTTGTTAGTAATTTGGATACTTTGCATCTTTCTTATAAAAGTTGTCATTACTTGGCCGGGCACGGTGGCTCACGCCTGTTATCCCAGCACTTCGGGTGGATCACGAGGTCAGAAGATCGAGACCACGGTGAAACCCCATCTGTACTAAAAATACAAAAAATTAGCCGGGGCAGTGGCGGGCGCCTGTAGTCCCAGCTACTCGGGAGGCTGAGGCAGGAGAATGGCGTGAACCCAGGAGGCGGAGCTTGCAGTGAGCTGAGATCGCGCCACTGCACTCCAGCCTGGGCAGCAGAGCGAGACTCCGTCTCAAAAAAAAAAAAAAAAAAAAGTTGTCATTACTTTTTAGTTATTAAATACATCGTTAACAATAGCAAAAAAAAAAAAAAAATACTTAGCATCTGTTTTGTAATTAGAATAATATCACTTGAATTATTTCTGTGTCTCATTACTGATCCGGGGGTTGAATTCTACAGGGGAAGAGCTCTTTGGGTGAGTTTTTTGTGACAATTTTTGTTATTTTAATAGGATAATTTAACATACTCAAAACAAAAAGAGCTCAATGAAGCTCTATGTACACATTATGCAGATTCAAGTAAGGCTTTGCTACAGCTGTGTCATTTATTATCTTTGCCTAAAATATATTTAAACCAATGTTTCTTCTAATTACCAATGTCAGTCATGCAAAAGAATCTATGTAATATCTCTTGTAAAAATAACTCCAGCTCGTTTTCTTCCTATTTTTCTGCTTTTGTTGACATGTGCCTTATTAATTTTTAAACTATTTATACAATGTGGTAAGAATCTTTTGAATATATATATTATTGTATATCCTCTGAAGTCAATTATTTAGACTTAATTGTATGTCTACTGGTTTCATAATACACCACAGTTTCTTTCATGCCATTATTTTCCAGACTCTTGAAATTTTGCATTATTCTCCAATCTACTCTAGCATGTATTTGAGTCATCTTTACCAGGGAAGTATGTGGGTGACATCCTTCCTAAGCCCTTGCATGCCTGGTAATGTCAATCTGTTCCTCTCGCACATAAATATATTTGTCTGGTCATAGAATTTTGCCGCTCACTTTTAACATGACTGCATTGTTTTCTGGCAGTTAAAATGCCTATATGAGAAAATCAAAACATTTCCATTTATTATCCATGGTTGGGCACGGTATAATCTTTAAATAGTCTTTCTTGTTTCAGCTCCCAAGTCTTCTGAACACAGTTTTTTGTTCAAATGAGATTGTTTCCTCATTTTTTTCCAAATAAGCCATGTTTAATTGTACTTGCACACTTTCCCTCTCGGTATATCATTGGTCTGGAATGCTTTCTATGTTATAGGCAAATTATCTCCACTATTTTATTCCTAGCTCAAGAATTACTTTTTTCAATGAGCCATCTAAAGTTATCCCAGTTTACACAGTATTTTCTTTCCTGGACACTCAGGTTAGTAGTTAATTATATGATGTTGTATATTTTTTTCATACATTGAATAAGGAGTTGTCTCATCTTTTCTACTTAGATAATATCTTAAGATAAGTGGCAGTTAGCAGTAACAGTTTTTGATCTGCATTTTACCTTCAACATTGTATACATGGTAGCTTTCAATAAGTACCTGCTGAATAAATAAATGTGTGAATAAACAGAGAAAAAAAAACAAAGAGGCCTCAAAATTGGTTTTCACTTTAAGGCAGTTTATATATTCTTGGAAAAAAGTCTAAATTGCTCATTGAAAAATTCAGTTGAGTTAAACAGAGCTGGGCAAGGTGGCTCACGCCTGTAATCCCAGCATTTTGGGAGACCGGGGAGCGTGGATCACCTGAGATTCAGGAGTTCAAGACCAGCCTGGCCAACATGGTGAAACCCTGACTATATTAAAAATACAAAAATTAGCCAAGCATGGTGGCGTGTGCCTGTAATCCCAGCTACTCTGGAGACTGAGACAGGACAATCGCTTGAACCCGGGAGGCGGAGGTTGCAGTGAGCCAAGATTGCACCACTGCACTCCAGCCTGGGCCACAGAGTGAGACTCCCTCTCAAAAAAAAAAAAAAAAAACAAAAAAAAAAGTCCAAATTATTATAAATGAAAATTATACCATGTTCACAGGGTGCTTGAAGTGAACTTCAAGGTATCCTTTCTAGGAAGAGAAGATAATTGCCTCATTATGCAGGCAGAATGGTGAAATGAGCTTTGAAGTGAGGTCACTTTGAGTTCAACTCTCAGCTCTGAGTTCTGCAGCTTTTTAATGATACCTTCTTGGACAAGTTTCTAATCCCACTTTGTTCTGTTCCTTCATCCATAAAATGGGAATATTAATGGCCTATGAATGATGTGTCGGACTAAACGTTTAACATATCTCTGGAAGCACAGTGTCTAGTAGAGCAGAGAATAATAATCACATCTAGAAAACATATCTTTAACCTCTTAAAATGTATTCATTCATCTGTCACAGCTTGATGAGCTGGGTAGTATTACTACTTCAATTAAAGATGATGAAACCGACAGATAAAATAAGTAATTTTCCAAAGCCAGATAGTTAAAAAACAAACAAACAAACGAATAAGTAGCAGAACCAAACAACTGGTTTTGTGTACGTCTAGAGCACACATTCCTGACCATGAGGCTATCCTGCTACCCGGAGCCACAGGTATTCTTGGCCTACTCTTATTCATCTTGACTCGCACTGGCAGTCAGACCTTGTGGGAGTTACCTGTCCTCTTGTGGAGGTGGTGTAAGACTGTTGGGATGTTAATGGGAAATGATAATCCTCCATTTCCCTTGAGGTATGAACAGGAGACAGGAAGGATTTAAGAAAATAGATCACTTTACAGAAAGTCATAAAATCTCTTTTCTGGAGATTTTCAACAATATTATTTGAAATGATTTAGGAATTTCTGAATGAATGTTACAACTTCTCATGGTGCCCTTTGAGGCCTATATTACAAAATTTGATTTTTTAATTCATTGATGTATGATTCAGATGTGTTTCCCTTCATGCAGAAAATGAAATAGCTGGTATCCTAAGTGGGAAAGAACTCAGAATTTCTAAATTAGGCTTTTATTTATATTCATATATTTTGAAAAAGTTTTTAAAATTTTATTCTATATGCATTTAAATGAGACTATGACTTTTATAGCTAATGAGGGGGCTGTGCTGGAAAAAAGTTTGAAATATCTCATTTTAAAGCCCTTTCTGTGGCTTTAACACATTCTGCAAATTTTGGTTAAAGTAATTAAATGTCTATCCTAACACTCATAGCATAGACATATTGAGAGATATTGAAGCATGACAGGGAAAAAAAAGGAAAGAAAGTGACAGGTCAGCAAAGGAGGAACAACTTACTAGGCTTGAGGCACTGCTCAATATGTATTATCTGATCCCCAGTATCCACATTGGAATATGATGACAACTCTAAAGGCAGCTCCCAGGATCAGACTTGGGTGTGGGTGGAGTGAACATGAATAAATGTGTGAATGTTTTTTCCTGGCTGGACAGACATTTTGCCATTTTGCCAAAGCCATGTTCTGTGTCGAAAAGATGAACTCCCTGTTCCTGTTGCCATCACATACACCAGGAAGCAGTAGGAACACCCTGGAGCCAACGCTTTTGGAAAACCAGACAAACTCTTGGAAAAATGCCTCTAAATATTGAGTTCATCCTTGTGTATAAAATCATTCTTTTGGGGTTTTGTATCAAGTTATTTAAATATCCTGAAACTGAGATAGGGAGTTAGCACATTATAAAAATAGAAGGGGACTGGCCTTAAATGCTCATGTGGATCTAGTCTTGTGATGCTGTCATAAAATCAGTGACATGCAGTCATGCAAAAAGATGAGCCATCAAACTTCCTTAGCACAAAGAAAAATATCACAGTTTTCCCTTAAGAGGCCATCCCTACATCTCGTCACCTTACAGTAATTAAATGTCTCTTTACAGAAAGTAAATGTAGATGACTACAGGTATGGGATATGCAAGAGAGAAAGAAAATGAAAACAATATTGCTTAAGTAGTTTAGCATCAGACATATCGAACATTCTCAACGAGTATCTTCCCCTTTATGCAAATCAGTTTTACAAAAATCTTAGTTCTTTTCTCTTTATAAAAATCCTTTCAATAGCCCTTAAACGTTATCATGCCCATTTTTCAGACACTGAGGCCTAACTACTTACAAATGATGAAGATGGACTTGATCTGTTTGACCACAACCCCACATATGAGCTTTCCACATCAGGATGATTCCTCAGATTGTACTAGCTTTTCCAGAACGAAAGCAAAAAGCCCTTTTTCCTGCTTTTAATTGGTGTAGTTTCTTATTGAGGTATCTGATTTAATGGCTATACCTTCCTCTCACAAAGCATTATAAAGTAGCACTTAAAAGTTTGGGCCTCTGGAGTTAGAGCTGCAATCCAACATCTGTCAACCCCTACTGGAAGTTACTTTAAACATCTCATGCTAGGAACAGTAGGAAGACATTAAGAAGTAATGAAATCTAAAAAAGTATGGAGTTCAGTTAATAATAATATATTAATATTGGTTTCTTATTTGTAACCATACTAATGTAAGGTGTTACCTTGGATATGTGGCATATGCGAACTCTGTACTATGTTTGCAATTTTCTGTAAATTTAAAATTGCTCTAAAAAATTTACTTAAAAAAACAAAAATAAAACTGTGTTTCAGTGCTCTCACAGTTTTCTTGTTAAAACTGAATGAATTAATTAATAGCTATTGAGTACTTAGTTTCTGATAAATGTAAAATGTGCAATAATTGTTAGCTATTTTTTAAGTATTAGCTATTTTGGAGGATGTTTGGAAAGAGGAGAGGGTTTGAGAAAGAAAGAAACTCTCATGTATTGGGAACGTACTCCAAGTGGCAATGGATTAGTAGTCAAACTAGAGTCCTTGCCTTTCTATGCGCCAAAGATTTGTGCAGCAAAAGTCTTACCAGGAATGTGCTTTTTAAGGTTAACAAGTATCCTTAGTTCTTCTAGGGGAAGTTTATCTGCCTGCTTCTCTCCAACCTGTCCCGAGTTACGAAGAAGGGTAAGGTGAGATTGAAGAGAAACACAAGAGGAATTAAACTAAGCCCGGAAGAGAGGTAGACGAATCACACATATACACATAAGTTAAAGATGTTTTGCTTAGACTCAATGTGACCCTGGTTTCTGCACTATGAAGCATGCTGGAAACTCAATATTCTGTTGCCTAAGACTCTCAGTCACCAGTTGCCAATCACCAAATTCCCTCATCCCTCAATATTTGCCTCTATTGCCTTTGGTTGCAATTTTCTTACATGGGATGAAAAATTCAGTGTAGTGCCAAAGAAAGAAAGCATATGTGAAAAGATAGCACGTTCATTAGGAAATGAAACTAGGTGTCAGATGAAAAGAATTAACGACTGAAATGAAGACCTATGAATCATCTTGGGAAAGCTTCCATTTGGATGACCTCCACACATTGCGGAAGTGTCCTCCATCCCTCTCTTAACTCCATGTTTGATTCATTTTCTGATGTACTATTGGATCAAAAAACAATGATCTACTAACTTCAAAAGGTTTTCCAATAGCTGAAATTGTATATCGATCCCTTCCAAACTTGAAAGTGCATGCAAACCTCCCTGGAGAGTCTTGTTAAAAGGCACATTTTAAATTCGATGATTCTGTCGTGTGGCCTGAGATTCTGCATTTCTAACAAGCTTCCCAGACTTTTGAACCACACGTTGTTCAGTAAGGTTACAAAGAGTTAGCTTAAGATACACTACATTGTCTGCACATGAAGACCTTAATGTCATCTGGTGAGTTTAAACTCAATATGGATGAGCAGTCCTATCTATTTTTAGGTAAATAAACTCCTATATTTTGAAATTCTAAAGATACAATATAACTTTACATTTTTTTAAATAGAAATATCCACTTAGTTCAACAATTCTCAACCCTGGCGGCACCACAAAACTTTTGAAAACTGCCATACCTCATCTACGGAGATTTGATGCAATTGATCTGGTGCAGAACGGAGAATCAGTATTTTTTAAAGCTTGCCATATAATTCTACCATGCACCCAAGACTGAGAACCACTATAGAAGAAAGATGAGATTAACGAATGTCTTTCCAGTCTGGTTTATTCATTGATTAGCTTCCTTACGACATCCAAGTAAAACATTAAATAAGTCACCAATGGCCTCTAGAATTCAGAGATCAAATATACAGTGATTGTACATTTCTGTATACAGAATGTATATTCTGTATATATACATTTCTTATCCTTTTCTTAGAGATTCACAATACATATGTTCAAGCTATATATATATAGATAGATTATCAGAATTTCTGTTGAATATGAGAGGAAAGTCAGAACTCTGGAGTTCTGTCATCCAGGTAATTGAAAATGGACTTTGGGCAGACATTTGTGTAGATATTACACATCTGTGTAGTGTGTCTAAAGTCAGCCCTATCCAAAACCAATTGATCTCTAGAGATGACTGTGAGAATAACACCAGTGACAGAGAGTCTCTCTGGCCTGATTAAGAACATGGATATCAAGTTAGTATCAAGGAAGTACACTCTAATAACACATTAATTGTAAGATCTTTAAACAGGGCTATCCTAGCCCTTGTTCCTCCTGCTGCTTATCTGAGAGGAGAAGAAAATTTAAAAGGTGTTTCAAATAGTAGGGAAGAGGCCTTGCCTTCCAAAGGAAATGTGGTGTCTTCTGTGCTCAGCATAGGATCCTGAATACAATCGGGACCAGCTGCTGGCCAAATTCTCCTTCACTCCACCCTTGGAACCAGGCCAGAGCTGGGCTTCAAAGTATATTTCAGTGAAAGTTCATTTCAGCTTTATCAACAAACATGAGTGCAGCCAAGTAATGCTGAATTACCCTTATGTAAACAATGTTTATCTGTTGTTTCCCTTTGAAAATAACTATTGTGTTTTTTGAATAAGCCAATAAAATATTGTTTTCCTTTGTGATTCCTATGTTTTATTTTTCATACAAATTCCACCCGCAAAACCTACTTTTAAAGGTTCCCAAAATTTAAAAACATTTAGTATTTTGCTCATAAATTAGAGTACAAACACAAAGAGAGATACTCTGTATTGTTGAATATTCAAAAGTGTTGTGATAAGAAATGTTACCACAAACATTTTCCCCTTCTCAAACTTCAGTTTCCTCATCTGTAGAATGGGATGAAATCCATCTACCTGAGAGGATAATGAAGATTAAGTGAGAAAATATTCACTGTATTTAATAGTGCTAATGATTTCTCTGTCAAGGGTTCCTTACATGATGCACAACAAACTCAAATTAAGACTATTGTGTGCTCATTTTGTGCCTGACCCAGTGGTGGGGACGGTAGCATACTGAAAAAAAAAAAATGTGTCATGCAAGTCGGGTTAACTCAGGAAACTTCTAGAGTCTGCATCCGACTCAAAGACAGAAAGATAACCTCTCATCTCCTACTCTCAAACTCAGTGATACTCATTTTGCTTTTAATCCGTGCAAGCAGACACAAGGGTTGGTTGCATTTACATTTCCTTGATGGTCTTTACTTTTTAGAATCAGTGTTTTCCAAATGGGTTCTCATGGAGCCCAAAAACTTACTTGGAGGGGTTGGGTTGTGAGACATGAGTTCAAACAGATGAGGCTGTGCCTCCACCATCACCAGAACAGCTTTATGCCTACTCACTTTTACTTACTGCTTTGGAATAAGGTTTCTATGGGGGAAAAGGGTTTTATAGTTAACTTAAGAGTAATAACAATTGCTTTAAAGAACCACGAGCAATGAAGCACAGCCTACAACTTATATGAGTCGTCAATCATCAAAATAATAAACATTTAAATTACCTTACATCTTCCTACAAACTCATTTAATATTCCTTCGAAGTGGTATGTTAAGTGGCAATTCGTACGTTAAATTTCATTTCCACCTTGACTTTCTATGTGCTTTCAGATCTTTGCTTTCATTTAAAAAGTTGTTTCCTGCTGTCTCATTGAAAGGCTTAATCAATAAAAATGCTTTTGCCAAGTTGGTTAAAATCCATATATTTTAACCAAATTTTATTGGGACATGCTAGTCGAGCCATCATTCTGAGCATCCAACTGTTTAAAATGTGCAGAAATTAAATCAAGAACAGAAATGGCCACATGGAGATGCTTTCAGGGGCTGTACAAGGATCTCTAACATGTGCTCCAAAGGTTCCTTTAAATTGCTAAGTTTTTAGAGACATTTGCTGATCTCTGCACAGCAGCTTTTGTGTGTTGGCTGGCAGGATGACTTCAAATATAAAGAAATAGGCACTGGATAAACAAATTAAATTACAGTAACACTTCATTAAATGCAAGGATGTGAGAGTTCATTCAATAAATATGAATACAACAGACAGATCTGTTAATGGAATTGATGGGTTAAGCATGTACCTTATTAAAAGATTTGTGAATCTCAAATACTATTTCTTAAATATAAAATTCAAAATGTGCTAATGCTATGAAATAACTTTTTAAAAAACATTCAATTATTCTCTAAATTTGATTCAGACCATTGTATACATTTGGACTGATTTTTTTAAATGATCACAGGGGAAAAATACTGTTTTTGGTCAAGTTCACGTAAGTAGGTTAGAGGGGGAGGTATGATTTCTTTCTCTTGTTTGTTTTAGAAAAAGCAAAGAAGAGAGAATATTTTTATTTTTTCTTTCTTTTTCTTTTCTTTTTGTTTAAATCAGGTTCTGACTCTAGAGAGCGCTACAGGGGAGAGTGGGTGAATTCTATTAATACCAATTATTTCAAGGAGTAAGCTACATTTTCCATAAGGTTATCATAAGTTGACTTTTCAGTATTCCTAAGAGACACAGAAAATTTGAAACCCCAATAGATTTCTCTTTGTTAAAGTTTGTTTTTATATGCCTGGAAATTGATGTGTGCAAGTCCATCAAGAGATATGTAAGAGGATGTTCACCTTATCATGTTTTTTGGTGGTGAGGAGTTGGAGGGAACCTGGAAACCCCTTCATCTCTTGGAGAACAAATAAGTACAATGTAAAGGATGCACTTTATGGAGATTGTGGAGCAGGTAGATGCTGCAGATTCAATTATGCATTGAAATGTAAATTGATTTTAAAGCCATAATGGTCAATGGAAAGTACAGAACAGAATGTGATATAGAATACCATGCTATGTATGTAAACTAAAAATCTGTGCATTCTAAAGGAATACATATTTTGCTGGAGTACGTATAAACTAAAAAATGCATGCAATGACTGAAGAGACAGATTATTTCAACCCCACACAATCAGAGGCCACTACACCCAAGTGTGTAATGTTAGTCCTCAACCATATGTTGTTTAAGAAAATCAAAGACACAAAACAGACAACTCACTGCTTTATCATCCCCTTTCCCTTTTCTGATATTTACTTCAAAAAAAAAAAAGAATTAATACTGAACATATACAGGATTCATGGAATAAAGGTCAAAGTTGGAAGTGACCTTGAAGCTAACTTAATTTAATCATCCCTCTGATATTTAAATTTTTTTATAACATTTTCTCCAGGTGCTTGTCAAGTCAACACAGGAATACTTGCACTGAAGAGGGCTCCATGGTCTTTGAAAGGAGCACACATTTTCTATGAGTGTGTGAAGATATTCCCTAACAAGGAAAACAACTGGGGCATGAATAAGTCTAACTCTCTTTGTCCAAGACATTTTTTCATAAGATCTAAAGCAGTGTTTTCTCAAAATTGAGAAAAGGACCAATGGCATCAGTGGGAAAAGGAGAAAGTTATATTTTAAATTTACATTCCTGGGCCCCATTCCAGACCTACTGAATCTTTGCATCGAGAAACTTGGATATTTAACAAGTCACTCACCACCACTAAGTGATGCTTGCATTCATGAAAGTTAATGAACTACTAGTTACTAAAAATATAAAAATTAACTGGGCATGGTGGCGCACGCTTGTAGTCCCAGCTACTCAGGAAGCTGAGGCAGGAGAATCACTTGAAACCAGGAGGTGGAGGTTGCAGTGAGCTGAGATCACACCACTGCACTCTGGCTTGGTGACAGAGCAAGACTCTGTCTCAAAAAAAAAAAAAAAAAAAAAAAAAAAAAAAAAAATTAAGGTGTTCTGGTGGTGAATTATTTTTCCTGTATTTACAGTTCTTTCTTTTCAATCACTGCTCTAAAACATTGGATACACACTGAAATTTAAAATAGAAGAAATATCAATCTATTAGCTTATTTTAAGTGTAAAAGTTTCTGTTGTTGAAGAATGCCAAAAAATCAGGAATCAACTTAAAACATTATGGTTATAATTATGTACTTCCATTATAGCAATAAAAAATTATTCCTTTAGTAAATGTTCCTATAGTTATCTAATTCAAAAAATTCCTTTTCCTTTCAATACTGTTGAAGAAAAAACAAAACAAACACTCACTCACTGGCAGAGTTGAGAGAAGGCATTAGGGATAAAATGTTCAAGTCTGGCACTGATGTTAATACTTGTCACATATATATGTATGTGTGTGTGTATGTGGGGGGGGCTGTATACACACACACATATGTGTAGGTATTTTACAAAAAAAGGACTTTACATGAAAATTCTGAACAAGGATAACCCTCTTTTAAAATGTAAGTTTCAAAGCCAAAATTCATTGCTCTGAGCTAATGAGAGGATTACTTTCCCTGTTGGTCATTCCTTCTCACCCTTAAAATTTGAAAATTTATAATTATGCTAAGCAAAACAAAATAGGATAAAATATACTTTTTCTAACAACATCCAGTGGAAAGGGGCATTTAGTAACCAAGTCATTGTGTTTTGTAAGGCTGTTATCTTCCTCATTCATTCAGCTTTGCAATTTTTGGAATTCTGACAATGATGCTACAATCTGGGACTTGGGACTTGTAATATTTTTCTTTCTCTAAAAGTTCAAAGAAAACTACTCACAATCAACCCACACACATTGACTACACACTCACAAATACAGGTGAATGTATGTACAGATACCCAAACACAGCCTGTCCTTCTGAAGATAGAAATCTGGCCCTTTGCTGCATTACAAAGAATACTAAGGACAAAAGTTTTTAGGGCTGGAAAATAGCTAATGTTCTTGCCAGAGAGTCAAAGCCGGAATATCCCCTTTGTCATAGCCAAATTTATGACATGGATCAAAAACTATAAAAAGCTACGTTGCATCCTGCCATTAAGGAGAATTAATATTTTCAGTGGTATGTTAACCAACATTTTTCCGGTGTCTCTCGTTAAAAGCAGATTGTTGACTTTTCATCGTGGTGTGCCAAACATTTTCAATGAAACCCTAACAAGACTTTCATCTTAGAACCATTATTTCTTAATGGACTTGGATAAGGGCAATGTAAAGGAATGGCTTTGCTTTGCAGCATTGTGGCATGTGGCAATGGCCTGTCATTAGCACATTGGGCCTTGCTGAAACATTACACATGTAGACACTTACGGTATTTCCAGTGTGATTTGATTGTTTTCCCTGAAGCACACTTCATGTTTTATCTATTACGCTTAAGCAACAGAGGTTCTTTTTCCACTTTCATGTATCTTTATTATGATTCTTTCTATTCAGCTGTTCAGTAAAAACCATAATAAATGAAATCATTCACACTCACACACACACACACACACACACACAGAGAACTTATTTTGCTTTTTTGTTTTTTATTGAGGTATCTATGAAATTTTTAACTGTGCTTAGGAAATCAATGCATCTTTTTAAAACCCCTGGGCTTCAACAACTTAGCAATAAACTATATGACATCAGTTGTTCAGATTCCTCAAGTATATATATTTTCAAATAGCATTGTCTCCATGCAAACTGGAATCAATTGTACTATAGCAAAAGAAGCCTATAGTCTGGGAGATAAAAGGTGCTGTGTAAATAGCATGCCTCCTTTTTCTGGACCCTTCGATTTGGCTGAATTTGATATACATGATGTGAAAATGATTGTGATATAGCTAGTGAGCTGATGTCAACGGGCTCTAATTTGCTCAATAGGCCTTCTTTTTCCTCAAATACATATTTAGAGTCAATGACAATTAAATCTAGAGATGGAAACTTTGGCTTTTGGCCTGGGCTCTCACTTGAATGTGTTGGCCAATATTTCTATTGAGTGTTTTATGATGTGGTTGATCAAATTGTGGGGTATGACTACAGGCCCTACCACTGATTCTGAAACTGGCAAGCTGAGAGTCACCTGAAGTTAGCTATCAGAGTCAGATAAACTGAAATTTAAGAATGCATGGAGGAAGACTGGTTATCAAAGAAATAATACTTAATTCTAGAATCTAGATTTTATGGAGTTTAATATGCCTCCCAAGAAGTTTTATGATTTGGAAACCTGCATGAACTAAATACATATTACAAAATCCCTTACTTGGAATATAAGTAAAGACATTCCATTTTTATTCCTAGGAAATAAAAGTCGTCCCACTTCCTCTAAAGGTATCATTTCAGTTCAGATGCTTTTGACTGCAAGTAACAGATTTTCAAAACAAAAGTGGCTTTTAAAAAGAAAATTATCAATATAGCTCACATAAGAAATTCAGAGGTTTTCCTTTCCAGGTGGGTTAATTGAGCAACTCAAGTTTGCAGGGTCCTGGATCAGCACCTCTGCCATTTGCTTTCCCTCACAATTGCGAGACTGTGTAGCACCACTTCCCTACATCAGAATCTTCAAGATGAGGACAAAAGTAGTGAAGGCTTTCTTTTCACATTTATCTTTTTTGTCCCCAAAGAAACGTCATTTCTAAAGAACTCCTCAATGGATTTCTACTTGTGTTTTTGTTTATTTATATGTTTGTTTTCAGCCAGAAATGAAGCATATATAAGGTAAATACATTTGAAAAAATTATTTGAGAGAATACCAAATGATTAGTTTCTATTGTATCTAAAAAGGCATGCTACTAAAAATGTTTGTAAATGGTACAACTTAGGAACTAACCAGAGCATATGCAGTGACCAGTCAGAATGGATGTCAGGTGTGAAGACCAAGGAGGCTGTATGAGTCAGAACGGGAGGAATGACGTGTTCATTTGGACAGAAGATAGACAGTGACGGAAACCCAGACTGGCATGTCTTCCCCCCAACTCTGTGTTTTACTCATGATTGAATCCTTAATATATAGCATGATGCTTAAAACACGGAAGGCAATTTATATTCAGTGAATTAATCAATGAATAGATATAACCAATCACAAAATATCTGGATGTAGCTTAATACGAAATTAAGGCTTTTTAAAAAATTCTTCCATCTGTTACATTCTTTAATGACTTGTTCAATAGTTTTCTTTCTCTATGCTTTTGTCTTTTTGTGCAGTATAGATATAGTTGGTTGGAACATGTTATTCTTCAAGTGACAAAATACCTAACCATTTTATCATAGGCATTATAGAGTTTGCATAGACTATATATAGCTTTGAATTAAATAAATGTAATATAAATGTTCTACAAAAATATACTCTTTTTGTGGCATATTTTGCTTCTCATATGATGGCAATTATGAGGTTAGAAATAACAGTTCATTTTATACTTTAGCATAACCTATTTGGTTTGTTTCCTCTTAATTCCTGGGTGATGAAATAATCTGTACAACAAACCACTGTGATAAGAGTTTACCTATGTAACAAACCTTCACATGTACCCCTGAACCTAAAATAAAAATTAAAAAAAGAAGTCCAAAATAAAAACTATCTTTAAGAAACATCTTGATTTAGTATGCAAGTATAGTATGCTTTAAAAGTTTATAAGTGGAAGACTATGATAATGAAATTGCCTTAAAGTTATAAATGAAAGAGTATGATTATGAAATTGAGCCCTTGTTAATTGGTGCCCAAAGAGATAAGGTATTTATAAAATTTATACCACCAGGGGAAAAACTATGAGAAAAACAAAATATTCAAAATGTGATTTAAAAAAAAAAATGGAAAGAACACTATTAATACTATATTTGGTGTGCTAAAATACTTTTAATTATTTTTGAATTCAAACTTGCTTTCTCTCACTTGAAATTGTTGCATAACTCAAAAGTACTATTATAATTCAACCCAAATGGTACGGTACTTCAATGAGCTGGTGAAATTGATTCAGGACATTAAAGAGACGTCGGCAAAGTTATAAATCGCTACTCTAATCGGGAGTGAAGAGGTTAATTCAAGATTCCACTAAAAACAGACTGGCAGAAATGTTTCCAGGGACCTGCGTATTTTTTTTTTCTTTTCTCTCTCTCTTTTTTTTACTCAGTAGGGGTTTGGAGAAGAGGTTTGGAAGGGAAGGAGAGGGCTGGTTCCAGGCCCCTTGCATTCCCCAGAGCCCCGTTAAGGAATGGGGAGGGCTTCCTGCCCAGGCAGCCATCTGTAACATTCTATGAACAGCAGGAACCCCGGGCGGGCTGCTCCAGTCCGTAAACCCGGGTGAGGATTCTGTCTGCATTCAAAGAAAAAACCAGAGGAGTTTCCCCTCTTATTTCTGCGTTCTATCTTTTTTCTCCCCCCTATTATCTCTTACGGGTGAGCAATGTAGTTGGGAGTCTCGGAAGTTGCTTGTATAAATAAACTATCATCTCAACGATATCAGAACAGTACTATTGAGAACTGGCCCAGCTGGTACCAAAATGCCGGGCCTGCCTTCTGGAATGTGCTGGCAGCAAGCTGGGAATGTCATCATCCCCACTAATGTCACACCGTGGAACGCTTTCTGGGATCAGTGGACGTGCGTCTGATGTTCCCTTAAGTTACTGCTTTCTAGGCTTGAGTCAATTAGAGCTGGCTTTTTGGAAAGTGGTGTCATTTAAAACCTATTTTATGAAAGTTATTTTTGTGCCTATAATTTTGGGGCTCACACGTCTGTTATTTCCTCCAGTTCTTGGCTTGCACAATATGCTGCCTATGGAAAGTAGTAAAGAGTGACAATGGAAAAAATAACAAGCACTTTTTTTTTTTTTTTACTTCTAACATCTGGAGAAAACACATTTAAGGAAATGTTAACAAATAGGTACAGGGATTGATAACATTAAAATATATATATACTTCCTTATAGAGGGAAAAACAATCAGAATAGATATTTAGATCAGTTTTACACAAAGAATACCAAAAAATTTTTCAACAAAAATGATCTCATTCAAGAGGATTCAGTTCACATCCTTTCCTAGGGTCAACCAAATGACTAATGTCAAATCCCCAAAGCACATAGGTACAAAAATCTTTTCTCCAAAAAGAAAAGACATAGAATTTCAATTTCCAAAAATTTTCTATTTTCTACTTTTCAATAACGTTTTACTGTTACATTTAACTTTCTGGCAGCACAGTAGAGAAGTAAACACATTCTCATGTAGAATATGAAACTTAAAAATAAAAAAGAAAAATTCAAGAAGCAATTCAATGCAGAAATAAATATTAGAACGAACAATGCAGCAATAGTTTTACTGAAAAAAAAAAGCACAAATGTGAATGTACTCTGTTCTTACACACCGAAATAAAGACAAAATATGCTTCAAAGGAAAATAAATCACAACGAATACCTACTACTGTATTACCAAAAGAGGGGTGGATACATTTCAGCCCAGTTTTTCTACTTTCATTTACTCACATTTTTATACCTTAAAGTAAGCATTGGTAAATATTCCACAGGGGCCTAAGTTTTTTCCTTTTTTAACTCAGTTTTACACTATCAGTATAGGCTAATTTATAAAGTCATTGCATCAAAATTTGAAGACACGAAGTACCAAATATAATTTTTTTTTCCTGGAATTTCTCAGTGTTCAGATGAGAAAAAAATCCAGGCCAGTATTTGGAAATAAATAAAACAGCTTGATAAAATACTTTAAGAAACATATCAAAAATTGAAAAATCAGGTTTGCAGAAAGTTTTAAAGTTTTAGAAAATAAATGGATTGTTCCCAGGTGCATGGGGATGTGGCCAGTGCTTATGGCCACATAAGTACTCTTGATGGAGTATGGGGGAGATACTTCCTGAGGTGACATTAATTTTCTTCGTGTATCCAGTCATCTTGGTGTCACGTTTGGGGTCAAGAATAGAATTAACATCTCAGAAACTTCATTGCATTTTAATCTTGCAAAAGCAAAGGCAGTGCCATCAACAGGATCAAATACTTCCATATAATACCAGAAGAGCAAATTGTTAATTTACAATAACAAATAATTATTGTAAAAAGCAAGTTGCCCTCATCCACACAGCCAGCCTCTTCCTTACCTGTAGTCAAGTCACAAAGGAAACCAAATTATATTTCAACCAGTTTATTATTTTGCTGTGAGAACTTACTGTCCATGATGAGAATGGTCCAAATTCGATGACCCATATGATTTCTCCATGAGGGTACATATTCTTTCTTTAAACAACTTAATACATTGAAGAATGTTACAGTCCAGATAGGAGGGTCTGGGATCCATTCTGACTTCTTAAGGAAAATGTAAATATGTTAGATGACGTAGAATTCTAAAGCAAAAGTATCAGCAAACAATTTTATCCTTCATTGTTTACATTTTTTCAGGTGCTTTTTGTTTTACTTAATTTCTAAGTATTGACAGCAGAGTTTACTTATATTTATTGACTTTTTTCAATGACTGTTCAAGAGAAATGGTTATTGTGACAAACTCCAAATTAATGGAAGGAAGCCTCCATTTTTCCAGCCTAAAGCAAAATATTCATGAACTCTTAGCTATATATGTGCCAATAAAAGGCCTTGAAATTTATTACGGGATGTCTAAATTCAGTTAACCACATTAAACTGCCAATCTGGTTAATCTACAAAACTCTAGGTAAGAAAATTCAACTTACATAAGATTTTCTAGTCATTCGTCTGGTAAAAACAGAGAAGGCATTTGAATTAGACCTCTCTGACTGCTCAGTACGACCACCTGACTCTTCTCTATGTTGATTTATATTTCACTAAATAAAAATAATGCCTCCTAAATTAGAGATTAATAGAGAATAAGAACTATGGCATATGACTTACACATTCCCAGAAACTAGCACAGTGAAACAAATATGAAACACCCAGTATTTTCTGAAAGAAAGAAAGAAAAAATGAATGAATGAATGAATGGTATAAACTCAACAACATGTTCAACTGCTGTTTTGGAAAGCTGTAGGCTGAATATCAAATAAACTGACTCGTATTTCATTAAGCTGTTTCTTTTAAATTTATACTAATCATTTAAAATATATATACTTGTACTATTAAAATTCATACTCACAACTTTGGAATTTTCTCTTTATTTAGCTCTTTTTTCTTAGAATTGTCAAATGGAAGGGAAAAGGGATTCATATCTACACAATTAAAAAATATATAATCAGAGAAAAATACATTGGTCCACACATATAAATTCCTTTTTGAACCCTATTCAACATTGCCCCCTCTCCCAATATTTGGTTTGTTACTTTAATATAATTTATAATCACCCAATTGTTCTTTTTATTGTGAAGGAGAACATAATGATCTGTGGATGCTGGTAAATTACTTAAGTGAATCTAACATCTTTCAAGTTGAAATAACCTCTTTGATCCCAGAGATGCCTGAAAGGCCCATTCTTAGACATCATAGGAAATATTGCTGCGAAGTCTTAAGAAAATCAAGAGTTATAAGAAAATTCAGGTTTTAAAAAAAAACAGTATCACCAGTACCACCATAGTATGAATTATTCGTTAGCAACAAAATGTAATTTATTAAGATTTAGGCATAAAGAGACAGCAGCAGCTAATTAGCATTGTTTCCTGTCCCACACTCTATGGATTCTACAAATTGATTTGTGAATTCTAGCCTCTGATCAAAGATGTATCTGTGGGCCATATGTTTATTTAGTCAGCAATCAATTAAAATATATATTTTTAAAAAAATTTATTTAGCAAATATTATTGATCACACACTCTGGACTAGCCCTGAGCAGAAGAAACACAATAAATGTGGTTGACATGGATATATTGAAATGTGTGTTTCTCTAAAGAAACAACTCTTAAATAGAAATAATTACTGTATATTATACATTTTTCTTTTAAAAGTGTATATAACTCAAATTCCCAAGATTGAATTAGAATGGCTAAAATATAGCCCTATAATTGATTGGAAAAGTTTTAAACATCATATCTTTCTATTAGAGTTTACAAAGAGTGGTGATCAAATTCATACATTTATGTAAATAGATCTTTCATGATTTTTGTTTCTATCCTGTTTAATAAGGTCAAGAATGATGTACTGTATACTATGATTTCTCTTATGCCTAATTTTATCTTTTGTGGCCAATTATCAACACTCAAATATTTAAGAATTCAACTTGCCGGGCGTGGTGGCTCACGCCTGTAATCCCAGCACTTTGGGAGGCCCAGGTGGGCGGATCACGAGGTCAGGAGATCAAGACCATCCTGGCTAACACGGTGGAACCCCGTCTCTACTAAAAATACAAAAAAGCCGGGTGCAGTGGCGGGCGCCTGTAGTCCCAGCTACTCGGGAGGCTGAGGCAGGAGAATGGCGTGAACCCGGGAGGCGGAGCTTGCAGTGAGCCGAGATCGCACCACTGCACTCCAGCCTGGGCAACAGAGCGAAACTCCATCTCAAAAAAACAAACAAACAAACAAACAAAAAGAATTCAACTAAAAGAACCATTAAGGAGGTAGACATATGCAGAAAGCACTCTCAATATTGATTCAAGTCAACAAATATGCTTTTTGGCCACAGAACCCATTGTTACATGCTATTAAAAGAGTTAAGTAAAAGAAGGCTATGTGGTATGCTCTCTTCTTTTATTCAGGAGGGTGTCAATGCCAGCAGCCTTCTTTAGGTGGTTTGAGACCACTTGGCTTTCAAAGGGAAACTTGAGGTGAATGAACTGAAGTAGTTAAATTTTTGCACACAAATCAAGTAGCCAGGAACTCCAAGAGAGAGACAGGTAATCATCACGGTATCTGGAGGAACTCTTTTCATTACAGGAGTTCAACAGGTAACAGCAGAAGATACTTTTGATAACAGGGAAGCATAAAGCAGAGAAGGCTGAGAACCTAAGTAGCAGGATTCATCCACTTTGAGATTCACAGCATGGGCTTCTGAGCACATGTGTTTGGTAAAAGGTAGCAGCAAGTAGTTTGTGGAGGGAAAAAAAAAGAGTGAAATTAGTTATTAATAAAAGCAGTCATTAAAAGCTTTTAAAAAGTAGAGATGCCCAGTTTTCATTTTGTAATGCTCAGTTCTGGAAAGATCTTTGTAGAAAAACAAATTCTACATTCATGGGGAACATGAAGATGGAAGGGAGATATAATTGGGTATGGTGATTTCCACTGCTGCCAACTCAGATCCATCTTATCATCCCAGCAGTGGTTTTATCCTGGCCAGACAGGATATCAAGAAGTAGTACCGTAGAGGCAAGTCGAGAGCAAATGACAACTTCCCCCCACAATAATCACATTCTAATTTTTTTTTTTTTTAATTCTAAAGCAGAGGAGTTGAAACGGGAAGACTATCATCTATTGTGGTAGTGGTAGATTTCTCCAAAATATGGCACTCATATTTTATCTGTTTTAATTAATGATCAACTTAATATTTGCAATGTTTGGACTACTGCAAAATAACTTAGACTATACGTATATGTCACAATTTACATAACTGGTTTCACATGCAATTTGTGTTTCATACATTATAACATGTGAACAAATAGTTTCTTCCCCCATGCGGGAGTATTGGATTATAACTTTGTTACCTGGAAGGCGGCAGGTGTTTTGGTTGATGGTGGTGGTAAGTTTATAATTACAATTAAGGAGTAACATGGAAGAGAGACATTGTGAGTACTATAAGAAGGTAATTTTCACATTTGCCTAGTGAAAGCCAAGAGGACTACAAAATTTGTGACAAATGAAAATAGTAATATTGAATGCAGTAACTTCTGAAGATGTGAATTTAACAGTGACCACTCTGTGCTCTTTCCCACTGTTTCTTTATATACTTCCATGGTTATCTCATTTGATCCTCATACGCATTCTATATTTACTCCATTTCAGATAGGGCTGAGGCAATATGATCAAGTAGAAGTGGGGGAAATAAGGCTGGGATGGGGGCTCTAAATCTAAGAGTCCGTGTAAGGCTTACCAAGCACGCTCTCGATAAACACATTCACCAACAGAGACTGAGGATGACTTCCTGAATGTCGTTGTTTTTCTAAAAGACCTTTCAGCAGGAATTGCACTAAAAAATAAATTGGGACATAGTAATTTGATACTCCTGTATTGCTGTCTACTCATTGTCTCTCTTTTAAATAAGAACACATTGCACATCCATTTCTCAATAGCATCAATGAATACAACTATCTAATTTAAACTTCATTCAGCAAATAAATAGCAGATTCTAATATGGGCTCCAGAGGCGTAAATACATGTGTATACATATCAGCATGAATGTACATAAGTTCCTTTGCTCTGCCCGGTCACAGCAATTACTACAAAAGCTTCAGTAACTTCATTTTGGCAACAGAATGATAGATCTGCACACCAAATGTTATCCTTAAGTGTGTTTTCTCTTAGATCATTAGGTTTCCTTTTTTTCTGTGCTTAACAGATGTGTAGAAATTAAATAGATCTGGAGTCATTAATATTTTATGAATATGAAAAGCACTGTCCTTTGAGTAAAACCATTATCCAGTTAATTGATCTAAATAAAATATTTCCCTGCATTAAAAAGAATTTCTGTGCTCTAACTCCATTTTTTATCCTCTTTGCTTCTGGCAACATAAACAAACAAACAAACAAACAAAAACTACCAGGCTGTGGAATGGAATAAATCCCTTACTTTTGCATTCTTCCTCACTTGCCTGTTAAACTCGACTCATGTCCTTTATAAAGAGCAGTGAGTGTCATGCAAGTCTGCTGGCCCCAAAACTGTAAATAATGCTAAAGCATGTGCTATGTCATCACACAGGAATCACTGTAAGGAATAACAACAGGAAGGGACTTCAAAGATTATCTGGTTTAATTCACCCACTTTATAGATGAGGAAACCAGGGTCTAGAGAGGGAAGTCCCCTGAACAAGGTCACATGTATAATTAGTGGGAGACCACGTTTGTTTATAATAATACGATTCCACCTTCACGGTTCTCCAAACAGCTGGTGGCCCTACAACAGGGAAAAAAAAAAAAGTATAATACTGTTTCTGTATGAACAATGAATGAATAAACATGCATTTATTCAATCAGTTTAGTCAGTCAACATTTAACAAACATGTATTGAGCCTTCCCGTAGGCAAGGCAGTGTGCTAAAAGTTGGGGACCCAGAGTTGGACATATTAGGTGGAATCCCAGCAGGAAAGAGCTGCTGTCTGCTTCCATAGGCAACAATCAGAATGAGCTGGTCCTTAACAAGCAAAGACCATTGAGGATTCTTCATGGCCTATGGGCATAGCACCAAGATAATGTCTCCTGCTACATGGAGTGAAAAAAAATCAAAGGGTCCTACGTTAATATTTTCAAAATCAGGCCGCGCACGGTGGCTCACGCCTGTAATCCTAGCACTTAGGGAGGCTGAGGCAGGCGGATCACGAGGTCAGGAGATCGAGACCATCCTGGCTAACACGGTGAAACCCCATCTCTACTAAAAATACAAAAAAAAAAAAAAAATTAGCCGGGCGTGGTGGCAGGCACCTGTAGTCCCAGCTACTCGGGAGGCTGACTGATTTTCAAAATCAGTCACAGGTGCCACTGACTGTTTGTAACACACTCGTGAAAGGCGGCATGTAAGTAGCGAGAATGGAGCTTATGCTAGGACATTGATTCGCATCCTTCACTGATTCTTGAATTGCAGTTTTCCTTATACTTCCTACTCTCTAAAAACATTCCTTTAAAATTTTTATTTATTTATTTATTTATTTAATTTATTTATTTATTTTTGCGGCAGAGTCTCGCTCTGTCGCCCAGGCTGGAGTGCAGTGGCGCGATCTCGGCTCACTACAAGCTCCGCCCCTCCAGTTTTAAGCAATTCTCTGCCTCAGCCTCCGGAGTAGCTGGGATTACAGGCGCGTGCCACCACACCCAGCTAATTTTTAGTAGAGACGGGGTTTCACCATCTTGGCCAGGCTGGTCTTGAACTCCTGACCTCGTGATCCACATGCCTCGGCCTCCCAAAGTGCTGGGATTACAGTCGTAAACCACCGTACCCGGCCAAAAATTTATTCTTTAGGTTCAGGAATAATGGTCAGGAGATTAGAGGACTTTTCCATCAGGTAGATATTCTCAAGGTGTTAAAAAACAAAATTACCTTGCAGTTATTTAAGAATATCAGGTTAGATAAATGCCAGTGTTCCTTTTAGGTAACAATTATATTTCAGTAAATACTTTACAACATGTTTTTGTAGAAAGTATATATTTATTATTGAAGTATTTTTAAATAGAAACATATCCTATGAGTGAATATTTAGAATCAGAAATAAGCACCTCGGATATCCTTGTATATACAGGTCATAAGAGACCACTGAAAAATAGTGAACCCGCAGAGACTTTTGACAAATCTCACAGGAAGGATCCAAAATCCTAACCCTAAAGTTAAAAACTAATAGAAAATTGGCCAGGTGCGGTGGCTTACGCCTGCAATCCCAGCACTTTGGGAGGCTGAGGCGGGCAGATCCCTTGAGGTCAGTAGTGTGAGACCAGCCTGGCAAACATGGTGAAACTCCGTCTCTACCCAAAAAATACAAAAATTAGCTGGATATGGTGTGGGCGCCTGTAATCCCAGCTACTCAGGAGGTGAGACAGGAGAATCTCTTGAACCTGGGAAGTGGAGGCTGCAGTGAGCTGAGATCCTGTCACTCCAGCCTGGGTGACAGAGGGAGATCACGACTCAAAAAAAAAAGAAAAAGAAAATATGGTTAACTTCAAATAGGAAATTGCCTTACTCATGATACAACTAGTTCACTAACAAATACAGAGACTTTAATTTCTAATTCTAACAGTGTGTTGATTAACAGCCTTGACCCTGGGAAAGACAGATCCGGTTTGAAATACTGACTCTGTCACAATAGTTTCAGTAAGATTCCGTAACATTGATGACTATTAAGATAAAGTAGCAGAGTATTATATTTTATTTTCTTATGTCCAAAAATATTTGAAAGTGAAAATTTTTTATTTAGTATTCCAAGCAACATTTCAGAAATGTGTACAGATCATATCCCATATCTCCTTTAGTCCAGTGGCATGCATATTTCACCAAACACTGCAAATCCCTTTCTGGTTTCCTCACACTGAGATCTTCTACAGCCGGTTGTTATCTCTTATGGACATTTAACCACAACCAGATTAAAAACTGAAGTTAAAGAAGTGACTGAAAACCAAAAAGGATTACTTAATTGCCTATTTTATGTAAAAACAGGCCTTAGGCCCTGAAGAGGAAAGTGAGTCTGTTTCTTAACAGTTAATTACTGGGAGGATAGTTTCAGTGACCACTCCACTGCCAGAGAGTCAGCAAATTGGCAGTTTGTTCTCTCCTTCTCTCTTCTTGGTATTTCACCAAGATAAGGTGGTATGAGATCAGTTTCCCCCACTTTCTCCCTCCCTAGGCTTTCCATATTTCTCTAGAAATCAAGAACAGTTCCTTTCCTTTTTTCAATGCCAGTCCCCCACCCCGCTTAGAAATCAATGGAATCTGCCTTGGTTTAGGAAAGTTCCAAAATACTTCCTAGGCAGAATCATGGAAATTAAAGATGTGGAAGACCTCATTGGATCATCTAGTTCGTCTATTTCCTATTAAAGAGTTTTCCAGATGGAAGATTTTTGTATGTTGGATGCCTCCTCTCATTTCTGCAGGGCCTGAAGTCAGATTTTGAGCATCCAAGTCTAATGTAGAGAGGTGAATAAGGCCTGCATTCAATAATTTCATAGACAGAAAAGTGCCTTATCCCAAAGGTGTTATCATATTACAACAGCTTTTGGATGGAAATAGGCAACACCTCATCAGAACAGTTATGTGAGAGTGCTGGATGGTTCTCCAAGCACCATGGGCTTGACATTTCTTTTGCAGAGAACAGTGTTTTGTTGCTGTGTCCTGAGCACAATGGAGTCCATTGGGAGCTCAGCTTTTTCTTTCCTTTCTTTTTTTTTCTTTTTAAAAAAATTGCTCTAGGTTTCTACATATAGGAACTGCTGTTTTGGTGACTTTTCCAGAAGGCTTTTGGAAGAGGGAGTGTTGTCCAACAGTACATAGATAGAATTGCAGGAGGCCATCAGCCAGTAACAGACACTTGTTTTACTAGCAATTTATTTATGAATCTCCCCATTCATATATTTTCATCAGCATCATGCAATGCTTCCAAAAAATGATATGAGTTTCTTCCTTAGTGTTATATTCAAGAGCCATCTTAAGTAAGCGCCATTGTGTTTACCTGGTTATGGTCACACTGGGGTCAAGAACAGTTTTATCACAATATAGAAACATACTTTAAAATCAGGTGAGGTGGAATCCTGGCTGGCTTATTGTAGTAACTCTATAAATTTGTATAGATTATTTACCCTGGGTCTCAATGTACTCATTGAGGCAAAACGAATTTTAAAATATCTGGCCCATGCTCAATGCAAAATGAATAATAGTTTCTTTTCTTCCCCTTTAAAATATGACAATTAATTTGAGAGCCTTGGAAAAATCCTAAACATGGGAAATAAATGTTATTTTTTCCCCCTGTGTCACTTTACAAAAAAGCCCAAATTAATTCTACATTTTTCTGGCAATAATGGTTTGCTTTTGAATGCAGAGCTCCTTGATATTTCTTTTTTAAAAAACAGAGAGGAGATGAAAAGAAAACCTTACATCTAGTATACAGTTGAAAAGAGCAGTTGAAAGAATTTTAGGTACTGAGCTTACTAGATCCTTCAGTACTCCATTTGCCCTTCCACTAATAAATTAAAATTTTGTCCTTTAAAAAATTATCTATGCATAGGAATCATCAGATGGTTCACACTCGGGGGGTCAAAATTATTAAGTCTCTTATTTACCAGTAGCAGGAAACAACTTGAATTAACAAGCACAAAGGGCAAAATATAGGAATGATTTTGAGAGTCTTTGCTTAGAATCCTCTTCCCTCAGATACACCTCAGTTTTTCTTGTTTTTCCTTAAAACTGTTATTCAAATGTAACTTTCTTAGTGAGTTCTTACATGACCTCTTTTAATAAAATTATAATACCCTATAGATTCTCAACTCCTTCTACTTAACATATTGCATATTGACTTATTTATAATGTTTATTTTCCGTCTACTCTCACTGAATATAAGATCCATGAGGGCAGAGATTTTATACAATTTTAAGATTTATATACAGACCAATTGCTTTGGCCTTAGCAACTAAAACAAATAACTGGCACACAATAAGCATTCAAATATTTGTTGAATAAATGATTGAAACTGAATTTTTAAAACTCTGAGAAAAAATAAATTTTGACTTCAGAAAGAACCAGGGTCATGTCCTTTCAAAACAATACTACTTAGATTTTTCCCCTGGAGACCTACCACTAACATGCAAGCCCATTTTTATGGATAGAATGTGTCTACAGTCCCGTTCGATGTTCATTCTCTGTTAGCATACCCAAACAGTTAGTGTGGAGGAAGATACAACTAACTTGCCTATCATCATCATTAAATAGCACCTCAAACATTTCTGTGCTTAGATTCTGGAGCAGTGATCAACACTGAAATGCCTACTTACCATGTTCATATAAAGACGTGAGGCGGTCTAGGTGTAATCCAGTGGGAGAAGTGTACCCTGGTAGTGTACCCTGGTGACAATGTGTTGAAGTAGAAAAAAAAAAAATCCTCTTTGAAAGACTGAAGCTCCTATTCAGTTTTGGCTGAGTGTTCTATTGGGTCAAAGCACATGTTGTTCAGAGCTTCTGATTTTAAAAAGAAGCTGCATATATGGATCTTTTTATAAAACCCCTCAATTTCAAAATTATATCAGCCACTTAAAATATTGTATTAAAATATACTGCAAAGGTCATGCAAAGTATATCTGGAAGACTGGTGTGACTGACAAACCATGTATTTATAATTTCTGGTCTAGCTTCTAATTCTAATTATCTGAGTAAATATCTGACCCTCCTGTCCGCTCAGCGGCGGCATTAGATTCTCATAGGAGCACAAACAATTGTGAACTGCACATGTGAGGGATCTAGGTTGCGCGCTCCTTAAGAGAATCTAACTAATGCCGGATGATCTGAGTCTGAGGTGGAACTGTTTCATGCTGAAACCATTGTCCCCCGTCACCATCTGTGAAAAAAATGTCTTCCTCGAAATTAGTACCTGGTGCCAAAAAGGCTGGGGACTGCTGTTCTAAGCCATCTTAACTTTATTTGTGACATTTATACAATTATTAACAAAATCAACTGCTTTTCAAACTAGATTTCTAATACATACACTTTTTTGTTTAAAGTTTTTCTTTCTATAGAATCCCCTTTGCTCTCTTGATTATTTTAGCATGCTCTTTAGGATTTTTCTAGCTCTTTATATCCATATCTTCCTTGAGTGCTAAGTAGCATAGATTAAAAAACACCAAATTTGCCTACAGAAAACCTAGATTCTATCCCTGGATTGATCTATCTCTTACTAGCTATGCAAGTTTGAAATAAGCTATTTAAACCACTTAGATCTATGCAATTCTACTTTTAAAATGAATATAACAGCCCTGCTCTTTTTTACCTGATGTGAAGTCACCTACATGAAAGAATTTGCAAACAATAAAAAGCTTTAAATGTTAAGTCTTATTCAAGTGGAGGAGCACCTTGGCTTTACACAACAGCTGGGTCTCTCTGAATGCTTTATTTCTAATAAAATGCTTTATTGCCAATAACACTCTTTATTTTCAATAACATTTAGAATGCATAATTGCATGGTTTTGTTGTTGCTGCTGTTACCATTGCAACAATATTCTAAGGTGTTTTCTAGACTCCATGATTTTTTTCCTAGGTCATGATTTATAATTAAGAGTGTAGTAACTTATGTATTTATTTGCCCCATTCTAACTTATCCTTTTTTCTCCCTTCACATCAACTTTCTATCTTATTTTTTTGTTGTTAACTATCTCCTTTCAGTCACACTGAATTTTACTTAGGAAATCATATTCAATCCTTTCTTATCATTTATTTTTATTTTAAGTCATTTCCTCTACTTTTACCTTTAAAAATCATATTCACACATCAATAGCTGCTCAAATAACATGGTTTTTATGAAGCTCTGATTCTTCCACTAAAATTTATCTCAATATTTTGAAACATCTATATAACTTTATAACTTTGAGGCTTAATGCATTTTGGGTAAAATTTGCATTCATGTTTCAAGATACAATGGCTCAGGCTTGTTCACTTCTGTAACTCTGCAGCTATTAAAATAGGACTTTGTATTATATATACTAAGTACTCAAAATGAGTTGAATTAATGGGTCTTCTTTAACTCTATTACCTTTATTTTCCTACCTCAAAGTCAAATGTCATTATTCTTTATTTTCATTGCTTTCATTGGATTCTTGCCTGCTATGTCTACCAACTCAGTATTTCACTACACAGAAGACCTTATAATAAGAGAGAAAAAACTTAAAAAAAATTTTTTGTCTTTATTCTAAGCAATGTATTTAACATATTGGTCGAGATTGTGTTCCAGCCTCAGTCCCTAGGGAACCTTGACACTAACACTTCTCTAAGTAGAGAAATGATCATTTATTCCTACACATTGCTTCCTGTCATTAAGCCATTTCCGCACTTAAAGAGAAAACACTTTCCATAATAACAAGGAAATTGGTTTTTTAAAATTGTTGTTTGACCACCTATAGGATATACACTTTCAATCTCTTTGAAAGTGGAAATAAAATTACCTTCTCTTTTGTCCATATCACCTCTGAGAAATCTAGACTCGTTTATTCAATAAATCTGTACTGAGAATCTTCTATGTACCAGGTACTGTAAGGGACTCTAAGGATACATATAAGAAAAGCCCATTTTGCTTTCAAAAAGCTTTGCTGTCTGCAGTCTGCTAAGAGCTGTAATGAGAGTAGAGAGGCAAACCTCTAACTCTACCTTCATGGATGTCTATGGAGATTTAACTGAGGTGAACACTTAAGTCGAGTCTTCAAAGACAACTCACTTGGTGCCCAAGGGACAGGAGGTGCATTCTGAGAAAAAGGAAGAGCATATACTGAGGCATGAAGGCAGGCACCAGCATCATGATGTGGTGGAGGGCATGCAGGCTAGCAGGTGTTTCAGGAGAGGAGCTATGGAGGAAGATGAGATGGGAAGAGGCCCTACTGCAGAAGGCCTTCTGAGCTATGGTGGAGAGTTCCTACAGTCCAGCCAATTAAATATTTGCAGGCAGGGGTGGGTACAAATAAGAGATGTGCTAGAGAGTTTACTCTGATTGTGGAATAAAGAATATACTATGGAAGGCAAGGCTGGAGGTAGGCAGGAATGTTTGTAAATTATCTGAAAAATCTAGTCCAATGCTCTGAACCATTAAAGAGCAGCAACAGTAAGGAAAGGAAGGGACAAGATGTATTTTTAGGAGATTTAATAGGAATTTCCAATTGTGATTGAGTTAATTAATGAGACGTTATTTTCCCCTTATAGAAGCTATGTTACATATCTCCCCAAAAGTTATACTTTTCTAGGAATTCATGATGCCATCATTCTTTCCAGCTGCTGCCCTCCTGACAAGTATGGGGATACGAATCACCACTCTGAAGTTCCCAGGTTTGCTTCCAGTTTCCTCCCAATGGACACTGTGTACTGAAAACCATTAGTCTTTGCTACCACAAGTCAGCTTAGCATGACAGCTTGCACATTCTAGCCAAAAGTTTCACCAGAATCCCTAATGACTTATTTATACTAGTCTGTCAATTAAATATAGAGCATAACTCTTTATTTATCCAGTACAACTTTGTTTTACTATTTTAACCTGCCATAGTTTGTGCATCTCTTGATTTCCTTTAAAGATGATCTTATTAAAGATGGTCTTATCCCTTCTCTCAACCATCTCTGATCATTCCTCATTTCCCATTTTAGCTTGCCAACGTGAGCTACAGTCAAGTTATTTTTTGTATGTGACACATATTTTTCCTTGGGTTTCTGATAAGGTCATTGTAGGAGACTCCAGGCTTCCTGTGCTCTAATTCCTCTCAAAATGATTCCTGTTTCCTTTTACCAGTTTATGTCAATAAGTGAAGATAAAGAATTATGGGCAAAATGGAATTCTGATACATTATAGTTTATATACTATAAAATTAAAACTGTTGAGTCTACCCTTAATTTTGTAATGTTGTTATTAAGAACCAGAAATATAAAGTACATTGCACGTGTTCCAGTAATTCCATATATTAATTCTAGCATTGTTTTTAAGCACAGAAAATATTTAAAAATAACCTAAATGCTCTAAGATGGTATATTTAGTGACAGTCACAGTGTACACAGATAATGTGCTAAGCAGCTATTAAAAATTATTTTAGTATTTTGAAATGAAAAGCTATTCATTATATGTAATAAAAGCATGTACATAATTAGATATAAAGTATGAACTTATATTGTGATAGTTTTTTTCCATAATTCTATTTGGATAATAGAATTTCAGATGACTTTAATTTTTACAATTTTTTGCCTTCTGGCAAAGAAAGTTGCTCATTGAAAATCCAGAATCCTTGCTCTGTTTATTTGGGAATACTTATCCTGGATTCAAGCTCTGCTAACATTTTCAACAAGATATTAGTAATGCAAATGACCAACATTCCATTGTAAGAATGTTTTCAAGAGATATTGTAAAACAAAACAAAAGTAAACCAAAAGCCTTCCATCATTTCCTCATAGTTTGGAGCCCTTGTCGGACCAAAGAGAGATACCAGGCCTCACCTGTGCCTGAGCCTAGTCAGGGTTTATTTCACAAATAGTAATGCCATGATGACTAAATCAAATTGGCAACTTCAGATTAAATGGAGATAACACATTGTGACCAGTTTAATCAATACAATTTTCTTACTTCCTATTTCAAGGTTCATTTTGAAACTTTATGTCCATTTTGTAAAATAGCAAACAGTGTTTTTTCCCTTTTTCTATACTCTTTCTTTTGAAAGAATCCGCACCCCCACCACCCTTCAGTCCAGTGACCAACGGCAGCATTTGTCATCGTTATTCCTATACTAAGAAAAAGAAAGGACAGCTCCTGGGCCAGCTGACATTCTAATCTATGATCTCTATTTTCTTGGTGACTCACATTCTGCCATTTCACACTTGATAACTAGTGTGGGTATATTGCATGCATTTTTCTCTTACTTTGTTCCCCTTTACTTTGGCAAGTCTCATGGAAAGGGGAGGTGACTCTTTCCAATATCTAGTGGTCTTTCTTCCCTCACAATCTTGGAAATTACATTATAAAATGTGAAACTCAATATCATGCCACCAACGCATTTTGTATGTTAATTCGCCAAGAAGATAAATCGCATTTTCTCATGTTTCCAGAATCTTTAGGATTTTACGGCATCCCACACTTGCTCCCGGGATGCTCTATCCTGGAGCCCCATCTGGTTTTCTTTTCTAACCATGTTCCCCTGAGATCTTCTTTAATTTGAATTGTATTAAATTCATCAAACTCTTTAATGAGCCTTGGGCATTGTTCGACTTGTGTGGTGGCCTCTCCTGGATAGTAGCAGAGGGGAATCTTAACTGCCTTCAGTGTATATACTTCTGGGCGTTCCCATCAGGTCTAAGCACTGTTTCACATTATGTGAATGTCATAAATAACTTGGTTGAAAGGGTCAATGTTTTCTTATCTTGAAGAGAGTCAAAGGGCAGTTTGCATTTATCTAGGAAATGCACCTCACAGATGCTAGTCTTAAAAGCTCCTCAGGGGATGGGTGGGGAAATACTATTATCCTTACATAATTCTAAAAATCTGGGGGGTAGTAAACCAACTGCATAAATCCTTCCCTTTCCTTTTAATCAAGGCTATAGCAAAAAAAAGAATAAGAAAAAAAATACTGCTCCTAATCACGAGTAATTTTATTTTTCTTAACAATATACTGTTTTTCTCAGTAGTATATGCTTTCTTTGTCCCCTCTTGGCTTGTTTTTTAGGATCTCTTTTACTTGTATACAAAGTGGGTTGTAAGAGGCTTACTTCAATAGTATCCTTGAAACTGTCTTAAGTACACTTCCCCATATTAAAAGAGAAGGAGCCAAAGAATTTTTGTTTGCTTTGTTTTGTTTTTGCTGTGATGAACTGGGATCTGATTTAAGAATTTAACACAAACCAAGTTAAAATAAAATAGAGTTTTGCAATTGTATTTTAAAGGCCCCCTACACAGTCTACAGCTGTCTGGATCTGTTCCTGGATGGAAATCATAGATGAAGTCCTTAATATCTCCCTATTGAATTCTTTGTCCACCACCCATTTTCAGTTCATGCAATCTGCCCCTTGCCAAATTCCACTTCCTTTAGGCTGAATCTATGTCCCTTCATTTATGTTTAATGTCTGGGAAAATCAGCTTCTAAATTCCAAATAAGTGGAATTTTACCAGTCACTTTAAAGAATTGATAACACTTTCCTGCAAAATTCTTTTTTAAAAGAAATATTGTAAAATCAATTCTACTTTATTTTTGAGTTCTACAATTGAACTAGTGAATCTTTTTTTGTTGTTGTTTAACGAACTTTGTTGAGGTATATTACAATGTACCTCAACAATGCAATATATAATAAAATGGACTTATTTTAAGTATACAGTTTGATGAATTTTCACAAATACATTTGTATCTATCTGTGTAACAACGAATTCAATCAAGATATATAATATTTTCATTCCCCTAAAAAATTCCCTTTTGCCTCTTCCAGAGAGCACAACCAGTGCAAAATTTCTAAGGTGAGACTGAGCGTGGCAAGTTAAGGAAACTGACAGAAATCTAGCGTCGCTGTGGCATAGTGAAGAGGCAGACAAGGATGACATGAAAAGAGGTCAGAGAGGCAGGTGGGGCCTGATCTTGCATAACCTTTTATTTTGTAGAGAGAAGTTTGGCTTCCATTCTGAATTCAATATAAAAAAAACCACTGGCTCTTGACTGGGACCTTGTACGTGGAAGAACATTATGGTGTGATTTTTCTTCCATCTCCAGCTGTTTAGCCCTGCATTTTCCTCCTGGCATAGGTCCTCTGCTTCATGCTTCCCTGTCACATCCACAGCTGCATCCAATAGTTTCCCCTGAACTCTCTTTTTTTTTGAGACAGTCTTGCTCTATTGCCCAGGATAGAGTGCAGTGGCACAATCTCGGCTCACTACAATCTCTGCCTCCCAAGTTCAAGTGATTCTAGTGCCTTAGCCTCCCAAGTCGCTGGGATTACAAGCACGCACTACCACGCAGAACTAATTCCTTCCCCTGAACTTTCATACTACATTGTGCCTTCCACTACTTACATTGTTGATTCCATTCCATCTTTGAGCATGTAAAAGGAATGGAAGGAATAAAAGAAAAAGAAGGAAAACGAGGAAAGAAGCAAGGAAGGGCTGGGAGCTCTTTCTTGGCAAATCCCTTGCACATAAATGTTCATCTCAGGGTCTGCTTGTGAGGAACCATACTTAAGGCAGCTTTCCTTGGACGTCAATGGCAGTCATAAATGTAATAAAGAAACTAAAGAGCTCTGCAGAACGGAAACCCACTTCAAGTTGTTTAACCAGCATGTCCCTAATTTATGGAACCATGCTTAACATTGAGTAGACAATGAAAGTAGTTAAGAAAAACCATTTTTAACCTTTGATAGAGTACTCAAACTCTTAAAAAGCCTACTCTAAGTTTAAAAACTATTTTATATTGTAATTATGTCCTAAGGGGATTATAAGCACATAATTAGTCATTATTTTTATTCTGAGGTTTTTACCCCCAGACTCTCCTAAATTGCACTGCCAACCCCTCACTTCATGTGGATATAGTTAAGATGAACGTTCATGCCCACATTCATTTGCAAAAGTGTTAAAATTTGGGTGATCAATTATATAAATCCCTAGTTATAGTGAAATCATAATTTTAAAACACTGACACACTGGCTATGACACTAAATTATATATTTGTTCAGTAATATAGCATTTCCCTAATTGGGAATTTACTGCTTGATATGGTTTGGCTCTGTGTCCCCACCCAAATCTCATCTTGAATTGTACTCCCATAATTCCCACATGCTGTGGGAGGGACCCAGTGGGAGATAATTTGAATCATGGGGGCAGATTGTCCCATACTGTTCTCATGGTAGTGAATAAGTCTCATAAGATCTGATGGTTTTATCAGGGGTTTCCACTTTTGAATCTTCCTCATTTTTTCTCTTGCTGCTGCCATGTAAGAAGTGCCTTTCACCTCCCGCCATGATTCTGAGGCTGCCCAAGCCATGTGGAACTGTAAGTCCAATTAAATCTCTTTTTCTTCCCAGTCTCAGGTATGTCTTTATCAGAAGCATGAAAATGGACTAAGACACTGCCATATAAGTGGTTATATGAAAAGTGAGACAAAGTAAACAATCTCAAGGAAAACTTATATTTTATATTTCATTGAAAATGAGTCTCAAAGAAGTTAAGAAGCTTACTCAAACTTGCACATCTCACTGGGGCAGAGCTGGTACTTGATTCAGCTGTGACCGGTTCTGATACCTATGTTCTTTGCACATAATATTAGAAAGTATGGCCATAAAGAAGAGTCAACATGTATCTCTTGGGCTGTAGCTGACACAATTGTCTTCTTTGATTACAACAGATAAATACATAAAGAAGAGTTGGACATAGAAACATTTAACATGAGATTACATTAGTCTATATTTAAATTTTTAACCACTTTCAACTATTATTATTTAGTTGGGTTCTTTAAAAGCGTATATACAAAGGACTCATGAAGTAATGGTTTGACTCAGGCCAAGGACACATTATGGCTTTGATGTTCTATGTTTGTAAGAAAGCATCCCTTAACATCTCCAATCCTAATGCATTCTTCTGTACTTGGTAGGATATTTGGTGGATTGGTGTAACCTTCAGACGAATCTGATATTATAAATATTGATAGACAGCCAGGGATTCCATGAGAGATTCTCTCTAATCTTTCCCTGTGTTCTAGGCAGCATTTCCAAAGAATTGTGAATAGAAGTGATGTACAAAAGCTGTTCTGTCTTCTCTTAATACACAAAGTCAAAAGACTGCTGCCTACCCTCCAAGTTTTTCTCTCCCCAACCCTCAAACCACTAGAAAAGATATTTAGAAAATTCCAGTGGATCTTATGGACAACAGATTCTGATGTGTTGCTGACTTTTTCTGGGGTCTTTTAAACAAATCATCTTTTAATAGATCCCAGAAGAAAGAAATATCTAGGGCATATGATTTGGAGTTTAGTATTCACTCCAATTTTGAAACGTGGATGTCTTAAATACACGTGTATGTTAATTGCAGCACTATTCACAATAGCAAAGACATGGAGTCAACCTAAATGCCCATTAATGATAGACTGGATAAATAAAATGTGGTATATATATGGTACATAGAATACTATGCAGCCATAAAAAAGAACAAGATTATGTCCTTTACAGGGACATGGATGGAGCTGAAGGCCATTATCCTTAGCAAACTAATGCATTATCCTCAGAAAACCAAATGCCACCTATTCTCACTTACAAGTAGGAGCAAAATAATGACAACACATGGACACAAAGAGGGGGACAACACACACTAGGCCTATCAGAGGATGGAGGATAGTGGGAGGGAGAGGATCAGGAAAAATACCTAATGGATATTAGGCTTAATACCTGAGTGGGAAAATAATCTGTACAACAGATCCCATTACACAAGTTTACCTATGTAACACACCTGCATGTATATCCCTGAGCTTAAAATGAAAGTTAAAAAAAAAAAGTGGATATCTTGCAGTGGTACTGATACCTTAAACTACTCAGGCAATGCCAGCTGAATGCTTGTTCTGAAAGTATCGAGGAGAAAACTAGAGAAAACTTCACCATGATCATCTCAGCATGCTACAAATCTATTTCTGCACAAAGAGAATTTTTTCACTAAGATGTATCATTTGGTGCCAGGGCTACCACTGTTTATTTATGTATTTATTTTCAAATCTGAAAATCCCAATTAGCAACTCAGATTTACCAGTTTGAACTGAAAATCATTTTAATAGCTAGTTTGGTTCTGTGCCATCTAATGATATATTCACAAAGAGGAGATATGGATATGGAATGCATTTGTGATTGTTATACTACCTTTATAATGATCTAGTTCTTATTTGTGAGATCCTAATCTAATTATCACATTATAAATTATACAAGTCAGCATATTCTAAGAGTCTTCATGTTAAATATTAACTTCCTTTAATGTTTTAGAATATATTTTATATGCTAATCAATTTGGGCCATTTAATATTTTATTCAGAATTATTGGGATTTTTGCCAAGTAGTAACTTAATTGAAAAAAGGGAAAAAAGGGTGCTTATTTTTTTAATGGTTTCAAAATTATTTCTAGATATAATCAGTGAAAAGTCACTAATCCAAAACTGTAGTCCTCCTTCCTAGGACAATGGAGAAGAGCAAAGTAAATCAGTAACCAAATAAATGCACATCCTGATTGGTCAATCAGATAAACAGTCCAAAGGGATCCTTTTAACTTTGGTAATGAAAGGGGCTGGCTTTCAGTGAAAACACCTGCATTGTTGAAGATAAAATTTGGAAATATATGTCAAGGAAATTATTGCATAAAGCATATCTGGAACAGAATCCTTTTTATTAAAACTATTATGCCAAGGGCTTTTGTGACTTCCAGTTCTTTTATCACCTTGCAGTCTTCCTGCTGATCAATTGCCTGCTCAAATGCTCCTCTGTGTTTCCCCCAGAGAAGGCAACTCCATTTCTCTTGGATACAGCTCTATTTCCTTTTCTGTGGCTGGGGACTCTAAAGTGTAGACCTTCTCATGCTTCCATCAAAAGGTGTCATTAATTCTAGGGCACTTGACAACCATGTTCTCTTTCAAAGACACAGAGGAAGTGGAAGGGAGATCACTGACCCTCACTGCCAGTGCAAGATTTTTCAATTTCATCTATGGATTAAAGTTTCTTTAGAATACAAATATTATGTACTTTTTGATTAGCTCCAGAAAGATTATGCCAACTTTTCCTTTCACACTCTACTTGTGACATTTTTTGGACCTCAGTGGATATAGATCCGACAGTGGAGAGATGTCAGGCATTGATACGTTAAAAGAAAAAACTCACAAAAATGGAAATAATCACATTTTAAAAAACCACCTTGGAATTTGCCATCATACTTGCTCAATCACTTTAGGACTACTCAGAGAATTGTATAGAAAAGGTAAATAGAAACTCATTTTTCTTTCAGTTAATATGCCCACTTTGAAGGTGTAAACATTAAGATTCATATTTGTAATGAAAGCAATCCCCACAGAGGTAATGCCTCAAATATAAACACTCGCTTAATTTTTCATTGCTGGCTGTTTTCTTCAATTGATTCCTCTAAATATGTTAAAAACAACAAAAATAATAACAACAACCCTTACAAAAGGCATTGTTATGAAGACCTTCCTGTTCTCCAGAGCATCAGCTGGAATTGATGTGAGGCCAGAATAAGATGTAATGATGCTTATGTTTAAAGTTATCTTATAGGCGAATCTTCTGGTTTCTCAATATAATGTTTCTTCTTTTTGGAAATAACTAATCTCTTGAAAAAACACAAATTAAAGAGAATGTATTCAACTGTAATGGAGACTTTCTAATGATTTCTTTCATAAAGTGTAGATCAAATCTAAGCTCATACTTTGAATATGAAAATTTTCTTAGTGATGAAAGCTATACTTAGCAAATGTGGAATGTGGGCTTCATACTTTAAGTGTTCTTGAAAATAATAACTATGCCAGTGAACTTCAAGACGAGGAAGTTTAATGGGCCCTGGAGTCTGAACAGATCTCACTGCTTGGATCCAAATATGAGCTTGCAACCAGAAGTGTGTAGAATCAGCACAAATCAGCAGAGAGTCATGGCTCTGGTGGGAAAAGCACGTGTGCCCATCAGAGGAGCCCCTGGCTGGTGTAACTGATTGAGGAATTGAGAATCTTGGCTCCACTGAAGTGTAACTGGGTGCTAGACAGGATTCCACTAGCAAACTTGCACGGAGATTATAGTGGTTTGTAAAGGATGCCAAGAAAAGCACAGTTGGTGCTGCTGGGGCAGACTGAGGCATGAATAAAGAAATCATTAGACGTTATACAGGATTAGAAAATATGAAGAATTATCAAATAAAAAGTGTTATCTTTAGTCTTTGGACCTGCTTTTTCATTTGTTTTCTTTTCCCTTTTCCTCTACTTCGGTGGTTGACTTAGAGCTAGGTTCAGTTATTTGAATTCTCTGGCACTAGTGTCATCTGGCCTGGGAAATCCAATTAATTATTTTTGTGAAATAGCTACTATCTTAAAACAATTCATTTATACTGGCAGAAGGTCAGAGCTAGTTCCAGAGTTTTGGGTTCCTAAAAAAACGGAAAATATTCCCTTCTCATGCCCTGACAATGAAAGCCAGTAGGTAGTATTGAAGGGAATTGTGAGGCTTCTGGCATTCTTGGCCTTTGCTTTGGTACCAGGAAGAGAAAGGAATGACTTAGAAACACATTTAGCTCTTACCTGGATGAATCATGTCAAGTTTTGGTTTTTCCATTTCTCTACATTTCATTTATTTGTTGGACAATGCTCTAATTTCACAAAGTGGTGGTGGAAACACTGCTGACATGACAGCTGTTTATATCTGTGGGTCAGAATGGTCACCGAGAGGTTGGGCCCATAGTGAGTAAACAGGAAGACTCTGGGAAGAGGTAATGGGCACAGAGATATTCTTGTAAACAGCACAAGATATGACCCATCTTAATTTTTTTCAATCAATATAGTTACAAAGTATTTAAAATCTCAAACCCAGTGTGAGGAAAGAAGTAACACATGTAAATTAACAGAGGCACAATGGCTCACACCCATAATCTCAATGCTTTGGGAGGTTGAGTTGGGGGGATCACTTGAGCCCAGGAGTTCAAGACTAGCTGGACAACATGAAGAAACCCCATCTCTACAAAAAATATAAAAATTAGCCTGGAATGGTGTCATGAACTTGTAGTCCCAGCTACTCAGGAGGCTGAGGTGGGAGGATCGCTTGAGCCTGGGAGGTCAAGGCTGCAGTGAGTCTTCATCATGCCACTGCACTCTGGCCTGGATGACAGAGTGACACTCTGTCTCAAAAAGAAAAAAAAAAACACAAACCATATTATACATACTAATTTTGAGTTTCAAAAATGTAACACAAGACATATAAAAATCTCATATATACACAAGAAGGATATATTAATATATTTGAAATTTGGAATTAAATGCAGCTTTATTGCCAAATAATGATTGAGGGATCTTATTTCCAATAAGGTTAAGGAAAAAAAATAAACCAATCAACTGAAAACATTTATTTAACTATTTTGTCAATAAAAATTTATGAATTGAACAAGTCTTGTGATCCATAATCTAGAACAAAGAAAGCTTACCTATTTTTCTCTTACCATTATTTGATGAAAATCTGTAGACTTTTAGAAACTCACAGCTGTTTGCCTTACTGTAAAAGTCTGAGGCCAGTATTTAGAGATATCTACTTTATGCCAAATGTTTTATGCACACTATCTAACTCAATCTGAATTAAATGCCATTAAGGGAAGCATTATAGTTATCCATTTAGTGAATAAAAACATGAATCTCCAAAGGAGAAAATAACATCACCGAAGGCATGCTGTTGAAAGTGAAATTGGATTTTGAGCCAAATCATTCTTATTCACAAATCCATATTTTATTTACTTCACTGACAAGCGAGAAATGGAAAGCAACTAAACACAGTTTTTGAACTGTACTTCGCATCAACAGAGTAAAAAAATAAATAAATGGTAAAGATTTGGCTTCATTCACACTTCATTCATTCGGCGAGACTCATTTGGAGCAGTGAACTGACCAAGGCCCAGGCAAAGAAACAACAAATGTGCCTGCAGCCTTCTCTACATATCCTTGCTCCCTGGGAAAACCAGACTGCCTGCCTCACCTGTCATGGTTATTGCAGTCTCTTGGCTTTTTTGGCTTTCAAGTCACTGTCCCTTCAACCCTTTGGTTTGAGAATATAGTAAATGTTCTTGGCAACCTGACTAGCAGGCACTCTTTTTTTTTTTGCCTTCCAGAGAAGCCTGAGTCAGTTTGGCCAGGTTTCCAAACATCCTTCATGTAAACCATGTGCCTCAAAAGAAGGGTGACTTTATCAGTCTGCTTATGGGTGGGCATGATTCTTCTAAGGTAGCCTCCTTCTTTTACTGGCAACTGAGTCAAGTATGAGTATGTGACTTCACTTTAGCCAAATAGATGTAAAGTGTTCAAGAGAAGGTTCAAGAGAAGTTCTTTATGGATCTGCTGAGAGGGATAGAGGGAGCCTCTCTTTCATATTAGAAATGGACTAGATCATTTGTGACTTCAGTGGCTCAGACAACTACTCCCTAAGTGCAATGAGAAACAGCCTCAGGATGAAGCCAGCACTGGGTAGGGCAGAGCAGATGGACAGAACTTGTAAACTCATAAAGGTTTGGTGGGGCCAGGGCTCCACCAATCCTAAAGCATGCGCTACCTCTGTCCTTTCATTGTTTAAGCCAGGGTGAATTGGATTTTCTATTGCATATATGGCTCCAAAAGTTTGCAAACTGATATAGGAGCTTTAAGACAAGTGGGAAAAGGCTGAGAGGATCCCTACCCCAATGTTGGCTCTGCTGGTTATCCAGGACCATGGATTAGAATCTCTACTAGTCCACTTCTGCCTTCCAGAAGGTGTCATATTGAAGGGAATGAGAATGAAGGAAGGCATTTTCAGTGAACCTACATCCTGGAATTGAATCATACAATAGGAAGTTAGTTGAGCAGTGTCAATCACTCTTCTAGGCTGGAGAGATATAGCGGAAAATCCAAAAGATTTCCAATGACAAGGAGTTTACTGTTTCAAAGGAGAAGAAAGGCAATAAACAAATAGACAGGTCTATAACCTGTCATGTGGGAATAAGTACTAAGAAGGAGAGTAAGAATAAGAATGAGTAAGTGGTAGAGGATGATAGTAAGAGAGTGCGCTATTTTAAGGAAGGTGGTGAGAAAAGTACTTAAAACAAAGGGGAGGGGCATTTAAGCAGTAACTCAAAAAAACGGAGAGAAGTCATCATGCAGCTGTCTGGAGGAAAAGTCTTCAGGCAGCAGGAATAGGTCATGCAAAGGTCCTGAGGTGGAAGAACACCTGATGTGTTATAAGCAAACCAAAAAGACCAGTGTGGCTGGAGTAGAGTGAGTTAACAGAGTGATGAAAAATAAGGACACGGAGAAGAGGACACAGACCTTGGAGCAGACATAGAGGTAAGAACTGTAGGTTTTAATAGACCATGATAAAGGCTTCAGACTTTCCTCTTCTCAAGAGTTTTGAGCAAAGGTGTAACGTTCTTTTTTTTTTTTTTTTTTTTTGAGATGGAGTCTCACTCTGTCGTCCAGGCTGGAGTGCAGTGGCGTGATCTTGGCTCACTGCAATCTCTGCCTCTCAGGTTCAAGCAATTCTTCTGCCTCAGCCTCCCAAGTAGCTGGGATTACAGGCATCTGCCACCACGCCTGGCTAATTTTTGTATTTTTAGTAGAGATGGGGTTTCACCATGTTGACCAGGCTGGTCTTGATCTCCTGACCTCAAATGATCTGCCTGTCTCGGCCTCCCAAAGTGCTGAAATTACAGGGTGAGCCACTGCCCCCTGGCCAGGTGTGACATTCTTGATGAAGTGAGAAAACAGACTGTGTAAGGAGGCAAGGTTAGAGACAGGAAGATGTGTTAGGAGGCAAATGCAATAGTCCAAAAAGGATACAATGGTGGCTTGAACTCAGGAGACAACAGTGGAGGTGAAGGAAGTTGCCAGATTCTGAATATATTCTGAATGTTGCTGAAAGACAGGCTAAAGAATGTGAGAGAAAGAAAGACATCAGGAATGACTCTATGGTTTTTCCCTGAATAAATAGAGTACTCTTTTTCTAAGATTCTCGCACCTGCAGATAGGCTATTTTGGAGGGAGAGAGAAATACGAGTTCAATATTGGAATTAGCAATTTTAACATTTGGAATTAGTGGGAAAAAATAAGATTTTTGTAGATATTCATTGAGAAGTATTGAAATGGTTGCGTATACAACTCTAGAGTTCAGCAAAGAGGTTGAGATTAAGGATTTATATGTAAAAGTTATCAGCATATAGATGTATTAAAAGTTATGGGATAAGAAAAAATTATTTGGAGTTGTGTGCAGACCAAGCAGAGGCTTAAGACTGACTCCTGGGCACACCAGGGTTTAGCAGTTGGACAATAAGTACATAAACTAGGGAAGGAGAACAGAAGTGGAGGCCAGTGAGTTAAAAAAAAAAAAAAAATCAAGCCAGGGGTGTTCCAGAGGCCAAGTAAAGAACGTGTTTAAATGAGGAAAGAAAGAATGAGTGTGTTTAATGCCACTGATTGGTAGAGTAAGATGAGAACTGAAAAACGACCACAATTTTATGAGAAAAAGACCAAATTCAAGCTGCTTGGCTTTTCTTTTCTGCAGGTACTGCCTTATCATATTTCTTCAGCATTTGGAATGCAGACTAATTAGACTATTTATTTTTGAGATTGTATTTGACTTCTTATCCTAGCTTAAAATGAGAGCCAATAAGTGGTGTAATATTTAGTATGATTAAAAAGCTGAAAACCCCACAATGGTGCTAGCTAGACTCCAACTCTATGAGTGAATTAGGAGTACTCTGAGGGACGCAGGAGACACTTGAGAATATGCAAATAAACCCTGCAGAAGTGTTACATCTTTCATTAAACATCAGTACACAGATCTACAAAACCAACAGGAAATAAGTTTAAAAGCAACCTGATTGGTTATACCAATAGTCAAAGGACAAGAAGAATAGAGAGTAATGCTCTTTGTGGACATAGTGAGATGCATGATTTGATTGAATGTTTGGCAAGCCTTTTGAAAATTTTTATTTAACTCTCATTATATATAGGTGTTAAATTATCAGAGACCTTACGCCAATAAGATAGTTAGTCTTCCAAATCAAAACATTTACACATCTGTGAAACACCTGAATATATGTAAGTTTGTAAGTCTATGTACTTATAAATTTAATTAAGTTCTAAATGGTGTAATAATGAACAACGCAGACTTCTAAAATTAATGTTATACCCAGACTTGAGCCTCTCTTCTGTGTATTCCTTCATCTTGATAATGAAATAGTCAAAGAAAATGTTTTGTGTTTTATTTTTGTCATTTAAAATTGTTTTTAGGCTGAAAGAAGCTAATGCAGTGCAGTGCAATACAATGAAGGCCGCATTGTTATTTAAATAATAGGTAGCTTTTACCCTTAAGCTTTTTCTTGGTTATTTTTATATAACAATAGGAGTAAAAAGGAAGAACTGCCCATTTAAAATTTTTGATTCTTAGTCCTACTTTTTGCTAAAAGATTATTTTTGTTTCCTAATGCGTGATTCACAGATGTGTTAGTTTGCATTATGTTGACATTAGTGATTTTCTGTGATTAAAAATTTGAAAGATCCTCAGTGACACTGAATGAGTTAAACAGTCATAATAGTCATGTATTGTAGACAATACATGTATTACTGATTAAGGATAAATATTACTCAGTTTTTAAAGAAGAATTAAATCAGCATTTTTGTAGGTAATTATAATACTAAACAATTATTTAATAGTTTTTCATGTTTCAGACATTGTACTTAACACTTGATATGTAATTAATTCCTCAGAAGAATTCTAAGGGATAGGACTATTTCACAGCAGAGCCCCATTTTAAACAACGGAGATTGGGATTTGGAAATTTAAGCAATTTGGTGAAAATAATAGTAATTTGGTGTGCCAAGGTCTTAATCAATATTCTGTACTGTGCTATGTGCAAGTAAATTCTACAAAGCCAATAGTACGATACAAAGTCTTTTACCATTAAGAACGTCTGTTCCCATAGGCATATCATTTAAAGTTCCATCATTAGAATAATTTGTGAAGATTTTCTGGGCTTTTTTAATGTACTAAGACATGGGGTTTCCTCAGCGCTAGCTAATGCAATAGCACAGATTCATTACTCATTATTAGTCATTACTTTCATGAGTACCTAGAGACTTAAAATAGCATAAATCAGTAATCAATATTTTTTGCTAGTGTGCCTCTAAAAGAATGTTTTGAAAGGCAAGTTTAATGCTTTAGACACATTTAGGTGTACATTTTTTAGAATATCCTCTTTCAATTCATACAATTTAAATTATAAATACAATAGCCATTTGACATTCAACATCTATCAAAATATTCATGGCAAGCTCTTCTTTAGTATTTGGGAATTTCACTTCAGTTTATTTTTTTCCTTGAAATACTATTTCCGTCCTCATTCTCCCCACTCAAATTCATCTCTAAGTAACATATTTTTGTATTTGAAAGTCTTTATATTAACCATCCTTTGTTTCACCCTTTGCTGTGACTACTCTCTCTCTATATATATACTCATGTATATTTACGTTGAAATTGAAATTTTTAAAATTTTCTGTGACGATGAGTTCTTGAGGCTTAAAACTTTTCTTCTGGATTCAACTTTTATTACAATGATTATTGATATGCAAATGATCAAGTCATCATATTTTGAATTATTATAAATAATCATTCATCACCAGAACATAAAATTTATTTGTAAATGTATCTCTTCATGAAGTGGAAATTAATGTTTCCTTATTTAGTGCCCTGAGGTTTTACATATTGAAACAATATATTATAGTAAGATTTGATATGAAATAAGAGATATACTTGTTGAAAAAGTGTGATTATATGATTGCGATAAGGAAGATAGGAAAGAAGATTCATCTTCACATGACCTCAGGCATATTCTCAAGGCAGATTAGTTTTAGGAAAGGTGCATATGAAATTCAAGGATATTGCAATTGATTGCCATTGAACCATGTCTACCATAATACCACCTGTGACGAGAATTCCTATAAATCTCTGGTACTGTTAGTTCTCCCGCAGGGAGGAGGCAGGGATGTTTCCACAGGTGAACCTTGGAAGTCAAACAGCCTGATGACACTGTGTGCCAAAGGGACAGAGGGACAGACGAGAAAGAGGGAGAGGCATTGAAAAAGGAACTAAGACCTATAGAAGAAAATGAATAACCTACTATATACTATTTTATTTCAGACAGGATAGTGCTAAAAACAGGTAATTTCTTTTTACAAAACATGTGGATTTTACTGAATTAGTACTTTTATTAAAATATCAGCATAAATGATTTTTAACATATATTTTACAGTGCACACATGCATAAATGATATTCTTGGCTTAAACTGTATTAAATGGTTATTCAAGTTGTTAATTTTATCAAGGCATTAATCTTTTAATTTCTTCCATGGAAATGAGTTGAAATGCTGACTCAAACATAATCATGTAAAAAAATTATAATCCACTCTCTGAGAATGGGTTCATTCAATCATTTTTTTTTCATTCAATAAACATTGAGTACCTTGTATGTGCCAGGCACTATTCTAATTTCTGCAGACAATAGTATTGACTAAAACCAGGTCATTGCCCTTATGAGGCTTCCATTCTAGTGGAAGGTATAAACAATTAAAAAGATGAATATATGCAATTTTCTCACATTATCCCAAAGTTCCTCAAGATTTTATTTTTTCTGAATGGTAAATAAACTTAACAGATACAAATTTTATATCTTATTCTTTTTTAACACAAGACATATTTTATTTATTTTAATTGTTTGCTAATTAATAAACAAGGGATCATTAATAACTATTATTAAAACTATGATTAATAAATGAGCCAACCAGGACAATATTAGAACATGCTTAAAAGAAAACTAAATGAGTACAATATGAGCAGTCAGGGATGCTGAAATTACTTTGTAAATAGATACAAAACTGATTTCTTGGAGGTACATTAGAAAAAATTGATTTATGCTTTTATGAATAAGAATCATTTTTATTGCTACCAATTCTCTACAAATTACAGTAAGAAAATAGCTCATAAACAATGGAAGGCACATATAACCCAAAAGAGTATGCTAGACAGGACACCAAATAATCTTTGCCTGTTCAAAATCTTTCACATTTTTTCTGACAGTCTCTCCCCCGTGATCATAATCTCAAAAGTTATCCTTGATTATAAAAGGCTTATTATATTGGACCTGATTATTTACATAGGTGCAGGAAGAGTATTTATTTACCATATAAGCTCCTTGAGTCTGCTTTGCAATTCCTGTGTCATACAGTATTGAACAGCTACAAAGTCCATAAATTAACCTTTGCCTGGATTGTTGTAAGGAATCTCAGATTGTACCTTTTAAAAGCCTCTATTTTTCTATCTCAAGGCCAGGAAGCTAAGCCTAAGAATCTCTCCCCCTCATATTTCACCAGCAGCGGGTTGTACAATGGAATGAATTATACTATCTTCTGGAAGTTCCCCATATTTTTGAATGTTCCTTGCCTGCCAAAAATTTTTCTTACTATTCTTAAGGGTAAGCCTGGCCCCCTGTACGCCGGGTATCACTGGGTCAGTTTCCTTGGGAGAAGTTTGGAGGCATTGGCATCTAAACAGAGCCCTTTTTTTTTCCTTAAATAAAGACTTGTCATACCTGATTTAAAAAGCATTATTTTCAACTATAACACCTCAGGCAAAACATTAGAAGACAGATTCTACTTGTCCCTATGTAAATATTTCCATGAAAAGTTGGGAGACTAAACTTCTGAATTATGGAGATGGAGTGGTAGTGGGTTGAACTACGTCCCCCAAAATGCTATGTTCAGATTCTAACACTTGTGAGTGAGATCTTATTCGGAAATAGGCCCTTTGCTGCTGTAATTAGGAATTTTGAGATAAGATCATCCTGGCTTTAAGGGGGATCCTATATCCAAAGACCGGTGCCCTTATAAGAAAAAGAAAAGAATGTTTTGAGACATAGACACACTGGGGTAAGCCATGTAAAGACCGAGACAAGAGATTAAAGTTATATACCCACAAGTCAAGGAGCGCCAAGGATGCAACCACCATCAGAAGCTAGGAGAGAGGCAAGGGAAAGATCCCCTCTCAGAGTCTTCAGAAAAAACAAGCTGTGATGACACCTTGAATTTTGGACTTGTGACCTCCAGAATTTTAAGAGAATAACTTTCTGTTGTTTAAGTCATCAAGTTTGTGGCAATTTGTTATGGCAACCCTAGATAACTCATATAGGTAGTTATTAAGAATCAAGTATTATCTTAAAATGCTTTAAGTTTAAAGAAACAGATTTTACTAAGTTATATGCAGTATAGACAGCTTAAGAAGAATAAGAGCTCCATATATTCAGAAAATGGAAACTTAAAACAACAGCAACAGTATGCCAAATTATGGTAAAATTTTCTGCTTTGGTTTTTTTATTCCCAGGAAATTAATTTTTGCTCTGCTGGTCCTTGGATTAGTAGTCTGCTTTCATGAGGCAGTCCACTAATACGGTTTGAAAGTTGTATAAGTGATGTTAGCTCTGAAGCCCGTACCTGAGTCTAGTCTTTGAAGTGCCAATCATTTAAAAACTCGGAGACTTTTGGCCAGGCGCAGTGGCTCATGCCTGTAATCCCAGCACTTTGGGAGGCTGAGGTGGGCGGATCACGAGGTCAGGATATCGAGACCATCCTGGCTAACACGGTGAAACCCCATCTCTACTAAAAATACAAAAAATTAACCAGGCATTGTGGCGGGCGCCTGTAGTCCCAGCTAGTCGGGAGGCTGTGGCAGAAGAATGGCGTGAATCTGGGAGGCGGAGCTTGCAGTGAGCTGAGATTTTGCCACCACACTCCAGCCTGGGTGACAGAGTGAGACTCCGTCTTAAAATAAATAAATAAATAAAAAATAAACCTCAGAGACTTTCTTTGTTGGCTTACAGCTTATGGCAGAGACTTCAGGCAAGCATCAGAATACAACAAAATTGTGTATAGATGAAAGAGATTTGATGGCTGTTATTAATTTGTCACCACAATCAGAAATATTGTCATCATAATAAAAAGTATCCAAATAAAAAATAGTAAGATTTTCTATTGGGGTATAATACATAACAAACTTATAAGAGTTTTGAGCAGTTTTCCTCCCGGGGATAAAGCACATTAAATAGGGAAGACATTGACAAATTCTTGTATGGACAGGAGATGGGAAAATACTGGGTAGAAGACGGTAGTTCCCCAGCAAAGGCCCCACCCTCAAGCCTGGATACCCACGGCCCTATGTGAGAACAGGCCCCCAAATTTTTTAATGTTTTCACACCTAAAAAGTTGCATTTTGGCCCTCCACGCCCCCCTACCCTGTACCCATATAAACCCCAAACCCCAGGCTCCAGAAGCAGACAAGGAGATGAGGAGATGAGCAGGCAAACGGCAGAATGGCATGGCAGAGAAGGAGAGAGGAGAAGGAGTGCTGGGAGGAGTTCAGATGGGGACGGTCAGAGAATCAGCCACTGGAATGCCAAAATGCAGAGGAAGATCATCTTCCTACTCCATACTCTGTCCAGCTCCCCATCCATCCTGCTGAGAGTCACCTCCACCACTCAATAAAACCTCCGCATTCATCCTTCAAGTCTGTGTGTGACCCAATTCTTCCAGGATGCTGGACAAGAGATTGGGATACAGAAAGCTGTCACACTGGCCCTCTGTTCTTACAAAAAGGCAGAGAGTCCACTAAACTGGTTAACACTTAAACTGTCCACGGATGGCAAGACCAAAGGAGCACACTGTAACACATGCCTACTTGGGCTTTGGGAGTCAGAGACACCCACCCCTAAATGCTGCGGTGGGGCCAGAACCCAAAAGCACTTGCCTCAGTTCCTGCACCTGTCCATCTGCCTGCTCCCCCTCCCATAAAGGGTTTGAGCTGAACAGAGAGCCATACTCCTGTCACATGTCCTGCAAGGGGGGCCCAGAAACTCTCCCGTTTCAACTCCAGGATTTTCCATATTTCTGAGTACTTGTATTAATACAATTTTACCTAGGTAATACACACACTATCCAGAAAAGGCTGTGTCTCTCCTGACCTGACAACTTTTCCCATGTAACTCTTGTAATAATATCACATCACATGAACATAAATTTGACTCATATCTTTCTTTCTATAAGGTAAAAGAACATATCTTTGTGATTTCTCATGGGGCTTCTGGGAAATCTCAAATATAGATTTAGGTGAAAAATATGCCCTGAAAATCTTTTCATTATCTTCTAAATTCAGGGACGAATTTAGGGAAGGCAAAATCAAGAGTTGTCAGAGGCAATTTTGGAGCTTTCATAATATAGAATGGGTATCTAAGAAACAATTCCTAGTTGCCTATTTCATAAAACTGATGTTATTTTAAAAACAAACCTAGAGGATAGTATCATTATAAGAATGTTAGCTCTTGCATAAGTGAGGAAGTTTTGTTCTTTTTTGTTTATTTTTTTCTTAAATAATCGGGAACATAATAGAGTCAATACAAAGCACAGAAAATTGTTCTGGTGAGATAAAGCCTCTGCTATCTAGGCAGGTTGCACAGAAATAAAGAAAACCCTTTCATAAAGTAGGTTAACACAAATCAGTAAACTAAGGAAGTGAGCCCTTCAAAAGTGAGCAAATGTTACTAAAAATTTAACCGACTTCATAGCTTCTTTTCAGATGTAGGTACGTTAAATCAAGACTGACAAAATCCACTTTCCAAGTTTTGCCCTTTCTTATGCTCTTTCATATTTGCAACATGTTGAGCCTTTTTTTTAGGACATCATATGATCTGGGGGTCCTTGGAAAACCCTCAGAAGATCTGTGAGGTCAAAACTATTTTTATAATAATGTTAAAATGTCATTTGTCTTTTTTGTTCTCATCCTCTCATAAATGTGCATTGGAGTTTTCCAGAAGCTATAGGCATGATACTGCCATAGATTGGATGCAGAAGTAGGTTGAGAATCTCCCTGTTCTCTACTAATTTATATTAAAGACATTTACAAAAATGTATAGCAACGCTACTCTTGTAAGAACTTTTTTAAAACCATTGTTTTTATAAAAATGTTTTCTATTAACATGAAATTTGCTTACCACTTCTATCTCTAAATAAATCAATGAGCCAGTATTTAAACAGTATTTAAACATTTATAATCTTTAATATGGAAAAAATTATAGTTCTAATCTGCAAAATCATGCGGTTTGAGATCTTCAGCAATTTCTAAGAGTGGAAAGGTATTCAGAGACCAAAAGATTTGGGAAATGCAGCTTTAAGAAAGTTCTACTTTTTCCTTAAAAAGCAAACACACATACACAGTCATTTTTCTCTGTCACTATTACTCCCTGTTTAGTCTCAACCAACATATTAATTACAACTTTTAACCAGAGTAACCAACTTCTATTTCTAAAGTCATTGGAAGAAATTTATTTCTTAAAATGTAATTTTAAATGTATACATAGGCCATCCTTTTAGTTCTGAAATATACAGACAGAGAAAATAAGTAAGTGAAAAAAAGCTCAGGAAGATTAAAGGGACTAGACACAAAGGAGCACACGTTTTAGAGATTAACAAAACTTCATTAAAATCACAAGTTATCACACAGGGAATTCAATATTCACCAAGAGACAGGCTCCCTATTTTATGAATGTTTCCAGAAAAATCTAACAAGAGCACAGGAAGGAGGCCTGTCAGAATCAGAGCCAAAGCAAATAGGCTTTAGTTAAAAAGACTTGGTAGGCTCACTGAACAGCAACACACTCCTGACTATCTTACTTCTCCCTAAAGGAATGGCAAAACCTGCACTATCTGAAAATTAACCAAAGGTCTAATGACAGACAGGAGCTCCCTAAGTGACTTTCTTTAGTAAAGATGATCATGTTATCTATGGTAGTGTCTCTATCTGTTCAGGTTGCTATAATAAAAGTGCCATAGATGGGATGGTTTATAAATAACAGAAATTTATTTCTTACAGTTCTGGGATGCTGGGAAGTCAAAGATCAAGGCCCCGGAAGTGCCTGGTGAGGGCCTGCATTCTGGTTCATAGATGGCATCTAAGCTGAGCTCTCACATGATGGAAAAAGTAACAGACCTCTCCTGGGCCTCTGCTATAAGGGCGCTTATAAAAGATAAATGATAAGCCCTCATGACCTAATTACCTTTCAAAGGCACCACCTTCTAGTATCATCACACTGGCGATTAAGCTTCAACATATGAATTGTGAGGAGACATAAACATTCAATCCATAGCATGTCGGTTTTGCTTATTGTTTTCTGCAAAAACTAATATCAGTCATGTTACTAGATCTTAGTAGGAAATGGTGACCATACAACAGAGTACAATCAGAGTCTGGTGAAAGGGAAGAAACTACATGTGAATGTGGAAAGTCAATTAGGCTTGAGGAATTTCTAGAAATTGCCCTGTGCAGTTAACACAGTGTTACACTGTTGCTAACAAAGCTGTCCATACACTTATTGGCTGAGAGAGATGACACCATGTAGGCTTTAAAGAAGCATTGCATGAACAAAAAGCAATGCTGAGATAGCAAGTTTTTTGCTGTCACATTGGGAAGCATTATAGAGAATGATTATACTCACTATAGCCAATACATTGCACTAGAGGCACTCACATACACTGTTCAGCCATGTGACTTCACATCTTTTCTGGAGGACTATTGGCCACATAATTAAAGTGTTAAAATGATGACAATTCTTTTTTTTTTTTTTTTTTTTTTGAGACAAAGTCTTGCTCTGTCATCAGGCTGGAGTGCAGTGGCGTGATCTCAGCTCACTGCAACCTCTGCCTCCCAGGTTCAAGTAATTCTCCTGCCTCAGCCTCCCGAGTAGCTGGGACTACAGGCATGCACCACCATGTGCAGCTAATTTTTCTGTTTTTAGGAGAGATGGGGTTTCACCATGTTGGCCAGGATGGTCTCAATCTCTTGACCTCATGATCTGCCTACCTCAGCCTTCCAAAGTGCTGGGATTACAGGTGTGAGCCACTGCACCTTGCCAAATGATGACAATCTTTTAATGCAGCAATTTTACTAACAGAACTTACCTTAAATGAATACTTACATGTTGTCAAGAAATGTTATTATAGTGTGTTAATAATAATACACAGGTTAGGTGAGAAATAACCTAAATACACATCAATGCAGAATTGGTTCAAAATAGTAACAGTTCATCCATGTAACAAAACACTATTAGTAGTTACAAATAATAATGTGACTTCATTTAATTTGTTTATTCACTTGACAAATATTTAACTGCTCACAATATTCTAGGTACTATTCTATATTCTGGGTACACAGAAATGAATAAAACAGAAAAAGCTCTGCCTTCCTAGAGATTACATTCTAGCTACAGAGATAGACAAAACATAATATTAAGTAATGTACATAGTATATTATATTAGCACCAAGAAGAAAAATTAAGCAGTTAAATGGGATGGTAGGGTTTTTAATAATGTGGCTAAGAAAGGACCCTCTGAGAGGGTGGAATTTGCAACAAGACCTAAAGTAGGTGAGAGAATAAGCCATCCGTGTGTGGAGGAATAGAATCTAACCCAGAGGGAATGGCAAATTCCAGTGCCCCTGAGGAACAGAAAGGAGCCCGCATGGACTGAGGGGGAATGAGCAAAAATGTGAGCAGTAGGAGATGAGGTCAAGTAGGAAAAGAGGTACTGTGATGGGCTTTGGAAAGGATGGAGGAGAGAAGAAATGTGATCTGCCCACATTGTAATAAGATCACTCTGGTTGCTGCATTTAGAAAAGACTAGAATTACCTAAGGGTAGAAGGAAGGAGACCAATAGCAAAGTTTCTGCAATAATCTAAACAGGGGATAATGGGGGCTTGGACCTGGGCGTAGGAGGTAGTAAACAGTAAGATTCAGGGTATATTTATGTCAACAGAAAGTTTTTAAAAATCAGATCAGATGTAGGATATTAGTAAATAAGTTAAAAATTATTTCAAGGTTTTTTTCTTGAGTAACAGAAAGATGGAGTTGTCATTCACTGATGACAACCAGGGAAGAGGAGTAGGTTTGGCAGATAACATCAGAAAATCAGGTTTGAACTTGAACTTTGAAGTTTTTAATATTAAGTTTGAGATGCCTATGAAACCTCTAAATGAAGATGTTAGTCAGTTGTATGCAGCAGTAAGGAATTCAGAGAAGGTAGCAGAGTGGAGATATGTATTTGGGAGATGCCACTATGCAAATGATATTTAAAGGTATCAGACTGTATGTGTACTAAGAAAATGGTTGTGGAAATAGAGGGAAAGTGATGTAAAGACTAAGCCCAATAATATTCCAATGTTTAGAGACTGTGGAATTGAGGAGAAGCCAGTCAAAAAGACCAAGAGGCTGGGCACGGTGGCTCATGCCTGTAATCCCAGCACTTTGGGAGGCCAAGGCAGGCCGATGACCTGAGGTCAGGAGTTCAAGACCAGCCTGGGCAACGTGGTGAAAACCCATCCCTACAAAAATATAAAAATTAGCCATGTGTGGTGATGGGCGCCTGTAATCCCAGCTACTTAGGAGGCTGAGGCAGGAGAATTGCTTGAACCCAGGAGGCGGAGGTTACAGTGAGCCAAGATCATGCCACTGTACTCCAGACAGGGCAAAAGAGCGAGACTTTGTCTCAAAAAACAAACTAACAAACAAACAAAAACAAAAACAAAACAAACAAACAAACAAAAAACAAGAAAGAGCAGCCAGAAAAGCAAAATCAGAAGAGCTCTGGAAGCCACATGAAGACAGTGGTTCAAGAAGAAAAAAACAACAAGGATCCAGTGTCAAGTGAAGGTCAAGTAAAATGAAGAATGAAGATTGCACATTGAAATAGAAGTTAGTGGGGAACTTATCATGGAACAGTTTCAATGGAATAGGTATAAAAGTCCAATTAAATCTATAGATACGTAACATTTCTAAATCCTGTTTAAGAGCAAAAGTAGCATATAAAACAATACATACTTGGAAAATTATATATACACATATATATGTTTATATGTGTGTGTGTTTATATGTGCATGAATGCGTTATGTTTGGCATTTAAATACATACATAGAAAAAACCTGAAAATCTCCCAAGATAGTAATAGAGGTTATTTTAACAAGTTATACTTTAAAATATTTACTTTTTATGTTTCCTCTACAGCTTTTTTTTTTAGTTACTATCTATTACTCTTGAAATCAGAGAAAAAGAAAAATCCCAATAAAGCAATCTCCTAAAAAATTAGGAATAAAAATACATAAAGAAACAATAAGGTAATCTGTAGTATGGTAAAAACATTTTTAAGATAAAGGATAAGTTAAAGGGATTTTTAGTTCCTGTTAAATGAGGAAATGTTTCACGAAAGTTTAGTTGTAAAATATATTTGTATTTAAACATTTGAAGTTCATAGAACCCTTTCTTCTTATACTGTATTATTTAGTAAAGTGTGTTCTTTCACTAAAAATACAAATCTGATTTCAATTTCTCTTAATGGTTTAAAAACAAGATGCTGAATTTACAAAATTCATAAGAATATGCTTTAGAAAGATGGAATTTCATTCCTTTTCGTTACAAATTTATTCCTCTTTATTTTTTCTACAGCTGAATAAGTGTTTAGTGTAGTAAGAACTCATATTTTGCACATTTTAATAGTGATATACTTCAGGGAGGCCTCAGTTTACCAAAAAAGATTATCAAACATAATCATGACCCAGGAAGCAGCTGTATCCCATTTCCAAAGAAAAAAATGCACCATGCTGAACTGTTTAAAGGAAGTAATATAGTGGTGAATTTTTTTTCATGTGATTTAGTTTGAAATACTGTGCCTAAAATGCTGAGCTTGAAGTCCCATAAAGCTTGGTATGCTTTGCAAAAAGCACTCCCAGTTTAATTTAGGCCAGGCCTCCTTTTGCTTTGAAGAAACAAAAAAGAAACATTAGCTGTTCTTGGCCTTATCCTTAGGAATCAACTGAAGACTTCCCAGTGGTCATGGTGATATCCATTGCAAACAGATAATTCCTGAATGAATGAATGAACGAATGAAAAGAAAACAGTGCGTTACATTTTATCTTGATAGAATGTAAATGTAAATCCTTGAGTGGCTTATAGTGAAATATATTTTTCATTGATGTGAGGCAGTTTTCTTTCAAAACTATAATAGCTTTCTATAATAGCTTCAGACATGCACTACTATTTTTAGACCAAGCCTCATGGTGCTGTATCACCTATCTAAAATATGTTTACAGAAAATACTTATATATTTACTCCTGAGTTCAAATAATATAAATGAGGCTCAGTCTATCTCAGATTTGTTATTCCCATCTTCCTGTCTTCTGTTATAAGAACTTCCTCTCTCATAGTCACTGTGAAAATACCTTGTCTTTCAATATCTCCATAATTTGAGCTTAGAACACAAATAATATTTGTGTTAAATAACCAAAAACTTTTATCCTGATCTCACAGAGAGAAGTTTAAATGACAAAAGCATATGAAATGCACATTTTAGTGTATAAAACAACAAAAAATAAAGCAATGAATTATAGATGAAAGTTATTAAAGGGAATGATATGCAATATGTGAAAATATTTGATTGTTCCAATGGAATATAAGAAAGAAAGACTAATATATATATTAGTCTAATATAATAGATATAACTAATATATGTAAATATATAATCAATATAAAAATATATAACATATGTTTGTCTTATAATAATATAAGTCTAATACTTAATAAAGGAACACTAATATATGTATTACTCTAATATATATTAGCTGAATATATTATATTAAATATCATTATATTTTATATATAGGAAAATGGTAGACAAACTCAGCAGTGCCAACAACTACATTAAATGTAAATGGACTAAACATTCCTATTAAGAGACAGAGAAATCAGTATAAATTTTAAGAAATGAGCCAAGAATATGCTTCTTACAGGAGAAACACTTAAAATTAAAGACACAAAGTTGAATGGGAAAAAGTATTACCACGCATTTACTAATCATAAAAAGCTGTTATAACTATATTAATATCAGACAAAACAGACTACAAACAAGGAATACTATCATATATAAAATGAAAGTTATATAATAAAGGGTCAATTCATCAAAAAGATGTAATAACATAAATACTAATTTAAAAAGAGTTTTACATACCTGTAATCCAAACCCTCTGGAAAGCCAAGGCAGGAAGATCATTTGAGCCTGGAGTTCAAGGTTGTAGTGAACTGTGACTGTGCCACTGCACTTCAGCCTAGGTGACTGAGCAAGACCCTGTCTCTGAAAAAAAAAGGAAAAAAAAATGTTTTAAATCAGGAAGAAAAATTGCCAGAACTAAAGAAAGAATAAGCCAAATTTGCAATAAAAGTAGGATTTTTGTAGATGTTTATCACTCCTTTTTCACTAATTTATAAAACAAATGGGTAAAATATGCATATAGAACATTCGAACAGCACTATTGCCTTAGTACAAACTGCTATACAAAAGTATCATAGACTGGGTGGCTTAAAAGCAGCAGAAATTTTTTTCTTACAGTTCTGGAGGCTAAAAGTCTGAGATCAGAGTATGTAAGTCTGAGATCAGGGCATGCTTGAGTTCTGGTGAGAGCCCTCTTCCAGGCTGCAGATTTCTAACTTCTCCTTGTATCCTCGCATGGCAGAAAGAGAGCTAAAATCTTTCTGGTGTCTCCTTTATAAGGGCACTAATCTATTCAGGAGGGCTTCATCCTCATGACCTAATTACCTCCCAAAGGCCTCGTCTCTTATTACCATCATATTGGGGATTAGGATTTCAACATACTAATTTTGGGTGGACACAAACATTCATTCCATTGTAGATATCAACCTATTGAACATATATAGACCCAACAACTGCAGAATATATATGCATTTCAAATGCAGATAAAAACATTCACCAAAGTAAATATGCTGTGACATAAAACCATAATAATTTCAGAAGCTTGGTGTCCAATAGAGTATAGTTAAAGACAATGGAATTAAATGTAATCAATAACAAAAAAGTCTAGATAACATTTATTTTTTGTGCTGAATAGTATATTAACAAAATATAATTTAAATCAATTAAAGATCAATTCCATTAACAATAGCATAAAAACATAAAATGCCTAGAAATAAATATACCAAAAAATGTACAAGAACTCTGTTCCAAAAACCACAAAATATTGCTGGGAAAGATTAAGAAAACTTAAACACATGGAGAAGTATACAATGGTCATGGGTCGGGAGACTCAATAATGTAAAGATATTAATTCTTCCCTAAAGTTATCTATACATTCAATACAATTCCAATCAAAATTTCAGAACTTCCTATATAAATTGAAAACTGTTATAAAGATTTTGTATGAAAATACAACATAACCAGAATAGCCAAAACAACATTGATGAAGTTGAATAAACTTGGACTATTCATGTTTTTCTCATATTATTTTAAGTTCTGGGATACATGTGCTGTATGTGCAGATTTGTTACCTAGGTATACATGTGCCATGGTGGTTTGCTGCACCTATGAATCCATCATCTAGGTTCTAAGCCCCAGATGCATTAGGTATTTGTCCTAATGCTCTCCCTTCCCTTGCCCCCCAACCCCCACAGGGCACAGTATGTGATGTTTCCCTCCCTGTGTCCATGTGTTATAATTGTTAAACTTCCACTTATGAAGGATAACATGTTTAGTTTTCTGTTCCTGTGTTAGTTTGTTGAGGATGATAATTACCGGCTTCATCCATGTCCCTGCAAAGGACACGAACTGATTCTTTTTTATGGCTGCATAGTATTCCATGGTGTATATGTGCCACATTTTCTTATCCAGTCTATCATTGATGGGTTCCAAATCCTTGCTCTTGTAAATAGAGCTGCAATAAACATACATGTGCATGTGTCTTTATAGTAGAATGATTTATAATCCTATGGGCATATATCCAGTAATGGGATTGCTGGGTCAAATGGTATTTCTGGTTCTAGATCCTTGAGGAATTGCTACACTGTCTTCCACAATGGTTGAACTAATTTACACTCCCACCAACAGTGTAACAGCATTCCTATTTCTCCACATCCTCACCAGCACCTGTTGTTTCCAGACTTTTTAATGATCACCATTCTATCTGGCATGAGACGGTATCTCATTGTGGTTTTGATTTGCATTTCTCTAATGACCAGTGGTGTTGAGCTTTTGTTCATATGTTTCTTGGCTACATAAATGTCTTATTTTCAGAAGTGTCTGTTCATATCCTTCACCCACTTTTTGATGGGGTTGTTTGCTTTTTTCTTGTAAATTTGTTTAAGTTCTTTGTAGATTCTGGATACTAGCCCTTTGTCAGATGGATAGATTGCAAAAATTTTCTCCCATTCTGTAGGTTGCCTGTTCACTTTGATGATAGTTTCTTTTTCCTTTAAGACAGAGTCTCACTCTGTCGCCCAGGCTGGAGTGCAGTAGTGCGATCTCAGCTCACTTCAACCTCTGCCTCCCAGGTTCAAGCGATTCTCCTGTCTCAGCCTCCCAAGTAGCTGGGACTACAGGCATGTGACATCACACCTGGCTAATTTTTTGTATTTTCAGTAGAGGCGGGTTTCACCGTGTTAGCCAGGATGGTCTCAATCTCCTGACCTCATGATCCACCTGCCTCAGCCTCCCGAAGTGCTGAGATTACAGGTGTGAGCCACTGCACCCAGCTTCTGATGATAGTTTCTTTTGCTGAGCAGAAGCTCTTTAGTTTGATTAGATCCCATTTGTCAATTCTGGCTTTTGTTGCAGTTGTTTTTGGTGTTTTAGTCATGAAGTCTTTGCCCACGCCTATGTCCTGAATGATAATGCCTAGGTTTTCATCTAGGGTTTTAATGGTTTTAGGTTTTACGTTTAAGTCTTTAATCCATCTTGTGTTAATTTTTGTATAAGGCATAAGGAAGGGGTCCAGTTACTGTTTTCTGTATATGGCTAGCCAGTTTTCCCAGCACCATTTATTAAATAGGGAATCCTTTCCCCCATTGCTTGTTTTTGTAAGGTTTGTTGAAGATCAGATGGTTGTAGATGTGTGGTGTTATTTCTGAGGTGTCTGTTCTGTTCCATTGGCCTATATATCCATTGGTCTATATATCTGTTTTAGTACCAGTATTTAAGTTTAAGCCTTCTTATAAAGCCTTCTTATATGCAGTATAGCATATAAGAGTGTATTCCTTAGTACTGACTGGCATAGAATAAATAAATAGGTCAGTGGAACAGAATAGAGAGCCTAGAAATAGACCTAAATATATATAGTCAATTTAGTTTTGAAAAGATGGGCTATGTGTGATGACTCTTGCCGCCTGTAATCCTGGCACTTTGGGAGGCAGAGGCAGGAGGATCATTTGAGCCCAGGAGTTCAAGACCAGTCTGGCCAATGTGGTGACACCCTAGTCTCTACAAAAATAAAAATAAATTAACCAAGCGTGGTGGCTTGTAGCTATAGTCCCAGGTATTCCAGAGGCTGAAGTGGGAAGATTGCTTGAGCCCAGGAAGTTGAGATTGAGTGGGTGGTGATCACACCACTGTACTCCATTTGTGTGACAGAGTGAGACTATCTCAAAAAAAATTTTTTTAAGGAAAAAGGTCTTTTCAAAAATTGCATAAGCAAACTGAATAAGCATGTGAAAAAAATAAACCTCAATTCAAACCTCACACTATACCTTCATGAGGTAAACTGTCAACCTACTGTAAAAGCTAAGACTATAAAGCTCCCAGAAGGAAAAGATGGGGAAATATCTTTGTAAACATAGGTAGACAAAGATTTTGTAGAAGTAAAAAAAAAAAAAAAGATAAACTAGACTTAATCAAAATTTTTAAAAATTTGCTCAACAATATAAACTACTATAAACATAAAAAAATCAAGCCATAGGCTAGGAGAAAATATTTGCAATTAACATGTGAAAAAAGACTAAGACTTAGGGGGAGGAGCCAAGATGGCCGAATAGGAACAGCTCCGGTCTACAGCTCCCAGCGCGAGCGACACAGAAGACAGGTGATTTCTGCATTTCCATCTGAGGTACCGTGTTCATCTCACTAGGGAGTGCCAGACAGTGGGCGCAGGTCAGTGGGTGAGCGCACCGTGCGCCAGCTGAAGCAGGGGCGAGGCATTGCCTCACTCAGGAAGCGCAAGGGGTCAGGGAGTTCCCTTTCCAGGGGTGACAGACTGCACCTGGAAAATCGGGCCACTCCCACCCGAATACTGTGCTTTTCCGACGGGCTTAGGAAACGGTGCTCCAGGAGAGTATAGCCCGCACCTGGCTCAGAGGGTCCTACGCCCATGGAGTCTCACTGATTGCTAGCACAGCAGTCTGAGATCAAACAGCAAGGCGGCAGCGAGGCTGGGGGAGGGGCACCCGCCATTGCCCAGGCTCGCTTAGGTAAACAAAGCAGCCTGGAAGCTTCAACTGGGTGGAGCCCACCACAGCTCAAGGAGGCCTGCCTGCCTCTGTAGGCTCCACCTCTTGGGGCAGGGCACAGACAAACAAAAAGACAGCAGTAACCTCTGCAGACTTAAATGTCCCTGTCTGACAGCTTTGAGGAGAGCAGTGGTTCTCCCAGCACACAACTGGAGATCTGAGAACGGGCTGACTGCCTCCTCAAGTGGGTCCCTGACCCCTGACCCCCGAGCAGCCTAACTGGGAGGCACCCCCCAGCAGGGGCAGACTGACACCTCACACGGCCGGCCGGGTACTCCAACAGACCTGCAGCTGAGGGTCCTGTCTGTTAGAAGGAAAACTAACAGAAAGGACATCCTCACCAAAAACCCATCTGTACATCACCATCATCAAAGACCAAAAGTAGATAAAACCACAAAGATGGGGAAAAAACAGAGCAGAAAAACTGGAAACTCTAAAAAGCAGAGTACCTCTCCTCCTCCAAAGGAATGCAGTTCCTCACCAGCAACGGAACAAAGCTGGACGGAGAATGACTTTGACGAGCTGAGAGAAGAAGGCTTCAGACGATCAAATTACTCCGAGCTACGGGAGGATATTCAAACCAAAGGCAAAGAAGTTGAAAACTTTGAAAAAAATTTAGAAGAATGTATAACTAGAATAACCAATACAGAGAAGTGCTTAAAGGAGCTGATGGAGCTGAAAACCAAGGCTCAAGAACTACGTGAAGAATGCAGAAGCCTCAGGAGCTGATGCGATCAAATGGAAGAAAGGGTATCAGCCCTGGAAGATGAAATGAATGAAATGAAGCGAGAAGGGAAGTTTAGAGAAAAAAGAATAAAAAGAAACGAGCAAAGCCTCCAAGAAATGTGGGACTATGTGAAAAGACCAAATCTACGTCTGATTGGTGTACCTGAAAGTGACGGAGAGAATGGAACCAAGTTGGAAAACACTCTGCAGGATATTATCCAGGAGAACTTCCCCAATCTAGCAAGGCAGGCCAACATTCAGATTCAGGAAATACAGAGAATGCCACAAAGATACTCCTCAAGAAGAGCAACTCCAAGGCACATAATTGTCAGATTCACCAAAGTTGAAATGAAGGAAAAAATGTTAAGGGCAACCAGAGAGAAAGGTCGGGTTACCATCAAAGGGAAGCCCATCAGACTAACAGCGGATCTCTTGGCAGAAACCCTACAAGCCAGAAGAGAGTGGGGGCCAATATTCAACATTCTTAAAGAAAAGAATTTTCAACCCAGAATTTCATATCCTGCCAAACTAAGCTTCATAAGTGAAGGAGAAATAAAATCCTTTACAGACAAGCAAATGCTGAGAGATTTTGTCACCACCAGGCCTGCCCTAAAAGAGCTCCTGAAGGAAGCGCTAAACATGGAAAGGCACAACCGGTACCAGCCACTGCAAAATCATACTGAAATGTAAAGACCATCGAGACTAGGAAGAGACTGCATCAACTAACGAGCAAAATAACCAGCTAACATCATAACGACAGGATCAGATTCACACATAACAATATTAACTTTAAATGTAAATGGACTAAATGCTCCAATTAAAAGACACAGACTGGCAAATTGGATAAAGACTCAAGACCCATCAGTGTGCTGTATTCAGGAAACCCATCTCACGTGCAGAGACACACATAGGCTCAAAATAAAAGGATGGAGGAAGATCTACCAAGCAAATGGAAAACAAAAAAAGGCAGGGGTTGCAATCCTAGTCTCTGATAAAACAGACTTTAAACCAACAAAGATCAAAAGAGACAAAGAAGGCCATTACATAATGGTAAAGGGATTAATTCAACAAGAAGAGCTAACTATCCTAAATATATATGCACCCAATACAGGAGCACCCAGATTCATAAAGCAAGTCCTGAGTGACCTACAAAGAGACTTACACTCCCACACATTAATAATGGGAGACTTTAACACCCCACTGTCAACATTAGACAGATCAACGAAACAGAAAATCAACAAGGATACCCAGGAATTGAACTCAGCTCTGCACCAAGCAGACCTAATAGACATCTACAGAACTCTCCACCCCAAATCAACAGAATATACATTTTTTTCAGCACCACACCACACCTATTCCAAAATTGACCATATACTTGGAAGTAAAGCTCTCCTCAATAAATGTAAAAGAACAGAAATTATAACAAACTATCTCTCAGATCACAGTGCAATCAAGCTAGAACTCAGGATTAAGAATCTCACTCAAAACCGCTCAACTACGTGGAAACTGAACAACCTGCTCCTGAATGACTACTGGGTACATAACGAAATGAAGGCTGAAATAAAGATGTTCTTTGAAACCAATGAGAACAAAGAGACAACATACCAGAATCTCTGGGATGCATTCAAAGCAGTGTGTAGAGGGAAATTTATAGCACTAAATGCCCACAAGAGAAAGCAGGAAAGATCCAAAATTGACACCCTAACATCACAATTAAAAGACCTAGAAAAGCAAGAGCAAACACATTCAAAAGCTAGCAGAAGGCAAGAAATAACTAAAATCAGAGCAGAACTGAAGGAAATAGAGACACAAAAAACCCTTCAAAAAATCAATGAATCCAGGAGCTGGTTTTTTGAAAGGATCAACAAAATTGATAGACCGCTAGCAAGATTAATAAAGAAAAAAAGAGAGAAGAATCAAATAGATGCAATAAAAAATGATAAAGGGGATATCACCACCGATCCCACAGAAATACAAACTACCATCAGAGAATATTACAAACACCTCTACGCAAATAAACTAGAAAATCTAGAAGAAATGGATAAATTCCTCAACACATACACCCTCCCAAGACTAAACCAGGAAGAAGTTGAATCTCTGAATAGACCAATAACAGGAGCTGAAATTGTGGCAATAATCAATAGCTTACCAACCAAAAAAAGTCCAGGACCAGATGGGTTCACAGCCAAATTCTACCAGAGGTACAAGGAGGAGCTGGTACCATTCCTTCTGAAACTATTCCAATCAATAGAAAAAGAGGGAATCCTCCCTAACTCATTTTATGAGGCCAGCATCATCCTGATACCAAAGCCTGGCAGAGACACAACAAAAAAAGAGAATTTTAGACCAATATCCTTGATGAACATTGATGCAAAAATCCTCAATAAAATACTGGCAAACAGAATCCAGCAGCACATCAAAAAAGCTTATCCACCATGATCAAGTGGGCTTCATCCCTGGGATGCAAGGCTGGTTCAATATACGCAAATCAATAAATGTAATCCAGCATATAAACAGAACCAAAGTCAAAAACCACATGATTATCTCAATAGATGCAGAAAAGGCCTTTGACAAAATTCAACAACCCTTCATGCTAAAAACTCTCAATAAATTAGGTATTGATGGGACGTATCTCAAAATAATAAGAGCTATCTATGACAAACCCACAGCCAATATCATACTGAATGGGCAAAAACTGGAAGCATTCCCTTTGAAAACTGGCACAAGACAGGGATGCCCTCTCTCACCACTTTTATTCAACATAGTGTTGGAAGTTCTGGCCAGGGCAATTAGGCAGGAGAAGGAAATCAAGGGTATTCAATTAGGAAAAGAGGAAGTCAAATTGTCCCTGTTTGCAGATGACATGATAGTATATCTAGAAAACCCCATTGTCTCAGCCCAAAATCTCCTTAAGCTGATAAGCAACTTCAGCAAAGTCTCAGGATACAAAATCAATGTACAAAAATCACAAGCATTCTTATACATCAATAAGAGACAAACAGAGAGCCAAATCATGAGTGAACTCCCATTCACAATTGCTTCAAAGAGAATAAAATACCTAGGAATCCAACTTACAAGGGATGTGAAGGACCTCTTCAAGGAGAACTACAAACCACTGCTCAGGGAAATAAAAGAGGATACAAACAAATGGAAGAACATTCCATGCTCATGGGTAGGAAGAATCAATATCATGAAAATGGCCATCCTTCCCAAGGTAATTTACAGATTCAATGCCATCCCCATCAAGTTACCAATGACTTTCTTCACAGAATTGGAAAAAACTACTTTAAAGTTCATATGGAACCAAAAAAGAGCCCGCATCGCCAAGTCAATCCTAAGCCAAAAGAACAAAGCTGGAGGCATCACACTACCTGACTTCAAACTATACTACAAGGCTACAGTAACCAAAACAGCATGGTACTGGTACCAAAACAGAGATATAGATCAATGGAACAGAACAGAGCTGTCAGAAATAATGCCACATATCTACAACTATCTGATCTTTGACAAACCTGAGAAAAACAAGAAATGGGGAAAGGATTCCCTATTTAATAAATGGTGCTGGGAAAACTGGCTAGCCATATGTAGAAAGCTGAAACTGGATCCCTTCCTTACACCTTATACAAAAATTAATTCAAGATGGATTAAAGACTTAAATGTTAGACCTAAAACCATAAAAACCCTAGAAGAAAACCTAGGCAATACCATTCAGGACATAGGCATGGGCAAGGACGTCATGTGTAAAACACCAAAAGCAATGGCAACAAAAGCCAAAATTGACAAATGGGATCTAATTAAACTAAAGAGCTTCTGCACAGCAAAGGAAACTACCATCAGAGTGAACAGGCAACCTACAAAATGGGAGAAAATTTTCGTAACCTACTCATCTGACAAAGGGCTAATATCCAGAATCTACAATGAACTCCAACAAATTTACAAGAAAAAAGCAAACAACCCCATCAAAAAGTGGGCGAAGGACATGAACAGACACTTCTCAAAAGAAGACATTTATGCAGCCAAAAAACACATGAAAAAATGCTCACCATCACTGGCCATCAGAGAAATGCAAATCAAAACCACAATGAGATACCATCTCACACCAGTTAGAATGGCATTCATTAAAAACTCAGGAAACAACAGGTGCTGGAGAGGATGTGGAGAAATAGGAACACTTTGACACTGTTGGTGGGACTGTAAACTAGTTCAACCCTTATGGAAGTCAGTGTGGCGATTCCTCAGGGATCTAGAACTAGAAATTCCATTTGACCCAGCCATCCCATTACTGGGTATATACCCAAAGGACTATAAATCATGCTGCTATAAAGACACATGCACACGTATGTTTATTGCGGCATTATTCACAATAGCAAAGACTTGGAACCAACCCAAATGTCCAACAATGATAGACTGGATTAAGAAAATGTGGCACATATACACCATGGAATACTATGCAGCCATAAAAAATGATGAGTTCACGTCCTTTGTAGGGACATGGATGAAATTGGAAATCATCATTCTCAGTAAACTATCGCAAGAACAAACAACCAAACACTGCATATTCTCACTCATAGGTGGGAATTGAACAATGAGAACACATGGACACAGGAAGGGGAACATCACACTTCGGGGACTGTTATGGGGTGGGGGGAGGGGGGAGGGATAGCATTGGGAGATACACCTAATGCTAGATGACGAGTTGGTGGGTGCAGCGCACCAGCATGGCACATGTATACATATGTAACTTACCTGCACGTTGTGCACATGTACCATGGAGCCTAAAGTATAATAATAATAAGAAGAAGAAGAAGAAGAAGAAGAAGAAAAAAGACTAAGACTTGTATCAATCAACAATATATAAAGAACTATAAAATAATAATCTAAAGACAAAAAACTTAATGTGTTCCCTTACAATAAAGAACTATTAAAATGGGCAGGAGACTTCAAAAAGATGTGTGAATGATCAGAGGCATTTTTTGATCAAGGAAATGCAAATTAGCATCACAATGAGGTATTATGTAACAAACACCCACTGAAATTTCCAAAATTATATATGTATGTATACACACACACACTCACACACATATATATACACATACACACACATGCACATACACACACGCTCAAATAACTTCAAATGCTGGGCAGAATACAGAATAAAATTGGAACTCCCTCATGTATTGCGTCTGAGTATTTAAATGGTTACAACCACCTTAGAAAGTGCTTTTTAAATTTTCAGTAAACAGTAAAGAGAAATCTACCTAATGATTCATCAATTTTTCTCCTGTGTATTTACAGAGGAGAAATTAAAGCATGCTCTACAAAAAGTCTTATACAATATTCATAGCAGCTTTTTCCCTAATAGCCTAAAACTGAAAATAATCCATGTATATGAACAAGTGAATGGATAAATAAATAATGATACATTTATCCTACTGAGAAATTAAGAAAAATAACTGATACAGGATGAGTCTCAAAAACTATGCTGAACAAGAGAATTCTAACAAAAGAGTATGCACAATGTATTTCCCATTTTTATGAAATTCTACAGCAACAAAACTAAACTACGATGATAGAAATCAGAACAGTGGCTGTCCATTGTCAGAGAGGTGTGAAAAGGTCAGGAGGGAACTTTCTATGTTCGTGGAAATGTTTTATATTTTGATTAATCTAACGGTTATCTGGGTGTATACATATACCTACAATCTGTGCCTTTTATCATACTTAAGTTATATCTCAGTTTGAGAAATTTAATCATATGGAGCTCTGGCTTCTAGGATTTACTTACCGGAGTGAGGAACATCAAGCAAATACACTACCTTTGTTTTGTCCAGGAATCCCAAAAAATGAGTTTACTCCATAGGATTTAATGTTAATAACCCTTTACAGCAATCCAATACATAGAGTTTTAAAATATACATAATTCCCTTTTTTGCCTTAAAATAAATCCTTGAAGTAAGCAGGCAGACATCATTATTCCACATCACAATTAAGGAAATTAAGGCTAATAAGCAGGACATAGAATTAGAAGGACAACCTGTTTTCTGATCACTAACTGATCCAACTCTCATTTTACTGTATCTAAACAGAACAGTTGCCTCCTTAAGGTATTAATTAACCCTATTTAGTGATCGCCCACTGACCTCCTGGCTGAGCTCTTGGTTTATAAAGATAAACAACACAAGATATCTGTCTTCAAGGAAATTGTCATCTATATTGACTCTGCTATAGTACACTGGAAGATACATGTTTTCAAAGCACTGTACAGAAATTCAGATGTAAAACCATTTTCTAAATTATCTAATGTGCTGAAAATTAAATTAGACATCTTGATCAATATATAGTCTATCAAAATATTCCTCTAAGAAAAATCTTCAGACTTTTAATTCGCCACTCACCTAACTGCTCGAACCTTGAATAGTAGTTTTATTCCAACAGACCAACACACTAAATGTGTGCCTTTATTTCTCAACTGGAAGCAGAGGCCTCAAAACCTCAGAAAGGAAACATTTGGTTTGGCCTTTTTTTAGCTGTCCTCATTGAGGATATACAGACAGCTACGAGAAGGAAAGATCCTGTTAAGTTTCCATAAAACCACCAACTCTGACACTACAGAACAGTTTGTTCCTTTTGTTGGTTTTCACAGTCCCTGAAACTTGAAGGTGATGACAGGAAGAAAGGCTCATCAATAAAGAAATGAGAAAATTACCTTAGAATAATTAGAAGCTTGGTTCTCCTGCAGAATATTTTTTATGTAATAAAGAAAATAGTTTCAATTTCACTGTGAAAATTAAAACAATTTTAATTCTTTTGAAATGAACTGAGAATATCATTCAGCCATAATATTTATTTTTCATTAGTGTATGTCCTAAAGTTTAGGACTACCATGCTTAATTTTGCATTTTAAATTAACACAACAGGATAAATATACATATAGTAACCTTTTTATCTTATTTGGACATATTAAAATTCATAGCTTTTAATCTAGAAAAAATAAAAGATGTTAATACTTGATATGGACTTTGTGACAAATTACAAATTCCCCAAATTATTGTGTAAATAGTGAGATGTGGAGCAACTAAAATCCTCACTTGAAACTTTAATGAATGTCAGGAGTAAGTCTTATTTAACATTTTAGATGAGGTTAATATATTTTAATCCATTTTTATATAAAATGTAATTTGCAATTAGTCTGCAGAATTAAAAACACTTAATGTCTAGAAATTTAATCATAAAAATAACAAAAAATGAGAATAATAGGAAATATTTACATAGTACTCAATAAGAAAAGCAACTGGTGTTTGAATTATAAATTTTAATCAGAAATGACTATGAATATGTTGAATAACTTGTTAAATCTTGTAGCCAGCCTGTATGAGAAACTTTGATCAAAAGAAGAACCCAGTTTCCATTCCTGGTTTTACCACTAATTAGATGTGTGGTCTTGGGTAAAAATAGAGAACTTTAGAATGAGATGAGGACTCAAAGGTCTCAGTGAAGACATTTTCTCCAATAGAGAGGACCGTAACAGCTGGTCTTACAGCCTCTGCTTTCACACTTATGTTGACAAAAACTCACTACTTCATGAAGCAGATAGTGTTTTCTATAAATTACCTGTGATTACTTCAGTTTAAATACAGTGATATAAATGTGCATGTCTCCTATGGATAATTAGTTAACTGGAAGAATCCTAATCAAGACCATACGCCCTGGGCCAGGCACAGTGGTTTACTCCTATAATTCCAGCATTTTGTGAGGATGAGGTGGGAAGATAGCTTGAAGCCAGGAGGTCCAGATCCCCATCTCTACAAAGTTTTCTAAAAAAAAAAAAAAAAAAAAAAAAATAGCTAGGCGTGATGGCATATAGCTGTAGCCCTACCTACTCTGGAGGCTGAGGCAGGAGGATCCCTTTGAGTCCAGGAGTTCAAGGCTGCAGTGAGCTAGGGTTGCGCCACTCCAGCCTGAGTGATAGTGCAAGGCTCCCTCTCTTATTGAAAAACAAACAAACAAAAAAAAAAAACTTCACACTCTAGGGATGATTAACTACTATCTGGAAAATCCTAATCAGAATCTCACACTGTAGAATTATGGTCATAATCAATTTAATTGTCTTGAGTCATTATCCCTGCTCAGTGTAAGATGGTATGCTAATCAGTCTAAGGAAAGTTAGTAGTGCTTTTTCTGTGATAAAATGAGTATTGCCTCAGATGACATGGACTTATCACTTCTGCTACTGATTGAATAGTACATACCAACCTTGGTTGAATCCTTCAAAATAGTGCCTTACGTTTCAGGTTATAATCTCCCATGCTGACTAGCAAACTAACATAATTCTGCTACTGGAATATTGTCACATTTACCACATGGGGCTTTCATTTAAGTTCATTGTAAGAGTGCCCCCCCCCCCAAAAAAAAAAAACAACTTCATCAGGTTTGCTGATGAAGGTCGAATGCCTGATTTGTGTGTGCTTGCTAATAAATACGTGTGTGGCAGAATTCAGCCTGGGAGTTGCTTTTATTGTAACACACCAAATGGTAGCAGGGTGCTGCTGTCTGTAGATATCTAACCAAAGGAACCCAATCTTTCTGAAATTCATTTAGGTAGATTCATAACAGCAGCCCATTCTGTTTTTATGTTTGTATTAATGTCTCAGAATATCATTTATTAATCTGCAAAGAGAATACCAAATTTGAAGTAGACTAGACCATGTAAATTAGCTGATGAACACATGAAATATCATTTGTATTGAGCTGACACAAACTTCTGTAAAACTTCTATGCATTTGTCATTGTTTCTGCCTTCTGGGCCACACACATGAACTTAATCCTTCTAAAGTAGGGCTAAATTTTTAAATAAAAACTCAAAGTAGAAGACCCAGAACATGACTTAATTTTCTATTCTGGCTTAGACTTCGCTTGCCAGAACAGCATAAAATTCCATCTCAGTCAGTTTGAGTGCTTGCCCTTTCCAAGTCTTGTGAAAACCCCAGAGTCTTACAAAAACCTATTCAGGGAGTGCTTTCTGGTCTTTAGTTCGTATTTGTCTCTTCTAATTTACTCACTATTTAAGACCAACCCATCCCTTGAAAGAGTCTACTCCTGTGCAAAGTGGAGAACCTGGGATCCTTGCCATGGCTCACAGGCCTGGTGCTTATATTGTAGGAGCTCTCTAGTTGCACCAGGTCATTTTACTCTGACATTCTGCCACTGCCCTGGAACACAGCACCTTGGGAATCTCTGCTATTGACAGAGCCAAATCATGGCCCTCTTCCTACTATTGGGGAAGCAATCCCAGCTAGATTTCTGCTTCCCCATCTCCAACAAATGTGACCTTATACACAAGCACATGCACACCAATTATCTTCGTGCCATGATGTTTCCTCACATTCTTCCCAATCAGTTCCTACTGCCATCCTCCAGAGGCAGTCACTGTTCTGACTTTTTCTTAATCATAGAATAGTTTTGCCTACTCTCAAATTTGTGTAAATGCAACCGGGTACATAAAATCATATAAAATGTACCGTATGTTTGTGGAAGGCTTCTTTCACTCAGCAACACATCATGATTCATCCATACTGTTTGCATCAGAAAGCCATTCCTTTTGAAACTTCTACAGCGGTATTCCATGATATGCATATGCCAAGTTTTAGTCATTCTCCTGTTAATTGACAATTAGGTGATCAGCAGTTTTAAACTACTATGAAAAGTGTATTTGTAAACTTAAATTGTTTTTTAGCTAAATGTATTGGGGTGGCATTGTAGGGTCACTGGGTACATACATATTCAGTTCTATAAGAAATTGCCAGGCCGGGCGTGGTGGCTCACGCCTATAATCCCAGCACTTTGGGAGGCCGAGGCAGGCGGATCACGAGGTCAGGAGATCAAGACCATCCTGGCTAACACAGTGAAACCCCGTCTCTACTGAAAATACAAAAAAAAATTAGCCAGGCGTGGTGGCGGGCGCCAGTAGTCCCAGCTACTCGGGAGGCTGAGGCGGGAGAATGGCGTGAACCCAGGAGGCGGAGCTTGCAGTGAGCCGAGATCGCGCCACTGCACTCCAGCCTGGGCGACAGAGCGAGACTCCGTCTCAAAAAAAAAAAAAAAAAAATTGCCAAAACGTTTTCAAAAGTGGTTGAACCATTTTACATTCTGACTAAAAAATGACTAGCTCCATGTCTCCATCCACATCTGGTGTTGTCAGTCTATATAGCGTTAACCTTTATACTGGGTGTGTAATAGCATCTCTTTGTGGCTTAAAGTCATTCTTCTCTCATATATTTCAGTGCCTTTTAGTATTATTAACATTAAGCAATAATGAAATCATCTCTTGTGTATCCAAGTTTTAAATCAATAACTTGAAAGAAGCAATCAACTTGGGAAAAGATGCATATACATGCCTACTTCTATTGCTTGCAAGGGCTGGAAAAGGAGTATAAATGGAAATCAACATATGATAGTCTAATATTTAAAAGTTCTAACTTGAGCTGGCAAACTCTTATGTAAAAGGTTTTATCCTCTTACCTTATCATATCTACCTGCAGAGTGATCTAGGAGGGCAAACTCACAGTTCACACCCGAGTGTAGACCTGTGAGGAGGCCAAGCCAAGGCCTTCTGACCTCCAGATTCCCAGCTCTGGCTCCTCTCCACCCACCAGAAGGTTACCCAGTGCACACCTTTGTGGACTGTCCAGATAAGGCATCTGAGCTTTGTTCCTATTTCCATACACAGCTTCCCCTGAGCCATCCTTCGGTCTAGTGAGGAACATGTCAGTGTGATCATCTGGAGGGTGGGCCAAGAGGTGGACTTTGGTGGGCGTGTAGTTTCAGCCCCACCCAAATCCTTGCTCTTTGGAAGAAATGTGGCCAGAGGCACAGACTCCTTTAAATAAATCCGAGCATAGTAGAGTGGGCACACCCATTTTATTCACTACTGAAGTTTCATTTCACTACTTGCCTCAGAGACATGAATTTTGTATGGGGCCACCATGGTTGCAATAGTGGCAGATCCTGAACAAATCTCTTATTTCCTCAGCCACCTTGGGTTTCCCCCAGCACTTGGCTGAGATGAATGTGATATTTTCACAAGGAAACAAAAAAGGAACAACCAAACTAACAAACAGATTGCAAAAGTATAGAAATGGATGTTGATCTATCTCAGATAACGTTTTATGGCTAACGTGTAGAAATATATTAGTGAAACAGTCAAAACCTAAATAACAAGAGGAAAAGAACACATACTCCCACAAGCAGGCACACACACACCCCTACCAAAATTATATACAGTTGAATTAGAAATGCTTCAGAAAACATTTATTCATAATGGTTAAATTTATAAAACACTATATCCAGTAGTCACTGCTCTAAGGGCTCTACATGAGTTATTTAATGCTTACTTGTCATTTTCTTTTCTTTTTTTTTCTTTTTTTGAGACAGAGTCTTGCTCTGTTACCCAGGCTGGAGTACAGTGGCGCTATCTCAGCTCACTGTAACCTCCACCTCCCAGGTTCAAGTGATTCTCGTGTCTCAGCCTCCCAAGTAGCTGGGATTACAGGCATGCACCACCACACCTGGCTAGCTTTTTTTTTTTTTTTTTTTTTGTATTTTTAGTAGAGACGGGGTTTCACCATATTGGCCAGGCTGGTCTCGAACTCCTGACCTTAGGTGATCCACCCACCTCGGCCTCCCAAAGTGCTGTAATCCTCCAAAGGGATTATAGGAGTGAGCCACTGTGCAGGCCATTTTCATCTCCATTTTAGAGATGTGGAAACTGAGGATCAGAGAGATTAGGGTAAAAAGATTGTTACATTTACTTGCTAGGGAGTGGCATAGGCAACATTCAAATCCAGACAGTCTGGCTGCAGAGTCCACAAGCCTGGCCAGGAGGCTATGCTGGGTAGGTCTACTATGTGTTAGGCATTTTATGAGGTGTTTTATATAGATTAGCTAATTCAAACTGTGACATAGGTATAATTATCTCTGCTTGACAGATGAGAAAACAGAGGCTAACTAATTTGCCAAAATTATAAAACTAGTAAATGGCTAAGCTGGATTTTACTAACTTGCCAAAGTTATATAACTAATAAATGGCTGAGCTTGGTTTTAAACTTGATTAAGTTATGTTCAGGACACATTGCCTATGAAGGCAACATGTAATATTTTAAAGAATTAAAAATAATTTTTTTTTTGTTTTTGATTTACACATCAAGGAATAGGATTCAAGTATCTGAGCTTTTTTTTTTTTTTATGGTGCTCCTTGTCCTTCAACAATGCCTGATAAATGAGTCATTACCATACCTCACTACACACAGGGAAGATGTGATTTAATTTCCAGTCTATAGCCAACACCAAACCTGGGGTTTTGAAGGGTGCATTACAACTGGCTTTAAATGTATTTGATTTTTCTCCAGGAGAAAAAAAGCTTCTTAGACATAGAAAGAAATATATCCATTAAGTATCAAACACTATTTCATTTCTATGTAAATCTATGGATAAGATAACTTAGTGATTTCATATTTCCCTGTGAATGCAATAAAATCTGATGGAAACCAAAGAAAAAATAGCTACACCAAATCTTTCAATATGCATTCCTCAGTACATTCCAGAGCTTGGAGCACATGCGGGAAAGTATGGAAAAAATGACTGCCTGTGTTCTTCTACTTAGATTTAATTTTCCTTTTGAGCCCTTAGTGTGAGCATAGGTGTGGTGTTTTATTGTACATTTGTCACATGTTTCCAAGTTGCCACTGAATTAAGCATGTGCTTCTTGAATATAACAGGAATTGGAACAGAAAAATTTCTTAAAGGAACCATTGCATTCTCTGTTCCTAAATAGAGAAATATCTGCACATTTAAGCACAAAATGGAGAGACTTTTATGCTTGCAACCATACTCACAATGCCCTACTTTTATAATAGTGGGTCTCACTTGAAGAAACATTCATTAACTAATTATTGTGGTTAAATTATGCTTCAGAGTCTTCACAAAAAAAAAATCCACTTTTCACAGATCTTGAAAATCCTAGAAGTTCTAAAAAGAAAGTAGTTCCACAAATGGGAATTGCCAGTAGCATTTAAGGGCTGGTGATTAGAAAAAGAAAAGCAAATACAATCATAGGTAACTCCATGACTCTTTTAAAATAGAAATGTCTGTGTGGCCGGGAGCAGTGGCTCACGCCTGTAATCCCAGAACTTTGGGAGGCGGAGGCGGCGGATCACCTGAGATCAGCACTTCAAGACTAGCCTGACCAACATGGCAAAACCCCGTCTCTACTAAAAATACAAAAAATTAGCCGGGCGTGGTGGTGCATACCTGTAATCCCAGCTGTTTGGGAGGCTGAGGCAGGAGAATCACTTGAACCTGGGAGGCGGAGGTTGCAGTGAGCCAAAATTGTGCCACTGCACTCCAGCCTGGGCAACAAAAGCGAAACTCTGTTTCAAAAAAAAAAAAAAAAAAGAAGAAGAAGAAATATTAAAATAGAAATGTCTGTAACATCTCTCCAATTGAGAATGCCATATCAGTATGGGTCTAGGTTTACTAAGCATGGCAACGTTGTTGCTGTTCTGTGTGACTATTAATGGATGTGTTTCTCTCAACCGTATTATAAATGTCAATGTATATCATCGCAAGATTTATCTGTGTTGTTTGGTTAGCTTTTGGAACTTGACTTTCCAAGATTCCTTCAGCAATGAATGGTAGGCACATGGTAAGAATAGACCCCACACAGATTTTGGTACCATAGCCTTGGCACAGCCCACACATAGCAGGAAGCTACTCTCACATATTTGGCAGTCCTGCTGGGGCATGGAGCCATGGGCAACCTGGCTGCCCCAAGTCCTTCCCTAAATGAGAGGATCTCCTTGGAAGTATGCAAGCCAACATCTCCAGTGGCAAAGCTTAGAAAATAAATTCTTGGAGCAAAAGGAGATGAGAAGGAAAACAAACACATTGCAGTCTCTTGGCCAGCATCAACAGTGGGTGAAGAAATCCTTTAATTTGGTAGTTTGGAAACAGGGGCATTCAAGGTGAAGAATATTTTTCTATTGTTCAGTCATTGAATTCTGTCCTGCTTTGATTTGTGATTTATAATGTACTGTGTTTTTTATTGCTGTTGTTTGTGGCTTTTTTTCTTTAAGAAACAAAACCACATCCAATAGGAAATGACAATAGACGATTACCCTCCAGATTTTAATAAAGTTACGCAGAGAGTATTTTTAATGAACTTTAAAACATTTTATGGAGGGAAATACAATATCTTAAGAATCTGCTATGTGCTAGACAGTATGTTAAGTGTTTAACAAATTATTTCATTTGGTTCTCATAATTAAACTGATAAAATATTTATTTTTATCTCTGTCTTGTTGATGTAGAATTTAAGGTACAATGAAGTAAACTGAGAAGCACATAGTCATCCAGCCACAAATGTGATTTTAGGAACTCAAACTTCAACTCTACCTTTGTTTGACAAAGAAATCCATTCTGTGTCACCACACTATAAAGCAAATTGCATACATTTTCTCCTCACTTTTAATTACTAATTTTGTCACATAACAATATCTTATACCAAATGTGAATTCAGGTATTTTCCAGAAATCTCCATTGTCAATTGTATAATTTTATTTTAACAGGATTTCTTAGAGATATGTTTTCAACCTATCTGGTTACATGATTCAATTGAACATTATTACACAGAATCAAAAGATAATTAAATTAGAAGACTACCTAGGGAATGTCTTGTTCTGCAATGTCCGTGGTCATCACTAGCCACATGTGGCCATTTAAATTTAAATTAATTAAAACTGACTTCTGGTTTCTGGCTCCACATGTAAGAAGCTTGGAAATTGCCACCCCATTCTAACAACATGTAAAAAGCTATACAATCAGAAAAATCAGTAACTCTTCTTGAATCCAAAAGAGAGAGGCAGGACACACAATGAACTGCTGCCCCAAGATTGGAAAGACAGGTGGAATACCAGCAGTCACAGCTTAGCACAACTGCCTCACAAACAGAAACCTCCAAGGCAACCCGGGCTGGAGTAAGAAACCTAATGGTAATTAACAAATTGCTGAAGCCTTAGTGTGGACAAGTCCAAGAGTTAAAAACTCCAGGGGAACGCAGTGATTTGGGGGCCCTCGCAATTTTGTAAGATTTATGTCCAGGAGATTGACCAGGTTCTCACAATAAATATCAGAGAAAAATCCTTTCATGGTTTCTGTAGGGAAGAGGAAAATCAACCATTTTGAAATTTGCCAAAGCATCCTGTCTTTAATAAGGCCTGCCCTCAGAAGAAACTAGTCAACCACAGCCTAACATGCTGGGTTTTTATTAAAGCCTAACTAACCTGGAGGAAGAGAAACACTCAACTTCAGCCTACTGTAGCTATCCTGTCCTATCTAAAGTGGGTGGACTTAGTAGCACACATGAAGTTCATAGTTTGGAGACACAGACTAACTAGAAGACTGACAGCTAATAATAAGTAGAGAATGCTTCCCCTTCCCACACACCTTACCACCACATTTTTAAAGGGCTATTTACAGAAATTCCTTTTATCCAGTACATCACATCCCACCATCAAGAAAATAATTACAAAGTACACCAAAAGGCAAAAAACACAATTTGAAGAGATGAGCAAGCATCAGAACCAGATGTGGCAGAGATATTGGAATTAACAGACTGAGAATTTGAAACAACTGTGATTGACATGCTGAGGGCTGTAAGGGATAAAGTAGACAGCATGCAAGAACAGATGAGCAAAGTAAGCAGAGCAATGGAAATCATAAGAAAGAATCAAAAAAGAAATACTAGATGTCAAAAACACTGTAACAGATACGATGACTTTGATGGGTTTATTAATATGCTGGATACAAGTGGGGAAAGAATCTCTGAGTTTGAGGATATATCAATAGAAACCTCCAAAACTGAAAAGAGAACAAACACTAAATATTAAAAACAAATACAGAATATTCAAGACTGTGAAACAACTACAAAAGGTGTAACATATGCATAATGGGATAACAGAAGAAGAAGAGAAAGGGAAAGAAGGAGGAGAAGGTGGAGGAGGAGAAGGAATATTTTAAACAATAGTGAACTGAGGATTCCCCCAAATTAATGTCAAACGGAAAACCACAGACCCAGGAAATGTAGAGAACACCAAGCAAGAACATTCCAAAAAACAAACAAAACAAAATGAAACCCTACATCTAGGAATACAATAAACTACAGAAAATCAAAAATGAAGAAAAAACTGCAGAAAATCAAAGATAAAGAAAAAATCCTGAAAGGAGCCTGAGGAGTAGGGGTGGAGATGAAACATCTTACTTATAAAGGAAAAAAGATAAAAATTACATCTTAGTTTTCCTCAAAAAGCATTTAAGTAAAAAGAAATTAAGGTAAAATATTTAAAGTGTTGAGAGGAAAAAAACTCCACAAATCTAGAATTCTGTACCCTGCAAAATTATTCTTCTAAAGTGAAAGAGAAATGAAGACTTTCTCAGATGAACAAAAATTGAAGAAATCTGTTGCCAGTAGACCTGAAATGTTAAAAGAATTTATTTAGAAAGAAGGAAAAAATATATAGGTCAGAAACTTGTATTGATATAAAGAAAGGAAGAGCATTTAAAAAGAAATAAAGTGAAGATAGGCCTGGCTTGGTGGCTCATGCCTGTAATCCCAGCACTTTGGGAGGTCAAGGCGGGTAATCACTTGAGGGCAGGAGTTCAAGACCAGCTTGGCCAACATGGTGAAACCCCATCTCTACTAAAAATCCAAAAATTAGTTGGGTGTGGTGATGTGCGCCTGTAATCCCAGCTACTCGGGAGGCTGAGGCAGGAGAATCACTTGAACCTGAAAGGCAGAGATAGATTGTAGTGAGCTGAGGTCACACCAGTGCACTCCAGCCTGGGCAACAGAATGAGACTCCATCTCAAAAAAAAAAAAGAAATATATATATATATATATATATATATACACACATACACATTTTTATCTTTCTTACTCAATTAGTCTAACACTAAGAGCTTGTTCAAAATAATAATAGCGATAATGTGTTTGACTAGGTGTGCTTACGTAAATATTTGTGGGCTGTTTGTGTGTGCATGTGTGTGTCTGTGTCTGTGTATATGCCTATGCATATTCACATATAAGTGAAATAACTGACAGCAATGATACAAAGGACAGGAGGAAGGAATTAGGATTATTTTGTTAGCCTATGAAGTAGTATAGTGTTATTAGAAAGTGGGCTTGGATTAGTTGTAAATATATACTGCAAACTCTAGGGCAAATACTAAAAAAGTTTTTTTTTTAATGATATCTAAGAAAGGAGAGAAAATGGAATCATTTAAAGTACTAAACTAAAACTACAAATGGCAGAAAAAGAATGAAAGACAAAAAGGGCAACAAATAGAAAACAGGAAGAAATATGGTAGATATTAATCAAATCAAGAATTATTCTAAACAATGATAATCTAAATGCACCCACTAAAAGACAGAGATTGTCAGGTTTCACCAAAAATAGACCCAAATTTATATTCTCTACAAAAAAAAACCCACTTTAAATATGAAGATATATATAGAGAGAGATAGATCGACAGATAGATTAGAAATAAATGGATGGAGAAAAATACACCAGTCTAACACTAATCAAAATAAAGCAGGAGTAGATGTTATAATTTTAGACTAAACGGGCCATAAAGAAGAGCATTACATAATGATAGGGGGGTCAATTATCCAGGAAGACGTAACAATCCTTAATGTGTATGTGCCTAACAGTATCAAACTACATGAGGCAAAACTGATAGAAATGTAAAAATTAATAGATTACTTTTCTATCATAATTATAGACTTTAATACTTCTCTATTAATACTCTTCTATCTACATAAACAGCTCCAACAGGCAGAAAATCAGGAAAGACATTAATTGAAATAAATAATATCATCAATTAACTGGATATAAATAACATCTACAGATGGCTTCATCCAGCAACAAGAAAATGCACTTTCTTCTGAAGCTCATACAGAACATTCACCAAGACAGACCACATTCTGGGTCATAAAACACACTTTAACAAATTTAGAAGATTAGAAAACATATGATGTCCACTCTCAGACCACAATGGAATTAACTTGAGATCAATAAAAGAAAGATAACTGAAGAATTCCAAAATACATGGAGATTAAAAAACACACTTCTAAATAACACATACATCAAAGAAGAAATCTCAAGATAAATTGTTTTTAAAAATCAACTAAATGAAAATTAACATATAACTTATCAAAATCTTAGAGATGCATCAAAAGTAGTGCTTAAAGGAAAATTTATACCATTGACTGCGAATATTAGAAAGATCTAAAATCAACATTCTAAGTTTTATCTTAGGACACAAGAATAAAAAGCAAACAAAATAAATTAAAAATTAGAGAAGAAATCAATAAAATGGAAATTGATAGTAAAAATTAACAAAACCAATAGTTGCTTCTTTAAAAAGACCAATAAAATCAACAAGTCTCTAGCCAGGCTAACTAAGAGAAAAGGACAGAAGACATGAATTACTAATATCAAAAATAAAAAAAGAGACATGATTACTAATCCATGGATATTAAAAGGATAATAAACAAAAACTAGGGACAACTCCATGCCCACAAATTTGATGAGCTAAATAAAATGGATCAATTCCTTGAAAAAGCAAAATTTGCTAAAACTCACACAAGAAGCAATCCACAATATGAATAGGCCTATATCTAGTAAATAAATTTAATCAATAATTAATAACCTTCCAAAACAGAAAGCACCCACCAAGCCCAGATGGATTCACTGGTGAATTTTCCTAAACATTTAAGAAAGAAATTATATCAATTATCTGCAATCTCTCTCTCAAAGGATAGAAGTAGAAAGAGTAGTTCCTAAATCATTCAAGAAGGCCAAATCACCATAATACCAAAACTAGACAATGACAATATAAGAAAAGAAAACTGCAGACCAATGTCTCTCATGAACACAGATGTAAAAATCCTCAAAAAAGTATTAGCAAGTGAATCATACAATGTGTAAAGAGAATTATACCTCATTACCAATTAGCACTTATCCAAGATATGCAAGACTGGTTTAACATATGAATATCAATTAATGTAATTTATCACATCAATAGGCTAAAAATGAAAGTCACATAATCATATAAATAGATACAGGAAAAGCATTTCACAAAATTCAATATCCATTCATGATAAAAAATTTCAGTACACTAGGAATAGAGGGAAACTTTCTCAACTTGATACAGATATTTACCAAAAAACAAATAGAACCCTATATAGCTAACATACTTTATGGTAAGAAACTAGAAGCATTTCTGCTAAGATCAGGAACCAGAGAAGATGCTATCCCCTTTCAACATTGTACTAGAAGTACTAGCTAATGTGATAAGACAAGAAAAGGAATTTAAAAGTATACCAAATGGGAAGGAGGAAATAAAATAGGGTTTGTTGACAGATAACATGATTGTTTATGCAAAAAATCCAAAATAATTAACTAAAAAACATTGTGAAATGAATCAGCAATTATAATAAGGTTTCAGTATACAAGATTAATTTGCAAAAGTCAATCACTTTCCTATATCGCAAAAATAAACAATAATATTGAAATTAAAAACACAATATTATATATATTAACACCCCCAAAATGAAAAACTTAGGTATAAATTATATGTGTATATGTGTATATATATGTGTGTTTGTGTGTGTGTGTGTGTGTATGAGGAAAACTATAAAAACTCTTATAAAAAAATTTAAAAAAACTAAATAGATAGTCCATCTTCATAAAGAGGAAAACACAATATTGTCAAGATGTCAGTTCTTCCCATCTTGATACATACATTCAGTGTAATCCCAATCAAAATCCCAGAAAGTTATTTTGTAGATATCGGCGAAGTAATTCTTATGTTTATATAGGGAGGCAAAAGATCCAGAACAGTCAACACGATATTGAAGAAGAACAAAGTTGGAGAACTGAAACTACCCAAATTCAATACTCACAATGAGCTATAGTAATCAAGACAGTGTGACAGTGGCAAAAGAACAGGTCAATAGTTCAGTAGAACAAAACAGAGAGCCCAGAAACAAACCCACATAAATATAGTCCACTGACCTTCGACAAAGAGTGAAGGCAATACAGGGAGCAAAGACAGCCTTTTCAACAAATGGTGCTGGAACAACTAGACATCCACATACAAAAAAAATTAATCTAGACACAGACATTTTACACTTCACATAAAGGAATTCAAAATAGATCACAGACAAAAATGTAAAATGCAAAATTACAAATCTCTTAGAACACTATGTAGGAGAAAATATACATGACCTTGGGTACAGTCATGACTACATACAAAACCAAAGACATAATTCATGAAATAAATAATTTGTAAGTTAGACTTTGTTAAAATTAAAAATTATGCTCCATGAAAGACAATGCCAAGAAAATAAAAAAGATGAGCCACAATGTAAGAGAAAATATTTGCAAAAGATACATCTGATAAAGTCGTGTTACCTAAAATATACAAAAAAAACCCTCTTAAAACTCAACAATAAGAAAACAACCCAATGGAAAAAAAATGGGCCAAAGATCTTAACACAGAAATCAAAAAGATATACAGATGGCAAATAAGCATATGAAAAGATGTTCCACACCATATAATATTAGAGAAATTCAAATTAAAACAAGATACTACTACACACCTATCAGAATAGCCCATATCTAGAACACTGACAACACCAAAGATTGGCAAGAATGTGAAGGAACAGGAACTCTCATTCATTGCTGTGGGGAATGCAAAATGTTACAGTCACCTTGGAAGACAGTTCTGCAGTTTTTTAAAAAAACTAAACATACTTTTATCATATGACCCATTAATTATATTCCTTGGTATTTACCCACAGTAGTTGAAAACTTATGTCCACGCAAAAACATGCACATAAATGTTTATAGCAGTTTTATTCATAATTGCCAAAACCTGGAAGCAACCAAGATGTCCTTCAGTAGCAGAATGGATAAACTATGGTACACTCAAACAATGAAACATTATTCAGAGTTAAAAGAAATAAGCTGTCAAGCCTTGAAAAAACATGGAGGGAACTTAAATGCCTTTTAACTGAAAGAAGACAATCTGAAAAGGCTACATACTGTATAATTCCAATTACATGACATTGTGGAAAAGGCAAAACTATGAATAAAGTAAAAATATCTGGTTGGAAGGGGTTAAGTGGGAGGAAAGGACAAACAGGTAGAGAAAAGAAAATTTCAGGGGCAGTGAAAATCCTCTGTATGATACTATAATGGTAGATACATGTCATTACACATTTGTCCAAACCCATAGAATGTATACCACCAAGAGTGAACCCTAATATAAACCATGGACTTTGGACAATTATGATGTGTCAACATATGTTTGTCAATTGTAACAAATGACCACTGTGATGGAGGATGTTGACAATGAGGGAGGCTGTACATGTACAGGGGCAGGGAGTATATGGGAAATGTCTGTACCTTTCTCTCATTTTTTTGTGATCCTGAAATTACTCTAAAAAAGTAAAGTCTTTACAAATTAATTAAAACTAAGTGAATTGAGAACAATTCATTCATTAGTCACATGTTTCAAGGGTTTAATAGCCACATGTGGCTTATGACTACCATATTGGACAATGCAGATTATACAATAGTTCCCTTGTCACAGACAGTTCCATTGAACAGTACTGCTCTAGTCCTTACTACATTTCAGATGAAAAATCAAAAGCTCAGAGTCACATAACTAAACCTCTCTTGATGTGCTTTCTCATCCTGCTCTCTTGTCACCACACCACACTGTCCCCAAATAAGTTTTATGTGAGCAAAAACTTTGGTAAACAATTATAGGAAAAACTGCCAGAAATGCATTTCCTGTTTATGACATACCAACGTGAGTGAGAAATAATACTTTTATAATTTTATCATAAATTATAGGATTGATGGCAAAGGTAGTATTCATCTGCCAAAATAGCATGTTTCTCATTAAACTGCTTCATAACCTTAAAAAAATGGCTATGAAACTTTAATGAATATTTTTTCCCTAAATACATACACCTGTAAGAATTTACCTCTTATTTTTAAGTGGTAACAATTTAATACTGAATGCTTTACAAATGTCCATGTTGTGATAAAATAAAGCGATTCATTTAATTATACTTAAATAATAAAGTTAAAAATTAAAACTATCAACATATTTTGTATATGATAAAATAATTCTCAAATTGTTTTAAACTATAATTCTCACAGTACTTGGATCCTCAAAATATCTTCATGTGCAGATGCTCCTCATTTTACAATGGGTTTACATCTAGATAAACCAATTGTAAGTTGAAAATATTCTAAGTCAAAATGTATTTAATACACCTAACCTACTGAATACTGTAGCTCAGCCTCATCTACCTTAAACATGCTCAGAAGCCTTACATTAGCCTACAGTTGGACAAAATCATCTATCATAGAGTGCATTTTATGACAAGCATTTAATGTCTCATTGAATACTATATTGAAAGTACAAAACAGAATGGTTATATTGGTACTTAAGGTATGATTTCTACTGAATGCATATTGCTTTTGCACCATCACAAAATCAAAAAATCATACATGGAACCATCGTAAGTCAGGACCATCTGTAATTAGTAATATATTTTTTTCTATACCTAAATCTACATATTTTCATCTGGTTCTAAAACTTCATGTAAACAATTGCAAACATATAGGTCAAGACATTATGATTGAGACCAAAAAGGTTTTTTTTCTCTTTACTTATTTAATGTTAACATGGAGGATTATGTGAGTGCCTATTTTCCCTGTAGTAATTGTAGCTGACTTTAAATAACACTACATCAGAGCTTTGCAGTAATACTGGTACTACTGCATTCTAATTCATATTAGTTTACCAGCAAGGATTAAAAATGATTTAGTGATTAAACTTTCCTTACAATGTTCTCCTGAAAAAAAAAAATGCTAAATTCTGGTTCACAGGTGGGAAAGATGAAGCGCAATGCTGTGATTATCTAAGGGCTTGTTTAAAATACCAGAACATGCAGCAACTTGAGAGTCAGGAAATCTGGATCCAATGGCTCACGAATGACCACAAGCCATGTAAGACTCTTGGGCCTTAATTTTCACATGTATAAAATCAGTGTTATAGCTAAAGGACTCTGACAGATGTAACATCTTATGAATACACCTCGCATATATGTGAGTACGTTCATCTCCTAGGATATAAACCAGAGGGCTGGATTGTATGAAGTAGCTTGGGTGTGGGGTTAAGTCCTGACATGATTATAACATTTGAAGATGCAGAATCTTTCATTTTAACCCTCCCTTTCCATCCTTTTCCAACATTCAGGGTATCTCCTGAGAGAGATTGAAGAAACTTAGATTTTATCTCTTACCCTTTACTGTAGACATTTCAGTTATTTTGTGTCCTTCTTTGCTTCTGTATCATCCAAGTTTTTCTTTCTTGTCTTTTTTTGTTTTAGTCCCTTTCCTTTCTCTTAGGGGCTTTTTCTGAACCGTGTAGTGATCCTCAGCTTTGACCTTACGTGATAGGCGTAGTATGAAAAACTGATCAAGAAGCAGAGGCTGCACATCGGTGCACGTCAGTGGGGGCTCTGACTGGCCTGGTTCATGGGGGACCCCAAGTGTAACATCTGCAGACTCTTTCTCTTGGAATACACAATTTCTCCATAGAGTTGTTTTCCAGACTATTCCCAGGACAATTATTTTCTGAAAAAACTGCCCCCTCCTGATGAGGGAAAAGGCCTGAACGGAGTTTTCTCCTCTTTGCCTTTGCTTCTGACCTGTGAAAACCAAAAGGAAAGATGGTCCCACAAACGAATGGATCCTACCCAATTAAGTTCCAGATAAGAGTTTCTGGACCTTATTTTGGTCCCCAAAAATGGTTAAAAAAAAATGAGTTGAGTCTTCATAACCAGATCAGTCTGACTCCAGTACATACTTGCTTAACCACCTATTGCGTCTCATATCTAATTCATCTCTCCTAATCACAATATCCCTCCAGTTCTTTTTTTTTTTTTTTTTTTTTTTGTGAGATGGAGTCTTGCTCTGACACCCAGGCTGGAGTGCAGTGGCTCAATCTCAGCTCACTGCAACCTCTGCCTCCTGGGTTCACACCATTCTCCTGCCTCGGCCTCCCGAGTAGCTGGGACTACAGGCGCCCACCACCACGCCCGGCTAATTTTTTGTATTTTTAGTAGAGACGAGGTTTCACCGTGTTCGCCAGGATGGTCTTGATCGCCTGACCTCGTGATCCGCCTGCTTCAGTCTCCTAAAGTGCTGGGATTACAGGCGTGAGCCACTGCACCTGGGCCCTCCAGTTCTTGAACCCATATTACCTCTCTTTCATTTCCCCCTTAATGTGTTTATTTTGCATGTGTTTTGTTCCTCAATGCAATTTGAAGGACATGATCCCCAGACCAGTAGTTCTCAAACTTCAGTGAGCATGAGCATCACTTGGAGGGTGCAGAAGCATAGAGCACTGGGCCCTGCCATCAGAGATTCTGATTCAGTAGGTCTGAGATGGAGCCTGAAAATGGCATTTCTAATAAGCTCTCCTCAGATGATGTGCATGCTGCTGATACAGAGACCATACTCTGAGAATAATAGACAGAGAGTCTGTATTCATCGAAAGAGCATCAGGCATAGAAGCAGCAAATGACTTCAAGCTATAGTCCGGGTGGGAAGCGAGCTTCTAATATCATTTCTGCTTGGTTGGGTTAACATTTGTTGAAAGCTTTATTCAATTATGATTTAAGGCAATACTTACTTTAATACTGAGTGCTAATTTTCATTTTCTTACATTTAACTTTTTATTCATTCAACATGCTTTTTAGTGAATGATAAGATTAGAGATAGGAGTACGCTGTTTAGTAAAAGAAAATAGCACAGGAAAGGCAGAATATGGGAAACAATGAGGTGGTTTTCAGGATGTGTAAGTGCCCAATATGTTGAATAATACACACACACACACACACACACACACGTACACATACACATCCTGCTGGTTCAATTTCTCTGGGGAACACTAATATAGTAATAAAAGAAAATTGTGTATATGTGTGTGTGTGATAGCACATGTATGAAGAGCTAGCATATGTGCGGACATACATACACATACATTAGCTCTTACATATATGCACACATATATGCTATTATTCACATATGTGTTAGGTAACATATATGTATATATGTATATTTACATATATTAATAGGTATAATGTGTATAAAGCACAATGGTTTGAATTAACATTTTAATAACAGCAGGTGTTTGAATAAAGAGTTACAGGAAAAGAATTCATGCTTAAGTGACATGGAGGAAATGGCATGATGAGCAAAAATAGCAAAATCAAAAGGAGTACTTATTTGGCAATAGGAGACAAGGCAGTACAATGAATTCAGGTTTATTTTGGAACATGTTACATTTGATTTACTAAACGGATCCCCAGGAAGGAAATTTAGGTAGTCAGAAGTGAAAGATTAGTAATACATAACAAAATAATTGGGGAGGAAAGCAACATCTAAATTCCAAAATAACTGGAATAAAACTGTCAAGATTTTTAATGCATAAATATGTATATTTCTATTAACACAATATTAAAGAAAGACTAAAATTTTAATGGAATGGATAGAGCAAATTCTGCATTTTAACAGTAATTTCTGCCAGTGCTTCTATTAAAGCATAGGCAATTATGTTATGAATTTATAATATATTACTTATATTTTTCATTTTTCTAATGCTTAAGATGAACTGCTACTTCATAAAAGTGAGCTCATGTGTCAGATGTCAAGTATTATTAAGTAGAATAGTATTAATGCTGAACTACCAAAGAAGCAAAAAATTATGGTCATATACATACCTATGTACAATTTATTACAGTGATCATCCATTATATGTCAGACTCTGTGGTATTTAGTTCTTCCTCAGGATATACCTGCTGGGTAAGTATTTCTTCCCTAATCTATAGATGAGGCTCTAACTAATTCCCTTGAGCACAAACAGCTAGTAAGGATCCAGTTTGATCTGAACCCAAACTCTATGTGGTTTTGACAACACTTAGGTGTGTGGAATAGTTAACAGAAAAGATTGTTTTTCACCCGATGGTTATCAAAATTAAGCATTTCTATTGGTTAGAAATGCCTCAAGAGCATTCTGTGGCTAAGGGTTTTGTATTCTTTTTGGGTTCTGCTCAGTCACAGAGGAAGTTGTAATAAAAGTTCTCTCATGGAAAGACACTTAATTTTACTTCAGCTACTGTCTCCTCCCACTCGCCATAAAAAGTTTATGTACCACAGACCATAAAGAATACAACCAAAGACAGAGACTCACAGAACAGGGTTGATGTAATCTGTGCTCTGCAAACACTCTTCCTATACGCCATTTGTGGAAAAGCACAATAACTTTTCAGACATCTGTTTTTGAGATTACAAAATCCGAAAACATCTACAGACTTCAAATAACTTTGTAAAATTTAACGCAATCTGCCATATTGGAAACTAATACCAGTCAAAATGTATTATCTTAAAGCAACCTTTTCTTCTTCCATATATTATTTGGACAATTATTCCATTATCCATTTGTCTAGCACTGAGTATATTTACTGTACCTGGGGATGTTCCTTAGAGCTAAAATAACATTACAAATTGAACAAGATTGCATACTTGTCCTTTCACATGTTCAAGCTTTGACAAAAACCAGGACAAAAGCCTTTGAAGATAGCCCAGAATCTTGTAACAGAAAGGGATGTGTCAGACATTCAGCTTCCCGAGGTGGTGGAGCTCCAGAAGCTCCTGGAGCTCTGTGCTAAGTTACAAATTGGCTAAGTGGTAGGGCAGGCAAGCGACTGCTTACAAAAAGCACTATAAAAGGTAACTGGAAGCTGACCCCCAACCAAGAACCTAATCTGTTCCTGCTCAGTGATTTCTCATAGGTCAGTCTATTTTTTCCTCTAGATGAAATATTATAAATTTCACCTACTTTCTTGGGAAAACCATCCCATACCTCATAATTACCAAAAGAAAAAACTCATAAAAACAAAGCACAAATATATGCTTTAAAAATACTTACTAAGTAAGTAAATCAAGTAGAATATAAAACCACTTTGTAAATGCCCTTTATGGTGGATGATACATAAGCAGAAATAGCAAACCTATTTAGAAGGCAAGCCCAGTGAAATTAGGAGTGTATATTCCTTCAGTGTCAACCTTTAAGAATACAGACATTTCTCTTTGCACCAGGATCGAAATTAGGTTTATTATAAATTTGCTATGTATTAAAAATGTTGAAAGCTTTTAAATTGGTAAATGCCAGAGACAGGCTTGCTCTTAAGGTCTGCAGGGCCTGAGACCTGCGTGTTGCCTATGAGACTAATTTAAAGCTATTAATCAAGCTGGCATTGTGGCCCTGCCTGGTTCTCACTAGGCCTCTTGAAGCCTATTTCTGTACTAACCCTTGAAGTTGATGCTCAAGAGGTATTGCTCTCCCCTGGGCAGCACCACTCCCTGAAAACCTGATTAGCAACCTGGATCTGCTGGCACAGGCCAAGGCAAAGGTCAGTCCAGTGCCCAGAATGCCCAGCTCTCACTGCAGTTGCCAGAACTCAGAATGGGACTGATCCACTCAGGCTCCCTAGAGAGCCACAGGGGCAGAGTCTCCTCCCACTCTCCTTACCTTTCCAACTCAAGATTTCTAGGCCATTCTAATCGCATCCAAAGTTAAACCACCCCCTGCACAGGCAGAGGTGGAATTCAGTTATGAAAAATCTAGTCTGACTAAACCTCACTTTGGGTGATGTGGGGCAGTCAGCTTAAAACAAGAGCAGATCCTTTCCCTTGGCCTCCAGGGCAGAGGGTGTGATTTTCTCCCCTTCTCTGCTCACCCTTCTCTCTACTCCCCCTGTGCACGTGTGCATACACACATAGGCATACAGATTTCTCTCAGCTCTGCATCCTCTATCTAGAGGTCGAGATTTAGTTTCCAACATTCTTCCCAAATAATTCTGTTTACACAACCAGTTATCAGACTTTCAAAATTTTTCCTTAAAAGATCAAAAAGAAAAAAAGTCATTGTATTTTCGTGTTTGGGATATGCATTGCTCCTCTGAAGCCTGGACTGGTTCTAGGAGATTCCCTTTGCTTATATTTTAATATTATCTTCATTAATTTTCTCTAGTGAAAGCAAGTCTGGCAATTCAATCACATCTGCAAGAGAAACATATAATTGACTGTCATTTCAAATGCAGTTGTATTGTTTCTCATTATGCAGTATTTGTTGTAAAGCCTTTCAAATCTTTTTTTTTTAAGTTTTAGAGTATCTTTTTTATGTTTTATTTTATTGGGATAAGAAGACAACATAAGATCTACCATCCTGGCACATTTTTAAGTGTACAATACAGTCTTGTTGACTATAGGTACAATGCTGTAGAGCAGATCTGAGAGAAAGGCAGAGCATCTTATTACCTCTTTATGGTTAGATTGAGCTTTGGAAAGAACAGAATGTGCCACTCAGAGTTCCCCTTTCCAGTAGAGATTCACCCCTCTCCATTTCATGCAGTTCTCTGGAACAGTCAGTCGTGGAGCTTTACTTGGGCACTGGCACCTGGGATGGGAATGTGACCAAGGATTGGACAACCTGAGTATTTCATGCCCTGGTAGCATGATTGGGTCATGACAAACTAAGTTAATCTGACAGAGATACTGAGAAAAGTTATGTTCTCTTCCTCAAGAATCAAATGTATGTAGAATTGGTGCTGTCAGCTGCCATCTTATTGACTTGTGGAAAAAACCTTTCTGAAATTGAAGCCAAAGAGAAGCAGGGAGAGATAAGAGATAAAGTTCTAACGACAATGTTTAGATTTCTGAATCCAGCTATGTCCATTTGCAAAGGTCAATAAATTCTTTGATATGGCTTAAATTAGTTTGATTTGGATTTGTGTCACTTGCAACAGAAAGTGACTGGAAAATAGCATTTCATTCTGAAAGCAACAGTTCCATCTGATCCCTGGCAAATCCACACAGATGTCTCATAAGCACAACATCTTAAAAAATAAACTTGTTTTCCTCTCCCATATTCCATGTCACCAAAAAACAAACAAAAAACAAAAAACACTCCCACTGACATTTTGCTTACATAAGTACTGCCACACATTCACCTGAAAATGCTTGAACCCATCCTCTCCTCTGTTCTTCCACTCTTGCTGCTTAATATATAATCTCAATATTTTTTTGGCTAACCTATTGTAATAATCTTTTCCTAATTGCTCTCCCCTACCTCCAGTTTTTCCCACTTCCAACTGTATTTCAGTTGTTGCCAGAGTGGAATTTCTAAAGTGTACATTTAAACGGGTGACACCCACATAAACAATTTCAATAGCCCGTTACTGCCTAAAAGATAACGTTCTAATTACATAGTATATCCATAGCTCCTTTAGAGCTTGGCTTCAGACTCCACACTTCTAACCCAGTCTCCCGCCACTACTACCCTGCGAATAATCTGTGTTCCATCCATAACAAATTATCTCTGTTCCTTGGACACACTAGTCGTTTGCCTATAATGTTTCTCCTTTACCTGGAATGACCTTGTCAACATTTGGCTCTATCAGAAAATTATGTGCCTTCTGAGACTCAGTTGAGTTTGCTTCCTTCTAGTAGATTTGTTTAAGGTTCTATATTATCTAAAAATCCTCAGTCCTTCTACTTTAGAAGCTTAGCATTCTATTTGTACCCTTTTTCTTAAATTCACTTGGAAAATCAGTGAGGTATGTCACAAGGGAACGGGAAGTAGTAACGTGTCCAAGAACTTTGCTGCAAAGAGGCAATGTTTATTATCTATTGTTCTGGAAGCCAAGGCAAATGCAAAAATTTAAATCTTTTGATCCTGTACTATTTGGCTGGCTCAATATATCCATGGATTACATACTTGTTCTATAACAGAAGCCCTAAATATGCACTGGCATTTGCTGAAATCTTAGAGGACACTCCATGTTGTTTAGGACCTGCCCCCTTCAGCATAACTTCTTTCCTAGGGCCCAACTGGTAACTTTGTTACAAAAAAAAATTAGGGATTTTCCTGTGTTTTCACAAGCGTCTTGTTTTGGGCATTTCCTCAAGGTCTCTGGCATGGATACCTTTTGCTGGCTGTCTCCACTTCAAGCTACTTTGTAGAATTTACCTCTTGTAGCCAACCCACTGGAACTCTCTCCTTGTACATTTCCCCACTTCTTATTACTGACCAGAGCCTCCTTTTAAGTCTGGTTAACAAGAAATATGGATGTTAGCTTAGCCATGAGCACACTTTTAAAGGCCCAACAGTGATCATGAAATCTAGCCAGATTTTTTTTTTTTTTTCAGTTACTTAGCACTTCTTCCTAAGTCTTGTGTTTTAGCCTCTAAATGGAAGGAAACAAAAGTTCCTGTTTATTTCTCTAAAGTGCCTGCCTGCAACACTGATTTGTTCATTTTGAACCAGAGAATAGCCGAAGCCAGCAAAAGTGAGACTTATTCATTTAAAATGGTTATTTCGGTCCATCTCAGCAGCCTGGCTCCTTGAGGCTTTCCAAGGCAACAATACCCGGGTAAGGGTGGTTTATCATTCACTCCTTGATCGTATGATGCTAAATGCTGGATTTTCAGTCATAGGTGTGCTAAGAAACCCTCAATGCCCAGGCAAGACGTGCTGAATGTATTCTGTGCATTCTGGTAAATACATTAAGGTAATAATTACTTCCACATTTCCCCTTTTAAACACACATTTTTTACTCAGGGCCAGTTTGCCCTTACATACACCCAATGCATTTCAGATTTCTCTGTAATTTAAAGAGAAAGCATTGCTGAGGTGAGCCAAATTTATATATGAGCTCTTTGTGTAAGCTATTTCAGAGCTACAAAGGCTATGTCCCTATGCTTATATACAGTTTGTTTCCTCATAATGGCTTTCTGCCATCAATTGGAATACCTTTCTTACAGTACCCCAGATCCCAATATGAAAAGCATTTACTTATTTTTTTATTTTTTTTTTAAAGAAAGAGTTCTTATGTATGTTTCTAAAACAGGAGGGCTGGTTTGCATTTTTGAGATCCTCGATCTGAACATAATAAAAAAGGTGATATGTTGGGGGGAAAATAGTGACTTGTAATGCCAGTGGAAAGAATGGGCTCATTTTCTTGCTTTGGAAGCAAGGTGGGGAGCATATATAATTTTTATTTTACTGTACGGAAACTGAAGACAAAAAGTATTATTACATGTCTCTATGAAACAAAGCAAATGTAATAAAACATATACATTTGTAATATTATTTAAAAAAGAATTCACTTCTGTTATATGCATTTCTTCCTTATGCATACAATATATGTATATATTTTTGTTTTATAATACTTCGAAATCTTCACTATCAATTATCATTTATACAACTCTGTTCAGTATTGATAATGTCTTTTCAAAACGACAATTGTTCATCTCCAAGTATTTTTGTTTTATTAACATTTGAGACTGACTTTAATAATTTTTTCATCACAGGTTTTCAATATAGAACTGTTTCTTAGTTTCAACTGCTCCTTCTAATTATATTTGATTTGAGAACGTTTGAGACTTGATTTTTGGAAGTGGGTTTCTTTGTGCATCGTTTTTACATTTTTTCTAAAACAGCCAACAGTTTATAGATGTATTGGGAAGCCACCAGTTTTTACTGCGTTTCTTACTTTTATCCATACTTTCTATTTAAATACTAATTTAAAATAGCTCAAAATTCTGTCTGTGGTTTTGGAGACATTAAAACTTAAGTGCATCTTGTGAATCAAATACATGTCTCTGCAGAGACAATCAAAAAGAAAAAGCAATTGAAAACTCAAGTACAATGTTGTTATGTTTTATTATAAAGAGTATTTAAAAAGCCAGATATTGTGGTGCCAGATACATTACTTTAATGGTTAACTTCTTGGCATCTCGTCAAAAGGTAGAACTTGTATCTGGAAAAACTTGATGAGAAAAAAATGTCATAGCTATAATTTTACTGCCTCAGACTACACAAAATTGTCTGTTCAAGTTTTACCTGCGTAACTCCGTGAGCAGTCCTGTGTTCAGCGCCATCCATGGAGGTTTGTGGAGGAAGTTGTCCAGGAACACATAAAACAGTCATTTCGATGTTTCCTTAGATTCTTTGCGTAAGTTCAAAATTAAAAATTGCTTTTGACTACCTTAACATGAATTAAATTCAAACCTAGACTTAATTGACCTATTCTCCAAATGAGAAGTCTGAAATTCCGTGAATTCTCAGGAAAATATCTGTATTATCTTTATTTGCAGCTTTTGGATGAGTAAATCAAAAGACTCAGGAATTATATTTTATAGTATACATTTCTTTAATCACATTTATTCCTATTTTAATTAAGATATTCATATCTGACTTCCCAGTAGGCAGAGAGACAATCAGAAGAACAGGGACAGTATCTTTGTATCTTTAGTATCAAAAGCAATGCAACTTGTAAATGTGAAAAATTCAAATGACCTCTGTAAAACAGGCCAATGCCACATAGCAGTAGGGACGTGTCATCAGTGAAAACATTTATGCCTGACATTCAATGGATGCCCGTTCTCTTTCTTTCCCTGATTAGTTAGTGGTCTATTCTCTGTAAATTACTCAAAAGTATTTGTCTTCCTGTGTAATTTGCCTTAGTTAATCCTTCATACAGCAATGTAAAAAAGGTTTTACCCAGGGAATGAGGAGAAAGAGGAGAGGAAGCTACTAAATGTTGAGCATTTACTTTCTGTCTTTGAGATAGGCCACAGTGCCTCACTTGGATTGATGCTTCCAGTTGTTTCTAGTCCCATAGCTTTTCTCTGGAAGACAGTGTAGTCAAGTGGCTAAATGCTTTGGCCCTGGAACCATGTTGAAAGTGTTCAAATGCCAGGGTTTTAAAGTCTTGTGCACTTGGGAAAATGATGAGCCCTCTCTGAGCTTTAATTTTCCCTGGAAAACTTGAATAAATGTTAACCTACATCATCAGGTAGTACAGACGATCAAATAAGATTGATGCAAGTAAAATGTTTATCTTAGACTCTGGCACATGGTAAGATTTGTTACATTATTCCCCAAGTGTTAAAGATGAGGCTGAAGGTAAGGAGCAGAGGGAAAATGCATTAATGGCATACTAACACCATTTGCTAACTTTCTGATAACAGGAAAATGTTGATAACATTTAATATGGGTCCATCCTTATCTTACCACTTCTTCTTGCAAGCCAACTGTCTAAGTTGCCAGCTCTACTAAACTCAGAGCAAAGTGGGCAATCTGAGCTGCCAGAGAGGGTGGCAAGCTACAGAATGGTAAATGTCTGTTAGTACAATGGCTTCTTATGCTGTTAAAACTGCAGCATAAGGATTGGGCAGATGAGCATGTGGCTTAGTGTCCCAAGTGAGACCATATCTGTTACACCAGTTGCTCTTCATCACAATTAAGGATGGAGAAGGGCCGAGTTTGGTGGCTCATACCTGTAATCCCAGCACTTTGGGAGGCCGAGGTGGGAGGATCACCTGAGGTCAGGAGTTCAAGACCAGCCATGACCAACATGGAAAACCCCGTCTCTACTAAAAATACAAAAAAAAAAAAAAAAATTAGCCGGGCATGGTGGCACATTCCTGTAACATTCCTGTAATCCCAGCTACTTAGGAGGCTGAGGCAGGAGAATCGCTTGAACCTGGGAGGCGGAGGTTGCAGTGAGCCGAGATTGCACCACTGCACTCCAGCCTGGGTGACACAGCAAGACTCAGTCTCAAAAAAAAAAAAAAAAAAAAAAAAAAAAAAAAAAAAAAAAAAAATTAAGGATGGAGAAAATTGAAATTTGGAAAATGTGAGCAGTTTACATGAATTCACAAAATGTTTGAAAAGGTGAGTCTTGTCCATGTTTTCTATAAAAGGGAAATACAATAGCTGTTAATTACTTGCTCATTATTTTAAAGGCATTGCCAAAGAAAGATAAGTAGCTGCATATATATTTACTGAGTTGTTTTCTTCAAAAAAGAATGTATAATTCAAAAGACTGATGCCAGTATAATATAAAAGTGACTGTTAATGTAAAAAAAAATCCACAATATTTTCTTGAGCAATTGGCATAACATATCACTTCCATGTGAGTGAAGTGAAGATTAAGAGGGAACTTATCAGTGTCATATCCCTGGTTCAAAATGACAAGTCTATGTACAGGTTTATTCTGGCCTGTGTCTCTTGTTCTTGTGTCAATCTTTGTTCTCCACCTACATTTTAAGTTCTTTAAATATAGGGGCCATGACTTACCCTTCTGCTAAGAACAGTTATTATCAAATTAAGTATACGTGAACAAATAATGTTTAGTAAGCCATAACTATGTCTCATGAAGAATTAGAAGCTTGGGAAATCAGTCCAAATGGAAGCATGAATTCATGAATACTTAGTTGAACTCAGGATTTGAGAATCTTACTGGTTCATAGGAAGCTAGAGGCAGAGTACAAAGGCTGATGACTTCAAAATCAAAGTCTTGAGGAGATAGTCAGGCAATCCACCCTAGGATGTTGTCAACCCAAAGGGACTAGATCGTTGAGAGAGAAAGAGAGAGAGAAGTCTAAAGCAGTGAGTGGCAAACAAATTAGTAAGAAAAAAACAATGAATCCCATCAAAAAGTGGGCTAAGGACATGAATAGAAAATTCTCAAAAGAAGATATACAAATGGCCAACAAACATACGGAAAAATGCTCAACATCACTAATGATCATGGAAATACAAATTAAAACTACAATGCAATACCACCTTACTCCTGCAAGGATAGCCATAATCAAAGAATCAAAAAACAGTAGATGTTGGCATGGATGCGGCAATCAGGGAACACTTCTACACTGCTGGTGGGAATGTAAACTAGTACAGCCACTATGGAAAACAGTGTGGAGATTCCTTAAAGAACTAAAAGTAGAACTACCATTTGATACAGCAATCTCACTATTGGGTATCTACCCAGAGGAAAAGAGGTCATTATTCGAAAAAGATAGTTGTACATGCAAGTTTATAGCAGCACAATTCACAATTGCAAAATAGTGGAACCCAAATGTCCATCAATCAATGAGTGGATAAAGAAACTCCAGTGTGTGTATATATATGATGAAATACTACTCAGCCATAAAAAGGAATGAATTAACAGCATTTGCAATGACCTAGATGAGATTACAGACTATTATTCTAAGTGAAGTAACTCAGGAATGGAAAACCAAACATCGTATGTTCTCAACGATATGTGAGAACTAAGCTATGAGGACGCAAAGGCATAAGAATTATACAGTGGACTTTGGGGACTTGAGGGGAAGAGTGGGAGGGGAGCCAGGGACAAAAGACAATAAATGTGGTGCAGTATATACTGCTCGGTTGATGGGTGTACCAGGTACTCACAAATCTCCACTAAAGAAGGTACTCATGTAACCAAATACTACCTGTACCCGAATAACTTATGGAAAAATAAAATTTTAAAAATAAATAAGTAAATAAAGCAGTGAGTGGGAAAATAATCTGAATTAAGTAGATGAACTAAAGAGAGTTAACTGTAGCAATCTTTTTTTCCAGGGAAAGGGCAAGACAGGGAGTGGTGGTGGTGGTTTTAACCTGGGACAAGCAGAGGAAAGCAGTCATTAAAGAGGTCAAGTCTCTGTGAGTCACTATGGTTATTTATTGTGAAGACACAGTCTCTTAACTTCTCAGTTTCCACCAAGCAGTCACGCTGAGTGATAAATGAGTCAATCAGATAATATATTATAAATTTTTTTTATTAATATGGAAAAAAGATCATAAAGAATATAATTAAAGAAGGATACAATATGATCTATCAGAGACAGATTTGTGTGTATGCATATATGTGCAATGTATACTTGAAAGAGGAATTGAGAGTTTACACACTGAATTATTGGAAGAATTTACTGATGGGTGCTGGTAATATTGTTGTTTACTCTTTCCTTTTTGGTGTGTAACTTTTCTACAATTTTTGTTTTGTAAATGTGTTTTACTTTTGTAATGAGAAAATATACATTTATACTTGAAGAATAACTCTACAAAGTAAATAGCTACTCTGTCATATTATTACCACCATAAGAATAGGTTATAATGGAGCAAAAATATGCATGAGAATCATATAGTCCTTCATTGGACAGTACACCAAGGCACACTACACTTTTCTGATTTCTTACACAGATATATCACTGATTGTCCAAAGTCCCTTAGAATATTTTATCTCTTGTCTCCCCATCACATTTCTTAGCTTTGGCTGTTTCTTTGCCTTTTTCCCAGCCAGTGTTTCTAAAACTAATGCAGAATGAGAACATAATGACATTGGTTCTATAAAGAAATTGTTCTCCAGCCTGGTCAACATGGTGAAACCCCGTGTCTACTAAAAATACAAAAAATTAGCTGGGTGTGGTGGTGGGTGCCTGTAATCCCAGCTACTCGGGAGGCTGAGGCAGGAGAATTACTTGAACCCAAGAGGCAGAGGTTGCAGTGAGCCGAGATTGTGCCATCGCACTCCGGCCTGGGCGACAGAGCAAGACTCCGTCTCGAGAAAAAAAAAAAAAATGTTCTTCACCTGCAGAGATGCTACTGAGGCATTGTCAGCAACACATGCACTTAGAGTTATGTGTTTGCAAATGTAGATGGTGGTGTTGAGTCACCCATACTCTGTCTCTTGATCCCCTTTTGATCAGCAGCAAACATTTGTAAGGCAGCTGGCTGGAATCATGGTTGCAAGCTGCATGAACATAACACTAGCTTTGGTCATATGTAGGAAACTAAACGGATAAATATCATACCCTTGGCATTATTAACACTGTATTCTCCACAACTGCTAAATTGCACGCCACTATGTATATTTGAACTGAGAGCAAATTTACTGTGACATCTTAGACTAATTTTAGTTCACTGTTGTTGAGAAACACAAATCAGAATTTTTATGAGTATCGTGTCCCTAGTGGGTGGGTGGACTAGAACAGTGGTTTAGAAGAAAGAGACCTGACTTCTAGACTTAAGTAAATCATCCTTCAGATAAGTAATTTTCACTGGCCTTAATCTTCGTATCTGCAAAACAAGGAATTTGAGTAGTTCATTGTTTCCAAACTTATTCAGTGTTAGTAAGTTCACAAAGTACTGCCTGATGTGACAGTTTCCTGTTCCTGTACATTGCTATTTAGCAGGAATGGAGCCTATAAACTACAATTTTAGTAAATACTCCAAGTAACTGATATGATAAGAAAAATTGGATAACACTGGATGAAGTGTTGTTTGACCTCCCCACCCTAACCGTAAAAAGTCAGTAGCATAGGAGGTGGTCATCATCACGTTATTGTTAACACATTCCTATATGAATGGCTACAGTGAGAGATTTGCCTATTGCAACAACAACAAACAAATCTAAGAGATCATTTCCTTTAAGGACACATTGTTTTGCTTTTACGGTATAACTAAATGGCCAAATATAGATTCACTCACACATACTGTGCACTGAAACCAACGGAGCGAACATGAGTCCTTAGAATAAAGGCCTGTGACATCAAGCATTCAGCTGTTAACCAGAGGGAAATCAGTTGTACTTTTCTACCTTGTAGTCTTATCTGTAGTTACAGAATTCCTTTGCAACATTTACTATTGTAAGATGTAGAACATGGTGAAATGTTGTAGAAATCACGGAAGTGTAGGCTTGAGATGATGCCAGCTTTGATAAGTGTAGGCCCTATTAAAGAAATGAATCACATAAAGCAGAATATAGCACACACACACACATAGACACACACCTTTGCTCATACTCAAACATTCACATACAGAAACATACTTATGCTCCCCAAAATAAGAACACATGCACCCCTTTTCCGAACACATGCTGTGCCAAACTTTCAACTCTGGATTGAGTTTTTCCTTGATTAAACACATGAAACTGAAACTATCCAAATAAACTCTTTTGGCAGTTATTGAAAGTCTTTTGAAGTAAACCAGAATGCTTCTACAGTCAATGTTTCCATACTGAATCAGTCCCTGTCACAGTGATATTATGTTTATTTTTATGCTGGAATGTAGATTTCTTCTTTCTTTGCACCAGCTCTGCAAAGATAAAAATAAGAGGTAATGAAGCAGAATGCTATGGGTTTGAGGACCTCTTCCCTGGAGAATGTGTAGGCTCTAATTCTTTTTACAATCTCTTTATAATAAGATTGGCCTGCTACTTCATAGTAGTAATTGCAGCCTTCTTCTATTCGTCAGAAAGAGAAACTATTTTCTCGCCTCTGTGAATCAGTAATCCTTCTTAATACTTAGTGATTCCCTCAGTCCTCTTATGTTTCCAAAGCCATGTTGTCTGTTGGAGCTTGTCATCTGTGACAGGAATTGACTGGGAGGGACCCATGTGGGAAATTCTAAAGGTACTTTTGAAAATTTCCCCAAAAGCTTGCTTGTTTTTTTCAGAGCCCTTTACTGATCAGAAGAAAAAAAAAAATTGATAAACCAAACTTAAAACTTGAGTACAAGTATGACAAAATTAAACATATCCAAAAGTGAACTCATAATTTTCTACACTCCCCATAAAGCCACTTCCTTCCTCTAAAAATCCCTGTTTTGGATAATGGCATCGAGCTAAGTGTTAAAGCCATAAACCAGAGTCATCCTTCTCTGCTAGACAAATCCAGTTATTCATCACACGCTGGCAATTCTAAATTCAAAATATCTCTTATTTCTCATCTGTCTGTTCACTCCCCACTCGTGAGGCCTCAAAGTAGGATTTCATTGATTCTAGCCTGTTCATCTCCCTGCCATTAGTCTTTGCTTACCTAAAGTCCTGATTTCGCTGCCAACTAAAGTAGGAATCTGATTTTGTCTTTAACAAATTCTTGAATAAGACGAGAAACAAATGCTTTTTTCTTATGATTGTCAGCTCCTTTATAACCCAGCCTCAGTCTCACATCTCAGACTCATATGTTATTATTTCCTTTAGCCTTTATCGACTTTCTTTTAGCCACACTGACTTTCTTACCATTCCCTAATCATGTCTCGTTATTTGTCTATCTTTGCGTGGAATATCTCCCAAGAGATGGAATTCTATTACCTCTCACACCACAACACTCCTGTTCTAGTCTAAAAAACTCCATTCAACCTTTAATCTTCTCATGTCACCTTCCCTATGAGGCATCCTCAATTTCCTCACAGAGCACTGCATTCCTAATCTATTAATAAAGTACAAATCATATTATGGATGGTGCAGTGGGTTGAATGGTGGCCTCCCTAAAAGGTACATCACATCATAATCCTTGAACCTCTAAATGTGACCTTATTTGGGAAAAGGCTCTTTGCAGATATAATTAAGAATCTGAGGATGAGATCATCCTGGATTGTATGTGCGGGCTTTAAATCCAATACAAGTGAACCAATAAGAGACACACAGAGCAGAGCCACACAGGGAAAACAGGAGACCATGTAAAGAGGGAGGCAGAGATTGGATTGACCAAAACCCAAGAAACTCTGGAGCCACATGGAAGAGGCAAGGCAGGATTGCCCCATTAGAGCCTTTGGGAAGAGTAAACCCTGTAGACACCTTGACTTCAGACTGCTGGCCTCCAAACTGTGAAAGGTTAACCTTCCATTACTTAAATCCACCGAGTTTGTGGGAAGTTGTTATGGCAGCCCTAGGAAACAAATGTAGGTAGCTATTTATACATTCACTCCTAACTACATCTTAAAATTCTGCAGGGCAGATGTCACACATTGTTTTTAAATTAATAGACTTTATTTCTTGAGCAGTTTTGGCTTTACAGAAAAATTGAGCTCCAAGTACAGAGCATTCCCATGTACCCCTTCCCATTTCCCTTATTATGAACAGCTTGCATTAGTGATGTACAGCTGTTACAGTTAATGAGCCAACAGTGATACGTTATTCTTGACTGAAGTCCATAGTTTACATTAAGGTTCACTCTTTGTATTGTATATTCTGTGAGTCTAGGCAAATGTTAATGACACGGAACCACCATTACAGTATCATACAGAATAGTTTCACTGCCCTAAAAATCCTATGTTCCACCTATTTATTCTTCCCTTCTCCCAAACCTTGGAAACCGCTGATCTTTTTTACTGTCTCCACCTGCCTTTTCCAGAAAGCCACATAGTTGGAATCATACAGTATGTAGCATGTTCAGATTGACTTGTTACCTTATCAGCGTTTAAGTTTTCTTCATGTCCCTTGTTCGTTTGATAGCTCATTTTTTAAAAATCACTGAATAATCTTCCATTGTATAAGAGGCCATAGATTTGTATTTCACCTTTGTAGCCTTACCACATCGCTCAGAGTATTACACACATGTTCATTAAATTAATAGACACACAAGTAGATACATATACATGGATGAATGATTGAATAAACAGAGAATGAGATTTAATGACTTATTGAATATAAAGTGAAAGCATGAAATCCTTTAAAATGACTAAAGTGACTATATTATTTTCTTGCTGTCACTGAAAGCACGCAATGGATGTCACTCAGGATTTCTAGGTTCATTCTGGGTTCTGGCTTGCATTGAACTGGTTTGTGTTAGATCCCAAGGCCAAAGGAATAAACTGAACTGAAAAAGTCAGTATACCTAAATGACTCCTGGCCACATAAGAAATCACCTTAAACTGCTAGGAAGTGTATAATTCATCTTCACAGATTCACAGTACTTTCAGTTTCATTACTGTTGAGTTTTGTTATCAATTTTAAAAACAGTTAAAAGGTAAAAAACATGTAATACTTATGAAGCTTCTTCAGGGCACAATTTCAGGCTGAATAATATCATTTCTCTGTCCTATAGGTGAATGGCTGAGATCAGAGGATTTGCTTCAATTACCCTTTTATCTCACCCTCTTTTTTGTTGAAAAGATTAACTTTCAGTAGCACTTAATATTTATGAATCAAATTATACAAAATAGAGAATTCAAAATAATTTTGAGTGGTCTTATGGGAAAAGCAAAAAGATTGGTCCTGAGATGATAATTGTTGAAGTTGAGTAACAGAGATAAGAGGGTTTGTTTTATTATATTCTCTACATTTGTATATGTTTGAATTTCTCCATAGTTAAAAAAGCTCATTTTATAAAATAATGATGAAAAGAATGTCAACATATTTTGTTGTTATTGTTATTGTCATTGTTGTTGAGACAGAGTCTTGCTCAATCACTCAGGCTGGAGTGCAGTGGTCCGATCTCAGCTCACCGCAACCTCCGCCTCCCAGGTTCAAGCAATTCTAGTGCCTCAGCCCCCCAAATAGCTGGAATTACAGGCGCCACACTACCATGCCTGGCTACTTTTTGTATTTTTAGTAGAGATGAGGTTTCACCATGTTGGCCAGGCTGGTCTCGAACTCCTGGCTGCAAGTGATCTACCCATCTCGGCCTCCCAAAGTGCTGGGATTGCAGGTGTGAGCCACCGCACCCAGCCAACATATTTTTAAATAACTATGTTATAAATGTAAACTGAAAGTTGTTTTAATCTCATGTCAAATCAGAATTTTTGATATCCCTAAAAGACCTAATACCCTAAAAATCTGTGTGAATTAAGCAACTTCAGATCTTTACATTGCCTAAGTTGCTTCTCTCTCGCTCTGCCTCCATATATATATAATTATGTAATTATATTATATTATACATATCTGTCTTCACAGATATATCTCCACATATATTACTACAAAAAGTTAATATATTACTATTAAAAAGTTAGTATAAAATATATACTGTAAGAAAGTTGCAAGAGAAAATATTTGAATAGTCTCATAAAGCTTTCAGCATGTAATATGATTTCAGCTGCATTTTTTCGTGGTGACTTCAGAGAAGATACATGAAACATTATCTGATATGCAACCTCATCATAAATAATTTCATTTATACTCAAATTATTGGTATATCACAAATAGGAAGGATTCCCCTTCCCCCACTTTTGGCAATCCTTAAATAAACTGCAAATTCTTGTCACCATCTGGCTGGCAATGGACACAGGCAGATTAATCATTTCCTTTTTGAATAATGAAAAAAGTTCCCTTCAAAATGCCCCCAAAATATTGGATAGGAAAGAAAAACATGAAAGTTTTATTTATAATTTCAAATGGTTTGCAACACATGAAACCCTGCAACAGAAACTTGCTTTGCTCAAGCTGGCATTACATAGTTTGATTTCTTATTAATAAACATATTTATTATGCCTACAAGAAATGTCATTTATTAAAAGAATGATACAAAAAATTGAACTTTTGGTTTTCAGAAAGCACAGATTGCTCAAACACAGCATCTTAGTTCCCCAGGAGGCTCCACTCAGTGCCTCCCAACACCTTTCACTTCAGTCTCCTGCTTTTTCATTCTTCTCTTCCTCACTGTTTAAAATAAAAATTTGTAACACATTTATCATTGTTGGTAAAGTAAATCATTGAAACCTGAGTTGCCGCCACCTTGCTGTTGAACATGGAAAAGAGCTGAAATCCCTTTGAAATAACCTGTATCACTTGCTTGATATTTTTTTCCTGCCCGTAGTAATGTTACTTTGGTTTTGTTGTTTTGAAGCTTTTTGATTTTTTTGCTACACACTTTGATGTTTGACTAATAGAAAAATATTTCCTTATTTTCTTAGTCATTACTATGCCAAGTGATTCATTTCTTCTCTGCCTTTTTTTTTGTAGCCTCAGGCATTCTTAGTGGTGCCACTAAATTTATCTTGCAGATGTTAAAAAAGAATCCCCACTAGAATCCTAGTATGTAGACTTTTATAGTGTTATGAAACATGCCTATTTTTAAATATTTAATTAATATTTTAATGTGGCATAAATAACAGCATCTCTGAAGCCATTGCCATTCCCAGGAGTCAGGGGAGGCTACACAGAAGACTGTCCTGTTACAATAATTTTCTAATGATTTGGATTATAGTCATTGCTTCCTTTTTCTGGTGTTATAATAATTTGACCCCTGACCCATACCAACTTCCTAGTCATCTATTCAGTTTTTATTTATTTCTTCAATAAATATCTCTTGACCACTACTTTTTTGCCATGCACTGAGTTAAACATTATTAACCATTAGTTTAATACATTGTTAATACATTCAAGTAGCTCACACATCCTGAGGCCTGTCTTTGTTCAAAGAGTGTTTACAGACAAGAAAAATGGGAGTAACAATGTCCTTCTGTGACATAAGCATAATTGAAAAAAAAAGTAAAAGTATAAAAAAGAGAGCTTTGGAAAGAAAAGAAGGTTCTGAAACATTTTAGATTGGGAGCAAATATTTGGATTTGAACACCAGGCTTTCTAGCTTTTGACAAAATTCAAAATCCTTTTACATTAAAATCCCTCAACAAAGTAGGTAGAGAAGAACTTTACCTCAACATTAAAAAGGTCATGTATTAAATATATATATATGTGTGTGTGTATATATATACACACACACATGCATACATATATCCCACAGCTGATATCATGCTCAGTGGTGAAAAACTGAAAGATTTTCCTATGAGAAATAAGGCATGACTGCCCCATTCTCCACCACTTCTATTCAACAGAGTCCTGGAAGTCCTCGATATAACAATTAGGCAAAAAAGAAATAAAAGTCATCCAAATTGAAAAGGAAAAAGCAAAATTATCTCTGTTTGCAGATGACATGACCTTATACATTGAAAATGTTAAAGACTCCAAAAAAAAAAACCTGTTAGAATTAAGAAATGCAGCAAAGTTGTTGATTCAAAATCAACATACAAGTATCAGTTGCATTTCCGCACACTAAACTGTTCAAAAACGAAGTTGAGAAAGCAATCCTGGTCAGGCACGGTGGCTCACACCTGTAATCCCAGCACTTTGGGAGGCCGAGGCGGGTGGATCACAAGGTCAGGAGATCAATACCATCCTGGCTAACACGGTGAAACCCCGTCTCTACTAAAAAAATACAAAAAATTAGCCAGGCGTGGTGGCGGGTGCCTGTAGTCCCAGCTGCTTGGGAGGCTGAGGCAGGAGAATGGCATGAACCCGGGAGGTGGAGCTTGCAGTGAGCCGAGATCCAAGATTGAACCACTGCACTCCAGCCTGGGTGACAAGGCAAGACTCTGTCTCAAAAAAAAAAAAAAAAAAAAAAAAAAAACAAGAAAGCAATCCTATTTACAATACCCTCAAAAAGAATGCAAATTTAGGAACAAACTTAACAAAGGACGTGAAAGTCCTTGTACTCTTGAAACTAGAAAATATTGATGAAAAAATTAAAACACAAATAAATGGAAAGATGGCTGGGCACGGTGGCTCACACCTGTAATCTCAGCACTTTAGGAGGCTGAGGTGGGTAGATCACCTGAGGTCAGGAGTTCGAGACCAGCCTGGTCAACATGGTCAAACCCTGTCTCTATTAAAAAAAAAACCAATTAGCTGGACTTGGTGGTGGGCACCTATAATCCCAGCTACTTGGGAGGCTGAGATAGGAGAATCACTTGAACCTGGGAGGCAGAGGTTGCATTGAGCTGAGATCACGCCATCGCACTCCAGCCTGGGCAACAGAGCGAGACTCTTTCTCAAAATAAATAAATAAATAAAATAAAAATAAATGGAAAGACATCCCGTGTTCATGAATTGGAAGAATAAATATTGTTAAAAGTGCTCATACCATCTAAAGCAATCTACACATTTAAGGCAATCTCCATCAAAATCCCATTGACATTTTTTACAGAAAAAGAAAAAACAATCCTAAAATCCAAATGAAACTATAAAAGACTCCAAATAGCCAAAGCAAACTTGAGAAAGAATAAAGCTGGGGGTATCACATGTCCTGATTTCAAAATATGTTACAAAGCAACTGTAATCAAAATAGTGTGGTACTAGTATAAGGAAAAACATGTAGACCAATGGAACAGAATAAAGAGTTTGAAAATAAACACAATATGGCCAACTGATCTTCAACAAGGGTATCAAGAATACACAATGAGAAAAGGGTAGTTTCTTCAACAAATGTTGTTGGGAGTGGTGATGGAGCACAATAGCAGAATAGAAATCTCCACTCATCATCCTTTCTGCAGGGATACCAATTTAACAACTCTCTATACCAAAAAAGCACCTTCATAAAAACCAAAAACCAAATGAGCACTCTACCTGGTTTTAACTTCATATCCCTGAAAGAGTCACTAAAAAGATAGGAAAAGTGTCTTGAATTGCCAACACCACCCCTCCTCTATCCCTTAGCAGTGGTGGCATGGTGTGGAAAGGGAATCTGAGTGCTTGAAAGAGGAAGAGTACAGCAACTGTGAGACTTGCATTGAACTCGAAGCTTCCCTGTTAATAGCAGAAAGCAAAATCAGAATGAACTCAGTTGATACCCGCCCATGGAGGAAGCATATAAACCAGCCCTAGCCAGAGGGGAATTGTCCATCCCAGCAGTTGGATCTTAAGTACCTGCAAGCCTCACCACCATGGGCTAAAGGGCACCGTGGCCCTAAATGAGCTTGAAGGGTTGTCTAGGCCACAGGACTGCAACTCCTAGGCAAGTCCTAGCGCTGAACTGGGCTCAGAGACAGGGAACTGAACGGGTGCACCACTGACTAAGACAAAAGTGCTGGCACCACATCTCCCATAGCCCCAGCCTGCAAAGCTCATGGCTCCAAAAGAGAACCCTTCATTCACTTGAGGAGAGGAGACAGAAGAGTGAAAAGGACTGTGTATTGCATCTTGGGTATCATCTCTGCTACAGGAGCATATGACACCAGAGTCGCGAGGTCTCCTTTCTAGGCCCTAGCTCCCAGATGACATTTCTAGACACACCTGGGGCAAGAAGGAAACCCACTGCCTTAAAGGGAAGGATCCGGTCCTGGCAGCATTCATCACCTGCTACCTGATGAGCCCTTGAACCCTGAATAACAAGCAGCAATATCCAGGAAGTATTCTGTGGGCCCTTGGGTGAGGCTCTGAGACTTGTTGGCTTCAGACGAGACTCAGCACATTCGCATCTGTGATGGATAGTGGGCTAGACTCATTTTGCTTGAGAAAAGTAGAGATAAAAGTAAAGGGAAATTTATCTTGCACCTTAGGTACCAGCTTGACCACAGTCGGGTAGAACATTAAGTGGGCCCTTGGGGTCCCCAATTCTAGCCCTTGGCTCTTGGATGACATTTCTGGACCGGCTCTGGGCCATAAAGGAGCCCACTGCTTTGAAGCGTGAGTCCAAGACCAGATAGCATTTACCATAAGCTGACTGAAAAGCCCATGAGCCAAAAGGGAACATCAGCAGTAGCCCCCCCGTGGGCCTGTGGTGCCGGTGGCCACAGGGTGAGGTTCCTCTGCCTTTGGAGAGGGGAGGGAAAATGGGAAGGACTGCATTTCATAGTTTGAATGCCAGCACAGCCACAGTACAAGAGAACACCAGGTAGACTTCTAAGGTTTTTGACTCTAGACTCCTAGATGACACCTGTGGACCCACCCAGGGCCTGGAGGAACTCACTGCTCTGAAGAAAAGGACACAGACTTGGCTGGATTTTCCACCTGATGATTGTAGAACCCCAGGGCCTTAATTGAACATAGGCAGTAGCCAGGGAGTGGTTAGAGCAGACCTTGGGAAAGACCCAGCACTGTGCTGGCTTCAGGTCTGACCCAGTACAGTCATAGTGGTAGTGGCCACATGGGGTGCTTGTGTTATTCCACTCCCATCTCCATGTGACTCAGAACAGAGAGATAATGAGAGAGAGAGAGAGCACTATTTATTTGGGGAAAAATAAGGGAAGAGAACAAGAGCCTCTGCATGGTAACCCAGAGAATTCTTCCAGATCTTGTCTAAGATCAGCGAGGTGGTACCTCTCCAAGTCTGCAAGAACCAGAACCGCAGCATTACTGGGCTTGGGGTACCCCCAGTGCAGATACAGCTAGATCATAACACCCAAGTCCTTTCAATTATCTGGAAAGCCTTCCAAAAGGTCAGGTACAAACAAATTCAGACTGCAAAGACTACAATAAATATCTAGCTCCTTAAGGCCCAGGCACAGACAAATATGCACAAGCATCAAGATAATCCAGGAAAACATGACCTCACCAAATGAACTAAATAAGGGACCAGGGACTAATCTTAGAGAAACAGAGATTTGTGTCCTTTCAGATAGTGAATTCAAAATAACTGTTTAGAGAAACCTCAAAGAAATTCAAGATAACACCAAAAAGGAATTCAAAATTTTCTTAGATAAATGTAATGAAGAGATTGAAATAATTAAAATGAATCAAGCAGAAATTCTGGAGCTAAAAAATGCAACTGATATACTGAAAAATTCATCAGTCTTAGTAGCAGAATGAATCAAGCAGAAGAAAGAATTAGTGAGCTTGAAGACAGGCTATTTGAAAATATACAGAGGAGACAAAAGAAAAAAGAATAAAAAACAATGAAGCACATCTATAGAATCTAAAAAATAGTCTCCAAAGGACAAATCTAAGAGTGATTGGCTCTGAAGAGAAACTAGAGAGAAAGATGGAGGTAGAACATTTTTTTTCAAAAGGATAATTACAGAGAACTTCCCAAACCTAGAGAAAGATCTCAATATCCATGTATAAGAAGGTTATAAAATACCAAGCAGATTTAATCCAAAGAAGACTACATCAAGGCATCTAATAATCAAACTCCCAAAGGTCAAGGATAAATAAAGGTTCCTAAAACCATCAAGAGAAAAGAAAAAGTAACATACAATAGTATGTCTGGCAGTAGACTTTTTCAGTGTAAATGTTATAGGTCAGGAGATAGTGGCATGACATATTGAAGTGCTGAAGGCAAAAAAAAAAACTTTTACCACAGAATAGTATTTCTGGCAAAAATACCTTTCACACATAAAGGAAAAATAAAGACTTTTCCAGACATACAAAAGCTGAGAGATTTCATCAACACCAGACCTGTCCTACAAGAAATGTTATAGGGAGTACCTCAACAGTGAAGAAAAGGACATTAATGAGCAATAAGAAATCATCTGAAGGTATGAAAGTCACTGGTAATAGTAAGTACACAGAAAAACACAGAATATTATAGCATTGTAACTATGGTTTGTAAACTACTTTTATCTTAAATATAAAGGTAAAATGTCGATCCAATTAAAAACAAGCAATAACTACAACTTTTTAATACATAGAGAATACAATAAGATATGAATAGAAAAAAGCAAAAAGTTTAAAAGTGGAGGTAAAAAGTTAAGGCGTAGAGTTTTTATTAGTGTGTGTGTTTATGCAAACACTGTTAAGTTGTTGTCAGCTTAAAATAATGGGTTATAAGACAGTATTTGCAAGCCTCATGGTAATCTCAAATCAAAAAACATACAATGGATTTATAATAAATAAAAAGGAAGAAGCTAAATCGTATTTCCAGAGAAAATCACCTTAACTAAAAGGAAGACAGGAAGGAAAGAAAGAAGGAAAAGACCACCAAACAACTAGAAGACATATAACAAGATCACAGGGGTAAGTCTTTACTTGTCAATAATAACATTAAATATAAATGGACTAAACTCTCCAATCAAAAGACATAGAGTGAATGAATGGATCAAAAAACAAGACCCAAGGATCTGTTGTCTAAAATATACAAATCAATCAATGTGATGCATCATATCAACAGAATGAAGAACAAAAACATTCTGATCATTTCAATTCATGATGAAAAAAGCATTTGATAAAATTCACCATCCTTTCAAAGCAAAAACCCTAAAAAAACTGGGTATAGAATGAACATAACACAATAAAAGTTATATACAACAGACCCACAGCTAGTATCATATTGAATGGAGAAAAACAGTTTTTTCTCTAAGGTTGGAAACATGACAAGGATACCCATTTTCACTGTTATTCAACAAAGCACTGGAAGTCATAGCTAGAGCAATCAGACAAGACAAAGAAATAGGGCATCCAAATTGGAAAGGAAGAAGTAAAAATTATTATTTGAAGATGATATGAACTTATATTTGGAAAAACCTAAAGATTCCACACAAAAAAAAAATCCTAGTAGAACTGATAAACAATTTCAGTAAAGTTACAGAACACAAAACCAACATACAAAAATCAGGAGCTGTTTTTTTTTTTTTTTTTTGAGATGGAGTTTCACTCTGTTGCCCAGGCTGGAGTGCAGTGGCATGATCTCGGCTCACTGCAAGCTCCGCCTCCTGGGTTCACGCCATTCTCCTGCCTTAGCCTCCCCAGTAGCTGCAACTACAGGCACCCACCACCATGCCCAGCTAATTTTTTTTTTTTTGTATTTTTAGCAGAGATGGGGTTTCACCTTGTTAGCCAGGATGGTCTCAATCTCCTTACTTCGTGATCTGCCCACCTCGGCCTCCCAAAGTTTTGGGATTACAAGCGTGAGCCACCATGCCTGGCTAGGAGCATTTTTATATACCTACAGCAACAATCTGAAAAATAAATCAAGAAAGTAATCCCGTTTACAATAGCTACAAATAAAAGACCTAGGAATTAACCAAAGCAGTGGAAGATCTCTACAATAAAAACTATAAAACACTGATGCAAGAAATGGAAGAGAACACCAAAAAATGGAAAGATATTCCATGTTCATGGATTGGAAGAATCAATATTGTTAAAATATCATAATACTCAAAGCATTCTATAGATTTAATGCAATCCCTATCAAACTACCAATTATATTCTTCACAGAAATAGAAAAAAAGTCTAAAATGTATATGAAACCACAAAAGATTTGAATAGCCAAAGTCACCCAGAGTAGAAAGAAGAAAACTGCAGGAATCACATTACCTGACTTCAAACTATACTACAGAGCTAAAGTAACCAAAATATCGTGGTACTGGCATAAAAACAGACCAGGTGCGGTGGCTCACGCCTGTAATCCCAGCACTTTGGGAGGCCAAGGCAGGCAGATCATCAGGTCAGGAGTTCAAGACCAGCCTGACCAACATGGTGAAACCCCATCTCTACTAAAAATACAAAAAAAAAAAAAATTAACCAGGTGTGGTGGCACTCGCCTGTAATCCCAGCTACTGAGGAGGCTGAGGCAGGGGAATCGCTTGAACCCAGGAGGCAGAGGTTGCAGTGAGCTGAGATTGCACCACTGTACTCCAGCCTGGGTGACAGAGCGAGACTCTGTCTTAAAAAAAAAAAAAAAAGAAAAGACACATATTTCAGTGGAACAGAATAGAGAACTGAGAAATAAATCCATACATCTACAGTGAATTTGTGTTAGACAAAGGTGCCAAGAACATAAATTGGGGAAAGTCTTTTCAATAAATGGTGGTGGGAAAACTGGATATCCATATGCAGAAGAATGAAACTAGACCCCTATCTCTTCTATATATAAAACTATCAAGGATATGGATTAAAGGACTTAATGGATTAAAGACTTAAGCGGATTAAAGACTTAAATCTAAGACTTCAAACTATAAAACTCCTACGAGAAAATATTGGGAGAACTCTCCAGGACATTGGAGTGGGCAAAGATTTATTGAGCAATACCCACAGGCACAGACAACCAAAGCAAAAATGCATAAATGAGATCACATCAAGTTCAAAGCTTCTGCATAGCAAAGGAAATAATCAACAAAGTGAAGAGACAACCCACAGAATGGGAGAAAATATTTGCAAACTGCCCGTCTGACAAGGAATGAATAATCAAAATATACAAGGAGCTCAAACAAATATATATGTCCATAAATAATCTACTATCAAATCTCTGTAATCACTAACAGGGGTCACAGGTTGTATTCTGGTTGCTTTCTAAGCCCAAGTCATTCTCAGTTTTGCTCCCAGAAAAACATTTTTTTAAAATAGGAGTTGATGATGTTACTTTGACTTTTTAAACTTTTTAACTCAGGATTCTTCAAAGGCTTCTCATTATGTTACATTAAAATTCAAAATCCCTAACAGGAACTGAAGGAACTATCTGATCTCATTCTTCCTCTCTCTCCAAATACATCTTGAGCCCCTCTTTCCCTTGTTTGGTCCACTTCACAGTGGACATCTTTATGTTCATTTGAAGGACATGCTCATTTCTAAATTCAGAACCTTCACACATGGTCTTCCTTCTGCCTGAAATGCTATTCCCCAACTCTTTTCTATTGCCTTTTTATGGTTTAATCTATATATTTCATCCACAAAATAAAAAGCCTCATCTTCAGTCCTCTCGTAACAAATACTTCATCCTCTATCCTCATCCTTTTTCAGTTGTAATATAAACTGCTAGAAATATTGGATATTGACTACCCACAGTTTCATCTTTCACTGGAAATGGTCATTTGCTAGAGGCTATACTGTCTCTGAGATAGGGACAAAAATGCCTGGCACTATTCACAATAGCAAAGTCATGGAACCAAGTTAAGTGTCCATGAATGTTTGACTGGGCAAAGAAAATGTGGTACATATACACCATGAAATACTATGTAGCCATAAAAAGAATGAAATCATGTCCTTTGTAGCAGCATGGAAGTAGCTGGAGGCCATTATCCTAAGTGAAAATCGATTTCATTATCCTAAGTGAAATGTTTCCTAACTCAGAAACAGAAAACCAAATAGTGCAGGTTCTCAGTTATGAGTGAGAGCTAAATAATGGGTACACAAGGTCATAAAGATGAAAATAAAAGACACCAGGGACTCCAAAGGAAGGAGGCTGGGGGTAAGGGAAAGGGTTGAAAAAGAAGGTTTTCTTCTAGTGTTTCTATAGTTTCAGGTCTTACATTTAACTTGTTAATCCAGCTTGAGTTAATTTTTGTATATGGTAAGAGATAGGGGTCTCATATCCTTTGCAATTGAGCTTCTTAAAGATTTGTTACATTTACTATTTCTGCTTCTTTTCTTCCCAGTTCTCTCAGTCAGCTTCAACCAGCTTTGTTGAATCCATTATTCTTCTAAAATTATCCATACCTAGATTCCAATCTGATTGTTGATAAATTCAACAGAATATTTTCAAACATCAGATTGCAAAGTCTATCTTAAGGTTATATAACAGTTGCCCTGTCTCCTGAAATGACTTTTCTTGGCTTTTACGCACCTGCTAGCTTTGTATCCCTCCCATCATTGTTCAAAATTGTTCTCAGCCAACTTTGTCAACAGTGTTCTGCAACTTCCAAAATTGTTGGGGTTTTTCTGGAGTTCTTGGCTCTCTTTCTTCAAGGTTTTATAATAATCAGAAGATAATACCATTCAGTTTTTTGGTGTTATTTACTCCATCCATAACTCTAATGCAAATCTCTATTTTCAGTGTCAGATCTTGCTCCACCCCTTACTCTACTCAGTGCAATCCCACATTTCTAACTGTGAGTTCATTATCTTCCTCCATCCTCTCTATTGTTCCATTCATCCAGCAAAACAAACCAGGAACTTGAGACTAATATTTGACTTTTTATCATCTCTCCTGTCTCTAACTCACCACACAACTATGAGATGAAACTTTCTAAAATTGTACCCAGTTATGTAGGCCCCTTGCTTAAGTCCCCTCAATGATCTTTATTGTCCTCAAGATAAAGCCCCATTTTGTTTGCAAAGCTCACTAAAACTTTCATGAACTAAACTTCTCTCTCACCAGAGATACTCTATTTTAGTTATCCTTCTCTGTCTTGTCTAGAAAGGCAGTATAATTCAGAAGAGTCTTGCTGCCTAAATTTGAGTCACATGGTTTGCTATCCATGTGATGTTTATTTGTATGGAGCTAGAGACTGAATTTGCCCAGGTCTCAGTTTCCCTTAATGTTAAAATAATAGTAGTATTCATCTGGGTATGTATGAGACTTGACATCAGACCTGTAAAATCCTGTGATGGTGCCTGGCAAGTAGAAATCACTCAACAAATTGTAGCTGTATTCATTATTATTAATAATAGTATTTCATTTTAGACATTAAATTTCTCCAGGGCAGGTGCTATGCTAGGTATTCAGTACATATTAATTAAATAATTGTTACTTGGATATAAAATAGTAGAGTTCTACCTTATAAAGCAAACTTTATAAAGCAAACTAATATTTCACTTTTTAAACTCTGAAATAATTGTGCAAATTAAGCACACTTGAAAGAATTGAGGTAAGTATACTCTAGGAGGTTACAGTAGAAATAACATATTGTAATATATATAAAATGAGAAGAGACAGTAAGACTAACCCAGGAAACTCAATCACTTCACATGTAAAGGCTTGAGAAATATTTTCTGAAATATCTAAAAAACAAAAGTTTTCTGTTTATCTATTGTGCCTATGCCATTGGAGAAAGTAAACTTTGTAAAATAAATCTCAACCAAAGGATGTCTTTCAAGCTTTCTTATTCAAACCTTCTGGCAGAGACTGAAAACTCAACCACTTTACTTATCAAAGACTGCAATCAACATAGCAAGGCTTAAGAAAGATAGGAATGAATAAGCTGTTCCACAGACTCTGAAGGTTATTAGAGTTTGATAGAGTCAGAGCCAGCCACACCATATGGTTGCTGAAAAATTCACTCATCAAGGAGAGTCATAAAATTGCAGTACATTTCTAAAGACATAAACCCCCTACCTGTTAAGGATCAAAAATAACCAGGGACAGAGAATTTGCCAGGGAGGAAAGTAAAGCAGGATTAGAAATCTTCAAAAACACCATTCCAGGATTTGTACTATATACAACTGCATAGCAGACAGAGACACACGTGAATTGTCTTTAGACAATACTGCCTCAATACTTACCCATTACTGACACATGCCCATACATGGGGTGTTTCACCAGTATGTGTCCTGATTCAATTACTGCCATGAATTTTCTTCTCTTCCACAAACTTTTCAGAATGAAGCAAGCACTATTTTTTTAAATAAATCCACAACATTTAGGTATAAAAGCATAAATATTTCCAAATCAAAGTAAGTCCAACTCTGAGTCACTAGTGAGAAATTCTCTTATATTGCAAAATCCCAGGTCCCAAGGATTGTATATAATTCAGAACAATTGAAAAGGACCACCAGTTTTGGGTTTTTTTTTTAAATTTTGTTTTCCATTATTTGTGGATCAAGTGGGAATGGTCTTCTGAGGGTAAGAGTCACCACTTGTCTCTCACCAGGCTTAAGAGAGGAAATTTTGCCCAGACTGGCAGCCTCAGTGTGCTGGATCTAGCCTTTGTAGGATCACCCTAAAGTTATTACCCTCCAAAGTTCTTCCACTTCCTCAGAGGTTTGCAAAGAAGCTGGAAGTGAGTCTTCCAAAATAGCATAAATCATGAATTGTAACTAATCAAAATGTGACTTTATTTTTGTTTCCCACAGACCTTTTAGGTTTTATTCAACGGGTAATTTTTCTTCATTCTTGGATGAAAACTTAGGCCCTGTGATTTTCTGCACATTCTTACAGGATTGGTTGCCGTAAGTCACAATCATTGTCTTATTTCAATAATTGGCATGTCCAGAACAAGATTTTAATTAGAACTTTGAATTTGTTTAAACATAAATCTCTCTTCTAGTTTAGACCACCTTTATTCTGGAGCCTGCAAAAAGCATCAGGAGAGTGGGAATCAGATATTTTAAGTCAGCTGTACTCACTGCTCTTGGCACATGATTAAACTTGACTCTTGTGAGGCACTTGCATAGGCTTTTCAGAGACGCTCACCTCTAGAAACTTCTATCCTGAAGTCCCATGGCCATCTGCTGTTCTAAGCAGATACTCTGAATTTTTCTTTCAGAATCTAGTGATAAACCCTAACTAGCCTCTCTCTGATGGGATATTCGCAGGCCTCTAGTCACCCTCTTTGTCATGATCTTAGATTACCTCAAGCCGATTCTCTATTCCACGTGACCTGCCACTGACCTACCAATCACACTCTCACATCGTTTGCTCTGACAAACTCTGGGAGTGCAGGATGTTTGCAATGCTGCAATGCTCTGTGGGCTCTGTCACCAGGCAATTGGCTTGTCTTCTGCCCACTACTGCTGTCAATGTGACCCCAAACTGCAGAGACACACATGGCTTTCTGACTTATCTTGTGAAAGCCTTCCTCACCAGGCTTAAGGAAGTGCCACAGACCCAGGTACATTGTGTGGAGGATGCCAAATTGGTCACAGAGCTCACAATACCATTTTCCCAAAGACATTGTCCTCAGAAATCTGCCGTCTCCACATTTCAAACTTTTGTATATTCTTCATCTGCTGAGAGTTCTTGGAGTGGTGAAGATGGAACTCAAGATATTTTATATAAATATATACTGCATATAAAGATATGCCTAATATCCACTCTGGTATCCCAGTCTCTCTTATGGTAGCATATTTGAAATGGAGTCAACACGAGTCTCCTAACACCCTGTCATAGCAGTATCATCTGCCAACACCACAGCATTTCCAGTTTGGGGCAGGCTCCCAGACTTTCCTATAATATTGTTACTTCTTTCTCTTTCATTGATCTCTAGAAAAACACACAATTTCTCCTCAATTTAAATTGGCTTTTAAATCCTCCATTCTTGGATTGGAGTGGATAAATAAGATGCTCAGACCAATTTTATTTTTTTCTTATGAATTGATCCCACTATATGAATCATAAAATGAAAGAACTGCAAGGGTTTCTCATGATCTACAGAGATCAGTTACTGCTGGAAAATTATATATATTTTATATATTGATATACATTATATGTAATTTCCTCAGAGTAAAAAATACAGGTATAAATATACACATGTATATATGTGGTTTTAAATTTTACTATCCAAATATTTAATGCATTTGAAAGCTCTGACAGCATTTGTGATGAATGATAAATCTTTAATTGCTACTGAAACACTCCTTAGACATGCCAAGTACATTCAAAAGAAACTTTTAAAACTTTCACTGAGGGTGAAAATATCAAAATCAATAATCCTAATAAACAACTTCTTAGTATTCCCAGAAATATTCTGACAGATGAGAGAGAAGATTTTTCACCTCTAGATTTTTCCCTCTCTTTCTTTTGATATCGAGTGAGCATATATGTCTTATTTGTGTGCAGAAGTATAAATAATGCAACGAAGGATCACAAAAGAGGAGCCTCCTCACAACTGATGAGCCATTTTTTTTTAATTAACAGAAGAAAAAGATAAGAACCATACTGAAACAATTGTCTGAGGTCCTAGAGGTAAACCTTAATACCTGCATTTTAACAGGTGTTTGAAATTGAACCAAGTATTGGAATAGAGGAGGATATAAAAAATGACTATGTTGTCAATTATTTCACACTTCAGAAAAATAATACCCATTTGAAATCTGGCAAGCATGAAAAAGGTCAAGTGGAAAGGAACTCTGCTACAGATGAAGGTATTGCTTTGCTGTCTTACACATAAATTACTGAATAAGATTACAGTATTTACAAGGAAAGAAATATTTCAACTGTCTAATGACTAATAATACCATCTATCTCCCTCCAAATATGATGAACCTTGAACATTTTTCTAGGTCTATTCAAAATTATTTTCTCATTCCTCATCGTATTAGATTGTGATAAGTGTATTAGATTGTGATAAGAATTATTCTGTGTATATATGTGTATGTGTACACATATACACACCTACACACATGTACACATATATACACCTACACATATGGAGACAGATAGTTTATTCAGTTGATGAATCAAGAGCGGTAACACAGGAGAAAGAATGGTTCATTGTAATTGTTGCAGGACATATGGTATTTTCTGGCCACAGGTCACATAAATAAGGAGGCGATAATGTTCCTATATTTACAATAATTAAAATATGTGTGGGACATGCTTAGTGACACATTTTAAAGTGTATCTTAAGCACACGGAATAAACAATGACTCACCAAAGTTGTGGAACAAACATGACACCAATTATGTTTCAAATGACAGGAAGAACCAGGAATGTTTTCTCTGGAGAATACAGCATTCAATTAAACAGGTACACTGAGAAACATGAGAACTATCTTCACATGTTTAAAATAGCTCTGTGGAACAGGAGATAAATGTTTCTTTAGGTGCCAGAGAGGAATAAGAAAAAGGTAGAGGGAGATCATGTTTGGATCATAGATAGAATGGGATATCTCAGAAGGAACTAGTTGTCTACAATCTGAGGTGGTCAGATAGGTGATTTGAATCATGTCTAGGATGGAATTTGACTTGGCTCATTCATAAACAGTATTCACACTGTTTCATCACCTAATATCACATTAAACTCATATGGGACATATTCAAATGGGTTAGAGGTAAAGTAGAGAGATACCAGTTGACTCCCTGCCCCAAGTAGGGCACCATATTGACTCCTACTTTTGGGCCTTGGTCAGAACAGAGCAAGTAATTCAGAGTCACAAAATACTTTTGTGTTTTAGCCCTTTCAAAATGGTCAGCTTCCTCTAACAAGCTCTAAATCTACTCTTTAAAATCCTGTATTTTGTTGCTCAATTAATTTATACCCTCCATTTTTTGTTTTCAACCATAAAACTATTCTTTATGGATTTCGTAACTTAAAAATTCATATGCTACATTGACAGCCCAAAAAAAAGAAAAGCACTTTCCTTTTTCAACATCTGTACTATTGTGATTTATGACTTCTTTTTATTTGGTTCTCTGTCTTACATTTTTTAGTAGGTGGAGGGATAGGAATCCATTCTTTGAACTGAATCGTATATAAATATCTGAGCTGAAATACAGTAACGGGTCTGTCGTGCATCACACAGTAGAACCAGAAAGATAAATAATGTAGCCGCATAAAAATACCTTATTATGCTTATTATAAACACCTTTGATTTTACCTAAACACAGCCAAGTACACAGTATTCATACTACCCTAGTGTTTTGCATAGAAATAATGCAACATATAAACTTGTATGTGTGTTTATTTTCAGTAATCTCTAATCACTCAATGGAGTTTAGTGTTAGTTCATCTTTAAATTTAAACCATTATTCTATACACATGGAGCTATAACATTTTTTTCTACATGGTGTCATATTTATTTCCACAAAGGAAAAGTGATGACAGAAACATTTTTTAAAAAAGGGGGTTCCAAAAAATATGTATTAAAACAACAGTAGATTTCCCATTAAGCAAAGAATTCAGTACCTCATTTTTCAGCCAGTTGAAGGAGCGCCGAGAATGTACTGGCTTTGGAAAAGATACCTCTTTCCAGCCAAAACTCTTCAGAGAAGTTCAATAAGAATAATTTCCACTCAGGAATTCCATCTTTCATATGCCAGGTGTCAGGACTGTCATACCTTTGGACTGTTTAGTCTTATCAAACCTAATAAAACAATCGTACATAACCACAAGGAAACATGTTGTTGCTCTTTTCCTCATAGTATCACTTTTAAGTTCAACTAAATTTACGAAAAACCAGTTTTGCATTTTTGAACATCTTGTTCAGATTTCTAACGAAGATTTTTCTTGAAAGCACGTCAATATAACAAGTTATTAAAATATACACATAAAACAAGAGTGATATTCAAGTGGTTATATACTGAATATAAACCCTGAGACATGAAGTTTAAATGGTATTCTTTCTGGAGAAAAAAATCTGTGGTCGAAATATTTTAGCCTTTTCTTACTGGCAGTTCACAGGGAGTCAGATAATGCTGGCTGGCTGCTGCTTTGTGCCAAACATTTGAAATTCAGTATAGAAAAGGGGCTTGCAAATTGTCTTCTTGACCCATGACTCAGTTTTGTGAGATGATGGTTTCCCATGCAGAGTTTCAAGTTGAAGATGCCCTTGTTTTATTTCTCACAGTTTATAGTTCTACAAAAGGAATGCAGTGGGAAGAATTTCTCAAACTAAATATTTTAAGGGTCACCTACAATTGATATTGTTTAAAGCAATTCCTTAACAACATTTCATTAAAATCTGTTTTAGTTTCTCCATCAATATTATTAGTGATAAGAAAGCAATTCATTTTCATAGAGGGCTGATGTGACCGCTCTATTGCTTTAGCATAGGAGAAAGCATAATATAGATTGCATTTAAAAAATCCTCCCTAGATTACATTTCTCCTGATTTAGAAGATAATAATATAAATTATTTATTTACTGACCTATCCTGAAATGGTTGTGAATGATCTCAGTGATTCCTGGACTTAAGAATTCCTGGCATTTAGGAAGGAGGTAAGTATTTATTTTGCTCAAGTGCCAGACTATAGGCTGGGTGCATACTGTCTCATCTAAGGGTCTCAAGTGTCCCCTGAGGTCCTCAATCAGTCTTGCCCTTAGTTAAGGGGAGGTTTAAGCCATGACTCATTTTCAAATCACTGGGTCCATGAGGCCCTTTCCGACCATAAATTGTAGTTCTAAATTCAGGGATTCAGTATCAGGTTTAAGACCAAGTCCTTGAGCTGTACATCAGTTTTAGTAGGTGGGTTCATAGTTTATTCTGCCATGCCTGAGTCCTTCTCTCAATAACTGATGTAATACTTCAGTTCCTCCCAGAATGTTTAGTCTTGTTTGCTTTAGCTACATTTCTGCAGTGACTGGAGTCTAGTTCTAGTACTTGCTACTGGTTCGGTATCTTTTATTGCTGACTTCTAGCATATCCAGTCATTAATCAATTCTGGCCTCCTATGATTAAAAACCATCCCTTTGGAATTACAACTAATAACTAGTGGAATGGAAATATTTATAAACCTGCATATTCTCACAGCAGTGCGATGCTTTGTAACATAAACTGTTATATTTGCCATGTTAAAAAATGGAGAAAATCATTAATTTTAAAGATTATTGAAGTAACGTGGAAGATGAATTTTTTTATCTTGTCCCCGAGTGTGAAAAATCCTCAAAGCCAAAGAGCCATGTTCATCATTGTATCCCTTGTCACCAAAATGGGACCTGGCCCAAAGCAGCAGGTCCCACCAGCAGGTCTAATTTCCAGGTTCTAATTCTTGCCAGTCTCATGCCAGAGCTTGATTCTGGCATCTGATAGCTTCATTTTAGAGCTTTCATGGTGTTGAAAAAAAATGTCAAAGATGCCAAGATAAGATTAGCAGCTGCAAAAGTTTCTGACAGAGCAGAGCAAACAGTTAATAAATTGAGGCAAAAGGGATAAGGAGAGAGTAGGCCTCCTTTTTCCTCTAAAAGCATCAAATATATAAGGTGAATCAAGGTGACTTTGTGCTTGTTCCACAGAGTCACACTTGACAAAGGAAAACTTTAGCTTAAAAAAATCAATGTGTTAGAGTAAAAGTATGTAACCTGCATCTTCTTCAAGATTATCCTAATTTACTTAAATTACAGATTTTTTTTTTTCTGTATTAGTTTCCCTAGCAATTAATGTTCCTACGCATGGACATATCCAGGGTCAGGCATCAAAAATCTAGAATTTTATTTCCTGTAGTCAGTAAAGCATGGAAATGTGAACAACATAATACATATTACCTTGATTCTTCTTTAGTCACTATTAAAAGTAAAATTTATACATTTATAAATTTATAAAAATGCACAAATATACTCTATTTCATACATCTAGTCACATTATTAATAATCATAAGATAAAATATATAGTATTAATTGAATGTGAACATTAATCTCTGTTCTGCTAACCAATTAAAATTTAAACACAAGAATATGGCTTACCAATGAGAACAAATCATTTAAGTATTACAATAGATAATAATTTTTTGGACAAGGGAAACCTTTTCATATTTTTCAATGACATTATTTAGTCCATTTTAGCAACAAAAAGTAAATCCTCTCAGCCGTCCAGCAAAGTGACCATATAGCAGGTACAACAGGAAATGCTTTTGGAAAATGCCAAGCATCCAGAAATTGATATCTACAAGGTCCATAAAAAAATGTCTAAATGACAAGTTTTATATGGTTGTGTGCAAAAATGCATGTAGCCTATAGAACTCAACAGTATATTAGCCTTCTTAAAGAAATATTCGTGAATCCTAAACACACACACACAAACAGAGAGAGAGAGAGAAAGGGAAGAAAGACAAAAGTATTTTTAAAAAATGTACGTTAGGCTGGGCGCGGTGGCTCACGCCTGTAATTCCAGCACTTTAGGAGGCCGAGGTGGGCAGATCATGAGGTCAAGAGATCGACACCATCCCGGCCAATATGGTGAAACCCCGTCTCTATTAAAAATAAAAAAATTAGCTGGATGTGGTGGCATGTGCCTGTAATCCCAGCTACTCAAGAGGCTGCGGCAGGAGAAACGCTTGAACCCGGGAGGTGCGGAGGTTGCAGTGAGCCAAGATCGCACACTGCATTCCAGCCTGGGCAGCAATAGCAAAACTCCGTGAAAGAAGGAAAGAAAGAGAGAAAGGTGGGGCGGGCGGAGAGAGAGAGGGAGGGAGGGAGAGAGAGCGGAAGGGAGGGAGAGAGAGAGAGAGAAAGAAAAAGGTACATTATTAATTAACATGTTTTGAATGGCTTCATCCAGAACATAATAGGAAGACACGTGTACATTTCTTAGAAACAATTGTTTTCTTGAAATCTCAGTCACAGCATACCCTCATCTTTTGCCTAAAATCATCAGCTTTTTACTAAATGATTTTAGTTGATGTTTCCATAGAGATCAAAAAGTGACCATGTGAGAACATATACGTGAAGTTCCTTCTAAACTGCGTACCATTAAAATGACTCCTATTTCTATAGTTTTTTTTTCACTCACACCTCTACTCATCTATCTTATTTTTTATATTATGGTCCTTCAAACTATGACCCAAATGTCCCCTGCTAGTTCTATTTCCTGAGACTTCCAAATATAAAACCCTCTCGTTCATTACATAGAGTAGGGATCATAGTTTCTTGTCATGAGAAGGTGTGCTATGAGATTCAATATATTGCCACTAGAACAGCATATTTCTAAACCCTGATGATGGTCAGAGATCAAGATGGCATACAATAGTCATGCATATTATAGTAAAACACAAAAGATAGCTATCAACATTTAAATGTATATAAAAATAATAGTTTTGCCTAAAATAGATTTGGATTAAAAAAATAGTAATGACTGATGTCTTTGAATATACATGAACACACAGTTGTTAGTGGTGTATATGAGAATTATCAAGTCTTCTATCTTTTTAATCTAATATTTCTCCAGTCTATTTTACATGTGCAATTTTAAAATATCTTTATGCTTTAAAATATAATCTTAAAGCAAATCTTATAAATGCAATTCATGAAAACTTACAAAAGTAAAGAGGAAATATTTTCACCAAGTTGGAAACTACATTTTATTAATAAATTAAAAAATTAGCAGTTGGTAATTTTCTCAAAATTAGTATTGAATTATTTTACAGTGTTTGAAATTATTTTTCTCTTTTATTTCTGATTTCTCATGTCATCTATATAGAATATGGAATCATGTTTAAAGATTTTAAAACATTTAAAAAGCATGTTATACATACATTACATAAATACATGTGTAATATGTATACATATGTATATGTGTGTATTCACACACACACACTTTGGAGAATATTTATCTATGTGTTTCTGTTTTACCTTGAGTTTTGATTCAAAACCTGTGTTTTTCAATAAGATTATAAGTTTCATGAGATTGAAATCTAATTCAATACTGTTCATCTTTAGCATGTATTATCATTCCTTAAGGATAATGCTCATTTTTTTTGTAGCTAGCTTTTTGTAGCTTCCATAAATTGTCATTCCAGATGGCACTCCATTGTTTCAAACTCGATGCCACTCACCTTCTTTTAGGAAAAGATTGTATTTACTAGGAAGCCTGGGCAGTGTTTTTCTACAAGAAGAGAGGGTGTAGCTTGAGGAACGATATTAGGTTTTGCAATTGAATTGTTCTCCTATGAATTACTTCCTAAAAACTGATGTAAGCAAATAACTCTTCCAAGTCTCCAAGAACTGCTTTACCACAGGAAGTATCTCAACAATTTGCTGAAAATATTTGCATCTGTTCACCCAGAAAGTGAAAATCAAAAGTGATTATTATCTTTTTCTCCTTAAAGAAACCATCATAGGTGCCCTGTGTCATCCAACACACACCCTAGCTATGGGTGTGTACTGTGTTGAGAAATGCTAACAATACACTCTTGAAAAGAAACATCTCTCTATATTTCCCTTGTAGCATATATTTTTTAATGAATTAAACATAAAGGTCACTGGCAGCAAGAAAATACTTTTATTATTATAGTCAACTCAGTGCCCAGGTTAGAGTCCGACACAGACTAGATGCTTGATAAATATTTACCAGATGAATGAATACAAGTTGTTTATAATCTCAGCTGCTGAATAGGCTAATATACTGCCCCCTCTCCCTGCACATTTTATCATCTCCAGAGATTAAAAAGACCTAAAAGATGTATCAATATCATTTTACCATTCCAAGCGATAAGGCTTAAGAATTGCTTATATTGTGTTGGGTAAAGACCAAATATGGAAACAAATGGTATATGAAAAATTGGCAGGAAAAAAATCACATAAGACTGAGAGCCAGGCAAGAGATATTTTCTTGTAGTCCAGATTTATCCCTAGCTTGTTGTATGTTCCTAAGCAAATGACTTTATATTTCTGGGGATCTTGACACATCCGTTACACGAAGAAGATGCTCTAGCTGCCGAAGTCTCTTTCAGGTTCTATATTCTCCAATGCAAACAACTAGCAATACTGAATAATGGTTAGCTTGCTGAGCAATGAGGCGCCCCATACATTGCTGGTGGAATTTTAGAAAATGCCGCTGCCGCTCTGGAAAACAGTTTGGCAGTTTCTTATAAAGTTCAATATATATCTACCCATAAAATCCAGGAAGTCCACTCCTAGGTATCTACTCAGAAGAAATGAAACATTATATTTACACAAAAACCTATTCACAAGTATTTACATCAGCTTTGTTTATAATTCTTAACAATTAGAAACAACCTAGATGTCCTTCAACCAGTAAAGATATAAACAAACTGTGGCACATAGCTCAAATGCAGTATTAGCAATAAACAGAGCAAACTAATGGTTCAAACGACAACATGGATGAATCTTAAATACATTTTGCCGAGTGAAAGAATATGCTCTAGTTTGTGACTTTGTTTCTTTCAGGGATATGGATCAGGAATCCTAAAACAATTATATTTTTATATTAGGATTAAACAAATAAATAAATGTATTGTACATAATAAAAGCCAGGTTTCCTGCTACCAGAGAAAGAAGTTGTAAAAGGTGAGGAGGGAAGATTAGAATGGCTCCTATGGTGCTGGATTGTAGTAAATGGTATCAATATTACGTTATTTTTAAGTATGTATATGTATACACACACACATATATATGGACATGTAAACATATACAAAAATAGCTATGAAAATGAGTGTAAGCATGAATTAGTATGCTACATATATTTCCTACTTGTATCCCTGAATGGGGCTAGAATCAGTAAGACCCCTGTAACAAAATAGCACACCTAGCACCCACACATTAGTTTCTAAATATCATTCTCCAGTAAATGGAATCAGGACTCCTGTGAGAAATGATTGATTCCAGAATTGAGACAGGAAAGTTTAAAGTGAGTCTGAAGTATCTTCATAATGCCAGAAAATAAGAAACTGGGATAAAATAATAAATAAATAAAACAAAGGATGGAGGAATACTGAATAATCACAAGAGCCAAACTGAAAAGTCTCCCAGTGGCTAAAGCTGGAATAGCATGAACAAAAAATAAGTAACTGGTATTTGAGAAAAACTCCTAAAAATAAAAATTTGAGTTCATACTAACATAAATAAATGGGGTGATATGGTTTGGCTGTGTCCCCACCTAAATCTCTTCTTGAATTATAACTCCCATAAATCCCAGGTGTTGTGGGAAGGACACAGTGGGAGATAATTGAATCATGGGGGTGGTTTCCCCCATACTGTTCCCATGGTAGTGAATAAGTCTCACAAGGTCTGATGGTTTTATACAAGGTTTCCCTTTTCACTTAGCTCTCATTCTCTCTTGTCTGCCGCCATGTCTGATGTGCCTTTTGCCTTCTGCCATAATTGTGAGGCCTCCTCAGCTATGTGGAACTGTGAGTCCATTAAACCTCTTTTTCTTTATAAATTACCCAGTCTCAGGTATGCCTTCATCAGCAGCATGAAAATGGACTTATACAGTGGGGCATGGGTGATGGTTCTTCTTTATATATTTATCAATGGAAAATCACAATTAGAATACCACAGTAAAAATTGCCACAGCCATGAACCAGAGATGGATGCTAAAATGAATGGGCAAAAGTTTAAGCTGAAACCAGATATTTGCAACAAGAAGATTACAACAAGAAAAATAGAAATTTAGAGTGGAAACTCTTCACAGACAATACCATAGTCAAGTGATTAAGGTTTACATAACCTGTCATGCAAATTGTGTCATCTCCAATACTCTGATGTGATGCCCAGAGACAAGCACATTATCTGTGACATTCATCTCATAAATGCATAACCTCAATCTAATTATGAAAAAACATTAGACAAGCTTAGGTTGAAAGTTTAAGTATATATAAATATGTGACACTTCCACTGACCAGTTCTCTGATCCATTCTCTTCAAATGTCAAGGTCAAGACTGATGATTGTCACAGATTGAAGAAGACCACAGAGGCTTGACAATTAAAAGCAATGTGGGATTTGAGATTAGATGTAGAATAGAAAAAGTACATTGATAGAAGAATTGGGGAAATTTGAATAAATCTTGTGCTCTGGTTAATACTATTGTATGAAGGGTAATTTCTTTTGATGAATGTTTTATAGTTATATAATATATAAACATAAGGGTAAGATGGATTAAGGGTAGATGGAACTCTCTGTATTATTTTTGGAATTATTTTATAACTGTAAAATTATTTCAATATTAAAGATTTAAATTCCTTGATCATTCAACCAGTAGGTTGTCAATGTATTCATTACACGATGCCAATTTGAGATTTTTTTAAATTCAGGATAATTTCTAATTTCCTCCTGTGTGTTTTCTGTAATCATAGGGAAACATCAAAATATCTAGGTACTGCCTGGTCTTAAGAAATGTCCCTATATATAGCACACATCACTTTAGCCCGCATAAACTGAGACATTTGGCCACATCTAACTGTAAGGAAGTCTGGAAATGGTATCAGTTACAATTCTAGTGCTGTAGAAGAAGGGAAGAAAGATTTTGGTGGTTGACTATCAGCCTGTGATGCAAGAATAAGGAGCATTATAGGAGATTCTCAACCCAACATTTATTTACAATGTTGATGCACTTCATACATAGAAAAGGCTCTTAAAGAAATATGAGTACTGTTATAAATATTAATTGCAATAGCTAACATTTTAGTAGGTTTTATTTTACAAAGGATTTTTCTGTGAAATACTGCTTTTAAACCTATGAAACAAATATAACAATCCCAATTTATATATGAAGAAATTAAAGCAGAGAGAAATTACATATCTAGTGACATAGCTGGGATAGAGAGATATTACATATCTAGTAACGTAGCTGAGATATAATTCTAGATTTTCTGACCCAACATGGACATTTTTCTGTATAAATTGTTTATAGATACTATCAGTTTAATTATTAAGAATGTTTTAAAAACTGAAAAAAATTTCACCGCAATATTAAAATCACATTGTCAGAAAATTGTATAACTCTTGTCTTCAGAGAATTAGGAGTTTAAGAATGAGTCAAATTCTCCTTTTGAAGTTGACTTATCATATTTGTGAAGTTCATAATGACTGAATGTTTCATTTAGGCCAAAGATCCAACAATTCCAGGCTCTGGGTAAAAGCCAGACCTCGAAGTCTCCTATCATTCCAAGAGTACATTTCCAAATATTTTATTCTCTTTATTTGTCTCACGCTCTGGTTTTGTCCCAGGCAGGTCTCGTTCAAGTCCAAGTTCAAACAAGAGCCTTTCAGTCTCACAGTCTCTCATCTCTTCCCCAATTTGTTTTGGCTGATTGCCTCCCTCTGTGGCCATACTATTTCTCTCACTCAAACAGTTGATCCCATATGTCAATGCTGTTTGCAAAGGAGCACTTGAAAGGGTAGGGTTATTCATAGGTAGCATTGTTGAAGGACAGAAAGCCAGGAGAAACTCCTCAGCCCATAACATTCCATTATCTACTCCCTTACTGTGGAGCGATAAAATAAACCCCTATGTATCACAAGATTCAAAGTCAGTATTCTAGTCCTTCTTTCCTATTCATATAAAATTGGTATATCAACATTGCAACAAGACCGTCAAGAATGCTAGTCTGATTTCCATCAATGAGTGGGTAAATGTTCTGAATGGCAGAGCTGATATATATGTCCTTCCTCTATGATAGTCAAAGTATACTGGAGCCTTTGGGCAAAAGTCATAGCCTCATTCTTTAAAAGACCTACAGAACTTATGCTTGTAGAACTGTATGAAGGGTAAAGGGACCCAAAGACATTCCACAGAAGAATAACAAGGGAATATACGAAGACTATATAAGAGAAAACTGCAATTGGAAGAGTTTTCTCCAACTATCTTAAGGGCAGCCCTGAAGTAGTCTTTAGTGAGGCATCATTTTGATTAACTAAAAGGGAAAGCAAGACTTTCTAAATGGTAATTCTTAGGAATAACATATTAGCTCAACATAAAGAAAGATAAGTTTAGGTATTAGAAGTATCAAAAAAAAAAAAAGAATGGATATCTCAGCAGAGAGCTAGTTTCTCATCTCTTGGAAGGCTTCAGGCAGGAGAGCAAAAATAACAGAGTCTGACTATATAGCTACATCACAACTGACAAAGTTTATTTAACTATTTTAAAAGTCAATTTAGATTTATTATTGGATTTACTTTTTAACTGTCCATAAATCTGTTAAGGTAGGTGTAATGGAACTAGTGCAAGTCAAAAAAGTGGACAAAAAACAGTCAATATCAAAAAAGGAAGGCATGCAAATGAATTCCTCTCTCGCTAGACATATCTATATATATGTATATAGACATATACGTATATCTATATATACGTATACATCTATATATACGTATATATGTATATACGTATATCTATATGTGTATATGTATATACATATATACATGTATATGTATATCATATATATGATGTAAAAATTACCAATGATTTGAAGATAAATAAACAGGCTTCTTGTAAAGAATTAATGTTGCCAGAGATCCCATTTGTCTCCAAAGCTATGGTGCTGGATGCCATGTTGAGATGTTAACTTATTTTCTCCTCTCCCCTTCAAGGAGGTATTTAGCTCTATATTCAATCATTTCAAGAAAGACATGGCAGGACAAAAAAGAGGAATTGGCGACAAGTCTTTTAAGATCTAAGGAAAAGCTGGAAGATTTTATGATGAAGCCAAGATTCTTTTGTTTCATGGGCATAAGCTTCTGAATGCAGAGGGAGAAGAATTATTTCCAGACTAGAAAAATATGCCTGCAGTAGGTAAAGAGGGACATATAGAAGGAGGCTATGGATTAGAGACAGAGAGAACTATATCTGATTTTCTAGCCGTTCCTCTGGGGAGCTAACAAGATGGCAGACAAAAAAAATGGCTTGACTGTGTTGTGCAGCTCAGCACACAGAATCCTTGCATCCTACGTTGGTCAGGGTTCTCCAGAGAAACAAAATCAATAGGGTCTGTCTCTCTCTCTCTCTCTCTGTGTGTGTGTGTGTGTGTGTGTGTGTGTGTGTGTGATTATGGAGGCTGAGAAGTCCCATGATCTGCAAGCTGGAGAACCAGGGAAGCTGCTTGTTCAAATCACTCTGAGTCTGATAGACTGAGAACAAGAGAGCCAAAGGTATATCTCTCCATCTGAGGTTAAAAGCCTGAGAAATGGGGAGACTACTGGTATAAGTCTGGAAGTCTGAAGGCCTAAGACCTAGAGTTCTTATACACAAGGGAAAGAGAAGAATGATGAGAATGATGTCCCACCTTCAGAAGAAAGAGCGAATTTGCCTTTTTTCAGCCTTTTTGTTCTATCTGGACTCTCAGTCAATTGGATGTTGCCCTTTCACATTGGGTAAGGGCAGATCTTCCTTATTCAAGTTCACCGATTCAAATGCCAATCTCTTCCAGAAACACCCTAACAGGTACACCCAGAAATAATGCTTTCCCATCTATCTGGGTGTCCCTTAACTCAGTCAAGTTCATAACTAAAATTAACAAGCCCTCTAGACCAAGCATGTCAGGGAAGTAGCAGGGAACAACTGAAATTCAAGAGCCTAGAAGGGCTCCACAATGGACATCATGAAGGCAAATCACAGGAACCAATCACAATGGTCTACATCTTGAGTGACCAATGATCTTGGTAGCCCGGGACTTTCCAGGTGTTAGCACTGAGAGACGCATATCTAGGAAAAATCCTTCAATTCCGTGCAAACCAGCATTTGCCATTTCCCCATTCCATCCTGTGTCTGTGGCACTAGTCCAAGAAGGATGGATATTTCAAGAAATGAAGTTAAACCTTCTACCTTTTTCCTAAGTACTAGAGATTCAGATTCAGAATTTAAAAAGGAATGACCAAGAATGAAGTTTTATTTTCTGACACAACAGAGTTTGTGAATCAAGAGTAATACCTACCATAACTGAATACCATCAGAAAGGAAAGAATGAAAGTTTTTCAGAGGAAAATTACTAGCCTCCAATTCTATACTGAGCCAAAATACTCTATAGAACCACCAAATAGCCCCATCATTGCAAAAGTTAGAAAACATCGTAAAACATCATAAAACGTTGTAAATATATTTTAATGAAAGAAAATGAAAGGACAAACTAAAAAAATACAAAGAAAAGGCAAATAGCAGAATTCATTAAACAATTACTCAAGTAGGATTAGTCATATTGCTTGTGATAATATTAATGAGTTAAATTCCCTCTTAAGTAATAAAACTCTCCATTTGCGTTTAAAAAAATAATTCATTCACATGCTGTAATAAGAGTAATGCCTAAAATCAAACATGGCTCTGAGCCATCCAATATTCAGGCTCTCTCCTGAAACCCCACTGTAACATCAATAAAGATGTTATTTTAAAAGACACAGACTGAAAAATGGAAGAAAATGAAAGTAGAGACACACCAACAGACAAAGGCTCAGAAATGGATGTCCACAGAGACACTGTAGTGGGGCTGGTGTTGAGAAAGGAGGTTGGTTGAGAGCTGCTTGAGGAGGGTTATCTGCCTAGCTCTCTCCCACTCTGTGCCCTTAGTGGCTGCCCCTCCCTGACCCAGCATAATAGATGTCTAAAATTTTATTCTTAGGAAACTTGAAAGAGAGGGTCTCTGGACAGAGGGACACCAGGAAAAGTTGAGAGCACATGTGCTGTAACAAAATAAACAAACAAAAATAAAAGGAAGATCAAGAGAACATCTACAAACTGAATGATGAGACTTTCTACTTAATTATCCCTGCCTTTTACCAGAATGCTGCAGCCAGGACTTAACTTCTAGGCAAGTGGCTAGAGGGATTTTTCCTAGGAAATACTACCAGCCCAAGAAGGAGAGGACTTAAGAGACTCACATTGAGGAAGCCCCAACAAATGTCTCAGATAATCTTACTGTGCCTTACTGTGAATCCCAAGGTCAATGGGTCCCATTCTCATGCACAGAGTTTAAAATTAGATTTTCAGACCTTTCATTCTTTTTTTTTTTTCCACTTAGACCTTTATTTAAGGAAGTCCAGAGATGGATATTAACATTAACAGAATCTCAAAAGTTGAATTATGGAGGATATATTCAGCAAATAATTTAAGAGTGCCAGATTTAATGATTTGAAACATGTCTCCATATTGGATGAACTCATATCCTTTATGTGATTCTTTTTTTTTTTTTAAATACTTTAAGTTCTAGGGTACATGTGCACAACGTGCAGGTTTGTTACATATGTATACATGTGCCATGTTGGTGTGCTGCACCCATTAACTCATCATTTACATTAACTATATCTCCTAATGCTATCCCTCCCCCCTCCCCCAAACCCCATGACAGGCCCCGGTGTGTGATGTTCCCCTTCCTGTGTCCAAGTGTTCTCATTGTTCAATTCCCACCTATGAGTGAGAACATGCAGTGTTTGGTTTTTTGTCCTTGCAATAGTCTGCTGAGAATGATGGTTTCCAGCTTCATCCATGTCCCTACAAAGGACATGAACTCATCCTTTTTTATGGCTGCATAGTATTCCATGGTGTATATGCGCCACATTTTCTTAATCCAGTCTATCATTGATGGACATTTGGCTTGGTTCCAAGTCTTTGCTATTGTGAATAGTGCCACAGTAAAATACTGGCAAACTGAATCCAGCAGCACATCAAAAACTTATCCACCATGATCAAGTGGGCTTCATCCCTGGGATGCAAATCTGGTTCAACATACACAAATCAACAAACGTAATCCAGCATATAAACAGAACTAAAGACAAAAACCACGTGATTATCTCAATAGATGCAGAAAAGGCCTTTGACAAAATTCAACAGCCCTTCATGCTAAAAACTCTCAATAAATTAGGTATTGATGGGATGTATCTCAAAATAATAAGAGCTATTTATGACAAACCCACAGCCAATATCATACTGAATGGGCAAAAACTGGAAGCATTCCCTTTGAAAACTGGCACAAGACAGGGATGCCCTCTCTCACGACTCCTATTCAACAGTGTTGGAAGTTCTGGCCAGGGCAATCAGGCAAGAGAAAGAAATAAAGGATATCCAATTAGGAAAAGAGAAAGTCAAATTGTCCCTGTTTGCAGATGACATGATTGTATATTTGGAAAACCCCATCGTCTCAGCCCCAAATCTCCTTCAGCTGATAAGCAACTTCAGCAAAGTCTCAGGATACAAAATCAATGTGCAAAAATCACAAGCATTCTTATACACCAATAACAGACAAACAGAGAGGCAAATCATGAGTGAACTCCCATTCACAATTGCTTCAAAGAGAATAAAATACCTAGTAATACAACTTACAAAGGATGTGAAGGACCTCTTCAAGAAGAACTACAAACCACTGCTGAATGAAATAAAAGAGGACACAAACAAATGGAAGAACATTCCATGCTCATGAATTGGAAGAATCAATATCATGAAAATGGCTGTACTGCCCGAGGTAATTTACAGATTCAATGCCATCCCCATCAAGCTACCAATGACTTTCTTCACAGAATTGGAAAAAACTACTTTAAAGTTCATATGGATCCAAAAAAGAGCCTGCATTGCTAAGACAATCCTAAGCCAAAAGAACAAAGCTGGAGGCATCATGCTACCTGACTTCAAACGATATTACAAGGCTACAGTAACCAAAACAGCATGGTACTTGTACCAAAACAGAGATATAGACCAATGGAACAGAACAGAGCCCTCAGAAATAATACCACACATCTACACCATCTGATCTTTGACAAACCTGACAAAAAACAAGAAATGGAGAAAAAAATCCCTATTTAATAAATGGTGCTGGGAAAACTGGATAGCCATATGTAGAAAGCTGAAACTGGATCCCTTCCTTACACCTCAGACCTTTCACTCTTAAACACACTAAAGGACCCAAAGTTACCAGGTGTTTTGGGAAAGTCTCTCATATAAAAGATAACAGGCCAAAACAGAAAAAGAAGACAATCTGGAGGAAGAGAAAATAATTTAAAAAGAAGGGAAAAAACCATATCATTAATAACCTAAGAGAGATACTGAATCTGCGATTAAACTATATACAGAATCTTTTTAAAAAGAAATAACTATTTAGAGAATTTTTTTAAGCCTTGGAATTAATAATGCCATGAAAGCTAAGAAAAAATGATATAAGGTTTGATTACAAAAAAAGTTACTACAAAGATGAAAAATAACTGGTAAGAGTAAGAAAATTAGAAATCTATGCAAGAGATTTAACGTCTGAGTAAATGGATTTAAGAAAAGAGGCCGGGCACAGTTGCTCACACTTATAATCCCAGCACTCTGGGAGGCCAAGGCAGGCCGATCACGAGGTCAGGAGATCGAGACCATCCTGGCTAACACAGTGAAACCCCATCTCTACTAAAACTATGAAAAATCAGCCACGTGTGGTGGTGGGCGCCTGTAGTCCCTGCTACTCGGGAGGCTGAGGCAGCAGAATGGCGTGAACCCAGGAGGCGGAGCTTGCAGTGAGCCGAGATCACACCACTGCACTCCAGCCTGGGCAACAGAGCGAGACTCCATCTCAAAATAAAATAAAATAAAATAAAATAAATAAATAAATAAATAATTGAGAAAATAATAAATAATGAATGATGTAATTTAAGAACGTTTTCCAGAATTAAAGGACTTAGATTTCTAAATGTAAAAGACCTATCTAGTGCCCAAGACAATGTAGTAAAAAAAGTTGTTTTCCAAGGTACATCACTATGAAATTTCCAAATAATAGAGAAAAGAAGAAATTCTATAGGCTTACAGAAGGAGAGTATAGGAAGGCTCACATAAAACCAAAAATAAGAAGTCTTCCTTCTAAATAGAAACACAAAGAACCAAGAATATGAAGTCATGCCTTCAAAATTCTGAAAAGAAATAGTGATCAACCGAACAGAATTTTATTGCAGCTGAAATATCAATGAAGTGTCAAGATAAATTTAAGATATCTTCTGACCACCAATGTCTCAAAATATTCACCTGTCATTTATAAAAATATGTTGTAGAATATGACACACCAAAATCAATGAGAAAAAAAAAAGAAGATATGAGAATATAGAAAACACAAAAATCTAACAATGGAGTAAGGGAATCTCTATGAGGATGATGACAGGAAATTTCATGGTGACAGTTGAATTCCGGATGGACAAAATATCTAGTGAAGCTGGCCCAGATTCTTATTCATTACTGTGTTGATTTAACCATGTGCTGAGAAAAGTTTTATTCTCTCCTTCATGCCATAAAAAAAATTTCTTCTTTGCTGTACTTGTAGGAGCTAGAGGTAAACTACAGTAATTTTAGAGGCAGAACATGCAAAGCAGCCCCAAACTCCCTTCCATGTCCCTATGGGATGCCTGGTACCTGTCCCAGACCACAGCTCTGCCAGACAACTGGACAGCAGTGATCTTCGTGAGCCTTGTGTTTTGACACCTACTCTAGGCCACAGGCTCTGGTTTTCTCAAAAGATAATCTTGAAATCACTCTGTAAAATCTTGGTTCAACTTATCTTCTTCAGAAAACCTTTGTCTAATAATACAACTATTGCCCTTTTCTTGGGCTTGTGGAGTGCCAATTATCATACTATTTCATATTCATTTGGATTCACAGTGGTTGATATAATTTTGTAAAAATACTTGAAAAAAATGAAATAAGAGGAAGGGCAAAAGCTTACCAAAATATGCCAAACCAATGATAACAACAAGAAATCTAAAAAAAAAAAAATCAGATGAGGAATATTACCGATAAAGTATATTTTGAGGACATGAAAAAGAGAATCATTCCGTCTTGATAAAGCGTACAACCCACAATGAAAATATAATAGTCTTCAATATGCTACATGTGTTGTGATATGTTAATGCATACTGATAACTCACATCAGAATTCATGAAGCAAATGCTGTCTGGAAATTGATGGACATAAAATTGTCATGGGAAACTTGACCTTGAAAAAATAATACACAGAAAATATGACAAAAAATTAATACTAGGAACTATTTATGACAAACCCATAAGCAATATCGTGCTGAATGGGCAAAAGATGGAAGCATTCCCTTTGAAAACTGACACAAGACAAGGATGCCCTCTCTCACCACTCCTATTCAACATATTATTGGAAGTTCTGGCTAGGACAATCAGACAAGAGAAAGAAATAAAGGGTATTCAAATAGGAAAACAGGAAGTCAAATTGTCTCTGTTTGAAGATGACATGATTCTATATTAGAAAACCCCATCGTCTCAGCCCAAAAACTCCTTAAGCTGATAAGCAACTTCAACAAAGTCTCAAGATATAAAAATCAATGTGCAAAAATCACAAGCATTCCTATACACCAACAACAGACAAGCAGAGAGCCAAATCATGAGTGAACTCCCATTTACAATTACTATAAAGAGAATAAAATACCTAGGAATACAACTTACAAGGCATGTGAAGGACCTCTTCAAGGAGAACTACAGACCACTGCTCAAGGAAATAAGAGAAGACACAAACAAATGAAAACACATTACATGCTCATGGATAGGAGGCATCGGTATCATGAAAATGGCCATACCGCCCAAGTAATTTATAGATTCAATGCTATTTCCATCAAGTTACCAGTGACTTTCTTTGCAGAATTAGAAAAAACTACTTTAAATTTCATATGGAACCAAAAAAGAGCCTGTATAGCCAAGACAATCCTAAGCAAAAAGAACAAAGCTGGAGGCATCATGCTACCTGACTTTAAACTATACTACAAGGCTGCAGTTACCAAAACAGCCTGGTACTTGTACCAAAACAGACATACAGACCAATGGAACAGAACAGAGATCTCAGAAATAACACCAAACATCTACAGCCATCTGATCTTTGACAAACCTGACAAGAACAAGCAATGGAAAAAGGATTCCTTATTTAATAAATGGTGCTGAAAAAACTGGCTGGCTATATGCAGAAAACAGAAACTGGACCCCTTCTTTATACCTTATAAAAAAATTAACTCAAGATGAATTAAAGACTTATATGTAAAACCCAAAACCATAAAAACTCTAGGAGAAAACCTAGGCAATACCATTCAGGACACATGCATGGGCAAAGACTTTGTGACTAAAACACCAAAAGTATTTGCAACAATAGCCAAAATTGACACATGAGATCTAATCAAACTAAAGAGCTTCTGCACAGCAAAAGAAACTATCATCAGAGTGAACAGGCAACGTACAGAATGGGAGAAAAATTTGCAAGCTACCCATCTGAGAAAGGTAAATGCTTTGTCAGAATCTAAATATCCAGAATCTACAAGGAACTTAAACAAATTTACAAGAAAAAAACAAGCAACCCCATCAAAAACTGGGCAAAGGATATAAACAGACACTTCTCAAAAGAAGACATTTATGTGGCCAACAAACATATGAAAAAAAAGCTAATTATCACTGGTCATTAGAGAAATGTAAATCAAAACCACAATGAGAATGGCAATCATTAAAAAGTCAGGAGACAACAGATGCTGGACAGGAAGTGAAGAAATAGGAATGCTTTTACACTGTTGGCAGGAGTGTAATTAGATCAACCATTATGGAAGACAGTGTGGCGATTCCTCAATGATCTAGAACCCTAAATACCATTTGACCCAGCAGTCCCTTTACTGGGTATGTATCCAAAGGACTATAAATCATTAAACTACAAAGACACATGCACATGTATGTTTACTGCAGCACTATTAACAATAGCAAAGACTTGGAACCAACCCAAATGCCCATCAATGATAGACTGGCTAAAGAAAATGTGTCACACATACACCATGGAATACTATGCAGCCATAAAAAGAATGAGTTCCTGTCCTTTGCAGGGACATGGATGAAGCTGGAAACCATCATTCTCAGAAAACTAACACAGGAACAGAAAACCAAACACCGTGTTCTCACTCATAAGTGGGAGTTGAACAATGAGAACATATGGGCACAGGGAGGGGAACATCATACACCAAAGCCTCTTGGGGAAAGGCGGGCAAGGGGAAGGAGAGCATTAGGAGAAATATCGAGTGCATGTGGGGCTTAAAACCTAGATAACGGGTTGATAGGTGCAGCAAACCACCATGGCACATGTATACCTATGTAACAAACCTGCATGTTCTGCACATGTATCCCAGAACTTAAAGTAAAATAAAAATAATGAATTTGTGTGCTACATTTAACTGTCTAGATAAAATTCACATTTTAAGGAAAACATATTACTAGAATTGAACCAACAGGAAGAAAAGTGTCAGTAAACTGTGGAAGAAATTGGAGCCAAATGGTTATGGTGGTAAATTTTCTCAATTTTCAAGGAAGAATATGAGAATATTTATACAGTCTCATTTTGAGGATTACGCTTCTACATATGCAAGTAAAGGCAGGCTCAAAAAGCAGAATGTAAATAGTACCTAAATGCTTTATGTAAAAAATAAATAAAATTTAAAAGGAAATGACAAACTTAGAAGAGGAGAAGAACATTGTGAATATATATGACAGAAATTTAATATCCTTAATATGTAGAAGTTCTTAGAAGCAAATTAGAATTATATAGGGCATAATATGGGGCAAAGGGAAAAATATTGAGGTTTGCTCAGGTGTGTGTGATGGGCACACAGACTGGTTGCTCAGAAAGAATTACAAATGACCAAAACGCTATGAAAAAATTATTTGATGACTATTAAAGAAATGCAAATTACATCCACAATGACACCTAATTTTAATCTGTTTAATAAATGTTAAATACAATAATTATTATAATGTATTGCTATAAAAGGTGGGAAATGGGAATTGCCAAAACCATCTAGCAAAGAAATCTGAAATAGTAAAGGAAGAGATATTAAAGCTGACATTCATAATATTTTTGCCCAGAAAACCCAGTTCTAGAAAATGATCTTAACAAAATAATTATACATGCACAAACTGATATATAAGAACAATCTGGATGTTTTCATAATAAAGTGAAAATAAAGTGAGTTTCATTAAAAAGTGAGAAACATTCCATATGTGTATCAAAACTGAATGGTTTGCATATAAGGTGATTTATCTACTTAAGAAGTTGTTTTAGCTATGAGAAATCATACTAACAATAATTTAAAATTTTGGAAATTTCTATAATAATATGTAAATTAAATAACTCAATAGAAAATTACATATGTGGTACAGTCCCAATATAAACATGTTTGAGCATGGATGCATGTGTTTTATGTGTATACAATTATACACAAATGTTAAAAAGAAAAGGCTAAAAATTACACAAAAAATTTAACCATGCTTATTTCTGGGTGATGGAATTAAGAGTGAGATTTCCTTTCTATTTTTTCTATTCATGTTATACTAATACGTTTATTCAGAAATAGTAATCATTCCAAATAGCAAGCTGCAACCCTCTTCAATGGAGTTGGAAAGTGACAAATATGAAATGAATGGTTCTCCAAGGCATTTGATTGCTATTAGAATAGGCTTAGTCTTCCTACTGGCAGAAAAAAATCCAAAATAACCAATAAAACTTGTCCACACAACTGTGCTGACAATGATATTAATGCTTAGAACAACACGGCAGTTAACTAAGGGAAAACCATGCTGGGTTTGACTCAACGAGAACCAGAGGAGGGTAAAAGCAAATGGAAAAAGATGAAATTGACAGGAAAAGCAAATGGTAATTTCAAGCTCCCGGCCTGGGTGGGCAGTTTGGGTGGGAAGCTAACCTCTCCAGAGTTTGGGTTCACTGACCACAAGTGAAACAAGGATTGGCAGAGCAGGCCAGATCGAGGCAAATAGCTATAAAAGTGTTCTGCCCTGTAAGTACCACCCCGAAATATAATTAACCACCAGAACAAAAGAAAACAGTACCCAGGGTTTCTCCATTCAGGAAACAAATCTAAAGACCAGGAACTCGAGCCATGTGCCAACACTTCCCCAAGATCAGAGGCCAAGAAAATAGCATAATATCTGAAAAATAAATTTGGTTAGATTCTCGCAGGACTTTCTAACTCATCTCTTTGGAACTGAACTGTTTAGTTCTAAGAACCACTTACGAAAGAAGTCTAGGTATTAATTCTATCCTAAAACCATAACAATTATGAAGTTATATTTACATGGTTATATTTACTTTGGTAAATTATATGAGCTATTTCTGACATGTTGGAAGAAAGAGTTAATCTACCTGGATTATGAAAATGCTTATTCTACTTTAAATATAAACACACACACACACACACATACTCATATACTTATAAGTATGTATATGTAGATTTAGTAGCTTCAATTCTTTTTTTTCCCATTAATCCATTTAAGCATTCAACCATTCAACAAATATTCTATAAATACAGGACATTTACTATGCCCTAGGCATTAAGAAGTATATAAAATTATACAAGTCACATGCATACTTCTTTAAATCTAGTGGGAGGGAATAAAATATTAATATATAAATGTAAAAAAGGCTCTTACTTGCAAGAATAGGCTAGGCTACACTATAGTAAAAACAAAAACAACCTGATACATCAGTGGCTTCCCATAATAAAGGTTTATTTATCATTCACCAAAGTCTTAAGGAGGTAAATTGGTTCTCGAGAGTGATGTTCCATCACATCATGACCCAAGAACACAGGATGCTACTAAAACATGGCCTCCAAAGTTGCTGTCAAAGGAGAAAAGAGATGGAAGAGGCACATTGGCTCTTAAATATCTCAGAGCAAAAATGACGCGTCATTTCATTTACTATTTGTCAGAACTCAGTAATACCAGCCTTTGGTTGGTTACTCTGTGAAGCAGACTCAGCCAGCGATTTACATCCAAGTGGTTTATTTCACAAGTAATCCCGGGAGAAATCAATAGTGAATGAGAAACACAAGATATGAAACCTAAGCAAGGAGGCAATTTCAGTCATTATCTATGGATATGCCATTGGATGAGGTGAAATGAACACACAGATATAAAACTCAGGCATTTCCACATCTTAAAGATGAGGCAGCATCAGCACCTGGAGGAAATATTTAAAGGTGAAGGTACCAACCATTAGCAGCAAGCTGGCTGATGGGCCCACAGACTGGTTACAGGAGATCTGAGGGACTGGGCAGGGCAGCAATAGTGTCTGCTCCAAATTGTAACAAAATTCAAGAGAAGCTAAAAAGAAAGAATTGTCCTCATGAAGAGGAAATTTGGTAGTAAACATGTGGTGTTGAATCTGCCATGTTCGAGGCTATGTGATGTAAGTAGAGAAGAACACTGCAATGGCTTGGTTGTAAGACTGAAGGTTGATAGCTCTGTTCATCCTTTCAGTGATTGGAAAGATGAACAGAACAATGAACAATATCAATATTGATATAAATTCTTTATTGATCAAAGGATGAGTGTGTGTTTTATATAAAAGATAAGTATTAAACTATTATGTCTAATAAAAGAATATGGACTAAAATTCAGATTTCAACAGCAGTTTCAAAAAGCCTAGGAAATCAACTTAAAGAAGGCTAATTATTTTCTTCTTTTAGTAGAAAAGACTTTTGATGTATTAGCCTTAGAGAAAAATGTTGACCACTGATTTAAAATTATACATTTATTAATGTAAATGAAGGAAGTTGCTTAGCACAATGCCTGCACAAAACAAGTTCTTGATAGATATTTATTTTGACATTTATATTACCTAAAACCAAAATAAGAAAGTGATTCCTTAGCAAGCACAAAATAATGTTCATGTATAACAATGTTAAGCTCTTAAGAATTTCTTTTTTTATAATAACAAAATTTGTTTTAAAAGAACCTTAAGACATAAATGATCCAGTTGTGATCCAGGCATGTAAGAGAAACCTAAACTCAGCCTTCAAGCCCAAATCAACCACATTTCTAATTCAAGTGAAGAACACAAAGCATTTTTTAAAATTCAACATCATTACAGACATAGTCTGATCCTTTTCAGAGAGTGTTCTACCTATAACTTTGTAGAAGTTTCTTAACAGATTTTCTTTCAATCTTCATTATATTTTATTCCACGTTTTCCTCTCTTTTTTGTTAATTGGCTCCATTTTCATGTAATTATGCTACTCATATGGTGATTTTCACATTAATGCATGCAGAACTGCTATGCTATATGATTATAATAAAGATGGTTCAGGCCCGGCGCAGTGGCTCACGCCTGTAATCCCAGCACTTTGGGAAGCCGAGGCGGGCGGATCACGAGGTCAGGAGATCGAGACCACTCTGGCTAACACGGTGAAACTCTGTCTCTACTAAAAATACAAAAAATTAGCTGGGCGTGGTGGCGGGCACCTGTAGTCCCAGCTACTTGGGAGGCTGAGGCAGGAGAATGGTGTGAACCCAGGAGGCGGAGCTTGCAGTGAGCCGAGATGGCACCACTGCACTCCAGCCTGGGCGAGAGAGTGAGACTCTGTAGGAAGGGAGGAAGGGAGGAAGGGAGGAAGGGAGGGAGGGAGGAAGTAAGTTCATGGCCCAGTTTTTCCATTGCATTGTCACTAACCAGAAACTCAAGAATGGTATCAACCTTAAAATATACCGTACCTGGGTTTAAACAATCATCTCAGTTACAGAATTATCATTATTGAAGGTAAAACCAAAATACTACACTAATGCTATGCAGCCATAAAAAAAGATGAGTTCCTGTCCTTTGCAGGGACATGGATGAAGCTGGAAACCATCATTCTTAGCAAACTAACACAGGAACAGAAAAGCAAACACTGCAAGTTCTCACTCATAAGTGGGAGTTGAACAATGAGAACACATGGACGCAGGGAAGGGAACATCATACACCAGGGCCTGTCAGGGGGTAGGGGGTCTAGGGGAGGGATAGCATTAGGAGAAATACCTAATGTGGATGACGGGTTGATGGGTGCAGCAAACCACCATGGCACATGTATACCTATGTAACAAACCTTCACGTTCTGCACATGTATCCCAGAACTTAAAGTGTATATATTATATATATATAAAATATATATAATATATATAATATATATAAATATATTTATATTATATATTTTATATAATATATAAATATATTTATATTATATATTTATATAATATATAAATATATTTATATAATATATAATAAATTTATATTTATATTATATATAATTATATATATTATATATTTATATAATATATTTATATAATATGTAAATATAAAATTATATAAATATATAAATATATATAAAATATATAAATATATATTATATATAAATAAATATAAATATATATAAAATATATAAATTATATATAATATAAATTAAAAAAAACTTGACTACCAAAAAAAAAAACCTGAACAAACACATTGAAAACATTTCATCCATAACACTATGTCCTGAAGGTTGTTCCTCACTGACTCTAATGACTTGACCCATCCAAACAAAGAAAAATTCCCAAAAAGAGCAAGTACTGCTAAAGACAGATAGCAGTACTGTCCAAAGTCCTGCTAAAAAAAATCCTAAAACATTGTTCTTATGCAATTATTCTTAAAGCAGCAAGAACATAGTTCTCAGTTGGCTTTAGCTGCCAAAATAAAACCCAAAGAGTTGTAAAACTCCCATAAATTTAGTTCAACTGTTTAAAACATATTTTTGAACCCCCTACTATGTGCTGAGCCCTATTGGCTTTTGTAAGTACAAAAATGTGTAAGACATTTTCATGCTGATACTGGAGTAAACACATTTAATCAAAGCCTGATATCAAGTCTAGATAAATGATGGCTATCTAAAGAATATTCCCAAAGAGATCCATTAGCATTATGATTCAGTCAAAACTGGTGCTTAAATAATAATTAACCATCATTTGTTAAGCTCCCATAGCACTCTAGACTCTGAAATCAACCTAAATATATGAAACTTTCACTCGTTCCCATGGTGATTTTGGGAATAACGGCCCTATTGTTTGAAGGTCTCTCATCTCTAATTACTTATCTGCAAAAAAAACACCATGCACATTGAGATGCTTTGTTTCATTACATTTAATAGAAAGTTTACACATGGAGACTGCCCAGTACTTTGTACATATGCTACACTATTTGTCCTTAAGTCTAGGGATTTCCTTTACTTGGCATGAATTATAGGAGAAGTGCCTAACACCCAGACTGAGTGAGTTATTCTAGCTTATGGTGGTGTTGGAGAGAAAAGTGCATAAACCAGAGGATGTCATTAGACCAGTGACAATGGAGGAGAAAATATCCAGTGCTGACAGCCCTGCTCACTTGCAAGCTGATGGGTGTCAACGTGCACAGCAGTACAGACAGAATGGCTTAGGAAGGGGTTTGCCGCATCTGGCAAGAAAGGAAGTGTAACAGCAAAAAGAGAACAAAATATTGTATGTCTGTGTTTGCTCCACCTAGGAAAAGCAGACACAATGAATCTACAGTATGTATAGAGAAGGAACTAACCACATGTATTAATACCGTCTTTGTGCCTCAGCTGTAAAACAGATTCTGGGCTTGTAGTTAAAGTGGCTGCACAGATGGGGCCTTTTCCCCTTTCTTCGCAATATTCCATATTCTAATTATGATTTGCACTGCTTCTGGCGTGAAAGCAAGGCCACTGATGTGGCCCCAAGAGTAGGCATGATAAAAAGCCAGGCCCATGAACTTATGCGGCCGCTCTTTTCCATTTCCCTTCTCCTCCCTCTGCTAATTCACTATGAAAATTTTCTTTTTTTGGACAGCATTTGGAATTCTTCAGTCTGTCTCTGGTTCCTTTTCACTCCCTGAAAGAAAGAAGATGCAACCTTCTAAAGGAACTCAAGAATTACTGGCAGGAGAGGGAGCATAGACTGATTAATAACGTGGTACAAAACTCTGCAAGTATATAAAGTGCTAATAGCCGATTATAGTAAAATAAATTTTAAGGACTAACTAAATTATCTTGGAGTCTACATAAAATCCAAGTGCAAGATCTGTATCACAGGGCACAAATCTCCCACCTCACATGGTACTTCATTTTGGCTCTAAATGTGAAGTTAGTTCATTGTAATCCTTAAAGGAATAACACCAAAAAGTTAATGAAAATCTCTATATACGACGTTCTAAGTCATCTTATTTTATTTCTGTTATTGCCAGTAAAGCCTTACAAATCTTCTGTCCTGTAAAATTGATGTTTAATGAACTTCACCTTAATAGTCTGTCAAACTCTTATGAAGAACAAATGTTCTTAATAATTTATCATGTAAGCTATATAGCTATAAATATAGGAAAGAAACTTACATAATTTCTACATATGTTTTAGCCTTTAATATACTAACACAATTACCAGGTACACCCTTCTATTTCAGTGTCACCTTTTTAAACACTCAAAGATAATTTTTCTTCTTTTTTGTCTGTTGCAGTCATTTTTCCCCCAGAATCTTAATGGCTTTTGCCATTAGGTAATCAGAAGCATTGCTGTACTTACTCATCAATTCATTCAGTTATCCATTCAGCAAATATTTACTGAATGCCAACTATGTTCCAGGCATTATTCTAGGAAGTACAGTAGTTCATAAAACAGAATGGAGCAAAAATTCTACCCAATAGAGGTAGATAATTGGTAAAATAAACAAGTAAAGTGTATAATAAGCTAGATATATGAATAGATGTCATGGAAAAAATAAAGAAATGAATATATAAACAAACAGAATGGAATATCAAATATTGTGACCAAGAAATGTTTCACTGAGAAGGATAACTAAATGCATCTATAAAGAAAGACAGAAATACAGTTAGATGGATTTGTGATAGAAGATTGTTCTGTAAAGGAAACAAGTACAACAGTTTTGAAGATAGATTGAGTGAAGTATGCGAGGAAGAGCAAGGCGGTGAATGTGGCCGAAATAGATTAACAAGTAGATGATGATCACAGAGCCCTGAGCAGACCATATTATGTAGAACAATGTAAGCTCATTCCTACTCTGTTTAAGATGAGAAGACATTGGAGAGTTTGTGTAGAAGAGTGACATGTATGAATTTATGCTTTATAAATCTCTTATATTGATGATAAACTGTTGGGATAACAAAGGCAGAAATAAAGATATGAGTTAGGAGGTTATTGCAATTACTTAGACAAAAATTGATAATGATCTGGAATGAACTAAGAGCCATGAAGAGACTACAGACTGGTTGGATTATAGATGTATTTTAGAGGTACAGTGAGCAGCACTTGGTGACAGACTGGATACAGGTTATGAAAGAAGGAGAAAGGTCACATATGACTCCCAGGATTTAGGTCTGAGAAAATGAAAATGTGGAGTTGCCATTTAGGGAAATGGGGAAGACTCATTGAGAAGCAGGTTTGGAGAGAAAGATGGAGTGTAACTTTGGACGTGCTAAATTTCAGATGCTTATTGAATATCTAAGAAAAGAGGGCTGAAGTTGAGAAGAGAGGTATAAGCCATTTAAAAATCAAATGATTTTTAAAATAATGAAAAAGATGAGGTTGTCAAAATAGTGAGTATAGGGAGAAAAGAGCAGAGTCTAAGGACTGAGCCTTGCGGTACTTTGGCAATTTGTATTCTGAGAGATTAAGAGAAATCCTCAAAGGAGACCAAGAAGGAGCAGCCAGTGAAATAGAAAAAAACTGGAGAGTGTAGTATCCTGGAAGCCACATAAGGCACTTCTAGAGAGGAGGGAGTGATCAACTGTATCAAAATCTGATAAAAGTTTAAGTAAGATGGTGAAAAGATAAGAACCTACCATTGGATTTAGCGATATGGAGGCTGCTGGTACTTTTGATAAGAAAATTTTATTAGAGTAGTGGGTTCAAAAGCTTATTTGGAGAAGGTTTAAGAAAGAAGGTAGGAGTAGAATTGGGGAGTGAATTTAGACAATATTTTGAAAGGTTTTTCTGTAAAAGGAAATGAGGAAAATCAATGGTAGCTGAGTGGGAGGATGGAGGCAATAATATCCTCTTTTCAGATGGGAGGAATAAGAGCATGTTTATAGTTTGACATAAACAATTCAGTAGAAAGTAGGGGGAAATGACACAGGAAGAAGAATGTCTTGAAGTAGGAGAGAAAGTAAGCAGTCTCCTGCCACATGGAGAGATTGTCATGGGATAGGAACACTGTTAAGTCATCCACTGTCCAAGAAACACATGCAAGTATGTGGTTTGTTATGATGGCAGGAGCTTGTGGAAACTCTCTTTTGAGTGTTTCTATTTTCTCTGGAAACAAGGTCATCAGCTAGGAGTTAGGGTTTAGGAGAAAGTATTAGAAGTTAGAGGAGAGAATAAAAAGTATGAAATATTTTTCAGGGGGAGTGGGAGAATGACTGATGTGAAGAAATATGATTGTCAGGTGGCATTAAGGACCCACTTGAGATTAGAGGTCATAAAGTTGAAAGAAGACAATCATTATGGTTGTGTTTTTCTACAACCATGTCTAGCAGTACAAAAGCAGATGTGGGGTAGGTAGAGAGATGGATTTCATCACAGGTTAGCCAGGGATGAAAATGTCAGGACAGATACACTGTAAGGAGAGAAGATTATTATAATGATAGAACATGGAATGAAAGGTGAGTAAATAAAAGGACCAAAAGTTATGGTAATGGACAAGGAAAAAGTGGTACGAGCAATTGATTTCAGCCCCAGTGGGATATAGTGGGAATGAACTGGAAAGACAAGTGGTGGTCATAGAGAGAAATGCCTGAAATCGACATCTTTAAAGAAGTTAACAATCGTTGGTGAAAACAAGAAACTATACTGTGTAGCCATGGTACGAATTGTCTTATGTAGATGGAAGGTGATAATTTAAGAGGAGAGGATGTCAAAGAACTGAGAAACTGATTGAAAATAGGTTTTGAAATCACAAAGAATTAAATCAGAAATAGTTTGGAGAAGAGCAACTTTTACCTAAAAACTAAACTCCTGAAGGAAAAAGAGTGACCTGGAGGCCAGTAAATGAGTGAAACAAGGAAGGAAGGGTAATGTATAGTCTCCCAGCGTGAGCTTTAAAGCTGCAAATATGTACAAGTGAAAGAGAACAGATTACCTAGAAGTGTCAATGAGCAACAAGTGCATCTGCCTCATCTCCAGGCCGAGTATTTAAAAATACTTTTAAAAAGCATTTTTCAGTTTTATCGTTTAAAGTTCTCATACAAGGCTTGCCATATAATTTAACCTAATTTTTCAGACAATTAAATTATATGATTAGTATTATTGACATCCTCTATTACATAGCTAGAAAACTGTCCAAAATCATGCACATGAAGTTTACATTATTCCAGATGAATTAATCAAACGTGAATGGACAGAAAACAAACTCACTTAAATATTCTTTTGGTTTTTAAGTTGGAACTCTCAAACAATAAAGATAAATCCTCTTGGGACCAGGCGCAATGGCTCACACCTGTAATCCCAGCACTTTGGGAGGCCGAGGCGGGCAGATCACAAGGTCAGGAGACCAAGACCATCTTGGCTAAATGGTGAAACCCCGTCTCTACTAAAAATACAAAAAAATTAGCCAGGTGTGGTGGTGCACACCTGTAGTCCCAGCTACTCCGGAGGCTGAGGCAGGAGAATTGCTTGAACCCAGGAGGCAGAGGTTGCAGTGAGCCGAGATCATGCCACTGCACTCCAGCCTGGGCAAAAGAGCGAGACTCCGTCTCAAAAAAAAAAAAAAAAAAAAAAAGATAAATCCTCCTTTATGTGTTGCTTTGAAGCCTGGGAGTCGAGTGTGGCACCAGTGGGAGATGACTGCTGGCACAATTACAGACAAGCCAGCCTGCCGTGTGGCACTAAACGCCTGTGCTGCAGCCATGATCTCAATCTTCCAGGCACTCTACCCAAGATGATCTAGAAATTTGGTTTTAGTCTACCATATTAATAAGAAACATTACATTTGTTTCTTTCCTGTAAGGTGTGTGGTATATAGTTAATTGTACAAACGGCCAGAGAAAAAGTCAAGTGCTTAATTATAAAAGATTAAAGACCCAATTCAAAACTGCTTTCTGAGGCTGAATATTTTGTCATCTTTTATTTTTTCATTTATTCCCTCAAACAACATGTTTTGAGTGCCTCACATAGGCAAGGCACTTTGCTGGCCAGTAGAGTAGCAAATGGAACCTTAGCTTGTGAGAGTTTACAGTCTTCTTGCTCTTATGAAGAATAAGATTTATTCACCACCAAAAAAGGCATGATAAATATGTACCCACATAAATATAGGGGTGGTGAGAATAATTTTCATTTGAATATGTTCTTCTATGTATTTCCTGAAAACTCTTGAGAAAACTGAATATATATAGGAGGTCTTACAAAACTTGGAATGAAGAATCAAATAAACTCAGAGAAAATCAGCTTCTAGGTAAATCTCCTGTGACTTTGAAAGTCAGAAATAAATGTTTGTGTCACCCCTGACATGGGGACTAGGTGATTAAAATCAACTCATATATCTTCTTTAACAAAAAAAGTATGACTACTAAGAACACAGATAAGATTAAATAAAAACAAGAGAGACCCGACGGTTTAAAAAAATGCATTTGGCCATGATTCCTCTTAGGAGCAGCTGAGACAAAATAGAATAGTGTTGCAGAAAGAAATGAAAATCCCCAAGGCAACTTAGCAAAGGAAGAAGAGGCTCTCTTAAAGTATAAATGGGTCTTTGTTGAATTTTAACAAGCCCTCAATGCACAGATTCCTGGAGATGTCTGAAGTTCTTCATTTAATGTGAAAATACTTTACACTTTTCCTTAAACAAAAAAAAAAAAAAAAATCACCCCACTGGCAAGGAGCCAAAGCTTGCACATTTCTTGAGTCACCACAGGAAAAGAGAAAGATGAGAGAGGCCAAGCACTTCCACATTCACACTGGAGGAAGAATGTGCCCCACTTCCCCGAGTTCTAATCAGTGGCAGTTCTGGATCCTGATTAATGAGCCCTTCCACACTCTTGGCCTTTCTACCCCCGACTACTGCTCTACAGTTTCAATTTTCACTCCAAATCTGGAAATGCCTCGTCAGCGAAGAAAGCCCTGAGATGATGTGGAGGGAATAAACGGGAAACGCAGATATTAGTGCTACCTGGCCAGCAGGAAATTTGAACTGTATCAACTGAGATGGCCCAAAGAGCTGTTGAAATGTAAGATGAAGTTCGGAATGGGACTACTATGTCAAGAATACGAATTTGAATTTCTTTTTGGAGGACAGAGAAGGGGGTCAAAGTTTGAATTAAACGTTAATGAGTCAATGGGACACACCATCACTTTTTTGTTGTGTCCTGCTCTGGACTGAGACTTCTCTGAGTCAGCTGCGGGGAGGCTTTTTAGTATTTAACCTTCTGAAAAGGACTTTCTGCACCATTTGGGTGGCTGAGCTGGACTAGCTTATCAATAGGCTATGATTTATTTAAATATGTAAATATGATATTGACAGACATATGTAATAATAATAAAACACCTGTATTTGCATATGGTTTACTGGGCACTGTTTGGGTTGTATAAATATTAACTCATTTAACCTCAACAGCATGGCTATATGGCGTGAAAACTGAACACAGGAAATGCATGTAATTAATCCATGGTCCCACAGCTAGGAAATGGTAGTCCTGGGATTTGATGATGGTTCCAGAGTTGGTGTTCACAAGTAATAAACCATCGGCTTCACTTTTCCAATAAAATCTCTGATATGAACATTAGTGATAATTTTCAAAGATGTATAGATACACAAGAGGAACTAACACTTTAGTAAAGTAGAAAAGGAAGGAGTGTTTAAGAAGGTAACATAGAACAGTGGTTAAGAATTGAAATGGAATTTGAATTCCGTCTTCTGCCTGTTTCCAAGCAGACTTGGACAAGAAGAAACCTCTTTAAGACTCAGTTTTCCTATCTGTAGTATGGGAGCAATAAGAAGATTACTGTAAAGTTAAATGAGATGATACATATTAGATAACATACAACTAACATAATAACATTATAGTAAATTTTAGCAATCACTTTAATGTCTTTTATATACATTGCCCCCAAGCAACCTATTAGTGAACTCACCCCAATAAAATCTAAATTTTCCATTTATTTTACTCTCAAAATATACATTAAAAGGTTATTTTCTATAGACTGCCAAGAATTTGAGAATGGCAGGGGTGTTCTTGGTTTTAAGGGATATGAAAATTATTTTTAGTACATCCAAATTTTTGACAACCATCTGATGATATGAATGAAGCAAATAGTTAAATTAAGAAGACACTGAGAAGTGGCTATCTTAGACACATCAGAACAAATAATGCCTCTTTAAGGGGAAACTAAGAGTTTGTACCCCAATATATCCTTCACTCTTAGGTTTCTTCTAGACCTTCTAGTGTATAGTTGCTGTGTCCCTGGAGCAGCAGTTACTTATAGTCAGCATTGCGGCTTATGGTACCAAAAGCAGCTTTGTTACCATATCACCCTAAGTCACTCTGATGTTTCACTCTGATGTTTCAAGCTGCCAAAGAATTTGTGGTAAGAACAATGGCAGAAGGCTTCTATAATTTAAGACCAGAGGGTTTTTTTTCCACTGGAGTGATTCAATGTGCCTGGTGTGTGCACGTGTGTTCCAGTACAGATGGAGACTCAAATGACTATCAGACCCTTTGGTGTGAGTTCAAATTTCCTGAAGGTGTTGGAATGTCTGTAAAACATCAGATGCCCTTTGCCTGCTTAAAAAAATATATATATTTTAATTATCTGCTGATTTGACATTTTGCTTTATCTTGGGTAAGACTTGATAGTGTCTTTGAAAAATTATTCACAAAAAAATGTTTTTGAGTTTCTGGCAGGTAGCTGACTTTCGTTAAGGAGTTATATCTGATCTGTCTATAACAAAAGACCAGTCTTTGTTCGTGTGTGTTCCCTTCCAAAAAAATCTAAAATCTTTATTCTTGTTCCAATACTATTAGGCATATTTTACAGAATTATTGGTGAGCCGCTGTCATCACCCTTACAATGCATTTTTCCAACTTAAGCTTCAGAAATGTTTTTCAAGGAGCCTTAGGCAATGTTATCAATACAAGTGCTGTTGTTTTTTTTTTTCCCTAAGCATTTTGGTAATTGCAAAGTAGGTTTCTCTGATCTCTTAATTTTACATAAATCACAGTTGTTAAAGTGAAAGGAAAGAAGGCTTCTGATAATGTTGTGCTTTAAAGTAAGTTAATTCTGTAGTCAATGTCTTCCATCAGCTACTGATGTATTTTAGGTAATATCTGAGAATCAAAATGCTAAGAAACTGTGTGAGAAGGAGGAGACTGGAGACAGATACGACCTTAAATAGGTATCCTGTATTTTCATTTTTAACCAGAAACTCAAAACATAAAAGTATTGATTAGTTAAACTACCATCAGGAATTAACCTTGTAAGTAGACTGAAGTGTAGCTGCTTATATTACATACTTTAAGGAGCACATAAAAATTCTATTTGCCCCAATTATTCTTCAGCATGGCAATTCTTGCTCCCTTCATCATGGCAGAAATTTTACCATCAGAGTCACTCTTACAGATTCCATACCAAAGATTAAATCAATGCCCTTAGAATGCCACTGTGACTATCTAATGCATGCTACTACAACAGTCAGCATAGGCTAGCTTATACTATTCTAACAAACAACTTTCAAGTCACAATAACAATACAACAAAGGTTTTTCTTTTTTCTGGTTCAGATTACATCTCTATTAGTGCAACAGAGGGCTTCTATTCAGCACAGTCACTCAGGGACTTTCCTTATCATCATTCTAAAGGAAAAAAGGATTCCTGAGAGAGTGTTGCAGTAACAACTGGGTGTTCAACCCTCCAGAGTGACACCTATCACTTCTTCTTGCAACTCATTGGCCAGTCCTAATCACATCATGCCCTACAACTGCAAATGGGCCACCAAGTACATTTAATACGTGTCTGAATTCGGGGAATATAAAAGCATTTGCCAAGAGCTCTAATGACTACCAACAGTTACCTCAAAGAAGGACTTCTGATTTTGAAAACAGCATTTTCCTTTTTACCGGCAAATTGTAAAGTGCTGAGTGAACAGAGGGAAAGTAGAACAAGCCCCATTGGATTAAGAGGCTTCGTGGGATGGAAGTCAGAAGGAGAGGACCCTGTTTATTTGGAAGCAAAAACAGGTATTAGAAATGGAAAAATGAAAGAGGGAGACCAATTTACTATGCAACTTTGTTCATATCAGTTTTGCTTAAAATTACATTGTTTTAATTAGAGTCCATTATTTTAATGCAGATATACTTTAAAATCACATAAAATAATCAAGATTGTTCATGAGAAGATTCCAAAAATATTGCATACATTTACGTTTGTGGGATACTACAATGAACAAAACCAGGTTAATTAACCTGAATTAAAAATAGTTGAAATTTGAAATGTACATAAACTAAGGTTTATGTATACAAGTCTCTATGCATGTTTAGGTAAGTGTATTGTAAGTATTCTCTGGATTCACTAATATGAATAGCTCAATTTTACTTTGAGGACTCTATGCCAGCAGCTACAGTTCAGTTTGTCTATTTCATTCTCGGATGTCAATGGCATTATAATTAATTGCACTTGTATTTGTAGTCAGTCTCTCTAAGCATTAAGTTACCCATGAATGCCAGATTACTCACTGGTTCTTAATTGTGTCTCAATAACTAATTCCTTTTTATTTCTGCATGGCATCATATTGTATGGATATACTGCAGTTCCTCTGTTGATGGACATTTGGGTTGTTTACAGTTTGGGGCTACTATAAATAGAGATGCTTTGAACACATAGGGGCAAATCTTTGTATGGACATGTTTTCATTTCTCTTGGATATATACCTAGAAGTGGAATGATTAAGTCATAGGAAAGTGTATTTTTTTACTTTTTAAGAAATTGCTAAGCTGTTTTCCAAAGTATTTCTACCATCTTACGTTCCTTTGAGCACTGTATGAGAGTTCCAGTTGCTCCATATTTTCACAAACATAATACAGTCTCTTTAATTTTAGCCATTCTAATAGGTGTGCAGTGGTATCACATTGTGGATTTAATTTTAACTTCTCTAATATTGAGCATATTTTCATATGCTTATTCACCATTTATAATCTTTTGCGAGGTGACTGTTCAAATACTTTGTTTATTCTTTGATTGGGTTGTCTCTTTTGAAAGAGACTTGTAAGAACTCTGTATGTTATTGATATAAATCTTTTGCCTAATAAATACACTGTGAAGTTTCCACTGGGCTATGACTTGCCTTTTCATATCCTAACTGTGGTTTTAGAAGTGTAAAGTACTTTTTTAAGAAACACAATTTAATCTTAGAGTAGATATTAGTTTTTCTAAATCAAGGAACTGTCCTCAAAGTTGCATCCTATTCCTTCTGACTCTGAGATATTGGGCATCATTAAGATGAGAACAGTTCAAACCTAGACATCCTCATAACAGCCACCACCACTACAACATACATTTCCTGAGTACCTAGATTCTATCAAGCAGTGTGGTTGGTTACTCAGATGGGAAGTGACTAAGACAGAGGCATTCTGAAAATTATACTTTTATCTCTGCCAAACCCAGCACATTTCTGGTAATATTTTGTGATTACTCTGACAACTTAAAAAGCAGTGAATTAAAACACACACACGTGCGCGCACACACACACACACGTATTTGTAAACATCTGCTTCTGGCTCTTTTGTAAACATCTAGCTCTTTTAAATACTGCAATACTGACACAGAAAAGAAAAATCATGTAGGTGATCTCAATATGCAGGATCACATCTCTTTCCATTCACCCCAGCTTTTAGGAATTGATTGAGCCAACGATATAGCATTACGTAAAATAACTAATAAGAGGACTTGTTTATTTTTTATTAGTGGGCACTTTACATATACTTTTTAAATGTTAAAGCAAATAGTGTATTAAAGTACACTGTGAGGAAAAATGTGTGAATTTTTAAGGTAAGAGATGACGTTTCTAGAAAATTTTATTGTTATAGTGACTTCTGTCAATTCCACTCTCGTGGCCTAGGGGTTCTTCACTCATTGGCGTGTGTCATTTGCCTCAATAATAACTGAGTTTTAAGCCAGACAGAGTTTGATGTTTAAGTCTTGAATGGCAGTAAAAAGTTACACATGCAAAGAGTAAGCTCTGGCTTCGATATAATCGGATTTTTCAAGTTAATGGGCTCATAGTAAATAAAAAATTCAAACTAAAAGAAGGTATAAAGTAGAGCAAAGATATGGATGTAAAATGTGAATAATATTGTAAGTACATAGTAAAATGTACGGTTAAACACAAACGTTAGTAATTTCAGTAAGACTCAATCCAATACTATTTAATGGATTAAATACTCAAAGTCAAAGATTGTCAGACTGAATTTAACAACAACAGCAATAAATGTATGCTTGTTACAAGAGAACATCTAAAAATAAAGCTAAGAAAATAGTTAAAAGTAACAAATAGGAGAATATAAATAGCTCAAACCAAACTAAAAAGAAAAAGCTACTATTATGATGTCAATATCAAAGAGTTTTATAAAGCAGAGATATGAGCCTAGATAAAAAGTAACATTTTATAGTAATAAAAGGTGCAAATGACTGCAAAAATTTGACACTTCTAAATGCTTAATTACATAGCCTTAATTTTATGATACAAAATTAACAGAAAAACAAGGAAAACAGAAAAATAAATACGGTATATTTTACAAATTTTTACCACACACTGGGCTAGAAAGCAAGGATTAAAAATCATAAAAACGAAGATACCGAGAGGAGGAGCCAAGATGGCCGAATAGGAACAGCTCCGGTCTACAGCTCCCAGCGTGAGCGACACAGAAGACGGGTGATTTCTGCATTTCCATCTGAGGTACCATGTTCATCTCACTAGGGAGTGCCAGACAGTGGGCGCAGGTCAGTGGGTGAGTGCACAGTGCGCCAGCCGAAGCAGGGGCGAGGCATTGCCTCACTCGGGAAGCGCAAGGGGTCAGGGAGTTCCCTTTCCAGGGGTGACAGACAGCACCTGGAAAATCGAGCCACTCCCACCCGAATACTGTGTTTTTCCGACAGAAACGGTACCCCAGGAGATTATAGCCCGCACCTGGCTCAGAGGGTCCCTACGCCCACGGAGTCTCGCTGATTGCTAGCACAGCAGTCTGAGATCAAACAGCAAGTCGGCAGCGAGGCTGGGGGAGGGGCGCCCGCCATTGCCCAGGCTCGCTTAGGTAAACAAAGCAGCCTGGAAGCTTCAACTGGGTGGAGCCGACCACAGCTCAAGGAGGCCTGCCTGCCTCTGTAGGCTCCACCTCTGGGGGCAGGGCACACACAAACAAAAATACAGCAGTAACCTCTGCAGACTTAAATGTTCCTGTCTGACAGCTTTGAGGAGAGCAGTGTTTCTCCCAGCACGCAGCTAGAGATCTGAGAACGGGCAGACTGCCTCCTCAAGTGGGTCCCTGACCCCTGAGCCCCGAGCAGCCTAACCGGGAGGCACCCTCCAGCAGGGGCAGACTGACACCTCACACGGCCGGCCAGGTACTCCAACAGACCTGCAGCTGAGGGTCCTGTCTGTTAGAAGGAAAACTAACAGAAAGGACATCCACACCAAAAACCCATCTGTACATCACCATCATCAAAGACCAAAAGTAGATAAAACCACAAAGATGGGGAAAAAACAGAGCAGAAAAACTGGAAACTCTAAAAAGCAGAGTGCCTCTCCTCCTCCAAAGCAACGCAGCTCCTCACCAGCAACGGAACAAAGCTGGACGGAGAATGACTTTGACGAGCTGAGAGAAGAAGGCTTCAGACGATCAAATTACTCTGAGCTACAGGAGGATATTCAAACCAAAGGCAAAGAAGTTAAAAACTTTGAAAAAAATTTAGAAGAATGTATAACTAGAATAACCAATACAGAGAAGTGCTTAAAGGAGCTGATGGAGCTGAAAACCAAGGCTCGAGAACTACGTGAAGAATGCAGAAGCCTCAGGAGCCGATGCGATCAAATGGAAGAAAGGGTATCAGCCCTGGAAGATGAAAGGAATGAAATGAAGCGAGAAGGGAAGTTTAGAGAAAAAAGAATAAAAAGAAATGAGCAAAGCCTCCAAGAAATGTGGGACTATGTGAAAAGACCAAATCTACGTCTGATTGGTGTACCTGAAAGTGACAGGGAGAATGGAACCAAATTGGAAAACACTCTGCAGGATATTGTCCAGGAGAACTTCCCCAATCTAGCAAGGCAGGCCAACATTCAGATTCAGGAAATACAGAGAACGCCACAAAGATATTCCTCGAGAAGAGCAACTCCAAGACACATAATTGTCAGATTCACCAAAGTTGAAATGAAGGAAAAAATGTTAAGGGCAACCAGAGAAAGGTCGGGTTACCATCAAAGGGAAGCCCATCAGACTAACAGCGGATCTCTCGGCAAAAACCCTACAAGCCAGAAGAGAGTGGGGGCCAATATTCAACATTCTTAAAGAAAAGAATTTTCAACCCAGAATTTCATATCCAGCCAAACTAAGCTTCATAAGTGAAGGAGAAATAAAATCCTTTACAGACAAGCAAATGCTGAGAGATTTTGTCACCACCAGGCCTGCCCTAAAAGAGCTCCTGAAGGAAGCGCTAAACATGGAAAGGCACAACCGGTACCAGCCATTGCAAAATCATGCCAGAATGTAAAGACCATCGAGACTAGGAAGAGACTGCATCAACTAACGAGCAAAATAACCAGCTAACATCATAATAACAGGATCAAATTCACACATAACAATATTAACTTTAAATGTAAATGGACTAAATGCTCCAATTAAAAGACACAGACTGGCAAATTGGATAAAGACTCAAGACCCATCAGTGTGCTGTATTCAGGAAACCCATCTCACGTGCAGAGACACACATAGGCTCAAAATAAAAGGATGGAGGAAGATCTACCAAGCAAATGGAAAACAAAAAAAGGCAGGGGTTGCAATCCTAGTCTCTGATAAAACAGACTTTAAACCAACAAAGATCAAAAGAGATAAAGAAGGCCATTACATAATGGTAAAGGGATTAATTCAACAAGAAGAGCTAACTATCCTAAATATATATGCACCCAATACAGGAGCACCCAGATTCATAAAGCAAGTCCTGAGTGACCTACAAAGAGACTTACACTCCCACACATTAATAATGGGAGACTTTAACACCCCACTGTCAACATTAGACAGATCAACGAGACAGAAAGTCAACAAGGATACCCAGGAATTGAACTCAGCTCTGCACCAGGCGGACCTAATAGACATCTACAGAACTCTCCACCCCAAATCAACAGAATATACATTTTTTTCAGCACCACACCACACCTATTCCAAAATTGACCACATACTTGGAAGTAAAGCTCTCCTCAATAAATGTAAAAGAACAGAAATTATAACAAACAAAAATTATAACAGATCACAGTGCAATCAAGCTAGAACTCAGGATTAAGAATCTCACTCAAAACCACTCAACTACATGGAAACTGAACAACCTGCTCCTGAATGACTACTGGGTACATAACGAAATGAAGGCAGAAATAAAGATGTTCTTTGAAACCAACGAGAACCAAGACACAACATACCAGAATCTCTGGGATGCATTCAAAGCAGTGTGTAGAGGGAAATTTATGGCACTAAATGCCCACAAGAGAAAGCAGGAAAGATCCAAAATTGACATCCTAACATCACAATTAAAAGACCTAGAAAAGCAAGAGCAAACACATTCAAAAGCTAGCAGAAGGCAAGAAATAACTAAAATCAGAGCAGAACTGAAGGAAATAGAGACACAAAAAACCCTTCAAAAAATTAATGAATCCAGGAGCTGGTTTTTTGAAAGGATCAACAAAATTGATAGACCGCTAGCAAGATTAATAAAGAAAAAAAGAGAGAAGAATCAAATAGATGCAATAAAAAATGATAAAGGGGATATCACCACCGATCCCACAGAAATACAAACTACCATCAGAGAATACTACAAACACCTCTATGCAAATAAACTAGAAAATCTAGAAGAAATGGATAAATTCCTCAACACATACACCCTCCCAAGACTAAACCAGGAAGAAGTTGAATCTCTGAATAGACCAATAACAGGAGCTGAAATTGTGGCAATAATCAATAGCTTACCAACCAAAAAAAGTCCAGGACCAGATGGGTTCACAGCCGAATTCTATCAGAGGTACAAGGAGGAGCTGGTACCATTCCTTCTGAAACTATTCCAATCAATAGAAAAAGAGGGAATCCTCCCTAACTCATTTTATGAGGCCAGCGTCATCCTGATACCAAAGCCTGGCAGAGACACAACAAAAAAAGAGAATTTTAGACCAATATCCTTGATGAACACTGATGCAAAAATCCTCAATAAAATACTGGCAAGCAGAATCCAGCAGCACATCAAAAAGCTTATCCACCATGATCAAGTGGGCTTCATCCCTGGGATGCAAGGCTGGTTCAATATATGCAAATCAATAAATGTAATCCAGCATATAAACAGAACCAAAGACAAAAACCACATGATTATCTCAATAGATGCAGAAAAGGCCTTTGACAAAGTTCAACAACCCTTCATGCTAAAAACTCTCAATAAATTAGGTATTGATGGGATGTATCTCAAAATAATAAGAGCTATCTATGACAAACCCACAGCCAATATCATACTGAATGGGCAAAAACTGGAAGCATTCCCTTTGAAAACTGGCACAAGACAGGGATGCCCTTTCTCCCCACTTCTATTCAACATAGTGTTGGAAGTTCTGGCCAGGGCAATTAGGCAGGAGAAGGAAATCAAGGGTATTCAATTAGGAAAAGAGGAAGTCAAATTGTCCCTGTTTGCAGATGACATGATTGTATATCTAGAAAACCCCATTGTCTCAGCCCAAAATCTCCTTAAGCTGATAAGCAACTTCAGCAAAGTCTCAGGATACAAAATCAATGTGCAAAAATCACAAGCATTCTTATACATCAATAACAGACAAACAGAGAGCCAAATCATGAGTGAATTCCCATTCACAATTGCTTCAAAGAGAATAAAATACCTAGGAATCCAACTTACAAGGGATGTGAAGGACCTCTTCAAGGAGAACTACAAACCACTGCTCAGGGAAATAAAAGAGGATACAAACAAATGGAAGAACATTCCATGCTCACGGGTAGGAAGAATCAATATCGTCAAAATGGCCATAGTGCCCAAGGTAATTTACAGATTCAATGCCATCCCCATCAAGCTACCAATGACTTTCTTCACAGAATTGGAAAAAACTACTTTAAAGTTCATGTGGAACCAAAAAAGAGCCCGCATCGCCAAGTCAATCCTAAGCCAAAAGAACAAAGCTGGAGGCATCACACTACCTGATTTCAAACTATACTACAAGGCTACAGTAACCAAAACAGCATGGTACTGGTACCAAAACAGAGATATAGATCAATGGAACAGAACAGAGCCCTCAGAAATAATGCCACATATCTACAACTATCTGATCTTCGACAAACCTGAGAAAAACAAGAAATGGGGAAAGGATTCCCTATTTAATAAATGGTGCTGGGAAAACTGGCTAGCCATATGTAGAAAGCTGAAACTGGATCCCTTCCTTACACCTTATACAAAAATTAATTCAAGATGGATTCAAGACTTAAATGTTAGACCTAAAACCATAAAAACCCTAGAAGAAAACCTAGGCATTACCATTCAGGACATAGGCATGGGCAAGGACTTCATGTCGAAAACACCAAAAGCAATGGCAACAAAAGCCAAAATTGACAAATGGGATCTAATTAAACTAAAGAGCTTCTGCACAGCAAAAGAAACTACCATCAGAGTGAACAGGCAACCTACAAAATGGAGAAAATTTTCGCAACCTACTCATCTGACAAAGGGCTAATATCCAGAATCTACAATGAACTCCAACAAATTTACAAGAAAAAAACAAACAACCCCATCAAAAAGTGGGCGAAGGACATGAACAGACACTTCTCAAAAGAAGACATTTATGCAGCCAAAAAATACATGAAAAAATGCTCTCCATCACTGGCCATCAGAGAAATGCAAATCAAAACCACAATGAGATACCATCTCACACCAGTTAGAATGGCAATCATTAAAAAGTCAGGAAACAACAGGTGCTGGAGAGGATGTGGAGAAATAGGAACATTTTTACACTGTTGGTGGGACTGGAAACTAGTTCAACCATTGTGGAAGTCAGTGTGGTGATTCCTCAGGGATCTAGAACTAGAAATACCAGTTGACCCAGCCATCCCATTACTGGGTATATACCCAAAGGACTATAAATCATGCTGCTATAAAGACACATGCACACGTATGTTTATTGCCGCATTATTCACAATAGCAAAGACTTGGAACCAACCCAAATGTCCAACAATGATAGACTGGATTCAGAAAATGTGGCACATATACACCATGGAATACTATGCAGCCATAAAAAATGATGAGTTCATGTCCTTTGTAGGGACATGGATGAAATTGGAAATCATCATTCTCAGTAAACTAGCGCAAGAACAAAAAACCAAACACCGCATATTCTCACTCATAGGTGGGAATTGAACAATGAGAACACATGGACACAGGAAGGGGAACATCACACTTCGGGGACTGTTGTGGGGTGGGGGGATGGGGGAGGGATAGCATTGGGAGATATACCTAATGCTAGATGACGAGTTAGTGGGTTCAGCGCACCAGCATGGCACATGTATACATATGTAACTTACCTGCACATTGCGCACATGTACCATAAAACCTAAAGTATAATAATAATAATAATAATAATAATAATAATAAAAATAAATAAAAACCACAATGTGAAAATTCTAAAGAAAAGATATACAAACAGAATCTAACAAAGTATAACAACAGTAAAGTGTTCCAGTCAGGATGAGATCATTCCATTAATGGTAGGTTTGTTCAACATTTCAAAACCAATCAGTGTGTTTAGTTACCTTAATAGAATTTTAAAATTCAAGCGATTTTGTTTTTATGTGCAGAAAAAGAATTAGCCAAACATCAACATGTATTACTTATAAACACTTTAATAAAACTGAATTTTAAAAATCTTCCTTCTGTGATAAAGTATATCTATAAAAATCCATGGCAGAATACAGAATTATAAAATATTAAAAGCTTTCCACCTGAATATTTTATTATCGATTCTGCAATTCAACATTCTACTGGATTCCCAAGCCATTTATTTATTTATTTATTTAAGACGGAGTCTCGCTCTGTCGCCCATGCTGGAGTGCAGTGGCACGATCTCGGCTCACTGCAACCTCTGCCTCCTGAGTTCAAGCGATTCTTCTGCCTCAGCCTCCTAAGTAGCTGGGACTACAGGCAAGCACCACCATGCCTGGCTAATATTTGTATTTTTAGTAAAAACAGGGTTTCACCATATTCGCCAGGATGTTCTCGAACTCCTGACCTCATGATCCGCCTGCCTTGGCCTTCCAAAGCGCTGGGATTACAGGTGTGAGCCACAGCGTCCGACCCCAAGCCACTATTTTGTAAACGAGTTTATTTAATATGCATCATAAACTGCTGTCTTTCAGTGAATGGAGGAGTTTGACAGAGAAACATCTTTGTAAGCAAACATTTAAAATATGTTGTTAGAACATATTTCTTTCCAATAGTTTGTATTACGAGTTTACATACGCAGCTATAAAATGTAAGTGTGCTTTTTTCTCTCTCTCTCTCTCCTTTTTCTAATATAGGTTTATTTGTGTAGGTTTTCCCTAGCCATTATAAAAAGACAAGAAAGGAAATAAAATATATAATGAATGGAAATAAATAAAATGCTTATTCTTCACAGTTAGAAAACCCAAGATAAGCTACATATGAATTATTATAATTAGTAAGTGGTTACAAGATGCTTTCTGGATACACGATTGTATTAGTCAGCGTTCTTCAGAGAAAGCGAGTCAAGAGAGATTGATTTAAATAAAATGGCTCACACAGTTTTGGGGGCTGGCAAGTCTGAAATATGTAAGGTCGGCCAGTAGCCTGGAAATTCAGGTAAGAGTTGATATTGCATTTCTGAGTTCGAAACCTGCAGGGCAAGCTAACAGGCAGGGTTTCTATACTGCAATCTTAAGGCATTTGTGACTGAATGCAGCTCACACTGTGTAAGGTAATCTGCTTTACTCAAAGTTTAATAATTCAACTATTAAACACTTTTTAAAATACCTTCACAACAACATCTTGACTAGTGTTTGGACAAACAACTGGGAACTATAGCTTAGCCGACTTGAAACATAAAATTAACCATCACAGTTCACCCCATGTCAACTTGGAACCCATAGACATCTCCTTAAACAGTATTTAATGTCTAAAGACAATCACAGAGTCATACTTCTGCCTAACATGATACAATGTATTCTGTGTGCAACCAAAAATACACTAACCTTTTTACCAGAAGAGGATGCAAAGTCCTTGGGTGATAAACACTCATCTTCTTGATATCCTGTAACTTAAACACAATGATGTAACGTTAACAAAACTTAAATACTAAGATGTGAAGTTAATACATCTTATGTTTCATGATAAGGAGTAGAGAGGAAAGAAATCAAAATATTATAAACATACATAAACATATTCATGACAAAATAAGGAATAAACACTCATAGCAATTGCAGTCCTCATTTCTGCAACTGGTCACATGCTCAGAGCTATTATTTATTGATTGATTGATTTACTTACTTACTTACTTATTTATTTTTGAGACAGAGTCTTGCTCTGTTGCCCAGACTGGAGTACAGTGGCACGATCTCGGCTCACTGCAACCGCCACCTCCCGGGTTCAAGCAATTCTCCTGCCTCAGCCTCCTGAGTAGCTGGGATTACACGCCCAGCTAATTTTTTGTATTTTTAGTAGAGACGGGGTTTCACTATGTTGGTCAGGATGGTCTCAAACCCCTGACCTCGTGATCCACCAGCCTCGGCCTCCCAAAGTGCTGGGATTACAGGCGTGAGTCACTGCGCCCAGCCATAGCTAATATTTATAACTACCTTTTCTTTTTGTTCTGTGACCTCAGAAAGCACCCTGCTGGTCAGTTTGTGGTATTGAGGTCAGTCAGCATCTCAGTTGGTGGGGTGACCCAAACCTTCATTCCTTAAGGATCTGGGTCATTAGTAGTTCTGCCTAGATTGAGTTGTTGTAGTTTTCCAGTGGCTTTAATCACAAGTATCATAGTACTAACAGATGCCCTAAGGGATCTCCTGTACTCTTCCTTATCTCCATTATATAATAGGAACTCAATTTCTTCTGGGTACTCAGGATTAATCATCCCAACCAGTATAGTAACTCCTTTCCTTCCCAATTGATTCAGAGACATGAGGATCCCAAAGTGGCCCGGATGGCAGTTTTAACTTCCATTTCCATGGAATCATGGATGTCTCTTGGTGAAAACATCCTTTTCTTTGGAACTATAACCTCTATATCAGCATAGATAAGGTCATGAGAACAGGAAGTAAAAATGTTGCTAGTGAATCACTATGGGTAACAGTGAGTGGTGCCACTTCATTTCTATCCCTTGATTCTTTAAATCCATGAATACTGGCTATGAGAGAAAGAGCAGCATATGCTGGGCACTGATATATAGGACATACATAGCCTGCCGGAAAACTCTGTTTCAGCCCTGCAAGGTATCGCTACCTATCTGGCAATGTAATTGAATCTTCAAAAGGCCATTCCGCCATTCTGTCAAGCCAGTTTCTTTAGGGTGGTGGAGAACATGATAAGACCAGTTAATTCCAAGATCATGGGCCCATTGCCCTACTTCATATGCTGTTAAGTGAGTTCTTTTATCAGAAGTAATGCTGCCTGGGATACCCTGATGGTAGAGAAGGCATTCTGTAAGTCCATGATGATAGTTTGGGCAAAAGCATCTTGTGCAGGGAAAGCAAATCCCTATCTAAAGTGTCTATTCCAGTAAAAACCAAAACATTGCCCCTTTAGAAATGGAAGTGGTCCAATCTACTCAACCTGCCACCAGATAGATAACTAGCTGGTCACCCCTGGGAAATTATGGCATGGCAGGTGCTCACTGTTGATCTCTGCTGATGACAGACTGGGCACTCAGCAGGGTCTGTAGCCAGGTCAGCTTTGGTGAGTGGAAGTCCACGTTTCTGAGCCCATGCGTGACCTCCATCCCTGCCACTATGGGCTACTATGTTCGTGACCCATTGGACAATGACAGAAGTCATCACGTTTTCAATAAATTTCATTCAGTCAGTTATCTATTAATATTAAAAACAACAACAAGACAAGAAAGGAAAGTAGTTTCTCTTCTTTACCATACTCAAAAATTAATTGAATTCCATGTAGACTTTCAGTCTAAATGTAAAAGATACAACATTAAAGTTTTTAAGAATTATATAGGGAAATACTGTCACGACCTTAGTTTAGGAGCTTTCAAGAGAACACACAGACACACACACACACACACCATTAATGTCAAAAGTAAAAGATTGAAAATGTGGACTGCATTAAAATTAAGAACTTTGATCATCAAAATACTATTCAGAGAAGTAAAATGGCAAATAATTAAAGAACGTATGCCACTCCTAAATGTGACAAAGAGCTACATAGAATATATAAAGAATACCTGCAATTCAATGAAAAAGGCCACCAACTAGGGAAATGGGTAGAAAACAGGAACGACATCCTTCACAATATTTTAGAAAACAAACTACTAGAAATGTATCAAATACACTACAAATATATAAAACAAATACTACAAATATATAAAACAAACCACTCCAAATGTGTATCTACACACACATATTTTTCTATCTCAGGGTATCTTGAGTATAGTAGTAAAACACAAATTAAAGAATGAACTATACATTTATTGTACCATTTTACGTAACATATAAAAGCACACATCGCAATGTTAAATATTGTTATAGATATATAAATAAGTAGGAAGGTATTAAACAACACTGAAAGGCTACACAAAAATGCAAGGAAATTGTTATTTTTAGATAGGCAAGGTAATAGAAATATAAAGGATCCTTCAATTTTAAACTTTTTATTTTAAAAAAAATCAAAAAAAATCTGAAGCAAATATGGCAAAATGCTATACTTATCAAATGAAGCACCTGAGTCAAAGCTATGAACTGAATTGTGTCCTCCCAAAAAATTCGTATGTTGAAGCCCTAACACCCAATGTGATGGTAATTGGAGCTGGACCTTTGGAAGGTAATTATGTTACCATGAAGTCCAGTAGCGTGGGGCTCTCATAACCAAAGGTTGCTGTCTCTCTGACTGTCTGTCTATCATATGAGGACAAGTGAGAAGGTGACCGTCTCCGTCTGCAAACCAAGAAGGGAGCCCTCGCCAGAATCTGACCTGGCTGGCACCCTGATCTCAGACTTCCAGCATCTAGAACTCTGTTGTTGAAGGCACCTAGCCTATGATATTTTGTTATGGCAGCCCAAGCTGACTAAGGCAGTCATCATTATATTATTAATATAATTCCTTATATTTGAAAAATCACTCACACTTTTCAAAAATGTATAACCATAAATACCTAGGTTATATTGGCCTAAGATTATACCAAGAAACAGAATATTATTACAATTAAAAGTAAATAAAGGCATTCTTCAAACAAATTAATGTACTGTAAAATCTTTGTAAGCTGGAACTGCAAGAGTATCCTGAGAGCCTTGTGCAGTATCTGCTACACACTGGTGCTTAACGTTTGTTGCATGTGCAGCATACATAGGTTAAACAAAAATTATAATGCTACCTGGGAAATAAACTCCACAAACCGAAGTTTCTCTGAAATCCCCTAATAAAGAAACAAAGCTACAACAACAAAATACTTGTTTTCAAACATTTACTGTCGAGAAACAATTTTTTCAACTTTTAATATTAGTTTAAGTACCACAGACTTCACAGTCTGATAAAGCCAGTTTCCTAGTATCCTCTTTACATGATTTTCTAATTCTGGCCTGAAAAACTGTGATGAAGCCCTTTCCCTTACTCTCTTTACAATCTGCCTTCCCCAGTCATCCTTTTGCAGTCCAAATCTCGGATCCTTGCAGACTAAACTGGGGCATATAATAGCTTCCTTCTTTGCCTCCTTTTGAGTTAATAGTCTGGAGTCAGTATTATTTTGGATCAGTCTCAAGAGGTGTACTTCAACTTTGTCAAGAAAAGTGATGTTTTGTTTGTAATCCTTCATCACATAAAGCTAAGAAGATGTTTTAAGTTGATATACTGATAAAGTGTCATTGTAGGGAACTGCATCCAGATTATGGGCCTAGGTAGACTTTCTATGGATATCAGGAAAAATCTGAAATGTGTGGCTCCAAGAAAGAATTATTATGTATGGTCCTCTCCATTTTCTTAAGATCATATGTGTTTATACTTTCACTAACTTTCCAAGTGTTAATTCAAATTGGTCTCCTAAGTATTCCCTCCTGTTGGTAGCATTTGGCTGTATAGTCAAATGAGCAGCTGCCTCTAAGCATTTGCTAATGCTTCCTTCCTCAAAGGGAAACTAATACAAATTTAAATGTGTTAATTTCCACCTGAGGCATGATGGCCTCTGTTGGTTTTTGGCAAGTTCAGATAATTGCTACAAAATAGTTTTTTTCTTATTTCCATAATATAGGGCTGTAGGAACAATATTTGCACTGTATTATTAACCAGTTTTATGGTAAATGTTGTTTATTTATGGTATTGTACATGTGGTATCTATTAAGTAACATCTCAAAGAATAAAAACCACTTACTTGTTAAATGGAAAGCAAAATGTCAAAAACAATTTGGAGGAAAATAAAAGTACATGGCAAGTGCTGACAGTCATGGGGCTTACTGAAGTTATCAAAAATGCAGATTACTTAGCCACTAATGAAAAGAAATAATAATAGTTTTTCAAGCTTGACCGGGACCACTTAAATGGCAAGATTTCAACATCGCTTCACACAACTTGACATATGCAAATTTTTCCAGTGCAGTTTCAATTATAATGCCATACAAATTTTATTAGTCACTTGGTAATACTGTAGATAATTGGAAAAGTCAGTGAATGATTTATAAAACAGAGAGACTGATTCCACGAGGCCTTCTTGATTTCAAGAAGACAGAAAATTAACACTTTTTATATAAAGGAAAAATATCATATACTGTTTTTGTTACTGAATTTATAGCATATATATCAACTGTCGTTACAAAGGATTTGAGATGGCTGGCCTAAGCACAATGCAAAACATGTTAATTAATTTTTAATGTAAATAATCAAGACTCATTTAGAAGAGGAGAATCTCGAGTACTTTGGCCTTAGTATAAAAGTGATATTTCTTCAACTGTTTTTTGCTCAAAAAGAGAACTGCCATTGCCTGAAACCTCATGTGATATCAGATCCAGTACCAAAATTTTCAACTATTCTTCCCTAAGACCGTGCTACACAGAACCTGAGCAAGAAATGCCTGTGGGCAATTGTTCTGCGTAATTTAACCGCCTCGTTCATAGTGTGGGAGAATAATGGAGCCTGACAGAACATCCAAAGTTTTGGAACCACTGATCAGTAAATACTTGCAAGCTATGTCCCTACTTGGCCCTTGATGTAGCAGAGTATTGTAACACAAATTCCAAGACTGAAAGAAATTGGGAGATGCCTACTATATCTGACTATGGAGAGGTAGAAAAAAAGAACTAAAAATAAAAATACTACAATTTTGGATCATTAATTCAGCTTGCCAGTTTTCACTGATAAATGATAATAAATCATAATACAAAAAATACTGCATTTATCTTTTTATTTAATCAAACTAGTTTTAAAACTGAGTTCCCATCCTGTAAGACTGATGGCAGATTCAACCTTATCCTTGGATCTCCTCTGATATAGTGGTACGAAGCTGCAGGTGTTAAGAAATGGGAATTCTCTCTGGTCGAATATCCACAGTTGATACTGGCTGCTGCAAGGAGGCCTGATATTTCATTGCTCTCAGAAACTCTGGTGCTGCTCCCTTTTAGGCATCTCTGAAAAAGCTGGGATTCTGGAGCCTTCTCCACCAATTTCCAGAGGCTTGTGTGACTTATGGATTTCCCTCCCTTGGGTCGCAGAAAAACCTCCAAATTTTCTGCTTCTCCAAAGCACACCTCTTTGTCCTGCCCTCACCAGACGCTAACATAACACTGTCACTGATTTTAGGAGGTGTCTGCGTTATACAGCTTCTATTTTCTGCTGCAAAATACCCCTAAGGAAAGAAATGACAAAGATTAACTACCAGCTTAGAGCAAAAGGATAGGGAAATATGTAGGGAACATAAAAGCTATTTAATATGAAAATAAAATGCTGTCACAAGAGTAAATAAAGAATAGTGAAAAGCTTGTCAGTAGACTTTAATTTTAATATAACCTAGGCCTAAATCCACAAGATATTTTGTCTTGTCCCATCAACACAACCATTCTCAGAAATCTTCAAACACATGAGATGATTTTTTTCCCCTGTCACTATTGTTCATTTTCCTTTGAACTCAAATTAGAATTGGCTTCATTGTTCACTAGATTTCCCTCTCCAACCTCCTTCCATCCAATCATTTCTCCTCTCTCATCTTCTGTGAATTGGCAATTGCATTGCCAAGGTAATTCCTCAGAAGTGGTACATCTTGTACTTCCTGACTCTCAATGTTTCCGGAACACTTATTGATGTAAGCTGGGTTCTGTCATAGATGCATTCCTTCACAAGTCAACCAGTGATACTTTGCTCACTAGAAACTCAGTTACCAGGTCCTCTTGATTCCACTATTGTCCACTAATTTCTTTGAAGTGGCATTTATGGTGTTTTGGTTGTCTCATAGCACTTTATCCAGAACCTTGTGTTGAAAAATCTGTCTGCCTACATGCAGATTTCCACACATTCCATCTGCACATCACATGAGTCTCCCAACAAGCTAGTTTTGCTTGCTGTGATCCTGCCCAAAAGTATTAACTCTTTCTCTGTTGTCAATAGGATTAAGTTCATGCAGTTCAGCTTGGTAATTTCCAATCTGCTAGCATCTAAATCCAACATTGTTTTTCCATCTCTTTTAAAACAAAAAACAAAACCCCAATGAATCTAGGCAAACCCTCAAGTTGCCCTCCATGCAACCTATAGATCTCCCCATCTCCCTATTTTTATGAAAATTATTTCTCTAGGATATAGTAGATTCTCTTTCTAAATCTGGGGAAATCCCCAATATTCTCTAAGTTCAGGTCAGGGCCTGCCTTCTCCCAAATGTGCTTTACAACTTTCTTTTTAGAGGCAGTGGATTCTCTTGTCCAAAAACTCCCAGCTTTGCTTGTCTGTAACCATTCGTTTTTTCTTTGAAATATATACTTGCTTTAGAGTTCTTGGTATTGTCTGACATTTTTAAATCATTCATGTTGTTAAGTTTTACCTCTGTGCCTATAGCCTCCGCAACTAGACTGTAAACTTTGAGTATGAGGCTATGATTCTGTGTATGCCCCCACTCAGAGCTCTGCATAGCCTGTGAAACTCTCCTCTTTTCCTCCCATTAAGAGATCTGAAACGAATAAACAGCCACACATTACACCATAGTCTCGTGACTATGGCAGAGAGTTTAGAGACGAAAATGTCTCCAGTGTTAACATAAAATAAGTGGCACTCTTATGTCTAAATACAGCCTTTGATTCTTTTATAACTTTCATATAATACTATTTTTAAATGTGTTCTATTAATATATACACAGGTGTTTTTATACATAAAGCTATTAAAGTGCCTATAAGTACAATGGCTAAGTGCACATCCTAATTTTTCACAGAGTTAGAGAAAAGGATCCCACATTACCCTGAAACAAAGAAAGTAGTAATTTAACTGGTAGAGGCAATGTCTTTCCTCCAAGAGAAGGGAAAACAATCCCTCCAACAACGGACATTCAATTTAATTTTTAAAAATAGTTCATAAGCATGTAAAATGTATTTGAATTATCCATTTGTCAAAGCGTAAAACTCAAAAAACTCATTTCTTCTCTCCAGAATGGCACCATTGCACATTTCTCCTCCAGAGCAATTCTGGTGGATGTATCTGGCAGCCAAACATGAAAGTGTGGGTGCTGTGGTGCTGGCAGCCAGCCCAGCATTTAACCCTGCTGTTTTAGAATGTCATAAAATAAGCACAATTTAATCTTTTCAAATCATTTGGTCAGTGGCTGTGATTTCCGCAGAAAATAACTTCAAAGAAGACAGGCACCTTTGTTGATGCGTGTTTAAGTGCCTTGAGTGCCAACGCATTTAAGAATAGGAAGCAAAAACCTCAAAGCCTGGAACATATTCTTGGGATTAGATACCAAGAGGATGTGTAGGCTGGCCTATTAAATTTCTCTGGTGGTAAGGATGTGCTCAAGTTGATATAATTAAGAGAGAGAGTCATCCAAAAAAAATAGTAATCACGAGTGACTAGACACTGCTTGTTGTAATGTATCAAAGCAGAGATGTTGATACAGGGCACAGAAATCAGCATACAAAATATTAATGTTTACTTCTGATGTGGGCTGGGGGGAGTGCTTTTCTTTATGACATGGGCCTGAAATGCACATAGCATCATTTTTTTTTTTTAAAGTTCCGGGATACACATGCAGAATGTGCAGGTTTGTTACACAGGTATACATGTGCCATGATGGTTTGCTGAACCTGTCGATCTGTCATCTGGGTTTTAAACTTCACATGCGTTCAGTATTTCTCCTAATGCTCTCCCTCTTCTGGGCCCCCAACCCCCAACAGGCCCTGGTGTGTGAGGTTCCCTTCCCTGTATCCACGTGTTCTCATTGTTCAACTCCCACTTATGAGTGAGAACATGTGGTGTTTGGTTTATTGTTTGTGTATTAATTTGCTGAGAATCATGGCTTCCAGCTTCATCCATGTCCCTGCAAAGGGCATAGTATTCTTTTCATGGCTGCAAAGTATTCCACGGTATATATGTGCCACATTTTCTTTATCCAGTCTGTCATTGATGGGCATTTGGGTTGGTTGCAAGTCTTTGCTATTGCAAATAGTGCTGCAATAAACATACATATGCATGTGTCTTTATAGCAGAATGATTTATAATCCTTTGGGTATATACCCAGTAATGGGATTGCTGGGTCAAATGGTATTTCTGGTTCTAGATCCTTGAGAAATCGCCACACTGTCTTCCACGGTGGTTGAACTAACTTATGCTTTTACCAAGTGTATAAGTGTTCCTATTTCTCAACAGCCTCACCAACATCTATTGTTTCCTGACTTTTTAATAATCACCATTCTGACTGACATGAGATTGTATCTGATTGTGGTTTTGATTTGCATTTCTCTAATACTCACTGATGCTGAGCTTTTTTTCATATGCCCACTTTTTGATGGGGTTTTGTTTTTTCTTATAAATTTGTTTAAGTTCCTTGTAGATTCTGGATATTAAACTTTTGTCAGATGGGTAGACTGCAAAAATTTTCTCCCATTCTGTAGGTTGCCTATTCACTCTGATGATAGTTTTTTTTCTGAGCAGAAGCTCTTTAGTTTAATTAAATCCCATTTGTGAATTTTGGCTTTCGTTGCCATTGCTTTTGGTGTTTTAGTAGGAAGTCCTTGCCCATGCCTATGTCCTGAATGGTATTGCCTAGGTTTTCTTCTAGGGTTTTTATGGTTTGGGGTTTTATATTTAAGTCTTTAATCCATCTTGAGTTAATTTTTGTATAAAGTGTAAGAAGGGATCCAGTTTCAGTTTTCTACATACGGCTAGCCAGTTTTCCCAGCACCTTTAATTAAACAGGGAATCCTTTCTTCATTGCTTGTTTTTGTCAGGTTTGTCAAAGATCAGATGGTTGTAGATGTGTGGTGCTATTTCTGAGTTCTCTGTTCTGTTCCATTGGTCTATATGTCTGTTTTGGTACCAATGTAATGCTGTTTTGGTTACTATAGCCTTATAAACTTGTACTATAGTTTGAAGTCTGGTAGCACATCTCCAGATTTGTTCTTTTTTCTTAGGATTGTCTTGGTTATACAGGCTCTCTTTTGGTTCCATATGAAATTTTAAGTAGTTTTTTCTAATCCTGTGATTAGAAAAAAAAGCTACTATTACTAAAAAAAAAAAAAAAAAAAAAAAAAAAAAAAAAAAAAAAGCTACTATTGTAGCTTGATGGAGATAGCATTGAATCTATAAATTACTTTGGGTAGTATGGCCATTTTCATGATATTGATTCTTCCTATTCATAAGCATGGAATGTTTTTCCATTTGTGTCCTCTTATTTCTTTGAGCAGTGGTTTGCAGTTCTTCTTGAAGAGGTCCTTCACATCCCTTGTAAGATGTATTCGTAGGTATTTTATTCTCTTTGCAGCAATTGTGAATGGGAGTTCATTCATGATTGGGGTCTCTGCTTGTCTATTGTTGGCGGATAGGAATGCTTGTGATTTTTGCACGTTGATTTTGTATCCTGAGACTTTGCTGAAGTTGCTTATCAGCTTAAGGAGTATTTGGGCTGAGACGATGGGGTTTTCTAAATATACAATCATGTAATCTGCAAACAGAGACTATTTGACTTTCTCTCTTCCTATTTGAATACCCTTTATTTCTTTCTCTTGTCTGATTGCCCTGGCCAGAACTTCCAATACTATGTTAAACAGGAGTAGTGAGAGAGGGCATCCTTGTCTTGTGCTGGTTTTCAAAGGGAATGCTTCCAGCTTTTGCCCATTCAGTATGACATTGGCTATGGGTTTGTTACAAATAGCTCTCATTATTTTCAGATATGCTCAATCAATGCCTAGTTTATTGAGAGTTTTTAACATGAAGAGATGTTGAATTTTATCAAAGGCCTTTTCTCCATCTATTGAGATGATCCTGTGGTTTTTGCCACTGATTCTGTTTATGTGATGGATTACGTTTATTGATTTGGGTATGTTGAACGAGCCTTGCATCCCAGGGAAGAAGCCGACTTGACTGTGGTAGATAGGCTTTTTGATATGCTGCTGGATTTGGTTCGCCAGTATTTTATTGAGGATTTTCGCATCGATGTGTCATCAGGGATATTGATCTGATGTTTTCTTTTTTTGTTGTGTCTCTTCCAGGTTTTCATATCAGGATGATGCTGGCCTCATAAAATAAGTTAGGGAGGAGTCTTTCTTTCTCAATTGTTTGGAAAAGTTTCAGAAGGAATGGCACCAGCTCCTCTTTGTACCTCTGGTAGAATTTGGCTGCTAATCCATCTGGTCCTGGGCTTTTTTTAGTTGGTAGGATATTAATCACTGCCTTAATTTCAGAACTTGTTATTGGTCTATTCAGGGATTTGACTTCTTCCTGGTTTAGTCTTGGGAGGGTGTATGTGTCCAGTAACTTATCCATTTCTTCTAGATTTTCTAGTTTATTTGTGTAGAGGTGTTTATAGTATTCTCTGATGGTAGTATATATTTCTGTGGGATCAGTGGTGATATCCCCTTTATCATTTTTTATTGTGTCTATTTGATTCTTCTCTCTTTTCTTCTTTATTAGTCTAGCTAGCAGTCTATCTATTTTGTTAATTTTTTCAATAACCAGCTCCTGGATTGATTTTTTGAAGGGTTTGTTGTGTCTCTATCTCCTTCAGTTCTGCTCTGATCTTAGTTATTTCTTGTCTTCTGCTAGCTTTTGAATTTGTTTGTGCTTGCTTCTCTAGTTCTTTCAATTGTGATGTTAGGGAGTCGATTTTAGGTGTTCCCCACTTTCTGATGTGGGCATTTAGTGCTATAAATTTCCCTCTTAACACTGCTTTAGCTGTGTCCCAGAGATTCTGGTACACTGTCTCTTTGTTCTCATTGATTTCAAAGAAATTCTTGATTTCTGCTTTAATTTCATTATTTACTCAGGAGTTATTCATGAGCAGATTGTTCAATTTCCATGTAGTTGTGTGGTTTTGAGTGAATTTCTTAATCTTGAGTTCTAATTTGATTGCACTGTGGTCTGAGAGACTGTTATGATTTCCATACTTTTGCATTTGCTGAGGAGTGTTTTAGTTACAATTATCTGGTCAATTTTAGAATAAATGCCATGTGGCGCTGAGAAGAATGTATATTCTGTTGATTTGGGGTGGAGACTTCTGTAGATGTCTATTAGGTCCACTTTATCCATAGCTGAGTTCAAGTCCTGAATATCCTTGTTAATTTTCTATCTCATTGATCTATTATTGACGGTGGGGTGTTAAAGTTTCCCACTATTATTGTGTGGGAGTCTAAGTCTCTTCATAGGTCTCTAAAAACTTGCTTTATTAATCTGGGTGCTCCTGTATTGAGTGCATATATATTTAGGATAGTTAGCTCTTCTTGTTGCATTGATACCTTTACCATTTTGTAATGCCCTTCTTTGTCTTTTTTCATCTTTGTTGGTTTAAAGTCTTTTTTATCAGAGACTAGCATTGCAACCCATGCTATTTTTTGCTTTCCATTTGTTTGGTAAATATTCTTCAATCTCTTCATCTTGAGCTTATGTAGGTCTTTGCATGTGAGATGGGTCTCCTGAATACAGCACACTGCTGGATCTTGACTCTATTCAGCTTGCCAGTCTGTCTTTTAATTGGGACATTTAGCCCATTTGCATTTTAATATTGTTATATATGAATTTTATCCTGTCATCATGATGCTAGCTGGTTATTTTGCATATTAGTTGATGCAGTTTCTTCATAATGTCATTGGTCTTTATATTTTGGTGTGTTTTGCAGTGACTGGTACCAGTTTTTCCTTTCCATATTTAGTGCTTCCTTTAGGAGCTCTTGTAAGACAGGCCTGGTGGCAACAAAATCCCTCAGTATTCTTGTCTGGAAAGGATTTTACTCCTCATTTGCTTATGAAGCTTAGTTTAGCTGGATTTGAAATTCTGGGTTGAAAATTCTTTAAGAACATTGAATACTGGCCCCCACTCTCTTGTGGTTTGTAGGATTTCTGCAGAGTGATCTGCTGTTAGTCTGATTGGCTTCCCTTTGTAGGTGACCTGATTCTTCTGACAGCGCTTAACATTTTTTCCTTCATTTCAACCTTGGAAAATCTGAAGATTAGGTGTCTTGGGGTTGATCTTCTCATGGAGTATCTTAGAGTTCTCCGTATTTCCTGAATTTGAATGTTGGCCTGTCTTGCTAGGTTGGGGAAGTTCTCCTGGATAATATCCTGAAGTGTGTTTTCCAACTTTGTTCCATTCTCCCTGTCACTTTCAGGTACACCAATCAATCACAGGCATAATCATTTGGTCTTTTCACGTAGTCCCATATTTCTTGGAGGCTTTGTTTGTTCCTTTTCATTCTTTTTTTCTCTAATCTTGTCTGCATGCCTTTTTTTCAGCAAGGTGGTTTTCCATCTGTGATATTCTTTCTTCCGCTTGATCTGTTTGGCTACTGACACTTGTGTATGCTTCACGAAGTTCTCGTGCTGTGTTTTTCATCTCCATCAGGTCATTTATGTTACTCTCTAAACAGATTATTCTAGTCAGCAGTTCCTATAGCCTTTTATCAAGGTTCTTAGCTTCCTTGCATTGGGTTAGAACACGCTCCTTTAGCTCAGAGGAGTTTGTTATTACCCACATTCTGAAGCCTACTTCTGTCAATTCATCAGCCTCATTCTCCGTCCAGTTTTGTTCCCTTGCTGGAGAGGAATTGCGATCACTTGGTGGAGAAGAAGCATTCTGGCTTTTGGAATTTTCAGCACTTTTGTTCTGCTTTTTCCTCATCTTCATGGATTTGTCTACCTTTGATCTTTGAGGATGATGACCTTTGGATGGGGTTTTTGTTGAGGGAGGGTCTTTTTCATTGACGTTGCTGCTGTTGTTGTTGCTTTCTGTTTGTTAGTTTTTCTTCTTACAGTCAGGCCCCTCTTCTGCAGGTCTGCTGCAGTTAGTTGGAGGTCCACTCCAGACCCCATTCACCTGGGTATCACCAGTGGAGGCTGCAGATCAGCAAAGATTGTTGCCTGCTCCTTCCTCTGTAAGCTTCATCCCAGAGGGGCACTGGCCTGATGCCAGCCGGAGCTCTCCTGTGTGAGGCAGTTCTCCTGTCTTGCTAGGGTTCCAGGTGACACTGGGGTATGAAGAATGTCATTGGTATTTTAATAGGGATTACATTTAATCTGTAGATTGATTTGGGTAGTCTGGACATTTTAACAATATTGATTCTTCCCATCCATGAACATGGAATGGCTTTGCATTTTTTGTGTCCCCTTCAATTTACTTCGTCAGCGTTTTATAGATTTCATTGTAGAGATCTTCCACTTTTTTGTTTAAATTTATTCTATGTGCTTTATTTTATCTATAACTATAGTAAATGAGATTACTTTCTTGATTTCTTTTTCAGATTGTTCACTGCTGGCATATAGAAATGCCAGTAATTTATGTATGACCATTTCAATTGATGGTGGAAAAGTATTCAATGAAATTTAGCACCTCTTCATGATTAAAAACTCAAAAAACTGGGCATAGAAGGAACATGCCTCAACATGATAAAAGCCATATATATGGCAGACCCACATATAATATACTGAGTGAGAAAAAACTGAAAGACTTTTCCCTAAAATCTGGAACAAAATGATGACTTTCACTACTGTAATTACCACAGTACTAGAATTCCTAGCTAAAGCACTTCAACAAGAGGAAGAAATAGAGCACCCAATTGGAATGAAAGAAGTCAAATTATCCTCATTTGCTGACTATATGGTCTTAGATCTAGAAAAACCTAAAGATTCCACTTAAAAGAAATTATTAGAATTGATAAATTCAGTACAGTTGTATAGGATACAAAATATATGTGCTTTTATATATCTTGTCACTTTATATTCATTATAGAAAATTTGTTCTATAAAATAAGTATTCTAAGTTTAGCAACAATTGCTGCAAAGAAATGTTATGTAAATAAAGATTATTAGATTATTAAATGTTACCCTTTCTAAGCCTTTTCTATTTGCATGGCAATAGAAAATTCTTTTCCAAGAACAAATCTATTGAAATTTTCTCTTGCAGGCAATAGAATTAATGCCTCTATATTTCTGTTTCAGAGGAGAAATAGTCTTTTAGCTGAGCAACAATATATCGACTGAAATTTAGCTTTATTTGCAGGATATGAGAATAAATTTGAATGGACTTTTGAAATAAAACCTAAGGGAAAATAAGTGAAGATTTAATAAAACAAAAGCCAAGTTAATTATTCAGAAATAAGAAAAACAATAGAATTGAATACACAAAAAAACTCTGGTTCTTTTGTGGGGACATAATAAAATGGATTAAATATTAACTAGAAATATCAAGAAAAATAAAAGAAAAATAAGTACACATATTGAGAAGGAATAAAAATATTTATAAATAGAATATTTGAAATTCTAACAGAAAATTCAGTGTAACATAAAAATTATTTTGAAACCATGGATCAATTATTTTATGAAAAGTATAAATTACCAAATTTATTAAAGATATAAAGAATTGAATGAGACAATATCTATGAAAGAACATGAAAAGTTTATTAAAGGTGGCTCACACCTGTAATCCCAGCACTTTGGGAGGCTGAGGCGGGCAGATCACTAGGTCAGGAGATTGAGACCATCCTGGCTAACACAGTGAAACCCCGTCTCTACTAAAAATACAAAAAATTAGCCGGGCGTGGTGGCGGGCGCCTGTAGTCCCAGCTACTTGGGAGGCTGAGGCAGGAGAATGGCGTGAACCTGGGAGGCGGAGCTTGCAGTGAGCTGAGATCGTGCCACTGCACTCCAGCCTGGGCGAAAGACCGAGACTCCATCTCAAAAAACAAACAAACAAAAAAACAAAAAAGTTTATTAAAGAACTAGCTCACATCAGGACAAATAGCTAATTCATGCAGGGCTTAAAACCTAGATGGCTGGTAGATAGGTGCAGCAAACCACCCTGGTACATACATAACTGTGTAACAAACGGCACATGTATCCCAGAACTTAAAGTTAAAAAAAAAAAAAAAGAACTAGCTCACAAGGAGCCTAAGTGCAGTTTGTAGAAACCCTTAGGAACAACAGGAAAAATCACTTGTCATGTGAGTATCTCAAACCATAAAAGAAGCCTATATCATATCAAAAGGAAATTAAATTCCAGTATGACTTAGTTTATCCAATCTAATAAAATAGCATATAATAAAAATATTATAATCTAATTGTGATATACAAAATCCAACAATATATTTCAATAACTTAAGAATTTCTTTCATAAACAGTAAGGATATTTGGTATTAGGAAATTTATTAATAAGCTTCACTACATTAATATGTTGAATAATAAAAACGGCACATGCACCTTAATATAAATGGATAATCATCTGATAAGATTCAATACCCATTACTAAATCAGAAATATGTAAGAGGTCTTTAACAAGTCAAAATAATTTTCCTATCACAAACCAATAAGAATATACTTTAGGGTAAAAGTTTAATTTTAAGGACTACTAGAGTTAGAATTAGCATAAGGGTATCAGTTATCATCACTATTATTTTATTTTTCCATAAGAAGTCAACAGATCAGTAAATGCATAAAAAAACCAACAAAGAAAGGATGAAACAGAACTTTAATTATTTATAGATTGTAGAATAGTATCTATACAAAAGTATAATTACTATACAGGTTAAAAATTATAACACATTTCAATACAGTAGCCACTAGCAAAATAAATTACTCTTCTCTACCAACAGTAACCAAATGTAAAATATATATTTCATCTATCAAATTGGTAAAAATACAGTATACTTATAAGTAAACATTTTAGAAAATAGCTAATACCCATATGAATATGATTATAAAAATCAACTGAAGAACAGTAAAGAGATCTTGAATGGAGATACATATTGTATCTCAAATAGTAATAGCATATTTTTTACAAGATTTCAAAATATCAGTTATTCCTAAGTTAATGTAAAAACTCAATGCATTCCTAATGAAAGCAGACATTTGTCTCTGGTCTCAAATCAAACATGAGTAAAACTAAGAAAATTATTTGAAATAGAAGCAATGAGTGTGACAAATCCTATATAACATTAAATTTTACTTTAAAGTGAAAGTGATTGGAAACATTTGATATTGATGCAGAAACAAACATATCAATTGCATACGATAGAGAATCTAAAAATAGATGCAAGCACACATGGGAAATTCACATACATAAAAGTTAACATTTCTAAGTAGTCTAGATCATTCATCAAATGACAGTGGGCCAACTGGCTTGCATTTGGAAAAAAATAAAATAAACTTGGAAAATAAATCTGAACACCTACTTTTACTTTCACTAAAATAAATCTCAAATTGACTTCAAAGTGTTACACATGTAAAAAACAACAAACATACTAAAAAAATCATTTGTAAATATCTTTCATCTTTGAGGTAGGGAAGCTTTTTTAAGCATGTTACAAAATTCAAAAACAAGAAAAAAACAATTTTAAAATATAAGTTATGCAAGCAAAACAAAATGGTAAAGACATAAAAAATTTGAAAGAAAAAAGTATGATAGCCAAATGGTCAATAATTACAATAGAGAAAAAACATCCCATGAGTCATAAAGTAAGCAAAGAACAACACAAAAGAAAATTTAGCAAATTTCCTGACATCGCATTTTAGAGACAAAGACTTGATGACCTAAAAACATATGATCAGATTATTTATTTCAACAATACAACAATATTATGAGTACAAACAACAAAATATTGTGGCACTATGGCTGGAAAATGCTTTTAAATAATAAGAAAACTTGGCAGAATTTATCAAAATTTCAATTGTGCATATTTTGACCCCCTAATTCCAATTCTAAATATTCTTTACAAATACACAGGTGCAAAGATTTCTATATGTACTTAATATGTACAGAGTTTATAATAGGTAGTGATTTTATATTGTTGGTAGAGAAGATTAAAATATTTATGAAACCTAAAAATAACCTAAACATTGTTCAATAAGGAAAGAACAAAATAAATTAGCATATGTACTACATAATACACCGATATTAAAAGTAACATGAAGATATACATGATACATTTTCAAGTGAAGAAAACAATGTTGAAGAATAAAATATAGAATAAGATTGTATTTATGACTAATTAGTAGTATTTATATTAAGGAAACATGCTCAAACAGAAATGCTTGGAAATCCACAGCATGCATAGTAGAGAGGAGAATGAGATCAGTGCGTGAGTGTGCGGCATGGGGGAGCAAAGAGAAGGATGGTGAAAATGGCCTTGTAATCTTTTTTGGTACAGTTCTGGGTTGCTAGAAGTTTTTTTGTATGAATATGTACTATTTGCATTATTTTAAAAAGAAAAGAAGAAAAATGAGAGGGGTTGCTATAATACCTATGTTTGTATAAGAGTAAAAAACCAGGCATCCTCTGACAATTTTATGACAATGTAAGTTGTTAGAATTTTTTGGAAAGCGTTTGGTAGCATCCATGAATTGAGTAATGTTCATACACATTGAGCCAATCATGACATATTCAAAAATTACACAATAGCTATATAGGCCCAAGTGAACAAAACTGTTCGAGAGAATGTTCATTAAATAATGGTTTTTAATATTTAAAATTTAGAAACAACCTAAATATTTGACCAGTAAACAACTGGTTAAACAAATTATAGTAAGTTTATTTATTAAAAGGATATACTGCAATATTTAAAGTATTAAAGCATATTTCTGTGAATTAGCAGAAGAAGTGGCCCATGAATTATTAAGCAAAAGTAAGAAATTGGAGGACCTGACTTAAAATTTGATAATTTCTGTAAATTGATAATAGTAACATTATTTACATAACAACGAGAACTATCAGTCTCTACTTTGTTAATGTATAATAAAAAATCAGCAATAGTGTACACTAATCTGTTTACATATATACAAACCTTTGTTATATTTGAAGGGTAACATTAAAGGGGTTCCCTGAATTTCTGCTCTCATATTGAGAAATTCTAATGAGCATTTATTAGTCTTAAAATCAGAAAAATTAAACTGTATTATAAATGATAATTTAAAAACACCTCTTTTTAGTTTGGATGTCTATACAAACACATTATTAACAGGAAGGGTAACTTGACTGGTGAAATTAAGCATGGTGTCTTTGCCATAAAGCAAATCAAAGTTAATCTAATATATGTGAATACCTATTAATACGACGTAATTTCTGTTCCAATATAAATATCCATGAGCTTAAATACTGTCTGTTTACACACATCACAGCAATAACTCAGGTGACATTCATAAGTAGATATGCCTGAAATTATTTTCAGGGAAATTAGTTTATTTCTCTGTAGATCTACGCAATATCACTGTAAACAATTTCGTTGATGTGCAGATCCTAAAGTTGGTATTGTTTTCTCATTCAGTAACATAAAAATAGAATGACAAGGTTTTTCATCCTTACCTCCCTTGGCTATGGTTGAGAATTTTTCTTTTCACAGAACTTCAAATGTGAAAATAAATGAGCTACAATAGTGTTAACCAACCCATATTTCTCACCGTATACATTATTGGCACACTCTTAAACATTAATTGCTCAGATTTTCTGGGAAGAAACGTTCTGAATTTCAAATTTTCTATGCTAGTTATCTGAAATGTTTCCAACACAAAGAAACAATACATATTTGAGGCGATTAATATCTTAATTATCCTGATTTTATTTTTACACATTGTATGCACACATCAAAATATCACATGTAACCCATAAATATGTACAATTATGTACCAATTAAAAATGTTAAAAAAGAAACCTTGTTCTCATATGATTTTATGACATTTAATCTGAAATACTTGAGCATAATATTAAAAAAGAAAATTTTATATTATCTTATCTCAAACTTTGGCCATAATGAAAATATCTAATCATTTTTACTTTGAGTTAAAGAAAAAATAATATAAAAATTTTTAGGTTGGTAAGGTACATTTTAAATATAAGAAATTAAAGTAAAACTATGAACTAAATCTAATTGAGGTTGAGAAATACGTCATTTAAATCAAAGTGTTAAATAGCTAATGTTAAATATTTAATTCAGACTTAATTTAAAATGGGCTATAAATGCCTATTTAACATGATCTCTTTGAATATATGTTTAGTGAAAATTTAATAATATTTATGTTTTATTGTTTAATTTGGAGTTACTTCTAGAGATTTTAGGTATCCTAGACTTAGTAATTATGCACCTTAAAAGCCCAACTAATTTTTATTTTACACAAAGTCACACAGAAAGGCAAAAACTCTAAAACTTCAAAAACTCTAAAATCCAAGCTGATAATACAAATAACACCAGGAATCTGGGCGCAGTAGCTAATTCCAGCACTTTGGGAGGCCAAGGTGGTTGGATCACCTGAGATCAGGATTTCGAGAACAACCTGACCAACATGATAAAAACCTGTCTCTACTAAACATACAAAAATTAGCTGGGCGTGGTGGCACATCGCCCGAACCCGGGAGGTGGAAGTTGCAGTGAGCCAAGACCGCACCATTGCACTCCAGCCCGAGCAACAAGAGAGAAACTGTGTCTCAAAAAAAAAAAAAAAAGGTGGTAGTGGGTATTACATACATCACAGCAATAACTCAGGTGATGTTCATAAGTACGGATGCCTCAAATTATTTTCCTGGGCAACAAGAGGGAAACTTTTTGGAGGCTTTATGTTACAAAAGTCAAAGGTTGCAAAGTAAGATATATGGATTACCATTCCTTTTGTACAAATTATTTATCATATACATAATTTCACATGTGCATGTATACAAACATATACACACACATACTGCACTTTATATGTTTACGTATATATAATGTGTATGTCTACGTATATATAGCATGCACGCACATACACATACATGCCTAATCATGCACCTCCTGGACTCTAGAATCAAATTGCCATCTCTCAAGCACAATCACACTCACTTAACAGTTTAAAGAGTAGGGTATGCCATTCTTTAATAAGGCTGTTTTTAAATTTTGAATCATTTCCTCTAGATTTGCATGGCAAAATATATTTTTTATTATTTATATTTTTAAAATACTGAATGGCCTTATTAGCTGCAAGCTATAAATGCCACAAAACAGATTTGGAAATTGGAACGCACCCAACATAAATGGTTACCAACAGCGAATGGGAAGGCATAAGAAACAGGGCAGTAAAGCCACCACACAATATGAGGAAAATCATTAAACGATCTGGAAAAGCATCAAGATGGCTGGCCTCTTTGTAGTTCCAGCACAAAGACTGAGCCTTATTTCTAAATATTTTCCCTGGTGGGGAATAACAGCTTGAAAATAATCCCAGATGTATTCATTTGCGTAACTATTTGCTTCTTGCAGCATATAGGCATGGAAAACCTATTGAAGGTTTCAATTCTGGACTTGTATTTTTTAAATGTCAGGCTTTTGAAAAACAGCACCATTTTTCTTTAAAACCGTTCATTTACCTGGAATGTTGGCCAGCAGGCCTATAATATGGACTTGGTTTTGTTAAGATTGAAAAAATGCCCAATGGCAAGAGAGGAGTGGGCAATTTTAGTGGATAAAACTAAATTTGAACCCAAACTCAGCTGAGCAAATGTCCAAGCAGAGTATAAAACAGTGTTTTTACAATTCTCTAAGCCGGCCAAGGAATTCTAGATCCCATTAAAGAAACATAAATTTAGAGAAAGAAAGTAATCTAGAAAGTTTTCTTTAAAGATACTGAAAACAGCATATTTAAAATAAAGTTTAAGGCAGAAGTCAACTTTACACTCAGGCACTTTTTTCCTTAAAAGTATTCTCTCATTTGAGATGATTCTAGATAGTGAGATAAGAGCTCACAAAACTAAAATTCACTTTCATAAAACTATTTTAACACAAAGATAGATTAAATGGATTCACAGTTCTCTATCAATTGTTGATAAATTTATTTAAACTCAACATTTTGAAGTCCTAAACACATATAATTTTAAAATTAAAATTAAAATTAAAATTAAAACAATTTATCTTAAATTTATGTATAACATGGCTTCACTTTGCAAATGATCTGTTAAGTATTAGTTCTGTTTTCTACATTTGAGAATACATTATTTTCTTAAAGCAGGGTCTCTTGTAAGTGTGGCGAGTGTGTGTGTGTGTGAGAGAGAGTGTGTGTATAGACAGAAAGATTATTATCAGCGTCTTTTTTCTTTCACTTAGTTTTTTTTAATTTTAAAGGATACCAGGAATTTAAATAATTGAGTGAAATTAGCAAAATTTTTAGTAAGCATTCCAGTGCTAAAATAAATGTTGGTGGTTTTTGTTTTAAAATTACACTGTTATTTAGGATGTGAAGGTGTGTGTTTGAATCCATCATCCATTTTACAAATATTTAATGAACACTATGGTATGTCAGGCAGTCTAGCAACTAGGATTTTAACCGTGGTAATGTAAACACGGTGCATAGGTCCTCCAAAATGCTTCTACAGAAAAACAGCCAGAATCATATTCCTGATTATCTTAGGAAGACAATCTGAAACAAGAGATAAATGGAAGAGTACTTTTTCATTTATAGATCTCTAAATATTTTCTAAACATTACATCAATCCCCACATGATTTATGTAGATGATTTATCACCTGAGCGTGTGGAACTGCCATCCTCTGCTTTAGAAGAAAAAGATCTCTTTGACTCAAGTGATCTCTTGCTTTGAGACATACTATTAGCCATATGACAATGACACCAGAAGGAATGGATTGGATTAATTTCAAACAAAAATAAGGAACTCAATCTAAACTATGTAAAACTCACCTCATTCTGATTTATTGCTTTTTTTAGACCATAGAAGCTGCAAATAAAATTTATGAGGGAAGAACAATAAATTAGGATTGGATAAAGGCATAATTTTAGGCCTCAAGTTGCTTGTGCAGTTAGATTTTAACACATAAAATTGGGAGCATAATACTAACAAGTTAATAAAATCAGCTGAGTGCTGACATGTAAAAACATTTCTTTAAACAATTGGTTGGTTCAATCAGCCTTGTTGACAACTTGAAATTTTAAAAACCTACATTACTTACATTCAATGAAATTAAAAATGTAGAAAAGTTCATAAATGCATGCATTGGAAATTCATTGGTTTTGGAATATACTGGGTGAGGGAAGTTACCTTTAAAGTTAAAACTGTAAAATTACCACATAATAAAAGCCTGTGCTTTGAACACTAATTGCCCATGCATTACTTACGAAAAAGCTCTCTTCCTACTATTGTGAAGGTTTGAAGGATGAACTTTCTTTGGTTTTACTGAGCTGTGTTTTATGTATTTTTGGTTCTACTGCTCTTTTTAGTTTATTCTTGATTTTAATTTTACTAATATGTGTTAGTATCAATAAAGCATTAGGTCTATGAAGATTCCTACAGCGTTTTAATTGAGAGTAAATTGCCTACGATAAAAGGGGCCTCCTACTGGCCTAGAAAGCTGGCCCACCCTAGTGGCTGGGCACAATTGCTTGTTTGAAGAGTTAAACCGAGGCACGATAGCCCACTTTGTCAGCTGCCTAGAGGGAAGTTGTCAAGTCTGGGACCCTGCTGCTTTATTCCTATAACTGTGTTTTAGAAACACCTCACAAGTGGAATTGTGGTTGCCTCATCCAGAAAATGTGGAAAGGATTAATGTGGCATGTAAAACAAATCACTCCTGAGCTCAGCTGAGAAAGTGGGTATTAAAAGCACTCCAGTCAAAAGAGCTTTAGTGAGAGGGTCACGGTGATATACAGTCAGCATATGTTGGGCTGGTAATGCTGCAGGGTGTTTGGAAATGGTAATGGTCCATGAGTGTAAAGTCTTTCAAGACCTCTTAAAGACACATGTGTTTCTTGAGCATGTTCTCCAAACAACGACCTGTTATGGGTTAGATTCACTGAAGCTTTTAAACTTTATTGATTGGTTTGTGAGATTCCAGGTTCACTTACTGCTTAAAAAAAAAAAAAAAACTGTTGATAAACACAGGCAAGAATCCCACTTTAATCTTAACCTTATGAATCAATAAACAATGTGGGATGTTGCCTCCTCATCGATTACAGTACACACTATTTATTTTTATTATGGAAGTGTTTGCTAGTTTTCAGAGTTAATGGGAAATATATCCATGTTGTTCTTCTAAATCCAGGTGCTTTGTAGATTTATTTTGAGGGGGAGGAAAAGGGAGAGACTTGAAGATTTCTTGCTTTTTGAAATATGAACCATAGCCTTAATAAAAACTTGTGGGTTTCAAGTTGAGAGAGAACAAATAAACCTGCTAAGTGTAATTTCATAAACTGAAATGATTTTCCTTGGTATTTCCACTTTTGGAAAGAATTCATTCAGACCCCACATTATAATGCAAATATATAACTGTAGCCAAAGATGCATGAACTTGTAAAGAAAAGAAATATAATACAATAGTTTTGTACACACACACACACACACAAAAAGAAACTCTGTTGTCTCTTCTTTGTTTGGTTTACATTTGCACTTCTTTTATGAGACGCTTATGCTTTTTCCTACAAAGTTATACCTCATCAATTCATTCATTTTTCTAAATAACCTATACCAAGGGATCACACAGTCTTTGAAAGATGAAAGCACAGGCAAAGGTTGCAATAAATAAGCAGTGCTGCATCTAAGTAGTTGTCAGCACGTGTACACAAAACAAAGCTGGTAAAATATCAAGATAGGCTAGGAGGAAGTACTAGTTAACTAACCTAAAAATCTCATCAGTAAAACTAAACAAATAAAAATATGACGTGAAACCGAAAAAAGTCAGGGTGCTTTTGGGTTTGGGTTCAGTGCTTCCAAGTTTCGTCCCAACTTACAACCATGACTGCAAATATTTTTTCACTAACTTCGAGCATGACATTATTTGTTACCTTTGCTTTACTGCAGGCCTAGTAAAAGTCAAGATCAATAATTTCTCAGGAACAGCTCCACTCTACACTGAAATTACAACCAGCCTGAGGGACACAGCAGATATAAAATTTCTTGCCATCACTGTAAAACTCATAAAGCATCACTGTTGCCTTGTTTTTAAACCGAACTTCCTGTCTTAGTCTCATTCATGTCATTGCTCTCTGCCCCACACATTTGACACAGGGAAAGAAGATGGTAAGTGCTCATGGTATTGAATATGAAATGGGTATGTATAGAAAGGAGATAAAAATGTTACAATAAAATCACAAGATGGTAAGGACAAGTGAAGCTGCCATTATCATACCTTCCGACTTAGCTTCTATTTCCAGCTACTCTTCCAGAACTCCTATGCCAAGAAAGTATTTCTGCATTATATGTAAATGGGTGCAACTTTTATGCTGTCTATTAGAAGTCATCACTTTCAAACATAAAATGATTCAAAATTGTCTATTCTAGGTTTAGAATTTTTCAAATGATTTCCTGATTATGTTAAATATCCAGAAGGTAAAAGTACAATGTTTTGTCTGCCCTGTATTATTGACAAAGGTATTTTTTTTTTGTCAGTAACACTGTAATGATGACAGGAAATGGATGATCCCGAAAACAATCTTGATTTTGTTAAGTATGTGTGAGTGTGTAAAATTTTTGCCATTTTAAATTAAAAATGATTCTGAGCCTGAATGATGGATTCTGCAGCATCTAATAGTAACCAGGTTTGGATGCTGGTAACAAGGAAATCACTGAAAGCTTGTTCCCTGTGCTCAGTGGTACCAACTTTGAGTGCTTCCTCAAACACTAATTGGGGACCTGGATTATGTTGAATTTTGCAGGTTTCCACATCTTCCAGACAAACTGCACATGAGGGCAGACTAACCCACGCCAAGATGTGCTGCACACCTGTACAACAGATGACCAATTTTAATGTGCAAAGAAAAACCTCCACAAAATAATATGATGTTACTTCACGTGGTGTACATACAACTCAGACAGCTAAGGGGCTGAATCATGCCATTTAGCTGTAAGTTTTCATTGCTAAAGACATTTTATAGGGCTTAAATTTTATATAGTCCGGTATCAAGTAGTACCCCTAATTGCATGACTTCAAAGTAGACATATGAGCCCTACTTTCATATTATTTTAGTGGCAAGCAATCACTGCCCTTCCGATTGTTCCTATGAGAGCCTATATTAATATTATTATTGGGAATTTTATTTAAGTTCAATTTTAGTGAAAACTGTGCCTCCTTCTTTGAATGAGAATTTGAACACTGAGATTAAATTGATAGAGAAAATCAAGCCTGAATCATTTTATAGCCAAGAGGTACATTGTGAATCCCATAAAGCATTGTTTCAGGAACCTGGTTAGTGTTCTGTACACCTGCTTAATGTTTTTTTCATCATCACAAATGTCAAAGTGCTCAGTAAGTCACCGGGGTTTGAATGACAGCCATGCGCTAAGCAAGCAGTTATGTTTTTTCACTACCAAATTGGACCATAAATGATGAAAAAGAGGTCAAAAAGGAAGTATGGAACCATACAAATTTGAAAGGGGAAACTGCTAATAGCCATAAACCCTGTACAATCAAAGGCTTGGCAAGTCATTGCAAATTACCTGCTCTGTGAATTACTGATCGCACTGTGTTATGATATAGAACTTTCTAACTCCTTTCATCTGTAGTAACAGTGCTTCTAATAGCTCACAGATCAAAAGCAAAATTCTGCTAGTGGAATTCTGATACGAACATGCCAAGGTTGCATAGGCATAATGAATGTGAACAAAATGTTAATATACAACCAATGTTGCTTTTGATCAACTGATTAATATAGTGTATGTGTTTTACAGATCAAACTTACCAATATAATTGTTATAGAAAGGGAAGATTGGTAAGGCATGCATGACTAATTTAAAAGGAAGAGTGAATCTTACATGATACTTTCATTAGGGATTAACGTAGGTTGGTATGCTTTAAGCAAGATCTTGGCGATCTTTCAGATGCAAGATGCCAAATTCCTAAATCCTCTACTTCTAACTCAAGACTAAGACATGTGGGAATCAGGCATACTCAAAAATACCCATCCAAATATTTTTCCTATTAAGGAAAATATCTGTATCAATAAGTTTCTTTTTTAAATGTTACATGCCCATGAGGGGTGAGGTTTAATCAGATTGCTTTCCTCCTTCCCCTTTGCTGTAAATTATGGGAACTGATTAAATGGATATTTTTAAGTGGAGAAGAAAAGAAAAGAAAAGAAATATTGGGCCATGAGATATTTTATAGCAAAGATTTGGCTGAAGTGTTACCAAGCTAGATTTGCCCTAACACAAAAATAGCTCCAGTGCCTGGGAGGTAGAGAAGGGGAAGAATTAGATGAGGTAGACAGTTGCCAAAGAGAGATTTTCAGTTATCTTGGTACTTTTACTTGATAACAACTCACATGCTTAAAATGGAAAATCATTTTCTCATTGGTTTTTAGATATATATTAGAACCATTATTTGTTTTTTGTAAGAATTATTGATCAATTAGTGCTACCCATTGCTGTAATGCTGCAAATATAATACCGAAATAAGAGATAGCATTCCTGTCTTTATGGGAAAATGCACATAAATGCACACATGTATATAAACAAATAGAGAATACTGTAGTGCTATAAAGAATAGAAATAGGAGGCTGAGAGGGTTTTTGCATAGGGGTGCTATTGCGAGTAGGATGATCAGGTGACATTTGAGCTGGCATATGGTCAATATGAAAAAGCTAGCCTTGTATAGATCAAGGCAGATGGAAAAGATCTGATAGATGATAATAATAGCCAGTGCAAAGATCCTAAGTCTGTACAGAACTAAGAGTGGTTGAGAAAGAGCAAGAAGCACAATGTGGCTGAACCATAGTGAGCAGGGACAAGAACAGAAGATGATCAGGACTGAAGATGTAAGACTGTGTATCACATTAAGGAGAAGAACAGCATGTTATAACTGGCTATTCTGTGAAAAAATAGGTGATACATCGAAAAGAACAGAAGCAAGAAGATAGGCTAGGTCAACATTGCAGTTGTCCAACATGGTAGTGGTTTGGACTAGGGTGATGGCAGAAATGAAAGTAATCTGTCTACATGCATCAAGTTCCCAAAGAAATTCTGAAAGACTCTCTTAATCCTCCAGTCCTTGTTTATACAGTGGCCCAACCTTCTTCTTGAAGTGTTCCAGTAAATGAAACTCTAGCCTCAACTCTCCGATCAGAAAATTTGTTTCTTTTAACATTACACTCTTTATATTGATGAAATATAGTTAAAAAACTATTTAAATGAGGTAAGTACAGAACTAGTAAGAAACATGAATTCTACATGAGAAGTTTATTTTTAAAGTTGTTTCAAATATTTTTCGCACCTGTGGGGTTATATAGCCATTGTTCAATAAATTGCAGTTGATGAAATCTGAGCAGCTAAGATAAAATTTTATTATTATCAGAAATAAAGGTCGGGGGGGAGATTACCCGGGCAATGGGTATGACATTGGGGAGAGTTTTAGAAAGAACTGTAAATTCTCTTGTACATATTCTTGCTTATTATGATTTTCACAAATAGCATGCATTCCTGGACTGTGTAGTTTGTATAAACTAAGAAAGTTTCTCTATATTAAAGTTCTTTTAAGTATTTGAAAAGAGACTCTGGAGACTCTCTGAAATAAATGCCAGACTGAAAAGAGAAGACATAAGCATATGGCAGAAGAGCAGACAAGAGAAATGAGAGGTGGGCAAAGGAGTGACTGTCTATCAAACAGAAATGCTAAAGTCTAGTATCCCAGCATTCCTAGGGTCAGAGTTCTGGGAGGAGCAGTTGATAGATAATAGTAGATACTTATTCCTATATCTTACTTATAATTGGTTTTGGTACTTACTGGCTCATTTGTTATTTTATAATTTCTCATGGGAGAAAGAAGCTTTAATTCATTAGTAAATGAAGTGAGATGAGCAATGTTGGTCGGTAAGTTATCAGTAGCTGATACTATAGACGTAAGGCAAGTAACAAACATGCCTTGCTTCAGGGCTTCCCCATGCTTTTCTAGTCAGAGCATACAGAGAAAATGACAATATCTGCATGGCTCACTAGAATCCAGAGGGATTTAAGAGTGTCTATAAAACTCCCTTTGGAAAAAAAGCATTACATTCTCTTAACATTATATAGTTATAATAATATGAAGCATTAGGGAAAATATTTAATGTTGAATTTGTAAATGAATTCTTTCCAAATTTCCAGTGAAACACTTTGGTTAAATTTTATACTAGCTTTTAAGCTTGAAGAACTCATTCTTGTCTTTCACTGATAAATGTATTATTGGCATTTCTAAAGGCAAAACATTTTTTAATCCAATTGAGCTTTTTTATATATAATATTTCAAACTAGGACTCAGAATGAGTATGCATTATTAAAGCAGTCAACATACAAGAATCTTGCTATGGTTTGAATGTGTCCTCAAAGTTCATATGTTGGAAACTTAATCCCTAATGCAATAGTGTTGAGAGGTGGGAACTTTGAGAGATGAATAGGTCGTAAGGGCAGAAGGATTAATGTCATTATTGAGGGGATGCATTAGTTATTTGAAGATCGGGTTTGTTATGAAAACAAATTCTGCCTCTCTTGCTCTCTCTCGCCCATGTGATGCCTTTCACAGTGTTATGATGCAGCAAGAAGGCTCTCACCAGATTCATCACCTCAACCTTGGACTTCCCAGCCTCCAGAATCATGAGCCAAATAAATTTATTTTCTTTATAAATTACTCAGCCCTGCTATTCTGTTATTGTAGCACAAAATGGACTAAGATGAAGTTTAAACACTATTAGAAGAATATACATATCAAAAATAGATATAAGTATCCATATATGTGAAGACAGAGATTGAGGCTGCTAGTGACAGCTAGGTCTACTAAGAGTTCTTGTAAAAATATCTTCCCCCTAAAGGCTGTGTGCCATGATTTTTGGGTGTTGGAGACCTGATCTGCTTTTCTAGTACAACTAGCACAATCTAAACCTAAGTCCTGAATAGATGACCATGTGTAGAACACTTCCTTATCCAGGAAGAAAGACTATTCAGATTGTCTGATGGCTGCAGGCATTATTGGGCCTTCTCTCATATTTGGGTGCTTTCAGGCCATCTATACATGGATCATCTGAATATTGCTCATAACTAGAAGTTACTGAACCAGAATGTCAGCCACCCTAGGCCCTTCCTGGACTCCTGGGGGCTGCAAATCTGCAACTCATTGCTGAGGTTACTTGTTGGAAAGTTCTGCTTTACAGGACACTTATGGAACCAGGGCATATGCCTTCTTCAGAATGTGTAATTTATATGCACAAAAAATTTGGTCACAGGTTTATAAATCTAACTTTTAATAAATATTAGAGCAGATTTCTATTTTAGCAACTAATTGCTCTTAAAGGAAGACTTGGAGAGTTAGATAGACCAAAGGGGGTAAGTAGAGCATTCTGTTTCCTATGTGCATAGTATAAAGGAATGCATCCAAGCCCTGAATGTTGAGTGTGAGTTTTAAAGATTTGTCTAATACAAGAATAAAAATTGGGGCAAGAGAGGACTCCATTCTTACTAATTAGGTAAAAAGAGAAATTACTACACTGTATTCTAAGGCAATACTGTCTGACAGCAATATAATATTAGCCACATATATAATTTAAAATTAAAAAAATTTTAGTAGCCACATTTTAAAAACTGAAAAAAGGTGAAATTAAATTTAATAATATACTTTATTTTTAACCCAATATATCTAAAATGTTAACATTTCAAAACATAGTCAATATTTTTTAAAATTATTAAAGAAATATTTTATATCCATTCTTTCCTACAGAGTCTTCAGAAGCCCAATCATCTATAGCACATCTCAAATCAAACTAGCCACCCTTCAATTTTTTTTATTTCAATAGTTTTTGGGGTACAGGTGGCTTTTTGTTACATGGATAAGTTGTTTAGTAGTGATTTCTAAGATTTTACTGCACCTGTCACTCAAGCAGCGTACACACTACTCAATATGTAGCCTTTTATCCCTCACCTTCCTCCTAACCCTCCTCCACGGGTCCCCAAAGTCTATTATATCACTCATGCCTTTGTATCTCGAACATAATATTTGGTTTTCCATTCCTGAATTACTTTACTTAGAATAATGGCCTCCAGCTCCATCCAAGTTGCTGGAAAATATATTGTTTCTTTTCATGGCTGAGTAGTAGTCTATGGTGTATATATATATATATCATATTTTCTTTATCCACTTGTTGGTTAATGGGCACTTAGGTTGGTTCCATATCTTTGGGATTGTGAATTGTGCTGCTATAAACGTGTGTGTGTGTGTCTTTTTCAAATAACGACTTCTTTTCCTTTGAGTAGATACCAAGTAATGGGACTGCTGGATCAAATGATAGTTCTACTTTTAATTCTTTTTTTGTTTTGTTTGACATGGAGTCTCGCTCTGTTGCCCAGGCTGGAGTGCAGTGGCACTATCTTGGCTCACTGCAAACTTCACCTCCTCGGTTCAAGCAATTCTCTGCATTAGCCTCCTGAGTACCTGGGACTACAGGCGCCCACCACCATGCCCGGCTAATTTTTGTATTTTTAGTAGAGCTGGGTTTCGCCATATTGGCCAGGCTGGTCTTGAACTCCTGACCTTGTCATCCACCCGCCTCAGCCTCCCAAAGTGCTGGGATTACAGGCATGAGCCACCATGCCGCCCAGCCTACTTTTAATTCTTTAAGGACTCTCCATGCTGTTTTCCATAGAGATTGCACTTGTTTACATTCCCACCAGCAGTGTAAAAGCGTTCCTTCTTCACCACATCCACGCCAACCTCTATTGCTTTTTTACTTTTTAATTATGGTCATTCTCATAGGAGTAAGGTGGTATCTCCTTGTGGGTTTAATTTGCATTTCCCTGATGATTAGTGATGTTGGGCATATTTTTTCACATTTGTTGCCTGCTTGTCTATCTTCTTTTGAGAAATGTCTATTCATGTCCTTTGCCCACTTTTTGATGGGACTCTGTTTTTTTATTGCTGATTGTTTGAATTCCTTGTAAATTCTAGATACTAGTCCTTTCTTGGTTGCATAGTTTGTGAATGTTTTCTCCTACTCTGTGGCATGTCTGTCTACCCTGCTCTTTCTTTTGATGTGCAGAAGCTTTTTAGATTACTGAGATTTCTTTATTTTTGTTTTTGTTGTATTTTCTTTGGGGTCTTAGTCATGAATTCTTTGCCTAAGCCAATGTCCAGAAGAGTTTTCCCAATGTTATCCTCCAGAATTTTTATGGTTTTGGGCCTTAAATTTAAGTCTTTGGTCTATCTTGTTTTGATTTTTATATAATATGAGAGAGAGGAATGAAGTTTCATTCTTCTACATGTGGCTTGCCAGTTTCCCAGCACCATTTATTGAATAGGGTGTCCTTTTCCCAATTTATATTTTTGTATGCTTTGTTGAAAATCAGTTGGCTGTAAGTATTTGGCTTTATTTCTGTGTTCTCTATTCTGTCCCACTGGTCTACATGCCTATTTTTATACCAGGTACCATGCTGTTTTGGGAACTACAGCCTTGTAGCATAATTTAAAATCAGGTAATATGATGCCTCCAGGTTTGTTCTTTTTTCTTAGAGTTGCCTTGGCTATTCGGGCTCTTTTTTTGTTTCATATGAATTTCAGGATTTTTTTTCTAGTTCTGTGAAGAATGATGATGGTATTTTTGATGAGAATTACATTGAAACTACAGATTGCTTTGGGCTGTATGGTCATTTTCACAATATTGATTCTTCCCATCCATGACCATGGGATGTGTTTCCATTTGTTTGTGTCATCTGTGATTTCTTTTAGCACCCTTCAATTTTCAGTAGCCACTTGTGGCTAGTGGCCACTGTATTAGACAGCACAGCTCTCAGGAATAACACAGGCAAAAGTCCACCTCAACTACTGGCTTCCTGTTGAAGACAGTCATCTTGACCAAGTTGCTGCAATAGGGGTATAAGCTAGAAGTTCCCTGATACACTCATGCCTAGCAGGCCAGAGGGAGATGGGAAATAAGTGGAAGCGAGGAGAAAAGCTAAATGACTGGTTTCCCATGAGGAATGTTGAATTTTTTCTTCATTAGGCTATATAGCTGGCTAATCTTTATAATATTTCACGGGCTGGCCTCTTTCTGGGTAATACAGAAATACTCCAAATTCTTTCTGTCCTACCTCGTGGAAATGAAAAAATAAATTCAGACAGCACAGTGTCATTGCCTGCATTAGGTAATGGTAGAAAATTTACATTGATGGAGAAGCAGGCATATTAATTGAAATGATAAAGGAAGAAAAATTATTTCTCAATTTTGGTCAAAATACCCAAAGTGTTTTTCTTTGAAACAGGAATAGCTGATGTCTCCAGATAATCAATTTGCATGTTTAAAAATAGTATTGCAACCATTTTATCATGGTGTAACTTATCCAATATTGAATTTCAACTTCAAACCCTCTGATCTTTTGTACTTAAGCTTTGTCTGCCACATGTGCACATTGCTAAACTTCCTTTTTCATATTTTGAATTTTATTTATATGTTTCTCTTTACATGGGCCCAATGCATACACAGAGCATCAAAAAAAGTAATATATAAAAACCAAAAGCGTATGTTTTTGTATTTATACATGTAGTGCACTATTTTTGAGTGGCAATATTTTTTTTTTAGTATTTTTCCACAATGTGTATTTTCCTCTGAAAAATAAAATTTGTAAAGAATTGCCAAATCTGTCTTGGAACTTCCACTTTAAATTTAAAACAGATCCCAAAATGTCTACTGGGATATATCTCTAGTATGACAAAGAATGTGCACCTGTGATTACCTAAACCAGCCAAAGAATGGCACCATTGCTTCACATAAATGTAGTCACAGATATTTTTTATTTGGTTATAGAATTGTATCATAAATCCCATGGCTCAGTGTAGAATTCTATCTGTCCTACAGGTCCACTTTTTGCCTTTAGATAACATTTTACAGCAAAGGCTTAATGTATTGCTTCTGTCACCCTTTGACCACTAGAGGAACTTAGAACAGCACAATGGGTGAATAATAAGGAGACAAAGGGAAATCTCTGCCCTTCTGGCTCAGTCCATGCATATGGTCATAATTTTCCAACTTTATGATAATAAGGGGAATGCATTTATCACTCCTCTGCTCCTTCTCAAGTTGATCCTCTACTGTTAAGTTCAGCAGTTGGCCATTGATATTATAGAATTGTTAAATAATGTGCAGGGTAATGAATGAGAAGGCCAGTTGAGTTTTACAAGGAAATAATGAAAGAGGGGCAGATTTGAAGGACAGTTTCAGAGAAGCATTAACCAAATCAGATGGTCATCTTAAGATTTCCAAGAGTTAAAATAAAACTCAAAAATAGGCTGACAGATCCCAGACTAATTTGTCCTGTCATGCTCTGCTCCAGGTAGGACAGCTCCACATCAGCCCTGGAGTAATTGCAATTAAAATCATATTTTTTTTCTTGTCAATTGTAGACCATACCTAATAGCCCTTAACCTGCTTTATCTACAACCACTAGTACAATTTGGGTGGTTTTATATGATTGAGTTTTTCAGGCAACTAATTAAATAACAGTGATTTCACTTGAATTCAATATTGCTCAGTTTTCAAAATCAGGCAAGAAAAAACAAGCAATCTAATTTTTTAAATTGGGCAAAAATATTGAACAGTTTACAACTGTTTAGTTAAAAGCTATTCAAATGGTTAATTTGCACATGAAAAATTATTCAGTGTCATTAATCATCAGGGAAATTAAAATTAAAACCAAAAATAAGACACCACTAGGTATACTCCAGAAAAACTAAACTTTAAAAGACAGAAAATATCAAATGTTGACAAGCTTATAGAGTCATCAGAATGTTCATACATTGTTGATGAGAATGTAAAATGATGCAAACCCTTTGGGTAAAAGTCTGGCAGTTTCTTTATGAAACTAGGCAAATGCCTACCACCGATCCATCAATTCTGCTCTTAGATATTTACCTAAGAGAAGTGAAAACATGTGTAAATTAAAAAGCTTTGTGCAAAAATAACCATAGCAACTTTATTGGTAAAACCCTAAGCTGAAAACTAGCTGAAGTTTTCATCAGCAGAAGAATGGATAAACAAACTGGGATATGTTCATACAATGGAATATTACTCAGAAAAAAAAAGGAACAAATCACAAAAACAACTTGGATATAGCTCAAAAACATTATGCTGAGTAGAAGAAGTCTTACACAAATGAGTTGGAGATTATCTGCTTCCTTTGAATGACCATGAAGTCTAAAATGGGTAAAACTAATGTATGACCTAAAAACTGAAACTGAGTGTCTCGGTTTTGGTGAGCAGAGGGCTAGGAGGTGAGGATTAAGTTGTAAATTTGGAGTAGTAACATTCTGCACCTTGAAAGTAGTTTTAGTTATACAAGTATATATATATACACTTATGTACTTACATACTTATATATGTACTTATGTACTTAAGTACGTACTTATATAGTATATATACCCATATATATGTATGTAAGTATATAAGTACGTATACGTATACGTATATGTATATATACATACATGTATATATACATATATAGGTATTATATACTTATATACATACCTATACATATATATACTTGTATATATATACATATATTCACCAAAAAACCATCATATGATACACAAGATTTGTGCATTTTGCCTTATATAAAATTTACCTAAACAAAAAAAGTCAATAAATATTAAACTCTAGTTGATGACCTGCATACTAAGTGTTTAGGGGTAATGAGTACCGATATCTGCAGTTAACTTGAATTGCATTTGAAACATAAGATCAATTGATTGAATTGTGTCATAAATCCCATGGCTCAGTGTAGAATTCTATCTGTCCTACATGTCCACTTCATGAGAGATAGATTGATGAATGGATAAGTGAAGTGTAAAGCCAGCAAAATTATAGATGCTGGGAGCTGAGTATATGAATGTTCGCTTTGTAAGCCTTTCCAATTTTCTGTATGTTTGGAAATTGCCATGATAAAATAGTAGGAAACAGATCATGCAGATGAACTTTGTTAGGATTGCTCCTGAAAACTAAAAGTTGAAATGAAAACAGCAAGAGAAATATTGAATATAGCTGTCTAACTTAAATAGAAGTCTTTCATGTTCTGCTTGCTATTCTGTTTAAATCAACATTGTGTGATTGAACAAGGGAATTTTGTATTTAACATACAAAGGAATGATTTTCTTACCTAAAAGGACACCATTCTCAAAATGAAGGGCATAGAAACCAATGTAGAAGTGTGTTGGCCAGGGAATGATCAAGCCTGGTATATGGCTGCCTGCTCACAGACTTACATCATGCCGATGAGCAAATGGCATAAGCTCTTCCTCAATACATAAGGGGCAAAAGTCATGGTGTTTTAAGCTCGAGGCCTTGAAGTCAGGAGCATCTAAGTTTGAATTGGACTCACTCCCTCATTAGCTTTGTTTCCCTGTAAATATTATTGAAACTTTCTGAGTCTTGGTTGCATCATTTACCAAATGAGCAAATTATTGGCATGTACCCTTAAGAGTCCTTCTGAGGAATAACAAAGTAATGTGGGTATTAACAACTACTATCACACAAACACACACACACACCTACACACACACACGTACAAAACTGAAGAAGAAAACAGAAAAGAAGAAAATAAATTTGACGGAATTTAAAGAAAAGTAAATTTGAGCCAGAGTTGTAATTATAAAATAAGGAGCTGGAAAGAAAGTATCAAACTACAGAACTTCTAATAAATTGCAATTACTTTGTTGCATTTTTTCCCTTTTATGCACTACATGGGTTGCAAGTCCCTCCCTTGCCATACCCTGCCCCACTACCCACCCTGTAGAGGTAACAGCAGTGATTATGCTTAAACACAAGTTTGAATGAAAAGCCACATTATGGAATTTTTTTTCACTTTCCCTGTAAATCTTCTCTCAACCTTGTCATAAGTAAATGGAGTTAGAGTCAAGGAAACTGTGCTAAATCCCTCTCTTACTACTTGGACTTTTCCCAAATCATTCATCATGGATACAAGCAGATGGGAGCTTCTTTCTGGCATATATCTTCCCCTCCCCACAACCCCCCAAGAGGGAGTCTTGGTCTGTCACCCAGGCTGGAGTGCAGTGGTGTGATCTCAGCTCACTGCAACCCCCGCCTCCCAAGTTCAAGCAATTCTCCTGCCTCAGCCTCCTGAGCAGCTGGGATTACAGGCACATGCCACCACACCCAGCTAATTTTTGTATTTTTAGTAGAGATGGGGTTTCACCATGTTGGCCAGGCTGGTCTTGAACTCCTGATCTCCTTATTCCCCTGCTTTGGCCTCCCAAAGTGCTGGGTTTACAGGCATGAGCCACTGCGCCTGGCCTCTGGCATATATCTTAGATCTGGCTGGGCTAAGGATAAGAGACAAAGGAGATTATGCTCAAATATTCAGGGTATTTTTTTGCCAATCTACTGCTTTAAAAAAAAATACATGCACAGCATACTTAAGTCAATAAATCCTCTCTTTGCTTACATTGGCAGTGCTGAAAATTGTTCAGGTAGCTCGGAAATCATTTCTAGAACTTTCAGCAGAACAATGCTCTGTCAAGTGAAGATGGGAATGTCTTTCTCTTAATTCTAAGGTCAATGACCTCCAAGAATTCCTAGTGGTTTTCACTGGACTAGAATTCACAGACTCTTTCAATTTGAGTGCTACCTATTTCAATTATGCCATTATTCCTGGGCAAGGAGGATGATCATGTGCAGGGGCACTGGACCAGGGCAGGAATAAAAATATCCTGATCCCAGGGAAATTATGGATGCTGTATATGTTATGGTCCCAGGGAAATACATGTATGGTAAGAGCCACAAAACCCACAAGAGATTGCTCTAACAATGGATCTTAACTCTGCCTGAAATTCTGTGTTCTATTTTAAATCTTTGGAATAAAATTTTCTGCCATATACTTCTCAATGAGAGGGAAAGTTAAAGGGAAAAAACAAATGAAGAGTAAAGCTGAAGCAAAACAACTTTCACAGTATGAGTGGTTCTTAAAGTTATTTTCCCTTACTCAGAGAAACACCTTTCTAAAACTTTTTAAATGCTTTATTTGGGGGAATAAAATTATTTATGGTGCTTGGGAGTAGAAGGTCACCATGCCTTATCTTTGTTGGGCTCCTATGCTTGAAAGATTTTGCCTAATTGTGGTTGGGCAAGAAAACTTCAAGTGAAAAGTGCATTTTATATTTTATCTAATTAAATACGATCAAAGGTGCCCTCAGAGCATTTGAATGAGCATTTTCCTAGTTACATGGCACAGTCTATATAAGAATATAGCCACTGGCTCAATGTCCTTGTTATTGATTAAACAGTTCCTTCTGCTATGGACGACCACAATTTTCCATTCTTTGAAACCTCATGTTTTACTACACAGATGAAACACATCTGTTTCTGATATACAGCCACTTTCCATTCTTAACTGTGAAAAACTCATGAAATGTAAAAAAAATCTGCATTTCCCATTCTAGAGTTAAATATAATTTGGAACTTCGCATTATCAATTAGAATAAAAAAATAGGGGACACTTACTCCACGCAAGGCAGCCTCCATGGAGTCCAAAAAATCTGAAAATGTTTATCGAACAGACACTTTGGGTCAGGCCCTCTTGCAGGCTATAAAAGGTGAGCTATGAAAACAAACAAAAAGAGTAACAAGCAGGGAGGGAAGACAGAGTGCTGGAGGTAGGTTGGCTTTTAAATAGGACGATCAGGAACATGCTATTTGGGAAAATAAAATGATAGTAGGGAAATTCTAAGAAAGATTGAAGGAAATAAGGGTGTGAGCAATGTAGGTCTTTTGGAGGAGACTGCCCCCCACCGAGGGAGCCCTCAAGGCCTTCAGGTAGGAAGTCCTGGACACTTTCGAAAATACAGAAGGCTAGTGATGCTGTATGTGAATGTCTGGCGTGTGAAGTGGTAAGAGACAAGTTTGTAGAGGTAACAGGGCAAATTATACATGGCCCGTAAGCCATTAGAAAAACTTTGTTTTTTTACCGTGGTGAGATGGGAGCTTTTGGAGAGGCTGAATAAGGGGAGACAGTATCTAATTTCTGTTTTATTAATAACATAATAATGCCGAAAACAGTATGGTTGCTTTGTTGCATATATACAGTAGAGTGTGAGTATACAAACAGAGAAACCACTTAGTAAGCCATTGAGTATACCCCAGGTAAGAGATTATTATGACTGCTGGAACCAGGTGATGATGTGAAATGGAGAAAAGTGGTCTGCTTCTGGGTATACTTTGAAGGTAGAACCAGCAGAACTTGTTGAAAGATTGGATGTACCATATGAGAGAAAAACGAATCAATGGTGATTCTAAGACACTGGTTGCCATTTACTAAAGGTAAATAAAAAGGTACCTCCATTGACTAAGAAAGTAAAATAAATTTTGTAGTGGGGGTGGGGGATTGGAATTGGGATTTCCATTTTGACATATTTCAACTGAGGTGCCAAGTAAAGATACAAGCAAAGATGATGTGGCATGCAGGTAGACATACCCATCTGGAGTTCAGGGGTGAGGTTCAGGATAGAGATACATATTTGGTAGTTATCAGTATATAGACAGTATCTGAAGTCATAAAATTCATTGAGATCACTTAGGGAGGGAGTGGATATTGATCAAGTCCAAAAACCAAGCCTTACCACATAGTTAAGAGTCCAGATTAAGGAGCCAAAACCAAAGGGGGAAAAAAAAGATAAAAAACAGAGGCAGGGGAATAGAGATGAGAGACCAAGAAGAAATTGCCATGTGGGGGCCTAGGGGAGGTAGATGGAGGGTCGAAGTTAGGAAAGTATCATGTCCTGGGTGCCAAGAGAAAACAGTTAAATAAAATGAGGATTATACTTTGTAATTATGTAGAAACAAGTAAAGAAAATAAGATGATATAAAAAAATATTTAAAATGTAGTCTAGTAAGCGGTAAGTGCAACAAAAAACCCTTAGTAGAAGTGCTTCAGTTGTACAAGGGAGGAACTTCGTGCCACTCAGTTCAGGAGAGGGCTGCTTGAAGTAGATAGTATTTAAGCCCAATGTTGAGAGATGGATGGAAAAGTGAAAGGTAGAAGGAAAGGAAAGAAGGGCAGTTAATTAAGAGGTGACATTTTACAAGAATAGAGCAGTGAAAACACAAGATATATTTGGGGAACAGTGAGGAGTACGAGTTAGCCTGAATATACAGGAGTTAGAGCCTAAGCCTACTTTCTGCACACCTCTAAGGCAGGAGTCCTGGGGCCAAAAGATGTTCAGACTTTGTTACTGTTGCAGTATTTTCTGAAACCAAATCTTTAGCAGCAATGGGTATAAGAATTAACACAATATTGAAATGCTTTTTTCAATCCTTTTTCCCCTAATTTAACACTTACCTACCAAAGCTTGTATTTTCATCTGCAAGTATAGTAAGAACTATACAGAACATCTATATCTATCTATTAGCATCTTTTGAGTTCTTGTTCTGTGTAAATTATGGTAGGAACAAAAAAGGACTTACATAAATATGCAAAAACATTCACTGTGGTGCAAGTCCCTATTGTGTTCCAATTCTGGAGGTGGGGGGAGGAGGCAGAGACAGGGGAAATATTAATAAGATAAGGCTCACTCTTTGGACAGCTGTACAAATGTATTAGTTAGGACAGTCTGCCTTAACAATTAGAAAATAGAAACTCCATGCTAAAGATTTGGAATTTGGAACAGCATAATCTTACCTATGCTCCAGCCCCATGGAGACAGGGAAAGCTGTCTTGCCTATAAACATACACACAAAATTCCTTAGGAATAACAGTTATCATCTCTGAGGTCTGATCAACTCATGGCATTGAAGAGAGGAGGGAGATAAAAAGAGAAGCAAGGAATCACAAGAGTTTGTGGGGTTTTTCCCCAGTAATAGACAGGAAATATCTTAATAGATTCCATTCCTCAAAATATGAACATGGTAAATTTTCTTACAGATTTTTAAATGTGACTTAATTTTAGGGCCAATTTTATTGGTTATTTCCCCCATCTTTGGGTTTCCAATGACATAGTGAAGTAAACTGAGTCACAAGACCTGTTTCCAGTCCAAACACAGACATCAATTTAGCCCCTTCTTTATACCTCATGGCTCTCATATGCAAAATTAGGAAGATACAGGCATGGAACAGAGTGGAAAAGATTCAACATTTTAGAGTCATACAAACTTAGTAACTATATGACATTGGGCAAGCTACTGAATCCCTGTGAATTTCAGTTGTTAAACTGCAAATTAGAGAGAATAACAGCTCTCACACAGTATTGTTATGAGGATTGAAAGAAAACATGTACGGAAAATTTCTGGCACATAGTAGACCCTCAAATAAATGTTAATTTCCTCCCTTCTTTTAACTTGGGTATTTCAGTTCCAATATCACATCAAGTCTTTGGCTCCTTAATTTGGGTAAAAACCACTTGGGAAAGAAATTATCCAGTTTTACCACTATTGACTGTTTTGTAACTTTTTTTTTTTTTAATTGGCATCAAGTCTGTTTTACAGCATAAGATAGCCTATATCTTCTTTAGGATAAAAATAAAAACTGGAAGAGTGCTTTTACCTTATCAGCAGTGAGGAGAAAACTGGTATTTCCCTTGAGAAAAAATTTAAGATTATTTGGGAGAAAAAAAAAGGAAGGACAGGAGGAAGGAAGTTAGTTACGCAGTTAGAAGGTCTATAAATTTAAAAGGAACAAAGTAGGAGAAGGTATTTGCTGTGGTGCCCTCCTGTTAAGATGGGTTAGGTATTATGCATAGAATGACAGTCATCTTTCTCTCTCCCAAAATGAAATATATATATATTTTTCTATAAGACTGAATGAGTTTTTGGCAGGAATGTCAGTTCAGTGAATGATTCTGTGCTCTTTGTAAGAGGAAATGTATACTTTACAACTTTGACCTTTCTATATTTTTCATATTTGGCCTGGCTATGTATTACAACCATTCCTTTCAGTTAGCAATTAAAATCTAATTTGCAGCTGCCTTTATAAAATCCTCCCACAAATGAAAATTGTAAAGTCCTCTTGTTTGATCTCATATGATTGATATAATTCAGTGTCATACGATTCAGTATTTGAAACACATAAAATGCCCCAAATACGAAGAAAATGCAGTAAAAAGTCACTGGCCATTGGCACCATTGTTTTAATTTGTCACACAGTATAAAACATAAATGAAGAAAAAAGGAAATGAAGAAGTAGTAGTAATTTACACCTGTCTAGAAAGTTTGGCACTGCATCCCCAAGTATAGGGAACCATTTACAGGGGAAACAACGTAACCAGATACGATGTAAGTATAGAAGATGAGATCATCTATCAACAGCAATCTTTCAAATTCATAGACACTTCTGGATTCATGAGCTGAGAATGAGCCACGCAGAGGACTGTAAAATTCATTTGTAGTGTTTGAATTTGTTAACACACATTCTCAAGCTGTCTTTGTTACGAGATAGCGCTCATGTTATAAGTGAAAAAATAATCAGATAGAAAACACCTCAGTTCATTGAAATCATGACAGTCTTAAACATCAGAAAGACAAAGGACAAAATGGAGCTCTGAAGTGCTATTTGAAGTAGAAAAGTAAGTCAATTTAGCAGAAACTTACAATCATATTTTCCTCCCCAAAATATTTACCTGCTGTTCTTTCAAAAGACTCATTTGAATGAATGAATTAATTCCAATTCATTTTAATGCATTTGTCTTCTGTTGGGCATAATTACATTTTTCTTTTTTTCTATACTTCAAGACAGAATTAAGTTTCTCAAGAATTTAATAAAGACAAAAGAAAAATAATTTATAGACTTATGAATTATCCATACCTCTCTTCTTACTTTCCTCCTATAAAACCCAACATAGATATTATTTCAGCTTCCAGATCAGGAGAGGAAAGTGAAAAAATCTATGTTAGTAGTTTCTCTAGAAACAGGCAACTCAAAGTCAAAATCTAGGATTCAGATGATGAAAGGAGTAGGCTGTTTCAGAGTGAGACAGGAAAGAGTAACTGCTATCAATATTGCCTATTTGGGGCCTAGTATGTATTAGAAAACTTTAAAATAATGTTAATAAGTAAAGTATCGCTTATACTTTAGGACCTGTATAGCCATTCTTGGGTTAGAGAAAACATACAGGAAAAATGATAGACATTATTACATTACGGGGAAAGTCACAAAAACCTGAAAGGATACGTAAGGACCTCAGCTATATAGACCAGGGCTTTTCAAACTTTAAAATGCAGACAAATCAACTAAGATCTCATTAAAATACACATTCCCAGTCAGCAGGTGTGGGATGGCACCCCAGATTCTACATTTCTAACTCCCCAGGCAATGCTGATGCTGCTGGCCTGCAGATCACATTTTAAGAAGCAAACCACCAGGTCATGACAAAGGAGACAAGATTTATCCTAGAAATTGCATCCAGGGAAGTCTGAACATCCAGTGATCTTTCTCACCAATTATTTTCCTTTCAATGGAACTCACTAAAAAACACTAAAAAAAAAAAAAAAACTTCTAAAAAACTCCTTCTGCCTCTCCCATTCTTTTCCTTTCAAAGGAACTCACTCTAAAACACATAAAAGTAGCTAAAATTTTAAAACAATCATAGTATGACATTTTACTAAGGTGAACAAATTATTTAATCTAACTCTCAAACAGGCTGTGAAGTAAATAGTTTTATTATCCCCACTTGACAGAAAGAGGAACTTCAGCTTAGAGAATTTAGTTAATGGTGTCAAGGCCACATATACAGGATTTAGAAGCAGAATTCTGAATCAGACACATCTGACCCCTGAACCTAAATATCTTAGTCAATGTGACTACAATTATCAAGGCATTCTTGAATGAGTTCTTTGCTCAGTTGCAAACAAAGAACTAGATACAAAAGGTACTGTAAAGGATATAGTTATGCAAGAACTTTAGAAGACACCACTATCATTGCTAGCTTGTAAAATGGGAGTCCCCCGGGAATAACTGCTCTTAACATTAGAGATTGTAAATGCATGATGAATAGGAACCTCAATGCAGTAAATAATCAACTGCAAGAACCAGAATGAATAAAAGATGCGGATAAAGTACTTGATGGATTCACCTCCTTAGACTACAGAAAGCACATATAGACTCTAGATAAGGATATACTAGAGGCTCCACAGACTTGAACATATGGGATAGCCCTTAAAGCTTCATGTCGGAAAAAAATAGCTCTTAAACTTTAGAATCCCTAAAGGACCTTTACTATTGAAGGGTACACTATTAAATATTTTATGCATTCTGTTATTTTTAAAGGGTGTAATCCCTCCTAAGGTGTGTTGGCCCGAGGGTCTTTGAACCAGTCCAGACCAGAATTAACTAGGAGTCATCACGTTCATTATAAGCCTGCTATAATTATGTTTGCTTATTTCACACTGTTTAATATACTCCCTTCTGTTAAACTACATCACAATGCCTTCAGCACCTGTTGCTTATTTCTGCCAGGCTGAAAATATGCCTTTCTCTTTATTATTCATGTGTAAGGATAAGATGAACTTGCCAAGAGTTGTCATTCTTGAATGCACCTGCCAAGTGTCAGACTTTAATAGTTGAAATGCTTATAGCATATGCTGTGGTTGCTGCAGCTACCAACTTCCAGTGTCCAGTATTTCATAAAGGATTGAATATATTCATGGTGACAGATTAATCTCTTGATGTATACATATGTGACAATATGCCCATGGGTGTATACCATGTTGTTTATATAACACATCCCCAGGTTTCCTTTTGCTAAAAATACATCTTGCAGAAATTTACTACCTTACACCTTCAACTTTTTCAAATCAAGAATAAATCTCTTGGACTATAATTATAGATTTGTTGGTAGTTGCTCACATTAATGATGGCATTAAACCATGTACTTAAAAAATAAAATTAGGTTTATGGCTACAAGTTTGAAATTTTCTTCCTGTTTTGTTAAGTTCTTTAGTTTTGTTTCTAAAGATGCCTAATACTTTTTCCACTCTTTTTAAAGGTCTTCCATCCGGATAGAAGTGAGTACTTCCAAGCTACATTATTCAGAAGTGAGCTCAGCTTAGATAAATAGACACGGTGAAACTATCTAACTGCTGGGGCCTGGCCAGTTGACCCTGGGAACACTAGCCCGTTATGTAAAAGACAGCAGCCAACATCCTCCAGTTAGGCTTTTCCTTAGACATAGATGAGGAACAGGACCTAATAAAGAGTTGCTCATTCTTGAATCCTATGTAAAGTACCCACTATGGTAAAGATGGGAAGGGAAGCCATCTCTTTTCCATGATTTATTCAACTTTATCCTGCCAATATTTTTAGATCTTATCACTGAAGTGGAATGCAGAGAAAGAAGGGTAGAGAAGGCTTTGTAGAATCCTGGCATGTGGCTAATGCTAAGAAAGACAAGAATGGAGATGTGCTGTTGCTTTCATTGCTTTACCACATTCCCAAGGACAGGTGAAGGCCTAACAGTTTCGTTCAGTTCCTGGGCAGCCCATGTGCTTCAGCATATCTTCCTTCCCTGCCCACATGAGTATGTGTCATTGGCAGCATGTGAACCTCCCTTTCTACACAGATATAAATAAAATGCACCTATCTCATTCTTGGAACTCATAGTGAAATGGATCTTGGCAGCAGCCCTATTTCAAGAGCACCCTGCCTCAAGCAATCTCAGAACCAAGGACAGTTTTCCCCTCTGGAACAGCATAGCAAAATATTCTTAGGTCTTTCCCTCTGCTTCTTCCTTTTGTTTCAAGAACCTAGGCTGGGAGTGGTGGCTCATGCCTGTAATCCCAGCAGTTTGGGAAGTCCAGGTGGGCAGATTACTTGAGGTCAGAAGTTCGAGACCAGCCTGGCCAACATGGTGAAACCCTGTCTCTACTAAAAATACAAAAATTAGCCTGGCATGGTGGCACACACCTATAATCCCATGCACTCCAGCCTGGGCAACAGAGGGAGACTCTGTCTCAAAAAAAAAAAAAAAAAAGGAAAGAAAGAAAAATAAGAACCTTCATAGTATAGCACCAACATGGGATCAGGGACTTTTCTCAGAGGAAGACTTTCCAATGACATTATTTTTGCAGCTCCTGGAACAAGAGCTCTTTCTGCAGAGCCACAGCCAAGCTGGATTTTCCTCATTCTGAGTTACTTATGGTGACTCGGTAACAAAACCTCCTTGGATAAGGATATGGTTCAGTCACAAGTAGGATTTTCTCAAAGCTGTTTGGCATACTTAATTTCTAACTGATGCCACTGATGACATAAAACAAGGACAGAGGTAAACTTGAAAACACAAAGCATTTTCTGGTATACTCAGAATAAGCTCATTTTACCCAGCTAAGAAACAGAGCAGCTGCATGTAAGTCCTCTTTGTTCCCATGGGCTGCAAGTCTATTAACTAGCTGGTAGCATGATTGGATAATTATCTAGAAAAACAACACAAGAAGAGGGCTGCTGGCCTTCAGCATACTCAGAAAAATACAAAGGAGACAGAGTTGGACCTCTTTCCATTAGGGCCTAGGCCACTAATCAGAGAATTCCAAAGAGAGTTCTGTGCACAGACACCACTAAAATTTAAAAGGAGATTAGAGACCTATTTCCATCCAGAATAATTTGAAAGGCCTGACATGTACCATTAGATTGTTTGATGAACATTTCCAGAAGAACGAGATGTCTGTTTTGACTTTTGCAGTGTGAGTAACACATGTCGAAAAGCAGGACAGAAGGCTTATTTTTCTTCAGATAGCAGAAAATTTCTCTACTTGTTAAGAAAGTATGGCAGCCTGCTTTTGTCTTTCTTTTTCCTTTGTAATGTGAAAGTCCTCCCAGATAAACCTTTGTGGTATACAACTTGGTTTTGACATCCTGGCTTTATGCCTCTGACTGTTTATAAGTCATGCAAGGAAGTCATCTATCTTGACCAATCTGACTCAGACATATTTTCCATGTTAATTACACATGTTTGGACTGACATTGTAGTGATACTATTTCATTTGTTTAAAACAACAGAAGGAATAGCTCTTTAACTCAACAAATGTAGGTAAAAATTCTTCCCAGGGTAAGTGTAACAAGTCTGGAAATTATAAAGTCACAGGCACTGGTGGCTGAAACCCCAGAGACTAAGACGCTGATATTCTGCAAGGATCCCTTATTTAGATTAAAAGCATGTTGGAAAAGTACAACATCATTATCAAAAAAATTATAATTATAATAATATATGTGTTAGGCACTCCAACAAGATTGGCATCCTAAAAATAATCACCAGTTTAAAAGGAAGCAGAGGCATTTTTTACTTTGACCCAATGGAAATGTTCAAATTTGGCTGTGTTTTTGAGCAGGACTTCAACATTTTTTTACACTTACCAGAACACCAGTAGTTAACCCCGTAATGGCCAACTGCTAGTTATTATTCTACATTTGGTCCACAGCTGCATGGTTGTACTCACTTTATTGTCGTTTCAGCCTTCAACCCATTAGCTGCCTGGTGACCGCTTGCATGCAGAGGGGCCTTTGGTTAACTAAATCCCCATCAGGATCACAGCTGTTGTAAAATATGTGGTGACAAAAATATCCATGTGCAATGCATTGTAGATAAATCTGTAAGCCAATTTAAGCAAAAGTTGAAAAGCAAAACTTGAAAAGGAAACGAGGGGACTAGTTGGATTCCCTGGCTTCTGAACAGTACAAACTACATTTCCTTTATTTTTAGGAATACCCATCATAAAATTCCTGTGTTCCCTGCTTTATGCATTGGATGATGAGGGCTGAGTTTCAAAGTGATAGGCACAATTCAGCAAAAATATTCTTTTCTAACCTCCTTCACTCAGCAATAAGAAGATGAATGTCATATTAGATAATTCAAGCAAATTCCTCATTTTTGTGCAACTCTAAAAGTCAACATTAGTATTTATTCAACTATATGTCTCAACTTAAACCCCAAATGTTTGTCTCAGTTTCTCCAGCTAAGAGGCTTAGAGGCTTAGCTCTGTGCTATATATGTACAAATGTATCACACCATAATTGTTTAAAGGCGCCAAAGCTGCCATGTCTGACGCACCTACCAGACTGCCCTAGAAGTATCCTATAGGTAATTATGGTTGGAGTTAGAATGGCCACCCCATGTCTGGTTATGATATTGGGAGATTTTGCTTCTCACAATTTGAAAACATTTAAGAATGGGAAGCAAACAAAGAATTAAATGACTTATACCAAAAAGATGGGATGGAGAAATCCATTTTCTCTATTTTATAATTGAATGCCAGTCTTTTATCACTTTTTCAAGACCCCAAATCAAGTGACAGATGTGATCTGAAACTTTCTTAGCTCTAACTAAATTTCAACCCACCAAGGGGAAGTTATTTCTGGTTCTAATATAAAATTTAGTTTTTTATGTGCCGGTGCTTATTGATTGGAATCCTCACCCCAGATTCTGTTCTTTCCATTTAATTATTAAGAACGTTTCTTAAGTCAGTGACCTAGAGTTTTCTTTTTAGTTAATTAATTTAAACATGCATTAAGTACCTACTATGTGCCAGATACTAGAGATAAAATATTGAGTCACAGTCCCTGAAGGCAAGGAACCTAAGGTTCAGAGGCATGTAATCTTCCAAGTGTAAAAAATGAAGATTTTTTTTCCCCTTCCATTTGTCCTCCTTATATAGTGCTAAAAATGATGCAAATGACAGGGAAAAGTGCCATTAGCTCCTTGTAGCTGTTTACCCAACTTGGTAAGGTAAAAGACAATTGCTAAGGTATGTATGTTAACTATGCATTAATGGCTTATTCACTCATTTCTCAGTAATGTTCACTGAGGAAAAAATATTAATTATCAGGTAAATATCTGGAGCATAACCAGTGTATTATGTGTGTAGCATCTAAAAATTATACCAGACACAAGTTTTTATCTTCAAGGAATTTACAGTTAAGTTGGAGAAAACAAAATTTTAACAAATATTTTAAAGATAAAATAGGTTGCATTGCACTTTGTATGTGCATGTGTGTGTAATAATTGATTTTAAAAATGAGAATTGTTAGTTTTATAGATAGGAGAGAACTGCCCAGCAAATATTCATTAGTTTAGATTCTCATTATCTCACATCGTGTTGCTCTATCCCAATTAGGAAAGAGTAGGTGTATGTCCAATAGGTGAAGGGTGGGGATCAATCAGAGGAAAGTGCGCCCCAGAGGAAGACAAGTTCTCAATCTAGTCCAAAGGTTTAACTTGTAGCGTGGCTTTCAGGCTTTAAACTGTCTTCAGCTTGGAACAATGATTAAACTTCCACTGATTTCTCATCAGAAACAATGGAGCCCAGAATATAAGGATAGCCTCATTAAACTATTGGAAGAAGGAGGAAGAGAAGTAGGAGGAAAAGTTTAAAGTTTCAATTGGAGATATAGGATTTTACCCTCTGAAACTACAGATGATACAAGAAAAAAAAAAAAAGAAAATATAAATGAGTTTATCCTCACTTTTTTCTGAAACTTGATACGAGTTTTAGAATCTGCCAGATGTTATGTATCTAAAACAAGGGATAGACAGAGACTATACTTAATAAGAATCTAAAAGATGGCACACCTACATAGGAAGAATAACAAAAAACAGTATTTCCTAAAGTTGTAACTACAAAATTTGTATAGTTTTAGAAAATGTTATGGCTGTACCACCACCTGAAATTGACTTTTTAAATGTAATATATAAGCTTAGTATTTCACTTAAAAGTGAAAATATTGTACTATAAATTTGATAAATATTGGATAACATATATTTTATTAAATAATATACAATCTTTAATAAAAAGGAAATGTATGAACCAGCCATTCATTCACAATATGGATAAACGATTGATAGAGAATAGATAGAATATCCAAGCACATTTAAGAAAAATACAAGTTAAAATAACTTGGTATCATTATTCGTGATCAGATAGTGACAGCTGAAGGGATAGTAAGAAAACAGGAAACAAGCATTTTAAAATAGCGCTGATGGGTCTAGAGACACTAATTTCCTAAGCAGCAATTTCAAAATGTGAATCAAAACCTTTAAATTTTCCTCACCCTTTACCAAGCACTTTATGTAGTAATTATGGATGTATTTGAGGATTGAGCTACAAATCTGTTCCTCTGTTGTATGTATAATACAAATGAATGGCAGTTTTTTTATTTTAAAGAAAATCTTAATTCAATATTCAAAAACACTAAAAAAATTGTATTTCCGATATTTTTCAAAAAGACTTTTGAATGGGAAATTCTAGTTATATCCATAATCAGAACTAAAAACCCTCATGTAGTTGTCTTCCCTAAAATCCTAGTCATTACAATGTGGCAGCTGCTCCCAATATCTCTGATTCTCTATGAAAGCTTTCCAAAACTATTTTCTAGAATTGCTGTTTCTTCTCTCTTGCCTCTTTTCTTCATCTTTACAGTCTTAATAGTAGCATGCAACACTCAGAAAAAAAGTACATTTAATTTTGTACAAACTGACTTTTAAAAAATCTCCAATTGGCATTCATGTAAAATCACATATGCCAATAGTTCCAAAAGCAGATATAAGATTTTTTTTTAGCAGTGAATTCTAAAAGATACAACGGTTTTTAACTAAAATATACTTTATTAAGTAAAAATAAAAGCTTTTATATTACTAAATTTCATAAGGTAGATATCAAAATAATGAAAGATACATTTTATGTATCTCTTGAGCACTATTGTTTTATTATAATTATTTAAAAAGTGACTATATAACTATTAACCAGGAAGTATAATTAATTAAAAATTTCTGTTTTCAATAATGCTGAATAATGGAAAGAAGCGAAATGTGTTTCCTTCATTTTTAATCAAGCTCTGCCTTTCTAAGGTGTAACATATACAGTACTAACTGAATGTACTAACAGTTACATTCATCAAGACCACATAACTGGAAAGGAAATGGCATACTCCAGAGAATGCCTTAAAGAAATTAGGAGGCCTATGTCATTAGTTGGTCTTTGTTTTCAATTTTGGATTACATCAAACTTATAAAAACTTATATTTATAATTAATCCATTAAAGCAAAAGCAAAGTTTAGAAAGAGAACATTAATCAGTTCAATTTCAATAAGTACACAGATTACATAGGCCAATAAATCATGCAAGCAGCTGTGTCTTTTTTTTAAAGCATTGGTAAATAATCAGTTGGACTGAAATTAATTGCCTCCGTTCTACACACCCCTACACTCAGCAGTGTGAAAGTGTCTGCATGCAAAAAATAAATATAAGATTTTGTCATAATAACAATATATTACAAAATTATTCAGCATGCATAACAAGTAATACATAACAGTAATACATAACAAGTAATACATAACAGTAATACATAACAAGTAATACATAATAGAATCATAGAATCATTGAGTTAATATGTCTACAGTCAAACAAATGAGTGCTAAGAAATTAGAATGCAAGTTTTCCCAAAGAACATAAATATTTTTCAATGTGTGAAAATTCATATATATACATATATGGGTTTTATTCCTTTTGTGGCATTTCCATAAACAATTGTTTTATTTACTCAATTATGTTTCTTAGACTCATCAATTTAATCCAATTATTTCTGATTATAACCCTTCGAAATATGGGTTTCTAGGGTTGACTGTGTGAAATAAGAATATATAAGTTGTAGATAACACTTCATTGTACTCTATGAAATTGGGATGATGATTGTGAACAAACTTTGTTAATTCTGAAGAGTTCTATGAAGGTGAAGGGGGAAGTAAAGGAGAGCTGCCTCTGTGTAGTTCCTTCCCAAGCACTCCTGCCATCTTGAGCACCAAGAATAAAACTGAACTGTGTTGCTCACAAGGAGCTCACAGCAGACAGCTTCAGGCTTTGAGCTGCCACAGAGCACAGGTGCCCTAAGGCCTCTACTTCATCCACTTTGCATTTCAGCCAGGGAAAAAAAAAAATTCCACACCCAAAAACTTCCTAAAGTATCTTTCCTCTCTAGAAGGTAGAAGTGAGAGAAGGCTGAGACTGTTTGTATGTTATGGATTCAAAACTATCCCTGGAACTGATTACTCTTTTCCCTCTAGAGACCTAATCAGGACTAATCCTATCAGGACTCACATTCCTGTTTATTTTGGTCAACACTAGTTTTAAATCTCCCAAACTATTATTATCTCTAGAACTGCTGAGAGGCCACGTAGCCTGGACACAGACTCTAGAACCCAATTGCTACTATGACCCTGGGTAAGTTGCTTAAATTTCCAGCATTTCAGGTTTTTTCTCTGTAAAATGGGGAAATAATATCATAAGGATGTTAGGAGGATTAAATTATAACATTTGTTAATCATTTAGAACAATGGCTGACACATAGTATTTCCATGTAAGTATTTGTTAACTAAATAAATATAGTATATCCCCTAATGTGACTCAAGCCTGCCCTCGCTCTCAAATCTTTGACCTAGGTCTATGAAATTCCAGAATATGTAAGGCCAGCTTCACAGGTATGTGATCTGTAGAGTCATACACAGGATCTCACACTTAGAAGGTTCCACACTTAGCATAATGGTTATCTGTCACCATCTTGGAATTCTTAATTTTAAACATGATATCCTGCATTTTCATTTTTTACTGGGCCCCAGAAATTATGTAGCAGATCCTAAACAACATGCCAACAAGAGATACCCTTATAACTTCAAACTCACTCTTCTCTGGATATTCTCATTAGCTTCTTAATTTGAGTCCTGCTGACATTATTTTCCCTACAACGAACAGTATAAATGGAGGATATTTTTTCTTTATACCCTATATATCATAGTATCACCAGCCAAGAAGTTGGGATACCTTCTGCTTCCAATTTTCTTTATCACCCCCACCCATTTGAAGCTTGAACTACTAAACTACACATTGTACCTCCTTCCTACTGTCATATACTGACCCATTCATTCTCAAATTTGCTGGATTCATTTCCTTCCTCTTTATCTTCATCTCTTATTTCTTTGACATATTTTGAAATGGCTGCAGCAGGGGTTACCCAAAAAAAACCCAGGGTTTGTTCTCCTGGTGAATAACAAATGACTCTCAAAGAGAATGCAGGTTTTGATCAAATAGGAGTTTTATTACTTGGCACAAGTAAGGAGAGCACTGGGTGTATTCTCCAAAGCAGTGTCTCCCGGAGGGAAGGTGACAGGAGGGTTTTATGGGGTGATGGAGAGGGGAGAGGGTGCATCATCTCATGTAGAGGAGGAGTCCCAGTTGCGCAGACGTAGTGAGTCATTATGCCAGCTCATAGTTGCATGTTATGGTAAAGAAGACACAGCTCTTTCCAGGCTAATGAGGAAAGTTCACTAGGCTTCATCTACAAATTGTTGGGGTCTGTCAGGAGCTGGTTCTAACCAACTAGTTGACTGCAATCCACAGTTTAGGAAGAAACAGTCTGCAGGGCAGGAGGCGGTAAAACAGGCTGATTGCTCAAATTGATTAAATTCCTATAATCCCCGAAGACCCTCCCAGTTGGCTGACACCAGCCTACTAAAATAGCCCTGAAAAACTGTCTTTTGTGGGGGAAATATGCATCTGCAGAGAATCTCCATTAATCCAGGCCTTTCCTAAATCTAGAAGAGTGAGAATCTGACACCTTTAAAGGTCTGAAAAGTAACATTTGCCATCTATTCTCTCTGAAGACTGTTACCTATGAAGCTTCAATTACATAATAAGGAAACCTTTGCTAGCCAGGCCTCTTCCTTTCTTCCTCCCATAATCTGTCTTGCCACTAAAACCTGGTCTACCACCATAACTTGTTTTTGGCCATGCTCTGAGCCCTCATTCTTTTTATAACCTCAAGATGGCATATAAGCTTCTGTTTTTTATTGGCGGTTAGGTCTTCATTCTGAAGGCTCCCATGTACACATGTTAAATACATTTGTATGCCTTTAGTCCTATTAATATGCCTTTGCAAGCTGATTTTTCAATGAACCTTTGGCAGGCCAAGGGGAAAGCTTTCCCTTGGCCCCTGCATCATCATTGTTGATAACTTAAGAATTCATAGGGATGAACCATTCAAACCCTGCCTGTCAGAGACCTTCCTTCCTCACTGCCAATCACCTTTTCCTCCACCAATCCCCAGCCAGTGGTCACACCCTTGACACTGCATCAGCACTAACTCACCATACCTCAAAAGCTTAGAATCAATCCCTCTCTCCTCTGGCTGCCACTTGCTGTTCTTTGTTTGCATTCTCAAGTACTCATTTTGTAATAATTCTTCAAACTTAAATGAAACCTCTAAAACATTGACTTTGCTTTTCATTATCTTTCTATGTGCTTCTGTTTCCTCTTCCCCCTTTACCTGGCTTTTAATCCATGTTTCCTAATTGAAGTAATTATCTTTTAATTATTTTAACTTGCTGCTCTTCCCTAGCATCCTCCCCTGGAAACCCAAACACTGATTAAAAACCATTCAAAAACTCTTTTTCATGCCAATGCCTGAGAAGCTGAATATAACTGTAGAAAGTCACACACTACGAAGAATAAAATCACATTAAATTTATGCTAAAATATCCATATACATAATTAACACTGCCTGACAAGCCTATTCTCCCCAGTAGAATTGAGACAGCCAGGTGGGAGGGGGTTCCTGCAGAAACTCCAACCAGCCTGCCCGCTGGGGTGGAGCCTCAAGAAGTTCACCCTGTTTGCAGAGGGGAGGAGCCTGGCCCCTCCTCTTCCTGTGTGGAACCTGAGATTCCAATGGCCAGGCCATAAACACGCTAGCAGGGACCCCGGTCTAGCTAGAGTCTGTTTCCTCCTTCTTTTCCTTTTCACCCAATAAAACCCTGTCTTGGGTAGGCACGGTGGCTCACGCCTATAATCCAAGCACTTTGGGAGTCCGAGGCGGGCTGATCACGAGGTCAAGAGATCGAGACCATCCTGGCTAACATGGTGAAATCCCATCTTTACTAAAAATAAAAAAATTACCTGGGCATGGTGGCGCACGCCTGCAGTCCCTCAGTTGGGAGGCTGAGGCAGGAGAATCGCTTGAACCTGGGAGGCAGAGGTTGCTGCAGTGAGCAGAGATTGTGCCACTGCACTCCAGCCTGGAGAGTGAGACTCCAAAACAAACAAACAAACAAACAAACCCTCCTTATTCACCAAATTGTCTGCGAGCCTGAATTTTTGTGGCCGTGGGACAACGAACCCTGCCTTTAGCTGAACTAAGGAAAAGTCCTGCAACAAAATAAAAATAAAAAATAAAAATAAAACCCTTTTGTATTTTCTCTTCTCTTCAAACTACTGCCCATCACTCCGCTCCCCTTCGATGCAAAGATACTGGGATGATTTTTTTCACACTCACTGATCTTTTTTCCTACTCTTTACTCTTCAACATACTACACTGTGGCTTCTTTCCTCATCACTCCTCAAAATCTTATCTTCTTTAGGTAATTTGTGGCCACCATCTTGTCAAATCTACTTTTCGATTCTCCTCTTCCTTGACATTCCCTGGCATCCTATGGTTGGCATTCTCTCTTTCTTGAAACACTCTTTCCCTTTGGTTTCCGAAAAATCTGACACTTTCCTATCTCCCTCCTACATCACTGGCTATAATTTCTAGGTTTCTCTTTATTCTAAATAGTTGCCTGACTCAATCCTTCTGTGTGATCTTCTTGGTTGCTCTCTTATACATACCATTTCTCTAGGGTACCCAACTGTCCTGGTTTGCCAAGGACTGAGAAGTTTCCCGGGACTTGGGACTTTCAGCGCTAAAGCGGGAGTGTCCTGAGCAAACCAGGAAGTCTGATCACACTAGATCTACATGCTGATAACTCCCAAGATTATGTTCCCAATCCAGACATCTCTGATGAGTTTTAGATCTGCTTGGATTTGTAATATTCATTTCAGACTTAAATTTTTTCAAGACAGAACTTGATTTTTGCCTTCAAACTCTTTTCTCCTTATGTTCTATCTCCACAGATGTCATCAGTAATTATGGCAAAATAAACTAAAGCAAAGAAAACTAAAAATATTTTATGGCTCCTTGTTACTCTTCCCTTTTCCTCACCCCTGTCCAAGCCACCATCAGCTCCTCCCTGGACCACAACAATAGCCTCCTAATACCTTCCTTAATTTAACTCCTGTACCTTTGTAATCCATTCTGCACAATATAATCTAGGGTAACTCTGGCTTTAAACTAGAGTTCTTTTGGAAAACATATGTAAAAATTCACTTGTTTATAAAACATTTTGGTGAGTTTCTTTGCTCTATGAATAGCAACCAAATATCTCTCCAGGACTTACAACAGTGTTTCCCTATCTATCTGTAAAGAGATGAGTTTGTTTTACTTTTGTTGTTCTATTCCACTGTGGACCTATTTGCACATGGTTAAAAGCAGTTAGCAATGAGATATACCATGCAAGTTTGAAACACCTGAACTTTTCTATGTCCTGAAATGAGTCCAGTGATCAAGTGCTGGAGTCTCAGCAATGTGAAAAGTTAACGTAAAGGTTTTTAACTTTCATGACCAGAAGTGGTCCACAGCCCAATTTTACTCTGATCTTAATTTATACAACCCATTCTTTTGCCCCTGAACACAGAGGGCACCCTGGCTTCTTTGTCATTCAAAAGAGCTATTAGGTCTATGGACTCAGCTTAGAGTGTTTTTTGCCCAGCTCTCCACAATAAAGGTTGTTGTTATCCTTCAGGTCTCAGCTCAAATACCCTCTTAAGAGAGGCAATCCCAAACCACCCGTTCTAAATTAGCTGAATTATTTCCTGACTCATCATACAGTTTATTCTCTTTATAACATATTCTAGGATATTAACATCTATATTTTTCCAGCTTTATTGAGGTATAATTCATACATAAGAATTGTGTATTTAAGGTGTACGAAGTGATGTTTTGATACACATACTTTTTGTATATCATTTTTATGTTTTAATTTAAAACTTTTATTATAATTATTTTCTTTTTAGAGATGGGGATCTCACTATGTTTTCCAAGCTGGTCTCAAACTCCTGAGCTCAAGCAATCCTCCTGCCTTGGCCTCCCAAAGTGTTGGGATTACAGGTTTGAGCCACCATGCCTGCCCTATATATCACTTTAACTTTTTTATGTCAAACAAATCTCTATTCTTTGTGGATATCTAGTTAAAAGGTTTCCCTCAACCCCTATATTGTTTATGTCACTTTGACGATTTTGTTCTGTTTTATATTTAAATTTTTAATCAATTGAGAACTATTGTATATAAGATATAATTATTATATAATAAAAATATATTTTATATTTATGTATGTACATTTATGTTTGACATATATGTATGTAAATTATACATAAATATAGCTAAATATTATATAGAGGGGGAATGAGACAAAGAGAGAGCCTTCTGTCCAATTGGACATTTTGCAATGATGGAAAAGTTTTATAATCTGCATTGCCTGATAAATTAGACACTAGCCACATGTAGCTTTTGAGCACTTTAAAATATGGTTAATGTCACTGAGGAGCAGAATTTTTAATTTTTATTCAATTTTAATCAACTTACATTTTAATGTAAATAGTGCTGCTTGCTAGTGGCTACTATATTGGATAGCACAGACATAGTGAGAGTGGGTCCAGCTTTGTTTCTCTCGGGATAAATAGCTAATTGTCAGCCTTGAGTATTAAGTAAGTCATTCTTTTCCCACTGAATAAAAATATGAATGTTGCCATATATAAAGTTTTCATATACAGACATCTATTTTCCAGATTGTTTTTTCATGGATCCATATGGCTAAAAACCATATTGATTTGATTATGGTTGACTTTATAGTCTGACAAATAATGTGTAAAGCAAGTTTCCCAGCTTCTCATTCTCCTATATCAAACTTTTCTTGGCTGTTCTCAGACACATATTTTTCCAAGTGAACTTTAATATCATTGTATCCAATTCTAAAATCAACACTTGATGAAGTTCTATTCGGAAGTGTCTTGAATTTATAGAACAATTTGTTCAAGAATTGGCATTTTTACTGTATTAATTCTTCTTATCCAAGATCACAGTATGTTTCTCCATAGTTCAGATGTTATATTATGTTCTTCAATAAGATTTCTCAGACACTTTTGCATAGATCCTGTGTTTCCTTTTTTAAATTATTTATAAGGTTATTATGTTGTTTATTGTAAATAGAGTGTTTTTCAATTTTCATTGCCATTTGCTTACAGATAATATAGACAAAACGGTTGATCTGTACTTATTTATCATGTTTCTATCCCAACAAATTCACTTATTCAAGGTTTTATTCATTGGTATTGATTTTAAGAAGAATCTTGGGAGTTTAGACATACAGTGTTATTATAAGAAAAAAAATCTAATTTTCCAATGTTTACACTGACTTTAAGTTTCTTAGTTCACCATATCAAAGTAATGGTGGTAGTGGAAATTCTAACCTATTTTTCATATTACTTAAAATGAGAGTTCTGTGATTTAGAACCATAACTAGATTTGATTTGAGGTAAATTATTTTGGTGGATTCTGTAGTACATTTTTATTCCTAGAATTTTTATTTAACATGCTTATTAAATATTATATAATCTTTTCAGGATTAGTTGATATCATATGGTTTTGATTTTTATAGATCGATACAAACAATTTTACTGATAAATTCTGATTATTTGGAAATCTTTTATTTTACAACTATTTTTGCATTTGTACTTATATGTGAAGTTAAGCTATACTTTTGAGTGTTTTCTAATTTCATAAAGCTTTATATTAAACTTTTTATGAATAGTCTGTAATAGCATAAGTAACTTGGAAATTATTTAGTTTTTAAAGTTTTGATAGAACTCAGCTGTGAAAATCTGTAGTCCTTGTTACTTTTGTTAGTGATAGATTTTTAACTTTCTCAATCACTATTATGATTATTGGGTTTTTTTTTTACTTTCTTTTGCATCATTTTGGAAATGTACATTAGAAAAACATATTTTATCTAGGTTTTCAAATTTGTTGCCGTAGAATCTTTAATTGCATTTCTCTAGTTATACCTCATATTTCATTCCCTCTCTTGTATATTCTTTTAACCAGACTTCTTTTTCGTGCTTCTCAAATCACACATCCTTTGAGATTACATTTCCCCTTTGGGGAGTCCTGAGACTCACAGGAACTGAGATGATCCCATGCGGGCTTTCCCTCACGCATGGCACTTATCCTGTGGGCGGACTCAACCAGTGCGCCCTTTGCTTTGAGAACCTCTGAAGACAAGAGCCACTCCCATGTTCCCTCTCCCTGACTCATCTATCAGCTGCAGCCAGTCACTCGATTGTGACCCTTAGATTTAACAGATTGCACCCAGAAGCCAGTCTATTGTGTCTCCCATAATCTGCCATAGATTCCCATCAAGCTCTCAGTTCTAGAACACACAGCCTGATATCTAGCCTCTTAATAAAATTTTAAGCGTATAATGCAGTGTTGTTAAATAGCAGTAAAATGTTGTATAGTAGGCTTCTAGAACTTATTCAATACATTCAAGCTTACTTACTCTCCAACTATATCATATTGCTTTCTGATCCAAAGTGGAAATTCATTTTTCTCCTGTTTAGTGTGTACCTTATAATAATAAATCAATTACAATAGTAAAAAAAAAAAAAAAAAAACTCTTCCTTTAGATCTGAAGTGAAGAATAAAGCACATTCCCATCCTCTGCTTTTTTATCTTGTACTCACAGCACAGCTATTTCCAAATAATTTCACTCTCTAAATTATAATAGCAGTTCAGTCTCAGAAAACTGAAATGACTCTAGCAGTTATAAGTAGAAAAAGGATCAATTTATTTAATTACTGCTTGCCAAATTTTGGCAAGGTGGTGATATGGTTTGGATTTGTGTCCCTGCTCAAATCTCATGTTGACTTGTAATCCTCAGTGTTGGAGGAGGGGCCTGGTGGGAGGTGATTGGATCATGGCAGCAGATTTCCCTCTTGCTGTTCTCATGATAGTGAGTGAGTTCTCAGGAGATCTGGTTTTAAAGTGTGTAGCACCTCCCCCTTCACCCTCTTTCTCCTGCTCCAGCCACGTAGGATCTGTCTGCTTCCACTTCATCCTCCACCATGATTGTAAGTTTCCTAGCACTCCCAGCCATTTTCCTGTACAGCTTGTGGAACCATGAGCCAATTAAACCTCTTTTCTTTATAAATTACCCAGTCTCGGGTCGTTCTTTATTTCAATATGAGAAAGAACTAATACATGGTGAAACAGCCTCTGAATTGGCCTGTAGGATTGACTCCCAGACAACTGGAGAAATGACCCATCAGAAATTGGCCACTTGTGCTACAACCTAGAAACAACCAAAACTATGTACCAGGTTCTACTGTAGTTCCTGAGGATGCAATAGTGAACAAAACCAACAAGTTTCTGTAGTAACAAAACTTTACTTTTAGGAGTAGAGTGGGGATGAGAGTCAGGGAGAAAGAAAGGTAAATGTAAAATATATATTATGTTTGAGGCTTATGATTGCTATCAAGACACAAAGCAAAGGAGGTTTGCAATATCGAATAGATTAAAGGAGGGAAGAAAGCAAGATATGTTAATAGAGAGGGGAAGAAACTCCCAGAAGGAGGAAGAGTACCTGGCATGTTAAAGAAATAAGGAGGCCAACGGGGTTAAAGCAGAGTAAGCGAAGAGTTAAGTCATAATAAAGTGTAGTCACAAGGTGATGAAAGTAGGGGGTCATACAAACCAAGAACTCTTATTGGGGCTGCAAAGCAGGTTCACCAATTACCAATCCTAAGGGAAGACACCCATTCAATGTAGGATGGCGAAGATCATCACTATGGAACCACCAGGAATAGGAATCCAAACACCTCTGCCCACTGCATTTTGGGCTACAGTTTTACTAATTGCCTGAGTCCAGTGAGACAGATCTCACTCACATGCAACAAGTTATATGAGCAGATTTATTACTTACAGACAGGCAGTAAAGGGAAAGAAGAAGTTTCAGATCCATTGTGAGCCAGTCACTCAACTGCCTGGGATGGATAGAGTCTACTGAACTTGCTTTGCTTGTGCCATAGCTGAGGGAATTTAAAGACACCCTGCCCAGCTTATACACCTCAGGGGCTACATTAGTGGTCCCCAAACTTTTTGGCACCAGGGACCGGTTTCACGGAAGATAATTTTTCCATGAACCAGTGGGGTGTGGGGAAGGGATGGTTTCAGGATGAAACCGCAACTGTTCCATCTCAGATCATCAGGCATTAGTTAGATTCTCACAAGGAATGCACAACGTCGATCCCTCACGTGCACAGTTCATAGTAGGGTTCGCGCTTCTATGGAATCTCATGCAGCTGCTGATCTGATAGGAGGCAGAACTCAGGTGGTTATGGTCGTTTGCCCGCTGCTCACCTCCTGCTGTTTGGTCTGGCTCCCAAAAAGTCACGGATCAGTACCGGTCTGCCGCCCAGAGATTGGAGACCCCTGGGCTACATGACCCACTGGGAAAAGCTTTGAAGGACATTTTGTTTCCAGGGGAGAAAGGAACAAAGCCTCAGATTCCCTGGGCACCTCCTCCCTAACTCAAGATACTACATTCCCTAGGAGGGACAGGAACAAGTCCCAAGCCATTTCAGGCAATTCCTTACTATCTTAAGATATTGTATTCCCAGCACATTCTATGGTTATTCTGAAAGCTGCATGCAGGAAGTAGGGGGCGAACTGGGTCCGTGCAAGACCACCCAGAAAACTGCCCTGCAGGGACAAGAGATGCAGGATCACCAGTTGATCCTGAGATGGGAGAATCTCCTGAGGCCAGCAATTCAAGACCAGCCTGAGCAACATAGCAAAACCTGTGGCTCAGAAAAAAAAGGAAATAGAGAGAGAGAAAATCTTCCATTGTCTCATTGTTACCCTGGACTTCTACCTATGGCATCCATACTGAGGATTGAAAGCGTGCATTTGCTCTTTCTTGTATAAAAAAAAAAAAAAAAAAAAAAAAATCACGCCTGTAATCCCAGCACTTTGGGAGGCTGAGGCTGGCGGATCACGAGGTCAGGAGATCCAGACCATCCTGGCTAACATGGTGAAACCCCATCTCTACTAAAAATACAAAATATTAGCCGGGCGTGGTGGTGGGCACCCACAGTCCCAGCTACTCAGGAAGCTGAGGTAGGAGAATGGCGTGAACCCAGGAGGCGGAGCTTACAGTGAGCCGAGATCATCGCACCACTGCACTCCAGCCTGGGTGATAGAGCGAGACTCTTTCTCAAAAAAAAAAAAAAAAAAAAAAAATTGTCAGAATGGTCCCAGTCCAGACCCACACTTTATCTGCTCAAAATTTTGTTCCTTTTTGGGGAAGAGGGAAACAGAGGTTCCAAACCTCTGTGGGATATCTTAAAGTAAGAAAAGGAGGAAATGTAAGCTAGCATTGATTTAGCACCTAGAAGGTGTCACGCATCAGGCTAGGAACTTCCATCTTATCTAATCCTTGTAACTATTCCACAAGGTAGATCATATTAATTTCATTTATGTATGAAGAACCCTGATTCAGAGAGAAGATAAGAAATTTCTCAGGATCACTCGGTGTCAATGCAAGTCTGTCTGAACCCAAGCCCCATGGTTTTGCCATTTAACTATTTTTACCCTTGAAATCTCATTACTTATCTCAACAGACTGACACACATAAGTATGTGTGAACATATTTTAATTAAATATTTTTTATATTTTCTGCATGTACTATCTTTTTTTTTTTTTTTTTTTAGACAGAGTTTTGCTCTGTCACCCAGACTAGAGTACAGTGGCATGATCTCGGCTCACCGCAACCTCTGCTTCCCGGGTTCAAGCAATTCTCCTGCCTCAATTCTCAGCCTCCCAAGTAGCTGGTATTACAGGCACTCACCACCACACCTAGCTAATTTTTTTTTTTTTAAGTAGAGACGGGTTTTCGCCATGTTGGTCAGGCTGGTCTTGAACTCCTCAGGTGATCCACCTGCCTCAGCCTCCCAAGGTGCTGGGATTACAGGCATGAGCCACAGTGCCCGACCTGCATGACTGTCTTTTGGGATAATGTTCCACATCTCTCAGCCATTTCTCTGACAAGAAACGGTGGAGTGGACCTTAGAACCCAGAAGTGGCTGTCTCCAAAGCATATGTTGTTTTCCCTATACTATACCATTTTCTATAGCGAAATACAAATGATTTTGGATTGACTAAGCCTCAGTTCCCCTTTATCAATATATATATAATTAAGGGTTGATATTCTTATCAACTCAATTCAGTTCCCTTTTATCTATCTCTCTCTATATATATTCATATCTATCTATCTAATTAAGGGTTGGTATTATTTGGCAAATTTACAGGACTTACATTTATCAAAGCAAATTTCTCTGTGTCTTCCTTGCCATAAAGCAATGCCTAGAAAGTTCTGAACTCTTGCCTTGAGGCAGCCCAGTTATTGTTCAATCTGACAACATGGTGCCTTGAGTTTGGGCGTTGGAAGATGCCAACCATGTCAGCAGCATAGAATAGCTGAGGTGTGTTTGGCATGAACTACCTAGTCCTCCCAGAACTACTCTAGTCCTTGCAGTTTATTATACTGATATGCTCAGGAGTAATCATCACTCAATAGTCTGGACTTTGTCCAGGCCCAGATTCCTGGACTTCTCTGAAGCTCTTATAATGGCCACACAACCGAACTGTATTAACTGCTGAAGACCACCCAGGAGTAGCGTTCAAACTGGATGTGGCCATATCAAATTTCCCAGGGCTTCCCCAAGCTAAACTGGGTCACCCAGGACCACCCAGAGGCAGAACTGCAGATGAAGTGGAGTTTTGGTTTGGACTCAACTTCCAAAGAATGTGTGTTGTCTTCTCCAGCACTGAGAAACCAGGCTAGAAAGGCCACAGCCTACTCACTCATGGAAACAGCTTGGATGGAATATATCATCCCACCACTTGGCTTCAGTAATATGTATAGCATCAGCTGTCCTCATCTAAGAATCACAGGCTGTGAATCCTAAACTGTGAACTTTCCAAGAATGCTGCAAAAGCCATCTTTCTCATCTACCCTATCCAATAGATTGAGGAAAAATGGAACTTTGTCTCCTCTCAGTCATCTGATTCTTGAGAAGTTGAGAATATTTTACTCAGGATTTTATATAAAATTATTAACTGGCTAATTATATAGTGCACTGCAATTTTTGGATGAAATTTATTATATACATAAAAGATATCAGCATTTTTTGTCATTCAGCTAATTTCTTTGTGTGAGTTTTGAAAATAAACATCCGTATCATAAAGATTATATCAGGATGAATCCTGCGAATTGACTGCAGTAGGTTGGGATTTAGTACTTTGTTTTTAAGTCTGATTGTGCGGGTGCTACAGTTCAACTTGCATGTAGCTGTATGTCTTTGTTTCATATAAGCAAAAGTAGAAAGTGATGAATGAGCATTCTCTAGCTGAGAAATTTTGACCTTCTGAATGTGTATTACCATGGCCATATTCCAAGCCGTTCTATTAAGTCCCTTGAGCAATTCCAAACTGATATTGTTATTTAACAGAAATTTTTCTTGTGTACAGATGTAAAGAGATACTAGTATAGTTACACTGCAAGTCACCATATAATCTGACTTCAGCATAGACATGTCTCTGAAAAACCTAGGATGCTGCTTTTCCTTCAGCCATCCATCAACTCAATGACAGAATGTAAGAAAATTCTATTATTTTCCACCTTCCCCCAAAAACCAAGAATAAGAGGTTTCACCAGTTTATGAAATACTTAAAATTTCATCAAAGATAGATAAATTGATGCCCAAGTGATAGTTTTGTGAGAAAAGAGAAAATCCTAGTAGATTTATCTATTTCTTGAATAGGAAGAGGGGTTAACCCAAGAGTAATTTGTCACCCACCATGTGGAATCAATTATGTCAGACTGAGCCATCAATTAAATTGGAAGGCATTGCCCTTATGCTTTCTAGATTATAGAAAAAATCTTATACAAATGAGAAAGAGAAAGCAGCAAGATTGTACCTGGTTGATTCAAACCCCTGCTTTCCTGCAATTCTATTACCAAATATTGTCTTTCATCACGTCCAGGATTTTCACCTACAACTGCACTGCAATACCAACATCCAGTTACACATCCACACCACTGCTTAGCAGACAGACTAAGAAATCTCTCCAGTTTAGTCATTTATGTGTCAGCAAGCAGGGAGCCCCACTTCCCTCATTGCCAGAAAACTTACTTCTGCAACACTGGAGTGATGGCTAGACATTTACAAGCCATTTTCTTTGGCTGACAATTTTGTTTTTAAACCCTTAGTGAAGCATCTGCAACTACTGTTTTATTGAATTAATTTCAAATGCAGTTGTGTTTCCAGTAATCTATGACAGTTTTAAAAGATTGAAGAGACCAGGAGTTGGAGACAACAGTAGAGCAGATGTATTTCATTGGGACTTGTTAGCATCTTGCTAAACTATGTTATAGAGATTTTTCAAGAGGCAAACATCAGGTCAAGCAACAACAAATCCTTTTTAACCATACAAAGTTTTACGTCAAGAGGTAAAGCAGGAATACACAAGCCATAAAAATTTTAGCTCAACATGCAAGCATTACACATGTATATAAAATTTAAGATGAATGATTTTTAAAATCCTGAAAATATCACAACAGATTATTAATTGTAAAGAAAATACATTTGTTAAAAAAAAAGGGCACCTATGATATGCCAGACACTGCTCTAGATTTGTGGAATTCATCAAAGTCTAACGGGCTTGACTTCAAGGAGTTTCTGTCCAAAAAGGGTTGGGGGGCAGGATGGGTGGCAGGGAGCAGACAGGAACAAAGAAAATAACAAGCAAATTACAAAGCTTATAGGAAGACAGTAAGTACAATGAAAAGGTGAACAGGTGGAGTAGGGGAAGGGAGCTTCCCAAGTACAGGGATTGGAGGAGGAGGGCAGGTCAGAGAATCTGAGTTATCTATATATTCTTTGATAAGGTGACATTTGAACAAACACTTGAAGGAAGTGAGGGCATTAGCAAGTATTTTTAAATATACTTGCAATATTATACTTGCTATATTTTAAATATACTTGCTATATTTCAGCTCTGTTTATCAGATCAGTGTGTAATTCTCAAATCCATAGAATTACACACTGATCTGATAAACAGAACTGAAGACTAATCATTAAAATTTTAGAGAGCATGAATGGTAAAAATACACTTGCATCTCACTTGGATTGCTTCTCCCAAGGACTTCTTTTCCACGCCTCTTTCTTTGTTCTCATTTCTTGCTTTACTCTTCTGTTTTTCCTGCCAAATTCATGTGCTTTCTCTGTTTCTGTATAAGCACTTTTAAAATTAAGTGAATAACTAGAAGTGTTTCCAGTATTACTATCTTCTCAGGAAACCAACAAGCCCACTTACCTTATCCTTGCTGTGAACAATTTTCTTTACTGAGGTGACCATAAGAATCAAGGTAAAGTCTATGTCTCATTTAATGATTTTAAGTGTGTTCCTGAAACCCTTGTCCTAAAATGAAAAGCTACAAATTGAAAAAAAAAAACCTTCCAATTTTTATAGATTTGAACATACATCAATTGAACAGTGAAAACAAGTTTGTATAAACAATAAATAATGAGAAAGTAAGATCTAGTTCAAACATAAGATGTAATGTAATGAAGTTTCTTATGCTCACCAAGGAAGGAAGCGATTGAATTGGGGTGGCAGTTGGTGCACATCGTCAGGCAGACATTTGATATCAAAGTTGGATATGCTGGATGTATTGATTTCCTCGGGTTGACAACAAATTATCACAAGCTTGGTAGCTTTAAAAAGGCAGAAATTTGTTCTCTCATAGTTATGAAAGCTGAGTCCAAAATCAAGGTTTCAGCAAACTGTCTGGAGGTGGTAAGGGAGAATCTGTCCCATGCCTCTAGCATCTAGAGATTGCTGGCAATCTTTGTAGTTCCCTGGCTTAGAGAAATATCACTCAGCCTCTGTCTCTGTCTTCACACAGCATTCTTACCTGTGTCTCTGTGGCCAGATTTTCCTTTTCTTATATGGACACCAATCATTGCAGGACCCACCCTCCATTGTGACCTCATCATAACTTGGTTACTTCTGCAAATATTATTTTCAAATAGGGTCATATTGAGGTACCAGAGGTTAGAACTTGAACTTAACTTTTTATTGAACACAATTCAGCCCACTGGATAAAAAATGTCTTTTCCTTGGACCACAAGAAATTAAAGGCTCAACCTGAGAGCAGTTCAAAACATAGAAAACACAAGTGTAAAATAAACTGAAGATTCAGAAGATGCTTCCTCTTCATTCTTCCCACCTGGCATACCAACAAAGCAAAAGTGGCTTTTTAATCCAAACATGATGCTCACTTTTAATTTGTTCCACGTGATACTCTGTGATTAGAGATTATTATGTTAAGTGGATAAATGTGTCTTTTCTAAAATATTATTAATTTAGTATATTGTATTCAGGGTGTTTTGGGATTTAAAAAATTGTTATTTCCACCCCCCAAAAAATGTGACTTTGAGAAAAGTGAACTGTGTGGTAAAAGTGTTTAACTGAATAGTCATAACATGAAATAAATACACATCTTCAGATTCATGAACAATCCCGCTGTGATCCAGATAATTTCATAAGGACTGAAAGCAAAATTTTCAATGTATGCCATTAAATAGGCCCTTAAAAATTCTCAAATACCTCTATGGTCTAAAATTTCCTCCAATGGAAAAAGAAATGGTTGTTGCAATGTAGAGGCTTCAGGGTCAGGTAAGGGATCCTCCAGGTTCATTTTTTAACAAATGAATTTGCATACCAGATATTATGAGATTGAATTATGTCCCCCTAAAAAAGATAGGTTTAAGTTCTAAACCCTAGTATCTCAGAATATGATCTCATTTGGAAATAGGGTCTTTGTAGATGTAGTCAAGATGAGGTCTTTAGAGTGGGCTCTAATCCAATAGGACTGGTATCCTTATAAAAAGGGGAAATTCAAGCACAGACAGATACTATGTGGAGATAAAAGCAGAATGACATGTAGAGATGAAAGCTGAGATTGAAGTGATACATCCACAAGCCAAAGAACACAAAAGATTGCCAACAACCTACCGGAAGGTAGGAGAAAGCCATGGATCAGATTCCCTTTCATACCCCTCAGAAGAAACTAATCCTACCAACACCTTGATCGCAGACCTCTAGTCTTCAGAACTGTCAGACAGTAGGATTTTGTTGTTCCACTTGGTGAGACTTTGCTATGACAGTCCTAGCAAACTAATACACCAGCTTTGGTTGTAAAAGTGACTTGCCAGAAAAAGTTAAACTTATTATATGCCATGGACTGTAAAGATTGGCCTTGATCAATGGAAACCTCAAATGTTGAATGTCAGAAATCTATCCTATGCTGTAGTTTTCCTATACAATCTCATCCATACCTTTCCGAGTAAGTGTGTTCTCATTGTTGCTCCATTAACAATGAGAGATGAAACTTAGCTTCCCATAGCAAGAGTCATTGTGGATGAAGTTCTGTTTCTTCTCTTTCAGTTTGGTTGCTTAACTCTAAACAGAAGTCTGAGATGGCACTGAAATGCTACATGTATGTGACAGTAACTCTTCACTCCCAGTACTATCTCCATTCTTTACTTCTTCCTTTGTAAGAGAGAATAGGGAAAGGCCATGTACCCAGCTATAAACAGCCTCACTTGCTTAAAGAATGGTCTATATCTTTTTTTCTTTTTTTTTTTTTTTGAGACGGAGTCTCGCCCTGTTGCCCAGGCTAGAGTGCAGTGGCGCGATCTCGGCTCACTGCAAGCTCCACTTCCCAGGTTCACGCCATTGTCCTGCCTCAGCCTCCCAAGTAGCTGGGACTGCAGGCGCCCGCCACCATGCCCGGCTAATTTTTTGTATTTTTAGAAGAGACAGGGTTTCACCGTGTTAGCCAGGATGGTCTTGGTCTCCTGACCTAGTGATCCACCCGCCTCGGCCTTCCAAAGTGCTGGGATTACAGGCGTGAGCCACTGCGCCCAGCCTATAAGATATATGTTATAAACGAGATGTTGGGTGACACTTTTGGAAAAGTTTATTCAGCCAGTGGAGCCCTCTTTACCCTTCTCATTTTTTTCTTTTCCAAAACGTGGTGGTAATGTCTTGAGGTCCAACAGCCTTTCAAGGACCACGAGTAAAAGGCTAAGAGATCCATCCCTGAGTTCCTGACACTCCTGTGCTATTGAACAGATACCAACAACTGCCATCTCTATATTTTTTATTGATTGACAGAAATAATAGCAATATAAAAATAACATAATTGACACTATTAGCCAATTACAATTTTTCACATATAAAAACCTATCCATGCAGAAATCATCTAAGCTTGTCATACTTTACAACCCAGACTCATATATTAACATTCTTCATTTTTGTCTTTAAAAAACAGTTTTGTCATTGTTTGACCAAGAGAACATTATTTCACAACTCAAATAGCATAATGCTAATCAAAATAAATATTCTTCTTCAGAGGTTTATTCTCATTACATTAGGCAGCTACCTCAGAAATACAGAAAACAAAAAAACAACAAAATCTTTAACCTACTTAAAAATTTTTAATTCATCAGAGCAAGTGATCATCTTTCAATGGCCACAGAATAAGCAAAGCCTGGCCTGGTGCGGTGGCTCACGCCTGTAATCCCAGCACTTTGGGAAGCCGAGGTGGGTGGATCACGAGGTCAGGAAATCGAGATCATCCAGGCTAACATGGTGAAACCCCGTCTCTAATAAAAATACAAAAAATTAGCAAGGCGTGGTGGCGGGCACCTGTAGTCCCAGCTACTTGGGAGGCTGAGGCAGGAGAATGGCGTGAACCCGGGAGGTGGAGCTTGCAGTGGGCTGAGATCGCGCCACTGCGCCCCAGCCTTCCAGCCTGGGCGACAGAGCGAGACTCCGTCTCAAAAAAAAAAAAAATAGGCAAAGCCTAATTGTTCGATATAGTTAGAAACTTTTCAATTTTTGGGCTACTAAAACATAGGAAGGTGGTCAATGCTTATTCACTATTCCCTGAGACCTCTCCAAACAACTTCACTAGCAGAGGAGTAGAAAAGTAGGAATTTAAAAAAGGAAGACTTGAGGATTCTTTATTCTTTGACTATATTAGCCACTCTTTTGAAACTCAAGGAAATGTCTAGGGCATAGTTCTAAGAAAAGGATAGGTGGTTGTCAATACAAAAATCACTTCAAAAGATATACCACTGAACCTGAGGACCTATCAGTCTGGAGTTTTTGGTTTTATTTCTACTTTTAAATCATAGCCTTATATATAAGAGAATAAATGAAAGCTACCCTGTGCTTTTAATAATTCTTGTTTCCTTTCTCCATGCAAAGAAAAATGAAAGGAAAAGGAGGCTTTCATCTGATTTATTCTAAAATGAGGCTACATCATTACTTAAGATAAGGTATACATAATCTTTATCATAAAGTTAAAAGCGTATTGTCAAAATGCCCCTTTAAAACAAAAAGTGAATTTTTAAGAGATTTTCTGTTTTCTTAGTTAACAGAACTTATTAAAAACCTGTACTTTTTTCAGCAATTTCTCCCTGCCAATTGCATTATTTCATTTCAGAAGTCTTAGCTCAATTCAATTGCTGAATTGTCAGGCATTATTTCTTTGAGGGAGTTACCTCCCACACGAGAAAACAAGTTGCCATGATGAGCAAAAACCTGGGATGTTTCATATGATTTGGTTTTCTATCTAAACCACTCCTTGGCTTAGAAAAAGCGTGTCACTCAAAGGCACAAGGAAAAATATTTTTGATTAATTACCATCCCAGAAAATTCAGCCAACAAAACATTTTAGGATAGATCTTCCTGAGGCTACATGCCACTCACTGGCAATCTTAAACAACAACAGTTTAAGAAATATACCATAGTTCTTGGCCATAGGAACAAAAGTCTTAGGTGTTTCTCGCATTCTCATCTTTTTCTCTTCCCAGAGGCAGATTTTCAGGTTAGGACTTCTCAATCTGCTACCTTAAGTGCTTCTTTTGCCCTTGCAACCACCCTTCTCTTTTCCTTTTTATCTTCACATCTATTAACCTTTCAAATCTCATTTCTAAATGATAGCATTCTTGAGTTTTTTGACACTAATATTGATCTATAAGTGTAATATCTCAAATGTGTATGGCATCTTAAGAGTATAATGAGATGTCATGTTTGTTATCTTGTTTTTGATGAGGTGGGTCAGGTAGGGAGGGTTACAAATATAAATTTGGAGACTGGGGATCAGTTCAGCTATTTATATAACTTAGATACATTTATAGTAAGGGAAGCACCCAAGCCTGGAATCCAGGATTCAGCTTCCTAGTCCAGTCCTTCACCCACTCTCCTACACCTTCCTTCTATTGGAACTTGGGAAATGGGTACTTTTGTCCCATCAACTAGGAACGAAGTGACCCGTAAAAGAGAATTCTCTCCCATTGAAAGGAGATATTCAATAAATATCTCCAAATTGAATTATTGGTGAAAGCTTAAGAAGGTACTACGGCATAGAAAAATGTCCTTTTGAAATAAGCAAATTACATTATGTTACTGTCAACAATTGGGCCATTTATCAAAACTATAATATTCAATGTCATTCATCGCAAATCTAATACAAAGCTATTTTTAAAAGCTGAACAACTGACAAGTATTTCCAGAGGTATCCTTTGCCTGAATTATGTGTTTACCTTAGGAAATGTTGCAAAGCCAGGTACAGGATGTCATAACAACCTCTGCTTGGAGCAGAAGGTTGTTGCTCTGAAATTTAGAGGACAATTGCCTTGTATTCTTTGTTGCCCTCTCTCATAAGCCATTTTTAAGGAAACTTACATTGGCACAGTGTTGGGAAATGGTCCGTAAGGTTAGCAAAGGCTGAAAATTGGTGGCAAAAAATTTAGTTTCTTTCTTCTGTTCTTCCATTTCCTACTCAGTTTTAGCTCTGTCTGTAGCTATGATAATCAGCTTAGCACAACTACAAATTAAGGTTGAATAAGCACACTTATGGCCTAAAGAAATAAAAACAAACTTTGCATGTGAGGGTGTAAGTAGATACAGCTTAAAAATCAAGTATACCTGTATTTTTTCTTCATTTATTTTCTGTTTTTCTTGGACATCTTTGTGGGAGAGGAGTATTCTGAGTTTATACATTAGAGCAAAATTGTTAAACCTTCTCTCAAACCAAGAAGTAATTTGCTCATTCAGTTATCCATTCAATATATATGAATTTTGAGAGTTTATTCTGAGAAAGACACTGTAATAAATAGTGGGATATGATACTAACCAGATAAATATGGTATGTACCTTCATGAAGCTTATAATTTCTTGAGAGACAAACAAAAATTAACATTAAAGTCAAACATAGTCAATGCTACAATATTGAAAATACAGGATTCTGTAAAAGAATTTAGAAAAACACATTTCCGTGGGCGTACTAAGATCAAGCACAATTCACTGAATATTTTGTTTAAATCAACTTAAACTTTCTCTTGTTAGAAAGTTTTTAGGAGTAAAAATAAATAAGGGTGATAGTATTCTAAGGATATCCTTAAGCCTGCTATAATGCCGAGAAAAATCTAGATCATTCTTAAACTTGAATTCATTAAGTTTCTGTAGTATGTTGATTGCAATGTGGTATATTGCAACACTATAATTGTGATTATTTTGAACATGAGCTTAGAGTAAAATGAAAGGACCTACTCTTTTACGCTAATAAAATTTTTGTAACAGTGGAACTCTACCTTCCTTGGTTCATGTCTTAAACTGGATGTACTTAATGGTGTAACTCCATGAGGAAATAAAGCCAACTTCAGTCCATTAAAATGGTAAAAAAAAAAAAAAAAAAAAAAAAAAAAGCGGGGGGGGCAGCTAATGTATAACTGCATTAAAAGTGATAAGGAAATATATTATTCTATAATGTAGTCAGTACTTTAGCATAGTAATACCACAAACATAACATTTTCAAATTGTTCACCTAAATCACTGTTAAGAAACTGAGTGATAGCCGGGTACTGATTCTAATAGTCAAAAAAAAATAAGGAAATGAAGCAAGTTACAAATTTGTCTTCTATGTCCTACTAAATATACAAAGTATTTCTATGAAATGTAACCAATAAACTCTTGACAAGACTCCATATTGATTGAACAATGCCAGCGAAATAACTTTTGGTTGTGGTAGAATCCTCAAACCTCCACTACAAAAATCTCAGCTTTGTGTTGATAATTTGAAAACAACACTCAAATTGAAGAGACAGGAACATTTATTTCTGTTTATGGGTTTGTACTGCTATCCACTGGTTTAGAAAAACTTTCCAAAGGAACTTTATTCCAGTAATTAAGATAACCCACAACTGGGATAGATAATAATACATATCCAGAGATTAGCCAGTTCGATTTTCAAGGTCTTTCATAATTTGAAATGCCTTTTAATTTCAACAGTAAGAATCAAGTCTACTGAAGTTTAGTCTTGAGTCATATCAGTTATTGGGATATTAATTTAACAAAGGAATATCTTGTTGAAGACATTTCTTCCTTGTCTTTCTAACACAATACATGTCCTCTTAACAGTGATGCAAATTTAAATACAAAGATCCATGGAACTGACACGGATCAGTTTTCTGTGGAACTGACACAGCTCAGGCTCCCCCAGATCTTAGAATCTGAGAAAAAGTTTGCCAAACTTAGATTTACATCAATCCAAAAGTAATACCTTCTAATTTCTCCGTCTAGTCTTATCTACTGAAGGTTACCAACCCTGGCAGCTGCTACAATAAACAGCCCTAGCTAAGCCCATTCTAGAGCAGACAGTGCCAAAGAAAATTTTTTTTTGATGTTCACAATCCCCAAGAGAGTAGTTGTCAGCTGGCCAGGGAATGAGTCTGTGTGGGCCAAACCACAGAAATATTCTTATCTAGTGTATATTTATTTTACTATTTGGCATATCATAAATTTGATCCAAATTTCCCTTTCTTTATGAAATGTTAATATACATGTTCTGATCAGAGACTGGAAATCTCTGCTATACCAGCTTTTAAAAGAATAGTAAAAAAAAAAAAAAAGATTTTATATTATATCCAGATATTTTGACTTAACACGTTTGTAAAATCTACATTTATATAACTAGCCTCAAATAATATTTAAAATATGCACAATATTCAAAAATAGAAGAATATTCTTATTTCTTTAGTACAACTCCAAGGAAAATATCCTAATTCTTTCTGTGAATATTTTTACTGGGCATATGGCACACGGTACATGCTCAAAAACATTGAATTTATTGCAAGAGCAAATTAGACGTATAATTATATAAAATATCACATTAGCATGTTAATTGTGATTGTATAAACTTTTATACATCCAGTCCAATATAAAATCATTTTTCACTAATCTACTCCAGGCTTTCAAAATAATAAAAAAAAAAGAATATCAGATATTTATTTTTTAACTCCCTGCTGTCTTCTATTTTGAAAATTAGCATTTTAAAAGAAGTAACTTAGAAGACTTTTCATAATTTATAACTTGAATTTGACTATATTTGTCTTCCTTTCCTATGGCAGTTCACTTAAAATGACAGTAATAACAACAATAAAATTAAAGAATACACTCATTATGATAGAAGAAATGGAAGAATGAATAGCATGCTAGAGAACTTAAGAACAACAACAAAAAAAATAGATGAGGAGAATTCTTTTTCTGGCAGTGTGGCAGCCTAACGTAATCTGCCCTGAAAATAACTAAAATTGCTGCATACAACACACATAGCATCAGTTTAAATTTGCGAATGCGCTTAAGAGTTATTTGAAGCCTAAAAGTAAATGACAAGAACTAAGCAATAAAATTGTTTTCACCTTCAGGGTATTTACCAAACCTAGGTAACCTTGACTGCCTGTCAAGGATTCACAGGTCACAAGAAATATGAGATAAGCCCTAGAACAAATCCAACCCTATGGATAATTTTTCTGCATAAACTGGAGAGGATATGGTAACATATTCTTGGTTGGAATACAGGTAAACTCTGTTCCCTATAATCTCCTACTTCCCCATCTTCATCCCGCCCCTCCACCTCCCACCCCTACCCACACCTCTGCTGCTAATGATAAAAAGAATAAATTGCTCATCTTGAAACTTAGTGCTGGTAGAGGGGAAAAAAAATAACTCTCCTAAGCATTTGCAAATATAAGTAGGTTCTCAATGAGTTTTGCAAACCAATGCTATACTACCTGGAATGTCTGAAAATGTTAAGCCATGAATTTATTTTGAAGTGGTTCTAGATTAGTAGTAACTCTAGGCTCTGACAGAAAAAACTTAATACCCTTGCTCGGGGACACCAGTGGTAAACCAAGACCTTAAGGAAATAACAGACAAGTTTCCAAGAAATATGAACTCATAAACAACATTACAAAACATGTAGGAAGTCAAGCACCATGATGGTGTACCAGAAAAATTAACACAGTAGAGTCAGATTCTTGATGTGTCAAGTAACTCATTAAAAATTTAGTTTTTCTAACCAATATATTTATATTAGCCTGGATAAATCAAAATTCAAAGAAAGAATTGGATATGTGAGTAAAGAGCAAAAGACTCTAAAGTAACTTAGATTGGAAAATAATCAAATTTAACGTTTTCAGTAATAAAAAATGAATAACTCAGTGGTTAACTTTTGCTTCTGGTCAAATTAAAATATCAGGAACCAGCTTTATCTTTCTTCCTTAAAGAAACAGAAAATTGACAAAATATATGAAATTATAGTTTTCAGACATTATACACCAGAATTTGGATCCTAGAGAAAAGGAGAAGTAATGAGGAGAGTTCTGATTATCAACACAGGCAGGGGAACCACGCAGAACCCAGTGGTGTGAATGAATTGAATACAGAGAGACTGAAATTTGGAGAGGTTAAAACAGCTAGTATTTGTTGGATGGCTACTAAATAGGAGGGAACTACATAGAGAAAAAGCTCGAGAGAGCAAGTATTTGTTGGAATACTGATCTGCAGATATGTGAGATAAAATTGCCTGAGATAGTAGAAATAAAAACCAGGAAACCTTTAGGCCAAACAATCTCTGGAGCTCATACAAAAATGAGAATAGTGCTTTATATAGCTCGAATAAAAAAACTCATAATACATGGGGTATAGAGAACAACCTTCAAAGATTTACATATAAAGGTTTCATATATATATAATTTTACATTATATAAAACAGATTATCTTAATTGATAATTCATCACTAATTGATGATGCAAATTATCTGATAAATATAACAACAATGCATGGCAGGAAAAAGAAACAAAACTCTCAACTAACTTAGAGGGAAACCTCATTGTCCTGATAAAAACCATATATGTCTAACCTACATGCAAAATCAATCAAAAATCATACTTCATACAACCAAAATCATAGTTAATAATGAAAGACTAATACCTACCCATTATAATTGAAAAAAAGACAAGGATAGTCTCTCAAACAAATTTTATTTAACATTGTACTGGAAGCTTCAGCCAGTACAACAACACATAAATGTATACATACATATATGCATTAAAAATATATACACATTGAAAAGGAGAAAGTAAATCTGTCCGTATTTGCCAATCATCTGGCCATCTACATAGAAAATCCTATGGAATCTACTCCTCTACCTCAAAAAAACAACCACCACAACTACCAACTAAAATGGGATGACTGCAGGATATAAGTTCAACATACAAAAATCTATAGTATTTCTATATGTGAATGACAAATAATTAAAGTTTTTAAAATAATACCATTTACAACATGACCAATAAAGTGGAATACTTAGAGATCAATTTTAAAAATTATGTTTAAGACCTCCACATTGAAAATTACAAAATAATGCATAAAAAATATAGCACTAAATGCATGAAAAGATATACTATTGCATGAGTCAGAAGACTCAGTATTGTTAAAATGTCAGTTCTGTCAGTTTGATTTTTAAATTCAACTCAACTTGAATTTTGATGGGCTTTTTAAAATAAAAATTAATAAGTTGATTTTGAGATTTATATGCAAATACAATAATAAACCTTTGAAAGTGAAGAACAAGTTTGAATGACTTATACTACATGATTTCTAGACTTGTTTTAATGGTACAATAACCAAGACAATAACAGTATTGGTATAAGATCAATGGAAGAGAAGAGTCTAGAAATGGACCCCTACACATGTGGTTAATTTTTAACAAATATACCAAGATAATGCAATACTAAAAGGTGAAAGATTTATATGATCTGAAGAGAAACCAGAGAATTCAAGATAATGCAATAGGAAAAGAGTAGTGTTAAAAGAAAAACTTTTGACAAATTAAATTTAGCAGAGTCTTAATTGAGAAAAAAAAATGATTTGCAAATCAGGCAGCTCTCAGAACCAGAACATGCTTAGAGAAACTGGGGTTGCTGCATGGTTGCATAATATTTCTGAGCAGAAAAAGAAGAGTGACATACAGAAAATGGAAGTGAGATACAGAAACTGCTGATTTGGTTACAGCTCAGCAGTTGCTTTATTTGAACACAGATTGAACAGTTGCTTGCCTGTGATTGGCTGAAGCACAGCTGCTGTGGTTGACTGAGCCTCACCTAATTTTACAGACACATACTCCTAAGTTGGGTTTTCAGTTTATTTATGTGCTAAGTTAGGTTGCAATTCATGAGAACTGAAGTATGCAAGTAAGAAGGCATTCTCAGGCCAAATTTAGTTTAACAATAGTTGTATTAGTCCATTTTCACACTGCGATAAAGAACTGCCTGAGTAATTTATAAAGGGTAATTTGTAAAGGAAAGAGGTTTAATTAACTCACAGTTCAGCATGGCTAGGGAGGCCTCAGGAAACTTACAGTGATGGTGGAGGGTGAAGGGGAAGCAAGGCACCTTCTTCACAAGGTGGCTGGAAGAAGTGCTGAGCAAAGGGGAAAGAGCCCCTTATATCAGATCTTGTGAGCACTGTCTCACTATCACAAGAACAGCATGGGGGAAACTGCCTCCATGATTCAATTGCCTCCACCTGATCTCTTCCTCGACGCATGGGGATTATTGGGATTACAACAATTCAAGATGAGATCTGGGTGGGAACACAAAGCTTAACCATATCAGCAGTCTTTCTAACAAAAGTGTGCTGAACAATTGAATATATAAGGGAAAAATTCACCATAACCCTTATCCTATGGCATATACAAAATTTATTTTGAAAAACATTATCAAAATAAAAGTTAAATATAAAACTTCTAAAGAAAATATAGGGAAAGACCTTCACAAGCTGTGGTCAGGGAAAGAGACTCCTTAGAGCAGAGAAAGTAGAAACAGTAACAGAAAAATTAATTGATAACTGAATTTTAAAATATTTATTCATCACTAGACATCATCAAAAAAATAAAAGGTAAGCCATAGACTTGGAAAAAAATGTAAAACATATAATTAGTAAAAGACTTGTATGCAGAATATATACAGAATATAAGCAACATGATAGAAAATAAGAAAAACTATCTGGACATGTTATACACACACACACACACACACACATACACAGAAAATGAGGTATCACTATCATCCTCCGGAATGGCTAAAATTATTAAGATTGATCATACAAAAAATTAATGAGGATGTAAACAGCTGAGACTCTCACACATTCTAATAGGAATGTGAAATGGTATAACCACTTTGGAAAACATTCTGGTACTTTCTGATAAAGTTAAACATAAACAAATCACCCAGAAATCTCACTGCTTCATATTTACCCAAGAAAAATGAAACATACATCCCCACCAAAGATTCACAAGCCAATGTTTATAGAAGTTTTACTTCCAGGAGCCAAAAATGGGAAACAACCCGAATGTCCACTCTTCATTTAATGTATAATAAATTATGTTTTATCTATGTAATGGAATGTTATATAGCAACAAGATGGAATGAACTACTAATATGAACAATGTGGCTGAATCTCAAAAGCACTATATGTGAAAGAAGCAGACATAGAAGGCTACAGACTTCATGATACCATTTACATAAAATTTTAGAAAAGATAAAAGTGTAGTGACAGAAGGAAGATCAGTGTTTTCCCAGGGGCTGGATTGGAGAAAGGGTTGATAACAAAGCAGCATGAGAGAATGGAATTGTTGGAGATGGAAATTATCTATATCTTGATGCAGTGGTGATTATATGACTATACACATTTTCAAACTCATTAATTTATGCTTTTAACGTTGATGACTATACTCCATGCAATTATACTTCAACAAAACCAGTATTTTTAAACCAGTGGCAAAAGAATAATCAAGTGAAAGCAAGTCAACCCCTTAACGTGATTCCATTTTGAGCCAATTTAAATGGAAAAAAAAAATGAAGAAATCATTAAATACCAAGCATTAGAGAATATGTGACTAAATGCAATATTCTGTGCATTACAAGTGGAAGTATCTTCTGGTTGCAATACATTATAAAACATTTTTGTATTAACTTTTGAAATTGGAAACCATATACTCCATAGCCAATAATTTTACCATATTGAGCATATTCAAGTTAACTCTTACATATATGAATCATAAAACATGTTTAGCAGTATTCATTTTAGCACACTTTGTAATATAAAACAATGAAACTATTAAATGTATATCACCAGGATGACAAGTTATAGTATATTCACACAAGGGAGAATTATACTATAGTAAAAATCAGTTTATCAAAGCCACATGTGCCAACATTGAATGAATGTTAGAAACATAAGAAAAATAGTCTCAAAAGATTATATACTGTGTGATACCCTTTTTATAAAACTCAAAAACAAAACTGATATTAGTTTTCTAATCCTTGGTTATTGTTGTGAGAGTTCATTATATTAATAATATAAATATATTAATATATGGATCAGTGATGGCAATGTCATAAAACAAGAATTATAATTATTTTAAATCTCTGTTCCTAGAAGTTATTTTAAAATAAACATATAAATATGCAACTAGAAAGAAAAATGAATAAACAGATGAAAGAAAATAATATAGCAAAAATATATCTTTTGTCTCTCAATAGGAGATAGAAATGTAAATAGGAAACAGAAACTGGAAATGTTTCAGAAAAATATGAAAAAAATTACTGAAACATAATGAACTAAAAATATGAAGCATTGAGTTAGACAGCATTAAGAAGGAAAATCCATTTGAGACTCTTCTAAAATTCTTTTTTCTTACAAGTAGGTTATGACATTTGATGCTTTTAGAATTAAATGAGAGAATATATTTCCAGCACAATTTTTGGTTTTGTATAATTATTATTTATAATAATAATTTAAAAAAATTTAAGATTATACTATCGAGTAATCTAGGAGACAAAATTTAAAGCATTCTGTGCTTAAGATTCTAGCGCAGCATGTAAATCTTATCAATTTTGAAAATGTAAAAGGTACAAATGAACACAGTTAGGAGATGGAGGAAAGAGGGACAGAAGTTTGTAGTATGAATATTCTAATTTTTTTTATCACTGGGAATTACAAGAAACTGGTATTTGTTGAAATTAGAAAGATTGTCTGAGTTTTAACTCAATAAAACCAATAAAATAAAGAAATAGTATTGTAATTGTTGAAATTTGAAAACAGGGACATTTTGTCCCTGCTACTGTGGATAAACTATACCACCATTTGTCAGATTGGAAAATCCATAGTTAATATTTCATAAAACAAAAACATCATTATAATGATATTAATAGGAGTTTTTTTTAAAAAAATAAGAAAACCAAGTAGCAGAACAAAAATTTAAAATTCCAAGTGGCTGCCTTTTGGGAATAGAACTGTGGGTAGAAAGATGTGTGGGTCAGAGAACTATTGTGTTTCATTAGCAGACCTCCTCTGCTAGGTAATCTTTCTCCTATTTGAACGAACCCCTTTCATCTAAATAAGTGAGTAAATAATGAATAAATGATACATAACACAACACCAAAATAAAATGACTTGTGCAGAACTTTTATCATTGAACTACTGTTAACTACTGGATGACACAGCCTTATCTTACATCCTCCACACAAGACTATTTTTACTCCTGTGTCAAGATGCACTAGCCCATGTCATGATACCTATCTTCCTTTGCATGAAAAGAACCTAAATAAAACCTAGAGATGAATTGCAGGAAGTTTTGTCAATAGCTTGTAAAATATTTTATAATCATCCTGATAAGTGAGCTGAATTGTCAGTGTCAGTCATGGGGGAGGAACAGAAAGAAGCAATCAAAGAGTTCCTGAAATCTTTCAAGGTAACATATAGCCAGAGCACAACTGGAATTTAGAGATCCCACAGGGTTGCACAGATGGTTGCTCAGCCTTCTGAACAGCACTACTCCTTAATCCAAACACACCTAAATAGATGCAACGATGCTCTCGGTCTGAGGATCACTCAATTAACCTTACAGTGACATAGGACCAGCCAGCAGAGGTGTGGCTCCTCTGACGAGTTGGTCCCATTCTGTCTCTAGTTACCCCTGTACAAAGTGTACTTGGTTTGCCTTTTTTTTTCAAGCTTTAAAACTGAAGAAAATATTGGAGTCAAAATATTATCTTTTTGCTCTCTTCCCATAGGAACAGGAATTACAAATTGCAAATTTGTCCCCTAGTGAGGTAGGTGGCTGATGCTCGCTCAGTTCATTAAGTGGTTTGCTGTTAGCTACCTATGCTATCAACACAGCTCCCTAGATGCCGTCAAAGAGAATGCGGAGTCTCACCAAGGGGCCAAAATGTATTCTCTTCCTCTTGCAATTAAAAGAGGAAAGAAGGAGAGTTCCAATCTTTGTCTTCTTATTGCTAGTTTTGTTTCTTTTTTTTTTTTTTTCGGCGGGGCGGGGGTGGGGGGCTAGGGGACAGAGTTTCACTCTTGTTGCCCAGGCTGGAGTGCAATGGCACAATCTTGGCTCACCGCAACCTCTGCCTCCAGGTTCAAGTGATTCTTCTGCCTCAGCCTCCCAAGTAGCTGGGATTACAGGCATGCACCACCATGCCTGGCTAATTTTTTGTATTTAGTAGAGACGAGGTTTCACCATGTTGGTCAGGCTGGTCTCAAACTCCTGACCTCAGGTCATCCACCCACCTCGGCCTCCCAAAGTGCTGGGATTACAGGTGTGAGCCACTGCATCTGGCCTTCTTGCCAGAGTTAATTCATTCTTTCCTCTTTCTTTTCAAGAGATTACTCCCCAGCACATTGCAACCCAGGAACACAGAAACCCCAAATCACATCTTCCTAAAATTATCCCATGTTGGTGGGTAAGTGTTCGGTGTGATAGAGAATTGCATGAAAGGGATAATTAATATCCCACTTTTGATTTTCCTGTATCTTGTTTGCTGACTCACCATGTATTCCTATGTCCTGTCCTACTTATTCTCTGCAGTTTTACTTCATCAGAACTGAATGAATCTTGTGTTTATGTCATTTACAAAGCTATGCAAAGAGAGATGAGGAAACAATTTCTCAGGCTAGGCTCCCCAAGAAGAAAGGATTAGTAAGGAATCACTGCCAATATTATGATAAAATCTGTTTATAGGTTTGGAGTGCTTAATATACTGTTAAGCATTAGCACAATATAATCACTGTAATGATCAAATAACTACAAACACACCAATATGTTCTCTAATCTGACAGTTGCTGACTTAGGGCGGTGACTTGAGAATCATCTTTCAGCTCACTGGGTTTGCTGAATGTTCCATTTTCATTTAAAGAGCAGATTTTCCAAAGTTTAGCTAAACCCAAATTATGAATGATATCCCTTCGCATTCAGTGACAAAAATTGTGTTATTGAAGAAGTATTTGCTCTAAATCTCTCTGGCATTTTGAAGCACCTACATGTATGAAGGGGAGAGGTGTGTCTGCACATGTATGCATGTGATGTGTACTCATGCTGGCCGGCATAGTACTGTGGTGTACGTATGCTGGCCGGCATAGTACATATGGTGTGCTGTTCCTCCAACACACCACAAGTCCCCTGGGCTCAGGCCTCTTTTGTTTACTTTTTCTCTGCCTGCAATACTCCCCTGAAGGTGACTATATGGTTTGTTCCTTTCACAACTTTATGCATTGCTCAACTGTCACCTTCTTAGTGAGGTGTCACTGGACCACCAAATTTTAAATTACAACCCCACCATCCCAGCACTCCATGCCCTTCTTCTCTGTTTCATTTTTTTTTCCATAGCACTTAATGCCTTCTACTGTATGACTTATTTTTTATTTTATATATTTATATTAAATATAACATGTTTTTCTGTTCTCTAACACCAATACACCTGGTACATCTAGATGCATGAGAAAACATTTTTTGAATGAATACATTTAAAGATGATGCAAATGATGTCAGCTGTCTATCTAGGTATGGCTATTAATGTGTCATCTTTCCACTATAAACATGCATTTTCTTTTACATTTTATATTTTTTCTAATACCCAAATGCTGTGGGTTTTCTCCCCCTCAAGGGACTCCTCAGCTTTCTCCATTTCCAATTGCTAACATCTCACTGGCTATCTTGTCTGTCCTCAACCAGTGTTTGACATTTCCTAGTTTACTGAGAACTACCTCAACAAAGAGGGGTTTTCCAAGACAAAAAAAAAAATCCCATTGAGAAAAAAGAATTGGCCCCACTACAAGGGTGAAGAGAACTTGCTGCAAGAGGTCACATAAGCAAATTGAAAGATACCAGAGATATAGGTTATATCTACTCAGAAGGAGAAAGAAAATGGACTGCCCACGGGATCCCCTGGTCCCCTTCCTCAAATGAGATATCTCTGGCATAGGTTCCATCTACTCCCGTTCAAAGGCAATAATTCACTAGTGGAGCCGTTTGGACACATGGCTACTTTCCAATCACTTGAGAAATTCTCCAGCAAATGAGTCCCGTGAAGATGTCTACAGTGTAGGTATGATTTCAGAAGATGGATCTGCCTGAATGATTTCTTGTCTGGACTTGGCCAGGACTCTCTTCCATGTAGTCTAATTTTTTCAGACTAGATTTTTATGAGTATCAAACAATAAGAGCATTTTAGATGTCTCTAGTAGCTGAGATCAAGTCTTAGACAAAAGACCTCTAAGACTGAAATATAAATAGAGAAGACTTCAGGATGACATCATGCTGTATGCACACCAGAAGTGACCACAAATAACCTACAATAACCTTTAAAATTAGTTTTTTCCTGACTTCATAAAACAATATTTTATTTGGCAGGCATCTATTGGCAAGCTTTTTCAAAAGCTCTATTTGTTTTCTGTATCCAGGAAGACACAACCACTGTTTTCACGTAGGTTTCCTCCTATGCTGTGGTTTTGCCATTTTCTGCTTCTTTATGAGTGGCTGCTGCAGAATATTTTTCTTTGGGACATTTATTAAGAGCAATAAGGATATGAATAAAAAACCATCCTTGTAACAATACAGGGTGGGTTTCTCCTTCCATATGTAATGTTGACCAAATCCAAAGTCAGAAGTGAAATATATCAACAGTGATATTATTGCTTTATTCTAAAGCAATTCTATAATACTATACTGCTGGATAAAAATATTCTATAATACATTAAAATAAATCAATCCATGTGCCTTTGATGCATTAATTAAATCCAAGATTAGAAAGATAATGTGACATTGTGACATACCTTTAGATAAAGGTATAAAATCATGCAAGCCAAATTGAGGTGTAACAGCAGGAAAACATAACTTCAAAGTTCTCTCATAGGTTAGCCAATTGTTCTAGCTTTTAAAACATGTTCCCACTATAAAGTAAAAGTGATATATTTTTTCTAAATGTGTTAACATATTCTAAAATTTTTTCTGAATCTAATTTCACATCAAAATCTTCTTCCACTATTTCCTAGAAGGCAAAGTTGAGTATGCGCAAAATCTTTGAAAGTATAATAAAAATACTTTCCAAATAAACAGCACTTCTAGAATAAGTCACTATATTACATTTTCTTCTATCTCATGTTAATATTGTACTCTCACAGAGGCAAAAAGAGGAAGGTTCCAATAATTAACCTTGTGCTGTTGACCTAACCAAAATTAACTGGCTGTGCAACAATTTAGTTGTCCATATAAAAACAGGAAGAGAGATTTCCCCAAGTAACCCTCATTCACCATGAGAAAAACAGCTGGTGCTCTCTCCTTCCATGTAAGCCTGTGGGGCACGGATGAAAGGATGTATATTTCTGATATCCTCTCTTGTAAATGGGTGGTTTTTTCAGTGGAAGTGTGCCAACACTCAGTTCCTGAGAGGCAGGAGCCCAAGAAAATCTGGTCAAAATATTTAGAACTATTTCGATACAAGATGAAGTCTGTGAAAATGAACAAATTTTCCTTACCAGTGTTACATGAGTAATCACTGCAAAATAATAATGGAAACCTATACCTTTTCCACCCAAGAAAGGCAGGAAAGATTAATAAAAAAATTGCCCTTCCAACAACAAAAATCAAAGTTTTAGTACCAGACTTTTTTGTGTCCCTGTTTTCCAGTAGTTCTGCTACATTTCCCACAGTACACTGCTGGGATTTTTTATTTTTTATTTTCGCTACGCATGCTCACACATCTGTTGCACATGTGTGATCAACCGACTAGATTTTCAAGTTAAATGGACAGAGTGGGCAGAGTATTCCTTTGAGAGTTAGGCTCTGCCTCTGGTGGATTGCCGCCAAATGCAATGGTGTAATAAAGAAAAGAAATCTGCTCATTTGAATTGCATTGAAATGAACTGTGTCGTCTCCTAAAATACCATATGGTAATGATCCCTGGAGGTATTGTGCATAACACCTAGGTCTGGCAGACACCATTGGAAGGCTGTAAACGTCCCTGTGTAGTCAGGCTGTGAAAGGCAAGATAGTTGACAAGAAGCATGCAGGGTGAAACAAGAATCCTATCTGACATCCCTCAATCAACTCGAAATGAAAGAAAATAGACTGAACAAAGAAATCCCAGCAAGTCACCTTGGACAAATCCTTCTTTTCCCATTAAAAAGCATTCTTGAATCTCACTTCCAGTAAAGTGAAACCTTATGGAAAGAAAGCTGTTTCACCTGAGCAGTAGCCAGAGTTTCTTTGCAGCAAATTATCTCAATAAGACTCAAGTGTACGTCTGTAAGGCAAAATGCAGTCTTCATAATCAAACCTCCACCAGAGCTGAGCGCAGATGGACCAAGTAACCGGAGACGCCAAGAGTCATGCCTCTGCTTCGGCTAGCACTCTCGGTGAACCTGATCTTCCCACAGGTAGTAGTAGCTAGTGACCTGCACGTCATTCTGTGAAGTTTCTCAAGGGAAACACACCACACATCCATACAGCATACTACACACACACACATATACAGTTTTTTAGTGAGGAGAAATAATTCAGGTGACATTGGAGAACTGGCAGTGAGATATTTGAAATCTCTGTATGCCAGACAAGAGAAAAGGATAAGTACAGCTATAGAAACTTACAGCATGGGCTTTACAACAAAACCCCATTAACCATTAGTAGTTACAAAATTTTCATTTATGTCAACAGTAAAATTTTGATCTTTTATCTTTCTTGAAAAGGAATAAATTTCCCACTAAGTCTAAAATCAAGATATGCTGTATAGAAATAACATGGGAAATTACCTCAAGAGGTTATCCTTGCTGGTATTTTTTCATTTCTAATAATTTGATCATAATGGTGTATGTTAACGAGGTGCAAGAATTCCTAAAACTCTGGCTTCTTCTCAACCTTCACTTTTCTTTCTCTAGAAGTGCAGACAACTAAAGAAAATTCTATCCATATACCTAAATATCAATTTTAAATTTATATGATTGTGGTTCTTAAGTTTCCTGAAAATTAGCTTCATTTTTTATGTCAAATGTGACTTTGCATTTTGATTTCTACAATTCCTTTGTGACAATTTGGAGGAAACTTGGTTATCAGTACTTATAAAAACAAAGATACTGTGTAATAAAATAGCAGTTAGTATACATTGGTAGTTTCATCTTATATCAGTTAATAGTAGCTCATTTAATTTTAACCATAACCAAAAAAGATAGGTGTTATTATCCTGGTATTTTATAGATGAAGAAACTGAGATTTATCAGAATTTTGTAATTTGTCCAAGGTCAAAAGTAAGCATTATACCGGAGATGCAACCCCACCTTGCTTTTCCAGAGCCAGCATTCTGAAATGTCTATTATACCATCATGATAAAAGGTGTTTTGTTTGGTTTGGTTCTTGAAATTCAGACTCTAGAACTGTCATTTTAAACATGTCTTCTTTATATTTTAAGACCATCGAAAGGGAAAATTCTATTTACCTCAACAATTTCATAGCACTTTTAAAAACCATTATGTAACTATTTTTCCTTTCTTCAAGATCTGAAGATTTCCCATGACTAAAACATTAATCCATTGTCTCTGATTTCTGCCACTAATAATATTATCTAAAAAGCTTAACTTTTTCTTCAACTTTTTTTCCTCCTACAGGAAAAAAAGTTTTAAAATCTCACCACAGAAGTCATTTTTCCCCTGCATTCTAAACCGATGAACTTTGCCAAAAGTAGAGATCTATGAGTAAATATGTAAGTAAATAGGTGAAAAATGTATTCTGAATGAAGTAAATGTTTTCAGAGTCTTCATATCTGTAAGGTCTCTTTCTTTCTTTTTATGAGTCATTTTTAGTTGAGGACCTCTGAATATTGAGATCACAAAAATGACTTTTGGAAATTATGTAGTAGGTAGCTGACATTTCCAGGGATATTCATATTTCAGAATAATTCTTATAATATCAACACAGATGTTTCTTTTTTTCATTAACTGTAATATCTTCAAATTTGGTGATACTGAAACACCAAATAAATCTCAGCCATTCTTTGTTGATAAAGAGAACATTAGATTCTGAAGCCATGCTCAAATTCATGTATTACAACACTGCTTATTGTTTCAACAGAGGAGCTCTGAGTGCAAAATGTGTGGGAAGAATATTTATCTTCTTACAGATCAGAAAGCTGACGTATAGGGATTAAATTATATTTATAAAGTCCACAAAATATTAACAGAACTGTGATGAGCCAAATCTGCATTCCATAAAAAGTCTAAAATTAAATTGAGTTTCCAAATGACACGTAACTAGTATTTGAAAACATCTTATAAAATTAATGTATTCCTGTATCTATGCTTTTCACTTCAGCTCTAATTTGGACTGTCAACATTTTATCATATTCACAGGAAATTCCTAGGAGTTTGTCAATCGATCTCAGAGCATAAAGTCTGAAGCAGTCACATACATACACATATGCCTTTTTTAAATTTAAAGAATGTATATCTCTAAAATGCACAATATCATCTGTGCTAGGTCAGCCTAACAGTACTGAGTTTGCTTTTCGAGGAGGAAAAAAAACCCTGCAGAAATGCAAATTCTCACTCTTCTCAGCTTGGCACTCACAGCTATTTTCTGGCTATTTTAAGGATGCTACTAATGGACCTGGATGGAAAATATGAGTGTAGCTGTCTCTTTTTTTCTAATTATTCAGAATCTTAATGATTCCAATAGAGGCTTGATTTGTTCTTTTGCGCACCCAAATGAACAATTCCTATATTGTGCTGAATTTTAGTAAAATCGTTAGATGCGTTTTAGTGAAAGTGAGTAGCCATCTCTGTCCATTTGCATCGCCAACATTTTAAGAAATAAGCTTCTCATCAGAGATGGTCTGATAATATTCTTAAAAATTCTTTTCAGATTTGAATTACAGTTAAGACACTAACATATGTAGCATCTCTCTATGTGTGGGTGAGAGAGAGTGAGCAAATAAGCCAAAAATAAGGATTTTGCAGACAAGCCTCAGATGAATGCCTCAGAGATTTTTAGTCCAACTGCATTCTCTCCGGTTAGCATATAATGTACCCTGTGTGAAAACACTCACAAGTAAACAGGAATTTCAGCTCAGCAACACTCCTGCTTACTTTCTCTTCCTCTCCCCTCCCCTCCACATGTCTTTTTACTTCCTAATCTGCCAAATCAAATGCTAAATCAGGAGCAATAGCCTACAATTAGCTTTTTCAATTAAAATGTAGAGTTCAAAGTTGACTCCAGAGTGAGTAATTGCTTTTAAAAACCACAACCAGCAGGCAGCTGCCAGATTATTACAACAGTTTATTTAACCTCAAAACATCTGATCAATTTTATTATCTGGGCAGAAGGCAGATATCCTGGAGAGTAGGATTTAAAATATACTATACATCCTAGTTGTCTGAGAGAAAATTAAAATTCTTCAACACCATAAATATCCTTTTGCCATCACCTTGCTGAGAAAACAAACTCAAACCACAGTCCCTTCATTCGAAAGTCAACAGAAAGGAAGAACATTGTGACATTCAGCTGGGGTGGGAGGGTGGGGAAGGGGCCAGGAACAGACAATTTACAAAATTACAAGGTTTAAAAACATTCAAACATCCGGCTCATGATGTTTGGGGTTTTTATTCATCCAGAAAGGAGAAGCAGAGAGGGCTGCCAACCTCACCAAAACAAAGAGTATCACGTTTCGAGAATCCTGATTTGGCTGCCTTCACACTGGTGACCTTATTATTCCGAAATCCACTCTATGGCTCCAGTAACGCCGTGGATTGAAACCGTGGTAATATATAAATTGACTGGAGGGCTCTCAGAGCTCCTCCCTCCACAGAGTGGCACCTCGAGGAATTTCCACCAACTCCTTTTTTCTGACCCTACTACCCACAGCCTAACAGCCTTTCCTGCAGATCCTTGGATTTAATTCCACAATGTCTCTGCAAGTCCATTAGAACCTAAGACATTAAGCAGGTTGTATTATTTCAGCCCCTCCCCAATCTTCTTCAGAGGCGATATTGGGTAAGAACACAAACATTAGCAATCTCTCTGAATTTTGATCCCAGTTCAACAGTTTACTATTAAATAATAGGATGATCTTCAGCAAATAACTTTTCCATTGCTCATTTTCCTCATTCATAACCCCATACCTTTGTTGTGAAGACTGAACAATTATGTGTAAAGTGCTTACAACTGTGACAGATACATAATAAGTGCTACGTAAGTTTTAGTTGTTGGTTTTTATCACTCATTCAGGATGCAGGCTTTAGCTCCCCCTGGCTCTAAGCCTTGCCTGTTGGACAGTTTTACCCAGTCTCAGGTCCAGCTCCTAGCTCTTGGAATATGTCTTCATATAGTCTGGATGAAGGTTCAGCGAGCTAGCTACCTGGACTATCCTTGTGCCCTTACTTTGAGGTCACGTTGTAAGAAAGCTGTAATACAATCAGGTACCTCTCATATTTCCAGAAGTTTAACCACCTTGAACAATGCCCCAGATGGATGCAGAACACAAGTAACTCTCAACTGTAGTTGTCTCCAAAATACACCATCATTCGCTGCCACAAGAGTGTTGCTGGATACTACTTCCCATCTCTGCATTTGAAGAACATTTGCATTGCTTCTTTTCTGCCCTAGTCTAACAAATGTCAACTTGACAGAAAAAAAAAGTTCTCATCACAAGACAGTTTAGAATGTGTTCATTGCAAATGAACCATTTATTTCTAGAAAACAACACTTCAGTGTCCCCAAAAACACAAGAACACCATCTTTGTGTTTTATTTTTTGTAAAAGATCTTTGATGCCTATTCCCCAATCCCCATTCACTTTCCCTTCCAGAACCATGCTAACATATTTGATACATTGGATTTCTATGAATTCTTATAGAATATGTAGCATTTTGTATTTTAGTGTAAAGTGCACTGATTTATAACCTAATAATCAATGAAGGTTATTGATTCATACAGATTGTTATTCATTGTTACTTTTAAGCTCTCAACAGTGTTCTTATATGCGTGCTATTTTGTTGACTTGTCATTTGTTGCTTTTAATTACTCCAGAATACTCCAGAGTATGTGCCTACTGCATTTTTACCTAACCACTCAATGCTTGCCATATACAAAAATATTAACATCCAATAGTTAACCTCATATTCCATCAACCTCATCTAAAGTCACAGTGATTCTGGTTAATTCAGCAAGGGAACTTTTTCCTTCCAGTCTTTTATGTAAGAGTTTTCCACCTGAATTATCGAGACAAATAATTCTTTCACTTTCTAGTAAAGATGCACTTAGAGAAATTAGCATTTTTTGGTTTTGAAATCTGATTGTTGGCAACCAACATGTTTTCTTGATAAAAGTAAATATCTTTCAGAGACACTGAACAACATAAAACACAGACATCTTAAAAGCTTTGTGGAGGTAGTCAGGCCATGAATAAAATCTAAATAATAACAAGCCAGCTGTGTTTTCAATATCTGTCGGATTTTATTTATAAAAATGTAGAAAAAGCACAAGATCCAAAGGTGTTTATTCAAGTTTCTACACTGCAGCACTATTTGGTATGATGAAATACTGGAAACAATTTAAATATATATTAATAGAAGTCTGGAGTCTAAATAAAAAATAGGATTTTATGCAACCATAAAAATGAAGTACTTCTGTAAGTACTGACACGGAAACATCTTAAAAATACAGTCAAGCCACTGAAGAATATTTTTCATATGACCCAATTTTTATTAAAAAAATTAAGGAAATATGCATATATAATAACCTGTTTATATACAGGATTGCATGTGCTAGAAAATATCAGAAGAGATTTCAAACTGCACAGAGAACAGCAAGGTCAAAGGGAAGGAGAAAAAATATTTACCTTTTAATCGTTATCCTTCAGTACAATTTACATATTTTTATTTATCTACAACCAATATGTGCTAATTTCATACTGAACTTTTCTAAACATAAGTAAAATAAAATGTGACAGATAAGCCTGGCTTTTGAGGTAGGTTGGAGGTATGGTTTTACTTACAAAGGGGAGTAACGAAGGAGCCGACCTAGTCCTAGAATCATTCAGGAAAGGAGAGGCAGATGTAAAAAAAGGATGTGAAGAGCAGGTCAAGGAATCAGCCATATCCTAAGTCACTTATTAAACGGCAATGTACAATCAAAATAACTTCGTTGTTTCCTTGTTGACACATCAATTGCAAAGGTGTGTGTGTGTGTGTGTGTGTGTGTTATTGCAATGGAAAAGAGAACAAAAATGTTTTCATTTAAATAGAAGAGGCAATATTCAGTAACTGGAGGAGTTAGTGAAAAACTCGTGTGGCCAATGATAATAACAATAGGTAACTAAAAAAAGAAATCAGTTAGAAATGGTTTTCAAACAGCTAAGATCATAAGAAATTAAGTTTTTTCATTAAAAATAAATTTGAAATAACCATACATGTGCTTTTTCCTTGCTGAAAATTATGTAAATTCAAATTTAAAATGTACTTTAATATATAAGGAGCTAATAGCATCTCGATTTTTCATAAAGATTTTCCTTTTGAACTTTGAAAATGCTGTTTCATTGCTCAATGTTTCAGAATAAATTATAGAAATTATTTTTAGTTTATCTCCAAATGATCAAACACAAAAAGTGCAATCCAAAATCGAACTTGGAGTCTTATGTTAAAATTTGACCATATTTCAATTTACGGAAACCAGGAAAAACATATAAAATGTTTAATAAAAATACAAAAAAAGTTAAAATACAGGCCATTCATTCTACGAGAAGTGCTTTTACTCTTGAGAAATACTGTTATTTTTCCTAAGGCAGGTAGCAGATTGTTGCTTTAAACTTGAGAATTAAACACCTGATTTTGCTACTATGTAACCAAAACAGTTGCCCAGTAAAAAAGTTTATCTGGGAACACTGTAACAGAAAGTGACAGACTAACAGGTAAATATTTAATCATATCCATGGCAAATAAAAACAACAACAAACCCCCCATAATTTGATGAAGTGTTCTCCTGCTCCAAGATGCTTTACATTGTTAGATGCAAATAATCTATATTTCATTTCGAGACAATGATTTTAAATTCTGAATTTTCACATATAAACATATTAATGTTACATAGTATATACTAATTTTTCCTGTCAGTTTTTCTTTGCTCATCAGAATATTGAATAAAATGTGAATGAGAAAAAGTTAGAATATAAAAGATTCTAGATATTTGCACTCGAATCTTGCTTTCCCGCCAGCTTACCAGAAGCTAGGCAACAAGCAAAAGGAATTTATGATGTTATACTCCCTCTAGTGGGCATTTTTTAAATGGAAAGTTCAGCAACCTCCCTGCAAGAGCCAGTGCATTTTGAGTTTCAGGATTCTCACCCTCCTGAATGGGAAGGGTCTTTGTAGGTTACCCTGTGATGGAGAAATTCTAGAGTAAGTCAGCTTATGATTTACCTAACTGTCGTTCCCTCAGGAAAGCTACCGTTTCTATCTTAATATAACTATTGTTAGGAAATTACGTTTATAATAAATCCAAATTCCACTTTTTGTACCATGTAATTCTTGGGCCTCATGAAGAAGCTGGGAAGAGTATACTCTCTTTCCCATTCTGCCAATCCTCATGGTATATTTTTAAAATATCTCAGAACGAGAGTAGCTACTAAAAATGTGAAAATCAATAACATTAAGAAGCCATTTTAAAATAGATTGTTTCAGGCAGGGGTAACAAAGTAAGAATGCATTATTAATAATCCATGAAATTAGAAACATCAAATGGTTATATTTTTTGCCATTATATATACCATTGCCAATCACAACCAAAACTGAGTGTTGAATTCCATAGACACTAGTTTGAGCATAGAAAATATGCCCCAACAATGTTTAATTCAAATTCTAAAATGTTTTTCTCTTTGTATGAAACTATATAATTAATTTCTATTTCATGGAAGATCTAGAGCAACTTATTATTTTTGCTAGCCCACAGCAGCGGAAGAGCCCTGTGTGAAGCCTAAAAGGAGTCAGAAGACTCACCACCCAAAGGGTGAAGCAAAAATATGTGTAAAAAACAGCAAGATTTTGACTCAAGGTATGTCTGTCTTACCAGATGGTTGAATTCATCTTCCCAATTTAAAAGGGTTCATACTACCAGGCATAGTGGCTCATGCCTGTAATTCTAGCACTTTGGGAGGCCAAGGTGGGCAGATCATCTTGAGGCTAGGAGTTCAAGACCAGCCTGGCTAACAGAGAGAAACCCCATCTCTACCAAAAAAAAATACAAAAATTAGCCAGGTGTGGTGGCGCACACCTGTAGTCCCAGCTACTCGGTGGGGGGACTCAGGCATAAGAATCGCTTCAATCTTGGACGCTGACGTTGCAGTGAGCCCAGATTGCGCCACTGCACTCCAGCCTGCACAACAGAGCAAGACTCTGTCTCAAAAAAATAAAAACAAAATAAAAGGGTTCATACTGGAAGTTCCTCAAAAAATTAAAAATAGAACTATCATATAGTCTAGCAATCCCACTCTGGATATATATCCAAAGGCAACAAAATCTCCACCTTGAAGTATCATATGTACTCCCATGTTCATTACAGTGTTATTCACAATAACCAAGATATGTAAATAACCTGTGTCTATCAATTAATGAATGAAGACAATATGGTATGTGTATACAATGGAATATTATTCATTCTTCAAAAAGAAGGAAATCCTGCCATTTGTGACAATGTGGGTGGACCTGGAGGACAGTATACTAAGTGAAATAAGCCAGAAATAGAAAGAAAAATACTGCATGATCTTACTTATATATGGAATTCAAAGAAAAAAAAAGTTTAACTCATAGAAACAGAGTAGATGAGTGGTTACCTGTGGTCAGGCAGGGGTGGGGACAAGGACACGTTAGTGGAAAGTCACAAACTTGCAGTTATGAGTATTTCTGGAGGCCTAATGTACACTGTGCTGACTGTGGTTAATAATATTGTTACTAATATTACTTACTTTTGCACCAACCTAATATATACTTAATATTTGCTAAGTGAGTAGATCTTAAGTCTTCTTACCATACACACAAAAGGTAAATTTCTGAGGTGATACAGATGTTAATTAATTTGATTTCAGTAATCATTTCACAGCATATCTCAAAACATCACATTGTACACTTTCAATATACAACTTTTGTCATTTATACCTCAAAAAAGCTGAAAAATAGGATAAAGGCTTTTTTTTCTCAAATTCCTACCATTATATTATATACCCTTTGAGCAGAAAAATCTTCCTGTCTCTGTGAGTTGGCACAGAACCTACAACTAAGTTGATAACTTAAGCCATGCTTATTGTTGATGAAGATGAAGCCCCAGATTGAATGCTTGGGCTTGCCAACATTTATTAATTCCCATTTGTACCATAGGACAATTATTGTCTTTTGGATTATCTGCTGCTGAAAGAAGTGTTTTTGTGGGAAGAGGGAGTCAGAAAAGGTATGGAGATCCATGTGATCCTGGACAAGCCTTGTGGTGTGTGACAGTGGGGAAATCTTGGCAGGCAGAACACTATCAACATAGGATGAGATGGTATTTGAGAGAGAGTGGTAGAGATACCAAAGATACAAACCTATCAAGGGCCAGCTCAGATCTGCTATGCCACAGAAAAGAAAGCTTAACCTTTTTTGAAAGCAAAGTGCTACCTATGCCAGAGAATTACAGGACTTTTCTGCAGTAATTTTATCTGCCCTAGGTCTCCTCAGAAGCATGACTTTGTAAAATCATTGCACAATTATTGGGGGTGGGAGTCGTGAGGCAGAGGAGAGGTATCGGGACAGGGACCACTACATGGCAGCAAATTTACTTGTAGATGAGATTGCTTAGGCACCTATTGAAGATTGTACAACTAAACAACAACGTAAGTGCACCAAGCAATCTAAGGCAACATTTCTCACAGCGTGGCCTTGGATGAAAACTTTGACATTAATCTGCAATTTTTATAAACACTTGCAGCCCAGAGGCTACTCAATCTGTATTCCTACAGGTGCTACCTGATAAGCAACATATTTAACAAACTCACCAGCTGATTTTCTATACAGAAAAGCAAGTATTAATACTATGAATCATAGCACCAAGAACTTAAAAAACATTTTCCATGTGGTGGGAGGGAATGGTGGTATGTGAAATTTCAGGCTTTAAAATATCAGCCGTCATGAGGGAAATCACGCATTAATCTTTACAAATCTCTTAAAAATTGACATCTGAAGACTAATATACCTTTCTTCAACTTTATTTTCCTTCTGTATGGAAAAAGAATTTTTCTTCTTTGAGCACTAGATTATATAAGTTGGCTAACATTTAGAGGCCATACTGAAAAATATTTATCTTTAAATTCTAGAAACATCTTGAGCTTAGGGAAGTTACACTCTGAGAAGCCCAGGGTAAAACTGAGACCAGCTAAAGTGGCAGCAGCTTTAGATCCTTTGGTTAAGTGAGAATATGTGCCAATAAATGGAAAAGATGGATGTATCCATTTATTACTTCATTCACCCATATATTGAGCAACTACTATGTTTAATGACGTGAATACCAAGATAAATGGTGACATTAGCATTTGTTGTGCTTCCAAAAAAATTATACGGTAAAAAATTAAAAACGTGAGAACTTTCCATCCTAGATTTTATTGTCACGTTGATATTTTAAAACACACTAAGTATTCTAGTTAAGTGAAAAAAAAATATCCATAAAGGACAACCAGATAGAGGTTTAGAGATAGATTTCAATTATTCATGGGTTGATAACAAAAAGAAAACAGCCAAGAGGTAGTGGCTCATACCTGTAATCCCAGCACTTTGGGAGGCCAAGGCAAAGAGGATCACTTGAGGCCAGGAGTTAGAGACCAGTCTGAGGACCATAGCATGACCCAGCCTCTACAAAAAATTTAAAAATTATTCAAGCATGATGGCACGTGCCTGTAGTCCTAGCTGCTCAGGAGGCTGAGGCGGCAGGATCACTTGTGCCTAGGAGTTCATAGCTACAGTGAGCTATGATAGCACCACTGCACTGCAACCTAGGAGACAGAGTAAAACCCTGTCTCTATTCAAACATGAACTTTTTTTTCTATAGGAAAGCTGTATTTAAATGTTCATTTTAGAGTATCAGTTTACCGACCTATTCAGCTGATGGTATTTAAATGCAGCATAGTTAGTATCCCTGCAATTCTCTGTGCAAATCTGGCATATTCTCAGGAGTAGCCAACTGTGAGGTCTATTTCCATGAATTTCTGCATCTGGAGGCTTGATTGTGAATATGTGTAACTGCATCATCCCCCCTACACCATCACATACCTGACAGTCAGTGTGCTTATCAGTGATAGTATACAGACGGCAAAGGGGTCTTACAGTGCCATAATCTCATGGAAACATTTTAAAGTATCATTCTCTTAGTAGGGTGCAAGGTGGTTCAGTAGTTTTCAGTCATTCAAAAGCAACAGAAAGTTCTTCTTAACAGATATCATGCATCTCAGAGAAGAAACGGCAATAATGTAAACAAAGTGATCATGGGTAAAATGTACTCTCTCTTCTTAAGGTGGTCATCTGCAGGGGCCTGGAAAGGCTACACAAATTTATGCTTTTATTTTCTAAATATTATATCCATAATAAAGCTGGAAGAGTATTGACTCAGACTTCTTTTTGCTATAAAAGGAGCATTTCCAAATTGGAGAGAACATTCTGCAATGTATTTACATATAAATATTTGATATACATTTAAATCCAGTTCTATTTACAAATTCTCAGTATCTTGATATCTAAACTCTCTCAATTAACTCCCACTTCCCCACTACAGATCAATTAACTATGCTTCCTTCTCAGTCCCTTCAACCTACTTTATTCTCAATAATCTACATACTATGAGTCTGAACCTAGACGTCTTTAAGTCTAGAACACCAGTAGATATGGCCTTTCTATCATACTAGAAAAACTATGAGCAAAATCACTTCTACTACTTTGAGAACATATCCATATGTCATTTTAAACATCTACATAATCTATCCAGAGACTATGGCAATCTTCAGGAAAAAGAAAGTTTATCTTTTGAAACCTCCTCCTTATTATTAGCTCTTACCACAGTTCTCCTATTTGCCATGGCCTGCCCTCCTTGCCATGCTACAGAAGTACAGTTCTTTAACCATGACCTTCTCTCCCTGCTATACAGAGGTAGGGAAGGATTAGAAAAGTAATTCTCAAGGGAACAGGTAGCACAAGGAAGGGAATGGTAGGCAGTTTGCATGCTTAGTACTATAATTTTACATACTGAAAAAATATTCTCATCAGAACTTCAGGAAGCAAATTTCAAAACTTCTCTCTGCTGGTGTATTAGCTTTTTCTTTATTATTATTATTGCCATAACACATTACCACAAACCCGGTGGCTTTAAACAACACAAATTCAATTAAATATCTATCATACTATTTGAAGGATACCTACTGCACCACTAGGCCATTGTGAAAAACTATAGAGAAAGCAATTGAATACCATTTGGGTGGTTTTCTTTCATATTTTTGATGGTTATTAACTCATTTCATTTTCTCCTTGTGCTAAACTAAAAATTTCTCAGAGAGACATTACAAATAAAATACAGTGGTCATAAATGTGCATGACTACAGAAAACAGGCAATAATGAGCGAAGAAGGCAGAGTGTGTTACCTCAAGGGGTAGATGGGCCTGCGGATAATAAGAGTTTGTGCCTGTATTAGTCCATTCTCACACTGCTTTAAGAACTGCCTGAGAATGGATAATTTATAAAGGAAAGAGGCTTAATTGACTCACAGTCAGCATGGCTGGGGAGGCCTCAGGGAACTTACAATCATGGCGGAAAGCAAAGCAGACACCTCCTTCACAAGGCGGCAAGAAGTAGAAGTGCTGAGTAAAATAGGAAAGAACCCCTTATAAAACCATCGATCTCGTGAGAACTCACTATCATGAGAACAGACTGGGGGAACCACGCCTATGACTCGATTGCCTCCACCTGGTCTGTGATTCAATTGCCTCCACCTGCTCTCTCCCTTGACATGTAGGGATTATGGGGATTACAATTCAAGATGAGATTCAGATGGGGACAAAAAACCTGACCATATCAGTGCCACTTCTTAAAAGGCTAGCCACTCTTCAGGTTGAGGTCACTTGCCTTAAAGGAAAAAGATCCCCTGGCCGGGCGCATTGGCTCATGCCTGTAATTCGCAGCAGTTTGAGAGGCAAAGGTAGGAGGGTCGCTTGAAACCAGCCTGGCGACATGGCAAAACCTTGTCTCTATAAAAAATACAAAAATTAGCCAGGTGTAATGACAGGCTCCTGTACACCCAGACACTTGGGAGCCTGAGGTGGGAGGATCATTTGAGCTCCAGGAGGTTGAGGCTTCAGAGAGCTGAGATCACACCACTGCACTCCAGCGTGGGTGACAGAGCAGACACTGTTTCAATAAAAGAAAAAGGCCTGTCGTTGCTAGATGGCTGCATTTTTATAATGAAATGCCCCGATTTGCAAATGTAAGCACCTATTTTGTATTTTTAATACAGATCTGACAACAGATCTGTGGGCTAAATCCAGCTGGAGGTCTTCTAGTTCTTATAAAGCTAAATGTTACAAACTTCTGTCACTCAACATAATGCTCTTACATGAGAGAGAGAAAAGACATAGTCATGTATTAAGAGTTGTACTAACCAGCACTATTACTTGAGTTAATATTTTCAAGCATTTCTCCATTTTTATTTTATATTAGTCATAAACTACTATTACTATCAAAGTGTAAGTCAAATCCTTTCGAAAACAATCTTGATATGAAACAGAGGCAAGATTTTGTGATTACCACAATAAGATCATTCTGGTCAATGTTGAGAGCCTGAACATCATGAGACATTGATAGTAAGCAAATGCTGAATGCCTTGCTTTAAATGCCAATAAAGCACAAGAATAAGCCTAATTCACAACTTTTGTGACAGAACATCTGAAAACCACACACATATCACACATCAATGTATGCGTATGTTTAGATGTATACAGATTTTGTTTCCCTGCTGAATACATCTCAGTGGACATGCTGAAGTCCAAAGACAAAAACCCCTTCTACCACCAGGTGGAGCTTAGTTTCCATTAAAGCAGCAGGTATATGAAGAGGATTTCTAGTGTTTGTTTGAATTCTTTGTGTCCCTCAGAAAAGACCTGAGGAAAAAAGGTGAACTTCAAAGCAGAGTGTGTGTTTTAAAAGCCTGTCACAAATGCCAGTTGCCACAGGCCTTTAAGTATTTTCCATCAGTACTCATTTGATCAGGTGCTAGGAGGCCATTCATGAATGGCTTGACAACTGACTTCCTTCCTTTCTGTTCTTTTCCCTTTCTTTGTATGAGAATGTTAAATTCCTATACATTTAAGTGCCTGACTTTAAATAAAAATCACAGATTATCACAATAACAGAGCCTAAGAAGTAAAATTACCAAAACAAATCGGCTATATTATGTAAACATCGACTCTAATTCACACAGCAGAACATGTATTTGCCATTAGATGAAATGAAATACAGTACAGAAAGCATCTAGGCGCAGCACCTGAAGTAAGAGTCAGCTGGTAGTAAAACTGTCTTCCACCATATTCTCAAAGATGATAATCACTTAATGATTCAGTCCTACCAAATCAATGTTCTGCATATATATGAATGCTCATTGTGTGTTCAAACATGGCAGGGCCTTGCAGAAGACCTGTTGTAAACCATAACATGTTGTTTGTTCTTAAATTGAGGAGAAATGATACTACATTTAACTAGTATATCCCAAGTCAGCATGTATACAGTGTGGATTTGTGAGTTTACAGCCTTTAAATATCAAAATAATGGAAAGGTCCGAGAAGGTATGCTAGTTGAGCAGCAACAGGAATAAATACTGTAGGAAGCATAGGAATTGAATAAACAGAGGGCAGGTGATGTGTTCCCAGTAAGAGCAAGGCCATCAGTCAAAGTGCAACAGGAAGAAGGGGATGCGTGGGTATGTGGTCAGGAAGGCAACTGGTCTGATTCCACTGAAGGTGCAGGACTAATGTTGGCCTAATAGGTAGGACTAGAATGCAAATGGAGAGGTGGACTACAATGATGAAATATACAGTAAAGGAAAAACGATGGATTTACTTGCTAAAGAAATAAGTAGAGAGTTACTGAAGATCATGGCATAGGAATGTAGAGTGAGGAGAGCATTATTTGTGGAGTTTATGAAGGGAAAAAAATTGGGGAGGCTCATTTCATATTGATCCTGCATTTCTAACTTCTTTTATATCTGTCACCAACGTTTATTCTTCTAGATTCAAAGAAAATAAAGAACATCTGTATGCCATCGATATGCCCTCTTAAGTTGTCTAGTGTTAAAATACTGTAAGTTCTATAATAAAATATGACATAAGTATAAAGAAGAAACAAATGTGTGTAAAAAGATAACAAGAGGCCACATCAGACAGCAACAGCACATTCGAGGGCACAAAGGCAAAAAAGACAGTGTTGATCAGGAAATGGCAAGTGGTTTGCTGGAGCGTGAAGCACATAGGGCATGAGTGGTTTGCAATGAGTGTATAGATGGAAGTGATGGAAGGAGAAGTGAAGAAGCCAACCTAGATTTGAGGGATAGCTCAAAGAAAACTAGGTGGTTGGATAGGGAAGAAGGAAAATAGAAAAGCGTCCGAAACTCCAAAAGCAGTAGAGCAAGAGTGAGCACCAGTAACATCAACAAAGACAAGAATGTGGGGAACAAGTCAAGCTTGGGGGAGAAAACATAGTCTGTTTCTAACTGAAAAGATATGCAAGTATAAACATGTTTTTCAGCAGACAAAGATACAGGATTGGAGATCATGCAATAGTCATTAGGAGGCAGCATGGGTCTGGGAGAGAAGAGAAAACTGCACTGAAAACAGAGGCATTCATTATCTGTACCTCTCATTTACTACGCAATATACAGAAGGCAGGACTACTTTGATTATTCATTTATTTTGCCCTGTTCTTTATCCTCCCCCTTCTACTGAAAGCTTGTAGCCTGGTTTTACAGTTCTTTGCCTCAGAGATTTCAGAAGGAAGGTGATATGGTTTGGCTGTGTCCCCACCCAAATCTCATCTTGAATTGTAGCTCCCAGAATTCCCATGTGTCATGGGAGGGACCCAGTGGGAGGTAATTAAATCATGGGGGCAGGTCTTTCCCCTGCCATTCTCATGATTGTGAATAAGTCTTACAGATCTGATGGTTTTATAAAGGGGAAGTTCCCCCAACAAGCTCTCTTGCCTACCACGATGCTCCTCCTTAGCCTTCTGCCATGATTGTGAGGCCTCCCCAGCCATGTGGAACTGTGAGTCCATTACACCTTTTTTTTTTTTTTTTTTTTTTTTTTTAATAAATTACCCAGTCTTGAGGATGTCTTTATTGGCATCATAAGAACTGACTAATACAGAAAGAGAGCAGGAAAAGCCTAAATTTACAGATGCTGCTGGTTCTGGTGTAAAAGACAAAATCCATTAGATTATACAAATGACACTTGGGTAAGGGAAAAGAGGCAAGTTACTTTTAATGAAAGCTGGAGTTAACCACATAGGTACAACTTAATGCTTAGCCTGAGGGAGATTACATCTTAAAAGTGAACAGAGATACATAAAGAGAGCAATTTGGAATGTAATCAGCAAAATGGAGGTGTCCACTGGTGCTATGTGAATATCAAGAGGATACGTTGCCCTCTAGAAAAGTTTAGAGAAGGAATTTAGTAGAAGCCTAAACCACGCCTTGAATACTAAGGCCATAAAGAGATAAAGAGATAGAGTATTCTCTGCACATCAGATCCTGGAAAGTTCTCTCCTCTGAGCTTCTAAGACTACGTAACAATACCATTTACTTCACTCTTAGCATATACCACTTTCCATTGTCATAAATTGTGTCTTTCTCACTTTTCCAGAAAACATATCAAGGAGAATAGGAATCCTGACTTTTATTTCTTTGTAGAATTTCCATGTAACCTAGAGGTCTTGATCATAAGAGATGCTCAATAAATAATTAGGAACCAGGATTTGGTCTGCCATGCAGTTCTCATCTTAATGACTAAGAGGCACACATCTGTTGCTAATGACACTGCCAACTGGCCTGAAGCCCATAGAAGCATGAGAATCAAAATAAAAAAAAAAAAACTGGAACACAATTGAATATGTAGACTCTAAATATATATTTTGTCACCAGATTATTTTCTTATTTTTTAGGATCACTTTTATATCCTAATTGATATGAAGCAGTGTAGGGAGAATACAAAAAACAGGGGCTTTGGGTACTGGCCATGCAACTTACTAGCCATGTAATTTCAGGATCTTCACTGGGCTTCCATGAGGCTCAGGCTCTTCTGTAATATATGGGTAACTAAGTTCTCAAGAAAGTTACATCAGATAATGTGAAAATTATTTGGTAAAAAGTAAGACACAACTTACTGGTAATTATCGTAAAATAACTCATTTGTCTCCAAGATACTTTTTTTTTTTTACCATAATAAAGATCACAGAGGTTTTATAAAGAAAAAAGCAGAGTCTGTCTTTTATATATGTTGCCCATGCTTGTGTTCCCTTGGTGAAATCGTATGAATTTACTCAAGTCACAAAATATTTCTCCCAGTTAAATATATTTTTGAAAAAAATCATTTTTTAAAATTACAATGTTACAGTTGACTGTGGCTAAAACAATCCAGACTCAGGGAAATGTATCAATATCCACACTATTTTGTGTTTCACTTGTTGGACACATGAGCATTTTTCTTGAAGAGAATGGATGATAGTAGTATCACCCATTCTAGGAGTATCTAATCTTCATACAACCAATAAGGCACATCCTTTGGATGGGGTAGCCATTGCTTGCCCTCTGGTTCAGGAGTAGCTGGGGTCAAACATCCAGGGATCTGAAGTGTTTCTGATAGGCAGGTGGAGACAGGCCTGATATGAGTGGCAAAGCCACCTTTGCTTCTGATTGTAGTACATGTTTCTGTTGTCCAGAAAGGTTATTGAAGTTTCAGGGAAAGTCTAGCTTCTACCTCCTTCAATTGCATGAATCTGAGATCAAGCTGGAAGAGCATCCCAAACTGATACCTTCGATGCAAGGAAAGTCCCCCTCTTGGTGGGATGCACAGGGATAGTTAAGACTGGAGGCAGCAGTGCCAGGCAGACTGGAGGCAGCAGTGCCAGGTAGAGTGGCTTTCTCAAGAGGATCATCAGCATCAGGGGTAACAGCATGGTGACAAGATGAAAAATTAAAGGTATAAGAAAGCGAGGGGCTTATTCTAGAGCATTCATGAAATTGCTAAGAATACTGTGAGTCAGGTTAGTTTCTAGCAGTAACAATGTGGGCTGATGTTACAATAATTTGGGTTAAAAAAATGAAAGTGTAATCTCATTTTTATGTCACAAGCTTTTTATGTCATGAGGCTGCCAACATAAAAGATATGCCATTGCTTTAAAAATGTGTTTAACCACCAGGCGCGATGGCTCACGTCTGTAATCCCAGCACTTTGGGAGTCCGAGGCGGGCGGATCACGAGGTCAGGAGATCGAGACCATCCTGGCTAACACGGTGAAACCCCGTCTCCACTAAAAAATACAAAAAAAAATTAGCCGGGCATGGTGGCGGGCACCTGTAGTCCCAGCTACTCAGGAGGCTCAGGCAGGAGAACGGCGTGAACCTGGGAGGCGGAGCTTGCAGTGAGGCGAGACTCACCACTGCACTCCAGCCTGTGCAGTGCACCACTGCACTCCAGCCTGTGGGACAGAGAGAGACTCCATCTCAAAAAAAAAAAAAAAAAAAAAAAAAAAGTGTTTAACCTGCATTGCCAATGAGTATCGTTAATTGTGTATGTACAATTATTAGGTATAAACATGTATTTCTTATGTATACATATGCACTAGATATATTCATTTACTATTTTCCTCCTTTGCCAAATCAGTGACACCCAGTCTCTAGAAGTTATTGTATATGCATACAAAGCACAAACTCACAATGAAGTTGTTTTCCAACTCTTTCCAGAAAATGTTCACCAAAAAAATACACTTTTCCTTCTCTACACTCACACGAAAATTAATCGACATGTCATACTGGTAAAATTAAATTTTTTTGCTATCTTTCTTAAGAGGGAGTTTTACATTTAAGTTGTAGCCGTGGGTCAAAAGTATTAAAATGACCAGAGAACACCACATTACTTTGTATCTCTTCTAACACAGTTTTTAGTTCACAGGCTGAGACTGACAGTTCCAAGAAGGCAGTGCATCAAAAAAGCTCTTGGAAGAAAATCTCCAGTCTTTCAAACTATACTTTACTGTATTCATTGATTTATGTAATATATAAAGAGATTAATGATAAAAATAAGTAATTTGCATATTTTAAATATGTAATAGGGTTTGAGAGTATAGCTTCTAAGTTGAATAGTTGTTTGATATTAAGCAACAATTAAAAGTTAGTAAAATGAAAATAAAATTCTCTTTAGGCAACATATATAGGCTTGGGAAGGAGTGACATTATGCATAACCTCATGATTAACCCAAATCTTTTAATATTCATTAAGATTCCTAAACCAGAGCCAAGAATAGTTGGTCTATAGTTGCTTCTCCTGCTTATTATAACATACTGCATTTATCTTCATTTATCTTAAATTCCTGTATTATAGCAGAACTTGTAGATATTCCCACCGGGATCCTCAAACTCTTAATTTGTTTACATATTTTGGCTTCTTTCCAGATTTATGTGAATAGTAACTGATCCAAGAAACAAACAGGCGGAAATATCTTTGAATAACATTCTTCTACCATCGGGTCATACATACCTCCATTCAGTAAAACAGGCAACTGAATTCCTGAACTGGGCAGTTCAATAATACATTTTTGAAACTCAGGTGGGATTAAAGAGAATGGTGTTCTATTCAAACAATAAAAGAAAAAAGAGCTATGAACTTAAGAAGTTCTTAAAAACACACACAGGATGAAAAAAAAATCCTCCAAACTATTGAAGAAAATTAGGAACACAGATTTTATCATCTATTTCCTCATCCTCAAAGGGATGTTTTGTTATCCACTTAAGCTGAAGAGCTTGCTTTCAACCAAATTAAGAGCTCAGATGTGAAGAATAGGAAAGGAAAAAAAAGGAAATAAAAACCTGACATACCAATAAACCAACCAATTTCAATTTCAATAGCCCATTTTATAATGAGGTAGAACAAAGAACATAATGGATAGCGCCAAATGGCAAAGCTCCAGAAAACTCATTCAGTTAATCTTACTAGATGCTTTGCCAAACCTTATCCAAATAACACAATTATTACAGTCTGCAGACTAGTGGAAATTCTTACAAAATTGGCCTCTATCTAGAATCTCAAATCATGTCTCCAACTCAAGTCAAAACCATCTCTGTGATTGTCTTGTTGAAGCTTTTGCCTCTGGGCTTAACTGCAATTTTGCAAAATGGAAAATAAGTGAATGCATCCAGGTAAAATTCTGGATATAGATTTAAATCGAGTTTTTTAATCCTTAAGAACAGTCCTTCCTATATGTGGTCCAATTCCCTCAAAAATTATTCAAAGTAGATGGACTATTATTGGTCCAAAATTGTCCTATGTTAGAAATGCTAGAATTCCAGTTTAGCTTCCAGTGTGCCCAGCAATCACGAGTTCTTAATCTCTGCATCTGCCTTTTTGCAACTGTCATATCAAAAGGTTGATACAGATCTACCTCGTAGAGATCCTGCAAGGATTAATTAAGGTTAAATCGAAAGAAAAAAATGCATTTGACAAGCCAGGCTTCATCAATGCTGCTAAACAGACCCAGATGTTTTAACAACTGTTCAGATTATTCGGTAGCATCCTAGGTAGAGAATTAATTTGCATAATGCATCTCAGCTGTGAAGCATTGTTAAACGATTCCAATGTTTCAGATAAGGGAAAAACCACCTGGCTCCACTCTGGCCTCTCATCAAACTAGGCACCATTCACCCCAAAATTTTCCTGCTGACCAAACATTGGTAACATATGTGATTAAGAGAATCCCAAGACAAAGAAAGACTTTATACTTTCTCATTCCTAGGCACTTCTCTGAACCTTTCTTTCTCTTGTAAGGATAAAAAGATTTCAACTCTCTTTCATGTCTTGCTGTGGTGCTGAGGCACAAATGGCTACATGCATCTCTTGTCCATCAAGAAAGTGCTTGCTTCCATGTTTTCATCTTCCACTTTCACTATCCAAGTGTATTTCATCATTCATTGCCTGAGGAAATCCCAACAACTTTAGAGCTCACAGAGATAGCACTGATAATAATCTTATTTACATTATCAGTCTTCATTGGTTTCACCAGCACATACAGATCCAAGGATGTTCTAAAATATGTCTTTTGGGGATGGAGATGGGGAAAGGAAGAGTACTGAAACACTGAAAAGTAATGGGCTTTACTCATTTTATTTCTCTTGTTATTAAAGAAAAAAAAAGGTCTCATCTTTTGAGAGTCATTCGTTTAAGGGATCTTAAAGTAGTGTGTTTTTAAATATTGCATAGCATACTGCTCACAAATATAGGCTGTGGGGCTCAATAACCAAATTTGAATCTTATTCCTCCCATGTGCTGCTTGGCTAACTCTGAATAAGTTATTCAAAACGTATGCACCTTGGTTTTCACATCTTTTTTTTTTTTTTTTTTTTGAGACAGAGTCTCGCTCCGTTGTCCAGGCTGGAATGCAGTGGTGCAATCTTGGCTCACTACAACCTCCACCTCCCAGGTTCAAGCAATTCTCCTGCCTCAGCCTCCTGGGTAGATGGGATTATAGGCATGCACCACCACACCTGGCGAATTTTTGTATTTTTAGTAGAGACGGGGTTTCACCATGTTGGTCAGGCTGGTCTCGAACTCCTGACCTCGTGATCTGCCTGCTTCGGCCTCCCAAAGTGCTGGGATTACAGGCGTGAGATACTGCGTCCAGCCGGTTTTGACACCTTTTAAATGGTTATAGGTGTACTACCTAGCACATAAAGTAATTATGAAGAATACAGAAGTTATGTGCAAGTAAAATACTAAGAACAGTTTTGGGAACATAGTGATCATTCAGCAAGTTCGCTATTTCTATTATTTATTATTTTAAGTGCCCATATATTTAACTCAATATAATCTCATATCCAAGAAAGTTTCACCTCTTTCAAAACCTTTTCACAAACACTCAGTTCTATTTTTCTCCTTTAAAAATTGAGTAGGAAATGAGTGATCCTCAGAACCTTCTAGTACTTTGGGATCATTGCTCTAACAATTCTTCTATAAGCATTCTGCTTTAGCAATTGTGTATCTCTAGATATGTCCTAGATTTGTGAAGGCAAATATACCTCACACTGCCAAAGATTTTCTTTTGTTACCAATTGGTGTGCAATAAAACTACTGAAAACTCAGTACTAGCAAAATCTGTGAGCATTTATTTGGCTCACAAATCTGCTGGAGGTCAAGCTAACTGGGCTAGGTGGCTCTGCTGATCTTAGCTGGGCCCTTCATCCATTTATGGGTTAGCTGGAGGTCAGCTGATGTTGGCTCTTGACTTCCTTCTGGAGGCAGCGGGCTAGGCAGGGCATGTTCTTCTCATGGTGGTGGTGGAAGCAGGAGAGAGAGTAGAAATACCAAAGGTCTCTGCAGGTCTAGTCTCAGTGGCACACTGACATTTCTGACTCACTGTACTAGCCAAAGCAGGTCACATGATGAATACCAAAGTCCTGAACAAATATTTCTCCAGAAGGCAATGGGAAGAAAAGAGTATTTCTGAGCAATAATTCAACTCATTACAGAGATTAAGTAATCACAATACTTTTCTCCACTGTGCCCAAGTATAGGTTTCATATCCTTAGCAGCCACTATAATTGCTAAAAACTAGGAGAAGAAGAGGAAATCTATTTAAGACTTCTGGTTTCATAATCAAATATATATATATATATATATATGGTTATGTGTTTATACATGTAATTTTATATATGTGAGTACTATAAAATATATATATTTACATACATAAGTATATATGTAAATATATATATATATTTAGAGAATATAGATCTGGACTTCAAATTCTATCTTTCTATAATGTAAACCATCACAATATTATATTCTGAGAATGTTACATTTAGTTATTCAATTGTGACTGAGTTTGAAAAAACATGTATAAACTAAAAAAAAAGAAAATGCCATTAGATTTTAAATCAATAATTTATTTACTTATATTTTGTTTGGTAAAAACAACATATTTAGAATCTTTATAGTACTTTTTCAATGTCACCTTAAAAATATGCATATGCTTTTTACAATTTTGAAACTGAAATTAATAAGAACATATATAAATGCAAATATAATGCCAACCACCACCTACACAGCTACTTCTAGTCCACTGATTTTAAGCCATATTAACAAATCCTGTATCAATTAAAATGCTTCATTATTCTATTTTCAAATTAAACTTTCTAAATAACTTCTTTCTTCTTGCATATGGTTGACATTTTAATTAAGATGTTAGATTTATGCCTCTGTGAATTTGTAGTTTCAACATTAAAACAAAGTCAAATTTACAGATTTTAAGACATTCTGTAATTTGATTTTTATAAGATGATCACTGTATTTACATGAAGTTGACAGAAGTTAGGGAAGAAAAATTTCTGTTAAATTAATGTAAAATGCTTAAAATAATAACCATAACAATGACTCTGAGAGAATACAGGGAGCTGACTCTTACCTGTAAATGAGTATACTTGCAACAAGGCATCTCAAATTGAGCACTTTCATGAAAAAAAATAGGACCTCTACCAAAATGTCATTAATCAAACCATTACTCACGCTATGATGAACTCCTAAGATGACTAACTTTAATTTGCATTTAACTAACTAGCGTAAGTTTAGAAAGAAAACCATTTTGCAACAAAATTTCCCACAAGTAGAAGCATTTTCAGAAACCTTGAAGCATAATCACTATTATTTTTTAAGAGATTTTGGAAAATAAAGTGAGAATAGACAGCTTTTACTGAAGTAAATTTACAGAAGCAGTGATAAAAATGTAACTGTAAAGTTACCTCTGGATCTCTTTTTTTTTTTTTTTGAGACGGAGTCTAGCTCTGTCGCCCAGGCTGGAGTGCAGTGGCGCTATCTCGGCTCACTGCAAGCTCCGCCTCCCGGGTTCACGCCATTCTCCTGCCTCAGCCTTCCCAGTAGCTGGGACTACAGGCGCCCGCCACGACGCCTGGCTAATTTTTTTATGTTTTTTGTAGAGACGGGGTTTCACCTCATTAGCCAGGATGGTCTCAATCTCCTGACCTCATGATCTGCCTTCCTCGGCCTCCCAAAATGCTGGGATTACAGGCGTGAGCCACAGTGCCCGGCTGGATCTCTTTTGGCCAATACTTCTCTCCATTCCCTTAACTTTAGCTACAATTTATTTATGCTAGGAAGGTGGCTGGAAAGCCAAAAGCTCCAGGACTTTCATCTAGTCCCTGGACATATGTGTCCCACCCTTCTCGTCCATTTCGCCAATGTTCATTCAGTGCCTCTGGCTTATATATCACGTCTTTCAGATGTCTTTGACAGGGGTCATTGTTTTTTGTTTTTTTTTTTTTTTTTAAGGTGCCATTATATTTTATTTATTTATTTATTTTTTATTTTTTTATTTTTATTTTTATTTATTATTATTATTATTATTATTATACTTTAGGCTCTATGGTACATGTGTGCAACGTGCAGGTAAGTTACATATGTATACATGTGCCATGCTGGTGCGCTGCACCCACCAACTCGTCATCTAGCATTAGGTATATCTCCCAATGCTATCCCTCCCCCCTCCCCCCACCCCACAACAGTCCCCAAAGTGTGATGTTCCCCTTCCTGTGTCCATGTGTTCTCATTGTTCAATTCCCACCTATGAGTGAGAATATGCGGTGTTTGGTTTTTTGTTCTTGCGATAGTTTACTGAGAATGATGATTTCCAATTTCATCCATGTCCCTACAAAGGACGTGAACTCATCATTTTTTATGGCTGCATAGTATTCCATGGTGTATATGTGCCACATTTTCTTAATCCAGTCTATCATTGTTGGACATCAGTGTGGCGATTCCTCAGGGATCTAGAACTAGAAATTCCATTTGACCCAGCCATCCCATTACTGGGTATATACCCAAAGGACTATAAATCATGCTGCTATAAAGACACATGCACACGTATGTTTATTGCGGTCATTGTTAGACAGGAATATAAGCTTAACACTTATTATCAGTCTTCCTGAGTTTAAGCCCAAACTTCTGTTACTATTCAGTCACATGATTTTGGCAAGGTAACTAAGATCCCTCAGCTCCAATTTCCTCATGAAAATAGTGAAGGATGTGCAGATATATATACATATAAAATACATATACATAAAACATAAAAATACATATATATATATTTTTTCCAATGCTGTGAATTGCTTTGTCTGCTATGAAGGACCAAATGCTATTTTTTTCCAGGCACAATTTAATATTTTATTAACTAAATTATACTAAATGTTACCAGTTGCCTAGGGTATGTCATAGTAAGTACTCTGGGATAAATTCTTGTCTGCTGTAGGATTCCTTAAGCTGAAGTCTATGTTAACTCAGCCAGCGCTCCAGAGATCACGGTGATTTTGCTGTGTCACAAATATGCCCAGTTTCCTGCATTCTTCTTAAAGACACTTACCCTCTCTTTAAAGCCTTGATAACATTTCCCCTTCTTCCTTTATGAGTACTTTCAAAGTCTTAAACATTTTCACCTGATGACTTCAACAGGTGCATGTTGCGGACTCAGCAGCTGTGGTTTTCGCCACACACACAGCCGACACCTGAACAAAGGCACAGACATTCTAACCACAATCCACACATAGCTTACCTATTTCCATCCTCAAAAACTTAAATTAATGTGTTTTAAATTTCTTAATATTCCTAGAGAGAGAAAAAGGGCAGGCCCAGGAATTTAGATACAAGCCTACATTCAAATAACACATTTCAATTAGGAGAATGTAAAATGTAAACTCTCCTACTATATAGATACTTGAACACTAGAGGGAAAATCACCCAACATGTTAAATAAAAATTCCACAAGGTAGATATTGTATAGTGTATCTTTAACTGAAAACATTTCATGCAACTTTTATAGTTTCCACGTGCAGCCTAAGCCCTAATCTGTTTCAATAAAATAAATGTATGTTGGCTGGGTATGGTGGCTCACACCTATAATCCCAGCATTTTAGGAGGCCGAGGCAGGCAGATTACTTGAGGTCAGGAGTTCAAGACCAGCCTGGCCTACATGGTGAAAACCCTTGTCTACTAAAAATACACACACACACACACACACAAAAAATTAGCCAGGTGTGGTGGTGGGTGCCTGTAATCCCAGCTACTCGGGAGGCTGAGGAAGGATAATTGTTTAAACCCAGGAGGCAGAGGTTGCAGTGAGCTCAGATTGTGCCACTGCACTCCAGCCTGAGTGACAGAGGGAGACTCCATCTCAAAAAAATAAAAAATAAAATAAATAGAGTAAGTGTATGTATAGATTAAAAGGCACCTCTAATGAATTAAAGGACAACCATGATTATAAAATGCAAGGGAAAATATTAATATTTCAGATGTATATACCAATGAAAACTGGAAATAAGAACTTGATTTTAAAAGGTAGCAGTATCTGAATTGAAATAACTAATTTAACTCTATGATGTACAATAGATTCTCTACCTTATAGAAGATAACTAACCAGGGATTGACCAGAATCACTTACGAAACTTTCCAGACACTTTTAAGTTCAGAAAAACTAGAGACCCTTTAAAATAATGTACGTCATAATTATAGTTCATAAACCAAAAATAACATACAATTTAAAAACAGAAAAGAAGGAAATGACACCTCTTTTAGGGATCCTGAGTAATATGTGGCAAATGGGGAAAATGCTAGAAACAAACAGTTCTGTTCCCTGGTATCCCCCTCACCCTTTTTTACTAAGGTGTAGACATTTTTAACACAAGACAAAAAGACAAAATATCACCCGGTGACAGGACAATTATAGAAGTGAGAATAATTCTGAAGTTTATCCATTAGCTTCATAGTAGTGTAAATTATTAATTAACAGTTAGGATAATAGCTGAAGTTTTCTAAATTCTCATTCCTTGAAAGAATAGCTCGCCCATCATTATTTCTATTTGACCGTTCATGTCTCTGTGGAAAGATTCATTTGAAAGCAATTATTTTCCACTTATCTACTATTTTTTTCTGGTTCAGGCAATTAATATTTGTCATACATAAGAGTATTCTTTATTTCATAGATATAAACATTAATCTGCTTTATAATCTAAGCATCACATCCTACAAATTATACAGAAGATATAAAAGACAACTGAAACATTCTACCACACACAGCAGCCGGGGCATAAAGCACAATAAAGATACTCAAATAGATGTTTTCCAAAGTAGGTAATTTTCTGTGTTCTTCATGCTATCAGAAGCTGACCAATGAGTCCAGAATTTCTTTCCTTAATTAATGAAGCAATAATGATAGCACCTTGCCTTAAACTCTCCTGTAGCTTCTGATCATCCTGAAAAGAAAGGATAAAACAGTAATATTTTAGAAAAAAAATATGCCATGTGTTAAATTTGATAAAAAGCCACTTTTCAAGATCTGCTGCTGTCTGGATTCGGCATTTTAGAAGCTCAGACTCTAGCCACTGTCATGGACACGGTTCCCTGAATAAAGAGGAAATACTTTCACAAACACTTTTCATTATAGACCAAAACATATTTGCTTAAGATGCAAGGAAAAACACTGACACAATTTCAAATTCTAACAGAAAGAAAAGATTATTTTCCCTTAATCCAATTTCTGACAACTTTTGGCTCTTCACTGAAGTGTGAATATTTCATCAATGATGCAATCCTTTTCTTCATCTTGTTTCTGAGTGTTCTCCAACTTTGTTATGAACTGTTTGTGAGTACTGGTATGGGGGGAAAACCCTGCTTGCTGTTTGTAAAGTAAGAATCGCGAAAATTCAAGAAATGAGTTATTTTACAAGTTGCTAAAAAGTGGTTTTGCCTTTGAAATCATATTGCCTGTAAGAATCCATTTATTCTAATTATTTATAATGAGGAGATGGTAATGTGAAGGGAAAATAGAAACAGAGCTAATATCTTTCAGGTCTCTGTGTTGTGAATTGTGCTATCTTTTAAAAGAGGGATGTGGTAACCAATCTCTAAACTCCCGAATCATCCTTAATGCCTTATCCCAATATCCACTATATTACTAGGACCTATTGTAGCTCCTTCTTATTGTTTCTTGCATCCATATACATTGAGATAAGGCATTAAGGATAATGCCGCTCAAACTGCCACTGCCAGCATAGCACCTTCTGTCCTCAATTACTGGAATATTCTCACAGATAGTCCCTCTAAAGTCTTGCCCTCTTATACTTCATTTCCCACAGGGAAGTCAAAATACTTACTTTAAAATATAGATCTGATCACATCAGTATCCTGACTAAAATCCTTTGAAGACTACTTTTAAACCTCAGGATAAATCTGATCCCATTACCTGGTAATAAAATGTCCCTTATCCTCTCGGCCTCTTCTTGATATTCCTCTAAAATTACTCAATTCTCCAAGCCACATAGAACTGCTTAAGATTGTCCAAACAAGCTGTTTTTCTGAGCTTGAATATCTTTGGGCCAGCTAATTCCTTCGCCAGAAAAGCTTTCCCATACCCTTTTCTAGCTTAGCTGACCCTAATTACTCTTCGTGGTTCAACCTAGGTATCAGAGATTCTTGAAATCTACCCTGACTCCTATCCTCCAGTCCAGTTGGGTGAAGTGACTGTATGTTTCCACCGCTGTGAATTCCTCTAGCACACTGAATTTTATAGTCTTTTTTAGTTGACCATCTATTTTACCAGATGATGCGTTTTTTGATGTAAAGAATTTTTCATTTTATCTTTGAATATGGAACACTTTGCTCAATGCCTAACACATGGTAGCACTCCATAAATTATAACAAATTCAAAGCAAAAGAGGTTCTGATTATGATAGACATATCACCCTTTTAGTTGAGCTCAGTTGTTAACACTGACTGCAATTGCTTACCTTCTTCACTCCTATTTGCATATTTAGCCTAAAGCCTGGCAATAGTACAAAATAAATATATTATTGAAGCCTCACCACAACCACTACACGCTCCCACCACCCTGTGTCTGGGTTCCTCAGCGCTGAGGATGACGGTGAGAGGCCATCTCTGCTTAAAGTGCTCTTTTCTATCAATTTCCTTGATTGGGTTCTAAGGGGTGGAGCTGGAGAAGATCTGCAAGATGCTGAATGTCAGCTACTTCGCTTCTTGAAATTGGGTTTTATACAACATTTAAAAATTGGATTCAAATGCCATTTTGGTTTCCAGAATATCACAATACCTAAACCACATCTAAACAAATCATAAAACTATATATGTTTGGGCTTAAAATATGATTGATTTATATGAGAGATTTCATCTGTGTCACATCATTCATAAACATATGAATAAATATTCTAAAATGAGCAAATACAAACCAACAATTGATATGCATTTGTCATTCTTAATGATCAATTAATTATAGTGCTGCAGGGTCTATAACACACATCTATTCCTAAGTCTCATTTACTAAATTGAGACATAACACAGATGATGATAATTAAGGTTCCTCTTTCAAAAATAAACAGAACAAGTCTGTCTCTATCGCCCCGTTGAAACCAGTTTATACTTGTTATAATGAAGGCAGCACAGTAACAAATGAAGAAATTAAGGAAAAACTGTTTAAGATCCCAGGGCTAGAAAAATCACATTTCTATATCTTACAATAAATCACCTATGTTCATTTTGATAGCTCCATAATGTACATATTTTTAGTAAAGAATTTAAGATGTCCTTTTAAAGATTAATTTACTTCTTCAATTTTTTACAGGCTTCATTTTCAAAGATTAGAATTGAAAGACAAGAAACTATGTCATTCTACTGAACATTTGTTTTCCCTCTCTGCCTGAACTCATTTGATCATTCTACCCTTAAGAAACATGGAAATTTAAAAACTGATTGAGATGGTTAGACACACACATATTCAGGAAACTGTAGTATGTGAAAAGATTAGATAGTCACACAATTCATGGATTTCAAACTCATCTCAAAATTTCATATCTCTAGAACAGTATTAACACAGAAAAAAATGCAAACCCCATATATCTTATAAAAGCACTTCTTGCTTCCAACAAATATACCAAAAAATGGTTTTAATCCTTGAGGAAAGTGGGGAGCAGAGGTGCAATACAGGAGATCATTTTATTATTCACATACATAAATGTGTGTGTGTATACATATATATATATGTATACACACATTACTTTGTGAGTTCCAAATATTATATAATAAACATTTAAAATATTTATTAAACTCAGGTAAGCAGGGTCCATATGAACAGTGAAAAATCATGCTGATAGTATACATTCTTGAAATTATGTGAAAATAGCATTTATGTCTGTGGGCTTCCTCCCAAAAACCTGTACCTCCAGGCTAATCATGAGGAAGACATCAGAAAAGTTCCTATTGGAGGGACATTCTACAATATACCTGACAAGTGCTCCTCAAAACTGTACAGGTCATCAAAAAACAAGGAAAGTGTGAGAAACTGTCACAGCCAAGAGGTGCCAGAAGAGAACTAAAAGTAACATGGGGTACTGGAACAGAAAAACAGATTAGGTAGAACTATGGAAATCTCACTAAACTATGGACTTTGTTAATAATAATACATCAATGTTGGTACATAAATTGTAACAAACATATCATATTAATAATAGGAGAAACTGGGTGTGAGTATATGGGAACTCTCTGCAGCATCCTCTGAATTTGTCTGTATATCTATAAACTGAAGCATACGCCTTTCAAAAAGGTATTTTTTAATTGATGACCATTTACAAATGTTATGTGCCGGATTACAAAACCTGAGTTACAAAGGTAATTTATTTTTGCACACTGGCCCATTTGTATATTCCTTGAAAAACGTACAATATTCCTTTAATAAACTATGCAGTTGGGAAGTCAGATTGCTGCTATTTATATACAGCTTTGACAACTTAAGTGATCTTTGAGCAAACTGCTGAAGTTTTACAGCTCTCCATTTTTTCATCTGAAAATGGGATAACATTTTTTGTGGGAACTTAGATAAGACATGTAAAGCACTGATACCTAGTAAATATTCAATAATAATAGCAGTTAGAATTATTACCTTTATGAAGTAAACTAATTTCAGCTATGACAGAGTAGTGTATATCACCCTCTCACCATATATAGCCATTAAGTCTGGAAAACTTATGTGAGAATATTTCTTGCAGGTCTTGGACAGTAACATATGCATGTCTATAATCCTTGAAAGAAGAGCCTCCTAACATTCTCCCCAGCTGTCATGCTGAGAGCATTTTTCCAATCTACAAAGAAGAGAAACAGAACCCAAGGAGAGCATAGCAATCTCTCTGGGTAGAAAAGACATAGATAACAATTTAAAGCTGTCAAAGTGGCTTGTATTTCTGCAGGCAGCATGCCTGACAGGAAGGAATTGCTGAGAACTCCTAAAAATCTGCTAAAAATTCCTTCAGTCCTTGGCCAGCTCCTAACTGTGCATGCCCAAGGAGAAACTCAATGAGGCCTAGCAGAGAATAACTGCTGGAAAGTTGGAGAGCTGAGGAGAGATTTTTAAGGCCCCCCCGTGCCAAGGAGCAGGAGGTTAAATCTGAGTCCAGCTAGAATGAAGACGCCTTGGTGAACACCCACGGCTTTCAGCTGGGATGTCTGAAAAGCCATGACTACAGCCTGGGTATAAGGCAAAACCGAACCTGACCTGCCCTAAGAAAACTTCAACAACGTCCACAGGATCAAACTGATTCAGCAATACAACTGCTTGCTAGAACAAATTTCATATTCCTTAGAGGACATTAAAATAACCTAGAGCTTTTATAATGTTTTGCACTCAAAGCGTGGCATTAAATATCACTAGAGAGGCAAAGAAGCAGAAAGCAAAGATGCAGGAAAAAAAACACCCATAATCACGAGAAAAAAATAATTTAAGCAGACCCAGAAATGAGACATACATTGGAATCATCATGCAAGGATTTCAAAATAACTATGCCGAAGACACTAAAAAATAGAACTAGAGATAAAAATGTTGATGAAAAATGGAAACTTTCAACATAGAATCTATAATAAAGAGAATTTTACAATTATAAAATGCTTGAAATTAAGAATTAATTGGACTGGTTTTATAATGAATAGGCAGAGCAGAACACAGTATAAGCAATCTTGAAGATAGTAAAAAAAAAATTTGACCTGTAGCACAGAGAGAAGAAAATGACAAATTAGTATTACAGTCGTTTTAATACTTTATGATCATATTACTATTCTATTTTCCTTTTCCTACCTTATCTATTGGTAACCCCCTCACCACTAGGAAACCTGTTTGGAACATTTAGAAAACCACATATGGGCTATCACAGCAGCCAAGTCATTCATGAAACAAACAAGAAAAAGGAAATATCAACCCCATTCCTAGAAAAGCAATGTGACATAATAAACACAAATAAGTATAAGGTGAGAAGGTAGATAATATCACTATTGCTAGGCATAAAAAGATGAGGGAATTCAGAGCATGATACCATTAAATAATGGTGAGATGATTCATAAAAGAAGTGGAACCAAAGGATGAGAGAAAGAGGTGGCAAAAACGGATGAGTCCAGGATGGACAAGAAATACTTTGGGAACAAAAGATATGACTTATTCTTTTGTGGCATATTAATGTGGTAAGACAGGCCTTACAAAGGTATTGTAAGAAAAGCAGGTACCGCAATTCCCAGATTAAAAAGTAAAGAAAGAAAACTACTGAAATTACATTCAGCAGCGGTTTATTTACTATCTGTAACTCTAGCAAAAAAAAAAAAAAAAAATCGAGGACTGGTTTACCTTGATTCCAGCTCAACAGCCATAAAGAGCATAAAATATAAAACTGCATAACAATGTTTCCATATCCACACATAAAAATAAAAAGCATACGCTTGTGCAATTTAAAGAAAAACAGAACTGGCCGGGTGCAGTGGCTCACACCCATAATCCCAGCACTTTGGGAGGCTGAGGCGGGCGGATCACAAGGCCAGGAGATGGAGACCATCTTGGCTAACACAGTGAAATCCCCGTCTCTACGAAAAATACAAAAAATTAGCCAGGTGTGGTGGCGGGCGCCTGTAGTCCCAGCTACTTGGGAGGCTGAGGCAGGAGAATGGCGTGAACCCGGGAGGCGGAGCTTGCAGTGAGCTGAGATCGCGCCACTGCACTCCAGCTTGTGTGGCAGAGAGAGACTTCATCTCAAAACAAAACAAAACAAAACAAAAAAACAAAAACAAACAAACAAAAAACAACATAACTAATCCCATATAATGTGTTGAAGTCTGCATTTTCTATTAAATCTAAATTATTGTCATAGCCGGTGTGCTTGTTTTATCTTGTTCACTTCATAACAGTGTCAATTTTGTTTTAGAAAATTTTGTTGCCCAGGATAGAGTGCAGGTTGCCCAGGTTGATCTCAAACGCCTAGTCTTAAGCAATCCTTGTACCTCATCCTCCCAAAGTACCAGGCTTATAGGTGTGAGCTATTACATCCAGCTTCACTCTTTTTCTTGGTTATAACTATATTATAGCAAAAATAGACCAGCTAAAAAGGGGGAAAACAGTATACTCTTCAGTAGTCGGCTTTCTTAAAATACTGGGAGGAAAAATATAAACATGTTGACAGAAGTTACTTTTGGATGATGGCTTTATGACAATATTATTTCTTCTTTCTGCCTTGCTATATTTTCAAAACCCCCACAATTAACACATTTTATTCTCAGAGGAAAAACAAATTATTTTAAAATTTAGTTTTAAGACTGTTAAATTCAGGGAGCTAAATTTGATTTGTTGTCATAGAAAATCAATAGCACTGAACATTGTCCAAATTCCGGGAGCATTTCTCTCCATAAATATTTTCAAAATCTATACAAAGAAAACTTTTTTGCTTGAAAATTCAAGCCTTCAGTAAAAGGCCCCTAAAGGAATCATATTAATAATTCACAAAGTCTTAGCTTTCTTCTTAGATATTAAGAAAACTATCTAAAATTCTAGCTAAAAGTAATAACAAAAAAAAATGTGTACTTAATTTTACCCAGCATGTAACAATTGTTCACTGAGATCTTAAAGAGTTTCATAATAGCTGTGTTTTAAGACTATTAGAAGACCAAAAAACAGCAATATAATATATGTATTTTTAATTTTCTAAATTATCAAACTGAATTATTTAGGATTAAAATTCACCATGAGTTTTACCTAGAAACTTATATTTAGCTATTTCTCTACCACCTATAATTTCAAGTTTAGGATGAAACACACCATGTCTGGGTGAAAGATGCACAAAAGAAGAGCTCTAATTACCATTATCTTTTAAACATACAAGGTAATTGTAAATTTAGTCCACAGTAATGAAGTCGTGTCAACAAAATCCCACATGCCAGTCTTTGCGTGTGTTTGTCTTTTTGTTGTTGAGTTGGTTCTTTTGTGATGACTATATCCAGCATCAAGTGAAGTCTTGATGAAACTTTGATGGGACTCCTAAGCCTTTGGCAAACTTGTGGGAAATCAGGAAAAGCAGGAGATTTATTTTCACAGAAGATTGGAAATGACAGTGGCACCTCTATAACTCATAGCGGCTCTTCTTTTACATCCTTCTCCACCTCCCACCTCAAAATTTGAGCAAGGAAAGGCTGCAGTAATATAAATTACTAATACCTGGCACCTTGCAAGAGTATAAATGGTCAACTTTATATGATGCCCATGTCCTCAAAAATCCTTACTTACTAACTGTCCCTTTCAATTTTCTCAAAGGATAACTTCAGCAGAAACTATTTCCAAAGTACTTAGTATTGACAAGCTTTTTTAAAAAGTATATTTTGAAACATTAAATCCCATAATTGAACTATACACATATCAGCATTTGAATTTAAAAAGTGTAAACAAACTTATAGTAAGCTGTTAGAATCAAATGTATGTGGATTTGGTGGAATGCCATCTCAAAGAATAGCAGGAAAAGCTATGATGTAATTGTCCTCTAAATTTTTATGGACAAGCTGAAAGGAAATCTCTTTGAGATATCTATCCTTTATACACATCACTTCTAAAGAACACAATGTACTCTGCTAAAAGGAAAACTATAAAGTTAAAATGTATGCATAGGTATTTAGGCTTTAGATGTCTCAAGAGATTACACAATGTTTCTTTAAGGGTAAACATAACATTGTCTCAGCAAATTCCATACCTAAAACCTAATTCAATTTCCATGAGTTACAAAATCTCCTGAAATTCAGGTTGCTTATAGTATGACATTAATACCCTTCTTCCATCCTTGTTTTGGAGAACTTATGCAAAAATTATTATTTAAATGTCACAAAATTTCAAACACTAAACAAAAATGTACTAGCTATATTTACAACTAGTCATAAATATACACATCCCTATCTCTGTACCATATACAATATACAAACACCACAAGTGTTAGACTTACTAAACCCTCAACAGGCTTGTTATAAGATCATTAATATCAAATCAAAATAATTTGAAGCTAAATTTTCTTTTTGTAAACATTTTGCTGATATGGAAGAAAAAACCTAATGGTGGCACACTGTCCCCTAGTGGAGATGAAAATAACTTTTCAGTGTATGTCAATTGCCAAAACTGCAGGAAAAAGAGATCACCTATTGATAAGGTGTGAGAAAAACAAAACAGCCCCCTCCAAATGAGAAACATTTTCCTCTTGCTCCTGGGAGTGAAAATAAATGTCTCTCAAAAACTTAGATAATACTAATGAAAATGCACTTGAGTTTACTGATTAACATTATCATTGCACAACAGTTTTAGTCTTTTTTATTTTCCGCGTCTAGAAACAAGCCCTTACAATACAGTATGAATTCAATAACCGTTTCGGAAAGAGATAATTAAGAAAAAAGGATTGGGAAGCCAGGTGCCACGGCTCAAGCCTGTAGTTCCTGCTACTCAGGTGGCTGAGTGGGGAGGATCACTTGAACTCAGGAGTTCAAGGCTGTAGTGAGCAATGATTGTGCCACTGCACTCCAGCCTAGGTGACAGAGCAAGACCCTATCTCTTTAAAAAGAGGAGAAGGAGAGGAGGGAGAGGGAGAGGGACAGAAAAAAAAGGAAAGAGAAAAAGCAAAGGAAAGGAAAAAAGGGAAGGGACAGGAAGGGGAAGGAAGGGGAGGGAAGGGGAGTGTAGGGGAAGAGAGAGGGAAGAGGAGGGGAGAGGGAAGGGGAGGGAAGGAGAGGGAAAAAGGAAGGAGGGAAAAGGGCAGGAAAACAGAAGGAGAAGGGAAGAGGGAAGGGAAGAGAAGGGAAAAGGGAAAGAAATAGGGAAGGAGAAGGGAAGGGAAAGGTTGGTCAATAAAATTCAGTAAAACCCGATACTTGACTGAGTAGGAACAGAGAGTAGGAAAGACCCAAACTACAGTGCTCAGAGCCAGATTACAGTGAGGAAAAATGTAGACAGCCAAAAGGCATCAGACATCTGGCCTGAAGAACAAACAGTTCATCATTGCGTCCAATATTTCTAGATCTGGGACTTGTGACACTCTTAAATTTTATTTTCTTAAATCAATCATAATGTAAATTCCACAACTTAATAAAATTGAAAAAGCAGTATCATATAAACATCCCTTTTAATTAGCGAAAAATGTTTTGATCCTACACAACTCACCCAGCAGTTACCAATACCTGCTAGTTTTCTATTGTCATGCTCCAACCACTGTAAGCCTACGTTAACACCATCCTATGCCTGGACTCCCCCAGGATGCTCTAACTGGTCACTTCTCTCGGTTTTTGGCTACTGCTCCAATCTCCCTAAAATAGCTACCTCTTCACTCTATCAAACTCAAACTTTCAGCTACTCCTCTTAGCTTTCAAGGTCATCCACAATCAACCTAATCACCCTTCTAACTGCAATTCTCTTTCTTTTACTGTTCAGAATCCACTTTTGTTGCCATCCCAGTATAATCATTATTATTTCTGCCCCCAGAAAAATGGTTTCCCAGTAACTGTCTTTCTAATTCACATCAATTTTTAAAGACCCAGCTGTAATGACCTCTTAAGATGTCATCTATTTTTTATTGCATATCAGTAATTTATGTTATCATAGTTTTTCTCAAAATCCCTAATGTTTTTATTTGGTTTGCAATCTATAGGACTTAATTTCTCAGCTAAATCATAAGATACTAAAAGATAACTTTTCCAAATTCTAAGCTGAAACATAGTACTATGTCCACAGTAGGCACCCGATAAATATTTTTTAGTTAGAATAGTTGGCTAATTAACTCTATAAAGAGGTGACCTTTTAGCTGACCTTAAGATATCTTTGAAATATCAAACGTTTTAGGCTGAGACAATGGAGTTTTCTAAATATACAATCATGTCATCTGCAAACAGAGACAATTTGACTTCCTCTCTTCCTATTTGAATATCCTTTATTTCCTTCCCTTGCCCGATTGCCCTGGCCAGAACTTCCAATACTATGTTGAATAGGAGTGGTGAGAGAGGGCATCCTTGTCTTGTGCCAGTTTTCAAAGGGAATGCTTCCAGCTTTTGCCCATTCAGTATGATATTGGCTGTGGGTTTGTCATACGTAGCTCTTATTATTTTGAGATATGTTCCATAAACACTTAGTTTATTGAGTGTTTTTAGCATGAAGGGGTGTTGAATATTATCGAGGGCCTTTGCTGCATCTATTGAGATAATCATGTGGTTTTTGTCATTGGTTCCATTTATGTGATGGATTATGTTTATTGATTTGTGTATGTTGAAACAGCCTTGCATCCCAGGGATGAAGCCAATTTGATCATGGTGGATAAGCTTTTTCATGTGCTGCTGGAATTGGCTTGCCGGTATTTTATTGAGGATTTTTGCATCGATGTTCATCAGGGATATTGGCCTGAGACACAACTTTTTGTTGTGTCTCTGCCAGGTGTTGGTATCAGGATGATGCTGGCCTCATAAAATCAGTTAGGGAGGAATCCCTCTTTTTCTATTGTTTAGAAGAGTTTCAGAATAAATGGTACTAGCTCCTCTTTGTACCTCTGGTAGAATTCGGCTGTGAATCTGTCTGGTCCTGGGCTTTTTTTGCTTGGTAGGCTACTAATTATTGCCTCAATTTCAGAACTTGCTACTCAGTGATTCAATATCTTCCTGGTTTAGTCTTGGGAGAGTGTATGTGTCCAGGAATTTATCCATTTCTTCTAGATTTTCTAGTTTATTTGTGTAGGTGTGTTTATAGTATTCCCTGATGGTAGTTTATATTTCTTTGGGATCAGTGGTGATATCCCCTTTATCATTTTTTTATTGCATCTGTATGATTCTTCTCTCTCTTCTTCTTTATTAGTCTGGCTAGTGGTCTATCTATTTTGTTAATCTTTTCAAAAAAAAACAGCTCCTGGATTGAACAAGTCTTAGGATACAAAATCAATGTGCAAAAATCACAAGCATTCCTATACACCAATAATAGACAAACAGAGAGCCAAATCATGAGTTAACTCCCATTCACACTTGCTTCAAAGAGAATAAAATACCTAGGAATACAACTCAGAAGGGATGTGAAATACCACTGCAAGGAGAACTACAATGCACTGCTCAAGGAAATAAGAGAGGACACAAACAAATGAAGAAACATTCCATGCTCATGGATAGGAAGAACCAATATCGTGAAAATGGCCATACTGCCCAACGTAATTTATAGATTCAGTGCTATCCCCCTCAAGCTAGCATTGAATTTCTTCACAGAATTAGAAAAAACTACCTTAAATTTCATATGGAACCAAAAAAGAGCCCATATAGCCAAGACAATCCTAACCAAAAAGAACAAAGCTAGAGGCATCACGGTACCTGACTTCAAACTATACTACAAGGCTACCATAACCAAAACAGCATGGTACTGATACCAAAACAGATATATAGACCAATGGAACAAAACAGAGACCTCAGAAATACCACACGTCTACAGCCATCTGATCTTTCACCAACCTGACAAAAACAAGCAATGGGGAAAGGATTCCCTATTTAATAAATGGTGTTAGGAAAACTGGCTATCCATATACAGAAAACTGAAACTGGACCCCTTCCTTACACCTTATACAAAAATTAACTCAAGATGGATTAAAGACTTCAACGTAATACAAAAATTAACTCAAGATGGATTAAAGACTTCAACATAAGACCTAAAACCATAAAAATCCTAGAAGACAACTGAGGCAATACCATTCAGGACACAGGCATGGGCAAAGCCTTCATGAGTAAAACACCAAAAGCAATGGCAACCAAAGCCAAAATTGACAAATGGGATCTAATTAACTAAAGCTCTTCTGCACAGCAACAGAAATGATCATCAAAATATACAGGCAACCTACAGAATGGGAGAAAATGTTTGCCATCTATCTGTCTGACAAAGGGCTAATATCCAGAATCTACAAGGAACTTAAACAAATTTACAAGAAAAAAAAAAACAACCACATTAAAAAGTGGGCAAAGGATAGAACAGACACTTCTCAACAGAAGACATTTATGTGACCAACAAACATACGAAAAAAGCTCATCACTGGTCACTAGAGAAATGCAAATCAAAACCACAATGAGATGCCATCTCACGACAGTTAGAATGGCGACCATTAAAAAGTCATGAAACAAGAGATGCTGGAGAGGATGTGGAGAAATATGAATGCTTTTACACTGTTGATGGGCATGTAAATTAGTTCAACCATTGTGGAAGACAGTGTGGCAATTCCTCAAAGATCTAGAACTAGAAATACCATTTGACCCAGCAATCCCATTACTGGGTATATACCCAAAGGATTATAAATCATTCTTCCATAAAGACACATGCACACATATATTTATTGTAGCACTGTTCACAATAGCAAAGACTTGGAACCAACCCAAATGCCCATCAATGATAGACTGGATAAAGAAAATGTGGCACATGTACACCATGGAATACTATGCAGCCATAAAAAGAATGATATTATGTCCTTTGTAGGGACATGGATGAAGCTGAAAACCATCATTCACAGCACACTAACACAGCAAGAGAAAACAAAACACCGCATGTTCTCACTCATAAGTGGGAGTTGAACAATGAGGACACATGGACACAGGAAGGGGAACATCACACATCAGGGCCTGTCGGTGGGTGGGGGGCTAGGAGAGGGATAGCATTAGGAGAAATACCTAATATAGATGACGGGTTGATGGGTGCAGCAAACCATCATGACACGTTTATAACTTTGTAACAAACCTGAACATTCTGCACATGTATCCCAGAACTTAAAGTATAATTTTAAAAAAAGAAATATCAAAGGTTTTAGATGAAGGCTACATTGTCATGAAAATAACACCATAAAAATAAAAACCTTATATTTGTACTTGGGTACTGGAAACGGTGTCAAAAGCTAGGAATTTGTACTCCATAATTCTTACTCCTATGAAAAAACACCCAGTCTAAGAAGTAAGTGTGAGGGACACTGATAAATCTACACTAACACACCCAAGTCTGGGGGATAAGGGCAGACGATGAGGCAGGCATTCTCTTAAATGGGGTGGCTGCATAAATAGAAAGCTACACACCAGCTGTTGTTAGGCAAGGATACAATTTCCAGAATATATGATAACTTATAGGAGGGATGGAAAGCTTATCCTAGAGTTACTTCTGTAGTTAATGGTCCAGGTGTCAGTAGAATAATATTGATAATTTCTTAAGAAGCAGAAAGACTGGCTAGATTTGTTCACATAACATTTAGTTCCAAAATTTTAAATTATAAACTCAATACAAAAAAAGAATAAAATGGACCAATTCAAACATACCTTCTTGGCAGAAACATGGGGCAAAGAAAAGGATCATTTAAATGATATTTTTGACTAGTTAAAAAGACCCCTGGTTAATGACTATTAGGCTTTTGAATATTGGTTAATGGGTGGATAGTTAGTATTCAAAGTGTTAATCTCAAAGTTTCACAGTTGTTTACCATTATATTAGAAATTATTTCCTTCCAAGAAGGTGGTCATGAATTACAACCTGCAAAAATACTTCTGTTCTGAATAGGGTAGTGCCAATTTTTATCAGCCTTAGTTAGCAAAATCCTAGCCTGGCAAAGCTCCCTCCCAGAATGAAGAGCAGAAGCAATCCTTTCTCAAGGTCACAGATGGTGGAATTATTGCCTATAGAGATTCTTCCCAATAGGGAGGTAGAAAAAAAATCAGCATATAGATGAAGTCATTCTCCAGGTGGAAAGAACTTTTAAGACTCATTATAATTAAATGTCTCTCTGAAATTCTGAAATGATGCTTTTGAGTAAAACTAGAAAACATGTTACATATTTTCTGATTTTCAGTCTCAGGAAGACTAAAGAAGATGTTTCAACTATAGAGGTGGGCACAAAGTAGGAATAATTGTGTCAGAAGAGTTCATGTGGATATTAAATGTATTTTGAATTAAAAATCTCATTAGAGGCTGGGCGCAGTGGCTCATGCCTGTAATCCCAGCACTCTAGGAGGCCGAGGTAGGCAGATCACAAGGTCAAGAGATCAAGACCATCCTGGTCAACATGATGAAATCCTGTCTCTACTGAAAATACAAACAATTAGCCAGGCATGGTGGCGTGTGCCTGTAGTCCCAGCTACTCACGAGAATGAGGCAGAAGGCAGAAGGCTCATTGAACCTGGGAGGTGGAGGCTGCAGTGAGCCGAGATCATGCCACTGCACTCCAGTCTGGGCAACAGAGTGAGATTCCATCTCAAAAAAAAAAAAAAAAGAAAAAGAAAAAAATAATCTCATTAAAGGTAGTGTACAACTTACTTTATCATCAAAACTGTATTATATATATAGAAGACAGACTTGAAATGTCTAGAACTCAGAAGAAAACAGTGAAAACAGTGACAGAAAAATCAAGGCATTAATTTAAAATCTAAGGGAATCCTGGAGAGAAAACACAACAGATATTGTGGAAGTCATTATACAGGTGTAGAATAGGTGAAGTCAGCAAGACGGCAAAATGGGAAGTCTTCTCCTCCACTGCCCTCCAGAGAAAGTTCAACTAGCAACTATCCGCAGACTGGAAGAATATCTTTTTTTAAACCCCAACACTTGGAAACAAGACTGAGACACCAATGTGGTCCATAGAAATGAATGAAATTACAATGAGAAAGGTAAGAAGAATGATCTCACTCCAACTATGACATCCCTCATCCTCCTTTAAGTTGGCACAATGCCAAATGAAAAGAATTTCCCTGGGTCCCCACAGTTTCTATGAGTTGATGGCAGGGGAGTGAAATAGAGGCAGTCATACCCATCCCTACCATTCTGGGATGCTTCCTAGAAAGCCCACTTTGGTTTTATTATTTCATAGAAAACAGTAGTGAAAATGTCATGGCTACACCACTTGGGATCAGGTAGAAACAAAGAAAGGAGGCAGAGGTCCTAGTGATCAGGTCACAGATCTTGGTGGTACCTCTATGTTCCTACCAGTTGTGGTATCCAATTGCGGACATCAGTCAACCTCATAACCTGCCCACAAAGCTAGGCTGGTTGCCTTCAGAAGCCTGATGGGATGTTCAACAAAACTTGAGTCCTAGACATCGTAAGTCATCCTGCCCAACCTCAGAGACCACCCCAAAGATCCTGTACAGGCAGAAAGGTGCCCACTTCCTTCCATTTCAGAAACATGAAGAGGCTAAATTGGCTTGACCCAGGAAGTCAAGCAGCAGCTCTATGAAGCTAAAAGTCCTACCCAATGACCCCATTCAGGAAAGAAGAATCCTACTTCTTTAGACTTTAGAGAAATGAATGGACTACACCAGTTTGACCCAGAAAGTCAAACAGTGGCTCCAGTAAGCCAATAAGCCCTCCCAACAACTTTGCACAGGCAGGGAGACTTCCACATCTGCACATCTCAGAGAAGTGTAGCCAGCTTGACCCAGGAAGTCAAGCAGTGGTTCCACTCACTGGAACCTAAAACTCAGGGGTTCCACCCAGCCTAAAAGCCCACCCAATAACTTTCCCATTTCTACAAATTTGGAGAAGCATAAGAGCTAGACCTGCTTGACCACGGAAGTCAAACAGCCACTCAATTCTGCAAAAAAACCCATCCTGTGGCTCCACCTTGACAGGTAGTCAGTTGTCAACCACACATTTCTAAAGAGCATAGCCTCTCTTCTGACCTGTGCTGAGCAGCAATTCTGCCTAAACTTGGAGTCCAGCCTGCAGCCTTGCCCAGCTATAGATCCCAAAGAGTTGAATTGGCCATCCAGGGAATATATCCTGTGACTAGTCTGACCAGAAGCTACTGCAGTATCCAGCCAGAAACTGTGCCTAATAGCAGACCCCAGCCACCGGACAGCAGAGCCCAACCAGTAACCCCAGCTGACATTTGAGCAAAACGCGGTGACTCAGCCAACTAGAGAACTCACAACAAGTTCTACCTGTCTGGGGTTGTTACCAGCTGGCCCTTCCAGAATCACAGTCTAGGCTAAATAGTGAAGATCTATCCCCGCCAAAGAACACTTGTTAGGCTAGAAGAGGGGGTTGCTGTCTCAAATGTACAGACAACAATGCAAAGACACAATAATTTAATAATTATGAAGAATAAGGGAATCATGACACCTCTAAAAGAAAGTAATAAAGCTCCAATAGTCTACCTCAAAGGAATGTACATTTATGAAATGACTGAAGAAGAGAATTCAGAATAATACTCAAAAAAGTTCAGTGAACTATAAGAATGCAGATAGGAAATTTCATGGAATTTGGAAAACGAAGACTTGACAAAGAAATAAAAATAATTTTTAAAAATCAGATAAAAATCCTAGAAATAAAAAATACAGTGACTGATCTGAAAAACTCAAAAGAAACCTTCAACAGCAGACTCAATTAAGCAGAAGCATCAATTAGCTGGAAGACAGAACATTTAAAATTATACACTTAGTGACGAAAAACACAAAAGAAGAAAGGCGGCCTATAGGAATTAAGGGACAGCAGCAAAGGACTGAACAGTCACATAATGGGGAACTGCAGAAGGAATAGAAAGCAGAAGGGCCAAAAACAAAACAAAACATATTCAAAGAAATAATGGCTGGGAAATGTCTTTCTAGGGATGCAAGCCAACACCCAAGGACAGAAGGCATAGCGGTCTCTAATCAATGCAACCCAGAAAGAAGTTCATCAAGGCACATAATGAACTATCACAATCAAAAAATAAATAAAATTCTGAGAGCAGCAAGACATAAGAAACATATCACATACAAAGGAATGACAATGTGACTACAAGCAGATTTCTCAGCAGAAACCTTGTATGCCAAGAGAAAATGGGATGATATATTCAAAGTGTTAAATAAAAAAAAAACAACAAAACAGACAAACAACAAAGAATACTTTATTCAGCACAGCTATATTTCAGAAATGCAGGAGAAATAAAAAGTTTCTCATAAAATAAAAGCAAAGGGAGTTCATCACTGGTATACTCATAGGAACTGGTAAAGCAAGTTTTTTAAACTGAAACAAAAAGCTGTTAATTAATAATATGAACTACAAAAAAGCAAAAAAAAAAATCAATTGTGTAAGTAAAACAGTCATATTCAGAATACTCTAAAACTGTAATGATGGTAAGACCTAGTATGAGGGTTTTATACTAGTATGAGAGTTTAAAAAAACACTATTAATAAATATAGCCAAAATTGTTAGGGATACATATTATACAATATGAAAATTCTGACATCAAAAATATAAAATGTAGAGGAGAGGATAAGTACAAAGTAGAGTTATATGCAATCAAAGTTAGTTTTTCACTTTGAAATAACTTGAAATAGACAGTTATAAGATGTTCTACATAAGCCTCATGGTAACCACAAGGAAAAAATATTTAGTGGAAATACAAAACAAAAATAAAGATTCAAAGCATACTAGCACAGAAAACCATTACATCACAAGAGAACAAAAAAATACAGTACCTACAAAATAACAGAAAAAAAACAAAAATGGCAGTAGTAAATCCTTACCTATCAATAATTACCAAGAACGTAAATGAATTGAATTCTCTGAGACATAGAGTGACTAAATGTGTAATAAAACAAGATCCAATTATAGGCCTACTAGAGACTTACTTTACTTTTAATGACATACATAGACTGTAAATGAAGGGATGGAAAGGATATTTTTTACAAAAGGAAATCAAAACATAGCAAGAGTAGCTATACTTAGACAAAATAGACTTTACACCAAATACACCATAAAGAGACAAAGGCTATTATAAATAATAAAATGTCAACATAATATAACAATTATAAATATATATGCATCCAACAACAGAGCACTTAAGTATATAAAACAAATATTAAAGATCTGAAAGGAGATATACATGAGAATACAATAATAGTAGGGGACAACAATATCCCACTTTCAACAATGAAAACATCATCCAGGCAGAAAATTAATAAGGATATATTGTACTTGAACAATACTTTAGACCATATGGACCTTACAGACATATACAGAACATTCTGTCCAACAGCAATAGAATACATATTCTTCTCAAGCAGATGAAATATTCTGCAGGATAGATCTCACATGTTAGAGCACAAAATAAGCCTCAGAAAATTTAAGATATTAAAATTATATTAAGTCTCTGACCACATAGTGTAATATATAATTAGACATCAATAACAGGAGAAATGGCAGAAAAATTATAAATCCATGAAAATTAAACAACATGCTACTGAAAGACCAATGAATCAATAAAGAAAAGAAAAATTTGTTAAATATTTTGCGACGAATAAAAATGGGAACACAACAGCAGGCCATAGGAGAAAGCTTGTAATGATAAATGCCTACATCAAAAAAAGAAAAAAACATTTCAAGTGAACAACCTAGTGTTACATCTCAAGAAACTAGAAAAAGAATAAACTCAGCCTTAAGTTAGCAGAAAAAAAGTGGTAATAATAAAGATAAGAGCAAAAATAAATAAAAGAGATTAGAGGACAACACAAAACATAAATAAAACTAAGAGTTGGTCTTTGGGAAAGATAATTAACAAACCTTTAGGCAGAGCAAGAGAAAAGAGAAGACTCAAAATATAAATGAAAAAGGACACATTACAACTGATAACACAAAAATACAAAGCGTAAGAGACTACCTCAAACAATTATAAGTCAATGAATTGGGTACCCAGAATAAATGCATAAATTCCTAGATACATACAAACTACCAAAATTGAACCATGAAGAAATGGAAAATAAGAAAAGACCAATAACAAGTAAGGAGAGTGAATCAAGAATAAAAAGTTTCCCACCAAAGAAAAGTTTAGGACCTGATGGTTTCTTGGCTGAATTCTACCAAATATTTTAAAAACTACAAGAAAATAAACTGTATTACAAAAACATTACACTTACAAGAAAAGAAAATTACAGACCAATATCTTTCAGGAACACAGATGCAAAAGTCCTCAACAAAATACTAGCAAACCGAACAACAAATTCAAAGGATAATCTACTATGACAGATGCAAGGATGATTCAACATATAGAAATCAACAAGTGCTGTACCTCATATTAACAGAATGAAGGAAAAAACCATATAATCTCATTCAGATGCAAAAACAGCACTTGACAAAATTCAGCATCCTTTCATGTTAAAACTCTCACATTAGGTACACAATAAGCTTAGTTCAACACAATAAAGGCCATATATGAGAAACATTATGCCACAGCTAACAGTATAGTTCATGCTGAAAAACTGAAAGCCTTTCTACTAAGTTCCAAAACAAGACAAAATGCCCACACTTACCACTTCTATTTAATACAATATTGGAAGTCCCTCCCACAGCAACTAGCCAAGAGAAAGAAATAAAAGACATCCAAACAGAAAAGAAAGAAGTGAAATTCTCACTGTTTGCATATGACATGATCTTATATATATATAGAAAGCTGTTAATACTTGAAAAAAATACACAAATACAGTAAGGTTGCAAAATACAAAATCAATACACAAAACTCAGTAGCATTTTTATATACTAGCAACAAACCTGTGAAAAGGAAATCAAGAGGACAATTACATTTATGATAGCTGTAAAAATATTTGGGAATAAATTTAATCAAGAAGGTAAAGACTTATATAGTGAAAACTGTAAAACACTGATAAAAAAATTGAAGACAACACTAATATATAGAAAGACATCTCATGTTCACATATTGGAAGAATTAGTATTGTTAAAATGCCCCTTCTAGTCAAAGCAATCTATAAATTTAATGCAATTCCTAACAACATTCTAATGTCATTTTTCATACAAATAAAAAATATTGTTAAATTCATATGGAACTGCAAAAAACCTTGAATAGCCAAGGCAGCCATGAGCGAAAAGAACAAAGCTGGAGGCTGTAGTATAGATTTCAAACTATACTACAAAGCTATAGTAATCAAAACAGCATGGCACTGGTTAAAAAGAGAGAGACACACACATACAGAAACACACAAAAAGACCAACGAAACAGAGTAGAAAGCTCAGAAATGAATACATGCATATACAGTCAATTGATTTTTGACAAAGGTGCCAAGAACACACAATGTGAAATGGATAATTTTTTTCAATAAATGATGCTGAGAAACCTGGATATCCACATTCAGAAGAATGAAATTGGGCCCTAATCTCACACCATATATAAAAATCAACTTGAAATGGACTAAAGACTTAAACACAAGACCAAAAGCTATAAAACTACTAGAAGAAGACAGAAGAAAAACTGCACAACATGGGCAATGATTTCTCAGATCTGACTACATAAGTACAGGGAACAAAAGCTAAAGTAGACAAGTGTGATTAGACCAAACTCAAAAGGAAGCAACAGTAGGAAGAGACAATCTACAGATTGGGAGAAAATCTGTGCATGCCATATACCCAATAAGAGGTTAATATTTAAAATATTTAAGTAGCTCAAACATTTCAATGGCAAGAAAACAAACCAAAAAATAAAAAAAAAAAATTAAAAATGGCAAGGGACCTGAATAAACATTTCTCAAAAGAAAAAATACAAATGGCCAACAAGTGTATGAAAAAATACTTAACATCAGTAATCACTAGAGAAATGCAAATTTAACCTACAATAAGATGTCATCTCGCACCTGTCAGAATGGCTACTACTAAGAAGATAAAAGATAAGAAATGTTGGCAGGATGTGGAGAAAAAAACTCTTGTGCACTGTTGGTAGGAATATGAATTAGTACACTGTGGGAAACTGTATGGTTGTTTCTCAAAATCTAAAACTAGAAATACCATGTGATTCAGAAATCCCACTTCTGGATAGCTACCAAAAGATTTAAAATCAGTTTTTCAAAGAGATGTCTGCACTCACTCCCATGGTCATTGTAGCACTATTCACAATAGCCAAGTTATGGGATTAATATAAGTGTCCATCAACAGATTTATTGTTTAAGAAGATGCAGTACATATACAGAACAGAATACTATCAACCTTTAAAAAAGAAACTGTCATTTGCAACCACATGGATGAAAGTGGAGAACATTATGCTAAATAACATAAGCCTGGCACAGAAAGACAAATACCACAGGTCCTTACTTATATATGGAATCTAAACAATTGAATTAGAAGCAGAGTAGAATTGTGGTTACAAAAGATGGGGTTGGGGAAAGGGGAAATAACAATCACAAGGTATAGAAATCTCAGACATGAGAAATATGTTTTCATTTTTATTTAGTTCTATTGCAATGTGGTGAATATAGTTAATAATGGGAATATTGTACATTTCAAAACTGCTGAGTAAATTCCAAATGTTCTCACCACAAAAAATTAAGTACTTGAAGAGATGTATATGTTAACTAGATTGATTTATTTCATATTGTATTCATAAATTATAACATCACTTTGTACCCCAAAAACTTATATAATTAAAAATTGCCGTGGCTGATGCCTGTAAACCCAGCACTTTGGGAGGCTGAGGTGGGAAGATTGCCTGAGCTTAGGGGTTTGAGACCAGCCTGGTCAACATGGTAAAACCCCGTCTCTACTAAAAATACAAAAATTAGCCAGGTGTGGTGGCATGTGCCTGTAATCCCAGCTAATCAGGAGGCTGACGTAGAAGAATTTCTTGAACCTAGGAGGCAGAGGTTGCAGTAAGCCGAGATTGCGCCACTGCACTACACCCTGGGCAACAGAGTGAGATGGTGTCTCTCAAAAGAAAAAAAAAAAAGTCAATTTACTAAAACCTTTTTTTAAGAAAGAAAATACCATTAGTTGAACTAAGTTAAGGATCTTCAGATAGATAGCTATCATTTGGTGCCTTACAAAATTAGTAAAAGAACAGCAAAAAAGAAGACATATTTAGAAGATACTTTCAAATTTAAAGAAAAAATTCAATAACCTCCAGCAGACGATACAGATTGCTTTTAACAGAGAATGACTGATGTGTAACTTTTCTAGAATACTAAGTAACAAAAAAACAATGGAATATAAGAAAAGTAGTTACCTAAGACTCCTGGCTGTCAGAGAAACAAAAAAACAGACATTGTACTATGTGCAAGGACTTTGAAAGTAGTGCAATTAATGGAACCTTTCTTGGAGGTGGGTGGGGGGGGGGGGGGACTGTTTAGAAACTAGAAACTTAATTTGTCCAATGATGAAACAAGTAAGGTTGTGGGAGCAGGGAGAAGAATGGGAACTCCTTTATTCATTCAATGACTATATTTCAGGAACTTACCTGATGCCAGACTCTAAGCTATATATAAAGATATGAATATATATACTTTTTTTTCCCCCGATGGAATATGTAGTTAGGCAAGACAGACAAATACGTAAATACAGAAATGCATTCATAATAAAAATCTAAGAAAAACAGACCCATTAGCATCAAAATAAATACAGCATTAGAATTTTCAGGCACAAAATAACTTTTAAACTATGTAAAATATTTAAATAAATAAATATAAAATCATGAAAATAAGAAAGCAAGACAAGGCTCTCTCAATGAGAGCCTTGAAACATAAAATAACAAACAGAAATGAGACCTGAAATACAAAAGACAGAATTTTTGTAAATGAAAAGCATTGTTGAACATAAAGAAAAAAGAATCTCAAAAGCAATAGATTAGATTCAGTTGAAGAGAGAATTACTGAAACTGGAGAAATAATTAAGGAAATTACTCAGAATATATATTAGACAATGAAATGGAAAACGTAGTAGGAAGTTAAAAGATTTGGTAGATACAATAAGAATGTCAAATATATATTTAATCAGAATCCCATAAAGGGAGAATAAAAACAACAGGCAAAAAAATAATAATTTATGGTTGTAAATTTTCCACTAACTACAGAACAAAAATTCATCAAGGAAACCTAATGAATTTCAAGGTGGATTAAAAAAATCACAACAAGTAGATAAATTGTAAGGAAACTGAAATACTAAGTAGAGACAATCTTAAAACAACTAGAAGGAATACATCAAAACAGACCAACAATTAGCCTGGCAGCGTCTCTCCCAAAAATAATGGTAGCAAGAACACAATGACAGTATTTTTAAAGTGCTAAAATCAAAAGCAAAAACTACACCCCCTTCAACAAAGCTATCAAACTAGAATGTTTACAACACTCCCCCTCCACACACCAACATTATTTTTCAAGATTAGAAATAAAATACTGACTCCTTCAAATAAAATATGAAAGTATATCTTTAAAATCCCTTCTTACACTAAAGTCTGTAACTCACATGGAAGGAAAATAATCTCTGAATCAAGGTCTAAAGAGCAGGAAGGCATGGAAAATTTAAAAATGATTTTAAAATAAGTACATAAATCTAAACACAGCAGCCTCCAGAAAATTATAAATAAGTAACATCTAAATATAAAGAATATTTTTAAAAAAAATCAAAATACTGGGTAGGAACAGTAGAATAAAAGTTAGGAGGTAAGTGATCAAACTTGAAATGCTCTAAGATTCATAAAAGTGTTGGGAGAGTAAAATACTGACTTCAGATTTTCAAATAAATATGCAAAGAAAAATTTTACGAGACTGCTCAATGTATAAAAACAGGAAGTGAAATTTCTAATAAGTAGAGAGAAATTGGAGTAAAAACAAAGGGGATCTCAGGTGGCTAAAAATGGAGACTCTCAATACTTTCTCCAAAAATAGTACTGAACAAGATCAAAGTAGACACACACACACACACACACACACATACACACCTTTGATATCATTTAAGACAAAAAAAATCCCCAAACTTCAAAGTAACTGCAAGTTAAAGAAAATAAGAGAAAAAACCAGCAAATCTCAATAAGCAATTTCTCCTTCTCCTGTTCTGCCATAAATGTTTGTGTGGCAACTAAGGGCAAGCTGAAAAAATATGAAAAGAAAGAAGGGAGCTACTGATGAGTATAAAGTTTATTTAAAATCACCACCAAAAATAGTCATCCTGACTTAAATGTGAAAATACTAAAACGTGTGAAGGTATAACCAGCAAGACTTTAAGGAAGGGACTTAAAATTACGCTTGATTTGGCAGACTTCTCCTGGGGAAAACACACACACACAACAAGGGAGAAGAAATATTTGGCAATAGAGTAATGAAGAGGAAAAGAAAAAAAATTAGGGTCCTGAAATACAAAAGACAACCAAACAACTGGAGAACACATAACTCCTTTCTCCACCATTAAATAAAATTAACTAAAGAAGCCAGATTCTGCTACAGTGACAGAAGAGGGCAGCATTGAATTAGGTATCATGTAAACCCTAGTCAAATCCACAAGAAATTAATAAGAGAGAACTTAATAAATGTATAGTTATTACATAAAATAAAATTCAATTACCTTAGTTAATGACACCCCTGCTCTCCAAAAAATAATGAGGCAAAAGACTAAGGTAACACTCCAAACTGAATAGCCTTTGACTATCTGACTTTCAAAACTATGTTAATGTTTCACACACTCCAAAAAAAATAATTAGAATCAAGCAGGATGAGGTGGGGATACTCCAAAATCGATTAACAATATGAAATGAACCAAAATGTACTATAACTAAAGAACCAAACTGAAGAGGGTGGCCCTAACTAAACTTGGAAATTAGTATTTTGATTCAATATTCTAAGACAAAGAACTATATATAAAACTATCATACTCATTAGTACTATTGTTTTCTAAGAGATATGGGTTAGCAATTCTGAAAGTATACTATGTGTATGCTATGTTGAGTACGATATATGTTGGAGAGAGGGATTACATATAAGAAAAAGGAGAGCTAGAAAATTCTATGATGTTGGACTGAAAAATCAAGATATCAACAAATGGTTTCTTTTAGCTAGATTATAAATTATATACAAATACACTCAGTTATAAATGTAGAAATAGGTATAGATGAGTGTTTCTATGTATAGAAATAGATATATTTCCTAGTCCTGTTCACTTTGAAAGGGCTTACAAATTGTGACATGCAAGGTGCAATGAGCACCCTTAGTGCTCAGGATCTTGGTTTCTAAATACCAATCTTTAAAAAAAGAAATTTAGGTTTCTTGGAGAAATTGCTCATTTCAAGCCTGGATGAAGAATAAGATGAGTCTGAAATATCTTTTGGTGCCAGAATGTAGGGACATCCTCAAAATCTGATGAGAACATTGTGAAGGACAACATAAGGCAACATGAAGGAGCTCCCAGTCACCACATGTGGGATAACTGGAGCAACAAAATCATGAGACTATGAAACAGAATCCATAAAATAAGACTAATACTAACGAGTTCATTCAGATAGATTAGACAGATAGAAAGGGAAAAAGAGCAGAAAGAGATAGATGGCCCAAAAGGGAAAGATCTTCTTTATTGGAAAATTCCAATTAATACATTTGGAAAGAATGATGGGAATAAAAAACCACTATGTGACAAGCAACAGTATATAAAGGTTTCCAACAAGAATAATTGATGCATGCCAAAATTATTTTGTAATGCTATGATTAAAAATTGGGATATTTACATAGTTTCCAAATATTTTACCATAATTATTAATTATAAAGGTAGTAATATATTTTCAGTGGAGAAACCCAGCAGATGCCACTTTAACCAAGTGATCTAGGTTAATATCAGCAGTGAGACAGATATCATGTGATCCCTGATATGATGCACTCAGAAGGGTATAACACTAATTCAGTGGTATTCTTGCCTAAATGCTTTTATTCATGAGAAAACAGCAGAGAAATCTAAATGAGAGACATTATACAAAACAAATCAGTATTTGCCAAAAGTACAGTCATGAAAGACAAAGAAAGAATGAGTGGTCGGGCACAGTGGCTCACATCTGCAATCCCAGCAATTTAGGAGGCCTAGGCAGGTGGATCACCTGAGGTCAGGCGTTCAAGATCAGCCTGGCCAACATGGCAAAACCCCATCTCTACTAAAAATACAAACATTAGCCAGGCCTGGTGGTGCTTGCCTGTAATCCCAGCTACTTGGGAAGCTGAGGCAGAATTGCTTGAACCCGGGACGTGGAGGTTGCAGTGAGCCAAGATTGCACCACTGCACTCTAGCCTGGGCAATAGAGTGAGACTCTGTCAAAAAAAAAAAAAAAAAGGAAAGGAAAGGAAAGGGAAGGGGAAGGGAGGGGGAAGGAAGAGAGAGAGAGAAACAAACAAACAAACATTCCAGAATAAAGGAGACCAAGAAGACATGACAACAAAATGCAACATGTGTTCCCGGATTGAATCCTGGATCAGAAAAAGTATATCAGAGGAACAAGAACAAAACATGAATAAGATTTGCAGCTTACGTAAGCGAGTTAATCAATGTTAACCACCTGACAGGGACTCCGCCCAGGTACCATACAAAGCAATCTGGCTGAAAGTCTTTATGTGTCACTCTAGAGACCATGTTTTCCTGTTCGTTGTAAAGAATCATCATCAGCACTGAAAACCAGGCCCTGCTGCTTTTTTTAGCATCTAGAGCTCTCTCAGACCTGGGCTGCAGACTTCCAAATGTATTTTTCTGATATAGACCTTATATACAGATTTTTCCCTTAAAAAGATGTTGACTTGGAAAATGATGGATTTTAAAATGGGTTAAGCATTAAGAAACATGCTTTCAGTATTCCTTTTGTTGTATCTTCCATGTGAATTGGTTGTTTCTCTCTCTTTATTCACACTGTGAGTTGATTTTCATGTCTGAAGTGAAACCAGGTAGTGTGAATCTGTTCCAGGCCAAATCTGCAGCATCAGGGTTGAGTTCTCTTTGGAAGTGACTATGAACTGAGCACGTAGTCATGTTTACATGTGGAACTCTGGGTAGACGAGCCTTCCTTTTCTTTCCTTCAGGCATTTGCTTTTCCTTGTCTTCTGTTACAGAGGCTGAGTGAGGCAGGAGTTCTTTGGCCTCTAGACCTTGGCCAGGCCATCCTGCTGTCAGGAAGGATGGAAGAGCAAGCCTCCCTCCAGCAGCCCTGGCTGGAAACCTCTAGGCTCTGCTGCAAGACTGCACACACCTTGTGGGAGCTATGCGTACCCCAGTAAATCATCAGAACCAGGGAGCACATCCTTGCCACCTGGAAGGGGCTTTGGCAGCTTCACAACTTCCTTTCCCTTTCTAATCCAGGTTGCACAACCCAAAGAGGGATCCTCTAACATTTCCTACCAACCTCATCTGCACTCCCACCATCTTCCTTGTAAGAAAGGCCTCATGTGTTTGACCAGAATCCATTCACGTTGCAGTTACTCAGGTTACTATTGCCCATACAGGTCAGTTCCAGAGTCCTCAGCCTTGCTCCTCCAAATATGCAACATTGCCCTTGTGTTATTGTAACTTACTTCCCCACCTTTGAGTCCTGGAGTGACTGTCTCCTAAATGTACCAAGACATGAGTAAGCTTTAAAACATAACAGGTCAGTGTCAAGATGGTAAGAAGCTTCTGTGTTCTAATGTAATTACGTATCCCAAAATCATGCCATTAACATCGTCCAACTAACTTCCTTTCCTCAATAAATCTTCATCATGTTTTCGAGTTGGCTCTTAGAATTTATTCATTCATTAAGTACTTACAAGGTCTCGGCTCCATGCCAACCACTGTTCTATATCAACTCTTCATGAATTGGTCTCCGAATCCAGCCAATTTAGGGCGCAACACCCAAGGAGAAGTTTTACTTCTGTCTCTCTGAGGTCTAGACTGTGGAAGGTGGTGGTCTTACCAAGATGGGGCTGACTTGTATATCCTTTTCTCACAGGGAAGAAAGCCAGCCAACCAAGAACACATCTTACTCGGCCTATGGGATATACTGTGCCTGCACTGCTCCTACACGTGACTGCTGGCATTGGGTTAGACTAATCTGAACCCTAGACAAGGAGCCAGAAAACATGCATCCAAGCCCTGCTACTTACAAATTGTGCTCTTGAATAGTCACTTAGCATCTCCTTTGACTTCTTGTCTTTAAAAGAAAGTACAGAGGCACAAATACTGATCCCAGTGTGTAGCCTGCTTCCTGAGAGTCAGCACAAGTGAGATAATGTGTGAATCAATAAAATGCTGGACAAAGGAAAGAAGTAGGACTGCCTGGGATTCCTTTTCATTGATAGTTAAGATGAATTCATGACTGTTAGCTGTGACATCTGCAGTGTCTGAGGATGACTGGAAACAAAGTTTCCCAAGGCATTGCTTTCTACCATGTCAGCTCTGAAGAAGTTGGCTAAGGAAAACTAAATCTGAAGTATAAATCCTAGCATCATGGAGCTCAAATGGACAAGCTTTTGTTTTTAGGATATTGATTATTTCTGACCTAAAGACCTCCTTGGTTTAGGGATATGAAGCATGGGCAGTAGTTGTGTCCTCAGTGGCCCTTACTCAGCTGAGGGAGGAAGGAGGGAACTTGTGAAAACAGATCAGAGATAGGAGGATGAGGTTTCCCTCATCCTCAGACAACCTCTGCCCCTTCACTCACTTGTTTTGCCTGGTCTCCAAAGGAGTCTTTCTTGGTGCCCCAGCCCCACAGCCAGCTCCATGCTCATTCCTGTCCCCAACTTCCAGCCTTGATTAAAACCCACATTTTCCAACCCTTGACTGTCCTAGATTCATCACTTAACTGCTTGATAAGACTCAAAACAATTTCTAATTACAGGGAAGGCTACTGTGTGCACAGATGGTAAGACAAGGACTGTGCCCTCCATATCATGTGGGTCCTTTGCCCAGCCCTGGGCAGGCACACAGTAGGATCATAGAAAGTGGGTGCTGAATTGAATCACACATCTCATTGGTAGACCATGTTCATTTTCAGTGTTTCCATTAAATCTAAAAATCTGAAAAAAAATAAAAAAAATGCAAAACACCAAAATCCTTAAACAACTAAGAAATAAACAAACAAACAAAAAAGACAGAAAGCAAAAAATAAGGTGAGATATACAAGTCCAAATAATTTTCCAATTTCAATAAATGTAAATAGACAAAACTTGAAGTGAAAACACAGAGATTGTCAAGATGGATTAAAAACCAAATGTAACCATATGACCTTTATAACAGTCATACCTAAAACACAAGGACCCAAAAGTCTGAACGTAATTTAAAAAGATATGCCAGACCAGGTATGCACCAAAAGAAACTTTGGTTCACTATATTCACCAGAAAATATAGACTTCAAAACAAAAAGCAGTATTATAGAGTGTCACTACAAAAGTTATAAAAAGTTTAATTCACTAGAGGCCAGTTTTGGATGTTAGGAGCAATGAAGTATGCTTTGGATAAATCTGAAATGCCAGGAAGACAACTAAGAGAAGGTATCAAGTAGACAGCCGTATATGTTGAGTCTGGAACATGGAAAAGAGTCATTTGCAAATAAAAGGTGTTTAAATCCTTAAAGGTGTGCAAGAATTCCTAAGGATCACACAGGAGTGTCTTAAGAATCTTCAGCATTTAGGAATCTAGTGGCAGTCAAGCTGGCAAGGAGTCCAACAAGGAACAGACACATTTTATAGAAAGAAATCAGGACACTGTTGTGTAATGGGACCTGAGATTAAAAAGGCTTAAAGAAGAAAATAGTACCTTGTTAACCATTAGTATTTACAGAGTATTACTAACAAAGCCTTTCTCCTTGATCAAACTGTAATCAGGCTCCTTTAAGCCCTTTAGGTTTTGACCTTGGTCAGGTCTGTATCATCCGGTTTTATCAGGAATCTTGCTAAACTAATTTAGCAAAAGTTCTCCACCCTCAATATCTTATCAACCTCAATATCTGATCAAATTTCTCATCCCCCACCATCTTCCAGGTGCTATCTCATCACCCTGGTCTGCCTTCAATAAGAATCCCATCAAGTGAGTTTAACCAGAATCACCCCTTACCCCTAATGTTTCTCTTAGTGACTGTAAAACATTAAATCCCATCATTGTACTATATAGATGTCAGTACTTAAAGAAGGGTAAACAAATTTATGGTGGGCTTTTAGAATCAAATTTATGAGGATTTTGTAATGTCTCAAAGAATGATAGAAAAAGCTATAACATCATTGTTTTCCAAATCTCTATTTCCACCCACTGGCTCGTCATCTTGTTCCTTGGCTATAAATCCCTACTTTTCCTTGCTGTATTCAAAGTTGAGGCCAATCTCTCTCTCCTACTGCAAAACCTCATTGAAGTCATCCCTTGAATAAAGTCTTCTTTACTATCTTTAACAAGTATTAAAATAATATTTAACATTACAGAAAAAAAGAATTGGTTATAAAGAGATAACAATTGTTCTTAATAGATTATGAAGCAAAGCAACATGACTAATAATTCTGCAAAGATAAGGATTTAAAAAATACATTATTTAAAGTGTATCACAGAACCTGGGAATGTAAAGAGATAATGATAGGGTTGAAAGTGGTACTGAATTTCTCATTTTACACAAAGACAAGCCAATATATATTAAATCATCACTGATCTTAAGAAAAAAATGTACATAGAGAACAAAAACAATCAGCAATAGTATAAAACAAGCTTACGTCTTACAAAATCACTAGGGATAAAAGGTAATAAAATTTGAATAACTTGTCCAAACTCACATAGGTAATGACTGAAAAACCTATAGTTCAAACCAGAATTGAAATCTAGAGAGTCCGACCACTTCATAGCTACATTAGAAATATACTCATCTGAGAAAACATGCTTTTAAATGATTATTTGAAGTTTAGTTGTTATTTTATGCAATTTTATATCAAATTTAAAAATAGAATCCCTCTCTTGAGATTTTAAATGATTTGGCAGCAGAAAATTGGCTGTGTGGTCTAATACACATTCATACCTCCATAGTACGTATAACTTGCCTTCAGGAATACCCCTCCACCTCCCAAAAAAGAAAAAAAATTACCTAGTTAATTTATGTTTACAATGTGAATACAGACTAATGAGAGAATCAAATCTCTTGGGTCAATAATAATAAAAACCTTAACTTGAAAATTGGGACACTAATGATTCCCAAATTTGCAATATCCAGACAAAAGGTAGAAGTAAGCGTTCTTTTTCAGTGAGTATTGACGGAGGAATAAAAAAAGACTTCATAAAACAGATATAATGGACATAAAGCAAATATTTATTGAGTCAAAATGTCATTTTCTCTTATAGTTTCTATTGTCACACATATGCATTACAAACGTAAGCAGGAAGCCTCGTCAATTTCAGGAACTGTTATGCCATAAAATGATAAGCCATAGGGAAAAACAAATACCAGAATCAAGTTGCTAAAGCAAAGGCAAAAATAAAAATTTAAACCAAAACATACATTGATTTGACTGTCATGGTTGGTCGGGTTTGGCACGATCCCTGGCAGGATCTGTTTTATATTGAGAAATGATGAACATTTGCTTTCTCTGCCGACATGTTTTCAGTGAGGTGTAGGACATAGGAAACGCTAAGGAACATTTAATTATTGCTCCAGCATTATAATAAACTGAAAGAGATCTGAGGAAAATACAAATAAGCAGCACATTACAAATCTCCTGTGGCACCCTGGAAACCCTACAAAGGAAATGTTAACATGTTTACCATTCACTCAGCCTAGGGCATAATTCTCCGGTTTCCTGGATATACTAATTTCATAAAGAATAATTTAACTGTTATATAGAACACGCACAATCAAAAGGAAAACAAGGGCTAGGGCTAACAAAATCTTTCTTCCTTTTAATTGTTTATTCATTCTGATTGGGATTGGAAGGCCTTTAAAAGACAAATGTCTGGCAGCTATAAATAATTAAAATACTAGCAAAGAGCAATAATAATTACAACAAAGAAAGAGTCCATCTTGATTATACACATTTCCAATGAAAAGAGAGACACCACTGAATAATAAACTTAGAAAAGAAAAAAACAATTGATAATCTTTATAAGAACATGTTATAAGACAATTAAAAGTCAACATGTTCAATAGGAAGTTCTTATAATTACACACATCATTCTTATAAAAACATACTCCTCTTACAGAATAAAATATTTATTTCCATAACATGAAAAATGAAAGGACAACTTGAACTGAGAAACCTATCCCACTCAGATTTGTTTTGTTTTTATGTCTTACTTGGAAATAAGTCATCATGGCAGGGACAAAAATGAAGCAAAAACAAACTCATCTAGATTATCTATGAAAACTGTAGCTTACACTGACATTCTTGATGCTATTATACTCCTTTTTAAAACAATGGTAAGAGTTTAGGAAGGAAGGGTGGGAGAGGTTTGTCTAATTGGTATGGAAGATGCCGGAGGGCTTGCTCTTCATGTTTTCAATAATCAAAGCAAGAAGAATATACTGATTTACAATAATTATTTTCAACATGAGGTGATAACTACTTTGTACACCCCTTTATAGCATGTTAACCTTTCTGCCACTCATGAGTTATATGGCATATAGAAGGAATCAAGTAGGTGTTTTCAGAAAGAGGCAAAATAAATTTGTTTAAAAGAATAGTAAAAAGTGTCTTAGTTTTACCCAGGCACATTTTAGGTATGAGGTTATAGGGGCACATAAGGTGATACAAAGAGCTTTTAATATCTTATAGTTTGGTTGCTTATAATAGGCTTGTTAATCAAAAAAGCTATGAGAAATTATAAATATAATTGATATATGCTATAGTTTAATATGCCTCAAATTTAAACACCCTAAGACATGACATTAAGCTTATAAGTGCTTATTTTTCTTCCCTTCAAAACAAAATAGTTTTCATTTCCTTAGGTCTAATGTGTTGCTAATTTCTAGGGTGCATAAAATAGCAGGAAATCCATTTAACTTGGAGAAGAGGAATATCAAATATAGATAAGCCATAAGAGACTCAAATTTCAGGTAAGGCCAAAGGCAAACTATGTTAGACTCATGAGAATTTGTCGTGTCAGGAAACAAAATCCAAAACTCCAGTAACTTAAGCTCTGTCGAGCAGCATTCATTTTCACATTAACCACAAGAAGCCAAGGACAACTTTCAAAAAATAACTGTTTTATAGCTCTTAGCAGGGGACCACCCAACATGATAGGCCACCTAGTAAATATCATGTAATAGTGATGATAAACTCTAAGATATGGGTTGTATGCCAAATTGTATGGTGCCTAAGAGGCATGGGAAGAAGTCATTACAGCACATTAAATTCTGGAAATCCATGAGTTGAGGATTTAAAGGGGATTCTAAATTTGTGATTGTTTAACTGCTTTACTTACAACTTTTCATATTTTAGAAAAACAGCTAAACAAACAAAAATATGGAAAGGTTTTCTCCAACACCAGCCATTTTACAAAATAAAATTTCATTTAAAAATGTGAATTAAATTTAACTTAAACAACAAACATTCATCCTATTTCTTAATTGCTACTCATCACTTTTCAAAACCCACTCAGACATCCATATTGACATTTAAAATAAAATGCCTTAGGTTGATTTCATATCTTGGCTATTGTGAATAGAGCTGCAATAAACATGGAAGGGAAGATATCCCTATCACATACTCATTTTCCTTCCTTTGGATAAATAACCAGTAGTTGGATTGCTGGATCATATAGGCTCAATTTCTTTCTTTCTTTTTTTTTTTTTTAAGGAACCTCCATACTGTTTTCCATAATGGCTGTACTAATTTACATTCCCACCAATGGTATGTATGAGTTCCATTTTCTCTGCATCCTTGTTATTGTCTTTTTGATAATAGCCATTCTAACTGGGATGAAATATTTCATTGTGGTTTAGATTTGCTAATGATTAGCAATGTTGCACATTTTTTCCATGTAATTTGTTGGCCATTTGTATTATTTTCAGAAGTGACTTTCAAATTAATTTGTAGTAGATATATATATGCAATGGGATACTATTTAGTCATAAAAAAGAATGAAATTCTGTCACTTGTGATAACATGGTTGATCCTGGGGAATATTAAGTGGAATAAGTCAGGCATAAAGAGATAAATGCTACATGTTCCCACTCATATGTGGAAGCTAAATATGTTGATTTCATAGAAATAAAGAGTAGAATAGTAGTTACTAGTGGCTGGGATCTAGAAAGGTTGGTTAGTAGATACAAAATTACAGCTAGACAGAGGGAATGAGTTCTAGTGTTCTACAGCACTACAGGTTAACTATAACTAACAATAATCTATTGTATATTTTCAAATAGCTGTAAGAGAGAATTTTGAATATTCCAACACACAAAAAAAATGATAAATGTTTGAAGTGCTGGATATGCTAATTACCTTGATTTAATTATAACACATTGTATACATGTATCAAAATGTCACCTTGTACCCATAAATATATACAATTAAATGTCAATTAAAATAATTTTAAAATAAAAAATATATAATCTCCTATTTTCATTGAAGGGTGGAAAGAGGAAGACAAAAAAGAAAGAATACCTTTTTTGAAACCAAATCACGCTACTTTAAAACTGTGAATAGGCCAGGTGCAGTGGCTCACGCCTGTAATCCCAACACTTTGGGAGGCCGAGGTGGGCGGATCACCTGACATCAGGAGTTTGAGACCAGCCTGGCCAACATAGTGAACCCCCATCTCTACTAAAAATACAAAAATCAGCCAGGTGTGGCGGCGCATGCCTGTAATCCCAGCTACCTGGGAGGCTGAGGCAGAAGAATTGCTGGAACCCGGGAAGCAGAGGCTGCAGTGAGCCAAGATCATACCACTGCACTCCAGCCTGGGTGACAGATGGAGACTGTCTCAAAACAACAACAACAACAACAACAACAACTGCAAATAAACACAAAGCAGAGTTTTTATTCCTTTAAATATAATAACGTCTCAATTTCTCCCCTGCCCCCAATTATAAACAGCACCAAGCATAGTCTCTGTCATTTACTATGGGGCCATTTATATAATGTACAATTTATCTAAAAACAGCTTGTTTCTTTAGTGCAACCCAATAGAATAGTTTAGAAGCTGATTAAAAATAAATTCAATGAGTCAACTAGAGAGTAATCACCATAAATTTGAAGATAATGTAAGAAAGCTAATAGCCAAGACATGGTATACTCTCAATTGACTAGATCATAAGAAAAATCATAGTAATGGACCCCCCTCGTAAATAAGCAAGTGTCACAAATCCTAAGTATATCTTTGAAAAAGAAATCAATTATTTTTTAATTGTATGAAACAGGTTGTCTAATGGGTGATGAGTTCAAAATTTATCAAAAGGCCAGTATTTTATTGTTGTAAGAATTTATTTCAAAAAATTTTCAAGAAGCTCGATCAAGATGGTAACCTCAGGACACATGCCTTTGTCATTTTAAATCCCTACAAATATGTATTGGTGGTAGCGGTGTTAGATGCACAACAGAAGCTTGCCTACACACACACACACACAAATATATACATAATAATACTAGAAAAGAATGGTGAATTCTATGATGTAACTAGGAATTGTAGAATTTCGGAGAAATAGAAAAAAACAAAATTAGACTGGAAACAAAAAACACAGACAAAAACATGCACAAGGTAGGGCTCTATAAAAGCCAATACTGGGTTTATTTAAGCTTTGGGGAGGGGGGCAGGAATCAAGAAGCAGAAAAAGATCCTGTGCCAGTCTTCGAAGTAAGTACCCATAAAGCTATATTCTTAGCAGTCAATAGGCTCTTCCCCCATTCCCTACCTGCATTAAAGAACTGGCAATAAGTATGTTTATCTACTGTCTAATAAAATCATGTGGGCACTTCGTCCAGAGAAATAACAGTGTCTTAGGTTTCTGGGAAATCCCAGAAGGAAAAAGGATTCCCATATAAGGGAAACAAACTATCAGGATGCAAGGCCCAAATGTCTCACATGTTGTTTGTTCTCTCACCCCAGAACCACTGAGATATACTTTGGCTAATTTCAAAGATTAACAACAATCAAATGTGTATAAAAGGCCAATACCATGAAAGGAAGTCAGTGAATTTAACAAATATTCAAAGAAAGTGTTGGTATTTGAAAAAAATAAAAAATGTTCCTAATATAAGGTCCATATCCAAATGAGAATTAAAAATCTTCCATGTCTAAAATATCTAGAATTGCATTTGGAGATACTGAAAACTAAAAATATAATCACTGAAAAATTAAATAGAAGACTGAGTACAGGTGAAGATAAAATTAGTGAGCTGGACAACTGACTCCAGGAGTTCTTCCAGAATACAGAGAAAAAGGAAGACAGAAATACAGATGACAGATACAAGAGTTCCAAAAATGACTGATAACTTACATGATGTGCTTATGAATGAAAGGAACATTAGAGTTTTGTCATAGAAAAATGAGCAACAAAAGGCAAAGAAATTTGAACTAATGATTGATTCCCAAATTTGTACAAAGAAAAAATAGTACTCTACAAGACTCAGAAGTAAATGCCATTTATACAATGAAAATAATGTGAACAGTGAATACTGCGTTAAGTAAAAGTTGTAATAATATGCAGACAATGTTCTCTCACAGCACTACATCGTCAGAAAGAAGTATGTATACTAGGATTTCAAGTTTCATTCACATATAAAAATCAATCAATGTGATTTAACACATTATGAAATTAAAAACCAAATAATATAAACTTTTAATTAGATGCCAAAAAGCATTTCGCATTATTCAACAACCATCCCTATGAAAACAAACAAAAACTAAATAAAGGAAAAGAGGGATGAGAATCACTGTTTTATCAAGAGTTTCCCTTAAAGTTAGAGAAAGAATAATGATGACAGGTGTCACTATTAAATGTATCCTTGTACTTCAGTTGTAGGCTAATGTAACAAGAAAAGAAAAATAAATGAGAAGGTTAAATATTAGAAAATAAGAATTAAATGTAACCTCCTTTTCAAACATAAAAAGGTATAAAATAAGTACTAATAGAGTATAATAAGTAGTTGGGTAAGAAAAAGATCAACTCACAAAACAATGTGAGCTTTCCTATGTAAAGAGAATAACCTATTATAAAATTTAATGTCCTAAAAATTTCCATTCACAAAATTTGGTGGCTTTGAAAACACTGCAAATAACTAGTTATAAAATATAAAAAATCATAATCACAATAGCCAAAACAAACAAAAACCCATAAAATAGTCATAATGAAGTATGGAAAGGTGTCAGGTAAAGCACAGATATTGCCAAATTAAAACACATAAATCATCAATAAAAATTAGTAATTGCATCTCAAGACAAGTAACCTGACTATAGTTTTGGAGATACAAAAATAATAAGTCACAAAAAGCTGCTCTAATGGTAAATCTTATTCAGCATTTTAATAGCTAATGTTATTAGTATTCTTACACTGAATTTTTGTTGACTGATTAAACAGTCAAATATTATGTTAATTTTGGTCCCGATTTACACTAAGGAAGTAATGAGTTCATGCAATTTTTGAGGCTGCCATATTCTTTGACTACAGCTACAATGGAATAAATTTTACTGTTCTCAAGTATTATGTGGGTCTTTGAGAGGTAACCACACTGTCTTCCACGATGGTTGAGCTAATTTTTACTCCTACCAACAGTATAAAAGTGAACAACACACACCGGGCCCTGCTGGCGGGTGGAGGAGGGAGAACACCAGGAACAACTGAATGTATGCTGGGCTTAATACTTAGGTGATGGGATAATCTGTACAGCAAACCACCATGGCACACATTTACCTGTATAGCAAACCTGCACATGTACCCTCAACCTTAAAATAAAACTTGAAAATTAAAATTTAAAAAGTATTACTTGAGAAAAAAATAAAGATGTAATTTTATAATTTAAAAAAATTCATCTCAACCTCCCCAAATAATACCAGTGATCAAAAGTCTTATTTTTTCTTCTTTTTTCGAAGAAAGGATGCCTGTAGTTAGGGAAATCTGAAGAGTTTTTAAATGAAAAACCTGCTAATCTGGGTTAGAGATAATCTGTGACTTTCAGGTAAGAAGAACATTCAGAGAACATAGGGTTTCTAATAGAAGAAAGATAAACCAGAAGATAAGTAACAAAGCCAAAGAAATAACTTGACAAGAAAGCTGAACTTTGTCCAGAATATAAAACATGGGAGTTATTAGTGATATGAGGTAGAAAGCAGGCGGGTGACAGTAAAAGAATCATCCATACCATTTCCAAGTTGTTGGCCAGATGGAAAAATTTGTCCCTAATAACAAACCACTTCAGTAGAATTCTGTAATGGACAAAGTTAGAAAAAGCCAAATATGTTGCAATTATAACAGATTATGATAATTATGGAAACAGAAAGCAAAGTTACTAGGACTAAGGTGTAAGATGAGTAGAAGAGAAGAAAGAAGAGTATAATAACAGAAGCAAATGATCCCAATAACAGAAAACTATTTTTACTTCATGAATAAATGCATTATAAATTATTTCAGTCTTATAGTTCTGTTCCCAACAAGAAATGTTGGTATATATTGCTTCAAGTATTGTAGCTAAATCCTAAGAGTAAAAGCATATGAGCAAAAGATTCAAAATTTCAGTAATCCATCCAATTTTAATTAGTATTACCACACCCACTATTTTCAGGGGAAAATGACATTGATTTCTCTTGCCACATCATACATCTTGCTTTCCCTTTGTCTCATCTAACCTAATTAGCTCATTTTCAGTCCTTTGAATTTAACATGTCCTCTGTCACAAGATCCTCATGTATGTTGCCTCCTCTCTTGAATGCTTTCTTCTACCTTCAGATCTCTGCTTGGATGCAAAAGTTGCTATTCATTCTATTCCTCTGCCTCAACAAAGTCTTTGATCTCCTGCCTAGGTCAAATAAATCCTCATTATATCTCTCCTTTTTAGCACATCTGTGTCCCAATTTTTTGTGTTTGGATGGAAAATTTGGTATTCATTCCATTCCTCCTTCTCAAGAAAGTCTTTGATCTCCTGCGTTGGTCAAATCCATCCATCTTAGGCTCTCATTGTCTCTCTCCTTTTTAGCATGTCTTTGTCCCAATTTTATGTGTTAGTGATTCTCTTCTTGCCTGAAGTTTTATGCCACAATACCACATATCATGTTACATCATCTGTTTTTGCTCAGAATTCCATCCTGAATATGTGCCATGTTACCGAAACCTGAGGAGCTGCTCAGTACATATTTTATTGTCAAGGAGAGGGGAGCTAAGCAAGATTTGTACAGATTTTAAATAAGTAAAAGTATAAGGAATAGAACCTCGGTTTCTGAAACTATTTGTTGCTGAGTTTCTGCAACTGTTTCAGGATGCAACTTTTTTGTCTTTTCCTATAATGTTTACAATTTATCTCCCTTCCTCCCACTTTTCCTTTCCTCATTGGTATCCAAATATAATGACCAGAAAAGACATTTCTATTTATGGGTTCCAACCCTTCTGACACATAACCATTCCAACTCACAGGACCCATTCTTTCCTGGTTGGTGCCCTAGCTTCACAAGAATGAGGAAGCACACAAATAAATAACTATTGAATTTTTAAAAAACTTGTTCCCATTCTACCTTGGATCATCTCAGATTCCATCCATAGCATGCCTATCACACCCCTCAAGAAAATCCATTGTCCTGACCAAACTCTTGATAGGAGTTATGTGTAAACAATAACACTATGATGTTAAAAAGAGTACACATTTTATAATTTTTTGTTAATGGGAATAGATGACATTCTGCTTTTTAAAGCAAGACTTCATAATTTGTTTCTTTAATCGTACAATACTGGATATTTTCCAGGCAGGAAGAAGTAAGCAAAAGTGAGAACAAAGGGTATCTCTAAATAAAGTCTCCAGAAAATCTTTAGTTATATCACAGAAGCCACGCCAAGCTACAAGGCTGGCTGGGAAACGCTATTCCAAATAAAAATTGAGTTTCTATAGTGAAGAAAAAGAGAATAACCCAGCAGACTGTGTCTTGAGTTTTATTTAATTCTTAAAACAGAATTAAACAATAAAAGGAAAAATTTTATTCCTCTGTTCTATACTATCCATTCCTAAATTGAGGACTGGATTTCCAAAGGGCAAGAGTCAACTCTGTAACACTGACCCCACCCCTCCTTCTGCCAATTGCAGGATTTGGAAGGCTCCCTGGAATGTTCTCTTTTCCTTTTGTATACTAAGTAGTACATTTATTTATGGCAAGTAATGAGTAATTAGTGTCTGTATTCTATTTTTAAAATTAGGCCCAGATGAATATCACGTGGAAAGTATTCCTAGAAGTTTGGGCTTTAAAGATGATGAAGTTTCCTTCTGTAGACTGAATATTTGTGTCCCCCAAAATTCCTGTGTTGAAGCTTCACGCTCAATGAGACGGTTTTTGGAGGTAAGGCCTTTGAGGGGTGATTAGGTCATAAGGACAGAGCCATCATTACTGGGATTAGTGCCCTTATACAAGTGACCCCAGCAAGTTCCCACGCCCTTCCACCATGTGAGGACACAGTGAGAAGATGACCATGTGTGAACCAGGAGGCAAGCCCTCACCAGACACAGGATCTACCAGTACCTTGACCTTGAACTTACCAGTTTCTACAACTGTGAAAAAACAAATTTATGTTGTTTCTAAAACCACCAAGTCTATTGTATTGTTATAGCAGCCTAAACAGACTAAAAGAAAACTGGCACCACAAAGTGGGGGCTGCTGTAACAAAACCAAAAAAAGTGGAAGACTTTGAAACTGGATAATGGGTAGAGACTGAGTTTTGAGGTGCATACAAGAAAAAACATACATTGCCATGAACAGACCATTAGAGGCAATTTTAGAAGGAAAAGAGGAAAGCTATAGAGAAAACTTTAATTTTCTTACAGAATAAGTGTTCCTGAATACAATGTTGATAATAATAAGGAAGGGAAAAGTAATTCTAATGAAGTCTGAGATAGAAATTAGAAACATGTTATTGGAAACTGGAGGAAAGGTGATTCTTGTTATAAAGTGGCTGCCTCAGGTATAGCTCCGGTGGGCTGAAATGTGACCTGGGCTCTGGTGGAAGCCCACTTTGGAGTACAAAGTTAGCACATTTTGACAGCCATGTGCAGAGTGCCCAGGTGTCAAGGCTTTCTCCACCTAGATTTTTCTTTTTTGAGACAGGGTCTCACTTTATTCCCTAGGTTGGAGTGCAGTGGCACAATCTTGGCTCACTGCCGCCTCGACCTCCTGGGTTCAAGTGATCCTCCTGCCTCAGCCCCCCAGGTAACTGGAACTACAGGCCGCACTACCTTGCCCAGCTAATTTTTGTAGTTTTTGTAAAGATGGAGTCTCACCATGTTGCCCAGGCTGTTCTCGAGCTCCCAGGCTCAAGTGATCTGCCCACCTTCGCCTCCCAAAGTGCAGGTGTGAGCAAGCCACTGCACCCAGCCACCACTTAAATTTCTTTTTTTTTTTTTTTTCTTTTATTATTATTATTATTATTATTATTCTACTTTAGGTTTTATGGTACATGTGCGCAATGTGCAGGTAAGTTACATATGTATACATGTGCCATGCTGGTGCGCTGCACCCACCAACTCGTCATCTAGCATTAGGTATATCTCCCAATGCTATCCCTCCCCCCTCCCCCCACCCCACAACAGTCCCCAGAGTGTGATGTTCCCCTTCCTGTGTCCATGTGTTCTCATTGTTCAATTCCCACCTATGAGTGAGAATATGCAGTGTTTGGTTTTTTGTTCTTGCGATAGTTTACTGAGAATGATGATTTCCAATTTCATCCATGTCCCTACAAAGGACATGAACTCATCATTTTTTATGGCTGCATAGTATTCCATGGTGTATATGTGCCACATTTTCTTAATCCAGTCTATCATTGTTGGACATTTGGGTTGGTTCCAAGTCTTTGCTATTGTGAATAATGCCGCAATAAACATACGTGTGCATGTGTCTTTATAGCAGCATGATTTATAGTCCTTTGGGTATATACCCAGTAATGGGATGGCTGGGTCTAATGGAATTTCTAGTTCTAGATCCCTGAGGAATCGCCACACTGACTTCCACAAGGGTTGAACTAGTTTACAGTCCCACCAACAGTGTAAAAGTGTTCCTATTTCTCCACATCCTCTCCAGCACCTGTTGTTTCCGGACTTTTTAATGATTGCCATTCTAACTGGTGTGAGATGGTATCTCATTGTGGTTTTGATTTGCATTTCTCTGATGGCCAGTGATGGTGAGCATTTTCTCATGTGTTTTTTGGCTGCATAAATGTCTTCTTTTGAGAAGTGTCTGTTCATGTCCTTCGCCCACTTTTTGATGGGGTTGTTTGTTTTTTTCTTGTAAATTTGTTGGAGTTCATTGTAGATTCTGGATATTAGCCCTTTGTCAGATGAGTAGGTTGCGAAAATTTTCTCCCATTTTGTAGGTTGCCTGTTCACTCTGATGGTAGTTTCTTTTGCTGTGCAGAAGCTCTTTAGTTTAATTAGATCCCATTTGTCAATTTTGGCTTTTGTTGCCATTGCTTTTGGTGTTTTAGACATGAAGTCCTTGCCCATGCCTATGTCCTGAATGGTAATGCCTGGGTTTTCTTCTAGGGTTTTCATGGTTTTAGGTCTAACATTTAAGTCTTTAATCCATCTTGAATTGATTTTTGTATAAGGTGTAAGGAAGGGATCCAGTTTCAGCTTTCTACATATGGCTAGCCAGTTTTCCCAGCACCATTTATTAAATAGGGAATCCTTTCCCCATTTCTTGTTTTTGTCAGGTTTGTCAAAGATCAGATACTTGTAGATATGTGGCATTATTTCTGATGGCTCTGTTCTGTTCCATTGATCTATATCTCTGTTTTGGTACCAGTACCATGCTGTTTTGCTTACTGTAGCCTTGTAGTATAGTTTGAAGTCAGGTAGTGTGATGCCTCCAGCTTTGTTCTTTTGGCTTAGGATTGACTTGGCGATGTGGGCTCTTTTTTGGTTCCATATGAACTTTAAAGTAGTTTTTTCCAGTTCTGTGAAGAAAGTCATTGGTAGCTTGATGGGGATGGCATTGAATCTGTAAATTACCTTGGGAAGGATGGCCATTTTCATGATATTGATTCTTCCTACCCATGAGCATGGAATGTTCTTCCATTTGTTTGTATCCTCTTTTATTTCCTTGAGCAGTGGTTTGTAGTTCTCCTTGAAGAGGTCTTTCACATCCCTTGTAAGTTGGATTCCTAGGTATTTTATTCTCTTTGAAGCAATTGTGAATGGGAGTTCACTCATGATTTGGCTCTCTGTTTGTCTCTTATTGATGTATAAGAATGCTTGTGATTTTTGCACATTGATTTTGTATCCTGAGACTTTGCTGAAGTTGCTTATCAGCTTAAGGAGATTTTGGGCTGAGACAATGGGGTTTTCTAGATATACTATCATGTCATCTGCAAACAGGGACAATTTGACTTCCTCTTTTCCTAATTGAATACCCTTGATTTCCTTCTCCTGCCTAATTGCCCTGGCCAGAACTTCCAACACTATGTTGAATAGAAGTGGTGAGAGAGGGCATCCCTGTCTTGTGCCAGTTTTCAAAGGGAATGCTTCCAGTTTTTGCCCATTCAGTATGATATTGGCTGTGGGTTTGTCATAAATAGCTCTTATTATTTTGAGATACGTCCCATCAATTCCTAATTTATTGAGAGTTTTTAGCATGAAGGGTTGTTGAATTTTGTCAAAGGCCTTTTCTGCATCTATTGAGATAATCATGTGGTTTTTGTCTTTCGTTCTGTTTATATGCTGGATTACATTTATTGATTTGCGTATATTGAACCAGCCTTGCATCCCAGGGATGAAGCCCACTTGATCATGGTGGATAAGCTTTTTGATGTGCTGCTGGATTCTGTTTGCCAGTATTTTATTGAGGATTTTTGCATCAATGTTCATCAAGGATATTGGTCTAAAATTCTCTTTTTTTGTTGTGTCTCTGCCAGGCTTTGGTATCAGGATGATGCTGGCCTCATAAAATGAGTTAGGGAGGATTCCCTCTTTTTCTATTGATTGGAATAGTTTCAGAAGGAATGGTACCAGCTCCTCCTTGTACCTCTGGTAGAATTCGGCTGTGAATCCATCTGGACCTGGACTTTTTTTGGTTGGTAAGCTATTGATTATTGCCACAATTTCAGCTCCTGTTATTGGTCTATTCAGAGATTCAACTTCTTCCTGGTTTAATCTTGGGAGGGTGTATGTGTTGAGGAATTTATCCATTTCTTCTAGATTTTCTAGTTTATTTGCATAGAGGTGTTTGTAATATTCTCTGATGGTAGTTTGTATTTCTGTGGGATCGGTGGTGATATCCCCTTTATCATTTTTTATTGCATCTATTTGATTCTTCTCTCTTTTTTTCTTTATTAATCTTGCTAGCGGTCTATCAATTTTGTTGATCCTTTCAAAAAACCAGCTCCTGGATTCATTTATTTTTTGAAGGGTTTTTTGTGTCTCTATTTCCTTCAGTTCTGCTCTGATTTTAGTTATTTCTTGCCTTCTGCTAGCTTTTGAATGTGTTTGCTCTTGCTTTTCTAGTTCTTTTAATTGTGATGTTAGGGTGTCAATTTTGGATCTTTCCTGCTTTCTCTTGTGGGCATTTAGTGCTATAAATTTCCCTCTACACACTGCTTTGAATGCATCCCAGAGATTCTGATATGTTGTGTCTTGGTTCTCGTTGGTTTCAAAGAACATCTTTATTTCTGCCTTCATTTCGTTATGTACCCAGTAGTCATTCAGGAGCAGGTTGTTCAGTTTGGGGGAAAAAACAGAGCAGAAAAACTGGAAACTCTAAAAACCAGAGTACCTCTCCTCCTCCAAAGGAACGCAGTTCCTCACCAGCAACGGAACAAAGCTGGACGGAGAATAACTTTGACGAGCTGAGAGAAGAAGGCTTCAGACGATCAAATTACTCTGAGCTACGGGAGGATATTTAAACCAAAGGCAAAGAAGTTGAAAACTTTGAAAAAAATTTAGAAGAATGTATAACTAGAATAACCAATACAGAGAAGTGCTTAAAGGAGCTGATGGAGCTGAAAACCAAGGCTCGAGAACTACGTGAAGAATGCAGAAGCCTCAGGAGCCGATGCGATCAAATGGAAGAAAGGGTATCAGCCCTGGAAGATGAAATGAATGAAATGAAGCGAGAAGGGAAGTTTAGAGAAAAAAGAATAAAAAGAAACGAGCAAAGCCTCCAAGAAATGTGGGACTATGTGAAAAGACCAAATCTACGTCTGATTGGTGTACCTGAAAGTGACGGGGAGAATGGAAACAAGTTGGAAAACACTCTGCAGGATATTATCCAGGAGAACTTCCCCAATCTAGCAAGGCAGGCCAACATTCAGATTCAGGAAATACAGAGAACGCCACAAAGATACTCCTCGAGAAGAGCAACTCCAAGACACATAATTGTCAGATTCACCAAAGTTGAAATGAAGGAAAAAATGTTAAGGGCAGCCAGAGAGAAAGGTCGGGTTACCATCAAAGGGAAGCCCATCAGACTAATAGCGGATCTCTCGGCAGAAACCCTACAAGCCAGAAGAGAGTGGGGGCCAATATTCAACATTCTTAAAGAAAAGAATTTTCAACCCAGAATTTCATATCCAGCCAAACTAAGATTCATAAGTGAAGGAGAAATAAAATACTTTACAGACAAGCAAATGCTGAGAGATTTTGTCACCACCAGGCCTGCCCTAAAAGAGCTCCCGAAGGAAGCGCTAAACATGGAAAGGCACAACCGGTACCAGCCACTGCAAAATCATACCGAAATGTAAAGAACATCGAGACTAGGAAAAGACTGCATCAACTAACGAGCAAAATATCCAGCTAACATCATAATGACAGGATCAAATTCACACATAACAATATTAACTTTAAATGTAAATGGACTAAATGCTCCAATTAAAAGACACAGACTGGCAAACTGGATAAAGACTCAAGACCCATCAGTGTGCTGTATTCAGGAAACCCATCTCACGTGCAGAGACACACATAGGCTCAAAATAAAAGGATGGAGGAAGATCTACCAAGCAAATGGAAAACAAAAAAAGGCAGGGGTTGCAATCCTAGTCTCTGATAAAACAGACTTTAAACCAACAAAGATCAAAAGAGACAAAGAAGGCCATTACATAATGGTAAAGGGATTAATTCAACAAGAAGAGCTAACTGTCCTAAATATATATGCACCCAATACAGGAGCACCCAGATTCATAAAGCAAGTCCTGAGTGACCTACAAAGAGACTTAGACTCCCACACATTAATAATGGGAGACTTTAACACCCCACTATCAACATTAGACAGATCAACGAGACAGAAAGTCAACAAGGATACCCAGGAATTGAACTCAGCTCTGCACCAAGCGGACCTAATAGACATCTACAGAACTCTCCGCCACCACTTAAATTTCAAAGGTCATCAGGCAGAGCTTCAGGCTTGGGATCCCACCCATGGAGAGTCACAGTATAGGACCGAAGCCAGTAGGGCAAAGCCTAGGCAGTGAACAACTATAGGGGAAGGGGTACTGCAAACAGCTTCCATTAGGGCAATGCCTAGCAGAGCTGCAGTGGGCGGGAATACCAAAAGCCTTGGGGAACCACCTCCTGCCTGGCAAAGCTATAGGGGTAAGACTGCCAGCTCCATGGGCCTAGAGAAAAGAGTATGGAACCAAAGAGTCATCTTGAGCCTTATGAACTAATGGCATTTGCCTTAGGTTTTGAACTTACCTAGGACTGGTTACTCCTTTCTTCTTTTCTATTATCCTCTTTCAGAGTGGCAATGTCCATCGTATGCCTGTAACATTATTGTATTTTGGAAACATATAACGTGTTTGTTTCACAGGTTCCCAGCTAGAGAACAATTTGCCTCTGGAGACCTTGACTACAGTGATGAAGACAGGATCTAAACAAAAGAGTCTTAGACATATAATGAAGAAAGCACATATAGAATTCTCTCATTGAAAGAGAATAGAAAGGATTAAGAATGACTAGGACTTTGTAAAGGGAAAATAGTACTCAAAAAAGTAAAATTAGAGAAGTATATGTTTTAATGAGGTGAGAATGAGGTAGAAAGTGGAAAAAGAGATTGAGTAAATGATTTCTTCATATGAAACTAAATTCTATAGTAGGTTTTATAATACCATTGACTCTTGAACCACATAAGCTTGAACTGCATGAGTTTACTTATATGCAAATTTTTAAAAAGGAAATTTACTGAAAATTTTTTTGGAGATTTGCAACAATTTGTAAAAATTGGCAAACACTATAGCTCAGAAATATCAAAAAAATAAAAAGTTAGGTATGTCATGAATGCACAAAATATATGTAGATGCTAGTCTGTTTTATCATTTACTATAAAATATGCCCAAATCTATTGTAAAAAGTTAATATTTGGCTGGGCATGGTGGTTCATGCCTGAAGTTCCAGCACTCTGAGATGCTGAGGTGGGAGGACTGACGGAGCTCAGGAGTTTGAGACTAGTCTGGGAAACATAGTGAGACCATGTCTCTACAAAAAATACAAAAATTAGTCAGGCATAGTGGTCTGTGTCAGTATCTCCAGCTACTTGGGATACTGAGGTGGGGGGATCACTTGAGCCTGGGAGGTCAAAGCACTTGAAGTCAGGAGTTCAAGACTAGCCTGGACAACATGGTGAAATCCCATCTCTACTAAAAATCAAAAAAGTTAATTGGGTATGGTGGTGCATTACTGTAGTCCCAGCTACTTGGGAGACTGATGCATGAGAATTGCTTGAACCCAGGAGGTGGAAGTTGCAGTGAGCTAAAATCACACCACTGCACTCCAGACTGAGTGATGGAGTGAGCGTCTGTCTCAAAAAAAAAAAAGTTAAAATTTATCAAAACTCAATGCACACAACCACTTACAGACAATACACAGCACCACTTGCAGTCAAGAGAAATGTAAACACATTTATAGTATTAAGCTACAACTGCATAAAATTAAGTGTAATACATACTATACTACTGTAATAATTTCATAGCCACCTCCTGTCGCTATTTCAGTGGGCTCGAGTGTTGCAAGTATCTGCTTAAAATGCTGTGTGATGCTAATCATCTCCATATGAGCAGTTCATCTCTCTAGTAAAATGTGTTATGATAGTAAAAAGTGATCTCCCATGGTTCTTAGGTATTTTTCATCATGTTTAGTGTAATACTGTAAACCTTGCATAACACCATGGGAGCCATACAAAGTACCACTGATGATGCTGGAAGTGCTCTCAAAAAGTTAAGAAAAGTCATGGCATTACCAAACAAAAAAGCTGAAATGCTTGATATGTACCACAGATTTAGGTCTGCAGCTGAGGATGCCTTCCATTTCAGAGGATTCATCTTGTAAAGAAAGAGATGAGGTAAACTTACCGTATCAACAAACACAGTATTGTAAATGTCCTTATGATTTTCTTAACATCTTCTTAACATCCTCCTTATGATTTTCTTTTTTTCTCTTTTTTTTTTCTGAGACGGAGTCTCGCTCTGTCGCCCAGGCTGGAGTGCAGTGGCGCGATCTCAGCTCACTGTAAGCTCCGCTTCCCGGGTTCACGCCATTCTCCTGCCTCAGCCTCCCGAGTAGCTGGGACTACAGGCGCCCGCCACCACGCCCGGCTAATTTTTTGTATTTTTAGTAGAGACGGGGTTTCACCATGTTAGTCAGGATGGTCTCAATCTCCTGACCTCGTGATCTGCTCACCTGGGCCTCCTAAAGTGCTGGGATTACAGGCGTGAGATGCCACGCACGGACCTTATGATTTTCTTAACATCTTTTCCCTAGCTTACTTTATCGTAAGAATACAGTATATAATACATACAGCATACAGCAGGGGTCTGCAACCCCCAGGCCACAGACCACTACCAGTCCATAGCCTGTTAGAACCTAATGATAAATGTAATACACTTGAATCATCCTGAAACCATCCTCCCACCGACCCCTGTCCATGGAAAAATTGTCTTCCATGAAACTGGTACCTGGTGACAAAAAGGTTGGGGACTGCTGGCATACAAAATATGTATTAATCAATTATGTTACCAGTAAGGCATCCGGTCAACAGTAGGTTAGTAGTCAAGTTTTCGGAGAGTCAAAAGTTTTACACACATTTGACCGCATGAGGTTCAATGCCCCAACCCAATGTTGTTCAAGGGTATAATAATCAATAATCAATGATCAACAACACTTGCTGAAGTTTCAACAGATAAGTAAAAACAAAAATAAGATTAAATGGTAACAGAAATGACCTAAAAATATGGGCAACCCTGATATTTCTAAGACTTGCTTTTGTAAATTACAATTGAATCACAGCCAGATCATGTACGAATTTATTAATTGTCAAAATATTAGAAATGCTCCTAAAAAGTGCACACAACTAAATCTAATCATAAAGCAAAGGTAGCGTGAAAAGACTTAAGTGAATACTATGTAAATTTTTTCTGAAAAATACACAAAAATTTTATATTATGATCCCTTACTCATATACCTGTTTTGTTGTCTGGATTTTTGTATCATGTTTCCTTTAAGTGGAACACACTATATTAAATTCATAAATAACTAACACTAGGAACCCTTGGCCAATATCTCAAAGCCATATTATTCCAGTATTCCTGGAGGAAGCAATGGGGAAGGATGAATGATATTCTAACTTTTGAAGATCATGTTTACATCAATTGTTACATGCTCTTTGAATTGCTCACAACAAAACAGAAAAACTGCAAAGGTTTTTAAAACAGGATTAATCTAAAATGTATAGCCAGAAGGTTTTAATAAATCTAAGCAAGTATAGTGTCAAGCAAAATGTTAACATATACCTTTGTGAAGACCTCTGCTTGACTGGTCCTTGGATGTTTTGTGGTTAGGTAAGATTTTATTATATAAACTGTATATGGAGCCTTTATGCCTTATAATTATGTTAAGTGTTTGTGAAAGTTTCTTCAACTTATTTGGAATTTTGCTTCCTCAGCTGGCAGCAATTAGACCCAAAGACCACCAGAAATAATTCTTCAATCCCTTTTGGAATCCCCAAACTTGTTATGAACACTTAAAGAAGCATACAGAAACATTACATTCTGATAAAAAGGCCAGAGGGAAGGTTATTCTTTTCCCTTAAAAAAGAAAAATTCTGCTCATAAATGATTCAAAAGCCAAAAAGAAATAATTCTACCAAGGTATGCAACTTTATCTAAAATCAGAGCCACCTTATGTAGAATTTTGTACTTTGATAATAACAGCTCACACAAATTATTGACTACTTCTTGCCCAGTCAGTATATTCATCTAACAAAGCAATTTCCATATGAGCAACCACAAACATTTGGGGCTTCAGTTGTTAATCTCCCATGAAAAACTATTTCCATAACTGTTTTAAACTTGTATATGGTAGTGATTATCTGTTTATCTCTGGAGCATGAAAATTCTTACAGTGCCCTTTATTATGTATTTATGTACCATTTTCCTTCCATGTCCTTGGCAGATGGAAGATTCACATCTTCCTCCCAGGAACAAAAGTAGAGAGGCGTGTTGCTTTCTTTACAATTGGCTTCTATTCTGTCTCCCAAATTCTCACATTATTGGGACTACTTCTTAACAGCTTTTCAATTTTCCCTTCTTAGCTAAAAATACAATTGGGTAATACTTGAAACCAACTAATTTGGAAGAGTAGATGAAATGCAAAATGAAGTTCATAATTCACTTTGACCACATAAATATAAAATCAAGTATTACATCTTTTACTACAAATCAGAAATTGATATTTTAAAAGTATAAAAATCCATTCAAGGTATTTAAATGTAGATCTATCTAAACTAAGATTTCTTGCATGCTTTTTATCAAGTTTGTAAATTAACTCATTTAATATACTTAATAACCATGAGATAAGAACATTGTTTCAGTTTCGTGGATGAGGAAAATAAACTTCACAAAGATTAAGTATCTCATCCAAGTTTAAAAAATAATGGTCCTGAGTATTACAATCAGTTCCATCTGAATTCAGACACTATTCTTTTTGTGACAATGTTGTATCCATTTTGAAGTTCAAGAAGGACCCAATTACAAACTAGACTGACTTCAAATACATAGATCCTGAAACAGAGTTACAATACAAATTATTGCCAACAATTGCTAAATATCACACATCCTTAAGGAACTCATAGTTACTGTTGGGCACAAACATCTTTATTTCCAGCTGTCCCCATTATGTTAAATATGTGGATATAAGATCTTCACTAAGATGATTTCCTGAGAGAAAGAAGGTGCCCACTGTTTACTGGGGTGAGGTGAGAGTAGTAGGAAGTTTATACACATATACATGCATACACAAACATTCTGTACACATAGATCTCTTAAAAATAAGATATGTATCTTTTAAAATTTATGTCTAGATTATGATATCTAAAAGTATTCCCTATATCTGATAGCTTTGAGCTCTATAATGTGGGCCAAGTTTAAACCCATTAAGATAATTTTTTAGAAACTATATTAAAAACAACAAAATCAAGGTCATATTTCAGAAAGTAGAACTGAGATGCTCAACTCTTCCAATCTAATATTTCAACCTTTTTGATGTGGTTAACCATGAGCTATGAGCTCAATCTTTGTGTTGCCCAAAATTCATTTGTTGAAATCCTAAGGCCCCAGAGGCAGGACCTTTGGAAGGTGATTAGGTTATGAGGGTAGAGACTTCATGAATGGGATTAGTATGCTGCTTAAAGAAGCTCCAGAAAGCTGCCTCGCTCATCTTCCATGTGAGGAAACAGGCAGGAGCCACCGTCTATGAACCAGGAATCAGGTCCTCACCAAACACTGAACATGCCAGTGCTTAACCTTGAACTTCCCAGCTTCCAAAACTACAAGAAATAAATTTCTGTTGTTTATAAGCTACCTAGTGTATAGCTTACAACAGCCCAAACAGACTAAGACACCTCAGGAAAGAAGCAGAATAAATGGATGAAGGAAAATATTTTATCTTTATTTGATATATTGCTGTATTTTGAAAATTATTCTCTAAAAAATGGGCTCATGTATTAACTTTTTTAAAAATGATAATAGCAACAAAGACAGCATTCAAAATTAAACATTCAAAGGAGGGTTGAATTTTAGAGACAGCTACACAAAATCTCCTTTTATTAGCATATGATTAAGAATACTATATAATATTTAAACTGATTTTCAATTATCTGATCCCAACAAGACATTTAACTTTTCTTTCAATTAGACTGATCCTATATTTTAGTTTTATTAGAATATCCAATATTTTGATGGTTTTGTTTTTTTCTAAGCATTTCCTACAGAAAACTATCTTGGGAATAAACTTAATAAACAATTCTGCACCAGCCTTAAAGATAACTATAACCTTTGCTTTTTTATTACCACAGTGTATGCAGTACACAAACCATGATGAATTGTACAATAAATGCTTGTAATTATAATTTTATACGAAATATGAGCACTGAGTGTTCATTAAACTAGTAATGCTTCATTAAAACCTAAGAAAATGTCCTATAGGAAAATATTTTACAGCATAAGCTTTATTCTTTTTTGAAGTGACAAGAAATAGATAACATAAATATTAAGACAACAATAAAACCAGCATGCTGTGAAAGTCAGCAAAGTTAAAAGATCATAAACTATGTCAACAATTTATATGTATATATATTTGACTTATTTCTCCATCTGAAGCCTTTATAGCTAAAGATACTTATGTGAAAACAAGATAATCATTTCTAAAGAATGTATGCTGTTTACTTACCACCTACAATAATAAAATTTCAGGTAGAACAATTGATTTACAGCTGAATTATCTACAATGCCTCAAGAAGAGAATTTGTCTGTGCAAGGATAGCACTGGCAAAGGTACTACATCTCAAAGTAAAGGGGAAAAGCTAAAATTATCTTTTAGTATGGCCTGTGAAATGTAGAAAATTTGAAATACCTTCAAAAACTGTATACCAAGAATATTTTAGAATAATTTAAAAGCTTTTAAGTGAACATGAGAGGGTATCCAAATTATACTGTAAGTCTACATTTACCTATATTAACCTATGCTTCATGTTTTATCTACCATCAATTAGAAGTGAGCTTGTTGTAACTGCAATCCTACACAAGCTCCAAAGCATAAAAACAGGGAAAAAATGTAATTTGATGGCTTTGATATACTTTTCTCATTACATAAAAATGTCTACATCTTACAAAATTAAAGAATAGTGTAATTTTCTTTAAAGTTATCTTATACTTTGACCAATGGTAGAGAGTAAGAATGAGTTAAAATAGCTATTAAACACTGTAAAGGGCCCATTTACCCCCCACACACATTTTTTTTTTGTCTGTTTGTTTGTTTTGAGATCGAGTTTTGCTCCTGTCGCCCAGGCAAGAGTGCAATGGCACGATCTCGGCTCACTGCAACATCTGCCTCCCAGGTTCAAGCAATTCTCCTGCCTTGGCCTCCTGAGTAGCTGGGATTACAGGTGCTCGCGACCATACCCAGCTAATTTTTGTATTTTTAGTAGATATGGGTTTTCACCATGTTGGTCAGGTTGGTCTCAAACTCCTGACCTCAAGTGATCCACCCACCTCAGCCTCCCAAAGTGCTGGGATTACAGGTGTGAGCTACCACGCCTGGCCAATTTACCCCCTTTATGAGCTCACTTCAAATGAGAGAGCCATTAAAACTAATAATTGAGGATGAGGCAGCGTGGAGTATTTGGAGGAATCCAAGGAGGTGGAAACAGTAGTCTAGTAAAAGATCTGAGACTTAAGAACACTGTGACTTTGGGTAAATCATTAAGCTTCTTAATTTTCTTTTTTCCTTTGCAAAGCAGAGGCAACAAAACTTGACCTGTACATCCCTGAACCTTCCTGTTCATGCCAGAATTTGTCTAAGGTTTAAATGAAAAGTCCAAGAAAGTCCTCATCAAATATAACATTTTATGAAGTTACTTCTCATACACATTTTATGACTGATTCATTTGATATTACTTGGGGTAAAGGTAAATTTAAAACCTTATATAATGAGTTTTTCATATCTAAATATTATTAACACTAAAATATTAGTTTGGTGCAAAAGTTACTGCGGTTTTTGTGATTAATTTTAATGTTAAAAACTGCGATTACTTTTGCACCAACCTAATAAAATAGAAATGCTATCTAGAAACCAGAAGCTTCTATCTTTTTCTTTCAACTTGATTATACTTGCCTTCGGATCCCTTTTGCCTGGTATATAGTAAACCCAGGAAAAATCGATCAATAAAGGAAGAAAAGAAAAGAAATGTGTCTCTTGCATTACCCAGGCTCAACTCTGCCACATGATTTAAGAATTAACACAATTTAAATATTCCCAACATAGATACTTTATTTCTATTTTTGGTATTTAAAGATTAACCACCTAGAATTCCATCACTTTTCCAGAGCAGATAATCTGCTACAAGATGCAGAAAAGTATCTTGTTTGACATACTCTGTCTGGTTAGCCATACTTCCCATAGACATAATTAAATTTAAGATTACTAGTATCTTGACACCATTAAGATTTCTGTTAAAAAAAAGTCAAGTAAAACTATTCTTTTTGATTAAATATACTCAAAGGAATAATATACAAGATAGAGGAAAAATGAAAATGTAAGTACCATATTTATGTTATTATAAATACTACTGGTTTTTAATTTTTAGTTAATTATTCATTTAGAGACAGAGTCTCACTCTGTTGCCCAGGCTGGACTGCAGTGGTGTGATCTCAGTTCACTACAATGTCCACCTCCCGGGTTCAAGTGATTCTTGTGCCTCAGGCTCCTGAGTAGCTGGGACTACAGGCATGCATCACCATGCCAGGCAATGCCAGGCTAATTTTTTTTTTTTTTTTGTATTTTAGTAGAGATGGGGTTTCACCATGTTGCCCAGGCTGGTCTCAAAATCCTAAGCTCAGGCAATCCACTGGCCTTGGCCTCCCAGAGTGCTAAGATTACAGGCGTGACCCACTGCGCCCAGTCCTATACTACTGATTTTTAAGAAGTATGGCCGCACATGATTTAGTCATACAAATTATTACACAGACACATAAGGACATAACATATAAAGTTGAATCAACAGAAGCCCCAGACGTGATCTGTAAAATACTTCTGCAGAGCAGTTTGCAAACTATGGCATTATATAATCCTTTTTATCTCAGTCTTGTATAGAACGCCCTTTCTGATTCACAGGAGACTTTCATCAGGTTTGAATTTTTTGCAGACAGCAGTTTCAATGGGTATCAAAAATTCCCCAGCATCTCCTGTATATCTTTTCCAGTAGTCCAGAATGTTATTTATAAATTTCTGCCATTTCTTACCAATAAAATACCTTTTAACGGGTCATGAAATACTAAGAACTATTCATTCATTTATTGTTTATCAAACTGTTTTTTGAGCACCCAGTATGCCCCAAGCACTAAGGAAAAGCATGGAACATTTCACATGAAAAAGGAACCAATGCACAACATCTGCTTGTGAATGCCTAAAACTGACTAATGGACCTGATACTAAGAACCTTGCCTAGAGTAAACATTCCCCACTTGTCTAAGATCTCATTTCCCATGTCTTCTTCTTTCCATGTTGATTGGCATCTTGGACCAGAGGTCAAGAAACTATTGCCCTCTGACCAAATCCAGGCTGTCTCCTGTTTTTATAATTCAAGTGCCATTGGGACACAGCTGTCCATTCATTTATGATTTGTCTATGGCTGCTTTATCACTGCAATTGTATTTGAGTACTCCAAAACCCCTATATCTTCCTAAATCCTTTATAGGAAAAAGAAAACACCAATTTATAAATAAATTATTTTGAAACCTAGGTTTTAATATACACATTCTGAAATATTTAATCAATACTCAGCATCTGATTTGTATAAAAATTATCAAGAACCATTTTTTCCATCTATTCTTCTGTAATTTATGCAAATAAACAGATCCTAATTAAGATAACAGCTGTTCAGAAATTTTGATTTAGTGTTCAACAAAACTAAAAAATCTGAAATATTAAACACAAGATAATCTAAGTGAGCTAATATTAATATTAAAACATTTCATTTTAAAGGGCATATCAAGAAGGCATCATATTATTCTATCATTCGCTGTAATTCTTATCCTTCTCAAGCTAGTAATCATCAGTGTGTTAGAAGGATTCTTTAATCACTACATTTGAAACTGCATAAGAAAAACTCAAGCCAAACATCTGTATGAGTGATTTTATGTAAGCCTTGATCTTCCACTCAGTATAATATATGCATGTACTCATCTACCAATGTCAAACATTCAACTTGCACATTATTCTTTTTCTGGCTTAAAGAAAACAGAAATTTATTTTCAGAGGCTGGGTGTCAAGCGCTCATGTGGTGCTCCTTGGGTCAGACTGTCCTCTATCCTGTCACCCTGCCATCCCAGATCATTGTCCTCACACACACTGTCATAGATGGCCCATCCTCATGGCTGAATTTCAGCCTGTAAGAGAGAGGAAATAGGGGAAGGGGAAGGAGAATCACCTTTCTCTTTAAGAAAACCACCAAGAAATTATACACATTATATGTACACGTGAACAGAATTTAAATCAAATGGCATAGCTAGCTCCACAAGTTCTGTTACCTAAGAGACATAAACGAGAACGGATATTAAGGGGCATCTAAGAGCTCTGCCACAGCTATGGACTGGCTTCTACATTTGAACTACGGCAAAAGAATTTTCTTCTTTTTTTTAGTTTTTATTTTAGGTTCAGGGCTACAGGTGCAGGTTTGTTATATAGGTAAACTCGTGTCACAGAGGTTTGTTGTATGTTATTTCATCGCCTAGGTACTAAGCCTAGTACTCAATAGTCATTTTTTTCTGCTTCCCTCTCTCCTCCCAACTAACTTGTACATTAATTTAAATAATGGACCACACTTAATGTGAAACAGTTTCCTCTTTCAAGAATAAAGTTCTACATTGTTGTATTAAAGAGATTGTACAGGAAGAGAAAAACTTTATTTACAATTTGAGTTGCTTGGTAATTTGAATATAAATGCTGATAAAACTTTTAGATGTTGAGTTATTCTTGGTCAAATAGATCTTCCAAAGTAGTTCCCACTTCTTTAAGTAAAATCTGTGATAAGGGTTTTCCTAGGTTTGTATTTACACACTATTATTTTAAATTCATTTGGACACTTTCATAGCCTACTTAAAATGCAACACCTAAACTGTAGTATAGATCTGTAATAATTCTCCCCATGAGAATAATATATAATTCAAAATTCTGTCCTGTGTTAAATTCTAATGAGGTAATAATCAATTTTGCATTTTTAGAACATTAATGCATTATAAAATAACTGGCACAAAGAGTAATGAATCTCAATGCTAGTTCACCTATAACTTACTTTGTTCATGTCCAGATAAAGTTTGTAATAACAATTCACCAAGATGATTTAAAGGTGAATAATAAATGCCAGAAATAAATCAAGAACAAAATAATTATAGTAAAGACTTGTAACTAGGTAGGGTTGGCAGTTTTATACTGTATTCAAAGCTCACAGTTGACAATGTTGGAAAAAGAAAAATATATTTTATTGTCTTGTATTTGGCTGAGTTATTGCAAACAAGGTACTGAGAACAGTTCCTGGCAGAGAGTAGACAGCACCCAAAGTCTGCATCACAATCATTACCACCATCACCATTATTATCACATCTTAGAAATAAAACAAAAACAGAAAACCTCACCTGCAGACAATTTTCCTCTCTGGGAGTGAAGCAGTTGAGAGTACAAGAGATGAAACTGTATGTTTCTGGATATTTACAAGGTGAACATTTCCACCATTTGGGAAAGGTTTATCACAAGACACTCAAGGAATAAAAAACTTCTCTTTGGCACAACAATGTCAATATTAAAGTTAGTGGAAATACAGGGCAAAGAAAGGGAGGCAGTGAAATCTATGAAGAGATGTATTTAAGCCAAGGGTAAGTAGGATAATAAGTATCCATAGAGACCAGTTTATGATCACCTGGAATGAGGTACCAACAAGGTCACTGCCTGTACAACTGCTACTCATTCCCCAAAGGAATCCTAAAATGCTGGATACCTAATTCTGACTGAAGAAATATTAATAAAGTCTATTGCTCTCTGACAGGGGAATGATGGAGCTATTGGTTTCTGTAGTTATGTATAAAGCACTAGTGTACCAAGTATCACTCTCTCTTAATGGTAGCACAACACATTAGCAATGGAAAAAGCAATGGAATAAGAAGGTACGGTTAGATGTTTAAACTGTAAAATGCAGGGCAATTTTCAGAAAAGACACTTCTAGAGGGGTACCATCTGAAAAAGTATGGCAGTTGTCCCACCAAGTGGTAACCAACACCTGAACTACATTGGTCACAACAAAAACAACAACAAAATAAAAGAAAGGTGGGTAATGTTGAAAAAACAGAATTAGAATCCAGAACATTTGGAGGGGTATATTGACAAGATGGGGGAGCAGGAGGAGGTCCTCACACTGAATTCCTCTACAGAAACAAATATTTGACAGGTATCCACAGACCAAAGTGCCTATGTGAAGCTTTGGAATTCAGGTAGAGGGAAGGAAATTCTAGTGGAGCCAAAGACCCAGGAGGACTGCTTTAAGAAGACAGGCTTATACATTGATGACAAGCCCATAGAGCTTGACACCAGCTTCAGAATAGAAACAATGTTGTTCCTGTATGGAGCAGGCTCCAGTCCCACTCCTCCCCAGTCCTGCCAAGAGCCTCTTTCACCAAAAATCCAGGGATGAGCCATGCCCATTCATGCCTGCAGTAACAGGGTCTGCAAACCTTAGGCCCAACTGAAGTTCCTGAAGCAGTACTGTGACCTGACTTCCAGCTCCATTCTACTTCAGTCCAAGGCAGTCCTACCTGTCTAGAGACATGCCCAAGGGAGCTGGGAGAAGTCATATGCAGGAGTTCAGTCAGGGTGGTGGGAAAAGTTTTAAGAAAAAGTTTTAGGGAAAGATGCAAGCCTTCTTGGAAGGCCAGAAGGTTTTGCAAAGCTTCAGGGAAGGATGAGCGGACAGCAGCTGTTCTTACCCTGGGGCTTACAGCGTAGGTACAATGGAATGTAGAGGAGTTTATCTAAATAGCTTGTTTACTCAAGTTGTCCTAAAACCGACCTTTGATCATTCACATGCAGGACTGCTCTCTACTGGGTGTGGGAAGTCAATGATATTTATTCCCCACAAATTGTGTTTGCTCCAAGCCTTTGTCATTAAATCTGTACTAAATAAATGTGAGTGGGGCTGGCTTATGGGGGCTGCATTCTCAGCAGCTGCACTCTCTCAGCGGCTGCTGGACTCTCCCGTCAACAGTGCAGAGCCGAGCAGTGTGATCCTCTAGCTGCGCTGTCAGGTAAAATACCTGTGTCAGTGTACTTCTTTCATCCGTTGCTCGGCCAGACTCTGTGGGACAGACTTGGCAGTCATACCTATAGGCATTCCAGGTAACAGATGTGCCAATCTCAGATCCAACTTTAACCTCTGAAGCAGAACAAGGCTCCAGGCTTATCTTGGCCAGGAGGCTGTTCTACCCACCCAGTTATCCTGCAGGAGTCAAAACCATAAGTGCCCCAGGAATTGGCCTGCCAACCTCAGACCTGACTGCTGTCCCTGAAGCAGCATAGTGAACTAGGCTCCATCCCTGTTCTACCATAGTCTGGAAGCAGTTCTACCTGTTTATGGACATGCCCTGGCAGAAGCATGCTCAGAAACCTGAAGGAAGCTACACTAATCTGTGCCCCTAGTAACAGGCTTGCCAACTGCAGATATGAGTGAGGAACCTGGCAAAACCATAGGACCCCACTCCATCTCACCCAGGTACAATTCCAGAAACAGTCCTACCAGGTTAGAGAAGGTCTGTACCTGCTGAAAACAGTCTATAAAAAATGAAAGAGGAGTCTTCTGTTTCAAAAGCACAAACACTAATGCAAGGTTATACAAAACATGAAGAATGAGGCAAATATGACACCATCAAAAGAAACTAATAAACCCTCAGTAACCAATGATAACGAAATGAAAATTCATGAATGACTTGACAAAGAATTCAAAATCTTTAAAAAGCTCAATAAGCTACAAGAGAATGTGGATAAACAACTTAATAAAACCAGGAAAACAATACATGAGGAGAATTAGAAGTTTAACTTATAAATAAAAACTATCATAAAAAAAAACCAGAAACCCTGTGGCTGAAGAATATAATCCCTGAAATAAACAAACAGAGATCTTTAACAGCAGACTCAAGCAGAAGAAATAATCAGTGAGCTCAAAGACAAGTCATTTAAAATTACTCACAGGAAAAAAAGAAAAGAAAAGATGGAAAAAATCCAATTTGATTAATGAAACGTCATCAAATTAAGCAGCATATTCATTAAGGGAGTACCAAAAGAAGCAGAAAGTGAGAAATGGTAATAAGCTTTTTCAAAGAAATAATAACAGAAAACTCCCAATGTCTGGGAAGGGAATTGAACATCCAGCTCTTCAATGTAAAAAGAACCTCAAGTAAATGGAATTAAGAGGTCTTCACCCAGTCACATTACCATCAAATTGTCAGAAGTCAAAGACAATGAGAGAATTTTGAAAGCAGCAAGAGAAAAGTGAGTAGTTAAATACAAACATCCATATGACTATGACTGGATTTCTCAGCAGAAACCTTTCAAGCCAAGAGAAAATGGGAAAATGTAATCAAAGTACTGAGAAAATAAATTTTAAAACCTCCAACAAACCAAAAAAAAAAAACCTACCAACCAAAAATATTATATCCAGCAAAGCTGTCATTCGGGAGTGGAGAGATAAAGACTTTCCTTTATCTCTTTATCTCTTTATTTGTTCTTTCCAGACAAACAAAAGCTGAGGAAGTTCGTCACTACTAGACCTGCCTGACAAGAAATGCTAAAGGGAGTTCTCCAACTTGAAACAAAAGACACTAGTTAGCAAGATAAAAAGAAATGAAAGCATAAAACTCACTGGTAAAGATAAGTATATAATAAAACTCAGAATACTAATATTGTAATGGTGATAACAAATCACTTTCAACTGTAGTATACAGTTAAAAACAAAAATATTACAATTAACTATAGCTATAATAATTTGTTAATGGATACAATATATAAAAGATATAAACTGTAACATCAATAACCTAAAATGCATGAGAAGATACGTAAAAGTGTAGAACTTTTGTATTAATCCAAAGCGAAATGTTATCTTAAAAGAGACTGTTATACCTATAAGATGTTTTATGTAAGCCTCATGGTAATCACAAAGATAAAATGTATAATAGACACACAAAAGATAAAGAAAAAGGAAGGCAAGCATACCACTATAAAAACTCATCAGATCACAAAGGAAGACAAGTCAGAGAAAGGAACAAAGGAATTACAAAGCAAGTCAGAAAACAATAGACAAATCGCAGTAGTAAGTTCTTACCAGTCTGTAACAACTTTAAATGTAAAGAGATTAAATTATCTACTCAAAAGACATGGGGCTACACAGATTTTAAAAATAAGATCCAATTCTATGCTGCCTGCAAGAAACTCATTTAGGAACTCATTTTCAGGGTGAAAGTGAAAAGATCTGGTAGTTTTAAAAATGAGAGTTCCTCTGCACAAGCTCTCTTGCCTGCCTGCTGCCATGTAAGTTGTGCCTTTGCTCTTCCTTTGCCTTCCACCATGATTGTGAGGCCTCCCCAGCCCTGCAGAGCTGTGAGTCCATTAAACCTCTTTCCTTTATAAATTACTCAGTCTTGGGTATGTCTTTATTAGCAGCATGAGGATGGACTAATACCCTCACCTTACCTTTCAAAGACACAAAATCCCTGCCTTTAAGGAAAGCATTTCCCTGATGCAGGCCACATGCTTTACATCTATCCCTTCTATACACTCCCAGGGATTAACCCCCAAAATCAAATCTCCCATCAGTAGCCTGATATAATTATGTGTGGTTATAATACCTTCAGTTTAACTTATCAGTCACAAACACATCCTTTGTTGAATGTCTCTACCAAGCACAGTCTTCTTATAACTGATGTCATTTATGCACTTACTGATCTTTGTTCAATAAGTAAAATAACTTACTGAAGAAAATCAGTAAGTTCAAGTAAATGAACTTCCTCCCTTTTAAGAAAAATTTGAAAAAGATGTTTTCCTACTTAAACTAAGTTGTACTCTAAGCTCTTTGAGGAATTAAAACATGTCTGACATTTTTAGTGCCTATCACAAGGTCTTGGCACATACTATGGATTCAAACAATATTTGTTCAAAGAATAAATAAAGGCATATTAACGTGTATCCCAAGCATTCTACCATTTTTATTCTGACTGTCCTAACCTCCTATAAAATTTGACATTCATCCATATTTTACAAATATTTTAGTACCAACTATGTGTCAGGCTTTTCATCCTATTTATTAATACAATGATGATTTGGTTCCTACCCTCATTCTTACAACTTGTAATATTTCAGATTTTTCAGCCTTAACAAATTTGATGTTGAAATATATTCCACGAAGTATTTCTCAATCACCTCAAACTATAATAATCAGTCTCTTCCAGCCCTCAATATTGTCTATCCCTGAACTGCCTCATACAGCTGTTATTTATATACATACCTTACTTCTCCCAATGTAACCTTATATAGGATGTTAAAAATTGTTTTACATATAAACAAACATGTATATATACTATACATATACATAAAATAATTTCAGCATAACTAGACATAACTTTCTCTTCCTCTTAAAAGTACAACCTCCAATTTCTCAAAAAATCAAAAATACAACTGTGACATGAACTACCAACTGCACTACTATTTATCCAAAGGAAAGGAAATCAGTATTGTTAGATATCTGCACTCCTATGTTTAATGCAGCACTATTCACAACAGCTAACATGTGGAAATAACCTAAATGTCCTTCAACAGATGAATGGATAAAAAAATGTGGTACATATACACAATGGAATACTATTCAGCCTTTAAAAAACATTGAAATCCTGTCATTTGCAGAAGCATGGATGAACCTCAAGGACATTATGTTAAGTGAAATAAGTCAGGCACACAAAAAAAGGAAAAACTACATGCTCTCACTCATAAGTGAGAGCTAGAAAAATGAGCTCATATAACTAGTAGAGAGTAGAATTTTGGTTATTACAGGCTAAGGAAGGTAATGGCCAGGGGAAAACAGGGAAATGGTTAATGTATAGAAAATTACAACTAGATGGGAGAATGAGTTCTATAGTAGGGTAAATAGAGTCAATAAGACAGACCAAGTCCATGATAATATTATGGAATGCATTATCTATTATAATTTTTGCATATATTTATAAAGTTAGGTGGATTTTCATGCTGCTATAAAGACACATGCACACATATGTTTATTGCAGCATTATTCACAATAGCAAAGACTTGGAACCAACCCAAATGTCCAACAATGATAGACTGGATTAAGAAAATGTGGCACATATACACCATGGAATACTATGCAGCCAAAAAAAGGATGAGTTCATGTCCTTTGTAGGGACATGGATGAAATTGGAAATCATCATTCTCAGTAAACTATCGCAAGAACAAAAAACCAAACACCGCATATTCTCACTCATAGGTGGGAATTGAACAATGAGAACACATGGACACAGGAAGGGGAACATCACACTCTGGGGACTGTTGTGGGGTTGGGGGAGGGGAGAGGGATAGCATTGGGAGATATACATAATGCTAGATGACGAGTTAGTGGGTGCAGCGCACCAGCATGACACATGTATACATATGTAACTTACCTGCACATTGTGCACATGTACCCTAAAACTTAAAGTATAATAATAATAAAAAAAAAGTTAGGTGGGTTTTAAATGTTCCCAATACAAAGAATAGATAAAAGGCTGAGCTGATGGATATGCTAATTGCCCTGATTTTATCTTTACACATTCTATATGTGTACCAAAATATCACTCTCTCATAAATATGTACATTATGTATTAACTAAAAATGAAGAAACTGTATAAAACCTCCACAAAAACTTACAAAAAATATGTTTTCTACTCTGAAATGTAATTTATATTTTCATTGAATTTATTTTGTTTTTATCAACAATAAAATATTCATGAATCCTAGCCAATAAACATATTTAGAGTATGATTACAAAGTAAAAGTAGGGTACTATGAATATACATATGGTTTGTTTCACCAAGTCACCATGAGCCAAGTTATTAGTGCTTTGGAAGGAACTGGGTTGACTCAGATTCTATGGATCCCAGGAATCTATATTTTAAAATACTTTTCAGAGGAGCTATGAGTAACCAGTTTTGGCTCCTCTTGGTCAAGTTCACATGTAACAGATTTGAATAGCGAGGACGTTGAAACATTTTCACTCTATCCTGCCACTGCATGGAAAGACAGACCAATTCCATGATAATATTACAGAATGCACTATCTAGAAAAGCGTTCTAGAAGGAAAGGACAGGAAACATGCATATGTCCTTCTCCTGCCATGACCATTAATTTCTCATTAGGGTCTGAGAAATTCTAACAATACACATTGGAAACATGAGGAAATTAAGGCCATTATCTTGTACTATTTCTACAAAATTTAGCATTCAAGCATACTATCACTTATATTTAAAGAGATATTACGTAGCATGCCTCTAAACTAAATTCTGAAGGTAACTAGCAAGTTGATTCATAAACATTACAGTTAAGTTCTAATTACATCTATATAATTGATAAAAACTATTGGCCAGGAGCGGTGGCTCATGCCTGTAATCCCAGCAATTTGGGAGGCTGAGGTGGGCAGATTGCCTGAGCTCAGGAGTTTGCGACCAGCCTGGGCAACACAGTGAAACCCCGTCTCTACTAAAATACACAATATTAGCCGAGTGTGGTGGCGGTCACCTGTAGTCTCAGCTACTCGGGAGGCTGAGGCAGGAGAATTGATTGAACTTGGGAGGCGGAAGTTGCAGTGAGCCGAGATCGCGCCACTGCACTCCAGCCTGGGCGACACAGCGAGAGTCATTAAAAAAAAAAAGAGAAAAGAAAAAAAGAAACTATCATTTACCTCCTTATAGATACAGCTTATTTTTTTAACCTCATTGAGACATTATGTGTACAACGAAACTGGTATTCCTCATTTTACATAGTCATAGTATTTTTGTAAAATCATTACTTAACCCTTTTATTCTTATAATTGAACAAAGATTTTAAATAAGCAAAATGCCTTTGTAATAATGTTAGATTTATCAGAAACTATAACTGAATATTTAGTGGAATAGGATTTATTAGTTTTATTTTTCCTCAATGTAAGAATAATCAGCAACTTTCTTACTTTCTAGTTTTTAAAATTTATTTTAACTATTAAAATATAACGTTTCCTGTCTAATTAAGAAGAATAGATATCCTCAACATTAACCGAACAGCTATGCATTGGAAGATGTTAAAGGGATGCTGGGGATAAATCATCATTTTGAGGATGCTAAATGATAGGACTGAATTTGAAAGAAACCCATGACACTTTGAAAATATGAAGCATGGCTTTTTAATGATTGTTTTCATCCCACATCAAAAACGTGATATAAAGGAGGAAATCCATGCTATTTTGCTATTTTTAGAATTAAAAAACACTACCACCATACAAGAAAAAAATGAGTAAGAGTTAAGCCGGTAAGTCAGCAACATTTACTGAACACCATCTGCTATAAGAAAATATGAAAGATGCCTTGTCTTCGTCCATTTTGTGCTGCTTAACAGAATGCCAGAGACTGGGTGATTTATAAAGAAAAAATTATTTCAGTCCTAGGGGCTGGGAAGTCCAATACTGAGGTGCCAGCAATTGGCAAGGGTCTTTTTGCTGTGTCATCCTATGGCAGGAGGGCAAGTGACAGAGTGGGATACCAAAGGAGTTCTTTTTATAAGAAACCCACTCCCGTGATAATAAACCCTCTCTGGCAAATGGCATTAATCCATTCATAAGGGTAGCTTCATGGACTAATCACCTATCATTAGGCTTCACCTCCCAATGCTGTTGCATTGAAGATTAAGTTCCCAACACAGGTTTTTTGGAGGACACATTCAAACCATAGCATGCCTGTTTTGCAGTCACTAATTAAAAAATCAAATAGTTTCTTTGTCAGAATTTTGTTAACACACCAGTAGGATTCACTGGTAGACTGATAAAATGAGACAATGTAGATGAGGTGGGTAGTATGTACCTCAGTGACTAAATGAGTCAAAGACAATAAATCATTATTCATTAGTGTGTTGCCTCTTCTAAAGCAGGTAATATTTCAGTTAATGACAAACATAAGACAAAGGAGCTTCAAACTAGAAACCATCACCTGAAATCATCAATTTAGCAAAATCTATTTCTTAGAAAAAGTACTTATTCAAAATTGACCTCAGGCTCAAAATTGAGATAATTATATAAAGGAAATGTAGGTTGTGATGATTTGTTTTTTCAAGCAATAGTAAACAAACGCACTCTGCTCACAGAGGAGCAGAAATACTATGTTGTCTGTTCCTTGCTACAGTCAGAAGATAACCCTATAGTTATTATGCCCATCTCAATGATTATTATATTCCTAATTCCAAAACATTCATTGTAGATGGGTAGAAAAACATTTTAAAGTATATTTAAAAAAAAATAAAATTATCTTCTTCTTAGACATTTTGAAGTGTATTTCTTCCATACGCTTTCTATTAATATATTTACATTCACGTACATACTTTAAAAATTGAAAAAATATTGTACGTATTGTCTGATCTTCTAGTTTACCATAGTTAGATTATTTTATAAGACTTTATTTTAAGAAAAGTATCACATAAAACATTTTCTTTTTTTTTTTTTTTCTTTTATTATTATTATTATTATTATCATTATTATACTTTAGGTTTTATGGTACATGTGCGCAATGTGCAGGTAAGTTACATAAAACATTTTCAACGTAATTTTTCTAGAAAAATACTAGTAAATATTGTAGGAAATTACAATATACTACCATGTCTTGGATTAAAACTATGTGCAAATTATACACAATAAAGTTATCCCTGACTGAAAACATAGTGAGCAAATAAAAAAATTCACTCCAAAATTTCATGAAATTAAAATTTTAATGAAGTTGAACAACATATTCTTCAAACATTTGAGATTCTGAAGAAACTCAGAATGGCAAAGAATCTATGTTCCATTCCTCCATAAATAATTTTTAAATCACCAGAAATAGAGAATGATTATATATAATCAATGTGAATGTGGTAAATAAAAGAAGCTCTGCATTTTAAAAGTGTAAGAAAATATGATGGAAATGTGAGACCATGTAATTCTAGCATTTTATGTATAAGTAGATAAGTATTTTATAATCAAGATAAAACTGGGAATAAAATTAAAATAATATATATGTTAATTTGATGTACATTAAATGTGTAGAGTATTATAAAATATACTTTATATGAATTTATAAGTTATATAAGATAAACGACTTTATTGTAATAGAAAAAACCAGTAATTTTCTATTTGAACTATAACACACTCAAGAAAACGGTAACTACCCCCCAGTGAGGGTATAAAAATGTTATATTGGGACTTCTATTGGACGAATACTTACTTTGCCTTACTGTGAATTAAAAGTGTCATTCCCATTGTTTAAAAGATTTTCTGCTAATTATTTTATTATTTTCCATAAGTATTTATAAAATGAATTAGTATTAGGACTGAAATGTTGTGAAACTGAGGTTAAAACAACAGAAAATACTTTAATCACTGTTTTTCTTTTTATAGTTTCTAATAAAGCAATTATACACTGATTCTGCCCTTAGGTATTTCAGCATGAATGGCATGGTCTTGGTTTAAAGTTATGAATATGATTTTAAGATTATTTCCAAAGCCTTTAGGTGGTTTGCAGTGTAAAATAGGACTTTTTTTCTATAGCACCAATATAATGAACTCAAAAATCCTGTAATATATAAAGTTCTCAAAATATCTTAAGAAATGTGAATTTGTTCCATTTTTTCTCTTACGTGAGTTTTTAGTTTCTAATGTACACTTCTTAGGGGGCTCAATGTATTTTCCAGAAAGAAAGCCAATGTTGTATGTTGTTCAGCATAAATTTTACTCTGCATATATTATGATTAGCCTAACTGTGATATCCTTAATTGATAAAAAATGAATATTTGGGATTTTCTATGTTTGGAATTCCAACTTTTAGGGCAAAGAAGCATGTTGCTCACAGCTTGTCTTTTATTTATGCTTAGCTTTACATAAAACTAACAATGCCAATTTTGGCTTATCAAATTGAATAAAAATTAAAGATTATTACCTTATCAGAAAGATTCACTGCCAATTTCTTTTCACAATTTATACATAAATTACCTATGAGGTATTTAAACTATTATTATGACATCAACATAAATCAAGGGTCAACAAACCACAATCTGTGAGCAAAGTCTCTCCCTGTGGCTTATTTTTATTCAGCTCATGAGCTAATAACTTTTTTCACATTTATAAAAGTTTTTTTTAAAAAAAGAAATAAGAATATATGATAGACTATCAGTAGCCTATGAACTCTAAATTATTTACAATATTACCTTTTAGAGAAAAGGCTTGCTTCCCTAGTTTAAATAATTTACTATATATTTTTAATTCAAAAGCTTGAACTAACTTTCAGAATGTATTTACTGAACAAAGCAAAGCAAACTGCAGGTAAACACATAAACATAAATATCTACCAAGTCCTATTTCCTATACTTTTCTCACATGAAATGACCTAATTTTTTTCAATATATCACATGAAGCCGGCAGGTATTATATAAAATGTTTCACACTAACTTAATATCTCAAATAATCTCGTGTCACTGATATCACGAGGTCCATTCTACAAAGAATGAATCTAAACCTCTGTGAGAGTAATTTTTCTTTAGAAAACTAAACTGTTCACTTTTTTTTTTGTCATAAGTAGCATTATCTTTCTACCTCGTCCCTTGAGATAAACTTTAGGAAAGGCAGAATCAAGTGTTGTATTTTAATTTTTTAATGAAAATAATTTGTTTTGTGTTTTATGTAGCAGACCATAGACACTTAACTACTTAATCCAAAACTACAATTACAGACTTTCATTAGAAACAACTGTATCAGGAAAGCCTTTAATTGAATAAATTGTTTGTAATGGCTTGTGGCTCTCAGGTCATTTCGTATGGTCAAGTAAACTACTAATAGGCAGTAGTATTAAATAAATAATGACGTTAGCAGGGGTTGTGGCCTGCCTCCCACTCCCTGTAATGTGGTAAACAAAAATGCAGTTTTTGTTTCAAGAAATTTAAATATAAACACATTTATTGAACACTGAGTAACTTTTCAATTTTTGTTATTTCTTCTTAAAAAAAAAATGGGATACATGTGCAGAGCGTGCAGGTTTGTTACAGAGGTATACATGTGCCACGGTGGTTTGCTGCATTTATTGACCTGTCCTCTAAGTTCCCTTCCTCACCTCCAACCCCCCAACAGACCCTGGTGTGTGTGTTCCCCTCTCTGTGTCCATGTGTTCTCATTGTTCAACTCCCACTGATGAGGAACACTGGGTACATTTTAAGGACTTGATTTCCGTCATGAATTATATGTTAAATGTGAGGAAATGCTTACAGAGAAGAGTATATCATATATACTCAGAGTAATAAAACTAAACTTCTGTTACACAACTGTAAGAATAAAAAATGTGTGCCCAATATTAGTTATAAAAGTCATCACTGTTAAATTTGTGTCTTCTTGGACTTATTTCCCAGATTAGAAATGAAAATTACATTTGATCTTGTCTTGTTCTTGACAGTACAACAAAACATGAGTCTTTCCAATAGTTATCCTTGATTAATGGTTTTAAATACTATTAATTTTATTTTACAGGTGATTCAATCTTCAAAGTTTGACAAATATCATCAATATTCAAGATGGGTCTTTTTTTTTTTTTTTTTTTTTTTTTTTAAGACGGAATCTCACTCTGCTGCCCAGGCTGGAGTGCAGTGGCGCAATCTCGGCTCACCACAACCTCTGTCCCCCAGGTTCAAGCAATTCTCCTGCCTCAGCCTCCTGAGTAGCTGGGACATGCGCCACACACCCAGCTAATTTTTTTATTTTTTTATTTTTAGTAGAGACAGGGTTTCACCATGTTGGTCAGGCTGTCTTGAACTCCTGACCTCAAATGATCCGCCTTCCTTGACCTCCCAAAATGCTGGGATGAGCCAGGGGTTAGCCGCCACCCCAGGCCTCAAAATGAGTCCTTATTATATTTGAATACATCAGTACTGCCACTTTGTGTGTATTGTTTTATTTATTCCTTTTACCACAGCTATGGGCCAGCTATCAGTGTCATAAATAGTCTACATACATCAATTGTCTTATTTTAGAGGTGCAAAAATTTCTGCATATCATATTCCCCCATATTCAAGCAAGAGATCAGTGGGCTGACATCACTGAACAGGCTACACACTGGTTCAGACATTAACTCTGTTGGGTCTTATTTACAGTTAACTCATGGACAACATAAGTCTATGCAGGTCCACTTATCCAAGGATGTTTTTTCAGTACAAGTTACACTGAGTGAACTTGCCTCTCTTGTCTCCCTTTCTGCCTCTGCCACCCAACACAGAAAGACCAACTCTCCTCTTCTGTCTACTCAGCATGAAGATGATGAGGATGAAGACCTTTATGATGATCTGCTTCCACTTGAGGAATATGACATATTTTCTCTTCCCTGTGATTTTCTTAATAACATTTTCTTTAACTTACGTTATTGTAAAAAATATAGTATATGACACATATACAAAATATCCATTAATAGACTGTTTGTGTTACCAATAAGGCTTGCATTCAACATTATGCTATTAGTAGTCAAGTTTTGGGGGAGTCCAAAGTTTTATGTGGATTTTTAACCGTGCAGTGGGTCAGCACGTCAATTCCCACATTATTCAAGGGTCAACTGTACAAACTCCTTACTAGGCATGTACAAAAGAAACACAATAATAGAGGGATACTTTCAAATATAACAAACAAGTGTTCCTTAATCTCAGTTTGGGAAGCACTGCTATCCAGGATATGGCAGGGATATAAGGGGAAGTCAATGGGAGGGGGCAGCATAAACAAACATGATTAAGGCCAATACGGATACTGGATACATTTCATGAGGACTACATCTTTTTTTATATATATTAAGCCAACACAAATGCAGCTAAACCCTGTATAGACTGAGTTATTCAAAAGCAAAAAAAAAAAAAAGATATGCTATTTAATTACACTATCTAGAATCTTAAAGTGTGTTTGGATAATTGGCAAAGGTTCAGACTTAAAAATAGCTCTAGGGGCAACACTCATTTTATTTCACTTGCTTTAGCTAATAACTGTCACTGTTATATCTTAGACAAGACTTTCTCAGGTTTTGGCCACACTTGTACTTTGCAGTCAATTTTTGTGTCTGGTACAGACATTGGCAGCTTTTTCAAAGGGCTGTGCCAAGGGGTTAACGTCCTTTCTGATAGTGTTCATGAGTAAAGGGAAGAAAATCTAAACAGGCTCCTAGTCTTAAAGGTCAGGTGGCAGAAATTTTGACCAAACTCAGAATTTCCCTCTGGTGACACCTCTGTAACTTTGCTCCATACTCCTGCCTCTCCCACAGGGACGAGATGCTGGAATTTTATCTATGGCATCTCAGAAGATCAGATAAAAACTAAAAGACAAGACACAACTTATAAAGAGATTTGTAAAATAATAGGTCTACATCTAAGAAAATTCCATTCTATGTTATGCTGAATATTTTCACCTCCATCAAAATACAGAAGTCTCATGGCAGGAAATCCAGTCTTCATGTTAAATGGTCATAATAGCATTTCTTAAGAAACCTTTTTGGGGGTCCCATAACCTTAAGAATCTGCTGAAAGCTGTGGATGTTGTTGTGGAAAAGTATTTGCATTAGTAGAGACAATTTTTCATACATTTTAGGGGGCTCATAGATCACCTGAAATCAAGCCAACAACCCCAGGAAATTTTTGATTCAATATAAATAGAAAAATACAGCTCCAAAGAGGTGACATCTTTTGCCTAACACAGCAGAACATGTTACCAGCAATAACATAGTTTTTTTGTTGTTGTTATTTTTTGTTTTTTGTTTTTTTACTCCCAATCTAATGGCCTGAAGAAAGTCCTTAACTTAATTCCTTTGGTAACAAAGACTTCAAAGTAAGTTGCAGGAAGTTTTTCAGAAGGAGAAGAAATATTTATTGTGTTTTTGAGGCATTGGGAAATCTTTCGGAACACAAATGCTGCACTTTTTTTTTTTGCCCTAAAGAGCCAAGAAATGAAATTCATAAGTTTATTGCTATTCTGATTTGGAAAAACAAAAGTGAGGAAGATAAGCAACTGGAGTTAAAGAAAGTACCTGGAAGGACATCTGAGAGCTGGGAGAAGGTTCTCATATGGAAACAATATGATTCTGCAACAAGTCCGTATTGATTAGGATAAAACCTGGTCATCCTGAACATTATTGCAATTATATTAACAAAATATTAAATTTCTAAATCAAAACACACGTTCCAGCTCCCTTTTCTAAAGCTGCTCCCTCTCTCCCAGTCCCCACTCTACTTGACATCACCACCACCTATGCAGACAGCAAGCTTGAAACCAGAGTAATTCCAGGTTCCTCCCCTCCTTTGGCCTCACACTCTAAGACCTATCAATTCTACCACTGTGTTTGAAATCTACCCTGTGCTTCCCTGCCCATCATCCCAGCCAAGTCTCAAGCTCAAGTCACCTCTCATCTTGCTTCCTTTTTGCTTGCATTTCTTTCTACTCCCATATCTGTCCAATTCATCCACCAGGCTGCTCTAAAAGGGATCTTTCTATAAAGCGAATCTGATCTCATTATTCTCAGGTTTGATCCCCCCACTTCAGTGTCTACCCAATTACCTACAACTTCATTCCAAAAATTTTATTGGATTTCTAAAACATTTCCAAAATGTTATGTGAAAATCACTTTATGGTTTTACATGGCTTAGAATAAAGCAGAATATTTATTTTAGACCACTGTATTAGCAAATATTGTACCAAGTTACACAATGTAGTCTTTAAACTCATTTCATTGACTAATTGAAAGAGGATGCAAAAAATAAAATAAAGAAGACCGGGTGTGGTGGCTTATGCCTGTAATCTCAGGGAGGCTGAGGCAGAAAGATCTCTTAAGATGAGTAGTTCAAAACTAGCCTACGCAAGAAAGAGAGACCCAGTCTCTACAAAAAAAAAAAATCACACAGGAACTGAGGCAGGAGGATCACTTGAGCATAAGAGGTCAAGGCTACAGTGAGCCATGTTCATGCTGCTGCACTCCAGCCTGGGTGACAGAACAAAACCCTGTCTCAAAAAATAAAATAGAAAAAGGATGGATGCTATTTGCATGGTTTTGTGTTTATTATTTAAGAAAAACAGATGTAAGACATAATGCATATTAAAATGTGGACCAAAATTTTATGCGATAAGGAAAAGCATACTATTTTTTCACTATTTTGAGCTATTACAATTGTATAAAAATTACTGTATCCTGAAATTTGAATTTCATATTTTGAGGTTAATAAATCAGCTAGTTATTTTTTTTAATAATTATATTCCTTATGTTTAAAAGCTAAGAAAAAAGGGACTATTGTATAATTCCATTTGCAAGGACTTTTCCATAGTGACATACATCCCAGAAATACCTTCACCTACTCCAGGGGTTTTAAACCGCCAAATAGGTCCTACTGACTTGCCAGCATAGCACGAAGGTCTACCTTAACATTTTGCCCCATCTCTGCCCCTCACTTACTTAAATCAACTAATTTGCAGTTTCCCATGCCCTTGAACATACCACACTTGCTTCCTGTTGTGTCACTCTGATTTCCCTTTTTGTAAATGTAGATATTTCTTTCTTTTTTTTTTTTAATTTTTTTTTTTTGAGACCGAGTCTCACTCTGTCGGCCAGGCTGGAGTAGAGTAGCGCGATCTTGGCCCACTGCAACCTCTGCCTCGGGTTCAAGCGATTCCCCTGCCTCAGCCTCCTGAGTAGCTGGGACTACAGGCACGTGCCACCACGCCCGGTTAATTTTTTTTTTTTTTTTTTGTATTTTAGTAGAGATGGGGTTTCACCATGTTGGCCAAGCTGATCTCGATGTCCTGACCTTGTGATCCGCCCACTTCGGCCTCCCAAAGTGCTGTGATTACAGGCGTGAGCCACCATGCCCGGCCAAATGTAGATATTTCTGTTCCTTCTTTACATCCCAGAGTAGGAATCGCCTATTTTATGACGCCTTCTCTAAAACATTTTCCTTTGTACCACCCTTTTATTTATATATTATACATTACTGTCATTATATACATTTCCCCTTCTAATTCTGTTTCTAGGGAGTAGGAACCCCGATTCCAAACACAATATGTAACAGTAAATATTTATGAATAAATTTCTAATGAAATTTCTAAATGGAATACAGTTACTTTAGGAAAATAACTCAAGATATTAGAAAATGTAACTAGAACAGGGACAGGTGGAAATTTTCTACCCACTGGCCTTTTACACAATTTTATACTAGTATTCTCTCCCTTAATAGATGTTTTTTATATCTGAAAGACGCTATATGAACTTCATGTATTGTAATTGAATCTACAATCGCACAGAGTAAACTAGTATATTATTAACGTGACAACCCAAAATTTTACTTTTCAAAAGTATCTTAATGGGTATAAAGATACTCTTAAAACAGCATAGCTTTCCTTATATATCCAATAGTATCTATGTTGGCATTTGTTAGCTATCAGCTAAAGACTTTTCTTCACCCTTCTCCATAACAGTAAAGTGTGGTTGAGACATGGCTGCTGGCTGGGGATTGTATTTCCCAGTCCCCTCTGGCACAAGTGTGGTCATGTAATTAATTCCTCATTGCTAATAGAATCCAAGCAAGAATTATGTGACTAACTTCTTTTTTTATTTTGTGTTTTGTTTTTATTTGCTTTTTAGCTATACTTATTTTGCAATTGTCTATAAACCGAACTGATTTCCATAAAATATGTGGCAATTTCTATTTAACTTGCCTAAGAGGATATCTGTGGCCAAGGCTTCTGTTCTTTTCACCACCACTTAGAGTGGTTACAACCAATGACTTTGAAAGTTATGCATTAAAAATTTGGAGAGTGGCTGGGTGTGGTGGCTCACACCTGTAATCCCAGCACTATGTGAGGCCGAGGTGGGCAGATCACCTAAGGTCAGGAGTTTGAGACCAGCCTGGCCAATATGGTGAAATCTTGTCTCTACTAAAAATACACAAATTAGCCGGTTGTGGTGGCAGGCTCCTGTAATCCCAGCTACTTGGGAGGCTGAGGTATGAGAACCGCTTGAACCCAGGAGGCAGAGGTTGCAGTGAGCTGAGATCATGCCACTGCACTCCAGCCTGGGCAAAAGAGCAAGACTGTCTCCAAAAAAAGAATTGAGAGAGCCACTGCTGCATGAAGAAGAGCTCTTAATTGCCCTGGACGGTCTACCTTAACTGTCACCAAAGAGAGAAATAAACATCTATCTTGTCTGAACCACTGAATGTTATAATCTCCTTGTTAGAGCAGATTAGCTCTTTCCCCTAACTAGTATGGTATGATTAGCCCTTTCCCCTAACTAGTACAGTATGATTAGCTCTTTCCCCTAACTAGTACAGTATGATTAGCACTTTCCCCTAACTAGTACAGTATGAGGCATGAGAAAAGTGCAAATCTTTGTATATTCTTAGAAATACTATATTTTTATCCTATTTCAATAGATCCTCAAGGCAGACCTTTTAAAATTAATAAAAATATTAATTTTTATAATGACAAATATCTTCTGAACTGAAAAAAAGCCTTTGGATACCAAACTTTATCAAACTGATATTAAAAAGTTAGCATTCTGTTTTATAAGTGATTTTCTGGCAAACAAAAACCAACTTTTATGCAGAATAGACATGATAAAATTTCTTGTTATGAGGCCCTATAGAAAAGAATGCATAAATGCAAAGATACTAAAAAATAACCATCTGGTAAAACTCCACCAGGTTGGTGTTTTCTATAAATCATTGGGTTACATTAAATTTTTTTGAAGTTAGAGTAACTTCTGAATCATTAAACACAACTAAAAAGAGTACCAGTTTCTTTTGTTATATGTGGGATATTTAATCACTTAAGGCATCCTAGCTCCTTTGAATATACATAACAGTAATAAATACAAGGTAGAATTATATTTAATATCTAGTTTCTGTTAGTTTTCAAGTTGACTTCATTTAGCATAAGAAGTTCTGGTTTGTCTGTATCACATATTTCATAATTCATAATGGAAATAAACATTAAAGTTTCTCTTCTCTGTTTATCATCAAACAGAGGAAAAACATATAAAAAATAGATCTATTAAGAAAAACTGATTTTTTGTAGGAAAGTATTTAAAGGAGTTTTTGGTACTACAAATAAATCGATGAAGAGGTAACTACTTCCTGAATTTTTTTCCTAATATTTGAAGATCATTTTTATTCAAGGAAAAAAAGAGTTGACAGCTCTACAGCATCATTTTTGGCATTATTTTCAAGACTCTAATCAAGCCTCGTTTAGTAAAACAGACTTTTGCCTCCTTGGGACACTCATCAATGCCACCAGACAGAAGCTTCATCATCACTGGTCCTGGGTACTTACAGGGTTCCATTAGAATGCTAAACCATGGGATCCTATTTCTTAAATAAGTAACTCCTATTGAATGGGTCCAAGATTGATTGCCTCAGCCAGGCACGGTGGCTCATGCCTGTAATCCCAGCACTTTGGGAGGCGGAGGTGGGCGGATCACCTGAGGTTGGGAGTTCAAGACCAGCCTGACCAACATGGAGAAACCCCATCTCTACTAAAAATACAAAATTAGCTGGGCGTGGTGGCACACAACTGTAATCATAGCTACTCAGGAGGCTGAGGCAGGAGAATTGCTTGAACCAGGAAACGGAGGTTGTGGTGAGCCAAGATCCCATCATTGCACTTCAGCCTGGGCAATAAGAGCGAAACTCCATCTCAAAAAAAGAAAAAAAAAAAAGATTGCCTCTATGGCTATCAAATTTTACTCCAAAGTACCTAGTGGTATAACACTTCTTACTTGGAGACTGGGTTTATATAGTTCTCCTTAAAATGTACATCTTTATTTCAAAGAGACAGTGTTAGCCATCAGACAGAATCTTCAACTCCTTGTTACCAAAGTTTCAAAGTAGCTGCGTAGGAACTTATTCTTTTCTCCTTGCATTCTGTTATAACCTAGCAGTCTGCCTCTTTCAGGCTCATCACGGACTGTATCCTAACCTGCTAGCTATCCTTACACAAGCCCCTTCTCTATCCCCACACTGCCACCTTCTTAATGTCTCTTTACCATTAGCATGTTTTCCCATCTTAAAACAACACAGATCCACACCTGTCAGCTGCATGCTTCCTCCCCTCCTCCACAAATATCATCATTGTTCTACAGTTTTCCAGCTCTTAGCCTATTACTTCCTGCATTTGGTTTCTCCCTAACAACTACATTGTAACAGTTCTGGTCAAAGGTCATCACTTTCCTACTTAGCTACAACTTTCCTACTTAAGCAAATGCTTTATCTTTTACTAACCTTACCTGGTACCTTTTGGAAATTAGAGAATTCTCTCTGCACCAGCCAACTTTAAGAACACCATTCACCTTATAAGATATGAACATTAGACAGAGAAGTCTATCTACATAGATTATAACCTAATAGTGGCATGTGGAGGTAGGAAATGCTGCAAACCGGTTTTTTTTTTTTTTTTTTTTTTTTGGTATTCGGTAATGTTAACCAATTCTTGTTCTTGATATGTTCTTTTCCTTTGTATCTACAATATCATATTTGCCTGATTTTCTTCCTATGTGTATGGCTACTTCTCAGCATGTCCTCATTCCTCTACTTGTCCCGTAAATGCTGGATTCCTTAGGACTCTGTCCTCAGTTATTTTCTCCACTCTTCACAAGTTGGCCTAGGATACCCTCTCAAATCTTATGGCTTCACCTTCTTATACTTTGATAAGATCTATGTTCACATCCTAATAATAATGATCATAGATAGTATTTCTGTAGTTCTTAGATTTTGCTAGAAACTTTACATGTTTAACGTTTAATACAACAAACCCTATGGAAAGTGCTGTTTTTATTCCAATTTCAAAGATGTAGAAAGTAAAGCCTGAAGAGTTTTAGGTAACCTGCCCATAGTCATAGTGCTAATTGGTCACAGAGCCAAGATCTAAACAAGATAATTGGCCTCCAAGTTTCTTCCTGCATGCTTACAATATTGCTACACAATTGCCTAGCTCCAAGTGCACACCATTAAGTCTTACCCACACTCTTCTCCATAGGTAATCACTCAATCGAAGAGTCATCCCAGTGATAGGACATTCTCTTTAATTTTGGGGCTGAAAGTGCTATAGGAAACACTGTTTTACTTTAGATCTTTTTCTTCAAAACGATACAAAATACATTTGTCTACACTCTGTTTTTGCAGAGTCTACTAAACCTAGCTGGGGTTTTAGTGATTGAGAAACATATAATGCATTTTGAGGTTATTAATAAAAAAACTACTTTTTTAATAACATTGCTAAATTTTATTTATAGAAAATACAGCAGAACATATTAAAAAACCTAACATACAACAGACGATGAAAGTCACTTTTTAAAAAAAGCTGACAATTATCACTAACATCACAAAATCTAGAAAATTACCTTACACACTCCTGTAATACTTTTTATTTTTATTGTATTTTAAGTTCTGGGATACATGTGCAGAACATGCAAGATTGTTACATAGATATACATGTGTCATGGTGGTTTGCTGCACCCATCAACCTGTCAGTTACATTAGGTATTTCTCCTAATGCTATCCCTCCCCTTCACCCCAACCCCCCAAAAGGCCCTGGTGTGTGATGTTCCCCTCCCTGTGCCCATATGTTCTCATTGTTCAACTCTCACTTATGAGGACACGCGGTGTTTGGTTTTCTGTTCCTGTGTTAGCTTGCTGAGAATGATGGTTTCCAGCTTCATCTATGTCCCTGCAAAGGACATGAATTCATTCTTTTTTATGGCTACATAGTATTCCATGGCATATATGCACCACATTTTCTTTATCCAGTCTATCATTGATGGGCATTTGGGTTGGTTCCAAGTCTTTGCTACTGTGAAAGGTGCTGCAATAAACATATGTGTGCATGTGTCTTCATAGCAGAATAATTTATAATCCTTTGGATATATACACAGTAATGGGATTGCTGGGTCAAATGCTATTTCTACTTTTAGATCCTTGAGGAATCGCCACACTGTTTTCCACAATGGTTGAACTAACTTACACTCCCACCAACAGTGTAAAAGTGTTCCTATTTCTCCACATCCTCTCCAGCATCTGTTGTTTCCTGACGTTTTAATGATCGCCATTCTCATTGTGGTTTTGATTTGCATATCTATAGTGACCAGTGATGATGAGCTTTTTTTTCACGTTTGTTGGCTGCATAAATGTCTTCTTTTGAAAAGTGTCTGTTCATATCCTTTGCCCACTTTGTGATGTTTTTTTTTCTTGTAAATTTAAGTTCTGTGTAGATTCTGGATACTAGTGCTTTGTCAGATGGATAGATTGCAAAAACCTTCTCCCATTCTGTAGGTTGCCTGTTTACTCTGATGATAGTTTATTTTGCTGTGCAGAAGCTCTTTAGTTTAATTAGATCCCATTTGTCAATATTGACTTTTCTTGCCATTGCTTTTGGTGTTTTAGTCATGAAGTCTTTGCCTATGCCTATGTCCTGAATAGTATTGCCTAGGTTTTCTTCTAGGGTTTTTATGGCTTTAGGTAGTAACATTTAAATCTTTAATCCATCTTCAGTTAATTTTTGAATAAGGTATAAGGAAGGAGTCCAATTTCAGTTTTCTGCATATGGCTAGCCAGTTTTCCCAACACCATTTATTAAATAGGGAATCCTTTCCCCACTGCTTGTTTTTCTCAGGTTTGTCAAAGATTAGATGGTTGTAGAGGTATGGTGTTATTTCTGAGGCCTCTGTTCTGTTCCATTGGTCTAATGTTTTGATAGCAGTACCATGCTGCTTTTGTTACTGTAGCCTTGTAGTATAGATTGAAGTCAGGTAGCATGATGCCTACAGCTTTGTTCTTTTTGCTTAGGATTTTCTTGGCTACATGGGCTCTTTTTTGGTTCAATATGAAATTTTAAGTAGTTTTGTCTAATTCTGTGAAGAAAGTCAGTGGTAGCTTGATGGGAATAGCATTGAGTCTATAAATTACTTTGGGCAATATGGCCATTTTCACGATATTGATTATTCCTATCCATGAGCATGGAATGTTTTTCCATTTGTTTGTAACCTCCTTATTATTTTGAGCAGTGGTTTGCAGTTCTCCTTGAAGACGTCCTTCACATTTCTTGTGAGTTGTATTCCTAGGTATTTTATTCTCTTTGTAGCAGTTGTGAATAGGAGTTTGCTCATGATTTGGTCTCTATTTATCTACTGTTGATGTATAGGAAAGCTTGTGATTTTTGCACCTTGATTTTTTATCCTGAGACTTTGCTGAAATTGCTTATCAGCTTAAGGAGTTTTTGGGGTGAGATAATGGGGTTTTCTCCATTGTCTCATATACAATATACATATACAATCATGTAACATACAATCATGTCATCTGCAAACAGAGACAATTTGAATTCCTCTCTTCCTATTTGAATACCCTTTATTTATTTCTCTTGTCTGTTTGCCCTGGCCAGAAATTCCAATACTATGTTGAATAGGAATGGTGAGAGAGGGCATCCTTGTCTTCTGCTGGTTTTCAAAAGGAATGCTTCCAGCTTTTGCCCATTCAGTATGATATTGGCTATGGGTCTGTCATAAATAGCTCTTATTATTTTGAGATATGTTCCACCAATACCTAGTTTATTGAGTGTTTCTAGCATGAAGAGGTGTTGAATTTTGTCGAAGGCCTTTTCTGCATCTGTTGGCATAATCATGTGGTTTTTGTCATTGGTTCTGTTTATGTGATGGATTACATTTATTGATTTGCATATATTGAGTCAGCCTTGCATCCCAGGGATGAAGCCAACTTGATCATGGTGTTTAAGTTTTTTAACGTGCTGCTGGATTCTCTTTGCCAGTATTTTATTGAGGATTTTTGCATCAATGTTCATCAGCGATATTAGCCTGAAATTTTGTTTTTTGTTGTTGTGTCTCTGCCAAGTTTTAGTATCAAGATGATGCTGGACTCACAAAATCAGTAGGGAGGAGTCCCTCTTTTTCTATTGTTTGGAATGGTTTCAGACGGAATGGTACCAGCTCCTATTTGCACCTCTGGTAGAAATCAGCTGTGACTCCATCTGGTCCTCGGCTTTTTTTGGTTGGTAGGCTATTAATTACTGCCTCAATTTCAGAATTTGTTATTGGTCTATTCAGGGATTCAACTTCTTCCAGGTTTAGTCTTGGGAGGGCGTATGTGTCCAGGAATGTATCCGTTTCTTCTAGACTTTCTAGGTTATTTGCATAGAGGAGTTTATAGTATTCTCTGATGGTAGTTTGTATTTCTGTAGGATCAGTGGTGATCTCCCCTTTATCATTTTTTATTGTGTCTATTTGATTCTTCTCTCTTTTCTTCTTTATTGGTCTGGCTACTGGTCTATTTTCTTAATCTTTTCCAAAAACCAGCTCCTGTATTCACTGATTTTTTGAAGGGTTTTTCGTGTCTCTCCTTCAGTTCTGTTCTGATCTTAGTCATTTCTTTTCTTCTGCTAGCTTTTGCATTTGTTTGCTCTTGCTTCTCTAGTTCTTTTAATTGTGATATGAGGGTGTCAATTTTAGATCTTTCCTACTTTCTCCTGTGGGCATTCAGTGCTATAAATTTCCCTCTAAACACTGCTTTAGCTGTGTCCCAGAGATTCTAGTATGTTGCGTCTTTGCTCTCATTGGTTTCAAAGAACTTACTAATTTCTGCCTTAATTTTGTTATCTACACAGAAGTCATTCAGGAGCAGGTTGTTCAGTTTCCATGTAGTTGTGTGGTTTTGAGTGAGTTTCTTAATCCTGAGTTCTGATTTGATTGCACTGTGCTCTGAGAGATTGTTTGTTGCAATTTCCATTCTTTTGCATTTGCTGAGGAGTGTTTTACTTCCAATTATGTGGTCAATTTTAGAATACGTGTGATGTGGTGCTCAGAAGAATGTATATTCTGTTAACTTGGGGTGCAGAGTTCTGTAAATGTCTATCAGGTCTGCTTTGTCCAGAGCTGAGTTCAATTCCTGAATATCCTTGTTAATTTTCTGTCTCATTGATCTGTCTAATATTGACAGTGGGGTGTTAAGGTCTCCCACTATTACTGTGTGGGAGTCTAAGTCTCTTTGTAGGTCTGTAAGAACTTGCTTTATGAATCTGGGTGCGCCTGTATTGGGTGCATATATATTTAGGAGAGATAGCTCTTCTTGTTGCATTGATCCCTTTACCATTAGTTAATGCCCTTCTTTGTCTTCTTTTTTTCTTTCTCTTTTTTTTTTTTGAGACAGAGTCTCACTCTGTTGCCCAGGCTGGAGTGCAGTGGTGCGATCTCAGCTCACTGTAAGCTCCAACTCCTGGGTTCATGCCATTGTCCTGCCTCAGCCTCCCGCATAGCTGGGACTACAGGCACCTGCCATCACACCCGGCTAATTTTTTGTATTTTTTAGTAGAGACGGGGTTTCACCACATTAGCCAGGATGGTCTCGATCTCCTGATCTCATGATCTGCCTGCCTTGGCCTCCCAAAGTGCTGGGATTACAGGTGTGAGCCACTGCACCCAGCCCCTTGTCTTTTTTGATCTTTGTTGGTTTAAAGTCTGTTTTAACAGAGACTAGGATTGCAACCCCTGCTTTTTTTTTTTTTTTTTTTTGCTTTCCATTTGCTTGGTAAATATTCCTCCATCTCTTTATTTTGAGCCTATGTGTGTCTTTGCACATGAGATAGGTCTCCTTAATACAGCACACTGATGGGTCTTGACTCTATCCAATTTGCCAGTCTGTGTCTTTTAATTCGGGCATTTATCCTGTTTACATTTAAGGTTAATGTTGTTATGTGTGAATTTGATCCTGTCATTATGATGCTAGCTGGTTATTCTGCCCATTAGTTGATGCAGTTTCTTCATAGTGTCAATGGTCTTTACATTTTGGTTTGTTTGTGCAGTGGCTGGTACCAGTTTTTCCTTTCCATATTTAGTACTTTCTTCAGGAGCTCTTGTAAGGCAGGCCTGGTGGTGACAACATCCCTCAGCATTTGCTGGTTTGTAAAGGATTTTATTTCTTCTTAACTTATGAAGCTTTGTTTGGCTGCTTATGAAATTCTGGGCTGAAAATTATTTTCTTTAAGAATGTTGAATGTTGACCCCCACTCTCTTCTGGCTTGTAGAGTTTCTGCCGAGAGATCTGCTATTAGTCTGATGGGCTTCCCTTTGTGGATGACCTGACCTTTCTCTCTGGCTTAGCATTTTTTCCTTTGTTTCAACCTTGGTGAATCTGACAATTATGTGTCTTGGGGTTGCTCTTCTAGAGGAGTATCTTTATGGTGCTCTCTGTATTTCCTGAATCTGGATGTTGGCCTGTCTTGTTAGGTTGGGGAAGTTCTCCTGGATAATACCCTGAAGTGTTTTCCAACTTGGTTCCATTCTCCCCATCACTTTCAGGTAAACCAATCAAATGCAGCTTTGATGTTTTCACATAGCCCCATATTTCTTGGAGGCTTTATTCCTTACTTTTCATTCTTTTTTCTCTAATCTTGTCTTCACACTTTATTTCATTAAGTTGATCTTCAATCTCTGATATCCTTTCTTCCACTTGATCCATTTGGCTAATGATACTTGTGTATGCTTCATGAAGTTCTTGTGTGGCGTTTTTCAGCTCCATCAGGTCATTTATGTTTTTCTCTAAACTGGTTATTCTAGGTAGCAATTCCTCTAACCTTTTTTCAAGGTTCTAAGCTTCCTTGCGTTGAGTTAGGACATGCTCGTTTAGCTCAGAGGAGTTTATCACCCACCTTCTGAAGCCTACTTCTGTCAGTTCGTCAAACTCATTCTCCGTCCAGTTTTGTTCCCTTGCTGGCAAGGAGTTGTGATCCTTTGGAGGAGAAGAGGCATTCTGGTTTTTGGACTTTTCAGCCTTTTTGCACTAGTTTTTCCTCATCTTCATGGATATATCTACCTTTGGTCTTTGATTTTGGTGACTTTCGGATGGGGTTTTTGTATGGTCATCCTTTTTGTTGATGTTGATGCTATTGTTTTCTTTTTGTTAGTTTTCCTTCTAATAGTCAGGCCCCTCTTCTGCAGGTCTGCTGGAGCTTGCTGGGGGTCCACTACAGACACTGTTTGCCCAGGTATCGCCAGCAGAGGCTGCAGAACAACAAAGATTGCTACTCGCTCCTTCCTCTGGAAGCTTCTTCCCAGAGGGGCACCCGCCAGATGCCAGCCAGAGCTCTCCTGTATGAGGTGTATGTCGACTCCTGCTGGGAGGTGTCTCCCTGTCAGGGGCATGGGTGTCAGGGACCCACTTGAGGAGGCAGTCTGTCCCTTAGCAGAGCTCAAGCACTGTGCTGGGATATCCGCTGCTATCTTCAGAGCTGGCAGGTAGGAACGTTTAAGTCTGCTGAAGGTGTGCCCACAGCTGCCGCTTCCCCCTAAAAGTCACTTTAATTTTATGTCTATTTTCTTACACATTCTCTTCCATACCTAAATTTAATATTTATAATTTTTGTCTACACATCTCTCCCAACCTCCTCCAAGAAAAAAAAAACATTTTGGACATTTTAAATTAATATCACCTGTAAATATTTATGATTATATATGATAAAGGAGAAATACTAAGAGACGAAATGATCTGTTTAGATTATAAAACAAGTAAACTAGCAACAATACTAGAAGCTTAATATATTTACATTTGTCTCACAAACTAAACCCAGATACTTAAACTTTGGCATCTGGGAGAAAGCAGCCACATTTATAAAATATGTTCAGTTATCATCAGTTCCAGGAACTAGGTCAATAACAGACACATGTTCTTGTCATTGGAAAATAATATAAGACCATATATGCTTCAGCAGCGACATCTGTATGGAAACACCACACATGAGGAGAAGTCAACAATTAACTAACTCTCATATATCCATTGTCAGATGGAACCCACATGCAAATGCAAATTCAAAAACAGCCTTTTCCTTATAAAATTCTTAGAACAAGATTGTAAAAACACCATAATTCCTTTCTTCCACCTTGCTTTCTCTTTTCTTCCCCACCCACTCCCAGTTACACTGTTATAAAAATTATCAGCACCCAAATATTATGAAAAGGTGACATAGCTCATGTTGGCAGAACTGGTCAGATGCACTTCTACAGAGGTCATGGCTCGGTGTACTATAACACTTTATAACCCTTTTCAACCTGTAAAATCTTCCAGTTGAAAAGACCATGGAGCTCTAGCTACTTTTTCTTCACTCTTGCTTCACTTGAATAGCTCCAAAAGCCTACATTAAATTTTCCTTATTTGAAAGAAAGGACAGAATTCCTCTGATCACATTCTGTCTAAACATGAACATTTTATGGCTACCCCTTTATTCCTTACCTCTTAAGTGTTATAACACCATTGTTGGTACACAAAGTCAAACCTGTGGGGTTTTTTTTCCAGCAGACTTTGTTAATTACACCAGTTTAACCTGTTTTCATTTGTACAGTCTTAGTCTAAAGGTGATGTAGCTGATAAATATTTATTTAAATGGTTCTTTTTGACAGCATTAGGAGTAGATAGTTGCATGAAGATTCCTAACACTATTGGTACAGCCTAAACTTTTTTATTTTTTTGAGATAGAGTCTTGCTCTGTTGCCCAGGCTGGAGTGCAGTGGCATGATCTCAGCTCACTGCAACCTCTGCCTCCCAGGTTCCAGCGATTCTCCTGCCTCAGCCTCCCAGGTAGCTGGGATTACAGGCTGGCATCACCACGCCCAGCTAATATTTGTATTTTTAGTAGAGACAAGGTTTCACCTTGTTGGCCAGGCTAGTCTCGAACTCCTGACCTCAGGTAATCCAACCCCCTCAATCTCTCAAAGTGCTAGGATTACAAGTGTGAGTCACCACACCTGGCCAGCCTAAACTACTTTTAACAGGCTATAAGGGAAGTACATTCTTAATTCTCATTTGTTATCAATTGGTTAAAAATACATTGTCCTACTCGAGAGTCTCCAGAGCATCCTTACTAGCTACTGTGCCAAGTGTAAATTCTCCTGATGACTTTTCAGGACTCTTACATCATGATCTTGCCAGGTTTCCACTGCTCTCAATATGAGCCCAGCACTACTCTGTAAAAAACATCCTACTTCTGCCTACCCCTTCACCCATGCCAGTGCCCTTCTTCTTGCTTTCTTCCTATATAACAATACCATCCTAAGCTTGTGTGCAACCTCTTCAAGAAAGCTTTCCCCTTCTTTTCCAACCTACTTTTTTTTTTTTTTTGAGACGGAGTCTCGCTCTGTCGCCCAGGCTGGAGTGCAGTGGCACGATCTCCACTCACTGCAAGCTCTGCCTTCCGGGTTCACGCCATTCTCCTGCCTCAGCCTCCCGAGTAGCTGGGACTACAGGGGCCCGCCACCATGCCTGGCTAATTTTTTGTATTTAGTAGAGACAGGGTTTCACCATGTTAGCCAGGATGGTCTTGATCTCCTGATCTCGTGATCGGCCTGCTTTGGCCTCCCAGAGTGCTGGGATTACAGGCGTGAGCCACCGCGCCCAGCCTTTCCAACCTACTTTCATCACCAACTTCTCCAAATTTGTAAGGCCACAACACAAATTGGCACTTATTTATACGCTATTTCCTACCTGTTTGGGTTGAGCTGATCCAATCTTGTCATCTAATTCATAAACTCTGAAAAGCTCAGGAAAAATCTCATACTTTCTTTGGATATTTTCTGTCAGAAGGTGCCTATATATAAGAAGGTGATCAGTATATTCAAATATATTAAGAAATTAAAATATTATCTGCCCCAGGTTTTCCGAGATGGACTATCCAGTCTGGAATAAAGGCATTGGGTCCAAACTGCCAGGTCCATTACTTATAAATGTGTCTCCATTACCCTGGTCAGTGTAGTACAGTATAAAAGAAATGGGCTTGTGAATATTCCAACTTTCTGCTTATCAGCTGTCTTATTTAGGCACACAAGTCAATCTCTGAGCCACTGACACCTTGGAAAAAAATCAAGGATAATAATATTTACATTTCACAGACTTCTTTGATTTCTTTGAATGTATTATGCATACTCTGCCTCAGGGCTCTTCCCTCTGCCTAAATATTTCTTTCCCATCTATTTACCTAGTTAATCCCTATCAATCTATTCTTAACAAAGTTTTCCTGACTCCTCTCTCATCCCACCCTATTTATCTAATGAACTTCTTTCCTAGTAGAGACTGTAACATGCTAGAAAGAATGGATCACTTTGTCTTATTCCTCATTGTATTATCCTGAGTTCTGTGTAAATATGCAAATATTTGTTACTGAGTATTTTTTCCCTTCCCCTTTCTTCTTGTTATGTATGATTTACTTTTAGCCTAAATCCTATAAGTGACTTTTCTTATTCTTTGATGTGTTTCTTGGCAATTGATTATGGTCACCAATCACTATGTAATAACTTGATGTATAAAAATTTTTTTAAGTTACATAAGAAAAGTGACAAAATCAGCCAACAAATACAAACATGGGTCAATATTTCCTTTGTGTGAACTGGCTAAATAGATAATTCGTGTTAATTGCCAAGTTAGTTGCTCACTTTGATACCAATAAATACTTCTTACAACTTGGTTTGCTATGAATGTGTTTTTTAAATAGTTAATGTAAAATTAAGTGAATAGGGACATATAAGGAATATGACATATCTGGAATCCTTTATACACAAACCAGTATTAATGGTACTATATTGAAATAGATTTATATGATGGATAAAACTATTAAATTTATAGTCCATATTTTCATACCTAGCATCAGTGTTTTCAGTCTAATTAAGTCTGAATAAATTAGAACCTAAAATGACATAAGACACTGAGTGAAGTAAAACACACACACACACACACACACACACCATTAACATACCATTGAAGAGAGAATGGACATTGATATTCTTATGGAAACAATACCTTTACAGCCAAAACAAGAATTCCAACTCCATTTAACCAGAAATATTAGGGTATCTATCTAGAATTCTAAAAAAGGGAAACTCAATGGCTGTACAAATAAATTGTCTTGTTCAATGTCAGCCAGACTGATGGTTAGGTTAACAAATACACATGCTAAAAGAAAAAGAAATGTATACTATATGGCTTTATTTACACAAGAGTTAATGAAAGTAAAGTCTCTCAACAAATGAAGTGATGATAACTACTCAAGCAATTACAATTAGATTTGGCTGAGTGTACCTGGAAAACCAATGGTCCCTGAAGGGGCTTCTCAAAATCACAACCCTACACTCTTAAGGAATTGTAGTCAATGTCAAACTATATGGGAAATTTTGTTAGGAAAGTTTATGAATGTAAGATTTTTAGGAAACTGAAATCCAACTGTAAGAAACAAGAACTTCATTCTCCTTAGCTGGCAGAATTGAAACATCACACCCGTCTTACATAAATAAAAAAGATCATGGAAATTACATGTTATTTCCACTCCACTACCTAGCTTATATCTTCCAATACCTAGCTTATATCTTCCTTAACCTACAAAAGGTAAGATATAATTAAAATGGAAGAAAATATGACAGGGGAAGTTTAAAAAGTACGTGTACTACACTAATTAAATGGAAATTAAGAACTGGAAATGATGAAGTCAAAAAATTGTTCCATTTGAAGAAATAAAAACAGAAAAAGCTCCAGCTATACATTTGTTTACCTTTACATTCTGTCTAATAAAGGCTCACAATTAAACATTGCTAATCATAATCTAAAACTGTGTGCCAGAAAGGTGAATACCAAAATGGAATATTTCTCAAACTGCTGAAGTGATTGTCTTGTTTTGTCGTTTTACAACATATTAAGTATTCATAGGAGAATGCTCTTAGACAAGAATGTAGGCAGCTTAAGCATGAAATTGTAAGGCTTTAAATTCAAGAAAAAAATATATGCACTTAATGAGACATTGTCCAGCTAACTCACAGCGTGACTCTGTTGCCCATGTAAGGCTTTAAATTCAAGAAAAAAATATATGCACTTAATGAGACATTGTCCAGCTAACTCACAGCGTGACTCTGTTGCCCAGGAATAACTGTACTTGAAATGAAGTTCTTTTTGTGCTATGCTGTATCACCATTTCACTAGTGCCTCTCTCATAGACTATATCAGGAAAGAAAGTCATACACCACTTCTGGACAACTGGCTAAAATGAGGTTATTTTCAACAACAGTTGTTTTGACTACTTAGACAATGGAAAACAATTCCCCTTAGATCCAGAAAACAAGAAGCACTGTACTGAAGGAAAAGGAAGAGGAACACAAATGCTAATATTAAACTATAAATAATTTAGATATTCCTGGTAGATATAATATACTGAGTTTAGGAAGCTCTACATTTTTCTGTGACCAGCAGCTAGCATTTCTAATTAATCTATTAGGTTGGTGCAAAAGTAATTGCGGTTTTAATACATATTAAAGTGAACTTTTAGGCCCTAAGTAAAAGACGATTACAAACAAATAAAATATAGAAGTATAAATCATAATCTAAACGTAGGATGTGTTTTTTTTAATTTATAGAATTGACTATCATAGCTCCTTAACAGTGTTATTTGCCCATATTCTTCTGTTTCTCTTCCAAGGGCAGAGACTAAACGATTACAATTCCCCATAATTGATCAGCAAATTTAGAAATGAGCTGCCAGAGGAGAGCTATTGGAACCCAGTGTGTCCAGAATTGGTGGGTTCTTGGTCTCACTGACTTCCAAGAATGAAGCTGCAGACCCTCGCGGTGAGTGTTACAGTTCTTAAAGATGGTGTGTCTAGAGTTTATTCCTTCTGATGTTCGGAGTTTCTTCCTTCTGGTGGGTTTGTGGTCTCGCTGGCTTCAGGAATGAAGCTGCAGACCTTTGCGGTGAGTGTTACAGCTCATAAACGCAGTGCTGACCCAAAGAGTGAGCAGCAGCAAGATTTATTGCAAAGAGCGAAAGAACAAACCTTCCACAGTGTGGAAGAGAACCCAAGTGGGTTGCCACTGTTGGCTAGGGCAGCCTGCTTTGATTCCCTTATCTGTCATACAGGGGGCGGGGGGGAGCGGGAGTAGGCTCGGGGCACGAGGATGGCGGACTGCAGGTCCCAAGCCCTGCCCTGCGGGGAGGCGGCTGACGCCCCGTGAGAATTCAAGCAGGGCACAGGCAGGCCAGCAGTGCTAGGGGACCCGGTGCACCCTATGCAGCTGCTGGCCCAGGTGCTAAGCCCCTCATTGCCCAGCGCCAGCAGCCACTCCGAGTGCGGGGGTCCCCTCAGCCTGCGCCCACCCGGAACTTGCGCTGGCCTGCGAGCGCCCGGCTCAGCCCCGGTTCCTGCCTGCGCCTCTCCCTCCACACCTCCCCACAAGAAGAGGGAAGCTGGCTCCGGCCTCTGCTAGCCCAGAGAGGGGCTCCCACAGTGCAGCGGCAGGCTGAAGGGCTCCTCAAGCGTGGCCAGAGTGGACGCCAAGGCCAAGGAGGCACCAAGAGCGAGCAAGGGCTGCCAGCACGTTGTTACCTCTCACCAGTATCTTCTGAAAATTATTAAAGGATAGATTTTTGGCAGAAAGACATTATTTTTAAATCTCTTAGTAGAAGCACCTGTATAGCAAACATTTAAAATGTTTCTTCAACCTTTTATGTAACTCAACATTGACTGCTCATCCCTTTATGATTAAAAAGCTAATTCGTATTAAAATTTACACAATAAAATATAAATGTTACTTTTTTTATACTACTTCTCTTTCTTTTCACCTGTCTTGTGTGCTTTTGAATGTATCTTGTTGATTTTTAAACTCAAAATTTTTCCAACTCATGAAATAGATCTAAAAGTATTTTCCAAGAAAATTTGTTTAGCACAAAGAATGCATTTTCTCTTAAAAATAAGTGCTTTCTCTCAGGCCTGTAATCCCAGCACTTTGGGAGGCCGAGGCGGGTGGATCACGAGGTCAGGAGATCAAGACCATCCTGGCTAACAAGGTGAAATCCCGTCTCTACTAAAAACAAAAAACAAAAAACAAAAATTAGCCAGGCATGGTGGCGGGCGCCTGTAGTCCCAGCTACTCAGGAGACTGAGGCAGGAGAATGGCATGAACCTGGGAGGCGGAGCTTGCAGTGAGCCGAGATTGTGCCACTGCACTCAGCCTGGGCAACAGAGCAAGACTCTGTCTCAAAAATAAATAAATAAAAAAAATAAAAATAAGTGCTTTCTCTCAGAGGTTCTGCACATTGACACTTCCAGTGTATTACACATTTTAGCAGGTACACTTGCTCACTGATATCCCTCTTCGACCAATCTTTTTGATAATTGTGGTATAAATGTTTTCCAGTGGTTTAGACACATAATAAAGGCAAACTATCCTACAAGTAGCTATATTTTTCCTCATTTTCTATTGAAAATGTCATTTCAGTTCCTATGGTTCACCTCAGCTTACCAAAGCATGCTTTCTTTGCTTCCTTCCTCAAACAAGCAATGTGACTGCTGTTATACCTCCTACACATTCTTTACTTGGTAATTACAAGAAATTCTTTCCCAATTACTTGCCCACCATAGATAAGGCAGTAGAGACACTGCGGAGTTTCCCCTTTACCATCATACAAGAAGACTGGGGAAAGTAGAAACTAAGGAGCTTGGTGTTCATTGTTCTGAAGTTGGGTCTGCATCTAGAGGGGAAAGTGCAGCTATCAGTCAGCTGCTGGGGTGGGCTCCATCCTCACAGCAGGAACAGTCAAAAGCAAAGTGGCATGAGGATTGGGTGGCAAAGGAAAAAATGGTAAAGAGCAGAGGGCTGGTGTGTCCTACAATACAGGGAGTCTAGAAGGAAATTTCTTGCTGTAGTTACAGTCCAATCAGCCAAGAATATGAGCCTTGAAGAGATAACATTTGGTTATATGTCATGTCTGTCAGGTTATTTAAACAGAGGGTTGCCAATATTGGAGTACTGAATAAATGCATGCTGATAATATACATGAATAAAGACTTCTTAGTGGGCGCGCTTTCCATAAATTATTCATGTGTGATCATAAATATTCGAACTGTGAAACTCCTCTCTCTCCTGTGTGATCCTTAAATAGTTCTAGAATAGGCGTGTAGGTAACTGACAAGATACTTAACATGGTAATTTCAATCCTAACTTATTTTAGGAACATTTGAATAGGACATGAGGGATCCTGGGGTGGGATAGATCTTTTAAGAAAAATCAATTTAAGTATCAAGAAGCCATCAACACACACCAAATATAATAGGAATGCTTTTCTCCCTAAGAAACTAAAACTGTCTTCTTACATATTAAAATCCATGATACCCATGAAGCATTCCATGAAACATACTTTGTTTTCAACTGGAGAAATCCATGGTTCTCTATAGTTTTATCACTACAATTTTAAATGTGTAGTCAATATTTAACATTCTAAACTAATTTAGACACGTATTCTTTCATGGTTAATTAATTTAATGACCTGCTCCAGTGATTATCAAGGTAGTTGCATGTAAGCATTATCTGAGAATCTTGCTGATGCCTGGGTCCTAACCCAGACCAATTCAATGAAAAATTCCAGGGGTAAAGCCCAGATTTCACTAAGTTCATCCAGGTGGTTCTAGTGCAGGCTAGAAGTAAATTCATTAATCAAGTGCCATATCTACCACTTCTAGGGAATATGCTAATTGATATTCTGGAAAAAAGTATTCCATTGTTTTATGTTTGAGACCTAAACCTAGAACAATCACTATACTTAATAATATAGCAAGCATTCTTTTAGTGAGAGAGAATATGACACTATTGCTACTCTCACCACTACATTTAAGGTAGTTGAGCAAGTCCTAGTCAATGCTATAAGAAAGGAAAATGAAATAACATATGGAACATGTTGAAGGATGAATGAGATTGTTACTCTTTGCAACCTACTACATGGTCCACTTAGAAAAACTAATAAATAAACTGTTAAAACTAATCAGAGAGTATAACAAGATGCCCAATAAAAGAGCAATTTCTAAGAATCAATGGTACTCTAATTTCTCAATATATATTTACAGAACATGATAAAATGAGAGCGCACTCACAAAAGTAAGAAGCTACGTAGGAATCAGTTAACAAAGTATTCATTGATCCCTACAGAAAAAAAGGTTACAAGCCTTTTAAAAGGCATAAGGAACAGAGAATAGATTGAGATATACCATGCCACTGAATAGAATATTAACAGCCATGATCTACAAGTTAAACTATGCTTGTATATTTAATATAATCTGAATAAAAATGTAACCTGTATTTGTTTAAAAACACTGATTAATAGACGGCATTGAAATAAGTAGCTCACTATATTGAGAAAAAACTCAATTCTTACCTAAAACAACATAAAAATTGGACTCCTGATGGGTTAAAATTTCCAAATGTGGAAGGTAAATAAATGATAACATATATAATAATGTAGGAGAATACATTGCCTTTGTGATCTGTGAGGAACGACTTCTTTAAACACTTCAAAAAAAAAAATTAACTACAAGAAGCCAGACCAAAAAGGCCACAAACTGTATGATTCCGTTTACAAGACACATTGCAAACATGCTTTCAGTGCAAATAGGTGATGGCCCAACAGCATCATCCTGATGTAACTCAGAACTGGGTTCTAGAAAAACCTCAGGGATGGGGGGAAAATGCAAGGTTCAGGATTGGCAGTCTTCATTTTATGAAGTCAGGGTCAAAAAATCTTTTCTGTAAAGAGGCAGATAGTATTTGTGGACCATATGGTTTGTGTCACAGCTACTCAATTCTGCTGTTGTAGCATAAAAGTAGCCCCATAGACAACACAAACGAGATTGGCTGTATTCTAATAAAACTAGTTACAGAAATAAGCAAATAGCAGACTTGGCCCATAGGTGTAGTCTGTTGACCCATGCAAAAAATCCACTTCCAATTAAAGAATAATTACAAATTAATAGTCACCAGTCTTTTAAGCGTATTCATAAGGAAAAAAGCATTAAATGATGAAGACAGAGAAACTGAGTTACAGAATTAGAGGAAGTACCCAGTTCTAATTTTTTTTTGGCAGAAAGTACCAAATCAACCACAAAATACTTAGATGTCATAATTTCCATTTTTTAAATGTAGCACATGGATATTTACATGGAATTCTGTAAAGACAAGTCAATGGATTCTGAATTATTTAGAAGAATTGTATCTTTCAGTTAATATATTCCAAGCAGGGCTTCAAAGGAATCCTTACATTATTCAGCAAACAGCTCAATTTAAGATCAACATAATCTATAATTTCCATCCTACTATTTGTCAGAGAGAAGGGGTTAAACAACTAACCTGCAAATATTTCCACACATTATTTTCACCAACTAGAAGATATACCTCAGGTCTCCAACTGAGAGAAGAGTGAGATTTTGTTGGTTTTTGAGCAACATCTGGAAATTCTTCATAGTTATACACTCATATGGCTCAGTGGAAATGTACTGTACTTTAGGCAGTCCATGGAAACCAATGAAAATGGTTCTTAGAGGTAAAATCTTAATATTAAAGTTAAATAAATTTTAACATATACATAAAGGAAAGTTTTAAAACTGGACATATTTGAAAGCATGCTGGTTAGAAGACTTAAACTGATCAGCTTTAAACATAATATAAACCCAAATCACAATACTCTCTAAAGTATTTACCTTAACATAAGCAAAATATTATTAATTACTATTAATACAGTAGATTAAAAGTCACAATCTCTCACTATACTGTTTGTTTCAGTTAAAGTGATTCCACTTTTAACTGCATTTTTATATACATTACTTGTTTTTAAAATAATCTTTCAAGGGAGTGAATATCTATTCTAAGTGCATGCATTATTCCAGCTCACTCTTCATCTCCAATGAAAAAGTTAAAAATGCCAGATACACAGATTCACACTCTTCTCCATCTTGTGTTGCTGTGACTATAACCACTGAAGGACCAGAGAACTGTGAGAACAATTTGTTTCTGCACAGAATCTCCACACCTACCTTGGTTTGCTTTGGAAGCTCTCCAGTCTTTCCCCATTATATTATTCTTTTAAATATATTTCTATGCTAGTCTACAAAGTGGCAATAATGAGAAAACAATGTTTTAATAATTATTCAAATTATGTATAAATTATATAAAAAATTGAAATTTAATTTTACAAATGAAGCAGGGAAAAGGAAAGATAAATTGTCCTTGAAAAAGATTATTATGGAATGCAGAGGCCCAAAGATTTTGGCATTTCTATTGGATCTCTGAGCTTTTATCTGAAATTAAACTGTATAAATGTCTCTCCTATTGATGACATTACTAAGCATTTCAGAAAATGGTGGAAATATTTAGAAGTCATGAATATCTAAATATAGTCTTAAAAGACACTGGTGAAAAGCTTCTTATTTATTGTGGGAATAGTAGGCCCCTAAATTGCCAATCTTTTTCTCTCATGAAGAATTGTGGTTAGAAGTTACAGATGATATACACCCTGAAGATATTAAGCTCTATATTCCATCTTCTCTGTAAACAACCTTAAATCCAATTGCCCTTCAAAGCTACGTTGTATTAAGAGAATGTGGTTCCCACTATCTTCTTCAGTAATAAAAATGCCATTAAAATAACAAAATATTTAAAGAGAGAAGACCAAATGTCAGTTTAATATCTTAGAGGAAATTGTTTTTCCTAAACATTATGAGTCATTCTACACTTAAAATTTGTTGAATGTTTTCTTATCAGTCCCAATGCCTCTGAACTCTGACAGCAACCAAAGCAATTCACCAAAGTAGCTATATAGATAGCAAACAAGGACATAAAGAGATGTTCAGTCTCATTAGTAATTTTAGGGAAATACGAATTGAAACCACATGAGGTACCATTACACACCTATGAGAATGGCCAATATAGAAACAAGGATAGTAACTGTTATTGTAGGCATGAAGCAACTATCAATTATACATTTCTATAATGCAAAATAGTAAAATTATTCTGAAAAAGTAAAACAGTTTAGGAGTTTTTCTTAAGAGATGGGTTCTCACTATGTTGTTCACACTGTACTCTAACTCCTGGGCTCAAGAAGTCCTCTCACCTCAGCCTCTGCAGTAGCTGGGACTATAGGCATGCACCACCATACCTGGCAAAAATGTTTTCCTAAAGTTAAATGTGCACTTTTCATATTATTCTCCACTGACCCTCCCAAAGTGCTTACTCTAGAAAAATCGAAACATATGATCATATAAAATATTTAATAACTGAACATGAATGCTGATCCAAGTATTATTTATAGTCACAAAATCTTGAAACAAAATATCCTCCTATGGGTTGAGTAAATCATTATATGGTACATCCATAAGAATACTATTCAGCATTAAGAAAAATCTATTGATACATGCAGCAACACAAATCAAGCTCAAATGCATATGCTAAGTGAAAGAAGTGAGACTCAACTCAGTAAGTTACATATGGTTTCATTGCATTTATATGACATTGTTGAAAAGCCAAAACTATAAGAACAGAAGAGAAATCAATAGTTGGCAGGCTTTAGGGGTGGGGAGAAAGTATGACCAAAAAGAAACATGATGACAGAATTTTTGTAGTGAAGGAACTGTGTTGTACCCTGGTTGTGCTGGTGGTTGCTCAATACATTTGTTGAAACTAATGGAATGGTACTCTAGATAGGTAGATTATTATATGTAAGTTTTAAAACTAAAAAAAATTACATATAAAATAACTGAAAAGGAATGAAGTATATAATATGTCCTATTTGATATAAATTCATTAATTCAACTTTTTATAAAACAGTGCAACATACAGAATTGTAATTTTGTGAAACAGTTACAATCAAGGTTGTGGAGATCAGATAATTAGGTAGGACTAGAGATATTCACCTGGGGGGGTCATCTCCATGTAGATGAAGAGAATAAATGTAATAACCCAGAGAACAAAAGAACATACATATATGTTTCTACCAAACACTATACAAAACTAAAAAGTTTGAAGGAAAATGATTAAAATACCAAGAGGAATTATTTTTATTTTTACTATTTCTAAGACATCTTGTTATAGTACTAAGAGCAATTAATTGTGGAAAAAAATAATTCTCTAGAAACAAAATATTCTAATTAACATTTTTCTTCACAATTCCAGTTTTCTTTTTAAATGGAAGTACACAGGAGCAAACAGCAATAATTATATACATTATCATTTTATAAAACCAACTATCTTCTTACATAGGCCACCAAATGGATGGCTATTTTCCCTCTGGAATTTCTGTGAGCCTAATATAACCACTGTGGTTCTTCCAAGCTTGAGAATTATTAAGCAAATTCTATTTCTATCTTTCTGTACACCCTCTGTACCAACTTTTTCCAGAAAATCAAGAGGAAGAAGATAGCTTCAATAAAGTATAAGCAGCAGAGAGATTAATGAAGATTTCTAGGCTGTTGTCTAAAAGAAGGGGAAAAAAAGAGAAAAATGGAAAGTTCGACTAGAATTTAAGACACTGGAATATTTTTAAAGGCAACTACATGGTCTTTTCCTGACTGTTAGAAAGTTCTGGATGCTGAATTTACAGGGGGAGTGCTTACTTGCAAGATTCTGACCCTAGCTCAGTCAGATGTATTGCAGGACAGTGACAGATGGAAATGACACACACAAAAGACCATACGGCAATTACTGTGATTCATCTGCTGGCATCTGGAGATTGGTAAAAGTGAGTTATTAGTAATTCCAATACCATACGAAGTACAGTTGTTGAGCAGAACTTCTAAAGATTTATGTCCGTAATGTTTCAGAATTTAAAATAAAGAATTAGTAAAACATTAAGATTAAAGAAACATTTATGCCTGCACAAATTCTTACATGAATTACTGAGAAATGGTGGGATAAACCATGTTGGTTCAGTTTCAAGAAACAAATGTAGTATTTATACATTATTATCAAAAACGTTTTATTCTCTGAACTAAAATCATTTCTCTGTATCTCTGTTAGACTGCTTTTAAGTTTCCTTGCTAAATAGGATATTACATATTCAGCTGAGGGCAGACTATCAGTGACTTATTTTTATATCATTATAGCTACCTCAGAATCTTAAGAGTATGGCTACATAAAAACATTCAATGAATATATAGAAGATACATAAATCTACCAAGGCACACAATTAAATGTTAATAGTGTCAACATAAGCATTTTTTAAAAGATAAATCTACTATACTAACATCATGTATTAATTGTGTCTTTATTATGTTCCTATCCCTGTGTGAAAAACACTGAGTGCACTTCATCGCTTTGGTATCAAACCCCCATAAATTTGGTTGAGGCTCTATTTACTGACAAAAAATACAAAGACATGGAGAGATAAAGAAATAGAGCAAACAGTGTATGCCTTGGGAGTGTTTCAGGCACACATGAGTCTTATCTCAATTTAGACAATGTTGGAAAATCAAATTCTAATTTCATGGTAAAGCAATCAGAAAAGTAATACAGAATAATGAACTAAATATTTTTACATAATTCAAATATGTCCATATATTTTATAATTTCCTTAACAAGTATCAAGTATTTTTTGTCCTGCTCTCTGAAACTCTAGCACTGAATTTCTTTTTGTTCTATTCTTCACAGGCATTCTATCCTATGAAAATTTTAAAATGCTGCATTTTTAAAAAGTAGCTCAACTTTATAAATGATAGACAAAATAAAGCCTCTCTAAAGATGCCCATTCTCAAATTCTGGAATCCATGAAAATGTTGTCATGCGTAGCAAAAGAAGTTTTGCAGGTATGATTAAGTTAAAGATCTTGAAATGAGGTTATCCTGGATTATCTTTATCTGAGTGGGGCCCAACATAATCACAGGATTCCTTATAAAAGGGAGGTAGATGGGTAAGAGAGAGAAGTGTAACAATGGAGGCAGAGACTGAAGTCTTGCACTTTGCAGATGGTCACAAGCAAAGTAATGCAGGCAGCCTTGAGAATCCAGGAAAATAAGGTATGGAATCCTCCACTAGAGACTTGAGAAGGAATGCAACCTGGCTAACACCCTGGATTTTAGAACTTGTGACCTCCCAGAACTATAAAATAATAAATCTGTTGTTTGAAGCCACTAGGTTTGTGGCAATTTGTTACAGCAGCAACAGGAAACTGATACACTGTGGCATACATTATTTGTGCAGTAAAAAACACCCAAGGGTGTCTGCAGAAGTCTTTTCTTAGTTATAGTCAACAAACCATGATGTTCATTTATGTCAGCAGATGATTTTCCAAAGAATGACCAGCAATAGCAGGAGCATCCACTACATTTTGTAACATTACATTCATTTTAACATGTATTTAATGAAGAAATCTGTTTTCTGAGCATCAGCAATAACATCATAAGGTTGTAAGTCAAGAAAAGGTTTTTTCCTAATTTGCTAGGTTTGTTATAACTCTATAAGTCACAGAGATAAATAAAATTTTATTTCAGTGGTATGCTATCATGATAATTTTGTATATATTCTTGTACCACACAGACAAGAGGTCCTCAACCCAAGTTGCATGTTAGAATTACCAGGATAATTCTAGAAACAAACTCTATTGCCCAATCCTACTCTGAGAGATTCTGATTTAATTGGTTTGTGGTGGGACCCAGGCATCAGTATTTGTTAAAAGCCCTTTTGGTAATTCTAATATACAGATAGGGCTGGGAACCAGAAATATAGATACAATTTAAAAATATATACAACACTATATTTTCCATAACTCTTAATTAGTAACAAAACTTACTTGACGGAGTCAAAATGTTAAGTTATAATATATAACAATATAAGAAAAGCAACAAATATATTATATGAGTGTATTTGTTACACTTTTTTTATAAGATGCTATCCTTCATAGATAATGTAATGGTAGTTTTATTGATCTAGGCATAAGTGGTTGCTAATTTCTCTAATCTCATTACATGCGTATGTGGCAAGCATTATGTTGTTCATTAATTTCAAAATCATACAATGGAATATATTCATCTAACAATATTTCCTACAACTTCATTCTGGAATTGACTGAGGTTTCACTGTGAAATGCCAGTTCTCCAATTGTTATAGTCAGCTTTTTGTCAAGAAAAACAGAAAGCTATAAATTCTATGGTAAATATTTAAGGAAAGAAGTCCTTCATAAAATATAAATATAACTTATTGGAATTATGTCTACGTGTGCTATCTAATGAAAGTCAAAATCAAAACATTCATAAAACTAATATTTTATTGAAAAATATCAAAGCTGTATGTGACTAAGATGGCTAAACTTGTATCTCCAAACTGCTATGGTGCCTTATTCTTGTGCTTTTATATAAAAAGGAAAATCTTTTATGATTGTGTGTTTCACAGAATGGCAAACAGATGTGATACACATGATTAGAAAAGCTACACTGTAATTTTAGGTACAATGTTTGTAGAAAAGCCATGATATAAAGATGAAGACTTTAAACTGATAATATTTTTTCCTCATAATGTTTTGATATTTACTACAGTCAAAATTTTTAAAATTCTAATTTTAATTCTATTGAAAATTTTGAAAAAACAACGATATGATTAAACAATTTTTATTTTATATGTACCACTGGAATGTGATACAATGTAATTATTTTAAGAAAATATATTTAGGACTTTTAGGAAAAAAAATTATATACTAATTATAACCCCTTGAAAACATACTTCCTTTCCAAATGAATTTAAAATACATCAATATCCATAATCAGTGTTCATTAAAATGTTCTAATAAGATTAGAATCTGTTTTATCATTCATTAGCTATCACCACAATCAAATTGAACAGGTGAAATAATATATTCATGATGTTAAACAGGTCAAATTATTGAATTTTGTTACTCTATGTGACTCATTTATGAAATCTCCAGCTTCAAGGTAAACAAAACACATATGTAGTATCAAGTACACCAAAACAAACAAAAACACAAACCTAATGACATGAAATTGATTATTTTCATTGCTATAATCCAAATCATCCTGAGAGAGCACATTTTTCCCAAAATCCCATTCTCTTTGAAAATAACAGAGCACTTTTCTCAACTTAAAAAACAGCATAAATTATTAAATTAATTCAAGGATATTTCACAACATATGTGTAATTATTTCTCTCCATATATATAACAGCCTCTAAGATACTTTTATGCTTTAAAATAGAAATATTTGGTGATATTATAAATACTGAATATGAGAAACAAAAAAGTACTATATTCTTCAACGATTATAAATTGTTTCTTAAATACAATCTTTTAACAGTAAATAGGTTACAGGTTTTTAAGCTGTATTAATATATAGTTCACATATATACATATAAACAATGTAATTAATCTGTAATGAGCAACAGAACCATTATAACTATATCATCAATATTTATTTCTAAATTTATAAACCTAATATGTAATTGCTAGAAAGGTTGGTAAATATTTACCAGTGAGCAATAAATAAAAACATATGTAATATGTACTCTGCATTTGCTTTATAAAATATCTCTTTGCATCTGGCTGAAATACATTGTTTAACATTGTTCTATAACTACCCAACTAATGGATGCTAGGCAGCATTAATAGGGATAAGAAAAATATTTTGTCCTAGAGAAACTATATCAACTATTATATAATTTTAATAGTAATAATTTTACTAATAATTTTAATTAGTAAAGATTATGAAATACAAAAAGGTTTATTAGGAATTTGGGGAGGGCTGGGGATGTTGGTAAATAAGCCACAGTAAAATTCCTTGTTTAACAGAAAATGAATTTTTAAAATCACAAAAATATAGATTGTCACCACAGTTTGTAAACATCATTTCAAGAGCATCCTATAATAACATCTTGGTCCACTGTTACAAAGCGGTTTTGTATCCAAAGTGTTAAATAAGTGAAGTATTTCATAAATTATCCAAAACAAAAATCTACTGTTAGCCTCAACAAAATAAATTAAGAGCCAGGAACCTAGATAGGTCTGTACAGAGCATCTACACAATCCTCTTATTATAATGAGAGAAACTGGAGCCCAAAGAACTATATTTGTTTTCTTCATAACCAAGTTATCAGCCCTGCTCCCCCACAGCAATTTTAATCAATCAGTTAGAATCCACCCAAAGTTTAATTATGACTTGTGCCAAGTTTGTCATCATCTTACCTTTTTGGATTTCTTTTACCTAACCTGTGCCCCTCCACTTTGAGTGTACGCTCATAGAATGTGCCAATGAAACTGAGTTGAAGTAACAAAAATGCAATTAAGCTACTTTCTGCAAAGGCCCAAGAAAAGTCTATCTGTAAAGACCTTTGCACTTTGAGTAACAGAAAATACTAAATCACAAGGGCTGACTCAAGTCTAAAAATGACTACATCTATTTCAAAGCTCAAGTTCTTTACAATGAGAGCACCAGTTTCTCATCTCAAAGATCTGGGGTAACTAAAGACCCCAGGGAACTGTAACTAAATGATAAGGTAGCTATCTCTTCACATTCACACATCAATCAGTGGTAGAGAAAAAAAAAAACCAAAATAGCAATAATGGCAAAAACAATGCCAGCAAAGGAGTAAATGAAAAGCAATCCAAAGTCATCTCTGGCCCATAACATGCTCATAGCTCATGTTCCTAATACAGGAAAGTGCAGGTTTCCAGGTCTGGGAAAAGAACATGTTCCTGGATAGCCCAAGTTTCTGCTTTCTGAAGGGCTGTCTCTTGTTCGTTTTCCCCCATGGCCATACTGAGAAAAGTATTGTGGAGAATGCCTTTTCTGGGAGCCACACAGTTATCAGCTCATTTTGTCAGAGATGGAAAGCCTGAGAACTTGCCTTATGGATTGAACAGTCTCAGGCTGTTACCAGGATTAGCATTTCTTTGGATACAGATCTCTCATAAAAATTCAGGAAGCTTCTAGTGTGTCTGAATCTAGTCAAATCTATGGCCTTATAACTATAACTAGCGAGTTGCTTTAGAGTCCTTCTAGGACTCTGGACACTCTAGTGTTTCACAGGCATAGGGCTCTAAACTTGTGTATTCTACCATCCTCAGTGTAATGGCCTACGGCATAGGCAATTGAAAAGATGACCCCAAATTGAATTTATTACATACAATTCTGCCCCTTTGTTAGAACAGAGAATACTCAAAGGAAGGTGCCTGAGAGAAGCCAATAAGGTCAGATTTGGTCTTTTCCCTGAAAAGGTTTGGTATTATTTCCTGAAAAATACCCAAACCAATGACCGTTGCCGCACTAATTTTACTTTAAGGTACAAAATTAAACTGTTTTGCTTTATAAATTACTCAGTCTTGAGTAGTTTTTTTCTTTGTTTTTGAGACTGAGTCTTGCTCTGTCATCCAGGCTGGACTGTACTGGTGCGAACTCGGCTCACTTCAACCTCTGCCTCCCAGGTTCAAGCAAGTCTCCTGCCTCAGCCTCCTGAGTAGCTGGGACTACAGGCACATGCTGCCACGCCCAGCTAATTTTTTGTATTTCTAGTAGAGACGGAGTTTCACCATGTTAGCCAGGATGGTCTCAATCTCCTGACCTCGTGATCTGCCCACCTTGGCCTCCCAAAGTGCTGGGATTACAGGCATGAGCCACCATGCCTGGCCTGGTATTTCTTTATAGCAATATGAAAATGGACTACTACACCAAACATAATCCATTTTTTCAGTAAATTTTTATAAATGCATTTCATAGAAACATACAATATTCTAATTAGCAAAGAAAATATAAAATACTCTCATACTGCTTCATCTATTTCATATTTATTTTGTAGAACAAATCTGCTTTTCATATTTTATTGATATCCCACCTGTCTGACAAGTATCACATTTAGTAAATAAAGTAAATGACTTCACTATGAACTAAATATCTAACATGAATAGAAAGTCATATTATTCTTAATAAAAACTGAGAAGATACTGTTTGGGAAATACATTTTTTGCTGCTTCTCAATGGCAGGGACACCCTAGGGCAATATAATTCAAAGGCACATGCTATTTATTATTGAACATTTTATTATAAAACAAATAGAGTTTCCTTGAAAGGCACACAAAGGCAAAGTCCCACAGTGCCTCATCATACTACCTATAGTCACTCTTAGTAATTTTACTTATATTGTCTTTTGTTTCCTCCAAATGTTTAGGCAGATTGGGTTTTTATAGTTTTGGTATAATTTTGATTGTTTATTTAACAAATATTTCCCATGTTTCTCGTAATTGTCATTAGTGATTTTTAATAAACTCATACTCTACCATTAAGGGTATACATCAGTTTATTTAACCATTCCTATAGAGTCTTTTAAGTGATTTACAATGTTGTTTTGGACATTTTTGTGCATGTGATTTTCTACACTTATGAAAACTTAAATGCGATAGACTGTCAAAAGTAAACTAACTGGTTCTAGGTACCATAGACTATTTTAAGACAGACATATCTCTCCATGTGTATTAGTCCATTTTCATTCAGCTGATAAAGACATACCCAAGACCGGGAAATTTACAAAAGAAAGAGGTTTAACTGGACTTATAGTTCCATGTGGCTAGGGAGGACTCACAATCATGGCAGAAAGTGAAAGGCATGTCACACATGGCAGCAGACAAGAGAAGAGAGCTTGTGCAGGGAAACTCCCCTTTATAAAACCATTCAGATTTCAGATCTCATGAGACTTACTCACTACCATGAGAACAGTATGGGGGAACCGCCCCCATGATTCCATTATCTCCCAACAGGACCCTCCCACAACAGTTGGGAATCATGGGAGCTACAATTCAAGATGAGATTTGGGTAGGGACACAGCCAAACCATATCACCACAGCTCATTTTACTAACCCACACCTTCATGTTTATAGTAGTGTTATTATAACAAGGCATAACAATGGTGGTGGCAGTCGGAATAGAAAGAAAACTTCAATATTTTGGTGTGTGGCTCCTGCCTGGCTTCTCTTAATCCGGATAAGCAAGTTTATACATTGGATGACCATTTCTTTAGTTTTGTCTGAAGTCAACTGATGATTAAGAGAATAATAGTAATTGCAATATGAGAACCACTTGAAATACGTATTTTATATTCCACTAGGGGTTGAAAGTCAGGCAAAAATAAATTTTCTACGTATCAAGCTCTAACAAAAATACCAATGTATAATTTAGCAGCATGGTCAGGAGGCATTGATTAGAAAAGTGAACAAGGGAAAGAAGTGGCAGTCAAAATAATGACTTACCTATGATAGAAATGAATAAGGAGGCAACTGTAAAAGAATGTTTACCTAAGAATTCCATTTCTTAGATTTCTCTTTTACAGAAATAAACACACATGAGCATGACTGTACATATTCACACATCTTAATGTTCAGAGCAGCACCAATAGATCATAAAATAGTTTATAGCAGTTAAAATAAATGATAAATTTAAATAAACTGGCATTGAAAGTCCTCCAGGACATACAAATCCATATGTATACATACATACATAGACAGATTTGATAATGCAAGTAAATTTATCTAGGTAGATATCTACTAAAATGTTAGCAGTTATTTTCTTTGGAGGATATTATGAACTGAATGTATGTACTCCCCATACCCAGTTTAAATATTGAAACCCTAATCCCAATGTATTAGAGTTCAGCTAATCCTATGGTATTTGGAGATGGGTCTTTTGGAAGGTAATTAGGTGAGAAGGGTAGAGTCCTCATGACCTTCCTAAAAGGGAGAACAGTACCCTTGTAAGAGGCTAGAGAGCTAGCTAGCTCTTTTCCACCATGTGCTTGTACAAGAAGTCAGTCTTAGCAACCTGCAAGAAGGCCCTCACCAGAATCCGACCATGCTGGCACCCTATCTTGGACATCCACCCTCCACAACTGTGAAAGATAAATTTCTGCCATTTATAAGCCACCTAATCTATGGAAATTTGTTATAGCAACCTAAAATGAGTAAGACAGAGGGGGAATAGAATTGAAATGAATTTACTGGTTGATACATTTATTACTTTTCAAGAAAAATAAATGTTAGAAATGATAGGCTACTTAGTCAAATAAAAATAATAGACTATCAAAAACAAGTCTTAGCCTCAGGATATGGTACTACATAATTTATATGTTTTAAATAGTTTGAGTCCTGATTTTTTGTAAGCTCAAAAATAGAGTTTGTTCCCAGAGTTCCCAAATATACACAGAGGATATAGCAGATATAACAGAGCAAAATCTAGAAAACTCAGAGAAGGAAAAATACCAAGGAGACGATTTTGTCCCACCATCAATGGATTCAATGCATTCAACAATGTTTGTTAACCTACATGGAAAGTTTGCTGAAAGAATCAGACAAGATCTAAGATTAACATTCACATTTTAGGCATATAATTTTAATCTTTGCTCATGTGCAAAGATGAAAATTAAGTATTTAAGTGAAAGTTCCTCTTTCAGATTCGTAGTCTCCACTTTAATAATTTTATTTTTATTAAGTCTTATGTATGCTTCATGAAAAAGAAAATATTTTTAGTATCCAATATTGTTCACTAAAAACTGAAACAACAAAGATAAGGTTTTCTTTCCATAAGTATTACCCCCATGATACCTAAATCATTGCCTATCAAAATACTTAGGCCCATTAAGCATATGTACTACATTGTTCCTGTCTGTTCTACTCATATGCATTTAATAAGTCATGGTACACTAAAAACATACACTCAGTCTCTAGAAAAATTTCTAGGGGATTTTCTGTTCCTAAAACTTGAATATTTCTGATTATGGACCAATATGTATATTTATAGTTTTCTGTTTAGACAAAAAGACATTTTATTAGCATTTCAATAATCCATGCTAGTACAAGTATCATAACAGAGAAAACAAAGGAACTGGGACATTTTTCTGAATCCTTTTCAAGTCTAACTTTTGCTTGTCAATAAAATATTCTTGCTATTTCATTTTTCTGTTAACCTTAAGAGATCCAAGGCAACTCAAGAGTTTCTCAACAAAGAGCATGTATTGACAATGTGTATAGCACAATTATAAATGTCCTGAAGGAAATAAAAATGTAGTAAAAGAAAAACATCGAAGCCTTCATGTGAAGAAAAGTGACTGTGACTTTGTAGATCCAAACTCAAATCTGGTAATTTTGAGGGACTATGGGATTGGTAAGAATTAAATAATTCCTTGAGAAAAAGGGAGTTGATGGGGAGGAGACATGGATTTGAGATGATGGGAAGGCAAATCTCCCATACTGAAGCAGAAGCAGGAATAATGTAACGAAGAGTCTAGAGATTTGTGTGGTTGAAACAGAGAATTACATTGATGGTGAATAAAACATCCTTAAAGCTTAGGAAGTGCTAATACCCAGGAAGAGTGTTTCAGGCTGTAAGGTGATCTAGTTTGTGATCTTAGATAAATGAAGAACTGAACCAATGCCAGGACGGTTTGTATGAATTTGGGTGAAATTTTTTTTTTTTTTTTTTGAGATGGAGTCTTGCTCTGTCGCCCAGGCCGGAGTGCAGTGGTGCGATCTCGGCTCACTGCAAGCTCTGCCTCCCGGGTTCACTAATTTTTTTGTATTTTTAGTAGAGACGGGGTTTCACTGTGTTAGCCAGGATGGTCTCAATTTCCTGACCTCATGATCCACCCACGTCGGCCTCCCAAAGGGTGAATTCTTTATTTCAATCCCTAAATAACTTTGTCCTATTTTATAGTCAGGACAATGAGAACAAATGTATGGCATGAGCAAAGAGATGAGGTGAGGGAGTACATTAAATAGATGACTATTAAATACATAGTTCAATGATATAGCAGTATAGTTTCAAACCATAATTACTGATTGAAACAGGTGCAAAACTATTTGGAGAGTATTTTTAAACAACGCATCATATAGTATTGTAGTTATTAATATTAAAGACTTAGAAATCAGACTGGCTTGGGATTCTATTCAATGTCTGCCTCTGCTAGCAGTATGAGATTGGACATACTACAGAAACTCTCAGAGCCTTGTTTTTCTCACCTATAAAATAACAATTCCCCAATAGGTCCACTGTAAGAATCCCAAGTGAAAATATCCAAGGTAAATAGCAGGTTTGAGAAATCCTCTACAAATATGTCATTGCTTTAGTCTTTTAAATCTGAATATGTTGATATCCATCTTTCTTTTTCTCAATTCTCTTAACAAGTATTTATCTCAGCTCTAAAAATCCAATATTAGATAACAGTAGAGGGACATTTACTGATAGTAAATATTTTGAAATCTCTCATACAATAACTCTTTGGTTCACCATAGTCTTATCAAGATCAAATTTAAAACTTCAAACACAAAAGGCTACACTTTCAAACATGAGGCTACAATGAAAATTCATCCAGACTTACAAGTGTCAAGCCAGCTTGCAGACATATAAACCAGGTATCTACTAGCATGTGCATATACCTGCACAAGTGTCTGCCTTAATTTTTCCCAAACTTTCATTTGAAGTTGTCCAGGCAGAGCTAAACTAGAAAGCTATTTTCAATTGCTAACTTTTAATAGAAGACAGTTAACTTAAAAACATTGCTTTAGCTAATGTGCAATGCACAAAAATTGGGACTTGAAGCTGTTTTGGGTAATAGGAACAAACGAATTAAGTATGGTAAATTAGGTCACCATGTTACAAAATGAAAAGAATAACTATAAAGTAACAACATGCATTCATCAATAGATTTATTCCATTTGGCTTCGCTGTATAACTGAAAATAAAAAGTAATCTTCCAAACAACACAGGTCTGATTATGCTATTCCTCCCATTGAATTTTCAAAGATCTCCCTTGTCTTTAGAAAGAGCACATTTTAGTGTGGCTTTTAGAACTAGTAATTTTTTTTCAATAGATTTTTTGCAGAACAGGTGGTATTTGGTTACATGAGTAAGTTCTTTAGCGGTGATTTATGAGATTTTAGTGCACCCATCACCCAAGCAGTGTACACTGCATCCAATGTGTAGTCTTTAATCCCTCATCCCTCTCCCACCCTTTCCCCCAAGTCCCCGAAATCCATTGTATGATTCTTACGCCTTTGCATCCTTATAGCTTAGCTCCCATTTATGAGTGAAAACATGATGTTTGGTTTTCCACTCCCCAGTTATTTCACATAGAATAATGGTCTCCAGTTCCACCCAGGTTGCTGTGAATGCCATTATTTTGTTCCTTTTTATGGCTGAGCAGTATTCCATGGTATGTATGTGTGTATATGTATATATGTCACATTTTCTTTACCCACTCATTGATTGATGGACATTTGTGCTGATTCCATAATCGGAAAATTATCCAATTGTTAATTGTGTTGCTATAAACATGCACGTGCAAGTATCTTTTTTGTATAATGACTTCTTTTGCTCTGGGTAGATACCCAGGAGTGGGATTTCTGGATTTAATGGCAGATCTACTTTTAGAAGAACCAGCAATCTTACTCTCATAGTGTAAATCAGAGGTTTGCCCAGTATGTTCTAGAATGAAGATGCTTACAACTTCTGAAATGCTCACAGACCATACCACTAAGCTGAACTTTCAGGATTTATCAGTTGAAAAATGCATAATTATGAATTTAGAAATACCTTTAAATTATCTTCATCAGTTATAACACCCATATATTTGAAGATAATTATTTATTCCTTACAGAGAATTCTGAGAGTAAAATATATTTGCAGACTTTGACAATGGTGGTGTGGCTCATGGTGTAGAAAGCACTCCTAAGGTGAAAGAGGAAGGAATTAAGAATTGCCTCGGCACTGTGTTTTTACTGTTGTAGCTCCAAAGGATAGCACAGTGTTTGCACAGAGTGCGCTTGATACTTATTTGCTAAAAGAATGAACTAGTGAATATCAGAGTGCTAGTCTTAGTTATATTGGACTTTGAGGCTTTGTACCGGTTGCTTCCTTTAGTGAAATGTGCTACCCCAAGGTATCTGCATGGCTATTTCCCTCAGCTCCTTCAAACATTTGGCTAAATGACATCTTCCTAATGAGGCAAATCCACATCTGGGATCCTCAATGCCTCCTCCCTTACCTTATTCTACTTTATTTTTCCCCCTAGAAGTTATCACAGTAATTCTCTTACCATATAATTTTCTTTTGTACTATTTTTACTCTGTCTCCCACTTACAGAATGCAAGATGTACAAATGCAGAGATTGTATGATTTGTTCACTGGTGCAGTCCAAGCTTCTAAAACAATGCCTGGCATAGTGAATTTTTTAACGATTTAATCTTTGACAATTCATTCCATCTTGGTGTTTCTGATCTTTCTCTATAAAAAAGGGATGAAGTCTTCCCTGCTCAGCTCAGAGTCGTTCAAAAAACAAGTGGATTTCTCATTAGTAAATGAAATTCAATGATAGTTCTTAAATTTATACTTGTAACTTTTCCACATGGGGTGGTGTGGGTGATAAGGTAAGAGAATAGAGGCATCCTCTCTCTGTTTGGGTGGACATGATAGTTCACCCCTTAAGAATATATATATATACATATATTCTATGGGTTCTGTGTCTCTGGAGAACCCTGAGTGATACGTAAGGTTCTGAGGCAGCCTAAGTTGTAAAACACAATGTTAGCAACATGGCTGCTTAGAGATGCACAGATAACATGAGCAATCTGATGTGATTTCTTAAGGAATCTAGTTCTACTGAGGTATTATTGACACTACAAATTGCACATTTCAAGTGTAAAGCTTAATGATTTTGACAAATACATACAACTGTATATCTACAATGCTGATTAAGATGTAGAACATGTCCATCATCTCTCTTGCCCTTTTCCACTATTCTGATTTCTATTACCTTAGTTTTGCCTATTCTAGAACTTCAAAGGAATAATACAAATCTTTCCTAAATGGTTTCCATCGCTGAACATGTTTGAGATTCAGCTTTGTTGTTGTATGTCTGTAGATTTGTTTAACCTCCATATTTGTATTTCTGATCATCTTGAGTTTACTTTTGCATTAGGTGATAGGTAGAGATTGAAGCTCAATACCCTCTAACAAATGTTTCCAATTCTATAACAATTTGCTGAAATGACTTTCCTTTTCCTATTGAATCACCTTGATATCTTTGTCAAAAATCAGTTGTCTATATATGTGTGGGTCTATTTCTAGACTATTTTAATTCCTCTACTTACTTTTCTCACACCAATTCTATACAGTCTTGAATCTGTAGCTTTACAAGTATTTAAATCAGTTGGTTGAGTCACCTAATTTTGTCATTCTTTTAAAAATTACAGCTATCCTAGACTCTGCATTTCCATGCAAATTTGAAAATCAGCTTGTCATTTTCAAAAATAAATGCCTGTTGGCATTTTAATTAGAATTGCATTGAATTACAGCTCACTTGGTGGAGAACTGTCATCCTGTCAGTCCATGAACATGATATACATATCCATTTATTTAGGTGTTATTTAATTCCTCTCAATGGTATTTCATACTTTTTAAGTATAGAGATCTTGAACATTTCTCTACACTTATATTCCTTTTATATTTTATTATGCTACTATAAGTGAGATTGTTTACCTTTAATTTCCAATATTTGTTTGTAGTATATAAATTTTTTATATTGACCTTATATTTAAGAAAACAATTTCTCTAAAATTAGTTAACTATGGGACTTTTTCATAAAACTCTTACTAAACACTTGTGAAATTAACATTTTACGTAAATTACTTCTAAGGTAAATTTACCTCAATAAACAAGTCTTCATTTACATTAGTGATACACTCTTGCTGTCAGTCTCCTGTAGTTTAAAAAATATAAACATTGAGATAATAATTTCACCATATTTTAAGTTTCTGCTTGGGAAGAAATCAAATAAATACTTAAGTATAAATACCATAAATATAAAAGGGATTAAATGTCAATTTTATATGTGTGTCTGTGTGTGTGTACATATAGGTATGTATACACACACTCAGGTATATATTTAAAAGTCTTTACAAATCAAAGAAACAGCACTGCTTTTGCTGAAGCAGGACAAAAATACCTCAAGGCACAACTCCTCCATGTGCTTATCCCCTGCAGTGTAAACAGGGCCAATTCACTGGGTATTGTTTCCTTTACTTAGGCAGGATGATTTCCCCCAACTCTTAAGGAATTCAGGACTTTCCAGACCATTTCATCAGCAACCTCCTTCAACCACATAGCTGTGACTTTCATTTTTTATACATTTTGGCTGATATCACGAAAATTGAAAACACCAATGGTAAAAGTTTACCAGGACCAGACCATTTAATACTTAATGTAGAATTAAACACACTTACTTAAGACAAAAAAAATTATTTGCAAAATAGATGAAAAACTAGAGTGACAGATGAGACAAAGAGGCTTTTAAATCACATGAAGATTCCTCTGCTAGTCCTGGAGGAAGCCTAATCTAGGCCTTTTCGCCCATGTTGTGGGCAGAGGAGAATGTGAACTTAGATCTTAATTCATTAGACATAACACTACTGCTCTAGAACACTGAAAGATAAGGTAGCCTTATACAAGTAGATGAGACATGGTGCCATCTTTGGCTCCCTTATGACCTGAAACCTACTCTGCTTCCTCAGAGCTTTTACACACACAGATACTTTTGTTACCACTTACGTTCCAAGTTTCATACTCCCTTACTTAATATCCATATGCCTTTGTCTCTTAACTGTCCCCTAAATTTGACTATAAAGCCTCTAACAAAGTAGCATGGCAAGAAACTAAAATCTGTCAACACAAAGTTACTAAACATGTATCAGAAAAGAGAAAACCTATGGAAAGTATTTCTCTGGACCCAGAACAATCTGAGTGCCAAAGAAAGCTAACTTTGGATTTACACCTTGTATTATGTTTTATTTTGATGTATTGCTTTAATGGTAAGATTTTTCTTACACAAACCAGTTGAATTGCAGTGTATAAATTATACTCTCAATTAAGGGTCAAGATAGAAGGTAATGAAGACAAAGACCAAACTGAATGATAGAGTAGTAGGATCTATACGAATACTCTGGAAACCTGTGTGAACTTTGGAAATTATGCTCTGGTGAGTTTAAAACCTTGTTTTTGGTCTTTTGGGTTTTTTTTCCTCTTAACATGAAGAATGTGACATTTGGATGGATATTGTTGGGAGGTGGTTTCTTGGAATCGCTAGCATAAGAGAGTGGAGTGGAGACTTTTGCAGCTTGAAACAATTCCCCAGATCATTCCAATAGGTTCCTGCAATACCACCATTATTGCCTCATCCCACCAAGAATCATGGTGGTAAATTTTTTTTTAAAAGCATGAAAAACTCTGTTTACAGTGTTCTTTATATAATATACAATTCAGAGCCCAACCCAAATCAAAGTAAACCACACAATGATGCCTTGAAGCAAAGGTAATTAAGATGTGCAGATAATTAAGGTGGGCATTATCAGAAAAGCAGTGTTACAGCTTTCTAGTTCCCTCTGGAATGTATCCCACCAAGCCAATTCTGGCAGTGAAACAAAGCAAGTGTCAAAGAACTATTCCTCCTAAAACCAAGTATTTCCATTGAGATTTTGCTTTTTTTTAAAAAGGGTTGATATTTAAGTTGACTCACTCTCTTAATACTTCACTGAAAGATTTGCCCCTCTCTTCCTCACGCCACTGTAGCTGATTGAGGTAGCCCAGGAAACAATCTATCTTGTATTTTGATGATACTGTAGCCAATATTAGATCTAACTGCACTGAGACAGGCATTTCCCAGAAGAGCTGGGAAGGGCCTCAGCTTCCCCCATTTAGAAGTCCTGGGAATCCTTAGCTTCCCTCTGGCCAGAAGATAGAGTCTAAGAAAGTGCAGCAATACCTGAACTAATCAAGCAACTTTAATACCTTCCTCCCCATCTCTGGGGCCAGGCTGTGGCCCATTAAAAAAAAGCTTCTTTCCTTTCATATGACTTCCTCTCAAGGAATCTCATTAGAAGACTCTGATCTCCAAGTGCCCTCCCACACCTGCACATCCATTCTTGCCATCATGATTACAGACCATCTGCTCAGGTCCATTTCTTGCTCTGCACTTCTCCAGAAGAATTGATAATAAAGACTGTCATGTTTTCCAAGCACAACCAGGCCATATTCCTTTGTTTCTCTGCATCCAAAGCTGAGGAAAGGCCCTGCCAACTGCCATTCCCCACAGCATCCCATCCCCAAAAAGCCAAAGAGAGAAGATGGGACCATAAAATAATCTGGAGATTAATAGAAACAAGTTTGCTTTTTAGGATAAAGTGAAAGCTCACTAAATATTGACAGTGGAACATGGCTTTCATTTTATTTTGTACATGTATATATGTAGTATATGTGTACATACAAACATGTGTATAGAAATATAGAACATATATATGTTGTATTTTTTACTTTAAGAAGCTCTTCTGCTAAAGCCTCACTGAGCATGTGAGCACAGTGATGCATCTGAGGTCCTAATCTAGTTCAGTCACTTATTAGCTTGTGCATGTCAAATTACTTGAGTTTCTGGGCCTGGGTTCCTCACTAGCATATGACAGAGCTAGCAATTCCCACTTCATGTAGCTATCCTAAAGTTTCTATAAGTGTTTATATGAAAGTGCCTGGTGCACACCGTGCTCAAAAAAATATATGTCTTCTTTCCATACTCTATGAATGGCTGATTTTCATGAATACCTTTCATTTAGCAGCTTTACTAGGCTACTTATGTGAAGAAAATAAAATACACAATCAGAAATAGTGAGGTTATCTTTGACTAGGATGACAGAAGACATGCTGTAGATACTAACAAAAGTGCATTCAAGAGAAATGTAGTGTTTCTGAGTAATGCAGCTGGCAAATTCAAAGACAAACAATGTCAGAGAACTTTTAGACTTTCTAGAACACATTATGGTATCTAGAGAAAGACACTCAGGTTTGAGACTTCAGAATTACAGGACTCACTCATAGTCTAAGGCAAAAGACACATCTTCCCTAATTAGGTGAGAAGGCCTATTTCTATCACATCAAACTTTCTGGTCCCAGGAAAGCAATAATCACTCTCAGTTTCATTTTTCCCTAAGTAACCAAGATAGTGAAGCCATCTAGATCACTTTTAGAGTTTCGCTGCTGTTTCCATACTAATGTGTTTCCATAACCTAATGATGTATATTATTTTCATACACAAAATAAGCAAACCCTGTTGATTACTCAAATGCTGACGCTCATGTTTCAGTGAAACACAACAGGTGCTCTGTTCATCTGACAACATGTTGGGAAAAACCCTTAAAAAAAAAAAAGCAATCTACCCAAACCCAGGTCAAACAGAATAGGGTAAACATGATAAACATTGCACATCTACATCATGAATACACCATTGTGAACCTAAAGAATGCTGGAGGGCAAGAAGGAAAACCGAGTTATGAAACCAAGCCGCACACCTGGGAATCAGGGTGGAAAATGAGGACTAGGTTGATAGGGACACAATGGCTTTCCACTGTGTACAAGTATATGTGATTTAAGTTTAAAACCACGTGAATACACTTTCTCAAAAAATAAGCTAAAAAAGACAAACGTACTTGAAACCCTGAAAAGAATCAGTAAATTTTTTTCTTCTTTTTTGAGTCAGGTTCTCTTCCGTTGTCCAGGCTAGTGTGGTGGTGTAATCAATCATGGCTTACTGCAGCCTCAGATTCCTGGGCTCAAGCAATCCTCTGGCCTCAGCCTCCAGGGTAGCTGGGATGACCGGTACGCACCACCATACTTGGGCAGCATTTTTTTTTTTTTTTTTTTTTTTTTTTTTTTTTTTTTAAGAAACAGTTTCATCATGTTGCCCTAGCTAATCTTAAACTCCTGGGCTCACACAATCCTTCCTGCCTCTGCCTCTGAAAATGCTAAGCAAAAATTGGTAAATTCTTTCATCTGAATTTTATATAATATAAACTAGTAAGAACTGTAGAACTTCCAACACATAATGACTCCATCCAAATCTCTGCACTAGAGGCAACCAAACTCCATCAGCAGAATAGAAACCTCTGTTTCCAGTCTCTCTGGGTAAACAGAATCTTAACTTCTTTGATTACCAGCTAACATACACAACTAGCCTAAACACATTCACACTGACCAACCCTTTGTAATTTCATACTGGAGTGCTGCTCTCTCCCAGACTCCCAATACATTGAGAAGCATTGACCTGGACCCCTGACAGCTAGTTGAGGAGTCTAACTAGACCAGTGGTTCTCAACTCTGGTTGTACATTACAATCACCTGGGGATTTTAAATATCCTCCCACCTACCCCTTCATGCTCCCTTAAAAATAATCAGTCACTTCTGCAAAACTCGGAAGGAAGCTACACTCTTTATCCTATCAGTAGTTACTAAATAAAATCTGTTCTTACCACTTTAATCAATGTCTGCCTTTGTTCATCTTTAATAGTAGTTAATGCCTTTCATATGTGTAAAGGATATGTCCAAAAACCTTAATTTAAAAATATCTGTATCAAAGAATAAAATTTTCCCAATAAAATGTATAATAAAGGAACTAAAATATTTAACTGCTTTTCACACAATATTTAGAATAATTCTAAGTACTAACTCTGCGGGATGAGCCCTCCTCAAAAAAATTAACCCCACAGTCATTTCTTATTACCATTAAAATAAAATTCTCCTGAATCTCATTTCTATGTAGAATCTGCGTGTTTCCTGTGCATATGCTCAAACCATAAGTTCACTTAAAAAAAAAATTCAGTAAAGAATTTTCTCTCACTTGAAGTATCTTTACACTGGCTAGAGAATTCACTACAGCAAATTCCTTAATGGTGTTTCTGGTTTCCAGGTTTTGTGACTAACATGGACTGAAGAAGATCAGACATTCCACTCTAATTTATTCCAAAATCATTGCCTTCAGATCTGTAAGCTTTTTTTTCTTTTCTTTTTTTTTTTTTTTGAGATGGAGTTTTGCTCCTGTCGCCCAGGCTGGAGTGCAATGGTGCGATCTCAGCTCACTGCAACCTCTCCCTCCTGGTTTCCAGCGATTCTCCTGCCTCAGCCTGCTGAGTAGCTGGGATTAGAGACAGACACCACATGTCCAGTTAATTTTTGTGTTTTTAGTAGAGATGGGATTTTACCACATTGGCCAGGCTGGTCTCGAACTCCTAACCTCAGGTGATCCATCCACCTTGGCCTCCCAAAGTGCTGGGATTAAAGGTGTAAGCCACTCTGCCCGGCCAGATCTGTAGACTTCTAAAAGTGACTTTGCTTCCATGGACATTACTGCTTTTCTCCAAAAATATAAACTTCAATCACCTCTCAGGAGTTCTTGTGCAAGAAGCAAAGTGGTTATGCTTACATACTAAGTGACTTAGTCTTCATCAAAGTGATCCACTGGAAAACATTCTCTCACACCAGAAACTGGAAATGTTAGACTACAAACCTCAAATCTATATAGTATTTCAAAAGTTGTATTACACCAAGAGTAGTACTTATTTACAATAATAGTAACATCGACAATGATCATGTGGGAGTACTACATGCATGATCTAAATTAAACATTCTCTGCAAGGCATTGACATCCTACAAATTCAAAACATTGGAATGACTTGACACATAAAAGTTCAATTAAAAATATATGTTGCTGCCTAATTTGATTTTTAGACATTATATAATTAATCAAGCTGCAGCTACCTTATAATGTCTTAAGATTTTTTACAAGTCAATGAAAATCTGTTTACAAGAAATTTAAAGTCACAAAACTTCTCACAAGGATTTTTATAAAGTGTAAACATTGTGTACATTTAAATGCTTAGTATTGTGAAAGAGTAATAAATTGGCATATCATCAATTCCCTTAAGCAACAATGCAGACCTAACAGACAATAAATTTTCACACGGTAATGTGGTGAGAAAACATGCAGAAACCTGAAACAAATATCTAATACATAGATATCAAAAACTGTTCTTGCTTAACAGTCTACCAAATACACTGAATTCTTCCAATCCAAAAGGAGTCCTATTCTTGTTCATTTATGTTATTTTTTATATAAGCATTTTTCCTTAATATTTTTGAGCTATGTCTAATAATGAAGAAAACTGCAACACACATATGAATACATAAAAATATCAAATTCACTGCAAGGAAAATAAAACAATAGTCACATATCTCACAAGATGAAAGGAGAGATCAAGGGTACACACACACACCATTTAGTTTGATTCAATTTCATAAAATATAGCATTTGAAATTTCTAAATTTGTTGCATTTACGTTGAAATAAAAACATATAAGTATTTTTCACGACAGAAGACAGACAAATTCCTAGGCAGACAGGGGCGGGTCCCCAGTGAAACTCTACCTTCAAGCCAAGGACAGTCTAAAGCCTGGAAAACCAAGCTACCAGTTACAGATAGAATCCATAAACCAGAGTGAGAACCTCCATCGCAGTCTTACTCTCTCAATTGGTTCTTTTTGAATGATGTCTTTTAGCCAACCAAATGATGTCTTTTCCAAGCCCAACCATAAATGAAATGGCATACATTCCCCTATTCTAAGCCCATAAAAACCCTGGACTCAGCCTCACAGACGGCTACCCACTTTTGGGTCCCCTCTTGCTGTCGAGAGCTTTTCTTTCACTCAACAAATTCTACTCTCCCTTACTTTGTCTCCAGTGTCCCTGTATCTTATTCTTCTTGGGTGTGGGAAAAGAAGCTGGAACTTGCCGAACTGTGGGAGTGAAAGAGTTGTAACACTCCTGCTCGCTGAGCTGCAGGGCAGTGGGAATTAAAGGGCTGTAACACTCTTGCCCACTGAACTACAGGAGTAAAAAAGCTGCAACTGTATGTTGCTTGCATGTGTAAAACTTTTGAGCTCTTAAATAATTGTATTATTTGCAAATAATGACTGATTTGTTTCTTACTTTCCCATCCTTTATTCTTTTACTTCTCTTTCATCTGACTGTGCTAGTTAGAGCATCCAGTACCAGGTTGAATAGAAATGGTGATTATGGCCATTCTTTTCTTGCTCTTCAATTTAAAGGTAAAGTTCCTAACACATTAAGTTTGATGTTCCATTTAGATTTTTGGTGTATAACTTTACCAAGACATTATAATTTGCTAAGAGTTTATCATGATTGGTGCTGAATTTAATCACATCTCCTCTCCAACTATAGAGATGATGTCACTAGCTTTTAATTGAATATATGGTAAATTACTATAGTTGAATTTTTAATAATAAACTGTCTCTGAATCCCTAGGATAAATCAGTTTGTACTCATGTTTATGAATAATAATAGCCTACAATTTGTAATTTATTAACTTTTACCTCTATAACTTGAACCTATAAATACATAAATAATTTAACCACTATTCTGTTCATGTTTTACACACTTCCAGGAATACAATATCTATAGTAGAAACAGAAACCAATAGAGTAGTACATTAAAAGAAAAAGTACTACTACTCAAATCTATGATGTCCTTATACAGCTTATAAGTGTTTGTTCATTTTTGCACATTACATATTGGTCACTCAGCAGTCACTGAGGGCCTACACTAGACCAGGCACCATTCCAGTTCTAGAAATAAAGTGGTAAACCAGACAAAAACATCCTGTCTTCTTTGGCCTCCTATTCTAGATAAGGAAGTCAAACAACTAGCATGAATAAGTAAAGCATTTTGTTCCAGATTGTGTTAAATTGTTATAGAGAAAAAGCATGAAGAATGACAGGGAATACTTGAGTGAAAGATGCGCAGGTCATTTCATGCTCAATACAAACTGAAGCACATCTGGAAAGACACCAATGTGATAAAGGAAGCCAAAGCTAAGCATTATGATGAAAACAGTATAACAAACTAATTTTTGTGAAAAAGACAATTTTGTCAAGGCTGACAGATAGAGTAGAGTAGTAGTTCTCAGCCCAATTCCTCCTAATGCAACAAAAATAAGAAATGATGTCTATGATGTGACCTACCCTTTCCTTCCTTGCCTAGGGAATATACTGGAACAAAGATGAGACAAATGGCTATTACTATTAGTTATTTTTATTAAAATAAATCCCAAATTTTAGAATCATTTTTAGTGTACATAACTTACAGTATATTTCACAAGTGGTTAAAAATAACTAGGTTGGCAATATTTTAAGGGTCTTATCTAGCTGCACTTTAAGGTTCCCTGAAAATCTGACCCTTTATAATTCCACAGTTAACAGTAAACAAATATCCACATTTTATATAATTTGGACGCAAATCTTTAGTGTCTTTATCTTACTCATTTGCTAAAGAGGAAAGCTGCCAAAAATAATAAACATAATGACCTATTGTTTGGGCGTATCCAGCATCTGTTCCCCATCCTGTGGGGAATGCACCCCACCCTTATTCTCGTTCATGAAGTTTGGGTGGAGCTGACCTGGATCCAGGTGTGGACAAGTTAACTAGGCCTGATTGATAGAAAGAACACTCACATGGGCCACAGTAGTTGAATCTGAAAATGAAGATATATTTTACAACAGGCTTAATGAGAGTTAGAACTATGGTTTTTAGTGAAAATATTGGGATAGAGGCATTCTCTTTCCACTGAGTTTACAAAACATAAAATATAAAGTGGGAGCAGTATATTATATAGTATATGCTTGATAGTACTTAGAAAACCTCTTGAGAATAAAGAACCAAATTATTGGGTATAGATAGGGATGAGGAAGAGACTGATGAGAGAGGAAATTGCCCTTTTACCATCTGGGTTTGACAAAGCCTGAAGCCATTATCTTAGAAATTTTTCAGTTATATTTTTAAATCACTCTGTGTTGTGTTTCTGACATTTGCCATTAAGAAGTCCCAACTGATAAACCAATTAGCTCATCAATTAATTCAATTGGCTTAAAAACCACTCTGCCTTGATCCTCCTCCAGTAAATCTAGCTGAAACTGACATGCATGGCTGCATTTTAAATCATCATACAATTTCATTCAGGAAGCAAAATACTGGAATCCACATAGCAACAAATCTACATAAAGATTTGACATATGTATTAATTCATGTTACAAAAACAAAGATCACTATATTCAAAATTGTAAGGATACTGGTTAAAAATTGAGATGAAATTTAAAAATTGCACTTCTATGTTATTTAGCAAACTGTGGTGAACATGTATTTTCCTAGCTCATTAAAAATTATCAATCTAATCACCTAAGTTATAATTTTGCAATTTACACGTTAGTCTACATTTTCCTTTTTAAATTTTTAAATGAATTTGGCATGTTGGACAAAAAAATTTTACACACTTCCATCTACAACGTCACAAGCATCAGAAAACTATATGACAATTGAATTGAGGAAAGGTTAATCTGAATCAAATTAATATCCAAATAATATAAACCAATTAAAATTCTGAGATTCTGCAGCAACATGAGTAGGACTGGAGGCCATTATCTTAAGTGAAACAACTCAAACAGACACTCAAATACCAAGTTTTCAGTTATTGGTGGGAGCTAAATAACGTGTACACATGAACAAAGAGGGGAATGACAGACATTGGAGAATTGGAAGCAGGGAAGCGGGGTAAGGGGGAAATTGATGAGAAACGACATAATGGGTACAATGTACATTATTCAAATGGTAGATACACTAAAAGCCAAGACTTCACCACTGCACAACATACACATGTAACAAAATTGCACTTGTTCTCTCTTAAATTTATACAAAAAACAAACAAACAAAAAAACTGAGAAGGCACAGAGTTAGCAATCATTCATTTAGCCACCATACCTAAGTCAAACTTTGGAATTTTGAGTCAAACTACAGAATTTTGAGATAATTCATTCAAGTTTAGCACCAAGTAAAACTGAAAAGTCATACAGAGAAAGTTGCCTGTCTTCATAAGCTTTGTTAAAGCCAAGGCATCTGTAACAGTAGAATCAAATGTAGTAACTTCTGTGACTTTCCTAAGATTTTTTAAAAATCATAACTTGGTAACTTTTTGGATTCGTACTGATTGTTTTTCTTTACTGTATATTTTACATCAGAGAATTCATAATTCAAAGACCTAGAAGAGATATCTCTCCACGATTCTTAGCACATATGCTTTCTTATTAAGCCCCAAATACAGACCAGCTGAAAAGATCTTTAAGCTCCATGCAATATACACAGCACTTGGCAAGACAGAGGCTTGCAAACAACTGTCCCACAGGCAGCAGAAGGCAAAACAGCTATTCACCATTACTTATGTTCTTGAATTTACAACAAGGGCCACATTTGCTATTGCTCAGCTAACCTCACACGCCTGAGGAGATAATTAAACTCTAAATAACAAAAGGCATGCATTTTTAACACCCAATTAACCTGATGTAACCCTAATTTACATGACTTGAGAAAGTTACTGGTGAAGAAAATCCATGTTCTCATGATGTTGCTGGCAAAGCCTGGTGTTCTCAGTTTATTAGAAAAACTGAAATTATGATATAGAAGGTACAACTGTAGAAAATATGAATGAGACTCTGAAATTATATTGGCCAGGTCACTTGTGAAAAATTAACCCCCACACCAGTTGTGTTTATATAGTTGCTTAAACTGATAATTTTTAGGCTAAATACAATGCCTTCATTATTGAAACTGCTACCAAAGTTCAGAAAGATTTGCCATTGCATCTTTTAATGTTTGCTCTATAATCAGCATGTTTTAGAAACCTTATGTAACCATTTTCATCTAAAAAGTCAGACTCAAGGATCATGCTTATTCCTTTCTCCATGGGCTAGAACTGGGAAGTGAGTAACTAGATTTGAGCAACTTCTTATCGAGGGGCTTTGGCTTATTTCCTCTTATTACAGTGAGAAAATTACAAGCAAGTCTGTGCTAATGCTGGACTTTCTTAAACTCTAAAAGAAAAAAAAAGACGACCCACCCTAAAGAGCCGAAATCCTTTAATATCATCAAAACATCTTAAATATGAAGCCAGAAATTTAATAAAGGGATAAGAGAATTAAGGTGGTGAATACGGCACAATTAAATTTAAATCTTAGTAATATTTAATACAACATATTATTCCTACTTAAAATTAAAAACCAAACAGATCAAGTCAGAATCCAAGATACCTAACCAGTAGATAAGCAAGAAATGACCTGACTCTTCACTGAAAGGCAACTAGAAATAAACAGTATAACGCAGATAGGTGTATTCTAAAACCACAAATGCATACCTTCATACATTAAAAAACTGTATGTGGCTTAAGATTTAGTGACTGGTATATTTTCACAAAAGCATATCCCCACTGGAGGGTCAAAATTTTTTTTTTGTTACCTTACTTTAAAGTAAGAATGGAGCATAAGGTTGGCTAAAACCAATGATGTAAATACATACCAGTAGGTAATATATAGTTTAGTGGTCCATATTTTAATACATTTTATATTGTGCTGATTTCAGCTTGCAAGCCTATGAACAAAATTAAACTTCCTTTACTTGCATCCTAACTTCCATACTTCTAATACAAAAGTATTTTTGGTAAACAAAAAAAAGTAGTATTTTCAATAGTGAACTTTTAGTTTCTTGTGTTTCTGAACCCCTCTTTTGAAAGATTTGTCTGTACATAAGATGTGTGGCCTAATTATTTTTATTGTGACTTAGAAACTTTTGAGCCATAAGTACAAATTCTGAACCTTTTTTTAAAAAAGAACATAGTAAAAATGAAACAATTACACGGTAAAATTTTAGCTGAAAAAAGTGGCAAATTCTCTGTGGTACTCTTTTTGAACACTATTTCTTTATACTCCTCCTTACAAAGTGTTTTAGAATGATACAGTGATTACAAACATACATATAAACAATGATAAAAGCATAATAATCATGAATAGTGTCTGTGTGAAACATCTGTGTTTTGCCTGTCCATTAAAATCCAGAGTCTAAAAGGAATTACTGTAGATGTGTTTATTATTAAACCAACTCATTTCTAAACAGCATTAGTACATTGTCACTTTCCATTCAGTAAGAGGAAGTTTGAATCTTAATTAAAGTATACTTCCTTACCAGTTGTCAAAGGTGAGTAATGAGATGGATGAAAAACTAATAAATCTTGCTATTTTCTATAAACAAAACCAAATGCCAAACATTACACACCTTTCTGATTCTCCGTGAAGAAAGTCCTTTTATATTTCCATTGTGATCAAAATCAGAAACATTGATAGGATTCTCAGAGACTATAAACACATGCCCTAATTTTGCAAACTATTCTCTTTACTGAGTGGGAAAGAAAGTAAGGAATTTTGCACATGACCAAATTCTACCACTCTTCCACTCTCATTCCTGGAAAATGGTTCTTGGACAGAGAGCTCCTGATTTTGGAAATCACTTACCTTTGCTCTAAAATGATATACAGCATCTATTAGGCAATATGAATATGCTGCAAATGTTTCAAAGCATTCAGACTTATTGTCACTGACTTAGAATGTCAAATCTTTAAAATTAGGTTGACTTCACATTTCTCCCATCTAGTTTCATTTCCTATCCTTGATGCTTTCAAGTCCTCCAGCATGAACGTGATGTTCTCCAATTGATTCCATTAAACACTGCAATTTCACAGTTTCTTGTATAGCTGTTTATGCAGTTTGGATAATTAGTGTTGCATAAAGTGAAAACAAACAAAGATATCTCCCTCACTCACATATTATTCAAGGAAAGTCTACATAAAACGGCTGCAAGCAGGATACACACATTTTATTTCAATGCACTAAAATAATGCCATGTACATTAGAAAACATTCAGTTTTGCAAAGCCTAATTATTCAGTTTGTTCTTTTAGACTATTTGTCATGCCATTATTTCTTCACTATTCCATTACTCAAAATATCAGAAACTGGACAAAGACTAAAATCAAATCCCATTTAAAATTTTTCATTGATATAAGTAATAGAGCAGGAGTTTTACTGAGTAAATAGTTATAGGAAATCAGATGAATCTCAATGAAGTATATCAGTGTTTTCTGTAAGTCCACAACATGTTTTCCCTGAAGACTACCAGTAGGATTCCACTTGTCAAATTGCCTTCTTTTTGTTTCTATTCCTCTTGACTTACCATACAACTATCCCCTGGAAATACCTTTCTACAACCTTTGAGACACAGCACCTTTTGTATTACATGCTTTTACTGTATGCATCTCAACTTTCTCAATTGCAACACCACCATTTTCTAGCAATTATTTTGTAACACTGACTTCATTAACCTGAATCAAAATAATATAACCTACCTATGCACCCCCATTAATATGATGCTTTAATTAAAACAAAAAACTCATAAAGTGTCAAAAATAATTCCTTTTGTTATGACATGAGTTGGGATAGTGAGGAAATCTCACAAAAACAAGGGATAAGGGATAATTTTTTTTAAAATAACTTATACCTCTATTTTTGCCAGTTTAGTATTTGTCTTAAGTAAAGCTCCAATCTCCTCTATTTACATACTTAACACCACTTTCATTGATTTTGCAGTGTTCTATACTTAATCTCCTTTCAAATACATGAGTTGGGAAAGCAATACATTAGGTAAAAAAAAAAATTGCAGTAATTTCATAATTTCAAGATAATGCATTTAATTTTCTCACTTCATAAAGATCTTCTAAATTATGGTGACTCTATGGAACCTCCCTTTATGACACACAGAAGCTGCCCTGCACCAGGTGAGAGAGCATGGCAGGCAGGGTGAACATTAGCTGTCCTCTTCTCAACTCCTCCTATACTATTGTGTGTCCCACCCTTATCAAAGAAGGCTATCTTTGGCTAATTCATCTTAAAAATTTGGTAGAACAAGGTAGAGAATAAGTGTATATCACCCATTCTTCATATGTATGCCTGTGTAATTTTGAAGGATATCATCTCCAGGTATATGAATTCCTTGAGGACTGAAACCTCGTTGGAAGTTCGTACTACCCCTTAGTGTCCGGCAAATTATGTTGTACATAATGACATTGGGCACTTAGAAAATAAGCTGGATGTTTGGACTTAGAATGAACAGAAAGATTTGAGTCTTTCCGTGCCAATAGCACTCCCACAAATGTGGTGAACATTCCTAAAACCCACCAAATTTTCTGTGAGAAGTGTGGCAAGCACCAACCCCATGAAGTGACACAAGGCAAGAAGGGCAAGGATTCTCTGTATGCCCAGGGAAAGTAGTGTTATGACAGATAGCAGGGTGGCTCTGGTGGGCAGACTAAGCCAATTATCCAGAAAAAAAGCTAAAACTACAAAGAAGATTGTGCTAAGGCTTAGTGCATTAAGCCCAGCCCAACTGCAGATCTAAGAGAATGCCAGCTATCAAAAGATGCAAGCATTTTGAACTGGAAGGAGATAAGAAGAGACATGGCCAAGTGATATGGTTCTAAGGGTCTTTTTTTTTTTTTTTTGAGAGGAGTCTCACTCTGTTGCCCAGGCTGGAGGGCATTGGCAATCTCGGCTCACTGCAGCCTCTACTTCCCGGGGATTCAAGTGATTGTCTTGCTTCGGCCTCCCCAGTAGCTGGGATTATAGGTGCTCCCCACCACAATCAGCTGATTTTTGTATGTCTAGTAGAGAAGAGGTTTCACAATGTTGGCCAGATTGGTCTCCAACTCCTGACCTCAGGTAATCTGCAAGCCTCAGCTTCCCAAAGTGTTGGGACTGCAGGCGTGAGCCACAGCGCCCAGCCCTAAGTGTCATCTTTTGTTTTATTATGAAAAAATAAAATCTTGAGTTTACATTCATACAAAAAAAGAAAGATTTGAAAGCAAATCTAAAACACAAAATTTTAGGTTGTACCATCTGAAATACAACCACTACAGAATGAGATCTTTTAGGAATGTATATAAGAACATGCTACTAAACAAAATATTCATTTTATTAGATTTTTTAAAAACTTAAGGTTGGTATCTAAAAGAATATGGCCATTTTATAATCAAATAGAGAAAGACAAATTTTAGTAACTTGAGAATGGCCACAAAGTTACTGAAGAACAAGAACTTAAAGCTATGGCTGAAGATGCCCATTTCAATATTACATCCACATTTTTTTCACTTACATGCAATTTCCCTCTCTTTAATAAAAATTAGAAAATGATATAATTGCACTAATGGGTTTGATATGGATCTGATCCAAATCAAGCTCTTTAAAAACAATTTTATAGATAATGTAAAAATAAGTTTTGCCTTTCTAACACCCTATGCCCTCTTCCAGATATTATCACTCTACATGCAATAAAAAAGCATATACATATATACATGTGTGTATGGATAGATACATGTATATAATTTGTATGTTTTTTTATATTTAAACATGTCTAGCCCTATTTACCCTATAAACCCCTTAATCTTCATGGGGGTGAGTAGCAAGAAATACTTAGCCTACAATATCAGCACTCCAGTGATAGTGTGGTAGGCAGCATTTGATATGGTTCCCAATGATAACCCTTGTGTAGTCACCTCCCCTGAGTGTGGGTGGAGCATAGTGATTTGCCTCTGGTGAACCCAATACAGCAAAGGGGATGGGATGGCAGTTGCTGATGTCACAGAAGACTGTGACTTCCATCTTCTGGTTCTCTCTTGCATTCTATGATGTTTCCAGACACTCTGTGCAAAGAACAGAGGCAAGCCTCCAGCCAGGAGCTCATGAAATCGTGAACTGAGGCCTCAGTGTAATAGCCCATGAGGAACTGAATTATTTCAACAGCCAGGTGAGTGAGCTACTTGGGAAAATTTCCAGGAGAGCTTTGAGATGGTTGCATCCTTGACGGAGACCCAGAGCTTGAGGACCCACAGAAACCGTGAGATAATAAATGTTGGGTTATGTAGTAATAGCTAACAAATGCACTGTTTAAAGGAATTCGCTCATTAAAAAATTCCATGGCAGTACCCTCCTTAAGTTAGAGGATGCTTCTCTTCATTTTCATACAGAAGGTAGCTTCTTTTATCCAGAAAAAAAAAGAAAAGAGAAGATCTGAGTGCAAACATACTACTAGATAGAAATAAAACCTACTGTTCAATACATCAGTAGGGTGACAATAGTTAACAATCTACTGTACATTTCAAAATAGCTAGAAGAGCATAACTAAAATGTTCCTAGCACAAAGAAAAGATAAATATTCAAGGTGATGAATATCCTGATTACCCCGATTTTATTTTTACACATGATGTGAATGGATCAAATTACCAAATGTACCCTGAAAATACGTGCATTTTGTATTTACAAAAAAATCTGAAGCAGAAGGTGTGTGTTTAATATTGCATTTCATTTACATATATCTAAGTAAAACAAGCTTACCGCCACTCTCTGAGTCTGCCAAGTAAGCTAACCAAGCTCTCTAAAAACAATTTTTTTCAAAATTACAAATTTTTGAAAACATATTTTATGACCTTTGTATTTTCCCAAAGAATGACTAAGTCTAAACAATAAAAGCCAAAACAATATTGAAAGTGAAAAATATTTGGTCTCATAAACATTCCCACATCAAAAAAGCCTGATTACTTTGAAGAGGGTATTATGGGTTTCTGAAAACAGATTTGGTGTTGCATGTTTGGTATGCCTGCCATATGATTTGGTGCCATGGAAAGTTTTTTGTGTTTAGTAAATAATTCCCAGTTAAATTCCAAGTAATTGTTCATTGCAGAAAGTCAAACTTCTAAATCTAACCTCACCCATGATTACCATAAAAAAAAAAAACAGTGTTCTGCTAACCAACAGCATACACCCATTTGTTCTCCAAAGGATCATGCATACTTAAAGGATGATTCCTCTATCTAGTGGACACAGAGCAAACGTGGACCTTTGAGATGAAAAAATGGATGTCAGTGGTACCCTATACATTCAGATCTTTAGGACCAAAGCTGTAATAGAGCAGTGAAAACTGTTCCTATATCATTATCAGTTGACCTAAGGTAATTACACGGAGTTTCACAATCAAGAATGTTTCTTGGATGTCCTTTACAGTGAACAGAAAATCTTCAAAGCCCAGACAATAGAGAAGAACAATAGTACTTATGTCATCGAGTAGAGCAATATGGTTTATACTTGTGATACAAGACCAATACATACAGCTTTATATAATTTAATTTTGTTACCAAAAATATTTATTTTATTGTTCTATATCCTGTTTTGGAGATTTTTATAATAATTCTCATAAATCTTTTACAAATTTTTTTTAAAAAAACAAAAATGTATAGAACTGCTTTGGTAACTTTCTTATTTGTATGTCTCCTAGATCTGCAGTCGTAGGAACAAAAGAAAACGTAGAACTCAGGCTAAGGAAGAGGGTAAGAGAGTGCCTCTGCTTTATCCCACGGCTTCTCCGTGGCTTGGTTTTTGCAGGTCTGCCAATTAGTGCCATCCTTTCCAATGTTCCCATCCAATTAAAATACTGACTAAGCTAACATTGCTTTCAAAAGTTCTACTTCCCACTATATTATAAGTAAGTGAAATGACAGTTTAGTGGGGAAGAAATAAGAGAAAATGGATAGGCTAAAACGACACACACTCCTCACCATGCTGCCACATTTAATATGCTCCTCAGCCTTCCTCTGATGGATCCTAATAACTCCCCCACTGTCTTCCACTGTACTTTGATCAAGACATCTGAGAAAAGAACAGTTCCCTCTCTGAACTCTACTAAAATATACACACTGTAATGAATAATTTCTCCAGTAAAAGAAAGGAAATAATAGTGCAGGTGAAGTTTGTGGTCACATATGGAAAGGAAAGAAAAACCAGGCTCAGTTCCAGAATGTCTGCATGTCAGAGTGAGATATGTATGTATAACGCATCTCTGGACACAGCCAGCACCACCATCCTCTGTCTCCACTTTCTCATCCAACATAGGCTTTAATGTGGAAGTTCTGACATCTGCATTTTACAAATGAAGAACCTGGGGCCTATAAAACTTACATTGCTTGTCCAAGGTGATATAACTAGTTTTTCCAGTGTGCACGGCAGCAGACACTAGTTCAGTGAAAGAAACAATCAGTTATAATAGTTTATGGGAAACTTTTAAACTTTGAACTTATGTGCTTCTATTGCTAAATCCCTAAGCATATAAAATGCACAGGTTAAAGATAAAACTACTTACAGTACTTTAGATATTTTACAGGCTTTAAAATTTTTACTGTCACAGAAGTTCACATGCAAAATTGAAAAATATATAGTTGCAAATATTTGCATTAAAAAGTCATTATAGAGGTATTTTCAGATTTCAACGAAATTAAGACTACACACTCTAAGCTATTGGCTTGAACTATTCATGCCAGAAACATTCTATCTCTGTAAGTTCACTGCTAGATCATCAAATACAGATTTTTAGGTGATTAGTACAGGTTCCTTAAATATACTTTTGTATCATGGACCTTAATGATGACTTGCATAGCAAAGTTAGATTAATAATGAAAAGTGAATAATATTTTACACATAGAATTATTTAAAATTATACTTTAAGGGGACTTAGTCTAATTTAATTTTGTTACCAAAAAATTTCATTTTATTGTTCCATATCCTGTTTTGGGGATTTTTATAATAATTCTCAACAATCTTTTACAAATTTTTTTTTAAAAAACAAAAATTTGGCCAGGCGCGGTGGCTCACACCTGTAATCCCAGCACTTTGGGAGGCTGAGGTGGGTGGATCACCTGAGGTCAGAATTTCAAGACAGGCCGGGTCAACATGGTGAAACCCTGTCTCTACTAAATATACAAAAATTAGCTGGGCATGGTGGCGGGCACCTGTAATCCCAGCTACTTGGGAGGCTGTGGCAGGAGAATCACTTGAACCCAGGAGGTGGAGGTTGCAATGAGCCGAGATGCCATTGCGCTCCAGCCTGGGCAACAAGAGAAAAACTTCGTCTCAAAAAAAAAAAAAAAAAAATTACAGAACTGCTTTGGTAACTTTTTTATTTGTCCCTTAGTCTATTTTAAGTATTAAACTATGAAAGCTCATTTTAATTATCCATAGTCATGTCTATAAGATTATTTTAGAAAGAGAGATAAGGCCTGGTTTAAATTTGTTCAACAAATTGTGAAAGCAAGCTTTATGTTACACTTCTAATCTAGAGCAAGAATTTTAAATCATTCCAAATTATTTTACATGAGTTACTGAGCATTGGATAAAGTCAGAAAACTTTATACTATGAATAAATGGCCAAGCCAATAATATAATCTGTAAGTCTACATTTAAGCTATCTACAAAGAGGTTATTTTAAGAGATAAATTTTCTTTTTGAGTTTGCATGTTAAATCTGAATTTCAAGTAAACATCAAAGGTTTTTTTAATTCAAGTATGCTCTATGTAACATTTGGGACATACACTAAAAATTATTGTTTATGTGAAATTCAAATTTAACTGGGCATCATATATATAACCTGGCAACATTACTCTTTACTGGAAAGTCAACTACAGTGCAGTGCATACAGATCCTTTTGGCCTGGCCAAATGAGAGTTCCAGGGATTATTTACACTCTCCATTTTCTGATTGAGATTTGCCTCAATAAACTCTATTTTCTAACTGCACTATGTGACAATAGTAGTGTTTGTCTATGACTTCTTTAGACAACATGAGAAAAAGAACAGATTTTTCCCACTGTAATAATCTGAGTACAACCAAAAAAGATTTTATTTTTTTGAGACAGGGCCTCACTCTTTTTCCCAGACTGGTGTGCAGGGGCGGCAATCTCTGCTCACTGCAACCTCCACCTCCGCCTCTGCCTCCCAGATTCAAGTGATTCTCCCACCTCAGCCTCCCAGGTAGCTAGGACTACAGGCACCCACAACCATGCCTGGCTAATTTTTTAACTTTTTTGTAGAGACAAGGGTTTCACCATGTTGGCCAGGCTGGTCTTGAACTCCTAACCTCAAGTGATCCGCCCATCTTGGCCTCCCAAAGTATTAGGATTACAGGCATGAGCCACGACAAAGAGAAAATATTACTGACCATGGATACAGATCTGAGTTCTGTTACTCTACCAGTTATCTGTCCTTGGGCAAATACATGTAACTCCTTGGGCCTTGGCTGTCCTGACTTCAGTAGCCCCCTACAGCATTAACATTTTGCAATTCCGTTATCGTACGTGAACTAAAATTTGCCTAGTTCTTGATAACTGAGGTCATGCTTGCATATTTTGGAAGCAGAGGAAAAAACAACCTTTAAGTTAAAACAAAACCAAGGGACTAGCTAAAAGATGGTCCTTGTATTTAATTAAAATGCACAGTTTCAGAAGAAATCTTACCCACAGGTTAAAAATGCAGTTGAAATAATTTCATAAACAATAGCTGTTATTTGTCACCCACAAATAAGTTTAAATACCTGTCATTCACTGGACATTCAGTACCAAATTACTTTTGAGACCACTAAAAAAAGCAGTGGACTGTTTAACTTGCTAGACTCTTGTATGTACCTCCAAGAAACTCTAAAGTAGTCATAAATCCAAAGAAAGCTATCTATGCACAAAGGACAAATCCACAGATTCTCCAAATTTTTTCCCCTAATTCTATTTCCTAATAGATTTCCCAAATTCTTTGTTTTAAATAGCATTTCTCTGCACAAAGAATCTGTAATGCTAGCTCATTGTGCCTTCAGTGTAACTAACATGCAGCTATTAAAGATAGTGACAATGAATGCATTTCTCTAGTTAAGTACCATGCCCTCTGAATGCCAGGCAGTGCTTCCAAATGATTAAATAACCTGTTTAGGGAGATAAACAATTGACTACCAATATCTTTAACATAACATAAAAGTAAACAATCTTAAATTATACTAGTGGACAAGGATTGTGGCTTTGTAGGGTTGCCACATAAATATAAGAATTTTATTAGATTTGAAATTCAAATTTCATATTTGGAACAAACTTACAAAAAGTATTACATATTTGAAATTCAATTTTAACTGGGAAAATCAAACTTTTATTTGATAAACCTGACAGTTCTATTTGGGATACCTAATATGAGATGTTTGCTCATTAGCATTTCCCCAATGCTAATGAGTTTTATTGGTTTCTATTTTTTTCTAGAGGCAAGAGGTTCTACTATTATAGGACACACATAGATGAGTAACTTTCCAGCTGTAATTTCACTTATCATTAATATCCTCCTGCTTTTAACAAATCAGATACCTACCATTAAAACTAGTCTACACAACATACATTCGGAAGATAAACATTTTACCTACCTGTGGGTAAGATATGAGAAGGCCATATAACAAAATATTTCTTTCTTTTACTTCCTTTGCAAATTCTCTAATCTTCATTAGGTTTTCCATTTTCTGACTGGGAGGTACTAATTTAAAATCAAGAAAATGAACCTGCAAAATATAAAAGACAGTATTTAGAATATCATTCCCTTCAACTTTCTCTGGAGGGAAAAAACATGAAAGAAGCTCAAAACCCATATGATTACAATATTGCAATAATCTTTATTAACTTTTGTTAATTTCTAGTTGCGCTTCAAGCCATACTTAAGACTGATGAATCCTCCTTTATAAACACAGATGTAGTAAACACTCACTGAGAAAATGAGGTTGAAAAACCAAATGCTAATATTCTATTTCTCTTCGAGTCAAATACATAAAGTGTGTGCATTTTCATCAAATCATTCAACTTAATCATAATTTTTAACTGGATGAGATAGATATACAGTATTACATATACTAAGAAATTAATAATATAAATAAAATTCAAGAAGAGTGATTATCCAGTTAAGTAAATTAAGTTTTTTAAAAGAATCTCTTTCAATGTGATCAATAATTGTCATCTCTAACATATAATGATTTCTTAAACTAAGAGGGCTTTTATAGAGACTTTTTAAGAAGTTAGGTTTTTCTTGAAAATATTCTAGTGATCATTTTAAAAACATTTTTAAAATTTTTACTGATACATAATACTTCTACATATTTATGGGGCACTGTGATATTTTGTTACATGCATAGAATGTGTATTGATCAAGTCAGTATATCTAGGCTGACCGTCATCTTGAACGTTTATCATTTCTATGTTTTAGGAACATTTAAAGTCCTCTTTTCTAACTATTTTTAAATACACAATACATTAACTCTTGTAAATCTTGGCCAGGCATGGTGGCTCACTCCTGTAATCCCAGCAGTTTGAGAGGCTGAGGCAGGCAGATCACTTGAGCCTAGAAGTTTGAGACCAGCCTGGGCAACAAGGCAAAATGCTGTCTCTACAAAAAATACAAAAGTTAGCCAGGCATGGTGCCATGTGCCTGTAACTCACTACATACCCTCATGCCAGCTGAACTAAGGAACGATACTGCTGCTTAATGTTAAAAGTCTCAACATACTATTTAACTTTTTGAACTACAGAATTACCTTTGTTACTTAGATGCCATCTACAAACTGACTTATTTCTATGTTATCCCATCAAACCAACTACTTAAATTATAGGAAACTTTAAGACATTAAAGAAACATAGGAGAAGTATTTACAAAGTCTTTTCATGAATTAACTTAAACACAGATACAGAACTCAACCTTATGAAATGCATAATTAGGTTAACAAAATTCAAGCATGAAGAAGTAGGATGCATCTCAAAATTCTCTTTACCAGATGCAAAGGCCTGATGATGACATGAAAACAGAAGACAATCTGCAGATGTTCTTCCTAATACCATGAAACTTAAGCATATACTTTACATAGTGCTACTAAGTTTGAACTTCTAAAATATACCAACTACTTACGTGTTCTAGGAAAAAAATTCAGTTGGTACAAAATCACAATTTTAATTTAAAAAAAAACGAGCAGTTTTATATAACCACAGCAGAGGGTTGCAAAATGATAACTCAAGAGAAATGTAAATGTTTTTGCCTTAATAAAATAAACTTACAGCCAGGACAGGCTTGCATCCACTGAAATACAGCCAAACATTTCATATAGGTTGAGTACTGCAGATTTGCTTATAGATACACATCAAGTAGTTTTTTTAATGTATTTTTGTACCGTTCACTAATTCACTACATAGAAATTACAGTAAAACAGTATTTCCCATGCAGCGTGACATTTCTAACAGTTCTTTCTCACATATACCTTCTACCCTCCAAAAAAGAATATCTAATTTCATTTTAATGAAAGGTAGCACATTTACTCATATAAACTGGTAAACTGCTTAAACATTTAACATGTGGTTAGCCTCATGGCTTTGTGGGTGGGCGAGGTTTCTGGCTCTCAGTGTTTGGAAAAGTCTCCTCTGTGCCTTGTGTGTCTTTACACTCAGCTCTATGCAAGCTTTATGTTTGTCTAGCAATCATTTAATATATTCCTGGTCCCAGATGAATTCCAGTTAACTTTTTATATTTTAAAATGGGATTTTTTTACTTCTGAGAACAAATACATTAATTAAAGAACTATAAGTAAGTATCCAACACGAGGTTCTTTAAAACCCCACATTTAACACTTGTCTCATTGCAGAGTCTATGTCCACAATAAAAGGCACGTGAAGGGAGTCAGGATTGGTGGTATACGGGGAAATAGTCTCTGTTTATTTCACTAAGAAGAAAGTCAATTTCCAAAGCTTAAGTATATACCTAAATAATGCACTGCTTAATGCCCACCAAAGTGGAAATAAGGATGGTCAAAACGAAACTTCTTATTATGTATTAGAAAGAATTGGTAGATAAACCAGAGAGATTCTTTGAATCTACATAATAGCTGCAAAATTACCAACATGTGCATAAAAAAGTAAATTGTGTTAATAAGACCCAAAACCTTCAAAACATCATTTTTCAAAAGAAATATAATGAATCTAAAAACTGATGAAACTAGCCAATACTAAACAGGTCAAAGTAATATTTGATCTGAAGGATTAGAAAAGATTTTAGAAAAACTATCTCATTTCAACTATATAAGAATTAGATTCTATTAATTAATTTAATAACCTATACTTAAAATAAGCTTCTAATAGTGAACCACTTCACTGTAGAACAAAATTAAATCAGTGTCATCATCAAAGTCATCTCATAATTCTGATGAATAGAAACTAAATTATAAATTATCATGGAAACTCAAAGCAAATGTTTAGCAACTCATTGGTAAATCTTCACAAAATAAAATACCAGCAAAACTAAATGGAGAAATAATGGCATTTAACAAAAGGTAGTAAACAAAACACATTGCATTAAAACATTAACCATTCAAAATAATTTAAATGTTTCTTTTGATTCAAAGAATTAAAAAGTAAATGAGTTTCATAATATCAGTGCAAATGTTACATGAGTATACACTGTTTCAAATCCTTATTCAAAAGATCAAAGTAATGAAACCAGAAATTCACATTTTAAACAGTTAATAGGAAAACCTAACTTCAAAAGTATTTTAAGTCATAAAATAAATAGTTTTTCAAATTATTTTACAAGGTGGTCTCTCTTACCAGAACATCACTTTAACACTGTTGTATTATGGCACAATTATCTCAACATTACATACATCTACAATTACCTTAATTAACATCTGTAACAAATTTTAGAATCAAAAGTTAAGAACGATCCCACTGATTAATATAAAGCATTGATTTGTTTAGCTAACTGTAAAACATAATTCTATGTTCATTTAGTTTCTCCAAGAAAACTGTCAGAATATAAATCACCAAAGTTACAAAAAAAAGCAAGTATATGCTTCTTCAAAATTTATCTGAGTTTACAATATCATATTTTAGTGAATTGTCAAAATTTCATTTTACATTATAAAAACTTTACTGCTTAAGCGTCAATCTGTAATTATTATTAAGGTTCTCTGCAGGCCATGTAGGCATGCATTACTTGTCTTTTTTTTAAAAAAAATACTAAACAGTTTTAGAGTTTACTTCACAAATAAAGAGGACTTCTGCATCTAGGCCAACTACTACAAGTCCATCATGCTACTTTTAATCTATAAGAATTGATTCTGTTGTATGTACCTACTTTTGCAAGTTTTTTTTAAATAAATATATTTAATGTGCTCCAAGGCAAAGTAATCTTAAAAAAAAAAAAACTTTTTAGAAGATGAGGTATTCAGAATACACAGAAAAAAAATATTCAAAGACATGACCAAGATGCCTGTAAGGCAGGTATACACTATATCCATGTCATATTAGAATAGCCTCCACCAATTCATCCTGTGCCTTCTCTTAGGTGTGACCCAAATCATTAAAAGTCTTGGTAATTAGTAATTATTTAATAATCTCAGGAACAATGTTTTGGCAAAATAATCTTAGGTTTCTTTGAGCCCAGGAAATAGATAATCTAATAATCAAAATCAATGTAGATATATAAGATTAACATCTTATACATATTTATTCCGAATTTGTCATTAAAAATGTGAAAACATATGAAGAACTGTGCTAAGAAATGTAAAAAGAATGACCATAGACAAAAAATATAATAATAAGAAGCTACAGTTACAGTGTTCCAATGAAAAACTGGAAGGTCACTTTTGCTTTACTTTGTTGGGCTATTCTGGATTAAAATAAAATGCCAACTTAACATTTTATTTTGAACAGATTTTTTTTTCCATGATGTCAATGGTTGGCCAAATAAAACACAGTCTACAACTGCACTGTACACTTGAGTAGCCATTAGCCATATACTGCTACATTTAAATTCAAATGTATTAGTATTAAAAATAAAACTCAGGTCTTCAGTTTAGCTATATTTCAAGAGCTCATAGTCTCAGATAGTGGCTACCACATATAAGAGAAATACAACTTTTTGTGAATTTTCACATAGGCAGATAAGATTTGTAAGTTTACTCTACACAACATGATGTTCTGAAGCATACATTAGTTATGAAATGACTAAATCTATACAATATACATATGTATGGCCTCACAGTTATCACTTCTGTGGTAATATTTTATATCCTCTCAGAGTTTTTCAAGAATGTATTAATTGTAGTCAGACTGTACAATCAATCTTTTATTCCTCATCGAAGTGAAATTTTATAATCTTTGACATTTCCCTAACTCTCTACTATCTGCTGCCATAGTATCAACTCTTTCAGATTCCACATGAGCAACATCATTCAGTATTTGTCTTTCGGTGCCTGGTTTACTTCACTTAATATAATGTCCTCCAGATTCATCCACGTTGTTGCATATGCCAGGATTTCCTTCTTTTTCATGGCCAAAGAGTATTTAATTGTGTATGTATCACATTTTCTTTATCCATTCATTTGTGGACACTTAGGTTGATTCCATATCCTAGCTATTGTGAAAAATGCTGCAATGAACATAATAGTGCAGATATCTCTTTGAAATAATGATTTCCTTTTCTTTGGATATGTAGCTAGTAGTGGGATTGGTAGATGATACATTAGTTCTATTTTTAATTTTTTAGGAACCTCCATACTGCTTTCTATAATGGCTGTGGTAATTTACATTCCCACTAACAAGGGAATGTAAGGGTTCCCTTTTCTCCATATTCTTGTCAACACTTATCTTTGTCCTTTTCATAACAGCCATTCTAATAGGCATGAGGTGATATCTCATTGTGGTTGTGATTTACACTTCCCTGATGATTAGTGATATTATTTTTTCATATACCTATTGGCCATCTATTTCCTTTTTGGACATGTCTGTTCAGGTCTTCTACTGTTTTGTTAATATCTTGTTTTTTTGATATGGAGCCAAGTTTTTTTACATAATTCTGATATTAAGCCCTTATGAGATGTATAGTTTGCATATGAGATGTACGTATAGTTCGCATACGAGATGTATGGTTTCTCTCATTCTTTAAGTTGTCTCTTCATTTTTCCTCAGCTGTGCAGAAGCTTTTAAGTTTGATGTGACCACAATTTGTCTATTTTTGCTTTTGTAGCCATTACTTTTGTAGTCATATCAAAAAGTCATTGCCCAGATCAATGTCATAAGGCTTTTCTCCTATGTATCCTCTGGTAGTTTCATAGATTCTAATCTCACATTTAAATCCCTAATCCATTTTGAGTGGTTTTTGTATATGGTGTGATATAAGGGTTTAATTCCATTCTTCTGTGTGTGGATATTCAGTTATCCCAACGACATTTATTGAAGAGATTGTCCATTCTCTATTGTGTGTTCTAGGAAATTTTGTCTAAATCAGTTGGCTATAAACATGGGATTTATGGGCATTCTATAACATTCCATTTGTCTATGTGTGTTTATATACCAGTACTATGTTGTTTTGGTTACTGTATCTTTATAGTATATTTTCAAGTCAGGTAATGTGATTCCCTCCAGCTTTGTTCTTTTTCCTCAATATGGTTTTGGCTATTCAGGGTCTAGCAAAAGGTTTTCCAATTTTTTTAGCCCTTCAAAAAAACTAACTCTTAGTTTTGTTAATCTATTCTACCATTTTCCTACTATTTCATTCATTTCTACTCTATATTGTTTCCTTCCTTCTCCTAAGTTCAGGCTTAGTTTGTTGTTTTTTCTAGTTCCTTAGAGTGAAAAGCAGGTGAAATGAAATGTTTCTTCATTTTTGATGTAGGTGTATATTGCTATCAACTTCCCTGTTAGAACTGCTTTTACTGTATCCCATAGATTTTGGTATGTTAGGTTTTCATTTGTTGGTCTAAAGGAATTTTTTAATTATAACTTAAATTCTTCATTGACCCTCTGGTTGGTCAGGAGGATGTTTAATTTCCATGTATTTGTGAATTCTCCAAAGTCCTCCAGTTCCTCATTTCTAGTTTCATATTTTGTAGTCAGAAAATATTATTTGGTATAATTTCAATCTTAAGTATTTTAACACTTGTTTCATAGCCTAACATGATTTACCCTGGAGAATGTTCCACGTGCAGTTGAGAAGAGTGTATACTCTTCAGCTGTCCAACTCTTGGACTGAATATCCTATGTATGTCTGTTATGCCTATTTGATCAAGAGCGTAGTTTAAGTCCAACATTCCGTTATTGGTTTTCTGGTTAACCTGCTCATTGCTAGTAGCAGGTGTTAAAGTACTCTACAATTATTGCATTGCAGTTTTTCTCTCTCTTCACATCTATTAATATTTGCTTCATATTGTATATTTAGGTATTCCAACATCGGTTGCATATATCACAACTGTCCTATCTTCTTACTTGATCCCTTTGACATTATATGATGACCTTTGTTTTTATATTTCTTTACTAAAAGTATATCTTACCTCATGAATACAGCTACTCCTGCTTTTTTGTTGTTGTTTCAATTTGTATGGGACATCTTTTTCCATCCCTTCACTTTCAGTCTGTGTGCGTCCTTAGAGGTGAAATGAGTCTCTTTTTGGCAGCATATTGTTGGATTTGTAAAAATCTATTAAGCTACTTTATGTCTTTTGATTGGAAAAATATACTTACATTCAAGATAATTATTGATAGGTACAGACTTACAACTGCCATTTTTGTTCATTGTTTTCTAGTTGTTTTGCCAATTTTTGTTCCTTTCTTCCTCTATCTTCCTTTGTGGCCAAGTAATTTTTTTTAGTGTTATGTGTTTAATTTCTTGCTTTTTATTTTTTGTGTATCTAATGTAAGTTTTTGTATTGTGGATTTCACTGTATACTTTTACCGATGAGTTTTATATTTTCAAATGTTTTCATATTATTTATTAGTGTTGTGCTTTTTTTGGCTTGAAGGATTCCCATTAGCATTTCTTGTATATCAGGTCTGGTGATGATATACTCCCTCAGCTTTTGTTTGTCCAGGAAATTATTCATCTTTTCTTCATTTCTGAAGGATACCTTTGCTGGGTATACTATTCTTGGCTGACGGTTTTTTCCCCCTTTCAGCATTTTATATATACCCTTTTGCTTTTTCCTGGCCTATAAGATTTCTGCCAAAAAGTCTGCTGCTAGCTATATTTGAATTCCTTTATGTTATCTGCTTCCTTTCTCTTGCTGCTTTCAGGATCTTCTTAGTCTTTGATTTTTGATATTATTATTATAATATGTCTTGGAGTCACCTTATTTGGTTTAAATTTGATTGGAGACCTTTGACATTTCTGTACCTGGATATTTACATTGTTCTCCAAAATTAAAAAAAAAAATGTTACTATTTAAGTAAGCTTTCTATCCCTTTATCTTTTTCTCCTTCTTTAATGCCTGTGACTCAAAGATTGGCTCTTTGGATGCTGTATCATAAGCCCTATAACCTTTCTTCATTCCTTTACTTCTTTTTTCTTCTATTTATTTCAAAATAACCTGTCTTCAAGTTCAGGTTCTTTCTTGTGCCTGGCCAATTCTGCTGTTGATGCACTCTATTGCATTTTTCATTCCCTACATTGTATTTTCACCTCCAGGATTTGATTTTTTGAAAATTGTTTCATGCATAATCTAGTAGAAGCTAAAAATATTATTTCAATCTCATTATATTTCACATTCTGGTCACTGTTTTCTTCATTTTGTTGAATTGTTTCTCTGTATTTTCTTCAAGTTTGCTGAGCTTCCTTAAAGTTTTGAATTCTTTTTCAGAAAGCTCACATGTCTCCATTTCTTTAGGGTCAGTCACTTGTACCACATTTTTTTCATACGGTCATGTAATGTTTTCCTGATTGTTCTTGATTCTTGTGGTCATTTGTCAATGTCTGCACATTTGAAGAAGTAGATACTTATGCAAGTCTTCATAGATAGGGATTTGGCTTTGCCTGGGATAGCTCTGTAGCAGGTGTGACAATGCCAGAAGCCTGGGGCTCACTACATCAGTTGTTGCACTGGAACTGGCTAGAAGCCAGGGGCCACCTGCTGCTGCTGAGTGCTGTTGGGAGGACTGACACAAGTCTGATGGTGGTGTAAGCTGGAGATTGAGTTTGCCAAGAAAGACTGAGGCTCTAGGGTCCCATCTGGTGCTGCAGCTGGTCTAGAGGCTCAGTCTGCAGTTACTGGCTTGAAATACAAAGCTGTGGGGATCACCCTGGTGTTGAGTATTATTGTGGTGGGCCAAGTGTTGGGGTTCAAGGTAAAATCTTATGCTCACTTCCTTCTTTTTCCCTAAGTGAACAATGGCTCTTCTCCATTCCATGCTGCCAGAGTTGGGGAGGAGTAACAGGTAACAAACTGCCCTTTCTACTCTCTTCAATGCATATTTTCTTACTACCATGCTACAACCAGGTGCTGGAATCTCTCACTTGGTTTCTTTAGTCCTTCAGTATTTTCACGTGTGGATAGTTGTTCAAATTGATGTTTCTGGGGGTGGGGTGACAATCACTGGATAATCCTGCTTTGTCATCTTGTTCCACCCATCCAGAACATGTTATCATGGTAAAAAGTGTTAATGGAAAGGGCTTGTCTAAACAAAAGCAGTGCTTATATATTATGATTTGTGGTCATATATCCCATTAAATATTTTTGATCATTAATTTACACATCCATACTGCAAAGGAATTTTTATTCCTACCTAATGTTACTACTTAAAATCTCACTGTGAAAAATTAGATCTGGAACAGGCAAAATCACACAGTCTAAGCTAAAACAGACTGAATTTTTTCTTATTTACATAAAAAAATTCCAAAAATGTGGATGAATATTAAATGTGTAAAAATTAAACACCCAAAATTTAGATGAACCCAGTTTCTGTTTCTACCCAAGGGGGAGTACTAGGGATGAAATTGTCTTTCTACCTCAACTAACTTTTAAAAAGCAAACTATATGAAACAATGTTTAAGACATTATACATGATACAATGAAGAAATAATCCCTAAGAGACACAAAACAAAGTGAGCTGTACATGTACTCCATTCTACTGCCCACAAGAGAGTTTCAGGACATGGTACATGGAGGAATCCAGATTTCATTTCTTTTAATTGAGAGATGAAGTTAAGAATCTGGGGAGACCAAGGTAGACAGAATAGAGTCACAGGTAGAGTACCAGAGAGGAGAGAGCTTCACAGTGACAGAGCTCTATAGAACATCAGAATATCTTCCTCATATAGACAGCAGAGACCTGATCAGTGCACCTATGTGGGAAAATTAGTCAAAGTACTAGAAGTAACAGTACTTAATGCACACACAGGGTTGGAAAAATTGGCAATAGCCATGAGCCATACTGGAACACTTCATAATTAATATGGTTTAAATTTCCCTACCAAAACTCACATTAAAACTTAATTGCCACTGTAACAATATTAAGAGGTAGGGCCTTTAAGAGGTGATAAGGTCATGAGGGCTCATTAAGGGACTAATACCTTTATCATGGGAATGGATTAGTTACTGCAGAAATGTGTTCTTGACAAAAAGAATGAGTTCAGCCCACTTCACTCTGCCATGTGCACTTGTTCCCACCTTCTGCCCTTCCACTAGGGGATGATCTTCACCATTTGTCAGCAGCATGCTCTTGGACTTGCCAGTCTCCAGAATCGTGAGCCAAATAAATCACTTTTCTTTATAAATTACCCAGTTCATGTTATTCTGTTATAACTCCAGAAAACAGAGTAAGACAATAATTTACAGGGCATTAGGTAGAATATAAAGAAGGGTCTTCCCTCAGTTGTGGGAAATAATTATCTCTACACTAAATATACTAGTCCTGCTGAAAGATAAAAAAAAAAAAAAAAAAGACCCAAATGGATCAAACTGTTTTTAACTACTTGCATCTGGAACAAAGCTCATATTTATAAGAATACAAAAACATTCATCACTTAAGATAAAATTCTCAATGTCTAATAGCTTAAATACCAAACATTTTAAAAAGCAGAAAATATGGCCGATTATGAGGAGAAAAATAACCAAAACCAACCCAACTGACACTAATATTAGAACTAAAAACATTAAAACAGTTACTAAAACTGTGTTCCATTTGTTCAAAGACTATAGGAAAGACTGAACATATTAAGTACAGATGTAAAATAGACCTAAATCTAACTTCAAGAGATGAAAACTATAGCATGTGATATTTTTAAAACCCCCACTAGAAATAATTCACAGAAGATTTGATATTAAAGATTAGTAAACTTGAAGACACAGCCATAGAAACGATTTTAAATTAAACAGTAAAAAAAAAAGAAGGCAAAAAGAGGAAATTAAACAGACCACCAGTGAGATATGGATCATATTTAGTCAGCCTAATACACAGGTAATGAGAGTTGCCGGTAAGTTGGGAAAACAGAAAAACATTTGAAAAATTAATGCTGAAAACATTCCTAATTGAATGAAAAATTTAAAACCACATATCAACACATCTTAAGTATGCACGCAAAAAAGAAAAATCTTAGGCAAGGAAAGGAGGAAGACACTGTGACCCATAATGAAGAGATACATACTTCCTTTCAATCTAACCCAGAACTGATAGGCATCAGAATCTTCAAAGATATTATAATGGTTGTTGTAATTAAATCACATATATTCAAAAATTAGAGAATATATTAAAAAGGACCTAAATCAAACTTCTAGAGATGAAAACTACAGTGACTAATACAAAAAATACTGTTGTTTAAAAATTCAATGCATGTCTGCACACATAAGACAGTACAATGATGTATACCATCTCAGCATATGGATGCTGAGCTCAATTAAATGGCCAGCCAGAGCAAAGGAGCATCTGTTTGGCACATGCTTTCATAATCGTGTACAATCATAATGCACATTTGAAGAAGTAGATACTTATCTCAGTCTTCACAGATAGGGATTTGGCTTTGCAACAATAAATGAATGAGTGAAATATCAAATTCTGTTGACATATTATAATATTAGCATTTATTTTAAGTTTGAAGGTAACTTTTGTTCTACTTTATATTTATGACAAGGGTAGAGGCTACTCACTTTCAGGTTGTTGGGTCCGTTTAATTGAAAAAGATAAATTGCAAGAAAAAATGCTTCTGTACCTGTTAATATTATCAGTATTTAATAGGGCAGCCAGTTTACTATATAATCCAAATAAAAGGAGACAGGAAAAAAGAACAATTATCATCCATAATATTTTATTTCAAACTTTTGTTTTCAACTTAACATTTCTAAATGTTGCACATATAAACTAAAACAGCAATTTAGTGTTCATAATGTAATTTTGGTTTACTTAATATAGTAGTGATCCATTTAAAATTTATTCTGGGTTAAATAAAGGAGGCTACCTCCAAAAAAAAGTTTGAATATCACTCCCCAAATTTAATTTTTAAGAGGAAAATGAAGTCCCATTTAGAAATAAGAAATACTTCAAAGGTTAATACTACTGTTCAGGACACATACAGAAAACAATTTAAAATAAGACATAAGCAGTCATTTATTGACACAATAAGATGCTTCATAAAAACTAAAAGCAGGCACTTGTAAGTTAGACAATTTTGAAATAAAAAAAGTTTTTCTAAAAGGCAAAATGAAAAATTTTTAAATTGAATTCTACTAAAAAGATCAAGATAGTAAAATGCATGAAGTTTAAACTTACGTACTGTAAATGTCATAAAAACTCAGAACTAGTATTATTCTCCTTAATAGAATGTAGCAATTACTTGAGTTGCAATTTTTATTATTTCCTCATATCTGCCTCCTTCTTTTCTGCAAGTCACTACAAAGCACCTCATTGTAGAAGACAGCACTAGAACAGGGTACGATAGGAGACAACATAACTTGGAACATCAAGGCATGTTCAAATGAACAAATGTTTCTGAATGTCTACACATGCTGACTTGTCAAAGGAGAAGGGATATGAGCACAAGGGTATTAGGGAAGGATTCCAAGAGGAAATGTCACTCAAACTTTTAAGGAGAGTTTGGCAAGTAAAAAATTTTTTTAAAAAAGGTGTTTCAGGTAGAAAGAAAAACTCATGCAGGAAACATATCTAAGTCAGGTCACAGGGTACATATGGAGAACTATAAATAACTTAGTATTTCCAGAGGGCAAACTACTCAATAAGGAAATGAGAAAGACAGAACAGTAGAATTATGGAAGAGCCAGACCAGGCCAAGGCTTTATGATCTGAGTTTTGACCATTAAGAGATGAGAAGCATCTGAAAGTTTTCAATAAGGAAAGTAACTTGGTAAAGTTATACAAGCAAAATTTCTCACGGTGGCTATGGTAAGCTCAATTGGAAACAAAAGATAGAAGTTGAGATGAATAGTTCAGAGAAGGAAAAAGACTTTTAAACATTTAAACTGCATGCATTTGAACATTTCTACCAAAACTTTGAGAAAGGATGACATTTAGGGATAAAAACATGTAAGTCAGTGTATGAGTAACACTTTAAATCATGAGGCTTCATGACCCACAGAGTGCATGTCTGTTAAAGAAACGCCTAACACATATAGGATAAAGGTACTAATAACTGTGGCAAACTAGGTCATTTCAGATTGAAAATCTGAATCAAAAATCAGCAAACTATGGGTCAAGCCTGGTCTGCTGCCTATTTGGTAAATACAGTATTCCTGGAACACAGCCATACCCATTCTTCTGCATATTGTCTATGACTGCTTTGACATGAAAACAGCAGAGTTGATAGTTGTGACAAAGACTGTGTAGACAGGCCACAAAGCCAGGAAAAAATTGCCAATTCCTAAAGTAAAAGAAGGTATCTTAGAGCCAGGCAAAGAAAGGGCTTGAGTTACTTCTTTAAAATGAGAGCATTCCACTAAATGATTTTCAAGATCCTTTTCCCTTGTAACAAAATAGGTTTGTACTATTTGAAAAGGGCAAGCATTGGCATTACTCATGAACATTATGTGATACAGTGAAATGATCACTAGGCTTAATTTTGAACTGGGGATAATGCTATCTATGATAATCAACTCTCAGGGTTGCTCTGAAGACTAAAGCCCTGGGATCATTCATTTTAAAAGAAAAGAATGGTGACTCATTATTTCAAGCTTTTCAGTGTCTGTTATTACTAACATTAACCTAATTATACTAATAATATACATTAGCAGGCCACATTTGCTGGGAGGGTTCTGGAAATTATAAATGTATTTGAAGTTCCATCTCATACCAATGGGAAGAGCAAGAAACACAAGGTCATAGTTGGATTTTTGATAGTTGAGGAAACAACTCAGAACTCAGTCATTACTATGAACACATTAACTAAGAAAATTTAAATCTAGAGGCCTCTCACTATATTCTAGAAGTGGAAATACTATTCAGTACTCAAAGGAGTCATGCTGGTGACTTTAACCAGTCCTACTGTTCCCAAATAAGTTTTTCAGTATTGACTCTGGGACTACCTTGACAATACTTGCTACACACACTTGCTTACATTTAGCAAGTAAAAGTAGAATTAAGCTTAAGTATTGAGCATTTAAGTAAAATTCAGTTCTACAATTCCATAAAACAAAATCTCTGGCACCCAGAAAATTGAATCATATTATACTTTTCAAAAGTATCACACATAAACTTATTGCTAACAGGATTCAAGCCAAAAAAATTTGAATCTAGAAGTTTCTGGCACTGATTCCATTAGCTTTCTATACTTTCCATACAAGAACAGTTCAGGCTTTCCAAAACCTGCAAAAGTAATCTATTTTTAGGTGGCTACAGATCTTAATCCTAAGGCAACAGCATATAAGCCTGGTAATATTCTTACCATCTTCCTGTCTGCCAATAATTCAACCAATAGAAAAGGTTTTTTTCTGTTTTTGTTTTTCAGAATATGAAGTATTACAGTAAAAACGATTTCACTAAAAAAAAATCATCTACCATACAGACACTATAGAAGGCTTGGAAAAGACATTGTAATATAAAAGATATATTTTAAATTGTGTCTATCCCTGGAACTCTATTAAAATTCAATATTAAGAAAGTCACAAAGGAGTCTAACTTGCCTTTCAAAGAAAGCTTTAAGAGCTTTCGTACACACACACACACACACACGAACAGAAAACTTTTGAATATGAATAAAATCTTTTTAATTATACTTTGCCAAAAAATCTGGGATCTTCATCTGCCTATTCAACCTTAAAAAACAAACCACAAAGTTCCCTCTCTAATCTTCCCTATCTTACTATCATTCGCCAAGTTTTATGAGACATAAAATTAGAGGTTATACTTCTTTTCTCTCATTTATTTAAGCTTCAATTCTTAATGCTTTGATCTCTTAAATATATCTTGATTTCATTTTGTTCACTCCCACTAAAACTATCTGCCTTTGTTTTGCCTGCTATAACACATACCACGGACCAGATGGCTTATTAACACCAGAAATTTACTTCTCACAGTTCTGGAAGATGGAAGTATAAGATCAGATAGCCAGCATCATCAGGTACTCATGAGGGCCGTCTTCCAGCTTGCAGACTGCCAACTTCTCATTGTGTCCTCAGGTGGTGAGAACAAACTCTGACTCTTCTTAAAATGGCATTAATCTCATTCATGAGGGCTCTACTCTCAAGATCTAATCACCTCCCAAAGGACCCACCTCCTAATACCATCATTATGAGGGTAAAGATTTCACCACATAAATTTTGAGGGGACACAAACATTCAGTCCAATACACTAACCTAGTCCTCACTACCACTATTATTTCTTGTACTATTATACTGCAGCAGCCTCCCAACTAAACCACAAATTTTTCTGCTTATTTTAATCTACTTTCTGTCCTGTATCCAGGATGTATAAAATGGAAATCTGATCACATCAATTAATACTAGGCAGTGCTGCTTTATAGACTTTAAACTTAGAAGGCCCAGCTCAAACTCAACACTTTACAATCTGCCATTCCTTCAGTTTCAGACGCACTCAGTGGCTCTTTCTAATTCCAACCACTCTATGTGCTTCTTTGTCCATATAGAAATGCCAGTCCTCTCACTCCTCACAGAGTTGGACCCTGCTCAGTCTTCCAAATCTTGGCTTCCTCTCACATCCTTAAGACGACTTCTCCAGGCTAAATTGCCTCTTTCTCAAGCACACCTGGCTAAATTTCTCAAACCTTAGGTGGTAGATAGAAGGGAAAGGGACCAGGGATTTTGTCAACTCCCAGTCACTAAAGTACTTTCCTGGCTAACTCTGGTCATTTTAAGTAAACTCTTATTATGAATCCTTATTTTAGAAAAAACAGACCAATACAATTATTTCCTTAATATATAATAACCTGGAAAATTAGCTTATATAGAATATTTCAGTAATCTAAATTAAGATGCTTTTTTTAAAAAAGATTATATTATCAAATAAGCTCCATGTAGGCCAAAATATCTATCGCACAGACATTAAATCAATACTATGTGAATCCATATTAAATAATCTATTAGGTAAGGGAGAGAATAAGATCATTCCCTGCCAAGTGCTAACTGGATAGTATATACAAAATAAGTTTAAAATGAATTGGTAGGAAGAAATAGTGTGAGCATTACTCACTATGGAGTCATTCTCAGATGGAAGGGCTTGGATAGACATGAAAGGATAGATTCACTGGTGAAAAAATATTTTTTAGCAGTTATTAAGCAGAGAGAAAAAATGAAACACAAAAAGGGAAAATTTAGACTTAATCTGTAAAAATTGGACATAAAAAAAGGAGGATAAGAAATGGACAAATACAAGAGAAAACATCAAAATAACCTATGAGTCTTGTGATAAGAATTAACACAGAAGGTCTCAAAAATGGCTTGAAATAGGAATACCATATCACCTGACTCATGTTTAACATGACTGTTAAAACCTGAATTATTCTGCTAAATCTACACATTAAATCTACACATGCACAAGAGCATATGAAAGCAAAAAGACTTCACAGCATGTTCTAGCATAGAAAATATTTTTAGAAAAAGAAGCCATTTAGGGCCAGGCACAGTGGCTCATGCCTGTAATCCCAGCACTCTGGGAGGCCAAGGTGGGTGGGTAACTTGAAGTCAGGAGTTTGAGACCAGCCTGGCCAACATGGTGAAACCCCGTCTCTACTAAAAATACAAAAAATTAGCCAGGCGTGGTGGCAGGTGACTGTAATCCCAGCTACTCAGGAGGTGGAGGCAGGAGAATTGCTTGAACCGTGAGGCAGAGGTTGCAGTGAACTGAGATCATGCCACTGCACTCCAGCCTGAGCCACAGAGCAAGACCGTCTCAAAAAAAAAAAAAAAAAAGCAAGCCATTTAGATGCCATCAAAGGCATCCCACTCTGTTTACAGATCAGGATTTTGAACTAAAGTTCAAAAACATTAAGTAACTTGGACAGGTTAAGAGACACTTGTTATTTGAAGACCTAGTACTTGTGCCTTAAATCTTAACTCTAGATTCGGTATCCTTACTATGCTCATTTTACAAGTTACATTTATACATGAAGTAATGCTCTTTTAAATATTATAATAACAAAGCCATATTAAAAGGCATACTTAAATTGTATTAATTTTAGGTATTAATTACAAAATATAACCATTAACTTTAATAAATGATATTGAAAATATTTGGTTCCATCTTTGTAAAGAAATAGCATATAAGAATTAAAGCTAAAGTCTATTTCCATTATTTAAATAGAAGTCAATAGCAAAAAAAAAAAACAAAAAAACAAAAAAACCCCAAAAAACTAGTGAGAGAAGTTGCCAGGCATCTTTTAAAAAAACTGAATGACCACATAAATTGTTCAAATTTCTTACCTAGGGCTACAATCAATGTGAAATGCCTAATAAAGTCTAGTTTCATTTATTTTGCCTCCTGTGCATTTCATCTTAAATGTTATAAACTGATTTACTAGAATAGCACTGGAAAATAAATTCAAAATCTTGCCAATCTCAGTCATCTGACCAACTTGACAAAACTACTTAAAATAGGGAAATAAATAGCAATACCAAACCCTGTGGTTAATCAAGAAAAATTCACTCATAAAACTTAGACAAAGTCCTCTGGAATTCATTTTATTCACACATTGCTTCAGAATTCCATTCTATCTGAAAATAACTTACCATTAAAAGAATGAATACTAGCGAGGTATGCCCTATGAGAATCATTTCTTTATACATCAGTCACATGTCCATCACAACTAATCTCAGGGAGTATTCTATATCCCATAACACAAACTTTCCATTAATCATTTAGTCATAAGCAAAGATCTCCTAAAACTTATAACAACACCGTCAATTCTTTCTATTCAACATCTCCTACTAGAATGATTTCATCATTCCTCATTTTTGTGTTAGAAATGAATCCATTCATGACCTCAACTAGATAAAGGTTCCAAAGGTATTTTTAACCAGTATTTATTTAGGTTTTCTTATTGATTTAGGCAGGAAATACCTGAGACTTACTACATTAGCAGAAAACGCATGAAAAAATTTATAGAATTTATACAAGTAATTGTATTTCTGCCACTGGAGCAGTGTACAACTATGAAAGAGAAAATTTTAATATCTCTTCAGTGCCAACATAAAAATTCAGTATATAATAAAGCTATAGTTTTTCTGATTAAAAAAAAAATGAAAGAATCCATAAGGCTACAGTAGCAATAAGGTTGAGACAGGAATGGAACAGGGATTTGGACTGGCCTGCTCTTAAAGTCAATCATTGGTTATTACACACATACACACACATACACACACACACACACACTATTCATTTAAAAATGTAAACTATCAGGGACCTGAAACAGATGATAAAAAGTAGACCCAATACAGATGCAGTGAGAACTAAAATAGCCAGCTCTTTTGTTTGATATGAACTTGTGCCTTGAAAACACATTTTCTTAGTCTAGTAATAATAGTTAACAGAAGAACAAGCAGTTAAGTAAAAGATGACAAAGATATGTCTGGGATCCCGTATTAAATTTAACAGCATCATCGATTTTTATAACAAATCCAGTAAGGCTCAATACCCTCTATGAAGCTAAAGTAGGAAGCCATTAGCACACAAAAGGAATCACTATGTTTTTTAAATTGTCATTTTTTATTAAGAAGGAATATTAAACACATATATGTGTGTATATTTCTACTTTTTCCATGCTATTACTTAGTACATTCATGAGAACATAAAAATAACAGGTATATATGATACACAGTAATACACTAGATTGATTCAGTTGCTGGCTCTGCCACTGGTGAGCTTTGGAACATTCTGGAAACAATTTACATCTGTGACAGTTTCTCCAGATGTGAAAATATCAAATGTAAATGGATGGTGACTTTCTTTTCTTTTCTTTTTTTAATTTGCTGACATGTTCAAATACTAAATATTTTCAAGTATTTTAAAGATAATTTATTGTAATGTCAATAAACTACTTCCTAATAACTAGAACTCAATTCAATACTTTTGAAGGTTATGTTTCTCACAGTATTAAAATTTCCCTTGGTAATTTATGCTTTTAGCTAAAGTAAATTCATGAGATTTTTAACTCTCATAAAACACCAATAAAATCATTGTATATATAAGCAGAGAAAAGCAAAGATCTCATGTAATTATCTAGATAACTACAGTAAAACTTTTGCTATGGAAAATGCGATTAACTATTTTATCGAGTAAAATTAAAGAGTTTGCTTTATATTTTGAACTTAGATTTGTTGCCAATTTCTTCCCACTTTTAACAATTAAACACTTATTTGGTACCTATTATGTGAACTTGCTGTGTTTCTTTAAAAAAGCCTTAAATAACAAAATATTGTCCACTATTTTATCTAATAGTAGAAAAAGATATTTTGGGAAAACCTTGACAGAATCAAATACATGAGGAACTTTATTTTACTTTTTGGATGTGGGAAGGTATTATTTGTGGTTTTACATAATACTGCTAAAAAACATATACAGTTCGTTTTTTCTCCTGAAATCTCCTTTATCACTGGGTAAAAAAACAGCTCTCTGATCACTAACTTGTAAGCAAGGAACTCAGCCTACAGTTCAGATTCTTACTGCCTGTAAATCTTGTTTAATGTAGGTAAAAATCTATTCTTTTTCTTTTTCTTTTTCTTTTTTTTTTTTTGGGGGGGTGGGGGAGATAGAGTCTCGCTTTGTCGCCCAGGCTGGAATGCAGTGGTGCGATCTCGGTTCACTGCCTCCCAGGTTCCAGCGATTCTTCTGCCTCTGCCTCCAGAGTAGCTGGGATGGGACTACAGGCACCTGCCAACACACCCGGCTAATTTTTTGTATTTTTAGTAGAGATGGGATTTTACCATGTTAGCCAAGATGGTCTCAATCTCCTGACCTCGTGATCTGCCCGCCTCTGCCTCCCAAAATGTTGGGATTACAGGCTTGAGCCACCGCGCCCGGCCAAATCTAATCTTTTTAAAGTGATTTTTACCTGAGAAATTTTATGAATTTACCTTTTAGTACTGCAACACATTTACTATATTACTTCCTTTTTCTAAGAATGTTTTCATGATTACTTAATGAACAAAAACACATAAGAGAAGAAAACAGAGAACTGGATATGTCCCATGTTCATATCATATCTTTTGTGACAGGTCACCACCCAAAAAACTTTTAGAAAATCCTTTTTGAAAGATGCAATCTGACAGAGGTGGTAGCAATACGAGACACCCCCGTAAATGCAAGGAACAGAAGGCTAACAATAACTTCAGTCAAATCAGGGCAAAAATTGAGCTCCTCGACAACAGAGTATAGACGAAGCATTTAGAAAAATCACATATGAAAAAAGTTTCAAACATAATTTTGACAGAATTTTATTTTTACAAAAGAAAGTGATGGTTTGTAGCATTAGATTTTTCTTCTTAAGACATAAGGGATCTAAACTTATAAAATTCCGTTATGCTGACCAGTCTCTAATAAAAAAAAAAATTTCACCTGAGTAGGGATATTCTCTTAGTATAAGGTGTGGTGTTATCAGGCAAGTATTTCTAAAAGCTCACAGTTAAAAGACTGCATAGAATCATAATGTCATACTAATATACACAGATTCATTAAGAACAGAACATTTATAATATGACCCACACGACAATTTCAGGCCACTTAACGCTGAAATCTATTTTACTTCAAGTAATCAATATCACCACCAGTCTCTAAATGGTTTGGGTCTGTGTTCCCACCCAAATCTCATTTCAAATTGTAATTCCCACATGTCAAAGGCAGGACCTATAATCCTGATGTGTCAAGGGAGGGAGGTGATTGAAACATGGGGGTGGTTTCCCCCATGCTGTTCTCGTGATAGTGAGTTCTCCTGAGATCTGATGGTTTTGTAAGTGTTTGGAAGTTCCTCCTTCATTCTTCTCTCACTTGTCGCCTTTTGAAGACGGTGCCTGCTTCTCCTTCCACCATGATTGTAAGTTTCCTGAAGCCTCCCCAGCCACGCGGAACTGTGAGAATTAAACCTCCTTTGTTTACAGGTTGTCCTGTCTAGGGTAGTATCTTTATAGCCGTGTGAAAACAGACTAATAGAGTAGATGATGGCAAAAATCTGTAGAATTCTGAGAATTCAATATAATTACAATAAAATAAAGTTACATCTAGCAAAACATAAGTATTTTATTAAGTTGGTCAAAGTAATACTGTCAGACTCCTTAAATCATGCTAAATAGCATAGAAATGAGAACTTCTCAAAAGACTACATAAAACATATAAAAATAAAGGAGAATAATGACCGAAGAGATGGTCCAAAGATATTTCTAATATCAAAGGATTAATAATGAATATTTTTAGAAATCTAGAAGTACCCTAAAAATATTTTAGAAAAACTAACCACCTCAAAGCTGGGTGCAGTGGCCACATCTGTAATCCCAACACTTTGGGAGGCCAAGGTGGAAAGATTGCTTGAGCTCAGGAGTTTAAGACCAGACTGGGCAGCACAACAAGACCTCATTTCTACCAAAACTTAAAAAAATTAGCCAGGCATAGTGGTGTGCACCTGTACTCCCAGCTACTTAGGAGGAAGATCACTTGAGCCTGGGAGATGGAGGCTTAATTGAGCTATGATCACACTATACTCCAGCTTAGACAACAGAGTGAGACCCTGTTTCAGTCAATCAATCAATCAATCAATCAATAACCACTTGAAATGAAGCATATCACAACATACTATTATATAATGTCCACAAGATTATACAAAAAGCTTAATTTTGCAAACATAACCTAAAGGATTTTAATAAGATAAGACTATTTTAATAAGTATCTTAGTTTTTTAAAAAACAAAGTCTCAAATTTTTTTTTCTGCTCTTCATGGTGAAAATTTGTTCCCTTCTGTAAGTAGATCTTAGAATAGTAGCCTCTTACTTGTGCCAGTTTATCTTAGCTAACAAAAATTTCACATGTTAAATAATCTCTAGCCCATTTCACCTTTCATTAGAGACAAAAAGTTGATCTTCATGTAGTCAAGATCTCTGCAGAACCTAAAATAAAATCCAATTATGCTAGATACCAATGTACCAACAACCAAGCACCATTAACTATCCACTCACTGCTTAACTTCTTCCAGGAGAAATAATACAGATGAGGTTCAAAGTTACATGTCCCTTTAGAATATCTATTGAATGACAGATACCAGGGAATTCCAAAGTATTTTTATATACTTGAGAATGTAAGAGACAATGGAGGTTTCATCAGTATTGTAGGCTGAAAGAAATTTCTACCATTCAAACCTAACCCAATGTTGTTTTTGCCAAATGCCCACCTAAGTTGACATTCAGCCTCATTTTTCTTTAATATCTGTTCTTGTAGAGTAAAAAGTGATGACACTGCAAATGACAACCTTAACTAGTCTCTCTATTGAAAAGTCTCATAAATGTCTAATAGCCACAATTTTACTTGGCTACTTCAGATGGACTGAAATTGGAACTCGAAGACTCTTGTATAAGAAAAAGAACCATTGTAAACCATTGCAAATCTCAGCCAAGACAAAATGGCCTTTAAACATTTACAATAAATGCACTGAATATCTGTGGAATCACATAACTCAAAAATAAAAACGGACATATTTTTCTATAACTTTGATATCATTTTGTAATATATTTTCTGATGAATAAAACCTACTTGCTTAGGAAAGCAAGTGATCACACTCTTTTTGACCATTCTTTTCAAATTTTAAAGTTGTTTAACAAAAGTCTTATATTTAAAAAAAAAAAAAAAAAAAAAAAAGCTTGTGGTAGGGCCTCTTTCTTGGTTTAATCTTCCAGAAAAGTTAATTCAGACAGAATGAAAGAGAACACTATAGCCTCTAAAGTGCCTGGTATGCAATTTTCCAATTACAAACATATGTATACATGTCTGCATATGAATTTGCACATGCAAACACTCTATGTATGTATGTGTATCAGTAGTTTTTCCTCTTACTAATGAGCAAACTGTGATATATCTAGATTTAAGACTTTCATTTTACTTTATTTTATAATTATCATATTTTCCATACATCTATTAATTTGGTGCACATTTGAAATGTTCTGCCAAATTTTCATTAATAGGAAAACTGAAATTGCTTTCTGGCCATTTTTGGTGAAGGTGGTATCAGAAGGAAAAAGGATGAAGCCTGATCAGTCATATTCACAATCACTGACAGGACAATTCAAACACCCAGACACTATTCACTTGCCTCTCCATCCAAGAAGCCAGCATTACTTACTGTATGCTTTCTAGTGATTTGCTCCATCCTATGGATACAGATTCTAGATATAATCTAGTGACACATTTTTCTATTAAGGTAATAATGCTCATAATATCACCACACTAAGTCTGCCTATGCAATGGAAAAGTAACAGGCATACCTCAAAAATATTGGGAGTTTCGCTCCAGACTACTGGAGCCAATAAAGCAAATATCACAATAAAGTGAGTCACATGAAATTTTTTATTTCCCATGGCATATAAAAGTCATATTTACATTATACTATCGTCCGTTAAGTGCACAATAGCATTATGACTAAACAATAATATACATATCTTAAATTAAAACCGTGTATTGCTAAAAATCCTAATGAACATTTGAGCCTTCAGTGAGTCCTAATCTTTTTGCTGGCGTAATGGCTCCTGACTGTTCATGGTGGTGGTTGCTGAAGGTTGGGTGGATGTGGCAACTTCTTAAAATAAGACAACAACATAATTCACCGCCTAGAGTGATCCTTCTTTTCACAAAAAAAATTTCTCTGTAGAATGGGATGCTGTTTGATAGCATTTGACTCACAACAGAATTTCTTTCAAAGTTGGACTTAATCTTCTCAAACTCTGCTGCTGCTTTATCAACTAAGTTTATATAATATTGTAAATCCTTTATTGTCATTTCAACAATGTTCACAGTATCTTCACCAGAAGTAAATTCCATCTCAAGAAACCACTTTCTCTTTGCTCATCCATAAGAAGCAACTCCTCATCCATCTAAGTGTTATGAAATTGCAGCAATTTAGTCATATATTCAGACTCTACTTCTATTCTCTTGCTATTGCCACCACATCAGCAGTTACTTCCCCTTGTTGAAGTCACATCCCTCCGAGTCTTCCATGAGGGTTGGATTATGACCCCCCATGAATCATGAATGTTCCTAATGGCAACTAACAGGGTGAATCCTTTCCAGAAGGTTTTCAATTTACTTTGCTCAGATCCATCAGAGGAATCTGTCTAGGGCAGTGATAGCCTTACATAAGGTATTTCTTCAAAAATAAGACATGAAAATCTAAATGACTCCTTGATTTATAAGCTGATGAATAAATGTTGTGTTAGCAGATATAAAGTAACATTAATTTTCTTATACTCCATCAAAGATCTTGGGTAACTAGGTACATTGTCAATAAGCAGTAATATTTTGAAAGGAATCTTTCTTTCTGAGCATTAAGTCTCAAAAGTGGGCTTAAAATATTCAGTAAACCATGCTGTAAACAGATGTGCTGTCATCCAGGTTTTGTACTTCCATTTATAGAGCACAGACAGAGAGCAGACTTAGCATAATTCTTAAGGGTCCTAGGACTTTCAGAATGGTAAGTGAGCACTGCCTTCAACTGAAAGTCACTAGCTGCATTAGCTCCTAACAAGTGTCAGTCTATCATTTGAAGCTAGGCATTGACTTCTCTTCTCTGTCCATAGAAGCCCTACCTGGCATGTTCTTCCAATAGAAGGCTGTCCCATCTACATTGAAAAATCTGCCATTTAGCATTGCTATGTTCATCAATTATCTCAGCTAGATCTTCTGGATAACTTAGTGCAGCCTCAACATCAGCACTTGCTGCTTGACCTTGCACTTTTCTGTTATGAAGACAATTTTGTCTTTTTAAACCACATGAATAAACTGCTAGCTTCAAACTCTTCTTCTGTAACTTCTTCACTTTCTGCAGGCTTCACAGAACTGAAGGGAATTAGGGCCTTGCTCTAAATTAGGCTTTGTATCTTTTGATTGAAAGTGACTGACACAGGACTCTTCCTTTCACTTGAACACACAGGGGTCATTGTAGGGTTATTGATTGGCCTGATTTCAATATTGTTTTGTTTCAGGGAATAGGGAATCTCAAAGAGAAGGAGAGAGATGAGGAAACAGTCAAAAGAGCAATAAGAACACACACAACATTTATCAGTTAAGCTTGCCACCGTATACAGATATGATTTGCAGTGTTCCAGCACAACAATAGTAATATCAGAGATCACTGATCATAGACTACCATAGCAGATATAATAAAGATGAAAAAGTTTAAAATATTGTGAGAATTACCAAAATGTGATAGAGACAGGAAGTGAGCATACACTGTGGGAAAAATGGTACCAATAGACTTGCCAGACACAGGGTTGCCAAAAAACTTCAATTTGTAAAACATGTATCTTCAGAGTGCAATAAACTGAAGTATGCCTACGTTCAAGTATTATAAAGGGATAATGTTCTGATTTAAAATAAACATTGTACAATATTTTAGCATACAGACTTTTAATTCTATTTTAAAACTAGTTGTGAGAGACATGTACACCCTAACTAAAGGGTTATCTTTTCTCTTAGCTTAGTACAGGAACAACAGACAGCCAGACAATTTTGCCATTCACTGGGACACACGAGATGGAACCCAATAGAAGTCAAGAGAAAACTAAATTCAAATATTTACAGAGGCAATAGAAAGGCCTAGGATTGAGACACAATAGCAATGAACAGAAGAACTAACAGTTCAAAACTTAGGGCTAAGCACAGTGGCTCATGACCGTAATCTCAGCACTTTGGAAGGCAGGAGCGTTGCTTGAGGCCAGGAGTTCATGAACAGCCTGAGCAACAAAGTGAGACCCCATCTCTACAAAAAATAGAAAAAAAAATCAGCCAAATGTGGCAGCATACACCTGTAGCCTCAGCTACTCAAGTGGCTGAGCTGGAGGGATCACTTGAGCCCAAAAGGTTGAGTCTGCAGTGAGCCATAATCATGCCACTGCAATCCAGCCTGGGCAAAAGAGTGAGACTCTAACTCAAAAAATAATTATAAGAGAGCCTATGTGCCTGTCTTTGTGCATTTGGTGGAGGGGGACAGAGAGAGAAACGTAAAAGGAAAACTCATAGGTGGCAGATTCCAATTTGGGTGCCTATATAGCCATAGCTGTACTACCATTAAGAAAAGAAGTCAACTTATAGAGAACGTGCTTCTGTGATATATCTGATAGGCTAAATTTGAAAGGGGAGTACTCCAATGGAAGTACCTAATAAAATGTTGGGAAATAGTGAGACGACTCAAGATGGCCAAATAGGAACAGCTCCCATCTGCAGCTCCCAGCAAGATCCACACAGAAGGCAGGTGATTTCTGCATTTCCAACTGAGGTACCTGGCTCATCTCATTGGGACTGGTTGGACAGTGGGTGTAGCCCACGGAGGGCGAGCTGAAGAAGGGTGGGGCGTCGCCTCACATGGGAAGTGCAAGCAGTCAGGGGATTTCCCTTTCCTAGCCAAGGGAAGCCATGACAGACTGTACTTGGAGGAACAGTATACTTCTGCCCAGATACTGTGCTTTTCCCAAGGTCTTTGCAACTGGCAGACCCAGAGATTCCCTCCAATGCTTGGCTCAGTGGGACCCACACCCACAGAGCCCAGCAAGCTAAGATCTATTGGCTTGAAATTCTCGCTGCTAGTACAGCAGTCTGAGATCGACCTGGGATGCTCGAGCTTGGTGCTGGGAGGGGCGTCCACCATTGCTGAGGCTTAAGTAGGCGGTTTTATGCTTACAGTGTAAACAAAGGCACTGGGTGGTTCGAACTGGGTGGAACCCACCAGAGCTCAGTGAGGCTGACTGCCTCTCTAGATTCCACCTTTCCGGGCAGGGCATCTCTGAACAAAAGGCAGCAGCCCAGTCAGGGGTTTATAGATAAAACCCCCATCTCCCTGGGACAGAGCACCTGGGGGAAGGGGCAGCTGTGGGCGCAACTTCAGCAAACTTAAACGACCCTGCTTGATGGCTCTGAAGAGAGCAGTGGTTCTCCCAGCCCAGCATTCGAGCTCTAATAATGGACAGACTGCCTGCTCAAGTGGGTCCCTGACACCCACGTAGCCTGACTGGGAGATACCTCCCAGTGGGGGCTGATGGACATCTCATACAGGAGAGCTCTGGCTGGCATCTGGTGGGTGCCCCTCTGAGACGAAGCTTCCAGAGGAAGGCTCAGACAGCAATAGTTGCTGTTCTGCAGCCTCTGCTGATCATACCCAGGCAAACAGGGTCTGGAGTGGACTTCCAGCAAACTCCAACAAACCTGCAGCTGAGGGGCCTGACTGTTAGAAGGAAAACTAACAAACAGAAAGGATAGCATCAACATCAACAAAAAGGACATCCACACAAAAACCCCATCGGGAGGTCACCAACATCAAAGACCAAAGGTAGATAAAACCACAAAGATGGGGAGAAACCAGTGCAGAAAGGCTGAAAAGTCCAAAAACCAGAATGCCTCTTCTCCTTCAAAGGATCACAACTCCTCACTAGCAAGGGAACAAAACTGGATGGAGAATGAGTTTGACAAACTGACAGAAGTAGGCTTCAGAAGGTGGGTCATAACAAACTCCTCTGAGCTAAGGGAGTATGTTCTAACCCAACACAAGGAAGCTAAGAACTTTTTTAAAAGGTTAGACAAATAGCTAACTAGAATAACCAGTGTAGAGAAGAATATAAAAGACCTGGTACAGCTGAAAAACGCAGTACAAGAACTTCGTGAAGCATACACAAGTTTCCATAGCTGAATCGATAAGGCAGAAGAAAGTATATCAGTGATTACTTAATGAAATAAAGCGAGAAGACAAGATTAGAGAAAACAGAGTGAAAAGAAACGAACAAAGACTCCAAGAAATACGGGAATATGTGAAAAGACCAAATCTATGTCTGATTGGTGTACCTGAAAGTGATGGGGAGAATGACACCAAGTTGGAAAACACTCTTCAGGATATTATCCAGGAGAACTGCAACCTAGCTAGGCAGGCCAACATTCAAATTCAGGAAATACAGAGACCACCACAAACATATTCCTCGAAAAGAGAAACCCCAAGACACAGAATCGTCAGACTGATCAAGGTTGAAATGAAGGAAAAAATGTTAAGGGTAGCTGGAGAGAAAGATCAGGTTACCCACAAAGGGAAGCCCATCAGGCTAACAGCGGCTCTCTCAACAGAAACTCTACAAGCCAGAAGAGAGTGGGGGCCAATATTCAACATTCTTAAAGAAAAGAATTTTCAACCCAGAATTTCATATCCAGCCAAACTAAGCTTCACAAGTGAAGGAGAAATAAAATCCTTTACAGGCAACCAAATGCTGAGAGAGTTTGTCATCACCAGGCCTGCCTTACAAGAGCTCCTGAAGGAAGCACTAAACATGGAAAGGAACAACTGGTTACCAGCCATTGCAAAAACATGCCAAATTGTAAAGACCATTGATGCTATAAAGAAACTGCATCAACTAACGGGCAAAATAACCAGCCAGAATCATAATGATAGGATCAAATTCACACATAACAATATTAACCTTAAATGTAAATGGAATAAACGTCCGATTTAAAAGACACAGACTGGCAAATTGGATAAACAGTCAAGACCCATCAGTGCGCTATATTCAGGAGACCCATCTCACATGCAAAGACATACATACGCTCAAAATAAAAGGATAGATGAAGATTTACCAAGAAAATGGAAAGCAAAAAAAAAAGCAGGGGTTGCAATCCTAGTCTCTGATAAAACAGACTTTAAACCAACAAAGATAAAAAAAGACAAGGAAGGGCATTACCTATGGTAAAGGGATCAATGCAACAAGAAGAGCTAACTATCCTAAATATATATGCACCCAATACAGGAGCACCCAGATTAATAAAGCAAGTTCTTAGAGACCTACAAAGAGAATTAGACTCCCACACAATAATAGGGGGAGACTTTAACACCCCACTGTCAATATTAGACAGTTCAACGAGACCGAAAATTAACAAGGATAATGAGGACTTGAATTCAGCTCTGATACAAATGAACCTAATAGAAATCTACAGAACTCTCCACCCCAGATCAAAAGAATATACCTTCCTCTCAGCACCACATCACACTTACTCTAAAATTGACCACATAATTGGAAGTAAAACACTCCTCAGCAAATGTAAAAGAATGGAGATCATAACAAACCGTCTCTCAGACCACAACAAAATCAAATTAGAACTCAGGATTAAAAAATTCACTCAAAACTGTACAACTACATGGAAACTGAACAACCTACTCCTGAATGACTACTGGGTAAATAACAAAATGAAGACAGAAATAAAGATGTTCTTTAAAACCAATGGGAACCAAGACACAACGTACCAGAATCTCTGGGACATATTTAAAGCAGTGTGTAGAGGGAAATTTATAGTACTAAATGCCCACAAGAGAAAGCAGGAAAGATCTAAAATCGATACTCTAATATCACAATTAAAAGAACTAGAGAAGCAACAGCAAACAAATTCAAAATCTACCAGAAGACAAGAAATAATTAAGATCAGAGCAGAACTGAAGGAGATAGAAACACAGAAAACCCTTCAAAAAAATCAATGAGTCCAGGAGATGGCATTTTGAAAAGATTGACAAAATAGATAGGCCGCTAGCCAGACTAATAAAAAAGAAAAGAGAGAAGAATCAAATAGACACAATAAAAAATGATAAAGAGCATATCATGACTGATCCCACAGAAATACAAACTACCATCAGAGAGTACTATAAACACCTCTATGAAAATAAACTAGAAAACCTACAAGAAATGGATAAATTCCTGGACACATACACCCTCCCAAGACTAAACCAAGAAGAAGTCGAATCTCTAAATAGACCACAAACAGGTTCTGAAATTCAGGAAGTAATTAATAGCGTACCAACCAAAAAAAGTCCAGGACCAGACAGATTAACAGCTGAATTTTACCAAAGGTACAAAGAGGAGCTGGTACCATTCCTTCTGAAACAATTCCAACCAACAGAAAAAGAGGGGATCCTCCCTAACTCATTTTATGAGGCCAGCATCATCCTGATACCAAAACCTGACAGAGACTCAACAAAAAGAAAATTTTAAGCTAATATCCCTGTTGAACATCGATGTGAAAATCCTGAATAAAATACTGGCAAACGAAATCCAGCAGCACATCAAAAAGCCTATCCACCACAATCAAGTTGGCTTCATCCCTGGGATGCGAGACTGGTTCAACATATGCAAATCAATAAATGTAACCCATCACATAAACAGAACCAACAACAAAAACCACATGATTATCTCAATAGATGCAGAAAAGGCCTTTGACAAAATTCAACAGCCCTTCATGCTAAAAACTCTCAATAAACTAAGTATTGATGGAACGTATCTCAAAATAATAAGAGCTATTTATGACAAACCCACAGCCAATATCATACTGAATGGGCAAAAACTGGAAGCATTCCCTTTGAAAACTAGCACAAGACTCGGTTTGCCAGTATTTTATTGAGGATTTTTGCATCAATGTTCATCACGGATATTGGTCTAAATTTCTCTTTTTTTGTTGTGTCTCTGCCAGGCTTTGGTATCAGGATGATGCTGGCCTCATAAAATGAGTTAGAGAGAATTCCCTCATTTTCTATTGATTGGAATAGTTTCAGAAGGAATGGTACCAGCTCCTCTTTGTACTTCTGGTAGAATTTGGCTGTGAATCCGTCTGGTCCTGGATTTGTTTTGGTTGGTAGGCTATTAATTATTGCCTCAATTTCAGAGTCTGTTATTGGTCTATTCAGGGATTCAACTTCTTCCTGGTTTAGTCTTGGGAGGGTGTATGTGTCCATGAATTTATCCATTCCTGCTAGTTTTTCTAGTTTATTTGCATAGAGGTGTTTATAGTATTCTCTGATGGTAGTTTGTATTTCTGTGGGATCGCTGGTGATATCCCCTTTATCATTTTTTATTGCGTCTATTCGATTCTTGTCTCTTTTCTTCATTAGTCTTGCTAGCGGTCTATCTATTTTGTTGATCTTTTCAAAAAACCACCTCCTGGATTCATTGATTTTTTTGAAGGGATTTTTGTGTCTCTATCTCCTTCAGTTCTGCTCTGATCTTAATTATTTCTTGCATTCTGCTAGCTTTTGAATGTGTTCTTTTAATTGTGATGTTAGGGTGTCGATTTTAGATCTTTCCTGCTTTCTCTTGTGGGCATTTAGTACTATAAATTTCCCTGTACACACTGCTTTAAATGTGTCCCAGATATTCTGGCATGTGGTGTCTTTGTTCTCGTTGATTTCAAAGAACATCTGTATTTCTGCCTTCATTTTGTTATTCACCCAGCAGTCATTCAGGAGCAGATTGTTCAGTTTCCATGTAGTTGTGCAGTTTTGAATGAGTTTCTTAATCCTGAGTTCTAATTTGATTGTACTGTGGTCTGAGAGACAGTTTGTTGTGATTTCTGTTCTTTTACATTTGCTGAGGAGTGCTTTACTTCCAACTATATGGTCAATTTTGGAATAAGTGTGATGTGGTGCTGAAAAGAATGTATATTCTGTTGATTTCGGGTGGAGAGTTCTGTAGCTGTCTATTAGGTCCGCTTAGTACAGAGATGAGTTCCAGTTAGGCAATACCATTCAGGACATAGGCATGGGCAAGGACTTCATGTCTAAAACACCAAAAGCAATGGCAACAAAAGCCAAAATTGACAAATGGGATCTAATTAAACTAAAGAGCTTCTGCACAGCAAAAGAAACTACCATCAGAGTGAACAGGCAACCTACAGTATGGGAGAAAATGTTTGCAATCTATCTATCTGACAAAGGTTGAATATCCAGAATCTACAAGGAACTTAAACAAATTTACAAGAAAAAAACAAACAACCCCATCAAAAAATGGGTGAAAGATATGAACAGACAGTTCTCAAAAGAAGACACTTATGTAGCCAAGAAACATGAAAAAATGCTCATCATCACTGGAAATGCATATCAAAACCACAATGAGATACCATCTCACACCAGTTAGAATGGCAATCATTAAAAAGTCAGGAAACAACAGATGCTGGAGAGGATGTGGAGAAATAGGAACACTTTTACACTGCTGGTGACATTGTGGAAGACAGTGTGGCAATCCCTCAAGAATCCAGAACCAGAAATACCATTAGACCCAGCAATCCCATTACTGGGTATATACACAAAGGATTATAAATCATTCTACAACAAAGACACATGCACATGTATGTTTATTGCCGCTCTGTTCACAATAGAAAAGTCTTGGAACCAACCTAAATGCCCATCAGTGATAGACTGGATAAAGAAAATGTGGCACATATACACCATGGAATACTATGCAGCCATAAAAAAGGATGCGTTCATGTCCTTTGCAGGGACATGGATGAAACCAGAAACCATCATTCTCAGCAAACTAACACAAGAACAGAAAACCAAACACCACATGTTCTCACTCATAAGTGGTAGTTGAACAATGAGAACACATGGACACAGGGAGGGGAACATCACACACTGGGGCCTGTTGGGGAGTGGGGTGCTGGGGGAGGGATAGTATTAGGAGAAATACCTAATGTAAATGACAAGTTGATGGGTGTAGCATACCAGCATGCACATGTATACCTATGTAATAAACCTGCACATTGTGCACATGTACCCCAGAACTTAAAGTATAATTTAAAAAAAAATGTTGGGAAATACATGGCTGAAGCTTAGGAATCAGGTTAGAGCTGTGAAAGTTAATTTGGAATCATCTCATCCAAAGACAAAAAAAGAGGACCGGACTATTAAACAGAACTAACTTCACATGCCTGATCAGGACCTAGCACTGTGCTAGAAACTACATTTTGCATTCATTCACTTTCATCCTTATAACAACTTAAGAAGTAGAGTTATTAGCCTTGTTTCTACATTGAGGAAACCAAACCTCAGAACAATTAAGTAACTAGACCAAGAAACAAGTGTTCTGAGTTCAAAGCCTTTGTTATTTTCACTACATTGGACGGCCTCACCACCATATCTGGGAACATGGAAAAATGAACTTTCTAAGCAAGTAAATGTGGAGAGAGGAATAAAAGGCCAAACACAGAACTTCGAACTCATCTCTATCCTACAGAGCCTCAGAGGCTTCCAACACTGGATATATTCCATATTGTTCCTAAAAATCTCAACGAAAGCTTGCGTTCTATGAAGATCAATTACATAAGAAGCTTGGGTTTCAAAACCAGATGCAACCATGAAAGTTATCTTTATGGTATATGACCAAATAAAGAGGCCACTGAATTAGTTAAATCTCCCATAGTTGTTAATTTGTTACTACTTGCATTACTCAGTCAAGAGTTATTTATATTGCAAATTATCTTTATTCTTTATTACTAATCTTACCTGACAAGAATTAAATTCCCACAGTATGGGATGGGCCTGAGCTTTAGGAACTTCGAAGCTGCTAGGCACTTCTGAGAATTTAATGTCTGGAACCCCTTCACACAGTAAAATGCTACCAACTATACATTCTGCTCCTCAGCCAATTTAGAGCGCTTGGGCTCTGATTTTGTTCCTTCCTGAGTTTACTCTCTGATAGTCCCCTCTGCTATATAGTTTAATGGGCTAATCAAATAAATTCTGCATTAAATGTATACTTTTCGATTTTAATGGAAAAATCTCCCCAAATTTTTCATAGGCCATTCTTCTATGAAATTATTCAAAGAATTCTTCATAGAATTTTTCATAGAATTCTTCTATGAAAGAATTCTCTTTAATTTGTTGCTTGTTCTACTTTTGCTTTCAGGGGAACAGAGAAAATGAAACAACCCAAGAATCAGCTTTCTTCCACAAGGTTTTTTCCTCACATTAACATCTGGAATGCTTCCCTAATGGTATTCTGATAATATATTAAATAAAGCTGTTTTACATTATCCAAACAACCAGTTGACTTAAGCCGAATACTTTGCCATTTTAGTGAAGGAAAAAAATATGAAATTGGTTGCTGGGTTGAAAAAGATTTCCAAACCTGTCAGTTCAACCAAATGATTGCAATAATAAAGGCATTCAGTCATAGAAGTCATAGCTAGAGAGTAAGAAGAGGAATCCACAAACAAGAGTTTCTTTTGAGTATGGGTCAATGCTCTCAATTGGATGAGTTTTTAAAAATATGTACATTGAGTTACAAAGAAGGAAGCATAAGTTTGAGAAAAATCTGCATTAATTTCACTTACTGAAACAACAACAACAGGATATAAAATGCAAAGATTACTCTCTTCAAGCATGCTCAGTAACTTCTGGGTTTCTTGAAAATCAGAGGTCATAACCTAAAAGACCAGAAAAATACAAGGATATGAGAAGACGTTTTTAAATGACTTAAAAGTTAATTCAAGGAATAAATGGAGAGATTCTGCCCAACATTCAAAATATTTATCAAGCTTAGTTTTTAATTTACAAACAATTTTAAATGATATCCATGAAGTTATACATGTCAAATTTTTATCTACTAATTGAGTCAAATCTGTCTCTTATTATCTACTTTGGACCAGGTACAAACAGAAAATTGAAAATATTGTCCAAAATACCTCTCTTCTCATTATGGGAATTAGCTTGTTAAAAGTATTATTTATCTTTCAAAGATAAAATCTCCAAAAACATGTAAAAGAACTCATCATAATCTCATATACACATATAAATATTTAAGAATCAAATTAGTTCTCTTCCACATTACATTTGTTCATATCCTTAAGTGCTTTCAATCATTTGAATTGACTTACATTCACACAAACAAAATTGTAGCATTGATCTAAGATGATTTGCTGAAGATGTCTGCCAGCATGACACAGAGCCTCAGATGTGACTTTTACATGCTAGTAGGAAAAAACAGACATGAATTCACAAATTAGATAGACCAAACATAAACATCTTTGTTACAAAGGAACACATAATTGCTAGAAGACAGGCACATAAAGCCAAGGACCATATATTTTTTAAAAAAATTAATACATGCTGAAGTTCATCAGGCTATCAAGAAAAAGTCATTTGAACTAGGCTATGAATAATGCATATTTTAGCAAACAAGGATATAGAAAATTGTTTCACATAGAAAAAAATGTGGACATACATAGAATATATTCTGGAACAGGCTAGTAGTCTGGTTTATCTTATACAAATAAATATTAAAGAGCATGTTGAAGGACTAAAAGAGAAAGGGTGCAGTGATGATTGCAGGCATCTGGAAGCACATTAAATAACACAGTTTTAATACAGGGAATAGACTTCACTAAACCTGAAATAACTAGAAATGGGGAAAGCAGTAAGAAATCATCACAACAATATAAGTGAGAGAGAAATAAGACTTAAACTACACAAACTAGTCCCAAAACTGTAGGGGAACTTTCTTCTATACTATAAGTAGTCCGAGATTAGATTAGATTTAGAAAAGAACACATATTATGCAAACTTTCCTAGTAAGATTTTTTATTCCATATAGCTTAATATTCTAATTAGCTTCTTTTAAGATTTTTCTATCATTAACAATATGAACAAAAACTTAAGAATTACTAGACAAGGGATCTGTGATATCTTTGCTATAATAATTCCACAGGAAATCACATTTCAGTGATTCTTACTGGTACTACATTTAGAATGCTTTACATTTCATAGTTCTAAAAATAATACAGTGCTGTTCCTTAGTAAAACATCAAAGTCTGTAACTCTGTACATTATCTATTTAGTAGCTTAATTTGCTATAATTTTGACAAAATACTGGAGAATGAGAAAGGAAAGTTTTCAAGGTCTTAGCTTTGCTCTAGAAATTAGTTGGCTATTAAATTTTAAAAATTTTAGTTCAGTTTAAAATTCATATTGAGCATAAAGCTCAAAGATTTTTAAGAAAAAAAGGCAAAAAGTCCATAGTCATCAACAATATATTAACACTATAATAAAAAAAGAAACCAGTATCCATTCTGCAATAGTAAGTTTGATCAAGTGGTAACATTCAGATATTATAGGGAGACAATTTTTCAAAAGTCCCTCATGTATTCAAACACTTTCAAAGGCATTAACAGCTAACTTGTTTCATACTTTCTTTGCAAGGATGTTTGTACAAATTACAGAGATAGAGATATTTCTTCCTAGAACAGATTTATTTTCCAGTAAGATGGGGACATCTCTCTCTCTGGATTAGGCTTACTTGGCATTCCAGAGTTATCTCTTGAGGAGCAGATGGGCTGATTTGCCTGTATAAGGCCAGGGTTTCCTACTATCAAGGTTCTTTTTAAAGAACCCTACTGCCCAGAACTATAATAAATATATCCCAGCAAATAATTAGGAACTCTAATGCAATTAGAGATCCTAATTGCATCTCTCCATGGAAATTGGAATTCAGAAAAAAACCGAGTGCTACATTTTTGTTCTTGCTACTGCTATGGTTATAAATGATCTTTTCTCTGACCCTGTAGTGTCAGATCTTCCACCAATATCTATGATACTGTGTCAGGCTGACTTATTTGCGTGCAAGTAAGGTATAATCTCACATCCTGCCAAGTTTCTGACTTCACAGATATGAAATAAGGCAACCATATCACCAGATCTTAACTTCAACAAAGATGCACAAGTGAATTCTGAACTCAGAAAAAAAAAAATCTTACTTTAAAATTTCCTTCTGCATGTAGAGAATGAAAACATGAAAGATATTCTGATTCAGTTTTTTTTTTGAAGTATTAAAATAAATTTCTTTAGGACAGAGCTTAGGATCTTTGAGGACAGAAACATTCATGTTTTTACCACTAGCAAATGCTTAATAATTTTAAAAACAAAAACAAAACTTTGCCACCAGTTTTTTTTTTATTATACTTTAAGTTTTAGGGTACATGTGCACAATGTGCACGTTAGTTACATATGTATACATGTGCCATGCTGGTGTGCTGCACCCATTAACTCGTCATTTAGCATTAGGTATATCTCCTAATGCTATCCCTCCCCGCTTCCCCCACCCCACAACAGTCCCCAGAGTGTGATGTTCCCCTTCCTGTGTCCATGTGTTCTCATTGTTCAATTCCCATCTATGAGTGAGAACATGTGGTGTTTGGTTTTTTGTCCTTGCGATAGTTTACTGAGAATGATGATTTCCAATTTCATCCATGTCCCTACAAAGGACATGAACCCATCATTTTTTATGGCTGCATATTATTCCATGGTGTATATGTGACACATTTTCTCAATCCAGTCTATCATTGTTGGACGTTTGGGTTGGTTCCAAGTCTTTGCTATTGTGACTAGTGCCGCAATAAACATACGCGTTTTTTGAATAAAATGATATGATGCCTCTCTTAGTGTCAACATTCGGCACATGCATCCCTCTGTGAACACTAGACATGCTTTTCAAAACAACTACTTGTGATTTTGATGTATTTGGAAGGTATTTTATTTTTGGAAGGTAGCTTGATACTTTTCCTATATATCATTTTGCTTATAATATTAGATTATTGAGTTTGGGAACATAAACTTTTCTTATATAAATATCAGCTAAAAGGTTGCTGTTGAGTGATATATTCATTGCAGAAGTTTGAGACTTATAAGCCAATACTAATTCCACTGGGAAAATGTCAAATGAGGAGACATTCTTCTGGATATGTTTGTATGTATAAAAATACTAATTAATTTCCAAATTCCCTTCTATGATTAACCATTTCTTCCAGGTTTCATTTATTCGTTTGTTTTGTTCTCCTTTATTCTTGGGCTTAATACCTAGGTGATGGGTTGATCTGTGCAGCAAACCACCATGGCATACGTTTACCTGTGTAACAAACCTGCACATCCTGCACATGTACAATAAAAGAAAGAAGGAAAGACAGCTTTCCTCAACTGTCTGACAATCCTTGGTTGTTCTTACACGTTTTAGAATGGGACAGCATGAAAGACCACTAGCTACTCTGTGTACAGGTAGGAGCTGTCCCCTGGAAAGCTTTGACTTAGGATGAGTGGGTCTTGATACTGTGAGTCTCACAAATTTCAGACTTTTAGGTTTTACTTTGTGGGAGCCACAGCTCATATAAATTCTGTAGTTCTCTTCAGAGTGCTTCCTTCAATTACTTTATAAGAACTGTTTGTGTGTATATTTGCAGAAAAAACAAGTTCCCTAGTGTACAATTTTGTCGATACTGGTATTTTTCTTCTAATTTTCATTATTTTAATAGCTACGAATACACCTTTAGAAAGGTAACTGAGTTGCTTAAACTTTCCACTAATGACAAAAATTAGATTTTCAAATAATAGAATAAAATGAGCCTGGGTTAAACATTAGGACAGTAAAGGAGAAAACAGAAATAATGGGGTTTCATTATGTTCATAATGTTAAAATAACCCATTGTGAAGTAATAATGGAAAGAATATTTTTGTATACCAGGAAAGAAATGGAAAAACTTTAGGCATTAGAAAGAATTTCTTGAATGTGAAGGTAATCAGGCAACAAAGCACATTATAAAGTGAACTTCCTCAGAAATGCTTAATAAAATATTAGGAGTACTTATGTGATTTATGTACTCAGTTGTTTACCAAAGATACAACCCCAAGTTAGTATAAACTAATGTAAAAAAAAAAAAAAAAAAAGCAGAATGGTTAAATAAATTGGGGTATGCCAATATAATGCAAATCATTCAATCATTAATAATATTTCAAAAGATATTTAACAATGCAACCAAAAAATGAAATTAAACAGTAAACAATATATTCATATACAGACATAGACAAACACTAAGAGGTTTCTATTTTGCTAAAAATGTATGTGGGAAAAACTTAAATACACTAAATTTAATGCACTGATGTGATCATCATAATTCTCTCTGGCAGTTGGAATAAATATTTTTTGTTTTCTTTAAAAAAAAAAAAAACATACACGTGCATGTGTCTTTATAGCAGCATGATTTATAGTCCTTTGAGTATATACCCAGTAATGGGATGGCTGGGTCAAATGGTATTTCTAGTTCTAGATCCCTGAGGAATCGCCACACTGACTTCCACAATGGTTGAACTAGTTTACAGTCCCACCAACAGTGTAAAAGTGTTCCTGTTTCTCCACATCCTCTCCAGCACCTGTTGTTTCCTGACTTTTTAATGATTGCCATTCTAATTGGCGTGAGATGGTATCTCATTCTGGTTTTGATTTGCATTTCTCTGATGGCCAGTGATGATGAGCATTTTTTTATGTGTTTTTTGGCTGCATAAATGTCTTCTTTTGAGAAATGTCTGTTCATGTCCTTCACTCACTTTTTGATGGTGTTGTTTGTTTTTTTCTTGTAAATTTGTTGGAGTTCATTGTGGATTCTGGATATTAGCCCTTTGTCAGATGAGTAGGTTGTGAAAATTTTCTCCCATTTTGTAGGTTGCCTGTTCACTCTGATGGTAGTTTCTTTTGCTGTGCAGAAGCTCTTTAGTTTAATTAGATCCCATTTGTCAATTTTGGCTTTTGTGGCCATTGCTTTTGGTGTTTTAGACATGAAGTCCTTGCCCATGCCTATGTCCTGAATGGTAATGCCTAGGTTTTCTTCTAGGGTTTTTATGGTTTTAGGTCTAACGTTTAAGTCTTTCATCCATCTTGAATTAATTTTTGTATAAGGTGTAAGGAAGGGATCTAGTTTCAGCTTTCTACATATGGCTAGCCAGTTTTCCCAGCACCATTTATTAAATACGGAATCCTTTCCCCATTGCTTGTTTTTCTCAGGTTTGTCAAAGATAAGATAGTTGTAGATATGCGGCGTTATTTCTGAGGGCTCTGTTCTGTTCCATTGATCTATATCTCTGTTTTGGTACCAGTACCATGCTGTGTTGGTTACTATAGCCTTGTAGTATAGTTTGAAGTCAGGTAGCGTGATGCCTCCAGCTTTGTTCTTTTGGCTTAGGATTGACTTGGCGATGCAGGCTCTTTTTTGGTTCCATATGAACTTTAAAGTAGTTTTTTCCAATTCTGTGAAGAAAGTCATTGGTAGCTTGATGAACAACCTGCTCCTGAATGACTACTGGGTACACAACGAAATGAAGGCAGAAACAAAGATGTTCTTTGAAACCAATGAGAACAAAGACACAACATACCAGAATCTCTGGGACACATTCAAAGCAGTGTGTAGAGGGAAATTTATAGCACTAAATTCCCACAAGAGAAAGCAGGAAAGATCCAAAATTGACACCCTAACATCGCAATTAAAAGAACTAGAAAAGCAAGAGCAAACACATTCAAAAGCTAGCAGAAGGCAAGAAATAACAAAAATTAGAGCAGAACTGAAGGAAATAAAGACACAAAAAACCCTTCAAAAAATTAATGAATCCAGGAGCTGGTTTTTTGAAAGGATCAAGAAAATTGATGGACCGCTAGCAAGATAATAAAGAAGAAAAGAATCAAATAGATGCAATAAAAAATGATAAAGGGGATATTACCACCAATCCCACAGAAATACAAACTACCATCAGAGAACACTACAAACACCTCTACGCAAATAAACTAGAAAATCTAGAAGAAATGGATAAATTCCTCGACACATACACCCTCCCAAGACTAAACCAGGAAGAAGTTGAATCTCTGAATAGACCAATAACAGGCTCTGAAATTGTGGCAATAATCAGTAGCTTACCAACCAAAAAGAGTCCAGGACCAGATGGATTCACAGCTGAATTCTACCAGAGGTACAAGGAGGAACTGGTACCATTCCTTCTGAAACTATTCCAATCAATAGAAAAAAAGAGAGAATCCTCCCTAACTCATTTTATGAGGCCAGCATCATCCTGATACCAAAGCCGGGCAGAGACACAACCAAAAAAGAGAATTTTAGACCAATATCCTTGATGAACATCGATGCAAAAATCCTCAATAAAATACTGGCAAACCGAATCCAGCAGCACATCAAAAAGCCGCCAGTTTTTTAAAGAAAAATATCTTGTGTCAAGAAAATAGTGTATGTTCTTAAAATGAACAATGTAGGAAAGTTCTTTAAAAATAAAAACTCATCAAAAAATACTACATAGAAATAATTACTCTGAAAGGTAAGTATCATTCCAACAATTCTCTATGAATAATATATGTAGTAACCAGGAAAGACAAATGAAGGACTAAAAGTATGAATGTTGTATTAAAATGGAATAATACACATGTCATTTTAAATTATGTAATTTTAGTGGATGAAAACCAAATGTAGTAAAACCAAAAGTATTGCTAAATTTCAGATAATTCATTTCCAGGAAGTTTAATTTCTAAAGGTTAAGAAGAGGTGCTATGAGCAGGATAAAGACACTGCAATCTTAATGACAACTCACTTCTTTTTGTAAGTCAGTATTCACTGACTTCCTTCTGCACATTTTAAGTTCTACCCACAGCCTAGGTCTGGTCAATCATGTTGTTTTAAATCTAAAAAGTTTATTAGATTCTTATTCCATTTTGTGGCCATAATTAATATTAGACATTATCTACCTTCAAGGAAAGTGACTTAACAAAATTTTCCCCAATTCTAAATTTTTCATTTTAATTCACATTATTAGATGAATATGGGCAAGTAGTTGGTTGTTTTGGAGCAATTTTTTTTTAAGAAAAGCAGTAATATTTTTAGGTTCCTTGAGTTTTTGCTTAAGAATAGTTCATCTAGGAATAAAAATTTGGTTCATACTTTCCCTCACAGATCTGCAATCACTGTGCCACTATTTTTAATTGTTACATGTTTTCCTTCTGCTTCTTAGGTTCCATTTGTCATTCAGCCATTCTCCATTCATTTTCTTGGATTTCAATGTCAAGCAGTTTCCCCCACCCACCCCACCATTGCCCTTCCAAGTACTCATAGTTGTTACATTTGAGGTTTTTTTCTTTTATCTTTATTACCACAGGAAAATTTGGCTTGTGGTGATATTCTTGGATTTCACCTTCATCCCCTCGGATGTTTGTAGATAATGCTTCATTATATTTGGAATGAATACTGTAGATATATGAGGTCGGACTATCCTACGTTTTGCTTGTTTATGGGTTTTGCATCTTGATGTCTTCCTGAAGTATTCTTCATGGGGAATTTCCAAATCAACCATAGTAAGTTTTATTACGAATTGTTATTTCTCAACTTTTCCTGAAAATATGCCCTTTCAGATCAAATAGAATTAGTTCAAGGAAACTTTCTTTTCGCTTTCTGAAGAATTTATTGATTTTTCTACTTGATATATGAAAAGTGTCCACACATTGGCTGCCTTAGTCATCTAAACACCTACTCTACTTTAGCTATCATTTTTTTTAATTGGAATATGCTGCAATTATCTTGACTTTTCTCCCCTCACTTATCTGACTTGCTGAATTGTTTCTCTAAGAGACTAGTTCTTTAATAGTGCTGCTCTCATAATAATTTTGTTTCCTATTCAATCACTGTTAATCTCTTACAATGTTGTGTTTTGAATTTTTAACCTTGAATTCAGATTCTCACTGAGTTCTTCTACAGAACAAAAAGGTATAATTTGGGAGAAGGAAGAGGTCTCAGGTTTCATCCAGGTTTACTTCTTACTTATGTGCATTATAATTTTTTAAGTACAAATTGTACTTTTCCTGGTTATTTTCTATGAATTAGAGTGTTAAAACAAAATCAGACACTGATAGTTTTCTCTGTCTCTATGAGATGCCACAGAAAATTGAGATATTTTCTACTTTTAAAGGATTCTCCTTGGCTTTCACACTTCAGCTTCTCAATCTGCTTCTAAGTTAAAAATAAAAGAATTATCTAAATGAATCAACTTTTGCCCCCCATTACAAGGTCTGGGAGATCCACGGGCAGGGTTTAGAAGACATCAGCCAGATTATCATCTGCACTTACTTTCTTGACTGTTACTTTTAAAAATGTATGCGTTAAGTGGGGCCCCTCATGTTTGTTTGGCTACTGTTAATTTTGCTTATTTTCTATTGTTTTTAAAGCAATGGAGAAGGAAGATTTTATGAATGATCTTTATCATATTTACCTGGTTGTCACTACTATTTTTAAGTGCTTTAAGGAATTATTTTATTTTTATATTGTACATCTTTAGACGAAAGGCAAGTATTCCCTAACCATTAAGAGTATTTAAGTATTCCTAGAAGAGCTTCATTTTTCTCATTAAGAACATGTAACTTTATATACATATTACATGTATATGTGTGTAACTCCCATTAGATTAAATCTAAAATAGTGACTTTGACATTAAAGCCCTTCATAGTCTACTTATATTCTACCTATTCAAATCCTACCCACCAATTCCACTCTTCAACACAAATATTCTTAAACTCTAAAGAAATTTTTCTGTATTGTCACAAATACTGGGCTCATTCATACCTATGACAACTTCAGCCCATATTGACTTCAATATCTACTTGCTTCTTCAAAGCTATTATGTATTTCTTAAACTTTAACAGTTAATAAGATATACACTCCTAGAATATACAATTGTAGGCCAGGCACGGTGGCTCACGCCTGTCATCCCAGCACTTTGGGAGGCCGAAGTGGGTGGATCACCTGAGGTCAGGAGTTCAAGACCAGCCTGGCCAAGATGGTGAAACCCTGTCTCTACTAAAAATACAAATATTAGCCGGGCATGGTGGTGGATACCTGTAATCCCAGCTACTTGGGAGGCTGAGGCAGAGAACTGTTTGAACCTGGGAGGCAGAGGTTTCAGTGAGCTGAGATCGCACCACTGCACTCCAGCCTCGGCGACAGAGTAAAACTCCGTCTCAAAATAAAAAAAAAAGAATGTACAATATAGATATACGGAAAGCACAATGCCCAGCCACATAGTGTTATTGTAATTGTAATTAAAATATATTTGTTCAGTTACATGATACATTTAAAACTGCACTTAAAGTCATTCTTTAGCTAATGCCCATAAACTAAGACAGAAATGCATACACAATATTTACATAAAAGTTATCAAATTAGTATTTTGTACTCTCGAAAAATCAAACTGCAATTTTTTTCTTCTTGAAATTGAGACTCTTAATAATTGTTTCCAGTTCAGTGTAATTCTTTTAGTCATACTGCTTTCCTCCCAACCAGAAAACAATCAGTATTTTCCATGCTTGAGTAAAGAAACTTAGATTTTACCTAAAGATAGCAAAGGTATCTGTGATACTTTTAATCAACAAAGACCACAATAGACAACACTATTAGGTTGTTTATTTAAAAAAAAAAAAAAAAGTCCTAAGCATCATCATATGCTGTCATTCCTGATGTTTCCACACTCAAACACAACAAATGGAACAATCTACTGGCTAGAATTTCTTCTGTAAATATTTTGGTTCAAAGGACATTTAACCAAAATTTAAAACAACCTTCCAATGTGTTCAGTAAATTAAAGTACGACAACAAAAAATCAAACTTTCCTTACATCATAACAAGAGTTTAGGAAAGATTTACCATAAACTAAATGCAAACATCTGTGTATTCACAATATTAATACTATATAAAGCATGGATATTAGGAATAAAGATAGATTGTCAAAAAAGTTTTCATTTCAAAAAGCATTAAGGCCTAACTAAGGCTGAAAGGTTTTGGTTCAATTCCCATGAGTCTGAGGTTCAAATATGTGTTTCTGAAAAGTCAATCATCTTTTTACAGAAAATGTTGGCTGGGTCATCTCTGAGTCTGAGTCTTCCAACTTCTAGCCTCTCTACCATTCAAACAATGGTACTAATATAGGTATAAACAAGTGACTTGTAGAGAGATGTATTTTCTTTCTACTCTGTGAACATGCCAACAATTAACATCCCTTTTTGCTTTTCTAGCATTCAGCATTTACTATTTCTTAGAATAAGCTTTTAAGCTTTTCTTTTTGTATGTGTGTGCATGTGTGCAGTAAAGAGCATGGACTCTGGTACCAAGATCCCTGGGTTTGAATCTATCTCCAGAACATCGTTGCTGTGTGACTTTGGGTAAGTTACATAAGTCCTGTGGCTCAGTTTACTCCTCAGTAAAATGAGTACATCATAGAATTCATATGAGGATTGGCTAAGCTAATATGTGAAGGGTAAGAGTTAACTTTTCCAAGATGTCTTCTCTATAGCCTGTCTTCGTAGAAGGCTTTAAGGAAGTCAATCCTGGTAGAGTTGTAAGCTAATAAATAAATTGGGTTACCAGTCAGCTAGGTTATATAAGCTACAGGCTGCTAACCATGAATGGTAAGCTGGTGGATCATACTAGTGGCCTTCCACTTCATGACCTGCCACCATAGGACTTAAACCCTAGCTAGCTGGTCATACTAAAGCAGGTTTGATACTCTCCCAATCCTAGATGCTGGGTAGGCAGAATAGTACTATAACCAAGGTTCTGAGACATTGCACTGCTATTGGATCCCTATCTCTTATCACGCAAGGAAAAGGACTGGTGCCTCCCTCACTATGCAACTTAAAAGTCACAGCACAAAGACTGGAGTCTAACATTCAGCCCGGAAGATCCATTTGCAGTGCTACATAATGCAGTGGACACTGCCTCTGTCTGAGTCCAAGGACTTTTCCCAACAACTACTGTTCTAGGAAGTCTAAAGTCTAATGTGTGTACTGTCAAGTCATTCATTTTTGAATATATGTAAAGACCCAGTAGCATTCATCTCATGTTTTGGGTCACCTAATGCACAGTGCTGTATTAAATGCTTGCTGTTACAACTCTACTCACTTCTTAACTTCCACTTTTAGAGGACCCTTTAAAACATATCTTTATTATCCCTTTACATTTAATATATTATATTTATTGAGGCTTTATAACTTGCCAGAATCTATGCTAAATACTTTCAACAATTATCTGGTTAAAACTGCATAGTACACCTATGCACGGGCAGGTATTATCATCCTCCTCATGTTATAGATAATGCATCACAGGCACAAAAGTTTGCATAATCTAATATTACACAGCCAGTAAGGGGCTGGCACTCAGACTCAGGTCTGTTGGAACTCCCAGGTCCACATACATAACCTCTAAAGCACACTGGACATCAGTGTTACTCTAGGTACTATTACCTTGTCACAGATATCACGAGACCCTTACCCAGAGAGGAGTAATTCTACATGTCCCAAAGTCAACTCCAGGGGGAAGGGGTGTGGGGGAGGAACATGTATTCTGGAGGGTCAGTTAAGTACTAACAATCTTAATTGCCAGTATACACATTCCCTTAACTGTGATGTTTCTGGGTCCTGGATAGTGTAGAAAGTATTTAAGAAGTGTCCTCCAATTTCAATCTTCAGATTTGATATCAAAGTAATGTCAAGTGCTTCTGACCCACTGCATTAAATGTGTGCTGAGCAGTTGGTGGTAGAAGATATTATTGTGGTAAGTCTTCTTTGTGCATCCCTCTCTCACTGTTAAAACTCACGTTGAAAGCCAACTATTGTTCTGATGCAACACTACAAGGACCATGGAATGGAAAATGACAAGCTCTAAATTTAACAAACCTTGAGCACCTGACACAAAGAGTTTAAGGCTCCCGTTTTATTTTTTTATTTTATTTTATTTTTTAAGACAGAGTCTTGCTCTGTCACCCATGCTGGAGTGCAGTGGTATCATCTTGGCTCACTGTAACCTCTGCCTCTTGGGTTCAAGCAATTCTCCTGCCTCAGCCTCCCAAGTAGCTGGGATTACAGGTGCTTACCACCATGCCTGGCTAATTTTTGTATTTATAGTAGAATCGGGCTTTCACCATGTTGGCCAGGCTGGTCTCGAACCTCTGACCTTAGGTGATCCACCCGCCTCGGCCTCCCAAAGTGCTGGGATTACAGGCATGAGCCACCGTGCCCAGCCCCGTTTTATTATACATCCAAAGTTGGACAGTGTCAACACAAATTGTAAAGCTGCAAAATACCACCCTGCTCTTCTTTCTGTCGAGCTTTCATGACAGATTATACTATAACTACAAGACAGTGTGCAGTAGATGGGAAACGATCGGCATTAACTCACATATCATGTTTGGCAGGCATGTTCTGTACCTATTTAGTGGAAATCACTAATGATATGTGAAAAAGATACAAACAGTAATATGATCCCTTTATATTTATTAGTAATGCATAAAACATTTGCAAGCTGAGAACTGGCAAGTTAAAACGAACAAATCCTATCTGTCTTAATTAAAAATAAAACAAGGTCACAAAGAACAGAGTATCTTAGCCATTGATGGATTAATATAATTTCATTCATTTGACCAATATTTATTGATAGCTACAAGCCAGACACTAAATTGTATACTGAGACCACGTCAATGACTAGACAGGTTTCTGCCCTCAAGAAGTTTATAGTCTAATGGGAAAACAAAATAAATTTTAGATGTGTATTTCTCGAATTTCAATGTCTATGGGAATTTCTGAGAATCCTGTTAGAAATGCAGATTTTAATTCTTTTAGATTTGGGGTAAAGCTAAGAATAAACATTTCTAACAAGCTTACAGTTGATACTGATATAACCGATGCCTGGATCACACTTTGAGCCAGCAAAAGGTTCTATCATTTGAATCCACATTAATCTAAAAGCCATCTCTCATTTTGAGTAGATATTTACTGAGGAGTGTGTCCTCATCTAGCAAATCAAAGAAAACTGCAACCTTACTGAGCCAAAGCCATTGCCTTTATCTTTATTACATATATTGGTATGGCAAACATAAATGACTAAAATTAAACAATTCATTAATTTGACTTTTTTCCTTCAAATTCTTGCTAAGTTTACAATGTAATTTAAATCCATAAAGTTATTTTTTCTAAGTAATAAAGATGCTGCCTAAATGTACAGTCTGCCTTCAGAATCTGTTGGTTCCGCAGTTAAGGATTCGAGCATGGGTCAAAAACATTTGAAAAACAAAACTAAACAATAAAAATACAAATTTATAAAAATACAGTGTAACTATATAGCATTTATATTGTATTAGGGACTGTATGTAATCTAAAGATGATTTAACATATACAGGAAGATGTATATAGGTTATATGTAAACATTATTTCATTTTATGTAAGGGATTAGAGCACTCATAAATTGTGGTATTTGTAGAGCAGAAAGGTAGGTCCTGGAACCCCCATATAAATTGAGGGACAACTGTATATAGAAGTACAATTGCAGCCTGTTTCCATATTAAAATCATGTGATGATAAAATGACAATCACTTAAATGACATGACTGATTGATATGGTACTGCAAATGTGACAATTGCTCTCAAAATGTCTAGATAAGAAATATTAAAAAGGTTCTCAACAACCTCCATTTTCCACCTAGTTTTTACAAAATGGTAGAAATAAAGAAAATTAAAATCAGCCATAATATGTATGAATAGCTTACTGAAGAGTCCTTTCACATGTAATCCCAAGAAAATCATGCAATAGTCTTTTAAGGAATATTCAGACACCATCCCAATATTTGTTCAACCTGAAAACTGCCATCAAACCCTATATAATAAGCAAATTATTTTTCATTAATGTATATTCCTCTTATATAAGAAATATACTTGCAATATTTTTACATAAAATTTCCCTCTCATACAACTTTCCCATTATGACTTATTAGTAGCCTGTTGAATATACATTGTTTAGCTTAGAGGTTCAAAATATTTTAAAAATACTAAGGATAAATTACATTTTGAACAAAACCTCGATCATGTGACTTGTTTCAGAACTATGTACCATAGAATATTTTTTAAACAGTACATTTCTAGACAATATTGAAAAATAGATTCAAATATGTAATATAGAATCTTACTGTAGAGTCTACAGAATACATTTTAAAAATACTGCTTATGGCTTATTTTCTTCACTCCACTAGAAGGTCCCCTCTGCAGTGCTCATTTCTGCAACACTTTCTTTCCTGACAGAAGGCTGCTCACTACCAATTTCATCACTGTTGCTAACTCCAGCTCATCTAATCTCTGCAACATCTGCTACCAGCACCTTCTCTTCCCTCCTTTTGTGAACATAGTTTTTTCTTCCGGTTAGAAAATCAGTTCGAACTTCTTGAGTATGCTTTGTGTTTTAAACTCTTCTCAACTGTTCCCATGATTGATGGATGCCCAGAGGCGACCTCTTTATCTCCAGCAACATATTTGGCTGTTGGCCCGGTAGAGAGGTACTCCAGAAGCTTGCTGGTTCATCATGCTCTCATCTTTAACCAGAACTATTTATCTGACTCCTTCCATCTCCACAGCACTGTGTGAGGGATCAGTGATAAGAGACAGTGAAAGAGATGCGCAAATGGATAAATAATAAGCAGGATATGTAGAATGACACAACTATTGATGAGTAATTTAGGAGATCCAATAACTAAAAAAAAAGATTGGGGACAAGTTCATGGTAAGAGCAATGGCCTTAAAACATAAAATTGACAAATAGAGAAGGCATGCAATCCGGTAGAATAGACTGCAAAAGTGGTAGAAGACTAATCGTTTCAAGACATGTTGAGCCACAACAGCAATAGCATTGTGACAAAAAACGTCAGTGTAGATTGCAGAAGATCTTCAATGACGGATCAAGCTGTATAGACTTTTTTTTACCCTCATATACTGAATAGTCAATTAAGGTATATAGTGCCAATGTAAGAGACAAAGATAAACTTTTTTTTAACACAAGTTGTAGGCCTTGGAAATAAGTTTTCCAGTAACAAGATAACACGAATAATGTACTGTGGTTATAAGCTCAAAGTGGTATATTTGATTCAGTGTTCCCAGAACCACCAAAACCTTGGAACCACTGTTTAGCTAAAGCTACTAGAACAACAGAATAACCTACTTTGTGGCATTGTAAAGTAAAATTATACTACACACAAATACTTGACATAAAATACATTTCCAAACTCAATTATTAGGGATAACATAAGCACAAAATGATGCTTTGCAAACATCATGTATCCTATAACTGGAGAAAAAAAATTAATGACATGAAGTGAAATGACTGAGTTCTGAAACTACATCTCAATTTAAATAGCATAAGCAATGTAGTATATAATGTTCTTCAAAATCAATTGTTGAAGGTTAACTATAATCTACATACAAAAACAACTTTGTCAACTTTTTATATGGATTTTCCTTCTAAACATATTTACTTTATGTGTAAAATCAAAAAATTTCCTGAGTTAAAGGCTAAGACTTGACTTTATGAATACATGCCCAAAAATTGGTGGTGGCTGGTTTCTGTTTTTATTTTGTAAGCTTAGTATAATGGTTGCCCAGAACTTGTAAGCAATGACCTCATTTCTAAGCGGACAAGATGCAAAAGACCATTTTTACAGATTAACCATCTGGTTCCTTTAGGAAGAATAATATTTCAACAGGTTCCTGTATTTCAAGAATATAAACAATTAAAAAGATGAAGATATGTGAAATACACAAAGAAAAAATTAGAGAAAATAGAATTTAAAGCAAATTATCCTAGCTCCCTCAATTAATATTTTAAAACCATGACAATCAGTTATTAATATAAATTGTTAATTTTATTTAATACAACATCAATATAATTCATACCATCTTCTTCAACTAGGTGGTCTATCATTTTGGAGTTTCTTTCCACCTCTGGAGAATTGCTCAGGAAATCTGGCTAACATACCAAATAAACCAAATGGATTTAATGAGATGGTTTTTGGCTAGTTTCTATATTCTTGTATACACATTCATTCACCACATAAATGTGGTGCTGTTCAGAGTTAGAGGCGCAAGAGAAAAAAGTAGCTTTCCAGTGTTATTTCATTGTTATTAACTATATAGTATTCAGGTGCAAACAAATGAAAATCCTGTATATTCACAATAAAATGTAATATGTATCAAAATAAGCATAAAATAACTGTTTTGGATAGGCCTTAGGATGCTGTTGTGGCTTAATTTGCTCTGTTTATGTTCTCTCTGCTTTTCTTTATTGCATATGCTATTTTTGATGTTTTGTTTGACTAGTATGTCATACAGTGAATTTACTGAGGTCTGTAACAAAAGGCATAGATCCATACGCTGGACACAACCTTGAGGGCATAAGAAAAAAAAAAAAAACTAAGTACCATAGAACAGCCTCAACAAAATCAAAGCATGCTTTACACGATTTTCAGTTACACCCTGCTTGTCATTTGTGATTACTCAAAACAATAATTAAATTATGTGCTCCAGGAAACAGGAAGGAGTGGATAACTAAAATACATGAAAAGCCCCTACAGTCTCTGTTTGTTCGGAGTATAGATCAGCATTCTTTAGGAGTTCCATTCTTTTATTACAGGAATGAATATTGGGTTGAACACGCTTATATGCATTTAGAGGTAACGTGATGTATGAAAACAAATACTGCAGAGGTTTCCTCTGTACAACTGTACTTTTAAGAGGAGCAGCCACCATAATCTTCTTGTAAAGGTAAACTGGATCATGTCATTTTCAAATAAAGTCTTCTCTCACTTCATTTTCCCCTTAAAACAATATATAAATGATAATAGTAGCAACAGTAACAGTAGAAGTGGTAAACTCAACATAAAAAGCCTACAAGGCTGTCTCTGGGTCTGTCCCCAGCTCTTTCCTTGTCTCGTACTACTCCCACTTCCACTCCATTTGCATCTCCAACCACAGATGCTTTCTTTCCGTGCCCCAGTGAAGCTCTTTATGTGCCTTTCACATACTGTTACTTCTGGTTTGTTCTTTAAATAGATAATTATTTATTACCCTTAAAGGCTTAAGTTAAATACCATGTCTGCCAAGAGATTTCACTTACTGCCTTCCACTCCCAATCTAAGTCACTTTCTCTGGCTCTCTTATATAAGCACAGTTATGTTTTCCTTAGAATATTCATCACAATTTGACATTTTAATTTGCATTCATTTACTTTTTATCCCCAACTGGACAATATGCTCCTTGGAAATAGGAAATCATACTTTCTCAGTTCAACTCCCTACATCTAGTGACTATATCATGACAGGCATTTATTATTTGGTAAATAAACTAGAGAATTTAGGAATAAAAGACTAATCATATCTTCCCACTTATAAATTCCTTACTACCTTCAGTTCAGTATATAGTATAAACTATTTTTGGATATTTACTGAAAACTGGGAAGAAGTGAGAGAGGTCCCTTTAAAACTGTCTACCACCCTGATCTATCTCTGGAGAGCTCTATCTTCAAAGCTGGTAAGGTCTGTGAAATACTTCAAATTGCTGAGAAAAACGGAGGAGGAATATAGCAAGACTGATAGCAAAGCCTTTTCCTTTAAGAATCAGTGAAAAGTGCCTGTGAATGGGGGGAGTAGGAGAGTGCCTCTCCCCAAGTTAGCTCTTTACTAAACTTTTTAACAACCTCTTCCATGTATTTGGTGTGTATCATTAAAGTTAGATGTTTAGTTCACCTGTAAGGTATGTTGCAAAATTCTAGTATAGATAATTACAATAAACATACCCAATCTTTTCCCTTAATTTCAAAGGAAAACATTTTTTCTTTTCATGTTAACAAAACAATCCTCCCATTATGTATTGAGCAGCTCCACACCCACACTGATCTGCCCTACAGATGCCAGGCTTTCAATAGTGGTGACTTCATCCTTTTTACACATTCCTTTCAAAGTAGGATGAAAGCTTTGAAAGGTGAAAATGTTAGAATACGTTGCATTTTGTGTTTGTAAGTTATAAGCTGAAAAATGTCATGAGATAAATTTACCTTTATAAGGGAAGGGAAAAAGTATATAAAACTACATAAATCTTTTCCTAAGGGGATGTCTTTCAGACATTAGGTATTAGCCCTTTGTCAGACTTAAAAATCTCAGTCTTTTATCTCACCTTTCCTTAGAAGAATATTAATTAGTAGAGACCATTTTGAATCAACTAGCATCTATATTTACTATTTACATGATCTCAGGCAAATCAAACTGCAGGTTTCCCTATTTCTATTTGTAAAATAAAGGGGGAAATCATAGGGTTATTTTAAAGAGAAAAGAACTGTATAGTACTGATACAGACAGGACACAGGGAAATCCTGGGTAGAAGAGGACAGTCCCCAGTGAGGGCCACACCCTTAGGCCTGGGTACTGTGGCGCAAAGTGAGAACATGCATTCCTGTTTTCCCACTCAAATGCTGCTTTTTGGCCCTCCCTGCCTCCCATCTTGTACCCATAAAAAATCCCAAGCTCCACTAGCAGAATGATGGCAGAGGGGCAGCAGGGCAGCAGAGTGGAACAGCTGAGGCTAGAAGAGAAGCAGCAGCTGTCAAAGAGAAGCAGTTTGACTTCAGAGGGATGGCTTGAAGGTGGGACTTCAGAAGGACGGCTTGACGGTAGGACCTCAGAGAAGAGTTCAGCAGGGGAGAGCCAAACTCCAGGAGAAGACCACCTTTCCACTCCATCCCCTTTCCAGCACCCCATCCCACTGAAAGCCGCTTCCACTCCTCAGTAAAATCCTCCACATTCACCCCCCTTCAATTAACTGATGCAGCCTGATTCCTCCCAGACGCCGAAAAGAACTCTGGTACCAAGAGGGCTGGTGCAAAAGGTTGTCATCCTACCCTCCACTGAGCTGTTAAACACTTAAGCTGTTTGTAGACAGCAAAGGTAAAAGAGCACAATGTAACACATGTCCTCTGGGGCTTCAGGGGTCATGGATACCCTGCTAGATGCTGCCATAGAGCCGCATGAAGTTCTATTCCTGCCATCGCGCCCAGAAGGACTTGTCCTGGCCCCTGTACCCGCTCACCTGCATGCTCCCTGTCCCATGAGAGGTGGAGAGCTGTGGGCTGAGTAAATGAGCCAACCCCTTAGCCAGTCCTACAAAGGGGCCAGGGGAACTACCCATTTCAGTACTACTCCTGACACTCCATAATCAGTGTTGTGGCTGGTTTTTTGTTGTTGTTGTTTTGGTTTTTTTTGAGAAAGTCTCGCTCTGTTGCCCAGGCTGGAGTGCAGTGGCGCGATCTCAGCTCACTGCAACCTCCGCCTCCTGGGTTCATGACATTCTCCTGCCTCAGCCTCATGAGTAGCTGGGACTACAGATGCCCGCCACCACGCCCAGCTAATTTTTTGTATTTTTAGTGGAGACAGGTTTCACCATGTTAGCCAGGATGGTCTCGATCTCCTGACCTTGTGATCCGCCCACCTCGGATCCCAAATTACTGGGATTACAGGCGTGAGCCACCATACCTGGCCTGTTGTGGCTGTTTCTAAGAGAAAGCATACTCTTAAGTTTGTGTGGCATAACAGGTTTTTAAACTTTTTAATTATTTTTAACCAAATTTAGAAGCCAGGGAAGGCTTAGCAGTAATGATATCTCCTTTCAAGGTGAACCAAGATTCTCTGAGTAAAATAACAGGACACCCAAAGTTCAGTTTTAGAAGTTCTACATTAGCTCCTCATTAAAAATAAATAAAAAGTCTAATTTATCTCCAAAAAGGAAGATATTAAATTAAGAAATTTTTGAGGAATGGTGATTTTCTTACTTTTGAATATATGAATACTTCTTAGTTTTATTATATGAAGGAAATCCCTAACTTCAAGTCAAACCTAATTTTTTAAAAATTCCAAATTTGCTATGTCTGTCTATATTTATAGACAAATTAGATACTTGAAATTAAGAGAGAAATTTAAGTGATCTTTAAAAATTATAAATGGCCAGGAGAGCACACAAAGAATAAAGGGGAGAAAGATTCTGGAAACCTAGAAATATGATTTTAGTCTTTGAATCTCTGCAGACCCTTCATAAAAACAGAAAAAGCAAGGAGGATATCAAAGCCAAAAACCTATAGACATTATCTACTATAAAACCAATATTTGGGAGGCTGAGGCATTAGAATCATTTGAACCTGGGAGGTGTAGGTTGTGGTGAGCTGAGATCATGCCACTGCACTCCAGCCTGGGCAACTGAGTGAGACGGTGTCTAAAAAAAATAATATTAGTGGGTAGGGATAAATTGGTAGCACATATAAAGACACACACAGTTTAAGAAACTGTAGAAAAAAATGGGAGTAAACCAAGAAAGACAGAAAACAACAAAATCATCATTAGATACTTTCTGGATACCTTAGCAGGCCATTCCATTCTGGGAATAGCAACAGAAACTAGAAGAAGCCTTTGTAGGCTTTAATTCAAAGTTGAAAACAAGGAAGCCACATGAATGTTCTCTGCTAGGGATAACTGGGGGTCTGGGTCCAAAGCACATTCAAAACCAATAAACAGAAGCACCATAGTATGTTAAAGCACCAGGCTGAGAAGTCTAGATGGACCAAGGGAGGTGCACTAGAAATAAAGGAAAGAAAAAGTACAGGCAAAGGAGGGCCACAGAGGTGTTATTTTGACTCATCCCTTCCTCCTAAAACTAGATAAAACTCTTTTACTTAAAAAGGAACAATAGGGCTAGGTACAGTGGCCATGCCTATATTTCTGCCCTTTGGGAAGCCAACGTGAGAGGATCACTTGAGGCCAGGAGTTTGAGACCAGCCTGGGCAACATGTGGAGACTCCTGTCTCTACAAAAAGGAAAAAAAAAAATTAGCTGGGCATTGCAGTATGTGCCTGTGGTCCCAGCTACTCAGGAAGATGAGATGGGAGGATCACTTGAGCCCAGGAGGCCAAGGCCAAGGCTGCAATGAGCCATGATAGTACCAGTGCTCTGTCATCCAACCTGGGTGACAGAGCAAGACCCTGTCTCAAAAAAAAAAAAAAAAAAAAAAATATATATATATATATATATATATGAATGACAGAAAGAAAAAAAAAGACTAAAGAGCAAAATAATGTACCTACAGAAACACATGCACATCAGAAAGACCCAGTCATAAAATAAATGAAGACTGTAACCCAATATTTAATAAGCTAAAAGAAATTAAGAAAATGACAGAACTATAAAAGTCAGACTTGGAATAACTTAGAAACAAGGTGATCAGAAGAGAAAAAATTTAAAAAACATTTCAGAAATGAAGACTAAATTAGAAAAAACACAAAAGGTAATGACTGAACAGAAATAAAAGATGGGAAGTAAGAAAATTAAGAAGAAATTAAGAGATTAGAAAAACTGAAGAGAATGTAATAACTGTGGATGGCCGAAGAACATGTAAACTTCATCCAACAGGAATCTCTGAAGAAAACTGAAGTAACCAAACAGAAAAAACTAAAGAAATAATGTCAAATAAAAAGATTCGAAACTACACAGAACAATCCACTATGTACCTAGCAATATCAGCCAAAATGACTATAATTAAGAAAACTGCAGGAAAACAAATGGACTTTAAAGGAAAAGAATTATTTGAGCATCCAGGCAAATAGATTCAATCACTTATAAGACAAAGAAAGTCAGATTTTCATCACACTTGACCAAAATACTTTATGACAAAAGAAAATAGATTGGCATATCAAAGATACTCAACAAAAAAATTACTGAATTAAGATTGCTTTTAATCTAGCCAAAACCACCTTGAAGATTTTGAGCAAAAGAATAATTTTATTCACATGGAAGAACTTGGGAATACTGTGCCCACGAGCCCTCACTAGAGCATCTTTTGGAGGATTAGTTCCAGAAAACCAAAATGATTTTTAAGATATCAACATAAGGATTTGTAGTGGCTATTACATATATATTTACTTATTTTTTTTAAATAGTTCTATTTTCTTTTTTTTTATTTTATTATTATTATACTTTAAGTTTTAGGGTACATGTGCACAATGTGCACGTTAGTTACATATGTATACATGTGCCATGCTGGTGTGCTGCACCCATTAACTCGTCATTTAGCATTAGGTATATCGCCTAAAGCTATCCCTCCCCCCTCCCCCGACCCCACAACAGTCCCCAGAGTGTGATGTTCCCCTTCCTGTGTCCATGTGTTCTCATTGTTCAATTCCCACCTATGAGTGAGAAGATGCGGTGTTTGCTTTTTTGTTCTTGCGATAGTTTACTGAGAATGATGATTTCCAGTTTCATCCATGTCCCTACAAAGGACATGAACTCATCATTTTTTATGGCTGCATAGTATTCCATGGTGTATATGTGCCACATTTTCTTAATCCAGTCTATCATTGTTGGACATTTGGGTTGGTTCCAAATCTTTGCTATTGTGAACAGTGCCGCAATAAACATACGTGTGCATGTGTCTTTATAGCAGCATGATGTATAGTCCTTTGGGTATATACCCAGTAATGGGATGGCTGGGTCAAATGGTATTTCTAGTTCTAGATCCCTGAGGAATCGCCACACTGACTTCCACAATGGTTGAACTAGTTTACAGTCCCACCAACAGTGTAAAAATGTTCCTGTTTCTCCACATCCTCTCCAGCACCTGTTTTTTCCTGACTTTTTAATGATTGCCATTCTAACTGGTGTGAGATGGTATCTCATTGTAGTTTTGATTTGCATTTCTCTGATGGCCAGTGATGGTGAGCATTTTTTCATGTGTTTTTTGGCTGCATAAATGTCTTCTTTTGAGAAGTGTCTGTAAAGCAATGGCAACAAAAGCCAAAATTGACAAATGGGATCTAATTAAACGAAAGAGCTTCTGCACAGCAAAAGAAACTACCATCAGAGTGAACAGGCAACCTACAAAATGGGAGAAAATTTTCACAACCTACTCATTTGACAAAGGGCTAATATCCAGAATCCACAATGAACTCAAACAAATTTACAAGAAAAAAACAAACAAGCCGATCAAAAAGTGGGCGAAGGATATATATTTACTTATATGACTAAGAATAAACAATTGTTTGAGGGAAATAGTAGGTAATGACATGAATGTAAGAATACATACAGTAAGAAAGTTCACTGTCATCTTTCAGCTATAAACTTTAAGTTGAAGCATACTAATTCAAATTAGATTCTTTAGAAAGGAGGAGGTAGAAGACACTGGTTAATTTGTTAATTTTAACAACTCATGTATCCAGTACAGCACTGAAGTATGGGAACTAACAGTCTGTACTATCTAATACTGTCACACCACTCTGCCAACTTATCATTGAAAGTTTAATTATAGTTCAAATCCATTGAAAACGTACTGCATGCCAGATGCTTCTCCAAGCACTTTAAATATATTCATTTTATTCAACTCACCCAGCAAATTTAGAACATAGATGTTATTAACAGTTTCAATTTACAGATAAGGAAATTAGGAAACAGAGCTGACATCCAAAGTGCAAGCTGTCTGATATCAGAGCCTGTTCTCTTTCCAACTGTGCTATCATGATAAAATTACACAGCTAATGGGCATGGTGGAGGCTGAGGCAGGAGAATCACTTGAACCCAGAAGGTGGAGGTTGCAGTGAGCTGAGATTGCACCACTATACTCCAGCCTGGTAATAGAGTGAGACTCCATCTCAAAAAAAAAAAAAAAATTACACAGCTAAAATCAACTTTTACCCTCTACTTTTGATGAGAATTATGTACGTTGTCAAAAGGTCATCATATATTAAACATAAACTCGGATTAGAAGTTATATATTTTAATGAAAACGGAAATTAATTAAAATGTACAAAAACAAGTGTGGCAAACAAAATACTTGAAAGTTGTCATAAAAATGATTAATGGCAGTGCTTGGTGGTAAAATTATAAAGAGTTCCTATAGACACTCTCACATTTATTGCATCTTCTATTTGCCTAGCCCTAATATTAGATATGAGTTTAAATAGGAAGTTGGTCACTTCACATTTACTTGCTTTTCCAATATCATGACTATTTCACCTTTTGTCATCATGTCTCTTATTTCCCCCACCCTCTTCATAATCTCTCTAGTCTTCATAGAGTCTACAAACTTTACTAAGCATCTAGCATGTGCTAGCCACTATGCCTCTTAAGACAAGTCTCAGCCTTACGCTGGGGAATGCAGGCATCAGGCAGGGCTTCCTAAAGGTCGTCACACATGGACACTGGAAAAGAATCCACAAAAGGAATGAAAAGGGGGATGGAGTATATTTCAGATCCTAACTGCTGGCAGACCAGAGGATCTCATCGAGGCAAAATAATAAGAACACTATGATTAAGGGATTTTTATGTTTTTTTTCAAGAAAGATATCTTTGTACTATAAAAGTTTTTGGCAATCAAAATTTATCAAACTCAGTCTTTGAACACTTACATTTAATTCACTTTTCAGCACTTCTTCAAGAAGATGACCTATATGTTTGTTATCTTCTTTTGTATCCATAACTACACAAATCTCTTGGGAAATTCTCTCTGAAATTAAAAAAAAAAAGTTTTAAGTTTCAAACAAAACATGTAACAAGGCCCTAGGATGCTGAAACATAAACTTACCTGATGTTCTTAGCTGTTGACTAAGAATAGGGAGGTTTTGACTTCAGGCCAAGTGGAGTAATCTGTGTACACACTGAGATGGCCTTGATTCAGTTTACTACCCAAGTCCATAAATCTATCCATTGAACACTTTGTGGGTGAAGAACCAGCCATTGTGCAACTAACAGAAATAAGATATTTTAGGATGCATGTGGAAGGGAGTAGAGGTGACAACCATTTGAAGTTCAACAATTCAATCTTTCCATGTTTATAAGGAGTCTCCCAGAACCTAACAGATTTCCACTTCTCAAACAGATTCACTCTTTAGGCCATAGGTTATCTCCTGTGCACAGATTCAATGTGCCATCCAGTGCCTTGGTTAAGTACATCGTGTTCCTTGGCATTCCTCTAGATTTTCAATTAAGTACAATTAAGTTTGTGTTTTGACTATTGCACTAACAAGTAAAAACAACTGAAAGAATTTTCTTCACATCTGAAAGACTTGAGATGGTCTGATTTAAAATTTATAAAATATGTGACACAGTGATAGTCACCTCTGGAAACTCTGGATGCATTCTTCCAAAAGATATGAAGTCCTCCTCTACAGCAGGCAAATCAGAAGGTACCCTGATTCGAGGTACTTGACCTCTTGTTATTATGATACAAAGTTCAACCATGAGCTGAAATCTGAGTAGAATTTTTCTTAATCCACATTTTTCTGTCTTATAATTAACAGCAGTTCTTCGAAGTTTCAGGCATCCTATATGGAAATTGCCTATATAGCTGTCAGTTAAAGAGCCATTACAAAGCATTATATCATGGATAAAGAAAACAAGCCTAATTTTAAGATAGGGTTCCTGAATCAAAAGTATGTTTGATTAACTTTTGACCCAGCTGCTTCTTACCTGAGCAACTCTGTAAAATACGGTCCATATAAATCACTGATGTAGCAATAGCTAATAATTATTTCAAGCAAAGCTAGGGAGAATAGGTTATTGAAAATAATACCACCAGTTAATAGCACTGCTATTACTACCTCCTACTTAACAAGAATACTATATATTCCAGGAGCTATATGCTATATATGAATACTAATCCTCATGATGACCCTACAAGATCAGTATCATTCTGAATCTATGTAACAGATTCAGGAAGCTTGAATTCTGATAAGTAATTTGCCCAATACCACAGGGACATGAGTAGTAGAAAAAGGATTCAAATCCAAAAAAAAAAAATCTGTAATTCTAAGTTACATGATGCTAATAAAATTCAACATAATTAAAAACACGAATGTTTTAGACAGTAAATGCTACAGAACATCACTGTGGAGAGAGAAACTGGAGACAAGATCAGATAACTCTATAATACAATAAGCTAGGAGCTCATTCTTGAAAGGGGAATAGATTTTGCTTAGGAGTGGGAGAAAGGAGCTTTGCAAACAATCAGAAATGATAAGAAAGAAACAAGATTTTAATGTGTATTGAGGTAGGTAGTCACATAAACATAGTGTGACCAACAACCAAGAGAATTACTTGAAAGCTATATTAGTTTGTTTTCACACTCCTGATAAAGGTATACCAGAGACTGGGCAATTTACAAAAGAAAGAAGTTTATTGGACTTACAGTTCCATGTGGCTGGGGAGGCCTCACAATCATGGCAGAAGGTGAAAGGCACATCTCACATGACAGCAGACATGCATCTGCTTGTGCAGGGAAGAGAAGAGAGCTTGTGCAGGGAAACCCCCCTTTTTAAAACTATCAGATCTCACTATCATGAGAACAGCATGGGAAAGACCTGCCCCCATGATTCAATTACCTCCCACTGGGTCCCTCCCACAACACATGAGAATTCAAGATGAGATTTGGGTGGGGACACAGCCAAACCGTATCAAAAGCCGTAAAATGATTTAGTAGTGAGTTCTAAAGTGGGATACTTAGTGAGATCAAATCAAAGGGATCCCTTGCTGTCTTGGACACTAGAGCGTCCTAGGGCTTTCATTTAGAAGTTAACTCATAAAAGCAGTGGCTTTTGAAAACAAAGTTAACCCAAACTTATACATCATGAAATCATATGTTTAGAGAAATCTGGCCTTTGTAATGTCTTAGGCTAAAGCCCCAAGAGTTTTATTTCTGAAAGCTCCTCATGAAAACATTAGGACAACCAAGAAATTGCATGTACAAAGTAATCTGCAAATGCAACAATTGATGTGATGGTGCCACAAACATTTATATAAATTTGTAAAATAATGCATAATATTAAGAATAATTTTTTAATACAAAACAGCCTATGTAGGTTTTCCTTGCCTTGTTTCGTCATATATCCCTCTTTATAAAATTCTAAGCTCTACCCAACATGTGTACAGTAATAAAACTGATATATTACTACCAACTTACAAAAATGAAATATTTTTAAAAAATGAATTCAAATCTACTTGCTGGCCAGGCACAGTGGCTCACGCCTGTAATCCCAGCACTTTGGGAGGCCAAGGTGGAAGATCACTTGAGGTCAGGAGTTCAAGACCAGCCTGGGCAACATGATGAAACCCCATCTCTACTAAAAATACAAAAATTAGCCGGGCATGATGGTGCACTCCTGTAGTCCCAGCTACTCAGGAAGCTGAGGCAGGAGAATCGCTTGAACTCAGGAGACAGAGGTTGCAGTGAGCCAAGATCACGCCACTACACTCCAGCCTGAGCGACAGAGTGAGACTCTGTTTCAAGGGAAAAAAAAATCTATTTGGCATTTATCCTGTGCCATGTTTCAGTTACCCTAAATAGAAAACATTTGTTGTTTAGGAGTCTTTCATTGCCACATAAATTTTTATCATTTCCAGAAAAACATCTGTTGAGTTTGGTATAGAAATGACATCTTTAAAATAACAAGCCTTCCAAATGAACATGATTTGTCCCCCGTGTCTTGAAATCTTTGTTTCAATAGTGCTTTGTAGTTTCCAGTGCAGACCCCTTTCATCTTTTGTTAGATTTATTCTTAATTGTTTGTTGATACCACTATAAATTGATTTTTAATTTCCTATTTGTTGTTATGTACAAAAATACATTTTGATACAGACCTTGTATAGTCAGTAACCTTGCTACATTTACTTATAAACTGATGTTTTATAGATTTTAAATTCTCGGTATATACAAACATGCTGATGAGTGATAAAGTTTTATTTCTTTCCAATCTATAATTTTAACTGATAAATCAAATATTGGCTCTATGCTCATGAAAAAAAAGTTAGCCTGTAATTCTACTTACTTATAAGGCCCTGTCATATTGTCATTAAACAATTATACTATTCTCACATAATGAGTTGATAAGTGTTTTTCCTACTCTCTAGAAGGTGTGCAAGACTGGTGTCATGTCTTCTTTTGAGTGGTTTTGTAGAATTCACTGGTAAAAGCCAACTGCTTCTTTGTGGGAGAGCTTTTAATAAAAATTCAATATCTTAAATGGATGAATGATTATTCACATTCTCTATTTTCTGTCTCAGGTTAGTAAGGTGTATTTCCCTAAGAATGTTTTCATTTCATCTAAATTCTTATTAACAGTAGCATAATGTTGTTCATAACATCTTAATGTCTGTACAATTGTATTGATTCTTTTTCATTTCTGATACTGATTACTTGAGCGTTCAATATTTTTCATGATCACGCTTGCCAAGGTCTTACCAATTTTATTAATGTCATCTGAGGAAATCATGATTGATTCTGTCTTATATGTTTGTTTTCTAGTTTGGGTTCTTAACATTTTCTTCAGTATTTTCTTCCTTCCACTATCTTTTGAGTTTTGTTTGCTGCTTCTCTTTTTAAAAATGTTTAAGTTGCTGACTCTCTTCCTTTTTTCTACTATTTATATTTAAGGCTCTAAATTTTCATCTAATAACAGTTTTAGCTGTACCTCAAACATTGTGATATTTTCACTCAATTTAAATGACTTCATATTTAGTTTAAAATATTTCATTCCTTTTCACTTGCTTTCATTTAGAATCATATTATTAGAAACATCTAATTTCTATTGTGGTTTCTTATTTCATCTATGGATTATGTAGAATTTTATTGTTTTTATTAGAATGCTATGTAACAAATTACTATAAATTTGGTGGTTTAAGCAGCACCCCATTAAGTAGTTCACAACGCTACAGGTCAAGAGATGGAGGAGAAGGAGGAGAAGGAGAAGAAAGGGTGACGGAAAAGGTGAGAAGGGAGTACATCCACAGAAATGATAAAGTAAATGAGGCAAAATGTAAACAACAAGGTAGGTAAAAGATAGGAAAGCTATTTGTGTTATTCCTGTATCTTTTAAGTTTGAAAGTTATTAAAATAAAAAAGCACCCTCTCCTAAAAACAAAAATTAAGAAAAAATATGTGAAGCTATATTAATAGGAGACTTTAAAGTTCACCTCTCTTAAGTGAGCAAAACATAAGGATGTAGATTCGAGGTAAAGTAACATCATAATATGCTGGATCTGTTATTGTATTGTTTCTATATTGTCAGCTAATCTCAGCTATTTGCATTCCACAGTGGTCTGCATCTGACAGGCCAATTTCTTACAGTGTCTATGGACCCAATCAATATGTCCTTTACTACTACTGATAAATTCTCAATCTGTCTACATTCAAAGATTAGACCACATACAAAATCATCATCAATTTCTAACTTGATGGTTGTCAACTGGTTGCACATCAGAATCAACATAAATATCTTGTTTTCCTTTCATATTTTCAAATACATATGCCTAGTGCACATCAAACAAGATACTAGCCTATATTTTTGTCCAAAAGTGATTCTGATGTATAGCCAGATTAAAAACCTCTGCTTAGCTATTGCACTGATTTTTTAATGATGTGGGGATTATAAAAGGGTCTATCATATTAGAACCTTTATAAATATGGTTTCATATATATGATACAACATTTATATTTTATATATGTATAAATAGATAGGATCTACTGATCTACCATATATATATAAATACTATCTATAGAGATCTACCTATTCATACCTATATTGTATCATGTATGTATTTTATATGTTATGAAAGTTTTATATGAAAGTTATTTAATAACTTCCCAACTTAAAAGATACAAGAACACAAATAGCTTCCCTTTTATCCACCTAGATTCACTAATATATCACATATATATCATATATGATATATATATGACACTATATAGATGATACTGTATCTATGGGTATAGATAGGTAGATCTATATATATATAAATGATACTATGTGTATATATATATCTATAGGTATACTATATGTGTGTGTGTGTGTGTGTTTATATATAGTAGGATACATACATATCCTACTATAGCTTATTACCTAAAATGGAATAACTTTGGGGGTAATTTTCCAGTTTTCTTTCATCTTCCGTGTGGCAATTGGAGGATGGTGAGTTTAGTGAGATACAGCTGTGTTCAGTCGCCCATTGCACAGAGACTTTGATATTTCTGACATAAAACTATTTTAAAAACCCAAACCCACACAAATACTACTCTTACCTGCATGTCTCACTGGGTTTTACAATTAAGCAATCTCTAACCTTTATAAAGGTGATATTAAATAAGGTAACATATTTAATAACTACAGATATAGGAGACTTGATAGGTATTCAATAATATTTGTTAAATTGAGGGAAATACAATTTTTAAAATTTTAAACAATTTCAATTCTATATTGGAACAGATGCCAAAAGTAGCATATTGATAATTTGGCAGCACTTTGCATGTGTGAAATGAGAAGAGACCAAAGAACGATTTCTATGCAGAGTCAAATTTTCTTTTCTTTTCTTTTTTAAAAGATTATTAGGAAGCACACATCTGTAAAAGGACAAATCAAGGGCAAGGAGATGGACTTGAAAAGTCTTTTCATTTATTGATGCCTTCAGTGTGTTAGACATTGTCCACTCAAAATTGAATAAGAAGTGACCTCTGCTATTAGTGAATTTTCCAACTAGTACAATGATTTTAAGATTCATCCCTCAGTATAATAAAATATTGTCATTTTAAAAATAGACATATATAAGAGGAAGGCAGGAGATGTGTGTAAAAGACCACACTTGGAGATTTTAATAAGGATTAGATAATGTGTAAAATTATTTCTAGTGCCTGGTACAAGAAAATACCTAATAGATGACAGAATTATTGCTGTTATGGACACATACATTCAATAAGAACATAAATTGAAATAACTTTGTCCACGCAAAATATGATCAATTTCTGACTTCAAATTAATCTCTTTTTTATGGTCTTAATATTTCAGGGTTTGGTAAACAATCCATATCAACTGCATCCCACTAAGGCTTTGTTTCAAATTTCACCAAACATGCCATAATCATATGTGACAATGGAATATACATTTTGAGTAATACACCTATGTTTGCATCTCTGATTTGCTTTAAAACAGATGCCCACTCATTCTCATTGTTTACATCTTAGTTTGTCCACTAGGATCTAGGCTGAAGCATTTTATGCAATTGCTACTGATAATTTCAAAAGCATGCTGCACTGACAATCTTAATTGTGGATGGCAATTAAGATTGTCTCAAAAAAAACAGTAATGACTGTACTTGTACCATGTGTTTGGAAGTTCAGAATAGAAAAAATATATAACTATAGGAGCACGGCTCCAATAAATTAATTGAACCTCCTCAATCCCAGAGTTATTCTAGGATCCCCAAACTAAATGAGAGGAGAAAAGGCACACAAAATATTTAAAATTAATGTTTTCATGAAGCACAAAATTCTTTCCAAACATATGATTAATACTGATAATTTTCTCAAAGAAAACAAAGTACATAACAACTACCTTGAGGTTAATGAAATCAAAACAAAAATAGAAGCCTTCAGAATTCTTAATCTTCTGTTCTATTAATAAAGCACTTCCTAGAAAATTTCAGAGGTTGAAGTAAAAATATTGAGGGGAACCACAAAATCATTTTACATCCCAGAATTGTACAAATACAAAAATCTAGTCTTTAGTCTCTCTCTGAAAATAGACTGGGAATAAATTATAAAATATTTAGATTTAATATTAAATGATACATGACCTGTCAACTTGACTGATACTAGACTGATATTAGCCTCTGAGTTTTAGTTTTTACACTATCCTATTTTTTAAGTAGCTTCTAAAAAATTCCTAAAAGGCAAGTGGCAGATGGCAAAATATTGATGTCATAACAAGTAAGGTCCCTCCAAAATAATTTCAACATATACTCTGATTTATAATGAATAACTCTTTTTTTGTCTACAGTATCTAAAGGTCACATAGCTTGATGTGATTTAACAGAGAGAAAATTCACGCCAGAATATGAGAAAGTCTATAGACTTATATTGAAAACTGTAAGCATTAGTTAAGAAGCCCAAATTTTTCTGTTAATACCTCAGCCCATGTCTGAGAACCTCTAAATGGTAAAGGTATGTATATAATTGTCAGTTAAAATTATGTTGGCCAGGCGCGGTAGCTCACAACTGTAATCCCAGCACTTTGGGAAGCTGAGGCAGGTGGATCACCTGAGGTCATGAGTTCAAGACCAGCCTGGCTAAGGTGAAACCCCATTTCTACTAAACATAAAAAAATTAGCTGGGCATGGTGGTGCATGCCTGTAATCCCACCTACTTGGGTGGCTGAGCAGGAGAATCGCTTGAACCTGGGAGGCAGAGATTGCAGTGAGCCAAGATTGCACCACTGCACTCCAGCTTAGGCAGTAAGAGTGAAACTCCATCTCAAAAAATATACATATATATACATATACATATACATATATATATATATATATATATATATACCAAAAAGAAACAATGTACAGCTTAATTTTCCTGGCTCTGATGGTTAATTTGTATATCAACTTGACTGGACCACAGGGTGCCCAGATATTTGGTCAAATATTAAGTGTTTCTGAAAAGGTGTTTTGGGATGAGATTAATATTTAACTAGGTAGAATGAATAAAGCAGATGGCCCTTCACAGTACAGTAAGCCTCATCCAATCAAATGAAAGCCTGAGACATCCACTCTTCAGATTTTGGACTTGCCAGCCTCCATAAGTTCGTGAGCCAAATGTTTATCTGTATTCATATCTGTATCTCCTCTTTGGTGTTTCTCTGTAGAACTTATGCTGGCAAATGTCTAAGCATTCTTCACCAGATAACTAATAATTCCCAGGTTCTCATCATAGGATTCCTACCTCTTCTCATGCTATACAAAGCAATCAACTTATACCTTACTCATCAATCAACCGACGCTTCCTACCAATTTCCTGAACGTATCTAAAAAATAAAATACATGTTCCCCTGCCTGTAGTGTGATCTAATTCTCCAACAAGGTCCACCTCAAGTACCATCTGTTTTAATAACTATAGCCTGTGTTTTAGATGTATTTTGGTGTGTATGTGGGTTGGCTAGGAGAAGGAATGCACAGGCAACCATCACCAAGCAGACTTTCAAAACTACAAAAATTCCTATTTCTAATACATAAAAGTATCTCTCTCAAACACATATCAACACAAATCCAGCATTCTCCTTCTACTCAGGTAGAAATCACTGCATTATTGAATCTAAGTATTCCTGAGGAAAGGCTTTTCAGCATAGGGTTTCAGAAAAAAAAAGAAATCTATATGTAATGCAACACTTATAAGTTTATTCAGAGCTGATATCTATGCATTATGCACCAAAAGAGCCATACCAGTTCCTTATAGCCAATAATCATTTCAAGAGTCAGCAGATGCATTATGATTATTTAGTGCTCATGTCATACTATATATTTTTAATACTGCCTTTGCTTTTTATTGTGGTAGATACTTTTATATATTTTACCTAATGATTACAATAAAGCAGTATGAATTATTTTCCCCATTTTATAGATCAATAAAAGGTGTCTACAAAGCAAGTAAATTGCCCAAGTTCACAGGCATAAAATTGTCAGCTTTTAAGATTTCTAGCTGAAATCTATGTGAAGTTAGCATCCTGAAAGATTTTTTTCCTCTAACACTGTTTTGTGTTTTGATTTTACTTTGATTATAGTTTCTACATTACAGTATAGTTTTTGTCCTTCTCTTCCACAAGATCACAAACTCCTGAACTCCAGCTTATGATTTCTCAGTATCATCCCAAGCTTTGGAACACAGTACCAAGAAGAAGATATTCAAGACTTATTTTCCAGGCTCTGTACTAGGATCATGAGTAACACACATTGTTATGGATTGAACTGTGTTTCCCCCAAAATTGGCATGTTGGAATCCTACCCACCAGTATACCTCAGAACATAACTTTATTTGGAGATATGGTCTTTAGGGAGATGATTAAACTAAGATGAGGTCATTAGGGTGGGCCCTTATAGGAAAAAGAAATATTGGCTGGGCATGGTGGCATGTGGTGGCTCACACCTATAATCCCAGCACTTTGGAAGGCCAAAGTAAATGGATCGCTTGAGGTCAGAAGTTCAAGACCAGCCTGGCCAATATGGCAAAACCCTGTCTGTACTAAAAATACAGAAATTAGCTGAGCATGGTGGTGTGTGCCTGTAATTCCAGCTACTTGAGAGACTGAGGCATGAGAATCACTTGAACCTGGGAAGCAGAGGTTGCAGTGAGTCAAGATTGTACCACTGTACTCCAGCCTGGGTGAAAAAAAGAAAGGAAGGAAGGAAGGAAGGGAGGGAGGGAGGGAGGGAGGGAAGGAAGGAAGGAAATAAATATGTACACAGACATCTACAGAGGGAAGACTATGTACAGACAAAGGATGAAGAAACCACCTACAAGGCAAGGAGAGAGGCTTTAGAAGAAATGAAACCTACCAAAACCTTGATCTCAGACTTCTAGCACCCAAATTCGTGAAAAAATAAATTTTGGTTGCTTAAGCCACCCAGACTTGGTACTTTGTTATGGCAGCACATGCAGACTAATATACACATTTCCTTACATCAATTTGAATAAAAATTGGTGTTAAACAAAGACTGTTTAAAAAAGAAGACAAAGGTAGAAAGATCAAGAAATTATCAGTGGATTCTTATTTTAGAGAAATAAAAAATACAACCATTTTTCTTTCAAGCCAGTAACAACTATCAATTAAGTCAAGCTAAAATATTTATTTTAAATCTATATATTCTAAAAAAAAATAAAATAAGCCTTAAAAAATATCTTTAACATAATGTAATTCCAACTTTATTAGGATGTAACATAACAAGCTGATGATGCAACCCGAAGAACTACAAAAACAAAAACCCAAAATTTGTAGAAGGAAAGAAAGATCAGAACTAAACAAAATAAAGACTAAAAACACAATACAGGCTGGGCACAGTGGCTCACGCCTGTAATCCCAGCATTTTGGGAGGCCAAGGTGGGTAGATCACCTGAGGTTAGGAGTTTGAGGTCAGGAGTTTGAGGCCAGCTTGGCCAACATGGTGAGACCCCCATCTCTGCTAAAAATACAAAAATTAGCCAGGTATGGTGATACATGCCTGTAATCCCAGCTACTCAGGAGGCTGAGGTAGGAAAATTGCTTCAACCGGGGAGGCGGAGGTTACAGTGAGTCAATATCGCACCACTGCACTCCAGTCTGGGTGACAGAGTGAGACTCTGCCTCAAAAAAAAAAAAAAAAAATTCCCAAAAACAAAAAAACAAAAACAAACAAAAAAATACAAAGATCAACAAAATGAAGTTTGGTTGTAAACTACCCAAAAATAATCATCATAATCAATAAACCACTAAACAAAAAAAAGAGCCACCAAATAAAATGAGAAACAAACAAGGAGACATTATAACTGATACTACAGAAATACAGAGGATCATGAGAAATTATTATGAACAACTATACGCTGATAAATTGGAACACTTAGAGGAAGTTGATAAATTCCAGGACACATACAACCTACCAAGATTGAAAGAGGAGGAAATAGAAAAACTTAACAGATGAATAATTATTAATGAGATTGAATCAATAATAAAAAGTCTCTCAAGAACGAAAAGCCCAGGACCAGATAGATTCACTGTCGAGCTCTACCAAACATATCAAGAAGAACTGATACTAATCCTCCTCAAACGATTCCAAGAAATTGAAGAGGAGGAAATTCTTCCTAACTCATTCTTTGAGGCAAGCATCACCCTGATACCAAAACCAGACAAGAATACAACATAAAAATAGAGACACAAAACCCCTGAAGAAAACATTAGCAAACCAAATCTAGCAGCACATCAAAAGACAATACATGACAGTCAAGTGGGATTTATCCCAGGGATGCAAGATGGTTCAACATATGCAAATCCATAAATGTGATACATCACTATCAACAGAATAAAGGCCAAAAACCATATGATCCTCTTAATAGACATAGAAAAAGCATTTGATAAAATTCAGCATTCCTTTTTCATGAAAGCTCTCAACAAATAAGGTATAGAGAGACATACCTCAACACAATAAAAGCGATATGTGATAAATCCACAGCTAGCATTATACTGAATGGAGAAAAGCTGAAAGCCTTTCCTCTAAGAGGACAAGAAGAGGATGCCCACTTTCTCTACTCCTATCCACCACAGTACTGGAAGACCTAGCCAGAACAATCAGGCAAGAGAAAGAAATAAAAGATATCCAAATTGGCAAAGAAATTAAATTGCTGATCTATCATAGATGACATAATCTTATATTCAGAAAAACATAATGACTCTAACAAAAAAACTCTTAGAACTGATATTTAGTAAGGTTGCAGGAAACAAAATTCAACATACAAAAATCAGTCATATTTTCATATACAAATAACTAGCTGAAAAAGAAATCAGGAAAGCAATCCCTTTTACAATAGCTACAAAAAGCAAAATAAAATACCCAGGAGGCAAAGGCCTCTACAACAAAAACTACAAAACACTAATGAAAGAAATTGAAGAGGACATTAAAAAATGGGAAGACATCCATGCTCATGAATCAAAAGAATATTGTTAAAATGACCACACTATATCCAAAGCAATCTACAGATTCAATGCAATCCCTATCAAAATACCAATGATATTCTTCACAGAAATAGAAAAAAAAAACCAATCCTGAAATGTGTATGGAACCACAATAGATCCCAAATAGCCAAAGCAATCCTGAAAAAAAAGAACAAAGCTAGATGCATCATACTACCTGACTTCAAAATACACCAAAGCTATAGTAACCAAAACTGTACAGCATTAGTTTAAAAACAGACACAGAGGACAATACAATGAAATAGAGAACCAAGAAATAAATCCACATATTTACAGTCCACTGATTTTCAACAAAGGTGCCAGGAATATACATGGGGAAAAGGACATACCTTTGACAAATGGGAAAACAGGACATCCACATGCAGAAGAAAGAAACTAAACTCCTATCTCTCATCATATACAAAAACAAACTCAAAATAGGTTAAAGACATAAATGTAAGATGCAAAACTATGAAAATAACTGGAAGAAAGCAGAGGAAATGCTTCAGGACATTGGTGTCAAAAAACATTTTATGGCTAAGACTCCAAAAGCACAAACAAGAACAAAAATAGAGAAATAGTACTTACTAAAGGAAAAAGCTTCTGCACAGCAAAGAAAATCAACAGAGTAAGGAGACAATCTGTTGAATAGAAGAAGATATTTGCAAACTTTCATCCAACAAGGTACTAATATTTAGCATATACAAGGAACTCAACAGCAAAAAAACAAGTAATCCCATTAATAAAGTAGGCAAAGGACACGAATAGGCATTTCTTAAAAGATGACACACGAATGGCCAACAGGTATATAAAAAAAAATGTTCAACATCACTAATCCTCAGGAAAATGTAAATCAAAACCACATGAATTATCAACTCACCCCAGTTACAGGGCTATTACCAAAAAGACAAAAAATAACAAATGCTGCAAGAGGATGCAGAAGAAAGGGAACTCCTATATGCTGCTGGTGGAAAATTAAATTAGTACAAGACCTCTATGAAAAACAGTATGGAGATTTCTCAAAAAACTAAAAATATAACTACTATGCTACTCAGTATATCAAAGGAATATCTGTACCCCAATGTTTATTGCAGCACTCTTCATAATAGCCAATATACAAAATCAACCTAAGCATCTATCAATAGATGAATGAAGAAAATGTGGCATACTACACAATGGAATACTATTCAGTCATAAAAATGAATGAAATTCTGTCATTTGCAGTAACATGGATAGAACTGGAAGTCATTATTTTAAGATATATAGGCCAGGAAGAGAAACACAAATATTGCATATTGTCACTCACATAATGAAAGAGAAAGAAAATTGATTTCTTAAAGATAAAGAAGAGAATGATGACTACCAGAAGCTGGGAAGGGTAGTAAAGAAAGAAATAAATGGAAGTTAGTGGGTACAAACATACAGTCGGATAGAAGAAATAAGTTTTAAGGTTCAAGAGCCTAATAGGGTGATCATCAGTAGTTAACAATATACTGCATATTTTACAATAGCTAAAAGAGAGGATGTGAAATGTCCTCAAAGTAAAAAAATAAATGTTTGAGATGATTGATACCCTCAGTACCCTGATTTGATTACACATTGTATCAAAATGTCAATGTACCCATAAATATGTATAAATACATAACAATTTTTAAAAATCAGATTTTCCTGAACTTTAATGCAATAGGCACACGCATTATTTTCTCCTTACTTCTGTTTGAGAATATAGATGTACATACATTTACTTATTTCCATCTGGAAGTAGAAAATATTCAATTATGCACTTTATGGTAGATGAAACACGGTGGAAATGTACTTGTTACATGCCTCCCTAATCACACAACATAATTCTCATTGACAGGTGCTTATCTAACAGAACATTAGCCATTGTGTACCAAAATCAAAGTCATACTGTCTCTCATTTGCCTAGTTATATTAATCAATTATGAGTTAACAATACTCTCCAACAGTACTCTAAATCTGTTGGCTACAGATATAGAACTTAAAAGTTTTGGCTGCTTCACTGGTCCACAATGTACTAGAGAAGTCAATATCTTCAAATACCAAAGACAATTAGTATTTATTGAAGCACATATGATATTAATCCAGAACTTCTCAGGAGGTCAGTTGTCCTTTTGTGCAGGACTCTTCAATTCTATAGCTATGTACTATTAGGTCCAAGTGGAGGAAGTAAGAGAAGACACGGAGGCTTTTCCAAGCAAAATATCTTCCTCTTCCTCTACTTCTTTCAAGGAGTTGATGGTAGCACAGAGGGAGGAAGAATTAGAATTCAAACCATCTCCCCTGAAGGGTGCATTAAGGAATACCTAGCTTGAAATTCTGAATGTCAGAGTTTTGACTATATCCATCCATCTGCCAGACTCCTTTTAAATTTTCTCAAATTTCAGTCCAATTGTAACTGCAACAGAATTTCTTCAGGGTTCAACTCCCTGGTTAATGTTATTTGCAAACTAAATATAGTCACTTTTCATTTGAATACACGATTCAACAAAATGTAGTTATATATAATGTGGTTTCATAAATGTTCAATTCCAGTGTTATTCTAACTAAAATCTCTCATAAGCAAAATGATGCATAATGTATAAATCTCGAAGTTCATAAAAGAGGCCAAAACCTGATCAGTAACACACGTGTCTTTTAAAAATTCCTCTTACTTTCCTTGAACATTGGATCTCTTGGTATATAGAAAGTATATTGTCCTCTATAGACAGAAAATGGATGTAATCAGGGGTCTTTTCATTTCATTTCACAAAACAGTAATATGTAAAGTTTCTAATACACACAGCTTCTGCTTTACCACATGACAGACCCATGACACATTAAGGAGCAAAGAATATACATATGCCTGTATCAATTAATCACCTCTACTAAGAATGGTATTTGTATTTTACAAGAAACTCAGTAACAATGGAAGCAAGGCAAACAAACACTAAGGTAGATCCTCAAGCAGGTGGGCAAAATATCCAGAAATCTGTCTCCAATTTTCTTGGAAACATTCAACACCATGCAATTCTTCCATCGAGCCTCATGGTCCACTGTACTGACCTCTTGAGTCAAAGTTAGATGTGCCTCCAGAAATAAGAAACAAATATATCAATCCAAAAGTAGCCATTTCCAAAAGATGTTTCAAGTTGTAATCCATTCAAAGTGAGAGCAGTGGCTTCCATTATTCTATTGCATTCTCTGAATCAAAAGCCAATCCTAGAGTCTATTTTCTGTCTCACATGAAAGAATTTTAAAGTGATATTAAAGAGAATCACCCCTGTTGAGTCCTGATGTCTCTAAGTTTCATCGGTAAAGGATACTCAAGGTTTGTCCGAACACCTTGCAATAGGAAGCTTTTAGAATAGGAAAAGGAAGGCAGGCAGTAAATAAAGGATGAACAACCAACAAGGCATTACTACAATACAAATGGACAGAGACAACAAATAAAGACATGCAAGAAAACCATACACGCCCACACTGAAAGGTCAAAGTGGTCTTATGAAAAGCTAACACAGAAGCTAACTGAGCATGTTTCAACTGGAGGACAATGACACATAGGCAGATTTTTAAAAGACACTTAATATTATCAGATCTTAACCACATTGTTAAGTGAGTCACTGAATATAGGATGAAGTTTCCTACCTTAGAACTAAAAGTAAGGACCAGGCATGTGACATCTTGTCTCCTGCATATGTTTTTACATGTAAGCAGTATAGTCAAGCATATGACCGTTTTCTAACTAAATGATAGCTTTTTTCCCCCTTCTTTCTTGCCTATTAAACTCCCTGCTCCTTAAAACTACTCCACGTGTGTCCATGTCGTTTTTTCTAATTCAACTCAAAATGAAAAGCCTGGTGTTCTCTACTCATCAGAGTTGTATCAATACCATACTTTTTTTTTCTTTTCAAAGTATATATTCTCTAAGTTAGTTGAGAGAAAAGTTAGAAGGAAAAGCAAAATTCCAAGGTTGGTGACTCATAAGGGTATTTACCAAATGTACTATTTGCTTTGAGCATAAATATCATCATTTGGGTTTTTGGGGTTTTTTTAACTACCTACATCAGAGTGAAGTGTCAGTGGCTGGCTTTTGTCTGATATCAAGTCTTATTTAACTAGTTGCTTAATACCTCAATGTGACCTTCAAAAGCGACAGATTTACTTGTATATGCTTAAATTACTATTTCACTGACAACAAATTAAGGAAATGGTAAAACTAAAACAAGTGAACTCTACTTTTCCTAATCCTGACCCAAATATTGAACTTTACAATTTACTTTTTTTTTTACAGTAAGATTTCAAGGGGAACAAACTGCTCTTAAATTGTGTTGCAGCCTTCCTGCTTTTACTAATTAAAGTTTGATGCAAATGTTCTTACAGATTCACAAAAGATACAGTCACAGTATTCTTTGAGAGAGTGAAGAACAAAAAAATATTATGTATAAAGAAGTTATGGTGTTATTCTGAAAATTTGGAAAATTAAGTGTCATACTCAAAGCCAGAAACATCAAAACTTGGGGTTACCATATAAATAATCTTAGCTGTCACTTCGCATTGTCCAAAATACATGACTAATAACATAAATGGTGTTATCTCTGGGTATTTAGCAAGAAATGCCATAATTTTAAGTAAAAAAGTTACAGGATCACTAAGAAATCAGGGGACTAGTTTCTGCATATGCATAAAACACACTCCAACACAGTCTTCCTAGTTCTCAGCAATTCTGAACCAAAGGTATTCTCATGTGATTTTATTCATTGCAGTCAATGCCAATTAAAAGTATATTTAGCTACTTTCAATGTACAAATATAAAAGAATTTAACTGCTCTTCTATCGGTATAGTTTTTCAAAAACAAATAAACAAAATATGGCATGAGGATAACTTGACAGTTGCTAAGTACTTATTGAAAGAAATCTACCAGTATCACTTATCTGAATAAAATGTAGGTTTCTGAACCAATGAGAATTTCAGAGAAAATCAATTTCCTTAAAATACCTAACAAATGGAAAATATTACATAATGACTGGAAAAAAGATTAACTAAAGCCAGTTAAAACCAAAAGGGAAGAAATGGATTTTCAATTTTGCCTATTTTTCCTCTTTTTCAATACACACCACCATATATGAAAACAGGCACCATGAGGCAGTTTTGTAGCACAAGCTTACTTGGGTTTGTACAAGTATAACCAAGAAAGAATAAAATAAATTTTTAAAAGTACTCTTTAGCCACAATACTGAATATATTAAGTAGATGAAGAATGGAGGTAGAAAATAAATGCAATATATTATTTAGAAATTCCGTAGGGGCTTTTCTTAGAAACTCTTACAATACTGACCTTCATGCCAGGATATGGTCAGCATACTAAATCAAGTGTGGGTTGGAACTGTTTGTATGGCTTATGCAAATCTATATAAAGTATGTTACCACCGGCATCTGTTACCACTTTAATCATTTGGGTTCATCTGAGCATGCAGAGCAGACTTGGGTGGGCTCAACCAGCTTGGGCGACAAAACTACAATACCTCTTTGTTAAGTGGATATTTACAAACTTATCAGTCAGTCCAGTGTCTTGTTGTACCAATTAATCATACTACTCCCTAGAAAATTGTTTTAAATTTCACTCACAGTAGAAGCCTGAATGAGTTAAACATTAAAGAACAACAACCAAATCCAACCCTCTGCCCAAGAAAAGGGATTATTATGAATGCTTTTTTTATAGTTTTAACAAATTTGTAATTAATTATATTTTAATAGACTCTGAAAGACAAATGAAACTGCAACTTTCTATACATGTTTTTTCAAATAGTTTACCATAAATGGAAATACATATAAACATATTGATGCTAAAATAAATTAAGCTTTAAAATTATCTAAAAACATAAGATAAAAATCAGATTTGGAGACTTGCTATCTACCACAATTTGGAGATTTTAGTCAAAAGCATGCCTTGAGGTTAGCAAACCTACACCAAATACCAATGAAAGAATATTCGTTTTTCTCCCAACATCAAAATTCCCATACTAAACCAAAGATGTTGACTTGAACATAAATTAAGATGGACCAAAACACATAGGCTACTTTGGTGACAAGTAATTTTGGAGTACAAAATGTTGTTGCAAAACATGAGACATGATATTTATCCTAGAAATGTTTTCTAGCACCTGAAAACAAACTAAGTAAACAACAAAATAGTTACTTTAATAGAATACAATTTGTTGACCAGGAATAATTGTTATTTGAGAGAAAAAACAGCTCAGGAAGGACACTTAAAAAAAACAAACACGAAGCACTCATCACAGAACAAAAAAAGTTCCATCCTAGAAAGGAAATCTGTTATGTCTAGATAATGAACATCAACTACCAGAATTAACAACAACAGAAAAAAAAACAATTAAACAGCACCCCAAATCATTTTAAAACAATTATTTTGATTTGGAATTTTATTATTTTTTCTGAGCATGTCTAGAAATCTGTCATTACAACATTATATGCTTTTCACACACCTGTGATGCCAGTAACAAACACTTTCTAGAAGACTGTACTATGTGCTTAGGAGAACACTGGGAGAGAAAATTTTCTGTCTTACTTATAGGATCATTCTTCATCACACCAGTTGAAGGTATAGTTTTCAACTCGGAGGAATCAGAGCTAGGCAAGCTGAACTTTATAAACCACTGATGTACTCACCCAAGAGAGAGCTCTTGAATCCAGCATCTGCTTTAGCAGGCAGCAGGAGTAGCTATGTGAATCAAAGGTACAAAATGGACATATCCTAGAGTGGAGTCAAACTTAAAGACAATGGAGACCTGAGCTTAAATAATGGATCTTGCTCTTACTAACCATGTGACCCAGAGGAAAGTAACCTAGGTCAGGTTTCCCAACTGCAAAATGAGAGCAATGTATATATCTTACAGCGTTATTGTAAAGAATAAGTGAGATAACATATAAGACACCTAGCATGAGTCCAATGTCCTCCAAGTCTTGGTTTTAAATCTTGACAAAGAATGCTCAAATACTATACCATTTCTATGTTTTAAAAGGAAAAAAAATGATATAGTGATAGATATTCTAGTTCCCTATAAGCATGTGTCAGGAGCAGGCAGAATGGTAAGGCAGGAGAGAAGGGCCAAAAATTCCCTCAGATTCTAGGGAAAAACTGCAGCTGCATCTGTTAGCCTATTATGCAATTCAATTCAACTAAATGTCAGGGGATGTAACATAAAAATTAGACATTCTTTCCACCTTCATTGAATCACAATCTAAAACAGGTTCATACAGTGTTGCAGGCAATTCTGAAATCCAAAAAGTTCTTAAAACCATAATAAACAATTGTTTTTATATAAATTTGCTGGCAAAATCAGTCCTGAACTTGAACTGGCTTAGAAGCTCTATAGCCTTTATTACTGCATTGAGCATAAACATTTACGCATCTTAAATTTCACCTTGTGGTAGGATACAAAATCCCACCTTTGGGTTTGTACTGGAACTCTACCACTGGCTTTCCTGGGCCTCCAGCTTGCAGCTGGCAGATCGTGGGACTTAGCCTCCATCATCACGTGAGCCAATCCCTCATAATAAACCTGTGTATACATCTTATCTATATCTCTGTATATCCTACTGGTTCTGTTTCTCTAAACAACCCTGATTAATACACTAGGAAAATGCCTACAGGTAAATATACAGCTCTCATAGTATGCTATATGCTCTGTTATATTTTGGAATTTTTTTTTAATCCAAGAGTTCTCTCTTTCCTATGCCCAGAGAGGCATTTCTACTATCAGAGACAGTATTGAATACAAGTCATGAATGGAAGGGGTAATCTCAGGTGAGCAAACAAGCATTTGCAGCTGGGAGAGCATCGTAAGACTTAAAGCTCTTAATGCAATAAAGATATTATAACATGTGATGTACTGCAGTAGCTTCTAGAAGTACAAATTATTCCAAATTCTAAGACATCTATAGCCCAAAGGTTTCAGATAAGGAAATTTGTACAATCTCTATTTAAGGGAGGGAAAAAAAAGGAATAGAAATATAAAAAGAGCAAACTACCTAAGGCAGAGACTTGTGGTTAACATTCTCTTTCCCAAGTCAGCATTTGCTTTAGAACTCTCAAATATTCTATTATATGGAAACAATAACACTACTATAATACAACATCAAGTTCTTGAAGAAATAAGAGATAGAGATAAAATACATAAAATGCTTCAAATAATGCCCAGCACAAAGTAAGTGCCCAATTAATGCTGTGTAATAGTAATAGTGCCTAGGAAAATACTTTGAACATGGTTAATTTTATGTGGCATAAAAATAGTTAATTTTATGTGTCATAAAAATGGTTAATTTTATGTGTCAATTACATCTGGCTAAGGGATGCCCAATTAGCTGGTAAAACATTATTATTGAGTGTGTCTATGAGGGTGTTTCCAGAACAGATTAACATTTCAGTTGGAAGACTTAGAAAGATCATCCTCACTGAAGTGTGAGGGCATCATCCAATCCACTGAGGTCCTGAACAGAACAAAAAGGCAAAGGAAAGGTGGATTCTCCCTTCTAAAGCAGAGACAGGTTCTGGGTCTTCTTGGGACTCCGACTGGGATTTACACCCTTGACTCCCCTGGTTCTCAGGCCTTTGGGTTTGTACTGGAACTCTACCACTGGCTTTCCTGGGCCTCCAGCTTGCAGCTGGCAGATCGTGGGACTTAGCCTCCATCATCACGTGAGCCAATCCCTCATAATAAATCTGTGTATACAACCTATCTATATCTCTGTATATCCTACTGGTTTTGTTTCTCTAAATAACCCTGATTAATACACTAGGAAAATGCCTACAGGTAAATATAGAGCTCTCATAGTAGGCTATATACTATATTACATTTTGGAATTTTTTTTTTAATCCAAGAGTTCTCTCTTTCCTATGCTCAGAGAGGCATTTCTACTATCAGAGATAGTCTTGAGTACAAGTCATAAATGGAAGGGGTAATCTCAGGTGAGCAAACAAGCATTTGCAGCTGGGAGAGCATCATAAGACTTAAAGCTCTTAATGCAATAAAGATATTATTTAGAAATAAACCTATAAAAGACTGAGGAGCAGCCTAGAGGAAGATGTCTGGAATTTAATGTACAAACTAACCAACCAGAGCTCCTGTTAAAATGTAAATTCTGATTGAATTAGGTGGGGCCTGAGATTCTAGTCCTCAGGTAATCACAATGCTGCTGGTCTAGAGCATTCACTGAGAGTAGAAAGGCCCCAGAGCAGTGATCCTCAAAGTGTGCCAGAAGCATCAGAATCTCCTGGGAAGTTATTAGATACACAAACCCTAAAATATAAGGAAACTACAAGTTTGTTGACCTAAATGAGCTGTTTACACTAGGCAGGTCGGATTTATCTTCCGTAAGAATAAAAGTAGAACATGTTTTAAATACTTAAAAAATAAAAGTAGCAGACCAGAACCTATTACATAAACAAAAGCCATTTCTGCAAACAATTTGCAAAGTCATAGCCCCTGCAATAACACTTGCAGTATAGGTTTTTACATTTTTAAGAAGCCTCTGATAATATATAGGCCAAGTATTACAATTATATTCCTCAGTCGAACTACCAATTGTTGACAAAAAAAAAAATCATTTCTATTTTTCCTACGTAGTACATACAAAGCTCTGTGAAGAAACCAAACTGAGTTTTATATTTCCTTGTGTTGAGGACATGACCGACCACATCATGGTTCAGCCGACTTTTCCAGAGTAATGTTTACACATTGCTTGGTTGATATGTAAATATGTCAACATTTTGATTTATAGCTACAAATTATGTTTACATACACACAAACAGATGCATAAGTTATAGTACATTAATAGTTTAAAACAACATATCCTTGAAGGACAAAGAACTTGAGGGTAAACCATAAATACATTGTCATGATCAGCGAAAAGATTTTCATTTTCTGAATGTGAAGTCTGTTGATGGTTAAATAGGGTTTCCCAAAATTGTTTAATAAATTGATGCACTCAGAATGCAGATTCAGTACATTTTTCTACTTTGAAAAAAGTTTGAATTTGGAAGTTGACCTCAATGAAAACCTGAGCATGTAGTTCTAGCCATAATCTATCTTCAAAGCAATCAGTTACTAACACACCGTAAAGCATCACATGTGTTTCAGGATTGGGGTGAACATCTCCGATTTTGCTAGGAGTCCATATTTTAAAATAGTGGTTCTCTATTAGTGGAGATGTTTTTATCCCTAGGGAACATTTGGCAATATCAGGAAACATCTTTGACTGTCAAAACCAGGGGAAGGGGAGTGAGGGATGGGTACTTCCAGCAGCTTGTGAGCAGAGGCCAGGCATGCTGCTAAACAACTTGTAATGCACAAAACAGTCCACACAGCTTAGAATTTTCCAGACTAAAATGCCAATATAGTGCCAAGACTGAGAAAGCTGACTTAAATAACAGGCTACAAAAATACAGAAAGACTGTCCCTAATGCATCTTAATTACCTTCCTTGCACAGTGTTAATTAAGCAAAATAACAAATACTTGTTACTTATTAAATAAACCACCTCCATTTAGCTGGGATCTTTGAGTCAGAGATGAAAAAGAACTAAAAAAGAGTTATCACACATATGATATCTACAATTACAAAATTGCAGTCATTGTCAGAACCCAAAAGAAATTTTAAAAATCACCCTGTCCAGCCTAATTTCTCCAGTTAGGAAAAACAATGTTTCTCACATGGAAGATGCTATCTAATGTACTGATACGACACTGTTAAGGGGAGAGGAGAGTCCTCTTAATAGTAAAAATGAGGTGAGACCTTTACAAAATTATTAAAATCAGGTTTTGCTATTTTCCTTCTAATAGTATCAATGTCCCATACTTCCCTCAAGTTAATAAAGTATTTCCTTTATAAAAATTAAACTCAATGTGGTATCATAATAACTGCTATTTCTCTAGCATGAAACAACATAAAATGTAATTATTTTCAAAAAACAAATCAGAGACCTTGGCCTACAGGCTTTTCTGCTTTTGAGATTGCTGGGATTTAAACTGTCATGAGAAATTCTGAACTGGCTTACATTTTTGAAACACAGGAACTGACAGTCATAAGGCCAAACATACCCTTAATAATCGATTCAGCCGCATAGAGATCTCGTTTGTAGGTCACCTAAAGGACAGATAAACTTCATTAGACTTAACAGAGCAGGAAGGAATGTGCAAGCAATAAAATAATGCCCCCAAGGAAATTCTTGATTTTTCAGAAGCTATAAACATGTAATACTGACATTTTCTCAATTAGAAAAGCATCAGCAAATTCACATAAAATATATTCTATTTCTACAAATGGCTGATTTGTTTTTAAATCTTTGAATAAATTAAGATATTATGTGGTAGTGGTTACTGAAATCTTAATGTAACTCAAGTATTATACTTAAAGAAAATGTGGTAGCATTTAAACAACAGTGTTAACATGACTGCATAAAAATGAGGTTTTATACTAGAGAAAAAAAGGTAGAGTGGAAGTCTCTGTATAATAAAAAAGTCACCGAGCTACATTCTTAGCTGAAATAATTCTGAAAGGTCAATTTATGTTAAGAGGGACTTCCTTCTGAATTACATATATCTGTATGAACCTAGATAAGATTCACCTTGTAAGATTTTTATTAAAAATGTGGCTAAAATAGAAAGAGCCTATAGGGTACCACTATGTGTCTAAGAACAATGATGATCTTTCCTTAAAAATTTGCAACCTCTTGGGAGGCCGAGGCGGGCGGATCACGAGGTCAGGAGATCGAGACCATCTTGGCTAACACGGTGAAACCCCGTCTCTACTAAAAATACAAAAAATTAGCCGGGCGCGGTGGCGGGCGCCTGTAGTCCCAGCTACTCAGGAGGCTGAGGCAGGAGAATGGCATGAACCCAGGAGGCGGAGCTTGCAGTCAGCCGAGATCACGCCACTGCACTCCAGCCTGGGCTACAGAGCGAGACTCCGTCTCAAAAAAAAATAATAATAATAAATATGCAACCTCCTCATAATTGTAATCTGTTCCTTGTAATGTAACCTGCCAACATGGCGTGTGTCTGTCCTATGGCAGATATTTCACAGACCCCCATCCAGTGAGTTCAGGTACAGAAAATGTAAGTGCATTGTGTTGCAGAACTAATTCTATATCACAGAGCCGAAATACATAGTAAATAATGACACAGTATTAATAAGCCTTTATAAGGTCTTAAAAGCTACATTCAAGTACCTAGATATTTATGATGCAAGTGTTCTAAAAACCCATTTTGAGAAATTCCTACCATATTATTACCTCACCATGCCTAAACTCAGCTGAAATAGCACACAGAAGCACAATCAAACAAAAGAGAGAAAAATTGAGCTGAACTAGGTGAGTGCCAGGTGTTGGGTTGGAATTTCACCTGCACAGAACCTTTCCTCTTCTTCAGGTGGCCCCTGAGGCTCTAGTGAGCACAGTCTGAAAACCAGCAAATTAGAGGATTGAAGTTCTTTCTCGTCACTACAGGACTGATTTTTTTAAGTAATTTTTCATTATAGAGTATTGTGCAAGGTCAAAGGAAGACTACTGATCATGCTAACAAAACAAAAGGAACTTCAATACTCATTGTCAGGGTGTTGGTTTTTTTTAATTAAAATAAGGACAACCCATATTGCTGTAAAAGTTAGATGGAAAAAATGAATAACCCATCAATTGAGAATTACAACATTTTCCAGTCATACTGCTTTTGAAGTATGTTAGCTATGTAGGAAAAAAATAAGGCTAAAAGTACTTTAAAAGTCACTAGTTTCGGTTGACATGTGCTTGTTTTAGAAATACTATAGCATTTCACATTTTAATAGATTGGTTGAATTGCTTGAACAACTTTTTATCTGTGTTACCAAGTTAGCTGCCACTTTATTTCTGGATAGTAAGGTACAGTTTTGGTCCAAGATTTACCTGCCAGGATAAAGGAATAGCAGAGGAATCTATTTTGGATGGAAGTGCAGTAGCCCACTTCACTAAACAAAGTTTCTATACAAATCTAGTAGTTAGCTAATCTGGAGGATAAAAATTCCAATTTCATAGGCATGGTAAGGTAATAATACGGTGGGAATTTCTCATTCCTATCATGTCTACATGTTGTTCTTCTTTCTGTGTTGAGACATAAAATAGTAAAAAAAAAAAAAAACTTTCAGAACACAGCCAGTTGGCCACTATCTCCAATAACTTAAGGTGACACATAATGTTCTCCCACCTTTCCCTTAACAATAAATAGGCAAAACTTACACTTCAAAGATAATAGAATGTTTATTAGGTATAGATTTTTCAGAACTTATTTCCTTACCAATAATATACATATAGAAAATATTCTTTTCTGGATACCTATATAAAATGCTGGATAACTATATAAAAATATCTGAAGAGAAACAATGTCACCATATTGTGTTTTTGAAATTACAAAAACCAAATAGAGACTATTTTGTTTCTTTTGTTTTTAAACAGATGCTGAAATACTTGGACCTTAAAAAAATGTATTCCCCAACAAAAGGAATCCTCAAAAGTCATTCACTCCAATAATATTGTGATTATACAAAAACTTCAGAAACTCCTAAAAAAGCACATTCAGACAATGGAACACAGTGGTTAAATTTCTTCAGTAACTGGTTATCAATCTTGTATGGCTTGAAGATGGTTTTGACATTTAGAAACAAGACGTCTGTTCAATTAAGTCTGTACAGTGTAGTAAGAGACCAAGTTAATTAAAAGTAAATGGGGTCAAAAATATGGTACAACTCTAAATTAAAGGGACTCAAGTTGTTATGCAGACTAGATGAAATCTCATCAAAATAAGAGTGTTTACTTGAGCCTGTCAAAGCAAGACTACTCCAGGAAAGCATGACAGCTGATCCCTACTCCCAGAACCAGTTCTGTACTCCTCAGTGCTCATCACCCTGAGGGGGAGTGGGGTACTGTGGCCATTTTCTATCCTGCATGGTTATTTGAAAGAAAAAAATGCTGATATTATCTCCAGACCCCAGAAGAGCTAGCACAGGAAGGTGACATCAAGCCAGAATGTTTACTTTTTACTTTTACCAAAACATATTTATAAAATACAAAATACAGACCAGCCTGGCCAACGTAGTGAGACCCCGTCTCTACTAAAAATATAAAAATCAGCCGTGCATGGTGGCATGCACCTATAGTCCTAGCTATTTGGGAGGCTAAGGCAGGAGAATCACTTGAACCCAGGAGGCAGAGGTTGCAGTGAGCCGAGATCTTGCCACTGCACTCCAGCCTGGGTGACAGAGCAAGACTCCATCTCAAAAAAATTAAATAAATAAAATAAAATACAAAATAATTCTCCTAGGATTTCTGGTAGCAACTGAAATTCTACTAGTGAAATTCTAGTACTACGTGCAGTCCTCAGAAATTTCAAGTCAGTCTTTAAACCAATGTGAAATGAACTCCCTGACTTTTCAGGGGAAAGGAAAGGTGTATTGCTCCATGTTTCAGGATCCTCCTTTGCCTTACACTGTTCCATGGTAAGAAAATGCCTCAATTATGTCCAAATATGTCTTTTACTGTCAGATTTTTGAATCATGTTTCAAGTACATGGCCATGCCATCTGAGTCCAGTACCAGTTTAGCATAATTGTACTAGAACTTTTCAGATACAATTTTTTTTAAAAGGCAGCATCTTTGGAGTTAGTGTAGAATTAGGACACTAATTTCAAAGTATAAACTCCATTGTTGTGTAAAACAAATACTCGCCATACAAAATAAGATCACAAAATTAAAGTAAAAGCCTAATGACAAATCTTACAATGTTATCAAAAGGGGTTAAATAATTAGCTATGAAAATACCAAAAAAAGAAGTCAAAGATGAGACAAGAGGCAGAAAGAGAAAATAGGGACCCTGAAAACAACAGCAATATTTGCATTCTAGTATCACCTCAGTTAACAGGGAAAAAAATGTGATACCAAAAAACAAACAAACAAAAAATGCTTATAAAGTCTATCTGTAAGACATTTTCCCCAATCCAGAGCATGACAAGCCTTTTAGGGTCCAAGCTCCCTTTGAAGCATGGCATTATTCAAATCTCATTCATAAGAGTAGAGCTCTCTACTTCCATTCCATGTGGAAAGTGATGTTATGATGCTGATTTCTAGGGGGGGATCGGCCTTTCAGCATGTGTTTCCCAGGACTGCTACAATGAATTACTACAAACTGGCAGGCTTCAAACAACAGAAATTTGGCTGGGCGCGGTGGCGGTGGCTCACGCCTGTAATGCCAGCACTTTGGGAGGCCAAGACGGGCAGATCACAAAGTCAGGAGATCAAGACCATCCTGGTCAACATGGTGAAACCCCATCTCTACTAAAAATACAAAACTTAGCTGGGTGTGGTGGCAAGCGCCTGTGGTGGCAAGCACCTGTAGTCCCAGCTACTCAGGAGACTGAGGCGAGAGAATCGCTTGAACCAGGGAGTCGGAGGTTGCAGTGAGCCAAGATTGCGCCACTGCACTCCAACCTGATGACAGAGCAAGACTCCGTCAAAAAAAAAAAAAAAAAAAAAAAAAAAAAATTTATATTCTCTCACAGTCTGGAGACTAGACAACCGAAATCAAGATACAAGTAGGAACCTCTGAAAGCTTTTGGGAAGAATTCTTTCCAGCCTCTTCCTAGCTTCTGGTGATGGCTGGCAACCCCTGCCATTCCTTGGCTTGCAGATGTGTCACTCCAATATCCACCTCCATCATCACATGGCCTTCTCCTTGTATCTGTGTCTCTTCTATTCTTGTACAGATATTAGTCATATTAGCTTTAGGGCCTACCCTACTCCAGCAGGACCTCATCTTAACTTGATTATATCTGCAAAGACACTATTTCCAAATAAGGTCACATTCACAGGTGCCATGGATTAGGACTTGAACACACCTTTTTAGGGGACAGTTGAACCCACAACAATGTCCCTAAAAAGGGACTCACCAGTGGAACCAAGAGAAGCACTGTGTGGAAAGGCCAATCAGGTTAGCATGCACTGATATTTGTTGCACATAAAAGGGGAGCAGAGCATCAAGATGTACCTGAGGACTAACACTCTTGCTGGAGAGAACAGAGAAATATGAACACCTCACCAAAAAGAAAACACTGAAGATGGAATGTAACATTCAGAGAGTAATGTCCTGCTTCCTTTTCATCCACAGATCTCAAGAGTGCTTTACAAACTTGATGAAGGCTCAGAACACGCACAAGAGGTAAATAATCACAGCCCCAAAGATGTCAAAAGTGAGACCAGGGATTATTGACATGTCAGTAGCAATAAAACACCTTAGAGTTTCCGCCTTCTTTCTTGGTCTTCAAATTAGGTCTGCCAGATAGCCAAAGGAGTTCTAAAGAAATGTGGGTCAGGATCTTTAATGAAACATCTAATTGGTAATTGCCAAAAATCCTCATAAATATCACTGAGCCATATATAGAAAAGGATGAATAAAACGTTTGCCTGCTGGGTTGATGATAGTTAACCCAGCAGGCAGACATTTTAGGTTGTCCTTAAATGAAGAGTAATACTGCATAAAATTTCTTTACTGCATAAATTTTCTCTACCAGGCAATAATTCAAATATGTCAATATTTTGGAGTCTTAGAATTCAACATTTTAAGTATTTAAGAGGCGGGCAGATAGCCTGAGGTCAGGAGTTCAAGACTAGGCTGGCCAACGTGGTGAAACCCTGTCTCTACTAAAAATACAAAAATTAGCCGGGTGGTGGTAGGCACCTGTGATCCCGGCTACTTGGGAGGCTGAGACAGGAGAATTGCTTGAAATTGGGAGGTGGAGGTTACAATGAGACCACACCATTGCCCTCCAGCCTGGGCCAGAAGAGTGAAACTCTGTCAAAAAAAAAAAAAAGGAAGCAAGTTAGCCATTAAAAGAGCTGGGCCCTGCCACAGGAAACAGTCTAATTCCTCACAGTGGGACAGAAAGTGGATCCAGCCACCACCCCCACTGGGTTGGAACTGTTGCAGATATCCTTTTAACCCAGTTAAGTTGGAGCAACCACCCAGGGCCTGAAAGGAAATGTTGATACTGCAGGCAAAGTTGTAGCTTTAATCCAACTGAGTGAAGAAAAAAAAAAAAAAAAAAGGCTATTGATATGGTTTGGATCTGTGTCCTGCCCAAATCTCATGGGGAATTGTAATTTCTAACCATGGAGGTGAGACCTGGTGGGAGGTGACTGGATCATGGGGGCAGATTTCTGCCTTGGAGCTGTTCTCCAAGTGAGTGAGGTCTCGAAGTGTCTCACTCCTCCTTTGCTTTCTGCCATAATTGGAAGCCTCCTGAGGCCTCCCCAGAAGCAGAAGCCACTATGCTTCCTATGCAGCCTGCAGAACCATGAGCCAATTAAACCTCTTTCCTTTATAAATTACCCAGTCTCAGGTATTTCTTTATATTAGTGTGAGGAACAGACTAATAAAGCTATCCACAGAGAGAAAGAAAAAAAAAAGTGAATAAACCAATCTCACAGGTTAAAATGAGATGTGTCTGAGTAAATTATCTCAAAGTGAATTTTCTTGAAGCCAAGCAATAGAAGGGATACTATACATTGATGGTTCAGTAAACCCGTGAGACTCCCTTAACTCCCACTCAATGCACTACTGGTTTTAAATGTACACCCACGCAAACACATGAAAGCACAGAAAAGAACCCAAGCAAGGTATCATCCCTCTTACCTTCCAGAGGTCAGGTGATCCTTCTACAAGTTTGACTTTAGTGCAACAGTATTTTAGGGCCAATTGCAAACACTCAGTTCCAAATTCCAAGTCATAGTCACTACACTGGTGTGGAAACAACAACAACAACGACAAAATTAAGCTAAAATGCGATTTTAAGTAAAACCAAGCCTTTTATTTCATAATCAATTGCAAACAAAGGAAGAGCCTAGAGGGCTCAAACTATTTAATCAGCTACTAAGTTATAACATCCCCATTAGCTAAAAGCAAAACAGTGAATAGGAATACTGCAATCATCATGTGAAGCAAAACAAATAGTGAGTAGGAATAGTGCAATCATATGAGTTTTGAGATTCCTCAGTAGTTCTAGGTGTAAAATAAATGTAATACTTTGTTTCCTTTCCTTATAAGTTACTTTTCCAAACATGTTTATAAAATGCCTGAAGGTATGGCTGAGGATTATCATATCATAACTGTTGATAAATATATATCTACAAAATCTCAATCTCATATCATGTATTTATATCAGGACATTTGCAGGTCATAGTTCTCTTGTTTTAATAATTAAAATATCAATATATCTTTTAATTATTTACATTTTGTTTATAAACAGGGAACATTTAGTCTTTCATTGTGAGAAAAAGTGTAAACATATCTCATAAATTCAGTAAAAATAAAGAAAACGTTTTTTAGCATTTTAAGCAGTGCCACTAAAATAACCAAGTAATGATACAATTCAGCTGAACAATATTCAGGGTATCTATCCTGTCTCCAAGTTCTATTTTAAGTACCAGATATATAAAGGTAAATGACACATGTATTATGCCCTCAAGGAACTCAGGTCTAGAAGGGGAGGCTGGCATCTAACAAGCAGTTTGTAACAGAACCTGATAGATGCAGCACTAGAAGAATGTCTAGAGGTAGCTCAGTGGATAAAATACTTAATTCTATTTGACGGCATCAGGAAGGCCTATCAGAGGAAATGGCTTGATCTCCAACAGCAGAATAAAATTGAACAAGGAGGATTATGTTTAAATCAAAAGGTGCCATGCAAAGTTACGGAGGTTTGAGACATTTGGTAGACTAATTTTTTCTTCTTCTTCTTTTTTTTTTTTTTTTTTTTGAGACAGAGTCTTGCTCTGTCTCCCAGACTGGAGCCACCATGCCCAGCCGAGACTTATTTTAGAAAGCACATCCATGTAAGGATTGCAGGAAGGCAACAAATATGAATATGGCATCAAGCACCCCTTGCCAAAGCTATTTTATTATCCTTACATGCAAGCTACTGAAAGAATATAAAACCTCTGGGACCCACAGTCACAAAAGGAGTTCATAAACATGTGCAGGCTCCTCTCTTGTGATCTCCTGTTGCGTGCGCATAACTAATATTATTTGAAGGAGATTCTCATTAGATGTATATTCTAAATTCAAGTCAATTGCTAAATAAAATTAAGTTTAAAAAATCAATAGTGGTGATAAAATGAAATCATAAAACATAGTAAATTAATCCAAAGGCCAATAGAAAACTGAGAAAAAGAACCAAGAACAGGTGGAACAAATACAAAGCAAGTAGCAAGATGATTTTAGACAAGAAAGTTAATGAACGAGAGAGGGCATTGCACAAAATGTTTTGACATTTGTGATTCACCATGGGGGGATTATAGTTATAATGATATCATTGATCACATGAGAAACACACACGCAAACAGACAGACACTGAAAACCATCTGCCTCCCCAGACTTGGCCCCCCGAAAATAGTGTCTAACAGCCTTCTGCCAAGGCAAAAGCCCTAAGGACACTTATCAGAGATCCCCCAAAAAGCAAGGTCCAGCCCAGTTATGTCATAGAGAAACGCACAGTCAACACGCCCCAAGTAGAAAACTCACCAAGTCTAACCAGTCCCCAGCTAAACATGAGCAGAAAATCCATATTTAACTGTCACCCAAGGAAAGATTGTAATGTGAAAGATCAAAATGGCAAAAATAAAGCACCCGAGAAAATCGAAACTGCAATTTTTTAAGAACTATTAATAGATCTAGGAAGATAAAGAATTTGAAATCAAGTGACGGGGTAATATTTAAAAAGGCAGAAAAGGAAAGAGTTGTGTGACTCATCGGCAAAGTCAAATATCCAAATAAAAATATTGAAATTTTAGGAAAAACAGAAAAAGATAGACGAAAACAGCTAATTCAAGATATTCCAAAGATGAACAACATTGAATTTCCAGATTAAGAGAAATTATAGAGTATGGAAGTTAACAGGTGAAAGTATGCCAAGCTCACTTAACAAAAATTATCTTACAAACAAGCTGTAATCCAAATGAGTTGGGACTTCATAGAAACAACACAACTTAGAACAAAGAAGCAAATTATTCACAATTCTTGGGGTAATGATTTTAAACACAGAATTCTACTCCCAGGAGAGCTATCAAGTTTGAGGGCAGAATATGAACTTTTCCTCACATTCAAAGTATCAAAGGAATTTTATTACCCACGCATTGTTTTCTTTCCTACACTTTTTAAGACTTTAAATATTAGGTTCATAGCAAAATGGAGCAAAAGGTAAAGATTTACATATACCCTCAAGCTCCCACATACACACGACCTCTCCTACTATTGAAACCTTGTAAACATAGTGGTATGTGTATTAGCATCAATAAACCTACATTGACACATCATTATCATTCAAAGTCCGTAGTTTAATTATGACCCATGCATTGTACTATACATTCTATGAGTTTTCACAAATGTACAATGATATACATCCATCACTGTAGTTATTGTGCAGAGTAGTTTCACACTACAGTGAAATTTATCTGTGTACTATCTATACATACCTCCTGCCCCCCCAACCCCTTGCAACCACTCATCCTTTTAATGCCTCCATAGTTTGTCTTTTCCAGAAATACAAAGCTGTAATCATAGAATATTTAGCTGTTTTACATTGGATTCTTTCACACCAAAATACGCATTTAACTTCCCTTTTGGTGACTTTATAGCTAATTTCTTTTTAGGAGTGAATAATATTTCATCATCTTGATGTACCACAGTTTGTTTATCCCCTCATCTAAGCTATTTATGTTGGTTCCAGTTTTGGCAATTATGACTAAAGCTGCTATAAACATTCACATGCAGGGTTTTAATGTGGACATAACTCATTTAGGTCTTATGGTAAGAGTATGTTTTGTAAGATGCTGCCAAATTTTCTTCTAAAGTGACTGTCACTTTGCATTTGCATTTTAAGTTTTACATTTAGGTCTGATCCATTTTGAGTTAATGGTTGCAACAGGTTGAAAGTGTGCACCTAGATTTATTTTTGGCATGTGGTTGTCTAGTTGTTCCAACAATATTTGGTTGAAAAGACAGCAAATCTTTGCTATATGGTATTGTCTTTGCTTTTCTGCCAAAGACCAATTGATTACATTTATGTGATTCTATTTCTGGATCTAAATTGGTATAGCCAATTTAGATCCCCACCAACAGAGTATAAAAGTTCTCTTTTGTCCACACCCTCACCAACACTTGTTATTTCTCTAGTCTTTTTGATAATAATCATTCTAACAATTGTGAGATGACCCTTGTCTTCACTTGAACAACTGGTTTCTGTAATCAACCTGGAAACTTGGCTTTACTTCTCTCGTGGCTCCTCTGGAATTTTCATTGTCAACACAGTCTCTAACTGGAAGCTCCATCCATCATCTCTCTTACTTTCTCCTAACCCAGCCCTTTTACCTCACTGAGGCATCCAATCCCATGAAACCTCCAATTGCTCTTGGTTAGAAAACCTATTTTCTTAGACTACTCTTATCAACAGGAGACTATGGTTAATGGCACGAATAATTTTATTAGTAGCACCCCAACTCTCTTGTCCATCCATTAGATCTTCTTTATGAACCCTAATCTCAAAATCACGTAACCTGTTTTACTATCTTAACTTTTAGCTTATGCTTTTATCAGTCACACATGCACATGGTTTAAAGACCCAAATATCTCTACAAGGTCAGTTACGAAAAAAAGTCCACACCACTCCCTTCACTCCACTTTGTCCTCCCTGTAGGCAATCAGTGTTCATATTTAACCATTCCAATATTTTTTCCCCATATGTAACAGTCAATTTTTGCTGAGTAACAAATATGTACAAAAAAACCTCACTGGCATGTAGCAATAAACTTTCACTTCTCACTCACACAGTTGTGACATGGCTGAGGTAACTCTGCTCCACGCTACAGGGCTGTGAGAGCTCTGCTCCTTGGGTTTACTCTGCAGCTCAGACTGGAGGGGCAGCAACCAACCAGAGCATGCCTTCCTTAAGGCAATAAAAGTAGCAAAAGAGGGCAAGTCCAACAGCACAAGCACACATTTGGCCCTCCATCTATAGCAATCACATCTGGTAAAAATCTCACTTCCAAAGCAAGTCAGGCAACCAAATCAAGGAGAAGGGAAACAAACTTAATTCACCAGGCGGCCATTGCAAGTGCACAAAAGTAGAATACTATTGCTGAGGACTGAAGAATTGAGAGTAATAATTTACCTTTCGTTCTGTATCTCTAAATTACATTCTTGTGATGCTGTCTCTCAACTTTTCCATCTTGGCTATCATCTACAGAAGACTTTTGTCCTTCTTCCCAACTTCATCTCAATATACCCTAACACTTCCCATTCCCCACCCTTTCAATATCATAATTTTGGTTAAATCAGTATTGAGTGTTTAAATCAGTGGCTATGTAGACACTACTCATAGCTGAGTCATATATTATTAAAATTCGTTTCCTATACAACTCTGTTTCCCTGGAATTATAGCTTATCTTTTGTTTTATGTGGTTTTCTGTATGCTTATGACTCATTAAATGCCAAACACTTAGCTATTCATTTAAATCTACTCTCAAGATGTTCAGACACAAGGTATTGCACCAATTTTATATTCCTGAAAAGGTCACCCTTAAAGTCCTCTGATCTTTTCCAACAGACTTGTCTTCTCTGCCAGTCATTCAGCCATCATCCTAAGAACTCCCTACATCACCGTCTTGGAAAGAGTCTTCATCTCTCTCCCAACATGTATCCCCTAGCTTCTGTATCCCGTGCAGTCTTCTTCCTTGATCGACTCATTTTGCAACTCTGATTTTGGAGGGTTAGAACAAATCCTCCAATAGCTTTCTGTAGAGTGATTGGGTTAAGGTGTTTATGAGTACCTCTGAGGTTAGTATTTTTAGGTCTTTCTTCCTACACTGGACAGACTGCCCAAAGAAAATTCTCCTAGTCTCCAGTCTGGAAAAAAAAGCCAAGACACCAAGATAGCAACTGGCTGAGTGGGAGAAGCAGCCATGGGCTTTCCTATTCGGCAGTCAGTAGGCATATGGTTGTTAGTCACTGTTTCTGGCAACACACTCAGTCCTTCTACAGCATCCTATGTTCTCCTGGTATAGACAGAGCACTTCATCACCACCTGCCTCTGCTAGGGTGGTCATAGATTAGGAAAGGAGATTTAGAGATCAGACTGCTTAAACAGCTTTCAGCCAACCCTCCTTATTTTGTCCCCCTTCATTCCGTTCCAGATGTACCTAGTGCTGCTAGGTCCTGGACTTTGATAATTCTACAGCAAACAGTTTTAATTCCTAGCTTGCCCCAACCATTTGCTTGTAATTTGGCCTTCTCCAAGCTGCATCTGTTAGTACTAATTCACTTGTTTTCCAGCTATTCTTCATTTGTCATTGTCACCTCTCCTATTCTTTTGAGGATTTGTCATTTTTAATCCCTTTCTAGTAGCTTTAATGAAGTTTGAGTTATGAGCAAAATTAGGTAACTGCTCAGTTTGCTATCTCTACCCAGAAACAGGAGAGAAACAAGATAATGTGCATTCTAATTAGATAAATATTCCAAATTGTCTTCTATAAAAGTGGTTTCAATTTATGTTTCCATAAACAATGTCTGAGAATATGGCAGGGTTATTAACATGAGGTAAATGAATATGACTCAGACTGGAAAACTTCTGAAAAAATATTGTACATATAATGCAATTATTTTTCTGAGGAGGGATTCTACAACTTTCAGAGGTTTTATAACCAAAAAAAGTTAGATACCATTGTTTTATGGTAACCACATAATGGTCCATGGCTACAGATAATCTGATTACATATCCTTCCAGCCTTAATATCATTCACAGCATTATTTCTGCTAGGCAGCCCAGGAAGTTTGCCCAACCAAGAACAATATATACATTAGAGTAAAACTAAATCAAAGGGATGCATGCACAGGTTTCACACTGCAGTTATAGCCCCATGCTCACAATGTTTCAAGTAGAAACAAAATAGACAATCTTACAATTAGGTAAACAACGAACACCTGCATCCGATTTATCACCTAAAACTCAAACTTAAGCATTTTGCATATATTTACATTGTTTGAATTATGCAATATATTTTGGGATTTCATGAGAGACAGTTATCCAAGCAGCTTTGTTCTTATATCAGTCATTTTATAAGTAAATAAACAATTTCAGATTAAGTCCATATGAGGCTGATAATATAGCTACAACCATTACTCTTCCAGAAACAGTATGAATGATCTGGCTAAGGATAAGGTTTCTTCTTTGAGTAAAATTATTTAAATGGGCAGAGACAATTATATTCACGAGAAGTTTTCAAATGCCTATCAGTGGTGAAAAAAATAAGCTTATCAGTTTATTCAAATTTTTCTAGCCCCACCTAACCAAAAATCCATTACAAACTTAGAGGCAACACCACCCATATCTATCAAACACTGCCTAGATAATTCTTTTTCAGAGTCCAAATAATTGGGGGAAAGAAGAAATACAGGAAACAATTTTATCAGTAACTCTATAACTGTCTTTTTAGACATTTCTATTGACCTTCATTTCAAACTATTAAAAACTAAGAATCTCCCTAAAATGCTTTACTCTATTGTAATTTATTTGATAAACTCATCAAAAGTGAGACAACAAAAGGAGAAATTAAAATATTTCCCTAACACACAAATTATTAACCTTATACGACAACACTGAGTAGATACATCACATGTGACATATCTAACCCCAATGTAAATAACTTAGGGAAAAAAAATCAAAACTATCATCATTCAACTCCAAAGAAAGGTGTGGTTTATATTCATACAAGGAAAACCATTACAATGCTGTTGGCCATAATCTCACTAACAGGTTATGGGAATCTGAAATAAGTCCAAGAAATATAGGGAAGGGAGAGCCCAGATCCAGAAATTGTTTTATTAGCAACAGGACTGGTAACATCAGTACTCAAGTTGGATGATGTAGCAAAAAGAGTAGGTCTGTTGGTTAGCTGGAGGAACCAATTGGATTTAAGTTACCCATAGGACAACCACTAAAAGTATTTGTAGGCAGTTAAAAATATATGCCCAGTATGTATTAGAGAAACATGAAAAAGAATAACTGGAAAACTGAGGAACATCTATCCCTTTCTGAAGCAAATATTTATGGAAAATTTGCCAGGCAATATACTAAGTCCTGAGAAAGATGGTGAGGCTTAGGAAAAACCATACAAGCAAATGAAATAAAAGGCACTGTAAAAGAAAAAACAAAGCATTGCTGGCCAACAGAAGAAACTAAAAGAGACAAAAACATTCTACTCTGGAGCCAGAAAGAGCCTAGCCCTGATGACACCTCAATTTTGGACTTTTAGCCTCCAAAATGTGAGATAAAACATTCCTGATTTTAAGTCACTCAATTTTGAAATCTTTTCACAGTAGCCCTAGGAAACTAATATATTACCCCTTAAAAATGAACACAAAATACCAAACCTAACATATGTAATATTGGCTTTGGAAGCTGGCACCAGGAGGCAAAGAAACAAAAATGGGAGGGAAACCATTGTTATGTAGTGGCACAACTTTGGAAGGGCCTGTGATGACTTAGAAGATAATTTAATCAATTTACTAACTTGGGCAAGATAGCTTTCAGAAAGAAGCCTGAAAGCATGAACTGGCATCTTTAAGGTGAATGTGTTAAGGTACCACACAAATGAGAAGGCCTAAGAACTGGCCAGTTTGTAAACAAATTTGAAAGGAATTTGAGCCCAGAATATGACAGCCTAGAAAAACAGAACTCTAATCTCCCATTTTCCCCAAAAACAATTCTCAAAATAAGAAAATCCTGAGGGTGTAGATGAAATCCAGGGCCCCTGGAGGCCAATTCCAGGAGGCAGAGAACTGGGACTTAACTAAGGAATAATCGCTATTCTTAGGGTAAGGAAACCTGACAACACTTGTTGAGCAGGATTTCAAAATTTCTACAAACCAGTGATTGGTATTTGCTTCCTATTCTTACCCCATTTGAGGGAGAGTATTTAATGTGATTATTCCATATAAGTTCCACAACTGTATATTGGGTATATAGTGAACAGTGTATCAGTCCGTTCTCGTGCTGCTATGAAGAAATACCCGAGACTTGGTAATTTATAAGGAAAAGACGTTTAATTGACTCACAGTTCCACATCGCTGGGGAGGCCTCAGGAAACTTATAATTATGGCAGAAAGCACCCCTTCACAGAGTGGCAGGAGAGAGAATGAGAGCAAGCTGGGGAAATGCCAGATGCTCATAAAACCATCATATCTCATGAGACTCACTCACTATCATGAGAACAGCATGGGGGAACCGACCTTACGATCTGATTACTTCCACATGGTACCAGCCTTGATACCTGGAGATTACGGAGATTCCAACTCAAGATGAGATTTTTGGGTGGGGACATAGACAAACCATATGAAATAGAAAACTTCATTTTTAATTCACAAGTCTCCAGATAAAGAGACGCTGAGCATGATGGTGTGACTAGATGAGAATTTAAGGGGTCCTGGGATATTATGCAGCATATTTAATGTCAAAGGGATATGACCTAACTCTATACACTTGCCCTTATCTATAACCTTTGCCAGGTAACTTTACATTTTTCCCTACTAAGGGGTAAAATAAATTTCCCCACCCCTTGATTTTAGGTTTGGTCATATGATTGTCAATAGAATGAGGAAGAAGTGACAGTATACCAGTTGGAAATCTAGGCTCTAAGAGGCCTTGTATGTTTCTACTCTTGTACCCCTGCTATCTCCAAGAGAAGAACATGGTTGGATAATCTGCTGGTCAAAGAAGGATGAAAAGAAACTAAAGCAGAGCCATCCTGCCAAGTCCATTCATCGCCAAGTCCACTCCAAATCAGAGAACCTCAGCTAATCCACAGAGGCATAAACATAATTTGTCAGTAAGCCACTATTTTTTTGTATATTTTATTACATACCTTTTGTGTAACAAGAGCAAACTGATATAATTGCTTAAGAAGTTGTTTAAGATTAGCCAAAAACGAGAAAGCATAATGAACAATCCATAGTACATTAATGCAATCAACAAAAGTAAAAAGCTACAGACACAGGCAATAGAAATCAATCTCAAACATTGTGCCAAAAAAAGCACCTCACACAAATATATTACCAGTGTTATTCTATTCATAAACACATTCAAAACTAAGCAGCTTTGAAAGCACCTACATATGTGGTAAAACTGTAGAGAAAAGCAAAGAAATTAACAGAAAATTAAGGACAGCAAATATAAGGAAGGGAACACAATCAGTCGCAGGGATGCAAATAGGAGGAAGTAGAGATGTCCATGCACTGGCGATGTTCTATCTTGTGAGATGGATCATGACCACAAAATGAAACACCTCTTATTTGTCTTTAAATCGGTTGACCAGATGGATAGGATACATGCTAAAGAATGTGTTATTGCACACATACACTCAAAAGCCTTCCTGATGGGGAATGGACTAAGACCTTCATGTCCCTCCCTCACTGGCTGAGAGCTAAGATGTGGTCCCCTAGTCAAGATGAACTCCATATCACAGACAGCTGCAGACTGGTGAGCCACTGTTTAAAGGTAATAGGTCAGGATGGTCTGACGACACTAGAAAACAAACCTCCTCAGCATCAAGAAGTTGAGATCATTTCACTTGTTTTCAACAACTACAAAAAATGGGTAAACACACAGCCTAATGGACCAGTTTGCTGTTTCTCTAAACATTCTGTCGATTCTAACATGGGCCAGCAGAGAATGCCATTGGCAAACACCAACTCCTCTGGCCCATCACACCTGACTTTGGGCACTGGCCTTTGATGCAGTTAGACCTCAGCAACAAGACACTGCATTCAAGGGCCACTACTTTGGCCCTTGCCACCTTGAAGGCCCCTCTAGTACAGATGGAGGGAAATAAATTGTGCATTACCATCAACAAGGCCTGGAGACTATACTCTTTAAATCAATAACATCATTATCTGCTCATGACATAACAACATAACTATAAAAGGCACTGACAAAAATGAGATGAAACCAGAATTATCTCAATAGTGAAGGTACCCAAAACATGGAGTCTGCAATCTTTGACTAAATTTATCCACTTTTGCTCCCATACTTGGAACATCAAATGAGATAATGTACTTCTAATGTTTTACAGTTGACTATACTACAGATATTGAGTACTCGCCCTGTCCTCATCCTTTTTTAAGGAAACGTCTAGACCACAATTCCTGCTAAAGATGGTGCAGCCTTGTTTCTTGTCATTCCCTGCCTCCCACTCACCTCCACTTCTGCTAATTCAGCTACTGATGTAGACTTATTCTGAAAGCAGCAAACTTTTTGCTTTTGTTGAATTCATACACACATTTCAAAACTAAGCACTGACCCATCAGATAATCAATGACTTATAATCTGGATGAACTGGTTGGCAAAGATGAGTAAATCATGTTCCATCTGCAAGAAATTTGAACTACAACATAAAGAATTCACAAGTTGAGAAAGGAAGTCAAACCTTAAATGCTATGTACTCCTTCTTTGAGCTGGAGAATGATGGAAACTAAAGCAGAAATTACAGGGAAACAAACCATAGATTAGACAGATTAAGCAGCTGGGAAAATTAAAAATAGATTTGTCATAAGGAAGGAAAAAGCCTAGAAATAACTCAGGTCTCAGCAACTTGCCAGTTGCCAATTATATTTTTCCAATAACATGTCTTTCTTCAAAATGGAGTCTCTTTTCATTGCAAACACAAGAGCTACTCAGGAAGATTCCATGGATATTGGACTGTTTCAGGAACAATAAGAACTATCAGAGGCAATCATCTCAAAACACTCCTGAAAGAGTGATGACTATATAACTTTGACAGCATCACTGACAACCATTTGTAAATGTGCCAAAGTACCAAAAAACCTTTTCCAAGAAAAAACAAGGAATTATCAGAATGAAAGTTTGTAAGTATACCATTTAGATATTCCGTTCACAGGACATTTAAAATCTCCATAATAGCTCATCATCTGTTTGAACAGTGATGGAATCTTGTGATATGCATAATGGTCTTAAGATACCCTATGAAACAAAGGATTTGATTTTTAACATTAAAGTGCACTGATATAATGGAATCCACTACCACACAACTAACATCAACAGGAATGATATTTATTCACTTTAGAAGAGCATCTTGGTTATATGTAGTAAAATTGGCAACACAATAAAGGGATAAGCTATCCAAGAACTATTGTTAAAAACAACCATCATGCATAACAATCATGGTCTAGTAATACTCTTTATTAAAAAAGATTAGAATGTTTTAACATATGTAAATATGCTTTAAGTAAGAAAATCCCAAAAAAAAAAAAAGCTCAGTGACAGTACTAAGGCTGAAACATAGGACACCTATCTACCTCCAACTCCAAGTCCTCTGAAAGAGCTATATTCCCTCCCTGGATAATAAATATTTCCTCAGTGTTGACATTTATTCCTTGGTATTTAATGTAAGCAAAAGCATATTCTCTCCCAAAGGATTATCATGATATTAAACAGACATCTAACAGACACAAGCCTAGATCAAGGACAAAGACAGGGGAAAAAATAAAACCCAGCTTGCTGATTAGCTTTCACTGTGATGATATCAAGGCTAGGAAACATATGTAGATATTGAAGGAGGAAATCCCTCTTCAAGTAGATGTCATGGAATAAAATAGATCATCTGTCCTACAAAACCAATCAAAGAGTTCTGTTCCTCTAGAGAATCCTCCTGTGAGCAGAGGATTTAATAACCATCAAGTTCATTGTGAGCTAAAATTATCTTAATTTGTAGGCACTGGGACCACAACAAAAACTGAAGCAATATTCCTGGAAAAAAGTGATGAAGTCGATGTTAAATAACTTTTTTAAAATTCTGTGTATATTATGTTCTGAAGTTAAAGAGATTCAGTAGCTATCTACTACTAGTTCTTGCCAAATCCTATAGCATTTGTTAAGTAGTTGTGTGATTCTCTTTTTCGCCAATAAGTATAATGCTTGTGAAAGATCTCAGGATGATTACACTAGAGACCAAATGTTCTCTCTTCATCATCCAAATGTATAGTACAACAAACTTCCTTCCCTGATATAATTCCAAATTGGACCAATTTGGGAGCAATTTTGTCAAGAGGCTAAATACTTGTACCAAATCACAAAAATGCTGCTTTGTATTTTCACTAGCCAGCACTCCTTTTCTGGCTGTCCTGATGCAATGTATAAGAAAAAAGTAGGAGATTGGGTCTTACCATCTTTCCATGTTAGAACAGTGAAAATTAGTGCCTGGAATAAGACATACTAGCTCGTTTTTGCCATAATTTAATTTTTTGTTCTATTTTTCCCCAGGAGAGTAAAAATATTTCATAGGATCTTTACCATCACCTGCCTCAAACAAACAGCAGTTCTTTTGCTTTCTCTTTTCTCAAGAATGGAGATATCTTCAACTCACTCCAGGTAAAACTGATTATCTTCAAATAGAACTCAACCTTAAAAAAAGCTAAGAACATGGCTGGCTCTCACCCTTTGTTCAACATGCATCTTGTACAGACAGGTAAAGAGTAACTCCAAGACCACAACTGTCAAGGAGATACACATGCTCTTCCCAGGGTAAGATATTCGTACAATCATACATTCACTTTATTAAAAATGTTCAAATTAAACTGTGGCTTTTATCTTAAAATTGATGCTTATTAAGAAAACCTATCAATATAGGCACTGAAGGGGGAAGGAGCTCCTTGGTTTAGTAATAAAGGGGCAACATGCAACACATACTCCTTCTGCTTGCTTTGCATGGAAGTGGAAATACACATCTGATCTAGGTGTGTCCCCAACACCAACTTGCTACAAAAAGCTAGATCATAGTCACCACCACATATTGTCTTTGCCCAAGGCTAAGACAAACCCTCCATAATTTTACTTTCTCACTTCTCCATGAAATGCGGATGAGATTTCCTGTTTTTGTTTCTCCTTTCATCATATCTAATGCTTTTAAAATCTACATATGTATTTCACTTTATACTAGGTGACATTAATGAACCACATGTCCATTTATTACGGAATCTTTAGGGAGATAACATCTTCTGATTTGTCCAGGATACTTAAGTCTTTTTATTTTCATGGTTTCTCCTCCTGTAGTTTGTTGTTTTATTTTTTTTACTTTATTCAGTCTTCTGAAAAAGTCGAGAATCTTGCCTTTGTGCCCAAATGATTTATATACCTGGACGTTTCATTACGCAAAAATGCTAATAACTAAGCACACAATCTAAGTAGTTAACTACATTCTAAAACTACCAGTCTTGCTTTCGATTTTCTGTATATGAAAAGCACTATACAAGCACTAAAATTATGTTAAATCATAATATTGTTAGAAATAAATTAATAAGGGGTTGCTTTCTTTAAAAGAACCACAGATAAATAGCTCTCTATCTCCAGGGTTTTTTGGGGGGTTTGTTTTGTTTTGTTTTTCTGAGACAGAGTCTCACTCTGTCACCCAAGCAGGAGTGCAGTGGCGTGACCTTGGCTCACTGCAACCTCCGCCTCCCAGGTTCAAATGATTCTCCAGTCTCAGCCTCCCGAGTATCTGGGATTACAGGCACATGCTACCACGCCTGGTTAATTTTTGTATTTTTAGTAGACATGGGGTTTCACCATGTTGACCAGGCTGGTCTCGAACTCCTGACCTCAGGTGATCCACCCGCCTCAGCCTCCCAAAGTGCTGGGATTACAGACATAAGCCACCATGCCTGGCCTCCAGTTTTCATAATGGAATACTTACTATTGCATTTTGAGAGAGAATATATGGCAATTTGGGTTTTTTTTTTTTTAACATGATAGCCTGCCAACTATCAAATAACAGCACACAGTTTGGGCCATAGGAGGAAACATGGACCCTTTGAAAATTGCTTTCTTGACTGTATGTAACACCTGGACTTAAATCATTAAGACAAGTAACATACTATAAGTCCACAATAGCAAAATTCATGAAACTAGAAATCTTACCAGGAACCTTATTATTCACAAATGTCCTTAAGGTACAACTCTAAAATGAAATAAAACTTGGGGATTTTTCCATAGGCAATTTTAGTTACTGATTATATCCAAGAGGCAAGTTGGGCTTGTTTAAGACCCCACACTAAAATTAATTTGGTGGTGGCAATAGGAGCTACTAAAATAATGAGTTTTTTCCTTTACAGATGACTTTATTGCTAGCATTTCTACCTGTGCCTGATAAATGGAAGTTACAAATGAAAGGCTGCCCCTTGAAGAAACAGCACATTCAAGTTACATTCCAGAAATATCAAAATAGATTCTTATTAAAATTTCAAGTGAAGTGCATGGCCCTGGAAGCCACAAAATATTTTCCCCTCTAGATTATCTGGTAATGTATTATCTGCAGGAATTTTTCATCTGAAACTAGCTTTCAGAATACAATCAAGCCTTTGATTATCCAAAGAGTGTGCACACGCAATAAATATTTGACTAAGAAACACAATTAGGAGACACATTTATATCAATCTGAAGGTTTTAAACTATATATGTGAAAAATAGACTCCTTACAAGTATTGTATCAGACCCTGCCTAATCTTTGCCTCTCATCAGTAAATTGCAGTTACAATACAAACACGTAAACAATCTTCCACACACACAAACACAAAAAGCTGGGGATTCATGGTCAGAGTAGGCCTTAAATTATATATAAGAAATCTTTGATTAATAACAAAAGGCCCAAATAAAATGTAGTTCTCTTTTGGCTGCAATCACAAAAGACATAAAAAGGAAAAGTATAGAGGAACCATGATGTTGGTCACAACTAAAAAGAATACTACCTGAAGCCCTGTGTGATTTTCAAATCCAATGAGGCCACATAATATTGACTGTTGCAAACATTTTCAATAATCCTTCCTGAATTTATCTCAAAAGGTAAATCTAAGTAACTGAGAATCAGGAGCTGAAAATCATGGTATATCATTTCCTTCTAGCTTGCTTTCTTGTAAGTGATAAATTCTCTGGAACTAACTTTGAAAATCACAATGAAATGTATTCATTCATTACATAGCACACATGTTAACAACTACCATGTGTTAGAGATTGTGCAAAACAATTAGAACCAATTAATTGTATTCTTAAAGTTCTAAGACACATACAGAATTTGCATTTTGTAAGCTTATGAACACTTCATTATTATCCAAACTGTATGACACAGCTTAGCAGAAATGGGTGGATTCCATTCACCAGAAGAATATTTAAAACAAGATTGTCAAAACATATGGTTTTTGTTTCTACATATAAGGAAATTGGAAGTCTCATAACTTCGTCCTAACAAGCTGAACTACTGAAATATGAACCACTCCCTCTTATATCCATAAGAGAAGTGAGGTCATAGGTCAAGCTGCTGTCCCCAGAATCATAGAGAAAAACGGGCAGATTCAGAGAATCACAAAACATGGAAGCAGAAACCACTGGAGGAACAAGTGCCTGCATAGGGAAAGCTCAAATGTAATTGACGAATTCCTAGAGAAACCAGTGTGGACAAGTCTGAGAGTTAAAAACTCCGGGAAAACCCAGTCACAGAGGAGGGTTCCCATGCTTCTGTGAGTTTTACCTCCAGGAGCTTGATTGGGTTCTCATACTACTAATATGGGAGAAAAATTTCCTCCTGCTTCCAGCAGGGAGAAGGAAAACAAAAAAAATTTTTTTAAATACTCCAGAGGCTGCTCTTCTTAGCAAGGTCTACCCTGAGGAGACTCTAGTGAGCCAGAGCCTAAACTGCCAAAGGTTTTATCAGAGCATAATGAACCTGTGGGAAAGAAAATACCCAACTCCAACCACCCAGCCCTCCATGTGGGAGAAGGGACACACCCACATACCCAACTCCAGCACACTCTAGCTATCCTGTCCCATTTAAGGTTGAAAGAAAAATTTTGAAACATGTTTTTTTGTTTTGTTTTGAGACGGAGTCTCACTCTGTCGCCCAGGCTGGAGTGCAGTGGCGCCATCTCGGCTCACTGCAAACTCCGCCTCCCGATTTCATGCCATTCTCCTGCCTCAGCCTCCCGAGTAGCTGGGACTACAGGCACCCACCACCATGCCCGGCTAATTTTTGTATTTTTTAGTAGAGATGGGGTTTCACCGTGTTAGCCAGGATGGTCTCGATCTCCTGACCTCGTGATCCGCCTGCCTCGGCCTCCCAAAGTGCTGGGATTACAGGCGTCAGCCACCACACCCGGCCAGAAACATGTGTTTTACAAGGTATAGGATCACTAATAGACTGTGATCTAATCATAGGACTATGGAATGCTTTCCCACCCCCACACCTTGCCACATTACTAAGGGTATATTTACTGCAGATCCTTCTACCCAATACATTATATCTGTCTGTTAATAAAAAATTACAAGACATATTAAAAGGCCAAAAAACAGAGAAACCAGCTTAAATAGAAGGAATAAGATCAGAATCACACAGCAAGAATGTAGGAATTATCAGATATTAATAGAACATTTAGAACTATGATCAACTACATACAAAGGATTCCAGTAGTTAGACAGGATGCAAGAAGATGGGCAATTTAAGTAGGTAGGTGGAACTCTTAAGAAGGAATCGAAAAGAAATGCTAGAGATAAAAAACACTAATAGAAATGAAGAATGCCTTTGATGGGCTCATTAGTAGACTGAAAATGGTTGAGGAAGAATCTCTGAGCTTCAGGATATCTTAATAGAAACCTCTGAAAGTGAGAAGTAAAGATAATGAAGACAAAAAAAATCAGAATAGAATAATTAAGAGCTATAAAAGGTGTAACATACAAGTATAATGGGAATACCTGAAAAAGAAAAAAATTAACAGAAGAAATATTTGAGACAACAGTGACTGATAATTTCTCCAAATTAATGTAAGATAGCAAACCACAGATCCCAGAAGCTCAGTGAACACCAAGCAAGGTAAATGCCAAACAATTCTACCTAGGCATATTATACTCAAACTACAGAAAATCAAAAATAAAACAATTCAGAAAGAAGCCACAGGAATCAACACCTTACCTATAGAAGGGCAAAGATAATTATACCTGTCTTCTCACAAACCATGCAAGCAGGATTGTTGAGTAATATTATTTTTTTGGTGGGAGGGGAAGAATACCTACCTAGAATTCTATCCTCTGAAACTATACTTCAAAAGGGAAGGAGGAATAAACATCTTCTTAGACAAAAATTGTGGAAAATTGTTGCCAATAAACCTGCTTTGCTAGCAATGTTAAAAGGAGCTATTTAGAGGGAAATGATACAGGTCAGAGACTCTACATAAAGAAGAGCTTCAGAGAAAAAAAAAGGTAAAAACCCGTTTTTATTATTCTTAATTGGTATAAGAAAGTTTGTTCAAAATAACAGCAGAATGTATTTCTTCTTAAATGTGTACATATACATGCTTATCTATGCTTATGTATAAGTGAAATTAATGATAGCAATGATACAAGGGATGCAGGGAATGATAACACTATAATAATGTGAGTACTTTATAAGAAAATAGTGTTTATTTGAAAACAGAATTAGTTGTAAATGTGTACTAGAAACTATGGCAAAAACTAAAAGAATGTAATGGGGAAAAAGCTATTACTGAGAGAGAAAGAAAAAAACACAAGTCACAAAATGTTCAATTAAACTAAAAAACAAGGCAGAAAAACACTGGAAAACAAAAATAGCAAGGACAACATATACAAAATAGTTTAAAAATGTAGTCAATATTAACCCAATTATATCAATAATCACATTAAATTTCAATGATCTAAATATACCAATTAAGAGAAAAATTGTCAGACCAATGTACAAAACCCAACTCTTATCTACAAGAAACTCACTTTAAATATAAAGACACATAGGTGAAAGTAAATGGATGGAAAAAAAACCACGCTAACATTATCAAAAGACGGTGGGAGTAGCTAATTTCACACACAACCAAATTCAGCACAATGAGAATTATCAGGGATAGAAATTATAAGATCATAAAGGGGTCAATACTCTAAGAAGACATAATAATCTTCAGTGTGCCTGGACCTAACAAGAGAGGGTGAAAACAGGCTAAAATTGATAGACCTGCAAAAAGAACTAGATGAATACACTGTAATTGGAGACTTCAAAACCTTTCTATCAGAAATGGACATACTCAGTGCAAATACACAAAAAACAAAAGCAATAAAGACACAGTTGACCTCAACAGCACCAATCAACAGAATAGAATTGATATCTATTGACTACTTCATCCAACATCATCAGAACACATGTGCTTCTCAGACTCATATGAAGCATTCACCAAGAAAAACCACTTCTGAGGCCATTAAAAACCCTTTAACAAGTTTAAAAGAACATCTCAATAACAGAAAGATAGCTTAACATTCCTAAAACACTTGGAGATTAAACACCTCTAAATAATACATGTGTAAAAGAAATGAATTTTTGAAATTAATGAAAATTAAAACAGAACTTAGTAAAGTTTCTGGATGCCGCAAAAGCAGTGCTTGGTGGGAAGTTTATAAAATTAAATGCATGTATTAGGAAAGAATAAATTATCCAAGCTTCCACCATGGGAAACCAAAAAGAGTCAATTAATTCAAATATAAGTAGAAGAAATCAATAAAATTATAGCAAATAAAATGGATGTAATGGATCTGTGATATCAGCAAGATGGCTGATTAGAATTTCTTTAGCTTCTCCCCCAATTTCACAAACAAATCTAACTAGCAATTACCTGCAGACCAAAAAATACCATCCTGAATATCCCAGAACTTGGCAGTGGACCACAAAAATGAGAAAAGCCATAACTGAACTGCTGTCTTTGACTATATTACCACTGCCCCAAGCCAGAATTCCCTGGGCACAATGGTTTCTATGATGTTTGGAAAAGTGAGCTGGAGGCAGACATCCACCTTCCTCACTATTCTAGGACTCTTCACAGGGGCTCACTCCTGTCTCGTCTAGAAAGAAACATTGGGAGTACCAACATGGCTGGACCACTTGAAGTCAGTTAGAAACAAAAAATGGGGGTGAGGGCCACCAACTCATGGATCTTGGTGGTTGCTCTACATTCTGGCCAAGGGTGGCACCACACCAGATAAACTAGCCAACTGAAGTGCAGTCCACGGGTCTTCCCATCTGGAATCCTTAGGCAGCTTCCCGCATAGCCCAGGTGTCCTCGTTCAGGTCAAGAAGCAACTACAGGTCAGTGATTACCTGCACAGGGGGCACTTGGGCCCACCTAATCCTAGTAGTAGAGAAGTAATCAAACTAAGCCCTGGTGTTCTTGTTATATCCTCCAAGGTAGGAGGTACCAGCAGGTTAGGGAATACCCATAGAGGGAGCATCTGGACCCACCTAACCCTAGCTGCAGAGCTGTTACTCCAAACGTCAGTGCTCTGCTTAATCTTAACCTAGAAAGCAAGCCAAACTTCACATATATCTATGAAGCATAGCCTCTGGTCCTGCCCATCCTATGTGGCAATCCCATAAGACCTCACCCAGCCTTGGAATCCTTCACACAACCCTGCCTAACTACAGATTCTGAACAGTACTGCCCAGAAAAAGACGACAATCCACAACTCTGCCAAATCACAGATGATTGCAGAACCCAGGTGACAGCCTCAACTGATGACAAAGTTGAGCCAGTGATCTTACCAGAGCACAGTCAGCAATACTATTCAACCTCAGAGCACAGGAAGCAACCGAGCCCAATTAAAGAAGCTGACACCAAGGTCTGCCTCTCCTGTGTTGTCATCAGTGGCCCCATCCAAATTCCTAAATACTAAAGGTCTATTACAAAAGAACACCTGAAATAAATGGCTATCTCCTCAAACACATAGGCATCAATGTAAAGGCATGAGAATTATGAAAAATCAGGGAACTATCACACCATCAAAGTACACAAATAAAGCTCCAGTAATAGACCCCAAAGAAATGGAGATGTATGAAATGACTCAAAAAGAACTCAGAATAATCCTCTTAAAGAAGTTCAGGCCAGGTGAAGTGGCTCACACATGTAATCCCATCAATCTGGGAGGCTGAGGCAGGAGAATTGCTTGAGTGCAGGAGTTCAAGACCGGCCTGGCAACATAATGAGACCCACCTCTACAAAAAAAAAAAAAAAAAAAGGAAAAAGAATAAAAAAAAAAGAGTCACGTGTAGTGGTATGCACTATGGTCCCAGCTACTCAGGAGGCTGAGGCAGGAGGATCACTTGACCCTGGGAGGTCGAGGCTGCAATGAGCTGTATTTGTGCCACTGCATTCAAGCCTGAGTGACAAAGTGAGACTCCTTCCCCCACCCTCCACAGACAGAGTTCAGGGAGCTACAAGAAATACAGATCTAAAATTTACTAAAGTATGGGAAATAATTCATGAACAAAATGAGAAGTTTGACAAAGAAACAGAAACAAAATCCAAGATAAAGACTACAATAACTGAACTGAAAAATTTGTTAGAAAGCTTCAACAGCAGACGTGATCAAGCAAAAGAACAGTGAACTCAAAGAGAGGACATTTGAAACTGAGCAAAACAATAACAACAAAGAGAGAAAAGAATAAAGAAGGCCTAGGAGAATTATAGGACAGCATCAAGCAAACTAATCTTTGCATAATAGGAGTTCCTGAAAGAGGAAAGAAAAAGGCTTGGAAAGCATATTTAAAGAAACAATGGTTGAAAATTCCCAAATCTGGGGAAAGACAACAACCATATACAGGAAGCTCAGAGATTACCAAGCAAACCCAAGGAGGGATTCGCCAAGACACATCTTAATCAAATTATCAAAAACCAAAAGAAACAATATTCAAAGCACTGGGCGGGTAAGAAACATTATTGAAAGAAGCCCCAAGATGGCTTTTAGCACATTTCTTAACAGAAACCCCTCAGGCCAGGATAGAGTAGGATAATATATTCAAAGTGCTGAAGAAAAAATACTGTCAAACATGAATACTTTGCATGGCAAAGTTGTCCTTCTGAACTGAAAGATAATTTAAAATTTTCCCACAAAAATAAAAGCTTAGAGAGTTTGTTGCTAATAGGCCTGCTTCACAGAAATTGCCCAAGGAAGTTTAAGTTGGAAAAAGGCTAATAACAAAAACCATGAAATTAAAAATCTCAATGGTGTAGATAATACATAGTTGCACTTAGAATTCTCTAATATTGTAAGGGTAATGTATAAACCAAATTAATCCCTTTTAAAAGAGTTAAAAGACAAAACTATTAAACACAACTGTAGCTGCAGTAAGTTGTTAAGAGATACAAATTATTTTTAAGTGTAAATTTTGACATCAAAATAAGACAAAGGGAGAGTGAATGCACAGATTTTCTGTATGTGATTAAAGGCAAGTTGTCACCTTAAAGTAGGCCTATTATATAAATACTTTATGTAAGCCTCGTAACTACAAAGCCAAACCTATATTATAGCTGTATAAAATATAAAAAGAAAGTATCAAAGCATACCACCACAAAAAAACCTCATAAAACCACAAAGGAAAAGAGCAAAAAATAAAGAAAGGAACCTACAAAACAATCAGAAAACAAAGTTACAAACTGGCAGTGGCAAATCCCTATCTGATAATAATTAGCTTGAATATAAATACAGTAAGTTCTCCAACTAAAAGGCAAAAATGGTTGGAGTAAAAACTAAACAGGATCCAACCATACGCTGCCTAAATGAGATTCACTTTACTGTTAAGAACACAGACTGAAAATGAAAGGATGGAAAAAAGATATTCCACATGAATAAAAAACAAAAGAGAAGAGTGGTAGCAGGGTAGCTATACCTATAAAATAGATAAAGTCAAGGCCTACAAAGAGACAAAGAAGGTCATTCTATATTAATAAAGAGGTTAAAATAGCAAGACCACATAAAATTCATATATAGGCATTTAACCTTGGAGCACCTAAATACATACAGCAATTATGTACAAATCTGAATGAAGACAGAGACTGCAATACTATAATAGTAGGGGATCTCTATATCCCACTTTCAAAAATGGACCAACCATTGAGAAAGAAAAAAGAAACATTGAACTTTAATTATACTTTAGATCAAATAGACATAACAGACATGTACAGAAAATTCGGTCCAACAGCAGAATACATTCCTCTCAAGTGCACAAGAACTATTCTCCAGCACAGATTACATGTTACGCCACAAATCTTAAGAGTGCTAAAATCTTCTTAAGTATTTTTTCAGATCACAAAACCATAAAACTAAAAGTCAGTAACAGTTGAAATCATGGAAAACCTAGACACATGTGGAAATTAAGAAACATGTTCTGAAGCAACAGGTCACAGAAGAAAATCAAGAAAATAAAATCAAGAAATACCTTAAGACTAATGAAAATGGGAACACAACATACCAAAACTTATAGCATGCAGCAGAGTCCTAAGTGGCAAATTTATAGCATTAAACATCTATATCAAGGTAGATCACAACCAAAATTTAGAAAAAGTAAAGAACATCCAGGCAGAAGTAACTGAAATAGAGTCCAGAAAAACTACAGGAAAAAAAATTGACAACTTTTTTTTGCAAATTAGAAAACTCCTTAGCTAGACTAGGAAAAACCAAGACTACTCAAATAAGATCAGAAATTAACAACGGGACATTATAACTGATACCACCAAAATACAAAGGATCATAAAAGATTACTAAAAACAATTATACTCCAACAAATCAGATAACCTAGGGAAAAAAACATACATTCCTAAACACAGACAACCTACCAAACTGAATCTAAATAAACCAATAACAATTAAGGACACTGCAATCAGTGCTAAGTTTCCCCCAAAAAAGCCCAGAACCAGGTATCTTCACTGTTGAATTCCACCATACATTTAAAGGAAAACTAATACCAATTCTTCTCAAATTCACTCTGCCCAACCCAAACAGAGGGGATATTTTCAAACTCATTTTACAAAGCTAGGATTACCCTGATACCAAAGCCAGACAAGGACACTATAAGAAAACAAAGTTACAGGCTAATATCCGTAATGAACATAGACACAAAAATTATCAAAATATTAGCAAACCAATTGGGAATGACAGTAAGAGGACCAAAGAAAAAAATATTAGCAAACCAAATCAAAAACACATATTTTAAAAAGCATTCACAATGACCAAGTGAGATTTATCCCCGGGATGCAAGGATAGTTCAACATAGGCAAAACAATAAATGTTATATACTACATTAACAAAATGAAGGATAAAAGTCATATGATCTTGATAGATGCAGAAAAAATATTTGACAAAATATGCTTTCATGATAAAAACTCAATGGTTTAGGTATATACGGAATATATCTCAACACAATAAAGGCTAAATATTACAAGCCAATGGCTAACTAACATCATTCTCAATGGCAAAGAGTTGAAAGTGTTTCCTCTAAGATTAGGGATGAGACAAGAATGTCCACTCTCATCGCTTCCTTTCAACATAGATTAACCTGGCTAAGAAAAAAAGGGGGTAAAAATTACTAATGCAAAAATGGAAGAAAGGGCATAACTGCAGATTTCATGGACATCAAGATGATAAAGGAGTATTACAAACAACTCTAGGCTCACAAATTTGATAACCTATATGAAATGTACCAATTCCTGGAAAGGCATAATCTAAAATTCACAGGAATAGAAAATCTGAATAGATATTTCAGATTTTCTGAAATCTATTAAGGAAATTAAGGAAATTAAATCAATTTAGGAAATTAAGGAAATTAAATCAATTATCTTTCAAAGCAGAAAGCACCAGCCCCCAATGGGTTCATCGTGAATTCTAGCAAACTTTTTTTTTTTTTTTTTTTTTTTTTGAGATGGCGTCTCGCTCTGTCACCCAGGCTGGAGTGCAGTGGCGTGATCTCGGCTCACTGCAAGCTCTGCCTCCCGGGTTCACACCATTCTCCTGCCTCAGCCTCCCGAGTAGCTGGGACTACAGGCATCCGTCACCACGCCCGGCTAATTTTTGTTTGTATTTTTAGTAGAGATGGGGTTTCACCGTGGTCTCGATCTCCTGACCTCGTGATCCGCCCGCCTCGGCCTCCCAAAGTGCTGGGATTACAGGCGTGAGCCACAGCGCCCGGCCCCTAGCAAACTTTTAAGAAAGAAGTTATACTAATTCTCTACAATCTCTTTCAGAATATCAAAGCAGAGGGAATACTTCCTAACTCATTCTATGAGGCCAGCCTTACCCTAATTCCAAAAACAGAAAAAGACATTATAAGAAAAAAAAATAACTACAGACCAATAGGTTATGAATATATATTCAAAAATCCTCAACAGAATAGTAGCACATTAAATCTACTGTATAAGAAGTACTATACACCATGACCAAGGGGGATCTATCTCAGGTGTTTAAGGCTCATTTAACATTCAAAAATCCATCAGTGTAACCTGTAATATCAATAAGCTGAAGGAGGAAAAAAAATCACATGATCATATCAATAGATGGAGAAAACGTATTTGATAAAAATCTAACACCCACTTATGATAACAAGTCAGCAAACTAGGAATAAAGGAAACTTTTTCAACTTTGTAAAGAACATCTGGAGGAAATCTACAGCTATCATCATTCTTAATGGTGAGAACTCGAAGCAGTCCTGCTAAGACCAGGAATAGGGCAAGGATTTCCCCTTTCACCATTCCTTTTCAACATCATACTGGAATTCTTAGCTAATGAAATAAGATAAGAAAAAGAAGTAAGCATTTTGACTGGAAAGAAGTAAACTCATTTTCACAGATGACATCATTGTCTATGCAGAAAATGTAAATGCATCAACAAAAAGAACTGGAGTAAGCCACTATGTCAAGAGACTGACACTGCCAGACTTCAACAGTTACTGTAAAGTTACAAAAATAATGTAATCAAGACAGTGTGACATTGGTTAAAAAAAAATAGGTCAAAGGAAAGGAATAGAGAGCCCAGAAATAGACCCATATTAATACAGTCAACTTTGGAAAAGGAACAAAAACAATACAATAAAGCAAAGAAAATCTTCTCAGCAAATTGTGCTGAAAAACTGGACATCCAGATGCAAAAAATAAAAGTCTAGAAAGACTTTACATCTTTCACCCAAGTTAACTCAAAACTGATCACGGATCTAAATATAAAATACAAAACTATAAAACTCATAGAAGGTAACAAAGGAGAAAAACCAAGATGACCTTAGGTATGGCTATAACTTTAGGTAAAACCGTAAAGGAACCATACATGAAAAAATTGGTACACTGTACTAAATAAAGATTAAGTTTCTGCTCTGTAGAAGACACCACAGAGAAAATGAAAAGACATGCCACAGACTGGGAGATCCTATGCACAAAAGATATGTGGTAAAAGACTTATCACAAACATGCAAAGAACTCTTAAAACTCATCAATAAGAAAACAGCCCAAATAAAATAATGAGCCCAAGACTTTAAAAGACACCTTACCAAAGAGAAGTACAAATGTTAAATAAGGATATAAAAATGATGCTCATAGGTCATTCAGGAAATCCAAGTAAAACAATAAGATAATAGTTCACATAATACAAATGGCCAAAATCCACAACATTAACTATCAAATGCTGGCAATAATGTGGAGCACAAAAAAAAAAAAAAAAAACCTCTCATTGTTGGCAAGAATCCAGAATAGTACATCCACTTTGGAAGACAGTTTTGCAGTTCCTCAGGAAACTAGATAAACTCTTACAATATGATCCAGCAATCTTACTCCTTAATGTTTACCCAAAAGAGTTGAAAATTTATACTCACTCAACAACCTGCACAGATATTTACAGCAGTTTTATTTATAATTTCTAAAGCTTGGACGCAACCAAACATTCATCAGTAGGTGAATGAATATAGAAACTATGGTACATCCAGAGAACGGAATATCATTTACTTCTAAAAAGAAACTATCAAGCCATGCAAAAACATGGAGAAACCTTAAATGCATATTACTGAGTGAAAGCATCCAATCTGAAAAGGTTATATACTGTGTGATTCCAACTATAACATTCTGTAATGGCAAGCTACGGAGAGAGTAAAATCATCAGGGATTGTTGGACGTTGGGGGAGAGGGAAGGTAAATACAGCACAGAAAATTTTTAAGGCAGTGAAATATTCTATGTAATATTATAATGGTAGATACATGTCATTGTAACATTAGTTCAAATCCTTGAAACATAGAACACCAAGAGTGAACCCTAGTGTAAACTATGAACTCTAGGTGATAATGATAATAATGTATCAATGTAAGTTGAATGGTTTAAAAAAAAAAACAGGTACCACTCTGGTAGGGGATATTGATCATGGGAAAGGCTATGCACACCTAGAGGGAAAGGGGCTATAAAGGATCTCTCTGTACCTCCTCCATCTTGCTGTAAAATTGCTCTAAAAAAAGTCTTTAAAAAATAAACAATATTGACTGTAAATTGCCACTTCTTGCCTATCCATATTTTCCTTTCATATTTAATTGAAATGAAATATTAAAATAAGTGAATAAAATTACCTACAAGTCCTTCCGTTTGTTATACAGAGCTGCCCTATTTTCTCAGTGTGTTACCAACTGCAATCCACAGAAAGTACTGTTTATACACATAAGGTGGGAAAATGCTAGCTTAAACAAATTTCAAGTTTATTTTAGGGACTTTAATTAATAACGTGTATTCTGAATCCTCAAATGTGGGATATTATGTCTACCTCTTCCCAAATATATTTTACAATAAGACTTATCTCAACAATGAATATCTTAGAGAATAATGTTCCACGTAACAGAGTCTGGGAAGTGATGGTTTAACCTTTCTTCCTAAGAGCAGCTAGAAAAAGTAGCTTTTCCACTATTTGTGCAGAATCTGCTGTCTGACTTCCCTCCCTTTCCTTGTCTGTCTTCTATCTCTTTCTCTAGTCATTTCTTCCCTCCTTCCCTCTTTGCTCCCCACTGTGGAGTGTGTCGCAATCTTTCTTTCTGGCTACCTTTCTATTGGTTTCTCACTCTGTGCATATTGGTCTCTGTTGCACATACTCTATTTCTGTACCTCCTCCACATACACAGGCACCCACACACTTTATAAAACTCTAATCATGGGTTTCATGAGAACCATAACATCTAAGTATTAATAAGCAACCCATATTTCACAAGTGACCCTCTGATTATGTGTCCTAAAATTTTATTTTCAGTTCCATAAATGAAGGTGTATGCTTCAATTTATTTCAACATCAATGTTACTGTTTCCAGAAATCTTGTGAATAAGAGCTTAAACATTACCTAATAAATCAAAAAAACAAACCACTAATTCTCTCTAATGTGAAAACAATATATTTCATTTGAGAAAATGACATGGGAGAAAATATGCTAAGTTAAGAGATCAGGTAAATCATTATTCTAATGATAATTAAAAGGTCAAAACAGGCACAAACTTATATTTTAGGAAAAGACATTCCCAACTAAAGGAAAGAAACACTTAAAGTATTTGTATTTAGTACTGAAATATAATTTTAAATAAGCAACAATAGATTTGGCATGTAAAAGTCAATAACAAAGCTTTGTGAATTAGGCTCTTATTTCATGTTGATAATCCTCATCTCAGGAATAAGTGAGACTTAAAAACACGCACAAGGCCGGGCACAGTGGATCACACCAGTAATCCCAGCATTTTGGGAGGCTGAGGTGGGCAGATCACCTCAAGAGGTGATCTGAGCCCAAGAGTTCAAGAGCAGCCTGAGCAACAGGATGAACCCCGTCTCTACAAAAAAAAAAAAAAAAATACAGAAATACAAAATTAGCTGGATATGGCAGTACGTGTCTGTAGTCCCACCTACTTAAGGGGCTGAGGTGTGACAAGTGCTTGAGCCTGGGAGGTAGAAGTTGCAGTAAGCCAAGATGATGCCACTGCACTCCAGCCTGAATGACAAAGTGAAATCCTGTCTCAAAAAAATAAATAAGTAAATGACACATGCACAAAGCCAAATATGTGGAAATCAAATAATAAGTTACATTTTATGGGGACTGAATCAGCAGAAATGGCTTAGTAAGCAGTTCCAAAAATTCATTCATAAAAGTTATGAGAACTTTGGAAAAATGATCAAAATCATTTTTTTTAAAGAAATCTGAAATTAACCTAAAGCATGCAACATCTAGGGGATGTTTACTCAGGTATAAAACACTGAATCCTGGTAATAGTTGAAGTTGTAGCAGTTTAATTAACCTTATAACAAAACCACTTCCTCTCCACCCCCCAACTCTTCTGAATCTGAAGGGAGCCTTGAAAACTGGCATTGCACAATCACAGTAAAACTGGAAGCCTAGTAGCCAATGAAGAAAGCAAAATAAGGTTGGGTTTGCTCCAAGTCCCAGTTTCCAGATAACTGCCATATTTGACCTTTCTCAAAGTTCCCTGCAAAATCTATTTCCCAATATATGTTTTTAGTTGACCTGACTCAGTTTCCCACTGCAGCATTTTCTTGGAGGCATTTGCAAAAACAGTCAGTGGTAATTGTTTAACATCACAGTTGCATTAGATGGTGATCACAGTTGAGGCGCACAACAAGCTACCAAAACACTTAAAAGGGAAATCTGGGGAATGAGATGTTCATGGGAGACTTTGAAAACCTATTCCCGGAAAACTAGAAAATGCCACATACGTGCATTGGGCTGCACACATGCCCAGGAAAGACCTCAGAAAGCCATACGCTCTCACCTCTGGATGACCACGTGTCTCTGCACATGTACAAAGTGAGGACTAAAGAAGAGTTGTCAATAGCACCTCTGAGCTTTAAGGGTGTAACCCTACACATGCATAGAGCCCCTAGGCAAAATATGGGACAGTTATTAGTTCCGGTTATTAAAGGAAATCTGTCTAACCAATGGCTGACCATCAAGCTAATCTAGAAGAGATTTCAGTAATCATATGTAACAAAGAAAACAGACTTTATGGAATTAGTTCAGGAAAGCTGTTAAACAGCAACAACAAAAAATTAACACTAAATCCTAGGGAGAGGAGATCTGATTTTTAAAGTTGTCATATTGTGTTAATGAAAATGTTCGGTTTTTAACAAAAACCCAAGAGGTACGTAAAACAGCAGAAACATATTGCCAATATAGAGGAGGGAAAAGCAGTCAAGAGAAACTGTCCTGCAGAAACCTAGAATTTTGACTTATTTAAAATAGCGTGGGCCAGGTGTGATGGCTCACACTTGTAATCCCAGGGCTTTGGGAGGCCAAGGCAGGTGGGATCACTTGAGGACAGGAGTTACAGACCAACCTGGACAACATAGCAAGAACCTATCTCTACCCAAAAAAAAAAAAAAAATTAGCTATGTATGGTGGCATGTGCCTAGTCCTGCCTACTTGAGGGGATCACTTGAGCCCAGAGGTTCAAGGCTACAGTGAATTATGATCATGCCAACCTGAGCAACAGAGACCTTGTCTATTAAAAAAAAAGAATGAGCCTATTTATGGTGTTTTTCCAATATGTTCAGTCAACTTAAGGACTTAAAAGTATGAGAAAGTTGCCTTATCAACTAGAAGATGTTAATAAAAAGGTATAAATTATTTGAAAAAGAAGAAAAAGGTATAAGTTCTGGAGTCAAAGTACAATACAAATGACTAGTCAACTAGATGGGCACAACAGCATGCTTTATCAGTCAAAAGAAAGAATTGGCACACTTGAAGATATGTTAACTGTGATTATACAAACTGAGGAATAGAAAGACAAAAAAAAAAAAATCTCAGATTATCAGTGGATAATCATCAAGCATGCCAAAATATTCATAATGGGAGAACCACCCAGAAGGACAGGACAGAGAAAGAAGCAGAAATAATTTTTGGTAGTAATAACTAAAAACTGCCCAATTTTGATGAAAAAGTGTTAATCTACATATCCAAGAAGCTCAAACTACAAGCAGGATAAATACAATCAGGTCCGCATATAAATGCATGAAAATCAAACCATCAAAAGCCAAAGAAATAAAAAATGGAAACTTGAAAGTAGTAAGAGCTACTCATCATGCACAACATTCACCAGTAAGATTAACAGCTTACTTCTCATCAGAAGTCATGGAGGTCAGAAGGCAGTGGGGGATGATGTTCAAAGAGCTAAAAGATAAAAGACTGTCAACCAAGTATTCTATTCCAGCAAAATAATCCTTCAAATTTGAAGTCGAAATTAAGACATTCCCAGGTAAGCAAAAGCTGAGAATCTGTTGCTAGTCAACCTGTGCTACAAGAAATACCAAAGGGAATACTTGAGGCTAAAATGAAAGGACATAAGACAGTAACCTGAATCTACATAAAGAGGACCAGTAAAAGTAAGCACATATACAAATAAGTAAATATAAATGATCATATAAATGTACTTTTGGTTGAACCCTTTTACTGTCCTGATTTATATGACAACTATAGAGAGCAATAATATAAATATTAAAAGGTATACAGTGTATAAACATGCAATTTATGTGACAACACAGCACACAGGAAAGAGAACACAGTATTGCTGAATCTTATGTTGTTTAATGAAAAAATGAGCTTTTATGCTAAAAATTTTCAGTTAAAAAATATGTAGGATATACAGACATACTGGAGGCTATACTTGACCCTCAAGCTGTTAGTCTGGCAACTCTGCTAAAATGTCACTCTCAATCCTTTAGAGTTTTTGAAGAGGTACAATTATCTTTTTATACATGGAAATTGACTCTATAAAAGTATAGAAATCTGCTGCTAAACTAGAACATTTATTCAGGTTTTATCCTCCAGAGTCCAAATGATTTCCTTTAATTCTTTGCCTCATTAAGTTATAAAAGCGTTTGTTTACTCATTGCTGAATTCACTTATAAAAACATTATTTCTCAAAGTCTCGTTGTATACGTAAGTGTTCTAAGGTGTTACTTAGTAAACGCCTGTAATAAACTGATACACCAAAATGAGACACAGTGGAAAAGATAATTTTATCTCAAATATAAAGCTGTTTTCATAATTTCTCCAAATATTTCCTTCTTATAAGAACAAAATAATTACTGAGTGGCTATTATGTGCCAGGTGCCATTGCTCAGCCCTGAGGATGACACAGTGAACAAGATAAAGTCCCTGCCTTCGTGAGCTGCATATTTAAAAAGGATAAAGGTAACAGACAAGTAAAAAACTAGATAATTACAAATGGAAATAAGTACTATGATGGAAGTAAAAGAATATTAGAAAAGAAAGAGGAATAACAACAAAGGCTCCATAAGAAGTTTATATTTAAGCTGTGATCTAAAGGGTTGAAATTAAGCCAGAGGATAAGGAAAAGACCTGTGTCAGTTGAGAAAAAGATGCGGTCAGTCAGGCTTGTAATGTGCTAAAACCACAAGAATGTTACAGGTTCAGCACCCATTCTGTTCATGCAAGAAAGTTCATAGCAAGAGAAAAAAAAATGATAAGAAAAATTAAGATAATTTGCAGAGGCAATAGCTAGTGTTTGTTGAATACTGCAGCAGGCTGAATTATTTGTCATAATTTTTTTATTTCTCTGTGGTAGAGTAATGTACTCACACCCTTGTCTTGTCTCATAGATGTGAAGTATACCAGCTTACTGTACTGATGTTTGGCTTTGTCACAAGGCTTACTTTGTCCAAAGGAATGTGAATGGAAGTGGCAGTGTGCACATTCCATGCCTAGTCCTCATGAAAAACCACATACGTCCAATTAATCTCTTGCACCTCCACTACTATAAAAACCTCACCAACGTAGCTGCCTCCCTGTCAGCATAGGATCCAGGAGAAACAGTCCTGTGTATAACCCTCAGTAAAGGGCCAAGCACAGCCAGATCTGCAGCTTTAAGCAAAGCCACCCAGTCAAGCCCACCCTAGATCAACAAACACCAAGTCAACCCACAGACAAGTGATTAAGAATTATTGTTTTATGCCATGGAGTTTTGAGAATATTTGTCCATAATAACTAATAAATACTTCCAATATCAGGCATAATACTAGATGCTTTACATGGGTTAGCTCATCCAAACTTTGCACCAAACTCATGAGGTAGATATGACTTTCAGCCCTATTTATCAGACAAGGAAACTAAGATTGACACCTTAGCCTGCTGACAGTTATATAAGAAGTAGGAAAACCAAAAAGCCCAACCAGTCTAGTTTCAAAGTTCTATGACTGTATTACTGTGACATTCCCCTTTTTCCTAAGTGACTAGAGTCTTATTGCATTATCAAAACATTAGTATCAGTAAGTATATCTTTGTCATGTTTCAAGTCTACCACTTATGAAGTGAACAAAAAATAAACCAAGGACTTGTGTTATCAGTTGTTCTTGCCTCAGTCAAGATCCACTTTACCCAGGTGCAAACCAAATAGAGTTCTACCATGTTTTGATGCCACTTAAAATAATGTCACTATTTTATTGTTCAGAAAATAGTCAAGAAGCAGTCAGGGATAGTAGAATTAGCAATATGGCAGAACAGGAGGCTTCAGATTCTCCCTTCACCCATGGACCCAGTGAATAGACATCTATTCACAGATGAATTCTCTTACATAAAGTCAGACATTAGTCAAGTCTCCTACCCAATAAGGCAAGTGAGAAAACATCCACATTGGATGGGGAGAAAAAGCTGAGGCACACTCAGGCACAGATTCTGCCATAGGCACTGTACCATAAAATTGAAAGAATTCCCAGCACCCAGCTTCTCCCTGTGGAAAAGAGGGTTTGAACCACATATAACGCCCTAACCTAAGTTTCCTTATGGCTTGGCTCTTAATTCACCAATGCAGGGAGTGAAGAGGATTAAAGACTCTCCAGACCACAGGAAAAAAAATGGTAGTTTCCTACAGGCACAAAAGCACTTCCAGGGGCCTCATCCTCTGAGAGTAGTGCAGAGAAGGGACTATAAACAGCTCCCCGTTTCTCCCTGGAAGGAGCTTTACAACACATTCTTCCAGTGGCTACTTGGCACAGCCCAGCTTCTAAGTAGCTTGTATCAAGGAGATAAAGGGTCTGCTCGATAATACCTTGCTGGCAACCTGAGCAGCAGATCAGCACTTCCCAGCCTTCTTCCTCAGCTCACTCCAGCTATTAACTCCAGGTCTATTAATTTATCCTGAAAAGAATTTGTCCATCCATTGAATGCTCAACTTTTACTGCTTCCACTTCAGAAACTGCATCCTAAACTTCTTAACTCTTCAACAGGAGAGCACACATAAGCAAGTCTCTCTAGACTACAGAAAAAAGCAGCAATTTTATACGAGCAAACAAGCATGTCCAGGGGCTTAATCCCCTGAGAGTAGAGAAAGGGCTCAAAAACTGCTGCTCCCTATTTCACCCTGGAAGAGGTTTACACACACATTCTGTGCCTAATTTTTCACAGCTGCCACCCTGAGGTAATGCAACCTATAAATCAAGCTCTGGAAGCAGAAGGGACTAGGTATATGAGCGTCTCCCCAAGAGCACCAAACCAAGAGGTAGTCTTAGATGTGAAAATACAAGGGCTACACCCTTTGGGAACAGTGCAGAAGAGAGCTCTCATTTTCTCTGGAAGGTGGTTGCTGCACACTCTTTCAGTGGTTAATTAGTGGTCTGGCTTCTAGTCCACTTGCATCTGGGAGCTAACAAAGAAGACAAACAGTAGCCTCTCAGCAGCCTGAGCCTGGGCACTGCTCATTTCCTAAAGCCTTTCCTCTGGTTCACCCCAGTGATTACTTCAGGTCTACCCACTCTTCTTAGAGTTTATCCATGCACGAAGTGCCACACTTCTAGAGCTAGCTCCCACCCAAGGGACTGTCTCCTTAACAACCTACCTCTGGAAGTCAATGGGGCTTTGTATTCCTGAATAGCCCTAGACTACAGAGGACAAAGAGGTGGACATACAACAGGACCACTTCCAGCAGCTATCTCCCTAGGATCAGAGGGTGCAGCTTGAATGTGAGTACAATATTTGTAACACATCCTCTCCCTGGCTTGATGCAGAGAATGGGAGATAAATACACATGCTTAGCTTCATCATGAAAATAGAAGAAACTAGAACACCATCCAACACCTAAACCTTTTCAGCTACATCTAGAGGGTCTTGGCTTCTACCTTCCAGGTATCAGACTACTGCCAGGATGTGGCACATCCCAACCTCCTGAAAGTCCACAAAAAACAGACAGCAGTCTGCATAAACATGAGACTGAGAGGTACCTTAAAATCCCTGGCCAGATGAATTAGAAATCCTCTCACTATATGAAATAAGTCTGACAAGACAGAGAGGCAGATGTTTTCCCTAATATGCAGAAAACAACAGTGTCAAAGAAAATGAAAAAGCAGAAATATATGTTCCAAGTAACAGAACAAGATAAATGTCTAGGAAATGACCTGAGTGAAGTGAAGTGAATATATGTGATTTACCTGACAGGGAATTTAAAACAATGGTCATAAAGATGCTCACCAAGGTGAGAAAAGCAATGCAAAAACTGTTAATTTCAGCAATAAAAGATAAAGTACAAAAACAGGTCAAACAGAAATTAAAGGTGAAGAAAATAACTGAAAATGTCAATGGAATCAGCAGCAGACTAGATCGAGCAGAAGAAACTCAAAGTGAACTCAAAGATGACCAGAAATCACACAACCTAAGGAGCAAAAGGAAAAGAGAATGAGAAAGAGTACAGATTACTTATGAGATTTATGGGACACCATCAAGTGGAAGAACATATGCATTATCCGCATGCCAGAAGAGAAAACAGAAGAAACATAAAACATATTCAAAAATAATAAGAACAAACTTCCCAAGGCTGGAAAAGGAGATAGAAATCCAGATCTAGGAAATCCAAGAGACACTAAATAAGATGAATCCAAAGAGACCATATCAAGAAATATCAGAATCAGATGGCCAAAAGTTAAAGACAGAATCTTGAAAGCAGCAAGGGAAACGCAAGTTGTTAGAGACATGTGAGCCCCCATAAAATGATCAGTGGATTTTTTTCTGCAGAAACTTGTTACGGCAGGAGGGAATTAAACGATATTTTCAAGAACTTAAAAAAAAAAAAAAAAAAGTCAACCAAGAATAGAATACCCAGGAAGCCTATCTTTCAAAAATGAAGAGGTAATAAAGACATTCTCATACAAAAGCTGAGAGAGTTGATCACCAGTAGACCTACCTTATAAAAAATGCTAAAGGGAGTTCCTCAGCTTAGGGAAAATGACAGTAATTGGTAACATGAAAACATATGAGTACATAAAACTCACTGGTAGAAGTACATTGTCAAACCCAAAACACTAATAGGGTAATGGCAATAAGTCAACTATATCTGTAGTATAAATGTTAAAAAACAAAACTATTCAAAGCACCTAAAGCAGCAATAATTTCTTAAGGACTACAAATTATTAAAAAATGTAAATTTTGACATCAAAAACATAAAACGTAAAAGGGAACTAAAAGTGTAGTTTGGGTATGCAATCAAAATTATCAACTTAAAATAGCCTGTTATAAGATGCTTTATGTAAGCCTCAAAGTAACAACAAAGCCTATCATAGATACACAAATGATTTTTTTTAAAGTGATCTAAAGCATACTACTACAGAAAACCATCAAACCACAAATGAAGCAAGCAAGAGAGAAAGGAACCAAGGACCTGTAAAACAACCAAAAACCAATTGACAGAATGGCACTAGTAAGTCCTTACCTATCAATAATTACTTTGAAGCTAAATGCACTGAATGATCTAATCACAAGGCATAGAGTGTGGCTTAATGGATAAAAGATTCAACTATATGCTATGAGAGACTCATTTCATCTTAAAGAACACTCAGACTGAAAGTGAAGGGATGAAAAAATACATTCCATGCAAATGGAAACCAAAAGAGAACAAGAACAGCTGTACTATTTTCAGAAAACAGACATTAGGCCAAAAACTGTAAAAACAGACAAAGACGACCATTACATAGTGATAAAGGGGACAATTCATCAAAAAGAATATAACAATTTTAAATATATAGGCACCCAATATCAGAGCATCTAAATATATAAAGCAAACACTAAGAGATATGAAAGGAAATGAATTGTAACACAGTAACAGAGTTCAATACCAGAAATCTGGTATTTAATAAACGGTACTGGGAAAACTGGCTAGCCATATGCCAAAAAAAACTGGAACTTAACCCCTCCTTTAAACCTTACACAAAAATTAACTCAAGACGGATTAAAGATTTAAACCTAGGTCCTCAAACCATAAAAACCCTAGAAGAAAACCTAGGTAATACCATTCAGGACATAGGCATGGGCAAAGACTTCATGACTAAAACACCAAAAGCAATGGCAACAAAAGCCAAACTTCACAAATGGGATCTAATTAAACTAAAGAGCCTCTGCACAGCAAAAGAAATTATCATCAGAGTGAACAGGCAACCTCCAGAATGGGAGAAAATATTTGCCATCTATCCATCTGACAAAGGTCAAATATCCAGAATATACAAGGAACTTAAGCAAATTTATGAAAAAAACAAACAACCCCATCAAACAGTGGGCAAGGATATGAACAGACACTTCTCAAAAGACGACATTTATGCGGCCAAACATATGAAAAAAAGCTCAACATCACTGGTCATTAGAGAAATACAAATCAAAACCACAATGAGATACCATTTCATGCCAGTTAGAATGGCGATCATTAAAAAGTCGGGAAACAACAGATGCTGGAGAGGATGTGGAGAAAGAGGAAAGCTTTTACATTGTTGGAGGGGGTGTAAATTAGTTCAACCATTGTGGAAGACAGTGTGGCAATTCCTCAAGAATCTAGAACCAGAAATACCATTTGACGCAACAATCCCATTACTGGATATATACTCAAAGGATTATAAATTATTCTACAGTAAAGACACATGCACACGTATGTTTATTGCAGCACTATTTACAATAGCAGAGACTTGGAACCAACCCAAATGCCCATCAATGATAGACTGGATAAAGAAAATGTGGCACATATACACCATGGAATACTATGAAGCCATAAAAAAGGATGAGTTCATGTCCTTTGCAGGGACATGGATGAAACTGGAAACCACCATTCTCAGCAAACTAACACAGGAATAGAAAACCAAACACCACATGTTCTCAATCATAAGTGGGAGTTGAACAATGAGAACACATGGACACAGGGGAGGGGAACATGACACAGGACGGCCTGTCGCGGGGGTGGGGAGCAAGGGGAGGGAGAACATTAGGACAAAAAACCTAGATGGCAGGTTGATAGGTGTAGCAAACCACCATGGCATATGTATACCTATGTAACAAACCTGCACATTCTGCATATGATCCCAGAACTTAAAAATAAATAAAAAAAAGTTTAAAAAAAAATAAATGGGCAAAGGACCTGAATAGACATTTTTCAAAAGACATACAAAGGGCCAGATATATTTGAAAAGAAAAATGCTCAACATCTTTAAATAGAGAAATGCAAATTCAAACCATAATGAGGTATCATCTCACAACTGTTACACTTCATCTTTGATAACAGCCAATCTAAGAAGCATTGGTGAGGATGTGGCAAAAAGGGAACCCTTGTACTTTCTTGGTAATATTGTAAGTTAGTACAGCCACTTTGGAAAACAGTATGAAGATTCCTCAAAAAACAGAATTATTATATGATCCAGCAATCCCACTTCTGGGTATATATCCAAAGAAATTGAAATCAATTAATATGTCAGAGATGTCTGCACTCCCATATTCACTGCAGGACGTCACATTAGCCAAGATATGGAAACAACTTAAGCGACCAAAGGTCACAAGGATTTAAGTAACATGGCACATACACACACACACACACACACACACACACACACAATGGAGTACTATTTCAGCCTGCAAAATGCAGGAAATTGTCATTAGCAAGAATGCGGATGAACCTAGAAGACATTATGCTAAGTAAAATAAGCCAGGGACAGAGACAAATGCTGTATGATCTCACTTTTATTTGTAATCTTAAACAGTTGGCCAGGCGTGGTGGCTCACACCTGTAATCCCGGCACTTTGGAAGGCCAAACAGAGAGAATTGCTTGAGCCCAGGAGTTCGAGACCAGTCTGGACAATATAGGGAGACCCTGTTTAAACTAAACAATAAAATTAGCCAGGCATGGTGGCACTGCCTGTGGTCCCAGTTACTTGGGAGGCTGAGGTGAGAAAATTGCTTGAGCCCAGGAGTAGGGGGTGCAGTGAGCTATGACTGAGCCACTGTACTCCAGCCTGGGTGGCAGAGCAAAGCCCTGTCTCTAAACATTAAGTAAAAACAAAAACAAAAAAGTCAAATTCATGGAAGCAGAGAATAGAATGGTGGTTACCAGAGGCTGGAAGGGTGAGGTGTTGGTCAAAGAGTATAAAGTTTGCTAGACAAGAGGAAGAACTTCTGGTGACCTATTGCATAGCATGATGACTATGGTTAATAATACACTGAATATTAACAAACAGTTTAAATTTTAATTTAATTTGTTGGCAGGGTGTGGTGGCTCACGCCTGTAATCCCAGCACTTTGGGAGGCCAAGGCAGGTGGATCACCTGAGGTCAGGAGTTTGAGACCAGCCTGGCCAACATGGTGAAACCCTGTCTCTACTAAAAATACAAAATTTAACCAGGCGTGGTGATGCGTGCCTGCAATCCCAGCTACTCAGGAGGCTGAGGCAGAAGAATCACTTGAACCCGGGAGGCACAGGTTGCAGTGAGCTGAGATCACACCACTGCACTCCAGCCTGGATAACAAAGAGAGACTCCGTCTCAAAAAAAAAAAAAAAAAAAGAATTTAATTTGTCCTCACTACCAACAATTCAGGTGATGGGCATAGTAATTAGCTTGATTTCATCATTCCACAATGAATACACACATCAAAACATCACACTGTACCACATATATATATACAATTATCAAAAAAATACAACCAAACTTATAAAAGGAATCAAGCAGCTATACCATAAAAAATTGTTTTACTATTTATCATTTAAACATGATAGAAAAAAAATTGAGTTCAGTTTTTAAAATGTCCTACTGAAAATAACATTGTCAGGTCACATTGTAAGTACACAATTTGATTGTGACAATATTCTCTTGGAAACAAATGATGGCAAGAATGTTCGTTTTATCAAAAATAATTTAATTATTTTATCTGCATTAATAAAGCCATAATAAAAACTGGTTTATTTAAAATGCAACATTCAATATGTAGCTCACTTTTATCACGTTATTCTGCTTTGTATTAGCACCAGAACATGATACAACATGATTTGTAATATGGCTGAAAACAAAGGGCATTTATGCATTCCATAATCAGAATCAGGTATGCAGTAAGTAGACTAGCCTACTTCTAATAAAAGAAAAGTCTGACTTCCTAAAACTCTTAATTCCATTTAATATTTTGTGGTAGGGAACACACAGACTGCACAAAATGATGTAACCTAATCAGCCTAATGAGGCTTTGGACACTAAAAAAATTTTAACTTACAAAGAAACTTGAGATTACTTTAGAAGAGAAAAATAGAAGAGTTCATTTTAGCTCTTCTGAGCAATGGTGGACATAAAATTTTTCCTTGCAGTTTTTATTATTATTATTATTACCCCAAAGACAACTGTGGCTAAGAAAAGGGTGTGTTTCCAAGAAAGGAATTTAGTGTCATTAAACACATATACTTAATGGGAGGTTTCCTGAACCTCCTCACTGAAATGCAGCCATCAGAAAATAATGGAGTTAGTCATCTTTTTTAATACATACTTCAAATACATTTATTCCTCTAAGGCATGTATATAAAAAACATATTCAACATTAAAACTAAACAGCAAAGTTAAACCAGAAAGATGAAAACCACACAAATAAAGTTAGACAATATGCTATAAAAATGTACATCCCAACTAATCAGCAAGAAAATATTCTTTAACCTTTTCATATTAGGTTACCAAACCTAATCAAAAAGATATTTACATGAGTAATTGTATCTTTTATAGGCAAGTATCAAAATGTATCAAAATAAAGCATGTCAATGTCATAAGAATCAGCTTCAAGAAACATAACAGGTATTGTAATCAGACTAACTTATCTTGTTTTTGCCATTTAATATATATTAACTTCATGTAACTACCTTGACTTCTTAACTAAAAATGGGAATATCACTTACCAATCACTATGGCTTCTACTGAGTGGATGCTCAATGAACTAGTTTCCCTTTCCCTTGGCATAAATCAAGAATATCTCTTTAAAAGCAACTGTTTCTTCTCCATCATAATTTAAGACATCCTTACAGTGACTGACCCGGCAAATGTCTTCACCACTACAACTCATCATGTACTTTAACTGTATCATTCCATCAGTACAGTCTGTTCTAGTTGTTCATATCTCATCCCTATTGTGCTCATGTAACCAAATGACCATTGGATGTCTTTTCAGTCTCTACTCGATGTTTTTTGGATAACCATTACTTTACCCAGCCCTTTACTTGTTTCTCAAAGTCAGAGTTAGAAAGTGTTTTAGTCCAAACTCATCAGTTACAGGTATAAAGTATTAAAGTCTGTGACCAATGCTGCTTAAGACCACTTAGCTAGAAACAAAAGGTAGCCATGTTGGACTCCCAACATCCTCATTTCTTCCAGCATCTACCAACACTGACTGATAGAACAGGCTTGAAGTAGAGATGTTTGGGTGTTGAGATAGCAGGGTGGCAGGGCAGGTTATCCCAGCAAAGGGGCCACCCACCAGCACAGTGACTTGAGTAGGCATCTGCTGATAGCTCTCATTCATTATTACAGTATAAAGATCTGTGTTCACTGATTACCCCATATCACTGCAAGCTCTTCACTACTGTAAGTAATTGTAAAAGATCAGATGATTTGATCAGTGATAGTAGTGACAATACCTTCTTACTGGTTTGACAACTTACATGCCCTAGCTAAGCTAAGTAACAAAGCATAAGTGGAACTGGAAAAAAAATTACAGAGAAAAATTCTAGATTGCTTTCAAATTTATCCCAAAATCATGAAAGAAAAAAAATTATGTTTATAAACTTATCTAAAAGTATCTACATATAAATACTTTACTAGGCACTGAACAAGTTAAGCCAAACAATAAAATTATTAACATGTAAGTTGTGTTAATTTTTATATTTCTACATACTTCCTTCTCAACAACCCAGCAAGGAAGATACTACCTTCTTTCTTGGGTAAAATACCACAACTCAGAAATATAGCACATCAACAACAATAAATAAACTCAAAGCTGTCTGATTCCACATTTCCTGCTCTTATAATGACTATGATGTATTAAAGATAGCCACAAATGCTCTTGGAGGTGGGGGAGTATCTGGTTTTCCTCTTTTTAAACACAGGCTGGCCTCTGACTGCTCTGCTCTACGTGGTACAAAAGCAGTGATGCTGTCTGAGGTCTGGCTCAGGCTATAAGGAGACAGGCAGTTTCTACTTTGTTCTCTTTGAACCCTGCATAAAGTTCCCCGATTCATTTTTCAACCTGCTATTAATCACAGCCAATAGATACTACATTTCATATTCAGGATATTTTTCAGTTCTGGGATTGCCATTTTTTACCCTTTCCACATCTGTCTTAAATTTCCTCATCTCTCATACATTATATCAACCTTTTCCTGTAGATTCATCATAGTTATTTTAAACTACTCTGCCATTTCCAACATCTGGGTCCTTTTCTATTGACCTATTTTCTTAACACGAGTCACAATATTTAGTAAGTTTTAACTACATACTGAGCACTGTAAATGATGTTTTACATTTAGAGATTCTGTTAACTTTCTCTGAAGGATGTTGAGTGTGTCCTGAGAAGTGGTCTTCACTCCTAAAATGTGGTTCTCTGGGTTATCAATGAAAAGCCAAAGATGTTTATCAAACTCCCATTAATATAGTGGGATTTGAACTCCAAACTGTTTCTCCTCCACCTCAGCAACTGCTGAAGTATCTGTTTTTTTCTTTCCATCTTCCTATGGGAGGTGGATGCTTTCCCATGGGTCCCTCAGGATATTGCCCCCTGTGTACACAGTTCGGGAGTCAGCAAAGCCTTTAGGGGATATTTATTTATTTATTTATTTTTGAGACAGAGTCTCGCTCTACCATCCAGGCTGGAGTGCAGAGGCACAATTTCTGCTCACTGCAACCGCCAACTCTCGGGTTTAGGAGATTCTCAGGCCTCAGCCTCCCAAGTAGCTGGAATTACAGGTGCATACCACCATGCCTGGCTAATTTTTGTAGTTTTAGTGGATACAGGATTTTACCATGTTGGCCAATCTGGTCTCGAACTCCTGACCTCAAGTGATCTGCCCTTCTTGGCCTCCCAAAGTGCTGGTATTACAGGCATGAGCCACCACCCCCAGTCGGCTTTAGGGGACTTTATAGATGTGTGCAGCCTCCCTCCTCTGTGGCTCCACTATTCTAGGATATCCCCCTCAATTCCCCGCTACCTTGGCAGCTGCAAGCTCCTACTTCACAGGACTAAAAGATAGTAGCTGTCTGCCTTGTCACTACAGGAACCAGGAAATGACTTCAGGAGAAAAGCTATCATTCAGCATTCAGTCAAGAGTCATAAACGCCACAATAATCTCAACAGGAAAGATTTCATATAAAGTGTTAACTATGGTAGTTTTATTACTAAGAAGGAATAAGACAGAACTCAGAGATACCCGAAGTCTGAGGGGGAGTACCCAATGAAGAAACATACCCTCTCCATGTCTGAGCTGCAGCCTACCGGATGGCAGAGAAGTTTCATGGCTTGAGGTGGGCCAGAGTTGGTGCGTGGTCAGCAGGCCAAGGCTGTGTCAGAAACCGCAAATGCCTGGCAACCTGGGAGACCCCGAATGGATGGCCAAGGAGCCTGAGGCTGAACACAGAATGACAGACTGGCCTGACAAGCTGGAAGTATACTGCTGGGGTACCAGCAAAATGAGGCTGGCAGGCACAGAGCCATAGGCCAGGACTGGCATGCAGGAAAATCTCCATGAGGGTGTACACAGGCAGAAGCTGGCAGGCAGAGAACAGCAGGCCAAATTGGCAGAGAAAACCTGCTAGAGAGTAAACACCACCAAGTGCCACACACATGGCCATGGCAGCTGTGGAGCCAGCAGGGATGGAAACATGCCAGAATCAGGAACAGAAGCCCCCTCCTCCCGCAGCATCCCTTTGGCACCCTCCAGTGATGAAGCTTAAAAGATGTCTTAAGCAACGGAGATGTTTACAGGGTCCAGCAGACAATGACGGGTGGATTTGGAGCTGGGAAGCGATAAAGTGGTACAATATATAAAGGTAGCTATTACCCAGTACAATTACCTTTCATGGGCTAAATCCCTTCTGATTTTTGCCTGTTTTCACTCTTCACTGCCTTTATACAAATAGGTCAAATCTTTCCTGCCACCCCCATTCACCCCATCCACAAAATATATATCACAGTTTATAATTTGTATCCAGAGGGTTAGGCATGCTATTCTGTCATTACTAGGAATCAAAAACCTTGAGTGATGACGTGACACAGAAACTGAAGAATACTATAAGCAGAAAACTCCCACTATTTCATGTTTCAGAGTAACTACTTGAGGCAAATGTACAGGTATCTTGGCATTCAACAGTATAAATTCCACTTGTCCAAAATATTCTGGAAAAAACTGCTTTCTACTAGTTCTAAAAAATGAAGAAATTGATTAATGTCAAAAGCATTCAAAATGACACTCTAAATTGTCCATATAATCCAAATTACATCTTTAGCTCCCAAACTGAAACATCAAGTTTTTTCAAGATATTAATGCCCACAAAGAATGTCAGTAAAATGACAACTTTGAAATAATGTAAAGAAAAAAATAGATTTTTATTTGTTAAATCCATAATGTCTAAGTTCTTGTTGAAGGGCATGTAATTTTGTAGTGTATGAATGCAACAAAACTATTTCAGACCTGACTAATTTCTACAAAAGTAGTTAATGAAAATGCTTGCTTTAATATTAGTAGTTAATAATCTTGATGTTGTGTTTTTGGTTTGTGTTTTTTTTTGAGACAGAGTCTCGCTCTGTCACCCAAGCTGGAGTGCAGTGGTACAATCATAGCTCACTGTAACCTAGAACTCCTCGGCTCAAGGTGATCCTCTGCCTCAGCCTCCCTCTTGAGTAGCTGGGAGCACCATCACACCCAGCTAATGGAAGTTTTTCATTTTAAACTTCATTTCTGCCCCCTAAATAATGGCATCATTACTAATACACATGTAATTCACAGCGTGATCACAAGTACTGTCGTCATTGAATTGCTTGGTAGTCAACAGTTGTCAACGTTGGAAGAATGTCAGAGCATTGCCTGGATACTGGTGTGCATAGCTCTTGCTATATACAAAGCCAGCAGTTTTAACTGTCTGTTATGTCTAATTCTTTAGTGTCCATCTGTGTCACTTCTCAACTTCCTTCTAACTTTTGTCCCCTCCTGACCATCCTCCAGAAGTGAGAACCTAATTTAAGATGCAGATTCTTAAAGATTAGATTAAGATATGCCTTTCAGTTAATTTTTATTTACTCAGGAGAGGGAGCCTCCCTTGCCAAAGTCTGTAACAAAAAACAGGATTTTAGAAGATAAAACAAAAATCCTTCAACAGTGCCAAGAGGACCTTTTACCTACTGCTTATGAGATAATAAGTCTTATATGCCTCTTCTCTAGTATTTTATTCTCCACTTTTAACTTTCTTACCAGAAAGGCACGAACAGTAATTTTGTGCCTTTGAGATTTCCAGTAATCTCTCAGACTAAAGCCTTTTTACCCCAGAATCCTACTTTTCCAATACAACACCATGAACTCAGGACAAGCCACAGGAAGGAAGTAACAACTCTATTATTGTTGGTGTCCCCACTCTAGCCTCTGCTTCTATGTCCTCCATTTTATTTTTTGTCTTCTGTTGTTTTGTAGACATTTACAGTTGGACTTCATCCACACTGCATTTTTAGAAATTGTCTAGCCTAAAGACAGATGTTCACGTCTTGTTAAGACATGATTCCTACGGAACAAGTGTGAACTAGGATAGAAGTATTTTTTAGAAAGTAGTATTGATCTCTAAGGATTCTACAGTAAGTTCAGTTTTCTATTCTGTAGTACGTGAGGAAGATAAATTGTTTTTAAAGCATGCTGTATTTTATACTATTAAAAAGTCATCAATTCTCATAGTAACATTCATTAAACATCCATTAGATTTGGGACACTATGCTAGATAATAAGACAAAAGGAAGAACGAAAATATGATTAGAGTCAATTACATTAAGGAGTACTTTGTCACTCCAAATAACCAAAGCAATCTTGAAAAAGTACAAAGTTGGAGGTCTTATACTTCCTCATTTCAAATGTTACTATAAAATTACACTAATCGAAACAATGTAGTAGTAGTAGTAGTATAAAGACAGACCTATAGACCAATAGAGTACAGAAATAAACCCCCACATATATGTTCAAATAATTTTGACAAGGGTGCCAAGACCATTTAATGGACAAGAAACACTCTTCAACAAATGGTGCTGGGAAAACTGAATATCCATATGCACATGAATGAATTTGAACTCTTACATCGTGACATATACAAAAGTTAACTCAAACTGGACCAAAGACCTAAATATAAGTTAAAGCAAGAATTATAGAAATCTTAGAAGACAACATAGGGGCAAAATCTTCATGACTAACCTTGGCAGTGATTTCCTGGATGTAACACCAAAAGCACAGGCAACAAAAGAAAATAAATTGGACCATATCTAAATTTAAGAATTCTGTGCATCAAAAGATATATCAGTAAAAAAAAAGCAATCTCTGGAATAGAAGAAAATATGTATAAATCATACCTGAAAACGGTTAATACCTAGAATACATAAAGAACTCGTAAACTCAACAAAAAATAACCACCCAATTTTAAAAGGGCAAAGGAATTGAATAGACATTTCTCCCAAGAAGATACACAAAAATGGCTAATTAGTAGATAAAAAGATGTTCAACATCACTAATCATTAGAGAAATGCAAATCAAAACCACAATCAGATACCATTTCATCCTCATTAGGATAATTACTTTTTTTTTTTTTAAGTAACTGTTGACAAGGATGTATAGAAACTGATTGGAAACCCATGTGAACTACTGATAGAAATAAAAATGGTACAGCCACTATGGAAAAAGTATGGCAAATCCTCAAAGAATTCAAAGTAGGACTGTCATACTTTCCAGTATTTCCACTTCTAGGCATATACTTAAAAGAATTGAAAGCCGAGACTCCAACAGATTTATATACCCATGTGTATTAGCAGCATTATCCACCATAGCCAAGAGGTAGAAGTAACCCAAGTGTCCATTAACAGATGAGTGGATAAACAAAATGTGGTATGTACATACAATGGAATGTTACTCAGCCAGCCCAAAAATGGAAATCCGACACATGTTCCAACATAGATGAACCTTAAAGACATGATGCTAAGTGAAATAAGCAGTCACATACAATGATTACATGATGTACCTAGAATAGTCAAACTCAGAGTCAAAGTAAAATGGGGATTGCCAGGAGCTGGGAGGGAGGGGAAGAGGAGTTACCATTTAATAAGCACAAAGTGAAAGTTTTGAAAGATAAATTCTGAAGATGATGGTTGCACAAAAGTGTGAATGTAATGCCACTGACCCACATGCTTAATAATTAAAACCATAAATTTAGTTATATATTTCATCACAAGTTTACAAAGTAACTTTTTTCTATTATTTTCATACTTTAAGTTTTAGGGTACATGTGCACAATGTGCAGGTTAGTTACATATGTATACATGTGCCATGCTGGTGTGCTGCACCCATTAACTTGTCATTTAGCATTACGTCTATCTCCTAATGCTATCCCTCCCCCCTCCCCCCACCCCACAGCAGTCCGCAGAGTGTTATGTTCCCCTTCCTGTGTCCATGTGTTCTCATTGTTCAATTCCCACCTATGAGTGAGAACATGCGGTGTTTGCTTTTTTGTCCTTGCGATAGTTTGCTGAGAATGATGATTTCCAATTTCATCCATGTCCCTACAAAGGACATGAACCCATCATTTTTTATGGCTGCATAGTATTCCATGGTGTATATATGCCACATTTTCTTAATCCAGTCTATCATTGTTGGACATTTGGGTTGGTTCCAAGTCTTTGCTATTGTGAATAGTGCCACAATAAACATACGTGTGCATGTGTCTTTATAGCAGCATGATTTATAGTCCTTTGGGTATATACCCTGGACTGGGCTGGGTCAAATGGTATTTCTAGTTCTAGATCCTTGAGGAATTGCCACACTGACTTCCACAATGGTTGAACTAGTTTACAGTCCCACCAACAGTGTAAAAGTGTTCCTATTTCTCCACATCCTCTCCAGCACCTGTTGTTTCCTGACTTTTTAATGATTGCCATTCTAACTGGTGTGAGATGGTATCTCATTGTGGTTTTGATTTGTATTTCTGTGATGGCCAGTGATGATGAGCATTTTTTCATGTGTCTTTTGGCTGCATAAATGTCTTCTTTTGAGAAGTGTCTATTCATATCCTTTGCCCACTTTTTGATGGGGTTGTTTGTTTTTTTCTTGTAAATTTGTTTGAGTTCATTGTAGATTCTGGATATTAGCCCTTTGTCAGATGAGTAGGTTGCGAAAATTTTCTCCCATTTTGTAGGTTGCCTGTTCACTCTGATGGTAGTTCCTTTTGCTGTGCAGAAGCTCTTTATTTTAATTAGATCCCATTTGTCAATTCTGGCTTTTGTTGCTATTGCTTTTGGTGTTTTAGACATGAAGTCCTTGCCCATGCCTATGTCCTGAATGGTAATGCCTAGCTTTTCTTCTAGGGTTTTTATGGTTTTAGGTCTAACGTTTAAGTCTTTAATCCATCTTGAATTAATTTTTGTATAAGGTGTAAGGAAGGGATCCAGTTTCTAGATATACAATCATGTCATCTGCAAACAGGGACAATTTGACTTCCTCTTTTCCTAATTGAATACCCTTTATTTCCTTCTCCTGTCTAATTGCCCTGGCCAGAACTTCCAACACTATGTTGAATAGGAGTGGTGAGAGAGGGCATCCCTGTCTTGTGCCAGTTTTCAAAGGGAATGCTTCCAGTTTTTGCCCATTCAGTATGATATTGGCTGTGGGTTTGTCATAGATATCTCTTACTATTTTGAGATACGTCTCATCAATACCTAATTTATTGAGAGTTTTTAGCATGAAGAGTTGTTGAATTTTGTCAAAGGCCTTTTCTGCATCTATTGAGATAATCATGTGGTTTTTGTCTTTGGTTCTGTTTATATGCTGGATTATATTTATTGATTTGCGTATATTGAACCAGCCTTGCATCCCAGGGATGAAGCCCACTTGATCATGGTGGATAAGCTTTTTGATGTGCTGCTGGATTTGGTTTGCCAGTATTTTATTGAGGATTTTTACATCAATGTTCATCAAGGATATTGGTCTAAAATTCTCTTTTTTGGCTGTGTCTTTGCCTGGCTTTGGTATCAGGATGATGCTGGCCTCATAAAATGAGTTAGGGAGGATTCCCTCTTTTTCTATTGATTGGAATAGTTTCAGAAGGAATGGTACCAGTTCCTCCTTGTACCTCTGGTAGAATTCGGCCGTGAATCCACCTGGTCCTGGACTTTAGACGGAGTCTCGCGCTATTGCCCAGGCTGGAGCGCAGTGGCGCAATCTCGGCTCACTGCAAACTCTGCCTCCCGGGTTCACGCCATTCTCCTGCCTCAGTCTCCCAAGTAGCTGGGACTACAGGCACCTGCCATCACGCCCAGCTAAGTTTTTGTATTTTTAGTAGAGATGGGGTTTCACCATGTTAGCCAGGATGGTCTCAATCTCCTGACCTCGTGATCCACCCGCCTCAGCCTCCCAAAGTGCTGGGATTACAGGTGTGAGCCACCGCGCTCGGCCTACAAAGTAACTTTTTCAAACAGTGCACGTCTCAGTCTACTCAGACCACTATAACAAAATACCACAGACCGGATAGTTTACCAACAATAGAAACTTATTCTCACAGCGTGGAGGCTGGAAAGTCCAAGATCGCTGTGCCAGCAGATTTGATGTCTGGGGAAAGCATCTTCTCATGGTGTCTTCCTATGGCAGAAAAGGTGGAAGGGCAAAAAAGGAACACACACAGTGTCCTCACATGGCAGAAGAGGTAGAAGGGCCGGACAGCTCTGATGCCTGGGACATTAATCTCATTGAAGACAGAACCCTTGTGGCCTAATCACCTCTAAAAGAGTCCTACTCCTAATGTCATCACGTTGGGATTTAAGTTCAACATGTGAATCTTGGAGGGACACATAAAAACCATAGCAGTGTGTCAGATAAGAAATTATCCATGCTTCGAAAATATGTATATTTAACTTTATAAAACAAAGGAGAGAATTATTTGCCTGGACACCTGAGGTATGAGAGAAAGTTATTAAATACAGGCTACAAGACAATGAAACACTGTATCTCAATTTGTCATGTTAGAGAAATTCTGATTGTATTAAGTATAAGAAATTAGCAGCTTAGAATATACTTACTAAAATCTAAGAAAGATTTAAAGAATGATCTGTGCATTTAACTCGAGATATATTTATTTTACTCTTCCTTTTTTTGGCTTGATAAGTCTTGTCAGAGGTTTGTCTCAGTTTTTCTGCTTTTGATAATCATTTCTCTTCCTCCAACACCAGCTTCATCTCCCCTTCCCCATCCCCTACAGATACGTCTTAATTAAAACATAATACTATGCCCATAAACTTGAGAATATAAAAGAACAGAAGTTTCTAGAAAAATACACAAAGGGTCAAAATAGACAGGAAAAAAGAGAAAGCCTAGATATTCAATAACCATTATGGAAATTGAAATGTTAATTATCAACTACCATCAAAAGGCTGCTCCTCTGCCCTGCCCTACCAACCCCTAAAGAAGCTCCAAGTTTAGAAAGTCTTAATGAGGAGCTCTATTGGAATTTCAGTAATGAGATATGACTATATCTTAAAAAGTTTTTCCCAAAAAGAGCAAAGAAAAAATGACCCAACTCATTTTATAAGTTTGACACAGTCTTGCACTGCAAGTTAAGGACAGCAAATTATAAAAAGAAGAATTTCACTTACACACGGAAAATATCCCAAATAAAATATCAGGTAGCTAAATCCAATAGTCTGAAACATTGCAGCTAGCAGTATTCACCCCAGAATCACAAAGACAGCATTATAGACTTACTGATTTCAAACTAATTCACATTAGACAAAAAGAAAAAAGTAACATGATAGCTACATGTAGGAAAAGAATGAGATTTCAAAAAGCACAATATCTATTTGATTTTTTTAGAGAAATAAGCCTTTTTAGAAAAGTGAAAATTAAAGGTAGATTAAATTTGATAAAGTCTTCATCAAAAAAAAAACCTGCATCAAGCATTATACTTAAGAAATGAAACAGTCTCTTTAGTGATGGAATCTAGAAAAACATACCCCATTACTGCAACATGATACTGGAGGTCCTGACCAAAGCAACAAAGATAAATAAATAACGACCAGTGGGGGAAAAAACACAAATTTGTCATTATTGCAGACAATACAATCATGGGAGTAGAAAACTTAGAATTCAAATAGAAACAACACCAGAGTTCAATAAATTTGCCTGCTATATATAAGTTCAATATACCTGACAGAAAAATACTGTAAGAGCAAATGTCAGTTAGAAAACGTGATAGAAAATAACATATTAGAACAGATAAAAACTAATCTAAGAAATTACTAATATAAAGTAAAAAATCCTTCAAAGAATGTAACAGATCTGAATGAATTATACTATCTTCATAAATAAGAAAATTTAAAGACATCAACTTAATCCCTAGATCTTTTTCAGTTATAAAATTTACTGAGGGCAGGAAATAATTATTGGAATACAGCCTTTACACTTAAGTGCCTGAAAGTTAAAGTTGTGCCTTTTTACATTAAGGCATAAAATGTGAGCATCTAAGCCTCAGGTACTTATACCCAAAAGGTCATAATAATAGTGTCCATCCTAAAAACACTGGACACAAAAGACAAACATCTTAAAAAATAATTTCAAATCCAAAATAAGTTTGATCAATTGATGAATGAATTCTTAAAAGTCAAAACATTCTAGCATCCAAACCGAAGGTTGCACTGGAAGTTGGTATGTGTATGTTGCCTTTTGTGCCAGACAGATAAGGAATGGAGGCATCTGAAGAACTCTCAATTCCATTTTCTATGAGTCCCAATTGAGAAGGAAATCCCACAGCAGTGCGTTGCATGCTTGTCTTTATTTCAACTAATGTTTTCAGTGTGTAAAACGTTGTGTAGAAGCAGCAGACTTGCAGGTTGCTCAGTGAAATTGGCATGATACAGATGTGATAGGTAATGTTCAATGATGAACTAATGCTCAACATTATCTGCCATATAATCAATGTGCAGTGTGGCCTAAGCACCACAAAACATCCAGATTTAAAGCATGAATTCTCTTGGGTTTCAAGATTGCTTATTTCCTGAAAATTTTGGTAAATTAAAATCTGCCCATCAAGCAAATCAGGGAGTAATTTTTGTCATGGCTTGATTTTTATTAACCATCAGCCAGCCCACATAACAAATGTTGAACAACAACCTGTTGTTGACGTGTCTCCCAGACTGTGAGAGACACATCTAGATCAATTTATAATATTAAAGAATTCCAATAAAATCTTCCAACTGGAGGAAACTTAACATAAGATTTCAAATTTATAGAAAAGTTATAAAGGTCAATACCAAGTGCATCAGTCACATCTTGTTCCCTGCCTCAGATTCCCTTGGTCTCATCTGTCTCCTAGGCCCCCTCCACCAGAGTGACTAACTGCTTGTGGGCCCTCATGGTCCTTTAACTGAGGACAGCAGCCAGAGTCTCTGATTTCTACCTATAGCTTCCTCTGGAGACAGAGAACCATGATACAGGTCATAGGATCTGGCTTCTTCCTGTGACTGAAGGAGCTAGGAGTTCACTGCCTCTGGGAGAAATGCTAACACAGGGGGAGATGCCAGATGAACTCTGAGTCTTAGAACAGTACATTGGAGGTAACAATACAACAGTTTTGGATAAGCCTGTCTGGATATGTCCCCATGTGATGAAGTGACCAGCTGTGTTTGTGAAATAATGGCCAGATTTGTAATCATCATCTTACATCAGTATTTAAGCCTTGCCTAAGGCTCTATTTGCTAGGGAACCTGTGCTGAAACAGATAATCTTGAAAGTAATTAAAAGAAAATAAAACAATGTGGTGGTATCACAGGAGACAGTGAATAATGAACCCAGAAATAAATCTACATATATATAAAAAGTTGGCAACATAATAGAGGCACAAATTAGTCAAAAAAAGGATTTTATAAATGATGTTGAAAAATCTCTCTTTATAAAGATGAAAAAGGCAGGTGCCCTGTATCACAGAATATTTTTAAATGACCTCCAAACAAACTTAAGGCCTAAGTGTGAAACGGAAAATAGAATAAAATACAACCATGATACGGACAAGAACTTAAACAAGACCGTCAACTCAAGATTTGGCCACAAAGTAATGTATTAATGTATTAAAGACAACACTGAGAAACAGATTCAAATATATTTGTAATGTGTAAGACCAAGAAGAAAATAGTACCTAAGATGGATACGAAACCCTACCACATTCAACAAGAAAAAGATAAGACACCCAGAAGACAGTGGACAAAAGACAGTAAAGCATATTAAAATGTTAGTAAGTGCCTTACTCCACTGCGACTGCTATAACAAAATAACTCAGACTGCATAGTTTATAAAAAGAATTTATTGCTCACAATTCGAGAGGCTGGGAAATCCAAGATCAAGGCTTCAGATCCGGTGTTTGATGAGGACCCATTCCTGATAGATAGCACCTTCTTGTTGCATCATCACTTGGTAGAAGGGGCAAACAAGCTCCCTCAGGCCTCTTTTCTAAGGGTACTAATCTCATTCATAAAGGCAGAGCCCTCATGATCTAATCACCTCCCAAAGGTGCCACCTCTCAATATCATCACCTTGGTGGTTAGGTTTCAACAGGAATTTTAGGGGAAACACAGATGTTCAGACCATAGCAATAAGTAACACAAACATGAACAAACATACAAAGCTGCATCCTCACTAGCAATGTAGTTCAATTAAAACACAAATCAATATACAACCATCAGATTGACAAAAGCTAGAAAATTAAAGAACATTAAAAGCTACAGAAGATGTGGCTGAAACTATAACCACTGCTAACCTTATATAACTATACTTATTAGTCTTATAGAAACTCACAGAAACTTACAGAACTAGAATCACTTATAAACTGCCATACATATGAACTGAAAACAGATAAAAGTAATTTATGCTTTTAGGCTAATTTATGCTTTTAGGCTAATGGTTGAGAATGAAATTTCTGGGGATAACAAATAGTATACTCAAAGAAGATCCCAGCCAAGTCACCGGATCATTTTTTATACAGTTCTTCATAATTTTTCCAAAATGGAACCAAAGAAAATGACATGACTATATGAACCTACCTAGTAGAATAATCGATAGAATTAAAAAAAAAAAAAAAAGGCAAGAGGGAGAAAAAAAAAAAAAAAAACATGGGAAATACGACAAATAGGAAGACGCATGACCTCGAAGAGTTAAACACTTTCCAAATCCATCACCAAGATTGTCAATTTACTTTCTCTGATGAAATACCATAAATATATAGATCATGTTTTCATTAATAACTGAGATGTGCCACTTTGCTACTGTGGTTTGCAACTGAATTGTATAAGAAACAATGGTTTGCAAATACTTTCACTAAAGTAACAAGTCAGCTCTTTCTGACTCAAAGCTTCATCTTTAAATCCCTACTCATTTCTCTTTATAAATCATTTTTCTTCATATGTTCTTTCACTCACCCTCCTGAGGATCTTTTCATTCCTTGCCCCTTTCCTCAATCTCCATTTGTCAAAATTAAAAAAAAAAACTTATGCCTTATCTCTTTCTACTGTACCCCTTGCTCCCTGTGCCCACTGTGCCCCGTATCCCAAAACCCAATGTGACATGAGGTTTCCCCTGAGGCTCTTCCTTATCTGCAAATCCAATCCAGGCCCAACCAAACAACTAAGCAAAAACAGCCAGGGAGGAAGGCAGGCAAGGAGAAGAAATGTAGAACTACACTGTAAAAATTGAAATAAAACTTCTGAGAGTTGTAATGCTTGGTGAATATAAAGAAAAGACACTTCATAAAATTTCATCTTTTCTGACTTGTTCCTGTTAACTCAGTATTTAAAGCCCAAACTTGTTGACAGTACAAGATACAAGTCTTATTTATTCTAATGCATGTGGGGTACAGGCAGGCTATGAATTACGAATGGGAATTCCTGTCATATTTCTTTAATTTTATAGCTATTATATTCAGCTACCCACAGATAAGTGACAGGAATCTTTAAAAATGCGGGGAGGGGTTGTTTCAATTAAGTTAAACAAGCACTTAAAAAATACACCTTCTCAATCTCCATTATAAGATTAACACTTAAATATTACATATCTCCACAGTCAAGTCTAAGATATCAAAGCAAAAGGTACATAATTAACACCCCAGAGACTGATTCTGTCACTGGCTGAATCCTGCTGTATCTTTCATGAATTTTCATTCAAACCTAATTAACAAATTACCTTCTAAAATTCTCTATGTACCAAAAACTTGTGTTAGAATCAAGGCCAGGTCTCTGAACAATAAAATTCAGAATATCATCTGTGAGCATAATACCAATTTTCACAGGAAATGGATTTTAAAAAGCTTCTTTGTATAATAATTTATTATTTTTCCTCAAATTTCGCAGAAAAGAATTTCACATTTGAAGATTCAGTAAGAATCCACTGGACCAATCCATGGGCTTTTCTTCATGTTCCTGGAGATCGCATAGTTTCCACTATTGAATTTGTATTATTCTTTTGTTATTTTCTTTAGAAATATTTTCCTTTAGCAAACTCCTAATGTGTCATTAAAAATTCTCAAGGATGAAATAGTTTTCTTCTCCAATCTTAATAAAATAAAACTGAACAAATACCTAGTTACATGGAAAAGCCCAAGATTCTTTGAAAACAAACACATACGAATTTATGTATCTTAAGTAAAATACAATAGATTTTGACTTTTAAATTATCAATCCAGACATTGGCACTAGTAGCATTTTGGTGTTCACAAGTGCAATCAACCTTTCTGATTTTGTATGTGCACTTACACTTACAAACAGGCACATGTAGATTTTATATAGTTGTTATTACAACTTTATATATTAGTTTCTCAGTAACATTCTAACATCAACAATTTCATGCTCAAATTCTGCAAAAATAATTTTTAGTGACCCTTTAAAGCATCTATTAATAAATGTCACAATTTTATTGATCTCTAGAAATAAAGGTTCAGTAAAAATGACCACACTTATAAAAATGCTGCAAATCACCAACCTTACACACAGATCTTTGCCCATACTTCCAATAATTTTTCAGATGAACTTCTTAAAGATTTAAGGGGACTTCATTAATGTGTATGTACTTAATATACGCACATATGAAACTCACATCAAATCTGTTTATATAACTGGCATTAGTGTTAACATATAAAATATGTGTCTACATATATGTATACACATGAAATTCATCCAGCAATATTTAAGAACCTAATCCATGCCATAAACTCTTCTAGGTGCTAGAAATGAGACTGAACAAGACAAAGTCCCTCTGTAGCAGGACGAACCACAGACAAAACCTCTCAGACACCACGTTGTAGAAGGAAGGGCTTTATTCAGCTGGGAGCATCGGCAAGCTACTGCCTTAAAATCTGAGCTCCCCGAGTGCACAATTTCTGTTCCTTTTAAGGGCTCACAACACTAAAGATTTCACATGAAAGGGTCGTGATTGATTTGAGCAAGCAGGGGGTACATGACAGGGGCTGCATGCACTGGTGGTCAGAGAGAAACAGAACAGGGCAGGGAGTTTCACAATTTTCTTCTATACAATGTCTGGAATCTATGAATAACATCGGTTTCTAAGTTATGAGTTGATTTTTAACTACTGGGTTTAAGCCAGGCAGGCCCAGGCCTGGTTTCAGGCCTGGCGCCAGGCTGCCTGTCTTTGGTTTTACTTCCTTGTTGTTTTTTCTTAAAACAGGTACTGAGTATAAAACAATATAAAATAATATGAGAGGGTCTTTCTCTTCCTTCACCTGCCCTCACAGAACTGAGGTTTTAATAGGAAAGATACACACCAAAAAAGATATATCAGGTAGTGATATCTAATAAGCAAAACTAAAGCAGAACAAAGTAAGTATGATCTTTTTTTTGCCCCCAAGATGGCAGATAGCAGGCAGTATTAGCATGACTAGCCCACTTGGAAGGACAGAATAGGGGGTAGAGATTCACACTGTGATTTTTTTTCCCCCAAGAACCACAATAGGAACTTAACAGGAAAAACCAAAAGAATCCACAGACCCTTTGAAAGAAGTAGCAGGCTGCAGCCTACACTGTGAAGACAGGTGAAAAACTCTAAATGTCCAGAATGTGAGAGGGGGAAAGCCTGCCTCCAATCATACATCCCTACTGGGGAATCTGAAAATCCAGACCACAGGAGAAGCCCTTAACCCTACCCAGAGCTGGACTGGATTTAGGGAGTGGTGTGAAATATAAAAGTGGAAGCAACAGCAAGAAGTCCCTTGCAGGCACTCCCAGTCTCCAGCACTAGCCAAGGGAAGCCATTCCTGACTATATTTCAGAGAAGCCCTCAGGGAAGTTAGCCAATGAACTCAGGGAGGGGTTGCAGGGTGAAAGAAGCTCCCAACTGAATTCTGTGATATAATCTCAAGTGGGGATAAACTCCCTTGAACAGAACCCAAGGGTAAGCTGGAAGTGTGCCACAGATAGGAGTGCAGGATCTGGGTGCCCAGCCTTGTGGGCAGATTGGGAGGGACATGGCCTGAAAGCCATGGTTGCTATTTCTGCAGGGAATCTAATGGCCTGGGGCATGTTTGAGTTCTGTGTGCAGGTTGCCCAGATCTAAACGTGGTGCTGTTAGCAGGACACTATGGGAGCAACAGTGGCCTCACCAATTACATGGGAGCTGGGTGAAGCTTACTGCTGCCTGCTACTTCCTACTCCCTTTGTGAACTCTTCTGTACAGCAGAGGCAGTTATACTCCTCCCTGAAACATTACCACAGTGGCTGGAGAACCACCTGTTCCCTACAGTGGCCATGGCAGCCTCCACTCAAGGAGAGTCTGAGCTCAGACCCACCTAACCCTGCCCCTACCTGGCGGTATTTCTCCACCCACCTTGGTAGCTTAACACAGAGGACAAACTTTTGGGAACTTTACGGCCCCACTCATCTCCTGAGAAGCCAGAATACTTCCCCAGGGCAACTTAGGGCAAGCTCAAATCCCACTGCTAATACCACAGCTGCTGCTCTCTTACAAGCACCACCTCCTGGCTGGAAGCCAAACAACACAGGCCATTACAGCACCTCAGCAGAATAACATCGTACCCAGGTAGGGGAAAACAGCTGCATGATCTCAGCTATCACCACTGTCTGCAACACCCTGGCCAACCAGAGGTCCTGAGTCTATCCATGTGACAAGTTCACTACTAGTAGAGCCAGCAATCAAGAAAGCCAGCACACTAAGCCAATCTAAAACCAAGGAATCTCAGAGTCTGTGTCAGTCCCCTGCCACCTCCATCAGAGCTGAATCTACTGCTAGGAGACTTGAAGACATCATTGGATCCCTTGCAGACATACCCCAGCACCAGTCCAGAGTCTGGTAGCCCCACTGGGTGGCTAGACCCAGAAGAGCAATATCACTGCAGTCTAGCACTCAGGAAGTCCCATTCCTAGGGAAAGGGAGAGGACACTACATCAAGGAAACACCCTGTGGGACAAAAGAATCTAAATGACAAGCCTCGAGTCCCAGATCTTTCTGCTGGTGGGAAGTTTCTTACAGCAGAGACATAATTGCAGTGCTGTGCAGTAGGGAAAGTCTGCACCTCTACACCAACAGGCAGGCAGCCTCTGTAATTATGAAGGGTTTTGGAGAAGGGGTCCTTGTCCTCTGCCCTCCCCCACCTCCCACCCCCATACACCACACTGCAGACACAGCTGAGGCTTCTCCCACAGGAATGCAGTGTGAGTGCACCTATCAACAGCCTTCCTGGAACAATTCAGGGTGATTGCACTCCCACAGAAGAGGCACTCCTGGATTCAGGCTTGCATGAGAGGCAGAGTCACAATTCCTCCCTACTTGGAACATCAACATTCCTACAGATGAAAAAAGCTGCCTGTTTGATCTGAATAGCCAGAACACTGGAACAAGAGTGAGGCTATGAGGTAGATCGCTTTCCTGCTGGCCTGGCAGGGGAGCTGAGGTAGCTCCCACCCTTCACCTAATAAATCTTCAGCAGGTCTAATTGAGAGCTCCCCCAGCCACCTTTATCAAGGCTAGGACCTCTGCCCACCACTGAGTATTACATCTACTCACTTGCCTTAGTTACAACTGGTACCTACCAAAGGATACCTCCCTATTGACCTGAAGACTGAATCAACTCAGTAAATAAAATACTAGAGAAAAATTAAAGTGTATACCACAACAGAATGAGATAAGCTTCAAGAGATTCCTGCCATTCCAACCCCATAGGAGACATTCAACTTGCCCACACACCAAGTACCGAGCTACTACAATCAGCATCTGGGAAAGCCAGTGCACAAAGATCCTCTATAACTCAGGAACTCATGCAGCATCTTCTCCCCTAAAAGCACCAAAAATCAAATTAGGCTATAATAAACATTAAAGTCAGATCCTTGAAAGGGGAAAAAATAAATTTAAAAAAAAACCTACAGTCCAATTAAAAAATAAATTCAAGAACAATTTGAAGAAATAGTCTACCCAAATAAGAAAGAATCAGAAAAGTAATTCTGGCAATATGACAAAACAGGGTTCTATAACAACCTATAACAGATCACACTAGATCCCAGGCAATGGATACAAACCAAGATGAAATCTCTGAAATGCCAGGTAAAGAATTCAGAAGGTTGATTATTAAGCTATTCAAGGAGATACCAGAGAAAGGTGAAAAATAAAGACTTTTTTTTAAATCTATCATATAAATGAAAAAAATTCCAGAGAAATAGATATCATAATGAAAAAACAATCAGAACTTCTGAAAATGAAAGACACACCTAGGGAAATACAAAATGCAGTGGAAAGTTTCAACAATAGACTAGAACAAGTAGAAGAAAGAATTTCAGAGCTTGAAGACAAAGCTTTTGAATTAACCCAATCAGATGAAGTAAAAAAAAAAAAAAATTTAAAAAAAGAACAAAGTCTCCAAGAAATATAGGATTAACAACCTAAGAATAATTGGTGTGCCTGAGGGAGAAGTGAAGTCTAAAAGTTTGGAAAACTTATTTGAGGAAATAATTGAGGAAAACTTCCTGACGTTGCTAGAGATCTAGACATACGAATACAAGCAGCTCAAAAAACTCCTGGGAAATTCATTGCAAAAAGACCATCACCAAGGCACATAGTCATCAGGCTATCTAACGTCAAGACAAATGAAAGAAATGTTAAGAGCTATGAGAGAAAAGCATCAGGTAACCCACAAAGGAAAACCTATTAGACTAACAGCAGATTTCTCAGCAGAAACCTTACATGCTAGAGGGATTGGGGTCCTATCTTTAGCCTCCTGAAACAAATAATTGTCAGCCAAGAATTTTCTATTCAGCCAAACTAAGCTTCATAAATGAAGGAGAGATAAAATCTTTTGCAGACAAACAAATGCTGAGAAAATTAGCCACTACCAAACCAGCACTACAAGAAATGCTAAAATGAGTTGTAAATCTTGAAACAAAAGCTTGATATATCACAATGGAACCTCCTCCACATAAACCTCACAGGGTCTATAAAACAATAACACAATGAAAAAAAAGTACCTAGGTAAGAGCTAACATGATGAATAGAACAGTACCTCACATCTCAGTAGTAACATTGAATGTAAATGGCCTATATGCTCCATTAAAAGATACAGAATGGCAGAATGGATAAAGCCAACCAAGTATCTGCTGTCTTCAGGAGACTTACCTAACACATAAGGACTCTCACATAAACTTAAGGTAAAGAGGTGGAAAAATATATTGCAAGCAAACCAAATGGAAACCAAAAGTGGGCAGGAGTAGTGATCCTTATACCAGAAAAAGGATACATGATAGATGCTGCTACTTTAAGATTATAAGATTATCAGGTAAGACTTCTTTGAGGTGGTGATGTTTGCTACAGACCTCAATAAAGAGTAGGAAATAGGCCGAGTGTGGTGGCTCATGCCTGTAATCCCAACACTTTGGGAGGCCAAGGCAGGCGGATCACCTGAGGTCAGAAGTTTGAGACCAGCCTGGCCAACATGGTGAAACCCCATCTCTACTAAAAATACAAAAAATTAGCCAGGCATGGTGGTGGGCACCTGTAATCCCAGCTATTTGGGAGGCTGAGGTGGGAGAATCGCTTGAACCCAGGAGGCAGATGTTGCAGTGAGCCAAGACTGTGCCATTGCAGTCTAGCCTGGGCAACAAGAGCAAAACTCCATCTCAAAAAAAAAAAAAAAAAGGAGTAGAAATAAGCAGTTTAAGATCTGGAAAGAGTGACCTAGGCAGAGGAAGAGCAAGCATGTGGACCATTTTTAATACATTTATATGCACAGCCTTTTATGATCATTCGTCTGAACAAATATATACTTGGTGTTTGTAATATACCAGGCAGATTGCTAAGAACAAGACAGATACCATCCCTGCCTTCACAGGGCTCACAGCCTAGCGGAGGAGTTTGACATTTCACAAATGACTTCAAGTAACTATTCAATTGTAAGTCTGATGCTGGGGAGAGAAGAAAAACAGGCACTAAAAGAACACAGAATGGGTCAGCCTAACCTGGTGTGGCCAGACAGGAAAGAATTCCTTGAATAAATGATAATTACAGAATAACTAAATAATAAGCAGCAAAGTAGAAAGTAAAGTTCTAGATAGTGGAAATCTTATATTTGAAGAACTAAAGTAAGCATGGCTAGAGCATATATAAGGGGACAAATGAGATAAGCCAGAAGAAACAGGGAGAAGAAGCAATCCAGCCAGTCAGCACATAGAATAGCAATTAGACATCTGTGAACTTCCAGCACCATTTGAAGAGGAAGAGTTATCTATAACCTAAAACTGCACATCTTTTATTTTGCCACATTCAATAGTGACCACGGATCAGCTTGCAGTGGGTTTCTTCTAACTAACTTCATATGACACCTTGGTTACAATTGCCAGATATCTGCTAGTGATGGTTAATATTAGGTATTAACTTGATTAGATTAAAGGATGCCTAAATAGCTGGTATTGTCTCTGGATGTGTCCGTGAGGGTGTTGCCAGAGGGGAGTGACATTTGAGTCCGTGGACTGGGAGAGGAAAACCCACCTTCAATGTGGGTGGGACAATTCAATTGGTTGCCAGCACAGCTAGAACAAAGCAGGCAGAAGAAGGTGGGATAAGCTGGCCTGCTGAGTCTTCTGGCTATCATCTTTCTCCTGTGCTGGATGCTTACTCCTGTTCCCTCTGCCCTTGGACATCAGAAAACAGGCTCTTCAGCCTTTGAAGGCTGCACTCTCACCTTCTCTACTTTTGAGGCTTTTGGACTTGAATTGAACCACTACCAGCTTCTTTCTTCCCCAGCTTGCAGAAGGCCTATTGTGGGATTCACCTTGTAACTGTGTGAGCCAATTCTCCCTAATAAATTATCTTTCATATATACATATATCTTATTAGTTCTGTTCCTCTGGAGAACCCTAATGCACTGCTCAGCTCCCAAATGGTCAACACTATTATGTATTTTCTGCATGCATTCCTCAAAAGGGACAAATTCCAAGTCCTCTCATCACATCTACCAGTCTATCTGCATCTTTCTTCACCTACTCTTTCCTCCTGTCCCTATGGATGAACTATCCATATTCCCAGCCAAGGTCAACTTTAATACCACTAATGCAGTAGGTCCCATCCACTCTCACTTTACCACTGTCTTCTCACTGTGGAATCACCCCCATCAGCATAACAATGTGCTGTTTTATCATCCATCTGAAAAAAAAATCAAACTTAATCTGTAACTATTCAGCTACCTCCTCCCATTTCTCTACTCAATATGTACAAAAGTTCCTCCAAAAATCAGCCCTTCTATTCTTAGATCAATGCCAACAAGATTTTCATATCCACCACTCCCATCAAACACTGGTAATCTCACACTGCAAATGTTTATGTACAGTTCTCAGTCCTCACTTTTTAGAAATCCTAGGCAACATTTAACAGAATGGCAATTAGACATCTGTGACCTTCCAGTACCATTTGAAGAGGAAGAGTTATCTATAACCTAAAACTGCATACCTCCTTTTATTTTGCCACATTCTACGATGACCATGGATCAGCTTGCATCTGATTCAGCTCAATCAGAAAGTACTTTCTTCATTAAGTTTCTGGGATACTACCCTCTAATCCTTATGGCCACTCTTCTATCCCCTTACCTAATTCTTCCTCACCTCCTATAGCAAGTTGACTAAAGCACTAGATTAGTTGCTCAAACTTATCATCATTGGGAAGTTTCTGACAAGCTCAATATCTGATATTCAATAACTATTTACTCAATGTGCAAACAAATGACAGTAAAATTATGTAAGTACAGCAGCATTTCCAAAACATGAAAACCAGAAGCAATCCAGTAATATTAATGAAATTACTTGATTCTTAAGTTACTTACTTTTAACTAAAATTTTGATTAACAAAATGTCTAAGGAGCTGTATAGATAACTTACCATAGTACATCTGAGACTGCTGTTCTTAAAAAGACTGGCTTATAAGACAGGCCCTCAGCCAGCATCTGAGAATTAACTGACAAGGGCAAGTCACTATGCCTGCCTAGACTGTTGGTATCAACAACATGATTTATGCTGAACACCAACTTTCCTTCTGGAAATCTGGAATTTTTGTATGTGCCAAGCAGAGGATATCCAGATGACCAATCGAACACCCTGGGCATTGTATCTCTAACAGGCCTCCCTGGGCATAAATGTCACACACAATTTGCTGAATTTTCACTGCTGGAAGGAAGGTGTGCTTTGCATGATCCTTCAGGAGAGGGAGGGAAGAGAGCATCTAGAAGCCTGCAAATGGATTCCTCAAGATTCTGCCTGCATCTCTCTCTTCTGATCCAGCTGTATAACCTTAATACTTCATTGTAATAAGTCTTAGCCTTGAGTATAACTATACGCTCAGTCCCATGAGTTCTGGAAATTCTCCAAATGTGGAGGTTGTTTGGGGAACCTGACATAACAGCAGCTTATTCAAAAAGCCCAAATTCTTACCTGCTGATATGCTTCATAAATCACATCAAATAGAAAAGCTTGGGGCATTTCACTTGCTCTGTGTCTGGCACGTTCTAGCGAGTAGTCTAAGCAACCATCAGCAGATGGACTGATGACAGTAGATACAAGAGGTCGAATGGCTCCTGCTGCCTGAAGAACAAAGAGGCAAAGAATATATTTCACCTACAAGCCATTTTAAAGTGAAATTCTGAATTCAGTATCTCACTTTTGACAGATCATATTCATACCTTCAACAAGCTACCTTAAGAAAACATCTGAATAAGTGTGATTGGTTCAAAAATGGTTATTTCAGGTAAAAAAATCAATTTTGTAGTATTATAGTTTCATACATTAAGGTGAAATTTTCCTTCATTATAAGTTCAAAATCCTTCTGATCACAGGCCATTGAGGTCAACACTAAAACAAAAGATGCTAAGATCCAATTGGGTATTCCCTGAAGATGAAGGAGGCAGAGAAGGACTATCATGAAATAATTGATATGGATTGCAAATTAATATTTATTAGTATACCCTCAGGAGGGTTACATATTAGGTACTTAAGGAAATAAACAAGTTCTCCAAGATCCCCTAGATGAGACTCAATAACCCAAACAATGTGGGTTGCTCTAATTTGTGATTTGTGTCTTGCTCTAATTCACAAGGAAAAACAGTTCCTGTCAAACACAGTCTCCATGCAATGCTTCCTCAGGCAATACCCATTGACTTCAATTGCTATGATGAAATTTCTCTCAATAATAGTTGCATCTGAACTTTAGAAGAGACATTTCATGTCTGACAATTTTTCCCTTTATCTTTTATGGAGTCCCATTGTAAGACAGTTTTGAAGGCCATTACCAGAACAACTGCCTTAGTGAAAACCCTTTAAAATATAGTTCAATGGTGGGCAGTTAACCAAACCTTATATTTACTCCAAAACATCCTTTCTTCCACACAATTGCTACATGGGGATGATTGCAGCATATGAAATTAGTGCACAAATAAAACAAATGTCTTCTTGATGAGACCAACATCTGAACAAGATAGATAGTCCGCACATCGGTTTGCAAAAGTCAAGGGACTGGCTGAAAATCAAAGCAAATGTATGAGCCAAACAGACAGTTTATAAATGTGTCACCCCTTCCAGTGCCTCAAGTAGGAATTTGGAACCTAAGCATAAAAACAAAAATGAGGACACAGGGTGACAAAGAGGAAGTAGTATCCAAGTAGGTGAAGGGTAGGTCAACTGGTCAAGTCCAGTACCTATCAGTAGGGCTAGAAGATTAGACAGGAAGGAAATGCAGGTACACACAAACATGTATGCTGCTTTAAGAAAAAAAGATTCCACTGAAACTACGTATATTTTTGGAATTCTATATCAGGGCATGAAGTTAAAAAATACTTAAGAGAACACGAGACATCCAAAATGCCAATGCAAGGGGCTCTGCAGACTCTCTCCTCATTGAAACTAGTGAAAAGTATTTTAAGAACCATTAAAAGCCTCTGAAAATTGTCCTAAGGACATTCAGCAAATGAAAAAAACATTTATTCGAGAAAATCTACTAAATTTTGGTAAGAACAGACTGTGTAGTACTCAAGCCGTGACCCATTTCTTCTTCTATCCTCCAGCCAGCTCAATGTAATGGACGCTCTACTCAGAGTAGGTATGGCTAAAAAGATACGGCCCCCTCACCCCAAGTTCCCAGTATGAAGGGCAGACTGCCAGCATTTCCTATGCCCCTCAGCACTATGGCACAGCGGCTAAAATCTATGCAAGTGTGGACACGAGGTTGAGGCCCACCTCTTTCACATAGTTCCCACCCATGCCCCAGAATACCCAGAATACTGGGGCCCTGATCACTCTTCTTCCAGCTCACACATACGCCAGTTTTCATACCAGGGGAAATAAAAGACCAGAGTCTTCTACTGCCGTCATGTAGATCACAGAGTAGGGAGTTTACTCCAAAAAAAATAGTGCACTGTGCCTACCCACAGTTTCAAAGCAGTGATGTGGTGATTTTTCACAAGTAGAAGACAAAGGATGTGAGAGTAGAGAGCTATGAAGCTCTCCCAAAGGGAACTCACTTTATTTGGAAATTCAAACCTAAGTGTACTCTCAAAAGAGATCATCATGGTAAGCAATTAAAAGAATGCTGGAGATACATGAGCACAAAAAAAAACTGTCAGACAGTCAGTTTACCAGTGAAAGCCACGGGAAAACACAGCCAACAAAAGCTCTCCTTGGATTAGGAACAAATCTCAAAAACTACCCCTGCAAAGGGGCTAGAATTTAACTGAGGCTACAAGGGATATGTGCCCAAGGCATTATCAAAAATAAAGATGAGCAATTAGCACACAATGAGTGTAGCTTAACAGTTACGTGAGATATCAAAGGCAGACAATATAATAGAGGTCTGTGAAGGAGACAGTCAAAGACAGCCCCACTGAAACCACTATCATTCTAGGATGACTATATAATACTCAAGTGTCCACCCTCTGAAAAAGCAACATCAGAAGCTTTTCCCTGTGAAAGTAAAAGACATCACTAAAATAGGCCAACCAAGTCATAAACAAATAAGCAAACAACTCATGCATCCAAATAGGAAAGTGATATCCTCCAGGGATGGGGTGGGAGGGGAAGGGCAGGCAAGAGGAACTGCCTATGAGAAGGCCCCGCCCATATATCAAACTTAGCAGATGAAGACCTCAAATCAGAATCAGCTATTATAAATACATTCAAAGAACTAGAGGAAATTACACTTAAAGTAGTAAGGCAAGGTATGACAATATCACTAATGTTAAGCAGTTTAAAAATATAGAAATTCTGGAACTGAAAACTACAACTATAATGAACATTTATAAAGGAGCTCAGTGACAGGCTTGAACTGGAGAGGAATCAATGAACTTACACTTAGATAAATAGAGGTAATACAATCCAAACAACAGAGAAAAAAGGATGAAGATAAATGAACAGAGCCGCAGAATAAAGGACACCATTAAGTACACAACAATTTTGTATTGGGAGTACCAAAAGGAAAGACGAGAAAGAAGCAGAAAAAAAAAATTTCAAGGAAATGACTGGCAACCTCCCAAAATAAAGGAAAAATTAGTCTTCAAGAAGCTCAATGAAGTCCAAGTAGAAAAATCAGAAAAAAATCCACATCTAGACACATCATAGTAAAAGTGCTGAAAACCAAAGTCAAGGAAAAAAATCTTGAAAGCAGCTCGAGAAAAATGATTAGCAAGAGAACATCAATATTAACAAGTGACTTATCAGAAACAATAAAAGTTAGAAGGCAGTGGGGTAATAGTCACTAATAGGAAAAATATCTCATATCCAGCAAAACCAATATTTCACACATGAAAGCAAAATGAAAACACTTCCACAGAAACACAGAATTCTTTGCTAACAGATTCATCTTAGGAAAAAAGTAGCAACAAATGTTCAGCCTGAAGGACATTTGAAGACAGCAATTCTAATTCACATTAAAAAACAAAGTGTACCAGTAAAGATAATGTAATTATAAAAGACAATATAAATGTATGTTTCTCTTTATATACTGTTTTTAAAAGCAATTATGGAACGTGAGAGTTCCCTGACACCCCTCACGGGACCTGCAACAGGGGTGTGGCTCATCTGTTTGGCTGCCATACACTCAAACCCCTTATGGGATGGGGAGCACCCAGATGGGCAGGTGCAGTAGCCAGAGAGAGCGCTTTTGGGCTCCAGCCCCACAGTAGCATCTAGGGGTGGGTACCCGTGACTCCTAAAGCCCCAGTGGGCATGCATGTTACAGTGCTCCTTTAGCTCTGCCGTCCACAGACAGCTTAAATGTTAACCAGCTTAGTGCCCTCTTGGTATCCAGGTCCCTGTCCAGCGTCCAGGAAGCATCATATCATACATGAACTTGAACGATGGTGAATGTGGGGGTTTTATTGAGTGGTGGAGGTGGCTCTCGGTAGGATGGATGGGGAGCTAAAAGAGGGACGGGGTGGGAAGATGATCTCCTCCTGGAGTTCGGCTGTCCAATGGTCAATCTCTCTGACCACCCCCAGCTGAACTGCTCTCAACGTTCAGATGCTCTTTCTCTTCTCTGCTGCGCTGTTCTGCCATTCTGCTGTTCTTTTGTCTGTCTGCTCTTCTGCTCATGGAGCCTGGGGTTTGGGGCTTATGTAGGTACAGGATAGGGAGGGTGTGGCAGGCCAAAAAGCAACATTTGGGTGTGAAAACAGGAAAGTCTGTTCCCGTTTAGGACCATGAGTTTCCAGGCTTGAGGATGGGGCCTTTGCCAGTGAACTGCCTTCTTCTATCCAGTAGTTCCCTGCCTCCTACCTGTATAAATTATATTGAACAATAGATACATAGTTAACTGATTAGTCTATAACATATTGAACTGTGTATATTTGATGAAAATAGCAAAAAGGAGGTGAATAGGGATAAAGGTGTACTGGATTAAGGAAATGACACCAGATGGCAAATTGCACCCACAGTAACAAATTAATTAAAAATGACAGGCAAGGAAGTTAATACAACAAACTCTATAAATACATACTTGCAGCTGGGTACAGTGGCTCACACCTGTAATCCCAGCACTCTGGGAGGGAGAGGCAGGCAAATCACTTGAGGTAAGGAGTTTGAGACCAGCCTGGCCAACATGGGGAAACCCTGACTCTACTAAAAGTACAAAAATTAGCAGAGTGTGGTGGTGAATGCCTGTAGTCCCAGCTACTTGGAGGGGTGAAGCAGGAGAATCACTTGAACCCAGGAAGCAGAGTTTACAGTGAGCTGAGATTGTGCCACTACACTCCAGCCTGGGCGATAGAGACTGTCTCAAACATTTTTTTTAATTTAAAATTTAAAAAAAAAGATATATATATATATATACACACACACACACATTTGCTCACTTTTCATCTTCTATAGATAGCAAAATATAAACTAATAATTATTAGGTTGGTACAAAAGTAACTGCAGTTTTTACCATTACTTTCGATGGCAAAAAATATAATGGATTGTTGGGTTTCTTACATAGATATAATATGCATAATAACAACAAAAAAGAGGAAAATAGAGCCATGTAATTTTTAAATATCTCACTGGAATTAAGGTAGTAAATTCTGAAGCAAATAAATGTTTGCATGTATACTGTAGGCCCTAGAGCAACCACTAACAATGAAACTGAAAAAATTAGAAAATATAAAGGAATTAAAGTATTACAATAAAAATTTTCACTTACTACAAAAGAAAGCAATAAGAGACATGAAAAAAGTAAACTAGCAGACAAATCTAATTATATATTAAAATGAATGGATCAAAAGGCAACAACTGTCAAACTGAATTTTTTTTAAATCTATCATATGCTGTCTACGAGACACAACTATGATTCAAAGACACAAATAGGTTGAATTTAAAAGATGTCCAAAATGCAAGCAAAAACGAACAAAGCTGAAGAAATAAACAATCCAACAATAGTTGGAAACATCAATATTCTACTTTCAGTAGTGGCTAGAACTAGGCAGATCAACATGGAAACAAAAGACCTGAAAAATACTATAAACCAAATAAAACTAACAGACATCTATTAAACATACCACCCAACAACAGCAGAATACCTATTTCAAGCGCACATGGAACATTCTCTAGAACAGACCATATGCTGGACCATAAAACAAGTTTTAAGAGGATCAAAAGCATACCAAGTATAGTCTCTTAGAATAGAATAAAATTAGACACAAAGTTGGAAACTCATTTATTCTTTTCTTTCTTTGTGGGGGGAGGCAAGGTCTTGCTCTGTCCCCCCAGGCTGGAGTACAGTGGCACAATCACAGCTCACTAATGCTTCAGCCTCCTGGGCTCAAGCAACCTGCCAGCCTCAGCCTCCCAAGTAGCTGGGACTACAGGCATGTGCCACCCCACCTAGCTAATATTTGATAGAGACAGGGTTTCACCATGTTGCCCAGGCTGGTCTCAAACTCCTGGGTTCAAGCAATCTGCCTGCCTTGGAGTCCCCAAGTGGGCATGGAGCAACCATGCCCAGCCAAAGTTGGGAATTTAAAGTATGTGGAAAATTAAAACTAAAAAAAAAAAAAAAAAAAGCCAAAGAAACCACTAGCAAACTTGAAAATACTTTTAAATTAAAACACAAACAATATGAAAATGTATGGGGTACAGCCAAAGCAGCCCTTTGAAGAAAATGTATAACCGTAAATGCCTATATAAAAAGATTCTAGACAAGTGTAATTTTCCACCTTAAGACACTGGGGGAAAAAAGAACTAAAATTAAGACAGACAAAGAGTAAACAAAAGAAATAAATTAGAGAACAGAAAAAGAAAAAAAGCCAAATATGGTTCTCTTATAAAATAACAGTTGAGCCTGGGCGCGGTGGCTCATGCCTGTAATCCCAGCACCTTGGGAGGCCAAGGCAGGTGGATCACTTGAGGTCAGGAGTTTGAGACCAGCCTGGCCAACATGGTGAAATCCTGTCTCTACTAAAAATACAAAAAATTATCCAGGCATGGTGATGCATGGCTGTAATCCCAGTTACTCGGGAGGGTGAGGCAGGGGAATCACTTGAACCCAAGAGGCAGTGGATGCAGTGAGCTGAGATGGCGCCACTGCATTCCAGCCTGGGCGACAGAGCAAGACTCCGTCTCAAACCAACAAAAACAGTTCACAACCTTTGACCAAAAAAAAAGGCAAATTAGTAAAATCGGAAGGTAGTGACATTTCTATCAACCTCAGAGAAATAAAAAGGAATACAAAACTACAAACTATATTCCAGCAAATTAGAAAAGTGATAAAATTAACAAATTCCTAGAAAGACAAGTAACCAAAATTAACTTGATAATAGAAAGTCTGAATAGACCTATAAAAAGGAAATTGAATTAGTAATTTAGAAACTTTTCACAAAGAAAAGCCAAGATCCAGAAGGCTCCACTGGTGAACTATGCCAAAAATTTAAAGAACAGTTAATACTAATTCCTCAAACTTTTCCATAAAAATAGAGAATGCTTCCCAACTCATTCTGTAAGACCAGTATTATCCTAATACCAAAAACAAACACAGCACAAGAAAAGAAAGCCAATTAGAAGTGTCTGTTCATGTCCTTCGTCCACTTTTTGATGGGGTTGTTTGTTTTTTTCTTGTAAATTTGTTGGAGTTCATTGTAGATTCTGGATATTAGCCCTTTGTCAGATGAGTAGGTTGTGAAAATTTTCTCCCATTTTGTAGGTTGCCTGTTCACTCTGATGGTAGTTTCTTTTGCTGTGCAGAAGCTCTTTAGTTTAATTAGATCCCATTTGTCTATTTTGGCTTTTGTTGCCATTGCTTTTGGTGTTTTCGACATGAAGTCCTTGCCCATGCCTATGTCCTGAATGGTAATGCCTAGGTTTTCTTCTAGGGTTTTCATGGTTTTAGGTCTAACATTTAAGTCTTTAATCCATCTTGAATTGATTTTTGTATAAGGTGTAAGGAAGGGATCCAGTTTCAGCTTTCTGCATATGGCTAGCCAGTTTTCCCAACACCATTTATTAAATAGGGAATCCTTTCCCCATTGCTTGTTTTTGTCAGGTTTGTCAAAGATCAGATAGTTGTAGATATGTGGCATTATTTCTGACAGCTCTGTTCTGTTCCATTGATCTATATATCTGTTTTGGTACCAGTACCATGCTGTTTTGGTTACTGTAGCCTTGTAGTATAGTTTGAAGTCAGGTAGCGTGATGCCTCCAGCTTTGTTCTTTTGGCTTAGGATTGACTTGGCGATGCGGGCTCTTTTTTGGTTCCATATGAACTTTAAAGTAGTTTTTTCCAATTCTGTGAAGAAAGTCATTGGTAACTTGAATCTGTAAATTACCTTGGGAAGGATGGCCATTTTCATGATATTGATTCTTCCTACCCATGAGCATGGAATGTTCTTCCATTTGTTTGTATCCTCTTTCATTTCATTGAGCAGTGGTTTGTAGTTCTCCTTGAAGAGGTCCTTCACATCCCTTGTAAGTTGGATTCCTAGGTATTTTATTCTTTTTGAAGCAATTGTGAATGGGAGTTCACTCATGATTTGGCTCTCTGTTTGTCTGTTATTGATGTATAAGAATGCTTGCGATTTTTGTACATTGATTTTGTATCCTGACATTTATGCAGCCAAAAAACACATGAAAAAATGCTCACCATCACTGGCCATCAGAGAAATGAAAATCAAAACCACAATGAGATACCATCTCACACCAGTTAGAATGGCAATCATTAAAAAGTCAGGAAACAACAGGTGCTGGAGAGGATGTGGAGAAATAGGAACACTTTTACACTGTTGGTGGGACTGTAAACTAGTTCAACCCTTGTGGAAGTCAGTGTGGCGATTCCTCAGGGATCTAGAACTAGAAATACCATTTGACCCAGCCATCCCATTACTGGGTATATACCCAAAGGACTATAAATCATGCTGCTATAAAGACACATGCACACGTATGTTTATTGCAGCATTATTCACAATAGCAAAGACTTGGAACCAACCCAAATGTCCAACAATGATAGACTGGATAAAGAAAATGTGGCACATATACACCATGGAATACTATGCAGCCATAAAAAATGATGAGTTCATGTCCTTTGTAGGGACATGGATGAAATTGGAAATCATCATTCTCAGTAAATTATCGCAAGAACAAAAAACCAAACACCGCATATTCTCACTCATAGGTGGGAATTGAACAATGAGAACACATGGACACAGGAAGGGGAACATCACACTTCAGGGACTGTTGTGGGGTGGGGGGAGGGGGGAGGGATAGCACTGGGAGATATACCTAATGCTAGACGACGAGTTAGTGGGTGCAGCGCACCAGCATGGCACATGTATACATATGTAACTTACCTGCACGTTGCGCACATGTACCATAGAGCCTAAAGTATAATAATAATAATAATAATCATAATAATAATCATAAAAAGAAAAAAAAAAAAAGAAAGCCAATTAGGGAGATTAGTTTGTAAACAATGCAAAAACAGATGCAAAAATTCTCAACAAGATACTTACAAACCCAATTCAGCAACATATAAAAAAGCATTATACACCATGACCAAGTGGGATTTATCCCAGGAATACCAGATCGGTTCAACGTATCAAAAAAAAATAGTCAATGTAATAAACCAAGTTAATAGAATAAAGGACAAACATATGAACATGTCAATAGGTGCATAGAACTCATCTGACAAAATCCAACACCCCTTTGTGAGAAAAGCACAAAAATTAGAAACAGAAGAGATCTTGCTCAACCTGAAAAAGAGTGTCTGTGAAAAATCCACAGTTAAGATCATGCTTACTGGTAAAATACTGAGTATTTTCCTTTTATGATCAAGAGTAAGCAAGGAAATCCACCGTTGGCCATTCCCAGTAAACACTGTAATGGGAGTCCTAGCTAGGATAATTAGGCAAGAAAATGTAATAAGCTATCCAAAAGAAGTAAAGCTATCTCTATTTGCAGATAGCATGATCCTGTATATAGAAGACACTAATGAAGTGTCTTCTAACTATTAGAAGAAGTGAGTTGTCAGCAAGGATACAGAGAACAAGCCTAGTATACCAAAAAAAAAAAAAAAAAAAAAAAAAAGTTTATTGCTAGTATATAGAAATACAACAATCCAAAAATGAAATTTAAAAAATTCACTCACAAAAGCATTGAGAAGGCCACTTAAGAGTAAATTTAATGAAGAAGTTCAGAAGTTACTACAAAAACTCCAAAAAAATGTCCTGGCTTCTAATGGCCAATGTCTCTACTTAGCTACTTTTACCCATTCCCTCTCAAATATGTCTCTACATTTAGTCTTCTTCTTTCTGTCCTGCCTTCTCAATTTCCAGTCTTCCATTTAATTATGCTTATTAATATACAAGTATGCCATGACTTCTGCCATCATTAAATCAATTCTTTTGATATACATCTTCTTCCAGCTAATAACAAGTTTCTTCACACAAGTATAAAGCCCAGCTCTGAATTATCTGTATAAGAGCACATCTCCAATTTCTGTCTTCCTATGCTTTCTGGAATCTATTTCAATCAGCCCATTATCGCCACACCACCACAAAAATACATTTAACCAAGGTCACCAATGACCCCCACGTTGCCAAATCCAATTAATAGTTCTTAGTCTTCTTGAGTGTTTGTTCACTTAGTTTTCAGAAATCATTCTCAACCACACCCTCTCATCTTCCAAACTAACTCCTAAGTCCTTACTTTCCCAGACTGTAAATGGTAAAGTATTCCAGAGCTGCATCCTCATACCTCTCTATTGTTAAATGGGAAAAAACTTAGACAAGTTTGCATTTTAATCGAGCTTGAGTAAACAAAATCAGCAAAACAAAAATGACTTGTGAATCACACAGCCCTCCAAACCAGAGCAGTTTTGGAGAACTCCAATAACATAATCTGACAGCATTTACAGGAAATGGAAGTGCTGTGTAGAGATGATTTAATAAGTTACAGCTCAATAGGTTATAGGTCCTCCTGCAATTAACTAATGCTCAGCTACTGAAGTTAAACTCTGTATTGGTTTGGTCTGTTATGCTTAGTTCAGGAGCCTAGTCAAAGTCAATGGCCTCCTATAAATTTTATTTAATACTATCTACAGTCATTCTATTAAGGACCACATGAAGTCCCATGATTTTAAACATCATCTACATGAGAACTTCCAAACCTATATATCCAGCCCAGAATTCTCTTGAATTCTGGATTTGCACTTCCAAATGCCCATTTAATATTTCCACTTAGTTCAAAATGCATACCTCTACTGCAACAAATTGAACTCAAAGTTTTGGTTTTACCCACTCCACAGCCTCCAAACCTGCTCCTACAGACGGCCATCTACGCAAACATGAACTCTATTCTTCCAGTTATTCTTGCCCAAAATCTTGAATGCTGTCCTTGATTTCTCCCCCACTCTTATAATTCAGTCCATCAGTAATCCAGTCCCTGTCAAAGTATTCCAAATCTGCCCACTTCTCACTGTCTCCGCTATCCAAGTCGAAGCCACCCATCCTCCCTCTGAGATTACTCCAGTAGCCTCCCAATTGGTATCTCTTTCATTCTTGTCCTTCCACAGTCTATTCTTCACAAAGCAATAGAACAAACCTGTTCATGATGAGTTAGATCATGTCTCTCTTCTGTTCAAAATCTTCCAAGAGCTTTCTATCTCAAAGAACTAGTCAAGTTCCCTCCATTTAATTCAACTTAAATCATGCTAAAAAATTCAGTTCCTCATTTCCACTAGGAGCATTTTAAGTACTCAATAGCCATGTGTGACTAGTAGCTTAGGTACTAGACAGTGGAGTTAGCCTATTTCCATCACTGCAGAATGTTTTATTGGACAGCAGTGCCCTAGAATGTTCACTCCATGACTGCTGTCTCTCCAGCACCTAGAAAAGCGCCTAACACATAGCAGGCACTCAGTAAATAAGGGTTACATTAGGGAATCAGTGTTGTAGGTCTTAGAGATACTGATTAGGCCACACAAATAAGTCAAAGTGTCACTTGGTAATACACATGTCTTCATGATATTTTACACAGCAGCAGCATCTGAAGAAATTTCAAGATGAGGTCAAACCAAATCCCATTCCCTCAGTAAGACACCTACCTTGCTTTGATAGAAGCACCCTGTATTTGTAGTCTACGAACAATGCAAGTCTCATTCATGCCACTTAATAGCTGTGTTATTTGGAACAAGTTCATCTCTGCTTAATTAATATTCTTTTCTATGAAATGAAAAATTTTAACCAGGTATTTTACTTCAGGCCCCTTCAGCTTTAGTACTATAATATTTTATGAAGAAAGCCCCCACATGTCAAAGCTTCCAATCCAACAATTCACTCTAAGTTCTCTCAATAGCCATCATACCCCTACAGAGTAATAGTTACGTGGTGGCGGTTTCCCAAACCAAAATAGAAATGTCAGCCTTACAAAACGGCAGAATATTATATCATCACCCATGCAGAAAACATCCATCTCAGTAGAGCGCATGGGCAAACAGTAATCTTAGATTCTTCATATTTCTGTCCTACTATCACACAGCTATCTAGTTCATATGATAGATTTATATTATCTGAAAGAGCTAGACAACCATATTCCAAGCACTATGCTTTGCATAATGAGGAATACGCAAAATGCAATCCTTGCTCTGAAAGGGTTCAGTTTCGGTGGGAGGGAGAGGGTAGATGCACCCCTTCCAGAGACCAGTTATTAAATGCTAAAATGCTACAAATACACTGTGAACTCGTTTCCCTCATCTCAGTTACTTGATGAATATAAGCCATTAATAAATTGCTTTTGGTATTTTAACCTCAGTTCCTATTATGAAAACTTCCTAATAGTTTCTCAATACTATATTCACTCATTTTTATGACTTTTAAAGAATTACGTAGTTTAAATAAAAACTTGAACACCCTCTCATACACCCAGCCTCCTCCCCTATCCAACAAACAGTGAAAAGCAGACAGGCTTACAATCTCTTTCCACCTGGATACTCCGAGTAAGAATCTCTTAATTACTCTATCTTTTCTCTAAAAAGTATCCTTGTACATCTTTAAACATTTCTTGACCACTTTTTTTGTACTATGTATAAAGAAAGAATCCTGTTTTAATGATTTCAACAAATAAGATAGAATTGCTCTTGTCAAGGATCTTAAAGTCTCATGAACATGACAGATTAGCAAGCCAACAACTATAAGACACAGTAATGCAAAATATTGGGGGTGGAGAGCCCCAAGTTCCAGAGCAAGGTGGGAGCCTCTAACCTCCTGAAGTGGTTCTCAAATACTTGCTGGATAGATAAGTGATTGAACAAACTACTTCTTAGAAAATATTAAAAATTACCTAATAGCTTAGAATGCATATATACACAGCAATATTAATATAAGAAAATTAAACAACAGAAGTGGTTTAAGAAGTATACTTAAGAACAGTAGGGAAAGGGACTTGATCTAGCAGTATGAAAAATTATTAGACAGCTATCTCAATAGTGACTATGACAGGGTACAAAAACAGACCAACAGCATGGAAAAGAGTCCCAACAGACCCACGCTCACATAGAAACTCAATATATGACAGAAGTGGCAGTGCAGGTCAGTGGAAAAGGGGACAATTATTCAATAAATGGTGCTAGGCAAAGAGTTACCTTTGTAGCAAAAGACAAAAGTGAAATCAACCCCTACTCAATCTGTAAACTCCAGAAAGAGATGTCCATGTAAAATTCAAAACTATAACACATTTTAAAAAAATGGTGAATATCTTCATGACTTCAGCGTAAGAAAAAAATTTTTAAACCAGGCAAAAACAAAAACCATAAACGAAGATGTTAGTGATTTTAAGTATATTAAGATAAAAAAATGCTTATTTATCAAAACACATTGTGATTAAGTATTCCAGATGGAAGAAAATAGTTATAAAACACAGCATGCACTGGCCAAAGTATTAGTGTCCAGAATATGTAACTCCTACAAGTCAAAAGCTTAAAAATAAAAATAGGGTAAATTCTTACACAGGTATTTCAATAAGAATATTTAAAGCCCATAAATATAAAAAGATGCCCAACCTATTAACAAAATGCTAAATTTAAACTACAAAGAGAAAGCATTTTCCAGTAAATAGATTGGAGGAGAGTCTAACTATATCAAGTAATGGTGAGGACTAGGGCAACTTGAACTTGTTTTATGTTACTGATGAGTATAATTCAAGACAAGTTTGGAAAATAATTTGGCATCATCTAGTAAAGCTGATAACCTACATATGTCAGAACTGTAGAGAAATCCTTGCACATGGGCACAAGATACATAATAATGTCCATACTAGTAATGTTTACATCAGCAAAAAATTAGAAAACAAATGTCCATGACTTGTAAAATGAATTATGGTATATACAGTAGTGATTATGAACAAACTATAGCTGCGTAGACTTATATGAATAAATTTCCCCAAATATACTGTGCAAAGTAAGTATGCTGTCAAAATATATGCAAAGCATGTTTTAAAATCATATAAACATAGCCAAAACATTCTTTAGGAAAAGATGTTACACAACTAAAGAGAAAAGCAAGACAACAAGAAAAACAAAGTTTGGGTAATGTTTATTCATTGGGGGGATTAGATAAGACTTGGGAGGAGATAGTTTCAATGTGACTGGTGATGTTCTAATTATACCAGTAGTAGACACAGAGGTATCCAAAGTTCTTCAGTAGTTTTTTAAAATTCAGAATGTGTATTCATGGGTTCCCACCTTGATTACCAAAAACTAGCTTCAAGAGCAGAAACCATCCATATTTCAGATACAATTCTGGCAGGATTGGTAAATTCCACAAATTACTAGGTTCTTGTCTATGAAAGACAGAATATCAGATGGGAAAGTAGTACAACAAGAAGAGAGATCAAAGCAAAAGGTGACAAAAAGCTTCAGGCATCTTAAACTAAAGGCCCATGAAAAGAGATCACAAGTGAAAATAACTTCTTGGCTGACTCCATCACTTGCCTTGCCATCTTCTATAAACAGATACAGAAAATGCTCATGTTAAAAGGCATATATTCCACAGCTGTCTTTACGTTAAGAGACTTCTGTTCACAAACAAACATGCAATGAATCCTCAATTTTGTGATGTTTTCTGAAATTCAAAGTATCAAAATTATGACAAGTATAAACAAGCTGGTTAGTGGCCTGCTAGGCACATCTCCCTGGGAAGCTTGTTGTAGGAGGCATCATTCCTGACTTATCAAGTACAAATGTCTCCCCAAGTACTAGTAATAAGCCCTGAATGGAAGCTTAACAGCTCAGCACCAACCTCAGTGATTACTTGTCTCTCAAGCTAATCTATAACCATATTTCCACATGTCACTGCGTGGAAATCATTGATACAAATCATAAAATGTGGAATAATAAACCCCACCTCTACTGTTTGCTTTATTGTATAATACTATGATGCATCCATACAGCAGGCACTAACATGCATTTCTCCTCGGGCAACTGCATTCTAGCTAATTATAACAATGTACAACAGAAATCCTCCAACCATATAATTATGATTTTAGTTAGGCAAGTTGTCTTTATTGAAAGGCTTAATCAGTGTTTGCAGAAAGGCATCTCTAAAGCTAATCATTGGGAATTATAAGATTGAATATTTCACATTTTTAATCATAGAATACTTCTAATCTCCTTCTGACAAATAAATTGAACTGACCTAATTTGCCCAATATAGAAATAGAGATATCTTAGAAAAATCTTTAATGATATTACTGTAGTACACCACTAAAAGTGGATATGCAGCAAAAAGGAATAGAGAGGCCTTCATTTTACATTCCACCTATAAATTCCTAAAATTTCAATAGTACCATTTATCCTAATTATAACATGATTGGGAATATACTAGGATGTTAAACATTATTTCATGTTAAACCATAGATACACTCATCTGTCTTTAACCTACCCTTTTCCCAACTTCCTTTGAAAGTAATTCATAGAACAGAAACACAGAAGTGGGTAATTTGAAATAATTAAAGCAAAGCAAACGCTTTTTCCCATAGTAGCTTCCCCAACATCAAAAATAGATCAAGTTTCACCTCATTCCCATAGCACTTCAGAGAATAGGTCAGTCCTTGCTCCAGGCTTTACCCTTTGTCGAAATAAACGTGGGTTTCCTCATGAACCAGAACTCACTGCTTTCTCACAAGTAAAACTTCTTTAGATCTAGGATTTAAACAAGTATCAAAGTTTCTCTAGAAGACAATACTACGGTATCCAATAAGCCAGGCAAAAAACATTATCTTATCCCCATGCAGAAGCCAGGAAAAAATCATTATCTTACCCCCACGCATGAATAAACCCTGACCCGAAGTATATTGATTACAATGGACAAGGACAAGTGGTTATTAGTCATGGTCAATCCTACTTAAATATCACATTTCCAAATACAGAGTTCAAAAATCTGCCAATTGATCGGGAAATGCAAATCAAAACCACAATGTGATAACACCTTACTCCTACCAGAATGGCCAAAACCAAAACCTAAAAAACCGTAGATGTTGGTGTGGATATGGTAAAATGGAATACTTCTACACTGCTGGTGAGAATATAAAATAGTACAACCACTACAGAAAACAATGTAGTGAGAAGATTTCTTTAAAAACTAAGAGTAGAACTACCATTTGATCCAGCAGTCCCTCTAGTGGGTATCCAGTCTGAGGAAAAGAAGTCATTGTACAAAAAAGATACTTACACATGCACGTATGTAGCAGCACAACTTGCAACTGCAAAATATGGAACCAGCACAAATGCCAACCAGTCAATGGGTGGATAGAGAAAACTGATGCATGTGTGATGGAATACATTTGTATAACATACATGTGACAGAAAACGTGTGACATACATGTGACGGAAGACATGTGACATGCGTGTAACTAAAGATGGGTGGCACGTGTGATGAATATGTTATACATATGTGACACATAATGGAAGATAACACGTGAAAGCACATGTGTGACAAAAATGTGACATATGTGTAATGAAAAACAACTGTGACATGTGACAGAAGACACGTGTGACACTGCTGACACGTGTGACATGACTGACATGGAATTGACACGTGTGAAACATGTGCCAGAAGAAACGTGTAACACGTGACACATGGGACAAATGTGAGAAAACACGTGTGATGTGTAAGACACACGTATGAAATAAGACATATGGATACACAACTGACAAGTTAGAGATGCTTGTCTGACACATCAAAATGCCAATGACAACACATTATCAAAACGTGATGGACGTGTGACATGACACGTATGTAATACATACACATAACTGACATGTACACAAAACATGACTAACACAAGACACGAGGGTGACACAAATGTGACATGTAACTGACACGTGATGGACATGTGTGACATGACCAACACGTGTTACAGGTGACTGATATGTGTAACACGTGTGACACGTGACAGATGTGACAAGTAACTGACACGTAACGGACATGTGACAGACACGTGTAATATGTGATGTAACATGTGACACGTGACATGTGACTCATGGCTGACATGTAACAGAAACATAACTGACACATAACATGTGAATAACGTGACATGATCAACACAACACGTGATTGACAAATGTGACTGATGTGACCAATTTGACAAATATATGAAACGTGTGGCAGGTGACTGACATGTGACACATGACTGACACGTGTGTGACACGTGACAAATGACTGACATGACTAGGACATCACTGACAAACATGTGACTGACATGTGATACATGACTGACATGTGACCAAGGTTTCAGACGTGACTGACGCGAATGACATGATTGGCACGTGAACAACACGTCACTGACATGATCGGCACATGTTTAACATGTGACTGACAAAATCCACAAAGGATCAACACGTGATCGTCACGTGGTCAACACGTAACACTTGTGTAACACGTGACCAACGTGTGACCAAAGCATGTTTGACGTGTGACCAACACGACTGGCAGGTGACTGACACATGATTGACACATTTGACATGTGACTTACTTGCCATTTACCTTACCACCTAACATGTGACTGATGTGACTGACACATGATCAACACGTAATCAACATGTGTCACAGATGACTGACATGACCAGGGTGTGATTGACACGTGAACAATATTATTAACATGAGTGACAGGTGATTGACATTATTGGCACTTGACTGACACATGACACATGAATGATGCAACTGACACATGATCGGCCTGTGACCTACATGACACGTGATCAAGACATGATCTACATGTAATCATCACGTGACCAACACGTGACTTACACGTGACACATGACCAGTGCATGATTGACAGGTAATTCACGTGATAAACACATGATCAACACGTTATCAACACGTGTGTGACATGTGACCGAGGCGAGACCAGGGCATGATTGACATGTGACTGATGTGACTGACATAAGTGATTCACACATGATTGACATGACCGAGGTTTGTGACATGTGACTCATGCGTGTGACTGACACGATTGGCACATGACATATCATTGACACGTGATTGGCACGGATCCAAAACGTGACTGACACATGATCAACACGAGTGATACGTGATCAAGTGATCAACACGTGTGGCACGTGACCGACGTGTTGCTAGTGTGATTGACACATCAACACTACTGACGTGACTGAAACATGGACAGCTTTGTGACACGTGACACGTGACTGACACAATTGGCATGTAATCAACACGTGGGTGACACGTGACCAACGCTTAACCAATGCCTGACATGTGACCAACACATGACACATGACTGACACTTGACACGTGATTAACATGATTGACACGTGACCAACACGTTTGACACATGACTAATGCGATTTACACAATTGGCATGTGACGAACAGGTGACTCACATGTGATTGACGTGATCAGCACATGTCCAACACGTGACTGACATGTGATAGAGTCGTTACTGACGTGATCACAATCAACACGTGACACCTGACCAGCCCGTGGCCAGGTGATTGACACATGACTGACATGACTGACATGTGACCAACAGGTTTAGGACAGGCGACAAGTGATTCACGATTGGTGCATGACCAACACGTGACTGACACGTGAGACGTGATCGTCACATGGTCAGCACGTGACATGTCACCAACACGTGACCAAAGCATGATTGACACATGAACATGTGACATGACATGATTCACAGGATTGACACATGACCAACGCATTTGTGACACTAGACACGCAATTGACAGGATTGAATCACGTGTCCAACATGTGACTGACACAATACACATACGAATGTGTGATCAACACGTGTGACACGTGACCAACACGTGACCAGAGTGTGATTGACACATGGCTAACATTGGTATGTGACACATTTGTGACTGACATGATTGAAGTGATTGGTATGTGACCGACACCTTCATGACATGTGACAAGCAACTTACACGATTGGCACGTGTCCAACACGTGACTGATACGTGATTGACAAGATTGACGTGTGATCAACACGTGACTCTTGACCAATGCATGACCAGAGCATGATTGACACGTGACTGACACGAGATTGACATGACTGACATGTTTGTGACTGACGTGATTGAATCAATTGGCATGTGACCAACACGTTTGTGACATGTGACAAGCAACTTACATGATTGGCACATGTCCAACACGTGACTGACATGAGATTGACACATAATTGACATGTGATCAACGTGTGACACGTGGCTGATGCATGACCAGTGACACGTGACCAACACGTGAGCAACATGACATGACTGACATGATTGACATGTAACTGACGTTTGTCACAAGTGACAAGTGATTGACATGATTGGCACATGACCAACACGTGACTGACACTTGATCGTCACGTGATCGACACGTGTGGCGCATGACACCTGATTGACACATGACTAACACGTGACTGATGTGATTGACTTGTGATCGTTACGTGATCAACACGTGTGACAGGTGTGTTATGTGACCATATGTGACACGTGACTGACATGGCTTACATGTGAAACGATTGACACGTGAATATTTGACACGTGACTGACTCGCGAATGACATGATTAGCACAAGATGAATACTTAACACGTGATTGGCACGTGATTGACAACGTGTATGACACGACTGACACGTGACTGGAGTGTGATACCTGAACAGATGACCAACATGATTGACACGTGATTGACATGATTGACCTGATGACACGTTTGTGACATGTCACAGACACGATTGAAACATGATTGGTACGTGTCCAACACGTGGCTGACAAGATCTACACATGATCAACACGTGATTGTCACATCACCTGTGTGACGTTACCGATGAGACACGGAGCATGACACTTGACCAACACCTAATAGACACGTGATTGACATAATTGACACATGACCAACATGTTTGTGACACACTGACCTGGTTGACAGGACTGGCACGAGTAACAGGTGACTGAAACGTGATCGACTTGTTATCAACACTTGTGTGACACATGACCAACACCTGATTGACCCGTGACCAACATGTATAACACCCGAACGACACATGACTGGCACGTGATTGACACTACTGACACTGACATGATTGACACATGACTGACACATTTGTGACACGCAATTGACACGACTGGCACGTGACCAACACAACACGATCACGTGATCGAGTCATTGACACGTGACTGACACGAGATACATAACCAACTGGTGTGTGACACGTTACAAGTTTGTGACACGTGACCGACACGTGACATGGCACATGACCAATATGTGTGATGGAAGATGTGGACACATGCCCAACATATGCCCAACCCATGCCTGACACGTGTGTGACATTTATAAAAGTTATACATTTGTAATTGCAGTTTTAATTAAACGATACAACTACCAAATGAAGAGACACAGGGTGAGGTCTGGGGGAATCCTAAAGCTTTCATGCCTTGTCTCCATGGAATCAGGGTACACCACCCTCCCAGCACAGCCCTGTGTTCAATAACCAGGTAGCTCTCCTGGACCAGGGTCCAGAGTTTGAGGTTTCATGCTAGAGGCATGACTAATTCAATCACTGGCTACCTGGTTGAACTCAATCTTCAGTCCCCTTCCTATCCCCAGAGGCTGAGCTGGTTCAAAGCCTCTAATCACATTATTTCATCTTTCTGGTGACCAGCCCACTTCCTAAATCATGTCTTCTCATTAGCATAAGCTCAGGTGTAATCCAAGGAGCTCATAAATAGACTCTCCTGTTACTTCAGGAATCCCAGAGATTTAGAGTCTTCCTCCCAGGAACCTGGAATAAAGAGCCAATTATTTATTATTTAACAGACTGAAATGCACATTTAATATGGGAATTAGGTAGTCACAGGTGATTTTGGAAAGAATGGTCAGAGGAAAAAGTAGCCAGACTGCTATGATTTATAACATAAATTAGGGGTATGCAAGGTGAGAAATGTGTGAGAAGTTGATCACCAACAAGAGCATAAAATGACTAGAGGTGCTGGAGTACAAAGCTGAGGTAAGAAGGATATACAAGTAACTTAGAAAATGTCTTCTTCCACCAGCAGCAATACTTAGGAGGTTGCTTTGCTGATGCAGTCTCATTTGAGTCATCCTATTGTTAGTGTTCTTATAGTCAATGTAATATTTAACGTGTTGGTCCTTCTTAAAATTATTCTCACTTACCTTTGATTTCTTCACATTCCAACTTACTTTACTCTTTCCAACATTTCCCTTATAACAAAGTCCTCATTGCCACTTCTTTATCTGACTTAATTACGCAGAAATATACAAGTCCTTCTGACTTAGAAAAGATTACGGACCTCTAATTTTGGTAATATGGTAGACTGGGTATCTTGAAACACCTCTTTCATTTAAAAAAAATATATAGGAGAGAATTTTACAAACAGCCTTTTCAGAGTATGTCTGGACTCAACCAATCACCTAAGAGTGAACAACCTGATAGTTAGAAATCAGAGAAATAAGACGGCAGAGATGCCTTTGGTTAACAAGAGGCTTTAGTTTTAACAGATGAGGAAGAATGAGGACTAAGACCTTAAGCGTGTGCTACTTGATTAGAACTGTAATTTCCACACTAAGACCCATAAAAGGGAAAGTCCCTCATTTAAAAGGTAGCTGGGGCAGGGGAGGAGAGACACCCACAAGTGAAGGAAAACAGCAAGCAAAATTATCTTGGCTTGGGATCTTGAAGGGCAGGGACAGTTTTCCCTGAGAAGTTACAACAGTAAGCTTGGCTTCATGTGAGTTTAGAGTTTCATTTAACATTACCACAGAATCTATAAAACTCCAAGCCAAGAATTAATGTAAAGTTGTTCCAAGCTAGTAAAGCCCCTGGGATCCCTGGCAGAAGGAACAAAAATCCATGCCTCAGAAACACACCCTTATCCCGTGTTCACAGAACTCCTGATGATAAAGTCTTGCCAAACATGGACTTACAATCCAAATTATAAAACAAAGGAGGAAACAAATTATGAACAAAAGTAAACAGAAACGAAGAGTTAGTGAATTAAACTACCAAGAAGTACTATTGGCTGTAGTGTATAAAGTATTATGTTCAGAGCTTAAAAGGCAATAGAAGATAAAAAACAGAAAGGAGATTAATCATACATGATAAGGGACAAAATGGGACTCCAAATAATTTTAAAATGTTTGTTTTAAAAGTCCTTAAATGGGATACTAGACAGAGCTAAAAAAAAAAAAATGAGAAATTGGAAACAAGTTACCTAGGATGCGGCATACAAAAACAGCAATATGAAAGAGAACTTAGGACACACAAGGACTGGATAAGAGTGTATCATAGATACAGTATACATAAGGTAAGGGGAAAAGAGTTGTCAGGACCAGAAATTGGGCAGAATCAATATTTAAATTAGATAATTATTCAGATTTTTCTAGAATAAAAATATGAATCAATGTTCATAAAGGACAATAAATCCAAAGCAAGGGAAAAAGTCTATACAGACACATCACAGAGACTAACACATAGGAAAAATAAATTATCTTAAAAGCATTCAGAGAGAAAAGGCAAATTACTTCCAAAGGATTACAATTAGGTTGGTTAGACTTCCAAAAAGCAATATAAAAGCCAGGAGACAGTGACATAACCTAATTTCAAAATAGTGAGCGGGGGGAAAAAACAATTGTAGACTTAGAATTTTATACCCAGAAAAACTATCATCATTAACATAAGACAGAAACAATCGTGATGGAATTTTGCTCCCGACCTTATGGAAGCCATCTTGCCTCCCTGTAGGGCCTGACAATGTAATACAGGCAAAAAGAAAAACTGGGTCCTTGTGATGCTTTTGAGCTCTACAACCTTAATGCCAGCCTTAATCGTGGACATCTGAGTCTCTTGAGGCATTCTCTTTACCAGTTTAAGTTTTTTCAATTAAGCAAAATGGAACGTCAGTTAAAATAGTTATTGTTAGCATACATAACCCACCCCTCCCTAAAGATAATCACAGTGTAGCTTGTTCAGAAAATGTGTGTGAAGGGGACCTTTAGGTAGAACCTGAAAATTAATATCTAGGAAGAAAAATAATCAGTTAAGGAGTCTGTAGAAAACTATCTAAGACAACAAAAGGCAATGAGTTAAAAGGAGGCCTGGAAAATAGTCTGAACAGTGTGTGACTGCATTTATGTTTTTATGATTGTAAGTCAGTACAGTGTGAGAGAACTGGCAGGACGTAGTACCTGGAGTTAACTGAGAATACTGGGACACTATCCTAATTGTTTTAAGAAAATCTAAAACAAACCAAAAAGATTACAGGATGTCTGCAATGAACAACTACATGACTAAGAGCAGACTCTTCCAGATTAGCTGAATCTAGCCTTGAGCTCTTTTACAACTCTCAAAGTTGTAGATAACCAATAGCAATGCAAAACAATTCTTGCCTATAAACATGCAAATGAATTCTGTCTATTGGAGTTTCAATTGACTCCCTCATAAAAAAGCCAGTTTTCTGTTTTAATTCACTTCAACATACCTTTTTACTTTGTATAAATAAGTGTTTTTCTGGATTCAACTTTGAACCAGTTGTAACATCTGTCTGGTTCTCTCATTAATAAACTTGAAAAAATTCTTAAACATGGATGTATATAAAACTCATGATTTTACCCTTTATGTTTTAACACCAACAAAAACAAGGCAATATTTCTAAAAGAAACTGTATTTCTGAGGTTTACTTAAATAAGTTGTAAAGTTTTGTTCTGAACCAGCTTCTTAATCTAATCAGAAAATTACAGATTTCACTGAAATATAGTTTGTTTCATTTAAGATGCATTATGTGATTAAATCTTACAAATTATATTCTAAGAAACAATCTAATAGGAACTCCCTCAAATCTGCAAAAAGTAACTGCTATGTATTTTAATATGTTCTATTAAATCACATGTAAGACAATGATATCCTTAGCATATTAATTGGAGCAAGATAAAAGGCTTCTTTTGCCTTTCACGACATACTCTCAGAAGAATGACTTCATGGACAATATCTCAGAAATACTTTCTGCTTATTACTCAACAACAACAAAAAAATCGCAAATGTGTACAATTGTTATAGTGAGCTTAAGTGAATTTTCCAAAAGGTAACACAGGCAAAAAAAAAATTGTGTATAATATGCGTTGGAATAAATGTCCATCTACCAAATTGTATTGTCATCCCTAAGAACTTTTCCAAATGTGCAAAATTTACTCAAATTCTTAAGTTGTAAATCCTGTGCTTCTTTATGCCTTCTCACCACCCTTGCAACTGATTACCTTGCCTCTACCACAATTAAGCACTCTGGAGAAGAGGAAGGAGTCAAGGGGGAAGCACAAGATCCAGGGGAAAGTTTTGTGGTCATTAATGGTTCCTGGACCACAAGTTTCACTACCTTAAATACCATTTATCCTTTTGTTTAAATGCAAATCAAAATATTTCATTTGGTCTATGAAATTCTTATACAGTTTTAAAGTGAAATTCATGTTGCAGAAGGAAGAGATGAAGTTAGGGAAAATTTCCTATGGCAATTCAAATACACATGGGTTATTGAAGTTATAGACTGTCTTTCCTAAATAGGTTTTAAAGAGAAAAAAAAAAAAAACAGCTTCTGGGCACCCAGATGGCTAAGAAGGCTTGCCTCCTGTTGGCCTATAATCTTAAAGGAAACTATTACATAGATGTTATAATTCATCTTAAAATAATACCCTTTAAGCACTTAGTATTAATACCCTTTAAGCACTTAGTATTCTAATAGTTAACATAATTTCCAATCCTAAAATAACCTTACAAGTATTATTTTTTATATTTTCACAGGTAGGGAAAATGGACTCAAAGTTAAAAACACGACATCACTAGTAAATAAAAAGACAGATTTGGACCTAGGTCTGTCCAACTTCATAGCCTATTTCTATTATACAATACCATCGCTTTGCAATAAATTTCACTAAGTCTCCAATTTAGACTGCAAAAAAGTTTAGTATCTATTACCATATTTATATAATTTTACTTGGTAACAGAAGGAAAAAAATAAACATGCTCCAAAGATTACAATAGGTCTTTTGCTATCCTGTGTTTATTTTGGTGAAGCAAATGGAAACAATTGTCATCTCAAGATGATTTACTTTAAGGGCTATGAAAATCTTATATAGTATATACTAGAAAACAAACCACTTCTGAAACTAACACAAAATTGAGTACAATGGACCATATTATACATATCCTTTACTTTTGAGAGACTTCTCAGGCATTTTTAATATAACTGCCTTTTAATTTTCATTAAAGTTTCATTTATATCTATACTGTAATAACATTAATACATTCTTCTCCAAATACCTCATATCACATTATGGTAGATGACTATAGCAAAAGATATGTTCCAGAACAGTCTCAATCTATAAAGTTACTACAACAAATCACCATAACATCTTTAGGTTATCATGTACATTTTAAATAATTTGACATTTAAACAGAATTGAATCAAAATTCAGCAAATGAACCACACTACAGTCCTTGTCCCTTCTATCTAGACTCAAGTAAAAAGACTTACCCCGTGTTCCTTAGCAGCTGTGACAACTTTAAGAAGGACATCTTCCTTAACAAATGGTCTCACAGCATCATGGATAATCACTACTTCTGGCTTAGAGAGTTTAGAGTTGATCTGATCCTCTGCCAGTGCTTTTAGTCCATTGAAAATTGACCTGTGGCGGGTCACTCCAGCTTCAACCAGTGAGATGCGTTTATGCTGATACTTCTGAATAATACTTTTCATTACTTCCATGTTCTCTCCAGTTACTGCCACAACAATGTCCTTTATCCAACATACTCTAAATGGAAAGTACATGTACAATTCGTAAGTTAATTCTTAGACAACTAAAGTGAGTAACAGAAAATTGAATCACTAGTATCGGTATATTTACATAGGGAGATTAAAAACTGCAAGTTAATAAATCAGTTTTATGCATTCTTATTAGGTCCAGTAAAGAGGTTGACAAAAAAGAATCAGTGAGCATTTAACACTATAGCTCTAGACAGTGTTTCATATTATGTAGAATATCTTACATGATATAGTAAATGTACATAGTATATAGTACTACCAGATGTCATTTTTTACTTAAATTTGAATAATTAGAATATAGATTGTATGAAAAAATAGTCTATAGTTGGGATATGCTTTTAAATTTTTCCAAATACTTTTCCCTTCAATTAGACAATTCAAAGCACTTTTGAGATCCAAAAGTTGACTGTCTCTTTCAAGAATTCCACCAAGTTGGCAGCCAACCACTTGAATACCAACAAAGCTGGAAAACTTAGCTAACACAAGCCTTGCTAAACACGTACCTTAAATGGGAGAAACCATAATAATTAATATTGTAGCAATAAGGTTTAAGTAAAGTGGAAAAGCTTACAATTCATGAAATAGGATTTTTCTATTGAGTCATATACAAAGCATAAAGCAATGTTTCTCTTGTAAAACATTTTCAAGACAGAGTCTCACTCTGTGCCCCATGCTGGAGTACAGTGGCACCATCTCAGTTCACTGCAACCTCCGCCTCCTGGGTTCAAACTATTCTCGTGCCTCAGCCTCCCAAGTAGCTGGGATTACAGGCACCCGCCACCATGCCCAGCTAGTGTTTGCATTTTTTTAGTAGAGATAGGGTTTCACGATGTTGCCCAGGCTAGTCTTGAACTCCTGACCTCAGGTGACCCACCCGCCTCGGCCTCCCAAAAAGTTGGGATTACAGGCGTGAGCCACCAAGCCCAGCCTGTAAAACATTTTCTTAAAGGACCTACTGACATAGTAGACTGCAAGTAGTCCACATTACCAAGTTGCTGCTGCATTAGAGTCTGGCAGACTTGTCTGGAACACCAGTGCTAATGGAGGCAAGCGTCACTGTAGACTCAATATACCACAGCCCAAAAGCCCAAACCAAGACAACGGTGTCTGACCCATGATACCAATTCTGAACAAAGACTTAATTTTTAATTCTTAGCCTATGAGATCCTATACTTTCATGCTAAAACAGTTAAATCTTTAGAATATTTTTAAAGATATGGAAGGGCCTGAAAATTACTGCATAAAGATTACCTTTACTGAAAAATGAAGTTAACATTGGGTTGCCTCACCCAGTAATGTCTCCTACCTCTTGTTATCGAACAGACCCTTTCCACAACCCAAAACCCCATTCTGCTTGTAGCTAAAACAAGACTACACTGATGAACAAAACCAAGAGCTACTTTATAGGTGACACTGACTTTTCATTTTAAGCCCATTTCTTTAATATTTATTGAGCACCGATACATTATCAGCATCGGCCGGGCATGGTGGCTCATGCCTGTAATCCCAACACTTTGGGAGGCTGAGGCAGGTGGATCACTTGACATCAGGAGTTCGAGACCAGCCTGGCCAACATAGTGAAACTCCGTCTCTACCAAAAATATAAAAAAAAAATCAACCAGGTGTAGTGCCACACAACTGTAATCCCAGCTACTCGAGAGGCTGAGGCAAGAGAATCACTTGAACCCAGGAGGCAGAAGTTGAAATAAGCCAAGATCATGCCACTGTACTCTAGCCTGGGCAACAGAGCAGGACTCTGTCTTTAAAAAACAAAAAACAACAACAAAGAAAAACTTATCAGCATCGAGAATACAATAGAAATAAGCCCTCAGAACTTACAGACATGAAACAAAAACACCAATCAACAATTGCAAGCTGTGATTAAACACAATTAAGAAGTCCACGTTCAGGACAGCATGTAGGCTGAGTAGCTAAACAGTCTGGAGGAGGCTTTGGGGGCATTCTCCAAGAAAAGGGAGTTTGCACTGAGACACAAGGGATGGGTGGCAGGTAAGCAGGCAAACAGGCTAGGAGAGAAGGAGAGAGGACTGGTCCAAGTAAAGGCCATGGCAAGGTCCTCATGGGCTGGGAGGAAGCAGAGCTGGAGTTCCCCAAGCAAGGAGAAGGCCCCATGCAGAGCCCTGGAGGCCTAGGCAGGAGGTGGGCAGAATCCTAGGGGTTTTAAACTTTAATCCTGAAAAGAGGATAGGCAGCCATAGAAAAGCTTTAAGCAGGTGAGTGCACTCAGGCCAAAAACCAACACTCACTCATCACATTCTAATAGGAGTTTTTGGTAAACAGAATAATGAACCCAGAAAGATGTACACTTCCTTACTCATGAAACCTGTGACTATACATGTGACTATGTTACCTTAAATGGCAAACAGGACTTTGCAGAGGTGATTAAGGATTTTGAAATATGGCAATGGTCCTGAATTATCTAGGTGGATCCAATGTAATCACAAGAGTCCTTATAAAGGAAAGAAGGTCGCAGGAGAGTCACTGGAGAAGATGTGATGACAGAAGCAGATGTCAGACTGAGGCAAGGCCTCAAGCCAAAGAGCATGAGTGGCCTCTAGAATTTTATTTTTTGAGACAGAGTCTCACTCTGTCACCCAGGCTGGAGTGCAGTGGCACAATCTTGGCCCACTGCAACCTCTGACTCCCAGGTTCAAGCAATTCTGCCTCAGCCTCCCAAGTTGCTGGGATTACAGGCACCTGCCACCACACATAGCTAATTTTTGTATTTTTAGTAGAGACTAGGTTTCACCATACTGGCCAGGCTGGTCTCTAACTCCTGTTAGAGAGCAGGTGATCCACCCACCTCAACCTCCCAAAGTGCTGGAATTATAGGAGTGAGCCCCATGCGTGGCCAGCCTCTAGATTTTAGAGAAAGGCAAGGAAATGGATACTCCCCCAAATCTTCCAGAAGGAATGCAGTTTTGCCAACACCTTGACACAGCTCAGTGAAACTAAATTGAGACTTCTGACCTCCAAAATTGTAAGAGAATGTGGTTTTAAGCCATTCAGTTTGTAGTAATTTTTATAGCAGCAATAGGAATCACAAGAGCATAAATTTTACTCTGGCTGCAGGGAGGATAAAGGATTCAGCAAAGAGACAAATGATGCAGAGACCCCAGGTAGGAGGTAGCTGCTGTAATCTGGGCAATGCAATGATGGTCGCCTGGGTACCAGGTGGAGCTTGTATATGGCGTTTTAGAGATAGTCTATTCTAGAGGTAATCATCTACATGAGTCAGGAAGAAAAAGTAGCAAAATAAGACAAGTATCACATAATAATAGCCAATATAAATTAAGTACTGTGTCTTAAGCATTTTTTATATTTCAGCTCTTGTAATCTTTACAATACTTCTACACGATCTCTCATACAAGAGACAAAAAGATCCGAATATACGAAGACATTACTTTTTTCTATACTACCATCTTATTCTAAAAATGAAGCAGTAAGAAATTTTACTATTTTTCAAGATAATACAACATTTCATTTTATTTCCTCTTCTAGAATGTAGGCTCCATAATATAGACAATGTCTGCTTTGTCCATTGCCTTACACCTAACTCCTAGTGGGTGCTCAGTACATTATTTGTTGAAAAAATGACTCTAGTCAGTCTCATCTACCAGGGGCAGTATAACATCTTACAACACAGCATAGTCTCAAGGATCGTGAAAACAAAGGAGGCTCTCATTACCCTGACTAGCTACAAGTAAATAAATAAATCTAAGAATGAAAACAGCATTCCCTATGCAGTGTGATTTTGTTGATTGTTTTATTTCTAGGTATTTGACCCTCTGCTCTGATTTCTAGGTCCTAAGGCTCCTTGAGAGCTGGGATTACTTTCATGTTTCATACACCTTGGGAGGATGTTTATCACAATCAAAAATAATTCAGTTCAGAACTTCAAAGAACAATCTGTAGTAATCTGTACAGGCAATGAAAGTGATTCTGGAATAAGACTAAACGTGGGTTGTTCTTTGTTTTGTAGCCCATTTCCTAGGCCTTTCATTGCAAATTTAGCAATTGCAGAACTTACTGCACTCACGTTTCAAATTAAAGTTATTAGCAAGTGGTGAGTGACAGTTCTTCAATCCCTCTTAAATGTGGGATTTCCCAAGATTCTGGCTCTACTGCCATAGCTGTGACCCAGACGGTCATCTCTACCATAATTTACTGCGCTAGCCCCTCAGGTGTTTCCTCTTACTCTTCTTATCCCAATACAATCCATTCTCACCACTTCCGGATGATCTTTCTCAAGCACAAATCTGAGGTCATCCCCTGCTGGCTCTCGAGCAAGACCCTTCAGGACCTGACCTCAGCCTACTTCATGCACATCACTTGGTCTCTTCCATGCCCTCTCACTCTCATACCCAACTGCTCCCTGAAGGGAAGGCATCTCTCACACTCAGGTATTTGCATGTGCTGCTTACCTGGCCTCTCAACACTGTCCCCATCCCTCTCTCCTCCCTAACTGCCCCCACTCCCTGCCAGCATTGCCCGAGTCTTACTTACTCATCAGTTCTCAGTTCAGAGATGGCTCCCTCCAGGAAGCTTTCCCTGACTGCCATTCTGCATACAACATCCCTGCTTCTCAGCTTGCAGAGTGCTTATACACGTAGAGTCTTAAGGACTATACTACACTGCTTATAACTTTATCTTCCTCACTAGGCTGCCAACTCATAGAAAGCAAAAAACTATGTCCCAGAACTTAGCACATACTCAACTTTCAGTAACATAGTAGAAATAACACCTAAGACATATGGAACGTTTGCTAGGTACCAGGCAATCAATGTGTAGAATATTTCGCCTGCAATATCTCAATATCCATATCGGCTCTATAAAGCACATTATCATCTCAGCTTTACACATGAGGACACAGGCAGTAACCTGCCCATAATCACACAGCTCAGAAACTAAGGGACCAAGCTGTGACCTCCAGTCTGACTTTGGAGCCTTTAACTTTAGCCTCTGTAAATAATGCACCAACACTGTCTCTGAGAAGAAGGTGAAAAATCCACGAGAGAAAAAATCATTTTGGATCATTTTATCTACAGCACTTCATTTATATTAAGGTTGAAACACATAATATTCCTGCTTTTATAGTCAAAAGCGCCCAAGTTTCTTATAATTTCTTGTAACTCAGGCAGAAGTAGGCATTCTTTCATGTGTTCCTTTAGTCATTTAAGAAACATCAAGTAAGTATCAAGCATTTGCCAGGCACTATACTAGATACTGGTGAGTCAGTAATGAACAAAGACTGACAGAATTCCTAACTTCTCAACCACATGTCAGTAAGTATATGTTAAATAAATAGAGAGGAGAATGCTTGAATAATTAGGCATAAAAACTGCTTAGATTTATAGAAAGCTACTAAAAGTATTTCATATATACTTCAGCTGTTTATTAGTGTGACATGTTCACTTTTTAATATAGGAGTTATAAGTACGTGTTCAACTAAATCTGTAGTATTTTTAAAGGAAAGATTACAACTTGTCCTCTAAACTATTCGCCTGTTACTTTTCATAGTATATTCTGCCAGAAAAAAATGGTTAACTTGTAAGGAAATCAGTTTGCTACTTTTTAAAGAAAGTTTACATTGACTTAAATGTTAAAATATGATGAAGAATTAAGAGGAAGATAGGATAACACTTGACATAAAGTAGTCATTCAAGTATCTATTCAATGAATTAACTCCCAATTTTACTAGATTGCCTTAAAATAACTCAAATTCTCCATTTCATCAGACAGAAAACAGCCAGAGTAGATGTAAATAACTACAGACACTTATGGCCTTACACTATTTCAAACAATTGTATGAGACTCTAAACAGAAAATGGCATTTTAAACCAGTATTTCTCAAACTGCCAATTTCAGGTCCCATTAGAGTGTCATAAAATCAGTTTATAGTAAGTTTTAGAGCAACATTGTTGGGTAAATGAAACAGAAATAGAACAGAAAAATTAAAATGCGTAGCACAGAGATAGGTTGTTTTCATGAATTTTCTTTCAAATGTGTGTGAGTGTGTAAGTAAATATGCGTTTGTCACTGAGCCATGAGGCAAAAACGTAATTCTTGTAACAGGTCACAAAAAAAGTTTGGAAAACACTGTTTTAGAACACTCTTCAGAGATAACAGGCTTATAAAGCTATTTTGGTCAGCAACCAAGCATACACCCAGTACTTGCAAGTCTTTATAAGTACTGTTTGTATTTCTAAGGATTTATTCACATTCTTTTTTAGTTATAGAATTAAAAGTCTTTTACAGTATTAAAATTTAATAATGTAAAATCATGGGACTGAAAAAGACCTTAAGTACCTCACACAGTGCCTACTGATCAAATATTTGCTGAATAAAGAGATCCAGTTTACCTCTTAACTGAGGACAAGTCCACACCAAATCCTCAGCAGCCTAATTCTGTCAAGTTCTCCTGAATATTTCCTTTCTAGCACATTCCACAGGCAAATAGGAACCTAGCCTTAAGCTCTATTACACCTACAGACATTGAGGAAGAAATATAATAACTCAAAAGTTATTTTCTCCCGGAATAACAAATATTGCTTACAGGAATACTCAGCCCAGACAGTTTTAACAGATCTATCAGGAACAGAACATTTTAACAAATGCTTTATGAAACAGATGGGAAAGATCAGACCCTGTTAACACCTCTGAAAGCCCTCTCATCCAGTCTGCAGAGTTTGGCTGCAAGGGGACAGTGGCAGCTGCTGCTCATTTCCATGGCAGCCTTCACGGAAACTTGGCCTCTGGATTGTACTATGGACATAATTCATAGATTCTTATTTCTCCATACTGACCCTGATGTTTCAGCAGCAAAATATTGAATTGGCATGATGGGGCTGGCTCTTGGATTACCTTTGCAATGTGAAGCCTTCCTACTATGGCCCATGAAGGCTCCCAGTTGACAGGCCTCAGCCTACCTGCCTTAGTCTTACCACTTATTTTGAAGGTGTTCCATGGGGTCCTTTGGAAATGTAACACTGACCTTTAATCATCTGACCTGTACAAAATACAAGTCCCATGACTCAGACTTGACCCTTTTATTAAGGAAGACTTGAGACAAAATTTTAAGTCAAATTTATCTAACCACACAACTAAAAGCATTCCTTTCTCATTCTGAATCTCTAATACAATTAATCACTAAGAGCTATCAACACTAGCTCCTAAATATTTCTCCTGTCTTCTCTACTCCATTCCTGTTATCTCAGCCTAATTCAAAGTGATCAACCTTGTTCATCTGGACTAACATTTATATCTTTACTTGTGTATCTTGTTCAATAGAATTTGCTGTGGTTTTCCAAAATCTAGGACAGAATATGTAAAAGTACACAAGAAAACAAATTGAATAAATGGACAAAAGTTTTTTTAAAAAACTAAGCTAATATACTGAAACACACACTATGGAGTCTTAAACAATAAAGAAACATAGACTTTCATTGATTTCCAAGCCCAATCTCAATCTGAAGATTTAGTTTCCAAAATATAAACACATACAGATCTACAAAACTGATTTTTCTCCCCAAATTTACCTGGAGTTGTCCAACTCAAGGTGACTAATTCACTCTAGCCAAACTGAAAATATTCTGAAACATGAATCAGTGCCAACAGATTAACATACGATGATACACACAACTATCATAAGTTCTAGAATACTTTTGAATCAGTGGAACAGCACATTTTCCTGTAGAAGATTTATAGGGGAGGCCGAGTTATAATGAACTTTGACAAGCATGAAACCTTCTAAAGGAAAGTTATCTTAAGCACTGTCCTCCACCTGAGAGAGCTCAAAAACCTCATGAACTGTGAGGAAAGCGCTGCCAGACCTTGTTCAAATCCACTCCCAGGAATTCCCAACCCCTACCCAACTCATCACCAAGTCTGAATAAGCATGGCTGAAGTTTGCCTTTCTTAATCCCTTTTGTTGTAGTTGTCATCTTAGTCTATTTTTCAGCTATTCCAGATTGACCACCCCCCCGACCCCAACACACACACACACACACACACCCGCACACCCCATGACACTTTCCTTGTATATTTAAACCAGAAATTAGATTACTGGCAGAAATTTTTGCCAGTACAACAGATCCCTACAACAGATCCAGGGAATACATTTTTTAAAACAGTAAAATCTAGATACATAAGTTGATAAATTGTGAGTGAATGTTACAGTTTAATTGTCAGCTTTATGCCCCTGCCAATAACACCATTGTCATCTGATTTCTTGGAGCAACATTTCCTTATAGAAACTCAGGTCACAAAGCGATAGTTATCTAAGGGATTAGCACCCCTAATCTCAGTTTCTTGTTAGTAAAAGGCGAAAACTAAGATTCCCTTTATTTTATAACCTGGGGATCAATAATTATTTTTCAGTTCAGTTAAAAAGCCAAAACAACTTTTGAAATCCTAGAAATATTTTTAATCAACTTCTGAAAGGGTCTAGTTCCCAGCATAAAGTAGAAATGAGTTGTTATATGTGATCCTTCCTAGTAATATCCATATGCACAATTCTGGACTACCATTCTTTAAGACTGGAGTATATTAACCTATACACACATTCATATATACTAATACATATGTCTATACATGTACATGATGCTTAATCATAATATACAAATATATCCGCAAACAACATAATCTTGATATATTAAATACTTAGCTGTAAATCTCCATTTTCTCAGAGCCTTTGGCCAACATGCCTCAGATACTGATGGGTTCAGCGGTACTTTTGAATCTCATTTAATCTGATGAGTAGTTTTCTAAGCAGTTTCAATGGCGCAAAGTAGAACTTGGCTAAACTAAAGAAACTTTTCTGATTTTGTCAAAAGGAAAATGGACAAGCAATCTGAAGTTCCAGTCAATTCACAAAATGGATTTTCTTTCAATGTCTCCTCCAACTCCTTGATTTTAGAAGAATAGCTACTTTAATATATGGCATGTCTGAAAAGCAGAAAACTTCCTTGAGTCATCTACCTCAGGCACTAAGGATCTCACTGTATCAAGATGTAGTCTCTCTTAATTCCCCCATTGCCATAGAGTACCGAACTCAAGTCATTAGCTGTGCTAATTCTCAGCCAGAGAATAAGCCTCAGTATCTGTTAAAGATCTGGGAGTTTTACTCTTCCTTTTGAAGGATTCAATAAGGTGTCCCCTTTTCATTGTTCTATCCCACCTTCAGAGATACCCTCTGCCTCTGATGTCTACACTTTTCCAAGGTCGTATAACTTTATTCATCTTACTTCCTGAGAAGTAAGTTCTACCTGAACAAGTTCTACCTGAAGTTTTAGCTTTCCTGGGTTCATTACATCTGATTAGGTTACCACGCGCCTATCTCCTGAGTTTATTCGTACTCATCTGCGGCACTTCCTCTCGTTCGTTCTCCCTTCTGCAGCTATACATTTTTAGCTCTATACATTTTTAGCTCCTTTAGGTGGGTCAAGGAAGCAGTGGAAACAAATGTACGTGTACGTGGCAGTCTTTAACCAGAGGCAAGACTAGTCATGTTTCTTTACATTTCTCTATCCCAATTTAGGAATTTGGGGCCAAAGTTCAGTAGTTTCTCCCTTCTCTTTTGTAGTCCCCAATTAGATTTTGGTTCAAAATTCCAAAAGACAAATCAACCCATAAGAGTCATTTTCAACGGTAGTTTGAATTTCTTAGGTGAGATATTTAAAAATTACAACTTCTCAACCCTCTATTAGTAAGATAGCAAAAGTTTGGGCAAAGAATATCCTTACTTATGAGGGGCAAATAAAATGAATTTTGAAGTCAAATTCAGGGCATCAATTTCAAACTATACTATAAGGCTACAGTAACCCAAACAGCACAGTACTGGTACACAATAGACACAGACCAATGGAACAGAACAGAGAACCCAGAAATAAAGTTGACAAAAATAAGCAATTTTTGGGAAAAGGACTCCCTATTCCATAAATGTTGGTAGGATAGCTGGCTAGCCATATCCAGAGGAATAAAACTGGACCCCCTACTTCTCACCATACACAAAAATTAACTCAAGATAGATTAAAGATTTAAATGAAAGACCTCCAACTATAAGAATCCTAGAAGAAAACCTAGTAAACACCATTCTGGGCGTCTGCCTTGGGAAAGAATTTCTGACTAAGTCCTCAAAAGCAATTGCAACAAAAACAAAAATTGACAACTGAGAGCAAATTGAACTAAACAGCTTCTGCACAGCAGCCAGATGCGGTCGCTCACACTTGTAATCCCAGCACTCTGGGAGACAGAGGCAGGTGGATCACCTGAGCTCAGGAGCTCAAGATCAGCCTGCCCAACATGGCGAAACCCCATTTCTACAAAAAGTACAAAAAAAAATTATCTGGGCATGGTGGCAGGTGACTGTAGTCCCAGCTACTTAAGGGTCTGAAGTGGGAGGATTGCTTGAGCCCAGGAGGTTGAGGCTGCAGTGAGCTGAAATCCTGCCACTGCACTTCAGCCTGGGTAGCACAGTGAGACCCTATCTCCAAAAAAACAAAAGAGCTTCTGCACAGCAATTGAAACTATCAGAGTAAACAGTTTTTGCACTCTCAAGCAAAGGCCTAATATCCAGAATCTATAAGGAACTGTAAACAATTGAACCAGCAAAAAACAAATACCCACATTAAAAATGCACAAATGGCATGAACAAACACTTCTCAAAAGACAACATCCAAGTATCCAACAAACAAAAAAATGTTCCACATCACTAGTCAGAAATGCAAATCAAAACCACAATGAGATATCATCTCACATCAATCATGATGACTATTATGAAAAAGTCAAAAAAAAAACAGATCCTAGCAAGGCTGCAGAGAAAAGGGGAACACGTATACAGTGTTACTGGGAAAGTCAATTAGTTCAGTCACTGTGGAAAGAAGTTTGGAGATTTCTCAAAGAACTTAGAACTACCATTCAACCCAGCAATCTCATTAGTGGGTATATATCCAAAAGAAAATAAATGCTTCTACCAAAAAGATGCATGCACCATGTTCATCACAATAGCAAACACAGGGAATCAACCTAGGTGCCGATTAATGGTGGATTGGATAAAGAAAATATGGTACGTATACACTATGGAATACTATGTAGCCATAAAAAGAAAAAAATCAAGTTCTTTGCAGCAACATGATTGCAGCTGGAGGCCATTATTCTCAGCAAATTAACAGAGGAACAGAAAACCAATTACCACAAGTTCTCACAAGATGGAGCTAAACAATGAGTATTCATGGACATAAAGATGTCAACAACAGACACTGGGGATTACTAGAGGGAGGAGGGAGGGGGCAAAGGTTGAAAAACTATTCAGTACTAAACTCTTTACATGGGTGATGGGATCAATCATACCCTAAACTTCAGCATCACACAATATACCCAGGTAATAAATCTACACACACACTCCCTCTGAATCTAAAATAGAAGTTGAAGTTATAAAAAAAAAAAAAAAAAAATCAAATTTGGGGTATCACATACAGCCCTTGAAAAACAAGAAGCGACATTCTCTCAGAATAACCTAAATGATTGACAGTTGTGACACCCATTATTTTTCTTATTTGGGACAATGAGAACTGTGTTTTCTCTTTAATAAGTAAAAAGCATGCATAATTTCTCAACAGAGCAAAAAAGTAGTCTTCTAAGGCATTTTATACTTCCATGTCCTTTTCCTTATTTGAATTTGTATAAATTATCTTTTTTAATGAAGTGACTTAAGACTTTTGGCACCATACCCTAAGAAAACTATCAACAGTCTGTAGGGCTGATCTGTTACAGAAGGAGGTAAGGGCTTTCACTTGGCAAATGGCCAAGCAGCACCCACACACTGCTATAAAGCAAGCTTTCTAAGGACTTCCTAGGATATACCCAAAATATAATCATGTTCCATAAGTTCTTCAAACATAATAGTGATAAAAATGAGCCATGAAGTGTTTCAGAATGAAAATTTTGATGAGTTACTATTGCCATTAGGATTTTATGACTGCTGTTATCAATTAAGTAAAAGTACAAGACAAGCGTTTTATTTTCCATAAACAAGGCCTTTCCAAACATTCTTTTCCCTTAAAAGTGAGTGTATTAGTCTATTCTCACACTGCTATAAAGAACTGCCTAACATTAAGTAATTTATAAAGGAAAGAGGTTTAATTGACTCACAGTTCAGCATGGCTGGGGAGGCCTCAGGAAACTTACAAGCATGGTGGAAGGTGAAGGGAAAGGAAGGTGCCTTCTTCACAAGGTGGCAGGAAGGAGAATGAACACAGGAGGAACTACCAAACACTAATAAAACTACCAGATCTCATGAGAACTCACTACCAAGAGACCAGCATGGGGGAAACCATCCTCGTGACTCAATTACCTCCACCTGATCTTTGTCCCAGGCTTCGATTACTTCCACCTGATCTGTCCTTTAACATTCATGGTTATGGGGATTAAAATTTGAGATGAGATTTTTGGGTGGGGACACAGCCAAACCATATCAGTGAGATTTTTAGTGTCCACCTATCTTAGGCTGCCTAGAAGATGCAAAAAATTCAAGTTAATGCAAAAGTTTTCTCCATGGGAGAAAAGTTGAGTGTAAAAGTGACTAGAATCCCCTATAGCTAATTACCAAGCAGATAAAGATCCTGTTGGCCAAGACCCATTGTGTCCCATAGAAATGCCTTCATATATGAGCTATGTTGTCACAATGTTCATGGCACTGGAATATTATGGTAAGTGGTTCATGAAATGGTTTCAGGGACCCCTCCCCCCACTACCTAGAGAAATGGAATAAAGTTAGCAACTGGAATCATTTCAAATTTTGAGTTTCAGATGTAATCATTGGGCAGATTACATAAATCGGTGATTATGGCTTTTTACACTTCCATTTTCCAAACTCCAATATTCAGAAAGTAAAATAGTCGTATGAGAACCTGAAACTGCCTTTGTGAAAATTATAACTGAGGAAATTAGGACAGTGAAAGATCAATCCTGACTCCATCTTGCTTCTAACCATTAAGCTGTCCTTGTTGATTCTTTGGCATAGGCCAAACTAACTTTGGGAAGGAATTTAGTTTATGGTTTGACTCTGAAACAAAATTGATAATAGCCCTTTCCCAAAAAGACCCCCTTCTTGCCTGGGGACCAGTCTGCCTTCACAGGACTAACAAATTAGCTACAAGATTAGAAATTACAGTTCAGGGGTCATGCATCCTCTGGCTGCAAGAGTCTGAACCTCTCCAAATTGCTCCTCGGGATAACATCACTATTGTAAAACCTAAGATCAGTGCTTGAGATATTTTACAGACCCTTCACTCCATGAATCAGCTGACACCACCCAGACCGGTAATCTGTCTCAACCAGTTCTGCGATCCGACCCAGGAACGGAAGACACCAAGAAAACCTCACTTAGACCCCCTATGATTCCATCTCCAACCTGATCAATTAGCACTCCCCACTTCCCGAGCCTCTACCCGCCAAATTATCTTTTAAAACTCCGATCCCAAAATGCTCGATTTGAGTAATAATTTTTGAGTAATAATTTGATTTGAAACTGATTTGAGTAATAATAAAACTCCAATCTCTCGCACAGCCGACTCTGCGTGAATTACTCTTTCTCCATTGCAATTCCCCTGTCTTGATAAATCGGCTCTGTTTAGGCAAGGGCAAGGTGAACCCGTGGGGCGGTCACAAAACAACTTGAACGTTTTGGCTTTTGAAGCATATGTGAGGGTTTGCGTGGGGCTCCTTTCTGGAGAACGTGCCACTTCCCTTGGACTAGAACCTCACTAGCTTGGTTTTCAAAACCTCCTGCAAAGGCAATGTATGCTAAAGGATGACATCTATCTTGAAATGCAAACGGTTCGCACCAATTCAAGGCTTCACAAACTACCACAGCTCCCCACTGGCTTCAGAGAAGTTCAAACACCTTAGCAAAACTATGTGGATATTTGTAATGCCGCTGCTTCCCACCCCTGCACCCCCGCCCCAAACTCCACCTCATTACTCAGTGCTAAAAACAAAGTAAGTTAATATTATAACATACCCCTCCATTTCACTTCCTCAGCTCCTCACGACTGTTCCCCTAGTCCTCCTTATCCCATTCCCTGTCTCCTTCATTTCTCCAACTAGTTAACTTCAGTGCCTTTTCTAAGATAAAGGGGGTATGACCTCAAATTCAGGCTTAAAGCCCTTTCCACCATTGAAAGCTTATAAAATTCTGCTCCTCTCCCCTCCTGCAGCACCCAGTAATTAGCGCAGTCTGTCTCACAGAAGGTGCTCAGTAAATGAATGAAAAAAACGAACACACACCCTGGAAACTTCAGTGTGCACGTACAACTCAATCCACGCATGCGCGGAGACAGAGCCCCGGGACCGCGAGACTATCCGCACAGCTTCTCCTTAGGCCCCACAGCTAGAACTCCAAATCGCCTAGTCCCAACCCATGCACTCTCTAATCCGGCGCCACACGCTGGGCCTTCCCCACCACCTCGTCTGCTTGGGGACGTAAAGGGCTCTGTGGGGCAGCTGGAGCTTTCGTGCCTATCTGTTAAAGGCCAGAGCTTCCCATCTCTGAAATGCGGGAGGGAACAGAGCTCAAGCTTGAATAACTAAGCCCGGCCCAGCAGTCCCCGAAGTGAAGGTGCCAGCGCTAGAGCAGCGGCAGGGCGGGGAGCGGGGGCCGGGCCCCAGGGAACCGCGGGGCGCGCCCGGCGCCGCATTACCTCTCCAGGGCCTGCAGGGTGTAGCTGATGAGCGGCCTCTCCAGGATGGGGCAGAATTGCTTCGGGGTGGGGACCCCCATCCTCTCCCCGCATCCCCCGGCAGGCAACACAGCTGCCACGGCGAGCGGGTGGCGCCCGGGCTCGGTGCCGGCCGCGCTCTGCAGGGAGGCGGAAACCGCGTGGTCCGCGCCGCGCTGACCACTCAGGCAAGGACCCGGCTCCGTGGGCCTGGAGCTGCCCGGCGGCGCGGCCTCCATGGCTGCGAGCGGAACGGCGAGCCACGCTATCCTCGGGCCGATGCGACCCCGCGCTGCCCCCACCCTCGGCCGGGGTTGTGGGGCGAAGGGCCGACCACGGAGAGGGACGCAGAGCGCGCAAGCAGAAGGCGCCCCCCTGAGCCGCCGGAGCCCCGCTGTTGCTGCCCCTCAGGGGACGATCCCAACAGCCGCGGCAGCAGCTGAGGTTGTCGATCTGCCCTCGCGGCGCGGCTGCGGCCTCCGCACCCTGTCCCAGCGCCTCCGGGAGGGCTGACTTGCCCGCTCTGCGCTTCCCCCCAGGCAGGCCCAGCTGTCACCGCAAGTGGAAATGTCAGCACGCCCTACATATCTAAAGATCGCAGATACTTAAGGGTCATGAGTATGCAGGAGAGGTCAGGCCTCTGTTCCATCCCTCCCTGCTTTAAAATTTTGGAAGAGACTGGGATTCAAGTCACAGGATGGGACGTAGGGTGCGTATGCACCTCGATTATCTGAATTCCATTAAGCTCTGGAGGCTTCCTGGTTCCACCTGGGGTAAAGACAGATGGATTAGCAAGTGTTATTGTGGCACATCAATAATCCAAACTGTGGTGGCTCTCAAACTTGTCTGCACGTTGGAACCACCTGGGGAGCGTGTCCTGACACGCTCAGAGATTGGGATTTAATTGGTCTGGTGAGCACCGGACTTTGGAATTTTTTTAAAGATCCTCAGGTGATTCTGATGAGCAGGCACATTTTGGAACCACGGGCAAAGCAATACTAATTGCCGAACAATCGATACACCTTATGTCATTTAGTCTCCAGAAGAACTCAACTATTGCCATTTCCCTTTTTACAAAGGGGAAAAGAAGTTAAAATGGTTAATTTATGTAAGATTGCACAACTAATGGCAGAGCAGCCTTAAGACCCTCATACGGAAGTAGGCCAAAGTTGAAGAATTCCAGGCCTAAAGCATATCTTACCTTATTTAGTACTCTTGTTGCTGGTGAGGTTTACCATGAAAGTATAGTGAAGAATTTGGAGGAGAGCACTATTGTATTAGGTCCTTGGAATGTAAACTGCATGAAAGCAGCAACATTTTTCTTTTAGTTTGGGTTGTGTGTGTGTGCCCAGCTCCTGGAATGTAACAGAAGCTTAATATTTATTGAATGAATTGCTGATTAAATAGATTAATGATCATTAAAGTGTATAATCATCAGTAATTCAGTCTTAATCCAGTGGTTTATGATTCATAAAAAATAATCTTTTTAAACACTGGAAATGTTATCCAGTTATAGTATTACAATTTTTATTTTTACCTATTTTCTCGAGAGCATACAAAAATGATATGTTTTCTGCTTTTTCTTTTTGTTTAGTCTTATTGAAGGCATTCTTTCACTTTTGTTACTTTTATTATAATTAGCGTTTAGGTCCTGTGCTAGTTGAGGTTTCTTAGCTGAAAAGTGGGTGCCATAATATACTTCCTTGTAATTTTTATTGCTATTGTTCCTTTCTAATTTGATCTCGAGGTCTCTCTCTTAAGAGTGGTCATAAGCCAGAATAGCCACTCTTCAGGAGAGCGCTGGCCCAGAGAGGAAAGCTAGGTTCTGGTGTGCAGGTGAGACGCCAGAGGAGGCAGCACACAAAACATGTGAAATAACAGGCGCATTTTATTACTTACAGATTCACCAGAGAATAAGCCTGATGGGAAGTCTGGAGATAACAGGACTCCCAACCAGCAGGTGGGGAGCAAGAGAGAGGCCCTGTGGGGCTGTGTTAAGGTCCAAAGGCTTTATCCCTTAGGCTTTCCGGAGGGTGTTGTGGATTAACTAGTTTAAGAAAACACCAGCAAAAGGGGCAACTTGACTCTGGTGTCGACCATTGGGTTTTATCATTGTTAGCAGCTGTTGGGTTTTTGGTCATGGAATGAGGAACAAGTGTTCTATATCACAGGTAGGGGAAATTTTAAGTAGGCCACAGGTGACGTGATACAACTGGGTTTCAAACAGCTTATATCAGGCCTAAAAATGGATGCCCAGGCAGCAACTATATTAAACAAGTTTGGCACAATACTTGACTTCATAGCGCCACTACCACACCTGTATCAAGCATTTAAATATCTGTTGACTAACTGGGTGGATAAATAAATGAGTCTATCTATGAGAGCAGGAAGGCAAATCAAATTAGTATTTCTATTAATATTGATCTTTAAACCTCCCTTTTTAATCTAAAGGTGGAGTTGTTATAAAGGTAGACTTCCTTTACTTAACCTTGAGCGAAGAAAAGTAGAGTAATAAAGCTCTTGTTATACTAATTGCTATAGAATAATTTTATATAATTAAACATTGACAAATTTTAACTAGAATCTTAGTTTTGTTCTTAGAGCAGATATATCAATTTAGATCCTCCATGAATCCTTAGATCCTTACATCTTACATACTGTATATTAACAATGTCTAGCAGACCAACTTGTAGAGAAAAAAGGGCAGATTAAAGTATTCATTCATATATATAGTATGAAGCAACATTTTTCTCTCTGTCCTTTTTATATAAATATAATTGGTTCCATGTTGTGCATACTTTGGGGTAACAGATGTAGCTTCTTTGTTACTTCATACCAAGTTATAGCAGCCACAATATGAGAATATCTTGTCTGCATCAGGCATGTGAAAGTACATACCCTGAAAAGTGAAATCCTCTGGGACCCATTGGTAATAACCATTCTAAGATATCACTTGAAGAGTTTAGAAAAAATAAACCCCAACTGAATCATGAGGCAGAGCATGCAGAGTTGGAAGTTCTTGGAGTGGTTTCCGTTTTGAGCTTCCAGGTAGGCAAAATAATGGCTCTCCAAAGATGCCCATGTTCTTATCTCCAGAAGCTATGAATATGTTACCTTACACTGCTAAAGAGACATTGCAGATGTGATTAAGTGAAGGATCTCAAGATGGAGGGGAATAGCCTGGATTATCCACGTGGGCCCTATGTAATCTCTGGCATCCTTATAAGAGAGAGGTCAGAGTTAGAGAAGGAGGTATTGAGGATGGAAGCAGCCGTCAGAGTGCAGACGGGTGGGCATGTAGGCAACCTCTAGAAGCTGGAAAAGGCAAGGAAACAGGTTTTTCTCTTAGAGTCTGCAGAAGAATATAGCCCTGCCACCTCATTTTCAGATTTCTGATACCCAGAACTGTAAGATAATATACTTGAGTTGTTTTAAGCTGCTAAATCTGTGGTAATTTATTATGGCAGTGAGAGGAAACTAATACAGGCTTCACATTGAGGAAGATTCTCATTTGGACTATAATCTCCAAATGAAGTTATACGTAGTTAGAAATGCAGTAATATGATTGAAAAAATAAGGCACTGTTCATTCAACTTTATGTCCCGTTACTAGACCCCCAGTATTGACTTTTAAAATAAATCCTTTGTCTTGTGAATTTAAAAATGTATTATAAATGTTTAAAGGATAACTTTGTTAAATGTATACCACGATTTCATAACCTGGCTTTGGCATGCCTTTAATTTTTTAAAGTAGACTCTTTCTGAGAGTAGTTTTAGGTTTACAGCAAAATTGAGAGAAAGATACAAAAATTTCCCGTAGCTCCCTGCCCCACACATACATAGACCCCCACATTATTAACATCTCCCACCAGAGTGGTACATTGGTTACAACTGATGAACCTACAGTGACACATTATTATAACCCACAGTCCCTAGTTTACGTTAGAGTTCACACTTGGTGTTGTACGTTCATTCTATAGGATTGGTAAATTTACAATAATGTGTATCCACCATTACAGTATAATGCAGAGTAATTTCACTGCCCTAAAATCCTCTATCCTCTGTTTATTCATGCCTTCCTCTCCTCTAATCCCTGCCCAATCCCTGGCATCCACTTGTCCTTTTACTGCCTCCATGCTTTTGCCTTTTCCAGAACATCATATAGTTGGAACCATACAGTATTCTTTTCAGATTGGCTTCTTTCACTTAGTAATATGCATTTAGGTTTTCTCCATATCTTTTCATGGCTTGACAGCTTCTTTCTCTTTAACACTGATTTTTTTTTTTCTGGATGTACCGTGATGTATTTATTCACTCACCTACTGAAAGACATCTTGTTTGCTTCCAGGTTTTGGCAATTATGATTAAGCTGTAATAAACATCTCTGTGCAGGGTTTTTTTTTAAATTTTATTTTAAGTTCTGGGGTACATGTGCAGGATGTGCAGGTTTGTTACAAAGGTAAACGTGTGCCATGGTGGTTTGCTGTACCTATCAACCCTTGACCTAGGTATTAAACCCAGCATGCATTAGCTATTTTTCCTAATACTCTCCCTCCCCACTCCCCACCTCCCTACAGGTCCCAGTGTGGTTCCCCTCCCAGTGTTCTCATTATTCAGCTCCCACTTATAAGTGAGAACATGCGGTGTTTGGTTTTCTGTTCCTCTGTGCAGGTTTTTATGTGTACTAAAATTTTCATTTCCTTTGGGTAAATACCAAGGAGAAAGATTGCTGAATTGTATGGGCAAAAGTATGGTTAGTTTGTAAGAAATGGCCAAACTGTCCTCCAAAATAGCTATGCCATTTTGCATTCCCACCAACAATGAATGAGAGTTTCTGTTGCTTCACATCCTCACCAGCATTTGGTGTGTCAGTGTTCTGGATGTTGGCCATTCTAATAGGTGTGTATTAGATTTAATACAGTGTTGATTTAATTTGTATTTATTTGATGACATATGATGTTGAGCATTGTTCATATGTGTATTTGCCATGTGTATCATATGTGGTGAGGTGTCAGAGTCTTTGGCCCACTTTTTAGTTGGGTCATTCGTGTTTTTATTGTTCAGTTTTGAGAGTTCTTTGTTTATTTTGAAGAACAATTTTTTATCTGATATTACTTTGGCAAATATTTTCTCCCAGTCTGTGGCTTGTCTTTTTATTCTCAACAGTGTCTTTTGCAGAGCAGAACCTTTTAGTGATAATGAAGTCCAGCTTATCAATTGTTTTTCATGGATCATGCCTTTGGTGGTGCTTTTAAAAAATTATCACCTAGATTTTCTTCTATGCTATCTCTTAGGAGTTTTATAGTTTTGTGGTTTTTTTAGGTCGGTGATTCATTTAGGTCAGTGAGTTTTGAGTTAATTTTGTAAAGGGTGTAAGGTTTGTCTAGATTCTTTGTTGTTTTTGCACGTAGATATGCAGTTGTTGCAGCAACATTTGTTGAAAAGACTGTCTTCGCTTCATTTTATTGCCTTTGCTCCTTTGTCAAAGATCAGTTGACTATATTTATTTGAGTCTAATTCTGGTTTCTTTGTAATGTTTCATTGATTCATTTGTACATCCTTTAGTCAATACCACACTGTCCTGATTACTGTAGCTTTTTACATGTCTTGAGGTCCAGTAGTGTCTGTCTTCCAACTTTGTTCTTCTTCAATATCATGTTAGCTATTCTGGGTCTCTTGCCTCTCCATATAAACTTTAAAATCAGCTTATCAATATCCACAAAATAACTTGCTGGTATTTTGATTGAGATTGCATTGAATTTATAGATTAATTTTGGAAGAACTGACATCTTGACAATATTGAGTCTTCCTACCCACAAACATGGAACATCTTAGTTCTGTTGTGATGTCTTTCATCAGTTTTGTACTTTTTCTCATATGGATCTTGCACATGTTGTCTTAAATTTATACCTATGGATTTCATGGGGGGGTTAATGTAAATAATATTGTGTTTTTAATTTCAAATTCCACTTGTTCATTAATAATATATAGAAAATGATTGACTTTTTTGTATTAACCTTGGATCCTACAGCACTGCTACAATCACTTATTAGTTCCTGCCGTTGTCTTTACTTTTTAGTATGCACAGAAGTGCACATTAAATGGAAGTGGCTCTCATCTTTATATCTGAAATATCCAAAACTTACTTTTTTGTTTGTTTGTTTGTCTTTACATGTTAGTATACCTCTCTGGAATACTTGTCTTGGAGATTTCTTTTATTAGAAAATTTTAGTTTCCAGTGGGTTAATTTTTTTAGTATTAACTCAAATATAATTAGCACTACCAGTCATACCCCTCCTCCCCAGCTACACTTATTGTTTTAGTACCCTTTCTCATGATTAGTTGGGGTGTTTCTCATCAGTGCTAGTGAACAGCTTAATGGTTCATCCTTTAACCCCATTGAAATCAGAGCCAGAAGAAATAAATTAACATTCTACCATGGGCCATCCCCATCATTTCTGGCAGCCTAAGAATTCTAATTTCTGTTTTGCTATTGTGTATCTTATGTAAATGGTACAGTCTATTAACCTCTGACCTTTAACTCATTTTTATACATAAGAAAGGTGACACTCAGAATTGAGGTCTCTGCAGATAATTCAGACTAAACAATACCACATGACAACATTATTATTATCTTTTATTTTCATAATATTTCTTGCAAAGTTATTGTCAATTGTCTCTACCATCCACTCTGCTTTTCCTGTATAGCTAAAAAGGGAAGCAATGGTGAATATTTAGCCTTAGGACTGAATTAATGATACTAAAGTTTAACTTTTCATAAGAAGCACCTGGAACAATTGTTTCTATGTAATATTTTTATATATTTTATACAATATAATTTACATAGTATATATTATATAATAATCTTAGAAAATATATTCCTGGCATCTACTGACAGAAATTTTGATTAAATGCCTCCAGAATAGAACCAGGAATCTGAGTTTTGATACACCTCCATAGGTGATTCCAATGTAGTTGTGAGCCAGACTGAAATAAACACTGAATTTAAAAGAATTATACCCCAACTCACTTTATGTTCAATACATTTAATTTCAGTACCCAAAGCAAAATGCATGTAATATATTAAAATACCATATAAAAATTGCATAAGAAATTTATTTTAAAATTGCATAAGAAATTCATTAAACTGTTTCATTTCCTTGTTAATTTGTAAGAAGGGAAACACAAGGGAAGAATATTTAAGTACCAGAAAAGAATGATGGAAGAGAAACAGAAAACCAGATCATCCCCTGGTATTTCTACAGACCTGTCATTTTGTGTGTGTGTGTGCACTTAGAATTCATTTTTCCATGTAAAAAGCTGTCATTTAAAAACAGTGTCGCCTCTGAGAACCATCAAAGGCAGTATCCTTGACCACAGCTTAAATAGAATAGAAATTGTTGCCTGAAACTGCTCTGAGCACAGAACTAATGCATGCAGTTCAACTGAGAATGCCACATTACTCCAGAAACCAAAAAAGGGTAATGACCCCTTGCACAAGGGACAATGTAACAGAGATAATATCTTTGAAAGTTTTGTTTAGGAAACAAATCACTAATCTAGAAATGGTAGTGGCCAGCCTTAATAATCTGTGGAAGGGAGGAACATATGGAATCATTAAAGAAAAGCAACAGCTAGAAAAGGTAGATTTGTCGTTTCTGTAAGAAACATATTGACAACAGCTGTTTATATGTATTTTAACCTTGACTCATTGCTAAAAGAAGATTTAAAGAAGAAAAAAATTAGCTTTAAGATGAAAATGGTCCAAAGGAATTCAAAGTCATATCTTTTATCTGAGGGATAAGAAAAAAAGAATGTGGACGTTGTTCATTGTGACCACAGCCACCACCCCCATCAACTTGCCAAGCACAGAGTAAATAAAGGAAGTGAGCTGTCCAATAGAGTCTGAATTTCAGACATCATTGCCTTATAGTACCTTACCCATGAGGGCACCACATCTTTATCTTAAGCAGATTGAAAGCGACTATGGTAGGGTAGAAGCACAAGGGGTAACATGGAGAAGGGAGAGAGAAGACTGCAACAGTCTTTTCATATAATAATATAGTCTCTTCAGTGATGTCCAAAGGATGTAAGGATATAAACAAGCTTTTGATTTTTGCAAAAAGAATGTTTCATTGCTCTCTAGCATGGACCACTCACTGGGATAGACCCTCCCTCCTCCCCCAAGAAAAAGAAGAAGAAAAAAAGAATATACAGAGTTTGGGAAGATGCTGTATAATCTACTTAGGAGAGCAATAAACTACACTGTTTTGGACAATAAGTACTTAGTGGTGACAAAAGAACAATATTTTATGTAGAAGTAACTTGCAGCAGATAGCTAAGAGGAATAAATGAGGACACTGTGTTGTCTTTACTGTACATGAATAGAAATAAGGTGAATAGAAATAAGGTAAATAGAAATTAAGTACTTTCCTTTGTGATCATTGCTACCACTAATTGGCTTAAGACATAAATGAAAGAATAAATGAATAATTGAATGTTAAACTTACCATTGAATATAAACTTAAATCAATAAAGAACAATTTACATGTACTCTTCAGAAAAATTAGAGTGCTTGAAACTATTCACAAAATAAAAAGTTTGTTTTGTTTTTAAGTTTGTACAGACTCACTCCAACTTCTTACGTCTTTTCATCTCTCCTACCACTTATCCTTGAAAGAATTCAAGATCTTGACAAGTGATTAAAAAGAAAATCAGAAACTTCCCCCTTTGTCTAATCTTCCTTAGTAATTATTCTCTCTTAACTTCATAAAAATATATGGTTACTAACTGCTATAGTACAATAACAAAAATATACATGAAACTAACCAACACTGGTCTTGGGCAAGTTATCAAATTTCATTATGCTTGTCTTGGTTCTCCTGGCCTGTTGCCTTTCTATAGTCTTTTTACTTTTCCTCACTACCTCCTGAATTGGGTATCTTACTATCAGCTCTGCTGAACCGGAATTCACTTGTGTCTTTCATCTATGAACTTAATCCTGCTAGTCCTGACCAGGACAGGCAGCTTCACTTTGTGAATAGGCCAAATCTTGCATTTGTCTCATTGCCTAGAAAACTGTCTTACTATTCATGGGGTGTACCCACCACTTGCAGCCTTTTTCCCAAACTTGACCTCATTGACCCAGGTCTTATAACAGGCTCCTTCTTGGGATTTCACATCTCTTTAGCACGAAGTAAAACACAACCCCGGTTTGACTGACTAGGCTTGAGTCGTCAGAGGGCTGACTTCTGATTAATTGGCCGAAGAACTGCTATGAAAGGATTAATCACATACAAACAGGATGTCACCCCTTGACTGGCTTTAATTGTTATTCTTGTGACTTCTGATGCCTGGGTCTCCCTGGGATGCTCTACAGCCTGGCCTTGGCTTACTTCCCATCCCCACCAGTCAGTGCTGCTAAGATCTGAGCTTGCTCATGTTATGACACTAAGGCCCTCCTGTCCCTACTTAATCTGGCTGTCAAGAAAAATCTAATCTTTTCATTTATCTTCAAGAATAAGTAGTTATAGTTGTTTGAGACATCTCCACTTTAGTAAATATCGGAACCATAATTGCTATGATTTGAATATGTTCCTTAAAGTTGATGTGTTGAAAACTTAATTGCCATTGTAGCAGTATTAAGAGGTTAGGCCTTTAAAAGTTCATTAGGTAATGAAGGCTTTGCCCTCATGAATGAATTAATGCCATCATCATGAGAGTGGGCTCCTGATAAAATAATGAAAATTTTGCCCCCATTCCTTTTCTGTCTTATGTGCTTACTTCTGCCTTTTGCCCTTCTGCTATGCAGTAACAATCAACCAGATGCTGTTACTGTGTTCTTGGACTTCCCAGCCTCCAGAACTGTGAGCCATATAAACTTCTATTCTTTATAAATTACCAAGCCTGTACTACTCTGTTATAACAGCAGAAATGCACTAAGACAATAATCTAAAGGCTTGATATTCTAACCCTGGAAATTTCCAAGGCCTGGGAATAATGGCAAGAAGTCAAGAAATATACCTTACACATGAGCCAGTGAAAGACTCATCTTGAAAATAACTCATACCTTATATTTGAGGGGATGATCAAGGGTTAATATGCTCTGTAACTGATAAATCAGTTAAGTTGTGGAGAATAAAAACTATAACGTTTACAACTTTTTTCAATTGTCTATTGCTGTGTAAAAAACCTTTCCAAAACTTAACAGCTTAAAACAACACCAACTTATTGCTCACAGTTTTATGGATCCAGATTTTAAGCAACACTAAAGGAAACAACTCATCTCTCTTTCACATGGGGTTGGCTAAGGTAGTTCAAATGAAGCTAAAGGAGGATCCAAGATGGACTCCTTTATAGGTTGGGGTCCTTGGTGTTGGATGTTGCCTGGGGCACCTCAGTTCTCTTCCACATGGTATTTTTCTCCAGCAGGATAGCCTGATCTTCTTTATACAGTGAACAGTTTCGTTAAAAAACAAACAAACAGATTCTGCCAATGCCTCTTAAATTTCATGTCCCAAACTAGCACAGTATCAAATCTGTGTCATTCTATTGGTCAAAGGAAGTCACAAGTCCAGACAGAATTCAAGAAGAGGGAAAGTAGCTGCACATCATGATGAAAGGAATTTTTACAGAAAATGAAGGAATTATTAATGGCCATCTTTGCAGAGAATCTTCAACAGGCACTGAGATGATTAATTTTATGCATCAACTTGACTAAGCACGGGATGCTCAGATAGCTGGGTAAGCATTATTTCTGGGTGTGTCTGTAAGAGTGTTTCCAGAAGAGATTAGCATTTGAATTTGTAAGCTGAGTAAAGCAGATAGTCCTCTCCAATATCGTGGGCACCATCTAATGTGTAGAGGGCCTGAATAGAACAAAAGAGTGGAAGAAGGTTGAATCGCCTCTGTTTGACAGCTTAAGTTTTACATTAATCTTCTCCTAACACAGGTCCTCCTGATTCTCAGGCCTTCAGACACAGACTGGAATCTAAAGCATTGGCGCTCGGGCTATCCACCCTTCAGACTACATGACCAGCTTTCCTGGGTCTCCAGTTTGCAATCAACCTACCCTGGGACTTTTCAGCCTCCATAATCGCCTGAGCCAATACCTTATAATAAATATATATCTTCTTATTGGTGCTGTTTCTCTAGAGAACCCTGACTAACATAGGCACCAAACATCCATTTTAATAATCCACTTGTCTTTAGATCACAGCAATATCTACTCAAGAGATACAGACTCCATTGATTTCTGGCCACAGGAGGGCAGAAGAGTCAATAGGTTATTCTTTGGCCTTCCTCCCAGGAGAGGGAGATGTCAAAGAAATTCAGAGTGATCTGTATGGCCCTATCTGCTCTTTGGGATCATTTATTTCTACAGGCTGTTCACTTTTAAGGTACCAATAGCTGTCAAAAACCCTCTTCTTTGCCATCATAAAATCCCAAACTAGGGTTGAAATATTAGCAAAGAGAGTATACATTTAAGAAATTGTTTCTGATACTGATGACCCTGCTTTTATATATCCCAAGTGATATACAAAGAACTGATTTTCAAGATGTGACAACATTTAGGTCTCACTTATAAGTGAAGCTCTCCTTAGGACCATACTGTATGGACTAACACTTCATTATTAGAAGGAGAAATGGTAGCAGTGAGAATTTCTTCATATTTGTAATTTTTTCCATTTTTAATTTCAACCACGCATATTAAATGTAACTTTAATCAGAGTTAAAACCATGTCACATGATGATCTTAATTTACAAGTCAACAAAACTACAAATACGAAGAAATATTTGCAATAACAGTTTAAAAGCAATTAATTTCTTTGAAAGTCAATGAAAAAAAATTTTTTTCTTTTTTGGAGGTGGAATCTCACTCTGTTGCCCAGGCTGGAGTGCAGTGGTGCGATCTCGGCTCACTGCAACCTCCACCTCCCGGGTTCAAGCGATTCTCCTGCCTCAGCCTCCTGAGTAGCTGGGATTACAGGCACACACCACCATGCCTGACTAATTTTTTGTATTTTTAGTAGAGACGGAGTTTCACCGTGTTAGCCAGGATGGTCTCCATCTCCTGACCTCGTGATCCACCCACCTCAGCCTCCTAAAGTGCTGGGATTACAGGCGTGAGCCACCACACCCAACCCCAGTGAAAAATTTAGAAGGTGACTTTTATTACCTCATAGCTGAAAGTTATAAGCTCTGAGTATTATAATTTTTTGTGGCCATCTACTTTAAGAGAGAGAAATATCTACAAAATGATATGAGCTTTTTTTCCTCTACCTACAGTTGTATACTGAGCAAACCAGGAACTTCTGAACATTAAAACTACGCTATGATTGAAAGGGAGCCAAAAAGCTCAATATCTACTAGAGATGTACAAACTTTCTTTAACAGAAGTCACCTGCTTGTCAGTTTTTGATAAATAACCCACTGGCAGTAACAATAGGAGAAAAACAATGTATTTTGCTTAATGTTCTATCATGTGGACATGGTGTCCCACTTCAACGACTTGTTTATCTGAGTTAGACCTCTCATTTGAAATCATGGGTGCCATATTTGAACTGTCAATTGTTTCTTCATATCTTAGGACTGGAACTGGATTAAAAGTGCTATCTTATAGGAGACTTCTCCCTACTTACAAATCCTCTGAAGAGCATAAGTAAATGTGTCGGCCAGAAATAATGGAAGACACCATCAACAAATGGGGGAAAATCAGATAGAGTCATGGTGTCACTTTGACTTTTGCCATTGCCTGCTGTATTCCAGCTTCTGATTCCACTGCAAATGGAAGCAAAGAAAGCTCATATAGTAATAACAGCAACTAAGGCAACAGTAGTTTTACATTGATCAGCTAGAGATTTTGAAAGTAAGAGCTGGCACATAAACTAGATTAGTAGTTCTCAGCTAGGCTACACATCAGAATCATCTGTGGGGTTTTTACAGCTGCAGATGCTAAGTCAGAATTCAAGACAGGAAAGTGAAAGTGCTTATTCTAATGAAGACCTTTGTTGATAGTCACCATACTAGATTATCTACAAAGGTGGAAAACCTGGTCTAATTTAACAATTTGTAATTGATGAAGGTGAACAGAGTGTGGTATAATGAACTGAGCACTGAATCAGGGAATAGGTCTAATTTTACTCTGTGAACAGACTTGTTGAAAAATTTTAGCTTATTACATGTATCGCATGTTAGGCATAGTATTATATGTGTATATCAATAATTCTTTCAGTTCACCATGCTTTGTGATACAAAGGTTATTCTTGCTCCTTTTTTACAGATGTGAAACCTGAAATTAGTGATTTGCCAAAGGAAATGATGAGCTATGATCCCAGGTCTGTCTAACCTATACTTGCCTCCAAAGGGTAGGACAGTGTTTCCGTTCTCTGCATAGTGAGATTCAGCCTCTTTAATGCCTCTTTTAGCAAAATATTACAATAAACTCTTCTCCAATGAACAGTGAGCAATGTCTCCTTGAGCAAACTTTCTTGGATGAAATGAGATGAGGCAACTGAAGAAGGCATTGAAAACTATAATATTCCTTAGAAATTAAGATTTCTTTTCATCTTGAATAATGGCTCTTACATCATCCTAAAGTATAAAATACTTTTTTGCTGAAAATGCTTGTTTCTTCATTTTATTACCTTACTTCAACATTTTCCATTATTACAAAATGTTTATTTCAAAAATTGTCTCAAAAATTTTCCGACATAAGCCACCATAATTTTTCCTCAGTAGAAGTGTAATAATATAAATAAATTGAAATCAAGTTTTCTCTTCATTATAAAAATATTCCCCAAAATTGCATGATAACTCAATTTTTAATCAAATTTGTTGTTGAATTTTGGAAAAGCTTTTTTAAAGTCTTAAAGTTCAATTAGTTTTTCAAAGAGCCCTAGTATAGCACAAAAACATCATTACTCTTACAAAAACTATATTTTTATTTCCCTAGTAATTTGCCCTGGAAGACTCGGTGGTCAAGGACCTGGTGTTGCAAAATTCCAGTAATTACCATGTCCAGAAGATATACTGTAAATTGTGCTTCCAGAAGTTGGGTCATACAACGGTACAAATGGAAACTTTGATTTATTATTTTGTTGCTTCTTGTTAACTAATTTTAGAAGACTGAGAGGGGGGTGTCCATGCTTTAGATCCTTCAAAGAAAAGATTAATTAAAATTTGTTCTTGCTTTCTGGTAAAAACTACTCATTGAGCTAACAGCTAAAAAATTGAATTTCAATATTACCATAAATTTGAAGACAAAATGTTTCCTTGTGAAGGAGGAGTTTGGGCAAAGTATAAATAAGTAATTAAAATTGTGCTCAACTAAAGAGCTTATTGTGGAGGGAAAAGTGATCTCTTGTTCATAAGTGGAAATTAAATGTTTTTATAGAGTGGTGCAGTTATTGCGACAGTGCAAATTATATTAATATCTAATAGATAATTCAAATAAAATGTTTCTAAATTATAAAGGCCTACCCCTTTTAATTGAGTTTTGTGTGATTGTCACATGAATGAAATAAAATCTAAGTGTTTCTCATCTTTTCTGCTGGAGCAGACATTCATTTGTTCAAAATGTTCTCACTTTTATCATTGGCATTCAAGCTTTCTGAAGGTCAGGTTGTCCAAAAAGCTGAAAAGTGTAACCCAGAAACAGACTGGTAGGAGTGAGTATGAAAACTTGCATCTCACTAGTGTTTAATAGAGACATTCATAATTGGAATCTGAAGATCAGATTTTTCTAGATTGCTGATTATCCACCCAAAGCTTAACAGACACCCAGAACTCATTGCAAGTATATCTACTCACATTGACTGTCCTCCTTTTAATACTTGTTTAAAATATATTGCCTATTATAACAGTGATCGCCAAAGAAAGATATGTATGCTTTCAAGTATATGCAAGATAATCCATTAGGCTACAGGAAGTAAGGAGTAAAGCTTCTAATTATATGTGCTTTGCATTTCATCCCTTTTAAACTTTTAAATTTTTTTAGTTTTGTTATGTTTAACCATTAGTGTTAAATACATGTAGCACACACACTAGCATATGTACACTACTTAAACTTTTTAAAAAATATACTGCTAGTACAGAGTCAAAATTTTCAGTAATAGAGATGCATGTCCAACAAAGTTTATAGCTAATATCCTATAGTTCTGTGCTCATTTTAGCTCTTAAGTAATGACTGAATCTTCCTGAACTCGGGCTATCTTTATGGTGTTAGGTCAGTGAGGAGATCCCTCTGAGCTTTTGTTTCCTCATAACATACATTATATAAGATGTAGTGATGATTTATCATTCTACTAAGAAGGGTTTTGTAAGAGATAAAGTGTTACTCAAATACGTGTGGACACCTTGAGAGCAGAAAATAACTGAGTTTTGCATCACTTTCACAGTAGCCAACAAATAGATGTTTAATAAATATATGAATAGAGGAATGAATGAGGGTCCATCTATCATTAACATTCTTATGGGAAAGAGCAGGATGTGGTTATAAATGTAAATGATTATAAGTAGAACAAAGTAAGTCTTGTTTCATCCCTGGTGCTGTGATTTTTGAAAAACGTCATTCATTTTTGCCAAGCTCAGTTTCTTACTTAAATTGGGCATCATAATATTATTTTAATGTCCTACCTACACCACAGGGTTATTTTTAGAATAAAATGTATGTGAAAATCTGTCATGACCTCTAAAGAAAATTTAATGCTAACATTGGTTATTATTTCTTATAGTTATATCATCTTCTCCTGCTGAATTGCACTTGATTGGAAGGGAGGGTCCCTCACTACCTTGAGCTTTTATTACATTCCCCTCAGTGTCTAATTGAGCTTTATATAGAATGAGATCTTTAAAAAAAAAAAAAGCTTATTAAGGAGTGGTGGGCTTCTGTTTTCAAAGCTGCCCTTCCTTTTCAGCAAAAGGTGGTAGTATTTGAGGGGTTCCAACAAGTATCAACTTGTGTAGCCCCAAGCACTTTGTATCAATAAAAAGGCAAAGCATGAACTAGAGAGGATGCTTGATTTATACCTGTCTAGGCAATCAACCTGCCACCCACAGAAGTGTTGGAAATTTGGCAGTTAATCAGCAAGGCGATTTTTGTGCTTTATTCTTTACTGTTGATCCTTTGTTTGTTCCATAATGGTGCTCCTTAGTCATTCTGTCCCATAATAAAAGAGTATGGAACTTTGTCGATACTCTACAGCATCTTCAGTGACAGAAGAGTGCCTACCAAATGCTTAGTGAATGCAGGAATTAACCCATTGAAATTAAGGATATGTGTACTCATTCAAAAACTTGAGGGATTTACCCAACCATTCTTTTAATTTAATTCAGTAAAAGTTTTCCCCAATTTCCTTCTTTTTCCGGAAAAAGAGTGAAAAAACTAGAGTTTGTGTTAAATTATTTTCCAAAGTTTTAAGCTCCTTCCTTATTCAGATTACATTGCAGTTTCTCTCCTGTGTCTGTATGTATGCACATTTGTTTTAAATGTATATAATAATAGACATCCTTTTGATTAAATCTCAGTCTTATTTATGTTCCTATTTTTCTGAGGACTGTAATTTTAGTTTGAGGAAAATAAACAAAATAATTACTGTGTGTTTGAGCATAAATACATCCATTCTCAAAGATGTGCCTTTCTTTGGACTAATTAGACTTTTTTCCCAAATATATAACCCAAGAAAGTGTTTTACAAACAAACTAGAGAGGTTATAGAATGAATTTTAAAATTTAACTATCCAAGGTACCATTATATTTACTTTCAGAAATTGTAAATTTAAAGATTTGAAAATAATCACATTTCATGCACTATTTAAATTTGCTTTGCCTAAGACTCAAATTTTATATGCATTTTTTTCTCATTCTCCTAAATAGCACTTTTCTGAAGCAATTGATGATTATTATCTCCACAAGCCTTATAGAGTAAGAATACTGAGATGCCAGAGTTATATCCAGTTGCTCAATTGACCAAATAAGTTCCTTTTGCTTTTCTCACCCTGCCTATCTCCTGGGGTTCACTTACAGAGGGGTCAATTGTCCAAAAGGCAAGGAGTAAGACATGGGAAGAGACAAAAACCTAGCTAAAGAGAACTAGGAAATTAGATCCCCGATAGTCAAGAGTTGATATAAAAAAGCTCTTTTCACAAAGAACTTCACATTATTGTCTCCTTGACAGACTGGAGAGTTCAATTTGTCAAGATCTGTTAAGTCGCATGTAGTTGATGTAACCTGACAGCTAGCAACATGTAGGGGTCTGGTGACCAAGCCAAGACATTCGGAAGCACAGACTAAGTAGAGATGAATCTTTTTCTAATCAATTGGAATTATATTTTTTGGAGGTTTCTCAGTCTGTTGCACATTAACAGCATGTTTTAAACACATTTTGTGCTTTATAAAACTGTAATTATAGAAATGAATTTTTTTGGTCACAAATTAATTACAGGAAAAAGTAATGATGAAGGCTTAGCTATTGATTCATTACATCTTTTAAGACTTCCGGGATATTTCACAGGCAGATTGATATAGTTCAACCTCTTTTTGGATGGACAGCTAACTTGGGTTTAAGTAGAACTTAATTTATAGTTCAATCTGTAAATATTCACTTACTACAACAATGCAGTGAGAATCTTTTTTTGTTTAAAGTGGCACATTCTACTGTCATTATTAAATATATGCATAATGTTCCCCCGAGGCTTAAGAGTATAGTCACACACACACACACACACACACACAAACACTTTCAACATTCTAAAAAAAAAAAAAAGATTCATGCAATATTTGAATCTCAGCTACCAAAACTTAATTAATAAAATAAATTGAATGAAACCAAAGTACCAGATTTCCAGATGTTCTTAATGTCACTTATCTCCATTATAAATCTTCAAATACTGTGAGTACCTCCTTTGGGACAGAGCAGATGAAAAGGGAGAACAGATGCTAGTAGAGTCAGGTGGTGCAACCATAGGCATGGTGGGCAGAATAATTACAGTTCTTAAAGCAAGTATATACAAGGAGCACCGCATAACTGTTACTGGAAAATCACATTGATCAACTGACCAGTCTACAACATCCTCCACTATAGATGGGGCACCTCCTTTTGGACAAATACCCTCAGTAAACAGAAGACAAATATCAGTTTTGAATCACCAAGGGTTCTACATATGTTGACTTTGATCGCCAAACCAGGAATTATTTCCTTGTTTGTATTTTCCCCATTGTAAATACTTGATTAATATTTGCTACACTCTCTTTATTTCCTTCATTGCACTCATTGCCATTTATTTATGTTCTTATCTGCTTATTTGTCTCCTACTCTAAGTGGTAAGATTGTCGTTTTTCTTGGGGAGGGAGATACATTTTTATTGAATTTTAATGTTCATACAGGGAAGTACACATATCACTATTGTAGAACTCAGTGAATTTTTACAAATTGAACACTTCTGTATAATTAGAGTCTACATTAAGAAATAAAAAACAAACAGCACCCCAGAAGTCTCTTGGTGCTATCTCGTAAGTTGCTGTATTCTAAAAATAAGCATTATCTGATTTTTAACAGCTAAGACTATTTTTACCTGTTCTTAGAATTAATATAAATGAAACCATACAGTATGTACTATTTTGTGTCTGGCTTCTTTTGTTCAACATAATGTTTATGAAACTCATATTATTCGGGTAGTCACAGATCATTCATTCGTAATGCTCTGTGATATTACTCTGTATAAATATACCCCCAATTACTTATCCATTCTATTGCTGATGTGCATTTGGGTAATTTCCAGTTAGAATTATTCCACATAATTCTATAAATATATGTTCATTAAAAGGATATGTTTTTGATGAACATATGTATACATCTCTGTGGTGTATATTAGCAGTGGAATTGTTGAGTCATAGAGTATGCATATGTTCGCTTTCAGTAGATATGCCAAACCGTTTTCCAAAGTGGTAAAACCAATTTCCACTTTGCTGTCAGTGTATGTGTGAAGGATTATATCTATTTTCTTCATAATTGTATCTTCTGTACTTGTCATAGTGCTTAGTACATGGTAGGCACTCAAGAAGTCTTAGATGAATCAACTCAATTGATATGTCAACAGCGACTAAACGACTATTGCCATTTCATTGATCTTTTCAAGCTTGTAAAAAGCCAAAACAACTTTATAGCCCAATTTACAATTTTGCCAGAATCTTCCCCTAGATAATTAGTACCTTGAAAAAAAGACCTCCTAACTGAATGCTTTTTTCTACTCAAATGGCTGACTCTTAATGGAATACACAGTATTCATTTGATAACATAATAGAACATACATATGTTAGCACAGTAAGGCATTTTAACCTCAAATCTCCTACCTCCTCATTATACAGCTGAGGATACAGAGGGCTGGGCACAGTGGCTCACGCCTGTAATCCTAGCACTTTGGGAGGCCGAGGTGGGTGGATCATTTGAGGTCAGGAGTTCGAGACCAGCCTGGCCAGCATGGTGAAACCCTGTCTCTACTAAAAATACAAAAACTAGCCAGGCATGGTGGTGAGCACCTGTAGTCTCAGCTACTCAGGAGGTTGAGGCGGGAGAATTGCTTGACCCCATGCTGTTCTTATGATAGTGAGTGAGTTCTCACAAGATCTGATGGTTTAAAAGTATGTAGCACTTCCCCACTGGCTCTGTCTCTCCTACTGCCATGTGAACAAGGTGCTTCCCCTTCACCTTCTGCCATGATAGTAAGTTTCCTGAGGCCTCCCAGTCATGCTTCCTGTTAAGCCTAAGTCTCAGGTAGTTCTTTATAGCAGTGTGAGAACAGCAGATTTAACACCAGGCAGATTTAACACCAGGCAGATTTAACCCAGAGAAGACTACCTTAAGGCCTCTAATGATCAAACTCCTAAAGGTCAAAAATAAAGAAAGGATCCTACAAGCGACAAGAGAGAAGAAACAACATACAATAGAGGTCCAATATGTCTGACAGCAGACTTTTCAGTGCTGTCTTATAGCCCATTATTTTTAATTGGTGACAACTTAACACTGATTCCATAAACAAACAAACATGGAAAAATAAAACTAATAAAAACTCTACACTTTAACTTCTTCCTTTTGCTTTTTAACTTTTTGTTGTTTCTCCTTATGTCTTATTATACTGTCTATGTCTTAGAAAGCTATTTTACTTTATTATTTTTGATTGGTTCATCATTTAGTCTTTCTGCTGAAGTTTAGTAGTTTACACACCACAGCTACAGTGTTATAATATTCTGTATTTTTCTGTGTGCTGACTATTACCAGTGAGTTTTTCACCTTCAGGAGAGAATGGCATGAGATATTTAAAGTGCTGAAGGAAAAAAAATTGGAAACTAGAGTAGTATATCCAGTGAAAATATCCTTTAAGCATTAAGGAGAAATAAAGACCTTCTCAGACAAACAAAACCTGAGGGATTTCATCAATACCTGAACTATCCTCAAGAAATGCTGAAGAGACTTCTTCAATCTGAAAGAAAAAGAAGTTAATGAGTAAGAAGACACAGAAGGAAAAATACATGAGGCAAAACTGATAAACTGCAACAAGATATAAATGAGATATACTATTATCATTGGATATTTTAACACAATTTTATCAGAAAAAAATCCAGCAGGTAGAAAATCCATAAGGACATAGATGAACTTAATCCATTTATTGAACTGCTTCTTCCCACAGCAGCAGCTTATACATTTTTCTCAAGCTTACATGAAAGATTCACCAATATAGACTAGATGGGGGGCCATAAAAGACACATTAACACATTTTTAAAAAAATAGAAAACATAAAATTCTGCTTTCAGACCACAATGCAATTAAATTAGAAATGAATAACAGAAAGATAGCTGAAAAATCCCAAAATGTTGAAGATTAAACAAAATACTTCTAACATGAGTCATAGAAGAAATCTCAAGAGAACCTTAAAAATATTTCAAATTAAATGAAAATAAAAATATAATTTACCAAAATATGTGGGATACAGTGAAAGCAGTACTTAGAGGGAAATTTATAGCACTGAATGCATATTTTAGGGAAGACAAATTATCTAAAATGAATAATCTAACTTTCTATCTTAGAAAACTAGAAAAGGAAGAGGAAATTAAATCCAAAGTAAGCAGAAGAAAAGAAATATTAGAAGTGAGGGCAGAAATCAATGAAATTGAAAACAGGAAATCAATACAGAAAATCTACACAACTAAAAGCTGATATTTAAAGAAGATATTTTAACAGTTCTGTACAACCTCTTCTAGAATATACAGGCAGAGAAAATACTTCCCAACTCATTCTATGAGGCTAGCATTACCATAATATCAAAAACAGACAAACATATTATAAGAAAACTACAGACCAAAAAGCTGTCATGAACATATATGCAAAAAATCTCAAAAAAATAGCAAATTGAATTCAACAATGTATAAAAAAAATTATATACCACAACCAAGTGGGATTTATCACATGTATCCAAGGCTCATTAAACATTTGAAAATCAATTAATATGATTCATCACATCAACAAGCTAGAAAAAAACACATGATCATATCAATAGATGCAGAAAAAGCATTTGACAAAATCCAACATTTATTTATGATAAAAACTCTCAGTAAACTAGGAGGAGAGGTGAGCTTCCCCAACTTGATTAAGAATATCTACAGAACACCTCCAGCTAACATAATATTTAATGGTGAGAAACTCAGCCTTCCCACCAAAACCAAGAACAAAACAAGGATGCCCCTTCTCACCACTTCTTTCAACATCATACTGAAAATACTAGCTAATGCAATAAGACAAGAAAAAGAAATAAAAAGTATACAGATTGGGATGGAAGAAATAAAACTGTCTTTATTCACAGATAACATTGTCATCTATGTAGGAAATCTGAAAAAATGGAAAAAACACTTGCCTGAGGCCAGGCACAGTGGCTCATGCCTGTAATCCCAACACTTTGGGAGGCCAAGGTGCATGGATCACCTGAGGTCAGGAGTTCAAGACCAGTCTGGCCAACATGGTGAAAACTTGTCTCTACTAAAAATACAAAAAATTAGCCAGGCATGGTGGCAGGCACCTGTAATCCCAGCTACAAACCCAGCTGTAATCCTCAGCAGGAGGCTTAGGCAGGAGAATCGCTTGAACCCGGGAGGGGGAGGCCGCAGTGAGCCAAGATAGCACCATTTCACTTTAGCCTGGGCAACAAGAGCAAAACCTGAAACGCCCTCTCATTACAAAAAAAAAAAAAAAAAATCTGAACAAGTTATTTTGTGAATATTGACAGACTCATTCTAAGGCTTATATGGAAAGGCAAAAGATCTAGAATAACCAACAAGATATTGAAGGAAAAGAACAAAATTGGAGGACTGACACTACCTTACTTCAGACTTACTATAAAGCTATGGTAATCAAGACTACATAGTATTGGTGAAAAAAATGGACAAATAGGTCTATGGAACAAAGTAGAGATCCCAGAAATAGACCTACATAACTATAGTTGACTAATCCTTGACAAAAGAATAAAGGCAATAAGATGAAGCTAAGATAGTCTCTTCAAAAAATGATGCTGGAACAACTGGACATCCACATGGACAAAAATGAATCTAGACACAAACCTTACACCCTTCATACAAATTAATTCAAAAATGTACCATAGACCTAAATACAAAATGAAAAAGTATAAAACTGCTAGACAATAATAACATAGGAGAAAACCTAGGAGACTTAGGGTATGGTAATGACTTTTCAGATGCAACATTAAAGTTATTATCTATAAAGAAATAACTGATAAACTAGAATTTGTTAAAATTAAATACTTCTGCTCTATGAAAGACAATTTCATGAGAATGAGAAGACAAGTTACAGATGAGGAGATAGTTTTTTTAAAAGAAGTATCAGATAAAGGACTGTTATCCAAAATGTACAAAGAATTCTTAAAACTCAACAGTAAAAACATAACAATTCCCCCTCCCCCACCGACTCTTTTTTTTTTTTTTTGAGATGATATCTGGCTGTATTGCCCAGGCTGGAATGCAGTGGCACGATATCAGCTCACTGCAACCTCCACCTCATGGGCTTAGGCCATCCTCCCACCTCAGCCTCCCAGATAGCTGGGACTACATGCACACACCATCATGCCTGGCTAATTTTTGTATTTTTTGTAGAGTCAAGGTTTTGCCATGTTGCCCAGGCTGATCTCAAACTAATGAGCTCAAGCAATCCACCTGCCTTCGTCTCACAAAGTGCTGGGATTAGAGTCACAGGCCACCATGCCCAGCCAATGACTATTTTTAAAATGCCAAAATTAGATATCTGAATAGATATCTCACTAAAAAAGATATACAAATGCCAAATTAGCATATGAAAAAATATCTCACATCATATATCATTTGGGAACTGCAAATTAAAACAACACTGAGACACCACTACACATTATTAGAATGGCCAAAATCCAGAACACTGACAACACCAAATGCTGGCAAGGATGTAGAACCACAGAAACTCTCATTCATTGCTGGTGGGATTGCAAAAATAGTACAACCACTTTGGAAAACAGTTTGGCAGTTTCTTACAGAAGTAAACATACTTTTACCATAAAATCCATTAATCTCACTCCTTAGTATTTACCCAAATGAACTGAAAACTTTGTTAACGCAAAGAGCTGCACATGGATATTTATAGTAGCTTTAATCATAATTACCAAAACTTGGAAGCAACCAAAGGGTCCTCAGTAGGCAAGTGAATAAATAAGCTGGCACAATAAAAGTACTTCAGTACTTAGTGCTGAAAAGAAATGAGGTATGAAGCTATGAAAATATGTAGAGGAGATAAATGCATATTACTCAGTGAAAGAAGCCAATTAAAAAATGCTACACACTTTATGTTTCCAATTATATGCTAAAAAGGCAAAAGCATGAATACAGTAAAAAGATCAGTAGTTGCTAGGAGTTAGGTGGGACAGAGGGCTGAATAGGTAGCAAAGAGAGGATGTTTAGGTAAGTGAAACTATTCCGTATGATACTAAAATTTTGGACACATGTCATTATACATTTGCTAAAACCAATAGAATGTACAATACTAAGAGTGAATCCTAGTGTAAAGTGTGTCAGTATAGGTTCAGTAGTTTCATTTATTGTAACAAATGTACCACTTTGGTGCAGGATGTTGATAGTGGGGGAGTTTTTTGTTTTTCTGGTTTTTGTTTTGTTTTGTTTTGTTTTGTGTGTGTGTAGGGGAGAGTATAAGGGAACTATCTGTACTTTCCTCGTGATTTTGCTGTGAACCTAAAATTTCTCTTTAAAAAGATAAAGTTCATTACTTTTTAAAAATGCAAACAAACAAAAACCCAGGGCTGAGCAGGTTGTCTACATTCCTTAATGATAGAGCAATGCCATATTGGACCTCCAGTGAATGGCTTATTTGGTGCCTGCTCATGGTATCTAGCCAGCCTTACACTAAGCCAGTGGGCCTCACCTTGAAGTGTCATCAGAATCACTTGAAGGTGTTGTTAAAGCACATCGTTTTCAGAATCATTTTCTGATTCAGTGTGTCTGGAGAGGGACCACAGAATTTGAGTTTTTAACAAGTTCTTACTTGAGACTGAGGCTTCATATTTGGAAAGCACAGTTTGAGGACCACTGCCCTAAATAATAGGGGATGCATTCTTTTCAATCCCAGTCTCCTTGTCTATGGGCAATGTCCTTCCTCAGAAAAGATTTTAAGAACTCAGACTTCATATAAGCACATTGTAGGCTGTCTGTACATCGTTTTCCTGTCGTTTTAACTAAGTTTTTCTTCTTGTGGATTATGCCTCCCCCTTCAGTATTAGGTTCAGGATTCTTAGTCTTGATAAATAAAACCAAAGTCAAAATATAATGCAATTGAAATAGAGTATGTTTCTCTTCTATTTCATTCTATTTCTATTTTCAATTGAAATAGAAAACTTTCGAATATATTTCTATTTCGATTGATATATTTTGCCTTTGGATTTATTTATTTCAGTTGACAGTACACAGAATCAATTTAACCACAGCCAATACGACAGTCCCTGTCACATAACAACTATATCATATAACCTATTGTAATAAATAATATGCATGATTCTTCTCCACAAATAACACAGTTTAACCAAAATGAAGAAATGGAGGTGAAACAATGACTTTTATCAAGCCTTGTGGCTCAGAGATGGGGTTAAGAATAGAATTTGAGAATACTTTCTGCTTCTCTGATCTTATTGCTGACACATTTTATGGGCCATGTTCTGTCTCTCTAGAATTAAGCTAGATTTTGTGTAAGAGTAAACTATTTACTCACCACAGGTCATTGCCAGGGGCCATTAAATCTCAGGTCCCATTTGGAGTGGAAAAAAACAATTTATTCAAGAAAAAACAAATTAAATTATTATATTGTGGCTAAAGTAAAGAGCTTGTCTACGCTCTGTCAAGGTTCATCAAGTTAAAAGAACATGTCAATATTGTTGCCTTTTTTGGCTGTGGCTTGCAAAATAATTTATGAGCATTATTGAAAGAAGCTTAGGACCAAGACAAAAGGAGTAAAACAATCATAGTACAACTGCCTGACTCAACTAGCCCTAAAACCCTATTTGACATATGAGAACCATATCAAAGAGAAGATGAATCAATGAGACTTTCACAAAAACCTACTTTGTTTGATCCACATTGTTGAGATTTTTCTGTTTTATTAGACAATGATTCTTTGTGTGAAGGACAGTGTGTATACACTGTAACTAGTCATCTGTCTGAGTTTCAAAACCCTGCCTGGGATGCTGATTTCACCTCCTTAAAGGACTGAATTACAGAATCAAGAAATACAATGGAGAATTGGGAATGCCATACTGAGTTGAGATAATGATCCTGAAAAAAAGTTGGGAAAGCATGTTAAGAAAATAAGGGAAAATATCATCCACATGAAAACGACTTTTCAGATATCCCCGACACATGCTATATTCCCTCTTCTAGCAAACCTTACCAACACCTAACCTTTCTATTGATTAATTCACAGCTGCCTATTTAGCAGTCACCTATTACAAAGGGATCCCAGCCAACCAGGACTCAGGAGTTGACTGCACGGCCCAGCATCAACAGGAAGGTGGAGCTGCAGCCAGGCCTCCTTGCCATGGCTTGTGGGACATTTCTCATGGTGGGAAGAATAAGACATGACACTTCTGGCCATCTTGCTATCTGAGGGTCTCAAAAGCAACAGCGCCAGCTTCCTCACCTACTTGAGGATTCTATGCTTTGGAAAACCAAGAATAAAATTCTTCCTTGTTGAGAGGGTATCAACCTATTATTAAAGAGCTGCACAGATGATACAAAACATTGTCTACCCCTCCAAGAAATTCCAATCTAATTAAAGAAAAAAATGTTGCACCTAAAGACTAGTGCAATTAAGAGCTCAATTGTGTGGCTGAGGTAATATAGGCAATAGATGATATGGGCATCCAGTAATAATAATATTTCTATTTCCATTCCAATAGAGTGTGATTGTTATTCTAAGGTTTACACGTACTGTTGTAATAGCAACTGCTTACTAATCAAGCCTGGTTTAATCTTTATATAACAATGGGTTTTCCTATGGAAAACAAACACAAAACAGGAAAGAAAAAAGCTAGATACTATTTCAAAATTATGAAATTATACTTATTTCTCATATAGAAAAGAAAAAAGAAACAAAGTTTTTTCATCTATAGACACAAAACTTCTAACGTTCCCAGTGTGCCTCCTTCCTTTTCCAATATAAAAAAGACACAAGTGAAGAATTAATATTCATATTAAATGAAGCCATTAATTGAGGATATAAAGTTTCTAAAGGCTATCATGCAAATTTGCCAAGCATATAAAGAGTATACTGGTATAAAAATGGTTTATTACCTTTACACCAGGAAACCATACTGAAAGAATCTTTAGCAACAAAGCCTCTATTTATACTTCTTCAAAATATCCTCTTGTGACACCAAGAATAAAATATATTTCCACATATAGCAGGAAACATTTTCCTGGAATTTTGCCATTGCCTTTTGGAATGATATTAAATATTTTATTTTCATTTATATTGTCTTCTGGATTTTACTCCATAAAACCATCTTGGCATGTAGAAGAAAAATATATGTCAAAGAAACTGGTAAATAAGGGAAGGATTAATAAGGTTGTGATTATAGGAAACTATAATTTGTACTGTTCAAGTGCTGATGGCACAGATCACTTAAGGGGAGTAGTAACAGTGACTTGGGAAATGCACAAGAAATGCTTTGAAATATAGTTCAGATAGACACTATAAAATCTTATGCATTTTCCAAAATTACATGTAGTTTGTTATTTTCAAATAATGTAGCCAAGTTTACTTGTTTCATATTCTTCTTCCTTTATGTTTGCCTTAATCTTTTCAGGCTGCTATAACAAAATACCATAAACTGGGTGGCTTATAAACAATAAACATTTATTTCTCACAGTTCTGGAGACTGGGAAGTCTAAGACAAAATCTGCACTAGCAGATTTGATGTCTGGTGAAGGCCTGTTCCCCACGGATGGAACCTCTAGTTGTTCTCACATGACTGAAGGGAATAGCTAGCTCTCTGGAGTCTGTTTTATAAGTTCAGTAATCCCATTCATGAGGTTAGAGCCCTCATAACCTAATCACCTCCCATAGGTCCTATTTCCTAATACTATCACATTGGGGATTTGATTTTAATGTACGAATCTTGGGGAGACACAGACATTTAGACCACACCAGTATCATTATTATTTTTTAAGCTTTAATAAACTATTGAAGTGTAGGGAGAAAATTTGTATTCAATTTTGTCTCATTCAATATCTGATTTTAAATGTGTATTTCATAGTGTACATAAATTAATATGGTTATATAATTATAAATAAACAAATTAAAGATACACGGGGAGAAGTGCTCAAAATTCCTTTTTTCTTGGGAAGAACTAGTTTAAAATAATTAGACACTGACCTTAGGGAGTAACAACCCATCAGTTAACATCAATAATAAAAGGAAAAAAACAGAATAAAGCAATAATATAAACATTTAGGATTGGATTAATATATTTTGTTGGCATTATAAAAAAACAGGAATGAAGCTGCATTTGTTTCTTTTGTAGAAGAAACAGACCAGAGGGTGAGCCCTGAAGTGATATACTGTAAAGTAAGCAAGTACAGTAAAAGAATAAATGTGTAAAAATGTTTCCTATATCAATTTTTGTGTCACACAAATACATGAAATAAATGGGAAATGACAACATAGCCAAGAAAAGAAAGCTTAAGATGATTCAAAAAGAGAATAAATAAAGGCATGGTTACGGTAAAAGAAAAACTCCCTCTTGGAAAACTAACACAAGGCCAAAGCTTTTTATCTTTATTTAAAATTAAAAAGATCAGTCCAGAATGTCCTCCAAAAGATACTTCGGTATTTCACCTCAAATCTTCCTTTCTTTTGAACTCTTCCTTCTTTCCTCTGCTTCTCACTATCCTGCTCTGAGCCTGCTTTCTGCACCCAGGACTTGGAGAAGATAAACTCCCTATTCAAGTGGACATTTTCCCTCACTCAAATAGCTACTCTCAACTTGAGACACATAATAATAATAGCAGTAAAAACTAATGATATGAGCTCTTACAAATGTTAACTCTTCTAAGGTAGATATAATTATCCCTTTTGCAGATGAGGAAATTCAGGCATATATTGCTCAAAGTAATCAACTATTAAGTGGCAAGGCCAGGATTCCAATCCAGGTATCTGGCTTCAGTACCTATACTCTTCACTACTATGCACTACTATCTAGTAATATGCCACATAAAATACAAGTAAGGTTTCCATGAATTTCTCATTTAAACTTTTTTTTTTTTTTTTTTGAGACAGAGTCTGGCTCTCTCTTCCAGGCTGGAGTGCAGTGGCACGATCTCAGCTCACTGCAAGCTCCTCTTCCTGGGTCCACGCCATTCTCCGGAGTAGCTGGGACTACAGGCGCCCACCACCATGCCCGGCTAATTTTTTGTATTTTTTAGTAGAGATGGGGTTTCACCATGTTAGCCAGGATGGTCTCAATCTCCTGACCTTGTGATCCTCCCGCCTCGGCCTCCCAAAGTACTAGGATTACAGGCGTGAGCCACCGCGCCCGGCCTCATTTAAACTTTGTGTGTGTGTTCTGATTCCTAAGATTCCAGCATTCTAGAGCTTTTATTTTGATCAAGTAGTATTACCATAAATGGATTAAGCTTAACATATGGCCTCTGAAGTTAAGGGAGTGGAATAAGAGGAAAAGGGAACTATTCCAGTTACAAAGTTGTTATTTCTTTCCAATCAGATGTAGGTGAAGAAGAAATTGCAAAGTTGGCAGTGCTTTTTCTCCTTTGTACATCTAAAGACTGCTCGGCAGTGTAACCACGAAGCAAAGCCTGGCACAGCTGTTCATTCTGTCTCATCATCTCTTATCTATGCAGTACTTTCCCCTTAGAGTGAGTATTTGAAATTCTGAAAGCCGCGTGCTTCATTTCCCATCATTCTACACCTATGCCAAGTTTCAAGATTGGCTTTGATGTGTATCTAAAGTGGCTTGGCACACTGCTGTCATCATTCCCTGGATCTGTCCCACTCTGTGAAACTGTGATATGATCATCACTGTCCCACGGGAGGAGACCAGCTGCATGTGGAACCCTAGTGATGTCCTTCTACAACTTTGTGTGGTGCATGGGCCATGATGATGACTGCTGGAGGGTACAAAGTGAATGGGTTACAGTTACATGTTTTGAAATCATGTAGGAGTTAAGCAGCTACCCTACCTCTAAGCTATAAACCTTCCACCCTAAAGTTTTAGTTCTGGCTTTTTACTCTCACCATGGATTACAATGGCAGCCAAACTTAAAAGCTCCAAGATTCAAATGCTTTCTTTTTCTAGGATGAGGAAAAAGCCTAACATAGTATTTATTTGTTTTCTAGATAATGCCTTTTGGTGAGCATTAACATAGTTGATGAGTCATTGTTCTCGGTTAATTTTTCATGGATTTATAAAGTATATTGTTTCTATTCAATTAATGTCTTGTTCCAAAGCTTGAGTGACCATTTTGAAATAAACCCTCAAACAGAAATTGTGCATTTAATCATTCACCAATCACTGCATACTGTAATGACATGGTTGTTATTAAAACCTCTAACAACATTAATAACAAAAACAAGCAGCCGCCAGGTGTGGTGGCTCACACCTGTAGTCTCAGCTACTGGAAAGGCTAAAGCAGGAAGATCACTTGAGCCTAGGAGTTTGAGGCCAGCTTGGACAACATAGCAAGACACCTATCTCTAAAACAAAAATAAAAATACCCTCCCCAAATAGCCAAACCCTATCCTGACTCTAGAATGTAAACAAGTGAAAAATCCTCAGCGTATACAGGGATCTGTGCTTAACATTCTCCTGTTTTTCATAGGCTACATGATGATACTGTGAAAAAAAATCCTCAGTTTTTATGTCTTTTTTGGCTTTAATTTAGGTTTATTTGTTTCTTGAAGGACATGATATCTGACCTCAGTGTAAGACATTCAAAGCTCTCGGAATTTCTCCCAAATTTTCTCTTTCAGATTTCCTCTCAAGTATAAAGTAATGAAGTGAGAAGATTGATGTTGAAAGGGACCTTGGAGGGCATTTTAATATCTACCTTTTGAAATGAAAAACAAAATAAAACAAGAGATTCTATAATAATTCAATACCAACTGAATGCAATACACTCTTTCAGATGTTGCAAAGAAAGGTAAGCCCAAGGCTGATCTGTAGGGTTACATTCACCAGCTCCCAGCCAAGGGGGAGCTCCGGCAGGAGGTCAATTGGAAGAAGGAAGGAAAGTGACGAAGTTATTACTCCCCTGGTCCCCTCGCTTTGCAGGTTCCTCTGACTGACCAGAGCTCACTGCTTCTCTCCCTGTGTACTCTCACCTTCCAGGCATCACCTCAACTCATCCCCCATTTTTGTAGGGCTTGGGGTGGTGACAGCTTTGCTGTTGCTGGCCCTGGGCTTCTGTGCTCTGCCCTGTGCTTTCCACATCCAGACTTTTATGATTAATTTCCTTGTAAATAAGTCCTCCCTAACTTATTCTGAGCATGCCTTCTGTTTCGTTTTGGAATACAAACTAAAATAGAGATGTCAACTCAGATTTCAGGAAGCTTACATTTTAGCTTAATCTTCCAAGGCCATTCAGGAGAGCAGACTTGAGATTAGCATGCTGCTCTCCTAACTTCTGAGAGATGATTTAAGTAGCCCCATACAGCCCATAGGACAGCTTCAACTATCCCAGCAAATCAGCAGGTATGTACAGTTTGGCAGGTACAGGATATTTCTAAAATTTGCGACTAGCATTTAAAAATTGGTAAAATTTATATAAAAGATGTGGATTTATGAGGGTATTTGGCTGTGTCTGGGAGTAGATTTGGAGCTGTTAATACAGCTTTTCTACAGTCTCCACCATTTTGCCTTGCCTTACTCCCAACCTATTGGTCTGAGTAGGTATTGAGTTCACAAACCTTGTCTTAATATATTTTCTCTTCTAGAGATGTTTGTATGTGAGAGGAATCAAAAATTTTAAATAATAAAAATAATATTTTAATGGTAGAAATTAGGTATCCGTAGTTATGGAAGAGCTGCAAAGGGGTGTTTAGTTTAGTTTTGTTTTGTTTTGTTTTGTTAGCCAGGAAAAGAGAGCAGCAGGTCTTCGGATAGCCTTGAAATTGCAGGGTTTGAAGGCTCCTAGTCTGGGCAGCAGTCCTCACGGACTGTGGCTTTTCAGAACTCATTCCAGGGCTATTCTATCATGTTGATTGTACATCCCTACAAGCCTTTTTTCCCTGTTATCAGCATTTCCAGCTCTTCACTTCAGCTTAACATACAGCTACTTGGTATCATGGTCATCTTCCCATTGAACATGCCTATCATTACTACTGATAATGAAAGAGTTAATAAAACACAATAGAGAAAGTCTTAACCTGGAATGTCCAGTAGCCACACCTGTTTTGGTTTAATAAGATTACTGAATCATAAATGTCTTAATTCTAAAAGAACACAATGATCAAAAGAGAGCCTTGTTCCAGCTCCAACATCTGCTGGAGGCATTTTCTTGGATTTTTCCCCCATTATATGGATTGGGGAATGGGAAATAATATGTATTTACCCAAATGCAATTCAAGTTTTTAAAAAAATTATTGCCCTCAAGCATATGTTAATAGCTAAGAACCAGCTTAACTTATAAAATAACAGCATGGCTTACATGATAGCATTGGAATCATCCAACGTAATCCATAAAATTTTCCGTATTATTGGAGATTGCTTTCCTGAGACCTTACCATATGCAGCCAGGCAGATCATTCTATCATCACAGGCCCCCCTGCAGAGCAAATTGATTACAATACCATTATTCAAAATGTGTATAATTATTTTAAAATATCTTTCTAAATAATGGATAGAAGCAATATTTAGTGGCCCAGATGGACCAGTCTCTACATATTTTGATTGTTTAATTTTTCTACAACTGTTGCCTTTAAACTCATGCCATCATTAGCAATGAAATAATAGCTTCACCTAATACATGGAAACTAACATGAAACAGGAATTTTTATCTTTAATATGAATTCTTAGAAGACGATGGGCTGCAAAAAGCAACTTATGAGTACATGAATAGTTAATAATCAAAGGGAAAGATCTCTATAAAATTTCTAACAATTTGAAACAAGAAGATAGGTCCTTTTCAAGAAGTTAGTGCTAAGATTTTGTCTGCTTACAAATAAACGTTCAGCTCTATTTGACAAGTTTTACAATCATAAAGAAAGATGTCTACCTACTGAGTACAGTGTTCACTATCTGGATAATGGCTACCCTGGAAGCCCAATCCCCAGTAATATGCAATATACACATACATGTAACAAACATGTACATGTACCCCATGAATCTAAAATTGAATTAAAGTAAATTAAATTAATTTTAAAAAGAAAGTTTTTTTCCACTATGCTTATTATTATTTGCTGTGGTTTATCTCAAATGTTTGTGGGGATATTAGCAATACCTTCTGAAATATACTCTTCTTGTTTTAAGTCCAGATAGTACAATTTAGGTGATGGATCACAGCAATGACACATATAAATTTTGCTCAATAATGGGATTATATGTATTTGCTTTTACATTTTGCAACAGGATATTTGTTTTTTTCCTAATTGGATTGCCTTTTGTATACCAATGTGTTCTTAGAACCTAAAAGACACAGACTATGTTTTCAACAATTACTAAATAAAGGAGTAGATTAATGAATGAATTTCAAATACTATAAAATATATTGACTAGAAGTATCACTATCTCACCTATAATATGTAATATAATTTTTAAAATAAAAACTTTCCACAAAATATAACATCATTATTTTAAAATAAAACCCAATTCTCATTATATGTTCCAGCAACTTTTTAGTATTTTCTCTACAAGGGAAGAGGTAATAGAGTAGTAATAGAGTTTTTTAACAGAGAAAAATCCTAATCTGTTTTGTACAGAGTTTCCTCACCTTCTCCCAGATCCTTAACATTTTCCTGGTGTTGGATCAAGTTTGCACTAAAAGTAAGAAATGCCTGATAACAAGCTACAGTCTTAGCCCTTCTGAAGCTGGGTCTCCACTTTCATTCTATGTTGCCTGCCTTATTGGTTATGATAGACCATGTCAACTTCCATAACAAGTTTGACCAAAATGTTATCGCAAAAGTTCACATTTGAGTGTGCTGCGGATAGAATCAAAAGTAGAGAGTAGCATGAATCAAATCTGCCTTTGTGTATGTCACTGTGACTGTAAATATGACCATATTGTTTAAGACAATAGAATGTGAATATTTCAGAGAGGGAAGATACTTTAGACATTATCTAGTTCAACTCTCTTAATTTACAGATGAAGTAAGTGAAGCTTTGCGAAGCTGAATAAACAAATGCAAATTCACCCAACAAATTAGTAGCCACGGAGTCTAATCCAGATCCCAGATCTGTTTCCAAGTTCACATGTCTTGAAAGTCACTCGTATAAAGTTACCACATTACAAAATTGCAGATGAGTCCAATTGAAAACTTATTATTTTTTAAATGTCAAACTCAGTCAAAGATTAAATGTAAACTGTTATTAGTATAAAAAGTAGACAAAGGCCAGGCACAGTGGCTCAGGCCTGTAATCCCAGCACTTTGGGAGGCCTAGGAGGGCAGATCACCTGAGGTCGGGAGTTAGAGACCCAGCACTTTGGGAGGCCTAGGAGGGTGGATCACCTGAGGTGGGGAGTTCGAGACCAGTTTGACCAACATTGAGAAACTCCGTCTCTACTAAAAATACAAAATTAGCCAGGCATGGTGGCGCATGCCTGTAATCCCAGCTACTCTGGAGGCTGAGGCAGGAGAATCACTTGAACCTGGGAGGTGGAGGTTGCAATCCTGCCATTGCACTCCAGCCTGAGCAACAAAAAAAAAAAAAAAAAAAAAAAAAAGTAGACAAAATTAATCAACTTAGGAAAGAAAGTGTCAATGAACAGGCAAAGTTGCAATCCTTCACTAGATTATTAAATGCATTTTGCAATTTTTTTGTCTTAGGTTTACAATAAATAAATTTGAGGCAAGAAAGTTTTGTAAAGCCCTTTGAGCTTAAGAAAGTAAACCAAAAAAAGCAAAGAAATTATTTTATAACTTATAAACCACATTTGACAAGTGAGGGAGGAAGCAAACAATTATACAGGAAGTTCAGGTCAGTAAAAGTGGTAAACTATTTAACATAAAATATAGCTTTGATTAAAGATTGTAAAGGATTGTTTAAAAGTGCTGGTTAGTGGATGGCTGGGTTCAGTGTTTTGGCTGTCATTGAATGCCAAATTTGGGTTAAAATCTCAATGAATAAAAGGAATTGAATGATCATTTTGTGACAAATTTGCCAATGTTGTAAGGTTAAAAAAAATTTTAAATTTATATGAATTTAATGACAAATATTTAAAAAGAAATTTATTTCTTCTGAAAATCATGATGCCTATGTTTTTATAGTAACTTATGTTTAAGCCATATCAAACTCTTTTTTTGTCCATTTGTTTTTTGTTTTGGGGGAGGGGGTTTGACATTTATTTTAGGTTTGGAAGTACATGTGAAGATTTGTTACGTAGATAAACATATGTCATAGGGGTTTGTTGTACAGATTATTTCATCACCCGGGTATTAAGCCAAGTACTCAATAGTTATCTTTTCTATTCCTCTCCCTTCTCCCACCCTCCCTGCTCAAGCAGACCCCAGTGTCCGTTGTTTCTTTCTCTGTGTTCATAAGTTCTTATCATTTAACTCCCACATATAGGTGAGAACATGCAGTATTTGGGTTTCTGTTCCTGCATTAGTTTGCTAAGGATAATATCCTACAGCTCCATCCATGTTCCTGCAAAAGACATGATTTTGTTCTTTTTTACAGCTGCATAGTATTCCACGGTGTATATGTACTACATTTTCTTTATCCAATCTGTCATTGATGGGCATTTAGATTGATTCCATGGTTTTGCTATTGTGTATAGTGCTGCAGTGAATGTTTGCATGCATGTGTCTTTATGGTAGAATGATTTATATTCCTCTGGGTATACACCCAGTAATGGCATTGCTGGGTCTAATGGTAGTTCAGCTTTTAGCTCTTTGCGGAATCATCATAGTGCTTTCCACAATGATTGAACTAATTTACACTCCCACCAGCAGTGTATAAGTGTTCCCTTTTCTCCACAACCTCAGAAATAACAATCTGTTATTTTTTAACTTTTTAATAATAGCTATTCTGATTGGTGTGAGATGTTATCCCATTGTGGTTTCATTTGCATTTCTCTAATGATCAGTGATATTGAGCTTTTTTTCATATGCTTGTTGGCTGCATGTATATCTTCCTATGAGAAATGTCTGTTCATTTATTTAAATGGGACTGTTTGCTTTTCTCTTGTAAATTTGTTTAAGTTCCTTATAGGTGCTGGATATTAGACCCTTGTCAGATGAGTAGTTTGCAAATATTTTTCCCATTCTGTAGTTTGTCTTGTTACTCTGTTGATAGTTTCTTTTGCTATGCAGATGCTGTTAAGTTTAATTGGATCTCACTTGTCAATTTTTGCTTTTTTGTGATTGCTTTTAGTGTGTTTGTCATGAAATCTTTGCCTGTTGCTATGTCTAGGATGGTATTGTCTAGGTTGTCTTCCAGGGTTTTTATAGTTTTGGGTTTTACATTTAAGTCTTTAATCCATCTTAAGTTGATTTTTGTGTATAGTGTAAGGAAGGGGCCCATTCTTCACTCTTCTGCATATGGCTAGCCAGTTATCCCAGCACCATTTACTGAATAGGGAATCTTTTCCCCATTGCTTGTTTTTGTCAGCTTTATCAAAGATCAGATGGTCGTAGATGTGTGACCTTATTTCTGGGCTCTCTATTCTGTTCCATTGGTGTATGTGCCTGTTTTTGTACCAGTACCATACTGTTTTGTTACTGTAACCTTGCAGTATAGTTTGAAGTCAGGTAACATGCATATCAAACTCTTGATCAGTTTTAATAACAATAAACTTTGGTTTAATATGTCTGTGCCACTGATAATGCCATTCAATTTAGACATCTGTCTCAGATTTAAGTACCTAATCCCATTCCTAAAAATGAAATCAGTAATACAACACTTTCAGTCTCTGAAAGTGCTGGGATTACAGGTATGAGCCACCATGCTCAGCCTGCAAACAGATATTTTTAAAGGTTTTATGTCCATGTTTGGCTTAGGTCTAGCATACTATATATTAGTCATTTGCAGTTACTTAAATTAGAGGAAAATATTTTAAGTTTTTTCATAGGAAATCTCCCAAACTGTTTTGCTAGTTAACAAAAAATAAAACCTTCAGCAAGTGAGCCAAACGCAGATGATAAACTCAGTTTAATTTGCTCTGGAAATAATTATGCATTCAGTTTGGTATTAATTCATTTAAATCAATTCTTGAACCTGGAAACCAAAACATTTTCCCTTTGAGATTTCAAAATTCCTGCAGTAGTTACCCTACAGCTCTTCAAGACAATTTGCAAAATATGCAGGAAAACGCACGAAATGTGAAATTAGCTATTACATTAAGAATGATGCATAGGTTCCAATGAAACCAAGATGAGAGTCATCTCTATCTGCCTTTGAGGGAAGGAAACATTCTAACAAGAGAATGCTGCTTTCTCACACCGAGCATCCTAAGTCACCTCCCCACTGAACTCCTTCTCAGTTTCTTCAAGGATTCCATCAAAACCTTGCCATGCATTTCATTTTTTATCAGTATGATAAGATCATATAAAGCATGTAAATGCTGAATTTAGGGCATGGAGTTAATTGCCATTTTAAGATTAAAAAGTACTTTTTAGAGTTAAATATAATCTAAATCGTGTTAATTACAAATATAATGAATTATATTTTGATATCTAAAATTTCACGGTGATGGCAAATGGAGAAAGCTGCAACATACTAAATTTAAGCTTCCAGAAGCTTTAATTTTATTCAGAAATTTGGAAGTTTTCTGATTTGGCTGCTGCTAAATATTATTCTCTCTACTCACAACTTCTTAGTATAACCATTCCACTGAGCATCTATTAGAAACATCACGCTCAGTAAACAGATCATGTTACATAGTAAAAACAAAATTCTAGCAATATAGTAGACATTCAGTAGTGATTTACGGGATGGATGATACTGCAAGATCTCCTGGTAAAACCTTACTCATTTGATAACAGAGCAGAAATGAATTAAGGCTCAGCGTCTTTTATTTAAACACACGCATTCTAATTTTGGTTGCTTTCAAAAAATATATAGTAAAATAAACATGGCCAACAGCATGTTGCCAGTTATTGGTTGGTTGTAACCAACACAAATTAATAAATATAAATGATCTGTAGTTAAAATATTAACTTTTTTGCAAATAGATTTTTTTTTGAGACGAGTCTCGCTCTGTTGCCCAGGCTGGAATGCAGTGGCAATCTTGGCTTACTGCAACTTCCGCCTCCCAGGTTCAAGCGACTCTCGTGCCTCAGCCTCCCGAGTAGCTGGGATTACAGGCATGTGCCAACATGCCCAGCTAACTTTTGTATTTTTAGTAGAGGTGGGGTTTCACCATGTTGGTCAGGCTGGTCTCGAAATCCTGGCCTCAAGTGATCCACCCGCCTCGGTCTCCGAAAGTGCTGGTATTACAGGCGTGAGCCACCATGCCCAGCCTGCAAACAGATATTTTTAAAGGTTTTATGTCCATGTTTGGCTTAGGTCTAGCATACTATATATTAGTCATTTGTGTATATGCTGTTAATTTTTCTTTCATTCTTGTTATTGATATATATGTCAATGTATACTTATCTATAAATATCAATATATTTATATCTATTCATTTGTCTATGTATCTGTGAAACCATTTGAAGAAGTCCTTGATGTATAGTGGCCAAAGTAAATTTATTAAATTAGTAATTCATTAAATTTAATATGCTTATTAAGTTTAATTAAGAACACCTCTAAATTTCTATCATTTCATGGATAGATATTATTAATGTAAACTAGAGGTAAGAATATGCTAAAATTATCATAATCTACCATTTTGAGATGATAGTTACTAAAGTGATAGTAAAATTATGCAGTTTATAAGATTGGAACACATGAGTTAACTGAAAATAAACCACAAAATATAATTAGCAGTTGAGACACGTATGATTTTTAGCATTTTAAAATTATAACTAGAAAGCTATTATTTCTTTTGGCTTTTAATTTTTACTTCACTGAGACACTGATTTTATTCTAGGCCTTTCTTATCGACTGCTGACCTTTTCCTGTCATTTGATGTTAAAGATGATACAATGAATGCATCATCAATGTAACATGGCCTGAAACGGATCAGTAAATTGCATGTGATCATTAGAAATAGATCCAATTTTTGACTTAGCAGAGACTACAGAAGTCTTATTTATAAGCTTCTTTTATTACATTTCTTTTTTCTTGTATATTTATGGTCCATTTGCTAATACACTATTAGGAATCAAATCACTGAAGATTTCAGCATTTTATTATCACCAAAAACTTTGTTTTAGTAAAGCACAACAACATAGTCTTCTTGATTGTGAAAAGCTGTTGTCAGATCAAGTCCTTTTTATGCCTCAGAGCTTAGGGCACACTAATTCTTGAGACCAACTCTAAGGTCTTCTGTAGAAGGTGCTGTCTTGTTGAGAAGGAAGAAATGGCCAAAGTGTCTGTATCTGAAATTTTCTGCGTTATCTTAAATATCCCTCATTGAGGATGGACAGGTAAATTAGACATATGAAACAAGACATATTTGGTATATTCAACCTATGTTTATTACGAATTTTTCATGCAGTAATATGATGATATAATATGAAATAATTTAAGATCCTTATTAAGACTGAAAGAGAAATCAGTAGTAGGCTATGATTTGTTTCTTTATTTGGTGGTATAACAGTTAGCATTATTATAAAATCTAGAGTTTTTTTTAGATGCTTCTGCTTCTCACAGGGAAGCAACAATATTAATGTCCTTGTTTAGCTTACTATACTATATGTAATTTACATGTGATTTTCAGACTAGTGATTACAAAAACAACAATCTACTACAAAAAAAGTACTAAGGAGTCTTTCGTGCTCAGCATCCCAAAAGGGAAAACCCAGAAAATATTACCAATACATCATGAGCCTCTTTGGTTTTCTTCATTTGGAGTGATGAAATCAATCATTTGATTGAATTGACACTAGTCCTTCAACTGTATAATCTGCTTCAAGACACTATGTTGCTCAATATAACAACATGCCAAAATTGAAAACACTCAAAAATTAGCTTTTGTTTCCTTTGTTTTTATTTCATGTTTTTGGTTTGTGGGCCATACAATAGTATTCAGTGTTCTCCAAGATAAGATATTGATTTCTTCACAATTCTTTCCTTTCTCACATTTAGCTGTACATTGAGATCATCTGGAAAACTTTAAAACCTGCTGATATTTGAGCTCTACCCCAAGAAATTCTGATGTAATGTGGATGAAAACCTGGGCATTGGGTCTCATATCTCCCCCAGGTGATTATAATGAGCAGCAGACTTGGCATCCACTGGTGTATGTAAATTTGATATTCTCATGACTACTTATTGCTGGATTGACACCCAACTTTTGCAACCTCCCATTTACTGAAGAGATAGACTCCCTGTCTCCCTCTGTCTCCTCTCTTAGAATGATACTTCTGTCGAAGCTTGAACGTGACTTAGAAAAAAAAAATAGCAATTACCCTTATACATTTATTCTACAATTTTTGCACCCTTTATACATGTTAGAGGCAACAACAATAACTTTTAGCAGTGTTTATTTTTGTTAAAAGAAACCAGTTGAATTGAAGGTCAAGACACCTTCTGATTGCACAGATTAAACAAGAAAGTATTACGTATTTCAACTTTACAAAGCATCTTATTGATTTAAAAAGATCCATACAGTTGATAAATTTCACCATGAACATATATGTAATAAGGAGACTAAAATATTCACTTTACATATCTACAACATGTATTTTCATATTTCTAATCAACCACAAATCATATAGGAAAATATTTAGGTCCATGAAAAAGTTTCAAAACATTAAAAAATTAACATTTTGAAACAAATCACATGTGAAAGCTCATTAAATAATAACATTGACAAATAAATAGTTAATCAGCTTTACTTATTAGCCGCTGCCATGCATTTCTGGCATTCCATTCCAAGCGAGGGTCAGCATGCAGGGTATAATTTCATACGATGCGACTGTAAAGAGCTACAGGGCTTATTTTTGAAGTGAAATGTCACAAGGTCTTTCATTCTCTTTCATAGGAAGATCACTCATGGCTGCTAAACTGTTCCCATGAAGAGTACCAAAAAAGCACCTTTCTGAAATGTTATGAAGATTCATGACAACAATTTTTTTTTAACCTTTCTGTTTGGAAGGAGTTTTGTTTAGGAGAGGGGATGGGCCAGTAGATGGAGGGTATCTGAGAAGCCCTTTTCTGTTTTAAAATATAATGATTCACTGATGTTTATAGTATCAACAGTCTTTTAAGAACAATGAGGAATTAAAACTACAGGATACGTGGAATTTAAATGCAAATTGCATTCACGGATATACCTACATCTTGAAAAACTTGAAAAGGAAAAACTATTCCCAAAGAAGGTCCTGTACTTAAGACAGCTTGCTGGGTTTGATCAAAGCAGAAAGCATATACTTTCAAGTGAGAAAATAGCAATGGCAGGCTTGAGTCTTCCAAGCAATCAAATCTGTAAAGCAGATGGTTACACTAGTAAGTCTAGTTATGGGAGTCTGAGTTCTAACTCATGCTGTGCTTGCTGGATTTGCTGGCTCTTTTCCGCTCTCTGTGATGCTGGACTGGCTTGGCAGGTGACATGCTCTCAAAGTTGTGACTGGACTCGTTGTGCTGCCGGGTGTACCTCTTGCACTTGCAGGCAGTGACTACTGTGATTTTGTAGGTGCGTGTGCTGCCATCTTGGCACTGCAGCTGGATTCTCTGGGTACGGGTTTTGTCATTGACGCACCGCCACTCCTGGGAGCTCCTCCTGCTCCAGTACTTTGTTCCATAGCCTCCTCCAATCCAGTTAGGGAGCACTGACAGGGGCAAGCACTCGCCAGCACACACCAGCTCCTTCAGAGGGCTGATGCTGGTGCACTGGCCATCAGAGATGTATTTGGTGGAACGCAGTTCCCGGCAACCCACTTGAACCCGAGCTGCAGGAAACAAAAAAGAATGTGCATCAGAGAAAAAATGCAAATGAAGACCTTTTAAAAAGTGATCTGCAATGACAAAAATAATAGGCAAATGACACCAAATTGCCAAATAGAAAGTGAGCACCTACTTTATTTTCACAGTGAAAAAAAATCTGTCTGGATAGTATAGGGACACTTTCATGAAAATCATCAGTTTACATGGCTATAACTTTTTTGGGAAAAAAAATGTAGGCCTGATTTTTTTTATATATAACATTAGCTAATTGCTTATTAGAGTGTTTGAAAATCCAATTTCCTTAGTCTCACTCTCCAATAAGGGGTTAGCAGCTCTTCCATTTATGTGTAAATATTCATTATTCAATGAGTTAAAAGAGTATACTTTAATATTCTCTTTCTCAAGGGTCATATTGGTTAATGTCTGCAAGTGTTTTTAATTAGGCTTTTTAAAAATCTGTTGAGAAAAAACGTGGTAGCCATTTAAATATTGTGTATAATGCATATGCTCTCGGTAATATTTTATTTCAATTATAGACTTTAGCTGCAGAGACTCAGACATACATATGTGTACAACATCTGACATTTTGCATATCAAACTTAATAACTATGTTTTAAACATAAATTCCCAAACTATCTTTTAAAAAATACAAACAGTAAAATGTTTGAAATGTAAAATGCCACTACAACTCAAGACTCAAAGAATATAAAAGCCCCTAAATCAGGAACGTATGGTTGCCATAACAACTTGGCTACATTTCCATGAATTTTATGGCAGAAAAATGCCTAACATGTCTGATTTACAACTGCAAAAGGAACCACGGTGTTCATTTCCTGAATATTGGTCATGGCAAACTTTTTGTTTTAGTTATTTGGATTTGATAGGTATGTTCTCTAATTGGCTGTTCCTTGTTACATGCCTTATGTAATTAAAGCAAAAATTAATCTTTAAATATTTTAAGTTTTCCTTACCCTTGCTTTGTTATCTAAACTTGAGGAGAATTGCCTATAACAACCTTGAAAAGAAATCAAGGCTTGCCAACCAGGAAAAAAAAAAAAAGGATGTTTAAAAGTACAGGCTACTGACATTTTACAAATAAAAATGATAAGGGACACTGAAGTGGTTCCACAAAAAGTACTGAAAGATAAGTCAAAGTCGAACTGAATCAGGAGTTTCACTTCATCTCTGTATGCTAGTACTTCTGAGGTAAGAGATATAGCTTAAGGAGAACGTGACAGTTGTGGAAAAACTTATGTATATAGACATGCATGCATAGAAATCTAGAATTGTGGGATTAAAATGCAAAGCGTAAATTGTTTGGTTGGATAGTGTGCTCAGCGTGCCTGATTCTGCCTCCAGCTCACCTTCCTGCAGCTGCCTCAGGAATGCACCTGGAAATAGCCAGAAATAATTTTGTCTTGTCAAGCTTTCTGTTCCTGTGTATATACAGATTTGGCATTTTTGCCGTGACAGTTCATTGACAACAAATACCCACAACATTGCTCAGTAATCTAATAATAATCAGATATGTCCTGTGTACTTAAAAGCAACCATCTTTGTGAAAGTTAAAACATCTTAGCTTTCTTAGATGTTAACAGTCATATTTGCTTTGACTTTTCAAAGGTCAAAACTACTTTTCGTAGTTGAATGGAGTGAAGAAGGAGAGGCAAAAGATTTGTGTAAGATTTCCTGTGCACTGTTTCTCTCTCTCTCTCTCTTAAAACCTGATTATTAGCATGTGGTCTCTTCTAAAGGAAAAGATAGAAACAAAAGTTAGGGGAAATTTGAATCCCCCTAACCAGTGGTCAATTAGTGTGTCAACTAAGCTGTTGTTTTACATCTCTTAAGTTACAAAAATGTCCCCAGTCTGTCACAGAAATACACAATTATCTAAATTTTGAATGGGACAACAAGGAATTATTTTAGAAAAATGTGATTCTCCAACATTTTTAGTTTATCCCTCTTTTACATTGAGCATCATCAAAACTTTCGACCATCTCACTAGACATATTTTAGAAATCCAATGTAAACAAATTTTTTCTCCTGGAAGCTTCCTTTTTTCCCTTGTGATTCCCTATATTTATTTGTGGATGGTAACTAATAATATATATTAGTTACATTTATACACTTTACCAAAATTGCATATGCCCTGAAATAAATTGACAAAACAACCGGAACTTGAGCTATCTAAAACAATACTTTTTAAAACTGTCATTTTGCATGATTTTGACAAAACAATAGTTTAATTCCTGGAAATGTTTTCTTTGTGGATGTTTGATAAAACTTCAGTCTGTGCTTGCGTTATTAAACCACTGTTTTAGTTACGTTAACTTTAAAATCACTACCTAGGGAAGAATGCCAGCCTACACATGCAGCAGATTACTCTCAAGTTGTTTCACAAAATATATATGGTTCAGGTTAGTTACCAATAAAACAATTCTACAGGAATGTGAGCTAATGCTACCAGAAAAGAAAAAAAAAAAACCTGTACAAGTAAAACACACTTACTGTTCCGATCCAGTCCAGTGTTACTGAAATGCCTGCCTCCATTTCTGGCTTGATTCAACGTGCTGTTGCTGCTGGGGTGTGCTGGAACAGGTTTAACCACATGTGAATAAAGGATTTCTGTGGCATCATTTTTAAAAGCCAAACAGCTTTTCATTAGGATGCATGCAAGGGGAAGGAGATAGAAATGAATGGCAGGAGGAAGCATGGTGAGTAGAGGATTTGCTTGGCTGGAGAGCTGGTTAATTCTTTTGCCTCTGCTTCTGCACTGTAACTGTGAAATTCCTCCTCAAGCTTCCCTTTATATATCCACAGAGGTTTGGCATTCATTCAGGTGTAAAGTTGTGTAGAGCTTCAGAGTGAAAACACAGAGAAGGGGTGGGATCCCTACATGACCCTGCAAAAGAATTTTACCAATGGAAAAGAAGACTGCAGAAAAGGAGGAGCTTGGTATACAAATTGCCTGAAATTTCAGAGTTGGACTTCATCACTTGTCTGTGAGCCGACGCAGGCAGGCATATTCTATATCAACGACAGACTCTCCTCTGCCATTTCCTTTCCTGAATCTAGTTAACATTCGGGTTTAATTTAAACGAAAATATATTGCTGTTCATTTGAAGAGACTGGCTTTCCCACAGTTGTTGTGTACTTTCCTCAGATTTTAGAGTATTTGGGTCAGAAAGGGAGTTCTTCCCAGATAACAGGAGGAATTCATGTGAGTTTAAATATTGTAGGACTTGCATGAAGCACCCAGTTAGCTAAACATTGCTTTCTCTCAAGAAGCAAACCAATATTTTTTTTTTCCTTAAAGCAAAAGGCACAGAGCTAAAACCTGCCCCCTGGACATGCTTAAATAATGCAGCTTTGATCTGCATGAACTACTGTGCTGCTAGGTAAATTATTGCCAGGGGTTCTGTGTGGAGAATAATGAGCATAGTTCTGTCTACATTAAAGTAAGTAATACTCATTTTTGTCTTAAAAATGTGTCACAAGCATTAATATCCATAGCATTGTTTTACATAAAACAAAGTCATTTGTGACAGACTTTTTAGCGGATTCAAAATAATTTTTTCTAGATTTTTTCAGAACACAGATTCTACTCATATTTACTAAATATTTTGCTCATTACTTCCTTTGACTCTGCTGCCCAAGTAAGAAACCTATTTTTCTGGATTACTTTACCGGCACCCAGAACACGTGTTCCATTAATTAATTATAGGCCACTGATGATCCCTTTAAAACAATCATCAAATTCCATTTCATCATGGGACATCTCAATTGGAATAACTATTCTGAATCACCTTTTCAATTATAAATCCATTTTTGTCCTTTGTGTGGTTACCTAAATCACCTAATTTTGTATCTCTTTTCTGTATAAACTTTTGTCCCTTGTAACTGCTATTTGCCTATATGTCTGCCTACCTGAATTTCTCCATAGCAGCACCACTGGCATTTTGGAAGAGACAGTTCTTTATTATTGGGGGACCATCCTGTGTGTTTATCAGCATCCCTGGCTTCTAATGACTAGATGCCAGTAGCACCCCCTAGTTAGTAAGAAAAATATCTCCAAACATTGCCAAATGACCCCTACAGGGTAAAATCACCCCCAATTTAACCACTAATTATCTATTCATCTATCTCACTATAAAAGAAAGTAAAAATAAGTATAAAGGAAAAATATTATAATACCAAGAAATTATTTTTCTTTTTTAGGACAGAAATGGTACTGTAGTTTTGTTTTAAAACAATGACTGCTTCTCTATTAGAGGTATATACTGGAATATCCTTAGATGAAATGATTTTATATCATCTTTTACATTATATGGAATAAGCTAGAATAAGCTTCAAAAATAATATGAGGAGGTTAGAGGTGTGAGTGGCAAAAGATTAATTGTAAGTTGATGGTTGTTAGAGCAGGAAGGTAAAGTATTATATTCTGTTTATTCTTGTGTATGTTCCAAATTCTACATAATAAAATGTTTAAAAACCAGAGTCAGACAATCAGTTTAATGGACGTATACTTCCTACTAACAATATATCTCTATCCTGCGATTGGATAGTCATTTATTCTAACATCCTTCCTGGAAAATCATATGTCAGTTTATTTTGTGCAAATGGAGATTACAGGCATCCTTCTAAAATACTAACTATGAAGAATTTCCTGCCCTACTTATCAGGGGACTTGATGTTAATTACACAAAGCATGTTAATATTCATCATTGACCTACAGACCCAATGCCTAAAGGAAATTAAAAGGTCAAAATAATCTAATCTGTTCCTCACTACTTTTTCTTTTTTTGTGTCAGGAGCAGGAGATATTTTAATTGGAATTTAACTATTGGGTTGGGCTAATGAGGTTGACCAAATTCACGCACAGTTATTAAATCTGCTGCACCTAGTATTCTGAAGGCTCAGCCTTAGGATATCACCTCAGGCAGAAGCAAAATTAGAAGAGAAGGCAATGTCGTTGTGCATGTAGACAGGACAAACTCAGAGTTCTTAGGCCCAATTTACCTGACAGACCCCTAGAGAACTATTTTGAGGCCTGGGTGCAGTGGCTTCTGCCTGTAATCGTGCACTCTAAGAGGCCAAGACAGGAGGATCACTTGAGCACAGGAATTCGAGACCAGCCTGGACAACATAGTAACACCTTGTCTCTGCAAAAGTAAAATAAAAACTAGCTGAGCATGGTAATTCACACCTGTAGTCCCAGCTACTTGGGAGGCTGAGGCAGGAGGAACGCTTGAGCCTGGGGTGTTGAGGCTGCAGTGAGCCATGATACCACCGCGACACTCTAGCCTGAGCAAGAGTGTGACCCTGTCTCAAAATAAATAAATAAATAAAAAGAAAGAAAACTACTTTGCTAAAATAGAAATAATCATAAATTTAATACTTAACAGTTATTCTGATCAGTTTAAAACAGCTCCATGAAAAATAACCACAAACTATTGCTTCTCGGCCTTTTGGCTAAGATCAAGGGAAGGATAACCACAAACTGTAATAACCCAAGAAGAATGGATATAGATGCTTAATATTGAAATTGAGTCTTTCTCATCTTCAGGCATTAGTATGTACCTGTTATTCCCTTTGCTTATAACACTCTTCCCTCACCCTCTTCCTTGGCTAATCACCTGCTTTTCCTTCCAGTCTCAGTTTAGATGGCAATAGCACTGAGAAAACTTGCCTTGTCCTCTCTTTCCTCTATCTGCTGGTCTCAATCCAGCATACATGTGCCAGAGCAGCAAGTTGCCTGATGACTTGGCAAGACTTATGAAAGAAGAACCATTTCTATCTTATGGGTATTGTGGAATAATGGTTAAATTAAGTATTTAGGAAATGTAGAAAAAATATTCTTTCATTAAAAAGAGATTGGCTAATATTTGTGGTAGGCAGTCGCTAAGATGGCTCCTAATGATCCCTTTCTCATGATATTCACATCCTTGTAGCAATCCCCTTTTCTTCAGTGTGGGAAGAACTTAGTGATTAGCTTCTAATTAGTATAACATACTAACATGATGAGATGTGACTTCTATGATTAGGTTTTCAAAAAACTGTGACTTCTGTCTTTCTGGCTGCTCTCATTCTCTCGCTTGCTTTGGTGGAAGCCAGCTACCATAATATGTACCTCTCCATAGGAAGGTCCATGTAGCAAGGAACTGATGCCTGTAACCAACAAGGAACTGAATGAAGGCCTCAGCCAAACAGATGGGAATTCCATCAACAATGACATGGGTGAGCTTAGAAGCAAATCCTCTCACAGGCAGATGAGGCTGCAGCCGTGGCCTACAACCTGAATGCAAACTTTAGGAGAGATATCAAACCAGAGGCACCCACAAGAACTATGAGATAATAAATGTTTGTTGTTTTAACTAAGTTTTGGGATAATTTGTTATATAACAGATAATCAGTATAATGTTATTTGTAATTAAGTCATTTTGTGAATAATGCTAGGGCCTTGAGAGCATCAGATGTGGAATCATTAGACATGGTGACTGTGCATCTTGCAATCTGTGGGAGAGTGTTAAGACTTATTTTCTGTTCTCAGCTGTGCATCATTGCAAGAAAAATAAAATAAAAATAGGAAATTTTGTTAAAGACTTATTTTCTAGTCCTCAGCTGAGCCATCAGTGTGGTGGCATTACTAATAATCATATAATGGTATTAGAATTACTACTAGCAGCTTGATTTGTAAAAGCTGGAAACTAATTTTGATTTTCTGAATAGTGTCATCATATGACTTGGAAATTGAATTTGAAAATCTGAAACTGCATCTTAGTTCTACCATTTATGATACGTATGAACTTGGATATACAGTTGACCCTTGAACAACACAGGTTTGAACTGTGAGGGTGCACTTATACTTGGATTTTCTTCCACTTCTGCCACCCCTGAGACAGCAAGACCAACCCTTCCTCTTATTCCTCCTTCTCAGCCTACTCACTATGAAGACAATGGAGACGAAGACATGTCTTATGATGATCCACTTCCACTTAATGAAGAATAAATATATTTTCTCTTCCTTACAATTTTCTTAATAACATCTTCTTTTCTCTAGCTTACTTAAGAATATTATATATATATAACCTACAAAATATGTGTTAATCAACTGTTTATGTTATTGATAAGGCTTCCAGTTGACAGTAGGCTATTAGTAGTTAAGTTTTAGGGGAGTGAGAAGTTATATGTGAATTTTCAACTGTACAGGGGTCAGCTCCCTAACGTCTGTGTTGTTCAAGTCAGTTATACTTTCTGAAACTCTCCTAGTCAGTTTCTTCATCTACAAAACATGACCACGCTTACCTACCTCACAGAGGAACAAAAATATATGAAAATGTCTAGCACAAAACCTGGCACAGAAGAAATGTGGAAAAAAATAGCCATTTAATATCAATCTAGGAGCATGGTTTTATATTATAGCCTTCACATTATAAACATGAGTTTGGAAAGACTAGAGAAGTCTGAACAAAAATATGATTACCCTATTTAAGATAAAGAACAAAAAGTTGAGAGAAGGGAGATTTGTTTAGCCCAACAAAGTAAGAGATAATGGATAAATGTCATTAGGCTTAAAAAACTAGTCTAATCAATTGTTTTTAATTTTTAACAGGGGATGCGTCTGAATACAACAGTACCATTTATCTCCAGGGCATACGTTCCAACACCTCCAGTGAAAGCCTGAAACCAGTTCCAAACCTGACTGGCATCATTTGGAACATGTTTGTGTTCATCTCTCCCATACAGAAATTTAATGCCTTTTCCATCTTAACTAAGCGCTTATCATGTACTGTGGCTGTAACTTGTGCAGTTTGAAGGGCCACAGCAAAACTAGCAGGAATTTTTTTCTTCTTTCATGGATCGAAGGTTCTTTCTTACCATAGACCTTAGCAAACTCAGCATATGATTTTTTTTTCTCTCTATTAAGTTGAAAACTTTCACCTTTTCACACTTTACGGCTTCTCTTTGGCAAACCCGAATTGCCAGCATCACTACTCTTGTGCTTTGGGGCCGTTATGAAGTAAAATAAGAGTTCCTTGAGCACACAGCACTTCGATGCACAACAGGTGATCTGAGAACCTAGACGGTCACTAAGTGACTAATAGTAGGTGGTGTAGACAACACGGAGATGCTGGACAGTGGGAAGATTCACTTCCTTGGTGAGATGGAGCAAAGATGGCATGAGATTTCATTGCGCTACTCAGAACTGTGTGGAATTTCAAACTTATCAATTGTTTATTTCCGGAATTTTCCCTTTAGTGAAACCAAGGAAAGCAATATTGCAGATAAAGGGGATTTCCGAATATATAAACAAAAAGCATTTACTGAATACAAGAATAAACTATTTCTGCTCCTCTCTGGCTTAAAACTATTCTGAGAGTTCCCCTTAAGAGGATAGCACCTGTTAAATGGAAAAGTGATTAGCTATTATAAGTTTAGAAAAAACACAACAAACTACCATAGAATCTTTATTCATAAAAATCCTTAAAACGAGAATGAAATAATCACTTTCATTCATTTCATATTAGCATGTATTGTGCCCAGTCTTTTTAAAGATGGTGTCATCCAGGCAAAGCTGAATGAGACATGAAGCCTACCCTCTCTTGCTGTTCCAGAAAGCTCCTGGTTAGAATTTTACTAAAGGAACTCCCCTTAACGTACTCTTCCTGTAAAATTTTCTTTCTTTCTCCCTCATCACCTTCATTAGTTGTCTCTTTATTTGTATTTTGTTTGAATGCTTGCTGGTCTTATTTGTTGAATATAATGTTTCATTTATTATAAACTGCCTTACCAAGAATAACATTAATTTAGAGAACCCAGCTTACAATGCCCTGTGTAACCTGATATAAAACCCAAGTGAAAAATCTCAAATCCAATAGATAGAGATCTAGATAGGGTTCCTCCAGTCTCTACACTATTGACCTCTGGGCTGGAAAGTTCTGTTGTGGGGGATGTTTAGCAGCATCCCTGGGCTGTACCCTCTAGATGCCAACAGCACCTCCCCCACCCAGAAATTTCACAAGCAAGCACTGGGGAGTAGGTGAGGACAGGAGGGACAGGGCTTCCATCCGATTGCACAAACTAGCGCCAGTAGGAAGTTGTCCTTTTTACTTCCATTTATTACATTGCACAGTAGGAATCAATGCCCTCATTGTGTGCGTTCAGTCCAACAGTCCCTAAACTAAATCTGACAAAGGCTGGCAGCATATTAAGTATCCTGCCCCCAGTGGTGAATGCAGATTGGAATTAGTTTTGTTCCACCAGCCTAATAGTTGGTCTAAAACACTGTTTGTACTGGGAGCCTGTTAGATATGCAAATTCTGGGCATCACCTCAGACTTGAGTCAGAATCCCTTGGGCTGGAGCCCAGGAATCTGTGTTTTAACAAGCTTTCCAAGTGATTCTTAAGTATGCTAGAATTTGAAGTAAACTGTTATAGGATACACGCACGCCCTCATAACTGTGGCCTAGACTCATGATCCCCATGAGGGTTGCCTAGTCTGTTTAACTGGGCCTGTGCTCCAAATACTTCCGGTTTGCAGAATCAAATGGAAGCCCTGCCCTGAAGCTCCGCCCTCAAGGCCCAAACCCTAACCCATTTCCTTCTGCTATATTTATTTCTCCCTAGGGACTGGATACTCTCAGTGTCCCTCAGTCCTGATTAATGCTTTGTTTCACAGAAATGGACACCGAGAACCATAAAAATTACTACCTACAGTAGTACTATCACTCACTAGAAATTCTGGAAGCCACTTCTGATTTGCTCAGAGGTCAGCGTTGACCCAGATTTAGGTAAAATACTTGGATCGTTGTGATTTTGATTATTGTCCACCAGACTTAATGACAGTCAAATTGGGCTCCTAGCCCTGGCCACATGCAGTGTTGCATCACTCTTCCCTGAGGAGTCCCTTATTCAAGTACCAGCAGGCTTCATGGCAAGGCCTAAGTCAGTTATGATCTTACATCACTGGTAGATACTTGGGCTTAGAGACTTTACAGTATGAAGTTCCCTGATATGTCAGGATGCTGGAGAACTCAATAATTTAGTAGGATTTGGCCCAATAATGCCACAGTCTTTCCTGGAAAAAAAAGTCCTTGCAGAAATTTTCAATTTCAATTTTCATTTTTTTAAATAAAATAATTTGCTTCCAAGTTATATACAGGTGAATCTCTGGTGTAGGGCAGGGGTCACCAACCCTTGGGCTACGGACCAGTATTGATCCATGGCCTGTTAGGAACTGCACCGCACAGCAGGAGGTGAGTGGCCGGGGAGTGAGCATGACCACCTGAGCGCCTCCTCGTGTCACATCAGCAGCGCATTAGATTCTCATAGGAGCACGAACCCTATTGTGAACTGCACGTGTAGGGGATCTAGATTGCATGTTCCTTATGAGACGCTAACTAATGCTTGATGATCTGAGGTGGAAGAGTTTCTTGAAACTATCCTTGAAACTATCCTCATCCCCAGCCCCATCCATGGAAAAATCATCTTCCAAAATGGGGTCATGGTGCAAAAAAGATTGGGGACTGCTGTCATAGGGGGTTTCACAGCAACAGCATAGCTGGAGTGAAGGGGTCAGCATTGGGAAGGAAGGAAGTTTGACTCCATTGATTGGAAAGTTAGGTTGGAGCAGATTATTGACTACCATTTGCTTTGCATTTGAGAAGTTTGGACATTATTTGTTAGATAATGGAGAGCTATTGAAGGATGTATACGTGTATATGTGTGTGTTTATTTTTCTTCTCCCAAAGGGAAAGCAGATTATAGCCTCCACCCAGGTCAAGTGATAGAAAATTTCCAATATCAGCTGAGCACAGTGGCTCATGCCTGTAATCCCAGCACTTTGGAAGGCTGAGGCGGGCAGATCACCTGGGGTTAGGAGTTTGAGACCAGCCTGGCCAATGTGATAAAACCCTGTCTCTACTAAAAATACAAAATTAGCCGGGCGTGGTGATGCATGCCTGTAATCCCAGCTACTCAGAAGGCTAAGGCAGGGGAATTGCTGGAACCCAGGAGGCGGAAGTTGCGGTGAGCCGAGATCACACCACTGCACTCCAGCCTGGGAGACAGAGCGAGATCCCATCTCGAAAAAAAAAATAGAAAATTTCCAATATCCAGAAGTTCCCCTCCTGTCCCATTCTAGTAACTACTTCCTTTCTTCTCCCTAAAATAAACCACTCTCCTGATTTCTGACACCAGTTATTACTTTTGACTGTTTTAGAAATTGATGTAAAAAAGCTGACTTCTTTTCATTGTTGTGTAGTATTGCATTGCATGAACACCCCACAATTTATTCATCCAGTCTACTAGATTGGGTTGATGCCAATTGAGGCTATTATGAATAATGCTCCTATAAATGCTCCTGTACCTTTCTTTTATGTATGTGGTCATACATTTTTGTTTGATATATATCTAGTTGTGAAATGGATTCAATATAGGGTGTGTGTGTGTTCAGCTTTAGGAGAAAATACCAAAGAGTTTTCCAAAGTAATTTTAATAATTGAAATTTCCACTAGCCTTGACAGATTTCAAACAGGGACAGTATCAACACTATGTTTTGGGACGTTTAATCCACCTGCAACGTGTAAGGTGATTTAGGTGTGGTTATATTAGAACACAGGGAGGGGAAACATTATCGTGAGAGCCCAGGTGAAAAAGAATATAATCTTGAACTTGAAGGAGAGAGGAAAGGCTAGGACAGAGATTAGAGATACTGTGGAGTTTAGGTTGGTAGGTAATTGGAGAGGGAATCACATGTGAAAATGATGTTTTAAACCTGAGTGAATGGGAGACTGTAGTGTCAGGAGAAAGAGGACAATAATGAGTGGAGGCTGAGTTAAGACGAGGTTAGGTTGCTGATGGGAATCTAAGGGAGGGTGTCTAAGAGACAACTAGAAACTATAATAGTCTGTTTTCATGCTGCTGATAAAGATATATCCGAGACTGGGCAATTTACAAAAGAAAGAGGTTTAATTGGATTTGCACGTGGCTGGGGAAGCCTCACAATCATGGTGGAAAGCAAGGAAGAGCAAGTCACCTCTTACTTGGATGGCAGCAGGCAAAGAGAGAGAGCTTGTGCTGGGGCATTCCTCTTTTTAAAAACATCAGATCTCGTGAGACTTATTCACTATCACAAGAACAGCACAGGAAAGACTTGCCCCGTAATTCAGTTACTTCCCACTGGGTGCCTCCCACAACATGTGGGAATTCAAGATGAGATTTGGGTGGGGCACAGCCAAACCATATCAAAACAGAGCTCAAGAATTTGTCTGGGGTGGGGAGAGCATTAGGGAAAAGACCTAATGCATGCTGGGCTTAATACCTAGGTGATGGGTTGGTAGGTGCAGCAGACCACCATGGCACACGTTTACCTATGTAACAAACCTGCACATCTTGCACATGTACCCCGGAATGTAAAAAAATAAAAGAATCTGTCCAGCTACTGAAGCAATTTCATGAGGATGCTTTTCTACAACATTATTATGATAGACCTTGGTTTAGAAAACTATTATACTGGTTTAAGACTTTTCTTTATATATCTACAGTCACCTAATCATGCTCCTAGATATTAAAATTTCACTCCCTATGTTCAGTAATTCTCAAGTAGGATGAACTATTGTATAGATATATTCGTACAGGCTTATAAAATGTATGCCCTGTGTTTTAATGAAACCATAGGTAATACACATTTCTCCGATCTCCTTTTATATTGCCCATTTACCTACTGGCTTAGTCCAAGTTTTCATCATTTGCCTGAACTGCTGTCCTAACTTCTTAGCTCATCTCTTGCCTTCCAGTCTCATCATCCTAAAATGTACTCTCTGCAGTGAGATCTAGAATGATCTTTGAAAAATGCATATCTGAATATCTCATTCAAAAATTGTTTGTTCCCTTTACTTGCATAATAAACAAACACCTTCATGAGCCAGCTACTCTGATTTCTTGCCACTCCCTTATTTATATTTTGTGCTTCAGTAGTAGTTTCTCATACTCATGACTCTATTTAATGCTTTCATGCCTCTGCATATATTGTTCCTCCTGCCTAGAACACCATTCCTTCCTGTAAATGTTGTTGCCATAATTCAAAATTCTGCTCCTTGAAGTGTTTTTAAATGTATAGACTTAATTAATCAAGCAATGAGAAAGAGAGACAAGGGCAACTGGAGCAAAAGGAAGCTTTTCTGAAGATGTGGAGTATGGATCTATGAGAATTAGGTACTGTAATTTAAAATAATGTGAGGACATTTCTTTTAGTCTCAATACAATTGTGTGATTTCCTTTTCCAACCCTAACATACTGCCAAACAGATTTATGATTAGTAAAATAATTTAAAATATAATAAAATGAAACATTAAGATAATGGGGAAAATGCAGATTTTTTAACATAGAATATTTAATTTACGAGGCTTGAAAGAGAATACTGCTTTAAATTTTCAGATTTTCTGAACAAATATTCTTCTTCATGCTCCCATAGCAATAACAAGAAAATTAAAAAGATTACTTAACAATACTTAAACTTATTTAAAAATGTATTGAACACATGCAAAAATGATTATGTTATAAAAAAGACTTGTATAGATTTCTACCTTTTTTAAAACTGAGGTTATACAAATTTTGGAAAATAACATGTACATGTTGTAAAAAATGTAAATAGTTTACTCAGTAGAAGGATAAAATCCACCTCTTCTCATCCGTCTTCCAATGCCATTCTTCAGAGATAATCACATTTAAGAGTTTCTTGTGATGTTTTCCAGTAGTTTCTGCATTTATAAGCATGTTGAGGTACACATACATTTATACCTAAACATACTTATAAATGTGCACATACTTATACATGCTTATAAATGTATGCATGCTTATAAATGTACACATACATATATATTTTACATTTTTATATAGACTGGATCATGCTATACACATAACTTCTCAAACTACGTTTTGCACTTAATAATCTATATTGGGTATTTTCCCATATCAGAACATACAGATTTACCCCATTCTTCTTAACCCCTTCATTGAATGGGTTGTATGGATGTACCATAGCCTATTTATCCAGTTCTCTGTTGATGAATATTTAGAGTGTTTTCAGGTTTTCTTCTTTATAAATGTGGTGGGATATTTTCAAAACCTAATAGTTTTGAACTATTAGGTTGTTATCCCCATTTTCTCCATTCCTTTATCCAAGTAGGTGGGGAGAGATAAAGAGTGGGAGTGGAAGAGTGGGGTGAGCATGTGCACTTCATGAAAGACCAGAAGCCAAGCCTGTTTACTGACAGTGTCCAGACAGAAAACTAGGCTTCAGAAAGGCATGGTAAGCACATTCCCTGACGATTCCAAGGACCCAGAAGGATATGTAATTCCAGAGCCTCTGGACCTGAAGGGATTGTGCAGACTGGGCGTGGACACCTTGGCTGTAACCAATGGGGAATGATTGCTCATGATCACTGTCTGTAGGGACCTCCCCAGTGCCTTGGTCCTACTGGACAAAACTTTGCAAAGTTCTTGGAGAGTGGCTAGGAAAGGAGGAAGGGGAAAATAAGGGTCAGGGTTCTAAATGAAATTGATTTTAAAATACAAAGAAATGCAATTCAAGTTTTCGGTTTTTTGTTGATTTATTTTGCACATCTAAGCTTCTTGACTGGAATTCATATCATCTTCATAAACATTTGCGATTTTCAAGATACCAAGATATTTAATATATCTTTATGCTTAAAGTCAAACTTTAATTTTGGAGACATTTTATCCATAGGAGCCTAAATGTTTTACATTGATTAAAAAGAAAATGTGGGCCGGGCACGGTGGCTCACATCTGTAATCCCAGCATTTTGGGAGGCCAAGGGGGATGGATCACTTGAGGTCAGGAGTTTGAGACCAGCCTGGCCAACGTAGTGAAACCCCATCTCTACTAAAAATACAAAAATTAGCAAGGCATGGTGGCGTGTGCCTGTGAACCCAGCTATTCAGTAGGCTAAGGCATGAGAATCACTTGAACCTAAGAGGCTGAGACTGCAGTGAACCAAGATTGCACCACTGCACTCCAGCCTGGGCGACAGAATGAGACTCCCTCAAAAAAAGAAAGAAAGACAGAAAGAGAGAAAGAGAAAATGCCCATTTGAAATGGCGTTCTTTTGTCTTGACACAGTTACCTGTGGAATTTTTGGGTATCCATCCTTTTATTTAAAAAAGAATTTCAACAAAAATAAACCATACCTTTTCTAGAGTCTCAAGTTGTTAGATTTTTTTTTTTTGAGACCGTCTTATTCTGTTACCCAGACTGGAATGCAGTGGCGCAGCCTCGGTTCACTGCAACCTCTGCCTCCTGGGTTTAAGTGATTCTCATGCCTCAGCCTCCTAGTAGCTGGGATTCCAGGCTTGCACTACCACGCCCAGATAATTTTTGTTTTTTTTATTAGAGATGGGATTTCTCATGTTGGCCAGGCTGGTTTCGAACTCCTGACGTCAAGTGATCCTCCCACCTTGGCCTCCCAAAGTGCGGGGGGATTACAGGCGTAAGCCACCGTGCCAGGCTTGTCAGATTTATTATATCACTTTGATCACTTTGTTTTCACACTGACATCAAGCAATGTCTGAAACACATATGAAGAGATAAGATTTAATAATGTATTATGAAGAGAAAAAAATGCTTTATGAAGAAGTAATGCCTGCATTAAGACTCTTACTTTTTTGTTTGTCCTTGCTTTTTTTTTTTTTCCTTTGAGACAGAGTCTCGCTCTGTCACCCAGGCTGGAGTGCAGTGGCGCCATCTCGGCTCACTGCAAGCTCCGCCTCCCGGGTTCACGCCATTCTCCTGCCTCAGCCCCCTGAGTAGCTGGAACTACAGGCGTCCGCCACCACGCCTGGCTAATTTTTTTGTATTTTTAGTAGAGACGGGGTTTCACCGTGTTAGCCAGGATGGTGTCGATCTCCTGATCTCATGATCCGCCCGCCTTGGCCTCCCAAAGTGCTGGGATTACAGGCTTGAGCCACCGCGCCCGGCCGCTTTTACTTTTAATTGATACTTTTACAATCTTTATTGAAGGATTTAACCTTGTTTAAAGTTGGCAAAAGATTAACTCAATTAAAAATCTCATGGAAACAATTTAACCATTATTCTCTAATTTAGAGGCATTGATTAAGATTGTTTTCAACAAGGAAAGACAAAAAAGGATCCTTAAAATGTCTTACAGCTTAGAACTTTATGATGTCAACTCACACTTTATATTGTCTTTCAAACCTAATTCTCCAGCATGTTTATATAGCACTTGGGGGCTGTCGGCCCGCCAGTGCTGGGGAGGCCAGGCTTCTCTGACAAACAGCCAAAGAACTTGAAATAGACTGTAGAAAGTCCACTCCTGCCAGGACAGTGCAAGCTGTTTAGTGACCATCTAACTGTTCTGCTAGTTTTGTTGCCATACTTGGTAGTCCCAGGAATCTGGCTAGCTTCAGAAGTTAAGCAAAACAAAATACAACTGCACACAGCCACACCCGAGGGTGACTCTGTCTCCAGATACCATACAAGTCCATGGCTGAAACACTTGAAAGGCTTGTATCCCTGCAGATGAAATCTTTGTAAGATTGAGTCTTTAAAGACAACCCTTAAGCACATAAATATTGTCATTTACAGCACCGTTTCAGTGCTATTTTGCCTTTCCCATTATAAAGGTGGCTAATGCACATGATAATTACAGTTCCTTAAAATTTATTCACTCTTGAGCAGATCAGCTCAGAAATGTTGGCACAGTTTCAGGGTTCCTGCTTGCCAAACACCCTTTGATCCAGTGAAATCATCGTATGATTCAAAACAAGGCCTACAGCCTTTCAAGAATTTACATCTTAAATCCTCATCTTCGTCGCTAACCCCTCCATGTTCGATCTAAAAAAAGAGTTTTCCTTATCAGTGACAAAGAAATAAGATTTTTCCCTGTGGGATTCATAATATGCTTTCTTTTTTTCTCTTTATTTACTCATCATTTGAAGTAACTTACATTGAGTGCTTCTTACGTACTAGAGACTGTGACCTGCCCTGCAGTTATAGAACTAAACTACCTCCCCTAAACTGCATAAGGCAGAGACGGTCAGTTAAGCAGATAATGCTTTGTAGTGCTTTAAGTAAGAGCGGGGTCAAGGGAAAACAGAAGTAGGACCCAAAGCCTTTTGGTGAGGGCCAAAAAGATTCCAAGTAGAGGTGAATGCTGAGCACAGCATTGAGGATAATAGCAGCGGGCAGATGACAAAAGCAAGTAAGTTGGATGTCCAAGAGACAGAAGAAATAGTATGTGCACCCAGATCTGGCAGTGAGAGAAAACGTGACCAATTTTAGAGAAAATTAAAAATGCTTTGCTTGTCTTGAAAGACCTCCATGGAGTAGCTAGAAAAGAGGAGGGATAGATAAGCACACCAAGATTTTAAATCACCATTTTTTGCCCTCCAAAGAAGTTTGAATTTTATTCTAAAGTCAATGTGGTCCCTTAGAAGAATTTTGAGCAAAGATGTGACATGACCAGTTTGGGGTCTTAGATAGATAATTCTGCGGAACTGTAGAAGAAAGTTAAAGACAAAATATTTAGCATAGAATGACCACATTTCAGTTCACATTATGGAGCACTGAGAAGCTATCTGGCACTGAAAACAGTGCTGGACAAAAAGCTCAGAGGTTGTGCCATTACTTCTGTCGATCAGAACTATCATAAAAAGAGAAAAACTAAGGAGAAGGATAAAGGGAAAGAAAGAAAGAAAAATAGGGGGAATGGAGAACCAGAGGGAGAAGTGAAAAAGAGGGAAAAAACTGTGGAGGTGATTAGAAGTAAAGCTTACTGTACATCATAGGTCTCCAATCAGAGATGAAAGAGGGCCAGGGAGGACATAAGACATTTACATGGCATTCTATTTCTCCAAAAAAGAAACAAATTATTCTTTTATTCACCTTAATATCCCAACAATGTTGCATCAGTTACTATTTCCCATCTAGCCTGTTCTCAAAATAATAGAAAGATATTTGAGAAATTTCTTCATACCTTCCATGATTATGATTGAATACATATCAAATTGATTTGATCAAAAACCCCCTGATGGCTCTCTTTCTGTCACACGTGTCTTAAATCTACCAACAACTATTATCAGCTCTCCCCTCAAATTATATCCAGGGTCCAAACACTTCTCACCATCTTCATTACTACCTTGGTCCAAGACACCATTATCTTTTAACTGGACAATTTCAAAACTTCCTAACTCTTACCTGCTTCCGCCCTGTAGGCATCACTCCTTTGTTCATCATCCTCCAGTGGCTTTCCATCATCTTATCATAATCTACAGACTGTGAGTGATCTTGTCCCTTGCTACCTATTTGTCCCCATCTCCTCCTACTGTCCCCTCTTCTCACTCTTATCCAGCTACACAGGGCTTCCTTTTGTCTCAGATGTACAGTTATCCCAGGGGCTGGGCGCAGTGGCTCATGCCTGTAATTCCAGCACCTTGGGAGGCCGAGCTGGGCAGATCACTTGAAGCCAGGAGTTCTAGACCAGCCTGACCAACATGGTGAAACCCTGTCTCTACTAAAAATACAACAATTAGCCAGGTGTCATTGCAGGCACCTGTAATCCCAGCTGCTCGGGAAGCTGAGGCATGAGAATCAGTTAAACCCAGAAGGTGGAAGTTGCAATGAGCCTAGATTGCACCACTGCACTCCAGCCTGGGCAACAGAGCAAGACCCTGTCTCAAAAAACAAACAAACAAACAAACAAACAAATACAGTTATTCCAGGGCTTCTGCGCTAGCAGCATCACTCTGCTCAAAACATCCCTCCCTTGGATATCTGTTGTCCAAATGTCACTATATCTGAATGGTTTTCATGAAGCCATCTTAAATTAAAATAGCACACCTCACCATTCACATTTTTCTTTGTTCCCTTTGTTTTGTCTCTTCTCACCCCACACCCTCTACCAGATGTAAACTCCTGAAGGAGGGACTTTAGTTTGTTTAGTGTTGGTTCCCACATGACGAAGAATTTACTTGGGACAAAATCGGTGCTCAATAAGCAAATGGATGAATAGAATTGTCCCCTGAACAGCACTTCTTTTTTGCTTGATGTTTCTAAGTAACCATTATTATTTACAAACGTTATGGCAGAGAGCTCAATCCCTTCACTTTGCAAACAGAAATTCAAACATTGCCTAAATCCTAGAGGGTAAACATCTTTAGTATGGAAATGAAAATGGCAGTTATTCAGTAGTGGTTTTAGGCTAAAATTTAGTAAACTGAACCAGAACTTAAAATATTTTTAAGATTTCCAAATAATCTGGAATGAGCCAAAGTTCTGTTCCCATGAAAATGGTAACTTTTCAAAGGAAATAACATCTTTGAGATGGGACAATTCAGAAATACTTAAGGACAAAGTAAATTTCAACATCATCCTTATATGCTGAGAGATAACCACTGTTACACAGATGTAACATTGAAAATTTTGTTGACATGATATTGAATTGATAGATTAATTAGGAAGAGCGTTTAAATAAAACCTTGGTAATATTTACTCTTTCTATCCATTATTTTTATTCATGTATTCCATTTATTTATTTATGTGTATTTTTCTGTTTTTGAGACAGTGTCTTACTCTGTTGCCCAGGCTGGAGTGCAGTGGTGTGATCTCAGCTCACTGCAATTTCCACCTCCCGGGTTCAAGTGATTCCCCTGCCTCAGCCTCCCAAGTAGCTGGGATTACAGGCACCCGCCATGACGCCCAGCTAATTTTTGTATTTTTGTAGAGACAGAGTTTCACCATGTTGGTCAGGCTGGTCTCGAACTCGTGACCTCAGGTGATCTGCCTGCCTCGACCTCCCAAAGTGCTGAGATTATAGGCTTGAGCCACCATACCCAGCCTAGTCCATTTATTTTTACCCTTGAATCAAATTTCATAGTTTTCTTTATATCTATACATCTTAAGTTTAATCATAGCTATTTTGTGTTTTAGCTTGCTGCTGAAATCAGATTTTCTTACATTACATATTCCAAATGTTTGTTGAACTGCTTTTCAATTCAATAATTGATTTTGTACTGACCACAGTAATAACACTTTTTAATACTTTTTCAGTTATCTCAATGTTTTGTGGTAATCACATCATCTGTCAATAATAATAACTTTGTTCCTTCCTTTACAATATTTATATTTTTGTTTCTCTCATATATTGTTATTTATCCCTTTGGTTAAAGTTTTCCATCAATGTTAAAATATATCAGTAATGATGGGCTATCTTATATTGTTCCTGACTTAACTTGGAATGATTCTAGTATTTCATTTAAGCTTTGATGTCATAGTTGTGTTTCAAATAGACACTTTTTAATTATCTCTCTTCCCTTGATAATTTAAATTACACCTAAGCAAAGATCTTTGTGTATAAATATTTGTATTTCTTATTTTCCTTAAAATGGATGTAATGATGCTTGATCATGGTGCCAAACTGTTTTCAGTGCCTGCTGTACACATATACCTGCAGTGTGTAAGTCCCACTCTTATCAGCATTTAGCATTGCCAATGTGAAAACATCCCAGAATTTTAGTTGATAAAAATTTGGGGGCTTGGTGAGGTGGCTCAGGCCTGAAATCTCAGCAATTTTGAAGGATGAGGACGGAGGATTGCTTGAGCCCAGGAATTCAAAACCAGCCTGGGCAACATAGTGACACCATATTTCTACAAAAACATACAGAAATTAGCTGGGCATAGTGGCACATGCCTGTAGCCCCAGCTAAACAAGAGGCTGACGTGGGAGGATCAATTGAGCCTGGGAGGTTAAGGCTGCAGTGAGCTGTGATCACTCCACTGCACTCTTGCCTGGGTAACAGAGTGAGACACTGTCTCAAAAAAATAAAAATAAATAAATAAATAAATAAATAACTTTAATAGATAAGAAATGTCATATGCTTAAATTTTCATTTATTTGCTCATTACTGTATTTGGTTAGTTTTTCACTTACTGATTAGCTATTTGTATTTCCTCTGCGAATTCACTATTTTTTTAATTTCACATTTTGATTTCTCTGTGAGTTCTAAAAACTTAATAGAGAATTACTTCTTGATTATTGTATGTGCTCATTTTAACACATTTGTGAATAATGCCAAGCTGTTCTTCAGAAATATCAAAATAGACAGTCTTCAGCCACATGTGAAAGTGCTCATTTCTTTCAACCACCCCAAAACTGAGAATATTTTTCAACTGAGTTGCCAATTGAATAGGTGAAGAGTACATATGTTAAATATTTAATTTTCATCTCTGAGATTGTTAATGAATGGGATCATTTTTCATGTTTATCATGAGTTTTTTTTCTTTCTTATGTGCCTCTTCATCTTTAAATTGTATTTATTCTTTCTCTGGATGTGTAAAAGGTCTTTGCCTATGAGTTATTAATGCTTTATCATAAATAGAAAATAATTTTTCAGTTTGATTTGCTGCTTAATTATGCTTACAAAATTTTTTGTTGGTTTGTTATATTGAGCATGCTGGTGCCCACCCCTAGTCCTCCAGTCCAGTCTCACCTCCTATTCCAGCCACTGCTGTAATGTTCAGCTTCCTCCTGGCTTTGCCTGGTTTCAGTTGGGTGCAATCTGAGTGCATCTGCTTAAGCCCCCTGTCCCAAGCCTCCTGCTTTCTGCTCTGGGGTTTCTCTCACCCCACAGTAGGATATCTCCCAAAATTCACTTGTACTCATTGGTGCAACCTGAAAATATGGAGGAGTCAACATCCTTTGGTCACTGCCACTACTGACTATTAAGGCCTGGGAACAATGGAGCTTCTTCTTTATTTCTTCAAGTGGATCTTCTGAGTCTTCTCAGAACATCCTTAGGGCTAGAGTAACCTGACACACGGAGGGTGGCCAACTGAACAATGCATCCTTTTGTTAACTTTTTCTACTAACCTATCTCCCTCCGTTGGTGACTCACTCCTGCTGTCTGGGATCATATTTCTAAATAAACTACTCACACATAAACCTTTGTCTTAGACTTTGCTTTGAGGCTTAGTTGTGTGTGCTTTTTACATATAAGATTTGTCTATGTCTCTGTGTGGGCACAGGTATGTATGATCACATATCTAAATCATGCATTTTATGGTTTCTGACTATAGTTTCACAGGTATAAGGCTTTCTCTGTCACCAGGGTCAGATAAATATGTATGTACATTTTAATTCTTTTGGTATAGAGTACAAGGTCATGATCTGTTTTGTTATATTTCCCAAATGATTAAGCAAGTTTAAAATAGAACCTACTGAACATCTAGCCTTTTCTCACTGATTTTTGTCAGTTAACATTTCAGTTTCAGGAGAATTACAGATTTATAAGAGACTAATCTCCATTTTCCTACTCTTCTTCACACATGTTATGATTATGACTTAATTAGCCAAATATACGTAAATGTAAAGATCCACAGTAGAGGAGCAGATGATTTTTCTTGATTTACTAACTGGACTAACTGCGACTGGTGACACTCCCTATAGAGGCCTGTCACAGCAGAGTAAATTGCCAAACACTTGCTTTCCCATAAATCTTAAATAGTTGGGGTTATATCCTAATTCCAGGAGAAGTAGCATCAGCAATGTAATTGCTTCAAATTATGGGTGTTTTTAGGGGACACAAAATTATCTAGTTTTTTTGTTTAGAAAAAAATAAAGCAAACCTACTTATCAGCAAGGTGACAGCCACATGAGGATGGGGTATAGAAAACAGACAGTACACTAGTGTTCATGATTGGTGTCACTGCCTTAATCTTCCCAATATCTCATTAAATAAATAAATAAACCTGTTGCCTCACAATCCTGCACTAAATATTTACGTGTACAGAAGGCTGTTTCTGGCCTTCACATCTGTGTCACTGAACTTTCAATCCACTCATGTGATGGTACTACCAGAGATTTACTGAGGCTTTTAAAACATGTTTTAACACTGAACAAAACACATTAGAGAAATGCGAATCAAAACCACAATGAGATACCACCTCACACCAGTTAGAATGGCAATCATTTAAAAAGTTAGGAAACAACAGACACTGGAGAGGATGTGGAAAAATAGGAACGCTTTTACACTGTTGGTGGGAGTGTAAATTAGTTCAATCATTTGGAAGACAGTATAGTGTTTTCTCAAAGATCTGGAACCAGAAATACCTTTTGAGCCAGCAATCCCATTACTGGGTATATACCCAAAGGATTATAAATCATTCTACAATAAAGACATATGCAGATGTATGTTTATTGTTGCACTATTTACAATAGCAGAGACTTGGAACCAACCCAAATGTCCATCAATGATAGACTGGATAAAGACAATGTGGCACATATACACCATGGGATACTATGCAGCCATAAAAAAGAGTGAGTTCATGTCCTTTGCAGGGACATGGATGAAGCTGGAAACCATAATTCTCAGCAAACTAACACAGGAACAGAAAACCAAACAGCGCATGTTCTCACTTAAAAGTGGGAGTTGAACAATGAGAACAAAAGGACACATGGAGGGAAACATCACACACCGGGGCCTGTCAGGCAGTGGGGGGCAAGGAGAGGGAGAGCATTAGGACAAATATCTAATGCATGCAGGGCTTAAAACCTAGATGATGGGCCTGGGTGCGGTGGCTCACGCCTGTAATACCAAGACTTTGGGAGGCAGAAGAGGGCAGATCACCTGAGGTCAGGAGTTCGAGACCAGCCGGGCCAACATGGTGAAACCCTGTGTCTACGAAAAATACAAAAATTAGCTGGTGGTGGTGGTATGTGCCTGTAATCCCAGCTACTCAGGAGGCTGAGGCAGGAGAATTGCTTCAACCCAGGAGGTGGAGGTTGCAGTGAGCCGAGACTGTGCCACTGCACTGGTCGACAGAGCAAGAGCGCAAGACTCCATCTCACAAAAAAAAAAAAAACAGCAACAACAAAAAACCTAGATGACAGGTTGATGGGTGCAGCAAACCACCATGGCACATGTACACCTATGTAACAAACCTGCACGTTCTGCACATGTATCCCAGAACTTTAAAAAAAAAAAAGGAAAAAAGAGAAAAGAAACCACTGGACAGAACAAATCCCTTCTTAATATTTTCCTTTTTCAAAAATGTGTTGGCTCTTCTTGTTTACTGATCCCTCTTGTTGAATTTTAAAATCACATTGTCAAGTTCACCCCAAAACGTGGTAGACACAGAGATGCACCCCCAGATACCACATCAAGGAAGGGCTTGTTGCCCAGCTGCTGGGAGCACACGGACAACTTCCAGCTGTTGACTCCTTCAGGGTCACGCACTTCCAATGCCACTTCCCTTGAGTAAATGGGCAAAGTGGTGGTAAAGAGAATCAGTCATTTCAGCAGACCTGGGATGACTCTGGTGGGCAACACCTGTTCCCAAGCTCCTTGCTGATTTGGCCGAGGCTTTGCGGGGTCTGCATCTCATCTTTACTTTTCCTTCTACTCAGTCCTGTGACTTCCCCCTTCTTTTCTCAGATGTCAATCTCTAATCAATGTCCTAAAGTCCACCTCGACCTCTTTCTTTGAAGAATTCAAACTGTGACAAATTTAAACAGTGCCAAACCTATCTATCTAAAAACACACTTTCTTTTAATACTTAGTTTTTCCATTTAGAAATAGTGTCTCTAAATTTATTCATCTTCTTATACATTTCTTAGCAAACCTTGCTTTATATAAGTTTTACAGATTTGTTTGTTTATTTGTTTTTGAGACAGTCTTGCTCTGTTGCCCAGGCTGAAGTGCAGTGGCACAATCATGGCTCACTGCATCTTCTGCCTCCTGGGTTCAAGCAATTCTGGTGCCTTAGCCTCCAAGTAGCTGAGATTACAGGTGCTCGTCACTAGGCCCGGCTAATTTTTTTTTTTTTTTAAGTAGAGATGGGGTTTCACCATGTTGACCAGGCTGGTCTTGAACTCCTGGCCTCAAGTGATCTGCCCACCACAGCCTCCCAAAGTGATGGGATTACAGGCATGAGCCATCGTGGCTGGCTGGTTTACAGATTTTTTAAAGAGTTTTCCTGGTTTTCTTATATTGGTTTTTATCGGTTTCTGCATTATAAATAGAACTCTTTCATCATGTCGTCCATGTGATCCATAACGTTATGTAATAAAACATTTTTTTTTTTTTTTTGAGACACAGTCTCGCTCTGTCACCCAGGCTGGAGTGCAGTGGTGTGATCTCAGCTCACTGCAACCTCCCCCTCCTGGATTCAAGCAATTCTCCTGCCTCAGCCTCCCAAGTAGCTGGGACTACAGGCACGTGCCACTATGCCTGGCCTTTTTTTTTTTTTTTTCTTTAAGTAGAGACAGGGTTTCACTGTGTTAGCCAGGATGGTCTTGATCTCCTGACCTCCTGATCCACCCGCCTTGGCCTCCCAAAGTGCTGAGATTACAGGCATGAGCCACCGCACCTGTCCATAAAACATATTTTAACAGTAACTTCGGGGAATTCACTTACAAAATACACTTATTTAAAATATTGTTTACATTTTTTTCTATCAAACTTTGTTTTTCTCTATTATAACTTTTGCCTGACATAATGAAATTATAAACCTTATATATCAAAGAGATTTCATTCCAGCTTTCTACATTCTGAGAGCAATTTCAGTAATAATAGCAGCAATCTATTGAGTACCTCTAATGTACCAGGCAACAGCACATCAATGCTCTGGTGATATTATCTATAATCCTAGCAGCCACCCTGCAAGGTTGCATTATAAACAACACTTTTCAAAGAATGTGTGCACCTTACTCATTATCAACAGCTAGCAACTTATTGAACCAGGAGTCAAACCTAGGCGAAAAAAATCTAAAGACACTTTTCACAGGCAACATAACCAAACTGAGCTTTCCCAAGTTCTCTTACACTTTTGTCACATATATCACACACACACACACGCAAGTGCCATGTGGAATTTCTGACTGCATATTCTTTGCATACCATTCAAACAAAAAGAAGCTTATATACTCAAAAGTTAAATTCCACTTTCACCTTACTCCCTTCCAAATACTTTTCCTTCTCCAGGGGTAGCAACTATGAATAATTTTTATAGAACATGTAAAGAAAGTCAACTTCATTCTCCTTAAGTTCTATATTGTATCTCATAATGTATCTGTGCTGTATTTATTTAATTAGTACCCTAATGGATATTTGGATTGTACGTAGTTTTTAACAATAGTGAAACTTTGTAACTTTTCTTAACTAAAAAACCTATTTTGAGTATTTTAATTATAAAAATAATATATTGCTCACTGAGTTGGCAAAAATAAATACTGAACCAAATAAAAGAGGCTGTGAGTTTGCTTTCGCCAAATTTGTTTCTGTCTCTTTAAACAGACTTTGCATTTAGTAGGAAATTCTCAGAGTTTCTAGGCATGAGGAATTACAGAGGATTCCCAATTATGTATCCTATTGGTTATATCATTAGGAATGGAGAATATTGAGGTCCAATATACATGATCACACTGACATTTTGCTTGGTGGTCTTTTTATAGCCCAAATTATTTAAATCCCAAAACAAAACATATTTATTGTAGAAAAATAGAAAAGGCAAATAAGTAAAATACTTTAAATCATTAAATAACTACTGTTAAAATTTTGGCTAGAGATCTTTTAAGAAATCTTATACATTATGTATAGATACATGAATTGTTTACATATCCTATGTAAGACCATGTAATTTGTATTAACTATTTTTTAACTTTATGCAATAATATATCTTGAGATGTTTGTGCAAATCATGATTAATTTAAATGGAAAATGAAACCTTGTGTTCTCTTTTTCAAGAAAACTGGGATGCCACTTCCATAGCTGATAAAAGTACAAGCAGAGTGGAATGTTTAAGCTAATGTTTCTCATTCTTTTATTTTTTTCCTATCTCTATGTAAACACTTCAGCCTAGCCTTAAGCCTCCATGTCCTTACTTGTATTAAAATTGGACTCTACCATAATTGTACTTCATTTTAATGGACATCCAACTTTTATTTGCCACAAACTCCATCGAATCATATTTCTTCTTACGTATGGTCTCTAGCATATATTTGCATATTCTTGAGCAATTTGTTGATTTGTCAAACACTTCAGTATCTTGTGACTGCTTTCTAAAAGCCTGTAAGGTTTCTCTAGTAGTAGTGATGGCTTGAAACTTCTATGTCAGAAGTTGTTCCAAACTTAATCACTCCTCTTTAATTGTCTAATTTTAGTGCAAATTAAAGAGACGCATAAATCACTTTTCTTAACTCACAATTTCCACCTGTGGTTACACACAGCTTGCCTTGTACAGTTGTGCATGCAGTACACTGAACAAGTCTAGGGGTTACCATTTATACTGCAGAGATAGATAGATACATACCTACATATATATGCATACATACATACATCTTTCCAGTAGATAGCAAAGAAATGCCTCATTGTAATAAAAGCAGGTTCCTATGACAATTTTCAAACAGATGATAAGGGGCACATTTTTCTAATTTGCATGCTAACAGATTGAAGAGATCAGTTGTAGTGAGCAGATCTCATACTATCCGGGAAAGGATAGTTTGGCTTTATGATCACAAGTCTGAGAAAGAAGTATATTTGCTATGTATCACGCTCTTTTATTTTGATTATGCTCTGCCTCATTTTGTTGCAGTTGTTTGCAGTCTCCACCACATATGGGACTGCAGCAACCGCAATACTAAACATATAATATTCCCCTTCAGGGGGCTTGAGTGCCAGCCAGCTGGTCCTGAAGGCCAGAACTGGACTAGGCAAGGTCTTGATACCTCAGGAAATTGGGGTGCCAAAACCAAGGAGAGTTGAAGCAAATTATTTTGTAAGAAAGGTCTTTAACTATTATAACTCATACAAATACACATACAGACACCCACACACGTATATATACATGCATGTATGTATATATGTAAACAAAATATTCTCATCTTACACTAATTTATTTCACTACAAAATTAACTAATCTTTACCATATTTTTGTCCCTAAAGACATTCTATCGTGGGAATTTAATGGTTTAGAATGAAGGTTTAGCTGTATGCAATGCAAAACCAGAATCACAGTGACTTGTTTAAGATTAATTTTTATTCTCTTGACTTGAATAACACAATCTGAATTGCAGACATCACTTGTGCTAACATATCGTTGGACTTAAAATTTAGTCACATTAAAAAAAAAAAATCTAGCCCCGCAGCCACAGCTAGCTGTAAGAATGTCTGGAAAATGTAGTCTTTGTTCTGGGCCACCATGAACCCAGCTGAATATTTTATTGCTAAGGACAAAGGGAAGAATGAGTGAACTCTGCCCCAGGCTGTGCTCAATAACCTCATGATTCAGTCCAGAAAAGAACCCTAACAACCACTTCTCTAGTGGAAGCTTCTTGCTTTTTTCCTTAAAATAGTTGATCTAATCCTTTTATAATGCTTCTCAAAATTGAATTGAAAACGCAAGTAACTCAAAATGGGAAATGAAGTTTTGTGAAGTTTCTTTACCTGAATCTATTAGCTATCATGACTTGGTCCAACATATTCATTAGAATGGTCCAAGAGTCATTCATTCAAATAAATATTTATTGAGTAATAAGTTGCTTACATGAATTCTGAAAAACATATCCGAAAAAAGTAACAAGACTCTCAGTATTCATTTATCTATACATATAATTTCATCCAAATCATCTGAATCAATAAATATTAAGGAAGAAATAGAAGCCAATTTACCAATGTTATTTCTATCACGAAAACAATTATGTATTTCTGACTTGTGTAATTTAAATTTTCTTATAAGATTCAGACTGTAAGGCCTTTACTTTTACAAACAAAAATAAAACAAAAAAGACAGATGAATATACGAACAATCTTATAGCCAGGAAATTTTTCACGTAAGTTATTTGGGTAACGTCTGATAAAGTGAAACATGTTTTTCGTGAGAATAAACCTGTCTTTAAAGATAGAGAACAATAAGAATAATACAAAGTTAAAATAGAATAAAAAAAGAGTTTGAAAATGAACTTCAGAAATTCATAACACACTGTCTATCATATGGAATTTATACATTCACCCCCAGTTATTTGAGGAAAGGCCTTTCTTGATATTAGTTGGACTCATCAGTGTGCGTTGAAGGTGAATATTGATGACAGGTCACAAGAAAAGGTTCTCAGGAACTGAGTGACAAAGTATAGCTCTCTACCAAATTCACTTTATGGGATAACATAGATGGCTTAAGCTTTTGTGAATTTTGCTGATAGGCATTTTAAAATTCTGGATCATGATAATACAACATGCTGTATCAGATGACTTTCATTCTGAGGCTCTTTATGCCTAACAGAACAACGACAAATTAATATACAGTATATATTTCTTCCACGTAGTCTTATGAAGCCTTTACATATTTCTTTAAGCAGAATAAATATGTGCATTTTCTGACACTAGCATTTACTTTTTGGGAAAGAAATATTCAGACAGTAAATACATGCCTTTCTTGGTTAAAAATGAAATCTTCCAAGGCATACCCCAACCAGATTGTGCTGAATGTGATAATTTGCACACTGAGTGTATCCGCCCCCATTCCTTACTGCCCATTTGCATATAACATTTACTGACCCATGAGCACAGCATTCCAGTAAACCCACAATGTATGGGAGTTCAGTGAGGCTCAAAGCAAGTACAAAGTAAACGTGTAATGTCTGTTACTCAGTAAGTAGGATGGCAGTGGGGGACGCTGACACTTTCCTTTTTAAACCAGAAGTTACTTCCAACAGAGAAAACAATACCATGTCTTTCTAAGAAACACTAACAATCATATCACATCTTTTCTTCCTGTGTTACCAACCACTTACACTGAAAATGATGACACAGAAGGAAATGGAAAGACCGGGCAAGTCTAGCTACTTTTCTTTGTAGTTCTTCCTTTCTCACCAGTATGCCAAAGGCAGAGAGTGTTGGCAGAATGAGCATATATCAAGAAGTGAAATGAAAGCAGTTAGGTTAGTTTTGTACAGTGTTTACACTCTTCTTGTAAGAACAAAATGCATATGCACATACAGGCTATAATCTATGAATTGTGGTAATTTCTGTAGTTCTGCAGGTAATTAAATGTTTTTATATTTCCATTTAAAACTGACATATCATCTTTAAAACTGTTGTAAAGATAAATGATAAAATTCATACTCAAATTTTTTAATTTAAAAATTCATTAATTTTACATTTTTCTTTACTTAGAACAACATGAAATGGCAAGAAAAAAAAACTCGTGAAAAGTTGAGAAAGGCTGCAGAAAAAAGGAAAGAGCTTTATATTTTAGTACCTTCAATGGAAGTATTCTACTTGAACAAGTGGACTCATATTTTCATTTTGCGCTGGGCCCCACAGTGTATGTAGTTCTTGTGTGGGCTCCATTGTCTCTGTCACTCTGTAGCCTCTACAATACGACATAGGCATTGTCCTTTTTATGTCATTGCTAAGTCTGACTCTCTGTCCCTCCTACCCCCAGGATTTATGAGTCACCTGGTTCCTTTGACAAATCCCTTTTCTGCTTAATCTAGCTGGGGTGGGTTCTATTTTTTGCAGTTAAGCACACCGATTGATAATAAAAATAATAACTAAAATTTATAGATTATTACTGTATGCTAGTACATAGTCCCATAATGGTGAAGTATACACTATTATCTATAATTTACAGACAAGAAAACCTAGGGTTAAAATCAAATAAATTGTCTGAGTTGACTACCTAATGCATCCAGGGCCAGGATTCAAACCCAAGAAATCTAACTCCAACTCCGTGTGGAGCCGTGTTTATGTTAATGTTTGTCCTCCTAAACATTGTTGATCCCTATGGCAAGAATTTTACTAAGTTCTAAATAGGCACAGTGCCACCTAAACAAATAGCCATTGTTATAATCCGAGACAGTAAATGTTTAAATACTGTTGCTGAAAACATAATTCTTAGGGAAGATCCAATAAACTGTCTTTTCTGAGAACCACTTTGGTGGCGATAGAGAATGTTCAATGGCTTTTACATTTCGGGGAGTTGTTGTCCCTGGGTTTCATTTCCCTGGATTTTAGCTTTCTGAATTTTACAAGATTTTGCCAGCACATGACAACATTGATTAGAAAAGGCAGACAAAGTGAGAAAGTTAGATAGCTTGAAATAGGAATAATCACCTTTTTTTTTTCTGTTTATCAGAGGTGCTAAAATAGCTTTCCCAACAAGTCTTTTTCATGCTGCGTGTGCTATGGTTGCCCTATGGAAGTTCACACAGATATCCTGGCAGGATAAAAATTTTGCAGTTACAACTGATTCTTGAGAGTTCTTCACAAATAAATCAGGGACCATAAAGGTTGAGATTGATGGAATGTGGGAGCTTGAACAATACTTACCTGTACATCATTTTGCCATGAGTCCCTCAGTCTGTGAAAATTAAATCATTCTGACTTAGGCACGCGTGTCATTTCAGTTTTTAATGTTTTCAAATTTTGCTGATAAAAGGTAACAGAGACACGGTACTTTTTAAAAAGCATGCAATTTACTATTTTTTTTAAAAAAAAGTTATGTGGGCTAAACTGTGTGCAAGTTAAAACATTACCACCATAAAGGTGAGGATCATAGGACAAATATTTCTCTACCAGCTATGAGTGGGATGCTGCCTTTGTGATTTATTCTAAAATAACAAAACAGTCTGAAACAATGAAGTGTTTCTCTGCGCTTCATGAATATATATTAATTCAGTTCATGACAGAACAAGTCATTGGCTGCCTCTGCCAAACAGCCAAAAGGGAATGATTGATTATTTTATGCAGAACCTCACAGGGTCTAAAGGTACTTGAAATCTGTGGTAGATGAAATGCAAAACATTGCCAAAAAATGAATGTAACTCTTGAATATTATCACAATATTTATATTGATGACCAGAAGTACTTGAGAATTAATAATCACAAACTCCCCAAATCTACTACAGATATCCATATAAAAACTATGTTTTCATTACTTCCTTAAACAAAACTATTATTGCCTTTAAAGTATATACACACTAGAAAATAGACTTGATTAGCTTCAGTTGCTCACTTCATACATGCTAGTGGTTTACCGTTTTCATGAGAAAATGTTTTTACCATAAGTTAATATGAGCAAATAGCTTATTTTGTTTACAGTCAAATAAGGAAAATGACCCTTCCCAAAAAGTAAATTGACTTAACGTTTTTATTTACTTAGAATCTGAAATCATATCTTTGTGTGATTAGGTAAACATTTATTACTAAACTCATTTTTCAAATTTCTGGCTACTTAAAATTATTTTAGGGGAATGAGATTGCTGACACTTGCCTCTATCCACAAATATATTGTCTTATTTTGGCCCCTAAACATAGATGTCATGATACGAAATGAGATTTATTTAAAGGGCATTCACAGGAAGCAGGAGTGGAGGACCGTGGAGGTTAAGAAGGCAACAGGCCAGCACAGGCAGGCACTATGGCAATGGCTGCTGTAGGCAGCAGGGGTGAGGCTGCCAGAACCTCTGAGAAACAGCACGCCCACACTCTCTACTTGAGGAACAGCTACTGTCCTCCCTCAGTGCACGCAGGGTTCCCTGGGCACAATTACTCCCTCACACTGCAGGGCTGATGAGGCCCCTATGGCTTCAGAAAAAGCTCTGGCTAGTAGTGCCAGTAAAATACAAAACCAAATTCAATTCGGATTTTATGTTTATTTTATTTTTTTGGAGACAGAGTCTCACTCTGTTGCCCAGGCTGGAGTGCAGTGGTGTGATCTCAGATCACCGCAAACTCTGCCTCCCGGTTCAAGCAATTCTCCTGCCTCAGCCTCCCAAGTAGCTGGGATTACAGGCGTGCACAACCACCTGGCTAATTTTTGAATTTTTAATAGAGATGGGGTTTTGCCATGTTGGCCAGGCTGGTCTAGAACTCCTGCCTTGGCCTCCCAAAGTGCTGGGATTACCGGCATGAGCCACCATGCCTGGCCTGAATTAGGATTTTAGATAGCACTCCTGGCACGTGCTTGAGGCGGGGTGCTGTCAGCATGAGTTCGAGCTTGCCCAGACCTTGCTACCCCTGTTGCAGCTAAAATCGGAGGTGGCCTGAAGGGAGGTAAAGCAGGGAACCAAAAGCATCTGCTGCCCATGGGTATTCTTTATTTTAAATAAAGAACAAATCTACCACCAGTCAGAACACCACACATATTCATCCTTATGCATCTTCATTTTTCTAGCCAACACTTCTATTGTTAGTAATAGGTCTCCACGTAACCTCCTCATAATAATCTTTTCATTTGATTCTGTATAGTGCCAGCTTTGCTTAAGCAAAATTATATCACAGGTTACTTACCTTTTGAATTCTCTCAAGTCCTCATAGGTTTGTTTGTGATATTTTCTTGTCACACTGTGATCACAGATGCTTCATGCACTACCAGAGTATGTTAGTCCAGGCCCTCTAAGAAGCAGGTTCCAAGACAGGACTAGCTGTGCAAGAGATTTATTAATGTATTAGTCCATTTTCATACTGCTATGAAGAAATACCCAAGACAGGGTAATTTATAAGGAAAAAGAGGTTTAATGGACTCACAGTTCCACATGGCTGGGGAAGCCTCACAATCATGGCAGGAGGTGAAGTAGGAGCAAAGGCACGTTTTACATGGTGGCAGGCAAGAAAGCATGTGCAGGGGAACTGCCCTTTATAAAACCATCAGATCTCATGAGACTTACTATCACAAGAACACCATGGGAAAAACCCACCCCCATAATTCAATTACCTTCAACTGGGTCCTTCCCATGACATGTGGGGATCATGGGAGCTACAATTCAAGATGAGTTTTGGATGGAGACACAGTCAAACTATATCAGACAACATCTCCTCCTTTGAGGAGGAGATAGGAAGGGACAGGGGAGTGGGGACTGGTGAAACCAGGATGTAGCCTGATCACAGGTAAATGAGAGAGGAAAGGAAAAGGGAGGGTAGAAGTGTCGTTTTTGTTGTTGTTTTAGTTTAAAATATTTAATTGACAAATAAAAATTATATATATTCAAGGTATGCAACATGATGATTTGATATGTGTACACATTATATAATGATTGCTACAGTCAAATTAACATTTCTATTACCACCTATAGTTACCATTTGTGTGTGTGTGTGTGTGTGTGTGTGTGTAGAGAATACTTAAAATCTACTCTCTTATCAAATTTCAAGTACATAATACAGTATTATTAGATATAGTCACTGTGCTGTACGCTAGATCTCCAGAACTTATTCATCTGAGAGATGGGCAGAGCCATGGCGGAATCCACCTTCGCAGGAGTCTAGCAGCCTGCAGGAACTGTGCTGGGTAAGTGACCCTACCACTCCATCACTGGCCAGGAACCACTTATGGGAAGTGTATGGAGTTCGTAGTACCACAGCTGGGCTCCTCGCAGTCCCAGATCTGTGAGGCTCACTTTCATGGCTGGCCACTAGACAAGAACTTTCACCAGGAGAGATAGAAAAACACACCTGCTAAACATATACTCATTAATGGACCGAGTACCCTGTTTAGAGATAATTTTGAAAATGCTTAAGGCACATATTCATGAAATTTAAGCAACTGTGATATCTGATTTGTAAAGATATTTTGGAGCAGGGAAATTTTATAACATTTTTTCAGATCACAGCTACTTAGACATCAGCTTATTTCAACAGCTCCTTAGTTTTCTTGAAGTGAACTGATGAGATATAGTAATAGCTACTTTGTAGTGCTACTATAAGAATAATATGAAGATAATGCAGGTAAAGCTCTTAGCATAATGCTGCCAAATAGTAAAAGTTCAATTAATATTACCTATTATTGAACTACCATTAAACACTAACATTAATATTAAGATATTGTTGAACTACCATTAAGTTTAATCAATATTAGCTACTGTTGAACTACCATTAAAAACTAATGTTACATGTATCCATATAAAAATCATCTATCTTCTGTATGAATCCTGGCTCTACATTCCTGAGGAAACACACATCTCCTTTCCCATTGCTACAAAAAAAAAGAAAAAAACAAAAACAAAAAGAAAAACCTCAAAGGAACGAGTCACCAAGTTTGATCTTTTTACTTAAAATGACAGATCTCTGCAGTCATGAATGTACAACTCTCAATCTACCAATTCTATTTTGTCATCTGCTGCTGCCAAATAATTCACCCCTAAAACTTAATGGCTTAAAACAACAAGCACTCATTATGTCTCAAGTTTCTGCTGGTCAAGAACTCTGAAAGGGCTCTTGTGTGAAGTTCTCACTTGGAGTCGCTCATGCAGTTGCAGTCAGATGTCAACTGGTCTTGCAGTCATGTGAAGGCTTGATTGGTTCGAGAAGATCCATTTCAAGGGTGGCTCACTCATTAGGCTGGCAAGTTTATTGGAGGCCTCAGATTCTCTGCACAGAGCTGTTTGAGTGTCTTTTCAGCACGATTGCCAGCTTTCTCCAGACCAAGTGATTTAAGAAACAAAGGTGAAAGTTGCAATGACTTACATGACCTAATGTCAGAAGAAACACACCACCACTTCCATTGTATTCTGCTAGTCACACAGGGTTAGCACACAAGGCTATGAATACTGGGAGGCAAAGATCATTGGGGCCATCTTGCATTTAATGTATATATTAATATATTCTACAGAATATAGATACATATAGTATCCAGAAGAAACTATGTTATGATTATAAGAGTGCTGATTGCACTGGAGAATACAGACAAGAACCATCTTTCAACAGAGCTCAACTAAGCCTTAGTTTTTCACGTGTATACACAGGCAACTGCCACCTTGTGATCTGCCTTACTCTTTTAGGAAAGGTATAAAGCAAAGGCTAGAAATAGGCAGCTTTCAAGCAGAATTCAGCCCAAAGTCAGATTCAACTTGGCCTAATCAGTACATTTAATGAATAATGAATATGTAATCAAACGCTTTTAGAATAGTATTGGGTTCTATACTTTGCCACCACTCTCCACAGTCTTAAATTCTACAAGTTGTATATTATCTGCCTAAGCCCTAAAGGCACTTGCAATCCCTGCCTTAAAGAAACTGAGGGCCAGGCACAGTGGCTCACACCTGCAATCCCAGCACTTTGGGAGGCTGAGGTGGGTGGATCATTTGAGGTCAGGAGTTTGAGACCAGCCTGGCCAACATGGTGAAACCCCATCTCTCCTAAAAATACAAAAATTAGCCAGGCATGGTGGCAGGTGCCTGTAATCCCAGCCACTCAGGAGGCTGAGGCAGGAGAATCATTTGAACCCGGGAGGCAGAGATTGCAGTGAACCGAGATTGTGCCACTGCACTCCAGCCTGGGCAATAAGCGAGACTCAGTCTCAAAAAAAAAAAAAAAAGAAAGAAAGAAAGAAGGAAACTGAGATAAGAAATATAAAGAAAAGAGCATGAGGGTGGGGTAGGGTTGGGAAGCTAAGAGGGACTGAGAGAGAGCTCTTGAAGCAGCTCCCTCAGCTGTCCTCCTTCCCCGTGAGAGTATTATGAGAACAAATAAAGGTCTTGGCAGTATCACTGAGGATTTAACATAGCCAACGACAGTATTCCTGAGAATGGTTTGTTAAATACTAAAGCAAGGCAATGGAAACTCCTTCTCAGGAGGTCTTTAGAAATAGGAAAGATTGTAATGTTTCTGGAAGAATTTAGGTGTGGTTATTCTTGGGGGTAAATGGGTTGGTTTATATAACTTTACAAAGTTTCCTATATTAATTTTTGACCCCCTTCTATGACTTTTTAAAAAGTTACCCCCCTTTCTTCCTTTCCCTTCACGCCCCAAAGGCCCCTTGGGTGCAGAGTACATCATGACTTTATCACGAAGCTCATTATTTCCCTCTTCTGGGAAATGGGAGACGACCCATGCTGGCAGTGATAGGCTGCCACCTCAAATCTGCATATTTGGCTTGCTGTAAATTGTCTGTCATTTCATTTTGCCATTTATTTTCAAAGTCTGGTCATTAGTATTTTTTTAAAGTCTTTATTATTTTGTATCTTTTTCCAAAAAGAATTCCCCATGCAGAAGTATTCTAACTAACTTTTAGTATATCCAATAATATATGTATATTTTTTAAGCTCAACACTTTCAAGGAAAGAAAAAAAGTAGTCTGTAATTTATGCTTTATCCAAGCCTCATCATTTTCAATGTGTGTGTTCTCATGTGAAGAAATCCAATGCTTCCAACATATTCTTTCAATGTTATGTTTTCTTTTCTAAACAAACAATGTGATGATCAATTTCAATCTTATGCCCAGGCTTCTATACAAGTGTGTTTTCCATTAAAGTTCATCATAACTTTTCCCAATGTGTTTCTCAAACAAATCAAGATTCTTTTATCCCTACATAGCTAAATAGTCTTGATTTAATTTGAGAAAAATGTTACATATCAGAGGTCAACAGAAATTGTAGATGTCTGAGTGCCACTGTTAAACATTTTATTGCACTAATAAAAAGATACTATATATATCACCTTTTTATACAAAATCTAGAAATTCCTTAACTCCCTTTTTCCCTGTGTGGTGCTATAACTTTCCATGTGTTCACACAACGGAGTCTCACCTTTTAAAACCACATTCTTTCTTTTTTTTAGTTTTTCCAATTATGTACTGTAAAATTTCAAACTTATAGCAAAGTTGAAAGAATTTTACAATGAGCACCCCTATGTATATTGTCTTTTACTATAACCTTACCAATACCTCTTTACCACATCTAGGCCCATTTTGGTTAGTATAAAACCATCACCCCTTACTCCCCATAGGCTAACACACAGGTTACCTTGAGAATCTTTGCTATGTTGCCTTATATCCCCACCAGACAAGAAAATTTAGACAGGCTTTATATGCTGTGGTTCGAATTACAATGACAGTAGATTAAAAATAATAATGACTGCAATGGATTGAAACACATCAAACATGTAGGGATTTATGAATTTATAATGAAACTTTAACAAAAACTCACTGGTCATCTTGGAGGTTGGTTAAGTCCAAACTTATAATTCTGAAAATAAATCCATAAAGGGAAAAAAATAAAGCATTTGTTCTTTTTTCCTATACAAACTGTATTTCTGGGTAGTTAAATCACAGACAAGAGAAAGTTATTCTTAGAAAATGGTAGCTAAAAAGAGGACCCAAATGCAGGCAGAATGAAAGAAGAGTCACAATTTTACAACCCGTAATAAAATAAAGGAACTAGACAAACGTCAAAGGCTGCTAAAACCTTTAAGTGAAAGAAAGGTTAATAGGAAAAGTTATAATGAGATCATCAGGCTGAAATCTCTTGAATGCACTGATCTTGTGTGTGTGTGTGTGTGTGTGTGAGAGAGAGAGAGAGAGAGACAGTCTCGCTCTGTCACCCAGGCTGGAGTGCAGTGGCAAGATCTCAGCTTACTGCAACCTCCACCTCCCCGGTTCAAGAGATTCTTGTGCCTCAGCCTCCTAAGTAGCTGAGATGACAGGCATGAGCCACCACCCCTGGCTAATTTTTGTTTGTATTTTTAGCAGTGATGGGGTTTCACCATGTTAGCCAGGCTGGTCTCGAACTCCTTACCTCAGGTGGTCCTCCTGTCTTGGTCTCCCAAAGTGCTGGGATTACAGGTGTGAGCCACCACAACCAGCCCACAGATCAATCTTAATATTGATAAGGACAGGAGGCAGGGAAATTCTGGGCAGAAGAGGGCCCCCACGAGGGCCCTACCTGCAAGCCAAAAAACCTGAAACCGTGGCCCAAAGTGAGAAGTTACATCCCTGTTTTCCTGCTCGAATGTTGCCTTTTCCAAAACCACCCATGGCCCGCCCCACCCCTCATTCTGTGCTTATAAAAACCCCAGAACTTAGCGGCAGAGAGAGAAGCAGCAGCTGGATGTCAGAGACTACAGCTGGACGTCGGAGAGAAGCAGCTTGACTTTAAAGGGACAGCTTGACAGCATAACCTCGGAGAATAATCTGACCAGAGATAGCTGAATTTCCGGGGAAGATTACCATCGCTCCCTGTCCCCTTTTCAGCTCCCCTTCTCGCTGAGAACCACCTCTATTGGCAATAAAATCCTCCGCATTTACCATCCTTCGTGTGACCTCATTTCTCCTGGACATTAGACAAGAACTCGGAAACCACGAGTGTGGATGCAAAAGGCTGTCACACTGGCCCTTTGCCCTCGCTGATGGAAGGCAGCCACCTCACGCGAAAAGGCAGAGGGCCCACTGAGCTGTTAACACTTAAGCCGTCCGTGGATGGCTGAACTAAAAGAGCGCTGTACCACTTCCTCTGGGGCTTCTTGGGTCACGAGCATCCCCCAGATGCTGCCGCGCGGCCAGCACAGAGTTTGCTCTTGCAGGGGCTCAAAAGCACTCCGGCGAGGGGTGGAGAGCAGTGGGTCTGAGTGAGTGGAGTTCGCCCCTGCCAGCGCGGAAATGGCTGGCCAGTTCCAGCGCCTGTGCACTACAGTTCCCACCTCATTTGCTCTCACGTTCCCTCCCATGAGGACTTGAGAGCTGCGGGATTAGTAAATGAGGTATCCCCTTCAGTAGTCCTAGGAAGGGATCAGGGAAATATCCTGCTTCAATATCACTAAAGAAGAACAGAAGACATTGTGGGTCTTCTGAATGATGTAGTACGCAAGGCTATCTGTAAAGTATTCCTCCCTAAAATAATTGTGCTAGAACCCAAATCAAGCCTCTGAAGAGGTCTAACTCCCAATATACCAAAAATACTGGCAAAAAGGACCTAATAAGTAGTAATGAGGAATCAAGCAACCAGATGCAGAAGATAGGACATTATACAGGACCAATGAGCTGATTTATTCAAAAACTAAACGACATTAAAATGGGATAGGGTGGTAAGTGGAAGTAGTAGAAAAGAGACTTAAGAAACACATTAACCAAATCCTAATTATGGACCTTGTTTGCATCTTGACTGAAACAAACCAATTGTGAAAAGACATTATTGAAGCAATTGAAAAAATTTGAGCATGAAATAAATATTAAATTATATGAGGTAATTAATACAAGTATTTAGTATTTAGTTATCTTTATCTTTTAGAGTTATAAGCAAAACGATATGACATTTGGGATTTGTCTTAAAATACTCCAGGAAAAAAATATGGATAGATAGCTAAAACAAGATTAGCCATGTATTATTCTCTCTGCCCTGACATATGTTAGATTTTTTGCATTAAAATAAGAAAGAATAGAAAAAATGTTATCAGGATTGGTGATAATAAAGAAGGCATGTGAGGAGAAAGAATAGAATAAGCTAAGTTTCCTTAAGCTTTAAAATATCTGTTGTACTTACTTAAAAAAATAAGTTGGCACATAGGCATATGTTGAAAAATTATGTTGGAGTCCTACCGTGTATGTGCGTGTGTGTGTGTGTGTGTGTGTGTGTGTCAAGGGGTTCCTTCAATTGCATATTAAGGATTCAGTAATTTATTTTCTAATAAATGTGAACCCAGTAAGGAATTTTTCACTGAACAGTAGTACAATTAACCCTGTTTTGAGAAAAATAAGTTATCTTAAAAGTTTTGCAGTTAACCAATATTAAGTCACTGGAGTATAACTTAACAAAAAGAAAATAGTAAGATTTGCTTGTTTATTTTTATACTATATAATAATATTATAATCATGGAAAAGTTTCCAAACTATTATTCACCTCCAGAGATTCTGAGATGTTCTGTACTTTCTCCATCCTACTCAAACCCTAACATTAAGGTGAGAATCTTCATTTAAGGGGGAATAGATAAAATGGCAGACTGAACACAGAGAAGCAAGAGGTCCCATATCAGCAAAGGGTGAGAAGCAGAAGGAAATAAATACAGGAGCTACCATCAACCTCCAATTCCCAAAGCCTTGCCATTTTCCCCACTGACAAGACATAGAAAATGAAGCATCAAGGTAATGAGGCCCAGACAGATTGTTGACATCAGCTAGAGCACACAGAATAAGCAGCTGGTCTATTAGAGCTAAAGCTAGAAAATCAAGGAGAAGAAATAATGAAGCTCTCCATTGGGATTTGTAGACATCAAGTTCAGATAGCATTCAGCTACTCTGTCGGCCTCCTTAGACGAACAGGAGTTTTCCCCAAACATGGAAGGCTTCAGTGACTCATTTCTTGTGAATGGTTAAACAAAGCTTCACTGGGTAGGTCGCTGCAAGGAGTCCCAGAGAAATCTGGCCACAGCTTCAAGCTTCGCAGGTGGTCTTATGGAGACAGCAGGGGAATGAGGTCACACAGTTTAGGGAAAGCCTCCTAACAGAGACAAAGATTGGAAATTGAAGAACAGATACAAGTCACAAGAAGAGGTGGTATTGCTGAAGTGGAATCAAGGAGAGGGCCTAGCGTGAGAGCTGCCAGGTGGGCTGATTTGGTGGTGGGAGAGGGTCAGGGAAAGCAGGGAACCTAGGAAATGCAGAAGGCAAGGAAAAAATGAGGGGGAAAAAAGAGAAGGTGGGAGCAAAAACAAGAGAAGTTACAGGGAGAAAAGTAAAGAAAGAAAGTACAAAAGTGGGTGTCGAACCAGCCTACGGAGCCCCTTTGTATTTGTACATCTTTAATGTATAACACATTTACCCCTAACAACCAATGTACCTTGGGAAGAATAATATCGAGGTATAACATCAAGGTGAACTCAAGTTGCCTTCTCCCTAAGATGTGCCTTTTTAATGAGATATTAAACTGTTTGGATTTTTTTCTCAGAGGTGAACAATATTCTTTGCCTAAGTATATAGTAATATATCATTATCTATTATTCAAAAAAAAAATATAGAAGCACTTTTTTAGACATTTGTTTTTATTACTTGCTTAGGTATTGGTTTCTATATCAAAATATGTCATATGCCATCTCCCATCTCTCCCCTGCTTGGACCATCCAGCAGTGTGAAGATGGCTCTGCCCCTGTAAAGGAGCTGGGTCCTTCTAGCCTATTTGCTTCATTGTGTGTGTGCTTCCAAAAAATGGAAGAGGGAAAAACCCTCTTGTCTCTGCTCTAGTTCCCAACCCCAGACACTCCATTCCAGTGTCTTCACAATCTTAGTTTCTTTCTTATTGGACTTTACAATATGAGTCCATTTACCTGGCTTTGACTTTAAATATTTGCTAGCCTAGGAGTAGCTTTAATGCTGTGCCTACAGCAGAAGAGAAAATGAGAAGCTGACACAAATTATAGAGGCCTGGTGGTCTTCAAAGGGGTCTAAACCCAAGTATGATGCATATCAACAATGAGATTTGTAGCAGGTTAGTCCTTGCTGGGAAGACCTGGGAAATTTTGTCTCCTAGGTTTCATTCTCCTTCCTGTCTGACTGCTGCTAGTTACTTTGGTTACCTGCCTTCATCTGACCCAGAACTCACATCTAAGAGTCATTCTCAATCTCAACTGCCTCTCCTAAGAGTCCACCATGAGACTTTAACAAATACTGTTGCCAAGGTCTTGGCCTTAGCAATATCATTGCAACTGGCTGTGATGATGCCTGGGCTTTGGGATCTTTTGAAGCTCCTCACTAACTTTATTGTGTAGCGGAGATTACAAAATGCTACTGTAACATCTCTCAGACCTCTGGTTGCCCAAGTGGTACTTCAATCCAACAATCTCCACTCAGGTAAATCAGGAAGAGGGAGTGGGCTATATTGTATCTAAAGTGCCATTTACTAATAAAATAATAAAGCTAAAAAATGATAGAGCCAGTCTATTAGTATGCATTGAAACAATGTAGCATTACCTTAGACTTTTCAAATAAACTAACAAGCCATCTGGACTGAATGACCTATTTTGGATGCAAGGAAGATGTTTATGCTGCACTTGGTTTAATGTGGAAAAGGAGCATAGGAAGACTGAAATCAGAAATATGTGGTGTTCATAACAGAAAGTCAATGCCAGATCCAATTCTAGAGTATTACAAAGTACATGAAGAAAAGATGTCAAGCATTGGATAGAGAAGGAACAAGAACTATAGCAGTGAAATGGGGACCAATGATCAGGAATAGAATGTAGAAAAGGCAAGAAGAGACAAGTACTAGATAGCTCCAATTAATTCTAGTGCAAAGAATATTGCACAAAGCCACATCTGCCCACTTGTGCTGTGCAAGTATAATTTAGCACCTGGCTGTTCACAAGTCCTAAAGAAAGATAGTTTATTTTGTTTTCTTTCAAGCACGTTGTAGCAGTCAGCATAGGATGACTCCAATACTCAAGCCATGTCATTTTTCCCACTGGCAATAGAAAATGAAGCAGCTGGGCATGGTGGTTCATGCCTGTAATCCTAGCACTTTGAGAGGCTGGGGCGGGAGGATCACCTGAGGTTGGGAGTTCAAGACCAGCCTCACCAACATGGTGAAACCCCATCTCTACTAAAAGTAAAAGATTAGCCGGGTGTGGTGGCGGGCACCTGTAATCCCAGCTACTCAGGAGGCTGAGGCAGGAGAAGCTTGAACCTGGGAGGTGGAGGTTGCAGTGAGCTGAGATCACGCCACTCCATTCCAGCCCGGGCAACAAGAGCGAGACTCCATCTCAGAAAAGAAAAAAAAGAAAGAAAATGAAGCATGTTGCAGTAACAAATAATGCCTCCCCCGCAAAATTTCAGAGGAGCAAAACCACAAAATGTCACAGTCACAGACCATGCCCATTGGGAGTAGGTAAGGTGGAAAGGGCCTCTTTTTCCAGTAGTCACTCAGGAGCCCAGCCTGATGAAGCAGCCACCATCTCCAATGCAGTCCAGCTTCATGTCACAGCAATAAAAATGTCCTGGAGGGTCTTGCACTGGCATTTAAATGCTCCAGCTCGGAAGTGCCCCAACTTACTTCTATTTACAACTCACTGGTGACAACTAGTCACCTGGTCCCACTCAACCAGAAGGAGTCAAAGAAGTGCAACTTAACTACGTGCCAGAAAGTGAGAAGGACCAGAAATATGGCAAGCAGCTCGAATGGTACCATGCTTCATTGAGAAAAAGTCAGCTTTTTGTTTTTCTTGCTTTTTATGGAAACATCTGTGGCTAAAGATATAGCATGTTGTATAACTTTTTTTTACCCACTAAAATGTAATCTTCGTGAGGGCAATAATTTTTTTAACTTATATATTATGGCTTAACCTAGGAAAGTTCAAACGAATATTTTAGGGTAAATAAACTTGTGAAAAGTAAGCATAGACAAAAAGAAAAGAGCTACGCATAATGTTATCATTTATCAGAATGATTACTATTAATATTAACATTAAAAAGTATTAATAGACTACTTACTATTCATGATGTTAAAAATCACCACGTAGCAATGGAACAGAATAGAGAGCCCATAAACAAATCCACACACCTAGAGTGAACTCATTTTCAACAAAGGTGCCAAGAACATACACTGGGAAAGAAACAGTCTCTTCAATGAATGGTGCTTGCAAAACTTGAGATCCATATGCAGAAGAATGAAACAAGACCCCTATCTGTTCCCATATACAAAAATCAAATCAAAATGATTAAAAAATTAAATCTAAGGTCTCAAACTGTGAAACTACTACAGGAAAACATTGGGGAAACTCTCCAGGACACCGGCCTGGCAAAGAGTTCTTGAGCAATACTCCACAAGCATAGGCAACCAAACCAAAAGTGGACAAATGGGATCACATCAAGTTAAAATGCTTCCACACAGCAAAGGAAACAATCAATAAAGTGGAAATACAACCCACAGAATGGGAGAAAATATTTGCAAACTACCCAACAGACATGGTATTAATAACCAGAATATACAAGGAGCTCAAACAATTCCATAGGAAAAAAATCTAATAATCAGATTTTAAAATGGGCAAAAGATTTGAATAGACATTTTCCAAAAGAAGACGTACAAATGGCAAACAGGCATATGAAAAGGTACTCAACATCATTGATCGTGACAGAAATGCAAATTAAAACTACAGTGAGATATCATCACATCCCAGTTAAAATGACTTTTATCCAAAAGTCAGGCAATAACAAATGCTGGCGAGGATGTGGAGAAAAGGGAACACTTGTACACTTTTGGTGGGAATGTAAATTAGTACAATCACTATGGAGAACAGTTTCCAGGTTCCTCAAAAAAACAAAAATAGAGCTACCACATGACCCAGCAATCCCACTGCTAGATATATACCCAAAAGAAAGGAAACCAATATATTGAAGAAATATATGCACTCCCATGTTTGTTGCAGCACTGTTCAAATAGCCAAGATTTGGAAGCAACATAAGTGTCCATCAGCAGACGAATAGATAAAGGAAATGTGGTACTTATACGTAATGGAGTACTATTCAGCCATAAAAAAGAATGAGATTCAGGCATTTGCAACAACATGGATGGAACTAGAGACCATTATGTTAAGTGAAAGAAGCTAAACACAGAAAGACAAATGTCACATTTTCTCACTTATTTGTAGGATCTAAAAATCAAAACAATTCAACCCATGGAGATAGAGAGTAGGAAGATGGTACTAGAGGCTGGGAAGCACAGTTGTGGGGGGAGGGAGGGAGAGGCGGGGAAGGTTAATGGGTACCAAAAAATAGAATGAATGAATAAAACCTAATATTTGATAGCACAACAGGGTGACTACAGTCAATAACAATTTAATTATACATTTAAAAATAACTAAAAGGCCAGGTACAATGGCTCACACCTGTAATCCTAGCACTTTGGGAGTCCAAGGCAGTAGATTACCTGAGGTCAGGAGTTCAAGACCAGCCTGGCCAAAATGGTGAAACCCCGTCTCTACTAAAAATATAAAAAATCAGCTGGGTGTGGTGGCAGGTGCCTGTAATCCCAGCTACTTGGGAGGCTGAGGCAGGAGAATCACTTGAACTGGGAGGCAGAGGTTGCAGTGAGCCAAAATCACACCATATGTAGCCCGGATAGAGCAAGACTCTGTCTAAAATAAATAAAATAAAAATAATAGAATAAAATAAATAAAAATAACTAAAAGAGTATAATTGGATTGTTTGTAACACAAAGGATAAATGCTTGAGGGGATGGATACCCCATCTTCCATGATGTGATTATTACGCATTGCATGCCTGTATCAAAACATCTCTTGTACCCTATAAATATATACACCTATTATGTACACGTGAAAATTCAAATTTTAAAAAAACACCAAGCAAGAAATTTTTATAGCTAAATGATTTACCAACTACATTCAAATGATGCTGCCACCACTTCCTCAAATCACTCCAGGAGTCTTATCCTAATTCAGATTAAGTATAAATTCTTTCATTTTAACCACAAGTAGCCAAGTCAGCCTTGAAATTTAAAAAGAAATTTGGGGGAGGTACAAAGAAGATGGACTTGCCTTATTAGATAGACTCGCAATAAATAGAGCAACATTTTGTGCTCCTGTACCTGGATGAGAAGTCTTAATCATTTACGTTGACATGAATTTTCCTTAAATCTATACATTGAATGCAGTCCTGGTCAAAATTCCAGTGGGACTATTTTCCTTATGAAAGTTTTTTATTTTAATTTCATCAAAGTCCTAACTTCCATAGGTCACCAAATCTTACCCAAAAAGTCTTTGATGTTTGCTAAATAGCCAGATTCGGCTAGACAAATGCTCAAGACCATTGAAACCTGGTGGTGATTTTGTGAAGAAATAAAACCAGATGGGGATAATCACCATGCCACCATGCGAGAGGATACAAAGCCCAGTATTCTCTCCTACCCTGGGGCCACTCTCAGAGTGTAGTGATGGGGACTCTAGGCATGAGGTCCTTCCCCCTTCACCAGGCCCCGGGACCCTCCCAACTACCTGCTGGAACTTGTGACCAATTAGAGAGATGTGCCCTTGGAGTTCAAACTGAGTCTTCCCCCAACCTTGCCCAGAGTCTGAGCTGCACAAGGGTAGGATCTGGCCATTGTGTGGTTTGAATCCAGCAAGGAAGCCCAATGTTACGGACAGGATGACAAGTGACATCATATGGTGACAGGTATAAAAAAAAGAAGCAGCCATCGCCATGGGAATAGTTCTAGTTTTGTGGCCTTGCCTAGGGGGCTCTGCATTTTGGATGTTGGTCGCCCCTTGTGGTCATAAAGAAAACATAGCTTCTTAAATAAAGTTGCATGTGCAAGACTCAAAGGCAGAAGGCTGGCAGATTAGCCCTGGCCACTCATCCCCCCAAACCAAGAGCTGAGCCTCATTCCTACTGTCTCATTTCTACATCCCAGAAACAGCCACCTTCCAAGCTGGTGATGGAGTTTCCTTAAACTTCTCCTGAAGGGAATTAAACAGAAACCAGGTCAGGATGTTCTGAGTAGACCATTCATGCCTAAGGGCTGGTCAATCCCCAAAAGAAGCTCCAAAAGGGACCCTTGAGTCTCTTGGACCCCTTAGAGCTTTTCCTTCTCGTGAGGACCCTCCATGGACTTGGGCTCTGCCCAGGATTTACCTGGGGTGGACAGGTAGGCACAGGGTGACTGTTAAATTCCACAGGATGAATTATTAATCTCTTTCTCATCTATGGTTAGTTTCTCTTGGTTTTCTCCTGTTACAGATAATCCTGTAATAAGGTTTTTTGTTTCTGTTTTTTTACCCAGGGTCAGCACATAGTATGGAGGATAAAAGCATGGAAGCCAGGCCAAATGGTGGGGGTAACTGCCTGTCTCTCTTACCAGTTGTGTGACCCTCGACCAGTTTCTTAACTCTCTGTCCTTCAGTTTCCTCATCTGTGAAGTAAGTCTAGGGTGGAAATCTCACAGATAATATACCGGTATAAAAGGTCTATTGCCACTCTAAGTGGCCTTCTGGTGGCAAGAACAATGCAATTATTATAGGGACTTCTCAGACAGATCATGATATTAACTCTAAAAAAGGTAACTATTCTGTTTCAAGTTCATCTCTGGCAGAACAGAGCCAGATTCTTATTTTTTATGTTTTCCAATTGGTAAGTATCACTACAGTTATAAAGGTTAAAATGACAATTGTAACTTCAGATACTTCTGATGGAAGATGGAAGGGGGCAATAGCTACACACATTTATTTATGAAAACCACACAATTTATTAGCTGTATTAGGTACTATAGCGACAGTCTGCATGCAGCATCACAGCTTTCTATTCTGACAACCCCATTATATTCTCTGTGAGTGGAAAAATCTCATAGGTTTTTATTGTTGTTGTTGTTTTTACTTTGTACATAGCTATTTGCCGTATCAACTTGCTTCTTTAAATAGTCTTCTATAAAAATCGCATCTGAGCAAGGTTTTAACTCTTGATGAAACAGACTTGCTGGGTGAGTGGTCTGTCTCAGTGGCATGAAAAAGGGAACAGATGTTAGAGCCTAAGCTGAGTGAAGACAATGTCTGTGCACTGGGTCCACATCGGGGATTCAGGGCCTCAGCATGTTGCAGGGAGCAACCCTGTGAGTGGAAGTGAGTAGGAGCACAGGTTCAGTGTCAGAGTTCAAGCCAGGTGAGGAGAACATTCACGTGGAAGCAGGGCATCCCGGTGGGTATAGCAGGGTGAGGAGGGAGGTCCAGGTACACAAGTGTGGACTGTCAGACTCCACCTGAATGAGGGGAGCATCAGCTTGGCAGAGGAAACTGTCATGGTGTATCAGAGCCTGAGCGGGGTGAGGAAGGCATATAGACCAAGAAGGGAGTGTCTTGGCAATGTAAGCTAAGCAGGCGCAGGGAGAGATGAGTGTGGGTATTCATGCAGGGGCAGGATTGTTGTAAAAAGTTTGAGCCCAAGAAAGGTAAGGAGGGTATCCATGGGAAGGGGATCCCCTCAGCCCTACAAAGTGCTGGGATCACAAGGGTGAGACATCATGCCTTAATTAATTAAAAATAATAATAAAGTGTAATGCTGTCATCTGATTTCACACATCCCTTTAGAGTCGGGTGAACACACCTCAAAGGCACTGTGATGAGCACTAAGCAGGGTCCGTGCTGGGTGTGGGAAAAGGGATAGCTAACCATCATGGGCACACATTACTCCATGCTCTAGGTAGTTGTGATGAGCTGGATATTTGTGTCCCCCCAAAATGCGTATGTTGAAATCCTAGCTCCCAGCACAATGGCATTAGCAAGTGGGGCCTCTGGAAGATAATTAGGTCATGAGGATGGAGCCTTTATGCATGTGATTAGTGCTCTTACAAGAAGTGTGAAAGGAAAGTTTCTTGGGCCCCCAGAATCACTAAGGAAAACTCAAGCTGGGAACTGCTTAGGGTAAACCTGCCTCCCATTCTATTCAAAGTCATTCCTCTGCTCACTGAGATAGATGCTTATCTGATTTGCCTCCTTTGGAAGGCTCATCAGAAACTCAAAAGAATGTAGGCTTTTGTGTATCAACTATCTGTGACCTGGAAGCTCCCTCTGGGCTTCAAGACTTCCTGCCTTTGCTTCAAGTTGTCTCGCCTTTCCAGACCAAACCAATGTACTTCTTACATATATCGATTGATGTCTCATGTCTCACTAAATGTATGAAACCAAGCTGTGCCCTGACTACCATGGGCTCATGCCGCCAGGACTTCCTGAGGCTGTGTCACGGGCTCGTCCTCAACGTTGGCAAAATAAACTTTCTAAATTAACTGAGACCTGTCTCAACTTTTCAGGGTTCTCAGAAGAAACATGAGAGCACTCTGTCTGTTCTCCACAGTGTGAGGATCCAACAAGAAGGTGGCCATCTGCAACCCACAAGAGGACCCTCGCAAGAACCCAATCACGTTGGCACCCTCATCTCGGACTTCCAGCCTCCAAAACTGTGGGAAATAAAATTCTATTGTTTATAATCCACCAGGTTTATGGTATTTGGTTATAACAGCCCAAACTCTCCTAAGAAGGTGACCATGGAATGTAGGCCCTCTACTTTCTCTCAAGAGTGACATGTCAGTATGTGAATCCTGGAACTGTTATGGCTATGTCGTGATGGGGAAAGGCAACCTGAAAAGAAAGCCAACTCAGAAGAGTGTAGGATTTAAAACTATTAATAGCAGAGATTTAGAGCTCTGGCCCTGATTGTACAGAACCTAAAACTGCTCTCTCTTTAAACTACTTGCTAATGGAGGCAAGACATGCCTTTATTATTTAAACAAGTAGATCTTGGTGTTCTGATACTGTAATAAAAACATTTTAATTGGTAACAATACCTCATGATCTGCCCACCTCAGCCTCCCAAAGCGCTGGGATTACAGGCGTGAGCCCGGCCAGTGAAGTTTCTTAAATGTCCATAATTAATACAAAGCATAAACTTATTACTACCATAGCTATATAGTTTAAGTGTGATCCATATCTAAGTAACAAAATGAAGTTAATAAAAAGAATTTTGTTCAAATAAGAATAATATATGAAAAAATGAGGCAAGATTAAAAAAATAGCTGTAGGGTAAGAAGAATTTAAGCTGGGGAAGCTAGAATTTCTTAGCAAAGAAACTGTCAAGTTTACCAATCTAATAATGTTCTTGGTAAATTTTCTTGTCAAAGGACTTCCGACAGACAAATCTTGAACTTTTAGAGAAAACATAAAAATACCAAGAGATTATGTCAGAGAACAGCATAAAGTTGATAGTGGAAATAATTTTCATTGTGGGCCACACCAAGACAAACAATTAGGGAAGTGCACATGTAATTCTTTGAGCCATTAATTTGTAAATGACAAAGATCGGAAATAAGGGATTTTCCTCCCCCAAGAGACATCCTAGTTACTAAAGCTGTGATACAAAATATAACAAAAGTCAACAAAAGGAAATTGAAAAGGAATGTGTGTAATTACAGCAAAGACAGGATGCATGATATTTTTCACCACCTAATATTACAATAGGTAAATGGATTAGCTAACTATACAATCTGACTTAGAAAACACAGAAAGGATTATTTAAAATAATGCCATATAAAGGTCTTAGTTGACTTCCTTTTGTCTAATGGTATTCACACTTTAGTGACAGTATGTTAAAAGTTTATGAGTAAAAGTAGGAATGCAGTAAAATATTTTTAGACCACCTACAGCTAGCATACATTAAATTATACAACACATTCTTTTCAATAAATGGCCTTCTTATATCATTCCAGTTACTGATAGAAACTGAAAACAGGGTTATGACATTTAATTAATTCACAAAATGCAGCTGTTCTTCAAGTTTTTGGCAGCGTTCCAACAATTTTAATGAAAATTTTTTTAAAAAAGAGAACGAGGAAAACAAATTCCACCAGAAATAACTTCAATTTTTCTATTAGTCCTTAATACGATGGAAAAGGTCAAAAGATGCAAGCTCTGGGCAAGTATTACCACAAAAATTAGAATCAATATGGGCAGAATGTAGACCCAAAAAAATGACATGTAAATTTGAAAATTCAATGATATTGCCAGCTACTTCCACAAGATAATGTTGCCACATCACTGACTTGGTCAGACTCTCGATTTAAAGTAGAAAAATCTAATGCAAACCAGCTTAAACCCAAAGGGTAGTATATTGACTTGCATAACTAAAGTACAGTAAACACAGGTGTGGAACTAACTAGAACGAAGGACCCAAATACTATTAGAATTGATCGTTTCTTGCTCTCTGCATTAGTTTAGTTTTCTTTTACTGTCCATCCTCTTTCTATGCTGGAAGATGCATGGCTGATGGCAGCTTCTAGGCTCATGCACTACTGAACCTGGAAGACCCATGCTTAATGATAAGACAATGGAAACATTCTAGGGAAGGATTTTAAATGGCCTAGCTTGTGTGGTTGACCAAGGGTTGTGACTCAAGTTTTATGGTCCACTTCAGTCCCCACCCTTAGACAAGAAACTGTGACTGGGAGGTGGGCCATGTAGTTCTTATTCTTATTGGCTCATTAACAAATCCTCTCATTATATGAATAAGATAGAAAAATGAATACTGAATAACGATACATATAGAAGAAATTCCAATTAGCATTAATTAGAGACAGAGTAGAAACAGCCTGTACAAAATCATCAGATTGTAAAGCAACCCATAGAATGGAAGAAAGTATTTGCAAGTCACATAACTGATAAGGGTCTACCATTGAGAATATATAAAGCACATTTCCAACTCAACAACTAAAAGACAACTCAACTAAAAAATGGGTAAAGGTCTTGAATAGACATTTCTTCAAGGGAGATATGTAAATGGCCAACAAATGAAAAGATGCTCAACATCATCAGTCCCTAGAGAAATGCAAATTTAAACTGCAATGAGTTTTGGTGAGGAACTGAGAAGTTAGAACCTTCATACATTGCTGGTGAGAGTGTAAAACATTGCCATCACTGTAGAAAAGAATTTGGGGGCTCCTCAAAAAGCTAAACATAAAATTAGCATACAACTCAACAGTTTCTTAGATATAGGCCTAAAAGAATGGAAATAGGTCTTTAAATGAAGACTTGTAAACAAATGTACTTAGCAGCACTGTTCATAATAGGCGAAAGGTAGAAACAACCCAAATGTTCACCAACTGATGAGCAGATTAACAAAATCTGATATACTCATACAATAGAATATTATTCAGTCATGAAAAGGAATGAAGTACCAATACATGTGACAATGTATGTGAACCTCAAAAACACTTTGTCAAACGAAAGAAGATAGGCATAAAAGGTCATATATTGTATAATCACACTAATATAAAATGCCCAGAATAGGTAAATTCATACAGACAGAAAGCAGAACCCGCAACTCAGGGATAGGCAACAGAATAAAAGAGCAGCACAGGAAGGGGAATTTGCAATTAGGCCATTTGAGGTCCTCTCTGCTTCACATGTCAAAACAACACATGATATTAATTTTAGGCCTTATGCCACAGAGCTTCACTGCAAATAATAGACTGCTCCTTTCTCCTTAGTTCCAATTTGAAAAATCTGGGGGGGATTATTCTGCTTAGACTGGCAAAGGTTGCATGCCTACCCTTAATGCCAGGAGTATAGCAAATTATGTTTGTCAGCCTAACTGGTACACAGAATTGAGGAAGAAACAGTGCCCCCAAAGAGGACATTCTCTTTTCAAAAGACAAGGGGGATCAAAAGGCAGCATAATTCCTAACCACCCTTCTTTTTATTTCTCTCCTTCCTTTCCCTTGTACCTGCTTCTCTATGTTAAACTTCCTTTCTCTTCCCTTCCCTTCTCTTCTCATCCTTTCTGTTATCTTCTCTCATTTTTCTTCACTCTGTCTCTTCTTTACAACCCTCTTTTCTTTTCCTTTTTTCTTCTTCTTTCTCCTCCTCTTCATTTTTGTTCTATTCTCTGTCTCTCACTCTCTTTCCTTATCCCTCTGCCCACTTTCAATAGTGCATTCCAACAAAAGCCACCCACAGTCATCACCTACACAAGTTGTAGGTGATCTGGTGGCCTTCAACTTTATTTCTTCTTCCTGAATTATTCAGAACACTAGATAAATGGTAAATAATTGGATAGAGGCTGCATTCACTGCTAATCTGTCTCACCTATCCAAATTTATGGAAAATTGCCAAGTTCTTGGCAAGTGTGGAAACAGATTTTCTTTCTTATAACTACAAATGAATTTATGAGACAAAAATTATTTTCTAAAACTTTAGAAGCCTTGAACTTGCTCTGCTAAAGTCTCTCAATACCTTTGCATTTTTTATGAAAAAGATTTCTTTTGAACTACTTTCCAACATGTACTGCCTCTAATTAACATGATTATTGAACTTTACTCTGCTATTTGCTTTGTGTGTGAAGGTGGTAATGAAAACATCATTAATAAGAATGTAGCAGAGGAATAAAGGCCACAAAGAGCACACAGTTAATGTGGTAAGGAAGAGAGTTTGGAATTATGTATGAAGGCAATTCAAACACTTCAGGCTCTAAGGAAATAAGAGTAACATCTTTAATAATCCATTTGATTGCCAGTCTATATCAAACAGACCAAATACAATTAAGGTAGGTTTAAAGCTGTGGGTACTCAGGCTATTTGCTTCCTAATGGTCATTCCTTAGAGATTGTCTTATTCACATCCCCCAGTGCCTGGCAGAGTGTGTGGTTTATGGTAGGAACTCAGTCCATTTTATTGCCTGCCTGTCTAAATCAATAATAAATGAAGGGTGCCAGGTTATCTAAAATAGTTTCTTCATACAGTTAGAACACTTTAAATCACTTGATGGCCCATGTCTGGCCACACATGGTGACCCAGGCTTCCTGGAACTGGTTTGGGAGTCTCTTCCTGCCACTGTAGCTTGTAGATGAGAGCAACAAAGACTCTGCTACCAAGAATCCTGAATGCCACTGCTAACAGAGATCAGCTGCAAAACGATTCCAGGACATCAAGGAAAATGACTTCCAAGCTGATTCTTCTTTCTGAAATTTACCTTAAAAATTATGGGAGTATGGAGAAGAAAATCCCAGTATCTTCAAATGCTTAAGTTAAAAAGAATCAGAGAAACCCACATGTTAATAGATAGTGAAACTCATGTGTTCACAGATAATATCCCCATTTTTTTTTAAGGAAAAACCGCATTACCTTTACTTGGTTAAATGACAAAATAACCAAGTATAAATGAGTAAAATAATTCATTTATCAGAATAATCAAAATGAGTCAACTCAGAACAAATTAATAACACTCACACAGGAAATAATAGACTGAACCCCAAGTAAAGAAAACTTCCCTGTGGACTCACATTAGTGATGGGGCGAACGAAGCTAGTAGTTCTTTCCAAGACTCTTTTTTTCTTTTTGGGATCCTCAGTTCTAAGCAACCCAGCCAATCCAGTCTATGTATTCAAAACAGGGTCTCTCACAGAAGGGTGGGTGGGCGCACTTCAAGCCTAAAGGAGAACAACCCGAGTCATCCTAATGTGAAACCTTGTGCTCCCGTTTCTACCTCAGTCTGAGTACTAACATAAAACTCTGGCAGATGAAAATCTTTCTTTTTTCTTTTTAAGAAAATTAACCTTTAGTAGTATAATCCCAAGACCATGTTCTACTTATTTATTTGGAAAGATAGAAGGTAGGGACCACTGTTTATCCCAAGACAATCTATTCTATGAGACAAAACAGGAAGAATCATTGTTGTGACTTTGAAAAATATAACCTTTAAAAATACTTATATTTGGAAGCTTTAAATATTACATTGTTTAAAAACATTGTTAATGGAACTTTCTTTTTCTATCTGTAGTGGTTCAACTTTTGGTGAGAGTATATGCTGACAGAAAATCTAGAAGCCATGGCTTTTAGGGAATTAAAGTAGCAAAATATGATTGATTTGCAAAGATTTTGAAAAAGGGAACTGGAACAGGAATAAAAAGGCAATGAGTTCCAGAAAATAAGCTACCCCCAAGTCAAGATAATCTACTACTAAAAGTAGATCTACCATTCAACCCAGCAAATCCCACTGCTGGGCATCTATGCAAAGAAAAAGGAGTCATATCAAAAAGATATCTGCACGTGTATGTTTATTGCAGCACAGTTCATAATTGCGAAGATAGGAAACCAACCTAAGTGCCCATTGACCAATGAGTGGATAAAGAAAATATGGTATATATACACCATGGAATACTACTTAGCCATAAAAAACAATGAAATGATGTCTTTCACAGCAACTTGGATGAAGCTGAAGGTCATTATTCTAAGTGAACTAACTCAGGAATGGAAAACCAAATAGCATATGTTCTCATTTATAAGTGGGAGCTAAGCTATGGGTACGCAAAGGCATACAGAGCGATATCATGAACTTTGGAGATTCAGAAGGGAGAGGATGGGAGGAGGGTATAGGATAAAAAAAACTACATATTGAGTACGATGTATACTACTTGGGTGACAGATGCACTAAAATCTCAGACTTCACCGCTATACAATTCACCCATGGAACCAAAAACCACTTGTACCCAAAAAACGATTGAAATTTAAAAACAATTAAAGATAATCCAGAAAGAAAGTAATAAAGTCCTGTGAATAATCATTAAGGAGGGAATATCTGGAGATAGTCTGACTAGCTGTGTGACCTCAAGAAAAATTAATGTATTTCATGTAATGATCGTGCTTTACACTGTCCCCATGTTTTTTAAGTACGTAGCACATTTGCAAAGCTTTTCATAAACAGGTAAGAAAAAATATTTTATTGTTTTAACTTTTAGTGCATCTTTGTTATATAGGTAAACTCGTGTCATGGGGGTTTGTTGTACAGATTATTTCGTCACCCAGGTACAAAGCCTAGTACCCAATAGTTACTTTTTTTCTGCTCGTCTCCCTCCTCCTACTCTCCATCCTGAAGTAGGCCCCAGTGTCTGCTGTTCCTGTCTTTGTGTTCATGAGATCTCATCATTTAGCTCCTATTTATAAGTGAGAACATGCAGTATTTGGTTTCCTGTTCCTGTGTTAGTTTGCTAAGAATAATGGCTTCCAGCTCCATCCATGTTCTGACAAAAGACATGATCTCTTTCCTTTTTATGGCTGCATAGTATTCCATGGTATATATGTACCACATTTTCTTTACCTAGTCTATCATTGAATGGCATTTAGGTTGATTCCATGTCTTTGCTATTGTGAATTGTGCTGCAGTGAACATTCACATGTGTGTCTCTTTATGGTAGAATGGTTTCTATTTCTCTGGGTATATACACAGTAATGGGATTGCTGGGTCAAATGGTAGTTCTGTTTTTAGCTGTTTGAGGAATCACCACACTGTCTTCCACAATGGTTGAACTAATTTACACTCCCATCAACAGTGTGTAAGTGTTCCTTTTTCTCCACAACCTTTCCAGCATCTATTATTTTGAGAAAAATACTTATTGACTTGGTAATAGTATACATTCTGGCAAATGATTTTTTTAAGTCAACATTCAACTTAGATTATTTAACATTAAAAATATTTGCTAAATTATCTCTTATGGCAAAACAAAAATTATTTATTTTTATGTTTGAACAGGAGGCTGCATGCAGATGACATTCCAAGAGTAAATCTGTCTTTCTAGATTTAAATAGTAACCCAGAAAGCGTTGGGTAAGAAATTTTGCCAAATTTTTACTACATAGACTGGCAAGTATAAGGATTATTTTAAGAAAATCTGAGTTTGACCAGAGAGATGTCTTTTTTGGGTCTTATGTATATTTGTAATTTCAATTTACATAGCATATATATATAATAACTAATAACATACAACATAGATATCTACATAGCCAATTATCTCAAAACATAGCTGCTGAAAACAGCCAGTATTTATTATCCTTCTTTCTGAATGTCAGGACTTTGGGGGTTGCTTGGCTGGGTGCCTCCAGTCAGTCCCCCACCAGGCTACAATCCAGGGCAATACTGTGGTTATCTCAAGGTTCCCCTTAGGGAGATCCACTTCCAAGATGCCTCATCTGGCTATTGACAAGCCACAAGCCCTCTCTGGCTGTTGGCCAGAGACTTCAGTACCTTGCCATGTGGGTTTCCCTGTAGGTCAGCTTAAAACATGGCCGCTGGTTTTCCTCAGAATGGGCTAGAGAGCAAGAGAGAAGGGGCTCAAGATAGAAACCACAGTCTTTTTATCACCTAATCTCAGAAGTTATATCCTATCCTTTGTATTCTGTCCATTAGATGTGAACAGAATCCAGCCCACATGCAAGAAAAAGGGATCACACAGGAATGTGAAAATCAGGAGGCAGAGATTACTGAGGGCATTGTTGAGGTTGTGCACACGTGCACATGCATGCATGTATGCACGTACATGTATATGATCATGTATACCTACTCATACATACACTCACATTTAAACACACACACATATATATTTATGCATGCATGTATCTACATATTTCTAGAGTATTTATGCTTCAAATGCCTGACTGTTGTATCACATGTGTGATAATATGCGGCATTCCTGTTAACATTCACAAGACTTCTCTGTCAGTTTAGGCAGAGAATAATTGTCAATAATTATCACCAACTCTAAATTAAGCAAAGTGAGGAAAGGGTTAGTAATTTCGGTGGCTTCTGGCATAACGGAAGTTAACTTCTATAAGTTATCTGATTTTCCATTCTGTTCCATCTCTAATTTCTGGCTAGAGGCTTCTGTCCTTGGCTCCATGATTTAGAAGGGCTGCTCTGGCCCTCCCCACTGGAGGAGAAGGAGTGCCCACTGGAGATCTTACCCTACTCTGAAATGATGGGCATGTGTTCCCCTAGACCCAAGGGATAAGCAAATGGTGGCTGTTTACGAGGATAGACAGAGCTTAGACATGGGGACCCATTATTCTTGGGATGAAATGTGAAATCACATTGAAGCTGTACTGGCTTGGAATTGAAAATTCTTATTATTGTTATCATTTTAGTTAAGCTGAAGTTGTGTCTAGCAGCATCTAGCTTTTCCAGACAGTGTAGGAATGTTTAAAAATCTGAACCACTTTCTGTTCCTATACAGGTAGGTATTTGGAAGATTGTGTGCAAATTTTGAAAGAGATGAGGTGCATATGGAAGAAGTGGAAGTGGCTGCTTTCCTGAAAGAGCGTAAGAAAAACTGCATGTGAGCAGTGTTTCTTCAGAACCTTGATGGCAAAGTGTCACATGGGTTTGGAGTAAGGCTGTTTTTCTCCTATCAGCTCAAAACCCACCACCACTCTAATAACTCAAAAACAAAAAAGTTGATACTTAGAACATCAGGTGATAGCATCCTGGGCATAGATCCTAGAGACTAGCAAAGGACACTTGGGCTTAGAGAAATGAAGTTTATTTCAATAGTCTGAAGGGCAGCAGGCATTAGCAAGGAAGAGGAAGGAAAGAGAAGACAGCTTTGCAGGATGCTGCAAGATGACTTGAGGCTACCCATTGGTGACTTCAAGAAATAAATGGCAAACACTTTATAGATCCAGCTTGCAGGGCTTTGTTCATTGGCATTTGGATATTAAAGTTAAGCAATGAATATGAAAAGACAAGTCACACAAAAAAATTACAAATGACCAATAAGCTTTTGGAAAGATCGTAAACTTCCCTAAATAAATATAAACCAAAACATTGAGATTAAAAATTTCTCCAATTAGATTGGCAAAGTTCAACAAAACTGATGTCAAATAGAGAAATATACCCTATCCAGAAAGGGGCATTATCATATATGATCCAATAATCTCCTAAAGGAATTTCAGCTACTGGAATAGTAATCCAGGTATGCAAAGACATTTGTTACAACATTGTTTGTCAGAGCAAAAACCTGGACAACATAAATGCTCATCAATGGAGTAATAAGTAAAAACACTGTAAGATACATTACAATGGAACATAATGCCACATTCAATTTTGTAATTCTATGTACATTTACTTGAACAGATGGAGGTTGATGAGACGGTAAAGAGAAAAATGAAGGATGAAGAACAAATTACATGGTTTAATCTCATTTAAAATCCACCTATATACACAGAAGCAAAAGTTAGCTTACCACAGTTTCACAGATGCTGGCAAAAGATGATACTTCTGGCTTAAAGACAAAGGATAGCTTATTACTCACGGTAATAGCATAGATAGAATATTAGTATTTCCACCAGTTCTCCTACCCACAATTTCCAGAGGGCAATGTGAAATGGGCCAGGTGATATGGGCACATAGAGTGGGTTGTGCTACAGAAGAGGAAATTTGAACTTAAGGAAGCCAGACCTTTTATACTGGGCAGTAAGTTGCCTCAGCTTATCTTTATAATAAGTGAGGGAGACATTATCTTTATTATACTGCTCAGTTAAAAAAAAACAAAAAACAAAAACACCTACTTTTTGCTCTGAAGGTAGACACTATATCTACCAAGGCTGTAGGTAGACACTGTATCTTCAAAGGCTGTTTGCTACACAAATATCCCTGAAAATGTAGTCCTTACCAAAGGCAGTTAGTGCCTTTGCTTATGTGCAGTAACAGGAGAGACTCTTGGAGAATTTTCCCCCAATATTCCATTGTTATTTGCATTTTATGGAAACAAACAAAAAAAAGAATTGTAGCTATCAATTAAAATGGGATGTTATTTTACCTAAAATTTTAAAAATGAAAATTTTGATAGCCTGGTCATTGAATATCATAAAAACATGTATTTTTATAAATTTTGAATATTTTTTTTTAGAGATGGGGGTCTCACTCTGTTGCCCAAGTGGAGTAAAGTGTGTGATCATAGCTCACCACAGTCTTGAACTCCTGGCCTCAAGTTATTCTCCCGCCTTGGCTTCCCAAAATGCTGGGATTATAGGCATGAGCCACTGTGCCTGGCCAGATATATCTTTTTATATATGTGATATAAGAGTATGTATATTGATTGTGGCCGATATATTGTTTATTCTATGCTCATTTCACACAATAGAAAATGAGTGATAATGATCATTGTATCTAATAAATATTTTTCACTTAGAAAAACAATATCTAGATTGATAACTGGAATTATTAAAGACAAAATTACAAAGAATTTTTTAAATTATGTAGTTTTAACGATAGCCACCACATGCATAATTTTTTTCTCACACATTTTTCACTGAAAACTTGTTCTTAAAAACTTATTCTATATCAATACAAGAATCTTTCACTCTGTAAACAATACAGACTACCTGTCTAGGAGAGTTAATTAAATAATAAATTTTTTAAACTGAACTTCCAGCTTCTACTGTTGAAGAACTGAGGCCCAGAGACATTAAGTGATTTAAAGGTGGCCAACAACTAGTTAATGTCAGAGCTGAGACTAAATCCCACATGCCCTGACTTGGAGCAGAGGATTCTTTCTTCTTATCCAAATCCATGTACATGATATGATAGAGCTTTCAAACTGGGGTATGCATACCCCTGCAGGCAATGGCAGCAAGCCAGGGAGGTAAAGCCACAGGATAAACACAGGGTGTCTTGCTTCAATGTAAATATTACACAAAGATTTGAGGAGAGTTTGGGGAACTGCTTTATTTTTATATTAAAACAAGATTGATTGTAAAGAAGAATGCATATTTTACATGAATATTTAAAATTTCAGGCTGGATTCCTCAGGCTATAACCCTACCCCATGGAGGTAAAAGTTCTCTCTGCTCACTCTACTGGGAATAATTCTTTTGTAAAAATTTCTTGTCACCAATGTGAGAATGTCTGGAAAGGAGCTTTTGTCCAAAAAGTGCCTTCAATAATCTCCATCCATGACATCCCATAATTAAATTTGCTTTATTTTAGCCTTCGTGATCAGTTAATTTTTTCTTGAAGAAGGAACACATTAAGACCTTGTAATAAGTGAGTCTTGAGTTCCTTTCCTAAGAATAGGGGTTTTTTTCAAAATTACCTTTTTAATATGAGGTAAAATGCTGAAAAAATAAAGAATAAAAATTTTAAATGTGATTTTAGTAGAAATTAACTGGTGACTAGTTTACATCTGCAAGATGCTTTTTAAAACTATTTTGCGTATGTTATAAAGTCACATTTGTGTAATGTAGAAAACTGAAAAATTATTGTGCATTTCCATTTTTTCATGTAGCATATTCATGAATACTATCTGCAATGCTATAACACATATCAATAGCAAAAATGAGCAAATGAATTATTATATGTGCCTTCTCAGTGGACCATTTCTCTCATTTGAGTTTTATTTCCAGGTTAGAAACTACTTAAACAATAGTTCTTAGATGATTAATCCCTCCACAATAACTTGGAAAGCTTTCACCCCCACCTCAGCCCCAGATACATATTAGAACTACTGAAATAATGTGTACTTGATTTCCCCACTGAGACAGTTTTTAATGCTTCATTTCAACACCAGCATTTTTTTTAATGCAAGTAGCTTGACCCATTTCAGAAAGCTACATTTGATTCCTAGATTTCAGGTTCAAATTTGGAGCCAAGAAACCAACTCATTTAATCCAGTCAACATTAATTAAGTGCAGTATGTTAAGCTCTGGCAGAAGAGAGAGACATCTTAAACGGGATCCTGCCTCCAAAGTTACCCAAGCTAGAGGGAACAAGGCTCATATAAACAAAATCACAAGATAATCTATGCTAGAGGTTCCAATACAGTTACAGGAGACAGCAATTTCAAAAAACAAAAACAAAAAAAACAAGGTTGGAAAAGATTGGCCAAATAGTGGCTCAATTTGTCCATTTTCTGCCAGAGAAAGGATTTCTCAGCTACTGAAACAATATGCACTTGTTCTTAGCCAATAAATTCAGTAGAGAGTTCCTTCCATTTTTCTGTGCACCTGGACTCTTGAGGAGCCTTAATTCTACCACCCGCATCTTCATCCCAGGTCTGGGTCTATGATGAGGCAAGTAGGGCAGTGGCCTTGGACCCAGATGTAAGAAGCACCAAAAACTCAGCATTCAAAATAAATATCTTTTTTTTTTTTGAGACAGAGTGTCCTTCTGTCACCCAGGCTGGAGTGCAACGGCTGGATCTTGTCTCACTGCAACCTCCGCCTCCCACGTTCAAACTATTCTCCTGCTTCAGCCTCCCAAATAGCTGGGATTACAGGCGCATGCCCGGCTAATTTTTATGTGTGTGTGTGTGTTTTTTTTAATAGAGAGTTTCTCTATGTTGGCCAGGCTGGTCTAGAACTCCTGACCTCAGGTGATCCACCTGCTTCAGCCTCCCAAAACACTGGGATTACAGGCGTGAGCCACCGCACCTGACCTCAAAATAAGTATCTTAATGGAATATTTTTTAAAAAGTATGCAAATAACATGCATAATGAACAAAATGTCAAACTTTTAAATAGAGACACGATCAGTAGTACTGGCTTTTTTCCTCTTGCGTCAAGATCCACAGTGACTCTGCAGGGCACCTCTTCACCCCCACCCTGTACATGAGGCCAGTGGTCCACACACATGTCTAATTTCCAGAAACCTGAATTTCCTGATATTCAAATCTCGAATCAAAGTGATGATTACTGGGTGACTGCCGTTGAGGCGCTCTGACCTCCTTCTGGTCCCGGACATAGCTGACCCCCGCTCTCCAGCATCCACCGGACGCATCACCATAAGCAGGGGTAACACGCGTGTGTCCGAGGCACAAGCGTGGGTGCTGCAGGGCCACACGCGCAAACGTCACAGAAGTCAGCGTTTGGCTTCAAATATTTCCCAGTGTGGACTGGCTTTTAGTCAACGGGAATGCGGTAACTGTTGGTAACAGAACAACGAGCTGCGCGCCAAGCCAAGTCTCTCTTCAGTGCCACCGGCCGGCGAGGCCGGATTAATCACCGCTGCTTCGGCCGCCCATGTGTCCTGATGTCCTGGGACCCGAACCCCGTGCCCCGCGATGCTGGAGCCTAAGGAGGGCGTCCGAAACTGCCCTACAGAGCAGTCGCCGGGTAAGCGGCACCTTTCTTCCCAAGCCATCAGCCCCTTTGGCCCCCTGCCCCAGGGCCCCACCTCCTGCCTGAGGACTCCAGAAAGGTACTGAATGTGGAGGGGAATTTCAGTAGCCTGAAGATGGAGATAGGTCAGATTTCAAATTAATTGGTTAACATAAAAGGAGAACAAAGAGTCCAGCACAAAATTGGGATGTGAACAGCGATGAGCGGTGGTGAACCTCCCTCAGCATCTCTGCCTGGGCTAGAGGTCCTAATCTCCTGGGTGGGGTTTGAGGACTTCCCAATCCACACTAATAGACTTACACTGACCTTTTACCACTCAGCAACTGCTGCATATATAATTATATTGGTTTGCAGATTAAGTGAAACGGAGATTAAGTAAATTTCGCAGTCTTGATTCTCCAACAGGGGTGTGTGTGTGTGGATGTGGGTGTGGGTGTGTATCCCTAATACAGTGTTCCCAGCAAGTGCAAATCAACACCTTGAAGAGAAAACGTTACTTGATGAGCCCTACAAGCCGAGTTGAGATCAGTTAAGACAATGATTAAAAGAATATTTGGATATTTGGGTGGGGAAAAAAAATCTCAGAATTGTGCCAGTTAAGACCTAGCAAGGCTTTCTGGAGTTCTCTGACTCATCTGCAAAGACGGGGGGCTGCTGTGATTAAACAAGGCTGAGAGTTCTGTAATGAATTGAAAGCTCTTCACACTAAGTCCTAACTTGTGCCTGCGTGTTGCATGGAGGTATAAGAATTTATCATCAGAGAGGGCACTTTCTTCTATAGGTTTTAATACTGACCTTATTCTTCTAGGATTTAATAATCCTACCATTTTCAAACATTTTTTTCCCTTTGATTCGAGATCCTCAGGCATCGGGTGGTGGAAGAAGCAGCTGCTATTCTCCCCATGCTAGAACTGTTCACATCCCAATTTTGTGATGGACTCTTTTTATTTTCCTTTTAGGTTAACCAACTAATTTGAAATCCGACTTTTCACCCTCTTCAAGCTACTGAAATTCAGGCATCTAAATTCAGTACCTTTTCTGAGCGACATCCTCCACCAGCCAAAACAATGTTGTAGATTGAAATTTTACCTTCTTCAAATGCTCCTCTGCCTCCTGCTGTCCTTTTGTTCTTCTACCTCACTTGACAACCATCCTCCTCTGTCTCCTTTCCAACATATTTCCCTCTCCCTTCTCTCCATGTAGACACTTCATCGTGATCTTCCTTGGATCCCACTCTCCTCTGGTTAACTGACTTATCAGATCTGCACAGCTGCCCTCATGAGATCTCTGATGAGTTCCACATTTACCCTTGCAGCTTTCTGGTGGGCGCCTTGACCAGTATGTTCCACCAGGGCCTCAATTTCAGCATTTCTCAGCTGCATCTGTCTTCCCTCCCGTCAGCTTTCTCATCAAGTCATCACATCATCAACACCATCACCTGTGACTTCCCTCGTGCTAATTCTCTGCCTCCATTTACTTGCCAGTTCCCATTCATTCTCCCTAAACACGCCCCATGTCATATCTGTTCACTGCTCACTCACACCTGACCCCACCTTGGGGCAGGCTCATTAGCTAGCGGACTTCGTTTCCCAGAGGCAGCCTTGCTTCCTGTCTGCAGTTCTCACTGCACCCCAGGCCCCCATACACATCACTGCTAGAGTCATCTTCCTGAAGCCTAGCTTTGTCACATGTTTTTTCTAGTTCAAAAATCCAGTAATATCTTCCTATTGCCCCAGAAGTGAGCACAATGCTGAATCACCCAATAGTTAGTTCTGTGCTTTCAGGGTACCAAGAAAGCACAGGGTGCAAGAGCACTAACAGAGAAGGAGGAAAAATGTTTGTGAAATAATTTGATATTGGATATTGTGTAAAAGCATTGACATTGCTATCCTGGGAAAAATCAGAACTAATTAGACTTTCTTACATGAATTTTACCATACAGTTACTTAGAATATATATTTCATATATATGTACATATACATGTGTTTACATATCATATAAAATTAAATGATGTAAAGTTAGCGTTCTCAAGGCCTGAAGAAGTTTTCTCCGGGCACTGATTAAGTACACACTTCTGAGCCTAAATTTCAAAGTTGGTATAAATAATATGACCCCAACCCACCTTTCTTAATTTATTTCTCACAATTGCCTTCCATGTGCCTTTTACTTCAGCCAAAGGCTGTACAGCCCCACATACCTTATACATTCTTCTGCTTCTTCTGTTTTGTGTGCTTACTCTCCTCTTCCACCAACATCCCGTTTCTAATTTTGCCTCACCTCTTAAGGCCCAGCCTGACTGTCAGTTGTGCCCTGAAATCTTCCAGCGTGTCCAGGCTAACAGTACAGGCATACTTCATTTCCATGGTGCTTCACTGTATTGTGCTTTGCAGATACTGTTTTTTGGGGTTTTTTAAATGTTACTATGGTAATTGCTTAAGGGACCATGAACTGTGCCCCTATAAGATGGCAAACTTAATTGAATTCCTTTAGATGAGGGCATATGGTACTAGTGAAGCTGTGTGTTAACTGGGAACTGAAATTGTTCCACCATGGATTCACTGAAATGTGAATTGGCACATTTTCATGTTTCTGGGCACTTTGATATTAATATTTTGTACCAGATTCATGCAAAATTATTGATTGGAAAGAAACATGCTGTGATAAAAACTTGTGTAAATAAATAATTATGATAGTGATTTACATATTATGCTGATACATTCAATTTCCCTTTCACCTCATATTTTTTGAAATTTGATTTAAATTTTTAAATATTCTATGGCTACAATTTTCAAAATGTGCATTACTTTCTGATTATCAAATTATTATGTGCTTATTGTAAAATACTAAAACATCACTAAAAATATATATCGCCTAGAACGTGAAAGTCCCTCATGATCTCAAGTGATGACTTTTGCTAGTAATTTGAAGTGTGTGCATTTTGTATTCACATAAATATGACTTTTAACAAAAATATTGTTACACATATTATACTGCCAATTACTTTTTATTTATAAATATATTTTAGATATCTTTAGATGTCTAGATATCTATCTGTATTAGTTAGAGCTCTCCAGAGAAACAAAACAATAGGATATATAGAGATATATAGAAAGAGACTTATTATAAGGAATTGGCTCACTTGATTATGGAGGCTGAGAAGTCCCACAATCTGCTGTCTGCAATCTGGAGCCCAGGAGAGAGCCAGTAATGTAGTTTAGTCCAAGCCCAGAGACCTGAGAACTAGGAATGCTGATGTCTGAAGGCAGAAGATGGATGTCCTAACTCCAGAAGAAAGCATGAATTCACATTCCTGTGTTTTTCTGTTCTACTGGGGCCCTCAGTGGATTGGGTGATATCCACCCCCGTTGGCAAGGGTGATCTTGTTTACTCAGTCCACTAATACTAATGCTAATCTCTTCCAAAAACATCCTCAGAAACACACCCATAAATAATGTTTTACCAGCTTCTGGGCATCCCCTAGTCCAGTCAAATTTATATACAAAATTAACCATCAGACCACCTCTCTATATTTTGAAACTACTTCACAGTATTCCATTGTGATGTCACATGTCAATTTAACCTGCATTCCAATTAATGGGGACTATTTCACAACCACAGAAAATGTATGCTGAAATAAGCAGTGATAATCACATTTGTCTGGGTGTATGCACCTGTGTGTTTCTGAGTCCTGGAGGTAGAATGGCTGGATCAATTTAAAAGCACATTTATAATTTTAATAGATGGCTGCCAAGTTTTAATTCTTCTTTGGCTGGGCTATAACCACCCCAAACACTATGCAAAGATGTGACTGACTGTACATAGTAGAGGCTGATAGTTGACATCTTTAAGTTAAAATACCCAGATGAGGGCCGGGCACGGTGGCTCACGCCTGTAATCCTAGCACTTTGGGAGGCCGGGGCAGGCAGATTGCCTGAACTCAGGATTTAGAGACCAGCCTGGTCAACACGGTGAAATCCCGTCTCTACAAAAAATTAGCCAGGCGTGGCAGCGTGCACCTGTAGTCCCAGCTACTTGGGAGGCAGGAGAATTGCTTGAACCTGGGAGGCAGATGTTGCAGTGAGCTGAAATCACGCCACTGCACTCCAGCCTGGGCAACAGAGCAAGACTGTCTCTCAAAAAAAAAAAAAGAAAAACAAAAACAAACAAACAAAACCCAGATGAGAATGCCTAAGCCTGATCCAATGGGTTTTTCCAAGCCCCAGGTCGGCTTGTGTAACTGGATAACAAAGCACCCTGATGGCAATGCCTAAACCTGAGCCTATGAATGCTCCAAGCCCCTAGATTCAGCTTGCTTAACGAGGCATCAAGGGAAGTTCAGGACTATACATTTGCAGCTGCTCTCCATCACTAGGATAACTGTCTTCCTCACTTCTTTAAATATGTTCATTGCACTAAATATAACTCCTGTTAAAGTACTCTACCGAATAGCAAAACCACTGTCAAAATTTCATATATCACCCAGAAAGATTTATAAGTCATTATAACCTCACCATTCATAACAAATCCCAGCTAAAATTCGGTGATTGTTTTGACTCTGATAATTACAATGTTTGTCAGATTCCAGGATTGCAATGATTATACTTTTCACTTTTGTCATGTCTTGTTAGCTCTACTTTTTCATGGCAAATTACAGACAGACTTTACTTTTTTCATATTATTTTATGTCATGTGGCCTATTAGTGTTATTTTATAATTTAGCAAAGGACTTTAAGAAAAAAAACTAAAGCATTTAAATAGCTGTTGCTAAAGTTTTATTTTTAAAACAGAGCTATGGCAATAAAAGTTGCTTCTCCACCAAAAATTCTCACAGCATGAGTATGTTAGCAACTCATGAAAAACAAAGTCACTGTTGCTTGCCAAGCAAGGGAAAATGTATTTATTCATTTGTTCAGAGAAAAATGACATGTATTCATTCATTTCACATTTTTTGAGAACTTACTGGGTGCCAAGCATAATGTGATAGGCGCAAAAAAGAATGTCCTATAATAACACACATTTTATCCTACTCTCTCCACCTCCAACCCTGATACTGGATGAATTCTGTATAGGAAACCTATGAAATACTAATTCTTCATGTTCAAAGAAACATTTAAAAATAGTTCTTTAAAGACCAAATTACCTCGCCTCATAGAGAATAAAAAGACTTGCTTTTGGTGTATATGTACACATACATATTTTTTTCTCTCTGATTAAAAATTATTTAAACATCTGTGCCCAGGATTAAGGATAATGAAATTCAACCACGAAAATGAGTAAATAATATATAATTGTAGTGTTGGAATTTATCAGTTTAGAATGGTTACCTCCATATTCACCTTTTTTTGATCTTCTTGTAGACATTATTGTTATTGACTGCAAATGCCTCAGCATTTTTGTTCATTGGAATGTAGTTTGACAGATTAATTATATGTTATCAGGCAGTTGAAGATCAGCTAAAGATATGTGGCCACAAGAGGGATGCTGATGTCTTTGAGCTGTTCCTTTCTAAAAAGTAAGTATACTTAACATAAAAAATGAAAGAGTATCATGTTATCATGATCATGTTAAAATGTTTCACAGATTCAAATGTTATTTTCCATTTTTCCCCCTCAAGGACTGGGTAGGACTCCAATTATTTTACCACTTCCTGGAATCCACAGTTTTCTGTTGGAGAGACAAGATAGTGAAATTGATTAAAAAAAAAAAATTATGGAAACAGGCTGTTTGAATCCCAGCTCTGTCTCTTCCAGCTGGGTGAGACATATCTTGGGTATGTCATATAACCTCCCTATTAGGATTGTCAGATTTAACAAGTAAGTATATAGGACATCCAGTTGGATTTGAATTTCATAGAAACAATGAATATAATTTTAGTTAGTATAAGTATGTCCCACACAGTAGTTGGAAAATTCATTGTTTCCCTGAAATTCAAATGTAGCCCGATATCCTGTCTTTTATCTGGCAACGTTATTCCCTGGGCATAATTATACTACCTCATTCTCAGGGTTGTTGTGAAGCTTAGGTGAGTTAGTAAAAGTTAGTCAAAGTTACTGGTACACAGCAAGCACTCAGTGAGCATTAGTATGGTTAATATTATTACTATTATTGGGAATCATTATACCACATACTATGATAATGACCTCCATTATACTACAACCTCTACCAATCCCCATACGAATTTTACCGATAAGTAGAAAAATCCCTCTCTTATATCAACAGAACACTTTGATTCCCCTCCAACTCCCCAAGGTGGCAGACAACAAATTGGGTTTTTCTGCAGAGCAGAATGAGATAGAACCCAGGTATGAGAGGAAGAGGGAGTTATAAATAAGATTAGATTCTGATACCACAGTTCTCACTGGCCAATAAGTGCCACTGAAGTTTGCATTTTAAGCACAATGACCCTATTCCTACATTTTGTCCCCCTTACTTTGCGCTTTTTAATGCCTCTGAATTCTGTGTATTATTTTTAAATAGGCTTGACATATTTTTGCTCATATGTAATCTTTGGAATTCAGCTTCTTTTAAAGAAAATGCCTCAGTTTATCAACAAATTTAATCACTTTTATTTCTAGTGATTTGGAGAAATCCTTTATTATTAAACATATTTATTTTATTGTAAATAAATATTTATGTTTATCAGTACAGAGAAAAGTGTTTACCTTTGTAATGGCTCTGAATGTCTTGGTAGTAAAGGAATAAATTGATAACCAGTTTGAAATGTTTAAAAATATATTTTTTAGTATGGAACAGGTATGGTAGAGCATTCTGACACATTTAAGGTCATGCTTTGAGCTTCTCGATATAGGTCAGTTAGTTTTAAAATAACAATAAATACTTCATGTGGTCAAAAGATTGCATCTTTCATGATTTTGACAATTGTATACTGTTGATCACTACAGTAAGTAGATAATAAGAGTAGCTTTAAAAAAATACTAGAAATTTGAGATATTGATCACCTGACAGTAGATAATTAATTGACTCCTTGTGAGAAGGATAACACATTTTACATTTTAAGGACACTAAGTTACCATTTCATCCAGCTGTGGACAAAAACTATTTCCCAGTCCAGATGCCAATACGCTGGTATACTGAGTTATTTACCAAGTTTCTATTGACTCTGGGAAATGGAAAGCATCTTATTGATGTGTTCTTGAGTGATCATGGAGAACATACATTATAACAAGATGTTGACAATTATTGTCAGCATGAGTCATAGCCATCATTAGTAGAATTACCTCTCCTTATCCTTTGACTGGCCTCACCTTATAATGTAACAGCCCATTATTGATTTAGGACAGGTTTATGTGCAGAATAAACCCTTCTGACATGAAAGAGTTAAAGTACCCTTGAAAAGTGAATTTATATGATATCAGATGTGGGCTCGTAAAATTTTTTTTTAAATTAAATTTTAAAAAAGAAAAATGATAAATGAATTTATTACATTACCTAATCAATGAAAATTCAACATTGATATTACTGCTACAAAAAAAGTTAATGACAGTAACGTGACACTGTTAATACTTTAAAGTTTTAGTGTATTAAAACAAATTTCGCACCACTGCACTCCAGCCTGGGTAACAGAGCAAGACTCAGTCTCAAAAAATAAAATAAAATAAAATAAAATAAAATAACTTTTATGGAAAATCCTCTGAGTGGGGCATGAGATACTCTGATGTAGCCATGTAATGATTTCTTTATTATTTATCATAGGAACAGATGAAGTTAACGTACTCTCACTATCGCCCCATGCAATAGTTAGGGTACCCCAAGGTCCAAGTACTCTTTCCCTGAAAAAAGCTACATATCTACAGTGAGAGAGGAGAATGTATTATTATTTGTGCAAATTTCCTACTAAAAATTGCTTTGAGGCCAGACGCAGTGGCTTATGCCTCTAATCCCAACACTTTGAGAGGCTGAGACAGGTGGATCGCCTGAGCCCAGGAGTTTGAGACCAACCTGGGCAACATATGAAACCCTGTCTCTACAAAAAATTAGCTAGGTGTGGTGGTGTGCACCTGTGGTCCCAGCTACTTAGGAGGCTGAGGTGGGAGGATCACATGAACCTAGGAGGTGGAGGTTGCAGTGATCCGAGATGGAGCCACTGTACTCCAGCCTGGGCAACAGAGCCAAACCCTTTCTAAAAAAGAAAAAAAAAGTTGTTTTGGAAGAGTCTGAAATACTTAGTTGTGCCAGGGAAGTGCTCAAAAACTAATGGTACATATCAAAGAGACACACAATTCTGCTTGAAATGTCTTTCATAAGGGAGAATTTGATAATTGTTTTAAGTGATAAAGGATTAAGTAAAAAACTCTTGAAAATTCAGGGAAGATGGGGAGGAGAATGAATGAGATAGAAGAGGAGGGAACAGATGTTTATTACAGAAGAATAGCAGCTAATAAATGTTAAAAGAATAAGAACATTAGGAAAATCATTTTATAATCCCAAATCTATTGGCTCAGGTAAGGATCATCAATTGAAGCTAAAGCTATTGAGTAAAGAGTTGTCAGGAAGCAAGATATACACATGATCTCAGATATTCGCCTCATGCATGACTTTCCAATTATAAAATTTGTACTTTTACAGTGGCAAGAACTGGCAGATACCTCTTAACCAAATGACTGAATTTAGCTTCATCAAGAGTGGGGCAGAATGACATCATTTGGGTCCTTATGTGATTCAGTAATTACCACCCATGTATTTGAGAAGTAGACGTGATCTTCCTTGCATTTGATCATTAGGAAACAATCCAAAAAATCAATAATGTGAGACATTCTACCAGACAATTATCCTGGACTCTCCAAAAAGCTAATGTTTTTTGGTTTTTTTTGTTTGTTTGAGATGGAGTTTTGCTCTTGTCACCCAGGCTGGAGTGCCATGGCATGATATCGGCTCACTGCAACCTCTGCCTCTTGGGTTCAAGTGATTCTCCTGCCTCAGTGTCCCAAGTAGCTGGGATTACAGGCATGTGCCACCACACCTGCCTAATTTTTGTATTTTTAGTAAAGATGGGGTTTCACCATGTTGGCCAGGCTGGTCTCAAACTCCTGACCTTAGGTGATCCATCCACCTCAGCCTCCCAAAGTGCTGGGATTACAGGCATGAGCCACCACACCTAGCCCAAAAAAAACTAATGTTAAGGGAGAAAAAGGAAAGAAGATGATTACCTTTAAAAAGACCCAAAGGTTATACCACCCCAAAATGCAATCCATGAATGTTAATGGGATACAGGATTAAAACAAATCAAAAAAAGTGTAGGAACAACACGGAAAAATTTGAACATGAATGGCATATTAGATTACATTACTGAATTCAATTTCATCTTCTTAGGTGTGAAGGATGGTATCGTGGTTGTGCAGGACAATGCCCTGATATAGGAGATACACATGCTGAACTCCTTAAGCTGAGACACCTGCAATAAGCCTGCAACTTTATTTTCAAATGATTCACCAAGAAAATTATCAACCAATAAATATATAAATTAGATAGATAGTATGAGCATGTGACAATATGTTAAAAATTATGATGGTTATACAAGTGGTCATTGTACTATTCCTTCTTTTCTCAGGTTTGACATTTTTCAATATAAAAAGTTGGCAAAAAAGGGTTTATTTTGTTTAGAAATGTTTGCATGCTTTCAAAAAATGTATGTTTTTATAAAAATTAGAAAAATATTAGTCCTTCAGTGTCCCAAGGTTAAAAATAATTGTGATAAAATTTTACCAAAAATGAATTAATATCTGTAATAAATATAAATATTGATATTTTTGTGCTTTGAAAAGTACCTGGCACACAATACGTGTTCTATAAGCATTTAATTAATAAACAGATACATACATGTATACATACTTGGGTTCCACAATTTCTGCCCTGAGAAATAAGAGATCCAACTACTCCAGGCCACATCAATCAAATAACCAACTATCCTCACACAGTGCCATCTCCCAAACCCACATCTGCCCCTTTGATGAGTGAGCTGCCTTAGCAGCAAGAACCAAGACCACTTGGATAGGTGGAATCTCACACAGTTCAAGAGAAGTGGGTAATATTTTAATCATATAATTAATAAATAGAGGGAGAATAAAGCACTTCACACAGTGTCTGTCTCTTGGTGTCCTGCAATTTCCATCTGAGTCCGGTCTGGCCAAATACTTCAAGGTTATTGCCCCACACTAATAACCCCACAGACAATATTGAAGCAGGATGCAGCTACGTTTCCCACATTTACTTGAAAGTCCTGTATCAGCTTCACTTTTTTCTTTTGTTCTCTCCCCAGTAAAACTTGTTTTGAATTAAGGTTCCAATAAATTCAGCCATAATGAGGTGTAAATTTTTGCTAATGTGATAAAGTGCTCCCTTTCAAGTATTAGCTTTAACTAGCTGACAAAATCTTAATCCAAGTGAATGAAGTTATAATGATGGAATTTCTGAAATAAGCAGGTGAGTGTGCCAATAATTTTGAAACGACAAAGAGAGGCCTTTCTAGTTACTACGAAGCCATACTAACTACGCGCCCAGCCTTACCTATGTGTGAACTAATTGTTGCTAATGTTCACATTTTTTTTTCTTTCCAGGGAACTGACAGAGGTCATTGATCTTTCTAGGTTTAAAAAATTGAAATACTTATGGCTTCATCATAACAAGGTAGTGTTGTATTTTATCTTTCAATTACTAAAATTAAACTACTATCTTAATTTTATATTCCTAATAGAGCTAATCTTTAAAAGTATTAAAATTTTTGCTTAAAATTTAAATTCAGCTAAGAAACCAATATAAAACATATATATCTGGTACATATACATATATATTTGGTATACATACACATATATACACACGAGATACATTGAATAAGGGCAATCTGTGAGGTGCTATCAAATTGCAATTTTACTTTTGTCTCCCATGTACTATCAAATCCACTTAGTGGAAACTATTCCTACTTAGGCTCCTGAAAGAAAACCTGGGCAGCCCCATAACCTTTTTCATCTCTCTTAGGTAATACAAAATTGCACAGCCCATTGAGTCATAGTCATAGTGCCAGTTCATAAATGAGAATATAATAGCCAACTGTCAATCTTCAATCACAAATGAGATATGCCCCTATCTATATCCAGCTATGGCTGACTGCAGATGGCCACCTGCCTTCTTTATTAACTAGAAAGCCATGGTTGGCTGTTTTCCTTCCGTCTTATCTCCACTTCAGCCTTCTCCAGGTTTGGTATGGAATGGGGTGGTGTAGTAGTAGAAAAAAGGCAAGGGAGAAGCAAAGTTCTTTGCTTTGTACCCTGTAGTACTAACAGATGTTCAAAGTTGATTCTTCCCCTTTATGGCGTATTCAGAAGTTCCTCTGCTAGGCCTCTCCAACACTGACTCCTCTTCACTGGCCACTCCTGGCTCACCTCACCTTTATCCCAGGGTTACTTACAACTGAGGGTCTTTTGGCCTTGGCAAATCACCCTCATGTGCAGAATCCCTTATACAGTGCCCCAGGTCAACATACCTAGTCCTCAGACTCACATATCTTTGTCCTGCGATCAGAGGCCAAGAGGGTTGGTACCTCCCAGTTGCTACCAGATATGATTTGGCTCTGTGTCTCCACCCAAATCTCATCTAAAATTGTAATCTCCACATGTTGAAGGATGGACATGATAGGGGGTGATTGGATCATAGGGATGGTTCCCTCCATGTTGTTCTCATGATAGTGAGTGAGTTCTCACAATATCTGATGGTTTTTAAAGTGGCACTCCCTCCATTGCTCCCTTTCTTACCTGCCACCATATAATATGTGCCCTGCTTCCCCTTCAGCTTCTGTCATGATTGTAAGTTTCCTGAGGCTTCCCCAGCCGTGTGGAATGATGAGTCAATTAAACCTGTCTTCTTTATAAATTACCCAGTCTCGGGTAGTTCTTTGTAGCCGTGTGAAAATGGATGAATACAGAGAATTGGCACTGGCAGAGTGGAGTACTGCTATAAAGATAACCTGAATATGTGGAAGTAACTTTGGTAGCTTCACCAACAGCTTGCACCATGTGCCTGGAAAAGCCACAGGCACTCAATGCCAGCTCATGAAAGCATCTGTGGGGGTTGTACCCTGAAAAACCACAGGGGCAGAGCTGCCCAAGGCCATAGGAGCCCACCCTTTGCATCAGCATGCCCTGGATGTGAGACGTGGAGTCAAAAGAGATATTGGAGTTTCAAGATTTAATGACAAGAAACCCCACCTGGTTTCTGAATTGCATGAGGCCTGTGACTCTTTGTTTTGGCCAATTTCTCTCATTTGGAATGAGAACATTTACCCAATGCCTGTACCTCCATTGTGTCTTGGAAATAACTAAATTGCTCTTCATTTTACAGGTTCATAGGTGGAAGGGACTAGCCTTGTCTCAAATGAGACTTTGGACTTGGACTTTTGAGTTAATGCTGGAATGAATTAAGACTTTGGGGAACTGTTGGGAAGGCATGACTCTGTTTTGAAATGTGAGAAAGACATGAGATTTGGGAGGGGACAGAGGTGAAATGCTATGGTTTGGCTCCGTGTCTCCACCTGAGTCTCATCTCAAATTGTAATCCCCATGTGTCAGGGGAGGGACCTGGTGGGAGGTGATTGGATCGTGGGGGCAGTATCCCTCATGCTGTTCTCATGATAGTGAACGAGTTCTCATGAAATCTGACGTTTTTAAAAGTGGCACTTCCTCTTTCATGCTCTTTCTCGCCTGCCACCATGTAAGAGGTGCCTTGCTTCCCCTTCGCCTTACACCATGACTGTAAGCTTCCTGAGGCCTTCCCAGCCATGTGGAACTGTGAGTCAATTAAACCTCTTTTCTTTATAAATGACCCAGTCTTGGGTAGTTCTTTATAGCAGTGCGAAAATGGACTAATACACTATCCAAGCTGATTTAACTTCCTCAGGAAGTGGCAGGCACCAGGCCACCATGCCCCCAAATGAGGGAACATGTCTCAAGATCACCAAGTATGGCTGTTGAAGTTTCTCTTAAAGGCTAGGGTTAAGGAGGCAGTGTTCTCCCACCCCTCCCTCATAGTAAGGGCCTGAGTGTTGGACTCAAAACTTTTTCCAAGCAAAAGAGCAAGACTGAACTAAAATTCAAACCCAGACAATCATTACAGTAAGCTAGTGACTAGGTTGTTTGCAACTTTCAAAAATTCATCTTCCGACAGTTTGTATTTGTTCATTATACAGTATATTGATCACCCAATCTTAGCATTTTGAATGTAGACTTTCAAACAGTAGCTGACAAAAGAAATAATTTGAGTTTTCAGTAGTCATCTGCCTGTCAAGTAGTAAGTCCAGATCTCAGCACTGAATCTGTAAACAGCCATGTTTATAACAATATTTCAATATTTTATTTCATTCTTAGTCTTTTTAAACACCAACTAAGTGGAAAATGGAAAATGAAAAGTGCTTTGGTATTAACTATAAGCATAAATCTCATAAGCTGGAAATAATTTCTAGGAGAACAAACACAGATACCTTTGAGGCCCAGGCAGCTAACAGCTGGAATGGAAAGTGCACACTCTACTTTAAGGCATACAAATTCAAAACGCTTTTAAAAAAACATACTGCTGGCCTGGCACGGTGGCTCATGCCTGTAATCCCAGCACTTTGGGAGGCCAAGGTGGGTGGATCATAATGTCAGGAGTTCAAGCCCAGCCTGGCCAACAGGTGAAACTCTGTCTCTACTAAAAATACAAAAATTAGCTGGTTGTGGTGGTGGGCACCTGTAATCCCAGCTACTCGCGAAGCTGAGGAAGAAAATTGCTTGAACTCAGGGGGTGGAGGTTGCAGTGAGCCGAGATTGTGCCATTGGCATTCCAGCCTGGGTGACACAGTGAGACTCCATCTCAAAAAACAAACACACACACACACACACACACACACACACACACACACACACACACACACTGCCAAAACTTGTCCTTGGTCACAGTGTACGACTTCTGTTAGAAAAAGATGAAAATCATCAGGCATGGCAAAAGTGACTAATCTTTGTTTTTAGTGTGTGTTCCTGTGGTGTTCACTGGTGTCCAGTTTGGAGGGAAAGAACATGTACAAATGTCTAGAAGGGAGAGGTATAATTAGGGATTTTATATTTTTTTTGGAATATTTCTGGGAATGGATATCATCTGACTTCCAACTACTCATTGAATATTCACAAAATGGACTTGCAGATGCATCTGCACTTAGAAAGGGATCGCATGCACCATCAACTGTTTTACTTTCTTTTGTTTTTGAAGGGGTGGGGCAGAAAAGGAATACAACAAAAGGCTGAATTTTTTTCTCGTGCTTGATTATTTATATGCAACAAACTATATTATTTCTGTGAACCCCAAATATCTGAGACAGGTCTCAGTCAATTTAGAAAGTTTATTTTGCCAAGGTTAAGGACACGAGCCTGTGACAAAGCCTCAGGAGGTCCTGACAACATGGGCCCAAGGTGGTCCAGGCACAGCTTGGTTTTATGCATTTTAGGGAGAGGAGACATCAATCAATTTTCCACCTGTGACCTGAAGGAGGCTTCCAGGTCATGGGTAGATAAAAGACAAATGGCTGCATTCTTTTGAGTTCCTGATAAGCCTTTCCAAAGAAAGCAATCAGATATGCATCTATCTCAGTGAGCAGAGGAAGGACTGAGTTCTGTGTGTCCTTTGTCCCCAAAGAATTTCCTTGTGGACAAATTGTGAGAGAGGTGTGTAGCTTTTTTATCTTAGTAGCTATCTTTTTTAGGGACAGAATGGGAGGGAGGTTTGCCCTAAGTAGTTCCTAGTTTGATTTTTCCCTTTGGCTTAGTGCTATTGGGATCCTGAGATTTATTTTCCTTTCACATTTCTAAAATCACATCACTTAATTTGTTCTTTATGAAAGAGACTGGTTTAGTCCGTGTAGACTGAAAAGATTTCATACCCAAAACAGCTTCTGAGTGGCCATGGGATAAGTAAATAAGCTAATGTGAGTTTTCTTATTGATCAGTAATTAACTGGGTGCTAAGCTGCCTAAGTATTCCTACTCCATCAAAAATCAAAGTCTTATTCAGATCCCAAACTCTAAAAGGCATATTAACTATTATAATATTTCATCAAAGTTCATATATAAAATTTTAATTATGAGTTTTCTTTAAAATCTAGATTATACTAGATTGACCACTAAGAGGAAACTATGCGACTGTAGAAATGATATAGAGATTTGTGAAAAACATTAACCCTGAGATATGAATATATTTAGAGTTATAACACATTGTTAAGAATGATCTGAATTCCTGACCAGCATTGTTCTTACATTAGTGAATATTTTAGCTACCCTCTATTTAGGAATAAATAAAGCAAAAGGAGTAAAATAAAGGGATGCATTTTTTTATTCACTTATTCAATCCACAATATTTATTGAAGTATATGAGGTCATTATTTGTTGTCCATTTGTGTCTATTCTTTGCTTATTCCTGTCCAACAGAATTTGGGTTTGAGTTTTGGTACATACTCCTCCTCCATTCTACTCAAATAGGTGGCCCCACTTAGGTCCATGGGTGGATCCTGAACTGTCTAAGCCAACCAGAATAATCCCACTCTTCTGGTGAGTGATTAGTCAATGAACAGGCATCTAACCTAATTGTAACAGAGACATAAGGACACATTTGCTGGGAGGTTCCTGGGAGAGGCTCTCTTATTCCTAAAAGGGAGTACTAGAAGAGTACTTTTGCTTCTGGATGTTTTCTTACCTGGATGTGAAGGCAGGAACTAACTATCCTATGAACTTGATGAAGCCAACACTTAGAGAAAGGCAGAGCGCAGAGATTCATGAAGATGCCAAGTCTAAGGCTATCACAACTTTGCACTTGGTGATATGAAAGACAATTAATGATATTTCTTTATTTGTCAATTTGAGTTGGGCTTAAAAGTTACTTGGAGCCAAAAGCATCCTATTTGGATATAGCTTATTCTGTACTTGCATTAGGCTGCTATAGAATACAACAATAAATGTGATTACCCCTGTTCTAGTGATAAAACTAGGAAGGGTAAAGGGAGTGGCTCTGCTCCTAGCAAGTACATTGTATTTGATAGCTGCCTGGAATGAGACAACACAGTTGTCTTTGAAGGCAGTGAATGTAATGTGGTAAATTTGAAGCCTAGTATGCTGGAAGGGTGTATATTTCTTCAAATCATTATCTAGTGGGTGATAAAACTTGAGCTTCTGGTCCAAACGTGAACTAGCTGATGAAAAAGCACAAGTTTATTTCTAAGGACCTCCAACATCCTAACTTTCCTAGGTTTGCTTTGGCAACTCTAGTTCTTTCATTATGCTCTGTGAGGGCTTGTTTAGCTTCATATTGCATAGATATTCATTAGTGCTGCATCTCCTCCTTTTCGACATCATGTTTTCCTAACATCCGCTGACATAATTAGTGGGAGGCAGCTGCTCTTAGGTCTAAAGTCTCCCTTCCTCGTTTCTTTCTCTAACAAGTCTGACCCAGAGAATTTCAGGTCCGTGGATTCATTCCTTCCAGCCTCTCATGAAAGGTTGAGTTAGTCTCAGATAAATTACCTAAGTGACCTATATTTTACACAACAATTTATATGGCACATAGATATAATCTCCTTCTGTCTTTGCTCATTACTTCAAAAATTTCTTTTATGGATGTCCAATAATGACTATGCATTCATAATATTGGTGCCACAATGTTAATATCCTTCTATTTCTGGAAGTACAACAGTAGCTTGGTATATTTCATTTTGTCTCAGATGAAGAACCTGTCTAACGCCTCACCAAGCAAGTATTCAAAATGGAATCTGGGTTTCTGCTGTGCAGCAAAAACCAATGGTTAATAAATTTTATAAATTCAGTTTACATGAAAAGACGCTTCTGGCAAAGTCATTGTTTATAAACATCATTATCTAAAGAATAATTGAGATATTTATAATAACATCACTCACACTAACTGACTAGAGAATGGTCAGATTTGGAATAAATCCTTTAACATTAGGACAAATACCTAATGCATGCAGGACTTAAAACCTAGATGACGGGTTGATGGGTGCAGCAAACCACCATGGCACATGTATACCTATGTAACAAACCTGCACGTTCTGCACATGTATCCCAGAACTTAAGGTAAAATAAAATAAAAATAAAGAGTAAATGTTTTAAGAAATGTCTCAGGCTCAATCTTCGATACTGTTATGATTTCCTAGCTCCTAGACATGAAGTGCATATTGAGAATTCAGCAAATAGCACAAATTTATGTATTTTAGGAAGGAATATTGGTTTACAAAATTAGCAAATCATACGTTGGAAATTGAAATAATTATTTTTAATGTGCTGTTACAAATATTTGATAAAGAATCCTTTGAATGGCTGTACTTTTTCAGGTAGCTTTACAATGTGATTTGTATCATGGAATTTATGTTGGCCTCTTTAATCAGATTTATTTCTATATTAAGTTTGGGTATATGTATTTGTTTATTCATTTATATGTATTTGTTTATGGGTATATGTATTTGTTTATTCATTTATACAATACTTTGTTCCAAAAAACTATTTAGAGCAGTACAAACTCCATTGTAAGATGTAAGAGCTATTAAAAAAACAAAATAAATTGCCATACATTCCATATATTTTGGGCTCTTACATGTTTCTGTTACCTTAGGGCAACATTAATTTTATCCTTTGTGTCAACTTTGTTGAAAAAATTATATTTTGCTCCATATTTTAAAACTTCTTTAAAAAGCAAATCATATAAATAACCTAAATAACACTTCACTGCATGGTTGTGAAATTTGAAGATATGTACAATACATATCTAGTTATGGTTTTTAATGATTTAACCAAAAAATGTAACCTATTTTTGGAAAGAGCAGGTACAAATATTTTAGTATGTTGGAAAAGAGAGGGAAAAACATGAGAATTAAAGTCTGGATTGGTTAAAAACAGTTATTTCTGAATATTTTTAAGGTATGGACTGTGTAAGCACTGTAAACATTTTAAACTAAGATAGAAATGAATGCATTGTTTTAATTTATTGGATAAGAATACCATAAAAATAAGGTTAGAAATTCTAAAAGTATATTGAAATGTTTCTTTTTTTACTCCTATATAATTTAGGGTATATTATTAAAATGCTTCCCAACTAATGTTTCATGTTCTATGTAAATTTAGTAAATATTGGGATTTCAGTACTAAACGTACAATAACATACCGTTTTATTTAACACATAAGTACAGAATTTTTCAGAATTTCATCATGTTGTTTAATCACTGGTCTATGTATGGGACTTTGCCCCTATGGTTTTTCAACCTTGCTACTATTGCGTTTTGACCTGGATAATTCTTGGTGGTGGAGTCTGTCCTGTGCATTTTAGGATGCTCAGCAGCATCCTTGGCCTCTACCCATTAATGCCAGGAGATGCCCCCCCGGGAGTGGCAAACAAAAATATTTCCAGATATTGTCAAATGCTCCCTGGGGGGCAGAATTCCCCCCACCTCCACTGAGAATCATTCCATACAGCAGACAGAGTGATCTGTGGAAACCTAAGTGAAAACACGTCACTCCTCTGCTCAAAACCTCTGGTGGTTTTCTGTTACATTCAGCCAAGTTCTTACAGTAACCAACAATGTCCTGTACACATTGGGCCTCTGGTTCTCTTCTGACCTTATTACCTGCCATCTCTCTCTGGCTCATTCTGGTTTAGACACCCCAGGCACTATACTGTCTCTGGACCTGTGCACTGGCTTGTCCCCAGTGCTGTTCCTACAAATATTGCAGTGGCCCTCTCCCTCCCTGTGATCGACAGTCTGTTCAAACATTGTGTCCTCCACAAGGCCTACTCTGTCCAACCCCGCTAAAATGTAACACTACCTCACTCTACCACTTCCAATTGATGGCGGTGGCGGGCCATCTGGAGCAGCTGCTGCCATTACACCAGCTGCAGCAGGGAGGTGTGGACAGTGGCAGCAGGAGTAGCTGTGGGAGCAGCAGTGGTGGCAGTGGGACCCCTGTGCCCCACATCCCCAAGGCAGCCAATTGCACCACCTCCACCCTCGCACAGCCAGGCAGGACCCGCTCCCAGGCCCAGAGCCTCCACTGTGGCCTTAACCTCACTCCTTGCCGTGTCTTGGGAACCTGTGATTACCCAGCGGAAGACACAGCCAGGAAAACGTGGAAGGGAGGTGGAAAGGCCCTGGATCCCACCCCTGGGAGACCCCACCAGAGCCGGCCACCCTGGGAGCTGCTGCAGTGGGGCCAGGCCGAGTCACCCGCTGGTGGAGGAGCAGTGTCGTTGGGCATGGAGTGGGGAGCAGAGAGGGGTCCCAAGGCAGAGCTGGGACTGGGGTGGTGCCATGCTCCACGGAGATGGCAGGAGCTCTCCAGGCACAACTACAGCTGCCCAAGCCATGGCTGCAACCTGGGCATCCCTGTGCTCTTGGGAGCTGGGAGCAGGCAGAAGCCCCATCCTCCCAGGCACAGCTGCAGCTGCCCAAACTGCCTCTGTGGACCCAGGCATCTCCCTGCACTCTCAGGGACCCAGGAAGGCCCCTCCTATGCCTGCAGGCTCAGCAGTGCCTCCTCCTGCTGTCTGGCTTCTCCCTGCTGTCAGCACCCACTCTGATAACAGAGCAAAGTTGAGCTCAAGCCAGGCTGTTGTCACAACCTGACTGGGGGTACACACACTCGAGGCAATGCTGGTACCTCAGCCTCCTCCAACCTTGGCCCCCTCCAGACTTTGGGCACCAAGAAGCATGGGAGGGAGGCTGAAGGGGAGCTAAGGGCAGCTCAGCACTGGCCTGGCCTGCAGGTGCCCCTTGGTGTGAACAATCTGAGCTCCATGAACAGTGGCAGAAGGCACACAGGCTCCTGGGCAGAAGGAGGCAGGTCCCCGGTGAAGCCCCACCTTCAAGCTGGAGAGGGCCTAAAGGCTGAGGGCTGGGCTGGCAGTCCCATGGACCAGAGTGAAAACTTGTGGTACCTTTTCTGGGCCCGCCCATTGCTGCCCATGAACCGACCAGCAAGCACTTCCTCCCCTCTAAGGCCCATAAAAGCCCTGAACTCAGCCAGATTGAGGAGACAACAGGATGACCAGCTGCAGAGAGGAACTATCCTCTCTGCTGAGAGCTGGACACTTGTTGGGGCACTCTTGCTATGGACAGGAGCTGCCCACTGCGGGTCTTCTCTAAGGTGTTCTATTGCTCAGTAAAGCTCCCCTTTGTCTTGCATACCCTCCAGTTGTCTGTGTACCTCATTCTTCCTGGATGTAGGAGAAGAACTTGAGACCTGCTGAATGGCAGAGCTAAAAGAGCTGTAACACAAACAGGGCTGAAAACACGCCCCTTGCCTGCCACACTGTGGGTGACAAGAAGGAGAGAAGAGAGAAGGAGAGAAGAGAGAAGGAGAGAAGAGCTGAGGCCCTTTGGGGAACCCAGACCTAGGAGCTCCGCAAGCCAGGGCTGTGACACCCTCTTTAGGGTTCTGCAGTTCCTGGCATCTTCAAGCTTCTGGGCACCACACCGCATTCCCCAGTGTCAGTCATGGAAGCTGCTTATGATACACCTGGCCCAGCCACAGCCTCACAGGAAGCTCGTGCCCATGCCAACCCCTGGAGCCGCCTGTCCTGCCACAGCCGGCTGGACCCCTCACTTGTTCACACACCCCTCAGTGCTCTGTGCCTGGCTCACCCTTGACAGGCATGGGATCCAAGCTGGTAGCAGGAGCTGAGCACAGCCTTCCAGGCTGAGTGGGCAGAACCAGCCCAGCAGGCCAGAGCAAAACTCAGGCAAAGGTGCCACTGGCCACAGAGGTTTCCGACTGGTGAAGCAATATCCCCAAGATCCTGCAACACAATCTCCAAGCTTCATTTTTTTCACATAGCACTTATCAACTTAGGTCATAATATATAATTTACTCATTGTATGTATTATTTATTTAATCTTTCCCTACTACAATAAGAGCAGAAATTTTTGTCTATTTTCTTCATGGCTGTTCCCCCAGAACTTAGCACGGAGTCTGGCACATAGTAGATGCTCAGCAAATGTTTGCTGAGTGGAAGAATGAGTAAATAAAAACTCTAATATTTTCTCATAAATACAATATTTTCATTTTTTCGGTGAATCCAAATGGCATGTAATTAGTCACCAGTTATAAATTTGAGGAGGGCAAGTTGATAATATTTTGTTTAGTATTTTACTTTTTGTTCATTTGAAAATGTCAGTTTCTGTTTATTGGACATCATGGCTAAGGATATTTCTTTGCATGAGTACTAGTTAAGGTAACAGAAGTTCACATGACAGAAGCATGCTTTGGCCGATTTAAGCAGAAAAATAATTTGTCAAAAAGATATTGGATAGATATTATGGAGATTGAGAATCAAGTTCAGAAAGTTCTCAAAATCAAAGGGATCCATGGTCAAAACCATGTCACAGAACTACTTTCCACAAACACTGTTTGCAGGAAAACAATCAACAATAGAAGCAGTGGCTTGTACTGTTGGTGTCACCAGCACCAGCCACTGGACACATCCACTGTCACCACTGCGACCATTTCCACTGCTGTGGAAAGCAATATTTTTTCTCTCCATCTCTACCATCACCAGAATTAACTTTCAACTGTCTCTGCTTCTTTGCATGAATAGCTCTTGATTAGAAGCTCAGATTGGGTGCATCAAGGTCATGAATCCGTGCCTTCTCTGCCAGAAGTCTGGAAAAGCAAATATCTTGTTTGATGGGGTGTAGTTTCTGATTGCCACCAAGACTCATTAGACAAGAAATTCCTTGAATTGTGGGGAAGAGTTTTAGATGCTACACAGCCAAAAAGTTATAACTGTGTCCCATATTTTATTAATGTTTAGAAAGATAAAAATAAAAGGAAAAGTACTAATATCTGCATTAATGATTCCTGTTAGAGTACCAGAAAAGGATAGTTATTAAAATAACAGATGTTTTCAGGTGAGGTGGCTCATGCCTGTCATCCCCGCACTTTGGGAGGCCATGATTAGAGGGTTGCTTGAGTCCAGGAGTTTAAGACCTGTCTGAGAAACATAGTCAGACCACATCTCTATGAAAATTTTTAAAATTAGTCACGTATGGTGGTGTGTGCCTGTAGTCCCAGCTACTTGGGACGCCGAGGTGGGAGGATGCTTGAGCCCAGGAGGGTGAGGCTGCAGTGACTGTGATTGCACCACTGCACTCCAACCTGGGCAACAGAGTGACACCCTATCTCAAAAAAATAAAATAAAAACCGGTGTAGAACTGAGAACTGAAGTATAGCAATGGTTCTATCACTAACCAGCTAATAACATACAGCAAATCACATATCTCTAAATTGATGTTCTTCTTAGACAATATGGGGTATTTATTCTTTCTGACTGCTGCCAGGGTTGTCATGAAAAATAAATGCGATGACAAGTGTAAAGTACTAATCAGAGAAACTTGCACACGGTAGTCACAGAATAAACAGTAAGACCCAACTTCCTTACTCCTTTTCTTTATGTTGTTCTTAGCATAGCTATATAAACATATAATTTGAATTGAAAGAATTGGCTAATTCTCTAAGTTAGCAAGGGTTGCGCACATCTGCTCTCACTTGTCATTTCCCAGTTGCAACAACTTTCAATTCTTTTAAGTGATCTTTTGTTACTTATCAGCTTTTCTCTAAGTCACTTGCTGGTATTGCTGCTACTTCTTGATTTTTCTCTTCTAGAAAACAGCTATTGAATTTTCACTAAGGAAATGAGCATTTAATTCTTTCTCTTTCCTGCCCTCACTTGTACCACACACATGCGTACTTTCTTTTCCCCATTCTCCTGATGTGGTTGTATTGTAATTTTGGTTAAATCAATATTCACTGGTATATTGTTATGACAAAGTATGCTATTCAGAGCTAAGCCATGTATTCAGCTTAATGTTGTCCTTGATTATACTTCCTTCAATTCCCCGGAGTTTATATTTGTTTGGCTTTTTTGTTAGCTTTTTGTTAGGAACTGAATTGTGTCTCCCTCAAATTCATATGTTCAAGCCCTAATTCCCAGTCCCTCAGAATGTGGCTGTATGTGGGAACAGGACATTTAAAGACGTGATTAAGCTAAAATGGGTCATTAGGGTGGGACCTAATGCAATATGACTAAAATTCTTATAACAAAAGGAGACTAGGACAGAGACAGCCAGAGACTAGACATATGCACATAGACAGAGATCACATGAAGACACCAGAACCAAATGGCCACCTACGAGCCAATAATAATAAACTTTATGAAGCCATTCTTTATATTGATGACACTATTCGGGTTTAATGGACATAGTCCCTGTGATGTTATGAAATATATGTTTAGTCCCAGTCCTCATTTCCTGGCATACAACTCCCCAAATCCTTGGAATCTTCAAAGTGATAAGCATCTTTTAGTATGCTAAAGAATTGACTGATGGTTGGCAGCTCCCAGGCAGCTTCAGGATGGGGGCTGGTCATCAAAAACACTAAGGCAAAATTAGAAGGTTGGGACTTCTGCTTCCCGGAAGCCCTACTTCCGGGAAGGGAGAGGGCCTGAAGGTTAAATTGATCACCAATGGCAAATGATTTAATCAATTATGCCTATGCAATAAAGCTTTCATACAAATCCTAAAAGACTGGGTTCAGAGAGTTTCCAGATAGCTGAACACATGGAAGTTCCTGGAGAGTGGTACCCGGGGGGAGGGCATAGAAGCTCTGCATCCCTTCCCCCATACCTTGCCGTATGCAGCTCTTCATCTGCATCCTTTGTAATATCCTTTATTTAAAAAAAAAAAAAAAGTAAATGGAAGTGTTTCACTGAGGTCTGTGAGCCACTCCAGCAAATTTCAAGTCCAAGGAGGGGGTAATGGGGATCCCAATTTACAGCCAGTTGGTCAGAAGCACAGGTAAAACAACCTGGGGCTTGCAATTGGCATCAGAAGTGGGGTGGGGGGGCAGTCTTGTGGGACTGAGCCCCGGACCTGTGAGATCTGATGCGATCTCCAGGGAGATGGTACAGAAATTCAACTGGAGGACACACAGTTGGTGTCTGATGCATAATTAATTGCTTGCATGGTATGCAGGGGAAAAGCCCCACACATTTGGTCAAAAAAGTCTTCTGTGTTGTGTGTGAGAGCAGAGGAGAAAATCTGTTTTTTCAACTCAGTCCCCAAAGCTGATTTCATAAGCTAATAATAATGAGTTGTTATGAAGCATAATTTGAGGAACATTCAAAAGTTTTCTGAGATCACACATATCTATTCGGGGATGTTAAAATCAACAATTACAGCATCATTGATTATAATCTTCTAATTTAAAAGAAATACCCTGAGATGGCTAATATATTAATCTTTAGGGAGAATATAATAGTTTACCTCTGGAAGACGCAGAAATGGGACTCCAGAGCACATGAAAGGAAATGAAGTGTGCAGGCAAAGAGGACATTGGGATGGTCAAGGTTAAGAAGATGCCAGGAGGAGAAAACGGAATGCTGAAAGGAAGAGTGGAAGAAGTGAAGAACAAGTGCAGTTACTTGTGTGTGATGTTGCTTAGCGCTGGTGTTGGATCTTCTTTTTAGTTTGGATTGATTGGTAACCATATGAATCTATCTAGGTTCTGCTGAAAAGTTCTTTAAAAAACATAAGAACACCACCTAAGAGGTGGGGAAAAGATAGGACAGTGCCTGGAACTCAAAACTAGCTTGAGAGATGGCAGCTCGGTTAGAGCAACTGTTGAGAAGAACCCAGAAAACTTGAGAGGTCAAGTTAGATCAGGTAGGTAGAACAAGGCAGGCCAGGGCTCAAACGAAGTCTGAGAATGAGCTGGGCTGGACAGTTCAGCTTCCTGTCCTGAACGTTAGTAAAGTGCAGTGGTTTCCAGCAGGTACTTGAGCCTGGGTCAAAGCCTACCCAGTTCTACCATGTAGTAGCTGTATAATCGTGGGTAAATTACTTAACCTCTCTGTGCCTCAGTTTCATCATCTTAAAATAAGATAATAATATGCTCCTTCCTAATGAGTTTATAGTAAAGATTAGTAAGGCTACATTCTGTTTATTTTTACAATTTGGAAGTTTTCAGAGATTATTACATTTCTTCTTTCCATTTCTGGTCAAAATTTTTGGATGCATTTTAGACACCTTTTGGGGCTATTGTTGAAATACTAGGAATAAATTGATGCATCGAATATTTTCCAGTGCTCAATCTAATAAACTAATATACTTCAAGATATTTTCAAATTAGTAAGTTTGGATGGTTTAGATAGAAGTCTCCCCAAATTAAAGAGCTCAGTTATGATGTAATATATGCCAATCTTTGGTTTGGGAGTCAGATAGACTTGGGTTTGAATGTTCACTCTGCTACTACTTATGATGTCTGGATCTTGAGAAAGTTGTTTAACTTCTCTGAGCCTTGGTTTTCTCCTAGGTAAACTGGGGATATGGGGGTCAAATAAATAACACTGGGCTTTTGTTAGGATTATATTGTACAGTGTCTGTGAAAACATCTAGCTTAATGCCCAGCTCATAATAAGCACTTAATAAATATATTTTCTTCTCTTGTATCTAAATCAGCATTTCTCAACTGGGGGCGTTTTTGCCTCCCAGGGGGCATTTCACAATGTCTAGAGACATTTCTGATTGGGACGTGTATGCTACTAGCATCTACTGAGTAAGAAGCCAGGGATGCTAATGTACAACCCCCAGGGCAGCCCCTGCCCCATCAACTCCAACGAAGAATTATTTGGTCCAATATATGTGATTGTTGTAGAGATTAAGAAACCCTGAATTCTTCCTTAATTTTAAATTCATGGTGGTATACATTTGTACCTAGTAATACCCTAGTGATTACCTGTATGTATTTTACATTAAATATAAAAGCTCCCAGCTCCATAAAATTAATAATAATGGTTAAATAATAGTCATCTATTGAACACTTGCTATGCTCCAAGCCTAAGCTAAGACATATGATTTATGAAATGCCACACTAAATATAAATCCTACAGTAATCCTGAGAATCAGTAATATAGATTTCTCTAAATGGATAATAATAATAACATTTTATGGCCAGGCAAGGTGGCTCACACCTGTAATCCCAGCACTTCGGGAGGCCGAAGCGGGCAGATTATCTGAGGTCAGGAGTTCGAGACCAGCCTGGCCAACATGGGGAAACCCCCATCTCTACTAAAAATACAAAAAGTAGCTGGGTGCGGTGGCACACGCCTATAATCCCAGCTACTCGGGAGGCTGAGGCAGGAGAATCGCTTGAACTCTGGAGGTGGAATTTGCAGTGAGCAGAGATTGCACCATTGCACTCCAGCCTGGGTGACAGAGTGAGACTCCATCTCAAAATAAATAAATAAATAAATAACATTTTATTTTAATAATAGCTGAGTATCAGGACAATAGCATGTCTTATAATGTTCCTGACTTTAATAACTTGCTATCTTGCAATGTCTATTGAATTCTACCTTGAAATACTACCTCAATTTCCTCCACTTCTTTCTTCTTCTGCAACCTTTACTCTACTTTGGGCCACCACAAATTCTTCTGAATTAGGGAAACGCCCTCCTTATTCATCTCCTGCCATTGTACTTAATATCCCCTGTAAATCGGCCATTTTCTTTCTAAAATCTAATTGGGCAATAACATTCTTCTAAACAAGATCTTCTAATAGCTCCCCAAGGTCCTCATGATTTGGCTTTGACTCCACTCTATCTCCCTTCACTCCCCCTAACCTTCACAAACACCGCAATCCTATAATCCCTATGATCATGGTCCAAGGATGTTAATGCTCGTGGGAAAACCATGATTCTATAATCAAGGTCAAACTGTCGGGTTTATTAGTGTTCTTCTTGTTTTAATGAGCAATGCAAGAGAAATTAAAGTCTCAGCTAATTAGTAATGTTCTATTAATGTGTGGTTGGCAGGTAACTGGAAGAAGAGAGAGGAAAAAGTCATGATTTCCACTGGCGTTCTTTTCCTATGCTGATGTCAAGTGTGGCTATTATTAAAGCAGGGAGTGGTGAGAGGAAGAACAGAAGGCAGCGAATTGCTGCCAGGAGGCCAGTGGGAAAAGTTAGAAAGTGATAAGGAGCCAACAGGGACACTCACCTTCTGGCTTTGAACGGTTTCTCCTACCTTGGGGAAACACGGCTTCTCTCATGACATAACAAAACATTTGGTGAAACTACTAGTCGTCCTCCAGGAGGAGTGCTGGCATAATTTGGTGGAGATGAGTCTGTGAACGATCAGATGAACAGCACATGATGTGCCTTTTATAGCTTCATAATTTGTGAATGTTGCCAATATAAAAACAAAGTAAAGAAAATTCATCAAAGAAGTTAGTTTTCAAACTTTGAGTACAAATCTAAAAAGGCTTTTCTGAGATTTGAGAGGGGCATGAATAAAATGTCCAATAAATCCTCACTAAGTCAGATGGGTTGGGATCCTTTTTCTGAATCTGTTCATCAATGAGCAAAATATTTTTATTTAACTAATAATAATAGTTCCTGGCCAGACGTGGTGGCTCACGCCTATAATCCCAGCACTTCGGGAGGCCGAGGCGGGTGGATCAGTTGAGGTCAGGAGTTCAAGACCAGCCTGGCCAACATAGTGAAACTCCATCTCTACTAAAAATAAAAAATTAGCTGGGTATGGCGGCATGTGCCTGTAGTCCCAGCTACTTGGGAGGCTGAGGTGGGAGAATCACTTGAACCTAGAACCCAGGAGGCAGAGGTTGCAGTGAGCTGACATCGTGCCACTGTACTCCAGCCTGGGTGACAGAGACCCCATCTCAAAAAAAAAAAAATTAATAGTTCCTATGATAAGCTTTAGAAAACACACAAAAAAGAACTTACAATCAGGAACATATATTCTTGTATACATAAAGTACTAAACACTTGATCAATAACTCTTTCATGAGAATCTTTTCTCTGCTAGATCCTGTGTTAAATAGTAAAGGTATCATTCTTACATTTAACTTACCTGCAGTTGTTAGAACATAACTGCGCCTCCTCTACGGCTCTACCATGTCTCATCTTCACAATGCAAATACATCTTTTAAATTTGATGGATGTTATAGAGTCAATATTAAAAAAAAACAATAGGCGTTCTCCTTACAGGGTACCAGAATAATTTCTGACATACAGTTTGGCATTGAATACCCCATATTATGTATACAGTATCTAATGGTTCATTTGAGGAATTTCGAGAGAATACTTTTTATTATTTCCATTCATATGGAATTTTGATTCTAACCTTAAAAGTAAGATGCGACTTCTTCGCTATATTGTTAGGAGAGTAGGGAGGTAGAAAGGATAAGGTGCTGACGAAACATGGTTCCTTTCCTTAAGGAACACACAAAACTCAAGTGTTCAAGTGATTAACTGTACAAGTCAAAGTAAGCATTTGGGATGGTCAAGAAAATGGAGGTTCATGAGCATAGGAGTTGTCAGGAAAGGCTTTGTGAAAAAGATGAACTCTGAATGATGAACAGGATTATACTGTGCCTTGCCCTCTAATTGCAGATGGTGGCTGGTTGAGCTGTTAGCACTGGGCCTGATCTGGCAGAGCTGCCTCCTGTGTGTATTCAGATTGCAGAGCCCATGGCTAAACTGAGATCTGTTTATTAGAAGGGCAGAGGACTAGAGAAGAGGAGATGGTTATAGATGAGGCCATAAAGAAAGAGTCCAGGATTAGACCATCACTCAGGAAATCTGACTCAAAATGCTGAAGCAGGTAGAAGTTTAGAGAAACAAAAAGTGGGTCAATAGGGCAAAAAGACAGTAAGTAGTAAGATACAAGGAGTTCAGCCCTTGGTTTCAACAGATTTCTGCAAGTGAAAACGTACTGCGGCAGGCCACTCATGCACAGGTTAGTATGCCTTGCTGGCCTACGGCTAATCCTTAAAAATAATTTCGAGTGTACCAAGAAGAAAAGACATACAGGCAAAGGGAAATCATGACTCTTACAGATGCAGAAATGGCCTCAGCATAATCTAAGGGGAGAGCCCTTGGCACATGATAATATTAGGTGGTGGATATGTGGTGCCGGATCCAGTGAGACTATATGGAGCAGAAGTGGAAGAAATATTGTCAGCGCAAAAGGGCTAGGCCAGGTTACAGAGGTTTGGAAAGCCTAGCAAGCAAGTTTGGTTGAGATGTGGTAAGAGAGGTTTAAGTTAGATAAAAATATTCTTTTCATCATATTCTCCTCAAATGTAACTTACAGCCAGACCAAAAGGTCACAAATAATAATAGCAAAGGTCAAACTTTTGTTATCTTATTATAATTAAATATATATTGTTTATGTATATCAGGTTATTTATATTTATGTAATATATACAGTTATTATAGAAAGTATATTGTTCTCTAACTTTCATTTTTAGCTCCATGGAATAACATTTCTAACTAGAAACTATTGTCTGACAGAACTATATCTAAACAACAACGCAATATTTGAGATAGAAGGTACGTCTTAAATTCTCTGTTGATTTAATAGATTTTCAATTAAGTAATAACTTTCAACTATGGTAATTGCTAATGACATACAAAAATCTGTTTTAACATTTCTGTTGAAAATATATTAAGAAATGTATTTTTAAATGTTTTAATGTACATTTTATATTAAGAAATGTGCTATTAGATTACTTTTCTAATTTAATATTGCCATGTCTTATTCAAAATGTAAAATAATTTTTAACAGGTATTTTAGACATAAACTAGACATGTGGAAGCAAATTTTAACAATAGTTGGGAGCATTGATAAATACAAAAACTTTATAAATAGTCTAAAAATTTTTTATTGGCTATATGTTCTACCAGCCAAATTCCTGCTTCGACTCTGAATTAATTTTATATCTAAAACATTCTCAAAACTGATCATTTCAAGCCAGTTATAAAAGCATGTGGCATACCATGGTCATGAAATACAAAGAGGTACCGTACAAAACACTTTTCTTCAATATCATATATCATAGAATCAAAATGTCATAAATTTTCAGGCCCATCATGATTTCATGCACCACTAAGAAAACATCTTGCCAATGAAGCTATGACATGGCTATCAAAAGACACATCCCACTTTCATTTATGTTAAAAATGTGGGAAAATATACAATTTACAATCTATGAAAATGATATGAATATTTGGCTTCCAGTTATGTACAGAAAAATACTTAGCTGTGCAATTTGGAGGAGATGAGTAATTTTTCCCTTGACTAGCATTATAAATCTAAGTAACATTGACAAGGAAAAAAAAAAAACCCCAAAACCAAAACCAAACAAAAAGAAGAAAGAAAATAACCCCTCCAAAATCAATCAAACAAACAAAATCATTGCTACATTTTAAAAAGTAAAACAGTCTGGTCGCAGTGGCTCATGCCTGTAATCCCAGCACTTTGGGAGGCCTAGGCGGGCAGATCACCTGAGGTCAGGAGTTCGAGACCAGCTTGGCCAACATGGTGAAACCCCATCTCTACTAAAAATACAAAAATGAGCTGGGCATGGTGGTGGACGCCTGTAATCTCAGTTACTTGGGTGGCTGAGGCAGGAGAATCCCTTGAACCCAGGAGGTGGAGGTTGCAGTGACCCGAGATTGTGCCATTGCACTCCAGCCTGGGCAACAAGAGTGAAACTCCATCTCAAAAAATAAAAATAAAAAAAAAAGAAAACAATAACAGTGGAAAGAAATTTACTCTTTATTCCCACATCACAATTGTATGAATTATGCCTTATTATATTCTTAATAATAATTTATAATATATTATTAATAGTTATTCCTTCTTTAACCAGCTATCATATGTTTTCCTTTTTAGTTAGCATGTTAATTAGCATTAAAAATGTTTATTTTTATTTGCAATAAAAAAATAAATTGAAAACATGTTTAAAGTCTTGTAAAAATATTCTGTTTTCTTTAGGCCTGCATTATTTGCCTTCATTGCATATACTCCTGCTACACCACAATGAGTTAACCAACATTGATGCAACAGTGAAGGAATTAAAGGGAATGCTAAATCTGAAGATCCTAAGTAACAATTTGCAATTTTATATGGCCATACATTAAAATAGTATTAACATAAGACATTTTTCCATTTATTGAGTTTAAAATTAGAGGAGCAATGTTTACAATTAAGATATTTAGGCCGGGCACTGTGACTCACACCTGTAATCTCAGTGCTTGGGCAGGCTGAGGCGGGCGGATCACTTGAGCCCAGGAGTTCAACATCAGCCTGAGCAACATGGCGAAACCCTGCCTCTACCAAAAATACAAAAATTAGCCAGGCGTGGTGGCGCATGCCTGTAATCCCAGCTACTTGAGAGGCTGAGGTGGGAGGATCACTTGAACCCAGGAGGCAGAGGTTGCAGTGAGCCAAGATAGTGCCCCTGGACTCTAGCCTGGGCAACAGAGCAAGACCCTGTCTCAAAAAAAAAAAATTAGATATTCCTGAAAATAAGACTAGATCTTATTGTCTTTTAAGACATGCTTTTGAAAAAACAACAGATAGAAAAATTTTTGTTTGTGAAATGCTATCTATCACATGTCTAATGAAAATGACAAAAGTAGCAAGAGGATTTACATATTTAAATTTGTTTTTGGTTTTATCTCAAAAGTAAGTTTTAACACATATGATTCTATTTATGTAAGTGTGCAAGTAGGCACATCTATAGGGACAGCAACACCGAGAGGTAACTGTTTTTAAATAGATGAGTGTTGCCAATGGCCAAGGAATTGGGAGTTGTGACAGCTAGAGAGTAAAGGGTGTGGGGTTATTTTGGGGGTGATAAAATGTACTAAAATTGACTGTGGTGGTAAGTTGCATAACTTTGTGAATATACCACAAACACATGAATCATATGTTTAAACTGGGTGAACAGTGTGGTACATGAAGTATATTAATAAAGCTGATACCAAAAAAAAAAAAACTAAACTAAAAGACTTTAAGCTTTCAACTGGATGACCAGCAAACTTTATTCATATATATTGAATCACACCCTGTAAGGAACTAACCTATTGGAAAGAAGTGTGAGATGAGTCAAAAATAAATAAATAATACGCCACTCCTACTCTCAATAAACTTATGGTCTTGAAGGGTAAATAAACATGTATACAACCACAATACAAGATAAAGGATTCTGGGTGTACTAAGGTAAAAGACCTGCAGATCAATGAGTAGGTTTTCAGACTTTAGAGTTTAGAGACCTCTTTATAATAATGTAATGCAATAGATATATTTTTTAATTCCTTTTCTATTCATTTCTCAGAATTGCCTGAGACAGTGTTTTAAACAGTTGTAAACTAGTATTGATGGTGAAGGTTCTAATCAGATAAACGTAGAGAGAGTTACTAAGGTTTCCATATATTTTCAGTGTTATCAGTTATATCTACTGTACTGAGGGAAAATGATTCATTTGTTATAGTTAGATTCTTTAAACCCAAGTATTAAAATCACAAAATTACACCAAGTTCATGGCAATTTTATGCTTATTTTGGAGACGTGAGAAGGCTGCCTGCTGTCAGGAGGTTTTCTACAGCTTTTGGATCTTCTGTGAAAGAATTGGCCTGCATATTTGAGTCACCTGGCCCCTGTCTGCTAGAAAAATGCTGCTATAATTAAAAGACTAGTTATGCTAGACCTAGAACACTTACCTTTGTTTTTCTATAAAATGGGCTGATAGCTGCCTCTCAGGGTTGCTTCAAACACTAAGATAACACTTTTTTTTTTTTTTAAGAAAACGTTTCTCACCATTAATGTTATTTTGAAGCAACAACAAAAATTGAAATTCTAAAAAAAGAAAAAAATTGTTTTATTGTGCATTATGTAAATCAGATAATGAAATAAATTGCATCCAGTCTCGAAATTCTGCTAATAGACTCAATAAAACAACTGATATTTTAAATAATAATCATATACTAATGTGTTTGAATGTATTTCCTGTTGAAAAAAATGATTTATTATAGTCGCATTTAAATCTTTACAGCATCCTATGATGTGATTAGAATTATTCCCTTTAATCATGGAAATGAAAAGCTCAGAGATTTAACCAAACTCCTAAGGAATGTTGAAACATAAACTCATGCCTTGTTTTACTTGTCATTTACTTATTCATTCATTCAATAAATATTTATAACTTATTCATTCATTCATTTAATAAATGTTTATCACACATTCACTACATGACACTATTCTAGATAATAGGACTCAAATTTGAACAAGAAAGACCCAGTCTATACCTATATAGGGCTTACAAATTTGTAACACTCAGCCTAAATATTTCTTAGAGTCGAAGGGGTTTGATGAAAAATGATTTAATTTGCTACTTTAAAAACTCTATAATTTAAGGAAACTTGTTATAAAACAACATTTGGAGAGTGGTAAACAAGCTTACTCCCATAGTAATAAACAGAGGTATGCCCATAGTAATAAACAAGGTTATACCCTAAACAAAGGTGCCCAGCCCAGGACTGAATGGATCCTGAAATCCAGCCCATGCTCTACTTGTCAAGGGTGTATGTGAACGTAGAATTGTGCCAGGCATGAGGAGTGGGAGTTTTCTAGTTTTTAAATACCAGCCTCGTAGTATAATGTCCATATCATTACCAGTCACAATAGTTCACGACCACTACTTAAAATCACAGTGACATATTTCAAGTTATATAACTATAATTTTCCAGTTGAGAATCTTGTTGTGGGGTCATTTGTTTGAAATGGAGAAAATACTATGTCCAATTACAAAAAACAAAAAGCATTTTCTAAAAATTCACATTTTGAACTCATGTCCCATTTTGGTTAAAGATACTGTATGAAAAATTGTATTGATTAGACAACTAACGTTATTTGTGCAGTCATGTCCTCAAATTAAATTTCTATGAGCCTCATTTGCAATCACAGATTAGCTTTAGCTGATAAACTAAAATGAGAACTCTATGTATTTTCAAATGTGGTCATTTTTGTCTTTTTAAGTTGTAAATCCATATAAAATTATAAAGTGTTGTTACTATTCCACTTAAATTACAAGTTCTTCAGAGGGTGAGAAAATAGCCTGAAGGGCAAAACACTAATCCATTCTCAGCATTGCACCCTCCATTGGCATTTATGAGGAGAATTGCCAAGGATTGCCTAGGAGACGCATGGCTGAGAGCTTCAGGGAGGCCTAAACCAGCTGCAGAGTGTGAGGTCCTGAAACTGGAATTCCTGTCTTCCGGCAGAGTCAGGGGGCCCCACCTCTTCTCTCCAGGCAGTCTACCTTTCCACACCCTCTCTTTCCAGCTCAGTTTTCCTCTTCCCTGCCTTCCCTCCTCCAAACTCTTTCTAAATCAGAATCCACATGTGTCAAAGACCCACTTTGTGGCTGATGGCTTTCATTAACTCCTGCCCCTTTCCCCGTACTAAGGGAAAAAAAGCACCACCACCAAAAGCCACAGCAACAAAATGCTTAATCCACTCTCCTGTTCTAAACCTTCAGTTTTCTCATTTCTTTCTAATTTTCTGTTTTATTAAGCTCCACTGTTGGAAAGTATGCTTAAGACTCCTACATGCCATAATTGTTAAGACCTGCTTCCTACCGGAGCTTCCAGGAATCAGCATTGGGAACAGGGAACTCCTCCTTTCGAGAGAGAGTCTTCATGTTTCCACAGATACTGCTTTTAAACATTGTCTGCCTTTGTCTTTAGCAGAGGCCCCAATCCACTGCCGATGGCAAAAAGCCAGGGGTGCAGAGGGATGCTGGGATATGGGGAGGGACTAGGATCTCCAGGGTGCCTTCCTTTGAGCCTCTTTTCCTATAATGCCCTTCCAGGTGGGACCAACCCTCCCAAAAGACAAAACAATTCACCAAAGAAAAATAACCAACAGTGTTTTTCACCACTGTTTGTCCTGAAAAAGAGAATATTCTGATCCCTCCTCTCTCGATCCTCTGCTTTATGGAAGTTTGCCTTTTACAATCAGGGGTGATTTCCATATACAGTAAAAAGCACATGGTGTGTGGTGGCCACCAGAATTTTAGTTAAAACAAGATGGTGATTAACAATGGAGATGCTGACCTTACTAAGTAACCTTGACCCGGAGCCTCACAATCCTGGTATCTGATTATTGACAGCTGAACTTCCTTCCACAGGCTGTTCTCTATAGGCTTTTAACTTCTCCATGTCATTTTCTTTTTCCCATATATATTAAAATTGGGATGTTGGTCTCTTATTAATTACATCAACTTTCTTCGAAGGCAGCCTTAAAAACATTGGGGTTCATTTAAATAACGATTTTAAATTCTGCTTTAAAAGTTTACAAAAAAATAACTGGAGCCAATTATTTAGATCTTTTTTTTTCCTCTTCTGTCTTAATAACAAGTAGCTTCATACACGTGACTCATATAAGCCAAGCTTGTGAGGTAAGGTAGTAGAGATATTTTGATATATCATTGGGTAAATGTAAATTGCTTAGACTCAGAATCCCAAATTAAGATAAGCAAGACAGTGCTGGCGCCACTGAGGTGTACTCTGTAAGTAGCCTAGAGGGAAGGTAGATTAAATAGTATTAACCTATTGAAAGTGAAAGTGTAAGCAATTTCTCTTCATGGTTTCTAAAAGAATGTGCCCATACATCATAGAAGGCTTTCAGAACATTCAGAAACAGGAAACCGATTTCACATCTTAAACATTTAATTTATGTTGATTTTAGTAGCATCAATCCAAAACTCATAAATCCAAAATGTTAAATGTTTAATAGTATAGAAGGAAAAAAAAGAGTTAAAAATAAGATTGCTTCTTCTAAAATTTAAGAGCTAGGAAACAGTGAATAATAATGATGAAATGCCTGTCAAGTTATTTAATTCAATTTTTAAAGTTAATTTAAGCAGAGGCTGGGCTAACACCTCAGTTTTCTGATTTCATGTCATTCAGTTTTTACTTTAGGATGAGATGAATGGTCAACCACAAGTCCATAGAGTTTTTAGTATCAATATGTTGTTAATAAGTAATGTAACAGTAGTAAGTCCAAGTTTGGTGTTTTATTTAGCTGAAGCTAGTTTTTAAATTTCCATATAGAAGTTACTTAACCAAGGATTAGCAGAAAAAGCCAAGAAATGAAATGAAATGGATAGTAATGTCCTCAGAGGGGAAAGAGAAGACGAAGGGCACACCTAGAGAAAACGTCATTGAAAGATGTTGGTACATTTTCCATTAACGTCATATGTAAAGATAGACTCTACTTCCAGATGCTATAATGTATAACAGGGTTATGAGGTGTCAGATGTGAGTCCCCAAGACAGTAACCACAAAGCAGACTTCTGTACTAAAGCATCTATGACTTTTTCTTCCTTCTGAGTTCTCATTAGAAACAATTGAGTTTTGCTTTTATAGCCTTGAAGAGGGTCCTTTTCTTTACTTTCTCTGGCTCGAACTACAATTCATGATCCCTATGGCTCTTTTAAAATCTGTCCTTATTAGTGGCTTAATATACATCTGTTCTATTCCCTGTCCTGCAGTTATAATTATTTGTTACCACTTTAAAATCCTTCTCTTTCAAGAATAAAATTCAGATCATTTTCTGTCATTTAAGAAATCTTGAAAAAAAAGTTTTATTTTTCTTCTCATTTTCTCCATTACATACATATTTCCTTTCTTTTAAATTTCTTTGTGGCTCCTGGCTCTACATTTTCCTGTATGCCTTTCCTCACTCCTATAACTTTTGTTTATTATGTACCAGGTGTCTTCCATTGCCTGCTTTATGTCCCTCTAAAGCTCGTGTTTTCCACCGGGAATAGCTATATATGTAATGCTTTTATTAGCCAGAAAAAGTTGTGTTTATACAACAAATATCAGAATGCTTTATTACTACAGAGAAAACATCCACATGATTGATTTTTTTTTTAGTTTTTATCTAGTTTGTTATCTTTTAAGCATGCACCCACCCCAATCTTCTTTATGTTACAAACTGCTCTTTATAAATATTAATCAGTTTTTTCAGAGTTTCTAATGCTTACTATTTTCATGTCTTTATCAAACTTGTATTTTATGAATAGTCTACAACAGGACTCTTAAATTTCACATGTACATTAAGTGAGCTTCATTTTGTTGAGTGTAGTTGTGCAGTAGCTGGAGCTCTTTCTACTACTGCCATCTAGTGGTTCTCCTTATTAGATGTATTTTCAGAAGAATTTCCTAGAAATTGCATGTAGGTAGGTGGAATCCGAATAACTAAAGATACCTGGCCAGGTGCGGTGGCTCGTGCCTATAATCCCAGCATTTTGGGAGGCCAAGGCGGGCGGATCACGAGGTCAGCAGTTCGAGACCAGCCTTGCCAACATGGCGAAACCCCATCTCTACAAAAAATACAAAAATTAGCCAAGCGTGGTGGCAGGCGCCTGTAATCCCAGCTACTCAGGAGGCTGAAGCAGGAGAATCGCTTGAACCTGGGAGGCAGAGGTTGCAGTGAGCCAAGATCATGCCATTGCACTCCAGCCTGGCAACAAGAACAAGACTCTGTCAAAAAAAAAAAAAAAAAGGCCCAACTGAAAATCATTAAAGCTTTATTTCGCATTGTATTGAAAAAATATGTTTATTATCATCTAGGATGAATAGGGAAAATATCTTTTTTTAAAAATAAAGCCCTCACAACTTCTAGTTGAGGATGTTTAAAAACATACCTATGTGCTGATTCCCAAGGGATATGATGTCAGAAGTGCCAGGGCTGCTTCTGCATCCACATGCCTCCTTCTTCCAACCACTGCATTAGGAAGTGCGGTTTATCACACATCCTAGCACCTGCACACCAGAATCTCAGAACTGCACGTGCCTGGCCAGAGGTAGACAAGATGCAAGGGCCACATCTGCTCAGCTCTGGTCCTGCTGAGATCTGAAGCTACTATTGACACATTCTGAACTATGAGCAATGGTGTGGAGGAAGTAAGTTCTATTAGAGCAGGGTGTTGTGTCTCTGCCTATCTTCATGCATGCACTCTTGTGAACTTGGGGACTGCAAGAAGATTACCAAGTGATATTTTAATAAAAAGTAGCCTCAAGACTCCAATAGAGCTGCTATCTAGTTCTTCATTTACTAAGTTATTTATGGACATGTTAAAAGTTTCCCTCATTTGTTGCAGACTTGGGTCAATGATATGATATGATCATAGCCCTTAGCACAGTTCCTAGTGGATATTTACCAAGTAAGCACTTGGTAAATATTTGTTGAATGAATGAATGAATTTAACAGATAGAAAAATTAACTGGTGCTCTAAGTAAAGGTTTAATGGGTCTATTGCTTGATATGAAGAAGAGCTTTACAAGTTCTTATGTTTTATATGAATCTCTTAATTTTTTTGTATTTTATAAGTGATAAGTGAAACTAATTTTGAAATCTGACATTTTTGTTTTGGATTCTTCATTTGCAGGTCTATACCAAAATCCTTTGTGCCAATATAACCTGTATCGTTTATATATCATCTACCACCTTCCAGGAGTGGAGCTGCTTGACCGAAATCGTAAGGACCCTTCCTTCTTGCAAAGAAATATTTGAGAAGTAGTCTTATAGCTCAGCGGTTTAAAAACGAAGACTACCTTTGAAAATATGTCTTTGTAAAAAATATATCTTTGAATAATTGTCTTTGTAAATGGAAGTTTTTCAATTATTTATTTTTGAAAGATTTGCTTTCTAAAATTTGCCCTAATTTAGAAATTCATGTCTCTTTACTACTTTATTAGAAAGGCCCTCTAACTTAGCTGAGGAAAGTATTCCTTCTGGTCCTGATTTTGATATTAACAGGTTGGATGCCAAATCGTTTACTTCCTGGCACCTTAGTTTCTTATCTCAAAAGTGAGGGAATTGGAATAAATCTCATAAGGCCTATTTAAGTTCTAAAAGTCGTGATTTTAAAATTCTGTAAATATATATATATTGAAACATACAATGAATGATGACTTCTTTATGAATACATCTTCAAGATAGCATGTCAGATTTCTATAAGCCACATGCACACATACACAATCAACCTCAGCATATTACACTTAATATTTTTTGAGGCCTATTTTGCCCCCAAATGCCATATTATCTATCTACTTACCTTTCTGTCTCTGCAGGTTTGAACATTCTTAATAGTTTATTACTGAGTAACCACTTTCTATAGGATACATCGGAAACTTATGGTTATACCTCTCTTTCTAATAGCCTTGAGGAAATGAAAGGATGTTTCATGCTAAAATTGTAATCATCCTTGGTGATGTGTTAAAGGGTGTTTGGGATGCATTAGATTGAAGGATTAAGCTCTGTCTTGTGACATGTGGGGTGTATATTGAGTGCTTGTAAGATTATGGAAATAACTGTGATAGCCCATTTACAAAACAGTTTTGACAGGATGTTCACATATATCATAGTTTAGATAAATACATCCTTGAAAGTGTTCAGTTCTATTTTGAATCACTCTGCCTATTTATAATGTTATGCAATAACATTACTTTTTGCATTTATCAGAAGTTACAGAAAAAGAAAGAAGATCAATGATTACCATTTTTAACCATAAAAAGGCTCATATCGTTCAATCAATAGCATTCAGAGGAAAAGTAGATGCTTCATGGGATCCTAAATCACCATTTAAGCAAAAACCAGCCCAGAGAATACCTTCAGGTATTTTGTAAAAAAAAAAACAAATTTAATGAAATTAAAACTCCTCAAACTTTTGGGTAATTTGATTGTAATAATAACAACTACAATTTACAATAAACTTAAGTATCTGTATAATGGAATAATTTCTAATATATTTGCTAACTTTATAATACTTTTAGTCCAGTTAAAGTACGTATGCAATTTTCATCCTCACTCATGCATGTGAAATTAAATGGGGTGCTGTGATAATAATGAGATAATACATTGAAGCCTCTATCCCAGTATCTAACACAGTATAAAGGGCTCAATAAATAACCCATTGTTATTTTTATTACCACTAACGTGGATGATTTTACCAATTAAGGTTATATAATTTTTGATAATATAGAAAAAATATGAAGAAGAAATAAAGATCATCTGCAATTCTGCCATCCAGAAATAAGCACTGGTAATATTTTGATTATACTCACATACAAGGTCATTATATGCAAGTATAATGTGAATATTTTCAGGATGTTTCATTTGTAGGAATTTAATTTCGTTATTTGTAACAGAAATGTAAAAAAAAATAGGGTTTTAGTTTTCTCAGACAGCAAAGAATACAAAGATAGAGTATCTAAGTTTAGCGTAAAGTTCTATGATGTTGTCAGTGTTCAAGGATATATCTGTCTTTTGTTCTGCTACTCTTAGTGTGCTTTATGATTATAAGGTGGCTGGTATACCACCAAGCCTCACATCTCCATTCCAGGAAGGAAGAGAGGGTGGATGAGAAAAGGTGCAAAGGTAAAATCCTTTTCTTTATGACACTTTGCCAAAGAGACAACATACATTTTTTAAAAACCAAACCAATTATCTAGAAATAAAGGGGAAATTGAATTGAAAAATAGTTTGGAAGAAATTACCCAGAATGCTACATGGAGAAAGAAAGCAACAGAAGATATGAATTAGATATTGAGAAAAGGAGAGACATTAGAAAGAGAAGGTCCAATATAACTTTAGTAATAGTTCCTGAAAAACAAATTATAGATAGAAATTGAGCAGAAGGTAATGTTTAAAGTGATAATGGCTGGAAATTTTCCCAAACTGATAAATAAATTCTTAGATTGACCAGACAATTACCAGAATTGGCGAAGAATTCTTAGATGCACCAGACAAAATGAATCCAAACACAAAAAAGACACATAACAACAACAACAACAACAAAAGTCTTCACCAAAGGCAAAACCATCTTAAAGCGGTCGGAGAGAAAACCCATATGACCTACAAAAGAATAACACAGAGATTCACAACAGACTCTCCAACTACAATCGTGGAAGTCAGAAAACAGTGATCGAAAGTTTTTAAAATGCTGAGGACAAGTAATGGCCAACCAAGAATTTTATAACCAACTCAATTATTATTCAAGAATGAGCAAAAGGTAAAGGAAAAGAAAAAGAAGAATGAGGACAAAATTAAGACTTCCTTGAACTTTTTATTGTGAAAATTTTCTAACAGAAAAAGTTAAAGAATATTAAAATAAATATTGGTATATGCCCATATATATTTAGCAAGTGTTCATATTCTGCTATATTTACCACCCTCCATATCTGACGCTTTGCCTCTTTATTTAAGGATAGGTGGCCAGGCACGGTGGTTCACACCTGTAATCCCAGCACTTTGGGAGGCCGAGGCGGGCAGATCACCTGAGGTTGGGAGTTTAAGACCAGCCTGACCAACATGAAGAAACCCCATCTCTACTAAAAATACAAAAATTAGCCAGGCGTGGTGGCGCATGCCTGTAATCCCAGCTACTCAGGAAGCTGAGGCAGGAGAATCACTTGAACCTCGGAGGCGGAGGTTGCAGTGAGGCGAGACCGGGCCATTGCACTCTAGCCTGGGCAACAAGAGCGAAACTCCATCTTAAAAAACAAAAAAACAAACAAGGACAGGTCTCCTCAGAAGACCTGTCCTTCCTAAATGAATGACTTACACTTCATTTGGCATTTCCAACTACAATATAAATTGGAAAATCAATGTATTGCTGAAGGATTAAAATGTTTCAGCAGCAGACATCATTACATTTCACTCCTGTCAACCTAAAAAAAGACATCAGAGAAAAATATCTCTTAAGATAATGAATTTATTTGGGAGTAAGCAAAAAGAATTATAACCTGGGATGCACAGCTACGGCAAGCCACAGGTGCACGAGAGGAAGGGAAGGGAAGGAAGCTTTTTATTTGGGAAAAAGTGGCCAGGCATGGTGGCTCACGCCTGTAATCCCAGCACTTTGGGAGGCCGAGGCAGGCAGATCATTTGAGGTCAGGAGTTTGAGACCAGCCTGGACAACATGGCAAAACCCAGTCTCTACTAAAAATGCAAAAAATATCTGGGAGCAGTGATGGCACCTGTAATTCCAGCTACTTGGGAGGCTGAGGCAGGAGAATCGCTTGCACCTGGGAGGTGGAGTTTGCAGCGAGCCGAGATCACGCCATTGCACTCCAGCCTGGGCAACAGAGGGAGATTCCAACTCAAAAAAGAAAAGAAAAAGAAAAGAATTTACATAAGACTCTTGGAAGCACAGTTCATTGATTCCAGAGGCCCAAAGCTACGAGTTCATTGGTGGAGATTCTGTTACTAGGCAAATGTTCTTTTGAGAGGATCTTATCTGAATTGTTGAGTCCTAAAGAATGTATAGTGATAAACCTGGTCATAGAAATGTGTGCATACATGAGAAATGTAGATCATGACAAACATGAGTTGTGTGTAGGACACAAAATAATGTATTGTGGGGGTTATTTTGGAATGCCCTTGAGACAGGTCTTATCAGACATGCAAGCGTGAGGTCTCCTCCTTACTGCCTTCTGGCTCCAATTTGTTTGATTCTGACAAGAGTGATTTCATCCTGGTATCTGCAACTTTCACACTTTTAAATAATTTAGACTGAAAGTTTAAAAATAAGAACATTTTCCTGTTTAACCATAATGCCACTCTGACACCTTAGAAAAAAACTGATTTGTTTATATTATTTAAAATATAACTCAACAAGCATGGTGGCTCATACCTGAAATCCCAGCACTTTGGGAGGGCTAGGCAGGCGGATCACCTGAGGTCAGGAGTTTGAGACCAGCGTGGCCAACATGACAAAACCCCATCTCTACCAAAAAATATAAAACTTAGCTGGGTTTGGTGGCGAGCACCTGTAATCCCAGCTACTCAGGAGGCTGAGGTATGAGAATCGCTTGAACCTAGGAGGTGGAGGTTGCAGTGAGCCGAGATCACACCACTGCACTCCAATAGAATGAGACCCTCTCTCAAAACAAACAAACAAACAAACAAAAAACCCATATTCACATTTTCTCAATTGTTCCAAGAAGGTTTCTACAGTGCTTTTTCAAACCAGAATCTAGTCAAGATTCACAATTAGATTTGTTATGCTCTTCAGTGTCTTTTAATTTAGAATAGATTCCCTGGTTTTTGTTTCTGTTTTTTTTTTTTTTTCCATGACTTTTTGAAGAGACCAGGCCAGTTATACTGTAGAATGCCTCAATTTTAAATTACTTCCTTAAGGTGTCATTCGATTTGTTTCTTTATTCCTAGTATTTCCCATAGAACGAAAGTAACATCCATAGGATATGTTGTAGGTGCAGAGGAGCATAGTGTAAAGCAGTGGCTTTCAGAGTGTAAAACAAAAATGAAATTCTAAGGCCCCTCAATCATCTGAATGACCCCTCCTCTTGGCCAAGAGCATTCCAAGTTAACCTGAAAAATTTGTTCAGGCTGTGAGGGAAGTGGGCTCCGGACATGCCTCCTTATACCCTCCTCCCTTTTGGAATTCAGGAAAAGCCAACCAGCATTAACATAAACACAGATATTAAGTCTGATAAATATTTACAGTTGTGGTGGCCGGCAAGATGGCCGAATAGGAACAGCTCCAGTCGGCAGCTCTGAGCGAGATCAACACAGAAGGCGAGTGATTTCTGCATTTCCAACCGAGGTAACTGGCTTACCTCATTGAGACTGGTTAGACAGTGGGTAGAGCCCACGGAGGGACAGCCAAAGCAGAATGGGGTGTCACCTCACCCAGGAAGTGCAAGGGGTTGGGGAACTCCCTCCCCTATCCAAGCGAAGCCATGAGGGACTGTGCCTTGGGGAACAGAGCTATCCGGCCCAGATACTACACTTTTCCCATGGTCTTCACAACCCTCAGACTAGAACATTCCCTTGGGTGCCTACACCACCAGGGCCCTGGGTTTCAAGCACAAAACTGGGCGGCCATTTGGGCAGACACCGAGTTAGATGCAGGAGGTCTTTTTTCATACCCCAGTGGAACCTGGAATGCCAGAGAGACTGAACTGTTCACTCCCCTGGAAAGGAGGCTGAAGCCAAGGAGCCAAGTGGTCTAGCTCAGCAGATCCCACCCCCACAGAGCCCAGCAAGCCAAGACCCACGGGCTTGAAATTCTCCTTGCCAGCACAACAGTCTGAAGTCGACCTGGGTCGCTCGAGTAGGTGGGTTTCCCTTCACAGTGTAAACAAAGCCGCCAGGAAGTTCAAACTTCAGGGCTAAACCAGGAAGAACTCAAATCCCTGAATAGACCAATAACAAGTTCTGAAATTGAGGCAGTAATTAATAGTCTGCCAACCACAAAAGCCCAGGACCAGACGGATTCACAGCTGAGTTCTACCACAGGTACAAAGAGGAGCTGGTACCATTCCTTCTGGAACTATTTTAAACCATAGAAAAAGAGGAACTCCACCCTAACTCATTTTATGAGGCCAGCATCATCCTGATACCAAAACCTGGCAGAGACACAACAACAAAAAATTCCAGGCCTATATCCCTGACGAACATCAATGCAAAAATCCTCAATAAAATACTGGCAAACTGAATCCAGCAGCACACCAAAAAGCTTATCCACCACGATCAAGTCAGCTTCATCCCTGGGATGCAAGGCTGGTTCAACATATGCAAATCAATAAATCAATAAATGTAATCCATCGCATAAACAGAACCAATGACAAAAACCACATGATTATCTCAATAGATGCAGAAAGGCCTTTGATAAAATTCAACACCCCTTCATGCTAAAAATCCTCAATAAACTAGGCATTGAAGGAACATATATCAAAATAATAAGAGCTATTTATGACAGACCCACAGCCAATATCATACTGAATGGGCAAAAACTGGAAGCATTCCCTTTGAAAACTGGCACAAGACAAGGATGCCCTCTCTCACCACTCCTATTCAACATAGTATTGAAAGTTCTGGCCAGGGCAGTCAGGCAAGAGAAAGAAATAAAGTGTATACAAATAGAAAGAGAGGAAGTCAAACTGTCTCTGTTTGCAGATGACATGATTGCATATTTAGAAAACCCCACTGTCTCAGCCCAAAATCTCCTTAAGCTGATAAACAACTTCAGCAAAGTCTCAGGACACAAAACCAATGTGCAAAAACCACAAGCATTCCTGTATACCAATAATAGACAAACAGAGAGCCAAATCATGAGTGAACTCCCATTCACAATTGCTACAAAGAGAATAAAATACCTAGGAATACAAATTATAAGGGATGTGAACGACCTCTTCAAGGAGAACTATAAACCACTGCTCAAGGAAATAAGAGAAGATACAAACAAATGGAAAAAATTCCATGTTCATGGATAGGAAGAATCAACATTGTGAAAATGGCCATACTGCCCAAAGTAATTTACAGATTCAATGCTATACTCATCAAGCTACCATTGACTTTCTTCACAGAATTGGAAAAAACTACTTTAAAGTTCATATGGAACCAAAAAAGAGCCTGTATAGCCAAGACAATTCTAAGCAAAAAGAACAAAGCTGGAGGCAACACACGACCTGATTTCAAACTATACGACAAGCCTACAGTAACCAAAACAGCATGGTACTTGTACCAAAACAGATATATAGACCAATGTAACAGAACAGAGGCCTCAGAAATAATGCCACACATCTACAACCATCTGATCTTTGACAAACCTGACAAAAACAAGCAATGGGGAAAGGATTCCCTATTTAATAAGTGGTGTTGGGAAAACTGGCTAGCCATATGCAGAAAACTGAAACTGGACCTCTTCCTTACACTTTATACAAAAATTAACTCAAGATGGATTAAAGACTTAAATGTGAGACCTAAAACCATGAAACCCTAAAAGAAAACCTAGGCAATACCATTCAGGACGTAGGCATGGGCAAAGACTTCATGACTAAAACATCAAAAGCAATAGAAACAAAAGCCAATATTGACAAATGGGATCTAATTAAACTAAAGAGCTTCTGCACAGCAAAAGAAACTGTCATCAGAGTGAACAGGCAACCTACAGAATAGGAGAAAATTTTTGCAATCCATCCATCTGACGAAGGGCTAATCTCCGGAATCTACAAGGAACTTAAACAAATTTACAAGAAAAACACAACCTCATCAAAAAGTGAGTGAAGCATATGAACAGGCACTGCTCAAAAGAAAACATTTATGTGGCCAACAAACATATGAAAAAAAGCTCATCATCACTGGTTATTAGAGAAATGCAAATAAAAACAACGAGATACCATCTCACACCAGTTAGAATGGCAATCATTAAAAAGTCAGGAAACAACAGACACTGGAGAGGATATGGAGAAATAGGAATGCTTTTACACTCTTGGGGCAGTGTAAATTAGTTCAACCATTGTGGAAGACATGTGGCGATTCCTCAAGGATCTAGAACCAGAAATACAATTTGACCCAGCAATCCCATCACTGGGTGTATACCCAAAGGATTATAAATCATTCTACTATAAAGACACATGCACACTTATGTTTATTGCAGCACTATTTACAATAGCAGACTTGGAACCAACCCAAATGCCCATCAATGATAGACTGGATAAAGAAAATGTGGCACATATACACCATGGAATACTATGCAGCCATAAAAAAGGATGAGTTCATGTCCTTTGCAGGGACATGGATGAAGGTGGAAACCATCATTCTGAGTAAACTAACACAGGAACAAAAAACCAAACACTGCATGTTCTCACTCATAAGTGGGAGTTGAACAATAAGAACACATGGACACAGGGAGAGGAACATCACACACTGGGGCCTGTTGGGGGCTGGGGGGCTTGGGGAGGGATAGCATTAGGAGAAATACCTAAAGTAACTGACGGGTTGATGGGTGCAGCAAACCATCATGGCACATGTGTACCTATGTAACAAACCTGCACGTTCTGCACATATGTCCTAAAACTTAAGGTATAATAAAATATATATTATATATTTTATACTTGTCTAACTCATCAGGCATGGTGGCTCACGCTTGTAATCCCAGCACTTTGGGAGGCCAAGGCAGGCGGATCATTTGAGGTCAGGAGTTTCAGACCAGCCTGGCCAATATGGTTAAACCCCGTCTCTACTAAAAACACAAACTTAGCCAGGCATGATGGCGGGCACCTGTAATCCCAGCTGCTTGGGAGGCTGAGGCAGGAGAATTGGTTGGACCCGGGAGTTGGAGGTTGCAGTGAGCTGAGATTGCATCACTGCACTTTAGCCTGGGTGACAGAGTAAGACTCTGTCTCAGAAAAAGAAAGAAAAAGAGGGAGGGAGGGAGCAGGCTGTGACCCAACCACCTTGGGCACATGTTCTCAGGATCTCCTGAGGGCTGTGTTGATAGGCCATTGGTCACTCATATTTGGCTCAGAATAAATCCCTTCAAATATTTTACAGAGTTTGACTCTTTTCATCAACAAGGGTATGGTCCCCAATCCAGCAGCATCAATATCACTTAGAAACTTGTTACCAATTCTTGCCCCAAACCAGATTTACTAAACTAGAAACAAGGGTGGGACCCGAGAAGCTGTGTTTTATAAAGCCCTTCAGATGATTCTGATGTACACTCAAGTCAGAGATCAATCAATAGAGAGGTGGCAGTACCAGTGTGGGATTAGACTCCCTTGGGTTTGAATACCAGATCTGCTAATAATTATGTTTTATTTTGGACATTTGCTTTAGATTTCTGATTTTTAAAATAAGTATAATATGTTGCTTTGACTGTTATGCTTGATATGTAAAACATTGAGATACTTGATCTGACACATACCAAGTGTATAATAAGTTGAACTATTGTGTTAATCAGCCACTTCCTTGGTTTATGTAAAAGTCCTTCCTTTTACTTCATGTGAGAGGTGATGGCCCAAATGGAATGTTATTGGAGTAGACCATGCTGTGGTAGGAAAGGAGTCTTTAGATAGAAAGTCTCCCCTCTTAAAAACAGCTAATGCACACAATAACAAACAATGCAAGGTCAGCCCCCACAATCTATTTTTCAGTGCTATAATTATTATTGGTGTGATCCCTACCTTTAGGGATCTACATTTCTTTTGTTTAACCAGATTGCTGAAAGAACTATAATCCTTTTTAAATTCTCTTTACTCCTTTTCATATTGAAACTCCAAAAACAAAATCAGGAGCAGAAAAGATAGGGAGAGTATTTTATTGCATTTGAAACTTTTTCTTCTTAATTAACAGATATGTCGACTAAAGCCTCTAATAATCGATAGGAAAATTATTATAAATCTACTCATTTTCCACAAAAGGCCACTATATCATAACAACTAAAAAGTATTTTTAGCCCAGAGTATGGCTTATTTTAGCATATCTTAATTAAGCAAACATTTGTAATAAAACTAATAAAACACACTATGTAAATTTTTAAAATTTATCCGTATAGTTTTTCAGCTTCTATATTTGTTTTGTTATAAAACTTACCTAATGGTGACATTCTAAAAAATTATTAGAGTAATTCTAAGAGAAATATGAATTAGTTTATTGGAAAGAAACTACACTTAAAAATTTTTATGAGGCAATTGTAAAGCCACATTTTGATTTTATTACCCTTAATCTGAAGTTGAGAAAGAAACCAATTATATTTCTAATATCTTGAGAAGCAAGATCAATTTTAAGTTTTCTTCAAGTCCCATCTATCAGTCTTTATTAAATAAGTATGGTTAAAAGGGTTGCACCAATTTTCATTACTGTCTCTGGGTTGTATTGCATGATAGCCAATATTCTCAGAACCAAAACACTTTGGGCTTCTACCTGGCTTTAAGAAACTGATTTGCAGATTTTTCACCAATTACCTATATCTAAATATAGAAAGACATCAAGGGGTATTTAAAATAAAATACCAACAAGCTTTTAAAATGTCCATTAGTGGTCCAAAAGTGAAGCTGCCAGATTTCCACCATGTTTGCTCAAGACAGAGCTCCAGGTGCTGAGCCCAAGCTGGGATATAGTGTTGCAGAGCCTGGGCCTGGCAGGTGAGGCATGTACTACTTGGGAAGACAGAAGGGTAAGGCCAAAAAGGAAGACCAGGCAGACTATTTAACAAACAGCAATTCACCAAAGAGTGCACCAGTACAGACAAGGCAGGACAGAATCCAGAGAAAACAGATAAGTGAAAGTTGTGAGCTGGGAGATCAACGGCTCAGGAAATCAAGTCTTGAAGACATTTCTGACTTTGGGTAGCTATGACATACCAGGCACACCCAGAAGAGTAAATGCCAACTGCTACCTATGCATGAAGGTTCAGGTAGGTATTAGAGGTCAATGTGAGATCTAGAGATTGTTTGGCATAGGGCTGAGCAATTGAGGGAGTTGTGTACAAGAAGAATTTGTGAAGGCAAAAATCAGCAGTCAACAGAGCTTCCATGTTGCATAACTCCAGTGGACACTCTTTGCACAGAAAACATTTACTGAGGTCCCCCTAGAATTGTGCCATAAAGTAGCCCTGGGCCAAAGAGATAAACTAGAATTACTTTCTAAGGGAGACACCATATACAAAAAGAGATTCCAGAGAGATTGAATATCTAAATGTAAATGAAATCAAAAAGCACTGGAAGAAAATACTTTCATAATCCCAAAGTGAAGGCCAATCAAAGCCTCACACAAAACCCAGAGGCCATCAAAGAGAAATGTTGACAGATTTAACTACATAAAAATGAAAAACAATTACATGTATCCCATAAATATGTACAACTAGTATGTATCCATAATAATTAAAAATAAGCATCATATAGGAAGAAAATTAAAATGCAAGATTGGAGGAAGTCTTTATAACATATATAATAGGCAAAAGTTAACACCCATAATTTCTAAAGGACATCTCTAAGTCAATTTAAAAATCTCAGTAGAAAACAAAATAAATGACATGGACAAGACATATATAGAAAGAAAGAAATGTAAATAATGATCAGCTTCACTAATGATCAAATAAGTGGAAATCAAAACAATGACATACCATTTTCATCCAACAAGTAGGTGGAAGTTTTAAAGGGTTGTTAAAGATGAGGGGGGAACAAGCACAATTCATGTTATTGAGGGGAATGTAAACTCGTTCAACTCTCTTGGATGACCATATGGCAGTGTCCACCAACATATAAAATGTGCAAACCATTTGACACAGCGACTAAATTTGATCTCTCCCCTACAGAAGTGCTTACACATATGGACAAAGAAAAAATATATAGGTATAAGACTGCATGTTGCAACATTTTTTGTAATAGCAAAAGTAGTAGAAACAATTTAAATGGTCATTCATAGGAGAATGTTAAATAGACTATGGCACATTTGTATAATACAAAGTATTCCATTATAGAATTAATCCATAATATATTTGGAGGTATTAAAAACACCTTGGCAAGGCGGGCAGATCACCTGATGTCAGAAGTTTGAGACCAGCCTGGCTAACATGGTGAAACCCCGTCTCTATTAAAAAAAATTAGCCGGGCGTGGTAGCAGGCGCCTGTAATCCCAGCTACTCAGGAGGCTAAGGCAGGAGAATTGCTTGAACCCCGGAGGCAGAGGTTGCAGTGAGGCAGAGGTTGCAGTGAGCCGAGATCGTGCCACTGCACTCCAGCCTGGGCAACAGAGTGAGACTCCATCTCAAACAAAAACAAAAACGAAAACAAAAAACAAAACCACACACATTGAAAAAATAGTATACTATGAGTATACTATGAGTAATAACAAAATTAGAATTTTGTCAACAAACAAATCTCTATGTATATGCACATGTATATGTATGAGTATATGTGTGACATATAGGCTGGAAACATACATACAAAACTTTTAATAGTGATACTTAATAGTAATAAGAGGAAGTGGAAATTTCCCTTTTACTCACTATTTTCTTTATTGTTTATATTCATTGTAAGTAAAGTATGTGCTTTTTGTAATTAAAAATGTAGAAGAGAACAGGGAAATCCTGTCATTTTTTGACAATATGGATGACACTGGAGAGCGTTATACTAAATGAAATAAGACAGACACAGAAGAACAAATACTGCATGATCTCACTTATATATGGAATCTAAAATAGTCAAACTCATAGAAGCAGAGAGTAGAATGGTGGTTGCCAGGTGCTGTGGGGAAGGGGAAATGGGGAGATGTTAGTCAAAAGGTACAAAGTTTAAATTATATTACACAAATGAATAAATTCTAAAGATCTTATATGATGTGACTATAGTTAGCCGTATTGTATACTTGAAGTTTACTAAGAGAGTAGATCTCAAGTGTTCTCACCACGTATACACAAAAAATGGCAACTGTCTGGCTGATGAATATGTTAATTAGATTGAGTGTGGTGATTATTTCACAATGAATACGTATATTAAAACATCAAGTCGTACACCTTAAATAGATACAGTTTTTATTTGTCAATTATACCACTAAAGCTGGGAGGAAAATGTAGAAAAAGAAAGAGCCTAGGATGATCAGAAACTCACAAGAGACTTTCGTTAGCCACTTGTGAAGGGAATAATGCTATGAATTCAAAGGCAGAGAGGCTTTGTGGTCGCTGCTGCTTGTGGAATGGCAAGAGCTGATACTGTGGGCTTCACTGGCACAACAGGTGCTAGTAAAATCCATCTCTGTACGGGCCCTAGGCTTTCTGGAGGGAAATCAACAAAGCAGTGACAGTCGCTGGAAGACACCGTAAGAAATCCAGGTTTTGAGGACTAGTCTTGGAGCTTCAAAGCTAGGAAGATCTAGATTCTTGTGATCTAGTATTTGTTTATTCCGTTTCTTTAAAGTTAATGCTAAGAATCCAAATGGTTGAAATGTTCCTAAATATTTCTCCTCATTTGGACTGTTAGTCCATTTATAGATGCATGCGCCTTTCAGAAGAAAAGGGATAGGTTTCTGCATATCAGCCTCAATATCTTAATTATAAAAATTCCCACTTGGATTCCATTGGTACATTATAAATTGACTAAGCTTTCTGTTCTCAGGGTTTTGAGATTTGTATTGTATTAAAAAAATTTGCCCCAAAACCTAAGGCAAAACCCACTATATCTAAGAGAAAGTTTTGCTTTGGAGTTAGATAAAAAGGCATTTTTGACAGATTGAACTATTTGTGTAAAGGATAACTTGAAAACAGAAAGCCCTGCTTTATACTTTTCCTTTATAGCATTGTTCCACTGTTTTTAAATGCTGGATAAATATTTGAAAATACTAACTGTAAAATGTATTTTTTTTTTAGATTTTGCATTTGCAAATAATGTAGACAAGTAAGTAATTTTATCTATACTTTTATTATCATATTATTTCATAATTGTGTTGTCCCTTTAAATCATCTCCATTTCCTAAAATAGATTTCAATGAATTAAAAAATGACTCACTCTTCAATAGATGAGAAAAATTGCTAGGTCTTTCTGTGATAAATGAGTTCAAGCTCTGTATTCATATTGACATATTTGGGCTTTTAATATTACTATCAAAATCCCAAATAAGTAAAAAGATAATTTGATGCTTAAAAAAATAAAAAGCCGAGCTCAGTGGCTCATGCCTGTAATCCCTGCACTTTGGGAGGCCAAGGTGGGTGGATCACCTCAGGTCAGGAGTTCGAGACCAGCCTTGCCAACATGGTGAAAACCCGCCTCTACTAAAAATACAAAATATTGTCCGGGCATGGTGGCAGGCGCCTATAATCCCAGCTACTCAGGAGACTGAGGCAGAAGAATCTCTTGAACCCAGGAGGCAGAAGTTGTAGTGAGCCTAAATCACGCCACTGCACTCCAGCCTGGGCGACAGAGTGAGACTCTGTTTCAAAAAAAAAAAAAAAAAAAAAAAAAAAAAAAAAAACCTTAACTATTAGCTATTCTGAAAGTGGGGCTTTACATTCCTTGTTTAGCTATTCTCTAAATATGTTCAGTCACAGCAGTTATCATGTAGATTAACATTTTATATTCATTGGAATTTACATTTCCAAAAGCAAGCACCTCACTAATACTATGGAAGACTTTTCAAATTGATGAGTACTGATGAATTTAGAGTCATCATTCTTTTTTTATTTTTTCACTTAAGATGTTTTTCTTTGGATACAGTATTGAATATTATCTCCATGTAGATTTATAAAATATGGCATAATGTAGAAAAAAACTTAGCAATACAATGAACTTACAATAATAATATGCATATATCTATAAATATTTTAACCATCTCATTTAACATGACTGCATGAGTATGTGAGACCTAAACTGTAACAGTTGATCCCCAAATATATTCAGATACTTTATTTATAAAATAAACAAAATATACAATAAAAATAGTGTCACTTAGCCTGAAAGTCATTTGTCAGTGGAGCCCGCAAATTATTTGTTAGTGGTACTATATTACAAATAACACAGAAAAACATGGCAATTCATTTGAACAAAAATTTCATTTTGGAAAATTTTAATTTTTGATTGCTTTTTTTCTGACATAATTGCTTTTTTTGCAGAACCGTGTTTGATGACCCAGAAGATGCTGTTTTTGTGAGGTCCATGAAGAGATCAGTGATGACTTTTTCATCTATGAACTGGGACACAGTTCCAACACGAGAGGAAAGATACCTTGAAGAGGAAGGAACAGAACCAGCTCAAATGCTCACAGTTACACTGAGATAAGCCCTGGTATTTCTAGAAATCTTAGTGGTTTTCAGTTGTATATTAAACTTCCCTGTGACTTAGCATATGACATACTTACGATGATATTATTTGAGATATTTAAATGTAAACAGAAACATCAATAATGAAAAATAATTCCTACGTTTTAGATTTTTAAATGTAAAGTTGTTTAAGTAAAATTGTATACAGAAATGTATAAAATTCATAAGTGTTCAGTTCAATGAATTTTCAAAAATTGAACATGTTTATGTAACTGGCATGCTAGATCAAGAAATAGAACATTGTCTGGACTCTGAAAGCTCCCTGCTTCCTGCACCAGTCACTACTCACCCTTCCAAAGTAACCATTGTCCTGATTTCTAGACAATAAATTAACCATGTCTGATTTCAAAAGGCATATAAATGGAATCATAGAAGATGAATATTTTGTGTCTGGCTTTTTTCACTTGACGTTGTAAGATTCATCCATGTTGTTGCTAGAAGCAATGATTCTATCATTCTTACTGCTATATAATATTTCATTGTAAGACTATAACACAATTAATTTATCTAGGGTACTATTTTTGACTCTCATCCCTGGAAATATTTGCCAGTTCTGGCTAACGGTCTGGCTTTGGTGTAGCCAGAAACTTGCTCCTCAGGGAAAAAAAAAAATCCAAATGCTTTTAGCAGTTGCCTAGTACTGAGTGACAAAAGTGGACATTGAAGGTAACTCAAATTCATTACTGGTTTTCCCTAAGGAGATAGATAAAAGGCTTACAAAGGGTAGAGTGACATCTCCCTCTAGCTGATGGTGCTTGGGAAACACAGACACACTGTAGAAGTGGACTGGCATCAAAATAGGCAGGAGATGAAGGCCTAGAAGGAGAATCTACAGCCTCTATTCACCTGTGGGCACTTATCATTCTTTGCACGGCCAGAGTCTAAAAATTCAGATATGTTCCCTGGAAAAAGGTTGCAGCTAGAATAAAGAAAAAGCAAAGATTTGACCATTCATGTAGGTGAGTGGCTGGTATCATGACAAAAGTAGTTGTGTGTGGCTTCCAAGATTAGGTGATAGAAAGAATTGAGGCATTCCCTTGCTCGGGCTTGGGCGATAATCCAAAAGACAAAAGACATAGTCCCAAAAATGTAATTCTGGAAAAAATAATTTTAAAAAAAATTAAAAGACATTTGTTTACATTTTTTAAAATGGATTTGTTTGAGAAACATTATATCTACAGAACATTTTATAGGCCACTTTATACAATAAAATAGGCAATAATGACATATACATTTTTGCAAGCATAAGCACTCAGGTATACTAATGACAGTTGCACAGGTATAACAGTTATGAGTCGACAAACCATATTCATAAAGACATAGGTCAAAAAGCAAAATGTATATCACAAATGCAGACATACAAAAAGGACATCCATTCATTTATTGAGGAAGTTTCAATGTTTTCATGCACACACACACAAAGCTTACACACAAAATCAGTGTTGCAATAATGTACTTTTGTGAAGTCAGATTTGTGAAAAATGTATAAAACAAATTATAACTCTAAGTCTTGACATAATTCCCGTATTGGAAATGGAGGTATAAGTTAGCACATTACAAAAAGTAATGCTCACAATTTAAAATCGTGGACAAAAAACTAAAAAGACAATTGTACATATGAAAAAGTATATTATGGGAATAAGTTATAAGCTATTGGGATGAAGTAGGCCATAAGAGTTGGCTGACTTTCACAATTATTTAAAATTTTATTTATTTATTCATTTTTAATATTTTTATGTAATAAAAAGTAAAAGTTCTTGTCCAGTCATCCTCATGGGGCATCTGTCTGTCTCTCACACAGGTCACTCAAGTTAATGGGAAATAAAGAACAGGGGGCCTAAGTCTCAGGTTATAAATAATAGAAAATAAAAGATCTTCTGTGTCCAGAAGGGAAATAGATGAGAGGATGGGAGGGCAATACTGGGTGGGGACAGGCAGGGGCAGAGCAGGAACCCCCCCCCCACTGGACCCTGGCACTGCCCTCTGTGAGGCCCCTCCTATTCAAGGTGCTTGGCAGGAATTCCCCATCTCCCCTGGGGAAAGGGGGGATGGGAAGCTGGGAGTAGTCCGAGCTGCTGGGGGAAGAGACATAGATCACTCTTCCCTCCACTCATGGAGGTCTCAGATCGGGGCTAGGAAAATCTTCAGGTCCCCGGTGGGGTGGAAGGGGAGCTGCTGGGAGGGATAAGATTGAACTCTACCAGTAAGTCAGGAGACAGTCGGGGTCACTGAGAGCTTGGAGGTGTCCAATGTAGGGGTAGGGTGAGGATGTGGAGGCTGAGAATGCAGGTACCCCACTCTGGGCACTGCGCTTTGCGCGGGGAGGGCCCATGACTCTGGGGTGGGTGCAGCAGCATCACCTGGAGCGAGTGGGGAGCCCCAGGGTGAGGGGGTGGGGCTGCTGTGATTCCGGTTTGGACGTGGGCCTGGGGAACATGGGCCACGTTGGTGAAGCCGTGGGGCAGCTGCTGGTGGTGGATGGCATACACAGTGGCTGGCTGGGGGAAACCGCTCTGAGGGGACTGGGCAGAAGGTCTCGGTGGCAGAGAGGGCAGCATGCCTGTCAGGGCCCCTGGGTGGTACAGATTCTGCTGTGGCTGTCCACTGTCCAGGTGTGGAGCCACCCCCGCCTGATGCTGGACAGGACTGGGGGTTGCAGGCTGGTTCCCAGCAGGCGTGATAGCCTGCTGCGGCTGGTGGGCATGAAGCTGTGTGGCACAGTGTGGGTAAGCCTGGTGAACAGTGACATAAAGGGCTTGGGGGGTGGGCTGCTCCGCAGAAGGGTACTGAGGGGTGGAGGATGACATGATGACCTGGGGATGGCTGCCCGACGTCAGCATGCGTGGGTTGCTTTGAAGCATGGGGGCAAACACCGGCTGTGAGGGATAGTGGGCCACGGGCTGCATCATGGCAGGTGGGCCTGGGAGCTGCTGAGGGTTGTAGGGGATGTAGGAAGAACAGGGCATGGCAGCCACCAGAGGTGGGCCGGCAGCCACCGCAGTGGGGCTGAGGGAGCAGGGAGCAGGGAGCAGGGAGCAGAGCTGTGGGAGCAGGGAGCCTTTTGCTCCCCAGTACTTGCCCTGCTGCCCAGACATTGAATTGGATACAGGATACAGATACATCTGAGGTGCCTGCACAGCTGGTCCCATGTGGATCTGAGGTGTGTAGGAGATGTACTGGGGGCTGTATAGCCCACTCTGGCCTGCCATCAGCACTGGGATGGAGGGAGTTGAATGAGTCTGAGGCCCTGGAGAAGTTGGGGTACTGGTGGATTTATTCACAGACAGCAGAGGCTTTGTGGGATTGAACTCCTTGGTATTGGTGTTCAACATTGATTTCTTGTTCAGCAATAGGGCCCTCATCCTTGTCTTCTCCTTTGATGAGGCCAAAGCGGAGGCTGCCTGTTTGGCTTGGGCAAGGTGGTGGGGGTGGCTCTGGCCCCTCGGTGCCTCCTGCTGGTGCCAGGGGTGGTTTGTCCTCCTTATCCGATACAGACTCTGTCTTGGAGGAGACGGTGGACCCCATGGGCTCTGAAGTCAACAGACCATCATCCTCCTTCTCCTTTCCTTTGGCCTCCTCCTTTAAGGTCCAGGGAGGAAAAGGATCCAGGCAGTTCTCAGGGGAACTACCGGGCTGAAGCTTAAACTGGGCCCCACACTTTTTCAGTTCTTCCAGTTGGAATAGTTTCTGTTCATTCTGAAGACCAGGGACTTTCCCAGCTATCTGAGCCAGCTACTGGGGCTCCAGGGTTCTCCCAGGTTCCTTGATAGAGAGTTCTTTTACATCTGTGGGGGCCAGGGAGATCTTTGGAGAAGCTGAGGAAATGGAGCCCATTCCAGGATCTGAGACCGATGAGGTCACAGGGATGGAGGCTGAAGAGGTTGGCACTGCCAAGCCGATGGGAGGCTCAGGACAGGAAGGTGAGATTGGGGTAGGGGCAGCAGACTTGGGAGAACTCGGGGGATACATCCAGCCCACTGCAGGAGGAGGAACAGAAGTTTCTCCGGAAGACCTATTATTGGGCGAAGACAGAGTCTTGGCACCTCTGAGAGGCCTCTGTGCCTTTGGGGACATGTAGGAAGGGCCTCCATTGATACCACGGGCCTCAGAACCTGGGTCAGGATTGCTATTGTCCAGATGGTGAGGGCCACGAGGTGGCAAATTGCTAAGGCCAGGCCGACTGCCCAGAGGGCTGCTGCGTCAAACTCCTCCCCAGGGACCTTCCTGGACTCTTCGAGGCAGAGGGATGATATACTTCCCCTTCCTGGATGCCAAGCTGGGGCTCTCCCGCCCCGAGCCCTGCCGCTGGACCGCCCTGTGCTTCTCCTCTTCAGTGCGCCCATTGTCCCTCTCCATGGCGATCCGCAGGTGGTACTGCGGACTTGATTCAATCTCTGGAGCTAACTGGGCCGCACGCAGCTCTCACAGCTGAAACTCTTCCGAGTTGTCCTTTTCTAAGGGCACCGTATAAGGAGAAAGACTGCTGTCATAGGTGGTCTTCACACCGTAGTTCTCCTCATCGAACTTGAACATTTCATTGGGGTCCCATCCATTGGACATGTCGGACTCGAGGTGGTAGTTGTCGCTGTTGCTGTCACCCCGCTCCCAGCGCTGAAGCACCTTCTCTTTGTGTTCCCCATTCCCTTGGAGTTCATGGCGATGGCTGAATCGGTGAACTTGTCTTTAGTAGTGTAGTTCAAGTCAGCATTTCGGAAGTGAACAAGCATGACATCACTTGGCTTAAACACCATCGTGTCTACAACGTTCTCCCGACGAGGGCCACCTGCTGGCTCAGATGCTTTCTGGTGTACAATATCCTCTGCTAGTTCAAAATTTGAGCTCAGCGTCTTGAAGATACCCTCATAGGTGGTGCCATTTTTCACCTTTACATCACAAGTGGAGCCCACAACAGCTGTAAGGAAATGCAGCATTCTGGAATTGTTGTAGACGCCTTCAAACACAGGTGACTGTGGGGGTCCCTTTCCTGTGCTCTGTCCCCTGGCGCTGCCGATGGCAGCGGCTCCCAGCATCTCCTGGTGTTGCTACTGTGGTGGCGGCTGCGTCGTCAAGATGCTGTCGGCTCCCCAACCGAGCCAGCTCCCCGCAGCCGAAGGCCCCAGACAGGCGGAGGAGGCTGCAGGAGGCCCCGGTGGAGCTGCGGCGGAGGCATGGCCTGTTGCGCAGGCGGCGGCTACTGGGGCTTGGACAGCTGTTGTGGCGGCTGAGGCTTCAACATGATAGCAGCGTCTGGAAGAGGAATTAAAAGGAAGGGAGGGAGAGAGGGGGCCGGGGCTGGGGCCCCACGGGAGAACATGGGAAGCGAGGGGGATCGGGAAGCCAGGCCTGCCATTGGCAGGCGGGGGGAGCCCCGACGTGTCGGGGGGTGGAGAGAACCCCTATTCTTAATTATATTTTGAAATGTTGATGCAGGATTTTTTTGCTCCTTAGTTCAGCTAAATCCAGGTTCTTGACTCACAACCAGGAAAAATTAGGCATGCAGACATGTTGAAAGGTGAGGAGGCCAGAATTTATTAAGTGAAAGGAAAGTTTTGAACAAAGAGGGCTCATGCACGCAGGTTTCCACCTCACAAATTGAATGCCAGGCCACAACACATGAGTTGAAGAGGTCAGGCTCCTCCCACGCGTAAGGCGCGAATTCCTGGTGGCTCCACCCTATTCCGCCAGTGCATTTGGGCCTCCAGTCCCTTGTGGGCATGCCCAGGCAAGACCCTGTGCAGGTTCCCTTATCTGCACAAAAACATCTGGCATAAATACTTGGGAGCAGAGATTCTCCAGGGACCCTTCCTTATCTGCATAGGCATTTGTCTGCCTCCGACATCTATCAGTATTGCATCTTGATGAATAGCTGTTTTTTTTTTTTTAGGCCTGGCTCTCCTTGTAGAATACGTTTCCATTCATTCTTTTTTTTTTTTTATATTTTTATCTTTGTCTTTATTTTTTAATCTTTTCCCTTTTACAAGAGATGATCATTTGACAAGCAAATGCTAGATTTGAAAGGGAAATTTCCAAGGATTATCCTTGTTAGGACAGATTTCTCCTACATAGAACAGCTATGTAGCAATAGCAAAAAAAAAAAAAAAAGTCCGGAGACCAGCCTGAGCAACAGCATGGGAAGGGTGAGCCCAATTCTTAAAAAAAATAAAATCCGGGCAGGGTGGGTGGCCCAGGATTCACATCCAGCCCAGCTCAGTGAAGCCATGTCGTTGTCTGGGGTAAATACCTGGGGTTCGTTGTCTCACCAAGGAAATCCAGTAGGCAGACACAAGAAGTGGATTTAGGAGCAGACGTTTAATAGGCAGAAGAAAGAGAAAGGAGAACAGCTCTCTCTCTTGTGAGAGAGGGGCTTCTGAATGGGACTTCCAACCCATGGCAGAGTGCACCGGATTTTACAGACAGACTTGAGGAGGAGGTGTCTGATTTATATAGGGCCCACAGATTGGTTGGACCAGGTGTGACATTTATATAGTGCTTTGGGAAGCTGGCTAACCCACCCTAATCTTCTTATTATGCAAATAGACTTTCCACTTGGCTGTGCCATGTTGTCTGCTCCCTACTGCACAAGTGGTTGGAAAGGAAAAGGGGAGATGGAGCCAGCATTTTGAATATTCCTAGTCCCAGGTGTCCTTTTCCTATTGGCACAGCTGCCGGCCTTCACCCTTGCAAGCTTCTAGCTTGCTTGTCTATGTCTGCAGCTCGATTTTACAGGCTGCTCTTTATTAGAAATAAAATAATTTGGGGATGATTTTCATTAAAAGGAAAACCTTATTGAGGACTTCCTTACTCTCACTATCTGCCTAAGTTATTTCTTCTTAACTCCTATATCATCAGGAGGCTGGGGAGGCTGGGGCAGGAGGTCTGAGGATGTAGTGAGCTAGGATCATTCCCACTGCACTGCAGTTTGGGTGACAGAGTGAGACCCTGTCTCAAAAAACAAACACTGGTTTGTGTCATCTGAGATGCAAAAAGAAAGAAAAAGAGAGAGAGAGAGAAAGGAAGACCAACCAATAAAAAAGTTCAAATTCTCCAATGATACAGCTGTAAGAATGATTTTATGCCTTTTACAGTAACATGGATGGAGCTGGAGGCCATTATACTCAATGAACTAACTCCAAAGCAGAAAAGCAAATATTGCACATTCTCACTTATAAGTGGGAGCGAAACAGTGGGTACACATGGTCATAAAGATGGAAATAATAGATACTCGGGGACTCCAGAAGTGAGGAGAGTGGGAGGGGGACAAGGGATGAATAATTACCTGTGGGATACAATGTTTGCTATGTAGGTATTAGGTACACTTAAAGCCCACTCCCCACCAGAATGCAGTATGCTCATTTAACAAACAAGCACATGTACCCGCTGAATACTAAAAAAAAAAAAAAAAAAAATCAGACAAATTGCTGTCTATAGGCAGCAAATGCAAATCAAGGCCCTTTCAAAAAAGGGAAGTAGAATAAGGAAAAAAGCTTATTGATCCTCTTGTGATTGACCGAGACCATACATCTAGATTGATCTGTATTCTAGGACTAGAAAAAATCTTCAGTGCACAGAGTTAAATACTGCAATGCTTTCTACAGTATTTTAAATCATCAGAGATTAGGAGCACTTCACTCAGCGGGGTTTGTACCACTAGAAAAGAAAGGCAGGTTCGTGAGATGGATCTGTCTCAAAATTTTTGTTTTCAATTCTTGTATTGTCACTATGCATCCAGACTGGAACATAGACTGGAAAGAATCAACACATCAAAAATATGACCAGGCTGGGCATGATGGCTCACGTAATCCCAGCAGTTTGGGAGACCAAGGTGGGAGGATTGTTTGAGCCCAGGACTTGGAGCCTGGGCAACAGAGTGAGATCTTGTCTCAAAAAAATAAATAAATAAATGAATAACAAACAATAACAATGATAATAGCAAACAATAACAAAAATAATAATAACAATAAACAACTAAGTGGGAGTGAGCAAAGGTAAAAGGTAATTAAGTTCACAATTAATTGTACTTAAAGAAAGTTTATTTTTAGCCTGTCTCTGTCTGTCTGTCTGTCTGTCTGTCTCTCTCTCTCTCTCTCTCTGAGACAGGGTCTCCCTCTGTCACCCATGCTGGAGGGCAATGGTAGGATCACAGCTCATTGCAGTCTCTACCTCCCCAGCTCAAGCAATACCTCTAGTCCCAGCTACTTGGGAGACTGAGATAGGAGGATCACCTGAGCCCAGGGAGGTCGAGGCTGCAGTGAACTATGATAGTGCACCTGCCCCCATTCATTTTCTACGTGGTGCTGCTCTTTTTGAAATTCTTCTATGATTCAATATACATTCACAGGAGCATTCCCTTTTAAATTTTCCCATATTCTGTACCATGCTTCTATGTTGTTTGGAGTGCTCAGAATCTGTTCTGTATGCACTTATAGACAGATCACTAATTTGGCAGAAATGATATTGGTGATGGAACAGGAAAACTGTTGTGTAAGTGTTTTCCTGTCCTACTGTGCACAGAATTATTTTTGAACGAGTCAGTAATTTTACTGGCTTCTCCAGGCAAACGCAGAGAAAGCTATTAAAAGCTCCTAGAATTTCACAGTTGGAAAGAATGCCAACGCAGACAAATTTCTAAACTCAAGTTTTTGTCATTGCTGTATTATGCGACCAATCCACTTATCTGATTTTTTTTTTTTTTTTTTTTTTTTTTTGCCAAAGCATTGGGCTGATTGGAAAAAACAAACTTTATTGATAACACCTTGAAATTCACTTTTAGAAGGCTTGATCATACCTAATTCCAAATCTGTCATTATGGTTTGAGGATTTAGTTGGAATCCTGTTTTTTTTTCTGCAAACTCCACCAAATCTTCAAATAAGCATTTGTAAAGTGCTTCACTTTTTGCAGTCAATACGTAAATGAATGGATAAGCTCTGTAATTTTCAGATCCAATAGGGGCATGAATAGTACCTATGTGATTAAAAACCAGTGAGGACAGTTTTGAATATGCCACTTGATAACTTACAGGTCACATTTGGCAGGCTTCCAAATTAACTGCCTGAGAAGAGTCTTGTGATTCACGTGAGTCCCTCAAATCTTATCATGAGTTCCTCAAACTGTTGATATACTGATTAATGCATAACTTACTGACATTGACAAGGACACTGATTTGTTTCTGAATCATAAGGTTTTGCTGATTTGTTTCTGAATTATGAAGTTGTATTGTCTTGCACCTAGAACATTTAAGCCTGTATGTTGACATCTGTAGCCAATGATGTTAACCTCTGTATTGTACCCTCCAAAGAAAAAGGACAAGTCCGGTATGAGAAGTCCCTCTCCCTTCTCATAAACTTCCTTATAAAAGCATTCCAACTTGTAACAGACTTTGGAACATGCCTAACTTTGTTGGTGTCTTCCCATGTCCATCCTCACATTCAGTTTCCAATAAATTTTTATCAAATTATTTCTGCCTCAACAGCCTTAATTTCGGTCAACACATCCATGAGCCAAAGTGAAGCATCTGCTAGTTTTTCTATGTTATATTTTCAATAGAAAAAGTCTATCTTCTTCAATAGTCAAATCCCTAACCAAGAATAGGTCACCCTTTAATTTTTTGTAATGCTGGAGGAATCTCAAAATCAGCAAACATCTGTGGTTCAGAAGATCTCTGAACTTGAATTTTTTTCGTTCTCTGATGAAGGGCATATTTTTAAAAAGGCAAGCATGGTGTTATGTGTGAAGGGGCAGGAGTAGTACACAACTGAATAATCTGGCAGGAGAGATTTCTTTTATTTTTTTGAGATGGAGTCTTGCTCTTTTGTCCAGGCTGTAGTGTTATGGCCCAATGTCAGCTCACTGCAACCTCTGTCTCCTGGGTTCAAGTGATTCTCCTGCCTCAGGCTTCCGAGAAGCTGGGATTACAGGCACACAATCCCACACCCGGCTACTTTTTGTATTTTTAGTAGAGATGGAATTTTACCATGTTGGCCAGGCTGGCCTCGAACCCCTAACCTCAAGTGATCTGTCCGCCTCAGCCTCCCAAAATGCTGGGATTACAGGAGTGAGCCACCGCGCCTGGCCTCTTATATTTTTTGCTTGCATTTTCATTTCTTTGATGACCTTTGAAAAAAACTAGAAACATTGAAGGCAGATCTTCCCCACCCAATCCATTAAGACTCAGACACTAATCTCCTCTGGAAACACCCAGGCACACTGAAAGTAATGCTTTACCAGGTCGCTAGGCATTCCTTAATCCAGTTAAATTGACACCTAAGATTAAGTCCACAAGTCTACCCCTTGTTAGCTTGGCATCCATATGCATCTCCTTAAGCCACACTTTATTTCCAAATAGGGACAATAACAAGGTATAATAGTTCTGCCTAATATGCTGCACTATCCTGTGTACAACTGTAAATGCACTAATTGTGATTTGGGGGGTTTTAGATGTTAGGGATTTTTAACTTTAGGGATTTTGATCTTTAGAGGTAATAACGTTTGGGATTATGGCATTCGGGATTGCATCTTTGGGAATTATGGTTGGCACTGCTCTTACTCTCTCTCCTGGATCACTTATATTGGGGGACTCCAACTGCCATGTCATTATAACATTCAAGCAGTCCTCTGGAGTGGTCCATATTCTGAGGAACTGATGCCTCTTTCCAAAAGCCAGTACACTGCAAGGCCTTCTGCCAACGTATACTGCAGACCCAGTTAAACTCGCAGATGACTACAGCCCTGGCAGAAAGCTTCACTGTACCTTCAAGCCAAAGACATCTGAAACCAGAACCACCCAGTTGAGCTGCTTCTGGATTTTTGGCCTGCAGAAATCATATGAGATAATGCTTACTGTTGTTTCAAGCTGATACATTTAGGGATAATTTGTTCCACAGCAACAGACAACTAATACAATATCCCACCGTAATCCAGGGTCCTTCGGTGGAGTCTCCAGCTAGCACTGAGAGGAGAGTCACAGTGCAGTTTCAAGAGTTCTTGAACAAGGCCACACCATCTGCAGCAGAGAACTAGTCACTGTTTAAATAGCACATCTAGGCATGCTGCTGCATAGATTCTACTATTAACCGAGAGTCTGACCCTTGACCAAGCAGCTGTTTGACCAAAGCTACTCATCATGAGCTGAGTACTATCAGATCCACCAAGCAATAACATTGGGTGGCAACAAGCCATTTCATGATGGGAAGAGTATATTTGGCATCAGGTTTAAGGTGGCCCATACTTGTATAAGAAGTATTAATTTTTAATCAGATTGAAGTAAGTTAAGGATGGGCTAATGTAATCTCTTGGTTAACCACTAAAAGAATCATTTTCAAATGTGTAGTCTTTGACATTATATTCTTAATCCCACAATTACTGAAAGTAAAACATTTACTCCAATTTTAAAATGTCTAAAAAATTTTACTTCATCTGGTAAGAGGTAGAAATTATTTTTCTTTTTACAAAACTGTGTCACCTGCATGAAAAAAAAGATGTGCTTTAGAACGCCCTCCTCAATACTGGATATGTTATTCAACAATAAAGGGCTAATGAGTGGCCCTTCATTATTGTGAATGGGAAACATTGTATGAAATACCATTTCAGGAGAAACACAAAACAGAAGACATGATCTTTAAGGTACCTAAACCTCTGCCAAAATGGAATACATCATTATTGAGAGGGTATTTTAAATTAAGTTCTTTGCTTTAAACAAGAGACCTGGATGGGTGGCTCACACCTGTAATTTCAGCACTTTGGGAGGCTAAGGCGGGTGGATTGCTTGAGCCCAGGAGTCTGACACCAGCCTGGGCAACATGGCAAAACCCTGTCTCTACCAAAAAAAAAAAAAAATTTAAATCTGGGAATGGTGGCATGCACCTGTAGTTCCAACTATTTGGGAGGCTGAGGTGGGAGGATTGCTTGAGCCTAGGAAGCAGAAGTTGCAGTGAGCTGAGATCTCACCATTACACTCCATCCTGGGTGACAAAGCTAAACCTTTTCTCAAAAAAAAAAAAGAGAGAGAGAGACAGAAAGAGAGAAAAGAAAAAACAATAACAACAACACAACAAGATGACCATTCAAACTGTCTCAAGTGGAAGCGTATTTATTTACAATGGAATTTCTCATGACTAGGAAACAAAAAATAATAATATGTAGATCTATAGAGGGTTTGGCTAAAAGCTGGAGCTTTGGAATCCAACAAATCTAGCTTAGCTGTTCCATTTACTAGATGCTACTTGGAAAAGTTAGTTGACCTGTCAAGGTTTTGATACCCTTTTATTTAAAACAATAATAGTAGTTACCTCATAGAGTCTCAGAGATTAAGTTAGATAATGTATGTCGAGTGTTGGTAGACTGTCTTTCTTAAAGTACTCCATATATGTTAGCTATTACTATTATTCTTATCCCAAGGGCAGTTGTGCTCCTTGTAGACTATACTTGGTGTTATGGACTGAATGTTTGTGTCCTCCCAAAATTCCTATGTTGAAATCTAATCCCCATTGTGATGGTATTTGGAGATGGAGCCTTTGGGAGGTAACTAGGTCATGAGGGTGGAGCCCTCATGAATGAGATTAGTCCCCTAAAAGAGGAGGCCAGAGAACCAGCTCACCCTACTTTTTCCACTTAAGTAACACAGTACTCTGTAGACCAGGAAGAGGATGCTCACCAAGTACTCAATCCTGCTGGAAACCTGATCTCAGACTTCCAGCCTTCAAAACTGTGAGTAATAAGTATTTGTAGTTTTAACCACCCAGTCTATGGTAATCTGTGACAGCAGCTTGAATTGACTAAGACAAATGATCTGTTAGTAGGCTTCTCCAGAGAAACAGAACCAGTAGAATACACGCATATCTAGAACTAGACATTCATTTTAAGGAATTGGCTTATGCCATTGTGGGGACTGGCAAGTTCAAAGTTTGTAGGGAAGCCAGAGCTTCAGGTGTGAGTTGATGGCTGCAATCTTGAGTTGGAAATCCACAGGACAGGCTGGCAGACTGGCAGGCTTTTGTTGGGACTGTTTTTGGTCTGTAGCTGTTGGTGTTTCCATGTTTCCAGCTTCTTCAGCTCCAAGTCTGGGCTACATGAGGCAGGAAGAAAACCCAGAGAACTCAGCAGGTGTTGCTACGTGGAACCCCGGGTCCAGGATCCCTAGCCAGTCTACCTCCTCTCCAACTTTCACAGTCTTCTTATATTTGTTTTATATACAATTGTTCGGGGGTTTTAGCTTTCCTTAGTGGGAAGAATAGTGAAAAGTGTGTCTACTCCACCTTCCCAGGAGCAGAAGTATTCAGATTATGTTTTAAATGTAGCTGAATTTGTTTCCTTTTGTGGTTTCTGGGTTTAGTATATTTATGAAGGCCTCCTTCATGCTAAAGTCATAAATAATTTTCTCATGGTTTCTCCTGGGATTATTTTTTTCACATTAAAATCTTAACCATTTGGAATCATCAGATAAAGTGGTTTCGTGTGAGTACTTGAATTAGCTAGCTACATTGCTCTGAAATGGTCAATTACGTAGCTACCTGATTTATTCTATGCAAAGTATGATCACCATTTGCCTTTGGCTATTTATAAAACTAGGACTTTAAAGGATATATACAACCAGCACTTCGAACCAGGCTAGAGCTACCTTTGGGGGAAAAATCTGCTCATCTACTAAAATAATTATGAGAAGAAGAAAATTTCTTTTTACTAAATTAAGATTTTGTCTTTGTCCATAGAAATGATGCTTCGATATTATCAAAGTTTACATAAACATGCCCTATTCCAATTTTAAATAAATACAAGTTTTTTTTTCAAAATAAACATCAGTAAATAGGTGCAAAAACACTTTGTGTCGGTTTTCTTTCCAACAAAAATAACTGCAATCTGTCGACCAAAAGTCAAACTCTGTAAAATATTTAAAGAGATTTATTCTAAGCCAAATATGAGTGAACATGGTCCGTGACACAGCCCTCAGGAGGTCCTGAGACCACGTGCCCAAGGTGGTTGGGGCACAGCTTGGTTTTATATATTTTAGAGGCATGAGACCTCAATCAAATACATTTAAGAAATACATTGGTTTGGTTCAGAAAGGCAGGACAACTCAAAGCGGGGAACTTCCAGGCTATAGGTAAACTTAAACATTTTCTGGTTGACAATTGGTTGAGTTTGTCTAAAGACCTAGGATCCATAGAAGGGAATGTTCAGGCTACAGATAAAGGATCGTGGAGACCAAGTTTTATTGTGCTGTGAGGAGGAATCTCTCAGATAGCAGACTTCAGAGAGAGAGAGAGCAGGTTGTAAAACGTTTCTTATCAGACCTAAAGGGGTGCCTGGCTCTTAGTTGATTATCTCCTGGATCTGGAAAGAAAGGAAGGAAAACAAAGGGGGAAGGGGATTCTCTATAGAATGTGGATCCTTTCCACAAAACACTTTGCAGGGCAATTTCAAGGCATGGCAAGGAAATATATTTTGCGGTTAAATATTTTTTCCTTGTCTCATAATGTTATGTCACAGTCAGATTGAAAAGCAAGTCACAATATACAGGGGTAAAATAAAACCCATCTGATGAGAATCCATGGTTTGTAGGGCATGACTCCCCAGATCCCTTGGGTAGGAATTTGGACAAGATAAATAATCAGAGGTTAGTCCTTAAATCTGATTTGAAATTTGAACTGCCATTGTTAATTTTCTAAGAGAATATAATCATAAAATTCAAGTTATATGCCTTCATTTTTCTTTTGCCTATATTTGTATGTATTTAACTTTTGAAATTTGCTTTTGTTTTCTAGTTGCCACATTATTAATAAGGATTCTTTGGTTCTAAGTGACAGAAATCCAAATGGGAAATGTATTTGCTTATGTAAGCAGACCTTGTAAGCCCCAAGTGTGTACTCTGTCAGAGCCCACTGGATTCGACAGCTCAAATAAGCGTTTCCTCTCTCTATCCCTATCTCGTTGGTGTCCATTTAATAACTGCATTTTCAGGTGCCTTCACATGTCAGGGGTCAGTTCTGAAGCCAAATCCTTGTACTTTACAATCTCTCCAAAGGAGAAACAAATAAAAATAATAATAAAAGCCCCCCTTCTTCAACTTCAGGAATGAAAAAAATCTCTGGGAATTGCTCTGATTGTCCTCATTGCGACCTAGGAGGCCAATCACTACTGGCAACAACCATAAAACCACCTAAATCGGAAGAGCCAGTTTCCACTCAAGAAGGGCGCTAATTTGCTTCAGAAGTGGGGGAGACAGGATCCCGAGAAGATGAAAACACTGCAAGAATATCCACTATAAGAATTTCTGGCCAGGTGTGGTGGCTCATGCCTGTAATCCTAGCACTTTGGGAGGCCGAGGTGGGCAGATTGCCTGAAGTCAGGAGTTTGAGACCAGCCTGGCCAACATGGTGAAACCCCTTCTCTACTAAAAAATTTCATAAATTATCCCATCATGGTGGCAGGCGCCTATAGTCCCAGCTAATCAGGAGGCTGAGGCACGAGAATCTCTTGAACCCAGGAGGCAGAGGTTGCAGTGAGTTGAGATTGCGCCACTGCACTCCAGCCTGGGGGATACAGCGAGGTTTTGTCTAAAAAAAAAAAAAAAAAAGAGAGAGATTTTCTATGATGTTTTGTACTCAATAACATTAAAACTCAAGTAAACTCATATATATGGAAGCTGACCAAAAACAGTGTTTTTTTTTTTTAAGGGCCTTGGGAATATCCATTACACCCTGTAAAATAACAGCTTATCTTCAACCCTGTATGATCTTCTGGCTGCAGGGATACTACAGTGAGGTTAACATGTTAAGAATGTACAATGTGCTAGTTAAAACTGCAGACCTCACCAAGCACCAGCTCTGCAATTTTGGATAAATTAGGCAACCTCTTTAAAGTTCCTCATCTGTGCTACTGGATAAAGTCCAATTCACAGGGTCATTGTGAATATTATACAAAATTATTTCAGGGATAGAATAACTTTCACTGTTAGCTATTATTATTATCTACTGAATTAAAAAGCAGAATCTGATTTCTTAAACTAACTGGCCAATTCAATATTGTATTACATCAGCTCTAGGTACCAGAAGTATTGGAATAGTAAGAGTATTCAAAATCCTTTAGGTCCTATTTTTGTTTGAGAATAGTTTTTGATAGCATATTGAAAACAATTCAACATGGGAAAAAAATAAGATGACCACGTGTTCTGTTGGTATCATAATGGAAAACGCTGTTTTAGATAATTTACGATAATCAGAACCAACCCCATTTTCTGACCACCCCTTTCCTAACATACATCTAAGGACATTTTTGATATTGATATGGCTTATGCTTGAATTTCTCTTTGCCCAATGTTAAAGTTCCTATTCATGCCAGCTCTATCTGTTAGTTCTGATTCATTTAGTAATTCATGACAATAAAGGAGAAAAGTACCTCTATGTTGCCACTGCTATTTTCCTAATTCTGTTACCTTTAAGCAGGCTTAAAAGGACTCCTTGTGGTCCAGGAGTTTCAGGACCCTTCACCAATTACTACAGGAAGATAAGGCCCGAATGAAACTCAGCAAACGGGAAGCTGAGACTCCTTGCTACCTTTAGATCATTAGCATATCATTATAATGCTAAGCTTCTCACCCAGAGGAGAATCGCTGCCTTTTCTGAACGTGGGGTGTATGCGGACACGTTTATGATCTATGCCTGTGCATCTGGCGTTCCTCTCTGAATATGCTTACCTATCTTCCACCCAACATCTAACTCCTTAAAGTTCCCCAGCTTCCCACAGCTTGGGAGGAAGGTGTCTTTAGAGCAAGAGCTCTCTCCTTTTCCATTCCTGGCCAGGAATAAAACCTGCCTGCCTTTTTTTCCCCAAATGTATGTTCTTTTTTTTGCAGCTAATGCAGAGCAGGGAAATAACTCAGTTTACTGGCTGACAATTTCTTCTGCTTTTCCACAACCCTCCAAGGTATGCAAAGACGGGCCATGCCCTCTTGCCAGAGTCCTCCACAGCATGTGACAGAGTGGGGTGAAGAAAAGGAGAATTGATGGTAACACAAACGTTACAAAAAATCACTAAAATCTGGGAACTCAGGTAAAAAGCATGTCAGTGGGAGAGGGAGGGCTGTGAGGGCTCCTTTACTACCTAAAGATAAATGTTCATCAGTGTGTATATAGATGAAATACTTGGATGAATGATTTTATTTTTTTCCGAGGGAGGCTTGTCATGATTAACAAATTCAGTCTAAATTCGCCTGCTGAATTCCTAACCAGTTAACCCTCAACATAGAATTTACTCAAAGTCATCCTAGAGCCAGCGGTGGTATAGGGCGTGTGTGGTATAGGCTATTATGTTTGGGCTAGGAAAAAAATAATGGAGTGTAAGGAAGATAAAAATCCACAAGATAGGCACGAGCCGCAGCGGCTCATGCCTGTAATCCCAGCATTTTGGGAAGCTGAGGCGGGTGGATCACCTGAGGTCAGGAGTTTGAGACTAGCCTGGCCAATATGGTGAAACCCCGTCTACTAAAAATACAAAAATGGCTGGGTGCAGTGGCTCACGCCTGTAATCCCAGCACTTTGGGAGGCTGAGGCGGGCGGATCACGACATCTGGAGATCAAGACCATCCTGGCTCACATGATGAAACCCCATCTCTGCTAAAAATGCAAAAAATTAGCTGGCGTGAACCCGGGAGGCAGAGCTTGCAGTGAGCCAAGATTGTGCCACTGCACTGCAGTCTGGGCAACAGAGCAAGACTCTGTCTCAAAAAAAAAAAAGTACAAAAATTAACTGGGTGTAGTGGCAGGCACCTGTAATCCCAGCTACTCAGGAGGCTGAGGCAGGAGAGTCACTTGAACCTGAGAGGTAGAGGTCGCAGTGAGCTGAGATAGTGCCATTTCACTGCCGTGTGGGCGACAAGAGCCAAACTCTGTCTCAAAACAAAAACAAACAAACAAAATTCCACAAGATAGAATTTGATCAGCAAAGTGAGGTGAGAATTCTAGTCATTTTGTTCTGCAACTGTACATATTAAAATAATTATTACTTTGCTGTTCACCAATATTTGTCAAGTTCCCTATTATTTTTTAAGTTCTCTAATATTTGCCACTCCCCAACAAATTATAAAACAAGATGAGTTGTTTATATTTGTAGGCACGATTTATTTTAAAATCCACACAAGAAACTTAGAAATGCAGCATTATCTTCAGACATCACATTCTAGCTCTGTTTAAATACCACATATGCTAAAAACCGACGCCAGGACATTCTCTAAATGAGTTACAAATCAGTTTCTGGAAAGGAAGTGCTCCATGAAAAGCTTATAGCAAGATAACTCAGGCTTTCAGGTGGAGTGTGGCACGTGAATTAGCCTTACAATAATTGTGTACATAGTATGTTTAGTCATTATTGAATCAAAAGTTTCAGGAAGTACCTTTTTTAATGCACATGCTGAGAGAACCGTCAATATGCCTTTGTTCCTGCTGAGGGATCTGCCATTCTGGAGGTACAAATACTGCAGATAGAATATCACCGCAGGACTACGTCAAGTTCAGAGTGTTCAGGATAATTTCTATATAAAACTACAATTAGCTGAACTATGGCAAAGGTCCTTGAACATAAAGCTTTTCATTTCATTGCATCTTAATAAGTAGAATGCCACTACAGTAAATGCTGTTTATATGTATTTTATTCACATAAGTTATGATTTTTCTAACTACCCATCTCTGTAGCTATAAATTTTTTCCTTCCTGAAAATCTCTCTTCCACACCTGTTCTGCTTGTCCCTTTGTTCCCTAAAGCCTGTATTTTTTCTTTAAGGGGATCTATTTTCCTTTGAAACAATTGCTGGAAAGCCAGCCTCAGAAAGGGAATAGGAATGTTTTTCCTGTATTTTGAAACAAAAAATTTTCCATAGGAATATCCATTCAATTATAGAACAGAAATCAATAGGAAATTAGGGCATGGTCAACAGGGGTTTGCTTGAAAACCTCTATTCTATGAAATGTGGACTCCTGCCATGGTACCATGCAGGTATAACGAGGCGAGGACAATGCATTCCCATGAGTTTTCCAGCTTCTTGCAGGGTGAGGACCATCCACACTGGCACTTGCTCTGGCTTTTACTCCTCAGACACCTGTGGCCCTGCAGGAGCATCCTGTAAGCCTTCCAACTCAGCTTCACTTTCAAGAGATTCTTTCTTTCCTTCCCCGGAATCTTCAGGATTGGAATCCTTTTGAGAGATACCCACTTCAGCCTCTGGTTGCTCTTCATTAACACAGTTAGAATTGACATCAAGTTTGCCGTCTGATTAAAAAAAGAAGAAGTTATTTTGTTCCTACCATGTGTCAGACACTCTTCTCCATGCTTTACATGTATTATTTAATCTTCCTATCAACTACATGAGGTATATTATTATCTCTACCGTCATCGCTAACATTATTTTACAAATGAGAAAACCGAGAAGAGAGAGGTTTGGTAACTTGCTGCAGTTTCCTGGCTAGTGAGACAGCAGAACCAGCATTTGAACTCAGGCCTCCGGCTCCAAAGCCATCTCTAAATCAAGATTGTTGCTTGGGATTTGACAAAGCCTGTATTTGAATACAGCTTTTCTGTGAATTTGTTTGATGTCCTTGGAGAGGTAACTGCCTACATGCAGTTGTTTCCCTTGTCTATAATATGTAGGTAATAAAGGCTATTCTACATTGGTGAAGAATAAAGTTGTCTGTAACATTTAGAGCAGTGTTTGGTGCATGAATGATGCTTAACAACTGGGAGTGAGCATTCTACTGACAATCTTATTCTTCCTCAATGGTGTGTTAGTAATGAACATTTGTTACTTTCTGTCCGTATCACATAGAATAAAAAAGTTTGGTCAAGAAAACAAGAGAAGGCATGGCAGTCAGAAAGCCTGACTATTCTCTTAAGGATAAATGGTTTAATTTGTGTACAAATCATTTAATTCCACTGCGAGTATTTCTCAACCCAGTAGTAAAGGGGATATGGTTCCTTGAGAGGTGGAGGCGGAAATGCCTGGTGTCAGAGTAACCGAGGCATCTTTTTCAAACTACATGCACTCCCCCAGAACATATGACATATTCTCTGGAATGAGGCGTGAGGGTGGGGGCAGTTCTCCTTTCCAGTCTGATAATCACTGCTGAAGCAACTCACTATTTCTGATGAAAATGGGTCACAAAACCTCAAGAGGGATGGAGAAAAAAAAAATACAAAATTCACTGCTCTGACACTTGTAGAAATTTGATCTGTATATTAGATCTGCAATTTAATGAATGATTTATAAATATACTCTGTAATTTCACCTGTAGTTCTGAAATTTAATTAAGGAATTTAAAGGCTTCCACCCTTAAAATCTTCTGGTAGCCATTAGTGGAAATTTAATTAATTCCCTTATTCAAAGACTTTAAAATCCTTCATGAGCAGAATATAAGTTAATACCCATTAAGAGTCCCATTGTGCCAGGGTAGTCACCTAAGCTAGAATGTAAAATATGAAATAAACTACATCCCTCAGAATTTGACATCTCTGTTTTCCAGTGATGTCTAGGCTGACTATATCCTAAGAACTTAAAAAAGGGACACATTTAAATTTAAATGTGATTCTTACATTGGTCACTCCTGAGCTCCTATGGCTTCCAGAGAAGACTGAGTGTCAGTGTGTTAAGATCACCTATCACCTCTCTCTCCACTAAGAAGCAGAGTGAACTCGGTTTTTATATACGTACGGTTTTCCTCTTGTCTCTTTTCTTTGGCAGCCTCCAGTTGTTGCTTTTCGTAAATGTCCTTCAGATTCTTACAGATTTTCTTATGGGTAAACCAGTGTGTTTTCTGGCAGGTTTGATCACAATATATTACCTGAAAGCAATTGTTGGTTTATTTTCATTTCCAAAGCTTGGGTTGTATGATTTCCCAACTATGACTAAACCAAGAACTAAGCTATAAAAATGTCATTTTCCATACTTTATTTTAAAACCATAATATGTGGTTGATATAGTTTGGATGTTGTCCCCTCTAAATCTCATATTGAATTGTGATCCCAAATGTTGGAGGTGGGGCCTAGTGGGAGGTGACAGGATCATGGGGGCGGTTTTCTCATGAACAGTTTAGCACCCTTCCCTTGGTGCTGTCCTCACAGTAGTGAGTGAGTTCTTACAAGATCTGGTTGTTCAAAAGTATGTGGCAACTCCCCCACCTCCACTTGCTCCAGCTCCTGCCATGTGACATGCCTGCTCCCCCTTCACCTTCCACCATAATTGAAGACTTCCTGAGACCTCACCAGAAGTTGAGCAGATGCCCATGCCATGCTTCCTGTACACCTTCAGAACCGTGAGCCCGTTAAACCTCTTTTCTTTATAAATGACCCAGTCTCAAGTATTTCTTTACAGCAATGTAAGAACGGCCTAACACAGTATCTGTGTATTGATTTAGATTTATAGTTTGTAGCTTTACTTTAAAACAATAATGAATATATAACAAACAGTCTACCAAAGACTTTAGCAAATAGCTTATTATGAACCCGCTATGTGCCAGAACTGGTACAGCACAATGACAAGGAAGACAGAGTTGTCCCAAAGGTAGCTAGCGTCAAGAAAAAGAAATATGGAAGAAGGGAGAGAGGCAGGCACCTAAATACATAATTTCTTAACAGTACAGGATGTAAGAGTGATGGAGGCATAGAGGAAGCAGCAACTCACTCTAGCTGTGGTGAGTCAAGGTAGACAGAAAAAAGGGAAAGAAGAATTCTAACTGGACAAAATATTTAGTACAAAAATACAGGAACAGGGAAGTGAATGATATGGTCAAGAACAGCAAGAAGTTTTTGTAAATGGCCTTATTTTTTTGCAAGTGGGGGTGGAAAGGAGACGGGAATGAATGTTATTAAACACTTATTATATGCCAAGCACTGTGCTAGGCCCTTATACATACATTGTATTATTGGCCCCAGTTCCTTATTAATCCTTGCATTCATGCACTTTCTCACATGATTTCAAAGTTCTCTGCACTGAAGGGGAGGAGACTTGACTTCAGACTGGGCCATGTAATTTGTTTCAGCCAACAACATGAAACAACACGGCAATTTCAAGGCTAGTCCTTGAGAGGTCTTCTGTGTTTCTACCTGGCCATGTGTACCTTTGCTATTGCCATGACAACATGCTCAGCCTAGCCTGCTGGTACAAGAAGGATAAGAGTCACATGGAGCACAACTGCCCCAGGTAAGAACAGCCAACCACAACTGTGAGAGAAAGACTAAATGATTATCGTTTTAAGCACTGAGTTTTAGTGTGTTTTTATAAGCAGTAATAATTAACCAATATAAATAGTTTGATTTAATTCTGGAATTTCATTTAATTCAGGAAACAGGTTCAGAGAAGTAAGTCATTAAACAAGATGAAGCTGAAGAAGTAGGTTACAGCAGGTTATAATGGGTTTCATACAACATGCTGGAGAATTTCAACTTAAAGTCAACAGACAGTTGATGCTACCTATGGGATTAAGTGAATGTACGGACACATGCATGTGTCCAGTATCTGGATATGAGAACAACACAATCAGATATGCCTTTTACAAAGATAATTCTGGCAGAAGGGGGCAGTACAGTCCATAGGGATTAAAGACTGGTAACAGTCAGAAACTATAGTTTTACAAGGATATGTTGATGAAGAGACTGTCATTAAAGTCAACATCAGAAGAGTAAAGAATGTATATTTATGAACTGTCCTATTCTAGGTTTCACATCTGCACCAGCCTTGGTCTCATGCCCCACAGAAAACCTTTCTTTTATTTTCTCATATTCATTCATTCATATCCTTTCTTTCCATGAGGTGATCAGCAAAGAGGCAAAGGAAGACTGGCAGTTTAGCAGAAGACAGACACAGTAAAGAACTATATTGATCCTATTAATTCTTTACCAAAACTACTTTTTAAGTATTAAATAGAATATTTTCATTGCTAGAATTTATTAGAAAACTAATGTCCACTCTTACAGAATATTAAAACTCAATCATCAGCTTGGCTGCATCTAAACCAGAGGTCAACAAAATAAAAAGAACTCCATTCTTACCATTTTGCAAACTGAACATCTTTTACTTGCTCCCTTTTCTCCACAGGTAGTGCAAAATTCCACATCCACAAAACCCACCTGGCCAGTGATGGCTTGGGTAAGGACGGAGAATGCAGTGGGATCAGAACCCTAGAGTGGGAATGAGGAGGAGAAAAAACAAATTCTGAAATCACCATGGAAACATTACAGAGGTATCAGCCCATGGACACTGCTGTCCTACAATGTGACACAAAAAGGAAGAAATCATTAAGGCTATAGATTACACAGGCTTTAAGACAAAATGACAAAAATCTTTTAGAATATACCATTTTCTGTACAAAACATACGAAAAGTCAGTCACATGTGCAAATAATTAAAGAGAAAAAAACACCCTCAATCTAGAACAAAAGTATTTTTCCAACGTGGATAATTCAGTAAGCCCATAGCGTTTCAGATTTAGGAGAATAACTCCAGAGTGGATTTTTTTTCTGCGAGCTGACATCCAGAAAATATTCATATTCCGTGAGACAATTATAGGGCACATCAAAAATGTTTAACTATCTTAATTCTGAAAAGTTTAGTACAATCTAAGTATTTTAAAGACAATATATTTAAACTCATTTACTTGATGTTGGCTTGCAATTCAAATAAATTATCACCATTATAATTGGTATGTTCCAAATTTGTTAAGAAACACACATGCAGCAATTGAATCAAAGTATTAAGAAAAACCAAATGTGTGAAACTTATTACTAGTGGGCAATGGAAAATTAAAATAGGTTAAAAAATATTTATAATTTTTATTTATTTTTATTTTTTTGAGATGGAGTCTCACTCTGTCACCCGGCTGGAGGTGCAGTGGCTCGATCTTGGCTCACTGCAACCTCCGCCTCCCAGGTTCAAGCGATTCTCCTGCCTCAGCCTCCTCAGTAGCTGGGATTGCAGGCGCCCGCCACTACACCCAGCTAATTTTTTGTACTTTTTTTTTTTTTTGAGATGGAGTCTCGCTCTGTCGCCCAGGCTAGAGTGCAGTGGTGTGATCTCCGCTCACTGCAAGCTTCGTTTCCTGGCTTCACGCCATTCTCCTGCCTCAGCCTCCCGAGTAGCTGGGACTACAGGCGCCCATCACCACGCCCGGCTAATTTTTTTGTATTTTTAGTAGAGACGGGGTTTCACCGTGTCAGCCAGGATGGTCTCGGTCTCCTGACCTTGTGATCTGCCTGCCTCAGCCTCCTAAAGTGCTGGGATTACAGGCGTGAGCCACCGCGCCCAGCCAATTTTTTGTATTTTTAGTAGAGACAGGATTTCACCATGTTGGCCAGGCTGGTCTCGAACTCCTGACCTCGTGGTTCGCCCACCTTGGCTTCCCAAAGTGCTGGGACTACAGGCATGAGCTACCGCACCCAGACTATAAACCTTTTTTTACAAAGAAAATTATAAGGGGCTGGGTGCGGTGGCTCGCGCCTGTAATCCCAGTAGTTTGTGAGGCCAAGGCAGGCAGATCATTTGAGGTTAGGAGTTTGAGAGCAGCCTGACCAACTTGGTGAAGCCCTGACTCTACTGAAAATACAAAAATTAGCCAGGCATGGTGGCACGCCTGTAGCCCCAGCTACTTGGGAGGCTGAGGCAGAAGGATCACCTGAGTCCAGGAGGCAGAGGTTGCAGTAAGCCGAGATCGTGTCACTGCACTCCAGCCTTGGTGACAGTGCAAGACCTTGTGTTTAAAAAAAAAAAAATCATAAGGGTAAGTATTTATCTGTCTGAGACGATGCTACTAAAACCTATTTAGCAAAAAATAATCACAGCGTTTCTATTTTTCTTACCTACTCCTAATAGTTCTTTGTTCTGAGTTTTTCAAATTTGTTCATTTGTTCCAAACCAGCATTTTGACACTCTTTATAATTTTCATTTTCATTTGAGTATTTGCTTTTTCTAAGAATATTTGTTTTTATATTATCTTACCAACTGTACATAATAGAGGTTTAAAAATACCACCTGGGAACAATGTCCTACACTGTTCTGTATACTCAAGATAGTCAAAGAAAATATTCAAAGATTCAAGAAGTATTTTAAAAGTAGCACTCATTTTGAAACTGCCATGTTCTTCTTGAATACAAATAATAATGACTGGGTCTACTTTCACATGAAAGTGCTACAAATTCTCTTTTGTGCTGAGCCGTGAGACAGGCAGAAGCCAGAATTCCACAACAGCAGAGGGAACCAAAAGCTGAGCAGGAGGGCCCAGGCATTAGCACTGTCAGAAAACAACACAGTGAAGCTCACAGCAGCCAGCCCTGAGAACCATCGTATGCTGGGAAAAGGTGGGCATCACTTCAGAGGGTTAGAACTTGCAGAATATGAAAATCCATTAGGCAGTAAACAATGGCTGTGATACGCACAATCACAAGCATTTGGGATGAAGTTTTCCAGACAGAAGAACATAAAACTCTCAAAGAACAAAAATGTTTAAAGAAAAGTCTTTCTAAAATGCACTAAATACTATCTTAACTTTATTATAAACCTTTTCTTGATGACTCAGATCACTGGGATAAACATTAATCATTATACTCTAGGCCGGGTACGGTGGCTCACGTCTGTAATCTCAGCACTTTGGGAGGCCAAGGCGGGCAGATCACTTGAGGTCAGGAGTTCAAGATCAGCCTGGCCAACATGGTGAAAACCCGTCTTTACTAAAAATGCAGAAACATTAGTCGGGCGTGGTGGCGTGTGCCTGTAGTCCCAGCTACTCGGGAGGCTGAGACATGAGAATCGCTTGAACCTGGAAGGCTGAGGTTGTAATGAGCCAAGATTGCGCCACTGCACTCCAGCCTGGGTAACAAAGCAAGACTCCCCCTCAATAAAAAAAAAAATAATAATAATTATACTCTATAAACTCTAATTACATTATTCTATTATATGGAGCTAGGATAACTTGTTGACCATGATATTGACCTGCTTTTTTTTTTTTTTTTTTTTTTTAAAGAACTCTGGGTTGCTGTTTTAGTTTTTCTGTTTTTTCCCATAAAGGTAAAAGGTCAGCAACCATTTGTGAGTGCTGGAAATCCCACATAACAGGTACTGCTAGTTGCTTCTCTGATATCAATTCTCCCAGCTTCCTCACTAACAGAAGCGTAATTTTGTTCAGAGAAGCAGTGTTTAGAAAAGCCAAAAAAAAATAATTTTCCTGGACTCCTGTGTAGCTAAGGAAAGTCATGTGATACAGGCAGAGGGCTTCTGGGAGAGCTTATGTTTTCCAGATATAGACCCCTTTGCTCTTCCTGCCTGCCTGGGATAGGAATGTGAGCTGGAGGAGGAACATCAAATGCCTCGTAACCATGAGATCATAAGTATGCGTATGAGAACCTACACAGCTAAGGAATATTGGAAGGGAAAGATGAGAAAGTGTTTGGGTCCCCAAACTATTTTTAAGTCACTATGCCAGACCTAGTCTGCCTACCTTTGGGCATCTATGTATATGTGAATACATAAACCCTTATCTATTTAATTCATGGTTGGTTGGGCTTTGATATGTGCTGCCAAGACACATTTGTAATTGACAAATCATAATTTGCTAACTTTATTCTTCCAAAAGCATAAACACTAAATAGCCAACTATATTAAAAAGTATAAGTAAAGAAACTCTTGAAAGTAGGGGGAGCACACATGAATAAATTAATGCATGAGCTTTATGAGATGGTCTTGTCTGCTCAGGTCTTTCTTGTTTATTTTATGGTTCAGACTAGGTGAATTCTTAATGTACGAAGGAGCATCTGGAGCCCACTTGAAGCCCTGATGTTCCACACTGAGAATGACATAACAACCCAGAGTGAAGGCACAGAGAAGGGAACCAGATTTGCCAGAGGGAGGGAGGAAGCCGTGGATGGGACTGGTCTTAGGATCAATTTCTTGCCTGACAGACAAAAGCTGATCAAGTTTTTGATTGAAACGTATAAAAGCATGAATGGGTATAGATAGGGTAAACAAAAACCTATTCAAAATAGAAAAGGTGGCTGGGCGCAGTGGGTCATGCCTGTAATCCCAGCACTTGGGGAAGCCGAGGTGGGTAGATCACCCGAGTCAGGAGTTCGAGACCAACCTGGTCAACATGGTGAAACCCCATCTCTACTAAAAACACAAAAATTAGCTGAGCGTGGTGGCGTGCACCTATAGTCCCAGCTACTCAGGAGGCTGAGGCAGGAGAATCACTTGAACCTGGGAAATGGAGGTTGCAGTGAGCTGAGATTGTGCCACTGCACTCCAGCCTGGGCGACAGAAAGAGACTCTGTCGCAAAATAGAAAAGGCCAAATAAATTAAAATATATGACAAATGAATAGTAAGTAATTTAAATAACAGATAAAGTTAACAAAATGCACTTATATAGTGGGTAAGTATAAATAGGTTTTAAGTATGGACATTTTCTAATCAGAGGCATTAAGGTGGATTATAGGAAGCTGGGGCATACTTTGAGATTGTTATCAGGAACCACAGTGAGCCTTCCCATGGCTTATCCCACTACATCCCCACTGCCTGGACACTATCACCCTAGATGATCAATTCATACTTGCATCTAGTGTATGACTTTGTGCTGGTAACTCACATAGCTACAAGTGTACATGTGTGTACCTATATTATTACATAGTGGATGTATTTAAAATGTAAGTTTCTACCCTAACCATCTACATTTCAACATAGGGACGTCCTGTTTATTAAACTATGAACCATAATAAGGTAAGAAGAGGATCGTGAGATGGGAAATAAATAAACAGGAACAGGTTTGGCAGGCAAACCTATCTCCCCTTTGTTCCTAAAAATATTCTGAAATAATAAAAATAAATATTAAAGAGAACTTGCCTTTAACAATACAATATGTGGGAATTAGGTCTTACTGATAGAGTCAACTTAGGTAAGAGGAGCCTTACAATTTCAACAGGAGCAATGCTTCGAACCAGCTGCTGGAGGAGTGTAGCTTCACAGTAAGGAAATTTTCTGATACTTTCTCTAATGATCTTTTCTTGATACACTGGAAAGCCATCAGAAGCTCGGCCTTTTAACAAGCTGAAAGATATTTTTTAAAGAGTAATTGGAGGTGAATCACTAAGCATTCTCTCCTAGTTGAACCCAACAGTTTTTAGTAGTTTCTTCTGTTACTTATGATTTTCTTTGTCTCTTCAAATCATGATGACGGGCTCAATTCAAATTGCTGTTCAACCTATATGTTAGGCTAGGCCTTGTAAGGTTTTCCGGCCCATTAAATGAATATGCAAAGGTGACTACCACCATAAAACACACTAAACACTGTTATCAGATTAGCTAGTTACTTATTACCATGTCAGTTATTTGTACTAAGAATGAAAACTCTCATAGAGCCACACCCTTCAGACTTAGTTCCCTTTTCTAGGTAAGGATGCAAGAGAATTTGATCTCTGGTGGTCAGAGAACCAGCATAACACACAGCTCTCCAAGGTACAGTAACAGAGACACCCTGGATGCCATTACAGATCTAGAGCTGCAACCTAGGGCATAAAATATTCTTAAATTTGGACTTGGGCCACTTTCTCGCTGTGTGATCTTACACATGCTATTTAACCTCTCCAAACCTCAGATTCCTCATCTGTAAATCGCTGGTAACAACAAAAACATCACAGTAAAGGATACAGAACTGAATAATCACTCAATATAAGTATAACATTATTCTCTGTTTGTCAAAGACTAAATGTGATTCCAACAACAGCAGTTGCTGCCAAAATGTTTAATTTTGAAACACATAATAATGAGGCTTCATATAAAAAAAAATATTCACTTGAGTGTATTTTATAAATGACAGAGTAAAAAGAGTACCTTTTGATCAAGGTGTCCAGTTTATTCTCTCCATCTTTTAAGAAGTTAATGCATTTCTGAAAGATACAGCTTATGTAATGCATTTTCATAGCCAATACTTCATTCATGTCTCTTTGCTTCATACATTTCTCACAAATCAAATCCATCACTCTGTAGCATTTATTCAGGGCTGCTTCTTCTGTCAGCAGAGGATTCTCATTTACAAGCATCACGATCTAGAGGGAATCCCAGTGTACTCAGGTATTAAAGGAGAGACTTGTCCATGTACAAATTAGGTAGTCCATTTAGTTGATTTCAAAAGATTACCAAAGAAAGCCTTCCTTAGGATCATGAAGTTATTATGTTATTTGTTAGAATGCAAATTACCCAGAACTTATAGAACTAAAATTGTGGAATCTCTTGAACTCTGTATATCAAAGTTATAATGTGATCTGCCGTCTACCTACACCAGAGTGCCAGTATGCCACTCAAGAGCACGTGATTTTACAGTCTCTGTTAAATACACTTTTACTAAAGATAAACATGGCAAATTTGTACATTTTACATAAAGAATCAAATCATTGAGCAATAACCACTTTTAGTTAACATTACTCAGCTCTAGAATTTCATGGCTAGGAGAACTACAATTCTCATTAATTCTTACTAAGCACAAGAAAATGAGATTTTTTCAGAATGAAGTCTAAAAATGAAATATGCTTTACTTTCCAATTAACTATATTTCTCTGTGGAAATTTTCCTGAAGATGCTTCCAATCATCTACAGTAATGAGAACAGGTCAAAGAGGAAGCCATAAATAACTTTAAAGGGTAAATATTAGAATGATCAAATCTTACACATTATGAGTCCCACATTTCCTATGTATGCACAGATTATGCTCAAATTTAGTGTAATAAGGAGTATTTTTGTATTAGCTTTGTTGTAGGGTAGATTATTTGAAGTAGGTCTGCAAAGGACTGCTGTAAACATCCATGGTGGCATAACAGTAATGTAAACATGAATGTGAAAGTGGCAGGAGGCAGCCAAATGCCTAGAGAGAACAGGGGTGGGTCCTCGGTGAATCCCCACTTCCAAGCCAAAGACAGTTTAAAGCCTGAAAGCCAAGCTACAAATTAAATCCTTGAACTGGATTGAGAACTTGTCTTCCTGTTTGACTCAATTTCTTCTGATTAATCCCCACCCTTCACCTATTTTACATACACCTACCCTTTCCTAACTGGTTTTCTACACTGTTGTGCCCACCATTGAGTGGTGTCTTCGCTTTAACCTTTTTTACATACTCACAAACCAATCAGCATGCACTCCCCATTCTGAGTCCATAAAAGGACCTGGACCCAGGCACATGGGGCACTTTCCCACCTTTGGGTAGGGGAACCACCCCGCACTGCATCCCCTCTTTGCTGAGAGCTTTCCTTTCACTTAATAAATTTTACTCCACTCACTCTCCAGTGTCCACCTGTCTAATTCTTCCTGGTTGTAAGACAAGAACTTGGATCTAGCTGAACTAAGGAGCACAAAGACCACAACAAATGTAACAGGGACACAACCGTATGCACAGAGCAGACAGCCAGTCAGTACTTGCTAACCTACCTGTTACAGCTAAATCAATATCCCAGGGACTGTACATGTCAGGGAACAACAGGTAGATTTCCTGAATTAGATTCTTTTCTTTAGGCATGAAAAAAGATCATCTATTAGTAAAGCCCATAGCTAGCCCTCTAATTATAAATTTAACATAGATTAAATGTCCTTGTAAAATTAAACGAATTTCACTTTTTGACATTATTAGATTTATACACAATCCAGTGTTTTACAAAAATCCAGCACTTAATAATAAGTTATTAGACTTAATGATGTAAGTATAATCAGAATCCTTATTGATAACTCTCTCTACCAAAACTACTTTGACAATTTGTGGTGGAGAAGAAAAGACTCATTAATTATCTGTTTATACTTCTGCTAATTGTAATCATTTAAAGTTGTTTGATCAGTATTTTTATATATGGCATTTATAATCAACTATAGAATCTTAAACTTACAAGTGAGAATTCTTTCAAAAAATTTCAAACAGCACAGATTAATAATTTTTTGTTTGGAGACATCAGACCTTATCTATGTTTTAATACACAGCACAAATATACACCAAGAAAAATGACAAATAACCACATCATTAACATGAGCTTACTGAAACAACTACATAGCTGCACACAAAAGAATAATATTTGTACTTGTTTCCTTCCTTAATCTCTGCAGCATTATGAAGTAATATATTACAAAGGAAATCCTTTCTATTAATTAATGAGGAGGAGCAAATAAATATATTTCTATTGGCATTAAAAACTAGATAAATTTTTACCATTCAAAGGATTGCTACCTGAGAATATGTTTTATGTAGTGGCATTTTGAATTCTTTTTATTTTTTAAATCCTATTTTTAAAAACTGCTAAATCTACAATATTGGGCTTGAAAATCACAATAATCAAAGACATGATTGTTCTGTGCACATCTGCCTCCTGTCCACTCAGAGACCCTGCTCTGCTGACATTTTTTTCTGTGATTTTGTTTTTCTCCTAGATAACCTTCATATTCTGGGCATCAGCACAATCCTCCAAGTCCCTTTTGAAAACAAATGCATCCTTATTGCTATGGCAGCCACTTAATCTAGACACAAATACAGCTGTATTAGGTGCACTGTAATGAAAAGTGAGGTGTGTATTGGGGAGAATTTCTGAGCTTGTTTTAAAAGCTGTTTAACATTACACAGTGGTTATTACATTTTAAATAATACTCCATAGGAAAGGCCATGCTAGCTTAAAAAGGGGGTAGAGCAATAAAAGTGGGCCACAACAACAAAAGCAACTGGGTGGCTTTTATATCCAAAGGATGGATAAAAGAAAAGGTTTCGAGCGAATAGACTGTTTATACCTACAAAAAGCAAGGTCTGGTCTGGAGGAAGGTATATAATAGGATAGTCCCCTTTTACTGTAAAAAATATTATGTAGTCTATTTCAGACTATATACCTTTACAAATTATTGTCTGCATAATTATGCCCTCAATCTAATTTACTTAAAATATATACCTTCAAAGATAACTGAAGATAGAGTATTAATAATTATTAGGACATTTAACCCTGAAAGACTGGGTTCCAAGTAAACATAAAAAATTATTCCACAAGCCTGGCCAACATGGAGAAACCCCGTCTCTACCCAAAATACAAAAATTAGCCAGGCATGGTGGCGGGCACCTGTAATCCCAGCTACTCAGGAGGCTGAGGCAGGAGAATCACTTTAACCTGGAAGGCTGAGATCTGTACCACTGCACTCCAGGCTGGGCGACAGAGCAAGACCCTATCTCAAAAAAAAAAAAAAAAAAAAAAAATTCCACAAACCCTTACTGCAATCTGAAGGGGTAGAAATATAGATATGAAAGACAGTGAATCAGAAAAATACAGGGAACTTCTTCAAATCAATCTAAGCCAGAATATCCTGTATTGCTCAGGCAGTGGAGGAACAAGGGTCTTATAGAACCACACACATTCTCTACATTGAGAATTATTGTACCCTGACAGAAACCTGTCTCCCCATCCCAGCCAGCTCATGCCTGAGAGAGTGCCATGGACAGAGGTCAATGCTTCTCTAGGGAGTTCTCTTTTCCCTAGGTATGCTGGGAGGGACAGAAACACTAACACAGAAGAAAATACATATTTTTTAAAGGTTAAATTCTAAGCCCTCTGTATTCTCCACTAGAAACATGAGTATGCAGTTCACAACTGAATTTGCCCACTTAGTATCACAAGTGTTGCCTTTGGCAGTTCTTCCAGAATATTAAGAAAAACTCTGAATTTTCTAAAAATAAAAATAGCAGATTTCACTTTTCTGTCTGATGGGAAAGGTATCTACTAGTTTGTCATCTCTCTTAAGGGCCTAGAAAATTAATTTGGGTGGAGGAACACACAATGAGTAAATTTGGTTTGTTTCTCAACCTTCAAGTACTCAAGAAAGATGCACAAGGATGCATCGACAAAGTAATAAGATTATACACATTTTGGATCTTGTATCTTCGAATGAGTGTCAGTCTTCAAAAGAGTTACCTTATAAGAACTGTCCACTCATTTTCATGATGCTCAGCAGACTCCACAGATTCTTCTTTTGTAATACACTTCTGGGGAAATCTATTTTACTACATGATAGTAACGCCTTATGTTAAGGAAGAACCTTAACTTTTGACACAACTTACTATCTTGCTCACTTAAACAGCTCTGAACTACTATCAAATCTTTACTCTATGAGTAAAAGCATGTGATAGATACTGAAATTGAAATAGGACCTCATCACTGTAGCACACATGTAGCTGTGTAGTTTTCTGTGATGATTATTGAGGAAATTATACTTGTTTAGCTGGATTTTTTTGAAAAAATTATGTTGTAAACAACAACAGCAAAAGCTTGTATTTTTAAAATCTGGAAGACAATAGCAGTGAAATATTTCAGAATAGCTCTTGTTTCCCAGTTAAGCCATTTGAACTTATGTGTTGGCCTATGAAATTTGAAAATCTGATTTGATGAATTACTGGAAGAACTATGTTATTTAAAGGCATCAAATAGCCGCTTAGCTTAAAAATGTGCTCATGATTACATTTCAGAATCTTTCTTAGAAAGACAATTATTGTAATAGATGCTGTTAGTTACCCACATACATCCTTTTTACCAGGCCTGTATACCAGGCCCCAGGGGCTCTCAGAGGACTACCCTCATTGAAAGGGAGCTACCTCACTTGGTACTATGTGGGAGGCTGTCCTTTCCCTCTGGAGACAGGCCCCACCCAACAACAGACTGATGAATACAAAAGAATTCCTTTGCCTCTCTGGAGCCACTCACACTCCAGAGCTCCCGGTGGGATGAGGTGGAAGCTAGGCTTCAGCAAACCCATCTCTTTGCGTGGCTTTTCCTGATGCTTTAGTCTGTTTCTCTCTCGCGCGCTCACTTCCAGGTTTCAACGGAGAGTGTTCCTTCAATAAATTAACAGGCCAAAAGAGCCCACTGCAAGCTCTACATCTACAAAACCCAACCCAAGACAATTATGATCCTGTATAATAAAAGCAGTTTAAACTCTGAAGCAATATTTACATAAAAAGCAAATATGGTAGACACCACACTACCTTGACAGGATGAAGATTCGTTGTGGTGATAATTTTGTGCAGTGGGCCTGCCAACTTTGGGGGCAGTTTTGGCTCTTTATCCAGTCCCTGGGGCTTAGTGTAATAATCCAGTCTCTCTCGAGGAAAGAAATTGTTGATTATGGTCACACAATCATGTTGACCTTTTCATAGAAAAATAGAAAAGTTGTAGTTTTAGTATTAAAAAAACACATCTGGTTTTTAAAATTAATTATGTTGCTATTTTTGTGATGTAAACATGCACCAATATCTTTATTTTTCAGGAAAGGAGAGTAGAGGAGGAGGAGGAGAGATAAAATATTTTAGAGAACATTTATAAACATTCCTTGTAAAGTTGATAAACAATCTTTGAAAGACACAGAATCCAAAATACATATGAAGATTATGTGGATTACAAAAGAAAGCACTGCTCAACTTGTAAGAGACCTTAAGTATTTTCTAACAGTTGCTTGTAAGTTAAATGTCTCTTCTTACCAGCCTACACAAATGATGCTCATGTTTCCCTAATCACATCCGGTTGTATTTACACAAAATTTAAATTTACTCCATATAAAGTATTGTTCTTACTATAATGATAATATTAAACTAAACCCCTCTCCCCCTTATCCCCTACCCCCTAAATTTGAGAAAAGCTTGCCCTCTTTGTGAAATGTAGAGAAAAGGCTTTTGCTTCCATAAGCTTGGAATCCACATCGTGGCTTTGCATAGAATTCCAAGCCACTTCTCTAAGCCATCTCTAGTTAAAAATGATTCTATGAAAGCAAATTCTTCCCTGGCGAAGCTGCTGGCCTGCAAGTGTGCTCCTGTGGCCTCCCCTCCCTAGCTCCCTCTCCACTACCTCTCCGGAGCAAAGCAGTGGCCACTCTGGGCAAGCAGGTAGAACCCACAGGGCACACAGGAGGGCGCAGGCTCTTCCTGGATCTCCGGAGGAGACTTCTTCCTCCGCTCTGCCTGATGAGGGCTGGGGGACCAGCGGAGGCGCGCATGGGGAGAGCGTGCAGACGCCATGGCCCCCACTCCCGGAGAGTGGTCCCCCCTGGGTAACCTGCATGGCCCCTGCCTGCTTGTGGTTGGTCCTGGGAGCGCCTGCTTGATCCTGCCGAAACAGGTGACCTGCGTGGGGATGGCACTGTGGGCCGGCTGGACGCTGGTGCTTGAGGCTGGCAGAGGGCTCTGCTTGTCCCTGAAAGTTCCTGGGAGAACCCAGGAGTGGCGGGCTTCATCCTTGTGCCTCAGCTGGTTTGCTGACCAAACCAGCTTAATGTCTCAGTTAAATAGTTGAATACTTTTGATGAGACATTTTAGAACTTTTTTTTTATGGGAACACCTATCTTTTTATTGAAGCTTGATGTAGATTTTGTTTTAAGGAAGCATATGCAGTTTGTCTTCATCTTCCCTGGTTTCTTCATACACAGTTGTAAATTTCCCCACAGTTACCTGGGTTGATTTTGATGCTGTATTCATAACCCACTTGCATTAGATTTGCTTGGTTGAATGTCATTTTTCTCTCTTCTTGAAGATTCTAGAAGGAGGGGTGATAATTTTCTAAAGTAATTAATTAATGTCTTAATTGAGACATTAAATTTTCTTCTTCCACTGATCCAAGATCCTATCAGCTTTACTTGACTTCCTGGGAGGTACAGAACAAGGTACCTATGGGGATCCAGCAATTCTGAAGACTATGCAATGCCTCCAATAGAGGGCTTCTTGGGTTGAAAGTGTGTGGTTAACATTTACCATAGCAATAACTACCACAACTACAGCTAATAAGAGCACTTAAGCAGATTCGATTATAATATATAAATAGACTTTCAAGAGCCACAGAGAGATTCAAATTTTAAAAATTAACAGGCAAACTAAAGAGGTGATCCTGGTTACTATTGAGAACTAAATTAGTAACACAGAGGATCAAGGGCAGGCATGGTGGCTCATGCCTATAATCCCAGCACTTTGGGAGGCTCAGGCAGGAGGATTGCTTAAGCCTGGGAGGTGCAGACCAACCTGGGTAACAGCACAAACCCATTTCTACAAATAATTTAAAAAATTAGCTGGATACAGTGGTACGTGCCTGTAGTCCCAGCTACTTGGGAAACTAAGGCAGGAGGATTGCTTGGGGCCAGGAGTTGGAGGCTACAGTGAGCGTTTTTTTTTTTGGTTTTTTTTGTTTTTGTTTTTTTTTGGTGAGACAGAGTCTGGCTCTGTTGCCCAGGCTATAGTGCAGTGGCGTGATCTTGGCTCACTGCAACCTCTGCCTCCTGGGTTTGAGCAATTCTCCTGCCTCAGCTCCCAAGTAGCTGAGACTACAGGTGTGTGCCACCACACCCGGCTAATCTATTTTGTATTTTCAGATGGGGTTTCACTATGTTTGCCAGACTGGTCTCAAACTCCTGACCACAGGTGATCTGCCTGCCTTAGCCTCCCAAAGTGCTGGGATTACAGGCGTGAGCCACCATGCCCAGCCAAAGCTGCAGTGAGTTTTGATCACACCACTGCATTCAAGCCTGGGTAACAGACACCCTGTCTCAACAAAACAAACAAAAAAGATCAAGTGGATGAAATATCTCAAAACAGAAAAATTCAGACATAGAAGTCATTATACAAGAGATGAAAGAGCTAAAGAACAAATCCAGGAAATCTAATAGTGAAAATTAACAGAAATCTCAAAGGAAAAAAAGGAATAGATGGAGAATTAAACAAATGATAAAAGAAAACTTCCCTGATTTGAAAAGAGAATTTAATAGTGATCACAATACCATTTTTGGTACTCTATGCTTTTATTAAGTACCAGAACACCCAATTTCTTTCTTTTTGGGGGGATTGGGGGAGGTGGGTATTTCTTTTATTTCTTTCCCCAGTATATACGTCTTGAGAAGTCAAACAGTAGCAGTCTATATTAAAAATGTGAAATGAGCTAAGGTGCTCTGTTTAGAAAATGATCACCTCTCCTTCCAGAATCTTCAAGAGAGAAAAATGACATTCAACCAAGCAAATCTAGTGCAAGTGGGTTATGAACACAGTATCAAAATCAACCCAAGTAATTGTGAGGAAATTCACAACCATATGTGAAGAAACCAGAGAAGATGAAGACAAAACTGCACATGCTTCCTTAAAACAAAGTCTACATCCAGCTTCAATAAAAAGATAGGTGTTTCCACACACACACAAAAAAAGTTCTAAAATAGCTCATCAAAAGTACTGAACCAGACATAGGAAGACTTGAAGATAAACAAGTCAGAGAAAAATATGGAATTAGCTTATAACTGTATCTTCTCATCAGTCCTCCAACTAGTAAATTAGGAAAAGCAGGCAGCAGGTAGAAATATCTGTACATAAAAATAATTGCTACATAACAAAGATACTGTCACAAGACTAGGGATTTCTTTATTATACCTTTTTTTTTGAGACAGAGTTTTGCTCTTTTTGCCCAGGCTAGAGTGCAATGGAGCGATCTCGGCTCACCGCAACCTCCGCCTCCTAGGCTTAAGCGATTCTCCTGCCTCAGCCTCCCGAGTAGCTGGGATTACAGGTGCCTGCCACCACGCCCAACTAATTTTGTATTTTTTAGTAGAGGCGGGGTTTCTCCATGTTGATCAGGCTGGTCTCGAACTCCCAGCCTCAGGTGATCTGCCCGCCTCGGCCTCCCAAAGTGTTGGGATTACAGGCATGAGCCACCGTGCCCGGCCTAATTATACCTTTTTAAAAAGAAAAAATAGTATTACTTTACCTTTTTTTTCCAGATTAAGGTTTTTCATTTTAGGTAATGCTTATTTTGATATTTTATTTTAATTAATCTGCTAATAACACATTTGAATAATATGTTTAAAGTTTATCTTTGTAAATACTTAATCATCTAGGTTTAAATTTTTGTAATTGAAATTCTTAAATATTTTATTAGTTTTAAATTTATAAATTCTGAATATACATAAATAAAATAATACTATTAATATAGAAAATAAATGCTGCAGGTGGAGAAGCCAGTACATCATTTTGCTCCCATATTACAATCACTAGATTTGAGTCCTCTAGACTTACAGGGCTCACTGAGTGTGATTAACAGGAACACACACATACAACAAGACATATCCTTTTCAAATTTTTTACTTTCAAGGATAAGCTGAAAATCAAACATTCTTCCAGAATGAGAAATGTAAAGTTTACAATGGAAAGTAAGTTGAATTCTCATTTGCAAAACCAGAACTTAGAAAACTGTAGAATAACTTCTATATGTCTGAGAGAAAAGAACTGTGATATGAGTCAGAAAGCTAGGCAAAATATGACTCACATTTCAGAAAGAAAGGTATTAATAGTTTCGTCATGATGGGTTTCAAAGAATATACAACCTACGTAACCCATTTGAAAAGGTCCTATAACCAAAATCTAAATGAGAACAGAGATCTAAAGACAAAAATGCAAAAATGGAGACAAAGGGGAGGAGAGAGAGGACAGTAAGAGAGTGAGTTCATATGAGTGGGTGAAAATAGATGACAGGCAAATCATACAGCTGGTGGTATGGATTACTGAAAGAGAAGCAACACCCTGTCAATGACACTCTCATTACAGCTTGTGCTAATGAGAGTCTAGACTCTCTCAGCAAAGTCCGCAGCTACAGGTATGATTGGCACAGGTTTTGAGGAAGTATCAGAGAAGGCAGAAAGAAAAGACCTGTGGCCTGACAAGGCAAAAACAGAGAATGTGAAGAAATAAATGAAGTATAAGGATTTCATCTTATAAGGTTGCTAAATGGGTAAATATGGGGCTTTGGGGATAGGGGACGTGGTACTGTACAGTTTTGACCGGCCAATCACTTTAAGGAAATACATCACACACACACACACACACACACACACACACAGATGCATGCACAAACAATAGTCAAGTAAAATAAAGAGTAAAAATGAGGTAAAAGAGGAGGAATGCAACCACATATATCAGTAATTACATTAAATATACATAAGCTAAATACCTGTTAAGAGAGGGAAACTAAGATTTTAGATTATAAAACAGAACCCACCTATATGTTTATAAGTTATACTACTTAAATGAAACGATAAAGATTGAAAATAACAGATGAGCAAACAGATTATTGACAAAAAAGGAATTAGGAATAGCTGTAATATCAGTAAAAGTAGAACTAAAAGAATTCAACGAGAGTGACATTATACAATGATAAGACCAATAGCAATATCATATTAAAAGTGAAAAGCTAAAAATATTTTCATTAAAAACAGGAAAAAGACATGTCAATTATCACTATTATGTCTTCTTACTTGGCCCGAAGCAAATTCAAATAGAAATCAAGATAAAATTTAATAACTAGAAAACCCAATAAACTGTAATAAAAATAAGAAAAAGATACAGAAATCAATAGCTTTTCTCTTTATTATCCATAACCAGCTGGAAGTGACTGAGTGTGGAGGTGGTAGTGCAAATTCTTACCATGTGGACAGTAACCACAAATTACTAAGAAATAAATTTTGAAAGAAAGGATTGATATGAAGTAACCTATTAAATATTACTGAAAGACCAAAAGTCAGTCCCCTCCCCTAAAAGAAATGTAAAAGTGTACTGTGTAATTGGATGGAAAGTCCTAACCTCATACAAATGTTAATTCTCTGCAAATAATTATATAATCATTTAATAAAAGAGAATTTAACTTACCACAAAGGTGGTATTTCAATTTAGTAGGAAAATGTTAGCTGGTGTAATAAATGATGCCATCACAATTAGCTATATATCTGGGGGGAAATGAACTCTAAACAAATAAATTCTAGAGGTACCAAAAAAATCATAAAAAATAACTGAAGGATATTTAGGAGAATACTTATGTAACTCCTGGTCAAGAGGCCCACTTTTAGCAAAACAAGAAACACGGAAGCTATAAAAGAAAAAATATGACTACTTAAAAATAAATTTCCTGCTGGGCACAGTGGTTCATGCCTGTAATCCTAGGACTTTGGGAGGTAGGACGATCACCTGAGGTCAGGAGTTCGAGACCAGCCTGGCCAACATGGCTAAACCCCATCTCTACTAAAAATACAACAATTAGCTGGGTGTGGTGGCACATACCTGTAGTCCCAGCTACATGGGAGGCTGAGGCAGGAGAATCGCTTGAACCCAGGAGGTGGAGGTTGCAGTGAGCTGAGATTATGCCACTGCACTCCAGCCTGGGTGACAGAGTGAGACTCTGTCTCAAAAAAAAAAAATAAAAATAAATAAATAAATAAATTTCCTATGGTAAAGGTCTCCATAAAGTTAAAAAAGAAGAAGAAAGAAGGAAGAAGAAGAAGAGGAGGAGGAGGAGGAAGAGGAATAAAAAGAAGAAGGAGGAGGAGGAGGAGGAGGACTGGCATAAAATATTTGAAACACATTTGTTAGATAATGGATTTGTATGCATAAAGCTCCTCAAAGCAATAACAAAGGGCATCCCCCACAAAAAAATGAATAAAGAGTATAAGCGGGTAATCCACAAAAGTGAAAATACATATTACCAACAACAGAAGGGCTTAATTTCATGAATAATGAGGGGAAAGTAAATTCACAATGTACCATCTTTTTAACTATCAGACTGGCAAAAATGAAAGAATGATAATACCCAGCTCTGATGAGGATACTACTGTGAATTACTATGCCCTTTTGGAAAGGAATCTAGACTTACATTAAAATTAAAACCCTAGGCCAGGTGTGGTGGCTGTAATCCCAGCACTTTGGGAGGCCGAGGTGGGCAGATCACAAGGTCAGGAGTTCAAGACCAGCCTGACCAACATGGTGAAACCCCATCTCTACTAAAAATACAAAAAAAATTAGCTAGGCGTGGTGGCGCACACCTATAATCCCAGCTAGTTGGGAGGCTGAGGCAGGAGAATCACTTGAACCCGGGAGGCGGAGGTTGCAGTGAGCTGAGTTTGGGCCACTGCACTCCAGCCTGGGCGATAGGGTGAGACTCCGTGTCAAAAATAAATAAATAAATAAATAAAAATAAAAACTCTATATCCTTGGTCTCAGCAATTTTACTTCTAAGAAATACTTTAGAGATATTAAAGTTCTAACATGTAAAAAATATTCAAGTACTAACTTGTAAAAAATAGAAAATCAAGGATGATTATTACATTATTTGTAGAAAAGTGGTTAAAAAACTGTAAAATCTGTCAATAAGGGAGAGCTAACTGAACTGTGGAACATCTATATCATGGAATATCATGTAGCTGTTGAAGGAAACGAATTACACCTACTGAGATGGGAGGAACGTCCATGATGTATTAGTAAGTGAAGAAAACAAGCTACAAGGAATATCTGCTGTGTGATGGGTGGCATTTTTAAAAAATGACAAAAATCTTATGTATGTATGTACAATGTATATATACTGATCCACTTGAAGGAAACAAAAAGGGGAGAATGAGCTTTTTTAAAGGCTAATTATTTGGAAAATACAGTAACAACTGGAAGGGTACAATGTAATTTTCTGTCTGTGAAATTAGTTAAATATATTAAAATGGAATGAAAACATTACTCTTATTTTAGGATAGGATTGCAAATAATTTTTACTGTAATAAAAATTTTGTTAGTATTGTAGTGTTAAGAAAAAGAAAGGAGCATTGTATTAATGCCTGAAAGAAGAGACTCCTCCATTTCCAGACCTGTGATCTTGGGATAATTATTTTACCTGTATCTGAGCAATATTTTGTTACATTGTGGATATAATGAAAACTTGTACAGTTAAATAGAAGTTCAGAGATCACCTAATTCCCCTGCTTCTTTGCATACAGATCAGAAAACTGAGGCCTATGGAGGTAAAGGGATTTGCCCATGATCCTATAACTAATTATCAGCACACATGAACTAAAGTTCAAGTCTCCAGATTCCTACTTTAGTGTTCTTTCCCCCTGCAGTGACACCCTCAAAATTAGCTTAGAACTGAGATGGGGCAACTTGGGGCCTGTACATATGGGAGTTAAAATATTTCTCCGAAGCTTATGCAAGGCCATACCTTTCTCAAGTCCTTCTGAAATTAAGATATTTCTTCTAACAGAAAAAGCTGTCATAAAGCAACTCTGAGTGTCTGGCTTAATCAATGGCAGCTTCTATTAGTAGTTTCAAGAAAATGTTCTAATAAAATTTAACATAATATTCAGTTACTATCCTCCACACCTAATTTACACTGTATCTGAACTTGACTTCTCTCAAAACCCCCTTGAATGGGATAGATCCTCCTCTTCTATGTATTTTTATGGAGCTCTGAAGTTCTACCTTGGAGTATGTATTTTCGCACCATTTGTCATTGCTATTACCCTTTAAGTGCCATGAAAGTATGAACAGCCTGTCTTGTCACTATAACCAAGACACCTACAGTGATGCTTGCTTTATAGGTTGTGAACATTATTTGTTTAATGAATTATTAGTCCCTATAAGCCCACTTACTGCACTCCCAATAAATCAGAAGTTGCTATCTTTGCTTTTCTCTCAGTGGACTCTCTTCACCACCAATTCAATGGTGTCAAAATACCAAAGAACAAGAACTCACTCCCACTCTTTCCTTACATTATGTCAATAATAGGATTAACATGCCAAGAATTATTGGGCACACAAAATAAATGTCTGTGGTTGATGAGAATGATAACGAAGTAGTTGTATATTATTATCAAGTACTCTTTCCTAAGAGTTATGTCATTGTTGTAATAATTATTAACAACAGTAACTATACCATTTATTTAGTGTTACATGGAAAGCTCAAGTCTATCACCTCTTTTAATCCTCACAATAACCCTGTAACATTGTACCATAAGGAAACTGAAGGTTAGAATTATTAAGTACTTTGCTATCACATGGCACAGCCAAAATTTAACTTGGGATTACTGACTTCTCGGTTCACATTCTTAAACATTAGGGTTAGCTACTTCCATCAGAGACGTAAAATATACATGTTATAAGCATTTGTGAGCAATTAAAATGGCCCCACTACTCTTTGTATTCCAAAAAGTGGAAATTTGAAATAGCCATTTGTTTTCTCCAGAGTCACTAGGTGTTTCATTAAGTTACAGTGGACTGTAAATACTTAAGTTTTTTTAAAGCAACATGATAACATTTTCACCATGAGAAGCAAAGTGGTTTTTTTTCCACAAGGGAAATTTTGGGTATAATCTAATATAAAACTGCAGCAAAATCTCACCCACAAAGGCTGCCATCTGAGCTGCTGTTCTTCCCACAGAGTTGACAACATCTGTCTCAGCACCAGCTTCTAACATTACCCATGTGATGTCTTTATTACCTAGAGTTTTAAAGGGAACACATTTGTTAATGTTAAGGAGGACATAATTTAAATATCCCTTTCTAAACTCTCTATACCCTTTATTCCCCCAGTTAGTTTTAGGTTTCTGTCATGTGGATATTTTCATTCTTTTAAAACATGAATCATAACTACAGTAAAGAATAAAATGCTATAGAACCTTAGAAATTAACCTTATTTTCTGGAAAACAAATCAAGCAATGCAAAAGCAGTATGGAATTGAATATTGCCTTTTTAAACAAAATGAAATATATTTTCCTAGAGGTAACACTTACTATAATATCAAAATACGCATACAAAACAATTTTTTAAAAAGAGATAAAATGAATAGGATTCCCCTTTAATATCAACTAACCCATCCCATTCCTCACACTTACAGGCTCTGGAAGAACTATTAACCACTGGGCATCTATCTTTCTACACCTTTTTTCTATCTAAACATACACATTATTCTATTCACATTCTTCTACTAAAGTAGTCATTATGGGTATTTTGCTATTATGAACTATACTCAGTGAAAAGTATTTTCCATTCATTTTCGCAAGTTTGAATTATGATTTCCTTAGGAACAGTTCCTGGGAAATATTGCCAGATCAAAGATTATGCATATTTTAAATGCATTTTGCCAGGCTGCCACCCAGCAAGGTTGGACTGACATGCACTCCCCCAAATAGTGTAAAGAAGTTCCTGAGCATTATAGCTCTTTCTTAACATTTGCCAGTATAATAAGCTAAAAAATAAAATTTATTGTTCTAATTTGCATTTCTTTGATTACTGTGCAAAACGTTTTATATTTTGATCAGCCAGTTGTATTTCTTTTGTTTTCCATCCAATTTTCTACTGTGGTATTTTTCTTTTTATAATTGATTTATAAGAAGTCTTTTTTTTTTTTTGAGACAGAATCTCACTGTGTCACCCAGGCTCGAGTTCAGGGACACGATCTCAGCTCACTGCAACCTCTGCCTCCCAGGCTCAAAAATCCTCCTGCCTCAGCCTCCTGAGTAGCTGGGACCACAGATGTGCGCCACTGTCCCTGGCTAATATTTGTTATTTTGGTAGAGACGGGATCTCACCGTGTTGCCTAGGATGGTCTGAACTCCTGGGCTCAAGCAATCAGCCTGCCTTGGCCTCCCAAAGTGCTGGGATTACAGGTGTGAGCCACTGTGCCCAGCTAAAAGAACTTTTTATATTTAACAAGATAATCTTTTAAGATATATAATAAATATTTTTAGTTTTTCATTTGTATTTTAACTCTATTTATGGTATATCCTACAAATGAAAATGTTAAATTTTTATCAGTATTGTCCTTTTTGGATTGTGTGGTTTATATAATGCTTAGAAGTACTTCTGGGTTCCAGGATTATGAAACTATAGATTATTATCTTCAAAGTACAAGGATATTATATTACTTCTGTATTTTTCAAAGAGCTGCACCAATTACAGATAATCCCACTTAATTTTAGACAGTATTTCTAAATTGTCCTTATTCAGCAAATAATAAACAATACAAATCCGAGTAAGTTTCTAAATGGATCATCATATTCAGTACATAAGTGCCAGTGAGGCAAACAGACAGCTCTATCACGGCAACTGTTTGATCAAGAGAACAAAGAAGTTTTCATATCACTTGAAAATATAAAGATATAGAACATCAAAGGAGGTAACTTGAAAGAAAAACAGATCCAGTTCCTCAATTCCATCAAAATGTTGTCCACATAGAGAATCAATTGATTTAAATAACAAAAGAAACAAATCACCAAATTCACTATATAATTTATTTCCTGCATTATAGCTTTTTAAAAACCAATTGCCATCATTCCTTTCCATAAAACTTGATCATAAAATTACTAAAATCAAAATGAATTTAATCTTTTAGTATATATGTACTTATAATGAGTTTGTATAGGTAACTCATATTTATAAATACTAAAACTTCACCAGAAAGTGCAGCAAACATGAGGGCTGTGTATCCATGTTCATGCTGATGACAATTTACATCGGCTCCATGTCGCAGTAGTAATTTGCACATATCGAGTTTTCCTTTATATGCTGCATGCATTAGAGGAGTCATTCCATTCTTTAATAGAAAGAGGAAAAAAGTATTAATTTTACTGTTTTCTCTTTTCCGTACCTATGACAAGTTCTGCAATTGGAAACATAAAACGAATATGAATTAATTAAAATGGTCATTATAATATGTATTTTTATATTTACTTCCACACTTGGATCTTCCATAAACTTCTGAGGAAGAGATGGTTTTATTACTGGAGATTTTTTTACAGATTAGCAAACAGATGCAGAGAGGACCTGCTCAACCTCACATGACTAATAATAAATGGTGGGGGCAGGGATTGAAACCCACATTTTCCAAACATATTGACTTTCTCGGAAAGCAAACGAACAAACAGATACAAACACATTTTTTTAAAGGAAGAAAAATCTCAAATAATGCCTCTCAAGGGGAAAGTTGAATAAAGTATGGTATATGCATAACATGGGATATTATGAAGCTATTAAATGAATGACTTCATCTGTATCTACTGAGCTGGAACATTTTTCACAAATTATTGTCAATGAGAAAAGGTGCAGGAAATGCATATTACAGTGGTATCATTTTTTAAAACCATGATTCCCCAAATCATACATATATTTTGATCATATATATGATTTGATTATATGTGATTGTATAAACATAGAGAAATGGTTGGTAGTATTTAGGCTATATTGTTTGGTCAAATCACACATATATTTTGATCATACATATGATTTGATTATATGTGATTGTATATATATGGAGAAATGGTTGGTAGTATTTACACTAGGCTACACTGTTTGGTCTCCATATGCTTTGTGCATATTCAACGAAACATCCAACCTTTTATGTACTAGGCACTACTATTATTTGGTAGATAAATGGATGAGCTGTTACTGTGAGTGAATTTTCTCAGTAATGTAGGCGAAACGCTGTAAGTACCAAAACATCAAAGTTGCTTTGGATGAAAAGCTCTGTAAAACATATAATCCGTTACCTTAGTGAAGCTTAGAATGCTAACATAATGTGAATTATTCTTGATGTTTCCAGATTATTATTATGAACATAAGCCATCATCTTGTTAATGCAGTGCACACTATATTCAGAGGGTTGTGGAGACAAGAATGATAGAGAGGCTGGGACCTTTCAGTTGCACAACAGGCAACTCTGTGGAAGCAATGGACATTTCTTGAGAGTAAGAATGGAAAAATGATAAGCAGATGACAACTTTGAAGACCCCCTTAGCTGGGAGTCTCTACAGAGATGGAATATTAGTATGCTGGGAGTGGGTGGGTGGGTGTGGGTAAATCTCGTTGTACAGAGGCAGCCAATGGAGTGCTTCAAGGGAGTAGGAATGGACAGCATGGCCTTTAGCTTTTAAATAAGGCAAAACCATATCACGAGCATGACTAGGGTGATATCTCCTAAAGGATGATAGAATCTGTCCATAAGAAGCTAGTGTGTAGCCTGAGGGGTGGTAGGGGAAGGACACAGGCCCATCAGAAAGGCCACCACAAAGAAGCAAACAGCTGTTTCTTTTGCAGATTTTAGGACCCCGACTTCACCATGGAGTTAGTTTTTTTCTGTTTATCCAGAACAGGTGGGCAGTCAATCACCCAGCAATCCAACCTACAAGAGGTTATCTAGCTCTGAGAATGAATAATCCCCAGACTACAGAACTGGCCTATAGTTTAAACAAAACAAAACACAAAGCTTTCAACAGAATGTGATAATCTGCTTAAGAGCAAAAGAGATATGCAAAACTTTTGAATCTCACATCATCAACTGTCCTTATTTTCCTGTGTTTGTGTTTTCACCGTCATCTGTGTTAATCACTTCTGCCCATTTACCTGTCTCCTACTACTCCCTTTCCTCTCACTTAAAAAAAAATTTCCTGGCTCTTTTCTCTTTCTCACTTGTTCTTTTCTGTTTACCAGCTGTCACCTTAGCAGAAATTGGTTTTTAGAGCAAACCAATGAGAGAGTTTCTTTCCAGAAAGATAAGTATTGGCCGGACACGGTGGCTCACACCTGTAATCCCAGCACTTTGGGAGGCCGAGGTGGGCAGATGACTTGAGATCAGAAGTTCAAGACCAGCCTGGCCAACATGGCAAAACCCTGTCTCCACTAAAAATACTAAAATTAGCCGGGCTTGGTGGTGGGTGCCTACAGTCCCAGCTACTCGGGAAGCTGAAGCAGGAGAATCACTTGAACCTGGGAGGTGGAGGTTGCAGTGAGCCGAGATGGCGCCACTGCACTCCAGCCTGGGCGACAGAGTGAGACTCTGTCTCAAAAAAAAAGGTAAATGTCTATCCCAATCATGTCATCTGCTGTGCAATCTCTGAACCTGCTGTTTTTGTCATGTGTATAATGCAGTACATGATTTTTAGATACCAAATTTAAGGGCTGTGGTAGATGGTCCTGGGTATTAGAAAAAAAACTAGTGATAAGTAACAAATTTACACTTATTTTTCAAAGAAGTGGATATCACATGTACTTTCCTATCTTAGTACAATTTTGTGTTATAAGAATTTAGAACAGTACAAAGGAAATTATAAATTTTGACTGCAATGATTACTATGCGTTATCTTGGTTCTAGTACCATGTTATTTATAAAAACTTTTCCATGGGCAAAGTAAAAAGAAGTAATATTAATAAATTGTGATGCTCCATAGAGATATAAACTCACCATGCTATAAATTTTCTATTTATTCTAGTGTTTTTATAGTATTTCAGTGTAAATATCCAGAAAAGGAAATAATTTGAAACAATACTGCTAATCTACTAGAAGAGAATATTCCCATGTTCAAAATACATGATGCAAGTTAATTTAAAATGTTATATTACAGTTGTAAAGATGAAATAACTTAGTATCAGAATATTAAAATAAATGTCCATCTCTACTCAAACTAGAAAGGTAGTCATAAGATTTCATAAAATGTTATCATATTGTAATTCATCAATTCTAAGATGCATCTCACTTTTATATTTAAAATCTCCAGAATTTTCACTTTACTAAAGTCTCACAAATTACCATCAGTTTCCACTCCCCTCATTTAAAAAATATCTACATGAATTTTTAAATCCATGACATCTTAGATTCAATGATATGCAAGAGTAAAATTTCTCACGTCCTTGTCATTTCCCAAAGATAACCTTGTAAGTAGTCTGCTTAACTGAATAGCATGAGAAACGAGCTTCTACAATTCTTTAGATACAATCCCCTTAAAAATAAATTTCCTCTCCCACAATTCTTAAGTCAAAGAATTAATCAACATTAGGCTATTACATTGGAATTCTATGTCATTAAATGCAGCATCCATTCATTCAGCAAATATTTAATGAGTGCTTAATATATGTCAGACACTGATCTATACATTGGAGGTAGCAATAAGCAAACTTCATGCCTCCCATAGTCTAAGTCCCTGGGACTTACAGTACAGGTGACTAGATGGATAGTGATACAAGTGCTGGAAGAAAATAGCATTAAGTAAAGGGGAATAGTGCCAGAGGGAAAAAGAAGTCTATTATTTTAAAGAGGACATTCAAGGAATGTCCCACTGAAAAGGCGGCACTTCAACAAAGCCCTGAAAGGAGTCAGGGAGGCAAGGAATGCAGATAACTACAGGAAGAAGGTTCCAGGGAAAGGGAATGAAAGTGCAAAAAACTCTGTGCTGTGTTCAAGGATCATCGCAGAGGCCAAGTCTGTCTGCAGCCCACTCAATCTTCAGGAACACATAGGAAGCTTCTTGTCTTGATTCTGGTACTTCTATTTGAACATTAAATATGATGCTAAAGTTTGGAAAGATTTCTGCAAACCTTCTATCAGGTTACAGAAGAGTCATTCTATCCTAATTTGTTAGTTTATACCATCAAAGGTTATTACATTTTATAATATACATTTTAGCATCTGTTGAGATGATCCCATTTGTTTCTCTTTTATTCTGTAATATAGTGAATTACACTGAAAGGTTTTCTAAAACTGAACTATCCTAACATTCTTGGAAAAACCTTACTTGGCTATGATACCTTATAATCCTTTTAACAGATGGCTGCATCAACCTGCTAACATTTTTAGAATTTTTGCCTCTGTATTTATAAAGTGAATTGGGTCCATAGTTTTGTGGAACTTCTCACTATTTGGCATCAGCATTATGCTAGCCTTATCAAATAAATGAGTTGAGTATCTTCCCATCTTTTTCTAAACTAACGATATAATTAGTGTAAAATGAGAATTAACTGGTCCTTAAAGTTTGGTAAAGCTTACTCTGGTTTGCAGCTTTTGAAGGTGGTAGGAGGTTTAAAACTATTTATACAAATTTTCCTTAATTATTGATTATTCCAGTTTTTCTACTTTTTTTTTTTTTCTGAGACAGAGTCTCACTCTTGTCGCTCAGGCTGGAGTGCAATGGTGCAATCTCAGCTCACTGCAACCTCCGCCTCCAGGGTTCAAGCGATTCTCCTGCCTCAGCCTCCCAAGTAGCTAGGACTACAGGCACCCGCCACCACGGCTGGCTAATTTTTGTATTTTTAGTAGAGAAGGGGTTTCACCATGTTGGCCAGGCTGGTCTCGAACTCCTGACCTCAGGTGATCCAACTGCCTCAGCCTCCCAAAGTGCTGGGATTACAGGCGTGAGCCACTGCGCCCGGCTCAGTTTTTCTACTTCTATATGAGATGAATATATCCATTTTAATTTTCTATGAAGATCATATGGGTTTCCAAATATGGAAGACATTAACTTGTCTTAATAAAAAAGTTATGACAATCTTCTTTATAATTGCAGTTATGTTTTTCTTTCTCCCTCCCTCCCTCCCTTTCTCCTTTCCTTCCCCCGTCTTTCCTTCCTTCCTCTCTCCCTCCCTTTCTCCTTTCCTTCCTTCCTCTCTCCCTCCCTTTCTCCTTTCCTTCCTTCCTCCTTACTGTTTATACATATTGTTTTCTTGCTTGTACTTCCCAAGCTGTATCTATATTTTGGTTTTAAGTTGATAATTTTTACTGTTTTTTTCTTTCCTGTTTTATTGAGATACAATTCATATAGCATACAATTTACTCAATTAATTTGTACAAATAAATGGGTTTAATATACTCACAGAGTTGTGCAGCCATCACCACAATCAATTTTTGAATATTTTCATAATCCCTGAAAGAAACTCCATACCCATTAGCAGTCATTTCCCACTTCACCCCCACTCCCTTACTCAGCCCCAGTCATCCACTAATTTACTTTCTGTTCCTATGAATTTGCCTATTTTTGGTATTTTGTATAAATGGAATCCTAAAATATGCAGTCTTTTGTGACTGACTTCCTTCACTTAGCATCAATGTTTTCAAGGTTGATGCATATTGTAGCAAATATCAGCATTTCTTTTATCTTTGTAACTGAATAATACCCATCATAGGATTATACTATATTTTGTTGATGTATTCATCAGTTGAACATTTGGGTTGTATCTACCTTTGACTATTATGAATAATGCTGTTATAAACATGCATTTGCATATGCAAAATTTTGTGTGGATATATGTTTTCATTTCTCTTAAGTATATATATATAGGATTTCTGGGTCATATGGTAACCCCATGTTTAATCATGTGAGGAACTGCGAGACTATTTTCCAAAGTGGCTACACAATTTAACATTCCCACCAGCAATGTATGAGGGCTCCAATTTCTTTACATCCTCATTAATACCTGCTATATCACCTTTCTGATTATAGCTATCCTGGTGGATATGAAGTGGTATTTCATTGTGCTTTTTATGTGCATTTCCCTGATGGTTAATGATGTTGAGCCTTTTTTCATTGTGTATTGATCATTTGTGTATCTTCTTTGGAGCAATATCTATCCAGATCCTTGGCTCATTTTTTTAATTGAGTTATATATTGTTTTATTATTGAGTTGTAGAAGTTCTTAATATTTTCTAGTTACAAGTCCCTTATCAGATATAATTTGTAAAATTTTTCTCCCATTTGGTAGACTGTCTTTTCACTTTCTCGGTGGTATGCTTTGAAACACAAAAGTTTTTAATTTTGATTATTTCCAGTTTATCTATTTTTATATTGTTGCTTATGTTTATCTGCTTTTAAAATTTTTTATTTCTGTTGTTTCTAAATCTTTTTTTTTTTAGTATACTTACTCTTTTAATAATTTCATGAATTGAAAGCTCAGAACACCATAAAGATTAAAAGTGCAATGATAAACACTACAAAATTTCTTTTGAATATCACTTTGGCCAGCAAACAAAGCTTTTGATAAATGTTGTATTTTCAGTTGTAAACAGTCAGCAATTTTTATTCCTATATCTTCATTAACCTGAGAATTATTTAGAGACAAAAAAACAAATTCCAAGATACGTGCTTCATTATTTGGATTATATTTTTGTTTCTTTTCGCATGTATTATACTACATTTAGCAAAGCTGTCTGAAATAAGCTACAATTTCCTTTATAAAATAGTATAATACATGGATTAATTTTTATCAATGTTACATGTAAAGAAGATATACTATTTTTTTCTGCTAATATACAGTCCATGTACTGTTAATTGGGTTATCCAAATTTTCTACATCCTATGTTACTTTTTTTCTGTTTAATCTGTTAGTTTCTAAAAGGTGCTATTGCGATCTTACAGATTTCTCCTTTGAGCACCATCATTTTTTTCTTTATGAACCTCAATGCTTATAGCTGATAAGTTTATAAGAAAAGGCTTAAGGCTATTATGTTCTTGGTGGATTATTAATTTAATATATAAGACAGAATGTCCATATAATTATTTTTTGCTTTAAACTTTATTTTGTCTGATATTAATTTTGCTACCGACGTGTGGGTAAAGAGTTAACAGAACCCTTTTCCCTTCTGCATGAGAAACTGAAGTTCAATGAACTTTTTAGCACTAGACTGTGCTATATAATATAGTAGCCACTAGCCACATATGGCTATTTAAATTTAACTTCTAATTAATTAAAATTAAACAAAATTAGAAACTGGTACTTCTACCCAAGATATAGTAACAGAAACCAGAGTTATCTTCTTCCTAGAGTAACAGAAAAACAGACAAAATAACAATTTGCAAGACACTGTCAGTTAGGCAAGAAAACACGTGATCCCTGAGAAACGGAAAGCAACTGAATTGGCTCCTACAATTGCCTAGCTTATCACCTTAAGAGGGTTTATAGGTTATAGTATATGGAGAGGTCAGCCAAACTGAGCCTGGCAGACTGCACTGAGGTGCGGGAGTTGAGCATCCAGGGTCACCAAGTTGGCTTAAGTTCCCAGGAAGAGTAAAAGAGAGAAGAGAGCTGCACAGAAAGAGAATTCTAAAGATCTGCAGAGGGTTTCTTCAGAGTGTTTGGCTGGAGTACCGATCAACACACGCATATGTGGAAACTACCCAAGCCTGGGCAAAGAACTAGCTGACAGCATTATAAGGAACAGCATCCAGAGCTCACACAGGGCCAGGAAGAGTGCCTGTTCCCACCAGCCAGGCTTGAAAACCTCAAGCATCTGAGAACATTGCATAGAGGACAAGGAAGTGCCTTAGTTCAACACCAGGAAAAAAATTCTTCACTGAGCATTTTGCTAGTTCCACTTAACAAACATTAAAAACTAGAACTGAAATAATCAAACTGCTTCCAAGTAACTTAACTATGTTCATGAAAAAAAGCTCAGGAGTATTTACCAAAATACAGAATCATACAGCACCCAATAAGGTAAAATTGACAATGTCTAGCACCCAATAAAAAACAATCAAACATGGAAAGAATAAAAACATACAACCCATAAAGAAGAGATAAATCATTCAAAAGAAATGAAAACATATGTCCATACCAACATTTGTACATAAATGTTCATAGAAGCTTTATGGTAATAGTCCCCAAACTGGAAACACCCAAAACTCTAACAGCTGATGAATGGATAAAAATATTATGGTATACACATAAAATAAAAAAAATTACTCAGCAAGAAAAAGGAATAATATATGCTACAGCATGGGTGACTCTCTATGCTAAATAAAAGATGCTAGATTAAAAAGAGTACTTATTGTGTGATCTCATTTATATGAAATTCTTGGAAATGCAAACTAATATATTGTGACTAAAAGCAAATTAATGCTTTCTACAGGAGTGGGTGGGGAAGGGCAGGAAGGAGAGATTACAAAGGGGTATGAGGAAACCTTTGAGGTGATGGATATCTTCATTATCTTGATTATAGTCATGGTTTTACAGGTATATACATATGTCAAAGCTTAACAAATTTTACACCTTAAATATGTATAGCTTATTGTATATTAATTATACCTCAGTAAAGCTACTAATAACTGAAATAAACGAAGGAATCTAAATATCCAGTTCCTCAGTCAAACTTCCCTTATTTGAAGTGTTTAATGGTCGCACATGGCCAATGGCTACTGTAATGCTCAGATGTTACCATCATTTCCAAAACTTATTTTAGAAGCAACTATTCTAGGAAATTGAGTTTAGGTTCACTTAACTCTCCCTAGAACTGAAGTTGCTGGATCAAATAATATACTCAGTTAAAATTGATACATATTCCAAAATTTTCTACAGAATAGTACATCAATTTACACTTAACCATGAGCATTTAAAAGTCCATTTTTCCCCATGCTTGACAAGAAATAATATGATTTTGACTTTATTTGCACTTACTTGATTACTAGTAAGACTAAACTATTTTTACATGCTTATTTGTCTTCTGTGACCTATTTGCTTACATTTAGTTTAGGAATTATTAGTATAATATGAGCAAAAATGCTAGAAAAAAAACTTGTATTAAGAGATTTGAAGTCTGGGCATGGTGGCTCATGCCTGTAATCCCAGCACTTTGGGAGGCCAAGGCAGGAGGATCATGAGGTCAGGGTTCGAGCTCAGCCAGGTGAACATAGTGAAACCCCGTCTCTACTAAAAATAGAAAAATTAGCCAGGAGTGGTGGTGGGTGCCTGTAATCCCAGCTACTTGGGCGGCTGAGGCAGGAGAATCACTTGAAACCAGAAGGCGGAGGTTGCAGTGAGCCAAAATTGTGCCACTGCACTCCAACCTGGGCGAAAGAGCAAAACTCCATCTCAAAAAAAAAAAAAAAAAAAAAAAAAAAAAAAGATATATTCTCTCTTCTTATAGGAAGTAAAATCCTTTATTAAACTTCTAAAATCTTACCTCATCCAAACAGTTGACACGAACATTCTTGCTGGATAATAATGTTCCAGCTTCTTGGACAGTACCTTAAAAAAAAAAAAAAGATGAAAAGTAAGGTTATTTATCACTAGAATAAGAGAAAAATCTAACATCGAGGAAATAAACTTTAAGGAGTTATCTGTAAAAGTAGGTCTAGTCAGTGTAGGTTGCTAAGAAATGAAACATCCAATCACATACTATTTATTTTACAAAGTAATTGTCCAGTAGAATAGAGTTACAGAAACTAAAAATAGCTCCATCTTGTTTTTATTTTCACTGACCTTAAAGTATATTACATTGGCCACATTTTCCTTTTGGCAGTAATACAATAACCACAAAGCATAAGACTTAATACTGAAAAAAAATCTTAAAGGGCATCTAATCCAAATCACCATCTGAAGCTTAAATTCCAGTTAATGTAATACTTGGAATTCAAAATGCAGTCAGTATTTATATAATTTGTCAGCACCACATCTTGTGAATTGATGGCATATTTATAATAGAATGCTTGGTTTGGAAATACTTGGGTGAAACATATCTTTAATGCCTAGTACTATATTAAAGTGCTCTATGATCAGTACTCACCACCCTGAAAGTCAACTAATGTAAACCTGAAGGTCACTCCTCTGTAAATTTGGGAAGAAGCTATAATTGGGCCAAAGTTGTCAGGTTTTTCCAGTCTTCTATAAGGCATAATGACAGAAGCATACTTGCAGGAGAGAATGTTGCTATTATCATTAGTACAAGCCAGCCACACATTTTGCCAAGAAATTTCTGGTTTTACTGGGAAGAGAACAATGAAATTGAATGTGCTGAGGAAGAAAGGCTAAGATAAGCCTCTCCTATAAAAGAACATAAAAGAATAGGTAAGTCTCCCAACCAGGTTATTTCCTCTCTTTAAATTTAGACTTGTAGTGCAAGAATGTGCTAAACTCTGCTAGCCTTCTAGAGTTAAAGGTGAAACGCAAAATAAAGATTAGAATGCTTTTTTCTCTCTGACCCACTTCTTAAGCAAGTCACCTGAGTTCCCCTCACCAACAGAGAAGAAACAGAAACATCTCCTAGACAGAGAAGTAGCTCTGTTGGGAAAATGTCAAGTGAATGATCTACATGTCCCTGGAGTATGATGGCAGCTATTTTTTTTTTTATAAATAGTGCATTTTTCTGACCCTGTATTCCATCTGAAAGCAGTTAGTATCACTGGCTGAATCGCTATGAGAGGGCAAAGCTCTTGTGTGTGTGAGTATGCAAGCCAGTTCTACGTGAAACCTTATTTGTATCTGTGGCTTCTCATCAGAGACTTTCTCAAAAATCTTTATAGAAGAATAAAACCAGAGCAAAAAACCCTGCACCCCAGTTTCTCTTGAGGAAGATGCTTCATCCAAATCCCATTCTCCACTGAGAACCAAAGTTATTTTCTATCTTTTTCTATCTGCCCAGGAGATGTTTTTGCAAGAAAGGGAGAATACTATAGGGATTGTGAGCATGTCAAAGCCTGCTACATCTGAAGAGTAGAATGGGGATTAAGATCATAAACATTTGGCTTTCATTAGAGAACAGGCTGATAATTCTCTAAGGTGTCTGCCAAATAGCCAACAATCTAAGTTAACATATTCTGTAAGGGAACAATATATTTTAAAGATGATGCATGTATAATGGAAAACAAACTGTTCTCTCCTGCTTAACTCTCACTCAATAGTCTCAATCCTTCACTTCTGACACCAGATATATGGGGTTTCCCCCATAAACACCAAGCAATTCTCCACTGGACACCAATGGGGTATCCTATAATTTAACTCATTTCTAACATTGTTTACCTAAAGTTAGTCAGATCTTACAGGTCAAGGGCTCAGTCCACAAGACTGTCCCCACTTCAGATGCCAATCATAAGCCCCTGTACTTCTGACTGGCTATAAATCAGGGTTCCCATGATCCCCTCCTCAGGTTCCATAATTTGCTAGCACAGCTCACAGAACTCAGGGAAACACTACTTACATTTACCCATCAATTACAAATAATATTACAAAGGACAAAGATGAACAGCCAGATGGAAGAGGGACAAAGAGCAAGGTATGTGGCACGGGGCACAGAGATTCCACGCTCTTTCCAGGCACTCATTCTTCCAAGAACTTCCACGAGTTCAGCAATCTGGAAGCTCTCTGCAACCTGTAGTTCAGTAATATTTATGCAAGCTTGATTACATAGGCGTGACCTATTATTAAGTCAGTCTTCAGCTCCTCTCCCTTTCCTGAAGATGCGGGGAGGGGTGGAGTTGAAAAATTCAACCTTCTAATCAAGGCTTGGACTTTCTCCTGACCAGCCCCCATCCTGAAGCTATCCAACAGTCACCTCATTAGAACAAAAGACATTTCTAACGCCCAGGAAATTCCAAGGGATTAGAAACTCTGTGTCAGGTACTAGGGTCAAAGACCAAATATTAGAACAATAGATGCACCTAGCACCCCTTTTGCTAAGGAGATTATAAGGGTTTTAGGAGCTCTGTGTTAGGAGCCAGGGCAGAGACCAAATAGATATTTCTTATTATATCATACATGTACACATACCCACAATCACACTAAGGTTAGCCTTTTGAAATGCAGGGACTGGAATGAGAAAAATAATCTGAAACAGATTGGGCTTCTAGAGAATAAAAATAGATTTGGAACATGGATGAGCAAAACACTCCAAGAGGAAAAACTGTGATGATTTCCAATTTGGTGTTCACAATGTAATGACATTAGTCGGAAATTACAGAAGGTCCAGAATAGCATAGAAATGTGAAACACATGGCTCACACAGAAGGATTTTTACTTTATGTCATTCCTACTGTCCATAGTAGACTTAAATAATATTTTACAAGTAAGTGTAAAGGATTAATTGCTTTATTCTGGGAAATAAATATGTTAAATCTGATTTAACAAACTGCTGGGGGTGGAAGATAGAGTACTGTAAGAAGGGATGTGCAAGGAGCCAACATTTACCTTCATTGGAGATAAGAAACAACAGACCTAAACTAATCAAAGTAATAATTAGTGATTTATTTCCCCTTAGAGAATTTCTCCAACTGCTCAAGCCAAAGAAGAAAATACAGCATAACCTGCCTCATTAGGGTGGAATTGATCACTTTATCTGGATGAACAAGCATTTTAGGAGAGAAAAGATTATGTACATAATATTTTCCCAGCATGGACAACATAGTGAGACCCCATCTCTACAAAAAATTTTCTAAAAAATTAGCCAGGTATGGCGGCATGGACCTGTAGTCCCAACTACTCAGGAGGCTGAGGTGGGAGGATTGCTTGAGCCCAGGAAGTTGAGGCTGCAGTGAGCTATGATCATGCCACTGTAATCCAGCCTAGGCAACAAAGTGAGACCCTGTCTCAAAAGAGAATGATATTCTTAGTGTTACTGCTCTCTCTTCTACTACATTATAGCTTTTTCAGGAATACTATAAAGTGGAACAAGACCTGCAAAACTTGGCCAGGCATGGTGGCTCATGCCTGTAATCACAGCACTTTGGGAGGCCAAGGCAGATGGATCACCTGTGGTCAGGAGTTTGAGACCAGCCTGGCCAACATGGTGAAACCCCATCTCTACTAAAAAAAAAAATACAAAAATTAGCCGGACGTAGTGATGCATGCTTGTAGTCCCAGCTACTCGGGAGGTTGAGACAGAAGAATTGCTTGAACCCAGGAGGCAGAGGTTGCAGTGAGTCAAGATCGCGCCACTGCACTCCAGCCTGGGTGACAAGAGTGAGACTCTGCTTCAAAAAAATAAGTAAATAAATAAATAAATAAAAGTAAATAAAAAAAATCTGTAAAACTCTCAGTTTCCTTATCTATGAAATAAGGATAATAATATCCATCCTACAGTTATCTGAGGAGTGTCCTAATGTGGAGCACATATAAGCCTTTATTAGATCTTCTTTTTATTTTGTATTCAGAGCAGCAAAATATAATTCATTGTGACATTTCTAATATCTAGATCGGGAACACGGGTCTCTACCAAAGACAAGAAGATGTAGCCAAAACAAACAGAACAGGAGAAACAAACATTCTGTTTTCAGCAATTCATCACACAACCATGAGATTCAAACACGTATAGATTTCAATCGTTATTCATTATTATTGTTTTAATTTTTTATAGATACAGGGCCTTCCTTCATCACTCAAGCTAGAGTGCAGTGGCATGATCACGGCTCACTGCAGCCTTGAATTCCTGGGTTCAAGCAATCCTCCTGCCTCAGACTCTTGAGTAGCTAGGACTACAGGTGCATGCCACCGCATCCAGCTAATTTTTACATTTTTTGTAACAATGGGGTCTCACTATGTTGAGACCCAGCCTGGTGGCAAACTCCTGGGTCGAAGTGATCCTCTTGGATCCTCCCAAAGGGCAGAGGGGTCACTCTACTGGCATAAGCCACTGTGTCTAGCTGGATTGCAATCAGTATTTATTGGAAGCCACGAAAACAGATATTTTAAGGAATATAATCAAGTTAAGGATTCAGAAATCTATTTGGCTTTGTTAGTTGTTATAGTGTTTACGTATAAGTAAAATCATGTAAAAATGTTTAAAGTGCCTTAATTTTAAAACAAGAACATATAGATATAGATTTTGATATAATCATATATATAAAGCTATAAATATATTTTAAAAGTGAAACCCCATCTCTACTAAAAATACAAAAATTAGCTGGGCGTGGTGGTGCATGCCTGTAATCCCAGCTACTCAGTAGGCTGAGGCAGGAGAATTGCTTGAACTTTGGAGGCAGAGGTTGCAATGAGCCCAGAGCGCACCATTGCATTCCAGCCTGGGCGACAGGGCGAGACCCTGTCACACACACACACACACACACACACACACACACACACACGAGACTTCTAATTATAACATGCATTTTGAAATCGTGAATTTGTGTGATGTTTCTAAAAGGTCTCCTACTCATATCTATTTTTAGACTTTATAACAAAATGATCTTAAATTAGTATTATGGAGCACTATATAAAATTGAGAGTATCTAAAAGAGCTGTTGTTGTGAAAATGAAGACAATGAAGCCCATATAGGTTGCATAACCTGTCCAGCCATCCAACTAATGGTAACCATATATTTTAAGTTAATTTTTTCTTTGAACTCTGTACTATAATTGGTTATAAGCAGACTTGAATGTTTCTCAACCATAAAGACACTAAAAGTATTATTAACAACACAGGACCTTAGAACAGGATCTTATTTCAACAGTCCCAAATTGGAAACAACAATTGGGCATCAATGGGAATGGATGCACAAATAGTAGTATCCTTCCACTGTAAATGAAAGAAGAAAATAAGCTACATACTATTGGTACACATAATAAATATGAACCCCAAAATCATAATGTTGAATGAAAGAAGCCAGCCCCCCCTCAAAAAAAGGATACTTATTGTATGATTCCACTAATATAAAATTCTAGAACAGAGAAATCTAATCAACAGAGGCAGAGATCTGTTAGTGGTTGCCTGCAGATGGGGGTGAAGTTAGTGACAGATCAAAAAGAAGCATAAGGACTTTTTAGGGGGTGATGAAGATGTTCATTATGTTGATCTTAGTGGTGGTTTCACAGATATATGTTTAAATCAAAACTGATTAAAAAGCGTGTACCTGTAATATGTGCAATTTATTGTATCTCAATAAAGTTGGTAAGAAAAAGCCTTATTATCCAAACCTGATTCATAGCTCCTTTACACAGACAGGAAAAAAAAAAAGGAAGTATAATACTTTCTTGTTAGCAACAGTAAGCCCAGGAATTTCAGATACTAAATAAGAGAAGTAATGGGAAAGTTATCTAGATGATAGCCTTAAAAAAGGTTTAATTTATTTCATAATAGTGCTTGCTCTGAGATTAATGAAAAAGGTATCAAAGCTTAGAAGAATGGGTCACTCTACAAGTAATATAAGCCAGTTAAACATAGTTCAGTGATTTCAATTTTCTCTTATATATTGTTAAATGAATGCTGCCATTAACTATTATTTAAATAGGTATGTTGGAAACAGATTTTCATTTTCATCTGGAACTTCTTGGCATTCTAATAAATAAAAAGCCCCACTTAGAGTCTCTCTTTCTGGAGAGCAGTGGCTGGCAGATGGGAATCACTTAAATATTTGCTGAGTTTATTTCAGATTGGCCAAGATGCCAGGCTAGACTTTGCTGAAAAGTTGTTAGTTCAAAGTACTAGAACTTATTGTCTCATCTAGAGTTTTTCAAAGTTGAAAAACGTTTGAAAGAAAAAAAAACTCACTTCACCTACTTTAAAAAAAATGCCTCTTTTTGGCACAAATACAAACTTTGCTTATGGCCTTTCTTCAACTATAAAATAAAAATTTACGTTAAATTTAATGCACACAGAACTACAAAATCAGTAACATTTAAACCTGAGTTAACGTGACCGATGCTGTTTTGCTAAAACTAAATGACCTCTCAAAGTGAATATTGTATGGACTGCTATGGCACTGGTTTCATGTTTTGTTTAGTTTGTTTTTAAGTACAGCCTATTTATTACATATGGGCCCTGTGATACCTCTGCTCTGCCACTTTCTGCCACTTACCTGTTTGACACTAAGTTTCCTAACTTCCCAGTTCCTCAGTTCCCTTGCCTATAAAGTGAAGATTACCATATTTATCACAAACACAAGCAGTATTTTGAATGCTTTAACTATACTAACTACTTTCATCCCCATAACAAGGTTGTGAGGTGGGTATTATTATTATTCCTATTTTTCACACAGAGGACTTGAGGCTCAGGAAAAGTCACTTGCCCAAAGGCCACACCACCAGTAAATGAGTTAGAATTTCAAACCAGACCTGCATGGTTAACCACTATCCCATGCTGTCTCTCATACTGTCATAGCTTAAAATTAATTCCTAGCTCATCCAAATTAAATGCATTAATACATGTAAAGTACTTAAAATTATGTGTGGCTTGCAATAACAGTCAATAAACGTTGGCTATGGTTGTTTTTCTCATATCTCCCATTACTTTTCTCTATGAGTGCAAGTGATGTCCCACAGACCTTCATTTGACGAGAATGCATCACATACTAGGTCCACATCAGTTCTTTTCTCATTGGCATGGTCCAATTAAAGCGATGAAAGCATCAGTGCACTCATGCAACTTGATGTACCATGTGAGCCCAGAAATATCACAGCACTAACCAGAATAAATGCACATTAATTCAGGTTTATATAATCTTCTAAATAAATACTGGTGGACACCTGAGACTGTATCCAAGGAATCCCTTCTCCCCTCTCAAAGACTCAGTTTATAAAACTGCTCACTATTTTTCACTTTTAAGAGATCGCATGATGGGCCAGGCCCAGTGGCTCATGCCTGTAATCCCAACACTTAGGGAGGCCGAGGCAGGAGGCACTTGAGCCCAGGAGTTCGAGAGCAGCCTGGGCAACATAGGGAGACCCCCACAGCCCCATCTCTACCAAAAAAAAAAAAAAAAATCTTTTTAAAGTAGCCGGGCATGGTGGCTCGCACCTGTAGTCCCAGCCACTAGGGAGGTGGAGGCTGCAGAGAGCTGCAACTCCAGCCTGGGTGAAGAGTGAGATCCTGTCTCAAACAAACCAGAGAGTGAGAGCGAGAGAGAGGACATGTACTAGCTCTGTCCTGCTTAAAAGAATTTTTGTCCCTGGTGGATTGTGAATTGATCCTTTGTCTCCTTTTTGCCCAGCACAGTACCTGGCACACAGCGAGAACTTGCATGTTTGCTTAATTGAATCCCGGAGCCATCAAAGGCAGGGAGAAATTACCTAGAGACAGGAAGAACTGAAAGACTGAAATGCCAAATAGGTCAGCGAGAAACATGCAGTACAACAATCTAAACTCTAACCCAAATCCCCAAATTCCAGGCAAAGAACACATCATTGATAGATATAGCTGTGACTGACTTAGAATAGTTGAGATCAGATCGGTGGGCTCAGCTCATCAGCACCTGTTGAGTTCAAACCGGAATTTTTTCTCCTTCGCATGTAGAGTTTCCTTGTCGCTATGAAGAATAAATCTGCCTTATTCTCTAGGATTCCACATTTCGGCCTGGCTACTAAGTAAATAAAACTGGAAACTGGGAAGCCTTATGCTGCAATGACTGGCATCTCTGCCATTCGAGGACAAACATGGCTATATTATTATTGAGTTTAAAATCACCACATTAATTGCCCGGAGTCCCAGGCATCACCATCCCCGCACCGTGAGGGTGCAGGAGAAGCATGCAGTCACGCTGATGTCACCTGCCAGGTAACGGGACTCGGCAGGGAACTCCTCTGGGACGTCCACTCGGGGACTCCGGGAAAATATGGCTTCTGGCTCGTCCTCGGGGCTCCCCGCGGGGACTCAGCACTGCGGAAGTGGGGCACGCGTTGGGGGAGTGGACAAGAAAGCGCGAAGGAGCGCGATAAGAAGGTGTCATCTGTGCAACGTGGGCCGAGGGGCAGGTGTGGAGGCCTCGCCAATTTCCTTGTCTCTCTAGGGTTCCTGAGGCTGTCGGGGCTTCTGGAAGCCAGGGAGGCCCTGGATACGGAAGTCTCAATGCAGCAAATTACAGACCTAGTTCTGTGCCCTTATGAAGAACCTCTCTCCCTAAGGGCGCCCTCCACTCCCAAGCGGGGGCGGGGACCGGCATAGGATCCAGATCATTCGGCCTGCGGAAGTCTAAAGGGTCATTTAGACACCCGCCCAAGAATCTGAAACTACCAGGACCGTCAGCGGTCAAAATCCCTCGGGAGCAGTGAAGAATTCACACACTGGGGTCCACACTCCGGGACGCTCGCATTAATCTAAGGCGGGGCGTGGAAATCCGTACGTTTCCAAAAGCGGATTTAGAGGCCGAGCCTCTGTAACTACCTCTCTTGTCCCAGCACTGCTTCTGCCTCCCCACCTCTCCGCCCCTGCAACCCTTCCCAGACCAGAGGGAGAAACGCTCTTTCCCGGTTCCAGGCTGCCAACCTTGCAGAACCGCAGCCAAAGGTCACCTAGGCCAGGAGCGCCCCCCGGGCTCCGCCACGCCCCCCGGCCAGGCTGGCCGCGTCCACGTCGCAGCCCAGCACCCGTACCTTTCCCGATTACTTCCAGTAGCTCCTTCTCCTCCTGGGTCAGCTCGCCTTTCTTTATGTGAACCATTGCTCCCGCCAGCTTGAAGGTTATTCTGTTTCTTAGGAAGTATTAAAAAAGAAACGATGCGTCTCTATTGGGAACGCCAGCCGCAATGAGGCAACATGAGACCAAGACACTGAGTAGCCAACCGCGGAAGCGCCCCGCTTCTCTCCTCCCTCCCGCCGGCTAGCGGACAGCGGGCGAGCTCGGGCGAGCCAGGCGGACGGTCTCTGCAGGCCCAGCGGCAGTCACCGCCTGCCGCCTGTCATTGGCCCTGCCGAGGAGGAGGAGCCGCAGGAAGCGGCAGCGAGTGATCCCCATTGGAGCAACCTGGGAGGAAAAAACCAAATGCAGAAAGCCGGAGGGGAGAATTAAATTCCTCCTACACGTTCCACACCCCTATCCTGTCCGGTTCAAATAGTTCGCCACATGTAATGTTGAAAATTCTACAGCTGGCAGTTATGTGCTCAGCGACGGCTTTCTGGGGCGTGCAGAGGCCCCCGGTTGTCGCCGTATCCCCACCATGCCCCCGGGAGTGGCGCGGTCTGGGCGGGGGCGGTCTGGGAGACGGGGGCGGTACGGGAGGCGGGGCTGCGCCGGGTTCCGTGTGTCTATGTCAATGTGTCTGTCCTTCACTCCTCCATTGTCTGCCGCCGCTGCTGCTGCTGCTGCTGCCGCTGCCGCTGCACGAATTGCCGCAGCCACCAGCCTTGCGCGTCGTCGCTACCTCCTCGGACAGGTGAGAAGCAGCCCAGGTGCGGCAAGGGGTGCCGTGAGGGTTGCGAGAGTAGCCACTGCCGCCCCGCCGGGGTTTCCATCGGGCAGGAGCTGGCGGGGAGGAAGCATGTGCCTCCTGGGGCGGCTTCCTGCCTCGCGGTGGAGAAGCCCCCGTTCCACCTCATCATCACCGCGCCTACGGGGTATCAGTGCCCTGGGATGAAGACCTCCGACTCGCAACGTTTGGCCGCCCCGGGAGACCCTGGGACCGCGGGCGGGCGGTGGGGGCCAGCCACGCGGTGGGAAGTGGCGGGTGCACATGGTCTCGTGCGTGGCACCGCCAGATGTGGCTCCCGGGAAGGCTGGGGCCGGGACTCTGGGCTAGGGGTCGGGAGGAGAGCGCCCCAATACTAGCGAGTCAGTGAGAACAGACTCGGGAGAAGGTAGTTTTTGTTGGTGATCCTCGCCCTCCCCACTACTTGTCATCTCTTTGGCTTCTGTGGAAGCTGTAGAAGAAAACCTGATCCCCCAATGTTGCTTGTTAAAGATGTTTGGAAACAATTTACACTTGCACTAATACTTCGTTTTTGAGAGACAGCCTGGCGGAGGGGGAGGGAAAGGCTTCTTTGCTCTGCTAGAGTTCTCGGTTCTCTTTGTAACTCAGATCTTGAGATTTATGGAAATAGGGAGTGGAGAGTGGGGAGGTTGGAGAGGGCGGAGATTAAATTGGTGTTGCTGCCTATATATAGCCTTAGATTAGCCTCTTAATCCAACCTTCATTCAACTGTAATATGTAGCCTGGAGCTTCGACCATAGCTAGATGGGGGTAAATACAAGTGTGTATTTAGAAATAAGATTTGCTTGCTAAAATGTGGGAATCAGTCATTTCTCCAAGGTGCACATTTATATTTACATCATCGATGAAAGTTTTTTTGGAAATTAGTGTTTCTGTTTTACTGTTGTTTCCCTACAGAGTAGTATTGATGTTTCTCTCAATATGTGTGTCAAAGAGACGTGTATGTGTCAAAGAGAAATATTTGAATAATTATGTAGGTGGTTTTTGTTAAGCATCCCCAGGACCACTGTTTCGTCTCATAGCGCCATACGAAAAGCGAAATGCATTTTCCTCTGGCCTTAGGCATTTATTTTGCGTGAAGCTTTCACTAACACATCTGAAATCTCCTGGAATATGTTTATCATTATTTCCTGCCTTTAGCAAAAATCTTTCCTAAACTCCAGCTGTTTTTTCCCCCCTAAAGCTTCAGCATTAAAGGCTGGGACAGATCTGAGCCAGAACATCTTACATGAAAATGGTTTGAAATTATTCATCTCAGTGTATAACAAAGATACTTTTGTTGGATGATGCTTTAATAATGATGTGGCTGTTCAAGCAAGTAGTAAGGCTTCTGAGAGTGACCAATCTTTTGTAATGCTGTTAGTTCAGAGTTACAATTGATTTATAACATAGTATCATGCGGAAGAAACCCACAAACCTAAAAAAACACTTGAGTGGTAACCTCCTGGAACATGTGATTTAGCATCTTACCAGCAGATGCATACACAGAATTGGGTACTTCGTTGCTAGTATTTCCATCTCTTGTGCCAAATCTGGGCCATGGTTACTTGAAGGTCACACCTGTTTGTCTCACTGGGGTTGTCAGTTCCTCGAGGATAGCAGCTTACTATCTATTTTCTTGATGCCTTATGACACTTGGTTGGTATTTAGTGCTCTCTGAATACATGACCAGTGAATTGAGATAATAACGTTGAAAGAGAATCTAACGTCTACCTAGAAATGCAGATAAATCATGTTCAGTTTACATTTCTAGAAACAGATTCATAATGGATACTGTTCATTAGATGGATTGATTACATTAGTAGTTTTGTATGGTGTAAATATTTAATGTAGGGATAAGATTAGATATGAGCATATTAAAATAGATTCACATCAAAGAAGTTTCATTGATAATAAGATAGCTACTTCATATTGAGTATTTAGTCTGTGCTAGATATTCTACCAGATGCTTTGCATAGAATTATTCTAGTGTTATGAAAACCCAGGAATTAGCCAATATTATATCCACTTTGCAAATAAGAGGACAGAAACTAAGGGAAATAATTTGCCCAGAATCCCATATTAGGAAGTGTCAGAGTCAGAATTGGAATAATGATTTCTGAAATGTTTGAAATGTTGTATGTGTCCTCTCATATCTTTTCTGCTACTACCACTCTAGACCTATTGCAATGCATCTTAAGTAGCCTGCTTCTCTCTCACCTGTCTCCATCTAGCTAATTCAGGGAACTACCAGTTCAATAAACATTGAGCGCCCATCATTCTTTGAATGGCTCTCCGCTGGCCACAGAATAGAGGGCTGGGTCTGGCCTGGAAGGTTCCAATCCATCCATGGTCTCAGCAGGCATTTCCAGTCATCTGGGCCCTCCCACACACTGGGCTCTAAGGTCACCACTCTGCTTGTTCCCCAACCTGCCCGTAATTTCCACCCCTTTGTTCCTGCTTTTCTCCTCCGAATGACTTCCCTTCCCTTTTCACTGAAACTCCTCTCCAGATCTGATGAACTATTCAACTTTCCAGACACAATTTAAACAAAACCTCTTTTCTTCGGCTTTTGTGTTCATCTCTCCCTCTCTATCCAGTAAGGGAAATATACATGCTAGTAAATACATTTATTCATGTCTCTTGGCAAGGGTTATAAGTAAAATCTTTGTACATGGAGGATATTGATATGCAACATGGCTACTGGTATCATTGCTGGCAGCGTTTAATTCTCTCTTCTTATGGATTCTAGTGATCCCTCTTTTACCGCCCCCCTAAATTGACATCCTTGCTTCTTCATCTGAATCTCCATGAAAATACCTAAAACAAGCACTTTCTCATCGCATTCTATTATAGTTATTATTAATCTGTTTGGTCCCTTCTCATTCTAGAGTATACATTAACTGGGTCAAATTTATCTTTGTTTCTCAGGTTTAACCCAGTGTCTTGCACCTAATGTATGCTCAGTACAAGCTGGGTTGAATTCAGTTTGATCTCTAAGTTATTTTAGGTGGATTTGTTTTCCTACTTGACTAATCTTTCCTGGCAATGTGAGGTGAGGTGGCACTAAGCACGCACAATCATAACCAGAGGCAGAAAGTCTTTAAATGTTTTGGATCTCAAGCTTCTTGACATTCTGATGAATGCTATCAACCAAGAAAAATTGTTCCTATGCACGTGTTACAAATTTGGCATGCCGTTCTTAGATTTCCCCATTAAAGACCCTGATTTCCAGCTCTCTACATTAGGAGAATGCTGCCTTTTTATTGCATTTTTGAGTATCACATCTTTCAGGGTACTGTTTTTCTTGACATTTGACTTTTTTTCCTTAGACTTAGGTGTCTTTATTGACTGGATATTTGATAATAAGAAATTTTGAGTTTTTTAAGGTTTAAGTACATTATGGTTATATTTTTAAAAGATTACTTATCTTTTAGAGATAGGAACAGAATTATTTCAGAACTGGATGAGAAGACAGCTGAGATTTGCTTTAATATAATTCTGTGACAGAAAGGAAGAGAGACTGAATGAGAATATAAATGAGGTAAAATTGACTATGTTAACAGTTGAAGATGGGTGATGAGTATATTCACTTGATTATACTGTTCTCTCTACTTTTGGATATATTTGAGATTTTCCATAATGAAGTTTTTAAAAAGAAAATTTGGAAGTATTACAGCCTCTAAGAAATCTTTTTTTTTAAACACAACAGAAGAAAGTAATATAAATACAAATGTTCTTTTTTCTATACTTGGAGTTTCACTTATGTGATTATTCATTTAAGTGTTAAAACAGTTACACCTAAATCTGCAAAGAACTGTCTTGTGAACAATGCATTTCCATAAACATTTCACATCACATTTTAACTTCTCCAAAAAGTAAAAGGTTGGTGGCATTACTCAGTGCTGTAGAACAAATTGATGAATATCTTACTGGTAGTTAATCTTCATCTTTTTTGAAAAGAAAATTCTGAAGAAGGGGTACAGATATATTTAGTTTAACTGAGAAAATCAAGAGGTGAATGAAGTGGAGATACTGATGTTCTTCTGTGCGTCATAATCCAACTCAGAAGGCATTCCAAAAAGAAGAATACCAAAACTGTTTCGAGCAATGTCAGCAATGATAGGATAAGTATTAGTCTAGGAAAATCAGGAGCAGGCCCAGGACAGGGTGTGACTAGTAGGTTCTTACTCAGTGTTTGCTTAGCTGAATACTTAATCTGACACCTACTTTCTAATTTGTGCAATTTTTTAAACTGATTTTTTGATGTTTACAATTTTTTATTGTGTTTTACATATATTAAATGTCCTTTATAACATGTCATCCTAGACTTTAGGATTTTAAAAGAATATTTAATTAATATGAAATCCACCAATATTAGCAGGTCATAAACAAGGATGCTTTTCACTCTTAACTCACTCATTTCTGTGTATTGAGGCCATGGCGCTCTTTAGCAAGTATCTTTTGGGCAGTTAGGTGCCAAGCGGAATGATTTGCCCTGTTCTAAATTTGGCATGTAGTAAGTGAAGAGTGCCAAAAATGTTCAGGTAGTCATATTTGTAAACTATCTATTTTGAAAATAAAGATTTGGATAACTCATTGAATGAACCATTCTTTGTTAAATGCCAAAAAGATAATGTTCTCATTATTCTTTCTTGATTTTTAGCAATAGGTGTTTCCATTGATGTTTTTTAAGTTTATTCAAAAATTAAAGGAAAAAAGTATAATGACAATAAGAAAGAATAATGCCCTGTATTAATATTTAAGATAGTATAATCCTTTAGCTATCTTTAATTCCATTCTGAAAATATTAATATTTTAGTAGGAAAACAATAACTTAAGATGTAGAATTATTTTTTGTGTCAGATGTAGAATTATATTTTCTTTTCACATCTCAACTTATTTTTATGTTAGATGAGAACTTTAAAAAATATAACAGGTGTACTGTTATTTTTGAGGACTTCTAAATAAATCTCAAGAAAAGCCCTGGGGCAGAGATGAATAATAAGGGATAATAACATTTAGCACTGTAAAGAATATATCATAAGCTACTATTGGATGATATTCTACTGTCATCCTTTTTATATATCCACACAGAAGACTTTAATGCTTTTCAAACTAACCTGGATTTATAGTCATTTCTAAGAAGAAAAAAGAAATGTTATATGTTTTTCTCAGTGAACAAGGTAATTGAATGGGACTATTATAAACAGGAAAGAGAACCCCTAGTTGATGGTGCGGAGGAAACTGCTGGCTGGAGGGAAAGGATGCGGTGTTAGTATTTGGGAGTGTGAAGATCGTGTTTTTGTTAGAGTTGAGCTTCTGCAGGAAACAATTTAAAAACTGTATCCTATAGTGCTAGAAATTATGGTGCCATAAATTTTCTAATATTTGTATGTCCCTAAGAGGCAGTATTGTTAAATTCTCTCTCTAAAGAAAATGCCTTTTTCCCCCCACCACTTAATAGAACTCTATGGAGAACTCTTTGGTATTTTGGAAGTAACATATGCTAATTCAATTTATCCAAGTGCTGAACTCAACTTTAAATTAATATTTATGCGCTACTCCATCTTATTCCAAACTATAAAATTTATGAGGCAAATAATGAAAAAGCTGCCTTCAAGAATCATATAAATAATTCTCTAAGACATTGCAACAGCTTTAGTTGGCTCCCTGGAAAATGCACTGAGTGGAGACAGTGGGTCAGGTTCTGGCCCCAACTCTTCCATGTACATAAGCTCCAGATGGGCAGGGATCTTTCTGCTTTGATCTCCACTGTCTTACCAATGCTAGAATGGAATTCCTGACCTCAGCCAAGTGGTTTGACATCTCAGTGCCTTATCTGAAGGTTAGCTTAGGGACTGGGCTTACATCCAGCCATGGTTTTCAAAGTATTCCATTCCGCATGAATGCCACTTGTAAGTTACAAAGTAAAAAAACACGCACTTAATTATTAAAACGTTAATAAACACAACTGCAACTCGAATGCATCATATGTTGTCTTTAAACATACTGGAGACCATCAGTGCTTGCTAACTTGTTCTGCCCGATTGTGCAATACTTGGAACAAAGCTCCACCTGCTAGAAAGTGACCTCCATGAAACTTGCCTCATTTAGTGCTTGCTGCATCCCTATTGACTAGTACCAGACCTGGTATATTTGGCAAACAAATAAATGAATGATTCCCTGTAGGTTTAAACCTTTTGTTTTTTTTTTTTTTTTTTTTTTTTGAGACGGAGTCTCGCTCTTGTTGCCCAGTCTGGAGTGCAATGGTATGATCTCAGCTGACTGTAACCTCTCTCTCCTGGGTTCAAGTGATTCTCCTGCCTCAGCCTACCGAGTAGCTGGGATTACAGGCGCCTGCCATCACGCCTGGCTAATTTTTGTATTTTTAGTACAGATGGGGTTTCACCATGTTGGCCAGGCTGGTTTCGAACACCTGACCTCAGGTGATTCACCCGCCTCGGCTTCCCAAAGTGCTGGGGTTACAGGCGGGAGCCACCATACCTGGCTTAAACCTTTTTAAAATGTATGATTCAGAGAGCTTGTAGCTCTGTACTAGTTCTTTTTTATTTCCTTTAATTCGACTTTGTATGGTCCACTTTTATAAAGTTGTGTTAGGGAATCCAGTCCCATGTCATCAGTGTGCCCTAGACTAGGCTTGGCATTTCTGTCCAGTTCATGCTCTCATTGTGTAATAAGCATGCATATGGAAAGTAACTTTGTGTGTGTGTGTGTGTGTGTCTGTGTGTGTGTGTGTGTGTGTGTGTGTGTGTGTGTAGCCCTTCAAATAAAGCTTCACCTGCTAGACAGGCTTGGGCAGGTCCCCTTCTGGGAGGATGGGAGTTTCTTGGTTGAGAGAACTAGTAAGTGAGCAAATATTTGGACTCATGCCCACCACCACCTTTGAGCTTCCTGAAGGTCCACTATTACGATTTTTAAGCAATTGCTCCAAAACAGAATTCTCTCACTGGCTACCAGTCTAGGCCTTATTTTTCTTTGTATTTCTTTTCTTTTTTTCTGAAGATTTTATTTTCCCCTTTTCCTTGATTAAAAGTCCTCTGAAGAGAGGCAAACACTTCAACACCCTTTTACTGTAATAACTTATCTTCTGACTTCCCATTGGAGTAATAGTCACCAACACTCCCATCAGTTTTGTGTCTGTTGTAAACTAACTTGCTCTCTGGCATTGCCACTCCACTCCTTGCTGATTTTCATCTCCTGGTTCTCCTCGCCTCAGTTAGCAAGGCCAGTGTTGTGTGTGCTGTCCATAGCTCCTTTCCTCTAGGTGGAAAGTAAATCTCATATAAAATTATCTTTCTCCTCTACTATGTAAAGCTCAACATGTATTTAGGTATCTTCCAATGAAAAAGCACTTTTCTGGAGGAAGGAATATTGGAGATGAGGAGACTCATTAATAATAAATATTACTTTTGTCTTCAGTGGAGGTGAAAATCTCGAATGCATAGGCATTTACTAAAAGGTTACATAGGATGATGTTAAAGGGTTTAAATTATTATCATCTCCATGGAGTGGGGCTAGGATATAAGGTCAAGAGTGAAAGATTGGGAAGAGCACTACCCTTCTGTACTGTGTTGGGGTTATTTCTTTGATTTTGTTTTGTTTTTGCCATCAGTGTATTATTACTTCAAAGTTTTAAAACACTAGTTAAAATAATATAGAGACCGGCCAGGCATGGTGACTCATGCCTGCAATCCCATCACTTTGGGTGGCCAAGGTGGGCAGATCACTTGAGGCCAGGAGTTCGAGACCAGCCTGGCCAACATGGAGAAACCCCATCTCTACAAAAAAAAAAAAAAAAATACAAAAATTAATTACTTGGGAGACTGAGGCACGAGAATCCAAGGGAGGCGGAGTTTGCAGTGAGCCGAGATTGTGCCACTGCACTCCAGCCTGGGTGGCAGAGTAAGACTCTGTCTCAAAAAGTAATAATAATAATATAGAGACCGTCTTGCTTTTTTCTAAGCTTAAAATTATAATATTATTAACAAATTTCAAGGACATTTCCTTCTCTATAAGAGTTTCGGCTTTTCCTAAAGTGATGCAGTGGAACACATGACTTTTAAAATAAAGATTCTAGAGGATATCACTGAATCAAGTTATATAACTCCAAGTCCAAATGCAAATCATTTTTTCAATTGTATTTTAGCATAATATGAGAAAAGATGGTAGAATTTAATTTTAATTTTTTTCTGTATATAACCCCCCTACCAAAAAAAAAAAAACAGATGATATTTATTTATTTATGAGACGGAGTCTTGCTCTGTCAGCCAGGCTGTGATACAGTGGCATGATCTTGGCTCACTGCAACCTCTGCTTCCAGGGTTCAAGTGATTCTCGTGCCTCAGCCTCCCAAGTAGTTGGGATTACAGGCGTGCACCACCATGCCTGGCTAATTTTTTTTTTTTTTTTTTTTTTTAGTGGATACACGGTTTCACCTTGTTGCCCAGGCTTGTCTCAAACTTGACCTCAGGTGATCCGCCTGCCTCAGCCTCCCAAAGTGCTGGGATTACAGGCATAAGCCACTGTGCCTAGCCTGTATACTATACTGTGTTTAAATGTGAACAGTGGTCATTACTGAAAGTTAGACTGATAGATTTTTTTCTAATTTTTCCTTAAATATTCTATAATATACATGATGAGCTGACCTTATAATCAGTCATTTTTAAAGGTTACCTCTCACTTTCAAGTAAAGATACTGGTATTTCTCAGCTTAATCACCTACTTTTTTGCTTCTTTTCAGTATTTTGTTATAAAAACCTGGTTAGACACACCAGATAGCTTCAAAGTGGCCACCTACTTTTTTCAATGGATTAGACTCTGAATGATCTCTGGCAACTTTCTAAAATTAAATTGTCTATCAAACAAGGAAATTTCTCATCATTGAGGATAGTCAAAAGAATGATCTGTAGACTCCAGAGGAAATTCTAAAAAAGGTTCATAAATCTATTAATTAAAAGGCCTTTTGATTAACGGAAGCATTATTAGTTCATAGTTTTTCTTTATTGAAGGAAGAAATTACTTTGATGGGTAAATGCTGGAAAATGTTTTTTTAAATTACTTAAGTTACTATGTAACATTTTTGTTTTTAACTGACGTATAGTAATTGTTCATATATGGGGTTCAGTGTGGTGTTTCCATATACATATACATTATGTAATAATTAAATCAGGGTGATTAGCATATTCATTACATCGAACACTTGTCATTTCTTTGTGGTAAGAACAATCAAAATCCTTTCTTCTAGCTCTTTTGTAGTATATGATACATTATTGTTAACTATAATAACTCTATTGTGCAATAGAACACTAGAGCTTATTCTTCCTAACTGTAACTCTGTACCTGTTCACCAATCTTTCCCCATCCCCACCTCACTCCTATTCTCCTCTGTCTCCGGGAAACTACTATTCTACTCTCTACTTCTATGATACCAACTTTTTTAGATTCTACATGAGTGAGATCATATGATATTTGCCTCCCAAAGTGCTGGGATTACAGATCTGAGCCACCATGCCAAGCCCTAAAATACATATGGCTTCCTGTGTTTGCCATTGCTCCAGGGTTCTATGTATACATAATCAGTTTTATTTCTTAATCATTTGAGAGTAGGTTGCATACACTTTCTGCCTTTATCCCTTATCTCTTCAGTATTTATTCTGTAAAAAAACACACAGTGCAAAAAAAAAAAATTCAGTAAATTTTAACATAGATGCAATAATTTTATCTTTATACTCCAACTTCTTAGGTTGTCTCAATAGTCATATATATATGTGTGTGTGTGTGTATATATACATATATATGTATGTATATATACATATATGTGTGTATATATATATGAATGACTATATATATATATATATATATATATATATACATAAATATTTTTTCCCAGTACAGCATTCAGTCCAGGAATGTGTATTGCATTTAGCAATGCCCCTTTAATTCTCCTGGAACAGTTCTTCAACCTTTGTTTTGGAAAGACGTTATCACTGATGAAGAATACAGACCAGTTGTTTTGGAGAATGTCCCTAGATATACATCTATTTCCTCATGATTAGCTATTGAGGTCATGTGTTTTTGTCTAGAGTACCACATGAGCAATATGTTCTTCTAAGTGTAAAACATCTGGAGTTGTGGTGATTGTATGTTGTCCTTTGCTTAAGGTATGGTCTTGTTTCTCCAATATGTAGTTATATTTTTAAAAAAATTTATGTGAAGATGCTTGGAGGCTATGTAAGTATCCTGTTGATCATCAAGCACTCCCCAGTGCAAGCACACACACACACACACACACACACACACACACACACGCACACACATATAGGTTTAGCATACATTGATTACTCTTGCATGAATCAATTTTTTATTTAATTGTTGCAAAATGGTGATTTTCTAATTCAATGTTTCATTCTCTGTTTATTAGCTGACATTCTACTGAAAGAAAATCTTTCACTTACTTCCCTTTCCTTGTGTACTGAAAAATTTGTTTTCTTTAAAATGAACCTAAAAGTTATGAGCATGGACCTATGGGTTTGTGTTTTGTTGAATGGGTTATTAGCTATTATCCTTGGTTATTTGGGTCCTCAAATTGCCCTGGGCTAGGCCAGTGGAATTGTCTTCAGGATAGCTCTTACGTTGTTTTGATCTAGCTTGATTTTTTTTTTAGGCATTTTTGAATTTGCCAACACAAGACATCCCAGGATCATAGTGAATCTCCCCTGCTCCAACCTTGGAGTCAGCCATTTATCCAAGAAACCTTGGTTTCTCTCAGTAGGGAATGATAGATCTTGTGGCACATATCTTTTTATGCAAAAATATTATTATTGCTTGTGACTCTTTGAGAATTGGTTTGAACTTCAAAAGAGGTTAAAACCTTTTCACTTAAGTATACACAATTTTCTAATTATAAAAAGGATATGTATTTATATTACAGAAAATATAGACAAGTATAGGTAAGAAGAATAAGAGGTGCCTTGAACCCACTACTCATGTTGACCACCATTGGATGTAAATGTATTTTACATAGCCAAGATCACATCATGTATATAGAATATTGCATTTTGCTGTATCTACATAGCATGTCATTGTTTCCTCAAAGTCATAGAAATTAGCATTTTTAAGTCACACGTATATTAAAATTTCTCTTTTCTTTCTTGTTTTTGTTTCCATTGATGCAATATCCTAAAGTAGAAAAAGTTTGTCTGCTGGTGTTAAGCTTGTTTTTCTGCTCTCTTTAAAACCCATGTTCTTACCTATCCTCTGCCCTCCCACTAAATTGCATAAGATGTAAAATTACCAATTTCAGAAATAAATTGTTAGTATCAAAGACTGGGAAACATGTATTTTGTACATTCTAACTGTACTTTTGGTTTGAGATATGACTGTCTATTCAGTGATAAACTTTTTTTTTCTAAAATTTGACACCAGTGTTTGGCAAATACGAGTAAGTAGTTCAATAAAATATGTGCTTAGTTGCCACTGGTATGTTCAGACCTGGGTGCAAAATTTCCAGCCCTTAGAGCAGGGACCATCTCGGGCTTTGCTCACCATTATTTCCTCTCTACAGTAGGGTTTCTCAACCTCAGCACTTCATTGACATTTCAGACCTAAGGGTCTTATCGAGAGCAGAAGTTTTAGGGCATTTTGTTAAAGTACCCTGAAACATTATATTTGACGGATGGGTTTTCTAAAAGCCAAAGTATGCTACAATGTGGGTAGTGTATATGTGTTTGTGTCTTCAGAGTGTTGAAAGACATAAGAATGACATCAGTAAAATTAGACCATCTGGAAGACTGAATGAGCTGGCTAGCTCTTGGGGGAAGGGCGGGGACTGGGAGATAACCCATCTGGGGAAAGTGCAAGGGCCCAGAGGAAGGAATGCACATGCCTTAAGGGACCTCTTAGAAAAGTAGAATTGCATTAACTAGAGACCAGGAAGTGATTTCTAAAATGAAAGGATTTTAGGAATTAATTTATACTTCTTAAAAGTTTTTGAAAATAGCTTCATTGAGATAAAATAAGTGACATTGTGTAGTTGCCTTAATTTGTTTCTACGTGGATATTTAAAATGTAATTTTTGTAATATTTTTATTTTTATTTAAAAGGAAATTTTAAAAACAAGCATTCAAGCATTTACAACTTAGGTCTTCTAATTAGTTTAAGGTGTAAAGTAGTTTTGGAAGTATTATAATAAAATGAAAGCTTTATCATGGTGCCTTTATGTTTTCTTAAAGGAGATTTGCATTAACAGCTCTAAGGGAAAAATATAAGTCAAATGCTCTTTTTTCTAATATAAAAATACTGCTGTCGGCCAGGCGCAGTGGCTCATGCCTGTAATCCCAGCACTTTGGGAGGCCGAGGTGGGCAGATCACAAGGTCAGGAGATTGAGATCAGCCTGTCCAACATAGTGAAACCCCGTCTCTACTAAAAATACAAAAATTAGCCGGGCATGGTGTTGCGCAACTGTAATCCCAGCTACTCGGGAGGCTGAGGCAGGAGAATCACTTGAACCCAGGAGGCAGAGGTTGTAGTGGGCCAAGATCGCACCACTGCACTCCAGCCTAGGCAACAGAGCAAGACTCTGTCTCAGAAAAAAAAATATATATATATATTGCTGTCATTTCCCTATTCCTTTTATTCTTATCCTGAATAATATAAAAGAATAAAAATGACTTTAAAAAAAAGCATTAAACAGGGTCAGGTGAGGAATCCCAGCAATTTGGGAGGCTGAGGCAGGAGGACTGCTTGAGCTCAAGAGTTCGAGACCAGCCTGGGCAACATGGCGAAACTCGGTCTCTTAAAAACTAAAAAAAAAATGAAAAAAACTATAGTCTCCTCAAAAATGTATATATTTTCCAGTGAAGAACTTTAATGGTGGACTCTTTACTTGTGCCAACTATCTACCTTGTAAAGAGTTATTAAAGCCCAAATAACTTGTGTCATGTTTTGAATTTTAATTTTTTTTCAATTATTATAAATACTACAACTTTCATAGTATTCGTTAGTAATTAAGCTTTTTGTACTGGCTGAGTGATTTTGAGTAGGCAGAGGCTGTTACAAAATCATGATAAGGATATTAAACAAGCTAATGTTATTTCAGTCAACAAATTGTGTAGTGTTATTATAGGCATCTAGTTAGTTTATTGCTTAGAGTGTCAATAATTTAAACTTTTAGAACCAATTTAATTATTTTTTGTTTCTTTGGAGAGAATGATAATACAATGTTATCAACCCAAAAGATTCCTAGATTCCTTTATTTTCTGTAAAGGATTTTATGTTACTTGTTCTTTTAATTTTAGCATTAATGGAAAGGAAAATGTTGTATAGTTATGGGTAATTTTTAAAGTTTATTTTAATAGTAGATAATTTTACTCATTTAAAGTATAGAATAAAAGGCAATTCTTGAAACTTGTTATTAAATACAAAGTACTTAATGAGAGCACTGCAGTGAAGTGTCTCAATTTTATTGAGTTTTGTGTGTTGTTATTATATCTTTATGAAACGTTTTATACTTTGGGAATGATATTGTTGCCCTATAATTTTTATTTTTATTTTTATTATACTTTAAGTTCTAGGGTACCTGTGCACAACGTGCAGGTTTGTTACATATGGATACATGTGCCATGTTGGTGTGCTGCACCCATTAACTCGTCATTTACATTAGGTATATCTCCCAGTGCTATCCCTTCCCCCTCCCCCAGCCCACAACAGGCCCCCAGTGTGTGATGTTCCCCTTCCTGTGTCCAAGTGTTCTCACTGTTCAGTTCCCACCTATGAGTGAGAACATGCGGTGTTTGGTTTTTTGTCCTTGAGATAGTTTGCTGAGAATGATGGTTTCCAGCTTCATCCATGTCCCTAGAAAGGACATGAACTCATCCTTTTTTATGTTGTTGCCGTATAATTTTTAGACTCCAAAGTCTTTTTTCCATCTTGTGCAACATGGGGAAACCCCGTCTCTACCAAAATATATAAAAAATTAGCCGGGCCTGGTAGTGTGCCTGTAGTCCTAGCTACTTGGGAGGATCTTTTGAGCCCACGTGGTCGGGGCTGCAGTGAGCAGAGATCACACCCCTGCATTTTAGCCTAGGTGACAGAGCGAGACTCCATATTTTTTTAAAAAAAGGTCTTTTTTCCCTAAAGTCTTAAACAGTATTGACTGCACAAAGAGTGTTACTTTGAAATGTGGTAATTTTTCTTTTTTCCTCACTATAGCCACCTGGCTTTGAAATGTATGCAGACTACTCTTCGAGCTACTTTAATTGAAAAATATTAATTAAAAATTTCTATTCTTTAGATGTATTTTTATCTTTGTATCAAATTTAAGTGTTTTGGGACATAAGAATTGCATGGCCCAACATAAGTAACCATTAGCCACACTGTTTAAATTTAGTTAATGGAAATAAAATAAAATTAAACATTTATTTCTCTAGTCACTAGCCACATTTCAAGGGATCAGTAGTGGCTACTGTATTAGATAGTGCTGATATAGAACGTTTCCATCATCACAGACACTTCTATTGGATACACTGCGCTAGAATAGGAGTTCACAAAGGACCTCCTGGGGATCCAATCTGGTCCACCACTTGTTGTGTTAATATGAAGTTTTATTGGAATACAGCCATGACCATTTGTTTGCATATTGTCCATGGCTGCTTTCACACTGTAACAGCAGAATTGAGTGGTTGGAACAGAAACCTTATATCCCTCAGAGAGAGTAAAATATTTTTCTTTTATTTCTTTACAAAAAATGTTGTGTTCCCTGCTTTAGAGTATATATGCTCATAAAGTTGTTTGAATAACATATGCATAGCAAATGCTAGTAATATAGCATGTTACGTAAGGCAGGTTATCATAGTTCAAAGATGAGTCAGACCAGAACAGTCAAAAATAGAATCTAAGACCAAAGTGCTGGATAATTAGACAGGAGCAGTCATTCCCTTGTAGGGACAACTAGAAGGTAAGTCCTCTGGTAGATCAGTTCCTTTCCAAAATGGAGAGAACTAAAGAAGAGTCCCAGGTAAGACTGATCAGTCTACATCGAAGGTGCTAATCCACATAAGGTGGGCTGGGTAACTGGAAGGATTAGTGCACAGTTGCCATGAGATGCCTCTGTGCCAGTGTGGCTCATTGTCACACCTGGGCCCAGAGTCTCATGGCAAGTTAAGGGACTGAATTTGAAAAAGATACTAGGACAGTTAGAAGATTAACAGACTGAGGTAGGTAACAGAAATAGATGTAATAGGTTAGACCTAAAAACCTTTCAATTTACAGTTAAAATAGGAATTTATGCAAAAGTGTTCAATTCATTAATATAGTATCAAGTTTCTAAATATTTGATTGATTGGATCATTTTAGTATTCTTATAGTCTTCTTTTACCTTGTAGAGTATCCAAGAAATGTAGTCTCTTAGGTGACATGTGAAATACTTAAGTCCATTTTGTTTACCATTTCACATACAATTTTAATATTATTTTAAACCATGGAACTGTTCCATTTTGGTAGAATATGTGCGTATTTTGTGTGTGGCTTATAGTTTTTAAAACAGAAGCCAAATTGTCATGATGCATAGGTTGTACCACCATGGGGATTTGTCTCTGAGGATACTGTTAAACTTTAATTTTTTTAAACTTAAGTATTTTTAGTTATTAGATTTGAAAATACATTGTAGGGCAGTGTACTAACAGCCTTTGACATTGGCCTAATAGAACTGTCTTTTGTTACTGTTTCTTTGTTATTTTCCTAGGTTGAAGCGAGCAGTTTCTTATTCAAAGTGTCCTTGCTTCTCTTAGGCCAGGGCTTTTATAAGGGCTCAGTGAGTACCTTATAAAGGCTGACCCTTACTGGAGCAGATTATAGTGTAGCATGAAGAGCTAAATTTAGAGGGAAGTGGGGCCTCTGCTCCAAATAGTAACAGCTAAAGGATAGACACTCTTGGAGAGCAGAATATCTTCATTTAGTCTGTCACCACCAGTGGGTGAGTTTTTGTTTGTTTGTGTTAATTTGGGGTGTTATATCAAAGTCTTTGCATACATTTTTATGTTTACATGTTATTATGTGTTTCTCCACATGGAATATATCGAGGGTATGAAAAGTAAGCCCACATACCTGGGCTATAAAGAAACAAACTTTTATGCTTAGAAAGGAAGTAAGTATAAAAGCTGAACATTTGAAAATAGAGTAATTCTTTCATATGCTATGTTTGGTGGTACTTCTCCATTAACAGAAAAAATAGAAACAAGGTGCAAAGAGTTAGTTAGGGAATTCCATGAGTTTGTGTTCTAAACCCCAAAACAAAACTTTTAGGAAGGACTCACACTTTAGAATTTTTGAAATTACAAATTAAAAACCATTTTTAGCCTGGCATAGTGGTGTGTGCCTGTAATCCTAGTTACTCAAGAGGCTGAGATGAGAGAATTGCTTGAGTCCAGGAGTTTGAAGTCACCCTGGTCAACATAGTAACACCCTCGTCTCTAAGGAAGTAGAGAGAGAGAAAAAAGGAAGGAAGGAGAGAGAAAGAAAAAGGAAGGACGGAAAGAAAGAAGAAAAATATCTTTGGCAGAGAAGTCTGCTGGAGAGATTTCTGTCTAGTTGAGCTACATTCTTTTTGCATCTTGGTACAAGATCCAACACCCAAATTCTTGACACATATTTTTCTTTGCTAACACAAATACATTTTGTATAATATTTGTGTTTGGGAGATATGGAGACAATAATACGTATATCATCATCACTTTTGCAACAATAAAGTATTGGCTGATCCAGAGTGAATCTGTTTATAATGCCAGCAGGAAAGTTTCTGAGTGAAACTTTTGCAGTGAATATAAATGATGCATTAGAAGCTCTATTTTCAACATCCATCAAGTGAAATGGGAATTCATTGATTAAGTTTATAGCATTTGTAATGATTTCGATATGTTGCTGTTGCCCCCGTACACATAAGCAATCAATTACTTTATTCTTACTCTGGTCTGTGTTTTTACTGTTTGAACTATTACATTGTGTTGCAAATGTTTGAATTTTATCCCTCCTAGTGAGTTTCCCGCGGCATGGATTCTGGCTTAATAACCTTTGTATCTCGAAGCGTGATGTATTAAGTTCATTTTACTTTATAGGGTTGATAAAAATTATTTCTTAAACCATGTAATTACTTTTTTTGTTTTTATTTGACTTTTGATTAGTTTCCCTTCTAAAATAATGATTAACTTGAAGTTTTCAATAATAAACAGACTTTTTATTATGTGAAGCTACAAGTTTCTCTTTTATGCGTAAGAAGGAAAATTTGGTACATAAATAATTTTTTCATGTTCTTAAGGATTTTTTAAAAAAAACTTTCAGGAGTAATTAAGTTACTTGAATAATGTAAATTTTTTATTGTTTGATGGTGTAAGTAATTAAGGAAATCTAGACATTTCCAAATGAATATCTAAAAGCTTTGGAAGGTAATTTAATAATTTGCTTGAATAATGCATGTTATGTTGAATGTTTGGCCTTCATAATTGAAGCAATCTAGACATATTTTCAGTTTATAATATTTAAGTCAGCAAGCGTATTCTCAGTTTTTAAGAAGTCTTGTGGAGCAGGCCTTACATTTTTTCAAAAATAATATATTGCATTTTTTAAATTGTGTATTAAATCCAGTAAAATAGTATAAAGTACTCAAATTCCCGTCCATTAAGGTAAACCAAAAAAATAAAAAATCTATTAACAGTTTCTTGTATCCTTCTTAAATTGTTATTGCATAGAAAACCATATATTCTATACACCCTCCTTTTAACCAAGTACTTTACATTCTTTTA